>NC_142517.1:6505000-11505000 GCF_057876585.1 Rhinolophus sinicus
CTGTATACAGGTAAACGTCCACCTGACCTGTGGCTTCACCTTCGAATAGTAGGGCTTCCCCAAAACATGTTTCCACACCAACTCAAAAGATAAGCGCCCCTCTCCATTCAGTTATGCTTTGCTATTTCCCTCTGTCACCCACCTCGTACTGAGAGGCAGTTGAACTAAAAAGCAGAGAGAGAAGTCCTGTGTGTGAATTCCAGGCCAATTTCATACTCAAAGCACTGGGACAGCTCCGCCCTGAGCATGTCGCCTATTACTTCATGTGCTTATTAGAGATAATACCTACATCCGAGAGTGTCTGCACATTAAATAAATCAGCGCGACGAAGTCCGAGCACAGTGCCTGTGGCACATCATAAAGGTTTGTTCCCGCCTTTTACAAAGCAGCAGGCACATTGAGAGGGCCGGTGATTCCACGTATTATGTAACACCTCCCATCTTCTAAATGCAACAGTTTTATCTTGGCTGCTCAGTTTTTTCATGTTTCTTCTTCCTTACTTTCCTGTAGCTTGATAATTTGGTAAGACTAAGAGAGACTGTCAGAAATCTTAGAGATACAAGTGCAATAACTCCTCAACTAGCTTAGCGGTCTTCTGATTGTGTTGTTATTAATGTACAAATTCAGAAGCCAAAATCAAACCACATGGTCCCTCAGAGGATTTCCTGGATGTCCCAGATGTCCCCGACTGCCATATCACACAGTAGATGGCCCTGAGTATCATGTCACAGGAGATGCCCCTGACTGCCATGTCACAGTGCCCTATATGGGGTGGCCTGAGACAATCAACTCTACTAACCAACCAGCTTGGGAAGGACGAATAGGCTGATATATGGCTGAGAAGACAAAGTCAGACAACTTGCAATGACTCATACAAACGCTCGAAAATAAAAAATCCATACACAGCCACCTACGGTATTTTAATTTAAAATTTTTACCCAAGTCCTTTGCAAATAAAATTTGCATGAAAGCCCACATTTCTAAAAAGGTTTTCAGTTCTCACATATGATTTCCCAGACCTCCAGACTTCTATGTCTCCCTCTAAGTACAGATCATTTTTCAAAGCTTTGGTATGTAAAACACAAACCGCGATTTAAACTGAAATCTAATCAATTCACTCTTTTAGTAGAAACATGAAAATTAAATTTAAATTCTCCTCTCAGATGTTTTTTAAAAGGCAACTTCAGGACTTTGGGAGGGAGAGGAAAAACAGACCTTTTGACCCTCTTTTTTGTCTGGACTTGTAACTTTCCTGCCCCCTCCTCATCCTCATCTTGGCTGAGAAGTTGTGAGAGGGCAGGGAGCCCAGGTTTCTAATCCTCTCTGGTTGCTTCCTTCTCCATGAAGAGCAGGATTTGAACTTGAAGCTTCAAAGGTCTTGCATACCACAATCCTACTCTGCTTCATCCCCCTGCCCCACCCTGTGTTGTCATTCATAGACTTGAAAGCCAATCTGGGAACACAAATGATGACACACACCTAGGATTTCTCTGGGGTGAGGACAAGGCAGCTTGAATCCCTTCACGTCTCTTCTTCCTCACCTGGACAAAGCTGTGTGTCCCACAATTCATACAGCTGTCAGATATGAGGTTCAGAATGATTCTAATCCCTTACACAGGTGGCTCAGCGCTACGATGTGGTATATCGGGGGTGGGGAGACCTCAGAATATCAAGGTTGGCCTCGTAAGAGTTGCATCCCTTTGTCTAGATTCAGTCTTCATTTCCTTTGGTGCAACTGAAAAGCAGGTGAAGCAGTCTCTCCCCTTGGCTCCTGTGGGGGCACTCCCTCCTCGAGTTCCCTCAGTGCCATGTGCCCTTTTGATTGGTCCTCTCAGAGTACCCCATAGTTACTTCTCACACCCGGGGCTTCCCATCCCACTTCTGCTATCGTAGTTTGTGGGGCCTGTTTGCCATTTCTTCTGACTTCTGCTCCAGATGGACTGTAATGGGTCTAATAGATTAAACGCATGATCCAACTCTTGCCAGAACTCTAGGCAGTTACTACGCTACCCACCCCCTGGCCTTCTGTCCCTGCACCCTCCCATTCTAGCCTAGTGACAACCTCTGTCTCCAAAAGGACCTGTGTCAAGCCCTGGAGACCAGCCCCCAGAGTAGATATTTAAGGAGTGGTAGGTAGACTCTCAGTGTGCCTGAGAGAGGCATCCTACTGCACCCCGAAACCAGCCCGAGCACACACCCACATTCATCCCTACCCAATCCTTCCCAGAAAAGAGCTGCCCAGAACTGCACTGCACTCTCTCTCTCCATGTAAAATTCATGAACATATTGCGTAGGACATGGAATGAGGGCATCACATTTAACATTAGGTAACTTTGCAGCTGCTCAAAAATGGTGTGCTGGTAAATGTTTATCAACAGGTTCCCCAAGAAAAATAATGTACACACACACACAAACATGTTTATAATAAATGTTACTGATCTAAAGGATGTATATATAGCACACCGTTTGCTAATAATAATATACATAATAATTTTTATTGTAAATTCCACATAGCCAATTCATTTTTACAGAATGTTTTTGTTGAATTTCACTGAATATTTATTTCTGAAGCCAAACTATGGCTCCAAGTGACAAATGAGTATAGTTCCAACATGAATCTTACTTGAGACCTTCATTCAGTGAAATAAAGACGATGAAGATGCCACAACTTCACTCATTCATTGACTTGAACAACTTCTTTGCTGAATCAAATAATAGTTTTCAAATACTAGAAGAACATGTCCTCAGTTTTCTTGGTGCTATTCACAGTGTCACAGGGATAGACCTGAGACACTTAAGTTTAATCTACATTATTAATGATTTCCCATTACTTCCTTAAATCTAGACAAGAATTTCTCAACTTCACTACTGACATTTCAGACCAGAGCATCTGGTCACTCTTTGCTGTGGGACTGTCCCGCGTGTATAGAATGTTTAACAGCATCCCTGGCCTCTACCCACTAGATGCCACCACCCTACATGTGACCATTAAATGTGTCTTCAGACATTTCCAAATGTCCCCTGGGGCCAAAATTGCCCCAGGTCACAGCCACTGAGCATGACGATCAATAAAACAATAAGCCAAGCCTTGATTGATTGTGCCTGGCAACTTCCATGGTACCACTGGTCCCAGCTTGGCCAGTTTGCACTGTCACAGTGACTTCAGGAACAGCATAACGCTGTATTTTCACCTCAGAGATACAACAGACATAAATAACCTCAAGAATGTAGATACAAGAAAGTAAGTAAGAAGGTGATGGCTTTTGAATATTGATTACCTTTGTCTTCCAGATACCTACTTTATTTGTAAGTTTACCTAATTTAATCTCTGACAATGACTGTGTTTAACAACAGCTCATAAACCTGATAGTTTGGCGTTCAGCTCTCGCCAGCCAGTACAGCCAGCCCCAGCTTCCACCCCAGGAGAAGCTAGATTTGGGGAGTGAGATATTTCCTCTGCCTTTAGGCCTGCACCTTGGAGCACAGCATCTGATTGATTTGTACGATCTGCTTCTTCTCAACTCTCCCCTCAGTTAAGGCAAGTTCTGAAAGCATTTTCAACATACTGGAAGGTCACAGGACAACTGAGCACACATTCACACTTAAAAATACAACTGGCCAGCAGCCTGCCTGGAAACTCATCTTGGAAAGTCCCATCCAAAAAAAATAAATAAATTCCTTCAAAATTTTCTTCTGAACACCCAGGGCTAAAGTCTCCCTCTTCTTTTTCTCTGTCCCTCCCTTGTCATGCTTCCCAGATTCTCTGTGTCGACATAAGCAACACACAAACCTGTAGAGAATTTTTGTAAGAGTTTATTTGAGCCAAACTGACGACATATGCCAGGGAGCAAGATCTCAAATGCTCCACAGAATAGCAGTTTTGCAGCTTCTTTTATGCATTTGAAATTAAGGAGGGAACATAAGGAAGATGCCGTGGAGGTGGGAGGAGGCAAGGTGGGGGTTGGATTACAGGACAGTTAACAAGATTCTGGGCGCTCTTGAAGATGATCACGCTTATTTCAAAGGTGTGTTAACCTAGATGCACAAAAACAGTGGACAGGTCTTGCTTAAGGCAAAGATAAGCCTTTTAGTAAAGAAGTTGTATGCCTGGGGCGTTACCCACCATGGCCTGCCCAGTTAGGCATTTGTGATCAGAGGTTACTTTCCATAGAACCCCTTTTCATCCCCACCTCCCAATGGCTCACATGGTTCCATTTTCTCAACCTACTTCTTTGGAAGGAGAGCATCCCTTCATGCAAAATTCTCCTCTACTTATTTCCAGGACAAGACACCTCTCGCAGCACCAGGCTTTCAATCTTACTCACCATCAGTTTCCTAAAGGGACAGTGTCAACTCTCTGTTTCCACAGGTGGCATTCAACCTATGATTCAGCTTCATTTTAAACAGAGCTTGTGTTATAATAATCTACGTTATTGATCCAGGACTTGGTTCCACTTCTAGTCAGACACGGCCTTTGGATGTGTAGTGAGTGATACATGGCCTGCGTTGGGGGGGAAACAAAGGATTTCAAACAAGCAAAACCCAGTCATTTACTTAAGACACATTCATTACACTTCCTATGGGCCAGGCACTGTCCATACAGACACTGTCTCCCCCACCCTCTGCAGGGGGTACTCCGCCGGGAGGGCCAGTTGTCACTCACATAACCCCTTAAACACATCATCACAAATAATGCAGAGGGTGATGAGAAGGAGGAACACGTGGGCAGACCCCCAGTGTCATAGCGGCTAAGAGAGGCAGCAAGTCACAGGAAAAGAATGGTTTACCCAGGAAGTCCCCAGGTGGACTCTTGGCCCTCCCCGTCCGCCCTTCCGACCGTGCCTCAGAGGACCTCAGGAAAGTCTCAGAAGCCTGAATGGTGCGTGTGTAGGCCTTGCTATTCCACCAGGTCGGGGGAGGGAGGACTTGTGCTCGGAGGAAGCCTGCCCCAGCCTGCAGGAATGGTCGATGTGGCAGAGGGAAAAGAAAACCCTGGACGTGGCTGCTTGTCTTTTGTAGCAGAGGGTGAGCCAGTGGGGTCTGTCCGGCTCCTGCAGGCATGGTGGGTGAAAGGACAGCTTCTCCCTGTGCAGAGAGTACGGCAACCTGCCAGTCCCTGCAGGAGGCCAGGGCAGTATCCCCTCTCCAGGCAGGGACCCGGAAGCTCTTTCCCCTCTCGAGACAGCAAAGGTGTGTGTGGCTCCTCTGAGGAAGCAGGTTGTCCACATTTATCTTGTGGGCACCCCGTGGACTCTTTGCAGACAGCCTGACTGGGCAGGGCAGGATGGCACCCAGGAACCAGCCCTGACACCTTTCTCCATGGATGTCTCCAGGAGAGCCGAGGTGGTGAGGTCAGTCTGTGATCACCGGGCCAGAGGGTTGTGTAGATTCTAGACGTCCTAAGTGAAAGCTGGCCGCTCTGTCCAGGAGATTGTCAGGATCCAGGCTGTGGCCTGCATGTTGGCCCTGAGAAAAAAGCATCTATGCATGTTGGGGCCATTTGCAAATGTTTCCTTCCTGGAAACGGGCTCAGTCTACCTCCGTTCCTGCAGGTGGCAGTGTGCACAGGTCTGGTGGAAGGTGCCACGGTCAGGGATCAGGAGAGCAGCAGTTCTGTGAGTCATCCTGGTCTCTCTTCATCCAGCGCAGGGGTGACAGCTAGTAGCATACTGGACAAATTATGGGATATGGGGCCTCCAGGAATCTCCGCGAGTCAGGCTCAAATCTTTGAAGGGACCATGGGGACATAGCAGAGAGGGGGCAGTGGCACCGTGGGCAGACACATCAACCAGCTCTTCCAGAGCCTGTCTTCTCAACACCTAGGAGGCCCCAAGTTGGCTGGGCCCCCGAATCTCAGCCAGCTGTGCCACACATAAGCCCCTCACTCTTTCCAGTCTTGGGGGGCTGGCAGGGGTGGGGGTGGTCCTGAGGACAGACCAATTAGCCCTACCCTGCAGAATTTGACAAGAGGTTGGTCTGCAGCAGAACTCTGATATAAAATGAAGAGGTTGCTCATCCAAAGGATAGAGGGCCAGTGGGCTTTGAGCCAGGAAACGTGGAAGGTGTGGGCAACAGTGGCAGCTCACACCAGTGCCCCAGCCCCCATGCCCTGGAGTCGCTCCTGCCAGGGGCTCAGGTGGCCTCGCTGCCCCTGGGCTTACGCCATGGCGCTGCCCAATCCCCTAGTCAGACTGGGGTGTGGTGAAGTGAGGGAGGGGCCCCCTGAGTCCTTCCTCTGCCAATGGGCACAGAAGGTCCCGGGAGTGGGCCCAGCGAGCACCTAGTGACACACAGAGCCACCTGCCCTGCTGGCATGCCTGAGCACACAGAGCAGCTGGGCTGGGATGGGATCAGGGGCGGGAAGCAGGGCAGGAAGATATGAGGGCAGCGATGACGTTTTCCTCACCATTCCAATGGGCATCGTCTCCTTATCACGAAGACAGTTGTGTGGCACCCACCCCCAAAGCTCCACCCTTGCCTTCAGGTCCTGGGGGGCAGGAGAAGGGGTCTGCAGACCCCTCTTGTGGCAGCAATGCAGGGGGTGGAGTGGGGGTGGCAGGCCCAGCCGCTCAGAATGGCACACAGCTGGGGTGGGTGACAGCCAGACTCATGCTCTCCCAGAAACAGGAAAATTCCTCTCGTCATTCGGTTCCATCACTGGAGCCTGCGGATCAGTGCGTTTCGATGACTCGGGGCTTCTCAGAAGCCCAGGAACCACGGGGAGCAGCCCTGTCCTCATCTGCCCAGGTTTATTCCTCTGAGCAGATTCGCTGGAAGAAAGGGCTCCCCTGCTGAACGGAGATCAAAACATGGTTCTTCTCACCCCAGCTGCCCATTAGAAACGCTGGGAGTTCTGCAGACAGGCCATGCCCGGCCCCACCCCAGAGACTGGGGTTTAATTGCTCTGGGGTGGGGCTTGGATGCCGGCATTTTTTAAAATTTCCCCAGGGTCCTAATGTGCAAGCAGGCTGGGGACGACAGCTAAGCGGCACTAATCGCAATGTGCACTTCGATGGGTCCCTGAGGACACAAGACAGATGACTGCTCCACACGGGCCTTGTGGGTGCCCAAGGTCATGACATTGCCTGCTGGCCTTCTTGGGGCCCCCGCCTCTTGGGGGTGAGTCCTCTCAGCTGTCGTCAGCAGGGACACACAGCTCTGCGTTCTGGCAGCGCACAGGTGTCAGTCTCACCAAGGGCCTGAGGTCTCTTATTTGGGGTACCCACAAAAGGTGTGGGCTGTGCTTCTGGCAAAGCGGCAGGCAGTCTCCCATGCCACCACTGGAGGGGGCCGCTCTCCCTACCAGACTTTAGGGGACCCTGAGGTAAAGCTGTAAAAGGGTTAGCACAGTGAGCATGTGTGCCTGTGCAAATGTGCACCCATCCACCCACACACACCACACATACCACACATGTGACCTACACACCACATATAGACCACATATACCTATACATCACACACACCACACACACACCAAATACACATGCACAGCACACGCACTCATACATAAACACATCATACCATACCACACACACATAAACACACCACACACACATCACACACACAAACACATCACACACACACCCCACACATATAGCACACATCACACACATTCACACAACACATCACACACACACTCCACACATATATGACACCTAGACACATACACACACACACCACATGCACACTACATATACATCACACAGACTCACACACACACACCACAACTTGCCCTTGCTCGAAGGGGCATACCGTGGTAACACTTGCTACTAGCCCAGTTTCCTGAGCCTGGAACCCAGGTCCCCAGGACCCACAGTGTTTCTTCCAGCTCCCTCCTCCCTTCCTGGCTTTGTCTGAGCAGCTGTGCCCCTGTGAGCCCAGGC
This sequence comes from Rhinolophus sinicus, assembly GCF_057876585.1. NCBI lineage: Eukaryota > Metazoa > Chordata > Mammalia > Chiroptera > Rhinolophidae > Rhinolophus > Rhinolophus sinicus. The sequence continues at coordinate 6,512,884 of NC_142517.1, forward strand.
ATCCCGCCCAAGACCCTCTGGCCATCACCCCCTTCTCAGCGCAGGCCTAACATAGTGCCCCCGCCCAACTCCTGAGATGTGTTGAAGGGAAGGAAGGTCCATCCCCAGCACAGGTAAGGAAAGAGAAGGGACTGAACCATGTCCGTTCTGGGCCTCCTTTCTGGATGACAAGAGGGCCAGGCGAGCAGGCTCTGAGGAAAGGTGTTCTGGCACCCAGAAGGCCGCGGCCAGGGGTGAAAGGAGAAGACAGTCTCTTGAGCATGAAGAGCTCACCTGAAGTTCAAAACAGACACAGAAGCAGGGGCTCCAGCACGTGACAGCTGGATGGTGTGGTCAGGAGGCAGGATTCCCATCCCTGGGGTGTGGGACCCCAAACTGGGTCAGGGGACTCTCCTGTTGGCAGGGCCTAGATTTGCCTCTGGCTGCAGCAGGGAGAACCCTGTGCCTCCCACCACAATCAGTCCCCAGTTTGGGATACATTGTCCACAAGTATAAGGGTTTGAGGACAGCAACTTATTTGAGGCAAAAAGCAGTGTAGTGGTTAGGGGCATGGGCTGTGGGATCCAACCACCTCTGTCCAAATCCTGATCCTGTGTGACCTTAGGTGAATCATTTAACCTCTCTGTGCTTCAGTTTCCTTACCCATACAATGACGATAATGACAGCACTTTAATGTGTATGTTAATTCTCTATTGATACATAACAAACATCCCAAAACTGAGTGGCTTAAAATAGCAGGAAACATGATCTCTGGCAGTTTCTGTGGATAATGCATTTGGGACTGGCTGGACTGGCTTGTCGGGCTCAGGATTATTTCAGTTCCCACCTGCTGGTGGCTGGGGTTGGAGTCATCTGAAGACTCAACCTGGCTGGAGGGTCTGCTTCCAAGGGGGGCATGTACATAGCTGGAGAGTTGAGGCTGGCTGTCGGTGGGAGGCTTCTGTTCCTCCTGATGTGAGCCTTTCCCCCAGGGCGGCTTGAGCATCCTCACAACATGGCGCCTGGCTTCCCCCAATGAGAGTGAGAGAGAGTGAGAGAGGGAAGGAGAGGGAGAGGGAGAGAGAGCCGGGCAGCAGCTGTCCTTTTTATGACCTAGCCTGAGAAGGGCTAATGCCATCACTACTGCCATATTCTATTCATTAGAAGACAGTCACTAAGTCCAGCCCACAACCGAAAGGAGAGCAATTAGGATCTACCTTTCGAAGGAAGGATTGCCAAAGAATTAGGGACCTATCACAATGTGTTTGTTCCTATGAACACGGAGTGAACACACAGAAAAGAAATAGGGTGTTATGTGGAGAAGACCAGGAGAGCCACTTAGACGGGACGATCCAAGAAGGCTTTCCGAAGGAGGAGGAGGAGCCGGTGGTGAGAATAGCCAAGGAACGGGCATTCCAGGCAGGTGGAGCAGCAAGCTCAACGGCCCCACAGAGACAGAAAGGCCTTTGGAGGGTCTGGAACCAGAGCCCGGTGAGCAAGCACGAGTGTTGCTGGAACAGGGAGAGGCAGCGTGGCACTTCTCTTTCTGGTGTCATTCTCTCTGACTTTATCTCCAAGTTCTCAAACGTTCTGCCACTTGGCAGTTTCACCACCTGTTAAGGACAGTGAGAGGAGAGAGAGGGTATTGGGAGACATCCAGAGCCTTGAGCACAGGACAAACACCAGCAGCAAGCCAGCTCAGACTTGGCAGAGAGGAGGAAGAGGAAAGCAAGCCGTGGGGCCATGGGATGCATCTAGAACAAATCAGCTCTCCAAGGCCGGCTGGCCCCACCTGACCTGGGGGCGCAGGAAGTTGAACTGAGAGATAACCTCCTCCCCAGCCTTGAACATGGGCCAGTTCACCACTTGGCTGAGGGCCGGATGGGGGCCAGGAGGCAGGGAAGAAGAGGACGCAGTCCTAGCCAATCCTGGTGGGTGAGCCATGTGACCTCTGAGCCTCAATTTCCTCACCTATAAAATCTCGAAGCCTTACCTCCTATCTTTGTAACATCCCCTCCTTCCCGCCTATGTGCTGGAGCCTCTGGCTCATGAGAGCTGCCTGGTAAATAAAGATTGAGGGATTTTGTGAACTGCTGGTTAAACTGCTGATAAGCTTGAAATCAGCAGCGATAAGAGCATTTATACCATGGAAAGCAGCAAACACTACAGATCAGAGCTTTTTCCACACCCCTCCCCAGAGAGCTAGTTACCAGCCTGCCACTGTGCCCACTCTTGTTTTAAAAACTGAAGGAGGAGAGAATATTTACAGCACCTGCCACACGGCAACTTCTCCCCAAACAGCAGCGATCCTGCAGACAGACACTCACCAACGCAAACATAATGGCCTCAGAACTCCTTTTGAGTCCAAAGAAATAGTTACAGGCCTCTGAGAAGTCATACTGCATCAGCCTTGCAGACAGCCCCATGGTGACCCCCTGCTCCGTACCTCACGCTCTTGGTCAAAGACTGTGCACCCAGGGGCACTAAGGAAAAGACAGCTAGAGCAGCTGCCGTAAAAGGTCCTCCACCTCGGCCTGGTGAAGCATGCGCCCCTAAACCAGGCTCGGGGCCCCTCCTTCACCTCCCCACCCCCTCTACCTGCCCATTTAGGACCCAGCACCTACAACTTAACCAGCACAATAGTGGGCAGCCATTCCCAGGGGGTGAGCAAATGAAGGCATATGAGATCAAAACCTGATCTGACACCAGGAGCTGAGATTCTGCAGCCTTCTTCTTACTGTTTTAATATGGGATCATTTGCTAAGGGAAGCATTTTGTGATAGGTTTGGATTTCCAGTCAGATGACCTGGGCTCGGGCCAGACAGTTGCTAGATGTGTGACCTCATCCAAGTCCAGGCCATTTTCCTCTTTTCTATAATATGGAATGATTGTTTTGACGATAAACGAGACTATGATCCTTATTGTGGGGTTCAGTGCGGGCTAGGTAGGCCCCTTGGTGCTTTCCGCTGTGCATGGCCACAGAGCAGGCAGTAGAGGCCTGTGCAAGCTGGCTGCCCTCCCGAGTGGAGGGCAGAACTCTGACAGCTGGAGCCCCACGCTCCTGCCTGGGCCTCTCTTAACGTGCACTTAGGCTGTCTTCTCCCAGGGCCCCACACCAGCCCCAAGCCCAGGACACATTCTCTGAGAGTGGGGTCTGTGGCCCACACAGTCTTTCACAAGATGGTCTCATGCTCCCCATGTTTATTATCAAATAATGTCTAGCCTTTCCTTTCTGACATCAAATGAAAAATCATCTGTGGTATTCTTTATTTTCTTTGAGTTGGTTTTTCTACTTTTGCTCATTTTTAATGATGGCACTGCCCAGATCGTAAAGGAGTCCAGCAGGCACTGAGTTGACAGCTTGGAGCTTGACAAGCCTACGAGGTGTGATCAGGAAATACGGTGAATGCTGCTGCCAAGTGCCATCCAATGGAAAGGCAGGGATCTTCAATACGGGAAGCATTTCATCAAACCTTAGTAACCCTGTGTGACAGGTTTCAACTTGTTTGATGCAGTCAATCGGGTGTGAGCTACAATGGAGAGAAGGTATTGTTTTTGTGGGGGGTTTTTTATTGGGGAATATTGGGGAACAGTGTGTTTCTCCAGGGCCCATCAGCTCCAAGTCGTTGTCCTTCAATCTAGTTGTGGAGGGCGCAGCTCAGCTCCAAGTCCAGTCACCATTCTCAATCTTAGTTGCAGGGGGCGCAGCCTGCCATCCCCTGCAGGAGTTGAACCGGCCACCTTGTTGTTGAGAGCTGGCGCTGTAACCAACTGAGCCACCCAGCTGACCCGAGAAGGTGTGTTTTAAAGGGTGCCTTTAAGTCACGGATCATGAACAACACATTAACATGAAATTTCATTTCAAACTGTAAAAAAGTGCTAAAGAAACACACGAAATGTTAAGATTAGTTTATGGTGATGCTGCAGTGACCATGAGAACGGTTTACAAGTGGTTTGAGTGATTTCGTAATGGTCGCAAATCAATTGAAGACAAGGAGACATCTGAGGTCCTTCAACATCAGAAACCCAAGAGAATGTTGAAAGAGTAAGCAAAATGATTCCATCAAAGAGGTGAATGACTATTAGGGAACTTTCTGAGGATCTGAATATCTGTTATGGTTCCGTTCAAAGCATTTTAACAACAGACTTGAACATGAGGCGAGTGAGTGTGAAATTTGTTCCACGCGTTTTACTGTCGAACGAAAGCAACAGTGTTTGTCAATTTTGTTGGAGTTGCACGATCATGCCGCTTGAGATTCCAGCTTTTTAAGACATGTCATCATGGGAGATGAAACTTAGGTTTATGGTTGTGATCCTGAGACCAAGGTTCAGCGCTGTCAATGGAAATCACCAGTTCTCATGTAAAAAAAACACGTCAATCAATATCTAACATCAAGGTGATGTTAATTGTGTTTTTTGACCTTGATGGAATTGTGCAGGCTGAGTTTGTACCCAGCAACACTACGGTGAACTCTGATTATTATAAGGACTTATTAGCGCTTTTAAGAAACAATGTGCGTAGAAAACGGCCTGAGAAATGGGCAAACAGTTGCATCCTCCATCATGACAACACCCCGTGTCACACATAGCTTCTGGTACGGCAATTTCTGCCAAATAAAAACATTACGGTGTGTCCTCATCCACCTTATTCATCAGATCTGACACTGTGTGACTTCTGGCTCTTCCCCAAAGTCAAAATAACCATGAAAGGAAAACATTTTGAATCAATTCAGGATATCGAGGCAGCCATGACAGCACACCTAAAGACACAAAAGAACCCCCAGAACTGCTTCAGAAAGGGTAAGAATGGTGGGGGAATTATGTTCAAAGCGAGGGGGAATATGTTCAGGGGAATTAATGGCAGTGTGTCTTTTACTGTAATAATTTTTTTAAATTTAAACATTCACCATATTTTTTGATCACACCTCGTACCTCACCAAATCTTTGCACTGCCTCCAGAGAGGTATGCCAACATGCTGGTTTCCAAGCCTGGGAGCTGTGGCATCATCCGTCCATCCATAGAACCCAAGAAAGCTCTAATCCAAAAGCATCTCGATGAAACTGACCCTGTTGGGTATTCATTTTCCTTCTAAATCTCTACTAAGTGACCATTTAGAGCTGTGAGTAGACTTCAAACAGCCATGCATTCTGCACGAAGCCGACAGGGAAGTCTCCAGAAGTTGGTGGCTCCACCAAGCGCCAACAGATGCAGTGTGACAAGTCCCCGAGGGGACCAGCAGCCCCCACTCGGCTGGACACGGGGGCCCTGGAGCCTGCACCCCGGTCTCTTCTCCATCCCCTCATTTGCAATCAGCCCCTTTGTAAAACCCACCCTGCTCCTACATGGCTGGGGGCTCCCGGTGGCTGGGCCCCATTTCTGGCAGAAGGCAGAGCGAGGTCACCTTTGCAGCCCCCACAATGATGAATAACTAAACCCCGGCCTGTTCACCCCCTTTTTCCTTTTACTGCCGCTCGTGACAAAGTGCACACAGATTTGTGTCTCTAAGCCACACTTGCTTTCAAGAAAACCGGTCTCTCCCTTCTTTTGGGGTGGGAGAGGGGTTGCTTTAAAAAAAAAAAAAAGACTTTCAACAACAGATAAAAAGCTCTTAGGTAGCATTTGAAGATTTACAGGACGTAGATAACAAAGAAAAGTCTCAGAAAAGCGCCTTCTACCTCTGGGGCCCAGCTTTTTCTTGCCTTTGAAAGCCTTTGCGTGTGTGTTGCTGTATTTGTTTTTTTTTTTTTTTTTTTTTTTTTTCATTTTGCCACTAAACATAGATATCCCAGAAAGAGAGAACCAGGGACAGTGAAAGTCAGCCAAGTTCCCTTTGATTCTTTTCCTTCTTTATTGTAACTTCTGTTCCTTCCATGGCATTGGAAAATTCTTTTTATCTTGACTTTCCATCAACTTCGCCTGTTACAAACTTTTTTTCTTAGAGTTACAAGTGGGTCTCCTGTGGGTCTTTGGGGAAATCAGACTTGTTCCTCAGGCACACTTGCTGTCTGTGTGTTTTACTGTTGACCACATCTTAGAGCTGGCTCGCGTTTGTCACTTCACTACGTGTTGAGAAGCCTCAGTCCTTCGGGAAATTTGGAAGTCCTAAGATACCTCACCTGTCTCCATCCTAACTGCACCATTGCTCAGATGTACTCACACATGCCACCCCTGTGGCCAGCGGTGCTGTCACCCTGGGCAATGAGACTGCGGCTAAGTCCCAGGGGCAGCCCCCCAGAACGGAAGCCAGCCACTCCCAATCCGCCATCACAAACACCTGAGGCAGGAAATGTATACCAAAATCAGGGGTAAGGCACACCCAGCACGGATCTTTCACCCCAGAGCAGCACACTACCCTCCATCTGTGCTGCTGTTCCTGGTGTGCACAGCCCTTTCACGTGTTATCACTGGAACTTCACACAACCCATTATATGTGAGTAAACTGAGGCAGGTGATGGGATTCAGTCCAGGTCCTGTCTGCTGTAGCACAGTCTGAAAACAGATCAGCCAGAACCACAAGAGATAAAAACATAGTGTGTTTCTTCTTTTATTTTAAACCTTCATTTATTTTTTCAACAGTGTAACATTTATTGAGTGCCTAAGTGCCAAGCGCTAGGAAGATATGTACATCAGTCCATACCACAGGCTTCAAGCTACCCTGGCCAGTTCCGTGTTCTGCTCACAAACTGTGGAGTTCGAAAAAGGCTCATAAAAGCCCTCCTACTTATTCAGTAACCTCATGGTTTCTTAAAAGGCAAGTTTTGTTTTGCTCGAGCAAGCAGGAATGGTGACTTAGAATGCTTTGCCTTGTTGGGATCCCAGAAGCCCTCCTTCCTGGGGAAGCCTCACCATCCAAGCAAAAACAGGAAAGCATCCTCAGTAACTGCCTGGCATGGGCCTTCCACACCCTGGAGATTCTCTTCCTCTCGTTATGTCTGTTTCGTATGCAACACTCAGAGAATGAGCGTGTCGAGGACATCCATGTTGACTCCTCTGTTGGCTGCAGCAGCTCATGTATTGCCTGGCCCCGTGTTTTCAAACCTTCAGGAAAACTGTCTACAAGCATACCTTTGATCTCAGACCCCACGACGGAGCATCCCTCTGCTCTGAAGTCGTGTAGCACACGCTCGAGGGTCCAGCCCTGTTCCCGATGGAGTAAAACCAGCCAAGGAGGAGAAGAGCGTGGCACGTGAGTGAGGACATCGGGCTCAGATGCCTCTGCCGCCCAGGAGAGTGAGGACTGAGCCCAGCCCCTGCCTTGACAATCCAAGGGCCTGGGTACTTCTCCTGAGTGCAGTCTTACTCCGCAAGGCTCCCCTAGAAAACACATCAGTGACAGGGTTCCCTGGTGCAGGTAACACTTCACATGGTGAAGTAAGAGGGGTGCACTTTCCGTGACATTGTCCATTCCAGGCTGGTCTTTACGTGCTCTCTCTAGATTCCCCTTTCAGCACCAGGAGCTGGGCCTGGCCAAGAACATTGTGTTCCTACACGGTTGCCAGGCAGACCACTGTCCTTCTCTGCAGATCCCACCCTATTTCTAAAGCTGAGACATATCCTTGCTGTGTGAACAGAACACTCGGCAGCCCTTTGGAATTGACGCCTGGCCTAAGCTTCTCACATCGTAGTCTATTTCCCATCAGAAATCTGTGGCTCCCAGGAGGAAACCCAGACGTGCCCTCAATGTTGATTACAGGGCACTAGGGAACATCCAAGATCACAGCTGTCACCCAAGCTGGCAAATGCCATCTGGGGTCCTAACTGTTCACTCTGGCTGTCGTCAAAGTTCAGTGTGCCATGTTTCCACCTCTGGGCATCAGGAAGCCTTGCGGATTTGCAGAGACCCCAGCTGCCTTCCTCGCCGTGGTGCTGGCATTGTCACTCCTGAGCACGTTTGCCAGCTGCTTTCTATGTTGCCATCTCACCCACGTTCAACATTCAGCCCCAGCTCAGGGGCTACCTCCACAGGGGCCTTCCCGCTACGCCCTGCACTGCAATTTAGTACTAGGTTGGTGCAAAAGTAATTGTGGTTTAAAAGGTTAAAAATTGCAAAAACCACAATTACTTTTGCACCAACCTAACATATACCACCTTGGGTTTTTCTTGCATTCTCAGCTCGAGTATAAATTCCTTCCTGAACAGGACAAAGCCTTACCATTTCCTATCGTCCCCTCAGTTCCCCACAGCACACAGCACCCGAAAATCACAGATTTAGTGCTGCATCTCTAGACCAGCCTGGCTTGTTCAATGGACCCCAAACCCAGAGACGTGAAGTGCGGGAATGAGGCCGGCATCATGGGGTTTATTTACATACACCTGTGGCCACCGGGCCACATTTCCTGCGAACCACAGTCGCATTTGTCACCACGACTTAGCACGACTGCGTTCTGGTGGCTCTGGTGACCTGATAGCAGTGTGCCCACCGTGTCTGGAACCCAGCCTCTCCCCTGCTACTCCTCTGCCTGCCTGCATTTACTTCTGACTTTGCTCTCCTCTCTCTCCTCCTCCCTCGAAGCTTCCTCTCCTTGCCTTCTCTCCGAGTCCCTCTCCGCTTTTGCTGCCACCTATGATTTCTCCATCTAGCTGGCATTCAGACTTGCATGGAAAGAAGAGACTGGATGATCAGTATAGTCATCTCCTATTGGACAGAGCTCCATGGCAGGCCACCTCATAGGCTGCTGGTCAGCCTATAACAGCTACCTTTCTGGTCAGGTGTCCATCTCTGGTCCAGTCAGCTGTGATCAGAGTAGCAGGGCCTCTTAGGAGGAATCGGGGAAAGTTATCCTGGGAAATCCCTCTGAAGGGAGCTGTGGGCATGGCAGGGTCTGGTGTCCAAGGTCTTACGAGGGCACAGAGCCACCTGCCTTACAGTGCAGTGCTTCTTTGCTTCCTGTGGGGTGAACGATAGACCCTTGAGATTCCTGGAGGGCTCTTCTTTAAGTGACATCATTTTCAGTAGCCATTGAAGGCTGAATTGAATTTGCAAGGAACAAGATTACTGTACATTGTAGATAGCTTCCCATTGCTGCCCATTCTTTAACTGCAAATACCCTCTTTTGAACTTGATGTATTCTGTTCACACAGTAGAAATGTCTGTCTCCCTCCCTCCCTTCCTCCCTTCCTTTTTTCCTTCCTTCCTTTATCAAGAATGCATTGAGGACTTAGCATATGTCAAGTATTGCATTGGTACCTGAGAGTACAGAAATCAAGAAAACACAGTTCTAGACTTCAAAGACCTCATAATCATAAAAGAGCTCACAATGCATTAGTTTGTGATGTGTTCCTCATTTTCCCACATCATTCTCTCTCCCTTCTGGTGAGTATTTGAGAGGAAGGATTTTAAAAAGTGCCACAATCACACTTGTAATCTCAGCACACAGTGTCTGAATTGCTTTTAGTCAGGACCCCCCTGTGGCTCCATAAACACTGCATATGACGGGGAGCCCATCTTTGGCGGTGGATTGTGCCAGGACAGCAGGGATTCCCTACAACCCCCCAGTTGTCTGGGTCTGCTAAGGAAAGAGCGCCTCCCACTTCTCACTGCGCCCTCAACAAGAGCAAACTCACTCCAAACCCAGGCCAACCTTGCACTTCACTCCCAGGGCACTCTTATGTGTCAATGTGGATAAATAAAACAGCAAACCAATAAAACAGCAAACTTTTTAAATATATAAATAGAAATGTTTTATCTAACAGATAAAGGTTCAGATCTGATGTGCTAGCCCAGCTCTTACCTCTCCTAAAATAATGTCCGACTGATAACCAGTTCACACTGCTTTGGAGCTCTCCTGGCAAAAGACCGGCAGGTAGGATTACTACCCTTTGCCGAACGCCACGCGCTCTCGGGCACTGCGGATCCGAAGGCGGTGGTCTGCCCTTCGTCCCTTGCTGCCTCAGTGTATTACGTCCTTACAGGAAGCGAGAGGATGTGCTTACGGCCATTTTTCATCCTTGTACATCTTTTAGATTCAATCTTTGAGCTAATAGAGTGGAAGTCACTTAAGATCACGACCTGCAAACATAAATTTCCTGGTTCCTTGCAATACGATGAGCTGAAACATTTAGACTCCCCTTTATGCTGGAGTCTAACTCCTCTTGAAAAGCAGCCAGGACAGCCCTGACATCTCTGCTTTTTCTCCACAGCAGAGGTACAGCCAGGTTCCAGGTGTGGGTGCTATAAAAGTTCCATCTCCCACAGCCTAGTGACAAATCCAGTCCAATAATCAGGAGCTCCTGCCGGGTCCCCGGCACCGTGCCATGTTCTGTCCACTGACAGAGGATGTTTCTGTTGGTGTTTGCCCAGCCTTGCCCACATGTGCTCATTTCCCAAGCAGATGGGCTCCTGGTGCAAACCAGCTTCCTTGAAGTGATGACAACACCCAGTCCCACTCATCTCTTCCTGGGCAAAGATGTCCTGTGACGAGGGAGTTGAAGTCTGCATACCTGCTGCTGTGTTACCCAACCCACCTCCTCCCTGTCCCCTAAGCTACCCAGGCTGCAACTCGAAAATTAGAAATTATAGAAATTAATCTCTACATTTCAAAAATTAGTGCCTCCCATCAAAAAGTGTTTCTGTAAAGGTAGATGTATGATATATACATAGGGTTACATGTGCATTGCACACTCAGGATTAATTAGCCTTTGCCTAGTAAAACAGCACAATGCAAAGGTCCTTAAAATACATAATGTTTAGGTCTCTCCCACAGCGTTACACCCAGATCTTTCACTTGTCGTGGCAGCTTCATGGTCTCCCAAGTTTCGGTTGACAAAACCCTATGGGGGAACTCAGCCCCCCTGGATTTGTCCCTTGTACTTACTACAAAGCCAAGTATGAATTTGAGAAAATGAACAACAGAAAAATCAATTTAACTGCATGTTCCTGGAACAGGTGTCAAACCTCAGCAAAGCTCGTTGGGACAGTGGGAGGGGCAGAAGACCTGGTAGTACTGAAGGAAACTGGATCTTCAAACCTTCCTGCTGAGACCTGACCCTTTGATTGTGAACTCTTCCGTTTTCTATCACCAGTAAACTAATTTTGTGCTATTCTCACCCACATGAATGCAAGCTCTGAGAAAACCTAAAACACTGTTGAGATTTCTAGAGATGGACTCCTGCCATCCATTGCTGTAAATCTTTCCTCCTCCTGTTCTTGAAGTCAGTGAACTTGGTTCCCACCTCCCCACCCACCACTCCCTCTCTGTCAAAACCACGACTGAAAACCCATCTCTTTTGTGAGCTCTCTCTGACAAGTACAAGTCTTCAACCATTAGCATATTCTCTTAGAAAACTCTCGATTAGCATAACATCTGTGAATCCATCCCCACCTTCAGCTGCCAGGCACATCACAGCCCTCCATTTTCCTAGATTGAATTCATCTGGCTCCAGTGTGTGTTGTCCAGGTTTGGGGAGCCATCCTGTATCCATTGTTATTGGGGGATACCACCCCTCCCCAGGGTCCTACAAAAAGTCCCGGAGGCTTGCACAGTCTCCCAGATGTGTGAAGGGGCTTCCGCCCTTGGTGTGAGCTGTCTTATGACCATCTGCACTAACCATTCAAAGGCACAGGATGGTGTGAGCATGGAAGTTCATTCCTCTTGCTCTGACAAGAGCCACCAGGAAAGCCACCAAGAACTTCGCTGTGTCTCTCTCAGTCTCAACACTGTGGCTAAGGCATCCCCATGTCACCCTGTGTTTGTTCCCTCTTGCTGCTATAGCAAACTACCACATATGTGGTGGCTTAAGCAACACAAATTTATTACCTGACCAGTCTGTAGGTTAGAAGTCTGAGACAGGTCTCAGTTGGGCTAAAGTCAAGTTTTCAGCAGGACTGTGTCACTCCTGCAGGGTCTAGGGGAGAATCCATTTCCTTGGCTGTTCCATCTTCTAGACGCTGCCCACGTGACTCGTGGCCCCCTTTCTCCCTCTGCAAAACCAGTGACCTTGGGCCCAATGCTTCTTGTGCTGCCATTTCTGGTTTCCTGTCCCTCTTCTAGCTCCCTCCTCTACTTACAAGGACCCTTGTGATTATGTTGTGTCCCCTGGATAATTCAGGAGAATCTCCCTATCTTAAGGTCCCTTTGCCATGTAACTAACATACATGGTCACAGGTTCCAGAGATTGGGGTGTGAACATCACAGGAGCCATTATTTTGCCCACTCTGTGCCACACAAAGAGGTTTGGGGAAAAAAAGCCTATATTCTAATTTGTGATGCCGGCAACTCAGTGAAATCCTAACACCGTCTCCTGCTGCCATGCCTTGTGACACGTACCCCCAGTAAACCTGATCTCTAATCTTGAACATCTCTGAAAAACATTACATAGGAGATAAATTACCCGGCCTCTGATGCCTGAGCTGTTTCTTGCTGGCCCTTCATTCACCAACCACTTAATCACCACTTCTCTCACTTGAATTATTACTGTAAGTGAAGGATAGTCTTGGAAAAGGCTTTGGAATGGGAGTTCTGCCACTTTTGTTGCCCCTCCCCCTTCCCAAGTAGACATGTGTGATGAGTGGGAAACCATCACTGAACTCCGCAACTGACCTGATATTTTAACATTTTGAACCTCGAAATCTTACTGTGTCCAGTGAATCACAGACCATCTGCCTTGCTTCCTCGTCACCTCCCCTTAAGTTCTTTCATCTGGAAAACAGATATTCGTGCATCCATTATTTATAGAGTAGTGCGCTCTCTTATTGATCTGGGGAAAGGGAATTTTCCTACAAAAAGTTCAAAGCATTTTCATGCAAATATAGCATTTTATTCCCCACGAAACCTTTGTGGGATTATCGACAGGAGGAATAAGAATGGAGGCAAAGTATATAGAAGTAGTACTGACCACATTTAAGGGTAATAATTGAGGGGTTCTTTTTATGGTTTAAATGGCTGCCCCATAGAAAGTACAGGTTGCATTTTCTGTTCAGGATGCAAACTCAACCTGATATGTGATCATGCCATGTACAGATACGTGTATGGAAACACACAGGCATTCACCTAATTTCATTCATCCACCCACTTGTTCATTCAGGCAATGTCTACTGAGCCTCTACTCGGTTTCCAACCCTGTCACAGACACAGGGCTGTGGAGAACGAGAGTGAGGCAGAGCCACTTACCTTGAGAGTCCAGGGCCTGTCAGGGCACAGTGACACAGAAGCCAGCCACTGTCCTACGATGTGCTGAGTGCTGTCCTGGGGACAGCAACTGGATGGTGAGGACAGGAACCAACCATCTTGGGAGCTCCCTGGGGATGTGGAGTTGGAGCTGAGTTCTGAGGACTTAGGTGAGCTGTGGGGGGTGAGGAAAAGCGTGGAAGACCATGGCAGTGTCATGTGAAAGGGCGCACGCATGAAAGAGTACAGTACCTGAGAGAACCGTGAGTTCTTTACAGTGTGGAGAAGCAATGGAAAGTTCAGGCAGAGGGAGAGCCAGGTCACCTCACTGAGGGCTTGGGGAGCCCTAATACGGAGCTTGGACTGTATCAGTAGGGCCTCTGAACGATCGGATTGTAACTGGAGCAAGCCCCTTCTGGAACTGTGAAAAAGGGGGGTGGTAGGAACGACGTGGAGACAGCCGCAGCAATCCACTGAAAACTGATGAGAGAGCTGCAAACACGCACAGGCTGATACCTCGTGTGTGACTGTGCACTGATGCACAGAGAGACATCTGGAAAGATGTCACTAGAATGTTAACCGCGGTTACCTCTAGTGGCAGACTATGGAGTGAGTGTTTTGCTTTCTTCTTTTACTTCCTATGCTTTTCTGGGTTGCCCAAAATTTTCTACATGAAGATATATTAACTTTATAATCAAGAACCAGAAAAGCTTTGTTGTTGTTTATTGAAAACTGACAACGACCTTAAGAGAATGACTATGCAAATGGACAATAGTCAAACTATATATAAAAAGAGAACTCTGACCCACAAGCTACAGCAACCAGCCCAGGAAGCGAGCCTACTGTAAGCCAGAGGCGTAGGAAGCCAGGCTGCTATCTCTGGTAACAATATAGGTAGCCAATCAACAACTCCTGTAACAATTGGCCACCAATGGCCAGGACTTGATTAATCATTGACAACTTTCCTAATTTTTGTCTCTGCTTCCAACTTAGGACCAGCCAGAGAAAGTGCGGTCTGCACCCTAAGCAATCACGTGGGACCCGGGCTACTAATCAGCCCACCCACAGCGTCCCCACACCCACAGCCTCCAGCCAGGGCGCACTTGAAGCCTTCCCTTCTTCCCACTTTGAGTCTCTACCAAAACGCAGGTGGCACGGTTGGCGCCCTGGGTATGGCAAACTCTGAATAAATAAATAGCCTTTGCTTTTCTCATTAGGGTCTTCTTCATTTATTTCCACACCCCAACAATTCTAGTGCATTGAAGATAGTGAACAGGGGCCATGAGGAAAAACTTTTAAGGAGAAACCGTGAGACGTGCTGTCTACTGGCTTGGGGTCCTGAGCAGATGCTGGGGCCACCCATGGAGTCGTGTGGAGGAAGGAACATCTGGGAGGGGTATGTGTCAGGGTCTACAGGACACAGAAGGCACGTGCGGTTGGGGGAGGGGGAAGGTTAGAAGAGAGACTCTGTGAAGGTGTGGGAGAGGCTAGGGGGAACCATCAAGGGACGGGGAGTCTCTCCAGGGCTGACAACAGCTGCAGCCATGACCACCCTGAGCCTAAAGGAGTAAAGGGAGGAAACCAGGCAGAGCTGTGGGAGAGACGGGCACTGGGTGGGACTGTGCTGTGAGGAAGAGAACTCAACCATTTCAACTCCCCCTGGGGCCTACGGGAAGGCTCCATCCTCCACCTGTCCTTCCATCTCCTGCCAGTGCCTCCCAGGAGCTAATCCCACCAGGAAGCCAGAGGACATGAGAGACCTGGGACATCCGTAATCTCCTCCTCCTGGGCTGGAGAGAATCAGGGAGGGTTCAGGGAAGCTCTGCAGGGGCAGTGGGAAAACACTTAGTCCAGACAAGACAGAATGGGGATCCTGAGCTCCCCCTTGAAAATGTTCCTTTTGAGGCTCCCATAGGAAATGCAGATGGAAATGTCTTTCGAGCAAGTTAATATGGCCATGTAGAAATTGAGAGAAAGATCTGAGTTGGAGAGCTAGATCTGGGAGTCACCTGAATACACGGAGAGTTTCAGCCACAGGGAACCTGTCGCTGAGAAAGAAGGAGGGGAGAGAAGAGAAGCAGGATATGGATAAACCCTGGGGCCCCAGCGCTAAAGTGGGAAGGCAGGGGAGGAGATCAGGGAAAGTCACGGAAAAGGATAATCGATCAGAGACCTAGAGGCAAGACCTAGAGCATTCGCCAGAGACTCATGCGTACTTTTCAGCAGTGAGGTCTACCAGAGGATTAGGCGAAGAGCTAAACCAAAGGTATCGACCAACACAAATAATTATTGAAGTTTCTGGTCATTGGAGGCTCCAGGGGAAGGGTAACGGGCATCACACCATTGCACTTTCTTGAACACACCTTTTAAAGTAGTCCCAGCAAGCGTCCCTGACAAAGCACTCGGGAGCAACTGACTTGGCAGGGCAGAGCAGAGTGACAGACTGTATGATTGTCACACAGGTGATATCACCAAAGCTTCGAAGGTGTGACCATGACTCATTCCTTCAGCACTAGATGCCACAGCCTGGTCATTATTATTTATTGTAATCCCTGTGGAATTATTAAAGGACAAAAAAATTTTTTTAATTAAAAGTAAAGAGATAACACATACATTCACCTAAATCAAAAGACACACTACCTTTTCTCACCTCACTTTTTCCATTTGCAAGTGTCCATTTTGCTATGAGCTGTAGGTCCCGCCCCTCGTCGTGCAAAGCACCAACACAAGACTCTATCAGTGTCTAGTTTCTCCAGCCAGGCACAAATTAGGGTATTGGTGTGCAGAAAGCCAGCCCATGCTTGAACAAGCTGGCTACATGGCCACAGCTTCCAAACCAAGATGAAAAATTGTTTACACACATATGTCCATAATCTCCCAACCCTTTTTCAATTCATTGAAAGACCTTTATTAATTTTTTCACCAATTACAGGGCCCTCAAGTTCACTCCTTCCACAGGCAACCCTTCTTTTCTGACATAAGCCAGCTAGGTGGCAACTCTTTGGCACCAATTCCACTTCAACACACTAGAAGGAGCAGGGCTCGCTGAGTACTAGATGTTCTGTAACAGGGCTGTCCAGGGGAAATATAATGCCAGCCACCTGTGTTACCTTAATTTCCTAGTATGCACACTTCAAAGCAAAAAGAAATGGGT
This sequence comes from Rhinolophus sinicus, assembly GCF_057876585.1. Taxonomy (NCBI): domain Eukaryota; kingdom Metazoa; phylum Chordata; class Mammalia; order Chiroptera; family Rhinolophidae; genus Rhinolophus; species Rhinolophus sinicus. The sequence continues at coordinate 6,529,124 of NC_142517.1, forward strand.
GCTACTACTAACATAATGGTGTTTTGATTTAACCCAACACACAGAGTGTTGTCATTCTTTTTTTTTTAATTAACATTTGTTTGTTTGCCTGTCACAGAACATCCAGTACTCAGCAAGACCCACTCCTTCTAGTGTGTTGAACATGTTTTTTTAATTAAAGTTTATTGGGGTGAGAATTGTTAGTAAAGTAACATAGGTTTCAGGTGTACAGTTCTCGTTCCATCACCACATATTAGACCCCATTTATCCTCTTCTAAAGCCTCCCTCCCCCCTTACCCTCTGGTAACCCCTAAACTATTGTCTGTGAGTTTTTGTTCTTTCAGTTGTTTGTTTTGTTCTTTGTTGTTTTCGGTTTATATACCACATATCAGTGAAATCATATGGTTCTCTACTTTTTCTTTCTGACTTATTTCACTTAGCATTATAATCTCAAGATCCATCCATATTGCCACAAATGGTCCTGTTTCATCTTTTCTTACAGCCAAATAGTATTCCATTGTGTGTATATACCACAACTTCTTTATCCATTCATCTATCGAAGGATATTTTGGTTGTTTCCATGTCTTGGCCACTGTAAATAAAGCTGCAATGAACATTGGAGCACACGTGTCTTTATGGATAAATGTTTCAGATTTTTTGGGTAGATACCCAGGAGAGGGATTGCTGGGTCATATGGTAATTCTATTAATTTTTTGAGGAACCTCCACACTGCCTTCCATAACGGCTGCACCAGTCTGCATTCCCACCAACAGTGTATGAGGATTCCTTTTTCTCCACAGCCTCTCCATCACTTCTTACTATTTGTCTTGTTGATGATAGCCATTCTGACTGGGGTGAGGTGATATCTCATTGTGGTTTTTATTTGCATTTCTCTGATGATTAGTGATGTTGAGCATCTTTTCTAACATGTAATCTATATGAAAGCCATCAATGAACTGTTTGACATTAGTACTTTTTTATTGTATCCTCAGCCGCCCCCGTTCACTATATCCCTACAGTACATCTCAGTTCGGATCAGGCTCATTTCAGATGCTCACCAGCCATACATGGCCAGTCGCTGCCCTATTAGTCGGTGCAGCTCTGCAAGGTCACAAGACACCAACCAGGGAGCTCTTTGTCCCCTCCTCTGGTGACCACAGCAGAATTCTCTCCAGCAAAAGTTACTAATTTTTTCCAGCTAGAATGAGCCCATCAGCCCCATCCGTGCTGGCTAAAGAGGACCTCTTTGTTTTGCACATATCAGGAATTATTCGAGCGCTGGTGTATTTGATGGCACACAACCCATCACACCTCATTGTGTTATCAACAGTGTTATCCAAGTGGGGTCCACCAACAATGAACACTCAAAAGAGAATCTCTCCTGGGTCACCTGAGAATTTATTTAAGGAATGTTTCTTAGGGCTCAGGGAAGAGGATAGGAATGTCAGGAATAGGAATATTAGATTTAAATTTGGTATTTTATTGGATTTAAAGTTTTATTATTTAGATTTAAGGTTGGGCACACCAGCATCACCAAATTTAGGACAGATGCCAAAAGTTGGCAAAACTGGATAAAACATGACTTTTCAAGGACACATTATTTGTGAAAATTAAGCCCCACAGGCAAGGCCAAGTCGAGAGAAGAGCACAGATTTCTATTTTTCCTTTAAAACAAACAAACAAACAGAAAAGAACCAATGTAATTACTTCAGTGTATGTACTTGTGTTGAGAATTCAATCAAGTGACTTTGAAGAAATCAAATCAGCCTTTGCTGGAGAACTGAAAGGGGAGAATGATTCAGTGAGAAGCTGAGCAAAGCACAGAGCGGTGGCGATGGGCCCCGGGGGAGAGCACACACAGAGGCAGGAGAAAATGTAATTCTAAAAGGACCACATCCCAAGTGCACAAAACCCAAACAGCATTACAGCACACAGGCCACAGGGGCAGGGAAGGACAAGGCCGTTTGTCATCTGTGGACTATTAATAAGTCAACCCCAGGAGATGCAGCCCCAGGAGAACACCAAATGAGGCATCACAGGGCCCTCCCAGCCCCACCCCGGGCCACCTGTCTCCATGTCTCATGCCCGTTGTTTGTGTGAGCAGAGAATCAGAAAGAGCTCACAGTCTCACTGTTAAGAAAAAGAGCTTCATGTGAACATCAAGTACATACAGTGGTCGAAAGCCCCAGAAGCCACTGTCCCGGAACCATCTTCCCACCCAGGCTACCCCAAGAGTGGACCAGGTGCGGAGCCCAGAGTCCCTCATGTCGAAAGGGAGGATTTTCTCTCTTTCTGCCCAAGGCATCTTCCATGAGAAGCACCCTCTCAGCCACAGATCCTTCCATCTCAGCCTCAGCTCATTCGCCTTGGAAAACTCAGGACCAGAACGGCCTCGAATCCCCAGGTAGGACCCCTGTAGGGCTAGACGGGTTCATTGTGTGGTAAAATGCCCCTCTCTGTACAGGAACAGTCCAGGGCGCATGGCTTGGTGGACAGAGAAGCAGCCCGGAGCCTTTGCTAGCGCTTGCAGCCTCCCCCTCACCAGGCTATGAATGGACAGGAGGAAATGAACAGCCCCCTTTCCAGACCTGAATCCCTTCCAGCACGGAAGACTCAATTCGAGATAAATGTGGTCAGGGCTGCCCCAAAGTGTTCCAAAATGCAAGGTTATTGCTGGGAAAGCCGCTTCTTCCTCTTAGCAAGATGACACCAGAAAAAAACAAACGAACCAAAAGCGACTGGCAAGCAACTGCAGAGAAGTCATCCTCCTGACTTTCCTCTGCTCCACTTCACAAATGCACTTAATTTTGCAAGAGAAGCACGCCGCCCGAGCTGGGAGAAGAAGGGAAATGCAGATATTTCTGATGCCTGATGAAAATCCACAGAGTACCGCAGGATAAAGCAGGGACTCGTTTCAAGGAGCGAACGAATGAATGATAGACTCAAATCCAGCTGGCGTCTGGCCATTCTGACCCCAAATGAGACTTTCTCCTCCAGCAGGTGTCCCCAGAGAGAGGCCAGATGAAACTGGTCTTCTCTTGGCCTCAGGCCCTGACAGAGAGGGAGGCCCTCAAGGAGAGAACAGCTGTGCTTTCTAAGGAAACTCTGTGATTTCCCCCCACCCCCCACGGCATGTCAATGCCAACACAGGAAGAGAATGTTGAGGAATAAAAGGGAAAATCTGATGTCACAGAAGGAAAACCATGGTGCACCCAAAGTAATTTGTTAGGAAGAAAGATGGTCGCAGAAGAAAAGCCTGGTGTCAGCCAGTCAGCTGCAATGGCCCAGTGTGGCCACTTGTGTCTAATTTGCTTTGGAATCTTATTAAGGATGGTCCCTCCAGTCGAGTGATCAGGACACGCTGAATTCAGCTGATGCTCCTAGGCATTCACCGTCACTGGCTATCACTGACTTGCCAGATGCTGTAGCCCAGCTTTGGATGCTGTTATTGGTGCCGCAGACTAGAGAGGTGGACGGTGTGTGAGCAGAGAGCAGGCCTCTCCAGCTGATGAGAGGCGTGTCCACCTGCGTGGTGCCCTCACCTCTCTCCATCTCCCCATGGGGGCAGCAGCCCTGGGCAGACATCCCAACGTGCTCTATCTGCCAGATGCCCAGGAGACACAGCCCTGGCTCTCAGGCTTAGGCTGATGGGGAGGTGGGACCCCCCGGAGAAATGGGACTTCTGGATTTTTACCATCCAAAGCAACTTTTTTTAAAGGTGAAATCCACATAAGATAAAAATGAATCATTTCAGTGGCATTTAGCACCTGACAATGCTCTGCAACCATCACCTGTGTCAAGTTCCCAAACCTTTCCATCACCCCAGCGGGAAACCTCAAGCCCATTAAACAGCTTTAGGACATCTCATCTAATTCCAAAAACTATCCCTCCCACCCCCGCCCCACCCTGGCCCCAGACCTGCTTCCAGCCAGAGCTCCCGGCAGGGAGTTGTGCTTTATTCAGCTTTGTGTCCCTGGGTCTAGTACAACACCTGGCACACGGCGGACGCCCAGTAGAACTATGGGACCAAAATGGTAGAGCCAGGGCGCCAAGCCTGCACGTAAGGATGCAAATTTCAACTCATCTGTTTTGAGGCGAGCCCTGCCTGCATTTCATCCGAGGCTCAGCACAAAGTTCGCCTGAGAGCCAGAAGAGAAGGCTCCTTCCTTCCGGGGTCCCACCCCCCAGGGTGCATCCCACAGCTGAGTACCATGACTCCTTGCCTGTCCTCAGGAGACCCAGCCTGGGGTGGCCCGTGGGGCGTTGTGATGGATGGAATATCACAGTGGGGATAGCAAGCAATCTTCAGGGAAGGGCATTTGGTTGTGTTTGCTCTCCCCCTAAGAGTTCTGTCTGGCTCCAACAGCGGCAGCTGCAACCTCTCGAGAGGTGGGGGCTCTGCCCTCAGCCTCTGCCCGCCAGTTTGCTTTCGGCCTCATTCAGAGCAGGTGTCCCTTTGTCTTTGCCTCCAGCTGTGGATTTCCACCAAACAAGTCCCTTCAAGGACTTCAAGTCACTTCAGGCTTCAGGCACCCCTTCCTCGCCACAGTTCCCACACTTTGCTCCCTGGGGAGGGTCGGGGGCTCGTACTGTGCCTTTGGGGTGGGGCCCCGTCTGGATACCGCGTTGGCCCTGGCACCAGGCTCCCTGGTTGTCAGATCATGGTTCACCCAAGCAGAGAGGCACGGGGAGAAGGCCTGGAGGGGATAAGCTCACAAAAATGTCCAAAGCCTGGGTGCCGAGGTTTGGGGGCCCCTGTCACCCTGATGGCAGCACCATGCTCCAACATAGAAGAATGGCTCCTTCCTCAAGCCAGGAGGAAAAATGGACTGGGTGGAAATGCAAAACACCATGAATAGTCTGCAGGTAATTCCCAGCCTTGGGCTGTCCCCATTTTCTGGTTATGATTCTATTTTAGAACCTTTACTTTCATTCTACCTTCTAAGTCGAGCAACAGAGTCTAAGCTAACCTCCCATTTGTGTCAGAAAATCTTCCTCTATTTGGGTAATATGTCACTCTCGTCTTTGCTCGGCGCCGGTTGACTGAGTCACGTCTCTCTTTACTAAGCCGAGGCGTGGAGAGGGAAGAGGTGCGTGGGTGTTTGCGGAGAACAATGGGGTTGCTGAGAGCAGGTGCCTAAGCTGCAGCTTGGGCTGCGTCAGAGGGAAACGGAGAGCAGGGGGCCGGCCCTGAGCAAACAGTGAAGAAGGCAAAGTGTGGACCCGACAGTCTCCAATTTCCATCTTCATTCCATCGAACCAGTTACAGCCGTCCCCCCTTATCTGCATGGGATATGGTCCAAGACCTCCCCCCACACACACAGTGAATGCCTGAAACCTCAGATAGCACTGAGCCCTAAATACATGCCTATGATAAAGTTTAATTTTATAAATTTATAAATTAGGCACCATAAGAGATTAATAAGAATAATTAATAATAAAATAACAATTTTTAACAATGTACTGTAATAAAAGTTAGGTTATATCTCTGATAACTGAGGCAGCTACTAAGTGACTCATGGGCAGGTAGAGGACATATTGTGGACAGAGGGACGATTCATGGCCCAGGCAGGTCAGAGCAGGATGGCGCACGATTTCATCACGCTACTCAGAACGGCATCAATTTAAAACTTATCAACCGTTTATTTCTGGAATTTTCCATTTAATATTTTCAGACCACAGTTGACTATGAGCAGCTGAAACTTCAGAAAGCAAAACCACGAATAAGGGGGAACGACTGAATATTTCAGAAACATGTTCTACAGAACCTAGATATGCAGAGGTTGTCTTGATCTTAAGTAAGCCTGAGAGATTCTGAAGGAAACAGATTTAAGCAATTGTGTGTGTGTGTGTGTGTATGCAATTATATATGTGTATATATACATATATTATGTACATACACATATATGTATATATAAGCAATTATATATAAAAATATATATGTGTATATATATATATATATATATATACATATGTGTGTGTGTGTATATATATATATATATCTCAGAATCCTTAATATGATAACTTGTTCTAGAACTCTCCAAGAGGGAGACAGGGTAGGTAACATTTTCTAAACCTATTATCCCTTGATTTCCCTTCCCCTTCACCCCCCTCCTCACCACCTCCCAGCAAAACAGAAGTCCTTCACCCCCACTTCTAGGATATAGGATTTCCTGGGCGGGGGCAGGTGCTAAAGTAAGCTACCAGTTCATGAGAGGTGACTGTCAAATATTCAGGAATTTTTAAAGCTGGTCAAGAGTTGATAATTTGAAATTGGCTATGGTGGAAGTTTTTATACCTCAGAAATTAGCAGAATCTCAAATCAGAGCTTTTTTTTTTTTTCTGTAGAGCTATTTTAACAGCACACCACTGGATTTAGCCCAATGCATAGAGTCTCCTGGAGCTGGAGGGGACTTCAGGGAGATTCCTCATATTTTACTCTCTCTTCTATGGAATGCTTGGTTTGGGTTCCTCTTTGAAGAGCCTGGTGAGGCCTCAGCCATGTCCCCTTCACACAGACCGGAAGTGGGGAGATACATGCATGGAGCCATGTGCGACTCAACTTCTCCCCAGGGGACACCTGGAGACCATCCCCCCACTCTCAGCCCTTCTCTGGTGGGAAGGAAACCCACCACATGGCTTCTATAAAGTATCCCCAGCAGTGAAATAATTAGGAGAAGGAAAAACCACATTCCGGGAACTTGGTAAAACAGAGAACCAGAAACCCACATCTCTGCATCCTGAAGATTCAGACCTCTGCTTGTCAGCTCCTCAGAGACTTGGGTGGGCAGCACACCGTGATTCAAACAGGTGAGGAAAGCACTTCCAAGGAAGAGACTGCTGGAAACGAAGCCGGAGAGACTGAACGCTCTCATGTGGCTGGTGGCTCGCTTCAATCTAACAAGGAGAATGCATTTTCAGGAGAGTCCGGAACGCTAGTAAACGCTCATAGAAAACCTAGTAATCCAGAAAATGAAGGTGGACATGAGAGACGGACCAATCAACATGTCTGATGCAAGAGGGGGAGAGTCCGTTCCTTCTCTGAAACCGGGGGAAACACAAGCCTCACGGAACACAGTCCTACGTGTGAGAAGGTGGTGAGCCATTACTCTCACATCCCCTGAAACCTGCTGAAGCCTTTTGAGAACTTATGGCTAAAATGATATTTCATTTGCTTTCCAGGGAAAATAAGATGCAATTTATTTCACTGGACACGGGTCATGCAAAGATACATCAAGCTTCTTTTTAAAAGAAATTTCTTATTTCATCCTAAAACAAACTGTAGGTAGTGAATATTTATCAGGGTGAAAGCTGGGAAGGTGAGTTGTCTGCCAACAGTCCATAGAGGAAAGACCCTGAGATGTGGGGAAGTTAGGCCCAAGGTAAGGGACCAGGAGGTTATCTGAACACTTGAGTCTTTGGACCCCAAATCCAATGCATTTCCCTTCACAACACCCTGGCTCAGGAAACGCCCATTTTTGAGTGCTAAGGCAATGACAGAGGGAAGCAGGCTTTTCTCAAAAGACCCTGAAGTGCCAAGTGCAGATTTCTCCAGAACAACACAGATTTAATGAAGTGCAAACTGTAAATCTTTTGCATTCCCATCGAGCTTCACTAGGAATTTAAACCACATCTCAGTAAAAGCCATTCTGTTTTATTGACGCAGGAATTAGAGTAACCACTGAAATACATTCAGAGGATACAAGCCTTTGTAGGAAAAGAGGAAATCGGCATTAATCTGTTTAAAATGCTAACACTTAAACTTCAAGTGCAAAGTCAAACAACATGATGCCTGAGTTGTGCATTAAGACAACTGACGACAGGGGGAAATGACGCAGGGAAATAACTGTTTTCTTGCGAAATTAAGCACACCTTGTTAGAGCAGAGAAAATACCCTGAGTGCCTGTTCTCCAGGCCCCCTTTTTTTTGCTGGTAGCAGACAATGCAGCCCAACAGGTGTTTCCTTGTGGGGAGCAGTTATCCTGAACTCTCAATGACGGGGTCACTGCTCAGAGTGAATTACCAGGACCCTTCTCCTTCTGAAACCCAGTTATTGTCGCCCCCAGGAGAGGGACAGCAGAGGAAATGAAATTCAATTTTCCACTTGCTAGAATTCTTAACAGAAAGGGGTTTGTGTGAAGTGGGCTGAAACGTTTGTCTAAAATTGGAACTCTGGCAAATGTGAGGGTTGGATTGACTGTTCTTTCCTCCGCTGTGAGAACGCACCGTGTGGTGTGGTCTGAGTGACTCCCAACCGGTCTTGCCCCAGAAAATGTACAAGGAAACGTCATGCCCATCAGGTGGAGAGGGACTGGTTATTCTGGAAGAGCTTCCCTTTTCCTCACTCTAGAGCTAAGCAAACACTTGTGGAAGATTTGGCATTCCACAATTCTAGAACCTGCCTTAAGGGGTCTTGTGTCTGTCTCAACTCTACCAGGGATCCAAGAACCCACTTTCTCACCTCTCCTCACCCCTCTTCATCCCTCCTTTGGAAAATGGGATCTATTCTGTGGGCTCTCAAGGGAGGGTGGGCACAGTCCATGACAAGAAGTAGAAAGGACTAGAATGGCTCTCACCATTCTGAGGTGGGCACAGGCTCATGACCCCTACTGTTCCCTGCACAGTGACGTCTGCAGATGGAAAGGGGCTGGTCTTCTTACTGAGTGGAGGCCAATGCTTGGCCATGTATTCCATTCCTTCCAAGCCCCGGGAGACCTTGTTCACTTTTTTTCAGAATTTCCCATTGTTCCATTTCCACTGGCACCTTCCCTCCCACATTTGGAAGGACGACCCTGCCACCTCCCTCCTTGGCCTACAGACAAGATATCTCTTGCAGCTTCAGCCCAACCTCACCCTCTTCCCCTACAGCCTGGCTTTCCAGTGGTCTCCTGGTTGCCAAAGCCAACGGCCTCTCCTTTGCTGAATGCACCGCCCTGGCCTCCCCAACCTGGACCCTCCCCATCCACGGAGCCTCCTCACCTCCATTCCCTGCTCCTCCCTCTGACTTCCTGCACCATCTGCTCTCCCGACCACTCTCTGTGGATGCCCCTTGGGTGTCTGTGGTCTTCATTCTTCGGTGGTCCATCTACCCCCGTTCTCCCGGAGGGCTCATCCATCTGCTCAGCACTGCTGGACTGGGCTGTGTCTCATTTCTGTGCTATTTGGTTCCTGGAAAGAGCTGTGGACTTGGACTCCAACACAACACACTGGACCCATTCTAGCTGTATAACCTTGGCCAAGGTGTTCAGCCTTTCCCAAACCAATGATGCGATCTACCGCACAGATTTAAGAAGGATGGGAACAAACTGCAATAACAGTAAAGCCACAGAGCTCGGTGCAGGCACATAGGAGGGATTCAATAAATATTCATCCTGCCCTCCAACGGCCAGTCCGTCTTCCCAATATAAGATTTTATAAAAACACCAGAATTTTCCCACTTACCAGACTGTTATCTAGAAAGTCTTTTTTTTCCTACCTGCCCCTGCCCCTCTGTCTTCACCCTCCCCACTCTCATGTTGACTTTTACCCCAGACACAACCCTTCAAATCTATTGCTCCTTTATGGCCACTTCTTCCACTGCACTGGGGTAATTCACTCCTGGCACAAGGGTGAGACCAGATCCTTCTCCTCGCCACTCTTTTCCTCACATTGTACACACACACACTCACACACACACACACACACACTCACACACACACACACATACTCACACACACACTCACACACACACACTCACACACTCACACACACACACTCACACACACACTCACACACACACACTCACACACACACACACTCACACACACACTCACACACACATGCACACATTTCCGTTCATCTATCTGCAATAGCAGGAGAGAAAGAATATGAGCCTCAGAATAGGGCGACTCCTATTTCTGCCATATACGAGGTGTTCTCAAAAAACTACAGTGAATGTTTTAACTAAAAAAAATATTACAGTAAAAGACACATTGCCATTAATCCCCCTCAAAATACTCTCCCTCACTTCGGACACACTTATCCCATCGTTCTTGCCACTTTCTGAAGCAGTTCTGGAAGTCCTCTTTCGTGAGTGTCTTTGGTTGCGCTGTCGTGGCTGCCTCCATGTCCTGACTCAATTGCAAACATTTACCTTTCATGGTCATTTTGACTTTGGGGAAGAGCCAGAAGTCACACAGTGCCAGACCCAGTGAATAAGGTGGAGGAGGACACACCGTAATGTTTTTATTTGACAGAAACTGCCATATACCAGAAGCGATGTGTGACACGGAGCATTGTGATGGTGGAGGATGATTTACGGCACACTTTGAAAACACATCTTCTCTCAACTGTACCTCACACCCGACTGACTGCACCAAACAAGTTGAAACTTGTCACACACTGTTACTAAGGTTCGACACGCCGCTTCCCGTATTGAAGATCCCTGCTTTTCCATCGGACAGCACTTGACAGCAGCATTCACCGTATGTTTTGATCGCATCTCATATTAGATGTGTAAGCTTCAGCCGGTGACTCGACCCTATGGCCCTCCATTGCCTCATCTGTAAGATAGGTCAGCACTTCCTGTGTGGCTATTGTGCCCAGCCCAGTGCTTGGCACACAGTAGGTGTACAGCAGAGTTGGCTTTCTGCCTTTCACGCGTCAGAGCCACAATCATTTCCCACCTTCCTCATGACGCCTTTTCTGGTTAGTCCAGCCACTGCTGACCTCCGTCTCTGATCTGCTAGAATGTTCTTAGTCCCTGGTCCTCGGCATCGAATGTGACTGCACAATGGTAATGCACAGTGAGCAGGTCTTGGTTACCATGCAGGCTCTTGGCTTCCAGATGGGGCCACCCATCTGTGTCTCAGATTGCTGCTGAATTTCCCACAGTTTCCAGGACAATGTTGAGCTTATAAAAATAGTGATTATTATAGCTACAAACTGTGTACCTTCTCCGACCCAGGCACTATCATAATTGCTGCCATTTGTTCAGCGTCGGCTATGTACCAGGTGCTGTGCTGCATGATTCCTTCCTCGCAGTCACCCTGCAAAGTAGGTCTTATTATTCTCATTCTATAATGAGGAAGCAAACGCAGAGACAGAGTGGCCTGCACAAACGCACACAGATTGGAGGTGGGAGACCGGGGTTCCACGCCAGGCCTTCCTGCTGCCACAGCCCATTGCCTTGCCACCAGGCTACACTGTCCAACAAGCATTACATCGTTTATTTCTCCCTTCAGCCCAGCAGGGGAGCATTGAACCCTGTTTGCAAATGAAGAACCTGTGGTTCCAGGTCCCCCCTTTAGGGGCAACAGAGCAGGGACACGCCTGTCTGGGTCACTCCAAGCATCACCCTGCAGGAATCAGGAGCAGTGGAGAGATTCTTCCACCAAATCCAAGTTTCCTGAGGGACGGAAAAGCTCTGGTTCTGCCTCCTGCCAAGTTAGTTGGCTTCTTTGGGCCTCACTTTCTTTGTGTGTAATAAAAAATGGAGATGGAACTAAATCATGGCCATGGTTCCAGGACTGCTGCTAACCCCTACCATGCCTTTGAGCAAGTTACAACAGGTGCCCGGTCCTCTGAGCAGACTCAGGCCTGCAAAAGGGCAGACAAGGCACAGGCTGGATTTCAGCCTCCTTGCCTCCCTCGTCTTTGTGCAGTAGACAACCTACACAACTGTATGCAGGGGTCCTAAAAGGTTCCTAATGGTTCTAATTGTTGAAAGTTGATTCTTGAAATCACCTTTAAAAGAGAAAACAGGATATTGAATGTCAGTCTCCTTCGTCCAGCCCAGAGTGACCTGTCATTTCTCTCCTTTAAGCGATGATTGCACATTTTATCAAGCCACATGCCACGTAGAGCTACCAACGTTAGTCCTTTGATCTTGCAGTGGATACTAGACACTCTCATTTTGGTTCACACTGTGAGGCCCCAAGCTAACATGTTAATAGGGTCCTTTGCCGTTTCATATCCGTCACATGTTCCCAGAGGAATGTAGGAGCTGTTCTTCCACACGCATCTTTGACTTTAAACTTCCCAGTCCATCTGGATTTCTGATTATAACAGCCTCCTATAGTCACAATAGCTCAGGGTACATAACGGACCAGCTCAGCTTCCCAGGACACATCAGGCATAAAAGACGAGCATCACCACTGGTCCCAGTGAGGGAAAGTCTTTAGATTAGGAAACACACCAGAAGACAAGCAATGGGGCAAGGGGTCAAAAGGAAACCACTGATTTAAAACTTCAGGCACCACTTGTAACTACAGCTCTGAATTGTCTTTCAAGTGTGTCTGGGTCGCAAAATGGGAGCATGTAACGAAAAATGCAGGAATGACAATGACAGGAAAACCCCACCCTGACCTCAGTCTAGAATAGATGGGAATGCATTTTAGAAGCTAACCTCCTTTCACTTAGAAAATATATATCCTTTCCTTTTAATAAGACAATTTAGTTTCCAGTGTGGTAAAATACACATAACATAAAATTTACCATTTTAACCATTTTTAATTATATAGTTCTGTAGCATTAAGAACATTTATAATACACTGTTGTGCCACCATCACCACCATCCGTCTCCAGAACTTTTTCATCTTCCCAAACTAAAACTCCATACCCATTAAACACTAACGCCCCATTCTCCCATCCCTCCAGTCCTGAAAACCCCCGTTCTGCCTTCCGTCTCTATGGATTGCTTTCTCCTTTAAAAACCTCCTATCAGTGGACTCGTACAGTATTTGTCCTTTTGTATCTGGCTTATGTCACGTAGCATAATGTCCTCCAGCTTCATCCATGTTGTGGCAGGTGTCAGAATATCTTTCCGTTTTAAGGCTGAATAATATGCTACTGTATGGATGGACCACATTCTGTTTGTCCATTCATCCATCCATGGACATTTGGGTTGTTCCCACCCTTTGGTTACTGTGAATAATGCTGCTGTGAACATGGGTGTGCAAATATCTGCTTCTGTGTGCTTTTCTTGTCAGGTAAAGATGGGGACAGTTTTACCTGATCTGTGATTATACTGAGTTCCATTATTTGCATGGCTAGATACAGGTTCAATTCAATGAGTCTGCTGAAATACGGTTTTCTTGAAATTCACCCTGAAAAATGAGTCAGTTTAAAGCTCCTCATGACACAAAGCCCAAGAGAGATGTCGCCAACATTCCCTTCCCATTTGTCTCCCTATTTCCCATGTCATACCTATCTCTGGGAGGCAGTTTCATCCCTTTGTCTGGATTTGCCTCTCCCTCCACCTTTGCTCTTGACAAGGTCTTCTACTGACTTCCATCCAACAACTCACTCCACCACTGCCCCCTAATAGGGTCACCTCTCCTCTTTGGCTTCTTCTCAGCGTGTAAATGTGCTTAAAACTCCCCCAGTTCACATAAACACCCGTCACAGACACACACACACACACACACACACACACACACACACACACACACCCCCGCTCAGTCCGCTTCATCGGCTCCCTGCAGCTCGCTCTGTCTTTAAGCTCATCATCTGCACTTCCTCTCCCTCACCTCCTCCCAGACCAGTCACTCCTCAACCCACTGCGATCTGGCCTTAGACCCCACCACTCAACCAGACTCACCAATTTTATTAGTTTCCTGTAGCTAAAGTCAAGGTAACGCAAACTGGGTGGCTTAAAACAGCAGAAATTTATTCTCTCACAGAGTCTGAAATCAAGGTGTCAGCAGGGCTGTACTCCCGCGAAAGTTCTAGGACAGAATCTTTCCTGCCTCTTCCAGCTTCTGGTGGCTCCAGGCATTCCTTGGCTTGTGAGAGCATCACCCCAATCCCTGCCTCTGCAATCACATGGCCTTTCTGTGTCTCTGTCTGTCCATTTCTGTCTCTTATGAGGATGTTCAAATTGTATTTGGGGCCCACCCTAATTCAGTATGACCTCATCTTGACGGGGGAGGCACTACTCAACCCACTGCACTAGTAAATCCCTCTTGCCAAGCCCAGTGGACATCACTCAGTAGCCCTATGCAGCATGTGTTTTGCTTATTCAAAACAGAAATAGCTTCATGTTTCTTACTGATCTGATGATAGAAGCATATATGCATATTAAGGGAAATTTTAAATATAGAAAAATCGAAGAGAAGGAAAAAACACCCACGAACTCACAACTCAGAGATGGATCAAAATTAACATTTTGGAGGACATTCTTCTACACACACACACACACACACACACATTCACATTGTTGCAAGAAGGCAATCTATTCAAAGTGGACTGTATGTTCCTTATTCTGCATTTTCCCTTAACGCTATGGCATGGACAGCCTGCCAGGTCCATAAACACATACCCACCCATCCATTGGATACATAGGTGCTGGGGGCCTGCTGTGTACTGGGTGGGTCCTTGTTCCAGGGCCTGAGATCCATCAGTGAATAAAACACACATAGATCCCGGCCTTCGGAGAACTTTCCTTCCCACGGGGGCCAAAAGACAATAGAAAATTAAAAGAATAAATAACCTCTATCTTGCTAGATGGTGGAAAGTGCTACAGAAGAACTAAACAGTAGCGTGAGAAGGGGGCCGTGAGTGCTAGAGAGCAGCGACTACTGTTTCCAAAAGGCGGGTAAACGAGCATCTCATTAAAAAGGTGATCTTGACACAAAGATGTGAAGACCCCAAAACACTAAAAACTCATTTTTAATGACCACAGAGTATGCCGTCGATTATATCCGCAGCAGTATATTTAACCAGCGATTTGTTGATAGATATTTAGGTTGTTTCTAATTTTTCACTATTATGAAAAAGGCTGCAGTCTATCCCCTGCATACAATTGATGAACGTTTGTGAAATTATTCCCTTAGAATAAATATCCAGACCCTCGCCCAAGACATCTAATCATTTCTAAATTAGTATACCTACTGTCACCCTGCCCCCAGGTGACACTTGCCACTTCTCAGTTCCACTGCCTCTCCCAACAGACACACTCAGCACACTGCATGTGTCGTTTATTTTTAATTTTGCTAGCTTTAGGGTAAAAAATGTTATTATATTTGCATTGCTTTTGCTTTGCCATGGTTGAACAGACTTTCCATATGCTTTTGTCTCCGTGTGTTTTTTCCCTTATAAGCTCTCTATTCGTCTCCTTTGATCATTTCTTCTATGGGACAGTTATCGCTTTTGTATATCAGGAATATATACGTTATATGCCGCAAATAATTCTCCTGGCTTATCTTCTTATTTTTCTTACAAACATTTGAAATTTTTATATTGACAAAAATACCAACCTTTTAAAATAGTTTCTGGATTCCTATCACGGTTAGAAAGGCTTTCTCAACTTTTAGAATTATAAAAATACATCTTCTATTCTTCTGAAGCTTTTCTTGTTTTGCATTTAAATCCTTAATTCACTTGGAATTTATTCTGATATAAGAAATAAGGAAGGGACTCATCATTTTTCTCCCAAGTTGGCAACCAGTTGTCCCCACAGCATGTGCCAAATAACACTGTCTTTGTCTGCCCCAACACACGGGTCCCCTCTGGCTCCCTGCCCATTTCTCTCTTTCTCACCTCTTTCTCATCCCTTTCTCTGTACCTCCTCTGACTCCTGGGCTTCTGACTTCTTCATGTAATTGTTTTCCAGGATCCTGTCTTCTGTATTGTCTTCTCACTATGAGCAGTCCCTCCATAATTTTCATCTATACCCTTAATCACACTGATAGCATCCAAATCTGGAGCCAGGTCAGGTCACTGATAAGCTTCAGCCCCACACACCTGATTTCCTACAGGGGCGCTCACCTGGGTGTCTGTAGACACTTTAAACAGAACCAACCCACACCAGCATCAACCTCAGCCCTCACTGGAACAGCCCCTTGAGGTCTTCAGGCCCCCAGGACTGCCTCCTCTTGTGAGGGCTGCTAGGCCATTTCCAGGGACAGCTGACGAGCTTTGCCCATGGGGCCCTGCCCCTCAGGTGGTCTCACACCCACAGGCATTCTGTATTCCCACTGCTGCTCCCCCCACAACACCCCATGGGATTTAGTCAGAATTTTCTTAGATTCCTGAAATCACACACCAGAAGAGTCTCAAAGTCTTGAAAATTATCTTATTCTTTCTGATTATAAAGTAATATAAACTCATTCTGGAAAATTTAGAAAACTCAGAATGTTTAGAAAGAAAATTAAAAGCACCCATAAGCCCCCACCCGCCCACCTACCCAGAAGTACCCTGGTAACCTCTTTGTGTAAGTCCTTCCAATCTGATTCTGCATGTGTGTTTGAGATCTATCCTGTTTTTCTGTTAGGTTTTCCCCATGACATTAAAAATTATCAAAGTACTTTTTGAATTTTTTCTTCAATAGTGGACGTTTCGCTCATAGAATACATGTATAATTAGAAATGCAAGAATTTCCCATCAGGAGGACATGTACACAGGTCAGGGCCTGAGCGACAGCCTCCCTCCACAAGCTCTGCAACCAAAATTCAACAACATGATTGCAATGACTCAGAGAGGGGACCCCTTCCAGCTTATGGTTCTGCCAAGCGTTATTACGTCTTTCAAGTTACATTTTAACACTAGGCTATTTTGCACCTTAGTTAGGTCTGTACAAATTGATCAGTTTTCTAAAGAGAGAGAGAAAAAGAAACAAGACATGACGGGAGTGGATCTAGCTTTATCACACAGACCCACATTTACTCTCAGCCAAATTCCAGAAAAGCAACTCGAGGAAAGTAAATCAAGACCCTCACCAGCTCCTCCTGTCCTCTTGCACGCTATACACACCCCACCCTCAGAGGAGGGTTCCTCTACCTTATCTCTGGTCACCTGCGCGCGAAGCTGGAGGATGCATGCAACTGGTGGGTGTAACTGAGTGGACAGCCGGGGGCCCAGGGCAACTTCCTGCACCGGCATGGGGCCATGGGGGCCAAGGGTAGTGACCAGTTTGGGCCAAGGGCTGTGCAGGAACATGGGGAGTCTGCTTTCCCAGCCGCCGCTGCAGCTCGCCCTGCAAAGCAGCTCAGAATGCTCTTGCAAATGCAATGCAGATCACCCCCTCAAATTCACACCTGGGATTCCGAGAAAGAAAGAAACATTAAGAGCTATCATTAACATTCCCTTCCTTATCCCCTCCCCACCACCACCAACACATTTGCATTTGTGCCCACTGGGAGCTGAGCACACTCACATCTCAGACCCAGAACAAATGGGCCCTCTCTCCCTAGTGCAGCGCTCCCTGCGGTTGCTCGAGACACAGTCTCCAGCGTGCCCTCCTCTTCTGCCCACTCCACACCCTGCTCTGCCCCTCACTGGCCTCACCCTTCCTGCTCCGTGGGACTCACCTCAGTCTCTTCTACTTCCCAGGTCCTAGTCACATGTCATTGACTTTTTTGGTTTAAGTCTGAGCCTGTCTCCCAACAGCCACTATGAGGCCAGAGGCCCAGCCTTACCTCACCATTGTAAGGGGGAAAAGTGCTCCTCGACCCTCTGTGGGTCTCTGGTGGGCTTAAAAATGAAACTGATATAAGATAGATTAACAGGAGAAATGCACACAAATTGTATTGAATTTTTACATGCACTTTGGAGACTTCACAAGAGAATGAAGACCTGAAAAAAAGTGACCAACACAGCTTTTACCCCATCATTTTGACAAAGAATACATCTGTGAAGGATTAGCAAGACCAAGGGGTTTGGGCTATAGGTAGTACGTGGTGAGACAGTTACCAGGAAGATATGGGTTCGTTGAACAAGATTTGTTGCTAGACTTCTTGGCCCTGAATTCCCGTCTCTGGACGCAAGGATGCTTTCTGCAGGGAGGGCCCCTGTCACAGGGTGAATTTATCTTTTGCTTTCAGGACAAAGGAGGGTCAGAGTGTCCTTCTTGCAACAACTGTTTAAGTACGTTTAACTTAAAATAATCAATATGCCAAAGTGGCAAATTTTGGGATGACCTATTCTGAACCCCTTCCCCGTATTCCCATGGATGCCCCTTGCCTGCACACACAGCCTCACCTGCAGAGCACCTTGGAGGCCACCTTCTCACCACACTCCCAGGAAGGTCTGGCTTTCTTTGCTTATTTCCATTTTTGTTTATTTTGACAAGGCGCTTCAATAGCATATGCATTTACATGTTCCCCCAACACCAAACATGCGCATGCGATTAACCACATGCTGGTTCTTTACAGACAGCAAACCCAAACCTCCGTCTTCACTCTCTTCCGCTCCCCCTGCTCTTTCCCACACCAGTCCCCTGATCGCTCTTCCATCTGCTTCTCCATGTCAATGGTGCTGCCCATAAAATTAGAGAGAATGCCTGATGTGATAGCAAACACAAAATACAGAATGCCTCAAAAACAATCACGTGTTTTTTTTTCTTTTTTTCTAGTTAGCCTAGGGATGCAGGCCTCTCCATCATCCCCTGGAGAAGGGCAAGAGCAAAGTAGGGGCACACACACTGTGTAAGGCCAGAAGGGCACCTGCTCCAGACAGGCCAGGCCTCAGCACGTGGCCACCCCTCAGGGCAAAGGAGGCCAGGAAATGTGGTCCAGTCCTGAGCTAGAGAAAGGGAAGAAACAGATTGGAGGGTCGACTGCCCCCGACTGCCCAGAGCACTTGACTTACTCATTAACCATTCCACCAGGTTCCTCCAGCTCAGGATAAATGCCTAGAAAGTGAAGCCAAAAAAGGGGGGAAAGCAGCTTCAAAGTGGGTTGTGGGGGTGGCTGTAGATTTCCTCTGTGACATTTTAAAGTATGAAATATCACTGAAGACGGTTAAAAAGCAGCTAATCTGACAAACCCTCTTCTTCCACTGAAGGACTCAGGCAGCTTTGCATGGTCGGAGAGTTTACCACCCAGGTCAAAGCAAGACCATACACCAGGCCTACGCACAAGGCCTTCCCAACCTGGTAGGGTTTGAGCCCAGAGCTTGCGCCGCATGAAGTTATATTTAGAGACTTTCACTCAGGGAAAAAATAGCATCGAGAGCTCAGCCGTGACCACCCTGGGCCACAAACATCGTGCTGTGCAGGGGTGCTAGCAGTGAGCACGAATGCCACTTTTGCTACGATCCAGATACTCCACCCCGTCTCCATCTTTCTCCCCTTTGACTCCTGTCCTAGAATCTATTCGAAGAAGAAGAAGAAAAAAAAAAAAAAAGGCAAAGTTTCTCTTTTACAAATGAAGGGCTATTGAGGGCAGTGATCTCAAAGTCAAAGTTGTCAAGCCCAACAGCAGACTCTGTGGACCAGACCCTGAAACATAAAAACAGATCGATGGGATTGAGTTTTAAGGAAATTAATCAACCAAACTGAGCAAGCTTTAATCCATAAGTTAAGTTGGTACTACGCAAGTCCCATCCCCAGCTAATTTTTTATTCAGACAAATGTTTTCTCGCTGCCTGCATTTCTTCTTTAACCAAGGGGGAAAAAATGTAGTTACCACAGGGGGAAAAAAATGCATCACAGAGTCAAAAGATACAGAAGGAAAGCTTGGGAGAAGAAACTGCATAAAAATTTTATTATTAAAAGTTATGAAAGTTATTTTAAAAGATTTTAGAAAGTTTTAACATTATTGGCTGAACAGTAATTTCATATAGTGGTTTCTATGTACTTAATAGCAGTATCAGTTCCAAATTTCCCTTTGCACTCGGATTCTAGGAGAGTTTTTCTAATGCATCATTAACCAATTATTATGCCAATGCATTAGACTTGAAGACCATCAGAAAAAAAGCAAATAACCACCAGCCAAAACTGCAGATATTAAATGTTGAGGCAGAAAGCAAATCAGATGTGTAAACACATGAAAAGAAAGAGAAGATTTCCCCCATATATTTTTTTCAATCTTGGCATTGAATCAACCAACAAAACCAGAACTATTTTTTTTTAAACTCTGAAATTTGATTGACAATTTAAAGAGCTTACTCAAAATTCTTGCCCTAAATATAAGGAGAGTAGCAAAGAAACAATTTATTATAAAGGAATATTTATTACATGTCTGTTCCAAGCAGGTATATATCACATATGTGGTTTCACTCAGCCTTATAACAACACCAGGAATTAGGTTTCATGATCACCTTTTGTAAATGTGGAGACTAGGGTTCAATGAATTTGGATAGTGTGTTCGTCTACTTGGGCTGCCATATCAGCATACCACAGACTGGGAGTCTTAAACAACAGAAATGTATTTTCTGGCAGTTCTGGGAGCTGGGAGTTTAAGAGTAAGGTGCCAGCAGGGTTGGTTTCTGGTGACTTTGGTTTCTCTAGAAGCCCTTTCTTCCTGGCTGGCAGATGGCCGCCTTCTCACTGCCCTCACATGTCCTTTCTTCTGTGCTCACACCCCTGGTGTCTCTTATAAGAACACCAGTCTTATTGGATTTAGGCCCTCCCCTTTTGACTTATTTAATCTCAGTTACCTTCTAAAAGGTCCCATCTGCAAATACAGTCACATTGGAAGGTAGGGCTTCAACATATGGATTTGGGGGGACACGATTCAGTCCATAACAGATAGCATGTCCAAGAGCCCACAACTGCTAAATGGTAGAACCAAGACTGTCTGAATCGGAACATTCCTTTATCCAGAGTGCGCTGCCTCTCCCATGCGACGGCACGCTGGTCAGAGTGGGGAGACATCTTCCTGTCAGAGATGACTCTTAGAACTTGCTGGCAAGGAGACAATTTCACAGCAGGAAGGTTTGTCGTAGTCGAAGGGTGGTGAAGGACTTACACGAGCTAGACCGCAGAGCACAGGACTACAAGTCGACTAGAGGCCTGTCCAGAGGACCCCAAATACAAATGGCTCCATTTACTCTGTTAATAGCTACACAGATGGTATTTGGTTTCCCTACCAGCTACCATACACGGGGTGGTTTCCATGATCCCCAAACAGCCAGCATTTCATTCGGTGTTTCTTTTCTTGTTTCCAAACCACCAGCTAACGTCCTGGAGGGCGACTCCATGGATCAGGACGTTGAGAGCCCTGTGGCCATCCACCAGCCAAAGCTGCCTAAGCAGGCCAGGGACGACCTGCCAAGACACATCTGCCGAGACCGGACCAAAAGGAAAATCCAGAGGTACGTGCGGAAAGATGGCAAGTGCAACGTCCACCACGGCAACGTGAGGGAGACGTATCGCTACCTGACCGACATCTTCACCACTTTAGTAGACCTCAAGTGGAGATTCAACCTGTTGATTTTCGTCATGGTTTACACAGTGACATGGCTCTTTTTTGGGATGATCTGGTGGCTAATCGCATACATCCGAGGAGATATGGACCACATAGAGGACCCCTCATGGACTCCCTGCGTCACCAACCTCAATGGGTTCGTCTCTGCTTTTTTATTCTCAATAGAGACAGAAACCACCATTGGTTATGGCTACCGGGTCATCACGGACAAGTGCCCGGAGGGGATTATCCTCCTCTTAATCCAGTCTGTGTTGGGGTCCATTGTCAATGCATTCATGGTGGGATGCATGTTTGTAAAAATATCACAACCCAAGAAGAGGGCAGAGACCCTGGTTTTTTCCACCCATGCGGTCATCTCCATGCGGGATGGGAAACTGTGCCTCATGTTCCGAGTAGGGGATCTTAGGAATTCCCACATCGTGGAGGCTTCCATCAGAGCCAAGCTGATCAAATCCAAACAGACCTCGGAGGGGGAGTTCATCCCTTTGAACCAGACAGATATCAACGTAGGGTATTACACGGGGGATGACCGTCTGTTTCTGGTGTCACCACTCATCATCAGTCACGAAATCAACCAACAGAGTCCTTTCTGGGAGATCTCCAAAGCCCAGCTGCCCAAAGAGGAACTGGAAATTGTGGTCATCCTAGAAGGAATGGTGGAAGCTACAGGTAAGACATGCTCCATCCTGGAGTATCTGTGGGAGCGATGCTTGCTTTAAACTGGATGTGATTTTCTTATTTACGGCAAAACGTGGAAGAGTGAACCTCACTCACTCTTGACACCATCCCCTTGCTTCACGAAATAGTATTCCTGTGTGTCCTTAAGTATATCCACCAAGAAGTCTAACTATTTAGCTTTTAAAAAGCCCTTTGGAAAATATGTTAATAAATAAATCTTTGAAAATACTGCTTAATACATGTTAAATTTCCAAATATTTACTTAAATTAAAATTTGTCTCTAATGTACTTTTTAAATGGCTCTAAAGCATTGCTAAATTTAAATACTTGAGGTTATTTATTGCCAAAGCAGGAGGAAGAAGTTGAGCCTTTCAAAGGAAGCCGGACAAATGGCTTTAATAAAAATGCAATTTCATCTCTTCTTTGGGAGTCGTTTGCAAGACCCATAGCATTGGTTTTTCTTTTATATCAAGTGACTGCTTGGTGCCTTTCTCCATACTCTACCTGCTGAATCCCCAGTAGACAGAATGCTGCAGCTCCAGTAAATAATTCCAGCAAGAAAGAAAAAAAGTAAAGATCCATTCATCATTACCCTATTGAGCTTTCTGCTGTGAATAGCTAATCATTGGTGCGTTTCCAGGAAGGTGATCTCATAATAGAGAAATGGGCTGTTTTTATTGAAGTCTTCATTCATATCTGAACTTTACACGTGTTATACATCCCAACAGCAAAGCAGGATCTGCCCATATTTATCTGTAACGTTCCACAAAGCAGAGCTGTAAACTCTGACTTCAGCAACGGTGGTACCCCAGGGGAAAAGTATAAACTAGAACCCTGGTTCATTAATTCTCTACTGTCTTCTGAGTATCACTGTTAACCTTTGGATCCTGTTTAGTTATACAATCTGCCCTTCTGTGCTTTGAAGTCTCCAGCTGGAGGCTCAGGGTTGGTTTATATAACCTGAAAATGCATGGCCAACAGCCTGGCCCCAGATTCTTCATCAGTCCATAAGCTGATATCCGTCATCCCTTCAAAGGAACGCCATTGGTCCCATGTCTCTGTCTCCCTGTAGCCAGCAGGCAGGGTCATAACCTCTAACAAATGTCTCTCACGGTGGTAGAAACCTTTGCAATAGGTTTTTTTTTTTTTTTTAAATACAGCCAGCAATGAAAATGTAAGTAAAAGGTTTTGCATGGAGCTCAATGATATGAGTTGCTCCTTTCCATAGAACAAAAGGAACATGGACCTAGTCTGAAAACGGCTGTAAAGAATGACAGTAATTCCTGTAAAATCCTAAATAAGTGCTGCAGATGTGAAGGGGGGCTGTCTGTACCTTGAGCCTGACTTCGCGTGTGCTTGTGAAGCAGTAGTTGTTGGGGACGAGGTAGGAAAATGGGGAGGAAACAATTTAAACAGGGAGATGTGTCATTTCCCACAGACCAGAAACTTCTCCCACTCGGCTGAGCACAGGGACTTTGGACGCCTCTAGTGGTAGCCACTGAGATGCAGCCTCTGACCACTTGTGATGCAGTTTTAATATGAGATTTCTCACTGTAAACTCTCCAAACAGGGCGTGAGGGAGGGTAGTGGACAAGCCTTGTTACCATTGCATCTCTGAGCTCAAGAAGCAAAAGCCACTGGAAATACGGACCCTCTGGTTACTGGTGTTAATCTGAGCTTTAAATTGCAGGAGCAGAGCATTGTGTTCCCTCAAACCAAAGGCCACTCAATCTAGAAAAATAAATGAATCTAGACTAAGCATATTATCTTTATGACGTCGCTGGGTCGGCATTCTCCTTAGAGCAGACGTCTTTCTGGTGACAGCTTGTAATGAGTGAACTTTTCCAAAGGAAGGAATATTGTTTTCTTGGTAATTAGCAGTAATACTTGTCTCTGAGCATCCAGCAGCCTTTCTACTACTTTCTTAGAGAAAAATGGGTAGGTGCCACCAAAAAAAAAAAAAAGTCAAACCATTTACCCCTGGGGAAAAGGCAACCACTATTAATTTTCTAACTTCCGGAAAGTGGAAGGAAGAGTGTTCTAGAAAGTTCTTGGTTTGTCTGGAAGTTGGACATGTCTTAATCCTTTCCTGATGGGATTCGTACAATTCAGCACTTCCAGCACAGCTGATCTTTTCAGAGAGACACTTTTTCTATGTGAATGAAAAGAATAATTGGTATTTATGGGCGTTAAACAGGCCCTTAGGGGGGGAGAAATGCTTCAGTGAGTCAAAGCCACAGGAAAAAAATGAATGTGGGCCTAATGCACACTGAGGAAAACAAATTCACAAAGATCTAAGTATTCATTGTAGGGCTAGCTGGGAAGTCGGGAGCCATGAAAACAGCAAACTGACACAGAACAATTTCTGCTTTACTCATTTCTGCTTTCAGTCATGTCTTAGTTGACTTTAAACGATTATCAGTGATCTCAGTTAGCAGGCGTCTTGCAAGGGTGAGCCCCACGCGACCACCTGGATGCAGGGCCCCCTGCTCGTCACGCACGTTAGGGGCACACAGAGATCTGAGTTACCCTGCAGTAAGCTGGCCGCCAGAGTCCTTCAGTCTCCTGGGTCTCAGGCTTATCACAGACCACTTGGTTCTCCGTTGACACATACTGTTCCAGTGCCAGTCGTACTGAAGCACCCTGCTTTGCTGCATCACTCAGAGGCAGGCTCATTTTTAGAAAATGAAAGTAAGATCCTTGAAGGTAGGACATGCATCTTGCCCACCCGTGATGCCCTGTACGTCCTGGACCAAGTCCTTCACTCAGCGAGTTCTCTGACCTTGTGAAAGACTCACACCCACACAAGACAGACCCATATCCTTGGTGGATGGCTTCAGTCTGGTCCATCCCAGAGCCAGAAGGGTGTGTACAATGACCTCTCAAGAACCTTCCAGTCATGTGATTCTATTTTTGAAAATGAATCAAACCCTGGAAAATTCTGCTACCAGCCACCCAGACATCTGGGAACTGGCCGTGTCTCATCCCACAAATGTATTTTTAAAGGGGGCCCTTTATGTTCCTGACACATGGGTGATTTTGAGATAGTGGTGTTTACAGAAGGGTTCGTAGCTACGTAAACAAACACGCTCAGCAGCTGTGGCGAATGTGCGTTAAAATAGTAAAGCATTCATATAGACTGTTATTTATAGAGGGCAAATTGGCCTAGAGGCTAGATGACAGCTACACAGAGCTGGGCCCGTTGCCAGCAAGCTCCTCACTGTAGTCTTTCTGATTGACGAGCTTCCATATTTACCCCCAACGATTATGCAACTATGACAAGCAGCCCTTTCCAACTCCTCAGCAAATGTGCCTTGTTAGGATGAATCCTATTAAGCTTTTTATTTTACATTTTGTATTATGGAAACTATAAAACTTATACAATAGACCAAATAGTATAATTAACTCCCGTGTACCCATCATTTGATTTCTATAACTGTCAATTCATGGCCAAAACTTGTTCCGTCTATATCACCACTCACTAACTGCCCTCCAGCATCATATTGTTCTATCTGAAAAAGTTTCTGAAAGAGAAGGACTCTTTTTAAAACGTAATTATACCATCATTGTGACACCTAAAATAATTAATGATCATTTCTCCAGATTTAATATCTACTGTGTTTCAATTTCCAATTGTCTCTTAAATGCCTTTTTTCACTTTTTAAAAATCTGATTGTTTGAATCAGGATCCAAATGCGGTTAATATTCTGTGCTTGGTTAAGGTCTCTTTTAAGCTTCTTAATCTGTGAATTCCCCTTCCATCTCTGGTTTTTTTTAATGTTTGTTTTTCTCTTTCCTTTTACATTTTCCTCAAAGAAGAGAACTTCTGAAAGATTTAAATACTGCATAGAAAACTGGAGAAAGTGGAATGTGGGAGGAAGCCAATTTAATGAAGATATACTAGATTACACTTTATGGATGAGGAATTAGTACTGACTGCCCAAGTTGGCATCTGTAAGTTACCAAGGAGAAGGGAGGAATGTGCATCAGAAGTGGGTGAAGGCAAACCGGAAGTGGGTGAAGGCAAACAGTCCTTCACACAGCAAAGCTTGGTTTCATTGCTATGGTGTTTCCCCGAAAATAAGACCTAGTGGAACCATCAGCTCTAATGTGTCTTTTGGAGCAAAAATTAATGTAAGACCCAGTATTATATTATATTATATTATATTATATTATATTATATTATACCTGGTCTTATAATAAAATAAGACCGGGTCATATATTAATATATAAAAATAAGACTTGGTCTTATTTTACTATAAGACCAGGTATAACATAATATATTAATTTTTGCTCCAAAGGACACATTAGATCTGATTGTCTGGTTAGGTCTTATTTTCGGGGAAACACGGTAGGATAACATTATTCAACTTAAAGAAAATTTAATCATGTAAGTCACGTCACAGATCACAGCATTTTTTAATTAGAAGGAGTCTGTACCCAACTCTTACTTTACAGATGAGGAAACGGAAGCCCAGCCAGACTAATGCCTTGGCTAAGTCCAAATAGCCACTGGGAGAACAGGAAGTTGAAACCCAAGACCCCTGATGACGTTGTTCATCCTTCACGTTTAGGGTTCTTTGCATCATGAATGCTATTAGTTCATGAAGAGTCTGTAGAGAAATGTGCCCCAAAGAAACAACTGATGTATAATGTGCAGAGAGGGCTTTCTTCTCTTTTCTTCCACTGTTAGGTCCTCTTTTTCTTTAAGGTTTCTCTATTGGTCCCCAATGTTATCAATTCACTTTAAAATGCTTGATGCATTCACACAAATTTTTAACAACCATATATTAAGCAGAGATATGCCACAAAAGAGTCCTGAAATTGAAATTATGTAAGCATTGTCTACAAAAATACCCCTGGAAGAAGATGATGTTTCGTCAGATCTGGTTTTGAAGCGCCATCTTTCTTTGCTGTAATCAAAATGCCACTTCACTATAATAGGGGAGAATACGAGATCACAGAGTTTGAAGAGTTTGAAAAGATGGCATTTGTCAGATAAGATGGTTGAAGGTTAGCACTACCGTTCTCCTAAGCTGTTTCTAGTAATGATACTTCATAGCCATTACGTTTTTCAAATCTTGTTTTCCCCTTTTGATAAGTATTGCTAATCCCTCAATTGGCAAGTCATTTTCTCCAGATTTACTGTTTTTCTCTTAAGAGTTATAACCCCAATTAACCTAGCCTGTGAATTAATTGTTGAGATCTGAAATGCTAAGCACTTGGGTTAAAATCTGGTAAATCTCTATAATAAGTCATCTTTTTTTTAAATTGTATTAGTTTCAGGTGCACAAGACAAAGCAATACTTAGACGTTTATCATTTATATCCCGCACACTGTGTGATCCCCCTTCAAAGATGTGTGAATTTATTTTTCCTAGATAGAAATCTACCATTCATCAAGAAATTCAACTGTCCCTTCTTCTTTGAGCATTGGGTTCAAGTGATCTATTCCAGGCTTCCTTCCAAAATGGCCACCTCAATGTAATATGGCCTGGTAGCATCGTTAGCTGGATAAAAACTGATGACACATACTCCCCAAATATGGTAAACTTTTTGTGAGCCTCAGCAGCTTGGGGACACTGTGTTCTAGTTCACCCAATGTCCTACAAATCCGAGGTTGGATGCTATAGAGCACAGAGAGTTTTAAAATTTCCACCATCTAGCTCTCCGAAAGGAAGAATACTGTAACTCTGTGAAACTCTCCCATAACTGAGAAGGCATTTAAGCTCCTATAATAGGCAATGTATCAAGGTCACCATATATTATTGTGGTTGAAAAGAGCAAAATACTGGATAATTATAAAATTTTTTATTCTTAAAACACTAGTTCCAGAAAATTCATTGTTCTTACTTCTCCAAATGGGCCATGAGATGCTACTAAAATGAATGTTCAGTAGACGTCAGTGATGGTTACCCCCTTGGGTTTGCATTTAGAATTTAGAATTCAAACCCAAGGGGGTGAAAAAATGGACTAGTCCCTAAACGTTAGGTCTGACTCGAGCTCTAAAGGCAATATTCATGTTGGGAAGACACTGCACCATTCACATCAAGAGAGGAGTATCAAATAGTGGGAAGCCTTTAATTAACATATCTTTAAATGGAGTTTTATTATTTCCTAGGGCATTCAGTAATATAAGTAGTGACAGCATGTTGCCAGTAAAGCAGTTCTACCGAGCAATTTCTAATGACCAGAAGAGGATCATTGGGAAAAACTATAAATTACAGAGAGAGAGAGAGAGAGAGAGAGAGAGAGAGAGAGAGAGAGAGAGGTTCTTCTTCCCCAGCTAAGTACATGCTTACTCTTCTGTCCTACACCGACCCATTCACAAATCTTGTTTGTTATATTATTTGGTATACACCTCTTTTAAAATAATAATAATAATAATAACCTCTCTCAGCTATAGCTCAGTTTTTCTGTGCTTCTTCGCATCATTTAGTGTCAGATCACCTGGGTTCAAACTACAGTTGCTTTACTCCCTGCTTTGCTCAACCTCTCTATGCTGCAGTTTTGCCACTCAAAAATGGGAACAAAAATGGTACCTACCTCACCAGTGAGCTTTCAACTTCCCAAATTCTATTAGGTCATTTCTTGCTCCCACTGACTGGACAAGGGAAAGGCAATAAAGAGTAGAGCTTTATGAGGATGAAAAGCTAGGCAGGCAAAAGAGGCAATCCCAGGGAGTGGTGCCACCAGAATGATAAATGACTCTCCCCTGAAAGCTCTCTGAATAGTCAAAACGGCAAATGTTAACCTGCGATAGCCAATGCAAGAAACACACACTCACTGCATGAGAGTAAATGCCAGCCTGGCCTCTGCCCCAGTTACCTACCGTGAATTGTAAGTTGATAGGATCTGAATTAATGGCCATCACTGGATTGAGAAAAGACTTTGCATTCCTATTGATAGTAACGTTTCATCATTATCATTTCTGCCCAAAGTGGACATGAATATAGATTATTCTCAGGTCTTCCAAGGCAACTGCTTAGTGAGGATAGAACCATAGTCTGTATTTGAAAACATCTCTATGATCCCAGATCCCCTCCTAGGTTTTTCATGAGAACTGTGACGTGTCCGTTGATCCTTCAATTTGAAGAATGTATTTTTGTGCTGCTAACTCAACTCAACTAAATAATATTTACTGACATAATAAGTCCTTACAGATACTTCTGCTTTAAAGTATAGATGTACTTCAACGAAGGGGACAGCAAATGTGAATTTCTACATAGCCAATTCCATTGTTCTCTGTTTACTAAGAGTGATAAATATACGGTAGCAGCCTGCTTTGGCTAAGCCATGTTGCAGTAACAAACAGCTCCAAGGGCTTAACACACAAAGGTTTATCTCTCATTCACAGTATTGTCAGCTGGGGCTCTGTTCACATCCTGCATCCTCCAGCACGCAGTCCAAAGCAGCAGCCTAGGTAGAACATGCTATTCTCGAGGCAGGGAGGAAAAAGAGAAACGGCAGAATGCCTTGCTTCTGCTCACCATTTATTAGTCATAGCAAGTCATATGGCAGTGCCTGATGTCCACGGGAGGGGGAAATACAATTCTCTCACAGGGACTTGAAACACATGATTAAGAACAGAATAATGCAATCTACCACAGGTACCTAAGTGATTCTGAAAACCAGTAGACTGAGTTGAAAACTTTTTGAAGTTAAACTTTAAAAATGTGTGGCAGTCATTGGTGTTGTTCACCAGATATGTCCGGCTTTCATCCTTCCACACACATACATTCACATTTTCCTGGTCCAGTCTTGTGGTTACAATTGTCCCAGAAGTATAAGCATAAGCCATGATTATCACTCTGCTGGAAACCTTGGAAGGTAATATGCATGTTCCCTTCCCACTTTTATGGGTCTTATAGAAGCAGATGTCACAATGACCTTTGTCATCCTGGACCTTTGACTGGCTTTGAAGAGTAGATCTCTGCCAAGTCACTTGGGACATGTAACATGACTGAGAAATAACTTCACACTGGGTTAGCCCTTGAAATGTGGGTTCTTTGTTACCACGGTAAAAAGCTAGCCTATCTTGTCTGATACAAGGTGCCATGCTAACATTTTGACAAGCTGGCTATTGTATACTGCTAATAGCCCAGACTCACCATGAAATGAATTTGTGGCTACCCTGTTTCCCCCAAAAAAAGACCGAGCTGGACCATCAGCTCTAATGCATCTTTTGGAGCAAAAAGTAATATAAGACCAGTATTATATTATATTATATTGTATTATATTGTATTGTATTATATTATATTATATTATATTATATTATATTATATTATATTATATTATATTATATTATATTCCCTGTCTTATATTATAGTAAAATAAACCATGTCTTGTATTCATTTTTGCTCCAAAAGACACATTAGAGCTGATTATCCAGCTAGGTCTTATTTTCAGGGAAACACGGTAGTTATTCTGCAGAAATTCTCCCTCTTTTAAATTCTCTTTATGCTTAAGACTTAGAGGTCAGACAGTCTGACCTCAAATTTGTCTCCACTCATTATCCATGTGACTGGGTGTATCACATTCCGATCACAAAATGTCATCTTCCATTCTGAAAAATGGGAATGATAGTTATATTTACGAAAGGATTCCATGAGATAATACATGGAAGTCATATATCGTGGGACCTGGTGCACAACGAGTGTTCAGTAAATGTAGAGAGTGAATCAATAATTCTATGAACCACACGATTCTCATCCATCATTCATTAGGTGTCTATTGGATGCCTGTTACTTTATTAGATGATTTAAATAGATTATTTTCAATTCTCAAAACAATTCTGAAAGGTAGATACCATCCTGTTTAACAAATGAGAAAGTTGGCTCTGGAGTGGGGAGTTGGGAGAGTAACCTGACCAAGGTCACCTAACTGGTGAAGTGGCAAAGCCAGGATTCCATCTCAGAGCTGCCCACTTTCCCAACCCGTCTGCCTTAGTGTCTCTCCAGAGGAGGCACAGTACACAAAGGCATGCTTAAAGTAGTGGTTATTGATTAAAGTTTATTAGTGCACAGACAATTATGGCTCGATGATATATTCTCTTTTGATTACTAGCCTCGGCTTCCCCATCAGGCTCACCTCACCAGACCACAGAAGACAGTCTGCTCTTGCATAACAGTTGGCATTGAGTCTCTTGAAAGGGCACCTACTGGCTCATACTCTCAGATTGTGCCCAATTAGTTGTTATCAGGTGACTGTGCCAGTGGATGCTCTGGGCCAACCCATCCAGAGCACCCTGGTGTCATGCCAACTACCACCCAAGGGGAGCCAAACAGCCAGCTCACAAGCTCTGAAGGGAGGGGAAAAATAAAGTTTAGCATTGAAAGGGAGGAATCAATTTTGATTCTGCGAGACAGCCCTATAGTAATAAAATATTTAGGCTTTGCCCAGCCTAGTAATCGAACCCGGTTGGGGTTTCTAGCTGCAAAACATCTAAGACCCTTTTTGGGGTTTCAGCAGCATCATCATCATTTTTCTCTGGGGCCATCCTTAGAAGTTTTTAATTAAATATTTGCTAAGTAAATACATTTCCTCTTACATTTTCTCAAGCGTATTTTATACAGGGTAAATATTAATAGAAATCTGTGACAGCTGATGGATAAAGGAGAAGCCAATGCACAATGACATGAGAGAAAAACACCCAGTGGAGAGGGCCGAGGAGACGAGACTAGAGATTGAATCTAAAA
Organism: Rhinolophus sinicus; assembly: GCF_057876585.1. Taxonomy (NCBI): domain Eukaryota; kingdom Metazoa; phylum Chordata; class Mammalia; order Chiroptera; family Rhinolophidae; genus Rhinolophus; species Rhinolophus sinicus. The sequence continues at coordinate 6,560,606 of NC_142517.1, forward strand.
CAGACTAGTGCTACATTCACATTGGAGGAAAATTAAATTAATACAACTCGGAGAGCTAAGGTAGTAATAAAGTATTAGTCTTTTATTTGGTTTAGCTACTTGGTTATGTATATTGTCTGTCTCCCCAAACAAAGTTTGAAAAGGTGTGCAACCTAAGGAGAACAAAAATGATGCTGGTCCATGATTCTCGCAGAAACTCTTAAGAATCCACAAGCTCCAACATGGGACAAGAAAGATGTCCAAACACCTCTCTGGGTCTTTCCAGTATGATTCCATGGTGTTCACCCAGAGGGACCGGGGCATGGTCAGCCTGGCCTACACGAGCAAGAGATCACATTCATTAAGCCTACAATAGATGGGTCATGACTACATGTGAGGAGGCAGGGAATTTCACTGGCCATCAACAAACCAGACCAAGAGCAAGGAACGGCAGGGATGTTTCCAAGACAACTTCACAGCCTCCACTGCTGTAGGCACCTGGCAGCTGGCACAGAGCCACATGTTTGGTAGATGGATTTGCAAGAGCCTCACCTGTGGCTCAAAATGCCTGTTCCTGACATTGAAAAGGATACCTGTGGGCACCTCAAGTTCCCATGTCAGCAAAGCAAGGTGTCCTCCACCGCCACGATGAAGGAGAAAATGGCACAGTGGCGTTTCTTTCCTTGAGTTCAGCCTGATGCATGCTCAGCCAGGTAGAAGGGGGCATCTCAGGAACAATGGCCTGGGAAGGCAGTGGCCTGGTGGGCAGGAAACAGAGAAGGTGTTAGACAAGAACGTGTTGCCTTCTCACATGAGCCGCCCTAGGGTCTCTTCTTACGAGAAAACAAAATTCATAGGTGGATCCAAGGAGTATGCATTTAAATTAAATGTTTAGTCTGCTTTTTGTTTTTCCATCCACCAAACTCACGATTTCCACTTTCTCCTCTCTCTTCAATCTTCCAGCTCCTTCTTAGATAACAACCTAGCTTCACACTTAGTTGAGAAAATAGAAAAAAAATCAACATGCTACATTACCTTTTCACACAGCCAATCTACGACCCCACCTGGGCCGTAAGCACTGTCTGTCTTCCCTCCTGTTCCACCCAAGACCAACTCTGGGTCTTATCCCTTGGCCTTACTCAAAGACTTTTAGGCTGTACCATATCGTTTCTTTCCTCCATCATCAGTTTTTTTTCTTAATAGTTTATTTCCATCAACATGAAAACATTCCCTAATATCCACCATTTTCAAGCACAAACGAAAACAAAACTGTACTTCTCTGGGTACCATGTCCCTTTCCAGTAATGTCCCATTTCTCAACTCTCCATTGCCACTTTTTCACTTCCCATGCCAAATGGGCTCCCATTGCCACACACCCTTGAAACCCACCAACAGTGTCCATCCTGACAACTCCACAGGCCACCCTTCTGCCCCTGTCCTGTCTGGCCCCTCCATGTCGACACAGCTGACCACTGCCTCCTTCCCCAAACTTTCCTTCCTGGCATTCATCACGACTTCTGCTTTCTCTCCTTCAACGAAAGCTTTTTTCCATCCTCCTCTGCAAACTATTTCCCCAAAACCCCAGAGCCCATTCCATCTAGAATCCTAGTCTCCATTTTCCCTCTCAGTGACTTCAGTCAGACCCTTCTTTTAATGACCATCTTTTTTTGCACATGACATCAAATTTCTATCCCTGGTCCTAACTTCTCCCCTGGGCTCTGCACTCAGAAATCCAGTTGCATACTGGGAATGCCTGTTTAGATGACAAACAAGCTTGTACCACCAATGTGGCCAAAGCAGAAACTAGAGATCCTAGAATCCCCTAGAATCTGCTCCCCTCTCCGTCTCCCCACATTCATGAATGTCATCATCAGCCATGAAATGACTTACGTCAAAAACTTCAGCATTATTCTCAAGTCATCTCTTTCCCTTAGCATCCAGAAGCTCTACAGAAATGACTTCCAAAATGTGTCTATCTCTATGGCTACCACCCCAGGTTAAGTTTTCATAATATGGAGGTGATGGCATTCACCTGTGTCTCCATGCTTTACACTGACCCAACTACCAAGGTCCATTTTGTACACAGCAGCCAGAGGGTTTTTAATAAAATGTGAACCAGAGGAAATCATTCCTATGCTTAAAACCCTCCAATGGATTCCCCCTGCACTTGGAAAATTCAGATTCTTTTCCATGCCTCCTAGACCCTCTGGCCTGGCTCCAGCCTGTTGGTCTCCGGCCACTCTCCCACCTGACTCAGCATGCTACGGCCACATGGCTTTCTGCATCCTGAGCTCTGTGCTCAGAGGTCTTCTAGAATCACCCAGTAGAAACCTGCTCCCAGCACTGAGCATCCATCATGCTGTGTGGAGCTTGTCACCAGCTGATGTCATTTTGCTGACTTGCTTATTCCCAATGAGAATGTAAGCTCCATGCGAGGAGTGCCTTGCCCTGCTCTTTGCTACACTCCCAGCACCTGGGACAGTTCTTGGACGACAGTAGGCACTGGATAAATATGTAGGTGCAGAATAATTCATCAGAGAATGAATGAGTGAGACACCCTATATGGTCACAAACCAAATTGCTCCCTTAAGCACTAGAGAAGGTCTAGAGTCATTTAAAATTGTGGGGGAAAAAAATCAACCTGGTCGTGGTCAGCCTGCAGCCTCTCCCTCCTGACACTGGGAATCACTCCAGGAACACGTCCCTACCACCCCTTCTCGGTCTCCTTCAAGCCTCCCTTTTAGTACCCACCATTGTAAATCTTGGTGGCTCCCCAAGGCTCTGTCCCTCATTTCATTCTCTACATCCTCCCAAAGTAACCCATCCCTGCCTCTTGGCATCAACTCCCATAGGTGTGAAGGTTGTTCTCACAGGTACAGCCTGACACGTGCCTTCTGAGCTTCAGACCCAGACAACTAACTCCCCTGACCATCACCACCTAAGTGGCTCTCAAGTCCCATAAATCTACCTTGTCCTAAACTCAGATCTGCTCCCTCTCCTTGACGAATGGAACCGCTAGTCTCCCAGTCGCCCAGGTCAGAAACTTGGCTGTCATCTTGTGCTCTCCCCTCTCTTAGGGACTGCAGCCTTCTCACTCCCAATCATTTCCCTAAGCCTTCAAGGCTGCTAGCCCATAGGGCTCTTTGGTGCAAATGAGGAAGACACGTCTCTTCAAAACACTCTACTGCCATCTGCTGGGAATTGGTGTAATAAATCTACAACTCTGTACCCCACACTTAGATGTGGCGAGTTGTGTAGTGTACAACCTGCACAACTGTATATAGTGGCCCTGGCTAAGTTTGTCCATTCCATCTTGTACTTGTATCTAGTAGCCCAATGTCCTCCTCTCTCCAGCATCTTGGTCACTGCACTGGTTCACACCACCATTCCTTTCCCTTGGACTATTACCCTGTTTCCATATTCGCTATTTATAGACTCTCGTTTCTGCAGTTTCCCCTCCTCGCAGTTGTCAGAATAAACTTCGTAACCTACAAATCCCATCCCCTCAACACCCCCGCTCAGACATTCTCCGTAGTCTCTGAGTAGCTGAAGAAGAAAGACCAATCTCCTTTGCATGTCACAGTCACACCACCTGTCCAGGTGCCCTGTCACTTGCTCCGTGACATGTATATGCTGCTAAAATTCCCAAACACACCCTGGCCTGCACGCGTGCTATGCCATTATCTCTACTAGAATATCCTCCTCCATCCGCCTTCCCGGCAACTGCTCCTCACCCACCAGACCTCCCTGCAAACACAGCCCCCGTGAAACCTTCCTGGCCGTTCCTGCAAACTCAGGAGTGCTCCATCTCTGCTTCCCCTGAGTTTCTTCAACTCTCCATAATGTCTTACTGCATTGGGGTGATTGACCATGTGGCTGGGTGTCCCCAACACACTCTATCTACATTTTTGAGGCTAATAATCATGGATTTTATTACTGCTATTATTATTCTTCTTAATTTTAGTCCCAGCAACTAGCACAATCTGGCACATGGTAGGTGCTCAATAAAAGCAATGACTACATAAATGATTTTTTAAAAAGCAAGATCTGGCCTTTCTAAATGTGTCTCAGACTCTCTGAAGCATTTCCTTTTCACCTGGCACTATGTTATCTCAACTCTACTGAGAGCCAATGGCTACATCTGCCTTCCCTGTGAGGCTGTTACATCATTTAACTGAAAAATTAAAGGCACATTTTGCTAAAAAATAAATAAATAAAATAAAATAAACCTGTTTATTCTACAGGATCTAATATTCGCCGTGCATCTTGTAAACTCCATCTGATAGAAATACAGAGCATTTAAAGCAGAGACCCAAAGGGCAAACTTGTCCCAGAATGTGATCTCGAATCACACAGAGGCTGTGCCAAATAGACATGTCCCTGTGTCCCTTTTTAAAGCAGGTCTAGTCCACTGGACACTCGCCGGGGCCAGGAGACAGGACTCCCAGAGCAAGGGTCCCTCACGGCTTTCATTTGGCCTCAGTCTACGCAGGGAGATTTCCCTCTGATGTCGTCTGGTTCCACTCACGAATCTCCTCCCCTCTGCCAAGGGAACAAGCGAGTCTCTCAGAAGAGCAAAGAGTGGGAAAGGGTGACCCCTTTGCTCAAGTTTCTAATCCACAGAGGAGGGTCCCTCACTGAACAACCCTCACCCCTGTATTAATGAAGGATGAGGGCAGATACTGAATCAGGACACAGCGCCACATCACCTAAGCCACCTCAGAGTCCTTTCTGAAGGTCAAAACTCAACAGGAAAGGTGTCTTAGGCTGAGGTGTGCTCAGTCTGCAGGCAAGAATTTTATAGAAACTTCCATGTGCCTGGCATTGTGCAAAGTCAGAAAAATACAGTTCTGCCGTTAAGGAGCTCACATTTTAGAGCAGGGGGTTGGCAAAATGTTTCTGTAAAGGGCCAGGTAGAAAATATTTTAGACTTTGTGATGGCCCCTGTCACACCTACTCAGCTCTGCCGACATTGTGCGAAAGTGGCCATAGGCAAAAGGTTTTAAAATGAGTGTGGCTGTGTCCCAATAAAATTTTATTTATGAATACATATAATTTTCACGTGTTACAAAATATTATTCTTCTTTGGTGTTGTCAGCCATTCAAAAAATGTCAATACCACATTTAGCTCTCCCCTGTTCTAGACGATAGCGGGACTGACATAAAAGCAAAATACTAGACAATATAAAACGGAATAATGTATATACAGCGGCCATTTTCAATGGGGAGGTGGGCCAGCGGGTACAGAAGCTCTCCACGCATACTCCCCACCAGAACTGCACTTCAGATGGCCCCCACAGAATCACTGCCAGCCCAAGCAGAAACAGCTAGCGTGGCATCTCCCAGAAGAAGGAGACGCAGCCACAGTCCAGGAAGAGAGGAAATCGTTTTCACTTCGCATTTGCATTCCCCCAGAATGAGGATGTAATAGGGAGCAGAGGTTTCCTGACCTTTGAGAGAGAGCTAAAATTGAACCTCTGTTCAAATAAAGATTCATCAGTAAACAATACTATGACTAACATCGTGTTTTCAAGAACAAGAATAAAAGAACATGAGCGTTTTTGTTTCGGGAGGGTTTGCACTGACTGGCCCATTTCCTTTGTGCTCGCTCTGTTGTTCTCTGGGTGAAAAGTACTCCCACTACTTAAAGTTTCCCAACTCTCCTCACAGCAACATTTATTCTTAAATCAATTCATTTGGAGGTTAAAGGTCCTAAACTCCATTCCAACCCGAAAGAGCCTTTCTTTGTCCCGACTCCCCCTGCCACCACCCCAGCTCCTGTTCTTAGGAAGCTGAGTGGAACCACCAGTAATCAGCCAGTAATGGAGACACTCAACCTTTGCTATGAATTACATGGCCATGCAACCAACACATCCCTGCCATCTATCAGGCAATGATGAGTCTCAGTCTACGCAGGAAGGTGGCCTTACAAACTCATCAGAAATGCCTCCAATCGTACAGAAGAGCTTGCTGTCGACACAGTCCCCAAAGAGACGTTGTTCAACCCTTCTAGTCACTGACCCAACGAACCATGGTCGTTGAGAAGAGCTCACAAAGACCCACCACATGCTTGACTACATTTCTATCTAATTACAGGATCTTGGATCAGAATAATTGGAACAAACTCTTAAATAATAGCAGCACATAGGAACTTTCCTTAATAAACATCATTTGTCCTAGGATGGAAACACTCATCAGGATGCTTAGGTTCTCCTCTCTCTCTCTCTCTCTCTCTCTCTCTCTCTCTCTCTCTGTTTCTCTCTCTCTCTCCTCTCTCTCTCTCTCTCTCTCTCTCTCTCTCTCTCTCTCTCTCTCTCTCTCTCTCTCTTTCCCCACCAACCCAAATTCTTCACATCCTATGAGTTTCAACAAGTGGCCACCTCTCTTCCATGAGGCCCTCACATGATGCCCTGTGTTCTCGCCTCTAATCAGGTCCTGTACTGTCTCCTGTTTTCCGAGTGTCACTGTCATCTCCCAAGTAGACTGTAAGCTACATAGTGGTAAGACCCTAATCTCCTGGTCTCTCTCCTGTGTGCCCCTGGAACCACGCTGAGCACATGAAGACCACAGGGCATGATGGTGACAATTCAGGGACCTGTCAAGGTACCTCCTGCCCTGCCCCTGTGGATCCAAACCATGCCAGAAGTTCTTTGGTAAAAATTTGACAGGTGTCGGGACCAGAATTGGTTATGAGTTCAGTTAGAGATGCTCAACTGAGCTAACCGCTTTGGGACCCACCAAGTGATCCTGTTGGCCATGCTATAGCATGACAATGATCTGCACTTTACCACATTTGCTTCATCATTCTCTCTACATCTAGATACAGACACCAGCATAGACATATGTGTGTAGCCATGTATATACATTGGGTTTTTTTTAATCATTTGAAAGTCAACTGTAGATATGATGCCACTTTAACCCCAAATTCTTCAGCGCGTATTTTATAAATGTGAAGACAGTCTTACAAAACCACAGCGTGATCACCAAAATCAGAAAATTCATGTTGCTCTAATGCTATTATCCAATGCACAGATTTTACTCAGATTTTGCCAGTTTTCCCAATAATTTCTCTTCTTGTCAAAGAAAATTCCAGGTCATACTTCGTTGTCATGTCTCTTAATCTCCGATATCATGGAGCTCCTCTGCCTTTATCTTTCATGACATTGACTTTTTTGAAGAGTATAGACCGCTTACTTTGTAGACTGTCCCTCCATTTGTATTTTTCTCATGCTCCCTCTGATTAGATTCAGATTGTGTGTTCTTCACAAGAATACAACCGAGATGACGCTGTGCCCTTCTCAGTACATCATGTCAGAGGTACACGATGCGGTTTTTCCCAACTTGGGTGATGAACTTCAATCACTGGATAAGGGGGTGCCTACCAGCTTTCTCCACTGTAATGTTATTATTTTTCACTTTGTGAAAAGAACCTTGTGGATACTTTGTTTGAGACCATATAAATATGCTGTTCCTTCATTTTAGCATCCATGGATTCTGACCTGAATCAATTATTATTAGGATGGTTACCAAATGGTGAACTTTCCAATTTTGTGATTCCTTCTGCTACTATCACCATTTATTTGTAATGCTCAAATTATCCCGGAGGCTGACAGTGGGATCCCCTTCAAGAGGCTTCTAGTCCTTTGAACATTTCCCCATCATTTTTTGTGCTTGTCCTTTCTTTAGGATACACAGGTGTTCCAGGCTCACCTTGCAATTTTCCAGCCCCCACTATGAAATCAGACATTTCTCCAAAGATTCCTCATTCCTGTTAGTAGAAAATGGTCTTTAGAAACCAAGGCCTGGGACTAGGTGTACAGAGCAGGTATCTACAGTCGGCTCCTCCACTGCAAAAAACAAGGTCAGCTCTACCCCAGCTGCACTGGCTGCTAAGTGTATGTAACTGAACCAGGAGCGCAAAAGCACTGCACTCCAGAAACTTGTCAGGGAGAAAGCCTAAGCTCATCCCCTCCAGTATTTATCACACAGTTGGTCTGGAGTGAAACTGTGGGGAGGCCTGCATGCAGTCGCATAGTCCCTACATTTCCGCAAGGTCTACAACCCAGCTTCTGCACCCACCAAAGTAGAGCATGACCCTGTACTTAGCAGCTCGCATTGCGCTGCATGATGTAAAACCAACCCCTTGAAACTGACCCTGTGTCTGCGAGAAGGAGGTGGTATCTAAGTTCACAGCCCCACGACCTTCTCGCAGGCTCTCGGGAGAAATGTCCTCATGTTGTATTATCAATGCTAAAGAATAGTTGGACTTTTGCTTAGCGATGGATTTTCTTTTATGTGATGGATGCTGGAAATTCTGTAACTAGTCCGGTCTCCCTTGTGGTTGCAATAATGAACCAAATTGGTGGTGCATGCAGGCTGCGCGTCATGAAACTATGCATTTTTATCACGTCACGTTCCTGGTACTTTTCAGGCCCTCTTCCTCGGTGGTTTTTCTCTCCATAGCATCACCCTACCATGATGGTTCCTATTTATATGCTATGTGTATTATTCCACAAGTTGTCTAGGGCTGCCATAGCAAATACCACAGGCTGGGTGGCTTAAACAACAGACATTTATTTTCTCACAGCTCTGGAGGCTGGGAGTCCCAGATGGAGGCGACAGCAGATTCGGTTTCTGGTGAGAGCTCTCTCCCTGGTCTGCAGATGGCCACCTTCTCCCCATGTCTTCACGTGGCCTTCCTCTTGTGGCTTCCTCTTATTAGAGAGACTGCAGTGCTATTGACGTAAGGCCTCACCCTTTGACTTTACGTAACCTTTGTTGCTTCCTTACGAGCCCTATCCCCAAGAACAATCACACGGGGGTTTAGGGTATCAGCATGTGGATTTGGGGGGACACAGTTAATTCTATAACACTGTGTAAATTGTTATATCCTTTGGACCAAGTCATAGTAATAATAACGGATGCAGTGTTTTCATCCTCACTAAGAATGGGCAGCCTTCACAGAAATCCCCACACTCCATGGACACTTAGAAGGCAGAACCTGCCATTCTGCAGGTTGAAATGGAGTAAGGACCACACCTGTCACTTGATTAACTGTACTTGATACAAAACTACGTCAAGCAAAATGCATTCAAACTTGGCTCATTCTTCCATAATCACGCACTATGGAAAAATCCTAAAGTGCTTCATTGTCCCTTCCCCAAAGCTGCCACACCCCTTCTCTCTTTACTGGAGCATCTGAGCTTGTTGTTGATCAAAGAGCCATCCGGGGTAAGAAGGTCTGGGGTCTGAGGAAAGGTGCTGCGTCTCTGTCCTGGTGAGACCCACTGACATAAACACACAGAAGGGTGTTCATGCGTGGGTCCGGTCATCTTCTCGAAAGTACCTTCAGGAAAAGCATAAGGACACGTGGCCATCGAAGGCTGGAGTCCAGGACACATCCCATCTGTCCTCCAGCTTGGACCGTTCTCCTTCCAGAACTTTCTCTACACTTACCCTCTCTGCTCCCCTGGCAGGAAGGCTGCTGTGTGCCCAGCAGGTGGCACAGCACATAACATTGTTCATCTTTGAGTCCGGGAGCTCTGTTCTGTCTGTAGACCAAAATCACCTACCGGTTCACTTTGCATTATCACCTATGCTGTGTCACCTCCCCTCCCACAGCCCCCCGCTGACTTTCACCCGACGGGCTCTGTGTTCTCAGGGTAAGCGTGCTTGTCCACTGGAAAGGCCCAAGAGCCCCATGCAAAGCTGCCACCTGTCAAGACAACAACCCCGCCCATCTTCTGTCCCATTCCAGAGCCACACAGCCTGCCTGGCCAGGTCTCCCTGAAGACCCGCTTCTTGTCCATGGGATTTGGCCATTAGGACAGGGGCTGTCATTTCTGAACCCTCAGCCAGGGTTCTGTCTTCCGTCATAGCCCGGCCCTGCATGCTCCATTCTCCAGCTCAGGCACACCCCCAGGCCCCCTCCTTGTCAAAGAGGAAGTTGAGACACCATCCCCCAAACAGTACCTTAACCAAGAGACAACAGTAGCCGTACCCCTGCTCAGATGTCCCTGGATTAGTCATTGCTTGAGTACCGCCTAAAACATCAATTCTGTCTTCAAGAAGCAAGAAAATACCCGCAATGTAGCACCAGGTCCCACCTATTTCAGAAGAAAAAATTATGACAGTTAAATAGTTGATTTGATAGACTTCCCACTTAGATTAGTGGTATTTATCTTCTGCTGTCAAAATAGAAAATATCACAAGAATGTTTCTCTCTTCCCCTTCACCCTTTTAATCAAAGCTGGAAAACAAGATGGAACAGAAACAGAGCGTAGCTAGTTATTAATGAGGCTGTTTTTACAAGATTGTTTACAGAATTAGTTCCACTGTGGTTATTTACAATACAAACAAAGACATGTATAAAAAGCTACCCCTTCTTGCTATCTACATTAAGAGTACAACTTAACAAATCTAATCCAGCCCTTTTATTCTAGCTTTAACTAAATCACTAAATTTGAGGGGAGGGCCTTTAGAATTGGGGCTAGACGGATGGTTCCCTGGCATGTCACCAGGTAACTACATCTCAGTGACAGAGGGAAAGACGCGCACTGGGCCCCAGTCCTGTGAGAAGCGGGAGGATGTCGTATGTCCAATCAAGACTTGGTTCAGACTGGTCCTCACAGTCCATCATTTTCCAGATTTTTCTGCTAAAATGGGATTCAGGGATAGAGGCATTATTCTTAGAAGTGTGGGAACTGGAGTTGATACGGCTGAAGAGATTATACTTGCTTTTCTGTCTACTTTAAACCAATGAGTTTTAAACACAACTCAAACCCTATATGCAACACCTTGGAAATTAGTCTGAAAGAGGAAAAAATGCATTGCGTTTATTTCTCAAAAGGAGAGAGAGAGAGGAAACTGAAACACAAAAGTTAATGGAAATGGGGGTGCCAATCAATGCTTTTTAATCTCTGGAAGTGGATGCCTATCAAATTCCACTGCCAGAAACCCCAAGTGACAATCAAAGTGTGTTAGAATTCAACCCCATCAGAAATGGCTTGAAATAAATGGCCAATTGGCTGAGGTTAGAGAAATCTTTCTTTAATTACAGAGCGAAACATCTCAAAAGAGGTCTTTGATCCACAGTGACGGATCCTAACAAAAGCGTATTCACCTCACCACCGTTAGCAGGTCCTGTGAGGTCCATGGAGTTCTAATGGCTGTGCTTTCCAGGGACGCACAGGTGTGCTCGTATCGACACAGATTCCACCCCTGCCACGTGGCCTCCAGCCACGTCTCATTACACCCCAGTAACGTTATCGGGTTTCAACCTGTGCTTCAAACAACAAAGCACGGCAGACTGAGGCTGTTTGTTGAGGTGGCTCCGGCCAGAGGCAAAAATCGTGAGTCAGATGCGGAATGGGACGTCCACACGGAACCCTTCGTGGGCAGGCTCACCTGGTGTTCCCATCCAGTAGGCAGCACCTCCTTCCAGCTTCCAGCAAGAGCTGAGGGCTCCACACAGGCCGAGCAAAGCGAGCGGTCGGAACCCAGTTTCCTTGTCCACATTGAGGCCAAGAGGCAGACATTTAACCTCAGAGAGTGTGATCTGACACCTCTACAGCCCCGTACCTGGCCAGCGGCCCCACAGTGGTTTAACAGGCTCGCAGCCCTCACTCAGAGCCACCATCTCCATCCTTCCTCCTCAAAGGTGGGAGCGCGCTCAGCTTGAAACTGAAATGTCACCTGAAGCTTCACCCATGAGTGTGTGACTCGGCTCTCTGAGGGCTTATGATCCATTTTGGTTGGGAAAAGGAAGGGCCTCTAGGATTTTTAAAAATTCATGTCTGTGCCCTAACTGCAGCCATAGGCTGTTAAGGGGTCGGACGCCATGGTTGGTAACTGTGGTGCTGTCCTCAGATTCAGGAAAATATTTAATACGCCTTTGGCAAGTTCAAAAATCTCTGAGGTTTCCTAAGAGAGCCACAGTGCAGGCCGTTTATCCTACCGACCAATGCACATTACAAAGAAAAGGTGTGTAGTTCCATTCTAGACTGTTGCTAAAGGCGAAAACCTACCCCACAGAGGACCCAGTTATTTCAATGCAGAAAGACACTTTATTAAAAGTCCTGTGGTAGCGAGTCCTTGAACCTTGATAACTTTAAACAAGATTCGAGGGGAGATGGCTTCTGTCGGAAAGCAGAATGGAAAGCCATAAATATTTTTAAAAATTAAATAGAAAAGAATAAACCTGTGGACATAGAATATGTCATAATGATGACATAAAAATTATACTCACTGGTAATTATTTCACGCACGTGGATATTTTAAAGTAATTTATAACACGTTGATTAAATGCAATTTAATTACATAATACTGTGTTGAGAAGGGGAGGGTTTTTATAAGGACAGTCTCAAGCTGATTGCAGAGGTTAACTTCCATCTTTCCAGTGGCTGTTGGATACAGCAGCATGGGCCATTGATGAAGAATGAGCTGGTGGTTTGGCCATCTGAGAGCCAACCTGTGACTCTTGGCCTGAGACCCAAGTCAGCCTTGATGACGGGGAGATGGCTGACTCTCGGGTGTGAGTTAAATGGTGTGAGGAAAGGAGCCTCAGCCCAGCCAGGGTCCCACCCCATCCTGGGGCCTGGCATGAGATACATGAGAGACTTAGCCTTGTCTTTCACAGTCAGAGGTTCAAACAGCCCCATGTGACATGTCATTTGTTCTGACACTCGGTATAACTGTTTCCTCCATATTACCATGTGGGGACAGAGTCCCAGAGAGCAGTTTCCAGGCTCTCAGCCTCACGTGGAAAGGTGCTGGCTTGGGTAGTAGATGGCCATCAGGTGTAACTAGTTGGCCGTCAGCTGTTACCGGTTAGCTATTAGCCAGTGGTATAACTGCTATGGCTAAGCCAGCAAGCGCGGACTGCAGTTAGCAAGTGAGGTTGGTTGGCAGTGAAGCAGATGGCGAATTTCGGATCGTGTGGCTCTTGCTTCCTGTGTCTCCAACCCACCCGCCAGTGAGAATATAGTGGTATGATATGACTCCCCTATCTATGGCTCCATGGGTGTTCCTTTTTGGCCTCACCATATCCTGCGTTCTTGTGCGGGGAGCGGGAGCTGAGACCCTGCATGAGTCCCTGAATGACATACCAATAGATTGTTGATTTTCGACAGGGAGGAAGAGAAGCGTTTACTGAGTGCCCACTATGCACTAAGAAGTAAGGGCTGTGGTTGGGTGGATGGATCGATAAGTCACACCCTGAAAAACCCAAGCTGACTATAAATGCCCCCCTCTTGAGAGGCTTTGATAACAGAGAAACAGCATGAGAACCCTGGGACCCTTAAAAGGAAAGAGGAAAACAGGCGGAACCCATTTGAAGGGGAAAATGAGAAGAAGAGGAAAACACACTTTCCCTACCAAATTTCCTTGTCACCCGTCTCCTTTAGGACCCAGCAGACTTTTTAACATTTGTGATTTTGAAGTGATTCCGAGCAGAAAGTCTGTGAAGATTTCATCTCGCTGAGGATGGTGGAGAGTAGGAGAGAATCGTCTTCTTCGTTACTAGGACTCTGTCCACTAAAAAGGGATCTCGTTTTAAAAGCTGTAGATTCTGAACGTTCTGTAAATGGGACTTCTCACTCCCTCTGGCACTTTAATTGTACTGCCAAGAATATATATACACACATATAATATGTTACATATTGTGCATATACATACACATATGGACACATTATACATATATACAGAGGGTGCCAAAAAATGTATGCACATTTAAAAAAAGGAAAAAACTATTAAAATTGTCATACTCAATATATACCAATAACAAAACATGAATGCATGTCAGGTTTGAATTCTGCAATTACAAGAGGTGCTCAAAGTGGTTACCATCAGCGTCCAGACACTTCTGATGACAGTGAACTACTGCTTGAGCAACGTTGACCATCTCTTAAAATGTGTATACATTTTTTGGCACCCCCGGTATATGCAAACATACGCATTCACGTGTATCTATAATACACCTGTTTAATTTATCTTTACTACAATGGAATTATAGTAATTCAATGCAAAGACTTCTCCATTTACCTCTATTTTGCTCTCTTTGGATTTGATAGTTCAGCTGACACTTCCACCCATCATGTCACTGTGTCTATTAAATATCTTTTCTAAACCACTCAGACTAAGAGAAAATACTTACTAAGCAGCCAAGTCTGGTCCCCAGCCAAACACCTGCAAAGACAGGTCTCATTAATGGATAATCTCAGGTATCTCGTCTGACACCCACATCCCTCTTCCCCACATCTTTGGCCGGTAGAATTCAATATTGCAGAGCAAGACTTACCGGTGTTAAAGAAAAAAACTAGAGCCTGACAGCAGCTACAGCAGTAAAGGCAGATTTTAATCAGGAACTATTGCAATAGAGGGAAAGAGACCTCAGTACAGAGCTGGGCTCAATTCCCGATGCAGCATGGACACGTGGGACGACATATAACCAAGATGGGGAGTGTGCCAGTGAATGAAGAAATACTGAGGAAACGTCAGGGGTCGGGGGATTCTGGCTAAACTGACCTGGCAGGATCCTTGCTGAAGGCAGGCCGCGGTGATCGAAGGTCACTGGGGGATAGTGGAGGATGAAGAACCTGATCAGATATTGAAGGTGATCAGCTGTTGAGGGTGGAAGGATTCTGACTTAGCAGGACTTTTGATAAAATTGGAAGCGTAAAGACAAACACAGAAGGTCAAGAGCTAGTTGGGAAGAGGGTTTGGAGGAGCCTGACTAAAGTTGGGTCAGGGAGAGTCTTTGTCACTAGCAACGGGTAATGTTACAAGATCCACGAGGCTGAGAAACGAGTGTGAGGTTCACCGAGGAAAGCCCTGGACGTGTGACCAGAAGACACTTGTACTTCTTGACTCTGCTTCTCATAAGCCTTGCCCTTGACCTGGACCCCAGTTCCTTTACCTGATAAGAAGGGAGACAGCACCTAGTTTTGATGGTTATTAAATGAAATTGTATAAAAGAGACAGAATCTGAAATGTAATAGACAATCAAGAAAAAAAAGTGGCGTTTAAAATCCTGGTATATCTCTAGTGTTCAGAGGTTCCATTCACCTATAAAATGACAGATGGTTTAGACTTCTAAAAATGTCAAGTTGGAGAAAGCACTCATCCCCCTTATTAGCTGGCAGCTCTATCTTAGGTTGAATCTCAACAAGATGAGATGGGAATTCCATCACGTATCATTCAAATAAGTTAGAACACTTTGGCTCCAAAATTATCTTTACAAGGGAAAAAAAATAACCTATGTACCCAGCCTGTACACGGAATCAGCCGAACTAAAGATTGAAGAGGTCTCTGTTTCTCATGCCGATGTTTTATACCTGAAACAGGTCAGAGAAGAGGAACGCTTCCCACCTTGGATGGTAGGACTCAATGAACAAAAGCATTTTAAATCCTCCAGAATCACTGAATATGCAATAAGTAGAACAAAGAAACTTTTCAACCATCTGACACTGATTTATCTGGCAACTTGATCCATCTAGATTCCAGAATATGACTAAGAACGCAACAGTGAGTGTAGAGGTGCAACCACAAAAGATATCACATGTCTATTCATTAAACCTCATGCATTTTAGCCCTAAAAGTAAGACTCATATGAAGATAAGAGGAGCGTGTTTCTTTCTTTTCTGATAAGAAAGCTTAAGTTCATTTGACTGGATTCCCAGACCAGAGAAGGCTAGATGCTGCAAATAAAAGGAGGTGGGTTTGCTCAAAGCTGGCACATTGAAAGCAGTGTGAGTTGAGGTTGGCAGGGAATGGGACACGTCCAGAGCTACAAATTAAAGGGAGAAGGGCCCAAACACGTAGCTGTCTGGAAACATTTCTGAGAGAAGGCAATGTTCCTACCCACCTTTTAATCTCCTGAGCTCAGTTCTGCATTAAAGGACAGAATAATATTTGAGGATTCAGCAAGATGGCACAAAGACATGAAAAACACGCTTCAGTTACACTCAGTGTAGTCTGCTTACAAAGAAAGGGAAGTGTTTGCCACACTGTAGAAAGATTTCTGGCCTCAGCTGAGAAGCGTTTGTCTATCTATATTGCAATTTAAGGGGAAAAACCTTGGGCATCCAGCAAACTCATCCTGTGGCATCTGATCGCACATTGCTGAGACAGCGGCTAGGGCCCCACTATTAACCTTCCTTGCTTCCAGCAGCCAAGTTTCCCAGACTAGGGCGTCCCGCGTGAGGACACTTCTGTGATGCTGCTTTACCAAAGCTCCTCTCGGGGCCTGGAGCCATTGTCCTAGCTGGTGTGAGTGAATGGTGCCTCAGGCCTGGGGGCCTCCCGTATCCTAGAAGGGTTGCTCCTGGCACCCTGCCCTTCTGGGAGCCTCGCGTGCGGCTCTCTGGAGGGATATGCAGTGGCAGCTCTACCTGCCACCGTTTCCCGGTTCTTAAAGGCCCAGGGGGTCATTGAGGACAGCCTGGACAGGAGGACAGACCCCCTGCACTAGCCAGCGGTGCTACCACACAAGTCACTCTGGGCCTTGTTTTCCTCAGAAAGGACCTTCATTTGGCAGAGCATTTCTTAGGGGCTTGAATTTGCATGGCATTAGAAAAGGTGTGCGCTCTGCGCTTCGCCCAGGCCTCCCCAGCACTCATTCTCACGCTTCTCCGCTCTCCTGCCTGTGAAGTCTGTGTCCTGGCACCTGGTGCACAGGCGGTTGAGGCCTGTGTCAGACGCATCTGAGTAGGCCCATGTCTACCCTTGGGTTCTGACTAGCATCTGATGAGAGAGGGGACGTGTGCAGGTCACAAATTAGAAATCCCAGATTCAGTGCATATTTTTAAGATCACAGTAGTTCTTTCCTCCCTAGATGATAGCCATCTAATCTCCTACCAGTGTCGCCAACTTGAGTTGGGTAATGAACCTCCCTTTATTTGCTTCAGGCTGAAACAGTTCAATGTTGCCTGCCCCTGACCTCCGCTGTGTATGAAGAAAGCATCTCAGAGTAGCCCAGAGCAAAACCTCTTTATTGCCAGAGAAGAATTAATTTCTTATTCCCCATTTCTTTAATTTTAACTTTGATGTTTTTATAGTAGAAGTAATACTTGCACATGGTAAGAAATTTAAATAGTATAAAAGAATATATAATGAAAAATACATCCCCTCCCACGCTCTGTTCTCCCATCCCTCCACCAGGAGACCACTGCTCAGTCACTTGTATGCCTTCCAGAAATGTTCGAGACTCATTCCAGCGTATGCCCACGTGCATTAATACATATTTATATTTTGTCACACAAATGGGAGCATGCATTTATCCCATGGTTAATGCTTTTTTGAAAATGTAATATATACTATAAATTTTTATTAACACATTCACATATTCTTTTAAACTGTAAAATAATATTCTATTTTATGAATGTACCATCACATATAACTAGTGCTCTATTGATGAATATTTAGATGGCTTCCTACATTTTGTCTATTACAAATAACACTACAAGAAACCTCTTTGATTTCCATAGGATAGATTCTCAGAAGTGAGATTAATGGGGTAAAAGTGGATATGCATATTTTGCTTTTAAAGATATTGAGTAGCTGCCCTCCAGCTATTGGGAGGGGGTGGATCGGTTTATAATCCTACCTCCTGAGGGGAGAGTGCTTGCGTACACACACTTTCATCCACACAACTCACTGAGCTTTGCTGCTAGGAGACGTGAAAACTAGATGTCACTTACATCTCTTAGGGTACAGTTGAGCATCTTTCAATATATTTATTGGTGTTTCTTTTTCCGCACTTCGCCCATTTCTCTAATGGATTTTTATTGATTTGGAAATGCTTGTTTCATATAAAGGAAATTAGCCCTCTGTCCATTATATGTTTCACAGATACTTTTCACACTGTCCTTTGTCTCATGGCTTTCTCTGGTAATTGTAGTTTTGTTTTTAATCTTTTGCCTGCAGGGTATTTTTATTTTATGTACTGAAACTCATCAGTGTTTTCCTTTATGAGATCTCAGTTTTATGTCCTAGGAATGTTTTATGCTTTAGGAATGTAGGAATAGTTCATGTTAGAGGAAGAGGCCTTCCCTACCCCTAGATTGTTCACTTCAAGTAACGCTGCTTTGTTTTCTTGCAGTCCATTGACCAGTTTAACCTTTAGACTGAGACCTCTGGCCCCGCAGCTCTCGGCCAGGCAGTGGCCTGCACTGCCCTCTGGGTGCCCGGCTGACAGCCCTGGCACCATCCACTGAAGAACCCATCTTTTTCCCCACTGACTTGAGTGCCCCCCAGTTTGCCCTCCGTGATCTTGCCCTACCCTCTTCAGCAAAAGCAAATGGGAGTCAATAAATATGCCTGATCTTTGGGCTGTGGTAACTGTTTCAAATTATCAGTCAAGCTTCCGTAAGCTGCCGAGGCCAACACAACTTTTCACAGTTGTTGTTGTTGAATTGTGTCCCCCAAAATTCGTATGTTGAAGCCCTAACCCCCAGTACCTAAGAATGGGACCGTATTTGGAAATGGGATCCTTGCAGATGTAATTAGTTAAGAAGAGGTCACACTGGAGTAGGGTGGGCCCCTAATCCAATGACTGCTGTCTTTATAAAAAGGGGACATTGGGACACAGGCACACACTCTGGGAGATGCCATGTGTAGATGAAGGCATACTCTGGGAGCCAGGAGAGATCAAACTGCCGACACCTTGATCTTGGACTTCTAGCCTCCAGAATTGCAAAACAATACACTTCCGTTTTGTAAGACACCGGTCCATGGTACTCTCAAGGCAGCCCAGCAGGCTAACGTAACAACTGCGGGGAAAGTTATGATTCCTTATTTAGGACGGGAGGCCTGTTGTTTGCTGTTGGAGAAGGTGTGATCCCACACATCTCCCTCTGCACAGGTGAGCTTCACAGTCCTGGTCGCCATGCATCACAGGCCATCCAGGAAACGCACTGCAGCCTCGCTGCCAGCCACCCCTGCAGGGTGATACTGCAAGCAGACAGCTCACTATACTCCACCTGCCTACGTGATGGTTCCTTCTTTTGTGACACATCAGGAGACAGCCCTGGCCGCAGTCCAGACTGCGAACCCAGCGTGGGAGGGTTGGGCCTCCCAGTCCCGGCCAGCTCAGCTCCCCACCCCAGAACTCTGCCCACCTCACTTCCCAGGGGTGGCTTTGGCCCAAAGGCTTTGAGTGTTGTCTTCCTCTTTCTGCAAACAAACAAACATGCTGAGCTGGGAAAACAGACATTCTGACCGTTAAAGAGACAGTGCATTGAGGTTCCTCCACGGGCCAGTATGATCTGCAATGTGCTAACCAAGAGGCCGTGGCCTGAGAGGGGGAAGAGAGGGGGAAAGAGACGATGATTTCAGGAAGCCCTGAAGAAGGATTTAGTCCAAGCTGCTCTCTTTAAACGCTGGGTGTTTTTTTAAAAAAAAAAAACAACAAGGACCTTGAAAATCCCTCTGAGAATGGAGGCTTCTCAACTGCCACATCGCACTGGTGTCCCCAGCCATTTCTGTCACCCAGGAATCTGCTCCATCTTTTTCTGCAAATATGATTTTCCTTTCAAGCTTGCTTTGTGCTTATGTGTGAATTTTTGGTGATATTTTGTAGCCGATTTCCTCCTTCTGGGAATACACAGCTGAAGAAATTATCATGTAAATCAGGATGGTGATATGACTCAGAGGACACACATTTCCAGGAACACTTCCCTCGGTTGAGGCCAGAGGGAAGCTGGGTCTACCTGGGGAAACAAAGGTGGTGAACGCAGGAGCTCTGTGTCGGCCTGAGCACCATCCCAGGGCTGCTGCTTCTGGAAGCTTCTCTGCCTTCACTCCTCATCACTCCAGAGCTCGTGGAAACTACTCGTCACCTCCCCAGCAGGCTGCAGGGGGAGAAGGCAGTTCTTGGGTCCACAGAGACCACTCTGGACCAACCCAGCTGCAGGTGGTTTGTTGGTGTCCCCCCCAAAGATACATTCACATCTAGAACCTCTGAGTGTGACCTTATTGAAAAAGTCTCTTCGCAGAAGTAATTAAGAGTTTCAAGATTACCCAGGTGGCTTCTAAATCCTGTGACAAGTGTCCTTATAAGAGACAGGAGGAAAAGACAGAGGAAAAATCCAGGTGAAGATGGAGACAGAGACTGGAGTGACGCAGCCACCAGCCAAGGACCTCCTGGGGCCACCAGAAGCTGGAAGAGGCGGGAGGGACCTTCCCCGGGGGCCTTGAGAGGGAGCACGGCCCTGCTGACACCTGATTCAGACTTCTCACTTCCAGATGTAGGAGAGAATAACTTCCTGTTGTTTGCAGCCATCCAGTTGGTGGTAACGTGTTATGGCAGCCACAGGAAACTCATATGCCATCCACCATCCACAGAAGTAACCCCTCAGGGACCATCTAAGCAAATAACATGTGTGGAATGAAAGAAGCAACAAGACAGTGAGGGGGCAGACCAAGCCCAGAACCCGGCGTGGGTTCACCTGACCTGTGTCCCCTGATGAAGAAATGCAGCCAGCCGGGAAGAGCATCACACACCCTGACCTCAAATTGCACAGGAGCTGCCTGGCAGGTGTTCTCTGTGGGCCATGGTGGCGGCCCCGAGCCTGGACCTTCCAGAAAACTCAGTCTCGGCCACTCCCTCTCTCCTTTCTCTCCTTGTTGTTGTCGATGCCAACTGACTTCGCTAGTGTAATCCACCAGCTACATGTACATTCACAGAGACAGAGTTCAATGAAGAGCAAGATGAGAAAATACTATTTGGGATGAATAAAGGTTATGAAGTATCCGACTCATGCAGAGCCTGCCAAGGAGGCCGGCCCTCTCGGCACAGATCAGAGTGAAGCCAGCGTGTGTGTGCACACCTGTCAGGAGCTCCTGATCAAATCACAGGTTTCTATTCGTCTCAGGACATGCAGGATCCTGTGCTAAACTCACCAGTCGGCACCTGTCACTTTCCTCTCAGACTGACACCAGCACAAGAGTTACGCACAGAAGATGAAGAGAAGGGCCAATCAGAGAGGCTTGGCGAGTTATCACATTACCATCTGGCTATTTCTAGATCACCCTTCATTAGGCACATTATCCCTGCCTACACCTTTGGGAATTTCCTCCCCTAATAGGAGAGTTTCACATTTCTGGCAACAAATGAAAAAAGCCAGGAAAAGTAACGTGTGAGAACGCTCACCCTCTGGAAAGTTAAAGAGACAAGAGGAAATGTGGACCACGGCATTGTTATTTCTGACTGGGGCCACAGGCCCTAAGCCCTTTACTCCTCCATATCTAGTGGACAGATTCCTTTGGGTGAGTTAGAAACCCTGCAGTCAGCTTTGGGGGTCGTAGCGCCCCGACAATGAAGTCTCCTAGTCTCCTGGCCTGTGATGACGAGAGTCCCGTGGCCAGCACACCCGTGCATCATTCATTCTTGGCCACATCTTTCACTCCAATCTGCCTTGAGAGGGCTTGCTTCCTTAGGAACTTCTGCGAGTTGGAATTTCATTTTTTCACTCCAAAAGGAAAATAAAAAATGAGTAAACAGCCATTAAAAATAGGCTGTTGTTTATATATACTCCTGGCCAGCAGGGGAGCCCAATGGAGAGACAGTGAACCATGTACAAATCTAGTTTTTGTATCAGAGGGGAAAAAGCATGAGTCACCATGTCCATTTGTTTACATACAAATACCTGGCTACTACTGTCAAATAAGAATTTTCATAAAAATAGTCACAACAGTAGCTGGTCCTTCTGCTGACCTAGGGCTTCCCTGGGCACTGACGCTCACAGATGCTCTCAGTTGCTTCAAAAATGAGTTAGGTTTGATGAAGCTTTTTAAGGTTAATAATATACAGGATTCTTTCTACCAAGTCTGGAAGGTGAGTGAGTGTGACTGCTTTATCACTGCAAAGGGGGCCATGAGACTTACCGAGGTAACAGGATGCAGCGCTTAGGGCGCCCCCAGCACACAGGAAGTCTCCCCACCTGAAGGTGAGTTCCCTTCATTCCTTCCCTGATTGGCCCGTGACCTTCCCGACCACTATGCTGCGTCTGGATGGACAGAGCTTGCTAAATGGTTAAGATGAGGGTTGATGTCCGCCTTCCATTCATTCAGCAAGAGCTCTAGTTCTTCCCTATTCTTCTACCTTTGCCCAAATTCACGTAATTCCCACTAATAACACTTAAACTAACACTTATCGAGTACTGACTGCACGCCAGGCACTGTTCTAAGTACGTTGTATGTATTAACTTACAAAATCTTTACCGACCTGATCACCCCACGTAAACAAGTGAGGAAACAGAAGCACAGGGCATCCTAGGGCACATAGCTTCCATATTACAGTTATCTATTGTTGCACAACTTACCCCAAAACTTAGTGGCTGAAAACAACAAACGTATGCCTTCTTGTAGGTCTAGAATCAGGAGCTGCTTAGCTGGGTGGCTGTGGCTCAGGGTCTCTGGCAAGGTCACAGATGCAGCCAGGGCCACGGTCATCTGTAGGCAGGGGCTGGACGACCCACTTCCAAGATGGCTCCCTCACGTGCTGTTGGCTAGAGGCCTCGCTTCCTTGTGAAATGGGCGCCTCTATAGGCTGCTTGAGTGTCCCTCACAGCGCAGCAGATAAGTTTCCCCAAAGCACGTGACACACACACAAAAATACAGAGAGAAAGCCGCAGTGCCTTTAATGACCTCGTCTCTGAAGTCCCACGTCACTTCTGCTTCTACTTACTGATTACAATGAGTTAGTAGGTCTAGCGCACACTACGGGGAGGCAAATTGAACTCCACCTCTTAACAAGGGAGTAGCAGGGCATGTAAATGGAGGAGATGGGATTGGAGCCATTCGGTCTGGCTCCAAAGGCCACCTGCTTCACTACGGTGGTTGTGATCCCGTGTTAAACAGCGGGCATGTGTCTGCCACCCACGTGTGCAAAGCTCTGCAGCCAGCACAGTCAGCACTCCCTTCCAGGGCCAAGCACCACCGCCTATCGTGGAGGCTTCCTGGCTGTTCCCGGGAATTGTGCAACAAGCCCAGGACCCCAAAACAGGTTTCTAAACCTCCTAAAGAACCTTAAAACACTTAGGAGAGCATCCCCACTTCTCTGTGACTTTGAGGTGGAGAAGCCATAGTTCTCAGGCTACGATTCCTGCTCCCAGGGGTATTTGTCTAAAACAAAACACAATATTGACCCCATCATTCACCCCCTAAGCTCATCAGTAGTCCCCATTGTTGGCAGGATTCAATGCAAATTCCTTCTCATTGAAGGCTCTTCACAGTGTAGACCTAATGTACCTGCGCACATGTCTCCTGCCCCCACTTCACCTCAGTAACCCGAATCTGAGTCCCAACAAACCACTCACTAGCTGTTCCCTCCAGATAAATGCTAGTCCCACTGCCCAGGACTTTCCTCCAAGGCTCTCCTGGTAAGCCCCTACTCGTTGAGATCTTCCTGACTGCACCCCAAGTTAACTGGCAGCTTCTCTCTGGTCCCATATGACTTTGTACATACCACTCAGAGTGTATTCAACACTTTGCATTACGAATTTCTAGCCTCCACTAGAAGGATATCTCTGTGAGAGTAAGTCCTGTAAGCTGGGCAGACAGCAGACACTCCAAAGTTTTGCTCATGAGTAGATGGATGGACAGATAAATGGATGGATTGTTGGATGGATGGATAAATTGATGGATGGATGGGTGAGGAGATGACTAGGTTGATGAATAGGTAGGTGGATGGGTAGATGGATGGATGGATGAATGGACGGATGGATGGATGGTTGGATGAATGGTTGGGTGGACAAATGGTTGGATGGGTTGGTATATGGGTGGGTAGATGGATGGATGGAGAGACACAGCTTCTGATCTCATGGAGCTTACAATAGTCAAATGAAAATAAGATTAACTATATATTCTGGAGAAATTTACTGAGGAAAAATGTTATGGAAAATAGCCTAATCACGATAAAACCATATGAAAGACAAAGCATAAATGTTTAATGCAAACCACAAAAGTGGAGGAGAAGGAAGGGAAGGGACATGAGAAAAATGGAAAGGACACCAGTATTTTTGCAAAACCATGGATTCGGTTCTCTTGAGCAAAGTGGGGCTGTGTGAGATTGTTTTCATTTTTTCCCCCAGAGGATTGGAAATAAACTCTCTTAGCCAACTGGCTCCCTGGGTGGGACACGGGAGCTGCACATGCCCAGTGTGCAGCAGGGCCAGGCTGGGCAGGAGCTGCTCTCCCAGCACTGAGCTGTTGCCATGGCAAAGCCATTGTCTCCCTCCCTTGCAGTGTTTACCAGTCCTCTCCCTCCCCGCCCCCAGGCTGCCACACTGCAGCAGGAGGGATGGCCCTGCAGTCAGAGGCAATAGTCCAAGGCCAGCAGGGCCGTGGGTGCTGCCAGCATCCGGGCATCTGTGGAGAGGGACTTGAACCAGTTACAGATTTCTGCCACTGGACAGTGGGAGCTCCCAGGCGCAGCATCAGCCTTGCCCCTACAGACAGCTAGGACCAGGACTGCAGTCACTCCTAATAAGGGTTCCGGTCCCCGCGCTGCGGGTGGTGGAGGTCGTGAAGGGGACACTGGGAGACCAGAAACCTCCCACAATGCAGACAGAGCCCCTCTGCTTCCTCTCACCGTTCCTCAACCTTGGCACTGCTGACACTGGGGCTTCCTTGTGACGGGGCCAGCCTGTGCATTGTACAGTGTTTTCCCACATCCCCGACCTCTAGATGCCAGTGGCATGCCCTCCCCCCGTCGTGACGATCAAAAGTGTCTCCAGACAGAGACAATGTCCCCAGTGGGCAAAGCATCCCTTCTGAGAACCACTGGTCCAGCAGGAGCACTGGCCCCTCCACTTTCCCGTTTGGTTCATTCACTTGATACCTCCCAGTCGGGCTGACCCTGGCACAGCCACTTCACCGGCGTGCCAGCACCCTCAGGCAGACCAGCTGCCCAGCACCACGACCACACGTACAGGCCCTTGTGGCTCCCCTCGGTGGCCCCTCCACAGGGCACTGGGACAGTCTGTCTGCATTGATGCTTCATTCCACAAGGATGTCTCGGCCCGGCATGGGTGGTAGTGGTGTACCACGGTGAGCAATGCTCAGGGACTGCCCTCAGGAGCTTAGCGCCCCTGGCCCCCTGGCCTACCTGAGGTCTCAGGACCATCTCTGGAGATAGGCCTCAGTGCTCCCTCTCAGCCGCTGACCCGGCAGTCAGTTCCCGGGGCTGTGGATCCCATGAGCCTTGCTCACTGCCCTCTGGCCACAGCCCCTTCCATCCATCCAATGCCAGTACTTGTCAAGTTTTCAGGTGCCCATGAATCCCCTGGGAATGGTGAGAAATGCAGGCTCCGGTTTCGGAGGTCCAGGTCTGCATTTCCATCCATCTCTCTGGGCTTTTGGTGGAGGTGGGCCTGGGACCACACTGAGGGTGGAGGGCCACGCTCTAGTGAGAAAATCTGACAAATACGCTAGCAGAGTTAGTGCACCTGGCATTCTCACGACGGGGGACCCCAGGCATTCACCCTAAAGATCATTCTAGCAATAGCAATTCGGGAATCCATAGTGACAGACTATTCAGAGACAGACCTGCAAATTCCCCTTCCCGAATCCAAGAAAGTCTGCTTGCTGGTTGGAAATTGCTTCCAGGAGAAATGAGGGTCCCTACTGATGGCATCCAGAGGTCACTCCACTCTTAACACACACCCTCGCCTCCGAGCTCGAAACTTCTGCTCAGGTTGGGGCAGAGCAGAGGCACCCAGGGACCAAGGAGCAGCCCTGGGTCTAGAGTCATCACCGCAGCCACCCCTCCCAAATCTGGGGTCCTAGGAAAGAACAAGGTACAGCCCCTCCCAAGGAGGCCGGGACCCAAGGACCTCTTCCCACCCCCCCAAAACCCCACCCCCGCTAGAAGCGTCCCCGCGATGGCACCTTTCCCGCACGCATTCGCAATGGCATTCGGTGGACGGCAGTGGGGTGCTCTTTCCCCAGCCTGGTCATCAGTGACCGGAAAGCTGCCGGGGCCGTCTGACCGTCCCTGAAAGACATGCGAGCGCCACCTAGTGGTACAGTGGCCAAACCAGTGCAGTCACTCGCTGAAAAACAGCCCCTAATTTGACAGCTTCCCTTCTGAGGTTTAGTATGTGGGCATTTACATCTCTAAGGCATAGCCATCGTCTCTGAACGTCCAGATAACAAAAGGACTTTGGGGTGTGCACTGACCATTAGTGAAAATGTTGACTGGACCAGACACAGTAATACAACAATAAACAAAACACGGTTCGTGGCTCAAGGGAGGCACTTAGAGAGCCTCTTCCCCTTCTGCCTCCACTGTTCCACCTGGTAAACTCCTATTCATCCTTCAAAGCCAAGCCCATCTGTTTGAAGACGACCCTGGGATTTCACCCAGCAAATCCCTCCTTTCTCCCTGCCCCTTC
This sequence comes from Rhinolophus sinicus, assembly GCF_057876585.1. Classification (NCBI taxonomy): domain Eukaryota; kingdom Metazoa; phylum Chordata; class Mammalia; order Chiroptera; family Rhinolophidae; genus Rhinolophus; species Rhinolophus sinicus. Next base: position 6,586,978 of record NC_142517.1, read on the forward strand.
AGCCCTGAACACACCTCTAAAACTACATGCACCCGCCTGTCTGGTTACCATGCTCATGGCTGTGTGTCCTCGGGCCTGGCACCTCCCTATGCCCCGGTACCCAGCACCGCATCCTGTCTATACCAGGTGTGTGGGAGTGAGGCGGAGCCAGCCACAGAAACAAGTGGGCCCTGCCCCTAGACCAGGAGCAGCACTGAGAAGCACCCTCACTTCTGAGGCCGGGGAAATGAAGGCTGTCGCTGCAGGAGGGAGCACAGATGAGTTCAAGGAGTCATTCCCCGGAAAGGAACAGGTTTGGGGGGGGAGGGAAGCAGCCATCTCAACACCTCCTCCTGACCTCAGGAGTGTCTTTCCAATAGTAGGTGAGTCATGCAGGGACTCATGCGGGGTCTCAGCTCCCGCTCCCCACATAAGAATGCAGGATATGGTGAGGTCAAAAAGGAACACCCATGGAGCCATAGATAGGGGAGTCATACCACTATATTCTTGCTGGCGGCTGGGTTGGAGACACAGGAAGCAGGAGCCATACTATCCGCAACCCTCCGTCCACTTCTCTGCCAACCAACCAACTTGCTAGCTGCAATCCGCCGTGCTAACTGCAATCCATTCTTACTAGCTTAGCCACCATCTTCTTGCTAGCCCCCCATTTTCTGCTAGCATAGCCACAGCAGTTATATTAGTGGCCAATGGCTCACTGGTTACAGTTGACGGCCAACTAGCCACAGTTGATGGCCATTTACTACCTGAGTGAGCACCTTTCCACATGACGGCGAGAGCCTGGAAACTGCACTCCTGGCTCTGTCCCCACAAGGTGTCACCATGTTCTCAGCACGCACAGAACCACCAGCACACCTGCAGCTGAGGTCAGCCCATCAGGAGTGTGGGGTCCCATCCACTGGGTGCCAGTGACCAGTGGTTCTCATCTACGGCTGCGTCAGGACCTTCTGGGGCGCTCTGAACAAGTACCAACCACAGGCAATGACATCAGATTCTCGGCGGGGGAGGGGGCCCAGGCACCAGTTCTTCTGAGAAGTTCCCAGAGCTCTGATGTGCCTGGGGATGAGAGCCCTGCCCTGGCAGTGTGCTTATTTCCCTCCCCCCAAGGCCAGGACGGCTCTGGCATGACCCCCCAAGATGGACCTGGAGCGGTGGTGCTCGGGTGGGGGCGAGTTTGTCACCCAGTGACATTTGGCAACGTTTGGAGACATCTATGCAAGTCAGACCACTATACAGTACACCTTATACACTGCTGTACACCAATTATATCTCACTAAAACTGGGAAAATAAAGGGGATCACAACAGGGGATCAGGGGTGCTGGGCAGAGGCAGAGATGCTGCTCAACGTCCTACAATGTGGGTCCAAGAGCCCCCTATGCCTGCATCCTGTCGAGTTCTGCCAAGACTTCTGCCATCCTCCCCCGGGTTTCTTTGAGAAGAGTCTAGGCTGAGCTGGACCTCCAGGTCCAGGTCGGTGGGCATGGCTTGGGGGCTCTAAATGCTGAGAGGAATGAGCTATTGTGTGCCCCCCCCACAACCAAAAATTATCCAGCCCCAAATGCCCACGGTGTGCCATTGGGGAACCTTGACCTACAGATATGGAGGGTGACCCAAAAGGAACTAATTGGCACTTGTTACACACCCAGCTCTGGTCTGGATGCTCTGCCTGTGTTGTCTCGTTTGATTTTTAAAGGGAAACCAACGGAAGAGGTACTAGCATTATTATCCCCATTTTCCAGATGAGGAAAGTGCATCTCGGGTAGGTGACTTGCCCGAGATGAAACAGGCAGCGTGCATTGAATGTCCCAGCAGCTTCTGAGCAGCACATTCCTCTCATCACATAGCAGCCCCCGAGCCATGGCGCCCTGTCCAGAAGACGAGGTCCAGCTCAGCCTGGGGCCAGCCCAATAAATCCCAGTGTGGGGACTTGACACTACTCAACAGGAAATCAGGACGGGGGGCTCTTGGGTCAACCGAAGCCACCCGTGCCCTTCTCAGATCTCTCCTCTGTACCCCATCTTCTCCCTCCCCTCTGAGCCTCGCCCTGGGTTAGACCCCCTCCACTCCTGCTCGTGTGGCTCGAGGAAAATCACTTAACCTGTGCAAGCCACAGTCTTCTTACGTACAGAATGGGGAGTAGTAATATTCTGCTCTCAGGTTCTCGGGGTGGCGGTGGGTAAGAAACGAGGTCTCACAAGAAAGGCACCTAGCCAGTCCCTGGGCCTCGAAGGGATTTCGATGAGGAAAGGATGCAGGTTCCTCAGTAGAGGTGTAAGGAGATTTTAGCCCAATTTCGTTAACTGTTCAGTTAATTGAAGAACAAGCAAATTCCAACAGATCACAAGAAAGGCTGTATGCTATTGCTGGACTCATGGACGACTTGAGACACTTCTGATAGTAAAAAAGGACCAGATTTATGAGCAAGCTCTAGAAAGGGCGGCTAGGTACCTCTCCACATAATGTTTTTGGGCCTCGCAGCTGCTGCCAGAAGAGGTTTTGGGCCTCGCAGCTGCTGGCTTGGAGGTGACAGGTCTGCCATCCGAGGCCACCCAGGCAGCCATGGCTCAATGGCTGGCACAGAAGCTTACTTACTGAACGCCGTTCAATCAATTCACTATCACCAAGGTCCAAACCTTTACAAGCATGCAGAATGTAAACTACACTTTTCCAAAATTTGCCCAATATGTCAACTTAAGACCAGATTTATTAGAGAGCCCATAAGAAGATGTCTTTGCTTTTATAAACACATTGTCTCTATTGTATTGCCTTCCCGGCACTGGATTTATGTGTCAGGGTGTCAAGGTCTATTTCTTTTTTTTAACAATCTGTTGCTTTTGGTTCAAAAATCCTTTAGGGTTTGTTTTTCAAAATAAAAAACCCTGTTGTCGACCCTTCTCACGTTTGCTTCCTCCTCCCTTCCCTGTGGTATGCCATTAACTTGAAGAAGAATTTAAAACACGCTTGAAGCATTGCCTTTATTTTCCAATGAGATACAATTGGCATACAGCAGTGCATCGGGGCACTGTATAGGGACGTGACTTGCATATATTGTGAAATGATCATCACAATACGTTTAGTTAATGTCCATTACCTCATATAGGTACAAAAGAAAAAAAAAAGTTTCTTTTTCTTGTGATGAGAACTCTTAGGATCTCTCTTAACAAGTTTCACATATACCATACAACAGTGTTGACCATTGTCACCATGCTGTCCGTTGCATCCCCTGTACTTATTTGTCTGATAACTGGATGTTTGTGCCCTTTGACCCCCTTCCCCCACCCCCACCTCTGGTAACCACAGATCTGATCTCTTTTCCTATGAGTTTCGTGGGTTCATTTTTTTTATTCCACATATAAGTGAGATCAGACAGTATTTGTCTTTCTCAAGGCATTTCCTTTTGACAGGCTATTAAGACAGAGTACAAAGTGGTCCTCTGAGAACATGGAAATTGTATCACTCTGCAAATTGATCAAACGTGGCCCCCGAGATGCAAAATTAATGAAAATATAAGCAATTATGAAAAGGCAATAAAAGTGAATTATGTCTAGGCCAGGCCTAAGCTATACTTAAGTTTCAGTTAAGGTTCTCCAATTTCCATATGCATCGGAAATGTCAGACAGATTTGTACACCAAACGGAAAGTCAGGAGCAGAGGGTCCCATGCTCTGCTCCCCTCCTACACGTAAATTACCCAAGTACTAAAAACAATCGCATGGTACACATGCATCTTCTAGGCAGAAACAAGTCTCATTCTGAGGGGACTACAAGTTGTTTTAGCAGGTGTTAACAGTTGGTGCTCTCTCTCTAGTAACTGTGCTGCCTTCATCACACCCTTCTTCTCTTCATGTGCCACCTCCCAGAAAATTTCCCAGATGCCAATTTGTGACGAAGGTTGGTCAGGAGACCTACGTCACCTGATACCACCAGTTCCCACAAGATGCCATATTTAGCTTTTCTGTAAGTGTCTACTTCTAAATAGTATTATCACCTTCGTCGAGAGTTTGTTTGCAAATGACAGGTGGAGACTTTAAGACACACGGTGGCTCGTGCTGAACTAAAGTGCCCTCCCGCCTGTTTTTCAGGGCCCAGCCAAAGGCTTCCTGGTCCAGAAGCCTTCCCGGCCGGCCCCAGCCCATAGCCAACCCCACAGCCCTTCAACTTGGAAACTCCCTGGGCTGCAAGTTTAGCCTTGACTGTCTGCAGCTTCTAACCATCCTTTCCATTTTTCACAAGTGAAGGCATTCTCTCTCCAACTGGACTTATGCCATTGTAAAGGTTATCAGTGTAGGAAATGCTGCTCCTACTGTGGAATTTCCTCTCATTTCTTTACTCCCCCAAATCTTTATTGAGCCATTACGATGTCCCACTCTGAGGACAATTCCAAAAACATAAGACAGGCAGTCCCTTCTGTCATGGAGTTTATGTTCTAGTAAGGAACACAGGCGTTTTGTGAAGAATCACAAACTCAGTGGGAGTCTCAAAGGGCACAAGTGCTGTGACTGGCGAGTGACAGGGAGACCTAACTCAGTGTGGGGATGAGAAAAGGCCCTGAGGATGGTCTACAAGCCAGGTGGAGGGAGGGTGGTCAGGTAGGGGAGCAGAGACCCTCAGAGACGATTGACAGAACTTTGGATTTTATTTTAGAAGCAATAGGAAGTCAGGGAAAGGATCTAAGCCAGACACAGAGATAATCAGATCTCCTTTGTTCCAAGGTCACCCTAGTGGCCAGAAGAGAAAAGCGTAGAGCAGAAAGGCTCAAGGCAGGAGTTGCTGCTGGAGAAGAGGGCAGATGGCCCGGGTGCAATGGTGGGGTGAGAAGCCGAGATTCGAGGTGTCATTCAGAGGTAGAGTCAACCATGTGTGTTAATGGATTGGATGCTGGGGTGGGGAGAGAATTGTCAGGGTGGTAGCACCATTGAATGGAGTCGGGAACCCGGGGCGAGGAGCAGGATCGGAGGGAAAGGGGATGTGCGTTCACTTAGGGGCATTTACGAAGACGTCCAAGGGAAGACGCCCAGTGGGCAGGTGAATGGATGGGCCTGGAGATCAGTGTGACGTTCAGGATGCAGGTTTGAAAGTCAGCAACACAGGAAATCACCTGAGTGAAGGAGGTCATCCAAGGAGAGAGTGTAGACGGGAAGCTCGGAGCCCCACAGAGAGGGTCCTGACATCCGAGGACCCAGGAGGAGGAGATGGCCAACAGGTTCCGATGCAAAGCTGACCCAACGAGCTTGGCACAATAGGAGCTCCAAGACTATGTAAGTGATTCTCACAGGGCAGTCGCCAGTCTGTGGCCAGCCCACCGTAGCGGCACCACCTGAGGTTTGGGTTTATGAAGAGATAGATAAGTAGGATTAGGTCGCCATCTAGAGTTTGCTTGTACTATTTTTAACCTGATTGACCCAGAGACTGTGACTCAGTTCATAAAAGTTTTCACCTTCTCAAAAGCACAATGTTTGCTTTTAACACCAATGAATTACATGCTAGGACAAGAGCCCACAGGACCACCGAAATGGCCCATCTGGACGTCCTTTCGTCACCAAAAAGATTTAAGCTTCTTGCTAAAACTAAGCGCCCCACCCACCTCTATATTTTTCTCATTGTCAAACTCCAAACTTGGAGGTCTGTTCTTCTTACTAGAATCTTAAAGTCAGTTGAAATGAGTTTATGTTCAACTATGCAAAGAGTAATGGAATCATATAAGCTTTCCCAAGCCTCATAAACTTGTTTTTTTCCTACAAGATGAAGGTATTTTAATTATAAATGTCATTTTTTGTTTTATTTGGGAAGGAGGAGTTCTAAGAATTTTAAGCCAACTTTAAAAAATATGTTTGAGGAGAGTTTATTATTTTAGACACAACACTCAAGTAAATAGGAATAGAAGTGACTTTATTTCTACAACTGAATTTAACTTTGTTCTTAAGCTCCCTTTCTGTTCCTAGTAGAAAAAAACTTAAATTTGCCAGTTAAAAGTAATTTAGTCACTTCCAGCTTTAAATGTGGTTAATTCAGGTCTAAGCTGCCATTCAAGATGTTCCCCTCCTCCACCCTGGGAATGATCTGAATTGCAGTGCGGTGTGCATTATTTAGACATGGGGCGGTGAGGCCAGAATGCCCAAGGACATTCTGTCTCCTTGCTGCTCCCTCCAATGTCTCTGGAACACCACAAGGTATCTCCTTTTATGCTCCAGGGCTTTCCAGGCTCCTGGGTTAGAAGCTGCTTGGTCTCTCCCCAGTGGTGCTGGGTTAGAAGCTGCTCGGTCTCTCCCCAGTGGTGCTGGGTTAGAAGCTGCTTGGTCTCTCCCCAGTGGTGCTGGGTTAGAAGCTGCCCCGTCTCTCCCCACAGCTCCTAGGTTAGAAGCTGCCCCGTCTCTCCCCAGTGGTCCTGCCAGCCCCCCACCCTGTGGGCTGTAGGAGGCATGTGGAAACTCCTTCCCACACGCATTTCTGCACACACTCGCCCCCGTACACAGGTACACACACACTCACACTCTCACTCTGGCGTCCATCCCAGGCTGCCGTCCAGACATTCCCTCCAGGTGCTTCTCCAGCACTGCTGCCAGGCTGCTCTGGCTCCCAGCCAACAGAGGCTGCTTGGTGATGCCTGAAATCTCCCCGCACTCCACCAGAAAAGGGCCTCGAGTCCGTGTCAGTCTCCAATTCCCCTCCATCTGTCTGGGGTGCTTTCATCTTGGCCCCCTTCCCACACCCAGGTCAGGCTCAAGGCAGGAGGCTCCGAGCCCCTTCTTGGACATCTGGTCACATCCCCCCAGCACCACCTTCTTCTGCTCCCCAACTGGTGTCACTTTCACTGCTCACTGCGGTGTCAGAATACTTCCATTCTCAGAGCTGTGGCTTCTCGGATTCCCAAAGCCTTTGTATTTTCCCTCAACAAAGCTTTGCTCTTGTAAATAAAAGTCCTGCTTTCCAGGCCACTGTTACAACTTTGGACTTCAGTGTGTACTTTATGGTGTGTCAAAGCTGAGAGCTGGCCCCTTTGTGCCAGCCTCTCTCCGTCTACCCAATGAAGCCATGGGAAGCATGGATCCCGTGGGTGGGAAGACCCAGGGCAGCCAGGACCAACCGGAGCATCAGGAATAAAGCTCCATCCATTAACATTCCAAACTACTTCCCCTGCATGTTCACGTCTCCCTCCAGGAAAATCCAGACCCAGGAATAATCTCTGAAATGACGTTTCCTTGAAGGTCTTCTCCATGCTGTGGACATCAGCACCAGACAGGTTAACCCTTAGGGTGTCTCACAGCATCTGCACAGAGGTCTAGAACGGGTGAAAATTCTCACTATCTCCTTCCCAACCCCCTTGAAATTACTATTTTTATAAAAGAAAAGGTAGGTCGAAATGAATGTGAAGAATAGCTTTGAAGGGGAATTGAAATTTGGGGAGGTTTCTTAAGGCAATATGCCATCAGGAGAATGTGGGCCAATCATCCTGAACTGTCTTAGTGATAACGGGCGCTCACTCATTCATTCGTTCAAATTTAATGAGCACTTACCCTCAGTGATGTTGGGTCACTGGATCTATTGCCGCCCTCACTGGATACTGGATGGTGGTCTCTCTGAGGTCGATTTACCACAAAATCCCCATCACCAAGCACAGAACCTGGCACTATAAAGGCATTCAATAAATTCTTGTTGAATAAATGACTATATTAATCTCTACTTGGTTTGGGTCTAGTTGGCGGGTCGGTGGACCATGTCTTAACCCCACCCGTCTGGCTGGAGATGGTAATACATCACAGCAAATTGGTGTAAGAGTCACATGGGTTGTTTTAAGATGCTGGTGACAACCAGGCTTGAAAAACCATGGTGTTGGTTGCCTCTCATAAACGCAAAGTCCATAGACAAGGCATCTGAGCCCAGCCATCTTACCCTGCCTCTCTTCTCCCGCAGTCCCAATATGGCCGACAGCAGCCATCAGGGCTGTATGTGCCCTGGTTCACAGTCATGGGGGGAGCTCATTTCTGACCACCACTTTATGCAGTGATCTTTTAATTCATCCTCAATGAACCCCTGAGTCCTCATGTGCCTTCTGGAACCAATGACTGTGGCCAAGGAAACAGAATATGCTAATAAGCTTAAGCCGAGTGGGGCCCCAAAGTCCATGGGCTACAGTGGAGGCGGGCACCCAATAAAACTCTGGGTACCATTAGGCAGGAGGAAAGGATATGGACGTGGGGGTATATAGCAAACAAATACTCACTGCGGATTCATGATGACCCACCTGTCTAAATCCTTCTTTTCATTGCTCAATCCACTCTGCACAGAAACTTTCAAACCTTCCCTCACCCCTTCACTTCCTACTTCACAAAGAAAATAGGAACTTTGATACAGAAATTCCCTCAACTCTTCACCATCATATCACAAATCTACCCACGGTCTGTGAGGACAGAGGAGGGGCCGCTCCATCTGACTTTCCCAGCCTCACCCATCGCTCAGAACCATAAGTGATTGATTACCTCTTCTTCTACCTGTAGATCTAGCCCTGCCCACTCAACCAAAGCATTTCTCATCAGTATTTAAACATGGTCAGGTGTCCCACATCTTTAAAAACTCACTCAGTCCCATAGCCCTTGCTAAATATTGCCTTCTCTCCTCATCATCATGGTCAGATCCTTGAAAAACTTTTCCATCCTCACTTGTCCCATTTCCTCACCTCAAACCCACTTAGACTGCTTCACCGGCTCCCCTCACCCCTCAGCTCTCATTAAGTTAACTATGACCCCATGTCTGAAATCCAATGTATACTTTTCAGTTTTCGGCAATTTTCTCTCTTAGCAGTTCTTGGCACTGTTAACTATTTGTCCTTCTTGAAACATTCTTCTTACTTGGTTTTTTCCATCCTATCTCACCAGCCACTCTCTCTTAACATCCTGTGCAGGCCCCGCCTCCTCCACCTGTCCATCACAAGGCTCTGTCTCCCCCTCAGCCTCTCCTCCTCCTTGCTGCAGATGCTCCCCTTCGCAATCTCAGCTGCCCCCTGGCTTCAGTTACCATCCATATGTCACTGACAATCCAATGTATATATGTGACCCACACCTCTTCTGTGGGTTTGAAACTTGGTTATCCTGGTGACCTACTGAATTTTCTTACATGTCTTAAAGTCACAATAAAATTAACATGCCCCAAACCAAACATACTATCTTTCTGCTCTCAAGATGCCCAGTGGCACCACTGTCCACACCAGAAGTCTGAATGTCATTCTTGGTTCTTCTCTCTAACTCACCCCCATGAGTCACTATGGAGGTCTCTCCATCAGGCCTTCTAAACGCTATCTTGACTCCATTTCAGTCTCTGCATCTCCACTGGTTCTCTTGTTGTTCTGATACCACAATTTCTTCTTTGGACTTAGAAATAGTTTCCTAGTTATTCTCCACACATAGACTTTGCCCTCCTTCCTCCAAGTCGTTTTCCCCTCTGCAGCAAGAGCGATATTTTCATTTTCATTTGGTACCCTCACTCTTTCCCCAAACATACGAATCTTGTTTCAGTTTCTCAGACGCCCCAGGAACCCTCCTACAACAGAGCCACCCTCTGCCAGCGCTGTTTCCTCAACTAGAATGCACTTATCCTCACCACCAGCCCCCATCCTCTTCACATTTTAGTTCAAATGTCACATCTTCAGGGACGCGTTCAATAATTTCCACACCAAACCAAGTGTGGCCTCTTTGTTACGATTTTATAAAAGCCTCTACCTTTTCTTCATTGCATTTATCACAGTTGTAATTTTACATTTACATTTGGACGCTTGTTTCCTTCTCAGTCAACTATAAATCTAGTGAACCCAGGGTCCATGCCTCCATAATACCCCCAGAACCCATCAAAGTGCCTGACATGTAATAGGTCCCCAATAAATATATCACAAATGAATAAGTGAGTTTTTTATCACCTGGATCCCTTCATTCATTTAGCCATTAACAAATGTTTATTGGACATATTGCCAAATACTGTTGTCAAACGCTATACCAGGGGGTGGAGAGGAAGTGGGGGCCAGGACAGAACTCCCGCCACAGGAACCCCATCTCCAGACTTGAGACGGTATTAACAAATATCGACCATTGCAAGGCCGTGAGGACGACTCTGGTGGGGTGAGCAGTGGGCACTGTGAAAGCACATGAACAGCCTATAACCCAGTCGCAATTTAAGTAAATCCTCTCTCCCCAGGCTTCTCTATTTCTCCTTAATCCTGTCCCTCCTTGTATGCGTGCACACTTTCCCCTAAGCAGAATTGTTTCATTCTTTTGTTTTTGCTCCTTTTTGTTTTCTTTGAACCTGGGATCCCATGGGCTTTCGTGAGTCCATGAGCACCGGACCATTTACAAACTTTTGTATGTACCCATAGGTGTGTTTTCAGAGAAGAGGATTCATGAGTTTCATCAGATTCCCAAAAGGTCCCTTGACTAAACCAAGTTAAGAACCACTGCCTGAAAAATGCAGAATAATGGGGGGCATTGAGTGACTTTTCAAATATCAAGCATCAAAGAGTATTTCAAAATGTTCAAAGAACAATAATGCACAAAGTAATAGTCAATAGGAAGCTGAGTCATGACGCCTCCAGACCTTTCCCTGTCTGGTTTTTATTCCATTTGAAAGAATCACCAACCGGCAAAACACTCGATGGAGTGTTTCTCCCACACGAAGACTTTAAACGCTGCTGATCAATGCTGCTAATTCTATGAGAAAAAGGTCAGCTTTTGTAACTATTGCTTTTATATTTGACCAAGGGAAAAGGAAGGGAACTAAGAGAATTGCCAGTCCACAGGGAGAGCCCTGTGTTAAAACTTTCATGTGTGAGACTTAGTGGCGCTGCCATCACACCCTACTCTGGTCTTCATTTTCCCGGTTATGACAGATGAGGCAGTAGGAGAAGTTAAGTACCGTCCAGGTCACACTGCAACTCTGGGCAGCCCAGATTCAAACCTGGGCCTCTCCGCCTCCAGCTCCCACTGGTCAGCTCAGCTGTGTCGCTGAGGAGCGTGTGCACTCAAAAAGGAAATGAGCACATCAGCGATTTCAAATTACCTTAGCAGAAGGAAACCCTCATTCAGTTTCTTTCCTGGAACATATTCCTTCCGTAGGGTCACAATGGGAAATGAGAACATGTGCATATCTATGTTTGCTTGTTTTCACAAAAGGGAACAGAGGAAGGCTAAAGCAGAAACTAATGGAAATGGCCACATGCAGAAGGTGGGTGGAAATGGGATGGAAGGGATAGAGATGGGACTGAGACTTCTCTGAATGTATCTTGTTAGGCTGACTAATGGCTTACAATTTTTTTAAAAAGAATGACAAAGAAAATCCCCAAAAGCAACAATTAATATAAGACCAGGATATAATATAATATAATATAATATAATATAATATAATATAATATAATATAATACCAGGTCTTATATTAATTGTTTCTCCAAAAGACGCATTAGAGCTGATTGTCCAGCTAGGTCTTATTTTGGGGGAAACACGGTACACAGCCACATAGAAAAAAGAGTGAATTCAAGTAACTTGTGACCACAGTATTTTGTACTACCTCAGCGGGAATGTTCAGAGATTAAAAAGAGCTGCAAAGAAATTTTTAATTTTACCTCATAAGTTTGTGGTTGGTCGGGTCAAAAGGACAAAGCGCACCTGCAGAATTTACAAAAGTGGTTTATTCAGATCATACGAGACAGTCTGCTGCCATCATTGTCTTTCTAGTAGAAACCCAGAGGACTTTGAAAGGAAAGCGGGTTTTAGAATCACAGCAGGAAATCTTAAGACAGTCTTTGATTGATGAGTGTTCTATTCTGGCAGAATTTTCAGAAGTGGGGAAGCTTTCTGATTGGCTTTCAGGTGCATCTGGCAGGCTCTGATGGGTCCACTCTCTACTGGTCCATTCTGGGGCTTTCCAGCCTGGGCAGGTCACATGGGCTTTCCTGCTTCTATCTAAAGAATAGCTGGTCCTTCCCTTTGAGATCTGAGTCTCGCATAAACAATTTCTCAGTAGAGTGTTGGATGTGGTAATGATAAACCTATTTTGTGTGCTTGTATAATAGGATAGAGCTAATGATAAATATATAGATTGTTGGGAACTTGGGTTCTCACTGTTGGAGAAGAGACATACAAACCTAGCGTGGGAGAGACTGAAGAAGAATCCTACAGTCTGCAATCTGATTGGAGCCTACCTCATGGTGTCCTTAAAAAGGAATGAAGGTTGCTTGGTGTCTCCAAGCAACTTTCTAAAGATGGTAGCCAGTGCCCCAGATTTAGTGAATAATAAACACATTTGTGTGGAAGACAAGGTAAGAGCGGACAGGCTTAGAAAGAGGAAAGCTGGTAGAAAAAAATGGTAGGTAACGGGTCAGACAGGTGGTAGGCAGGTGTTAGCTGACAGCAAAGCTGCCGCTCTCAGTGACAGCATCCTTCGGCCACAATGCTTCCTCTGCACTCCATTTTATTTTGTCAAATGTAAGTGTTAGGCACTTACAGGAGTTAAAAAGAACATAATTGGCACATGGTCTCTCTTGTTAAAAATAGAAAGAACAGCGTGCTGGTTGAGGGAATAGGCTCTGGTTCCCTGAATTAGAACCCCCGTTCCTCTCCTGCTGGTGTTAGTCTGCTGTGGCTGCCATAATAAAATACCACAGGCTGGGTGGCTTCACCAACAGAAATTTCTTTTCTCACAGTTTTGGAGGCTGGGAGTCCAAGATCAAGGTGCCATCAGGGTTGGTTTCTGGTGAGGCCTCGCTTCCTGGCTTGTAGACAGCCGCCTTCTCGCTGTGTCCTAACATGGCCTCTTCTCTGTGTGAACGCAAAAAGACAGAGAGCTCTCTGGTGTCTCTTCCTCTTACAAGGACACCAATCCTACTGGCTTATGGCTCCACCCTTATGACCTCATTTAACTTTACTCACCTCCCTAAAGTTCCTATTTTCTAGGGGGTTACGACTTCAATATATGAATTTTGAAGGCACACAATTTGGTCCACAATACTGTGTAACCCAGGAAAGTTACTTAACCTCTCTGTGCCTTACTTTGCTCATATGTAAAATAGTAGTTTATCAACTACTTTAGTGAGAGCAGAATTAGGAGTATATATGTAGAATGCCTTGTTTTAGACATTTGAAAAATACACATTTCAATTTGTTTTTGCACAGCTAGAGGTAAACCTCACTGGCCCTCCAATATTTGGGTAACAGAAGAATCACAACTATGTATTGAAGGGATTTTAACCTGAGCATAAAGTAGGGCTTGATGTTTTTTAAATGCTCAGCAGTTGGCTGAAGCTACTGAATTAAAACCACAGTTGTCTATGGCAGAGATCACACTATACTGCTTCTTTCTGACCCTGGGCTTGGTAAATCACCAACACTGTTCTCCCACACGAAGACTTTAAACATAAATGCACCTTCTTACTGTGCTAATTCAGTGCAGTTTTTACCAAGAATGAGAACAAGGAGTAAAGGACAATATCACATCATGTAGCCTGGTATTTGAAATAAAAAGGCAAAGCGTGTACAGTTGATTCTTTGTTTCTGAATAGTGGCAATACAGATTAATTTTACAGTATTCAAAAGTGGTCAGGGTGGTTTGTCTCCAGTTCACTGTACTGGAATCACAGTCTCAGAAATTCTGATACATTATTTATCTATTGAGGGAACCCCTCTGGCTGTTTCCAGAGGGCTCTCTCCTGAGGATAGGTTTCATCATATTGGTATTCTGCACAAAACATATGCCATCATTATTTGTTGCTGTGAATCTAAAAATAGGGCTTTGCCTGTGAAATCCCATCTTGTGGGACCTGACCCTGTGTTCGATCAGTGCCTACTGCAGATTCCTGAGCTGTGCCTCACTTTGGTTTCCTGGCTTCTAGATGGAGCAGGCTTTGCAGTGGCCTCCAATAACAGGCACCCCCACCCTCTCCACTCCTTACTAATTACTTGGTCTTGCTCACAGAATGAAATGGCCACCAAAAAGATGGGCTGTTTCTACGCACTTCACTGCAGGCTAAACTCTTCGAAGATTAACCAGAGATTCAAACAGAGAAGCAGTCAGTGGAGAAATTTTGAAATGAAATCGTTTTTAAGACACATACACACACACACACACACACACACACACACACACACACACACTTACCTTTGGCTTTGGGGAAATAACTTAGACTAGGCAACACTGCTATGGAAATCACGTAGCCTCCACAAACATAAAATCACAGGCTTGCCTGGACCTAACACTCCAAGGGGCCCCTGCCTCCCCCAGTCCCACTTTGCTTCAACGGGATCTGTCAGTGACATTTGCACCACTCAGCAGCTAGTCATTTCTCCTGAGACTGTGAGGCCAGATTCCCCAGGGAGGTGACGGTGGTCTCCACGCACACGCACAGATCTCCTCATCCATAAAATGAGGGTATAACAATAGCACCTAGTGGGGTTGTTACAAAGATGAAAGGAAATAAAGAATGCAGAGGGCTTAGAAAAGCCTCTGGCTTATCGCACCTAAAGAACATGACATGAAGATGCTATTGACACTGATAAGGAAGAGGAAGAAGAAAGTGGGGAACACCCTTCATGCCTCTTCCCACGCCCCCGAGGTCATCTTGCTCACCGCTAAGTTGGCTCTCAGTTGTGGAATTTTCCAGGGTTATAGAAACAGAAAGCAGTCAAGGCTGCTATGTAGGCAGTATCCTACTCTCCCGAGACCCAATTTCTGACTCACTGTCAAGGCAATACAAGCGTATGAACAACTAGTTGAACAGGGGAGACACAATCATGTGTTTCTGTCAAACTCCATTACATGGAGCACAGCGGCCCCAGAGGCATCCAGCCTTCCTCTTTCCCAGCCCCCACCGTACACCCCGAAGGCCCCCGGCACCCAGTGGGATCTTAGTCATCGTGAGCCCTCAGTCACTAGGGGACCCAAGCAAGTGCCCTCACGTCTGGAAGTTCCAGTCAGAAGACCTGAGCCTGAGCCACTGCAGGGGGCTCCTGTGGGTTGCCCAGGGGAACACCGAAAAGGGTGGCATTCAGTTTGGGGGTGAAAAGGAAGAGCAGGGGTGGGGAGTGGGTGAGGGTTGTGCCGGCTCAGGCTCTGACAGCTGAGCTGGGCCATTCACGTCAGCCGCTGGCACCCGTTTCTCCTTCTAGCTGCGAGCAGCAAGCACAATGCTGTGGGGACATTCTGAATCCTTCTGTGTGGTCACCCACGTGTCCTCCTTCCTCTCCTTGCTTCGCCTGCGTTCCACACAAAGCAGCTGTGGCACAGACCTACCGGCGGGCCCAGGGAATGACGTAGTGCGTGACGGGCGCTGTCCTGATGAACGCACACAGGGCCGCAGGATGACCTTCATGAGTCCTCGGTAGTTTTACCTTCACGGGCTGCTAGTCCATCAAAAAGTGTTTAATCGTATTATATGGCATAACTGTGTTAGTAGAAAGATGAATATACCAACATTTTCCTACCTAAAAGTTTACTGTTTTCTTCTGATTTGAGAAGAAGTTAAAATTGTCCGTGGGTCCCTAAGAGTGCTGTGGGCCCTGGACACTGGACCTACCCAGCTGATGGACAGGCACCCCTGAAGGAGCAGCTGAACGAATGCTTCCGTGTCCTGAGAAGTTTCCGAAGATAACCTTTTGACCTCAGAAAAAAATGCACCAGTGGCATTCCCCATATATTATACCAAGGCTGTTGCCTAGTTTTCTAAGGAGATGGATGGAGTTTCCCTCATTCAATCATTTCACATTTAAAAGCTACTCCTGCCTCCTAGGCTGCCAGGAGCTCAGATGGCATTTTCATGCAAACTAGGAACAGGCTTCTTTTCTTTAGGAAGAGACGGGGGAAAGCCTTTAAAAGTATTATATTATTGCACAGTCTGAACAATTATCCCCACTGGACCTGGGGCAAGTGGAAACTCAGGTGGGCACCCCTTTCCGCCTCATTGGGGGGCCACAGTCGAGGCCCGCACGGCGTGGAGATGGGAGGGTAAGAGCAATTCACGGCCTCTGGCTGACGGGCACTTTAGGAGCAGTTCCGTAAGCCCAACTTCATTCCAAGTCCGGGGCTAGAGGACTCAAGTCCCAGCAGGTCTTAGGCAAAGTGGGAGGAGGTGACAGTCATGGCCTCAGGGCTCTCTGTCCCGGAGCAGAGTGGACAAGACGCGGCACGTGAGTGTGTGCACATGCTGCCCTGCATGTTTGTACATGGCCTCGGGGGCAGGTGTACGGCCCGATGGGAGCCAGGAGGCGCACGCCGCTCCCGTGGCTGTGGAAAGCCCACACTCACATGCTCTAACGCCTCCTTCTTCTCTCGGCAGGGATGACATGCCAAGCGCGCAGCTCCTATGTCACCAGTGAGATCCTGTGGGGTTACCGGTTCACCCCCGTCCTGACGCTGGAGGACGGGTTCTACGAAGTCGACTACAACAGCTTCCACGAGACCTACGAGACCAGCACTCCGTCTCTCAGCGCCAAAGAGCTGGCCGAGCTGGCCACCAGGGCAGAGCTGCCTCTGAGCTGGTCTGTGTCCAGCAAACTCAACCAACATGCAGAACTGGAGACCGAGGAGGAAGAGAAGAACGCGGAGGAGCAGGCGGAAAGGAATGGTGATGTGGCAAACCTGGAGAACGAGTCCAAAGTCTAGTCCCCGGCCGGGCCACCCCTCCCCTCCCCTCACACCTTTCCTTGTCTCTCATCCTCTTCTGTCTCTTCCTTCGTTCTTTCTTTCTTTGCATTTAATTTTGGCATTACCAGAAAGCAAATCTTCAAGGTGTAAAATATCTACCTGCCCTCTCTCAGTTACTCAGATTGACGAGGTAGACACGGATTTGGTTAAGGTACGATGTGCCCTCACTTGTGGCCGAGCCTTGTCTCCTCCCTAAATGCCACCCACCCAGCTCCCCTGCATGTATTGTACAAATACCACATCGCTCCACAGAGGGCATCAAAGATTCCACCTGGGGTACGACAAGTTAGGTCTCCAGTGCCTGTCTCCATACAGTGGGACAACAGAGGACAGCCCTCCCGTTTATAGACACCAACACATTTCATCCCCAGGGTGGGGTGCCTGCCCCCTGCAGGCGGGAACTGCGGCTATAGGACCCGAATGAGGTAAAGACAGAACACTGTACATATATACGCCTTATGCAATTATTTTCTTTTGCAGTTAGTAACAAAACCCAGCATGTACAAAGTACTGCAAGACACACCTTCTAAATAATGTACATACATGTATAATGCATTTAGGTTTAGATATATAACTTTAGAAATAAGATGAAAAAAAATCTCACAAGTACAGTAGGCATTTTGTTCTGATGTCTTTGTTTTCTGAATTCCTTTGGTCAGTCCCCCTGACTGCTGCCCGTTAGTGCATGGCCTTTGTTCACTGTCCCAGACTGGTGGCCTGTGGGGTACCTCACTGTCACCTTGCTGATCCTTTCATTGAATCTAAAAGCCATAGGTCTGGGGAAAGTTGGGAGGTCCAGTAGATGGTAAAACCCACCACCAATACACTGATATACTGTGAAATGTTTACATACAAACTGAGGTCTCCTTTAAGATAACAAGGGCCTCGCTGACTAGCCTGGGGGAGAAATCCAAGAAGAGGACATTCTCTGGCACGTCATCAATGATGTGTGTGTGCTTTGCACACAAGCTCTCACCCTTTGTACTACATAGTTGGGGACACTCTTCACAAAACCATTGATTCTCCAGCTGTTCCACTCTGTAACCACGAGGAACAATAGACTATTAAAACATGAGACATGGAAAGTTAGCAGAAGATGGTGTATGTCTAAAGCCGTGAAATTCATCAAGGCTTGTAGTGGGCACTGAGGTTGTACCCATTGACCTCCCTCACTTTGACTTCATCTGGCACTCTTCCCATCCCTGGGAGCTTAGCCATCAGCGTTGTCTTATTGTTATTTATTCTTATTCTTATGTTTTTACTATTATGAAATGACCAGAGTTCAACATTCGAAGATTAGATCAACAATCTTGGTGACTGTCTAAGAAATCTCTCTAGAGTGTGCCACAGGTTAAAAATCAAATCCAACGTGTCTCTCAATCAAAGCAAACAAAATTGCAGCCTTAATTCATTTTAATCTGCAAAGATAAATGGAGAGAGACAGAGACAGAGACAGAGACAGAGACAGAGACAGAGAGAAGAGGAGAGAAAGAAGGAAAGAAGGGAGGGAGGGATGGCGGAAGGAAGGGAGGGAAGTATTTTTTACTGAAAGTCTAAATTTCAAAATAAAAATAAAATTTCAAATGAAAACCAAAAGGAAGAGAATCTTAGACAAAACCTCAAGGGCAGGTGGAGATTTTGCACTGTAACAGGATCGTTCACCTTAATTTTGCAATTGTAAACTGTTTGTTCCCCAACACAGTGGCCCATCATAAATATCTATTGACTGGATTCAAGTTCGCTGTCAGCTCCTACAGCTGTGCTCAGTTTGAGGCTTTGCACCACGTAGGTCGAAGAGCTCAAACTAGCTGTCCCTCCCTGTCGCCCTTGCTTTCCCTAACCAGATCAGGCCTTTGCTGTGGTGTGGGGACTTTGTCTACTAAAAAACGTGTCCCAGAGATAAGGAAAGTGGCCCTCGGTTTCACAGGGGGATCTCTCTTCTCCCACTCCCGAGACTTTGCACCAGGACAACTGCTTCTGGGCACTGACTTATGGAAAACAGAGCTGTTGGCCACAGCCCTTTCCTGCCTGCCACCTTTCTGCATTGAATATGTTGAATCATTTATTCATTCCACACACTCTAAGGAGGAGGTTGGGGTCAAGGAGGAGAGAGCCCCATATGCTTCCCGCCGGGCTGTGGGGAGGTACAGTGGCCTTACCTCCATGTCGCCTTATAAAGGGCGCCCTTGACTCCAGGGCGCTAACCAAGCAGCATCCCCCAAGTCGCAGGGCGTGGCGTGGCAACACAAAGCAGGATCGAGCAGGGGCTGCAAAAAGTCTGCTCATTTAGCTCTTGAAGACTCATTGGGCCTTTTTAAATCCGTTACTAAGGTTAAAGGGCAACACACACCCTGTTGTCCGGTTGGAAGAGCAGTTCGGGGCTCTTTAGCACAACCTAACAAAGAGCCTCACCACCGTTTGGTCACTCACGTCAGTTCTGTACCTGTGGGGCCGGGTGTGAGGCCTCTCCCCATTTCCCACTGTCTTTGGTGTCAGCGTAGTTGGAGACAGAACATGAACCAAATCTCGTTTTTGTAATGTGAGCCTCTGGACCTTTGAACGAGGATGCTCCAGAAAAACCTTTTACTAGAATGTCCCTATCAAACATGTCTATTTTTCTACAATCATTGATAACACAGTTTAACAGTGTATTTTGTGTCCACTGTTAAAATTTGGAACTGAAAGAAGCTCATCATTAAGACTGAATTTTCTAAGCAGCAAGTACTGAACGGTGTTTTTCAAAGACAACCCGGCGATTTCCAGTCCCCATATTCCATACCCAGCCCCCGTTCACTTGGTCACTCTGTTAGCAAATCACGTGCTATGAAAATAAATAAGCCTATTTTTAATGCAGCAGAACCCATAACGAATGAGGGTTGCTCTCAACTCTGTATTTTGGTCTGTTTGGTTGTGTACTTGAGTCTCTTCCCCATAGAAGCACAGTGGGGTCCATTAGCCAGATAAGCACTTACAACTAGAGAGTGACAGTTGCTACAGTTGAGCCCAATCTGGAGAAAAGGGCAGATGCAGCTGGAAGTTCCACCCCAAGGGCTGCTGGGACCCTCAGATTCTCACTTCCACCCACCCCAACGTGCTTTCCAACTAGAAGAGCACCTACCTAGTCATTTACAGTCTTTATGCAACTGACACAATTGTTTATGGTTTGGGCTGCCCCCTGGGCAATGAACACATGCACAGTACTTTCGGGTCCTTGCTTTTCCAGCCCTTGGAAACTTAGCATTCGGGCTGGGTTGGTCCAACTTATAGCCACTCTGTGAGCATGAGAGGGCCTCCCTCCTGCCTCACGCCCTCCCTCCACCCATCCCTCTCTTTTGCTCTTTCCCTAGTCCTCCAGCTCCAGATCCATGGAGGTAGTTCAGTACCTTACATTCCCTAACAGAAATCCAGCCACTGTCTCTAAAAATGTCAACCTATTTCTTAAGCACAATTTTCTCTTCCAGGTTTAACCAAACTAGGGCTCTAAGATGTCTATTTTTTCATTATATTCTAATTAAAAAATTATTTATGATGTAATTTACAAGCCTAAATTTTGAAATCTCCAATGCAACACCCATATGTTTTTCCTCCCTATATTTTCTGACATTTCAGGTTTCTTGCTTTTTTCCCCTTTGCTTTTTTATTTAGATTTAAGCAGGTATTTGGGGGATGTTCATCAACTATTCATAAAGGTGGAAGCTGATGGACAGAGAAAGAGACTATAAAAAATGCTGGTAGAAAACTACCTGAACTCACCAAAAGAATGTGAAATCATTTAATTAGCTGAGTGACTCAAGATTTTAAAAAATTAAAATATTCATAGTCATTTCCAAGACAGCTTGCCAATAATGTGATTAGTTTTCAGTTGACTTGGGTAATACTTTGTGTAATTCAGAAGAGTCAAAAGGGTAGTTGAAAATTAAATGTCCTACATAAATGGTAAACATTAATTATCTTCTATGATTTCCTTTCAATGGATGGCTATAAAGTCAACAAACACAGGCAACAAATATATAATAGCTGATGCATCGATACAGCATTACAATATACAATAGTTAAATAATATCGTCATGTTTCTAGACTTTATGGACGACCTGCATTTAAGAAAATGTTATCCTTTAATTTAAAATGGAGTAAAACACATCTTTTCCTAATATTTCTGCCCTGAATATCTTGGAGAGCTTCTGACACAGAGTGTCATCTAGAAGTCAAAACTCTGTCAGGTTACTATGAGATTTTGACCAAGCACAGTATGTGCAATAACAACAAAACAATACTATACCTACTGTGTAGTGTTTGGAACACTCAGAGAAGTTGCACAAATTATTTCATTTAATTCTAATCCATCATGAGAGCTTGAGTATCATAATTTGCATTTTATAAATGGAAAACTAGGTTTTGAGCAAACTGGGTAACCTCCCCACAGTGGCAAGGCCAGCAAAACATAAAGCCTGGCCTCAAATCCAAGTGCCCAGGCTTCAGCCATGGCAAATTTTTACTACTAAAATGCTGGCGAACCATACCTGCTCACAGAATCTGGCCCACTGCCTGTTTTCGGACCCCCCTTGCAAGCTCGGAATGATGTTACATTTTTAAATGGTTGTGGGGGGGGAAGAAGACTATTTTGTGATGTGAAAATTATATGAAATTCTAATTTCAGTGTCCATAAATAAAGTTTTATTGGAACACAGGCACACCCCTTCATTATGTATTGCTTATGGGTGCTTTCCCACTACACCAGCAGTGTTGAGTGCTTAAAACAAAGGCCATATGGCCAGAAAACTAAAATATTTACTATCTGGCCCCTTACAGGAAAAGTTAGCTGACCACTGTACTATACTATTAAATACTATTAGTGCCATTAAGTACTATTAATTATTATACTGTAGTATTAAAAGATTCCTGGACAGCTTAGAATAATGATGCCCTTTTCCAGTATAAATCTACTGCAGTCACTCATAGGTCTGTTCAACAAAAAAATAACACACTTTTTGGTAAGAGGGACTTTGAGAGCCCAGTCATATAGTCGGGTCTCAAAGACAGGCTCCTTCTTTTTCGTAACCATCCCCTGGTAAGTAGAATAAACAGCCAGCCAGGATTCAGTGGCCAACTCAGAAGGTTGATATGGTAAATCTACTCATTAATTAACAATAAAGATTGGAAATTCCCAGTGCGGGGACTGGGCTGGTAGTCCCAGGTGTTTAAATATGTCGACTGTTGGGCCACAACGCTGCTGAGTGGGGGGAACTGGACTCGCAGTGGTCGCCACACATCCAGCCAGCTGCCCCTTTCACTCATGCCTTCTCTTGGAGAACTAGACTCCTGAGCTCTCTCTGTGTCCTTGCTAGTTTTCTCTAGCCTACAGTTGACTGACATGATAAGATGAGCCTTGACCTACTATTTGTGGTTAATTGTACTAGTTCTGGCTCCCTCTTGTAGCTAAGTTAAAAGTTTAACATGCAAATAAAGGATGAAACACTTCTCTTGGAAAACCAACAGGTTCTTTGAAAAGAGCTCAAGGAGAAACAAAAGAGTCACAAAGGGTGATTGGGTTGTTTGCTGCTTTGAGAGTCTGAAGCAGAAGATAAAGATTGATAATTACAGAAATACTGTGTAGAAGAAATCCAGACAATAGGGCTTTGAGACAAGAATAGGGAATTCTTTAGCATCACCAAGCTGAGCTCACTCGTGTTCAAAGAAAGTATTTCCATAGCCAGACGTAGTCAGCCAAGCTACATTTTTTTATCTCTTTAGTCTATTGAAAAATACAGCAAGTTCTCTTATGAGTGCTTTCCCAGTAACTACGTGGGAAAGAAAAAAATTTGTAACAAATCATCATGATGTTGTGTGGCCAACAGATAAAGGATGGAAACTGAGGTGGATTTGGTCCTGTGTCTGAAACTAAGTAGAAACTAAGTTGATAACCTGCAATATAGATCATGCAAAAAGCTTGCGATCCTGCAATGGCATGGAACAGCATAATAATTAGGTAGGAGGGGGAGAAAAATCTCAAAGTTCAAGGCCATAAAACCTACATCAATGTAAAAGGAGTCAAACTTTTACTTGGCCTCATTGCCTTGGTCAAAGAAAGCTTCATGCATCCACCCAACTCAAGCAGGCAATCCTGGGGAGAGGACTGCAGGGTACTTTAAGATACACAAGAATAGTTCACTGAGGTGGCCAACATGACTAAGTGATGGAGATTGGTCACCAACGAAAATGGCATTTACCAACTTGCTTTTACATACTTACCACCGTGACTCCTAATGTGCTCTGTGGTCGGCCAGAGAACTGTGACCACACAGGCAACAGAGCTTGATTTCAGAGAATGAAATGTCCCTACCAACAACATGTAACTGACCATTTCAAGTTTACGACTCTGCACGCATTGTGTGAACCCTGATCACGAATACTGTGACATCAACCAACCAATCTTTATAAGCATACAAAGGGCTGTTTTTCTCAGGCGAGGTAAATCTCTGCTACCAACAGACACTAGTGAAATAAACATGGAATACATCATTTCTAACATCCTGATGGAAATGATGAAACATCCATGCAAAGGAGCAAGACGCCCCAGGAGACTAAGGTCAGGGTTCACTGCTACTAAAACCCGGTCCCATCTGAATGCCCTGTGGAGAATATCAGTGTTGGGTCTGTCACCACTAGACACAGTTAGTAGAACTGGACCAGCTGAAGAGCAGAGAGCGGGGCTCCCATCTGCTGTGCATGAGGGGAACCCCTGGGTCCTCAGCCAGCATTCTTAGAGCAGAAGGAGCACTGCTCTCAGATCCAGCCACAGCAGGTATTATTCTGGCAACTTCTCCCATCATTGCTGCTGTATGGGGAGTGAGGGGCGATGAACAATACCCACCCTTGGCTCAGCCTTGGGTAGTCCAGAAGCCTTGGCCATGCCAACCTCTCTGGGTGAGCCTCTCCCTCCAGGTCTGGTTCTTCCCCATCTAGACAAGGACACCCCCCCCAGAAGTGTCTTCCAGGAACCCTGTGTCTCTCAAGTTTATCTTGGATCAGCACCTAAGGTCCCAGAGGACCCACATAAGGACCCAGAGCTTATCTTGGCCAGCACACTTGACCCCACAGAGCGCCCACTTGGGCCAGGAATGACAACTCTCCCTAGAAGAACTGAAGTAGACCTTTTGAATCTCCTGGGTACAGGGGTGCCCCTCCATATGTAATAAAACCAACAATACCAATGCATAAATGGAGTAAGGGTAAGGAAATCCAAAAAAGTGTCATTTTTTTCATGGTGATTATCTCAGTGTTTGTTTTTCCTTCACATATCTAGTTCTCCAGCCTCTAGGTTTTCACTTTCTGGTATTGTGCCGCTGAGAACATAAACTCAGCTGGCTCATCGGGCAATCCGAGCCATCTCCCTAGATGGTCTGAGCCTGTAAGGGGGCTTGGTCCGTTCAAACCCACCCCACCACCAATAACAAATGCCACCCTGGTCCAGAAACAGCACATCCCCTCCCTTTCCTCTCCCAGAGCCACCAAAGGAGGACAACAATGTCAAGTCTTCTCTTTCTGTGCACGGAACTCTGGGTTGCGACACCTGGGGAAACAACTTACGCTGTCCCCAGGTGCCACACTGCTTTCAGGTCACCACAGGTTCTCATCCAAGCATTCTACCCAGATCTTTTTTCCGAATTTCCTCCCTCGGCCCACCACCAAAAGTTGTCGCTCCTGGCACTTTCTTCTGAGAGTCCATCCCATTCTTGAGCAGCGCCCTAGAACCTATTATTGGGGCTAGCCCTACCTCTCACCACTTAATTGTCCACCACCAGCTTTAACTGAGCACGTACTGTGTTCAGAGTCTGACTGCCTGAGATCAAAAATGTTATATAGTTTGTTCCTGTCCCCATAGACACCTGGAGAGTGATGGTTGGGCATTATGACATCAGCCCATAACTCGGCAGAGGGTAAGGGCGGTCTGGTGCCAAATAGACAGCTAGACTTCTCCAGGGGATCTTGTCTTTTGCAACATGTGACTAGCCTAGCCAACTTGCCAAAGATGGCTCTGAACATCTGTCTTCATCCCAGGGGTTCTCATCTAAGATGAGAGCCCCACAGAAACAACAGTGAGCGCTCACACCTGGACGACATTCTGAAATGATGACCCAAATATCTGCCTGTGTTGGCAAAGTGGGTTTCTCTCCCCCACCCTCTGCACAGACTGTGCTCTGGGGGAGAAAAACCTAGCGCCCATGTGGTACCTGCTTACCCAGGGCATACATGGCTGCTGCCACGGAGCCCACAGCCTATCAGCTTGGATCTCTCCATAGATTCTCCAAAGAGAACTGGCAGAGGCCCCAGAGGCTGAAGTTCCCAAGGGCCGCTCCACCTGCAGACAGCCTTGGAGAAAACTGAGGAGATATGGGGCAGTGCCAGGCAAAGGAACCTACTCAGCATGCCAGGTGTAGGATAGTCCTACCTTTCTTCCAGGATGGCATGTGCTCAGGTGGCCAAACAGCTCTTTTGGAAACCTATTCTTTAAGCCATCACCCACACACACACAAGCCCCTATCCAAATCACATCTACCTCAAAAAGAAAGAAAGAAAGAAAGAAAAGAAAGAAAGAAAGAAAGAAAGAAAGAAAGAAAGAAAGAAAGAAAGAAAGAAAGAAAGAAAGAAAGAAAGAATCCCCAAACCAAATTTAGATTATCTGATGTAATGCATGTCCAAAGAGTTGCCATTTTATTAATAATTAAATAAACTCTGCCTAAAAGATTGCGATTTGTCCAAAACCAATAGTTAAATAGTGTTTCAATAATAAGCCTAAGTACAAACAAAAGTGATTTTAAAATTTTACTTACAAATTCTTTTTTAAAAACCTGATTTCAAAGCAGAGATGTTCGTTTTTGCTCTCAGATGCAAAGTCTCCACAACACTATTTCGCTGTGGACTTACCACTTGCCATCTGGCTTTGAACCTGAGAATAGACTCCTTTACGTTGGCATAGAAAGGTGAAGTGGAATTGAGCACTGAGGCTCTTGGTGCGGCAGTACCACTGGACATGGACCTCAGGGGACACGGGGAGCTCAAGGTGATGGCCTCCTTCCAGGGAGAGGACGTTTGTGCTCCAGTCTCTGCGTCATGACCCCACTGCAGGTCAGGCCAGATCAGATCCCAAAGTCTGCTGCTCACCTGGTCAGCGGGCCATGTCTGTAGGGGGCATGAGGGACTAAATGAGAACTTGGAGGTTTACTTCCCTCTTGCTTTCTAATTCTGTTACAATGGGCATCAGTTATACCTGGGGCCTGTTATCATGTGGTTTCTATTTATATTTTCATATAGTACTTTTTTTCACCTTTTCTAAAAGAAAGAAGACTCCTCTGAACACTACACAATGCAGCAGTCGTGTTCCCAGTTCTTTCTAACTCACACATTAACTATCAAATGCAACAAACCTCTACACACACACAGACACACACATACATACATGTATGGGCACTCACACGCACCTGCGAATACACACATGCACGCACACAGCTTTTGCTTCCCAATCAGGTATGAGCTGGTCCACATAAGTGAATTTTCAGAAGACCAAAGCCTTAAGAATAACAATCACTTCTCCCACCATCACCGTGGTATACTTTCTAAAATGTACCATATGTACACTTGAAACCAATAGATTGTATGTCAACTGTAATTGAAAAATTAAAAAATTGCTATACAAAAACAAAATATATATAAATAAATAAATGTATCATATGCTTCCCTGAACCCACAGGCAATAGGTCATAAAGTAGCCTTTCTTTTCATTGTTTTGTAGGAAACCTGGATTCGGTCTGAGGAAACCGGCATTCTGGTCCTGGTCCCATCCCCAGATGAGCTGTGTGGTCTTGGACAAATCACTGGACTGCTCTGAAACAGTTTTCTTATCTTTTTTTAATTAATAAACTTTATTTTTTAGAGCAGTTTTAGGTTGACATAAAAATTGAGCGGAAATTACACAGTTCCCATCCACCCCCTGTGCCCACAGCCTCCCCCATGACCAACATCCCCACGGGGAGGGGGGGGGCTTTGTCAATGAACCTAAGTTACTCATCCTCATCACCCAAAAGCCACAGCTTCCATCAGGGTTCACTCTCGGTGTTGTGCATTCTATGAGTTTTGACAAGTGTGTGATGGCATGTGTCCAACATTATATAATACAATGAATGCAGATAGTTTTACTGCCATAAATATCTTCTGCACTCTGCTTATTCATCTGTCCCCTCCCCCCAGCCCTTGGAAAACACTGATTTTTCACTGTCTCCATAGTTTTGCCTTTTCCAGAGTGTCATAGAGTTGGAATTAGACAGTACGAAGCCTTTGCAGATTCACTTCTTTCACTTCGTAACATGCATTTAAGGTTCCTCCGTGTCTTTCTGTAGCTTGATAGGTCATTTCTTTTTAGCGATGAATAACATTCCATTGTCTGGATGGACCACAGTTTCTTTATCTGTCACCTACTGAAGGTTGCTCCCAAGTTTTGGCAGCTATGAATAAAGCTGCTATAAATATCCATGTGCAGGTTTTGCATAGAAAAAGTTTTCAATTCATTTAAGTAAATACAAAGGAGGATGATTACAGGATCATATGATAAAAACTTATGTTTAGTTTTGTAAGAAATTGCCAAACTGTCTTTCAAAGCGGCTGCACCGTTGTGCGTCCCACCAACAATGACTGGGAGTTCCTGTTGCTCCACGTCCTCGCCAGCATTTGGTGTTGTCAGTATTTTGGATTTTGGCCATCCTAACAGGTGTGTGTTGGCATCTCATTATTGTTTTGATTTACATTTCCCTGATGAAAGGATGTGCAGCATCTTTTCATATGCTCATTTGACATCTTTATATCTTCTTGAGTGTGGTGTCTGCTCAGCTCTGCGCATTTTTGAATCAGGTTGGTTTTTTTTTAATCTACTTTTTTTTATTAGTTTCAGGTTCAGATTGTGTTCTTATTATTGAATTTTAAGGGCTCTTTGTTTATTTTGGATATCAGTCCTTCATCAGATGTGTCTTTTGCAAATATTTTCTCGCAGTTTGTGCTTTGTCTTCTCATTCTGTTGACAGTGTCTTTTGAAGAGCAGAAAATTTTAATTGTAATGAAGCCCAGCTTATCTATTCTTTCCTTCACAGATCATGCCTTTGGTGTTGTATTTTAAAAGTCATCACTATACCCAAATTCATCTAGGTTTTCTTGAATGTTATCTTCTAGGCATTTTATAATTCTGCATTTTACATCTAAATCGATGATCCCTTTTGAGTCAATTTTTGTGAAGATGTCTATATTTTTTGTATGTTAACGTACAGTTATTCCAGCATCATTTGGTGAAAAGACTATCTTTGCTCTATTGCATTGCCTTTTCTCCTCTGTCAAAGATCAGTTGACTATATTCATAGGGGGTCTATTTCTGAGCTCCCTGCTCTGTTTCATTGATCTATTCGCCTATTCTTTCAACAGTACCACACTGTCTTTTTATTATTATTATTAGTTTCAGGTATACAGAATCAATGAACAAACAAAAGAGAGATAGACTCAGAGATATAGGGAGAAAGAACTGAGAGTTGCTAGATGGGAGGGGGGCGGGGATTAGAAAGCACACACTGTCTTCATCACTGTAGCTTCATCATAAGGCTTGAGGTTGGAGAGTGTCAGTTGTCCAATTTTGTTCTCCTTCAGTATTGACTTAGTTATTCTGGATCATTGGCCTCTCCATATAAACTTTAGAATTGGTTTGTCAATATCCAGAAAACAACTTGCTGGAATTTTGATTGGAATTGCACTGAATCTATAGATCGATTTGTTAAGCACTGGTATCTGGACAATACTACATCTTCTTATCCATGAACATAAGCCATCTCTCCATCTACTTAGCTCATCTTTGTCATCTTTCATTAGAGTATTATAGCTTTTTCATATAAATCTTGTACATATTGGGTTACATTTATACCTAAGTATTTCATTTTGGGGGGGGTGCTAACGTAAAAGGCATTGTGTTCTTAATTTCACATTCCACTTTTTTATTGTTGGTATATAGGAAAGGGATTGACTTTTTGTATATTAAGCTTGTATCCTGCAACCTTGCAATAACAGCTCATTCCAGGATTTTCGTGTTGATTCTTTTGGATTTTCTACATAGACAATCATGTCATCTGCATCAAAGACAGCTTAATTTCTTCCTTCTCAATCCATCTAAACACTGCTTTCACTACATCCCACAAATTTTGATAAGTTGTAGTTCCATTTTAATTTGGTTCAAAAGGTATTTTTAATTCTCCTGTGATTTCTTCTCTGACCTACATCTTATATGGAAGCATGTTGTTGAATCTCCAAGTATTGGGGGATTTTTCATCTATCTTTCTGTTATTGATTTCTAGTTTAATCCCATTGTGGTCTGAGAGCAAACATTGTGTGATTTCTACCCTTTTAAGTTTGTTAAGGTGTATTTTATGGCCCAGAATATTGTCTATCATGCTGAACGTTCCCTGTGAGCTTGAAAAGAATGTGTCAGGTGTTAGTGTCCTCATCTTTTTCAGCCAGAATTTGAATCCCACAGTCTGCCACAATGATTCCAACATCAGTTCTGGTCTACACCACTCCTACACTAAATGGCCCCAAATGATTTAGCTTTAAGTCTTAGCTGTTTTTGATAGTTTCACTGATTCTTTTGCTGGCAGTGGTGAAATCTCACTACCATCGATACGCTTGTCTCCAGCAGCCTCTCACTAACCATTCCCTTCTCTCTTCTCCTCTACCCCTATCACCCCCATAACAAATAGACAAGTTGTGAGTTAGGTGCCTTCTGGATGAACGAGGTGTTACTGCATAAGCACTATAGTCTCCTCTGCAGTAGGAAAAGCCCCAAGGAAAGTTGGCATCTTTGATCGAGAATATGTGCATGGCTCTTACAGCAGCTCATCCATGAACAGCTCTATGTTCTCCAACAGGTTGTTGACAGCTTGCTTTTAACCTGACTCCAGCTCTCCTTTCCCTGAAACATGCATCTAGGACCCCAGACCAAGAAAAAAAATTAATACTAAACCAAGCAGAACATAACTAGGGAGGCAAAATACTTAAACCATAATAACATTTTAATTCAATTGCTTCATTTCAGCCTTATCGCTGTTTTCCACTATTAATTGAAAGATAATTCGTTGCAATTGCCTTTCCTAATAAAATAGCAAAATACTAAGGCTCAAAATATTTACTATGGCCCAATAAAACACGAGGTTCTTTTGTGAGCCAT
Source organism: Rhinolophus sinicus (assembly GCF_057876585.1). Classification (NCBI taxonomy): domain Eukaryota; kingdom Metazoa; phylum Chordata; class Mammalia; order Chiroptera; family Rhinolophidae; genus Rhinolophus; species Rhinolophus sinicus. The sequence continues at coordinate 6,616,896 of NC_142517.1, forward strand.
TTCCTAATATGGAAAGAAAAGTATTCTGGAAAGTTCACTAGTTCGAAAGTCTACAGGAGTGCCCAAACTTTAATAGTATTTTTAATCCTGAATCTATGAAATTGAAGATGGGTAGTAGTAGTAGTTTGAGGGTTGCATGTGTATAGATATTTGTTTCTACTGACCTGGAAGTTCCATTTTTACCAACACATGGAACTGTCAGGAAATTTTTAAACAAAAAAAAAAGCCTGGCCTCTCTCCGAACCAGATCATCAAGCTGGGGTGTCTTTGGGGTACATGTTGGGGTTCCAGTGCCAGTTTCCATTCCTACAGAACACAAGTCTTCTAAAAAGACACAAAGTACAGACATACTTGATCTTCAACACAGTTCCCAGAAATTCTTTCAAGAAGTTGAGTTTTTGATAAAATGCTCACATCCTACAGAGAACTAAAATGTTTCATTTTCAAGGTGCATGAAGTTCACCAATGCTGGGAGCAGGTACGCATTCGTGTTTCCATTCTCAGGGACCCAAGCAGTCAACTAAAACTAAACAAGGACAAAACTGCACTCAGAGTATTCTGAAAGCTGGCTGATGCCCCCTGTTTAATTCTCAATCTGCATTTTCTTGACTGAGCGTTGGCCGACAAACGCTTACAGTAGTACAGCAGGCAATGTTCTAGACAAGCGGTTCTGAAGACTCTAAGAAGTACTGACATCTTCCTCTGCCCTCAACAAGCTTACAACCCCCTGGCTACCAGCTCTGACCATGTGACCGTACTGTGCTGAGGGCATCAAACTACACAAAATCCCAGTGAGCAACTACTGACTCGCACGTTACAAATGAAGAAACTGAGGCATAAAGAGGGACATTAACTTACTGCAGTTTTAGAAGTAAGACAACCTAACAAAGAGAGCATAACACCTGTCCTGAAATTTAAAGAGAGCAGATCAGCTTCCATGGGAGCAATCAGGTTTCCTGGGGCAGGAAGGGTGTCCCGCCATTCCTCAAGACGGGGTGGGACTTGGAAGACGGAGATTCAAGATGGACAGACTGCCTTCCTTTCTGTTTGAGGGGCCAGCATGGGAGAGGGTCCAAAGCTAGACACGCACAAAGCAAGTCTGGAGGGGGAGGTGCCTAGGCCAGTCCAGATGGGCTGGGATTTCTTATCGTAGAATTTGAAAAAATGGGCATTTTGAAAACTGGTGTCAAATTGTAGAAGACTTGGGATTCCAGGCTAAGGAACACGGACCAAGGAAGGAGTAGCATGGCAGCATTTACTAATAATCTCCCTCTCCCTCCAAGGCTTAAACGGCTCCTAGATCTTTAGGGCTAAATTTAAATTTTTAAAAATGAGTAACTTTTGGTGGTAAAAAGCAAAATCTCCTTGACAAAATTGTCAAGCTCATTGAAATGATTCAGTGAATCTGTGAAAAACCGAATAAACCACTGGTGGAATTTGAATAGCATTTAGTAGTAAACTTCATGTCCAGAAAAATCATAAAACAAGCGTTATTACAGGAATGATTTATAGATATTAACCAATACAATGCACAAGAGAAAGTTTTATCGGAGCAAAAGCAATGATCCTTTAGAGATGAACAGAAAGAAGTAAGGAAATGCAGATTGCCAAACATTCTACCAAAGCTTGACTTTTCTTCCTACGTAACTAAGATTTGCTTCTGGAGTCAGTGTTGCCAACCTTCCAAACATGCTTTTGCAAAAGGAAAGCCAGGTAGGGCTCAAGTACTGGTTTGGCTCCTGACCCACCTTTCAGTCCTTTTGTAACTCTCTTTACTCAACTCCAAGTATGTCTTGCACTGACAATGAGACGAAAGCATGCTAAATGCAAAAGCACAAATTATGTATTGAGATATCACTACAATGCCAAAATTTTTAGAATAAAAACACATATCTTTAAGAACTTGCTGTGTTAGGGAACTGTTTACATATTGAGGTGTTCCTCTTTTATTTTATTTTTTTTTGGATGGAACAATAAAAAAAAGAAATTTGACGTGGCCTTGATTTTGTGTGGCTGTGTGTGTGTGTTGTTTTCGAAGTGCTATGTCCTGCCACAGGGTGTCAGACCTCGCTCCAATAAGTCAAGGATAGTATCATGGGTTTGAAATTATTCTCTTTCTCTCTCTCTCTCTCCCCCCCCTGACCCCTTTCTCTCTCTTCATATCTCCCTCTTTCTCTCTCCCTTTGCCTCTCTATCTCTCTCTTCCTCTCTCCGTCTCTCCATCTCTCTCTCTCCATCTGCATCTTTATCTGTCTCTGTCTCCCCATCTCTCTCTCCGTATCTCCTCTCTCTCTCTCTCTCTCTCTCTCTCTCTCTCTCTCTCTCTCTCTTCCCCATCCCCCCCGCCCCACCCCAATCTCCTGTGGTGGATTTCAAACTAAGCTGCAGAAACTGTCCTCTGAAGGAACTCTCACTCAGAAGCTTACTATTTAAGTCAGACATGAATGCAGTCGTCCTGTCATAGCAGGGCGGAGGTTCGGAGCCCTGTCCCCCCACCCAAGTGCCCTGGGCTACTGCCCTTGGAGCACAGGTTAATAACACCGCTGTGCAGAATTATGCCCGAACTTCTCCACTGGCCTACAAGGTTCTGGGCCCCAGGCCCCCCTCCAGACCAACATTCCACCCCTCTAAGCCTCCTTATCAAATGTCTGCATTCCCCCCACAGGGCGTGCCCTCCCAGCCTCCTAGACTTTGAAACACTGTTCTTCCTGGAAGGTGATTCTGGAGCCACCTGAGGAGCTCAGACATCCTTCCCTGACTCCCCCAACCCCAGCGGCTTCCGATTCTAAGTCTTCAGGTCTCATACACCAGCACTGCATATGTACTACCTCTCCCTGCCTGTCCACCCCAGGAGACGAACTCCTTCCAGCCGAAGGTTGTCTCACTCATCTTTCTCCCCAGCACCCTCCATATGCTTAGCACCTAGTTGGTGCTCAATGCTTATTTGTTGGATGCATAGATGAATGAATCAATGAACAGATGGATGGACGAATGGATGGATGGTTTGTTGGATGGATGAATGGACGGACAGACGGATGGATGAGTGGATGGGTCGATGGATGGGTAGATGGGTAGGTACGTGGGTGGGTGGGTAGATGGAATGAAAAGAGTAAGACATGCATAGTTTGCAATTCAGTTCACTGCAGCAGCCACAGAAACTCCTGTTATCACTTTCACGGTTGCATTATATTTTGGAAATCACTCTTTTCCAGCTGGGAATGATCTGGTGCTTTCTTCCATCTATGGGAGAATGGTTTATTCTACCAAATCATATCATCCGACATTTTAACAAAATATGTGGCACTGCTCACATCCGGACATACCCTTATGGGTGATTTCTGTGAGATTCTTTAATTGACATTTTTGGAAGAAGTCCTCTTGTCTGATCATTGCTCATTACTGCAACCCAGGTATTTACGACCAGGAGGCTGCAATTTAGTCACCTAAGGTCAGTATATACTGCACACGGGGAGGGCCCCTGGGGAGGGATGGACGTCCTGTCCAGTGGGACTTAGAGGAGCAGAGTAGAGGGGACTCGGAACAGCCAGCACCCCCTACCACTAATGCCTTCCTGAATGTCACTTCAGTCTTTCTTTAGCCAGCACAATGCACATATCCTTTCACAAGTCTTGTTCAGATAATATGATCTTTCTTCTCTTATAAAGAAATATATTACTTTGGGTCTTTCCCAACAATTGCTTGCATTAGTTTTCCTAAATCTCAACTTTATGTTTCTTTTTCTCAAAATCCTGAAGTCATCTCTAGAAGGAAGACTTGGGGGCAAACTTCCATCCCCAAAGGACGCCTTGAGCAGACCAGGCTCTGCCTCCTACACCCCAGCATCCAGGGCACCCAGAGATAAAAAACACGAGAAAACCAGCTCCCCAAAGCCCAGCTTGTCCACCAGGGCTGGTAAAGTGACCACAGAGCAGCCCCACCAAAGGCCACGGTCAATACACTTTAGGTCTCATTTCCAGAGGCTTTCCCACCGGGCCAGGCTCAAAAAATTTTTTTCCCCTTTTCATAGACTCCCGGTGAGCAGATGGCTCCTTCCCTTTTGGCCTCTGGCTGCATCAGGGCACGACGACAGCTGCTCATTGGCACAGCTGATTGTACTGCAGGGTATTCCATACACTTTATCTTATTTAATATTAGTCCCCTTTTCTAGCTGAGGAAACAGAGGCTCAGGGATAATAATACTTAGTCCAAAATTACATCCCGAGCTACAGTTATAACATGGCATTGAAAGTTGTACTGCCGGTCACACATGAAACATTCTGAGATGATCCGGCATGTACGTCTGTGTTGCAAGGAAGCCACCTGTGTTGCATCACCAGCCACCATTACTCATGTAGGGACAGGGTCATTAGGCTGGAGCCAGGAGGGGGCAAGAGAACATTTAGCCAACAAGTCAATGCCAGCAGGGGCTCAACCCTGGCTAAGACGGAGGAAACCTGCTGATGGGGTGTCAGTGACCCCCGAATCTAGGCCTGGCAGGGTCTCTCTCAAGCTGGCCATCAGGCAGGGCACCCAGCAGCACTGCATAGCAGGCAGAGGCAGTGCTCACAGACCAGGACAGCGAAGGGCTGACGACACCACCAGTTGTATAGGCGAGGGGCCCGAGCTCCCAGCACGCCTGCTCCTACCCCGCTGCTCCCCCACGTCTGGGCCTCCACTCTGCGTGACCTTCCTCCCAGGCACCAGCGGAGATTTCCTGGGACTGGCCACTGCACTATAAGTCCCTGGAGCCCGGGTGGCACCCGTCTGGCATCTCCTCCCCAGCACGCCTGGCATCTGTTAAGGGGTGAAGCGAATGGCGAGCCCTTGGCCCAAGTTTGCTGTGTCACTGTCCTGCTCACAGCAGAGGTGGTGCAACCCGGCCTCATCCAGGTCTGCACAGGAAAGGACATCCTCGCTGGTCTCCCACCAGATGTCTCTCTTTGCCTTCACTTGGGACAGCAGCTGACTCTTTATTTACCAGTTAATTGGGCAACTGTTCTTACAGCCTCGACCCAGCTGGTTGGCTGGTCTTGTCTGACTAACTGTCCCAGTTACATGTGGCTCCATGAGAAGCCAACCCAAACTTAGAGGCTTCAAACAACCGTTTATTTTGCTCCCGATTCTGGGAGTCAGGAATTCGGGGAGAGCGTCCCGGGATGGTGTGTCTCAGGTCCGTGAGCCGTCGGCCGGTCGCCTCTGTTTCTTTGGCTCGCTCTGGCTCCACTGGACAGCTCACGGCCCAAGATGTCCACATCCTGTCTGTGACTTGGGCTTTTCACAGACAGCGTGGACATCTCAGGTGTCCCACGTCTCATGCGACAGCATTTCCAAGAAGCAAGATGCCCAGTTCCTCAGTGAAAGACAGCCAGGAACTGAGCGATTTGTCACCACATTCTGTTGACCTAAAGCCACAGTCCCCACCCTTACCCCAGACTGGAGGAGAGGCAGAGACTCCACTCCACATGGGGGAAGGGCAAGTTCACGATGCTGTCAAAGTCATCCAGGAAAACCCAATCCGCAGCCTTGACGCACATTGCACTGTCCTTCCATCTGACTGATGCTGCTGGGCTCTCGGAAGGGCACAGTGAGAGGTCTGTCAGGCTGGACAGTCACCGCCCCCTCCACCCGTCTGTGCCCCACCCACTGACGCCCTCCTCGCCTTCCTCCCCACAGTTCACACATCCCTGCTCACACCAAAAACAGCAAGGAGGAAAACAGAGCCTGGCGATATTAATAACATTCCAATTAGAGCATTGTGGTATCTCCCTGATGACAACACAACAGTCGAGATCTTTCTTCATGTCATTCCTGAGTGTTTACCTGTGCTGAGGCTGCAAAGGGCTGCCCTACAAATGGTCCTCGCTCAGATGTGACGAGCAAACGGGTCACGGGCCTCAGACAAGCCCTGGATGGGAGAAGTCTGACATGAGCAATTCAGTCAGACAGCAGCTTGGCCAGGGCAATTGATGTCAAATGGAATCCAAACAGTCTCCAGGGTTCTGTCTGCCCCTTGAAATGCTAAAGGGAGACTGCCAGGACCAACTATCCTGGAGAAACCAATTGGGTGGAACACCCACACACACCATATTGCCGGTAACTGAAGGAGAACCCATGCCTTGGGGCTATGCCTTCACCACCACTGCCCGCCCGATGGAACATCCACTCACCTGCAACTAACATCTCTGTGCACAAAGAGATAAGCATGTAGGTGACAGATTCTGCCTCCAAGCACTGAAGCGCTGCAAAAGCCCACAAGGGCATATGAACAAAACACTGTGAGTTCCTGAAAGGAAGGGAGGCTTGGCTGTCACTGCTTGCCAGAGCCTGGTCCCTAACTCTGCCAAGACCTGAAACCCGTCATGTGGACACAGCAGGCAGAATGAGGCCCCACAAAGCCCCAGGGGGTACAGAAACTGACAGCGGATCTGACGGGACAGAACGGAAAGACCTTGAGTTGAGCATTTTTGCAGCCCCACGCACCCCACCAATGTCTTGGTTTATACATTGTGGTTATCTCTAGGACCTTATTAAAGTAAAAATATTTTGTTTTTAAATTTTTAACATTTAAAAAAAAAGTGTTTACCTTCTCAGGAACCACACCATTCACACCATGGCTCTGGTTTAATGGTAGCCTACTTAAGATGACAAAAACAGGAAGATCTCCAAATGTAAGTCTGTAGGAAGGGTCAGGGGAAACAAGACAGAGGCCGAGCTCGCCTGACGGCCGGGAGAAGACAGGAACCCGCCTAGTCGGCACGGTCGCTGGGCCTGTCTCGCAGCTGGAGGACGGAGGGCATGAGTGTCTCAGCACCCCGTCTAACCCCAACTGACGCCTGTGTAGTGTCTCTCTCAAAGTCACGTCCCCCCGGAACCTCAGACGTCACCTTATTTGGAAATAGTCTTTACTGATGGAATTAGCTAAGGACTGAGATGAGCTCATAGGATGTGCTAAATCCCATGACTGGTGTCCTTATAAAAGGAAAAGACACACACAGAGGAAAAGGCCAAGTGGAGACTGAGACAGAGGCTGGAGGAACATGGCCACAAGCCCAGGGACGCCTGGAGCCACCAGAAGCTGGAAGAGGCAGGCAGGACCCTCCCCCAGAGCCTCCGGAGGGAGCCTCCCGTGGGCCTGTTGACACTGACCTTGGGGTTCTCGCCTCCAGAACTGTGAGAGAATAGTTTCTGTGGTTTTAATCCACCCGGTTTATGGTGCTTGGATCCAGCAGCCCCAGGAACTGAATACAAAGCCCAAACTCCCACATGTCAAATCGGCAAAGAAAAAGAAATCCAGAAGCAGAAGGACACACGCAAAGAAAGGCAGCGAGGACAGGGCCGGCCACATGGTCGGGTCCGCAGCCTGCTACGGTTGCCAACTCTCCAGTATGAACAAGGGCAACTCCATCTGTGCCTGGGCTCCCCCATAAGACATCGCTGCAGTGCCCTCAGTTGGCAGGGAGGTGGCAGAAGTCAATGGTCCACCCTGGTAGTTGTCCCGCGACAGGCACTGGCCTCCTGCCTCGTAGGGAGTGAGCGGACACACACACGTCGTCTTCTTTCAGTCTCACAACCACCTGGTGAGGCAGGAGACACGAGCTCCCTGTGACGTGGCGGCAATGACAGCCCCGAGGGAGAAAGGCGCTTGCCCACCTAGAGGTTCCTTAGAGGCCATGCCACGGTCAATTCCAAGTTGTTGGTCGGGATGGGGAGCTCTTCTCAGACAGGCCAAGCTGCGTCACCAAGTCAGAGGTCACTGGGAAGGGAGAGGGACTGAAACCCACCGAGGAGTTCCCTGTGGCCACAGAGAGGAAAGGGCATCCCAGGTGGAGTCTCCTGTGTGAATCCAGGAGGAAGAAGGAGGCAGAGACGGGGGGGGGGGGGGGGGGGGGGGGGGGGGGGGGGAGGTACAAGGGATTCGGGAATTGGGCACCACCCACCAAAGGGGGTGTCCGCACAAGCTGGACACAGTCTGAATGGGAACCCGTCCGTGGCTCTTGGCAGCCTCCACTGTTCAGCAAAAACAAGGCACTAGGCGTTGCACGCTGCCTCCCTCAGAGGGAGATACCGAGATGGCTCGGAAGGTCAGCCACGCTCAAAAGTGCATTAGGAAGAGACAGGACCCAGCTGGGAGGGGTATTTATTCTTATTGCATGGCTTTTGTTCAGTTACACGCTCCCAGCACTCTTCTAAAAAGAAAAAGCTACACAGCATTGAGGCTTGTTTGCCTTCGCTTCTGGCTACAACCTGCCCTCTGGGGTCACCATCCATCTGCCCGAAGCCAGAGGCAGGCTTAGGAGGGGCTCTCGTGGGAGGCAGTCGCCCTTCCTCTGGAGGGGTACTTCCGGAGCTCTTCATTCCAAGGAGGAAGGAGGGCAGGGGGAAAGCCTCCCCTGAGAGGATGGTGAAGGCGGCCAGACTCTGTGACCCTGGCACTGCGCCAGGACAGGGCTTGCTTAGGTGGTGCTGGGACGCAGGCTTCCAGATCTTCCCTAGGGGCAGTTCAAGGAGCAGAACCTGGTAAGTCACCTGGGGCAGGGGCAGGACTTATCCAGGCAGCAGGGCTCACCTGGGGCAGGACGAAGGCTCACCTGGGGCAGGACGAAGGCTCACCTGGGGCAGGATGAAGGCTCACCTGGGGCAGGACGAGGGCTCACCTGGGGCAGGACGAGGGCTCACCTGGGGCAGGACGAGGGCTCACCTGGGGCAGGACGAGGGCTCACCTGGGGCAGGACGAAGGCTCACCTGGGGCAGGACGAAGGCTCACCTGGGGCAGGACGAAGGCTCACCTGGGGCAGGATGAAGGCTCACCTGGGGCAGGACGAGGGCTCGCCCGGGGCAGGACGAGGGCTCGCCCGGGGCAGGACGAGGGCTCAAGGGTGTGGGGGGAGGGGAGGGGTCAGTACAGAGCCCACATCAGTCTGGAACGCATGCCGTGCAGCCTACTGCTTCACAGAAGACACTGATGCCTCAGTGACTGCACACCTGGTAGCACACAGAGATCCAGAATTCCAGGCACCTGCACCAGAAGGACTAGTCCCCTCCCTCATATGGTAGCTTCAGGCTAAAAGGAGATGCAAGTGGCTGAGTGTCACCCTCCCAGCAATGACACTCAGAAACAAGACCGGGACCTCCTGCCATCAGCCCGCCTGCCACACCTGCCTGCACCTTGCATCACGGTGCTGGTGGCACCTGTGCACGTCCGCCCTTGACCACAGGTCAGGTGCTCGCAGCCTGGGAAGGAGGCCCAGAAACTGGTGTCTGCTCTGAGCTCACAGAGGCCCCCGGGGTTGCTGACGATGGGCTCACAGCGGTTACACCCACTTGCTCTGGGCAGAGAGGAAGTTGGTTCATATCTGCCAGGCTCTGTGCTTCTCTGGGCAAGTCACTCAACCTCCCTGAGCCTCAGCAGCCTCGGCAGGACCCACCTCGAGCAGTACTGCCAGGATGGATGAGACATCGTGAGCAAAAGCTTAGCTGAGTACCTAGGCCATGCTAGTGTTCAACGATGATAGCCCAGAAACATTGTCATCAATTACCCTTCAAGTCACTGCACTCGAAAAACACGTTTGGAATTTCCACCCGAGAGGACCTAAGCAGAGCACCCCAGAGAAGGGGCAGGAGAGTGACCAGGCTGCCGTCAGCAGGGCCTGCTGTCCACAACCCATCCTGCCCTCATTACCCAACGGAGACCAAGTCAAAGCACATTTGGTGTCACCCCCATCCTGTCTGCTTTGGCCCTGCCCCAGCATGAGGGGCCAGCTGCGGCCTTGCCAGCACGGGGGAGGAAGGCAGCCCAACTGCAAACCAGAAGCAGCTCCAGTTTTCTTCTGACTCTGAAAACTCTGGGACTGCAGTCCCTCCCGGAATGTGTGGAAGGAGAAAGCTGATCCCACACCCTGACCTTGGCGCCTTCCCAGACTCTAATGTAACCAGCTTCAGGAGGTCCTGCTTAGAGCAAGCTACTTCCCCTAAGCCCAGCATCTTAAGCCCTTTTCTCATGCATCCTTCAAAGAAAGTAATATGGATGAAGCAAAGCAAGCTACCCACATGACCATGGTTAACACAGAACTTACACTGTGAGCGCCCGGTGCCTGGATAAACACAGCAGCTACCAGACCTCCAAATGCCCGGCCCAGTGCTGAGTGCCTCACGTACATTCATTCACGAGATTCCCCACAACACCTGAGGAGCCGGGTTTAATTATGCCCATTTTAGAGATGAGCAAACTGAGGCCCCAAGCCTCGCAGCTAACAAGCTGGGGAGCCAAGATTCCAGTCTACATTCTGATCTAACATCTGCACTAAGCAACCTGAGTGTCCTCCCCATATACATTCAGACCCCTCAGATGTCTGAGACTAAGATTTCCATTCACCTCGTGCCTGTTACTTAACAGAAATTTCTGGAAGTGTTGAATGACTGAATGGTAATCGCTGATCTGTAAAGTAATTGTTTCTAGTGGGTCTGCCTGTCAAGATGCCTGTCAGTCTCATCTATAACTAAATTAAAAATGTCAGCATTATTAAGACTGGAAACAGAGCAGCCACTTCCAATTATTTCATTAGCAGCTCTTTGCTGCTTATCACCACCCTGAAACGAATATTTTGGGCATGACTGAAAGTTATAATTTCTTCCCGAAAGCTGTTCTCATATTAGCTAATTCAGCATCTAAAATCAGAAGACGGTGCATGTTAGGTTCAAAAGGACGGAGAATCTTATGGAAATGAGAAGCAACCTTCTGCTTCCTGGCAGAGTTCTCTACCTCTGCATGGACGGAGCGTGAGCCCCACGTCTGACAACTCAGGGCACTCACCAGATTGCCCCAAACCCCACACGCTGGCACCACTACAACGCCGGGGACAGGGCATGGCGGCACACCCTGTAAGGACCTACAAGAGAAGAAGGGAGTTGAACTGTGGTGTCAGCGAGAAGAGGGAGCAGGGTGAAGCTGCCCGGCAGCCTGTTGTCCTTCCCCATGTGACAGAGTTGAGCCGGCCTGTGGGATCCCAGCTTGGCGACACCTTGAGCCAACCCAGCTAATTTACAGTCAGGGAAACTGAGGCTCTGAGAGCATAAATATGGGGCAGGGTTAGGATGCAGGGCTGTGCGACTCCCAACTTGCCCTCCGAGGACAGGCTGAAGGGTTGGGCCACTGGCAGTTCTTAGAGAAGGGCTGACGTGCTCGTACAGACGAGGCTGGGGGGCCAAGGGTGGTACTGCCACCCAGAAGTGGGTGCATAGGCCATTGGGGGTCATGGCTGGGGGACGGTAAGGAGCAACGTACACAGGTGGCACTCAAGGTAGACTCACCCGGACATGGTACTGCCGGGACGTTGGAAGGAAAGGCAAGAGTTGGGGTGACACATAACTGGGAAGTGGGGGAGCAATGTGACAGGTACAGTCAGTCCAGCAGTGACTTGAGGTCAATTCAGCCCAGGCCAAACGTTTGCCGAGCATCCGACATTTGAGCCTCGACCTACTGATTCCATTAGCCATTCCTCCCTCTCGGACTTGTACACACAAACCTGTGTTCAGCTCAATCACTAGACAGCACGTTGTGTCAACTCCCCACAAAGAAAGCCTTCCTTGCATGAAGGTGCAATGCGACAGTTTCAGCTTTCACGGAAAACCAGCACTGCACCCTCAGCTGGTCCCCAGGCTGCTGACTTCCGTGAGGGCTGAGAGAGGGTCCACGCAGGAAACACACGGGCAAGGTTTCCGCAACGTCGCCACACTGTGGCTGAGACCTTGGTCTTCATGCTAACCTACGGCTTTTATGTTTTATTTTTAAAATATTAATTCATGGGACTAAACAAATTCCTCCCTTTTGCTTTGCTGCCAGGAAGCTCGGAACTGAGGAAACAGTGAACTCAGTCTTCGATGAGTTTCTAGGGCCACAAAAGAATTACTGCTCAGTCCTTTGATTAGATATCACTCCGTTCTTTTGTTATTGCCCTGCTGCCTATGAGTTCATCTTTGTAAGCTGCACCCGAGCTTTTCTGAAAGTGGACAAAGGATGTGAGTCTGAAAAGATGCAGTGCTGTCTCCTGTGCAGCTGCTTCTGTGCTCAGAAGAGCCCTGAGCAGAGAATTAGGCACATGGGAATGTGGACGGTCTGGCGGTCCCATCGCACACACAGTAAGGGCAGCATCCTTGTGGGGGTCACACTGCGTCCCCAAAAAGATACGGGGAGGTCCTAACCCCTGCTACCTGTGAACAGGATGTTATACTGAAATCGGGTCTTTGAAGATAAAATTAATATGTACGTTAGGATGAGGTCAGACTGGAGAGGGGCAGGCTGTTAATCCAATACTGTTGGTGTCTTTGAAAGAGGAAAAGAGACACAGAGACAAGGACACACAGAGAGGAACGCCAAGTGACGACACAGACGCACAGAGGGAAGATGGCCACCAGGTGACAGGCAGAGATTAGAATTATGCCACTGCAAGCAAGGGCGGGCCACCCCCCAGAAGCCACGAGAGAGCACCGCCTGCTGATACTTGATTCCAGACCTCTCGTCTCCAAATCTGTGAGAGAATACGTTTTTGAACACATGCAAAAAGCATGAAGTCACCACACGTGAATGTTAATATCATTTTTGAATGCCATTAAAGGTAAAACCAATTTGAAATGGTAGTTATGTGGGGTGAGGTCTTGGGGGGGGACCGGGAAGAGATGGATCATGGGAGGGTTTCCTAGGAGCTTTCCCAGCATTTGTATTGTTTTGCTTCTTAAAGAAATAGGAAGCAAGTAAGACAATGTTAGAACACAATAGAGCTGAGTCATAAATGGGCTGTGTTGATGAGGAACTTTTCTGTATACTTGAAATAGTTCACATTTTAAGAAAACCATTCAAAGGTATGACTCTCTCTCAAGCAAAACTTCTCTTACCAGCCCCACCACTGCCATGACACATGTATATGGGGTACGCCCCCCACCATGCCTCACATCTTGGGCTTGACCCTGCTCCAGCCTTTATATATGGGGCAAAAGGATGAACTGATAACAGTTAAGCAGGATTCTCTGCCCCACAAAAGATAATATAAAATGTCTTCTCATCTCTTTCTGAAATGGGCTACCTCCCGCTGACCACTAGGTGGGACCCCAGCTTGCCAGCTGCTGCATAAATACAATGCGTATAGAATTCTGGAAAGCGTGTCTGTCTCTGCAGAAAGGACCATACTCAGGAAGCTGTTAGTGGGACAGCTTTGTGGCGAGGTCCCTGGGTTTGGAGGAGCGCCTCTTTGAAATCCTGCTGGTGACATTTATTTTGGCGTGCAGTGAGTAATATGTTTGTAATTTACACACATTTTACCTGGAATTTTCTTTGCTCCATAATTAAATTACAGCTTTATCTCATGGAACCGTCATGCCCATCTTTCAAGAAGGAACACCACTTCGGTTACAAAGGAGAAGCAAAGACTCAGAGACGTCAGGTGCCTCACCCAGTGCCCCACAAATGAGAAGCAGACAAAAGGTTTGAACCCACCTCTTCTGCCAGCGAGGCTTGCTCTCCCTCTTCCACACTCCTTTCTCCAGAAAGCCTTTGGGGGAGAGGGAGAGAGAGAGAGAGAGAGAATTAGTTCGCGAAGGCTGCCGTAACGTAGTGCCACCGACTGGGGCCTTAAACAACAGAAATGTATTTTCTCCCAGTTCTGGAGGCTGGAGGTCTGAGATCAAGGTGTCAGCCGGGCTGGCTTTATCCTAAGGACTCTCTTTGGCGTGTAGATGCCGTCTTCTCCCTGTGTGCTCACCTGGTCTTCCCTCTGTACCATCTGTGTCCTAATCTCCTCTTCTAATGACATCGGTCATATTGGATTAGGACCCACCTTAATAACCACATTTATCCTTAACGACCTCTTTAAAGCTCCTGTCTCAAATCCAGTCACATTCTGAGATACTGGGGGTTAGGACTCCAACACGGGAATTTGGGGAGAACACAATTCAGTCCGTAATAGAGACAATTCAAGGCGTGAAGGAACCAGCTCAGGGCTTTCGGGGGTCTAGGCAAACAGTCATAGATGGCGACGTGGCCCTGTCTAGCCACTAAACTGAGAGAGACCCACCCTCTCTAGAAACATCCCAATTGACTGACATCAGAGGTGAATCATCAGTAAGCTCTTTTTTCTTCTTTTACAATCCTTTGAAAATAATTATGACAAGGATTTTGGGGGAGATTACGGGGTATAATAGTTTAATCTCCCCAAATTCCCTCATAAAAACACAGCAAGCAACTAGTGTATCAAAAATCAAAGACGGGACAGCTGGTTAGCTCAGTTGGTCAGAGCGTGGTGCTCTTAACAACAAGGTTGCCGGTTTGATCCCCACATGGGCCACTGTGAGCTGCACCCTCCACAACTAGATTGAAACAACTACTTGACTTGGAGCTGATGGGTCCTGGAAAAACACACTTAAAATAAATAAAAGTTTTGTGTGTTTGTTTTAAATCAAAGACTTTGAAATTCTACAACAAAATAAGTGACAGGGTTTCCCAGTGAATCTCACAGAACATGTAGGGGGAAAGTCACCAACGGCTACAAGATCTGTGTGGTTGAGAAACTGTGTGGAAGGAAAGAGAGGGATTCCACAGTCCAGAGAACAGGGAAACCACAACACTGCTGACCCATATTCACGGAAAGCGTAGAGGTCCAATTTGAGAATGGGAGGATCGACTCACGGGTGAGCACAGGGGACCACGATACACTATGTTGCCCGTGATGGAGCAGACTACCAGCCCTCAGAAACAGCACTGCCGCTCGTTACCTTCCATGATCAACTCCACAGTGAGGAACAAATGGTGCAGAGAAAAGAAGTGGCACAGAACAAACTGGGGGAGGGAATTAGAACGTCTGATCTCAGAAAATACACAGCAATTTTTTCATCACTTTGCAAAAGCAGCAGAAGAGGGAGTGCTAGAGCCACGAAGCTAGAAAACCTATCTTAACCTATCTCTCCCTCCTATGAACACAGAAAAACTCATTTCACTTTAAAAAAAAGAGAAAGAGCATTAGAAAAGGATTATGGCCAATTCTAATATAAAGTTATTATAAAAGAAAAAAGAATGAGCACATAATATTGTCCCTACAGACAATGAAAGCATAGCAGAAAGATGTGCTACAAATGCAGATGAAGATGTAACCTGATATTTAAAATGAGATATTAAGTTATTTAATATTTAAATACCTTATTTATTTAAATAATATTTAAAATTAGGTATTAAAATGAGGAATTAAGAAAATGATAGGTGTTGTCAAAGTGTAACTTAAATCATAATTAGGAACATTAAGAAATATAAGATTTGAAAGGACAGAACTCAGAACAGAACTGAAGTACAAGGGGAAATTTTCAGAAATAAAGACTAAATTAGGAGGAACATTGGAACCAATAAACAAAGTAAACAGCTGCTTAAAAGAACAAAATGTAAAAGGGGATTTTACAAAACCAAAAGAAACCAAGAGGTTCCACTTCTGGTGAGGATGTCAACGGTCACAAAAGCCCACCACTACAGCAGGGCAATGAGAAAGCACTGGAGAAGCTTTTAAACTGTATTGTTCTTTAAAGCTATCAATGAACGGTAGCTTACAGAGGTCCAAATAGACTACAATTCAGAGAGGGATGAGCCCATCTTCAGGGAGCACAAACCAAGGGCCCTTCCATGCCTGGCACGATCAAGCATGGGGCGTGGACGGGCAGAAAAGCAAGTCTGCTACAGGCAGAGAAATTTGCTGGCAGCAAGAAACTGAGTGTTTTAAGAGCTGATGTGTGAACTCGAAACGGGAGGAGTCCCAAACACAGAGTTGGACATCGCTGTCTGCCAACTCTCTCCCACAGAAAGGTACTGAGTAAACGGTGGCCAGGAAGTCAGGAAATAATACAGAAAAGCAGAGAAACTTGGGGGTGTCATGGTGCTTAAAACCAACCCTGATTGGTAGACAGGGGTTGATCCCACACTTGAGACATTTGAAACCAGAGGTGAACCAAATTAACTAGAGAGGCAACCCCAGTCCTTATTCAGCTTAACGGATGATTCGATTGAAGAGAGCAAATCCTAGTCCAAGACACCTGACTCACAAAAGGGTAAGCATTTCCTGGGAAACAAAAATTAGTATTTCTTTCAGGCTCCACTGCTCTGTTATACATCAACTGCAACATTAAATTAAAAATAAAAGAAAAACTTTAAGACATGTGAATAAGGCAGAAAATCTGAACCATAATTGAGAGGGAAAAACAGTCAACAGAAACAGGCCCACAGGTGACTCAGAAGTGTCCTGAGCAAATAAAGACTTTAAGTAAAATACGTGCTGATCTTTGTAGAGGGCTGTGTGGGTAAAACGGATGACAATGTAAAACATTTCAGCAGAGAAATGAAAACCACCCCCCACCCACCCCCCAAAAAAAAAAAAAAACAATGGAAATTATAGAACTAAAAAATACAGTCCAGAGTAAGAATTTTAGTGAGTGGGCTTAACAGAACAACAAAACAACAAAAAAGCAGAGGGTGAGAGAAATATGAGACAATATCAAACAGTCTAACATACATGTAATTGGAGTCCCAGAGAAGAAGAGAAAGAGAACGGGTTAGAATAAATATGTGGAGAGATATTAGCTGAACTTCTTTCCAAACCTGATAAATGACATCAACACGTGGATCGAAGGATTAGACCACAGTCTCTGTCCACTTCAGCTTTCCCTGTGTCTCACTTCCCCTCACGACTGGTAGAATTGGAGTGGCTGCAGCTCTTCTGGAGATGGAAAGGGAGGTTATATTTAGCTTTCGTTTGGGTCTAATAGGATAAGTATGTGTGGTTCACAATCACTTTCGTGTAAAGTTAACTTATTGCTAACTAGTCTAGGGTAGAAATGATTTCCAGGAAAACTCCCCACTGTTCCAACTTACCTGGCTTGGTGACACAAATATCACGGCATATGTGCCTTGTGCATCTCATTCCTTTCATCTCATAGGAGAAAAACCTGCCTGCACAAGACCCAAACCTGTTAACATCTGTGATAGTTTGCAATAGTTTTCTTTTCTTTTCAGGGTCATTGATGGAGTATTTTAAGCATGCATATCAATTGGATTTTTCTTTGAAGGGTCCAGTTATAGAGAGATGCCATTATAAATTTGTCCAAGCCCTCCATTTGGATATAACAATATCATAAAGACTCTAATATGTGGGGTTTTTTTTAAGATTTTATTGGGGGAGGGGAACAGTACTTTATTGGGGAACAGTCTGTACTTACAGGCCTTTTTTCCAAGTCAAGTTGTTGTCCTTTCAATTTTAGTTGTGGAGGGTGCCGTTCAGCTTCAGGTTGTTGTCCTTTCAGTCTTAGTTGTGGAGGGCGCAGCTCAGCTCCAGGTCCAGTTGCCGTTTTCTAGTTGCAGGGGGCAAAGACCACCATCCCTAGTGGGACTCGAACCAGCAACCTTGTGGTTAAGAGGACGCACTCCAACCAAGTGAGCCATCCCGGAGCTCACTGTGTTCAATCTCAGTTGCAGGGGGCACTGCACACCATCCCTTGCGGGACTCGAGGAGTTGAACTGGCAACCTTGTGGTTGAGAGCCCACTGGTCCATGTGGGAATCGAACCGGCAGCCTTCGGAGTTAGGAGCATGGAGCTCCAACTGCCTGAGCCACCGGGCTGGCCCCTCTAATATGTGTTTTTAAAGATTCAAGAGAGAAACCCAAACACAATAGGAATACAAAAAAATATGTATTCAAAAAGTTGATAATTAAATTTGCCAATTTAACTGCAATTTGAAAAGATGTTTTGGAAAGTTTCGATAAAACAATTGAGGAAGTATAGACCCCTTATATGGACATGCGTGGAAAGTACCCTTTCTGACACTTTAAAATATGTTAAAGTACTGAGAGAAAATACACATAAAAAGTAACAGAATATTTAAAAAGCAATAAAGATGAAAAATGAACAACAGAAATTATTCCAATATTGAAAAGAGAATTTTAATAACAAAAAGTTTAGATTCTACCAAAAGTAATAAATCATTAAGACAAAGAAATAAATTTCTAATAGAAATAATAGATTCTTGAATGATTTGCTATCCAATTCATAGTGAGAAGTAAATCACAGGAACACACTGAAAAAATATTTCAATTTTTTTGCTTCTGTGGTTCTGAATACTGACACTGATAAAGATAATGTAAAACTCCTAACGTGTCACTACAACAAGGACATTGATGACCATCTGCTTAATGGGGGATGTCAGTTCAAAGGGGGATGTCATATTTAAGAATAGTCACTCACAAAAAAACACCTTGAAATCTTAAAACTCATGTGTGAAAGAAACTCAGTAACTGAGATTGTCCCAATTATAACAACAATCCTAAAACTTTACATAACATTGCCAATAATGAGTTGTGAGGTTAAAATTAATTAGCTAATTAATTAATCTTTTCTACACTGGCAATAATACATTCATGTTGATCACAGGTGCTGGAGGAAAGACCCAATTACCAGTCTGTCCTCTCTTTTTAAATATATTTAAAGATTGTTGTCATATAATGAGGAAAACAAAGACTATGCAGCCAGAAAATATAGAGGGGAAAAGAGGTGGTTCAGACAGTTAATTAATAAAATATTATGTTACTTTTCTGAACTTTTTAACATGTTAGTAAATATATAATTGACGGTGATTTTTTTCTCTCCTAAATATTCACCTCGTATCTAACTCCACATCCATAATTTCATATTATTTGTTATGAAAGTGGGCCCCCCACATGATACAAGCTTTGGGCCTCACAAAACCTCAAGTCCGGTCTGGTCCCCATGTACATCAGCTGTGGTCCCAATGACAGTGGGGGTGGGAGGACACGAGGATATAGTTGTTTTAAATAAATCACCAATATCTCTTATTTTTTGCTTGCTGGCTTTGTTTTTATGATTCTCCTTTTTGTCCTAAAAGAGCAGTTCAAAAGGCGAATCTTCAGTTTTGTCAAGTCTGCCAATCTGGTTTCACTGTTCAATAATCAAAGCCAGAGAGCAAGACTTCGGGCAAAACCATGTCTAATGATCAGAAAGATTTTCACACACAAATGTGGGACCACAAAACTGAAACAGCCAGGAGTCATATAAAACAACAGAGAAAATGTGAGTTGTTCTGTATAGAAGGAGGCCAGAGGGATGCCCAGCCCCTCACAGAACCGCAGTGGCCACCCTACCAGGAGGGACTCCTGGGATCATTTATCTTTAATAATTTTATGGTGGAAACAGCAAAAACATCTGTTTGGACAGCTGGGCCCACACATCAGAAGCCCCCCTGAGGAGATAAGGAGATCCTATTTTAATCCAACTAAACAATTAACACGGAGAAAACCTGTGTGGGCAGTGCGGTAGACACAACACACTATTTTATCGTGGAAAAACTAGTAACAACAAAAATCTACAGAGCGCTTCCTCTGTGCCACTTCGCTAGGTGTTTTATCGATGGGTGACAGGTTTGACCCTTGCACAAACCTCAGAGGGAGGTATTATTGTCATCCCCAGTCTTCACAGGTGGAAACGGGCCTGGAGAGACACAGGCCGGAAGTGCGAGAGCTGGGACTGGAGCACCCCCTCACCCCCGGCCCCAACCCCAGCCAGGTTCCTCCTGCCACCACGGCCCTGTGCTTCCATCCCTCTCCCCATCAATGCACTGGGTGAATGTCACTAAGGTAGCTTCTGAAAAACTCTTCCATGTTCTCCCAGGTGAGTACCATACGTCCTCAGGAGCTGATTCAAGCAGCTCCATGACCAACCAAAAGGCCACAAGGAGGCAGCATGGAAAGTGCAAAAGGTGAGGTACTACAGTGAGAAGACAAAGGTTCCCGGCTTCTAGAAATGTGCTGCTTGCCAGCTCGGACCTGGTTTTCACTCCCTCAATCGCCCTTTCTTCCATGAGCAAACAAGGATTTCCACAGGCTATGTTTATACAGACCTAATAACGAGGCAGGCACCACTCTAAATGCTTATAGACATTAACTTATTGAATCTTCACAACCCTATCACTAACCCACTTCACAGATGGGGAAACTGAGGCATGGAGAGGTTAAGTAATGTGCCCATGGCCAGGATTTGAGCCCAGGCGGGCTGGCTCCCAGACTCTTCACTCCCAGCCATTGTGCGTGTGCCTTATACATACACATACAGGACAACTGTTAGGCCTTTGCAGAGAGTCATCTACGTGAGTGCTTCTCAAGCATGGGACTTGTTAGAAATGTAAATTCTCAGGCCCCGCCACAGAGCACTGGATCAGAAAGTCTGGGGGTCTGGGGCTGGGACACAGCACTCTGTGCGCAACAAGACATCTGGGTAATTGTTCTGCTTGCTAACATGTGAGAACCTCTGTTCTAAATGATTTCTAAGTTTCTTTCTGGAACTGAGCTAAGGACAGGAGAGGACAAAGAGACAGAGAAGTACCGTGTTTCCCCGAAAATAAGACCTAGCCGGACAATCAGCTCTAATGCATCTTTTGGAGCAAAAATTAATATAAGACCCGGTCTTATTTTACCATAATGTAAGACCGGGTATAATATAATATAATATAATATAATATAATATAATATAATATAATATAATATAATATAATATAATATAATATAATATAATATAATATAATATAATATAATATATACCGGGTCTTATATTAATTTTTGCTCCAAAAGACGCACTAGAGCTGGTTGTCCGGCTAGGTCTGATTTTTGGGGAAACATAGTAGGAGATAAAATGATGAACAAAGGGAGAAACCGAGACTGTGGGAACACACTTCTTCACAGACAAACAGATGTCTGTCATTATGGGGCCATTCAGCTCCAAGGAAAGCAGCCAAGGGATAGCAGCCTTGAACAAGCAAAAGTCCAGAGGCAGAAGTAACCAGGACATTGGAGCCGAGTATGCGAGGATTAAGCCACCGGTGAAACCTGGCTAATCTCACCCTCCCCCCCAGCCCTACCTCTCGCAGTCAGTGCAGCTTTCACCATCCTTGACTCTCTCCACCCCAGCATGAAAGTTGTTGGCCATGTTAAGAAAAGAGACAGCACCCCTGAGTGGGAAGTATCCTGGGGACCATTTCATCCACCAAGACCACTTCTGAAGAAGAAGGCAACAGTTCTTCCACTACCAACCAAAGGGCCCTGTCGAAAGAACAAATAAAACACATGTTCCCTAAGAAATAATCCAGGCTGACCAAGGAAGGGGTAACAGCACGCAGGAAAGGTTTCAGCACCTGGGGCTTCTTGGGCGGGTGGCGGGACCCGGAAGTGTAGACAGTTGGTGCTCTATGACGTGAACTTTGCAATGGAAGCGAGCATAGGGGGACCCAGTGGATAAATTCTTCCTGCCTCCCTCCTGAAGAATGCTCTGAGAAGACTTATGTCCATGCAGCCTGCCTGGAGATGGTCCACGGGACCAACCAACCAGCTGGCCTTTCTGGTGAGGCTGGCACAGATGAGTTACAGACCACTTCTCTGCTTTCCCTCCTTTCCTGCTCAATCCCTTTACCCTTCCCTCTGAATTCTCTGGAATTCCCACACACATACACCTCAATAAAGGGTTAGCTTATTATATCTGTTCTTCAATTTTAAAAAAGTGTGTCAAGAAAACTGAACTGGAGGTCTACATATAAAGTTAGTCAAATCTCCAATGAGTTAGCCATGGAAAGATGACAGAAAGCAGCCCTTCCTGTCGTCATGCCTCGCCTGAAAATGGAAAGTAAACTGCCTGGAAGAGACAGAGTCTTGGGATAAAAGCCAGTGTTCTAGCGAGGCAAGGGTTCCCGCAGAGAGGCAGTGACCAGAAAGGTCTGAAAGCGTGTGATGAGTTGGATTAAAGATGGAATTTAGTGATCAGTGAGCAGAGTTTTGCAAATCTGGATGTAAGCAATGTAAAAGTTTCAAGCAAATGCTGAAGTTAGGTCTGGCTGCAAATGACAGAACATTGTCAAAATCAACTTTTTCAAAACTCTGGATATTAACCCAAAGGTTTACAACAATTTAAAGAGATTTATTTTAAAAATAAATAACAATCTTGGTAAGATCTGTGAGCTTTGTAGCATTTTAACTTTCCCTCGGCCCATCGTCCTGCGTCCATATAACTTTCCCCTTCCCTTGAGCTGTAGGGGTGTAGAGTGTCCCCAAAAGCCCCATTTGCAGACACTGTCATTATTTGTCCTGTCTGGAAGTTCCCTAGAAATCCCAGTTGCCGAATATGACGAAGAACAGATGTTCCATTTTTCAACAACAACAAAATTGTTAGACATGTAAAGACACAGGAAATGTGGCCCACAGGGGAAAATGCAGTCAGACAGTGCCCCCCGAGGAAGCCCAGATGTTGAACTTACTAAGTAAAGATGTTAGGTCAGCTATTATAAATATATTCAAAGAACTCATGGAGACCACGTCTGAAGTGTGAGGACTATGTTGTACTAAATAGACGACATCAATAAAGAGACAGAAATTATTTTGTTAAAAAGTATATAAATTCTGGAGCTGAAAAGTACAATAACCACAATGCAAAACTGACTAGTGAGGCTCGATAGCAGATTTGAAGACAGGTCAGTGGAGATTCTCCAGGCTGCGGAAGAGAAAGTGTCTCAGTCAGCCGAGGGACTATAACAGAATGCCGTAGACTGAGGGGCTTAAACAACAGACATTGCATTCTCACAGTTCTGGAGGCTGGGAGTCCCAGGTAAGGGTACCAGCGTGGTTGCGTTCTTGGCCAGAGCTCTCTTCCTGCCTGCAGACAGCTGCCTTCTTGCTGAGTCCTCACCTGGCAGAGAGAGGGAGACAGAGACAGAGAGAGAGCTCTGATCCCTTTGTCCCCTTATAAGGACACTAATCCCATGACAGGGCCCACCCCCACGACCTCATCTACTTCTCAAAGGATATATTGCTTATATCCAGATATGCTAAAGATCATTACCTCTCAAAGGCCCCACCTCCATCCAAAGACCATCCTATTAGGAATCAGGGTTTCAACATATGAATTTGGAGAGGGCACAAACATTCAGTCCATGGCAGAAAGAAAAAAGAATTTTTAAGTAATGGACAGGGCCTCAGAGATCTGTGGGACACCATCAAGTATACCAGCATGGACATGTGGAAGTCCCTGAAGGTGTTTCTGCCACAGGACATTTGCACCTACTGCTCCTCGGCCTGAATCGTTCCTCCTTTATCTGTCAGCATGGCTCACTCACTTCCTTCCTCCAGGTCTCTGCTCAGATACGACCTCAACACAGACCTTTCCTGTCCTCCCACAGAAAACAGCAACTCCCCACCCCTCCTCACCCCCCACAGGCACTTCTAGTGCTCCTACCCTGCTTGGCTTGTCTCCATGGCTGTCATCTACTTGTTTATTGGGTTGTGGTCTTCTCCCTCTACTGGAGGTAAGTGCCAGGAAAGCAGAGAGTTTGCTGTGTTGTTCACATCACCAGCTCCCGGCACAGTCCTGGTACCCAAACAGATGCTCAACCAATATTTTTGAATGAATGAATGAACTCTAGCAGCCATAAAAACACCTATGTACTTTGATCCAGTTAACTCACTCCTGGGAATTTAAGCAAACCACTCAAGAGAAGGGAAAAGTTATGTGAACGCAAGTGTTTGTTGCCATAGAGCCGTGTATGTCAAAGTTCATTACCAAAATCATGGGGAAGGCTAGTAATGAAAACAGCATATGGTGTCAGATTGGTAGGAAAGGTTTCTCAGAAAAGAGTTGTGAGTAGAATCTTGAAGGAAGTAGCAGGTTTGGTTTAGCGGAAGACAGACTCTGGCCAAAGATTCAGGGAGAGGAATGGATCTTAGAGAATGAAACCTAAAGGACACCTGTCATCTCCATCAAGGGTTCCAGAGAGAATGGAGTTTGAGGATCAGAGAGAAGTTGGTGGAGGGTGGGGCTAGGAGGTCACAGAACACACCCCAAATTCAGTACAAATACAGCTGAGCTCTCTTCTCAATAAATATCAGAGAATCCCCAGGTGTAGTAAATGTAAAGTTTGCATCCTGCAAAATACCTGTTTTAAAATATCTGCAAATGCGTAAAATATCTGCGATTTGCTTTTCCAGATCAGCTAAGTTATTCTCCAGCTCCTGGCAGATCCTGTCACACACATGGCCACGTGGGTTTCTGATACAGACCCCAGGATCACAGGGATGGGGCAGGACTTCTCCGGCTGGCGAACGCCTCCTGCCTGTTAAGGGATCCGTATCAGATCATTTGGGGGTTGTTAGTGTGTTTGCAACTCCTTCAGAAAAGATTTGAGAATAATTTGAACAGAAAGAATGAAAAGTCACTCCTGTAGATGAGAAAAGTCCTTAAATGGCAAAACTCTTCAGGTAAAAGTATTTGAGAACATAACAATAACACCAAAATTCTCAGGGCATGGGCTAAGTTGACCAAAGAACATTTTGGATGCTTTGTCTTAACCGATGAGCAAATTGTTCAGACACACGTAACTCTGAGCAGTCTGTGAATTTACAAACCCCCACTCATTTGCTTGACGAGTCCTTATGGGGACCTGTGTGGAATCAGGCACGCTATTGGTCTCAGAGCATGTGTCCTCATAAAGCCTAGAAGAGCATAGTTTCTGCTCAGCGTGTCTAGAGACAAAAAGGTGTACAGGTCCCAAGTCCCTTACCTGAAACTCTTGGGATGCTTTGCAATTCAGAATATTCTGGATTTCCAAAAGCGAATAAGGTGCTCAGAGCTTGTATTTCACAGCAGCCCCGGTGAGGTCCACAGCAGCAGCTGTCATCGAACACATCGGTAAACAAAGACTCTACGTAGCCTCTGTTCAGGCTTGCTGCAAAGCTAAGGAACACTTCCTGTTTTTAGAGCTTTCTGGATTTGAGGATTGCGGATAAGGGCTGGTGGATTGTGGAAACGAGGTCTATTTCCAGAAAGGCTTAAAATGACTGGGAAGAGAGAACACATGTAACACAGCAGAATTGGGATCACAGGACTTCACATGCTCAGGCTTTCAGCCCCAGACTGCCTATGACATTCACAAACAACACGTGTGACTGGCTGAGGGAAGGAAATGTCTGTGACTTGTGATCTTTTCAGAAGCGAGGATGACGAAGAAGACTTTGGTTTGCTGCCAATCAAAGCTGGAGAGAACAGGGTGGAGGGGTTGCTTCAGAGATGTGGTTTGGAGAGATCAGGGTCTGCTCGGGAAAGAGGCAGGCACAGAGCAATGGCAGGTCTTCGATTCTGGGAGAGGAACTGTGGCAGGGCCAGAAGCCTGTTTCTGTGCTGTTTTGCACCAGAGTTTGTGATGTCAGGTCTTTCCTGTTTCCCCACAAAACCATCAGCAAACTCCATACCTCATTAATATGTTACAAAGTTGTATTTAACTCCAGGATGCATTAAACTGCTGAGACCTGCTTCAAGGTGGGTGTGAACCAAGAACAGAGCAATCCCTCTGTTCGAGCCAGCCTCCCGCCCCCCGGCCACACTCGCCCGCCCACCATCCATATCCCATGTCAGTTACTGAAATCTATAACACAGTTTGACATCCATGACGGGAGCTCCTTGCTGGAAGAAAGTTCTGTAAATACACTTTGGGACAGGAAGGCGTATATTGTTTTCCAACATAAGGGTATCTAAATGAGATTACCAACAATTATACAAAGGAACTACTAAATAACAATTCAGAACAGGATACTGATAAGCTCCAAAGGAAGCCATTCCAATTAATCTGTAGTAGATCAAAACGAAGTGAGAATAAATATGCGGAAGGTGCCAATGTTGGAGATTCAAGAAGCCACCAAAAATTGGGTCATAAATGCTGGTGCTAGGTACGTATGAGCTCGGTGGTTTGGAGGAACGAGAGGAGAAAAGTGGGACCCAGGGGAAGGATCTACATTTGAAGGCAAAGAGGTGTGAGACTGGTCAGGGAGGATAGGGATACACTGGAAAGGACCTAGGAAGATTTTTTTCTTGGAAAGAAACTCTTCGTAACTCTTCCACAAATAGGACAGAATAGAGAAAATGCTTCCCGCTCTTTCTCCTGAAATTGTGATCAAAAGTAATTTGTTGTCCTTCTCCCTCTGGCCCCTGGATCCAGCCTGCACATTCACACTATTATCCAAAGCAGCACTTCTCCAGCTTTGTGTGTGAGTGGCCCACCTGGGGATCTTGTAACAAGATAGTCTCTGATTCAGTAGGTCTGGGGGAGGGGGGAGTCAGGGATTCTACATTTCCAACAGGCTCCCAGGGATGCGGTCTGAGGAGTACACTTGGAGTAGTAAGGATCTAGGGTCTAATTCTCAAATTAGGGGGAGACGGATTTCAGACCCCCCCACCACCGGGAGCACTCTCAGACTCCTTCTAGGCTTTCCGACTTGCCCCATGATGTACACAGACCCACGTGGTCCAAGGGCCTCAAGTCATGCACTTTCCACCCAAAGCTTCTGCTGGATTCACTGCCTGCAGCCTGACTAATGGCAGAGATAAAAGATTATTAAGGAGAGAACCAAGATGGTGGAGTAGATAAACACTGTTCCAGCTTCCTTCAGTGAACACATTAAAATGACAAGTAAACTAGAACAATCAACCTGGAAAACCATCTGAAGGTTGGCTGAACAGAAGATTTATAACTAAGGATATAAAGAAGAAACCATGTCGAGACTGGTAGGAGGGGCAGAGACACGAAACAGGCTGGTCCCAAACCTGTGTGTGGCAGTTGAGAATCATGAGGGATATCTCAGCCATGGAGGTTTTTCCCAGAAGATCAAGGAGCCCTGGCCCCACAACAAACTCCCCAGCCCAGAGTACTGGTGCCAGGAAGAGTAGCATCTGCAACATCTGGCTGTGAAAAACAGTGGGGATTCTGACCATCTGGGTGGGATGGGCAGCTGAGAGAAATCTATACATCCTCTTAAATAGACCGCACACAAACTCACTCACTCACAGGCTCTCACCCTGGCCTCTGGCGCAGGGAAGCTGACTCGGGAGGTGTCAGAGGCAAATGGGGTCGGGGGGGCGGGCAGACTGAGATGTGTGGATTCGGAGTGAGACCTGGAGGACAGTCACCATTTTCCCTGTGAAGGGGCCTCCTCTTGTGTGGCCAGCAGGTAGGCACCATCTTTCCTGTGTTGAGCCCGTCCCAAAGGCCAAATATGAATCTGATTGGCCTGGTGAGCTCTGCAGCTCCATCCTGCTGACTCCTTAGGACCCCACCCCACCCAACTCCCTCAATGCCGGAAGCACTTTGTCCATGAGCAGCCAGCCCCTCCCACATTGCACTCTTTCTTGAAAAACTATCAGAGTCTGCAGGCCCCAGGCAGGCAGCAACAGGCCTCAGTGTGCTCTGAGACTTTTGCTGAGTATTTCCAGGCTCAGCCCTGGCACAAAATCAGCATCTACATTAACCTAGTGACCTTGACAACTCTTCTTACTGTAGTGACTGCCTGAGACCTTTGCCTCATCCAACTTGCATACTCCACGAGACTTTATCAGTAGCTGAAACTTAAGGGAGCCAGCAGGTGGCAGCAGGTCTCAGGGAGACCTTGTTTTTCATGGAGCTACCGCAGCTTCAGTTCGCAGCACTGCCTCTCCCACATGCCTCCAGGTCCAGCACAGGCAGTGAACAACCATAGATCGCTTTGTAGCTCCTACCAGGTAGTCCCTGGCTGGTGACAAGCAGTGGGTGACCTGTGCCTGCACTGGAGCCCCTCCCAAGAGGCCCCAGAACCAACATACTTGGAGGTTGGTTTCAGCAGAGCACTGCCTAATTAGCTCCACCAGTAGCTCACACAAAGCGTGATCTCAACAGGCACCAGAGCCCACTGGACAAATCACACTCAATGGGGTAAGGCCCCTGCACAATAGCCCATAAGCTGTGGATGTGGCCAAACCCCACAGCCAATCAGCCTGAGGGTCAACCCCACCCACTGATGTGCCAATAGCAATCAAAGCTCAATCATAACAGAAGGGCACACACACAACGCACACAAAGGACACTCCTGGAGCATCCAAAACAGGTGACCAGGGAGACTATGCCAGAGCCCCATGGGGCACCTACTACATAAGGCCACCTGGCCAAGACTGGGAGACATAGATCTTCCTAATACATAGAAACAAACACAGAGAGGCAATCTAAACGAGGAAACAAAGAAATACATCCCAAATAAAAGAACAGGAGAAAACTCCAGAAAAAGAACTAAATGAAATGGAGGCAAGCAATCTACCAGAGATAGAGTTCTAAACAGCGGTTATAAGGATGCTCAAGGAACTTAGTGAGAACTTCAACAGAGAGATAGCAAGCATAAAAAAGGACACAGAAACCATAAAAAAGAACCAGTCAGAAGTGAAAAATACAATAACTGAAATGAAGAATGTACTAGCAGGAATCACCAGCAGACTAGACGAAGCAGAGGATCGAATCAGCGATTTTGAAGACAAGGTAGTATAAAACACACAATCAGAAAAGAAAAAAAGAATCCAAAAACATGAGGATAATTTAAGGAACCTCAGGAACAACATCAAGCTTAATGATGTTCACATCACAGGGGTACCAGAAAGAGAAGAGAGAAATAAATGAATAGAGAATGTATTTGAAGAAATAATGACTGAAAACTTTCCTAACCTGGTGAAGGAAATAGACATACAAGTCCGGAAAGCACAGAGAGTCCCAAACATTATAAACCCAAACAGGCCCACACCAACACATATCATAATTAAAACGCCAAAAGTTAAAGACAAAGAGAGAATCCTAAAAGCAGCAAGAGAAAGGCAACCAGTAACTTATAAGGGAGCTCCCACAAGACTGTCAGCTAATTTCTCAATAGAAACTTTGCAGGCCAGAAGGAACTGGCACAAAATATTCAAAGTGCTGAAAAGTGAAGACCTACAACCAAGGGTACTCTACACAGCAAGGCTTTCATTTAAAATCAAAGGACAGATAAAGTGCTTCCCACACAAGAAAAAGTTAAAAGAGTTCATCATCACCAAACCAGTATTACAAGCAATGATAGAGTGACTTCTTTAATGTGGAAAAGAAAAAAGACAAAAGTATGAATAATGGCAATAGCTACATATCTATCAACAATTACTTTCAATATAAAGGGGTTAAATGCTCCAATCAAAAAACATACGATATATGGTGATGAAAGAACTGACTCTAGGTGGTGAACACACAATGTGATATATAGATGATGTATTACAGAATTGTACACCTGAAACCTATGTAACTTTACTAACAATTGTCACCCCAATAAAGTTTAATTAAAAAAAAAAAGACATAGGAGAGTGGAATGGATAAGAAAACAAAACCCATACATATGCTGCCTACAAAAGACTCACTTCAGATTGAAAGACATGCAGGGATGGAAAGTAAAGAGACGGAAAAAGATATTTCATGAAAATGAAAACAAGAAAAATAAAATCTGGAGTAGCAATACTTATCCCAGACAAAACAGACTTTAAAACAAAGACTTTAAAAAGACATAGAGACAAAGAGGGACCCAATAATCCCACTTCTGGGTATTTATCCAAAGAAACCCCAAATGTTACTTTGAGGGCATATGTGTATCCATATGTTCATTGCAGCATTGTTTACAATGGCGAAGATGTGGAGGCAGCCTGGATGTCCATCGATAGATGAATGGATAAAGAAGAGGTAGTACATATATACAATGGAATATTGCTCAGCCATGGAAGGAAATGGGTTCTTGCCATCTGCAGTGGCATGGATGGACCTGGAGGGTATTGTGTTGATTAAAGTATGTCAGACAGAGAAAGCCAGATGCAACAAGATTTCACTTGTATAAGGAATCTAAAGAACAAAATAAGCAAACAAAACAGAAACAAACTCATAGATACAGAGAACATTTTGATGGTTGCCAGACAGGAAGGGGTTGGGGGTGTGGGTGAAAAAGGGTAAGGGATTAAGAGGTACAGATTGGTTGTTACACAGTAGTCACGGGGATGTAGGATATAGAATAAGGAACATATGTCGATAATATTGTAATAACTATGTATGGTGCCAGAGGGGTACTACATTTGTTGGGGTGATAGATGGGAGGGGGTTGGGGGGCAGAGTGAGAAAGGTGAAGGGATTAAGAAGTAGAAATTGGGGGCGGCTGGTTAGCTCTGTTGGTTAGAGCAGGTGCTCTTAACAAGGTTGCCGGTTCAATTCCTACATGGGCCAGTGAGCTGCGCCCTCCACAACTACATTGAAAACAACAACTTGAGCTGAGCTGCAGCTAAGCTGCCGCCGAGCTGCCGGTGGGCGGCTGGATGGATGGCTCAGTTGGTTAGAGTGCAGTGCTCTTAACAACAAGGCTGCTGGTTCAATTCTTGCGTGGGGTGGTGGGATGCGCCCTCCACAACTAGATTGAAGGACAACTTGACTTGGAGCTGATGGGTCCTGGAAAATACACACTGTTACCCAATAAAATTTTAAAAAAAGGAAGTAGAAATTGGTAGTTACAAAATAGTCATGGGGATGTAAAGCATAGGAAATATAGTCAATGATACGGTAATAACTATGTATAGTGCCAGGTGGGTACTAGACTAATTCGGGGGATCAGTGCATAAATTATATAAATGTCTAACCACTATGCTGTATACCTGAAACTAATGTAAAGTAATATTGAATGTCAACTGTAATTGAAAATTTTAAAAAGGGAGAGGGGGAAAGGTGAAGGGGAATAAGAGGCTAAAATTTCCAGGTATAAAACAAGTCATGGGATGTAATGCACAGTATGGGGAATATAGTCAGTAATATTGTGATAGCGTGGTACAGTGTCAGATGGTTGCCAGGCTTATCACGGTGATCCCTTCTTTAGGAATATAAAAGTTGAATAACTATGGTATACCCCTGAAACTAATATAATATTGTGTGTTAGCTATATTTTAATAAAAATCTTTAAAAAAAATAAAGATGTTATAAATTTTTTTAAAAAGACTATTAAACAACTAGGGTTTTGTTTTTGTTTTTTTAATACAATAACAAAAACGTCCAATAACTTCCTCTGCCTCCTCTCACCAAACCCAAAGGTGTAACATCTAGGAAGCAAACTCGGGGACGATCTCTGTCAGTCTTACTTTTAACCAGAGGAGTCCCTCTTTTGTACAAACTTTGCCTCCTTTCCCACTCTCTGGCCCTCTGTTCAAACCCCACAGCCTCGGTCTTCCACTCCCCACATCAACATTTCTCCTGGGCAAGCCCCCAGCAGACATACCAACTGCATGGTCACTGTGCTGAGAGGTCCCTGAGTCCATGGCAGACCCTTTTGAGACCAGAGATGAGTGTTGTGGACCCCAAGCCACATCGGCCATGCACATCTCATTAGACCCTTTTGGGTTGCTTTTGCAGCACTAATGTTTACATGCAGTTGAGGATTTCCTCTCCTTACCCCTCACATGCATGCAGAGAAAACCTCCCTACCCAAGTAGAATGGAAGCAACTCTCAGACAAATCCTGTCCCCTCATACAGCCAATTATCAGCAGTCTAATAGTCACAGGACCTCATCTGAGGCTGAATCGTGGCAGGATTCAGCCAAGCATCTGTCGGTGAAGGTGAGAACTGTGGCCCAGCAGTGGGGCCCAAGACTGTTGGAGAGTCAAGTCTGGGCCTCAGCCTCAGGCCAAGGGAGATGCGCCTGCTGAGAGCTAGTGAATGCTTAGTCTTCTCCAGCACCCCTCCCCAGGGACAGGGCCCTGTGACAGCCTGAAGCACCGAACCAGTGTCTTTTGGGCTATGTGCTTCCAGGCAGAACACTGAAGTTCAATGCAGCCTGTTGCCTTGGATGTAAAATGAGGGTCCACTGCTTACCTCCCAGGCCACTGACAGGACAAAATGAGACAAAGTATTGCATTTGAAACTGTGCTAGGTCAAATGTTCCTTATGCTCATTACCCGACATGTTTTATTCCTTGCCTCAGGGGAGGGTGTCTCCACTTTCTGGGACCCAGTAATCCATTGTTGTGGGGGCAGCTGTCTTGTGTGTTGCAGGATGAGCAGCACCCCTGGCCTCGATGTTCTAGATGCCAGTAATATACCCCATGCCAATGAGACGACCAAAAATGTCCCTGAAAACAGGAACGGGAAGAGTCCTCCTCCCCATCCCGTGAGAGCCTCAGCCGCAGGGGACAGAAACCTCAGGGTTCATGCAGGTGCAGACAGACCTGCGCATGCCAGCTGACCGCCTCCCCTCCACTCCTGCTTGTGAGAATACCATTCACTTTCTAAAGTGAGAGTTGTGGTCTCCCAGGCAATAGACACAAATGTGAAGGCAACGACAGAAGGGTATGGAAGAGAGGCATGAAAGAAAAGGGGAACGCGTGGGGCAGTAAAGGAGTACACCAGAAAGCAGTATTTAGACTTTGTCACTTGGACCCAGATTTTTATCAATGGTCACTAGTTCTTCTTTACCCTCTTTCAGATGACTCTGCTTTCTTTCTATTTGTTGTGAAGAAACTGAAGTGGAAACAGGAGGCCATTTGAGCAAGGCTGCGGTGGCCTCCGGACTGAGCAGCAGCATGGCGTGCAGCCAGCCAGAAGCTCCTGACCTGGGACACGGACAGACTTCCTTCCACCTCCATGGCCTAAACCACACAATGGTGGTTTCACGGTGCTAATTTAACGGTGCTTCTGCCGCTGCTGGGACCTCCTTAAAGGTGCAGATTTCCAAACTCTGTCTCTGAAGAGTCAGATTCACGGGGGCCTCCTGGGGTCCAGCGACTGTCCTCTTGACGCAGGTGGGGTCTGGAACACATCTAGAGAACAGAATCACTGCTCAGTTTCCTTCCAGGGCTCCTCAACTATACTTCACTTTGGGAAGAAAACTCAGCTCTATGCAAACATTTTGAGATTGATTTAAACACTTTTTTTTTTTTTCTTAAGGAGGGCGCAACTCAGTGGCCCATGTGGGGACGGAACCGGCAACCTTGGTGTTATCAGCACCACGCTCTAACCAACTGAGCTGACCGGCCGCCCCTAAAGACATTTTTAACAGTTGTATTCTGATAAATTTGGGTAGCCAGAATATAATTACAGTGCTTTGAAGTCTTCCTCTGAGGGTTAAAGAAACAAATAAAACAAAAATAAAATACAAAAAATAAAATAAATCAACTCCAGAAGTCTTAAAGAATAATGTAGACTATTCCATAGGAATTTTTGGAGAGGCAACAGTACTTCACATTACAAAGATTCTGAAATTCTCTCTCCCTCTCCCTCTCCCTCCCTGTTCTGCCCTCCCTCCATAACCTTCCTTTTGGCCCTGTGGCCCTCACCTTTTCCACATTTGCCCACAGGAAGGCTGCCTAGACTCTGCCTTCCGGTCCAGGGACACCACCCCCATCAGCATCCCACTAGGAAACAGTCTGGTCTCCGAGCCCTGCTGCTTTGCTGTCTATTGGGGGCCTGGGGTTCTATGCAATGAAGTATCCACTGTGTTATCCTTAGACTACAACCAGAAGTTCTAAAGTTAAGTTTACACTCATCAGTAGAAAGCCAATGAAGACAAGGGTTCCATACGGGTTGGGAACCCCTGTTGGTTTTGAGGAAACATTGATATTGATTAGAAAGTGGAGGGGACCCCAAAGGACTTCCACTATTTAAAACTAAAACAGTAATAGAAACACCTTAGAAGTTGGCTGGGTAGGAGGAAAACTCAACAAGGAGGTTTCACAAGTTCTAAATGCTGCTCCTTGTAAACAAGTAGGTGAGGACAGAACAGACCCAACTCACTGCTCCTGTGGGGAAAAGTGCCACCAGGCAATGGAGATGGCAATCACTAGAGCTGGGCAAACCAATGAACGTGAGGAGCTTCTTACTGTGCTAGTTGGGGGTGAATGGAAAGACTGGACTGGGAAAGACCCTGAACCCTGGGGTGGGATGATCTGGATTTAAATCCCAGCTGTCCCATACCAGGTGTGACCCTGAGCAATTTACAACCTCTTGAGTCTCAGAGTCCCCCTGCCTGAAATGGAGAAAACATTTAATTCACAGGATTATTGCATTTGAAAAAAAAAAAAATGCCTAACCGGGGCCACTTGCGGGGGAGGGGCGGGGGGGGGAGGCGGGGGGGGGGGGAGCTGTGGCACATTGCACTGTAATTGTTGCAGGGCCTGTTCTCTCTTCCCTTCTAGACTGCGAGCCCCACTGGGCAGGGTTCCCTACTTTTGCAGGTCTCTGAATGGGTGTTCACATCGTGCTTGGCGCTGCAAAGAGCTGGAAGAATGTGGGGGAGGGAGACCCGCTGGTGGGAACCCTGAGCAGGCTCAGCTGTGAATTCACTCGGAAGTCACAACTGTGACTTTTCAGACACCGGAATGAGACCAGCAGCAGCCTGCCACCTTCTGCCAGGAAGGAGAGAAATAATGTCTGCAACTGTGATTCACTGTAGAGGTTTCGCTGCAGATCCACCCCGGGGAACCCGGGAGGGAGAGGGGAGTGGTGCGGGAGGGGGGGTGCGGGGTGCGGGGGGGGGGGGGTGCGGGGTGCGGGGGGGGGGGGGGTGCGGGGTGCGGGGGGGGGGCGGGGGGGGATGTCCTGAAACAAGAGCAATAAGCAAACTGGGACTGGGCTTGGTTGGACACTGGGGCAGGGGAAGATGGCCTCTGCAAGGACTTTCCTGTGAGGATGCCCTCAGGGACCGAGCGCCTCCCTCAGGAACCATGACAGTGGACACAGAGAGGATGTGACCCTCCCTCGAGGCCTAGGGTACCGCTGAGCCCTGGAACATTCTCTGGAAAGTCCCATTCCGGAAAGTTGCCCTGCACGTTGCTAGGGACCAAAGGACAGAGTCCTGCAAAACACGAAGCTCAGCACATCTAAGGTGTCTAGCCACCTGAGACGCAGCAGCACAGATCGCGACGGTGACCTAGATGGCAAGCTGCTCAAGACGGCCCCACCCAAGGGCGTTTGAGGACACGTCTACCTCGCCAGCAGCGCGGCCCTGGAGCTTAGGGCCCGGCCCTCGGGGTGTGGTCCAGAAGGGCCAGCCAATCAGAGCTGGGACGCTTGGTCACGTGGCCCCGGCCGCGGACAGGTTTTTCCGCCTTCGCCTCGCAGCTCCGCCCAACGTTGCGAAAGAGAACCAGCACCGCCAGCGAAGGTGTTATCGCGAGAGTAGCCCAAACAGCCTGTCTCCTCTTCGGTCCGACCTCGCCCGGAGCCGCGCCCTGGAAAAGAGGCTGCAAAGTATGCTGGATCCAACCCAAAACGCAGGAGGCGCCCGCTGGAGCAAGGGCGAGGGTGTGGGAGGATTCTGCAGGCGGCTCGCCCCCTCCTCGCCAGGACAGCCCGCTGCGCAGGGCTGCACGCCGCCCGTTTCATCTTCTCCCATTCAGCCCGCCCCTGGGACACCCGGACCCTGGACGTGCACTTCCCTGGCTAGGTTAACAAGCGTCAGTGGGGGCTTTGTATCCCGTGATTGTCCAGCTTTCAACATTTTTTGTCCCCATTCACTCCGTCCACTGAAAACCGTGGACGAGAGAACGTTCCAGCAGGAAATGCAGTGTCGACCTCAATCGAAAGATACGATGATAAGAGCGCGTGTTTGCATATCCCACGAAGGCTCCAGCTTCTCCCCAACCGCCTGACCCACCCAATAACCACCCTGCAGGGCTGGCTTCATTATCCCCATTTTAGAGATGAGGAAACAGGCACAGATGGGTTTGAGGAACTTGCCCAAGGTGGCACAGTGCCACGCTTTGCATCTCAGCCACCTGACATCTCCAGTCAGAACACGCGCTGCTTCTGAGGGACCAGCCAGCCACAGGCCCACTCTTGAGGTCTGAGGGGAAAGGCTTTACTCTATGCCCCTGTGCGCTTGTTGGGATGGGCTGCACACTTGATCCCCTGTCCCTCGGGGGCCAGTTGTAGGACCCACCCTGTGTTCTCAGAGAGGACAGGCTGTCACCAGTACGCAGGAAAGCCCCTCACATGCCTCTGGCCTTGGTGCGGCCCCTGGACCCGGCCTTACAGCCCTGGTGCCTTGCTCCAGCTGTGATGAGAATGTTCTGGCTCTCAAGGGGGTCACTTCCTAACCACGGAGCCGGCAGTAGTGAAAAGGGGGCTCCCTCAGGTTGATAGGACGTGAGGAAAACTAAAGTGCTGGGTTCCTAAGGCGACAGAACAGGACACAAACAAGGCGGCAGGGGCTCCCCTTCCAGGAGGGACTCTGGAGAGACTCTAGGAGGGATCGCTCCACTTGGTACAAATCACTCAGGAAATTACAAGACCTGAGAAGGGTGCTTTTCTGCCCCGTGGGAGGTTCCGAGACCACATGAACCCACTGAATACTCACAGCCACTTCTGGCCACGTTCCAGTCATTTATAAACAGAATCCCAAGGCTCTCTATGGGCCAGACTTCCCTCTGAGCAGCCATGTGGTCAGAGAGTAAGATTTCAAAATCAGGCCTTTCCCAGGATTCCTCTGAACCATTTGTTTCGCATTCCAGGAAGCAGATCAAAGCCATATTCAGAAAGAAATGAGAAGGAGCCATGAAGTTCAAGGAAAAGAAGTCAGTAGATCCACTGTGTATGGCTCCAAAGAAGAGACCAAGAAGCCCAAGGTGACACATGCATTAAACATCATTACTAATATGGGAAAACTTACTGTTTGAACATGCTCTTGACTCATCTCTCTTCATCTGCTCAGATTCCTGCTGATTTCAAAGCAAAGCCCCAGGTTGGAAGTGTGGACATTGCAGAAGGGGCGCTGGTCATTGAGCATCTGAGGATTTGAACTCTCCTGCCTCACCTTTCTAGAAATAAAGGGTATATTTAGAGAGCAACAGCACCTCCATAAATTTTGAGAAACATTATCATCAAAATGAAGCCCATGGTCCAAAGGAAATTAAATGCATCTTCAGTGCCCCACCACCACCAGCAGCAGCAGCAAATGTTCAGGGAGTAGCAGTGTTAACGTCTGCTCAGACTCAACCTGACGTGATTCAGTGAAGACAGAGCAAGTCCTCCTCTCCTGAGAGCCAGTAACCTTGTTGGTCCCCCAATAAAGACGCCGTGGTCACTTCCAACTACATGGAGGGCCGATGCACCCAGAACGCAGAACACTCAGGGCCTTTTACATCTTGTTATGGGCCATCCCTCCTCCTCCGCACCACAGAGGCATGGCACAGAGGACGTACCCACTAAACCCCCACTGAGTAGCATCAGCACATACAGCTGGGGTCACAGGGGAGACGGGTCCTTAATGCAAAGCGAGCAGGCCACCATCTAGTGACCCAGCCCCACCACCCCTCATTGGCTCTCCCCACCTTCTAGGGAACTGACTCTGAGTGGTATTTCCGCCCGATCTAAGCAATCATGTCAGGGATCCAGGCACAAGCCATTAGGACGAAGGAAGTAGCAACATACTACATCACTCGTCAGTCTACTAAGTACTTTCACATAATTTCTTCTAAGAAGGTTATTGTAACATCCAGGTTAGCGATCAGGACTCTGAGGCATAGTGTTATGGACTGAAAACTGCATCCTCCAAAAACTTCATATGCAGTCCTCACCCCTAGTACCTCAGAATGTGACCCTATTTGGAGATGGGGTTCTTCAAAGATGTCATGAAAGTTAAATGAGGTCATTAGGGTGGGCCCTAATCCAATAGGCGTGGTGTCCTTGTCAGAAGACACTGGGACACAGACACGCCAGCAGGTGACCACGTGAGCATCCAGAGAAGGACACCAGTCTCCACACCACAGAGAGAGGCCTCAGAAGAAACTAACCCTGCTGACTCCTTGATCCCAGACTTCCAGCCTCCAGGACAGTGAGAAAACACATTTCTGTTGTTCACGCCCCCCAGTCTGTGGTAGTTCATATGGCAGCCCAGGCTGACTAGTACACACAGGGTAGTCATGCAGAAGAGGCAGTTGTATGTTCCCCAATTAATTGGTTCCAGTCACAATGCTTTCTCCTCTCAGGCAGCATGCACCTCTGTGTGTAGGAAAAGGCACCCTTTCTTCTGTCTGCCAGGAAATTGACCTAGAACAGCCCTAATAAGAACGGTGCCCCTGAATTTGCTCAGTGCATGACATGCCTGCCCTATGGCGTGGCCTCGAGTGCAAAGCACACTGGGATGCCTCCATAGCAGAGGGTCACACAGACAGACCACTGATCAGCTGAGGCTCCCCAAGCATCCAATGCTCATCTGTGACCAGGAGCTGAGATGAGAGCCAGTGAGGTCTCACAGACGGCTGAGCTGCAGTAGGGCTCGAAGCGGCCTTTGGTGATCTCAAGCACTCACAACACAGCATCACAGATGGACCGCGGGCACGCTGGCTGGTAGGCGACCCTGCTTGCTGTCACATGATGCTTTTAATATTGTAAGTACCTTGAAATCTACACATAATTTATTAGGCTTCCTTTATTTTTTTTGAGTTGACTGGTTCAAATGTTATCTATTGTATTGTAATTAGGTTGCCTAAAATTACTTTTCAAAAGAGTGGTTTTTGGGGGGCTGGCCCGGTGGCTCAGGCGATTAGAGCTCCATGCTCCTAACTCTGAAGGCTGCCGGTTCGATTCCCACATGGGCCAGTGGGCTCTCAACCACAAGGTTGCCAGTTGAACTCCTCGACTCCCGCAAGGGATGGTGGGCTCCGCCCCCTGCAACTAAAATTGAACACGGCACCTTGAGCTGAGCTACCGCTGAAATCCTGGATGGCTCAGTTGGTTGGAGCGCGTCCTCTCAACCACAAGGTTGCTGGTTTCGACTCCCGCATGGAATGGTGGGCTGTGCCCCCTGCAACTAGTAACAGCAACTGGACCTGGAGCTGGGCTGCGCCCTCCACAACTAAGATTGAAAGGACAACTTGACTTGGAAAAAAAGGCCTGGAAGTACGCACTGTTCCCCAATAAAGTCCTGTTCCCCTTCCCCAATAAATTCTTTAAAAATAAAATAAAATAAAAGAGTGGTTTTTGAAACAAGAGTAACAAGCCAGGGAGAGTGACAAGGAACT
This sequence comes from Rhinolophus sinicus, assembly GCF_057876585.1. NCBI lineage: Eukaryota > Metazoa > Chordata > Mammalia > Chiroptera > Rhinolophidae > Rhinolophus > Rhinolophus sinicus. Next base: position 6,655,811 of record NC_142517.1, read on the forward strand.
GTCACAGTTTGTATGGCCATTGTCCTAACATCAGGCTTCTCATTCCACAAGAATCTGTCAAAAACTCCTGATAATGTTTCAGACAGCTAAAACACATTACTAAAGAACTTTCAGGAAGTGCAACTGTTTCTGGATGTAGCCTTTGAAGGAAAAAGATTGTTTTAAAAGCGATTTTTCTAACAATAAGCAAAGAAAAAAGATACGGTTATATGAAATGACAATGGGAGTTGGGGGATCTCTCTCTCTCTCTCTCTCTCTCTCTCTCTCTCTCTCTCTCTCCTCGTCCATGAAACCCAACCACCAAGCTGTGAGGTGCCGGAAGACAGCCTGGCCCTATCAGGTCTAAGGTCAGAGGGATCTCGGGGGGAGGACTCCAGGAGAAACACGGGATATGATCAAACTAGATTGCAGGACAGACATAAAGGCAACTGGAAGTCCAAGGACAGCAGATGCGCTAAAGAAAGGACATGAAATCGCAGCACGTGAGTCGGCTCTGTAGGGAACAGTTTAAGAGTTAACAACATGCTGGGGTATATAAGGGAAAGGGGCAGGGTAAGAGTGAAATCCTCATTTCTTGAAATAGAAAAGCCACATAATTTATAAAATCAATATAATGTATAGTCAAGATAATATGGAAAAGATAGGTGTATCAGGAAATAACAGTATAAGCTCATGTGGAGGTGTGGGCAGCCGAATAATGGTTCCCAAAGATGTCAAGTCCCAATCCCTGGAACTTGTGAATAAGTCACCTTACATGACAAAAGGGACTTTGCAGATATGAGGAAGTTAAGGACCTGGAGGTAGGAGCTGATCCTGGCTCATCCAGGGGGCCCAATGTAATCATAAGGGTCCTCAAAAGATGGAAGAGGGAGGCAGGAGGGTCAGAGAGGGAGACGAGGCCATGGACGCAGAGTTCAGTAACGTCATCGCTGGCCGTTAAGGGGGAGGAAGGGCCATGAGCCAAGGCAGGCAGGCGGCCTCTAGAAGCTGGAAACGGCCCGGAAACTGATTCTCCCTGGAGCCTCCGGAAAGAACGCAGCCCTGTCAGCACCTCGATGTTAGTCCAATGAGGCCCTTTCTGGACTCCTGACCTCCAGGACTATAAAATAGTAAATCCGTGTTGTTTGAAGCCTCTTTAGTGGTAATTTTTAAAACAGCCGCAGGAAATTGACACAGGAGGTAAGGAACAGAAGGAACAGCTAAAAGGATTTTCTGAGAAGCACAACTGTGAGAGGAATGGAGAGAGGGACAATTTCTCACCAATCTGTGCCTTTTCGTTTTATATAATTCTTCAACTATGTGCATCTGTTACTGTAGATAACATAATTTAAAAATTCAACGAGATCCCTCACGTACTAGTAAAGAGAGGCATATGTGAGAAGACTGACTGGTACCTATAGGGATGGTGCCTGACCAATTAAATCCTGGATTTAAAGGCAGGATTTCCATGTACACCTTCTGTGTGCTCCACATATACAAGGTGTTAGGAGAAATTTTAAAAGATGCCTGGGCCCCGCACTCAGGGGTTGACCAACCCTATTTGGCTCCCTTTCACAAGCCCCAGAGCCTGGCAGAGCTGCCTTGCGTGGCACGGGTCCCAAGGCCAATGGGAACCAGGAGTCGGCAGAAGGAATTGTGCTTCCTGGGTGGCTGGGGTCGAGCTGGCCATGAAGAATTGGAGGACTTTTGGTGAGTGGGAGGTATGAGAGGGCAAAAGCCTTGGGAGGGAAGTGAGAAGCGTGGGTGCTGCAGGACACTGTGAAGACCCCATGGATGGGGTTCACCCCAGTGACGAGGGTAGAGGTATACTATCCACAACTGCAGATTTACACGCCTGTTGTATCTCCCTAGGTGAGCCAGGTACTCAGATATACAGACTCATTCAGAGCATGAACTTGGAGATTTCCTGCTCTGGGGAGCAGGTCCCACTTAGAGGGGTGACAAGGAGCCTGCGGCTCTTCTTCTGAGACATCTGGTCTACCACCAACTCATTCAACAAACACTCGTCAAGCACTTTCCATGTGCCAGCAGTGCTCTGGGCACTGGGATCCTGCGAGCCCTCCCTCAGGGCTCACGTTCCAGGACGGGGCTGGTGATGCATACGTGTTTCTGCCAGACGGTGATGTGGGCGTTGAGGAAAAGCAAGCAGAGTGAGCTGTTTCCAATGAAGAAAGCAGGAAATGACTGGGATGACATTTGACTGCCCTCAACTTACCTGTCTTAGCACCGCTTTTGTAACTCCACCAGAACCAAACGAGGTGGTTTATCCTTTACATCTGTCAATAATACTGACAACAGTCCTGTTGCCACAGGAAACCATTCCAGATGTTTGCTCCCAGTTGCAGAAGTTATGACTCAGCGGCCCAGCTATGCTTGCTACAAGCATTTATCAGCTGTTCAGCACACTGGGCTGGGCGATCTCCAAAGAGACGCAAACACATGGTGACCTTACATGTTGTGGCGCTGAGAACATGGCACGTTAGGGAGCTCTGTGAACGCGCTGTTCTCCAGCAAATCCTTCGTGCAGCCTCTGCTCCCTATATAATGCACTGACACACAGACAGTCAGCAGACAGGCTTGGAGCTGCTATCTTTGGAAACAGTGCATGTCTTTTGGGTCCCACTGAGAGCATGTCCACCTGTGGTTATCTTCTGGCTGGACATTAGCTTTATAAAGGCACGCACATGTCCACGCCACTCAAGGGAAGGAATTCAGACATGTGTCCTCGGAGGGCTGACATAACCCTCCCCTTTTAGGGACTGCAGAGGTAAGACAGTTCAGAGTTCAGCTCTGCTTTCTGAGATTTTGCAGCAGTGCTTCCTACACTCCAGTGTGCTTCAAAATCAATTAGGTATGTGTTGACCTGAGACCCAGAGATTCAGAATCAGACAGTCGGTCTGAAGAGGAAGCTGAGTTCTATAATTTACAGGACCCAGGAGCTTCGGATGTTGGTGGTCCACAAAGCACATCCTGAGAAACTGTTTTACAACCAGAAGATAGTGCTGAAGGCAGGAAAGTGTTTTGAGACGCCACCTCCTAGAGCAGCAGGCAGACAGCTGCAAAGAACACGAAACAGCTTCCTTTTAAAACCCTCTGAAGTTTAAGCAGACGTCTAGAGGAGATGCTGGTGGCGCGGGTGCATTCTTCAACTCATCTCCAAGGTTCCTGGGCTCTTCCCTCCCAGATTCACTTTTCCTCCGAATTGTTTTCCCTCTGATTCCCATTATGCCCATCAAAATTCCAATCCTAGATCAAAGTCTCTTTCTCCTTAACCCCTGAGCATAACCAAAATTAGCTGGTATTTGCAAAGGAATGTTAAACTAACGCCGCAGAAAACTAAGGGGAATCCTTATTGAAAATACAAACAGCAATGAACATGCAAGTTTCCAAAGTGCAGGTTTCTGGTGCTAAGATGACCGCCCACCGTGGTGAGGGGTGCCCCCCACCCCCACCCCAGTGTCCTCACCTCTTGGACTCCTGCTGGCCTGCGCACCCATCCATGTATCAGCCGACACACCATGGCTGTTCTGAGAACCGAGGCAGGAAAGATGGTTTCTTATCCACAGGCCACAGAGCAACCCCATTTGTACTGGTCTCACCCCTCGGCGCTCTGGTCTCTCTGGCCCCTGGGCTCTGCACTCTGCAGAGACGTGTTCACACGACTGCCATTCATCGCGCACCCATCGCTTCGTGGGTAAGCATGACATACATGCTAACATAATCCATGCACAGAGCAGCTCACACGTGTGCTCCCCAGGGCCAATCTGGTATTCCGAGAGACAAGACATACCGAATACAGCAAAAACATGAGAACCGTCCCCTTGGTCCAATTAGAAATGTCCAGCTCTCCAACCAAGAAGTTTAAAACTCCCCTCACTCTTTCAGCAGCCCCACTTGACCCATGCCCTCCTAAACTCTTATCTTCATAATGCATTCTTAAGCTACAGCAAAGGACCATTAAAAAGAAAGAATGTGAATCATGACATGCCAAAGCATTTGCTTGGATTTGTGGATGAATTTACATGTAACGTCGTGTAACCCCATAACATTAACTTGCACAGAAACATTTAGCAGACAGATCACTTTTATCGAAAAGAATCATATTCCACGGAATGGAGACTGTCCTGGAAGGTGTGGATGGCTGGTTGCCGCAGTAATTGATGCCTTCTAGAACAAACCCATCCGTGGCTAATTACAGCCTTCTATTTTTAAACTCATCTACATTCTTCGTCCCCCTCCCCAACATTTCTCACACTATTTCAGCAATAAAATACTATGACTGTTATCTGTGCAGCCTGTGCTGATCTCAAAATAACTTGTTTCCAGTCAGCGTCTGCCGGCCGAGCGAGGAGAGAGGTGCTTGCTCCCATGCTCATGGATGGAAGGACAGATAGGTTACCTTTGAAAGAGCCCCAACACTTCACACAATAGGAATGAAACAGCAGCAGACTCCCAGGGCTACCACCACCTTGTGAGTGCCGGAGTCTGGGGGGCCAGGGGCCCAGGGAAGCCGGCTGGGTCTGCCCACCACCTCCCTGAGCCAGGCCCAGGCCCAGGCCCCACACTGGGTATCGCAGCACAGAGGTGATGGCAGAGTAGTACGGAGGCGACCTGATGGTCAGTCCAGAGCCTACCGGACTGTGTCAGGATATGCCACGGGCTCTGTGTCAAGGACAAATACCCTCTGCCTGACAAGCGGCTCCTGACCAAAAGCGTGGCTGCCTGGGTCCTGCTGACTCCCTCTGAAGGCCTGCAGGGGGTGGGCGGTGGGGGGCTCTAGAAATAGATGGAGACCACGAGCACAACAATGGCTGTCATAGATTCAGAGCTTGGTATAGCCAGGGACTCAGCCACCGTCACCTGCTGTCTTCGTTTGCTATGGCTGCGGTAACGGAGTGCCACAAAACGAGTGCCTGAAGAGCAGAAATGTATTCTCACTGTCGTGGAGGCCAGAGGCTGAGAGCATGGGATCGGCAATGTTCTCTCTGATGGCGAGGGAGCACCTGTCTGTTCCAGGCCTCTCCCCTGGTTTCTGGGGCTTTGCTGGCAAGCTCTGGCCTTCCTTTGACTTGCAAGTCCATCCCGATCACCGCTTTCTTGTCACGTGGCCAGTGCCTGGGTGCAGGTCTGTGTCCAAGCTTCCCCTTTGATGTGCACACCGGTCATATTAGATCAGGGCCCACCCAACCTGGTGTGGCCTCATCTTACCTAAGGAGATCTATAAAGACCCCATCTCCAAACACGGTCACATTCTGAGGTCCCGGGGATTAGGACTTCATCACACGAATTTCCGGGCATTCAACTCAGCCCACGACACTTGCATCCAGTAAAGACTGAAAGGCAGGGTGGGGATGCAAGGTGGGCCTGACCAGAGGCTGTTGGTACAGGGGACGGGGGACGTGGAGGCAGCTCACCAGAGGTGGGGCCTCGTCTGCACTAGAAGTGTGACTGGCTACGAATGCATATCTAGCTTCCTCTGCTTGGTCCCAAGTTGAAAGTAGGGGCAAAATTTAGGGGGGCTGGCAGTCAGTGATCAAGTCGTGGCTGTTTGCGGCCAGTTGCTGCAGAGGCTGTGGGTCACAGTTCTATTTACATGAGTCATCTCTCCATTGTCCCTTCGAATGTTCAGTCTCTCCATGCAAATGCCACCTCCCAAGGGGTTCCGGGGGCTGCTGGGGACAGTGGCCTGGAAGGACCTGGGAAGAGAGTTTGGACAGGGGGTGTGCAAGGCACAGCACTGGAAAGGCTTAATGCCCACAGCGCAGACCCATTCAGCCTGTCGCCCAGAGCAGAGACGAACCCCGTCCCGGGCCCCTTCTGCAATCTTCTCTCTTTATTTCCATAGCACTGAGCACAGGCATGAGGTGGGGAAGTGCAGAAACAGTGAGCCTAGGGCAGCCGTCCATAGCTTTTTGGTCTTAGCACCCCTGTAAGGACCCCCAAAAGCTTTGGTTTCTGTGGGGGACAGCTGTCAATATTTTCCACATTAAAACTGAAACATTTAAAAAATATTAAATGCATTACACATTAATGTAAATAACGTATTTTTATGAAAAAATAACTATATTTTCCAAAAGAAAAAATTGCAGGACAGGTATTATCTTAACATTTTTTAGGGGCAGCTGGATGGCTTAGTTGGTTAGAACACGAGCTCTTAACAAACTAAAGATTGAAAACGGCGACTGGACTTGGAGCTGAGCTGCACCCTCCTCAACTAGATTGAAGGACAACAACTTGGAGCTGATGGGCCCTGGAGAAACACACTGTCCCCCAATATTCCCCAATATAAAATTAAAAAAAAGTTGTTTTTTTTTAAATCTCTTGATTCCTTCTATTGTGGCTGAATAGAAGCCAGCTGGAGTCTCATGTCTGCCTCTGCAATCAACCTGTCAAAACATCACACATCACGTAGCCTCTGGAAAAGCCACGCTACACTCACAAGAGCAAACAAAAGCTAATAACGTGGTAGAATTATCATGAAAAATAGTTTTGACCTTGCAGACCTTCTGCAATGTCTCAGGGACCCCCCAGGAGTCCCCAGACCAGTGCCATAGAGTCATACTTACATGCTTTAGCAGGGATACAGTCTGCAGCAAGCCTGGTAGGAGATTTGAGAGGACGATTATACACACTGTAGTCCACTGGACTCAAATCTCATAAGTTAGGAAAATGTCCCAGGCCTGAGCAAAGAGATAAGAAGTTTTATACTTGGGTCAAAGTCAAGGACTTTCAAAGTCTTAATCTCCTACGTTAAGATGCAAAGGGGCAAAGAGCAGAAATGAACAAATAACCCCTCATTGTTCATTCATTCCATTTTTCCTCCACTAGTTCCAGGACTATCTGCAATTGGAAACTGATCCATGCTATAGCTGACGGACACTGGGCAGCATGAGTGCCCCACGCCCACCCCCAACACACAGAACAGTGCTGGTTAGAACCGCCCCTGGCCAGCAGGCCACAGGGCCCTGAGCCAAGGCAGCCAGCGAGCGCTCATGTGGGAGCTTCTGTCATTTTCCCGTCCGCTCTTCTCAGTCTCTCCTTCTGTCACTCTTGGCCCTTTGTCCCTTTTCCTTCCCTCGCTGACTCTGTGTATCCCGAATTAGGGTTACTATGACATTTAAGATCACAGAAGTCCCTGGCCATTTACTAGAGTAGATGGAGACTGCTGCCTTCTTTAACATGGTGGATTTCATGTTATGTGAACTTCATTTCATTTCATTTCAATAATAATATTAGGTTGACAGTGTTTGCCATTATTTTTAACCCGCTAAACTGCAATTACTTTTGCGCCAACCTAATAATAATGCCCTTATTTTAAGTCACGTTTTATCATTTTCAAAATCCTATGAAAAGTGTTTATTTCACTCACTGATTCAATAAGAAAGAGCGATCTGGAACTTCTGATTCCATAAAATGTGATACATGATATATGTGTTAAATTTTAAAGAAACATTAGTGAGTCATGTAAAGTTTCTAGAGATCATGCTCCAAATTATTTTAAAACATAAAAAACAACAAATTTTGCATGGACACAACCACAGAGAATCAGAGATACTCAACTCAGTTCTCAACTTGTGTCCCCAGAAGCCGCCTACCTGACAGGCCTGTCACTACAAAAAATAGGTGTCAAGAACAGTACGGAGGGTCATTAAAAAGTTAAAAGCAGAACTACCATATCACCCAGCAATTCCATTTCTGGGTACTGATCCAAAGAAATCCCAAATACTAATTCAAAAAGATATATGCACCCTTATGTTCACTGCAGCACTATTTGCAATAGCCAAGATATGGAAACAACCAAAATGCCCATCGATAGACGATTGAATAAAGAAGATGTGGTACATTTATACAATGGAGTATTACTCTGCCATAAAAAAATTTGAAATCTTATCATTTGTGACAACATGGATGGACCTAGAGGGTATTTTGCTAAGTGAAATATATCAGACAGAGAAAGACAAATATAATATGATTTCACTTACATGTGGAATCTAAAGAACAAAATAAATAAACACAACAGAAACAAACTCATAGGTACAAAGAACAAACTGATAGTTGGCAGGCAGTAGGGGAAATTGGGGGAAGGGTGAAAAAGGGGAAAGAATTAAGAAGTACAAATTGCCAGTTATAAAAATAGTCATGGGGATGAAGGTATAGCATAGAGAACATAGTCAATAATATTGCACTATGTTTGGTGTCAGATAGGTACTAGACTAATCAGAGTGATCATTTCATAAGTTACATAAATGTCTAATCACTGTGTTGTACACCAGAAACTAATATAATATTCAACTGTAATTGAAAATTTTTTTTAAATAAAATAGTTTTCCGAGCATGGCACAAAGACATGATGAAGAATTGTTGGGGAAAGTAAACGTATATGTACAAAGATGAAACTGGAAATCAGAAGTGTTGGTCAACTATTGCTGCGTAACAAACAGTCCCAAAATGCAGCATCTCACTGTGGACTTTGATTAGTGTTGCAGGGTGACTGTGCTTTAGCTGATTGAGGTTACAGTTGGGATTCCAGTCTCTCCCCCTTGTTCTTTTCATGATAAACAGCAGGAACGTGAGAGCAAGGAAAACCATACATGCACTTAAGGCCTCTGCTCGCCTCATGTCTACTAACATTCCATTGGCCAAAGCCAGCCCAGCTGGTCGACCCAACACCAGTGGGTATGTGTGCCCACAGTGAGAGGGGGAATTCTTGCTGAACAATAATCACATAATCAGTCTGGGTCAGGGAGAAGACAGCAGCAGATGTAAATTTTGTAGAGCAGCATCTTCCAGAAAACTTTATAAATATGTTGCTTTGATGTAAAGTGTGGTATGGAAAAGACCCTGTAGGGGAACATTTTTATAAGATTCTTCTAAAATAATAGTAGCTCATAAAAATGAAATTGATTTCTAACTCTACATTTGGAAACACATTTATTAAATTATATCGAATAGAAAGAATGTACATTTAGTAAGAAAAACTAAATTGAGTCATCCTACCTAAGCATACATGAACAAAGGCCATCTTCACTCATTGTTCATTTTTCATTCACACTAGAGTGTGATTGGCTGACAGCCACGTGCCAGGTGCGGTGCTGGGGCTGTGGGGGACACAAGGATGAAAAAGGCTTCCTGACAAAAACACTCAGAGTCCAGTTGGGGAGGGGGGGAAAAGAAATGCTCATAAATAACTAGAACTTGAGATAAAATGTGATCAATGTCATTTTTTAACACATAGATAAAATGCTCTGGGGGTTTGGCAGAGGAAGCATGACTTCCAAATGCTAAATAATGATAATACTGTTGTTGTCGTGATTGCAAGACATTCGCAGAACTTTCAAACCAGAGAGGACAATCCATCCAAACTCTATTTATTTTTACAGAGGAGGAAACAGAGGCCTAGAGAGACAAAGTTAAGTGACACCCCTAAAATCCCACGGCCCGCAGTGACAGGGCCTGGCCTCAATCCACGTGTTCTCCCATTCCAGGACTCTCCTCCACTCTGTTTTCTGTAGCACCATTTCTGCCATCCTGTAAGCTGCCTTCCTGGCAACATTCTACACGATGAAAAATGGCTCTGCTAACAGAATGGCGTTTACAAGGTGGGAGGAGAGGCATGAAGAGTGGGAACGTAGTTAAATAAATACCAAGCCCGTCAGAAAACAACAAAGGAAACATCAGCCAGAAATTTACGACCTGCAAGTATTTTCCTTCCTTTTGCTGCCATGTGTACTCATCCAGAATCCTCGTTCTTTGAAATACCCAGAAACACGCCAGTCCTTTTTGGCACGAGGAGCAGAGATGTTTTCACTGACCCAACATGTCTCTTGTTCTAAGAGCCCTTTAAGGATGTGAATTATGGGGCCTTCCCTCCTGCCTGGGTGCCTTTAAATTATGCTCAGAGCTTGGCAAAGAACTCTTAACTGCCTGGCCCATTAATCAGGCCAAGCCATAAATTTCTTGCCTCATTGCCCTGTGGAAAATCCTGGAAGATTTCCACTCCGGAGTAGTTCGGGAAGCTCCCTCAAGATCAATGGCCTTGTCATTGTCAAGTCAGCATCCTCTTGTACTCAGGGAGAACACAGGACAGCAGGGCACCCAGGACACATGGCCTGGCCCTCCCACTCTGTGGCTGTGTCAGCCCGGGCAGGCCACTTACTTGTTCACGCTGGGATCCTCACCTGTAAAACGGAAATCATCCTGCTTATCTCCCTGGCTTCTTTGGAAGGTTAATGACAAAGTGCGTGAGCCAGAGGAGATATTTAAAAGATTAGCTAATAACCATAGCACACCCTGGAACACAGCACAGCCTTCCCCTTCAAACTTCCTACTCTGTGCTCTAGAAGCCCCCTCTCTGGTCCTCCCTCCACCTCCACCTCCACCTGTGTGATTCAAAGTGCTGGAGCCCCAGCATCACTCTTGTTGAAGAAATGGTGAGTCTGGGACTTACTGGGGACCAAACTTAATTCCATTCTCTTTTCTCTCTGGAATACCAGGCAGGAAACACTACCCAGAGGGCCCTGAAAACTGCCAGTCCGGCTTGGGTTGCGGGACCCTGGTTTCCTAGGGCACTGTTTTCCCTTTCATATACTTTTCCTCCCCATCTTTGGTGACAGCCTCGGGTTCCTCCTTCAGGGGTGTCTGTCAGGGTGCAGTCTGGCAGGCTGTGGTATCCTCGCTCAGTCCTATTGTGACGTCATGTGGGTGCTCCGCCTGCGTGCACAGCCTAGGCCTGGAGACTGTCAATCTTAGCTCCGGCCACAGACTAATTTGACCCCACCCACGAGAGCAGCCTCCCTGCAGACAAGGCTCCCACGCCTGTCAGGATAAATGCTGAGGAAGGTGAATGGCCATATACTTAACTGGCACTAGATGGGTGGGGACAGCAGGGCTGGAATTAGCACTAGTCATGTCTCAGAATGGCAGATTAGCAGTGACTGATAGAAATCAGAAATGTGGGCTCCCTGCAGGAATGCAGGGGTCCCTCCACTCTCTCAACACTTGGAGTCCAGTCTTTGTCTAGAAGCTCTGGGTGCCTGTCCCTACCTCGCTGGGACAGGACCCACCCACGGTGTCCAGTCTGATCCCTAGTCACCCTGGAGACAGTGCACCAATGCCATCACCCGCCTGGACGGTACAGTACTGCCTGTCCCTACCTTGCTGTATGTGACAAAAGGTCTGCTTTAGGTAGATTTACATGTTGTTAGATAATTCTGTAACAAATACAAGTAATGTGAGGACTCCTTCCCCTTATTACATGCCTGAAGTCAGCAGCGAGAATGTGATGTGATTCACTGCAGACCTCTGACCTGCCCAAATCTCTCAGAAACTACTCACAGCCTAATCTTTCCTCACATAACTCTTGCTTCCTCCCGCAATCACTGTGTAGTGCAATGGTATCACTTTTTGAAAAGCATGTTGGGTAGCCCTTGCGTCTGGAAGGTGGCCTCGCCAAGGATTACACATTTGAGCTTCAACCCGTCTTTTTATTTTAAATGTTAGCTCTTTTCCTTACCATTTATTTAAGGCCAAATTAATATAAGGTGGGATGAACAGATCTTAGTACACCATCCAGTGAGCTGTGACAAATGGATAACCTGTGAGTCAAGCGCCCGTCAACACAGAACATTCCCATCGGCAGGGGACGTTTACTCAGGCCCTTCTGGTTCCTCATCCCACCGCACAGAAAACCACGGTTGAGGTTTCTCAGCAGCTTGTCATGTTCTAGAACTTCACACGTAGAACAGTGTGTGCTCGTTTGTGTCTGGCTTGTTTCACTCAACATACGGCTTTTAAGATGTATACGATTTCCAGTCAGGAGTCTGTTCTGTAGCTGAGTAGTATTCCATTGAATGAATACATCACAGTTTCTTCACCCACTCGCTTGTGGATGGAAAGTGGGTTGTTTTCCGTTTTTTGCCAGCAGGAATAAAGCCATTAGAGAGACCTTTGCACAGCAGTTTTAGTGGACATGATTTTATGTCTCTGGGTAAATACATACAAGAGGAATGATCATAGAGAAGGTCAATGTTTAACTTGATAAGAAACTGTCAAACGTTTTCCCAAAGCGATGGCACCTTTTCATCTGCCTGTGACAACACGTGAGAGCTGTGGTCACTGTGTCCTCAGCACCATTTGATGTTACTGACCTCTCATGTCAGCTGTTCTCCTGGGGTATCGGAGTATCTCATTATGGTTGTAATTTGCATGTTACTGACCAATAGTAACACTGCACACTTTCTCAGGAGCTTACCGGTCATTAACGTTTCCTCGGGAGGTGGATGTTTAAATGTCTTGCCCCCCTTTTTAATTGGGTTGTCTTATTACTGAGTTGTAAAGGTTCTTTTTCTGTACGTTTTTTTCTTCTATGTTTTCCTCTATAAATTTTATAGTTTCAGTCCTTATATTCAGGTCAAGGATCCATTTCTGTTCATGCTGTGAGGTAAGGAGTGAGGTTCATTTTCTTCTATATTGATACCCAGTTTCAGCATCATTTGTTGGAAAGACGATCCATTTCCCCCACTGAATTACCATGGCACCTTTGCTGAAAATCATTGACCATGTAAGTGCTGGCCTATTTCTAGACTCTGTATTCCATGCTGATGCTTATCTGTCCACCTCTCTGTCCACACACAGTCTCAACTACCATATATTCATTGTAAGCCCTGAAATCAAGTATAATTTCTCCAACTTTATCTTTTTTGAAAATTGTTTTGGTAGGCTATGACATTTCCATAAAAATTTTCGAATTACCTTGTCAAATGCTACAGATAAATCTGCTGGAATTTTGATTGGGATTGTATTGAATAAACGGATCAATTAAGGGAGAAGAGATGCCTTAACAATTGGGACTATTTCAATCCATACACATGGATCCCTCAACATTTGGTAAGGCAGCTATGCCTTAAAGGATATCATTAATCCCTTTTCTCCACTTATTTAGAGTTCTTCCTTAATTTCTCTCATGAAAATATTTTCATTTTCAATGTGAAGTCTTACACATATTTTCTTAAATTTGTCTCTATTTCAAAATGTTTTATGAAATTTAAAGCATAACACCATATAAAAGCCATTTCCAATTACTTGTTTCTAGTATATAGATACTGAAATTGAAATTTCATATAACTTTCATGGCATGAAATATTATTCATTGGATTTTTTTAAAAAAGATTTTATTGGGGAAGGGGAACAGGACTTTATTGGGGAACAGTGTGTACTTCCAGGCCTTTTTTTTTTCCCAAGTCAAGTTGTTGTCCTTTCAATCTTAGTTGTGGAGGGTGCCGTTTAGCTTCAAGTTGTCCTTTCAGTCTTAGTTGTGGAGGGCACAGCTCAGCTCCAGTTCCAGTTGCCGTTTTCTAGTTGCAGGGGGCACAGCCCACCATCCCTTGCGGGAGTCGAACCAGCAACCTTGAGGTTGAGAGGACGCATTCCAACAAACTGAGCCATCCTGGAGCTCAGTGGCAGCTCAGCTCAAGGTGCTGTGTTCAATCTTAGTTGCAGGGGACGGAGCCCACCATCCCTTGCAGGACTCGAGGAGTTGAACCGGCAACCTTGTGGTTGAGAGCCCACTGGCCCATGTGGGAATCGAACCGGCAGCTTTAAGAGTTAGGAGCACGGAGCTCCAACCGCCTGAGCCACCAGGCGGGCCCCTCATTGGATGTTTTTCAACCATTTGATAACATTCTCAGCTAGGTGGGCCATACGAAAAAGGAGGATGGCTGTGATTGGCCGACACCTAATCTATGGCAACGGACAGGAAGCAGAGGCCAAGGTCATCCTTCTTTTCCAGAGCTCTCCTGTTCCTAAAGGGCCCACCACGTGGGAAGGCCATGCTCAGGTCTTGCTGCCAGCCACGAGTGGGGAAATTCAAGGAGAAAGCACCAGAAATGCTTCCGGGAGACAAAAAGGAAGACTCCCCTGATAATCAGTGGATCACCTTGTTTCCTGCCATTTACAACCCCGTTTTTACTTTTGCTGGAGTTCTCGAGAGCTTCCGTATCTGTTAATCCGAGGCACGGCCCGAGGACTCTCTTGCACGACAAGGCCCTAAGTTACAATTCATCTGGATGAAGAATTATATATGGCGCTGGAGTTCGGGGACAGATGGGAGAGATGAGAGGGGACTACAGATGCCACATGGGAGAAGCAGTCACTCCGAAGGGTTACCCAACTTTGTCACAACACTCCTGGAACACCACTGGGGAAGAGCTGAAGCCGGGATAGAAATTATGGACCCTGGAAAGTAAAAGGGGCGCAAACGATGTAAGGAGAATGGAAGTGGACAAAGGGGTAAAACGAGTCATATTCAGAGGAGGGATAAGACGACAAAACAGCAGAATTCTGTCCTGACTCTTCAGAACCTCCTGGAAGCTATTTTAGTTACTTAGTTAATGAAAAGAAAATCGGAGCTAAACCTGTACGACATTTCCAAAGTCGTGAAAGGCCTGCCAAAATAAAAACTTTTCAGGCACCACTGTGGTTCAGTAGGACAGTGCAGTCATTCTTAAAACGTTTACCTAGCCCACAAGCCAAGTCCACGTTGAGACTAACCTCACCCATAACTGCTTCTGCAGGGATCATCCAGCTGTAGATGGTGGTTTGTGATCTCAAAAAGTCAAGGTCAGGGCGGCCGGATGGCTCAGTTGGTTGGAGCATAAGCTCTGAACAACAGGGTTGCTGGTTTGATTCCCACCTGGGCCAGTGAGCTGCACCCTGTGCAACTAGATTGAAGACAACGAGCTGCTGCTGAGCTACCGGAGGGGCAACGGGATGGCTCAGTTGGTTAGAGCGTGAGCTCTCAACAAAGTTGCCAGATCAAGTCCCACATGGGATGGTGGGTTGCGCCCCCTGCAACTAAAGATTGAAAACGGCGACTGGACTTGGAGCTGAGCTGCGCCCTCCACAACTAGACTGAAGGACAACTTGGAGCTGATGGGCCCTGGAGAAACATACTGATCCCCAATATTCCCCAATAAAATTAAAATGCTTTCCCCCCCAAAAAAAAGTCAAGGTCAGCTTGGAGTACTGGAAAGAGGCCTGAAGTAGCAGCTGGAGACCGTCACTGGTCAGCTGTGTCATCTTGAACACATTGTTTAAACTCTTAGATTTTCTCAGATGTAAAGTGAGGTATAGGCCAGTGATTCTCACACTTACACATTCATGTGAATTACCTGAGGGCCTCACTAAAATGTAGATTCTAAGTAGGTCTCAGCTGGGCCTGAGATTATGCATTTCTAATAGGCTCCGCTGAGTGGCGAGGGACTAGATGACCTCTATGCCCTTGACAGATCTAAAATATCCAAAGGGTCAAGGAAGACACGATGGCGTGGTTTTCGGAATACACAGGTTTCTCTTATTCAAGTGCCGGACTCTCCTCTCATCTCCCTGTAAAGTGTCTCTCATTCACCATCATGTACCTACTTGAGAAGGACCAAAAAACTGCCATCCCGTTTCTCCATCTTCAATCCATTTGTTGATACCAAATTCCCTACTTGACTTCTCCACTTAGAGCTCCTACAAGCCCCTAACACTCAAAGTCCTAAGACTGAACACACACCCATCTGGCGAACCTGCTCTCCCTCAAGTGCTCCCAATCCCAGTGAAGGGCATTGCCACCCACCGAGATGCCCAAGCCCAGGGGCTGGAGGAAGCCTGACTCCTCCCCCTCCCCCCACCCCATCACTCCATCCAACCCATTCCTGAGATCTATCTACTCCCCTTCCTAAATAGTGCTAGATAGACTCTATCCACTTACAAACTGATACCGGCAAAGCCACTCCATTGCTCATTAGAGCAGGCTTTGAACATCCTGCTTCCTTCTCCTAGATTCTAGAACATTCCCACCACCACCTGGATAGATTCCCACTCACCCATTAAATATCAGCATAAACCTCAGTTCCTCAGAGAAACCCTCCCTAGCCCCTGGACCAGAATACGGTCCCTGTTTACATCCCGACTCAAAAACTTGCCTTCTTTGGGGTTATTCACCATGTCTGCCCCACCCCTGAGAACAGGGACACGCTAGGACACAGTTAAGGGCCTTGCACATGACAAGTCGTCATGATTATTTTCATATGGTCCTCATGTCAGCCTACCTCAAAACCTCCTGCTAATAAAACGTTATTTTTCTTCAGGATAGGTCTTTTCATTTTCAGATTCCTTTTCCAGGACTATCACTCACTGCTTTCTTGGATTTGGAGTGTCTTCTGCAGGAGGCAGGGGAGATATTTCAAGTCTACTGTTTTAATCTGACCAGTAAAGGAGAGCATTGCTGCTCTGTCTTGGATCTAATCACACTAGTCTCCCACTTCTAGTGAAACCCAGGCAGAACTCATCTGCCGAGCAGACTGAGCTGGGGGAGAAAGACTGCATTAGTGAATCACCGTGTGGGAGGCCTCAAGGGACACTCTCCTCACTTGAATTCTTCTCGACAATTACAGATGAGAAGTCACTGCCATTCTTCGATGGGCGGGACACCTTCAGAAAAGTATGTCTGTGGGAAGAGGTAACCGGTATCCCCAGCGCCCACCTTCCTGCATGTGGAGTAAGCCCTGCGTGCAAGTCATGCTTGAGTCAGAGGGTGGTGGCAAGAATTAACTGAATGCTGTGTAAGCACTCTGTAAACAGCTAAGCATCACTCGTCTGCGAGTGGTGTTAGTCATAGCCCGGGACCCTGGGAGACTCATTCCAGCCCCACCCACTGTGATCCCAGAGGTGTACAGTCAGCGCTGGGCCCCCACTGACCAGGCCATCGTGCCAAAGGTACAACGAGGGTGCAGAGCTGTGCAAACAGGATGCGGGAAACCAGGGGCTGGGAAGAGGCTGCACGCCACGCAATCTGGATGATGAGGTTGTCTACGTTTGAATTTTAGGAGTGTGGGGAACTCTACCTCCCCAAAGAATTTCATCTATCTCAGGTGAACACTTAGATCCATTAGACCCACTGTTTGCACCTTTATCCAAAGCCACAGGCCACTGCCATAAAGATGTTCCTGTGAGGTATCATCCATCACGTGACTGCAACACAGACAGACTTGTGGTCCTAAGAAATTTCTGTCCTTATGTTTGCTGTAAGGAAGGACATCTTAGGAATGAAGAGACAAAGGAAATGACACCGAGGGACCCCAAGCTGATGGAGGTACAGCCCCTAACATATTAACAAAGTAAATAAAATACAAATAAAAACAAAACCCAGCAGGCTAGCCCCTTCACTGCTTTTAAAATTGGGGTTACAACTTATTAAGTTCTGAAAGCTGACCCCGTAGTATCACCGTTTGTGAACTTGGGAAGTGATTTTTACTTACCCTCTTTTCTCCCTGATCTAAGTCGAATCTCTGAAGGCTTAAAAAAAACGTAACAGATACGCCTGAGTTGGAAGAGGCAGCACGGACACATGACGGCCAGGCCTCACGACAGCGCTCATTAGAAAATACACCCTTTCCATAATTTTTCCTTAAAGCAGACTCCGTGAAGATGTAGAGAACTCTACTAAAAAATCGTCCTTTATAAAACATTTAAATATCATACATTATACTGAAGCAAAGTAAACTACAAAACACACCACCTCAAAATTCTGAAATCAATGAAGGTACCGTGCAGTAGCAAAATCAAGCAGTAATGGAATGTTAATCCAATTACAGCCTCCAGAAATAAACTGGAAAATTATCCTCTTTAATCATTCATGGTACTCACCTAGGTTCCCCATGTGGTTTGTCATTCATATACAAACAGCAGATCCATTCATGCTGTGGACACCAGCTCTACATGTCCTTATATTTCCTGAGCACTTCCTGTATTGTGTCCATTATCTCACTGAAGCCTGCATAAAATCCCAGAGTGGATACTACAGTTATCCCCCTTTAAGGAAAAAGGAAAGTGAGGCTTGGAGAAGGAAAGGACTCATACAGGATAACGGCAAGGATTTGAACCCAATTCTAGAGCTGAATCTGCAGCCCCCGCCCTGTGGGGCCTTCCCACATGGTTCACACTCAGACCAGGAGGCTGATGCCCCCGGGAACTCCTCCACTCCTCTTATAAAAGACCTCGTGAGAATTCTAGTTGGGAAATCAACTTAACACGTGCCATTCTCACGGGACATCTGGGCGCTGATGACAGGATGTCACATCAACCCACTTTCAAAAGATGACTAAAAGAAACAGATTGTGAAAGTATTACATACTTACATCTGGTAATTTCTGCCTTTCTTGGAGGTTTGTATTATAATATTTTATAATGCAATGTCAATTGTGAATTATTTATAATTCTATACAAAAACTTCAACAAAACTGCAGTTTGAAATGTTCCCACTTCCGTCAGACTAGCCGCATACACCTCCCTGTCTTCTGAGCTGTGCTTGGTCACAGGTACACAAGCACCTGTAAAGCTTCTTTATAAATACAGATGCCCAGGCCCCTTCACACCTCTGAATCAAAAATTCTGGGAGTGCTCGGTATACCCGTATTATAAATTCTACAGGTGTGTCTCATGTGCAGCAGGGTTGAAAACACGTTTGTAATTGATGAGTGCTGATTTCACAGTTTGAGAAAATCATCCAGTCTTCACCAAAACCAGTCTTTTTTTTCCGATCTTGCTCACTGATTTGTTGGGCAACGAAAGCGGAGCTGGGCCTCAAGCTAAGTACTGCACCTGGCGGGTGTGCTTCCTGTTATCACGTCAGCTCGTCAACAGACCGGGGCTTGTCTGTGATGTACATAAAAGCGGATTTTCTCTTTGGGGTCAGTTTCACTGTACTGAGCTTCAGATCTTTAAATAAATAACCCTTTGACACTGTCATTTAGTTTCCAAGGAGTTGAGAAGTGCCATCTTCACCCACCCCACTACTTGCATCTCTATGAGGCATTTCCACGCAACAGTGATCGAGTGATTCACCAACTGACCATCCTGGGCTCTACTGAACCCATTCAACATCCCCTACTGGCGTGAGCGGTTCCCTTGGCAAATCTCCCTGGGGACAGCCCTCTCACCTGGGCTGTACTATTCTGGCCGCCGCCCTCACCTGGTGAGGAACTATCACCACCGAGGACCCACTACTGTGTTTTTCCTTTGGCTCTGAATCTCCTCACTGCAGCTTCAGCTAAAGAACTCAGGGGCAATTACAGTGATTAACGAGAAACACTGGGAGCAAAACTTTCAAGAATAAAACCCAAAAAAATCCCAAAGGTAGCAATTTTCAAAATTTAATTGGAAAATTAACCAAATAAATTGTGGTCTTTCAAACAGACAAAATGCATGTAATGCCTCCATGGCCTCTCTATGTGTTAAAACTTGAAAAGACCTCAAGGATCTTTGTAGGTCTGAGAACACGCGGTCAGCTGTGCCCAAGACAGTGCCTCCTATTGGCGTATCTTCCACCACGAACAGGGTACGCTCCACTAATTAGACCCATTTCCTCCATCCTTCGCCAAAAGCTTGGTCACCCTCTTTCCTGCCTCACATTTAAAACTACACGTTATTAACCAACAGGCCTCCTGGACTAACACTGCTTCCTCAGAAGCCAGCTGAGCTGGACATCGGTACCCGGTGGCAGTGAGTGGCAGGCTCGTCTGTCTACACCCCCTCGCTGCTCTGAAGACCCCCAAGTCCTACCACACATGGTGTGCCGAAACTGAAACGCGCACACGTGAATTCCCACCCCAACTTTAATAAAAGGACTTACCCTCAAGATGCGAAATTATGGAAAACATCAGCTGTGATTTCAAATAGAGAAGCGATGTATTGAAACCTGTGGGGTTCTAGGTACCTCGTTATTATGTATTTAAGTGTTTAAATCATAGTGTTTTCAGAGGAGAAATACCTGTTGTCTTTAAGAAGATCTAAGGTTAAGAAATTGGAAAAAACTAATGACGACAAATACCTTGTGCTCTTCGAGTCAAGGTGAATGTCATCCAGAACGTTCTGAGGCAAGAACACCCTGGTTATCACGTCTCACTGCGGGCAGCTGAAACCTGTGACCTTGGCTGTCCATAATACCAAAGAGAAAGACAAACACGCAAGCCGACGGACCACTTACCTTAATTACTAAATGAGTCTTCCATGAACAATATCTAGCGCTGTCAACACAGGGACATGTAAACATTACTAGTTCAGCGTGGAAGCCCAGGTGACATCCACAGGATGGTTCGCAGTGGGCACACTGACACATCCCCCAGGGGACGCATTAAGAGGGATGATAAAGAATAAAATAAGCTCTTTTCTCAGGGTTTTTCTTGTTCTTTGTACTACAACTTACGTGCTGTGTTTTCACCCTAGGAAGCAATTCTGGAGGAGAGCCGTGGTGAAGTCATGACTTCGGCTCTTCTCTTCCTGACACTAAAGGCTTCCAATGGCGGATCACTAGCCATCCCAAGTAGGAGTCTAAGAAATCTGAATATGGTCTCAGTATACCAGTCAGTTTCCCCCCAACCTTAACCTTAAGATTTCAATTTGTTTTTCCACGTATGACACTAAAACAAGTTCTGTATCTGGAATGAACCATCTGATCTATTAGATATGGTCACCACTACAAAAATGGATATAAAAATGAGTACTGAACTTGTGTTCTAAAAGTTATAGAGGCAGGCCAAAAGGGAACTGGGATAGTAACCTAGAAGGAGTTTAGTATTTGCTACCTCATCTGTGTATTTTGTTAATATATTTCCTTATAAGACTTTCGACAGTAAGTTTGACAACAAAGGAGCTGGAAAAAAGGGCACAGTGGCAAACACAATGGTCATCTTGGGGGCCTGATACAATTATTGCAGCCTCAGCAACTTTTTTACAAGTAGTTCTAATATTCATTAAAGAAAAATAAGCATAGGCTTTTGGAGTCGGGTATCATACAAAATGTGCCACTTACCTAAGTAAAATGCTCATACCCTAAAAAAAACTAAAGGAAGTTTTCCTTTCTTAGATGTGGTAAGTGTAACTTTATGTAGCCAACCTGAATTTTACAGAATGACACTTAACTTTTTAAGATTTTGCGTTCTGAAAGCCATCTTAACATATACTTATGCAGGTTAATTTATAAAAAGAGACGCCTTTGGTTAGAAATTAACTCACGGTGGCAGAATTCTGTACTTTGTACAAGAATGTCCCTGCCATGCCTCCAGACAGACCTGGGGAGGAAGAACAGTGTCATTTGTATTTCCTGTTGTATCCACACAGGTCAAAGCCTGTTAGAGGAACTCATCTAACTCTCACATCCATTCTAAACACTACAAACTATTAGCACTTTGAATCAGAAAGAAACTGTGAATAATCACTCATATAAAGAATCAATTTTAAAAATCAAAATGATCTGTTAAACCTCCAGTTTTTACTTTCTGAAATTTTTGAAGCCTATTGTCGATGTAACTACTATTTTCCTTTTGACATATTTGACTAAACTTATAATCAGTATACCTACCAGACCATTACCTGGACCAGGTTAATTGCATAGGAAGATTTTTACTGTTTACATTTTTCTTAAATTAATTTTAAAAAAGCATAGTAAAGAGTCTGAGGACAAATTATTCAACTGTTTATCATACATAAGACCGCATGACTATAATACAAAGGGGGGTTCTTTTTCATTTAACGTTACAATATACACAGCAAGTCCGGACCAGATCTTACAATCTGCACACAGGTATTTAACCTTTTCCATGCTGTTTATGTTTACAATGCACAGAAGTCCTGTAACCAAACCGTGTAGTAAAGCACACAAAACTGGACTGTAACATAACACAGTATGCAGAAGCACTGGGTTTTATGATTTCCTTTATGTAAATAGCGGTTTAAAAACTGCTTTCGTTTTTTGGTGCTTTTTAAGATGTGGCAACCAGCACAGAAAAAAAATGACCTGACCCATATAGTATCTTTACCTTACACTCCTAAACAGCAGTAACTACTGAATCCCTTTTGATGTTGCTCTACTCAAGATGACATCCTTCTATTCACTGTAAACCTTTACGAACTACCAAGTTCAAAAATCATCCACAGGCTTGACATTTAATTACAAAATAAATATGGATTTCCTGATTAACAACAAAAAAATTTTGTGGTTTATAAAAATGGATATTTCCAAGTTTCCATTCACATTCACATGGTTTTTTTAAGCCTTTCTTTTGTCACGGTTTAACATATAAAAACCTGCTTTTGTTCAGGAAAAAATGGACCTAGTCAACCACATGGAACTGACCAATAAAAAGTAATGCGGTGTTCTGCTGAGTTGTTCTGAACAGGGTTATCGGCAGAGGTAGATTACTGCTTCTTTTCTAGGCTTCTTTTGATCCTGGACAGGTAAGTTACTCATCCTCATTCTCCCAATTCAACCGCTCAAAAGTGTAACACCCTAAAATTGGTCAATTTAAAATGGGAACACAACTTTAGCAACTGCCAGACTGCGTTACATTAAGGCAGCATAATCTCAAAACGAGGCACCTGTTAAACACCAGCCTGTTCACTTCAGGTCATGCGTGAGAGTTTTGCTTTACTCGTGCTCATATGTGGACCTGTGGGTGCAACCAAGGTCTTGCTTTCAAGTTTACAAGAAGATTAATCGGGAATACAAGAATCAACTGCTGGTTCCATAGCTTCTGGATCCAGTGTCCCTTTACCCTCAGAAGCCTGAACACATTTAGAATGTAACAGATGTTGTAATCTTGAATTAGATGTCAATCTATTATGTTCAGTACACAGATTGCTGTAAATGTATTGGCTATGGATTCAACAACAGTTCCAGTTTTGTTTAAGCAATAGTACAGCCATAATTTTTCAACTGACATTTAAAAATGGTCTAGTTACACCTTGTGTCAAAGTGCAGAACTGCTACATTATTGGTTACAGACATCTATGTGCTATAAAAACAGCTTTGGTACAATAAATTATCAAAAAAGAAAATAAATTTTTGTAAAATTCACAGCATAATTGTGAGGCAAAAAAGCAGTCACATAAAATTCTGCATTTTTTAAAAATGTTCAGGATGAACAGAAGACATCTTTGTGCAGAAGAAATGGTGGAGATACCACGTGCCGAGAAAAAGCAAAAGAAAAAGTAAAAAGCAGGAAGGGACACAGCTGTAGCTATTTCCATCAAAGCAAACCACTACTTCTGTGACCTTCAACCAATAAGGAAGTCAACTTTATGACACACGCAAAGTGACCTTGCAATACCTTACAATTAGTGGGTCACAAAAGTCTATTTTAAAAGAAAGGCCTCTTGAATTACCCATTCTCTGTTTTCAGCATTAAGGACTGTCTGCAAAAGCATGTCCAAAAGTGATTGCATCTGAAATGGTAGGCTCTTCTAATTTCGAGTCCAAATCCATAAGGCCAAAGGTTATCCCAAAGACCACCACTCAGACCTCCCCAGGACTGGCCACGACTGACCCGTTGATTGCTTCTCAGTGCACCTTGGTTGGGAGACCAGTCACGTTCCATTACTATCTTATCTTACTGTGGCCTCTCCCATAGGAGACCCACAGGATCCCGTGTAATTGCTGCTTTGCTCCTCAGTAGGTTCAGACAGGAGAGTTCTGATCCCCGCCACTTAGCATGCTTACTGTGCCTTACAAACTCCAACACAACCGTCCCTTGCATACAGCTGAAGGTGATGTTTGTGTAAGCTGGAGGTCCCTCTTCCTTACAGTACTGCATTTCCGTGCCCAAGTGTGTTTAGAGGACATAAAAACCCAAATTTCCCATCCCCCCGCCCAAAACAAAAACAAAAAACGAAAAAAGGAAAAAACAAAAAGGAAAAAAACACCCTCATGGGGCCTTTTACGTAAATTATGTGCAGTGCCTTTTATTTTAAAATTAGTAGGCAAATGACCAAGACCAACATCTGAACATTAACTTTTGTGGAATAGAAAGACAAAAAACCCCACTATGACCGGGATGTGGCAAGTTAAAATGAGGGAGGCAAAAAGAGGACACCTCTGAGCTATCCATGAAGATGGGTCTGGACATGGCTCTTTTAAAAACTTCATTGTCCCTTTGCAATCTTTTCAAGTTAAAAAAAAAAAAAAAAAGTCAGCTTTGCCCTCCTGTAGCGGTTCAGTGTGTTAATCTCCTTCTGATTCAAGCAGCTTTGCACTTTGTTTTTTGGAAAAAAAACACCACTTCTATAAAAACACACAAGAAACAAACTCAAGTTTCGATTTAGTCACGAGCTAGCTACAGGACTCTGCTGCACACAGACTCCTGTCATGGGGGACTCTTCTCTATCGGCCCCTTGCCTCACTGTCAGACGCCCTTCAGTCATGTAATGTGCAGGACCTGTATTAGCAGAAAACTGGTATGTTGGATGTCCGGCTATGCCAGTCTCTTGGCGGGGATTGGAGTAGACGGTTAAATTCACGTCCATAGCTCCATTCTGTCCAAAGTCCAAGGTGTTAGCAGCCACTGGGCGATTCTGGTAGGCCTGATTGCCTTGATTCCCAGTAGAGGAAGAAGACGTAGAGGAAGAAGTCGTAGAGGAAGACAGGGATGTCATGGAGTGGTGACTGTGGCCCACCTCCATAGAATCCTGGGTAGAGGAGCTATTCGTTGGAGAATTGTAGACCCTTGGCCTGGTCCGGTTACCCAAGGCTTGTTGTCCGTGGTGGTGGTGGTGGTGGTGATGGTGGTGGTGGTGATGGGAACTGTTTCCATGGTGATGATGCAATGCATTCTGTTGAGGGGCTACATGAAAGGTTGTTTCTTGAACAGGATGAGTTTCAACAGTAACTTGTGTAGGAGCTTCAGTGCCTGACCAACCAAGAGGAGCAGGAAATTGCTGGCGCACCTGTAAGAACAGATTTTTAAAGGACTTATTCGGAATACTGTTTCCAAATCTTAACTCTTCAATCAAAGCCTGAAACACTAGCATTTACATTAATGGTGGGTTGGTGGTGGTGGTGGTGGGGTTTTGAAACTTATAATGTGTTAGTTCTATAACACGAAATTCCAAACATGTTCAAGAGTTTTTTACGAAAAATATTGTATTATGAAAGCTGCAATTTTTAGCAAGTTATACCCATAAAATAGGCTCATATTTCACAGGCCACTCACTTTCCTTCCTTGGAAGCATTGTTTATGCCAGGGGCAGCAACATTTTCTGGGAAGAGACAGCCAGTAAATATCTGATAAGTCCAAAAGGAACTCTTTACGTTCCCCCTAAAGCCCCCGCTCTCTCTACCTTTCTTGTTTCAATAAATACTATCCATCCAGCTGTTCAACCATTCCTCCACCCACACAAACCATCAGCAAGTCCCACTGCAGCTCCCTTCAGATCAGATCCTGAACCAGCCACTTTTTCTCCGTCTCCTCCAGCGCGCTATCCCAGGCCACTGTCATCTCTCGCTTAGACTAATCCAACAGCCTACTAAATCAACTCCCAGCTTCCATCCTCGCCTTTTTCCAACCTATTCTCCAAAAATTCGCAACAATAATCTTTAAAAGCACAAAAATAAAAGGCATCCATCCAAATTGAAAAGTAAGAAGTAAAATTGTCACTATTGGCAAATGACATGTATATAAAACCCTCAAGACTCTATCAAAAAACTGTAGAATAAATGCATTCAGTAAAGTTGAAAGATACAAAATCAATACACAAAAATCTGTTGTGTTTTTATATACCAACAATAAACTATCAGAGAAATAAAGAAAATAATCCTATTTACAACTGCATCAAAAAGAATAAAATACCTAGAAATAATTTTAACCAAGGAGGTAAAAGACATGTACATTGAAAACTACAAGACACTAAATGAAAGAAATTGAAGACAACACAAAAAATGGAAAAGTATCTCATGTAAATGAATTGGAAGAGTCAACAGTGTTAAAATGTCGATACTACCTAAAGCAATATATAGATTCAATAAAATTCCTATCAAAATTCCAATGGCATTTTCAAAGAAATGGAATAATCCTAAAATTTTTATGGAACCACAAAAAGCACTGAATAGCCAAAGCAATCTTGAGAAAGAACAAAATTGGAGGCATCATGCTCCTTGACTTCAAACTATACTACAAAGCTACAGTAATTAAAACAGTATGATACTGGCATAAAAACAGACACACAGATCAATGGAACAGAAAAGAGCACCCAGAAATAAACCCATGCATATATGGTCAATTAATGTATGACAAAGGAGCCAATATGCAACGGGGGAAGGATGGTTTCTTCAATAAATGGTGTTGGTAAAAACTGGACAGCCACATGCAAAAGAATGAACTTCAACCACTATCTTATACCACTCACAAAAATCAATTCAAAATGGATTCAAGACTTCCACAAAGGACCTGAAACCGTGAAACTCCTAGAAGAAAAACATAGGCAGTCAGCTCCTTGACATAGGTCTTGGTGATGATATTTCTAATGCGACACCAAAAGTAAAAGCAACAAAAGCAAAAATAAACAAGTGAAATGACATAAAACTAAAAAGCTTCTGCACAGCAAAAGAAACCATCAACAAAGTAAAAAGGCAACCTAGTGAATGGGAGGAAATATTTACATCATATACTGGATAAGGGGGTCAATATCCAAAATATATAACGAACTCATACAACTCAACAGCCACTCCCCACCTCCCTCAAAAAACTCCTCACAACAACCCAATGAAAAATGGGAAGCAGCCCTGAGTTAACACTTTCCCCAAAGAGATATACAGATGGCCAACAGGTACAAAAAGATGCTCCACATCACTAGTCATCAGGGAAATGCAAATAAAAACAGGTGTGAGATATGACCTCACACTTGTTAGAATGGCTATTATCAAAAACACAAACAACATGTGTTGACAAGGATGTGGAGGCAAGGGAACCCTCGTGCACTGCTGGTGGGATTGTAAATGGTGCAACCACTATGGAAAACAGTATGGAGGTTCCTCAAAAATTTAAAACTAGAACTACCTTATGACCCAGCAATTCCACTTGTGGGTATTTATCCAAAGAAAATGAAAACACTAACTCAAAAAGATACCTGCACTCCCATGTTCACTGCAGCATTATTTACAACAGCCAAAATATGGAAACAATCTAAGGGTCCATTAATGGATAAAGAAATTGTGGTGTGTACACACACACACACACACAAATTACTCAGCCATAAAAAAGAAAGATGTCTTGCCATTTACGACAGCATGGATGGACCTCAAGGACCTTATGGTTAAATGAAACAGGTCAGGCAGAGAAAGACAAATACCATAGGATCTTTCTTATACGTGGAATTTAAAAAACAAACAAATAAATAAATAAATAAAATAAAATAAAACACCACCAAACAAAAACAAAATAATCCAAATCCATACAATGGTCTGCACAATCCGGCCAATGCTCACTTCGCCACCATTTTCCTCTACACATGCTTCCTCCTCCTACCTGGGTTCCACCCACACAGGGTCTTCCTTCTATTCCTCTACCTGGTCAAGGTCTTCCAAACACCTCAGGATATTTGTACCTACTGTTCCTGTCTGCATAGAATGCTCTGATTTCTAACTTCTGCTTGGATACTTCTTTCCCATCATTTCAGTTCCAGAGTCTTCCTTGACCACTCTGGCCAACATCAGCACATGTCCAACAGCTGTCCACAAAAAAGATATTCTTCTTCCTGAGCACACGGCTGCACTACACTTCCCAGCCTCCCCTGTACTTATGTAAGTGACATGACTTAAGTTGTAGTCAGTGGAACATGAATCAAACTTTCTATGTCATGGCCGGGCCTGGCGCACAAAATATCTCCCAAGTCCTTCTGTCTGCTGGATGCAGACTAGGCCCCAGGTGAAAGAGGAGCCACAAGATGGTAGGAGCCTGGCACATGCGGAAAGAGGCCAAGCCACTAACCTGAATACCTACTCTGGACTGTTACATAAAAAAAGAAACTGACAGTCTGTAGGCTACCAGATAGCTGGGCGTCTACCTGTTATCTGCTTGGCCTACTTGAATTAATACACCCCACCCAACAAATAGCCATTCTCTATTACATTATCCTGTCTTATTTTCTTTTTAACAGTTAATGGTACTTGTAATTTTGATTCATCTGATTAATTTTATTTACTGTACCACTTAAAACGCTAAGAAGGCAAAGCATGTATCTCACCACTAGTGGCTAGCACAGATCATTATTTACTCAGTGAAGGTGGTCTGAGAACTAAAATTCAAAACTACTACTGAAAATAATTCAGGAGAAAAACAGGCAGAAAGTTCTCAGAAAGTACTAGTGCTTGTTAAACTAAGAAGCTACACAAATTTATGCATAGGAAGAAATAAGCAAAATAAAACTATACTCTGTCCAATACCGCTTTTCATTTCTGAATGAACCAAAGGTGATCACCGCTGTTTCCCCAAACTCTGTTAGTGGGAAATGAAACTGGTAAAACTATGTGGAAGGCAATTTGGCAAAAACTATCAAAATTACAAATCACTTCAACAAATCACTTCACTCTTTCACCCAGCAATTTCACTCTAAGGGTTTATCACAAATTTCATGTGTGTGGAATGACATATGTATAGGGTGGGTTATTTATTACAGCATCATTTGTAGTAGTAAGAAAAGACTGAAAATAAGCTAAATGTCCATTAATAGGGGACTACAGAAATGACTCATGGAATAGCTAAACAATGGAATACTGTGCAACTGTAAAAAAAAATAAAAAAGAAGCTATCTATGTGCTGGTGTAAAAATAGCTCTAAAATACGTATTAAACAAATACGTAAAACAGTGTGTATGGTATACAAAGATTAGGTGAAAATACATATTTTCTGAATACATATGCACATGCATAAAATGTCAAAAAGAATACAAAAAAACTAATAACATTAATTAGAAATTGGGTATCTAGAGGACATAAAAGGGAAGACCTCATTGAATCTTTTATATTTACCTATTTTTTAACCACGTGAATATATCAAATATTCAGAAATTATATTAAAAAGGATTGAGGTAAATAAAGCAAAATATTAACTTCTGGTGGGAGGTACAAGTGCCTTCTGCTACTCGTGGTATGTTTGTATGTGTTTGTAGTATTTAATATAGTATTTGGAGGAAGGAAGGCCAGTCTTAAGAATTATGGGAAGCCTCTGGCAGTGATATTTGTTAAGACCTAAGTATTAACAGTAGTCACTAAACCAAAGAGGAAAGAGAAGAGTGTTCCAGGTTGAGCACCGTAAAGGTGGGAAATGTGAAAGAGAACATGCTATAGTCAAAAAATTTTAAAAATCCAGTTAAGACCAGAGTGAATGAAGAAGAGGAAAATGGCCTAGGTAGGGGCCAGACCACGGAAATCACTGTAACCTTCCTAAGAAGTCTAAATTTTTTTAAGTATAAGAGAAAGCCAAAAACTGGTTTAAAGCAAGGAAAAGAGCCAGATCAGACTGCTTTACAAATAAATATTCACTTGGCTTCAGAGAAAAGAAGGATGTTGACTGAACAAAATTAGACACTAGAAGACCAGTCAGGATATTCTTTATTAATAGGATAGGCTAGAGATGACATAGCAAGGGACGTGGAGATAATAAAAATGTATTTAGGATATTTAGAATCCACACAAGTTACTATTTGATTCAATGTGGGGGGTGCAGGAGAAGGGAGTCAAGAATTAACCCCCTCTCTCCCCAAGGTATGTGACTTAAGCAAGTCAGTAAATTTAGGGCCATTCGTACAAAAAAATCAGAGTAGAAAAGCTCTGATGGAGGTGAAAATGATGACATCAGTTTATGTGCTGCATCTACAATGTTCGTCATGTTGTGGAGACTTTCAAAGTGACATTTACAGTAAACGATTAGAAATAAAGGCCCCAGGGCTCGGGAGTGAAGTCTAGGTCAGAAACGAAGACGTACTTCATGATACACCTGTAGTTGGGTAACAGCGGGTGAGCTCAGCCAGGAAGTGTGTCAGGTGAGAGAGAAAGGCCACAGGGCACGCCGCGAGGAACACCGACATTTACATGGCAGCAGAAGAAAATCCCAAAAAGGAGACAGTGAACAAAAAGCCAGAGAAGTGGAGAATACTAGGGCAGCGTTCTGTCCAGAAAACCAGGGGAGCAAACGTAGGGAGCAGGGAGATGCCAGCAGTGCGCGGCTGAGGAATGAAGAAAGAAGCAACAGTGTCCGCCAGACTCCTCAGTAACCATCACTGGTGATGCTGCAAGGGTTCCCCGGAGTTGGGAGGCAGCCCAACTAGAGAAGGTGGAGAGTTCTAGTAAAGAACTAGAGCCCACGGATAGAATGAAATGGACCAGGGGCCAGGAAAAGGTAGTGCGTAAGGTGGGAGAGACCTGGGGTCAATCAGCTGCTGACAGAGAGAGGAGGAGAGGAGAGGCTGCCGGCACAGGAGGCAGAGGCTGAGCGAAGGGCTAAGTCCTCAGGGACAGGACAGAACCACTGTCTCTACGGAAAACGGGGCGTGAGAGAAGTAAACAAGCAGACACGTAGGCTGGACAAGACTGTCCTGTCTGAAGACTCTTCTTTCCACAGCAAGCAGTGAAAACAGAGAAGGGGAGGTAGGTCACAGGTGTCTAGGAAAAGTCTGAAACAATTATGAAAGAGAATGGGAGAGAGGAGATGACTTGAGAAACTACTGTACGACGATCGGTGAATACTAATGAGCAGTGTAACAGTGTATCTTATGTGTGGTCTTCCCCAGCGGCACTCAAGAGCCCCAGTCACAATGGGGAGTGATAGCCAACAACTGCAGTTTTACCTCAAATAACACTGCCGTCTCACTACTATAAAGTACCATAAAAGCAGTGCTCGGTATGAATTCACTGACTGCTTTACAAAGAGTATTTAATGAATAACGTTACCGCCACCATCTGCTTCACCCCCGTGTTTTAAAATTACTTCATCAGATCCTCTTCATTAACAGGTTTAAAAAACCAATACAAGAACCCCCTAGCACCCACCCCTCCAAAAAACCAACACAATACAGAACAACGTGGAGGTGAAAATCAAACCGCGAACTGATTCAGAATCTAGGCCTCTCGGTGCTGGACGATCATGGTGGAGGCAGAGCACAGGAAGTAAGGTCACCACCCAGGGAAAGCTAACCCAGGACCTCTCAGTTCCCAAAATAAAATGAAAACCCGAACAGTGTAAAGCTCAAAATGGTGCTGTAGTAAATGAAATAAACAGGAGGAGGCATTTGCAGCCATGGCTGAAACTGCCCAATAAATGTTTCAGATTTCTGAACGAGGGGGAAATTACAAGAATGTGTTTCCTAGTTATAATAAGTTATAATTCCTTATAAATGAGGAAGCTGAGTGCCGTCAGCGTAAATGACACAGGCCTCTGAAGGCCCTTGACACCCCACGCTGCTAACGCTGAGCACAGCGGTACGTGGGCAGGCGCCTACCTGGGGACTGTGCGTCTCGCAGTCCATGGCCTGGACGGCAGCTGTGAAGTGCCCACCGCTGTGCCGGTGCTGGTGCGTTGGGTCCGACCTGGCTCGCCCACTGTTGCTCGTGCCCGACGACCCACCTTAAGTATCGCAACCGAAAAGAACTTGTAAGTTCAAAGTTCATCTCGGTCAAGTTTATATTCTAAAACTATAACATTAAAACTGAAAGTATGTCACACACACAAAAAAGCACATTAACAGAAAGTCACGTGATTCCCTAAATTCTTTCCACTGAACTAAAATACGATCATGTTTGGTTTTGCCAGAGGAAAGCGCCAAACATGTGGACAAAAATTTCCATTTCGAAAACAATTAAAAACGTGGGTTAATAGAGAGTTTTGCTTCCAGCTACCAAGCAGAACTGATTACATGCATAATGACGTACTCAGGCTTTGGGGAAGGTGAATTTTTTACTTCACCACAAAGACGAGATTAGGTAAAATAATTCCTCCCTACCCCATTAACAAATTCTAAGAAACACTTTCAAACAAGCTCCATCCGTAAGGAAAACAGTAAACATTCGAAGCCTCGCCGAGCGGCACAAGCACCGACCTGAGCTGGACGACGTGCTCGAGGTGGTGCCCGAGGACTGGGACTGCTCCATCGCGGGGCTCGTGGACACACTGTTACTTGTATTTGTACCTTCGTCAGCTGTTTTCTTGAAAAAACTGTGCTGCAGGGCATAGTACGGTTGAATTCGAGTTTTGGGGTCATAATCAAGCATCCTTAAAATGAGGTCTTTGAACTTCAAGTAGTCGGCTACCGTATGACCCGATTCCCCAGCACGACGCCCACCAGGCCCGCCTGTTTCTACTCCAAGAATATTATGAAGTTTACGGGTTCCTGGTGGTTTATACTCCTAAAGAGAAAAAAGAGAAAAAGGCCTTCTATGAATATGACGGGATATGTAAAAGTCTCCATGACTTCAAACATGCTGAAATAGATAATGGTGAGGCATTTATTAAAAAGAACGCTTTATAGTTAGATGCTCTAATGATTTTCACACATCACTATTCTGAATGCACTATACTTAGGAATTCAAAAATAATCTTGAGACCAAAAATGACTACAAAGATCATGTAGCCCTGGGGTCAGCAAACTACGACTTGGCCCAGGTTCTGTTTCTGTACAGCCGCAACTATGAATAGCTTTTACATTTTTAAAGGTTGCAAAGACAAACAAAACCAAATAAGAAGATACAAGAGAAGCCCATAAAGCTTAAACCTTCGCTCTCTGTTCCAATGCACCTGAGAAGTTGGCTCCACTTCCTATAGTGACAGTGGCTCAGCAAAGCTGTGATGACCCCTCCAAGTAGGCTCCATGTAAAGAATCACGGTCTAACCCTACGTGCTCATGTTTAAAGAAATTAAAAGCACATTTTATTTATGTCTCCCTTTAGAAAGTATGTTTAATAACAAGTTACTTTAACATGTGTTGAGTTTTTTAAATAGATAAGCCTGAAAATCTCTATGAATATTGAATTTATTCAGAATAGTATCACTGGATTTTTGCTTCTAGTTACAATGTGAAAATTTGCAAAAGACTACTACTGCCCTCACTCTAAAAGCAAGGACAAGCCTGGCAGATAAGCCATAAAAATCACTGCTTTAAACAAAATAAAAACCTATCCAAGAGCTGAGGACTAAAGAAACCAGAATTAAATTCTAGAAAATGAGAAGCCTTTCCTCCTTACGGTAGGAGAAGGAACAAATGCTATGGATCTGGGTAAGGAGAATCCAGTGGCACTCTGAATCAACTGCTCACGGCCACATATGAATAGGCTGGAGCATGGGGAGAGCCCAGACAGGACCCCCCCCCCCGCCCAGGGCACTGCAAGTCTGGGAGCAGAGCGGCAGGATGACCAGTCTCCTGAGGCACAACAAGGTAGGAATGAGCTGCTGGCTGGGCAATAACGCATAATCCTTCCTGTCTCCACAAACACTGCTGAAAACCTATGAAGACAGTGGAGAATAGAATCTATGTCAAACAAACAAGCTAAACTACAAACAAGGTTGAGTCAGTCCCCCAACTAGTAGTTGACAGAGAAAGAGCCATGCCTAAGATTTCATCCATCTCAACTGTTCTTAAACACAGAAAGTCTGGCATGCATTTAAAAATTGCAGACACAACCCACCCAAAAAAGGATCCACAATGAAGTTAAAAAAAAAAAAGAAAGAAAATGACCCACATAAATAAATGACCCAGACGTGAAACTGGCAGACAGTCATTTTAAAATAAGTGTGATAAACACATTAAAGAATTTAGTTCAAAGGTGGACAGCATGTGTGAATATGTGGGGGATTTCAGAAGAGAAAAAGAAAACTATTTTTTTAAAAGGATAAATGGAAATGTGGAAATGCTAGAACAAAAAAATTCCAGTATCAGAAATGAAGAATCCATTTAACGGTTTTAACAGATGACTGGACTCGGCAGAAGAAAAAAAAAAAAATCAGTGAACTCGAAGATAGAGCAAAGGGGCGCCAAGCCAGTTAGCTCAGTTGGTTAGAACGTGGTGCTCTTAACAGGGTTGCCGGTTCAATCCCCACATGGGCCACTGTGAGCTCCGCCTTCCACAGCTGGATTGAAGCGGCTACTTGACTTGGAGCTGATGGGTCCTGGAAAAACCCACTTATAATAAATAAAAGTTTAAAAAATAAAAGACAGAGCAAAAAAATGATCCAAACTAAGACACAAAAAGGAAACAGAATGAATAACCCAGAGAGCCCTAAGGTAATATTAAGCACTGTAATATACATGTATTTGGGGAATTAGGAGGAGAAAGACTGAAGCAGAAAAGAAAAAAAGAAAAAAAGTCTGAGGATTTTAAAAATGAATGAAAGAGATCAACCCACAGATCCAAGAAACTTAGCAAACTCCAAGGAAAATAAACACACACAAAAATTATGCCTAGAAACGTAACAGTTAAACTATTGAAAAATCAAAAGACAAAGAGAAAACATGAAATCAGCCACAGGGAAGGAGACACATGATATGCAAGGGTACAATCCTTAGAAAAATCACAGACTTCTCTTCAGAAACAATGTAATACCGAAAGCAATGTCATTAACATCCTTAAACAATATCAAACATCTTTTTTTATTTTGCTAAAATGTCAACGCAGAATTCTATGCCCATGGAAATTTCCAAACCCATGGAAAATATCTTCCCCCAAGTGATGGTGAATAAAGGTATTTTCAGATAAATAACTGCTGAGAGAATCCATCAGCAGAAGTTAGTCACTATAAAATAAAAAGTTGAAGTTCTTCAGGCTGAAGAAACATGGTAACAGGTGGCAGCCAGGAATTGCAGAAAGGAATGAAGAACTATACGGGTAAATAGGAAAAGATCTTTTGATTAGCGTTATTTTTACATGTTTTAAAATATCTTTAAAAGTCATTTTTATCTAAGCAGTTGATGATGTAAGTAGAATATGACGGCAAGTACACAAGAGATGGAAGACATTAGGTAAAAGCACATGGTTATCATGTGTACGAAGTGCTATAATATTATGTGAGGATCAACTGACAAGTTAAAGATGCATATAAGAGAAATACTAAAAATTACATACAAAGGAATAAAAAGTCAATAGAGGCAATGAAATAAAATACCTGAAAGTACTCAACTACCTCAAAAGAAGGCAGAAAGAAGGAAGGGGGAACAAAGAACTGACAGGATAAACAGATCACAACACAGTCTAAAACCCAAACCTCTGAATAACTTTAATGGGCTAAAAACACTCATCCTGAAAGAAAGAGACTATCAGGCTAGGTTAAAAAAACATGACAAGTTTATGTTGTATACAAAAGTCATACTTCATATAAAAGTATGAACACATTTAAAGTAAAAGAGTAGAAAAAAGTATATACTATGAAAAATTTAAGAATAAGAAAGCTGGCATAACTATAGTAATATCAGACAAAGTAAACTTAAAGACAAAAATATTGTTGGAGATGAAGAGGGACATTTCAGGAGGAACGTGGTAGATGACAGTAAGTGAGCTCAAATATATGGAAGGAAAACTGATTCTGGGTGGTGAACACACAATGTGATATATAGATGATAGATTACAGAATTGTACACTTGAAACCTACGTAATTTTACTAACCACTGTCACTCTAATGAATTTTAATTTAAAAAAATGACATTTCATGATGAATGAATTTATCATGAGGTAATAATACTAAATGGGTCTACACCTATTAAGAGAGCTTCAAGAAAATGTAAAGCAACTAAAGGGAGACTAAGACAAATCCAAAATTATGACTGAAGAGTAACACACCTCTGTTATCGATACAGGTATACATAGACACACAGTTAGGGGTGTAAAAGCTCTGAAGAAAAATATCAAACAACCTGACATATACTGACATTTGTAGACCACTACACCAAACGAATATAAAACACAATTCTTTTCAAATGCACATGGAACATTCACCAAGGTCATAAAACAAGTCTCAATGAATTTTGAAAGAGTGAAATCATATTTTCTGAACACAATGCTATTGAATTAGAAATCAGTAACATTAAGATATCTAGAAAATCCTTGAATATTTTGAAATTATGTAACACTAACAATGGGTCAATAAAAAAATCACAGGGAAATCAGAAACATTTCAAAATGAATGATAGTGAAAATAATATATCAAAAGTTATAGGATGCAGCTAAAGCAATGCTTAGAGGGAAATTTATACCATTCAATGTAATAAGAGAAGGAAATTTTAAGTAAATGATCTAAGCTTCCACCTTCAGAAGCTAGCAAAAGAAATTGAATCTAAAGTTAGAAGGAAATAATAAAGAACAAAAATCAATGAAACAAAATCTAGACTAAGAATAGGGGAACAAAAAGATCAACAAAACCAAAAGCTGGTTGTTTGAAAAGATTAGTAAGTTTGATAAAACCCGAGCAAGAGTAATAGGTAAAAAAGGAGAAAACACAAATGACCGGTATCAGGAACAAAAGAGAGACTGTCACTACAGATCCTCCAGAAATTAAAAAAACAATGAAATATTATGGTTACATTTATGCTAACAAACCCAACAACTGAGATGCGAAAGAGAAGTGTCTTAAAATACATAGCTTACCAAAATTCATTTAAAAAACAAAAAAAACCTCTCAAAACACTAAACATAGAAAACTACCTGTTCAACCCGATATAGGGCCACAAAATATATGCAACTAACATCATATTTAATGTTGAATAACTACATGCCTTTCCCATAAGACTGGGAACATGCAAAGATGTTTGCTATCACCAT
The DNA here is from genome assembly GCF_057876585.1 of Rhinolophus sinicus. Lineage (NCBI taxonomy): Eukaryota > Metazoa > Chordata > Mammalia > Chiroptera > Rhinolophidae > Rhinolophus > Rhinolophus sinicus. The sequence continues at coordinate 6,692,418 of NC_142517.1, forward strand.
TACTATTCAATATATGGAGGTCCTAGTCAGTTAATAAGAAATAGAACGGCATACAGATTAAAAACATAAAACTGTTTATTCATAGAGAACATGATAGCTTAAGTAGAAAACCCGACAGAATCTGAAACAAAAAAAGTAAAATGAATAGGTGAATTTAGCAAGGTCTCAGGATAACATATATGTTAGCAATGAAAAATTAGAAAACAGCATTTTGAAAATGACAAAATAGCATCAAAAAAACCATTAAAAGCTTAGGAATACATTGAACAAAATGTGAATGAAACTTCTGCACTAAACACTACAAATGCTGCTGAGAGAAATTAAAGAGCTAAATACAAGGAAAGGTAAACCATGTTCCGAGATTGGAAGGCTCAATACTGTTAAGATGACCATTCTCCTGAATGGACTCTCAGTGTAATCCAAATCAAAAATCCCAGCAGGGTTTTTTGGTACAAATTTATAAGCTGATTCTAAAGTTAAGTATGTTATGAATGCATAAAATATATACATACTAGTCTATCTTATCATTTACTATTATAAAAGAAATACAAATCTATTACAAAAAGGTCAAATTTATCATAACTTAAACACACAGACCGCACACGCGACACCATTTGCAGTTGAGAGAAATGTAAACAAACATAAAGATGCAGTATTAAATCTTAACTGGAGTGTGTATTGTGGCTCTGGACTCATCTCGTGGCCTCCTCCTGTTGCTACCGCGGTGAGCTCAAGTATAGCAAGTGTCCTCTCCAGGAAACTGCGTATTGCAGTCAAGAGTGATCTCTCGCAGTTCTCACATATTTTTCATCGTGTTTAGTACAATACCGCAAACCCTGAATAACACGCCATGGCACCCATATGAAGTGTCACTAGTGATGCTGAAATGCTCCCAAGAAGCAGAGGAAAGTCATGACATTACAAGAAAAAGCTGAAGTGCCTGGCATGGAGCACAGGTTGAGGGCTGCAGCTGCAGTTGCCTACCATTCCAAGATAAATAAATACGTCATATGGACCGTCGTAAAAATAAGAAAAGGAAATCTGTGCAACTGTCGCTGCAGCTATGTCAACAGGTGCCAAAACCTTGCACATTTTGCATATTAAAAATGCAATTTTTATATGGGGGCAGGATTGCTACAAGAAAGACCTACCTATACTCTAACATGATTCGAGAAAAAGCGAAGTCATGTGGCAACTTAAAGCAAAAGGAAGGTGAAGGGTCTAAAGCTGGAAAAGTTAATGCCAGCAAAGGATGGTCTGATCATTTTAGAAAGAAGTTTGGCTTAAAAAAAAGTCAAGATAACAGGAGAAGCAGCTTCTACCGACCCAAAGGCTGCAGACAGTTCCCAGGAGCCAGTAAGAGAATCCCTGGGGAGAAATGGTATCGGCCTGAAGAGGTTTCTAATGCAGATGAAAGTGCCCTGTTCTGGGGGGGAAATGTCACAAAAGACATTTTGTAGTAAGAAAGAGAAGGGAGTACCAGGATTTAGGAGGAAGGGAACAGGCCAACTAGAGTGTTCTGTGCAAATGCAGTCGGGTTTATGGTCAGGACCGCCCTGATCTAGAAGCAGCTGCTCAACCCCGAGCCTTCAGGAAAAGATAACACCAACTTCCAGTCTTCTGGTTGTATAAGAGAACCTGATAGAGAGAAGACCGTGAAAGTCTGGAAGGATTACAGCACCGAAGGTGCCACCGTTGTTACAGAAAAAGCTGTAAAAGCCATCAAGCCCAGAACAATAAATTCCCGCTACAGAAAACCATGCGCAGATGCTGTGCATAGCTTGACAGGATTTACGACAGAGCCAATCAAAAAAAATCATGATTGTGGACACCGCAAGAAAGCTGGGGCGGGGGGGAGGAGGTGCGGGGTAAAGCATTTCAAGATATGGATCTTGGAGAAATTCCAGAGCTAAGAGACACACTAGAGGAATGCAATGAAGACGATGTGCGGGAGACGAGCGCTTCCAAACAAGGGCCACGTGATGAGGAAGATGTAGAAGAAGCAGGGTCAGAAAACAAACTGACATCAGACGCTGGCAGAAGTGCTGAGTATTCAGGGCTGCTTTTGCCGTCTTTCATGACATGGCCACTTCCATGAGATGGGCACGGAAACTAAAACAAATGGTGAAGGAGTGGTACCACACAGAAACACTTGGAGAGAAATGCAAAGCACAAAGGCAGGCAGAAACGTCGACTGATTTGTCAGGTTACCCGCGTGTGCCTGCCGCTCCTGCCTCCCCTTCCACACCCTCTACCTGTCCCTCCTCTGCCCCCCAGATGGTGAGACCAAGCCTTCTCCCCCCTCTTCCTCCCCATCAGCCTTCTCAATATGAAGACCTTTATGATGACCGGCTTCCACTTAATGAACAGTAAATCATCATCATGCTGTACAGTTAATAAACGTGTCTGTTGTGTATGAGTCAGTGTCTTCACATGAAAATCTAGTAACCACAGCAAGGACTCTGAGACATTTTTGTGTCATCGTCGCCGTCACCAAGCAGTCATCGTGTAGAACATCACACGCGAGACTTGTGTGGAAGTGGACAGCCTATTCTCACACAGGCAAAAGGTGAGTGCTATTTCATATAAAGTAATGTATTCATTTTCTTACTGCTCTATAACTTGCTTTCAAGGACTTATATTACCATACGGTACGCCTCCCTCTCTCGTAATTGGAGAACCTGCATATCAGCTTATCATCACAGGTAAGTGCATTTTTTAAAATGTAACAATGTTTCCAATACTGTATTATAAATACGACTATAATCCTGTATGCCATAAAAATTGTATGATTCATTCATTAGTGTATAGGCTAGGCCACTGTGAAGCAATCACATAGTTCCTTCCTCATTATCAATAAATATGAATTTCTTTGTCACGTTATCTTTTCATTTTTGATGGTTAGTATTAGTAACATGCATAACATCTAGTGTTTTGTAGCATATAAAACAGTATTGGTGTAGGTACTGACACACAATTCACCTTATAAACAGACGATGTAAACTTATGAAATCGATAAATACAGTATAGTACTGTAAATATATTTTTTCTTATGATTTTCTGAATAACATTTTCTTTTCTCTAGCTAACTGTATTATAATACAGTATACAATGCATATGACATATAAAATATGTTACTTGACCTATATGTAAGGCTTCCAGTCAACAGTAAGCGATTGAAGTTTTGGGTAGTCAAAAGTTATATGTGGATTTTCGATGGCACGGGGGTCAGCACCCCTACCCCTGCACCTGAATTCGTGACTTACCACAAAGCTATAGAAACCAGCACTATGGTAATGGTTTAAGGACAGACAGAGCAATCAAACAGAACGGAATCCAAATATGAACCCGCACAGAAAAGATAATTTTGTTTTGGACAATAGCACTAAGTCACATCAACAGAGAAAGGCGACTGTTTTCAACAAATCATGCTGCTACTAGATAGGCACGTGGGGAATATGAACTTCAGCTCCTACACCTCATTCCATATTCAAACATTAATCCAAGATCCACAGAACTTTAACATAAAAGAATCAGAAAAACTTTTAGAAGAAAACATGGGAGAATCGCTCCAAACTTGAAGAAGGCAACTTTTCTTAAAACACAAAAACTACTATTCATTAAACAAAGGTGACAAATTTGATTTCATTAATATTAAAATTTTCTGCTCATCAAAAGATACAACTAAGAAATAGGCAAACCACAGTCTGGGGAAAAAATATTGACACATATGTGACAAAGAACTTATAGAACTCCCACAACTCAATAATTAAACAACCCAATAACAAAGGGGCAAAAGACTGGAAAGACTGCCATAAAAGAAGAGGTACGAATGGCCGGTAAGCACGTGAAAAGGTGGTCGGTATCACCAGCCATGGGGGAAATGCACATGAAAACCACCACATATCCATTAGAATGGCTAAAATCAAAAAGACCAACCATATCAAATAGAGAGGATGTCATATAACTGGAACCCTCATATACTGTGGACATGTAAAATGATAAAACTTTGGAGAACTATTTGGTATTTTCTTACAAAGGTAAACACACATGTACCATATAACCTGGCAATAATTCTACTTTAGGTAGTGACCACAGAGAAATGAAAACATGTATGTACAGAAGATTTACACAAGAATGTTCCCAGTAGCCTTACTCATAATAGTCCCAAACTGGAAACAACCCAAACATCCACTGATAGGTAAATATAGATAGGTCATAGTACTTTCATTCAATGGAATACTATGAAGCAATGATAACTCCTGAGACACTCAACAATATGAATGAATCTCTAAAACCAAAATGTTTGTTAAGTGAAAGAAACAAATACTAGAGAATTCCATTTATATGAATTTTGCCTATGAATAGGCAAAACTAACTAACCTATGATGATAGAAAGCAGGGATGAGATGACAAACAAGGGTCATGAGAGAACTTTGGGGGCAGTGGAAATATATCTTCTTTTACGTAGTAGATATATTGGAAAATAAAGATTGAAACTCAAACTAAACACTTTAAATACACATCTTATTATATGTGAATTATACTTGAACAACAGAGCACCATTTGTAGTCTTACTTCTTCATCCCACTTCCCCACCAAAGGAAAAATATATAGTAGGTATGAATTTCATTACCAGGAAGCAAAAATGGGCTCTTGAAACATAAAATGACAAATTAAAAGTAAAAATAAAATCACGAAGAAAGTAAACCGCACAGATACCCAATGGTAGTGCCTGCACATCTATTTATACTTATGGTTAAAATCTTTAGCGCTTCCTTTCATAATGTAATCACTTTGGCTATGGATTTGTGGGGTTTAGTTTACAAATTTTATTTGTTTAAAGAGAAACAGCTATTTTATACTTTAAAACACTAAGTTCCTTATTGTGTAGTCAGTTGCTAATTGTGGCTAAGGGAAATCTCATAGTATCTATAGTTAATTAATATGTATTAAATGTAGATTAATACACTTTTAATTTTAAGATGGGAAAAGATTTATCTACTCTTTTCTCAAATGCCTCCCCAGAAATAATTAAAAATAATAGTAATGATTATAGCTTGAATTGGAAGGAAATGACAGGTTATAGTCCATTAACCGTGGTTTTATAAAGCAGAGATTTAGGGAATGGGATGGGATGAACATTTTATTTAAAAAAAGAAAAAAATAGCGTAAGAAAAGAAAAACAACTTCAAAATGGAGAAAGAAGTAGCCCTGTACTGCAGAGACACAAAACATGAAAGAGGTGTCATATGCTCCATGCTAATTCAAATCACCTGGCAAGAGCTACCTTGACTGCTGGTGAAGCTAAGGATTCCCAGGCTGTGTTTTGGTTCAGTGGGGAAAGGGGCCATGATTGACAGGTATGTGACAAAAGCAAAAGGACTTAGGATGTCTGCCTGGTGCTTTCCTTCCTTAGGGGAATAGGCAAAATTTAGCTGCCGGACATTGCACTGCCTGGAACTTTAGACAATAAGGCAGAATGCAATTCGCCACAAATCAGTTCTGAAAAACACAATTACATATATAGTATATTTTTAAATATTCTAAAGAAAATCACTTGGTATTAAAAGTTAAGACTCGATAGCTACATGAAGACGAATTAAAGCATACAATAATCTTCAGTTCACAGGAAATGACACTTGCTGGCCCCACCGCTAAAATGCAAGGACAAAATAAAAACTGGGGCAAAACTAAAATCTCTTCAACATTTTGTAGTTAAAAATGCAAAACTACAATCACATGGTGTCCTTTATATATATGTCACACACAATCACATATTTAGGCATTAGATTCATTGTACACTAAAACAAACTAGTATAAAATACATGATTATTTTCAGATCTATAAAACAGAAAGGTAAATCAAGATGCAGATTTCTCTATGAAACTGACATAGTTCAGGTATCCAAAAACCAGTTCTCAGATAAAAGCAAATCACTAAAACAAGCCTAATATTTTAAAAACCTCACTTTTTAAAGATTTTAGAGGTGTGAAATTCCTGCTAACCATATCATCAAGCTAAAAATATAAAATCGATCAAAGGATCATCTTGTCAGTTCATATTCTTGTCACATTACTGCTTAAGTCAAAAATCTTTTTCTTCCATCTGAACTAAAAAAATGGCCATTTACTGAAATTATGACTTCTGTTCACAGCTGCAGTATTGTTAACTGTGAATTCACTATACATGCAAGTTTTGAGAAACAAAGGTCAAACTGACTGATCCCACTGTTGAAACAAGGCTTGCTGATTTGATCAGCTGTCTCAAAAGGCAGACATACCGTTTTCATAATGTAGCCTTACAGAGAACCCTGACCATTAAGCAAACACTGGTCCATACAGATAGTTCTATATCTAGCTTTTGAAGAAAATATATACACACCTAAGTTATTATTGAAACTGTTTAACGCTGATTTCAAGTAAATACAAAATGAGATATAAAAAGACAACTCTAGTGAAAGAAATAACAAAGGCTCAAAAAAAGTGTTTCCCTATTTTACCCGTTTTCCATCTTTGGTCTTCTTTAAGTTCCAAGTGCCATCTGGCAACTTCTCAAAGAACTTTCTTGCTTTTGGTGCTTGGTCAAGAATATGAGCAGGTGGAATACCCAGAACTTCCACTATTTTATTCATCTGATCTACCTGTATTAAGAATAAAAACAAAAAAATCTGTAATTTCTACTGTAGTGTATCTTTTGCTCACCATTCATCCATTCACTCATTCATTCATTCACTATAAATAAGTGAGCTGAGCACCGCCTGTGGGCCAGGCACTGAGTACATGGTAATGAACAAATGAGATAAACTCCCTGCCCTCCTTAGAGTCCCACATCTCAGAGGGGAGGGCAGACAAACAAATAAACACATAAATCTGTGGTGTGTCAGGTGGCCATGGATACAAAGGAGAAAAAGGAAGGTTTGAAGAGAATTTTAAAAGTTTAAGTTGTTGGAGAGTTTTAGTTAAATAACCATCAAAAAAAAAAAAAAAATACCAGAGGATTAATAAAGTGTAGCTCTAATAAACTGCTTTTGAAAGTACAGATTCATTTACTCAAATAGCGAGTGTGTACTATATGCTGGAAACCACGCTCAGTAGAATATAGCAGTAAACAAAAGAGATAAAAATCCCTACCAAAAAGGTGATGTGATGGATGGGGAACAGATCCCCAATAACAAATACATACATATATTATGACAAATGACAACTGAGAACTATGGAGAAAATTATAGGGGATGGGGAGTGAGAAGGGACACTGCAACTTAAAGTGTTGTGAAACCACTAAGAAGGTGACCTGAGAGCAAACACTGAAAGACAATGAGGGAAGGAGCCAAGGGCTATCTGGGGAAAGAGCGTTTCAGGCACAGGAAGAAGAAATGCCAAGGCCTTGGTAGTGGCCTCTGACTACTGTTTCCAAGGAACCAAACAGAAGACTGTGTGCTAGGTCAGAGAGTGAGGGAGATGAGGGGTAGAGGACAGAAGTCCATGGAAGGAAGGGGTTTTCCAGCCAATCGAACAGCTCTGGCTCCTACAAGGACGGAGATGGAAGCCACTCAAGTTTCAGATTATCCTAATATTGTTTAAGCCCATGAAAAGATATTAATTTACAGTAACAGTATTTATATTAAAATAAACACACACACACACTATTGCAGTTACAGCTGAACAGTAGCTCTACCTTATTAGCAGTTCTATAACCCAGTACAAGTCATTAAGTTTTGTCGATCTTTCTTTTTTCATTTATAAATGAATGGACTGATCACAATCTGCAATGGTTAACTTTTCTTTAAAAATAAAAAACCCCACAAGCAAACAGTTTTAAAATCAATGAAAGCCTAACTGCTGTGACTGCAAGGGGATCTGGCCCCTCCTTTGCCCTCCCAAGTACTGCCCTCTGACCATCAAAAATCTTCTAAGAACACAGACAGAAAACCTGTGGACTAGAAGAATGGCACATAGTCTGTGGCTCTAAAATTCTACAATCCTAATTTACTCTAAATTATTCAGACTGAATTTCCATCAACGCTATTGGTCATCACTTCTTTAATTTCAAATTATACTCTCAAAATTTATAGTGACGTTTACACTGTTTTCAGGGTGGCCCTCATTCCTTCGTTATCAACTTCTTCTGTTATTATACTTAAAATCTGTAAACTTTATACAAAAATACTTAACATTTTCTAATCTACTTTATTGTTCTTCATTAGCAGATTAAAAGATCTAACTCTCTTAACATTATATAATTGAAAAAATGGAAAATATACATTCAAAACTAACCTAACATTTGAATGATTAAGATGGTAAATAGACAGCTTTTCCTTAAAACAACTTTCAGATTACACTGTTCAAGATTAAAAACAAAAAGAAATTATGAAAATAGAAACAATTTTTAAAGCAACCCATCATATACCTCATTGGCTCCACTGAACAGAGGTTCTCCAGTGTGCATTTCAACCAAAATACACCCAAGGGACCACATGTCGATAGCAAGGTCATAAGGCATTCCCAGTAGCACCTCTGGAGACCGGTAAAAGCGACTCTGAATATACTGGTATATCTGAAATATATTTCACAATAGTATTAATTCCAAAATAAGTTTTCTTTAATTGTGGTCAACACTAGGTGAATATCAATCTAATATTAACAGAAACAAATAATTGGCTAACTCCTAAATTAGGGCTCCATTTACTGATTTCAACATTAGACTATGAATATTAAAGAACTAAACATGTCCCCCCTTTACCCTTCTACTATCCCCCCAATCCCCAACACCCTCTGGTAATCACTAAACTATTGTCTGTGTCTATGAGTTTCTGTTTCTTTCTCTGTCTTCTTCCTTTGTTGCTTTCAGTTTTATATCCCACATTATCAGTGAAGTCATATGGTTCTCGACTTTTTCTGTCTGACTTACTTTGCTCAGCATAATAATCTCAAGATCCATGTAGGTTGTCACAAATGGCACCATCGCGTCTTTTCTTATGGCACAATATTTCACTGTGTATATATACCACATCTTTATCTAATCATCTATCGAAGGACACTTTGGTTGTATATTTGAAACCTATGTAATTTTACTAATCATTGTCACCCCAATAAATTTTAATTAAAAAAAAGGAAAGAACTAAACATGTCAAGCGAGTGGTTAATCTGACTGAAATGCAAAATATATAAAATGTAAGTGTTTTCATTTAGTCCAATCCTAACTGGTAAATCATGATATATCTTAAAACAATTATGCCTTATTAGGAAAAAATATTATTGAGAATAATGTATTTCTCTATTAATTATTTTTTCTTGATATGGCTGGCACTTAGTTTGACATTAACTTAAGAGCTAAACTGTATTTAAGTTAACCTTCTTTAGGTTAACTTAGGTTACAATGTATTTCACCATTAAGACTCAAATAAACTCTGTACAACGTAACTGAAAACGCAGGCATCTGCACTGTATTAGTATCACAGATAAATCCTCGAAACATTGCCATATGAAGATTCAGCTGGGAGTCTTTTCTGGCTCATCACGTCTCTGCCCGGTCCCCCTCCTACCTCAATCTAAGCTTTCTCAGAAAAAGACACTCTTGAAATGGATTGTCGTCAATGAAGTACTCTGAAAATGTCTTGAGAAACCAGTTCATCTTCACTTAGCCCAAGTTTATATCTACTAAAGCAAGTATCAGTAAAGCAAAGAAAGTTTTATTTAAAAAGAATGAGAAACAAAATCCTCTTAACTACCTAACTCCACACTCAAACAGGCAGCCAGCAACATGGTCTTTTTCTGCTTTCTCACAAAAGCCTCTGTGGCTTCCACCTACAACTCCAGCCAAGTCTCCAAGAATAATAATCTCATGCCTCCAGAACCAGGTCAACCCAACCTTAAGGCCTTCTCAGAGTGAAGAAAGTCTAATTCAAAGGGACCAGGAAGAAGTATTACCTTTCCAAGTTTGTACAAGCCAAGAGCCTCATTAAGCCTCAAAGACTCCCTGCTCCTGTGATGGTCTTATTTCCCCCCTGAGGTAAGTCAGTCACCTCCACATCCAGTCTGATGACTGCAGAGACTGGGTCACCCACAAGGTCGTGCACCAGAATCCCGAGGGACTCTGACCGATACACTTGCCCTGCCACTTTCTGATGCTGAGCCAGGAGGTCCAGGGTAGGGTCACTGCATGTGTATTTTGGAAATGACTTCCCACACGATTCTGATACACTCACGTGGTTGAAAACTCACTGAGCTAAAGCAATAGCTATTTCAGTTTGGCTAGAGAGAGACACTAGTGTTTGATATTAGGACAGAGCATACGATTTGGTTTAAACAGGGAACATTTTTCCCGAGTCTAAAATCTACCCAAATAACTTCCAAGATGGGTATATATTTTCCAGTCATAAAATATACTTTATCCCACATGAACAACTATGAACATGTCTTAATTTTCAGAGGCATCTGAAACAGCAAACTTTGCTTACTACGCCTTCAATTTAAAAAATTATTTCAATAATCTATATAGCATTGCTGCCATAAGATTATCTGCAGAAAATAACAGAGTCAGACAATCCTGTTGGCTGGCTATAAACCTTCAAGATTAAATTCACCTGCTGTATATAAAACCCAGTAAACAGCTGGACAGTACAGGAAATCTCACTAATTTGAAAACACAAGAAATGGAAAGCTACTATCAAATAGTAGTATCTAAATGTCAGTTGTGTCCCCTTTTTTTTCAAAGAAATGCAGTTTCAATGTTTTGAAGTGAATAGAACAGTTTAAAATGAGTAAAATATTATCAAATGGTGATCCTAATTCTTTTTAAGTAGAGAATAACCTATAATTTCTATTTTACAAATAAAACACGCTCTTCAGAGTAATGCTAGAAATAATGCTAGAAAAAAAAGTAGCAAAAATTTCCTATCCTAGAATCAGCTAAACTTAAATCTCTTTTCTGCTACAGACATGTCTGTTTTTTAGCAGTCTGAAGAAAACCAGTTTGGACAAGCGTCAAAATTTATATAGTGAAAATAAAACTTAAAATTATTTTTCAAAAGCAGTATGTCTATCAACTGTGTAATTTCTGTATTACCATGTGTGATGCAAAATTACCTGCATTTTTTTCACCCATCAGTTTTTGAGGAAAAACATTTATCTTGATCTATATTTTACAGTAATGATTTAATGTTCTAGTACTAGAATTTCCCCCAATTTATACAAAAACCTCTATTTGGGAAAGATAGATACAAACCACCTAATATTTAATTTGCTCATCTCCTATTCTTAGTCTTTGAACAAACATATAATTTTTAAAAATCCCCTTTGAAAAACCAATACCTTCCAATTCAAGGTATTACTATTTGCATTTTAAAAGGTATTTCCACAAAATAGGTATCAACACAAGGTGATTCAAGTGCTACATTTTACAGATAATCACCTTGTAATTATTTCCAAATCGTATACACATTAATAACATTTCAAGAATATACCTATTTTACCTAATTGTATTTAATTCACAAGTCCTAAAATGTACTTACCCTCTGCCCCAATTGACAAGAACTGCCAAAGTCAACGATCTTGATTGCACTGCGTTTGGGGTTACACAGAAGGATATTCTCAGGTTTTAGGTCACAGTGAATGATACTAAGTTCTGGAGTCGCAAGGAAAAGCAGTGCAGTGCACATCTGCTGTGCAAATTTTCGTGTTAGGTTCAAAGAGACACCTCGAAAATTGGTGTTCCGCAACAAGTCATAGAGGTTGTAGGACAGCATTTCAAAAACTAAACAGAGATGGTTTCGAAACATAAAGTGGCGTTTCAAATGCACTGAAAAGAGAAAAAAAGTTTCATTTTAAATTCCACATAAACCAATAAAATGAGAATAACGTATGCATAAACTCTCAAACAATCTGTAACATTACAATGTCAAATGCAGAGTGAAAATCAAGTTAAAATTGGAGATCAGCACTCTGCAGTAATAGCACATTCTTTAATCAGTTAAGAATATCTAAATTGTTCATCTGCTGAATTAAACAGGTGCAGTGTCTGTCAATAAGCAATATAATGTAAGAAATACCACCAAAGTGCCTTGTTTTTTCAAAAAAATTAAGTCAGGTCTGAAAACCTGAGTAGCAAACTGACAACCAGTACTGAAAATACTTGGGTAACTTTATCCTCACTTGTAAGAGAAAATGCTTTCTACTTCCTGAGAGCCCTACCTCAACCCATAACTGCATCTGTCTAAGCCCCACCCACCGGGATCTCCAGTTGGTGACAATGCTGTCCTTAGCAGCTCTCTCTGGGAAGGCTTTGATAGATACACAATCTGCTTTGCTGAGCCTCAGATTTCACTAGTCATTTTCTGTAACAACTGTCAAAGGCAAACATAGATTTTTTTTTTTTTCTTTTAGGCAAGTATAGCAATGTTTGAAAACCATGCTTTGGAAGGTATGAGAGTTCATAATCACAGTATTTGATTATGTTCATCAAACTGGTACATGGGACATCTTGTGTAAGACTGAAGGTTTGGGAAAACTTCAAAATAAAGCTCAATCACAAGAAGAAATTATAAGAAGCCTTATGAATGGGGAAAGAGAATACATTACTTGCTATCACTGCTGACCTTCTAAAAAAGCTTAATATTCGCTCGCTAAATTGCTTCAAAGATTGTGCTTTAATTAAGATTGACTTCACTTCAGATGAGGTCATTCAATAAAATGCTGCCCCCTTCACTATAAAATTTTTACATACACCGAACAAGCACCCATAACTCAACTGGAATAACATAAAACAACCATTTGTCGAGGTTACCTTCATTTTTGTCTTTTAGTATCATAACAACAGGTTTCTCTACAGAGTTATCTGGAATAATTACGACAAGAATAACAATGACAGAATTCAACGTCTGGTCCCTGAGGAGGGGGCTACACTGAGCTGTCCTGGTAGCAGTCCCCACAACTGCCTCCCTGGAAACAGTGTACACCAATACTGCTTTTAGATCATTCCTGATACACACGACCTAAAATTAGGTTAAGTAACACAATACAAACTCTACATGGCTCCATGGGAGTCTGTACCACAACTCAACACTCTGCAAATTATCAAAAGAGTCCTTAAAGGTTTCATAAGAATGTAACCTTATCTTCTTAATCACTGAAGTTCCTTGGTTTAAAACTAACAACAGCTCCATGTGACAATAAGACACCCCATAGACATGGTCCATGCAAGAGTTTTAATACTGTCAAGCAGTAGCCACAAGTGGAATGCAAAAGGGAACTGATGTCAGAAGAATTCCAACGCGATTATGAAAACCCCTCTAAGCAGCTGTGATTAGAATGTTCTTCCAATGGAACACCAATGCACTGGGTTCTACTCAACCTTCCTACGCAGTGCTCATCTGCTGCGTGTCTCTAGGGTGCGAAGCACTAAGGCCACTGCCAAAGAACTCTCAAACACAGTGTATTTGTTTAGTCTTTTGAACTGAACTTCAGGGAGCATGGAGGGTTGGCAAGACTTTGTTCTAGGTCTAAACTGAATTTTCTTTTAACCAGACCATGGCAGGTACTAAATAATCCAGGTAAGAAATGATGCTACATGGTCAAGCAGTAGATTTTTTTAAGAGGTCAAAAGACATAAGACTATAAAACATCAGAATAAACTAGACTGATCAATTACTTCAAAACATAAATTATTTACATCATTAAAGAGCAATATGACTTTCAGACACCTTAAATTTAAGGTATCAACTCTACTGGCATGGCTGTGTCTAATTCTAACTTCTTCTTCTGTTGTTTTCCTATATAGAACCTCAGTTGCTTAAAACACTGTACATCAGAACTTAAAAAAAAAATCTGTAAAATACAATCAACGATTAGTTTACTAAAAACAAAATAACAGCCATTATTATCCAGAACTGAGTAACATTTATTGAATACTTACTATAAGCCTGACACATTTTCTTTCAAAAAGGCAGAATTAAAATATTACAGCAATGCACCACCATATTCTCTAATACTTAAGCAAACACTCAAAACACAACAAACGAGAGTGAGAAGAAAGGAAGGGGGAGGCATGTGCAGTGAGCACTTTATAAGTCAAGCATCCTTAGAAGGTCCTTCCTGTGCTTCCAAGCCCCTTGAAGGGAAATAGGCTCAGTTTATACTAAGTTATAATCACAGAAAATAGCAAATGACCAGTAAGTGTAAAGAGGAAGTTTTAAATACAAATGTTATTACTATGGATTATATCAAAGAAGAAACTAAGGAAGAAAAAGTAATAGTATAAGCTCATTTTATTGTACAAGAGGGGATGAAGGGTGTTTCATAAATGAAATCTAACCTGTGTATCTTAACCATACACCTTTAAACATCCATTTTTTGTTTCTACCACTGTTGGGGGACTAGAGAACTATAATGCCCTTTCTTATTTTCTTAAAAAGGAGTTCGCTAAATAACATGTAACCTCATGTTTATCAGGCAAAGCAGGCATTTCTGAACATAAGTTGCTATGTATACATGGCCTACAGGAACTTCTCTAATTGGTTCTAAAGTCTCTTATATTTATACTTGGCAGCAATTTGTTTCCTGGTGGCACATAAAATAATGGTGTCTTACAATCACTGGCATCTTAGATTTGATTAATAGTATTAAAGAAGGTATAATTAGAAGATGTTTTGCCCATATACCAATTGGCGCCAGACTTCACTATTTTCCTAATTCTTCTGTCTCCTCTTTTTGTTTTCAAAAAGAGGGTTAGGCAGAGGTAGGTTCAGATCCTATCTCCAGAGCTCTGAGACCTTGTATACGTAACTCGTGGTACAAACCGTCTGTGATACAAAGATTCTACCACCTACCTTACAGGACTGCTATGACCATCATAGATGATGGAAGAAAAGCACAAATAATATGGTAGGAGTTCAATAAATGGTGGCTGTCAAACTGACAGTCTGGGGAGGAGCCTGAGATCTTGGCTCAGACATCCCGAAAATGGTTCTATCACCAGTAACAACAAGTTAGCTTACTTCTCATTTCTGAGCTGTGTGAGAAACTGTTACCAGAAAGAGGACACTGGATCAATACGCATGATGAAAGCAAACAAATGGCACTTGTAAGTTGCTCCCCCCCCCCAACGCCCAAAAAGAGAAACTATTCTCGTTTGCTTCTAAATCGTACACCATCTGGAACGCACTTTCCCAAATACTTAGAATATTACTGCCAGATCGGTAACTTATATAAATCTATCCCCTCCAACAGAAATAGTTATATTTTTAGTCAATCACTTTAAGATAAAATCGACATATTTTTTTTAAAAATAACCATTAACTCAAATTTCTGGTCTGGGTTAGGGCCCACTGCTTTGTTTGGCTGTTTGTTTACCTATGTAGTATTTCATTTCAGTGTCATGTTTGTTCATGAGCTCAAGAAGTCGCACTTCTATCTGGGCTTGATTCAGAAAAGCCTTCTTGTTCTTTATGATTTTAATGGCAACCCACTCTTGCTCCACACGATCATATGCCTTTACAACCTAAAGGAGAAGAAGGAATAATTCTGTTTCATCAATGGCAACAACTTCACAGCAGTTTACAATTCACCTTAACTGTACACTGACCTCTCATTTTCTGACCTTCCTAATTAGAAGAGATCCATCCGTTTCCATTCAATTATCATCCATTTACTATTTTACAATCTTTTGCGTCTTTACAGTATTTCTAAATATCCCCAAACAGAGACCTTACTAAACAAAATTGGATTAACTATTTTCCTCCTTCAAAACTAAGTTATAAACCTTAACAAGTACTTCTATTTTTCACCTTTCTTACTAAGTAACATTATAAGACAATCTTCCAACTATTCTTTTAATGGAAGGAAAACCTGGTTTAAATCCCAAGTATTAGTGTAAAACATTTAAAAAGTTGTAAGTCACCTGAAAAAAATGTAGATAACTTTCTAATTTTAGATTTTCATAGATAAAAACATGAGTATGTAACAGAAGGATTAGTTTACACACACACACACAAAAATCAAATAGAAATGATCAGACAAGTTCCATGACATATATTAAATGCCATAATTAGGGGATTAACAGTTTTAAAATGAGAATCAATGCTATAAGGACAGTGGAGTGTTCGTGACCAAATCACAACACACACCTCTCATTTTAATTTACTCATTTTAAATGAGTTTCATACTATTAACAAAGAGATTTACATAACAATTAAGAAATCAATACATAGATAAAACTATCTCTACCAATCAGAAATAACCATTATGGGCCGGCCTGGTGGCTCAGGCGGTTAGAGCTCCATGCTCCTAACTCTGAAGGCTGCCGGTTCGATTCCCACATGGGCCCAGTGGGCTCTCAACCACAAGGTTGCCAGTTCAATTCCCCGACTCCCACAAGGGATGGTGGGCTCCGCACCCTGCAAGTAAAATTGAACACGGCACCTTGAGCTGAGCTGCTGCTGAGCTCCCAGATGGCTCAGTTGGTTAGAGCGCGTCCTCTCAACCACAAGGTTGCCGGTTCGACTCCCGCAAGGGATGGTGGGCTGTGCCCCCTGCAACTAGCAACGGCAACTGGACCTGGAGCTGAGCTGCGCCCTCCACAACTAAGACTGAAAGGACAACTTGAAGCTGAATGGCACCCTCCACAACTAAGATTGAAAGGACAACAACTTGACTTGGAAAAAAGTCCTGGAAGTACACACTGTTCCCCCAATAAAGTCCTGTTCCCCTTGCCCAATAAAATCTTTAAAAAAAAAAAAAGAAATAACCAGTATAATTAAGTTATAGTTATATTATATGTAATCTGAATAGGTAATAGTTTTAGATACGTTATTTAGCACATTCAGAAAATCTGAATTCCAATGTGTAGGTTGAGTACCATTGGATTACAAGAAGAGAATGGAATGCATGTTCTAAGATTTACAACAGTCAAGGCTAAATATATTGTCAATGATAGATTATAAACACCTCGGCTAAAATCAAACTTGGAATGAAAAATGCAGTACCTCTGCTTTCGCCCAGTTCTAAAAAATACTATCTGTTGTCTTTTAAATCAGAGTCTTCCCAAGTAAGCACCTGACCAGTGGTTCTGACATCCTTCTGTTTCACTGACTACACTGACTGCACCAAGAGTTGCAATTCACTGCCCAGATCCCAATGGTCTCAAGGACAAAGGCCATTAACAGGGCCCAATTATTTACTGACTTAGCAAACAGTTAACCTGCTAAATGCTAAAGCAATGGTTTTCCACCCTGAATGACTCATTTAATAGGCAGTTTTTCACAAATACCAATGCCCAGAAACCAGTCACAGAGATTCTGACTTGACTGGCATGGAGCCTAAGTATCAGTCCTTTCTTTTTCCCCCAAAGCTCCCCGGGAAGTTTCAATGTGCAATCAGGACTGATAACCACTGGCTAAAGAAGTGAAGGAGCCCCCTACTGAACAAGGTCTGGCCAGGTCAATATGGAAGACATTATCTGGTGAGTGGTAGGTCCGGAGTCTGAGCACACCTCAGCGTAGGAGGGATGCATCAATGTGACCTGGTGAAATGGAGTTGGATGTCAAAGAGGCCTGTATTTTTCACAGGTTTACTACACTCACTGGCTCTTAGAAACTAAGAGTGTAAGAAAATCAAAGTGAAGGGGAGGAGGAAAACATCACTCTGAGCTCAAAGACTGTGCATTTAGGGAAAACTAAGTTTAGAGAGTAGGCTCTCTGGCTATAATTTTCATGGTGGACATCACAAAAGTAAAAACATCCTGTCGAAAGCAACTGCCTAAATAAACACTGGTGAAATTTTCAAGGTGAACCCTATATTGAGGGTGTTCACACCTTACTTATGAATAAGAGGGGGCCTCAGAAATACCTTTACTCAAGAGGCTCTGATAGAGAAACAGAAGCTGCTTCTGACAAAAAAGTAAAACTTTCATAAAGAGGGACTCCCAAAACACTGAGAAATCAACCCCAGACTCAGAAGAAAAAAAGGTTACACATCAAGGAAAAAGCCCCTGAAATCATCAAAATTCCCTGAAATCATGGAAAGGGGCACACATATTATACGTGTGACATCAGGGCCTGGCAGAGTCACACCAGAGATCCAGACCTCTTTTAACAGCCATGTTCGTATTTCCTTACAAATTTAGTAACTTAGATTTCTCTGGGTCTAGGCCTGTGGCTGCTAATGGCCTAAGTATCCTTTTTGTCCTAAGCATGATTAAGCTGACAACATGATGAATTTGTTCCACACAGGTTGAAAAGAGGCATATTTTGCTTTCTCTCAAGGTAGGAACAAATAAGTAAGAGCACGCTAGTTCCATAGTTTAAAAAAAAAATTTTTTTTTCAAAAAAAAAGATAGTTCTGGACATGTCATTTTGAGACCCATTCTAGCCTCATCATTAAAAAGTCAAAAGAAATAACTGGATTGCGGTTAATGACTGACTCACAGCACAAAGGTTGCAAAACAAAGGAGACTGGGCTTAACAGTAAATCACGCCTCAAACAAAACAGAGCCCAGTGACTCAATGAGACAGAATTTACAAATGCAAAGAGCTAGGGGATCCATAGCTAGAGAGAAGGCTTTCTCCAAGTGCAAGGAGGAGTATTTGCTAGCTCTTGGTCTGGGCACAACGGATGAAAAAGACTCATGTACTTAGGGTTTTGCGTTTTGTATTGAGGGTGGGCGGTCAGGCGAGGAAGGGAGAATTATGGGAGAAGGAAGAGACCAGGAAGGAAGAGGAAGAAACCAGGGCCTTCCTCTTATTCCTGGTAGAAGCTGCTTGAAGAGCCTTTCCAGCAGAATTACCCTGGTCACATTGTCAGCTGCTGATGCTGTGAGGATTTCAGGAGGAAATCCTGACGGCCCTCTGCCTGCCCACTGAGAGGGCTGAGACAGTTAGTTAGATGAGAAGTTGAGAGGAAGTCCCAGGGTACAGCCCCTGGCGTTCCAAGCCCCCAAAAAAACCAGAGGGCACCTGCTGTGCCAGCTGAAAATAGTCATTCTTTTTTCTTTGAAGAGGAATCTCAGACAGGAGGTAATTATCTCTAGAATTCATAATGAAGAATCATCCACAGACTGTACAAAGCCCATATGAAAGGGGCAATACTATCTCTATCAGTGATTAAATCAACCACGTAGTCATTACTAGTAAGGTAAGTACCTGGTAGCTATAGAAAGTAAATAAAGGGGAAAAAGTTCCACTGGGGTTTTTATAGCTGGCGGCTTTTCTATTTTTAGAGAACGGTAATAATCCAAATACATAACCATCATGCAGATCTATTTACAAATATTGAAAAGTATAGAAATGAGGAAAGGGTGCAAAAACATGATTCACTAACAAATTATTTCTAATTTATGCAATTCAGAATTTTCCATTAAATTACCTGTCCAAAGGAACCTTTGCCTATCAAGGAATCAATTTCGTAACGATCCATCCACTTCTCTCCGTTTTTTACAATATAATCATAGTTATCATCGTCATAACCATCATTGTAAACCTTCCGTTCCTTCTTATGACTAGAATCGTCTCCCTGACCCTGTTGGTGCCTTCGCTTCTTTTTTGCATAGTAAACCTGAAATGGGAATATATAGTGTTAACTGCTTAATTTAAAACATTATTGGGGATTAGGGGAGCATATATCAAGAGACAAATCTGCTATCAGTAGGAAATTGATGAATTTTTATTCTATATAACAAATACCAAAAAGTGAAATAATTTTCTATAGTTGCTATTTTAATTCTAGAATAACACTAATATATAACCAATGAGAAATGTCTACAGTGACCTTCATTTGAAAATTATACTGTTTATACATTTTATAAATAGACGTTAAGTAACGGGCCCAAAAGAATCCCATTTCAGAAGAGAAACAGGACCCGATTCACATTTATTTTTTAAACTAAGGTATAATTTATATAGTGAGGTGCCACAGATCTTAAGAGTGTCGTATGAGGGATTCTGAAACACATGTATGTGCTGAACTAATCAACAAATGCCAAACAAAATAAAGAACACTTTTATCCTCCTCATGTTCAAGTTCCCTCATGCCCCCTTCCAGTCAATCCCAATTTTATATTTGATCATAAGGTAAAAGATTTTATAAATGAAAGTTTAAATGTATATAAACTGATGTTTTACTAATCTAAAAGGCCCTCTGAGACATGCCCAATTTTTAAGCCTATAATGATTTAACAATGAAAAACAGCGACTCCTTCCCCTTTCCCTCCCTCCTAACACTGAAAACCTTGTTGCTGATCACAGATTGGTTTATTTCCCTTGTATGTTTTTCTTATAAAATAGTTTTTAAAACCAGTAAAAAATAATAGGTGAACTAGGCAATGGTCTAAGTAATTGGTAAGTAACTGAGGAAATCATAAATTGGTTTCACAGAATAACATCAGAAAAACTCTAGCTTCAACAAAGTTACTGTTAACAGTTTAACAGGAACTTTATCAATTTATCAGATAGTAATACATTGACATAATAAATTATTAACAATTTATCGGATATTTTCAGATAAAAATTAGTTTGGCACATCTTTTATAATACAACACATTAATTATATACATAATCCAATTCAGAAATGTTCCTCATTGAGTTCATTCTAATTTTATCTAGTCACGTTAATAATATTGGCATTAAACAGCATCAAATTGCTGCAAAAATTTATATATACATAAGAAGAATATTTTAGTTAAATGGCTCTAAACTTGGTAGAGGCTAAACCTTTAATGTGAAAGAATGTGGGCTCACATTGGAAGAGGAAAGAAAGCACAGGCACATCACCCTCCTCCAGTAAAGCTCATTTACTAATTAATTATGGAGCCCGAGTTGAGGCTAGAAGCAAAGAGCAATCAAGCCAAATCTAAGACACTAGAAAAACAGTTTTTGGTGGCAAAGAGCCAAGTTGGAAGATGAGTAATTCAAAGTGCCGTCTATGTTTTTATCCTACCCACTTCCACCAAAAAGGCTTTTAGCTATCTTACAATGAAAAGATTCAGATAAAAGAACACACATAAAATTTAAAGACAATTTAAAACCACAGAAATATAGACAGATCAAATAAACCAGGCCAAATGCCTGTTAACTGGGCATTAAATATATCTCAGAGCTTCCTGACATCCACAGCAAAAGTAGAAACAGGTATATAAAAATTTAAGCAAAATTCTAACATATACATACTTTTACAACATCATTATAGCCTCACTTTTCCTTTCTTGTTTTATAGAAGCTATTACAGAAATGATAACTCAGCATATATTAAAGACAACTCTGGAAAAAGGGAGAAGTTACCTAAAATTATCTTAATTCTTGCAGTCCTTGTCAGTATATCTTCTTTTACATAATTATAATTATATTATCTATAAATCATTAACTTACCAGTCTTCATAACAATTATCAATATGACAATCACTGGGGTAAAAAAGTTTAGTATGTTCAAATAGGTCACAAAATAACTTTTTATCCCTGCTTGATTGTAAAATAGACACTGTTATAACAAATCAATAGTCTTACCTCATTAATATGCTTATATGTTTTGATCAAGTCAACAGAGAGTTTTCTCAGGGGGGCAGTTGCTGGATCACGGAAGGTTTGGGGCATCCGCCTCTGTAACATGACAATATCAGGCATCACCTTAAATAGACAGAAAAGACTAGCACTTTAACTATACTTCACTGGTATAAATTCCCTCTTCTGTAACCTGTGTGTATATATTAAAACAAAAAAAAAGACATTGACATTAGAAGATTATACGTTTTCTGTTCTCTCTTTCAACCGGATTCCACTGAAGACAACCACTGGAACAAATCAATGAAATTAGCAGATCACATGCCCGGCTGTTGGTTCCCCAAACTAAACAACGGGATCACAGACATACCCCGGTACAGGAGACTCACAGGACGCTGCCCAACAGGGCTTCTCCCCCATACACTCAGACCACCAATGAAAAATTTCTTTTGAATTATCCCTAAATCCTGACCTGATTCACAACAGTCAAAAGCAAACCCAACTTTCGCTTCCTCACACAGGATTTCAAGACCCAGCTGGCACCACAGAGCAGGCTGGTGTGGAGCTTGGTGCGACAGTACAGCTCCCAGCACCTCCCGACGGTGCCCTCCGACAGGCACCCCTGTACATAAGGCTGCCACGTGCTCTCCCTCCTTGAACACAGCGGAGTAGAGCTCGGCCTCCATATCCCTTCCCCCGGCCCTGCCGGGTTACTCTCCACAGCACTTACCACTATCTGACTAGATACTGACGCTTTTACTGGTTTTAGTTTTTTCTCCTTCTTCCACTACAAGGAAAATTCTAAAACAGCAGGGATTCTTTTGTTCAATGTTGTATTCTCTTTGCCTAAAACAGTGCGCCTGGCAAAGAGTGAGTGTTTAATAAATATGTGAATAAACAAATGAACCCATTGTACCAATCTCTACTTAAGATTACACACCAGCAAGTGACCACAAACAAGTTCCAGAGGACACCTTAAAATTAATGCAACTTTCTTTTAAAAACCTCATTTAGCCACACGCCGTGAACTCCTCCCACCCACCCCAATCCTAAACCACATCTCTCTCATCATCCAATAGGCAGCCAGGATTCCACTGTGAGTGTCCAGCTAGATGGCGGAGGGCGGGTACATACAGTTCCTCTCCACAAATACTCAGGGATGCTACAACCAGCGCCTCAACGACTGCTCGGACACACGCTTCCACCAGGTGTCATGATGGAAGGGATTCCCGGCGGGGCTTTCTGCAATCAACAGATCCGCCAAACCAATTAATTACATCAAGGTATCCTGGGCCACTGCCACTCGCCACCCTGGCGTTCCTCTCTAGCTCTAGTGGACACTTCTGCCAGTAAAATCTCCTGAGCCAGCAGCTTCTGCTGCAGCCCGTCTCAAAGAACACTGGGGTCAATTTGAGGGGCAGAGAGACAGTAACATCATACCAAGACCTCACAGAAATGACTGGAGCTTTGGGATAATTAACCAAATTAACCCACACTAACAAAAAACAGAGCGAGGCGAAGGCTGCAAGGTGACAGTGGACAGAATAGGAAAGAATCACCATTCATGTGGTAGGAAAAGATGGAGTTCTCACAGCAGTTACCTAGGTGCCCTTTCTCTTTAACCAGTATTGACATTAGTTTTCTCTGCATCTATACTCAAACTCTACAAAGTTATTATCCAGACAGTAAATTCACTGATTACTGTTAAGTTAATAATTATCTCTCCTCTCCTTTTTAAAGTTCCAAATAAGGCTTAAGGAGAAAAATCCCCCAGTGATGACAACCATTTGTCTGAAAAGATAGTAAGAATTAATAAGAAAATCTGAATTACTTAATTTTTCTAATATATAGTTTTATTTTTCTAAATGTAAACAATGGGTACAGCTAGATTCACAGAATATTTTACTCTTACACTATTCCTTGAAGACTTAATTTAATGAATAGGCAGTTATCAGTAATAAGCATGTCGATTATTTTTATGTGAACGAATGCTATATACAAAAGCATTTAAGGTAATAAAAGAGGTTTTCCTTAACGTATTTCCTTTTTATTTTTTGAGGCCCTACAGCATTGTTTTCATGCAGATAATTTCATGCAGGGTCTCAGCAAGACCTAGCTTGGACTCCTAGAGAACAGCCTCACTGCGAGGCTGCACAACATCTGACCCAGTGAAATAGTTCACTACCACTGTAATAAAAGCTGATAGACGGTATAACTATAGTTAGGAACAAATTACGTAAGTAGTTAATAATAAAATAATAGTAGTGGCAAGTATTTGCTACGCGCACTGTTTTGAGCATGCATATTTCTACATGTCTGTCATGTAATCCTCTCAACAGTCTCCTGAGAATAAGTAATACTCCTGTCACCATTTTACAAATGAGAAACCTGAGTCTCTGATGTAAAATTACTTGACAAAAGCCTAGAGCCAGTGAAGAAAACAGGTGAGATGAGAACTGATGCCAGGAGCTCCATCAATTTTCTACCTCTAGTCTACCCTCTTGGTGGAATCACTTGAAGGCTATTTGTTGGGTAAAATAATTGAGTAATAAACATCAATAAAATAAGCATATGCATTTATTTAAATTAGTTATGTACAAAACTGTGAATGTGTTTAAGTTTCCAACTTGCCCATTTACAGTTCCCCTGGTATTTCAAACATCTGAAAAAAGAACCAGTGACTACATCTTTCTAGGAGCAATTATGTTCACTCAAAACACCAAAATCACACAATCAAAAAAACAATTTTGCACGCAGAGTTCAGAACATGAAACGGGGTAGGAACGTGATTCTGATTGAGTAACACCGTTTTTCTGCACTCAATATGAGAATATGCTTTGTGCTTGGCACTTCACAAAATATCACTAACTTCTTCAACAACTGGCCAAACTCTGCCTACAAGGCCAAATCGATTAGCTGATTCTAAACTAAATACCTTGCTTTTCTTATATACCTCTGGCAACAGAAGTTATATACCTCTGGCAATAGGGGCATCTGTACATACAAACCAGATGCGTATGACCAAAAACTGCCTTCAGACCAGACACTATTTCAGTGCTTCAAATAGTGCCTTGTACAGAGTAGGTGCTCACTATTCATGGAAAGAACAAATTAATTTCTACAAGCAAGCTATGTAGCATTCCCTTCATTAACTTTCATTGTGATTTCATGTTAGGTAACCAAATTCTGTTTTTAAATATTGTGCTGCATAAGCAAAACCCAGAATAGAAAACAGCTTTTCCAAATATTCAGTTACACATCTATATACTAAGACAAGCATTTGCTGTTTTCTCTACTTCCGGCTTCTTACAGTCACAAAGTCAGGAGAACGTACAGTAACATAGCAAGCTCCTTTATTCCCTGCCCAACTGAAAGAAAGCCCATGGTGTTGAGGACCCAAAAGCTTTCCAAGCTAAAGGTGGCTAGTCCCTTTCTACCACACCTCCCCTCCAAGTGTCCTCACTGCAAAAAGGAAACCATGAGATAGCCTCTGGCTGTGCTGCCTCCTCCATCTGGCCAAGAGAACTAGAAGAAGCCACACCCCCACTGCTCACATCTCTTGACCTTTCTGTGCGAAGACACAGACCACAAAGCAAAACAAAAGCAGTAGTTTGCACCTCCGGCTTAGATCAGCAATGAGAGCTAAAAGATTTTTTTCTGAAAAGATTCCATAGTGTAAGACCCTGAACTTTATTCAAAAATTGTTTCCTAGTTTAATGTCTATTCTATCCATTTATGTTCACTTCATATTTTTACATATAATACAGAATTAGAAACACTGTATTTTGCCTTCTTCCTATTTTGAGAGCTATTAATAAAGTTGAATAGCATACTTAACACATATCTAGAGCACTGGTTTAGTTTAAGAACTATGAAAGAAACTGAAAACTGGAACAGCCCAGACATCCATCATCATACTTTTCTACACTTGCTTTCACCCTATTTCTTGTTTCCTAAATTTATCCTTTGAACAAAACTGTGTTTAAATTTGTATGAAACACTAAGTACCAGAAATAAAATGTTCAAGTTAACTCGTTTCAATTTACTTGTACAATAAACCTTATTTAAAAGACACTGACAGGATAATTAACAAGAAACAATGGAAATCAAATAATGAAATTATAGCAGTTTAGAACTAGAAGGTACTTTGGGAGGGGGGCAAGTGGGGGTCTAGCCTGATGTTCCCCTCTTACTACAGGCAAGGAACAGATATTAAGGTCCATGTGACCCGACTTATCCCATACAACCAGATCACGTGACCTGACCCATCCCATACAGCCAGATCACGTGACCTGACCCATCCCATACAGCCAGATCACGAGTGAAGACTTTGAACTCGTGTCTTATGCCTTGTAGACAATGCCACAGCAGCACAGTTCTGGTGTTTCACACTTCAGTTATAGAAAGATCTCTTCTAATCTGACCACCTTAGTAGGTTCAGAAATTTCTGTGGTTTGACAGAAGTATTTGAGTATTATTTTATATTATAAATACTGAATATGAATATTATACTGAAAAGACAGCCTTTTACATCATATGAATCTTGAAAAATATTTACAGCTTAAAATGAAAATACTAAGTGAATTATCTCTTATTTTTAAAAATCCATAAATAAGATGTTAGTTGTACCTAAAAATAGATACTTTGCTAAATAACCTACTATAATAACTATAAAAGTAACTTAAAGGACTGGAGTTTTTCTAGCCCTGTGCAGATGCCGGTGTTAGAGCTGAAAGAGGCCTGTTACTAAGAAGAAAGAAGCCTGGCTGGACCCCAGAGCCCATTGCTTCCACATTTAGCGAAGTCACAAATAGGAGCTCAGTCCCATCAGCTGTGAAACAGACAAAAACAGGAATCCTGCCTGATAGGCTGCTTTTGAACAAACAGGAAAATGAATCCTAACATACTTTGTTTCTTGAAAGTGCAATGCAAACAAATCACTGTGCTATTACTACTTTTTGGACGTCCAGCGAATTTGCTTCTGGTACACAATTAAACACTTTCCAAACTTGAACATTCTGACCAACTGCTCCAATTCTCAAATATGTAACTTCTCATTTTACTGCATAAAATAAATTCTTAAGTCCTGCCATAATTCATCTTACTGCTTAACTGAATGTTATTCACAGGCTATACACATTTTATAAATAAAGCTAGCTCAAACTTTACTGACAAGACCTTATTATAATACATACAAGGGTACCCCCTAACAGTATTACTGAACTGTAGCCAATTGCTCATTATAACCATGTTATTGAATTAGAGAAAACACATTTCCTTCAAATAATACAGTATAAGAAATACTTTGAAATTTTCCAAGTTTTTGATCACCACTTGGTATATTAGACCAAATTCCCAAGTACATGGAAAAACAGCCATTTTCGTCACTCATCATACACTCAACTCTAGTGGGGAAAGAAACTTTACCACATTCTAGGTAGTAAAACAAAATTGTCCGCAAACCAAAAACTAACATAGTGGGTACACATAATTCAGGAAGATATTAATAATACACATGTACACACATATCCATGGATATATGTATGTGTACCAAGAAATTTCAGCATTTATTCTCTTTCCACTGTCTATTTTATGGAAAACTGCTGAATCTCTAGTCTAAATATTAGAATGAACAACATAGTTAATTTACATTACATTTCTTTCAATTTTAAGGAGTTTTGTATTTATTGTTATAAACATGTACTAAAGTAGTTTATAAAAGCACAAAATCAGCTCTGTAAGTTTGCTATAATGGAATCTTGTTTTCCTATAACTTACATTTTTTTCTACTTTAACCACCTTTCCATAAAAATAAGCTTTCAGTTTCTTTAACTGCTATTCTTTAGAAATAACTGTTCCCCTCCCTATCAGAGAATGAGATGTGATTATGAATGTTTTTTAAGTGAAATACATAGAAAATAGAAAAAACAAACTTTCAAATGCAAACTTTTGAACACCGTATTTTGTCAATCCAGAATTCCTTGTGACATGTAAAACTGAAAACCATTATAGCATTTTGTCTATTTACCACTCAGCCATTTTAAGGAATAAACTACCATTCCAACAAAACATTTCGGATACACTGTGAATTTACCTGGTTAGTTAGAGGTTGCTGAATCTGGTCAGAATAAGATAAGGCAGAAACCTGCTGGTCACTTATGTTTGGCTGGCGACGGTCACTGTACTGATGTGAATGGGGCATCTGTCCAGCCATCTGAAGGCCAGCAGCATGGAATGAAAATGACGGTGCAAGCCGAACAGATGAAGGTTTGCATGCTGAAGTCTCTCCTCCTACGAGAAGACAACAAGGGAGGTTAAAAGGAGGTATTCACAGCCTAACGTCTGTATCTTTTGACATGTCTGATAGTTCTTTATAGAAGGACTTTAGAATGTTCAATAATATTAAAGACCAAGACCTCTAAAACTACAAGCAGGTATACATACAACACAACAATTGCATGTAAAATGGTATAAAATATAGTGGTTAAAATGAATATCTATAAATCTCTATTAAGAGGAAGTATAAGTAAATTTTTTGTAAAGCAATAGGAATAACCTTTAATACTTATTTTCACATATAGGATTTTCATCAGTTGAGAACCATAAATTATATAGATAATCTCTAAATTCTTATGAAGGGCCTCTCCGATGGATCAGCTCCTTAGAAACCAACTCAGTGGAACATGCTGAGATTCTCCTCTGCACCTGCCAGGTGTATGGCAATCAATATGCCCAGCATCCCCAAAGCAGGTGAAAGATTTATCCTAATGGTGCTCACCACTGTTGCAGGAAAGTAAAGGCTGAGTATACAATACAGGAAAACCTAGTCACAGAATGCTGATTACTCTGGACTCTTGCAACACCGTCCTAAGAGAACCTAGACCTGGCAAGCTCACTACAGGAATGGTCAATAATTATCCCACGGGTAGTCTGGGCCCATCCATGGTCATGATTTTCATGGTAGAAATGGAAAATAAACACTTTGGTCCATAAAAGTATTTGGCAGCCAAGTAATAAAAGTTGATTCTTCCTTAAAGAAATTAAAAAGAAAAACAAAAAAAACCCCTTCTTATATTCAACCAAATTTGCAGTGACTAAAGCCGAAAGGCAAAGCGTAAAACCCAAGTCAACAAACTAGACCCAGAACACCGCCTGTCTTCCTCAACAAGCCCCCAACTCCACCACACAGGACGTACTGTTCAGCGCCAGGGTACTTTTTCTAAGATCTCCTTTTTCTGAGACATTGGCCCAACAGTGACAAGCACGGATTCCCAGCCAAGCTGCCGCAGTCTGAAATTTCAGCTCCACACTTCCGAGCTGTGTGGCCCTACACACCTCATTTCCTGATAATGATAGGACCTACTTCACAATTCACAAGGCTGTGGTGGAGGTAAAGTGTTTTAATACATGCACAATACTCAGAACAGCTCAGACAATTAATAAACGGTTCAGTGTCGGCTGCAGGTCCTGTGCTGTGCTGGAAGGACAGGACGACGGGCACAGTACCCACGCTGGTGAAGCAGTCTCCACCTGCATGCTGCACAGACTCCACAAACAGAAGAAAACAAAGCTCAGGTCCCCTCAAATTTAAGTTCCTCTTCTTTCTACCCCAGTCCCCCAGAATCAAAGCTCTGAGAGACGTGCAGAGTTCTTTTCCTCCACACACCACCCACCACATGCGAAGAGTTGCCCAGTCTTCCATTCCACGATTCCACGTCCTGTAGAGCAAGCGCCCCAATACAACCTCTTCCGTTCAGCTCCATTACCCCATGCCTCACTTCGATGACTGAACTAGATTCCTAATCATTCTTTTTGTCTTTACTCTGCCCATCTGCAAACAACTGTGCATTTCTTCAATCAGATGGCCAGAGTGACCTTTCCCAGATGCAAATCTCACGTCCTCCACCCTCCTCACCTAGAATAGCACCTGCCTTAGCACTGCTTTTCAGACCTTAGCTTCTACCTCCCTCCACTACAGCACGTGGCCCTAAGCTGACTCACAGAACACGGTTAATAACTGTCTGCCAAATACGTACAGTGACAATGTTCCTACAATGACCGATGAGGTAACTTTTCTGAACATTTCACTACTCACTATTAAGAAAAAGTCAACTCAATTATGTGGAGCAATTCTGTTGGGTTGGAGGGGGGGGGGAACCTAGGAATTTACCCTAAGGAAATAATAGATGACGTGCACAAAGATAGTTAAGTAAGAGTGTTTATCTTGATATTGTCTGTAACAGCAAAAAATTGGAATCCTAAATGTCAAATAATGGGGGAAAAGGAGGTTTTAAATCTGCATGTTAAAAACACAAAAAAACTGGGAGGAAATGTAAGCAGCTCTTGTAAGTAAACAGTAAAAAGACTGAGGCCCCGAATGGCAAATTACTTAACCACTCTGGGCCTTCGCTAGCCCATCTGTGAAGCAGAGATATTAGGACACTAAGGCTAGTCCCTTGGGCTTCTTATGAAACTGAAATGAGACACCACAAGTAGATAAACAGAATGGAACCTGGTACATCCAACGCACATTTTAAAATACTACTTGTTTCTGTTATTGATGCCATTATTATATACCATGTTTAAACTTATTTACTGTTATAGAAAAAAGTGCAAAAATCATTTTATGACTTAAACAATTGCCAAGAGAGAAAAAAAGCCATCTTCCCAGAAACCGCCCCACTGCTGTGACCCTTCCCAATCAATACCTAATTCCCTCTTCCCCAGGTTACTACGACCTTAACCTCCAAAACCGGATTAGTTTTATCTTTACATAAATGGATCTGTTCACGTCATGCTAAGCTCACAATAAGCTCACAAGCTGTAGTTCAGTCATTATTGTCATAGCATCTCATTACACGAACATCTGATGGCTTGTTTATCTATTCTTTTGATTGACGTTTAGATGATTTCCAGTTCAGAGCTATTATGAATACTGCCACTAGGGAGATTCTTGTTAAGTGTCTTGGGGACACACGGAGAAGCTGTTCTGCTGCTTCTCCACTAGCAGTTCATGGAAATTCCCTCTCCCCCACTGCTTCCCTCACACTTGGAACTGGGTCTTTCTAATCTCGGTCACTACAGGAGGCCTGTAGCGGGAGTCCACTGTGATTTTAACCTGTATGGCCCTGGTGACTAGGAGCATCTTTGTATTTCTTTATTAGCCATTTGGATCTCCACTTACAGGAAATGCCTATCCAGGTTGCTTTTCCACTTTTCTATCAAGAACGTCTTTTCCTTACAAATTTCTAAAATTAAACAATTTCTATTTTTAAACATATTTTAGATATGAGCCCCTTGCCCCTTATAGGTTACACATGATTTGCAATGTCGTTCCAACGGTGTTTTTGGATGAACACAATCTCTTATCCACTTTGGCTTCAGAATCAGTACTTGCAGTGTCTAAGAACCTTATACCAAAGTCATGGAGAAATTCTATGTCATCTTCTCGAAGTTGGGTTGTATCATTCACATCTACGTGTAGATGGACAATGTTCTTGGATTTGATTTTTTATATGCACGACAGGAATCTAGTTTCATTTCCCCCCAAAATGGACATCCAACTGACCCAGAATCAATTATTAAAAAGACAAACTTTGTCCACTGCTCTACAGTGCTATATCTTTATCATAAATCACATGCCCATAGGTGCTTTCATCTGTTTTGGGATTCTCTGTTTTACCTAACACAGAGTTACTTAGATTTCTTCTCTCGTTATGCAAGAACCAGACATTGTCTAAATCAGAATACCGTTACAAGTTTTAATATCTAGTAGAGAATTTTGTTCTTCGAGAATGTTTTAGCATTCTAAGCCCTTTACGTGTCTGTATATGTTTTAGAATTAGCTCATCAAATTCACCAAAACCAATTAAGCCCATGTTGGGATTTTGGTTGAAAGTGCATCAATTCTATTGAACAGCACTTTCCAATAGAATTTTCTTCAATGAGGGGTTTATCTGCACTACTAGCACTGCTGGGTACTTGAACAGTTTTGGTTTTTGCTTCCCAATCCTTAGTCTTCCTCTTGCCTTATTCCACTTGCTGGGACTTCCAGCAAAATGATGATTAGCAGCTGCAGGTACCATTGTCTTATTCCCAACCTCAGAAAGAAAGCTTTCAGCACTTCTCCAGTACGGTGGTTGCTGTAGGGTTTTAACTGATTTTCAGAATAATGATGCTCCTTTCTAGTTACAGCTTGCTTAAAAAAAAAAAAAAAAAAAAAAAAAAAAATCCTTTGCCCCACGAATGGATGCTGAATTTTACTGCCGTGTTTTCCCAAAAATAAGACCTAGCTGGACAATCAGCTCTAATGCGTCTTTTGGAGCAAAAATTAATATAAGACCCAGTCTTATTTTACCATAAGACCAGGTATAATATAATAATATAATATATTTAACACAATAAATATATAATATAATACCAGGTCTTATATTAATTTTTGTTCCAAAAGACGCATTAGAGCTGATTAGGTCTTATTTTCAGGGAAACAGGGTAAATGTTTTTCCTGCCTCCATTGAAATGACCTGAGTTTTCTGGTGAGACACATGAACTGATATTTGAACGCTGCACCAGCTTTGCATCCTGGAGTACAGGCTGGTCATGGTTATCCTTTGGTGGTAGAATCACTAGAGAAATCATCTGGACCTGGAGTTTTCTTTGTGGGTAGGTTTTTCACCTGAAAGTTCTTTAATAGGACTATTCAGATTTTGTATTTCTTGGAGTGGCTGTTTGGTATGTTGTATTTTTCCAATAGCATGTCCACTTTATCTAAATTTCAAATGCACTGACATCAAGCCCTTCAGTGTCTTCTAAGTGTTTCTTTCGATCAATGAAGGTATAATTGTACTGATATCCCCTTCACCTCAAGATTGGTTGAGGTTTTCTCTTTCTTCTTTGTGATCAGCCTAATCAAAGGTTTATCAATTTTATTAAGTATCCTATCTCTTACATATTTCCTATTTCTGCTCTCATCTTGTTCTATTAGTTGGCAAGAGACTTGTATTAAAAACCTCCCATTTAAGTTGTTACTGGATTACCTAAATTTAGTTGTTACACCTTCCTGATGAAGAAAACCTGTTATCACTGTAAACAGTCCCTCTTTGCTTGCATAATGCTTTTCACCTTGTCTTCTATAAGCATGGCTACACCAAACTTTCCCTTAATTTTTGCATGGTATGTATTACTGTCAACTTTCCACTTCCTTCTATTTTATGTTTATCTCTTATAAACAATATGTAGTTGCGTTTAATTTATGTATGAACACTAATAACTTCTATTTATCCCAACTGTTTTATGTTCCTTTCTTACTTTCTGCTGGATTGAATTTTTAGCCCCCACCCATACAAAAATTATTTTATTATTTTTTGTTATCTTACACATTACAATACCCACTATATACCCTCCTTGACTCATCAAAATCTAATTGCTCCTTTGATATGTACACTATTGTTGACTTGTATATGTATGTGTGTACATACACACAATCACAATACATCCACTAAATCTTCCAGATGGGTAGAATAAGACTCAAGGATACATTTGAATGGAATGATGGGTAATTCTGTGATAACCAGAGAGTACTGTACTTCCCCGAAAATAATTCCTAGCTGGACAATCAGCTCTAATGCGTCTTTTGGAGCAAAAATTAATGTAAGACCCAGTCTTATTTTACTATAAGACCTGGTCTTTATAATATACCATATCATATATCATATCATATCATATCATACCCGGTCTTATATAAGACCGGGTATAATATAATGTAATATAATATAATACTGGGTCGTATACTAATTTTTGCTCCAAAAGACGCATTAGATTGTCCGGCTAGGTCTTATTTTCGGGGAAACACGGTAACAAAAGAATTACAAAGAAACCGTTAGCTGTTGCTTGATTGTTACTGCTGTTAACTATCCTCCTAAAATACTTCATTTTCTGAATCTAGATTCAGTCAATTTATGTGCATTAAATTCAACAAGCACTTGCTGAGGGAATACTATGGCATTGTTTTGTGGGGTGACAATGGCACTCATGATCTATAAGAGCACTTCTCAAACCTTAATATGCTTACAAATAACCTTTCAATCTTGTTAAAACTACAGATGCTGCTTCAGTAGAATTAGGGTAGGGCTTAAGAGTCTACATTTCTAATATGACCCCAGATAATACCAATGCTGCTTTGAATAGCACCTAAAAACAATGTAATTGCTCGCCTTAATAAAAGAAAGCCATTTTCCAACTAATGTTGAGTAGCAGATAATCCAAAACTATGCTATATTCTGACTACACAATGTGCTATAGAGCTTTCCTCTACCCCCAACAGACTGCCTTCCTAGTTAGATTTTTGGGGTGTGTGCGTAAGACATTAACACACATTTCCAGGCATAAGAGTGGTATGCTAGGTGACAAAGAATCTGATGCTCTTTTTAAATTTTGCTGTAAGTAATTTGAATGTGAGTTAACAAGAAATAACTAACTACGTTTTTCACTAGTAGGAATTCCTCTCGAAATATAAGACTCCAAGACAAACTAATATGGGAATTTCTTGTCAAATTGATTTCATAATTAAGCAAATCACCATGGTTTTTATTCTTTCTAAAGTTTCCATCTTCCCTTTTAATTCAAATGTTAATCAGAAAAGGGGCAGTTCATCATAGAGATGATAATAATAAAGTATTAGGTTAAATTTTATGAAATTGCTGATATTAGACCTCCTTTGGCCTACAAACTTGCAATTTCATATGGTTTAACCTGATATCTACCATATTATACATAATCCTTATTCAACTAAATTAAAAATTGGCTCTAATATTTTAGCCCAAGAATGTATCACAATACATGTAGCAATATCAGACACTGTAATTTAATGATGAACTTATAATATTTAATTCAAAATGATCTTCAAAATCATTATTTGGAGTTCAATTCCAAAATAGTGTTTTAAATTGCTGCCAAATGGTATAAAAAGCAAGCTAGAGAAAAGCATATATGTGGGGTCCTTCTGAACTACACAGATCTTTTTTACCATGAGCACATTTCTGTAACTTTTTTAAAGTTACAGAAAAACTTCATTGGTAAATAAAGTTTACTAAAAAAGGGGGGGGGGATGAAGTAGCTTTCTCACTCCATTCAAGTTACAATGTTCTAGCAAGAATCTATAATAACTAGACATTATAACACTAGTACAGATGATTAACACTGATTCCACAGAGAAACATTTCATGAACAGATCCCAGAGAATGGGGGATGTTAAGACCATGAAAGTACTGGTAAAAATGTGCAGGAAATATCAAACAGAAGCCTGGAGAAGACCCTGAGTGAAAAATAACTGCCATTTGTCTCTGGTGAAGACCCACATGTAGCCACTTATAGCTAACTCGAGTTTCTTTTTGTTATTAATATGTTCCTTGTGACAGTATTAATCCACATTAGATTTTAAAGAGAAAGAACGATATTAAAGAATAAAAGTAATTCAAGTTAATTAAAACGATAGCATCCAAATGTGGAAATTCTTCTGAGGTCAAGCTTCTGAGAGAGAATTCCCTAAGAAATGAGGGAAGGGCAAGCGAGGTAAATGGGAAGAAACCTCAAGGCCCCTAGCCATAAGACATACCCATCATGACAGAGAAAAACAATGTTCAAAAACTGCCAACTGCACTGTTAATTATGGCTGGAAATAAAGGTACACAATTAAGGGATAACTGATTTCAGTCCAGGAGTAAGTTTTGCTCATCGCAGTATCATTAGTATCAAGAACAGGGTCTGGCACACGGCCTGCATTCAAAAAATATTTGTTCAATGAAAGAATGAACTGAATCCATCTGTATATTTAGAATGTGAAGAAATGGCTGAGAAAGGGAGGGAGAGGGAGCTGAAGGGGGTACGGATGAAAGAAGTATTTGTAAAATGGAGGCTCATGAGTCAGAAACACAGAACAATCTAATCATGGCACAGGCTAGAGCTACTGCTTGTCAATTGAATTCTCTTCCTCATTTTATATCCCAAGCACACAGCACATACCTGGCTCCACAGGTGTTAAATAGTATATAAAGTGAAACTCTAAATTGTCTAATGATAAAGACAAATGAACTGATTTCTTACCCTTGAGTTAGTGGCCAATTCATGTCACTACAGAATGTGAATCCGCGCACACACTCACTCTTTAACCGAAACAGCATCTTCAACTATAGAAATATGATGAAATGGCTCATATAAAACCTAAATAAATGCTCAAGTTTTTCCAGTCTGAAACATTAATTAAATCTGTGTATTAAACTGTTCAGAAAAACTAGGGGGTAAGGATAAAAACATATCTTTAAAAGCCTATAACCAGACTTCCACTTCTGACCATTTTAGAGTACCCAGTACCAAACTACCTCATATAAAGTGCTATAAAACTGGTCAAAATACATGAAATAACTGTTTTCAGACAGTGGACAACAGGCAGTGCAGAACTGTGATCACTGAGAAAAGGGGGGAAGCTTGGTGAGCCCCGCAATCACCTTCCCTTCCAATCTGGAGACAACTTCTGGAGCACAGCGTAGGGAGGGGGAGCCCAAATAGAGCCCAGTGGTGCCGTCCGCGGAGTGGAGGAGACGGCGATGAGAGCTGAAGGCTGCTGAGCTGGCTGGCATTTGTGGGGCAGGCAGCAGACCGCAGGGAGCTCTGCAGAGGAGGAGCTCCATCTATGCCTAGGGATCCCGACTCTTTGGCCAAACACGAAGCTGCACAAGAGCCAGGAGAAGGTCCATGAGGCCGGGGAGCTGTGAGCTGAAGGACTACCAGGACAGGAAGTGTCCCAATCAGCTAGGGTGGGAAACTGACTAACACCACAGACATTCAACAGAGACCCCAGGAAATCAGTGCTTCAGCAGGAGGGCCAAAATGGCCCCGTGGCAAAGGCTGCCTTCTATCTGTCCTAACAGACTGAAACAAAGCTCAAAGGATCAAGGTATCCACAAGTCAACAGCCTGCAAGGACAAAATTCAACACTTTCTAAAGCAGGACAACAAAAAGCCAGAGCTTAGCAACCCAGCATTATGAATGTCCACATACAGTCAAACACCACCAGGTAAACTAAGAAGCAGGAAAGTGGGGCCTGTATTCGGAGAAAACAATCCATCTACAGACCCAGAAATAACAGAAATAATGAAATTAGTGGACAAAAATTAGGTATTAAAAATGTTTTAATGTAAAGGAAGATATGCACAAAATAAGCAAATCATTATAAACGGAAACTATGAACAGAAACCAAGTAGACATTCTAGAAATGAAACACTGAACTAAAATAATTCAGTGAGTGGACCTAAGAGCAGATTAGATACTACAGATGATCAGTGAGTATGAAAACAAAGCAATATAAATTAACCAAGCTGAAAACAAGTACAGGATACAATGGGAAAAAATATAAACAAAGCATCCAAAACCTACGAAAGAAATCAAGCTAATATTCTTGTTTGAGGGAGAAAGTGGAACAGGAAGAGTTATGAAGAAATAATAGTCGAAAGTTTTCCAAATTCAATGAGAAGTATCAACCCACGGATTCAAACTCAATGAACCCCAAGCAACACACACAAACACACACACACACACACACACACACACACTGAGGCACTCAATCAAACTGCTGAAGACCAACAGTGAAGAAAAAAACTGTAAAAGCAGCGAGGGCGGGGAATACTTATTAACATACAGGAGAGCCACTGACCTCTCATCAGAAACCATTTACTCCAGGAAAAAGTTACGGCAACATCTTTAAAATGATAGAAGAAAAGGACCTTTAAACTATCATTCTATCACCAATGAAAACATCCTTCAAAAATGAAGGCAAAACACTTTTTAAGACAAATGAAAGTGAAAAAATTTGTCAACAGCATACTTACACTCAAAAAATGTTTACAGTTAACAGGAGGAAAATGATTCCAGACAGAAAGTGAGATCTACATAAAGGGATAAAGACCACCAGAAATGGTAAATATGTGGATTAATAGTAAAGACATTTGTCTTGAGTATTTTTTAAATATAGCTAATTGTTTTAAGCAAAAATTACAATGTATTGTGGAGTTTATAACATATAAAAGTAAAACGTATGACAATCACAGCACTAAGGACAGGAGAGGTAAAATAAAAGTACACGACACTACAACTTAACAGGTGCATGTGGTAGCCCTCAAGCAACCAAGATGGGATGGATGGATGGATGGATGGACAGATGGACAGATAAGATAGGTAGATAATGAGCCACTGGAAGAGACAAAGTGGAATAATAACTGTATTTAAGAACTAGCAAGAATAGTCCTGATACTTTGGGACTAGTGAACATATGCATACATTTTATTCACTCTGCATTTAATAAGCACGTATTATTTTTGAGATACTGTACTATCCTCAACAACTAGATTACAGAAAATCTTACTTAACCCCATTGTGA
Organism: Rhinolophus sinicus; assembly: GCF_057876585.1. Classification (NCBI taxonomy): domain Eukaryota; kingdom Metazoa; phylum Chordata; class Mammalia; order Chiroptera; family Rhinolophidae; genus Rhinolophus; species Rhinolophus sinicus. The sequence goes on from NC_142517.1 coordinate 6,730,328, forward strand.
ACGGGTTCTTAACACTTTCAATTACAAAAGACAAACCAAATTCTTACAGCTGAAATAAGACGTCAACAACTTATTTTTAGTCATAGCATCTGGAACACAAGAAAGATTAAAATAGTCACCCAAGATATAGCTGTTAGATTCCACAAATTATCACTGCACATAGTATATATAACATGTAATATCAGTAAATTTATATTTTCCTCAATATGCTAAAATTACAAAATATTTTTTAAAAACTGAAAATAAATGGGTTGTCAGTAGTCATGAAATTTCCAAGTGGAAAAAGAAAGATCTATTTTTATAGTATCCATAACATAAAAATGTTTAATCTGTAACAACCCCATTTCAATAAAAACGTTCCCCCTGTAGGAGGAAACAAGGTGTCAAGCAGCCTTTGAGCCCTTCATTTCTAGGAAGGGGTTGGGGTGGGGGAGCTTGAAACAAAAGACAAGGAAACAAAGATACACAATGCTTCCAGAGAAAGTTTAGAGGTGAGATTAAACCTTTTAAAAGATCAGGTCCAAGCACTCGAAGAAAATGCAGATCAGTGCTTCTCTAATGGGCTGGGAGCTAGTTAGTAGCTAGTTAGAAGCCCAGTCTACCGCTAGCGACTGAAACGCACATGCCACACCACCAGAACGGATGGACCGCCCTCCTCCAGCTTCGTCCACTCCTGAATCCCCAGGACTTAGAACAGGGCTGAACCCACAGCAGAAGCTCCCTCAGGAATTTCGGCCTGACTGAATGAATGGTATATAAAGAGCACAGACATTTATGTACAAACATAAATAAATGTGAATCTACCATTTGTAAAGGGAACCTGCCATTAGGAGATTTAGAAATGCCAATACAAAATGGAAGATTATTAATATGTCGCAATAAATTAAATTTACAAGCTGATGAATTTTAGGTCTGATTAACTGACAGCAGTTTTTAAATGATGGTGACAAAACTTGAAAAACTGAAAACTAATACCTTACTGGAAAATTATATGCTAAAGAAAGGAACACATTTAACACAGCAACTGAAATAATAGTTACTTGTATAAAATGCTTACAAATATGCTTATGAGGAAAATAAGTCTGAGGCAAATACAATAAAAAAGTTTATCTTCATGATTGTAGTTGCATGTTGGCTTATAATTGTTTTAAATTTATATGTTCTCTAACCCACTCACCCCAACCCACCCCAGTCCTCTGGGGGAACAAGAAGCAAATTCGTCCACGGTAGATGTTTAATTGTCAGTGCTGTTTTATCCGACAGTCCTGCAGCCGGGCAGAAAAGGCTGCTTTGTGGGCTAGCAGCACCTACGTAACAGCACAGGGAAGAGCACAAAGCACAACAGCTGCTGAAGCAGCCTCTCAGACAACATCAGTATCTTCATACAAAAGAAGAACGCTGCATATAAACATAGGACCTCAGTTACATAATTTTTTTCAAGCAGAGTATTAGAATAACATTATTTATTCAAAAGGTAACTAATCAGGCTAAACTGAGACCAAGTCCCTAAAATAGAAAAAACCTACTATCACTGTGAGAATAAAAGTATTCCTAAGAATCTGTAAGATCTACACAGAACAGTGATGGTTGCTCTCTCAAGCGTCCAGATTAATACTAAGGAAAATGGGCGAATAATTGGGGTCCTGACTAGACTCCCTGTGCAAATGCTAACCTCAGACTGAACTGAAGGATTCCCACTTTCATTTCAGTCTTCTCGTCTTCAGTAAGTTTAACTTTCATAAACACAAAGATTTCAAAAGTTTTATAAAAATGATGTGAGTCTTTCAACTAACATTATATTGGTTACAATCAAGAAACTAATTCTTTCAAACTAAGAAATTATTACTCACATTAGGTAGTAAGCCAGATCCTGAGATTCAAGGCTATCAGACAGTCTTGATTTCAAAGCTGTCCCTCATATTAGTACCTGTCAGATGACGTATCCTTGTTTATGGTTTAGCAAATGCAATCACCTAAGATAGAACTAGTAGTAGTCAACAGCACATGAAACAGGTAAGGTCCAACCTAACGGGCAGTAACACAAGTGCATTCAATGAATGCCACTTCCTGTGAGTCAGAAGATGGGGTTTTAATTCACTTCCTCCAAGGTTAGAGTTATCTGTGGGACAGTTAGGGGACAGCCCTGGAACATTCTCGATAGGAAAACTAGGTCTCAAGCTGCTCATACTCACCTCACCTTCAGAAAGCCCTGTGGACCTGGGCCCTGCATTCGCATCTTAGATTCCTCTGTAACATGCAAAGTTAGCCTTTTTATTTACAAAAAGGTAAAAAGAGGAACCCATTTGGAAAGTTGGGCTTGCTCTATAGAAATCCACTGCACTAGGATTTCAGATCCTCTCCCAGGCCCAGCACCAGCATGAAGGCAGCCTGCCGACAAGCAAGTCAGTTTCCTCATACATGAAATGAGATGAGTCATCATCTTGCCCAGTCACATAAATCCACAGTATTTCTTCCCTTGTCAAATGCCAGATCCAAAATGTTACACAAATCGTTGCCAGAGGAAAGGAGGTGTGTGCTCCAAAGTCTCTGTTTAGAGCTCAGAAAACACATTTTAATATAATAAATGGTGGTTAGGTTCTAACATGGTTCCTTTTTTAAAAAATCTACACGAAAACACAGTAAAGTGCTATTTACTAAAATTTTTTTAAATTATATATATAGATACACACACACGTATATGTACATATATAGAAAACTTGAATTACCCAAAAATGCTCCCTCCCTGACCCTCTTCCAGGATTTGGCTCCAGATCTCTTGACCATAACTTTGCCAGAGCCTAGACAGACACACTAACGTTGAACTTCCAGAAACCGCAGAGTACAAAAAGGAGATAAATGACGTGTTATAACACATCTAAAAGCTGAAATATTATGAAGCCATTAAAAAGCTGACCACTGCCTCCTTAGCTGCCTTCCCCTTGAGGAGAGATGGATCCGGACCCAGAAAGAGACAGTCAGGAATACAACACAGGCAGAAATGTCACCTTCAACTATGCCACAACTATTCATTGAAAGAGGCATCCGAAGATGCTACTCATTTCAGGCACGTTAAGATTTCTGCCCTAAACCTTCCCTGAGCTTTACCTCTGCTTTCTCCCAAAGCAGGCACAACAGCAGCAGCTGAGGAAAAGAACACGATCATTTGTAAAACCCTTTTCCCTTTATCCCAGGCAGAATAGAAGAAAACCATACACATACTCCTCATTCTTTTTTAGTTCTAGCTAGACAGCTGTTAAACACACAAGATATTTTTAAATCTAGTTAAGTACTTGGGTACCTATATTGAATTGCAGCATAATACTTAAAATTATCCAATGAGGCAATCATTTGGCTTTGTGATTCCAATTAAAACACTGTATATTTATGGGGATTTTCCATTACAAAATGCCCAAAAGGCAAGATATTCATCTGAGCAGACACTTTAAAAGTTACACATTAAGCAAATTGTTAACTGTTTAAGAGAGGTTATAAAATTTAATAATATAAAAACAGTAACCCTTCATTAAAAGAATATTTATGTAGCAAATAAACACATAATTTCAGATCTCATAATTAGTTTTCCTTCTTCCATATCTATTGTGCAAAAGTGGTTAAAATTTGCATCTGAGTTCTACACCAAATGAAAACAGTCTGGAAAATGTTTTATATAATATCCTTAATCTCTAATGATACAATTAAAAACAGTATGATCTCCCCCACACCCCTGGAAAAACATCAGGCAAAAGATGTAATTCTCACGAACCAACACTAAGTATATGGGAAAACATTCAAATTCACCAGAACTGAAAAAGAAAAAAAGTCAATAAATAAAAACAAGGAGATTTCATTTTTACTTCTCAAACAAGCAAATTTTTCCAAACCAGAGTACCCTCAATAATAATAGTATGGATAAAGCAGACATCTATGACCATTACCAGAATATTCTGTGAGTAGTTTTTCACAATTAAAAAAATAATAATAAAAATAAAAATCAGTAACAACAGTCGCTGAACTCTTATTCCACGCCAGACATTGTTCCAGTCTGTCCTTATCTACGCGTACACCCACGAAAGAGCTGTGAATTAGGCGGCATGATGACAGCACTTGTTACATTTCACACAGGCTCCACAGTGGTCCTACGTGTAGTGGCCCTACGTTCGTTCATAGGTCCCCACGGCTGGTAAGTGCTAACTCAAACCAGGCTCTCAGTCTACTCTCTTCACCCCTCTCAGCCGGGCCTCAAAGACAGAAGGCGTGAGGAAGTGCAAAAGAGACAAGAGAAACGCCTCCTAAAAGATGAGGTGTAGAATCCCTACAAAGGACGGAAGAAGATAAAATGAACTAGAAAGAGACCGGGGCTAGGAAACAGCACCTTGCTTGAAAACTTCCCTTCCCAAATACAACCGGCTCTAATTAAGGTGAAAACAGGTAAATACGTGGCTGTAGCCACAAGAGAGGGGAATTTAAAAAGAAGTCTAAGAAAAATGAGTAAACCTCACATCAAATTTTACAAACCAGCCTTTAAAAAGAAAAGCAAACGCCAACTGTCTAGTGCCCATGAACTTTGAGAAAAGCTCATGAAAATGTCCTGAGGAACAAGACGAGGCTAGGTAGGAAGTGTGCAAGAGCTGACCCCAACCTCCACCTGCAGCCTCACCTGGTGGCACCCCCTCCCTGCGGCTCCAGCCCCTCACAGGCACCCCCTACTCTCTCAAGTACTCTGTGCTGCCTCCAACGTTACTGCTTTATTGCTTTACCTAATTAACTCCCACTTCTCTTTCAAGTGGCAGCCCAATGTCACCTCGAGTTTGGCTGGAGAACAGAATATAGACAGGGGAGTGGGTTAAGGACAGAAAGGCAAGCTGGGCCCGAGAGTCTTACTGCCAGGCTAAGAAATTTGGATTTCGTGAAACAGGTAAGGGGGTGTCAGGAAAGGTGGGTCGGGAGTTGGGTTTTTAGTTATAGCAATAAATGCTCTGGATTTTCTGGATTCAATTTTGCCACTATCTAGCTACTGAGTGACTTTGGACAATTAAATCTGTGCCTCCCTTTCCATCTGCAGAATGGGTTAATAACAACACATGACACCCAAGATTATTATAAAAATTAAAGAGTTGCTTAGAATGGTATCTAGCACACTGTAAGTGCTCAATAAATGTTCCATTATTTAAGCTCATAAGAGAGAACTGCTGTGCAACGTGGATTGGAATGGGGAAACCTCAAGCAGAGGTCCATCGGGCTTATTTCAACAGTCCACACAAAGGACTGAGAGCCTTTCAGAGGTTAATGTTCAGAAAGGAGATGTATGAACACACACTGTGAGGTAGAATTCACAGGACTTGAACACTTGTTTAAATATGGAAGATGAGAGACAAGCTGGATTCAAAAATGACTCAGAAGTTTGGAGCCTAGGGGACTTGGAAAACAGTGGTGACAATTAGAAAGTCAGAAAAGGACACTAAGTTGAATGATGGTATCTCCTTAAGTGCATTATGACTTGAACTTCAAAGACTGCCTCTGAGTACAGTTTTCATTTTATCAAGCCTACGACAGTTCAACTTGGTTGAAAATAGAAAGGAAAAAGGTACAAAGACAGTACGAGGAGAAGGAAAAGGGTGCGGCAGAGAAAAAGAAAACCGGCCCAGGGAGCAGGGCCCAGGGTTCTGGTCTGAGCTCAGAGGTTAACTCCGTGACACTGGGGAAAACAGGCCACCTGTGCAAACACCCTGCCCAGCCACATACAAAGGGAGTAAGAAGAGTGTGTATCTGGGGCTCCCTCAGAACACCTCAACCACTTTCCTGTGTCCCTGTCTCCAACCATTGTCTTGGGCAGCCTTTGTTTTTGACAGTATAACCTAAACTGCTCAGGGCACTCGCGCAGGAAAAACCCTGACACACCTGAATAACCATCTCCACAGTCCCTTCCAGCTTTGACATTATCATTGTTTTTGAAGATCTAATTGGCCTTATGAAGCCATTCATGAATAGGGCAGCACCTCATCTAGTAAGAGAAGGCGCTCCCTGACATTACCGTTCTCGTCTGAGCACACCACAGCCAGGATTATCAGGCTGTCCCCAAAGCAAGGAAACCTCACATTCCCCAAGGTGATCAGTAGTACATCTCTATCTATCTATAGATGGGGGGGGGGGGGGGGGGGGGCGCGCGCGGGGCGGGGGGGTTGCCAAAAAATTTACACAAGTGGTCAACATTGCTCAAGCAGTAGTTCACTGTCATCAGAAGTGTCTGGACGCTGATGGTAACCACTTTAAGCACCTCTTGTAATTGCAGAAGTCAAACATGACTTGTATTCATCTTTTGTTTTCGGCATATATTGAGTATGACAATTTTAGCACAGTTTTCCTTTCTTAATATGTGCATACATATTTTTGGCATCCTCTGTATGTATCAGAGGCGCCCATCGTAGCATCGTCAAAAGCCTACTTCCATCTTCTACATCAGTGCCTCTGTCAGCCTTACATTACCTTTAAAGTCATCTAGGCTTTCTAGAGCATTGACAACATATTTTGAATCCCTGGATGATACTATAACCGGATATTTTATCCTAAATAGCAATGATATAAAAAATGTTAACATTAGGACAATTGATGTTTTTCCTTTAATCCTATGGGTATATTCGTGACTTGTACTTACTAGAATACTTTTAAATTTTATTTATAGCACAAATACCTGAAAACATGAGGTCATAACTTCAAAATCTGTTAAATGTCTCTGCCTCACTTTGTACAGGTTGATTACATCAAGTGACCTCCACACGCATCCCAAACAACTATTGTAAAAGGTCCTTCCATGTCTGTGTGTCATCCTCAAATAGAATTTTGCTATTCAGAGTAAAGAATGAACAGTACACCCCATAACACGAGAGACTCTGAAAGACTGTTTAAGGACTCAAATGTGTAAGGACTGAGGGATAATTTGGGGAAAATAATCTCACTTTATATGGACGTATACAATATATAATTTTATAAAATTCCAAATACAAGGTTAAATCATATTCATTAAGTTTTAATACAGAAAATACTTCTTTTTCTAGTTGAATGACACCAAAAATGTTGGTACATGCCGGTAACTCTTCCCACTTGCCACATAAAAAAATGTTTTTCTTTTCCTCTTTAAAAAAAAATTTTTAATTGAGATATAAATGACATATTATATTAGTTTCAGGAGTACCACCATAATGGTTTGATCCGTTCTTTTTTTAAGTCACTAGGAAACTACTGCTATGCTCTAGACCTGACTTATCCAATACAGTAGCCGCTAGTCACAGATGGCTATTGAGAGCCTGAATTACAGCTAGTTGGAATTGAGATGTACCATAAATGTAAACTACAAGATTTCAAGGACTTAATACAAAAAACAATGAAAAACATCTCATTAATAATTTTTAATTTTAAAATATTTTGGATATTACTTTGGATATAATAGAGTTGGACATATTGGTGAGATAAAATCTATTACTAAAATTAATGTATCTTTTTACTGTATTTTAAACTGTGACTCCTAAAAACCATAAAATTACATAAGTGGCTTACATTGATTACATTTCTGTTGTAAAGTGCTGTTCTAGAGAAAGTTCTTAGCATGACGGACATAAATGTGAAGATGATGGGCAAAGTCTCTGGCCTCCTGGAGTCTGTATTTTATTGTCAGTGGTGGGGGGAACCCTCTCACAATAAACAAGTAAATTCAGTAAGGTTAGAAAATGATTCGTGTTCTGAAGAAAACGAGACAGGGAAAGAGAAACTGGGAGGACTGCTGTCTTCCTCTTGCCATCCCTTACAACAGGTTTCAGCTCAAGTCCAAACTCAAACAGGCTGACACTGGCTGTCTGCAGCGTGCACTGTTCAGAGTCCAAGGCTAACTTGGGCCTCAGCTGGAAAGCACAGCACGCTGCATTAGCTGTGCCTGCCCCAAGCTGAAGAGCAGGCCGCAGCGCCAAGTGTGTCCCGTTCTAACAATGGCATCTCCCCATTCATCCACTCAAGCTAGAAACCTCAGAGTTTTAATCACTTTCACTTCCACCTCCCTTCACACACACACACAAACTACATTCTGTGACTTTGGCCTCAAGAATGTCTCATAAATCCGTCTACTTATTTCCACACTTTGTCAAGATCTTAATTAAGAAAGTGATGAGGGGGGATTCTACACTAACTGCTCCTTATCCAGTCTCTGTGCCTTCAGTTCTTCCCGCTGCTGTCAAAGTTTGCTTCTTTAAAATTTAAATTTCAAAATCACCAACACTTTAAAACATCCAGCGCTTCCAGGTTTAAGTGTTTTTACCTCTTATCTCACTGCCCACCATTCTCTCCATCCTGTCCCCCACCCCACACACGTCCTTTCTCTCAGCTGCCCCAACATGCCTCAGCAGAACTGTTCGCTGTCTAGAAAGTTCTCTGTTCGTCTCTTTTCTGTGCCTAGAAATCCTGAACTCAAACTAAAAGACCTAGATCTCATGTTGTCTTCCCAGAATCTTCGAGTCAGTCGCTCCCCTGCTCAATCCTCTCCTCACTTTCCGTTCTTCACCCAGCAAGCAGGTTCTGTGCTGAAGTAATCAGTTTGCCCTCACAATAAACACCCTCAAGGGAAGGACTGGACTTATTTGTTTTTATATTCTCATAACCACAACAATGCAGAGACTCCAAGTAGACGCTTAATAAATGAAAGGGTGAATGAAGCAAAGAGTAATTCCTGCATCCGGCCCACCACACGCTCACCTGGAAGAGGAAATGAATCCCTCACGAGCCACTTGCTGTACACCCAGGATGCCCTACTCACCTCTTTTATGCCAGTGCGTAAAGGCACTCAGTAAACGTTTCTTCAGCGAGAGTGTGGATGAACAGGTATTATCAGACATCAAGTTCCCCACCGCAATTTGCAGAGAGGGCAGCTGCAACCCACACAGGTTTAATTAGTTCTCCAAAAAGGTCAATGGCAAAATCAAGACTGAAAATGTCTCCTATCTCACCCCACAACATAGGACCACTTGTCCTGATGAAAGGGTCCTAAAGTAGGTGTTGGTGGTTTTTTAGGTCACTCAGTATCTCTGGACATCCATCATGGTCTGTGGGAATCATGGAAGACTAGAAAAGCCCATGTCCCCTACTGTAAAAGCCAAACACTAACAGAAGTTTGCTCTTTCTTACTCCTCGTAAGTAGGGCTTTGCTCGAGACCAAAGTTTGGACAGCCAAACGTTCCTGTGCAGAGTTTAGAATCTGGAAGGGTCAGCCTGCAGCGTGCAGGGGAGATGAGAGCATACATGCCGTGGGGGAGGGAAAGGAGCTCACGCAGCAATTCACTGCCAAGTGCCAGGAGTGGCATCGTGACCAGACTGGACCTGGGTGCTTCAACCAGGCTGTATCCTCTGCAGCAGGCTGCTTTGGTTCCTACTTATTTTTCTAGCACAGTCTCCAGCTTTCCAATCAATTCTGTGGGCTAACTTATAGCCTTCCATTAAATTCATTTTCCGCCCAAGTAGGCCAAGGCTGTTTCTGTAGTCTGCATACAAGAACCTGGACTTGCACACATAAATGAACAATGAAGGACCGTCACCCCCCCAAAACAGGATTACGGGACGGGACGGGACCGGGGCGGGGGAGGGGCAATTTAGCAAAACCACGGGAGAATGAGAAAAAGAACAATGAAAGAAATAATTACGTACCAGAATAACTCAATCAATGTTATGCTGATGATGTTTATGGTGGCTGCATTTGCTACATGGATGAGATTGCTAATCAATAAAGGCACTTGTTTTTCCTGACTGAGGCAACAAGTCACTGCCCAGTCACTGCACAGCTAGCATGGCCCTGCGATGCCAACAGAAGTGATATGTGGTCCTACCCGGCTAACCTATAAAAATCTCCCACGTGTAAACAAACCTCGATACTCTTTCCCAATCCGATGACTAAATGCCAAAAGCCAGGTGACCTTTAGACACGTCTATGTAAGGTACGAAAAACGTCCAGTTTGGTCCCTGAGTAACTAACCGTACAGAGCAGAACAGTTATCCGCTGGTCCAAGAGTCATTGGCCTATCACATGAGCAAGAAATAAACTTCTGATTCAAACCACTACAACGCTGAGTGAGTTACCACACTTAGCTTACCTACAGAAAGTAATATCAACCTAGAAAGATTAGTAAATACTTACAAGAAATGTTATTTCCCAGTCAGAAAACACTGATCAGATTATGCCAGTTATCGCTCATTAGAAGGACCACGACAAAGTTACCTCCGGAAAGCTAAGCAGTGGTTTTGGCTTTGAGAGGGGAGACTTTCTTGGAGAACAGGTACACAAAAGCAGGGAATAGGAGGGAGAGAATTCGTACGAATCTTCAAATCAAATTAAACAATCCTGTTTTATATATATTTCCTCATTTATTCAATATTTGATGTCAAAGAAACTCACTATACAATTTTTTCCCCAGAATTAATCATGGCCTATACTAGAAGCATGTTAAACCTTCCTATTTTCCCCACAATTTTTCATATGAAAACAAAATTATATTATAAAAAGTGCTACCTACCACCTACCAATAGTTCACTTGGGGAGCTTTTAAAAATACAGATGACATCCCAGCCTCTAAAGATTTGGACTCATTTAGGTTTGAAATGGGGACCAGACATCAGTATTTTTCGAAGATTTCCCAGGTGATCTAATTATGAGGGCCCCGCCACTAAAACAAGAATTTTGATTAAAATTTGTAAGATTTAAACTAGTGATGATACAGTACAAAGTGCTTTAATATATGGCATGAAAGCATAATTTTAAAATTCTACAATGTCAACTCATCAACTAACGGGGAGGCTTCTATTAAAATCCTTTCTAAATATTTTACATTAATGTATGAAACAGTCAACTGTTCAAACCATATTCTGCATTTTGAGGAACTAAGTCAAACAAGCGGTACCAATATGAAGCAATATGATCAGAAATACAGATTTTTTTAAAGTACTGGGTAGAAGAGAGTATTTACAGAGGGGAAAATCCATCTATTAATAACTAATACTCTGAAGAGTGGGACTCTAGGAACGGTGCAACTTTCCTCATCTAATTTATCAGGCATACCTTGTTTTATTGTGCTTTGCTTTAATGGGCTTCACAGATGTTGCGGTTTTAGGTGATATACACCTCACTTTATTGTGGTGGTCTGGAACAGAACCCACAGTATCTACAGAGGTATGCCTTTATATATACCTTTATTACTTTATCATTTTAACATGCATTTTTTAAATAACCACACACAATTCTTACTTACTAGAAAACACTAACAATAAATGCTTTTCTGAAAGCATAACAGGATCCCTACCTCAAAGCAAAGATTAGTCACCTCCACTTTTTGGTAATCCCACACCTGGAGGATACCCACCCCAACAATCACATCTCTGCTGGCTATTCAAAGCAAGCTTCATCTTCTAGCTCTGAAGCTGAACCGTACCTTCGAGCACAAAGGCTGGCCAGGTCTCACGCAGGAGTCAGCCGACTTTTCTAAAAGCCAGAGTTCTAGGCTGTGTAACAGTCAGTCTCGGTTGCCATTTATCAACTCTACCTTTGTAGCATAACAGCAGCCAGATAATACATAAATCAATGAGTATGGCTGTGTATTTATAAAAAAGGGGCAGCAGGCTGGATGTGTGGTCTTGGGGCCTCAGAGAGAGCAAAGCTAGTTATGTGGTACCCCGAAACTATCATTCACATATACATGAATGCACACACACGCTTATATATTTATGTATTACAGATCTATATATAAAATATTGTACATTCATACATTTATTTCTGTAGCAGATGTGTTTATGTCATTACCTTTCACCCCAACTGTAATACAAGGCCTTCTGGATGGAACTGCCACTTCATTCATTGACAAATCTTTAGTGAATGGGCACATAATGGCACTCAAAAAATATCATTGCCTGACTCAACTAAATCACCTTGAGACCTGAACACAGATTAACTATTAGGGGAGTAGGAAGATTATGATCTGTCAAGTTATGCTTCTGTAGTCAGATGGTACCGTGTGTTTCCCCGAAAATAAGATCTAGCCGGACCATCAGCTCTAATGCGTCTTTTGGAGCAAAATAATATAAAACCTGGTATTGTACTATATTATATAAGACTCGGTTTTATATTATATTTAAATAAGACCCGCTGGTACGGTACGGTACAGTATGTTACGTTACACCCGGTCTTATATTAAAACAAGACTGGGTCTTATATTCATTTTTGCTCCCAAAGGCGCATTAGAGCTGATGGCCCGTCTAGGTCTTATTTTCGGGAACACACGGTCAATAAGTGCTCTCCTCTCCCCATCCCTCCCAAGCCATGACTGTCCCTGAGAGGAGGACAAGTGCTAACTAACAATGAGGAAGGGTCGCAGCAGTGGAAACTACCCATTCCAACAATCTCATCTCTGTTACCCACCAGCAGAGCAGTGACGCTTATCAAGACGAAAATTAGAGGGAGCACTCGGGGAGCAGAACTCCTGGGTGCTGGGCTCCGACAGTGGAAGTAGGGGTGCCTGCCAGCCAGGACTTGCTGGTTTTGATGTCTACAGTGCCTACAGCACAGAACAGGCACTAAGTAAACACCGCATTAAAAAGAACAAACAAGTCTAGCGTCAGCCCTATGGTACTAATTCACAGTATGACCTTGACCTTCTCCAAGGCTCTGAGTTGCCCTTCCAGGAAGGGGGTATGAGAAATCATTCCAACACCTAGGGGAGGTTCACATGGGCTAATACATGTGAACGTACTTTATAAACTCTAAAACACCACACAAATTCAAAGATGAAGAATTTGAAAGCTGCCTTCATGCTATGGATTCTCAAATGTCAGGATAATAATATTTTAATAGCTGGAAAGTAGCGCCAATTTCCCCAAATACTTTACTGAATAGAAAAATATCAATTTTTAAAAATTTCTCCCATGCAACCTGAATAGACTATTTTCATTTCGAGTTTCTGAAAAATACTTTTTTTTGGGGAGGAGGACAGGGCTTTATTGGGGAACAGTGTGTACTTCCAGGACTTTTTTCCAAGTCAAGTTGTTGTCCTTTCAGTCTTAGTTGCGGGGGGCGCAGCTCAGCTCCAGGTTCAGTCGCCATTGCTAGTTGCAGGGAGTGCTGCCCACCATCCCTTGCGGGACTCGAGGAATCGAACTGGCAACCTTGTGGTTGAGAGGATGTGCTCCAACCAACTGAGCCATCCAGGAGGCAGCTCAGCTCAAGGTGCCGTGTTCAATCTCAGTTGCAGGGGGCACTGCCCACCATCCCTTGCGGGACTCGAGGAGTTGAACTGGCAACCTTGTGGTTGAGAGGATGCGCTCCAACCATCTGAGCCATCCAGGAGGCAGCTCAGCTCAAGGTGCCGTGTACAATCTTAGTTGCAGGGGGCAGAGCCCACCATCCCTTGCGGGACTCGAGGAGTTGAACCGGCAACCTTGTGGTTGAGAGCCCACTGGCCCATGTGGGAATGAACCAGCAGCCTTCGGAGTTAGGAGCACGGAGCTCCAACCGCCTGAGCCACTGGGCCCGGCCCCCTGAAAAATACAACTTGTTGGCTTTGTTTTCTGAGTTGCACCCACAGCAGTGAGCATTTAATAATGGATTTAATTCAATGTGTTTTAGAAAAAAAGTTAATATGCCTATATTTTCAGAGATATTACAATACTTAGGAGATGGTTAAAATAAAAGACAGTTAAGTGTAATTCATTTTATGCAAAATGAGTGAACTGAGAAACCTAGCAGTGTTTTTCAAACTTTTTCAAACTTTCAGTGATGTAATGTTCTTCCATATATTGAGAAATATGCATGGTATGTATGGTTCACTAGCAAGGATTGTCATCAACTAAATTTTCCCGCACATTACCACATTCTTTTCTAAATGCCTCATTTTGGTAACAAATTCTACTCGTTGTTTTAAAATCAGGGAGGCTCTTACCCCCAAATGAATAATAAGAAGGTTGAGACTGCTAATACAGAGAAGAGCAGGGCACTACATTCTCGCCTTTTCCTTGGCTCCAGGACAAGATGGACAGCGATTACAAATGACTCTATATTTATACAGAGCTTCCTGGGCTTTCATAGGAACTGTCAATCCTCTACTCCAACTGGGAAAAACTGCTAAGTTGTTCAGGATACAAGAAGAGATTTGCAAGATCTTATGCATGACAGTGAGCGGCATTATAAACCAGAATGCCCCAGACACAGTACGTGTGCATCTGAAACAAGTCCAAAGCAACTGAAGCTCTGCCAAGGACAGACATCCCTGACCCTCCTAGCAAAGACTGTCCCTTCCCCACCCGTCGACCTGTTTGGATGTTTACTGTGTATCTCTACCCATCAGAACACAAGCACCATGAGACGACAGACTCTGTCTTATCCCGGCACCAAGAGGAAATGCTCAGCACAATAAATGCTCAATAAATACGTTTTTGCTTCTTCACATAGTAGCTCATCATTATCCTAAACTACCTGACATCTACCAGAATATCCCTTTGTTACTAACTAACCTGAAGTAGCTCCACTGTTTTCAGGTATGCATTCTCGTTGTATAAATTTAGTAGGATTGCCTTGGTTTCCCTGTATTTATTTTTCCTCTGCCCTTCTGTAAGTGAAAGTGAGGCTGATGCTCTTAACTTTATAATAGTACTACCGTTTCCTTACGGCAGGAACTTAACATATTAAATAAGGGAATAGATGTAAAGAAATATATTAGAGAAAATATAAAGTAGTTCATAAAAGCAGAGACTCTGGAGCTGTACCACCTAGGTTTGAATTTCGGCTCCATCACTTACTGGTATGTCCTTGGGCACCTTTCTTAACTTTCTGTGCCTCAATTTCCTGAATTGTTTTCAATCTGGACCTTAGGGGTTCTACTTATTTTATCTAAAAGGAAACGGATTTAGCAAATGAATTTGTCTTCCCCGCCCCAAAAAAGAGTGCCTTTGCCTGACTTGCCTTTTCTACTATCAATACCCAGCCACTCATCCAGACCAGACATCATGCTCCCCGACCCACACCCTACGTGACTAATCCTTCTCCAAGTTCTGTCCAGGCTTTCTTAGGAAATTCCTTCATCTCCATCTTCTCTGTTCTTTTCCCTCATAAATCTTCAGAGTTATGGAACTTACTGTTCCATAAGAACAGAAGCAGATTCTGCTATTTTCACAGATATATCTATTCCCAACACCTAGTGAAGGGTTCAATCAACATTTGTCTAATCAATCAATGTATGTCTGGTGTAGTAATCACCTCCTAAATGGCTTCCTTGGCTCCAGGTCCCTAAGCCTCCAATCTGCCCTAAAATTACTAATCTTTCTGAAAATGCCTCATTCTCCTACAACTTGTCTGCTCTGACACACTCTTTCATATATTCAAGTAACCATTTGTTATGAAGTACTACAGGTGGTACTCAGAGGGAGGAAAGAACTGGCACACGATTCCAAAAATGAAGTCCTCTCGGGCCGGCCTGGTGGCTCAGGCAGTTAGAGCTCCATGCTCCTAACTCCGAAGGCTGCCAGTTTGATTCCCACATGGGCCAGTGGGCTCTCAACCGCAAGGTTGCCAGTTCAATTCCTCGAGTCCCACAAGGGATGGTGGGCTCCACCCCCTGCAACTAAGATTGAACACGGCACCTTGAGCTGAGCTGCCGCTGAGCTCCCGGATGGCTCGGTTGGAGTGTGTCCTCTCAACCACAAGGTTGCCAGTTCAATTCCTCGAGTCCCGCAAGGGATAGTGGGCTGCGCCCCCTGCAACTAACAACAGCAACTGGACCTGGAGCTGAACTGCACCCTCCACAACTAAGACTGAAAGGACAACTTGAAGCTGAAGGCACCCTCCACAACTAAGATCGAAAGGACAACTTGACTTGGAAAAAAGTCCTGGAAGTACACACTGTTCCCCCAATAAAGTCCTGTTCCCCTTAAAAAAAAAAAAAAAAAAAAAAAAAGTGAAGTCCTGTCCAGTTCTTCAAAAATGTTATGAAAAAAGCTATCAGAGTTAATAAGTGGTTTTAGCAAAGTTGCAGAATACAAGATCAATATACAAAACTCAGTTGTATTTCTTTGTATGTACTAGCCACTACAATCAGAAACTGAAATTTAAAAACCATTTACAGCAGTATAAAATATGAAATAGGTTACGAATCTGACAAAAGATGTGAAAGACTAGAATAGTAAAAAAAATTTTAATTAGAAAAATTAAAGAAAAATATAGAGGAAGACAAGACATATACCATGTGCGTGTGACTCTTAAGAATCAATACGAAGATGCACTTTTTCCCAAAACTATCTATAGATTCAACACAATCCCAATCAACATCCTAGTGGGCTTTTTTGTAGAAACTGACAAAATGATTTGACAATTTATACGATATTACAGAGAACCTAAAGTACTCATAATTTTGAAAGAGAAAGTTGTAGGACTGATGCCACCTGATTTCAATACTTATTATAAGGTTACAGTAATAATAAAGACAACATGGTATTGGCATCAAGGCACACAGATACATTAATGGGACAGAACAGGAAGTCCGGAAACAGACCCACACACATAGGAAAGACTGATTTTCAACAAAGATACAAAGGTAATTCAGTCGAGAAAGAGTAAGTCATTTCAACAAATGGTTCTAGAATAACTGGACATCCATTTGCGAAGGAGGAGGAGGAGAAGGAGAGAAAAGAAAAAAGAAAAGAAGAAAAAGATCTTTTAGCTGCATCTTGCAGAGTACCAGTTACAACTATTAATTCCAAATGGATGATAAATTTAAATATGAAACCCAAAACTATAAAATCTGGAGGAAAAAAATAACCACAGGAAACCTTTTAGACGTTGGAACAACTTGGCAAAAGTTTTCCCAAAAGCATGATCCACAGGACAAATCAATACATTAGACTTCATAAAAATTAAAACATCTGTTTTTCAAAACACTTTTAAAAGAAGAAAAAGAAAAGCCATGGACTAGGAGAAAAATCTTTGCAAGTCTTGTGTCTGACAAAGGACTTGTATCGAAAACAGATAAAGAATTCTCAAAGCTCAATAAGAAGGAAAAAAATGTTGGACAAAAATTTGAACAAACACGTCCCCAAAGATGACTTATAGAGGACAAATAAGCACATGCAAAGATGCTCCACGTCATTAATCACTGGGAAACATAATGATATCACTACATACCAATTAGAATGGCTGAAATTAAAGAATGACCACACCAAACATGGCAAGGTGTGGAGGAATGAAAACTCTTCTGAAATACAACTCGTACAAACGTAAAATAGCTCCACTGTGGAAAACAGTTTAGTAATTTCTTAGAAAGTGAAGAGTATGATCATATGACCTGCCACATGATCCAGTTATCCCACTATTAGGAAGAAAAATAAAAACTCATCCACACAAAGACTTGTGCATTAATAGTCACAGCAACTATGTAACAACCAAAAGCTGTAAACAACTCCAATGTCTTCTCAACAGGGAGTGAATACACTGTGGTATAGCCACACCATGAAATACTCCCCAGTGATGAAAGGAATGAGCTACTAACATGCGCTACAACGTGGGTGAATCTCAAAGCGATTGTGCTGAGTGAAAACAACCAGGCAAAAGAAGGACAACATACTGTATGATTCCAATTACACAAAATTCTAGAAAAGGTGAAGTAATGTCGTGACAGAAAGCAGAGCAGCAGTCACCTGGAGACGCGGGGGGGCACAGGACGCGGAATTACACAGAAGCACCAGGGAAGGGATGGATATGTTCATTATCTTGATTGTGGTTAGAGTATCACAAATGACATGTCAAATTTACCAAATTATGCACTTTAAATATGTGACGTTATTGTATGCCAATTACAATACAATAAAGCTGTTTGTAAAAAGTGTTCATCCACCCAAAACTTGACCTTTTAAAAGCACATTCCCCCCCAACCCAAAAAACTGCTTCTCCTACAGCGCATCTCATGTGATGGCAACTCAAACCTTCCAGTTGCTTAGACCAAGCACCTTGAACATCACATTCTCATATTTTAAAATCGAAATGTTTACAGAATTTATAAACATTCATTGAAAGCATATTTCTTTAAAAACACAGTGAAATACTGCTCTAAGGAATTTTTAAATCCTCCACTTTCTACGAGAAAAACTTCCAAGTCTATGCTATCCACCCTTCACTGCCTTCACTAAGTGTCCTTTACCATCAACCTTAGTAAACAGTTTTCTAAAACAGGCCTCCACCTCAACTCTCCATACGCTGCGGCCTTACAGCATCACCTAGTAAAATCCTGTCCATTCCCTAAGACCATGTTAAACACCACTTCCACCAGGAATCTTTTCCTCGTCCCAATCCAGAAAGGATCACTCTCCTCTTCTGAATTTCCACATCGTTTGTAGCACAGATATTTCACAATGTGGTATAGTTAAGACGTATCTCATCCAGCTCCAGTAAATTGTAATTGTCCTGAGTGCAGGAGTCTATGGCCCCTCCACGATGTGGTAGAATAAAGTGTTTCTATACATTAGTTTCAGAACACATCCTCAGTATATATGCCCAGGCAAGTGCAATTAGTATCAAACGTTAAGCTTTAATTTTTGTTTTCATTCTTCACAAGGCTGTAAGATTGTCCAATTAGCTTGTCTGTCTAATTTAACGAGGCCCTTAAATAAAGGACAGAACAATTTAAAGGGGAAACTTTTTAGAATATTTGCTAGGTATCTAAATTCACATGAATTATTTTTGGTGCCATACAATGCTTTTAGAGCCAAAAGAGAGAAACAGAAGAAAGTTAAAAAGTCCTATACTTTAACCAACACAAAAAATGAAGAGCACTGGTTGCCACAAAACCAAGTGATGAAAAGCAAAGAAAATGAGAGCAAAACAGTAAAACAACAGCTGTTATTTTAAAGGAAGGACACCTGCCCACTTGGAAGCTCAGGCCCTGAAACATCTCTAAGACTGGGAGCCTTGATCACTCTGACCACCTATACTGGATAAGTAAGACCAGAAATATTCTTTTTGTTCACTTATTATCTATTCTTCACACGAAAATGTTCTTCCTTTCTGTTACCCTCCAGCTATTTGAAACCTGAACCATATTTAAAATCCTACAAGTTCTATGCGCTTCCTCTTTAAGCCTTTCCCAGACTCCTCAAGCCATTTCCCATGTCTCCATCCTCAAAAGAGCTGGTGATTTTTATTTCCCTATACTCTTCGAGATAAATCCTTATGGCACTTTCTGTATGGTTATCTTGTATTTTTATCTAACTTTGCATGTATTTATTCTTCACCTCTTATGTTCCTTAAACAAAACCCTGAGCTTTGAATTTCCTACAGACTCTCCCACCTAACAGTATCCAATAGAGACTTAATGTACACCAAAGCTAATACAGTACAAGCAACAGTTAAAACATCTGACTTATATGTGAAAAGCAGTAACAGCAGGAGGTGGTGAATGACAACCTGATCTTCCAAATGAACGGGGGTTCAAGTTTATGCTCCTATATGCTAGGTCACATGAGCAGTACAACATAAATTCTGCCCAAAGGCTGGCATCAATTTACTAAAAACAAACATACACCTTTATAAAAGGTCAAAATCACAAGAAAAATTGAATATGCTACTTATTGCAATGGTAGTAGTTCTAATCTGGAAAAACAATGATCAATTTTACTGAACGAGTTTCAGAGAACCTGTGCATAATGCTGTTACCTTAGTTATATTTTGAGAGACAAAGCTAATGTGTTTCCCTTTATAAAGTACTTAATTAGGTAAAGATTGTATACAACTTAACTTCTATAATATAATACACATATTTTAGTTACAGGTATTTAACAGAGCAATTAAATCCTTATTTTCACTTCTGTTCTAAAATCCGCCTGCCCGCAGTGAGTGGGAACTGCTGCAGATCATTAAACACTCATTTATCAATGTCTCTCACCAGGCAACACAATGCAGCAGAACAGCACACGGAAACCATCCTGAACCCCAGCAACAGCGGCTAATTAGCATAGCCTACCACTAAAACTACACCATATGATTGGAACTGTTAGTCGGAATGCTAGCCAATCAAACTAGGTTATGCAAATAGCCTATTTTAGTTGCCAGGGCAGAGCTACTTCCAATTGTCCAATAGGAAAACAAGCAGTAAACAAGAAATGAAATTGAGCTTTGTCACATTTTCAAGTTGCTGTTAACACTTTCTGGTTTAGAGCAAAATTAACAGCAACTGTAAAGGATTAGAATCATATTCTCCTTTCTAATCCAAAAGCAATCCAATGGTAATACACACAGAATACAGTTAAAGTATTGCATTTGTTGTAATTTTAACTTTTTACTATATGTTTTTCTAACAGAAGCTGCAATCAACATTTCAACTTTCCCCCCACTGACTCAAAAGCAAGCATTATGTAAATGACTTTCCATACATTCAAATAGATTCTCAAATATTACATTTTAGAGAAATCCTACAAAGCATTTTTATTCTATTACAAAAAGACTAAATAAAAGGTGGGCATAACAACGCACGGCTCACTGGAAGTCTCAAACAAGGCTTATCAGATTGCGGA
The DNA here is from genome assembly GCF_057876585.1 of Rhinolophus sinicus. NCBI lineage: Eukaryota > Metazoa > Chordata > Mammalia > Chiroptera > Rhinolophidae > Rhinolophus > Rhinolophus sinicus. The sequence continues at coordinate 6,750,896 of NC_142517.1, forward strand.
GAATTAACATTGTTTTTGATTATGATATATGTTAATATGATTTCAAAAATAATTTTAAAATAATGAAACTCAAATTAAGTATTAACCCACTGGGCTTAGAATATGCAAATTGAGACCACATAACTAATACACATCTCTTGGAACCAAATTCAACTATGATATAAGCATATTATATTCATATGTAACATTTCTAATAATGACTAAAACAAAAAGAACTACTCTGTCAGTACATACTAACAGCTACAAAGATAGTTTCAAAGAACATCAGTGTCCTGACAATTCCTAGTGGTTGAGAGAATTTCTTTAATGGCACATATTCAGATAAATGCTTTGAAACATGTCAAGGAGACACCGTTCTCATTTGTACCTTATAATTTTATCTTTATAAAAGACACAATCCTATTTTAAAATAGATCAACTTGTCTTGTCCCACCTATCCTAGCAATTATTTCCTTCTAAGTGGAGTACAGATTCATCCCACACCAAGAAGTTAGTGATTTTTAAATATATTTTTCCATAGCATGTCTGGAAATGTCTCCAGAAAGACTTCTAGCGTTTGTAAAATACACTAAATTAAGACACAGAGCAGATTTCAAGCAGTCAATTCAAAGAAAACAGCATGTTGGTCCTATCTCTATCACTGCCAATTATCTTCCACTTTATGAAAGAAAACTGAAGCCATTTTTCCACCATCTCCAAGCACCCATATTTGTCTCCTAATTTCTTCTCATGTTCTCTCTACTTAGGGATTCTAGATGAAAACCACTTAATATCCAATGAAACCAAACTAGAGCCAGCGTCTTAAAGGGAATAGAGGGGTCAATAACTGAACTTTAAAGCTAAAAGAACCTTATATTATTATCTAATAGTAGCCCCACATTCTACAAACCAAAAAACTATACATTTAGAAAAATAGTGCTTTAAAGACCTTACAGATGAAAATCAAAACCCTCTTAAATTATCTTCTAACAGTACCTATGAAAAATCAATGTATCAGTCAGGTATCAGTAAGTCTCTTGATTTGTTTTCATATAAAAATATGTTTAAATACATAAGCGTTCAAAAAAGATAAGCTTAGAATCATTCTCCATGCCATCCGAGCTTGAGAAAGGCTTGGAAAGCATTCTCTAACCCAAAGCATTTAAACCATTCCTTGAAGGGCTCAATCTCAGTTTACTTCAAACTTTAGATATCATTTGGTGTGTTCTTTTACCTGCTTAGGACCCTTAAGAGCCCCCTTTAATTCCTAAAGATAAAGGCAAGAAGAGAAATAAAAGGGAAAGTTTTTAAAGCCAATTTCATTCACATTCTTCCCCATGAATCTTTAACACTTTGGTTAGTGCTCCCGGTTCAAGCTTCTCCTATTCCTTCCACACTGATAAAGCAATCCTAACCCAGCCTGTCTTCTAATCTATGGCAGCAAACAGGGCATTTTCCATGTAAACAAGGACTGTTTTCTGGTCCACCTCTTAAACATTCTTCACATCACAAAACACTGTCATCTTTGAAGGGGGGGAAAATTAAAACCTTGGCACTCTTATTTTCCTTTGGAGCCTGGAGATACAAGGAAACATCATCTGCCTTGGTGACAGATGCTCTGGGATAAAACATCCTAAATTTAAATGTTGTTCAGTTTATCATCAATGCTTTTAAAAGCTAACATTGTGCAGTTTAGGCAAGTATCAATGAGTACTACTTTTAGAATCAGAAATTAAATATCTAAAACATTTAAAGATAAACTCACTAAATTAGAATCATTACACAAAGTATACATTTTAGAATTCTTAGTAAAGAAAATAAGTTTTCTAAGTATATAATTAATCACTAACTTTTTTTAAATATAGTATTCCAAGTACGTTTTCTCCCTTATATTGTAATAAGAAATATATTTAGAATAAATAACTGGTAACTTCTCATCTGCAGTTAATGATGCTCGAGATATATAACCAGCCTCTATCCTCTCAATATGTAAAGGCCATTATTACACCAAGTAATAAATCACCCAAGATTATCTCAAATGACAAATCATACCATACAAATAATTTTGTATTTGGGAAGAAATACAACTTAGCTTTCTAGTCTTGAAAAATGGCTAGTGGATAGAAATGTATTTTCCTTTTTTAATTTCAAGACATCTAATCTGGAAAAACATTTTTTAAATTCTGCACAACTACTCTGGTCCAGCTTGTAACAGTTCCGTCTATGAAGTGAGGCGGCTGCCGGGCTGTTTTGCTGAACATCTTTTACAAAAGACTAAACCCAGGAGGTATCTACAGTCTTGATGCTTTTTCTCCCTTCTTTCTCCGTAAATCTGCTTATAAAACCAGATCTGATGATAAACACACACTTTTAAGTTCTGGACTGTTCTTTACTCTTGCGGATCAAATAATTCATACTTGGGGAATGGTCCCATTCGTATCCCCCTTCCCCCTCCCCAACCAAAAAGGCACCTAGAACATTATGAATACTCACTGCTGTACATTAAATATATTTTTGCCCCCTCATCCAGGTATCATGGAAATATAAAAGTTGACTGATCCAGCCTTTATTTAGCTAAATGTTATCTTAATTAATGCACACTGCTAAAACAAAAAAGATTCTTGCAAATTAGTTTTGGGGTCAAAAACCCTTTTTGAATTGTCTTTACCAAGGCAACAAAACACAGTAAGTTTCATCTTTCTTAAGCATCTCCAGCTGTATAAACTGCCTTATTTTCTTGTCAATTTCCATGTTATATGAAAATAAGGAGACGAATCTAACACATTTGGGGTCATATTTAGTGTGACTTAAAAAAACAAGCAATATGAAAAATTCACTTTCAAGAGCCTTGGGTGGTAAGCACCCAAAAGTGATAAGCAACCGCCCTCTAAAACAGCTTAAACCTAAGCTAACAAGGAGAGGCCATATGTCTGTCCGTGAGAAAGTAACGGGCAAAACATGTGAACAGGTCAATGACAGAAAAACCAGTGCTTCTGAACAGAGCTGCAACCAAAAGTCACAAAGGCAGAAACTGGAGTACAGGTGTTGATGTTCAAGAGCTGCTTCGTACACGGGCAGCTTTAAGTGTTTGTACTACAGTGGGCAGCAGAGGCAAGTTTTATTGAGACCAAGAAGGCCACCTAGTTCTTAATCTGTATTACCAGAATTCAGAGTAAATAGAGAACTAAGGACAGTCACAACTGGAGGAGTGCTTGAAAACAATTCTTTAAGACTGCCAGCAAGAGAAGAAACCAACACCATACCCAGAAGCTCAGTTTCCTAAATTGAGGAAGGAGCGAGCTTCTAAAAAGAAAACCGAGAACACACAACAGACTAAGTATACTTGTTCATATGCTCCATAACATCCACTAAAACAGCAGTAAAGACCCACAAAAATAGTATCAATTAATTAAAACTGGATGGAGCCATACAAGTGAAGCAAAGATTCTGACAGACTTCTTCAAGACAAAAGGTCAACGGGATTATACCAATAATCACAGGAATGTCAGAAAGACCCAGAGCTGAAAGCTGGCAGCAGGACCCACAGCAGAGTGGCAGGTGCCATTCTGGGTGGAAAAGGGAAACGGGGGTAGAGGAGAGGCAGCAGCTGGCTGCATTACTACTGAACGAGCATCTGCGGCAGCGCCTGGCCTCTCCCAACCACCGCGGAGAATCGGGCGCAGTCAGAGGAGCCCAGCTGCTCAGTGATGCAGTCGCCCCCAGGCTAAGGCCAAAGAAATGCCCTGGGAACTCACCTGCCTGCTTAGGAAGGGCACCCTGGAGCCTCTCAACCTGGCAATGAAGGCCGAGAACCTTCACAGGGCTCCGATTCAAACGCCCTGAACCGAGCGAGGCCTGTCAGTCTAATGTCTCAACACAAACCAACTCTGTCCTGAGGCCTCGCATTTGGGGATAAAAGCTGATAATGGCAGAGAAGTTCAGGTTCTTGATGTAGGAACAGGGTTCACAGGTATTTATTATTAAAATACTGTAAAAGAGGGTCACACAAAGACCAAAGGTGACAACTGTCATAACCAATTACTCTGCAGTTGAGATTTTTTTTAATTTTTTCCTAGTGCAAGTTGAATGCACATCACACAACTCAATCATATTTTTAAATCACCAGAACACTGCACTAGGCCTCCACCCCAGTGTTAACATTTCTCCTATGAATGGAACAGACTTACTGGCATAGCGTTACATCTTCCTCTCTATCGGTCCTAATACACTATGTGTTTTTCCAGTAATTTTCTGTTTTCAATTTTCAAAACAACCTCAACACAAGAGCATGCAATTCAATTATAGTTAAGGAAAGGTGTGTAAGTGTATATACTTACTTACAATGTAAAATAATTGTCTGGTGGGTAAAGGTGGTGAGGCAAGAAGAAATACAAACGGTACTAAAGCCCTCACTTCATATCCTGGGAAATCAAGAGAAACTGTCTAAAACTGATGGGTCAAGAAAGAGAGGTTTAAATCAATTTTGCAAAATTTTAATAATAACCAATAGAAAAACTTTTATAAAGGAATAGAAATTGGCAGGAAGAGAGGTAGCTTAGAGAGCTATTTGATTGCATCTTTCTGGGAGGACAGTCATTAGTTTTTTAAATAATAAAACAGAGCTATACACACATTACGGTATTTAAAGTGATAAAAGTAACTAAATGAAGAATTTAAAACTGAAGATTAAAAGTGTTTTACCACTAAGGTATGAGAATGAGGAAACGGAAACTGACATTTCATTTTTTACTTCCAAAATGGATTAAATTTTATTAACATACGCGTGAAAATGGAGTAATTCATGCTTAATATAGAAGCAAAGTACAAATCTAAATTTAACTGTCAGTTGGGCATAGCCTGAAAAATACTACTACTGGTAAGAAGAAAAAAGACTAGTTGTAACTAGTAGTTTATGGAAACGCAAGCATTCAACAATTTTTTTTGCTTTTTTGCATTAACAAAATAAATACTGACATTTTCAAGTGTCTGCTTTTGAGTACTTGATTCCATGTAGTGTATTTTGTGGATGATACACTAAATAAAATGTAAAAATGGAAGTAAACCTATTTGTGTTTCTCTCTAATGTTACCTGTAACACAGATCCATTTAATAATATTGATCTCTACATTATTTGAAAAGACTAGCATGAAGGATATACAGCCTTCAATCAAACTAAAGAGGGACCACTAGGTAGCCTGATGTCAACTATCGAAGGAAAAGAGAGAAAAAGCACTTAGAAAGAAGTAATCTTAAGTTGCACTTTTGGAGGAGTTGACCTACACTATGCAAACCTTAAGCAATAACAGCTTTTTATTACATATCAGCTTTCTTCGTTTGGTGAAACCCAAACAAAGAAATGTATTCAAAAAGATTTTTAACCAATGGCCAAATCTACCCATTCTCTAAAACTACAAAAAAACCAAACTCCATCAAATTATTCCTAGAACCAAAACAAATATTTTATTTCACTTGAATCTACAATTCAAATCACTGTCGATAATACACATTCTTCACAACTCATATTTGCTTGTTTAAGAACACATGTTCCTTTTTAAAGCTGTAATTACTTCCACAGACTTTCCAGAAAAGCTAATATAGATAAGCTTATTGTATCTTATCAAAACCAAGGAGTAAATTATTTATGAAGCCCTTGGGATTCCCCTTAAGAGAGGAAATATATACACAAAATAAAGATCACCATCAACAGACTGTTATGGGTTTATTTTCATTTGCCCAACAAATATTTGAGAATTGATTATGTTCCGGGCATTAGACTAATAAATAAGACCTAGTCCCTCTACACAAAAACTTAAAAGCTCTTGTATAAAATGATACAATGAACAAAACTAAAACAGAAATGCAAGCTAGAAAATGTATCAGCAGTAAGTAACAGAGCAGGAACAGATTGGTTAAGAGTCCGGATTCACGCTCCTGGGCTTGCATCCTAGCTCCATTCCTAACTACCATGTTTCCCCGAAAATAAGACCTAACCGGAAAATAAGCCCTAGCATGGTATTTCAGGAGGACATCCCCTGAACATAAGCCCTAAGGCATCTTTTGGAGCAAAGCTTAATGTAATACCCGTCTTATTTTCGGGAAAACACGGCAGCTGTGACCTGGGGCCGGCTACCTTATCTCTCTGGCTGGGTTAATCATCGTACACATCTCAGAGAATCAAGAGAAAAAGAGTTAATAAATATAAATCACTTAGAGTAGTTCTTGGTATGTTGTAAGAGTTCAGTAAGAAACTCTTAAAAAAAAAAAAAGAAAGAAACTCTTATAAATTAACAAGAAATAACAAACCTAAGAGAAATATCAGCAAAGAATATTGAAAGGATGTTCACAGAACATATGAATAACAAACATGAAAAAACATAGTCAACCTCACTAATATTCAAACAAGTGCATATGTTTTGTCTATCAAATTGGAAAACATTTTTAAATACACAGGATTATAGAGTATGGGAAAATTCTGATGTATAAGTGCTGGCAGAATCATCAACTGTACTTTAAAAAGGTATCTGAAAATGTATTATCAAAAGTCTGAAAAATACACATGTCCTCTAATTCAACAATTCCAACTTCTAGGAATTGGACCCAAGGCAATAAATCAAAGATGAACACAAAGACAGCCACAGCAATGTTCACTTAAACATTATTTATGAACTAATTAGCAACAATGGGGAGTAGGTTAAATAACATCGGATTTGTAGAATACTAATTAGACATTTAAATGATGTTATAAAAGAATATTAATGATAAAGAAATGTTTAAATTTTAAGACTAGAAAAAGTCTTACATGACCCCAGTTTTGTTTCTTAAATACTGTCTGAAGGAGTCACATGCACAAAACAACAAGCAATATATACATTAAAAAACTGCAATGATACTATGATTGTTAGGATTACTGGTGCTTTTTGTGTTCTTCTTTACAGAAGTTCTATCTGAACTTGAATTATTTTTAATTAAAAACATAAACTGGACTGTGGTGATGATATCTGCACAACTGTATATAAATTCACTAAAAACTCAAACTTATTCATAAAATGCATAAATTTTGATATGTAAATTGTTTCAAGGAATATTTATACACATACACATGCACGTACGTTATTAAAAAGGTGAAGAGGAGAAAAAAGTCCCTGCCCTCAAAGAGAGAAAACAATTACAAACATGTTTTATTTACTGAGGAAGTGGGAGAGCTTGAACATTTCAGATATCTTTCAATAATAAATTTGCATCACTAACGAAGTATTTTTCTACTATATTCATGCAAGAATGGATGTTATAATCATTTGAAGTACATCTATATGAAAGCCAAAATGTTAACTTTTCAGCTAACTCGGTTCCTAGAAAACTCTTTACCTTTGTCTCATTCTTCCCTATCTACCCTGCTTGTACATCCTTTCTGAATAATTCCAGTAAGTAGAAAAATCAGCGTAATTCCAATGCCTGACAAACAAAACAGTCCAATACAAATTTCAAATTATGTAAATTACATATGAATTTGAATTGACTATTTAAGTCTAATAATACAGGCAAAACAACTAAAATTTGAGACATTAATGTGTAATTTCAGAAGACATGCCAAATTCTCAAAAACACGGGACATTTAAGAAAATGCAAGCCCAAATATGCATAAATAATATGATAAAACTGGGAGGGAAAATAACGAATAAAAATGGAGCACACCTACTGGGCACATGCTACATACGTACTCTGCACTACACGTATAATGAGCAGCATTACTATGCTTCTCATTCCCCATAGGAAGAAACTGAGGTTTGGAGCTTTGTATTTTAGTCTCATGGTGACCTCAAATCCCTCCTATTTTCCTTCCTTTTCATTATGTGTCTAAGAAGGGTGAAGGAGTATGACCTACTGCCTCCCCTCCAAGGGAACGTCACTGATATTTAATGAGTAACTTTCCCCCTCCCTGCCCTCTTCTCCTCTGATTTGAAGTAATGTATCTTTTACTCCCTGTAAATAACTATGAATCAGCAAACTTATTCCACTTTTTTAATTTGCATTTTCATTTCAAGGAATATAGCCATTACATATCACACTCACTCACACCCATCATTTAGTTTAAGTTCTACAAGTATCTGATTAACCTTCCTCTTATATCAACACCACTGCAATCTCTTTGGTTGCCAAAGTTTATTCTCTAGTAGTCCCCAAATTTATACTCGTGTTCGTAACATTTTGCCTGCCGTCTTTATACTGTAGCCAGTTTAGGAGGACATGAAACTTCTGGCTCTCATTTATTCTCCTTGAGTATATTAGATGTTACCACATTGCTTCTGGCATAAAGCCCCGCTAGATCAAAATCAAATACATTAATCTAATATTCTTCACCTTGATAATTACTTGGGTTCTTTGCCTTGATACCCCAAGAATTTTCTTTAAGTTCAGTAATTTTTAAAGAGTATGTCTACATGTTGGTCATTTCTGGACCAACTTATCCACATATACAGTATGCCCTTTCCAAATGTAATGGCAGTTTTTATTTTTAATTTCAGGAAATTTACTTGAGTTATAATTATTAATATTTATTAAGTTTCATTGCTTTGGTTCTTCTTCAAGATACTCTCATTATTTGTATGATAAAACTTCTTTGCCTGTTTTGAGTAACTGTCACTTTCTCTAGAATGCTTCTTTATTTTTCTTTAATTGTTTTTCGTTTGAAATTTTTTCTCCCATTCATCTTGTTTCACTGAAGAAATTTTCTACTTTTTTTTTACTCTCGCGTCCCTTCTAGTTTAGGCTTCATTTTTTTAATGATTTTTTTAAATTTTATTTCTCTTTCCTGAATTATCACCACATTTCTAAGATTTTTCTGATTTATATCTATGATGCTCTTTCTTATATCATTTTCTAAATTTCTTCGGGTCTGTTTTGAAACACTAGGTTACAGTTTTCATTTGTTTTATGGGCAGTTCTTTCTGGCATGCTGTCGTTGTCTGCAGGAATATTATTCTGCTCCTTATTCCCTATTTCTTTGCAAAATTCTATCCGAAGTTGACTGTGATCCTTGTCTGTTGCTCATTTTCATGTAAAATAAAAAACTTGCAGGAAACTGGAGCAGCTTTTCTGGCTTCAGTAAGAGTCCTCTTCTGTTTTCATGAAGTATAATGAAATATATAGTCTCCCGAGTGACATCTCCTGTGCTTTCACCTTCCCCCACTTCATCTGAACTTTTCTCCTTTGCCCCCACTGTCTCCATCCTGCTTCATGTGGATTCTATTTCCACAGCGTCTCCTGAGTGTGGGGACTTGCCCAGGGGTTAGTTTTGAAAATGCATAGGGACAAGAAAACTCAACTCCACAGAACTCACTGTGGGCCCCTGGATCCTGGGAACTCAAAACCATCTTTTACGTTCGGTTGCTGCTCTCAAACTTGCTTGCCACTTTCCAGGGAGTCTTTGTTGACTATCTGGGGGTCTTCCTGTTCTCAGGTCCATCTGACAGATACCCTACTGCTCCCTTCTGTACAAATGTTGATACCACACAGGTCTTGCAGTTATTGGAGCTTTGTCTCGACCTATTTGTATTACAGAGTTTGTGGGGATAATGTTCGCCTAGCTTTGTAGGTGTTAGGGAGTTTTCAGTTCTGCTGTCCCAGTTACTCTGTTTTTAGGAAAAACTGTGGAGATCCAAAACTATACCCTGCTGTCGTCTTCCCCAAACTCAAACATTCTTTGGGGGTTACATTTAGTAAGTATCCTTAAAATCTAAACTAATGAATATGAATGTATTTGCTTTCACCTGGGTTTTGAATAAAGGTGCTAGGTCTAAGATATTCAACTTTCCAAAGTCGCTAACCTCAGGTTTCCCATCATCTTTTCTATAACTATCATATGCTCTCTTATATGCTATATACATGATACAAACATTACTAATTGCTTCCACTTAGAAATCAGAAACTTAAATCATCTGAAACATAAAAAAAGACAATGGAAAATAATGAGGGGCTCTTACAGCCATTTGAAGAAATTTATTAAAGCAGACATTCCGATTTTTAGGAAATTTGTAGGATAGCAAAAATTGTTTTATGCAAGTATTTTCCATGTCCCAGGAACCCTGCTAGATAGACAGAGAACATACAAATAGGATAAGCCATAGCCCTCTGACCTTGAGAATCAGACTAGTTGAGACAAAAAACCAGTAAGCAAACGTGTGCAAATGTCATAAAAGCATTAAATAAAAACTGTTTGCTAGAAAGAAATAATTCTGGGAGAAGAATATCTACCAAACTACTATTAGGTCTGTCACTCACTTTACGCATTTCTGAAGCACTTGAACTTTTTCTTCCACTGAGCAAACTTTATCACTTTTATATTTCCTAAAATAGAAGATTCTTCTTTTTGCCAGTTGAATTAGAGATTTCTTTTTAACATTTACATTCAATGCCCACAAACATATATTAAAAGATATACATTCATGTAATGCTAATGAGTATTAACTGATACGTAGTAACAAATAGCTTTCTGAATACTATGTTTCCCCGAAAATAAGACCTATCTGGACAATCAGCTCTAATGCGTCCTTTGGAGCAAAAATTAATATAAGACCTGGTATTATATTATATGTTATGTTATATTATATTGTAGACTGGGTCTTATATTAAATTATATTAAATTATATAAGACCCGGTCTTATAATAAAATAAGACCGGGTCTTTTATTAATTTTTGCTCCAAAAGACACATTAGAGCTGATTATCCGGCTAGGTCTTATTTTTGGGAAAACACGGTAGTTTTATCAGGGGCCTTAAGATTTTTTGCAATCCTATGACCCAATACTTAAACTCCTAGGAATCAACTACAAAAAAATACTTTATTATACAACCAAACATTTATGCACAGATGTTAGTACTTTCAAAAAGAGAAAAGAAAAAAAAAAAATGTCTAATAAGAGCTATCTAAAAAACGTCTAATAAGAGCTATCTATCTAAATGTCTAATAAGAGCTATCTAACTTAATGATCAATTGCATGAAATGATCATACAATGAAATAGTCTCAAATCAGTACACTTTAAAATAAATTTGTAATGTAATTCACCCTCAGAAACAGTTAATAGTTCTGAATGCTCTGGATTTGCTCCAAGTTCAAACTGACAACAGACCACTACAATTAGTTAAGTTTCTGATGGATGACACTGGGAAATGTTTATGATATAACGGTAGGCAATTAAAAAGAAAAAACATATATATAATATTAAAAAGATCCTACCCAAGCACACCAACCTGAATGGATATTCAGGATGACCTCAATTAATCAAAACTGGCATCAAAACCAAAATTGGAAGGCAATGTGCCATAGTACAGTGGACAGAACTTGAAAAATGTTTCCTTATACTTATCCATATTTTTATAAATTTCAAATTTTTTCAGTGATTGTGGTTTACTTAATAAACAGGGAGAAAAAGTAAAAATCTTAGAACAAAAATAAATCCACTGAATTTACCATTCACAAAAAAAAGAAAGAAAAAAAATTCACTGAATTATTAAGAGCAAAATCAGATAGCTTGGGGCTAAGACATAAAGAGAGGGCTAAAGGAGGGAAAACACACACAGAAAAAGACCAGACACACAGGACCATGTGAAGAATAGTTTCAAAAGGAGGCAAATTGTCACTATGTGGCAAAATATGAAAATGTACAAACCCTCTGATTCCCCCAATACACCCTGTATATAAATGGGATTAAGTAATTTGGTTTTTTATTAAATTTACAGATCTGATTTCTAATTGTTCTGTAATACACCATACTCCTGTGATCACCGAAGTATGCAAACTTTGTCCTACAAAACTCACATTTTAAAGCGAGTTAGAGAATTTAAAATTAAAAACTGCCACTCAAATGGTTTTAAGCAGTTCAAGTCATATATATAAGCTACAAGACAACAACATGAAAAAATCAGCACAATTTAAAATAAATTTCTAAGACTACTCATCCTCAAAGTCACAGTTCTGTATGTTCTAGAAGTATTTTAAGTTTTAAAGTCACTAACTTATCAGTATTGTTAAAAAAAAATTCAGTTGTTAAAGAAGCCCATGTCAACAACAACAACAACAAAAATAGTCCCAACGGTTTTATCCAACAGCTTTCTCAAATAACGTTCCACTGGATGTTAATGGGTATAAATAAAAGAGAGGGGAGGTCCTTTTACAAACTAAATTTTAAATGTGCAAGAGCCTTTGTATTAATGTGCACAGTAACCTCTGAGGCAGTGCATTTTCCAAATTTAATCTCAGAAGCACATAATTCTACATCCCAAATAAACTGAATTTAGTTACCTCTTAATTCAAAGGGTTAAAGAGTGGCTCCCTAGGTTCCCGGGATGATGGTGAGTAGACTGCTGTCACATCACTAACATGAATAAACGGGAGAGGAGGGGGTGAGTGCAGGACACACATCCAGGAGGCAGGGACATGAGTCTGGCTCAAGAGAGAAGAGCTGGACACAAACGTAGATTCTGACCACATGGGTATATACCAAGGGGTGTTAGGTAAAGCTGGTACGGTGAACGCTATTAACCAAGGTGTTTTCTTTTTACTCTAGATGCCTTTAATCCACTAGATAGTCTTAAAAATGTATCATAAACATCTACTGCATCATTTGTTGACATATCTGCCCCGTCTCTGAAATGTGCCTTGATTCCAAGGCACAGCGGGGCAGAGTACTGTTACAGTACCGGGGACAAAGCAAATGCCAGCCAAATAAATGTTTCGTCCCAAATGATCTTTCTTCCCCCAAATATCCAATTTTACCTCCTTTATATTCTAATTATACATTACAATATGCAGAAAGACCCTCAACTTAAGCAAGCGTAGGAACACCTATACACACAGGTACTAGAGCTACATCGAAGTCTGGCTCTGGCTCGGAGTTCAGTAAAAACCTGTTACTAAGCTGCGGCTTTTGAAAGAGCAACCAGTCAGTGCCTGTGTCAACGTCCTCCTCGCACCCCTGAACCTGCACCTCGTCAATGAAATGGTAGGAGTGAGGCATCAGCACAGCTAACTGACATCAAGTCAGCGCCCGGGGAAAACAGAAATTCTATTTCAAGTGTGCATAGGAATTCTAGAAATAACTCTCCCTGGGAAAATGCCTGTGAGCCTTCACGTGGTTCCTTCTACTGGCTTCAGCAGGATGAATGTGCGCGTGGGAATACAAGAGCCACCTGCCACACTCGTTAATGGTGGTCATGAAGCTGTTATTCTATGCTCAAAAACAATTAACTTCAAACGGTTAAAAGGGAAGTACATCAATAGCTAATACATATATTAGAGGGCCAGACCTTCCTTCTTGGATTTTTTCCTTTATAAGCCAATAAACATTGAAAATATTTAAGGACCACAAAGCTGAGTAAGAGAGACTGGATTCTGTCACATAGCTAATCTTTGTGGACGTTTTCGTATTCTACCATTCATAAAATTTACCAGAAACTTTTATAACCTGTATTGACTCTTTAGATATTTCATTTCATCCATGAGCCTTTCAAGAGAGAGGGTTTTCTGGAAACTCATGTCTCGTGAAGATAAACTAGAACTAAAATAGCAACTTAATCCTCCAAATGTTTAATATTTATGCAGAAATCCACGAGCCACCCAAACACGACTCCGCTCCTCTGCTGAGCTCCGCTGAAAGGGGGCGCCCACCTGGCAGAGCCTGTGTGCCCAGTGCTCAGGGAGCAGCCCCGACCTGACAGGGCTGAGAAACTGTTCCTGACCCGGGAGGTCACGCCTACAAAATCTGACAACAAATCTTCATAAGATTCTAAAATCCATTCTGTAAATATTCCCACTTCTCGATGATGGTAATACTCAGCCTCAGTATGGTGTTGATTTGAGCAGCCCCCCAGCCAGACTGTGCACGTGGTGTCTGTCCCTCCAATACGTGTGCGTACACCTGAGAGCCGGGTGATGGAGACGATTGGTCAATCACCTTTTACTTATAAAAGAATTCCCATCATAATCTGTGTCCCTCAGAAATGTTAAATATCATTTCGTCTATAATATGCAAATATATTCAAGTACATTTCTTCATACAAAATGATACACCAGAGGAATTTTTTAAATCCCACTCTAAAGTAAAAAAAAAAAAAAGGGAATTTTTTTTACTTTAGAAAACGAAAATCACCAAAAACCAAAACCAAAATCACCAAAACAAAAACCAAAAACCCACTCTAAAGTAAAAAAAATGGGAATTCCTTTTACTTTAGAAAACAAAAATCACCAAAAACAAAAACCAAAACCAAAATCACCAAAAACAAAAACCAAAAACCAAAAAAATGGGAATTTTTTTTACTTTAGAAAATGAAAATCACCAAAAACAAAAACCAATCACAACAACTTTAACAGCTACACCAATAATGCAATTAAATCTATCTAAGATTTATGTAGTTACTTCTTTTCCAATAAAAGACCACATTTTCAAACGGTTTATAAATATAATCAAGTAAGACCATCTCTGACAAAGTCTCCAAATATAAGCCACTTGGGTCAACAAAAGGCCACATCACCTGAAACTAATAAAAAGTTAAATTTAATTTAATTTTTAAAATGCCTCATAATTAGGTTTATTTAAGATACAAGTTTAAAAGTCAGTAACACTTTATCCATTATCTACACTATATTTTCAAGAGTTTGAACACAGCCATACATGGATTAGCCTCCATTTTTTTATGTGAGTTAAGATCACCTAAATGAATTATAAAGCAATCAAAAATATTCTTTCCAAAATGCCTTCATACTGCTTCTCCTGCATAAATATAAATGACAAAATGATGAAAGGGAAGGAGGGAGGGAAGAAAGAAAAAAGATTAAGAATGGAGGAAGGGATGGATGGAGGGAGGTTTAACAAGAAAAGAAAAAGCAAAACCACAGACAGTATTTTTTACAGGAATCATACATATAGGTGTAATATCCTTAGTTTAATTGTCAGTCTTTTTTCTGATACACTACTATCGCCTACTCCCTATGCCTTTGAAAAGATTTGCTCTATTCTAACAGGGATCTAACGGAAACATTCAACCATAAAAGTAAATATTTCATTGATTTTTAACAGAAATACTTCAATTTTCACCAAAGTATTAGCCAACCATCCACTTTTGAAAAGGTCAAGTGCTAGCGATTATAAGCTGTATTTGTATTCATACCACTTAAAGTCACTGATTATCAAAGTGATTCCCAAAGTCAAGTTTAATAAATATGCCAACTATCTTTGCATTTACTGATCTAAATAATTCTCCCCACTAAAGTTATCAGAAAGCTCCCCCATTCAAAAATATACCACACCAGCTCCCACATTCTTTCAGACAACCATAGTTTTACTGTATTTTAAAACTTGAGTCACCTGTATGCATCGTCTTCTTTCAAGTCTCATATCATCCTGATGGGGTGGGGGAAGGGAGGGAAGATTCCAGCAGCAAAACTATAACACTGTGTGAAGAAAAACAGATTATGATAAGAAATACGGATGCAAGACAATTACCCCTAATTGAGGAACATCTAATGTAACTACAATCCCCAAAACAGAGAAAAAATTAATGCAAATTCATTATTAACATTTAAGCTTACTTGAAAATAATTTTCATTAACGAAAATCAATTAGATATAAAATATAAAGTATTCAATTGTCAGGAAGAAAAACATTTTAAAATCTATCTATTATCAATGAAAATTTCTCGCATTTCTAGGTATGAAATTAAACAGTCACTATTCCACTATTCTATATGGGGGGGAAGGGGGAGGTCTACATTTTGTAATCTCCATCAATTCCCAAATCAGTACGAATGTGAATTCACTTTTCATCACGGCTTACTAGCAGAGGTAATCAGAGGTCATGCAAGTTACTTTACAGGAAAGATAACATATCAATCTACCAATATGACTTGTAAATGAAGTTCTCACACTGCTCACAACTGCTCCCCTAAGCCCACAGCCCTCTTTTGCTCTCCGAATGGCTTCTCTTACTTTACTGTAATTCTTTTACTGTACTTCCTACTTACTGCTTCCAATGATAATTTCATAATTGACCAGCAAATTCCATAAGGACCAATGGGAAAGCAAAAGCAAACTCATTGTTATCAACTGAGAGCAAATAATAGCAAAGAGACAAAGACAAGTACAGGCTAAAACCTAACTTATAAATGAGTTCAGTCGAGAAATGTTTTTTAAATTATACTACGGAATTCAATAAGTATTCCTAATGAAACAATGGTGCTTGTGTTGGCTAAATGCCCAGGCTAGCCAAAAGAAACCTACTGATCCCCAAAGATATTACTGGTCATGGGCACTGGGGACCTTACAGAACAAACACAGAAAGTTAACCAATTCTACATCCTCTCTTTCTGTGGACAAATTCTAAAGCAGGTTGTTTTCCTCTGGTAGTATTCTCTCAACTCCTATTAACTACAATTCCCTACATTTTATACTATATCATCCCAATCATCCTGCTTTAATAATAATCCTTTCCCCAAGTAGGTTCCTAAATTACCAGCCAAAGCTCTTATGGCCTCGGTGTAGTTCATTTCAGGTACGTGATAGGAAGAAATCAACTGGGCCGAAATAATTCACTTTAACATAATTCACTTTGCAATTTTCAACAAGGATGCTAGTTAGCCCAAATGAACCCCTAATTGGTAGAATTCTAATAGCAAAATAAAGTAAAAAAAACTGAGGTAGTTAGAGGAAAAACATTTTTAGGGAAGTGGGTCATATATATAGATTTGAGTCTATATTTATTGCCCCCAAATATTTCTTTTTCATTTATTCTTCCTACTTTTGAACTCCCAGGTTCTTTAAAAGCTCTAAGTCTGTACTCCAAAGAGCAGCAGCCGGAAAAGGAGCGCAGGGGCACAGGTTTAATGGACAACTTATTTGTAAATTAGGAACTGCTTGTGTCTAATTCATTACCTATATTCCAGATTCCAAGCCTGCGAAACCACCTTTCTAGTTCAGATGCTGCTATGGGATCAAGTAAAACCCTAGATGTGGGACCAACTGGTACCCAACTTAGGGTGTGTCTGGATAGATGGATGGACGAACATTAAAATACTCACCAAAATATTTTATTTGCAAAAATAATATTGGAATCATCAAGATTTAAAGAGTTTTACTTCAAAGATATAGTTTTCTAACATTTTTCCCCATATAAATGGTCAATCTTTTCAAGTCAAGCATGGACGATGGGGAAAGAAAATACAAATTAAACCTCTAGCTATAAACTATATAATATCAAATTCTTTAGGCTCTGAACATCAATAGGAAAATATATTACTGATACAAAAGCACTTTATAAGACGAAAGCTGAATCAAATAAGACATTCGTATTCATTTTATTTCATGAAAAGTTGTTGGAAATTAGCAGCTTATTTCATAACTGTTGGAACAACTGAAGGTAAGTAATACAGGTGGGCCAGTGGAACAGACAATGCATCTGACTATGGATTGTCTGACCACGAAACAGACATCTTTTAGGAAAGTCATCCATCAATCACTACTCATTTGAAAAGCAGCCTTTAGCAAAGGGTAAAGTATCTCTATAGTTACAAAATTTGCTGCTGACAAATGCGGCAACTGAACTATCATATACTGAGTATGATAAACTCCTTAAGTCTTGACCTTGGATTGCTTTAAACAGCAATTCTAGTGATTATTCCATATATCCTTCAGGATGGTCATTTTTCACACACACAAAAATTATTTATATCAGGTTGAGAGTTTTATGACAAAAAGTAGATAACAGCAAACACCAAATGTACTTTGCCAAGTATAGATGTAATTTTCTCTCTAAAGCTTAAAAATCCAGACAAATTATATGAAAAGAACTGTCATATTTTAAATTTTTCTGAGAACTATGTACAGTGCATTTTTCATTTTTCCCCCCACTAATGGAGTCATTCACAAATTCTGGAGCAAAGATTAGATGCTAATGAAAAGCAGCTACTTACTATCCTTACCACAGGAACCTCCCACAATCCTGTGAATCTCTTACACTATGTTTTAGGTCACATTTTGCCAAAGGCAATATAATGGTCTATGAGTAATCTAGGAACTGAGCTTAAGTGGTTTTGAAGCTAAACTTACCAACCATCTCTTAGTTACCTAAAAATCACTGCATAAAATTAACACACAGCACATCTTCAGAAAGGAAAAAAAAGGAGAGGGGGAGAAAGGAGACGGGGAGAAGAGGAGAGGGGGAGGGAGCGAGAAAGGTGGAGAATATCAAGACATCTAATTTAAAAGCACTGGCATACTTAGATTTATAAAAGTAACATTAATCCACAAAGACCAAGAGTGGCAAATCTGTGATTGAAATGACTACATTAACATGATATGGGAAATCCAGATTAACTCAAGAGTTAGTGAATTAAACGGCAGGTATGATGTTTCCTCTAATGTCACAATGTTTTGTAATGACACAAAACTAAGTCTTATCTGGTTTCAAAATAGCTAAAGTAGTAGAAAAGTATTACGGGCAGCAGGTGGAAAAAATCAGTATACTACAAGCTTGAGAAGTACTAGTAGGTACTGTTTCTCAAGCTGGAAGGAAGTACACAGTTGTTTTTAATTATCTTTTAATGTGACATGATATATATATTCTTGTATGTATATTTCACAATTTAAAATTTTTATCCCACAGGAAAAAATAAAATATAATGTACAATGGGATTTACAAAGACAATTTAGATAGTTCAAAAGATTCCAATTAAGTATAAGGTAGCCCGCCACGCCCAAAAAAGAATAAGCTACAAAAACGAAATCAAGGAAACCTTAGTTGATAGATCTAAAATATGATTCCATGGATTAAAATTACAAGGTATCTAAAAATTATATACTGGGACTAGCTTTCCTTATAAACTTCTGCTCGTTTACACTAAAGATTAAGAAAGTTTAACAGAAGAAAACGTCTTCTTTTTCCATACAATAATTTTAGAAATCTTATAGAATTATAATATCCAAAGGAGTCAAAGGGAAAAGAACACAGAGAAATGTCATTGTTTCGATACCTAATACACAAGGGGGAAAAAATCTGTAACTCTAATTCTTAATAAAATAATCAAATGACACAGAGCGAAAAAGTATTTTCATTAACTGGGGATTTCAAGAAAAATCCTGAAAATCAAGAGTATTTAATGACTCCCCCCAAAAACCCGTCAGAAATAGAAAAAATTAAAAAGGCAAAAAAGCACAAGACTTGAGAATATGGTATTAAATCACAATTAGGAGAAAAACTATAGGGAAAAGAATATTTGCGGACCACTTACTACGCAGCAACCACTAAGCTCAGACTCCAGACACTGACACATTTAATCTCCTAGCAGCCCTACAGGAGGCAGTGCTGTTTCCATTTCATTAATGGGGAAACTGGGTCTGACAGACTAACCAGCTTGGCCTAAGGTCACAGCTTATGAGCACGGGTCCTATATCAAAGTTCCTATTTTCCAACCCCACCAAAATGCCTCTTTAAGGATCACTGAAATGGTTCCCAGGTAAGAATCTGGGTCGGATTCTAGACCCTGAACTCACTTTTCTACCTCAACCATCTCCAACATGAAATAAAACTCCTAAGTAGTACATTAATTTGTAAAAAGCACTGTAGTTTAAGAAAATGGAAACGTAACTCTCCCCAAAAGTTAGCCTGCAGAAAAATTTTGATTATAGTATGTAACAGATTGTTATATATTCCCTGAACAAAAAATTTTTAAAGGACACAAACTGAAAAGAGGGTAAAAACCAACAGCAGTTAAGTCATTGTTACACTAAAGCCCTGGGCAACATAAAAACATGAAGGATTATAAAGCTGGGTCTTCAATTATACCACTCCAAAGGCACGAGGGCTGAGAGGTGTGAAAGGGGACAGAAGGATGTGACTCTCATGGAATTATATGAAAAGACCACCACCTCCCTGAGGAAGTACTGAGGAGAAGCTTCAAGAACTAAGAGATGAGTGGAGTAAATGCATATTGCCCAACATTTTTGCCACCTCAAGCATCAAGTTATTTGGCCTGTCTGGGACTATATCTGGGCTCAAATGAGACAAAATTAGGCACTGTGTATTTGGATACGGCAATAATTACAGGAAAACAGGAGGGAAATACCTCATATGCCTGTTCTCCGTAACAATGCATAATGCACTGACAAATAAATATCTTTTCTAAAAACTGGAGGAGACTGAAACTTTCCAGGGGTAAGTTATGATTAATAAGTGTAAAGTACAGTAACTTGTCACTAATTCAAAATACATAAACTAACCCGGACACTCTATTTTGCTTGCTATCCTGTCTTCCTTTAATTGAGTGTGAAAACATAAGGATTTGCACAATTTTATCAACCCTCAAGTCTATCAACATATTTACATGTATTCTCTTCAATTCTGAGTTCCTCAAATATGAATTCTCGGACCACAGAACTTTTCAGGAACCCAACTCCCACTGCTGGACAGTGACTACTCGGTAAATAGGAGGAAACATCCCCTACCATAAGCAGACCTAAGTTTCAGGAGGCTCATTTCTAAGACAGCTGGTTTAAAGTCAACATTAAGTACATTTTTAGTTAGATGTGGAAATAAGCAGACTTTTAAAAGCTGCCTTGCCTCTAGCCCACCTCTCTCCATAGAGGTCAGGCCCACATTTCTGAGCCCGGTGAAAGCTGAGCTTGAAGGTCTCAGTTATCACTATTTCCCAGTTATTTCTGCATGTGTGTCTTATATTCAATGGACATGTATTTCCTTTAATTCACTAAACCCCCATAAATAATTACGGAAGGTAAGTAGCACTATTACCCCCATTTTACAGGTAAGGAAAGTATGGCCCAGAGAAGCAAAGTGAAGTCACACATGACTAATGGTAGAGAGAGACGATTCAAACCCAACCAGCTAAACTGACTTCAAAACCACTGCTCTCAGGCCCCGCGTTAAACTGAATTTACCATCTCCCCATCCTCCTACCCTCTCAAAAAAGGGAGCAAGGACCAGGCGGGACAAGAAATAATCCACTTCTCCTTGCATTCTCAGTCTTGGTTAATGGACGTCACCATCACCCCAAACCCCAAACTAACACCCTACTCATCTAGGACTAGGACCTCTTTCCTTTTGCTCACCCCACCCACATCCACAAAGTCTTGTGTTGGATTTCACCTCAGAAAAAGCCTTTCACACTGGCCTCATTACTGTTTCTACCACTCCAATCAGCCCTCCTTGTTCTGTGTGCACTCCCGGCTCCAGTCTACCCACTGCAGCGCATTCCCATCAGAACTGTATGCCTCCGAAAAAAATCCTGTCACCATTCCAACCCAACTGTGTACAATTTTGTTGTTCAGAAGCTCATACTGAACAATGATAGTCTTCTGCCCACTTAAAATTAAAAACCTCCAGTTTTTCTCCCATCATTTATCTAAAATAAGACGGTTTTCTGATTATATTACATGTTCATTACTTTAAAAAAGAAAACTGAGAATAAAGAACTGAAAGTCACAAAATTCCACCACCCTAAAATAATGAATCTCTGCTCTTATTTTTATAATTTTACATGTTTACATCAGCAATTTACACTTGCACCATTTAAAACAGTTGTATAGTACTCCATTGCACAGATGTAAGTTTGTTTTAAGCAAGTACTTATTGGAGGATGGTTAGGTCATTTCTAATTTTTCAGTACCATACATTTTGAACCTTGGAGCTTGCTTTTCCTCACCTGCTAATTGGAATCAAGAGTAAAGTAATATGGGGCCAGCCCGGTGGCTCAGGCAGTTAGAGCTCCATGCTCCTAACTCCAAAGGCTGCCGGTTCGATTCCTACATGGGCCAGTGGGCTCTCAACCACAAGGTTGCCGGTTCAACTCCTCGAGTCCCGCAAGGGATGGTGGGCTCCGCCCCCTGCAACTAAGATTGTACACGGCACCTTGAGCTGAGCTGCCTCCTGGATGGCTCAGATGGTTGGAGCGCATCCTCTCAACCACAGGTTGCCGGTTTGACTCCCGCAAGAGATGGTGGGCTGCACCCTCTGCAACTAGCAACGGTATCTGGACCTGGAGCTGAGCTGCACCCTCCACAACTAAGACTGAAAGGACAACAACTTGAAGCTGAATGGTGCTCCACAATTAAGATTGAAAGGACAACAACTTGACTTGGAAAAAAGGCCTGGAAGTACATACTGTTCCCCAATAAAGTCCTGTTCCCCTTCCCCAATAAAATCTTTAAAGAGTAAAGTAATATGAACAAAACACTAAGATTTTTCAGTCTCTTCTGTTGATTTTATATCACCTGTACATAATGTATGTAAACTTTCTATTATTCAAATCAATCCCAATTCCTAAGAGGAATTAAATAAAAAGGAGAAGCCCAATGACCTCGATGCTGTGAGAATCACACAAGGCTGAGACCCCCTGCTTAGCTCTGTCCCTGATGACACTGGCCCCCCTAACCTGAACTCCAGGGTGACTCACTCACGTATGTATTTTGTAAGCAAAGCGGGATCTGTCAGACAGAAGACACTTAGGAAGAACATGTTCGATCAATAGCCTGCAAACTCTCATAACTGGTGTCTAAGAAATGCACTGGAAAACCACTCTGCTCTCTCCCTTCTGATAGCGCTGACTTTTCTAAATAGGATGGTCTGAAGTATAATACATATAAACATATAATTTTATTTATAAAATGTACATTGTATATAATTTATATAAATGCATGCACACATATACTTAGTCGATAATATGTACTTTTATACATAATTATATGCAATTTTTTAAACTACTGCTTTTAATTATCCTTGCATTTCAAAAATACAGAAGAATAACAAGGTCCAGAATCAATGAAAAACACACACTATTTATTAACAGTTTACACTTTCCTCCAACAAGCCTATTACTACTAAAAGTAGTAAAATGAGTTTAGTTTTACTTGTTTTCCCTGCTACACTTTGGTGGAACTTACAGAAAAATGCTACCTCCTCAAAAATTCTGAAAATGAGTGCTCTTACATTCCGGGTACCAGTTACCCTCCACATAGTCCACGTCTCACTCTTTCAGCCCCAACCTCAGTATTACCTCCAGTTCCCAGCCCCTCCCCTCATTTCTCTCTATACGTTTCCCCCTCAAAAGAAGTACTTCAAAGATTTATTTCGCACGAATTCTTTGGACGCTGCCCCAATAAGCTGCTGGATGCCATTTAGTGTCACATTACTACCACAATTCACCATGCCTTAAAAAAAAAGGCATCCTCACCCCTTCCACACACAATCCCCTTTTCCATCTCTACTCCTGGCACCACCATTCTTCCAGGGGCTCCACTAGAAGCTGCTCACTTCCCCTCCTCTGAATGGCCTCACCAAATCCTGTCCGTGTGCAAAGCGCCTCATGCCTTTCCACTCCTCTGCAGCCCGCTGCAGCCACCTGGATCCAGGTCCTTGTCACACTCGGTGATACAGATGCCACCTGGAACCAAGCATCTCCTAGGCCTGCTGGTATGTCAGAAACACTAGCACAGGTTCCCAACACTAGACTTCAGAGTCCACTCAGAAAGATCCTAATTTAGGACACATGCAGAAGGACCCAAGGATCTGCTGGAATTGGGGGTTTTGTTGTTTTTGTTTCTTAAACAAGAACTTCCCAGAGACTCGTGAGCACTGCCAGGTTTGGGAAACTACTGTATTCAAAGCAGCTTATCCCTTGTCCCAATCCATCCTCCACACAGCAGCCACACATCTTTCTGAAGCACGTGACTTTCCACATGGTATTTAACCCTTCTGTAACCTAGCAACACTCGATCAAATCGTACTGCCCTGAACTGAGCTCAGCATGGCATTCCATAAAATGCCATCTAACCCCCTGCACCAGTGCTCAAATCACTTCCCCCGTCTAAACTGTGCCCCTTTTTTACCTCAATCATTCTATCCATCCTTCAAGACCACCTCAACTCCCCCTCATCCAGCCTGAAACCACTCCAGCCTCTCCTGTGAACTCGCCCTGAAATACCCACCACTGTATTTTGTTAGTCGTTTGTTACATTCTTACTCCAATGACATTATCTACTGCTTGGTGAATTTCATATTTCTATTATATTCAGAGTAGATGTTCAATAAACATACTGGTGTAGTGGAATAACGTGGAAAATATGGTTTTATGCAGAAAAAGTCAGTAGTAAAGCAGTAAATAGACACCAAATGATATTTGTTTTTTAAAAGGAGAAAAAAATAGTTGCGTGAGAAAAAAAAACTAACAGGTTATACACAAAATGTAAACAGTAGTTATCTCCAGAGAGGAACTACAGTAAACTGTTATTCTTATCTTCTGTACCTTCTAAATTTTCTAAAATGAGTGCACATTTTGTAATGAAACAAAACCTTAAACCTAGAATCTTAATCCTTAAAATCTTGACCTAGAAATTTTCTTATCAATGAAAATTATGTAACAATGACCGGCATGGGTATCAGCAATCACACTGTCACACCCCTAACACGTATGACTTACTTGTCAACGTCAGCATTCCCCTACCTCCACTTCAAGTCCCACAGGCCTCCCCTGGCTGGGTGTCCAGCTTTTGGGTCCTTGCTCACAGACTTGCCAAGCAATTCCATGCGTGGGCATGCTACTTCTCTAGCTGTCTAGGTGGGGTTTTGTTTTCTTATTTGATATGTCCTTTCAATCAAAACTACAAACCTTAACATAGTATTACTGCTCTCTTATTTCCATATAAGACCAAGAGACATACAATAGGTGAGAAAATTAGAATTATTAAACTAAATCTTAGCAATAAAGGTCTGGAAAAACCTTTAAAACACCATCTTAAGCATCCCTTCCTCCTTAAGTGGCATAAAATCCTGAATATAGTGAAAATCTACCCATCTCAAAAAATAATTTTCATGATAAACTGTATCAATCATTTGCAAGTCTTAGTCACAAATTGTACACCAAATTCCTCTACACTAATTTAAGTTCGTGGTGTTTTTTCTGCACTGAAGGAACAGAAAACAACTATACACAGCCTACGAAACACTTCACATACACAGAGACTTTCTCCTCAGCTTCTTCTCCAGCTGAACACCAGGCACTCTTATCTTCTCCAATCTACTTAGCCAGTCTTCGTCCATTTCTGTTGCTCTAATCTCACGCTTTGTTTCTCAATGTGCGACCTCCAAACCCATAGGCACTATACTTGAACATGAGCCGTGGCAACAGGAACTATACAGTTTTCTTTGTGTATCACTGACTCATCTCCCATTTGTAGTCTACTTTCCCTCATGTTCAGTATCTACTTTTAAAAACCCACTTCATGATACAAAATACAAAGTTTATATACAAAAGTATATAATTAAGAATAGTAAAAAATTACAGGATGGCCAGTTAGCTCAGTTGGTTAGAGCGTGGTGCTAGTAGCACCAAGGTTGCAGGTTCGATCCCCGCATAGGCCACTGTGAGCTGCACCCTCTTCACAAAAAAAGGGAAAAAAATAGTAAAACATTAGAAACAAAGAAAGCAGTCCCAGGAAAGTGAAATAAATGCATAGGAAAAATTCCAGAAGAAAATACATAAAATTGCTAATGATGAATGTCTTTGGGTAATAAAAGTCCGAGTGACTTTTAATTTTCTTCTTTATACTTTTCAGTGCATCACAAGTTTTATAAATAAGAACATCTTATAAGTGGAAAAGATGGTCGCGAAATTCAGCCTCCATCTTAACAGAAAAGTCACCATGGAATCCAGGTAGAGGCCACAAGTGTGAGAACAACCTCTAAGTACAGCCAATTTTTAAAACGCCAATATACGGTAAAAGTTCTCGATAACAAAGATCTAAAGATACTAAAGCTCTTCACATTTAAAAATCAGGTAATATATCGTGAGGTCATTGTCCACAAGAAGATCTAAAAAAGCATCGAATTCCGTCGGTATTCATGGCCCTAAGCCATCAGGCCCCGAGTCAGCGTGCCCTAGTTTAGCTCCTGGCCCCACAACTTACTGGGTGGCCTCAAGTCAAGTTCTGAACTCCTAAGTGACTAAGTGTCCTCATCTGTACAGGGAGGACAATCCCATAAAACTGTTGTATTATCTGTGACGGGACCCACGTACAGCATTTAAATCACCGCACAGCAAGAGCTCAGGACACATTCACTTCTGGACGCCGCCGTGGTTTACACTGTCAGTACCTCCACCCTGCCACTCTTATCTCCCACTACACACTTTCCCCACATCTACACTCCAGCCACAACAGACAAAGCCCATTCCCCAAATACCACGGCTTTTGCTCAGGCTATTCCATGAGCCTTCCTTCTCCGCCTCTGCCTGTCGACACCACGACAGAAGCCCAGCACCGACTTCTCCCCAGAGTACCCCAGCAGCACCCTCTGTAGACAGCGCTCGGCCTGAAGCCAGCCAGGGCAGCATCCACGTATACCACGACTGCGGCCCTGCACTGTAGGTGAGGAACTAACAGCACGCATGTCAGCATCTGGCCCCAGGAAGTGGGAAAGCCTTGTCCAGCTCACCCTCCAAAAAGGCCAACTCACTCAACCATAGCCAGCTCTCCGCAGAGGAGAGACAGAAAAGCATAATCATCAAACCAACTCAGCTCCTAAAACATCTGCTTTGGGTTGTTTTGTTGAAACAAATGAATTTGATGTTTTTAAATATTTAAGATGATATTAATATTAAGCAGAGTTAAGTCACACCTGCAATCTAATGATGGAACAAATGAGCTTGCTGTGGGGTAGCTTTACAACTCATTTCAATACAAAAGGTACAAAATCTAGTATTTTTGCTAGAGAATAATTGTTATATGAGCTAAAAATATTCTAAGTAATTATCAACTCTATATAAATAGCCATAATCAGATAAAACTTGAGCATAGTTTGGGTTGGTTTTTTCTTTTCCCTGTTAAATAACAAGTCTCTTTTCTACAAAGAATATTTTTAGATGTGGTATTACTTATATTTAAAACGTTAAAAAAAAACAGGTGGGCAAAATATTAATAACTGCCAAAGCAGGGGCTCATTATATTATTCTCTCTACTTCTGTATATGTTTGAAGTTTCCCACAATTAAAAGTTTTTAAGAGGCTGGCTGGTTGGCTCAGCTGGTTAGAGCGCAGTGCTCATAACACCAACATCACCGGTTGGATTCCCACATGCGCTAGTGAGCTGTGCCCTCCACAATTAGAGTGAAAACGATGACATGACTTGGAGCTGATGGGTCCTGGAAAAACACGCCGTTCCCCAATATTCCCCAATAAAATGAAAATTAAAAAAAGTTTTTAAGAACTAAACAGTGATGTTTTTAAAAGCATTAGAAATGCAATTATTTAAACTATAAAATAAGTGAGCAACATGACAGAAGCTAATTACAAGAAATCTAAGGATTCGTTAACATTTTATGACAAGAGAGCTTACAAACATACCATGTCTGAGAAAAATTTGCATTTTTATTCTTTAGTTTCTCTTTGGGGAGAGGAGAAAGGTGTTAAAATACCTTGGGAAAATATTTTCCATAAAACGTTTTTAAATAAATCACTAACAAAGATTTACCTATGTAAGCTTTGATTTCTATAAAAAAAATTTTCCAGGGCATTTACTGCGTTAATAAATGTACAGTATGATGTGAAAATTCAGGGAGTTGGGATGAAATTCCCTTTAGGTTGTCATCAGCTAGCTTTGCAGAATCAACAAAGAGCAAACTTCCTATAGCCAAAGTCCACGAGAGAGAGATCCCAGTACGTATTTCAACAGCTTATATTCTCTAGTCACTCTTGGAGAAAAAAAAATTGAACATTTTAACAGCTTACCCCAAAATTTCCTTTTGCTACCCAAAGTCATATTTGATTTTTAACTTCCTATTTTTTCATATTATACAGAATATCCCATTTGCCATGATATCCAGTACAAATGAATTATACAGTAACAATGAAATTATTATCATATTTAGAGCTAGGAGACCTTCAATTTCATTTCATTCAAATCAATCCTTTAGCAGACTAGAAACTGAGATCTAGAAGTTATATGCCTTACGTGTTGGTAATCTGAAAGTAAATAAGCATTGAAAAGGTCTGATTACCAAACCAATGAGAAAAGCAAAATACAGAATTGCTGTTTTAATTGAGCACTCAAATAAGTATGCGCAAATATTATATATATATATGTGTATAGTAACAACGTAAGTGTACTTATTTACAAATAAAAAGACACAGAAAAAATGCCCAGAAAGATAACTGCAAACCTGTAACAGAAGTATCCCTGGTTAGGACAATGGGGCTGAGAAGGTGGTGGTGTAGGAGTGCAGAGAAAGTTGAAAGAGGGACAACACCTTTCTGCATACACTTCAGAAGTGCCATCATTCATGCCTATTGAAACAACTGAAAAATAATTTTAAATAACTGCACATGCTCAAATAATCTCCTAAAAGTCAGATAATGTCATGACATGAATAGTTTCAAAGTCATCATTCATTTCTTCGACAACTATGTGTTGAGTACTGGAGGCAGTTTACTGTGGCTGTGCCTGCCCTCAGGGAATTCACAGTCCCACAGGGAAAACACACAAAAGTCACACTCCTATGACTGCAAACTGTGCTGCTGGTTATGAAGGAAAGCACAGACTGCTGAAAGAGAATGTAACAAGGGGAACAAATTGAAATTTGAGGAAAGAGGAGTATCAGAAATAAGCTTTCCAAGAATTTGACAGGTAAGGCCTGAATTTGCAGTCTTTATATCTGTAAGGTTCTTAAGCTCCCAATTCTTTGAATTTCTCAATCCACATAGAGAGATGGTGGGAAAATTGAAAACTACTGAGAAAGTAACAGATGGGTGAGGATCTAGAACACCACGGACACAATGAAAGACTAAAGCAACAGTGAATGGATGCCTCCGAATACAAGTCTCACAAATGAAATGAACTGCTTTGCTCCCTATAGTTCAAGAAGGCAGGCCTAAAACCAAGAGTAAGGGCGGCCGGGTGGCTCAGTTGGTTAGAGCGCGAGCTCTGGGAAACAGGGCTGCTGGTTCGATTCCCACATGGGCCAGCGAGTTGCGCCCTCCGCCACTAGAATGACGTCAATGAGCTGCCGCTGAGCTCCCGGATGGCTCAGTTGGTAGGAGTGCGTGCTCTCAACCACAGGGTTGCCAGTTCCACTCCCGCAAGGGAAAGTGGGCTGCGCCCCCTGCAACTGAGAACAGCGACTGGCCCTGAGCTGAGCGGCGCCCTCCACAACCAAACTGAACGGACAACTTGACTTGGATGGAGCTGGTGAGTCCTGGGAAAACACCCACTGTTCCCCAATAAAAAGTCCTGGAATACACACTGTTCCCCAATACAGTCCTGTTACCCTCCCACAATAAAATCTTTAAAAAAAAATAAAATAAAACCAAGAGTAAGTAAAATGTTACAGGAAAACAGGTGGAGAATGAATAAAAGAACGAAGGCGTACAAGAATGAGGGCATCCAGTAGGACAGCAGCTTCATGCATGTTCCTGCAGGGCCTGGGACCGACAGCGCCTGCGCTGGCCATGACTCCAGCACACAGCCGGAAGTGGGGTCCCATGACTCTGGAGGCGATCCCTCTGGCCTGACCTTCACCCAAAGGCCCACATCACAACAGCATTTTAAAATCTGCCCATTCCATGAAATATAGTCAGGGAATAGCTAGAATTTTACAAGAAAATCGTCTCCTCCACTGAGACTATTCTTTTACCCTGGTTCTCTGGGGACAATTTCCCAACATGGTGGAGGGAACTGAAGTCCAAGCAAAGCACGGTGGTCCTGCGGAGATGTGAAGGTAAGGGTGAGAGCTCCAAACGGCTGAAACAGCTGGAACCTTTGGGGGCCAGGGCCACAGGGAGGTGGGAGCTGTGCAGAGAGGGACCAGAAGTCTGTGTCGGGGACCAGACCGCACACGAGCAGAGTGCTACTGGCCAAAGCTTAGCTGAGTGCCTGGCTGCTAAGAGGTTGGGAGCCGAACAGAGCTGACAGAGAATGAGCAGGCCTCGGGGATTGGCGTGCCTGCCCAGCCACAGTGAAGAGACCGCATGAAACGCTTAGGAAGGTTTATTTAATGTGTCGATTTGACTGGGCCTTGGTGCCCAGATATTTGGCCAAGTATCCGGGTGTGCCTGTGAGGGCGCCTCTGGACGAGACTGACATCTGCATCGGTACACTAACTGCCCTCCCCAACATGGGTGGGCCACATCCAGTCAGCTGAGGAACCGAATAGAAGAAAAAGGCTGGGACTTTTCATTATGACCACAAGTAAGAGAGAACTAGTCCTGCTTGACTGTTCAGCTCAGACATAGATCTTTTCTCCTGCCTTTGCACTCAAACCAAAATGTCAGCTCTTCTTGAATCCTGAGCCTGCTGGGTTTCAGATGAGAACTTACACCTTGGGCTCTTGTGGTTCTCAGGCCTTCAGACTCTAACCAGAACTACACCATCAACCCTCCCAAGCGCAGATCTTGGACTTCTCAGCCTCCATAAGCATGTGAGCCAGTTCCTTATAATACATCACATATCTCCTATTGGTTTTCTCTGGAGAACCCTGACTACCGTGTTTCCCTGAAAATAAGCCCTAACCGGAAAATACACCCTAGCATGATTTTTCAGGAGGACATCCCCTGAACACAAGCCCTAATGCATGTTTTGGAACAAAAATTAATGTACGACCCGGTCTTATTTTCGGGGAAACACGGTAATATACACCTTAACATTCCTTCCCCGCTTTCAAGACTAAGGACCACACCATAGAACACAGCCTACTCCCGACCAGTAACAGGAATCTGTAAAACCAAACCCAGACAAGATCCACAAAGTCCCAGTGGAAAAGTCCCCACTATGCTAGAGGGACTAGAAGTCACCTGGAACTTTCCACAGATCTCGTGTAATAAAGCATAAAACCAAACCTATATAAATACAAGGTGACCAGCCTTTTACAACAAACAATAATAATCTTTAAAAGAAAACATGGTATTCAAATCAAAAACTAGTAAATAAGCAATGAAACAGAAAAATGTGATGCACAGTCAAGGAGATAAAAGGAGTCAATAGAACCTCAACGCCAGGGTGGATCAGATGTTTGATTTAGCAAAGACTTTAAACCAGCTATTTTATACAAAGAAGTTAGAACAAAATGTGTTCAAAAACTTTAAGGAGCATATGCTCTTTAATGTGTGAACACAATGTCTCAGTAGAAAAATAAAAACTACCCAAAAAAGAGAACAAAAAGAAAATTCTGAAAGTGAAAAACATAGTAACTAAATGAAAATTCTACCGGATAGATTTAACAGCATATTGATGATGGCAGGAAAAACTCGATTTAACAGCATATTGATGATGGCAGGAAAAACTCAGCAAACTTAAAAACAGATCAATATAAATTATCCAATCTAAAGGAGAGAGAGAGAAAAGACTGAAGAAAAATGAAGAGACCCCTCAAAAGACTAACAGAACAGTATCAAATGTTCTAGCACGCATGTAAATGAAATCAGAAGACAGTGAAAAGGGGGCAGAAAAATGTAAAGAAATCACGGCTAAAACCCCCTCAAATTATAACTACACGCAGATACATCTTAGGCAAACAGCTTACAACCAAAGATAAAAAGAAAATTTTGAAAGCAGCCAGAGAGAAAAACACAACACTAGAGTTGTCCTTGGTGTCAGTAGGTATTGGTTCCAGACTTCTCCACACGTACACACGGTACCAGAATCCAGACGCTCGCTCACGTCCATTACGTAAAATGGTAAGAACAATGCACAGTCGGCCCTCTGGACCCACGGATTCCCAACCTCAGCTCTGCAATGGTTGAATCCATGGGTATGAAACCCACACATATGGAAGGCCAACTGTATACAGACAGAACAAAACAAGTGATTTCCACTGACATCTCATCAGAAACGATGGAAGATGGAAAACAGTGGAACACCACCATCAATGTGCGGAATGACAGAAACTATTAATGTGGAATTCTGCATCCAGTGAAAATAACCTTCAAACACAAAGACAAGATGAAGGCATTTTCAAGATTAAAAAAACCATCTGAGAGAATCTTTGCTGGCAGACCTACACGACAAAAATGCTAAAGAATGTTCTTCAGACTAGGGGAAATGATACTGGATAGAAACGCAAATCTATACAAAGGAATGGAGAATACCAAAAATGGTAAATAAGTAGATAAATTTTCATAAACGAGTATTTTTCTTTCGCATAATTTAAAGATTACTGTTTAAAACAAAAATTAATTGTAAGTTGGAGTTTACAAATTGTAAGCTGGAGTTTACAACGCGCTTAAAAAATCATAAAATTGTAAGATAAGAGTTTGTAATGTAAAATATAACATATGTAGGAGAAAATAACATGGTAACAGTTGCACAAAGTGGGAGCAAGGTAAACAGACTGTTTACGGTTATTACATTTAGGAAATGGGGAATGGGAAGTGGCAAGTGTCACTGACTCTAAATATTTGAAAATAGATATGTACTTCCCTCAAAATACAGAATACTTCCAGAAGTTCCTGTAAAGAGCTCATACACAATTACAATAATTACAAACACACAAAGAAACCCTCCATCACGAGAAATTCAGCAGAGAAACAACAAATTTCATATCCAAGGAAGTTTAAATAAAAGGATTATCTGAAAAGAACTTCGAAACATGTATCTTAAGATGTTTAGAAAAATAAATGAAAAGAGTCTATTTTTCAAAGGGTGACCAAAAAACAGGCAGGTTCAAGAAAGAACTGGGTATTAAAATTAATACACAAGCACGCATTTATGTCCACGACTGGCTCACGACTGCAAAAACCCTCCGCTGGCACCTTCCATTCTAAGTGTAAACATCTTTTCTTTTTATTAACAACACTGTTTAATGTGTGCTCATCTTATTCAAAATAAGCTATATTAGATCAAAAATTAACTAGCTAGAATAAAATATAGCACAAAAAAAGACAGTCCAACTTTTAACACATTTTCAAGATTACTGTTTAAAACAAAAATGAATTGTTTGATACAGCCAAGTAACTTGAGAAAAAGTAATCACTGTATATTTTTCACTCCTCTCCTACAATCTGTACCTTCTTACAGTCATTAAGATTCTTAGATTGCTAAAATAAGTTTCAATAATGTATATTTTCCTAAATTTACTCGTTTTTAATAAATGCTTGGTAAAAATTACCACCTTCAGCTTGAGCCAGCCCTAAAAGAATAACCTCCATTATTTAGAGACAAGTAGCTCAAAAACCATTGTTATAAATGTCATGTAAAGTGGTAAAATTTGGGGAGATGCCTCCCAACTTGGATCCCAAATTTGGATCACCAAACTAACAATGAAAATCTACAAAATATATTATGAATTCTTACTATAATTGAAAATATACTTATATCTAAAAGTTACTATTTCAGAAGCAAACTTCTTATTGTTCCAAATAATTTACAGGAGTGTAAGTTGAAAAATGTCCCCCCTCCCCCAAAAAAATCCACATAATAATTTCTGGGATCTATAGATGCTATTGTATTTGGAAAAAGGTCTGCATCATCACATCCCATTTTGCAGACGTGATCACGATTAAGTGAAGGACTTGAGATGGGGTGTCATCCAGGTGGGCCCTACCTGCCATCACAAGTATCCTTACAAGAGAAAGGCAGAGGGAGAAGATTTGACACAGACAGAAGACAGGCGCTACGACCTTGGAGAGAGAGACTGAACAGTGATAAGGCCACAAATCAAGGACTGCCGGCAGCCACAAGAAACTAGAAGAGGCAAGAACGGGCTGTTTCGCAGAGACTCCTGAGGAATCACGTTCCTAGCCCTGTGGACACTTCGGATTTGGGCTCAGTGGTACCGATTTCAGACTTGCCTCCAAAATCATGAGAGAATAAATTTCTGTTGTTTTAACCACTATGTTTGTGGACATTTGTCACAGCAACCAAAGAAACTAATACAAGAAGGTAAGAAAGACACTTTCAAATCTTCTTAAAATATGTAAATTCTATAAATGTCATCTATAAAAAACACTCCAATCTGTACTTGTATTCTTGTATGATGCAGAAAAGTGTGCTTAATTTATGTCAACATCTCATTGGGAATGAGCTGCAGTCTTACTGCTTTTTTAGTTCCTTCAAGCTTTAGAAAGACCACCATTGTAAGACATATACTTTAAAATCCTCATCCACTCTCATGCTCAGTGCAACCTAATACTGAGCTATCCAATAGTAACAGTTCAAGAAACTGCTCCCATATTCTACCACGAACAACCAACGTCAAAACGCCAAACCTAGGGGCCGGCCCGGTGGCTCAGGCGGTTACAGCTCCATGCTCCTAACTCCGAAGGCTGCCGGTTCGATTCCCACATGGGCCAGTGGGCTCTCAACCACAAGGTTGCCGGTTCAATCCCTCGAGTCCCACAAGGGATGGTGGGCTGCGCCCCCTGCAACTAGAAATGGCAACTGGACCTGGACCTGGACCCTCCACAACTAAGACTGAAAGGACAACTTGAAGCTGAACGGCGCCCTCCACAACTAAGACTGAAAGGACAATAACTTGACTTGGAAAAAAGTCCTGGAAGTACACACTGTTCCCCAATAAAGAGTCCTGTTCCCCTTCCCCAACAAAATCTTTTAAAAAAACAACAAAAAACCACCGAACCTAGACGGCAATGACATTGAGGACACAAACTGTGCTTGTCTATTTTTCACTACTTTATCCCTAACATTTGGTACGTTATTTGCCATATAAATCAACACTTACATTTCCTGTAAAGAGTCCCTGCTAACAAACGCTGCATGTTTCCCATACCACTCTTCCCCTTCCTGTACCGATGCTTGATAATGAACCTGCAGAGCTATTTCGCCAGGAAAAGCCACTTACTTGAACAGCTATGCACAAGCCAGATGTGGCTCCAACATTACCCACTGCTTTGAAGTTTAAAAATCCCATGCTCTTTCCACTCAAGGATACTGCCTCTCAACTCACAGAGCTTTTGGAATTAAGGTGACAGAAAGTACCTAGCACATGATTTGCATCATCAAATTTAGATCTGCTTCCATTTACTTCAGGGGAGGGGATGGATTCTTAACCTTCAAAAGCTTCTCCAGCATCTTACTTGCCTACCACATCTGGCGACTGCACTAGTGCCTGACAGAGGCTGGACCCTCTGGGGTTAAAAGCAACAGGGCAGCCAGTCCTCCGTCTCCAGCTGTGCTCTTCACCTCACATGACCTCTCCCTTCCTCTGAGAACCTGCCTGGTTATGGTTGCACGGTTCATTCTTTAAAAAGAAGTGTTGTGAACATTATAATAAATTTGTTTTTAAGTCTTTTCCTCTCTACTACAAGTTGTAACGTCCTCATGGGCAGAGACTGTGTCTTACTCAGCTTAGCCCCGGCAAAGTGCAGAGCAGTTTCTCACATAGGTAATACCGCTGAACATGTACAGGGGGTGCCAAAAAATGTCTACACATTTCAAGATAACATCTCTTACAATGTGTATACATCTTTTTGATTTAACTGATGTCAAGTTGACACATGGTATCTTAAAAACACAATGTAAAAACAAAAGTGTGTAAATTATTTGGCTGGTTCTGCTACTGGTAGTTATGCTGGGCAGATAACTTTTTCTGAATCCCTGTTCAATTATGCAAGACTAAGAAAGCTAGGTTTCTACTTTATAGTTATGTCCCAGTTTACTTCTAAACAGGGATAATAGCTCTCACATTTTAAGACTGTTGTGCAAATAAATTAGCACAATACCTAGCACAGACTTGACATATAATACCACCTAACATTTTTATACTACTTTTTAGTTCATGAAACAATTTCAAATTACAATTCATTATATGCTGTTTGAACCAGAGGAGGCCAGGTAGGTATAATTTTGCCCCTTCACATGGGAGGCGAGTGAGGTGTAGACCACCTAAAGCAGTGGGCCCCACACCACGGACAGCTGCAGCAATCACCCTCAAGGGCCTGTTAAAAATTCAGATTCAGAACCATCAGAACCTCCAGAGGGTAGGGCCAAATCCCATATTTTGAACAAGGCCCCAGGTGATTGTGACACATAGTCACATCTAGGAACTTATGATAAGAACTGAGAGCCCAAGAGGCCTGATGATATTTAAGAAGGAGCTTCCTTTTATTGGACTAGTTTCCCTAGTGAACTATGGGCTGCTCCTCTGGAAAACAGAGGTCGCCTGTGACTAAATGTGTATGTACCTCAGTGTTTCTAAGAACAAAGAATTCGGCAAAGATTAAACAACTCGTACCTGGCTTGTACTTTTTGAGGAGACAAATAATCAGGAATCTAATAGGGCTGGTTAGTTTTACAATTCTAATTAATTTCAAAACTTGTCTTTTTATACACTCTACTTTGCATTTTAACCTATCACTTGCCAAAATAATTTACTATCTCTTTGTATTAATTATACAATGTTTGCTAAATATTATGTACAAAGATTCCCGTAAAAATATAGTAAGAAAATTTAAAAGCTTCCTGTATACTCTTTGTGGCAGAAACAGCTAATCATCTCTCCTCCCACAGTAATTGTGATCAAGCATATGACTGCCCAGCTAGGTTCCACTTCCCAGACTCCTTTGCAGCTGAGTATGGCCACGTGACTAAGTTCTCATGAACAGAATGTAGGAAAAAAAAAAAGTGCAGGGTGTCACTTTGGGGCCTTAAGACATGGAGTGAACGCTTGTCTGTCTCTTCCTGTGAACCAGGCAGGGCCAACACAGATGAAGACCACTCCCTAGGGTCCCGTGGAACTAAACAGAAAGGTATGTCTCTGAGTGACCAACAGAGGCAGTCACATATACACACACACACCAACCTAGCCTCACCTTGAGATTGTGTTCTTGGAGCCAACTAACTGCTGGCTCTCAGTTACAGCAGCTTAACTGTGCGCCCTAATACGCTACCATGACAACTGGAACTAATTCACCTCCCAAGTGCATCTGCTGAGGACACTTCTAATGTGCTGATTACACAGAGGATGCCCAAAAAATGTATACACTTTTTAAGACAGAAAAAAGAACTGTATTAAAATTGTACTAGTGAATGACGCTCGCCTTCACTCGATTAACGCCATCTTTTGAGCAAACGTCATACTACATACACATTGCTGCCGTAATTCAACTTCAAAAAGCAATACATAGATAACATCTCTTAAAATGTGCATTTTTTGACACCCCTGGTATTTGATAATAAAATGTTGGACCCTGAAGAGCTCTTAGAAGATCGACTACAAAATGCCTCAAGTTTACAGACAAGGATACTAAGTCCAGGGAGATTTAAAAACATGGCAGGTCGGGAGAACACTGCATCCAGGGCTCCTAACTTCCCAGTTCATTTTTCCTTCAACATTAAGCGACAGACGAGATTCTAAAATCATAAAAAACAGAACTACAATTTTCTTAAACACCCTTTGGATTAATTTCATTCACTGATGCAACAAATAATCTACCCCAGCACGTCAGTAGCCAAGACATGTTTTCAAGTAAATGCAGCTTCACAGAGGCCTTCACTTTTCGGACTAGATTATGACTTCACCTCTCGAGCAGGGACACATGAGACAGAAAACAAAACAAGTACAGCGAAATTAACACTATCTTGAAGGACCTAGAATTACTCAAATCAAAATTTGGGAGTTTTCTTCATAGAAGGTAATATATTGGAAACTTCTCCTCTACTTCTCCCACTATTGCCTTCCAATAACTCCCATCCCAAAAAAAGCGTTTTCATTTGTACCCAGCCCAAAGCCAAGAAGGAAGCCAACACATCCAGGTAACAGTATCCCTCCAACACTTCTCCTTCCCGGAGAACAGGGTACCTGGGGCCCTGCCTTACAGCCCCCACCCCACCCCAGGCCTGCATGTGTAGGAGACGGAGGCATGGAAACAGGCCTCGCTCCCAAGACACATACGAGGGATCCTGCTGAGATGTATGCTACCAGCTGGAGACTATGACGAGTTTTTGCTAACACAGTAGTTCCCCCCTTATCCGTGGTTTCACTTTCTGCAGTTGCAGTTTTACCCACAGTCAATCATAGTCCAAAAATATTAAATGGAAAACTCCAGAAATGAACAAGTCATTCATTTTAAATTGCATGCCATTCTGAGCAGCACGATGAAATCTCACGCCATCCGATCATACCGTAAGGTATTGAGACCCCACATACATAACTTTTACTACAGCTACTATTGTAATTGTCCTATTTTATTCGTTATTGTTGTTAGTCTCTTACTGTGCCCAGTTTATCATTTGACTATCATGGGTACATATGTATAGGAAAAAACAGTACATATATATCTACACATACATACATAGGGTTCAGTACTATCCACAGTTTTAGGCATTCGCTGGGGTCATGGAACGTAACCCCCACAGACAAGGGGGGGGACAACCATGTAAAGCCAAAAGTTTTCCAAATTCCAGAACACAGTCCATTCTGACAATGCTCTGTTCATAAGGATAAGAGTAATTTGCTTGGATGCAAAACACCATAGAGTAAAATGCTTTCATCTTCTAGATTTTTTAAAGGAAAATCCATTTAATGTAGGTAAATCTTAGTACTAACAAAACATCATCGAAATCACAGGTTAGCCAGGATGGGGAAGTAGCACAGGTCCTGTGGGGCAGGTACTATGCCAGAGTAATTCTTATAAGACAATGTCTGTCAGCTTTTTTTCCATCATTCCTATCCCCAGGAGAAAAACAAATTAAATCTCTCCTTGATGAGAGACATTAAATACTAAGGAATAAGATTCTGTCAGGTCGGACTGACTTATGGAGGGCCACAAACCATTGTCATGTCTATGGTATTTCACCCCCCCACACACCAAAGAACACGTTTTGCCCCCTTGCAGACTGCTATCACCCCATGGAGAATGCATGTATAGAACCTCAAAATGCGATCCTAAAACTTCACCTCCCCCAGACCCCTTCTAAGAGAATCGAATATGCTAAGTCTGGGGTCAGACCCAAAAATCTGCACTTATGAAGCATTCCAGAGGACTCCGATGTGTGTCTATATGGTCTATGGTCCATAATGTTTCTGACAAGTTCCCATTGTCACACCCAAGCCTAGTACCAGGATGAGCTCAAGACTGAATCAAGGTGAGAACTATTTAAATGAAATGCAACACTGTCACCTCCAGGGCATTAGCCAGGAGATCTGTTTGGGGGAGAAAAGAGAGTCCTGAGCTGCAATTATAAAAGATCTAAGATTGTCTACCTCTTCTTTCTCCTGTACAAAGAAGGAATTACTAGGGAAAAGCATGAGACATGAGATTTTTCTTTAAAATGATGCTCCAGTTTTACTGAGATACGTTGAGATGTTTTATGGATTGTATCACATGACCCAGAAGGAGGTTTACGTCATTTATTTTGGAGTTTTTATCTAGTACTTTGATAATTTAACTTAGGTGTAACTTGAAACAAAGCATCCCACAAAGTATTCATTACCTCTTTTTCCCCATCCCCAAATCGGTATTTATGAACCTTCCCAAAATTACCAATCCAGTTTAACTGAATTTGACAAATTATATTAATATTATACAGCTATCTGAATGTAGTTACAACAAAAAGTTAAGCATACAACTACATCAGTGCATTACAAAATTAATAAGTAGGCAAGATTAGATAATAAAAAACAGAACAGAAAAGCCAACCTTTTTCCTTCTTCCCCTTCTAATAATACATGGTTCATGTGGGGGAGTGTTCCTTGGTGGCCCCAAAAAAACATGCGGAAAAGCCACATGGAGGAAGATGCCCGAGATTCCCTCACCATACACATGAGAAAAGAAGTCATCTGGGACTTTCCAGCCCCAGCAGAAACCACGTGGAATGGAGGCAAGGCCTGCCCAAATCGGACAACTGCGAGCAAAGAAATGGGTATCGCTTTTAAGCCACTGTTTTGCCATGGTTCGTTCAATAGCTATGGATAACCTCAGCATTTTGTAAGCAAACAAATATAGAAGAAAAATTGCAATGTACCTGTTTGCAAAATGTTTAAAAGTAAACATCTTCTGAAATAAAAGATCTTGAACGAGAAAAGTTCTGACGTACTGTATCAGCACACTTCTTTAACAAGTAACTCGGGACTCCCATCAGACGGTTAACGAGCAGAGAAGGGGGTCAAGACTTCAACTCCAGACTAGAGGCCCATCCACACCCACAAACAAAACAGTGTAACACGAGTAAATAAACCCATAGATGGTCTCTCGGAGTGCTCGCCTGACTAAGAACATAGAGTGGAGTTTGGGAACTGGTTTGTGTCCTTGCGGAGCGGCAGCCATGAGTAGTGAAAAGTACTGTCACCTGCTCTTAGTAAATGGCAACCGTGGGCAAGTCTGAGAACAGCATATGCCATGTGCAAGGCGTCCTGGATACCAGGAGAAAAACAGATCCTGCCACAGCAGCTCAATCTAGCAAAGGCCACAAATACAAATGACTGCTACATAGCATACACCGTGCACAACGTGAACTCAAAAGGAACCCAATGAGCACATAGAAGACGGGCTGTTCTTTCTACCCCATTCTTGTCTCCTTCCAGGCAGGTTAGGAAAGACTAAAGGAAATGACATCTGAGATGAGTAACTAAGGTTATAAAAGAAAAGACTTCTTCTCCCAAAATCTATCAGCTAAGGGTTAAAATTTAAGCATTCTAATATTGCTTCCATTTGGGGGCACATTTGACTGCTTTGTTCCCCAAGTGTCTCTAGCATCTAAATCAGGGCCTGTCACATAACAGGCACACAAACAATTGTTAAATTTCATTTTAACTCCTACAGTACGACCCTGGGCAATTCACTCAGCATCATTTACAAAAGATGAATAATGGCTTAGAGTTGTTTTGCGAATTAAATGAGATACTATGTGACAGTATTTGGAAAATGATAACAGGCAATAAAAAGTTTGGATGGCATTACTATTTGGGAGAAAAGTAGCATCGGTTTCTTTATTTAATATATCAAGTACCTACTATATGCCAGGCTCTGTGCTCCACAGAAAATCCTGTAAAAGAAGCACAATGTACTCCAAAGGAAATGAGAGGAAAGCAGAAGAACATAACACAGGTGGAGAAATGTAAGCTATTTAGAATAGCTCTGGAGTGGAGCAAATATGGTAGGGTTGCAGAAAAAGAGGCTGCAAAGGTAAGCTGGGGTCCAACTATAAAGAGAACTTGACTACTTTAATATATTTGATCTTCATTCTATGCAAATGAGAATCATGGAAGATGGCAGGCTGTGGAAGAGCTTAATCAGGGTGGGAGTAGGTATACTAGGAGGGGGTGAGACTGACAGTACAAAAAATAATTAAAAGAAAAACTGATTTGTACGGACACTATTACAGCTTCAGTAAGTACACATTCAACACAGTGCGTAATCCATGCATTTACCTCTGTTCTCTCACAAAACTCCACTGAAAAGAAAACCCATGTTAAAATCAGTCAAGTCAAAAAACGATAAAATAAGAAAGACAATGATGGACAAACAAGTTTTTAGACAATGGAAAGAAGATGGACAGGGGTAGCAGACTTAGAAGAATGAAGGAAACCACAGAATAAGTCTCTACACTTGGACATACCAAGGAAACTGCTACCATGTTTCCCCGAAAAT
This sequence comes from Rhinolophus sinicus, assembly GCF_057876585.1. NCBI lineage: Eukaryota > Metazoa > Chordata > Mammalia > Chiroptera > Rhinolophidae > Rhinolophus > Rhinolophus sinicus. The sequence continues at coordinate 6,792,461 of NC_142517.1, forward strand.
AAGACCTAGCCGGACCCATCAGCTCTAATGCATCTTATTTTATAAGACTGGGTCTTATATTAATTTTTGCTCCAAAAGACGCATTATAGCTGATGGTCCGGTGAGGTCTCATTTTCGGGGAAACACGGTAACGTACTCTAAAACCTGGAAAGGCTCAAAACAAAAACATATTCTCTGGTGGGTACCAGACTAATCAGGGGGAATCACCTCCATAAATTATATAAATGTCTAACCACTATGCTGTACACCTGAAATTAAAATAATATTGAATATCAACTCTAATCTAAATTTTTTTAAGTTTTGTTTTAAATTCTGGCTCTGTCCACTGAGAGCCTGGGCGCATCCACCCCTAACAGCACCGAGCATGCCTAGTGCTCAGATCTTGGTTTCTACATACCATTCTCCACGAAAAAGAATCAGAGCTCTACACAGAAAGTTCTCATACTTGACACCAAATGCACAATCCATAAAAGAGAAATTTAATAATGTGCACTTCATCAAAATTCAGAACTTTTGCTCTCAAAAAGACTATTAAGAGAATGAAAAGACAAGCTACAAATTGGGAAAAAGTATCTGCAAACCACATACCCAACAAAGACCTTGTATCCAGAATCTATAAAGAATCCTAATAACTCAACTGTTAAAAAAAAAAAAAAAAAATCCAATCAGAAAATGGGCAAAAGACATGAACAGATATTTCACCAAAAAGGAGACACAGATAGCAGAGCACATGAAAAGCTATCTAACATCATTAGTCATCAGGGAAATGCAAACTAAAAACCTAAGTGGCTATCACTGCACCTACTAGGACAGCTAAACAGAAAAACAGTGAGAACACCAAATGTTGGGGGTGCTGAGAAACTGGATCCCTCCTATCAGGCTGGTGAGAACATAAAGTGGCACAGACACTCTGGAGAATAGTCTGCGAGCTGCTTACAAAATTAAACATGCACTTATCATACGACCCAGCAATCACACTCTTAGGCATCTACCCCAGAAAATGGAAAGCTTACTGTTTACATAAAAATCTATACTCAAATGTTCAAAGTAGTTTAACTCGTAATATTATACAAAATACTGGAATCAAACTAAATGTCCTTGAATGTGTGAACGGTTGACCAAACTTGGTACGTCCATCCAATGAACTACTAATTCAACAATAAAAAGAAATTTCTGATACACCCAACATCAAATGCACCTTCAGGGCATTGGGCTTAGTGAAAAAAATTGATCTTGAAAGGTTACATATTGTATGACTCCAGTCATACAACATATTGAAAAGACAAAACTACAGACATGGAGAATAAGTTCATGATCACAAGGTGGGTGTTGGGAATACAAAGAGGTAGCAAAAGAGAGTTCTTTTAAAGTGACAGAACAGCTCTGTTATCTTTACTGTGGGGGTACGTACACAAATCTACACATGGGATAAAGTTACAAAGAACACACACACACAAATGCAAGTTTAAGAAACAGTGAAAACTGAACAAGGTCTGTAATCCAGTTAAAAGAAATGCACCACATGCCGATTTCCTGGTTTTGATGTTGTACTAGGGCTACATAAAACTTCACATTGGAAGTTGGGTGAGGGGCGTACATGGGACTTTATACTTTTGCAACTCCCTGAGTTTACAGTTATTTCAAAAAAAAAGATTAAAAGAAAAGGGGAGGGAAAAGCCAGGGCTCCTTGGAAAAATGGCCAATTTCAATTCTAAAGTTAGACAGAAGTAGTTCAAGATAAGCATGGAAAGTTCTGTAAAAATGATGGAGACGTGCCAAAAGGTCCAGAAGCCAATGTGAAAGGGCTTCCACTGGAAAAATCTGGGATACCTGGAACATCAAAATCAATAATTACAGTAATGGATTACAACCCACTGCATAAAATAGAAAACCAGGTACCCACAATGATAGAAACTGAGAGTAAATTAAAAATCTGATTACTAATGGAACATTTAGTCTCAAAATACCTTTACACAAAATACTTATTAATTACAAAGGGGAGGGAAGTAACGAAAATGGAGAAGTCTGAAGCACCACCGTAGTCAAGTGACCAAAGTGAACATTATCGGTCATGGGACACACTGAAATCATATGTCTCTTGTAGCAGGCACAAGAACCGCCCACCCAAAGATGCCCACATCCTGATCCTTGGAACCTATGAAGGTGCCACTGTGCATGGTAAAGCAGAACTAAGGTTGTGGAAGAAATTAAATTTGCTAATCAGATGACCTTAAAATAGAGATTATTATCCTGGATTATCCTGGTGGGCCTAATGTAACCGCAAGGGTCCCTAAAAATCAAAGACAGGGCAAGAAGAGGGAGAGAGAGACGGCATGAGATATGGACTAGGCCCTAAAGTTGCTGGCTTTGAAAATGGAGGAAGGGAGCCAACCGCCAGGAAGGAGTGACCTCTAGAAGCTGGAACAGGCAAAGAAAGACATTCTCTTATAGAATCTCCAAAAGGAATGCAGCCCTTCTGGCACCTTGATTTGAGCCCAGTTTAGATCTATTTTAGACTTCTGAAAGTAAATTAATAAATTTGTTTTTAAGCCACTATATTTGTGGTAATTTGTTACAGCAGAAATAGGAAACTAACAATACACCACCTAACAATGAAAGGAGAAAAATACATCACTTCTACATTTCTGCAAAGATGCCCAACCTACATCTAATATGAAGAAACATTAGACAAACGCATTGAGGGCAACTCTATAAAATAACTGGCTTGTGGTCTTCAAAAACATCAACACCATAAAAGAAGAACAGCTGAGGAACTGTTCTAGATCAAGAGTTGAAAACACATGAAGACAAAAATGTGTACGTGATCCTAGACTTATCCTTCTCCTATAAAGGACACCACTGGGTCAAGTACAGAAACTTGAATGGAGTCTTAGTGATCAGACAGCTGTAACGGATCCACGTTAAATTCCTGCCTTTCATGGTTGCATTGCTGTTATGCAAGAGAATGTCCCCGTTTGTAGGAATTATGCACGACAATATTCAAAAACCAAGAGACATGTCAACAACTTTCTCTCAAATGGTTCAGGAAATAAGTCATTCGTATTATACTGCAACTTTTTTTGAGTTTATTCAATAAATAAGTAAATAAAATAAAGGTAGTAAGACCCCGAATTGCAGCTCAAATCCCATTCAGGCTGGCAACTACCATGTCCCCAAAGAGCCCAGAGGCATATTCTTCGGGGAAAATGAACAGAGGTTCTATAACTTGAAGACACCAAGCACAGCAGGGAGTAGGTTTGAGGCACAAAATGAAACACTCCAGTCCCCTTCCCCAGTTCTGCTTGCAGATCAGCAGCAGCAGCAGGAATACACATTCCCTCTCTGAACCCAAGCATGGAATTGATGGTTTCCATCAGGAGACACCAAGAGCCCAGGAGTTAAGAGCCCTAGGGATACCCCGATTCCGGGGTGCCTGAATCACCGGACTCAGCCAACAGTGAACAGCTTCCCTGCCACAAAGAGCTTCCTTCCATCAGCTTTAGCGAGCCCTACCCTTCAATACAAGCCACCAGCCCAGGGATGGCTAAATATCTGAGGAAAGTTGCCAACATTAAAGACAGAAATCAAAACAAGCAGAAAAACAGGAATCCAGAGGAAACTGACACAATGCCATGAAGGAGGGGGGCGGGGAGATGTTTAACGATTAACATGAATTTGCTGAAAGAAGTAAAAGAATATATGTATCCACGAAGTAAAAACAAAAATGCCAGTGGGGAAAAAAATGGCAGAGAACAAAAGATACCCTGATGGAAGCTAGATGTTAAAAATATCTCCCAAAAAGGGTAAAAAAAATACACAGAAAATAGACAACAAAATTAAATGTCACTTGAGAACACCAAAGAGAAGAAATTATCAAGGAAATTACACAAGAAAATTTCCTAGAGCTAAAGATGTGCATCTCCAAGGTCAAAGGATGGGTCCAATACAAGGAACACACCTGGGCCACAACATCACTACAAAACTTCAGAACACCAGATATAAAGGACAGAAGCTTAAAACTTCTTGGGGTGGGGGAGGTGTCACATAAAGGACCAAACTTACTAATAAATTAATAGATCTATGCAACATTTATTGGCTGCTAACATCACAGAACCAGGTATTTGTGACTTCTGTGGGAAATACAACACCCATGCAGTATTCTCCCCAGAGAGAGAGACAGACAGACAGAAGAGAAATGGAATTTCATCAAGCCTCTAGATCTTACCACCAAGCACCAGGAAATACAAGGGACAGGGGAACATGTCAATGACACCACAGAGATTCATTGAACAACATCCAGGCTGTAGGAAACTACAAGACAGATGACACAGTTTCTCCTTATTTGTTATAAAGAAGGAAGAAAAAGATACAGAGGACAACCAACAGATTACAGACTTAAGAAATATGTCAATCAATTGACAATTTATGGATCCCAATATGAATAAACTGTTTAAAAAAGATAATTATGAGGCAATCAAGGCAATTCAAATTCTTACTGGATATTTAAAGAATTACCGTTAATCTTTTAAAGGCATTATAATGGTTTTGGGGGCCACAGCCTAAAAGCTAATCCTTATCTTTTAGAGACACATACTGAAACACTCACAAGTCCAATTATGTACTTGGGTTTACTTGCCAAAACTCAAAGGGAAGGGGGTAGACAGGAACACAGCTGTTTTGCAAGTGGCCATCAGCTGATACATACTGAAGCTGAGTGAGGAGCACACGGAGTTCATTATGTTCTCTAGCTTTTCCACACTTTGGGGTATTTTTAATGGAATCCAAAATACACATTCTATCTGCTATATGAAGCTACAAGACCATGAAGCAATACATTCAAAGTTCTCAGTAAAAACTATATTCAAACTCTGTACCCAGTCAAAACTTTTCATTATGAGGGATAGCAGATTAAAAATATTTTCAGACAATGTCTCAAAAAACCTCTCACGCACCCTTTCTCAGGAAGTACTGAAAACTGTGCTCCAGGAAAATGAAAGATAAAAACAGGAAACATTAAGGTCAGAGAACCAGGAAACAGGAGATCCAACCTGCTGGAGATACGCAGAGGGCATTCTATCAGGCCCAGAGAGCCGGAAGTCCACAGAGCAAACGCATGGTGTCCCCTAAGAAGGTTCCCAAGGGGAAGGAGAGCAGAGGACGAGGCAACTAATTATCTACTATGTTTGTTCAAAAAACTATATTGAGAAGCTACTGGAAGGTATGGGAAAACTCAGTCACAAGTACCTAGAAAACAAAGCCAACGGAAATACAAGACAATTGCTAATGCCAGGAAAAACAAAATTATACAAGGAGGGAAATGTAGTCAGAGTATACAATTCGGCTCCATGGTGAACAAGACTTACACAGTCGTAATTAAACATTGAATACGTTTAACGAAAAAATGTGTAACTAAAATAGATGGAAAAAGAGAAGTGTTAAAGCAGGTGGTTTAAAGTTAAACACTCATCTACCTTAACAGAAAGCCAGTAGATAACGTCTTAAATTTTAAGTCAAATACAAAAACAGGGTCAGGGTTACCCAGCGCGCCTCCACTCTCCCCCTTCTTCCTTTGTAACACAAGTTAATTATGTTCCAAACCCACTTGCATACTCACCCCACTTAGGCATGTGCTCAGGAAAAAGCATGCCCAGCTCCAGGAGCGTGCCTAAATGGAACCCCACTTTCCTTTCTAGTGAGTGTCAGAAACAGGCATATATAACGCAGGAGATAAATCTGCCAAAGACTTTCTCAGCAAAGTTTCCACAATCTTATTTAGCTACCATAAATAATAATTCCTCTCCTTTCTCTGGACATTGTTGTGCTCGATACAACTCCTGAAACTGTTGCAGCCATCTTATTAATGTGAGGATATAGCAGCCAAAAACTTAAAAAGAGGGAGATGGAAAAATTGGGGCCCTGAAGACATGAGAGTGCCATCAAATCAATTAGCCCAAGAGCCCCCATTTTCCAACTGTGATTCCAACTGTGAGCTAAATTCTTAGTTGAAGCCAGTTTGGGTCAGGGTCTTAATGCTTGCATCCAAAAATCATCCGAACTGATACAATCAGCATATTACTTAGAAACAGAGGAAATGAGCAGAAAAAACAGCTAAGAGTTGAGGTAAAAGTGCTTACCCAGGGGGCAGAGCGTGCCAGCTAGTAGGCATGGCACACAGTGCCACGAATGTTTTGGATGTCCCAAGAACCCCTAAAGACCTCAGGACACCCAAACAGCCTCTTCTTTTTTGTCCATGCAGACCCTGGCCAGGGTGAAAAGTTTGGGGAGCAGGACTAGGAGCAGTGAGGGTGCACCTGGGACAGCTCTGTTTCAGTATGAGCCTTTCAGAAGTCTTCAATTTTGATCACATGCATATTAAAACTAAACATTCTTTAAAAAATGACTGCAGTAAGCAAAAAAGACACTAAAGATCTGATCTGTAGAGAGGTCATTAACAATAATATAAAGAAAGAACTTAATTGACGATTATTTCAGAAATAAAACTCAAGAGGGCTGAGTCACAGAGCAGATCTGAAAGTGACAGGAGAGGGACAGTTATAAGGAATCAAAGACTGCATAGGTGTTGCTTCTTCGGGGACATTTCTCAATCACAAAGTGCAAACAAAACTGCTGTTTATTGTGCATTACACTGGTTGGACTCTACTAGATGCCATCCACCAAACTCTCAAGTTTTAAAAACTTGAGAAGCTGAGACACAGTGATACCAGAAACCCTTCATTCAGCCATGTGTTAAGAGTTAAATGAGATTCTACGTCTAGACGCACAATGCTCAAAATATGCCCAGTTCCCACTCTCGTGACATTCATCTAGTATTTGCTACACCATATTCCACAGAAGCAATACAGAATAACTGAGAGAGAGGGTTCAGCCTGGTTTGAATCCTATCTTACCAACCACAAGAAAAAAATTACTTCACCTCTAAGCTTTTCATCAGCTAAACGAAAATAATACCTTACTAGGTTGTGGTATGTGTGTGTTTATAAAGTGTTCACGCAAGCTTAATAAAGACTGGCCTCACTACGTTAACATGTGAAGAGAGGGTTTCCTACAATACGCTAATGTGTGTTGCGCATCTCCCAGAAGGTCATTTCCTCCAAGTTTACTTCCTTCGCGCCATGCCTTCTCCAGGAGTGAGGAGCAAACAGAAGCTCCTTACTGGTTCTCCTGCTGCTAATCCACTAGGACTGATTTCTACTACTGCGTCCTCATCCCACCAGCCTCTTAATGTTTTTTACCACTATTTAGCATCCACTCTTGTAAATCTTTATAATCACAGTTATAAGATTGTCTCGGTCTTTCCTGCTAGCCCGTCAGCTTAGAAACAGAGGGAATATCTTTTAGACTGACTGCTCAAGCACCCGGGAAAACATAGTATGGTAACACTAAAAACACCTTCTCAAAGAAACAATGCATGCATTTTAACTTCATTCTTTCAGTCATTCAACAAACATTTACAGAGTCTTAAATGTGCCCGAGTCCTAGGATACAGCAATGAACAAAACAGATGCACTCTCGGCTCTCAAGCAGCTTAGTCTAAAGACAGCAGGCCAAAACCTCCTAAGAGCTACAACATTCAGGTAGAACAAGAGTAAGCGATGAGACGGTGGTGTCTGGAAACCTAACCTAGACTGGAGGGAGGGGATGGCAGAGTCAGGGAAGGCTTCCCTGAATAGACGATATCTAACTTGAGACCGAAAAGATGAGGAGTCAGTAGGACAAAGTCCTCTGCACATCACTAACTCTTCATAACACTATAAACTGTAAGTACGTATTATCCCCATTATATAGACAGAGAAACGAAGGCTCAGAGAAGCTTCCGTACTTGGGAAAAGGCAGGGCTAGGATTCAAAGCCAGGCATCTAGATTAGACTCCATAGAATGCACTCTTCATCACTACACTGTTTGTAATGGACAGACTCGAAGGTGGCTCTCGTGACACAGCTTCCTGCTGTTCCTGCCCTTCTGTGGACCTTTCCCCTTGACCCAGGACCTGTGACTTGCTTTTAACCAAGAGAATATAGGAAAGGTGATGGATGTCATTTCCACGGTTATGATATAGAAGATAGTGCCACTGTCTTGCGAAGAGACTCTCTCTGGCAGTGTCTTTGAGAAAATGAGTGGCCATGTTGGGAGGGACCACACAGCAAGAAACTGAAGGCAGACGCCAGCCAACAGGCAGCGAGAACCTGAGGCCCTCAGTCCAAAAGTGCACAAGAAACTGAATTCCACCAACCAGTGTAAGAGCTTAGAAGAGATCTTTCCCCAGCCAAGCCTCAGATGAGACAACAGCCCAGCCAACATCTTGACTGCAGCCCAGCTAAGTTGTGCCCAGAAATCCCACCCACACAAACTGGGATATCATAAATGTGTTTTAAGCTCCTAACTTTGTAGTAATATTGTTACAGATCGAGAAATAACTAACACACTGTTGCTTAATAAAGTTCTTCCGCCATATCTGGTACTTTGCTGAAATGGTGATTTTCAACTACTCTTAATTACACATCAAGCCAACTTCAGATAACAGGAACAATTGTTCTAAGCAAAACTCATGTACCAAAATGTCAACATGAACCACAATCTGACCCTGAATTTTACAGTAGCCATTTTAACCACTTTGTCTGCTAATAGTATTATTTCTGTCATTTGTCTATTTTGATATAACTGAGTTTTCTGTTGTCTTCAAATTCACTACACTTTTCTCTGTACTGTCTAATCTGCCATTAATGCCATCCAGTGTATTTTTCATCTGTTTTCACCGCTAAAAGTTTTATTTGGGTCTTTTTCTACCTTTCATGCCTCTGCCTAACTTTTTGAATATATGGAATACAGTGAAAATAACTGCTTTAATGTCCTTGCCTAACATCTGTCAGTTCTGGGTTGATTTCAGTTGATTGATATCCTAAGTCACATTAACCTGCTTCTGTACGTATTTAGTAATTTTTTATTGGATGCTGGACATTTTACATTGTTGAGTGATGGGTTTTGTTGTATTTCTTTAAAGAGTGTTGGACTCCGTAATGGCAGGCAAATACTTCACTTTCAGATTAATTTGCTCCTTTCAAGGCATGTTTTTAAGCTTTTGTTCAGACAAAGCTAGAGTAGCCTTTACTTTAGAACTAGTTTATTAGCCTCACTACTAAGACATGATCCTTCTGGAGTTTTAACGAACACAATACATATAAAGACATCTTTCTACTCTGCCTACAGGATACTCAAATATTTCCCAGCCCTGTGTGAGAGCTATGAGAATTGTTCTACTTACAACATCCCAGTGGATTCCTTCCCCCCAGAATTATGAAACTGCACCCTACACATACACAGATTGGTATTCAGTCAATTATTTAAGGGGACAACGAAGATTTACAGAACTCTTTCTCTGCATAGCTCCCTTCTTTCCAGAACTCTGCTCCTCAAATTAAGAACCATTTTGGCCTCCCCCAACTCCAATCTTTGTTTCCTTAACTCAGTGAGACCACATGGCTCTATCTGGGATCACCCTCACTGCACTGAGATCTGAAAACTGCCTCCAGGCAGAAAGCTAGGCCATCACAGGGCTCACCTTGCTTTCCATCGGTCAGAGATCTCAGTTCTGCACTGCCTGTTGTTCAATATCTGAAAACAGTTACTCAGGTATTTTGTCCAGTCTACTAGCTATTTATAGTGAAGGGTAAATTCAGAATATTACAGCCTTGTAGTCAAAAGAAGAAATCATGACTCCTGACTCTGATTTTAAACAGTTTATAAGCTACAACTCCTAAGTACACACACACACATCATCTACCACATTATGCCATCTTTATTTTTATCATGACATTTATCACTCTTTGTCATTATGCTATTTGCTTTATGGCTTAGTCTACATTTCACAACAGAATGTAAACTCTGTGAGTGCAGAGATCTTATGTATCCTGTCACTCGAGTCCCAACACCTAGAACATATCCTGGCCTAGAACAGGTACTCAAATTCAACAAATTCATTAAATCAATAAGCAAACTGTTTTGTAAATATTTCACTTAATATACACTGTGACCTCTTCTCATTAGTAAATTCTGATCTAGCTGCAGGTATCACTGACTCTGGAGAGTTCCTTAGAATTGTCTATTATCTTAATTAGCAACATCTAAGTAAAGGTTCTTAGTTGCAAGCAAAAGAACCTAACTGGCTGTGTTGAAACTGAAAAGCAAGCTATTAAAGAATATTAGACAACTTGCAGAAAACCCCAGGAGGGCCAGGCTGCAAGGCTACATAATCAAGAACAGCCAAAAATCAAACCACAGATCTGGTCCAGTGGAGACAACATAGGATTTGGTCACTGCACTTGTCCAGACCACTGACACCGGGAACTAAATGCTACAGCTGTATGTCACTGCCCGCCTCTGGAAAACAGAGCTGCGATCCCCCCTGCACTGCAGGCCATAGATTCTACAAGTGCAGCTTCTGCCCAGCACTGGCTCTAAGGGAGTGCAGTGGAGGCTCCAGGTCACATGACTGCATCCCAACCCCAAAAGATGCAGAAGAAGTGGGCAATTAGCTTTCATAAGGGAAGACTTCCACCTCCCACCAAATTCTTAAGGTAAAGAATTGCCCAAACAGAAAGCTGTTAGATGTTCTTGTTTATTATCCAAAAGACTAATGAACCAGTAGCACAAGGCATCAGTCCCAATATGCCAGAACTTGTATCTATTTCTTCAAATCATGGGTTATGGAAGCTCCATTTTTCTCTTTCTTTTCTCTCTAAATGTTTTTAGGACACTTTACTGTTCACTGGGTTTTTTGTTACCTGGAGGCAACATATGCAATCTACCACGATTAACCTTAAGCAAATTTACTTCCCTGAATCTGTTTCCTAACTTATAAAACAGATACTGCCAACCATCTTGTAGGGTTGCTGAGTATATTAAAATAACTAATAATGAGTGTCTGACCCATACCAGGCAATCAATTAATACGAACTACTGCTGCTATTAGTAAATGTAGCTTATTTTTTAGGAGGAAAAACTCACCAATTTACATGAACAGCTTTTTCTAAAATATGCCAACAGGCTGAAGATCCATGTCTGTGTTTTACCTCAGAATTATGTTGTCTCCCTTCGCCCCTACGTTACCAGAAGCAACAGTAGTCTAACATGTTGCCACTGAAACTAAGTTCAAGAACTAAATGGATGAAGGGATGGATGGATGGGCGGACGGACGGACAGACTGCTCACTCTGACCACAAGCCATGTTCCCTTTACATTTCTCTCCAGTAAGCTCTGACTATATCAAACAACTTCCTGAAGGCAGGGGCCACTACTATGTCCCAAGAGCCTAGCAGGGGCCAGACACAGAGACCGTCCGTAAAATCTGAGTGCTTGCCTTTCTAAATATTTACTACAGAAACTAGTCACTGTGAAAGGTTTCAAACTATTTTAAAACAAATCCCTTACGAGCTTTTCAAAAGCTCATTCCCCTGACAAGATCAACAGCGTCAGTCGTTTTCTAACTACAAGATGCTTTTTTTTTTTTTTTTTTTGAAAATCCGTCCGATGCAATGACTTTCCCTCAACCATTCTGGTTCTGTTATCCAAACTTGAAGCAGAAGTTAAATCCAGAACGCATCCAAACAAACCACTTTCCTCATTTTTGTCACTCGTTAAATGAAGTAAGCTAAATATTTTAAATGTGAACCTGAACAGCTACTACAAATGCTGGATTGCCAGATATAATTGTTGAACGAACCTCACTTTGTTGGCTCGGAATCATGAAGAATATCTATAATTTAAAACCACTCCAGGGGCAGCCTGATGGCTCAGTCGGTCAGAGCGCGAGCTCTTAAGGTTGCTGGTTCAATATCTGCATGGGATGGTGGGCTGCACCCCCTGCAACTAAAGATTTAAAACGGCGACTGGACTTGGATCCGAGCTGCGCCCTCCACAACTAGAGTGAAGAACGACTTGAAGCTGATGGGTCCTGGAGAAACACGCTGTTTCCCAATAAAATTTAAAAATAATAACCATAGTAAATTTTTTAAAAACCACTCCAAATGACCACTAAGGATTGCATCTATTTCAATAAACTACTAACATTATGTACTCCTTTAAAAAAGAACACACTCTTTCCACTCCATATTCCCAATATCCAGCTTCTAACAAATGTTTCCTTAGTGCTTACTTACTATGTGCCCGATACTGGCCAAACCGGAGTCCATGCCGGGGAGCAGGACACCAAAGCCCGTTCTCTGGAGGCATTAACCAAATAAGCACCAAAAGATTACCGACTGGGGTCAGCACTCAAAGAAAGAGTATAAGGGGACAGGAGATACTGAAAAAGAGGTGACGGGTGGAGGCTGCTTTCCCTGACAAAGGGACACCTGAGCTGAAACTGAAGGTCGACAGAAGTTTAACACAACCGCGATGACCGCTGGCTGAGGAAGCAGGACTCACGAAGAGAGGGATCCAGCGACCTGGGAAATAAAACTGCGTAAGTGAGCTGGAGACAGATCCTTCAGGAAGGGGGTCCTGTGAATAATTTGGTCTATACCCCGGAAGTCACGATAAATCATTAAAAGGTGTTTTTTTTTAAAGGACAGAGAGCTTTAGTTCATCCACGTGCTCAAGTCCCTCTCTCATCTCTGTCCCATCTAGTGCACTTTCCTCAGCCCCTGCCCTTCCCTACGTGCCCGCCTCCTTCACTTCAGCAACCAGCCTCCCTCCCAGCCATGGCCATGACTCCTAGGCGCCAGTCTTCAAGTCCTTCCCTCTGATTCCAATACTGCTGAGTAACTGCGGGCCACAGGTGCATTTACCTAGTTTTACTGACATTCTGAACTGGACCACAGAACCGTTAGAGAAATACTCAAAAACTGAAATGAGACTGTAAAATACTCAATGAGATTCTAGAGATTTCTTGCTATTGCTGTTTTGAAATTTTTAATGAAACTATCTTCTATACCACAGAAATGTCTCCCAATAACAAATGTGTTTGATGTAAAAATGAAGTAAAAAATATCACTGTGATGACCGTTGCAGGTTTTTTCAAGAGTAAATGATCAAACCAGAACAAATTTTTCAGCAAACAGTATTCATCTTAAGGACTGGAGTCTTATTCATATCCAAATAAACTTGAACGCAAAGTAACTGTCCAGTGCTCAGTCGCAGCACCTGGACTAAACCTGAAACGATGCATAGCTTTGCATGGCCCCTGTGCAAGAATGACATGCAAATTCGTGAAGCATTCCACATTTTTACGTCAACTGTAACTGAAAAAACAAATTTAAGTTTGGAAAGGAAACAAAAAATTAACTGTCAAAAGGACTCTAAAATGAGACCAAAATTTTGACCTTCAAAAAGCAACATCAAAAATTATTCAATTTCATAGACTATGTTCCCTTTAATGAAGCTGTATGTCTACTCTAGTCTGAGTCCTTAGCCAACTCTACAGACTACGACAGATTCCCCCTCCAGAACGTAACTTCCATGATGGCACAGACAGTGTAGCTTTTATTTTAGCATTGATTCCAGGGCCTACTTCCATGTTTGGCACTAGTAGGTATTCAATAAACAATTCTACCCACCTCAAAAGAGAAATGATTTTTAGGTGACTGTCTCCTAATAATACATGTGAAAATAATCTATTTTTCACAAAAATACTAAGACACTCAGAATACATTAAAATCTCACATATTCAACTACTCTACACTTGTCAAACTGTGATCATGATACAACCTTTTGCCTTCCAGGCTCACAGGTTCTAACACTGCCTTCTGCCACTGCCCCGTGTTTTAGCTCATCTTTAATGGTGCTACAAATTATTTCCACGTGACCCTAACGGAAGGTTTGAACTAGAATAATAATTCTATCTTGTTCGTCAACAGTTCCTTCGAGTCCGCGGTAGGATCTGTTCTAAACTGTCCCATCAAACTCATCTTTCCATTCCTACAACCTTGTATGCACTATACTGCCACCAAAGTTTAATTCTCTCCCATCTTCAAAATCTTGGCCATACTGCTGTTTGAATCCAGAAATATTCACTTTGGTCTGTTGACAATTAAATAATTAAGAAATTTTTCAGGTGTTCCAAACTTGGGTTCCCACCTGTCTTGTCCTTTTTACCTCTTCTTATTCCTCATGCCTATACACCTAAAACAGGCCTTCCTTCCAACTCCTGCTCCTTATGGTGACATCTCCTAACCCACAGGTAAATCATCGCTGCCCTCTGAAAAACCTTCAACTGCCCCCAAATTCAAATTCCTCATAATAGTTAAGACCCGTCATTCTCATTTCTCACTGCAAGTATCCTTTATCCCTCCCCCAGCATAACACATAACCCCCTCCGTCATTCTCCAGTCACCTTTCACTCACCACCATCACCACCACCACCACCAGCACCAGCACCACCGGCCGCCCACATGACCTCCTCCAGCACTGTCAATTCCCCAGGTTCTACTGTAAAAAGCCTCGCCATTCTTCAAGATCAAGACCCCATCCCACCGCCTCCCCAAAGGCATGCTCAAATCTCTCAAGTGTCTTACTGCCCGTGTTCTTCCAGCCTTCACATCAGGACTGCTAATAGTCAGCATCCAAGGTCGGACCTGTGTTAATGTTGTGTATATACACAACCATCTCAACACTAACAACAGAGGTAACCAAATCTCATTCACTTTTGTAGTCAAAGCTTCTAACACCACAATTCACATATCTAATATAGAGGATAGTCAAATGGTGATTTAACTGAAAAGAAACAAGAATCCCCTTTTACAATTTATCAAAGTATTTACAATTACAAGCATTCACAATTTATAAAAACAGTTTTTCATTCAACAGAATACAGAAAAATCATGTATGTGACAAAGAATGAATATTTGTTAAAGTACAAGACTTACAGTACCACTTAAGATGTTCAGACTCACTCGTAATTAAAGAAATGAAAGTCCAAACAACTAGATATGATTATTCACCTATAAAATTGACAAAGATTTCAAAACTTTGGTAACACCAGTATTGGTGAAATTTGGGAAAACTATGCAGTCTCAGACACTGCTGATGAAGTAAAAACTGGTGCTACTTTTTGGAAGACAATTTGGCGACACATATTGAAATGTGCACATACCTGGTGCAGCCATTTCCTTCTAAGTACTCTACATCTGCCGCTCACAGGACAGTCACATGTACATGAATGTACCCTGCAGCACTGTGCCAAAACATGAAAACAATTTAAATGCTCCTTAATGGAGACTGACTAGACTGTGGTACATCTATAAAATATGGAATGCTTCCCAACCACTGGAAAAAACAGAGAAACTCCATCAGCTGACATGGGAATATTTCTAAGAAAGATCAAGAAGCTTAATTTGCAAAACTGTGTGTTTAGCATGATCCCACTTGCTTTTGATTGTAAGTGCACAGACATGGTGTACCTACATACACACACCCTACAATGTCCATGCACGTCACTAAAAATAAACAGAAGCATACTAAACAGTTTGTAACACACATAAGCATTAAACATTTGATATATGTAATTGTACACATACAGGCACAGGACATTTCTTGTAGTAAAAACTAACAGCTATTACGGAGGAGCACAGAGGGAGGGGCAATGATTTGACACCATTCTATATGGCTTGATCTTTTTTTTAAAACCACGAGCATATATTACCAGTTGATTCTGAAAACCTAAAATTCCCTAGTTGATCAGAACAATACGTTTGAGTTACAGCATTACCTGTTTGCTAAGCTGGAAGACTGCACAAACAGGATGCTAGAACGGGAAAAAGGACACTCCTACTCCAGGAGTTACTCACTCAAGCGCAGTGGGCCCTCAGCAGTTATCCAGTTCCATCACCAACACTCTCAATGACAGGAGGCCAGTAAGTGCTAGTCTAATGCTCCTAATCTCTGGCCACCACAGGAGCCGCCATGAACCTTTGCAGGACTAGCCCACAAGCTGGGGTATCTCAAACCCGCCCTTCATTTTCCTCACGCAAGGGCACATGTGCCCTACTCCGCCCTCCCCTTCCCAAAAACCCCTCATTAGTGCAGGTGCTCATCTCCAATTTTAAAAAATGACACCCAGCTAATTGATAAAGTGTTAAACTGGTAACAGATAAGAGATATTCCTCTGGGAGTATTTCCATTTTAAATTAGGGAATCCAACTCTTACCTTAATCTAAAAGAATGAACTCAACAGTGAGAACCGCAAACAAACCAGATGAAGAAGAAATCCCGCTGAGGAAGCGCCTCCCTACCGTCTACCCTCCTGATGCTGCAGGGACACTGCCCTACCACGCAGCACTGACACCAACAATCCCTCACTGAAAACCTCACCTTGCCACCTTGAAACATTCATTTGACTAACTAACAATTCAGTGAGCCAACCATTCACTCACTGCCAATGAGCTCACACATAGAAAGCAACTTTCTGATGACAGGTATCCCTAAACATCCCAATGCAGCTGGTACTCCGTCCGCTGTCCTCCTTTTGTAAAAAGAACCAGGAATCAGGAAAACATATGCTAGTGCCAGACCTGCTTATTCGGAGGCACTAGTTAGTTGTTCAGTTTCTTTGCATGCTTTTCCTTCTCTAAAATGAGAGACATGAACTATACCAATGTTTCTCAATGTTCTACAGCATCAGGGTCAGCTGGAGTCCTAATTAAGAAAGCAGATTCCAGAGCATCGCTCCAAATCTACAGAAAGAGAGTCGATATGTATGAGCTTGGGAATCCCACAAGTTTGACAAGTGCTCCGGGAGACTGAGAACCATTAGTTTCTCAGGTCTCTACTAGATCTAGTAATAGTCTCCATACTAGCTCAAAGGAAACCCAGATCTTTCACTTCTTTCAAAACCCACAGAAATTAAAGCGGAAGATAGCAGATAGCAAATGTATTTTTAAACATCACTGCTACCACCCTTCTTGCAACTTCAGTGACTCAAACATTTACTGAAAACCTGACAAGATGCAAATGTTATTCTTGTATTGTTTCCTGACAATATGAGCAGGAACACATACAATAGGGTCAAGGAGACTATTAGAACGAAATCCAAAAGCTCAGATTCCAAATACTGTTTCCATACACTGCAACACAGCAATCAAGAACCATGTTCATGTCAGGAAAATAATGTACTATCATACCCAAAAGTGCTTCACTGCTCAAAGTTTAGTGACATTTTTTCCTCATCTGACAATGTGTATATACTGCATATGCGGAAATACTGAGGAGCTATTTGAATTTGCACACCATAGTTCAAAAGATTAATGGCCAAATACGGAAAATAAAATTAATCAGTCCAATAAGTTGTATTTTCCAAGTTTGTTTCTTCCAACACATTTGAAAGTGTGACAGGCAATGTTTCATAATTCCCCATTCTTCCCTTCTTCAGTAGAAACAGATTTTGACCACATATCCCAGCCTCCTTTGCAGCGAAATGTGGCCACCTGACTAGGTACCTCCTGACCAACAGGTGTAAACAAAAGTCCTGTATGCAACTTCCAGGTTTGTCTTTAAGAGAGAGGCTGTGCCTTCCCCATGTCCGGTTCCCAGCCAGTGGCTGCAGTGGGCAGGTCTTGTCCTCTACAGAAAAGGATGTCTCCGTAAGCAGGGGAAAGCAACTCGACAAGGAACCAAGGTCCCCCTAGCGTGGAACCACCGCATCAGCCTTAGACTACTTACACTTACCTGAGAGAGAAATACATTTCTCATCTAAGCCCTGCATTTACTCAGAACACAGGCCCAAATCTTGTTTTATACCTAATGCATACAGAAAGTTTAAATTTATAATAAATGTCAAACAATAGCTACTTATCAACTCAGTAACGTTGGAATTCTAACGATATACTCTTGGATAATCCCACCGCTGAAATTATTGCTACTGTACCAACTTATACGGCATTTTACACTTTTTCAAAGCACCCCATTTCAGTATCTCATTTCACATTCTCAAAATCCTGGGCAGGACAGCTGGTGCTACGCACATTTGGCATATAGGACACTGAAGCTCTCAGAGAAGCTACTGTGCCCAAGATTGCACAACTAAGGAGTGGTCCTCAGGATTCAGCAAACAGGTTCCTCATTCATCATTCTGTGTACACATACATTTACATACCCCTGCTACGTGCCAGGCACTAGTTACAGGCGTGATCCAGAAAGAATTATTCCTGTCCAAATGTACAATCTAATCTAACGGTGAGAGACATTAAGTGAGTAACTGTATATAATATATACATGTATACATACACATACATACGAATGTATATGAATCAATTCCATAGTTATTTGTAATAAGGACTGGAAAAAAGCAGAGTCCTATAAAAATGCATGGCCAAGGAACCTTATATAAACTGGGGGCTTGGGGAAGGCCTCTCAGAAGAAGTAGCAGCATTTCTGCTGAGACAATAAGGATGAGTATGAGTAAAGAAGAGGAAGGGGAGGGAGAAGGCAGAAAAGAAGGCCATTGAGAAATTTACATCCATTACCTCCACAAGAACCCTATGGTAAGTGCCACTGACCCCATTTCAGAGCTGAAGAAACTAATGCGTAGTGAAATCACTGTGCTGAAGTTGCACTGCCAGGGAATGGTCCTGCTGAGATTTCAGACCTGCCCGACTCTGGAGTCTCTGCCAGGCACCATCTCCCAAGCCGGTCCTCTCTCCACAGCAACATACTGCCTCAACTGCTATCTGCGACAAGTTATCAAGGAGGCTTTGGATACATGTCACAGTTTGAGCATCTTTTTACCCAAACAATGTGCTAAGATGCCAACCTTAACCACAAAATCCCACAAGACAATCAAAAAAAAAAAAAAAAAAATCAACTCTTGTCATTGGATATTTCATACACTTAGAAAAAAGTAGGGGGTTTTCAAGAAAAGGGATGTTATCTAAAATCGAGATGATGCTGAAAACCAGTTTCATTCCATGTTAAACTAGCTCACTATTCCCATACACACACAAAATAGATATAAACAAGCATTTTAATTATGGGGAGATAAAACTCAAAACAATTCATCAAAAGTAAAGATAACATTTTAAACTATTATGCCCTATACATTGTATGCATATACATGCACACATCACTCAAACAAAAATATTTAAATACCTTGTCAAAACTTTAACCCTGATACAAACTTAAAAATCACCTTCTAGACAAGAGGATACATAGCTCTGGTGAAACAATCAATCGCCAAGAAGCCAAAATGGTTGTGTGTTAGCAAAAGGGATGCCTACAAGGACCGTATCATTTTAGGTGTTCAATGTATTGTAAGTTATTATCACCAATAAAGAATTTTAACTCATTATACAACTCCAAAAGTAGGACTTCAAGGCAAAAGCATAACTTTTAAAAAGCATTTAGCTGGTTTATACAACACAGTATTTCCAAATCATTTTGCTTTCATATACCAAAGAGTGAAACGAAGGCTGCTGGTAGCCACTGGGTTAGGAAACAAGACTTGTCTTTAATTACCTAACATGAACCTTAAATTATTTTAGTCATGTGAAGTCCACATTACACTTTGACATAACCAGTGGTCAACTTTACAGCTATAGCTTAACATTATAGCATTGACATAAGGCAAGATTTCAAAAGATTTCTTCATTTAGTGACAAGTGAAGAGAAATTATAGGTAATTTAAAATAATTTAATGATTTTTTCCAAGTAATTAAACAAATTTTAACCACCTGAAATGTCTAATCCAAAATTGTGCAATCCTTAGGTTAGGAATTACCAAAATTTCTCTAGCCATCAAAACACTGCCCAATGATCAAAATAATGCATGGTAAAAAGTCTTTTAAATGGCATAACCACTATGTATAAAGTGCTCTTAAACAAGTCCCGCAATTCACTTTGACAGGGCAAACTGTTAGTATCAAGTTTCAGGTGACCATGTTTGATAGTTTCAAGTAATATCTTTACTTCTAAACAGAAAATATACACAAGTATCTGGAGGTAAACCACGAAACACTCAACCCAAATTCTTAGTTCAGTTTAAATTACTGATAAGGAATGTAACAAAATTATGAGACTAATTAAATTTTGGGAGAGAAGAGCCAAGTTCTTTCTAAAGACTATCTGGAAGTTTTTCGGTTTTGCTGGGTTCTGGTTTTGCTGGGTTCTGGTTTTGCTGGGTTTTTTCTTGAGGGGGTAAAAGAGAAATTGCTTGGAGAGTGAGTGGGTTGGGGTGCATGTGTAGGAAATGTGAAAGTTCTTTGAAATAAGAGAAAAGCTCATTTTAAAGCAAAGAAAAACTGATAAACACCTTATCACAAATACCAAGTCACAAATGAAGCCCCCCTCTTCTATTATTAATCTTATATTTAATGTCACGTACAAGACAATTCCCTTCGCAATCATAACGAAGTTACTTCTATCCAAATTTTCTTCCCATAACTAGACTCTTGACAACAGTAAATATACATGTGAAAACATCCCTGGGCAGACTAAATTTCTAAGCTATTTATTTTTAAAATTGTTTTCAAATAATAAGTACTTAAAATTCAATACAAATTAGCATTTTCTTTGTACAGTTTCAAAACAAAATATGCATGCCAAAGGTCATACTATATCATGTGTTATAACAAGTTATCTTGAATTTTACTTTGGCACATAGTCATACTACTATAAAAACCTACATAAATCCTTTAAATACTAATTGTTACACTTACCACTCCCCCCCCCACACACACACATAACTTTCAGTTATAAACACAGTAACTCTTCGTAAATAAAACTAAAGGGCAGACATTGGGCAATATTCTAGAGGGGGGAAATTCTAACCAAGGGTCTTTTTTACTATCCACAACTCCCAAACAGGATATTGCATTAAAATGGAATATTTTCATTTATTTTGAATGTTACTGCCCCTAAAAGACTGGACTACCTCATTAATTATTGATCCCTAACAGTAATTTTGTGTTTAAGTTTCTAATAGGTCCCACCAATATGTCTTCAAAATGTTTAAGAAACAATCTTACACCTAAATTCCAAATTCCTAACAAAAATCTCACTAGATTACTTAGATCACTTAGTCCACCGCCCACCCCTACCAATAATGACCATTCATTCATTCAAGTCTATTCCTTTAAACAGAATCTTTTCTAAAGGAGTACGCCTTCACCTTAAAAACACAGAGATGACCCTTCCTTCTAGATTAATTTCTAAGCTTATGTCTCTTATGAACTTTTTATACTCAGTTTTGCAACTCGGTGTAAACACTGACAGGAGTCCTTAGCTTTCTGGCAAGGTTTGAAGTCTAGATGAATTTGGACAGCTACCACAAACAACACTGCTATTGCAAGGCAAATCTTCCAAAAGCACTGGAGTATTTTAGGTGTCATATATGTATTAAATATCTTAACTATAACCAAGTAAACTTTTTTCAGAGAGACTACCATTTCTTTGGAACTATCTTCTTCAGGTTAAAATCTTAGCATGTGAAATTTTAGTTCTAGTCTCACATTTACAGTCTATCCAAAAATACTCTTAAAGTAACGAAATTAAGACATGAGAAATTTAAGAAAACAAAAGCTAAAGGTAATTAATTCCACTGAATTATTAAACACCCCAAAATCAAAATATTAGCTATATATCCATTCTTAAACACTTTGTATAAGTAAAGCATAAGGGGTCACGGAAGAAATCTAAGTATTCAACATAAAAAAATAACTAAACATAACTTTACACAAAACTTTCTAATGACTCATCAGTACTTAACTGATGTCTGTAATTAAAACTAAATGTGAAGAACAAAACGCACCAAAGAATATTTTTTAATTCCTTCCATTCAAAAATTGTCTACATAGTTTTCTTGGGGGAGGGGGGACTGACAAGTTTCACTAAGAGGGTCTCATGTCAATCCACTTCGGCAAACCAGTTAATTTTCATACTAAACACTATATACATGGACACAATCTCTAGGTTAGAACCCTGAGTCATTACACAAACATAGCTCCAAAATTTGCCAGTGTTTATAATAATGAATTATAACCTAGTGATTAAGAAGATCCCAGGCAGGCTGGCTACAGACTCCTGGCTCTTGGAGTCCCAGCTGTATGACCTTGGATGAGTCACAGCAGTTTCCCCATCTGTGAAATGGGTAACAGTTCCTACCAGTAGGATAAGCCTGTTTATGTAAATAAAGCCCTGAGAATAATGAATGGCGCTCTTCGTCCAAATTTTTAAATCAGTGTGAAAACAACGTTTTAAGGTGGGTTTTTTTTTTTTTTTTTGACAACTTGGGCGGAATTCAAGAACCAAACGGTGCTCACATTCAAGTGAGGCACCTAGATTACAAGATTCTTATAATCTAGGGTTGGATGAAAGGCACAGCCAAATAGTTGGAGTCGATCACTCACTGATTTTGCCATTTTTAACTATTTCGGGGAGGGGCCTTTCGCTAAGTGTTAAGATATTAGCAGTTTCGGGGGATCTAAGTGAGAGTAGGTTTGTATCTGGGAATAGACTTGTGAAGTTTTGCTGCAATACCCAGATATCAATTATAATTTACGAATTCTCAACCACCAATTCCTCCGGCTGCTAAACAGGTCATCACTCCACCTCGAGTGGCCGGGATCACTCGCACTCACGGCACAACTTCAGAGCCCGCCGAGTGCCCTCGCTCCGGCACACACCCCAAAGGGCCGCGGAGGCACCGGGCTCCCGACCTTCCCCGGCGCCTCGCCCAGCAGCCAGCCCCATTTTCTTAACCCGTGCATTGTCCTTGCGGAGAACCCCGGCGGTTCCCACACTGGAGGGGACCAAGAGGAGGGACGAGGGAGGAGCTGGGGGAAGAGGATGAGGAGGAAGAGGAGGAGGAGGAGGAAGACAACCTCCTCCCCTTTGCTCGGGCGACCAGTGAAGGTCTGGCGCTTTTTCCGGCCCCCAGGCCCCGGCTCCCGGGAGGCCGCGGCCCCTGCTCCCACCCTCCGCAACTTTCCCTCCGCTCGCACCCGCCTCTCCTCCGGGACCGGGCCAGTCGGGCTCCCTCCCCCGGCGGCCAGCCCCGGGCCGCGGCGCCTCCTCCTAAAATGGCAGGTCCCTCCCTCCGCCCGGCCGGCCTCGGCGCGGGCCCGGCTGCAGGCCGCGGGGGGAGCCGGGCGCCGGGCCGGGCGGGGCCGCGGCCCGGCCGGACACTCACCAGGACGATGGCGGGGCGCTCGCGCCGCTCCCTCCGGTGAGTCTCAGCCTCCGGCTCCCGCCGCTGCGCTCCCGCCGCGGCCTCCGCAGCCAGCGCCGCCCGGGTCGCCGCTCTCCGCCCCCGGCGCTCCCGGCTCCGCGGCCGAGCCGCAACCTTCTCAGTCTCTCTCCGGCTCGCGGTTCCAGCGGCGCCCGGGGCCGGGGAGGCGACAGCCCCCTCCCCGGCAAATACCGCAGTCCCCGGACCCCGACTCCCGGCGGCGGGGCCGCGCGGCCCGGCCCGGCGCGGAGGGCGGCGGCGGCGAGGCCGGGCGCCGAGTCGCGACCGCTCCCGGCGGCTTCTTCCCGAGGAGGATTTTGTAAATCTCACAAAATGGCGCGCGCTCCAAACCTGCGCAGCGAGAAGCGCCGGGGCCCGAGCGGCGGCGGCGGCGGCGGCTCCTCCGCCAGGAGAGCCCGAACCGCCCGCCCCCGAGTCCCTGCACAGACAGACAGACACTCACACACACACACGCACGCACACTCGCCCTCGCACACGCTCACTCACACACACACTCACACTCACACCGGTCCCGCCCGCTCGCCGGCGGCGGCAGCGGCACCAACAGCAGCAGCAGGAACAGCAGCAGCAGAAGCGGCGGCGGCGGCGGCGGCGGCGCCCGCACCCCCCGCTTGGGGTGTCCGCTCCCTGAGCCCGACCTGAGCCGCGATCAGCAGCAGCGACGGCAGCAGTCTCCCCGGATCCCCCCGCCGCTCTTGCCGCCGCCACCCCCGCCTCACTCCAATGGGGCTTTTTATTATTATTCGGGCGGGAAGCGAAAGGGTTTAAAAAAAAACCAACCAACAAAATGGCGACGGACCGACCCGGTCGCTATAGCAACTGTCAATCAAAACGCAAAACCCCGGCTGACGTGCTGACGTCCTCCTCCCGCCCCCCGGCTCAAGCCGGTGGGCGGGGCCTGTTGCTCCGGCAACGGCAGATTCCGTTCCCTCCTTTAGCTCTCCCCCTCCGTACCCAACCAACCACCCAACCCCCTCAGGTCACGTGAAGGATAAATTCGGAGCTCGGGCCCGCTACGAGTGTCAGAGGAGGGCGCGTGATTCGCTCGGGGGAGGGAGAGGAGGAGGATGGCCAGGCGGAGGGAGGGGAGAGGAAGGGGGGCGAGGCGGCGGCCGGGCCCGTAAGCGAGCGCCTGCCGCCTCCCCTGCCGCCTGGCCGCGCCCCGCGCCCGCGCCGACTGCGGGCAGAGGAGCGCGCGCGGCCTCTGCGCCGCCACCCCCGGAGCCCTGCGCTTCCGCGTCGTGCGCCCGCAGCCCCGCCCGCGCCGGGGGGAGGGGGTCGGGCTTTGCGGCCGTGCGGGGACCCCCGGAAGCCCACCCCCGCGCGCCCTGGCCTAGGGCTCTCACCTTCGTTCCACGGTAGCGCGCCAGCCGAGGGAAGGCAGCCGGGGTGCGCACGTCCGCGCGTTTGAACTGTTCTTGGAAGGGCTCGCGTGCCCCCCTCGCCGGAAAATGCCCACGGAGGCCGCGGCTGGGGGTGGGGAAGAGGCCGCCTCCGCGTTTCAGACATCTCAGGAATTCCGGACGCTTCGCCCGAATCCGGGATGCCCCTGCGGCTGACACCTTGATTAAATCATGCCACACGGTTTGTGGAGCCACCAACGCCAACGTTCAGAAATTGTGGACGGAACCATCATAAAAACTTTTTAGGCTGTGCACGCTCTCCCTGGCGTTCCCACCTATTTCCGACCCCTGCCCACCTTGCTGTGCGCTGCCTTCTCGACCGGAATACCCCCTAAATTAACACGACCTATTACTGTAGCCTTGTTGCCCAACACCGTTGTCTTTTTCATGTACCATCTCAGTTTCCAGATTCTGAATTCGCCCACAATTCTTTATTAATATTCTGGCTTTCGTTTATTTTTATTATATCTACCCTTTCTGCTTAAATGTTGGTAGGTGTGCCCCCCCACCCCCAGGCATTAAAACCTAGCTGTGCTAGTAGCCATGCAGTGCTGGCTACTTTGTAATCAGTAGACAGCCACTGGCTAAAAATTGTATTTTGTACCAAGCCTAATAAAATGGCACTTAAGTGTTACGTTAAAAAGGATAACAGATATTATTTTACACCAAGTCACTAATTTATTGATTGATTTCTACGTTTGGTTTTTGCCTTCATATAATAGTGTTCGTATCAATTTTTTCTTAAGCTTAAACTGTTCACAAATACAGTAGCAACAGATACAATCTTAGTAAAGAATAACAATCCTGTAATAAATACTGGTTCTATCCTATGTAACTCAAGGAAAGACACTTGCTTTAAATGGTTTCCAACAAATGTTTCCCTCCTTCAGTGATAAGAACATTGATACACTTAAGGCAACCACTCAAATTAGCACAGGCCCTGAAAGAAATCAGACCAAACCTGAAGTAAATGAGACAAAAAGTAGTCGGGCAAATAGCTTACTTCAGGCTGATTCTCCTCCGTGGTATCCAAAGTTGCCATGACTGTCACAAGTTCTTTTGGATTGCCGACTTTTTCAAAATTGCCCTGCTAATGCAATTAAAGTCCACGTTCAACCCGATTATTTTGAAGAAACTGGCCAAGAGTGTCCATGTTGAGGTGAGAAATCGCTACCCTAATTCCTCCCAGACTCACGTTCACCTATACAACCAACCCCTCCCCCACTACGGGTTTTCTTCTCCCTGCTCCCCACCCCCACCATATTTACCAGTTTCACTTCTATCATAAGCACTTGAGCATTAGCAACCTTTAACACAAGTTAAATTTGAGTCAAATTTTTATTGGTGGTAATGAAGGAAACTTGCATAATTAATCTTTTAGATAACCCAGAAACAATATGACAGTATCTCAAGAAATGGGCCCTTGTCTTCAGTCAAATCAATCTAGAAAATTACAAGGGTGAGGCAGAATCTTGAGCTTACAATCACGCAGTAATTGAAGGCATTTCTGGTCTTCATATCTAGAAGGCTGCACCCTTCCCTCTCAACCACACAGGGCCAGCCCCACCCCCACCCATGTGACAGCCTTACACAACATTGATCAATGAACTGTCACTGTCATGTCCAGGTTGAAATGCTGTAAAGTGGTTTTAATAGACTTCACCTAAAAAGTAACCTATAAATAACGCTGGCCCCAAACAAGTAAACACATAGGCAGGAAGAACTCGGGTTCAGATGCCAGTTTAGTGTTGACTAGGCTCAGCGATTGAAACCTTACTGTCATCTGAGAATCTCATCACATCCAGTGACTGATGTATCTATTCATAGAAGTTAACCTATAAAAGCAAAGACCCCACCCAACTCACAGATAATAACAGCCTCCACTAATCCAGTACATTCTAGTGTATGTCTAATCCTCACAGCAACATTACATCCCCATTACACAAATGAGAAAACAAGCCCTGAGTAAATAACTTTCCCAGATCACACCACCAGTAAGTGGTGAAGCCAAGATTCAAACCCAGGTGTCATTGCAAAGCCCATTTCTACCACACCAAGACGATCCAAGATTATTTGGATATCAGGTCTTTATAGAGATAATCAAGATGATGTCATTAGAGCGAGCCCTAATCCAATATGACTGGTGTCCTTATAAAACGGGGAAATATGGACAGAAACAGACATTCACACGGGGAAGACAATGTGAAGACACAGAGAGAATGCCATCTACAAGCTAAGGAATACCTGAGGCTGGCAGAAGCTGGGAAACAGGATTGAATAAATTCTCCCTCACAGCCTCAGAGGGAACCAACCTCCCCCAACACCTTGATTTTGGACTTCTAGCCTTAAGAACTGTGATACAATAAACTGTTGTTTACGCCACCTGATTTGTGGTACTTTGTTATGGTAGCCCAAGCAAACTAATATGCAGATTCTAACCAAGATGCTGGGTTTTTTGTTTGGTTCCACACCTGTTAATGACCATACTAGGTGATACACTATACCAAGCTCAAAACTTCAGAAGTCAGAACCCCGCGAGTTATAACCCAAACATTCCAAGGACAAAGAAGCCCCTCACACCAGGTTAGAAGGTGAACAGTTTTACAATTCCTCCCTGGACAGTGGCCCAGCCAGAATCTGACAGCGCTGCACTTCTTACAGACTTCTGAGTAAAGCTCCTTCATTGCTCCCCTTGTATAAGCTTTATTGTTAGTTCTGATTGTAAAAGTTAGTCAAGTGTATGAAACAGATTAAAAGGAAACAAAATAAAACAAGAGAGGGGCCTTATTTAAACTGATAATGATAGCATGCTATGAACCAAGAAGTTAATACTCAGTTCACTACACTTGAGGTCCAAAAACAAAAAATAAAAGTAACATGTGGACATGAGACACAGTTTTACAATACGGAAAACTAAGAGGTAAAGATTATTCATAGATTTAAAAAAAAAAAAAGATTATTCATAGATGTCACCCAGAGATAAACCTCACTAATATCTTCATATTGGCATATATCCTCCCAGACATTCTTAGGGAAACACGCGTATGCACATACTCGCAACACATGTAGGTACGTTTTATGCCTTTTTTACTTGCAATTATGAACACATTTTGTGTTAATCAACTGAAACTTAATTATTTTAACAGCTACAAGTATTCCATCAGTTGAGTGGGCCATAATTCATTTAATTGCTCCTCTATTTTTAAAGAGTTTTCCTCTTTTTTGTTATCATAAATAAAGCTGCATAAACATTACATATATACATTTTCCACACCTGTCCAGTTATTTCCTTAGGATAAGAGCATGAATCCTTAAAGAGCTTTGATCGTGTCGCTAAAGTATTCTTCAGAAATAATTTCACCAATTTGCACTCCCAAAAGTAGCGTGTGAGGATGACTTTTTTCCCACTCTTGTTTTAATTTGCATTTGTTGGACCATTTCATGTCTTCTTTTTTATATACATATTTGTTGGCTATTTGTCCTTGCCTGTGTATATATCCCAAGCTCATTTAGGGGAAAAGGAAGAGGTGTCATCTTTTTGTTGATGTCTTTCTAATTTTACTGCAAAAACGGAAACTGGATGGCTATATGCTGTTGTTAGGCTAGTGTATGATATCAACTCCAGACACCCATCACCCCAATTTATCTGTGACCATCTCCAGTCCTAGCCATCTGACAAGTGGGTCTAGCCCAGGCTGCTTCCCTGCTCTCAGCTTCACTGCCCTCACCCTCCCCACCTCTTCTTACCTGGACCACATGCTCTGCCGTCATGGCAGGCAAGCATCATCAGCATCATCAGGTTGCTTACAATGTTGTTTCACGCCAAGATGTGGTTCTAATGGTGCCATTTTTTAAAGTGAGGATGATGTGTATTGCTTTCCTGTCATGTAAGAATGTTTACCAATATTATTTCATGAATTATCTTTAAGATTTTCTTTTTTGTGACATCAAAATAAAGGTTAAATAGAAAATGTAAATGTTAGATTAAAGCATATATTAAAGCATATTAATGAATTGCATGGTTTTGGAATATCCCGAAACAGTATTTTACAACATTTGGTCAGGATTTAAAAAGAAATACACTTCAATATATTGATTCATATATATGGCAGCTTCCTCGAAATTAACAGTTTGAGGGACAACGCCCTAATGAAACTGAAAAATAATTAAGTACATGGAATTTAAATTAGGTAGGAGACACAGAAATCTACAAAGATCACTTACTTCAATGGTTCATTAGCTCAACAATTCTTGAGAGTTTTGGCTTATGTTCTTGGCTTTTTAATGTAGGTATGTAGTGGACATCATTTAATATTCCTACAGTGTTTATCAATATGTGCATTTACTGCTACTGTCTTCAACATATTTCCTATTTTACCTCAATTCAATTCAAAAGATATTTATGTGGTCAGAGCAGTGGTATTACTTTATTCTATCATATTTGTATGACTGTTTCTCAACTACAAGTGCTTTTAGAGCAAGGATCTTATATTTTCATCTTCGTATCACTAGCACCATATCTGCCATACTGTAAATACTACTTTGTTTTGTATTTTTAAATGAATGATGAGCTCCTGCAATTTTCTTCCAATTTTCCTCCGTCCTATATGAGGTTTTTGGCAATCATAAAACTTGAAGGGAAACTGTCCAGTGATTTGTAGACAAGTAGGAAATGTTCTCTTCTGATCTTAAAATGGATGGAATTTCTCTAGCACCAGAGGACAAATTGTTGCAGTCAGCAAAGCTGGAAGACGAAAATCCCACTGAAGATACAATGTCAGTGGTTACCATGAAGCTAGTTAGTTCTTTACAGCAGTGCTTCTCAAACCAGTGTTCTTGCACAGTCCGCAGCTCACCCCAGGCAGAGTCAGTTTGAGAAACTATAGATTTGGGCATTCTCATTGGACAGAGGTTTAGGCAGGACCTCTGTGTGTCCAAATCTATTAACTTCTATGTCCCAAATGCAAAAATAATAGCCTTCTACCGACATGCCCGGTTAACAGCATAAGGGCAGGGTCAAAGAGCCAAAAGTCCTTTTATGAAGGCTAGCAAACGTATCTTGTCTGTCCATTCCCACGTCTAAATTTACTTCCAGAATTTTAAAAGCAAAAATTGGCCGGGGGGAGGGGAATGGTGAAGGTGGTCAAAAGGTACGAACTTCCAGTTACAAGATAAAGAAATACTAGGGCTGTAATGTACAGCATGATAATGGTCGTTAACACTGTGAAAATTGTTACGAGAGGAAACCCAGGGGCTCGCATCACAAGGAAAAACACACTTCTTTTTCTATTTTTTTATTTTTATGTAACTACATGAGGTGATGGATGTTAACTAAGCTTATTGTGGTAATCTTTTCACAATATATGCAAGTCAAATCATTATGCTGTACACCTTCAATTGATACAGAGTT
The DNA here is from genome assembly GCF_057876585.1 of Rhinolophus sinicus. Lineage (NCBI taxonomy): Eukaryota > Metazoa > Chordata > Mammalia > Chiroptera > Rhinolophidae > Rhinolophus > Rhinolophus sinicus. The sequence continues at coordinate 6,822,465 of NC_142517.1, forward strand.
GTATGTCAATTATATCTCAATAGAACTGGAAAATAAATAAAAGCAAACATCATTTATTAAATTTCCCTTTTAAATCTATAACGTAAGAGTATAAGGAATAAGACAAAAGGAGCTGCTATCCCCATTGCCCACATAATCTCTTTTCCAAATAAGAACAATTCAAGTACATGGGTTGAAAATCCAAACAGAACAGAAAACAATAATGGACTAAAAGTCTGCTCCCAGCCTCCCTGTCTCCTTTCGCCTTCACCCTCCTCCAGGCTGCAGGGGAGTCTTTCTCAAATTCAGGATCACATCATCGCCTGCTGAAGACCTAAGGGATCCCTCATTGCTCTGGGGCTAACATTCCTTCTTGTTAGTTTGTGATCAGACTCCACAGGTCTTCTCCAGGGGACATCCCAGTTGAGGTCCCCAAAGCACACATCTGGTTCTTTCCTGGCTACTGTTCTCTCCTGGGCAAGGCCTCATTCCTTCCTCGGTATTTATCTCCCTGCATTTTCATTGCAGGCTTCCTTTCTCAGCAGCCAGGAGAAAAGAAAGCTCTTCAAGGGCACAGACCTAGCTTACTTGGTTTTGGGTTTTTTTTTAACTCTTAGTGCTTGATATATGCTGGGTACCAGATAAATGTTTTCTAAGGAATGGAGCCACTGCAGAATTGGTAAATAGCAAGAGCTGGCTCTAATAGGCAAGCAGCTAAAATCAGGAAATGGTTAAAAGCAAAAGGAATACATACACTTCACTCAGGGTTTAAAAGGCGGGGGGCCATCTGTTTCCGGCCTTCCTCTCCCTTCCACAGTGGATGAAGGCTTCCTGAAGATTGGGAGGGAGTCTGAGTGGGAGGGCTGCAAGCCCGGATGCAGTGGCTTTAGTGGGGCATGAATGAGTGTGCCTTTTGAGGGGGGTGGGGAGGTGAGTCAGCTTCACGGGACCCTCTGACTTGCTTTGGCTGGAAAGGCCAGAGTAGAGCAGGGAGCTGGTCACCTGAGATGGTGCTTTGCCCCTCCAGTAGCCAAAAGAGGACCTTGACATATCCTTCTAGATGGTCTAGCCCAAAAGGACTGCGGGGGAGGCAAGGATTCAGAGTGGGTGCTAGAGACAGGAATAAATTCCTGGACTACGTGCTTTGCAGCTAGACAGGTAGCGTGGAGGGTCGAATCCCAGTGTCCCAGGGTTCTGAGTTGACATAGTTGAAGGTATACGTGAGACAATGGGCCAGTTTTCAAGGTATATTAATTCAGACCGCGAAGGAAAGGGCCCTCCTGAGCAGAAGGCATCTGAGACATCAGATGTGAGAGTGGGAAGGAGCCCTACCCTTACCTGTCCAAATCCTAATCATGAAGTCCCTGCTGTGTGGGGTAGAGATGACACACAGGAGACCTAACCTGTTAACTGTACAGGGACATTTTGTTCACATTAGTCGTTGGGGACATTTTCATTTTCTTGCAGTGGAGCAGACATAGGCAATGTCCTGTGAGTCTGGACTTTGAGAAGGGATTGTGGCCTGAATAGTTGGAATAGCAACGGGAAGGAGGAGCGGTCGTAAGGTTGTAGAATATGGGGACCCAGCCCAGTCTCATCTACCTCCTACCGCAGTAACCTGGGGCATTCATTTCACTGCTCTGAATCTGCTCCCTCAGTTTAAGAGGGGATTCTTTATCATCTTTATGAACTGGAAATCATTATACAAATATTGGACCCTGAGAGAAATAATAAGAAGCCTGCATTCAAACGTTCACTTTGGAAGCCTTTCCCAACAACCCTTCCCCTTCCAAAAACAAAAACAAATCAATAAATGATTTCTTCCACCTTCTCAAACACGGTTAAGTGATTTTCAGCTTGTATTTAAATATCTGCATGAGCTGGACCTAGTCTTTCCCAGGCTAACCACCTCCTTTTCTTTCAAAACCTGGCTCATATTCACCCAGGTCAACCCCGACCCTTTCTCTGACTCCCTTCAAGCACATCCTTAAGTTGAACCATAGGAAATACTCTAAATGTCCAGCAGCGGAGGCTCAATTAAACAAAGAAGTACCTCATGTCAAAATAGAGCGCACAAAAAAAGAGTAAGTCACAACATGAGAAATACAATCACAGTCTGTTCTGCGATAAAGTTATAAAGTAACAGATTTTGCATGACTTCAACTTTGTACTAAAAGTGTGTATATGAAAACAATTTTTTGTAAGATCTATTCGTGAGTGATACAAATACAGGTGATATTTATCTTTTTGTACCTTTTTTTTCCCAAATTTTCTACAATAGATTATTGATAATCAGGGCTACATATAGACTTTATGTCCCTATAGTTTTACATAAAGTTCACGGTCCTAAATCTTCGTAATATTATATAACAGGCTTCCTCCCACTTCTCATTTCAGAAATTGACACGCAGCAGTAAGCTCAGAGTACCAGGAAGTCTAGCGGGCATCCAACAAGACTTTGTTTCCTTCTTGACTTTTCTAAACATTGGAGAACCACTCTCATATCTCTTTTTTTTTTTTTAAGTTTTTTTTTTATTATTATTAAGAAAGGGGAACAGGACTTTATTGGGGAACAGTGTGTACTTCCAGGACTTTTCCAAGTCAAGTTGTCCTTTCAATCTTAGTTGTGGTGGGTGCGGTTCAGCTCCAGGTCCAGTTGCCATTGTTAGTTGCAGGGGGCGCAGCACACCATCCCTTGGAGGGAGTCGAACCGGCAACCTTGTGGTTGAAAGCCCACTGATCCATGTGGGAATCAAACCGGCAGCCTTCGGAGTTAGGAGCACGGAGCTCCAACACCTGAGACACCGGGCGCACCTCTCTCATATCTTCTTTGTAAGCTTTCTCTCATCTGCTTCCTATGACTTGATTTCAAATGACTTTTGGTGTACCTCCAACTCTTCCGAGATATTAATCGGAGGTCCCTGATAGTCACCAGCACCAACAACAGGACACAGACACATCTCTCTAAAAGAGAGAAAATTCTGAGAAGAATACCAGATCCGCCGTTTTGCAGTATTCTTAAACTGATAAAATCCCAAATTAAAGTAGAATAACCAGGAATTAATCATTCCATCATACCCATGACATCATATTAGAGTATAGCCTATTTTCTGATCACTAGATCACTAAAGGAACTAGAATTATTGATGCTGGGAAGAAAAAAAAAATCAAATATAATGTACTATTCACGATTTTGTTATTAAAGGCCTTTTTTTTTTTTTTTTTTTTTTTTTCAGAAGAAAGCTTGGACAGTGTGTGGCCAAACATAAGCAAATGGAATAAAAAAAAAAAACAAAAAAAACAGAGGTCTCATCTTGTCAAACCAAAACTCATCTTCTCCCTAAACCGGCCGCCTTAGATGATACATTCAGGGATGCAGCCACGATTTCATATAATTGAGTTTAAGTAACCCACAGCGAAATGCATGACTAATAACTGACCCCACAGGCATTTGTTGAGTGTCTACACTGTGCCACTCTGGAGATACAAAGACCAGTGCTGGAGATACAAAGATGAATTGGATTGAACCCCAATCACAAAGGAGTCTAAGAGCACTGGAGAAGACCAACAAGAAGACAAATTATGGGTTGGCCGGTTAGCTTAGTTGGTTAGAGTGCCATACTCATAACACCAGGGTGACTGGTTTGATCCCCACATGGACCAGTGTGAGCTGCGCCCTCCACAACTAGATTGAAATAACTACTTGACTAGGAGCTGACGGGTCCTGGAAAAACACACTTAAATAAAGTTTGGAAAAAAAAAAAGAAAGAAGAAAAACTATAACATGATCAATGATGGGTTGGAAAAGATCAGATGACCCCTGTCTAGGGGAAACCCCAAGTCCACAGCCTGAAGCTTCTCTCTGTCGAACTCATTTTGGCTCATCCACCCTCCCAGCTTTAAACGTGTGATCTGGAATGCCTGGTAGACAGTGGAGATGAGAGAGAAGGGGGAAAATGTGTTTAAAAATTGTTTCTCGTGGCAAGCCCGGTGGCTCAGGTGGTTAGAGCTCTATGCTCCTAACTCCGAAGGCTGCCTGTTCGATCCCCACATGGGCCAGTGGGCTCTCAACCACAAGGTTGCCGGTTCGACTCCTGCAAGGGATGGTGGGCTGCGCCCCCTGCAACTAGCAACGGCAACTGGACCTGGAGCTGAGCTGCGCCCTCCACAACGAAGACTGAAAGGACAACTTGAAGCTGAATGGCACCCTCCACAACTAAGATTGAAAGGACAACAACTTGACTTGGAAAAAAAAAAAAAAGTCCTGGAAGTACACACTGTTCCCCAATAAAGTCCTGTTCCCCTCCGCCAATAAAAAAGAATATTAAAAAAAGAAAAAAAAATTGTTTCTCATGAAAGAGTTCAGGACATGTCACCCCAAAATGCCACTTTGGTGTTCCCCCTGAACTTCCTTTAATTTCCCAAAGCCAGAGCCTCCAAAAGGAATTCATTGTCACAAATGCCCTCCCCAGGAATGTCATCCACCAGGGAAGACTGACTCTTATCACAGGAGAGGAGACCACACCCAGATAAACTGTGTCACAAACTAGCGCACCTCCCATCTAGGCTTCTAAGGGCCCCTTCATCTCTCCTAAAAGTCATTTGCTCTCCCCTAAGTTGGCTACGTCCTCCCTACTCTTCCCCCATGAAGATGGTATGTCAGCTCTCAAATCTCACCAATTTATTGAGTATTCACCATTTTTCTTATTATACCCCTGTGCATGTACTATTAAAAATGAATACATTTGTATATTATTTCTCTTGTTAATCTGCCTGTTGTCCAATTATTTCATAGACCCAGCTATCCAACCAGGAGGGTGGAGGGAAAGTCTTTCTTTTCCTACATGGAATCACCAAGTTCAAGACTGTTGGCGGTGTCAGTTTACATTAATTGCTAGTGTTATTTCCTTCAAATTGCTGCAAAAGCTTTGTAAATTCTCTCTTAAAGCTGACAGATGGAAGGCAGAAGAGATGGAGAGAGCCCTGGAATTGGCACTGGGTGGCTTGTGTCTCATCACCCACTCTGCAGTTGAATAGCTCTTCAACTTTGGGCCAATCACACAGCCCCACAAGGCTGCCATTTTCCATCTACCGAATGGGCAGGGGAGGGGGGGACAGTAGATTGAGTCATCCCTTAGAAAACTCAGTGAGCCAGTTCCTAAAACTGTAGAAGCAAGAGATAACATTTTGTGTGTGTGTCATTTGTACTATCGTCATATTGAATAACTGGTTAGACACCTACTTAAGTGTTTCCCCATCTTCCTGTACTTAAATGATCTACTCTCTAATTGCTTTTCCTCTTTTAAATGGGTATTAAGAGAACATCCCATTTTTTCTTTGTGCAATTTATAGCCGTGGCTTCTGGTCCCACAGTTTTCTGAGCCTGTGAATAATTGTCTGCTTTAACTCATGGACACCCAGGAGGTAAAAACATAAATTGCTCATGATTCAGTTTTGCTTTTACTTCCCTCTGCAAATTTCTCTCCCTCCCCAACATTCTGGAATGATAACATTACCAATAACGGTCCTTTACATGTACACAATTTCCCCTAGTGTCTTCCCCGTTTCTTATACCAGTGATCAATACGGGCATTCTTGAGGAAAAGTAAATTGTCCTCAGTAATGCTGGAAGGGCTCTTCAGAACAGCTTTCTCACTTTTACATTGTATTTTCCAATTTTTTTTGTAGCTAATATATAGAAACAATTGATTTTTTTATATTGACCATGAATCCCTCAGCTTTGCATAATTCACTGATTAGTTCCAATAGAGTAAATTCCTGTGGATTTTCTGTGTACACCATCATTTTATCTGTGAATAACACTTTGACTTCTTCGTTTGCAAACTACATGCTCTTTACTTCTTTTTTCTTGCATTCTCACACCCACCTGAACCTCCAGTATAATATTGGACACAAGTGGTGATAGCAAACATTTCTGTCTTGTAGGATCCTAGAAGGAAAAGCCTTCAGTATTTTACAGTTCAGGATTTTATTTGTTTGTTTTTGTAGATACCCTTATCAAACTGATTTACTTTCTTTCTATTCCCATGTTACTGAGTGTTTTTGTCATCAATAGGTACAAAATTTCACTGAGTGACTTTTTTGCATCTATTCAGATGATTGTATGGTTTTTCTCCTTTATTTTGCTAGTGATTTTTTGTTAATAACAACTCTTCAAATTGTCATGATGTGTTAACCTTTTTAAAAATTGCAGGATTTAATTTGCTAATACTTTGTTTAGGATTTTTGTGACCATCAGGGATATTAGTCTGTAATTCTTTCTTTATAATGTTATTGTCAAGTTCTGTTATCAAAGTTATTCTGGCCTCCTAAAATGAGGAAATATACCCCTTTTTCTCCTTTCTGTGACAGAGTTACAAATTTGGTGTCATTTCTTCCTTAAATTTTTGAAAGAATTTACCAGAGAAGTCACCTGGGCCTGAAGTTTTTATAGATGGACTGTTTTACATAACAGATTCCATTTCTTTACTAGATATGAGAATATTCAGATATTATATCCCTTCTTACATCGGTTTTGATAAATTGATTTTTTTCAAAGAGTTTCTCCATTTCTTCTAACCTGTCAACTTTATTGACATAAAGTTGTTCCTAATTTCCTCCTATTATCCTTTTTATATCTGCAGGATCTATGATAGCTCAGTTTTCACAACGCTTAGTGATAATTTGTGTTTTCTTTCTTTTTACTCATCGGTCTTATTCACATTATATTATTTTTAGTAATCTTTTCAAACGACCAATGCTTAGTCTTGTAGATTTTTGTCTATTTAGGTCTGTTTCTCCATTTCACTGATTTCTGCTCTTATATTAAGTATTTCTTTCCCTCTACTTCCTTTGGGTTAAATATGGTCTTGTTTTTCTAGCTTTTCAAATGGCAGTTTAGATAATTAACTTTCAAGTTTTCTTCTGGTTTATGCAATAAATTCCCCTGTAAACACTGCTCTAGCTACATCCCACATATTTTGCTAGATTATAATTATTATTTTGATTCAAAATATTTATAATTTCCATTGTGCTTTTTCTTCGACAGATGGATTATTTAGGAATGTGTCACTTAATATTACTGGTTAGTTTTTGTTATTGATTTCAACTTTAATTCCACTGTAATTAGAAAGCATTGTCTGCATGATTTTAATCTGGTGAAATTTGTTAAGACCAACTTTATGGCTCAGTGTATGGTCTATTTTGATGACTGTTTCATGGACACTTGAAAATAGTGCATATTCTGCAGTGGCTGGGTGAAGTGTTTTTATTTATTTATTTACTTATTTACTTATTTTTTAAGGAGGGTGCAGCTCACAGTGGCCCATGCCGGAATGGAACCCGCGACCTTGGTCTTATTAGCACCACGCTCTAACCAACTGAGCTAACCAGCTACCCCAGGGTAAAGTGTTTTTTTAAACATCAATTGGGTCAACTTGGCCATTAATGCTGTTCAAATCTTCTGTGTCCTTATTGATTGCTTCGCTTGTGCTATCAGTTATTGACTAAGATGGTTATGGATTTGCTTTGATTGCAACTGTAGATTTGTTTATTTCTCTTTAACTTTGGTCAAATTTTGCTTTTGATAATAGGTGGGTGCTGCCACAACATGATAAAATTCAATCGCAACCTAAATGCATCCTCAAGCTTGATGGAGAATGCTCAAAGCATTGTCGTTCACATTGGGAGCAAAATAAAGAAGTCCTATATCATAACTATGACCTGAGAGTTTTCTGAGGGTACTGGTTTATGCCATTTTTATTTGCAGATGATATGATTATTTACATAGAAAGCCCAAGAGGATCGAATGGAAAAAAAAAGAATTCTGTGAGATGACTAGGTGAAAAAAATAATATAATGAAATCAGTAGCTTTCCTACATACAAAAAGCTAGCTTGTGAGAAAAAAACACACTTTTCTCAAGTGGAACAAGTAATGGTAAAATTTAATGTATCGGGAAATGTGCAAAATCTACATAAATAAAAAGTTTAAAAGGCTATGAGAAAGGTTATAATTTGGAAAGAAGAAACCTAAATAACATAAAGGCATCAATCTTCCCCCATGTTATATATCCTGTTTCCCCAAAAATAAGACCTAACCAGGATATAAGCCCTAGCGTGATTTTTCAGGATGACATCCTCTGAACATAAGCCCTAATGCGTCTTTTGGAGCAAAAATTAATGTAAGACCCGGTCTTATTTCCAGAGAAACACGGTATGTAAATTTAAAGTGATACATATTCAAAGATTATATGTATATGAAGGTGCATCCTGTTGGTCAGTTGGAGCTTTCTCCTTTCCCACCCAGTTAGTGCCTTTGACTGTCAGCTCCACTATTGGGTATTAATTTGTTGCCAAGTCCATTGAACGTAAATGCTTGTCTTACATGTTTTAGTAATAGGGTTATGAACGTTAGAGTCAACATATGCAAAATATCCCATACTTAACCTGGTAATATTTCATGAATGAATCTTAAATCAGGTTACCTTACATTTTCTTTAAACTGAGGAATAACTGTGGTGCAGTCAGTGGACATATCTCAAGTGAGCAGCTTGATAACCTGTCTAACCATCACTCAGATCAACACGGAGTATCTTCAGCGCCCCAGGAGACTCCCTCCTGCTCTCTCCCACTCAGTACCCACTGCATGGGGAACTACACATCTCCATTTTCTGATAGATTTTGCCTGGTTTTGAGTTTCATGTAAAGGGAATCGTACAATCTGCCTTCTTTGGTGTCTGATGTTTTTCACTCTATGCCTGTGTTGTGTGTTTCAGTAGTGTGTTGTTTTATCATTGCTGCAAGTCACATTACCTTTGTTACTGTGTACTTTTTGCTACAACCAATAAATTGTACCTATTTTTTAAATAACTATGTTGACATTTCTTTTGCATTTGCAATATGTATCTAAATTTTATACATGTCTATGTACTGTACTCGTGGGTTTAATATTTCTCATTTTATAATCAAGTAACAGTAACTAGTCAAATAGCTTAGCCATATCAATTGTGAAAAACAAAATTTGGAAATATTTTAGAATATTATCAATGGTTTTCACCTCGCTGACCTGAGGAGAGATTTAAGAATATTACAAATAGTATTGTAATAACTATTTATGGTGTCAGGTGGGTACTAGACTTATCAGGGGATCACTTCATAAATTACATAAATGTCTAACCACTGTGCTGTACACCTGAAACCAATATAATATTTAATATCACCTGTAATTGAAAAATAAAATAAATAATATTATTAATGTGGTCTTAATGTTTATTTTAGGACATGTTGATAAGTTTTGAGGATAGATTGTAGAACTTATCCTAATTATTGATTGATTAGATAACGATAGGCAAATTAACACATATAATTCACTTTCCCCCCTACATTGCTTTTGGCCAGGGGAATATAATATCTCTAGTGCTCGAGCATCACAGAAAAATCACCAAAAGTTCAAGTTATCATCATGCTAGTCAACTTTCACTAAGTTATGTTGTAATAACAAACCACCTTCAAATCTCAGTGGCTTGCTATGACTAATCTTTCCTTCATAAGCCACGTCTGTCACAGGCCACCTAGCGCTCTGCACCGTGCATTCTTCACTCCAGGACCAAGGCTGAAAGTGAAATCTCTATTGAGACATACCAGATTGCAGGTAGAGGGAAAAGAGCATGTGACGACTCTTAAAGCTTCTCTTGGTATGTGGCACACATTCTTTTGGCTGAAGAAAGTCATATGGCCAAGTGTGATATAAAATGGACAGGAAAATCCTCTGTAGGATGAGCCCCCAGAGAAAGGTGATGAATATATTGAATGATAATTCAGTCCACTTCAGCCATCATCATCATCATCACCACTACCACTCATAGTATTTGCTGAAGCCCATGAAACATGAGAGTTTGCCTCTTAACTCTCATCATAAAGTGTGACTGTGTGACTGCTTCATTCATGATGACATCTCCCACCCTCTCCCCACAAGAATGAATAACTTAAAGCTAAAATGTGCATACTTGAACGTGTAAAAAACAGGAATTCATTTTCTTAGCATTCTCACTTTCATTCTGGTATACAAATCATGGGTAAGCAGCCACTTGAGGAGGCCGATCTAAATCCAAATCCACAACTGACAACAGCCCCTGGCCTTTACAGAAGATGAAATAGCATATTTGAACTAGCCGAGCCACTGACACTTGTGTTAGTTGGCTCTGAGTTCAAGAATAAATGAGCTGTATGAGTTGAAGTGATTGCCAAATAGTCTAGAAGGTGTCCCTGGCCAAACTGAAAAAATCTATCCCAATGGAGAGATGTTTATGATGTGAAGGTGAGGAGAAATACCTATTCCACCTGTCCAAAATGAAGCTGTCAAGCCTTAGAGAGAATGAGCTCAGGATCACCTTATTACCCGAGATCAGTTTGCTACTATGGAGAACTGACGGTAACCTTGCCCTTGCAGGAAACCAAGGCCAATGTTGATGGTGGATGCCCTGTTTCCTTTTAACTCTCATGTCCATAGCATGTCTTGGCTTTTCTGATTGAAACTTATGTTGTTCAAATAGCAGAAAGAAACAACCTTATGAAATATTCAGAGATTCTAAAGTGTTGGCATTTACTATAAATAGAAGAGGATGTAGCTAGTCTTCTATCTAGTTATGCCTTCTTTCTTTTAATATGTCTCAGAAAGAGAGAGAAAAGGTCAGTATAGAACCAACTGTGGTCTAAGATAGGCATCAATAAACTTTATGCAAAGGACCAGATCGTAACCATTTTAGGCTTTCAGGACGACACAGTCTATGTACCAAGAACTCAACACTACGACTGGAGTGCGAAAGCAGTTATTGAAAACGTGTAAGTAAGGGGCAGCCAGTTAGCTCAGTTGGTTAGAGCCCAGTGCTCTTAACAACAAGGTTGCTGGTTCGATCCCCACATGGGCCACTGTGAGCTGCACCCTCCACAGCTAGATTGAAACAACTACTTGACTTGGAGCTGATGGGTCCTGGAAAAACACACTTAAACAAATAAAAGTTTTTTTTTAAATGTGTAAGTAAGTGGATGAGGCTGTGTTCCAAAAGCACTTTGTTTACAAAAAGAGGCAGCAGGCTAGATTTGGCCTACAGGTTGTAGTTTACCAAGTCTTGGTATAAGAGGATGTAAGGAAGACCAGCAATAGGAGCACCTTTGAATGACAAATTTTGAGGCATTTTATAACAGTTAGATAGGGACTATTGAAAAGGACTATTACTCAGCTGAGAATGGTGATTCTGCCTCAGTGTTTTCACCCCATCAAGAACACAGTTGGGTACATATAGTTAGAGGGGGAATACACTTTCCCTACTCTTGTTTTCCACAGTGAGAAATTTTCCTCTTAACACTAAGAAGGTGGAGCCATTAATTTGATTGGCCAGCATAAGATAACTGCATATGCTTGACAAAGCTCTGCCTTACTTTTCTCCTTGACAGGAAGCTGCTTACAAAGACTAAACATTCTCTCTTGTGCCCTCAGGCCTATACAGAACGCCATATAGGGAGGCTTGAGCCCACCCAGGACTGCCTGGTAGTAGGTAAGAAAGTCTGCCTAATTTGATCCTGGCAAGCTAACTTGCTGAACAAGCCTAAAGTCTTATTCTTTGGCGTGGCTTCTATCACTAGTAAAGACAGTATTTTGGCCCCATTATTTATCTTCAAACTGTTCATAAGCTGGGTAGGGGAGAGTGAGCATTCATTAGGTGCCAACTAAGAGACTCTAACATATAAAACAAATTTTAAATTTAAGGTTCTCATTATAGAAAGACAAAGTAAAATACTAGAAGTCAAGTTGGGGACCACCAAGATAGAGAAGCAGAGGTGAACTGAGTCTTACTAAACCTGTAACCCAAACCTGATCCACCTCAATTCCTAACTGGATTGAGGTGAGTAGCTCCTCAACCTGTATGTGTCACATAGGAAAAATGAAGCCCTCTCTGGTGGAAAATAATGTCATTTGGAGGCTCTGCAGTCCTTTTATATACAATATATGACATATAAAAATAAATAAATTTTCAAAGAGAAACGTCTATATAACTATATAAGTAAATTATAGAAGACCAACAAATACTCCAGATATTGGAATTAGCAAACAAGGATTTTAACTATGAATACTATTTAACGTAAATGGAGGAAAAGGTAGACAAAGTGGATGGAAAATGAAAAGTTTCAACACAGAATTCATTTATAGATTGAAATCTGTAAGAAGAAACATGCACATTCTTGACCTGAATAATATAATGACTGAAATTAATAACTTATGGGAACAATTAAACAGAAGACTAGATAAAAGATAGAAATAAAAATATTAAGGAAAGATCAGTAGGAAAAATATCCATATTGAGGATCACTGAGAAACAATAACAGAACTTAATATAAGAGACTTGTGGCATAAAGTGAAAGGTTGCACAAATGTACAATTGGAGTTTTACATGGAAAGAGAAAAAGAGGGCAGAAGCCATAGTTAAAAAGGTAATGGCAAGAAATAAAACACATTAAACTACAGATTCAAGAAGCTTGGAAAACCAAGCAGATTCATATTCATTCACATTATATCCAAACTGCTGAAAATGAAAAACAAAGAGAAACAAGCAATTAAAATAAAATAAACATATCGTTAAGAAGCTACAATTAGACTGACAGCTAATGTTTCAATGAAACTATGGAAGCCATAAAACAATGGAAGCATCTTTAGCGTGCTAAAAGAAGGAATAAACCCTGACAGCATAGAATTCTATACCTAATGAAAATATCCCTCAGAAATAAAAGCAAAATAAAAGTATTTCAGTTAAACAAAAACTGGGAGAATCTTGCCATTAGAACTGCACTCAGTGAAATACCATAGAAACATTTGAAATTGAAGGAAAATGATCACTTGAAAGAAGACTAGAACTGTCAGAAGCACTGAAAGGCATCAAAAAGATAAATACTGGAAAATACAAAGGACTATTAAGTGCATAAACCAGTAATAATAACAATAATAATAATACTGTCTTAGGTGTTATGTAACATATATTGGAGCGGCACAAAGAGCTAAAAGAGCCCTACAGAAAGGAGTAAAGGAGTCAAGCTGTTGCAAGGTTCTTACATAGTTTGTAAATGATAAAAGCACTAATTCAAAGTAGGCTGTAATAAGTGAAGGAGGCATAAAGTGCTCTCTTTCTCACTAAAAACTACACAATATCTAACTTAAAATTTAATAGAGGAGAACAATGCTCTGTTATGAGGGAAAATGTTTTATATTTTGATCTGGGTGGTGGTTATGTAGACATATTTAAATTATAAATGTATGCATGTTACATATGATATATATAATTTTACTGTAGTATATATAATTTATTATATATAATGAAATAATTTATTATACACAATTATATAAATTGTAAAGTTCATTATAAACATGAACATATAACAATATATAATATGTATATAATACATATAATATACATATTTATATACACATATTTCATTGAGCTGTACTCTTAACATTTGTGTATTAAACCTCAATTAAAAAAATAAAATAATACATCATCAGAAAAACAAGAGAAATGTTGTATCTCTCAAATAATAGGATGCTTAAAATGGAACAGATTGGAGGAAAAATCCTTAAAAACTAAAAATTGATAGATATAAATACAAATGATAGCAAAAAAGAAAAAATAGTAAAATAGCTGAAAGATTCAGTTTAAGATATGTCTCTAAAAGTATAACAAAAAGCATATGTTCCATGGAAGAAAAAAGTCACAGAATTAGAAGTTCAATGTGGAAGCTCAATCCAAATGGAGGAGGATTCTAAGAAAGATAGACCAGAGAAAATGAAAAGAAAGCAATTATTGAATAAGTAGTTCAATAAATTTTCCCAGAACTGAAGAACATGAGTCTCCAAATGAAAAATTCCACCGACTGTCCCACACAATGAATGGAAAAAGACCAACATCAAAGAACACCATGGTGCAATGTCAGGACATCAGATAGAAGAAAATATTCCAAGAATTTTTAGAGAGAAAAAGAAGGTCACACAGAAAGTGTGGAATTGGAATGGAATTCAACTCCTCAACAAAATACAGATAGCTATAAAATAAGAAAGCAAAGGAAATATGGAGTCCAGGGACCCAACACAGGAGAGATGCAATAAGAGTTCCCAGGGTGGTGGCGAGGGAAAATCCCAGGTGATAATTGAGCAGCAAACCTGGGGAATATGCAGTCCAGACCCAAACAAGTACTCAGGGAGTTTCACATCAGGAGTCCTCAGAAAGAACATGCAACTAATGGATATGATCTGAGGGGAAATGGCATTGAGTGGGATTTCACAGAGCTGTTAGTTTTAGGTAAGAAAAAACTTAACATTGTCTCATAAAAAGCAAAGCAACTGAAGAAATAAAATAATTAAGTCCAATCAAAAAAGGTAATTTTACAATTCAGGAACTGTAAACATTGAATACTCTTATTAATCAGTATATGGTCCTATTCTGTTTAGTTATAATAGTGAAAAAGGTTGAATATGGATTTCAACACAAAAGAGCTAAAATTTTCACCTATTACAGAAAGTTACTAGATAGATGTAAAATTGTGGACTCTGCCTTTATTTCTTAATTCGGAGGTAAATACCCTAAAAAGCACCTAAATACATCGAAAGCAGATATCCTGGGAAACAGGAAGTGGGTGAAACAGGAGACACTTTTTTTTTTTGTAATGAGATTTTTCACACTAGACTTTTTTCTCTTTCATTTTAAGAAAATTTGAAACCTATATAAAAGTTAAGGAATAGTGCAATGAATATCCGTATAACCTCACCCTGGATTTCACATTAGCTTTATTTCTCCCTCATTGTTTTGTGAGCCACTTGGAAGTGAGTTGAAAACATCACAGTGCTTCATTCATAAATACTCCAGCGGGTGTCTCCAAAGAACAAAGACATTCTCCTCCATACTCTCAATATCATCATCACATCTAAGGAAATTAACAATAATCCTCTATGATCCCCTAGGTGGACTGATACACAATCCACAGTCCAATTTCCTCAATAGTCCCCCAAATGTTGTTTATATATATATTTTCCACCCAGGATTGAATCAGACTTTAGTTTGCATTTGGTTGTTTTATCTCTTTGAACTTTCAAAGTACAGAATAGTTCCTGCCCCACCAGGCCTTTTTTATTTTTCAAGACACAGACTTTTTTGAACATAGGGCTGTAGTTTGTCTTATAGAATGGCTCACTTGCTAGATGTTTCCTCATAATGACATTAAGATTCCTATGGAAACTGTTCCTCTGGACATATATTACTTTGTAAACAAGATAAAATGGGGAAAAAATGGAGATGGCATTTGTTTACATTTATTAAAAAGATGATGCTTTCTCTCCCAGGTCGCCTTAGGCTGAAGTTGGATGCTTTCCCCATGTTAATTGGGTCAGCATGTGCTTACTAAGCGTTCCCTAACACAAGTCACTCCAGGAAGCAGGTTAAACACTTTTTCTTGGAGAGGCCTACATTTTCACAGCTTTTCATTTAAAAATGTGTTCCCAGTGGGGATTTTTTTCCCTCATCTACCCAAGAAATTCTGTTACTGAAAATTCTTGTGTCGGTTATCTCAACCACAAATGGAAATTGTTCCTGCACAAATCCCTCGGTAGCTGAAAAGATTCCATTCTCCTGAATGATAAAGTGAGATGGAAAGATAGAGCGCTGTGGGAACCTGGGTTCTGTGCCTGGATCTGCCAATGTCACCTGGCCCAGGTGACCTTGAGCAAGCCCTTGGCCTCTCTAGTCTCCACTGTTCTTATCTACATAAAAGGGGGGTATAGCAAGTTGATAATGAAAGGTACCATTCAAACCATCATTCTAAAGTGAGTCACAAAAAAAGCGTTCAAGGACAGATAGCCACCTGCACACCCAGGGGATGTCCGTTTTACCTTTCTGAATGACAGACTCGACCACCATCTGTACAAAACAAGTGGATCCTTGGCTGTACTGGGAAGACACGAAGTGGGGGGAGGGCTCGGAGAGAAGCAAA
This sequence comes from Rhinolophus sinicus, assembly GCF_057876585.1. NCBI lineage: Eukaryota > Metazoa > Chordata > Mammalia > Chiroptera > Rhinolophidae > Rhinolophus > Rhinolophus sinicus. The sequence continues at coordinate 6,838,471 of NC_142517.1, forward strand.
TAAGGGCCACGGTGCAAATATCAGTGCTAAGGGGGATGCCAGAAACCCCAGCTACCAGAGTAGTCACTGTCATGATAAGCTGTGGAGACACAAGTCTAGCGTTAAAACCAAAAGAAATCGCCAAGTATTCCTGTGACATAGAAGTACTCAACAAATGCTTAATGAATTTAATGGCAAAGGACTTCAGGATATAACACCCCAGTATTGTGATTATTTTGAGCAGAAGACACTGGAAACACAGCAAATGCATGGAGGGGCTTCCCCAAACTTCCTTTAACTGCCTAAAGCCAGAGCTTCCAAAAGGAACTCAGTGTCACAAATGCCCTCCCCAGGAATATCATCCACCAGGGAAGACTGACTCTTATCACAGGAGAGGAGACCACACCCAGATAAACTGTGTCACAAACTAGCGCACCTCCCATCTAGGCTTCTAAGGACCCCTTCTTCTCTCCTAAAAATCATTTGCTCTCCCCTAAGTTGGCTACGTCCTCCCTACTCTTCCCCCATTAAGACGGTATGTAAGCTCTCAAATCTCAATAATTTATTGAGTGTTCACCATCTTTCCTAGTATGCCCCTGTGCACATACTATTAAAAATGATATATTTGTTTACCTTTTCTCCTGTTAATCTGTCTGTTGTCCGATTATTTCATAGACCCAGCTATCCAACCAGGAGGGTGGAGGGAAAGTCTTTCTTTCCCCACATGGAATCTCCAAGTTCCAGACTGTTGGCGGTGTCAGTTTACATTAATTGCTAGTGTTATTTCCTTCAAATAGCTGCAAAAGCTTTGTAAATTCTCTCTTAAAGTTGACAGGTGGAAGGCAGAAGAGATGGAGAGAGCCCTGGAATAGGCACTGGGTGGCTTGTGTCTCATCACCCACTCTGCAGTTGAATAGCTCTTCAACTTTGGGCCAATCACACAGCCCCATAAGGCTGCCATTTTCTCATCTATGAAAAAATGGAGGGGGGGACAGTAGATTGAGTCATCCCTTAGAAAACTCAGTGAGCCAGTTCCTAAAACTGTAGAAGCAAGAGATAACATTTTGTGTGTGTGTCATTTGTACTATCGTCATATTGAATAACTGGTTAGACACCTACTTAAGTGTTTCCCCATCTTCCTGTACTTAAATGATCTACTCTCTAATTGCTTTTCCTCTTTTAAATGGGTATTAAGAGAACATCCGGTTTTTTCTTTGTGCAATTTATAGCCATGGCTTCTGGTCCCACAGTTTTCTGACCCTGTGAATAATTACCTGCTTTAACTCATGGATGCCTGTACTTCGCCATGCAAATTTCTCTCCCTCCCCAACATTCTGGAATGATAACATTACCAACAACACTCCTTTACATTTACACAGAAATTTCCACTAGAGTGTCTTTCATTTTTTTTTTGTACAAGTAATGAATACAGGCTTTAGGAAGAAGAAAGAAAAAGTAATTGTCCTCAGTAACGTTGGAGTGGCTTTCAAAACGGTTTTCTCATTCATTCCTAGATCCTAAAATCTTTTCTAGATCGTCAGAGCCATTAGAGCCTACAGAGGATAGAAGAGGGTAAAATGCTGAGTCACTTAAGTGGTCACTGGTGCCAGGTTAGACCTGGGGAGGGGAGAAGGGAAACCTGGGAGGTGAGGGAGGACTATCATGTCAGTGCCCTTAGATTTTAGGAGTCTTAAGAGATACATAAATCAACCACACTGAACGGGCCTTTTTGGATCCTGATTCAAACAACTTGTTTAAAAAATTTTAGAACAACCAGGGAAATAGACCATTGACTGGATTTTGGTGAAATTAAAGAATTATTCTCATTTTAAGAGGGCATAATGATAGTAGGGTTCATTTTCTTTTCGTAAAGTTTTCATCTTTTAGAAATTCTAATTGACTTGACAATGTCTGACATTTGCTTCAAAACAATATGAGTTGGGGAGTAGGTGTGGGAATAGGTGGAATAAGATTGGCCAAAGCTTATAAGCCCTGAAGCTAAGGGAGGAGTACGTGGCATTGGGGATATGATTCTTTCTAACCTTTTATCTGTTTGAAATTTTCCATAACAAGTTTTAAATGATAACCGGGTAAACAAATCTTTTCACAACTGACAATAAGAAGTCTGATTTTGTGTGTTGCATTTCACATAAGGTAGCCCTCAGGTTTATCGAGTAGAAATAAACTCGTGGCATTTGAAGGTAAATGTAAGGAATGGGAAATGGGAAAAGGGAGAAGCGATCTGATGTTTCATTTTCCCAAATAATGGTAATATCGCCACATATTTGAGTAATGTTTTACAGTTTCAAAGTAATTTATATCTCATTTGATGTTGAAAAAGTCTGGTATGTATATTGATTGTCATATGTGACACCTGTCAAAATGTCTTCATTTTGTGGTTTTTACTTTTTTTTTAATGATTTACTTTAAGCCTCTGGAAATATTCTTTTTGCTTTATTAGTCTCTTAGTTGATACTTAAGGATTTATTTCCTGTTCTCACTTTGCATGGGAAACTCAGCCAAAATGTCCATTTACAATATTAGAATTCTTAAATGTTCCCCTATCTTGATTTGGAGCAGTTTTATTTTTCCTCTTAGTTTCTATTTGGGAGAATGCATGGGGGTGGGGGAGGGCTGAGGAATTTCTTACTTCCTGTGAGCCCACCCAGCTGTTTTATTTTGTGTTCGCTTATTTCCCATGCTCCCAGTCAGAAGTGTTCTGTTCTTTTTAATACTTTATCAGCATTTCCTTTCTTGGCCACATTATCCTTTATCTCTTTCCGGTGAAAGCTTTTAAAGTACAAATTGATGAAGCCATGGCTTTTGTTATTTAAATATTATGCCATCAAAGTTTACCAGTACATTATAAGAAGATTTAAGCAAAATATCCTACCCTAGTGATCACAAACCCATATGTTTTTAAAAATCTGACTTTTCTTCTCCCCTCCCCCCTTCTTTTTTTTCCGTGTACCTCAGGTGCCAGGATTCTACCTTTTGAGCACAGGAAACTATCAGAGGCCCTTGTATTAAAAACTCCGAAATGGTCACAGACTTTTCTCACAAGGTCAAGAGCTTGATAAGGGAAACACGAACTTTCATACAAAAGACCTAGATGTGTTTTGCCAGCGTTGGTCTTTATGGAGTCACAGGACCGCCACTCAAGGGTGCAATGAATTTATATGCCGTACCAAGATCATCGTATAAGGAAGGGTCTATAAGCAGATGACTGGGAGAGAAGGGGTCCTCCTGGGTGAAGATTTCCCTGGACTTGACAGGAGTTCCTCTATGACACTGCAAATATTAAATATAGCTACATGAATCACACCACAAAATTCCAGTCCTGAAATCTGGTGTCAGGCATAACAATTGGTTCTCTCTCCTTGCTCATGAATAACAAAGAATCAACTGAAGAAATTTTGGTCTGTATAAAGAATACTCTGATGCTTTATTCCTCCCTCTGGAAGATACATCCGCATTTGACGTGACATATGCTTCTCAAATGTTATTTTGTGTTCAATAGTCTAAATTGCCAGTCTTTGTAACTAGGAAGATATTTCCCCAGAACCCTCCTGACTCATGCTAAGGGTACACAACAGCTGATAAACTCCAGTGACCTCTGAGGAGACAAATGGGCTGTGTGGCTTTGAACTCCCACGTGGCTTTCTGGACCATGGATGACAGCATACCCTAGGTTAAATTGGTTGGCGAAATGCTCAAGCCTTTTCCATATTTATCAAGTTGATCATAGTGGTTGTGTCACCTGTTCTGTAGTTTTACCAAATGTCTTTCTTTATTATTACCACCTTTGCCGCTATTCTTTGTCATTTGCATGTCTTTGTGTATACTTTTATAATTCCAAAACAATCTGTGCTCACTGCAGCAGTAACAAGAGCTAACATTTATTAATTGCTTATAAAGTGCCAGGCACTCTGTTAAAAGCTTAAAACTCTTGCCTCACTTAATCGTCAACGACTATGAGATAGGTATTATTATCTCCAGTTTGCAGATTAAAAAAAAAAAGCATGGGCATAAAGAAACCATGTTTATCATCCTTTCTGAAAAAAGTTTCCTTCTGGAAAAAACAAGAAATCCAAGATAGAGTATGAAATTCAAAACATACAAAAGTAGCAAGAAAAATAAAATAGTAAAATTTATACGTAAATTTTAAGACATTTGCAAAAAGGTTTTTTAAAAAATAAAACAGGAAAATGTAAAAAAAAAATTAGTGATAAACCGGAACTAAAATTTCAGATTATTGCTACAAAACATGAGATGCTTAGGCTCTTATCTTATTCCGGAGAAAAAAGTTACGCTGATTTATTCTAAATGCTTGTAGAAAAGAATGTTTGAAAGGTTTAATTAAAATTAGCAGCCATCTCCTCAAAATTGTCAAAAACAAGGAAAGACAAAGAAATTGTCACAGTCAAGAGAAGCCTAAGAAGACATTACAACTAAATGTAATGTGGTAACAGAAAGAGTAGGAAAATCATAAGAAAAATGTAATGTGGTATTCTGGAACAAATAAAGGACAATTGACAAAAACTAAAGAAACATGAATAAAGTATGAACTTCACTTAACAAAATGTATCGATATTGGATCATAAATTTTGACAAATGTACCATATTAATGGAAGATAATAAGGGAAATTGGGTATGGAGTATACAGAAACTATGCTGTTTTTGCTATTTCTGTACATCCAAAGTTACTCTGAAATTTTTTTTTATTAAAAAAAATAAAACCAAACTCGTAGAGTTGTTGCAAACATTAAATGAGATAATGGATATAAAAACATCTGTACAGGGACTAGAATATAGTGAGTTTTCAACAACTTTGAGCTTTAATAATGAATAAAAAATTAAGGGCCATCAATAGAATGGGGATAGTATACATAACTTTCCAAACTACAAGTGGGGGGAGACAGGAGATGCAAAAGGAGAATTCAATCTACCCAATAAAAAGCAGAAAAGTTAAAGAGGAAAGCAATGTAAATAAAATGCGTAAAATAAGATATCAGGAATCAGTAACTATATTAAATGGGAATTGATTAAATTCACTATTAAAAGGAAAGATTCCACACCCATTAGGATGGTTACTATTAAAAAAAAAAAAACACGAAAATAACAAGAGTTGCCAAATAAAGTGTTCTGAACCCAATTCAAATGTGGGGGAGGGGGTTTCCCACACCAACAACAAGCAATTAACTCAATTTTGACAATACCTACCCAGTGATAGCATCAGACCCCATGAGTTAAGGGTTCAGGCTCACGGGAGTACCCCTCCCCCCTTGATCAGATGTCAATGGCAAGTCCAGGTTGTCACCAGCGCTTCTGATAGATGGACTTTATAGATGGGCGGTTCCATTGACCCCCCCATCCCACCTTGGGTTCCATTAATTTGCTAGAGCAGCTCACAGAACTCAGAGAAACATTTCACTTACCAGATCACCAGTTTATCATAAAAGGTTATAACTCAGGAACAGCCAGATGGAAGAGATGCATAGGACATGGTACCGGTAAAGGCCTCAGTGCTTTCACGTTCTCGCTGAGCACGCCTTCCTCCCCTAACATGCACATGTTAACTAACCTAGAAGTTCTCCAAACCCTGTCCTTTTGGGTGTTTCTGGAGGTTTCATTAAGCAGTCATGACCGATTAAGTCATTGGCCATTGAAGATCAATTCTACCTCCAGGCCCTCTCTCCTCCCTAGAGGAATGTGGGGGTAGGGTGAAGTGTGGGACTGAAAGTTCCAACCCGCTAATTAAAGCGTTGGCTCCCCAGGTAACCAGTCCCCATCCTTATGTGAGGTCCAAAAGTCACCTCATTAACATAAGACCCATCTTCACAGCAGCACTATTCACAACAGTCCAAAGATAGAAGCAAGCCAAGTGTCCACTGACAGGAATGGATAAACAAAATATAGTATTTTCATACAGTGCAATATTATTCAGCCTAAAAAGAAATAGGCAATTCTGACACATGCTAATACGTGGATGAACCTTGAGGATATCATGCTAAATAAAACTGTCAGGGAGAAAAAATTTTTCTTCTACCCTTCTAGGTTCTTCTGGATGGTCTAATCATCAAATTGACAGGAGACATTACCAGGAGAAAAATAAATTAAAGTTTAATAATATGTAGACCCAGGAACAGTGAATAACTCACCAAAATGGCTGACACCATCACCTTAAATACCATCTTCAGCCAAAGACAAAAGACGATGTTGCGGGTGGAGAGTCAGTAATGGGAGGTGACCAGGAAAAGATCAGTAAACAAGGTTAAGGTTGTTATACAGATTGAGGTTCAGCTTTCTCCATTGATAACAGTTTCTAGAGATTTCAGATATTTTTATTTTCCCTTTACAAATGGCCATTTCCCTTACAAATGTAAATATCCTTTTACAAAGGGTAACTTCTACTTGGTTTTCAGAGCTTGTCTCATGTCTGATCTTTTAAAAAATTAACCAGGCTATAACAATCAATATCCTAAAAGGGCGTATTTTGGGGTGATAAATTCTGCTACCCTTCAAAACAATTCAGTCATAAAAAACAAAACAAAACAAAACCCATAAACCCTGATGATTCCACTTATATGAAGTATGGAGAGTAATCAAATTTATAGAAACAGAAATTAAAATAGTGGTTGCCAGGAGCTGTGGGGAGTGGGAAATGAGGAGTTGTTTCATGGATATAGAGTTTCAGTTTTGTAAGATGAAAAGTTCTAGAGATTGATTCTACCACTATGTGAATGTACTTAATAACACTACTAAACTGTATACTTAAAAATGGTTAAAATGGTAAATTCTGTGTTATGTGTATTTAAAAAATTTTTTTTAAAGGAAATGTTTGCAGATTGAGTGAAATCATAAAAATCCAGCAATAACGTAATGTCCATAGAGAACTGAAAATTAGAATAATAATGGGATATCACCACACACTTATTAGAATGGCAAAAACCCAGAACACTGACAACAACAAATGCTGGTGAGAATATAGAGCAACAGAAACTCAGTTACTGCTGGTGGGACTGCAAAGTGGTGCAGCCACTTTGGAAAACAGTTTGGCAGTTTCTTGCAAAACTAAACATACTCTTATCATATGATCCAGCAATCATGCTCCTTAGTATTTACTCAAACAAACTGAAAACATGTCCACACTAAAACCTCTACATAGATGTCTATAGTAGCTGTTGACTGAACTCCAAAAGAGTCTAGAGGCTTTGGATAGAAATAAATGCTAGATTTATTCAAGGGTCTTAGGGTTTGCAAACTGGATACACAACTAGGCAAAAACCCAGAAGTGTTCTGAAGAAGAAAGAAAAGTTAAGAGTTCTTACATTAAAAGCGCAACTCTGAGAATAATCAATCCTGCATTCTTAGCCCTTTGATTGCTCTGGAATAGTTATCAGTCAGGTGCCAGGCAATTTCAGTGATGGATGTTAGGTGGTCTGGAGGATAGGTTGCTAAAACTTGGAAGCAACCAAGATGCCCTTCAGTAGGTGAATGGATATATAAACTGTAGTACATGGGAGTACATTCATACAATAGAATATTATTCCACACTAACATACATGAGTTATTAAGCTATGAAGACACGTGGAGGAAACTTCAGTGCATATTACTGATTGAAAAAAGCCAATCTGAAAAGGCTATGAACTGTAATTCCAACTCTATCATATTCTGGAAAAAGCAAAACCATGGAGACAGTAAAAAGATCAGTGATTTCCAAGAGTCAGGAAAGAGTGACTGATAAGTAGATGAAGAACAGAGGATTTTTAGGGCAGTGAAACTGTTCTGTATGATACGATAATGTTGGTACGTGTCATCATATATTTGTCAAAACTCATAGGATAGAGGACAACACCAAGAGTCAATCTTATTGTAAACTATGGACTTTGAGTGACATTAACATGACAATGTATGTTCATCTGTTGTAAGAAATATACCACTCTGGTGTGGGTTGTTGGTAGCCGGACAGGCTATGCATGTGTTGGGGCAGGAGGTATATGAGAATACTGTACTTTTTGTTAAATTTTGCTGTGAACCTAAATTATCCTGCTGTAAAAAATAAAGTCTATTAAAAAAATTTAAAATCCAGCAATATGATCCTCATAAAACACATAACAACAACAGCAACAAAAATGATCATCAAAGGCAAATGAAAACTACACAATATAAGTGGCAATTGAATATAAGATAAAACATAATTTAATGCAAAGCACATTAAGAGAAAGAGATAAATAAACATTACACATTGGTAAAAGATTCAATCCACCTCAGATATATGATAGCTATGAATCTTTATGTGTAAAACAATTATCTTATCAAAACATATATATTTTAAAACTGCTCTGGAGTGAGGTAGGAGACTGTTTTCTCTTTTTACCCTATATGTCAGTATTGGATTCATATTAAGGTCAAGCTACCATTCTAAATGTTTGCTTATCTGGTAAAAGGGAATGAGTATTAAAATTTGGATAAATATGTCAATTTGTCTTCCAAAAATGCTCTACCAATTGGCATTTCCACCAACAATGAGGGATTTCTCAATGCCTTCACTAACATTAAATAGTACCATAAGAAAAAAAAGTTGTTAATCTGATAGGAGGAAAGTATTATCTTGTTTTTGTTTTCATTTTCTGTTCTTGAGGGAAGCTGAGCTTTTTGTCTTAGCCAGAAATGTTCATATTTCATACGATCTAATAAGTCACATTTTTTTTCATTCTTGCTTCTGGGTATAACGTCTCACTTAGAAAGACTATCCCTGGGTATATTCTCCCATATTTTCCGTTGGTACACTTTTTGCTTTGTTTGGAATTTTAATTCATTTTTCTTTTTGGTGTGAAGTAGCTATGTATTCTACACAGTTCCCAAGTGGGTAGCCAGTTGTCACTAAACCACTTATTGAATTTGCTTTATCCCAAAGTTGAAATACCAGCGTTATTAAGTGGATACATGAGTTTGTTTCTGTCCTAGGACCACATTCGTTCAAGAACATTATTTTAATAGCCTATTTTCATATCTACTAGGGCAATTTCATCCTTGCTATTCTTCTTTTCAAAAACACCTTGGCAATTTTTAGCATTTACTCTTTCAGATGTATTTTACATTAAAAAAAAACTTAGAATTTGATTGGAATTGCGTCAACTCTATAGCCATTTGGAGAGAAATGACAACGTAGCATGATGCAGTGATAATGAAACAGGTACTAGACAGACAGCTTTTCTGCTTTGGTAAATTCATCAGTCTCGTGAACTTGAGTTTCTTTGTTTTTAAAGCAGATGCCCCTGAATGACATGGGTATGTCATTGACAAACCACACCATCCAGAAGCAGTTGGCCTGATAGAAATTGGAATGGCCTATGGAAGCCACATAGCCCGGAGGCAACCAGCCCAGAGGTTGGTTGCACCAACCCGGAGGCAACCATTGGTAAGACGGTGAAAGACGTAGCGAAGTAGCAACTCGCATCCACAGCTAGTAGGATGCAAGTCACTTAACCGAGCAATTTGTGGTAGCATGTGATAAAGACGGTTATCCAGCCATTTCACTCCTGTGTATACAGCCTAGGGAAACTTTAGTTTAAGTACAGAATGATACATGTACAAGAATATTTTTGCAACATTGTTTTTAATAATAAAATATTGTAAACAACTCCAAAGACCCATTAACAGGAGAATGGATGACAGCACGGAATACTCACACAGTGGAGTAGACCATAGCAGTTAAAAATGAAGAACTAGCACTATATCAATATGGATAAATCTTAGAAACATAATATTAGGAAAGAAAATAAGTTGCAGGATAGTATAACATTTGTTTTACATTCGTGAACATGAAAATCAATGTTGTATATCACCTATGGATCCATAGCTTTGTCGTAATTGTATGAAAACATGGGGACAATAACGACCAAATTCAGGATAGTCCTTGTCTCTGGGAAGGAGAAAGGTGTGTGGGACCTGGGAGGAGGACACAGGAGGCTTTGATTCTAGCTACAATATTTTAAAAAGTAATCTAAAGCAAATAAGCAAAATGTTAGTGCTTTTCAAAGCCATAAGGCGGCGACATGGGTGTTTTTTATCACTGAATATTCTATGTCACTATTTGTTAAAAAACAAAAAAAAAACCAAAAAACCACAAAACAATGTTTTTCCAAACTGCACATCACTTTGCAGAAGTGGTTTGTGAAATCAGCTTTGTGGCTTATAACAAAACTTTAAAATAAATAAATAAATAAAATAAGAGGAAAGGAGAATATAATAGAAAATACCAGAATATTTAGGCAATGAGCTAAATATTGTTTTGTATAACTTTTTACTTCAGGACTTACTATATTGCTATATAAAATATATTTCTTCCCAAGGGTCCTGGACAAAAATATTCAAAATCCATTTATCTAATATCTGAAGCTATTGTCTGAACATACTAAATAAGTTCAACAAAATTCTTCTTATGTCTAACCTTAAGCAATTTTACTGTGTTGCTCTTAATTATAGGATATTACATCATTATACTATACTTTGTTTCATAGTCAGTCATATCGATAGAAATACAATCCACAGAAGAAATTGTGGTTTGAAAGGCCTTTGCATTTTTCTTTAAAATATTTTAAATTAAACATTATTTTAAGGTCTGAAATTTGCACTTTAACTAAAATTTAGGTTGGGTTGGGGATGTAGTGATGAAAGGCTTGCTCTAGGTTCTACTTCTGATTAATAGCACCTCTTCTATAAAAGAATATAGCTCCATAGAAAATGATATCAACTTTTCATTGATTCACTGACTCAGCTATATTATTTGCTGTGTTGTTTTTGTGGTGTAGTATTTCATATTAACAAAAAGATTTTTTAAGTACTGTCCTTGTAGTTCTAAACCTTTAGTCTTATTCAATTGGTGAACACCTGGAGACACAATGAACAGGGTTATTGAGCCCTTGAGTAGAGAAACGGGTTTTGTTGTTGTTTTTTGGTCCCAATGCATTTTGATGAAAAATGTTCTTGCACTGAACTCCTGTTTCCATTAGGTAGAGAGTGGGTCTTTAGTACTTGGAACCAAAGAAGCCACAGCTTACTAGGTAGGTTGCATTGCTTTGAGTACACATGTATCATAAGAGTGAAAGGCTACAGTAGAAAGACCAGTGGGAGTGGAGTGTTGAAAAGTCCAATCAAAGTCAACAGGAGCCTTAATTTGGGAAGTGGTGGTGTGAAAGGAGCAAATGGGTCGAGGGGGGAAAGGTGTCAATGAAAGAATGTGGACATTCAGTCACTAAAAGGGCCGTCAGAGACTCCTGTTTTCAGAGCTGGGTCCCAAAATGTGTCCACAGTGTGAGAGTAACCACAAAATCAGGATACTGATGCTTCATTACTAAGAGCAGATGGGTCCTCCTTCAAGGAACAGACTTTGGCTGTCTTGACAATGAGTAGACATGGAGGTGAAATAGACAACCACAACTTAAAAAGAAAACTTTTAATATTTCTCCCCAAATCCACACTCAGAGAAGACCACACTTAACCATAATGAATATATAAAGAATGAAATCAGGTGCTCGCGAATACTCAACAAACGTCGTCCACCTCCTCCTCACTTCTCTAAATAAGAAGGTATGCACAGATACAGTGAGCTTTTTAGAGCTGTTGGAGAGCTTCCAAGATGCTTTATTTTCTGACACACATGCTTTCAACCTAATAGGAAAAATGTTCTACTTCTAGGCAATGTTTCTTACACTTAATTCTACCAAATAATTTTTAATAAAATAAAAACTACTAAATACATAGTTAATTTTTTTTTCTAATTTAAAAGAAAGCTATAGATCTTAGGATATTTTATTTTGTATTGCATCATCAGAGATGAATTGAACACAAACCCCAACTTGCTGTTTTCATTCAAGGGAAGGGGACACACACACACCTGGCATGTTTATGTTCACACCCTCCCCACACGCTGCACGAGACCCACTCCCCTTAGGGGCGACTGCCTTTGCAGCAATGCTTTTAGAGCTCAAAGAGTTTCTTTGTACTATTTTTTCAAGTCAAAATGCATTTCTTTTTTTTTAAATTAAATTTATTGCGGTGACAGTGGTTAGTAAAATGACATAGGTTTCCAGAGTGCATTTCTGTAATACATCATCTATATATCACATTGTGTGCTCACCACCCAGAGTCAGTTCTGCTTCCATCACCATATATTTGATCCCATTTACCCTCATCTATCACCCCCCTCCTGTAATTCCGTGTTATTTCAGTGGGATTCCCCTGAAAAAAATTCCCATTGGTATTTTTAGAATTTCTAACTATGGAAAATTTTATGCACACACCAAAGTAGATAGCCTAGGACAATGAACCCCAGTCATCCAGATTCACAATTATCAACTCAAGGTCAACCTTGTTTCGTTTATGCCCTCACCCACTTCCTGCCCTCCGGGATTGTTGCGCAGCAAATCCTGACATCATATCATTTCTGGCATAAATATTTCAATATGTAACTCTAAAAGATAAGGACTCTTTTTTCAAAATAAAACATATCCAAAGTTCCATTTTCACACCTAAAAATTAATAATAATTTCATAACTTCAAATACAGTCAACATATTACACTATGGTAAGTAATTCAAACGAAATCAGTTTTTGAGGCAAGTTTTCCTTTTGCACCATGAAGAAGACAACGTGGTCTGCTTCTTGTCTACAGAAGGAAGTGATGTGAGTTAAAACAAGGACAGAGATGGGCCCAGGGAAACGTGATCATACCCCGTCTAAGTGACGATTCTGACTGCCGGTCAGAGCTGGATTAAACAACCATAAAAGGACCCTTTATTCCAATAACGCTGGAGTGTCTCTGGGAACCGAAGCTCAGGAAGTCAGCTGGGCCTCAGAGGGGGACTGAACTGGGAAATATAGTGCACTCATTCCTTTGTACAACTCTCCTTCTCTCTCTTACCCAGATTTCTGGGCTACTCATTCTGCAAGAATTTTTTCTACTTCTCCTTATAAGAAACCAGCCCACCCTGGGATGGGAATATCTTAGTTATAATTGTAGGTTTCCAGGAAAAAGGGCCTCTGATTGGGCTGCACTGGGTAAACATCCACTCTTGATCCAATTGATAATGACAGAGGGGGTGGGTCCCATGTGACAAACATGGCTGCCAATGGCTTACCCATGTGGTCTGGTGGGTGGGCAGAAACTCCAGGAGAAAGCCAAGGGCCATTGCTCATGGGCTGGGTCTTTGCCAAGAGGAATGAAAGCAGAAGCATCTCTAGAACTAAGGAATCAACCGTGGACTGCTATGTGCTGGGTCTTGCAGGCAGGAGGACATTTCTGTCTCCCCACGTGACAATGGAACAGGTGCCCTCACTAGGGAAAGGGTCTGTCCTGGGCTGGGCTGTCAAATTCATCAATTTTATGCTTCCCTCCCCCTACCCCTCTTCTCTGAGCAAGATTTTAGAACTAAGAATCCCTTGCATTTTTCTCTTCAGAGATGCCAAAGTGAGAACCACTCTGTAGGCCAGTGAGCAGAGGTTTAGTCTTATCCCATGGCGGGTGGGGGTGTGTGCAGGAGAAAACCCTTTAAAACCGGTTTGTCTCCAGTCCACCACAGGTGGACTCCTCTACCTGAAAGCAAGGCTAGTAGGTAGGTAAGGATGAAGGCACAGTGTGAGAAGTAGATATGACACAAAGTTAGAAGTTTAGAAGGAATTCAGACTAAATCCAGCTGAGTTGCCTAAACAGCAAGGCCTTACTGACTAGGTATAATATTTTCATCTACACTGTCTTCGTCATCAGGGCTCCTTTTTCTATTCCCTTCCTTCCTTCCTTCCTTCCTTCCTTCCTTCCTTCCTTCTTCCCCTTCTTCCTTCCTTCCCTCCCTCCCTGCCTTCCCTCTCTTCTTCCTTTCTCCTTCTCTTCTCTCCCCTTCCCTCCCCTCCTCCTCCTCCCCCACCTCCTCCTCTTTTTCCATGCCTCTTTATTCAGTGATCCTTAAACTGTGTTTTGAGACAATGAGCGTAACAGTCACCTCAGCAGCTCCTTAAAGATTCCCAGCAAATATATGGTGATGGAAGGAGAACTGACTCTGGGTGGTGAACACACAAAGGGATTTATAGATGATGTAATACAGAATTGTACACCTGAAATCTATGTAATTTTACTAACAATTGTCACCCCAATAAATTTTAAAAAAAAAGAAAAAAGAAAAAGATTCCCAGACATTCAATTCTGCAGACTTGGGGCCTGACCCTGGAATCTGCCTTTTTAACAAGTCATGAGATTTTGAGGCACACCCAAGTTTGAGAACCACTTGCTGTCGTGTCGACAGAAGCACTAGTCAAGTTGACCCCAGAATGTGCCATTCATTCTTTTGCCTTTGAACAAGATGAATTTTCCTAATATAATTTCCCCGCATTTCTGTGGTGATGGAGATGTGGTAGCCAGCATACCACAGTTGTTAGTGAAAGCATTTAAGTCTGCACCCTAAATACCCTTCCTCCTGTCCCGGGAACTGCCCTAAACAGCTGCCTGTTTCAAGAAAACTCCAGAAGCTCTCCTGGGCTCCCAGTCATACCACTGTCTCTCCAAATTAGGGAAGTGGTTTGTTTATTTCCCTCAATTTAATGTACTAATACTCTTGAACATGGCATGGGTACCGTGAGTTGACTAATATAATCATAATTAAGTTTAGAAATTGTAAATCCTAATTTTTGAAATCTCACCAATCCAGGTTTGATATAACAGTATCTAGATTTGTACGTCAAAGTGCCCAGCCCATGAGAGTCTCCACATTAGAAAGGCATAATAGCTACCATGAATCAGATAGGTGAGGCAACCTGTTTGTGCAAAGTGGTGTTGGGCTCGTTCTGAAAGAAGCATTCCTTTTAATTCTTAAACAACAACAAAAACAAAAAACAGGCAAAAGCCCCCCAAGCTTTCTTGAGGTGTAAGTTGCATAGTGTAAACTTACCCATTGCAACAGAACAATGGATTTTAGTGCATTTATGTATTTATGCAAACATTATGAATGAATTCCATTTCCCAATACTTCCATCTACCCAAAAGCTCCCTTTGCCAGTGTGCGGTCACTCCCTGCTCCCATTTGCAGTCCCAGGCAACCACGGATCTCCTTTGTCTCTACAGTTTTGCCTTTTCTAGAAATTTCCTATGAATGGAATCAGACATATAGGCTTTGTATCTGGCTACTTTCACTTGGTGAAATGTTTCTGAGGTGCTTCCAGACTGTTGTGTAAATCAGTAGATTGCTCCTTTTTATTGCCAAGTAGTATTTCACTGGGTGGATCCTTTTACAGTCTTGCTTTGCTCTCTTAACAGTCTGAAACAAAATGTCTTCTCATTGGAAGTTTTGGTTGGAAGTTTTCCATGACGAGAAACTCCAAACCTAGACAATTTCTTGCTGTCCCTGTGCTGTCACTTGAGGGGAACCCTGCACATCATTTCGAGTGTGTAAATGGGGGACAAGATGAGAGGATAATTTTCTGTGTTGCTTTAACACTCAGCTTGTGTTCTTAGATTTCAACTAATGATATGTATCTTTCAGCGAGAAAAAAGTTATTGCATGTCTTTTTTAAAAAATATAATTGTTTATGCTGATTTTTTTCAGAAACATGCTACTGTCATTTATCAGGTAATGACATTATAACATACTTAATCACAATTTTATATGTATTTTACCATAAGAAAATCAATGTACAAGTACGTGACCTATTGCAAGTATACCAGTCTGTGGCACACACGTTTTGCGGTTACCTTAATTCTTGGGTTCACAGCACTAAAGCTGGTGAAAATGTGATATTCTGTGAATGTGCTCTATGCATCTGTTTTGGACTGCATATTCTCCAGTTCAAACATCTCCGTGTGTATATTGTTTTGGAAACACTTCGTCAGCTTCCGGGGCATTCTCCAAACACTTTCTGACATAGTCAACATCGCCGGGTATTTGCAGATTGCTGCAGCTCCTTTCCCCATGATCCATTTCCGGCTGCACAGCTGAGTGGCCCAAAGAGGAAAGAGCATCTAGTGGTCTGGAGAATTTAGTTCAGTGAGCCCTGGAGTTCTTTATTTTTAACTGTGTGATTAAACAACATTTCTGACAGCACAGGAAATCTGACACGTGTTTATTAAGTGCTTCTTTTGAAAAGGGCCCAATGCCAGGGTATAAAGCAATGATTTATATGCTTCATTCATTAAAAAGAAATTTCAGCACCAACTATGTGCCAAATGTGAGACACAAACTTGAGTGATTCTCATCCTCAGGGGATGTACAGCCTACAAAGGGGACATGATCTTGTTGTTATCCTTTAGGTGGTTTGTGTTTGCTGATGGACTTTGGTTTGCTGTGGTTTGGCAGAAACATCATTTCAGGATTACTTGGGAGATAGAAATCCCTTGCTTCACCAAAACACAAGTTTCTTTCCAAAGAGAGGAGCATGAGTTAACCAGACTGAATTGTTTTCTGAGGATGTAGTATCTAAACACGTTTGCGGCTTATGAAATCTAATCATCTTGACCTTGATGACACGAAACTTCTGTACCCATCACAGGGGGGCCATGGGGTGCTCTGAAAGAGCCCTGACACGGGAGCCAAAACAACCCAGGTGCTGATTCTGGCCTTGCTGCTAATCAGCAGGATGACCTTTCACATTTACATTGATTTCCCTGGGCCTCAGTTATTCCTTCTGGAAAAGGAAGACCCTCGTGTCAATATGTTCTTAGGTTCCTTTCAGCAAGAAAATGCTATGAGGCCTTCTTCACTGAGGACACAAGTCCTCATCTAATAATCACTATTAGGTAACCCTCCTAAGGCTTAATGGCTTTTCCATTCTTCGGGAGTTATACATCTTTTCTTTCCAGGGGCTTGCAATGGAGCAAAGTAAGAAACATGTCATTGAGACATATTGATGTTTTAGACATTGATTTTGACTGTGCAATAATGAGAAAAATTAACTTTCATATTTTTAATATATACATATACATAATATAATATATGTTATGTATTATATATATATATATATATATATATATATATATATATATATTCTACCATGAAAATAAGAAAATCAAGTCTTTAAGGTAGGCAAATTAGAAATGAGACTTTTATTTGTTTATTTTTATTTTTTCAAAGAAAATATTATAGGAAAATGATAGTGGGGACCACTGCACTGACTCCTGAAAGAAATACTTTTATTTTAAAAGGCATAAAATGGGGGGTGTCTTTTCTGGTCTTACATCTGTTTTTTAACAGTATGGTGAGACTTTTATGTTATTTATTTTTTTACACTTTACTTGTTTTTTTTACATTCAACATTATTTTATATTAATTTCAGGCGCACAGCATAGTGGTTAGACATGCATGTAATTTAAGAAGTGATCCCCAGAAATGAGACTTCTTGGGTTTAGTGTCATTTCTTCCATTCTCTTCCAACCTCCAACTCCAACACTGATAAGCAGTGAAAATGATGACAGAGGTCACATGCTGTCCCAATGTCCTGCTGTTCTTCAGTAAAGGAAGAGTAAAATCCCCGTCTTTATAATGTAAAAAGTAGTATTTGCACATCCTGTGTTTTAATGATTAATGTCTTAGATATTTACAAAAGCTGTGATAAAGATTTATGTCACCTTTTATTCAAAGATGACAAAACATCAAAAACATAAAAATAAAGGATTCAGTGTTTATCTTACTTTCTGTATATATGATATGAAGCAACTGGGCATAGGGAAACCTATTTTGACAAATTTTGGTACATTTTGGTAAAATGTGGATAAAATTAAAATACCGGGTCTTTAAAAGAGCTATAAATCTTCATTCTGATTAAAGAAATATCTGTTCATTAATTTTAAAAGAGTGTATCAAGAAAATTGACTTGAAGGTTTAGATATAAAGTTGAGGCACAAAGTCCAGTCAAATCTCCAATCAGTTAGCTGTGGAAAACACGATAATTGTGTAATCAGAAAACAGCCCTTCCTGTCGTCATGCCTCGCCTGAAAACAGAAAGTAAACTGCCTGGATGAGACAGAGTCTTGGGATAAAGACCAGTGTTCTAGCAAGGCAAGGGTTCCCGCAGAGAGGCAGAGACCAGAAGGGTCTGAGAGCGTGCGGGTGAATTGGATTAAAGATGGAATTTAGAGATCAGTGAGCAGAGTTTTGCAAATCTGGATGCAAGCAATGTAAAAGCAAGTTTCAAGCAAATGGTGAAATTAGATCCTGTTGCAAAAGACAGAAAACCAAAGTAACAGTGGCTTAACCATGATTTAAATGTTTTTTCTAAACAGATGTGTGACGGGTGCCTCCATCAGCCCGAAGCCAGGCTCCTGCTACATTGTGGCTCACCATTCTGAAAAGGAAGCTTCACTTTATGGTCTAAGACAGTTTCTCAAGCCCCATTGAGGCAGCAAGAAGAAAGAGGGGGAACATGCCCCCTCCATTTAAGGACGCTTCCCAGAAGTGTTAAATACCACCTCTACTCTCCTGGTCTGGAATTTAGTCCCACAGTCACAACAAGACAGACGCACGGGAGGTTGGGAATTCTTGATTCTGGGTGCTTTGTACTCAGTTAAAAATAGGGATTCTATTGTAGAGAAGTGTATCTGCATCAGTAAGGAGTTTAACTTCGCCTAAAGAGGAGTCTGGACATTGCCATACTCGATAGGCGTGTCTTCGTTTAGATTGCAGGCTGGCCACGGCAGAAAGTCTAGGGTGGGGACTTTGGGTCCCGTGGTATTTGTTCAGCTTCAAGAGGGGCTGGAGCCTGAGGTCAGCCGTGTGGCTAACCAGCATTTCTACATGCCGGAGCCTCAGGAACCGCTCTGGACTCCAAGTTGGGGAAGCCTCCCTGGTTGGCAGTACTCCCTGTGTGTTCATACAGCGATGCCAGGACAGTAACACTGTCCCTGACCCCACAGGAAGAGGACGATGGAAGCTCCAGGGTGGAGACTTTCCTGGACTCTGCCCTATGAGCTTCGTCCCTTGGCTGATTTTAATCTGCATTCTTTTGCTGTAATAAATGATAACCATGGGTACAATAGTTTTCAGTGAGTTCTGTCAGACTTGCCAGCCAATTATGAAAACTGAAGGTGATCTTGGGAACCCCCCAAACTTCTCATTGGTCTCAGAAGTGTGAGAGTGGTTTTACGTGGACTGTGCTCACTCGTACTGCATAGCGTCCCAACGCTTTCCTGACAGTAACACAGCGGAGCAAAGGACAGGGCTGTTTGTGGCCAGGACTGATCTGCCTGCTCTGAGCATGAAGGGACCGATAGCTGCACAATCATAATTGATTTATGACATGCAGCATCCTGCAATAAAAGATATTCTGCTATAGAAGATGGGGAGGATGCCGGTAGAGAAAAGCAACATGCCCCCAAAGCAAACTTGCCGTTTCTTCCACCCAGATATCCACACACCTTTCTTCCCACAGGTAGTACAGATTTATTCCTTTCCCTAGAGCTGCAACTTCAAATTCCCATTCCAGCACATCCTCCAGCTCAAAGGCCAGCATCTTGTGCGGTGTACAGAGCTCTTCATCAGCCCAGAGGGGCTCCTGGTGATCTGGAAACCCACGAACCAAAAGGAAAGCTATCTGCTTCCAAATGAGCAGTATACCACGGCGCAGTAAGAAAAGAGTAGGTAAAATAAAAACTCCCATCTGGAAAAGGGGGTTTGTGGGAAACACCCAGCAGTCCTGGGCCTGTAGCAGTGATCAGATCATACGGAATGGTGACACAATAGAATAAATATCTTGGTCGGCCCACCTGAATCTCTTGGGCTCTGGAACAAAGTCTCTTGCCCATTACTCTCCTCGCACTGCCCTGCAGGAGGACCACCTCATCCCTCATCTTTAAAAGCCACTCCAGAAGTGAGCATTAGAGGGTCTACCCTATTTGGGAGCTGAACAGATGTGGGGCCTAAACTTTGTCTTATGGATTGTTTAGCCACCTGCGTTTGCAGGCCAGTTGGTGGTTTCTTTAGCAATACGATTAATAGCACAGACTTAGTAGGCTTCTGAAATGTTTGTTCCATCTTAGGAAATTGAACAACAGAATACACAGAAGTCCCAGTTAAACCTGAATTTCAGATAAATGATGAAAAGTACTTGAGAATTAAAACATTTGAGACATACTTACCCTAAAAAAATTATTGGTTGTTTATCTGAAATTCAAATTTAACTGGGCATCCTGTGTTTTATTTGGCAATCCTATTCCATTTGCAAGAACCAGAGCCTGAATCCTTGCCTAGACAGGTTTTTTTCTTTTTTTCTTGAAGTCGTCAGTCTTTCAGCTGCTGGTCGCTGTGCTTCCCCGTGCCCTTCTCTTCAATTTAATGGTTGCTACCTTCAGGCTTATGAAATGAAGAGCTGGAATGGGAAGGTAACACCCTTACACCAATGTTTGCCTCTGAACTGTCTGGCAGAGAAATTGAAATATAAAGCCCTTTGGAAAACCTTGAAACGTCAGCAATACCGTCTGCCCAGGCTGCCCTTGCTTGGGGTAGGAAAGCAGGGGGGTTATTTAATCCAGCAAGACCCCAAATTACCAGTTTATCAGTCAAATTACACTGAAGGCTCCGGGCAGAAAGGGCTTCCTTGGCAGAACAATATTCCCCATTCTGTTTACAGACCGGCTGGCTTTGCCCCAAGTTCACCTCTGTCTCGGGATGTTAGGAAGTGGCAGGAAGCAGCTGAACGTGCCCAAAATTCTGAATTTTTCCAAGCATTTTTTCCCCTAATGCTCAGCCTTGGTAACAGGAAGTAAGCCTTTTAAAGAAGCACTGGGACCATGCCACCAAACAGCTCATTGCCAGGGACTAATGGTGGTCATTCTCCTTGGCAGTAATATCTGCTGTCCAATTCCTAAGGCAGTTCAGGTTCTGTCGCAGACATTTTCTCACTTTAGCTACTGAATTCTGTATTAGTTAGGACTGGAGTCAGCGGCAAGTGTCAGAAATCACAGAATACCTTAAGTGGGTATATTAGTTTCCTACTGCTACTGCAATAAATTACCACAAACCTAGTGGCTTAAAACAACACAAAGTTATTATGTCAAAGTTCCAGAGGTCAGAGTCTAACATGAGACTTCTGAAACTAAAATCAAGGTTCGGCAAAGCTGAGTTCCTTCTGGAGGTGCCAGGGGACAATGAGTGTCCTTGCCTTTTCCACTTTCAAGAGGCCGCCTGCCTTCCTCGGGGTTTCACTCTTCTTTCCACCTTCAAGTTGCTTCTCTCCAACTTTTGATGCTTCCATCATCACATCTTCTTTTTCTGTCCTGGACATTCCTGCCTCCCTCTTAGAAGGACCCTTCTGATTACATGGTGCCCATCAGCTAATCCCGGATAATCTTCCCGTCTCAGCATCCTTAGTTTACCAAGCACACCTGCAAAGTTGTTGTGGAAGGTAGCTTAGTCACAGCTTCCGGGGATTAGGATGTGGACGTCCTCTTTTTTTTTTTCATTTGAGGGGGGTTATTATTCTGTCTACCACAGCAAGTAAGAAAGAAGTTTATTTCTCTACCAGATAAATGTGGGTGACAGTCCGGGCTACTATGGAGGGTCCATGGGCACAGATTGCTCAGGCTATTTCTACCTTGCCCCTCTTCCATCCTCAGCAAGTAGTCTTCACCTCATGGGCCAAGAGGACTTTTCACACTGTCACCAACACATCCAAATTCTAACCAGCTGGGTGGAGGAAGGGGGAAAGGAAGCACTTGCTCCCTCTCTTTGAAGGTAGTTCCCAGGAGTTGCCCACTTGGCTTCCATGAACATCCCTTTGGCCAGAACTTGTCACATGGCCACTCCTAGTTGCAAGGGCGACTGGAAAATGCAGGAATTACTCTGGGCAGCCACATGCCCAGCTGTACTATTGCAGAGAGGAAGGGGTGGACATCTATTGGGGGACATCAAGCATTCCCTCCAGAGTTCTTGACTAAATCTCTAAGATTATATGCACACTTTCAAAGAATAACTTTAATCCACAGGCAAGTGTGCTCAGTTCCAGAAGGGAGACAGTTTTTACCTAACTGCCACTGGTCTTGTGCAGATCTTCAGAGGAAGGCAACACGCATCCTGTGTGTAGCACCCAGACTCATGATCCCATAAAAAAAAAAAAAAAAAAAAAAAAAACTGAAGCAGAGACATTCACGTAAATAACTTCCAGGGAAAGAGAACATGAAATGGAAGTTTGATGGCTCCAGAAATAAGCAGTTTTTCCTCCAGCAGCTTAGCGTGTACTGAAGGACCTGCTGATCACCAGTGAATGGATGCTGTGAGCTCTCGCTGCGTGAGGCCGTGGCAACTGGAGGAGGGCATCTGAGAGTGGAAGTGAGGCCGCAGGGCACAGCCAAGAAGTGGGCATGCTTCCCTGGAACTGAACACGAGTTTCACGAAGACCGCATGGGCACAGCAGACGGGAATGGGGGTCTGGGTGAGACAGAGAACGCACACCCCTATCTACACGCAGAACCCCTCTCAGTCCCCCGGCTCACATCCCTGCAGCAATCAAGTCTCATGAGCATGAGCTCCTACAAGGGTCTCTGTCGCCCACCTCTCTCCATCCTGCCTTATTACCACGATCAGTGCCCAGCTACTATTTTCTCTTGCTAGGATTCCTACAAACATTTCCTAACGGAGATGTTATTCTGCAATATATTCTGCACATTGCAGCCAGAAGGATCTTTCAAAATGGCACAGCTGATCACCTCATGTTACAGGTTGAATTGTGTCCCTCCCAAAAAGATATGTTAGCGTCCTCTCCCCCAGCACTTCAGAACGTGACCTTGTTTGGACACAGGCTCTCTATAGAGGTTATCAAGGTACAGTGAGGTCACACTCGACTGAAATTACTTGTTCAACCATCTCTCTTCCTTTCTAGGCTGTAAGCTAATGAAGGGAAGACTACATCTGTTTTATTCCCGGTGAGTCCTCAGGACTTAGCATAACACATATTGGCACCGAGTAAATAGATGGGAAAAAATCGATCAAATGAATAATACTATATTTTCTTTCTTAAAAATGTTTTTCAATTGTAGTTGACATTTAATATTATATTAGTCTCATGAGTAATATATTTCCCTGTAAATTGTGTAAGTATCTCTATTTCTATTTTTATCCCCAACTTTTGGTATTTTAAAACTTTCCAACATAGTGAGGAGCTGAAACATTGTACAGTGAACACACATCTACCACCTAGATTCTAAGAGTAACACTTTGCTCTATTTGCTTTATCACATATCTATCCATCCACACCCAATTATTTGGGTACGAGTTTTGAATCACAGATGCCCTCAAAGGTGCCCGGCAAACATGCCCGTTCAGTTTAGCAACTATTCCTGGGACACAGACTGTGAATACGTCTAAAAGTCAGGTCCTTGACCCTTTGTACTCATGCAATGATTGTGTGGATTTATAACTTTAAAACTGGAATTTTAAAAGGGGAGCTCTGTAGAGTCATCCAGCATTGCCTTCTTTCCAGATCCTTACCTGTTTTCAGTGTAGGTTAGATTTAGCAGAGAGAATTGAATACAATATGTTGCCCTCAGTTTAGGATTAATAAAGAAACGGCCCAGATAAACCAAGAAGAGCTCCATGATGATGCAGAAAACAAACCGATGGGGCCGTAACTGAAATGGAACAAAGGACACCACATCTGGAAGAGGAGCCTGTGGCGGGCAGCCATTGGTCCACTCAGTCAGGGTCAGAGAGGGTGAACCAAGACATTGAACTTCCCTACAGGACTGGGGCGATAGCTCCTTGCCACCTGGCCCTCCTGGAATTCCAGGAAAACCCAGTAGTCTCTGAAGGAAACAGAATTCCAGGCTAATGAGCTGTTGGGAGTAATCGCAAAAGAGATTTGGCGCAGTCAAGATGATAGAGCTGAGGCAGCTGGCCAGGAGCTGGTAGAGAAGGAGAGCAGGCGGCCCTGTGTTGTCCCTCTTGCTGCGTACACTCCTGCAGCCGACACAGGACACGGAGTGGCCACCTGGCCTCCGTCATGTTAAACCTCAAATACTGCATCCTTGGCATGTGACTCAGCGTTCATGAGCAATGACAGATGTCAAGGTAATTTCGGTGATTTTCGCCATGACGATGTCTTTCACGAAGGCTTCTCCTATTCTTTTCAGAGTTATTAAATTTACCCATGGCCCATATTTTGGGGGTTTGTTTTGCATAAGTTCTGGCTATATTTGTCATAAAAATTTTCTCTCAGTGGATTTACACTTTAGAATTTTGAATAACTCCAGTGTACAAACTCTCAGGGCACAATGGTCTGTTGTTGATATGCTGTAGGAAGTTGACAGTTGGCCCAATCAACCATCTCTCCATGGTGAAGTACACTCTACATCATGGCAGGTAAATGGAAAGCAAACAATACAAACGAGGAATAGAGGTGCATGGCACCAAATGTTAACACAAGTAGAATTATTAGAAGGCTCTGAGAATGAAATTAACATAAGAGATAAAATATATGGTTTTAACAAGTTTTCCTTTCCTTATTGCCTTTTAATACTGAGTTTATGATGCAGTGTTTATCGATTTGCATATTTGAGAGATATTTTAAATGTCTCCCCCATAAATGGTAAGGATCTTCTATAAGGAAGAATGTCCAGAAATGACTAAATTAATCTTGTATTTAACTTGAAGCAACTCCATCTTGGATTTCAGTTACGAAAGCCAATACATCCGTGTTTTGCTTAAGATCATTTAAATCGGCTTCTGGTCCTTGTAGATGAAGACTGGTGACTCTGCCCTTAGTTATGCCTTTTCATTCTTTTAAAACAAAATGTAGTGGTAAATATATTTTTAAACTTTAATAGTAAACAATTTAAAATTTTATGGTTCATATTTTTGAAATAATGCATATTTGTGAGAAGAGCAAAAAAGTACAAAAGGTATCCATCGTCTTACCGTGTTTCCCCAAAAATAAGACCTAGCTGGACGATCAGCTTTAATGTGTCTTTTGGAGCAAAAATAAATATAAGACCGGTCTTATTTTAATATAATGTAAGACCTGGTTTTATTTTAATATAATACAAGACCTGGTCTTATTTTAAGATAAGACCAGGTATAACATAATATAATATAAAATAATATAATATAATATAATATAATATAATATAATATAATATAATATGATATAATATCATACTGGTTCTTATATTAATTTTTGCTCCAAAAGACGCATTAGAGCTGATGGTCCGGCTAGGTCTTATTTTCGGGGAAACACGGTAGTCAGCCCAGCATAGGCACTGTTAATGCTTCCGGGCAGTTCTTTTCCTGCTAGGCTTTCTGTGTGCGTGTGTGTGTGTGTGCGTGTGTGTGTGTGTGTGTAATTTAGACACTTATGTTGCATATGTTTTGTTTGCCTGTTTTTCACAGCTGGATTCCTTTTTAACTTCTAACACAACCATTTTCTCCGCATTGAAGTTAAATATGATTTGGTTGTCTTATCTGTTACTGCATCACAAACCATCTCAAAACTTTGTGGCTTAAAACAATAGTCATTTTATTATTTCTCACAGTTCTGTGGGTCAACTTCTGCTGGTCTTGCTTTGTATCATTCCTGTGGCTTCAGTCAGATGTCAGAGGGGGTGGAACCTCGAAGATGGCTTCATTCAAATGTCAGGTCCTTGTAGGGATGGCAGGAAGATGGGTCTTAGAGTTTGGGGGTTGCTTGTAGGCCCTCAACATGGGTCTTGGGTCTCTCAGAGCTCCCAAAGTACAAAAGTAGGAGTTGCCACGCCTTTTTAAATCTCAGGCCCAGAATTCCCACTTTCTCCTATTGGTTAAGAAGAGTCACATATGAGACATGTCACAACTGATGACATGGCCCAGGCCACTTCCTCCCCATGTGCTCATTTCTTGTGGGGACTTTTTCTGGCTATTCTTGCTTATCTATTATTCCAAATAAACTATAATCCATCTGCCTGGCTCCAGGAATAAAGAGAAGATGGTATTTTTATTGGCATTGCTTTAAATTTATAAATTAAGTAGGGGAGAATTAACATTTTGATGATGTTGAACTTTCATATCCATACATATGGTATGCTTTTCTCTCCGTTTAAATCTACTGCTATGTCTTTTGCAAAAACATTAATAATTTTTCTCATACAGGTTTTTCAGATTTCCCATTAAATCTATGCCTAATTTGTTTTATTATTTCCTGAACTCTTTAATCCAATTAAGTTTTGGCGGGGCGGAGGGGGAAGAGGGGAAAGAAGGTGTAATAGCAAAATTGAAATGAATTTTTCTTCTAAATATAAAGTCATTTAAAATCATGTACTGAATAATCCTCTGTTTGCTACTGATTTATAACTCTTGTATCATATATTAAAATCTCATGCTGAGGATGTGCTCTGAGCTATCTTGTCCAATTGTCCTTATGCCAGAATGATGCTGTATTAACTCTCATAGCTTTACTATGTATTATGCTTAGTAGGGCTCTTTTCTGTACAATTAACGTATTTAAAAGATAAACCTTTCAAACACTATTATTTTTTTCAGAAGAATTTTAACATAATTTCATTAAATTTCCTCATTAAAATTATATTGAGATGAATTAATTAGGTCTAAAAATTAATTTTATAACACTGGACATTTAAAAGCATTTAGAGTTCCTATTTTGAAATACTGTGCATCCATCCACTTTTCATATTTCATATTTCTTAATTCAGCCTTATAGTTTTATTCATGTAACTCAAACATATATTACAGTCAAATTACTTCAAGTATTTTATATTTTTATTGCTATTGAGAATACAATCCCTATTTTCATTTTATTTTCTAACTGGTTATTGCTGTTAAATAAAAATGCCTATTGAGTTTTGTATATGTAGTTGTTTTAAAATTTACAGGCACAACATATAAATGGCCAAAGAAGTAACAATCTTCATTTCTCTATAAAGTAACCCAGTTTAGCTCTCCAGCAACCATTTCTGCTGAGGGTGGGGAAAAGAAATCAGTCTTCCTACTCAGTTGGAACTCAATTGATAGTGTTTTATATTCCCTTTCCCATCCCCATTCTCCTTCTGTCCTTTTCTCTGAAGTGTTCTACTTGGGATGGGGAGAAGCATATGGTTCAAAAATGCTATGTACCTCGGCCAATGTCCCAGCTGGAGTAAAATGCACTCTTTCTGCCGGCAGTCCCACTGGTGTCACCAAGCAAGAGGGATTGAGCTTTCCCCATTACTGACTCAGTCCACAACTGACTCTTGTTGGATCTTCTAATCCTCTGCTCCTGCACTTTCATTCAGCCCCTCTGAGTTTTCTAGCATTTTCTGTAGCCCTGTTCATCCCCATTCCCAAGCGGGATGTTGACTCCACAGGACAGGCAGCCAGACCCGACCCCAGGATCTACTTTGCTCTATTCTCTTTCCATACCTCTTCCTCTATGCCAGGTCTCATACCTCACACACTTTGTGATTCAGGGTGTAATTTTGATGAAGGGGGGGGGCACCTACTAGGAATTACAAGGAGTAAAAATACTTTAGATAATATTTCAAACATATGGTCCTACTCCATGTATTTATCTTGTCTCTTTCTATTATGGAATGCAAACATATATACACACAAAGCACAGAGATAGTATAATAAAGCTCCATGTCCTGTCACCCAGATTCAATAATTATCAACATTTGTTTTGCCAGTCGACGTGCCCCAACTACATCTCCTCCCTCCTTCTTTTTCCTCCTCCTCCTCCTCGTCCTGGAGTTATTTTAAAGAAAATCTCAGGTATCATATCATTTAGCGCTGGCCAGATTTTCAAACTCTTTTTCTAATAACTTTTCAGAGTATCCTTCCTTTGGCTGCATCCTGTAAATTTTGGTACAAAGCATTCACGCTTTGTTATTTTGAGTTTCCTTATGGTATTTTTATTTGCTCCTTGACCTAATGTATTTGGGAAAGTATGTCTTAATTTCCAAGGAGTTAAAATTTTGATGGTTAAAGTATCTGAACTGTACTTAGTTAATTGAATATAAGATTTTCTTCATGGCCTAGTATGCAATCAATGCTTATAAATGATCAGGGACACTTGACACTTAAAAAGGTGAATTTCCTGTGATTTCTATCTTATTTGTTAATTGTACCTTTTAATTATTTTGTTAAAATCCTCTATGTCTTTTTTTTTTTACCCACTCAACCTCTGATAGGCTATGTTGTGTTCAAATCTTCTACGAACTGTCTGTCCATTATTTTTATACGTCTAAATACTTTTGTTCTATATATTTTTTTGTTGCTATATGTTACAGCTTGAATTTAATGTCATTGCCAAATTCATCTGTTGAAATTCTAACCCCCAGTACCTCAGAATGTGACAGTATTTGGAAACAGGGTCTTTACAGAGGTAATCAAGTTAAAATGAGGTCATTAGTGTGGGGCCTAATAAATATGACAGGGGTCTTTACAAAAAGGGAAAATTTGGAGGCAGGCACACATGTGGGGACAAGGTCATGTGAAGATGAAGACACATGAAAAGAAGACGATGTGAAGAGACACGTGGAGAAGATGGCCGTATCAGCAGGCTGAGGAGGCAGCTAAAACAGAACCTTTCCTCACAGCCCTCAGAGAAAAACAACCCTCTGACACCTTGTTTTCTGACATCATTCTCCAGAACTGTGAGAGAATATTTTCTATTGTTTTAAGCTGGCCTGTTTGTGGTACTTTGTTACAGTAGCCCTAGGACACTCACACACTATTATGTTCTGCCATGGTTTATGTAATGTGTCTTCACTCTCAATTGATAAAATGACCCCCTGCTCCTTTCTTTGTAATATTGTACACCTTCTTGATTTTCCTATTTGTTTGGCAGGCCTTTGCCGAGTCTTTTAGTGACGATCCTGTGACCCCTTGCTATAAGCCCAGGTATTTGTTGTGTACACACATGTAGTATGATTGCGTTTGTGAGGTCTGGAATCAAAATGGGTGGCTGCCACTTAGTTGCTACATGGCCTTGGGTGAGTACGTTAATCTTTCTGTGCCTCAGCTTTTTCCTTTTGTAAGGTGAGGAAATAGTAATTATACTTATATCATAAGAACTAATATACTTATAAGATTGTTATGAAAATGGAATCAACTAAAACATTTACAGTGCTTAGAACAGTGCCTGACTTAAGCAAGTACTTGATAAATATGTGAGATGTTATGAATCTGGTCGACTTCCCCATAATGGAGGTATTATGAGATCATTTTACAGATGAAGGAAACTGAGTTAAGTCAGGAAGTTAGTGTGACAGGATTGTTATAGGTTGAGTTGCCAGGAGGTGTGCTCTGAGATGGAGATTCTTGTGCAGGAAGTATATTAGTTGTGTTCTCCTGATCAACACGTGTGCAGGGGAGAGGGACAAAGTAGCAGGCTTGGGCTGGGCAGAGAGAACAGTTGAGCTGGGATGCAATCATAAGAAAGGCTCCTCATGCAAAGGGAGCAGAGTGGTATCTCCACACATTTCGTGATGCTCCCTTCCAAAGGGAGAGACAAATTTCCCTTCCCTCGAGTGTGGGCTGGATTGTGACTCTTCTAATGAACAGAAGAAAAGTGAATGTGGAAAGTCAGAGCCTAGGCCATACAAGGCACTTCAGCTCCCTGCCTGCTCTCCCTCTGGGATTGCCTCATTTAGGAGAAGTTAGCTGCCTGCCATGCTGTGGAAAGTCAACATGGTGAGGAGCTGAGGCCTCCAGCCAATAGCCACGTGAGGGAACCACCTTGGAAGTGGATCCTCCAGTCCCAGTCAAGCCTTCCAATGACTGTGACCCTAATATGTTGACTATAACCACCTGAGACCTTGAGCCAGAATGACACAGTGAAGCTGCTAAGTTCCCAATCTGCAGAGATCATGAGATAATAAATGTTTCTAGTTCTTTACCACTGTTCGGGTAATTTGTTATGCACAATGGACACTAAT
Organism: Rhinolophus sinicus; assembly: GCF_057876585.1. Classification (NCBI taxonomy): domain Eukaryota; kingdom Metazoa; phylum Chordata; class Mammalia; order Chiroptera; family Rhinolophidae; genus Rhinolophus; species Rhinolophus sinicus. The sequence goes on from NC_142517.1 coordinate 6,868,330, forward strand.
ATAGGGAGTTTTGGAGCTGGAATTTTCTTCAGAGTTGTCCCAAACTGGGGTAAAGGGGAGAGGTCTTTGCATCCTAAGTGGACTAGTCATTGCATTTGGGCTGCCTCCTCCAGAAGGGACCGTGACTTGGGTAAAGCAGTTTTCTTCAGCTGAGGGCAAGTTTTTGAAGAGTGACTTAGCTGCAAGCTGTTGAGACCAAACTCCGAGCAGCTCAGGGAACACATCCTTCAGTCCTGAAATACAGGTCTGGGCAGAGCAACACAGCATCCACGAAATGTTTAGTGGGACCTCTCCTATTGTCCCAGAATGGGGACTCAGCTCACAGCTGAAAACAACAGGCATGGTGCCCCATCTTCTACTGAAAAACGCCTACAATTGGACCTGACCCTTTCCCCAGGGCTTAATACAAAGGTGTAGAGCTAGTCCTGTTTCTGCCAAATACTTTCCTAATTGTCTCCTTTTCAGTCTACAAAGGAGGGCAGGGGGAGGAATAAAAGGAGGTGGCCGGCCTTGTGGAGAGTACGTTGCTTCTGGTGGGAAGTGAGGGAGCGGGGGAGGCTGTAAGATGATCTCTCCTTGGTAACAGTAGGACCTACTGGAAAGAGAGGCTGGTAGGTACAGATTCCCTACTTGCAAATCTGTCTAGTCAGCATTCTTGCTGATTTATTCATCTGTATTTCAGTAGGGAGCTGGCAGATTGAAGAGAGATGGCAGGGTGGAGAGGAGAGCCCATGGGGCAGCCTCTAGTCTAGCCCTTTTGTGTGGCAAGGATGTGTCATTTCTCAAGAGTCAGGTGGACTCTGTGGAAGATAAATGGTCTTGAGATGCCTTGCTGGACCACCTCACCCAGGAGAGTATATGGCTGTGTGCTAGCAGTGGGGTGATGGAAAAGATCAAACTGGAGATAGATGTCCCATGAAAATGTGTGGCAAGGAGGACCACCAGGCCTTTTGATATGTGCTCCATGAAAGGAATTTCAAACAAGGGCCGGTTACCTGGAGAAGCAGGGATCAACTAAGAGAGAGCTCCAGTAGTGGCCAGTTAAAAGACACTTGCCTCAGCACAGAGCCAGGCCTTGAAGAAAACATCAGGGAAGAGTCTGAGAACCGAACCATGACTTGCACCTTCTCACCTTAAGGGTCTTGGGTCCCACTCAAGCCATGAGATTGCCATTTTGACATCCTCTGGTTTTTAGTAACTGAAATTGACCAGAAAGTTATGGTATCACCTAAGGTGTGGTTAAGGTATGGAAAAGAGTCAAAAAGAGCAGTGATTGGAGAAAAATGGACCGTTTTATATTTGGAGGCCATCACACTGAGATGGTTCAACAAACTGTTTACACTGATAATTGCTGGAACTCAAGCTCTTTGCACTGCACCAGCATTCCATAAAGATTGCGTACAGCCCACAAAGCTGAGTAAAATATGGCACACCTGTCCTCGAGGAACAAGAAATGTTCCGCTGTAAAAGAAGTATAAAGCAGGTTTGCTGAAGCAAACAAGTCCAGAATATGGATCCTGGTAATGTGTTTTTTTTTTTTTTCCGTTTCCTTGCAGCCTACTGAGATTGATATTTTATCGGTGGAAAAGATGGGTGAGTCTAGTGGAGAGGGATTCACTTCTTGAATTGTAAATAGACTAGACTGTGGTTATTAAGTCATTAATGAACTGTTTTAGAATTGCCGAATTTGAGTTGCTAGTAAGATGACCAAGACAGACGCGGGCGCCCTACGGGCAGAGAGGCGCTGAAAACTGAGAACTGAATGTTGGGAAACACCACATGTATCAACCTTCAAAAGTAATTGCAGCATCACTGCTGTGCTATAAAATACCTTACATTCACAGGAGGGAGGCACTCGTGATCCTAATACATGAAACCGTCTTGCAGAAAATTTCTGATGTAATCCTAAAAGGAACGCAGTTTTAAAAACAAATACCAGGATCAAGAAATTTAAGAGAACAGAAGTACTTCACTGTATCATGTTACCAAAATAATGGAAATTTACCTCTCCGCTTATTGGAGAACTCCTTGTTTAAAAGAGATTTTATTTCGATAAACGTAGTACGTTGCCTAACACTGTATTGCTGCCCTGCGTGGGGGCAACTCCCCCCAAAAAACTGTCTGTAACTTGCGTCTAGTTCAGTCAGCTCTCGCCGGGAATAAACACTAGGCAGGCCCGTTTTAGCTTTGAGGCGTTGATTTCCACCAACTGCCGGGAGCCAGCGCCTGCGAGCCGCGCCTCCCCACATCCTGCGCACGAATATGAATATTCAACACCCCGTTCCAGGGCGCGCGCCGAGGGAGTACCCACAAGCCCCCGCGCCAGCGAGCCCGCGCCGCGGCTGAAAGCGGGGCGAAGTCCCCGCGCTCGCGGAGACCTTGGCCCTGGGCCCGGGGACAGGGGCGGGGCAGTCCAGCCGACCGCCCATCGGTGCCTTGTAGACCGGGAGTGTGGGGGCGCGGACGCCGCCGAGCCGGGGGCCTGACACAGGGGCGTCGGTCCTCAGAATCCCCGGGAGAAAGTGGGGGAGGACTAGAGATGACGACCGGAAGGTGACGGGGAAGAAACGCAGTTCCCGGTTATCACCGCCCTTAAACCCAACTCAATAACGCGGCACCCCTGCACCGCACAGCCTGACGGGAGGCTCAGCTGCCCTGCGCTGCTTAAGCCTGCGACACCCCTCTGGCACCGCCCCCCGCCGCGGCGCACGCCGGGAACGCCGAGATTCCCTCTCCCTCTAGTAAACCGACGAGGAGGAGGGTATTTCCGGCGTTTTGTCTTCAGAGAAGGGGTGGGGCTAGCCTGATCTCGCCCCTCACGCCCAGCGGGGGCGGGACGAAAAGAGACACCCCCTCGGCCCGCTCTAAGGTCCGCCCCTGCGCCGGAAGAAGGAAGGCGGGGGAGTCCACCAGACGTAGGGCGTGAGGTCACGTGACGCAACTGCCGGCGGAGAGGAGAAAAGGGCGGGGCTCGTGTCGGGAGGGCGGGGGTGACCCGCCTCCTTGGGTCACGTGCGGCAGGAAGTGGTGTGGGCCGCGGAGTTTTCGAGATGGGAACCTCCCTGGACATTAAGATTAAAAGAGCGAATAAGGTTTATCACTCCGGGGTAAGTGGGGTGGGTGGGCCTGCGGGTTTTACCGTGTCCAGGAGTTCACGCACTTTTGGGTGTCCCTGGGCGGGGCAGGGGCGCGCCGCCAGCAGCGTGCGGCCCGAGGGTCCGGCGCCGGCGCTGCAGCTCCCACCGCCTGGCTCCTGGAACCTCCGCCTCTGTCTCGGGCCCCGGGCTTGAGCCGTCGCAGGGACCCCTGAGGGCGGAGGAGCTCGAGGACTAGCCGACCCATTCCTCCTATCGTAAGGTGACTGCAGAGATGTGACGAAAGGCAGAATTCCTTTGGAAAGCAGAAATACGCACTTCAGGCCGTGGTCAGCCCTAACACCATACGAAACATACTCATATTTCTGGTTTTATTCTTAGAATAACACACAGAAGGAATGGCATATTAAAATGCAAGCTCTCCAAATTAAAAATCTTAATTATGCCATTAACAAGTTTTGTGCCACTGGCCACCTAACCTCCTCGGGCCTCAGTTCCCTTACTTGCAAAATGAGCTGTTGCAAGGTTCCTCTAACTCCATCTCGAGGGATCTCCACGCTTACCTTTTATCAATCAGTAACCCCGGGGAATTTAAAAATACGATCGCCCGGGCCCCACCCCCAGAGATACCAGTGACGCCAGTGTGCAGCCAGGGTTGAAATCACAGCTTGCTGTCACACTTTGTGGAATAAAATTGAGAGGAGTGATTAGTCCCATGAATGCAGCTAGGACTCAGAAGGGCTAGAATAACACGTCATCAATGGATGCTAAAAGCTTTGGGTGCAAGATAATTGGGGAAACCTGATATTTACACAGATTCCAATAGTCACCTCCTTAATTGCAAAGGGAAAAAGCTACCTTTATAGTGGAGTCTGATAGAGTCCCCTCTAACCAAGAACAAGGGTGAACGTCACCCTACCATGACCACTAATGAGGCCGACTGTTCTGGCGTAATAATAGAGGGTTTTGTCATACATCGAGAAGGCTATAATACACCTGTGCAGTATATCTGCCAAAAATGTTTAACCTAAATCAGTTCATGAGAAAACTATCAGGCATATCCCAAATTAGGAACATTCTGTAAAATAAGTGGTCTGGATTCTTAAAAAATGTGAATGTCACGAAAAAAGAATTTTTCTAGATTTAAAGAGACTAAATGGATATGATAACCAAATTCAGTGCATGATTTTTGATAAATAAGTTTGTGGGCTCTATTAAATAATAGTGTTGTATTGGTGTTAAATTTCCCAAATGTAACATTTGTATTTTGGTTAGGTAGAAGAATACTGAAGTATTTAGGAGTCACAATTATAAAATTTTAAATCGCCCGACCATAAATCGTGTGTGTGTGTGTGTGTGTGAGCACATGCGTGTTCACACTCCGACATACGTGGAGAAAAGAACGCAAATGTGGCAAAATAGTAATAATTGGTGACTCTAATTGAAAGTATATGGGTCTACTTTGTATTCATTTTTAAATAACATCTTTATAGAGATCTAATTCAAATACCATAAAATTCACCCTTTTAAAGTACAGAATTCAGTGACTTTAATATGGTCACTCAGTTATGCAACCATCATCACCATCTAATTTTAGAACATTTTCATCACCTTCAAAAGAGACCCTGTACTCATTAGCAGTCACTCCTCAATTCCCCCTCCCTCTCAAGCCTGGCAACACAAATCTACTTTTTATCTCTGTGGATTTGCCTATTCTGGACATTTCATGTAAGAGGAATCCTACAATATGGGGCCTTTGCGTCTGGCTTATTTCACTTAGCATAATTGTTTTCAATGTTCATACATATTGTATGTAGCATGTATCAGTTCTTCATTTTTTATTGGGGAAGGGGAACAGGACTTTACTGGGGGAACAGTGTGTACTTCCAGGACTTTTTTCCAGGTCAAGTTGTCCTTTCAATCTTAGTTGTGGAGGGCGCAGCTCAACTCCAGGTCCAGTTGCCATTGCTAGTTGCAGGGGGCACAGCCCACCATCCCTTGCGGGGGTCGAACCGGCAACCTTGTGGTTGAGAGGACGCGCTCCAACCAACTGAGCCATCCAGGAGCTCAGCGGCAGCTCAGCTTAAGGTGCCGTGTTCAATTTTTAGTTGCAGGGGGCGCTGCCCACCATCCCTTGCGGGAGTCGAGGAATAGAACTGGCAACCTGGTGGTTGAGAGCCCACTGGCCCATGTGGGAATTGAACCAGCAGCCTTCGGAGTTAGGAGCACGGAGCTCTAACCGCCTGAGCCACTGGGCCGGCCCCTTCATTCCTTTTTATGGCTGAATAATATTCCATTGTATGGATAGACTACATTTGATTTGTCCGTTCATCTGTTGATGGACATTTGAGTGGTTCTTACTTTTTGGCTATTATGAAGAATACTCCTGTGAACATGTGTACAATTTTTGTGTGAACATGTGTATTCGTTTCTCTTGGGAATATAACTAGGAGTGGAATTGCTAGATCAAATGGTAACTTCATGTTTAACTTTTTGAGGACCCACCAAACTGTTTTCCAAAGCACCTGTACCACTTCCTACTCCAGCAGTGAATGGTGGTTCCAATTTCTCCTCTACTTTGTATTCTTATAATTTTTCTGTAGCTTGGAAATTTCAAGTTGAGAGTTGGGTGAAGCAGTGACAGGAATCTATGTACATTTTGCTTTAATATTTACTTCATTAAAAAGTTAGCACATTCCATTCAGAGATGTTACTCCAGCTGAAATGCTAGATGTTTTCTGTGGTTTTAAATAATGGTACAAGTAATGAAAAATACATTTAGAAAAGATGCAAGAAATGGAATCATGAAGTTGACCCAGCCAGAAGTCTTACACAGCCAGGACCACACCTGTAGGTCGCACAGTTAAAGGTGTCAGCTATGCCCATCTAGTGCACATTTTTTGGTGCCATTATCAGGACCAGAAGCTGCAGTGGTTGGCTTCTGGCAGTGTTTCTTAGTCTTCAGTCACTTTTACACTTAAATCATTTTACACTAATGCAATTATATTAAATGCATTTTAAAGAGATACCTTATATGGCGATTGTAAAGGAAAAACCAGTATAGCTTCTAAACAAATGGTTGCTATGTATTTTTTAAAAAGCCAAAACAGTTATTAAACTGATTAATCAGTTGACAAAAATATGTACCTGGACATATGTGCCTGTGACTCATGTGTTAGACTCCGTGATCTGTGATTCAGGACAGGTCGATAGGTGGCCAGCACTGTCATGGCTGCTTCCTAGGCTCCAAGTGGCAGGACCTTTGGTGGCTAGTCACTTTGGGCAGTGCATGTTTCAAGCGCCATGGTTGTGTAAGGGGTGGCCTCGTCCACTCTCCCTAGTCAGAGCTGGCTATAGGTGGAACTAACAGCATATACATTTTCAGTTTTCTCCGCACATTTCAACAGCACTGGTAAAGATCCAGTTACTAAAGGTTTGGCTCATTGGTAGCAAGCAGGGTACCTGTGTTGCAAGGCCTGAGGGTTCCTCCCGTTGAGTCCAGAAACTTGGTTTGTGTTTCCAAAGCCATGGATGGTCTGAGACAATCAGGAATGGGATAAACATTTCCCTAATTCCATATTTCCAGCCAAAATTGTGATTTCCCGAGGAGAGGCCTTAACTAGTATTGTCCTATAATAATGTGAACTAGCATAGCCCTTTCCAACTCACAGTGCTTTAATCCTCACAACTACTGAAGAGATGGCATTTTCCTCCCATTTTATGGTTGAGAAGACTGAGGCTCAGAGAATTCAGTGACATGCCAAGGTCACTAATAAGAGCGAATATTTGAAACTCAGTCTTTTTCTCCCCAAGTCCAGCACTGTGCGTGTGCCTTCTCTGGGTCTTAATTCTCGTCGGTAGGATGGAGATGATACCCACTCAGGATTTCTCGTGAGGATTAAATGAGATAGTGTTTTAAGACATTTATTATAAAGTACAAATTGCCAGCTGTAAAAATGCTCATGGGGATGTAAAGTACAGCACAGGGAATATAGTCAATAATATTGTAATAACTGTATGGTGTCAGGCAGGTACTAGAGTTATCGCTTCCTCAGTTATATAAATGTTTAATCACTGTGTTGTACACCTAAAACTAACAATATTGTGTATCAACTGTAACTGAAAAATAAAAAATAAAAGTTAAAAAAAAAAAAAGACGTTTATTATCGGTTCTGACCCGTAGTGGGGGCTCAAATGGTAGGTGGTAGTGGTATCCTTAGACTTTTCCAAGTCTTTCACACTCAGAATTGCTCTTTGTCCGCCGCGAGTTGAGCATGTTGCTAGCACACCCTACGGATGGCTCAGTTAGTGCTCACGGTGCTTTCCAGAGTTGGCTGTCTCTCCAGGGTGGACTTGGAAGGCAGGCAGGCCAGTGACCAAGGAGATCAGATAGAGATGACAGCGTTGCGGGCACTGGAAGCTGAGTGTGGCTTTGGTATTGCTGTGTGCTGCTTTGCTCGGAGCAGCAGATGTGTTCTTGATCACAGTTCGACTCAAATGTGTTGTCAGTTATGTTACCATTTCAGGGCGCTAGAGGAGGATATTGGGTGAAAGAGCCTTGCAGGAAATCTTTTTGCAATGTAAATATAATTCATTTGTTTTATGAATTCAGAATGTTTTACATTCTTTAAACCTGACACATGTACTCATGAAAATGACACTGTTAAATACTACAATTGTGGAAAACATAAACGAGAGATTTACTACCCAGCATAGCCAGGGTACAGTGACTGAGGGCAGACTGCTGTTGCCACAAGAGCCTTTAGGTTTGCAGTTGTCTTATTTGGCACATGTAATTTCCTGTTAAAAAAATAGTAAAAAGGAAAAATCCTATACATGATAGTTCATTATTATGAAGAAAAATTGCAAAGCTAGAATGGAATGAAAAGAAAGCCTACCTGTTCTACTTTGTCCTACTGGATTCTTCCTACGTGAATGGTCAGTTACAGTGAATGCTGTGGTAAGTACTTAGGGTATAAAAATGTAGATCTTTGAGCCAGGAGGGACCTCATTTTGTGGGAGGTGTGTTCTGTCATCTAAACTTTAAGTGGGTTTCTCTTCTCACTCATAACCTAATGCTCCTGAAAAGGCTTGTCTCCTAAATCATACCCTAACCCTTATATAATGCATGGGAGGTGTTGTCACAATTATCTAAGCCGTTGGAAAACTGAGATGCAGTGAAATGATTCATGTAGTTCTCCATTTGGTGTTTGGTGCAGCAGATCTTGTACCGGCCTGAGCATTGGGAAAGCCTGCCCGACCACTGTGGGGGTGTCGATTTCTAGACTCTGCAGCAGCTGGACAAGTCTCAGCACGTCGGACACCCTTGCCCTGGCAGGCTGCTCAGACTTTGGCAGGGGGGTTAGATCTTTCCCCAGTCTGGACGTCCTGACCTTGCATCTTCCTGGGTTCAGCCCTGTGTAGCCAGCTGTGCCCTCTCTGTGGGATGAAACCTGCAGTCATGTCCTCCCCAGTTCCTGCGGTATCTCCCCCAGCGCTAACTCCCAGCTGTGCCGCTCACAGGCTGGAGAGCCAGCGGCACAGCTGGGTTTTGTGGAGATGGCGCCTCTCTTTTCCTCCTCTTATTCCCCCTCATTGACTCCTTTCCCACTACTCCCCCGCCTGAGTTGTCAGAGCCCCATCTATAGATGGTCCCAGCTCTCAGCCTGCCAGGAAGTTCATCGCTGCTGTCACCCTTACCTCCTCTGTCCCTGGTCCTGCTAGTCTGAAGCGCGTGCCCTCTCTCCCCATTTGCCTTGGGGCCGAGCTGACCCCTCCTTGGCCCCCTCTCATTCCCTCTCTTTCTGCACCTCTGCTCCCTCCTCCTCTCCAGCCCTCTCTTCCACCTTTGTTGTCTCCCCTCTTAGCACAGGCTGGTTCTGGGAAAGTGGTCAGTTGACGCCAGTTTTCCATCTGCTTTCCATTTTCACTTCAGCTACACTTTGGGAGTGTTGAACCCTCTAGCTCCGAATGCTTCTTCACCTCATTCAGTCTTTTTAATCAGGTAGTTACATATAACTGCAGCTCTTTTACTAGGCAAATGTGTGACACCACCCCCACCCCCAGTTAGTTTTCTCGGGTCCAGTTTCTGTTCAGAAAACAGCCTCCCTTGTTAGTAACTGTCTGGGTGGGCTGACCTGTTTCCCTTCCCAGTGGGCACAGGAAGGCCAAACTGTTTCAGAACATTATTGGCAAATTGACAACGGAGAGCATTTTACCGACAAGAAAAGCGCAACGTTCCAGAGCTCAGAAATAAACTCGCCCCTATTTGGATGGACAGTTTAGGGAGAGGTCAGTTCATGCAGTGACTTGCTTAGGTCCGTTCACAATTCCTACGTGTGGCAGTAGACGCAGTGTGTGCCCAGCTCACGGTTCTTTTATTGTCTGTACAGTCATACCTTGTTTTACTGTTCACTCTATTGTGCTTTGCATAAACTGGTTTTTTTGGGGGGTTTTTTTGTTTGTTTTTTTACAAATTGAAGGTTTGTGGTAATCCTGCATCAAGCAAGTCTGTTCGCACCATTTTTCCAACAGCATTTGCTCACTTTGTGTCTCTCTGTCACGTGTTTCATTATTATTATACTTGTTATGCTGAGCTGCGATCCGGGATCTTTGATGTTACTGTCGTAATAACATTACAATACTGGGGTGCCACAAACCACGTCCGTGTAAGATGGCAGGCTTAATCGATAAACACTGTGTGTGTCCTGACGGCTCCGACTGCCCATTTCCCCGTCTCTCTTCCTCTCCTCAGGCCTCCCTAGTCCCTGAGACACAACAGTATTGAAATCAGACCGATTCATAACCCTACCTGGGCCTCTGAGTATTCAAGGGAAAGGAAGAGTCACACGCCCCTCACTTTAAAACAAAAGCTAGAAATGCGGAAGCTTCGCAAGGAAGGCATGTCGAAAGCCAAGATAGGCTGAAACCTGGGCCTCTTGACCAGTTAGCCAAGTTGTGAATGAAAAGGAAAGGTCGTGAAGGAAATGAAAAGAGCTACTCCAGTGAACACGTGAATGATAAGAAAGTGAAACAGCCTTATTGTTCACGTGGAGAAGGTTTTAGTGGTCTGGATAGAAGAACAAACCATCCACAACATTCTCTTAAACCAAAGCCTAAACCAGAGCAAGGCCCTAACTCTGCTAGTCTATGAAGGCTGAGAGAGGGGAGGAGGCTGCAGAAGAAAGGTTTGAAGCTGGCAGAGGTTGGTTCATGAGGTTTAAGGAGAGACGCCATTTCCATAACATAAAATGCCAGGTGAAGCAGCGAGTGCTGATGGAGCGGCTGCAGCAAGTTCTCCAGAAGATCTACCCAAGGTAATTCCTGAAGGCGGCTACCTGAGCCACAGATTTCAGTGTAGACAAAACAGCCTTATATTGGAAGAAGATGCCATCTAGACCTTCATAGCTAGAGAGAAGTCATTGTCTGGCTTCAAGGCTTCAAAGGACAGGCCAACTCTCGCTTAGCAACTGAAGCAGCTCTGACTTGAAGTTGAAGCCAATGCTCACTGCTCGGAAAAGCCGAGGGCCCCTAAGAATGATGCTGAACCCACTCTGCCCATGCTCTGTGCAGGGACCAACAACAACAGCACATGTCAAAATATCAGCAGTAACAGGAGTTTGGAAGAAGTTGATTCCAACCCTCTTGGATGACACATGTGCATACATTTCCTATCTAGAACTTTAGTTACCCATGATATTAGCTATTTACTACGTGGAAAAATAGCTGGTGATTGTGTATTTTTCAAACAACATGGAAAAACATCGTTACACAGAACAGTGGAGCTGGGGATACCTAACAAGTTGAAATCTCGTTTAATGTTTCTGATTTCTGTTTTCTCACCAAAATGGGTCTCTAAGTGCTACCAGAAAGACTAGTGTTTCAACAAGCAGTTAATTGTCTAACTTGTGTTTTCCCACCTAGCTCAGTGACTTACCTTGTGAGTTTTTTAATGTTAGTTAACTACTTAATGCATTTGATTTCCTGTTGGTAAATTAAAGGGCAGCACAGTATTGGTGTATAAAACCTCTAGACCAAACCTCTAGACCAAAGTGGTGTAAGAATCCCAGGTACTTCTAGGTATTACTGAAATGTTAGGAAAGATGGATCTGAGCATACCTGTTGCCCCCTACCCAAGCATAATATGATCAAATTGTTTGATCTCTGCTAATCGGATAAGGGGAAAATGGCATTTAAGATAGTTTTAATTAGCATTTCTAATGTTATTGTTAAGGTTGAGCATATTTTCATGGGTTTAGGGTCAATTTGCAATTTCTTTCCTGTGAACTCTTTGTTCATATCATTTGCCTGTACTTCATATTTTCTATTGGGTTATTTATGATTTTCTTTATTTTTTTAGAGAGTCCTTAAAATATTAGAGAAATTAGCCCTGTGCCTGTTGTATTAAGTTGCAGATATTTCCCTAGTTGCTATTGCTTATATTTCCTTTTATGAAACTTTATTTTTGTTGTATTTGTAGTCACATTTATTCAGAGTTTTGAGTCATTCACAGAAAGGCCTTTTCCCATATTGATATAAAAATCAATCTCTATGCTTTCTTCTAAAACTTTTGTTATTTCAGTTTTTACATTTAAGCCTTTGATGCATTTAGAACTTTGTGTGCAGAGGTTTGCCGTATGAATCTAACTTACCGTATTTCGCACATTTTTTTGCCCAAATTTGTGAGGGAAAAGTAAGGATGCTCATTATACACCGGCAGTACTAATTCCGTATCTATGTAAATGTTTTTAATTCTTTTATTTATGCTTATGAGTTAAAAGTGTACCTCTAGAAATCAATAACGATATCCATATGCAAAGTAATATCCTGGAATACGATAATCAGTTTTGTTGAACTTACAGCGAACTTGCAACGATGAAGAGTTCTTAGCCTTCTATGATGCGTAAATATCGTAAATTTGTTACGGGTACATAAAATTTCTAGTACCTTGTATCTCTTGTGTTTTATAATTATTTGTTACATAAAATTTCTTGGACCATAATATATTTAAAAATAAATGCTAAAATTCCTTTATAATACAAAAGATAAGTATCGAAATGTAAACAAATAAAAATTTGAATTAAAAAACTAAAATATTTTTTCCCCTGAAAGTTTGGGCCAAAAACATGGGTGCGCATAATACACGAGAGTGCATTATACATGGCAAAATACAGTAATCTTTTTTTTTCAGTTCTTTGGCCAGTTTTCCAGTATAATTTATTAAATATTCTACTTTTTCCCTTTGGGTTTAAAATGCTACCTTTATCATCTATTAATTTCCCATACTACCTGATCTATTTCTGGGCTTTCCATTCAGTTCTGTTAATCTTTCAGCCTGTGTACATGTCCTGTGCCACACTTTGTAAATTACTGTAGTATTTTAATATCTCGTAGGGCTAGTCTCCCTCATTGTTTTTTCAAAATTTACTCAAAGACCTACACATAAGACTTGAAACAATTAACTGGCATAGAAGAAAGCATACCGTATTTCCCCAAAAATAAGACTGGGTCTTATATTAATTTTTGCACCAAGACACAGTAGGGCTTATTTTCAGGTATTTTTTCATGTACAACAATCTACATTTATTCAAATACAGTCATGTCATCTTTTTCTGGAACATCGTCGTAACTCTCCAAACCCCGAATTCCAGCTTGAATTTCTTGCAACTCCATTTCCTGTAGAACCATTGGCCCTGATCTCTCATGTCCAGCAATAGAGCTCTCCTTAAATGAGCACTTCTTGTCTACATAGCCTGCTCGTAGTGCACTGGCAACACAGCTGTCAGTGATTTTACCCTATGAATTCTTCACCCAAGTCACGACCTCTTGCAGGCTAGGCTTCACAAAGTTTCCACGCTGATTTCTCTCTATTTTCAATGTAGTCATTGATTTCCATGTACAAATAGTTGTTAAATGGTTTGTTTATTGCAATATCAAGAGTCTGGAGATAGTCATTCCTGCGGGAATCATTATTTGATCTAGTCTTCTCTCTGCAGGGAAGTTCTTCATGTCTTTAGCGCAGTGAGTGCTGGCTGAATCCCTGACTAGCAGACCTCTTTGGCCACCTCGCAAAACAAGTGACAGCATTAAATTGACCCATTTCCTTATAACTGCTTGTGTGCACTAGGCTTTTTGGTTTTAAAAACATAAATGCCTGAAACACGTTCAACCTTACCTTTCTTGCCCTTAGTGATGATTAGAGGTGGGGCTTTCTTTTTACCCAGACGAATTGCAAAAATACAGGTAACACGTGCACTTTTGTAACCTGTGGAGGGAGTGTAGATTGACAAGGCACCCCTCTGATCAATTGTCATTTGAGATCCTTGGCCAATATACACTGCAGTTTCATCCATAGCAATCATATTGGAGAGTTGGTGTTTAGAAAATTTGATGCCATCAACAAAGAACTTGAATGCAAGTGCACGTTTAATAACTTCAGTATTTTCCAGCTTGAACAGTGTTGTCAATCTTGGAGACAGTTCATATCACTGAAGGAAGCCATCCAGCCAGTGTTGCGATGCTTTGAATTCTTCTGGGGATATTTCTAACTGTGGTGCCATTGCAAGGGCAAATGTTTGAATATCAGCCCTGAGCACAACCAAAGCCTTTGCTCTTCTGTCAGCAATCCATTCACAGATGACGTCTTCCAACTCAGTAAATAATGGGTGCCGACCTGATACACATTTGCGCTTCTTAGCATTTCCCTCATCCACCTGTTGACTGAGGTTATTGTACTCTGCTCGCCATTTTTGGACCATTTGGAGATCCAACTTCTTCTCTTTGCAGAAAGCCATGAGATTCTTGCCCTGGGAGTGCTCCACGATTCCCTTCTTGTACTTGACGCGATAGCTCTTTCTTTTTGCACTCGTCTGGGGATCAAAATGTTATTCCTTTTAAATCTACCATTAAATCAAGTGTTACCTGAAGACTTATGAAACAGGAGTGGCAATGAAAATAACGACAGTTAAGAGTGATGGTCCTCACAAAAGCAACGAAAAACTGCAGGCACCAAAATTCAGAAAACCTTTCTTTATTTCACACGAGTGCATTAAGTAAGTCTATTATAACACATGACATATTGAATTATGAAGATTCATATTAGACACAACCACATCCGTTCGTTATCAGGTGCGCACGTTATTCGTGTGTTGTGTATGTATTCCGATTGGTCCTTCGTCAATAAGTCTCAAGTTCATCTGTTTACATAGGCTTTTACCTCTTGTTCAAAGGCACCTGCTTGGGTATTTACAAATACTTAATTATATTTATTTTACGTATTAATGTCAATAACATTTATTTATATTTAATTATATATTATAGTTCAATACATCTGTCGTGTGTTGCAATGGATGTACTAAATGCATCTGTCTGGCTGATGATTTTAAATGGGGCTTATTTTTGGGGTAGGGCTTATATTACGAGCACAACACTATTCAGTTTAGATATACCAGACAATTCTTGATCAACCCTGCCCAATGAGGACAGAATGAACTTGAATAATTAAAAGTTAAGGAAAACCCTAGACTTCACCGAGAACTTTCCCTGCAGACTTTTACCCAGAACTCTTAATAAGGAGAAAACAGTTATGGTTCTGGATCATGCCAGTACCTCACCCAACATAATAAGTGGGGGTTCTTCATCTAGGGGCCATGACTTCAAAGAGAGGCCACTTATAGAGTTAAGGATGGCAATGAACCCCGGAACCCATATACAAAATCACAAGCATGTGTGGTATTTTTCAGGGCGAAGAGCTGTAGCTTTTGTCCTATCATCAAGGAGGCCTTGACCTGAGAAAGGTTAGGAAACACAGATGAGACAGATGTGCAGGCCCCACACGTGTGTGCACGCCAGAGACACAAGGTGATAGACCAATGCGTCAGCCTGCACATCCTGCCCCGTGCGAACAGGGACATGTACCTGTGCTATTTGTCACAGCGGGCCAGCACGGACGCCTTGGGTCCCACCAGCATTAGGAAACCTTACCTCTCTGGGAGGTGAGGCCTTCAAAGGTACCACACCACACAGAACCCCCTGCAAATCAGCTCAAGTCTCTGCCCTGGAGGAGCCAAGTCTAGCGAAAGGCCTCAAGCCGCTGTCTTCAACCACAGATGGAAAGATCAGGCTGGGGACAAGGCGTTCAGAGGTGGCCGGTCACGCGTGGTCTTCACAGCCAAGCTGACTTTCTCAGCAGAAACCACTACCATGTTTATCCAAAGGGTGGTGAAAGAAATGTTTTCTAACTGCCTTCTCTAAATATAAATGGCCACTACCAAACTACACAAGTTTTTTTTTTCTTGTTCTCTGGAATTAAATCCCAAACGCATACTTAGGACTCTGGGTTTGACGAATGTGGCGTCAAGTCACCATTCTCCCCCCTCCGCCCCCCACCCTGGCTTCCTGGAAATCACCCAAAAGAACAAGAAAAAACCCCACAAACTCTGTTTTTGGCGAACCAAGGAGACAGTTGAATACCATGAAATAGGTGGAAGAGCTGCTAAAGAGTAAAGACCGATATATACTTCTTATATAAAGTATTAAGGAAAGAAAAGTTTCTACTGATGTCGTGACTGTAATATGCCAATCAGTGATCAACCAAGATCCTGTTCCCTTCAGGTTAACTGAAAATGTTATGATTAAATAGAAACATAACTATCCTCAAGTGCTATTGTGTTGTTTAATTGATAAAGTTCATGAAATTATCTCATTTTATTTCTGGGACATCCTAGTCAAGCATATTTTTAAAAATATACTAGTGTATTAAATTTTTCAGTTAGATTTCTATTTCATTGGGGCTATATAAATATCAATAGAATTAATTTTAATTAAAAGTTAAATTATTTCAGAAGCATTTTACCCTGATACCAAAACCTGGTAAAGATAACACAAAAAAACAAAATTACAGACCAATATCTCTGATGAATACAGATGCAAAAATCCTAAACAATGTTCTAGCAAATCGAATACAACAATACATTGAAAAGATTACGCATGATCAAGTGGGCTTCATCCCAGCGGCACAAGGATGGTTCAACATACACAAATCGACCAATGAGATACACCACATAAACAAAATAAAAGATAAAAATCTTGTGATTATATCAATAGATTCAGAAAAACCATTTGATAAGATACAACATTGATTTTTGATTAAAACACTTAATAAAATGGGTATGGAAGGAAAAAAAACATAATAAAGGCCATATCTGACAAACCCTCAGTTAATATCCTAACAGTAAGATACTGAAGCCTTTTGCTCTACGTTCAGGAATACGACAGGGCTGCCCCCATCACCACTGTTATCCAACATAGTACTGGAAGTCCCAGCCAGAGCAATCAGGCAAGAGAAAGAAAGAAAAGGCATCCAAATTGGGAATGAAGAAGTTAAATTGTCACTTTTTGCAGATGACAAGATTCTTTATATAGAAAACCCTAAAGACTCCACCAAAAAGCTATTAGAAACAATAAACAAATATAGTAAAGTTGCTGGGTGCAAAATCAACATACGAAAATCCATTGTATTCTTATATACTAACAATGAAATTTCAGAAAAAGAAATGAAAAAAACAATTCCTTTTGCAATTGCAACAAAAAGAATAAAATACCTAGGAGTAAACTTAGCAAAGGAGGTGAAGGACCTACCCGCTGAAAACTGTAAGACATTTTTTTAAAAAAATTGAAGAAGACACAAAGAAATGGAAAGTCATTCTGTGGTCATGGATTGGAAGAATCAGCATAGTTATAATGACCATATTACCCAAAGCAATATACAGATTTAATGCAATCCCCATCAAAATCCCAGTGGCATTTTTTTAAAAGAAGTAGAACGAAAAATCATCAGATTTGTATGGAATCACGAAAGACTCCAAGTAGCCAAAGCAAGCCTAAGAAAAAAGAACAAGGCTGGAGGTATCACACTTCCTGACTTTAGCTTGTACAGCAAAGAGACAATCATCAAAACAGCATGGTATTGGCAGAAAAACAGACACAGACCAATGGAATAGAATGGAAAACCCAGAAGTAAACCCACATGAATATGGGCAGATAATTTTTGACAAAGGAGCCAAAAACATACAATGGAGAAAAGAAAGCCTCTTCAATAAATGGTGCTGGGAGAATTGGAAAGCCACGTGCGAAAGAACGAAATTAGACTGCTATCTGTCACCATGAACCAAAATTAACTCAAAATGTATCAAAGTCCTAAACATAAGACCGGAAACAATAAACTGCATAGAAGAAAGCGTAGGTACTAAACTTACAGACCTTGGGTTCAAAGAGGATTTTATGAATTTGACCTCAAAGGCAAGGGAAGTAAAAGCTAAAATAAATGAATAGGACTATATCAAACTAAAAAGCTTCTGCACAGCAAAAGAAACCATCAACAAAACAAAGAGGCAACCAACCAAATGGGAGAAGATATTTGCAAACAACACCTCCAATAAGGGGCTAATATCCAAAATATATAAGGAACTCATAAAACTCAACAACAACAAAAAATCCAAATAAAAAATGGGCAGAGGACCTGAACAGACACTTCTCCCATGAAGGCATACAAATAGCCAACAGATAAATGAAAAAATGCTCAACTTCACTAGCTATTAAGGAAATGCAAATCAAAACCACAATATCACCTCATACCTGTTAGACTGGCTATCATCAACAAGACAAATAATAACACGCGTTGGAGAGGCTGTAGAGAGAAAGGAACCTTCATACACTTTTGGTGGGAATGCAGATTAGTGCAGCCACTATGGGAAACAGTATGGAGGTTCCTCAAAAAATTAAGAATAGAATTACTGTATTACCCAGCAATCCCTCTCTTGGGCATTTACCCAAAAAATCTGAAAACATTTATCCATAAAGATATATGTACTCTGATGTTCCTTGCAGCATTATTTATGGTGGCCAAGACATGGAAACAACCAGTGTCCTTTGATAGATGATTGGATAAAGAAGATGTGGTATTATATATATATACACACAGAATGCAATACTACTGTAAAGGGGGTCAAATACATAGGATGCCAGAAAAATGTATACACATTTTAAGAAAGGAAAAAACTGTATTGAAATTGTAATAATATATACTGATAACAAAAGATGAATACAAGTCATGTGTATACATTTTTTTTTTATCACCCCTATATATAGTGATAGAAGGAGAACTGACTGGGTGGTGAGCACACAATGTGATATATAGATGATGAATTATAGAAATGCGTACTTGAAATCTATGTAATTTTACTAACCATTGTCACCCCAGTAAATTTAATTTAAAAAATTAAATTTCTATTTCGTTTGGGCTATACAAAAATTAATAGAATTAATTTTAATTAAAAGTTAAATTATTTCAGAGGCATTTTCATTTATATTCACTTAGGAGCTTTTTATGTTAACAAAATGAGTTCTACTCCTTGAACTGCTTAAAATGGAGATGATAGTGTTTGTTTTAAGTTAGACTTCAGGGCTTTAGGATAGAGAGCGGGAAACAAAACAAAACAAAAATTTAAGGGACACAGAATCTTTTATTCCCTGCTCCCAAAATTCCATATAACATGAGAACTTGGTAAGAGTTTTTTCGTTAGATGACTAGAGGAAATAAAAGGTAAACAGATTTAAACACCAATGAGAGAATTTTTTTTTAATGCTTTGATCTGCATTTAAAATTTAAAATTTTTGCTCTTTTTTTGTTTTTGGTTTTGTTGTCAAGGGTTTTCTGCCATCATATTACCATTTGACAGCAGTCATGCTATACTTCTGAAGGTCATTTCAGAAACATGTTTTGTATTTACTGTGGATCTTCTTTCCCCTCTGGTTGATGCTATTTAATCTCCTCAACTTCCTTTTTCTCTCACCCCAAAACCCCACCTCACCCCACCGCCACAGCAGATTGAGACCATCAGGTTCTGTGGCGACAAAGAAACTGCCATCTTTGGAAGAATGTAGTTAACGTCCAATTCTCTTACTCAGTAATTATCTTTAGATAAATGAATAGATGGTCCTATGTGAAATCTTTACCATGTTTCCCCGAAAATAAGACCTAGCTGGACAATCAGCTCTAATGTCTCTTTTGGAGCAAAAATTAATATAAGACTTGGTCTTATTTTGCTATAAGACCAGGTCTTATAATATAATACAATACCGGGTCTAATTTATTATAATATAATATATAATATAATACCGGGTATAATATAATGGGTCTTAACATTAATTTTTGCTTCGTAAGACGCATTAGAGCTGATTGTCCAACTAGGTCTTATTTTGGGGAAAACACAGTAAATGCTTTATGAACCAGGGGAATTGAGACTTGGATGTTTACATGGTGGTACTGAGGAAGGTCTGTAGTGAAAGTGCTATGTTGCCCTTATGTGTTGTATTGATAACCTCTGCATGTCTCCAGTGAGGCTTTCTGGGCAGATAGGGCACCAGGCTAAAGTTGTGTTAAATTATGCCTGAACTTGGAAATGTGTAGTCATTTTAGTCAGCATACTTGAGAAAGAATCTAAAAAAAAGGGTTTAATTGCGTTGCATTCCTTCTGAAGAGATCATCACGATGGTTGTGTGTAATGTGGCCGTGAGTCTGACTTTGCCCCCCGGCCCTTCTCTTTTGCCCTCTTGAAATCAGACGTTTGTTGGGACCTCCCAGCCAGGAATGGAGATGTGTCTGGAAGCCGAGATGGGATGAGATTCCTTGCCCACTCCCCATCTGTGTGCGTCCAGCCTGCCCTGTAATTATCAGTGGCCATCTGGCCCCCAGGGAGCATGTCTTCTCCACCCTGGCCTCCAGGTATCTGGTCTGTAGTAAGTGCTCAATGAATGTGCATCTTTGAACGAATAGATTGCGAAGGAGAGTTACTTTGCTAATGAACAGTGAATGAAGAGACCTGCTAATTTGATGGGTGGCTGTCTCCTCTCCTAGGAAATGCTCTCAGGAGTGGTGGTCATCTCTGGGAAGGATTCGACCCAGCACCAGGGCGTCACTTTGACAGTGGAGGGAACTGTGAACCTCCAGCTCAGTGCCAAGAGCGTGGGTGTGTTCGAAGCTTTCTATAACTCAGTTAAGGTAAGAATGCTCAGGCTGCATCTTTAGTTCATTATTGAAATGTTTGTGGTAGTGGTTACTTGCTGTCTGGCTTTATTATTGTTGTCATTATTTTGCAAGTATAGTGTTATTTTGCAAGGTATATCATGTTTTTTGTACTTACTAATCAAACTGACAAAGTAGATGTGTTGATTCTGAATAGCTCCTGTTATTGAAAGCCTGCGTGTTGCTATTCCTGTTAGGTAGGATTAGGAGAACTGTAAGTGGGCTCATTTCAGCCATTGCAGAGCCCAGAGCTCTTCTGAGAAGGTGCGCCTGTGGCTTCTGGCACTCGCTTCCCCAAAACAGAACTGTTACTGTAACCGTGTACATGGCTGCTGTTGGCTTTGTCACTCAGAGAAGAGGCTAATAGAGCAGTGGCCATGCTTTTATCATTTGAGGTGGAGTTCTGTGTTCCAGAAGGTAAGCTGTTTTTCTGTATTTACAGTTTCCTTTTCCTGAACGACATACTAACTCCTTTTTGAGGGGGAAAGAGTTACGAGGAAAGAAGTGCTGTGAACAGTATTCAGACTAATTGTTTTCCACAATTTTTTATTTTCCTTCATTTGTCCTTAGAGATTCTCTTCAAAAGTTGTGGGTTTTCTCAGAGTGAGTCTAAACGAAGGCTTAGAGCACCCTAACTAATGAAGGTGTCACACCTGTCTTTTGGGCAGGTGCCAAATGCTGGTACCGTCATCTTCCCTGGAGGAAAGGTCCCATGTGACTGGAGGCGGGTGTCTGGGCCGCATGGCCCGGCGCCCAGAGGAGCACAGGCTGGGCGGGAGGAGCCCTGATTTCCTGTACCCCATCTGCTGCTCCGTCCTGAAGACGGGAGCCTGCGGGATGGCTGTTAGGGCCGTTGACTGAGACAGCAGTTCACTTCCTCCTGTGCACCAAACACCTAAGTGTCCAGTACTGTAAACAAGGTGTCATTGTGCCACAGACTTGAGCCGACCCTGCTCATCTCCAGACGCGGCACTGTGCTGGCCTGACACCAGGATGGTGGCATCCAGGGCCGCGGTGTCTTCAGGAGACGAGTAAGAGACACAGTGGTTGGAAGGTGCGTCTGAGAGTGCGTGTGGTGGACTGAGCGTGTTTCTCATTACAGCCCATCCAGATTATCAACAGCACCATCGAAATGGTGAAGCCAGGAAAATTCCCCAGTGGCAAAACAGAAATTCCTTTTGAATTTCCTCTGCATGTGAAGGGTAACAAAGTTCTGTATGAGACATACCACGGCGTGTTTGTCAACATTCAGGTGAGTTTCCGAGCCCCGCGCAGTGGTTCTTCCTAACTTTCTTCTGGGAAACAGCGTGGTCTTTCTTCCACTGAAAATTAATAGATGGACCTAAGAATTTACTACTGCATTTATTGCTGAGCTCTCCCATGAATGTTCTATACTGATTTCTCATTTTGCCCCGAGGGACACATTTTACATCTGACCATTGTTTTTGGTCTGAGGACCCACGCTGTAACTTCTTAAACATGCCTTTGTTTCTTCTGGGCTCTGTTCAGGCCACACTGATGCTGTGAAGTGTGCTTGTATTGTTTGTAATAGATAGGCCCTCACTTCTCTCTGGTACCCGCACTTACTTGCCTGTTTTGTACGTATAAGTATCTCTTTGTCTGATACCCAAAGGCTACTACTTTAACATAGGCTTGTATTCTTTATTGAACAAACCTTGTAAATGAGGGGGAAGTGAATTTATGACTTCCTGTCTACCTCTGTAGTCCAGGGTGTCCTTCACAGTTTGCAGTGTTGTCTCAGGCGCAGCTTGGAGTCCTCACTCCCAGCGCGAGAGCGAGAGCGAGAGTGAGAGCGAGAGCGAGAGCGAACCTTTCCTTTATTCCGCACAGAGAGCGAACCTTTCCTTTATTCCTTTATACCTTTGTGATGACCAGTCTTGCAGTGGTTCTTCTGGCTAAATGAGACAAAACTATTTTGTCTTACGTATGTGCAAGAGGGTTGAAAGTTAGGAATTTTTTTGATTTACTAATTAAGTTTTAGCTGATCATTTGCTCTTAGTAGAGACCATTCCCCTGCTTAAAATATAGCAGTTTTAAAATAAAAATCCTCAAAACACTTGTGAGAGCTTAACTAAACTGTACGTGAGTTTTATGAATTGCCTAAAAGATCTGTCAAGAAGAAACACATGTAGTATGATGTCGTCTACTGCAATTTGTTTCTTCTGTGAAGGAAAAAAACGGTCCTCATCCTGTTTTATTGATGCACCTGTTTCAGGCAAAATGTAGACGCAAGGCTTTGGAAAACCCCTAGGAAGTAATAGTTATGACTGGATAAACATTTAGATCCTAAGAGGCTGCGTGCATGGCCATATAGACGGCTGGTGTGTAGACGTGAGTCCTCCAACCAGCTTTCTGGGTTGGGAGTTCTTTCACCATGAAAGGAAGTAAATGAAAAATGGCTTTTTAGCAAGACTCAAAGTATCTTGAACATTTCATTTTAAAAACTATTTTTATTCTTTTTCCAGAATTGATGTCAACTTGCTTTACGCACACAGTAGTAGTTCTTTAGTACTGTTTATTTAATAATGTAAGCATATGTTCATTAGAAACTGAATAGAATAACATCAGATTTTCAGTGGTCATACTTCTTGTCACTTTCTCCTATGTCTATCTGTTAAAAGATTAATTTATGTAAAATAAAATTGGTAATTTCATCCTTTTCCAAGTATTGCCAAGGAAGATACACAGATACACATACAAAACTGTGTACTTGTGTTCCAGCCTAGTTATGTAAATTGGAAACTAGTTTAAATGCAAAAGGAGAGTTAACATGTGGCAAATTCTTTAGTAAGGCAAGTACTACCCCCCTTTATTTTGCTCAGCAGCCCTTACCATTTGAGGGTTAACTTCTTAAAACTTTGAATTCTGTTGTAACCTCCCCAAATTATCACAAATTGTTAAAAATGAAGAGATTTCTTCTTCTTCTTCTTTTTTTTTTTTTTTTTTAAAGATTTTATTGGGGAACAGTGTGTACTTCCAGGACTTTATTTTCCAAGTCAAGTTGTTGTCCGTTCAATCTTAGCGCAGCTCAGCTCCAGGTCCAGTTGCCGTTTTCTAGTTGCAGGGGGCACAGCCCACCATCCCTTGCAGGAGTCAAACCGGCAACCTTGTGGTTGAGAGGACGCACTCCAACCAACTGAGCCATCTGGGAGGCAACTCAGCTCAAGGTGCCTCAGCACTTAGTTGCAGGGGGCGCTGCCCACCATCCCTTGCGGGACTCGAGGAGTTCAACTGGCAACCTTGTGGTTGAGAGCCCACTGGCCCATGTGGGAATCAAACTGGCCGCCTTCGGAGTTAGGAGCACGGAGCTCCAACCACCTGAGCCACTGGGCCGGCCCAAGAGATTTCTTCTTAACCTCAGATTTATAAGAGCTTATCATCCTTATACTTATCACCTAGAATCAACATTTATTAGAATTTTTCCATCTTTTTTTATCTGTATTTATTTTTTCTGAGTCATTTCAGAGTTAGTTGACACTTCATCTCAAAATAGTTCATTATATACATCTCCAAAAAAATAGGGGCATTCTCCTTCTTTCATAACTACAGTTAACATTTGCACACCTATCAGAGTGAACAAAAATTCTCAAATAGCATTTAATTACCAATTCATATTCAAATTTGTGATTGCTTTTTTGGGGAAATACACTTCTTGAGAGAAGTAGAATTATGGTTTTTTGAATCTTTTTCATTCATCAATTCATTCATTCATCCAATTTCTAGACAGGTCTTTTTCCAGCCTCCATGTTTTACAGGAGAGTCCGTACCACCCAGCAAGTGTGACCACTGTGGTCACACATCGTGGCCTCAGAGTATGGCCACAGGGCGTCAGCATTCTTTGTGCCCGTTGCTCACTAACTTACTCTCAAGAGTCACGAGTGCATTGCTTTGGATGGAAAAGGGTCGTTGTTCCACCCAAATAACATTTTCTCAAATTATATAGGCGCAAAGAAATTTTACATTTACAATTTGAATTGTGTTACAGTAACATAGTGTAAAAAGAGTAAAAATCCTAAGACAGAATAAAGGATTTAAAATGTAGCCAGTATCGAATGCCCAGCTTGCAGGGCTGGGTTACTTGCTCCTTCCTGGCCGTGGGGGGGTGGGGCTTTGATGGTATTTGCTCTCATTCTTTTCAGTCACATTGCGTTCCTTTCTCGTCTTTATTATTAGGCAGTGCATACAAGGATCTCTTGTGGCCATACTAGCAAGGTTTTATACTATAACACAAATATAGCAGAACCAACCTGTCTGCCGAAACTGTATTCAGAATTACTTTATAGAGATGCTCTTCATCCTTCTTCACAGTTAAAAATACCCTTTCTAGGCGACGGTTTAAATCTATGGACAAGTGTCTTCTTTCTTCATTCTTATTGACATGTTTACCGACAGTCGGAAAAGACCAAATCTTGCACCTCCTTTTGGTGCCCTGCTCGCGTCTGGTCATCCTGACGCCCTCTTGCCTCCTGGAGCTCATACCGCCTGGGTCACTCTTTAGTAACTGGGAGCGATCGCAATAAAGTGAGAAGATCCAGGGCTTTGCATCAGACACACCTGAGCTTGAATTACAGTCCTGCGTAAGGATTCCGAGTGTGGGCTTTGGCAACAGGCAGGTGTAAATTCCGTTCCCCCTCTGTGACCCCAGCAGCCTTCTCTGACCGCTCCTGGGGGTTAATGAGGTGTTGGTGTGAAGTGCTTAGTTAGCACGATGCCTGGCACCGCAATGTGCCAAGTGCGTATTTGCTGCATGGCCGAATAAATGAATTCATGGTGACTAGCCTGATATTACCCTGACAGTTCTTACATTTGTATTGTTAGAATTGAGATAGTACATCTAAAAGGACGTAACACAGTTCCTAGAACATAACATCAGTGTTTTCTCCTCTTTATCCCCTCCTCCTCCCCACTTATCACCACTTATATTAATTATTGCTTTCACACTTAAAAAACATTTAGTGACTAAAAGTTGATGCCTGTTATTTGTACCCTTTCATTTGCAAATTACAGAACTCCAACTCAAACTGACTTCGCAAAAATAAGGGATATTCGATCACAGAACTAGCATTTCCAGGCTGTGTGTAGGCCAGGCCAGGTGCCAGGCCTGCCTCCAGCTCGGCTTTCTTCTGTGCAGGCCCCATTCTCAGGCAGGCGCTTGCCTTGCCATGGAAAAACTGGCTGCCAACGAGCGGCTGCAGGCTCACAGTCTACTGGGCTGGCAACCCTGGCAGAAGGAATTCCTTCCCATAATCCCAGCAGCAGTCCTTGCCAGCCGGTCACTTCTGCCCCCAGATGGGGTCATGAGAGGTCAGCCCCCGCCAAACCCCTGAACCTGAAAATGAGGAAGGGGAAGTTCCAGCTGGGAAAAAAACTAGATCAAAATACGTGTTGCCCATTCTAGACAGCATGTGGGATACACAGGAGGAGATTGTACACACATGTGCAGGCATGCGTGCATACGTATGTTATCCATGCATATGTAGTAATATATACCTATATACAGACATGTGCCCAAATGTGTATGTTATACAGACAGACATGCACATGTATATATACAGACATACACACATATACGTATGTATAGGGTACCAGCCCTCACTGAGCTTGTCTGGTTGGGATACCAGACTGAAATCTCAATATAGAATATGTACATAAAGAAAATCTCTTTTCCCTTTGTATCCCTAGCACTTAGCACGGTGCCTGACATTTAGAAGATAATTAAGAACAGTTGTTCAATCACATGAGAAATCTATAAGATGGTGTATTGCTGAATGATTTGTCTAAATAGAAGGAGATTCTATTTATTATATGTATAAACTATTATACAACTAAAAACAAGTAAATAAAATTTAAAAAAATAAAAAAAGATCCTTGCAGACAAGGGATGAGTCTTTTTTTAAAAAATGTTCTAATCTCCCAGTAGCACCTTAAATTAGTAACTTCTCATTTAATACGGAGAGGTCATTCCCAGTCCTGTAGCTTCTTGAGTCAACTCTGCATCCAGTCCCAGTTCTACAAGTCATTTTTAACGTAATTCTAAAGTTTTTCCTGGATGATGAAAACAACAGCTAACTTTATTAAACATAGTGTGTGTGATTTGTTTTTCAATGCTGATTAAGGCGGTGACCATGCGGCAGCTGTTTGTCCCTAGTCTCTCAGCCCACAGGCAGGGTCGGGCAGCAGTCCCAGGGCCCAGCCGCCATCAGCTCAGTGGCCCCGCACGGTGAGGCTGCCCCTCGGGAGAACAGGGCCCCTCTCGCAGCAAGTGCACCAGGAGTGGCCAGTCCAGAAAAACAGCACAGGACAGCAGAGAAATTGGATATGGCTACGTTAAGATCAAGTGTGATGCTCCACTCCTTTCCTGTCGCCTTTGTTTGCACGCAGGATACACCTGTGTGTTGGCAGCCCGGGGAGGGCTGAGAGGAAGAAGAGTGAAGTGAGATGAGCCATGAGCTGACCACTCTGGACGCTGATGGATTTGTAGGGCTTGGTTTTACTCTGCTCTTTACTTCTGTATAGTTTTGCATTTTCCAAAAGAAAAAAATTGAAAAAGACTCCCTTCTTTATTCCTCCTTCCGGTTAAAATGTAAGCGCTAGTTTTAAGACGCTCCAGAGTCCTGGGGCTCTGACCGTGGTTCCTACATGACTTGTCTTCAGCAAAGCAGACGCCCGCAGAGCTCTCAGCGAGGGAGAGCGAGCAAGCAGAGAGCCGCCCACTTGTCCCAGGTCGGCCTGTGAAGTGCTGGACGCTGTGCCAGGGGCGTCCAGTCCTTGCTGCATGGTTTCCACCCCTACTACAAAATAGTGCCATTTACCGAGAGCTGCTGTGTGCCAGGCCCTGAACCGAGTGCTCGTCACACATGACCTCATTTTGTCCTCACTGGAGGTGGGTGGTAGTGTCCCCATGGCACAGAGCAGGAAGCTGAAGCTCAGAGAAGTTGTGTCATTTGTCTGGGCTCACACAGTAAGTGGATATGCACGTCTGCGTCTCAGTGCAGGCCCCTTCTGCTCTGTCACTCTGGTCTTTCTGAGTGACAGTAAGACTCTGCACCCACAGTCCGTGGGTCCAGCTACGGGGTGGCTGTGGGAATAGGCCGAGGAGTAACTTTAGAGTGTGCTCTGTGTTTTTATAGAAATGCCTTTATTTTGAGCATTAACTCCCTATGTTATGTATATTAATTGCATATATCACATTAATTGAACAAAGTTTCCCTAAGATATTGACTTATTTGTCTCTTTGAATGTAATTCCAAGATGAAAGCAAATCACCAAAATGACGTTTTCTTCTCCAACTTTTCCGTCTAGTACACCCTGCGCTGTGACATGAAACGGTCTCTCTTGGCCAAGGACTTAACAAAGACCTGCGAATTCATCGTTCACTCTGCCGTAAGCTACCTTGGGGGTCTGGTGCGAAATAATAGGGCCCGTCTATGAGCTTTCACCCTGCGTCCCAGCTCGTGTTAGCCCGTACTTTCTCCTGGCTGCTCACAGACACGAAGCTCCCCGGTCGGAGACGAGGGACCTTATTCTGGCACGTCCCGCAGCATGAACATCAGCCTGGGCGTCACTCCCCTGGGCCAGGGTCCCCCGGAGCGATGCCATGTGCCCCAATGACACTGAACCTGAGGTGGTGTGTGCCTCAGCTGGGAGCAGCAGCCGGGACCCACCTCTTAGCAGCAGCGAGCAAGCTTGCCTTTCATCCGGGAGGCGGTCACCTCACCCCTCAGGGCTGCCACGGCAAGCAGCTCAGAGACGGCCGCCCGGGGCAGGAATGGTCAGGCCTTCCATTCTTGGCAGGCAGCGTACACACTCGGGGCCTCTCCTAACAGCCACTGCTAATATTTTGCAGTGACACAGTGTTCTTAAAAAGTTCCTTTCACGTGTCAACTTAGGGAATCGGGTTTCCCCTCACCCCCCAACCAGGTGACTCCGCATGAATTTTCAGCGGGCGGGTGGCGGGGGTCCTCTGCTCCCCAACTGGTGCTATTCCTCGGTCACCATGCGGAAGCCAGCAGTGACTGGCAGCACCTGCCCTCAGTGTGACACATGGTGACAGACACTCCTGCCCACAGCCCTGGATTCCCCTGCGTGTGTCAGGCCTCGCCAGGTCCCGTCTCCCAGCAGCTCCCAGAGGCGGCTGCCATCCCAGGGCCTTCCCTGCCCTGTGCTCACGCTGGTTCCGGGCTGGTCCGGTCCCCCCTTTCCTGGGTCTGTAGTTGTCTGATTCCCTCCTTGAGCTGCGTCCTCACCCTGTGGCACATCCGGCTTCAGTTTGATTCCCAGCAGCTCAGGGACAGGAGTCAGCCAGTGGGGGCTCCTGGAGGCACAAACAGTGGCGCCCGGACGTGGTGGCTGGCAGCGGTTCCAGGGCACACACAACCCCCACCTGGGCTGCAGCCGGGCACCCACCCGGGATGACCCGGAACGGTGGCCCTGAGGGCCTCCAGCAAGTCTTCACCACGAGCCACAATAAACGGGGGCTTTTCCACAGCCACCTCGTGTTGCAGCTTAATTTTCGTGGAAAATTTGCAATTGCATTTCTTTTACACTATTATGAAATGTCCACGGGTACCTTAGTGATGATTAAGTAAAACTGTAAGACAAATCTCTCATGAGTAAGATGGGCAAAATCACTACTATCCTTTATGGGCATCATTTTTGTGACTTTTTAGGAGCTCCAACATTTGTAGTTTCCCTCTTTATACATTTTTAATAATCACAGTGTTTAAGTGCCCTTTTTATTGATAAAACACATCACATAAATTTATGTAAAATGTTAAAATACTTCTTTATTGAAATTACGTTATTTAGATGGATATTTTCCCTTTTTTTCATCAAGTGTCTTCAAATTGAAGCAAAACAAAATTTTTAAAAATATAGATTATTTCCTAAAAAAGAAGGCAAAGATGGTAAATGGCCTTTCTGAAAGGCTGCCTTCCATACAGCTCTGCCCCAGCTGTGGCTCCCGAGGGAGGAGGCCACATAACCACTGCTAATATTTTGCAGTCACACAATGTTCTTGAAAAATTCCTTTCAGGTATTTTCACATACATTCTTATGTCCTGAATAAAAAGGGCCTTCAACTTTGGGAAGAATGAGCCCAAATAAGCACCCTGCCCAGAGCTAGGTCAGCTCGTGACTGCAGAGCCCTCCCCCAGGTCCCCTAAGGGCTGGCGGCCCTGGCACAGAGGTCGGGCCTCTGCCTGCCCCCGGCCGTGTGTCAACAGGCCGCCTTCGAGAATTGTGTTCTCTGTAGCTATTTCATGAGAAGGCCAAACCACACTGTCTTGACAAGTTAAATATTCCTTTCTGTTCTGTGAGGAAGAATATATTCACTAAAGAATATGGTCATGAACCTATTAATAAAAGAAGAATATTCCCTAGAATAAGCTTGAATAAGCTTTTGGTAAACCAGTAGACATGGCCAATTGGTCAGTGCCTTTCTCCACACGCTCTCCTGCCCCTCCGGGAGTCACTGGCGTTGGGGTCCTGGCTGCATTGATGGGTCCTTCAGCTCAGTAACGTGGAGATAATCACTTGTCATTAATCACGGTAACACAGTTATTTTACAGGAGCGATTCTTCCAGGTAGACAGGTGTACGGCTGAGTGGGTGACAGCCTGGGTGCTGGAGCCAGACTGCCCGGGTTTGCATCTCGGCCCTGCCACTTGATTGAGCAAAGCATTGAAGCTCTCTTTGCTCACTGTCCTCATCCGTGAAGTGGGACCAGTGACAGTGATAGCAGTGATAGCACCCCATGAGGTCATCGTGTCTGTTGAGTGGCACAGTGCAGATACCCCAGTGTTAGCTCTGAGAGAGAAGTTTAAAATATCTCCCAGTAATCCTACTCTGTTTCTTAAGTCTAATTTTCAAATTCTGGCCCTGAAAGGGATCTTAGAGATTAAGAAGTTTATCCCCTCATTTTACAGATGAAGAAACTGAGTCATGGGAGAACACAATAGTGTTTTCTGGTAGAACTGCGTTTAGAACCCAAGTGTCCTGCCTTTTAGTACCACATTCTTTCTGGTTCATTATGCTGCCCTTTGTTTCTCTAAAAAGGGAAGAAGTTTGATCTCTGAGCCCTCACCTCTAGCGACTGACTTTGGTTTTACCTCATGTTTTAGCCTCAGAAGGGGAAACTGACTCCGAGTCCCGTGGACTTCACTATTACACCTGAAACCTTGCAGAATGTCAAAGAGGTAACGTGTTCCCTACACCAAATGCCAGGCATATTTTCTTAGTAACTGGATCCCATGATGGACTGTTGCCTGATTGTTCTGTGTTTGGGTATCAAGAGGAAATTCCGCATTATTGTTGTACCCAAAATAATCTGTATTTCCCATTTTGATTTCTTTTTAAACTCAGTAACTACTTAGATTTTTTTTATCTTCTCCCAGTTTTATTGCACTGTGGTCAGAGACCCGCTTCCCTGCCCCAGTCGCCACCACTACCTGTAGTGGTGGCCGCACCCCCTTTATTTCTCTTTGCTAGCCACCGCCTACGCTTGGCCACGTGGATGTGGCTTTTCTTCCTTGCTTGCATTCTGCTCTCTGGACCTCACTGGTCAGAGTCGGTCAAAATCAAGTTTGGGAGGACTGGGGCACATGAGTGACCTTGTGGGAGGACTGGGGTACACGAGTGACCTTGTGGGAGGACTGGGGCACACGAGTGACCTTGTGGGAGGACTGGGGCACACGAGTGACCTTGTGGGAGGACTGGGGCACACGAGTGACCTTGTGGGAGGACTGGGGCACACGAGTGACCTTGTGGGAGGACTGGGGCACACGAGGACCGTGGCCTCATCCCTCAGGAGCCACAGCTGGGGTAGGGCTGTATGGAAGGCAGCCTTTCTGAAAGTCCATTTACCATCTCTGCCTTCTGCAGTTTCTGGAAAGCACATAACCCCAATGGGCCAATAAGATTTTTCTCTCACAGGAATTTGAACCTTGATTGGAAGCATGTAGGGAAAGCAGGTGGGTCGAGATTGGCCCGGACTTGTACTGCTGAGACCTCCCCCTGCCCTGCTTCTTCCCCTAGCCTCCATTGTTCAGCCAGAAAATTATCTACTTGTATCCCACTTAGCCCCATTTTCTCTTAAGTTTTAGAATAAGTTTATATTTCTTGTTGAAATTGTCTGAAATGGAAGTTCAGCTTGTCATCAGTTTTATTTTACTCAGTGTTAAGCGTTTAGTGGCTTAGAAACCATTTCTTAATAGTTGCCTAAGATACCACAGTCACATTATTTATTTAGCCTTAACTGTTAAGTTTTACCACGGTCACTGCTCACTATTCTCACTTGTTTTCTTCTTTCTTCAATTTATTTTTTGTTTAGCTGGAATACATCCTAGAGTCATTCTTTCAGAAAGGGTGAGGAGTAAACTTAAATCCTTATGTGTCTGAAAAATATCTTACTTTGCTCTCACTCATGAATCCTAGTCTAGGTAGAAAATTCTAGCTCTAATATAATTTGCCTTTAGAACTTTGAAACTAGCTTCCTAGTTTTCTAGAGCCCAGGATACTGATGACAATCTGATTCTCAAATTTGTGTGAGCTGATCTGTTTCTCCCCCTCTCTTACACCTTTACCCCCCCAAAACATCCAACATCTCCCCATCCGTAGTGCTCTAAAATTTCAAAACACTTGCCCAGGTTTGACTCTTCTTTTAGTCACTGCCTGGAATTTGGTGGCCTCTTTCATTCTGAAGACTGAACCTTCCTTCGGCCCTGTGAACTTCTCTGTCATTTCTTAGAGGCTCAGACTTCCAGCTCACTGATTTGCTCTTCAGTTAGTATTTAGCTCTTCTATCGAAATGCTTATTCAACAACAATGTGATTCATTTCTAAGCTCAGTTCCTTTTTCAGGATAGCCCCATGTTCTATTACAGATGCAGTGTCCTTCGTCTCTGTCTCCTATATTGATGCTGTTTCTTGGGGGGGGTTGGTTTATAGAGTGTGTGCCTCTTTTTCTTGCTTTTATTTTTCTCAGATGTTTGTTGATTCTTGGTCGTCAGTTTATATTTATAAATGAGGATCTAAAATGTGTGGTCTTGTTCACTAGACTCTATCCTTAGCCCAAATGCCAGTCAGTTCTTCTGATTATAAACACACACTCTGACCAGAGGACCTTTGCTTCTGGTGTTGTCCTGGGGGGGTGGCATTCGACCCTCTGGGCTTTCCTTTAGGGTGTGCAGGTAGCTTGTCCTCTGCGTCTAGGGGCTCCTGTGCTGGGGCCATAAATGACTTGGGACACTTGCCCTGCCCCAGCCTGCTTTGGGAGTCTCCTTGGTGGGAAGTCCCCCTTGAGGGAAGCTGCAGTGCCAGCCTGGGGCAAGCGGTAACTCCGGAGGCCACATACAGCCAGTTTCACCACCCTCTGACACATTACCTGCGAGTGCCTTCCAACTGCCCCTTCCCTGGGCCCCCGCGTCTGATCTCATAGGTGCTGTGCCCAAGGCCTGCTGGGAACGCTGGCTCCCAGAGCTCCCTGCCAGCTGGGGGACGCAGTCCCCTTAACCCTTGTGACGTCACTGTCCATCCACTTGAGTCGCACAGAACTGCTTCACCGCAGTGGCCTCTGGGTGGCGTTCCCCGTAGCTCTGCTAGGATAGCGTGGTTTGTATTTGTATGTGTTAACATCACGTCAGTGGGAGGAGAGGTGATATGTAGCGAGTATCTATAGCTGGACATTGAGAGTTTCCTTTTTCTTCAGTTCCCTAAAAGAGTTTTAATGCAGACTGCTACTGCTTCTTATTTTTCTAAACAAAGAGCTTCTTCTACTTCTAGTTATTTTTAGAACTGTCTTGATTTAAGAGTTTTTTAGAGCTCTCTGCCCTCGGGGCCACCGGATACAGAGCCCCCTAGCTGTCCGGTAGGCTGGCCACCGGACAGCCTGAGTGACCTCTGACACTTGAGATGAGGCTGGTCTGAACTGAAATGAGCTGTAGTATAAGGTTTGGATTTCAAGACTCAGTATGAAAAAGAGAATGTAAATACACATATTTCTTTTAATATTTATTATATGTGGAAGTGACAGTATTTTGGACATACTGGTTAATTTTACCTGTTTCCTTTTACTTTTAAAAATGTGGCTACTAGAACAATGTAAATTACACCCGTGGTGCACATTTGTGGCTTGCATTGTCTCTTGGTTGGACAGTGGTGTTCTAAACTCTGAAGTATCTTCAGTAACTGGGACGCAAAGGTCCATAGGCTTATAGCAGGCATTAAAGAACACTGTTCTCTTTAAGTTTCCTTGAAATAAATGTCTTGACTTTCCAAAATTTTATTATTTGGAACATTTTAAATTTGGTTATCTTTTTAAAATCTCCCTTTTTTTGGTGACTGG
Source organism: Rhinolophus sinicus (assembly GCF_057876585.1). Classification (NCBI taxonomy): domain Eukaryota; kingdom Metazoa; phylum Chordata; class Mammalia; order Chiroptera; family Rhinolophidae; genus Rhinolophus; species Rhinolophus sinicus. The sequence goes on from NC_142517.1 coordinate 6,901,869, forward strand.
TTATCCTTCTGTACTTCCTCAGACATTTTTATGTCATTTCCTTGGTAAGAAAGTGCTTTGCAATGTGATCTGGGCAGTTAGGGTGATTCTGAGACAGCCCCCCATTCTGTCCGGACAGCGCTGGGGACAGTGTATCTCTAGAGAGTGCTTGGAAGTTCAGTCTGCTAATTAAGTTGACAGAAGACGAAAGTATTATTGCACCTTCTCCTTGATGTTGTAAAACAGGGTGCCAGGAGCATTTATAAAACTTATCCAACTTTGTTTTCAGTTTTTATTTGTACCAAAGTGACTACCAAGCAGATTCCCCTGGCACCTTCCAATCCTGATGTTTTTGTTTTTGTTTTCTTTCAGAGAGCCTTGCTCCCCAAATTTCTCATTAGAGGACATCTCAACTCGACCAACTGTGTCATCACACAGCCACTAACGGGAGAGCTGGTGGTGGAGAGTTCGGAGGCCGCCATCAAAAGCATAGAGCTGCAGCTGGTCCGCGTGGAGACCTGTGGTAGGGGCCCTGTGCGGGCTGGGGGCGGCGGTTAACACGCGTGGCAGCAGCAGCGTGAGAGCACGCCACTGGGTTCCCCTAAACGTGTGCCTGAGGACAGGGACAAGTGGAGGGCAGGGAACTCTCAAGGATCCTGCAGAGCAAACGGGAGAAGTGGGTGTGTGCGTCGCTGCTGACGGTCATATCACTAAGCATCTGTTGACCAGCTTGTTTGGACATTCGCTGTTTTGTGACCACTCGCTCTCTTTCTTCTCCAGGGTGTGCAGAAGGGTATGCCCGCGATGCCACAGAGATTCAGAATATTCAGATCGCCGATGGGGATGTTTGTCGGAGCCTCTCGGTGCCCATATACATGGTCTTCCCCCGGCTGTTCACCTGCCCTACGCTGGAGACCACCAACTTCAAAGTGGGTAAGTGCGCTGGCTCTCAGCCTGCCCGGCCCAGTGGGGCTCCCCTGGGGAGGGCGTGGCCCTGCTGGAGAGGGCGTGGCCCTCAGAAAGGAACATACACACCTGTCTGCTGGGGCCAGGTGCAGCTCAGTGCACTCTTCCTTCAGTCACTCAAGGAAAGCTCATGAGAAGTCGGAGCAGAGGCTGTATAGTGCGCAGTCTCAGCTCTCAAGGAACTTTGTTGTCACCCCGGGAGACGGCAGTAACCATGTCAGTGTGGCCTAGGGCAGGTGACCATAAGCTCTGTGAATGAAACTGACACAGCAAGGGACCAGCCAGCGCTGTGCGTGGGAGGCCAGGTTGGTGCCTCTGATAGGCTGGCATTTGACAGAGACCCAAAATATGTGACAACCCCGTGTGAACGTTAATCATTGCGAAGCCTGGGTGTTTTGAGGACAACCTTGGTGACATGCCTGACGCTCCTTGGTAAATAGGTGTGGTGGTGGTTTGGGTAACTGCTTCTGCTGTCAGGCCTGCTTCCCTGAGAAATGGGAACTTAGTCTCTAGGTCAATCCATTTTATTAATGTCATATTCCCTCTAACTCCTTCAAGGTGTGTTATTTTTAATCCAGAGAGAATCTTTGTTGTTTTCATTAGACCATGGTATTACTTTAAACAATTCCAAACAATGTAATTTAAAAGTTCAGTCAGTACAGTTTCATCACCAAAGTGGCTACGCTAGGGGGTGGGCTGGTTGGCAGAGAAGCAGATGACGGGTTGCGGATTGTGTGGCTCCTGCTTCCTGTGTCTCCAACCCAGCCGCCAGCGAGACTATAGTGGTATGACTCCCCTACCTATGGCTCTGTGGGTGTTCCTTTTTGGCCTCACCATGTCCTGCGTTCTAGTGTGGAGAGCGGGAGCTGAGACCCCGCATGACACCTTCCCTTTGTGAGTGCTGACCACAAGTGACTTCACATACACGGTCGGGCCTGACACCATCTTCCCACGGGAACCCACCCAGAGTTTAGGGGCCTGGGCAGGATGGCAGCTGCTCTTCTGCGTGCCCTCTGCCATGAGGAAAGCCAGCGCCAGCTCCCTGACATGGGCCTCGCATGTGCACAGGCGTCCTCACTGTCCCGTCCACTCCAGCCACACTGTGCTACTCTGGGACAGCATGTGGCTGAGGGATGGTGCAAGTGGGTGGGGACAGGAAGGGGACATTCTCGTGCTGTGACTATTCCCAAGTCAGGGAAGAAGTGAGATGCCACTGCTGGTACATGGCTCATCGTGGATGATGCTTGGGGAAGGTGAACAGCCGCACACGGGACACTGTCCTCGGGACTCCAGGCTCCGGTGGGGCCCTGGACGAGGTGACCCCAAACCCCTGCCCTAGCTGAGCTTCTGCGGGGCAGCTGGGCCATCTCCCCTCAGCCCACCTTGCTTCTCTGCCCCCACACAGCCCCTACCTACCTCCCCCTTCACACGAGCTGGGGACGGAGGGCTTTCCCCAGGAGCCCCCTGCTCACACACCCCTTCTGCTGTCAGCAAGGCTCACGTGTAGCAGCTAAAGAGCTGATGAGAAAGAATCCTTTTTGCTGAAAGGGCAAAGACGAATGTTTGAACAGGTGTTTCAGGTAAATTAACAATATCCAAAGGAACAACAGTTATACGGGAAGCTTTTCTGAACATTGTTTCTCACTTGGGGAGGGGATCCATGTCCCCAAACAGCTGCAGGCCAGTTTGGAGTCTGCTATTCTGCTAAGGTAATAATAAAGCACAAGAGTGTAAGTGAACTGAAAGGATTTTAGAAGATTCTCTCTAGTAAAGACAAAAGACAAGGCAAGTGTGGTTGGGAAGCTGATGCCTTACTGTTCCGAGGAGAGAAGACGACAGTAAGTGCCCCACAGGCATCAGACGGCAGTGGAGCCGTCCTCACGGTTCTCCTGGACGCGTAGGGTGACGGATGTACCACATGAGGACAGAAATCCCCGTGGGCCCCGGGCTCTCGCACGGGTCAGAGCTTGCTGGGCCCGCAGTGGGGTTGGCATTTGGTCTCCACTGCGCAGGACAGGTGAGCACAAAGCCTGTCCTTTCTCTTCTCAGAATTTGAGGTTAATATTGTCGTGCTCCTTCATGGCGACCACCTCATCACGGAGAACTTCCCGCTGAAGCTCTGCAGGATGTAGCCGGCAGAGGGAGCATGGACCCGCGGGCCCCGGGTGGAGACGCAGCCGGGACCACCTCCACGAGAGCAGGAGCAGAAGCACAGACGGTGTTCTTAATGACTCTGTATCAGAGAATGGATCACTGCTTCCTTATTTCCTTGAGGCTTCTGCTTCCAGTGGGCACCTCTAGTCAGACCTTTTCTTTGAAATTCATCAGGATTTTTAATGTTATTGGCAGGATCATTTCCCAAAAGGCAGAATTCCCTACGATTCCTGACTTTCCTGCTGCTTTGTAGGGGCAGAGGACAGTTGTAATGGCAGTTTGAGCTTTGCTGGAAAGCGGGGTCCTGGGGACAGAGGAAGCCCTCCTTGCTTGGCTAATGGATGTGGCCGGGACCCCACTAGTAGAGCGACTGCCGGACGGTGACAGGCGTGGGCCACAGGCGTGCTCCTTGGTTATGCAGATGTTTGCAGACACCCTCCAAGGAGGAGTGCAAAGCGGCCTCCACTGGAAACATGTAGCATTTTTTTCCAGTCTGTTCTGTAGTTCTTTTCCAACATTTTGCACGATAACTTTACAACTTGTAGGGAACTGGAAAAGTGTTCCTTGCTCCCATAGGAGGGGACTTAGTGACAACGGCGGGTGCGGGAGTGTTTCTGAAGTCTCAGGCTGTGGGGTAAAGTTGCCTGCAGCCGTGTTCCCGGCATACCTGTAAATGCATGCCTGGGTGGGTTCAAAGTGGCAAGAGGCCTGTGCCCGGGCAGTAGGTGAAGACCTGTGTACACTGGTGGTGCCAGGGCAGTGCCCTGGGCTGGGTGAAGCTCGCCTCCCTCCGACCCACCTGAGGGCCCTGTGTTCAAGCCAGGGGTTCTGGGCCTGAAGCCATTTTGTCTTTGGTCCCCCTTTGTGGTTCGTGGTGAGCCTGTTACAACCCATTTCTTCTTCCAATCCTGCCATTGTCTCTGTCGGTCCACAATTAACGGGGCCTCAGAAATAAGCCCTGTGTTTGCACGCCACCTGGCTTTCGCTGCCTGGGCAGGCTCCAGCAAGGCAGGCTCAGGCTGACAGCCCCAGCTGTGCCACCATCGTCCCGGGTCGGCATCAGGTGACGTGAGGCTGAGGGCAAGTGACCCTGACTCCCACAGCTTCACCAGGGCAAGTGGCACAACTGACTGAGTCAGTTAAAGGTGGTTCCCACAGAATCCATTTCTGGTTTGTGAACCTCCTGTTATGCTCACATGAAATAAATAATGGCGTGTCTTTGATGATGTGCTTAAAGCAGCAGCCACAGAGGTCATACTTTCTGGGAAGTTTCAAAGGTAGAAATCACTTTTAATATAGAAGCTCAATGAGAATTTTGAGAAATGGTTTGGGATGTGTACTGCTCCGTAATTTCTTCAGTAAACCCATTTTATAAATATGATGTGTGTACCCGCCATGGGGAGATGTCCCCAGTAAAACGGGAATGCCCTGGGCCCCCGCCCAGCAGGCAGGATTCTGGCTTGGTGAGGTGTTTCATATCCAAACCCAGCCAGTCCCTCTAGCGCTTTCCATGTAACAGAAAACAGACTCTGCAGGTTTTAAGTGCTTTGAAGAGTGTAAAGACATAATTTCCTCCTGCTTCTTCAAGACTGTCCTCAGGTTTTGGGGAGCAGCTGCTTGACCAAGACCAAGGGTACAGATAACACCGAAACATTGGGTTTGCCTGTGGTCTGCATTAACTGTCATTTCCCCCAAAGAGGCCTGTGTTTGGGTCCCCTGACAACATGCTGCGGCAGGAGGCAGAGCGTCAGAGCCTGTGGGGGAGCAGCTCCAGAGGAAAGGATTACTGAGAGGCAGGGTTTGCTCAGCAAGGGCCCGCGAGGTGGAGTGTCACTCCCTTTCTCAGGGGACACTGTCTCCTACCTTGGTCAAGGAATAGAGATTCAAGACCACAACCTCTGGGTTTTAAGTGATAGGAATGGGACAAGCTCTTCCGTCTCCCATGAGCAGCCACTGATCGGGCCACCTGGGGGAGGCTGGGCCAGCAGCCCAGACATACATATGGCCTCCAGATACACTAAGGAAACGGTGCGCTCAAAATTAGTAGTGGAAAAGAGCAGAAAAATCAAACATTAAAAAATAGTTTTTGGCGGACAGGTGGCTCACTTGGTTAGAGCTTCAGCTGTGGGCAAGGGAACTGCCGGTTCAATTCCCACATGGGCCAGCGAGCTGCGCCCTCCGCAACTAGAATGAAGTCGATGAGCTGCCACTCAGCTCCCGGATGGCTCGGTTGGAGCGTGTCCCCTCAACCCCAAGGTTGCCGGTTGGACTCCTCGACTCCCACAAGGGATGGTGGGTTGCGCCCCCTACAACTAACAACGGCAACAACCGGGAGCTAAACTGCCCCCTCCACAACTAAGATTGAAAGGACAACAACTTAACTTGGAAAAAGTCCTGTTCCCCTTCCCAATAAAATCTTAAAAAAAAAAATAGTTTCAACATCAGTATGCATTAAAAAACCCAATTAAAAGTCCAATTTATAAAATGATCAAATTTAAGAAATGAGTACTTCCTAAAATTTTCACCACCGTGCTCCTTTATATCTTACAGAAAGTACATATTTTTTTAATCCTTGGAGAATTTTCAACAATCATATATTCTTGCCACAAATAAAACCTCAAAATTTTAACAAGTAGAAATTGTCCAAGCTACGTTACTTTCCCATACTGCAATAAAATTACAAATTAATATCAAAAGAAGGGTCAAATTCCATGTAAGCACTTGTAAAACATGTAACATTCTTCAAAGAGGAAATGAGGAAACCAAACCTTCATTTACAGACCCTTTTAACTTAATGAAAATGAGCATACTGTGTAGCCAGAGCTTTGCATTATGGCCAGTGCTGCAGTCAGAGCAAAATTCATAGCCTTAAATATTCTTCACCAGAGAGAACGAAAACTAAGGAGTTAGGCATTCAAATTAAATGTCTAGAAAAACAAGAACAAAATTAAGAGAAAGAATAATGACAATAGCAGGAATTAACTTATATGAAAGCAGAAACACTATTTATAGGAAAACTTACAAATTTATAAGCCCATGAGTTGGTACTTTGAAAAGACTAATTCAATTGGCAGATCTTTAACAAAACAAAACAAAACACAAAAAGAAATATGTAACTCTAGGTACAACCTCAGATTAAAAGGAGCCCATAAGAATGATAATATTACAGTATGTACCTTTCTTGCTAATAAATTTGCAAACTTCAATAAAATGCAAAGTAACTTCAGAAAAGGTAGTTTACCCAAATAAAATCATAGCCTATGGAAGAAACTGAAAAAATTGCCAGAGAAATAGCACTAAAAAGGTGCGAGGCCCAGATAGTTTTATAGCAGGTTTCTACCTAAGCTTCAAGAATCAAATAGTTGCTCTGCTACTTAGACTGTTGCAGGCCATAGAGAAGGATGAAAAGCCTTCCCATTCACTTTATAAGCCCCGGTAGCCTTAATCTCGAAATCTGACATCACACTTGGGATTAGGATTAGCTGTAAGAGACAGCCAAAGTTACAGCGGCTTAAACAGGACTCACCTAAATTGAGTCCTAAATTGTCCTCAGATATATAGTCCAGAAGTGGCATAGCAACCCAGAGCCATGATGGTCTCAGCCAGGCCTCATTTGCATGTGATTCATTCAGCTGTCCCAGGGGCCAAGCTCGGCAGCACCTTACCCCCAAGTACCCTGGTCCTCAGCCTTGGCTGAGGGTTGGAAGTATCCAGGGCAGAGCTTTTAAAAGCCCGGAGACCACTGTTTAACTAATTACTCCAATCGGTGAGGAGAGAGCCCAGGCCGGGCAACTGGAGGACCTCGGCCTGAGTTGGAGCTTCATTCACTGAGGACAGGGCTTTCTGACATCTCTAACTTCATCCTCAGGTAAGGAGTGATAATTTGCGGGGACAAGGTGTCCCTACCCTACCCCTGGGCCCACGTCACACTGAGAACATAAGAAGCTTCTAAAAGTGGCCTGGGGCCTTGCAGGGAGCAGGTGCCTGACAAATGTTTGTTGAATAAAGAGAATGAGAAGCAGGGCCTGGAGAAGAATGGATGAGATGATTGACCTGTGGCCAATACAGTTGACTCAGCCATTGTTTTGAAAAACATGATGTAAAGACCTAAGTTTAGCTCAGCCCACATTTAGTGAGCAATTGCATGTAAATCCCCAGACCTGCCTCCGCAGCAAATAGAAAGATACATCAACTCTTTCTCACCTGTAAAAAATGACACCTTGAAGAACCAAAAAACACCTGGCACCGGGCCTGGCCCATAAAATGTGATGTGTAAATGATGACCATTATTGTTCCCTCAAAATGTGAAACGAAGAGGCAGGTGCAAATGGAACAATTGATAAACACTGACTGCTGACTCACCGTGGGGTCACACTATGTGACCAGAGCTCCCGGTCAGGTTGGTGGCCCCTTCGTCATGGTCCATGAAATCTTTAGGGTAAGACAGACTAGAAGCCAGAGTTTAAAGGACCTGAGAATTTCTGAGTTTATATTTGTAATAGCTTACCAATAAATTTTCATTTTGTCCTATACGTTACTACATCTATGCTAGTGAGTGGTGTCCTTTTTACTGACTGAGAAAAATGTAAAAGCATAAAATATATTTTCCTAGGCAGCGCATTGATGCGTACGGAGATTCCATGATTTCCTCGTGTAGTACTCTGGATCTCGAGATGAACCATTAACTGCTCCACCCAACTTTAAGAGATATACAGGGAAATTCTCAACAAAGGGGACTCGTAGTGTTCAGTGGGTATAATTAGATTAAGACCAGGAAACGGATGGCAAGATGAGAGGAAAAAAGGAGGTCCAGATATTTTAAAGTAAATGTTTGGTTTAGTAAGAAAAAATGGCATTTAAAAAGTCATTTTACATAGCAGGAGATATTGTCTGGGAAGAGTTTTACCTTGTAAAATAATCTGACGGCATATCGAGTTTCTACAATCAGAACTTTTGGTGTGACTTTCATATAAAAAAGTACATAAATTATCGGTGCCTTTTCCCTATTCCTACAATTGAGGCCAGTTCTGGTTTCCTGCTTCCAGATGGGGAGAGATTGAAAACTTAAATGAGGGCCCATTCTCTACTATGGGGACCTAATATTCCTTTTTATAACTAGTATTTTTAATGTTTATTTATAACCAATATTTTCATGATTAGCAATAGTTTAATATTAGTTGAATATGTTTAAATATCTCCTATAGTAACCTATAATATTTAAGATTAGCAGTAGTTTAATATTCGTTGAATATGCTTAAATATCTCCTGTAGTAACCTAAGAAATGTATACATGTACAAGCTACCCACACACAATTTTTAAAAATCAATGGGTGGCCAGTTAGCTCAGTTGGTTAGAGTGCGATGCTCGTAACACCAGGGTTGCCGGTTCAATCCCCACATGGGCCACTGTGAGCTGCGCCCTCCACAACTAGATTGAAACAACTACTTGACTTGGAGATGATGGGTCCTGGAAAAACACACTTAAACAAATAAAAGTTTAAAAAAAAGAAAAAAAATTCAATATACTGCTCATCTATACTACAAAGAAAAAATAAGAGTAATGTGTTATGAAGTAACATATTATGCACAAACTGGAAGACATCAGGATGGAATGATGAGGGGCCTGTACCCACAGGCAGAATCACCACGAATGTGACAACTATAAATACAGCTGATTTGGGGGGGAGGGTGCTGTGTTGGGGACTCAAGCAGCAGGAATGGGGGAGCTTGTTGGATGATATCACTTCCGAAAACGGTGAACAACTCTTGATAAAGTTCCAGAAAAGAAAACAAAATACAGTTAAACCTCAAACCTCTATTTGCACGATAACAACATTCCCGGAAAATTCAAGTAGATAGAATTCAAAAGGTACTTGGTGTTTATATACAAAATAGAGTTAGGGTCTCAACCTGTACTGTCCAGTTCAGCAGCCACAAGCTACTAGCCATTTGAAATGTGGCTACTTTGGATGTTGGAGACTAGACTTTGAATTATTTTTTTTAAAGAATGTAATATATCTGGTTAATAATGTTTATATTGATTATATGTTGAAATAATATTTTGGATATACTGCGTTAAATAAAATATACTGCCCAAATTAATTTTACTTGTTTCTTTTTACTTTTTTTTTAAACATTTTTTTAAAACTTTTATTTATTTTAAGTGTGCATTTCCAGGACCCATCAGCTCCAAGTCAACCTAGTGTGGAGGGCACAGCTCACACTGGCCCACGTGGGGACCGAACCAGTAACCTGGTGTTCGAGCATCATGCTCTAACCAGCTGAGCTAACTGGCCGCCCCAGCTTTTTATTTTTTTAAATGTAGCTACTAGAAAATGTAAAATGTGACTTGCATTATTGGACGGCAGCTGAAACAGAGACTGAGTTTGGTGGGACTTTGGAAAAGAAAGTCTTACTGGGCGAGGGGCCTGTGCTCACTCTGTGGGATTGTCTAGCTCACAGCACCATATCTCATGTCCCTGCCCTCGCCACCTGATTCCCAGTCATTGTAACACCCAAAAGCATCCTCACACATCTCCAAAACACCCACTGAGGGGCGGGGGAAGAGGCAGCACCCTCCCTATGGGATGAGTCTCCCACCTACTTCCTCAGCGCCCGCCCACCTCCCAACCTCCTTGCGTAGCTCTTGACCTCCATGGTTCAGTGGCCCTGAACTCCCTGGACACACCTCACACCCCAAGTTTGCCCCCAGGTTCCTCTTTGACGTTTCTAACCCCCCACTGGTCGCACAGACTCAAGCCACTTAGTATGTTCAAGTTCCCTTAGTATGTTCACCAAGGTAATTCATAAACTGGGCCATAAAATAAATCTCAATGTACTTAAAAGGATTCAAACCATACAGAGTATGTTCTCAGATTACAATTGAATTATATTAGATCACAACAATTCAACAGAATTGAGTAATATTACACCACAATAAAATATTTAGAAAAACTTCAAATATCGGAAATTAAACATACTACTAAAAATAGTAAAACGCAACTTAAGCACACTTTAGAGGGAAACTCATAATTTAAATGCATATAGTAGAAAAGACAATACGTTTAAAACCAGTGATCTAAGAAGCCAGAAAAAGAAGAGTAATAAACAAAAATTAACAAAACCAAAAGTTGGTTCCTTGAAAAGATTAGTAAAACAGATAAACTGACAACACTAGTGAAGGAAAAAAAACAACAACCAATAGTAGAAATAAAAACCTATAAGTCCTTTAGATATTAGAAAGATAATAAGGAAATATTGAAACTTCATTCCAACAAATTCAACAATTTAGATGAACTGGAAGAATTCCTTGAAAGACACAAATTATCATAACTGACTCAAAAAGAAATGGAAAATTGGCATGACCCTATATATATTAAATATATTCATTATAAAAAAGAACTTCCATGGAGAAAAATCCAAATTATCAAACATAGTGAAGAAATAGTACCAAACACTACACAAACCAATTCAGAAAAGGGAACGTTTTGCAGTTCATTTTATGAGGTCAACAAAACTGATACCACATCCTGGCAAAGGCGTTCTAACTAAGAAACCGGCAGACTGATATCCCTTATGAACATAGATGGAAAAATCTTCAATGGTCTATTATCAAATATAATGCCACAATATATAAATATACCTCATGAACAAATAGGTTTTATTGGAGGTTCAACATTTGAAAATCCCCATTTGATTTACCCCATTAAAAAAATAAAAGAGAAAAATCATATGATCACTAAAAAAAAAAAAAGGAATCAACAAAACTCAACATCTATGAATGATTTAAAAAACTCAATAAACTAGGAATAGGAAGGAAACTTCCTTAACTGGATAAACGGCACCTATGGAAGACATTGCTAACATCGTATTTAATGGTGAAAAGGTAAATTCTTTCCCCCTAAAATTGGAGACAAGGTGAGACTGTCTTCTACTGGAGGCCTTAGCCAATGTATTAATTCAAGAAAAAAAATGAAGGCATAAATTTGAAAGGGAAAAAGTAAAATTGTCTCTATTTGCAGACACAATCATCTACATAGAAGATTCTAAGGAATTAAAAATACTACTAGAATGGAACAGAATAGAGAGTCCAGAAATAAATCCATGCCTATATGGTCATTTAATCTATGACAATGGAAGCAAGAATGTACGGTGGGGTAAAGACAGTCTATTCAATAAATGGTGCTGGGAAACCTGGACAGACACATGCAAAAAAATGAAGCTGGACCACCTCCTTATACCATATACAAAAATAAATTCAAAATGGCTTACAGACTTAAATGTAAGATCTGAAACCATAAAATTCCTAGAAGAAAATATAGGAAGAAACTTCACAGTCATTACCCAGAGTAAGATTTTTACTGATATATCCCCTCACGCGAGGGAAGTAAGAGAAAAAATAAACAAATGGGATTACATCAAACTAAAAAGCTTTTTCAAAGCAAAGGAAATCATCAATAAAACAAAAAGGGATCCTACTGAATGGGAAAAGATATTTGCCAGTGATATATCTGATAAGGGGTTAATATCACAAATTTATAAAAAACTCACTCAACTCAACTCCAAAAAAACAACCCAATTGAAAAATGGGCAGAGGACATGAAGAGACATTTTTCTAAAAAGGACATACAGATGGCAAACAGACATGAAGAAATGCTCAACCTCACTAACCGTCAGAGAAATGCAAATAAAAACCACAATGAGATGCCACTTCACCCCAGTCAAGATGGCTATCATCAATAAATCAACAAACAACAAGTGCTGGCGCGGATGTGGAGAAAAGGGAACGCTTGTTTTGGTGGGAATGCAGATTGGTGCAGCCACTGTGGAAATCAGTATGAAGGTATCTCAAAACACTGAAAATGGAACTAACTTATGATCCAGCAATCCCACTCCTAGGTATCTATCCGGAGAAATCCAAAACTCTAAGTCAAAAATCTTTATGCACTCCTATGTTTATTGCAGCACTATACACAATAGCCAAGACATGGAAACAACCGAAATGCCCATCGGTAGACGCCTGGATTAAGAAACTGTGGTACATTTATACAATGGAGTATTACGCAGCCATAAAGAAGAAAGAAATCTTACCATTTGCAACAACATGGATGGACCTAGAGAACATTATGTTAAGTGAAATAAGTCAGACAGAGAAAGACAAATACCATATGATCTCACTTATATGCGGAATCTAAAGAAAAGAATAAGTGAATGAACTAATCAGAGACAGTTTTGGAGACATAGAGGAAAAACTGAGGGTTGCTAGATGGGCGGGGGAGTGGGGATAAGGGGGAAGGTGAGGGGTTTAGAAAATAGTAACCACAGATGGCCACGGGGTTTTGAAAATTAATTTGGGGAACGTAATCAATAATGTAAAGATGTTGTAGGGTATCCGATGGACACATGTCCCATTTGGGAGACCACCTCAGGGATGATGTAGATGCCTGATCTCTGCACTGTACACCTGAAGCTGAACAATAATGAATGTCAACTACAATTTTATATATGTATACATATATACATATACATATGTATATGTATATATGTATGTATATGGTTACAGGAAGCAGAGTACAGCATTAGGAATAGAGACAGAGGAAATGTAATGGCTGTGTGCGATGTCAGAGGGATAGTGGAGGGAGGAGAGTTCACACAGTGTGAGGGATATAAATGATAAATGTCTAAGTATTGCTTTGTCTTGTGCACCTGAAACTAATAAAATTATATTAAAAATATATATACTACTAGAATTAATAAGAATATTTATCAAGGTTGCAGGATATAAAGTCAACATACAAATTTGTATTTCTGTAAGGAAAAAACACTTGGAAAATGAAGTTGAAAAATGGCATTTTCAGTAGTATCAAAATAGACTACTTAGGAATACATTTAATGAAAGATATAAAAGACCAAGTGAAAACTACAAAACATGAATGAGAGACGTTAAAAACAATCTAAATACATGGAAAGATAGGAATTAGAATAATTAACATTGTTAAGATGTCTCTTCTCCCAAACTTGATCCACAGTCAGTGCAAACCCAAAACCCTCCGCAGACTTTATGTAGAAAACAACTCTCCACTTCTGAATTGTATTTGGAAGTGCAAAACACCTAGAATAGCCAGTTACTTTCAAGAAGCAAAAATGCTGACGTTGGACTGTGTTAGGTTGCTCAGGCTGCCCTAATAAAATACCAGAGACTGGCTGGCTTAAGCAACTGAAATTTCTTTTCTCACGGTTCTGGAAGCTGGCCAGCCCAGATCAAGGTGTGGACAGGGTGGGTGTCCCCTGAGGCCTCTCTCCATGGCCAACAGCCACCTTGTTGCTGGTCTCTCACAGGGTCTTTTCTCTGTGTGACAGCCCTGGTGTCTCTTCCTTTCCTCCGAAGGACACCGGTTCTATTGGATCAGGGCCTCACCCTTATGACCTGCTTTAACCTCACTAGCTCCTCAAAGGCTCTACTTCCTAACACAGTCACATTGGGGTTAAGGCTTCAACATATGAATTGGGGGGTGAACTTCACAATTCAGTCTATAACATGGGTCTCACCCCTGGAGAGTCTGATTTAGTTGGTCTGGGGATCCTGGTCATAGGTTGCTTAAATACTTCCAGAAATTCTAATGAGTAGCCATGGTTGAGAACCACTGAGGGAGGACTCTTTAAAGTCGCAACCTGTACATGAGCGAAGTCAAGCGAGCTCTCTGGGCCCTGCAAACTCTGGCTGATTGATGACACCAACTGGACACCCCGAAGGGCACTCGGTAAGTATCCGAGTGGAAACCGTGCTGTTTTAGAGACACCCCCACCTCGTGTGGTCCTGGGATCAGCCATGTAATCAACTCAGCCTAGTGTCAGGCCCAGAGTGATGGTCGATAAACAGAACCATTAGCCAGGCATTAAACTCACATCTACTCCCCTCAAGATGCAGGCTCCTCCCACTACACCCTGCTGACAGGCTGTGGGGAAACCCAGCAGTAAAAGGGAGGAGGGAGCAATAATATTCGCATATGATTCAACCAGGAGCTGCAGTGTTTGGCTGTTAGAGGGTTTTATTCATTTTAAAGTTGCTATGTTCCTACGCTGTCCTCCTTTGGTGTGTGCCAGCCTGGAGCCAGTTAGCCACCCCTGCTTCCTCCACATCACGAGGTCAGATGAGAACTGCAGGGCACCCTCCAGCCCATCCAACATACACATCAGACTTACGACAAACACTCTCTCCCCTCCAGTTACACCCTCAGGGCTAGAGACTGTTTTAGGATCGGTGAGGTGACAACTGGCAAGAGTCACGGAGGAGTCTCCTGCTTACCTACCTTAGCTCAGCTCCAGGCTCACCTCACCCTTTGTGCTGTCCCCTTATCTTTTATATCATCTGGGCAGTGGTTTGCAGGCCCCTCCCTCCTGCCCCCTGCCCCCCAGTCCTGTCCAGCCTGATGTGGCACCAGAGCCGGGCTCTGCCTCCTCAAACTGCTGCACAGGCCCCAGCACTGCCCACAGGACTGCTCCCATCCTGATGGAGGGAGGGAGGGAAGAGCTGAGAAGGAATGAGAAGTCAGTGAGGAGAAAGGAAACCGGGGCAGCCCACAGAGCACCGGGCCCAGCTCCCCAGGCCAGGACTCCAGCCTTCCCTCCTCCTCCTCCCGTCCCAGCTCAGGTCTCTGGCTCCCCACTCCAGAGATACGAATGCCATATTAGGCGCTTGTTGGGTTCCACTTTCACAGGGCTTGGTCCCCAGGCTGGCAGAGACTAAAATGCTTTGGTTCGGAGCAGCAGAAACTTGGAGACAAGCTGTAGATTCCATTCTGCACTGTCATTTTCCTTTCCTCTCCTCCCTGCTCCCTGAGGCCCTTTTCTGCAAATGCCAGCTGCCCTGACAGTGGCACAGGTTCCAATACCTCAGTCTTGTCAGGAGCAGCCGCTCTAGATTTTTCCGTGACCTGCCTCTGGGTGGTCAGGCTCTCCTGGCACCCAGAAGCGTCTTGAGATGGAAAAAGCCTACCTCTTTTGAAGTGTGGCACGGGGAAAAAGTGTTAGGATATCAGAGAGTTTGATATCAGAAGTTAAAAGAAATCGAAATTCTTTTAACCACTTGAGAGAAAAAAAATTACAGAAACACATAGGAAATTATTCTTTTGCCTTTGAAGTGAGAACATAAACTTATTTCATTCATTCATTCATTGGATTTCTATGATAACTTTTTATCATTTTCTAAGCAGGCGGCCCCGTTAGGTGCTACAGGGAATATAATTGTTAACACAGGTGTCAGCAGGACTTTTGGGGTCTCCAAGTCACTCAAGGTTTACTTGAATCCCTCCCTTCTCTGCCATGCCCTGTGAAACGTCCAAATTTCCCCTAAATATACTAACAATTTCCAGGGAATGTCTGTTCTTTAGATCGGCGATTTCTCTGGGTTTCTGCTGCTCTGTTCCATATCTCATGGAGTCATGAAACTCTTCCTCCATCCCCTCCGCTAAACCTTGATGACCACAGATTCGGTAACTGTAATAGATTTCCTGAGGGTTGAGAAGGAGGAATTTATATAACAGAAGTGCGAACAACTTCAAATGGCATATCAGACATCCTGTTTTTTAAATATCTCCAGGACTTCCAGGTCTGGCCAGCACTGGAGAACAGGTATCGGACTTATTTTCTCACAATAACATAGAACTGGACAAATATGACAACTGCTTTCAGACATAGGAGTATGATCCGTAAGGAAAGTAGAACATGTGGTGAGTGTCACGTTCATCATGGCTTTCTACTTGGAGACAGTGTCCGTATCTCAGCACAGAAAAGAGCCTGGCAGAGCAGCTAGGTTCTCACTGGAGAGAAGTAACAGAGATTGGAGCTCAGGGCTGCTGAGGTGGCTGGAATTTGCAAGGTAGGGTACAAGACAGGAGTGTCAGAGATTGGCATGGAGGTTTCCATGAGCCTTAGCCGAACACCACGCTGTGTGTGTGCAGGAGAGGATCCCCTTGCTTACCATGCTGCTCATTTAGATGAAGCCCTAGAAAGAACCAGCCGCAGCAGGATTACTCTGGCCTCAGGCAAGCGCCACTCCAAACCTTCCCTCACAAACCCATGAACAGGACTTAGAAGGTAAGATCAGCAAAGTAACTGCCTTTCAGAATGAAATTAACACATTACTCCAGGGAAGACAACCAAATACAGGGTCTAAACAATAGAACATCAGTAATATCTAGCATATAATCCAAGGGAGTTCATGTTGAATGGGGACAGAGTTACAGTTTGGGAAGATGAAAAAATTCTGCAGATGGATTGTGGTGATGGTTGTACAACAATATGAATGTACTGAATGCCACTGAACTGTCCATTTAAAAATAGTTAAATGGTAAATTTTATGTTATTATTATTTTTTAACCACAATTTTAAAAAATGCCCTCATAACACTACTGTTTCCAGGAATAACAAGGACAAGACGTACCCTCCTGCTTGAAACACTAAAACATCAGGAAAAAAATTCAGATACTCCTCAATTTACAATGGGGTTACATCCCAATCAACCCACTGTAAGTTGAAAATGTTAAGTAAAAAATGCATGTGATATACTTAACCTACAGAACAACATCATGGCTTAGTCTAGCCTGTCGTAAATGTGCTCAGAACACTCACATTAGCTTTCAATTGGGCAAAATCATGCCATTGCTGCTGCCCAGGCCCACAAGAGGGTATCGTACTGCACATCGCTAGCCTGGAAAAGACCCAAATTCAAAATTTGAAGTATGGTTTCTACCAAACGCATACCACTTTCATGCCATCATGAAGCAGAAAAATCACAAGTTGAATCATGGTACATCGGGAATTGTCTGTATATGAAACAATGATACGCAGACAGTTGGTATCAGAGAGCTGAGGCAGCACAGGAAGTAATCCTTCAGAAAGGGGAGATGAATGAGGTGAGCCCTACAATGTCACCAACTTACTGTCCAGACAGAGTTTCCAGACTACAGCATAGGGAGGAGGGGAAACCCCAGTGGAGGCCAGGGGCTTCCCTGAATTGAGAAAATGGAGCTGGGAGTCAAAAGAGTGATGTGTAAATAAAGTTCTAGATAGGAGAATTTTGAAGAGAATGCATCATCTCCAATCTGTCATTAAAACTGAGCACATGCTACCTAGCAACCCCATTTCTAGATTTTACGTGAATTTTCAACTGCACCCCTAACCCCTGTACTGTTCATGGGTTAACTATAAACGCGGGGATTTTAGTGCAGGAGAATTAAATTTCAATCCTGGTGTGCTGTGTGGTTTCAGGGGTTAGATACTACATATTAACCAAAGTATGAGTTCATAGAGATTACTGGATGTCAAATTATTGTTTCTAATCTCTTACTTAGCCTAATTTATATATTAAACTTTATCATAGGTGTGGACAGATAAAAACAAACAAACAATATATATAGGGTTCGGTACTACCTGTGGTTTTAGGCATCCACTGGGGGTCTTGGAATCCATCCCCCACAGATACGGGGGACAACTGTGCATATTCTTTTTAAGTGAACATGGAACATTTGCCAATATGGAACATTTGCCAATATAGACCATATTGTGGGTCATAAAACAACTCTAAATAATTTTTAAAGGATTCAAATTATACAAAGTATGTTCTCTGACTCCTGGAATTAAATTTGAAATAAATAACAGAAATATATTTAAAATGCCCTAAGTGTTTGGAAACTAAATAACATACTCATACTTGTGAATAACCCATAGGCCACAGAGAAAATCAAAATCAAACTTTAAAAATATTTTGAACTGAATCAAAATGAAAACATAACATATAGTCCCAGATGGGTTTAATGATGAATTCTAAGAAACATTTATGAAAGAAATAGTGTCAATTCTATACAAACTCTTTCAGAAAATCAAAGAGGGAACACTTTTTGTGTGTGTGTGTGTTTGTGTCGGGGCCATGCTAATCTCTTCATCATTCCGGTTTTAGTATTTGTGCTACCGACATATATGTAAGCACAAAAAGGAAACACCTTTGAACTCATTATATGAGACCAAAATCATGCTATTATCAAAACCAGAGAAAGACATTACAAGAAAAGATAATAAAGACTAATATTCCTCATGGACATAAATACAAAAATTCTAAAACAAATGAGAATATTGAATTCAACAATACAAAAACGATGGCCAAATGGGGTTTATCCCAGGAAAGTAACATTGACTTAACATTAGAAAAGTCAATCTACATAATATAATTTACCATATTAACAGACTAAAAAAGGAAAACTATATGATCATCCAGTTTGATGCAGAAAAAGCACTTGACAAATCCAACATTGGTTTCTGGTTAAAAACAAAACAAAACAAAATTCAGCAAGCTAGGAATATAAAAAAAGCCATCTGATAAAGGACATCTATGAAAGACCTACACCTAACATTGTATCAGTGGTAAAATACTGAGTACTGTCAACCTAAAATGAGGACAGAGGTAAGGCTCACTGCTCTCACCACTTCTATTCAACATTTTACTTCATTATATTGTATGTAGTTCAATAAGATGAGACATAAAAGGCATCCAGATTGGAAAGAAAGAATTGAACTGTCTTTATTCTCCAATAATATGATTATGTCAGAAATTCTTCAGAATCTATTAAAAAGGTTGCTAGAACTAATAAGTTGGTTGAACAAGGTTGCAGTATATAAAATAAATATACAAATACCACTTACATTTCAATATCTTAGTTATAAACAATCAGAAATTGAAATTAAAATACAAATAACTATTAACAGCATCAAAAATGGAAAATACTTGCAGACAAACTTGACAAAATATGTGCAAGACCTTTGCACTGAAAACTGCAAAACATTCCTGAGAAAAACTAAAGAAGATATGAATAAATGGAGAGATATACCATGTTCATGGAGTGCAAGATTCAATATTGTTAAGATGTCAAGTTTCCCCATATTGATCTATAGACTTAATGCAATCCATTTCTAAATCCAAGCAGACTATTTTCATAGAAACTGGCAAGCTGATCCTAAAATTCATATGAAAATAAAAATTACAATACCTAAAAGCAACTTTGAAAAAAAAACAGCAAAATTGGAAGCCTTTCACCACATGATCTCAAGACTTATTATAGAGAACCAGTAATCCATACAGTGATATAAAGGAAAAGAAATCCAAGATGGCGGAGTAAATGCTGTGTTTGCTTCATCTCATGAACACATCAAAATTACAACCAAATATTAGAACATTCAACCTAGAGAACCATCTGAAGTCTAGCTGAAAAAGTTTTATAACAAAGGATATAAAAAAGAAGCCACATCAAGACTGGTTAGAGGGGTGGAGACGCAAAACAGGCCAGCCCCAAACTTCTCTGTGGCAGTTGAAAATCAGGAGGGATATCTTGGCTGTGGAGGTTCCCCCCAGAGAAGTGAGGGGCCCCAGTCCCACACCAGGCTCCCTAGCCTAGAGTACTGATGTTGGGAAGAGAAGCCCCCATAACATCTAGCTGTGAAAAATAGTGGGGACTCCAGCCAACCGGGTAGGATGGAAGGCTGCGAGAAACCCAGACATCCTCTTAAATGGCACACAGACGGAATCGCTCGCAGGCACTCACCTTGGGCTCCAGCAGAGCGACAGTGACGCAGGGGGTGACAGAGGCACATGGGCGGGGATGCACTGGAGTGTGTGGCTGCAAGGCAAGGACTGGAGGACAGTCACCATTTTCGCTGTGAGGAGGTCCTCCTTCCCTGCAGCGGGCAGACAGGCGCCATCTTTCTTGTGTTGAGCCCGCCCCAAACAGCCAAATCTGAATCTGATTGGTCTGGTGAGCTCCACAGTTCCATCCTGCTGACTCACTAGGACCCCGCCCTACCCAACTCCCCCAACCCAGAAGCACTTTCTCCCAGAGCAGTCAGCTCCACCTGGATTGCATTCTTTCTTGGAAAACTATCAGAGTTCATAGGCCCCAGGTGGGTGGTGACTGGCCTCAATGTGCTCTGAGACTTTTGCTGAATAGCTCCAGGCTCATCACCTGCACCAAAGCAGAATCTAAATTAACCCGGTGACCACAACTCTTCCCACTCTAGTGACTCCCTGAGACCCTTGCCTCACCCAACTTGCACACTCCATGAGATTTTATCAATTGCTGAACCTTAAAGGAGCCAGCAGGCCTCAGGGTGTCCTGGCTTTTTGCGGAGCTACCCAGGCCTGGTACTGGTGGCAGACATCCTCAGTTCGCAGCGTGGCCTCTCCCATGCCTCTCTAGATTTAGCACAGTCAATGAACAACTGTGGATCACTTAGTAGCTCCTACCAGGTAGTCCCCAGCCAGTCACAGGTGGTGGGTGACCTGGGCCTGGCCACAGTCACACCTAAGAGGCCCCTGTGGGGACAGAGCCAGGAGTGCAGTTTCCAGGCTCTCGGTCTCATGTGGTAAGGTGCTGGCTCAGTTAGTAAATGGTCATCAACTGTGATTGGATGGCCATCACCTGTGGCTAGTTGGCCGTCAGCTGTAACCAGTGAGCCACTGGTCACTAATATAACTGCTGTGGCTATGCTAGCAGAAAATGGGGGCTAACAAGAAGATGGTGGCTGAGCTAATAAGCAGCAGAGTGTGGATTTTGGATAGTGTGGCTCCTGCTTCCTGTGTCTCCAACCCAGCCGCCAGCGAGAATATAGTGGTATGACTCCCCTACCTATCGCTCCGTGGGTGTTCCTTTTTGGCCTCACCATATCCTGCGTTCTTCTGCGGGGAGCGGGAGCTGAGACCCCACAGGCCGCCCTGCATGACAAATGGCGCAGCGAGCAGGGTCCCCGGCATGACAGCCTGTCATGCGGGGCGTCCGGCGGGGTCTCTGCTCCCGCTCCCCATACAAGAACGCAGGATATGGTGAGGCCAAAAAGGAACACCCACGGAGCCATAGATGGGGGAGTCATACCACTATATTCTCGCTGGCGGCACTATACTCTCAATGGAGGCTGGGTCCACACTGTCCGCAAACTGCCATCCATGCTTGCCAGCCCAGCCACCATCTTCTTGCCAGCCCCCATTTTCCTCTCTCTCTCCTGCTGGTGTAGCCACAGCAGTTATATTAGTGGCCAATGGCTCACTGGTTACAGCTGACGGCCAACTAGCCACAGCTGATGGCCATGCAATCACAGTTGATGGCCATTTACTACCTGAGCCAGGCACCTATCTATGTGAGGCCGAGAGCCTGGAAACTTCTTTCTGGGGCTCTGCCCCCACACAGCCCCAGAACCAACATACTTGGAGGTTGGCTTCAGACCACAGCAGAGCACCACCCAATTAGCCCCACAAGTGGCACACACAATGGGCGGTCTCAACAGGCACCAGAGCCCACTGGGGCAAATCCCACTTTGTAGGGTATGCCCCATGCACATAGCCTGTAAGCTGTGGATGTGGCCAACCCCACAGCCAATCAGCCTGAGGGTCAATCCCACTCACTAACATGCCAGTAGCAATCAAGGCTCAACCATAACAGGAGCTCACATACAACCCACACAAGGGACACTCCTGGAGCACCCAGAACAGGTGACCAGGGAGACTGTGACAGGGCCCCACAGGGCAACTACTACATAAGGCCATCCAGTCAAGACTGGTGTGATAGGATGGTATGGTTGCTGGAATTACCATGGTGATCACTTCTTTAGATATACAAATGTTGAATAACTATGGTGTATACCTGAAACTGATATAATGCTGTACGTTAGCTACATTTTTAAATAAAAATCTAAAAAAAAAAAGACAGTGACATAAAGATAGACAATTGTATCAATGGAAAAGAATAGAGTCCAGAGAGAGAAAGATCCACACTTACACGATTAATTGATTTTCAACAAATGTACCAAGGCAGTTCAGTGAGGAAAGAATATTCTTCTCAAAAAACCATGTAGAGATAATCAGTTAGCAAAAGAAAAATGAACCTCAATCCTCATGAAACACCATATACAAAATTTAACTGGAGATGGATCAAAGACCTACTTGTAAGAGCTAAAACTATAAAACTTCTAGGAGGAAATCTTACTGCCTTCAGTAGTTTGGCAGATTTCTTGATAGGAAAAAAAAAAGCACAAATTATAAAAGAAAAAAAATGATCAATTGGATTTCACTAAAATTTAAAAACTTTTCCTTTTCAAAAGATTGTTTAATAGTTAAAATTAAAAAGCCACAGACTTGAAAAAATATTTGCAAAACATATCTAAAAAATGACTTGTATCCAGACTATATAAAGTACTATTACAACTCAATCATAAGAAATAACCCAATTTTTAAAACGAGTCAAAGATTTAAACAGACATTTCATCAATGAAGGTATATTAATGGCAAATAAGCACAGGAAAAGACACTCCACAACATTATTTCTTAAAGAAAGGGAAACTCAAACCCTGGTGAGTGGGCTCCAAGAACAACAGAGTGGGTTCCCACCCACAGATAAGAAGAGAATGGAGTAGGAAGATATTCAGATTCAGTGAAGAACGTATGGGTTTCTCTTCCCAACAACATTTGAGTGGCACAAAGGTTGCAGCGTGGTAACCATGCAGGAAACCGCATAACGATGGGACACCACTTGTGTGGCCTCATGAAGTAATACGGAAGGGACCCTCACTGCAGCTGTGGCGTGGGTGCATGCAGCAGGCAAACTGGGGTTTCCAAGGACTTTGTGGCTGTGTGTCGGAGGAGGTTTTGTGGGAACCTGAGCTGTTCTGGCTGAAGGGGGAGTGGCCAGCAGATGGATGGCTTGAGGATGTGCAAATCCTGACTCAAGATACTTTCTAGCTATGTGACCTTGGGGAAGTTATTTCACCTTTCAGACTTGTTACCTCTGCAAAACAAGGGTACAAGTTATCTCTAAGTGTTTACTGAGCGGCTACTCTGTGCAAGGCACACTCATTTAATCCTTTTATAAATAAGGAAACTGAGGCTCTGAGACATTGAATAACTTATCAAGGCCACACCACTGAAGGGATGCAAGGAGCAGGGACATACGTGGCAGGATGAAAGGGGAGGTTGGCGTAGCTAAGTCCCCTCCAGAACCCCAGAAGGGGACCGGCTTCTGCAGGCCAGGGCTGGTCTGGATCACAGTAAGACCGGTGTGAGGAGGTGAAGTAAGGATGAGGCTGACAACCTGGGGTGGGGGTCAGGGGGTAGTGAGGGAAGGGGCTCGGGCTCAGGATACGGGGGCCCACTGGTGTCCCTGCAGCTCTGTAGGGCAGACCCACTGAAGGTAGGTCTGTCAGGCCTAATTAGGTCCAGAATTTCAGGTGACCAGAGAAGAATGGGAAAGGCTGTGCAGGGTGAGAGAGGTCCAGTTAGAAGGCTGATAGAACACAGTTGCAATTGCATCAGAAATGCCCCCTGCCTGGCTCTCAGGGCAGGCCCTGTGAGTCTAAGCCCACATACATGCACTAACGTTTAGCAAGGGCTCACCAGCAAGCTGCATGCCTGCCAGATGCCAAAGGGCCCCCACATTGGCTGGTCTCAGGACCAAGGCCCCAGCCACCCCACCGCCGTCCCCCCGCCTGTCGTGGAGTGCCCTATCCTGCTCTGGGAACCTGTAATGCCACACAATTCACCTGCTCAAGGGGTAACATTGGCCTCCTTGCTCTCTTCCCTTGGCAGGTTGTTCTTGCTTGGCTCTGCCTGGATAGCCAGCCCTCCGCCCTTACCTCCACAGGTCCCTCCTGTGTCCTCAGGGCTGCACCCAAATATTACCATCCCTGGCCCCTCCGTCTGATGGACATGCCTCCCCTCCCCCACCCACTCTCTCACCCCTTTCTGGGCTCCATTTCTCCCCCCCTCAACCCGTCCCATGGACATACTATGTCTGACTGTTGTAGATAATTGTGGCCTCCCCTACTGGAGAGCTGAAGACTTGATGACAGCCTTTCATCTCTTCTGCCCCACGTCATATCTCCAGCACCTGAAATAATGCCTGCACGAGCCGATGGTCAATAAAGATTTGATGAAAGGCCAAGTGGACAAATGAACCGTGGATGTGCCCTGTTCAGCGGCCCATCAAATGACTGGGACCTTGTGGCCCGCTCCCAGAGGGCACAGCGGGGATGCACTGAGGCTCCCTGGGAGACGTGAGGGTGGAAGCGGGAGGACGAGGTCCCTGTCTCCCAGGAGAGGTCCCCAGTGGGGATGTGGAGGGGAGGGAGACTAGGCTTAGCAATCACATCAAGGCCCAGGGTTTGATGGCGGGAGGGGTTGTAGCTATTGCTGTGTCTCAGCTTTCAAAGGTCTGACCTTTGACACTGGAAGCAACAGCAACATGGTCTCCACCAAGGCCCCAGGAAAAGCTGCTGCCCTGCTGGCGGGCATTGAGGCAGCAGCCGCGTCTGGAAGTACAATTTGATCTGTTCAGTGGCTTTCTTTTTTCAGAGGCTGTTGGCTCACCTCGCTGGAATGGGGTGGCACTTCAGGACACGAAGCTTGGAGTTGGTGGCAGATTTCTTGGAACCGGTAGCAGGGAGATCTAAATTAAGACCTTTCTATCACACCAAATAAATAGAAACTGAAATAGAGGGCTGAAGGAAGTGGGCAAAATGCCTTTATACATAACTTTTGAAAAATGGAGGGGGAAAAAGTGAGAAAACAGAATGGTATTTATTCATTCAAGCCCCAAGGTATTTGCTGAAAACAATGATACCTCTGTTTGACACAAAAGCACATGCTAGAAAGAGTAAGCCTTTCTCTTTGAAGCGTCCTGCCACAGAAGCGGGGGTCATAAATACCAACATCCCATGTGAAGGCACTCCTGGCAAAGTGGTGGGCTGGCCCAATATCAAGCCCTGTCCCCCTCCAGGGAGTTAAGGTGAGTCGCCCTTTGCTTGGTGACGTCCTCGTGCTTGTTTCTCATTTGGCATCCCTGACGCACACCTGCTTGGATTCACCTGCACACTCCTGAGGCCGGAAGGGAGCCTTCCTTGGTTTTCGGCTGAGGACCTGCACCAGGGCCAGGCGTGATGGGCGATCAGCTTTGCTGCCGGGAGGGGCCAAGAAGGAATGACTACAGCAGACCCAAGGGCGGACGGGGGCTGTCTCTGGGCCAGCCCACCCCGGGCACTTGCGGGAGCAATGTCTTCTTACCAGGAGGGCAGCGAAAGGGGAGCCGACCCAGGATGGGACCCCAGCACAGTGGGGCACAAGGCGCCCATCGCAGCAGAGTGAGGACCCTTGCCAAATAAGAGCAGTGGAAGGAGCTCACTGAGCAGAAATCATGTCAGAAGGGTTTATGTGGTCAAGTCCCCTAATCACCGTGTCACATGTAAAATGAAAAAGGCATAAAGGGCACCCTCAGTGCCTCAGACCAGCTGTTGTTCCTACAGATGTAACTCCTGCCTTCAGATTCTCCAGGGGTGGAGAGCAGTACTGGGGAGGGGAAAGCCTCAGTGTCAGCATTTGCTAATTTCTGCGGTGCAAATACTCGGGAAGAGATGCACAGAATCCCATGATATAGTATTTCCACTGTCCAGTTACTATATACATCAACCCTCCCACCCCAAGCATGGACAATAAACTGTAATCAGGAAGTAATTGCCATTGCTTTTTATATAAGTTTACATAATTCAACTTTTTGCGTGAACAGCCAGCTAGCAAAATTTCTGAAAGTTTAGTAATTGGCTATTGTTACTGTGGCCAGTGGGAGCCGACTCCAGCAGCCCAAACCTCACTTGGCGCCAAGAACAATGGCAAAACCAGTCCTGGCAAAGGAGACCAGCCCATTTCCAAGTGCCGGGCAACTCCGACGACCTGTACCACCTTGCTAGCAAGGTGTGGTCTGTGGCTTTTTTTCTGTGGATCCGGCAGCAATAACAAGTTGGCACCAGGCTCCCGTTCTTCAGTTCCCTACAGAGCAGCTTCCTGGAGAACCACTGCCTGTGAGGTCACTGCTTGGAGGCTGCGGGAGCTGGCAAGCCAGGGCGCACCTGCTGTGCGGTGGGGTGTCCGTGGGAATGTCCACGGGTTGAGAGCTGTGTAGGGGGGCGGGGGGGGGAGGCTCTCCAGCGGTGCTGGAAACCAGTCATTGAATACTCGTATGCCTCCTGGACCCACGTTTCCCTTTTTTTTTGTTGTTCACTTTTATTGAAAACTACAAGAAAGTGCCCACATTTTAAATGGATAGCTCCATGAAGTCCATGCTACAGTGAGGTAAGCATCACGCAGCTGGAGTTTCCAGAGCCCCGGTGGGCAACCTCCAACCCCTTCCCTGTACTGTCTGCATCACCACCTCAGAGGTAACCTTGGCTCTGACCTCTCCCACCAGTTTCCTGTTCTGGAAATTCACATAAATGGATTTCCATTGTCTGGCTGCTTTTGCTGTCATGTTTGAGTCGGCAGTGTGGGGTGTAGTAGTTCCGCCATTTCACTATTGACAAGCATTCCGCTGTATGGACAGACCACCATTTGTCCATTCCACTATTGATGGCCATTCGGATTGTTTCTAGCTTGAGGCTATTATCAATGAAGAAAGTATGAAAATACTGACAGTACTGTGTGCATTTCTATTACGTGTATTCGAGGGAGTGGGGTTGTCACGGGGAACCACCGTATTAGCTTGAGCAGATCCCGTTACTGTGGTGGTACCCATTCACACCCCCACCGCAGTGACGATTGGTCCAGCTGCTCATTCTAACACTTGGTGTTGTTAGTCTGTCGTTTTTGCCATCCTGGTGGGTATCTAGTAGTATCTGATTTTTTTAAAAAACTCTTATTTTAAGTGTGTTTTTCCTGAACCCATCAGCTCCAAGTAGTTGTTTCAATCTCGTTCTGGAGGGTGCACCTCACTGGCCCATGTGGGGATCCAACCAGCAACCTTGTTAAGAGCACAGCTCTTCTCTAACCAACTAGCTAACCGGCCGCCCCCTCACTGTGGTTTTTCCATTTCCCTGATGATGGATATTGAACAAATCTGGCTATCAAAATGCCTATTAACATTAACACCTAGATATTTGTGAGCTCATATTCAAATCTTTTGCTCATTTCTAAATACATTGTCTTTTTCTTATAGATATGTAAGTTATTTACATATTCTGAAGTCCTTTGCTAGATTTCTTCCACTTCATGGCTTAACATTCCACTCTCTCAATAGTAACTTATCTGACAGAGGTTTAGTTATGCTATTGAATTCATCATATTTTTGTCCTTATGGTTAGTGCTTTTTGTATCCTAATAAATCTTTGCCTATTCCAAGACCAGGAAGATTGTCTAGATTTTCTGTAGCTTATTATTTTGCACAGAACCATGATCCATTTGGAGTTCATGTTTATGTATGACGTCAGGTCAAGGTTCATTTTTCCATTCATATATCCAAAACTGTTGCAGTTAAAAACTTTCCTGATTACTGATGGCTGTATCATTAGGATTTTGTAGCTTACTACCGCAATTTAATTTCTGCATTTTTGCTGAATATTTATTTTTCCTTTTCTGTCACTTTTTTTTTGCTCTCCCTCCTCCCCACTTTTGTCACTCTTAAATGGAAATAGGAAGAGAGAATATAATCTGGAAGCAATGATGGGATGAGGCAAGTTCTCACCCCACACTGGGGAGCTGGGATTATGCACCTTTCCCACTAGAATTAGCCTTGCCTGGGCCCCTCCAGCACAAATCGTCCAAGCGAAACCACAGAGCTCTGGTCCTAAACCCAAACTGAAAAGGCTGCCTCAAAACTGCTTCTCCAGGTCACCTTTGAAAGCCACAGATGAAACTGTCCTTTGCTGTAGAATCACAACGTCCCTACAGTCAACTCAGGGAGATTTCAGAACAAACGGTTATTTTACAAAATGACTGAGGTGACTTGATTTCTTCTTGCTCTTCTCCATTTTGTCACAGTTCAGTCCAGGCTACACTGAAGGAATCTGCTTCCTAATGTAATAAAGCCTTTCTTACACAGGGCCACCAAGCCCTCTCCAGGTGCAATTTCTGGGCCCTAATCTTGGTAACAATTACTAGTGCCCCTTTACTGGGGGTTTATGTGCTAGATATTACGTGAACACTTTACTGGAATTCTGTTATTAATCTATGTGCCTCCCTTGCTGATTCTTCAAAGCCCTCCTTGCCACCTGAAATTGCACTGTATATTTATTGTCTGTTCAATTGGAAGACACGTTTCATGGGGTTGTCTCTCCTTCACTGCTGTATCCCAGCCCAGTGCACATACTAGGTACTCTATACATACTGATTTTCATTGTTTCCAGGCCTGGCCCAGAATTCTCAGCAAAGCACTTAAGGTACATGGCTACCGGACAGTGGACATCTCCCTTTAGATCGAGTCAGAGTGAAGAGGAGAAAATAAAAAAGAAATCAGACATGACTGATGAACAACTCTTTTCATAATTATTCTTTTAATACAGTTTGGTTAAATTTTATTAAGGCTTAAAACACCTACATGTATTTCCCATTTCTTTCATGAAGGGTCATACTAGGGTCGTGCTTGGGGTCCTGCTTCCAACAAGCCATCTCATATTCTTTCCTGTCGTCTTTTTTTTTTTTTTTAAAGATTTTATTGGTGAAGGGGAACAGGACTTTATTGGGGAACAGTGTGTACTTCCAGGACTTTTTTCCAAGTCGAGTTGTTGTCCTTTCAGTCTTAGTTGTGGAGGGCGCAGCTCAGCTCCAGGTCCAGTTGCCATTGCTAGTTGCAGGGGGCGCTGCCCACCATCCCTTGCGGGACTTGAGGAATCGAACTGGCAACCTTGTGGTTGAGAGGACGCGCTCCAACCAACCGAGCCATCCGGGAGCTCAGCGGCAGCTCAGCTCAAGGTGCAGTGTTCAACCTTAGTTGCAGGGGGTGGAACCCACCATCCCTTGTGGGACTCGAGGAGTTGAACTAGCAACCTTGTGGTTGAGAGCCCACTGGCCCATGTGGGAATCGAACCGGCAGCCTTCGGATTTAGGAGCATGGAGCTCTAACCGCCTGAGCCACAGGGCCGGCCCTTTCCTGTCGCTTTTTATCAGCCCCTTCAGCAAGTGCCTCATGTTGATGAAAGAACTTCCCATCTTTGTTACTGTCTCTTCCACCTGTTTCTTGTAATCCATTTCTCCAGAGAGGGTCGTCTGACTGAAGAACTATCTAAAACAGTTTCATTGCTTCTGTTTGTGGTGCGAATCCCTCTGCCCACCTGCCTCCACTATCTAGTCTTTGAAATTACCCTAAAAATGTAGCAACATTTTGCACAACTGGCGCATCCACCATTCAGCAAGGGTAAGAATCTAAACTCTTCGGAACCGTCACTGCTGTAAGTTTTACATTATTCTGGATTAAATGCTATCAGATTTAAAAATACAGTAATACTGGTTTTCTTTCATCATTTCTCAGTGTTCAGAGACAGGTCTGAAAGGGAAATCCCACTGCTCAGCCTTAGTCCATGAATCCACAAGTGCCTCAAAAAAGCCGGTATGGAGGAATGCAATCCAATTTCAACATTCTTCTGTGTATTCACATGAAAAATCTCTTACTATAGCCTAAGACAGTAAATGATTATCTCTGTAAACTTTCCATTCCCAAATTTTAATAGCCAACCTTGTAAACTTGAGTTCAGTGGCCTTTATTTAGGCACAAAAGGAGTGTTTTGATCCAGGCTCTAAAATGTCCTAAGTCCTTGGTTACACTCCTCAGATGTGCTCTTCTTCTCAAATAAATTCACTTTAAAAAATGTCAGCATAACACAGGTGTCTTGAACTCTACAGCAGAAGTTTTTTTAGACATTATTTAATAAAGAATGGACAAGTACGACAGTAAACTGATGTTAGTTTAGAATGTGCTTTATTTTGAAACTCACAAGACATGTTCACAAGTATTTGAAGTTATATGCAAAACATGTTTTTTCCAGCTGGTCTGCTTTTCTTTTGTACCTGCGGCTACAAACCGGTCCCTACGTATCTTAATATCTACAATTCTCAGTTATTATGAACATGCAGATGGTGTTTCAGGGACCTGCATGGAGAATCTGCTTCACAACGTGGAGTAAGCTTCTAGGGACTAAGTCACTGAGACATCGAAACTCACGAGGAATCAAGGCAGAGGAAGGCAAAAAAATCAGCTCATGAACTTGAGCTTCCAAGAGAACAAGGAACACACTGAAAAACATTTTTTGATCCTTCGTGTTTGAGAGAAATGGAATGTGTTCAGAATTTGTGTTTCTATATTTACCACTGTCTATAGTCACTAAAGATACCTAAATTTTTAAATTTAAGTTAATGTAGCTAGTTTTGTTCTTAAGGCCACAGTACAAGAGAGCATGCATTATTCACAGAAACGACAAACATGGAACGATTGTAACAGGGATGCCTCGGCCTGTCTGATGACACCTGTCTCTCCTTGGTGGTGGGAACAGGAAGGGGAATAATGGTGACCACTCCCCACAGTGCCTGCTGTGAGCTAATAGAGACACCCACACACTTGTTGTCTAACTCGTGAAGCAAGACAAATGCCAGGAAGGAAAACAGGAAGGGACTCAAAGAATAAGTTCTGAATGTGGGGTTGGGATGATGAAGATGGGTCTCGATTTTAGGGGTAAAAAAGTGTTGGCTGATAAAAGAAAGTGGTCTGTAATCGAATTTCAAAAATCATATATCTTTAGAAGATGAAAAATGAGCACTTTACAAATCTACTTTGGGGAAATAAAATAATGAAATGAAAAATCAAAATCACATGGTGTTTCATGAAGAGATGTGACTCTTTTGGTCTAAATCAGCCAATATTTTAACATTAAATACAAATTATTAAAATGTGGTTTGCTTAAGCCCATTTTTAAAATGCAAAATCTTTTGAGGAAAAATGTTGGTATATTTTTAGGAACATTGACTCTTATAAAAAATTTAACCTGGGCACTTGAGTAGGTTAAGAATTCAAGTACTGCTTGGAGACGCTCAGAGTACTTTCCAAAAGAAGCCTGCCCCCCAGAGAGCGCCTCTGTCACAGCCCCGACAATACAGAACATGTTACACCTAATTCCATTCACCACCTTTTGGCCAGTATTGGAGTGTTTCATCAGAGTGGGGAAATGACTTACTAATAAAGATTTCCATTTATTAGTGTTGTGACACAGTGTGAAGAATCTTTAAATATCTGCTTTTTGTACCTAAAGGTTGTATATTGTTATCCTTCCAACTCAACAAACCAGTGCATTACCCTTCAGCACGGATTGACTGCCCAGAAGAGCAGGCTGGCCTCCAGGAAGGTGCGGGCTACTCTTCTGAGAGGAGATCACGGTCGAGGCAGGCCGGGCAAGTGCTCTGCCCTTTCAGACACTGCTTAAAGCACTGAAAAAGAGAAACAGATCAGTCGGCGCCTTCAGGAGCCCTGGGGCCTTAGCTCTCCTGCTTAGGCCAGGAGGATTCCCCAGGAAACAAATAATCCCGCCTCAGAATCTGACCCATGAATAACAGGCCTCCAACCTGACCTTGGGGGATGGCTGCTGGCCTCCCCTCTTCCCTCCACACTCCAGCTGCAGTCTTGGCACTTCCGCTGACCTTACTTCTAGAGGCTGGTATTTCCTTGGCCCTTGGACTCCCTCATCCAGTTCTTCACCCATCCGCCCCTCTGCCTGGTCTTGGTCCTCGCACATCTCACCAGCCTGCTGCCGTCACAGAGCTGGGGTGTGCGTGTCAAGTTTGAGAGCCCAGGCACGGTGCCCTGTAACTGACGGAGGCAGGCCATGCAAGAGACCGCAAGCTGTCTGGACTCCTTGCAGTAAGCAGACTACCTATCCCTCTTCTCAGGAAATGAATAAACTGGTGTGGCAGAGACCTCATCTATCCTGACCCAGCACCAGGGCTGTGGGACAAATGCTCACGGCACCCAAAGCACTGCCAGTCACCCACAAATCCCAGAAGGGTACCGCCGGAATCTCCCAGGCTCAGGCACACTGGACCCAGTTAGGTTTAGTTTTCAAAATACTTCACAGTCAAAACACTGCTGTGAGGATGGCCAAAGAGAAGTCTTACCCCTTTGTGGAACCTGTGCCCACATTGCAGCACACGTACATTTTTGGATTTGAATACCTCATGGCACATTTCACAGGAATTTGTACCCAGGGCCTGTGGAAACAAATGTATCTGGATAATAAATCACTAAATTCCTTTTTACTACATCATCTCTCCCGACATATATGGCCTTCAAACACTTTGCCACTATTCCCCATTATAGCCAAGCAAACTGATGGAGTAACTTATTTTTTAATAGTATTTCCTAGGGAAAAACAAAATATACTGAAAGAAAAGTACACTTTTAAAATCCTAGTTTTCACAGAGAAAGAAGTGTTGCATATAGTTAACAGTCCCTGGTAAAATACTGCAAGTGTCTACTTAGCCCAGCCCATACTTAAAGCATCGCACTAGCGAATATTACAAATGAATCTCATCTAATTATCTAAGAGCTGGGGACAGTCACATCAATTAGGACACACCCGCACGATGGACAACTGTGGGGCCAATGACGACCTGCATGGGACCCCATCACCCCCAACAGAGAAAGTGGCCGCACATAACAGCCCTGTGAACAAACGCAGGCTACAAAACAGTGTGTACCATGTGATCACATAATTCAAGTTCTAAACAATTAAAGAGAATGTGTATGCAGAGGTGCCTGGATGAGAGTCTGGAAAAGCAGACAATGTTAACAGTGCTTACTTTTAGTTAAGAGAGATTTAATTTTTGCTCGGCTACTGTGTAAACTTTCCCTGAACGCGGATTACTTGTGCAAATCAAAACCCAACAAGCTGCTGCTCATGTAACAAACCCCCTAGTCGGGGGTCGTGCAGCCGGGGCGCTGAGACACAGAGGAATGGAAGAGTGCCGGCTCCAGCAGCTCCCAGGCTGGTGAGCACAGTGTTTTCTACGTGCCAGCAGAGCACAGTGCCACCCTAGGGTGCCTGGCACAAGTGCTCCCTGCAGCCCACACATGACATCATGCGTTTAGACTCTCAGACCCTCTTAACTCTGAGCACCCTGAGGCAGGAAGTGAGCCTTGTTTCCCTGTGTCCTTAGCAGCCGGCAAGGAACGTGGCCAGACCTGAGCCCCTCACCGTCCAGGGAGAAAATGAACAGCCCTGGCAGTGGGCTTAGGGTCAGAGGGTGGGGCTGCGGCAGCGCGCCTGAAGGTCTGAAGACCCCGAGCTGCTGAATGGGGTTCTCTGTCCTTCCCAGCGATGGGGTGGACACACGGCAGAATGAGGTGGTCTCCCTCCCTCTGTGGCCCAAGGGGAGGGTCAGGGAGGCATCGGCCCTGGGAAGGGCAGGTCAGGGTCTCTGCAAAGCTCAGGCAGGTTTGGCTTTAACAATCCACAGGTCAACTTGACTACTGCCTAGGGTGGAAATGCATACAATAGATTTCCAAGCAAAAAGAAAAAAAAGGACACAAAAAGGTATCTACAGTTTGGCTAAATTCACACATCCACACAAAGGAGTTTAGGAAAATCTGTACCATGTAATAGTACTGGTTACCTTACAGGATGGGTTTTGAGGTTCATCAGATGCTCTTTTTTTTTTTTTTCCATTTGCTATTGTGAATAATGTATTACTGTTATAGTTGAAAAATATAAAGCAACCTACTTTTAATTAAAAAAAAACTATCTGTGATTACGAAACTAAGTTCCAGCTTGAACACCAATGCTCCTCGTAAGTCAGCTCGTATACCTGTGTTACTCTCACCATCAACTGTGGTAGAAAGGGCTCTCTCCTCCTCAGGTGATCACAGCCTGTTCTGGGCGGGGTGGCCAGTAAGCGCACGCGCATGCATACTCACACACACACACACACACACACACACACACACACACGCACGACGTGAGAATGCTGAGAAGTCTGCCTGCCTGCAGGACCACAGAGCGCGTGACCAGTCAGGGACACCCGGGAGAAGGAGGGCCAGGCATCCCTGGGGTGAGCGTGGGGATGAGCCCTCTGGACCGGGGTGTATGTGGTATAGAAATTCTCCCAGGGGGACTGGAAAGTGAAAAGTACCGAAGAAATAAACACCTAAGTCCACAGAAAGACTCGGCACTCAGCTCGAGTCAGCAAGCTAAGCTCGTCCTGTCAGGGCCTCACGCTGAAACCCCACTTGGATGTGGCACCGCGGACGTCACAGTGAGGCTGCCACAGGGCCTGAACTCTCCAAGGTCAGTTTCATCTATACTCGGACAGCACAGCTGTATAGAGGAAAGTGCATGCTCTACGTCAGAATTCAACCTGCAGCCCCAGGCCCTGGGCCACACAGGTGACAACCACACGCCCGGTCTCTGCGGCACGATCCCCAGCGGTGGGGGCTGGGGAATTCCATGGGGCACGTTCAGAGCACATGAACGAGTGCTGAAAAACACCATGAATTATCTGTGCCTTGGTTTCCTCATTTGGAAAATAAAGACAACTCCAATGACCTATCAGTTGAGATCCTAGGTAAGAGAGTATTTCATAAGAAGTTCTATGTAAATGTGACATTCTTATTGTCCATGTGGGGGAAAAAAACCACGTACACCACTGTATCAAATCAGGGGCAGCTAGTCCAGTCCAGTCCCCTGCAGGCACTAATGGGGACAGGAAAGGAAGTAAGCAGCCTCTGTTGAGCGCTTGGCCTTGGGAATCTGGCAGCAGCTTCGTCCAAAAAACCCGAAAAGCAAGTATGATCCGAGCTCAGTGCTATCAAGTGAGGGAACCGTGGCTGCGTGACTCCAAAGGCCATGGTCACACAGAGGAAAACGGTCCCCAAATCGCTTCTGCCAACGATTCAAAACACCATCTTCGACATGAATAATTAATGTACATGTACCGACCGGCTGCAGGCTCAGCCTTTGTCACACACACGGGCTTCTCTCCGTGGCTCCCTGAGGCGCGCGCAAAGCAGAGACAACAACCTCGCCGTTCACTGACTGTCCTAACGGAAGGCTGAGAACATCTATGTTTCATTTCTAATGTTCAGATCAAATAAATTAGGTCTAGAAATGAGAATGAGACTAAATCATGGATTAACAATTTTCCTTCCTTTCCGTTCTGCATTAAGGAAAAACCCTGAGTGTAAGTCATACACATGACACTCACAGGGACGTCTTCTGTCTCTTGCCCCTGGGTTTTGGGCGACGGTCCCACAGTCACGGAGCTCGGGCTCTGGGGGGCCCTGGTCACAGAAGCAGCAGAGCTGGCCTCAGACAGCCTCTTGTCCTGTCCTGGACTTGGCTGTGGACATAATGCAGGGTGGGGAGGCAAGTTCAGGTACGCCAAAGCTTGGCCATCCTCTGCCTTCAGTAAACTGCTCTCCACGCTTCAGCTGAAAGCTTTTTGTGTGTTTTTACAATTCTCTTGTTTTATAAATAGAGATGGGTAAAGTGAAATGTTTTATGGTATCTGGATGAAATACTGACCTTCTGCTTTTTCTGTTCATCTAAAATGTGTTCCGTCACTCTCTGGACAATTTCATCAATGCTCAGTCCAGACAGCGAGTTCTTGTTTTTGTTTCGCACCTTTTTGATAAAACCAGCAAGCTCGGTGCTGAAAGGGAAAGTGGGGATAAGCGACAGCAGAAAGTCAGTTTTCTATTGCTGAGAAGTGTTATGTGCCAACAGTAACCCAACAGCTAAAAGAAACAAATACACACAAACAAAATTTGTGAACATTAGTAACTGTACATAAGAGTAGCGGAATCACTCTTTTCCAAGGAGTTATGAAAACTCCAATAATATTTCTAAATACTTATTCAAACAGAGTTTCTAAGTAGTAGCATATCTGCTAGACTCACTTGGGGCGGCCATCCCTAATTTAGACACCAGACTTCATACAGCCATTTATGCAACGTCACTAAACGACCAACCAGACACCACTGGTTCTGACCTGAAATAGTAAAATCTCTGTCTAAGAGGAATCTAGTTCTGCTGACTTCCTCCCTTAAAAATCTAACCAAGAACAAGGGTTTCATAGCCTGAATGTTTCAAGAGCACCAGAGGTTGGGAATTATACCATTAATCGACAGGAAGTTGATCTTGTACCACTAATACCCCAAATGTTATAACTTTCAGAAAATTAAGATGCATTTCTCTTTGGTTATTTAAACTCTACCAAAATTAATCAGGATTGCAAACCATTTTATTTGTCAGGTACTTTTAGTAACTACAACTTAAATAGTTTTACAACTGGCATGGTCACTGCTATTGTGAGAACCTGTAATGTTTCTCCAACTGGGGGGAAGGGGGGCTAAAGATGCCCACGAGCGGACACAGCACGCTCACTTTCAAAAGGGCAGGGCTGTGCTCATCGCTGGGAAACGCTAATTCTGGCCAGTGATAACTTAATGACCACTTCATTCCAAAAGTATAATTTCAGAGCCTGTAACTAATATTGTAAGAAAGACAGGAATAACATGGAAGGTACAAAGGGTCATTCGAGGTGTGGATTCCTCTCTTCCGAGCTGGATTCCAGAGACATTTCCTCTACCTCTCCCGAGACAAGGAGCACCTTGCATCAACCTGGACAGCGAGGCCAGAGGTGGAGACACAAACCCTCCAGAGAACTTGGGCTGACTTAGTGAAAAGCAGCCCCCACCCCGTCCATCCCTCTGTGACACTGACTCACTATCGCACTGCAGCCGGGCTTTTCTACCCCACCTCTAAGTAGCAGAGGTACTGGCCAAGAAGGCGTGAGTTGCTGCCGCCTTCTTTTATATTCGTTGTTTTTCCAAAATGATAAAAAACTATTGTTTTGCAGTTCATTTGGTGATTCTGTAACTAGTGTTGGAGCATGTTACTAATCTCATCAAAATCTCAGCAAGGTTGCCATGGGTTCTGATGAGTGTTCTAAGTTTTCAGTCTAGATATACACATTACGAAATGTATTTGAGAAAGCTCACCTCTCTGATTGCAAAAAGCAAATGTAGCACGTGTCTTTCTAAATGAAACAATTATGCAATCCTTTCCACTTCAGCCATTTTTTGAACTGATCAAAAAATCTCAGTTCAACAGAAGCACGTAACAGAGTCACAGATGTTTCCCGGTCCTACCTGTTGTAACAGGGGAATACCACTGACAGGTGCTCAATAAGACTATTGAACGGCTTTTTTGGCGACTGGCTGGAACGGGATGCGCGTCCTGGAGGCACATGCATGCTCTGGTCAGCCACGAGGCTGTGTTTTGACTGCGCAGCCTGGCCAGCGCCCTGACACTCTGGCAACAGGGCGACTTCCAGCTGACCGCAGGCCGACGCTGGCAGTGGTGCAGAGGGGACCCCCACTGGGCGGTCGCTGGCAGAGACCAGACTTGAATCCTTGGGGACTGTAGTTTGGTCTCCAGTCCCGTGACTTGCAGAAGCCGAGGGACTCTGATCATCACGGTCTGAAGACTCTGGAAGTGACTTAGGACGCGTCTGTGAGGAACACAGCACAGCAGCACTTAGAGAAACGTCCATCGCAAAGACTGGTAATTCAGCATGACTACCATAAGACCGGCTGGCTCAAGGCACAGGAAACTTGAATATGATAAATTCTTTTGTTAAAAAGAAATTACTGATTGTAACATGTTACCTGTTAGAACGCGGGTTGGACTCTGACTCCTAAATAACTCTCTTTATAATTTGTTATGTTCTCTGCAAAATTCTAACAGCAGCCTGAGGAGAACATTTCACCCACCAACTTGCCCTTCAACTACCGTGTTTCCCCAAAAACAAGACCTAACTGGAAAACAAGCCCTAGCGTGATTTTTCAGGATGACATCCCTGAACATAAGCCCTAATGCGTCTTTTGGAGCACAACTTAATATAAGACCCGGTCTTATTTCCAGGGAAACATGGTAACTCTCACCTAATCACACGTCTCCCTTCACAGCTACACTCTGTGGCCGGTGAAGCAAATAGCTGTTGCAACACTCCCTAAAATTGCCCCTGCCACGGCCACCAATGGTCTCCATCCCACTGAGCCCCAGGGACACCCAGACGTTGCCTGTCACCTTCTTGTTCTCCCAGTGAGCTCCTCCTGGCTCCATGCTGCTGGGTCCCTCCCACCTGCCTGCCTGGGGAGTCCTCGAGGGGAGTGTGGAAGCTCCTGCTGCTGCTGCCTGAGGCCCAGATGGCTGCCTTGAGCTGCACCCTCCCCCCAGGCCGCTCTCAGTGACCACGTGCCCGCTGCCAATAACGACCCCTTTTTAAAAGATTCCAGTCTAGAATATTTTCCTGAGATCCAACTCTGTAAATCCAAACTTCCTAATGGACAAATCCAGGTGGGTGACTCCTAGACACTCAAACTCAGTGTCTTCACAACCAGCCCAGTGCAGTTGCCTCACTCGGCTCCTCCTCTAGCGCCCACGTCACTGACACAAATCCAGATTTGTCCTCGAGACCCCAACATACACACACCGTGCCCCAATGTCATGAGAAGCACAGTTCTTTCAAGTGAAATTCCTAAACACCTTTCAGATCTGTTTTCCTCCGTCCACTCCCTGATCTAGCACGTGGCTGGTGGCAACGAGCCTGTGACTGGTCAGCTGGGAATCCCCGAGGCCCCTGCCCACCTGTCCACCTGCAGTCAAGCTGCTCCTCACAGGAGACAAGGCTGAGGCCACCCCATCCTTGAACCCTACACCGCACCGCTCGTGCCCTGAGAACAAGTCCAAGCTGCGGACCATGCCCCACAGAAGACAGTAAGGCTGTCTTTTCTGGCCCCTGCGTGCTTCTAGAATCCTCTCACTATCGCCCCTCTGTCACACGCAACTTCTATTGTAGCCACAAAAGCAGGGTGTCCTCTCGCTCTTTTACTAGCCTCCCAACAGCTGCTTCTTCCTTCTGGAACTCTCTGGACCTTCAGACATCACACCTTCTACCCCAACTCAAAATGCACACCCCCTTACTCCTTCGTCTGGTTGATTCCTATTCTGGATCTCTGACTCCTGAACACCAACAGCAATCTTCCTGAGGCCTAGACCTCCATCTTAGATTAGCACCCCTAATTCCTGCTGCCATAGCATTCTCTGCTCCTGTGAAAAACCTGGGTGCACTCTGCTTATAATTATGGGTTTACAGTCTCTCTTTCTCAAATCTATCCGCACTTTGGGGGCACAGACCACATCTAATTATGCTCACTACCAAATACCCAATGAATGAACGGGAGAAATGGCACAAAAGAAACCATTTTGGGGGATGCTTATCATTCAAGCTCCCGCACACGGAAAATTCCCAGGATTTGGGATATTAAAATTCTTCTGGGTATTTATAAAATTACATCAGCTAGAATTAAAACTTAACAGTAAAATATTCTACTGCAATTTCACTTATTCTCCCTTCCATATCTGCTATGAGAACTTGGAAAAACAGTAAATGAGAAGCAATCTTTAATTTACTTCTAAGTAAATCTATTTCTTACTCAGTTCAATGGAGAGAAAAAAAACACATTTTTCTGTGGAGAAAAAAACTTTGGATTCAGTAAAATATTTTACTCAATTCGAGGCTAAACTGTTGTAAAAAAGTTCTTTTTTGCAGATGAATGCACAGTTTGAATGCTTAATGTGCAATGTCCTCACGAGAAAAAGACGTTCCAGATCAAGACGTTGCAGGGAGCCTGTCATCTAAGTCAAGGCGACTGAAAGAATGTGACAGAAGATCACAGGGCGAGGGCACATGAGGGCAGCCCCAACCGGGCTTTCAGGGAAAGACAGAATGCAGAGCGAGGATGATGCCTCAGGCTGGGGAACAGCCCAGGCAAAGGTCTGGCAGAAGCAGAAAGGCGCAAACACAGTGCTGGGTGGGGTACAGGACACTGTCTCAAAATCACAACATTCTAGTGTTTTGCCAAAACATTCTGAAATCCATCTCTAATCGACTCTTGAAGAGAGTCCTTTAAACTCTTACGGCCTGATCTCCTTTGGGCTTATTAATTCATTGCAATTTAGTACTCACTGAACATCTGCTGTGTCCAAATAATATATATGCCAGAATAAAATAAAGTGATACTAGGTCTAACCATATTTGAAAGGGTGCAAAATAGAATTAACGCTTTTCTTTACTGTACTGCATATTTTAAAACACGAAGACAAGGTTTGGCAATCACTGTTGTTCCGAAGATTCAGCATATACCTCAAATCAGCAGTAAAATTTGACATGCCAGACAAACGAAGCCCTTGGAGGCCTCAGGTATACCAGTCTTTATTCTGTATTTGACAAGAAAACAAATCTTAACTTCTGGATTGTGGTCTTATGCCCCCAAAGACTGAGGAATAAGATTATATCTGAATTACCTGTTACACCTGGAGAAACACACACACACACACACACACACACACACACACACACACACACACCAGGATCCAGAAAAAAAAGAAGTCCCAGCAGTGTGTTCGCCCAGTCTTCTCCTCAGACATTGATGTAGAAAGAGTGTCTCTCATTTATATAAGGATGTTTATTACAAAGCTTAAAAGGTTAACGAGTAGCACCAATCGTGTAAACATTAAGGTAATTATTAATTCATCCTGACCCCACTCCTGGAAAACAACCACCAATGACTTTGGCCAGTTAAGAAAAATTGTGGCTCATTATTTTCATTTTCCTTCAAAAGAAAAAAAATGATGTGAAAGACTTACTGTGTTACACGCAGGAAACGAGAGCTCAGAAATCTGCACTTTAGAAAGTTCACTGAGCCGAGAACCATTTTTAATTGCCTTAATTTGTTCTTCAAACTGAGACTGTAGGTAGAAGAGGAAGTGTTAAGTTTTTCTATCAAATTTCAAGGAAGAACCACAATTGTCAATAAATACTGTTTTTCTTGCATTAAAAGTGATCACAATTTTCTAAGAAACATAACCGAGACGCCATGTATTGAAATAATTATTTCTTGTAAGGGAAAAAGTTCAAAATAAGACCTCATTAGT
Source organism: Rhinolophus sinicus (assembly GCF_057876585.1). Taxonomy (NCBI): domain Eukaryota; kingdom Metazoa; phylum Chordata; class Mammalia; order Chiroptera; family Rhinolophidae; genus Rhinolophus; species Rhinolophus sinicus. Next base: position 6,942,798 of record NC_142517.1, read on the forward strand.
CAGAATGTTCTACAGCCTTATCAAACAAACACTACTGCTCTAATCTTACCAATCAAGGGTAGGGTTTAAGATAGTTAAGAAAATATAATTACTCTCATGAGAAATTCTTAGAATTTCAACAAAAAATTCTTATTGCTTGTAACAGCTCAGAAAAGAAACAGTTTCAATATGACTCTAGCCTCCAGGGAATTATAAATATCACGCAGATTTTGATAGAATTATAAAACATTTTACAACTTACCTCTGCTTTCTCAATTTCTTCTCTAACATTAGAAAGAAATGATTCCCATGAATGTATGTCAGACTCCAAATCAGGATATGCTGCAGAATCACTGAAAAAGTAAAAAAACGTGAAACTTTAAAATATTTTTAAAAGTTGAAAAAGCATTAAAGTACAAACGAAAATAAACATTTAGACATGGAAGATACACTTCACATGGTCATGCACAAAAAAACAAGCATTTTTAAAGAATTGTGTATCTTACAAACTCACTACTAGAGACACTTAAGGAAAGTTTAACTGATCTAAGCAACACCCCAAATCTGGTGGGCAGAGAGAAAATATTCTCCTGAATTTTCATTTCCCCCCAAATTTGAGTATTTGGCCATCCTTCATTTGACATTAACATTTAACATAAAAGGCTGTCTTTGCATTAAAAGAAAAAGGCAGCCTGGAATACTGAAAACATCTCAGTAAATCATTGCTCCCTTACTATAAAATCCAGGATGGGACCTGACAGATCAAATCCATTCACCATCTCAGTGCCTCATGCATCTGGTCAACTGAAAGTGACACACAAGCTTCCCTCTCCTTAACTGAGAAGATCAATGACATTATCAACCTGTGATGGTGTCAGTTCTCACTATTCATCTTAAGGAAGAAACAGAACATTTTGTGCTCTTTGTCTTTTGCTTCCCTTTGGTGGAACAGGCAGAGTTAGCACAGAGCCCTAGGAAGGAAGCTTCGTGTACTGTGCGGTCTAACAAGGAAGTCAATGCCATTAGATGAACGAGGCCTGAGCCAGCTGGTTTCCCAGATGGGCCACGAGGCACAGCCCATGGTGAGTGCCCAATAATGGCACCTGAGCACCACGGGGTCCCAACCTCACTGGTAGCAGTTCTGTAGTAATCAGCATACATCTTTATCTTTGATCAGAAAGGTTTTCTCAGGTAAAAAACTCAAAATAGCGAAAAATGAAGAAATAAAGACCTAGACACTAAAACTTCTTCCGTGACCCACAGAAACTCTGGTTCAGCACGGAGGGTATGAAATTAAATCAAAGAGCGCTAGGAAGGATGAAAAACATGGGATTAAAAAAGTCCAAACCTGTGTGTGGAGCCTAAAAAAAGGACCAGAGGAAAAGTGGTCCCACGTGGGAAAACACACACAGAAATACTAGACTGGAGGAGACCCTCGAGGAGTCCCAGGTAATTCTAAAAACAAAGCCAAAGAAACAAAAACAGGTAAAGATTATGGAGAGTTGAAAAAAGGAACATCCATAAATATCCTTTGCAGCGATACTTCCATACTCTCCCATCAGGATTGTTCAGTAACCGTTCTTACAAAAGGGAATTTGGCAAAACACTAAAAAAGCCTTGAAAATGTGGTCTTTATTTCAGACATTTAATGCACGGAAAAAATTAACAACGTACATAAAAATTTAGCTCCAAGGATACCTGCTATAGTGCAGCTTTTATGAACAAAATGTGCAGACAATGCAAGGACCCCACCAGTGGCATGTGACCCATCAGGGCACATCTGTGTGCTAGAAACTACCCAACCTTCCAAAACCAGGCTGGACACACCTAACAATTGACATGAAAGGCTTATGGACTACTTAGTAAAAACAATATATAAATTTTCATTTTTTTCAAATACTTAATTAACTCCAAAATATTAACTAGTTATATCTCAACTGAGAATTATGGATAATTTTTATCATTTTTGTCTGTATGTTTTGATATTTCTAGAGCTGAACATGTATTACTTGTATAACTATTAAAAATAAAAAGATCCTGCCTAATACAAAATATTTTTCTCAAATCACCTGGAACTTTGATTTACTGAATGACATGCTGGGAAAGACACCGGTGAGACCACACTGTACCTGCTCAGTTGCTTCAGGTTCTTCAGACATCCTTCCGCTTGTGCTTCCATGACCTGCAGCTTACACACTTCCGTCTCCTTCCAGTTTGCAAGCACAGACACCTACCATTAGATTAGAGGATACCTAAGTATTCTAAAACTGAAAAACTGAAACTATTTCAAAGTTGTTACAACTTAAACATTCTAAACCACCTTGAAGTTTCTCCGTAAATGACATACGATGGCAGAATCATCAGAATTTGATTATGTTATAATTTTGCTCAGGTGAATGTGAATTCAAACTTTTGATTGGAAAAGAGAATAACAAAACGACAGTAAAAGTATATATGTTAAATGATACTTTTCTCCGCTATGAAAGCTCCACGTGGCTTACTGCTTAAGCGGTGTACACGCAGAGCTGATTGGCTGTGAGTATATACCTGCTGTGCGTTATCTCAGGGCTGCCCATAGTGAGCGGAGGGTCCGGGGCCTGCAGAAATAACCCCAAGGCTGCTGCCCCCTATTGGATTTAAAGGCGGCAGTTGTTCTCAGCGTGGGCATCAAAAGCCTCTGGGACACGTTTTTGAAACTTTAGACTCTCTGGCTTCCCCACAAGCCAACTGGCCATTTTTGTAAGTCACTCTAGGAAACGTGGACCTGCCTTGTTTCAGCCCAGCGGTCAGTACCTTGACAGGACCCACTGGGCAAAAATGCTTGCCAAAGTGGTAAACGGGACCTGAGCAAGCCTGGGAATGCAGATGTGGGCACAGGATCGACAGAGTATAGGGACTCTGGCTTTTGTTTTCCTTCTTTTCCTTAGAAGCAGCTGCATAGTTGGTATTTAATGGACTCACGTTTGCAGACTGCACAAGCCAAGCCTGTTATTTTCCCAGAATCATCGTAGACATATACCAATAAATAATCTTTACTTCTTAATTAGACAAAGACAACCATGTTTAGGAACTAAATAAAATATAGCCAGGGGTCATTATTTTGGTTTTTGTCTCACTAGTTTCTCAAATGTTAATAATATACTGCCATCGGTATATATTCTTCTGGGGGGAGGAGAGAGTATGCTCTTAATAAGTGAATTATTTTCAAGTTCCTTTTCCAGTATCGCCAAAGATGTTTCATGGCTGGCTGCTTCACCTTCATCACTTGATTAAATATGTTGAAGCCATTTAAAGTGGAGGGCATGAAAAATGACTAAATTATAATATTAAATAAGGAAAGTAGGTTATAAAATTTGGTGTTCACCGTGAGTGCAGCCATGTAACACAACACAAGCTTAAGGGTAAAAAATTAAAAAGCTATAGGCAAGGACAGAGCGGCTGTTCAGGGAGGTTGCATTATGGGTAACAGCACCTCCCTTGGGCTGCACACTTTTTAGCAATGGTTGTTGTGCCCGATATGGAACCAAACACAAAGCAAACCAATGACATCCTGCCTATCTGCCAGTCACCAAGTGTCTTGGACTTACCTCTGCAGCCACAGCTCTTTGAAGAATCTCTTCATAATCTTCTCTCCCTTTCTTTATACATTCTTCTAGTTTCATTTTCTCATTTGTAAATGTATTACTGCAAATATTAAAGGAAAAAACTTCACGATAAAATTTAACCAGTGAGATCACAAAGGCTAAAGCCAGGTTACCTTTGAAATCATGCCACAAAAAGACATATGGTACCTTCCAGAGTAACTTCTTGCCTAGTATTTTACTATGTAATACGGACTCATAGATGCCCTTTTACACTTTACAAATGATCAAACGAAGATATGAAGTTAAAACCGAGTCTTTGGTGGGAATGCTGAGAAACTGGTTCACCTTTTTTATGAGTGTTAATTGGAGTATAATGTGGCTATATTAATAAACTTTATAGAACATCCCTCATCTTGAGTCAGAAATTCTATCTTGATATGTATTACAAGGAAATAACTCAAAGGAAAAAAGTGATCTATACAAAGTTGTTTGTGGTAATACGTTTATGACAATGAAAGACAGCCACGGACCATGATGCGAAGGGATATGTATATGAGGTGTGATCACAAAGTATAGTGAATGTTTAAATAAAAACAACTCATTATAGTAAGAGACACATTGCCATTAATTCCCCATAATATACTCCCCCTCGCTTCGAACACACTTATCCCATCGTTCCTGCCACTTTCTGAAGCAGTTCTGGAAGGCCTCTTTCGTGTCTTTAGTTGCGCTGTCATGGCTGCTTTGATGTCCTGAATCATTTCGACTTTGGGGAAGAGCCAGAAGTCACACGGTGCCAGACCCGGTGAATAAGATGGATGAGGACACACCGTAATGTTTTTATTTGACATAATGTTTTAAATTGCTGTATCAGAAGTGATGTGTGACATGGAGCACTGCTGTCATGATGGAGGATGAACTAAAGACACTCACAAAAGAGGACTTCCAGAACTGCTTCAGAAAGTGGGAAGAACGATGGGATAAGTGTGTTCGAAGCGAGGGGGAGTATTTTGATAGGGGTTAATAGCAATGTGTCTTTTACTGTAATACATTAAAAAAAAAAGCACTATATTTGTTGATCACACCTCGTATCTCAAACAATATTAAATGAACAAAGCAGAACACATCTGCTTACTACTGAATATACTGGTTACCAGTAATGTGAAAACATTATTTGTATTAATAAAGATTAAAAGGAAGCCTTTTATAGGTTCAAAATAAAAATTCTTTAACGAACCTATAATCGTGGAACAACAAACAACCATGATATAGTTGAGGCTGTTATTTCAAGTAATACAAAAGTTTTAAAAACATCTATTTAGTTTCAAGTTAATTCAAGGGAAGAGAGGAGTAATCAACAATAAATTCTGATTTTTTTTGTACTGACAATGTGAAATAAAAGTAGGAACATCATAAAGTAAACACTTAAAGAATAAATGTATTGGAATAGCAATTTAAAGAATGAAACAGAAAATAAAGGAAAGCGAAACAATTATTTAAAGGAAGCAGACAAGCAACAATGTATTTAGAAGTCTAGTGTCCTCTCCTATTAAAAACATTAGAAAAAATAAATTTAAGCTTAACTTGCCTGATTTCAAGGGACTTATCCAGAAGTAACTCATGTGCTTTATCCTTTCCATCATTTTTCTCAATGTACCTATGAAAGTATCATTACCAAAGTTTGATTAACATTCCAACATTTTTAAAAACCCGATTCCAGAGTAAATTCTACCTACCCCCATGCAAAAATTCTCAAATTCTTTGTAAGTTTCTACATTCTGTTTTATTTCTAGTATCTTCTAAATACGCAGAGAATTTGTGTCATTTTCCTTTGGGGAAGCTTTCCTTTTACACCTGGAGGGCAGATCACGTATTTCAGCCATTTTATTTGATCACTAGGTCATATGCTTGTGGTGTAGATGCCCTATCAGGCCACTTCCAAGAGCACCTCTGAGTGGGTCAAACAGGGCAGAGGATAGGGGTTGATGGATCGTCACCAGGATGGCCAGTGGTCCTCATTCAAAATAAAAGCAGCCTCCTATTCTTTAAAATAGAACTTAAAGTCCAACTCTCTCTCTCTCCCCCCCTTCCCCTCTGTCTGATAACCCTTCAAAACAAAGTGTACAGGTCTTTGATTCTTAAGCAATGCCCTGCACACATTAAGTTCTGCCTTTTCTTTCTTGCTCTCCTATATACTTTGTCAGTCTGCTCTACTTGCTAAAAATTCCAAGTCTCCACCAAGAACCAGTTTAAATGCCATTTCACTTCTTTTGTAAAACACTTCCTTTCAGTACTCAATACTGGGTAGCTCTCCCATGGAATTTGTGCCATCTGTCATAGTTATCTCTGGTTTGTATCCTGCACCAATCACGAGCTCCTTCTGTCCCATTCATTTTTTTAATGAATACTAAGTGTGATCTAAAGTGTAGAAAAGTCAAATCATCCCTTATATACTCTGTGCTTCTCTAAGAAACCTTAATATAAAAATTTATCTTTAAAGCATTCATTTGGAAAGTGCAGAAAGCAGAGAAGCCTATGGCTTACCTGTAAATTGTGACAGAAAAGGCAAAGAAATAGATTAATAAAGTGAAAAAAAACAAAGTTTATTTCTCAGAAGAAATAGTTTTGCTTATGCTAGCAAAGAAAAATTTTTTCTTGATCGACAGCTTCACCTATCTTGTCTAGTTTGATAGCATGTCTGAATTGAACATATAAAAATATATAATTAAATATAAATATTCCTGAATTTTTGGATGACTTAACGCTTAAGACTAGACCTGCTCAAATATTAAAAGGTAAAGAGCTTTATAGACACTGTCATTTCCATAAATGTATTCTAGTACTGAAACTACTTTGGGCATAATCAAAATGCCTTGACATAGGCAGTGTTTTATACTTTCTCATTCTTTTAAGGACTGCCTAAAAACTGCCCAAGTGTAATGCTAGCGAGACTCACAATGCAAGTCATCTGATCACATGGCATGGCAAATGGAAAAACCATACATGTCCTGAAAGACTGAGTGCGGTCATGTGGCCTCCAGTGAACCGTGCCCCCCATTATTCATGCCCTTCAATCTGGAGTCGGCCTGCAACTTGCTTGAAACAAGGGAGCGTGGTGGAAGTGATGATGATGCTGACAGTTCTGGGCTGAAACCTTCAGAAGGTCTGGCAGCTTCCACTTCTACATTCTTGGAAGCCCTTAGCACCACGTAAGAAGTCTGACCACCATGCTGGAGACCAGATGGAGAAACCACATAGATAAAAGTCACATGAAGAGGCCACATGGAGAGGGAGAAGCTTTGAGAACTACACGGAGAGACAGAGAGACCAAGACATCCCAGCATTCCAGCTGAGCCCAGCCCCAGCCAATTCCCAGTTAAATGCAGCCTGCCAGGTGGGGAAGCATTGGCAAGCCCAGCAGAAGAACCGCCTAGCTGAACTCAGCCCAGATTGCAAGATCATGATCAAATAAAATGGCTGTCAATTTAAGCCACAGAGTTTTGGGTGCTTTGTCACACAGTGTAGATTATCAATTAAGCTGACAAATCATATGACATACCACTATTTAGAGAAGAGAAGGGTTAGGAAGTGAACATAGAATCTTAAAACCAACTTGGCCCATCTGACAATTGTAATACCTATACGTATTTCCAAATCCTTCATGTTACAGGGCCAAATTAAAAAACATTTTTCTTCTATTGGGGAATATTGGGGAACAGCGTGTTTCTCCAGGGCTCATCAGCTCCAAGTCCAGTTGCCGTTTTCAATCTTAGTCACAGGGGGTGCAGCCCACCATCCCATGCGGGAATTGAACCGGCAACCTTGCTGTTGAGAGCTCGCGCTCTACCCAACTGAGCCATTTGAATGCCCCCTACAGGACCAAATTTAATAATTTAAGGATTCAGGATGAAAGTAATTATAAATAATCATCACAGAATATTAGTGCTGAAAACCAGCTTAATCTAGTCTCCTCATTTTACAGATAAGGAAAAAGGAAGGAAGGTCATGTTCACAGGAGGGGTAACGTTTGAACTAAAAGGAAATCATTCTTCATTGATTCACAGCTACATCCATTTTATTTATCTGCAAACATGATAGGTTTAGAATACATTTTAGGTGAGATAATTCCCCAACACAAGTGCTTTAAAATGATATGAAAACAGTATCTAAAATTTCTACTTTACTTGACATAATTTGAAACTGCGTATTGAAAATGTTAAAATAACCAAAAACCCCACCCCAATTAAAAACAATAAAAAGCACTGCCTTTCAATTGTTACTTACATTTCAATGACATTTGAAACCCTTTTCATTTTCTTCTTTAATGCTTTTATTTTTTCTTGGATTTCTTTTTTCTCCTGTTGCCATTTTTTAACTTCCTTTTCCAAATCTTTGAGGAACCAGTCTAATTCTGTCTTTGAGATCTAAAAACATTTTACAAAGAATACTTAAATAAATGGGAAGATTAACAAAAAAAAGAGCCCAAAAGATTAGTATTTTGGTGGTGAAGTAGCTTAATCAATGACTCCAGTTCAGAGCCCACCCTCAGAGCTGGCTGCAGCAGGGTGTGCTACCTAGACCGAGCCAGGGCTATACGGTCGTACCCTGTTTCCCCGAAAATAAGACCTAGCTGGACAATCAGCTCTTATAGTAAAACAAGACTGAGTCTTATATTAATTTTTGCTCCAAAAGACACATTAGGGCTAATTGGAGCAATAAAAAAAAAAGCTCTTATTTTTGGGGAAACACGGTACAATATGTGGCCTCAGCCCTCACCTGCCCTCCCCAAATCAGGCTAGAGGAGAAACAGACAAAGGCATGATCAGGTATCTGGCACTTGTGAAGGGCCTCTCAAAATCAGTGACGTCTGGTCTCGGTCTTCAAGGATGAGACTACCACTCAAAGCACGGATTCCAAGCAGTGGGAACAGCAAGGCAGAAGGATAAAAAAGGCACGTCTGGACAAAAGCAAGAGGTGCAACATGGCTGCAGTCCAAGCTGGACGTATGGAAAGCAGGGCAGAGAATGGCACCCGAGGTAGCTTTAGTTCAAATTATGAAGGGCCTTGTAAGCCACGCTAAGGCATGTGGACTTCAGCCCGCAGGCAACAGGGAGCCAGTGAAGGTTCTTAAGTGGGGCAGTGGCTGGTGAGATTCTTGTTTTGGAAAGTAACTGAGGGGCACAGTGATAGATTAAGGGTGGGCAAACGGGTACATGAAAGTGTTGGACCAGAACACTGGCATTCCCATTTTCCTGTGACCTACAAGAACACACACATTTTAATAATGACTCATAGAACGTACATGCACACACACCCGAGAAAACGACCCTTACTTGCTGATCCTGAGTTTGCTGAGTCATCACAATGACTGGGGGGCCCACCATGGGTACTCTATATACAAAATCTGTATTCTACCTGGATCGCTGCGACTACATGACCAGTGTCCACACGCAGGCCTTTTTGGTGGCAGCCACGCAAACCTTGTTTCTCTCCCACCCTGTGCTTCTATTCTAAGCCAATGATTTCACCTCAGATCCAATCCTTTGGCTGGGAGATGATGTGCAACCACAAGGTTATACTGGGGCGTAAGGACTGATTTGTCAACAAGTACCTAAAGGAACTGAGGTATCAAAAGGCACGAAGTATTATAAAGACACACACACACACACCCTTAGAGCTCAACCATGGAAAATGCTGTGTGAGTTCATCGGCTATTTGTACAACCATCTTTTAATGAACAGCTGCCTTGAAATGCTCACGGGTCAGCCATCATGAACTTGTCTCTGATCCCATGAACAAGATTGATTTGAATCCTTGTCATTTAAACATTAGAATATAAGACAGAACAGGCCACATACAACTGCATCCTCCGTACGCACAGTTTACAGACATAATTATAAATACTTTGATGGGTGTTTTTTTAATTAGAGAAAATTTGGTTTCTATACCTCTTTTTTGAAATCTCAACTTCATTTCAAAATAAATATTTGAGGTACCTTCCGTCATACATACAATTTAAAAAGATAAAAGAATGCTAAGTAGGTAAAGAGAATAAAAAGGCAAGAATGATAACATAAAACCAAAAGTGAGAGTAATATAAAAATAGATGGCATGAGATGGTAACCATTCTTTGGAAGTAATGTTAAAACTTTCTGGCAGGCAAAGTCAACGAAGAAATAGAGTGAGCTATATAATTCAGTATCCACAAACTAAAAGCAAGCCCACTGCCGAAAGAAGACCGGCAGTGAAAGCAGAGACAAACGAGTCCTTCGGGCCTCAGAAAAAGGATGCTGCATAAAAGCCCCAAACAGCACAGGGCGAGGCACTTCAGGGGGCATTCGATAAATATGTGTCAGATGAGAGAATGAGTAATAGCCTCAACTTCGTACTGGCAATACACCTAACAACAGGGAAAGCCAGTCTTCACAGGATGTGTAGGCCTGGTGCCCTGAGATGTCGGCCGACATAGAATAGTCGTATGAAGACACAATTCACTACATGCAGTTGGGCTGAAGTACACATTGTTTGACACCAGTAGCGCTCCTAGTCTATACACTGAGGTTCACAGATGACCAAGTCCTTCCTCTCAGGGAGATCACAGCTCCGTGGGGGAAATCTGCATACAGGATAATTACTATGCCATACACAAAACTTAACTCAAAATGGATCACAGACCTACATGGAGGAGACAAAACTATAAAACTCTTAGAAGAAAATATGGGAGTAAATCTTGGTGACCTTGGCTTAGACAATGGTTTCTTAAGTATCAAAAGCATAAGCCAAACAAGAAAAAGTAGATAAACTACACTAAATTAAAAACTTTTTTTAAACCTTTAACTTTTACAACTGAAGTCTTTTTTAAAAAAAACCTTTTATTTATTTAAGTGTGTTTTTCCAGGACCCATCAGCTCAAGTCAAGTAGTTGTTTCAATCTAGTTGTGGAGGGCGCAGCTCACAGTGGACCATGCGGGGATCGAACCGGCAACCACCGTGCTCTAACCAACTGCGCTAACCAGCCACCCCCTAAATTAAAAAGTTCTGTGCTGCCAATGATACCATCAAGAAAGTGAAGAGACAACCCACAAAATAAAGATGGGAGAAATATATTTGTTAGTATGGAAGATGGGAAAATATTTATAAATTACATTTGATAAGCAATTTATAAGCCAAATATATTTTAAAAACTCTTACAATTCAACAAAAACACAAATAATATAATTAATAAATGGGCAAAGGATTGGAATACACATTTCTCCAAAGAAGATAAACAAATAAACGATAAGCACATGAAAATACTCGCAACATCATTAGCCTTAAGGAAATGCAAATCAAAACCACAATGAGATACCATTCCACACCTACCAGGATGGCTACAACCAGAAAGATGGATGCTAACAAATGTCAATGAAAACATGGAGAAACTGAACCCTTGCACACTGCTGGTGGAAATATAAGACGGTGCAGTCTGGAGGTTTCTCAAAAGGTTAAATATGGAGTTAGCATATGACCCAGCAATCCCACTCCGAGGTATATACCCAAGAGAAATGAAAACATGTCTACAGGAAGACTTGTAGTCTAATGTTCACAGCAGTCAAAAAGTGGGTAACTCAAATGTCCATCAACTGATGAACAGATAAATAAAATATGATCTAGCCACATAATGGAATATTATTCAGCAGTTAAAAGGAATGATGTACTGATACATGTTACACGGAGGGATATACGTGAATGAACACTGAAAACATTTTGCTAATTGAAAGAAGGCACTCACAAGAGACCATACACAATATGATTCCATTTATATAAAATGCCCAGAAATCTACAGAGTAAATTAGTGGTTGCCTAGGGCTGGTGGAGAGAGGAAAATGGGGAGTGACTGGTAGTGGGTACATTTCTTTTTGGGCTGATGAAATGTTCTAACCTTAAGATTGTGGTGATGGCTGTACAATTCTGTGCATATACTAAAAACACTGAACTAAATACTTTGGATGAATTTCATAGTATGTGAATTGTACTTCAATAGATGTTAATAAAATGATAATTACGGTACAACACAATGAGGCGCTTATTATCAAGGGCTTTAACCAAGCCGAGGACGCCATCAGCGACTGCTTCCTCAAGAGTGAAGCTTGAGCTGGACGCAAAGGACGAGCAGGAGTCAGCCAGGCTTGGGAAGGAAGAGGCCACTTGAGGCACAAGGGTCAGTGCTGGGAAACGTGATAGTGAGAAGCCACGTGATAAACGTCACCCCTCAGAGCAGAGGGCAATGCAGAGATGGCTGGAGATGGAGGCAGCCACCAGTCGTGGGAGGGTTTTCAGCTCTTAGTAGTGAGTGTCAGCGAGCTATCGGTGTTAACCTACTGTGGCAGAGAGCGCACTGGGGGCCTCATCCTTCGCCCCTCCCGGTGTCTATACCCTTTTCATGGGACCCTGCAGTTCCCTTCACTAACAGGCAGTCTCTCCCCTCCCCTTGAATCTAACCTACATGACTTGCTTTGCCTAATGGGCTATTAGCAGGCTTGACGGCAGCAGAGGCTTGAAAAGAGCTTGTGAGACTGTCCTTGTTCAGCCTTGCACTTTCCGGGAGATGAAAGCCACTGGATCAGAGCTAGGTGCCCCAGTCATCCCAGCTGAGGCCGTTCTAGATCAATCCATGGCCAGCTGATCCCAGGTATAGGAACCGGTACACCCAAGAACAGCAGAGCCTTACTTGACCCAAAGGTGAGACAGCCCAGCCAAGTCCAACCGGATCAGCTAACCTACAGGCTCACACATGTCATGTGTGGTCACACAGATGTCACTGCGCTTCTGTGGGTGGTTATTATGGCAGAATTAATTACCTGATACACATATGCTGCTCCCCAAGTGCTGGTTGTGGAACTGATATTATCTTAAGGGAGCTGGAAGCTGACACTAACTTTTCTGCCACTTAGTACCAGCGTGACTCTTCCTTTCCTCATCAATAAAAGGGAGCTAATACTATACTGTACTGTACTGTACTAGAGTTGACTATAAACACTAGCACGCCAGGATTATTTTGAGATTAAATAAATACATGTAAAAAATTTACAACTGAGCATGGCACATAACACGAGCTCCATTAAGTGTTAGGTTAACGAAAGGCTGACCTTGGCAAGGACGGTGACCCAGCCTCACACAGATACGGGCTGAGGCTATTTTGGCAGGCAGGATCCAAGATTCTGCTCTAGTGCAGAAAAGGACAAAGTTCAAAAATTCTCCTCCATAAATTGTTCAGGGCCAGTTATTTTTAACCATGTTTTAAGAGCCAACGTCAACTCAATACTCATCTTAGCTTTCAGAGAATTCTCATGAAAGCACCTTAGGAACGTTAAGTGCCAAGCAAGGGCGATGACGAGTGACTGCTTCCTGGGTATGGGTTCCTTTTGGGGACGTAAAACTGACTCTGAAGCTAGACCGTGGTGATGGTTACACAGTATTGTGAATATGGAAACCACTGAACTGTACACTTTTTAACACAGAATTGGTTAAAATGGTGAATTTTATGTTATTTGAATTTTATCTTAATAAAACAAAAAAGAACATATGCTCTTGAGCAACACTGCAACCAGCTGTAACCTGCCAGGTGCAGGTTAGAGGCACCTTGAAAACAACAGGAGACTGGCTTCAGAATAGCTACTTGTCTCTGGCAGAGAACAGATAACTGGCCTAATTAACTATTAAGGCCATTCCCAGCTCAAGACAAAACCGTCAGCTATACAGAATAGCTAGCTCGGAGTTTTACTGATGCTTCATATGTTCCAAGCGCTCTTCAAATGCTTTGTAAAGAACTGATTTTTCTCAATAGGGCATGACTTGCATTTCGGGTGGGAAAATTCTTCCTCTACGACACTTATTACTTCTGGCTGTCCCCAATCACCCCTGAGTCCTCACAAACCTCTGAGGTAGAGAGGTGATACTATTCATGAGGAAACTGGGGGTGAAAGAAGATGAGCAGACTGGCTAAGGTCACAAAGCCTGTAAGCGGTGCCGGGGTTCAAGCTGGGCAGTCTGACTGTGCTGCCTGAATGTTTAAATACCACATGCTACTGCTTGCCTCTCTGTTCTCTTACCAGAGGAAGGTGCTGCTTCTCACACATGCAAATATGCTATCAAGTCACTTTCAAGTGAAAAGTCGGTTGGTTAGCTCATAACCTCAGTGACCCGTAGAGTCAATGGCCATGGGAAAGGTCAAGAAAAACCACAAGTGTCTTTGTATGTTTATAGAAGAATTCTCCCCAAGCTAATTATGAGCATATCCATGATTAATAAAGAAATGGCCACAGCTAAATCTTACCTGCTCTGGTGCAGACACCAACCTAGGAACTCACATGAGCACATTACCCTGACAGGAAATGGGTATACGCTCTACATGGGAAGTAAAACAGCCGAAAGGCTTGTAATTCGGGGGACAAAACATTGGTTCTTCTAGAAAATGGACTGACTACTCTCAGGTGCAACCACAGGAAAACAGACCCAGAGCCCTGGCGAAGCTCAAAAGCACACCAACAGCCCAGCCCAGTAGTCAGAGCTGCCGCTCTCTCACAGCCCTGCTCCCGATGCCTGGTTTGTCCTGATTCCCGGCCAAGTGGACAAAGAAAGAAGCCTCGACCCAATCAGACCAGCCACGTGCCAGAGAAGCAAACCTCACTCACAAGATGCCGCCGTTGGTGGCTGTGTCCCCAGACCTGCTCTTATCAATGAGGTGGCTGCAGGCATTCCCATATGGACAGATATTAAAACTGACTCTTCCTGAGGCAATACGAAGTTCATAAAAATATTTTCTTTTCTTTAGAGCCCCTCCTCCAAGTACCTAATTTAAACTTGTGTTCCATGACTCTCTGCGCTAGGCAGGGTTTTATTTTCGCTTGTTTCTTCCTCTCCCAATCAGGGAGACCTCATTCAACCAGGCAACTGAGAAGGAGGTTTCTGGTTCCTTCTAACAGTCTCATCCTTCCAACTTCCCCAGTCCCATCCCATGTATAAACAGGTCCTAAGGAATGTCATAACGGTTACCTTTTCAAACTGTCTCGTCTTCCAGCTATACTTAAATCTCAATAAATGAGTTTCTTGAATGAGTTCCCACTAAGCCTATTTTATTCAATTTAAATGTTACCCCAGCTACTGATCCAGACTTCTAGAACAAATTCTTTCTCTATTAAGGGGACTAGCATCCCTTTGTCACCTCGGTATGGAAGAACTTCGTTTTTGAAAAGAATCACATCATGATTTCCTCACATCTGTAATTCCATTTTCCCACTAATTCAGTCTGGCTTTGCCACTAGCTAGGATTATTCCAATAGCGACTGTAAGTAACCGAAGATCACCGCAGCCAGCAAAGCTCAAGACGGGCAGACGCGAGCATGGGCTGGCTGCCTCTAAGGTCCGGTACCTCATGCGTGAGCTCTGTGTGCCCCCTCCTTCCTTAGGACTAAGATGAAGAAGATGGTCACGGCAGCGTGATAACAGTGGCAGCCCACACTCGCAGAGCCCTTACTCCCCACCAGTTTTAAGTACTTTACAATGAGTCTAATCCCACAAAATGAGAGCTATTACTTCCCGAATTTTCCAGATAAGGAACTAAAGCACAGAGGAGTAACTTGCCCAAGATGAGAAGTGGTGCGGAACTAAGCCTGCGCCTGAGCCTGCACCCAGCCGGTCTGGCTCCGGGCCGCACACTCCTGACCACTAACGCTCCACTGTCTCTCAGTACAAACAAGAATCCAACTTGGAACTCAGTCACCAGAGGACAGTTTTGGTTAATCAAGCAGACTGAATTATAGGTAGGCGAAGCCCAGACTCACAGCCCTTTTCTTCTTATGTGGTAACTTACAGGTTCTAAAACACTGCAAAACACTGTTACTGTAATATGCCATGGAGAAGCTTGAAATCGGCAGTACTGAGAAAGAATCCTTTGTTTAGCCAACGATGCTCAGTTTACTGAGCTGCACAAGAATAATTCTAATTATGGCACGTGCTGTTAACGAGAGGTTTCAGATAGAATTACCTTGTTTTCTTCTAAGTTCCTTTTCAACTTTTCTTCCAGGTCCCTGATCTCTTCTGAGCCGTTCAGTTTTCTCTGCTCATGATGTTCCCATGCTTCCTTAAGCTGCTCTTGCAAAACCTGGTGCTCCTTTTCAATCTGTGAAATATCCCCCTAAAAGGAAATTCCAAAATTATCTATTCAAGTAGTTAAAAATGCCTACTTCTGATCTTGTTCTCAACTGTCTCTTGAAATAAATGAAGGAGAATAAAACACAGATGAAAATTTTCAAGGGAAATGTCACAATAATTCAAGGATTAAAAACCCCCAAACACTATTTAGCAAAGCCAGCTCTTTTTAAAACAAATTTATTCGTATTACTGGAATTCATGATGAAACTTTTCAATCTTTGCTATAATTAGTTCTGATTATTCATTTTAGACGGATTCATTCAGTACTAAATCAACAGCTTGATGTGAATGTCCTTCTCCACAATTAACATCAAGAACTATTTTTTAGGTTTAAAAAGCTGTACATATTACACAGATTTTTGATTTAAAAAAAACGGATTAACTTTAGCCCTACCTTTAAGTGTTTCAAATGGATAGTTGCTGATTATTTCAAAAAAACAAGTTAAAATATTATCAATGTATATAACTATCTCTTGGACTTAACAAAACAAAACAGAAGCCATACTGTAATGTGAAACATTGGCGAACAAGAAACACCACTTGTATCAGTATTTTTTAAAGCCTTTCATACTACTCCGACTGTCAGCAATCATGCATCTGTGTGGCCCGGTATGTCTTCCCAGCTGTAAGTGACGGCTGTACCCACATACGAGGGGCTGGCAGCCAAGTTTTGGAAATCTACCCGTGACGTAAAGCTGGTCCATCTTCCCACCTCCTGCACCTCTCCCAGCACTCAAGCATCTTCCAAATGTAAAAAGGCAGGAAATCAAAGTTTGGAAATTCTCGATCTCAATTAGAGACCTGGGAACTATGGTTAGGGTGACCATACATGCCAGTTTGCCTTGGAGGGTCCCCGTTTCTGTCTATTCAGACTGAACGTTTAGCATTATGAAGAGTCCTGTGTTTAAGTGATAAATGATCAACCTTACCATGACCCATGAGCAAGACTTTTTGGTTAAGACTCTAGTTTCACTCTTAGTTCAATGAAAGGTTAACAATGAATTGCAACTGATGTTATGAGTTAATTTATATGCCCCAAGTCACCAACAGAGACAGGCAGGAAGTTATATGCCATTTCTGTTATTACATTTAAACTTCATCACAATTCTGTAAGAATAGCTTATTTTCACCTTTTATAGTTCAGAACACGAAAGCTCAGAAAAACCAGGCAACTTCTCAAGGTCCCAGGAGAAAGCTGCAGCACTGGGATTAACTCACTGCAAGTCTCAGTGGGCGAGAAGCCAGCAATCAGCCGTGCTAACACAGTCCTGAAACCGAGAGCTAATTTAACAGTGTGTGTGAACTTTCCCAACACCGACGAAAATGTCTGAGGGTCAGAAACACTGACTCATTAAACAACAGAGCAACCTGGTTTCAAGGTAAGTATGGTATGAGGACGCAACACCAGTCATTCTACTTGATATATACTCTTATCGGCAAAAATGTTCACTACAGCACTATTTGCACGTGCCAAAAGCTGACACAATCTAAATGTTCAATGATAAGTCAAATGAATGATCATACAGTCATACAATGAAATACCAAGTATACATTAAAAATAATGGTAAAAGTCTGTATTTGCTGACACAGAAAAAAGTCCGAAGTATATTAAGATTGAAAATTTCAAATATAATATATACATATATGGTATGACCCTATCTTTTAAAAAGCATTGCTTACTTAAATGTAAATGTTAAAAAAGGGCCTGGAAGGCTGCATATGAAAATATTAACAAGGGTGATGGGAATATATATCATTTTCAATTTCTCTTTCATAATTTTAATTAAAAAACTTTATACTGCCTTCCCCAGAAACTTACATTTTTACAGTCTTTCAATATATAAATAACTGTTTTAAATTTCAAGTGGGGTTGCACATCTTTTCATATGTTTAAAAATCGTCTTTATTTCTTTTATTGTGGATTATCGATTCACATCGATCCCCATTTTTGTGTCAGGCTATTAATCTTTCCTTACTGATTTACAGCAACATTATATGTTAAGCAATATGTTAAGGAAATTAGTTCTCTATCTGTCCTATGCTGCAAATAATTTTCCTAGTTTGTTGTGTTTTGATGTCATGAATATTGTATTGTGTGTTTGTTTGTGTGTATGCATACACATACATACATACTTTTGTGTATGTACAGACGTTTTGTCATGCTGTTTATTAAGCTCATGAAAAAACTTCCTGTTTTCTAGGTATTTTTATCAGTCCATTTTCCACCTGAAATTTATTTTGGTAGGAAAATGAGGTGGGAATCCAAATTAATTTTTGCTAGAGGGCAACCTATTTCTCCTAATAGATTTAAAAATCTATTTTTTGCTCACCAATAGTTACCATTTATATTATATTTTAAATTTCTATAATCTTCTGTTCTACTGGATTCTTATTTTAATAGCCTATCTCTTAATACTTATGTTTTAATATTTAGTTGTACAGTTCACTTACAGTTTTTTTCATGGGCATTTTTTTTTAAAGATTTTATTGGGGGATATTGGGGAACAGTGTGTTTCTCCAGGGTCCATCAGGTCCAAGTCATTGTCCTTCAATCTGGTTGTGGAGGGAGCAGCTCAGCTCTAAGTCCAGCCGTCGTTTTCAATCTTAGTTGCAGGGGGCGCAGCCCACCATCCCATGCAGGAATTGAACCGGCAACCTTGTTGTTGAGAGCTCGCACTTTAACCAACTGAGCCATCCGGCTGCCCCTTCATGGGCATTCTTGATGGTTATTTTTTCATATGAAGTTTAGAATCAATTTGTCCAGTTTCAAGTAAGTTCTGTGCAGTAGCCAGTCATCCAAGCGGCCCCCAAGACCCTTACCTCTTGGTATTCAGGCCCTCGTACAATCCTCTCCTACTATGTATCAGGGTTGGAAGTTAGGTTTGTGTGGCCAAGAGAACACAGGAGAAGTGGTAAGAGTGTGACTTCCTGAAGTAGATCATGAAAGCCATTGCACCTTCTGCCCTGGGTCAGCCACTCTGGAGACAGCCAGTCCATGAGGACACTGAGCAGCCCCATGTGGAGGTCCACAGGCAAGGCACTGAAGCCTCCTGCACACAGCCAGCACCGAGTCGCCAGCCAAGTGGGTGAGCCATCTTGGAAGGACAGCCTCCGGCCCCAGGCCATCCTTGCAATGACTGAGCCATGGTCAATACCTGGACTGTTCCTCGTAAGAGATCTCCAGAACCACCCAGCTAAAATGCTCTTCTTCTGACTCAGAAGCTGTGAGATAGTAAATGTTTACTGTTGTTTTAAGCCATTAGGTTTTAAGGCAATTTGTAATGCAGCAACATGTGCCTAAGACATGCTGCTCATGTTTGTACTGGGATTGTGTTAAATTAAAACCTCTAGGGAGACCCAATCTCCTTACTATTCAAAAGGTCTCCCTATTCAACACCTTTTCATTTCTTTCAGTCTTCTGTGTGTTTCTCAGTAGCATTTTAAAGTCTTCTTTCATAGTTTTAAGCATTTTATCTTTTTGTTTCTACTGAAAATGGAATGTTTTTTTCTAGTATATTTTGCAACAGGTGTTTGTATATGGAGAGGTCCTCTATCCAATCACCTTTCTGAATTCTCTTACATTTTGATAGTATTGGGTTTTCAGGTGGTCGTTTTCCAGGTATACAATCTTAGCTTCTGTAAATAATAACACATATACCTCCCTCTTTTACAATCTTATTTCTTTCTCTTATCTCATTTTGTCAGCTGATATCCAAAGGATAACAGTAACTACGACAGACGATGTTTCACCTGTAGGTGAGATGATGCTTTGCCGTAAGAGAGAAAGACACTGGCGTGCTGAGAAGTATTCATCTATTCATTCCCATTTTATCATGAGTTTTAGTCAAGAAAGTGGTTTGAATTTTATCCAGTACCTTTTCAGCAACTATGGAGTTGATCAAATAACTTTTCCCTTAAGATTTATTAACAAAGTAAATTATATGAATAGATTTCCTAATTGAATCATTCTTAAAATGGTGAAGGTCTTTGTAAAACTTTCTGTAGCATTCACGTGAATAAGCTCTTATTCATAAATTAATACACGCTCATTCTACCAGCTAAACAATACTGTGAAATAAATAAGCTAGGAAAAAATTTACCTTGTCCTTTGCCCGTCCTTCCTAAATTTCAACAAAAACAGGACAGTAATTTTTTGGTTATGTTCTAAAGCTTATTCCATGGTAACGTTTTATACAGAAGTGGCTGGCTCCAAAGTAGTTCTGTCATTCCTATCTAGTTAAATTAATGAAAATTAAACTTTTAAACAGTCGAGTACAATTCTGACTCACCTGTTGTGCCTCAAAAGGCTCATACGGCTCCGTATTGACTTCTTGATGTGTTATACTCCAAGACACCTTTGGGGTAAAATAAACACTCAAATTCAGTCTATCTCAACTGCTCTGTAATATAAATCCATTATGTAGTATCATTTAAAAACATGCTTACAATTTTTGCAAAGTTGTTTTGGACAATTTAGATAACGCTCCATGCTTTCTACAAACATATGTATTAGGAAAGCACTGTCATTTACAATTACTAAAAAATGAAAATGATTCTGGTTCATTACTCTTAACATATGTTTTTCAAAGCTTTCTAGAAAACAGAAAACTTAATGAGGAGGATAATCCAATAAGAGTTTAATGAATTCATGCCCTATAAAGTTAACTACCAAGGAACCTAAATTGATTCTCTTGCTTGCTCAGAAGGAACTTTTATTCACTCCTTGTTTCTCTCCAACTGATTGTCTCTTAACTCCCTTTCTGCTCTTTGGCAGGAGAAACTGGGCATCTGTAACCCAGACACTCTTCTTCCTTTCTCTTTGGAGCTGCCTGTGCATCTTCCCTCCCTCTCCATGCAATAAGTCTTACCGGGCAGGCACCCCAACCTGGGGGGCCTCATGGTCCAGCACTGCTGTAACTGGGTGGGGAAGCCTGTGTGCTGAAGGTTCGCCGTTAGGACATGCACTCTCTATAGAAACAGCCACATCTTCCTACTGTGCCTTTAAAAATGACTAAGGTGATGCTTGGGCTCCATCTACTAATTTGTCTATCTTAAACCTCAACTGGTGCAAAACTTGGGTATGGAAGAAGGTACAGTGGTACCTCGGTTTTCGAACGTAATCCATTCTGGAAGACTGTTCGAGTTCTGAAACGTTTGAAAACCGAGGCACGGTTTCCCCAAGGAAGTAATGCAAAATGGATTAATCCGTTCCAGACCTTTAAAATCAACCCCTAAAACTGCAAATTTAGCATGAATTTTACTATCTAATGATACCATAGATCCATAAAATTTACGGTGTTCGTAAACTGAAATGTTCGTCAACGGAAACATTCGAAAACGAGGTACCACTGTATTACATACTAGGCCCCAAAATTCTTCCTGACAACATTATCTGTCATGCCCTAGGGATCATCTTTTTAAAACAGTTTCAGGTGAAAGCTTTAGAAACCATTATAGTCAACCATTTTAAAGAATTTTAGTCAACAGAATGGCAATGACAAATGAAAAGAAAAATTCAACTCCAGTATTAAGCCAACTGTGTTCTGTTGAAGTCTTACCTGTATGGCAACCACTTGTGTACGTGGAACATCTGTTACTTCGTCAGGCCTTTCTGGATTTACTTCCCCATTGTTGGCAGCATTTCCACAGTGACCATCATTCCCGCCCGACTCACCATGGGCTGTATCGGCACCATCCGTGCTGCAAGGTGACTTGACTGAGGTCTCCAAAGGGTCCTGAAGGGTCTGTGCTTCAGGGGCAATCTGGTCACCAGGGCCATGCTCAGCATTCAAATGACGCCCCTCAAAACACACAGCACTTTTAGCTGGTCTGTCACTAACTACAAAAGATGGCACCACTGGTATGGACCTCTGCAGCTGATACTCAGAGGGGATGCTGGCCAGGGGCGTGTAGATGTTGGTGTACTGGGGCAGACTCGGCAACACGTTTATGTATGTTGGTGGTGTCTGGGAAATGTCAAATCCCCTGAAGGGAAGATAGGTGCAGTATCCTGTGACCACATGGGCGTGAGTCCAATAGGTTGGTGTCACATCCCCAGGAACTGGTTTGGGAGAATGAGAGGAGACTTGCAGGTGACTCGCATCCTCACAGATTGGTTTGGGGGAATCAAGAGAGGCCTCTTTGGGCGTC
Organism: Rhinolophus sinicus; assembly: GCF_057876585.1. NCBI lineage: Eukaryota > Metazoa > Chordata > Mammalia > Chiroptera > Rhinolophidae > Rhinolophus > Rhinolophus sinicus. The sequence goes on from NC_142517.1 coordinate 6,964,703, forward strand.
TCATCTTCAGAAACGGATCTGGGAGACTTTTCGGGTACCAGTTTCGGTTCCTCAGCTTCACAGGCTGGTTTGGGAGAATCAGTAGGTACAGGTTTGGGCTTATCCTCAGAAGCTGGTGCTGAAGACAAGTCGGACACTGGTCTGGACTTTACATCTGGTTTAAATTCTCTAGCGGTTGGATTCAGTGGGAGTTTAGCTCGCAAATACTCTCCTGTTCTTGACATTTCTTCTACTTTTGTCTTAATGTTTTTCTTCTTTCTCTTCTTCTTGAGCCGTAACGCAACCTTCTTCAATGCAATACAGTTGTCAATCACCACAAAACGAGGACACCCCAGGAGGAAAGACTTCAAACCTCCAGCTTTGTCTAGTATCTGTCGAGTTTCTTCTGGGAAGAACTCATATTCTTCAGAGAACATCTTGTTACTCATATCTAAGGGACCTTGTTCCTCCAATAACTGAGAGAAATAACTTGGGAAAAATTTGTATTTACATAAATTATTATAAAAAAGTACTTGTGCATGTTCATTTGAAAACATACATTTCCTAAAAAATTCTCCCAAAGCAAACACTATTTCACATCCAGCTGATCTCAACACCTCCCCAACAAACATATTATACTGACATTAAATCTGAGAAAGGGTAACTAAAACTTTGTTTCCCCCTCAGAAAACAATCCTTTTTGTTTTTCAGGAAAAAACAAAGGGGGATAAAAAAAAGGGATAGATCATTCTTAAGCTAATCATCACATGTTTACTTTTGAAAATTTAAAGAAAATGTTTTAATGTATTAACTTTCTATAACTTCTTGACTTTGTCCTCTTTTAAGATATAAATTTTACCTCAAAATACAAACAAATCAGCCTATTTTTTCTCATTAAGTTACTGAATTTCTTCCCATTAATAATGGTAATACATTCTTTAAGAAGCAAGCTCCTGACAATTGCACAGTTTAGTTTTAGTTTTGGGTGTTTAAAGCAAAGTCTAGCATATTTTTTAAAATATTACTGTATTTTTATAGTTGTTTCTATGTTGTCATCAAGGAGTTCTCTGAAAATAAGATTCTCTCGGGACTTTAATTCTAAAGAAAAAATAAGGAAGAACCCAAAAGCATATAACCAGACTGAATAGGAATGATGTAACTGAGGGAAACAGAAGAAATGACCATTATGGATGAGTGACAGGTTTTCCAGGAGACAGTTAGCATTCTAATTAATGTTCTATTGCAGATCTTAGCCCTTATTTCTTTTTCTTAAGGAAGGCATCACACACCTCTTATCAATGCCAAGCTCAAAATGGTAACTGCTTTCTAGACTTTCCTGAACTCTTTGCTCCATTATTTTATGCGCCCAGCTCAGACTTGCCTTAAGTGTTAATTTCACCTTCATATTTTCAATCCGAAAGTTAACTCACACCCTAAGTTACTTAAAAACTGTTTCTCTTTTATTAGATCAACGCCAGGAAGTCAAGTCTCCACACAAAACAGAGATACAGGGTTCTATGTCTATACTGTCGTCCCAGTGGAACAACTATTGTCTCGGCAGAAGTAATACTGAGATCACCAAGCTACTAGACTGATGAGCTGCCAAACAGCTGTGTCCATCAACATAAGGACATCAGACAATCACACCACTCCTCGTCAAACGTGTCCCTCAGAATTCATGATAAAAAGATTACAGCTGCAAACTCTCTGAGTCCAATCAGGACAAAGCAGGACAGTTTTGGAAGTAGAAAGTATCTACGTTAGCAGCTCAAACTGACACTAATAATCATGAGAATTTGAAATTTCATAATGAAAAACTCTCACTTTATTTGTGTAATACTGGACAAAAGCTGTAAAAAGACTTTTCTTCCCCAGAGTTTGGGAGCTGATAAACGATTCCTTTTATAAACAGAAGGGACACAAATTCAACAACTTAAGATCTTTAACTGGCAGCTTTGGTGTAGAAGAGTGGCTGTAGAAACGTGAACTACTTACTCGTACAGACTGGAGCATTTCTGTTTGGGGTTAATGTCCCACAGCTTCTTACTCCGGACAACATATTCATGACTGTGCTGTTCATAGAGCGCTTCGAATTCTTCCACATCTTGCCGAAGATGGTCGGGCACCACAAACGGGCCTGCGGGATTTGGGGAATTGCGTCTGTGGGTAAAAAAAACAAACAATTTTGTGAATGCTAAACTTTTAGGTGACCTGGAATATTTAAATTGAAATAAACGTAAAGATAGTAACATATTACTCGGCATTACAATGAAAAAACAAAACAAAAACACTATCAGAGAATTTAACGCAGAAAAGTTACCCTTCCACAATTATAGTCAAGAGATACATGTACCTGACTACTGAGTATGCGCTTTTAATTAACTATTTACTCTTGCCACCAAGTGCAATTTTTTTTAAAACTCCTAGTTTAAACAAAAAGAAAAAAAAAATCAGTGTTGCATTAACTCGAACTTGTTAAAAAGAAAAATAACATATTTTTATTACAACTGCTATTAATTTCAAGTGGTTAGGAAAACTGTATAATCACCTCTAATTCCACTATCCTGAGATAATCATTAGTAACATTTGGTATTCAAATCCTTCTATTTTTAACTATGCATGATTTTGTATATATGTTATTTTTCTTTCTATAAAAATGGTATTAAACTGTATACACTGTTTTGTATCTTGATATTTCATATAGAAGTATATTGTTAACATTTTCCCATGTCAATAAATATTCTATGGCTAAAAATTTTTTAAAATCAAAGTGAGATTGAGACTGGTAAAAAGTAATAAAAAGACTTAAAAAATAAAGGTGTAAGACTCTAGTACTCTAAAGAAAGGTAGTAGTTTGAGTGTGGGCTTTAACCCCGGTTGCTGGATTTAAATTCTGGCTCTGCGACAAGACTTGTGTTCTTGGGCACGGCACTCAGCTACAAAGGCACTCAGCAACAACTTGCCTGAGTTTCCTTATCTGTGAAATGGACATAATAGTAATAATACTTATCTCTTAGGGGGAAAGAGTGGATTAAATGAGTTTAAATATGTCAAGCTCTTACAACAGTGCTTGGTACATATGTATTAGATCTAAGTACAGGCTATTATTATTTTAACTTAAAACAATTCCTCCATTTAAAGAATGCATGAAAATGACTGTGTAAAACAACTGTTACTACAACTCCTTTAAGACAGGGGATAAAAGAAACCAAACATTTACGGGGGTTTTTAGCCCATAAAGGAATAGGATATAAAAGGGTCACTGCAACTCACTAGTTTTATTTCTTCTTATGACTATTTGCTTCTTGAAAACTCAGCTTCAACAACCAGATGTTATCAAAAATCACTAACATCTAAGGTTAAACCATAACATCATATATAACTTCCAAAACATCTTCTGCTCTCCTATTATAGCAAATATGATAGTAATTATCAATAGGACATTCTCTTCATTGAACATTTTAAAAGAATATTTTCTATCTTGCCCATAGTAGGTTCTCACAGTCAAATGAATGGCATCAGCCCTGTGATTTTAATGCAGTTTGTAAGAATTCTTAACGTTGACACACCATGCTGTAAGTTCAAGATGGGTTACATCAGGTTGTCATAATAGACGCATATCTTTAGACAGAGAAGTTAAGGAAATAAAACACAAGTTTAAAGTAATACCACTTACTAAGTTAAAACACCTGAGTTCAAAGGAAGCAAACATTTTTAAATTGTACTTACTTATGGTCTTCTCCTGAAGTGATAATTTCATTATTAGTTGTTACTGAAGGTGTTCCAGACCCAACTAACATAGGCTGGTTTAAAAGACAGAAATTACCATTAAAAATGATGAATGCTTATATAAACGCACATTCAAATTGCCAAGGAGAGTTATCTAAATTTCCCTGTGAATAGGAACACATAATTAAAAATAGGCCCAAATTAACATTTGGGTAGCTTCCAACACCCCCCAAAACTTAAAATGTCACTTAGTTTAAACTTCCATTTTAGATAAACTGAAGACATACAGTCAAAGATAAAAAGAAAAGTTTTATTGGAACTTACAAGCTGCTCTCATCCTCCCCTAATATTTGTTCACTTTCTCCACCTCTACCCCTTTCTTGACCCCCCAAATAATTGAAAACCATGAACAACCCGCCATAAGACTTAAAAATAATGCCCTAGTTATCTCATGGGCGTGGAGCAGAGCCTTGGGTAAGAGGAAGGGAGCTTATCAATTTTGAGATTTTGTTAGAATGATTAGTATTTACCACCTTTATTTGGAATATTTTGGGTAATAACTCTATTAGTTACCGATAATAGGTATCATGTCTTATACAGATGATGACCCCAGGGCACAGGGAAGTCAAATAACTTGCCCAAGGTCACAAAGATAATAAAATAGCAATAAAAATAATAATTGGTAGAGCAAGATATAAACTCAGGTCTGACCCCAGTCGCCTTGGTCCCCTGCTCTCTGACGTTTCATACAGAGTCCTAGTACATTATGACAATGTTTTCACTCAGAAATATTTAGAAAATAAAAAGGACAATAAAGATAAAAGTCTCTTTTAAGAGTAACTTACATACAACACGAACCTTAAATTTCCTCAAAATGTACAAGATTGCCAAAATATCTTTAGATTGAAATACAGAAAGTCTTCTCTACAAAATGCTTCAAAATATCCCAAGAATTGGTTCATTCTAATTTACATATTCAATTATTTTAGATAAGAATTAATATAGAAAATACTCCATACCTTTGAATCTTTTGGCTTCTTTTTCTTGCCTTTGTTTTTTATCTTGGTAGAATTAAACTAATAAAGGGGGGGAAAAAAAACCACCATTGAACACTCAGGTAACAGTATTATGAAGCTACCATAAAGAGACCATGCTGATTTTTATACACCAGTCATAATTTGAATTACATAAACTGTTTAATAAAAATAATATTATAGGGTATCAGCCCTAGTGTTATGATTTCTAATAGAAATTGAGAAAAAGTTTAATGAGGCCTAATGTTATAACTAAAATTATATTGTTCCAACACTTTCAACTCATTTTCAACAAGGTTTATGTCATTTCAAGAAATTAGTCAGACTTTTAAAGTAATTCCAGTTACATGCTAACAGTGTTTTAATGATTTTCCTTTTACTAAGGCACACTAGGCGTTCTCCACCTGGCCAGACACAAACAGTGAGTTTAGAAGCATTTAACTTCTCATGAGGTCGTGTGAGCTGTGTCTCCATAGTTAGCCAGGTAATATCTGACAGAATGAAGACAGAATTTCAAGTACAGATGACTTAATCCTAAAAATCAGTAAACATCTTCTTTCTGTTTGAAAATTGCCCCAACCTACTAAGGAAGACAAGTCTAATTAAAATAATAAAGGAATTATTTTAACTTACACTCAATTTGAAGCCACTCAAAATGAAGCCCCTTTGTTTTCCTTACAGAGCAAAACATTAAAATTTTCATCATTACAGATAACTTCATTTTTATGCCAGGAAACAACTCAAGAACTCCTTTCCGATTTCCAAGACTAACATTTATTTTGTGAAACACAATGGCCGTTGTCTAATGTAAGCCCGCGTTTGCTGACTGACAAGAGGAAGATTGGGCTTAACTTTCCAAGGAAACAATACACATTACCGGAAGTCCTCCAGCTTGGTCCTGGAGTACCAGCTGTGATGTAACTAAAGACTGGCCCGGGCTTTCTTCTCTTCCTTCAGCTAACACAAATGAGAACATAACATTTCAAGCGATCAAGTCACTTACTGGCACATCTCCACTGTCTTGTTTCCTCAGTACAGTGCAGCGGCTGTCTGTAGGAAGATGCACATGGTTTGGTGAGGAAACGAAACATTTACATTGCCATCCAATCCACTAAAGCCTTAAGGAAAACCACCCCAGGCACCATGAACATGGCCATGTTTCATGCCTGACTCGGCTTCGACACAAATCTAGGTTAGTAACCAAGGGCCAAAAGGCTAACTAACCAAATGGGAGACCAACTACCAAGAACCACAACGTTTCAGTCCATTTCAGCATCATCTGGCCCTTCCGGATGCCAACCTCTGTGCTGGGAGTAGAGATGCGTACAACAGTCCCTACCATCCATATGCCCGTGTTCGGAAAAATGAAACAGGACAACAGCTGTGACCCAGTGAGCTAAGTGCTACAGTAAGTACAGCAGAAAGGAAGCTGATGAAATAACAGTCTTCAGGGGAGAGGCCCAAGCAGGGATGAGGATGGGTTCTGGGAGGACGGGGCTTGAAATGAACAAGCCAAGGGGTGAGACGTGGCTGGAGGAACGAACGGTACGGGCAGGAGGCAGGAAAGCACAAGGCAAGTTTGGGCACAGCAAGAAGTGGGGTGTTTACTGCGAGGGCAGATGGAGAGGGTGACAATGGAGCCAGATATATGAGGTGAATTTAATCTGTAGGCAAACTAAGCAAGAGCTTCCCAAACACAACAGTTACAGGATCAGACAGCATTGGCGGCAGCAAAAGAGGAACGTTTGGAGGGGGCGAGTCTAGAGGCCTGGAGACCAGGGTGGAGCCTATCGTCATAGTCTAATCACGGAAGGTGACTCAGGTCCTGGCCTGGGAAGTGGAACGGACAGGAAGAACAGACCAACAACAAAGCTGATTTGGACAGCTGACAAACTAGACAGGAACAGTCCCAGCTGGATGGACTGTGCATTTCAGGCAGAGAACACAAGAACCAGGAAAAATGCGCACTGAGAGGGAACTGTGTTCTTTCTAGTCATCTTGTTGGGAGCCAAACATGGTTTTGTAAGTCAGTCCCAGGACAGCATTTTATTACCAGCAGAAGCAAACTGCTGCCAATAAATTCAGGCTAGCAAGTAGGCTGTCACCTCTAGCCATGAAGTAGTGTCCCGGAAAAACAAAGTCCCCTACATTTGAGGGCAAGCATTTTAGTTCCTAACACTGCATTTGAACTTTGTGACATGTGACACGTTTGTAAAGGGCCAGATCTTTTAACATACAGCAGGAAATGTAAGCCTAACTCCTAACCATATATAAGAGACTTCTGATGCTGAGGAAGAGGGGGCGAGGAGGGGCTGCGGCATTATCGTAAGTATGGTACCAAACACATATGGTACCAAAGATAAGAAATTTGAATTTAGAACCTAAATTAGAATGAAGCAAATGGGACCACACAGATCATTGGCTCCAAATGCTTTCATTTTAATGATGAAGAAACTAAGGGCCAAGAGAAGATGAGGAATTAACTACTAGTTTTCCCATTCTGCCAGACTGGACTCCAGGCCCTTACCCAAGTCCGCTCCATCCTCTCTGAGCCCGGATGTTACCCTGTCCAACTCCACCTCCATGTTCAGAGCCCAGGCTTGGAACCCACCCCTGCAGCAGGCTCTCCTCTCCCTCAGGGAGAACACAGGTGCTCAATCCTCCATCTGCACCCCCTTTTCTGTCCTCTTATAACTGGGCTTCCTTCCACATTATTCACCTTATTCCCTTTTGCAGAGCATTAGGTTCTTGAGGGCGGGAACTAGCATAAGCATTTCTGAATCCCTTGCTAACACCTTGCACAGACCTTGAAGCAGTAGTAAGACAAGGTTTTTAATGACATGAATGAGGGAAGAAGCTGGGCCACAACCTAATTCCCCGGACTCCCAGTTCTAGGCTCTTCCCACTGCAACAGTGCTATCTGTCATGGGTTCTGCAATCACCTACTTTTGCAGTCCAGTTTTCTTGACTGCTACAAATCAAACTATTTCTTTAAAAATTCCGTCAGTTTAATATGCAATCTTTGCCACGACGCCGACAAGATATCTGAGAACAGTAATGGTCTAGTCAGTGTAACGTCCCCATCGTATCTCTCCAACACTTAGCTCAATAGAGTAAAAAGGTTTTAGGACATGGAAAAAAAAATCACTATTCTTAATCACTAACCATCCCAAATATGCCGGTTGTGCCACAATAATTCTCACTGTTTTCTCTGTTAAGTATTTAAACAAACTAGGTCCTTCACTAATTTCCCCCCCCCCACGACTAGATAGAATATGAACCGAAACTCAGCCCACATACCCATTATATCAAAGAATTCATCTAAAGCATTATGCAAAGCTGGGAACTTGTCTCTGTGTTCTTCTAGCAGCCATATCAAACACCGGGCTTCCTTCAATGATGTTGGTTCACAGAAGAAATCGAGTTGCTTTCCTTCTATAGAGTTTAGTTTATGACCGTATTTCTCATTCCAGAGAAAAGTCATGATGCTAAAATCAAGCTCTTTAAGAGACGCTCCATAGCGAGAAAAGAAAGACGCTGTGGCATCTAAGCCTGTAATAAAAACAGAGTCCGAAATCAGAAAAAGGGAAATCAGTTACTACAGAAAGTTTCACATCTTTGAAAGCTTACATTGTCAGTGAAAACATTTAAATACTTGAGAACAAACTTGTTCAAACTGTTATGCACCACTTAACATTGATATGCTAATTACAATTCTTACCTATTAGTTGAATAAGGTGGGCCAAAGGCTTATGTTATTAACAGTTATTCTTACCAGACTTAGGAGAAGAAAGTAAGGCATAAATTCCTTTAAAAATATAGCAATAACCTTTTCACTAACTCATAATGACTTTCATTCCAATTAGCAAAAACAAGATTTTACAAGCTTTTCTGCATATGCTCCATAGTAAAACAGCAACAATGTGCAAAAGTTTCCCATATGCCCTTCAGATAGGCAATGGGCTAACTCCTCCCCCAACACCTCCAGGCACTGTTCTGTACTGCCCCAACCCTCATGGCTCCTTACCCTCCCCACAAAAGTTAAGACGCTCACCATGCCCACCTTTATTCCCCCTTGTCCAAATCAGAAAAAGGGTGGCTGCAACCCTACACCGCTCCTGAAAGGATGGGGAAGCCCTGCTACCTACACTAACACAAAAAGCAAAGGTTAGCTCTGCTGTCTCCCACAGGCCTTTTCTACAGCACCGGCACCTCGAACATGGGCCATTGTCTCAGTCAGCAAATGAAGCAGATCGCTGAGTCAAAATCAGCCTGGACAGCTGTTTCCTCCAGATGAAAGAGTTAGCAGCATGCAGAAGTCATGTTACATGAAAAATCAGTATCTTTAAACACCAAAACCAGGGACCACATAAAATACTCCTGTGAGGTTTAAGGGAATCGCCCGTCAAGAATTACCACCTTCACACCCCCATCTAAGGCTCGCGTCACAGCTCCGTGTGGGGAAGGCAGCAGATCACATCTAGTACTGAAATGTTAGCTTCCCCTCTCCCCACCCTCTACCCATCTCCCTCTGTGTATAAACTGACCTCTCATGTTAACGATGCACGTGATGTGACGCCCCTGTACAGACTCTGTGAGGGAAATAAAATTCCAGGAATTGGAAATTATGTGCTTTTAATAAATAAATGTGAGCTTTACACCAGGGCTTGAACTCATTTCATGATTTTAAATAGGACGCATATGCATTTATTAAAATGACACCTTTAATCTTCAGCATGAACGTGAGTGGCATCCAGAGCACACATACACCTTCCTGTCAACGAGCTGTCAGGCTCACAGGCTCACGTGCATGGACAGCGCACGCCCTCCCGCCCAAGTAAGCACAGCCACAAAAGCCTCCTTCTTCTGAGCCTATCTGCTACAGCAGATTACAGCTACATGGAACTTTATAATTTACGCATCTGACTGTTCAGACACTCATGGCAATCATCACTTAGGGGTAATTTTCTGGGATCAGAAACCCACGGAGACCTATGCAAAGCTTGCTGCCACCTTAATTACTTTGTCTCTGCTGCCGGAAATGTCTCAGTATCTTCTCTGAAACCCTAGAACCCTAACCACTCCATGTCTCTAGAACCTCAGGCAGGTCCGGTGGCTCACAGAGGCCTGGCGGCTCGCTGTGTGGTGTGCAGGCCTCTGCCAGCCCTGCTCTGCTGTGAGCCTTTTACCTAACAGCTCTCAGCTGAACCATCTACTGTGTGAGGCCAGTTGCCATCAAGTCATCAAGAAAAACAAGGCCCTGGTCAGTATGCAAAGAAATCACTATCTAGTGACAGACAACAACTCCATCTGGAGCTGCCTTTTGCAGCCCCTGCGTCGTGGCCCTAGGCAAAGAGCCTGCTGGGGGGGTGGGGGTGGGGGTCTTCCTCAACCAAATCAGGACAATCAGGAGAGAGTGACAGTTTTATAATCCTGTGATTCACCACAGCCAGGTCAACCCCAGGGTAATTTTCTCTTAATCCTTAGTTATAGATTACTCCATATAAATTTGCCTTAGGTGATCCTAAGTAATTAATTCCATCCAGTCTTCCTTCAAATTTGCCATTAAGGAATCTGACTACTGCCCTGCATGCAACCCCAGAGGGCACAGACAGCTGACTCCAGGTGGTGTGCACCCACGGCTGTGCCTAGGATTCAGTTTACACACTTACAAACAGCTCGCCGTAATATAGGGCTACATCTTCCAACTGACTGAACTTTGTGTTTACACTTTTACAAAAAGTATACTGCAACCTATCTATGAAATAACCTAAAAATTGACAGCGGGGGTGGGGTGGGGTGAGGGAAATGGTTATTTTTAAACATACACATTTGTAGTCCTCCATTTCAAAAGCTCATAAACGAAGACAGGAAAATGAAAAGGGTTCAGAGGCCCAACATTTACCCTTCCCACTGAACTAGTTCTAAGATTCCATGACGTACCAAAGCTATTAAGTGCCTGGATCCAGCTGGCTAATTTCGGTTCCACTTCTTTAAGCTCACTCAGAACATGCAGAAATATCCTGGTTTTCACTCTATTCTTTTCTTGAATCAAGTAACGAATGACGTAGTCCACTGCTTCATTTAGAAAATTTCTGCTGGAAAAACAGGTTGTGTAGTCTTCGGTGCTTAACACCTTCCAAGAGAGCAATTCCTTGAGAAGCTTGGACGTGTTCAGCACCCCGGCCTTGATCTTGTCGGCGTACTGCTGTATGCACTGCAGAATCCTGTCGTTCAGGAACTGGCAGCTCTGAACACTGGCTACCGTTTCTAAGGAGAAACAACAGTGGTCAGATACAGTGAGAAATAGGACGAATTTGCAAAGATATAAACTCAGACAGAAATAATGTAACGTTACATAATAATAGAAAACATGACTCTGATGGATTCTTATGTTGTTTTAAACAAACAACTCAAGAAATTTTAAATTAGGAAAATAAATATTAACAGTGCCTTTGAAAAGACATGAAAGTTCATGTTAAAACATCAAAAGGAAGTACCTTATCTCCTTCACTCTGTACCACTCATGTATCATTTAAAAATTTAGTTCCTCTAAAAACAATCCTAATCCAGACTCATCAACCATCTAAATGTTATATTCAACAAACATGTTTAGTCATTAGGAATACAAAGGGGTTTTTTTGGAGCTGAAGGGATCACTTATTCAGTTACAAATTGAACTAATATTTGGCAATTATTGTTATATTTTTTATCTTATCGTTGGAGCCTCAGCTGCAGAGCTGTGGACTCACTGACTCCAAGCTGGAAAATATCTCAGACGTTCATCTTCCCACCCAGACACCTCCCCAGTGGACAGCCTAACAAGTTAGCCTCTTAAACATGCAAAGTTAAAACACATTCACTGAAAACTTTTTCAGTAGGAAAGTCCGTTTTGATTGATTTGTGAAACATTCATGGAATACTAGAAGGAACATCAAGACAGCAAGAGGAAATATTTCATTTTAGAGCTAGTCATTGTAGTAGTAAATGAGAATAACGTATTTCAACTCAAAACGGAAAGTAAACATACCAACCAACATGGCCCCAGACACAGTACAATTACCAGCAAGATGTTCCCATGTTGATCAGGGAATGATGGATGACAAGATGAGCATAAAACAGAAGGCTGGACTAGGCAATTTCTGTGCTACCTTTTATAAATGGCTTCTTCGTCTAGACTCAGCGTTATTTCAGATCATTAGTAGCTAATTTATAGTTCACTGTTTTAGAACTTAAATCCTCATGGAGGAGCTGACAGAGTGCTGCTAAACATGCAATACACAGGTTGGGCATTATTTCCACCTTCCGTTCAGAGATGAGGAAATTTACAGTCTGCCCCAGGTTAGCATCAGAGCAGTGTTCTGAACCCCCAGGTACCACTCCCCAAATCGGTGCTCTTTATACAAGCCCCTCGCCATCCCAGAGTAATAGAAACCAGTGATATAATCACAGTATTCACTGAAATCTAAATTTCAATTCACTGACAATTAACATAAGGCCCAATAAAGACGGGTATTTATATTTACAGTTTTAAGCAAGAGCACATTATTTTTATCATGCCTTGGACGTCATACCTTTCTGGTCTTCAGTTTTGGGTGGATTACTTTCCCTTAAGTCTTCTTCCATTCTTTCTTGTGCTAATCTTTTTGCTTCTTTTTTTTGGATCTTTCTCTTCAATTTTTTGTCTTCTTTCAGTCTTAGCTTCTCTAGGCTGATAAACATTTATAATTAGTGACAATCCACCTTTGCTATAAACTAAACTATTTTTCCTTTGTCTACTGCAGAAACCATTCTCCAAGCAATAAGTTAGAAGTTTTCCTTTTCAGTTAGAACTTAACCTGTATCTTCTGTTCAGTATCAAAAACTGCTAACATGTGTGGTCAGTTTAGTCAAACTAACGGTATTTGTTTCACGAAAGTAAGAACCTCAACAACTGAGCGACTTTTAATTAAGGATGGCACATACAGATGTTAACTGTGTTATCTGTATGTACAGATGCCATTTTCATGTTGATAAGCACCTATTTACCTATACAGTGCTTAGGGTAAATAGGAATAATAGAACTTACTCTGCAAGATAATACATGTAAACACTCATTTCAAAAAAAGATCCTACAGTAAAATATTACTGTCACATCCCAATAATGGCCCACAACACGGTAATTTGGTTGATATGGTTACAATGAACTCTCTTCAACAAATAATTCTGTCCATCTTTCTTCTGCTTTTTCTTGGTCACCAATAATGAAAAAAACACCACTTCTTAGAATGGAAAACAAGAGGCAGGACCAAAAAATAAAGGAAAAAGGGCTGAAACTATTTGATCTGAACAAGATACAAAGAAATGAATAATTCTGATAGTACATTCGAATATTTCAGAGTGATAAATAAATCATTGGTTCAAAATGTTTTCTGAAGAGAGATAAAAAGAAAATATGTTTCTGGAATAAAAGTTTAAACAACTGAGAGCTAAGTATTCAATTTTTGTCTAACTGCCAAATCTATTAATCAAATGTCATTTCACAGCATCAAATGCCATTATTTTACTTATAAATGTAACCACTACATAATGCTTTTGATTCAAGTTTTCAGTATTTAACCATCCAGGCTAGTTCTCTTTTAAGTTTCAAGTCCATAAAAATCCATAAAAGTCCATAAAAATCATTTAAAAACCACTTACGTGGATATGTGTGTACAGCCAATTTAAAAAACAGTGTAATTTAGAAACCTGCATGTAATAGAATTATATTCTAAGAGACATCATTAAGCTACTGATTGTTACAAAAAACTTACCTAGAACATTTCTGTTTCAGAATAGGTCTTGGAGGAACCTTTTCTTTTATGACCTTGTGTTCAAACTTTAAATAAAACAAAGACATCCAAAATTTGTCACATACTTCCGTGACAGAGAGCACAAAAACAAAAATAACAAGCATTTCAGAAACACACATAATGTTCAATTTGGTAGAGAACAGTGATGTTCTGACCAGGACAAAAGTCCAGAAAACTTTAGTAAAACAATTTACTGAAAAGAGGAACGAGAGAGCAGCACCCTTTAGCAAGAAACTTTTTACAAAATTCAGAGTAAGCAGAAATCAAAGAAAGTACAAATATCATTACAACCCACTCCTGCCACTCCCACATAATGAAGTTAAAGGTAATCCCACAAGACACTCTTCCCTCAGGAAGGACCCCCCCCCCCGCCCCACCTCACCTCACCCCTGCAATACCCAAATTTACTGGGGACTAAGAGACCAAGGGCATCAAAAAGAGTAACAGTAAAGTTAAAATGTAAAAAGCATCCTTCTCCTCTTAGGAAATAAAAAGAATGTGGGATCTTTCATTGCAAAGAAGCATTCTCACTTCCGACTATTTCCTTAAATTAACTGTTTGTTTCCTGGAAACGACAAGATCCAAATCCTAAAACTACCATCAATTTAAATGTTTTAAAAGGTGTAAGCATTTCGGTTATCAATTTAATAAGACGTTCCCTTAATTAGATACTTACTTCACATTTAACTTGACCACCACTGCTGAAGATGATAATCTTAGAAATGATACCTTCACAGTCGGGGGTAAGACAAATTCCTTGTAGAAAATCCTATTTGATTAAAAAAAAAAAAAAAGGTGCTATATCTCGGGCAAACCTATACAGGTATATCATTTTAACCACCAGGAACAGTTAAAATATGGTCCAAAACCTCCTTCAGGGAGGCACTGAAAGCTCCACGTAACTTTCAGAGGCTCCGCCACTATAGGTGGAAAACACAACCGCCTATAGGGCTGACCACACGACGTGCTTTGGTCAATGAAAGGAGAGCCGACATGATATACAGTGTGTCCAAGCAAAAGCTTTCAGAAACACTGACTGGACTGGCCACTAAGCTTGACCCTCTGCCACAAGCACTGTCCCAGGCAACCTTGATTCGGATAGAAAGAACACAGCCACACAGACTACAGTGGCTACAACCCAACCCTGGCCAACAGCTGCAGAACTTCAGGACAAGTCATGGAAGTAAGATGAACCTTTCTTATTGCAAGGCATGAGATATTTGGGTTGTACATTACTTCAGTGTATGTGAAGCTAATTTTCAGAGGGTGTTTCAATCCATGGGAATGGTTCCGACCACTAAGGGAGAGTGTACGACCAGAGAAACTCAATTAGGTAAGACAAAGACATAGCAGAGGTAACCCAGTGGCAACAGTTATTTGATCCTATCATGGTATCACTAGTTAACTATGTGAAAACGTACAAAATGTGATGATTTATTTCTACCAAACTTGAGTAATTTCTACTGCTAACAGACACCTAGCATAACCACTTTGTCTCCCCAACAGATAGGGGTTTACATGAAGCTATACAGGGTACGAAAAGGTTTTCCTTTTTTGTGTTTTTAAGTCCACAGCTTATACAAATCATAAACAAATTCTATGAATACAAATAAGATTTTAAAACTGTGCCTTCTCTTAAAGTATACGTAGCGTATGATAATTAACATCATTACCTTGCTAATTAAGAGAAACCCCAATGAGACGTGGCAGTATAAAATTTAAGCTGATTCCTTAGTACAAATTACCTCACTAAAGTTTGGTAGAAAATAAAAAAATTGAGACTCCAATTCTACATCATAACTTTAAAGTAATTAATTAACAGATCATTGACTGACTAAAATCGTCAGTGCATAATTTAAGACCTGTATTTTAAAATGAGACATTAAAATGTTTAGTTTTGATCGCAACATTCCCAACGTAAAAGATGGCTGAACAATTTATTGAAGGTCTTTATGGTTAGTCTTTATCCTTGTATTAAATAAAAACAAACTGATTTTCTACTTTATCATTAAAGTTTTAATTGAAAACTTTCTGCTTATATCTAGAATGCACAGAAGGGAATTTATATTCATTTAAGACATTCTCTTAAGATTCTCGGGGCTAGGGGCGGGACTCAAACTCCAATAAGCATACTAAAAAATCCAGACAATCTTATTAGCCTTACCTTGTCAATTTTATCATTAAAGGTTGTTGTTTTTAACTTCTTCCAACAGTTCATGTGAAATTCTATTTTGCAGTACTGGCAACAGCTGATTCGTATAAAACCCTGGGGGTTAAAAAAGTTTTTAGTTCACATTTTAAAGGTGCCGTGTCTCTCTCTCTCTCAATGCATATTAAGGTAAAGAGAGAGCTGTTTACATTCACCTGGCAGAATAACTAGATACCACATTTCTGTGTGTGGGGGACAATACTTCTGTACCCCAGAATACCTAGTGCAGAGATACAGAGCTTGACTGACACATTCATTTCCCAAGCTGAGAGCTGCATTATCCTTTACAATGTGTCAAATATTTTATAAACACTATTTCATCTGATCTACAGTGGGCAGCTATTATTTTCTTGAATAAACTAAGGCCCAGTAACTCATGCACTCAATTAAGTGCCAAACTTGGTCTCAAACTTAGGCCCCTGAGCACTTACCCAGTGATCACATGGCCTTTAGATTCTTGGGCCCAAATTTTACACGAGATGAGAATTGCAACGAATCAAAGGTAACAACCTCATTTTGTTTCCTGTGCTCCTATGAGAAGGCAGTTATGTGACACAGTGGCTAGAAACGGGGAATGGAATTAGCTGGCCGGCCTTCTCATGTCATTTACCACCCTGCCCTCAGTGTCTATTTCAGTGGCTCTGGGCTCCCATGTGAGATGATGCAGACCTAAAGAAGTTCATGGAAAGGGGGACAACAGCACATAAAGCTGCTGGCAAGCCAGAGAGCTTGGGTGCCTCCAATCACAGAATTTGTTCGGAATTCATTCTAAGGTACAGCTGTGCAAGTTAGTGTCCCAGTGTACACGGGGGCTGGTCAACGGTATTCAAGCAGTAGTTTGCCGTCATCAGAAGTGTCTGGACGCTGATGGGAACCACTTTGAGCACCTCTTGTAATCACAGAACTCAAACATGACTTGTATTCATCTTTTGTTATCAGTATATATTGAGTATTACAATTGTAATACAGTTTTCCTTTCTTAATATGTGTGTACATTTTATTGGCATCCTCTATATTCATCATTTACCTTAAAGTCTGGATCCGTTATGTAGATCTGGATTTTGGAATATCCATGGCACTTCTGATAGCAACAAATGGCATCTGGCACTGGAGGGAACCTGCATTCTTCAATAAATTTCTCTAACAGCATCTAAAACAAAAATAAACAAAAATGATATTCCTACAACACTAATTAGTAAAAATGCTTATGACTTCAATAACCTTTACCATCAAAATATTTTCAGCATAGGAATGACTACATGTTTTTTAGCCAAGAACAAACTACATACCACTTTTAAACTTTTTCCTTCTAGAAGGAGGCTGATACAGAGACGTGTCAAGAGAGAATGACGGGGGAAATAAAGGATGGAAGAAAAAATTTTCTGAATTTCAAAGTCAGAATCAAAATCTTATCCTGTGTTATAGTCATGAAACCTCATTTTACATTATGTAGTTCTTAAACATTTCCGTTAAGCAGAGGGAGTCCAACCTGGTGGAATAACCCTAAGGACTCTATTGCTCTCCTCCTTCCCAATGTCGCTTCCCCTGGGGCCCTACCACTCTCATTCATCTACCTCCCCGAGCACCACTGCAGTGCTTGCTTATTCCCCAGGATTATCCCACCGCTACTGAAGCTCCCAAGACTCAGACCATGCTGCCAGTGTTTCTCTTGTTATCGGTAGTTCCTATGTTTCCATCTCAATCAAGTATAAAGAGAGGAAAACCCAACAATCCCTGTTTTCTGTTTTATTTTGTTATACCAGCTTCAGGTGAGATATAATTCACAAACCACACAATTCACACACTGATAGTGTATATTCAGTAGTTTTAGTATATTCACAAGGTTGTACAACCATCACCACTATCTAAATTTAGAACCTTTTCATCTCAACAAGAAAACTCACACCCACCCATCAGCAGTGCCTCCCCACTTTATGACCAGCGACCTACTCTCTGTCTCCATATGCAGATGTGCCTGTTCTGGACACTTCATGTAAATGGAATCACATGCTACGTGCCTTTGTGACTGTCTTCTTTTACTGAGCACGACGTTCTCAAGGGTCCTCCACGTTGTACTGCCTGTCAGTGCTTCATTCCTTTTATGACCAATAATACTCAGTTGTATGAAAAGACCACATTTCATTTAACCATTCACCAGCCGATGGACACTGAACGCTGTTTCCACTTTTTGGCTATTAGGAATAATGCTGCTATGTACATTCGTATACAAGCTTTTGTGAGAACACGTTTGTTTTCTTTCTGTCTACGTATACAGGCATGGAACTGCTGGGTCATCGGAGCTCTCATTCTTTAACCCACTGAGGAACTACCAGACTGTCTTTCAAAGCAGCGGCACCACTTTCCATGCCCAGCACCACTGGCATATGAGGGTTCTGACTTCCCCACATCCTTGTCAACCCTTATTACTGTCTGCCTTTTTTATTATAACTGCCCTCAGGGTGTAAAGTGAGATCTCATTATGGCTTTCATTTGCATTTCTGACAGCTAACGTTGAACACCTTTCACATGTTGACAGGCTATGTGTGTAACTTCTTGGCAGATATGTCTACTCAGATCCTTTGGATACTTTTCAATTAGATCAGTTGTCTTTTTATTATTGAGTTGTAAGAACTGACCACTGTGCTTTTATAAGCTTCAGTCAAAAGCAAGTTCTGAGTACATGCCAGGGTACACCACAAGCAAAGGTCTACCCCAGTCAATTCACACATAATTTAGTCTTTCCAAGACTAGCAAAGCAGCCCATGCTTCTGGATATAAGACAAAATGTCTGTTCTCTGAGTCTTCAAGTACCACCCCAATAACTGTAGTAACTGATGAAACAACAATGCTACCCCTTTCTCTAGGGACAACCAATAAAGCATGCTGCTCACCCACACACCCTCGAAGCCGGAAGGCCTACATTCAAATCCTAGCTCCATTTGCTTGCGCTTTACCCTTGAGCTCATCACTTAACCTCTCTAAACTTCCTCTTCCTCATCTGTAAAATGGGAGTAACCATAGTAGTCATCTTGTAGGGCTGACGTAGGATTAAGGGTAATGAGATAATATGGATGGTGGGTGACAGGCGCATAGAAAATATTTAAGGGATGCTGATGATTCTCCCTAAAGGGGAAATGCATGTGGGGGGCTGAGGACAGACTGCTCCTACCTCTTGTCTTCTGATACCTGCGCCACCCAGTACAGATGGGCTCTCAGAGTTAGCAAGACGCTCTCTGCAGAAATAAAGTTACCTTTATTTTCCCTGGCTGCGTCTCTTCAATAACCACATTACTTGTGGGCCAAGTTAACACTCCAGGAAGACGACAAATCAAGGTTCTTGCTTTCTCGAAGTGATTAAGAGCTTCCAGAAATCTAGTAATAATTATGAAGAAATAAGGTATTAAAGATGTAAGAGTACATTTGATAAATCACTGTATGGAAACATTCAATGTAACCTATGTATTTTTTTAAAATACCAAGGCAGTATTGTTGTCTGTTTATTAAAAGTAATATATATTAAATACAAACCTGCCTGGATACTGGCTTTATTACCGTAGGTCCACACTAGTCCTTTTAAAGCTGTAATTTATTTAAGGTTTCTAACAATTGAAACAGAAAACTGAACAATTTGGTTGTTCCACTTTCATTTGCTTCATTTACTAAGCTAATTAAAGTAGATTCTTTAAACTTGATTCTATTAGGTCATCTATAGTAAAAACTGCCCTGCTGAAAAAATTTTAAGGAGATCGTGTATTCTGGACATCTTTCTCCAACCATAAAGCAGTGAATTATTTTAACAGAATAAGTATGTATATAAAATTTTAAACTATTAATATAAATATGAAATGTTTTAATTTGATTTATGGTTAAAAAAAAGTCAACACATTCCCACAGCCGTTCAATAAAATATACTAAAATAGTGAATTATAAAGTTAACCAAGTCCTTATTCTTCTCTTCAGACTTGAGAAGAAAGAGTTTTCCTGCTTTCTCCAATGTTGAAATGATTTCCTACTTTAATAACTTATTTTTGCCTGTGGTGCTATAGCACCATCCACTAGACAGCTATAAACTAGATAGCAAGACTTTAAACCACAAACTGCACATTACAATAGCAAAAAACAGCACGTTAGACATTGAACTTTATGCGATATTATTTTGAAATTAAAATTTAAATGTTTTTTGCATTTACCACAATCCCAATGACTTGACACATTTACGTTATTTTTCTAGACCTTGTAAATATCTGCATGTGACCACTGCATTAAACAGTATGTCCTAGACAATTTATTTTAAACTCTGAAGTTAAATTCATTTGCTATTGCTATACAGATGATTGTTAAATCCTTACTTCTCCTGTGTCTATCTAATTTGTAATACAGTTTAACCTGGCCAGACAGTAACTTCGGGAAGTAGAAGACCTTTCTTTAATCTTTAAAAATCTATAAAGGAGGTCCTAGGCACACTCTAAGATTGGGTTCTCAAGAATACCAATGGTCTGATAAAATTTCCCCTAAAAAGTAGGATGAAAAATCAAATATGATTAAATTATAAATGCTATCCAATCATTCAACAATTATTTCTTTATAAATAAATCTACCATACCTACCATCACACTGGGTACAAGTGGCAGGAATAGGGAGATTTTTTTTTTTAAGCTCAAATCATAATCCTGTCCCCTAAGGTTCATACAGCAATTTGGGGAGATAAGACATGAAACATTTAGGGAACAGCTACATACTGAACTTTGAGTAAGCATTCCAACTCTAATATAAATTCAGAGAAGAGATTTTTATTCCTAACTCATGATGTCTTCTTTGAACACATATGTACCTCATATTAAAACCATCTTCATTCATGTTTTTTTTGAAAATAGGAATTTCACCAAAAAATTATACGATCAGACTTGTAAAGCATTAATTTATATTAATCCAGTCACCATTTATAAATGACATGTATCAAAAGATAAAATATAAAATCCTTTGTGTCAAATTATTATTGAATTTCTTATTAGATTCAAAATTAGGAAGCCTTAGGAACTGAATTGATCGCCCTTAGTTTAATACCGACATTGACCCTCAGAGTAAACACAATCAGAACAGTGTGTGACAGAGAAAGTATCAAAATGATTCCAGAAAACGCATCCTCATCACACTAGACTTTGAATGAGTTACCCGCCTAGAGCGTAAAGCAGTGTGGTTTCTACTAACCTGTTTTTTTTCAAGTATACTTTTCCAATTCCACAGTAGGCCAAGCAATCAAGTCCCTCGTTGGGATAATGTTCGATCATTCTCTTAAACTGGTTTTCAGCTTCAGATAATTCCTTCAATAAGAACAATTATCACTTATGCACACACAAAAAAATGCTGGAAGAGATTTTACCTGAAGGTTGATTCTTCTTGTCTAAAATTTCTATGACAGGATTACACCTTCTGCAATTCCATTTTTTTAGCAATTGCATAATTTTTTACCATATGGATACTCACACCCAAAGTGATCCAGCTCCAGAATGAAAAGTTCACACAGAACACATCAACCAACCAACCAAATGAACATTTACTAACACACTCAGGGACCCAGGGTGCTGGCTAATGCTCCCTGGTGTGACTTCACGGGGACAGACTGGTTTGCACACAAACACACCTTAACATCTAACCAGGTGAACACTGCTCCCTTGGGAGCTCGGGCATGCCAGTGGTGTCACCATGTTGCGTGGCATCTGACAAATGCTTTATCTTAAAAGTACCTCTGTAGTAACAGCTTTATTTTGCTCAGAGGACATCCTTTTGAATATTCTCAACTGTGGAAACCTCTGTGCTTTCAATAAATTTTGTTTTGGAAAAAATACTCAAGACACTTGGCTCTACGCAACACTGGCAACCCCACTGTGGGTGAAAAAAGATATCACTACAAAATGGAGTTTTAAGAAGCTTTGAGGCCAGTTCCAAAGGAGGCATTCCAAAAATGTTCCAGGTAAGGGCTGCACTGGAGTAAACATATCGCTTCCTTCTGGGGCTACTCTGAACGATAAAGTTCTTTTAAAGGTCCAAGTTCTATCATACATGTGTGTTTGTTTTCATCAGTCTCACCAATTTCAGAGTAAATCACAAATGAAATAAAGTATCTCTTCAATTCAATAAAGCAAAACATGAGAAATTTATTATTACTCTGCCAAGAATAAAAGAATTGAGAGCATGAAGTCCTGTCTACAGCAATCTACTAGAAACACAGACAGGCCTTAATGGAAGGCATTCATCTGTCACATCAGGAACAAGGAAAGAAGCACGTCACAAGGAAAACGAACCGCAGGCACTGTGGACCACTAGGAGAGTGAACATAAAAGATAACTTGATCCTTATTAGGTAGCAATTAGGGTTAAGCCTTCATCTAGCCAAGAAAGTGTGGAGCACAAGTTGGCAGAAAGGACATATCACACCTGAGGTAATTCTGGAGCTATTCCAACCTTTATCGAAAACTCAAAACCATGGAAAGCAAAGCATAACCACATGGTTATTAGAAGCCAGCACTCTAGAAAATAATAACATACCCAAGTACTCACCACTCAGAACTAAGAGATATTTACAGTATCATTTTTACTTTAATTTTTGTTTTTTTTAATAAAACAAAGTTGAACTCCCTTTCTTAACTTCCCTAGGCACATTCCTTCCTTCCATCACTAAATGCAACCATTATCTTAAATTTGATGTAGGGCTAGTTCGTGTTTTTTCACTTTTACAAGACACGCAGATAGCCATAAACGATACATACTATTGCACTATGTTTCCCAAATGGTTGTCTGACATAGCTTTTTTCTAATGGGAACACAAACTAAACTTTCTTTCTTTCCATAAAGACAATGCAAACTAAATTAAACTTAGACATTTCAGAAAATATCACCAAGAAAGTACGCAGAAGGAAATAAACCAAAATGAGAAAACTATTTTTAATCTATCTTCTAAAATCAACACACTTAAATTGCTCATTATTTCTGTGACCAGTCTTACCTCAGGCTGTCCTATTCCGAGGAGCGAGATGGCCAGGCCGTAGACGACTAAGACATAGTTAATCATGGCGAGGTTCAATTGCTGTCAACAGAAATGTTCTGGTTAAAAATCTGAATATGAGGGGCCGGCCCATGGCTCAGGCGGTTAGAGCTCCATGCTCCTAACTCCGAAGGCTGCCAGTTCGATTCCCACATGGGCCAGAGGGCTCTCAACCACAAGGTTGCCAGTTCAATTCCTCGAGTCCCGCAAGGGATGGTGGGCTCCGCCCCCTGCAACGGAGATTGAACACGGCACCTTGAGCTGAGCTGCCTCACAGATGGCTCAGTTGGTTGGAGCGCGGGCTCTCAACCACAAGGTTGCCAGTTCGGTTCCTCGACTCCTGCAAGGGATGGTGGGCTGTGCCCCCTGCAACTAGCATCAGCAACTGGACCTGGAGCTGAGCTGCGCCCTCCACAACTAAGATTGAAAGGACAACAACTTAACTTGGAAAAAAGGCCTGGAGGTACACACTGTTCCCCAATAAAATCCTGTTCCCCTTCCCCAATAAAATCTTAAAAAAAAAAAAAAAAAATCTGAACATGATTCTGCCCCACTGGCACCACACTAACTCCTCAGCCACAGCAGAAAAGGGGACAAAGTCTCACTGATCGCTATGACTGGGTAAAGGCCAGACAGAATTAGAAAATATGTTTTGCAAACATGCATTGCTATCAAGTATTTACAACACAGACTCGCCATCTCAGAGTTCTTGGAAGGCATGGTTCTTAGTGGACTAGAATAACTGCAGTCATTTTCTTTTGCATGTAAGTGGGTACTAGCGACCAATTAAGACATCGGCTCTCTTACAATCTTGCCCAAACTATTTCTTCACCTAGCTAATATTTTCTTTCCAGATGAAAAGATGTGACTAAAGTGAGTTCAAGTCCTTGATTTAGTACTTCATGAGACAAAAAGCCAGGAGTTTAACAAACACCAACTAGAAAGCAAGGAGAGCGTCTCAACCCGGGCCGAGTGCAACCCTCAGGCCGAATGGGGCACCCTCTTCTGGCCACCTGGAGGACCGAGCCTGGCCATCTCACCTGGATTTTTTGAGGATCCAATCCGTTGAGCAGCTCCGTGAAGGCCTGGGCGGCACTGCGGCAACGCTGCTCCAACAGCGCCATGTAGCCGTCCTGGATTAGGCTCCGCAGCATTTTCATTATATTAGCAAAATCCTGCAGAACAAAGCCTCTAGTTAACTCTTCGGGAAGCAAGCAACTCTGCACTGTCAGCTATTAGGTAAATGTCTGGTCCACATAATGAAAAAGTGAGCATCTATATTCCTGAGAGGTTGGTTTCTTAGCAGTCAGACATTAAATTTTATGTCCGCAACTAAAATCATAAAAAAAGACATCTTAGCGCTGTATGTGATTAGACTCAATTCATGTGAAAAACGCTGTGTTCAGGGTTTGCCTTTCCCTTTACCTGGTGTGCAGCTCTGGAAGATTTAGAAAACTGTTTCTCCAAGATGTTTTTCAAATCTGCTGGTAAACTCCCTTGTGAACTAGAACTAAAAGAGAAAAGTGTTGCTTTGAATTATTTTAAAATAAAACTGTCCTGCTTATATAAAGAAAAAATATATATTTACTGAAGCTCATTTTACACACTGAGTAAATGGAGAGTCACAAGTTCCTGAAGAGAAGTATTTCCATGATGCTGATTACCCCCCAAATTAATCTCTAAATCCAATGAAATCTCAATAAAAATTGCTACAAAATTAGAGGTGGAGGGGGACCAGATGAATTGATTACAAAGATGATATGGAAAAACAGCTTTTCAAAAAAAAATATTCTTATGCATTAATCATCAAAAGTTCTTACAAATCTATAGTCATCAAAAACAACATAGTGCTGAAACAAGAAATGTGCAATGAACACTACAAGGCGCTCCATCTCATGGGAAAATCTAAGAGGACATATCCATTCCGGAAGGTCTGACTCCCAATGCCGGTGAAGGTAAGAAAGATTCAGGTACTCTAGCCGGTGTTTTCTGAGACCAAATGTGTGGGGTTTTTAACACCAAACAGCTGTCATTTTTCCACACCAATTCTCCAACACCAACTAAGTGTCTAATAATTCAACGCCATTTGACACCAACTCTGGAGTCAATGCAGGCCCCACAGGTGAAAGAGTCAGTCCCACAAGACTCCCTCACTTCAGAGCAGCCACAGCAGAGTACCCAGGCTGACTACAAATTCAGGGGTTCCCATGACTCCTTTCAGGTTCAACACTTCCCTAGCATGACTCACAGAACTCATGAAAGCTTTTTACTTATTATTACCGGTTTCTTATAAAGGATAGAACTCAGGAAAAGCCCAATGGAAGAGATAAGTGGGAAAGTTTGGGGGCAGTGAGATGACACACAGCTTTCATGCCAGCCCAGAGTGGGCTGCCTTCCCAGCGTCTCAATGTGCTCATCTACCCAGAAGCTCCCTGAGTCCCGACGTCTAGAGGATTTTATCGAGGTTTCATCACATAGGCATGAAGGATTCAATTACTGGCCAGTGGAGACTGAACTTAATTTCCAGCCCCCTTCCCCAACTCTCAGAGATCGGGGGTGGGGCTGAAAGTTCAAACCCTGCACTCACATACTTGGTCTTTCTGGTGACCAGCCCCAACCCTGAAGGTAGAGTCACTTGATTGGTATAAACTCAGATAGGGTGGCAAGGGGCTCATGAATAACAAGCCACTCTTACCACTCACCCCTCAGCAACTTCCAAGAGTTTAAGAAGCTTTGTGCCAGGAACTGGGGTCAAAGACCTATCTATCTATCGATCGATCAATCGATCCATCTATTGCTCTATCTATCTTATTATACTGCATTCTCTCTAAACAATGCTCATTTTCTGGGAGGACAATTTGGCAGTATTTATCCAAGTTAAAATTACACATCCCCTTTGACAGAGCAATTCCACTCTAGAAATTTCTTCAACTATACATCTATACTATGAAATATTGTGCAGCCATGAAAATGAAGCATGAAGCTCTCCATGGTCTGACACGGGAAGATACACAAGATATTTTGAAAGAGATAAAAGCACGTTGCAGGCCAGACTGGTTCTAACATCAGTGAAAATGACAGTGATACCAATAATGATAGTTCAAGGGTACTGAGCATGTATCATATGCCAGAGTGCTAAGTGTTTTAAGGGGTTGTCCCATTTAGTCATCACACAACCCCATAACCCCATATTCAAATAAGAAGACTTCTATTTGAAAACAGAAACGAGAAGTCAGGAAAATAACTTTACCTTTAACAAAACAGATTAAAACAATAACTATGCATTCAAAGAAAAATCATATATTTGGTTTTGGTTACTTCTGGGGGGAGGGGCAAGGAGGAAGACTCAGGATTTTTCTACCAAATAACAGAACAACATAATATTCTATGCCCTTGCTTTGTATTTAACGTTTAAAAAACAATGTTGTTTTTTTTTTAAACGGGGCTCTACTCATTTCTTGTAATGCTTTGATATTCAAATCACTCTCCTGAAGCACCTACCAAAAAAAAAAAAAAATCAGCCTGAAGATATGAAGGAGAGAAAACTGACAATTGGTATAACTGGCAGAAATACTCTGCAGTTTCTCCAGCATCACGCTCATTAACTTCATGAACTTCTGTATCTATTGTAAGGTTTACAAGTTCACTTTGCAGTCAACCTCTATCTTTGTAGGTAATGGGGGGTTAACTCTACAGGCAGATGGCAAGAGTCCCTACTGTTAATTGTGGCACTGGGGGGGGGGGGATGTTTGGTAGAACTAATTTTGTAAGTTGTCAGTTCATTAGTAAAAACTTTCCTCTCATGATAATCACTCAAAAGGGCCTCTAATTATACACATAACGCACGCCTGTGTGTGCAGAATAAGCTGCCAGATGGCCAGGAAATTGGTAACAGCGAGTTCCTAAAGGAAGCCACGAGCAAAGGCTGTGGTAGAGGTGAATGAAATAAGGTGAGCGGGGAAGGAGACTAATTTTCATTTCATACTTCTCTGAGTAGTCTTTCCTCTTACGAGCATGTATTTTGAAATTAAAAATTAATACTAACATATATCATATTATATGACTTTCAGAAATTAGTATTAACATCCCGAATTCATAATCCTCTAGCCAAAAACGACCCTCTCCTAAAGATATTCCTTTGATATTTGAAAGGGATTTCAGAACCACTATACTATACCTATGTAAAGGTAGGCACTACCTGAAAGAGATTTTTTTTCCTCCCTTTTTTCTAGGGAGGAAGACATGAGAGGGAAAAAAAACACCAAAAAAACTTTAGATAAAAACATACCTGAACTTCTCCAATTCATTATTTCGGGATTTTTGTTTTCCTTTATGTTTTGGAGGCTGACCTGTGAATACAAAAGTATTTGTTCCTGAAATCTGTACACACCCAAAAATAATCTAGAGGCTTGAAAGTTTAATAATAAGAAACATGTACTTTGTATAAGAAAGCAAAGGAAGGAATATTGCATGTTAATGTAACTACAAACAGGTAAGCCAAAAAAGAAGCTACTGAATATGTTTTTCTATGTATGCTATAAAATTATTATAAATATAAATTGTAATGATTATTATTATTAGGCCGATAGTAGATACAGAGAGATAGAGGCCACAGTTCCTATTCTCAGGTAGTTTATAATCAGATGGGAAGAGGGTCACCACAGTAAACAGCAATCGCCACTAAGAAGAAAAGAAGATCCCAGATAAGAAAAAGCGACAGGAGTTCATCGCCACCAAACCAGTGTTACAAGAAAGGTTAAAGGGACTTCTTGAAGAAGGGGGAAAAAAAGTCAAAAATATGAATATTAAACTGCAGTAACTACATATCTATCAATAATTACTTTAAATGTAAATGCATTAAGTGCAGACATAGGAGGGCTGAATGGAAAAGAACACAAGACCCTTACATATGCTGCCTACCAGAGACACACTTCAGATCAGAAGACACACAGAGACTGAAAGTAAAGGGATGGGTAAAGATACTTCATGCAAATGGAAACAAAAAAAAAAAAGCTGGGGTAGCAACACTTACACCAGACAAAATACACTTCAATACAAAGACTATAATAATAGACAAAAAAGGACCCAGCAATTCCACTTCTTAGTATTTATCCAAAGAAATCCAAAACACTAATTCAAAAAAATATATATATCTCTATGTTCACTGCAGCATTATTTATAATAGCAAGAATAGCAACCTAAGTGTCCATTGAAATGATGAGTAGATGAATGGATAAAGAAGATGCGGTACATTCAACAATGGAATATTACTCGGCCATAAAAAAGGATGAAATCTCACTCACCATTGGCAACAACATGTATGGATCTACAGGGTATTACACTAAGTGAAATAAGTCCGTCAGAGAAAGACAAATCATATTAAGTATGACTTCACTTCTATGTGGAATCTCTAAAACAAAATAAACCAACTAACAAAACAGAAACAAACTCACGGATACAGAGAACATTTTGATGGTTGCCTGATGTGGGGGAGAATGGGTGAAAAGGGAGAGGGATTAAGAAGTACAAATTGCCAGTTATAAAAACAGTCACAGGGATGTAAAGTACAGCACAGGGAATGTAGTCAATAATGTAATAATTATATATGGTGTCAGATGAGTACAAGACTTATCCGGGTGAGCACTGCATAAGTTATGTAAATGTCTCATCACTATGTTGGGACACCTGAAACTAAAATAACACTATGTCAACTATAATTGAAAAATAAAAAATTATTTTAAAAAAAGATTAATTCCATAGTAATTAATTTCTCTTACAACTCAGAGAAAGGAGAAATCACTTAGGCTGGAGTGGCTGGGAAAAGTTCGTGCAGATGTAGCATTTGTGTTTAGTTTTAAGAACAAGCAGAATCTGGAGAGAACGGGTCAAACTCAGGAATGAAGTTCACTTTAAGCCTGTGTGACCTGGCAAGTTTGGTTAAGGACACAAGGTTGGAAAGGGGCTGGAAAAGCGGGTGGGGGGTGGTCCAGGCCTAGTGCTTCTGCTTCTCCAGCTCGTGAGCTCAGCCTTTACCCCACGGGCAGGAGTAGGGAGCCACTGCACACTTCTGGGCAGGGAGTGACATGCACCAAGTTGGTAGAAGAGAGCACAGCAGTACGGATGGGTGTATTTGATGGAAGCTTTGGGGAAAGATGGCAGTACTAGCAAGTCAGAGCCTATGTATCAAGAGGGGATAAAAGCCTGGGCTGGTTTGGGTGGCCTCAGAAAACAAGAGGCTTCTAACAAGGTAGAACAGTTCAATTAATAGTTTGATTTCTGCTGTGTGACCTAAGGCAAAACTACTTAACCCTAACCCTGGAACCTCAATTTTTTTCAAGTGAATGTAGATGCTGAAGTGTAGACAGTATTTATTTATTTAAACGTACTGTTTGATAATAATTGCCTAAGAAATAATGATAAATTAAAAAGCTGTTTTTAAAAAAAAAAAAAAAGTTTTATCCTCAAAAATTTTTCACATGCTATTAGAGTTACATCAGGTAAGCCAATCACCTTAGTCTCCCCTCTCTGTAATTCTGCTAATGTGCTAAACAAATGGAAATGCCCAGTAATAAGAGTTGGATATATGGCACTGGAACCTAAGAGAAGATAGACTTGCAGGAAGCAAAAGGCTGCCAGGAGCAAAAACGCTGAAAACAGAAGAACCAATACACGAGAGATAGGAAAAGAGGGCAATAGGATCACTACCCAGACGGCCAAGAATCTCTCTGTAAGAACCCTGGGAGGAGCACATGAAAGCTTCACATAAATAACTTATGCGTAACAACCTTGTGTCATCAAGAATATCTGTATTTTCTTAAACTCTGTTTTAAAAGGCAGGGAAGCATATAATCCACTTTAGAATGGTTTCCATCAAAATTTGGCAGTATGAAGAGAGACAGAAATCCATGAAGCATGGAAATTCGCTTCTTTTCCCAATGATGTCAAGTCACTGAGGTCCTACTGTCTCCAGGTTTACTAGACAT
Organism: Rhinolophus sinicus; assembly: GCF_057876585.1. NCBI lineage: Eukaryota > Metazoa > Chordata > Mammalia > Chiroptera > Rhinolophidae > Rhinolophus > Rhinolophus sinicus. Next base: position 6,994,509 of record NC_142517.1, read on the forward strand.
GTAAATAAACATATGCACTCAGCACATACAATTTAAAATAAACTAGTATCAGCCTAAAGCATCCATTCTCAACAGGGGTGACATCACCTCCAATACCCACAACAGGGTGAAAACTGGTTAGTGGGAGATGAAAAATTTTGACCTCTTTTTTATATACAAAGCAGAGATATACACACAGTACATAAACTGGTAAACAGTATCCGTGGCATTAAATTTCATGGGAAGAGGGCAATTAGAAAAAAAAAGTCTAAAAAGGCTCCTTGGCTGGGGGAAGATAATGAAATAAAATTTGAAAAGGCACTGGCCTAATGGAAATTAGGTAGCAGACCAAGAAGAGCTTCATCTTTCCTTTGCATTACTTTGGAGTTCCAAAAACTAAATTTATCAACAATATGAAAAGACTGAGCGTGGATCTCAAATCAATATTCAATACTGCCTTAACACTGAGGCATTGTAAAGTAAAAGGAGAACCACAGGAACTATAGATGAGGTTGTGCCAATTTTCAGGCATAGAAGTTCAGGCAACACTGCATTAACTCAGCAACAACTGACGTAAGAAAAAAACTCACCTGATGGTGGTAGAAATTCAGGATGACAGTCACAATCATCTACCTTCAAAGCTTCATCTACCGCCTACCCAGGAAAATGCAATTAGTGAAACTCTCAAAAAAAACAAAAACCACAGACACAAAAAACAAAACATCTATGAAGAATCTAATAGCTAAATAATAAAATAGAATAGGACAGAATTTATCCAAGCACCTAAAATACCTAGGTGGTTAAGCTTAAATGAATAAACAAACAAAATGATAAATGATAAGAGATTATGTTATCACAAATTCTGAAATGACAATTCTATTTCTGTCATCTAGCATGATGCTCGTCAGGGCAGTTGTTCAGTAAGTGTCTGTATAAATTAATACTATCACATCTTTCCTTATGCTCCTCTCCCTAACTGAATACGGCCTCTTTGAGATTTTCATTATTAACAATAGAGAACTATACAGTGGGTTGGAAAAGTTCCCTCCAAAGCCTACCACACATCTAAACACCATTTTCCTTGTTCCCCTCAAACACTGGGGAGAAATATAAACGTGGACTTGCTGACTTTTGAGTCCACTCAAGTTCAGAGAAAAATTCCCAATACAGATTATCTGGATGCCGGATGACGGTGCGAGGCTAGCGGCCTGGAGGTGCGCTAAGAAACCATCAGATCGAGGTTTTGCTGAGCACAGCAATAAATCAAGGGCTGGGGAAACCCTGGACAGAGACCAGACTGGGTGTCCCCCAGGCCCAGCACAGCACAAACTGGGTGGGTCGGCTGGTGCAGGGCCAGGCAGCCAAGTAGATTGCAAAAAAAGAAAAGGGAGGAAAGAAACAAATCCAAAGCATTGTCAGGGGTCGGGTAACGTGGCTACCAGACCCCACTGTCACTCATTCTCAGGTGACTGATTGAGAGACATGTAAAGGGAAGCCATACAGAGAATTATCTTAGGGTAAAACGAAATTCAGAAGAAAATATTTTGCAAACACACATAAGGGATTTCAAAAGAAATTCTGTTATGAAATATTATCTTTATGTAGTTGTAAGAGGTCACCAAATTATTTATTAAAAAGACAGAATCGTTCTCTTGATATTGACAGGAAAAAAAAAGGTTCGTTATCACCAAGGTATTAGTTCCCATTATCACCGAAATATCATTGTAAAAATATGAGGTTATATTTGAAATAATTTTAATTTCAGTTTTTAACTGAACTTACCTTTAGATTATGATTACCACCGTTTGCCATTTCGTGATTAGTTTTTCTGGAATCTTTTTCGGTCTCCACAAAGTTAAGTGAAGTTCTAAACGCAGGTGCTGATAGACTAGGTGTGGAGGCCCTGAGTGGGGATAAAAAGAACAACTATTTTATTTTTATTGATTAGTGTGCATTTTTAACAAGTTAACCTTCAAAGAAACAGGTGTTAGCAAGCATAGCCTTTTTCCTTGAAAGCAAGATTGCTTTTAAAAGGATCTCTACCTCTGAGACTGGGCTTTATAGGTAAATATTATTTTTAATTTGGTATTAAAACTCAAACTAGATTAAGAACAGTTCAAGAAATGTATTCTGGTTTCTATTAAAATACGTAAGTCTCTCTGTTTTAAATTTAACAGCTTCAGTATCTTAGGTACCTACAGCATGTGGCGGGAAAGCTTAATCGATTTTCATTGCTGCTCTCTGCTGCCAGGACCCTGATGGCCAAAACTGGCCCCATTCAAACACAGTAACGTCCCATTAACATTTCACCCCTCTTTTCCCACAGGCTTAGGCTACGTATCTCTAATATCTACATATGCAAATGGCTCAGGAAAATAGTCAGCTAAACAAATCCTGCAATCCACAGGTCACCTGATCTTTCCCAGGAACACTTCAAAAACCACCTATCTCCATCCATCTCCAACTTTATTGTGGTTCCTATTACTACTAAAGCCTCAAACGCAGAGATTCTTAAAATCACAGGGCAAAGCCATGCTAATTAAGTAGCAGCTACTGACTGGACTGAGAGTTACTCACCTGCTTTCGTAAAAGGCTTTAATTGGATGCCTAGTTGGTGTTCGGCCTATAAAAATGAACCACACACACACACAGTGATCAATGCATTGGCAACACATATTGTAAAAGATTTTCAAATTTCATTTAAGCTGACAGTGGAGAACATCACATTCAGAGAACTGAAATATAAACCTAAGCAATTTTGTATTTCTAGATGTTTTCAGTTTTATGACCATGTCAACAAAATGTTACACAGACCTTATGTGACATCCCATTAGATGTGGTCATTGACTAAATGCAGCAATATATAAATGTGATTCAGAGATGGTACCTGTCTTCAAGGAGCTCACAATCTTATAATCATGTTATGTTGGATAACAACATCTGCTAGTGAAATAGAACCGCTCAGCTCAGCTTCATAAGACACTAAATACCCAAAGAAGAAAAAATGGGAAAGACCTATACACTGAAAGCATAGAGTGGGGGAATTTCAGGCATTGGACAAAGCAAAATGACTTAGAGAAAACAAGGGCAGAACGAAAGTCTAGAATTCCTAGCCTGGATAACTAATTTCTGATATATGTGTCATGCATATATACATATATATATATACATGGCACACATATATATATACATGCCACAAAGTTGGTGCAAAAACATCAAACAACTCTATTGACGGGGACAATTTTAAAACAATTTTGTTTCAAAAAGGATTTGCTTCATTCAAAATTTCAGGAAGGCATATTTTTCTACAAAAGAATAAATAATAATTTGTTGCTGAATGTTTCAAATAAAAATACAAATCATTTATGATTACCTAATGGAATATAACACTAATGTAATTCTATACAGATAGAAATGGAAAAAAGTGATCTGATCAAGATAACAAAGTAAGTACAAATCATCTGAGAATTGATTAATGGTCCTTCATTAATCCAAGAAATCCATCTTCCAAAGTTTTAAAGGGAATTTGACTATAATCAAAAAGAATCTTAGGTGAAATACCTTGCAGGTCTTCTATTTGTTTTTGTAACTTTACATGCTGCTGAATTAGATCCTTGATTCCCTCAGGGTCATTTTTACAGAGTTTTTGAGCTTTAATGTTTGCTTGCAGGGCCCAGTCATATTCCCCCAGCATAGAAAGAGCAGCACAATAACGATAATGACCCTGTTCCAAAAAGATAAATTTAATTTTTCTCAAAAATATGCTTAAGTTAAAGAAAATAGATAAGGAAAAATATTTTGCTTGAAATCTGATTACTTAAAATGTTAAGATTAGAACCCTATGAATGAAAAATAAAAGGATTAATCCCTCTCATGAAATAAAATTACCTAAACAAGGTAAGTGCAAAGTTATGTACGAATAGTACTCATAATAATTTTTAACAACTGACTAGAGATCAGTATTTTTGCTTAAGAGATTTTTGTATACCCCAAAGAAAAAAATTCAACCTTTATTATATTTTACTAGTAAAGAAAGAAATAGAATCTTTATGCCAAATAAAGTACAAAAATCATTCATTATAAGTAACTTATTTTTTCCACAATATTTTAAGGCAGTAATAATAGTCTCTAAGTCATTATATTCCCTACACTTTGAAAATCAAAAGAATTTTAGAGCTGGAAGGAACAGTCAACTTTTATAGCAATTTTCCAACCCCTCTGACGAGCACGGAGACAGATAAGGGGTAAATCTAGTCTAGATCTTCCATCCATCCCTCCCTTCATCAGCTTTTAAATATTTTATCTCTAAGTGTAGTTCTTGGTTTTAAGAAAAAGTCCAAAAACCACTGATTTACTCTTCATTCCGATGATTGGGGTTTTTTTTATTGTTCTGTTTTGTTTTTGCTACAGAACCACAGTCCTGGCTGGCCCCATTGATGCACTCTGGGAAATCTATGTCAAGCGTGAACATTTTCATCTAGAAAGCTAGTATTACCAAACCTGGGCTCACTCACCAACCTCTCTTCTAATTACTCACAGACCAAACTCCCATCTGAGGCACGGAACCTCCACTTGAGAAGTGACCTCCAAGTGGAAAGGCTAGACGCTGGCCTGCCATACTTTCTCAGAGGCAAACCCTCTGAAGGCAGAGCAGGGAGTCCAGGAAAGCCAAGGCAGCTCGAGTCCACAGGGCAGAAGGCAGAGAGGTCACTGCACAGAACCCTGACCTTATAACTCTGAGTCCAGGGCTCCTTCCTCTTCACTACACACTTTACAAAGAACATTCTGATTCTACGAGAAAATAGGAAATCAGAAGTGAAGTGACCCTTCAAAGGAAGTGGGCTGTTCTCTAAGAGGAGCCAGAAACAACCATGAGGACCCTTGTTTACGCAGGTTTGGTGCCGAACAGCCCTGCTCAGGTGCCCCAACCCAGCCTGAGTTCTGCAGCACTCTTTATTTAGCCAGACTATTTAGGCTCAGATCAACGACCCAATTCAGATAGCATTGGTTCAACTCTGCTTTTCCTCAAAAGGCCTAAGAAGATAAAGAGCTCAAAACCAAGATCCTATCCCCCAGCTGTACGACAACTTCAAAATTTAGATAACTGCACTAAAAAAAAGAAAAAAAAGAAAAAAATTACAGCATAGGAAATTATGATAGATTATAAATCACACCTGCTTACATTTGTAAAAAACACACTTTCTTTCTCTTTTCCCTCCATGTTTCTCATCTTTTATTGGGTCCTTTCCCCTAAATTCTATAAAACCCAGTATAATTTCTATCAGTTGAGAAAGGAGTTTATTCAGATCTCTTTGCTGAAGTTGTTTGAATGGAGCTTAAAGGTATTTCAGAGTTTCTTGAACCCGATCACAACAGAAAGTTTTGCTCTTCTTTGACACTATCTCATTCTGTGTCACATATATAAAAATTCCCTGTTGTTCACCTGTCCAGCATCCCCTCCTTTTGGGGGGCTACCATGTCCCTTCTCCACATCGTAATGGCAGAACTGTCAACTCTAGTGCCCCATCTCAACAACGAACACTAGGGTAGAAACATAGCTGTGGCCCAGGAGACTGGCCACTCGAAATGCACCATTTCTCAGGTCATAGTGACTGAGCCACAGGTCAGCACATGGCTCAATCTGGGTACCATGTTTCCCCCAAAATAAGACCGGATCTTATATTCATTTTTGCTCCAAAAGACGCTTTAGAGCTCACTGTCCGGCTAGGAATTATTTTCGGGGAAACAGTTAAGTCTGAGGCATTCTTCAAGTATACTAGCATACAGATACTAAAATAGGTTCTCTCTCCACTAGAATGAACAGTTATTAAGGATATCGGTTTGGGGCTCCCACTACAGGGTAAGTCTTTTTCAAAATGAAGCCAAGAGAGCCTATACTCTAATTACTACTCTGGTCAAGATGGAGTCATAGGGATTAGATTTACCCTCTTGCCTAAAATAAATAAGGACAAAATACATGAAATAAAGGTTTGCAGGACACTACATATCAGGCAACCAAAGACAGTGACGATCCCTGGCAGATGAGAAAACACACAGTAAGCCCTATGTCTGCTCCAGCTTACCAAATGGAGAATTTCTAAGCCATGGCACAGGGAGAGGAACCCAGGCAGAGACCCACATCTTAGTTAAGAAGGCAGAGCAGGGAGTCCAGGAAAGCCAAGGCAGCTCAAGTCCACAGGGCAGAGGGCAGAGAGGTCACTGCACAGAGAACTCCAGAGATCTTCAGGGGGTTCCCCTTGAGTCCTCAGCTAAGTACTAGTCAGGACCTGCAAGTGTGGCAACTACTCAATCCAGGGAAGGACCACCTGAAACGCTAATAGCACTTGCACAGGGCCGGGAATAATTCCTGTTCCCACCAACCAAAGTGAAAAACATCATAATCATGGAGTACTAAAAGAGTACTCAAAGGAGTTCTGCCTCAGTCGCAGAGGAAAAAGTTAGCCCTACACCGAATACTATGGTGCCATCTAACAAAGTTTAAGATAAGACTCCAAAGAATTAAACTGTTTCCAAGTAACTTCACTGCATCCCAAAACAAAGCCCAAAAATATTCACAGATGACTAAAAAAAAATTTACAGAAATACCAAAATATCAGGTAAAAGTCACAATGTCGGCATCCAATTAAAAGTTACTAGGTGTGCAAAAAAGGAAAATGTGATCTGTAACAAAGAGAAAAACCAATCAACTGAAAACAATCCAGAAATGACACAGATGATAGAATTAGTAGACAAGGACATTAAAAGTTATTAATATATTCCATATGTTCAAGAAGTTAAAAGAAAGATTGACATATTAAGTAAAGACATGAAATATCTAAGAAATAATCAAAGTGAAATTCTAGAGATGAAAGCTACAGCATTTAAGATGAAAAATATACTGGATGAAAATAAACACAGATTAGACATTACAGAAGAAAAGAGCAGTGAACTTGAGGACACAGCATTAGAACGTAGGTAAAATGAAACACAGAAAAGACGGAAAATGAAGCTAACAAACAGGGAATCACAAGTGAGAAACACGAAGAAAAGCAAGCACACATCTAGCCTAAAGCTAATCCCTACAATTTTCAATTACATGAGCCAATAAATTCCCTTTTCTACAAACCAAATCTGAATTAGGTTTTGTCACTTGCAAACAAGCGAGCCCAAAGATACCCCTAAAAATTAAAAGGTTCTTGAGGACATTTGTGAGGCTATTGATTTGTATCCTGTATAACAACACCAAAAGGTAATGCACTCAGAAATGTCAAGATACATGTGTTGACTATATCATAAAAATTCTCACTCTTTACAATACAATGACTCGCCCTCTCTGAAGCCTGAAAGCACGTTTAGGACAGTGGACAATGTACTAATCTTCTCCGTCTTGAAAGAAGAAAAAATGGCCCACCCTCACACAAAAATCTACAGTGTACCTTCCTGTACAGGCTTATATCCTAAAGGCATGTCTCAATAGACTCAGGGTCATTATTAATTCTAAAATAAAAGGATTCTTATAAAAGTGAAAAATGTACCTTGCAACAGTCTACTTTTGCTTTTGGAATTTAAACCATCCTTCTGTGAGCATTCTTTCCTGGTAAAATAAAATGAAAACTGACCTAGATATACAATTACCGTATTTTTTGAATACTTACTAAGTTGTATTTTTCACGTATACAAATATTTTTGCAATCATCATAAAACGTCCCAATTAAAAAAACCCAAAAAAACAGTAACCACAAAGTCAACTGATCTTTGACAAAGGAGCGAAGGCAATACAATGGCGCAAAGAGAGTCTTTTCAACAAATGATACTGGAACAAATGGATATCTGCATGTAAAAAAAATGAATCTAGATTTTACACCTTTCACAAAAATTAACTCAAAATGGGTCATAGACCTAAATGTAAAAAATGCAGAACTATAAAACCCCTAGAAGATAACAGGGGAAAACCTAGATGACCTTGGGTTTAGTGGTGACTTTTTAGATGCAACACCAAAGGCATGATCCATGAAAGACATAACTGATTAGCTGAACTTGATTAAAATTAAACATTTCTGCTCTGTGAAGACAATGTTAAGAAAATCAGAAGACAAGTCACAGCCCAGGAGAAAATATTTGGAAAAGAAACATCTGATAAAGGACTGTTACCCAAAATATACAAAGAACTCTTAAAATTCAACAATAACAAACAACTGATTAAAAAATGGGCCAAAGACCTTAACAGAGACCTCATCAAAGAAGATATACAGGGAGTGGCAAGTAAGCATATGAAAAGATGCTCCACATCACATGTCATCAGGGAAATGCAAATTAAAACAAGGAGATACCACTACACACCCATTAGAACAGCCAAAACTCAGGACACTGACACCACCAAATGCTGGTGAGAATTTGGAACAGGAATTCTCCTTCATTGATGGGTGGGAAGGCAAAACGGTGCAGCCACTCTGAAACAGTCTGGCAGTTTCTTAAAAAAACTAAACATACTCTTATCATATGACCCAGCAATCACATTCCTTGTTATTTACCCAAAGGAGCTGAAAAGATACCCACACAAAAACCTGCACGTGGATATTTATAGCAGCTTTATTTGTCACTGCCAAAACTTGGAAGCAACCAAGATGTCGTTCATTAGGTGAATGGGTAAATAAACTGTAGTACACCCAGACAATGGAGTATTTATTCAGCACTAAAAAGATACAGTTATCAATCCATGAAAAGACATGGAGGAAACTTAAATGCATATTACTAAGTGAAAGATGCAATCTGAGAAAGTTACACACTGTCTGATTCCAACTATGAGATATTCTGGAAAAGATAAAATCATGGAGACAGAAAAAAGATGAATGGTTGCTAGGGGGTTGGGGGGAAGGATGAATAAACAGATCAGAGGATCCTTAGGGCAGTGAAAACACTCCATGTGAACCATAATGGTGGATACATGTCATTATACATTTGTCCAGACTCATAGAATGTACATTTAGGCAGTGAACCCTAAAATAAACTGTGGACTTTGGGGGATTATGATGTATCCGTGTAGGTTCATCAATTTTCATAAATGCACCAGTCTGTTGGGGGTTGCTGATAATGGAGGAGGATATGGGTGTGGAGGACAGGGGGTTTATGGGAAATCTCTGTACCTTCCTCTTAATTTTGCTGTGAACCTAAAACTCCTCTAAAAAAACAAAGTCTTAAAAAAAAAAAAAAAGTAAACATTTTATGTTTGATAAATTCAGCCAGAAATAAACATTCTAAGTTGATAACAGACGGAAATAGCAAAAAGTATCTCTAGAAATTGATATCATGGTCTGGGTTTCAGTAGTTAGAATTCTATCATCCATTTATTCCGTAAATATTTACAGAGCACCTGCCAAAGGCCAGGTTGAGATCAGCAAAGACTGTTTCAAGCACAATGATGATTCGTAATGAAAATAGTCACAAACTGTTTGATCTTTTACTTGTAATGACACCTTGCAAAAGTCACTATGCTTTTCTGGGACTCAATTTCTTCATCTGTAAAATGAGGTTATTTAAAAAGTGACCCCAAAACTTGGACGCAGAAGTCCACCCGGGGAATCCTCAGGTTCTAATACACTCTGAGACCACCTGAATCACAATTTGGAGGCTCTAAATTTCTATGATTCTACTCACTCTGGTTTTAAAAAACAAATTATGTAAATCCAGGAATGAAGTCTGGAACGTGTTATCTTTTTGTGTCTTAATGAAGCTCTACTTGAAAAAAATATTCAGATATTTTTATGATTTGCGAATATATAAATATAATAAACACCTAGAATTAACTGTTAACAGTTTGTTATATTTGCTTCATTTTTTTTTTAATGAAAGAAATAGAACTATGCAAATCTGCCTGAAATCTCCTTTGTACCACACTAATCTTTCCTTCTCTCACTGCCCACAGGTAAACACTATCAAGAGTTGACAGGTATTTTTCTAGCCTAATTGTGATTTTCACTGCTTTGTTCATTCAACACTTTTTTAAATTTATAAATGGTGATAAGCCAGTTAATTCATTTCTACTGCAATCTAGTATTCAATTCATTCATTCACTAAGTCAGCAAATATTTACCAGCGAGTGCCTGCTGTGTGCCAGGTGGCTGGTCACAGTCCGGATTCAATGAACCCAACAAAGAAACCTGCCCTAGTGGCGCTCGTATTGTACTGGAGGCAGCAATAAACAACAAGCCTTAAATAGTACCCACAGGATGAGCAGTGATGATAAATGCACAGAGGAAATCAAGTAAAGCAGGGAAGCACGTGTAGCAACGGGCAGGTTTGGCATTTTCGTATGTGGCCAGAGAAAGTTTCACTGAGAAGACTTTTCAATGAACAACGGAAGGAAACAAGGGAGCTACCGTGTTTCCTGAAAATAAGACCTACCCCGAAAATAAGCCCCCGTTAAGATCGTCAGCCAGACGGACGCATTTAGTACATTATGACAATGTTTCAGAAGATGGCATGACTGTATCTGAATAAATGTAGATTGTTGTACATGAAAACACAAGACATCCCCTGAAAATATGCCCTAATGCATCTTTTGGAGCAAAAATTAATATAAGACCGGTCTTATTTTCAGGGAAACACAGTAGCTCACGCTCTGGCATTCTATTATAATTCCAGGCAGGGGGAAGAGCAAGTACAAACTGGAAGTGGGCCTGGCGTGTTTAAGGAAGAGTGAGGCGGCCAGCGCTGAGTGGAGAAGGGAGAGAAGGGAAAGAGCAGCAGGACAGAGGTAGGAGATATAGTGGATGTTCCAGACAGGGGACAGACCAGACAGAGCACAGCAGTGCCTAATCAAGTGGAAGTCCCGTTCATCCACTGCTTTATTAACGGACAGTGAGGCTCTGCAGTCCTCTGCCATGAAAGCAAGGCTGCAATGACTCTGTAGGGCGCGCACACACTGAGAATCAGGTCATCACGGCCTGTGCACCTGACAGCGCTCTCCCAGATGTCTCTCACCAATGCACACCCCACCGGTTTCCCGAGGGTTCCTGTCAGGACAGACTCACCAATACTCGGCGCTACTGGTCTCTTTAATTCTTGCCAATCTGAATCACATTGTTTCATTTACTCATGTATGGGGGGGGGGGGGCTCTGCTTGGAGGCTTTCTATTCTGCTCTCTTGGTTTCGTTTTTCTCTTTCTGTACAATTTTAATTACTAGGAAACATAGCTTAGTGTATTCCTATTGCCCATTCGGGATTCCTCTGTGAAATGCTTGTTTTGTGGCCCATTTCTACTGGGTTTCTGATTTCAGTTCTTAGCATATTCTGGACATAAATCCTATCAGTTATACATGTTATACATGCAACAAATTATCTCCTCCCAGACTACAAGTTCATTCATAGTGTTCTGACATACAGAAGTTTTTAAGCGTGATATACTCAAATGTATCCCACTCACTTGTGCATTGTTATTCAAGAAATACTTTCCCATTTCAAGGTTATAAAGACCGTCTCCCACAGTTCCTTCTCAGTTTCAAGTTTCATGTTTCAGTTAGGGCTTTAATCCATCCAGAGTGTGCAGGTGTTGCTAACTCCATTGCTCAGGTATTCTCAAGGACCCCGCAATTCCTGTGGACCACCTGTGCCCCTCGGACACCCGCCGCCTGCTGTGCTACGTCTCCTTTCCGATTACGGGACTGAAGAGTCCCCAACAGTTCTTCAGCTCTGCTTATTTTATCCTGCATTTTTATATACACCCCATAAACTGATTTTTCACAAAGTTATATGGCATAATCTGCCCAATGTAAATGATACAAGAAACCTACCTTTGTCCAATTGTTCTTCAGAATAATGGCTCTCTTTCCATCACCAAGTGCATTTCTAGAAAGAAGAACAAGAAATAAAATATTTACATTTCTCCTTTAATAAAGGTATATATTGCGTTTCTATTTGTACTTTCTGAATTTCCCATATAGAACCTAGTTAAAAAATAATTCTTTAATTTTAAAAAATCCATAGAATGTACGTCCATTATAGGAAATTTGGAAAATACAGAAAAGTAAAACAAAGGGAAAAAGCTATTCAGAGTCACAATCACAACTACTCAGGAATAACGACTTTTAATATTTCTGGGGTATTTCCTGCATATATCTAACCTACATCTTAATCCATGCCTAATTTCCTGTCATTATTTGTAGGTTTTATTTTTGGCACTATTTTTGCAGGTCAGCAAGACTTCTGATCTCCAAAAACACAACTCCCAGATCGTTCACACAACACTCCGCTAGGCCTGTGGACAGAGCATGAAAGCGTGGGCATGAGGTAAATCCCACTCGGTCACTTCCTCTCTTGGGGGCTGCCAGGAAGTTCTTAACCTCTCTGGGCCTGCTTTCTCATCTATAAAACGGGGCTACTAATTCTGTTCTTCCTCTTTTGAGGTAGAGCCTACGTCAGATACTACGTTAAAACAGTACTTTGCAAACTGTCAAGTCCTAACCGATCCAACAGCTAGTCTGTCTCCTGGCTTACCTTCCTTCCATGATCTCCTCCTCTATCCCAGCCCAGACGCCCACCACTGCCCTCCTCTCGCCCCGGAACTTATCACCACTCAAAATGCTTCAAACTCCAAAATCACGACTTCAGGCATCCCACCCTCCCAACCTAGTTGCGTCCATCTTACTTGTTCAACTAGTCCTACTGTCTCCTCAGGGTGCCCAACTCACAGACTTACCTAATTTCTCTTTTACTTCCTTATTTATCTAGTTTGAGGTTCGCTGGTTCAGCATTTCATAGTCACATGCACACTCATTCTTTATACTCCTTCGTCCCTATCTTTACATCTGGCTCTATGGCAAAACTCCAACTCTGGATCAATCCTACTTTCTGCTTTCTCCCTGCCTGTATCTAGGGAGCCAAGCATTTATGCAGAAAATTACACAGCAGAGCATACGGGTAGCACTATCATTCATTCAAGGGGCCTTCAACATGTTAAGCCATCATTCTAGGCTAAATCATTCTCTAACTTTGTAAAATGATCATTTCAAATCGTGTGTCCTTTCCTCAAACTTCAACTCTCTTCTCTCTCAGCAGATGATCTTCGCTTCTAGTAAACTGGAGCATTCATGAGAACTCTCTCAATTTCTTACCAAATATACAGACAAACCCATATCTGGCCCTACCTTTTCTCCTTTACAATAAAAGTGTTCCTCCTCTTCCTCATATGGCCAATTTCTCCTGTGCCATATAATTCCTCCATTCTTAAAACATCAAAAATTTTTATGGTGAAATATACATAACATCAATTTACCATGTGAACCATTTCAAATGTATAGTTGAGTAGCATTAAGTACATTCACATTGTTGTACAACTGCCCATCAACTTTTAATATGCTCAGATCTCTCTCATCTTGAAAAAACAATAAAAATGTCTTAAACCCTAAGCAAACACTATTGGTCGCCTACCCAACAGCTATCCCCCGCTCTACCTGGTTACTAGACTTTTGTTGTGAGGTCTACCTCTCTATTATAAGATTTAGAGATAATTCCTAATTAGTTGAAGCCAACCATGACAACAGCCACTCTCCTTCCCACTAATTGGCTTAGGCGTAGTCATGTGACCCAGTGCTGGCCAATGAGACCTGGGGGGACTTATCACTTAAAAAGAAATTACAAGGAAAAACAAACTTGGTAACTTACACTACCAACTAACACTACCTACTAAGAGGCTATATATTTTTTTTAAAAAGAAAAAGCTATCTAGAGATAGATGATGTGACCAACAGAATGGGATATAAGAACCTGAAACAGATCCTTATGTATAGTCACCTGATCAATATGACAAAAGTGACACGGCAATGCATGGAAAAAGCACTCTTAAGAAATGGTGCTGTGTCAACTGGACATTCATATGAATCTTGGACCCTCCCTCACACTAAATACAGAAACCAACTCCAGATGGCCTACAACTCTAAATACCAAGTTAAACAAGCAAGCTTTTAGAAGAAACACAGAACATTTGGTGACATTTAAGCTGGCAGAGATTATAAACAAAACACAGAAAGTGCTTACCATAAATGAATTGATAAACTGTACAATATTAAAATCAGTAACTTGTTTGTGAAAACATCAAGTGAAAAGGCAAGCCAGAGTATGTGAGAAGATATCTGTAGTTCATGTATTTGACAATGACTATCAAAAATTAAAAAACAAAACAAAAAGCTAATGAATAAGGCATTCAACTCAAAAAAACTTTTTAAATAGCAAAAGATTCAAACAGACACGCCACAAAATAGAAAATCCAAGTAGTCAATAAGCATATGAAGGTGCTCAACTTAAAAACCCTTCAACTTAAGGAAATGCAAATTAAAATCACAGCACTGTATCACTACACATCCACTAGAATGTCTAAATGAAATGACACAAAATAGTATGTGCTAGTGAAGATGTGGAACTAAAACTCTCATACGCTGCAGGAAGCAATGCAAAGTCATACCACCTTGGAAATTATGTATTGAAGCTGAATATAAGCACACCCTTGGTCCCAGCAATTCCATTTTGATTATACACTTCACAGAAATGAATACATACATTCACAATGACACCACCTATAAAAGCCAAATACTAGAAACTACCCAAATGCCCATCAACAATAGAATGGATAAAATGTGGTATATTCATGCAATAGATGAACACTTTACAATTACATGCAACAATATGGATCTCAAAAACAATGCTGAAAGCCAAACATAAAAGAGCACATACTGTATGATTCTGTTTAAATTGCACAAAAACAGGCAAAACTAACCTATGATGTTGAAAGTCAGGATAGCAGTTATCCTGGGGGAGGTGGTGGGTAGTGACTAGGAAAAATAAGGGGACTTCTGGGGTACTGGGGTTGTGATTTGGGTGCTGGGTGTTTCATTTCTGAAAATTCAACCTTTTTATGTATGAATTATACACTTTTCATACGTGTATTGCTGTGTTTTTTTATTTTTTAAGATGATAAGAAAAATCATTCTCTGCTGGAGACTGTAAATCCGGCTTGATGTATGAATTACAGTAGCCATCCTGACATCCTGAGGTGGCAGCCAGAGGTCCACGTCACACAGTGGGGCTGGAAAAAAAATCCTAGGTCTTTGATGACATAGTTGAGCCACTAAATACACAACCCTAGAGCCACCTTCTTCCGGAACTCCTGAATGAGGAAAGTTTTCTTCACCACTTAAACCAGTTGAGTCAGTTTTCTGTTATTTGGAGCCAAAATATCCTAAAACAATGGCACAGCTTTTGTGCTGCTTACTGCCTCTCCCCCAATACCTTTACCAGCTGCCAGGCTAGCTGTCTTCATTTCTGCACTTTCATTTCTCAACCCACTCCAACCGGCTTCTGCTCCAAGCTTCCCACTGACACCTACCCATGGTGGCTAAATGATGTCCACGTTCCTGAATCCGAATTCCATTTGGCGTCTCAGCAGAAGCAGGCACTGCTGGCCACGCTTCCTCACTTCCATGAAACCACTCAGTTTCCTCTGACCTCTCTCTCTGGCCACCTCAGTAGTCTCCCGTGCAGACTCGTCCTGTCCTGCTTGGCCACCTACTGTGTCCCTCCAGGCTCAGTCCGAGCTCCTCTTCTAATCTCAGCTCATGCCTCTTGACCAGTGGGTCTCAACCTTGGCTGCACCCACCAGTACTCTCTGGGGGGCTTCTAAATGCCCGATTAAATCAGAATCTCAGGTGGGGGTGGGGGAGGAATTTCTTCCACGCTCAAGTGATTCTGATGTGCACTCAAGGCTGAGAACCACCTCCTCCAGCAACCTCACCTGCAGCCAGCCCTCCACCGGGCTACTACCCCAACCGCGTCTCCTGCCTACACCTCTCCTCTGAGTCCAGATCCACATAACTCACTGCTACACAACATTCCAATTTGGACCCTTCAGGGCACTTTCGCTCAGCCTGTCCAACAAAGAAGTCAAGTTCTACCCCCCACCAATTTCTCTTCCAGTGATCACAGCATCAGGGAGTGGGGCCTAGAATCCAGGAAGCAGGTGAAGGCGGAAACCTCTGAATAGTTCCAGACGCCACCTTCTCCCCTGCCTCCCAACACCACACCATAAGCAACCTGTCGATTTTACCTCCTAACTACCTCAAGTTCCCTCCTTCTCTATTTCCACTGCCATTACCCTGCTCCAGGCCATCACCTCTGGCCTGGAGTACTGCACGTCTTCTAACCCACATTCACGCGGCTTCCCCTCCAAACCCACTCTCCAACTGCAGCTAGACGGACCTTTATAAGGTACAGATCATGCTAGCTCCCGTTTAAAATCCTTTCCTCTTCTGGATGCTCTTAAAGACCGACAGCTTTAAAGTAGCTTACAAGACTCTGCTCGTTCTAGCCTCTGACCATCTCCCCACCTTCTCTGTTCAGGCTCCCCGGCACACTCATTCCATGAAAGCAACACAGGCCTTCCCACGCTGGCCCACCGTCCAGAATCCAGGGACTATGTCTGCTCTTGCTCCTGCTGACCTATCTATCAACAGAACTCCAATAGTATCTGTTGAATCAATGCTGAATGTTTATTATAATGTGTATTTATTATAACATACAACACTATCTAGAACTGGAGTATTATACTAGTTATAATCACATATAAATATCACAGTACTCATTAATATATAAATGTATACTAACGTATTTTCACATTAGCATATGGCCACACTCTATGACTAAAGCAAAGCGGGCGCACTAAATGCCACTGCCAATGCCACAGCAGCCCGGGACCTGCAGTGCAGGTGTGGTTTGTAGCAGCAGTACCTGGCATAATACATCTAGGAAAACGGGGAAACTCACAAGATGCGAGTGGTCATGAACTGCTGAAGACTGTGTGCCCAGCAGTGGGAGGACCGAACAGAGCGTAAGAACTGGAGTTCCAGCCCAGCTGTTCCAACGGCTTAGATGTCACGTGGGCAAGTGTTATTTCTCCTGCCCCAACACTTACTTCCTCATATGCAATACGGTCCATTCTGCCCTGAAATGTTAGGAAAGAACACTTATTTCCCCCTCCTCTAACTTCCCGTGGACTGACCTTGAGCTCTCTCCTCTCCCCACCCCTACCTCCTCCTGAGGGATAAATGGTGTGGGGGGTACTACTCTTATGTACTCCCGCCTCTTCTTTTTCTCCCTCTTTGGGCTCTTATCTTCAACACCAACCTAATAGCAGATTCCCTTTTCCACCAAGCTTAAGGTTCGCAAGGGTCCCTGTGCCTGGTTCTGCCTGCAGCCATGAGTGAACTAAATAAATCCTTGGCTATTAGACGGAAGGCCCTGTTCTCCAACACCTGCCTCAGTAACAGAGGCGAGATGGATCGCCAGTTGCCCGTCTTCAGTTTCCATCTCTTAATTGATTCTGGACTTGGGACAGGAAAGACATGCTATTAAGTGACTCTCTCAAACCACAGTACGTAAATATGGAATAACTCTGCAAGCTATAGAAGGGTTATCACCCCACTCCCCAATTCTAAGTCATCACTTTCAGGGCTTGACCAGACCAACAATTTCTCCTCAAGTTTCTAGATGTTACAACAAAACCCAGGATTCACAGGCAATGGTCACTCACTGCCAAACATGCAGTGACTAATTACCATCAACTGAAAAAACATGTACATTTCAAATCAAAAGTCAGTGCCTGGAATTTAATTATATAGGCTGCTCTTTCATCCAATATTAGCTCTTTCATCCAACTAAAACCAAGTTACCAGGAATTTACCCTAGAGAGACTTGCACCTGAGTACAGAACCTAAATAAAAAGGATCATCATTGCAGAGTTATATGTAATTTTTTATGCTGGAAATCATCTATATTCTATCACAAACAAAAACCCACATAATCCATTGAGTAAAAGACTATGCAGCCAGGAATAAGAACAAGGATGGATCTTTATATACATTGATATGCAACAAGCTCCAAGATTTAAATATTAAAAAAAAAAAGATATGTAAGTGTGCATAGTAGGCTACTGCCCACGTTAAAAAAAACCATACACGTACATTACATTGAACCATATGAAACTACCTATACCAACTTATAAAAGTGGCAACTTCATTTGGTTCAACATAGTAAGTGCCTGTATAGGCATAAAATATTAGAGAAACACAAGGATCTGAAGGCAGGAATCAGGGGGGCTGAGTTGGGCAAGAGTTTCCAGTTTATCCCTTTGTACTCTTTATTTTATCCAATGTGCATTTGTTACTGCTTTTCAATGCGGTGTACTCCAAGGAAGACTGAAAAAACAAACGTGTACTTCAAAAGCAAACTCAGCGGTTTCTAGGTAAAAATAAAGAAGACCACACAAGTGAGCAGAGTGAGGAATAATTCACCAAACCAACACACTCACACAATGCTACACACACACACTAGGGTTTTTTAAATTCTCACGTACAATTAATTGAGTTGATTTATACTTCAGGCCTCAAGAGAAATTCAGAAAAAAGAGAGAAGTCATTTAAACTCTATCTGCCCACTATTAATCACACGTCAGAATCAATTAGGAGAGAATGTCATGCCAAAAGTCCAAAGTAAATACCAAGTTTAAAAATTCCATAATTTTCCAAAGTACATTCAAAAAACATCCAAGGCTAAGCTCTCCCTTTCTCCAATTACATTTCCCCTTACAGTTTATCACATCCCACCAAAGAATTCGATTTTTCTATATGTGAGTCCCACAAGAATGAATTAACCAGTTAGTAGGCTAAGCCTAATCATACACCTTGTATAGCTATTCAGAAGTTACAGATACGTCTGATTCCTTTTTCTAGATTTTCTTCTAAAAGGAAAATTTCGAATTACTTCAGTTACAACCACTACTCTAAAATGCCCTTAACTACCCAACTGTATTTGAGAAGTAAACTTCTAGAAGACCAGAATAAAAGGACATCTTGTCCAAGCCCCCGATTCTGCAACACAACGCACACATTCCTCAGGCTGATGGGAGCAGCTGGAGCATAAGGGAGCATGTTTCCACCCAGCCCACCCTCACTCCAACCCCATTCCCCCATACTTCCCAGTACTTCCCAAGTGCAACCTCTGCAGACCTGGAGACACACATACCTCTGGCGACTGTTTAAGTTTCTGATTGGCTCCTGGCTCCCCATAGGTGGTCAGATTTACAAATGGTGTGATTACTTGGCATTTAAAAACATCACCACCACTCTGACCATTTCCGAATGAAGCATTTTCCCCACACGTACCTCACCTCAGGCTCCCCGCCATTGTTCTTACTTATATTTCTCTCCTTTCAAGATTTTTCACTTATTTTATCCTTGATGTTTAGTGATCACTTTTTTTCTTTTTTCTTTTTGGCTTACATGCATTTTTAATTACACTGTGTTGCTTTTTATCAAATATTTCAAGTATACATGAAAGTACAGAGAATAACATTAACATAATGAACACCCACGTACCAGCTTGGCAAGATCTTAACATTTTGCTGCATTTACTTCAGAGCTTTTTGCATTAGTTTGTTACAGTTGACATCCACTTGGTACCACTTTCCCATCTCCAACCGTTTTCCCTCCTTCCCTCCCCAGAGACAGCCAATCCCCTGGTGTTTAACATGCCCATGCATTTTAAAAACATTTTTTAACACATTATGGACATGCATATCATTTTGCATATTTTTAAACATTATATAAATGGCATACTATACAAATCATTCTGCAACTTGCTTTTTCACTCAACATTGCATTCATTTTAACTGCAGCATAGAATTCCATTGTATGAATATACCATCATTTATCCATTCCCCTTCTGATGGACATTTAGGTTGTTTCCATTTCTTTACTCTTACAAACAATGCTATAAAGAAGCCTCGTACACATCTTCTTGGGTAAACATTTGAGAGTTTGGCGGGGGCTGCAGAGTACACACATCTTCACCTTGCCAAATTGCTCTCCAAAGTGATGGCACCAATTTACACTTCCTCCAGCCGAGTATGAAAGTTTCCTTTATTCCACATCCTCTCAAACACTTGGTATAATGAGTATTTAAAACTTTTGCCAATCTGATGGGTATGAAAGAGACCCAGTTTTTAACCTACATGTCCTGTAAGGATAATATTTATTGATTATTAGGACCATTTAATTTTCACTTTTTTCAATTTTCACATTGCCCTTTGATTCTATCATCACCTTTCTGTGATGATTAACAGTGGAGACTCTATACCCAGGCTGCCTGGGTTCAAATTCTGGCTTCATCATGCCCGCCTACTGTCCGAGGACACTTTGCTCCACCTGTCCCTGCCTGTTTCCTCGTCTATAAAAAGACAGCAGCACCCACCTCGCAGGCTTGTGAGGGTTTAGTGAGTTACTGTGCATGAATGGCTCATTGCCATGGAGAACAGTGCCATGGGGGTGGATGCTGTACCCCACATCTGTCCCCCGAGATGCTCACCCAGATTCCCAAGACAGATCTACCAACACTTGTGGTAACTCAACTAAAGGACAGGGTCCTCCTGTGTCAGTGGCACTTCTGAACTACTGGCAATGTGTGATTTTCTGAAGTCACATCACCTACTCTCTTGGTCAGGAGTTGTTGTACTGTGGTCTCAGAAAGCATTATCCCTATGTTACTGAGCGAGTCCTTGAGTGTGCGCAAAGCTGGGAAACACCAGCCAAACCAGCGTGGCGGAAGGCTTCTGCCACTGAACAGGCCCCCAGCACATACTGGTGCCGGCCTAAGGAAAGAAACGCTGCTGACCTGCTGCTAGTGAAAACCTTGGTGATAAACCGCAAGCTAGACTGTCAGGGAGGTCATCCAAGGACAGACACACAACCCTGCTCTTGACCTTTACCTCACCAGGCTACCTGGCTTCTGTGCTTCTACTTTGATGCACCTTCTCTGCCGTGGAGTTTTAGTTCAACACTCATGAAAGAGGGCAGAAACACCCTGGTTTGCCTCTCAGCTCTCAGAGCTCCCCTACGCAGAAGGAGTGACCTTCTGCCCACTCAAGGTTTCAGCTAGGTGCCTCGATTTTCACAAGAGGCTAGCCAAATTGCCAACCGATTCATGTTGAAAGCATACAGATTCACCTTCAAACAGCATAGAATATTTGCAATTCTGGACCTAGCCAGAGGCAGTAACTAAAGACATTTGCGGCTCATTCCTTGTGAGAACCAGTTGAGGACAGTGGTATTGATGAAAGGCTGTGCCAAGCCCATCCATTCCTCTACTAGATAGCCTCGGTTTATCCACGGCTTAAGCCATCTAAAAGCTGCATAACGTTAATACAGCGGTATTCTCCGAGGTGGTTGCATTACTGGTGATTTTTATTTTCTTCTTTTTAAACTCTTGTATTTTCCAAATTTTCTACCATGAGAATGTTTTCTGTTTATGATAAAAGAAAAACATAGTAAATGTTATTTTTAAAAACTACAAACTCGGAATATACTATCTTCCCCATTCCCACCCTCCCATATCCCAACATTAAGTGCTTTCAATGAAAAACAGCTAACATTAGACTCTCTGTTCTCGTGAGAAAACTTCAGGGGGAAACAATGTATTTGTGAAACCGAAAACTGCACTTTCAGGGAATTTTTTGCTATGAACAGGAAAGTTGCAGAGGTTCTTCTCTGCTTGCTCTACCACTCAATTCGTATCACTTGCAAGCCATGTAAGAAATTTCCTACAGAACTAAAGCCTGGAAAACACTGCCTCACTGGAGCAACTGGTGTCCTCTTTCTTCACGGGAAGAATTATATAACATGTCAGGTTTTCTCTGTTCACTTTGGGCAACAGAGTGCTCGCTTCGGCAGCACATACACTTTGGGCAACAGAAAGGTCAGACGCAAATACAGGTTATAATTAATAACTTAGCAGGACCTTAGGTCTATGCTGTTTCAATCTGAGGATCCCAGGCTCCAGCCTGGTTTTTCAGTTTGTTTTGTGTTTAGTATTCTCCTACTGAGTGGATGCATCCTTGAAGCCACCCTAAACCTTCTTACAGTAAGGCAGGACATGATTAAGTATAACAGCGTACCCTGTTCAATATTAATGTTCATAATTTATGTCCTAAGGTTTTTAAATGGAGGGACTACAAAATCATGGTGTAGTGTCAACAATCCTTCTCAACTAATAAATAAAAGCTCAGTTCAACATAAGGAACTAAGAACTATGATTTCACTCTCAGAACTAAACTATTAAATTTCTTTTCTTTCACTTATGAAGGACACCTATTTATTTCATACCAGAATAGAGGAAACAAATACAGCAAAAATTCTTCTTCCAGAACTATACCGATTAATTACTAGAGCAAAAGGAGGTAATATATTACAGGTGCTACAAACAGACTTTGACATCACCAGATAAGACCTTGTTCAGATTTTGGCAGCACTACTTACTAACGGCATGAGTTTGTTCAAATGTAAATATGGAGAATACCACTACCTATCTATTAAGGGTGTTGTGAGAATTAAATAACATATGTAAAGTATTTAAAATAATATATAACATATGCTATCCACTCAATCAGAATAAGTGCTGCTGTCACTGTTATTACATATATAGCGTACAGGACCCTCTTTTAACCATTTAACCATTTCTGCCAAAGAACTATTGATGGATTTTCCTGCATACCTGTAAAACAGAAACATTTCTCAAAAACGGGTATTTAGCATAATAGTGCAGTGACTGGGGTGCTCTAACCAACTTACCTGAACTGTCCAGTGCGAAGAAAACAAAGAGCTCGGTTACCATAAAGAAGGTGATTTTCAGGACTTTAAAAGAAATGATGTTTAGTCAGTAAAGCACATTACACGTGAAACAAACAAACTTCATTTCAAATTCTGTCCTTTAGCTTTGTCTGTGTGTGATGGACCTTGTTTCCCCTTTCTTCCACTTCCTCCTCAGAAGAACACAGCAGCAGCCTTTCAGACGTGTCAGGCTACCTTGATTAACTCATTCCCTGCGGAGACTGGCAAGGAGTAGCTGTCTACAGAGAATCTTCTGCAGGCTGCTACAATATTACTGTGTTTCCCCGAAAATAAGACCTAGCCAGACAATCAGCTCTAATGTATCTTTTGGGGCAAAAATAAATATAAGACCTGGTCTTACTTTACTATAAAGTATACTTACTTTACTATCTTATATTATATAAGACCGGGTCTTGTATTAATCTTTGTTCCAAAAGACACATTAGAGCTGATTGTCCAGCTAGGTCTTATTTTCTGGGAAACACGGTAGGGGCCCAGCTAAGACAGCATAGGAGCAAAGAGTGAGACACACTTGCAAGAACGCTAGCTACCAAATTCTAGCAGCTGAGCAAACAGAAGAGAAAGTAGAAAGAACGCATGCATTCTCTCAACAGTTCCAACTGTTACTCTCTTAGAAAGCAAAAATCCCAGAATGAGTGGCATCTTAAGTTACTAAGTATTAGTAACTAACCCTTTCCGATCAGTTAATAATTTGGAAGAAATTAGATGAAGGCAAAATGAAAACAAAAAAGAACAGATGAGTCTGTACTAGAAAGCTTCAAGGGAAACAGCGCAGGCAGAACTAAATTCACAATTTTGCCTGACTCACTTCAGTTATACTGTTTGATTAGGTTCATATACTCAGACCATCTCTAATGCTCCTAATCTTAAAGAGTCAGAAAATCTATTCTGCATAGCAAATTGAAAACATTCTTCAATTCCTCGTCTTGCTTTTGTTTCTCCTGACTGGCATTCTAACTTCATCTGCCACATAAAAAGGATCCTGTTGTTCTGTTTAGCTCTTACCTATATTCAATGGCTCTGGTGTAATAGATAATAGCTACATCAAATCTTTCTTTGGAAAACTCTTCATTTCCTCTCCTTTTCATTAGTTCTCCCTGCTGAGAAACCAAGGTGAAAGAAGACCCATCAATTAACTGCGGAGACAATGAAGAAACCCCATACCTAGGAAAAATGGACCTAGGTTTCTATCTTGTTATCAGAAATAACCTGGGGGATTATTTACGTAGAAAAACTCAGTATTTTGTTACATGTATATAAAGAAAACTGTCTCTAATGACTCAATCTTAACTTTGTTAAAGGAATGGTAAAAACAAAACCATCCCATTACAAACAACTGCTAACAACTGATCCCCTTGTTTACAGTACTTGACAAACCCACTTTTATATATACCTTATTAAGCATGCCATGTGGCAGGGGACAATAATAGATGCAAGGTAGAACTTTAATTTTTACATTCGAAAATGTGGTATTATGCAATAAACCTGAGTACTTACAAAACAATATATAAATCAGTAACATACATAGGCCATGTTGACTAGATTAATTGCCAAAAAGAATTAGGCAGAAAAGTTAGCAAGAATGAAATCAAAAGGAAATCAAAGATGCTCCAGACACAACAAACTTTTCACTTCAAACACCCAAATTTTCAAAATTAACTAACTAAAATAAACTGGATCAGATGAATGGCTTTAGAGAAACATATACAGCATTAAATATTTTCCTAAATCCTTTTTTTTAAATTTTGTTAAATCCCATTTCTCATGAGTGAACTGTATGGCATATGGATTCCATCTCAATACAGTTGCTACCAAAGAAAATCACATTTGCTCAACTAATTAAAAGCTTTTTAAGAAATCCAATTTCGGTTAACTCTTTTAAAATCTGTAACATTGGAAAATTCGTATCAAGATGCTATTTTCCTCTTCCAAGAAAGAAAATATTTCAATCAGAATTTATTAAAAATTTCCCTCAAACATGTTACTGAATTTTACAGTACTTCCTGGTGTATCGTCAGATAGCAGTTTTATTGAACTTTCTCCAACATGCAAATCTTAAAATATACTTACAAGTAAATATTTATTCTCACCTCTATACACTCCGCACAACTCTGACTTTTAAATTCTTCAAGCATATTGCAGTTTTCTGTTACAACTTTAGTTATGTGATACTTGTCTAAATTTTATTTTGAGGAGAGAGTGAGAGAATATTTGTTTTAAAAAAATTGGTGTTAATGTTTTAATTCTTAGGTTAAATGAGCCCATACATTATATTATTATTATATTATATTATCATTATATTATTATACTTTCTAAAGAACATGTTTCTTGTAATCTTTTACATGTATCAAATAATGTATTTAAAAACAACTGATAACATTAGATTCATTGTTTGCTATGAATCTAATCAGTTTTATTAATAGCATTAAAAAATACTTGTTTATTATTACAGTATTTCTAATTGTAGTTACAACAATGCTCTATCATAATACATTCCAAATGGACTTCATAAACATATTTGAGCACCTCTGGTGTATCTGGCAAAAATCCTAATTGCTCAATAAAAATTTCTGGAAAAAAAACCAAAGCAAAACCCTTAATACTACTTTCTAAAATGTATTTAATAGAACAAATGAAGAATTTAAAATGTCTTAGTTCAACAATTGACTCTTATGAATGAAATGTTAAAAATGAGACTTTATTTGAAATACTATTCTTATACAAACTTAATAAACTAATTAAAATGCTGTAGGTAATAATACATTTACGTCAAAGTTTATCAGGCATCATATTCTGTATTTTAAGATGTTTTACAGTATTTTTCTAAAGTGGAAAATAATAATTTTATTACAACAAAAATGTAGTTAGAACTCTAGACAAACACATTCATTTCAATGGAGGAAGGGGTACATAAAATTTTAAATTCAAGGAAGGACTTGGGAAAGTCACCAAATAAAGTAATACTTAGGGACAGAGCAGGATTCTAGGATGAAAACCTGGACTTTGAGATGGAAGAGACCTGGCTTCTCATCTCGGTCGTACTACTTACTAGAGTACAGAAACAGCACGTAACCTCTGAAAGCCCTAGTTACTCATTTCTAAAACAGGAATATTGTAAGAGCTACCTTGCAGGAATATTACTAAGAGAACAGAGAAAGAGCCAAAAACATGGGTGCCCAGTACATAATATTGGCCCTCTACTTCTACCCTGAAATCTAGCCTATAATTAAAGGTCTCCAGAACAAAGAGAACCACCTATCCCAAGAATCTGTCTTCATGTTTAATCTTAATTTCTCTCTAACATTTAGGTCAATAGCAGAAAATTTGTTCTCTTCTCATTGGAGATGGCAAATTATCATTCATCATGTACTAAGGAGTCAAACATTTCCTCTTTCAAGATTCCTATACCTATACTAGAAGAGCACCACTAACCTTTAAATGCTTTAAGGAAAGTATTCCACAAAGTAAAAAAAATATGTACAAGACAGTTTCATCATACATTAAGAGTAACGAATTCATCAGGGAAATGAAAATTATAATCTTATATCTAGTTTTTATTTCTCTTATGAATGAGAACACATGAGCCCCAGTGTGGTCTCTTTCCTTGGTTATTACATATAATAACTTACAACATCCATCTGGTAAAATGTTTACAAGTCTAATGTCATAGAAATCATTAAGACAGGAGATATAGAATAAAACTAACTACAAAGTTAAAATTCTCTTATGTAGGCTTTTTTCTTACTCACAAGAGAAAAACATTTTTTAAAATCCTAAGTGGAATCACATACCCACACATTCCATTTTCCCAAATACTGAGTCAAGTAAGTATTTAAAGCATTTATACTTACATTCAGTAAAGAAAATACTTAACATAGGCCAACAATTGTCAACTGCTCCTAATTTAGGCAGAATTGTTACATCGCCCGTGTACTTCACCCAATTCAAAGCTTCTTCCATTGCCAAGATTTTCTATTTCAAAAAGAGAGGTGTAGCATGTGACTTGGGTATTAATTCTAAATTTACATGGGGCATTATAAATTTATCTTATATAGTATTTCAGATTTTTAATACAAAACTTGTACAACCTCGCATTTTCATTATGGAGTATTTTCATTACTCCAGCACAGAACCTAGAATAGCTGGCCCCCAACAAACAAGTTAAGATACCACGGACTCATGTCTGTCACATCTCCCAGTAACCTTGGGCCACCCTCAGAGATTGAGATGCTTCTGCCATCATTACAGACCTGAAAGGTGAGGTCTAAAACCTGGCCAGATGGAGCCCTGGGCAACAGAGTGCAATAACACAAGATGAACACAGGGTCTCAGATCTCACCTAAACTCGGATTTCCACCCTTACCTCAAGATTAATGGTATAAATTAAGGTTCACCAAAGGGACTGTACATGTTACATGGTCTGTGTCACACAGAAGAACAAGGAGATAAACAGCAAGAGGAGAGCATGGCTGGGCAAATGGGCACTCAGTGCAAAGGTCTGCATAAAGGGTCAAGAGTTCAGAAACCTTATTCATACTTCTGGTGTCTGAAATGACTTCAGAAATTAGAGAGTGGAGTTATGCAATGTTTGTGTCCATGTTACCAACAGCAACGAAAATTGGTTTATTAGTGCATCTGGAGGTTATCTAGTAATTTTATAGCAAAACATGTTCACACCAGGGACCTAATAATTTCATTTGGGAGAACATAACGCCAGGTACATACATAATCGAAAACAGAAAAAGGAAATCAGCTTGTCAAAGAGGCTGAAAGCTACCCAACATATGTGGGGGAAAAAATGGAAATGATGCAAACTCCCAAGATAAGGAGAGTGCTTAAGCAAAATACAGAAACTATCACTACCACACACTACACACAAAACCCTCATTGTGTGCAGCCAGTACACTGACAGTGAGCAGTGAGACGACTGCCATCTACTCGATTATATCGGGTTCCTGTAATACTTACATTTTCTATTTTATAACCAATTCTCAGTAAGCCTCCAATAAAGAATGAATCATTCTGCAAAACAAAACAAAACAAAAAGGACAAAATGTTTTTTCCCTTATTCAGTCAATTATACTTGCATTTTCCAGGACACAATAAAATCCTACATCTTAGGAACACATACAGAAGGTGCCAAAAAAATGTATACACATTTTAAGAAAGGAAAACTGTATTAAAATTGTAATACTCAATATATACCGATAAGAAAAGATGAATACAAGTCACGTTTGACTTCTGCAATTACAAGAGATGCTCAAAGTGGTTACCATCAGCGTCCAGACACTTATTATGTCAAACTACTGCTTGAGCAACGTTGACCAAAGTGTCCACTCGTATATATTTTTTTGGCACCATTTTTTTGACACCTCTGGTATATACATAGTAACCACGGCCCACAAGCACTTTCACGTCCAATTTACCTCTTAAGGACCCGAAAACAAGAATTCAGAAATAGTCTTACATTGGATTCTAATGATAAAATGATGAAGTGTAATTTCAGATGTATGAATTTTAATGTTAATTATACCTAGATGTTTTATAAAAATACACAGGCTGATAGAAGTTACTCCAAAGGATTATCATCAGGAAATAAATATCAGACTGCCCTTTCTAAAT
Organism: Rhinolophus sinicus; assembly: GCF_057876585.1. NCBI lineage: Eukaryota > Metazoa > Chordata > Mammalia > Chiroptera > Rhinolophidae > Rhinolophus > Rhinolophus sinicus. Next base: position 7,022,835 of record NC_142517.1, read on the forward strand.
TTAAGTTTGCAATCAGAATAATACCAAGAAAAACACTTGGCTCCATAATCAACTAAAATAAGAGAAATTATCAAATGGCTTTCTAAGACAAAAAAAAAAACTCTCAGTGTAGTAGTGGTTACAGTGGCATGATTTTATCTTACAAGATAGAACCCATCACTTTCAGAACCTGTGACAAAAGTTTCTGCGAACCAGGAACACACTTTCATTTGTGACAAATTCTAAGTTCTGTCCTTTAATGACAATGAGCAGTCCTGGTTCCCATCATGTCATGTCAGAACCACTAAAACAGCCATCTGCCACCGCATCCCTCTAACACACAGAACAAGCTCCCAGAGAGCAGACTCATCGCAGATTAACCACAACTAAAACCATTACCCGATAAGTGTTATAAATTAGTAACACGGGCCTGACACAACATACACATTTACGTTGTTTAAACAGAGGGGAGAAAAGCCATATTCTACCACTTACCACAACTTTCTTTGCCAAATCCACAATATCTTCCATCAACTCAAGATGCTGTAACTTCTTCAGACTTATCTCAGAAGCATGAGAATTGCTTAAAGACAAAATTTTTTTTTAAAGATCAGGTTCTCATATATAAAAATTAATTGAACTTCACACTGAACATGTTATACCTCAATTTAAACTATTTGGAAAAACATTAAATTCTCTGTTTCTGCATTCTAGGTAACAAGCTGTTTATTAAGTGGATAAAATACTATACTTTTTCCTCTCTTCTGTACTACAATGCTGATATTTATTAACAAGCATTCGTTTTTCCTTACTCAGCTTCAAATTTACCATCTCATGCTCTCTGGCATTTTATTCATTATATATAATGTTACCACGATTATTCCTTCATATCCAAATCCCAAGTATTAACTTTTTCCACTCTATTAAACAAGAGCCAAGTTGAACAGTGCACAGCAGGAGACATAAGCCTTCCGTTGCATGGGGCATCTCTCAGTCCCGGGCAATATAAAATGAATGACACGTAGTGACTTACGTGGCCTCCACACAAGGATGCAACCGTGATATTACAGAACGGTGCTGATGTTGAAACAGAAGTGGCCAGAAGATGTATATTTTAATGGCATCGCAGTAATCTCGCAGAACAGAAACTGGTTTACTGCACCACATATTGCAGACGTCAAATTCTTAATTAAAAAAAGTTTTTAATTAATTTTCTGTGCCTCATTTTTTAATGAATTAACATTGTTAATTGGGAAAAAGCAAAAATGGATATGGAAAAGTAATAAATGAAGAAATATTTTAACCTGTTAAGATGTTAAGAATACTTCAGTGTTGGCTAAAACATTATTTTAACAAAGAAAGGTTTTGGTTTCTAGTAAAAAAGAACAGTAAGAACAAATTTTAAGAGGTATGTAAGTTTGTTATGTTGGTGTAAATGGATGAACTTCCCTTGATACAGTCTTTCAACAAATTAAAATACCAGTGTACTCACCTAAATTTCTCTCACTTTGGGCATAATCTTTATATTGCCTACCCTGAAAAGAAAAAAATTATTTTGATTTGTGTCTGGTAAGATGCCAAAGTATAGTTCTTACTTTTTCTTTTTTTTTTTTGAGTTCTTACTTCTTAATGGAAGGATTATCAGTACTAAACTCAAAACATTTCAGTGCACACTTATATATACGTTTTGACAACAACATCTTCAACCAATGAGTCCTCAGGCCTGTCTCTGGTGTTCCCCTGAATCTGTCTCCAGGGCTCTCCTGAGCGTTCTGCTCTGCAGTCAGGAAACAGCCTCGCCATCGCTCATCTGGCTGCACACCCTCGCTGCTGTGGAGGCCCACTTACCTGCCCTTCTGAAATCACCTCCTCAAACGCATAAATAAAAACTCGCGTAGCTCAAAAACATCTTTACTCACATAGCTCTAAATCAAAAATCTTTAAGAAGTAAATTTTAGGGGGAAAGAAGTGAAGGTACTTAAGAAGTACGAATTGGCAGTTACAAAACAGGGGATGTAAAGTACAGCATAGGAAATACATTGCAGTAACTATGCATAGTGCTAGGTGGGTACTAGACTGATGGGGTGGGAGGTCAGTTTGTAAGTTATATAAATGGCTAACCACTATGCTGTACGCTTGAAACTAATATTAATATTGAATGTCAACTGTAATTGAAAAATAAAAATAAAGTAAATCTTATAAATTTTCATCACAAGGAAAAATTATAGCTGTGTAGAGATGAATGTTAACTAGGTTACTGTGGTGATTTCACAATATATACAAATATCGAACCATTTTATATACCTGAAACTAGAGTATAATGTCAATTATATCTAAAAAAAAAAAAAAAAGAAAGAAAAAACCTTTCAGAAGACAATGTTAAAAACAAAAAGTTAACAAATCTACTTACCACCCCATCAAAGTAAAGCTGAGTCACACGAACATAATCATTGGACGTCAATTCAGGAGCAAAGACACAATCGTCCACATAAGGACAATCTTCTAACAAAGCATAATCTGCTACAGTGAAATCTCCCAGGGCAAAATCATCCATGGTGCACCATCCTAAGGAAACAACACAAACCCTAATCAGCAATTAAACCACTTGAGTTTTGAGTAGTCGTCTTCCTGGCTTCTATGGCATTTTAGAAAAATACTTGGAATTTATGCCCCAAGAAAATAACTCCAATAAGAACACTGAGCTCTGAAAAATTCTCATTCTCCAATTCTTTCCCCCTCTCTCCAAATATTAGTTTAATCTATTTCTTTCTTCCCCAGGTTCAAAGTCACGATCTGTACTCTGAATTTATCTGTTTTCAATCTCTTTAGATGGAGGATAATGAGGGGCAGCTTATGCATCTTGTATGTGCCTAACACACAGTAAGCCCTCAAATCAGTATTTGCTGAATGAACAAAAGACATCTGCCCAGCGCTGCCCCTTTCTGCCATCTGCTTTTACTGTGCCCTGAGAAGTATGTCATTTTACCATACATAAATAAACTCTGCTACATTCTCAGCCTCCTGGCCAGAACTAAATCCTGATTCCTCTGAGAAAAGTTTCCTATCAGCGGCTCATATTCTCCTATCCATCCCTCAGTGTGTATTTGTGTCTCAGGCAATGGGGCGGAGCTGAAGTGGTACAGGGTGAGCCTGTCAATCTCTTTATTTCCCACAGCCACATTCAGACCTTCCCTCTTCCTAACAACCGCTGCTCCTAACACTCTCACAACTACAGCACACAGGCAGCACTGCTAGATCACAAGGGTGGGGCAAAAGCCTCCACGTTATCAACAACCATGATTTAAAAATAATTTCACTGGGGAAAAAGAGGAATTAGGACTGGAGTTTCAGACTAAGGTTTTTTCCCCTGAAGAAAGTTCAATAATAAAGATTTATAGCTACCAGAGAAAAGCTACACAACCTAAAAATCACTGAGAAGTACAGCAGTGTATTACTTCTAACTCTTGCCCAAGTAATGGCTTTTCTTTCCTATCATCAGCACCATCATTAACACCATGTTTTACACCAGTTTCGCTTCACCACTATTATCCCTCTATGGGTTAGGACAAACCAACTTTCTTTTTTCCTGAGCAAGGCCACCACCAGTTCTTGAAACACAAACCTGTTTCTGTAATTAACCCTTCTCATTATGTCCCATTTGCTGTATGAAAACCTCACAATACCAGAAGGGAAGAACAGTAACAATCTTCCTAGCAAACTACTTGCACTATTTGTCACATATTGTACCAAGCGTTCTACATGTATCATCTTATTAATCCTCACGGAAACTCTTCTCAGGTCCAATTACCATCATCTCCACTGTACGGATGGGAAACATTCTTGGTAAAATTAAGTGATTTGCTCAAGGTCACACTAGGGAGGAGTCAAACCTAGGTCCTCTGATGCCAGTCTCTTCTCTCAAACACTGTATTGTACTTTTATCTACTTTTCCTTGTCACTGCCATCTAGTTACCTCGTGGTTGTTCTCATGTTTGAGACAACTAACTACCCTGTTTCCCCGAAAATAAGACCTAGCTGGACAATCAGCTCCAGTGCGTCTTTTGGAGCAAAAATTAATATAAGACCTGACCTTATATTATGTTATATTATATTATATATTCTATTAGACCGGGTCTTATAGTAAAATAAGACCGGGTCTTACATTAATTTTTGCTCCAGAAGACGCATTAGAGCTGATGGTCCGGCCAGGTCTTATTTTCGGGGACACACGGTAGTTTAGTGTTCCCCTCTGTCCTCCACTTTCTCCTGGTATCATCCCAGACACAAGGCCCATGCAGACGACCCCTTTGAGACCCTAGCCTTGCAGTTTAACTACCTCAACTAAAAGGACCTTCATGCCCACCTCACCGAGGCCCTTCCTTCCCAGGGCCACACCTCAGATCACTGCCCAGCTATAAGCCAGCTCTTAAATCGTTAGCTGATTAGCTCCTCCGACCACAACCAAGAGCCATTGATGGCCTGATGTCTCCCCTATCTCCTGCCACACATTCCTCAATCTATCAAGAATTCTTCTTCCCATTTCTCCCATTCAAATCCTTCATTCTCATTTACTTTCGGTTTCCTACAACTGGGTTTCCATTTTCAACAAGGTCATCCGTGACTTTCTACAACAGATTGGTTATATTAACATTACATACAATGTCTGGAACCTGATCTGTTCTGGATGAACAATATTTCCAGAGTTTAGAATTTAACTCCAAAAGTGAGCAATGACTGGTAAAAATAAAAAGACATTTTTGTACCCCAAGTACGTCACATGATACGGGACATGCGCTATCCTGGGAAACATATACTCTTTTAAAATTGTTTGTCTTACCGTTTTTTGTACGTAAATACAGAAAGAGCCACGGACTGTCTGTGACAGCCACACGTCACCGGCATGGCATCGATCACAACAGTCCATGTGCTCACACTCGGCTGCCTGCCACTGTCACAGAACAGCCGGGCACCGACACCACGCCTGACACCAACTGCACTGTCATTACAACATTGGTGTAATTTTCTCTTCTATTTTGTTTTAGGCAGAGAGGCGATGTGTCACAGTGACTGTGAGCATGGACTCGAGAACCAGACTGCCTGGGCTTGAATCCTGGCTCTCCCATTTCCTGCGTGTGTGATCTTGGGCAAGTTACTTAACCTGTGCTTCCGTGTCCTCATGTGTCAGATGAAGACAGCAGTGCTGCCCACCGGATTCATCCGTGAACGCACGGAAAGTGCCTAGACTAGTACATGGCATGTAGGAAACGCTAGCAATATCAGCTCTCATTAGCAAAGTGTTTTTAAAACTCCATTGTTTGGCTGCTTCCAGCTAACTGGTCTGCCTTAATTGCTACTAAGTCCAAAGAGCACTGTTCGGCTTACAACTTACTTGACGCTGTTGACCACTTCCTCCTCCTCAGAACGCTTCATCTGGACTCCAAAGACCATCTTCTCCTGGTCCTCCTCCTATTCTTCTGGCTGCGCTTCCTCAGTCTCCATGGGCTCTTCTTCTCCATTCCCGCCACCCAAATGTCAACTCTCTTTTCTTTTCACGCTTACTCTCTCCTTGGGTGACCTTAGCCACCACACCCATGGCTTTTCAAACAGCACTTTCTGAACTTCCATCATTTGCATAGCTTCACCGTGGTTTTTGCCATTTCCACACATCACATGTATTTTTATTTATTTGCTATTTGTCTTTTATTGGCCTCACTTGGCCTAAGTGATAATATCCATGAAATCACAGGTTTGATGTACAACTCATGCTTTTCATACACATCAGAGTAAAGTTCTAACTATTCAAAAAATGTTAAGTGTTTCTCTGTATACCACTTCAGATTTTTTCATACTGCTGTAGCACGCAATGGCTGAAATGTCAAGAGCTGAAGTCTCGCAAATCTCTCCAGATGGGGCTGCATCTCAAGACTTCTAGACGCTCCCTGTCAACTGCTACTGGATCTTAACCAAGATATCTCACAAACCTCTCAGATTCAGTTTAGTTCACAAACTTATCTTTTCCCTCAAAAACAAAGGAAACCAAGTTCTTTCTTCTTTCTGTATGTTATCAGTTCACTGCTCTACATGTCACCTGGTGACCTAATCCAGAAACCTGGGGTCACTCTGACTCCCCATCTCCTTCAACATTTCTACCCAACTCACCGGGAAGTCCTGTCTTTCCTACACCCGGAACAGATCTAAAACTAGCACACCCCCCAACTCATGCCCAGTGCCACTGCCTTAGCTGTAGCTTCATCTTTTCTCCCCTGAACTAACTGAACGAGCAGTCTCTGAACCGCTGATTTGCCTTCAATCTCGGCATCCGCTAAACCTGATCATGACACTTGACTGCTTCAAATCATTCACAGCTTCTCTTCATCTTCAGAATCAAGTCCAAACTCCCTGCGTAGCACAGACGGCCTTCCGCGGTCCTGCTCCTGCTTTTGTCTCCACTCACTCCGTGACATGCGACTTACCAGCCAGTCACGCTCAGCTGCTTGCATTCCTAAACAAGCCTTATTCTGCAACCACCCGATGCCCACTGGTCCTTAACACTGGGCTCCAGGAATCATGTCCTCATCTTTGCTAGCACCACGTTTGTTTCTGTATCTCATCTCTAAGCCCAGAGCACCCTGCCTGTATCTCTTGCCAGTTTTCACAGTTTGGTCATCGCAGGTTTACCTCTGTAGGTTCATGATAGGCCTAGAGCATACGCTGTGCCCTACTCATCTTCATTCCCTAGCAAAGTGTTTCCCAAATTTTTATTCACATTCCCTAAAGTAGAAAACTCTGCCAAATCCACTTGCCACCTGTACTATTATTTAACATTTTGCTTTAGAATGACTCAACTTTTAACTTAGACGTAAACTTGTTTTAATAGAAAATTTGCTATCACCAAGAAATCTTACTTTTGGTAGGACAGAACTTTTTTCTAATACAAACTGAAATATATTGCCAAAACTAAGTATTACAGTAAATTACTTCTAATTTCATCAATGAACCAATGGGGGACTCTATCACCGCAAAACAAAGTGGGTCATCGATTTAAAATTTTCTTAATTTTGCTGACCTCATAGAAATAGAGAACATTTAAAGCCACCCTTTCCCCCCAAAAGCAACAAACCTCTAGTGAGAACTAAACCTGCAGTCAAGAGCTGCAAGTAGTGACGCCAAGAGCAGTAGTGGGATCAGGACACTGAGCCCTGGACCAGAAGCGAAGTGAGAGAACTGAAAGGGGGTCCCACGAAAACCTCGTGACCCCAGCCAGAGCTGACACAAGTCCCTGACCCCAGCCAAAGCCGATACAAATACTATCAGAAGGAAAGCACCCCCAGTCACACTCTCAAGATTCCCACAGAGAAGGATACATCAAACAGGAGTTAATGACTCCTGTTTATCACCAAGGTCACCAAGAACAGGAGGTGGCGACCCATCATGAGGGAGAGACAAGCAAATAAATTTAGACCCATTGAGGACAACAGCCATTGGGATTGCTAGATACCATCTACCAAATACCCATGGATTCAAAAAACGAGCAAGCGACATCAGACAATAAAAAATGACTGGGTATATCTAAAAAACGAACCAAGTGAAACTTTTAGAAACTTAAAATATAGTTGTGAAAAGTAAAAGAAAAAAGTGGATGGGTTAAAGAGCAGACGAGGCACACCTGACGAGAAAACAGATGAACTGGAAGATGTGCCTGACTCATCTCAGTTCCGTATCACTCAGCACCATAAATTCTGGTAAAGAGACAAGGAAATGAAAGATATGAAAGATAAAAAACAAGTGTTCTGCAAACAGTCTAATACCTATACATCCAGCTAAATTTCCAGAAGGAGAGAATAGGCAAAAAAGTCAAAGAGAGATGTAAAGAACACAGATTTGAAGATTTAAAGAACACAGTACTCAGAATCTTCTAGATCTCACAAAAGACACAACTAAGAATCAGGAAACGCATATAAAAAAGAAGATAAATAAAAAGTAATCTCCGTCTAGACGTAGAAGTGAAATGCCATTAACATCAAAGACAGAAAATCCAATGTAGCCAAAAGAAAAAAAGTATTTTCTTCAAAAACGCCTAAGTAAAACTGGCAGCAGACTTTGCATGTAAAATAATGTCATCACTATACACACAGAAAATAAACTATCAACCTAAAACAGTATATCCCTCAAAATTATCTCTCAAAAAGAAGGGTAAAAGAAAAATATTTTTAGATGAAAATTGAGTTGACCACCAAGAGACTTAAACTAACTTCTTAAAAATACTAAATAAAAGACATAAATTGCCCAAGTTATAAGAAAAACCCTGTAATATATTCTTTACGAGACGTAGATATTTAAAGGAAATGACAGTAAACTGAAGGAAAGGGATATTCCAGATAAATTATCACCAAAAGAAAGGTGGGATAGACAAAACAGACACTAAGGGCAACAAGCAGAATTAGACATGGGGAGGATCGTAACATAATAGAAAAGGTTCATCAACTAGAAAAATAACGTTAAGCTTCCCTTTATCTAATCAAATAGTCTCAGGATGCATAAAAAGAAAAACATGTTAGACACACCAGAAGTGTGTAAGAAGGTAATAGTGGGACATTTCAACACCTCTCTCTCAATTAATGATAGATCAAAGAAAAATTAATAGTCTGAACAACGCAATTTACAAGTTTGATCTAATGGATACATAACAATTAGAGAATACATACTCTTCACAAGTACACACAGAACAGTTATATTCACTATGTACAAGGCCATAAAAGCAAGGGCAAACAAATGGTTTTAAAAAGGCAAAATACACATTACGTTCTCTGACGACACAATTAAGAAATAAATAACAAGAAAAAATGTTAACGCACATAAATTTGAAAATTTAAAAACACATTTCAAAAAAATTTTCAACACGTAAATCAAAGAAATCAAAATGGAAATTTAAAAAATACTTAGATTCGAAAGTTAATGAAACCACTATAAAGCCATGCTAGATAAAGCAAAAATGAACTTTAAAAAATTATAGCCTTATATACTTATACTAGGAAAAAGGAATGGCTGAAAATTAATAAGTATGCAATTTAAGTTAGAAAAATAATATAATAAACACAAAGAAATAAAACAAATAATAAATAAAAAAATACCAATGAACTTAAAACCAAAAATATAATAGAACTAATTAGGCCAAAAATTAATCCTTTGCTAACATTTATAAAATATACCTTTGGCAAGACTAGTCAAGAAAAAGAGAGGTAGCGCAGAAATAATAATGAAAATGAGAAACGGGAACATAACTACAGATAAAACAGATTTAACAGGGAATTGAGACAATACCATGAACTTGATGCCAATAAACCTGAAATTTTTGTTGAAAGGACAAATTTCTAAAACTTACCAAAACTGACTAAAAGAAGTAGAAAACCTGAAGTTGAAGTCCTATTACTATTCAATTTCTAATTACTACTAATTATCAGTAACTTACAATCCTTCCACAAAGAAAACATTAGAGTCAAATGATCTTACAGGTAAATTCTACCAAACTTAAAAAACAAATCACTCCAATCCAAATTGGCCCAGGGAACAGAAAAGAGGACCTACCCTCTAACTGGTGTAAGGCATGTGTAACCTTAATACCAAAATCAGACAAGGTGGTCAATAAAGAAAAATGACAGGGGATTTCATTCATAAACAGACACAAAAATACTAAGTAAAATATCAGCAAACTGAATCCAGTCGTTCACAACAAGATAATTCATCAAGATCAATTTGGGTTTATCTCAGGGAAGAATGGAAGAATTAAGAATTTTTAAAATGTATTAATTGGAATCCATTACATTTAACAGACTAAAGGAGAAAAACCACAAGATATTCTCAACAGATGAAGAAAAGCATGTGACAAAACTGCAAAGACTCGGCTAACTTAATAAAGCGTATCTACAAAAACTCATAGCAATCATTATTTTTAATGGGGACGCATTCCCTTTAAAATCCAGGAACAAGACAGCTGTGCCCCCTATAATCACTTCCACTGAACACAGATCGAAAAGCTTGCCAGCATATTAACACAAGAAAAAAATATTAAAAGGGAAAATAGTTGAAAGGAAGAACCAGTGTCACTATTGTCAAATGATATAATTCTCCACATAGAAACTCAAAAGAATTACAGAAAATATATTAGAAATAATCAAAGTTTATCAAACGGATAGCTAAAGATCAATATAAAAAATCCGTTAAATTTCTACTAACTAACCATAAACAGTCAGAAAACAGAATCTTAAACAAACAAAAAAACACTATTGATAATAGCAACAAACTACTAGAAACATTGGAATCAACATTTAAGTGTCAGATCTGTATGGAGAAAATTACAAAACTGTATTAAAAGACATTAAAAACCTAAGTAAATGAAAATACATACCATGTTCCCAGACAGGAAGGTTCAAATATCCTAAAGATTTCAATTCTCCCCCAAATTGATTCAGTCAATTTCAATTAATTCTCAAAGTTTTCATGTCATGTGACAAGCTGATTCTTAAAACAAGAACAAAGATCCAAGAGCAGCTGAGACTCAAGCAGTCCCTCGCCCCAGACATCCAGATTTCTGGTAAAGCTATAGCATTAATAATTACGACAGTGTGGTATCTACACGGAGATGGACAAGTGGCACAGAAAGGTGAGCCAGAAACAAACCTACGCATATAGAAACTAACATTGTAAAAGAAGTGGTCCGGCACATCACTGGTGAACAGAGGGCTGATTCAATGGATGGTATGAGGACAACTGTAGCCACTTAGGGGGAAAAAGTGAACGTACACCGGGGTCTCACACCATACATCAAACTCAATACCAAATGGATTATGAAATTAAATGTGAAAATATTTCTTTTAAAGCTTCTAAAAACAAACACAGGAGACTCTTTATAATGCTAGGGCTAAGGAAAGTTTCCAATTAATTACATTAAAATTAAGAACTTCTGTTCACCAGAATACACCATAAAGAGTGAAAAGACAGGCCATGAACTGGAAGGTATTTACAGTGCATATAGTCAATAAAGGATCAGCGATTACCAGTTTATTAGTTTTAAAAGACAACACAATAGAAAAATGGGTAAAGTTATGACCAGGTTATTTCACAAAAGGAAAACATGGTTCATAAACATAGGAAAAGACGTTCAAACTGATTAACAATCAAAGAAATGCAAATTAAAACCACAATGATACATTTCATATCCATTTGATTGGCAAATATTAAGAAGTCTGCTGATAAGTGTTGGAGAGGATATAGATAAACTATAACTCTTTTTTTTTTAAACTATAACTCTTACACACTACTAATCAAAGTAAATAAATTGACAAACCTGCTGACCAAAGTATAAGCTGGTACAACCTCTTCAGAAAACAATTTGGTGTATTTTTGTAAAGTTGAACATTCATACTCTAAAACCTAGCAATCCCACTTCTAGCAAATAGCTTACCACAGTGGTATTCCAATCCTTTTTATTCACAAACCACCAAAATCCTTTCAAATATTACATATTCTTTTCACTTTACGATGACATTTTTAAAATTTCAGCCTAAGTTTAAATAATTGCAAAGGATGAATGTCTGGAGTATCACAGTGACATTTTAAAGTAAAACTGACATACCATTGGTTTAAATTATGTTATAATTATTATAGCACAGAATTGATCAAAAAATAACTACATATGCTGATAATTAAACATAAAAAGTGATTTTTTTTTTTTTTTTTTTGGACTTGCAGCTCTTGAGATGGGCAAGTACCTACATTAGAAGAGGCTTTCCCTAACACTATACACTGTATTTTAAATAATCCCTTTGTTTTCTGTGGAGTTTTTCCACTTGGGGCAATGCCCTAGTAGGCATCCATGTAGGTGAGGGGTATGCCTTCCTTCTCTAAGGTAGAAGCCTACTGTGAAAGGGACAGTGGGAAAGTAGAACCAGAAGGAGGCTTCTATCATAGCCTCAGGCATTACCAATGTCAGCGAGTACACATGGAATTTAAGGATCTATAAATTGATTCATTAGTATCACTGATGCCCAAATACACCCCAGAAAATCTTCATTACTCCCCTGGGAGTCATATATCCAGTGTGAAAATTAAAGAAATTCTTGCAACTGTGTACCAGAAGATATGTACAATAATCTTCGTAATGCCAAAACCTAGAAATAACCAAACGTTCATCAACAGGAGAACGCATACACTGTGTTATATTCACCCGTGGAATATTACACAGCAGAGAAAATTAATGACTTACATCTATACTCGATATCAGTGACTCAGAAACATAACATTGAATGAAACAAGCAAGTTCCAGAAGATCGTATCCAGTATTTAAAAAGAAAACACACAAAAAAAACCCGCAAAAACAAAAGAACCCATATAATACATTCTTGAGGGATGTATACATATCTGATAAAATTGTTTTTAAAAAGGAATGACATACACAATTCAGGATAGTAATCACTCTGGAAGTGAGCACATTCAATATTGGTCATTTTGATTCTTGGATTGAGTAGTGGATTGACAGATGTTCATTTTATTGTTTTGCTTCACAACTTGCATATGTTACATGTATTTTGAATATCAAATATTACATTAAAGAGAAAAAAGATTTTAAAAAACCATTCATCATATGAAAAAAAGTATTTAATCAAATCACCTCACCTGCCACTAGAGAGGTATGTATACCATGAAAATTACTATCTTTACATCAGTCGTAGGAACTAACATACAGTAGGTACAAAACAAGTGTCTACTGGAATTAATCTTATGAGGACCAAATGAGATAAAGACTAAGCCAGTTAGCTGTGAGACATGAACCCATAGGCTGACACCCGGCCAGAGCAGAAGCCAAATTAAGCTGCAAGCTCAAGTTATAAGGAAGCTGGTGAGTAAAGAGAAGGCAAAAATGTAAAAGTCTGATAACATAAACTGTTAGCAAGGATGCGAGGAAGTGGGTATCCTCACTCAGTACCAATGACAGTGAAAATTAGTACAACCATTTTGAGAGCTTCTGTGATATTTGGTTAAGTTGAAGATGCACATATCCTACTATCTAGTAAATCTACTACTCGGTGTATTTCCTAGAGAAACTTCCAAATGTATGCACAGCAGACAAGTACAAAGATGTTTATTGCAGGATTGTTTTTAGAGTCAAAAACCAGAAACAACTTAAAAGTCCATCAATAGGGAAATGGATAAATTACGGTATATTCATACAATGGAATTCTATACCAGCAATTAAAATTAATGAACCAAAGATAATTATTCAATTTATTTGTATATAAATCTCAAAATGTAATGCTGATCGGAAAAAACAAGTTGCAAAAATCACATTGTTTCACACCATTAGTTTAAAAAACACACAACACTATATTATTGTTTATGGTTTCACCGTGATCCAAGTATACAATACACAATGGAATGATATACACAAACCTGAACACGGTGGCTACCTCTAGAGGAGGGGGAGGAACTGAGAGCACCTCCAAGATCTGCAATTTTATTTCTTAAAAAAAAAAAGGGGATTCCCCCCCCCCGTATTGTATATATGTAATATTCCAGAAATTAAAAAAGAGGAAAATTAGGCCAGAGTTAAGAAAATTGAGCAAATGAATAGACAGAAACAGACACCAAAAGGCAGCCCTTGAGCGCAAAGCCAGAACCTTTGAGCAAAAGGAGTAACTGGGTCCCTAATGAGTATTTTTCCCTGCGTATCCTTACAAAGAATCCCATTTCCCTCAGGATAAAATGCAAATTTCTTCTTAAAAAAAACACACGTCCAACTAGAGATGTAATTATGAGGAAACTGCTCCCGGGGAGGAGTAAAATCTGTAAAATGTCCACCGTGTGTCCCTCACCAGAATGTTGGGCAGAATCAAGAGAGGTAATTTATGGGAACGCCATATAACACTGTATGAACCGTTAAGTATTATCCAGAACGCCAGGGTCGGCTAGAACGTAGTATTGCGCAGTTGGTGTGTGCATATATTTTTGGAGCAGTCTTCAATCAAGGGGCTTTCGGCATCTAGGGTGCCTCTGGAAAAGGCACGCCACCCTGGTACCAGCCCAAATTCACCTATTCCTCGCTTCGAGTTTTGGCCCTTGCCCCCACCTTATGAACAGCCTGGCCCCACCTGACAATGTAAACACTACGCAGCAGCTGGCTAGACCCGCTGCGGTCCTCCCTCTCGGTTAGCCGCGGGGGAGGGAGGATGCTCCGAAGGGGCGCGGGGGAGGAGAGAGCGCTGCGTTAAATTCCCCTCCCGTTTCCCTTCTAGGGGACAGGAGGGGCCAGCCCCGGACTCGGCTGCCATTCTCAGGAAAACAGGTGGCGCAGACGAAAACACAGAGGACAAAGCGTGCACCGATGTTCACGAACACTCGCGAACGAAAACCCGCACACAGATCACGCACTCGGCAGGACCCAGGCGCGGCACGCGCACAGAAACACGCGAGAACGCGCACACGGGTGGGCGATGCTCGAGGCGAGGGTCACGACTGCAGGAGGTGCGGCCACGCGCGCCAGGGACGCGCACCCCCCGAGAGGGTTTGTGACACAAAGTGGGGGGCCACCCACACGGGCCAGGGGCGCCCAGGCCGTGGCTGGGAAGAACTGACACGCACACAAAGGGGCCAGGAGGCTACACACGGGCGTGTGTGCGCGCCCTCGGGCCGGGAGACCCCTCGCCTAGCAGGGATGTCACCCTCAAGACCAGCGTGCGCGGGCGGCAAGGGGATGCGCACACAAAGGAGCTACTCCCATTCTCGCACAGACACCCGGAGGGGCCCACGTTTGCAGAAAGGGGACATCGGACAAAAGGGACACACCCACTGGGGCCGACAAAGGCGGTCCCACACACCCCCAGCGCACCCGCACCCCGACCCATGCAGACACACAGCGGGCACCACAGAGAACGACGCACACACCCCCACACTCACCACACACCCACGGAGGGGGTGTGGAGGGCCCCTCTCCCCGGGCATCTTGGCTGCAGCGCGACAATGTGACACATCCAGGAGCCCTGCCGCGCGCCAGGTGTGCACTCACCCGGGCCCGCAGCCCGCGAGCCTCGGACGCGGGCCGCCGCCACCGCCTGGGGCCCTCCACGTCTGCCAGCCGGCGGGCGCGAGCGGGCAGTGGCGCAGGCAGCAGAGCGTCACGTGGACCGCAGCACACATGCGCGGTCGTGCCGCCCCGCCCCTCCCCCTCCGCGGCGGCGAGCGAGCGATCCCGCCGGCCCCCGCGCTGGCAAGCTCCCGACAGTCGAGGGTCGCGGTGCGCCTGCGCCCGGGCGGGGGGCGCCGTCTCCTCTCGGCCTTCGCTCAGTTTATCCTCTCTCACCTCGCGGCGGCTCCCGGTTCGGCGCTTGCGCAGGAGACTCAGCGCTGAGGTAGTCGAGCTGTTGGGAGGGGCCCAAGTGGGCCCTTGAAGGACTCAAGGTCGAGGGCCACCCCACCCTGCAGCCTCGAATGAGACACAGAAGGCCCCCCCGAAAGGGCAGAACCGGGTACTGGGCGCCGCAGCCCGGGCCTGGGGAGGCCGCACGGGCCTAGTCAGCCGCCCTGCCTTGCCTTTCCTGCTGGGAGGCGAAGCCTGCATAGATGGAGGGGCGTCTGGCCCTCCCCTGCCCTCCCCAGCTGTCCGCTCCCGTCCCCTCCCCACCCACTTCAGGGTGTGCGTGCGTGCACGCGAGGGTTGGAGGCTGGTGTGCGCGTGCACGCAAGGCTTGGGGCGCTGATGTGTGCGTGCGTGTGAAAGCGGGCGTGTGTTGGGGGTGCGTGCGCACGATGGCAGTTTGCAGTGGTTTAGGCTGGAAAAACACTGCAGAGGCTGTGCCCGTACCGTAGCAAAGCGATGAGGGTATAACAGACCAGTGGTGACGGGGAGTACATCACTGACCGCTGATTGTGTTCCTTTCCCACAGATTGTCTAAAGCCACACGGAAAATGGTGGAAAATTCACCGTCGCCATTGCCAGAAAGAGCGATTTATGGCTTTGTTCTCTTCTTAAGCTCCCAATTTGGCTTCAGTAAGTACTTCCCTGATAAATGGCCATGGCCTTTTTCTGGGGTTCAAGGACAAGTAAATTACTGCATTTGTTCTTAGAATGTGCACACATGAACTGTGATTCTTTCTACCTGTGTCTCTTTTTAAGAAAACCAGAAGGGAACTCATGTTTGTTCAGTGTCTTACATGCCAGATACTAACCTAAAAGACAAATATTTATACAGCACCAGACAGCATTGCGAAGTGAATAAAACCTACTCTCTGTGGTCATAGTCTTATGGACAAGACAGACAAATCTACAATAAACCGTGTGATGAGTGCCACGGGAGCCCTGTGGAGAGACATGAAATCAAACTGAGAAATCAGTTAGCTTTCTTCCCAACAATAAGGGAGAAGTGGGATGACCTTGAATGAAGGCTTTGGAAGTGAGAGCTTTGGCATGGCTCCAGTGTGGCATGTGGGGGTCAGGGAGTGAAGGGAATTAGGCTAGAGAAGTCAGGTGCGCTTTACATCCTGAACCTCACTTAATCCCCGTAAGATCCCATTTTACAGATAAGTAAACTCATGCTCACTGCAACAGTAATACCCAGAGACACAGCAGACACGTCTCTCCCCAAAAGGATTTCAGAATTATGAGGGAAATGAGGGAGAAAATTGGATGCCTGTGATCCAACTTTTTCTAATTTTGTGGAAACCAGGGAAGTGAATGTGTGGTCATGCTTCTGAATCCTAACTGCATCAGAATCGCTAGCCAAGTTGTCGGATAGGGGACTCTATGGAGTGAAGTTATAACTTGAGTTCAAATCTTGACTCCTCCATGTAATAGCTGTGTGACCTGGGACCATTTACTTAACCTCTCTGAGCCTTCAGATTCTTCATCTGTAAAAGGGTTGGTGATAATGTTTATTGAATGCTTATTATTCACAGCCCTATGAGGTACATGTTGTTACTGTCCTCACTTTACAGACGAGAATACTGAGACACATGGGATTTAAGTAATGTGCTGAAGGTCACACAGCCAGGAAATGACAGAGCTAGAAGTTGAACCCAGACACTAGGTTGACTTCACCTTGCTGCCTCTTATGGCTAGTGTGAGGATTAATGGCCGTAATTTATGCAAAGCACTTAAAACAATGCCTAGGAACAATAAGTACTTAATAAATGTTAGCTGCTATTTCTATCAACATCGTCCTTTTTGTGAATCCCTGTTCTATAGTGTATTTGAGGGATTAGAAACTATACAAATAAATAAAAGCAATGACTTTAAGACTTAAATCCAGTAATACCCACAACAAAAATTAATTCAACAAGTTTTGGAGAGCTTACTGTGTGCCGGGCCCTGCTCTAGACAAAGGAGGATGAAACGACCCAAAATTTCCTGCTTTCGTAGACTTTTCATTCTAGCGGGCCTAGAAAGCCAACGGACAAATTAAATAAGGAAAATACATATAATGTCAGATGATGGCATGTACTTAATTTCTCCATGGGGAGAAATTAAGCAAGAAAGCAGGAGGAGAAATGGGAGGGGGTTGCTGTTTTAAAAACAGAAGTCTGCAAGTACTTCGCTGAGATGAGGTTTAAGCATAGAAGAAGGCAAATTAGCCATGTGGCATCGTGGGGAAAGAGTGTCCCAAGCACAGAATAGCCAAGTGTAGAAACCCTTCGGAAGAAGCATGCCTGTGGATTCGAGGAACAGATGGAGGTCAGTAAGGTCGAAGCCTGAGAAAGTGAGGCAGAAAATAATGGGATACAGGAGGTCAGAGGTCAGTACCTGGCAGTAATGATAAAATTAGGCGATGGGTGCAGGAGGGTTACGTAATTCTCTCAACACTGAAATAGTCACTGATTTAAAAGCAAGGTAATTGTCAGTCTGCTCAGGCTTCTATAACGAAAGACCGTTAAATGAGTGGCTTACACTATAGACATTTTTTTCTCACAGTTCTGGAATCTAAGGGCAGGATCAGGATGCCGGCATGGTTGGGTTCTGGGTACGTCCCTCTTCCTGGCTTGCAGACAACCACCTCCTTGCTGTGTCCTCACAGGGTGGAGAGAGAGCCGACGTGCAAGCCCTGGTCTCTTCCTTTCTTAAAAGGACACTTATCCTGTCACTGGGGCTCCACCCTCATGACCTCTTCTAAAACCCCCTCCTTCCCAAAGGCCCCACCTTCAGATACCACCACATTGGGGATTAGGGCTTCATGTGAATTTGAGAGGGACGCAAACATTCCGTCCATATAGTAATTATAGAAAATAATAGCTTTAAGGGAAATAAGGGGAAATGATAGGGAGCATTGAGTGTGATGGGTGGGACACAGCTAGAATTGCAAGTTGTTGGGGAAAGCGTCTCATAAGACAAAGGAAGAGAAGGGACATTAATACACGTTAGCTGCTGCTGTTGTTATTATCATCAACATCATCATTTAAAGAGCCAAGGGAAGGACATTCCAGGCAGACCGTATCCACGATAAACCCAGTGGCCCCAAGACACTGGAGCTGGAGCTCTTGTGCCCCAGGCCTAGACAGTGGAGAGCTGGGCAGGAGCCAAATCCCTTAAGTCCTTGCAAGCCCTGGTAAGGAGTTTGGGTTTTATTCTAAGGGCATTGAAGGGTTTGAGCAGGCAAGTGATAGGGTCAGATTTGTGCTTTTGCAAGATCACTCATTGCTGTGTGGAGTGACTGCTCAGGTATTCTCTTTCTTTCGGGTTGAAGTTACAAGTCACTCACTCGGGCAACCTGGGAGTTGTTCTTACTTGTACTTTCCCTTCTCCCCCTCACTCATTCACCCGCACTTGTCACCGAATCTGATGGGACCTCTTACCACCTCCGCTCTAACACAGACACGCAACCATCACAGTGACTCACTTGAGATGCAGACCTGTACTCCCCTGCTTAAAACCTCAGGTTGGAGTGTGAATAGTTCTTTCTCTTTGTATTTTGCTATATCTTCAAAGTTAAAAACTCACAGAACATCCGGTTGTCCCCATTGCCCAAAGCATAAAGTCCGTGTTCCTTGTTCAGGATTTTTCATTATCTGAGACCTGTGTTTTCCAGCTTTATTTCTCAACTCTCACAGCCTTATGCTTTATGTCCTAGCCATTCTAAACTGCTGCCAGCTTTGCCCAAATACATCCCACTTCTCCTCACCCCCATGTTATTATTAATGCTCGTGCTGCTGCCTGAAAGCAAGGTGTGGACACACTGCTTGGGCTCACATCCCAACGCAGTCACTTTTAGCTGGGAGATCTCGGGAAAGTTACCTAAATTCCCTGAGTCGCACAAGTTTTTCTTCAGTGGATTAGGGATAATAATAGCACACACCTCAAAAGGGTTTGGAGAGGGGGAAGTAAGATAATGCATGTCACATTCCTGCCACTACGTTTGACTCATTCCTGTTTCCCGCACTAATTCGTGAGAATAGGGACCGTGTCATATTTTTCTGTGTAGCCTTGACCTTTACATAGTGCCTGGCATACAGTAGAGGCTCAATAAATGCTTATTCATTTAATTAATTAAAGAAATTACTTCCATTTGTGAGTTTATTTTGTTTCCCCACTATTTGTATTTTATTAACCTTAAAAACTATCTTAAGCTTCAAAGCCAGTCCCTTGTACCTTTTCCCCCAACTATCTAGCCACACCAGATCTCTCTTGCTGTCTTTATGGGTCATAGCATGGAATACCATTTTCCCTTCTTTCCTTCCTTCCTTCCTTCTTTCCTTCCTTCCTTCCTTCCTTCCTTCCTTCCTTCCATCTGCTGGCCCAACCGTAAACATTTTTTATCTAGCTAACCCCTTATTCATCCTTTATGCCCCAATTTAGTCCCTTTCTGCAGGAAATCTTGCCTGACCATTAATGTTGACTTCATCACCACAGTGTGTACCATTTTTTACCTTCTTATGTGCCCCTGTATCATCTTTTGTTACTCGCTCATTAGCACTTATCACAGTGGAGTGAAAATATCAATTCACTCGACTGTTGCCCACTAGATTTTAAGCTTGTGGAGGGCAGAGGCCATCTCTTTTGGGTTCACTTTTGTATCTCACGCTCCTGCCATACAGAACTCTGTAATACATATTTGTTGAGAAAAATATTAACCATCATCATTGCTGTAAGTAGTTTGGAATTTGCCTCTGCCACTTACCTGGGCAGATGATGTAGCATTTCTAAGATTCCATCTCCTCATCTGTAAAAATGGCATAATACCTCATAGAATTGTTTTGAGGATTAAACGAAATAAAGCATGTAAAGTGCTTAGAAGTCTGCTTACCCCACAGTGAGTACTCAGAAGTTCGCTGTTGTTACTACATAGGGACAGCAGTAAAGGGTGCCACAAAGACTTGGATTGAGGGAAAGAAGATTGTATTCCGAGGGCTAAGGCAGAAGCCCATCATGGAGTGGATCAGACCGAGGGTAGATAAGTTCATCTGTAAGCAACTCAATGTCTACAATTATTTCAGCGCCTTGGGCTGACGTGTTGAACACCTACTATGCATAAAGCAAGTCACTAAGTGCTATAAGAATTACAAGACTTGATAAGGCATGATTTCTGCCCTTAAATTCCTTAAAATATAGTGTGAGAATTAAGACATGTTAAAAAAATTGACTAATGAAGGACAGGGGGAGTTGTTGTTTAATGGGTATTAGTTTTTAGATTTGCAAGACGAAAAAGTTCTGGAGATCTGTTTCACAGCAATGTAAGTACACTTAACACTACTGAACTGTACATTTAAACATGGTTAAGTTTTTACAGTAAATTTTGTTATTTTTTACCTCAATTAAAAGGGAACTAATATAAAGTAATTGTGATGACTTATAAGAATGATACAGATAAGGAGCTAGAAAAACTGAAAGGAGGGAAAAATCATTTCTGAGTGAATGGGGGAAGCTGTACATGAGCTTTTTTGTTTTATCTGAACCTTGATAAATGAGATGCATGCCTTACTGACCCTTCTTTTTTTTTTACCCCCTCTTCTACAGTACTGTATCTCGTGTGGGCTTTTATTCCCGAATCTTGGCTAAACTACATAGGCTTAACCTATTGGCCTCAAAAGTAAGTTTAGTATATTGCTTAAATAAAATAAGAGTGTATTAATGCTGTTTTGAAGGATCATATTTTTCCTTAAGACTACCCAAATATTAAATATTTATTCTCTTAAGATACGTAAATAGCCATATAGAAATTTAAAGCTTTTTAACAGTCTTATTGATATACCTCTAATTAAAGATGATGGGGTAAGCACACACGTTTATCTGTGTTTCCTCCCATCTTACTAAAGTAACTCTATAGAAAAAAATTGTTTTAATCTATAAACCCACAGGAGCATATAGTGGGGTAGCAGGTAAGAAGTATTAACAAAATTTTGGGAAGTGGATTGCAAATAGCTGGGAGGTAGCTGACTTAGTTTCCACTTTCGCCATATTGCCAAAGTAGGGAAGCCAAAAATAATATCTGTGCCCTACATGCCAGAAAGGCTCACAAATTCGAGGGTACCAGGTAATTACATTAACATGTAATTCTGGATTGGGCTGAAAACAGTGTTTAAAAAGCATTAGACCCTCAAATCCCCCTCCTCAGCCCTCAAAGTGGGGAGACTGACCTGACCCTCCCCTGCGGAAGACAGGAGTTTTACCCTCTGGAAAGCTGAGTAAGAGTTTCTAGACACTAGGCCTAACTGAGCATGGAAATGAAGCACCTTACTGAAACCACGGAAGTAAGGGAAAACCATTGTGTTGCTGAATATAAGATTCTCCCCAAGCACCTTTCCTCACTCGGCTCTCATGCTCGTGGTTGCCAGGCTTATACCACCCTGCCCCTCCCAGCAAAACACAGGAGGTTCCTCCCTGAGGAAGGTCACCAGCTCAAAAGAAAGGCTGTGCAATCTCTGACATTTGGAGGTCCCCCTGTGACATGGCCAAGTCTCCTATAGTGAGGCTCACACATATACAGTCCTTCCAACTACTTTGTTAGTACTTCATTTTTAAATATGAGATGGCAGCCATAACTTATCGGACATTTTTAAAAGCCTCTAAGATGAAATGCAAAAGAAAAAAGGGAACTTGAAGGAAATGGAGCTAATGGAAGGAACAGAAGAAAACAATGATGGAACAACAGAATGCTATAAAAAGGCAATGGTCAAGGGATTACTGTTTTTGTAAGTTAGAAATATGATAGCCAAATTAAAATTCTAATTGAAGAGTTAGATGGTAAACCAAAGGTAATCTCCAGAAAGTGGAACAAACGACTTGATGTGCTCAACTCTGCTGAGAGGCACATTAGTCCTATCAGAGAGCTTGAGGGTTGAGTATTGACAGGTACGTGGGCAACCAAGCAAACAGGCAAATAGATATAATTACTAATTCCTGGAAAAACAAAACAGTGTACAAGAAAACATAGTAATAATAATACCAGGCTGCTCAATTGCAAACATTATTTATATAGTCCCACTAATTTTTAAAAACTGCAGATATGGCCAGAAATTCTGATGTAAGTATAGTAACAGGATAGGACAAAGGTGAGAGGTCAGAGTATAAAAGAGCTAAATTCCTCATCTCCATGTAGGAAATCCAAAGAAAGTGTCTGAAATTGAAAAAATCCAGAAATAATGAGTACATTGTGTAGCAATGTGGAGATAAATATCAAAAGAAAGCTCAGGTGCTAAAAGTGGTCCTTTTTGGGGAGTAAGACTCCAGGGTCCCGTCGGGTGGGATACAGGGTTGCAGCTTTTTATTACAGGCCTTGTAGAACTATGTGACTATCCTGTATGTACATGTGTTACTTTAATAAAAATTTAAATTAAATGTTATTATGTTAACCTAGTGATGGACCCTTAAGAACGTTTTGGGAACTTCGTTACCTACTTTAACCTTCTTGCAGGTATTGGGCAGTGGCATTGCCCGTATACCTCCTCATCACCATAGTGATCGGTTATGTGCTCTTATTTGGAATGAACATGCTGAGTACCTGTCCCCTGAACTCCATCAACACAATCACAGGTCCGTTTATGTCAAAGGAAAGTTCCGGGGGGAGGGAGGAGTGGGCTGTTAGCATTTTTATGAAGAAAAGCAACTGAGAATAGGCTGCAGTGACACATTGTTGGCACAGGAAAAAGAACCTAGGAGAACTTAATAGAAAGTTACACCAGAGGAGATGTTTACATGGGGGAGGTGAGTTCTGATGAATGTGCTGTGTATGGCACTAGTAACAGGTGTATTTCCTAGAAAAACAGCAAGTGGGAAATATGTTCCTCAGCATCTTTGCCTGAGAGAAACTTCGTTCACACAGGCGGTGCTGAGGGGGATGGCGCGTAGGTCCGTGCACCCCTGTCCAGGAGGAGGGACTTGGGGTGTGTCCTTCTAAGGATCACTGTACACAGCTGAGCCCATTTATGTGGGTAGACGCTCACAGCTTTTGCAGTTCTGTTTATAAGTTCTTTTTTTCAAGTCTAAAGATATTAAAATAAGTTAGATTCCTAAACTTGCTTAGATTTTAGAAAGTGACATATTTTTCAAGTTCCCCGGTATGATTTTTGTTTTAACCTTTCAAAACCTTTTTCCTTTAGCCTATACAATATATTTTGAAAATCCTAGTATTTTTATATTTCTTTTCTGATAATCTACTGTATTCCCTGCATTCTTGACTGGAATTAAAGCAAATAGACAATTTGTGCAGAGAAGGGAAACTATTAAATTTGTACAAACGATTGTTCCAAATGGCTTACTAGTTTTCGGGTGTTGATTTAAACATATTTTCTAAGCCTGCATAGAATTCTGTTCCTATGAGAAATGTGTAAATGGGACTTTGCATCATTGTACAGTTGAATGAAATATTTCTTATCCAAGCTGGAGGTGCAAAAAAGTACTTTGCTGATTTCTATTCTAATTAGGACATTTCTTCTAAAGAGAGAATTCAAGTCATCTTTTAATTATATTTAAATGTGGTATTTATCATTATCCGAACATTTGCCTAGAAAATTAGGTTGTGAGTCTCCATAAACCACAGTGACTGTGGAAGAAACTGCTGAGCTAAAGTCTTTTGTCCTCCTTTTACAGACAACTATGCTAGAAGTCAACAGCGGAAGAAACACCAAGAAGAGGCCATCCCAGCATTGAGAGATGTCTCTATTAGTGAAGTAAACCGAATGTTCTTTCTTGAAGCCAAAGAACTTTCTACCAACAACTGAATTGTATATAGACAATAAGTTTTTGACAATAATTTTTTTTCTTTAATTTTATTGGGGAATATTGGGGAATAGTGTGTTTCTCCAGGGCCCATCAGCTCCAAGTCGTTGTCCTTCAATCTAGTTGTGGAGGGCACAGCTCAGCTCCAAGTCCAGTCGCCATTTTTAATCTTTAGTTGCAGGGGGCGCAGCCCACCATCCCATGCCGGAATTGAACCGGCAACCTTGTTATTGAGAGCTGGCATTCTAACCAACTGAGCCATCCGGCCGCCCCTCCGGAAGCTCAGTGGCAGCTCGTTGTCGTCAATCTAGTTGTGGAGGGCACAGGTCACTGGCCCATGTGGGAATTGAACTGGCAACCTTGCTGTTCAGAGCTCGTGCTCTAACAAACTGAGCCATTCGGCCGCCCCTTGACATAATAATTTTGACCATAATTATCTCTCTTATGAATACCAGGTATTGAAATACTTTAAAAAATGTAAGTTCAACTTCTCTTAGATTAAATTCCATTAATATTATAAATGTTCTCAAATATTCATTGTTAATGGACAGAATAAAATACTATATTACCATATAGCAGACTATTTAAAAAAATAAGTATCAATAGAAGCGAGAAGTCCCTTCAGAGAGTCGCTCATGTCGTCATTTTCAAAGGCCGGTTGTGCCCTTCCTGCTGTTTATTTTTAGGGGCCCACAGCTCAGGACAAAGGTGAGAGGTCAGAGTATAAAACAGCTAAATTCCTCATCTCCATATAGGAAGTCCAAAGAAAGTGAAATTGAAAAAAATCCAGAAATAATAATATGAGTACATTGTATAGCAATGTGGAGATAAATATCAAAAGAAACAGCTCAAGTGCTAAAAGTGGTCCTTTTTGGGGAGTAAGACTCCAGGGTCCCATCGGGTGGGATACAGGGTTGCAACTTTTTATTACAGGCCTTGTAGAACTATGTGACTATCTTGTATGTACATGTGTTACTTTAATAAAAAATTAAATTAAATGTTAAGTTTAAATTAAATCTAAATTAAATCTTAGATTTGGGGGAGGGTCCATCTAATGTGTGTGTCTTTGCCATCAGATTCATGTCTGAGACACAAACAATTAGACTGAGTACTTAATGTTGGACCAGCTATTCTTCTAGGCCCTGGGGATGTAGCATGGAATATACATTTTAGAGGTAGATGGAGGTAGACCAAGCAAATAAACAAGAAAATGTTCTTTGTGATGAGTGCTATGCACAAAAGATAGTAAATGTTCTAGAAAGTAACGGGTTGACTGCTTCAGATTGAGTGGTCAGGGTAGGCTGCTCAGTGAGAGGCATTTGAGGCTGAGATTTAACACGTTGCGTACGGCGGGGTTTAAATCCCTCGTGAAGATTCTCGTGATCCGTACGCAACGTGTTAATTAGCAAAAACAGGAGCCAGTCACATAAAGATTGGAGAGGCAGGATGAATTGCCACGTTCCAAGCAGCTAGGGCACAGACCTTCAAGTGGGAAAGAGCTTGGTGTGGCCTAAGGACAGAAGGCCAGCAGGGGGCCTCAAGCATGTTGCGGAGGACGTGTGGTCTGGAGTGAGCCCGGGAGCCCCAGCCCTGACCTTGGAGGGCTCCGTAGGCCAGTGTAGGAAGTCTGGATTTAAGTCTCAGTGTGATTAAGTGTCAGAGTTGGCGGCACTTTAGATACTGAGCGACTGGCAGGCTTGAAGGAAATGATAGCCTGATTTATGATTTTAAAAAGTCACTGGCTCACACAATGCATAGAGAAAATAAAGATCAAATGTTCCGAAAGAAAGAAAAGGCACTGGCTGTTAGATGGAGGATGGATTCAGGAGTGGGTGTTGGGGTGGGGCGAGAGTGTGGAGGGAAATAGGTCGGGAAGCTATTGTCTGAGTCAGGCAGGAAATGCTTGTCCCTCAGAGCCCAGTGGTAGCTGCGGAGCTGGGAGGAGGGGACAGCTTTGCAGCAGCATTCGCTGGAGACACAGCTGATGGCCTGGGTACATGGATCTGCTTGTGCAGGGTGGCAGGCCACGGAAAGAAGTTGTGATCAAGGGTCACTCCTGGGTTTTTATGGATTAAGGAACTGAGTGGATGGTGATGCTTTTACTGAACCAGACCATGTTTGGGGCAGCGCAGTTGAGGGGAATGGAAGATTTGGTATATGAATTAGTTTGAATGACACTGCCTTATTAATATCTGGATGTGTCTCATCTAAGATTAAGAAGCTCTGATAGATATGTTTTTTAAAAACAAACCATATGTAACTCGTAAACGTACACTCAGAGTTGGCCAGCGGGACCAAATCTAAAGTCATCTAGCATTCAAGACCTAACTTTTGACACCCTAAATCTCTGCACAGGACTGGAGCCATACTTCTTAACCTATATAGATTTAACCATACTTTCTGCAATAAAAAGAAACTAACAGTTTTAAGTAGTTGGGAAAGCTAGGACTTCCATTTCGGTAACCATAGCTCTGCCCGGTAAGCACGAGCTAAGTGACATGAAACGGCCATTCCTGTTCCCCTGTGTGTCCCCGTCCCTTTATTATTTTATGGGAAGAACATGCAGCTTGAGGGGACCTGCCAACTCCATAAAGGGTAGAATGGAAAATAAGTTGTAGTCTGTTTATTTAATGGAAAACCACACAGACATGAAACAAGAATGAATTACATACACCTAACAGAAATGAATATCATACAATTTCAGGGAAAAAGACGTAAAAGTATATACCATATGATTCCATTACAGAGTTCAAAATCAGGAAACACTAATGTTTGGTGATAAATATTAGAATAGTAGTATTACCTAGGATGCTAAGAGCCTGCTGGTAAGTTGGAAACTCCCTACATCTATTTTTTTCCCCTTTGGTAATCACTTTCTAAAGAAACACCCTACACCCTGAGCTCAGTATAACATATGCTTTAAAAAGTATGTCAGCTGGGTATAACATGTTTTTAAAAATCATACAGTTATTAAGATTTGTGCTCTTGGTAAGTGATACATCAGTAAAAAGGTAAAGAAGGGCACCTGTGCCCCACCTCCCGAAGTTCTGATCCGTTGGTCTGAAGTGGGGCCCAGGCAGGGGTAATTTTTAGTGCCTCCCAGACACTTGCAACATGCAGCCAGCGTTGAGAACTTCTGCCTCAATCACTGGACTTAACTTAGCCTGCTGTCAACCAAGGGAGTGGCTGTTCCCTTGGAAGGGAAGGCAGTAGTTACCAAAGCGGTCTTCTTCCCACCTGAGAGTCCTGCCCAGGTCAACATTATTCCTTTATATTCCCCTCGGACCAGTGAGGGGCCTGAGGAGGCTTTGAAATGGGTCCGCAAAGGACCTTAAATCCCACCAGTACCTCAGTGTCCTCTAAACCTCAAGTTCATTTCGTTCTGCTCCCCAACCACATCGTTCTTAATGGCTCATAAGAGGTGATGCCAGTGTTTTTCAAACTGGGCTGCAGTGCTTTTGAGGGTCCTGATCAGTTAGTGCAGCGATGCTTGCTTTCCCCCCCCCCCTTTTTTTTCCCCCCTTTATACTCTGAAAGAGTGAGAGCCCCAAAGAGCTTTTGTATATGCAGGTTATACTTAGAAATTCAGATAGAAGTTTTAAAAATACATGTTTATAAATAAAAACACATTTTTATTTGATACATTTAAATAACATTTTATAAAACATAACTATATTTTCCAGAACAAATTTAGTGAAACGAGTAAAATTGTTTTACATTTTTGCAAATCTCTTTAATGTCTGGCTTAATGGAACACAGATGGGTTCTCATATCTGTTTCTGCATTCAGTCTGTTCCAATGCCACACGTCCCAAAGCCTCTGGGAAACTCCACTGCACACGCTCAACAATGAAAGTGAAAAAGACAACATCTTAGTATTATTACGAAAATGTTTTTGACCTCACAGACCCCCTGAAACAGGGTTTCCAAACCATTCTTTGAGAACCACTGGTTAGTGGACCTCAACTAGCGTGTGTGTGTGTGTATGTGCGTGTGAACTAGAGTAGAATACAGTACGGCAGAGTGCGTTGCACTTGATAAGGATAAATATCTTGATTAAACACCTCTGTTTCCTCTTATTCCAGCCACTGATGCTGGTTTGACCAGGTCGACACAGGGCCACTTAACAGTGTGCCCAAAAAGAATGGGGACTTAATACCCTCAGGACACCCTGGAGCCCAATTGGGGCTGGGGGTGTGGGGAGCCATTGTTAATCACCTGAAGAGATGAAACAGGATGGTTCATGTCATGGGCTCTTGTGAGATTGAGCTGCGGTCACCATGGCAATGGTGAACTCAGTAACACAGGCTTGTATTGGCTCCGCTTCTGTTTTGCTCTCCTCCCCACCCCTCCCTAATGTCACTTTCCAAGTAAACTGCCTACTCACAGGCTTCGCTCTCAGGAACCTGCTGAGATGGTTTTCTTTTGTGATAACATTGCTTTGGTTATAAGGCCATGATGGCTAATGCATTTTTCTCCTGCATACCATAATTTCAGAAAACAGTTTGAAAGACACTGTTTTGCCCAAATAACAGCATAAAAACTCCAAATAAAAAAGGTCAGTAATATAAAAATGTTCTGATTTTAACAAAACCTCCAGCAATTAGATTCTCAGTGAGAATGAAACTAAAAGTCCAATTATGAAATCACCTAAAACAAAAGCCAACAGAATTCAAATTCAAAGATCTGCCCCCCTAATTTCTTGACCTGCCCTGTTTTAGTCAGAAGGACCTTGGGTTTCCTCAAGAAGCTGCCGCCTAGTCTCATTAGAATGGGTGTCACTCCTTAAGCAAATTGATGCAACCCAAAATTTCTTGTATGTCCCACTTTTTCAGAGTCACGTGACATTGTGTTACCAGCCCCATGTGCACAGAACTTAGAAAATCCAACTAAAGCAAATGCTATAGCAGTTGTCCCAGAACCCACTGCACTGGATAGTACAGACACCCCCCCACCCCCAGCCTATCACCAAAGGGAAGACTGCATAGAATGTGGGGGAAAGGGAGGCAGCAAAGGAAAGGCATTCTTCTTGTATTTGTCTTCCCTGGAGACAGGTCAGGCCGGGACAGTGTTAGGATTCTGTCACTCAGGGTAAAGCTCAGCTGGGTTAACTGACACCATTTACTACTTTGGAATGGGCAGAAATTTTCTTATCCCACCTTTTCTAATCAGGATAGTCTATAAGTCAAGACACGACAAAAGTTCATTTTTCAAAGAACAGCACTTTGACATAGCCACCAAATCTGAAGGGGGCCACAGACAGCTGATTTCTCAGTGGTCACCTGTATGGACTCATGACCGAGGACCAAATGTTCTCTTCCCCTCTGTGCCTCGTCATCACAGAAGTCCCACTGTGCCAGAGATGGGATGGGAACCTCAATTAGGGACCAAAAGAGCCATGGAGTCAGAACTGATGGCATTATGCAAAACACAGTTGTAATGCTTAAACAAGTGTGTTTGTGAGCCATGATTTACATCCGTGTCTCACGATACAGGGGAAAACCCTCTCCAATAATAAAATACCTGTCTCAGGTTATTTCTGCAAATCCCGAGTGCCCGAGCTCTGCTTGTATAGGTCACAGTGACAGGGTCACGTGGTCAAGGCTGGATGACGCCAGCCCAAGCCTCACAGTGACTGAAATGTCACTTTTGTGCCATAGTCGGCCAGGAAGCTCCACTTGAGTTATAAAGCCTGTTTATGTGGCCTCTGAATATGAGCAACAGCTGTGAGCCAGCCTGTATCACCCGCAAGGCTGCTTCCAGCGGCCCGTGAAGCTCTGGCCCTGTTTTCTAGCACCACTTTTGTATGCAGCTAATGCACCGTGGTTTGGCATGTTCTGGAAGCCCAAACTAGGCTTTCTTATCTAAATCTGGTATGAAGAGGCTGGGCCCAATCAGCTGCACACACAAGAGATTGTGATGGGCTGCATCCTTGGAGGTCCAGGCCGATGACAAGCAACTCATGTGAGGTCAGTTACCTTTGCCCATTTTCACCATCTGATACGTCACACCTCTTCCCTGAGTGTAAGGAGTATGGGGTAGAAAGAATGGCAGAAGTATCTTCCCCAAGAAGGCAGAAGTGTTTCAATCACTGAGGCAGAAACATGAGGAGAAAAAGACAAGGGTTCCATTACACTGGCCACTTAGGTTGTCTCCTGTTTTCCCCTATTTTAAGTAATTGGTCCAACAAACATCTTTGTGGATAAAAACATGATTGTGAAATTGTGTCCTTGGGCTAGGTTCCTTACATTGGAATTATTACAGGGTCAAAGAAAGGGCCTGGACATTTTTAAGACAATATGTGATTCCAGACTGATACTCTAAAAAGGTCACATCAATTTACACACTCCCTGTAACTCACTAACGTTGGGTACTACTCTTATACTGGTGTGATGGTTACTTTTATGTGTCAACCTGACTGGGCTTGGGGATGCCCAGACAGCTGGTAGAATGTCATATCTGGGTATGTCTGTGACAGTGTTAGTGTTGGAGTCAGTAGACTGAGTAAGGAAGATGTGCCCTCCCCATGTGGGTGGACATCATCTGATCCACTGAGGACCCACATATAATAGAAACAAAAGGCAGACAGGAAGGGCAAGTTCACTTCCTTCTTGAGCTAGGACATCCACCTTCTCCTATCCTTGGACGTCGAAGCTCCTGGTTCTCAGGCCTTCTGACTTGGATTGAATTATACCCCCAGCTTTCCTAGTTCTCCATCTTACAGATGGCAAATCATGGCCTGTCTCAGCCTCCAGAATCATGTGCACTAAAATAAATCCACAATAAATCTCCTCATATCTATATAGATCCTGTTGGTTCTGTTTCTCTGGAGAACCCTGACTAATACAGCTGGGTATAAAAAAGTGTTCCTCACATTGGAGTATATGAAATGTCACAGGGTTCCATTTTTCCAAATCTGTTTTCATATCCCACTGTCCATCATCAACAAGAATTTCAGAATGATTTATTGGAAGACTTCCTCACCCTCTCTTGGGCTGTTCATGCTTATTCTCTCCAAGAAAGTAGGAGAAAATACTGGCTTTCAGTCCATTGTATTTGCTATCCCTGCTATTGTGCCTTTTCCAGACTATATGGCTCATTGGTCCACCCTCTACTCACCCCCAAAGACCGCGACAGGCTCACGCGGCCTGTGCTCAGTGTCCACACACCCCCAGCTGACCACCCCTATTCAAGACCCCCCACCCTGAGTGCCACACCAAGTCTCTGTAATCCGTTCCTCTCTCCCTGTCCCAGGACACCCAGGCATCACTGCTAGGGTTGGGCACCCACCTGGCAGAACTTTCTACATCTCCCCAGTGTTCCATCCCACCAACTTCCTTTGAAATGGTTCCCATTTTTAATGAGGCACAAGGTGACCTAGAGTAAAGCTCTCTCCCTTGCAGCAAGGCACTGTGACCTGTTTCTTCTGGAAAATGCACTGGATGGAAGGGGAGGGCATAAGTGTCACTTGTTGAGTGTCTTTCAAAGAAAGAGCATGACTTCTTCAGCCCTGCTCATTCCCGACGCCTGATATGTGGACTTCATTACTGGAAATGGAGATGCCGCCATGCCCATGAAGTCTCCCGAGGAATAAAAGCCACACAGCGACAGAGCAGAAAGATAGAAAGAGCCTGACTCCTGACATCATTCATACCAGACCCGGATGACCAACCTCTGCACGTGGACATGACAGAATTTTCCTTCTGTCTTGTTTCAGCCACTGTTATTTTGGGTCATCCAATCACAGCCAAACCTAAACCCAACAATACATCTCCCTTCAGTGTCCAGGTATGAAGACATTCTCTCAGCCCTGCTGGGATAATCCTGCAAGTTGCCAGAATGGGCTTAGATGTCTATTCTCAACCTTTGAAGTGCCCAGGAACACCTGAGGGGCTGTTAAAGGGTAGGTTCCCAGTCTCACAAGTGTGGAAGGCCCTGGCATGTGCATTTTGACAGACGTCCTAGAGATGGGGCTAGGCGGGGGAGCACATGCTGAGAGATGGTGAGACTTCGAAACCAAAAGCCTGGGTAGGGATGGTCTGCCGGCCACACATTCTCCTCTATCTGCACGAAAAGTTCTGTTTACTGTCCTTCCCGCACACTGCCTCCTCCAGACACATTCACACACCACCCCCACCAGAGGAAACCTCAACCCTTGTGTAGGAAGAAAGGACACACTTTTTTCTTTGGTGAATCTATAGCAGCAAAAACTAAGCAAGATGCCAGCATCTGGTGGCTGCCTGCCTTCCTTGGCTTGTGGCCACATCACTCCAGTCTCTGCCTCAGCAGCCACATGGTGCTATGGGCTGAAGGTTTGTGTCCCTCAAAACTTTTATGTTGAAATCCTAACCCCCAGTGAGATACTACTGTGTGTCCCCGAAAATAAGACCTAGCCGGACCATCAGCTCTAATGCATCTTTTGGAACAAAAATTAATATGACCCAGTATTATATTATATTATATTATATTATATTATATTATATTATATTATATTATATTATACCTGGTCTTATATTAAAATAAGACGGGGTCTTATATTAATGTTTGCTCCAAAAGATGTATTAGAGATGATGGTCTAGCTAGGTCTTATTTTTGGGGAAACCATTATAGTTGTTGAATGAAGAAGAAAAAGTTCAGAGGCTCCTATCTATTAGGTTGCTGCAAAAGTAATTGTGGTTTTTGCAATTATTTTTAACCTTTTAAACCGCCATTACTTTTGCACCTACTTAATAGAATCATCAGAAGTGTTACAATTAAATTGTCTTGAAGGTACAATTAAATTGTCTTGAAGGTACAATGAAAGAGGTGTAAACATTTTTCACATTTTAAAGAGTCAAATCATTGAAGGACCTAAATAATCAGAATTCTCACTGTGGAGATCTTGTAACAATTTTAAATTACTAGAAAGCCATTATTATTTGCTTTCTACTTTTAAGTTTGATGAGTCTTTTAAGATTTTTTTCCCCCTGAAGTTACTAAAGTATGTGAAACTTAGTCCAATAGCTGCTCTAGACCAAATTCCCCATCATCATCTAACGTAAAGATTATGTTTAATGTGAGTGGAAGATAGATGAACTGCAACAGGATGAAAAGGCAGTTGGGAATAATGGCCTCTGGCCGTGAAGACACACAAGTTAAAGAATTGTCAACCCACGACAGAGATTCTATCAGTGATGAATCTGTCATTTCACTTGACTAGTGATCTAGGACAATTATGGGAAAACTAACATAAATGGCCTGAGTGAACAGACAGACTGGGGCCATTTGTTTCTTAAGTGAAATTTCGAGGCACCCAACTTCAGCCTTTGCTTTTCCATCACCACTGAGTGGCAGTTGGCAGAGAGAGATGACCTTTACTTAACCTTGAGAATAACTCTACCCCTTCCTGGCCAAAATAAGGAATGTGTGTCAATGCCTATTGACCATCCATTTGCAGGAGTTACTGGATGTTTGGTCTAAGTTGATGATATCTTTGCCTTTTTGAACTGTATTTTACAAAATAAATATATTTGTAGGTCATCTTGGAAGTTAGAGAGGGCCACACACGAGGTACAGATACATGACAAATTCAAAAGATAACTTTGATCTGTTTTGTTTTGACCCGGGGTTTTTGGTGTTTCTTTTTTTTTTATTCAAACATTTATCTGAATGAAGGTAGAGAAATAACCAGGTTTCGTCTGCCACCTTCTTACTGGGAGACAATCTACTTTCATTCCTTTAGGTATTTAAAAAACGTTTATTGCTGTCAGCAACCCAATAGATAAGTGATTCCAAAACAAATCCTAAATCAAGCACTGTTTCTAGACTTAACTCCTTCCCTCCCAAACATACCTGTGTAATGATTTGTTCAAAGATCTGAAGTAAACGAAATCAGATCAGATATCCAATCCCTCAAAGGAAATGGTTTCAGTGAAGTTAAATCCCAAAACTTGCCCTCGTTTTCACCTCTCCAACCCATCCTTATCGGGAGCTTCTTGTCACCAATAAGATTAGTGCATTGCGCTAAATCAGATTTTTCATGTTGGATTAATCGTGAAAATGCCATGAGCCAAATAACTTATGTGATTGAAAAGTACTGATGAATCCAACCACACATTCCATGGATCAATAATAGACTATTGCAGAAATACCCTTGATAAGTCTGCAAGATCGTGGCGAAGGTTATTTCATGATTATAGAATCATAAATAATGAATATGGAATGGTATCGAATGACTGATGTCTTAAATATTTCCAAATATTTAAATGTTTTAAATATTGTTGTTTATAATGTCACTTATTTTAAAAATAGTACGTATGCATTGTAGAGAATTTTAGAACTATAGAAAACAACAAAAAATAAAATTACCTATCATCCATCACCCCCAAAATAATTAATCCTAATAGTCTTGTATAAGTTATTCTAAGGATATGTGTGTGTGTCCTTAGAATAACTTAAAAAAAAATTGCACTGCAAATATAATTTTGCCTCATTTTTCAAATGCCATTATATTGGACATTTAACTATGACATGATATTGTGTCATATGGATACACCATAATTTATTTCACAAATTCTGTATTATTGGACTTGTTAGATGATCCTAAGTTTTCATTTTTATAAATATTATTATAACAAATATCCCTGTACAAAAATATTTGTCCTTATCTCTGATGATATCCTTAGGAAATATTTATAGAAAGGTAAATATTCTAACAGCTCTTATTACCTATTGCCAAATTGCCTGGGAAGGTAGACTCAATTTTACATTCCCGCTAGCAAAGTATAACTGTTCACTTGTCAACATCATGTATTGATAACCTATTTATTTAACATACATATTAAGCTTTACTTATTTAAGAAAGTGATAGTGGGTCTTCCATGATCATTTTCAGAATAATGATATAAGTTTAAAGAAGTTGAAAAGTACAGTTTAGATCGCTAACAGGATTTTTTTTTTCTCCCCTAGGACACAGCTCCCTGGCCCATGCTCGTATTATGAGCCTTGCGCTCCCTATGGCTGAGGCAGTCAGTCTCCTGTCCTCAGCAGGCCGCTGGCCGCTCACAGCAGCTCCCTGGCAGCACATGGTGGCCCACAGCAGCCCACACCCAACTCTGGCTGCTCAGCTCCGAGGACAGCCATTGTTCACAATCTTAGCTGTAGAGGGCGCAGCACTCTGGCTCATGTGGGAATTGAACCTGCCAACCTGGGCGTTAAGAGTGCGGTGCTCCAACCACCTGAGCCACTGGGCTGGCCCGCTAGCAGGAATTTAATGAGACTTATTTATTTTGCAAACTTGTATTAAGAGTTTCCTGGCAGCCCCAGGAGGCAGGAATCACTTATTTGTATGGCAGAACTTAAACTTTCAAACTCATTTAGAAAATTCCCTTCATATATTCTTTTGCAAGAAGGAAAATGATTATGGGTCTTTTTCAAAAATTAAACCTGCCGGGGCGACCTGGTGGCTCTTTTGGTTAGAGTGCTAGCTCTCAACAAGTTTCCCAGTTCCACAACTAAATTAAAGGACGACTTGGAGCTGATGGGCCCTGGAGAAACACACTGTTCCCCAATATTCCCCAATACAATTTATAAAAGAAAAACATTAAACCTGCCTAAGGCATGTTTTGGCAACGATTTGCAGCAACTTCCTACAATACATAGAGACTTTTGGCCTCAATGAAAGTGGCCTAGCAAACTCTTCTTTTGAAAGTAATAGAACGCAAAGAGAAGAAATACAGTGATCTGATTATAGACCCTTGTAAGTTATCGAAGACTTACAGACCATCCTGTTAAATAGGCCTCAATGACAGCTCGCCGCAGTGTTAAAATCAGAATACAGAAAACACAATTCTAAAATTATGCTTAAATCATGTTAATTTTCTTTTTAGGGATCTACAAGATAATTTAGAAATTTATAGAGCCTCAGCATCATGGTCAAGGGCACCCCTTTATCACTCAGTTGTTGAAGTACATAAGCATCAATTGGTAGAAGGTCAGATCAACCAACTTTATCACCCAGTCCCTGCTCTTTATTTCTCAGAAAAATTGTGAATTCTCTTTTCCATTCTTTAGCTTTTTTCCATAGTTGTATAGTATCTTTGAGGAAATCCTTCTCTAAGTCAAATACCATCTCGGTAACATCTTGTCTCAAGAAGTAAGTGCACAGGTTTCTTTAGAAGGGTTTGCATGCAGAAACTTTATAGGAAATCTGATCTGAAAGCCTTGTCTTGGGATTGGACTTTAGTTGAAGTACTGCTGTCACAGTGTCCTTCTGGATCTGACAAGAAGTAAGCCCTCCCATGGAGTCCAGGATGAGGTTGCCCTTTGCTTTGCATGTGTTACCAGAAGGGGGCAGTTAGCAAGTGCTGATTCCAGGCGTGTCCATTTAAAGCACCTCACTCTCCTCTCCTTGCCTTCAGAATACACACATGATCAAGCCTCTGCCTGCCTTCCCAACACCCCCTTGCTCTTTCTGCTGCAACTCCACCGACTTCTTTCTGTTTCAGCCCTCCAGCTTCTCGCTCACCTCAGGACCTTTGCACATGCTGTTTCCTTGCCTGGAAAGCACCTGCCCCAGCTTTTTGCCTGGTTGGTTCTTCCTACCCTTCAGGTTTTATCAGATGCCACCCTCCTTAGACCAGGTTTTTCCCCCATTATTCTCCATCATGTTTTTCATGGCACGAATTGCAATTTATAGTTTTGAACAATGATTCTCAAAGTTTCTGGGGTATAGGATGGATCTTTTTTCACAAAATATGATAAAGATAGATTGCTAGCAAAATGAGATGGGAGAAAAGACATACAACAGCAGCCTGATTTTTTTTTTTTTTTTTGAACTAAACTCAACAAGCCTCAAATTACTGTTAAATTGCTATAGAAATTTAGAAACACTTCTCTTATCTTCTGTGCTAGCTTGTCTCAGCCTGGTAATACAGAGGCTGTGGCCCAGCCCTAGACCCCTCTGTGACAATCACTGGTTTGTACCCACTAGACTGTAAGGTCCACTGGGGGAGGGACCTGATCTGTCTTATTCACCACATGTTCCTAAAGCCTAGAATGGTACCTAGATGGTAGTAGGTGTTATATATATTTTCACTGAACAACTTGAGTGGTTGAATGAACAGTCACAAATAAAGGAGGATGTCTAGCAAAGAGGGGTCCACTGGGCAGTTTGGATGGGCGTAGCAGAGTGGTCCACTGTTGGCTGTGTGACGGGGTGCAGGGGCATGAAGTCTGAAGAATTATGGGCGTCTAGCAGGGGCCCAGAGATGACACTCTCCGTGCCTAGGCCCACGGAGGTCAGGTGGTGCTGGGCAGGGCCTCTGCCAGTGCAGCAACAGCTCAGCTCAGCCTGCGCCCTACCCCCGTGCTCTGACTGGTAGCTCCTCTCATCTCTGACCAGATTCCCTATGAGGACTCTGGGTGGAAATTCCATTCAAGGTCCACTGACGTGATCTGGGTGGGAGTGGGGAGCTGCATGAGGAGAGATTCACAGACTCTAGGAGTCAAGTTTAGGTGGCATCGGCTGGCGCTCAGCAGCCCTCTGCTAGTGAGTGGGTACCTGGACACATGGTTCCAGAGAGAGGCCAGCGGGGCCCCAGGTTCTCAGCGGGACCACAGAATCTGCAGGGCCTGAGGGGGCAGGAGACAGCTGAGTCAAGCCTGGTGGGCTTCCTGAGGTGGTCCCTGCTGTTAGACACAGGACTTCAACAGAGAGCAGGCTCAGATATAAACCCACAACGGAGATAAGGGAACTGAACTTTGCTGGACTTATCAGTCTGGCCAGGAGAAATGTTGTGGGCAAAACACACGGGACAGAGAGAAATGGGCAGGGGGAGGGGGCTGGACCCAGGGGCCTTCAAGGAGGAGGTGAAGGCAAGGTCAGACAGGAAGCCTGAGCAGTGAGGATTCTTTTCATGGAGAGGCCCTGGCAGGACCAAGCGGCTGCTGCAGAACGAAAACATAGCAGGAAGGAGAGACGGTGGGAAGCAGAGATGTGAGGACGCAGGAAGAGAAGGCACTGGAATTCTCCGAGGCTGGGCCTGGCCCCGCTACCGTCAGAGCAGAGCTGTCTGGTCCTACATCCATATCAGACAGTGTAGTAACCTTGGGAAATGACCTTAAAACTCACCATTAATAAAGGCCCCAGCCAGGAAAACTATCCTGTACAATCTCTAGGGAGTGTGTTATGTGCCCAATATTTTCATTTGTGTTTCTTTCCCTATCACAATCAGCAGTACGACACTTGAAATATGAAAGGCCTATATTTAGGTCAACCTATGTAGAAGTGCCATTTGGGGTCAAATGGTCAAAATACCAGCCATTTCCCATCGTTCCATGGAATGTATTTGGGGCCAGGTCAGAAAGCAGAGGGCAGCCAGGTCTGGGTGTGGAGGAGAGCCGGGCCCCAGAGACCAGAAAGGTGATGGAGCCACGAAGAGGGAAAGTGGCTGCATGTCCTGAAGCAGAGGGAAAAGGGACAGTGACCAGGGGAGCTGGCATGGAAGAGCAAAGGTATGGGGTGTTCTCTGACAGGAGGACAGACTCCGGGTGGTCTGCACCAGGCCAGGCCCTTCCAGGTTAAGCCACCAGGTGCTCTGGACCCGTCTCAGGAGGGCTGGCCCATGCAACTGTGCTGTGATCCCAGAGGTGTAAACTTAGCCTCCAGAGCTACGTCTGTAACGTAGGAAATGTAAGTCTGTGTTGGTTTTCATTGGATTCGTGAGTCATTTTTTCCCACCCTGATGATCCTGGGCAGCCCAACACTCAATGTCCAACCACCCCTGGTGGGACGAGGCTGCCCGCTCCTGCAAACCGGAAGCAACCACACTCAGCGCCTCTGGAAGAAGGAATGCCCAGCGGCACAGTCCCAGAACCGCCCAAGGCAACAGGACGCCCGCCCTAACCTCTGCTGCTGCCCTACCTGCTGAGGCGTGCCCCCAGAAGTGCCAGCTGGGAAGGGGCCAGCTTTCCAAGGACAGCACCTCGCCCCTTCCCTCGTGCCAGTAGGCCCTGGCCCCTGACTGCTGTGGGAGAAGCCGCACCCTCACATCCTCATTGGCCCCACATGTCCCCTTCCCTCCCCTCTGTTGTCAGCCTGCTGGGTGGCAATGGGAGAGGACAAGGACACTAAAGCTTACCTGGGGAAATGCTCACTTACCTGGAGATGAAAGGACACACTCTTGTTCCATATGGGGGGCCCCAGGCTAATCCAGGGCTGTGGAGTCTGTCATGCAGGGACTCTAGTCCCGCTCCCAGTATAAGAACACAGGATATGGTGAGACCAAAAAGGAACACCCACGGAGCCATAGGTAGGGGAGTCATACCACTATATTCTCGCTGGCGGTTGGGTTGGAGACACAGGAAGCTGGAGCCACGTGATCCGCAATCTGCCATCTGCTTCTCTGCCAACCAACCAACCAACCAACCAACCAACCAACCAACCAACCAACATAACCACGGCAGTTATATCAGTGGCTAATGGCTAACCGGTTACAGCTGATGGCCAACTAGTCACAGCTGATGGCCATCTACTACCCGAGCCAGCACCTTTCCACGTGAGGCCGAGAACCTGGAAACTGCTCTCTGGGACTCTGTCCCCACAAGTCCCTGCTCCTTCCTCAACGTCCTCTGGCAGGGCCACCTCTCCTGCACACCACCCAGGCCTCGGATACTTGCCCCCAAGTGTCCCCTATGAAAGTTTAACAAGTTATGAATCGCTTATGCTTCAGTTTCCTCAGCTGCCAAACAGAGATAATGATGGTAGCTGCATCCTAGGTCCTAGGGTCTGTGTGAGCACGACATGAGAGACATCCTTAGAACAGTACCTGGCACATAATAAGGATTCAATTTGGGTTATGTAATAATAATTATATAAATATCTGTCATGCAAGGGACCCTGCTCACTGCGCCGTCATGCAAGGCGTCCGGCGGGGTTTCTTCTCCCGCTCCCCACATAAGAACGCAGGACATGGTGAGGCCAAAAAGGAACACCCACGGAGCCATAGATAGGGGAGTCATACCACTATACTCTCGCTGGCAGCTGGGTTGGAGACACAGGAGGCAGGAGCCACACTATCCACACCACTTCTCTCTGCCAACCAACCTCACTTGCTAGCTGCAATCCACCGTGCTAACGGCAATCTGCTCTTGCTAGCTCAGCCACCATCTTCTTGCTAGCCCCCATTTTCTGCTAGCGTAGCCACGGCAGCTATATTAGTGGCCAATGGCTCACTTGTTACAGCTGATGGCCAACTAGCCACAGCCGATGGCCATCCAATCACAGTTGATGGCCATTTACTACCTGAGCCAGCACCTTTTAGCGTGAGGCCAAGAGCCTAGAAACTGCACTCCTGGCTCTGTCCCCACAACATCGTTGTTCTTGAAAAGACACCAAAAGTTTCTCCTGCAACTCAGGGCAGGAATGCAGCAGGGTGTCAGGAATGCAGTGGCTCCAAGAACCAGGCTCCGACAGGTCTCTCAGCTGCTCTTCTCTGTTCCTCCGACCACGTCTGTCACTTTGGTCTCTCTGCAGACCAGCCTGCTCTACTCCTCAACCCACAGGGCCCGATGTGTCCACCCACAGCTCCTAAATGCTCATCTTACAGGCGCAGCCCTGTTCCTCGTTGGCTTCCCTTGTGAACTGGGGGATGGTCCCCAAAGAACAAGGAAATAATTGTGAGCTAGACATATTCCCCAAGAGGTGTCTGCTATAGGACAAAAGAGAGCATTCGCAGGACTTCTTCACACGTTGATGTCAAAATGACAGTTGGCTTTCTGCCCTTTCTGGAGAAGTTGCTAAAGCAAAACACTGTTGTGAGCTTGGATGTCACTACCAATAGATTTAATTTAAGGCACTTCTTTGACTCACACAAAACAATGTTTCCTTTTATTTGGACCTGAATTTTGAAGAGCTGGCATTCTAAATAACAACCAGAACAGACTGTGATTAAAAAAAAAAAAAAAAAAAAAAAAAAGACACAGCTCCAATCTCTGGGGCCTTGAATATTTAGAAGCTATTTTGAATTTTTTGTTACTTTTACTGTATCTACTCTTCTTGTCACATTTTAACTATTTTGTTGAATGTATGAGTAAAAGACAAAAAAGGCCATTGTGATAGCTTTTCTGAAGTGACGTGTTTGGCAAAGGTCAGACAGTGCTGAACGTACCTCGGGTGATTAAAATAACTGACAACAGAGCTAACAAATGAAACAAGTATGAGGAGGAGCTTTGTGGCCTTCCCTTGTCTGCAGAGAAAATAACTGTGCTCATTTTCATGGCTGAGCACGAAAATCTCCTGTTTTATTTTTATTTAGAAGAGCTAGCAGAAAAGCAAATGGAAAAGGGAGAAAAGGTAATGGTTTCAGCAATGCATTTAAACAAGGGAACATGTGCCATTCGTTTCTATTTAGGATTCAACAGTTAGAAAAGGAATACACATGGAACCTCAAATGTTGGGCCAGAAAGCTTTTCTTTGGCAAAAACCAAATAAGCGTACAATCGTAGAGCCCCTCTACAATTCTCCTGTTGACGCTATGCCACTCTGGGAAAGGACCGTCTCATGTTTAAGGATAACAGGATTGCAAGGCCAGGATGAATTTAAGAAACTATCTGGCGGGGGCGGCAGGTTAGCTCAGTGGGTTAGAGCGTGGTGCTAATAACACCAAGGTTGCCGGATCGATCCCCGCATGGGCCACTGTGAGCTGCAGCCTCCTTAAAAGAAAAAAAAAAACTATATAGAAAACCACCCAAATGTTCATGAACAAAGGGAT
This sequence comes from Rhinolophus sinicus, assembly GCF_057876585.1. Classification (NCBI taxonomy): domain Eukaryota; kingdom Metazoa; phylum Chordata; class Mammalia; order Chiroptera; family Rhinolophidae; genus Rhinolophus; species Rhinolophus sinicus. The sequence goes on from NC_142517.1 coordinate 7,064,756, forward strand.
AAACAAAATGTGGTCTAGCCATACAACAGAATATTACTCAGCCATGTAAAGGAAGGAAGTAGTGACACATGCTACAGCGTGGATGGGCCTTGAAAACTGTATGTTCAGTGAAATAAGCCAGTTACAAAAGGCCACATATTATGATTCCATTCATATGGAAGTCTAGAATAGGGAAATCTATACAGACCCAAAGTAGATTTGGCATTGCTTAGAGCTGGGGTGAGAGAAGCTGGGGTGAGAGAATAAGAGGTTGATAGCTAAAGAATATGGAATTTCTTTTTGAGATGATGAAATGTTTTAAAATTGACTGTGGTGATGGTTGCACATATCTGTGAATATACTAAACCACACTGAATTGTACCCTTTAAATAGGTGAATTATAATTGTGTGTGTGAGTTCTATCGCAATAAAAACGCTTTAAAAAAAAACGAATGGCAACATGCATGGATGAAAACTGGTTTCAAAAAAAAGCTATCTATATTATCCACATTTAGGTAAACCCAAATGTGGAAAACTGAGAAATGCTGGCTGACTGACCTGGCTGGTCTCCTGATAAAGCCTTTTCTTCTTGTATTGATTGTCAAGCCAGTTTTCTCATGTTGAGTGAATTTGTATTCACTGGATCACATCTTATACAATAAATAATTGTTTTAAAATGTTAAGTTATCCCACAATATGGGATCCAAACTAATTTCTTTCCATGTCATAAACCTAAGCAAATAGGTGAATTCTCCAAGCTCAGAGGGCCCCCCTGAATGTGGTCACACCTTTCATATTTTGATAAACCATGGCCGTGTTCTACAGCTCTACCCAGAACCTGTTTTGTGGAAAAGTTGTTATTTGTAAAATGACAAATATTCGATAGAAAGAGATGTAGGATTCAGGGAGCTTGGAAAATGCAATTTCTGTCCCGCCACTGGCAAATGAGAATGTCAACAATGGTGACCATTTTTAAAGCAAACAAATGCAGGAAGTTCAGAGCATGTGGGAACCTGATGCTGAAAGCTAGGATCATAGCCTCTGTCTTTGGGACACTAGGGTTTGGTAGAAAAGAAATAAAAGATGCAGTCACCACTTACCATCTAAACATGAAGACAAAAGGACACTATTCAAGAAGTTGCTCCTTCTATATGCTAATAAGTAACTGAGAGACTTGGAAAAGATCAAGCAACCGCAGAAGGAACCCAAACCAAAAGAGAGGTTAAAAGAAAACAAAACTGAGCCCTCTCTACAGTCTGGTCCATTATGGGGTATAAACCACCCGAGGCTTGGGAATTCTGGTGGGTCCCTCAACTTCTCATGGGCAGATAGTGAGCCAGACAGTCCCTTGTTTTCAGAGAGTTTCCTCCAAACCCAGGTGGACACCCAATCCAGAGACCAGGAAGTGAAATTGGCGTGGACGCTCCTGGCAAGTTTCTTCTAGATTTCTCTGGATTTTTAAGATTAACCTATGCCACAAAAACATTCTCCTGAAAGTGCTGTGGACTGAATCAGGGTTCGCTGGCTTGAATTCAAATATCAAGGTGGCAGGTCAGGGATGGGCTATGACATGGGGTTGTTTATGAGCCCACAGCTACCCTAGGAGAACTGGTTATAGGCAAGAGCCTGTAACCCTCCCTGGAGACGGCCACAGAGCTCCAGAAAACAGCAGAGCAGTGCCATCTAGGAACCGGAATAATCAGCCCCGTGTCCTGTGCTGATTATTACCTTGGACTTTTTTAAAAACCTCAAATAAATTGATTTGCAGACCATAGGGAGAAATCAAACAAACATAATGCTTCCTTGTGGATCAAAGCCAAGGTAGCGATGCAAGCAGTACTCATCCTGACTTCGCCCCGCAGCCTGCAGGAACGCCAGGGAGTTCCCACCGGCCTCATCTCCCAGGGGCCGTAACCCGCAGGAGATGTCTTCAGAAGCTGTTTGTGAGACATCACAGTCCAGCAACTTTGTGACTGATACTCAGTGGGCCCGCCTATGACAGCGTTTGCACAGGTCATCTCTGAAAAATGAACACGTGTTTATATTTAGGAAATTTCTGCATTTAGGTGTTTACTCTGAAATCACTTCAAGTGGCTTTCTAGATTTTAGCAAAATAAAATGATGTCTACTAAAGCTAACCAGACACACACCCTGCAACCCAGCAACCACTCCTGGTGATATACTCAACAGAAATGCACACAGATGTGCACAACTGGCGTATTCAAAAGTGTTCATAGCAGCATTATTCATAATAGTCGAAACACTGGAAGCAATCCAAATGTCCGTCAACCATGGAGTGGATAAATAAATAGTGGAATAGTCCTTCAAGAGAATACCATAGAATAGTCGGTGACTCTTATGTACAGTGTTGAATAAAAGAAACCAGACACAAATGAACACATACTATATGAGTCCATTTATAGAAAGTTCAAAAGTGGGCAAGATAGAATCTCTGGTATTAGAAGTGAAAATAGTGGTAATCCTTGGGGAAGAAGGTGAGTGTGGTAGCTGAGGGGGGCAAAAGAGGAGTTTCTGGAGTGATGGTCATCTCCTGCTTCCTAACCTGACTGGTATTTTAAAGGGTGTGTTATCTTTTTTTTTTTTTTTTTTTTCTATTCCTATGTGTATACATATTTAAATTAACATACAGGTGACATAGAATATTAGTTTCAGCTGTACAAGAGTACGTTATCTTTTAAAATTCATCAAGCACTTATCATTTATTTGCATACTTTTCTACATCTTGTATGTTGATAAGAAATGTATTTTTAAATAACTTTTTAAAAATATCTTTTAATGATCTATATGGTAGCTCAAACTATTGTTAGGACTAGTATGTTGTTGTAGAAAACTGTCAAACTTCCAGATTTGCAGTGTAGTGTTGATGTATCTGGAGAGACCCTAAATGAGGACAGTTGGTGACCACTCTGTTGTATGGTATTGTTGATAACTGGAGCCCCGAGACTTATACTTAAACTAAATCTGGGTATTGGCCCTACCGCATTGTTTAACAACACAATCCTGCAATGTAAAGTTTTAAGATACAGAAAGATCTAGCCTAATGGTGACTTGGATCCCAACAATTGATCTTCCCCTCGTGTCTTATTTTGGAACTGAAGTCATCATCCTAAAAGTACACCTGGGACCTCTTTACCTTTATGTGATGGATGGCTCAGAGGTCACTGCAAGCGTGCACAAGACAGAACCTGGGTAGACCCAGGAAAGTCGAAAATTAAGTGTCGGGGAAGAAACCAGAGGATTTCTTTCAAACTTTTTCCTTTGGGTGACTTTTAAAAATTTAAATTTTGTCGTGCCCCCTAAAAGATTGTATTATTCCTGTAGTGCCTCAATGGCTAAAGAAAAAGTATACATATGTTGCTTTCATAGAAGAGTTTAAACTTTTTAAAACAGCTTTATTAGGTCATAATTTATATGGTATATATTCACCACGGGCCCTGTGCAATGATTTAGTAAATGTATAGAATCGTGCGGCAGTCGCCACCACCCAGTTCAGGACCCCACAAGTTTCCTTGTACCCACTGACAGTTCCTCCCTGCTCAACGCCCAGCACCAAGCAACCACTGTCTTGCTTTATGTTGCTATCCATCTGCTTTTTTCTTGACATGTCATATAAATGGAAATGGAGTCAGTTTCTTCTGACTTCTTTCACTTAGCACGTTTTCAAGGTCCACTTAGGTCTCAGCATGTAATAATACTTTATTTCATCCCTTTGTATTGCTGAATAATATCCCATTGCATGGATAGACCACATTTTATGTATCCATTCACCACCTGATGGACATTTGAGTTGTTTCCAGTGTGGAGTTATTATGAACCCTTGTGCACATGTCTTTTTGGGAACAAATGTTTTTCTTTCTCCTGGGTAGAGTCCTAGGGGTGGAATTGCTGCTGGCTTGTATGATAAATTTATGTTGAACTCTTTAATGAAACTGCCAAACTATTAACCATTTACATGCACAGGGGTATTCCAGTTTTTCCACATCCCTGCCAATCCTTGTTACTATCTGCCTTTTTAAAATTGTAACCGTTCTAGTAGGTACATGCCAGTATCTCACTGTGGTTTTAATTTGCATTTCTGTAAGGACTAATGATGTTGAGCAACTTTTTGAAATACCTGAAGCTATAAAATGAAATAGTGCTTATAAGCATTACTATGTAAGCATTACTTTAACAGAATATTAAAATAATACTGCATTTTAGATTTGCCTAGTGGCAATCTCTAACGCAGTCAAAATTATTTTTATAAACATCCGTCATGTTCATGATCATCATAAAAGAGTACCTATGTGCGTTTATGACTTTGTCTTTCACTGACAACTCTATAAAAATGAGTCATGCAGGAATGATTTATGCCCTGCAGGAAAGTAGACAGCTCTCCCTGTGGTGTTTCTGTCTAGGGCAGTTCTTCTTTTGCTTAAATACATCATATTCCTATCACAGAAAAAAAAAGGTGATAAAAATAAATTGCTCAAACAAACAAAAAAACCTCTGTGAGTTTAGTTGACCGTTCAAGGCCCAAAATGAAATGGGGAAATTTTAGCAGCGTCTTTATAATTAATATGACGGGATGTGCAACAAGTGAGAGGTGACAGGTGGCCCATGGTTGGTGATGCCCAATGAGCCAAGCTGCCCAATCACAGAGGACGGGAGGCGAGGAAGGGGTCTGGGCTCATTTCTGGAAAGGGGGAGTTTTGTGGCGCGTGGGTTCCATTCTCCAATTTGGCTCTTTCCAAAATGGGATTTTCTCTGTATATAAAGGGATGAGACAAGTTCAAGAGCTTGGTTGAAGCCTTAGTAAGTTCCTGGAAACTTCTCGAAACCTGCAGAAAAGAGTTCTTAGACTTTCTTCTCTAGGATCTTAAGAGATTGACTATCCCAGGTCTCCTTTCACATTTTCATTTCACATCCCATTTCCCAATGAAGTAAGCTCCTAGATCCCATTACAAAATCCCAACTCAGGACGAATGAAGGTTCCACGGACTCTGGTCCCTTCGTGGGTTTAATAGCAAGCACCTCTGACCTCCAGCCCATTTTTTAAGGATCTCAAAGAAAAGAATGGCCTTTTTGGTAACCTCGTTCTTTTCCTCTAGAATGTCTTGGTCTCTGCCTCTCTCTCCCCAGTTCTGAAATGATTTTCTGGCTGGAGGAGACCAGAAATATACAGGGGGCACTCATAAAAATTGTGCTCTTGCTTCATTCCTAGACACACACACAGTGGAAGTGGGCCCCTATGTCCACTGACAGTCATATGCAGGAATGGTCCAAGGGGTGTTATTCCAAATAGCCCCAAACTGGAAACTAACCAAGTGCTCATCAACAGGAGAAAGGGCCCATGAATGGTAGTGTGTTCACACATGGAGTTCTATTCAGCACTGAGGATGAGCCAGCTACAACTGCACACACAGTGTGAGCGAGTGTCACAAACTACTGTTAAGCAAAGAAAGCAGACACAAAGGAGCATACACCCTGTGATTCCATTGCTACCAAGTTCAAAACCGGGCAAATGGGATCTACAGTGTTGGAGGGGGTGGTGGCTGAAAGGGAGCACAGGGGATTATCTCGTTTTTGATCTGGGTGCTGTTTTCATGAGCATATTAACTTTGTAAAAATATATGAAGCTTATGACCTATGTAGGTTTTCTGTAGATGTATTATTTTTCAATAAAAGTTTTACATTTAAAAATTAGCGTAGAAGGAAGAATGGCTTTATTCTCTTAATGCTAATATTTATAATAAAATCACTTTGAAATTTCCTCTAATAAACTGTGTTCTTCAATATATTCTTCAAATACTCGTAGACCTTTGGAATATGAAGAAAAATGATAGTGTTTTATGTAATTTCAGAAAGCAGTTTTATGTCTTTCTTTAAAATCTACCTGAAATGGGCAGGCCAGTTGGCTCAGTTGGTTAGAGCGCAGTGCTCATAACACCTAGGTCGCTGGTTCGATTCCCACATGGGCCAGTGAGTTGCGCCCTCCACAACTGGATTGAAAGACAACAACAACTTAACTTGGAACTGATGGGTCCTGGAAAAACACACTGTTCCCCAATATTCCCCAATAAAAATTAAAAATAAGAAATCTATCTAAAATGAAACCTCCAACTCCTTTGTATGAAGCCCACCAGAATTTACTCCCAAGTCCTGAAAAGTAAATTTCTTTTTGAGGTGATAAAAATATTCTGGAATGGAATTGTGGTAATGGTTATGCAACTCTGTGACTATACTAAAAACTCCTGAATTGTACATTTTTAAAGGATAATTTTTATAGTAGGTGAATTATAATACAATAAAAACAATTTCTGCCCAAGAAACGAGATTGAAAATAATACAGGTAATGCAAGCACAAGTAAACCACAAGAAAATGACAAGGCTGACACATCTGCTTTCTCACAAGCTCATCTTCAGCCATAAAGAAAAAAGATCTGACAAGACCTTAGCAAAAATTAATTGAAATTATCAGGAAAAATAATTGAATTATTGACATAGTTATTGTTGACACTCAAGCAAAACATATACCTGAGATTAATGATCAGATTTAAGATCATGTGATCTACCATCTAGCATTTTTCAAAATTTCACCAAACTTAATGATAAATGTTTAGCAGATTGTTTTGCAATTTCTTACTACAGAAGTTCAAAAAGAAACATACCACTGGGAAAACACTTATTCTTCCTACCACAGTAAAACTGGTTAAAATAGCCAGAAACAATATGGCACCAAATGGAAATGCATTCTTTTGCTAGTAAATCTGACGGGAAGATAGTGAAAATGGGAGATTTGAAGAAACAATTATTGCAACAAATTACCCACGGTGGGAGGTTTGCTATACAGCTGGGTGAAAGCACAAACGTTTCTGACATGTTTCAGCTTGTGGTATTTGCTGATTGTTACAATAATCAAATTCATTAGGAGCTACTTTTTGTGGGCCACTAAAAGAAAGATGTGTCAGAGAAGTAAGCTTTAACCATAAGTGACTTATTCAAAGTAATATATTTTATGGAAACCTGGCTAAGTGTAACCATTGTTGGAGTGGCTGCTTTGATGAGAATTTTAAAAAGATTTCAGAGAAAAGATATAAAGATGACATCTCATGTGAAATCCATTTACTGCACCATTATTAGGGAAGCTATTGTAGAAAATAAATTGAAGGAGAAATGTAGGTTTTAGAAAATATCATAGAAGTTTTCATTCATTCATTCATTCATTCATTCATTCATTCATTCATTCATAAATGAACAGAAACAGAGGTATGAGCAATAAGGAATGGTGGAGACTATGGAGAACTGAACAGTGCAAGTTTGTTAAATGAGCCGGCCAGTGCTCAGATCTAGCTGATAAGTCCCATGTGGGAACACAGGCAAGCATCGCCAGAGATCCAGTTTTTAAAGAGAAATCCCCTGATTTTTTTTTCAATCACCTGATTTTTTTCTCTCTCTCTTTTTTATTTATCTATTGGGGTGACAATTGTTAGTAAAATTACAAAGATTTCAGGTGTACAATTCTGTATTACATCATCTATAAATCCCATTGTGTGTTCACCACCCAGAGTCAGTTCTCCTTCCATCCCCATATATTTGATCCCCCTTACCCTCATCTCCCACCTCCCCACCCCCTTTTTAATCCCCTGATTTTTAAAGCCCACATGACAGGAAAGTAAAATGAATATTTTGAAGAGCAGTCTTCTCTCTCTCTCCTCTATATTTTGCTGTAGGATAGACATAAGCCAGTGGTAGACTCCTGACTCCTTCAGAAAATTTAAACATTGTGGTTAATTTTATAAAAATAAGAACTTTAAAATGGGAAATTTTGCAAGCTTTTGTCATTATATGGGGAGCGACCATGTCAGTCTTTTGGACTAAACATAAGTTAGTTATCTTTTGGCAATCCTAAGAGTGTCAAACCTAAGTGGTGTTTTTTTTGTTGTTGTTGTTTTCTGAATTTTGGGGGCTAAATGATTGCTAGAAATATGCCAGTTAGCTAATATTTTTAAAACATACACACACACACACACAAAACCCACTTTGTTTCTTCAATGCAAAGATGATAGTGAAAAGGTAAGTGTTGGATCACAAGAAACTACTATGAAAAGTCTTGTGAAAATATATGTTCAGGATTGTTTCTATCATTAGGTCATTTTATTGATGTGCTACCTTTAAAAAACCCACCAGGTCTGTATATCTTCAACCAAAAAGCAAAACATTTCAACTGTTTTAAAGTCTGCCAAGAAGTCTCAGTGCATTTTTTAATCCTTTGGCTAAAACAGATATTATGTTATATAGCCAAATAAAAACACAAAATGCAACATCTCCCAGCTGGGTTAAAAAACAACAAACTGACATCAGGGAAGATAGAACTTTACTCATCAAATTTCAACAAAAACTTCTGCAAAATTGGTGGATGGGACTGAAAGCAAATATGGTGAGTTTAGTAAAGTGCGGGATGTTTTTCTTTCATTTGAATCTATGCTTCTCTGTGGGATAATTTAAATATTATTGTTTATATTTACTTAATGAGAGCAAAAGGATTTAAAAATTAACTAAAATTATATTTAAAATGGTTATTGGATATTTGTATTATCCTTTAAAAATCTGTAGTGTGTGGTGTATATTTTTTAAAGTGCATATTAGCCTGTAAGTTGATCATATGAAATTGCCATTTTTGTAGGTCAAAACAGCCAAACATTGATCAAATGGTACAGTTTATAAGTTAATATATATTAGGGTGGGAACTCAAATTCTTTTAATGACAGGGACACATGATCAAACGCGTGGAGCTTATGCAGGTGGGGCCTTTACATAGCCAACCCATGCAGCCACAATAACCACGAGAACCGAGGAGCCCCGAGCTCACCATCTCTGGTCACAAATACCGGACTCCCAGTACTTATGATTCCATCCCTGGCCATTTTCCAGATTTGCCCTAAACTGGCCATTTCTAAGTAATTTAAGACAAGTGTACCGTGCAGCACATTTTAAATTTTGGTGCCATCAGCGTGCAGACTAGGTTTGGTTTCTTAATGGTAAGATGGCGATTGGGTCAGATCTTTTTTTTCAGTAAAACTGATTTATTAAGAAAACTAAACAAAGCCAAATGTGATGACTTAAGCTCCAGCCCAAGCACCACATAAAGGGAGAATAAAACTAAGGCTTCTAGTATTTTTCTTTTAAAGCGCAGCAAAATAGGAGGCCATTTTAAATCCTTTCTGAAGTAAGCCCAGGTGAAATTGTTTTTAAGCTTGAAAAAAAAGTACTTTACATATGTAAAAGAAACAATAAAATAATAAAGATTTAAAAAGAAAAACAAAAATAAAATTTTAAAAAAGAAAAACGTAATTTTTTAAAGAGAAGGACAGGAGAGGGTGACTTTTACTTAGCGATGTATACTTTTCTGTACTGTCTGAATTACTAAAGTCTTTGCATGTGTTTCTCCTATTTTTTAGTATTAATAGATTATTTGAACATTGAGGTTATGGACCACTTTGTTTTCCTTTTAATACTTCTTCTACATTCTTAAAAACAATAAATATAATTTAAATAGTTAAATATAAAAACATCTTGATAGACTTTTAAAAACTTTAAAGAACTAATTAAATCTAAAAATATATTAAACAAAAAAGGTGATTATCAAACATTTTTTATTTCAAAACATTTATTTCAAGTAGAAACGTATATAATGTACTGTATGCAGGAAGACAACCATACGTAAGATAGTTAAGTAAAAAAACTTTGACGAGCACACTCGTTTGGTCTTCCAAATATTTAAAAAGTGAAAATAATTTTACATTAGATACTTTGATTGAAAACAGTGTTGTTCAAGTAACAAGCCCAAAGCAGTCCCCAACAGAGTTCAAGTTTTTCTCTCTATTCAAACACCCAACCCTTAGACAACAATCACATAAATTTTTATCCAGAGCCGTCCCCTAAAATCCGTATCTTTTTATTTCTGTCATTCTTATAGGAATCACTGTGTGTTGTTTTTCAGAAATAATTTTTTTTTTTTCAGAATGCCACTAAGCAACTCCATCAACCCTCGGACAGTATGGAAATCATTGTTACCAACACAGAAATAGCTAAATGATGAGTCTCCGGTTAAGTGAGGGGCATGGGTGGGTTATTAACCTATATTGGAGCAATCTGTCAATTGATCAACAGAGCGACAATGCAGAATGTGCTTTGAAAGTTGGTCCTACCTGATATAAGAACCTTCTTGGTCCTAGAATCCTTTCTCAACAGTGCGCATGAGCGCCTTGAAGACGAGTCACCCGAAGGAAAAGTGAAAGCTGGGGTCTTGCCATGAGTAGAGCGCCGGCCAAAGTAGCCCTCGCTCCCCCCGTACACACAGAGGTAATGCAGCGTCCAGGCACACCTGTCTCCAAGAGCGCAGGTGAGGCAGCTCGGGCGTGGGACGGAGACCCCATCTATTTGGATGAGTCATGCGCACTGGGCACCCCCGGGAGAGCCACCGTCGGGAAGCAGACCCTTACCGCCCAGGCCACTGCGTCCTTCGGCTGTCCGTCCTGGGTGTGTCAGCCGGTCTCTGCTCGCTCCTCCTAGGCCGTTTTCCTCAGGACCTTCCGCGTCCTGGCACCGAAGGTCGCAGGGCTCGGCTTCCTCCTCCTCGTGCTCTCCATCCTCTGGGTCGGATTCGTCGTTGTAGAAATGAATGGTGGCTTGCACTGGGAAACTGGCCAGCACTTTTTCCCCGGAACTCTGCAAATATTCTTGACGCTTTGAAATGGGTAAATAAAGTCTGATATTTAAGAAAAGGAAATACAGCATTAATGAACTTGAAAGAGTCCTGAACTCCATCTAGAGCATCTTTCTCCCTGGAAGCAGCTAACTCCCAACCTGCCCCTCTGATTTTGCCTTCTCTGCACACAGCGTTGGTTGGTTGGTTGGTTGGTTGGCTGGCTGGTTTTCAAGTCACCAGAACACAAAACGATGGGCAGATGGAGGGAACTCGTAAGGAAACCCACACTAGTTCAAAAATCAACTATAATCTGAGTGAGCAAATCCATTGAGGATAAAGGATGTGCTTCCATGAAGGTAAAAGGAAATGAAAATGTTACGTTCCAAGATTAAGAGACTCTGATCACATGGGGGACCTGACTCAACGGGGGATTAATGTCCTTTTTAGGTGACGCCTCCAAGCATGGGGATGCTGTGGCCCTTTGGGTTCTAGAGGACATTTGACTCTGATGCCCTGGTTGAGAAGAGAAGCAGCTCACCTTTCTGGATGTTGCCATAAAGAAGCCATAAGGGTGGCGCCCTCACTTTTCCATAGTAGAAAAAAGCAACCCTAGCTTTTTGTCTAATAGAGAATAGCAGACTGGGGTTTGGGGGACAGAGAGAGAGAAAGGAAGGAAGGGAGGAAGAAAAGGAGGGCGGGAAGAAAAAGAAAGAAAATGTATAAAATTTGAAACCTCTAAATTCAGGTTTTTGTGATTTTAGGATTCCAATTATACATGGGAAAGTATTTCAAATACCCCCCACCCTCTCCATAATCTCTTATCCTTGTATCGTTCACTAATTTGTTTGCATTTCCTCCTGTGGTCTTCTGAAAAACTGAGAGGGATTATCAGTTCATCACTGCTTATTTGCAAAGCTGATTTCAATTTTCCACTTTTTGGATAAAGGAGAAAAAAGGAGAGAGAAACCACCCTGCTATCAATATTGCATGACAATTTTGAACTAAAATTTCAAAGAGACCAGTCATTTTCCACCTCCAGGGGACAGGGGCACTGTCTGGTGGCATTTTGGGTCACCACAACTGAGCTACTGGCATGTAGTGGGTGGAGACTGGGGATATCGCTAAACACACCCTACAAGGACCAGGACAGCTTCTAACAACGAAGAATGACCCAGTGCAAAATGTCAACGGTGCTGAGGAGATATATATATCTCAGTAATACAAGCGTAGGTTAGTGGTTGCCTATGTTAAAACTTAGGTGTTACGCTGATGTACAGTAGTCCCCCTTATCCGTGGGGGATATGTCCCAAGACTCCCAGGGGATGCCAGAAACCGCGGATAGTACCAAATCCCACATATGCTATGTTCTTTCCATATATATGTACCTACGATTAAGTTTAATTTATAAATAAAGCACAGTAAGAGATTGACAACAATAATAAAATGGAACGATTATAACAATATACTGTAATAACAGTTATGGTAATGGCTTTGGGGCCATTATTAAGTCAAATAAGCATTGCTTGAACACAAGCACTGTGACAGTTTGACAGTGGATCTAGTAACCGCGTCAGCTACTAAGTGAATTTTCCATTTAATATTTTCAGACTGTGGTGAACCGCGGTAACTGAAACAGTGGAAAGCAACATCGCAGATAAGGGGAGACTACTGTATTTGCAGGCAAATTTGAATGGGTAGGGTGTCTGGAATTTGCTTTAAAATAATCTAAAAACAATTTGAAAACAAAAAGAGTTGGGAGACAAACACGATCCGATCCGACGAATGCAGATAATTACTGAGACTGGTACTGGGCACATGGGGATTTATTGTGCTGTTCTCTGTACTTTTGTGTATATTTTCTTTAATAAAGAGGTAAAATAAAATAGTTTATTCAGTTTGCCACGCATGCCTCACCAGTCGCTGCATGGTCAATGAATCAAAAATTGGGGAGCAGCAGCAGCAGAGCGTCTGGCGACGCGAGGCAGGCCGGCGGCAGGTGTTGTAGGTGAAGGCTCAGAGGGCACGAGGAAGGGGACTGTGCCAGCTGCAGGTCGGGCTCACCTAGGGAGCCTATAAAAATACACACCGCGGCCTTTCCCCAGCATAAGTGTGTCAGAATCCCTGTTTCTGTACCAGTAAAGCTTCCCCAGTGATTCCACGAGGATTAATAACCACTGACAGAACGGACACTAGGAAAGCTTCCGTTTTCCAAAAGTCACTCTTTGACCAGTCTGCGGGGCTGTAAACTTCATCTCCAGCAATTATTAGGTTGGTGCAAAAGTAGCTGCGGTTTTTGCAATTATTTTCAACCTTTCAAACCGCAATTACTTTTGCACCAACCTAACAGTATCTTTGGGTTTTATCAGTTTCCATTGTCCCAGGATACACAGCATAAAAATTATTTGAGGAGAGGTGGGAGAGTAGACTAGGTTCATTCTGGTGAAGGAAATGAAAGATGCAGAGGCAGACGGAGAGGAAGAGGAGAAAGATGGGGACAGAGGAACAAGTCAATGTCCTAAGCATGAGTCCCTTGCCCTCCACAACTGTGAGGCACTACTGAGAGAGGCAGGGGAACCAATTATGAGGTCACCCACCCAACCCCTCAGCCAGTCAACACGTATGCGTATGTCCACTTTGCCGTAGACAATATACTAACTGATCCACTGGGAGAGAACTAGAAATGTACCTAAATATCTAAGTAAATGAGCAGATATGCTTATACGATTCATATTCAATTAAATTTAACACAAGACATAACATGCAACGAGGTATAAAAAACAGCATAAAGGAAAGAGAAGCCAATTCCAACTTGCAGCTGAAACACTGAATGCATGAATGGATTCTACAAATCCCACAAAATCTCCTTGAAATTCCCTGGATAAACAGTAACTACATAATATGGAGAATATGGAATTATTTTCCCCTTTGTTGAAAATGCATACAGTTGAAGACACTAAAGTGTATTAACGCTTATATTAAAAGGAATTAATGGATTTCTTACTGTGAAGTCATGTTACCTTACAGGATGCTGAAACCCAAAGGCCCCCTTTGATCCAGAAGTTTGTTGGTCACCCCCAGGCTGAAGCTGTAAAGACAGACACACACAAACACACACATAGTCAAGGAGCCTCTGAAGTTGCATCCTGAAATTTAAAAAAACAAAATCTAAGTAGCCTGCACGTGTTAGTATCAGTAGATTTGAGAGACAGTTTGAACACCTCAGCGGTATTTGAGAAGCCTTCTTCCTCTTATTGCCCTCAGCCATGTCCAGGACACTGGAGGGATTCAAAGCGGGGAAAGGGGAGTCCCACACAGTCCCTCAGTTCTGGAGTTTTAACTCCAGTGGGGAGAGACACACCTGTAGACAAGTAACTGCACTACAAAAGGTCACCCAGTAAGATGCTCGCGATTCTAAATGGGAGGGGCATCAGGAAAGCTTCACGGAGTGGGGGCTCCGGCAGAGACACCAGTGGGTGTAAAAATTCAGAGACCACTCTGGGTGGAGGAGATCATTAAATTCCGAGGGGCGGGAACATCGAGCCCAGGTGGGGCAGGGTGACAAGCCCAGTGTGGAATGAACGAGAGGCCCTGTTGGTAAAAGGGCTCCAACAGAAAATGGAGTCCCAGTTACTGGAACGCCCTGAGTACCCACTGTGGAATCTAAGTTTCATTGTGAGACAGGCACTAAAGACCATTACTGATTTTTTGAGCTGGGAGTTCAACAGTCAGACCTGTATTTTAAGGGTAACGGGGGGCAGCTGGCAGCAATGCAAAGCTTAGATCATGGAGGTAAGGGTTTGAAGGCACCTGGCAAGAGGTGATGAAGATTTGAACTCAGGTAACAGCTACCAGAAGGGAAAGGAAAGATGGATTCCAAGGACACTTCAGTAGCATCCAAAAGGCCCGTGACCACTTGAATAACAAGAGCAGAGGACAAGGAAGTTAGTCTCAGCAGCTAAGGACAACCCTGATGGAGACGACACAAGCAGAGACACAGCCAGGTTGGTCCTGTACCTGTGACCGGTGTGAGCAGGAGGAGATGAAGGGACAGTCACACTCTAGACCATCTGGAGACGACTTGAAAGTGAGCTGAAATGGGCTGGGGCAAAGATTCAGAAACCCCGAGCCCTTGGTTTGCGTGGAGTTTAGTGGAACCAGATAGGGAATGACACAGAACTTTATAGAGCATGCCAAGGAAGGACTGAGGCTTGTCTGGCACCAACGCTCACCATGTCATTCCATCTTTTAGGCGAACTTTGGGTGTGTATGTGTGGCTTTTGTGAGCAAACATCATTGCATTTTACTAGCCATAGTTTTACAACATGCTGTGGTGAGCTAGGGGAAATAAAATGAGGCTCTTTGGAGGCTCAAAATCTTTTGGGGGTGCCAGGAAATTTTGTCTGTATTCAGCTCTGTTTGTGGCTGCTCAGGCTCACTCTACCACTCTAAGCAGTCCTGGGCTGTCAGAGGTGGTTTTACGCCCTGGACGGGAGAGGACCCACTGCGAGGATGCAATCTTTGGTGGACACCAAAAGGCATGGTTCGACAGTACAGAAAAACAGCTTCCTTTAACTGAGGAATTCTAACCAGACATTGTGAAACCCACGGTACACCTTCATAAATTGCAAAAACTTTACCCCACAAATATATACAGCTTTAAAAACTTTACATCACAAATATCCTCTTATTAAAGATCATTTTATGATGATGGAAATGTCTAAATATTCACACTTTGATAATTCAAGGGAAACAGTATATACAGCGTATACACAGTGAGCACTGTGTTTAAGGGGTGTGTGTGTGTGTGTGTGTGTGTGTGTGTGTGTTCTTAGGGGCGAGACAACAGGTACAAGCAGAGACTTTCATGAGGGTCTTGCCTTCTCTTACTCCCCCACCCTCACCCCCACCCCCGTGCATGCCTCTGATTCTACTAAAGCTAAGAGGTAGAAACGCTGCAAGATGGGAGGATGGGCCCAGGAGAACGCACTCCCTGACATCTCCCTCCAGGAAATTGATTCCTTTGCAGGGCCAACAAACAGCCAGGAGGGACCTGGAACAGAGGTCAACAAAGGTTGAAGTTGTTGCTCATTTTTTTTCCCCAGGCAAGGGAGGGAGACAGCTCTCACGGGGATGTCGGGACACCAAATGGGTGAGGGTGACTCGGCTGCTCAGGGGACAGGGCTTTTTTAAGCCTTCCCTCGAATTTCTCGAGAAATGCATAGGAGGGCTCTGGAGCCGAGGAATTCTCCTGCATTGTCGAGAGAGGGCGCTGTTGAGCAAGAAGCGTTCCCTTCCCGCGCGTGAGGGGAGTGGGGGCGATCACCAGGCTGGGGCCCCAGGAAACCTTGCTCTGTACCTGGGGCCGGCAGTCGCCCGCCCCTGACCTTTCTGCTCCGCCAACTGGGCTCTGCAAAGAGCTAGGTCCTGGGAGCCGGGCAGCGAGCGCTACATTCCCCACGGAACACTCACCCTCTACCCTCCCCCCCACCAAATCCCTGAACACAACTGCTCCATCCAAGGATGATCGTGCCATGATGATCAACTAGAAAGTTGCTACAGCTTAACATTTTCCTGTAATCTTCATTTTCCTCACAAATGGCCTTCTCATCACAATAGGGGAAAAAAACAACGGCCTTATATTAGGAAGTCTGCTAGAGTATTTTTATTCTTGCAACCGATAAGCTCCATATACATTTCATTTAAAAGAAAATTGGATAATTGTAAGCTTCTATATTCTCTCTCCCAAGCACCTTTTAAGTCTTATATTTAAGAATTTAGGTTTGAATGCAAAAGAAGGAATTGATTTGCATTATTTAGCTATTGCATGTACTTAATAATAATTTGGGCTACAGAAAATCCTATCTACCTCAGTAATTTGATATTTATTTGCACCATTCTTTAAATGACAGCAACTGAATTAAAACTCCCATTACTCAGATTAATTTAATAAAGTAGTCTAAATATCAAAATACAGTGAAAGGTCTGCTTTCCCCCACCCGAGTTTCTTATCATATTACAAATAACTGCATACTAAAACATATACCACATATGTTATGTAAATTAAATACACGGTCCTCCTAGCCTCATTAACTCTTCAGCATTTTAAAAGTCATCCATTTATATTTTAAAATATAACAAAGAAAGGTACATTCCATGAAAGCAAGTCATTACTTCAATTAAGTATAAAGCAATGTAGTTACCCATGCAGGAAACAAAAGAATAGTGGTTGCGATTAATCTTCTCCCACAAAGCCCTCCGCTGGAGTGTATTTGCTCAGACAACATGAATTACCCCAGAAGTGCTTGCAGACAGGGCCAAAAGTGCTTCAGAAAGGGCCAGACAGCAGGTAAGGGTTTTTAACCACACCTTGTGGGCACCCCAAACTGGTCTCTGCCCTTATTTGCACTGTGGCACCAGCCCAGCGCTAATGGCACACTCAGCTTTTCTCTAAGGCCAGGGGACAGAGGCAGCCTTCTCCCCTCCTCTCTACTTGCTGGTATGCAGGAAAAAACATGACATGGAAGAAATCTCTTACAATGCCCATGAAACAGCTATGGCAGAGTGGCCTCGCTTTTCAAAAAGGAAAAGCAAGCAGGAGGCCCGTCTACATGTGACTCAGGTCTGATGAACACCTGGCTCACAGGCTCCTACTGCAGACCCTGGATGCTTCTCCATTAAACGACCAGGGGAGGGACAGGCCAAGGGGACCGTTCATGTTCCTTTATCTCAGAGATGGTGCCACTTTTCTGGCTGAACTGGTGGTACCTACAATGCCCACACTTCACCTTACCGGGCTTCCAGTTCCAGTCCGCTCAGCATCTCTGGGTGTCGGTACCCAAGGTCTCCATGGTGTAGGGCTGGAACGGCAGGGACCAGGAGTGAACCCCAGCATTCTCTGCTGTATCTTAAAATGTCATAAGAGTTATTCTTATCATTTCTAATGTCGGCCTGAAAAAAGTCACTGGACACCCCAGAATGTCCTCCCAAGTTCTCAAGCCTATGGATACACAACGTCATTTGTTTTTTTGCCTCCTGCCACATTCCCAGTTCTCTGTCCTCACTGGGCTTTGAGAAGTCCCAAGTTTGATAAAATTACCAGGGGACACATTAGTTCAGGGATTTCTCTCCCTGCCGGACTAGACTCTTCAATTCAGATTACCCACGACCTCCACTGCGGGCTACTTGGTCTCTCATTAATTTCAACCGCATCACCTCGGTTATTGAAGGATTTTGATTCTACAGAGATGATTCTGCGATGCTCAAAGTGGGAATCTGTGTTTCCTCTCTGGCTGCCTGGCCACGCGGCCCCTTCCACGCCTTCCAGGCTAATTTGATTTCCTTAAACTTTACTGCCTCGAAAAGGGCTGGTGCACGGAGTCAGCGAAGGCTGAGCCTCAAGCATAAGACAAACAAAGACTGTCACCAAAACTGTGACAGTCAACGTGAGGGGATCTCCCTTGCAAGACTAGCTGAGGGGCCCCAAGACGTCCAAGTTCCCAGCCCGGAGAATTTCAGATCTACAAACGAAAGCGTTGGCCTGTTTCCGAGCGGGCACCTCCTGGCCCTCTGCACTTGAGAACTGTGTTCTGGAACGCAGGGGACTCTACGCCCCTCCATCTGGCTAAGGAACTTGCTCGGCGTCGCGATGGGGTTCGGGGACTCAGCGCCGCCGGAGCATCCCGCTCTGCGCTCACAGTACCACGGCGTCGGGCGACTCGGGACGCATTTAGCCGGGACGCGGGGACACCCTCACCTCTCGGGCCCGCGCGGCGTCGGTGGCCTCCGGGAACCGTCCGCGGGGCAGTGACAGACGCGACCCCGCGCCTCTCGGGCTCCGGACGCCGACTCGGGTCTCATGGTGCCCGCGGAGCCCGCGACACGCCAAGGGCGCCAGAGACTCGGCCGCGCCTGTAACCGCTCCGGCGAAGGCGCTTACCTACCAGCGCGCTCCGCGCCAGGTTTAAAAACGGGGGCGGGGAGGGGAGAGGACAAGGAAACCCGGAGGGGGCGGAGAGGGCACCGGAGAAGCTCCGGGAGGAGACGGGGGAGGCGGGGAGGGGGAGGGGACAAGAAAGGCTCCAGGAGGGAGCGCCGCGCCCAGACGGGGAGGAGGGATATCCAGGAGGGGACTCGGGAAGCCGGAGGCAAAGATGGGGAGGGGACAAAGGAAACCTAGGGAGGGTCGCCAAGGGCTTGGGCGAGGAAGCTCGGGCAGGGGACGGCGGGAAGTGACAAGGGAAGCCCAGGGAGGAGGACACGTGGGGGGGGCGGAGCCGTGGGCGTTTCCATCGGGCGCCCTCCCTCCCCGGTTGGGGGTGGCGGCATGCTTGCCCAGGGGCCTCCCCACGTAGTGTGGGGGTCCCTGCCTCCTTCCGACCCTTTTGGGGTTCCCCGCGGCTCTCGAGATTCTGGTTCCTGCGCTAGCGTCTAGGTCCCCAGGTTTTGGGGAACCTCACGTCCACCACTGTAAAACGGCCTTGAGGTTTTTGGGGGCGGCTACAGAGGCCTCGGGACCGCGTGGAACCACCCTGCCTTCGCTGTGGACGGGGGCACCCGGGACGCCCCGACCGCGATGCTCGAACTGGGTGGAGGGCCGCGGAGAGGAGAGGGAGACGAGGAGAGCACCCTTTTACCGATGGGCGCCCTGGGAAACACTGTGGCTTTTTATGGGGGTGGGTGGGGTTTTCCGCCGGTTAGCCCCGGCCTGGCTTGGACTGCACCCGTGTCAGGCCCTGGGGATACTTCCCCGGGCTGCAGGACTCGCGGGGGCGCCGGAGCGCGGCTGCCACCGTCCCCAGCGCAGCGTCAGGATGGGCGCAATGCAGGTGTACCTGTACTGTGGTGCGCGACGACCGAACGCGGGAGGCTGCGGGCCTCACTTAGATGCGATCCGCTCCTCGGTGCCACCCTGACGCTGCGTTCGAGAACTGGAGCTCACTTGATGTAATTTAAATGAATGGGTTTTTAAAAAGCAAAAAACTTCAAAAATTAAAATCTTTACACTTTTTTCAAGAGCAACAGATTTTGACAACAATTAAACCTAACTGAAGGCAAAGAAGGGGGAAATTAATAAAAACCTTTCTGTATATTTATATAAATGATTTAAAAAGACACTAAGTATAACGACGGAGGAGGGGAAGGCAAGGCACCTTAGGAGGCAACATTGCGACAGTTACCATATTTCACCTACCAAGGTAGAAAAGATTTTTACAGGAAGAGTGGGCAACTGAGTATGGGTGCCTGAAAAATGAGTGTCTTCCAGGTAGCTGGCCACAGTGTAATCAGCCTACCTTTCTGAGAAGGTATGACAACTTGTATCGTCATGTACCTTAAAAAGGGTCAGCTCTGGGCCCACAAATTCTACTTCCCTGTCTGTACTAAAGATGCATTTCGAAATGGGAATAGATGTATCTAATCACAGGGAGGGGTTCATTGTAGTGTTATTTATAAGGTTGAAAATTATGTCTAAAAATATGGCAATGACTAAATGAATGATGGTGGAATATCATGCAGTTAACAGAAATGTGTACTGAGTTTTGAATAGCATGGGAAAATATACATGACATAAAGCTAAAAAGAACAAAATTGTATGAGTAACATCCAAGCTGTATACAGAGGCTGCAAGTGACAAAACAGAAGTGGCCATTAGGTACTGGGATTATTAAGGATTTAAAACAATTTAAAAATATTTTCTAAATTTTTAACAATAAGTATATATTACTTTTTATTGTGGTGAAATATTACATAAGATTTACCATCTGAATCGTTTTCAGATTCAATTCAGTGGCATTAAGTATACTTACCATTGTTTTGCAACCATCACCACCATCCATTTCAGAACTTTTGAAACTCTGTACCCATTAAACCTTAACTCCGCGTTTCCCTCTTTCCTCAGCCCCAGGTAATCACCATCTACTTTCCATCTTTCTGGATTTGAATTTTCTAGGCACCTAATATAACTGGAACCACCTGTCCTTTTGTGGAGCATACATTAATATTATAAGCTATTTATTTAATTCTCACTCAACCGTGCAAATAACATTTTCTTCATTGCACAGATGAAGAAACTGGGGTTTAGAGAGGTTAAATAACTGGTGCAAAGTCTCCATCTGGTTAGACAGGCAGCACTGAGGCCACGGTGGGGTACATGGGCTTTGGAAACTGGATGCCACTAAAAATAAATTTAAAGAGGGAAAGGACCCAAGACAGCAAACACACACAGTAGGCCCCCAGTTTTGTCTTTTTGCTTTGTTTTGATTTTACTTTTGCCAAGTACATGTAAGGCCACATGGCCCAAGCTGGGACAATTTGAGCAACAAAATAAGGTAGTATGAGATTATAACCCAAAGCATAAAATATCAATGAGCTCATACTGATATCAACAAGTATTGAATAAATGCGGAGAAGAGGCAGGTGTTCTTAACAGAAGAGTTCCAAATAATTTATGTAGCTAGAACTCCACAAACCATAATTAAAATCATTAGCTATGCATGTTTTTTATGAAAAAGTATTTGATGAAAAATGAATTCATTGGTAATATAAAGATACTGCATTTCTTTTTTTTCAAAGTTCTTTCTGCAGTTAGAAGAATTAAAATACAGTAAAAGAAAGAAATTGCTATTGAGATAGTTGGGAATTCAAAGTACTTTTGTGTTATCAAGTATGTTATAATTGTTTCTTAAACTTAAGCTTTTTGGGGTCCAAGGAAGATCCTTATGAGAGGAAGTAATTTGGCGAAGGGTATAGGGGAAATCTTAAGAAACTTAATTAGGTCCCTGGTTTATACACTAGAAAAAAATCGTATAACCTCAACTGTGTGAATTCCTGCCTAGGAGGTGATGTGGGAAATAGATAAAACTGGGATTCTATTTCTTGCTCTGCTCTCTTTAATTAAAAATTCTTTTTCATATGCTGACTTTCAGTCGTTGCTTAGAAACAAAGAGTAAAGATGTTAACTCTCAGGGTTTCCGGCCTGCCTAGGAGGAGGATACCAAAAGTCAAAACATCTTAGAGGGCCGAATATTTTTACATAAACAGTGTTGAAGACAAGCAGGGAAAGACCATTTCCTTCCCTTCTGTTTAGGCAGACCCTATTTCCTGTTATCCGCTCGACAAAGTGCTCTGCAGCTCTGAAAGCTGGTTTACAAGCTACCAAATGTTGTTATTGCTGTTGATATTGTTATTGTCTAAAAGATTTTGAAATCAAAACAAAAATGTGTATTTAATCCATGGGAATAAGATATATTTGGTATTTTGGTATTTAAGATTAATTTATTTTTATTTTTTTAAATTGTGGTAAGATATGAACAACATAAAAGTTGCCATTTCAACCATTTTTAAGTGTACAGTTCAGTGTCATTATCATCTTGTTTAGAGAAAGGGGCTTTGCAGATGGAATTAAGGATCTTGAGAGGAGACCGTGCTGATTCAGAGCAGACCTAAACCCAGTGATAGATGTCCTACAAGAGAAAGGTGGAGGGAGATTTGAAACACAGACACGTGGAGAAGGAGACGTAAGACAGACAAGCAGAGATGGGACTAATTCATCTACAAGCCAAGGAATGCTATGGATTGCCAGCGGCCATCAGAAGCTGGAAGAGAAGCAGCAGTGAATTCTCCTTGAGACCCTCCAACAGGAAACGACCCTTCAGACACCTTGATTTCCGACTTCTGGCCGCCAGAATTGTGAGAGGCTAATTTTCTGATATTTTAAGCCACCCAGTTCGTGGTAATTTGTTATGGAAGCCACAGGAAACTAATACACCCACCCCCATAGTCCATAGTTGTATCTGAAACAGTCCCTGAGTTTATAACTGTGATGCCATTCACTCTTCTAGCTGTGTCTACAGGAAGACAAAGAAACACCTGTTAGTTACATACGACCTGGTCATTGGCAGTGCTGTGGTGGGAGGAGGGGGGGAAGACCAATCAATATCAGAAAAGTCAGAACCCCAGATCTCAGAGCCAGCAGGGATCTGTTGTGTCACTCCTGGCTCCCTCCCACTTCACAGACCAGGTAACAAAAGCTCAGGAAATGACTTATCTACTGCACTGATAATAGCTAATATAGTAACAATAACCGTGACTAATATGTATCGAGTGTTTATGTGCCAGGCACTGTGGTTTATAGATATTAACCACTTGGTCCTCACAAACATATAAGGGAGAGAGTAGTAGAATCCGTATTTGTAAGTGGGGAAATCAAGTCACGGGGAACTTAAATCATGACTTTAAGGTCACCCAAAAAATCAGGGCTGGAACATGAACCCAGGCAGGCTCACTCCAGAATCTGGGGCTTAGCAAGTATGCGACACAGAAGGCAAAATGCCTGTCACCTGTCTGTCATCCTATTATCAGGTTGGTGCAAGTAATTGTGGTTTAAAAGGTTAAAAATAATTGCAAAAACCACAATTACTTTTGCACCAACTGAATAGAATTGATCTCACCTTACAGTCATGCTGGCTTTCCAGGATTCTGCCCTTGTGAACACAACTGTGTTGAGGAGGTGAATGGATGATGGGAGCAAGACCCGTAGCATTCTCATCATCGTCAGCTGAAACCCTCGGAGACCTGGGTCATGCTGAAATTCTGCTTTTATTCTGATAGGTTGAAATTCAGACCCTACCTGTTTCACCTGCCTCTGGGGTCAGGGTGGGTTATGGTGTTGAAAGTGAAAACACTTTTCGATGTATACATATATATTTTAATGGAGCAAGGACAGAAATGGAGAACAGGAGGAGGAAAAGGCTGAACAATCTTAGGATCTATGGCTCCTGGAAATGTACAATAACTTTTTTCTAACCATTGAAATAAAACCGAGTGACCTTGCCCAGCTTACTGCCCTCTGATGAAGAGTGAGGGAACATGCCAGAGACTGGGTGTAGCTTTTAATTAAGGGTTTGCACCCTTCTGAGTGGTCTCCACCAGTCAGCTCAGTTAGGTGGGTCGGGTCCCACACCTAAAACAGGCACCAGTCTTTTATTGTCCCAGGCTGGCAATAGCTCAGGCATGTAGTTCGGGACATTGTCTCCCCATAGACCGGAGTGACACGCCCATAGGTACACATGAAGATGGGGCTTGTCCCGAAAGTCATGACCTGAAATCATAATACAACTCCTCGAGGTGAGCTGATTGTACCTGGAAGCTTACGTTTCTGCTGATGTGGATGCAACCTGGATGAATCCTCTCATCCCTGTGTCGCGCGGGGCGGCCTGCGGGGTCTCAGCTCCCGCTCCCCACATAAGAACGCAGGACATGGTGATGCCAAACAGGAACACCCATAGAGCCATAGATAGGGGAGTCATACCATTATATTCTCGCTGGCAGCATCCGCCTCTCTGCAATCCGCGCTTGCAGGCTCAGCCACCATCTTCTTGCTCGCCCCCATTTTTCTGCTAGCGTAGCCACGGCAGTTATATTAGTGGCCAATGGCTCACTGGTTACAGCTGACGCCCAACTAGCCACAGCTGATGGCCATCCAATCACAGTTGATGGTCATTTACTACCTGAGCAAGCACCTTTTAGCGTGAGGCCGAGAGCCTGGAAACTGCACTTCTGGCTCTGTCCCCACACCTGACCCTGGTCTTTTCTGATGTCCTGATTGCATGTTTTGGCCCTGCCCCTGCCCTGGACTTCAACCCTGCTCCTCTGATCTGACTCGGCACCTCTGCTTTGCTCATTTCCATGGACACTGTCACTGTCATCCATTGTGATATTGTGACTAAATATGTATTTAGTTTATGCCCCTGTTTCAGGCACAGAGCTTCTAAAACCCTGGGAATTTCCTAAGAGTGATAAAGGTATCTCAATATTAATAACAAACCCCTTTCAACCACACCTGAGTTTACATTAATGAAGTGACTTTTGGAAAGCACCTAAGGATGGGGGAGGGGGAGCTGGTTGCTAGGGGAACCAACCATGTGGTTGGTCACATGATGGTTGGTCACATGGTTGGTCTCTCTGGGGAGAAGAGAGGGATTGGAGGTTGACTGACTGCCAATGGCCAATGATTTAGTCAATCATTCCTACATAATGAAGCCTCCATAACAACTTAACTGGACCGGGTTCAGAGAGCTTCCGGGTTGGTGAGCCTGTGATATGGGGAGAGCGGTCAGAGCATGGAAGCTCTGTGCCCTTCCCCCACACCTTGCCATATGCATCTGTTCCATCTGGCTGTTTCTGAGTTATATCCTTTTGTAATTTCTCGGAGTGCCATGAGCCACTCTAGCAAATTAATTGAGAGCAAGGACGGGGTCCTTGGAACCTCTGATCTATTGGGTGGTCGGTCAGAAGCATAGTTCTTGTGTACAGGATTGATATGATTTCAAATCCACTTGTTTATGACAAAAATGAAGTTGTTTTCTAAGTGAAGTTGTTGTGTCAGGATGTCGTCATCCACAGCTGTGTTTGTCCCTAAGCACTCAGCAGCTCAGCTGTGAGGGGCGCCCCTGGGGGCTTATTGTTAAAAGCCTATGGAGAAGCAGCTATGGTGAGGGGACATTTAGACTATAAATAGCAAGACTTTGTGAACTCCCAGAGAGTGTGGGGACTGGGCGAGGTAACTCCTTGCTGAACTAAATAGCTCTCTGGAAACCCTGGAGCCTGAGCTCCTGCTGTGGTAACGTGGCTCTTTTACAGGTAGTGGTGAAATCTAGGGAAGGAGATTATCTTGCCCACCAACACTGGTGACTTCATTCCCTAGCAACTGGTGCTCTAGCAACAGCATGCTGGCAGCTGAGCGTCAGCTCTCATTGGCTGAGCATTCTCCTGAGACCCAAGGCACACATCATAGAAAGGTACACATCACACTTGTCATGCGGGGTCTCTGGTCCCGCTCCCCACATAAGAACGCAGGATATGGTGAGGCCAAAAGGGAACACCCACGGAGCCATAGGTAGGGGAGTCATACCACTATGGTCTTGCTGGCGGCTGTGTTGGAGATACAGGAAGCAGGTGCCACATGATGCACAATCCGCCATTCGATTCTCTGCCAACCAACCCACCTGCGTAGCCATGGCAGCTATATTAGTGGGTAATGGCTCACTGGTTACAGCTGATGGCTAACTAGCCACAGCTGATGGCCATCCAATCACAGTTGATGGCCATTTACTACCCGAGTGAGTACCTTTCCACGTGAGGCCGAGAGCCTGGAAACTGCACTCCGGGCTCTGTCCCCACACATTGGCTTGTGAAATTATAATTCCTGAAATGAACCTGTGTTAAATAAATTATTGTCAAAGACAATCTCAGTTTCTGAGCCTAATTTTCTGGCCCAAACAAAAGAGAAGGTGACAACCTGGGCTTGTGACTGGCATCTGAAGTGTGTGTGTGGTGGGGGGCAATCTCGTAAGACTGAGCCCTTAACCTGTGGAATGTGATACTATCTCCAGGTAGATGGTGTCAGGATTGAGCTGAATTGTAGGACATCCAACTGGTGTCTGACAGTTGCTTATGTGGGAAAAACCCACACACATTGGAAATGGAACTAGAATCATTGTATACATGCATCCCTGGGCTCAGTCTCCATCCAGGAGCTCCAGGGACCTGCCCACATCACCTGTCTCCAGCCCCCAGGCGTCCACAGTGAAACCAGCTACATGCCAGCTGGACCTAGTCTGGCTCTCCAACAGGGGGACTGTACATACAATGCCTAAGAGCCTTCGAAGCTCCACTGAGTCCATTGTGTCAGCCTCTTATCCTCTCTGCAGGGGTGGCAGGCATGGCGCTGTGCTGCACAACCAGCTCCCCATAAAAAGGGGCTTGGGATGGTCTGACCTGTGTCCTCTCCAAATTCCTATGTTCAAGTCCTAACCCACAGGACCTCAAAGTGTAACTGTATTTGGAGACAGGATTTTTAAAGAAGTAATAAGGTCAAATGAGATCACTGGGGTGGGCTCTAATCCAATATGACTGTGTCCTTATAGGAAGACATTGGGACACAGATACACACAGAAGGAAGACCATGCGAGGACACAGGGAGAAGATGGCCATCTGCACACCAAGAAGTATAGGCACTCAGAAGAAATTACAGCCCTGCTAACCCTTGATCTCCGACCTCTAGCTGCAAGAACTGTGAGGAAACTAATTCCTGTTACTTCAGTCATTCAATGTGTGGTCCTTTGTTATGGCAGACTTAGCGAATGAATACAGAGCTTTTGGCATTTCCCCCTTGTCCCAGCCATTTGTCCTGAACTATGTGAGTTTGCCTCCCCCTACATTGCTGGTAAATGACCTTGACCACAGCCTTATTCATCCTCGGCTGGATGCTCCTAGAACAGGTGCCTGGTATGTAATGGACAACAAATGCCTGTTAAATGAGCGAATTGCATTAGGTTTTAAAGCGCTTATCTTCCTCAATACAGTGAAACTGTATTATCCCGTTTGATTACCAGAAGCCAGAACAATCTCTGTGCATGAGCGTGGATATAAGTTTGGCTACACTTTAGAGACCCCAAATAACAGTGACTCACACAAGACAGAACTTTATTTGTCATATAACAGTCCAGAAGAAGGTGGTCTGGGGCTGGTCGGCAGCCCAGCTCAGTGAGGTTGTGCAGGGTCCAGGCTCCTTCTATCAGGAGCTACCATCATCCTCACGATCCAAAGTGGCTTGTCACCATGTCTGGGATTCAAGCAGAAGGATGGGGTGGGGGGCATTCCTTACTGTCTTTCAGAATAAGACCCAAATGTTGCCCACATCACTTTTGCTCACATTCTATTGTGAAGCTGGTCACATGGCCACACTTAACCATAAGGTTGGCTGGACTACTGTGTATCCAACTGAATATTCTGTTACTACGGAGAAAGAAGAGAATAGATACTAAGACACAACTAGAAATCTTTGCCATGCCATGTCTCGTAGTGGATGCTCAATAAATATTTGCTGACTTATTGAAATTTTATCAGTTAAGAATATATGAGTGTATTATTAATAACAATAAAGTTTCAGGGAGCATGGAGGATCTCTAATTTTACAAATACTCCTGCAGCATGTAAGTTTTTATGAATGTCAGTTGGGATATTTACCATATATAGAGCCAAAGATTTTCATGGAACACAACAGAAATATTGTTAGATTTTGTAACTGAGGAAACAACTCAAAAACGTATACCTAAACATAAGGACGTAGAGAAAAAACCCTCAAACCAGCTAACATACACTTTAGGAAGCTGAAATATACAAATGATGTCAGTGTAAATTTCAAATCCAGATGAAAATAAAGGTCTAAAATGTAAGCAGCCTTAAGCAGTATTTTATACGCCAAAAACAATTAGCGTAAATACACGCATATGGCAAAAATAACTTCAACGACTATGTCCCATTTATTTCAAGCAGCACTTGATAGGCAAGGAGTTCAGCTGGGATTTTTTGTTTTGGGTCTTTTTTGAAAATTTCTTTCTCCAGTCTCATTGTCATTACTGGTCCCAGCCCTCATCATTTCTCACCTGGAGAGTGCCACACCTTCCCCATGTGGGCCTGTCCTCCCTCTGATCCAGACTATACCCTGCCTCGAGATGATTTTTCCTGACGCTATGTCCTGGTTCAGAACATCTGCTGACTCTCTGATCAATTCCTAACCTTTAGCTGAGCGTTCTAGGATTTCCACACTTTCTCGCTATCAATATTTTCCATGTACTCTTCACTCCGGAAAGCTGGTGTCTGGATGGTCTCCTCATTTATTTTTAGATTTTACTTTATTAGTAGATCATGTGTTTGCATAGCTCAGAAAAAGCACAGCATAAAAAGTGACAGAGCAAAAAGTCCCCTTCTCACTCTTGCTCCTGTTCACTCCACTCCCCTGCCCCCACTTCAAAGCTTCCTGTGCATGCTTCACAGTTCTTTATGCAAATATAGGTAATTACAGTTACATTTTCTTATCAGAACCCTGCCTTTTACACGAAAGGTAGATTACTATATTCCTGGTACGTCTTCCCCCCCCCTCCTCCCCTCACCTCCCCCCCACACTGAAACCATGAAAAGCAAAACCGTGCATAAGGGGGACTACTGTTTTACAAACAATACCTCAATGAATAACCTTATACATACGTATACCATTTGGCACAGTTTCTAGCAGGGGTGCTTGAGTGCTTCACTATGTTAAGTCCCCTTTCCTTTGGTACCACCTGCTGGCATAGGCCTCTATGCCAGGGGCCTGTCATACCCCCTTGGTCCCTTGGAGAGATTTACTCCATGGCACAACTGGAGTAACTGGCACATTGTACGCATAACCCATGGGATAGGATGAACACAATTTTATCTTCTGCTATCTCTTTAAAATATATCTAATAGAAATTATCTTCAGGAGGTGGCCAGATGGCTCAGCTGGTTAGAGCATGAGCTCTTAACAAGAGGTTTGATCCTGGTTCAATTCCTCCATGGGATTGATGGGCTACGCCCCTTGCAACTAAGATTGAAGGACAACGACTTGGAGCTGATGGTCCCTGGAGAAACATACTGTTCTCCAATAAAAATTTAAAAAAGAAAAAAAAAAAAGAAATTATATTCACCTGCCCCAGATGAAAACTCTAATAGGCTGCATTAATTTCACAGGGCTTCTGTAGCAAAGTACCGCAAAGTACCACAAACTGGGTGCTTAAAGCAGAATTTGACTTGCTCACAGTCCTGGAGGTTAGAAGTCCCAAATCAAGGTGTGGGCAGGGTCATGCTCCCTCTAAAAAGCTGTAGGGCTATCCTTCCTTAGCCTTCCTAGCTTTGGTGGTAGTTTGCTGCATCACCCCAATCTCTGCCTTCACCATCACATGACATTCTCCCTAGGTGTCTGTCTTTCCATGGTCTTCTTATAAAGACACCAGTCATGTTGGATCAGGGTCACCTGTAAGATGAGGTGTAAGATGAGGTCACCCTATTCCAGTGTGACCTCATCTTAACTAATTACATCTGCAATGACCCCATTTCCAAATAAGGACACGTGGTAGGGGTTTAGAACTTCAAAATATCTTTTGGGGGTTGGGGGGTAGGGGAGGGGACACAATTCAACCAATCACATAGGCCCCAAACTTTTCACTCACTTTAGGTTGGAGACAATGTTAGGGTCACCTTAATTCATATAAGGTCATTCTCAATTCAGAAGCTAGCATGTTCTGTTCTAATTATGAATCAGCCCTTCATGATCCAGTCCAAGGCCAGCCAGCTAGGTCAAGGGTTGGCAGCTGCCTGCCTGCAGGAAGGGGGTGTGGTTGGAGGTTTCCACTCTCTGCTGACCTCCTTGGTGCCCTGCCCGTTCCCCTCCATGCCCCCACTGACTCAGTCTCCATCCTGAGTGGGAGAAGGAGGAGGAGGGGACAGGTCTGACCTACTGGGAGGCTCCATGTTCTCAGGACGTGCTACTCCACGTACCACGTTACATGTAACCATCTCCTTAGGCACCTCTTGGCTGTGAAAATTACTCAGATTCTCCTTGTTTGGGATGACCGTGACAGTTTTGAGGTCAGTTCAGGTAATTTGTAGAATGTTCCTCTACTGGAATTTGTCTGATGTTTTTCCACGATTAGATCAGGTTATGGGGTTTGAGGGAGTGTGGTCTTTGTCCCCAGTTCCTGGTACAAATCTCCTAAAACCTTGGGAATTTTCTGAGTGATAAGAGGTCTTTGTTATTCATAATGAGCCCCTTTCAATCCTATCTGAGTTTATGCTAATGAGATGACAATATTTGGTGTGTTTGTACAATACAGGATCTGGGCTGGTAGGCAAAGGAACCAAGAGATTAGAGAGGGTTGGAACTTTCAGCTCTTCCCTCCCCATAAAAAACGGTAAACAAAGGGGTCAGCTCATGGTGTGCCAGAGTGGGACCCTTGAAGAGGGCGAGGAAACTGCACTTCCACACCCCCCTTCTATTCATCTCTTGCATTTAGCTGTCCCTGAGTTGTGTACTTTATAGCAAACCAGGAACAGTAGTAAAGTGTTTTCTTGAGTTCTATGAGTGTCCTAGGGAATTATCAAACCTGAGGGGTGGGTTGTGCAAACCCATGAATTTGTAGTGGGGTGGGCAGAAATGTGGGTAGTCCGGGTACCTCATTTGTGGCTGGCGTCTAAGGTGGGGGCGAGAATTGGGGAATTGGTTGTTGGTATTGGAAAGGGCACCATGTGTTTGGCATCAGTGGAAGAAACTCTCCGGGAGGAAGACCAGAAGGTAAACGGAGGGCCACTATTGTTACGGAGCATCTTGAGATACGGATCATTAAGGTTAGAGATAAGGGGTGTGAGACTGGAGGGCTGCATAAAGGACGTTAAAAAAAAAAAAGAGGTCTACAAGGCAAGTGTGGGAGAGATGGCTGGTAGAAGAAAAGCATCGTCGAGTGGTGTCCTGTCTCCTCTAAGAATGTGGTCCAACGTCTAACGCTGGAGAGCCTGCGGGCGTCGCAGTAGCGCGGGTGTCTGCAAGCCCTCTCCGCCTGACCTCGCCGCCCCAGCCCGCGAGGGGGCGCAGCATTGGCGGGGACGCGCAAGGGAGCGACTCCGGGGCGGAGTACCCCGGGGCACATGGGATGAGGGCGGAGGTCGGGGTCAGGCGGGACTGGCGGGCCGCTGCCGGGGGTGGGCAGTGTCGTTGATCAGGGCCGCGGGGTTGCAGCAAGTAAGGCCAGGAGACCCGCTCCAGCCAGTGAGGAGGGGGCGGGGTTTCCGGAAGGGCCGCGAAGGGGACCTCGGGAACCGGGCAGCGATGCCGCACACCGGCTACTCCTCCTTGGTCCCCGGACTGGCTCGGCCAGTTTGTCTGTGCGCATGCGCGGCCCGCGGCGCCCGAGAGCCTGGGTTCTAGCGCCACCCCGCACGCTGCGGGCGGTTCCTGGCACTGTCCCAGACACAGGTGTCCCAGAATCATGAGTTCCGGCCGAGGAACAGAGCTTGTCCACCCACGGCCAGGAAACACGGGTGAATTCTATAACCTGGGTATGGGCAAAGGCTTTCTAATAATCCAAAATCCACATGCAAGAAAAAAAAAGTGCTACGTTTGACAGCATTGAAAACAACCCTGTAGCCAAGCAAACAAAAGCCTACCATAAGTAAAATGAAAGACTGGCAACATATATGACAGATAAAGGGTTACTATCCCAAATATACATATGTATGTATGTGTATTTATATATAAACAAAGATTGAGGGAACCAAAGACCAAAAATCCAATTTAAAAAAGGCAAAAGACATGGACAATCTGCAAAAAATGATATAAAACTGGCCCTTAAATGAAAAGATGTTATTTTTCTCTCATAATGAAATGCGCATTACTCTGAGCTATCACTTCTATACAGAAAGTCAAAAGCAATAGGACAGCCAGTGGGGAAAACAGGCACTGAAACATTGCTGGGAATGCAAGATGGTACAACTATAGATGGTACTTTGGCAATCTCTAACAAAACTTAGTATGTATTTACCCTTTGACCCAGCAATTCACAGCTAGGAAGTCACCCTCAAGAAACACACCAATATAAAAAAATATATATGTACAAGGTCATTTATTGCAGCATTGTTTGCAATGACAAAATGTTAAACAACCTCAATGCCAACATATAGGCAGAGGGTTGAAAAATCCCTGTTACATGCACACAGTGGAGTACTATGCAGTTGTAAAAAAGAGTGAGGAAGATCTTTATGAACTATATGGAGTGATTCCTAGGATATATTAAGTAAAAAAGCTAAATAGAAAAGAGTACATATATTGCACTATTTTTGTATACAATAGGGGAAATAGTAAAATATTCAAGTATCTGCTTAATTTTGCAAAAATTAAAAACTGAGGATGAATAAACCAGAAACTAACAAATTGGTTACTTACAGTGGGTTGCTCGGAATGGGCTGAAAGTCTAAGAGGAAATGACTCTTATTCAAGCCTGACCTTTTTTGGTAGTTTTGACTTAGAAACGTGAATGTTCTAATATTTAAAAAATAAAATTAAGTCAACAAAGATGGGGGGAGAAACCTAAAATTGAATACAAATGGAAGTAAACAAATGAACTAAACTGTATAGTAAATTACCCACAGGAAGAAAAAGTAAACCCAAGTTACTTGTGAACACAGCTCTCTGACTGTACACCTTCGGTGTGTAAACAAGCAAATAAAACTACAAAAAAAAAATTGAACTTCATTTAGTTGGTAGTGATGTGGTATAGCAATTCTGAAAATAGTTTTTATGTACAGTGGGACTAAGCAAATTAGTAAATAAATGTAATAATATTGTGGGGAGGCAAGATTCTCACTGTGGGAGGGGGTGACACAAATATGGAGGGAGGGGAGGCAAGAGCTCTGTGGCCTGAAATCTATTTTTTGCATATGTCTGCTGAAAGCCTCAGGAGTGGGCATCACAATAGTCATGAGCATTCCTCATGTCCATATCTTGGTTTCTAAATATTCTCCAGAGCTCCTTGGAGAAATGGCTCATTCAGGGAGTGGCACAAAAAGTGACAGAACAGCCAGGAACAGCTTGTTGTGCCAGCTGAAAGCAAGACGGTACTCAAAGAATGATGGGGACAGATGAGGAGAACCCAGAGCCAGCTTGACAGGGTTTCCAGTGTCAAA
The DNA here is from genome assembly GCF_057876585.1 of Rhinolophus sinicus. Lineage (NCBI taxonomy): Eukaryota > Metazoa > Chordata > Mammalia > Chiroptera > Rhinolophidae > Rhinolophus > Rhinolophus sinicus. The sequence continues at coordinate 7,097,979 of NC_142517.1, forward strand.
TGCGGAACAATCTGAACATCAAAATGATTAACGACAGAAATGAATTATCACAGTGAATAAAAAAGAATCCATGACTCCAGAGTGATACAAAAAAACAAACTTACAAATAAATAAATAGAGGTAAAAGGAACAGCTCTTCGTTACAGTAGAAAGTCAACCAATACATGCCAAAGGAACAATAGAGTTAGAAAAGTCACCATATGGCAACTATTACAGCAATAACTGATTCAGACAGGAGTCATGAATGGATGCTAAAATTGCTGGGTGAAAGTTTATTGGGGAATAAGATATTACAGTCTCAAAGTATCACTCCTCCACTGATTATTAACTACAAAGGTAAAAAAGGAAACTTTATAGTGGAAAAATTGGTGGATACCACCTTAACCATGTGATCAAAGTCAACATCACTGGGCAGCCAGTTGGCTCAGTTGGTTAGAATGCAGTGCTCATAACACCAAGGTTGCTGGTTCAATTCCCACCTGGACCAGTGAGCTGCATCCTCCACAACTAGATTAAAAACAACAACTTGACTTGGAGCTGATGGGTCCTGGAAAAACACACTGTTCCCCAATTAAAAAAAAAAAAAAGTCAGCATCACTAATACAGGATGAACTGACATCATGTGTCCAAAATGCATAACCTGGACTGGATCACGAGGAAACATCAGACAGACACAAATTGAGGGACAAGCTACAAAATAATGGACCCGACACTTAAAAAATGTCAAGGTCACGAAAGACCAAGATTAAGGAACTGTTCCATATTAGAGTAAAGAGACATGACAACTACATGAAATGTGTGACTTTGAACCAGGAAAAATATTTCTGTAAAGGATGATATTGGAACAACTGGCAAAATGTGAATATGGATTGAAGACTATATATTACCTTTGGAGCAATGTTAAATTTTCTGAATTTGATCATTGCAATGTGGTTATGTAAGAGAATGTTTTTGTTCTTAGGAAATACACCCTGAAGTAGTACTTTGGGGTGAAAAGTCATGATTTATGCAACTTACATAGTTCAGGTAAGAAAAAAGTCTGCTATCCTTAATGCCACTGAGTGGATATATCACAACTTGCCTATGTTCTCTGTTGTTAACATTTTTCAGTTAAATGAATCACTCATAAACAATGTTGCTATTAACGTCTTTACAAATACAACTTTTCGTCTCTTGTTACCATTTTCAGGATAAATGCCCAGAATTATGGATACCAAATCAAAGAGTGCAAGTGTTTTTATGGCCTTGAAGCAAGAGGCCAAGTGTGGCTGATTTAAGCAGAAGGTTGTATGTAACATGGGAAGTGAGAGCATGGAGCCACAAATAGCAAGAGATTCTGAGAGCAGCTGCTCTATTTATTGTGCAAAGGACTGTCTCATGTTACTGGAACTCCCCACACCAAGCTTACAGCAGACTTTTTGGGTTAGTGACACCCCTGCCATTGTTCTAGGACCCATGGGTCTAATCCAAGGCACCAAGACCTGATTTTAGGCATTGGACAATAAGGGATTTGTGATTAGCTGGCTCGTTGCCACTAGAGGATTTTCCTAAGAACCACAATGTGAAATTTTTTGTTCCAGAACCTCATCATTTTCTGAGGCAGTTGTGAAAATCAGTATAAATCTAATATTGAAAAGAAAAAGTATGTGACCTAAAAGACATTGAGTTGAAAACAAAAACTACGGGTGATGGGAGTGTAAACTGATATAACTACTTTGGAAAACGGTTTAGCATTCTCTTTTAACACTGAACATTAGCTCAGTCCAGGAATTCCTCTCCTAGGTTCTTACCCAGAGAAACGCTGGCCTTGGGCCCTGGAGTCAAGAAGGGATGTTCAGTGCAGCATTGCTTCTTAGAGCCAGCAAACTGGAGATCACTCATTGTCCATCAGCAGAACAATGGCTAAACCAATTGTTCCAGCGTACAATAGAATATTATATAGCAGTGAAATGAATAAAGAGCAGCTGTGCTCAATTATACATGCGAATCTTAGAAATACTGCCTGGAAAAAATGCAAGGATCAGAAGTTTACTTATTGAACAGTATGATTTTTATAAAGCTAAAAAGCGAAAACAATGTATTGTGCAGTCATTTGTATTTAAGATTTATTTTTTAAAGCAAGGGAACCATAAATGTAAAATTGAGAATGGGGAACCAGGGGAATGGGATAGACAAGAAATATAGAGGTGTTGACAATATTCTAGTTCTTAAGTTGAGGGGTAGGTACACAGTGTTCATCTTATTACTAGACTTCGTAACTTACATTCAAGTTACAGAAATTCTATTGAATGTATTGAATAATATGTTAAATTAAAAAAAAAAAACTACTGGTATCTACTGTTTTTGTAAGTTGCATTTAAAAACAGCAATGTTGGGTGGACGGGTGGCTCAGTTGGTTAGAGCGCGAGCTCTGAGCAACAGGGCTGCCAGTTCGATTCCCACATGGATCAGTGAGTTGCGCCCTCCGCAACTAGAATGAAGTCAGTGAGCGGCCACTGAGTTCCCGGGTGGCCAGATGGCTCAGTTGGTTGGAGCGCTTGCTCTCAACCACAAGGTTGCTGACTCTGGTAAGGGATGGTGGGCTGCACCCCCTGCAACTAACAATGGCGACTAGACCTGGAGCTGAGCTGCGCCCTCCACAACTAAGATTGAAAGGACAACTTGACTTGGATGGAGCTGATGAGTCCTGGGAAAAAAACACACCACTGTTCCCCAATAAAAAGTCCTGGAAATATGCTGTTCCCCAATAAAGTCCTGTTCTCCTTCCCCAATAAAATCTTTAACTAACTAACTAACTAACTAACTAACTAACTAAATAAATAAATAAATAAATAAACAAATAAAAAACAACAATGTAGATAAAATCAGAAAACCATAAAGTTTTAGAATTGGACGAGGACTTCAAGATGATGGTTAATCTGAAATGTAACCATTTAAAAATTATAAGTACTAACGAATATTTATCCTTTGAGAAATTGGGGAAGCCTTTCTAAACATAAAATCAACAGGAAAAGTCAAGGAAGAAATAATCGAGAGTTTTTATTTAATTAAAATTAAAAACTGGTACACAAAAGTCATCTTAAATGAAGTTAAAAGGCAAATGATAAACTAGGATAAAAATATGCCACAAATATCACAGCCCTGGGACTAATATCTTAAATATATAAAGAACCCATAAAATCATTAAGAAAATACTAACACCAAAATAAAAAAAAATGGCAATGGATGTGAATAGATAATTCATAAATGAAATGCAAATGATCAGTAAAACAATTGAAAAAATGTTTTTCTAGTAATTCAAAAGAAAAGAAAGGCTAATCTTTAAAGAGAGACATCATTGTTCATTAATCAAAATAGCAAATATTTTAAAAGACTTGTACTGTATTATAACACTTGATGTTGATAAGGGTGTGTGAGGATAAGCCCTCAGTCTTCTATTAGAAGATAAAATCATACAACATTTGAGGCAATGAATTTGGCCTGTGTTTCAATAGTCTTTGAAGGGTACTTACCCTTTGACACAGTAACCTCACTTACAGGAGAATAAGAATATATCTTAATTACCAGAAAGGTGGCTAAAAGTTTTGTACAGGACTATTCTCCTCAGCATTATTAGAGCAAACATGGGGGAAAAAAACAGCCCAACAGGAGAAGTATGGCTGAACGGATCACAGAACATTCAAACCTGGAGTATTTTGTAGCCATTAAAAATCATGTTACTGAAGACATTGTTTATGATCACCCCTGAGTGTCTTCTCCAGGATTCACGGAAACCTCAGCAGTGATGGGAGAGCTCAGCTTGGTGTTTTCTCTGACCTGGAGTTATTTTGTAGACCATCAGTAAGCACTGCCCCCAGGTCACACACGATTCCTTTCCCCAAATGCTTACTCAGTCTTCCCATTTATTTCCCTGTCTTTGGGGGGGAGAATTCTAACTGACACCATGTGTCGGTCTGGGTCCCACCACAGAATCACGAATTCCCTGTTCCCCCAAACGGAGGCGGAAGCCTCAAGTCCTTGCTTGAAATTGCAGTGCTGAAGGTGAACGTGAGGGCTTCAGAGCTCATGGGGCAGGATGAAGACTACCCATCCTGAGGGTAGCGCTGGAAATCTGGTTGTGCCCTCGGTGAAGGAAGACCTCTGTTACTCCTGTAATGAAGGGAAGAGTAACACCGGGAAAAGAAATCCACTGACTAAACAATTTAAGCCAATACTCTGTACCTTCTTCACAAAATATCTTGTCAGGACTAGCCCAAGTCAGCTTCTCTTCTCTCTCATTGAGCAAAACCCTCAGCCACTTTCACTACCGTGTTTCCCCGAAAATAAGACCTAGCCGGACCATCAGCTCTAATGTGTCTTTTGAAGCAAAAATTAATATAAGACCCTGTCTTATTTTACTATAATATAAGACTGGGTAATATAATGTAATATAATATATTATAATATAGTATAATGTAATACCAGGTCTGCTATAAGACCGGGTCTATAATAAATATAATATAATATAATATAATATAATATAATATAATATAATATAATATAAATACCTGGTCTTACATTAATCTTTGCTCCAAAAGATGCATTAGAGTTGATGGTCTCGGCTAGGTCTTATTTTCGGGGAAACACGGTATGTGCCAGGAATAGAGATCCAGCCTGTTCCCTTGTGTTTGTGTGTGTGTGTGTGTGTGTGCGCGTGTGTGTGCGTGCACGCGCGCGCGCGCACCAATCTCAAAGGAAGGCAGACGCGTGTACGAGCAATGATAAGGTGGGTGAATACTGTTGCAAGGGACTGTGGAAAGGGGTCTCACCTAGCCTAAGGGTCGGGCGAGACCTTCCGAGGAGGTGGCACTTTGACATTTTAGGCAAGACCTTAAAGGACAAGTAGGAGGGTGTTGGAGCAAGCCAGGTAGTGTCCTGCGCAGCCAAGTGGAGGACGGCAGTGAGAAGGGTGCTGTGGGTCAGCCGTGGGTCAGCCAGGCGTCCCCGCCAATGTGGCTAGTGGCAGAACTAGCAGGGGCGCGGTCAGAATTTGGAGCTGTGACCCTGCAGCGGGGCCCCACCGAGGGGTATCCCGATCCAGCTTTTCTCAAGGTCTGTTTCTCAGACTCCGGCTGCCACCTGCTCAGTCGTTGGCGACGACACCCCCGCCCCCTTCGGGTGAATTTTGGCGGCGGCCGCTCACTGGGTCTGAGGGCAGCTTTGGGGCCAGGAGGCCGGGAGGCCGGGAGCGCGGCCGCAGGGTCCAGGGCGGCCCACAGGTACGTGCGGCACCGATTCCGGGGGCTCCGTCTCGCCAGGTAAAGGACAGAGGCGTCGGAGCCACGGCTCCACCAGGGTACAGATAGGTGCACGCTGGTCGGTGGGTTTCCCAAGAAAAAGCCAGCTTCTCCGTCTCGGGTTGCCTGCCTTGGATCCTGCGTTTATCCCCTAGGGGAGCTATTTATAGAAAGAAATAGTTTAATCACGGCTGGCTTTTCTGGCTTTGCCTTTTTCTGATTCAGTATGCCTGCGTGGGGGCTGGATGCAATCGTCTTTCCAGGGCTGGAATCTTGTCGAAAGCGGGCGGCATGAAGCACTTCCAATTCAGCTGCATCATCTGCTCTTGGCTTCTCCAGGAAAGGGCTCTTGCTCTGTTTCTAGAGCTTTACCATTTTATAAACGCGGATTATACTTAGCCCTGTGGTACTGAGTTGCCGCTTCTTAATTTCTCTTTCTATTCTACCAGATTTACTGTTATTATAAACTGCCCGCAATGCTTTTGGGGCTAAAAAAAAAAGTGAGGTTTGCATAAACGCATTTAAAAATCCCAGGTTGAACTGCAAAGCAAGGGGCGTCAATAGGGGGCACTGCAGCTTCGCGGGACCCCTGCTGGAGACCGGATACGAGCCTCTCAGGAAACACACATTCAGTGAAAACGAGGACGCGAGTCCGCGGGCTGGGAATGTAAGGGGCTGTGGGTAACGACCCCGTTCGCCCACCAAACTTATTTCCAGCCCCATGAAATGTCCAGTAGGAAAGGTTGATAATAGGTACGACTTTTTCTTTTCCTGAAGCAGTGATTGGCTTTTTCTAAGCACGGAAGTGTTAGTTTCTAGGAGAAGAGAAAAAATCAGCTGTCATGTGACTCTTCGGTCCCCTTTCACCGAGCTTTCAGCTACCAGGAGAAGGCGTCTGTGCTGGTGTTACCTAAGTGTTTGTGACATCCTGCTGGGTGTACTTTGGGTAATCTTCCTGTGTGCTTTGGGTGACAGCACACTGCCAGGGCACGCTGAAGGCCCTTTTAGCTTTTGACCCTTCAGTCCCTTTACTTTCCCGGTTGTCCCCGATAGTCCCCTGCTAGTCCCCGTGGTCTTTCTTGCTCCAGGTATGCTCTGTCCAGGATTCCACCTACCAACTCATCAGGTGGCAGTTCACAGCGGATGTTTCTACACACCGGGAGGGTTCTACTCTAAATTTTCTAACTCACTGTGACACACACTATTAAAAGTAGCCGCCCAGGACTTGACACTGACTTCTGTTTAAATCTCATTCTGTTGAGAGACCACTTAACCTGGAGGAGTATTTCAAGTGGTAGAGACCTTAGGCACAGTGACTGACAAGTTGAGAAAATATTTAGGCGAGACCTGCTTTTCTGTGTGAGAAAGGTATCCCGATCTATTGGAAAGGAGACCCATTTTGTGTGGACCTCAGAGCCTGAGGTTCCTGTGCTGGTAAAACCAGGTAATGCTCTCCACCCCCAAGAGTTCTTGGCAGGATGATATGAAAGTTCCTTGTCTTCCTATTCCTGGTTCAGGTGCACCTGTGCACTCGTCCAGGTGGGCTGTTCCTGCATCAGAACGGTCACTATAGTCATGCATGGCATAACTATGTTTCGGTCCACAACGGAGTGTATATATGATGGTCTCGTAAGACCATCATGGAGCTGAAAAATTCCTATCACCTCGAGATACTGTAGCCACTGTAACGTAACACGATGCATGACACGTCTGTGGTGCTGATGTACATAAACCTACTGCACTGAAAGTTGTATAAAGTATAACACGTATAACTCAGTATGTGATACTTGATGATAAATAACTATTACTGATTTATGTACTTATTATACTATGCTATACCTTTCATCGTTAGTGTACTTTCTGCTTACAAAAAGTTAGCTGTAAACAGTATGCCATGTTAGGCCAGCAGCAGTCTCATACATCTGGTGTTTACTGCATTTCTTGATTGTATCATTTTCTCTAGTGCTTGGTTTTCTCTCACGTTGTTTGTATGGTAACATGCTGTACAGGCCTGGGAGCCACGGGCTGTACCACACAGCCTAGGTGTGTAATAGGCTCCGCCATTCGGGCTTGTGTAAGCGCACTCTGTGATGTTCATGCAGATGAAATCACCTAACGATGCGTTTCTCAGAACATACGCATCCTTCGGTGGGGACTCAGTGCTGTATGCTCATCCTCCACCTGTTCCTCGCTGATGCTTATTCCCACGGTAGGGCTGTGTAAACAGAGGCACCTGCCCACTGTCCCTGAATGCATTTGTGTGTGTGTGTGTGGCCAGGGCCCGGGCAGTATTTGAACTCAGAATGCCTGACTCCAGACGGTGGCCTCTATTGCTTCCCTATGGAAACCGCCGCTGGCACAGGCTCAGCCTTGGGTTGTTGGATCGGGGTGCGCTGCTAATGCTTTTTTTCATTTTGGTTGTAAGGGTTATAGTCACTTTCCATATTCATTCACTGGACCTCCATAATTTGCCCTTTAAAAATGAGACCTTTCCTCAGGAAATGGGACAGAATTGTTAGGAAGACAACCATGTACTTGGAGGGGGGCTCACCTGTTTACAGTTTACCTTAAGGTAATTTAGACTTTTGAGGCTGAGTGCTGTGTGTGTGTGTGTGTGTGATCTTGTAGAAGCTATGGTACTAATGGCCCCAACTGGAGGTCTTGTCTGATAAGCAGGAAACTGCTCACAGATGGTAACTCCTCTCTCCCAAGCAGGAAGGAGTCTGCCTGGGAGGTGAGGGACCATTCCTCTCTGCTGGATGAAGATAAATTTGCTGACAGTGGAGAAATTTTTGTGAGCACTTATCTCTAGTGGCCAATGGGGTAAAGAGGTAACAGTGATACCTCACTTTACAAATGGAGGTAGGACCTAGTTTAATTTCCAAAACTTTTATTAAGCACCTGCTATGTGCTGGCACAGCCCTAAATGCCAGGGACATGAAGGTGAATAAGACATTGCTGCAAATCAAATCCTTGTAAAGTGAATCACGTAAATGTATTGGGATTCCAGAATTTTAGAGCTCCTGGGGGAAGTTGGAGAGGATCTGGTTTGTGTCACTCGTTTTTTCAACAATTGAAAACCTGTGACCCAGAGATACTAAATGAGGTGCTTAGCACCACACGGCCTGTTAGGGACAGGGGGGAAATGTCAATGAAATTCAGTTGAAGGTCATCTTCTAATTTTCATAATTTCATTTTGAAATAATTTGAGACTTACAAGAGTTGCAAAAATAGTATAGAGTTCCTTCACTTAGTGTTAACGTCTTACACAACTAAGGATTTATCAAAAGAAAACATTAACATTAGCGCAATACAATACTATTAAGTAACCTACAGACTTCAGATTTAACCAGTTTTCCCACTAAGATCCTTTTTCTGTTCCAGAATCCAGTCCAGGATACCTACATCGCATTTTGACTCTGGAATTTTTTTTTTCCTTTTATTTATTTAAGTGTCCTTTTCCAGGACCCATCAGCTCCAAGTCAAGTAGTTGTTTCAATCTAGCTGTGGAGGGCGCAGCTCACAATAACCCATGTAGGGATCGAACCGGCAACCTTGTTGTTAAGAGCACCACACTCTGACCCACTGAGCTAACCTGCCGCCCCTGACTCTGGAATTTTTAACTTTGTATTTTCCTATACTTGAGGTTCCTTAGAACACTAATAAATTAGTGACATTCAGCTGTTGTACAAACAGTGGACCACAGGCCTCTTTTCAGAGCCAGGCGTGTGCCTCGGTGAACTCCATGAAATCCCACCCGCAGCTTTTTGGGAGTGGCCAAGTTCTGGACAATCCCGGCCTGTGTGATCTAGAAACAGAAGGCTGTCAGGCCAGCAGGGGCACACCCGAACCTTCTGCCACCATTCCCTCTTGGATCTTGAGTCTCAGTTCAGTTGATTATTGTTGTACAGGGGGCATTCTTAACTCTCAGGTGCCTGGTTTATCTAGCAAAGGGCTCTGGAGCCAGAAAGACATAAATTTACATCCCAGCTTCCCCACCGAATTGTGTGACCTTGAGCAAGTCATTCAACTGCTCTAAATTCAATTTCCCCCTGTGCAACATGGGGACAATAGCACTGTGCAGTTATAGAGAGGGTTACATGAAAGAATGTACAGTGATTGGCACAGGGCTTGGTATGCAGAGATGGGGAATGAATAAATGGATGGATGGATGTCCCTAAGGGGAGACCAGGTGAGGTGGGTGCAGTGGAAGGTCTTGAATGCCAAGCAAGATCCCCCGAGCTTCCTGGGGGGCAGGGGCAGGCACTGAAGGGTTTGAGAAGGGGAGTGATGGGACCAGAGCTGCACTTTAGAAAGTCCAATGTGGAGGATCAAGCAGAGCAGTAGGAAGCTAGGGCGCTATCGAGAATTACTGAGGAGGCTACCATGTCGGTTCCAATGACAGCAGAGGGGTGGTGATGGCAAGATGAGACTCTTGAGAGACTGTGTGGAGGTATCATCAACGGGAATAAACAGGATTCGGGTGGAGAGAAGTTGGGACTCCAACATGACTAAGTTCTAGGTCCAGGAGTAAAGGAGAATGTGATGTCATTAACAGAGATAGAGAAATCAGGGCAAAGAGGTAATCTGTGGGAGAAAAATGCATTTAGTTTTATTCATGTTGCTTCTGAGACAGAATATCCAAATAGAGGTATGCAGAAAGGATGATTGCAGCACGAGCCTGGGAGAGGCTGGAGCTGGCAATGAGGATCTGAGCATCATACCAGAGGGGTGGCCACCGAAACCCAGCGGGCAAATGGAACCACCACGGAAGAGAACGTAGGTGAGGGCAGAAGCTGGGGGCAAAGGATCACTCATGCCCAATGGTTCAAGGAAGGGTAAGAGACAGAGAAGGGGTCATTGAGAACTAGGATGGATTAGTTTGCTCCGGTTGCCATAACAAGGTACCACCGGCAGGGTGGCTTAAACAACAGGAATTTATTTCCTCACAGTCTGGAGGCGGCAGGTCGAGATCCAAGTGTCGGGAGGGTTGGTTCCTTCTGAGGCCTCCCTCCTTGCCTGGTAGATGGATTTTTTTTACCCTGTGTCTTCACATGGTCTTCCCTCTGTGTCCTAATCTGTTACAAGCACTCCAGTCATACTGGATTAGGGCCTGCCCATATGATCTCATTTTACCTTACTCGCCACTTTAAAGGACCTATCTCCAAATACAGTCATGTTCTGAGGTGCTGGGGGTTAGGATTTCAACATGGGAATTTTTTTGAGGGGGACACAATTCAGCCCATAACATAGGAATAGAAAGAACTTTTGAAAGGACTCAAGGGAAGAATTTCAGAAAGGACAGCGGCTTGCCACTGGCCTGTTCTTCCTCAGACCCACTCACAGCCCCTGCCTGTTCCCTTCTCCCCAGTGATTCACAAGGAAGGACGCTCTTTGAGGCTTCTCTACTGTTTGGCTTCAGCAAAGTTCAGTCACTGGGACGGGAGAAGGCCAGAGGCATGGAGAAGCTGGGGGGATCCCCTTCCCCCGTCTCTCTGGCTCTGGCAGGGTCTCCAACAGCAGCCGTTGAACCTGTGGCTCCATCTCCCACAGGACAGGTCTGTCAGGTTCTGGCTTCCACCAGGTGACCCTGGCTCCTCAGCGCTCAGGTCACTCCACCTCCTTGGGGGTGGGTAGCAGCTTTCTGTTATTTCTGTTCTCTGGGTTGCCACTCTGTCCCATGTTTGGTGTGCCAGCACCTTCACTGTGCCTGTAGCCACGTCTCAATATTAAATCTCCAGTTTGAGTATTTAGAGTGGTTTGTTTCCCTGACTGGCAGGGGCAAATGCTGCAGAAAGATGGAAGGGATGAAAACTGAAAATGGTTCAAGTTTTGAGCAATGAGGGTAGACGCTACCATCCCAGTGATTCAGAAGGCAATCTCTGTCAATATGATGGGTCAATACCAATGCCCATTAAGGTTTTCATTTCTATATATTTCTTCTGTATTTTGATTAATAAAATTGCTTTTTTGTTTGGTTTGACAATATGGCTGTTCCAAAACAATAATATGATATGAATATGAGCATTAAAGCTTCTGGATAGAGATCAGGATTTTCTTAATAGTTCCCTTCGTTCTTAGTATCCCAGTAAGGATGTGTATGTAGTAACTCCCCATCTCTCATTCATCATGGCTCTTTAAATATTTATGTGATGGAGTTTGGTTCCATTATTTCACTTTGCTTTCAACTTGAACGTATGTACTGGTATTCTAACAACTGACAGTTTTAAGTTTTTAGAATGTGGTAGAATTTAGCAAGTAGTGCCCCCTCCCCCCGACATACTGCCTTCCTGGAAGAGGTGGTAGGAGGGTCCATCTTGCAATTCCATTTTGAAATCACTCAGCTCAGTCTACGTACAACGTTCCATGTAAGTTTCATTTCATCACTATTGCATCCAACTACTGTCACTTAAAACATAGTTAAAAGGCTCATATATGTGTGCTCTCTAGTCAAACTGGTTCTGTGTATTATTTACTTCCTGATAACAACACATTTTACACAGTTGGTAAATACATTTTAACTAGACTCAATCTTATCTTGAAACTTAGGTCTTCTTTCAAAATACATGCGATATTCTCTTACCAGTTTAATATGTTACATATTATTATACCAAGATTTATCATGAATAAGTTAAAATGATTCTCCCAGTTAGCATCATCTGACCTACTACTAGTCAGTTTATTTTTACTGCAAGGAGATCAGGGAGATAGCTGTTATCTTGGCATTTCATATAATTAAGAAATAATGACACATTACATATAGACTCTTAAAGTTTATGTAAAAGCATCTTTCAATTCTTGGATCAAAATTCACACCGTGCTTTTACTATTATCTGTAATTTTAATTACAGACAACTCCAGTGGAGAACTCAAGAATCCTTTTGATAAGTATAAAACATCTGAAAGCAATAATAATATCAGAAAATAATCAAAGGGTATCAAAATACAATGCAGTTAAAATAATAAAATTCTCAGTTTCATTATATACTCATAAGAAATTATTTATGGAAATTTAAAAGGCATTTAATACAAAATTTTCTTATTTGGAATCAATGTTTTTAGAAATTGGGATTCCAACATTAATCTTTGACCAGGGTAGTGGTGGTGGTGGTTGGTTTGAGCCCTACCTCTATAGGGCCTGGACATTTACTAATCAGAAAGATTTAGATGACAATTTTTTTTTCTCTCTGAGGGCCCGATCACTGCCCAAGCCTCTAATCTATTCTTTCACCTATTGCTCGTTTCTATTGGTCCAAAATTGAATTTTTCTTTTTGAGTTTAAATCCATAACAAAAAAGATTATTGGTTTAAAATAATTTAACTCAGTTAACTGCATATGCAGATAATTGCACTGACTTCCTGGCTAATAAATACACATACCATTGACGATCAAATATTCAAAGGAAAGCTCTTCATATTTACCAACAAAAACCTCATGATTTCAATTAAAACTATCTTTCAATTATTTTGAGAGGACATCTTTTCAAGCAGATGGTCATTCTCTGAATATCATTTTAAATTATCACTCTAAATACAAACCTGTGTTTAGTACTCCAACACAGCTATGGAGGGAATAGATTATTTTGTCTATAAAGTAGCGACTATGTACTTTAACTGCTAAAAATGAACTATTTACAGTACAGTTATTTACATTTCAGCCTCTACTCAAGGCTTCCTAGTAGACTGGGATTCTTTATTTCAAACTGTGCGTCTCAGCTCCGGCCACTGGACTGATTAGCATCTTGAATGCTTCTCAAGTTCAGACAGAGCTAATGTCAATGTGACAGGCTTCCTTAGGGGACGAGATGTCACCTATTTAATGGGGGGCAGGACAGCATCCTCCAGGGGAGTAACATTCTTTTGGTTTACACTCTGCCTGGTCCTCCAAACCATCACTTTCAAAGCCTGCCTCGTAAGGGTGAGCGAGACCGGAGACTTTGAGTCTGGGAATGCTTTTTCTAGAGAAAGCCAGTCATTTTGATGGGCTACTGAGGTGGTCTTCAGTTGCTAGCTTGTGAGTGCACCATCCTTCCTACTGTGACAGCCTTATAAATACAAAGTCTTGTTTTTAAATTCCTAGTCTGTGGTCTTATTCTCCACAAACTGGAAAAGTCTTACGAGTCTAGAGAAACCCAGATGCAGGGAGTGACAGAGGTGGACTTGAGCAGTGCTTTTCAAACTTTAACGTGTTTGTGAATCACGTGGGGGTTATTAGGTTGGTGCAAAAGTAATTGCGGTTTTTGCAATTTTTTTTTTTTAACCTTTTAAACTGCAATTACTTTTGCACCAATCTAATAAAAAGTGCAGATACTGACTCATTGGGTCGGGGCGGGGTGGGGGAGGCCTGGGATTCTGCATTTCTGGGAAGCTTCTAGGTGATGCCAATGCTGCTTGATACCAAGGACCACAGTTTGAGGAGCCAGGGACTACAGGGTGTGTGACTCAGGTATACACACAGTAAGATCCCCCGATGTCTTATTTTTGCCACCTTCCCCTTTTCCTTTGCCATCTGGGGACGATGAAGCTAAGCTCCATCATTTTAAACAGACCCTCTTGTGAGTCTTTAACTTCTCTGACTCCTCCTCTTCTATCTGCCTTTCCGTACTCCTTCCTGGGTGTGAATGGTATCAGTGCTCCTCAGTCTAGGGGTCAGGAAGGGACCTCACCCACTTTTCAGTTCATGTCGACCCACTGTGGTCCCCATTCTTTATAAGCCAGACCTGGTATACAGTTTTGACTCCTACATTTTCCCATAATGTCTTCTGAGACCATGACATCTGGAGGCATCTAAGGGCCAAAGGAGTTATGCTGTTTGTGGGAAGGTGATGTTGCAAAACCCTTAAGGAACTTGGAAAAACTAGATGCTTGTGACCTTCAGGGAGAAGAGATGATCTCTCCATATCTATTAATAGCAGGAGAGGGGAGAGTGGTCTTTAGAGCCATAATTCAATAAACTCGAAGAAGTCTATCTGAAGTGTTTGTCTAGTAAAACATTAGGGTTTATCACTTTGTTAAGCTTTTTCATTTTCTAATTCCTGACTTGCAGCCCTGTGTTATCAAGGAGGGACTAAGTCCTTCCTCTGAGGGGCTCACTCACTTCTTTCTCCATGACACGATTTTAGATCTTATAACTGAGTAGGAACCCACTTCCCAACTGCCACTGCAGGATATGGCTCTAGCCCCGCTCATCACTGTCTTTTTCTATTTCTGGTACACTGTGATGCTTATCTTGTTTTTTGTTATTTCTTTTTGGATTCTCTCTCTTTTTAAATCTATCGTTGCTATATGCAATGGGTAGAATTTCCTATGTCATATTACCAGAAGTCTGAGGTTCAGAAAGTGGGTATTTTCTTTTAATTAAAGTTTATTGGGGTGACAACTGTTAGTCAAGTTACATAAATTTCAGGTGTACAATTCTGTAATACATCGTCTATATCTCACATTGTGTGTTCACCACCCAGAGTCAGTTCTCCTTCCATTACCATATATTTGTGAAAGTGGGTATTCTATACTGCTATTTTAAAGCAGATGAATAAAGGGTCAGGGTGCTTTAAAAATCTGCCCCTGGATTAAGTAAGACAATGGTGTACCTAACTGCTTTTACTGCACTCTGCTGTCCACTTACAGAAAGGCCAGAATAGGGAAAATCTCTGCTCTGCTTCACAGTTGTTAAGGAAATTGTTCTTCACTTGCCATTGACTTGGCTCCACCTCTTGGTGACGCTATGAGTGAGTGATGTTCACAGTGTCCAGTCCTCAACACTTCTTTACATGCTGCCTTAAAAAGAAAAAAACGAGGCTCCACAGACGAAATTGCTGTAAGTGTCAGGAATAAGTAGGCTTCTCTTAGGGGACAAGTACACTAACTGATGTTTCCATTTTCCTACTGTTTTTAGGATGCTCACCTTCAAATTGATAACTCACACATACAAGAACACCAAGCAGCCTTTTACTGCTGGTCTGTCTTTAACTTGTTTCCTGCTTTTACTTTAAAATATAGAGTCCAGACAAAATATACTGTTGCATTGTATGAATTAATGTAAACTATTTAAAATCTTTTTTGCAAGAAGGCCTCACTTTATTTTCCCAACTGGACTAGTTAGAAGCTGTTAGCACACTTTGATTCCAGGTGCTGGTTAACTAATGTAATAAACATACACAGCCTCTTCCTCAGTCTGCCTCCTACCCGTCTAGGAAGGGAGGCCAGACTCTGGCTTAAACAAGCCAGGCAGCCCCTGGGCCTACCAACCCGGTCCCCAACCTATCTATCATCTCTCCCACAGCCTCCCTTCTCCCTCCATCACACTCGCCTCTTCCCGGCCCCTCCCACTCTGCCCCTCCAGCCCGGCATCCCTTCTCCCCATTATCCCCCTGACCCCTACTCCCCACTCCAGGCTCGGCCTGCCTTCTCCCTCCACCACACATCCCCTTCCCCCGCGGCCCTCCCCAGCTCCGCGCGGACTCTCCCCGCGGCTCGGCCTCTTCCGGCCCGCGATAGGGCGGGAGGCGGAGCCCGGCGGGAGGGGTTGGGTCGGGGCTGTTGGTGCAAGTGTCCCGGGCCCGCGTTCCGCTGCGGCCGGCCGGCCGGCCATGCTCATCACGCTGTGTTACCTGTACCTGTGGGTGCGCTGGGGTCGCCGGCCGGCCGCGCTCGTGCGCACCACGGTGCAGCGGCTGCGCGCCTCGCGTTGCTCTTTCACCTTCTGCGGCGCAACCGCGCGGCCCCAGGACGCCCGCGTGTGCCTGAGCCACCGCGGCCGAGTCTTCTGCGTCGGCGAGAGCCAGGTGGGCGGGCGCGGGCCGGGGGCGCGTGCGGGGCGGGGCTGGCGGGAGCGGGGCGGGGCCGGGCGGGGGGCGCGGCCTCTGGCCTCCGCGAGCCGGAAGCGCCCTCCGGGACCTGACGCTCGCGCCGGGAGGCCTGGGAACGCCCTCCGCTCCGGCACAGGCCGCGGGCGTTGGCTCCCGGGAGCGCCACGCTTCGGTGCTCCCGTCAGCACGATGCAAACGGGACTCCAGATGACGGGACCAGAGAACCCAATCCGTGACAGGCGACCTGGTCGTCTCCGCGGCGCGCCAGGGCGAGACTATCGACGATTGGCTCTTTCCAAAATGGGCGCGTTATCTGTGTGTCGGTGCCGTGGCGAATAGCGCTGCACCCCGAGAGCACTGCCCACTTAGCGTCTCCTGACATCTCTTCCACTGAGGGCTGGAGTTTGGTTGAACCTGAAATCAGAGAAAGACAGCAAATCCTTAGCTTTCGGTCATATATCTCTGAGGTGACAAAAACTTCCCTGTCCCCTTCTCCTGTCAGTTGCATCATTTACCAAGCAGGGCACCCGACTGGTTGTCTTTGCATCTGTCTTATTTCCGTTTGCACACAGAGTTTGCTTTTGGCCCAATATTTAGTCTGATGGCTGGCTATAAGTTCAGCCGGTTCCGTGGTTTAATCTCTGCAAAAACCTCTGCTCTCGGTAAAAGGCAACAATAGTTCTTTCCTTTCAGCTACTGGAAATGGACTTGACTTCAAGATGCATTTCTGCGCAAATTTCCATTGACATCACTGACATTGTTTTCCTTAACATTTAAAGATGTTTCTTGCCCTGCTGGGAAGTTGGTTCATATTTAACATTAAAATGAGATTTTTCCATGTGTGTAAAACCGAAACACCCGAGTAGAATTAAAATCTGAATTCAGGTTTGAATATTTTGTTGAGGTTATGGGATTATACTAGCTAGCAAGTCATAAATAACCCTACCTTGTTAGTCTACTGGAACACAGAATAAGCGTGACAGTTTTCTCAGATCTCTCCAAGAAAGTGCAGGTCTAGATCCCCTCACATGCAAGGAGGTGAAGTTCATTCACTGCATATAGTGGACGCCTGAGGGCAAGAGGTCTTAAGTCTCTTAAAGAACCCTGATTGAGAAAGGTGACAAAGTGACACTTTGAGGGGTGGGTTTTTCTATTGTACTGGTTTCCAAACTGGATAAATTTACTGAAAGGAGAACCTTTAAGGTTTAGATTACAGTGGAAATTTTGAACTTTTGCAAATATTGAGAGGTAAAGGTCTAATTTTTTTGGAAGACAGTTTTACTTTTGAACATCTCTGTGACTTGATTGCCCTTCTGCTAAGCTGGTTAACTATAAATCCAGCTTTTCAGCACTTGCCAATTCTCTAG
This sequence comes from Rhinolophus sinicus, assembly GCF_057876585.1. NCBI lineage: Eukaryota > Metazoa > Chordata > Mammalia > Chiroptera > Rhinolophidae > Rhinolophus > Rhinolophus sinicus. The sequence continues at coordinate 7,115,430 of NC_142517.1, forward strand.
CCCGGTGTTGGGGCATCCCAGCCAAAAGGGCCTTGGACTTTTAAGGGGTTCTGTAACTTGCTGTGCTCCTGCTCTTGGCATAGTTTAGTTTACCCCAGGGCTTTGCTCTGATGTCACTGTCTCAGGGACCCAGACTAGATGGGAGTGGCCTGCTCTGTGCCCTCAGTTTAAACCACAATTCGTATTTCCAGTTTTTATCTTTTTCTCCCTAGGGACTAGTTCTGGTTAGCTTAGAAGCTTGACCTGTAATTGTCAATATTTCAGTGAATGAAGGAGTGTTTAGTGGTTGTTGGGTAGAAGCTCTGATGTTTAAAGCTTGCAATTGGAAAGCCTGACTATTTATGACTAGCTACTGTTATTTTAAGATTTAAAATATTATGGGGATGATGATTTAGATGCCTTATTGTCAGTCTGCCTGCATGGAAATAACTTTGACAGACCTGAATTTATGCCTTTATTGTCTTCATTTTTTATATATTTAAAATCAGATGTATAAATACGGAATGGGTATGTTTATATAATTGAAGGTCTGTATAACCATTGATAAGTATAACCAACGATACTTTAGACAAACTGGAAATTTTAAGCTTTTTTTGTGTGTGTTGGATTAAAGTGGACAATATGTTTTTTGTTTTTAACTCCTATGTTGATAATTATATTTACTCACGCAGAGGAGTTTTTTCTCCCCTAAATTTTCATTAATTAATTAGTTCAACAGATAATAAGCAGCTACTATGTTCCAGGTCAATAGGCCTTGAAAACACCTTTTGACCTTCCCAGCAAGGGCAGATTTGAACTGATAAGCAGCATTTCAGAGCCTGACTCAAATGCCTTTTTTTTTTGGGTGGTGATGTTAAGGCTTGCCCCCTGCAGCCTTAGATTTCAACTTTTTCTGCTCTGGGTGTGTCATGTGTTTTGTGAGTTAAAGCCTTAAACTTAATTTGCTGTTTTTCTAGAGAGATTTCAGGAAGGAGAGCAGAGATAAGTGGATTTAAACAAACCTACTAACCGATCTTGATGCTAGAATGGCGAGAGGAAATGGAAGAACAGCCCTTCAAGCTCCTGTTAGTAATGGACGCTGCCAACCGGGATGTGCTTCTGAGCCTCCTCATCTTTCAGTGCCCTTCTAAGTTGTCATTTGGAAGGAGAGCTCCCCCATGCTCTGAGCAGGGTAGAGCTGAGCCCAGAATCAGAATTAAGTGCTTGATGACAAACGTCTAGAGATGTTAAAGTTGTCACGAGTCATAAAGGGGATTTTGCAGCTGTTTGTATAGTCAGAGTTCAACAAGAGACAAAGGGTGAATGTCGTCTGTAGGAGGGCACCAGGTGACCTTCTTTAGATCCCACCTGGAATTACAGAGGAGAGGATGTCCCAGGTGTTAATGTAAGTAGCAGTTGTGGTTTGAAGTGGTACTGAATCCTCCTTTTCTTGTGTTTCTTTCCCTCTCTCCAGTCCATTGATGACTTGAACAAATGGGCCCTATTTCTTGTTTCTCCTTTTATACTTGAAACAGAACACGTAGCATTTGTGACAGAGAGCATTTGGGTGCAAGGCGAGAATTTACAGAGACCATCTTCTTCTTCAGAAACGGTGAGTAACGTGTTTCTTTTTTAGAAAATGATCCAGGTTCCATAATTCTTTATTAAATATTTCACAAGTTGCATCACTTCCTTATGACTTCATTGTCACACATCATCAGTAGGGCAAAATTAACCTGTCTCAAGACGATTTAATGTGTGTTTTTCACTTATGTACCATAAGGAAACTGTGAGTCTTAAAACTAAATTCATATTTAAAATTTTTTTTTTTTAATGAGTGTTCTTTGCTGGCCTTTGTGACTCCCTTTCTTTTTGGATATTTTGAGTTAAATTAAAATATATTAGTAACATTACTGTCACCTGTTTTTTTGTTTGTTACTTTTTTAACATTGCTTCTAGAACATTTAAAACTACCTGTGTGGCTTGTGTTTGTGGCTCACATTATGTTTTAATTGGGCAGCGACACTTGAGTCTGTCCCCCAGATCATCTAGTCCGTCCCCATGGTAAACAGAAGCCTTCAAGGCTTAATGTTGTCCTAAGAGAAAGGGTTTATTGAGCCATATGCTTGCCAGAAAAGGGCCAGGTCCTGGGTATGCAGTTTAAACCAGCAATCGTGGCTAGGTGGAGAAGACAAACATGTCCACTGCCCTGGGGCTAACAGGGCTCTTTTATACAGTGAGTTTGGGGAAGAAAGATGTAAGTTGTTTGGAAGAATTTACACTGGCTGTAGATAATGGGTGGGGGTGGAAAGGATGAAGGAAATGCAGTTCTAGGTAGGCATTTCCTCCTTCTGGATGGTTGTGGGTAACAGTCTGGAGAGTTCATGCATAAGCAGATGTGGTGGCGTCTGATGGTTGGCAAATTTTTTTTTTAGATAGCCACCTGGAAATTGATTTAAAGTTTTAATATACATTCAGGAATGTAAGCAGTCATTTTGGTTTTGACGCGTAGTATGTTAACTGATTAACGCCTTATCTTTTCCTTGTACCCTCTGGCCTGCTGGAATTTAATTTAAGACATCTCAGAATTTTTCTCTTCTCCCCTATGTACTGGTGTAGAATTACCCCTGGTCATTTGCAGAATGTGAAAGAATTAACAAGACTCAGAGAAGCAGGAGAGGAAAGAAAGTTTTATTAAAGTTAGGAAGCCAGTGGCAGCGTCTAGATAAGATGGCTGCCCCAGGTAGTAAGGAGAGAAACACCTTCGGGGGAGGGGGCAGAGTCTGAGATTAGACAACTGCACCTAACTTTAGGTTAGCTTTTTCTTACATAGGAAAGGGGGAGTCAGGCAGGCAGGTCTGAGGGCTGACATCGCTTCCTGGGGTCCGGTCTGTTATCTCCGGACTCAGGACTGGGACTGGCCACTGCAGCCTTGGGGCTTTTTGTGTCACCAGTAAAAACTGCAAGGGAGTTGCAAAGTGGATTCCGGTATCTGGGCGCCTGGGGATTAAGAAATTGATGTTTTTGGGTTAGGATTCTGTTAATTAAATGGCTTCACGAGGTATGGGTAGCCTTGAGAAAGGGAACAGAACAGAGTTCTTAAGTCAATAGTGGGAGAAACAAAGAGGAAACAGCTGAATATCAGGGTGGCTCAAAATGCAACCTAGCTAAGTTTAATTACAGGTTGCTGGATGCGAGCTATGGGGTGAGTGAAACTGCAAACTACCGTGTTTCCCCGAAAATAAGACCAGGTCTTAATTTTTCGCTCCAAAAGACGCATTATGGCTTATGTTCAGGGGATGTCATCCTGAAAAATCATGCTAGGGCTTATTTTCTGGTTAGGTCTTATTTTCAGGGAAATAGGGTAGCTAAGTCTAATTGCGTTATTGATTCCCTGAATTTCAGCCTTACAAACTCCAACTTCTTGCTCCCCAAATCAGCCTGAATGGTTGACTTTGTGCTGCCATGTACTTCTTAGACATCTCATCTCAAGTATTCTGAAAACAAACTCAAAAATGTGTTCAAAACTAGTTGTTTATATTTGTTTGTTTGAAAAAAAGAAAATCTCAACTGAACACCCCAAATCTCAAAATCTTTCACTACCTCCTGCCTCCTTGCTGCTGTTAAGTTTAAGTTCTACTAACCGCTCCCCAGGTGTCTCAGCTTTACTCTTTGCTTTTCCATTCCTCCTCATGTCATTCCCATCTTCGTCACCTGTTTCGTGTAAACTGTGAAAGTGTGTTCTACCTGTGTACCTTCCGAGTGTTTTCTTCTTGATGGCCAGAGTTATCTTTCTAGGAGCAAATCCATTTGGACTCACTCTTGCTTAAGCTAAGCTTTCGATGAATGCCTTGCCATCACTCAGTCACGCTCTTAGGCTCTTGGAAGCCTGACCCTCACCCGCCCTGTCGGCCTCTTCCCTCACCCACCCTGTGTTGTGTTCCCTGGTAGCCAGTAAATCATCCAGTAGGGATTTGGTGATGGGAGCCAAGGTCACTGGATTTCCATTCCACAGACATGGTCTTTAAAGCATTGTATTGTGATGAGAGAAAAGGAAGAGAGGAATAAGACTAGAAATAATTGACTGGAATTCAAAGTAGACTGAAATAAGAGCTATGAGATAGGCAAAGATATGTAAAGGGGAGCAAGAAGCTGTGTTTGGGACTGAGAAGGGGGTGTAGGATTTAGCAGGTGGCCTGGGAGCAGCCCAGGGTGCTATGACACTATATTTTCTCCTGCAGGTTCCTAATATTTTATTTAGCCATATCTATATATAGATGCTTAAGATAATAACACCATTCATTGAGTCCTTTGAGGCATTTTACCTACATTACCCATCATGCTTACAACTCTGCAAGATATGATTATTGTCATTTTAAAGATAAGAAAACTGAAATCGTAAGATTAGATGACATTTCTAAAGCTATCCCCTGCTAAGTGGTAGGCAAGGTTTTAGCCAACATCCATACCTTTTCTAATAACCAGAGGTGTAAATAAATGGTTTTAAAGAGATGTAGGCATTGAGATTCCATGGTCATAATAGTAAAGCTTATATTCACCTGAGTTCAGTCAAGCGGTATTTGCAGTTGTTCTCCTGTGCTTAGCAGAAAGAGACCCAATTGTTGATGCGAAGGCTTTTGGTAAACTCAAGGGTAATTGTAGTAGAAAAGACTGGTCAGAAACCTTTTGTTTTAAAGATAATTTTTCAATTTTTAAAATTACAAGTTAAATAGTCAATTACATTGAATCATGAAATTTCTGATATTTGGCTTTTTTTTTTTACCTATGAAGAGTCCATTTCATGTGGTAACCTAATAGTTTTTCTTTAGGCTTTTAAATCAGCTTACCATTCCTATAAGTTTAGCACAACTTTGTGGTCACTTTTCAGGGGATTTTTGAATCATAGTTATCCTGTTCATAAACTCAGATATCGTAAAACATTTTATTTTTGGACTCTAGGTACACAGACTTGGATTAATCATAATCCTGATTAAAATGCGCTTTCATCATTGGTTCACTGCCCTCATTCACTTAGGAATTTGAAATTATGTGAGAAATACCTATGAACTCACCAGTCAGTATGGAAACTAGAATGTGTACCTATGTGGGCCCCCCACAGCGTCCAAAGTCCATCCCCCTGTTCTGTGGCGTCTGCTTTCACTTTCTCGCTCCCCTCTTCCGCTTCCCCCCCGCCCCCATTTCTTTTCAGATATTTAAGTTATCTGGATGAACACCACCAGCTTTCTCACCACTTATATAATTCTTATTAGTTATTAAGCTTGTAAAGATAGTAAGCTTGAAATTTTCTTATATAGTCTAATATTGTATATGTTTAACAAGATTTTAACTTAAAACCAAGGCCAACGTTTCTAAAATTTATTGCAGTTACATAAAATACCGAATATGCACAGATTCCTCCTTAATACAAAAATATGACTGCTGTGCTCGTAATTCCCTAAATTGTCGTGAATTAATAGAACATCTTTACGGGGTTAAAAGACATACAGTCTTAAGGAACATAGTTACTGTATTATATAGGGTACAGGCTAAGCTGCTGTAACAGAGAGACTTGTCTCAGGGAGGTAGTTCTGCTCTGTAAGGCTGTTCAGGACCCAGCTCCTTCTCTCTTGTAGCTGTATCATCTCCTCTCTGCCGTCGTAGGTGGTGGTTCTCACTCTTGGGAGAAGCTGGCTTCCACTTCCCCGGCCACTGCCACCGCGGTCGACCTCATCCACATTCCAGCCCTTAGAACAGGGAACAGCGAAGGAGGGTGACAGCAGCTTCCTCTTTAGAATCAGATCTAGAAGTTTCAGATGTCACTTCTGCTCCCATCACATCAGCTGCAGGGGAAGCTGACAAATGCATTTCATAGCTGGATAGCCATGGGTTCAGAGAAAACCTGGAGTTCTGTTACTCCAGAGAGAGAGAAAGACTAGCTATTGGGAGATAATTAACATCTCTGCCACAGTTATCCCATTTAATTTACCTTCTAAGAAAGATTTAATTAAGATCTCAATTAATGGCAGTTACTTAATTCTTAATTTTTCTGGGGGTTGAAAGATGCGTACCCACCCAGGGTATTTATCCAGTTAACTCATTTCATTTGGATCACTTTGGTGGGTCTTGCAGCCATGAGCTGAGATATGTAGAGCTATTTTTCTGACTCTTCTGGCTATTACACCGAGCTCTGTTTTATAAGTTGGGCTTCAGAACCTACAAAGGAATTGATCTCATAGCTCAGGGTCTTCTCACAAAGTCTGCAGTTCCATTCAGGTTGACTGCTTGATGGATTTTGCATTTTGGGGGGCTGTTATGAATCTGTACGTGTATTTTTCACCTAACTCTGGAGTCATTTGAATTTGACAGGATCCTAAGATACTCAATAAATGAATAGCTTATGTAAGAGAGACTTTTGAGCTTGATGAGATCTTACATTCTTTCATCTTTTTTAGGACTGTACAGCTCTTACAGATAGTGAAAATGATGTCTTTTCCAATTGGGGATTTCTCTTATGGCTTTCATTTGTCGTCATTCTGTAGGCTCCCAACAACAAATAAATGATTCTCAGGAATTCAGTTTAAAAAAATATAGCATTCACATATTCATATTTTCACTTAGTCATTCACTCATTGACAGATATTTATTGAACATCTGCTGTATGCCAGTTATTCTGCGAGGTGCCATAATAAATACCAGTGGCTCATGGCAGATTCAACTCCATTTCCAGTATCTTCTATAATTATATTAACAGTCCTGCTTAGAAAAAATGGATGACCCGAAGAACTTACACGATTCTTTTGTTGCAGAAAATGCACTTGTGACCCTTGTACTCTAGCAAGGCATTCATTCATTCTTCCCAGATGGACTGAGTGCCTGTCATATGCCCCGTTGGGTGCTGGGCTGGAGATACGTCTCATATGGAAGATGAAAGGTGCTTTCAGAGGTGACATTCCCTGTCATCTTAAGGGGCTCACCCTGTGGGAGAGAAGACAGATGAACAATTAGAGTTCCCCATGATAAGTGCTACAGGACGGCAGGGATAGGAAGCAGTGGCGAACCTATCTAGATGGGGTGAGGTTGGGCAGGTCGTTCCAGGAGAGATAATATTTAGAGTTGTAAAGGAAAAATGGGAATTAGGAGAAGAAGGAAGAAAGGGCTTTGCGGGCATAGCAACAGGTACAGAAGCACGCAGAGCATTTGCACCTGGGAGCCACACAGGGTTCCATACAACGGGAGTCCGCATTAATGTGAGTTGTGGGAGTGGCCCAAGAGATGGCCAGAGGGGACTGACGGCCTGGAGTGGTGTCTGGCACGTTACCTTGATGCAGGGGTCGCTTCCAAGGACACTACAGGCAGGCTCTCCCAGTGGTCTCAGGATGGAGACTTCCAGACCAAGTTACGATGCTCAAATCGCACAGTTTATTAAATCCATTCAAAACCCGCAGCAAGAAACAAGGGAGAGCTCTGGGGTCGGTATCACTCAGGATGGCGAGCCGGAGGGATGGCAGGAGCATGTGCCTGACGCCTGAGCTAGGCAGTGTTCGCACAGCCCGCCCACTCTGCTGTGTCAGCCTTCCCCACCCAGGGTGCAGTTCCAAGGACCTGAGCTGGGGTTCGCTGGCACGTGGCTCCGCAGATTGAGGGGCCCGCGGCCAGCATACACTGGCTCTGGGGGGAGATTCGGGACCTGCGTGCCTAGGATTGCTGTAGCTTCCCAGTGATCTGCTCGGAAGCGGTGCTTTTTATCTGTGTTTCTAGGCAGAATATACACGGGGCCTTAATGGGTGGCCTGTTTAGGGATGACCTGTCAATCTGGCGCTGGCGATTTGTGTCTTAATAATATTTCAGGTGTAGTTGACTTTCTGCCGAGGAGGAATACTCTCTTTTGTTCTGTCCTTTCAATCTGTGTTCAACGCACATATGTTCCCTTTATTTCACCTATCTTTAGCGTGTCTTGCAACTTGCTGACTTCATTTATCTTACGAGTTTCATCCATGTGGTTTTTCTTGTTCCCATGTAGCAGCACTGAATATTCTCTAGTTGTGCGCAAATACACCTACTACACAGATCGAGAAAGGATCATATACACAAATAGGAATGTGGGCTTCATCCTAGGGGACATCCTAGGGTGAAAACTTTTCTTTTCAGAAAGATTACAGTGCCGGAGAGTGTGGAGAGTGGATCGGAGGGAGGCAATCCTGGAAGAGGCTGGACGCCACGTGGGAAAAGCGTGTCAGTGGCAGGGAGGGTGACACGGAGACGGATATGCGAGCTTTTTAGGAGATGATGAGGGGTTTTGGGTGGATGGGGATCATTCTGAAGCTCGGTACAGGGGCCACTGTAGGGAATGCATCTTGGCTGAAGTAACAGGTGACCTTAGAATCTCAGTGGCTTCTTGTTCTTGAAACCTTTGCTTCTGTTCATGGTGCACGTGGGCTCAGCAGGTTTGCTGCTGCTGTTTCAAGCCACGACTGCTCTGGGCTCTGCTCCTTGCATCTTCCTCGTGTGGGGACCCAGGCTGAAGGAGATGGGACATGCCATTCTCGTGCAGAAGGGAGGAGTGAGAGAGCGGGCAGAAGCTCAGTGCAGTGGACTGAAGAGGACTGCCAAGTCCTTCCTCCTCTGGGGGGTGGGGTCGGGGGTCTCATATTCCTCCCCTGAATCTAGGCCGACCTTAGTGACTTGTTTGTCCAATAGGATGTGGCGGGAGTGACATTCTGGGACTCCCAAGGACAGGTGACGGAAAACCTTGCAGCTTCCTCCTGGGCTCTTGGAACCCAGCTGTCATGCTGTGATGAAGCTCCAGCTGCCCTGAGGCGAGGTTCATGCTAAGAAGAACCTAGGCCGACAGTCCTGGCTGAGTTCCCAGCTGGCAGGCTCTCCAACTTGCCAGCTGTGTGAGGGGGCCACCTTGGAAGTGGATCTTCGGGCCCAGTGGAGCTGCCCAAGCTGATGGCATGTGGAGCAGAGCTGAGCTGTGCTTGTCCAACTCTGCCTAAACTGTGAGCAAAATAAATGCGTAGCATAAGCCACTGTGTTTTGGGCTGGTTTGTTACACAGCGATGGATAACCAGGACACTTGGGTGTCAGTTGAAACCTCTGGTCTTCCTCCGCTTACCAGCGTCAGTGGGTGGGGTACAAAGTGGGTAGTGAGCAATTGTGGGTGCTCGCAAGTGCACTTGGTGGGCCTCAGGTGCTCGTACACATAAAGAACACAAATATCATGAAAAGATTTGTGATAACGGCTGCTTGCATTCTGATGAACTCTCAGTTGGTTAGAAAATTCAAGCACCCACACTACCCTTTTCCTTGAGTGCCGGTGAGGCAGAGCTGTGCAGTACCTCTCAGCGTTCACCTGCGTCACTTTACTGTCGCAGCTCTGCTGGCTGTGGAGCTGTGATATGCCTTTCACTGTCACTTGGTTTTTTTTCCAATACCCTTCTCTTAAAAATGCCAGAGGGCGTATGATTTTAAATAACAGAGTGTGAAAATGAACTTTGTAGTACTTCTTTATCGTCTCCGCTTCCAAACCCGAAAAGCAGTGAGGATGGGTGAACGTCAGAAATAACCTCCTTTTATGCTCGTTGTTTCACATTCTTCACATCCCTGTGTCGAGTCCTCCTTCATCCAATTCATTACCAGACATTTAGAGAAACCTAACATGTAATTAAATTGATTTGGAAGAGGAGAAACAAGAGCCAGGAAAATTAGCAACATCAATGATCTGATTCTGGGTAACTGATTGTAACTTGTATTAGGCTGGGCTCTCCCGAGAAAGAAAGCCATGGATGTGTGTGTATAGATAGACAGGCAGATACATAGGTAGGTAGGTAGGTAGGCAGGCAGGTAGGTAGATAAATAGATAGATAGATAGATAGATAGATAGATAGATAGATAGATAGATACATACATACATACATACATACATACATACATACATACATAGATACATAGATACATAGATACATAGATACATAGATAGATACATACATACATACATACATACATACATACATAGATACATAGATACATAGATACATAGATATAGATAGATGGATAGATGGGGGAGAAGGAAAGGTGGGGAGAAGGAGAGATTGAGATTTAAAGGAATGGGCTCACATGATGGTGCAGGCTGGCAAGTTCAAAATCTGCAGGGCAGCCTGGGAGACTGAGAACCAAGGGAAGAGTAGATGTTGCAGCTTGAGTCCAAGGCGTCTGGAGGCCAAACTTCCTCTCCCTTGGGGAACCTCAGTCTTGTCTCTTAAGGCCTTCACCTGAGTAGATGAGGCCCACCCACAATGAGGATAACCTGTTTTATTCAAAATCGACGGATTTAAATGTTAATCTCATCTAAAAAAAAAAAAAAACTTCACGGATCACATCGCTCTGATGTTTGGCCAAGTATCTGGCTACTGAGGCCTAGCTGAGTTGATACATAGAATTAACCATCACCTAATTGGTCGTTGAGATTTTTGGCCCCCTGTTTCCTGCAGAACTTCAGCTCCCTGCATGCTGCAGGCAGCCTCAGGAGGGGCAGTGCGCTCAGGGGACACCCCCTCAAATCTAACCTGGTGCCTTTTGGTCCTGGGCTTTCCTCGTGGACATGCGTGGTCAGTTGATGGAGCAGACACATCACTGCGTGCTGTCATCAATGCAGCCTTATGTCAAGGGCTCTGGTTAGGAGAGGGATTCCTGCGTCCTGCTTTAAGAGGAAATCCTTTTGTTTAGGGACAAACAGGGCTTCCTGAGCTTTGATCTTTGGGAGTAAGCCTTTTGCTTGACTTCCCCTTTCTTTCTCTACCCCTTTGTTTCCATGTCGAAGTGCAAAATGGAAGTGGCCTGTTTGCTTTTAGCCCTGGACGGACGAGTACGGGTGACCTTGCAGCTTTGCTTTGATCGGAACACGCAGTGTGTTCGCAGGAGTTTGCATGGCCTGTGGCTCCTGGACCCTGTTCCTAGAAAAAGGAAATGCACTTTGGGGAGGAAACGGCTGGGCGAGTTGAGAAACTTGATCGGGATAGGCGTCTATTGTTCTCTGGCTGCTTTCTGCCCTTCCCTGGGCTTTGTTCATCTCCTGCTTCTCTGCTCCTTCAGAAGTGTGTCCGAAGTTAATGATTGTCTCCTTTGACACTAAGTGCTTACTTTGAGGCATAGCTCCGCCAGCACCTGCTCCAGCCGGGTGTCAAATCTACGTTTGAACGCCTCCACGCTGGGCTGGCCCTCCACTGGCGGGCATTTCTCCTCATTCTTTGATTGCCAGCAATAGCGCTGAGAGCAAAGATGCTTTTAGCTTCACGCAGGAGGTGGTACTGTTCCTTTTCTTAGTTCCCATTCACCCTCGTCTGAAAGTCAGCTCTTGTCAAGGTGAGAGTTTATCTTCTCAACTTCCTGAGCTGACACCGCCCCTCCATTCTCGAAGTCATTTACCTCTCATCTGATCACAGATGTCGTGTTTGAAATGCAGATTCCTACTGAAACAGTGGTCAGTACCCACCCTGCGGATAAATTCCGCTCATTCTGGCTGTGTGTCTGGGAGAAGGTGGGAGATGTAGGTGATGAAATAGAGGGAAAGCTACAAGCGGAGCTAAAAGAAAGTCCTGAGGTTTCTGTTTCTCCAAATATTCTAGTCGCATTGGTGGGTTTCAACCTTTTGACCATAAAGACTTGCGTTTATTATTTTTCCTTCTAAGACAGTGTGTGTCAACTTTTTAAATTATTGTTTCCCTAAGGAGAAAAGTTCACTTCAGTTTGAATTCTCCTTAAGGAGAGAAATGAAATACTAAGGATTAAGATTTTGTGGGGTAGGGTTGAGCTTTGGAGGGACAATATCATTGTGATAGCTAGGAATTTTTTTTCCACACACCCCCTGCTCCCAGACAATTCCCTGCTGAGAATACTAGCTCTAAAGACTCCATGTTTTGGAATAAGAGCGCCCCCTGATGGATCAGGCGCTTTATGCATTACCCCGTTTAGCTCTCCCAATATCCTTCCAGGTAGGTGCTCTCATCAACAACTTACAGACAGAAAACCCAAGCACAGAGAAGTTGACTGACTTGCTTGGGTCACACAGCTATTGGCCAAAGGAGCCAGGATTCATGTTTGGGAAGCGGACTCTGGAGTCCTCTTGCTATCTGGGCTGTCTGGGAACTGTGTGGGAACAAGCAAACTGCCTTGACTCTTTTTTGCTTTTTAAAATTGAGATGTAATTCACATACCATAAACATCATCCTTTTAAAGAGTACAATTACAATTCAGTAGTTGTGTAGTCATCACCACTATCTAATTCCAGAACATTTTCTTTGCCCCCAAAAGAAACTATGTACCCATCAGCAGCCACTGTCCACTCTCTCTGTCCCCACCCCTTGGCAAAAACTAATCTACTTTCTAACTCTATAGATTTGTCTGCTTTGGATAGTTCATCAAAATAGAATCATATAATGTGTGACCTTTAGTTATTGGCTTCCTTCATTGAGAATAATGTATTCAAGATTCATCTATGTTGTGACATACTCGTGTATCAGTACTTCATTGCTTTTCATGGCTGAATCCCTAGTATGGATATACACATTTGATTTATCCTTTCATCTGTTGATGTACATTTGGGTTGTCTCCACTCTTTGGATATTATAAATAATTTGTGTAGAAATTTTGTGTGTGGACATACATTTTTAGTTCTGTTAGGTATAGACCTAGGAGTGGAATTGCTCGGTCACTTGTAACTCTGTTTACCTTTTTGAGGAACTGTGAAAAACTCTTTTCCAAAGGGGCCGCGCCATTTTGCATTCCTACCAGCAATTTCTTAGGGTCTAGATTTCTCAGCATTCTCAGCAGCACTTGTTATTGTCCCTCTTTTTTTAAAAAAACTTTTACTGGGAAATAGTGTGTTTTTCCAGGACCCATCAGCTCCAAGTCAAGTTGTTATTCTCAATCTGGTTGTGAAGCGTGCTGCTCACTGATCCATGCGGGAATCGAACCGGTTCCCACACTCAGACCTGGGTGTTCTGAGTACTGCGCCCTAACCAACCAGCCACCCAGCGGCAGCTCAGCTCCAAGTCAAGCTGTTGTTTTCACTCTACTAGTTGTGGAGGGCGCAACTCACTGGCCCATGTGGGAACTGAACCGGCAACGTTGGTGTTATGAGCACTGCACTCTAACAAACTGAGCCAACCGGCCGCCCAATTATAATCTTTATTTATTTATTTTTTAATTATAATCTTTTTGATTATAACCATCCTAGTAGAGATGAAGTGTCTCATCTCGTTGTGGTTTTTGTTGTTTCGATGACAAATGATGTTGAACATCTTTTCAAGCACTTGTTGTCACCTGTGTATTTTTTTTTTTTTTTTTTTTTTTTTTTTTAGAAATGTCTGTTCAGATCTTTTGCCCATTTTTAAATTGGGTATTTGTCTTTTTAATGTTGAGGTACAGGAGTTCTTTATTGTGGATACAAGTCTCTTTCAGATACATGATTTGCAAAATATTTTCTCCCAGTCTATGGATTCCTTTTCATTTTCTTGAAACTGGTTTTTGAAGCACAAAAAATTTTGATGAAGTTCAATTTATTTTTTCTTTTGTTGCTTGTACTTTTGGAGTGCTTTTTGAGAAACTGTTGTCTGATCTAAGGTCATGACAATTTACGCCTATGTTTTCTTCTAAGAGTTTCGTAGTTTTAGATCCTCTTACATTGAGGATTTGATCGTGTTTGAGTTAATTTTTGTCCTTGGTGTACATGATATGAGGGAGGGGTCCATTTTCATTCCTCTGCATGTGGATAGCCAGTTGTACCAGCACCATTTGTTGAAAAGATTGTTCTTTTCCCATTGAATTGTCTTGACGTTGTCTAAAATTAGTTGTCTATAAATGTGTATGTTTATTTCTATATTCTCAGTTCTGTTCCATTGAACTGTGAGGTCGGACAATAAAGTTTGCGAACTTGTTGCAAAGATGTTGCTAACCTGTTTTTGATATAAGAGGGATTACTCATTCATTATGAATTTGTACCAACTGGACAAACAGTTAACCAAGTTTACTATTTGGAAGTGCTGAAAAGGCTACGTGAAAAAGTTAGATGACCTGAACTTTTCACCAACTATTCATGGCTCTTGCATAACAGCTTACACAGGACTCTCTGTTGAAGGAGATTTTAGCCAGTAAACAAATAAATGTATGGGAACACCCTCCTTACTCACCTGATCTGGCCCCCAATGACTTCTTTCTTTACCCAAAGAAAAAGGAAATATTGAAAGGAAGACATTTTGATGACATTCAGGACATCAAGGGTAATACAAAGACAGCTCTGATAGCCATTCCAGAAAGAGTTCCAAAATTGCTTTGAAGGGTGGACTAGGCACTGGTGTCTGTGCATAGCTTCCCAAGGGGAGTACTTCAAAGGTGACCATAGAGGTATTCAGCAGTGAGGTATGTAGCACTTTATGTAGGATGAGTTCATGAACTTAATTGTCTGACCTCGTATATGTCTATCCTTCTGCCAGTTGGACCTTGGGCCCAGGTTTCCTGGGCGAGCAAGTTACCATCAGGCAGAAGTGGTTTGGCTTATGGGAATTCCCTTTAGCTCTGTAGGTTCGGGATTTACCTTAGCATTTGGCCTGGCAGTTTTTTTAATCATCTAGTCAGTTCTTCAATGTTTTTAAGATGATAATTTTATTTATTTTTATCCATCATTTTTTCATTGTTTTCAGCAAGAGTTCTAAAACAATCTAGCCTACCAATATAAAAAATGAAATTCAAAATTATCTATCTCTAATTACGAAATTTGGGGCAGCATATCCCTGAGAAGATTAATTTTGGGAAGTATGGACATTATTCATGGCATCTTAAAAAAGGACCACTATATCCGCTATTGCTCTTAAGGCCAGATTTGTGATAGCTGATATCATTATTCCTGTGTTACCACTGAGGAAGCTGAGACGTGAGAACTTCTGGGACTTGGCCCAGACCCCGGTCCTCGGACTCCAGAGCCAAGCTCTGAACCCCAGGGTCTCCCCTTTTCCTTGCCCCAGTTTCAAATTCTTCTTGTATGAAACTGGGAGGCTTCAAGGACGGAGCTTTGTGTGTTCTCATTTTCCTTGTCCCCCTTGTGGTGGCGATGTGAACTGGACAGGTAGGAGCTCTTGGAGCGCCCTTGGCGGTTGTCCTGTGTCAGCAATCAATGGGAAAGCACATTTACCACGTCTGATTCCGGGGCTGCAAGTCCAGAGAGTCTGAAGCACCAGACAGAGTCGTGCTCAGGAGCCTGCAGCTTTCCCATGCTCCCGGGCAGTTCTGTCGCAGTTGGTCTGGGGCCCCACTTAGAGAAAAGCTGGTCTCCCTTAGGAATCATTGGACAGTGTGGGCTTGTTGTTGACTCCTATTTATGTTACTAAAGGGCAAATTTAAATTTTTTCCAGTGTCTGAAGAATGGCCCTTTCTCCTTTTGAGTTCCTTGAGAAAGCAGTTGAGACTTCATTTACTTGTAAATGAGAGAGTTATACTGAGTGCTTTATAAGCCCTGTTGTCAGGTAGAAATGAGAATGGTCAAGCCTTAACATGTTAATAAAATGTGACTAAAAGGCAGAGCCCAGTAATTCATTATGTTTGACAGTAATGCAGCGGTGGGGAGCTGAAGGGACAGAATAAAGTATCTGGCGATTTTAGAAAAGACAAATCTCAACCTCTCTTTCTCTTCCCCCTCCCTCACACTTTTTTTCAGATTGTGAAGTGGTCAGACTGTTGTTTGCCATTAGCTTGCAGACCTGGGGAGCCTTATCGATTAATTGCCAAAGCAAGTGTGGATGACTTCAGCAAGCTGGGGGTGGCGTTTATGGAAGACAGACTCCAGATGGCTAATGGACTGGTACCCCAAAAGATTGTTTGTAAGTAACTTTAGAAAATGTTTCTTCCATCGTGGCAGAACGTCATAGGTTATTAGCTTACGGACTGTTGAGTACACATGTTTGGTATGACTTAAGGGCGATGCTTATTTTCAGTTTAATTCAGTCAACAGGTTGGATTTACCATGATTGTATAAAATTCATACATGTGAATTTTAATTTTTTGAGATGCTTATCTCTGAGTATATCATTAGTGCTTTTAAAATTCTTAAACAAGGATTTCCCATAATTGCATTGTCCATGAGATAGCATGCAAATTCAGAAGACATATAATACTTATTTCTCCCAATCTAATATAGTATAACTACCATGTTTCCCCGAAAATAAGACCTACCTGGACCATCAGCTCTAATGTGTCTTTTGGAGCAAAAATTAATATAAGACCGGGTCTTATCTTATAAGACCCAGTCATATTATATATTATATTATATTATATTATATTATATTATATTATATTATATTATACTGGGTTTTATAGTAAAATAAGACCAGGTCTTATATTAATTTTTGCTCCAAAAGACGCATTACAGATGATGGTCCGTCTAGGTCTTATTTTCGGGGAAACACAGTATTTTCTAGACTATGGTTTGATTGAATGGGAAGCGTAGCCAGTGTTACTATGAAGTAAAAATCTAATAGTTTTTTTATTTGAAATGTATATACCGCAATATTTTGGGACACATTGTTTTTTAAGGAAAACATGTAAAATGTTCTTTCTTAATTAGGCTTAAAAGTAGGCTTTCTCTATGCTATGGAAGGGAATGGGGTTCTTGCCATCTGTGGCACCATGGATGGACCTGGAGGGTGTTGTGCTGAGTGGAGTGTCAGACAGAGAAAGACAGATGCATGAAATTTTGCTGATATGTGGAATTTAAAGAACAAAATTAACAACAACAAAAAAAACACCCAGAAACTCATAGATAAAGAGAACATTTTGATGGTTGCCAGATGGGAGGAGGGTTGGGGGTGTGGGTGAAAAAAGGTGAAGGGCTTAAGAAGTACAAATTGGTAGTTACAAAATTGTCACAGGGATATAAAGTAAAGCATAGGGAATATAGTTAATAATATGGTAATAACTATATATAGTGCCAAGTAGGTACTGGACTAGTCAGAAGGATCACTTCTTAAATTATATAAATGTCTAACCACTATGCTGGACACCTGAAATTAATATAAAATAATATTGAATGTCAACTAATTAAAAAATTAAGGGGGGGAAAAGGTGAAGGGGAATAAAAGGTCCAAATTTCCAAGTATAAAACAAGTAAGTCATGGGGGTCTAATGTACAGCATAGGGAATATAGTCAGTAATATTGTGATAGCGTGGGGCGGTGTCAGATGGTTGCTGGACTTATCACGGTGATCACTTCTTTAGGTATATAAATATTGAATAACTATGGTGTACACCTGAAAGTAATATAATGTTGTATGTTAGCTATGTTTTTAATAAAAATCTTAAAAAATAAAAGCAGGCTTTCTGTGTCCATGAAAGTCTTCATTTGTATCTCGAGCAAATGAGTGTCACTTACCAACTATGGAAATTTGTGTAAATCACGTAATTTCCCCATTTGCCATGTGCCTGTGCCTAATACCATGTAAGCTGTGTTGCAGGTGCTCAATGAATGTTTTTTGAATCAATGACTGTAAACTTATATTTCAGTCCTGAGATAAGATGCTGGGCAGACCCTTCTCCTGGGTTGATCCTATGAAGTGTCCCAGTAGCGACTTTTCCTTGGGGTGTATTTGGAGAGACTTTAGATGTGTGCCTTTTTTCTTTCTTAGTTTCATTATCCTGTAGGAGATTGACACGTAAGAAATTGAATGTACAAGTACGTAGGCAAAATGACGTCTCTGAATCTCACTTTCCTCACCAGTCAATGAGAGGATCTAAGGTTTTTCCATGTCTTATGGGATGGTCAGGGGCACATCCTAGCAGGCGGGAACGATGACGTGGTACTACAGAATGCCGCAGAGTTGAGGTGGGGACGTAGGTGGGAGCCGTGCAGGCGGCTGCTGGGAATGTGAGGCTGGGAGTTCAGTGCGGGCCATGAGGTTTGAACTGAGCCGCATGACAAACCAGAAGAGTTGACTGAGTGTCTTTTCTGCCCGTGCTTTAGCCGTGTACCTGCAGGACTCCGCTCTGAGGGAACTTAAGGACCAAGCCGCAAACGGGCCAGCCCGAATCCAGTGGCGGAGCCCCGAATCTTCTGTGGAGGGTGAGCCGGAGCCAGACGTTATGGAGCCTGTGGGCAAAGATGACTCTAAGGTTCTTGGTGCAGAACCGACACAGGGAAAAGGCAGGGCCTCCGGGGGCGAGTCTGCTGGGGAGCCCAGCGAGCTCTGTCACCTCCATCTGTCCAGTTGCCACAAGTGCTTAGAGCTTGAGAAAATCACCATTGAATCCGTCAAGTTTGCATCTGCAGAGAACATTCCAGATCTTCCCTACGATCCCAGGGGCAGTTTGGAGGGGGTTGCTGATGCCACCTGCCTGGAGAGAGAAGGGAGGAGAATCAACCTCGTGGGAAAGGCACCCAACATCCTCATCTATGTGGGCTGCGACTCCCGGGAAGCCCAGGACAGGTTCCAGCAGGTCTGGTCCGTCTTGGCCGACTGTGTGGACGCCGACAGCTACACGCTGTACCACCTGCCGGGGCAGAGTGCTCTCAGAGACCCGTGGGCCGACAACTGTCTGTTGTTGGTCATTGCCAGCAGGGAATCTATTCCCGAAGACCTGCACCAGAAGTTCATGGCCTATCTTTCTCAGGGAGGGAAGGTGTTGGGCCTGTGTTCCCCCTTCACGTTTGCTGGCTTCCAGGTGACACGCAAGGACGCACTGCAGGACACAGTCCAGAACTTGGTTTTCTCCAAGGCTGACCAGAGCCAGGTGAAGCTCAACGTCCTGAGCAGTGGCTGTGTTTACGACGAGGGCCCCGGGGAGCGGCTCAGCCTGGGCAAGCTCCGGGGCCACCTGGAGAACGAGGACAGGGACAAGCTGGTTGTGCAAGTGCCTTTTGGAACACATGGAGGAGAAGCTGTTCTTTGCCAGGTACGGAGGCAGGGGCCCAGGTAATGGTCTCTGGGTATCTGATGGGGAACACGCCCTTTGCGGCTGCGCATGGAGAGGTTGGAGGATCTGCTCTGCTTTTGACCTTTGGCTGGGAGTTATTTCTGATGGTGAGTGGCCGGTTTAGACCAGGGCTTTCCTGTCGCCTGAATATCCCGTCTAACCAAAATCCCCGTGATGGAGAAACGTGGCAGAAGGTGTTTTGGCCAATTTAGGATGCTGGTTAACCAAGGATTAGTCGGAAAATTCTTTCTTGTTTTGATCGTACTGGTAATAATCTTCCTAAAATACCTTAGTCCACTCTCTTGTCTCAAAACACACTCTGGTTAATATAATCGAACCTTTATTGATGGTTAATATAATCAAACCTTTATTGAATGCGTTGGGGTGGTGATTCCAAAGGTTAGGAACCATCACTTTAAAAGTATTATAATTGATGTCCAGGGTTTCCATGAATGCTCCCAACTGGGGGGCAGTGAGTGTTGGAAACATCTTCAAAGTCTCAATCCCTTTCTCTTGATTTGTCACTCTTAAAATCTAAGTGCTAAGAAAAATTTCAGATAAGAAACTGTTGAAATGATTTAGATTTAGGGCATATTAATATGTAGGTAAGGAAAAAACGGAAAGGGAGACAAAAGGAAAAGGCTACTTGTTTCCCATCCTTTGGTGGTCCTTTAGCTCAACTGCTGGAATTTTTTTCTCCCCTTGTCCTTTTAGTTTTTGTTTGTTTGTTTAAGAAAGCGGCAGCAGGAGAGACTTGGAATTCCTGATCATTTACTGCAAATCATTTAATGGTTTAGGGCAAAAGTTGCTGTTAGAGTGAGATGAACACTTGTCCCTAAGGATTGATCATTTAATGAGATAACTAAGGACATACAGATATTTTGTCCACAATTGTTCCCAGGATGAGTGTAACAGATTTTGTTTTATTATGGGGATCTTTTCATTGAGTTAGAGAACTGTTTCTTTTTTGTTGTTGTTCTTTGTTTTCATTTCGTTTGCAGTGTCTCTTTCCAGCCCTCCCAAGTCTCAGGTTTTCTGACCAAACATTCTTTAAAGGTTTAGGTTTGTTTCTTTACCATTTCCCACTCATTTGTTCTTAAGCTAATACTCAGCTAAAGATGCATATAATTAAAAAATCTGGTCATCAGGACAGGTGGACATGGACAAACTAGTCAGGATTCCTATATAGGCTGCAAACCACATGAATTCATTTTTGGAGGCCTGATAAATGTTCGTCTCATCTTTTTTTCTGCAAATACAGTAACTATAGTAACTGCATTCTCAGAAAATCCACTTAAAAACCCGACTTCCTAGGGCCGTATTTCAGTTT
This sequence comes from Rhinolophus sinicus, assembly GCF_057876585.1. NCBI lineage: Eukaryota > Metazoa > Chordata > Mammalia > Chiroptera > Rhinolophidae > Rhinolophus > Rhinolophus sinicus. The sequence continues at coordinate 7,135,696 of NC_142517.1, forward strand.
TGAATAGCGAATTTTAGCACCCTGGTGAACAGACTTGTACAACTTGTACGCCAAATTGATTTGGCGCTGCTGCGACCTGTTTCTCTGAGTTACACAGCAAATCTGCTTGCTGCCCCATTTAAATTGACCCCATTACTCTCATAAAATTTGATACTGCATGCTTTGCTCTAGAAAAAAAGGCAATATGAGGCAGCTCCAGAAATCAGATTCAGAGGATTAGAAAGTCACTTCTGATTCTAAATGACTTCCAGTCTCTGTGACAGGGTCACTGTTTTCTCCTCAGGCCTGTGTCACTGCGAAACCTTGCCACCGAGATCAACCAATAAATACTGTCACAGGCTGGTTAGTTTCCTCTTCCCCTGTTCAATTTCATAGCCTTCATCTTTGAAATAAATCGAGTAATGATGTAACCCAGTAAGAGGTGGTGAAATAGTTCAAGGGCAAACCACAGCTGCACGGTAGGTGGTGGTCTGCCGGCCAAGGAGCTGTGTAGCGAGTGATCTTTTGCCACCCGTCATCAGGAAGAAAAAGGAAATTTTATAATACTTGCTGTGCTGATCAGGTTTGCAGGGCAAGTTAACGCTGTGGATTAATTCTGACATTGGATTATCAAGTGGGCCAGGAGTTTGGCATGAAGTTGTCCAAGTAAAATCTCTAAAGTGGATTTAAAAATATTTGTTTTCAAACATCTGATATTAATTTTATTTATTTGATTAAAATTTTTTTCAATTACAGTTGATATACAATATTATATTAGTTTCAGGCATACAGCGAAGTGATTAGATGTTTATATCACTTGTGAAGTGATCGCCCTGGGAAGTCTAGTACCCTACTGGCACCATGTAAAAATAAATTTCTTTCTTGTTTAACTTAGCACACGGGGAAGTGGTTCTGCTTTCATAGCAGTTTCTCCACCGTGGCATTCGCCATTTTGGGCCAGATCCTTCTTTGCCATGGGGTCGGCCTCTGCATTGTAGGCTATTTGCACTACCTACTAGGTGCCAGTAGCACCCCCTCCTCATACTGCCTTTTTCATGACTGGGGACATTTTGAATTCTGCCTTTGGGTCTGGTCAAAAAGCCTTCATTTTATTTATTTGTTTTTTTAAACATTTAACCCCTCTCTGTGACTTGTTTTTTTTTCTTATTGGGGGATATTGGGGAACAGTGTGTTTCTCAAGGACCCATCAGCTCTAAGTCGTTGTCCTTCAATCTAGTTGTAGAGGGCACAGCTCAGCTCCAAGTCCAGTTGCCATTTTCAATCTTAGTTGCAGGGGGCGCAGCCCACCATCCCATGTGAATTGAACCGGCAACCTTGTTTTTGAGAGCTTCCGCTCTAACCAACTGAGCCATCCAGCCACCCCTCCGGTAGCTCAGTGGCAGCTCATTGTCTTCAATCTAGTTGTGGAGGACGCAGCTCACTGGCCCATGTGGGAATCAAACCGGCGACCCTGCTGTTCAGAGCTCATGCTCCAACCAACTGAGCCATCCGGCTGCAGCAAAAAGCCTTCATTTTAAAAGAAGCCAAGTTCTAGAAATGGGCCCATCACTATGGTAACAGCATTACAGCCAGAGGACGAGACAATGGTCAGATCCCACAGGGGACCAGGAGTGCAAATCCCGCGTGAACACACTCTGCCATTCAGTCCTGTGAAGGGAGGTGCTAAGCCAGTGGTGGCCTCTCTTTTCGCTTTCTCTTGGCAGCTGACAAATGTGTTCCTCACACAATGTCAGTGGCTGTCTTTTCCCTTCTCTCGTGGAACTCTCGCTGGAGTCCTGGGAAGGAGGCCAGCCTTCCTTTTCCTCCTCGGAGTATCTCATGTGACAGCAAGTTCAGTGCACCCCACTGGGTGTGCTGCTGGGCTCTGTGTGTTCACTCAGCCCAGGGAGGACATGTGCCATTGGTCACGCTCGCCCCTCTCCCTGGGGCCCAGGTGGGCCTAGAGCCTCGCTCATTTGACTTCTGCCGCCTGTAAGGGGCAATCTCCAGGATAGCCACGTGCCCAAGTGAGTTAAACGTGAGCTGCTGCTATACTGGCGACCCACACAGCAGCCCTGGCTTTGTCCACTGGGGAGGAGACGACACGTTTAGGGTAAGATCGTGTGGTAGGAAAGAGACTCAGTAGATTCCCATTTTCCTTACAAGATTTCTTTCTTCTGCCTGCTCTTCTCTTCAGGGCTTTAGAGGAGAGACCCGCCTGCTGCTGGGGCCGGGTGGCTGGGTTGGGGGTGAGGCAGGGGGCCCCAATAGACATGCTCTACCCACTTGTCACACTTGTCACCACAGGGCCATGGTAGACACTGCTCTACCCACTTGTCAGGTTGGGCTCCCCTTTCAACAGCTGGACCATTTGGACAGTACATGTGGACAGTATTTCTGGCTTGGTGAAGGCTTGGGTGGGAATTGGGAGATTTTAAGTTGCCTGAACGCTGGTACCATGCTTTTTATTTTCATAATGCTCCTTCACCATCAGGTTAGGAGCTCTGCGTACAGTGGAAACCCATAGCTGACCCCTGGCCCAAGCAAAACAATTCAGCAAACGCAGTCAGGTTGCTCTCCTGCGTACTCAGTATTCTGGCACCTTCCAGGCTTCAACGCCCAGTTAAAATCTGATCTCAAGCGAGCTCCAAGGTCCTGTACGTCCCTCCATACCAAAATGCAGACCTTTCATGGATAGGTGGGGCTGTTTTAATTTTCACTGGGCAGTAAAACCTGAACTAAATGCATGAAGTTCCTGATCTTAAAATTCAGTCAGGTGAAGAAGGAAGTGGGGCAGCCTTTCTGGGGTCCCCCCAAACCCACTCATCTATTTGAATTCCTGCAAACACTGAAAACAGGGCCTAAGGCTGCTCTGCTCCCTGGTGTTGCTTTCCAGTAGTTACTACTAATACGTAGGGAAAGTGACCCATGTGCCTTCCTGAGTTTAGTAAAGACTTTATACCATGTTTCCCCGAAAAATAGACCTAACCGGAAGATAAACCCTAGCATGATTTTTCAAGATGACGTCTCCTGAACATAAGCCCTAATGCTTCTTTTGGAGCAAAACTTAATGTAAGACCCTCTTCTTTTCGGGGAAACACGGTAGTTGGGATCTCAGCACAACCATATTTCTAAGTGTTTTGGTTGCATCACTAAGTTAAGGGACTTGCCCAAGAATGATTAGTGATACAAGTTGGGACCTGGAAAGAGTCTGATTTCTATTCCAGGGTCGTTTCCACAGCGGCTTCCCAGCCTGACAGCCACTTGAATAGGCTCTTTTGAATCTTTTTATTGCTTGTCATTACTTTCCAAATACTCAGATTCAAAGTTTATATCCTGTGGATAATGAGGAAGATTCGTGTTCAAGTTTTCAGAAACACTCGTAAAGACGCTGTTTCTCAGTGTCTCTCAGTGCCCCCGGTTTACAGGCTGGTGTCTCTCTCCCGCAGGTGTACTTGGAACTACCTCCCAGCTCTTCAGTAGTGCAAACTCAAGAGGATTTTAATCTGCTGAAGTCCAGCAATAGTGGAAGGTACGAAGTCCTTAAGGAGATCCTGACCGCCCTCGGCCTAAGCTGTGACGTCAAACAAGTTCCTGCCTTAACGCCTCTTCACTTGCTGTGGGCGACGGAGGTGAGTGCGTGCTGTCCAGCTGCCCTTCCTCAGAACGGCCCTTTTTCTCCACTCGGCCATGGCAGTGGGTTTCGACTTTGATTTTCTATTTCTCGTTTGACCTCAGGACGATCTTAAAGATGCCCAAGTATAACGGACATTTTTGGTGTTTGTGTGAAAGACAGGGGAATGAAGACTACTAATGTTTAGAAGGTGTTATGTCTTAAGGTTCGGGTCCTTCCCACTTTTGGGGGAAAAAGGTCACTGTTTTATGTGTCAGGAGTGTATTTGCTTTTGGGATGAAAACCCTTTGTTTTGATTTGGGCCTTTCTCTGCAAACCTTTGGAAGGGAAAATCCCGTTTTGTTTCATTTGTGCTCACGTCTGCCATCTTGTGGCGAAGCGGGCTCTGGATTTCAGTTGATACATTTTAGTTGTGTCTAACGGGGATAATGCCTATTGAGGTGGGGGTGTATGTGGGAATTTTCCTGGCCTTGTGTTTGCGTTTGATGCCTCTGGTTGATACCTGGTTTGGGCAGTTTTCCAGATTCTCCAAGTGTGTCTTCTTGCTAATCCCTTTGCTTTGCCAAGCTGTCAATTTCTTATTAATTGTGGCAAATTATTTTGTGGGCCTGTTTCTGTTCTCTCCTAAATAGGGAAATTGGTGAGTTGAGGGACATAACTGTGCAGATTCAGCAGATGCCTAATAGCCCAGGTGACTCGAAACACCAAACTTACCTGTTTTCCCTTGAAAAGAACACAGCACACCTCCTACGCCATCATTTCAGAAGAGGAGGAACTCGGCTTGGGTCTGCTCCGTCTCTCAGCACACTGAGTGTGCGGGCGGAGCAGAGTAGAGCTGTGAGCTCCGAGTGAGCTGTGCTCATGTGGAAGAGACAGATACGAAATCTGGAGCATGCAGGGTTAGGAGATTTTATAGCATATGGGAGGACTAGATGAGAGACGTGACAGTTCTGTGTGAATTGTATTATTTAGAAGATAGTCCGACTATTCATAATAACATTAGATCGTTGGGAGGTTGAGTAAGTTACAAGCAGCTAAGGTTTCTCACAAGTGCCTGGTGCTATAAGAGATGTTTTTAATTTTAAAAATTAACAATAAAGCGATAGATGCTTTTTTTGTTGTTCATCTAAGAAACATTCTTTTATTGCGTTCTCATTACACAGTGTTTAGCCAGCTGGCATTCTTCTTAATGGGTGCTCTTTAGCATTAATGGTTTGACTTTTGTTTGCACCTTCGTCTCAGGAAATCAAAGCTCCACGTCATTTATCTGTTTATGTGTTCAGTTAATACAAGAAAAAGCATCACCTTTGTCTGGTGACTTACAAAAAAGTAGCAAAATAAAGCTTGTCCTCAGAGCTTCAACTCTCATTGATGACCCCCCAACAGGCCTCCCTGTGGAGGGATGGAGCAGAGCCACCTGGGTAGGGGCTGCTGGTCCCCAGGGGAGACGTGTGTAACTGTCACTCTCACAGACCTTCTCTCTCCCTCCTTCCTGCGTGGGGAGGGCCGAGGCTGGACATGGGAGGAGGTGCCTGTCTGCTCCAAGGTCAGAGAACGAGATAGACCCATGCTTGCCCTTGACCGAGCCCTTGACCTTTCCTGTAGTTCTGACCATGCTGGTCTTGGGACTTGCCCCTTCTGACTCTTGCACATAACAGTGGAGAAGAAAGGATCACCTCAGGTATTCTCTGTGAGCAGAAGTTTGGAACTCAAGGCTTTTCCTGTCTTCTTTAAGGTGGGTAACCTGCGATACCTAACGCTTTGTGTCGGGTATCTCTTTATATTAAAATACACAGAGGAAGCTTCATATTATTGTTTTTCTGTTTTCTAAAACTGCCTGGGGGGAAGTGGGGGATTCATTTCCCCCTATTGATTGGTAACCGCTAATCACAAACCATGAGAATGAAATGCTGGAACAAATTAAAGCAGATATTTGTTCTGTATACACATACACAAATATTCCACACAGACTCCAAGCCAACCAAAGCCCTCATTACGTATTAACTTTGGAAAAAAGAGTAATTTTCAGCAATGTTCATTTCTCTTTTTGGGTCCTCCATTTGGTCTGGCTGGTCCTGGATAGCTCTACTGTGGGCTACTTTCTCCTCCAAGTGCTGCTCCCTGAATTCTGTTCCACTTTGGGAGCCCAAGGAACCGAGTGAGTGTAGGACCGTTGTGTATACCCTCATTTCTTAGTGCTCAGTAACTCCTCTCGGAGCACTTGTGTCTGCCGTTGGAGGAAAGGTAAGAATTTAGGAATTTAGGGTTTGTTGTCCTGGAATAAAGTTCTCTAAAGGATTCTCATGAGAATGAGTGTGAAGGTAGCTGCTTACCCACTGTGACAGTCTTTCTGGGGGCAGCTGGGTGATTCTTCCTATTCTTCTGATGCCAAAGAAGAGACATGTTAGAACATCTTCTTGTCATTAATGCCGGTGACTCAATAATTATAGATATAGATGATGGATGGGGACTGGAATGCTTTCTATTTGCTTTTTTCTTTCCTGCTGCCTTCTCATTGGTCCCCATGGAATTAAGTTACATGGAGAGGACCTTGGCATCCTGGGATCCTGTGATGTGATAGATCCATGGCCCATCCGTATTCGTCACCTGCCTTGCAGATGCCCGCGCTGGCTCTCTGCTTCCAAAAAACACTCTGTGCTGTTGGGGATCAAAGATCTCTCACCACAGGGTGTCGCTGCTGAGCTAGGCTGCCTGGTGAACGCCGCCCTGGAACTGTGAAGTAGTTCAGACATTTAATTTTTTTCTCTCGACATCAATTTCACGTAGTATAATTTAGTAGTTTTCCGTGATACTGGTGGCACTTTGTTTTGGTTCTGTAGAGATTATTTCAGTGTCACAGTTAATAATATTCATCTTTCATTAAACATTTACTTGTACTAGGTACTATTACAGGATGGAATATGAAAGAACAAAATATACATACTGGTTATCTAAATAGTTTTACGGCTTACCAGCTGTGTTTATACAGTTTGGTGCCTAGACACTCGCTCTTTATAGCCTGTAGCACAGAAGATTTATGAGGTACCGATGTGCTTCCATATTACTGTGATATGAATGAAAAAGAATAGCATGGCGATCCAAGTTGAAAACACACCCAAAGTACAGTCGAGCCTTAGCGGTTGCTAGGGGTGGCTCTGAGACCCAGACACCACAGCCGCACGTGGTTTCCGCTGTAAAATCCAGTCACGTATGACATCATGGCATCACCGCATGTGACCTGAAGAGGAAGCAGGGCTCTGCCTGGGTGCAGGTCTGGTAGGCCAGCAGGACTTCCTCCCTGAGCTGGGTCTTCCTGTTTCATAGACCCTCCCAGGGGCAGGAGGGACATTCGGGCTCCTGGGAGGGGCTACGTCAAAGTGAACCAATAAAACACACGAGCACCTATATCCTAGAAAAAAGCCTGGAAGGATGTACAGTATATGTAGACATAGGGCTTGTTTTTGGGTGGTGGGCTAAAGGGTGGTTTTTAATAAGCTTTTAACGCTTTCTTTGTATTTTCCAAATTTTCTATAATGTACATGTATCATTGTTACAACAAGGAAAACCAGTTATTAAAAATTAAAAACGCAAGTTACTCTGTGTCAGTAGACTTGGAAGGCGTTCCATAAATGGGCAAACCTTGAATAAGAGGCAAGGAGTCTCCTCTAGATATTGATGTTTTATTTACTGCTCGACATCTATATTAATCATTTAAAAAGCATTGGTATTGATAGTAAGTGATGTGATGCTGTCACATTAACACGCGTGCATCTTGGGGCCTCAGCTGTCCCTCGGCGCCCGTGGATGGAAGGTTCTACTGGCTCCTCATTGGGGTGCTCCACCCCTGCTTGGATGTAGCAGTTTCTGGACAGAACCCCTTGGACTGTTGTTTCTCACAGAGGACCACATGTGCGCTGCCATCACACGGTGAGTCCTTTCAAGCAGAGAACTTCCTTCCAGGAGCTACATGCTGGACCATCCGGTTCTGTGGAGCGAGGTTCCGGGCGGCCCCTACCCCGACCTCCTGCCACGGGTGGTGATGGGAAGTTAGCAGGAAGACAGGTCCCCTGTGGACATGAGTGTGTTTGTGAGTGGCCCTGATTTTACAGAAAAAAACGGTACTTTGTCTTGCAGAACCTGAAGTCCAGTTGAGAGACTCACCCTCTGATGTCCTTTTCTGGGCTGCGTTTCCGTCTTGATCTCTGCCGGGGAGATGGCAGCGGGGTTGGTGGACAGGCCAGGATGGGAACCTGAACGCAGGACACCCTCAGCCTCCCGCTCCCCCAGAGCCGGGTCCCTTTCCATCCCCCAGAGCAGCTGCAGGAGGAGGGGGGGCCTGCACCACCACTTTGGGGAGCTTGGCATGGCCCCTTAACCTGGGGTGTCCCTGCTTCGGTCCGGTCTGTGGAGCTCGGGGTTCTTTCAGAAACTCCAAAGTAGGGGTTCTCTGGGGCATTCCTTGCGTCTGGTGGCTAAACGTGGAGGCGACCCGAGAGAGAAGCAGGCAGGATGTTGCTAGCTGTACTGCTAGAGGGTATGTGGTTCCTTTGCCGGGGGGGGGGGGGGGGTGTCAAGGTGTAACTGTAACAAGAAGTGACAACTGGGTTTGTTATGAAAGCAACTGGTCCCAAATCACCCTGCTGTGTGCGCGTAACTGTGGTCGTGTGGGAGCTGTGGGGTGGATCATATATGCTTAAAAACAAAAACTAGTATCCCATTGCGTTCTGATTCAACCCCAAATTATTTGCCATGAAACCTTTTGCTGTACCTCCCCCCCAAAAAAACAACAACCCACAAGGTATTGTCGATAACGCTGGCTTTGATACTTGGAAAGGTGTCAGCAAATTCCTGTACAGGCTCATCCACCCAGGCAGTTACTTATCTGATGTTGGTTGCTTTATGAAGAAACAGCCTAAATCATCCCATATGGTTTTTATTCCTCCTTCTTTTACTGACCACTTCATTTAGCAAACATCGCACGCCAACTAAGTGTGAGACCTCGCTGCGGAAGTTTCTAGAAAACAAGAGATAATGTCTCATTTCATGGCATGCTTTATAGTTAACCAAGTGCCTTCACGTGTGTCATGATCTCATCTGGTCCCACAGTAGCCCTGAGCGGAGGGGGTGGGGCAGGGGAGGGCTCCTCACCCCTCAGAAGAGCAGCCTGGGTTGTGGAGTTAATTAGAATTCTCCAATTAAAAAAAATATTTGCTTTTCATTTTTTTAGCTTAGTATTTGGTATGGAATGCTCCCCCCACCCCTTAATCCTGGTTCTGAAGCTTGACTATACAGTGAGGGAAACTTCTAGTGTTACTCTGAAATACAGCTTAAAAACCAACTTTTAGAGATCCAAATTAGAGAGAAAGTTAGAATTCCAGGTGCGCCCTGAATAGCGTTTGACATGTGGCTGACGTGGTGTCCTGGCGGCTGTGTTACAACACGGCACCAGCCAAGGAGCAGCTGGCAGATGAAAGCAAACATTGAAAAGCTTTTATAGCTATGAATGTTTTTAGGGGTCTTTCATATACCTCTCTCTCTCCTTTCTTTCTTCCTTCGCCCTTCACCTAAACTGGAAATTTTTTGTTTGTTTTAACTGACTTCTTGTTATCAGCCTTAATACCTGTGGCAAAGGTGACATGATGGGTTTTGACATCGAAATGCAAAACAATTGACACTCGGGGTGTTTTCCTTAGCTGCCTTTATTTTGTTTTTTGGGGGAGAGGCTTTTCAGCTACTGTGCATACTGTATTCTTCTTTGACTCTTGTTTCCACAAGATTGTTTCAAAGCAGCTCCTTTACAGTTAATGCCTCCGGGCTAAAATCAAGGCAGAGACTAATAATATGTGGTGGGAAATAGCAGCACATCTTGGTTGTTTTCCGCTTTTGACTGGAGGTGTTACAGTTTGGGTTTTCTCTGCTTTTGACTGGAGGAGTTAGAGTTTGGGTTTTCTCGCTGGCCGTCTGGGGCAGAGTAAGTGGGTCTCTGGTGATAAGCACATCATTCCCAGCGGTTTCTTTCTGGGGGTAGCAGCTATCTAGGCAGGGCGGTTTTATATCCTCAGACTATTTATATCCACCGCTTTGCAGTCACAGATTTGTGCATGGGAAACAGGCTCTTTTGGAATGAAAAATCCTTCAAGACCAAATGTTTTCTGTCTTCTACACCAGCTCTCTAATAGCTGCCATGTGTGAGCGGGTATGGATTCTGTATGGCGTTAGCTCCTGGGGAAGTTGATTGAAGCTGTCTGGGAAGTCTTGCAGTTTCTGAAGAGCAGATTTTTGTCTCCCAAGTCAAAAAAAGACACCCCAAGGAATAAGGTCACACCGGTACCAGGTCCGAGGGCCTGATCGAAGGGCCTGCACCTTGTGGTCAGGTGCACAGCCGAGGGCCGGGGTTGCGCTGGGCATGGCGGCCAGCTGCCCGAGATAACAGCCGAATCCCTGCATGGTGCTTCTCCCGATGCTGCAGCTGCCGTGTCGGTTCAGGAATGCCGGGGTCTGAGACCTGAACACTGTTCAATCAGGGTCGTCCTTCAGTTTTCGGGGATGTGAAGTATCGTTGGGGGAGAGGCCACATTGTCTTTCCATTCATGCTAATAATTTGGGAACGCTGCTCCGAGAATTGGGCCCTCCTGAAAAAATGTTTACCGTGTTTCGGGGTTTCAAGACTGACAGGCAATTTGTGGCCCCGCCTGGTGTGTAATGCCTGTTTCCCTGGCCTGGGCAGGTACCAGACTGGTGGTGTGGCCATGCCCGGTCTCAGCGGTGGGCTGGGTCAGTCCAGATGGAGGTTTCTGTGGCTTCCTCGTGCAAGCAGGCCAGCATGGCAGCAGGAAAACTCAGCCCAGGTCAGTCCGTCTGTCTGTCCATCATTCTGTTTCTCTTGGAGACAGGAAGACAAGGTGAATCACTTTCTGAGTTTTATTCTTGTTTCGGGCCCCCCATAGCTGCCTCTCAGCAGGTGCATCTTTCCAGAAGCTGCTGTGCCGACTGGCCACACACAGCCTTCCAGGTACTGTACATTTCTAGTCGCTTCTACACCAACCCACTGCTTGTGTTGGAGTTTTCTTTCTGAAATTTTCCTTAGGCCTCAGTTTAATAGTGTGATCAGTGGAAGAGACATTGGAGTTACGGGCTGTAATTTTGGTTCTTGGAGATGCTCTTCCTCAGGAAAAATTCTAGAGGTCAAACCCTATTTGATCAATTGAGGAACATGGATTTAAATGAAAACAGCTTAGTCTTTAGAACATTGGTTTTAATGGATATATTTTAGTGGTATTTGAGTCTTTACAATTTTAACATGTGAATTAAAAATATATACATTCACATGTTTGTTTTAACTAACCCTTCAAGAAAACACTGTAGGATTGCTGAAATAGAACCTTCCTCTGGGGAGAGGGCTTTTTCCCATTTGCCGCCGAGGATGAGGCAGACTCAGGGTATAATATCTAGAGATTTCTGTTACAAAAGGAAACCCACTCTCCCACCAACACATGCAAATGGACAACGTAATTTTGTTATATGGGTGGAAGATCTGTGTGTCTCCTGTGTCTGTCGGTCCAAGTGTGGGGAGATAGGGGTTATGGGTGAAGAGATAAATTACGTTAGCACCCACACCCCAAGATTTAAATTCAAGATTTAAATTCAAATTCTAAATAGAATCCTGTGACGCTGAACTGGCAGGGACTATCACCAGTCAGCGGGATTGCCAGATTTGAAATGGACGCAGCACCGAACTATTTGTCAGTCTCTCAAACCACATGTCTTTCCCGAGCCCTGAACTGTAAAAACATTTAGTTTACACCTACTTGCCTCCTGCAGGCAAAGTAAAAGTTTGAAAAATTAAAATTAAAAGTGAATATTCTCCTTAGAAAACTTGTACAGCTTTGATTCTCAGCGCCATAGGAAAGCATTTGACTAGTTGTTTTCTTGTCTTTGAGCAAAGCTGGATCCTACATACAGCAGTTATTACAATGATTGAATGATACAACCACTAATCCTCCTTTCCTGTTTTCAATGTCAGTAAATACGGAAATATGTCTTTTAAAAGAAAACATTAAACTGTGGTTTCCTAAATTGAAAAAATGATGGTTCATTTTGGGGGTGGGGGGTGGGAGTGGGAAACATCCAGACACTTTCATCTTTCAGCCTAGAGTTGCCAGGGCTATTACTCGAGTTTTGCTTTAAATAGTCAGCTTCGCTATACATGACGATTTATGTTTCTATTTGACTGTTTAGTCCATAAAATGCTTTAAAGGTCCAAGGTCTGTAATTTTGAAGCATTCTCTTCTTTGTGTGTATTTTCCTTCCGTGATGGTGGGATTAGGTGTGGACTCAGGTTGGCCAAATGGGCTCGTCACAGAAGATGGCTTTTTAAAGGACAGCCCGCTGTTACTGAATTCTCATTACCAAACCATCTCTATTCTCGTGGGGGAAGGTAGATGAGATGACCCTTCACATCTTTTCCAGCCTCTGCAGTATTTATGCTGGTCCCAGAAAAGCAATTAGATGAAAAAAACAAAAAAATCCAACAATTTTTTTTTAAAACTTTTTAAATAGTTCCTTTAGATTCTTTTTTTTGGTAAGAATTTCTGATTATAAACATTTTCATTTTTATGCTGGAACCGTTTGAAATCATTAGTTCCTTTTCCCAGTTAATTTAAGCACAATGAAGAAAGTTTTACTTTCTGCTTTATTTTATTTCAGGCTCTTTCGCAAATAAATTTTCCTGTTAAGAATTATCAGTGCAATACATAGCAGACTCAAAGTTACAAACAAGTTGCGATTTCAAAGTTTGTATGTTACATTGGCTGTTTTAAAAACACGGCGCCCCTTATTTATGTCAGTAGGCTTTTCCCACCAGCTCACGTATGTTTTCATGCTCCGTAATGCAGTTCACCCACGGCATACATACACTGTGCGGTACAGTTTCTGACAGATTCGGGCTTGCGGATCACACATGCAGTGGGAAATCACGGAACATCTCTTGCTACTTCTCCAGAGTGGGACTCAGAATCTAACACCTATATTTCACACATTGCTCGCAAACAGTCGTGTTGGACACCTGGCAATACTGTAGTATATGTGCCCTCATGGAGAATTAATGAATTTGCATTGGTAGGTTAATACTTTTCTTATATTTAAGAAAACGTTTTTTATTCATTCATAGTAACTGTTGAACTGTACGCACAAGTGAAAGAAAATGTTTCGTAGGAAATTTCAAATATACAAAAGATAGAAACAGAATGATATCATGAACCCCTATGTACTCGTCGCCCTGCTTCATAGTTTTCCATTCTGGCCTTATTTCAACTATTCCTACCCACTCCTCTTTTCTGTATTATTTTGAAGCAAATCTCAGATCAGATCTTCCATCTGTAAATATTTTAGTATGTGTCTCTAAAAGATAAGAGTGCTGTTTAAAAACATAACCCAAATACCACCGTCACACCTAAAAGAAAACAATTCCCTCACACAGTCTCTCACTCAGTCAGAGTTCCAGTTTCTAATCAGGCGTATTTAAAGATGGGCTGTATCATCCGTGCGTTGTGTGTACGTGTCCGTTCCTTTATAAAAGTGCAAGAAGGAAGCATTGTAACTTTTGGGGGGAAGTGATTTGGAAAGTTGATTTCTGTGCCTCCTTTGAAATGCCATATTTTTGCTCCCGATATTTGGCTATTCTGAAAATAGCAACAAATAACCATTTGTAAGAACATGTAAAACACACCCTGCATGTTGAAGTTTTGTCCTGACTCTCGCCCATGTAAAGCCAAACCTGAGTTCCTCGCCCTCCCTTCTCCACACGCACAGCCCTGGGTTTCTGTAGCAGAGGCGGGATTGATTTTTGCTCCATATATGCTTTCGGTTCGGGTTGATGTTTAGCCTTTGACCCAGCCACTTTCTTACAATAAACAGTTTGTTGATGAGAGCAGCTGCCCAGCAGATTGTTTCCAGATTGTTCTCGTGGCTGAGGACAGAGTGCACCTTAATGAAGAAGTTGGCTTGAAGCTGCGGCTTCTCCTTGTGGTTGTCTGCCTTTGAAACCAACTGTCGGCCTCTGAACATTCTTCTATTTATATCCCGTGAAATGGCGTGAACCTGTGGCACTAGAAATCAGGCCTCACAGTCTTCACTGTTTTATTTTATTCTCTGAGTGAATGATAGCAGCATTTTCTAGAAGTGCCTGCCATATGGTGCAGTCTTGACTGTTTGATTTTGTTCTCTGAATAAGTGATAGCAGCATTTTCTAGAAGTTTCTGCCATATTCCTTATATAACAGTGGGCATTCCCAGCATTTGGTATGTGTCTGGTGGAGCTGTGTAAAGAAGTCGACAAAACACGCTTTATTTTGTGTAGGAATCCGGGCTCCTTGAATATTTAAAGGTTTTGTACACAATTAAGGAACAAAGCACTTTCAAACTAAGGTAAGTATTATCTGCTTTGTATTATAATCTTGCCCTTTTAAAATAAATTTTATTTTTTTGAAAGACAGTACTGCTTTTTTTTTAAATGCAAAAGGCAAGTACCCTAATGACTCGGTATTTATGTGATTCAAAGGTGCATCGTAGTTTGGATTTTTGCTGCTTCCCAGTCACCCCCGAGCTGTTACCTAGAATGGCCTGTCTGCTTGCAGCAACCTTCATTAAGTCAAGGTCAGAACTTTCAGCATCAGAGCCAACACTTTTTACTAAACTGGCCACCAGGGGCTGCTGTCAGAATGGTGAGGCTGAGCTCACCTCCCCAGAGGCAAGTTTACTTTTTCTACAACCAGTAAATTTTGTTAAGCTACCAATCCTGGTTTCAAACCCCAGGTCTCACTCCACAGCTCCAGTCACCAAGCATGCTCATGGCTCTATTCCTTGCAGCCAGGTATTACGTAGAACCTGGAGACAATTCAAGACCTAAGATTAAGACTTGTGTGTTTTTCATTCAGTGCCAATAAGCTGTTATTAATACACTGATTCCACACATACTGAAAAGCTTCATGAAACGCACTGGGGTTTGTGCTTGGGGAAAGTACTTCCTGCGTTTGGACTGTTCAGCATCCGGGCCTCTGGAGGAAGGGGCCTTGGTGATCCAATTCGGGGTTTTTAGGGCGGTGTTCTTGCCTGCAGTGGCCTTAGCAACCCTGTCCGAATGCAGACAACACAAAGGGTCATGCTGAACTGAGATGTGAAACGCTAAAAGGTGTTCTGGGTGGTTTTGTTTTTTGATATATATACAGAGGGTGCCAAAAAATGTACACACATATTAAGAAAGGAAAACTGTATTAATTGTAATATTCAATATATACCGATAACAAAAGATGAATACAAGTCATGTTTGACTTCTGCAATTACAAGAGGTGCTCAAAGTGGTTGCCATCAGCGTCCAGACACTTCTGATTACGGCAAACTACTGCTTGAGCAATGTTGATCAAAGTGTCCATGTGTATACATTTTTTTGGCACCCCCGGTATATATTTTTTTATTACAAAAACTGTGTCTTTGATGATTCCAGGATTAACAGCAGGACAAAAACCTACAGCGAATGTCAGAGCTGGCAGGGGACTTAGAGTTTCTGGAGCAAATCCCTTCATTTCCTCCCAACTTTTTATTTAAAAAAAAATTAAAATCTTAGAAAGGGTAAAAGAATAATACACAAATCCTACGTAACCTACACCTGGATTCACCCCTGGTTAACATTTTGTCGCATTTTTATAAAGCGGGTTTGGTTGTTTTAAAAGATGCATATGTTATTGCCTTTATGTAAAACACAAAGCATAGAACTTTCCGTAAGTTCTTTATGAGAGCATGAGCCTTCGGCAGTTTTGCTCCTATGAGTTGGCGGGAGAGTGGTGGTCGTTTCCATGTGGCCCTGGGCTTGTTTATTTGAAGTCAAACCAGTAGAGACTGGTTTGTAATGGTTCTGGATGGCTGGTCATCACCCTCCCGGGGTGTGGGGGCATCCGGTCTTCCCATCGGCCAGCACGTATACAATTCTGACAGTATAATATATTTTAGAAGTCCTTAAACTATAGAACACAACACATCTTTGAACCATATGCTATGAGGACAACTAGTTGATCTTTTATCCCCAACAAAGGGTTTCTACCCCGATTGACGAAAATCGCACCGATGCTCACGTCACGAGTTACAGGATTTACAATTTTTCTTTCAGCTTTCTAACCCACGTCTTGTGACTTGGAACCCTAGATCTGATTGCTCTCTTCCTTAAGAATGTTTTTTTTTTTTGTAGACTGTAAGTAGTGTACACATGCTGTTGTATTATTTATGTATCTGTCTGCCCCATTCAACTGTAATTCAAGATCACTGGAAGGCCAGGACCATATGTTGTTAATCTTTGTATCACTTTTCCAGTGTTTTGCCCATAGTAGGCATTTAGTGAGGGCATTTCTGTTTGGACACTTACAAAGCGTTTTGGCTTTTCCCATTAATGTGTTGTGAAACGCTTCCTCCGCTCCTGTGTCTGAGAGACGTGAGGGGCCTCGGGGGACAGGCCGCACTCAGTGGCCCACCCAGTTCGCACTGGCTGCCGGTCCGGCTCACTCACTCACCCTTTATTCAGGTACAATGGGGATTTGGTCAACAACCATGTTAAACAGTTGAAAAGAATCAGCTGTTGATGTGCCTGCGGAAAACTGACAAGATGGAGTGTCAGGAGAAAGTGGGAAGGGTTTTATCTTTTAGTAACGTGCTTTGCAGTTTGGAAACTCTACCCATGGCCTGCTGGTCAGTCAGCTGCTCCCATAAGCACACAGTCCTTTCTGTACTTTCTGAAACACGGGCCTCTCAGACCCTCTCCTTGGAATGCTTGATGTAGGTCTGCCCTCTTTTTGCACTTATGATGGGGCCCTACGCTCCTCCCCGGCTCCCCACCAATGTGGGGTTCCCTGGTAGTCTCAGAATTGTCCAGAGTGTCATGGTGGCTGCCCGTTGAACAAATGAAGCTTTGCTGAAATAACTGGACTAGATAGAAAGCTCTCGGCTTTCTCCGAATCCTCTTCAAACTGGCTACTCCTTTCTTTTCAGGTAACATGTATACTTTAATATTGGAACCCTAGAGGTGGTGTTCTTGTGGTTTTAACCAAGAATTAAACATTTGGGGCTAAACATTGAATCTTGAAGCTGACTTCTGAATGTTAAATAAGAGAAAGAGAGGATGTTCCCGTTTTCTCGTTTTAGAACTGAAGCCACCAAGGCCCAGAGCAGGCAGCACCTCCCAGCTGGTAGGTAGCAGAGCTGGTGACCTGAGTCTGAGCTGGGATCTCCTGTCCCCCACACAGCTCCCCAGAGGGGCAAGGCCAGGCTAACAGATGAGGGGCAAATAGTTTAGGACGGTGGGGCCTTGTGACGTCCTCAAAATCTGTGCCGGCCTGGCGCTCCAGGCCTGCTGCCCGCTCAGCAGGGTGGCGGTGTGGACACGTCTGTGTGTGTGCACGTGTCAGCCGGACGGGACGCGCCACCCCAGGGCGAGCCCCCTGGTGTCCCGCTCGCAGCCGGGGCTCACAACGCAGAGCCTTTTTGGCTTCCCACGCCACGTCAGGAGCCTGTTTGTGTTGGCCTGGGACAAATGGCGGGCGTTTTACACAGGCAGCCTTAATGAAGGCCCTGGAGACTTCTACGGATGTTGAACCCAAACCCCCAAGCCCCGTCGGTGGAAGTTAGCGCCTCTCCTGGAGAAGCCATGGTGGAGCCCCGACCCGTAAAGCCTCCCTTTCTTTTAGTGCCGTCCATGGCTTTCTTTTGGTCTCCACACTTGCAGAATAGATTTCACCTCTAAAATGAGCCCATTTGGCCCAGCGGAGGTGTGATGCCTATAAAACCAGCCTTGTTAGAAATGACTTATTCATTACCTCTGTTTTATGGGTCCACCCAGCCTTTTGTGCTCTTTCGCTAGTTGGCAGGTAACAAAAAATGCAGTAAATCCATGGCCTTTCAGAGCCTCAGCCTGAGCGATACCTTTACATAATAAAAGGAATACAGTTTAACAGACGTTTATTGAGTGCCTACTCTGTCCCAGGCATGGGGACCTACAAATGACTGTGACGAGCTCAGCTTGTGAGGAGCTCCTGTTCATCAGAGTTACATACCATCTGCTGTAAATCCTTCGGAGCTGCAGTGGTCACCACTGAAGGACCAGGATGTGAGGTCCCCTGGTGCTTCAGGGCTGGCCTGCGAGAGGCAGCCACCTCAGTGAGCCCCCTCCGCCAGCTGCCAGCAGCCTGGGGCTCTCTCCCAGCAGGTGTGCTGGCCGCTGTCCAGGTTACCCGTCCCCTTGTTCTCTGCCCCTTCCTGGGCTCTGGTTGTTCTCTGCCACAAGGTTGCACTGGCAGGAAGTGAGAAAGGAGGACCGATTTTCTCTTTGCTCTGCCCTCTGGGCTTACGCCCCTGTGGGTGTCTCTGTTGTCTTGCACCTTGAGGCCTCTCGCTGGCCCGGGTGCTTCCCCATCTCTGCTTTTTGACTCTCCTAATTCTGCCCGTAACTCCCTTAAGTAACCCTTCCGTTGAATCTTGTTGAATATGCCATCTTTCTGGCTGACACCAGAGAGTGGCGAGTGGAAACTCACCTAAGTGATGCAACTTTGTGTCTCTGTGAAAATGTCCCCTTACAGGCTTGCCTAAGTAGACACAAATATTTGGTTAATGATAGACCCAAGCTTCAAATTTAAGTGTCTCTTACCAGACGCTTTACTCCCTCCCCTGCCTGTGCCCCTTCTCCCTCCCACCCCTGCCTGCACCCCTTCTCCCTCTCACCCTCCCAGCTCCAAGCCACACATCTATTTTATCACTATTTCAGAGTTGCATAGTATATTGAGTTTGTATTTTTATTTGTGATGCCTCTGGTGTTTTGATGACAGTAAACCGACATTTGCTACATTGCTTCCTTCTGGGTTAGGTCTTCCTGCCGAGGACTGTGGGATAGGAATGAGAGCGAGGATTTGGCAGCTGGACAGATTGGGTTTCGTGGGTTCCAGTCCCAGCTCCGACTTCCTGGGTGGTGTGGGCACCATCGTGCCTTTGGAGGCCCTCTTTCCTCCAGGTGGATGGTGTTCTAGGGCAGACGTGTTCTCGCTGAGTGAGGGTTGGGCTCCGGGGCTGGAAGCACCCAGCACAGCTCCCCACGTGGAGTGGGTGTGCAGCACATAGCAGTTTTCATACCACAGACCTGGTCTACTGTCTGATGAAAGCGAACTTAATGTCACTTAGCAAGAGTCATTGCCAATCCCTCCTCCATCTCAGTGGAAAGTCACTCGGAGAAAGACTTGTTCTGAGAAGTCACGTGAGTGGCCTCTCTTGGTGATTTGCAGGTTAGGCAAGGAGGAACCCTGAGGAAAGCATAGTAAGACCCCTGGGGGTGCTACACGGGCTGCCCCTCCATTGCCTCTGTGTATGTAGGGTGATTCGATGAGGGTCAGTGGACTGATTGCAAGAGGACAGGGAGCTTCTGGGAGAAAGGGGTTCAGACCTTGACCCCTTCTCTCTCTCTTTTAAAAAAATTGTGGTAAAATACATGTAACAAAGTTTGCTATTTTAATCTTTTTTAAGTGTACAATTCAATGGTGTTAATTTCATTCACAATCATGTGTGAATTATCTATTTCCAAAACTTTAATTTCCATTCATAGAGACACTGTACACAATAATCAATAACTCCCCATTTTTCTCTGTTTTTCTCTTCCCCCAGCCCCTGGAAACCTCTGTTCTACTTTCTGTTTCTTTGAATAAGCCTATTGCAGAGACCTCATATAAGTGGAATCAGACAGTATGTGTCTTTTGGTGTCTGGCCTGTTGCACTTAGCATGATGTGTTCGAGGTCCATTCATATGGTAGCATTTATCAGAACGTTATTCCTTTTTATGGTTGAAGAATTAGTCCTGCAGATATACCATATGTTGTTTATCCATTCACCTGTCCACACCTGGGCTGTTTCTACCTTTCGGCTGTTGTGAGCGATGATGCTATGAACGTGAGTGTGCGTGGATCTGCTCGAGTCCCTGCTTTCAGTTCTTTTGGGTACATTCCTGGGAATTGCTGGGTCCTGTGTTCATTCTCTGTTTAACTTCTTGAGGAATTGCCAAATTGGACCCCTGCTTTTTGGAGAGGCACTAGAGTCCCTCCGATGAGTTAAGCTAGACTGAACTGGGAAGAAATATCATCAAGGGCCCCACGGGAGGTCGGGGTGGTTGGTGCCAGACTTGCTATCAGGGCCCAGATGAGTGGCGTCCGCCCTGGATGCCCAGGGGCGGAAGAGGTGGTGGCACACAAGAGTCCAGCTGGAGAGTGTGTCCCCAAGTAATGAGGGCCGTGCTCCTGGGCCCCAGCCAGTTACTGCCATGTGGGAAGGAGTTTTCATTTCTCCAAAAGCAGCAAGAAATTTGATGTGAAATGTCCTAATTTTTAAGTGTTACAACTAATTCCGAATAGGTAGGCCAATTAAAACATGTCCCTGGGTTCATTTTGGCCCATGGGTATCCGTTGGTGATGGTTGACCCGTCGGGATGGACTGGTTTTAGCAGTGTGTCCCTGAGGCTAGAAGCCCACCGGGTCCATTCGCGCTTGGGTGACAGTGCTTGGGGTGGGTGGGAAGCAGGAATGCGGGGGCCATGGGTGCCCAGGCTGGGATGCAGTGCGGTCAAAGGGGGAATCGGACTGGTCAGACTGCAGTGGGCCAGCGGGGCTGCGACAGAAGCATCGGCCCGTGCAGGGGACAGTCAGACGAGGAGGCGCACATTCCAAATCCTGCCTGGTGCTGTGCTCTGCTCTGTCCTGACGCTTGGACTAAAAGCATCAGGGCACCTGAGCGATCCCCACCTTAGAAGAGGTCAGTCCTGCCCTTTCGGGAGCATCATCTTTTGATTATAAAGATCAGTGAGGCTGTGTGTCCTTATCACATGTGTGAAGACACTGAGTTAACGTGAAATGGGCTGTGACTATTCCGTTTGTAAAATATCTGTCGTGAGAAGGGGGTTGTTTCATGCCACGAGAGTAGAAGAGTGTCTACTCCTGTTTCCTTGAGACTGTCTAACTGAGAATGAGACACCCATAAAAACAGCTTGTATTCCATGTCTCTGTGGATTCATTTTCTGATTTATACACTTGTGGTTGCCTAGCAACTTACAATGTTATGACTGAAGCACAACTAATCTGATTATTTACAATGAGGCAAATGTGTCTCTGAGATAGAAAAACTTTATAGGATAAGATCAGTTGTTTGGTGTTTCTTGGGAAGAGGAGGACCAAAACACACATCAGAGATGGTAAATACATAGTTTGACTCCAACGCTGGATCAGAGCTATGGCTATATGGTACCTAGTGTTGAATCTTGTGACATGGACTTATCTAGGAGATGAGATGAGTGACGGGGTGGAATGGCCCTCATGTGACTGGACAGCCTGCTGGACGTCTCTGATCTTACTTGTGCCCCCTGTCGCATATGTTACAATATGTTAGCTAACCCTAGAGCAGCCACGTCTGTGTATTTGCACCAAATGTAAACTTAAGCATTCATTTCTTCAGGAGTTGGGATACAGGTGTTCTTTTGGACCTAAGTGAACAGAGTGTCATGGAGTTTAGTTATTGTTCAGTGTTGCACGAGCTTCTTGCTATTTGCATGTCTTAAAAAAAATCAACATTAGGTATGATTTATATTTGGTGTAGAGTTTGATAAACATATATGCCCCCAAGTAGCTACCATTAAAATCAGGACAGAGAACATTTCTAATATCTCACAAGACTCCCTTCTTCTCTTTCTCTGTCAGTCCTTGCCCACTCTCCCACCCCAAGCCCAGCCTCAGGCAATTACTGACCTGCGTTCTCCTATTATCCATTAGATTGGTCTTTTCTGGACTTGCATCTAAATTGAATCATACAGTATATACTCTTCTGTGTCTTCTTTTTGTTTTAATCAGTATTGTGTTTTTGAGATTCATCCATGTTGTTGCATATACTGTGTTTCCCCGAAAATAAGACCTAGCTGGACAATCAGCTCTAATGTGTCTTTTGGAGCAAAAATTAATATAAGACCTGGTCTTATTTTACTATAAGACCCTGTATTATATAATATAATATAATATAATATAATATAATATAATATAATATAATATAATATAATATAATATAAAAAGATACATTAGATACATTAGAGCTAATTGGCTGGGTCTTATTTTCGGGGAAACACAGTATGAGTCATTCATTCCTTTTTATTCCTGAATCCTGTCCCATTGTGTGGACATGCCATACATATTTATCCACTCACCTGTTAGTGGACATTTGGGCGGTTTGCTTTTGTTTTTTGGCTATTATGAGTAAAGTTGCTATGACCATTCATGTACAAATCTTTGTGTGGACGTGTGTTTTTATTTTGCTCGAATAAATATCTAGGAATAGAATTTCTGGATCATATGGCAAGTGTATGTTTAATTTGATAAGAAACTGCCAGTTTTCCAAAATTATTGTACCATTTTTATATCCCCACCAAGAGTTCTAGTTACGTCACATTATTTGCCAACACTAGATATTGTCAGAAATCAAAATTTTAGCAGGCGTGTAGTGGTATCTCATCATCATTTTAATTTGTGTTTCCCTGGTGACAAATGACGCTGAGTATTTTCTGATGTTTTCATTTGGGTAGTGTCTGTTCAAACCTTTTCAAACAGACAGTTGAATTGTTTGTTTTCTTATAATTCTGTTTTAAGAATTCTTTTTATATTCTGGATACAAGTCCTTTGTTAGATATGAGTGTGCTGAGAGCAGTTTCTCTCACTCTATTGTTTATCTTTTCATTTTTCTTAACATTATCTCTTGAAGAGTAGCAGTTCTTAAGTTTTTTTTGAGGTTCAGTTTATCATTTTTTTCTTTTATGGTTCATACTCTTTTTATTCTAACTGAGAAAAGCTTTATTCCAAGGTCAGAAAGTTTTTCTCCAACATTTTATTTTTGAAGTTTCATAGTTTTACATTTAGGTCTATGATTCATTTCAAGTTATTTTTTATATACTTTCAAAGTAAGGGTGAAGGGTTGTTTTTTGTTGTGTTTTTTTTTGCATATGAACGTGCAATTGTTTCAGCACTATGTATTGAAAAGATGATCCTCTTTGCAAGTGAATTACCTTGGCACTTTTGTTGAAAATCAGTGGGACATATATGTGTGGGCCTATTTGTGGGCATTATTCTATTTCAGTAATCTATTCGTGTGTACGCCAGTACCATACTGTCGATTATTGCAGTTTTATAATAAGTCTTGAAATCAGGTAATGTAAGTCTTCCAACTTTTTTCTTCCCAAAATTGTTTTGGTCATTCTAGGTCTTTTCTATTACTGTATGAGTTTTAGAATCAGCTTATCAATTTCTACCAAAAAAAAAAAAAAAAAAAAAAAAGCCTGCTAGGATTTTGATTGGGATTGCATTGACTCCCAATTTGGAGAAGAATTGACATCTTGACAGTATTTGGTCTTCTGATCCATGAACATGGTATATCTCTTCAATTATTTAGGGCTTCTTTAATTTTTAATTCAGTAGTGTTTTGTAGTTTTCAGTGTACATGTTTTGTTTAATTTATTCCTAAGTGTTTCAGATCTATTAAAATGGTATTTTCAAATAATTCAGACTCCAAATATTCATGGGTGGTATATAGAAATACACCAATTTTTGTGTATATAGAAATACACCCAATTTTTGTATATTGACCTTGTAGTTTGCAGCCTTGCAAAACTCACTTACTAGTCCTGGTACTTTTTTAGTAGATTCCTTGGGGTTTTCATGTTGTGTGCAACATGTCCCAATAAGAAACAAAGGGACAGTCACCTTTCTTGAGAATGACTAGTGTTTCCCTAGTGCTGTGGCTAAGTCAGAAAGGCTATGTGACTATAAAACACTCAGTTTTTGGTTCCACCTAAATTGTACTTAATTAGCCTGAAATCTTAGAGAAAGGTAAATACTAAATTCTTGAAGTTCAAATGTTAAAAAAACAACATTAATTAGAAGGTTTTTATGAATTTCATTGGGGTGGAATTTGATAGCAGTTGATTTGTTTTCAGGAAGACTGATTTGACTTCAAAGATTTCAGATTTCTTTTTGATGCTTATGTATCCATATCAAGACCATCTCTTATTGTTGGCATTTTGGGGGGCTTTACCTCTTGATATGCATACATACATATACATATGTTACTTGTGGAGTTTTCTTGGTAAAGAATTTGACATGCATTTATATGGTGAATGCTTATTAATCATGCACTATTTGCCAGACCTGGCAGCTGGTGCCATGGGTACAGTTGGGAACAAGACAGGAACATGCATTCGCTGACTGCATGGGGCTTGCATTGTAGCAAGATAGTGGGGCCATTGGATAAATGGTTAAACACATTACAGAATTACAATTTGATAAGTGCTATAAAGTCATTAAGAGTTTATGAAAGAGAGTTCAACCCAGACTGGGACAGGCTGTGGGTCAGAGAAGTCTGCCCTAAAGAAGTGACATTTCAGCTATGTTCTGGTAGTTGGGTTCAAAGACTTAGGTAGATTTGGGGCGGGGGGTTGGGTAATACTCCTTATGGCAGCCCCATTTGCCTTGATAGATGTAATGCAAACTTTTTTCTTCAAGAGCATTTCTACACTCCCTTAGTGGTCATTAGTAGAGTTAACCCAAGAATCATGACTTGTTCCTTTTCCCTACATGTGACATCAGCTACTGGTGTGGCTCTTAAGTCATTGTTGTACCTTGAGTGCATTTGAGAGGACGTATCAGGCAGATTTGCATCAAACAGGTAGGAATTCTGCTATTGCTTGCAAACATAATTTTATTCTCTTGTCCAGGGGTAATGGAGGTGGGAGAGCCTAAATACTTCCCCTGTGTACTCAGTTTTACTTGATGGCTTAAAGTTGCATTTGACTATAGTGAATATAAATAGTTAGGGAAATTATGTATAGTATATGGGTATATTTCTTAAGAGATTCCAGGTCTTATCTTTTTTTTTTTTTTTTTAATTGGGGAAGGGGAACAGGACTTTATTGAGGAACAGTGTGTACTTCCACGATTTTTTTTTTTCTCCCAAGTCAAGTTGTTGTCCTTTCAATCTTAGTTATGGAGGGCGCAGCTCAGCTCCAGGTCCAGTTGCCGTTGCTAGTTGCAGGGGTCGCAGCCCACCATCCCTTGTGGGAGTCGAACCGGCAACCTCGTGGATGAGAGGACACGCTCCAACCAACTGAGCCATTGGGGAGCTCAGCAGCAGCTCAGCTCAAGGTGCCGTGTTCAATTTTAGTTGCAGGGGGCGCTGCCCACCATCCCTTCTGGGAGTCAAGGAATCGAACCGGCAACCTTGTGGTTGAGAGCCTGTGCTCCAACCAACTGAGCCATCCGGGAGGCAGCTCAGCTCAAGGTGCTGTGTTCAATCTTAGTTGCAGGGGGCGGAGCCCACCATCCCTTGCGGGACTCGAGGAATTGAACCAGCAACCTTGTGGTTGAGAGCCCACTGGCCCATGTAGGAATTGAACCAGCAGCCTTTGGAGTTAGGAGCATGGAGCTCTAACCGCCTGAGCCACCGGGCTGGCCCCTCCAGGTCTTATCTTATATCTTTCAGTTTCTGTTTGTTCTGAGTAACTTTTTGGCTTTGAGTAAGTCTTGAAAGATGTATAAGAAAAAAAAGAAAACGTGTGCCTTGCTTTCGTCAATTTTAATTTATTTTGCATATTTGTGCATCGCTAAGTATTGTTTTCTAAAACAAATAATTGGGAGTATCACTTTAGTAATTAATAGACATAGCAGAGATAATGTAATTCCTTGAGAATCTGGCTCCCAACTTTTATGCCAGTAAGGATGGGTGATTAACTTTGGCGAGTCGGGTTGACCCTCTTCGCCGAAGGGAAGTGTATATGTGAATTTTTTGAGTGAATTCTCTTAGCACTTGTCGTACTCTTGTAGTTGGGTGTATGTATGTTGGTGTTTCCTCCTCTCTTCCCACTGTGGCACTCTTTCTGAGACACAGGAAATGCTCCATACATATTTCTTAGATGAATGACTTGCGCATGGCCCGTTGGATAATTCACTCCAGAGGAGAGTCCCTGCTTTATTCGGGTTTGGAATTCCCACCGAGTGCTAGCTGTGTCCTTTTGGCTTCATCCTGGTTTTCACTGGCTTTGAATGGGGGATTCATTTACATTGCCTACCCCTGCTGAATAACCACTTAACTCTCTGCTTGCGTTAATGAAAACTGCAGTTGAGAAGCTTCTTGTGACATCCAGCTGTCCTGGGAAATGTGATGAAAGGAATTCATATCTGTTACCTCTATGCCTGGAGGGTGTTGACCAAAGTTTAAGGAGCAGAGGTGGTTATAACTAACGGCCAGATTTGAGGTTTGGGGGTGTCATTGTCAATTCAGACTGCTACAACAGACTAGCACAGACCGGGGCAGCTTATGAACAACAGACACTTACTTCTCACACTTCTGGAGCCTGGAAGTCCGCAATCAGGAAGCCAGCATCGTTGGTTCTGGTGAGGGTCCTCTACTGGGGAATAGATGGCCGTCTTTCTGTTGTGTCCTCGGCAAGAGGGCAAGGGAGCGTTCTGGGTGGCTTTGTGAAGGCACCAGGCTCCTTCACGAGGGCCCCACCCTCATGATCTAATCCGCTCCCAAAGGCCCCAACTCCAAATGCCATCACCTTGGGGATTAGGATTTCAACATATGAATTTGTGGAGGGGGGGCAGCAACACTCAGCCCATTACCTTTGTGTGTTACTTACTAATTCTGTGTTCTTAACCTCTAGGAGAGCGCATAGCCAAGAAATAACCATGAACAGGGACTATTCCATTGAAAATTCATCTTAGTTTTTTGTGCAAAGATGGAAAGTTAGCACGTGTGCAGGATACAGCATAGCTTGTGGTAGCTCATGTCAGTTTGACCTCCTCCGATGTCTTTTCTGGTGGCTGTTCAGGCAGGATCACCTCCTGTTGTGCACTCCTCAAGTGGCACTTGTCTCCTCCCTCTGGCCTTGTCCCACCCTGTTTTGTCAGAGGTGCTGCCCTCACTCTTCTCCCCACCGGGCTGGGCTCTTAGGCCAGGACCGTCCCTTTATTTCTGTCTCCGTCAGTGCCTCGTGTGGAGTGGGTCAGTCACATCGCTGCTTTATTTACACACCTCTGCCTTCTCCAGACCCATGCTGCAGAGCTGCGTCGCTGAGCGTGGCTGCACAAAAACACAAAACTGTGCCAACTGCTTATCTAACTTCAGAATCTCTAAGCTTAGGTGGAGCCTGAATGCTTCCTGGTCCTCATACTATTTTCCCTGCTTCCTTCATTTTCTCACTTTCCCTTCCCAAACCTCCAACACCTCCTTCCTCCTTTTTCGTTCTTAGCTAACAATCTTGCTTCCTGTCTATTGAGAAAATAGAAGGAATCAGAAGATGATGTCATCAGCCCCCAGCACCAGGACTCCCCCGGCCACGTGGCCTTGGAGCAGGGTGGTGGCCGCGTAGGTCAGTGCCCAGGGCTGTCCTAGAGGGCTGTGCGGCCAGCAAGGGGCAAGAGAGAGCTGTGACCCAGTGGGGAAGCAGCGCGGGGTGTCCCAGAGGGCACGGGAGCCCTGGCCATCCCGATGGTGGAGCAGCGCGGGGTGTCCCAGAGGGCACGGGAGCCCTGGCCATCCCGGTCGGGGAGCAGCGCGGGGTGTCCCAGAGGGCATAGGAGCCCTGGCCATCCCGGTCGGGGAGCAGCGCGGGGTGTCCCAGAGGGCACGGGAGCCCTGGCCATCCTGATGGTGGAGCAGCGCGGGGTGTCCCAGAGGGCACGGGAGCCCTGGCCATCCCGGTGGGGGAGCAGCGCGGCTCCCTCGGCCGATGGCTCTGCTTGAGCGTAGGTCCCACCCTCACCTGTTCTCCTCTTGTTTTTTTCTCGATAGGACCATTCATATAACAGAAAGACATGTTGTTATTTCACCAAACCAAACCAGACCAGACCAAACTGTTTTGGCTCCATTTCTCCCTCTAGCACACTGCCCATTCTTTTTTTCTCTTTAGAGGCAACTCCTTAACAGCGTTTTGTCCTTGGGTCTGCACGTTCTCTCCATCCACCATTCCCGTCAAGCCTCTTTTGACTGCCCGGTCGTCACCTTCCTGCCTTCTCGTGCCCGCAGGACTGCACGGCACGTGACTCCTAGGTCACTTCCCCACTTTACACACCTACACATGCACGATTTCCTTTCTGCCTTCTCAGTCTCCTTTGCAGACTCTTCCTCATCTGCCTGACACCTAAGCATTGATCCCTGTTGTGGGATGAATTGTGTCCCCCAGAAAGATACGTTGAAGTCCTAAGCCCCGGAACCTGTGAATGTGGCTTTATTTGGAAATTGGGTCTTTGCAGATGATCAAGTTAGCATGAGGTCATTAGGGTGGGCCCCGATCCAGTGTGACTGGTGTCCTAAGCAGAGGACAAAAGACGTAGATACACGGAGGGAAGAAGGCTGTGTGACGATGGTGGCCAAGAGATGCCGGCAACACCAGAAGCTGGGTGAGAGGCTTAGAGCACCATAAAAGTGCGTGTGGCCCTGATGGCACCGTGACCCCTGACCTCTGGCCTCCAGAACTGGGAGAATACGGTTGTGTTGTTCTAAGCCACATAGTTTGTAGCATTTGGCTGTGGCAGCCCCAGAAAACCAACACCACCTTTCCCTTCATCATCTGTCACTCCCTCCTCGCTCTCAGCCTGTCTCCTGGCTTCAGATGATCACCTGTCATCTGGTGATCCCCAAATTCATATCTGTACATGGACGTGACCCCTGCACTCCCGACGTCCGCTACCCCTCGTTGCTCTTCCTCTCCAAACCTGCTCCTCCCTCGGTATTTCCAGCAGCAGCCCCAACCTTCAGGTGCTTAGGCCACAAATCTCGGGGTTGTTTGTGGTTCCTCCCCTCCTCTGACACCCCTGGTATGATCTGTCAGCACATCTTACAGCGTCTGCTTCCGGGTACATATGCAGAACCCCATCCCTTCTCACCGGGCCCGCTGTCACGTGGTACAGGCCCTGTCGCCTGCCTCCCGGGCAATTTATGTGTCTTCATAAGTGGTCTCAGCTTCCACTTGTTTGCTCCCTCCGTCTGCTCTCCACCCGGCCCTCAGTGTGGAGTGACCCTGCTGTCATGGACTTAGGTCCCCTCACTCTGCTCCCGGAAACCCTCCAGGGCTCCGTCCTGTCCTGGTGTGAAAGCCCCAGTTCTCACTGTGGCCCTGGGGGCTCTGCTGGTGTGAGCATCGCTCCCCCCCCCCAGCAATTGCTCGTCCTCCCCTGCTCGCTCTACGTCCCTGGCTCTATGTCATTAATCCATAAATCCCTCTGTGTAAATAAATTCAAATGACATGATTATAAAATTGTATTCCTGCACGCCCTCCCTTCTTTCCTCCAAGTCTCTCCTTAAACGTCACTCCTCCATGGGTGCCCCCTCTCCCCCACCCCAAAATGACTTGCCTCCAGCACTTCTCACCCCTGTCCTCTGCCTAGTAGTTTTCTCCTGGGCACTTAGGCCTGCCTAACATTCTGAGTCTTGTGCTGAGGATGTTTTATCCTCTGACACCCACACTGAACCATGAACGCTCTGTGGGCAGGGACCCCAGCCCCTGTGTCCATTGCTGCACCCTCTGCGCCCCCGAGAACACCCGCTGTACGAGGGGCGTTCCGTAAGCTTTGCGAATGAAGGCATTGCCAACATGTTTTAGTTGACTCTGTTATTTTATAATAGCTGATGTTTATTTTACGGTTAGGGTTTTTTTTTTTTCCACTTTAATTATGACAGTTTTCAAACATTTAGAAGACTAGAGAGAATAGTGTTGCATGTACCCAAATACCCATTATGTAAATTCAACGATCGTCAGCATTTTGACGTACTTGCTCCTCTACTGTGGGTGTAATGACAGATACCATGACATGTGTACATTTCTGACATGAAGGACGATTTCCTATATCACCACAGTACCATTTTCTAAAACTGACAGTTCTTTTTTGTTATCTAATACATATTGTCCATATTCAAATTTCCTAATTGTCTCAAAATATCTTTTCCAACAAGTTTGTTCAAACCAGAATCTAATGAAGCAGCAGTCATTGTGTTTGATTATATCTTTAAAAGCCCCTTCTCGTCTCGATCAGGTCATTCCCGCCCATAACATTGGCTTGTTGAAGATTCCTGTTTTGTAAAGTGTGTCACTTTCTGGATTTCTTCTAATTTCTTCCTTCTGAAGTCATTTAACTGGTTCCTTTGTCTTCTCTGTTTTCTGCAAAATGAAAATGAGTTTTAAAGTTTCATTCATTGAATTTAGTTGAATAGAGTTTTATCTTTGAAGCTGCTTCTCTGTAGCCAAGCGGAGCTTTGGGACTTAGCCCTGATCTTAACAGAGGGATGGTTTTCTCCTTTGAAAGGCCTGGCGTTTGCTTGACGATAACTGACAGGTGTTAGTAGGTCTGTGCAGGCCTCCTGGGAGGGGGACTCCCCCCTAACCCTGGGGTTCACTAATGTCCCACCCCAGGGGTGCCTCTGAGCCCCTGGGGTCTGGCAGGAAGTTGCTGCCTCCCGGGAGGCTCTGATTCCTTGTAGTTTCAGGGGCAGAATAGCGAATGTGTTCTGGGTGCTGCGTAGATTCTGCCTCCCCTACCTGGTCCCTCAATGGGGGCACAGAGAGCACAGCTTTTGGGCACCCCATTACTTTCCCTGAGTGAAAACATGTTTCTCCCTTGTTGGTGGCCAGTCAGTGGCTTGTGGTGACCAACTGGTCTTGACAGAGGAGGTGGAGGACCTCCCGAGGCTGAGGACAAATGCTCTGCTATCTTCGTGCTTTGTCTTCCGTGAATGCTTTCACCTGGGTTTTCTTTTTTCCTTCCAGATAGGACAGTGAATTTCCTTGTGGGGCAAAAGTATAAAGATACAAGTTTTCTGTAAAATACTCAGAGGACTGGAGAATTACTAGTGAATACTTGAGCTGGAAGGCACTTTTGAGAATTTAGGCTCTAATGTAGGATAGAAAGTAAAATGAGCTCTACTTATTTCCTTGGATCCTGGTTTCTGCAGTTTATTTTTATAGTATCAGCATGCTTAGCATACTGTTGTCTACTGTGTAGTAGTTTCAATGTTTGGACTGCGTTAATCTGGCTTTTATTGGTCATGAATTATGAGGTACTTATATTACCTAACTGGCATTTTAAGGAGAAGCTACCATCATCTACGTAATGCCAAATTACGGCCTTTCCATGTCTTTCTTTATGACACAGGAAATCCGGGATCCTCTTATGCAGTGGCTGGGGAAACATGTGGGTCCTGAGGGAATACTAAAATCCAGCAAGCTCTCCCTGAAGTTTGTTCCATCCTACACGTCTGAAATGGAAATCACCCCAACTGCAGTACCTGTGGTGACTGACCCGGACGCCTTCTCGTCAGAAAATTTCGACTTAGAGATCTACCGGCAAAATTTGCAGACAAGGCAACTTGGAAAAGTACTGCTGTTTGCTGAAGTGGCATCGACCACCATGAACCTTCTGGATGGGTAAGCTCTGGACCTCCTCGGAGGAGCCCAGTTATCTTGAAGGTTCTCTCTGACCAGTGCTGGGGAGAAGGGCAGGCCGTACAGCGTAAGAGCTCTTACACGCACTAGCAAGGTAGGAGTACCCCTTCCTGGAAGAGGTAAGATGTCGGAAGAGAAAGAAATGAAGTTCTTTGATCAAAGATTTGTGTTTTAAAGAATGGGCAGTTTTTGTGCCTGTCACGCTTTTTTTAATCAGTCCTTTCAGAATGTCCTCGGCAAAAAGAACGTTATGGGGAAAACCCACGTTTACCAGGTGGCGTTGTTGTTCCAGCTGTCACTTTTTTTTTCATGTGGTTAGAACCAGTGTTAAATATTTCATTTAAGCTATTGTGCAGGGGCATCAGGAGAGCAAATCTGAACAGCATGTGAGCTGTGTTATGTGGAAATAAGTTGGAGCTTTGTGCTTTGAAAACCTGTTTTGGTGTGTTCTTATCCAGTACATTTTTTGAGCATCTGTAATCCCATTTGGATGTTGAAAACTTATTCTTGTTGTAATTTTTCCTTTTTATTCCTTCTATTGCCTGGGCTTTGATTAAAGGTTAAAAAATGGAAAACAGATGGAAGAAATTTTTTAACTCCCAAATTAGTCAGTTTTAATTAACACTCTTATGTTGAGATAGTCTAAAAAGTAGAGGTACAGAGGGAGTGAGTATGAAAAGCATCTTCCCTCAACATGGGACTAAGATGTAAGGAATGTAACGTTACTCCCCAAAACTTGGACTTACAGTTTCTAGGCACTTTTACTCATGGGACTGAACAAGTAGATGCATAACTCAACATATGGAAATATTTTGACCTTTCTTCTTTTTAATTTCTGGAATTTAATAGTATGTTAATATAAAATGGTGAGATAACTTGAGGATTTCTTGACTCTCCTACTGAAAGTCATGGAAATGGCACTTTCAGTGTGTATAGGATGTAGCAAAAGCATTTGTGTGGGAGAGTTGGCAGAGCAGTGGATTGGAGTAGGAAGGGGGCTATAAACCGTGGTAAGTGCTTTTGTGTTGTCATAGGTACTCTTTCCCCCTCGGTGTTCCCACCTCTCCTGCCTCCACACCTCTCCTTGCCAGTCCCCCACTTTCCAATAGAGAAGAAGGAAAAAGCCTGTTCTTATAGATAGAACAGTCATTTCTTGCTGGTACAAACCCTGTGATAGTGTTTTGTTACTCGAGTGAACACTGTTATATCGAAGGGCGACCCCATTAAAATGACATTTTCTAAATGAAAAAATCAAGGCACGGCATTTAACACAAGATCTGGGGACACGAAATTCAGATAGAAAAACATTGGCACTTCCAGACATGGTTGCTATTTCTGTGGTCCGAAGTAAAGACTATTTGATGTTGGCCAATTTTGAAACATTGGAACTGTGGCTCTGAGCTTGGGTGGTGGGCAGTGCGTTACTGAGAGGTGTGTGAGTGCCCCGCCGGAGGGGATAGCTGGGTGTCCTTACACCCTGGGGAGCCTGTGTTTAGGACGGAAAACAGCGCCGTGTAAACACACTGCTTTAGTACCCTTGAGTATCAGTCAGCTCCTTTTTGATATGGAACTTCTTTTAAGAAATAAAATTCTGTCTTAAGCAACTTGGGTCTGTAAAAGTGTACAGTTGAGCTTGACCATAGTGGGGTCGGAACCTTCTGTAGGATGAAGAGTTTCTCTTATACAAAAGAGAAAAATATTTTAACTTTTCCGAGGGACTTTGGGAATCTTTTCTGTTTGTCTTCTTGTGTGGTCTCTGCAGAGCGCAGAGAGTGCAGTGGCTTCGATGGTTAACGATGAACCCCTCGGTGTGGCACACAGCACATATTGAATAAATAGTTGTTCTCCCACTGCGCACGTCGCTTCCTTTCTAAGGCTGAGAGGTAAAGCTCTCACTGTAACCTACTGAGAAGTCTTGGGGGAGAGGGAGACCGTAGCCTTTTTTAGGAGAAGGAATGTAAAGAGGTCACTTTGGTGCCAAAATGACCCAAAATTGTCCAGAAAGGGACCATGAGGTAGATAAATGAAACATATGGCTTATTTCTAAGAGTAAGACCGAAACCGTTTCTCCAGCTAATATTCTAGTTGGTCCTACATAAGCTATCCTTATGGAAACACAGAGCATTGTGATGGTAATAATAGTAGCTAGCGTGTATTGAAAGCTTTTATCTTCCAGACACGCTTTTATGGACTTTCCTTGTACTGACTAATTTCACACATCGTCTCTCAGTGCCTAGGGTCATCACTGGGACAGAGTCAAGCTCTGTCATCACACCTGTGTGCGGAATTGTTCCTGTTTCGCAATGTTGATAATCATTAGAGGGTACAACACATCAGTGGGCCAACGCGGCGAAGCAAGAAGAATTTTCCAAACCATGGACCGGGTTTGCTCCATGCTTGTTTCTCTCTTTACATCTGTCGTTTCTGTGGCAACCGAATGGCTCTTTCCTAATGGACTGGAATAGAAGTGAAATTTAAATGAGGTATAGATCTTAACTGTAAGGTGTCTAAAATCCTTTATCCTCCCCCCACCAGCTCCCACCCCCGTGCCCTGAGGACCTGTACCAGCTAAACACTGGGAGTTCTCCTTCTAAGAAAGGAGGGGAAAGTACCTGTGTGTTACGTGCAGTGGAGTTGGCTCCCACTCCTGGTGACTCGGCGAATGATTGACGTGCACGATGTCCCGCCCTCCACAGCCCGCTCGGCTCCTGTGGACTCACGCACATGCGTTCTTTCATGGAGTCACTCCATCTCACATTTGATCTTCCTCTTTTCCTGCTGCCTTCTATTTTTCCCAGCATTATTATTTTTTCCAAAGAACCCTGCCTTCTCACGATGTGCCCAAGAAGGGCAGCTTCGGTTTTATCCTTGCTGCCTCCGGTGATATTTCAGGCTTCATGTCTCCAGCGCCCAGTTGTTCATCTTTTCTGGTGGCGCAGCTCTTCTCCAATACCGTATTCCAGGTTAATCGACTTAGATGCCAGTTGCTGACAGGGCCCCTCGCTTATCAAATCTGTATTCTTTTCCACTTAGGACTGGTTAGCTCTGGCGGAGATGGTTTCTCTTTCATTGAACTTTGCGTAGAGCGTCAAGAAGGACTAACATTTTGAATTTTCAGAGCTGTTTCCTGCAGGGATACAGCTTCTATCAGACACCTGGTTTCTCTCCCAAGCTACGGGCCAGGCTGTGTGACAGCGGTTGTCAGTGGTGAACCTGGAGACCTGTGTCCTCGCCAGCTGCCCCCCCCAGACCCCCCTGCATTTTGAGGCCTTGTTTCTTGTGGCCTGAAGATCCTTGTGCACAAGATCTAAACCTTAGCACAGCCCATTCAGGCACCAGTTTCCACGTCAGTTACGCTTAGGTTCGGCTGTGTGAGACAGACGCCCTCAGCTTAAAGGGACTTAAACATCAGGAAAGCGTATTTCTCTCCTGTAAAGGAGATTTTTCTCTCTTGTACATGACAGGGACTGAGATGGGTGGTCCAGGCCAGTGTGTGTCCCACAGTGTCAAGGACCCACTTGAGTTCCTCTGCCACCATCCACAGGTGGTCCAAGAGGTGACTCAAGCATTTATGCTCTCGTTTTAGCCCGTAAGCAGGTGGAGGGGGTAAAGAAAGACATACCTCCATTCTTGATGGACTCTTTCTGATGGTTCCATGTGAATAACCATCAAAGATTTTGTTGGGACAGAGTTTTCCAGAAGTTGCTGAGGACATTGTTATTTGTATCCGGGCCAGGACCTAGTCGTGTGACCATGTCTACCCACCAAGAAGGCTCGGAAATCAATGAGGTCATCATACTCGGCATCCATGAATCCCGCGTACTGAGGAGGATATTAGATAGCTAGTACAGGACAATTGGATGTCTTTGTCACAACATGTACTTTCTATTTGTCAGACTGCTGAAAAAAAGGAGCTGGAGGCCTTTTCGTAGTGTACACAGTTTGAGAGCCCCAATGTCTACAGGATTTAAAACCATAGGTGGAAATAATTATTTGACTGGTAACACTGATTTTGTTTTACTGCTTGCCCAATGTCCTTGGAGGGGTTTTTCTTATGTTACAGTAAATCGGGGAGGATTTGGAAATTTCTGTCCCGACACATATTTTGGAGGATATCATATCTTCTTCTATAAATGCAAAGCCAGCTAAGCTACGCTGGCACTGAGGTAGACATTGCAAGCTTTTGTTGGGTCTCTGGGTGTGAGAGCGGCTGGTGGTAAAGCCATGAAGCAGCACCGCCTTCCCCTCCGGCCCCCACCCTGTGAATGGGAAAGCGATGTTAGTGCTTCCTTAGAAGGGAAAGAGCTCTGGGGAGAGCAAGCCGCAGAGGGAAAGTTGGGAGTTGCTTGCTGATAACTAAATCATGGCACTTGAAGGGCCCGTGGGTCCCCACCTCCAACAATAAAAAGTGAAAACCATGTAAGTGAATCATGTTCCCCTCATAGTCTGTCTGGGCTGTTACTGTCACCCTGTCTGGTTGAAGAGGTACTTTCACCTGTATCCCCTGCTCCCATCATTTTCTCTCACATATATTTCTGACCATGAAATGCATTGTCCACTCGATTGTCAGGGTACTGCCTTTTGGATGCGGTGCTGATTTTGGTCGACTTTAGATGCCTTTCGTTTTCTTTCTGTGCATTTTCCTGGTAGGTTTCCCTGTGACCTGTTAGCTCAGCTGGTCGGCTGGAGCCCCAAGGGCATGGACTCAGTGCTGTGTCTGAACCAGTGAACTTCACTCTGTCCCATGGTCACGTCCTCCAGCTGCAGACCCAGGAAGCCTTCTGTACATGTGAGCTGTCGGTGGTGGTGGGCGCTAGATGGCGGGTGTGGGTGGGCGTCGCCACTGCTGGAAAGGCCGCTCTCAGTGCTCACTGCTGTGAGGCTGGCGGCAGCGCTGTACATTCTGTGTAACTTCCTGCTAAGCGATGCTGGACCCTCTGCTGCATGCTGGACCACAGCACAAGAGCTGGGCGGTAACTGAGTCACTGTCATGGTTCTGGAACCGTCTTTTATTTGGCTAATTGTATCTTTTTTGATGACTGATACCAAGTCTCTGTCGGGTACCGTAAAGCCAGAGTGTGCGGTGAGCCAGGTGACCACAAACTTCCTCATGTTGGTTTCCTCCGCACACTTGTCATGCTGAGTACACTGGCTTGGTTTTTGTTTCTTTGTTTTTTGTTTGTAAGGAATAATTTATATTTCCTTGCCTAGTAAGTTTATTTCCTTACCGTTGTTTAAGTCCCTTGATGTTTGAGGCTTACATTTGCCTTCATCACTCATGGAATAAGCACTGATGGAGTGCCTCCTGTATACTAGGCATGGGCTTAGGCAGTGGAGAGAGAATGAGGGAGAGGGGACTCCCCTTGCCTCCCCTCGCAATGGAAGAAGCGAACCCCCGTGCACGTGCCGTCCATGCAGTTCCATGCACCCTTTCAGGTCTGAGCGCTGGGAGTGAGGGCACAGAGAAGTGGGCCCCACAGATAAAGGATGAGGGAGAGAAGCAGACTGGTCAGGGAATGTTTTCTGAGCAGTTGCTATGTGTCAGGCGTTGTTCCTAATGCCATAAAGCCCACAGTCTGGTAGGGAAAATGCTGGAACTGAAGACTTGCCCACCGACTAGCTCTGTGACCTGCGCAGGATAACTCCCCAGCCTGGGCATTTGCTTCCCTCAGCTGTGAGATCTGGGTTCCCGATGCTCCCCAGACAGCTTCCCCTCCTCTCCTCGGGTCGGGTGACCTCCCACTCAGCACCTTCCACCCCGCCAGCCTGTCTGTGCCCCATGACCTCCCACCCCTCTGGAGGGCTGACATGGTTTTGTGATTCACCTCACTATCGTTGGGGAGACCTCGTGTGGGAGACAGTTGACTTTCTACAAGCAAAGGGAAAGAAAAGGGAAAAAAAGTTAAAAAAAACAGTTTGGGTGGAATTGCATCGAGGAGACTAGCCACCATCATTTCAGAAAGACAGTGTTTTTAGTTCAGAATTTGGGGCCAGTCCCAGCTTTTCACCTCCATGCGCGCGTATCTGGTCAGTCCCCAACATCTCTTTCCCCTTTTCTTCTCTTCGATCCTGCTCCCCTAACTCGCTCTCCTCCACAGCCTCCTCCCTGAAGTGGAGGCCAGAGAGGACAGAAATTGGGCTGGAACTAATTTAATGGCTGAGTGACCTCACAGTAGAGAAACAGCCGGATCCTAATAGGGGTCTTTGTCTACATTTCCACCCTGGCTGGTAGCATGCCAGTCAAGAGTCAAGCGAGAGACACAGGTGGAAGCGATTAGACCTGTCATAAAGTTTGAAAAATTGATTCTGGAGGCGAAGTGAATAGATTGAACTTGACAGTGTTGTCCTAGAGATTCTAAGGGAAAATTCTGTAGTTTAATTTGAAATCCCTTGATTATTCATTAGCTTTCCAGATGGCTTTTGTTGATGTTTTACATATTAATGCCTGTATTGTGTTATTGGTGTGCTCTTATCGTGCGCGCAGGTAATGAGCAAAGAAGGAATACATGGGTAAGTGTCCCAAATTAGTGGGATGTTAGCGTAATTGTGAAATAAAGGGTTTTTAAGAAGTTGATTGCTTTGGAATAATTAGCTTGAGCTTTCTTATGGGCCAATTTGGTACTTTTAAAGTGAAAATTATCAGAGAATTTTAAAGAAAGCTTCATTTTAATGCTTACTTCTAAATTAAGGTTTAGAATAAACGTTTGACTCTGGTGGTCATGACTAAAGGATTATTCTGTCAAGTTCTCCATCGAATGCTTTTTTTGGGTCCCAATTCAGCACCTGATTAAGTTAACCTTTTACACGCCTAGATCCTGGAATTGAATTATAAAGTGGCCTGTGGTTTTCCAGAGATGCTCCACGTTAATTTTTCACATTCTAGGATGTGAAAAAAATCGGTTTGTAACCGATTTTTAAAAGTGGTGTAAACGTATCGTGATGTTTGTCATTTTATGGTGGTTATAGTGTGTTCTGTTTAGATGACATTTTCATTATAATTAGCCCTTCGTGTCTGGCTCTCTTTCAAAGTGGACAACACTTAAGTCTTGGTCAACCTGAAAGGTGCCGAGTTTTGCGGTATAGGAGGTGAGAGTGCACGTAACCGCCAGGCCGCTTGCCCTGGGAGTGACGAGCACCGCCGGCTCTGGTGCACGGAGGACACGCCGCCCAGCTGTGGCAGGGGTTCTGCTGCGCTCGAGATGGGAAATCGCTCGCTCGGGAGCCCTTTTCCAAACCCACCATGTCTTGTGCATGTTCTCAGTGGTGGTGATCTTAACCTTTTGGGGGTATACCAGACTTTTAGGAGAAAGACTAGATACTAAGACAGGCTGTCCATGGTGGGAGGTATTTGCAGAACTGCCAGTTCCCCACTTCCCTTGTTTCACACTAGTGAGGACCGAATATCTTGATTTGACCTGGGGGTTAGGTCTTGGGGTTGGGTATTGCTGCCCTGTGCTAGAATCCCAGCTCCGCCTTTTGCTCCATCAGTCACCCTGGGCAAATCAGTAACCCTTCAGGCCTCCGTTTCCTTATCTGTATTATGTAGCTGGTACTAGTCTATGCTTTTTTTCCTTTTTGAGTTCAATCACTCAGCTGATGTCTCTCCAGTACCAGCTGTGTGCAGGAGTCTGCAGTAGGCTCAGGGGCCCAGTGGGGATAATGCAGATGTGGACCTTTCCTCCAGGAACCTGCAAGCCACCCTAGGGCAGGGCGAGGATGCACCGAAATGTGTCTGCAAAACTCTTAGTACAGCGCTCATAATTACTGAACTCTCACCATTATTTAAACTTTGGATGTGATTCTTCCTTTTGGACCCTCACGGCGAATGTTCCAATGGCAGGCTCTGAGTGTCCATGAAACAAATCGCTGTTGGCTTTTGCCCAGGGTGTTTTGTTGGCACAGAGTTTGTGCTGAAGATTTTCACAGCTTTTTCTTGTCATACTTAAAAGCACGATGGCTCTTCATTTGTTATTATTTTGGCAAAAATGTGTTGTTTTAGTCCAGCTTTTCTTGAAAGGTGAGAAAACATAGTCCATGTTTGTGTTTCCCTTAAAAATATGTGGATCCAGTTCTCTTTTTCATTAGACTTCCTCTTTAGAAATCTTTACACTTTATAATTTTCATAGATAACAACAGTCCAAATCTTTAACGGTTTGAACATTTCTGTTGTTCCCGTGGATATGCTCGCACCTTACCCACACCTTCCTCAACACACCTGAACCTTTCGTGCCAGTCAGAATGCATGGGTTTGTTTTGTTCTCTTGAATTTCTTTAAACACCTCAGACATTTATCTGCGGAATTGCTTGATTGTATAGTATATCTGATGTTCATTTTGTCAAATGCCTCTGTTATAGTAAAACAGGTTATAAGAGACCATAAAGGTAATAAAGCAAGGTTTGGGGCTAGGAGAGGCAATCAGTAACATGGTGACAGAGGATTCTCTACGCGTATTTTTTTTTTTTTTCCACCAGTTCAGATTTATCTTAGGGAGAAAGCCACGAGTGTCCACTGTAGTTTAGAAGTGAGCTGTGTCCTCTGATGGTTGGGGATGTTTTCACTCTAGTTATAGAGAGCAAAGGAGTTATTTCTTAGCAACACGGCCACTTAAACGGCCTTGGAGTACCCAGAGTGAGCTCATTAGAAAGCTGGCTTGCACTGAGCAAGGCATCATGGGATACTGACAGCAGCACAGGCCCTGGCATGTCATCAGTTACTGTCTTGGGGCACATTCCATGGCTCCTCATCTTAGAATGGGCAAACCGTGCTCATGCCCACTC
This sequence comes from Rhinolophus sinicus, assembly GCF_057876585.1. Classification (NCBI taxonomy): domain Eukaryota; kingdom Metazoa; phylum Chordata; class Mammalia; order Chiroptera; family Rhinolophidae; genus Rhinolophus; species Rhinolophus sinicus. The sequence goes on from NC_142517.1 coordinate 7,175,624, forward strand.
CTAGGGATGCCACTCATGTCGCGAGGGTCAAAGGGAGTCGTTAAATGTAAAGTGTTTGGCAGAGTCTCTGATACAGAGCAGGGGGTCAGTACGTAAGTGCTGGTTTCATCTTCCCTTTGCCTGCCAACTCCGCCGGGTGTTCTCCCCACGTGGACATGGCTGACAGCCACATGCTTGGGAACTGCAAAAATGAAGACCGAGAATCTGTTCTAGGGTTCTAACGCCGTGAGAAATGCACGATAAGAAAGTAGGATTTCTAACACTCGGGCACGCGACAACATGGGTAGACCTTGAGGACATTTATGCTAAGTGAGAAAAGTCAGAGAAAGAGAAGTACTGTCTGGTATCACTTGTATGTGGAATCTAGAAAAGCCTGTAAAAACAGAGTAAAATGGTGGTTACTGGAGGAGGGGGTATTGTTTAAGGGCACCGACTTGCAAGGAGGAGCACAGGGCAACTCAGAGATCCTGCGGGTTCAGTTCCAGATCGCCGCAGAAAAGTGGATGTGCAAGAAAGACGCCCGGAGTGTTTGGTTTCTCATCGCCTATAAGGGTATGTTTACACTATCCTGTAGTCTATTAAATGTGCAGTAGCATTGTGTCGAATAAAGCCATGTACACACCTTAATTAAAAATACTTCATTGCTAGAAACTGCTGCCCATCACCTGAGCCTTCAGTGAGTTGTGTTTTGCTGGTGGAGGCTCTTTTCTTGCCGTGGATGAAAACGCAGCATCTGCAAAGCACAATAAAGTGAAGCTCAGTCCAGTGCGGTGTGCCCGTAAATACGTCCTACAGACCGAATGCCCAGTGCAGTGAGTACAGACAACAACATTGTGTTGGAATCAGCTGCCCAACAGACCAGAACCTAATTGTTCCAACCACTAAAGGAAGCGATAATTATGTAACATGATAGAGGTGCTAATTATTGCTACAATGGTAACTATAATATATAAATGTATCAAATTAACAGCTATACCTTAAATTTACACAATGTTATCTATCAAATATATTTCAGTTAAAAAAACACTTCTCTAAATGCAAAAACCCCCACTCAGTTTATGAATGAACATTAGTGTCTAGGTGGAAACATGCTAAATAGTCTTAGAATTTAGTGTTAACGGTAACTCAAGTATGATCACTCACCTGTGTGCACGTGGTGAGGAGATAGAGGCTGAGCTCTTGGTTAAAAAAAAGTGTTTTGGTAAAAATCTGTGTGTTGGACGATAGAGCAGATATTTTTCCTTCGCCCTACTCGGCACCCCTCTCCCCCATTTCCATTTCTCCCCTGACTCTGCTTTGTGACTCATTTAGAAAAATGTCTGTTTTTCTTTCAAATAAAACACTTACCTGCTTTGGAGGTGAGGGTTGATTTGCTTTCATCTGGCCCTTTAAGATCTTTTACACACCTACCTTTTAGCCAAACACACTTGCAGCTCTGAAATACCCTTGTTTCTGCTTTTTGTTTCGGAGAGAAGCATGTTCTGTTTCTGCATGAGGGGTATTCCGTCACTGTAAGAGCCCAAACGCCACATTTTTCCTGCATTGCACAAGGAGTCATTCATCATTTTCCTTCTTTGTTTGGCTCTCCCACAAGAGTATTCAAATTAGCGAGAAGGAAAATGATGAAGTCATTGCCTGGCAGAGAAGTATTTTCTTGGGACGTGGGAAGGGTAGAGGAGGCAGGAGGAGGGGGAGGAATTGTGGTGAGGTCTGTATCTACGTCTTTTTCTGCAGTTGGGTTCCAGAGGTTGCCTGCAGGCTAATATAATTTTCACAATTTAAAACTGGATAATATGTGCATATAGAATTTACCTGAAAATACAACTACGCGTGAGGTGGTGGCGGTAATGATTCTGGAAACTTAGGCTATACTTTATCTGTGTCATTCTGACGTATCAGCTGTGTGATGTTGGGTGAATCACCCAACCTCTCTGAGCCTGTTTCCTCATCTGTCAAATGAGAGGGTCGTAGGAGACTCTGTGGCTTACTTATTTTTTTTTTAAAGCAATAAAGACCCTTTTCAAATGAAGTACCCCACTGTAAAAATGGGGTTGGGGATCTTCTCAGAGCCCAAGTTCCTCAGGGCGTGAGTGTCAAGACCACTGGCCTAGAGGTACCCAAGGTCTGTCCAAATAAGATACTCAGGCCCAACTGACTGGGGACAGTTGTATCTTAACACGTTGTGTACGGCAGGGTTTAAATCCCTCGTGAAGATTCTCGTGATCCATACGCAACGTGTTAATGGCAGGCTGACCGGTTAGCTGGACTATTATTTTTTATACCTTGCCTTATTCCAAGAGGATTTAAGGCAATGGGGACTTAAGTTTATCTGTTACAAGTTTTTTCTGCCTCTTGTACAATCTAAATGGAATACATTATGTTTCTTGGTTGTTAGGTCTCATGTGAAAGCTATATGCGTATTATTCATAAAACTCAGCACCGTTCAGAGTTCCGTGACTTCTCCAGACTCACAGTAGTGAGAACTGAGTGACTGGTTCCTTCTGGAACCCAGGGAAACCTGCGTGGGTCCCATGCCTCTGCGAAACTAAGCAGCTGTGGTCTTGGGGGGTGGTTTATCCAGGTGCTTATTCAGATGTCTCCAATTAGAGATGAGTGATGTCTCAGAGAAACAGTCTCTGCTGGAGGAGCTTGCAACCCAAACACCCAGAATCCGAGAGGAGGTGACACTATGGTCAACTGTGATGAATGCGCCCCCCCACCCCGCCCATTCTCAGAAGCCTGAGGAGTGCCCTGGGAAGGTAAACTGGGTGGAGAGACTGTGTGTGTGTGTGTGTGTGTGTGTGTGTGCACGCGCGGGGTGGGGGGGTGGTTGGGTGGATATGTAGCTGTCCTGTATGAGGTCTTGACTGCACTTTAGATCTTGAAGCTTCATGAAAACTTTCTTGGCTCATTAATGGAGAGAGTGGGACGGCGTATGGGTCGCACAGACGTGAACAATGGCAGAGATGTTCGAGGCGTAGGACTCATGCAAGTTGTGGCTTTCTCCCTGCTTTCCTGGAGTTTTTATTTGTAAATCTTTCAGTATCCTTCCTACTTCTGAAAGTATCCTCTGGCACCTTCTCTTTTCTAACCTTAAACAAAATAAAATGTGACTTGATTTGTAACGTTCTGTGGTACCCATGGGCGTAGGACGACGGTGCAAGAAACTTGCCAACCAGGATTCTGAGTCTCTGATGGGGAGCTTGTCTTACAAGAGTTTCCTTTTGTTTTGTAGCTTTGGGTTTAGGTATGTTTCTTCCCTTCTCTTGCCTCCCCTTCTGTTTTTAATGCACAGCGTAAGTGCCTCCCACCTGTTCAAAGTCACCAGAGGCCTTGTTGGAACTTTTGCTCCAGGTCAGTGGTGATTGAGCACCATTATAGTATTCCAGGCAGTTTTGCTTTTTTTTTTTTTACTGCGGCACCTGGAAAACTGTCATGAAAGAGACCAACATTTTCCAGCACAATGTTGTCGTAATTGGGATGGATGAAGGATTCGACATCTACTAAACCCCAAATCAGATTAACAATGTGCACCAAAGTCTCTTAGCCTCAGAGCTGCAAGGTGCCCGAAAGGCCAACTTTCATGTCCTACTGCCCGAACGCCTTCTGCACTGGTGTGGAGGTGTCTGAGCACCCGGATGGAGAGCCACTTCAGGTGACAAATTTTTATTGCGCTCTTATAACTTAGGGCAGCTCATTTCACCTCTCTTAGGATAGCTCTCTTTCCCAGGATGGGTCCTTTTAAACCCATCCCACTCCAAAAAGGAAATCTGGTCATGGATCCAAAAAGAGAAAATTTAACTTTTTCCTAAATGATAGTTAAGATATTTGTTAATTAGTTAAGATAGTTAAGATTAGTTAATTAGTTAAAATAGATATTTGAAGGTAGTTTCTATGGCCTCCTTTATCCCCTTATCATCTTTTCTCTAAGGATCTTCAGTAATAAACATTTCTTCACATCCTCATATTGGAGATCAAAACTTTAGGTCTAAAGGACTAAAAACCTTGATATAAAGCCAGTCAGGGTACATAAAACGACTCAAATTAGTTTCTCTCAAAATATTTTTCAATTATAAGAAGATTCTTGTTCATTATAAGAAACTTGGAAATATAGTAATGAATGATAAGGAAATGAAAATCTTTTATAACCCATCACCTATAAAAGATTGTGCTAATCTTTTGGTGTATTTCCTTCTAGTCTTTTTTACTCCTATACAACATATGTAAAAACTGTGATTGTATTGCCTATGAGATAAGCATTTCCCATGCACTCAAATGGCCTGCTAAAAACATGTCTTTTATTGGCAATATATAGTTTAACTATAATTTGTTTAGCAATTTCCTATGAATGCATTCCTGTCGTTTCCAACATTCAGTACCCTATTGTAAATAATAAGCATATTTCTTTTTGATCTAGCAGTTCTGTAGAATTCTTTTGTGATCCTATTGCAATATTTCTTTTCCAAAAGATAATTGGAAAAATTATAAAACAAAAGCAGACATTGATAGAAGTTGAACAGGATGAGGCTAATATTTGTTGTCATTTACAATATTTCATATTATTTCAACACTATTACACAATTTTCTCACATTATTTTATATTTTGTCCAGACAGATGTCATGCCTTAATAATAATAATTAACATTAATTTGGCATTTACTATGTGGCAGGTACTGTGCATTTGTGTATTTTTCCCATTCAGTTTTTACCAAAACTGGATGAGATAGGTACCATTATAGTTCCCATTTCAAGAGAGGAGGGAGCTATTGCATAAGCAGTGGAAATAGCTTGACCAAAGCCACATAAAGAATTAAATGGTGGAAGCAGCATTAAAAGATTTGTCACGAGAACCTTAATTCTTAGCCCCTGATATTATATTATCTCCAATAGATGCTTTGCTGAAATCCCAAGACACTATATCCCCCATACTTCCAACATTTATTTATATATTATTGTTACAAAAGGATGTCAGGTTAGCTGACATGTCTAAAATCACATTGGCGATTTTCTTAATTTTTTAATGTGATGTGTGCTGGAATGAACTATGATGGGAGCCCTAAGTTAAAGTCCCAGTTCTTGAGTTGACTAGCAAGACAAGTTACTTAACTTGTTTGTTCTTCTGTACCATTGACTGTAAAATATGAACAGTAGTACTTATATTAAAGGGTTGTGATCTGGATTAAATAGAAGGATATATATGACAGTGCCAATATAGTTCCTATACTGTACTGGTGCTCAATAATAGTAATTTTCTTATTTCCTTGAATTTCAACTGGGATAGGATATCTTTAGTTAGTATAAGTTCCTTTGAAAATTAGAATGGCATATTTCCTTTAGCTTGTGTAGTTCACAATAATCCTTCAAAGATCAGCCATAATGAATGTAATTATATTTCCTCATAGTCCCAAGTTCTGTGAACTTGAAAACAGATCAATAATAGTTATCCAATTTTAAGAAGAGAGAAAGTGATTGAAAAAAATAAATGGAGGCATAGGAACCTGTGGGATGATATAACAATGTCTAATATATGTATAATTTGACTCCCAGAAGGAGAAAAGAGAATGGGTCAGAAAAAAACTATTTGAGACATTAATAGCCAAATGATCCCCCAGCTTGGTGAAGGACAGAAATTGATAGTTTCAAGAACTTTAGCAAACTCCAAGCAGGATAAATATGATGAAAATAGACCTTGGCACATACATAGTCAAATTGCTAAAGACCAAAGATAAGGGGACAATACTGAAAGTAACTTGAGGAAAACAGCACTTTACATACAGAGGAACTACGGATTGGATGATTACAGGTTTCTCATCGGAAATTTAGGAGGCCAGAGGAGAGTAAATAATATTTTTAAATGGCTCAAAGGAAAACAAATGGACAAACAAACAAAACAAAACAAAAAGCTTGTCAACCCAGAATTCTATATCCAGCAAAACTATGCTTCAACAATGAAGGTAACATACATTTCAGATAAAAGAACACTAACACAATTTGTCATAATGCAGATCTGCTGGAAAGAAATGCCAAAAGGTGATGAGAAATACACCAGATGGAAGTTGGGATTTTTAAGTAGGAATGAAATAGCAAATATCTGAGCAAATATAAAATACTTTCCCCCATTTAATTTCTTTAAAATGTATGTGACTGTTTAAAGCAAAAATTATAATATCATCTTGCATTATTTTGCATATGTTAATGTAATACATATGACAACTAGCATAAAGGAGAGTGGAGGGGTGGTAAATGGACCTGTATGAGTGTAATATTTCTATATCTAATGTGAATTAGTGTAATATAAACTCAGTAGATGTATAAATTAAGCATGTATATTTTAATCCCTAGAGTAACCACTAAAAACATAAGGTAAAGAGATAGCTAAAAAGCCAACAGAAAAATTAAAATATCCAAATAATCCAAAAGAAGGCTGGGGGAGGGGGAAGGAATTGAGAAATAAAAAATAGAAGGAAAAAGCAAAAGTGAACAGAGTGGTAGACCTAATTTAGCCTTATCAATAATTATATTAAACAATAATGGAGTAAGCACTGCGGTTAAAAGGCAGAGAATGTCAGAGAGGGAAGGAGGGAGGAAAAGAGGGAGGAGAGAGAGGAGAGAGGGAGGGCACAGGCACAGGGTGGCAGGAGTTTTAGTAGAACTATATAAACTGATTCTAAAAGTTATGTAGAATTTACATAAAAATGCAAGGGTCCTACGGTAGAGAAAATAATTTTGAGTAAGAAAAAGGTGGAGAAGTCATATTACCTGACATTAAGACTGAGTATAAAACTATGATAATCAAAGCTGTGTGGTATATTGACATTAACAAAAAATAGATCAATAAAACAGAATATTCCAGAAATAGACCTGCCCTTTATTGGCCATTTGATTTTTGACACAGTTGTTAAAGCACTCCAGTGAAGAAAGGGAAGTCTTTTCAAGAAGTAGTCCTGGAATAATTAGATATATGCTCCATACAGGAGCATAAATGAATCTTGATCCCTACCTTGTACACTAAAGTTGATTTGAGCTGGATCATAGACCTAAATATAAAAGTTAAAATTATAAAGCTTCTAATGGAAAATAGGATATCTCTATGACTTGGGAGTAGGCCGAGGTTTCATAAACTGGTTACAGAAAGGAATGATGCTAAAAGAAAAAAACCCTGATAAATTAGACTTCTTAAAATTCAAAATATCCTGCTTATCAAAAGATACCGATTAATAAATGAATAGACAAGCCACACACTCAGAGAGAATGTTTGCAAAACATGTACCTGACAAAAACTGTTATCTATAATATATAAAGAACTTATTTAACTCAGTAATAAAATGACAAATGACCCAATTAAAACATTTGATCAACACTTCACAAAATAAGAATGCTAGCAGCCAAATAAGCACATGAAAAGATTCTTAACATTTACTTTCTTCAGGACAATGCAAATTAAAACTACGATGAGATACGACTACACATCTGCCAGATTAGCTGAAAAGAAAAACACTGATCTCACTAAATTTTTGGTGGAGATGTGAAACAAGCACAGTTCCCAAACGTCACATTTGTTGGTGGGAATATAAAATGGTACAACCTCTTTGAAAAAACTGATATGGTATTTTCTTATAAAAGTAAACATGTACCTCCCTTCCAACAATCCTAGTCAGAGTTGTTTACCCAGGATAAATGAAAATATGTGTCTATACAAAGGCTTGTACATCATTGTTCATAGTAGCTTTATTTGCAATAGCTGAAACCTGGAAACAACCCAGATATCCATCAACAGGTGAATGGATACACTGTAGCGTATTCACGCAAACACCACTCAGCAATAGAAAGGAACGAACCACTCCTACGTGCATCAACTTGCATGAATCTCAAAAACTTTATGCACAAAGCCTCCCACAAAACAGTACACACTGTATGATTCCATTTTATGAAATTTTAGAACAGGCATATCTCATCTATGGTGGGAGGAGATCAGAGTGGTTGTCTCTGGGGGTTGGGGTCGAGATCACCTGGGAAGGGCCATGAAGAACCTTCTGAGTGGTAATGTTATTTGTTTGTAACACCGGTGAATACAGTTGTCAAAACCCAGCAGATCTTAGGGTATCACCATAGGTAAATTTTACATCAAAACTAAAATACTGAACTCTAGTTAAATGGTATTCAGGCTTAAGTATTACGGGGTGGGGGGTATGTCTGTACTTGAAGTTGAGATGCATAAAGCAATAGTGGATGGATAGATGGGTGGGGAGATATGTATGTACTAATCTAGGCCATGGGTTTGATGAGTGTTCACTCTAAAATTCACCTTTTCTGTAACGTGTCAGTATTTTTATAAGTAAGTCATTGTGGAAGAATTTTAAAACTAGCTATGATAGTAGATTTAAAATAAATTTAAATTTACAAAAGTTGGATCTGCGTGAAGTCTTTTGGTATCCCCAGCTGTATATGGACATAAAGACTGCATCACAAAAGGAAATGTATGGTGTTTTCTGTGCTCATACATTTTCCTCCCTTGTCTTCTTTCTCCTATTTATTTAAGTGCACAGTTTTCTCCCTGTCTTTTAACAAACCAGCGTAAAGTGTATGAAAAGTATTAAGTTCAAACTGAACTGTAACTTTTGGTAACTTGCCGGATTATTTACTCCTTAGGCATATTGGGTCTTCTGAGTACTAAAATTTAAAACAAAAATCACAGTCTGTATTCTCGTTTTCTGAACTCCCAGCGGCCTAATTTCTCTTTCTTTATGCCCTCAGTGAAAATATTTTAAAAATCTAAATTTGTCTGCACATAAAGTTTTTCATTTCTCACACCTCGTATTGTCCAGCCTGCTGTCGGCCCTTTACAAGTGTGTGCGGACGGGGAGACTCCCTGCTGGGCACAGGCGCAGGGTGGCCGTAAAGCGTTCCACCTCCTGTTAGAAGGAGAAGATATAATTAGCAACATTCTCATTATTTCAAGTGTGTTCAGTACTGTATGTTCTGATGTAATTTCACGCCATCGTTGCTCACAGGAGCCCCTCTGAGGCTCTAACCTCAGCTGGGCGGGGGGGGGTAGGTACTGAATCTCTTCCTCCTAAGATGCTTCTTCCAGATCCTTCTGCCCAGGTCCTTTAAAAGCGACATGGTAGACCTCTGAGCACTTGCCTTTCTTCTCTTAGAGTCTGGATGTTAGTGTTTGATATCTCTTTGATATCTCTGGCTCATCATTTTGTTGATAATTCCTGTTAACTAGTCCTGAAGAAATTTTTCCTAATACGATAATATTTTCCTGAAGCACCCCGCCCACAATACTTTCCATTCCCTTTAAGAGACACATTTGACTGTGATTCCTTCTCAATGACCTCTGGTAGGAAGACTGAGATGAAAATCCTCGTATCTCCACATGTAGCAAATTTAACAATAATCAGTGGAAATGATGACACAGATAGTAATGCAGCTTCTTTCTGTTTATTGATAATCTAGTTTTTAAATTATTAATGAACGATTATCTGGGAAGCTATTTGAAGAAATGAGAAATGTGCTCATAGAGGGGAAAATCGTTGTAATAACTAATAAATGTAATGAGTGAATTGCTAATAACCAGGAGAGTGATTGTGAAGACCGTGTATGAGGCCCACGGATAAGAACTCTCGTGTATTCTTTCTTATTCCTTCCCACGCCCCTCTGGTAATAAGAACCCCAAAGTGCATCTGGGGAGACGCATGGTCCTCTGAGGGGCTGCTGGGTGCATACAGGCCAGTGGCAGCCAGAGGCCATGCTGCTAATCGCAGTGCTGGGGCGAAAAACTAAAGCAGCCTGATCTTGCCCCTGACAGTCTTTCAGTATTAACTTCTGAAGCCCCTTAAATGAAAAACACACATGCTTTGGTGTGGAACTAATTTTGAAATCATGGCAATAACTTTTACTTTTAGATTCTGTGCAGTTTGCTGGTGCGATGGCTAGGGTTTGTGGGTTTTATTTTAAAGCTGGTTCTCTGCTGTTCCCATGCCTATTCCACACCTAGAAGATTCCAAAGCAACAATGTAGGGTTTCTCCAGAAATTAAGTGCCCTTGTTATTCATAAAATGATCCTAGGTGGGAAGACCTCCATTCTTTTTTAAAATAAGGACATTATTATCCCCGAGGTGTGCTGAAGTTCTGAGAGCGAGGTTTTAACTTGGCTGATATAAACACAAGATTAAGGGTGTCAGTAAATTTAGAGGAAAAAATGAACAAAGTAAAGAAGGGGCATCACAAAGAAACTTTCTTATGACTGGAGAATTTAATAGGACTAAGTGAATCTGGTAAACATGAAAATTATCAAAGATAGAATTTTTTTCTCTGAGTATCATGCAACTTAAGTACGTCTTGTACTCTCACAGTGCTTTTTTTTTTAAAGGACGTTTTGAAAACACAGAATGCAGTTTGTGTTCATCTGTAGGAAAGAAATGAGATTTGAAAAGGAAAATCTCTTTTCTGGCACATCAAGAAACTGCTGAAAGAAACGCATGTAAAGTTAAATCTCTTTCCCTTCCTTAATAAATTGACTTAGATTATTTTTTTTAAAAAGTAATTTTCCCCTTAGAACATTCCAGCTAAGGCTTGAATCGGAGGAGTTAGAGTCCTGACACAGCCTATCCAGTCTCTTGATTTTTCATGGGAAGAAACTATAGCTCAGAGAGAGGAAGGGTTCCCCTAAATCTCACCACTGTCAGGAGGCCGAGGTGGGGCACCCTTGGTCCTTCACCCCAACTGCTGACCAAGCCCAGTGTACTCCTGGCCAGGGGGATGGGCTGCCCCCAGGTCTGGAGACCCTGCAGTGAGGTACGGTCAAGGGCTCCTGGAGAAGGCGTTCTCTGGTTGTGCCAGGGAATTGTTTTGTCCCCTTTGGAAGGTAAGGGTGGCAGGCAGACATTGTTCCTTGATACTTCTTTTCGTTTATGATTTTTATTTTGGTTGTCATATTCTTTCTACTTTTTGTATTTACAAAAAGATACACATACTGGAATTACATTTGAATCAAAATACAAGCTCAATGCAAAATTTAGAAGAACAATGGAATCGGTACTCAAAATCATCCCGTCTATAGATTGTTATCAGCTTTCAATTTTACAAGTAATATATAACTATATTTCCTTTCATAAAATTAAAAACTACAACTAATATTCATATCCGCACCCATCCTGGTGTCTCCTTTGCCCCACCCTTCCCGTCCTTCATTCCTGTCTGTGCAGTCACTGTTGGGACGTCGATCTTTCTCTTTCAAGGGCTTTTTATGTAAAATTCTCTAAAAGGTGCCTCACTGTATGTTTCCATACTGGGATAAAAGACTAAGTTGCTAAATAGCAGGACACCCAGCAATGATTTGGCTTTGAAAGAAAGGCACTTGGTTCTCATGTGATGGTCCAGGATTAGGAGTCTGCTCGCGGGGCTGCCGTGTTCCGTGCAGTCGTTCGGGTCCCAGGCTGACAGTGGCTCTGTGTCTTTACCATGTGGCTTCCTAGGTCAGTCCGGTCATTGCTATTCCACTCAGCGGGAGGAGCAAAAGGGTGGAAGTGGAGGGCCAGAGATTCTCTCAAACGAGCGAGGCTGGAGTGGTACACCCTCACCTTCCATCTGCGAGAGCCTGGTCCTGGCCAGCCTGGCTGAGGGGAGGGGCGCGCGGAGATGCCTGGTGCAGCCAGGAAGAAGGGGAGAATGGATGTGGGGGGGCTGCCCTTTTGCATTAGTCCGTTATCCAAGCATGCGTCTTGGAGCCTTCCCCGTTATAGCTTATCAGACTAGCTCATCCCTTCCAACTGCTGCATAACGTTCCACAGTGAGAACATACTGCTGTCTGTTTCGCCGTGTTGTTCTTCATGGATAGTTAGCTGCTTTCCACCATTCGCTCTTAGAGTCACGGTTGCAGTGCCCTAATGCATGTATGCGATGTTCTGTCCTGTGGGAACTGGGTCATCAGGATGTGTCTGTAGTTCGGACAGCCTTTGTTAAACTGCCCACCAAACTGGGCTGATATACCAGTTTCCACTTGGGGTTTGAGAAAACCTGTTTCCCTACTATGGCCTGTCGGCTGATTCTTGCATTTTAATTCTGACAACAAGGGAGGGACTTTAAGTAAAGTCACACCCCACCCCACCAAAAAAGAAAAATGAAACACTCGTATAAAAGTTCTTTGGAGAAATATTTATTGTGGAGTAGATTCATTAGAGCAGAACACTTAAAAACGACTCAAGTTCTTGGCTTTGTTTTACAGCCTGAATCTAATACTAATTTATTTCTATTCGGTGATTCAATTTAGTAACAATTTAAAAATCTGTGGTTGAAGATGATAGTTAAAGATGAAACTGAGTTATTTAAAGGAAATGAAAGTTGCCTTTTGATTTAGCACCAGCTGCCTTAGAGCAAGATTGCTTTTGAGGAATTTATGATCGAAGGAATGTGATCCTGTGTTTCCGCTATGGATTTGCTCAAATCATGAAAATAGTCATCGAAATTAGAGGGACTCCGCCTTTCACAGACCAGCGAGGAGACATAGTGCTAATGCAGCAACTTACGTCTCGTCAGATACACAATTATAAATTTGAACTTGCAGAAACCTGTACCACTTTTGTAGACACTCTTTTACACCAACCTCATTTAAAATATAATAATAATAATAATAATAATAACATGGTCAAGATGGTTATTTCTTTGATTACATGATAATGTTTATAATCATCTATGCATTTGTTGATATATTTATTTCCTAGTGTATCGTACATTTCAGTTTTGAAGAAAAAGATGAATTTCTTCAAGTCTCAGGTTATTGATTTAATTTAATTTTCAGCATTTCTGTTCTTCCCTTTACCATTCCCTTCCCTCAACCTCCATCTAGAAACTTAAATGTCTTATTACTTTGTACTGCTAACCAAACTAATTTTGCCCAGATTGAGAGGTTATAAAATTTATGCAATTCAGGCTCACAGAAGTAAGACAGCACATGTGAATTCAAGAAGCTGTTAGTTATGAAGCTCTTTTCCTTTCTGAAAGGAAAGTAGTTTTAAACTTCATTGAACGGATCTATGAAAAAGGTTGAGTATTATTTTACAATAATTTTAGACTTTCATGACTGGAAATTAAATACAGCAGTTTTAGAGGTATATTTTACTTGAACTTTTACAAGCTCAGGCCATGTTTTTATTAAAAAATCGGACTCAGCACCTTCTATGGAGTACAATACCAGATGTGAGGTACAAGAGGACTTGTTGGGGCCACCTGCTTACTGTGTATTAAAAACTTGTGTGGTAGCTGATGTCATATAAAGTGCGTATGAGAGGGAATAATTGGAGTTATTAGACCAGATCAGAGTAGTAGGGATCACTGGGGGTGGAATGTTCAGAATTTTCTATCGCATTTCACTATTCGTTTCGAAAAACTTGGGTGGCAGTGATGACCCTTTGATTTCGAAAGAACAGCACAAACCAAGTGCAAAGACTGAAGAGATTCTGTGAATGCGTTTAGGGAGAAGCAGGCCTCGGGACGGGGATAGTTGAAAAGGTAAATTGAATTTGATGGACTTTGTGGCAAGTGGCAGCTACCCATACCTTCCAAAGGGGACAAAACAATTGCGTAATTTATAGAGCTTTTCTCTATTAATATTTGTTCTTTTTTCTTTCCTTTTCTAACATTTTTCATCCTTTCCACCTGTGTTTCATTCCTTTTTCACAATCCTTTCTCGGTGTCAATAGAAACAAAGCCTCCATTTCAAGGTTGAACCAGAGTGCTGGACCCGGGAGTCTGCATACGTGTGCTTTGGAGCAGTGAGCTTTAAGCTGGGAGCGCATTCTGGGGGGCGGTGTGGGGAGCGGTTTGGTTTTCAGACCCTCAGCCTCCATCTGGACTCTTTCCTGAAACTGATCGCTCGAGCAAATGCCTGTGGAGGGGCGTCAGGCCTGCTTTATTCTCCCATCCTCCAACACCCCGCTTCATCATCGCCCCTTTTCACCCATCCCTCATCTTATTATGTGGATGGAGCCTTGTCTGACAGGGAGCAACCTCTGGGGTGGCAAACAAAAGGACAGTGTGAAGTATTGGTGTGGAAAGCGAGTGACACTAGCAGTTCCTTTTGCACGTCAGGTAGTTTCCAATCTTCAGATGAAATCGAAGAAGGACCCAACCCATCTGTCAGCTGACAGATCATTAAAAAGACTTTTGATGATAGATCAGGGTGTGATTTTTGGCAAATATGTTGGAAGGAGTTTAAAGAATTGAGTGACGTTGCTATAATAAAACTCCTGTTTCCTTGTACTTATGTATGTGAACAAGGCTCCTCAGTGTTTACATCTGTGAAAATGGAAAGTGGGAATAGAATTGGTAGTGACTGCTGTCTCAGTCTAGCAATCAGTAATATTCATCCATGGATCCAATAAAATAAAAAAAAGATCCATTCATCTCATGAAGAGATGTATTTCCAGTGGATTTCAAGTTTTTTATGTGTGATATTTTTATCAAAATTTGAAACAGTTTATCAATTCTGTACTATTGATAATTGTAACTATAAACCAACCCACAGAAGTAAAACATGTTAATACTTAAGAACTTTATGGATATAGGAAATAAAACAATTAAGATGTCAATTTTTACATAGTATTTTTATGGAGGTTAAGACTTTCAAGTATTAAATTAATTATGTTAGGATGAAATTCTGGGAGTGAAGTGGAATTTTGTTGAAGGAGAAAAAGGAATGAAAATTTCTGACTAAAGAAGTTTGTTCCTGTACTTTTAAAGTAGATGATAGTGGGTAACACATTTCTATGGTACCTTAATTCCTTTGAATAGGTTTAGAAGAGTGATATAATAATTTTATTTACAATATCAGTTTCTACCTTAAGCCAGAAATTTCATCCTTTGTGACCCTCCAAACGTATACTGAAAAACTTTATATGTCAACTTAAAAATATGTAAAGCTTTCATAGTTTTTTTTGCCATTCTCTTAGGGGTATGAGGCCAAAGGTTTGCAGACCACATGGCATGGTAGCACTTCTTAACCCCACGGTAGGGGGCAGACGTGCTTGTTGGTTCTTGAGCAGCAAAACTTCTCCAAGTAGAAATAATACAATGAGAATCTTGAACAAGTTGAGTGTTGTTTGGACAGTCATTTTCACTTTTCCTAACTTTGCTGAAAAAAATCTATCCGTATGAAGTTTAGGGCTAGTGTCACTTGTGAGAGCTTTTTAAGTGCAAACATGACCGTGTCTCTGCCTTTCTCAAAAACTCACAGGCTTTCCATTTCCTAAGCTACAAAACCCTAACCTGTAGCATGCCAGGGAAATCCTTGGCTCCAACCCTTCTTTCCAGCCTGGGCTCTGCTCATGACCCTGATATTCTTTGTTTCAGTTTCACTAAACACCTGCCATTTCCTGAAAGTGGATCTTTGAATGTGCTGTTCCCACTGCCTGGATGTTTTCCACCCGATTCATTCCCACTGGACAATCTCAGTCAGTTCTCTGCTCTGGACTCCTCGTTCATGTCTCCAGGTAGTGAGCGGCTCCCTCCTTACGCTTTGTGCATCGTCGTCTCTGCCTCACCGTGGCCCCTGTGTGCTGTGTTCCCCCCACCCCCCAACACAGACCGTGTTCTACGTGTGCCATGGCGAGCCTGGGAGAACAACGAGCACTCATGTTTATGCTTCCATGTACATTTGGCTCATGGGATTTGGGGAATGAGTAGCCGTTAAGAAATGGTAAGTGTTGAATTGGGGCATGGCATGGCTTGGTGGGAAGAATAGTCCAGAGGCCTGGAGGTCCACATCAGCCATCACTGAAGTGCTTTCCCTTTGGCAAGCCAGCAGGCCTTCATCTGCTTCCTTTCTCTGTCCATCAAACATAGTACGTGCTTGATTAGAGGGTCTTTCATCCCTTTCCAGGTCTGAAAGCTGAGATTATAGGCTCTGTAAGGCTTGTCGGCCATGTGTGAGCGGATGGTCATCCAGGCCCCAACTAGAAAGGCAGGCAAGCACACTTGAGGGAATAAGAGGGTGAGAGGAGAGGCTGCTGAACTGGGAAGGCAATGTGAAATTTGAGAGAATACATAAAATCCAAAATATTTGTGAGGGAAAACACATCTGTTCATAAGCACATAAGAGATGCCCAGTGTCGTTAGCCATCCGGGAATTGCCAATCAAAACCCCAGTCACATACCATCTCACAGCCACTAAGATGGCTCAATAAAAAGATACACAATAACAAGTGTTGGTGAGGCTGTGGAGAGGTTGGAACCCTCCTATGCTGCTGATGGGGATGTAAAATGTTACAGTGGCTTCGGAAAACAGTCTGGTGGTGCCTCAAAAGGTTAAACATGGAGTTATAGAATGACCCATCAATTCTACCCCTAGGTATCTACCCAATAGAAATGAAACATGTCCACACAGAAACTTGTGCATAGATTATTTATAGCATCACTATTCACAACAGCTAAACAACCCAAATGTGCATCCGTGGATGAGTGGGTACATGAAATGTGGTCTAGCCACACAGTAGAATATTATTCAGCCATGAAAAGGAAAGAAGTGCTTGTACACGCTACCACACGGGTGCACTGTGAAAGCGTTGTGCTAAGTGGGAGAAGCCAGACAGAAGACCGCCTGTTGTATGGTTTCATTTATATAACATGTCCAGAACAGACAAATCCATAGAGAGAAAATGTAAGTGAGTGGTTGCCCGGGGATGAGGAGGGGAGATGGGGAGTGACTGCTAATGGGTGTAGGGTTCGTTTTAGGGTGATGAAAATGTTCTCAAATTAGACAGTAGTGACGGTTGCACGACTCTGTGAATCTACTAAGACCACTGAGCCCTCCACTTTGAAAGGGTGACTTTATGATATTTGAATTCTGTGTCAATAAAGCTGTTATTTAAAAAAGCGATGGGTGGTGTAGAAATGCAGAAGCATAAGTCAGAAGTGATGTAATAGGTAGGCACTCTTTAAAGATAAAATGTAATAAACATCTCTTGATGAAAACATATTTCCACATCTGGAAGTAGCTGAGAGTAGCTTGACAACCCACGTAGAATAACCACTCACAGGTAAATTATTTGGACAAAGTGCCGAAGGCTTTGGGTGGGGGGAGAGAATGGAGGGCTGTAGAGCTTGTTGGGTCCAGAATTTCCACAGAAGGTGCCTTCATTTGAGCTGTACAGACACGGCTCATGTTCTAAGGTAGGTTACACGTGCTCCTTAACGATGGGGAACCACATTTCATTCCTCTTTGTCATATCCTGTCTCCGAGCCCTTAGCACGGAACCTGGTCAGCATTCCGTAAATGTCTGTGGAAATAAAATGAAGTAATTTTTCTGTCAACATACCCACCATTGGGAGAGGTGAAAAATTGAGAAAATGAATAGAATGTGTTTAACTTATTTTCACACTCATTTTATTGAAGCTCTTTGTAAAAATAAACCCGTGTGGAAGGTAATTGATTGAGTGATAATTTCTAAGTAGCAAAGTGTTAAAAGTAGATAAGTGCCTCCTACTGTGGAGAAGTTGCCTGGCCAGAATCTGAACTGCTGAGGTGTTTATTTTAACACTGGGAAACATTTATTACTCTAAACTTGTTTCCATTCGTACACAGCATCTATCATACCAGATGTGCCACGTCTCAATGAGACATGGCTCAGAAAATGCAGTAATCCCCGTATGAGGTGAATGTCTAAGAGAAATAATTTTTCCTTTTTATTTATTGCCTGTTTCTTTAGCCTGTGTTCCTTCTAAACTACAGCTCAAGTTGTAATTTGGCTTAGTTTATTTGATTTACGCAAACATTAATAGTGTTTTAGCATTATATTATATTTTTCTCAATTAGCTATAGCTTAAAATTTGAGTATCTCCAACTAGAACTTGGACTTGGGGGTCTTCTTAGCAATGAAACAGCAGCAGCTGTCCCTGACTGGCCCTTCTCACTTACTCAATTCCAACTTTGTATTCCATGGCCAGTTTGGGGAAGGAGCTGCATGACTTCTGGAAGGGCGTGGCCTCCAGGGGGCGTGGCTTCCCAGAGGGCGTGGCTTCGGCATCTGATGAACCTGGCTTGAGTTCTGCTCTACCATTTACTACCTGGGTGACCATGAGGAGGTTATATGATTTCTCTCTGTTTAGTTTCCTCATATGAAAATTCATGAATAATAATACCAACACAGCGGGGAAGATGAAATCGAACACTAAATTTGATACCAAGGACGGAGCAGGTGCTCTATGTGAATTAACCCCACCCCCAACATGTGCTACATACAGGGCACATGTGTGCGCACATGCGTGGATTCCCATGCATTCTCATCCTGCTAATTCTGACCTGAATCCTGCCATACAGTGGGCTCTGAATAAATATTGGTTGAGTAAATATGTCACTTGCAAGAATAATTCTGTGATTGGGTCAAGGTCAGCCTGTCCTCAGGCAGACACTGGCCTCCATGGTGAGCCCGCAGATTGCTGCCCACCCTCCCTGTCTCCCAGAACACTGGCATCTGTGCAGGGTTGCTGCTGGAAGCCGTAGCAGGGACACATCTGGGAGCGGCGATTCATGAAGCCCACCTCCAGGCCACTTACAGTCCTTGTATAGAATTCTTCCAGTGTCAGTCTCAACTGTATTCAGAAGGTTGAGGGATAATGTTGGATTTGTAGTTGGATGCTCTTCACACACAATACAAGTGTATTAAAGGCACTTAAGGGAATGCGAAGGGCGCAAGGCCGTGACACTGGGAAGTCCTGGCACCTGGCAGGCAGGCCCCTCCAGCTGGGGTCCGAGACCACGTTTTGAGATGAAAAGATCGGAATCCTCACTCTTTCTGCTTCCGTGAAGTTTCAGTCCAATTAAGAACCATGTGGGTGTCCGTGGGGTGCACCGTGGGTGCAAAGCCAGATCCATAAACCATTTGTGAAAAGTCGGGGAGTTCCTTTCACAGGCATTTTGCTGAGATGTAAGAAAATAAAATCAGAACGGGGAGAATGGGAGAGCAAGAGACGATGAAGGTCCAGCCAGATGATGGATGTTTAGGGGCATTAGAAAATCACAAACCCCATGGGAAACCGGCCCCAGCGATCACAGCCTGATGCAGGCATCCTGAGCCGGGAGAGAGAGAGGGGGCGCGCAAGCAAGTTCCCTCGGGACAGGGGTGTGTTAGACATTTGGGGTGCTGCACGTGCTATCCCTTTTCCGGAGGCTCTGCCCCACACATGTGCTGGCATTCTCTGTCCCTGCGGGTGTCTGCTGTGTCCCCATGGCCAGTCCAGCTCCTGTCCTCCTGATGGCAGCAGGCACTGCCTTACCCAAGCACCATCTGTCCATTCCTTTCTGGCCTCCTGGTCACTGTCTCGCTCCCTCTAAAACGAAAACCTCCCAAGGTCAGGTTTACTGTTTACCGTTGATCCCTAGAGCCCGGGTGAGGCAGGGGCCCTGTAAATGTTTGTTGAAGGACTGCATGCATTCCGAAAACACATTCAGGGCTGTTTTGATTGTTTCCCCTTAATCCTCTGTTTTTTATAAGAGCGTGATCTTTCCAACCTTAATTTTGCCAATCGTGGTTCCTCTTAGAAACAAGGCTTGGTGGTTAGGGAGAGAGTCCTGACTTTATACTTCAAGTAATGCTTAGCCAGTAGCCGCTTTTGGAGTTTTCTATCTTTTGCAGCTATATCACAATAGATCCCAGGTGAATTAAAGAATTAAATATGAAAACACGAGAAAGGGGAAGACAGTGAAGTAGATATTTAGTCATGCTCGTGATGAGGTAAGAATTCTTAAGTTTAAGGGCAATGAACAAGATTTTTATAGAAACTTTAAATATTTAATGAAAATGTTTAGAATACAATAATAATAAAAAAACAAAAACAAAAACAGGTCTTCAAACTAAATGACAGCCAGTTGAGAACTAGGCTTTTGTGGAGAAAACAGGGCCACTCTGCTTTGATCAGGAGAACTTGCATGAAGCACCCAGCATGTGGGCACGTGAGACGCCCGCATGGCGTGAGCTCTGGGAAGCCAGAGAGGCCCTGGAGGTTAGGGGTGGGGGAGCAGAGCAGGGCCGGTGCTGGGCCTTGGCTGCACCCAGACTGGCTGGTCTCATCCATAACTCAGCTCACTTCCCTCTAGTGTACACAGATAAAGGTGCAAACCGCATGAATCAGTGTGGGCTACTTTGGAACAGGGCTTGTGCATCGTAAGAGACAAGCTTCTCTGTATGTCTCCTGCCTCACTCCTGCCTTCTCCCTTCGCCTTCCCATCTCCAGCTTTGGGGTATGGGCGGACAGAAAGAAAGGCTGAAGAAAGGGACAGAGAAAAGATCTAGAGGCTTGTATCGCTCAATACAACTAACGTAGACCTGGAAAACCTCCCTGTGTGCCTCAGGTCTGAGATGGCAGCATGGAGCAGGAGAAGCCATCCTGACACAAGTTTTTAAATGAATTCCCTTATTTGCGGAGCCCTTGAAAAACATCGTTTGACCTGTTTTTCAGTTCAGGCATTCTTGCTTTGCATGGCACCATGTCAACCGAAACCCGTGGGTGTCAGAACAGTGACCTTACTATGTACCATTTCCGAGGACATGGCTCCCACGTGCATGAGTTTCAGTTACCGTGGTCCCATGCAAAAGGAGAACTGCGTGTATTAACAAATTGGTACATTTTAGTTAATCAGAGTATGACGCCGCATGGGGCAAAAAGTACATGGTGTGTGTGTGTGTGTGGTTTCACATGCTAGTAAATCTTAGTTTCTTTGCACTGCTTTTCTGATTTCGAAATACATTAGCCATTTCATGTTCTGGCTCATACCCACCTCATAACTAGAGGTGAGGGAACACGATCTCTAGATGTGGTTTTCTCTTAACAAGGTGATTATTGGTGGTGGGTGCTGTTTGGGCATTCATGTTTTGGTTTTTTTTTTCCTTCTCATTTTCTTTTTGTTGCTGTGGGGACTGTATGATGTGTGTTGCCTGATGATGTACTTCCTAGAACAGGTTACATTTTAATGCTTTTCCAGTGTGTTAATGGCGGGTTTTGAAGGACTGCTGTTGGCATGGTATGTGTTCTTTGTCTTTCTGACCCATGGAAGCTACGGGACTTGTCATCTGACACTGATTCTGTTTTAGAAAGTCTTACATATGTGCATTGCCATTTGTATGTCCTGTAAAACCAAAGCCGTCCACAGTCTAATAACACCAGACGTACCAGAGTGTCACTTCACAGCAGAGTTGTAACACCAGGAACCCCACTGAGAAGTTCCAGCCTGCCTGGTCTTCTCTCTTCAATGCTAGTAATTCAAAATAGCAGTGTGGTGTCCAACCAAAGGTGACCCATGCTTCTTTTTTTAATAGCTTTTTAAAACTATAATTCTCATTTGATACAATGCCACATTTAAAGTATACAATGAATACAGTGGTTTTTAGTATATTCACACTTGCGTGGCTGTCACCACAGTCACCCCAAAGAGAAGCTCTGGGCCCATTAACAGTCACTCCCATGCCTCCCCACCATCTCAGCCCCGGGCTGCCACTATCTATTTCGTGTGTCTATAGATTTGCCTAATCTGGACATTTCATATAAATGGAATCATATAAAGTGGCCTTTTGTGTCTGGCTTCTTTCACTGAACATAAGTATGAGTATAAATATTTTATATTGCCACCTTCATCCTCTTGAAGTTATTCATAGATTATATAACCTGTCTCCACACATAATTAAAAAATTCAATATTCTCAATGTAATAAAACAGAAATAAAAAGAAGTTGTTAAAGTAAAACAATACGCATCTTAATATGTCCTCATGTCTGACTGTTCAAGAAGACATAATGAAGTAGTTAGATGCTTGCCGCCCCCCCCCCCCATATGTAAAATCATGAACGTGACGGCTGCCGGCTGCCAGACAGACTCATAAAGGTGTGTTGCCCTGGGCGTTACAGACACCATGAATGGTCTTGCCTTGGATGACATGATTTTACGTAATGGGAAACAACTCCGTGCTTTGGACTTGACCCATCTTCTCTTGATTTATGTGCTAGTAACGTCCTTGGAAAGTTAGGAGTATAATACAACTGTACAGAAAATAATTTTTGTTTACATGTAAAAATAAAATCAGGTTCTCATGTCAGATCATTATGAACAGGTTTTTCATCTACCTGAGTGACCAGCAGGCCGTTACAGTTTCGTCTCGGTGGAGGGGAGAGTGTGGTTGTCCAGGACTGTCCTTTGTGAGCTGTAGGACAGTGTTAATCCCTCTGAGCACTCAATTCTAGTCATTGCAACAGCAGAAAAATTGCGTTCTGAAATGTCCCCTAGGGGGCACTCCTGCACCCGTACAGGGCCTCTGCTCTGGGGCCTACCTTGTGACGTCTGCTTCATCAAATGAGCTATCTCTTACTACTTACGCTTTCTTTTTCTCCTTGAACTGTTCAAATTATTGGCCCAACTGTCATAAACAGGAAGGAAGCTGGTACCATCTTCAGGTATGGTGAAAAGGAAATACTCATCCCACCCCCACCCCCAAGATCCTACTCAAGTCCCTTTCTGTTCTGAAGTGTTGCCTTCTCAGGCCCATCCCAGGAAGTCACTCCTTTGGCACAGCTCCGAGGATCCATACAATCTGCATCTCCTTCTGATACTTTTTGGCAACTGTTGCATGTTATACATTTTCTTTGGATGTGGGCACCCTCCTAAGCTTCCGTCGCCATGCCCAGGACGTGCCTGCCTCTCATAGGAACCCAGTGAGCATTTGTTTCTGTGGTAGAGTGGTGGGACGTTGTTACAGTAGTGTTTTTTACTTTTATTTTTTTATTAAATAAAAGTAAATTACGTTATTTACTTATATTTTTCTATTTTTTTATTATTATATTTTACAAGATTGACACACAGTATTATATTAGATTCAGGTGTACAACACAGTGATTTGACATTTATGTACCTCATGAAGTGATTACCACAATAGTCTAGTAGCCATCTGTCACTGTACAAAGTTATGATATTATTGACTATATTCCCCATGCTGTATATTACATCCCTGTGACTTATTTTATAACTGGAAGGTTGTGTGTAACAGTGGTTTTTAAACTTTCTCACTTCGGTATCCCTAAAATAATTTTGAAAATCTACAAATCCCCTTACATGTGTTTAAGCTGAAATGTAACAATGTTCATCACAAGTTTAAATAATTGCAAAGGGGGTAATTTTCAACATATGATAAATATTGATGTTCAAATCAGTAACATTTCTTTCTAAGATTCATCCAGTGAATCTAAATGCCATACCTATTTTAGACCTAACATCATCCACTAACAATTATACGAAGCTCTTCTTTAATAGTCAGAATTTTATGTTATTTGATCTTCTCAAACTCATATTTCTATTCCAGGTGCCCCATAGAATTTTATACTGATGTCATACGTTTTTATTCTTTTTTTATATTCTTTATAAATTTTTATCTATTTTATTTTTTTCAATTACAGTTGACATTCAGTATTGTATTAGTTTCAGGTATATAGCATAGTGGTTAGACATTTATGTAACTTACTAGACTGATAAGTCTAGTACCCACCTGGCACCATATACTGTTATTACAATATTATTGACTATATTCCCTATGCTCTACATCCCTGTGACTATTTTGTAACTACCAATTTGTGTTTCTTAATCCCTTCACCTTTTT
The DNA here is from genome assembly GCF_057876585.1 of Rhinolophus sinicus. Lineage (NCBI taxonomy): Eukaryota > Metazoa > Chordata > Mammalia > Chiroptera > Rhinolophidae > Rhinolophus > Rhinolophus sinicus. Next base: position 7,199,261 of record NC_142517.1, read on the forward strand.
CACCCATCCTTCCAACCCCCCTCTCGTCTAGCAACCATCAGTTCTGTGTATCTATGAATTCGTTTCTGATTTGTTTGTTCATTTATTTTGTTGTGTAGATTCCACATATAAGTGAAATCACATGGTATTTGTTTCTCTGTCTGACTTATTTCACTTAGCATAATGCTCTCTAGGTTCATCCATGTTATCACAAATGGTAAGGTTTCACTGTTTTTTTTTATGGCTGAGTAATACTCCATTGAATACTTGTATATACACCACACTTCTTTATCCAGTCATCTATTGATGGACATTTAGGTTGCTTCCACATCTTGGCTATTGTATATAATGTTGCAGTGAACATAGGGCTGCATATATCTTTTCAAATTAGTATTTTGGATTTCTTGGGATAAATACCAAAATGAGATTCCTGGCTCATATGGTAGATCTATTTTTAATTTTTTGAGGAACCTCCTTGTTTTCCATAACGGCTGCACCAATCTGCAATCCCACCAACAGTGCATGAGGGTTCCCTTTTCTCCACATCGTCGCCAACACTTGTTGTTTATTGATTTATTGATCGTAGCCATTCTGACAGGTGTGAGGTGATGTGTCACTGTGATTTTGATTTGCATTTCTCTGATGATTAATGATGTTGAGCATCTTTTCATTTGTTTATTGGCCGTCTCTATGTCCTCTTTGGAGAAATGTCTCTTTGGGTCCTCTGCCCATTTTTTAATTGGATTGTTTGTCTTTTTGGTGTTAAGTTGTATGTATTATTGGCAAATTACATTTTTATTCTTTAAAGTCTTTTATCAATTTTTCTAGGCTATTTCTGTGCAACAAAAACATGTAATTTTCTGTGAATTTAAGACTCTAAGGATACAAAAATTCTTCCAGATTGAGTTCTTATGATCATCAATGGTATACAATATACAAAAAACAACTGCACTATAAATTTTGATGAATGGTTATTAAACATTTCACTGGAAATATACCTCTGAATGAGATGGATGTGGTCATCTGTGTCAATTAGTTCATTTATCTGTGTCTGAACATGACTTTTTGATAGAATGAGACAGTTCAGCACTAATTCTCTTCTTTCTTTTTATATACGTAACCAATGAGAAACTTTCTTCACATAAAAAATTAGATGAAATGGAAGGAAGTTTTTTGTTTTGTTTTTTAATATAGCATCATCACTTAGTTTTTTGGAAATGTTTTCAAGTTATATGCCCAAAATTACATTGATCGCTCATCAGCAAGTATTTTTTTCCACTCAATCTGCCCATCATTAATTCAAGTTGGTCCTTCTTCAGTTTTGTTGAGTGCAAAGAACTGGAAACAACCTAATTTACAGAAGGATTTGTTATTAGTCGTTAGAGTCATTTTCTTATTAATATCTGAAGTTTACCTAAGATACTTTATTGTGATGTATCAAATTGTTATAATTATACATATTAATGCTTTATTTAGAGACTCCTAATTTAATCTACTTAAAGGTAGTTGAGAAAATGGAAATACTTAATTTTACATCCTCATCAAAACAATACACTTTTAAAACAAAATGCTTTTATTTTATCCCATGTTTTAAATACACTTTTGTATAAACCTTGGAGCTGCTGATTTAACCCTTCCAGTTTTTGGAAAGTACCTGCTAAATAACCCCATTGGCACAGCCAATCCTCTTTGCAAACCGAGTAGCCAAACCAAACTTTCTGTTAGAAAGTCCACCTTCCTTGCTCAATTCAAAGAAACATGTTAGTATTCAGGTCCCACTGACCAGATCTCACCTCTTTGTTCTAATTTGAAGATGGACAAATGAGGCGTGCAGATGGTTCCTGGATGAAATAAGGTACCTTAAATAGCTCTCTTTGGCATTTTCCTGGGAGTAAAGCATTCTTGGATAGCAGATGGGTTATGAAAAGGTAAGACTGTTGAGTGAAAGTTGTCTGTACTCCCTTCACCCGGCCCGAGACTACATCTTCATCAAGAACGATGCAGCATGGATCAAAATGCCTCATTTCTAAATGCACACTTTGCACTTACTAAATGTGTCGAAGATGGGGAACGAGTTGTGGTTTATGGTGTTTGATTGAAGGATCTTTTTTTACTGTCACGGGGAGAGTGAGAGGTATTCCTTTCCTCATCACAGTGGAGGCAGGCGGTTGTTTAAGGGGAGGTAGAGTGGAGCTTGTGTGTGCCTGGACGCCGAGCCCGTTCTGTCATAGACTTGGGCGAGGAAGAGTACATGTGGACAGAGGAAGCTCTGGGAGGTTTTCTCTTAAAACTGCTCATGCCTGCATGCCCTCTGTTGTTGTTGTTTTTTTTTTTTTTTTCTGTTTCCAAGTGCACTTTTTTCTTTTTACATTCAATATTATTTTTTATTAATTTCAGGGGTACAGCATAGTGGTTAGACATTTATATAATTTCAGAAATGATCCCCCTGACTAGTCTAGTACCCACCTAGCACTATACATAGTTATTACCATATCATTGACTGTATTTCCTATGCTTTACATTATATCCCCATGACTATTTTGTAACTACCAATTTGTACTTTTTAATCCCTTAATGTTGTTACACTTGATGTCCCAGAGGTCTCTTAAACTATCCTCATATTTTGGATTCTTTTTTTCTTTTTGCTGTTCCAATTGGGTGTTTTCTGCTACTTTGTCTTCCAAATCGCTGATTCGATCCTCTGCTTCATCTAGTCTGTTGGTGATTCCTAGTCTGTTCTTCATTTCAGTTATTACATTCTTCACTTCTGACTGGTTCTTTTTCATGGTTTCTATGTCGTTTTTTGTGTGCTTGCTATCTCATATGGAAGGTCTCACTAAGTTCCTTGAGCATTCTTATAACCACTGTTTTGAACTCTGTCTCTGGTAGGTTGCTTGCCTCCATTTTGTTTAGTTCTTTTTCTGGATTTTTTTTTCCTGTTCTTTCGCTTGGAATGCATTTCTTCGTTTCCTCATTTTGGTTGTTTCTCTGTGTTTGTTTCTATATATTAGGTAGATCTGCTATGTCTCCCAGTCTTATATAATAGGTGTCCTGTAGGGCCCAGTGGCACAGTCTCCCTATTCACCTGCTCCAGGTGCTTTAGGAGTGTCCCTTGTGTGGGTTGTGTGTGCCCTCCTGCTATAGTTGAGTCTTGATTGCTATTAGCACATCACTGGGTGGGATTGACCCTCAGGCTGACTGGCTGTGGGGTTTGGCCATGTCCATAGCTTATGGGCTGCTGTGCGGGAGCCTTACCACACTGAGTGGGCTCTGCTGCCTGTTGAGACTGCCCTTTTTGTGTGCCGCTTGTGGAGTTAATTGGGAGGTGCTCTGCTGTGGTCTGAAGCCAACCACCAAGTATGTTTGTTCTGGGCCTCTTGGGAGGGGCTTCCGAGCAGGCCTAGGTCACCCACTGCCTGTGACTGGCCAGGGACTGCCTGGTAGGAGCTACAAAATGATCTGCAGTTTTTTGCTGCCTGTGCTAAACCTGGAGGTGCATGGGAGAGGCCACACTGCAAACCGAGGATGGCTGCCACCAGTTCTGGGCCTGCGGTAGCTCCGCAAAAATCCAGAACACCTGGAGGCCTGCTGCTGCCTGCCAGCTCCCTTAAGGATCAGCCACTGATAAAGCCTCGTGCAGTACTCGAATTAAATGAGTTAGGGTCTCAGGGAGTCACTAGAGTGGGAAGAGTTGTGGTCACCAGGTTAATGTAGACTCTGGTGGTGCCAGTGCTGAGCCTGTAGCTACTCAGCAAAAGTCTCAGAGCACAAGGAGGCCAGTCACTGCCCACCTGGGGCCCATGGACTCTGATAGTGGGAGGGGCTGGTTGCTCACGGAGAAAGTGCCTTCAGCTGTGTGCGAGTTGGGTGGGCAGGGTCCCTGCTGAGTCAGCAGGGTGGAACAGCAGAACTCACAAGCCAATCGGGTTCAGATTTAGCCTGTAGGGGCGGGCTCAACATGGGAAAGATGGTGCCTGCCTGCCGGCTGCCTGGGAAGGATACCCCTCACCAGAAAAATGCCGGCTGTCCTCCAGTCCTACCCCTAAAGACACAGTTTTCAGTCTGTCCCCCCCAGTGTGTCTTCAAGGCCCCCCGAGTCACCTTCTCTGTGCTGGAGCCCAAGGTGAGTGCCTGCGGGTGAGTGAGTCTGTGTGCGGGCCGTTTAAGAGGATACCTGGGTTTCTCACAGCCTTCTGTCCCACCTGAATAGTTGGAATCCCCACTGTTTTCCACATCCAGATGTTGTGGGGGCTCCTCTTCCTGGCACCAGTACTCCAAGCTGGGGACCCTGGTGTGGGGGGCTGGGGTCCTTTGCTCCTCCAGGGGGATCCTCTTATCCCTCCTGATTCTCAACCACCACAAACAACGGGATTCTCAACCACCACAAGCCCGTTCCACGTCTCTACCCCTCCTACCAGTCTCGATGTGGCTTCTTCCTTTCAGTCATAGGACTTCTGTTTGGCTAGACTTCAGTTTTCCAGGTTGATTGTTCTGTAATTTAGTTGTAATTTTAATGTGTTCATGGAAGGAAGCAGGCACCGTTTCTCTCCTCCGCCATCTGGGATCTCTTCCTGCATGCCCTCTTGAAAGGTGTTTTGCCCCCGTTTGAAGATGGCTGTAAGTTAGGACGTTTTCCATCCTCGTTAATCAAGACAGTCTTATAGTGAGGGTGTGCCCTGAGTCCTAGAAAGCCAAAGAACATGTAAGAAAGTTGTGCTTGTGTCTGAGATTTTGTGCTTTTCCTCCCTCTTCCCTTCTGTTCTCCTGCTCTGTCCCAGAAATGATTTAACGCAATTTACAAGGATGTTAAAATCTATCAGATCCTGAATTAAAATTGGGAGATACAAAAGGGGAAGCAATGGTAGAGACATACAAAGGTGGGGAAAATACCTAAAGTGATGGGAGGAATGAACAGAAATGCTCTACAAAATAAAGACACCACTCTGTGCTCCTGTTATTGTCAGGCAGGTCGCCCCCTTTGGAAAGGTGCCTGTGGTACACCGGACTTGGGCGGGATCTCAAGGTCACACGCTATGGCTTAAGAAACAGGCTGTTGAGGGAGACTTACTAGCCAAAGGCCAGGTCCCCTCGTCCTTCTGGTAGCCCTGGGAGCCGTGTCCCCAGCACTGCTGGAATGCAGTGAGTGTGTGTTCTGCGCGTTGAATGACCCTGTCCCTTCTTCTAGGACAAGTCAGAGCCCCCTCGCACTGGGACGGCTCATGGCCTGGTACCGAGCAGCAGGACTCGGGGTTTTCCCATCACACGTGGGAACCTGAGAGCCCAGGGAAGCTGGGGTGGCCCTTTCTGCCAGCAGAGGAAACCTCTGGTGTCATAGGAAGCTGACAGAGGGAGGAACCCTCAGTCCCATGTGGCTTGTTGTCCAAGTAACGCAGAGGAAGCTCATGGGTGATTTTGTGATAATCCTACTTACCTCATCACAATTATACATTTTTTATTTAAATTTACTAACAGCTAATGTAAAAAACAAAATATGCTGTCTTAACAAGTTACAGATTGAAAATAGAGAGACACTTAGAAAAAAAATAGAATTATTCCGAGAGGTGAGATTAGACAGGGATTCTTCTGGGTCCTCGTACCGTCCGAGGACGCTGTGTGAGACTGAATAGCATCCTCCCAAGCCTCTTTAAGGAAGGAGGGCACCACTGACTTCACAGCGTGGCGCTGTCCTGTGTGACCTGTTAGTTTTTAAAAAAAAAAACACTTTAAATTTTACTTAGGAATCATAATATAAAAAATGTGGTAAATTTAGTTCTTTTTCTAATTGAAAAATGTCAAATATATGTTTCTGAAATGTAGAAGGTCATTTAACCTAATTGTTGAAATATCTTGCTTTATTCCATAGCTCTTGCTTTGATCAGGGTCAGGGGTGGGGGTGGGAAGAAAAGAAGCTTTTGCTGAAGAGAGCAAAAAACAACCCGTTTGGGAGAGCCTGGTTCCCAGCCCACACGTCACCCCATGGACATCGCATCTGTCCTCATGTCCCCATTGGGGCTGGGGAGCTGCCAGCACCCAAATATGCAGGGAGGGGTGTCCTGGGATGTCACCTTCTCCTCCTTTCCCTGCTTCCTGGCCAGCCTGGGGAACTGTCTGCCCCAGAATGTAGTCTCCACATTGGAGTTGGGGGGTGACGGGATACAGAAAAATGCAGCAGGAACATCTGAGGGCAAGAGTTCAACCAGGTCCAGTGTCACCCTATTGTCCCCCCAATCCCAGAATCCTCTGGAGAGAGGGGGCCATAGACAAAACCTGTCCTGAAGGCATCTCTCCCTTCTCTTCCCCATTCTGTGAGGAAGGGAGCTGGGGTCCAAAAGGCTCAGGGCACTGAGAGGTGTACGTGTGTGTCCCCCTCGTGCAGCATGTGGCAGCACCTTCCTGAGTTTGTGCTCAGTCCCTGCACTGATTTGGGACTGGCCTCTTGGAGGGGGCTTCTCAGGAGCTCTGAGAAATGGGGTGGAGACTCACCCCCTCTCCCCCCGCAGTTTCCCCAACTCCCCAACCTGGGCAGGGGTCCCACAGCACTGAGCAGCGACCTGTGCTACAGCCTGCCCCATTCTAAATGGTGAACCCCCAGAGGAGTGGGGAGACCGCCAGGGTGAGCTGCCCGCAGGGCTCACTGCCATATCACCCCTTTTGTCCCCTTTCTCCTCCGAGTCCTTTTCACGGCAGTAAGAGAGAATACATAGGTATCGAAACATCAGCGTTAAGGTACAAATCCACATCTGACTCACTTTTTAGTATATTTTTAGGAAACAAAGTTAGGCCTCTAACAGTGATAACTACAGGAATGCTGCTGCTGCCGTACCCATGTTTTCTGAAAAGGGATAGGGACGTGAACATCTTTTCCATTTCTTCTAGCCTCTGCGGGCTCTGTCCCCTCACTCTCCCACCAGGCCATTTTAGGGAAGGGAGTTGAGCACGAAGAGGAGAAAGTGAATGGAACAAAATCAAGGCTAAAACCCTGTGAGATGTACAGGGAAAGAGAGAGGGGAAACAAGGTAGCTCATTGATACATCCTTCAGGGCTCAGGCCATTTTGCGTGGAGGTGAGCGCTCAGAAGTTTAACCCAAGAGTTTGTCCAAGTCAGAGGATGTGGAGGAAAGGGAACCCTCTTGCACTGTTGGTGGGATTGCAGATTGGTGCAGCCACTGTGGAAAACAGCATGGAGGTATCTCAAAAAACTGAAAATGGAACTACCTTATGACCCAGCAATTCCACTCCTAGGTATCTATCCGGAGAAATCCAAAACTCTAATTCAAAAAATATGCACCCCAATGTTTATTGCAGCACTATACACAATAGCCAAGACATGGAAACAACTGAAATGCCCATCGGTAGACAACTGGATTAAGAAACTGTGGTACATTTATACAACGGAGTATTACGCAGCCATAAAGAAGAATGAAATCTTACCATTTGCAACAATATGGATGGACCCAGAGAACACTATACTAAGTGAAATAAGTCAGACAGAGAAAGACAAATACCATATGATCTCACTTATATGTGGATTCTAAAGAAAAGAATAAATGAATGAACTAGTCAGAAGAGAAAAAAAAGAGTTTGTCCAAGTCAAGACCCGTGATTGCAAACAACAAACTGACTTGGGTAATGTGAGCAGAAGAGAAATGTAGGGGAGGCTGGATGTTGGGCTCAGAAGATTAAGGGCAAGGTTGGAGGAGGAGGCTGGGGAAGCACGTTAGGAAGCGAGGGTGAGCACAGCCAGAATTCCAGCCACTCAGGTCCAGTCTGGGGAGGAAGCTGCTGGGTGTGCTGCCCCTGCCCCCAGCAGGAATTCTAGACCATCAGGGCTCTAAGCCAGAGTCTCTAGCAAGTTTCTGGGACCGTGGCCTCTTTCCACCCAGACGCTCCCTGGGGCCCCTTCTCCACTCAAAGGAAGGAGGTGCAGGGGTGTGGCCAGAAGCCACCAAAGTCATTCTTTTCTGTTGAACCCTGATGAGATTATGATTACATTTAATGACTGAATAAAATGAGATTTGTTAGATTTTTTTTCCCTTTTGAAATAAATAAAATTTACATGTCTATGCACATATATTTGTGTATAGATTCTTTATAAACAACATATTAGTTAGCCTATTGGCACACAATTATTGATAAATTGATTGCAGACCAAAAGGCCTTTTCCAGGTACATTACTGAGAACCTGTGGTTCTATAAGTGGGTTTTATCCTCCCCAAACTGGGCATGTCACAAACTACTTTAGTTCAACATTTTCTGGGTCATTTTAAAATAACAGTGCTTAAATGGAATTTATTCACAGTGCTGTTATATCAATATATTCTTTATTATTTTAGGATTAAATTTCCGTGTATAACAAGAGTGTTGTTATTGTCTTCAGAGAGGATTTTATTCTAGAATGGACCTTTTATTCCTTCATCATCTCCGCTTTCTCCTTCATTAACTAAGAAGCAAATTAGACTTGAGTTTAGCCAATGTCTGCCGAATGTTATTTTTAGAAGCCTTCTCACCTCTTTCTCCCTCCTTCGGGATTCCTTCTTTCTTTCCTTAACTCTGTTTTGCCCTCTCAATCAAAATCAGTGCCCTCACGATATTAGTTCAATATGTAAAACAGATTGTTTATTTGCTCTTGGGAAAGGCCTGTCTAAGCTTAAAAATCCAAAAGAAAATGATAAAAGAAAAAGATAGGTTTCTCTATAGTAGTAAATTTCTGTATGTCCAACAATACTACGAAACAGGCTGGTGACCAATGGAGGAAAAAAATATTTGGGACATAAATTATAAGGAAATGGTTAATATTTTCAGTACGTAATCTTTTATAGTTGAAAAATCGGTAAAGAGAGGAGCAATTCCCAAGGGAAGTAATCAGGGGAACAGTAAAATGTGGGAAAACATCTGAATATCATTATTAATAAAAATGGAAAAATACATAATTTTTTGCATGCTAAATTGTGAAGATTAAAAAATTATTTGTGTAAAGATGCAGGGGAAAGGGTATTGTCACCCTGTTGGTGGAGAATAATGTAACCTTTCTGGTGTGTCTGGTGTGATACACACCTTAAAATGTGCATATGTTTTGACCCGACAATTCAGTTTGTAGGAACTTAACTCAAGAAGATGAAGTAGGCCCAAAGATACACCATTTACATCTGCATGTTCATTGCGCCATTGTTGATAATACAGAAAAACAGTCTCAGTACCTAAAATTGAAAGAAGGTTAATTGTTGTATCATTTGATGAACTCTTGTATAGCTGGTAAAAACCATAAAAACAAATCAAAAAACAATACTCATTGTATAACCCAATTTTTGTTTTAAAAAAAGTAAAGAAATAGAAAGGTTTGTGCATACACTGAAAGACGATGAGACAAAGTTTACCAGAATTTATTTAAAGGCAGTTCTCTTTGGGGGGCGGACTTATGGGAGATTTCCCCCACTTTGTGAGTTTCTGAATTTTCTAAAATTTCTTCCATGAATAGGTATTGCTGCTGTAAAACAGGAAGAAAAACCAAATCCTGTAGAAAGAAATAGAGTGGCAGTGTTTTTGGCAGGTGGAGTATTAGGGAGGGGATTCTCCTTATGCTGGTCTTTTCTTTCTAGCTCAGAGATACCACGTCTTTGGAGTTTCGACCCAAATGTTTTGGCTTTCCAATTTACCATATGCAAAATGTAAAATAAAAATGACTTGAGAATGTTTTTCATGAGTTACCTTAGATATCAGTTACGTAGCTTATATGCAATTCTAATAAATTGAGACCAATTGGTAGGATGGTAAATAATATGCTATTTATATCTACTACATAAAGTATAAAAAGTAAAAATATATTTACTTTAATGCTCACTGTAACTTTCTGTGCAGATGCTGTTACACTATGACATTTCTTCTAAATGATTTATAGAAACGAGTCTCTACCAGAATTCAGATAATCTTGATTCTAGTGGCTTCTACAACCACCAGCTCTTACGTATCAGTCCCTTTTTACACCAGGTCCTGTGCTAAACATTTGATATTTTTAACAGAAGGAAATTTTGCCCTCCAAACTTACATTTCATTGCTAAAAAGATTCCCAGTATCTGGTGCCATTTGTATCTTCTGAACCCCAGGTAGTTTTGCCACTCCCTAAGGTTTCTGCCTCAGCTTTTCAATGATTAAACTATGGTAATTTTTTGCAAAAGGAAAAAAGCACACACACACACACACACACACACACACACACACACACACACAAACAATCATTTTATATTTATAATGGTGGTGTCCCCAACATCACTATTTACAAAAGGGGAGATTTTAAATGAGTTTAAGCTGGGTAGCCGAAACAGTGAGCCAGACGAATTAGATTTTTGTGTTTTTGAAAAGGCTACACAAATTATGAGGGCTGTTGTTGCAATGGCCCTTTGAAAATCCCCTTGCATGTGGGATGAAGGCTGAGAGGACAGCTCTAAACCTGGCATTGTTGGGCCAATCGAGCAAAGGCGGCTGTATTGACAGGAAGGTTGCAGAAAAACCTCACGGAGCTGAGCTGTTTGCTTTCAGATTTAGCAGCTGTTTAGACAAGCAGGGCCCTTTATTCTTGCTCAGACCCGACTGAGCTGAGCCTCAAGGTTGAAAAGTAAAAAGGGGACAGAAGAAGAAAAAAGTTCTTTCTCAACTTAGATTTCTCTGTGTCGCAGTATTGACTTTCCTTGAGAATTGTCTTTGTTCCGAATACTATTTCTTTCCATCCTGCCGACTGAGTGAAGGATTCTTTCTTTAGAACTCTCTGCGTACTTTCGTTATCCACTATCTTTTTTGTTTCACACAAAAAAAACACCCAAAAAAAACACACACAAAAAGCAAATAATAATAACAACAACATCAACAACACAGAAACTGAATAGACCTTCACTCAAAATAAACAAATGGAAATTTAAGAGAACTGTCCCCTCCGTTTGGGAACATGGGTTCAGGCCCCCAAGAAATGCCTTGGTGGCAGTGCCAAAGGTCTCAGAAGGAGGGCAGAAACACAACATATATTGAGTGCCTACTGTATACAACTTTTAAAAGTCTAGCAGGTGGCAATATTTCCATTTTATAGATGAAAACACAAACTTGGAGGTCATTGAGCTCTCTAGCTCAATGCAGATCAGAATTTGAATCTAGGTCTTTCTAACCTAGCTTTCCACCCGCTCTATAAAGAGAATAATTCAGTGGCCTGGGCCCCAAAAAAGGGGCAAAATACTTCCCTGGTCATCACTGTGAGCTCAAGGGAAAGGAGATGGGTCAGGCTTGTTTCTTATCCCTTTCAAACCAGGCTAGTTTGGTCCCTGGATATGTGGCCATTTATACCGACGCAGTGACCCTAAACATCAAACTTAAACTTTCAGCTTTAAGAAAAATTGCCTAGTCATGTTTGGGGTGGACACCCGCCTCGTCGCTGACCTCACGCCTCCCTCTGAGTCTCCCTGAACCCCCAGGTTAGCTGTTGAGCAGCAAAGGAGCCGTGTCAGAGTGCTGCCTGCATGTTCCCAGCTCTACCTCTGACGTGCATGAGCTTCTCATGCCATGGGACGAATTTTCGCATCCTTACTAGGTTAGGGTGAAGCCCATTTGCCACTGTGGTACTGGTCATGAAACGCCACGATTTTCTAATTAAGGGAGCTGAAGATGCCCGTGGTAGAAATAGCAAATGCTCCTGGTGGTTCTGGCATCAGCACAGCTCAGAGCACTGTTAGTGTGTCACAGGACCGGCGTCTCTGAAGGTGACACTTGCCCTTGTTCATTCCGGCTATCCCTCACCTCCCTGGTAACTTGTGACCGTGGACCCCCTTGGACCCTCTTTGCCGGGAGCTGAGCGTCCATCGGTGAGGGTGGAGTCATGCCTTAAACAGAAAGTTTGTTGCTATGTATTTAAAAATTACAGTCGAAATGTACAAAAGTTATTCAACTTATTTTGTGTTTAAACAAAATTGTGGTTGGAGAAAATAGAAGCGTGCAAAACCGAGTCCATGTAAGGTTGAAAAGAAGCCTGCAGTGGTGGATTTGCACATCGGCCTTAATTGGCCCAATTGACCTTCTGTGCTGTATTTACAATTGCCTTAAAATTGTAAGCAGATGTTGGAAACCCCTTCTTTAATAGGTCTGCAACATCTGTTTCCCCAACGCCGCTGCCCACCAAAGCAGTTGTAATTAGGGAGCACCTAATGCATACATCTTTCCTTATGGACCCAATCGATCGGGTTTCTCCCTAAGGTATTAAAGTCGACCCTTATTCTTGCTTTTATTTGAATACATTTTGCTTTATATTTTCTTACACAGAAGAACAGTATGTCAGCCCAGGCCAAAAAAAAAAAAAATCCCAGGATAGTTATTCTCCATAATGAATTTTTAAAATTGTGTCTATAGAGTCACTAATAATGGGTGAAAAATATTTGCATGTGCAATTGTAAACCCTTGAAAATGTGAGAAAGCTTTTGTTTTTCCCTGTTGCTTTTGTGTTCTAAACTAGAGGTTTTCCTGCAAAACCAGCAACATAAAATGTGCAAGTCTTAAAAGCTGGGAGGGAGCATTATTTGTTGTATTTTATTTTTTAAGTAATAGACTTCATTTCTTAGAACAGTTTAGGTTTATAGAAAAATTGAACAGAAAGTAGAGTTTCCATATATTTCCCCTTTTCCTCCTCCCTGGTCCAGTTTCCCGTTATTCGCATCATGTGTAACAATTTTGTAACATCTTACAAAACAACTCGTAACATTTTGTATAACATTTGTAATGATTGATGAACCTGTATTGATACATATTCATTATAAGCCCATCATTTACATTTTGATTATTCTTGGTGTTGTACATTCTATGGGTTTTGCCAAAAGTATAATGACATGTATCCATCACTGTAGTGTCATAAAATAGTTTTCTTGCCCTAAAAAAAAATCCCCTGGGCTCCACCTATGGGAGGGAACATTATTGACTGAAATATTCTTATATGAGGACATGTTCACTCTCAAAATAAATTATTTCTCGTGCATAGTGGTCCAAACAAATATATGAACGTTTTAGAATTGACTGTACAAAATTTCAGAGAACTTTTATTTTTTCATATGCTTTATAATTTAAAATAACATTGCATGTACCTTACAAATTTTACTAAGGTTGATATGGCATGAGGTATGCCTAATAATTAGAAAATTCTATAAATCGCTATCATTCATTTCAATTGCTTACAAAAAAATTGTATATTTTTTATTTTTTAAAGATTGCTGAACTGATTTTAATAACATGATATAAAACCCTACACTTGATATAATTGTTATGCAAAATACATAGATGAATACTGCCTTCTTTTAAAAATATAAAATAAATAAGCAAGACGTGAAAATAGGCAAGTTTCCATTAAATAAATGAAAAAAATTTTAAAACATTAATTTAAAAAAATGTTTTAATTGGAGAATATTGGGGAACAATGTTTCTCCAGGCCCCATCAGCTCCAAGGTGTTGTCCTTCAATCTAATTGTGGAGGGCGCAGCTCAGCTCCAAGTCCAGTCGCCGTTTTCTCTCTTTCTTTTTTATTTTTTTAATTTAATTTATTTATTTATTTTAAAAATCAGTTTCAGGTTTACAAAACAATGTAATAGACGTTTATCATTTATATCCCTCACACAGTGATAACTCCCCTCCCCCCATCTACTATACCTCTGACATCGCATACAGCCATTACATTTCTACCGTCTCTATTCCTAATGCTGTACTCTACTTCATATATATATACATATATATATGTATATGTATGTATGTATATATATATATATATATATATATAATTGTAGTTGACATTCATTATTGTTCAGCTTCAGGTGTACAGTGCAGTGATCAGGCATCTACATCATCCCTGAGGTGGTCTCCCTATTGGACAAGTGTCCATCAGATACCCTACAAAATCTTTGCAACATTATTGATTACATCCCCCAAATTAACTTTCGTAACCCCGTGGCAATCTTGTGGTTACTGACTGTGCTTTCTAATCCCCTCACCTTCCCCCTTATCCCCACCCTCCCTCCCATCTAGCAACCCTCAGTTTTTCCTCTATGTCTCTGAGACTGTCTCTGATTAGTTCATTCACTTATTCTCTTCTTTAGATTCCACATGTAAGTGAGATCATATGGTATTTGTCTTTCTCTGTCTGACTTATTTCACTTAGCATAATGTTCTCTGGGTCCATCATATTGTTGCAAATGGTAAGATTTCATTCTTCTTTATGGCTGTGTAATACTCCATTGTATAAATGTACCACAGTTTCTTAATCCAGTCATCTACTGATGGGCATTTTGGTTATTTCCATGTCTTGGTTATTGTGTATAGTCCTTCAATAAACATAGGGGTGCATAAGTTTTTTTGAATTAGAGTTTTGGATTTCTCCAGATAGATACCTAGGAGTGAATTGCTGGGTCATAAGGTAGTTCCAGCTTACAAATAAATTATTATTTTAAGGATTAATTTCTTTAAAGTTGTATCTTTAAAATGGATACTTAGTTTAAATGACTTGCCTGAGGTAAGATATGTTTCATGGAAAGAGTTTGGTGTCCGTAGGTTCATTTCAGCTCTGTATCCTGAATTCCTTCCATACAGATGATAGCCAAAGTCGAGAAGTGAAGAAATATGGCAGGGAAAAGTTCCCAGTTTCAAACATGTGAAAACAACAGAGAGATGCCAGACTTAGAAATGAATGAAGAAATCATGGGTGGGAGAAGGTCTTGCATCTGGCCCATGTCTCCTCCCAACAGGTGGAGGCCTGTGGCATTCAGGGCTGGGGGAGTAAAGGGGTGTGGGCTGCTCTTGGTACATGCCCTTGAGTGGGTGCAGACTTTGTTTTTATCAGCAGTAAAGGTAGAATTTTTAAAAAAGTTTTATGGAAGTGTAAAATGCGTAGGGAAAAGTACACGTATCCTAAGGGTGCAGCATTTTAATTTTTACAAATTAAACTCATGCATATAACCATATCAAGAAATAGAATGTTCTAGCATCCCAGAGGCACCTATCAGGGTCCATTCTGGTTACTGTCCCCCTCTGTGGGTTACTATCCTGACGTCAAACACCATCTGAGTTTTTACATCGTTTTGTTACTTAATACAAATGGAAACGTGCACCATGGACTTCACTGCATCTGCTTAGTTTGTTCATCCTCCTTGTGAAATCCTCCATCGGCTAATATTTGCAGCCTGTTTATGCGTTGATGGGCGTTTGGGTCATTTTTGGTTTGGGGCTATTACGAATAGCGCCGTTATGAACAGTCTGGTTCTTTTGGTGAACATTTCTGTTGAGTATATACCTAGGAGGAGAATTGCCCAGTTGTAAGGTGTGCATGTGTAGGCCTCAGTCATTTTCTACTCAGCCTGCCAGTTTTCCAGCCAGTCATGTATGAGAGTTCAGGCTCAGTATTTTCAAAATCAACACTAGCATTCTTACTCAGTGACCCTGTGCTGTCAACAAGAAGGATTTGTGGGGTGCCTGGCCTAACGTGTGGGTGAGGAACAGAGCCAAGCCAACGTGGGGACACAGCTAACGTTTGTAATTGCCTACTGGGGGCCAGGCCTTCTGCCTCGTGCTCTCACATGCATTAGTTCACATGGCTCATCCATTGTATTGTCCTCATTTTACAGGGGAGGCCACCAATCACAACTAAGATGATACGATTTGTCCAGGGTTTTATGCTGCGAAGGACAGACCCAAATCCCAGCTGAGGCTCTTAGCCACCATATTGTGCAGTGCTTGCCGTGTTTTCAATCCTCTTGCCTTCCAAAGAAGTTGCATTATCTGACTTCTAGATAGCATGGAGAGGCCATTATCTTTATTCTTTATCCAGGCCTCAAATGTACATAGCATTTCAATATGACTAGTAATAGTAAATAATGTGCTGATGGTTCAGGGCTATTTATTATCAAATTTTATGAAATCTAGATCTTTACACACATGGTAAATTGTTCCTAATTTTTGAACAATAGTTTATTTTTTTGTTTGTTTTGTTTGCGGTTACCTCAAAGCCAACACAATACCTACCTTGGTTGACACTTTCAGTCCATTAAAACTCAAGTATAAGCCAACTGAGTTCAAATATGAAATTAAGAATTAAGAAACACTTTTAATTTATGGCAGTTAGATAGAAAATACAAGTAAATAAATGCCTCCCAAACATTATTTGTGTGTGTGCCTAAGCCATTCTCATTTTTTGATTGAAATATAATTCACGTACTATAAAATTCATCCTCCTCAAAGTTTTTTCTTCATATTTGCTTCCCTCTCCCTCTGTGAACAATGAAAACTCTTAATGGATTTTTTAAAATGAAGATTATAAATTTACTCTAAAAGCAATATTGTAATTTAGCCTGTATTTCCTTCTCATCTTTTACGAACTTATTTTATAATCTCCTCCTATCTTTATTATGATGACAAGTCACTTTAAAATATGGGAGACATTTATCACTTTTGTGTATCATAATTTCACTGTCAGCAATCTAAAAATACTTCAAAGGAAATCATTAATATATCAATATTAATGAGTAATATTTTAACATTAAAATTCAGGGGAATCTTTTTTTTTTAGATATTTGAATATTTTTCCATGGCAGGTGTTTTTTGAGAGTTTCTGTCAATAGTTTTAGAAGCAATACTGCTTCAACAGTAAAGGTAGACTGATTTAAAAAACACACAACACTTTTCTAGAGATAGGTTGTTTTTACATTTGGGACTAGTCGTTTTTGCCTTAAACCAAATTTAAGTGTCAAGGAATGTACCTATCTCAGTTCTATGATTATGTAAAAATTAGTGATGAAATAGGTAAATCTATAAGATGTTACAGGTTTCTTAAAACAATCTATACGTACCTTTTCTGTTTATAAACTATTTCAGATCCATCCCCAACCTTTAGTATGACTAATGGAGTTTTACTGAAGATTCGAGTTTATTTATATTTTGAAGATTCCCCCCCCTCCCTTGGAAAACACTTCTAAAGTTGTGCTAGCAAATTATAAGTGGACCATTTATAAGCTAAATAGCAGTTTTGTTATTCAGTAGTCTTGGCATCCAGAGAAATAAATGTTAACTTTAGAATTTATCATTTGAGTTAATAGGCAGTATTGTGCTACCGTCTTGAGTTTTACTTGTGTTAAAGTAGTTGGGTTGGGAAACACACATATAGCATCATTACAGATCCCTATTTGGGATTGAGGAGTTTCTTTGTATCTCAAAACGTGAAATTTTGAAAACCAAGCATGTAAGATATTAATAGTGAGTCAGTCGGACCATCTTCCCATGAACATTTGACTGTGGATCGCTTCTGTGCTGTGCCTGTAAATTTCCTGTCCCGTATTCTGAGCGTTGACTTTGAAGTTCTATCTTGTCATGTACATCTGTCCTCTTAGGCGTTCCGTAGTCGGTTCTCCCACACTCTTCTCTGGGTTGCTACCTGTCTCTTCTACCTTTTTTCAAGAATTGTACTCCAGAATTCAGCTGGAGTGTGGTTGTGTTTTTACATAGAAAGAAAAGCAAATTCTCACAAAATAATGAGTCATGAAAGTGCATGTCAGAGATCTTACCGTCGGGCATCTCCCCACCCTACCTCCCAGCATGTGACTCTGAGAAGATGGTCAACAATTTCAGCTTCATTTCTGAAAGATGGCCATTCATATGTGACAGAAACACACTTTCTCTGCCTTTCAGTGCAGTTATTTACTAAAGTGACACTGAAAACTGTGTCATTTTTTTAACTTTAAACAAAATTTTTATTATACAAGGTTGCCACATAATTGGATAAATTGTATCATTTTTTAAATGAAGTGGACCTGCCAACACTGTGCGTTGACCTCTTGTGTCGCTTCGACCAACTGAATTTGTGAAGCAGTGCCCCTGTTCAATCCCGTTTAACCTACCTGCAGAGACCAAATGCTTAGATTGCGCTCAAGATGAGAAGCTGGTCCCTGTGACTGTTTAAATGATCTTTCTTCGTTGCTTAGAAATGAGAATCATAGATATGCGTATCTGGAATGTATTTGTTTCTTGGGGCTGCTGAGACAAATTGCCACAAACTGGGTGGCTTAAAACAACAGAACATTATTCTGTCACTGTTCTGGAGGCCAGAAGCCTGAAATCAGGGTGTCGTCAGGGCCACACTCCCTCTGGAGGCTTGTGGTGGGGGCTGTGTGTGTGTGGGGGGGGGTCTGTTCTCTGTATCTTCCAGCTTCTGGCAGCTCCGAGAGTGCCCTGGCTTGTGGAGCCATCATTCCAGCCCGGCCTCTGTCTTCATGTGGCCTTCTCCTGTGTGTGCCTGTGTCTTTTCCGTTTCTGCTCTTAGAAGGACATGTGCCCTTGGATTTAGAGCCCACCCCAGAATGATCTCACCTCTGTCTTTTATTACATTTGCAAAGACCCCCTTTTCAAAGAAGAAAACATTCCCAGGGCCTGGATATCAGGACATGGACACATGTTTTGGGGGGGAGGGGATGCCGCCATTCAACCCACTACGGCAGGAAAGAAAACTGGCATTACTAAGAAGCCGATGGCAGGAAGGGCGATGGAATCTCACTGGCCCACTGGGTGGGTGCAGGCAAGCATCCTGGAGCCGGGCAGAGAGAGAGCCCAGGCATGCCTTCCTCGGCTGCTTTGAAAAGAAACAAACACCTAGGTTACACTAGTCAACTAAAAATGGGATGAAATGACCAAAAAATAATGCCTAAGTATGCTCTGGCTTTAAAATTGGCCCAGATTTCCATGTTACTTAAGAAGTGGGGAAAGAAAAACTGGGGAAACTATCAGTTGCATAAATGGTCATTGCCTAAGATTATTCCGATTTTGGCTTTGTTTCAGGAAACATGTTCATTTTGTTTTCAATGTATATTTTCTTGCCACCCCGCGCCCCCCACCCTCAGTGTAAGAATCTGATTAGCTGTACAGCGTATCAGGGTTTCAGCAGGGGCGGGGCTGTCCTGAGCCCAAGACAAAAGTGGTCTTCATTACTGAGCTTCATTCAAGGCTCATGATTGCAGCTGGCTTACGCATGTCTCTCAAATTATACTTTTATGAAAAACCAACTCGTCCGATGTGTAAAAATTACCACTCATTTCTTCCCGTTTGACTGCTATGGATCTTACTAATGTTTGTTCTTCTACAGACTAACCCTACTGGGAAAGAATTTTTCTTTTTTTAAACAAACATCATTCCATTCCCGCTGATAATTCTGTGCATTTGAGATGCAGGATTTGTGATAATAGCACCCACTAGATAAGTGAAACATTAATACCCTCTTGAGTAATGAAGTTTTTTCGCTGGGATTTATCGTTCCGCCTCTATCATTCTGTTTGGATTTTTCCTTGGCATGGACACGGCCAAGATGCTGCCTTTTGTGTTGTATGTTTCAATGTCTAAATCTTGTAACAGTGTGTATTTGAGGGGATTTTGAACTGCCTATGAATAGAGGTTTCCACTTCAAAGGATCTTCAGATTATCAAAACCTATATAACGTAGCGTACAGTTTTTGTAATGCCGTAGGTCTTCACAAAACCTTTGTAAATAGCTTTCCGAACAGTATGCAGATCAGATCCCAGTCCTACGGACGTCAGGGGCCGTCCAGTTTGTGTCCATGTATCGTCAGGCAGCAAATGTTTTTGATACAGTTCCTCCTGCCTGGGAAAGAAGCTTAGATCACTCCTTGACATTTATTGCCCTCCCCTCAGCCCCCTCCCCCCCCAGCGCACACATTGGGATTTTCACTGTACTGGTAACCACAATAGTAGTCCTGTCCTCGCCTCGGGATGAGCATAGTTCTCGGGCCTGTTTTACAATGGAAGGAGCAGATGAGCTTGCCTGGATGGAAGGCCTGACCATGGCGGCCCTTCGGCCCTTCTGAGTATGGAAGTAGGGCTGCGTTCCAGAATAACCTTGTAATAGTGGCCAGGAGGAGTGGTGTGGATTGACTCGGGGATGTTTTTGGAGGGATCTTACTAATCCAAGCAAATCGTAATAAGGATGAGAATTCAGACAGTGGCATTGGGTACAGGAGTTGGGAGGAGGCCGTGGGCACATTTGCATGACATTATTGAGTAAGAAGCTGAGTTACATGGGCACAGTTGGCCAGAGGATGAATATAAACCAGGTGAGTCATGGCTGGATTTAATAAATGGGAATCAGCTCTTTGCGGCTGTCCCTGAAGCTTGAAGAGACCCCCAGAAAGAGGGCGTCACATACCTGTGACATGCCTGAAGGGATATTTTTGTGTCTAAAAAATGTCCTGGTACTGATTATTGCAAGCAAAACATGACCTCTTTATAATGGCCTCTTAGACCACCCCAGTGGCTCCTCTGCTCAGGGGCCAGCTGATCCAGGGCGAGCAGGCACAGCGTGAGCCCATGACACCTGACCCCAGCCCGGGATTGGGAGACACACCCACATCCGTGAACAGGGGAGCAGGGAGCCATGGCGTGGCCTTGCTGGGGGAGCGGGGCCCCAGAGAGAGGACCACCTTCCTGGGCTTTCGCCCAGAGCAGGATATCACCCCGGAGTCCGGAGTGGCTGTCTGAACTGTACTTGGATTTATGGGCTAGGGAGGGACTGAGTTATAAAATTACTGCTTCCAACTGTAATCCAGAGAAATTGTGACTTCATATTACAGCTTTGACATGTGCTTTGGATTTAATCTTACTGCTAATAAAATATGTGTTAGTTGTCAGTTGGTTTTAATCAAAATTTTGACCCAAAAGGTGATAGTTACGTTGCTGCGTTTGCTGCCTGGTTTCTGTGGGATTCATATAGGAGTATTTAGCAGTGGGAAGTTTCTTGGTTCCATAAAACTCCTGACATAATGCGAAATTAAATTTTTTGTCACAATATTTAGAAAAGACAAAATGGCAAATTGGTTTACTGATAATCTGAGTCAGATGCCCTGGAATCCCTCGGCCTTACATCCTGGAAGCAGTTGCCTGCTCTGCTGGAAATGTCTCCTCCCCAACCCTTGGGTCCCGTAGGGGGTTCCAGACAGTCGGGACACGGGATGGGAGATGAGGCCCAAGACCTTCATCTGAGCATCCGGGAGGCTCGCCGCCTCCTCGAGAAGACTTCCAGCTGGCAAGGCAGCGCTCCCCTGTTCCTGATCCCACACAGCTCCTGACTGATCATTGCTCTTAAGAACTTGCTCTCGTTTCCCAACCTGAAATTTATTTTTGAATTCAGACTATGTGGCCTTAGAAGGATTTGCTGGAAGAGTCTCTTCGTATGTAGCCTCGACCGGCTGGACCACCCAGGGCACTGAGACACGCTCACACTTGCTCTTGGTCTCTGACACAATATTCTTGTGACAGGACACGCTCCCCTTTGGTCATCTCGTGATAGGTCACTCACGCTCGCTCTTGATCACTGGAGGTCACACTCGTGCTTGGTTGCTCTTGCACTCGGTCTCTTTTGCAGTGGGTCTCTCTCTGGTCCTCGAGCTCTGTCGGTCACGCTCGTACTGGGGCACCCATGGTGAGTTACTGTCTCTTTTCTCTCAGACCCACCCACTCCCAGTTAGAGCACAGGAAAAGTCACTTCCACATTTGGAATCAGGTAACAACCTCAGTGTAAAGAAACTAGGTGACTAAGTAGTAATGAAGAGCCACAATGCGTCGGGTGATAAATACTGAATTCTAGCAGATTTTCTTCAATCCGGGCAGACATGTGAAGGAGAAGACTCTTCTCAAACTTGAGTCCAAAGTTTGTGAGCATATTGGTCACTGGAAATACTTTTCAAGCTGCAGTATTTCAGTGATCATTTTGGTGTGGAAGTCTTTGGGTCCTATGCCTCCTGCTTACTTTGGAACTTTCCCCTTTGATCTGATTTATCCCTCTCTGGTTTGGCTGCTGCCTGATCCTCTTGTGTTTTTTTTTGTTTTTGTTTTTTTCATGACGTATTTCCATATCATATTTTGCCTTTACCGAATGTTCCATAGAATCAGTTCTGAATCAAATATTTTTATGTATGTTTGTTTCAAAAAGTGTGTCAGAAGATTTCCTGTTTGGGGAGTTCTGTGCTCCCTCTGTGTCCTGGTTTCCTTCAAGGGGAGAAGGCTCACAGGAAATAAAGAGCAAACTCCTGTTCTCCTCTTAGTCATCCAAACAGTGAAACCAAAAGCCAGGGGCCAGAGAAGGAAACTGTGACCGTGGGGATCCTTCACAGTCCTTCCAAGGTTCATGCTGCAACGAGGGCTACTTTTTAAGGGAACATGTTTGTCTGTTTGTTTGCTTGTTTTCCCTACCTACATTTGAGCACACATGTTGCTGACTTTTTAGTTAGCATAATATTCATTTGTGTTTTTTTGTTTGTTTGTTTTTTTAATTAAAGTTTATTGGGGTGACAACTGTTAGTAAAATTACATAGATTTCAGGTGTACAATTCTGTATTACATCATCTATAAATCCCATTGTGTGTTCACCACCCAATAATATTCATTTGTTAAATGAGAGAAAGCAAGTTCATGTTTTGACAAACAATGAACTGGGAGTTGGGGAATAACTCTTAATGTTAGGTCTGAGGCTCTGCTGCTTACTTGCTGTGTGACTTTGGGCAAGTTACTTTACCTCTCTCTGCCTCATTCTCCTTATCTATAAAGTGAGGATAATGCGTCATGAATATGAAATGAGCAATGACAGTAAACTGCTCAGAATCCTGTCTGGCACACACACGAATCTACCTGTGGCTGCAGGAATCTGTCTAGGCTGCAAGGGAGGTCCGGGAGCTCTCGTCCTCACTTACTTTGCAGTTTGATTTTTAACCAGCTCTCTTCAAACGTTAACTGACTTACCTGTTAGGGAGAAAAGCTTCCCAGTCATGTGACCAATGGTAGATCCGTCATGGAGATGCCCTAGTACGATATTCTGACAGCTTGGATTCTGTCAAGTAGACAAGTAAACCTTTGTGTTCTTTTCTTTCCATCCTGTTCCTCTCTTCAGGCCTTTCTTTCACCTCTGCACCCTTTCATTAGGTTATAGCTCTGAGCACATGAAAGCCAGAAGACCACTTGCCAGCAGTAGACAGGACATAGAGCAGAGGTGCTGATGCACTAGAGCAGCAGTCACCTGCCTGGCGGGAACTGGCTGGCTTGGCTTTAAAGGACCAGGCCTTTGGTATCTAATTGAGCCTAAATGCCAGTTTCTGTGCAAGAACACATCCCTCAGGGAATTAAGAGAAGTTTTTGTTTTCTTCCACTGTGGTGATAGGCTGAAAATCTGAGCTGTAAAAGCTTGGCTGTGTGTCTTGTCTCAGCTGCCTGTCTTACGTCTACTCAATCATCTCGATGCTATTAGACGAGGGCAAGTCATTAGGGAGCATTACTAGTGAAATTCCTGAGAGTTGATGATTCAGAAACCAGTTCTGGAACTGAGAATATTAGGAAACCCTTGGGCTACCCTCAAAGATTTCTGTTTCTCCCATTTTTCTTAAAAATTTTCAATATTGCTTGAAAAAATTATTTTATGTAACTTGTCAAGTATTTATCTATTTGAGAGTGCTCATTGTAGTCAAGATAACTCTGGGTCTCTTATTTGATTTAATGTTAGGAAATCATATTCAAGAAAAACGCTTGGCACTTCTAGTTGAAGATGGCTGCCTGTGCACATGCGTTCATCTCTCCTTGAGCCCCCAGTAGAATGACTGTAAGAGAGGAATAGTTAAACCTCTGCAACATCAAAGAAAGTAATCAGCAGATGGGATTTTAACCCATTCCTAGGAGATGGAAGACTGATGGCTGAGGAAGTCTCGGGGACATGTGGCGATCTGCCACTGCGGAGAGAGTCCGCACGAGCTCTGAGCTTGGGTTGAATCTATTTCGGAGGGCTGAACACCTAGAGCTCAGTTGTGCGCTCAGTTTTCATTGCCCCCTCCTCTGCTGACTCTGCAGAATGGCAGGTAGTTTTACCTCAAGCAAAGTATTCATCTGATTCTTATATGTAAAGAAATGGACTGGCTTCCTGGTGATAACTGGGCAGTTAGTTACTATGACATTGGTCCTTTAGAGAAAAGCCCTTTTCATCCTGGCATTTAGGGGTCCCCAGCCACTTTTGCTCAAGTAAAATCTGTTGACAGGCCCTGTGTATTATACAGAGCCCCCTGCTGTTAACGAAAGAGATGGTGACTGACTTTAGGACATAAGCAGTCTTCTCTCTCAGGAGGGGAGGGCAGGGGAAAGCAGGGAAAGGGAGCTGAAGGTCCCTGGGTTTTCACAGGAAGGTACATGTAAATCCCTGTGGAGCCATACACTATCTCTAGCTTCCAAGGCGTGTTTTCTATTCAGTCATCCTGTAACCACATTGGCCAGCACTCTTTGATGTGAAAATATTCCTGGAGAATTGTCTTCCCATACCTGTCAGTCTTTTTATTACTCAAGTTTGAACATGAATGGAAACCCAGGGATTACCAAGCATCTCATTAAAACTTGCCATGAAAAAGGCCAAGATAAACAGGAAAACTGACTACTGAAGGAAAAGAGCCAATTCAATGAAATGAGTAGAATTTACAAACTGCTAATTAGGGTATGAATCTGCAGTCAAGAACATTTCATCCTTAAAACAAGAATAAGATTTGTTAGAGAGTTACAATATTGGAAATGTAAAGTGATTGCCAAAATGTAAAACA
The DNA here is from genome assembly GCF_057876585.1 of Rhinolophus sinicus. Lineage (NCBI taxonomy): Eukaryota > Metazoa > Chordata > Mammalia > Chiroptera > Rhinolophidae > Rhinolophus > Rhinolophus sinicus. The sequence goes on from NC_142517.1 coordinate 7,223,862, forward strand.
TCAATAAAGAGGCTACAGTCCAGAAAATGTTCTAAATAAGGATTAAAGCTAACTGTATGTGGTTGTTTAAATTAATAAAAATTAAATTAAAAAAATTCAGTTCCTAGTTCCTTAGCATCGTTTCAATTGCTCAATAGCCAGATGTATCTAGCTGCTACGGTACTGGACAGTGCAGACTTATAGAAAATTTCCATCGGTGCAGAAAGTTAGAAAGCCCTGGCAGCCAATAAGAGACACTAGAGAAAAAGGGGATGGGGTGGGGTATGGGACTTTTCGGATAAATAATACATGAAGACATGATTCTTCATGGTGAAAGGTCCTATGTACAGCCAAGCTGAGTGGATTTTTAAAAAGACACACTTAGACACAAGACTGTGAAATTTCAGGGAACCAAGGATAAAAAGAATATTTTAAAAACTTCCAGACAGGGATAGATACAGATATCCATCTACCGTGTTTCTCCAAAAATAAGACCTAGCCGGACAATCAGCTCTAATGCGTCCTTTGGAGCAAAAATTAATTTAAGACCCGGTATTATTTTACTATAAGACTGGGTCTATGATATGATATGATATGATATGATATGATATGATATGATATGATATGATATAAATAATGTAATGTGGTATGACTGGGTCTTATATTACTTTTTGCTCCAATGGACGCATTAGAGCTGATTGTCCGGCTAGGTCTTATTTTTGGGGAAACACAGTATAAGAAAATGAGAATTAATAGTGCTAAAGTTCTGAGGGAGAATAATTTTAAATCTAGAATTGTGTTTCCACCCAAACAATCAGTTAAATTTGAACACAGGTAAAGAGATCTGGGGGGCACTCAAAGACTCAGAAAGTTAACTTTATGCATATCCTTTCTTAGGAAGTTACTTAAGGATATGCTCTAGCAAAACAAGAAAGAAAACCAAGAGCAATGAAAAACATGAGATTCAGGAAATAGTGGATCCAAGGGTCCAACCCATAAAAGCAATGAAAGAAGTCCTGGGAAGACAATTATAGAGGAGACCTAGATTACCCATTCAGAGTAGAACAGGACAGACAGGAGGAAAATCTCTGGGGAAAAAATCAGAAATTGCTGGTGTGTGTACTGAACGAGAGTTTAGTAAATCTGGATATGTGTCTTAGTTTTCTAGGACTGCTGTCACAAATTATCACAAACTGGGCAGCTTAAAACAACAGAAATTCATTCTCACAGTTCTAGAGGCCAGAAGTCCAAAATGAAGGTGTCGGCAGGACTGTGCTACCCTCGAGGCTCCAGGGGGAGAACCCAGTCTTTGCCTCTTCCAGACTCTGGCCTTGGCTTATGGCCACATCACTTCCAGTCGCTGCCTCCATCTTCCTGTGTATCAGTGTCTTTTCCTCTTGTTTCTCTTATAATGACATTTGTCATTGGACTTGGGGTCCACCTGAGTAATCCAGGGGGACCTCATCTCAACGTCCTTAACTTAATTATATCTGTAAAGAAGCTTTTTTCAAATAAGGTAACAGTCACAGATTCCGTGGATTAGGACATGGACATGTATTTTGTGGGGGCCTCCATTCAACCCACTACATAATGGTGCCAGTTAGAATAGAAAAAAAAAAATTTAATTTTTTTTTATTTTGATACTAGAAACATTCTCCATTGAAAGGCACGGTGAACCCACTGAAAAGGAAATGTAATCCTAGAGTACTGTTTGGCTCATAATAAATACTATCTATATAGTTAATGATGTAAATTATGTGTCGTAACATGAAAAGTTGGTATGCTTCAACTTTCAGAATGAACTTATAGACAAGTACCGAAAGATACAGTAGTTGCTACTGAACCCAGTATAAATGTCCTTAGATTTGATAATAAAAGGTCCCAGAGGTGAGAGGAGAAGCCAGTGAGAAGTGGAATGAAGAGTTGAGCACTGATGTGCTTCTCTCACAAACTGAACAGCAAGACATTCTGTCTGGCGGTTAAACAATAAGTGGGGTTTTGATGTGTTATCTGGAGTTCCACAGGAGGTCAGCAGAACTGGCAACTGCGTGAGGGGGAGGAGAGATGGATGACAGGTGAGTGAGTTAAATCCTCACAGCAGGAAGCCAGTAGACAATGTACAGCTGCCAAACAATGAAAACCAGTAAGAGACTGTTGGAACCAGTTAAAGAAAGCACACTGCATTTTTGAGAGTTTTTTTTATACTGGTTTAGGAGCTTGGCCAAATTCCAAGAGACTTTTTAATCACACATTTTCCATGATTAGCAGTATGGGCTGATAATCACACATTTGTCTTCCGTGAGTGGTTCAAAATTTTAAAATAGGTATATTATCATTTTCTGAAAATGAAACTGCAGCAATATTTTTATTATGTTTTCTTATCCAGTAAGTGAGATCAAAGGAGTGATCCTGAAAATTATGCTTATGGTGGATTTAAGTAAAAAGGATTTATGCAATCAAATTTACAGATTGTTTTTTATTGATCACAACTTTTATGCTAGGGATCAATTTTAATCTACTTGGCATCTTTAATTGCTTATCCACTTAAAAAATTAACTCTAGCAGATGGAAGAGCCCCTTCTAATGTGAATTGTTTGTGCTGTTAGTGAAAATGTGGTATTATACTATATGTTATAGTCAGGAAAAAAAAAAAAGAATTGCTGAGTAGGCCGTTATCCGTTTGTAAAAAAAAAAAAAAAGATCGAAGAATAAAGGAAAGAAAAGCCCGCGCCCTGAGCAGATTTTGTTCAGCATACCCTTGAACATTTCCAGGGTGTTGGTCCTGCCTGGGCTAGGGAAGCATAAGCATTCGTTCATCCCACAAACTTCTGAGCACCACCAGTGCACCAAGTACTGAGCTCCTGGAGCTACAAGTATGAATATTCTTTTAAGAAAGTTAGTCCCATTAGCAACGTTTGGCCTCCTTATTGATTTGTTCTGTGCTGGTACCTGGTTTTACTCAGTTCCTTTCACACCGACTGAATCACACCTCAACCTGCACGTACAACAAAATGTAATATCCTGTCTTCAGTTCTCAAAACCTGGAAAAACTGTAGGAAAATAGTCATCACTGAGTTTTTTTCTGCCATGAGAATACTATGCTCATCTTTTCCAGCAAGGCAATATTTTTCACTTCGTAGTCGAATATGGTCATTAAAAACCCTTGGTGACTTAGTACTTTTCTTAACTTTACACCCTCATCTTTTTTTACTCTCAAGATGGACTTCGAGTACAAGGTCCTCATGGATTCTACAAGCGATCTCCGCTTCCCAGGCTGCCACCAGCCACCTGTGTTCCCCTGTATCCCTCAGGTCCTCTGAGTACACCGTCCCTTCTGTCTCTTAACCCTCCCGCTTGTCTAAGTTATTATATCGACTGCTAGCACTCTTTTTATCCGCACACCTGCCTGTGCTTTTTCTACGCTTTATTCCTTCTGTCTATAAACACGCTCAGAAGCTAACACTGGGCCCTCTATCACCTCCATTTCCCCCGTTTTCTCATTTGAATAGTTGTTCTATATTCACTACGTAAACTTTTACTGGGAGGCCGTATAGCAGAATGGAATCCCAGCTCCATTCCTAACTGTATAAACTTGGACAAGCTTCCTCAATTGTCAAATGGGAGTAATGATACTATGTATTTCATTCCTGGTGTTGTGAAAAGTTCACAGTATGTGGCTTGACATAACCCTTGCTGTAGCCATTCTAGAAAGTACCACACAGTAGAACGTGACGGATTGCCCAGCACACGTTGGAGGTGATGAAGGACACGTGGTGATCGTGGTCCTCAGGGCTCGGTTCCAGGCCTTGGAGCCGAAAGGGGTTGCATACAGGCGACTGGGGACTTGGAGGTCAGTGAGAGGGCCGGAGCACTGCCGCTGGGTTAGCTCCAGGAACGACCTAGAAAACAGCCTGGAAGTCGCCCACCGCTGAGGAACGGGAGCACTTGTGGTGCTACTGGCACTGCTGCCTTTTAGGGGCACACCAGGGCTCGGATCCCCGCGGCCTCTGCACCTGCTGGCAGCACACAGGGAGCTGGTGGCCCTGAGATGCCCGGTCTGGCTGTCCCCATCCAGCTGGGGACTGGACACAAGGCCAGAGCAGCAGGAAGGTGCCTCTGCCGCTCTTCCCTCTTCCAGATCTCGCGAGAGTGCGTCTGAGTGGCAAACCTGTGTCAGTCGCCTCCAAAGCCTTGCCTATAGGGAGTTTGGGGATATCATTTTAAACGGGTTCAGGCTCTGCAGGGTAGGAAGGCACCCCGAAGGAAGTTGGAAGGGTGTGGGGTTCCAGTCCTTTTCTTATCTACCCCAGGGGGTCTGCAAAGGCTTCTTAGAGGAGGAGAGCTTTGCCTTGGGCTTTGGGGGTAAATGGGATTCGGATCATTGGGACATACTCTAGATTGGCTGCACTTAGCCCACCGCGGTTCTCTGCATCATTGGGGGATCGAGTCCTCCTTCCTCTTCTAGCTCCTCATCTGGGCCCCAAAGGTCGTTTCAGAAAAAGCCTTCCTGTTGGCCTCCTAACTCTGGAGCCTTCACTTTCATCCTCAGTCCTTCTCCTGAGGTCGTTCCTCTGTAAAGTTCCACGAGATCTTCATTAAACTCTGGACCAAATCCAAGCTTCTCTTTTTGTTTTGAAAGACGCTTCACATGGGCACTGAAAATCTATCACTTCCTGTGTTTCTTCCTCTGCAAACAGCTCAGCCCTACCTTTCATCTCACACTGAACCACTAACGACTCTTTCATGTGCCTTCTTGCTGTTGCCTCTGTATCCTCGTCGAAATATCGTCATCACGGGCCTGGAATGCTCTTTCCCCATCAGCCCACCAAACGGCCTTTGTTTCCTGGGGGAAACTACACAAGCCCCGGTTCTCTTTGTGTCACAGCCAGTCAGGCTTACACTTGATTATGTGTATGTTTTGCCGTTATATTTTAATGAATATTTTCATACCAAACTACAAATAAATTTACATGGGATTGAGTTTTCACTTTTTAAAGTTAAAATTGGGGTTTGATGCATACCTTTAATGTATTTGGAAAAAACAACCCAGCAGTAACATAGTCGAATGGAAAATAGAGGAATTAAGAACAAAACCAAACACCCAATGTTAAAGATCAAGAAGTGAAAAGCTCTGTCATGTGGCCAGCCCCTCGTTGGGGAAATCTCAACTCCTGGAACTCTTAGCACATGAGAAGAATAATAAAGAATGACGGGGTGGGGGGTGAGAAGAGATTAAGAGGTTCATTCACTGGAAAAACTACTTCAATCAATACTAGTAAAAGGTGGTTTATGTATTTCAAATATCACCTTCAAAGAACTGAAATTCATCTAGGCTTGATAAGAACCACTTCATGAGGTGTGCAGTGCAGTGTAATGCAAAACCGTGGTTTTTGATCAATTCCCATCGTCACTCTAGTCGAAAGAATGGAAGTTGATGGGATTCTTTTTTCCTAATATTTTATATCATTTTCTATTTCAACTCCTTGTACCAGGTGAAAACTCCCCCCACCCTCCCGTATTCCCAGCCTTCCGTTGTTTGGGGAAGACGCCCCTCCCTCCTCCACGCCCGCCCCTTGTTCCCACTGCCTCCGAGGTAGGGCTTGGCCGGACACCAGATTTCTCCCTCTTGTCTTCATTGTTTAAAGCCACGTTTCATCAGCGGGCGTCTATTATCCTTTCAATGGTGCTGATTCCCAGCTTGCCACTTGTCCACTTGTTCTGTAGCTGCTACGTCCCCAGAGCTGTGCTCCGGCATCTCAGATGTTAGGTACTCGGTGGGCACGTGACAGGCTCACGGGTCTGTGCTCTCAGTTATACTTGTTCTGCTCTTAGAAAGAGGGAAGCCTGGGGCTGGGAGGGCCCAGGGGACTCCACCAGATGCCAGCAACACCCATAGAACCAGAACCACCTCCTTCGTTTTACCGGAATCAGGATGTCTAACTGATTTGGAGAACAAAGGAAGTGCATCTTTTTAAAATCACTTAGCACGATATATAGGCTTATGTGCGGGTGTGTGCACGTCAGAACCAAACTGGTCTCCAGAATTGGTGTACACAACGGCTATAACTATTTTTTGATTCAAAACTAAAGGAATTTGAAATCTAGGCTGTATAATTTTTAGAGTTTTCAAATGGCTGATTAATTTGTTTTGTCTCAAAACAACAGACATTTATTGTTTCACAGTTCTGGGGACCAGAAGTTCAAAATCAAGGTATCGGCTTGGCCACGTACCCTCTGAAGGCTCCGGGGAAGAATCCTTCCGTGTCTCTTGTAGCTGCTGATGGTGGCCAGCAATCCCTGGAGTCCCTTAGCTTGTAGCTGCATCACTCCAGGCACACAACCCTCTCCTCCCTGTTCTTCCCATCATCTTCCCTCTGTGTGTGTCTGTCTCTGTGTCCAAATTTCCCCTTTTATAAAGACACCAGTTGTATTGGATTTGGGTCTACCCCAATGACCTTATTTTAATTTTTCTCTGTAAAAACCCTGCGTCCAAATAAGGTCACGTTTCTAGGGTGCTTGGGGTTAGGACTGCAGCATGTTCTTTTGAGGAGGGGGACACTATTCCCCATACCCGCCCCCAGAATCAGCAGCACCAGCTCAGACCATGGGATGGGGCTCCCACCTCCCTCTTACGAGACCCCCCCGGGGTGTCTGCACTCCCTTTAGCCTCGGGCGGAACAGTCTCCATTCTGACTTCACATGGGTTCCTGGTGACTTTTGACAGCTGGGCTTTGAAAGTCCTGATGTTTTAAAAGGGCCTACATACCACCATGGTATATGTACCCTGCTTTGCTAAACTCTGCTCTAACGAGGCCAGTAAAGCTCATTATCCACCCGATCTCCTCCCCCACTTCGGGTTGCATGATATAATGGTTAAGAGCTTTTCACAAAACCACAGAACCAGCTTTCAGGTAGAAGCAGTTTAATAGCCTTAAGTTGCTAATAGCGTTAAGTTGCTGATTCTTTCTAAACCACAGTCATCTGTAAAATAAAAGTACAGTCGTAGGTACCTCATTTGAAATGAGGCTTAAATGTAATAATGCACACCGAGTACTCACCCAGCCCAGCTTGGGCAGGTGCTAATTAATTACTCAACAAATTTTGGCCGTGATGATGATTGATGGTGATGTCAGTTACTAAGTTAAAATCGTTGGAAGATTATCAGAAACATTCATTTTGGAACCTTTCTGGGAGCCCTGTAATTTCAGAATCATAGAGCTACCACAGTGCTTCGAGATCCTGGTTGATTAAATTTTAAATGTTTCATACCTATTGTACAAACGATATTGTAATGAAAATACCATAAAATAAAAAATTCCATTATCACACCTAAGTTAATATATCAGCTGTTTTCCTTTTTCCAAAAGCTGTTCCAGGCCAAGTTCATCAGCAAAAACCAATTGATGGTGTTACAATTTTAGTGTGGCCAGAATATTGTGTGGTTTATTTTTCACCAAATTTTATACTAGAAAATGTTCCAGTGTTGGGAACTCTCCTTTGTAGTTCAAGATTACAGCAAAGGTGTGTTGGACTTCTTCTGTGCCTTTTTCTCTGGCCAGCTTTGCACAGGTGCAGCCAGACTGCCCTCCCGTGGTGAGGAGGGTTCCTGCCGTTTCTCTAACTCGTGCAATGTGGGACCCTGCCGGTGCCCACCTGGCATTCACACAGGTGTTCCCACTGGGCACGCCTGGACCCAGCGGGATGGGAGCTAGCAGGTGAATATGTGCTTCCTTTCTCTGACCCTTGAGCACACAGGTCTGAGGCGTGTTCTGGACAGCTCCCACTTTCCAGAACAATCACCTGCACTGAAGCCCTGGCCTCAGGCTCCTTTCGGGGGAGGGTTAAGGTTAAGACAATCGGCAGAGTGGCCCAGTAAGTTGGTCATGCCGTCCTTTTCTTAGCAGCCTCCATGCTGCTGGATATTTAGATAACTTCAAATTTCCATGGTTCTGAAACTGCATTGAACATTTTAATGCCGAAGTCTGTTCTTTCTTTCAAAAAGAAATTTTAGGACAAATCAAGGAGCAAGATCACTGAGTTAGAGACCGTAAACCCGCGGCCCACGTCACTTCCCTAAAGGGCTGCTCTGAACTTAAAGCACCACCAACTTGTAAGAGTAGCTATTTGCCACCGCCTCTTCAGTGATTTAAACGTGGGCCCTTGACGAGGAGGAAAATGTGCTGGTCTTTACGGTTTTGATATGTGTTTCTTTCATGGTTAGGAAGGTTACACATGTGTCTGTGCTGTGCATGTACCTCTCACCCGGGTTTTGCCTGTGGTTCTGGCTCTCATAAGCTCCCCCACACGGCACAGACAAAAGAAAGCCTACAGGAAGCAGAAATTTTGCATGAGGTGGCAGAGGAGGCATCAGATTTGGCCTTGCCCGTACCAGATGGCATCCTGTGGCGCGGCAAGGAAGCCGGGGGAGGGGGACAGAGGGTCGGCAGTCAGTGGGCTTGTGAATGGACCGCCATCTGCGACTTCCGGTTCCTATGGTTGTGCAAGAAGAAAATTTCTCTCTCCACCTGCCCTGCCAAGGAGCCTGCAGTGTTAGTGGCCTGTGAATTAGCGTCTGACACGCTGATTTTCGCCCTGTTGTTTCTGTGGAGAGTTGATATTTTAGGACTAATTCTGTTTATTGTCCTCCGTCCTCCCTGTGGGTTCCAGCAAGCATGGCGTCCGCACTGTCTTCCGTTTCTCTTGACTCATCGAGTTCTCTGAGGACAACAAATGGACTTTTGTCCTCCATGGATGGGAGGGGGAAATAGCTACATACCCCTGGTCTACATAGTTCACATGCAGAGAAATACTTATCTAGATAATGCAAACACAAAAGCCAGTTGGGTCTAATGTACACAAGTGGCCCTGACTGTACCTCTGGTAGGAGGCCCGTCAATCACTCACATAGCATGTGCCCTGTCACAAAGCCGTCATGGGTATGTGCACACACGCCATCTCCCCACTGCAGAAGCGGGGGAAGGTGGTGAGCACACACCCTGTGCGAGGAAGCGGCAGAGGGCCTGTTGTTAGTCGTGTCATCCACCAAGTTCACATACACATATTTGCAAGTCCAGAGTCCAGGGAAGCATTCAGTGAGTCCGCGCGAATCCTTGATGGAAGTTAACAAGTGAGTGTTTCTAGTTTACATGGGAATTATTATGTATGGTGAAAAGGTACCCATAAGGATTGATGTGATTTTTCCTGATGAGGAAGGAGATGCTAGAGGGTCCCAGGCATAGGCAAACGCAGAGGCGAGAGAAGATGGTGTGTCAGCAAACTGCAAGCAAGTCCGATTAACAGATGAATGTTACCTCCTAGACCGCTCATCGAGTCAGCAAATAGTTACCTCGCTCCCACTCTCCGCCTGGCATTGTGCCTCATTATCCAATACATAGGGAAGGTACTTTTGGTTGGATTGGACTTGATTACTGTTCCAGCAGTTCTAAGACACACATTTTAACACTTCTGGAATTGGCATGTGTACTGTGGGTCTTAGATTAGATAAAAGAGCTATCGGTCGTTACTGTGCTTGGCAGTGCTTGAAAACAACAGCAGAGAAGTCCCGGCTCACAGGTCAAGGAAACCGGAGTGGTTACGCCCTGCTGTGGCACGGGTGGGACCAGTGGGCGACACTCACTCGTCCTTGGGTGTTTTCATTTCTGTTAACCTTACTCTGAATTAAGTGTTATTTTTATTGGTAGTTTTTCATTGTTTATTTTTTGGGGTATTTTTCTTTTCGTTATCCTTTTTAAATTGTTATGCTGCTGTGACTAAACATAAATAGTTAGATCTTGTCCTATTCTTGTTCTTCCATTTTCTGAGCATTTTCCAGGCATGGACAATTGGCCTATATAACCATAGTTCTGCACAAGAAGGAAAATCCGCAATAAGGATTATCTAGGTACTGCATCTGCCTACATCCACGTCTGTATCTGTGTGCCCCGAACAAGGTGTTGGTGGATTGATCTGGAAGGGCGTGTGTCTACGTACCTGCTGGTGGCCATCACATGCACTAAGCTTGTCACAAAGAAAACCACTGCAGTTGCCATCGCATTAAAACAATGTAAATGGAAAATTTTCCAAAATCAAAATTTAGAAAAAAGAAACCATGGGTCAGAGGGATATGCTTTGTGAAGTCTGTGCCTCATCCATTAGGTGAGGGTTGACCCTTTGTTACCACATAGCATTTACAAGAAACATATGTCCACAGTCATTTAAATGACGTGTTCACGGCCTGACAGTAGCTCCTTGGTGAACACAGGAAGGTGAGGACAGCTGGGTTTCACTCTGCGTTCTCAACAGGCGGCTGCCTGCTGGTTCTGAGCTGACCCTAGGACCTGCCACCCAGCCTGGTGTCCATTTCTCCTTTTCCTCCCCTCCTCCCTCTGTCTCTTCCCTCTCCTCGTTCCCCCTTCCTCTTTCTATCCCCTCCTTTCTCTTCCCTCCTTCATTCTGGTCACAGTTCTCATTTTAAAGAATACATTTTTATTTTTCTCTCTTCTGCTTCTTATAGCCTAGACTTTCTATCTTAAAACGTACGTTAGTTTTAGGGTAATCATTAACTATTTTGTACTAAAAACTTAGCAACAAGTCATCAGCCTATTCAGATGAAATACTTAAAAAAATTTTTTTTCTGTAAACCAATACATAAATGTCACATTGCACATTAATGGGGTGCTCAGGGAGGTGACAATGTGGACATGTGGGTTAGAGAAGTACGGAGACCTTATTTTAATCTGTAACATTGAGATCACCACTACAGCAAAATATCAAATGTGAGATTTGGGGAACAGTGTTCTGCAGAGTTGGCAAAGGCCAAATCTCTCAGGTTATTTTTTGGTTGTAGCTGCAGATGCCAGCTGAATGAATGAATGAATGAATGAATGAATGAATGAATGAATGTCTTAACAAGTTAACTCACTTTTATAAGTCTTCTCAGTAGTGGTTCAACAAAACCATTGAAACAGTAGTTTTCTCTGTTCTTCTAATCCCCATGTGCTCTTACTGTGCACAAAAGTCAGATGGAGAGAGCATGGAAGTTATGACAGATCTGCCAAAGAAAAACTCTATGGGACGCAGGGTGTGGCCTGCCCCTCAATAGCCACCTTTCCAGGGTGATGCAAGACCCAAGTGAAGTAAAACTACCGACACGCAGGTGGACTGTGTCGCATTTCACAGCCCTTCATGCTGTGAAGTGAATGTGTGTTTTGTGTCACCCTTTCTTACGTGGGCATCATGCCTCCCTGAGTGATAATTGGTTTATATTTTTACACGCTCTTGCCGGAGCGCCCCCACGTCCCAGGCACAAGGGCTGGCCCCAGTCTGGCCAGTGTCACCTCCCAGGCTTCACTCATCATGCCACGTGCTGGTTTGTATCTCTCCTGCCGCTCCGCGTCCACTTGTCAGAGCCACTTCTGGTTCCTCAGCCTTTGGCTGCCTCCCTCAGGTAACCTAAAAGGGGAAGCTGCTTAGTCCCACAAAGTGCAGGTCTGGGAGTGGCCCTAACACGACGGATGGCAGATCGTTTGGGATAAGGGACTCCATCTAGTTCCACTCCAATCCTTATACGAGGTGGTCGAATTGCTTGTGATTCTTAAAAATTCGGTTACTCCATATTTAATTCTTCTAGAACGGACCGGTGTTTCCTTTATAGAGAAGCTTAGAGTTTGGAGTCCGACGGACGCCAGTCCAGCCCCTCTCTGGGACCTGCTAGCTGGGTGACCCTTCACAGCCAACCTGCCCTCCCCGAGCTTCATGTGTTTTATCTGTAAGACTAAGAGGCCAGCTACCTGAAGGCCTGTGAGGGTGTGAGACAATGTGTGTACAACAGATGCTCTGTGAGAAGCTCCCCGTAAGTGAGACTATTCGTGCCATTACCAGGATTATTACCATGTTCAGATGCAACACGGTGTAGACTGAGAAACGGTTTAGAGTGGGTTTGATTAAATCACACAGAAGTGATAGATGCTGATGTGAAAATGAAAGGCCAGAGGGGGTGACTATTATTTTCAAGTTTTTACAGCGTAGCATTTGGTTCATAGCAAAGAGTAAATGCAGCACATATGTAAGTCATGAAGCTTGGAAACAAAGTAGACACGATCACACCTCCATCTGTGCTTTTCTCCCTTGCAAAACATGAGCTGACTGAGCTGCTATAAATGTCCGGAGCCCAGCTGCTAAGTCAGACTCCATTTATTCTCTTTCTTTCTTTCTTTCTTTCTTTCTTTCTTTCTTTCTTTCTTTCTTTCTTTCTTTCTTTCTTTCTTTCTTTTTTTCATTCATTCATTCATTCATTCAACAAATACTCTATGGAGTTCCTCCCATTTCTAGGCCGCCTACCTCGTCTCTGATTTTGGCTTCCGGAACCACCTCACCTGCTGCGTCCTGTCGGTTCCATAGCCTCTCAGTGCTTTGTTCTTGGTATTTCTGGTGTTAGAATTGACATTGCTTTGTAAGTTGTCACAATTATTCTTGAGGGTAGTCCAGCCGTTCCCCAGGCCTGTTGACAAGAACTGAAAACTGGCTCCTCCAGACGTAATTTCCAGTCAATATTAGGCCCACCACTATTAACTGTCTTGTAGAGGTAGTTACAGATTTTCGCCTGTCAGAAAAAGCTGGACTAAATGCCTGTATAAATACTCAGCCCTCATTACATTGATAAATGGCTAAATTATCTCTTAATTGAGTACAAGCGAAATACAATGGGAGAAAAAGAGAAGTGTTCAAACACTCCCGCTTCTTCAAGGGAAATTGAGTAAGTGCTCTTTCGTGTCTGATTTTTTAAAAGTGGGTTTAATGACACAGTTGTGTGACCAGCGCCGTGGAAATGCACGTCCTCCCGAATGCGGGCGCATAATAACGGTATTGAAGCTTGCTCGTTGAAAAGGGCCTTCCCCTTCCATTTCATGTAGTGTTTCGCGTATGATTACTTGGACAACCCAACAGAAAAATATTTTGGCTGCAGGTGTCACAAGTGACACCCTGGACCCTCTCTCCCCAGTGTGTAGGGACAAAAGCGGATTCTTGGAGACCTGCACTTCTAATGAACCGTCTTATTGTAGACACTCAGGATCTAATAGTGTGCCTTTTGGTGAAGTTGTTGAGAATTTTAATGCATTTTAGTTCTCATTCATCAGGGCCTATGTGCTCCTGGCGGGAGGGTCTTTAGAAATAGGATTAACTTCTAGAGGAATGCATTAGCCATGCCACAGAAGTAGGCAGTGTGCTAACCAGTCTGATAGATTGCTCCAACCTTCAAATCCTTCTGGCCGCCCCCCTCCCCCGACTTTTTTTCTTTATTGACAGCTTCTTATTGAATGGCTAGAAGCATTAGTGTATTTAGGAGTTAGATGTTTTGTATGATCCTAGGCTGATCTCATATTCCCTTTCTGAAATTAATTCGACACTGCTTTACATGTTAATCCGCAAAGGATTGATTTGGAGAAGGTCAGAGCGGTGCAGCCTCAGAAAATGGAAGAAAAGCTCCACTTAGAACAGCTCGTTTCAGTTCCCAGACCTAAGCCTCGCTGCCTTTTCATTGTGGCACTTAGCTGTAGGCAGCTTGGACACCTCGCAGAATACATCAAACACTGGGGTTTGATGTGGGCTGTAGGATCGTTGGACTAATTAAGTTTAGCTTGGTTAACCAATTGCAGTTTGCAAATTGAACAATTGCACTTTGAAAGCTTCTGACACAATAGAACACAGAATCTTCTTTTTAGGCATAAACATTCCTAATAATGGAGTAATACTTTTTGAAAGAAGCTTATACCAAATCCACACAATTTGGATGTCTCTAATGTAAAGTGCGTTTCACTGGTAACAAAACTCCAGCCTCCTTTATTCGGGGAATTGCATGATGTCAAAGATAAGCATCCCCAGGGCGGTGGGTGGGGAAGGAGGTGGAGGCGTGGGGTGCGGGCGAGGAATACCCTGTGGGTGCAGAAGAGGTGAGCCTGAGAATTAAGAGATTTAAATTCCTCGGCTTTTTTAAAACTTTGAAATCTTGAGCCATAGCCAAACACACGTTGGAGAAGCCATCACAGCTATGGCACAAGGTAAGTGATGGTTTTTAGATGAAAACACTGTAAACCCACACAATCAGATTAAGACGAAGTCAGGGTCACTTGGTAAAAAGACTCAATTTCCCAGGGAAGGGCAGAGAAGCCAGTTAAGTCCAGACTAAGTAAAGACACGAATGGTGAAACCAGAGTAATTCCAAATGCGAGGAGAAAGGAAATGACCAATGTGTGTAATCTGCCCTTACGTGGAAGGACTCCATGTCGGTAGTTTCTTCTATGTAGAAAATACCATGGCACGGGATGCATCCGATTATCAAATGCTTCATCTTGCCTTTTAATCTAATCTTAATCTTTACTGAATGCTTACTCTTCGCTCTGGAAAGTTGCTGCGCCGGCCCGTGGGGTATTGCAACCACAGTTGCTCTGAATGATTGCCAGGAAGGAGGAAAGCCAAGCTTAATTTTTGCTAATGAAAGTCTTACTGGGAACTGAGCAGTGGTAGCAGCTGCCGTCTTTGATCCTTTCCTTAAGTAATTAGTATCATCATTAGGCTTGTTTTAAAAGGTTACTAGTGGGTGGAAAAGGAAATCTCAGCACCCATTTCTCTCACATCTGCGGTATCAAGCAAAAGCAGGGAGAACGGCGTGCTTAGGGTCCTAGCGGCCGGCTGGGCCTTCTCGTCCTTGCTGTCGTCATTGCGGTCCGTCAGAAGGCAGTCGTGTCTGACCCTCGTCTGGGGCCGCTACGGTGCCGCTCTCGAATGCCAGGTGTCCTTTCCATCAGTATAGTCTAGGGAAAGGACCTTGGGAGGCTTTTCTTGCTGCTCTTACTTGTGGGTGTGGCTAACGATAAAACAGGTTTCATTGTGCCTCTCACCTTTCCTTCCTGGGACATAATCTCTTAAGTGCTGGTGAGATAGCTCTCGTCATCTGGATAAAATAATATCTGGGTCTGAAATTAGTTAGGTGGGTCATCAGTTGCATTTGCAACATTGCATTCTAATGAGTCAGAAGATAGGCTATTTGTAATAAAAATAAATGTATGTGTATGCATTTGGGATTTATTGGACTAGGCCTTTGCATGTACCAACCAGAGCTGTGTATCTCCGCTTCCCAAAATAAGAATTTGAGATAACTCATTATATCTATCAACCCGTTTCACTGGCCACGTTGATGTACATCTAACACTGTACGTCCTTGGACCCAGTTAGAGATTCGGCTTTATCACTAGGAGGCTAAGAGGGAGGGAGTGATCTAAGGTTCGATGGTTTCGAGATGATAGTTAGCAATTCAGAACTTAATACAAGGTAGCAAAGTCACAGTACCTGAAATAGTAGTGGTGGTATATTAGCAGGGGAGGTTAGTGAGCTCTTCCTAGGTATTGTGCTAAGCACTTGACACTTTTTCTTCAATGTATCCTTCACAGGAACCCAGTGGCAGACGCACTTGTATTCACCCCTTTTTTACAGACGTGGAAGCTGAGGTTAAGAGTGGTTATGTAACTTGGGGTACAAGGGGTGAGCATTGGAGCCAGGATTTGGCGCAGCAGTTTGACTGGTGTTCTTGACCATCACACTTCATTAAAAATTTTTAATTAACTACAAAAAGTTTTAATTAATTAAAAAAATATTTTTTGCTTAAAACTTTCTTCTTAGTGTGTATGATGATAACGGTTTTATTTTCCTCCCAGCTAGGAATTAGAAAGAAATTGGGAAGGGGCCAAATCTTTGTGTTTAACTGCTAGAAAAGCTTCACGAATTGCTGGTCTCCTTCCTTACCAACCACATATCCGCACCGTGTGCACGGCCCTCGCCTTGTCCAGTGGCTTCAGAAAGCGCGGTCTTTGTACCAGCAGCCTCAGCGTCCCCTGGGACGGGGTTCGAAGTGGTGCTTCCAGGCCCCAGGTCCGACCAAACCAGGGTGCACAGGTTAAATTAACAAGATCCCTGGGTGATTGGGTGCACGTTCAAGTTTGAGAAGAACCACATGGAATTCTATTAAAGCCCTATTTTTTATAACACATTCTCTTCCCTCACCTCTACCCCCCACTCCTTCCCTTAGGTGCCTTTTCTCTACTTCCAGGACTGTCAGAAAGAGGAAGAGATGTTCGTTTCTCTTTGGCAGTGTTATGAACTTGCTGCATTGGTTTGCTAGAGAAAATATAGGACACCCTATTAAATGTGAGTTTCAGATAAACGAGATAATTTTTTAGTATAAGTATATCCCATGCAATATTGGGGACATACTTATGCTAATAAATTATTTGTTGTTTACCTGAAACTCACATTTAACTGGGCATTCTATATTTTTATTTGTAAGATCTCGCAAGCCTAGCTGGAAGAAAATGAAAGTTTAACACTTTAGGGGAGAAAATAATAGTATAAAAGATAAGTCAGTACTTTTAGATGGGGAAGCCTGGCAAGTCGTTCGTTTACCTTCCTGCCTTTGGCCTGGCTAGTGCTTTGACAGGGACGGGATTTGAACAAGCTATCAGTGGCATCTTCCTCTTTACCCAGGATGTGGGTGTGGGGTGTGTTTGCAGGGAAGGTGAAGACAGGGGACATGAAGAGGAGACTATACCTCATTCTTTCTGAGCCCCCACAGACAATCCAACCAATTAAACCATCCTCTGGAAAACCCATACTGACCCAGAATTAGGGGCTCATTTTTCCACCAGGTGGCTTTAGGGGAGGGAGCTGGCAGAGCTGAACAGCAAAATTTGGAAGAGAAAATGCCCTCCGTGTGAGTATTTTCATTTCTACAGGGTTCGAGTTTGGGCTTATTATTATGTCAGACTTAACGATGAAGTTTCCTTGTTTGCCGAGGAACACGCTGTCGCTCATTCGCCTCATTAGGGGACGCTGTTGCAGGTGTTTCTAAAGCAGCCGGTGACCTAATGTTTCTTATTGTTAGCTACTTCCAGATGATGGAGTTTGACTCAAATGCCCTGAAGCAATGAAACTTGGATTTAAGGTTTCAACATTTGCCATGACTCTTTGCTTTTTATGCCACTTAATAAGTTGTACATACATATTCTAAGGGAAATTATGAGCTGCCTTGTACATTACACATTTTTCCAACTTGTAATTGTGCTGGCGTCAAATGTTGGCAGCATTTGAAAGACATTGGCATATTACTTGATCATTGTAAATCTCCCAGTGCTTTTAACTGAAAATGGCATTAGAACCATTTTCCTTAAAAATTTGCTTTCTTACATTATCCCTACTTGGGAAGTATGCGGTGTTGGTAGAATTCTTTCAGGACTCATTCGAAAAGCTCAGCCTTTCAAGAGCGGGTCTTCTTGCCATCGGCATACTGACCTGAAAAGCGTAAAGAAGAATGTCTTTGGACCTCACGCATGAATGAGGTTATTACAGGAAATTATGTGGTGGAAGAAATGGAAGTTAGGATATTAAAACGCTGGTTGTTTAGCAGTGTATTTGTGTTGCTTGGTATCATGAAGTAGGTTGTACAGAGGGCTGTACAGAGGGATGCTGACTGAATTTATAATCTGGTAAAAAGATATTCCTAGTTGCAGCAGAAGTATCCATGCAGTGTATGTATTTGCAAATATGTGTAGCATAATATTGCAGAAAACAGGATTTCAAGACTCCTTGCTATATCTGGTTTTCTTTTTTTTTTTTTTTTGAGAGGAAGAAAAATCAGAGATGAAAAATTTAGTTTTTTTGCTCCATCTTTTCTGCATCTTGTCTCTGGCTTGCTCTTTCATCTGTAATTTCTTATTTTCCCATTTAAACTCACTCAATTTGATAATTAGTATTTGCTTGTTGAGATAATTTCCCTAGCAATTTCAGCAATTGAAGTCAAAACAATGAGAGCTACATTTCGGAGCTTATGAAGCCTCACATAACAAGTATTTTTATTTTATTTATTTTTTATATTTTTGTTTATTAGTTTCAGGTGTGCAAAGCAATGTAATAGTTAGATATTTACACCCCTTACAAAGTGATACCCCCCCCCAAGAAAACAAGTATTTTTTAAACTTATTTTTAAAATTAAAATTCTAAGACATAATTTGCTAGATTTCAGTATTAGGCAGTCTTATTCTGCAACTAACAGATTATCAAAAATCTAAGCATAAAGTGTAGCATGAGTGATAAAAAGGATATGGAACTTTAAAACTTTAACATGCTCTGTGTGTTATAAAAATTATAAATAATAGCATAGGAGGTAGATTTTTTTTCTCTTTCCATGAAATCCATTGGAAATCCATTACCTCTGAATTTGATCAGACTCTTAAGAAGCCCAGAGGGAGGAAACATCTACTACATAGATTTTAGATACAGAGTTGATTCCATAAAACGCAGTAGTTTTCACCTTGACCTGACTATACAAACACCATGCCCTTCTGTTGTGTTCATGAGACTAGTTTGTATCTCCTGCAATTTCCTACTTCAGCAGAATGATCGTAATTCTAGGTGTCACACTCATTCCTAGGACCATAAAGAATCACAGAGTATCAAAGAAGGAAGGGGCAGAGCTAGCTCCACCCAACCCTCTGGTTTGCCAGGTTAAGAAACAAAGGCTCAGGGAGGGGCAGTCACTCACCTGGTTCAGGGTCACTGACTGCTGTGCCCCTCAACTCCTGGTCCTGTGCCCCTTCCGCTGTCTCCCACCGTCCCATGCTGCTGGCCTCCGGGAATCCTATTCAGAGCATGTGGGAGCACTAAAAGCATGCATTTCGAAAGTTTATAGATTGGCTATTTCTAAAATATTGATAGACTAGGAAAGAGGTCTCTGTAATTTATTTAACTTTTGAACCACATTTCTCTAAGGACCACTACTCAATGAATCCTAATTTTGTATTTATCTTTGTAAGAGGCAAACCATGTTGTCTCCCAAATTCCAAGCTATAAAGCTGATTCTAGTTTTCCTAATAGTCTCTAGATGATACGTTCATTATATGGGCAGTGGGAATAGTATTCTGGCTCAGTAACAGTGCCATCCACAGTGGATATTGGTGTGTGTGTGTGTGTGTGTGTGTGTGTGTGTGTGTGTGTGAGTGTATGTACTATGGTTTGAGGTAAATATACTTTTCAGTTCTTACACAGCCTATTTCAAAATAAGAGAATGTGCTAGAATTGATCCTCCCTGGGGAGGTAGGCTCCGTGGCCCGTCTCCTTGCGTTTGGGTGGGCTCTGGGACTGCTTTGACCAATGGAATGTGGTCGAAGTGACACCGTGCTGGTTTCTGGGCCAATGCCTAAGAAATGGGTGGCTTCCACTTCCTGTCTCTTGGAACACTTGCTCTTGAACCCAACCGTCATGCTACGCAGAAGCCCCTGCCGTTCTACGGAAAAGAACCAGGTCCCTGGATTAGCTTCAGCTGAGCCCCCAGCGGGCACCACCATGCCAGCCACGTGGCACCTTGGAGGTAGGTCCTCTACGCCCTGGATTTCAGCACAGCGGCCCCCGCTGCCACGACTGCTCCAGCCGGCCCTGGTTGCAGATTTGGTTTGGTTTGTCACGGGGCACACGTAGGTGAGCAGAACTGAGGCCTGTGTGAGCGTCACAGTTGTCTGAAGTGGTGCTGGGGACCAAGGAGAGCACGGGTAATGTAGAGTCATTTATTTGTTCGCGAAACACGGACGGAGCCCCTCCTCTGTGGATCTAGGACTGCACTGTGTCCTGGCAGCGGCTGGAGGCAGTCCTTCCGCAAGCATCTCTTGAAGGCGGTCTCAGTGGCGGCTCCCCATGCCCACCATTGTTTTCTGCCCCTTCTGTTTTTTGCTCTGGAATACTTGACTCATCATCCTGTTGACTCGACTGATTTCTAATGGCCTGTTTCCTTGTCTCCCACTGGGGGGTAGCCTCAGTGCTTAACCAATAGGTACCTATTGTGAATATGTGAATTAATAGCATTGAAACCTTGCTTTTATCCAGTGTTCCCCGCCAACCTTATTCTCGGAGGTACTTGATTTTATTTTCCCAGTGTCTTGGGTCAACAAGTTATTGACCATGGAAGGACAGGTGTTACCTGCCAGTCAATCTTCTCCCTCTAAGCCACTTTCAGAAGGAGGGGGATAGCGGTTGGCTTGTCACCTAGATGCCATTGCAAGACTGACCACAAAAATCACTTTCATCTAACTTTATCCCTCGTGTAGAGTCATAACCATTCAAAGAGTGGACTAGAATTTTTCTCCAAATTTTTATAATGAAAAAATTTAAATACACTGGAAAGTTGAAAAGAACAGTACAATGAGTACCAAGATATCTAATACTTGGATTTGGGAGTTGTTAACATTTTGTCCCCTCCCTCCCTCCCTCCTACCCTTTCACCCTTCCTCCATTTCTCCCTTCCTTCCTTCTTTCCTTCCTTCCTCCTTCCCTCCTTTCCTCCCTCCATCCCTCCCTCCCTCCCTCATTTCCTCCCTTCCTCCCTTTTTCCCTTCCTTCCTTCCTTTCTTCCTTTTGGATGGAATATTTGAAAGTAAGCTGTAGACGTCTTTACACATCACCCCTAAATGTTTCAGCATGCATCAGTTACCAATAAAAATTTTCTTCTACATAAGAACAATACTAATATTTGTTGTATAAACATGGATTTAATAATATCTAGTTCATATTCAGATTTCCTTAATTGTATAAAAATGTCCTGTGTTGCTATTTATTTCCAACCAGGATCCAAGCACGGTTGTACTGTGCATTGCACTAGCTTGTTGTTTCTTTCATATCCTTAAAAAAACAAAAACAAAAAAAGACATCAAGTGCTTTTGTGGAGACCAGGCCCATGATCTGAAAGAGTTCCCCACATTCTGGATTTCACTGTTTCCTTGTGGTGACATTTTTGTCCCTCCAGCCCCTGGATTTCTTGTAAACTGGAAGTTAGGTCCAAAAACTTGATTTGACTCAGGTTAAATATTTCGGGCAAGAAAGCTTCCTACGTGCTATTGTATACCTCATATTGTATCACTTCATATAGTGCCAGTCTTAGTAAAAGGAAGTGATCACCTCATATAGTGCTAAGTGTCTGCTCTCTCCTTCGGGAAGGGCTGTCTTAGTGACGAATCTGTTACCCTGGTACCAGCCACTAGGCTGTTCTCTGTCACCTGACCCTTGCCTGATCAGTTCTGCAAGGTTTGCAAAATGGTGAATTTTCTCGTCTGTTTTTCCTTCTGCATTTATTAGCTTGTATTATTTTGTAAAGAGTCATTTTCAGAATAGGAAGTTGATGTCATAATCACTCCAGAGCAGCAAATGAGGAATTTGCTGCTTCTTCTCTCCCTCTCCCCCCTCTCTCTCTCTGTCTCTCGCCCCTCTCCCTCTCCCTCCCCCTCCTCCCTCTCCCTCTCCCTCTCCCTCACCCTCTCCCTCTCCCTCTCCCTCTCCCTCTCCCTCTCCCTCTCCCTCTCCCTCTCCCTCTCCCTCTCCCTCTCCCTCTCCCTCTCCCTCTCCCTCTCCCTCTCCCTCTCCCTCTCTCTCTCTCTCTCTCCCTCCCCCCTCCCCCTCCTCCTCTCCCCCCACTTTCTCCCCTTCCCCTCTCCCTCTCCCTCCCGCAGTGCTTTGGACTTATGAATTATTTTATAATCAATTATGGTCTTTATTCTCTGCTAAATTATCCCAGATTTGGCCAGTGAGAGCCTTTCAGGCAGGCTCCCATGCCACTTAGGGTCCTGTGTACCCTCATGTCTCTGTGAGTGCTTCCTTCTCTCTGTCCCAACAAGAGCCCAAGCACACGGCTTGCACCAGGTTCTAGAACTGGACATTTTTACATTTCACAGTTTTGTAAGAAACTCTGGTTCCTGTCAGTGGAGAATGATTTTTAGAAACCCAAGATCTTTCACTTATCCTTCTCAGGATGCTAGACCGAGCGCTTACCAGACTTTTTGCCCTCCCCTGGAAATAACTGTGAAAACTGAGCATTATACAAAAAAGCAGTTGCCTGAAGTTGCTGAAGCCTGAACAGAGGCGGGCAGGTTCTGGTGGAAGCACCTCCCAGGAAAGCGTAGGACTGGAGCTGCACGATGTGAGGGGAGGGCCAGGCCAGGGAGGGGACCTTTGAATTCTGTCTACACATGTGTGTCTTTGACCATTGAACCACACGTGCATGGAGTACACTGAAAGCACCTCAGGCAGCGCCAGGCGGTCTGAGACTGAAGCTGCTGCCCAAAAGAACAGAGTTTGCACTTCAGTTCAGCCCGGATAATCGTGAACCAGAACAAAAAAAACAATGCTCATCAAAGAAAAATAACAAGATCTAGAATCTGGACAATCTTTTAAAAAATTGTCCTTTTTTTAAAATTTATTGTTCAGTTATATTAGACATACAATATTATATTAGCTGCAGGTGTACAACATCGTGGTTAGACACTTATGTAACATATGAAGCCATCACCCTGATTAGTCTGGTACCCACTGACACCATATGTAGCGATCGCAGTGTTATCGACTGTATTCCCTAAGCTGTACTTTACATCCCATGACTACTTTGTAACTGCCGATTTGTACTTCTTAATCCCCTTACCTTTCTCACCCATTCCCCTAACCCTCCTCCCATCTGGTGACTATCAGTTTGTTCTTATTATCTGTGAGTTTGTTTCTGTTTTATTTGTTCATTCATTTTGTTTTCTAGATTCCACATATAAGTGAAATCATATAGTATGTGTCTTTCTCTGTGTAACTTAGCATAATACCCTCTAGGTCCATCCATATTGTCACAAATGGTAAGATTTCATTATTTTTTATGGCAGAGCAATATTCCATTGTATATATGAGTATGTACCACCTCTGCTTTATCCATTCAGCCATTGACAGACATCTGGGCTGCTTCCATGTCTTGGCTATTGTGAACAATGCTACACAGGGGTGCATATATCTTTTTGAATTAGTGTTTTGCATTTCTTCAGATAAATACCCAGAAGTGGAATTACTGGGTCATAAGATAGTTCTATTTTTAATTTTTTGAGGAACCTCCATACTGTTTTCTGTAGTGGCTGCACCAATTCATAATCCCACCACTGTGCATGAGGGTTCCCTTTTTTCCACATCCTCACCAACACTTGTTTGTTGATTTATTGATATAGAATCTTTATAATTTAGCATTCATCATGTCTAGCACACAAAGCTGAAGAACTCAACAAATGAAGAACCAAGAAAATAGAACACTCTCTCAGAAGAAAGAAAACTCAACTGAGTCCAACGCCCGGATGAAGCAGGAATTAGAAGGAGCAGAAGAGGAGTTTGCTGTCTGTGGCTGTTATAACTATTCTAAGCGAAGTAAAGCAGGGTGTGCTGACGATGAAGAAAAGATAGGCCATCTCAGCAGAGAAATACAAATGATTTTTAAAAAGAACCACATGGAAATTATAGAACTGAAAATACAGTACAGAACATTGACTGGGTGGACGTCACAGTCGAATGGAAATGACAGAGGAGAAACGGGGCAGAAACGATGTGAGAAGCTAACGATTTCCAAATTTTATGAAAAGCAGAAATTTACAGTTACAAGGTGATCGAGGAACATGACGCATAGGAGATACAAGGACGCCCACACTGAGTCTTTCAAACTGTTGAAACCAAAGATAGAGAGTGAACCTCAACGGCAACAAGAGAGAAACAACACAAGGAACCATAATCCAATTAATGGCTCATTTCAGAAGCCATGGAGGCCGGACAAGAGTGGAACATCTTTAAAGTACTGAGAGAAAACAATTTTCAACGAGAACTCTGTATCTAGTAAAAATATTGTTCGAGAACGAAGGGATTGATATGATGAAAAGGTTCTAGAGATGGATTAGTGATGGTTGTACAACAGTGTGAATGTACTTAATGCCACTGAATTGTACCTTCAAAAAAATCGATAACATGGTTAATTTTATGTCATGTATATTTTACCACAATGAAAAATGCTTTTAAAGAATGGAGGCAAAATAAGGACATTGCAGATAAAAGAAAATTAAGAGAATTCATTACCAGCAACCTGCACTTCAGGAAATGCTAAAGGAACCCTTTGCTGCATCTACTGCAAGAATGAAGACCATTCTCAGCAATCAGACGGTGGACATTCCAGAAGATGTGGACATCACTCTGAAGGGTCCACCGTTACTGTAAGTGCCCCAGGGGCGCCCTGCAGAGGGACTTCAATCACATCCATGTAGAGCTCAGTCTCCTTGGAAAGAAAAAGAGGCTCTGGGTTGACACATGGTGGGAAATAGAAAGGAATTGACTGCTGTCCACGCTCTGCGGTCACGTACAGAACACGGTCAAGGGTGTTACCTGGGCGTCCATTACAAGACGGGGTCTGTGTGTGCTCACTTCCCCATCAATGTCGTCATTCAGGAGAATGGTCTCTCGTTGAAATCCGAAATTTCTTGGGTGAAAAATACATCCGCAGGGCTCGGATGAGGTCAGGTGTTGCTTGCTCAGTATCTCCAGCCCAGAGATGAGCTAATTCTGAAGGAAATGATATTGATCTTGTATCAAATTCAGCTGCTTTGGTTCAACAAGCAACAATGGTTAAAAACAAGGGTATCAGGAAATTTTTGGATGGTATCTGTTTCTGAAAAACGAACAGTTCAGCAGGCTGAGGAATAAGATCTAAGTTGTCCGGCAACAGAAACACCAAGATATCAAGTGATTCCTCAGACTTATTTGTGATATTTTAAAGATACAATAAAAGTCGTGTATTGAAAAAAAAAGAAAGAAAAGCTAAAGGAACTTTTTAAAACTGAAGGGCACTGACACCAGATAGGAATACTGATCCTTGGAAATGGTAAATATTTGGGTAAATACAAAATACTATTTTTTCTTTGTGCTTTTCTCTCTCAATTTCTTTATTAACTATACAACTACTTAAAGCAAAATTATAACATTGCTTGTGGGGCTTATAACATTTGGGGATATGGTACGTGTAACAACCATAGGAGTAAATAGGGATCTCTAGTGTTGCAAGATTTCTGTATTTTACGGGAAGTGGTATAATATGGACTGTAAGTGGACTATGAAAAGTTATGACACATGTTGTAATTCCTGGTGCAGCCACTAAAAAATACAAAGAAGTATGGCTAAAAAGCCAACAGAAGAATTGAAATGGATATTCAAATAATTTTTTTAAAGGCAGGAAATGAGCAACAGAGGAACAAAGTTTTGATTTTTTTTGCACCCATTAAATGAGTAAAAGGAAATCGTGGTGGTTTTTTTTTCCTGTTTTTATTTTTAATTTAGGTTATAATAGTATGATGGTAGCTGTGTAAAGTTGAATTTTTTGGAAAACATTTATTAACATGGGGGAAAATGCTTCCAATGTTGTGTTAAGTGAAAAAAGCAGGATACTCAGCCACTGCAGTATGATCGTTTTTTAAAGCTATCACGATATATTCACACAGCCGTACTCTGTTAAAAAAAAGGTTAAAGAAAATATCCCAAAATGCCTTTTGGTAGTAGAACCATAGGCGACTTAATGTCTTCGTCTTGTTTTTTCACATTTTCCAAATTTTCTACAAAGAGCATAAATTATCACAAAATCTATATTTCAGCTATTGCTAGTATATAGTCATACGATAACACTTAGTTTTGCTATACTCTCATTTTGTATACTTGACTAAATTTTTATTCTAAGGCTTGTCCCTGAGTCCTTGAGATTCCCTGAGCACAGTGTCATGTGATGTGCACGTAATATAACCATTCAGTGAGGAGAGCCCTTGATGGCTAACTGCTACCTTAAGGTACCCAGAATCCCCAGGAGCCAATTAGCATAATATCAGCATAATCACACCAATCGGTGGGTCCCAAACAATGGGACTTCCTCCTCCGAGGTCCCTCCCTGCCCCCTCTGCTACAGTGCAGGCTCTGAGGCAGGGTTAAGTGTGAGAAGCACTGTGAAGTCTCAGCTCAGGACCTGGCCGTCAGACGCTCCCAGCCGATGTGAGTGGGTATAGAATCTCGTGGTACCTGCTTTCCTTCCGGAAGGACACGGAGCTGAGCTCTGGGCAGCAGCGACCACATTGTGTGGGCAGATCCCACGGAAATCACTGACTGGAGTCACTGACTGTCAGCCCTTGGGGACCCTGCTTAAATCGCCATCAGTCCGGCACGTGTGTTCTATGTGCTCCCTGTAAGTCACCCCACACCTTAGGTGATGCTCTTACTTATGTGAGCATATGTGAGGAAAGTGAAGCGGGTCATGCTGAGGTGTAGCCCAGTTGTATAGTCCGAAGAGGCTCGCTATGGAAGAATCAAGCTTGAAGTTTGTCCAGGGTTTTGGGAATCTCTCCAGCCAGCAGCCTCTGAGATGGTCCCAGTGACCTGTGCCGCCCGGGAGTCACGCCCTTCTGTAAGTCCCTGTCCTTGAGCATGGGTTGGACCTAATGTCTCACTTTAACAAATAGAATATGGCAGTAGTAGTGGGATGTCACCTCTGGGATTAGGTTTCAGAAAGACTGTGACTTCTGTCTTGCTTGCCTTCTCCCACTCCCCGTTCTCTCTCTCTCTCTCTCTCTCTGTCTCTCTCTCTCTCTCTCTCTCCTCTCTCTCTCTCTCTCTCTCCTCTCTCTCTCTCTCTGAGCTGTTGGGTGAAACATGCTGACCTGCTGTGAGAGGCTCTATGGCAAGGACCACATGGCACAGAACCGAGGTCTCTGGCCAGCGGCCCTGGAGAGCAGCTGAGACCTGCCGGCAGCCATGTGACTGAGCCTGGGAGTGGACCCTCTCCCTGTCAAGTCTGGAGATGAACCAGTCCCTGCCACCAGCCGGACTGTAACCTTGTGGGGACCCTGAGCCAAAGGCATCCATCTGGGCTGCTCCCAGAGTCCTGACCCACAAAAACTATGAGATAAGAGATGTGTGTTGTGTTAAGCTCCTAAGTTTTGGGTTAATTTGTTAAGTAACAATAGGTACACTCTCTGAAGCAGGGGTGTCCAAACTTTTTTCAACGTTTTTCACCAAGGGCCATATGCAGTAAAATACACAAACAGCTGGCCACTCACTCGAGGTGAAGTACGTATTGCCTCACCTGGTTTATTTAAGTAAACTAAATATATTTTTGGAATTTGCTGCGGGCCAATTAACAATGGATTGCGGACCGCAGTTGGCCCGTGGGCCGCAGTTTGGACACCCCTGCTCTGAAGCGATTAAGTATCTTTACTGACTTCTCCCCCCTCATTTCATCCCTCCTACCTTTAGTCGTTGAGGACTTGCTCCATTTTCTGCATGGTACCCTTTCAATTTCAAATTTTCTTCAAGGCATCAAATGCCTTTTCTGCCCTTTTCTTTATCTTTCCATCTTTCTTCTAGCCCAGTCACCACTTTTTTGCTACATTAACAAAAAATAGCACACTGACTATTGCAGTCATTTCATCTGTTTCTTTGGAGACCTCCCCTGCGCCTTTCAAAAGTCATAAAAGGATGTGGCTTCATTGTCACCTAGAGCCCAGAGCAGGGGTTTGCAGCCTGCTTTTGGTCCCTTTGTCACATCTTGAGGAGGATGTCACATACAAGAGCCCCACTGTGTGTTGTTCACTGTGGACCCCAACAGCGGGCCATCCAGGGAGTGGGCGCAGTACCCAGGTGCCCCTCATCATCGGCTGCATGTTGATTGACTTCCCGAGAGAAAATACTGACCTAGAGTGCACTGAACTGATTTGTGAGACCCCGGACTCTAGTCCCAGTCAGTACAGCTTTGCCCTGTCTTTCCACCTAGTATCTGTCACGGGAAGGCCCAGATAAGAATAACCACTGTGTTCTTCTTAACCAGAGCATTAGGGAAAGAATCCCTCTGTAAGTGATAGAAAATGCGTGTTTCATATTTTAAACCTGAGCGGAATTTGCAAACTATAATAGAAGCCACCATTGTCCCTAGAGTTGTGAAGAGTTCCGGGGGGGGTGGGGGGGTGGAAATAGCATATCTCACCTGATGAAAATGTCTGCCAATTGAAAATTAGTTTCTCATCAATTGCCTCCTTATTCTTTTAGCTTGTACTGAACGAAGTGGACATTTGGTGACGGGCTTCTCCGTGCCCTCCCTGTGGCCACGGGCCTATTCACACCGTTCCTGGCGCATTAAGTATCCCCAGTGCAGAGGATTAAGGCACGGTGGAAGCATACTCTGGATTTCACCCAGAGGTCACGGAGAGCCCCTCTTCCCTTGGCAGTCAGCGGCATTCTTATTACACTTCATTTATCTACTTGGGAGGACTCGGGAGGGCCAGCTGGGCCCCTGTCTGCACTCATCACGAGTTAATGTCTGAGTGAGGTGCTGTGGTCATGAACAAGTGCAGAAGGTACCCTGGTGGTCCTGCCAGACAAGAGGGGCCCTTAATTAGCAGCCACGTTCAATCAGGCTGCTTAACCCGCCGCGGGGCTGAGGTGGTCATGTCCTTCCTGCCACCCTCCTGGAAACACAGAGCCCACAGTCGGGCAGGGGCATCCGTGTGGCCCGGGATGAGGAAGATGGCGCAGACCCCAGCCCGACCCACGTCCAGGGGAGACCTGAACGTCGCTTTTATTTTTGACAGAGTAGTGAAGGTTCACCGAGAGACTCCCCCTCCCCCTTTAAAATCTTTTTGTCTTTTCCGAGTTCCTATTTCCCAAGCTGGACATCGTACTGGCTTGCTTTCCTTGCTGTCAGAAACAGCCTCGTGTCGTCCTGTTACGGAGCACGTCACTTAGGGCCAGCTGTGGAGACCGAGACAGCCCGAGACCTCGTGAGCTTTGAGGCCTTACTTCATCTCCGAATCACGGCATGTTCAGCTGTGAAGTGGAGGTGATTGTACCTGGCCTGTGCACCTAGCAGAGCTGTTAGGAAGAGCCGATATAGAAGCAGCTGTGCACTGTCAACCATTATGCAAGTCTGAGGTGAAATGACGGCATGCCAGGGTCAGGTCCCTTTGAGCTGACCATTCATTGTAGCCGAAGTAGGTATTTATTTTAATGGTCACATAGAGAACACGCAAACCTGCTGTTCTTGCTGGATGTTTGCATTTTATTAGAAATGCTATCTAATATTGCAGCATTTAATAAATGACAGATAAATGTAAGCACTTCCTCCAGTTTCGGCCATGTGACTCTAACGCACATTGAGGACCGTGGTAGACAGAGGGGCCAGTTGGGTAGGAGGGGGAAGAGAGAGAGTTTCTCAGCTCAGTGTGACATCTGTCGTGAGACCCTCCAGGCGCCGTTTAAACTGAAGGTGGGCTGTGTCATTTCATCAGTTCCCGGGCCCATGGCAGATGATTTGGGGACGGTCCACCTTGAGTCCTTGAGCAGACTCCTCAGTTCCCTCTGGGCAAGCTCGGCTTCTGATGGTACACGACGAACCCAGCATCTTCCCTCTCCCAGATGAAAAACTGGATTTATTTACCACAGGTGGCTCGAAATTCTTTCTGGTGATCACATAGCCCCCAAAACCAACGTGGAGGCAGCTCCCCATGCCCTTGTCAGGGGTGATGCAGAATAACTTGTGGGGTTTAAGTGAGCGGCAGTTCTAACACCTGCTGAGAGCAGTGCAGTGTGCTGGGGGCCCGGGGGACCGGCCAGGAGGAACTAATGGGCCTCGTGGACGGCTGGGGCTCGGCCACGGGGAGAGTCACATGCAGGCCAGGGAGGGGTTGGTAGAACCCATTCACTTAAGATGCAAATACTTAGCATTTTAAAGCTTACTGTAAACTTCAAGCTTCGTTCTTTAGTTAACTGGCAGATCGGAAAGTGCTGCGTCTTGGTGTAATGAAGCATTATGTTGGTATAGCGAAAAGGAAACTGCCCTCCTGGCGAGAATTTGGTCCCACCAGAAGCTCACGGTCTGATGCGGGGCGTCGCTTGGGAATGGATGTGTGTCTGTGTATATGTGTGCACGCAGGCGCCGTTCCTGACCAGGAAGCCGAGACCCAATTGCCCATTACATTGCCTAATTCCATCTGATGGTTTCCTGAAAGGCGTGTTGGATACCAAATCCGTCCTTGTTTGCAGGCTTCTTTTTTTTTTTTTTTAACCTAGGAAATGTCTTTTTACATGTGGTTTTCTTTTTATACTTTTGCTTTGGAAACATGGAAATGATTCGTGTAGGATTATTTTGATGGAGAGAAAAAGAATTGAAATTGAGGAATAAATCAGCCACTGGGTAGTTCTTGCAGCCAAAACCTGTTGGAGCCAAAGCTCCCACCGCATCTGGAACCTCGCTCTGGGCCTCGTGGGCATAAACTGGAACCTTGGCAATAAACTTCTGGACACAAGGTCGCCCTATGCCAGGGTTTCTGGAGTCCAGATTTAATATTGCACATTCCTCCTTGTTTTGAAAGGAGGAAATCATTACTTGAAATGTTAGGTAAATCTGTTCCATCCTGAACATGGAAATATTGAGGCTAGACACAGAACATGGAGAAGGAAGCTTGGACAGGTCATCTGCCTACCCTGAGCCTGTGCTTTGAACCTCAGCCTGTCAAGAAGGCCATCTTGTCTGTGGAGGACCGTGTGCCAAGCAGCTGCTCCCCTGGCCAGCTCAGGATACCCCGGACTTTGAGTTCCTAGCAGTGTGTCCTGAGCTGTCTTCAAACTCCATCATTCTCACTGTCACCATGACAACAGGGTTAAGCATGGAGTTCACTCAGTTAAGGGTCTAGGGTTAGCAACTTGACTCTGTTGCACAGCGTTCTCTCCTCATATACCCATATCTATACCTATGTCTTTGACCTTCAGAATTAGGGTCATATGTATTTGGGGGTTATTGTCGTATTAACTCCTGTTCATTCTTTAAACACTCCCTGAAATGGCTAGTATACAACTGCTTACCAGTAAAAGGTGGCTGGCTGCTCAGACTGTTCTGTGGATCCCACCCTCACGAGCTGTATAGGGATGGTACCTTTTTTATGGAATTACATGACATTGAATTATATTGAGATGAAATGGTAACTCCAGTCTGTTGTCAGTCTGTTCTATCCCAGAAACTCCATCGTTCTTGAAGTTTAGTACAGTGCAAAGAATAGTGACATTTGGATCCAAAGGGCAGAGACATGTATCTGAGTCACTCTTTTGCTTAGACACTCAGTGACTTCCCCAAGCCTCAGTTTCTTCATCTGTAAAATGGCAAAAACAATAGCAACGTTTCAAGTTTTTCTAGTGACAAGTAAATAAGACGAAGATGAAAAGTGCCATGTGAACATTTGTAAAATACGAGGCAGATGTTCATTGTATATGTAGATGTTTGTGCTAGAGAAAAAAGTATGTGATTCCCAACACTGTTTCATTTTCCCTGGTACTGGGGCCACTGCCCTTGGGGTTGTTTCAGGTAATATCAGCCTACCGTGATTAATCACAAACTTGGAAAAGTATGTTATTTGTTGTTCTTAGCAAGGGGGACACACAACTTCCCCTTTCAGCTCTGCTGATGTTACATGGATGGCCAGTGGTCAAGATGGACGTTAAGTATCCATCTTCCAGGCCTGGCCCATAAGATTCTCACCCGCCCTTTCCCCTTCCATTGCGATCTTGGAAGTCATGTGGGAAGATGGTGGTGTCACAAGTGAAAGAGGCTTGTCTGTGACTCAGCACTTGGAGGAGAGCCCTCTGACTAGCCTGGACTTGGCCACTGCCCTTGGGGTTGTTTCAGGTAATATTAGTCTCCCCTGATTAATCACAAACTTGGAAAAGGATATTATTTGCTATTCTTAGCATAGAAAGTAATTGCATTTTATGTAGCTTACATTTTATGCGTTATAAATATAATGCACTATTGCTTAGGGCTGTTTATGTCATGTTATATATATATATATATATATATATATATATATATATATATATATAATATTGTTACTAAAAGTGCAAATGAAAATCAACCTATTTGCAATTTTTATAAAGAGAACACAATTGCTCACAATGCAGCAAATTTATGTCTTGAGGTTGACTAAATTTTTGTGCATATCTTGACCACAAGGGAAGTTAAGAGACTCATTGAGAGGTGCGTCCCTGCTCGAGACAATAATACTACTATAAGATGAACTCCCGCTGACTGAGCAGTCACCATACGCCACACGGGCTGTGCTAAGAGCTTCGCAGACATGACAGGCATGTGCCGAAAATAAGACATTTGTCTTTTCCTTCACATTTTTTTATACCTATTAAAATTTAATTATGAGACAAAGCTTGTTTTTCCTTTTCTAGATTGTCAGACCCCTTTCCCCATTGTTATAGTAGAATGTGGCGCAGATGAATTGAGCGGGGGAGCTAATTATGTATGAGAACCTAATTTCTAAAATGTCGTAGGGCAGCCAGCTACTAAAATCAAATTCTGGCAGACTGTTGCAGATTGAAAAATTACACGTGTCTCTGTTGTGAACTGTGTCTGTTTTGGCTGGCGTGAAGAGCAAGAATAATTGTTCAGGGGGCCGTGGCTTACTAGTGGTTTACCAGTCTGTTCTTTAACTTTCTTGTATAAATATGTCCAGCCAAATACGGTTTCCTGCATGTTTCATCTATCTGCATTAAGCATTCAAGCGTTATAGCCACAATATAGGGTCCACCGAGGCAAACGCTGCTGTTGGTGATACGGGCCCAGCAACCACACGTGCTTTAGAATGAATTGACTTCAGGTTTGCAATTTTATCTCTTTCCTTTGACACCACTCTCCATCCCCAAAAATAAGGGGACAGAATTCACACCCCAAAGTAAACTGCAGCCAACACGGAACGTACTAGTCTTTGTGGGATCCATAGTATTGGGGCTTGTGTTTGAAGTTGTACGAGTGAGGTTGTTTGAAGATGGACAAATGATGGAAAAGGGATTTTCAGATACTGTCTTAAACTTAA
Source organism: Rhinolophus sinicus (assembly GCF_057876585.1). Taxonomy (NCBI): domain Eukaryota; kingdom Metazoa; phylum Chordata; class Mammalia; order Chiroptera; family Rhinolophidae; genus Rhinolophus; species Rhinolophus sinicus. The sequence goes on from NC_142517.1 coordinate 7,256,612, forward strand.
GGTGAACAAAACACTCTGGAGACGAGTATGGTGGCTGGGGAACCCCACAACCAGATCCCCGGGGTTCAGGTCCCAGCCTGGCACTTACATGGGTCTTAGTTTCCTTATTTGTAAAGCAGGACTAATTCTAGTACTAATTCTAGTACTTGCTGCCTCTGTTTCCTCACCAGTAAAATAGAGGGAAGCGTAGTGCTGTCTCAGAAGAGACTCGTTTCCTGTGCAATGCTGAGAACAGTGCCTGCAGAGAGCGGCGCTCCCCGGCTCCTGTAATTGTTACCGCCGTGACTGCATGTGCTCCGTATGTGGTGTCTGTTTTCGCTTTAGTGGAAAGCTCGGTTACAGATTCCCTGTTTTCTCAGCTTATCATACGAATGTCTGTTGCTCTCGTGTGTGCCTGTTTGTTCACCAAGTGTTTATGGAGTGCGTGCTGTGTGCTGGTCGCTGTGCCAGGACTGCGTTCCAAGCACGTCCACGTGTGTCCTCTGTCTTCAGTCGGAAACAGTGGGCGGGGCCGACTCTGCCCGGTCAGCATGAGGTGTGGCTTGTCCCGGGGCTCACTGTGGTCCCCTTTGGGGATGTCGTGATGGGGTCAAATTGGCCTCGGTCTGTGGGGCATTTGGGCTCAAGAGGACATGTCCAGACTATTTGCTTGCAGTTCTCTGCAGCTGATATTAAGCTCAGTTCATAAATATGACACGAGGTATATGAAACTCAGATATCCTTCAGAAGAAAGAAAAATGGCTAGCTTTTCCTCATGAGGATGTTTCTAAATGTTTACATTTTACTGTTATTATTAACCTTGTGATTTGGGTTAGTTGCTGAATTGTCATTTTTCCAAATTCAAGAACTAAGGCTTTGCAAAACTGGAGTGACTTCCTGAGCCTCCAGGCTGAATCCGGGACTCTATTTGTAGGGTCCAGCTTTTTGCTCCTTGGAAATCTGGCAGATCCAGATTAGAAAGAGCTGTATCAGACCCTGTGGACACGGCTAAGAATGGAACCTAACTGCTTATAGATCAAGAGGTAGGGGAGCAGAAGCAGACCAAAGTGTGAGAGAGGGCACGCGTGTGGGTGTCCACGCCTTGGGGAGCCCCGCTGACCCCCTGCTCTAAATAGCATCTCTAAACTGATAGCTTCCAAATTTACATCTTCAATCTCTCCATTGATCTTTAGATTCTTTTATTTATTTGCTGACGATATGTAAATTATAATTAGACTTAGCTATCTAATTTTTACCTTTCCAAAAGACATCTTAAAATTAGCTTGCTGCATTAATCAAGATAGTGTGTAGTGGTTTAAGGGTAGAGGTATAGATTAATGGAACAGAGCAGAGAGTTCAGAAATAGACTCACATTTATACGGCCAATTGATTTTTGATAAGGTGTCAAAGTCATTGAATGGGGGAAAAGATAGTCATTTTAATAAATGGTGCTCAAACAATTTGGTATCTATATGGAAAAGAATTATTGAATAAATAATGTGAATCTCAACCTTTACTTGATACCATATGGAAATTAGCTCAAATGGATCATAAATCTACTAAGTATGAGAGCTAAACTATTAAACTTCTAAAAGAAAAAAATAGGAGAAAATATTTTTGATATAGGAGTAGGAAAAGATTTCTTAAGACACAAAAAGTATGAATTATAAAAGAAAAATGTGATTAAAATGGACTTCGTTTAATTAAAATAAAAACCCTTTTGTTCTTTATAAGGCACAGTTAAAATAGAAAGGCAAGCCACAGACTGGGAAAAAATATTTGCAAAACATTTATTTGATGAAGGGCTTGTAGCCAGAATAAATAAAGAACCTTACAACTCAATATTAAGAAGACAACCCAATTTTTTTTTAAAGGCAAAAGATTTGAAAAGACACTTCATCAAAGAAAACATATGAATGGCAGAAGGTACATGAGACGATGCTCGATGTCACTAGGCTTCAGGAAAATGCAAGTTAAACTACAATGAGATACCATTACACACTCCTTAGCAGGACTGACAGTACCACGTGTTGGCACGGATGCGGAGAAACTGGAACTCTCATATGTTGCTGGTGGGAATGCAAAGTGATCCCGCCACTTCTGAGAACATTCTGGCAATATCTTAGAACATTAAATACACACTCACTCTGCGACCCAGCAATGCTACTCGTAGGGATTTGCCGAAGATAAATGAAAACGTATGTCCACTCAAAGATATGTATGCAGATGTTCACACAGCTTTATTCAAAATAGCCCCAAACTGGAAACAACCAAGTATTCATCAGTTGGTAAATGGATAAACAAATTGCTCAGCAATATAAAGGAGCAAAAGATTGATGCAATAACATGGGTGGGTCTCAGAAATACTACGCTAAGTGACAATCCATGGTTCATACCTGCCTGGAAGCCCTACCTGCCTTTCCCCCTCATCCCGCCTCACAGAACTATTCGTGCTGGTGCACACACACACACACACACACGCACACACACACACACATTCCTGCACGCACACACGCGTGGTGTGGGCCTCAGACATGGCAAGCACACACACCCTGCCTTGGGTCCTCGTGCTTGCTCTTTCCCTGCCCCCCTCTCCCGGATAGCTTTCCTGCTCTCACTTCCTTCAGGTCTCCGCTCACGTCAGGTATGAGAGAGGGCTTCCCTAATCATTCTTTGCAAGATATGAAACAGAATCAACCACCCCTCTTCTAATCTTCTTACCTAATATACAATGTATTTATTTGTTTAGTATCAGCCTCCTCCTGCCAGAATATAAGCCTGCTTGGTTTAGGGCTGTGTTTCTTGGTTTCTAGAAGTGTTACATAGTAAATGCTCAATAAGTAATTGTTAAATAAATAACAGTGAATGTACAAAATTAGGAATGCGGGCATTCCACTGCATTGTGTCGGCAGCTTTCCCCTCGCCTCCTCATTCATTCATGCACGGAACAGGCTCTGACTGCTTAGCTCAGAGAATCTGACGAAAAGCACACCAGGAATGAGTACAGATGCATTTAATATGTTCAAACGGGAAACCTCAACATTTTTTGCCAACGTGTTCAAACAGAGCTTTTTACACAGAAACTTCTCAAATGATGTGGAGCTCACCGATGGCTACTTAGCCCTCCCCCCCCCAATTATAAAAACAAAAATATAAGGCAAACCTAGGAGAAAATAATTGTGATATTTATAAAATATTGGACTTAAATGCTATTGAAATAACTGTGGACATGGAAGCAGTACTGTTTTCTGATATTATCATTCTGTTCTGTTGCTGAAGATTTGTTTCTTTTAATGCCAGGTTGGAGACTTTTAGACATAACACAAAATACTGGCTTTGGCTGGCACAGCCATAAATTATGTAGGGACAGTGTTAAGAGAGATTGTGACCAAAAGTCACCTTTATATAATAAACTTGCTGATTTAGGTCCGATGACCTTTGTACATGCAGCATTTCTGCTTTCCCCCATTCCTGAATTCTTCCTTCTGGAAGTTACTACTCGTTAGCATCGACCCAGCACATACCCTGCAGAGAAAGGTCAGGGCGGGTGACGCATCAGGTAGTTTTCCTTCCCTCCTTGTGAGTGGCCCAGGTCAGTCTGACAAGTTCTGTGGGGAGACAGGGAAAAAGCACTTCGGGATGATTTGCCAGTGTTCTGATTGAGTTCCGGTCCCTGCAGCTCTCACAGGCCCTGCCAGTACGTCTAATACAAATTCCTATCGTACTTTAAATAGTAAAAATAAACATGCTTTTGGGGATCAGTAAATTTGGTAAATCCAGGAAATTGATCATCTGGCTAATCTGTCATTTGGAAAACTGACCTAGCAAATGATAAACTGGCATTTATCAAGTGTCTTGTCTGCATCCATTGAGATAGTCACATCATTTTCCTCACTTTACCCACTCATGTGACGTTGACGTATTTTTCTTTTATTTATTTTTAAGTGTGTTTTTCCAGGACCCATCAGCTCCAAGTCAAGTAGTTGTTTCAATCTAGTTGTGGAGGGCACAGCTCACAGTGGCCCATGCAGGGATCGAACCGGCAACCTTGTTGTTAAGAGCACCGCGCTCTAACCAACTGAGCTAGCTGGCTGCCCCCTGATGTATTTTTCTGATGATAAACCATCCTTGCATTTCTAGGATAAACACTACTTGATTAAAATGTATTAATACATACAATACACGATTGAATTCAGTTGGGTAGCATTTCATTTAGGGTTTTCACATCTGTGTTTGTGAGTGAAGAGGGCCTATTGTTTTCTTGCTTACGTACTTAAAATTGAGATTATTCTGGAATCATGAAACAAGTCAGGCAGCTTTTCCTCTTTTTCTAATTTGTGGAACATAATGGAATGTTTTCAAAGTTAAAAACTGCAGCTGTCTTGAACCCCAGTTGTGTTTGGTTTACTTAAGCCACCAAAATATTTTTTTAAAGCTTTGTCCTTAATTAACCTTTTAAATTAAAAAGATACTTTTCTAGTTTCACTGTTTTTCTTTTTTCCAGTGAGTGACCTAAATTAACTGTTCAGTTAATTTTTAATGAATATTTATTCACTCATTCATTTGACATTCATTTGGATTTATTGGGCATTTGCTCTGCACAGGGCATTATCCCAGGCCCTCGGGGAGAAACGAATGGCAAGAGTCCTTCCCTCATTTCTTCCAGAAGAGAAACAGATCTCGTTCACCAGATAGCATGTCTCATTCTATGAAAGGAAGGGCTTGGACCACTTGGGACCCTCAGACATTTGTCTCTCATGGAATGCTAATTTTGCATATTTGTTGAGCTCTACAGTAGTCGTGGTCCCAAATTTTGCAGTTTCAGTTAGAAATATACATCATCATTCATTCAACTATTTATAAAGTACCTACTATGTGCTAGGCAATGTGTGTGGCTTAGAAACTGAAGTTGATTTCAGTAGTTTGTGCTGAAGGTTGTCAGTATTTTGGAAGCTGCATATTATCATCATTTACCCCCATTTTTTTTTTTTTTTTTTTTTTTAAAGATTTTATTGGGGGAAGGGGAACAGGACTTTATTGGGGAACAATGGTCAAATTGTTGTCCTTTCAGTCTTAGTTGTGGGGGGTTCTGTTCAGCTTCAAGTTGTTGTTCTTTCAGTCTTAGTTGTGGAGGGCGCAGCTCAGCTCCAGGTCCAGTTGCCGTTGCTAGTTGCAGGGGGTGCAGCCCACCATCCCTTGCGGGAGTCGAACCGGCAACCTTGTGGTTGAGAGGACAGGCTCCAACCAACTGAGCCATCCGGGAGCTCAGCGGCAGCTCAGCTCAAGGTGCCGTGTTCAATTTTAGTTGCAGGGGGCGCTGCCCACCATCCCTTGCGGGAGTCGAGGAATTGAACTGGCAACCTTGTGGTTGAGAGCCCGCGCTCCAACCAACAACTGAGCCATCCGGGAGGCAGCTCAGCTCAAGGTGCCGTGTTCAATCTTAGTTGCAGGGGGCAGAGCCCACCATCCCTTGCGGGACTCGAGGAATTGAACTGGCAACCTTGTGGTTGAGAGCCCACTGGCCCATGTGGGAATCGAACCAGCAGCCTTCGGAGTTAGGAGCACGGAGCTCTAACCGCCTGAGCCACCGGGCCGGCCCCTACCCCCATTTTTAATACTGTATTTTAAACGTGTTTGAAGGCATGAACTTCTCAGGGGGTCCCTCCTGAGACCCCTGTGTCCCCCCTGCCCTGCTCTGCACACGTGCGCGTGCACGCGCTTGCTTGTGAACGAGCACTATCTATGTGTCTTAGCAGAGAAGGGGGTACTTTTCTCAGTGTTTGCAGCTCAGGTATGATGATGTGGCATGGTTTCCATGCGTTGTGTTTCCGGAAAGGAAATGAAGGGTGTGGGTTTCTGAATTCTTAACCTGGTGCCGTTGCCAGAGAGCAGAGCCATGCTCATCAGGCGTCTTCCCTCTATAGTCTGACTCATTCTCTAGCTGACCTTACCTGGTCCCACGGCTCTAAGAACCCTCTCCATGGTGTTGGTTCCCAAAAGAGTGGCCTTGCCCCGACCTCTCTGGGGAGTAATCCCTCCCTTCAACTCCAGACTACTGCTTACAGTCATTGGGCTGTCCTGCAGGCATCTCACACTTGCCACAGCCAAACCTGATCCCAGCTTCTACCTGCTCAGCTCCTGGCTTCCTCCTTTCAGCATATGGCACCTCCCGTCTTTTCTAGTTGTGCAAGTCAGAAATTTTGGACTCATCCTTGACACCTGTCTTTCTTTCCGGAACCCAATTCATCATCAAATTCTGTTGTCTCCACTTTGAAAGGATCTAGAATGCATCCACCTGGCGCTCCCAGCCCAGCACATGCAGCCTCGCCTCTCTGCCTGCCTCATTGCAGTCAGCCTTCCAGCGGACGCCTTTACTACCACCGCCCGCCACACCATACTCTGTGTAGCAGTCAGGTGAACCCTCATAAAATACAAGTCAGATTGTATCATCCCTCTGCTTAGAACGGCTCAGCATTGCTTCTGATTTCATTCAGTATCAAATCCAGAATTCAGACCTTCAAACCTCTAAATCTGACCCCCAACTCCTGTAGTGCCCCCCCACACACACACGCTCAGTGTATTCAGACGCCTCGATCACCTTGTTCTTCCCCAGACCCACTGAGGGCCTTTGGCTCTGCTGTTCCCGTTGCTGGCACTTTCCTCTCCTAGATGTCTTCATGGCATTCTTCTGTCACTTCCTTCTCCTCTCTGAGCAAATGTCTTACCAGAGGGCCTAGGCTGACCATTCCACACAAAACCAGCACCCTCCCCTTGTCCCTCTCTATCCCTTTTACTCTGCTTTGTTGTCACCACGCTGACATCTTGTGTATTTACCTGCCCCCACCCCCGTATACACACCAGAATCCAGTTTAGGGGCAGAGACAGATCATTTTCACTGTAACAGCCCAGAGCCTAGAGGAGGGCCTGGCACACAGCACGCGTTCCCTGAATCATCTGGGCTGGTGTGCTCCGAGGGACTTAGAGATCGCCCCTTAGGGAAAGTTCCTCTGGGAGGCAGGATGCGTGGCCTGGTTCGCATCCCTGACTTGTCCTTAGCAGGGGCTGAGGACCCAGGGTGAGTCTGAACACAGTCCGAGGAGAAGCGCGCCTTTCACAGGGGGTTACGGGGCTTCTGGGCAGCTGTCCTGACTCAGTGGCCCTCATAGCACCTCTGTGAACGAGGCAGCGATGATCCCCATTTGACAGATGAAGAATCTGAGGCCCAAGGTTAAGTAACTTGCCCGAGGCTCTGGGCTGGAAAATGTTGGAGATGAGAGAGACCACACCGTCTTGTTCTAGCTGTCAGCTTCTGGCTACAGGCAAATTTCTGTGAAGTCTGATGTATCTTTAACATTCTCACAAATTTTGCATGGTTTCTACTCCATAATTCTGGTGCGTATTTGCTTTAACATAATAATATTTTAACCCACCAGCTTACTCAGCCGTTTTGCTTCTCAGAGTGATATGGATGCACTAGTGACAGGGCACCTATCCTCTTACGTTTCCGTGCGCCCTCCCGTGGGCGCCGGGGCTCCAGAAAGACGCCGCTGTACCTGAGGAGATGCCCAGACGTGAACAGAACAATAGCAAGCGTAGTGATTTGACCTAAAGACCTCAACAACTTTAACCTTTGTCTACATAAAGGTAACGTGTCTCCTCTTAGTAGAAACCCAATCGTTTAATGAGAGATGAAAGTACATTAGGGTTTCCGGTTTCTACAAGGATAGGGGAGTGAGTGCAGAGTTCGCTAATGGTGGAACGGAGGGAGCACGACACGTGTCCACCCTTGTCCAGTGGTGGACAGCAGCCCCCTGTGCTGGGTCATCACCGAGGCGGTTAGCACCAAGGACGTTTGGCATGTGACGTCACAAGGAAACCCGAGGGAAATGAAACCAAACGGAGAGGATAAATGTCGTGGCGAAGGTGTAGGTAGCCTTTTCCGTCTCAGTCATCCTGAAAGGGCTGAGCCTGGCAGGGCACAGCCTTCTCCAGACCCTCCCCTGAATCTTCCTTTTCCTGTTTTTTGGTGGCAGTTCCAGGCGGCACTGCACGTCTCCACAGCTCTGTGGTTCCGAGATGAGACGTTGACTGTCGGTCTCATTATTGGGGAGCAGTTATTTGTCGTGTGTGCTGGGCGTGCCCCTTACCCGCTGTGTGACCCTGGACACGTTACTCCAGTTGCCTCCTCTACAAATGTCAGGGTCCCCAGCTGGGGGCACTGTCCCCAGGATTAAATGGAATCCCGAGCAGCCGCTCACACCGGGACTGACGGAACAGGATCAGTTGCTGACTCTCTTCCTCCTTAGTCTGAATCACGCGGAAGTGCCATTTCTGCAGGTCTCCAGGGGTGGGATGTCAGCAGTGACTTCATACGGTTCCACCCGATACTCAGGCTCTGACACGACATGGTACAATGAGCAGATTGTAAACAGGTGGCAGCTGTCCCTGGTCACACAGATGCCAAAGTGAGCTCGTCCTCTTGCCCTGTGACAGCAGAAAAGGCTGCTTTCCCCGGGGATTAGCGCTGGAACCTGCCCAGTGGCCTCCAGGTGATTTAAGCAGGGTCCGTGCCTAGGTTTCACTATTGGCACCTGGTTAATGGAGTGGGGATTTGGGGACCCGCCACCGAGCTTGCCTTTTCCTGGTGTGTGCAGCACAGTCCCGAGCGTCTGGATGACAGGTCACGCAGCCTCCGCCTGGGGTGCAAGGCGCATGCGTGGCGGTGGCTGGCTCCTGCCGGCGCTGCTTGTCGTGGCCGGCAGCTTCTCCTCCGGAGTCACAGTGTAACACCTGCACCGCCATGTGAGAGGATGCCCCATTCTAACCTGCGTTTCTTCTTTTCTTTTCTTTTTCCCCCTCTCTTTTCCCATTGCCAAGAGTGTGTTGGGGAAGGAAGAGCCCTGCAAGGTTTCTGAAACCATGGAAACTTAATCCTCGTGGTCTAGCAAACAGGCCCCTTTGAAACAGCCGCATTCCACTTGGCCCCGTGGGCCCCCGCTTATGTGCCCCCCCAATGACGTGGCTTGGGAGGGCCCCCGTTCCAGGGGCTCAGCGCTGCTCTCGGCCCCAGCCTGCCCATCGCATGTTCCCCATCACTCTCTATTTCTCTCCTACGGTACAAACCCACCTAGAGTAGGTTACATTTAATGGGGTGAGAAAAATCCACACGGTAAGAGAAAAGTCGCAGGTGAGGTCAAGCTGCTTCCTCCCGGGAGGCAGAATGATTTTCTCCTCTCTGGCTCCCACACCGAAAATTCATACAAAAGAGCTCTTTTTATGTTTGATGTATTGCTTTTAAAAACCAAATCCTTCATGTTTTTTCATTTTGGGTTCATAACTCTTGGCCGACCCAGCAGGAATTTGGCAGTTGGCTGGGCTGCTTCTCCCAAATGCTGAAAGCTGCCTCGCTGAGCGTCCCTGGCTGCTGGAAAGACGGGGTGGGTGGGGAAGGAGGGCTGGGGAGCACTGGGGGTGCCCCCCCGCCCCAGTTTGTGTGCATTAAGGGGCTTATTGCTTGTTGACACTGATAGCATGTATGGGGCTCCTGACATGCTTCTTGCTGCGTGGTTGAATTTTTTTTGTAATCAAGACTTTTTTTAGGGTTACCCAAGGCACAGCGAGGTGGACATAGGTTTTGTTTGGGACAGGCGCGTAATTTCCCCGTGTGAAATCATTTCTGTTATGATTCATGCTAGGCAGATTTAACCCACTGTAGCTACAAGTAAGCTCAAACTAAGGCACACCTTAATTTATTTCATTTTATTCTGTTGACAAAGCACACTATCCAACACCCTCATTCTTTGCTTTAAAAAGAATCCGAAACCACACGAGTGCCAAATCAACACAGATGGGCAATGATGGTGAATGGAATGGCTTAAGAGAATTCTGCCAACATCACAATTTGTTTAAATGGAGAGAACACCCAAATCGTGCCATCTCCTTCTTTTCGGAAACTCCAATGCTCTGCAGGCTGGCTGAAAGGATACCTTGCTAGCGGGGTCATACGGCCTACCCCATCTTCCAGTCCAGTGCAGGGAAGCCCCCTTGCTGTCTGAGTCTTGACAGATCATATCGGAGTCTTCTTTCTGCCTTCTGGATTTTTCTCTGTGGGTGAGCGGAAACGTAAGACTCTGAGAAAGGCAGCCAAATGCAGAATACACACACACACACACACACACACACACACACACACACACACTGTAATTATTGTTATGTCTTTACTCTGAATATAGGAACCAAGATAATATCATAGGACCCTACTTTATAATCCTCGTCAATGCATTGCACACTCTTCACTTACTAAATTAGCAAAAAACCAAACAAACAAGTAACGTGATTCTTTAAAATGACACTATCGGAGACAGGCGAGGGTATAATGAAACAGGTACTCTTCTTAAACCCTTGTTTAAACCTTGATGGGAGTGTACGTTGGAACAACCTTTTGAAAGCAACTCGATGGTAGGCGTTAGGAAGCATACGAAGTGCACATCCTCTGACCGAGTCACCCTCCTACCGGGGATCTGTTCTTAAGAAATACTCAGATATACAGGAAAACCCATACTTAGGAAGATTTACAATTAAATACGTTGTGTACAGTCACTCGGTGGACTATTACCCATCAACAGAAAGACTAACAATATGAGAAATGCTCAGATCAATTAAAAAGCAGGTTAAATAAATTAATAGCTCATAGATTAAAATCCTAAAACATGCATCTGGAAAAGAACTAGGAAAAATGGACAAGTGATAATAGCTGTGTCTGAATGAATGATGACATCTTTCATTAATATTTTCCAAACTATCTGTAGCACAATTACTTTCCTAAATTAAATATCCTACATACTTTTGACCACAGTAAAGGAAATGTTACTTTGGACTTCACTGATTCAAAATTTATGATTCTGTGGACAGAGATTAAATTGGAATTTCCTTTGTTTATGGGCACAAACAAAATTATTGGGAAAATGTTTGAATTACTTGAGCAGTTCAAGCCTGAAGGCATACTCTAGCACAATTTTAATTAATTGAATGCATTTAAATAATTTTTTGTCACCCCATCAGACTAGAGTTGTCTGACTCTGATTTCATTCTCTTTGTGACATTAGGTGTAAGAGGTGGTGTATACTCTTTAAGAAGTAAGAACAAATCGTGTCCCATGGCTTAGGAGGCTGTAGATAGTCATTTTGTTGCCTTTTTCTAGTAGGATAATGAAGGTACTCGTTTACTAACTGGAGAGACTCTCATACCTACTAGAACTTTGTTAATCAAAGAATATGTTCCTGATCTTGACAGTCACACACACACACACACACACACACACACACACACAAAGTGCCCTACCAAAAAAACCAAAAATCCAACTACTGGCGGTTAAAGACCTCCAGTATATGACTGCACCCCAGTCTATAGGAAATGGGGTGACTGTACATGGGTTCCCTTGTGCACCAGCGTATTATAATGAGTTATTCATCTTTACCAAAGAAGTTATTCATCCTCACTAAAAATGTCTTTGAGTTTTTATAACTGCAGGATCCTTTTAATAACACACTCATTTTCTATAATAATCTTCAACCGTAATGCAGCGCATACGCCTCTCTCGCAGACCCCGCCCACAAGCTCTCCTCTGCCCCTCATTACAGACCTGGGCTGTAGCAGGAACTTTCATCTTCCTCCTCGCATTTTAATGCTTATCGTAAAAAGCATTATGAGAAGTTCCAGGCAGTTTCATTTTGTGAAAGTACACCCGGCAATCTTGATTTCATTAGAATGTTAAGCTCTGTTTACTATTCTTGGCTTTATGAGGGTCATTCACTGGGACAGCATTTAGCAGTAAGTATGTCAGTCCCCACGTTCTGCTGGAGATCCCACCAGGTCCCTCAGCTGACCGAGGGTGGCTGTGCTGTGCCGTTTGGCTCTGTGAACCCAGCACGCGGCTACCGTAGTGAGCTCTGCCCCGCGGTCTCGCCAGCTGTGTCTGGTCCTCAGGTTCTGCAGGATGCTTGTCCCAGCATTTAGCCTGGGTGCATGGGGGATGCGTGCACAGTACAGCTTCAGGAAGACAAAGTGCCATCTCCCGGAAATGCCACCATTTCATCTTTTCTGGGGAGGGGTCGTTGAACAGTTTACTAGGCGCTTGACGGAGTGGAGCACTCCAGCCAAATGGAAACGGAAGAAAGCTAGGATCCAACTCAAGCCAGCCAGAGGGATGACAAGCCAGGGAAATAAGCAAAAGACAGTGACATTTCCTCCAGGAGCACTGACCCCCCTCGGGTGGGTGGTCCCAGGCAGAGGCAGCTTCTGTCCTGGTTGTCGGCCAGGAGGGGGTAACAAGCACCAGTATCGGCATAGCACTTGCTAGCTTTCCTGGGTGTTCTCCTAGTAGGTCTTTTCTCTTATTCCTTACAGCCACATGAGGTGAGTGGTTCCTCTTTTTCCAGAATATGCTGTGATAGAGGACCTCAGACAAGGCTGAAGGGTGCCTTGTTGTAAAATGACCTAATCTGGAAGGTGAGAGCTGTCCGCCCCTAGAACAGATACCGCCATGAAGACTTTTCATTCCTTCCATCACGTCAGTTTGATCATGGAGAGGAAACGAGGGAGGAACTGACATTAACTAGATGCCCACAGTGTGCCCGGTGCTCTGCCAGGGTGTGCCCGTGCAGGATGATAGTTATTCCGCATGCGGCTAAGTGAGATGAAGGGGTAAAGTTTATCTCTGAGGAGATGGAGGGGGAGTCTGCATAGCATGTAACCCCTCAGGGGAGCCCCAGCAAGGCGCCTACACTGGGCTTCCTGCCACCCCTGTTGTGGCCAAGGGTCCCAGAACCCTCTGGATGGAGCGCGTGCCTGCTGAATGGTGGTGGTGCTGGATAGCGCTAGTGGGGCCCAGTACTCCCCCAAAAGGTAGGTGCTGAGTTGCCAGTTTCCTGGTAAGATTAAAGCGGTGCCTCATCCCAGCGTGGCCCTAGGGAATGCTCTTGGAAGAGCATCCAAAACTGAGTGGCATGGGACTTGGAGTAGAAGTGACAGTGTCCTAGGCAAACCAACGTGCATGTGCACACATGCATACACATGTGTGCACACGTACGCACACACACATCGCCCACTGAAAAAGTGGAGTGATCCGTATTCCTGGGATTTGCTCAGTTCTTCTTGGCCCTGATAAGTTCCAGCTCTGGAACGTAGTTGAATGCAGTGCTATATGCAGATGAAGTGACGAACAAAGCCAAGCCTTCTTCCACACGTGTTCACTTCTTGAGATGCAATTCAGGGGTTGCTGTGCCTTGAACCCCCCACCCCACCCCTGTGAAGTGAGCTGACTCCCTCTGAGCTCTGACCCCATCTGATTGTCCCTACGTAAGTCTTTTGAGGACCCTTTATCCTCCTACTGCTGACCATTGTTCCTGTCCAAGTCCTTTCCCTGGTTTGACTAAACGTTCAGTGAGAATTCGACTTTCCTTAAGATTTGTTTGCATTCTCTTGTGTTGCAAATGTGGTATTTTAATTAATTAGAATCTAGCATATAAATACCTCTTGTTAAAAACTGCCACCACCACCCCACCTCCCTGCCCTGTGACTTTCTCTGTCATTGTTTCAGATGATTCAGGATGTCTTTTTGAAAGAATTTTTAAAGAAAAATGAAACAAAGAAAATGCATGGAAAAGATTTATGTATTTGGTTGGGGGAGGGGGAAATTAAACTTCTCATAATAGTTTTTAAATTAAATTTTGTACTCGTCCAAATCCTTTCCTTCTCCACCCCTTCCTCTGATATTCCCTCACTCATTAAAACATAGGATTTTGATGGTATTCACAGGGAAGCTGATTTACTGGAATAAAGAAGTTCTTTAAGTTTTAAATTTTGGACCATTCCCAGTGTGTCTGAACCTGGGTTTCAGATTTTACTGGCATTTTGTTGGCAGAGCCGTCTTTGGAGCCCGTCCTTATTTGAGCGTGTTTCCTGACACCTTTGGCGGTATGGTACTATGGTTTTTAGATTTTTTAAAAAAGTTTAAATAGAAAAGCATATATAAACATATACAGAAGATTGATTATAAAATGTCAAGCAAAATAAAAGGGCAATAAAAACTCTCAAAAATTAACAAATGGGAAGTACTTTCTTTTTAAAGGGGCAGAAAAAGGCAGGCTGAAGACAAAGATCCCAGGAGAGAAGGGTTTCAGGAAACCCCAGGAAAAGCTGACTTTTCATCTGTGTTCAGTGTCCTTTTCGCACACAAGTGTCTTATTGAAATAGGGTCTCGGGCGCTGCACTTCCCTCTGCCTGTACTAGGCCCACGGTCAGTACTTGCGGTCATCAGGGCCAGACAGCATCCCCCTGAGAAGAAGGGCTAGCTTATGGGGTGAGGACTGGGTGACGGGACCATGCCTGCATTGGGTTAGGGTTAGGGTTAGGACCATACCTGCATTGGGGGCGTCCCCAGGACCAGCCGCAGAGGGAATCCTTTGCCCCGTCCTCCCAGGCCTGCAAGGGCAAGAGAGGATATAGTATTTTCCTGAGCCCCTTGGAGAATCAGTGAGAGTGGAGACCGAAGTGCAATGTTGGCAGCTCCACTGAGTCGTAAAGCTAGCACCCACTTACTGAGGACGCCCTAAGAGCATTTCCACGGAGACCAGGCACAAGGCCAGGATGCCCACGCTCCACTTCTGTTAACATCATCCTAGAGATATCAGCCATTTCAAATAGACGGGAGAGTCGATTACAGGTTACAAATTGAAAAAGAAGTAAAACTACGTCTGCAAGTGGATATGACGGTATGCGTGGGAAACCTTAGAGAATCCATGGTGAAACTAACTGAAACAACCAAAGAATTCAGGAAGGACGCAGGACAGAGAATGTCCTGCCAGGACAAAGCCTGACCATAAGCCAGCCTCAAGGGGCAACAGAGTTGGGTAGGAAACAGAATTGGGGAGGGGTGATTGGGAAATAACCATTTGAACGAAAATCTTTATAGAACTGGATTCTGAACCAGGTTTAGTTCGTGGGGGCCATAAACCCAGCATATCATGGAGCAAAGCCCTGCATTAAAGAAAGAGGCCCCTTGTCCCACTGAGTGAAGAGTTAAGCTGGTGCTAAGCTTTCTGGTCAAACAAGCTCTGGCATGCTGCTTGATCTCTGGCAGGGTGGGGTGCAAGGAAGGCTCTGGAGAGAGGTCTGAGCCATGAGACGGAAGGGGGAAGGGTGATACCCAGGGCAGCAAGGTGGTGAAAGAAGCAATGGTTTTGAGGCCAGCTGGCAGGGGCAGGAAATTCTTCCTCATAATTACCCTTGAAGCAGCAGCTCTATTGGGGTGGAAAGAAAGAGCCCGGTGAGGGCCTGAGTGGTCCTCCCTCAGGGTGGAGCTTCCCTTCTAGAGGAAGAAATTCATTACCTTTGTGTTGCTTTGTCTGCCCAGATGTTTCAGCAGCCCCTTGGCTCTGTAGGTAATGAAACTGCTTCTTATAGTAGTTTATGTAATTGGGTGAGGACAGATGGGCATATTCGAAACAAGAACGTGTAGAGAGCCAGGAAGACACCCACTCAGGCACAGAAGTCAGGGCTAACGAACTTTGGCACAAGTGGTATGGCGTCTAATCTTAAAACTTTAAGATAACTTTATTTCCGTTGTAAAAAATGCAAGAACCCCGTTTTGATTTTACTCTTTGGGCCTACATTTTCATAACTTTCCAGAAAATGTATAACCCCCAGGACCTTCAAATTTACACAACTAGAAAAAGCATTTTAAGAGGATGGTGGCATGTCTACCTTCAAATCTGGTTTTGATAAAGGAAGATATTCTTTGGTAGCGACTCAGGAAGTGGGGCTCGACACTAGGCAACCCTGGTTAAGTGTTCTGGGACCTCGCTGGGCTCCTTAACCTGTGTCACCTCTGCTTCCTCCTTAGTCACGTGAGACCACGTGGCAGTGACCATCACGAGAATCGCTGGAGTGCTTAAGTGAGAAAATCGCTGACACCAAGGGCCCAGCACATGGTTAGGTGCTCAGTTAATGGAACCATGGTGTTACATGCAGGCTTGAACTTCGTGGTACCTTCTGAGGACCCGAAGATCCCATTCTTTACCTATAGTTGCAGAGAGCACGGCTCATCCATTCATTAGTTCACAAGGCCTTAGAGAAATCATAAAGTGAGTGGGGAAACGGTGCCGTGTTGGCCGGTGTACGGACTGTGGGAAGACTGTCATATTGAGGTAGCGGTCAAGACTGGTGTGTGTGTGTGTGTGTGTGTGTGTGTGAGAGAGAGAGAGAGAGAGAGAGAGAGAGAGAGAGCGACCCAGCCCTTGGCATGCTGCATGGGGCTAAAAACTACAGACCTGACATCTGGTGACTGAATGAAGCCACCCTAAGGGGACAGAACACTAACAGGGAACTTGATCATCACTAAGTCGTGATCTTGGGCACAGTGGCCTTCTCAGATATATACTTTCTGTCCCACTGCCAATCGCTTATTCCTTTCTCCCTTTTTTCCTTTTTCTCAACTACCAATCATCATCTTAGCTCTAGAAAATAAAATCTCTCCATTTGTGGGACTGTTTCTGTATTACCCTAGAGGACATGAAAAGAATACAGTACTTTATTTTCAGCAGTCGTGGTGGCCAGAGGAGAATTATTAACTCCTTGATGTTGTAGTGCCAAGGATTTTCCAAGAAATATAGTTTTTTAGAATGTATTGAGAAATAGCTTTGGATGCAGTGGTTTCAGAACATCAGCCTTTGGACTAGCTGGATTCTAATCACTTAGGACAGATGCAAGCTCTGCTCTGGGGATTGGGATTCAGTGGGACTAAGGTGGGCCTTAGCATCTATTTGTTTTGTTTTTAAAACTCCACATGTGGTTCTGACGTGCAACATTGTTAGAGGTCCTCGCCCCAGAGGCAGATTCTGTGACCTTGATTCTATGGTCAAGATCCTATGTTTGTTGCGCTTGCTGGTTCCTAGCAATGACCGAGTCATTTCTTAAAACTGAGTGCAAAACATCTAAATATGTTCTCACTTTTTCTGAAGTTTTAATGGAGATGATTGAGGAGAGTCTTAAAACAGTTCCTCTATGAATCCTGTCTTCTTCATAAACATGAGGAATGCTTTGTGGAATGTCAAAAATCCTGGTCATTCTGGCCGAACTCTACCAGACGTGGTCCATACCTTCCTTTTTTTTTTTTTTTTTTTTTTAAGATTTTATTGGGGAAGGGGAACAGGACTTTATTGGGGAACAGTGTGTACTTCCAGAACTTTTTTTCCAAGTCAAGTTGTTGCCCTTTCAATCTTAGTTGTGGAGGGTTTTGTTCAGCTTCAAGTTGTTGTCCTTTCAGTCTTAGTTGTGGAGGGCGCAGCTCAGCTCCAGGTCCAGTTGCCATTGCTAGTTGCAGGGGGTGCAGCCCACCATCCCTTGCGGGGGTCGAACCGGCAACCTTGTGGTTGAGAGGACATGCTCCAACCAACTGAGCCATCCGGGAGCTCAGCGGCAGCTCAGCTCAAGGTGCCGTGTTCAATCTTAGTTGCAGGGGGCGCTGCCCACCATCCCTTGCAGGAGTCGAGGAATTGAACTAGCAACCTTGTGGTTGAGAGCCCACTGGCCCATGTGGGAATTGAACCGGCAGCCTTCGGAGTTAGGAGCACGGAGCTCTAACCGCCTGAGCCACCGGGCTGGCCCGGTCCATACCTTCTTGAGAAGGTCTAATGTCCATCCAGCCTGACTGTCTATCTGGGGGTGAAAGTGAAGCCTCAATTCAGGTTCTTGGGCACAAATTCCTGAACTCTGTCTATGTGAATGCAACTCATTGACATATTCTCCAGGAATTGCAAAAAACTCACACAGAGCTATGGGTGTAAAGACATTTAATGCAGACCATGAGAACTAAAACCACTTCTAGAGGAAATGAAAAACATTTACCTTGGAATTGTCCTATAGGATCATTGGCTGAAACTTCTTTTTAGTCTTGTTGGAGGCAGTACTTCAGTAAAAACATCATGGACTCATAGAAAATGAAAGAAAAAATTCAAGTTCTTTTTCATGAAGTAAATGATGTTGATATTTAAATCTATAAAGACAACACAGAAAATTACAGACCAGTATAACTTCTGAGTTATTCAGAAATAATAAATATTAATAAACAGAATCTATACCACATATAGAACGTAGTATACCATGATCAAATATTTTTTTCCAGGAATGCAAGGTTAGTTCAATATTAGAAAAACTAAATTAATATATTTATAGACATATTAATTCATTAATATATTAAAAGATTGAAAGAGAAACAGCATATGATTATCTTCATAGATGCTGAAAAAGCATTTTTTAAAATTCAACGTCCTATCTTCATAAATACATTCCAAAAAATAGAAATTAATGGATATTTTATTAATATGAGTGTGCGTGTGTGTATGTGTGTTTGAGTCCTAAAGACAGCATCTTACATAGTGGTAGAACCCTAACAAGTAAGGGTTCCAGCAAGATCAGAAATAAGGCAAGGATGCCCACTGTCTCCACTTCTATTTAACATTGTGCTGATGATATTAGCCAATCCAAATAGATAAGAGAAGTCAATTAGAGACATAATTGAAAAGGAAGGAAAACTATCTATTTGCCGATTGTATGATAGTGTATCTGGGAAAACTTAGAAAATCGTGATGAAGTCAGGCAATAAAAGAGTTAGTCAGGGAGCAGGATATAAAATTACTATGCAGAAATCAATAGTCTTTGTATACACAAACAATAACCAGTAAACGATATTATGGTATGATTTATAATAGAAACAACTAAGATAAAATACCTAAGAATCAATTTAACAAAAGAACGTTCAAATTTGCATACGGTAACTTTAAGACATCTGTGAAAGACACAAAAGTAAACTTGAACCAAATGTAAGACACCCCTTGCTCATAGGCAGGACAATTCAACATCACAAAGATGTCAGTTCTCCCCAAGTTATTTTATAAATGTAATGCATTTGTACAAAAATACCATTAAGGTGGTGGTTTTTAAAAAATCATTAAGCTAGACAAGTAGATGCTAAAGTTCATTTGGAAAAGTATATATGCAAGAATAGCTAGGAAAACAATGGAAAAGTAAAGCCATATAAAGCCATGGATGGTACTAGTCTTGTGAGACTTTAAAACATACTATAAAACCTCTATAATTAAAACAGTGTGATATTGGCACATGAGTAAATGGAGAGACCAACAGAAAGGAGTAGAAAGTCCAGAAATGGACCTGAGCACATATAAAAATTAAGTGTATAATAAAGGTGGCATCTCAGATTCCTAGGCCAAAGGTAGATTTGTTAAGAAATGGTCCTGGGTGACGGGATGAAGAAACTGTGGTACATTTATACAGTGGAGTATTACTCAGCCATAAAGAAGAATGAAATCTTACCATTTGCCATGATATGGATGGACCCAGAGAACATTATGCTAAGTGACATAAGTCAGTCAGGGAAAGACAAATACCATATGATCTCACTTATCTGTGGAATCTAAAGAACTGAATAAATGAGCAAAGTAAACAGAAATAGTCTCAGAGACATAGAGGAAAAACTGATAGTTGCTAGAAGAGAGGGGGATGGGGTGTGGGAGAAGGTAAAGGGATTAGACAGCACAAATTGGTAACTACAATATTGCCACGGGGAAAGACAGTTTGGGGAATATAATCAATGATGTTGTAAAGATTTTGTAGGTTGTCAGACGAGCATTTGTCTTATTAGGGAGACCACTTCATGGACGGTGTACATGCTTGACCACTGCACTGTACATCTGAAGCTGAAGCTGAATACTATTGTATGTCAACTATAATTTTATATATATGTATGTGTGTGTGTATATATATATATATATATATATATGACTATATATATATATATATATAGTCACAGGATATGGAGTATAACATAGGGAATAGAGTCAATGGAATTGTAATAGATACATAGGATGTCAGAGGGGCAATAGATTGGGGGAGGGGGTTATCACTTTGTGAGGGAGAAATGTCTAACTATTGCATTGTTTTGTACACCCGAAACTAATAAAAGAAAAGAAAAGAAAGAAATGGTCCTGGGACAATTTGATAGACATTTGAGGAAAAAGATAGAATCAGATCTCTACCTTTAACCATACATAAAAATAAATACCAAATGGATCAGCGATCTAAATTTAAAAAGTGATGTTCTTTAAGTACTAGAGACAAGTAGATGAATTCCTTATACCTGGGTATAAGGGAAAGCTCTGAATGACACGAAAACAAGAGGCAGTAAAAGAAAAGGTTGATACATTCGACTACATAAAAATAAAAATAAAAATTTGCATGATAAACACCATAAACAAAATCAAAAGACAAACAACAAACTGGGAGAAAATATTGGCAAGATAACACAGGTAAAGCACTAATATTCCCTAATATGTAAGGAACTCTTAATAATAGGCAAAAGACATGAACAGGTAATTGACACTAAATGGCCCTTAAACATATGAAAGCCTCACATATAAGAGAAATGCAAATTACAACTACACTGAAATATCATCTCTCACATATCAGATTGACAAAACCTAAAAAAGTGTGACGTCAGGGTCTATTGGCGAGACTACATGGAAACAGACATCCCATCCACGGCTGGTTCACTCATCATGGAAGGGAATCTGGCAAAATCCAACAAAGCTGCATACACATTTTCCTTCTGACCCAGCATCCCACTGCTAGGTATTCATCCTGAACGTACACCTCCAACGATACAAAACTGCATGTGAACAAGGGGTTCACTACGTTGCCATTTTGGATGCCACCTAAATGCCTCTGCACAAAGGACTGGTTGAATAAACTGTGCTTCATTGACACAATGGGTACCACTCAGCTGTAGAGAAGAATGAGGAAGAGCTCTCTGAACTTATAATGTTTCCAGGTTATAGTAAGTGAGAAAAACAAAAAGCAAAGGAGTATCTACAAAATGGTAGCTTTCTGTAAGGAAGAAAGAGAAATAAGAAAATAGGCATCTGTCTATTCATTTGTGCAGGAAAAAAAACCCAGAAACAATAAACCAGAAACTAGCGAGATTGGTTGAATCGTTATTTACAGAAAGGAGGAAAGGCAGGGGAGATCTGTAGGTAGAGGGGGCGGGTGCAGGAGTGTGACAGTTCCCAGAGCATGCTTTTCTGTACCGTGCGGACTCGGATCCAAGTTAAAAAGAAAAAAGAAACAAGGATTGGAGGGTGAACCCTGTAATGGAATACAGAAGTACAATTAAGCCTAACCTTTTTTCAGATGAATGACATAACCACACTAAAGTGAAAGAAAAAGGAACAAGCCCAAGGAACCTTTAAACACAATATTTACTATATACCCTCAGGCTAAAGACAAAAAAAAAAAGAGCTGTAGATAACTATTGAACCCTAGTCAGTGAGTTTGTTTTCCACAGTAGCATGGGTCAGCAATTCTGAAACCACTTTCTGTGTCTTACAGTATTGAGCAAATAAGTAAATATATTTGAGATAATGGGAGCCAGATTTCCCATTATTGGAGAAGGAAGTTACAAATATAGAAAGGGGAGACTAGAATAAACCTTGTGGTCTTGGATTGGAATTGGAGTTTTCAGTGACATCATGCTCTGTTGGCGAGGCTATGCAGAAACAGTTTTTAAGGTAGATGGATGTGTGGGAGAGAGGGAGGAAAGATGGAAGGAAGGAAGGAAAACACACATTTTCTAGCTGTTTCCTAGCACTCAGATTTGTTTTATAAATACCGTTCTCCCCTAAAAGGAACGAGTGCTCCTTGGAGAAATGGCTGATTCCAGGGCTGGGGCTGACAAAGTTCAGAAAGAGCCTGGAACATGTTCTTATGCTGGGAAAGTAAGGAAATGCTGAAAGATGACAGGGACGTGTCAGTAGGACACAGGAACCAGCTTGAAGGAGCTTCCACTTGTCGAATCTGGGGCTTCAAAATAAATAGTGATAGCAGAGTATGTAATCTGTTGTGTAAGAATCTGTAGGTCCATTTTGATATAAATAAATAGAGAAATAAGTCGGGGGAGAAGAAAACGCTCTTCCTTATACTAGCATCCCAACAAGGAGCATCCCAATATGAAAGAAATGATGGAATCAGAAAAATCACTGCTTGGCAATCATCAAATAAATAATTGATGCAAGCAAGACTCATCCACAGATGTTAAAACCAGTAGACTAAATTATATGAGAAGCAGGATATTTATCTCCCCACATGTACTAATCAATTACAATGGAAAAACAGTAACTTCACAGTGGAAAACCCTGGCACACGCAGCCATAACCAAGTGGACCAGGGTAACTCACCAATGCTGGGACAAGGCACCGGTGTGTGCCTCCGGTACCGCGTGCTGAGAAGGACACAACTTGACTGGCATGTGTTCCCGCCCAAAGTGCCAACCTCAGTCTAATCGTGATTTTTCAGATCTCCTAAATTGAGGAACATTTTACAAAATAACTGTAATGTCTTACACTCTTCAAAAAATGTCTGGATTGTGAAAGACAATGTAAGACTAAGTAAGAACTGAAGCAGATTAGAAGAGACATGACAACTAAATGCAGCAAATGATTCTGGATTAGATCCTAATCCATGAAGGAGATTGTGTTGTGTTGTGTTATCAAGGCCATGTTATTAGAATGAAATTTGAATAAATCCCGGAGATCAGGGGTTGGCAAACTGTGATCCTCAGGCCAAATCTGACCTGCTGCCAGTTTTTGTACCACTAATGAGCTCAGAATGTTTTCTACATTTTTAAATGGTTGGAAAAAAATATTTTAAGAATAAAATCTGTATGGCATTCTGGAAATGGCAAAACCATGGAGACAGTAAAAAGCTCAGTGGTTGCCAAGGATTGGGGGAGGAAAAGAGAGTTGAATAGGTGAAGCACGGGGCATTTTCAGGGCAGTAAAACTGTCCTGTATGACACGTCATGGCAAATACACGGAATTATACATTTGTCAAAACCCATAAAACTGGACAACACCAAGAGTGATCCCTGATATTAAACTATAGACTTTAGTTAATAATAATGTATCAACGTTGGTTCATCAGTTATAACAAATGTATGAGATGTTAATAGTAGGGAAATGGGGGGGTTTGGGGAGCGTGGGAAGGGAGCTCTATGTTCTGCTCAGTTTTCCTATAAACCTAAAGCCGCTCAAAAAATAAAGTAGTAATTTAAAAAAATACTATATTGGAACACATGAACATTATGTGAAATGGAAATTTCTGTGTCTATAAAGTTTTGTTGAAACACAGCCACACTTACTCATTTACATATGATCTTCGGCTGCTTTGGGGCAGGGACTGCAAGTTCCAAGAGTCACAGCAAACCATGTGGCTCGCAGACTCAGATAGGATGCCGGCAGCCTCGTGCTCACGGTCTCCCCAGCAGCAGCTTGTGCTCACGGTCTCCCCAGCCCAGAGGCCGTGTCTGCCACCTTTCTACAGGCCACATGCTCTACCAGGCACCAGTGCAAGGACCAGGCATGGCCATACATGTGTCATGTGTCGTGTGAGTGAGAGGAGGCTTTGTCCAGTGAGCCTGTGAAAGCTCGGACAGTTGGCGGCCTTTGCCTTGTGAATCTGTGACCTCTTGGAAAGGAGAAGAGAGCTGATGGATGAGCGCTGAACCTACTCATGGAAAAGTTGGGTTTCATAAATCTTTTTGTTCATAGCATAATCCCTGGTTATAAAAATGAATGTACTCCACGTGTTGGAGTATTAGAAAATGCAGAGAAGTATAAAGAAAATAAAAACTACTGAAATTTTACCACCCAGAGATTACATAAAACCACATAAAGACGATGCTAAAATTACCATATAATTCTGCCTCCACCTTCTGGAGATACCCATGGTTAATACCTGTCCTGTATCCTTCTGTAAATGCACATAGGAATACATAGCCACATACACGGGGCCGTTGATGCTGTTTTTAAGCCTTCCTTTTTAATTATCAACGTGAGAAGAATGTGCATACTGTGTGTCAGCAGCGTCATCTGAATACCGCCAGATAAGGAATCTTTCCAGTTGTCAGACACTTATTTTGTAAAATACAGCTCGTATGTGTATTTTTTTAAAATGGGGAAAAAGTCTAAAAGAATATGTATATTTTTAATAAGAAGCACACATATTAGCAGTGGTTCTCTCCAGAAGGGGGAGGCAAAATTATATAATTTTAACCACAGTTAGTATTTCGTTATATGTCCTAACAATTTTAAAATATATATCTTAAAACATCACTGGAGCCATGCTGTCCATCGGCTTTGCTTCCTGATTAAATGGCCTGACAGTGTCCAGTTTGCCTTCACATGTGTCATTGAGGCCACGTGAAATACCTCTTTCTTGAGGGATGCTGTGCTTTTTTTTTTCCCCATTCCTCTATCAGACTCCTGGTATTATTCTGATTTTTCACAGTCTAATGCTGTGATGAATAGTTGTGCCCGGAATTCTTTTGTTTCTCTATCTGAGTACTTCTTAGGCTTTAATCCTGAAAGTATAGTCACTGAGTCAGAAGGCATAAAAGTTTTAAGGTTCTCATTGCATACGAAAAGACTAGTTTTCAGGATTTCTGCTCATTAATTACTATCAAATAAGCTCTTACTCATGGGTTATCTTAAAATAGTGCTACAGATAACTGTTATTGTCATATTTGTTTTTAAAGCAGATCTTTTAGAAATATTTATGAACAGTTAATTACAAATATTGTATCTGAACATACAAACCATGCTTCCCTCCAAAGATTTTTCAAGATAATTTAAAATTCAAGCTAACTAATCATCTTAAAGTTTAAAAATAAAAGAGGTTTTGTCAAATCCTGCTCCCACCCTTTTCAATGAATTTTACAGAGTTGGAATAAAAGTGTACGTATTTTTTTGTAGGCTGCTTTTTTATTTTGCATTCTATTGCAAGTGTTTCTTCTGTGTTGCTGCACAGTCTTCATAACTATCTTTTTAAAAAATTTTTAAGTTTTTACTGGGGAACAGTGTGTTTCTCCAGGGCCCATTAGCTCCAAGTCTTTGTCCTTCAATCTAGTTGTGGAGGGCGTAGCTCAGCTCTAAGTCCAGTCCCCGTTTTCAATCTTTAGTTGTAGGGGGCGCAGCCCACCATCCCATGCAGGGATTGCGCCAGCAACCTTGTTATTGAGAGCTGGCGTTTTAACCAACTGAGCCATCCGGCCGCCCCTCCGGAAGCTCAGGAGCAGCTTGTTGTCTTCAATCTAGTTGTGAGGGCTCACCTCATTGGCCCATATGGGAATCGAACCAGCAACCCTGTTGTTCAGAGCTCACACTCCAACCAACTGAGTCATCCAGCCACCCGTAACTATCATTTTTAACAACTATGAATTAGTCTAATTTTTACTTTTATAGCTCTGTGGTGAATGGACTATTTCCTTAGGTTCAGGTCCCCAAAGTGGATTGACTAGGTCTGAATTTAAATTTTTGTTCCTTCAGAATTGTCACTGTTTCATCCTGGCCTGGCTTCTAGATTAGTCTTAATTATTGAAGCTTTATTCTAGTGACCACATGAAATTCAGCACCATCCCACTGGCAGAGCACCCAGTAGGTGCCGTGATGTCCTTAGGACCTAACTGGCCAGGATATTGTCCCGTTCGCAAAGGCACGTTTATGGGATTCCAGGTGTTTCAGACAAAAACAGAATGCTTTTTTTGCGTGCCCAGTTGGTAACTACAGTGAGTGTGCTCAGCTGCCACTCACAGAAGACTTTTATTCCACAGCCTTTGCCAACAAGGAAAGAAAATATACAGAGGCAGGGAGGTAATCATTATGTAACCCCCTCCTTTTTTTTCTTTTTTTTTTTTCTGTTTCCCTTTGTGAGAACATCATCAAGTCAGGATGGAAACACGTTTATGGTGGGTGTCTCCTTTCTGCTACAGCAAACTCTAGCGACTTCATTTTCAGAGATGCAGCATTTACACAGTCCATAAATGCTTCTTTGTTGCCCGTGCGCTGTGTGGTTTGGCCCCCAGAGTTATCTCAGATAGCACAAATAAATCTGGCGGCCTCCGTTGTCTCCAGCTCAGCCCTGGCCCCTTCCCCCGTTTGTCTCCCTCCTCCCAGAGTTTCCTCTTGGCCTTCGGCGGCACAAACCCAGTCTTCTCATCAATATGCCCTGTTAACTGCTGCCAAACCTCCAGCAGTTTAGTGCATATGTTCCCTTAATCATTTCTCTTTGTTCTAGAAGTCTGTGTTTGGTTTCTGAACCCTGCCCCCCCCCCCCCACCCATTCCACCATCACCGTCGCTGGCTATAGCACATGACTGTCTACTATCTATTTAAAGAACATCCTAGATTGCCTGCCATGGAGCGAGCCTTCACAATCTGCTCACAACGTGCCAAATCCTTCCCCCTTCCCACAGAAAACTTTGTTAGCCACCCTCCCCGAGAGCCCACGGCCTTGCCCAGGTGAAGAAGGGGCTACCGGGACCCTCCAGAAAAGCAGAGCTTCCTAGAAGACAATTTACCTCCCCGCACGAAGAACAAAGCTTCCTTCTTAGGACTCTCTGCTGGTCCCACACAAGAAAAGGACGCTTTCTTCTTGGAGCCCGAGGGTGTCTAGGCACTGTGGATCTCAATGGGTTATTCATGGTGTCCAAGAGAAATACGTCTGCAGCTGTATTTCATGTGAGATGGAAGTGGGCCTGGCACACGGACGGCGGGCGGCCTGCTCGCCGGGAATGCCCTGTGCCTGTGGCCCGGCCCGGCCCTCTGCCCGACATGGCCAGGCTCTTCTTAGCAAGTAAATGGGTCTTCTGGGCTCCCCGTCACCAGGCCCTGCACACCCGAGGGCACAGCTCTGCGAGCCAGGAGTGCACAGAGAGACACTGTCGGTTTTCTCTGCTTTTACGTATTTTTCTTCTCTTAACCATTTGTAAAGTTCTCCCCATTACTTGATCCTGAAGGGAGGAGGAAGAGCTGCTCAGAGTGTGGTCTGTCTCTGGAGCTGTGTCCCCTCGGCACAGGGTGGCTATGGAACCCTGGAAACTATTGTGGGAAACTTTGTTTATACGAAGCACCGTCTCTCTGTCATCCATGCCCTTGTCACTTACCTCCCCGAAAAAATATTTCAAAGAGGCCCGAGCAGCTGCACTGACAGTGGGCAAACGTGTGTGTGAGCGCACGCTTTGTTTAGTAAATCCTACCGTGAACTATGCCTGCTCAGTACTTGGTCAGCACCTGGGACTGCGCAGAAAAACTGCCTAACACGGAGCTAAAATCCGTAGAATATAGCTGGGAGGAAATTCTCAGAGTAGGGCTTTTTTTCCTTTCCTTTCCTGAAAAAAAGTTACAGTTGCTGCGTTTAGTGGAGATACAGGGCACTTTTCTACCTATCCCCTAAAGGGAAGTTTGTATTCTTTTAAATGAAACCATTTAAAAGCAGAACTCAAGCCTAAAATGATCCAAGGTTCTCCTGAGTTCTCAGAAGGTGTAGATTTATTTACTATAGTTAAAACATAATTAGTTCTCAGGGGAGAGTGTATCTTTTAAACAGCTTTATTGCCACCATATTGGTTTTCTGAATAATCAGAAACTTCTGTTATGATTATGTTCTAGTGTTCGAACAGAAACACACTGTAAGTAGAAACAAATGTCAGGAATTGCTAGTTGTCACTCGAAGAAGGGACACCACATCAGAAAAAACTTGATGGGATATTTCAAAGAAATATAATCTAACAACATCTTAAATAAACTGGATAACAGCTCAGGCAGGTACACATGCCTCCCCCACTTCAGTTCCCAGAGTCTGGCAATCGGGGCACAATCCCTTGATGACTCTTCCCCACATTCACAGATGCGTGTACATTGTGTCCCCTACTTTGCCTGCGCTGTGGGTCCCCCTGCCCCTGGCCCTGTTCTGGCTGACCAGTCTTTCCCACCGTTTGCAGGTTGATGTTTGAGATGCCGCAGGAAATGGGTTTAATAGCCATCGCAGGCCGACAAACACAAGGCAAAGGTCAGTCATCTTTTATTATCGTTTCTGCTGTGTCTGTTTTCTAAAATCTGTGACTCTCGAGGCTAGAGAGCCGATTGATTGAGTGTGCTGATCATGGAGATGACGTGAATTAGAAGTCGTTTGTTTTCATGCCCACACCCCCGGGTCAAATGGAAGAAGAGGGAGTGAAATTGATCAGAAGATTGGGCCTTAGTAGAATTAAAGCATTCTCTCCAAGCGAGATGTTTGGTAATCACTTGATGGTTTTAACATTTGGTTCACTGTGACTTGTAAATTCTTCTCTCTGACCTGTTCTAGGCATTGCACTTTGTGAATCATAAGTGTTACAGAGACATTTACTTTCCTGAGGGTCTCTGTGAGGGGCCCTTTGTGTCTGTTCTGTCACATGGAGGGGACTTCGTCTGCCAGCCCCCACCCCAGCTGGAGCTGGAGCTGGCATGGGGGGGGCACTCGAGCGAGCGGCGCCCCGTCACAGAGTGCGCTCCGAGGCAAGAGCCCACATCCTCCCAGAACGTATCTGTGCTCGCCGGAGCCTGTTCTGCTCCCCGTGTCATGCAGGAGGCACAGGGTCGCTGCCCCTCCACTCCCAGCTGGGGCCAGGCTGATCCAAATGTGCTTTTAACTCCCAGAGAAAGCAAAGAAATAAGGAATCCCATTTCCTGCTTCTTTCTCTTAAACATGTCTTTTGAACAAGTTTAGAGGAAAAAATCATTTTGTCAAAAGCTGTGGGGCTCAATATGGTTGCTAAAAAAAAGATACAGAAAAACCTTGATTAGGTATACCTCCCATTTTGATTATTTTATTTTCCTGACTTCTATTTTAAGAAAACTAACAACCTCAGAGAGTTCATATCAGGAATCACGTTTTCAATTCAGCTTCCATTTTTTAAATACTTATGAGCTATACTTCACATACCATACTGTTCTCCCATATAGTGTACAGTTCTTAATATATTCATAAGATTGTGTGACCATCATCGCGCTGGAAATCACTTCTAAAATGGGCTCCCAGGATCTCTCCTGGACCGGTACAGGTCCAGTCCGCTTCCCCTGTCTGTTTCCGCCTCCATCACCATATGGTAATTAGACAGTGATGTCTGATAGTGAGACTTCGAATCATCAAAGCATAAATGAGATGCTCACAGAGGCAGCACAGTCTGCTAATTATCGGAAACTTGTTAGCGACAGAGCTTCAGACTTTGAAAAGCTCCTCTGTTATTAACCCCAGAATACCCAAGTGTCTTAACCGGTCCCGGATTATTCAGGTGGGGCATGTTTCAGGGTGTGGCTCCAAGTCCTCGAGCACATTTTCTGGCACAACGTGCATCTGAGTCTGTTCATGTGGCAAAGTGGCCACTTTCCCGGTGGGGCCTGTTTTCCAGGGCGAGGAAAGAATGCATGGCTGAGCCCCCCAGGATGCGCTCTGTGTACCCTCCTGGTCTCCATCCCACTGAGGTCCCGGCTGGGACATAGGATCCCATTTGTCCAGCATCTGATGTCCCTGGCTGTCGTGGAGGCAGTCAGGTCTGTTCCTGGCTACCAGGTACGTGCAGCTTCCCCACCTTTACGTCCCTACTCTGTGTACAGATCTTGGCTTGGGTTTGTTTGTAGCATTTATTTGCGTGACGGCTGCATGTAGCACCTCGCAAAGCTGGCCGCAGTGTTCCTAGGGTTTTAAAAGCACCATCAGGTTTTATAGCTGTTTCAGGCTTACCGGAATGTGTTTCTCCCCCAGGATTCCCTTTCTGTCCTGTAGTCAGGTTTCTCAGACCGCCTAGTAAGGGCGAGACTTTTTTTCTTTTTTTCATTGAAGCACATTGGACTAGATGGGTCTGTTTGTGTTTTCTGGGGGAAAGCCTTCTATTATAGACCCAAAAAATCCTTCTCATTTCCTACTTTCATTACCACAGCCTGTGCTCAGCAGAGCTATGCTGGGTCTGCACTTGTGCAAATTCAACGTGCAGGTCCCTGTGGGACTCTGCGTCCAGCTCTAGGTTCAGATGTGCCCACTTCATCGTTACTGGAGGATGCTTTGGTATCGATTAAGATACAATTAACCTAAAAGAGCACAATTAACAGAGTGACTAAAGCCTTTTCTCTCATACCCAACCCCCACCTACTCTGTCCCCCTCCTCAGTTTTCCTGGAAGAATTTCACATGGCTGTAAAAAGGGGGAGTCCCCCCCCCCCCGCCTCCTTCTGACCTACAGCTCTTATGCCAGGCTAAAAACAATCAATGTGTTAATTCCCGAAGCAAGACCCTAAGCTCATGACTCTCAAAGGAGGCCTGCCATCCGTGTTTAAACAAAAGCGATCCTCTGTCCTCTTCACTGGCCCTTCAGCCCTGTCCTCATGGTCACTATGGAGAAGACTTGGGGACATGTCCAGTCACCAGCATGCACACTGGAACATGACATTTGTGACCAGGCATTCAGTGTCCTTCTGTCTCGTGGGTTTGGGCTCCTCAGACTGTCACAGACCTTCGCAGGCCCAGCCTGTAGCCCCCAAGCTGGACTTTTCGTCTGGAAGAAAGCAGTTGAGAAGATAAAGTTCTTTCGCGGGGGAGAAAGATTTTGAACCCTAGCAACAAGTTATTTAGTCTTAGGAAAGGAAGCAAAATGTTGAGCCTAGATCTGTTTAGCTTTTTTTGCATGGTTTTGATTTTTGACCTTATAGCCTTACTTGTCAATTTAGCGAGTATTCTTTGAGGGCCTGCTGTGTGCAAAGGCTGTGCCCAGCACTGGGGGCAGCAGGATGGGAGCCGGCAAGCTTGTCCTCAGCAGTGCACGGGGCATGGGGGTCCCCCGTTCTCCTTAAGAATCTCCCACCAGAGTCCCTATCCTGTTTCCACAGTGGTCCAGCTCCGCCTCACCTGTGTGCTGTGGCTTCGGTTTGGATTTGCATTTATTTTTAACATAAACCAGTTCACTGACACAGTGCGGCCACAGGTTGAAATAGTGTTCACCTTTCTTATGTCCTTCACTAGGGCCCCAACTTGTCCCTTCCCCATGTCACCGTCAGCATACAAATCACGCTCACCTCCCCGGACCGGATGCAGCTTCACTGTAAAGCTCGCCCTTTCTTCCAGAACTGGCAGCATTAGGCCGCCTGCCCTTGATCCTGTCATTTCTTCTGTCGGAGAGGTTCCTGCAGGGCCTCCTCCCCCCCACACACACACACTCCTGCTCCTGCTCTGGAAATTCTGTTCGTCATGTGGGCGCCTAGCCCACATGCCGGTCCCTGAACCCTCAAGCTACACGCTCTCCCTCCTGTAACACTGTACCGCATGTCACATGTCTAAGCCTCTCTGCTGGTAGCTCCCACGGATTGCTCGGAAGCAGAGTTATTTCTGCTCCTGTTCTGTCTCCTACAAAGTAACCAGCTCCCTGAACGCAGGATTAGTTTTATTTTGGTCCCCAGAGATCCTAGCTAATGCTTTAGACGCGAGCCCCTCAGCAGCTACTTGAGTCAATGATTGAGACAATGAAAAACACGCGTGCGGCCTTTCTCTCCCTTTTGGAATAGAGTCCCTGTTTACCTGCGTGAGAACTCAAAATTTCATAAGCTGCATCATTAACTAACTTCATCTGAACGTGGGAACTCACATGGGCGTCCGAGAGCAGGCCTGGTGCAGAAGTGAATGCCGCCCCCAGGGTGGAGGCATCTGTTTCTGAGCCTTGGCAGGGGCTGTGCTGGGTACAGTGAGGCAGGGGAAGGCGGGTGAGGAGAAAGAAGGGAAGTGCCAGGACGACCAAGACCAGTCTCCACGTGACAGGTTCTCTAGACCAGCGTTTCTCCCCCTTGTCACCGTGGACATTTTGGCCCCACATCTTAACTGGGGGGCCGTCCTGTACATTATAGGACGTGGAGCAGTGTGTCTGGCCTCTACCCCCTACATGCCAGTAGGACTCCCTCAAGCTGTGACAATCAGAAATATCTCCCCATGTTGCCCAATGTCCCCTGGGGGGCAAAATGCCTCTCCTACCCCACCCCCCACTAAGAACCTTATTGTAGGTAGAAAGAAATACAAAGCTCCTGATCAGTTATGCAGCTGGTGAACACCACGCTTTTTATTTATACTTTTGTTCTTTTGTGTTCCTGCATTTCTTCTCTCAGCCTGGAGTGCTGTGTAAGGGCAGATGAGCATGGAAAGGACAGAAACATACTCTAAATGGCCGGGGTGATAATAGCCGAGCTGGAAGGAGAGAAGGGGGTTTCTTGGAAGCAACAGGCTGCGCAGCATAGTATTAGGCAACCAGGCTTGCTGTCAGAAAGCTCTGGGTTCGAATCCCAGCTCTGCCTCATCCAAGTGCTGTGACCTCAGGCAAGCTGTGCAGTCTCTAGGCTGCAGTTTCCTCCTCTGTTCAATACAGATGATACTACTGCCAACATAGCAGTTTGGTAGGTGTGACATACAGACTAGTGCTGAGAAGGGGCTCGGGCCGGGCCCTGCCCCCAGGACAGGAAGAGCCAGCGTCATGGGAGTCAGAGGCTATCAGCTACTCTCTGGTCTTGGTTTTTTTTCGCTGAGTGTCTCTCTTCCAGCCTCATGTCTCCAGGTGGGCTTCCTCTACTCACAGATGGCACAGCCTGGCTGCCAGCTGCAAGTCCAGGAGACCTTGTGGTTCTGGAGCTGACTGGGTGTAACCCAGTGTGGGTGGCCCCAGCTGAAGCAGTGTCCACCCTTGGACTGTCCCACTGTGACCAAGGCACAGATAGAGTTGCTCAGGCCATACCCGTCAGGATGGACAGGCAGTGGGCTGAAGACAAGTCCATTTCCCTGGCCCAGGTTGCCCTGGCATTCTTTGAGGCTTTCTCTGGTGCTTCAGTCAGACAAGTTCCTCAGTGTCTTCATGGCATTCCACCCAAAGCGCGTCTGCCTGGCTACCTTCTGTGGTATCCGAGAGTTCAGGGTCATCTTCCTCTCCCGAGCACGGGCTCCCTGAACCCTGGGAGTACCACCCTCTCCCTGCCCCTGCCACTAGCACGATAGGTGCGCCACACGGGTTGTTAACACGAGATAATGAAGTTAGTTTACGAGATAGGCATCTTCACAAGTGTTTTTGGTGGCGATGGACAGTGATGGTGGGGAGAGGGCTGGAATTGCTGCCGAATATGCTCTTCACGTCTCTTTCCTCCCAGTCCCAAGAGGTATTTTAACACTGGATTGTCCCAAAGATGTGATTAGCTGTCTGAAAAAGAAGAGAGGAAAAAGCCCATGTGCTGTTAGTTTCCAGAGTATTGGCTCATCTTCCTTTTATCTGGATGACCTCAAGCGGTCCCTTTGTGTCCTACGATTGCTTGGTTAATATGCAGATTTTCCTTCAGGATATCAACTTACGAGTGAAGTGGCCCAATGACATTTACTACAGTGATCTCATGAAGCTCGGCGGAGTTCTGGTTAACTCAACGCTTATGGGAGAAACCTTTTATATACTTATTGGTAAGTTGTTAAAGCCCTTTGCCCAGCAATTTTAGGTTAGTAAAAATAAAAATGGTTTTTACAGGGCTATATTGGGGATGTGAATTAGCATATGAGATTACTTTGAGTCTTAGAGGTATAGAATACAAAATATATGCAAACCAGGCAGGTTGGTTGAAAGTGCTTCAAGGGGTTTAAAATTTCTATCTATGGCCATGGAAACCAAATTGGTATCATATTAAATGCATTTTCTTACACCTTTCCATAATCCTGCTTCTTAGTAAATTAGAAATGGTGAAAATAAACCACAGTGAGATATCACCTCACCCATGTTAGAATGGCTATTATCAAAAAGACAAGAAATAACAAGTATTGGTGAAGATGTGGAGAAAAAGGAACCCTTATGCACTGCAAGTGGGAATGTAAATTGGTGCAGCCACTATGGAAAACAGTAAGGAAGTTCTCAGAATATTAAAAATAGACATACCTTATGACCTAGCAATTCCACTTCTGTGTTTAACTGAAGAAAATGAAAACAGTAACTTGAAAAAATATGTGCACTCTCATGTTCATTGCAGCATTATTTGCAATAGCCAAGATACAGAAACAACCGAAACGTCCATTGACAAATGAATGCATAAAGAAAATGTGATAAATGTCTAACTATTACATTGTTTTGTGCACCTGAAACTAAAAAAAAAAGTTATAAAAAAATAAAAATAATAAAATCAATTAATTTTAAAAAAAAGAAAGAAAATGTGATCGATATACACACAAACACTGGAATATTATTCAGCCATTAAAAAAGAATGAAATCTTGCCATTTGTGACAACATGAACGGACCTTGACGGCATTATGCTAAGTGAAATAAGTCAGAGTAAGACAAATACTGTATGATTTCATTTGTGTGTGGAATCATTTCTGTAAAAATAAAAATAAAAAAGGAAATAAAAGAAATGGTGAAAATAAACATTTACTGTTTCGTTTTGTAATAAGCAAAGTTAATTTCAAGTGCGAGTCTCCTGGTGGTCTTCCATTCTTCATTTGACCTTCCCAGGCCATGACAAGGTTCCATTCTTTGACGCTCCAGGCTGGTCGGGGTGGGGTAAAGAACCTTATCTCCCCTCAGTATGTCCATGTCAGGCAAGACGATGGATTCAGAATCGCTTTTAGAAAGTCTTAGGCCCCTGGTCATCTAACCTTCGGCCTTCCCTTGATTCTGAGGAGAGCTTGGTGGGTGTGCAAGCATCAGCAATGGACAGAAAACATGTGACCTTGTGTTGGAAGTGGCAGCCAAAGAATACAAGGCATATGTTTCCTGCTTTGCTGCCAACTGGCAAGCTGTTTCTTACCCTCAGAGCTCTGCTGTCCACCTTTAAATTGGGCTAAACACAGAGATTCTTAAGTAGGGTCCACAGATACCAAGGGGGCCCGGGATGGTTCCAGGGAGCCAAGGAGCGCTGTCAGCGTGGGGGCATGAAACATTTTCCTGTGAGGAGAATCCAGAGCTTTTATTAAATTCTTACGGCCATGGGAGGTATGGGGCGGGGGGGGGCATCTTTGACCCAGGAAAGATTCAGAGTTGCCAGCAGGGGTGCATTCTGATCCTTGGAAGGACACAGCCTAAGGTGACAATAGTCAGTGTTGCTATTTTCCCCAGCACTTTTAATTTTCTGAGTACAAGAGAGTCTTTTCCACACCATACACACTTATTTCATGCCTTCCACTCCATAGGTGCTTCAGATACTGTGTGTGTTGTTGAATGAATGAACAAACAACTGCAGATTCTGCGCCTGTTGCTGTAGGCACATTGCTTTGTATTTTAATAGGCAGTATATTAAAAAACAAACAACAACAAAAAAAACAGTCCTTCCCTTCACACGGAAAATGGCTCAGAATAGTTACAAAGAATACTGTTACGGTAAATGTCATTGTTTGTGTGAGGAGAGCATATGGGAATTTTTTTCTCAGAGGCCCTGAAAACACAGTAGCTTGCTGCCTAGTTCTTGCAGTATTTCATTTCTGATGGAAGACCTCTTTGAGGTTGATTCAGGGTTCGGCCTCTCTGAAGACTCACCCCTCCCGGAGAGGCCGGTGGTGTTAAGTAACAGCAGAGATAAGCCTATTCAGAGCCCACTGCTGTTAACTCACTTTCCTGAAGCCTTGGTTTGGAGCCTGGACGTGGGTTGGCCCCTTGCCAACAGCATAACCCTAGCCCCAAAGACGTCCAAGGACAGAGTATTAAAAGATGTGTTCTAGGGTTATACCATGACCAAGGTTTGAAATCTCTGAATCCAGAGTTTACTCCTTAAGACCTGAATAAAATTCTTTATTTTCAAGAATGTGTCTGTAATTCACGTAGGAAAGGAAACAAGAGATTCTCAGTGCCGAGCTACCGTTCTTGACTAGACCATATGATAGATGGTTTTGGGAGCAATTCTTAAGCAGTTTTGTTCCGTTCATGGCTGCCGGTTAACTGAGTCCGAAGAGGCTTGCTTTTTCCCAGCTCATTGGCTGTAAGGTTGGGATGGTCCGGCTTGGTGAGGATAACGAGGAGGATGGCCTCAAAGATGCACGTCATTCTCTAAGTGGCCAGAGACGACACACTCAGAATTCAGAGGACAAGGAATCAGGAAGGTGACGGTAAAGCCGTACGTTTTCCAGGGAAAAGGAAGTCAGTAGGGGGACTGCTCATGTTTTTCAACCGTTTGTTTGTTGATTTGTTTTGACCAGGCTGTGGATTTAACGTGACTAACAGTAACCCCACCATCTGCATCAACGACCTCATCACCGAATACAATAAGGAGCACGGGGCAGACCTGAAGCCCCTCAGAGCCGATTGTCTCATCGCCAGGACGGTCACCAGGCTGGAGCGACTGATCGACACGTTTCAGAGCAAAGGGCCCAATGGAGTTCTTCCCCTGTATTATAAATACTGGGTCCACAGGTCAGTGCTGGTTCGCCTTCATTCTTTTAAAATTCCTTTGTTAAGTCAGCAGTTCAGCATCTGAAAATGAGAAACTCAGCACCGGTCTAGATCATTTTACCTTGCTGATGGAAAAGCCTGGTAAACACCACCTGGAGCAACTTAGCACCACCAGTGATGGGAGCAGCCAGCATCCCGTGCCTCCTGGTGGGATGCAGTGGGAAGGACATTTCCTGCCATGTTTAAGCTGAATCGAATTGTGAGGAAACGGCCAGATCTGAATTGTGGAACATTCTAGATCACAGTGGTTTTCAAAGCGAGATTCCCCGGGTGGGCAGCAGCAGCCTCACCTGGGAACT
Organism: Rhinolophus sinicus; assembly: GCF_057876585.1. Classification (NCBI taxonomy): domain Eukaryota; kingdom Metazoa; phylum Chordata; class Mammalia; order Chiroptera; family Rhinolophidae; genus Rhinolophus; species Rhinolophus sinicus. The sequence goes on from NC_142517.1 coordinate 7,293,269, forward strand.
TGTTAGGAATGCCGATGCTGGAGTGTCTCCTTGGACCTCCTTGAAACTCGGAGGCTGGGACCCAGCACGGTATGCATACTTTAACAAGTGCTGGGGGGGTGCTCAGGTACCTCCAGTTTGAGAAGCCTGACGGCACCAACAGGCCTCTAGCCTTCAAAAATGTCAGTGTCTTAAAAAACAACAAGGTGGGAGCTTTTAAAGAGGCATAACAGCTAAATGCAATGTGTGATGCATAATTAGATCCTGGATGGGAGGAAATAGCCACAGAAGATGTTAATGGGACAATGGGGAAATTTGAACACGGACTGTATAGTAGGTGATTTATTGTAGCAAGATTAGATTTCTTGAAGGTGATAACGGTATTAGGATTTTGTAGGAGATTGTTCTTTTTGTTAGGAGATACGTGCTCAAGTAGGTAAGTATAAAGTGTCATGGTGCCTGCAACTTATTTTTAAATGTCAGCCCCAAAAAAGTACGTGTGTGTGAAGAAAGCAAATATGGAAAATGTTATCAGTTGCTGCGAATATAAGTGAAGGGAGAATATGAGGCTCATTGTACTGGGTTTTTTCCCCCAACTGTTCTGTAGGGTTGAAATTCTTCAAAATAAAAATGGGGGGGATTCTATACTTTTTAAATGTTCACAAGGATGTAAGAACAGGTACATTTGGAATCAATTCAGAAGAAGGAGAATTAGAATGAGTTTAACTTGTAGCTGATGCGACCCAACTTTATTTTATAAGATAAAACTTTTCAACTCAGCTTCTGTTTCCCCAGTTTCAGTAAAAAAAAAAACAAAAAAAACCCCTAGAGCTGCAAGGTTTCTTTACAGTCCCCCAAGTGTGCAAGTCCCAGGTGATCAGAATGAGGAGTGACATTGTTTCTAAGACAAACAGTCCCTAACGCACTGTTGGATGTGCCGTCACCGCGGTGATTCTGGCTGTCACCAAGCTCGTTCATGCGGGACCGGTGACCGTCAGAGCGCCATGCCTACCCCGGCCCGGCACCCCAAACCCCTTTGCAGTATGGATGAGGCTTCACTAACTGTCGCAAGCCTCCTGCGTTACATTCCCGGTGACTTCTGACTGTGCGTCATTTTCAGTGCTCAGCACGTCCGCCTGGGAAGCGCCGACGGCCCGAAGGTGTGGATCGTGGGCCTGGATGATTCCGGGTTCCTGCAGGTTCACCAGGAGGACGGCCAGGTGGTGACAGTGCACCCGGACGGCAACTCCTTCGACATGCTGCGCAACCTTATTGTCCCCAAACAGCACTAGTCTGCGCGCTGGAAGCCTGGGACCCACGCCCACGCGCGACCCCGCAGCGAGCCTTCCCGTTCGGGTGCTGCCGCCTTTCCTCGCCCACGGATCTGGAAAACGGATTTGAGAGTTGTAGGCGATGTTTTTTTTTTTCTCCCTCCAGTTAACCTGTGCATTCTTTCATTTTGTCCTGTCGGTGGCCATTCCACTCGGTGCTGCACGATGGTGCGGCTGGAGGGCTGACAAGTGGAAGAATTAGTTCAGGCGAAGCCCGAACGTAGCTGTGACGTTCTTCTCCCCTCCTGGGCTCGGCTGCGTGCTTATGGCCCCACCCCCAACCCCCAAAAATGTTTTTATGTGGAAATAGCAATGGAATGATTCAAATATTTTCCCAGTAGTGGAGATCTTTACCCCTAGACTACTAAAACGCAGGTCAAAACAAAAGCGCGGGGCCAGTGGTGAGTTAGGGGTATGGTGACGCTGTTTGTACGCTGAGCACCCAGGGCGGCGGCCCTCCTACAGGAACACGCACCGGCCCTGAGCCCTCCTTTTCTGTTTGCGTGAATGAAGAAAAGAGAAGAGCAACTTCTAAGAGTTGCTGTCGAGCTGGTGGTTTGTGGTCCAGTAACAACGTCTAATGGCTACAGAGATGCGTCCAGCTGGTCCGGTTGCAATGGTCTCATAGAGGAAATCAGTTAATTACTTTGAGATTCATTTTTGAGCTCTCCTTTCATAAGTTTAAATTTACTGCATATTCTGAAGGGATGGGATCAAGTTCAAGATGCTTGAAGGGTTGATTAGGCATTGCTTGCTTGAATGTGGGGGGCAGGATTTGGCTGTAACAGCTGGAGATGAAGGCTGTCTCATACCACACGCAAGGCAGGATTTGGAGCTTTCAAGCCCGTTTCAGGCACGCTTTGAAATGTGGAATGTTCCTGCAAGACTGCGGTGCAAGAATGCAGAAGTACATGGCATTTTATTTGTAAGTCATTTTTTGCCCCCTTTTCCCAATATTGCCAAGAGAGAAAATGTTATTGATACAAAATACCATTATTGAAGAGGGAAGGGATGTGTGTATGTGAGAGAAAGAGACAGAGAAAGAGGGAGAAGCTTTAAAAGACCTTCAAAATCTGATAAAAAGTCTCCATCGAAGAACAAAAGAAAGGAAGCCTTTTGATATACATTTGCTATTTCCAGATGCACTCCATGCTTTTTCCATGTAACTCCTATCTCTGCTGAACTTGTGAATCATACACATTACTTTGGAGCCTTAAAAGGCCAATTTTTGCCCACTTTTCTCTCTTCCTGCCAGGCCCAACTGAAATTAGTGGAAAGAAAACTTGATGGAGCTCTGAGCTTTGAACAAAATCCCCTTCTTGTACACTGGTGCCATCTTTATCCAGTTCTTAGCTGCTCAGGCTAATTCCAGAAACTTGTGGTTTCCAGTATAAAATCTGCCTACCTTTTAGCCAGGCACAGAAAGCCCCACAAGAAGGGGAAAAAAGAACATGTTTAGTTAATACACCAACCCAATATGTGTTTTTTTGAAATGTAACTTTTTAAAAGAACTTCAAAAGTTAATTTTTGCAAATAGGACTTCAGTTAGAATTATTTTTCTCCAGTAATAATAATAATAATAATAATAACAACTCTCTCCTAAATGCCCAAGTCTTCTTTCGGAGTTAGTGACACATTCAAATAAAAGTCCACACCACCCCAAAATTACAAAATGGACTCACCCCTGGGAGGGCATCTGCAAAACATCATCAAGAAGAAAGATCTCAGGCGAATGCTGCCAGTTTCATTTCTCAAACTTTGTAATATAAGGCAAGTCATCTCTCCGAGCTTCCATCATTACTTTTTGAATTTCTTTGGGGGTTATTTAATGAAAAACATGCTATGTTTTGTTTTATGCTGAAGCCCTATTCTAGACAGTTCTGCTTTGGGGGAAAAATGTTATCATTTAATTTCCTTTCTGTAAATTAAAACGAATGAAGTGTGGCCGTGTCAAAGCAGATAGAGACGTTGACAACATGGCGCTTAGCCCCCGCTCGCACGACTGCTCGTACTGGTGCCGACATCCAGCTGTCGTAAGGGAGACAAAATGGACTGGAAGCAGATGCTGTGTTTTTCATAAACCTGATCTTGCCTCAGATGAACCAAAGACTTTTGAAACTCTGCTTCGTCTACAACAGCTGAAGTAAGGCACTTTACTTACAGCTGTCAGCGTCAGGGAAACCCACCCACTTGTACACTGCACCCATCATTTGGGGTGTTGAGGAACCCGGCAATCTTGATCTCAAGGAGCTTTTAAAGTCTTAACAGAAACTGCGTGTTCTTCATGATCTTTAAAACACGGCCACTACACTCAGGATCGCTGTGCGCTTTGAGGCATCGAAAGGTCCCCCGGTTTAGAGGCTGTGCAGCGAGCATTACCAGGTTATGTAAAGGCAAGACCTCTTCTCTCGTGGGCCGAGAGCAGATTTCAGGGGAACTCTCGGGGAAGTGTCCACGAAAATAGGACACAGCCATGGCTGGGCTTCTGGTGGCCCCGCCAGAGCCATGGTCCTTGGCAGGTCCTGGCTGTGTTCACAGGGCGTGGGCAGAGTAGGATTTGTGTCCAGTGTAAAACAGTCAGTGGGGTTCGCTGCTGCAGCACACTCACTTTGCCTGACGTGGGAACAAATGGTCGGACATGAGGGGTAGGTGCAGGCTCAGGTCCGGTAGCACGCCCTGTCCCCCGATACACAAGAGGAGGTCACTCACCCGAGAGGCTGGGGGCTGGGAGAGCAGCAGCCTCACCCACCGGTTTCAGAATGCAAAAGGGAGATATTTTAGACTTATATTCTGCAGATGTGTTCACTCTTACCAGGCAGGAAGTGGAGAATCCTTATTCCTGGGTAATTATAATGCATATTTGAACTAGGAGAAAGTGGCAGCCTTTGCATTTTTAGCTTTTCAAAGAATCATCTGTGAAAAGTAATTAAGCCAATGCCTATAAAAAGTAAGTCTACCAAAATAAACTTGAAGACTTTCTACAATTTGGTCTCATTGTCATTTTTACCACAACTTTCGTTTTTATAAATAGACAACTACTTTTGGTTACAGTGTTTTTATTCATATTTAAACATTTTTACAAAATAAATAGTTTTACAAGGTAAGGAATATGTATGTATTTCTAAGTATTAAGAAGCCGGTGCTTTTTTTTTTTTTAATGTATTTTTGACAACTGTATTCTGCATCATACAAAAGAGAAATCTTATTATTCCAAAGAATGAAAGTTGGCAAAACCCAAAAAGCAAAAATAAAAGTTTGAGATGAAGAATTTAATATAACAATTTAATGTAATTTTTTAATTTAAAAATAAAGTTAATGCAACAAATTTAAGAACACATTTTGTTCTTACAGAATTTTTACTATTTTGTGAAACTGCTTGACTTTTGTCTTGACAGTTTTAAGATTTTTAACCTTATATATCATATTTAAGTTTAGGAACAGCTTGAATAATGCAATTTAGATAACCCAAGGGCTACGATTGACTAAAATTTTAAGCTACTGTAATTTTCTGGCGTTTATTTGAAAATGTTCTTTTTGTTCCATCTTTATCTGTAGCAGCTCCTACAGTCTACCTTAACAGTCTTACAGTTACAATAAATGACAAGTTCGGATAGACTTTATGCAGGATTCATTGACCATATCAACCCCGCCCCCTCAGGGTCCCAGGGAGGAAGACATGGCCCACAGGACTTTAAAAGGACAAAAGGGGGCGGGGGAGGGCAGAAAATATAGGCTCTTGCAGATTTCCTCAGAGCAGCCCTTCTCCATACCCTGTTCACTTCTCTACAAAGGTATGAATGGAATGGCTTTTCTAGAAAGGGCTTCCATGAACATAAAGGAATTCCTTTCCCTGGGAGGCCCCGTGGAGGCCCCAGCCCATCTTGAACTGGGCTTATTTCTCAAACCCATTCTATCTGGCATTTTTGTCAACATGTTAGGACCCACTATAATGTTTTTCGTGTGTGTGTGTGTGTGTGTGTGTGTGTGTGTGTGTGTGTGTTTGTGTGTGAAAGGCATATTGATTAAAATGCTTCCTCTTCCCCTGCCAGACCCTCAATAGAAGTCAAGAAGCAATACCCCCCTTAAATGTGCAGAGTCTTAAAGATGGAGGTAACAATATTAGGTTGCCATAGTAACTAACTGCTCTGTTAACTTTGCACTGAGCTGCTGACCGCCTCAAAGCCAGCTTGCTTGGGAACCTTCCTGCACGTTCTAGGCTATGAAAACTGTGATGTTTGTTTAGACAAGTAAGTTTTCCCTAGCACATATTTTTCAAGTACACACACACTCATTGTTAAGCCTATTTACGTTATCATTTGTAAATCTTTAACTGTCTTTCTTCACAGTAACTTTTGATCTTAAACTGCTCAGAAAGCCTTCGTGGTTTGTGTTTGCTAAATCCGGCCCCCAATGGTTAATAACAAGGTAGACACAAAGGCATTTTGCGGTACTTTATTGAAACATGTCAGGTGGTACCTCTTGCCCATCACACCTGCACCTTCCAGGAATCATGGTTTAACTACGAGACTCATGAGCATAAAAAGTAATACCAGTACCTCAGGCTTATTTTATGTGGACACACTCACGCCAGTCACAAAGGAGGCAGAGCTAAGTGCAGTAAGAGGTGTGTGCCTTCCATTCTTATGACCCAGCCCTCAGCTGCGTGACGCCTGCTCCTAAATTTGCAAATTTCACCTCATACCATAAGATAACTGACACCCTGCCAGGTGAACCAGGCAAGTCCTCATAGTGACACTGGCTTGGCAACAGATCGTTTCACATTTTGGCGAACAATTGATGAAGGTGCACTTTGATTCTAGAACAATGAGTTAAAGGCATTTGTGGAAAACCTTTCCACTCAAAAAGGTGGAGTTTCCTAAAAGTAAACCGTTTTGAAAAATCAGCAAAATGGAGTGTTTAGAGTGTGGAGCAAATTGGAAGACGAAGGTTCAAAGCATCGATCCACTTCAGAGCCATGATGTGATTTTTAAATGGTGAAATTTTGAAGCGAAAATATAAAAATAAAAAATTAATGGAAGTTTATTTATAAAACACCTCTGGTGCTTTATAAAAGATTTCTGTTTACCGGTTACACACATGATGTGTTCGTATGTAGTTGTCTTGCTATGTATAAATGCAGAAAACGCTTAAAACAACGGATACATCATTTTCACTACATCCCTTTAGCACATTTTCTTCCACGAGGCGCATTGACAATTTTCCATATTGCACATGCAATTTAACTAACTTTATTAGCACTGCTTGTAGCAAACACGAGCCTAGGGAATTCCAGGTGTGTGTGGCCAGAGGGATTCTGCCTTGGAACCAGTTGACAGGGGCAGCCAATAGCATCTCGCACCTCAGTCATCCACATGCCCTCATAAAATATCTCGCTATATATATTTTTTTGCATTTAATGCTTATTCAATATATTCTGAAGGTGCTATTCTTGGTGTTATCAAGAGTTCATAGGCGTTAGGAGGAAGGAAGAGCTTGTGAATGGATTTACGAAGCACACCCGTGCTCGTCGCCCCCTTGATCTGGGCTTGTTGGTTTTCGTATCGAAGAAAGGGTTAAATTAAAACAACATTTAATGAGACTCACGAATGACTTTTAAAGGACAGCAGAATCGTTTCTACTTGTTGGACTTAAACAATCACAATTTGCCTGGACTTAAGAATCTGAAAGGCTGTGAATACCCGCGGTCTGCCCCGCCTGGCACATCTGACCACATCAGGGTGGGGTGTCCTTACAGGGGAGGGCGCTTGTCTAGCGGAAACTCCTCTATCCCCTGGTGGGACTGGTGAGCATCAGGGACAAGGCAAGGCGTGCAAACCTGATTTCAAGGTGAGGAAACCAAGTGCCCCAAACGGGGTTGTTTGAAGTCACACGTGGGACGACAGGGACGCCCAGATCTGCCCTTTGGGAAAACCCGGCTCTTGGAGAACAAAAGTTTGGCGGTCATTTTTCCCCCACATCAGGTGGGTCTCCGTCCTCTACACCCAGCCCTTCTGGCATCTACGGTAAAAATCTAAAAGTCGGCTGCGGAGTTCTATTAAAATAGTTGTCTCTTTATAAATTAATTTAAATCGTGCATATACAGCTCGCCCCTCTGAACTCGGCTGGACTTTGTGAAACAGGAGCCACGGAGGCCTACCTAGCCTATGGCTTCTTGCTGCGGACGGCCCCAGGACCCCGCGGTCCGGCCCGGCCGGGTCACCTGCCGTTGGTGATGATGACGGAGGCGCCCAGGTAGTGCGGCAGGGGCGCGCCGGGCGGCGCGGCGGCGGCGGCGGGGCCCGGGGGTCGGGGCCGCAGCGCGCCGGCCGCCGCCTCGGGGGCGCCGGGGCCGCAGGCGAGGGCGGGCGCGGCGGGCGCAGCGCCCCCCAGCGGCCCGCGACGGGCCAGCACGCGGTGGTAGTTGAGCAGCACGAAGGGCAGCTGCGCCGGCGCGCCGGGGGGCTCGGGGGCCGTGGGCGCGCAGCACTCGGGCGCCGCACGGGTCAGTGCCAGCCGCGCCCCGTCCCGGGCGGCCTGGCGGGCGGCCTTGGCCTGGCCCAGCGCGGGCTCCTCGCGGTAGTGGCCGCAGCTCGGGAAGCTCGGAGGCGGTGGCGGCGGCGGCGGCGGCGCGGTGTCCTCGCCGAACCTGCGCGCGGCGGCGGGCGCTGCGGGGACAGGCGACACGTTAGACGCCCGCGCGGGGGAGGACGGGGACATGTCCAAAGCAACAGCAACCCGGCGAGCCCAGGCACCACCACCACCCCTCGGCCACCCGCGTCGCGCGCTTGCGCGCTCAACCCACGGAGCTGCCACGGTCCCTGCTCCTCGTGCGCCCCAGGCCCGCGCTGTCCAAACGCAAGATGCAATTTGAAACGTCCTAGTAGCTGCATTAAAGGGCTAAGTGAAACAGGTGAAATTAATGCTAACAACATAATTTAACACAACATATCCAAAATATTTCAACATGTAATCAATATTTTAAAATGATTGAGATATTTTATTCTTTGATTCTGTCCTTGAACTGCAATGCAGACACTTACTGCACCTCTCACTGCACTTGCCACATCTCGGTGCTGAGGAGCCACACGTGGCTAGCAGCCACCAAATTGGACAGCGTCGGTCTGGAGACTTCCACCGCCCTAGTGTTAGGTGGCCCTAGCCAGCCCGGATCTTTTTTGGCTTATCCCTCTGTGGGGAGGGTGGAGTAGTAATCACCCTGCTCCCTTCAGTGCTTCACAATTAAAATAATAACCACCCTCACTAACTAGATGCCTGCAATCAATTAGTCCCTATGTCTTTTACCTTAAGACAACCTTCGTCTTTCTTTAGTAGCAAAAAGACTAGGAAGTCGATCACAAATTGCCCCAAATTAGCACCTTTGGTCCATTTTTTACCAAGTGTGTAACAAATGAGGTGGTTATTAACCTCTTTCACTTTCAAAATAGCAATTTAAAAAATCAAACGCTGTGTTGTATCACTGGCCAATTTCTTCACACAAAGAAAAATAGTTCTTTCAAGTCACTCTCAAGTGGATAATACTTTCAGCTGTTATCAAAACCCTTTGCTTTGTCTTTCTGTAGACCTCACGGAACCCTTCCTTGGTTATTTGAGGGACCCAGTCAGTGCACTGATGGGTATTGGGAATCCCAATCTGAGAAGTTTAGCTCAGGGAGCAGGCCCAGGCCAAAAGGCAGGTGCACTGCCCTGCTGGCTGGTACAGTATGTCCTTTTCTTAAATTAGCTACTTTTGAGAAACGTCCTGGTACTCTCCAAGGCTGGATTTCTCCCACGCTTCACAGCCCAGGAAAGTTGGTCAGAGCCGAGTAAGCTTCCCAAAGCAGTTGGAGGAGAAACAGAGCCCTACCTGCCTCCAAAGAGAGGACGTTAGGGGGCAAAGGGGACCCCAGCGAGCTCTCCTCTTTAAGCAGCTGGTTCTGGGACACATGGCATTCACCGGGTATTGAGTGACCCCTGTGGGACATTTGCACTGTCTATTCTGTGAGCAGCAGCTCGGTCAGGGTGAAACAGGACTATACATACCTCTTGCAGCCAATCCTCAACCCCACCTTCTACCCTCTGCCTGGGGTTGGCCCAGTGAGCAAACAGGAGTCTGTCCGGGCCTGGGATCGCTGGTGGCGCCTCCACAGAGGACACCCCTAGTATGTGCTGGGTAAGCAACTACGGTGCTGGCCCTGGGGTGGGCACATCCCACAGCTTATGGTCCCATTTACAGATGACGAACCAGAGTCCTGGGCGGGGTATGTTACGTGCCCTGGGTTGGGAGTGGCATTTCTGTCCCTGAGCCCATGAATTTCCACCACTGTTTTCCATACTTTGAAAACTGGCATGGGAAGAAAACCAATAGTCTCCCATATTCATTTTTGAATGTAGTGGAACATAATCTTGTAAAATACATGCCGCTGGGCCATTCTCAGTACCTGGAAGCTGATTTTTAAAAATCACTTTGTCTCCCTTTTGGGGAGCAAACGAGGCCAGGATTTGCTGGAGGGTGGCTGAACCCTTTTGGAGGGTGGTTTCCTCTGGCCTTTATACTGTCACTTGTGCCCACAAAGCACATGGATTAGGTCACCCAGCTTTACTCACTCTCGTGAAACACTTGCATTGAGAGCAGGAAAAGTGTAGCAATTCCTACTTAGAAGTAGAAAAAGGAACAGTTTACCCAAAGTGTGAGGACCCTTTTTCCATGTGCCACCCACCGCTGCCACCACTGCTGTTCACAGCCCTGCCCCCTCCCCTCAAGCAAACATGACCCACCTTCATAGTTTGGCAGCAGGCTGTGCCGAGCAGTGTTCACCGGCGGCTCAGAAAGGTTTTTAGCTGGAGACGGGCTGCTAGGCATTAAGGGGTTGGCGTAATGCCACTGGCACTCGCCGCTGGTTGGCAGCGTGCTCAGGAAAAAGCGTGCCACCTCACATGGGGATCCTTGGGGCTGCCCGAATTTGGCTGGCAACACCGGCTTTTTGCTGCTGAAGACGTGAGAGTCTAAAGGGAAGTGTCCATAATGGTAGGAGAAGGGCACGCTGTAGGACGGGGCGTACAGAAAGTCGCCGCCTTCTGAATGGAGCTGCTGTTCTGGGGCAGCCGGAGCGCTGGCCGGGGGGCTGGCTCTCCAGTTTCCGAGCTGGCCGCATTCCAGTTTGTCCATTTGGAACGAGCTGTATTGCTGCATGGCAAAGAAGACAGAAGAAGGGCCAGCTGAGGGGCCAGTGGGGAGCTGCCTTCCCGCCTCTGCTGCCCAACCCCATCCCAGGGCTGCACCCCCCCCCCCAGACACCACTGCGAGGCCCCACTGGGGACAGTGTATAGCACACAGTACCCCAGTGACCCCCCCCAGGGTGCAAAGAGCTCTCCCCACCCAAAGTTGACAACACACCAGACACACGTTGCCACATGCTATTTCTGAGAGTTCACAAACTACTTTAAAAAAAAGAGGGAAGGTTTTCATGAACAGAAACAAATGCTGTGGAAATGTTGCACTGGTGCTCTGACCCACATTTCCACAGACTCGAGCCAGCTGATGAGCCTGCCCCGTTGAGTCTTCCTTTTCCTAGACCCCACGGGGCTACCCGGATGTTAGCTCGGCACACCTCAGGCTGCGTCTCTATCGTGTGGGCAGGACATCCCAGAGGGACTTTGCTTCACTCCACAGGGACCTTCCAGGCAGGGAGACCTCTGCTAGGCCACCACAGTCTGCTTGTTCCTTCATGCACCCTGGTGTCCCGAGACCCCTGCGACAGATGTCAGCCACACCCCACCCCCGCAGGACGCGTGTGTTACCTGTGGGGGGTAAGGGTTTGTTCTCAGCTTTGTCTTCATCTTCGTGTTTTTGGGTTTAGCTAATTTTCTAGTTTCTTGTGAGGTAGACAAGGCAGTCCTCCAGGAGTCCTGGGACTTGGACGTGGACAGCTGGTCCAGGGACAGCTGCAGTTCCTTGTACTCAATATCCCTGAGAGGCAAGAAGGGGACAAGTGGTGTCCAGCAGGCTGCCAGGCAGCGCGACTCCCCGGGCACCACCCCCGAGCCAGCTCATGTCAAAGCTCCAGTGAGTCATTTCACTGAGGTCATATGTAGGTGGGATTTGAGAAAAGGACAGGTCACCCTCATTGTAAAAGCCATCCTGCAGGCCTGGGCTCAGCGGGGGCAGTTAATCGGCAGGAATGGCAGGGAGTCAGTGCAGCTCTCTCCACTCCCATAAGTTCACAAACACAGTTCCTGGGGACACCACGGGCCACGAGGGAGGCATCAGCGCAAAAAGGAAAGGCAGAAACACTATCGATTTGAGTAGCTGGCCGAGCTGCTCCTCTGTTTAGCACCCAGAGAGCTGTGACTGAGGGAACCTGTGAGGAGCCAGGAGCCTGGCTTCCAGGGGTCCATTTTTGCCCTAAAGAAAGACCCAGCTCAGTGCCGTCATGTTCATGGGAGGGGAAGTTGCCCAGATACTGGTCCACACCTGTTTGCTCAGAAAGCACCATTAAGAGGCTAAAACGTTTTCTGTCCTACAGTTTTGCTAAAAGTATTCTACTTCTAAAAAACACAAAAACAAACAAACAAACAAAACCCCCAGTGACCTGGCAATCATTCTATGAAAGAGCACAGAGCCTCCTCCTCGCTGCATTAGTACACATGAGGGCCCTTTCAAGGCGAGGCTGGGGGAGCTGCAAGGCTATCAAGTTCAGGGCCAGGAAGGTGGGGGGGGGGGGGGCAAGGTGATTTAACATACAATAGCATGGGAGGCGGAGAGAAATATATAGTCTTAAGTACAGTTATGTCCTGTTGCCTCTAATGGTCTTAATAGTATTTGCCACTGAAATTGACCTGGCGTTTTAAAGGGACCAAATACTCACCATCATTTGCTCTCCCTATATTGCATTATATAGGAGACGGGAAAATACGAGCTACCCCCTGCCCCCGATGGCAGGAGCCTGCAAGATGACCCAGCTGTGCGTGGGCATGAGAGCATAAGGTTGTATTCCTGGTCCGGGACCCACATCCCTGTCTCAGATGCGGGGGGAGATCCCCTTCAAGATGGGGGATCCCCCACCTGCCTCTGCCCACACACACCCTTCGCCTGGGTTCCGATCCCATCCTAATCTATGCCTGGAGCGGGGCTCCCTCCTCCCTAGCACCTTTCCCTCAATGCTGAACAGATTGTTCAAATAAAAACAAAACAGGCGACAAATGAACAGTGAGAGAGAGAGAGAGAGAGAGAGAGAGAGAGAGAGAGAGAGAGAGAGAGAGAGAGAGAACTATTGGAGCAAGCGATGAGGGACAAGGGAGAAGACAGAGCAAGGAGAGAAACAAATGCGTCTGACTTACGTGAGGACATAATTGACACTCACGATGCAGTGGGGCCGGGACGAGCGGCTGTTGTGCACGACGGTGGCGTAGCTCTGCACCCACACCCAGCCGCCCAGCTTGGACAGCAGCCGGTAGTACTTGGTGGTGACCTGGCCCTTCACCAGCACTGCAAGCACAAGGTGGTGTGAAGCTGAAGACAATTCGCAGGCCCCGCCCGCCCTTGGGGACACTGCCCCGCTCATCACCTATAGCCCTATTTCTGAACCTGTCTGGGGTCAAGGACCCCTGGGAGAACTGGACAAAGAGGGTGGCTTTCTCTGCAGGAAAGTTTTCACACACACACACACACACACAAACGCATACACATTTCTGCCTACGATTCCAAGGGGTCCAAGGAGAAATCAGTCTCTCCCCTCCCCTGTTAAGAACTCAAATTTAAGTCACTGCTTTCATTGGGAAAAACAATTAGTCCCCAACGACATTTGCACCTGGCAGAGTGATAAAATTGGACTTGCTTTTTAGTTTCCAAAATGCCATGATTATGTTATAATCCCTCCAATCCTTAATAGGCAGAGTGTATGTGGGGAGAGGAGAGTGAAGCAGTTATTTAAACAAAATAGTAAATTAATGCATTCAACTAAGTGTCAAATTGTTGCTGATATTTGCTGTTCCCTAGAGCATGTGTGTATTCACAGTGAAACTGTTACTCTGTTTATATTTTCTTCCCATTAACCCTCAGGCCCATTAATTTGCTATGTTGCTCATGCAGGACAGACCCCTGCTTGACTAGTAGTTCCTGAAAACGGGGCCTATGGGCCCATCTTCTACGCACAGTGCAAACTCCAGGCTGCCGAGCAGCTCACTGCCAACGCCTCTGTTTGCACATAAACCATAAACCACACTGATCCCCCTCGGGGCCTGCGAGCCAGGAGCTGGGGGAGGTTTACAGGGGGAGGAAAGTGCCAGAAGCTTTGGGTGGGTAGTGGAGAAGGGAGAGCCTGACTCAACCTTCTCCAGGGAGGGGGAGGCCAGCAAAAGTGTAAAAAGGCACCTCTGGAGGGTCAGGTCACTTGTGGCCACAAGACATTCCTGCTTCTCAAAGGCTACGCAGTACCTAGAGCCCCTCCCTCTTCTCCACCCAAACCCTCTCTATCGCCTTGTGTGACTTCTTTTTCCCTTGAGGTGGCTCTTTCTCATCCACTTTAACACCTGCAGCAAAATATTCTGGTGCAGAAGAAAAATTGCTGTAAATATGATAGTCAAGGAGTTATTAGCCTTAATATAGAAAGAGTTCAAACAGACTGATAAAAACTCTAAGACCCTGCAAGTAATGGGGCAAAGGACAGGAACACACAGCTCGCCAAACAATACATACAAACTGTAAACACATTTCAACTCATTTGTTTGACTCAGGGCTAGATACCATCCAGCCAATAAGAAGACGCTTAAAAAGAAACAAATATTGCATGATTCCATTTCTAGGAAATGTCCGGAACAGGCACAGAAGCAGATTCGTGGTTGCCTGGGGCTGGAGGACGAGGGCTGGGTGTGACTGCTAACGACTAGGCTCACTCTTGGGATGAAGAAAATGTTCTGGAATTAGATAAAGCTGATAGCTGCGCACCACTGTAAAGATACTGACAAAGTGGTGAATTTTATATTAGGCCAACTTTATCTAAAAAAAAAAAGAACAACAATGAAATGACAGCGGGTGATGTTGGCTCGTCTACGGTGGGAAGCATCGTCACGTGCTGACACAGCGTGAACTGGTGTGGTCCTTCTGGAAGCAGTGTGATGGCTCACACCCACTGACAGCCTGATTTAACTTCTAGGAACTGACCCTACGGGAATCACACGTAACGTCAACAGAGACTCGTGTACAAAGAGATTCATTGCAGTCCTGCTTATAACTCAGGAGAAAAGGGAGGGGGGACTTAACCATCCCATAACTGGGAAGAGGGTAAATAAATTATGGAGTACTATGCAGCCATTAAAATGATGATTAATAAGAATTTGTAACATTATGGGGAAGGTGTATGACTTAATGGTAAGTGAAGGAAAGACAAGATTCAGAACTGCACAGAGAAAAATCTTAATGATGCAAAAGTATGCACGCACACACATACCCCATCTGACTGTGTGATCTTGGACAAGTCACTAACCCCCCGTGCCTCGGTTTCCCCATTTATAACAAGAGGATAATCACAGTCCCCACACCAGCCAGTTGTTGTGGGGATTAGCTAATCTATGCGAAGATTTAGAACAGTGGCAGATATGCATGAAGGACTCCATACATATTAACTCTCACTATCAGACTGATAAAATTATAGGTCATTTAAATTTCCTTTCCTTGATTTTCTAAATTTCCAACAATAAGGAGGCATTCATTTTGTAATCAGAATGACAAGTTCGTTATTTTGTACATGAGCAAGCCGTTTGTATGAGGTTTGAGAAATGGCAACATACATTAGACCCCACACCCCTCAGGGATGAAGCAAGGGACAAACATGGCGGTACTGCTGCGTAATAACCATCCCCCAGATGGAGAGGCAGGCTTCTCTGGGTCAGCGCAGAGGCCCTGTCTTTTCTGCCCACCATGTGCGCCACAGTAGATTCACTTGGCAGAAACAAGATCCCACGCTGAAGAGTGCCGGCCAAGGTAGTAAGAAAGAGCCTGTCCAGCACTTCTCCTCTCAGGGTTTGCCTTCTCAACAACAAAGCTCACTTTCGCCACATGGCCGCATTTTACCCCACTGCAACGGTGGGAGGTGGGCATCACCAGGAAACTGGGGCCAACGAAGCTGGAGGACACAGCTGGGGTCCCAGCCGGGGGTTCTGACCTTCCACTGCTCAGTGGGACTGTGGGGGAGGGGCAGTGCCCTCCAGAAGGCTCTGTGCAGCTATATGGGGGGGGGCAGTTTTTAGGGGAGACTCAGTTAACCAGTGTGCGTATGGCCCCAAATGAGATGCAACACAATCAGACTGGGGTCCCATCTGTGGATTCCCCAAGAAGTCATTCTTTCTTCAAGAGAAATGCTTGTTAGTCTCTTCGACTTTGAAACCTCTTCCTGGCAGCGTCTGTAAAGCCCCTGGGGGGAGGACCATGTACTTTTCCTGTTTCTTATCTTGTATTTTATACTTTCTCTTATTTCTCACAACTAAAACCTACCTGTGATCATCTCACAGTGGCACATAACGAAGCCAGTTTATTCCAAATATTTTACATTAGGACTCAAATGGCGGAAGTTGCAGATTTTGTTATTTCTGAACCTCCCTGACTCTGCTGTGATGGAGCTTAAATCCAGAGGCCAAACATAGACATATAATTTTTTTTTTTTTTGCTTTTGCTTTTCTGTGACCCATGAAGATAGTCAACATATCAGTCCAAGTTGAAATCCTAGACGTTTAGTCACAACAGTCTTCAATTTGCTGTAGCTCCCCGTCCAGTCTGTCGTCCTTAATTAGCTGTCAGAAACGATCCCATGTTAGAGTGACATGTAGCATGCCCCCGCTTATGGTGGTGATGGACGGGGCAGGGAGATGTCCCCCAACCGTAAGGTGCTGAGCGCTCAGGCCCCGCCTTCGCACCTCTGTGCCACAGATGTCCAACACCAGGCCTAGATGAAGGCCAGTGGTCCCAGTTTCCTAAGGCCACTTTGGGATGGAAATCCTAGCTCCATCAATGTGCTCTCCAGAAAAGTAGGTGGCCTTCCGGTTCACTCCAGAATTCCTCCTGAAGGCACAGCCATGACCAGGAGCCAGCCTCAGGGAGGAAAGTCATTTCGGCCTGCAGCACAATTTCTATTTCAGTTTTTAACTTGAAGAGCTAAGAAGGAGCTGACCAAAAATGCCTGTCTTAGGTTGAAAAGTATCTCCCCAAAAGATATGTTCTACATTCGAACCCCCAGAACCTGTGAATGTGGCCATATTTGGAGAAAAAGTCTTTGCAGATATAATAAAGTTAAGAATCTCAAGATGAGCGCATCCTGGATTAGGGTGGGCACTAAATCTAATAACAAGTGTCCTTATAGGAGCCAGAGAGGAGAAGACAGACACACAGAGAGATGGAGACAGAGATTGGAGTATGTGGCCACAAGCCAAGGGATGCCAGCAGCCACCGAACCACCGAAAGCTGGAGGAGGCAGGGACAGATCCTTCCCCAGAGCCCCCCCCCCCGCCCCCCCAGGAACCGTGGCCCTGCCCACACCTTGATTTTGGACTTCTGGCCTCCAGAACTGTGAGACACATTTCTGTTGTTTTAAGCCACAAACCCCGCCCTCCAAAACTATGCTCTTGTTCTGTTGTGGTATTTTGTTACAGCAGCTCCAGGAAACTAAACCAACCGCCATGGAAGAAATGGTCAGTGATTTGGTCCCTGTGCTCCTGCTGGCTCCTGTCTCTTCTGCAAGGTAGGTACAGTCCCTGAGACTGGACACAAGTCACGTGCTCCGCTGGGGAGCAGGTCTCCAGTCTGTGACGTGGCCACCACACAATCCCTGCTCCACGCCTGTTGACAGAGGTGGTTTTGTTGGTAAGAAGGCATGGAAAGCCCCGGAAAGGAGAGAAGCACTTTGGCGGGAAACTTCCACAGGGCCATATTGTGTGACATCTGCAAAGTGACACTGACCATGGAAGACAGACTGAGCCTGACCCAGCGAGTCCCCTTTGGCACCAAGCAGAAGGGACAATCTATGACTATCCATGTCCAGAACTGCTTCCAGGGATCAGAGCAACGTGTAGACCACACCACGCTTTCCAGGGTCATTTCCTGTTTTGCTGTTCATGGCTCCCCCAAATGCACAGGCTCCCCACACCTTTCTCAGCAAGACAAAGCCACTTCCACTTCCAGACAGCTCAGAGGAAGCATCTAACAAGGATCAGTAGGGACAAATTAAGCTCCATTGTCCATTTCTAGGCCAGAGGCCGGCGGGGCCAGCAGCAGAGGCTAGCGTCCCCCATAATGTGAATCAGAACTCCTCACAGTGATTGGAAACGCCCTTCAAGTTCACCTATTTCAAGACCTTTGTCCCTGGTCCATAGCTGTGCTATAGAATAGTTGCAAACTGATATCCCATGCACCACTTGTGTCCACAGACAGGCTTTGTTAGTGGCATAGCCTTGTTGTTACTCAGAAAGCCTTTGGGTGGGTCGTGTAGCCTCCACTTAGTCACCAGCTGTCCCATTCCCTCGTGCCCCACCCTTGCCCTCTCATACATTCATGTTATGTGCCTCGCCCCCTGGCCCCACAAGCATCTGAGTTTGTAACTCCTGCATGTCCTTTGGTGTGTCCTCCCTGGGTCTACACCAGCTGTCCTATAATTCTGTCCTAACAGGTATTGCTTGAAATTTGTAGACCACATATTCAGTCTGAAGCCTTTCTGTGACATTGAAGTGTTTTGATATTTGGACCTGGCCTGTGTTCCTTTTGGGATTTGGGCTTGGCCCTCACTGGACAGGGGCCTATCTTATGAAATTCTCCACTACCCGCCACAAACAGCCATGGTTCTTCCAAACCAGTGTCCACAAGAAATCTGCCCAGTGTCCCTCAACACAAATCGTTGAGTTTACCAATATGATCCCTTCCCAACCTGTGCACCAGACTGCCCCTGCCCACCCCCAGGCCCTGAGGTCAGGAGAGCACAGCCCTCTGCTGGCACCCCCCACGTATAAGAAAGAATTCTCTTTCAGGCCATGTTATTATGTCATGCCTGCCCTGCAGCCACACTCAGCAGGGCGGCTGGGCGGCTGGGTATGGACCGGACTGGGAGTGTCAAAGACGTCCCCCATGTTCACCTTTCCTTACAGAAGGTTCTGGGGAAAGCCTGGCATGGTCTGATTGCGCAGCTCACCTGGGAATGCCCAGGCCCACAGTGACCCACCCAGAGGCTGAGGTGCCAGGTCCCATCCTGCTGACCTCTGGATGCCAGTGCTCCCAAGAACCGCACAGCCCAGCCTGCTTCCCCTCAGGAAGCTGCCCTTCTGCAAGGCGCTGACCTCCCTATCTTTAGGGGCCATGCTTTCGTCACACCCTATGGACTCCTGCTCCCAGTTACGGTAGTTTGAAGAATGTGTGAAAATCATTTGGCTGCCTACGTTCCTCCAGAAATACCACTTCCTTACGTCCAATTACGTCCAGCAAAGCCCTTCGGCTCATCGCCAGAGATTCGTGGGTTTTGGACACGGTGTGGAGAAAGCTTGACCTGGGAAATAGGACAGTGACCTCCCTTTGGTCCTGGGTGTCGGCAGCTGTTTGCTTTGCTCCTGTGCTCAGTGAGCCCGTCAAACTGCCACCACAGATGTGTCTATACATCTCACTGTAGGAGGTGGCGGCCAGGCACCCCCTGTGGCCTTGGAGTCCTAACGGGCCCAGATGTGTGGGTCACCAGAGCTGCTGGCCACCACCAGCCACATTCAGTTGTGGTGGTTGGAAGGGGAGCAGCAAAGGCCGCCCTGTGTGGCTGTGTTCCTGGGACAACCACCAGGCCAGCTCCAGATGTCTGGGTGGAAGGACTTGGGTCCCAGGTTGGCAGAGGCCACTGTTGGGGTACAGGTGGAGCTGGGGGGCAGGAGGCTAGAAGAGGAAGCCTTTGCCCCACCGCCCTCCCCTTGGGCCATGCCCCCGAGCCCTGCTGTCAGTCACCGGAGCACCATGGGACAGGACTGAAAAGTCGAATTTTGTAATGACACATCCTGCCTTCTCAGTCTTCTGACCTGTGCTCCCCAAGCCAGTCTGTCCAGTTCACTTGTGTGAAAGGGCCTGTGCCCACTCCTTGGGCGATAACATAGAGATATTAAAGGAAGTCCCTGTTCTAGGTTGAATTGTATCTCCCCAGATGCTTATGTTGAAGACCTAACCTCCCCACTCCAAGACATGAGAGTATCTGGAGATAGAGCCTTTAAAGAGGCAATTTAGGTAAAATGGGGTCATGTGGGCAGGCTGCAATTCAATAAGACTGTGTCCTTATAAGAAGAGATTAAGACGCAGCTACACACAGAGGGAAGACCATGTGAGGACAGGGGAGGAGGCAGCCGTCTGCAAGCCAAGAAGGGAGGCCTCAGAAGAAACCAGCACTCCCAACTACTCGATCCCAGATTTCTGGTCTCTAGGACTGTGAGAAAACAAATTTCTGTTGTTTAAACCACCCAGTCTGTGGCATTTTGTTTCAGCAGCCACAGCTGACTAGCATAGTCCCATAAGGATCTGAACAGCATGAGGGGAAAGCATTGTCCAGAAACAAGAACTTAGGTCCCTTGGGCAGGGCTGGAGGAGCTGGACGTGCCTCCCCTGGGTCGAGACAGCAGCCACTGGCACCAAGGTGGGAGTGGGAACAGAAGTGGAGAGCCTGGGAGACTCAGCTTGCTTCAGCCCTCACAGGGCAGGGACTTGGGTATGGAGGACACTCCTTCCAGCCAGCAGGGACCCCCAGACAGAGGTGACCCATGTGTGCAAGGAAAAGATGGCGGACTAGGCTGGGAAAGGAGGAGCAGCTTGGGGGTGGCGGGCTGAATGGAGGACAGTTTCATGAAGCCAGGAGGCCGAGGAAGGGAGGAAGCTGAGGAGACACTGTGAAGAGGTGAGTCTTTGCTCTGGCCATACCTCTTGCACCCCTCCCCCTCACCATGGAGTGCACCCCATCACCCCCCTGAGGCCTTTCTTTGGCTGAGCCCACTCTGACAGATGTGGGAAAGCCGGGGAATTAACACCCCCAAGAGCAGCCCTCAGACTAGCAGGAATAGTTATAAGTACCTCCGCTCATGCTCCCCACGGCGTCATAACTGAGTCCCCAGGGGGATTGAGACCAGTCGCCCATGGCAGTAGCCAGCAGACAACACCCACCCTCTGGCTCATTCTCTTTCCTGGCTCACTTCTCACTCCCTACCCTTGTTCCAGTGAATGTCAAATAAACTACTGCACTTGAACTCCAGACTCAGGGTCAGATTCTGAAGTTTAAGGAAATTAAACAGGTGCCAACCAGCCCTGGGGGTAGAGAGGTGGGAATGGGGAGCTCCGGCCCAGGTCTGTGCCTGGGAAGGAGAATGAGGCTTCAGGTACCAGACGATAGACAAGCTGCCCAAGCCCCACACTGCAAAGACCCTGCCCTCCAGAACTATGCTCTGGTTCTTGACTCTCTTCCCTTTCTTCATCTGAAAGTTCTGACTCTGGAGGGGAAAGAAACATGCAGGTTAATGTCATGGCTGCCCTGAGGGTGACTCCAAAGGTGGTAGCAACGCTGGAGCCAAGGCATGAGCTCTGGGAGACGAATCCCCACCCCAAGTGGGTCAGAGCCTCGTTTCTTGCTGTTAGGCTCCTCTAGTTTAAATCTGAAAAAGCTGGCGGAGGGGAGACTGAGGCAGGCTCAGGACCCCGCCCGGCTGTGCTGTGCTGTGCGCCGCCTATCCTTTCGGTGGTTTCCTGGCCACCATTAAGGTCAGAGGCACAGCACAGTAGCAAACATTGTCAATATTGCTATTTCCTGTTTTCTTTGATTTACCAGTTCTAGCCCATTTGGCAAAGAGAACCGTGCTCCCTCTGGTTTCTGAACACTCCGCCTTTTCTCCATGTGGGTTGGAAGCCTGTGTTCACCCTCCCTTTCAGGTTCTATCGCCATGTCTGGAGAGTCCAAATTCCAAGGAAGGGAGGGCGAATTTGTCCTTTAAATCACAGGAGACTTCCTGAATAAAAGCCCCTTACAGGTTTGGTAAGCCGGACGTACGGGGAAGCCTGGGGCTCCTAGGGACAAATACCAGCCCTGGCACCACATTTAAGACCCATCTACAGTGGGAACAGCTGAAGGCTTGAGATCCAAATGGCCCAGATCTACCTGACTCAAGGGACATAAGAGTGGTCCAGCTCCCCACACGGCCCAAAGTTCACAATCCATCTGGGAAAAGCATCCGGTCAGTGACAGGGGACACAGAGGTCCCCCACTGGTTATCACATTCCCAAAACACAATTGTGGCTTTCATTACATTTCCAAAACACAAATTGTATTGATTTCCCCTGAAAAAAGCCCCTGCTCCCCTCTGTTAACCAGATAGTATGAGAGATTAAAAAAAATGACTTTTAAAGCAAAGACTTCTAATTTCATAAGTTTTCTTTCTCTGTGCTCAGAGGCCTAATTTCCCACATGGCAGCCACGCTTTGAAGAAAACTCCCCCTTCATGTAATTCAGGGGTTTGCTTTCAGTTCACATGCTGGTTATCAGACTGTCCCCAGCATGTTCCTGTCTCAGCAGAAGGGGCTCGGAGCCCCCAGGCCTGAGGCTTTCTCTCAGAGCCGCAGGCCAGCCTTCTCCTTCCCACCAGTGGTGGAATGTTCCTCCTAAGGGCTGCTGGGAGGCGTGGAGTTGTGAACTCATGTTTGCTCTCCTTTTCCCAGCTTGTCCTCCCTTGTAGACCATTCTGGGGTGAACACTACTGCTCCACACCCTCCACGTGGATGCCTCTTCCGTCTCCCAATTATGCTCATCACTTCAGAGCACTCGCCCACCTCCCGATACTCCCTT
Organism: Rhinolophus sinicus; assembly: GCF_057876585.1. NCBI lineage: Eukaryota > Metazoa > Chordata > Mammalia > Chiroptera > Rhinolophidae > Rhinolophus > Rhinolophus sinicus. Next base: position 7,315,404 of record NC_142517.1, read on the forward strand.
GACAATGACCAGCAGACCCCATCCAAACACTAGGCAGTTGCTTCCCTACCAAGCTTGGTTTAAAGAATGACAGGGATATTGAGATGAAATAATGATTTAGTCATTTTTAAAAAAGAAATTAAAAAGCTGAGATATTCTGGTCAAGATGGCAGAGCGGGTAAACGGTGTGCTCACTGTCTCTCAGGACCACATCAAATACAACTAAACTACAAACAACCATCATTGAGACTCGCCTGAAGTCTAGCTGAACTGAAGTCCTACAATTACTGACATATAGAAGAAGCCACATGGAGACTGGTAGGAGGGGCAGAGATGCTGAACAGGCTGCTCCCACACACATGTGTGACCATTAAAAATCAGGAGGGACAGCTCAGCTGCAGAGATCCCCCTGGAGAAGCAAAGGTTCCCAGCCCCACACCAGGCTACCCAATGCAGGCTTCCAGTGCCAGAAGAGAAGTCCCCACAACTTCAGGCTGTGAAAATAGCAGAGGCTGTGGCTGAGTGAGGCAGATGGCAGCTGCACTCCCAGGTGCTCCCCTTAGAGGGACTGTGCACGGACTTACTCATTTATGGACTCACTCGCTCTGAGCTCCAACGCTGGGGCAGCAACTCAGAAGGTACCAGGAACTGAACTGTCTGATTTCAGGGCAAGGGCTGGATGCACAGCTTTCTCCTGGATGGAGCCATTGTTTCTTGGCTTTCTCCCGTAGAAGCCACTGTTTCTTTGTTGAGCCCTCCCCCTCCCTGCACACAGACCCATATCTGAGTCTCCATGAACCTGGCTATCACTTTTGTTCTGCCCCACCGTCATGATTCCCAGAGACCCCGCCCCACCTAATTTGGGGGTACACCCAAGCCTCTTCCAGTGGCTTTTCCATAAAAACAATCTGTCTTAGCTCATGCTGCAGACTTTCACAAAATCTCTCAAAGGTTCACAAAACCCAAACAAGCAGCATCTGGCTTCTTTGCCGTGCCCTGTACTCTTGCTGAGCAGCCCTAAGCCCAGCACTGGTGACAGCTGGCTTCAGTTCGCAAATTGGCCTCTCAAGGTACCTCTAAGCCCAGTGCAGGAAGCAGCCATTTGTGATTGCTTTATGGCTCATACCAGGTGGCCCGGGGCAGAACACAGACTGTAGCTAAACTTGGCCTGCATCTGGTCCCCTCCCAGGAGGCTCCAGGGCGGGCACACCTGGGGGCCATCTTCAGACCAATCTGGAGCATCACCCAGCCATCTCCAAGGACAACACACCCAAAGGGCAGACTGTGCAGGCACCAGAGCCCCACTAAAGCGAACCCTGCTCTGTAGGCTCAGCTCCTGCACAACAGATCCTCTACTGTAGTCACGGCCAGACTTCACAACCAATCAGCCTGAGGGTCAATCCCTCCCACTGACCCACTGATGTACAAACAGCAATCAAGTCTCAACCACAACAGAAGGGCACACACAACCCACACAAGGGACACACCTGGAGCACCCGGCTCTGGTGACCAGGGAGACTGCGCACTGTGTCCCACAGGACACCTACTACATAAGGCCACTCTACTAAGGCCGGGAGGCATACCTACCTAATACGTAGAAACAAACACAGGGAGGCAGCCCAAATGGGGAGACAAAGAAGCATGCCCCAAATAAAAGAACAGAACAAAGCTCCAGACAAAACAAAAACAAAAACTAAACAAAATGGAGAGAAGCAATTTACCAGACACAGAGTTCCAAACATTAGTTGCCAGATGGGATGGGGGTTGGGGTGAGTGAGGAAGGGGAAGGGATTAAGAAGTACAAATTGTTACAAAGTAGTTATGGGGATGTAGGGTGTAGCATAAGGAATAGTCAATAATATTGTAATAACTATGTATGGTGTCACATGGGTACTAGATTTATCAGGGTGATAGATAGGAGGGAGTTGGGGGTATGGTGAAAAGGTAAAGGGATCAAGAAGTATAAATTGGTAGTTGCAAAATAGTCATGGGGATGTAAAGTACAGCATAGGGAATATAGTCAATAATATGGTAATAACAATGTACAGTGCCAGGCGGGTACTAGACTAGTCAGGGGGATCACGTCTTAAATTATATAAATGTCTAACCCCTATGCTGTACCCCTGAAATTAATACATAATAATATTGAATGTTAAAATAAACAGTATAAAAAAAAGACACAATTATTTTTAAAACAAATTAAAGAAATGAAGGAGACTTAAAAACAAGTCAATAGAAGTAAGACGGCAGAGTTAAAAAAAAAAACCAAGAAGGACTTCAGAGTTAGACGCCTGATTTGGACACACACACAGCTCTATCACTTTGCTGTGTGATCTTAGACAAGTTCTTTTACGTCTTTCTCACCTCATCTGCCAAAGGGGGATATTGTCTCATATTGCACAGCATTGCAGTGGGGATTAAAAAAGAATAATAACATATCTTATGATGCCTGATATAGATTAGGTCCTCAATCACATGATCATTTCTATCACCCTCCAAAAAATTTACAAATCAAGCAGTTCTCCCAAGTATTTTACAAGTGTATTAGAAAGCAGTTTTTTAAGGTATTCTCGTGCCTTTCATATTCTTCTTTTTAAGAAGAAAAAGTACAGATATTCTGGACTTTACAAACATCTTACTTTGATGAACCTTGCTTCACAGGAGGTAAAATGCTCAAATTTGTATCTCTCTTATTTTAAAGCCTTAATTTTGTTGTGTTTGTTTTAATTCCTCTATCAATCTTTAAAAAATATTGTTGACCTAGCTTATAATTATTGCCTCCCTCATTCTGTTAGGTTCCTGATGTTAATTTTTTTTATTACATTTCATACATTATCAAAAAAAAAAAAGAAATAAAAAGGCTGTTCATGGCTGAGTCTCTCCATGCACAGAGACCTTTTCACACTGTTGTGAATTAAAGGAGCAGGAAGAAGCCATCTAAGTCTGCGCAGGTCACAGGTTTCTGCCCGTAGTGACTTGGGAGGAGGGAGTAGTGACACCCTAGTAACTGCCGTGCTCCCTGGGTCCCAGCCCACACCGAACAGCCAGACAGACAACGTGGCCGCAGACAGAGCAGTCCCTGGACTGGCCGTCCAGCTGCAACTCGACACCAGCAGCGTGTCCTCTAATGCCTCTTAGTCAACACAAAGCAAAGCAAGAGTGGAGGACATGCCATCTGGTCTGCATTGCAAAAGATCTGGCTCCTCCAACCGTCTGCACCTCATTAACAAGCGCCCCTGGACCCGCCATGGGCATGGTGGGGCTGGCCACAGGAGGATGAGGTGTTCTATTCCATCCCCATTACTCGCTGCCTCAATCTGGAGTCTAGAAATGTCACTTCTTTAGGCAGTTCAGTGACTAGAGTACCTCCCACCATCCAAATGTTCCCCAAACTGCCCCTGTTGGCAAATCAAATACTGTTGGTTCACTCTTTCCAAGCAGACTGCTCCTATCCTAGAAAGCTGCGGTCTCCCCCGAGCTTCCCCAGCCAGATGGTGGACAGTGGTTGAAGGCCAGTCACTGCTTGGGTGCAGCTCCCAGCTCTGCCACTTCCTTGTTACGTGACTGTGGCTTAAGCTCTCTGAACCTCAGTAGACTCAAGGTGAAAGGAGGATCATGAACATGGGACTCTCCCTCACTGGGTTGATTACATATTTAATAAGCTAAATGAGTGCCTGACAGTAGTGAGGGCTCTGTATGAGCTCTACTGTTATTGCCTTTACTCGCAAGTCATGTCCAGATATCACAGAGAAATTTAGGTTTCAATTCCACCACTTGGAATCCAGCAACTGCTGCCCATCACACACCGGCCAGTCTCACTGGATGTTTGGGTACTGACAGCAGCTGTGCTTAAATCAAGGGATGCATGGAATCACGTCTGAGGGTTAAAATTCATGTGCATACAATGGATGATTATTGTACCAAACAAGGGATGCTCTCCCTGCTCTGTCCTCGCCTCGGCACCTCCTCCCTGGCTATCCACCCGCCATGGACCCAGTGAGCGGTACTCACGGAGGTGGTGAGCATAGCGGAGGTGGAATACGTCGCAGCCGTGCACGTGATGGTAGAGGGTCTTCTCAATCAGGTCCTGCGGCTCGTACCCGGTCAGCTCAGTCACCCTGGGGGAGTACGGGACTCCAGGAGTTACACCGCTCTGCAGATTGCTTTTCATTTAAACTAATATTGGTTTTGCCAACTAATCAAGTGCTAAAAGGCTGGGGTGGTGGGGAAATGTTGATTTTGGAAACTAAGAATGATTTTTTTTACAAGAAGAAAGTCTTTGAACTCTAGCCCAGTGCAGGATGTAGCACTATTCATGAATGTTCTCCTGAAACCACTGGCTGGAAGAATGTTTGGGATGGCTTAAAATCTTATCCCTTTTCAAGGCGAAGCTTATCTGAGGACCCTTAAGAGCGAACTCTGATACTGACATTGGAAGAAAGCTGCCAAGGTGAGAAAGAACCCACTCTCTGGAGGCTTTTGTGGGATAGTCCTGTGTGAAACTTTCTAAAAATTATTGTGGTAAAATATGCGTAACATAAACTTTACCATTTTAACCATTTTAAGTATACAAATCAGTGGCAATAATTCCATTCACAATGTTGTATGACCATCGCCACATCCATTTCCAGAAGTTTTTATCACCCCAAACAGACACTCTGTACTCCTTAATCAATAACTCCCCATTTCCCCCTTCCCCAACTCCTGGAGACCCCAACTCTACTTTCTGTCTCTCTGACTTTATCTATTCTGGATATTTCGTCTAAGTGAAGTGATACAATACTTGTCCATTTGTGACTGGCTTCTTTCACTCAGCATAATATTTTCAAGGTTCATCCATGTGGTAGCCTTTGTCAGACTGTCATTCTTTTTATGGCTGAATAAATTCCATGGTATGTAGATGGCACATTTTGCTTATCCATTCATCGGATGGCGAGTACTTTCTACATCTTGGCCATTGTGTGTGTGAGGCTTTAAATCTCCATTCCACACTGGACATTGTTAATTAGCACCGTTGGTCTCAGGGCAACATACGCTTAGGCAATTCCTACTGATGGGATTTGGGGACTAACCGGAGACATTTAAGCCTCATCTCAGTGGAGGGTTGTTTTAGACACCACCCCCCCCAGAAAATATACACCCCCAAGTACTGTGACTAGAAGGTCACCCTCCCTAGAGCAATGGAAGCACGTTCCCAGTGCTTATATGTCATTACCCCCCTTCATTCTCATCAAGTCCTGGGCATATTAATTTCCCACTTCAGCTCTTTGAAGGAAAGTGGCTCTCAATATCCAAGACCACATCGTCACTGGCATTTGGATCACTCCATCCGTAGGTGAAAATTGCATGTGGCAACTGCCCTGGGAACCATGCCCTGGGAGGAGGTGGCCCAAACGTCTTGGTGACAGATATTCAAGAACAGATGAAAGAAGGGGACAAGAGGGGATTCCGAAGGAGGTGAGGCCACCGTGAGGAGTCAGCAGGGACTGAGGACGGCTGGGACTGGTGGCCCTGCAGGTCCAGATCTGAAACATTAGCTGTAAATTAAACGGGGAAACTTGACCTCACTTTCATTCCTTAACTCGCTCCCCTTTCTGTTGAGTTCTGTGCGGGCTTTGGGTTGTAAATCTCTGAGAGCCTCATATTTCCCTGGAATGGCTCACTATTTGGTGTACACATTTCCATGGTGTTCCTCCAGGGCAGGAAGGAGACGGGGCTCGAGGTGGGTGGAAGGGAACGTGCACAGGCCAGAGCCTTCCAGGGCTCGGGGGACTTGTCCAAGGGCCACCTAGAACTTCAAGCCCCGTTGGAGTCCAACTCTGTGTGGCAGGAAAATTGAGACGTCTGGCTTCCCCCAAAAGAAAACCAGGCATCTCTCCTGTGTGGGGATGAAAGAGGCTTCACAGACCCTTTGGACGAAAAGTTTCAGAACAACGGCCCCAAACGTGTAAATGAATCAGAAACACATGTATTAAGTTTCTCATCAAAGTACACATGGCTTTAAAAATTAAAGGGGAAGGGAAGGGTTTGGCAGCACTCCCTCCTGGTTTTTTCCAACCCTCTAGTGTCTGACGACCTGTCAGAGGGATTTGCCAAACCCCAAACATCGCTCGGTTCACCCATCCTTAGCAAAAGCACCAGCTACAGTTTCAAAGTGAAATACCACAAAACCCCTATGAACCAAATTTCAGGTTATGTTGAGTTCAGTTGTGTCTGGGATTATGCTGGGTGGGGGGCCACTGGCCCTGTGACTCTGGGGCTGCTGGGCTTCAGGCCAAGCCCTCGCCATGGCTCCTGGGTTTTAAAGTAGGAGCTGCCATTTCCCTCCCCACTGGGCCTTTCTGCTGGCCTCCCAGTGCTGGGCCAGCCCCTCTGCCCTCCGGCTGGGCAGGCTTTCAAAGACCATGGAGCTGCAACGGACCGAAGACCAGACGGAGTGTGAAGAAGTCTCCAGTGCATTTCTGGCCCCCTTAATAAGCACCTCCTAGATGACCGGGGTTCAGAAAAAGCCTCAAGACTTTGCTAGGAGTTTTTTGGTGTTTAGCAGGAAAAACTGCATGCAGAGTCTTCTGTGGTGACAGGAGGTCTTCCTCAAGCCCACCGCTCTTCTACTCACTTCAGGGGGTGTCCCTCCCATCCTAAAGCAGAGGACACTGGCTTTCATGGAAGCCCATGTCTCGGGCTCCCTTCAGGGGCTCCCTGGCCTCCAATCTAGCTTTGTACACCCTCTTCTGTGAAGCCCTCCATTCGTCCCTGGAGTTTCAGAGGTGCATGGGTTGAACCACTTGAGAATACCTGAAATCTCTCCTCTGGGGAGACCCCTGTCTTCCACAGAATTCGCCAGGTCTTGGGGTGGGGATTGCTAGAATGGTCAAAGGAATACTAGGAGACAAAACAAGGGAGAAACCAGTCGTATCCTCCCATGCTTCCAAAATAACGAACTTGGATAGCCAGGTTTCCTCTCAGTCCACTCGGAGAAATGGCTCCGGAATCTGGAAAAAACTGGTCTTTCACCGCTCCTCTCCCTCCTCCCACACCAGGCTGTGTGGTCCCCTGGCCAGCCCAGGGCCCCCTCCCTGCAGGAAAACAGCATTTGTCAGCCTTTGGCCATCTCAAGAGGTGCCACATCCGTCCCCTAAAAGGCTACCTTTACTCTTTGCTTGGAGTCTCTGGGAGCATTAATGGTGACTCTGTCACTTCTCTACCCTTCGAAGGTTCTGAGGTGCGTGAATGATGAACTAGACTAATGTGTGTCCTCACCTTCCACCCCTAACCAAGTAGATTGTTTCTACTCAATAAATGGTTAACATAATCAATTTCATGTTATGCATATTTTACCACCAAAAAAAGTGGGGGAAAAAAGAATCAATAAATCCTAGCTTCAGAACATACAGAACACACACACACACTCACACTCACCCACACTCCCTTCTCTGGGAAAGCTCAGCCACACACCCCGAAAGTCAGGAGTGGAGTCCCTGAACACTTATTCTTGTCTGTACAGCTGAGGAATCTTCTAGGAGGCTAAGAGGCCCAGGGACTCACATTGCAGGTATATCAGGCTTTTTCCTTTTACAAATGCTTCATATCTGTTATCTAATTTCATCTTTCTTAACAGCCCTGTGGGTAGCAGAGTAGGTGGGGCATGGCTGTGTTTTTTGATTTGTTTTGTTTTGTTTTTTTCCAGATAAGAAACCAGAAGTCCGAAAAGGCCCCACAGGCCTGAGGCCTCAAGACCTGTGGGGCCTGCGACCCCCCCTGGGGGACAGACAAGCCCATGCCAGCACAGAACTCCCCTCCAGAGCAGGCTTCCCCAGACCCAGGTAACACGAATCAGGGCTCTGCCTGCCTCACTCACTCTCGTCTCTCTGCAGAGTCTCAAGCTGACAGGGATTCCCCAGGTAGGAGAGGAAAGGAGGGCTGGAGAGACAGTTCTGGGGAAATGGCAGACTCAACCTCCCAGCCCAGACTGGGTACCCTGCTGAGCTTGTGGTCACAGCTTTGCCCCAGAGAAGGCCACCTGTCTGCTCGCAGCCTCAGCCCTGCAGTGGTCCTTATGGCTCAGATGGCCTCCCGATAGCCTGAGCCGGACGGCCTCCCCACAACACATGCTACTCAGTCAGAGACCTTCTGTTTGTTTTAAAGTTCTCCCAACTTGTTGGAGAAGCGAGGGAGAATCCTGACATCATGGGCCTTCAAAAGAGGCTCACTTGTGCCCACAGCACATATTTCCAGTTCAAACTCCAGTGAGATGATGACACTATAAATAAATACGATGTTTAAAGTCCTATAGGCTGAAGAAGCTGGCTACGCCTGAGTTCTAAGGCTGATAGTAATTCTTTCAATTCATGACTTGGTTTCACTACATCGCTTTCTAATTCACATTCTTAGCATGACTTATTCCTTGTTACATCTTGGTTTAACAGGGGCCAGTTGCCATCATCAATATCTTCCAGAATGCCACAGCAGCAGCAGGGGCCAAACTCACCTGGAATCCAGGAATATTAGCTTCAGGTCAAGGCTGGCCCTAAACATGAACATGTTACTGTGCAGCTTGATCTCGGTGATGGCGCTGGGTGGCAGCGACTGGCCCACGGCCACCAGCCCCACGATCTGGTAACACGAGTCATACAGGGACATGTCCAGCATGTACTGCCTGATTTTCAAGTAGCCACTGCAGTGGATGACCTGGGAAAGCAGAGGGCAGGGTCAGCCGCCAGAAGCCAGGGGTTCAACTGCCACCCACTCCTCCCAGCTCTGGGCCTGCGCATTCTCTCAACACGCGGTCCTATCCCCCAGCCCAGCCTCTATGGAGCTGCATGGCTGAATGTCCGAGTCACTGCTCAGAAGAAACAGAGCAGTGCTGTTTTCCTCAGAAAACAGTATCGTAATAAAATATAAGGATTGTCTTATCCTATTGACTACACTCGAGTAACTCCACTAGTTAAGGCTCTTGAATATGTAACGGTCTTACACATAATTATCTCATCACCAAGTTGCCATTAGATGGCACAGCAAAGGCACTTTGGGGGAGCTGACCGTTTGCTTCATAATGTTCACTTCAGTAGCTGTAATGCTTATCTTCCAATGGGATTGAATTTGACATGTTGGCTTGACATTTATGTCACCTGACAAGCTATATCAATTACTCCAATAAATTCAGAACTCATTCAATCAAAAAAGCTTTATTTTTAATGTATTTTTATTTTATTATAATTCAAGATTGTATCCCTTTGTAATAAGCAATAAGCCAGAGTGACTACATAGAACCATTTCTAATCGTTATAGACAAAAAACCATACAAGAGAAAATGTGTAGTGTTCTACATGTCAAACAGAAACATTTGTGCAACTTAAGCCTCCATATTGGAAGCATTTATACAAGTTACAGTCAGTAAAATCTGAAAGGATCACAGTCATAACAGCAGGGACGAACAACTAAAATCGTAAATGCTCTTTTTAAAAGCGTTCCTCCAGGATTCCTGAATGTATTCACAGTCTTTAAAACTGGAACAAATATTTAAATCTTTCTAGTCTATTCTCCCATTTTACTGATGAGGAAACTGAGGACAAGATAGGTGATGGGTTTTGCTTAAGATTAGACAGACAGTTAACAAGTGGCAAAAACAATTCAAGACCCGTGTCCAGAAAAATGTCTCTCAGGTGCAGGGCGGTGCTGGGCGTTCCTCACCCCTGGCCCAAAGAGGCTTAGAGGCTGGGACAGCAAATAAAAAATGTACCCTCTAAATTATAAAACAGAATGAGGTAAAGTCAAAAGGAAGAGCTCCCCGTGGGACTCAAAGGCGGGGGATGAGGAGAGGCTGAGACAGCCCCTGCATTGGGAGGGAGGTGGGGAGGAGCATTCCAGAAAGAGGACAGAGTTACAGAGGCACAAAACTGTCCCCTTCCTCTTCACCCTCCCCTCCCTCCATTTCTAACATGGAAATACCTCTGCTCAAAGGTTCCCATCTGTCTCCAGCTCCAGAGTGATGGGCTTATGGGGCGGGAGGCTCCTGGGAGGCGGGTGAGGAGCTGCAGAGAGGGGTCAGACGGACGGGTAGAAGCAGGGTGCTCAGCTCGGACTTTGCCAAACCGGCCCTTCCATCTGGGAATGGCTGACTGCTGTTGAGGTGCAGCGTTGCCCACAAGCTCTTTAGGTGGCCTACTCCCGGATTCTGGAGTTAGCCAGAGTAAGTGGCCCTCTCTGGCAGAGAAATTCGGCCAGGGAGGAGTGAAGCCCGGGCTCAGAGGCCCCAGCTCTGCCTCTGGGACTGCCCGCCCCTCTGCTGCGCCCTTCTCCCTTCTCAGCTCATGTCCTTGATTATAGAGTGGGGACATACTCCGCGCAAAGGGCTGCCATGACCATCAGTTAAATCAGATGAGATGCTGCAGACGAAAGCTCTACTTTGCACTCAGAATCACTGTATTATTACTACTGTCATGCTGAACATTCAGAGGGTAAGAGTGGCATTTCTGAGCTCTGAATACTTACTCCTGGCCCAGGATCCTGCCCTGGAATATGGAGTCTCATTAACTCAAGGGGCACCTGCTCCTGTGGAACTGACCTGTGTGCAAAGTAGAACCTACAGCTGCCAAGGTCAAATTCAACCCTCAGCCATGTTTATTCCTGGTCTCACAGGACAAAATCCAGTCCTCCTGGAATATCCGTATAAGACACCAGCTCTCACAGCTCTCTCTTGAGCAGCAGCACTAGAAAGTTCTACATTAAGAGGTATGAAATGTTTGGGTCTCTGTGCCTTCCGGTCAGCAGGTGTGCTTGAGTGTGAAACAAAATGGAAAACAGGGAAGACCCACGACCGCCTGCTCCATCCCTCCCACCTACCTTGGCTCCCCCTACCTTGTATCCGCTGCACGTCAGGCCCGCGTTTCTTTTCGCCAAGACACACTTCATTCGAAGAAAGAATGACCTCTCTATCTCATACTCTGAAATCAGGAGTGAGGTCAGATTGGCCACTGTCCTACGATGCTTCCCCCATCTTTATCCCAACAATAATCAATAAACTCTCAAGACCAGGTCAGGCAGCCAGAGGCCTCTTCTTAGCAGCCCAGATCCTGACCCAGAGAATTTCCGCCTAAGGCTGGGATTTGGCTGAGATGGAGGAGACTGACCCAATCCTGGCGTGGCTTCCACGTGCCCCAGAGGAAGGCAGCTCCAAACATGGCCACAGTGAGAACTTGGGAAACGCCAGCCTGGGGTCAAGGTGAGGACTGTATGTGCAGTGGGCCCATTCCAGCTCAACCTGCCTGTGGTCTCCTCATGGTTTCTCTGCCAGGAGAATCACCTTAACCAACGCTGGGGCAGGTGCCTGACTCTGTGAGGGGGGCCCAGAAGCATCTGACATCCCTCAGGGTAGCGGATACTGAGTAAAAGTCAGGAGTACAGCCCCTTCCCCTGGCAGAGGGAGCCAGCCCCAGGGCACCTCCTGGCAGCCATGCCCATGGGCACTGAGACTGCCCAGCAACATGGAATGGGGAACAGAACCCAACAGGCCCACTCGCCAGGTCAGAGCTTTCATCCTCATGGACAGCCCTGGACGGGTCTCTCTCTCCCTCGCCCTCTCTCTCGGGCTCTCGCTCTCCTACTCACCCTTTTTCTGACTGGGCCAAAGCCTTTCTTTGCTTCCTCTTGCAGGCCTCACACACCAATCTCTGACCTCACTATTGCAAAGGCAAATGAAACACCCTAAGGAAACACCCTCTGCTTTGGTGAGTGACACCAGCTCTCTGAGGCACGAATGACAAAGTGTCCGGGCCCCTGGGTGAGAACGAGGTCACTCCACTCTACATAAACAGCCATTTGGTGGTAGTTAATAAATTAATTTTTAAAGAAACGTTACCACTAGGACTGGAAGCGCGGCCTCCCGCCCCTCCCTGAGGGCACTGCCTGGTGGAGGTACGGGCAGTGCCTCCGAGTCCCTCTCTCCCCCTGGTTGGAGAGGCTGCCATATTCACCCACAGTTCTGCACAGCAGGCTGGGTCCAAGGGGCATCAGGCTTCCCTCTCACGTGAGTACCTGTCTGTGCCATTTCCAGATAAGCTTGCTCAGGTCTAAACATCACCACCCACTGATTAATAAGTTCTGGGAAGGCCCATTTCTCACGCAATTATTATAAACAACGGGGCCAGTTCAGACACAGAACACCAACACTGCAGATGAGACGTTGGGGAGAAAACCGAGCGCCTGTGAACCTCAAACCCTGCATACTCAGCTGACCCCGGTGACCCCACCTCTCCTAGACGCTTTTGTTTCTCCTCTCATACAGTTGCTACACCTCAGACTTGAACCCCATGGAAACCGGGGGTGGAGGGGACTCAAGATATTCCACAGACTCATGTGCTGTCACTTTCTAAGCACTTTTTTTTTTTTAAAGCTATGCCATGGAAGGGTAGAATGGAACCAGGGCCAAGGGGACAAAGCCCATTCCCATGCAATTGACACACTGTGCAATTTTTTAAAACAATAACAACACAACATTTGGAGAAATTCTCTAAGGCTTCTGCTCTCTTTGTCCAGCTTTAAACGACCCCACAGTGAAAGAATTAGATTCTAGTGCGACTTTCTCTCCTAGCCCTCGTTCTGATAGAAATTACTTCTTCAGAGTCGTTTTTCCCACTGGGAAGTTTTGGCCAAGCTGGGACGCCATAGTCTAAAGCAGACTGGAGATGTTTGGTCAACAGTCTGGTGGCACTCATTGACCTGTCAAAGGGAATTACAAGCCCAGGGCCCCTGGAATAAGTTCTTTTGTGCCCTCCAAGCATGAATTGCAATTGTCACTTAAGGTGTCATTTGTATAAGGATGTGTCCACATCCTTTACTGAATAGTCACGCCCTGTCTGTCCTAACATAGTGCTTGCCACAGTAGGGACCCAATCAATATGTATTGATTCATGGGATGGGACTGTCAGAAGGAGGAGCGTGTCCTCAGAGGGAGCCAGGCCAGTGAGACCAGGGCTTCTGAACCGACTTGTGCCACAGCACAAAACCTACAGACCCCCACTCAGAATAACATTTTTAAAAAGTGCATAAAGTAAAATACATGAGATTATGAATAGATGTATTACAAATGTATCGAAAAAGTTATCAAAATATTACAACAAGTGGTGAGAGGGTTGCAAATGTGCTGCTCTATGAACACATTAAATAACGAGATCCAGTAGCAGGCTTCAGAACTCAAATTTCGAAATAGCGAAGGTATTAGTGACGGTGCTGTCTACAATCTATATGCACAGGAAATGCTGAATTTCAACTAGAGGGATAAAACGTAATTTTCCCCATGCAGTTTCACAGACCCCAAGTTCTCCCCTCCGACCCTTTGGTGAAGAAGCCCTGTGTCACCGGAAGGCCAAACCAAGAGCACATCAGGGGAGACGCCTTTGACCACTTTTCTTTATCTCCTTCCCAGCATCTATCAGAGTCTCTAGCTCCTAACAGGGGATCAGTAGTACTGCTTTAAAGGACAGAGACGTAAAGCCAATCCCCACTTGGGTGTTTGCTGGAGGCCTGGCTGGGCAGCCCTAGTCACTCTTCCCTATGGCAGTTTGGGAAACAAAACTCCTAGGTCACATCCAAAAGCATCACCTTGTTTCCATTCTGCTTACTTTTCGTCTGGAGGAAATAAATACCTTGGAGCAGGTGATGGTGAAGAGGCTGGTGGGCTGCAAGGACAGCTGTCATCTCGTCGTGATCGGAAGGGTGGATGTACTCATAAATACTGTTCCCTGTGAGTTCCACCTGCCGCAGAAGGGAAGGGAGGGTCAGAAATCCTTTCCAGGATTGCCTGCGGTGGGGGATGGGGAGGTAAGGTGCCTGTGTCACAGGTATACACCCGCCAGAGACAGGACTTGGATCTCTGCCGACCACCTCCACCTTCTCCAAGAGCATAAACATCGGTCTTTTCTCAAATAGCGCTTCTGAACTGTCTCCCACACTTTCCAACAAGTCCAGAGAGCAGAGGTTTGAACTGAAAGCTGAGAAAGTGCTGAGCTGGAAAGTGAAGGATGACAATGGCGTGCCATGGAGGTGGGTGACCCTAATGGCCTGGCAGCATCCTTCATACAGGAGACACAGCTTAAGACAGATCGGAACCGTGCTTCATGCTGCCTGAGAGGACTGGCTGGCTGGGAGACCATCCACGTGTCCGGAGTGTGGTCCCTGGGAGAGCCTCATCCACTCAGAGGCTGAGAGCCAGGGGTCATGGGCTCCACTGCACTTGAGGAAAACTTGCACCCTGAAAAGGCCCTTTCTCCTGGCAGCTCTGCCCCTCCGCCAGGCCTCTGCCAGACCTTTCACGTGGCCAGACACGTGTCTCTGGCCTTCCTGGTCTAATTGACTGTGCTAATCCCCTGGGTCCTGCCCATGGGTGCGGCCAGGTGGCTGCGTGACCTGAAGGAGGGTTTGGGCCCACTCTAGGGAACAACGTGACCCTGAGTTTGGACACCACCTTCTTCCGGGCACACCCCACAGAGGACACCTCAGCAGGCCTAGAGGCCATGTCCACGTTGGACAGAGTCCTGCTTTTCAGGGACAGGGGGCGGGGGGAGCGCCAGGAAAATATCATTATGATCTTTACACAGAGGTCCCAGTGATTTAGTGGTTTAGTTCCTAAGCCTGAGAAGTTTTCTATGTTCTCCCAAATACAAGTGCCATGATAGGATGATAGAAAGTCTCAAGACCTGGGCCCCCCTTACCCATCTTGAAATGGGCAATGGCATAGAATGTTCTAGAAACTACCATCATCAGAGCAGCCTTCTGGGCACAAGTGGGTAGATCCTATTTTAGAGATGAAACAGTGAATCAGTGCACCCTGTATTGGTCAGGGTCCCCAGGGCAGTGATGGTTCTTCTACCACAGCCCAGTGTGGGAAGAAACTCAAAGTGCGTGAGACACTGCCCTTGGATGGCAAAGAACCCTGGGCAGGTCTGCAGAAGTCTTTCTCAGCCCTGCCCAAGGGCAGAGGGCAAGCTAAAGAGCAAAGGCAGGCTTGCGAGTGCCTTGTCCCTAACCACCCCTTGTTATTTTTAAGTGTGTTGCACCGCGTGTTTCATTCGGAGGCTCATTGCTCTCAATCAGAGCACAGAGGATGTGATCTCCTGCAAAGGGGCAGCCCTGACCGTGCCACCTCACGCAACAGGAGAACCCCAGCCAGAGGGTTTAATGGAGAATTTCTCCACCGTTCCAAATTAGCATCAAGGCCACCAGCTCTTTACTTGGGACCAAAGGGCCACGGAGAGGTGAAGTAATTTCTGAGCCAGCTCTCCCAATTTGTTAAGATATGTGAGTTGCCTTTTTATTCAGAACCAATTCCATTTCTGGCCTGCTAAGTAATCTTGTCCCTAAAATGGCATTTATAATTCTATTTTCTGCATTATTCACAGAATGTTTCTTTCCAATATTATGCAAACAGAGCAATTATTACAGAAACCCTCCTTATCCACCTCCCAAACCTGGCACTTTCCTAATGACCCAAATGGATATTTGCCTAGGTTAAAAAAAACCCATTACATGATTCCATTAAAAAAATAAGTGATAAAAACTAAACATTCTTTTTTCAAGTCATTCCTGCTAATCCTTACAAAGTGTAAGTAAACCAGCAACATTTAAGTCACCATTTGGGACAGAACACTCTTTTTTTTTCCCTGAGAGCAGCCAGAGATTCCTTGTGAAGCTGTCAGGTGGAGAGTGAGAAAGGCCAATAAACCTGGGAGCTATTTTTTTAATTCACAATTTCAACAACTTATTTTTAAAATGACAAATAGAATTTTTGTGTCTGTATTGGCTTATCAGTTCTTCCTTACTCTCATTTTTAGGGAAAATTGATAATTCTGATTTGCTCCAGGGTCTTATTTAGAAAAAAACTAACTAGTGTCTTTTTAGAGAAATAGCTTCATACACTTGCAAAAGGACTTGCGTCTGTGGTAATAGGGATTCCATTTGCGTTTTAACCCCAAAATAACTTCATCTGTTTTCAAAGATCCCATTCTCATCTTGTATGTTTGGAGAATGACAAGAGTGAAGGTCCATGAATTAAAGGCTTGATTTTCTGACTATTCAGGTCAATTATAAAACTCAAAGGCTGCCTAGGAAGTAAAACAGTCTTCAAATAACGGAAATGTTTTTAAAGAACAAATTTTGGAATGATAAAACAGTGCTGACCTTGACTCAAAATTATGGTTGACATGGTGTTTCCTGTATTTACATATCTATTCGTGCTTTTGAATGCTGAAAGAAATGTGACTACCTCAAAAAAAAATTATGGTCGTCGCTATAAAACTCCCCAGGTCTCATACATCAGCCTTATTAAAACAGACCCTCAATGTGATATTTTAGTATTGGTAAAACCCTGGTAACTACGAAATGAATTGCTTTCCTACTAAGAGCTTTTTTATGTTTTGCTGAATAGCTTTTCTTCCTGCCAAGAAAACTACACAGGATAAATACACACTAAATGGATGTATTCTGGGTCGGAAGGGGAAAGTCACCCAGTACTCTGAAAACGCACATTACTTTGCTTTGGGTGTTTTGCTGACTATGGTAAATTAAGCATTTTAAAATAAGATGGTTTGGGTTTCAGGGTTCAAGTTATGTCAACAAACATGAAACGCTGTCCTTTCTCTTTATTTCAAAAGTGAAAGGATTAGGTCTTATGGCCCCAAACAATGCTATGGCTATTTTTATAGTTGTGGTTCCGGCTGCAATCTCAAATATTCCGGTTTCCTTTCTATGTCTCCCGAACAGCTATTTCATACACATCTATATTTATTGGAAAATGTATATTAGTTACCTAGATGCTATATAATGTACGCAACATTCGTAAGGAAATTTAAACCACAAGGATACTTTAAAATGTTTGAGGAAATACATAGCAGGTATGTATATAGAGAATTTTTCCTTCTTCAAATATGTTATGTTAATTATATCAACCAAAACACCTTGGAATTAAATCATTTAATAAACTTGTATGAATAAAGAGTGCTTCCCCCACTCTACCTCTTCCAAATAGATATAAATTTGTCTACATGGATTATTATGTACTATGCATATGTGCATACACTAAACAGAATTTTCAAGCCAGAAGCTTGACTCTATTTCCTAACACTTGGACTGTGGGCTGAGGAGAAAACTTGCATTTTGTGGTTGTCTCTGTCATTTTTTGGTACGAAAATCTGACATCAAGGATATGTGTTCATTCATTTAAAAGCAAAAATAAACTAATAACTCTGCATGTAAAGCAGATTTCTTATTGCAACACTTATTTTTTTTTAAGTTTAATAAAACGCTTTGAATTGAGATGGGCATATAACACATAATCATTTTTGCCCCTTCAAATAGATGATTCAAATAGTTATTTAGATAGTGCAGGTTAAAAACAAAACAAAACAAAACAAAACACCACTTTACCGTGAATGATCACACAATCATGGCAAACCTAGGAAGGGGCTTATGCTCCGTAGGAGTTGCTAACATAGAGTTTAACCCTGAATTTATTTGAAAGATGTCATTATTTAATGAGATAATGTCACTGAGAGTAATTGAAAGTTCCTGGAACACAGAAAGGCGCTATGTAAATATGAACTATTACTACTACCGTTATTCATTGGAAAACTTGTTTAAAAGGTTACTCTGACTACTGGGTAAAATTTTATTAACATTTTTGTCTCTGGTGATTTAAAAAAAATCTTTAAGCCTATTTTAATAAAATTTTCACGTTTGATATATTTGCGTGACTTTTTACTACTAATAAAAATAATCTAAAAGGTGCAAAATATTTTTTAAAAAGAGAAGTTGGGGTATTTGACATCCTTTTCAATACTTTATTTTACTATTTAAGTAAAGAAGACAGAGAAAAATACACATTGTGATTCTGCTTAGATTTCCTTCTGTGGAGTTAATCGTGAACAGGAGGCAGGTTTGAGGGAAAAGTTTGTTGTCGCTTATTTAAATAGTTCAGCATGGAACACTCCCCAGACGCTAGCAAGGATTCATGTCTGTATTAAAGTGTTTTTGTAACTGAAGACTGATACTAAGACAGTCCTGCCGAGAGATCAGAAAACAAAAAAATCAATCCTTCTGCACAGTTTGACTTATCCTTTTTTTTAAATTGACATTTCTCCTGGCAACATATAGACAAAAGGCATCTCTATAACTTCCTTGGCAAGTGGTAGTATATAATGCCCTCCCCTTTCAAAATTATGATACAAAAGAAAATATAATTTTAATTGTGATTCTGCTTAGATTTCCTTTTGTGGAATTAATCATGAAGAGGAGGCATGTTTGTCACCTAGCCAATATTTTGGCTGCTCTTAATTAAAGAGAAAAATAACTGCAAGAGAGACGCGGGATGCTAGATTTAGCAGCCTGGCGGAATGATCTGGAATGTCCTGGTATGTACACAGTGCCTCACGATGTGCTAGGACATTTCACATGACTAAGAGCCCTTTATTTGCCCACCAAAGGACACTATTTGAAGCAACTTTTGTGCTATTTTAAGTACAATATTAATGAAACTGTGGTGATGCCTGAGTGTTGTGTAGCTGCCTATAGTTTATAAGTCACATAAAATGGGCACTTTGATTTGTTTCTTACCACAACCCTAAAAGAGGGGGTAGAGCAGGCATTATTTTCTTATTTAAGTTATGGTTCAGGGAAATTAAGTACCTGCCCTATCAAACCATGAAAACCATATAACTGAATGTATTTCCCTTTTCACTTTGACTGCTAGGGAGCTCAGAACTAAGTTTAATATTCCATAACAGTGACTTTACCTATTCTAAAATATGTTTGTCCAGTCATTTTTAAAAGTATATGAACTGTTTTGTCTTATTAGTGACATTATTGTGACTGATCAAAGATTTTATAAATTACAATTGAAAAAGTGAAGTAATCTGATCAAGGTCAATCAGCCACAGACCAAGCCAGGAGTAGAAACCAGGCTGTATACAACTAAAGAGTCTGAAATAATTCTAAATAGGGCCTGATGGAAATTCAAAGAATAACTTTGAAAAATATAAAAAATAGTAATTTTCATGTTCAAAACAGTGTTTCCCAGTCTACAAGTATACTAATTCCATAAGTCACATAGGTGTAAGAGCCACGCCTTAGTAAATCTTATCTAGGAGACCTGGTTTCATAAAAGAAGAGAAGAGGAAGGGAAAAGGAAACACTGAACAATTTGAATATGAGAATTCACTTTAGAAGACTGCACAAGAAATGCATTAGCACAGGGATAAGAATACACACACACTGGAAGAGACGGCTGTAAACAAATGACAAGTTTTTTAAAATTCTAGGCAGAAAAAGAAAACAAATGCATCAGATGCAGGTTTGCAAATTGGTAATATTGTTTTTCAGTGAGAAAACCCAAACCACATTAACTGGCATGTTTCATTTTGGCTTAACTACATGAGAAGGCTGGTGTAATACAGGTTATTCCCATGCCTCCTGGGAGCCCATTTCCTGTATCTAATTAATTCTAGTGTGATGAAAAAGAGCACTCTGATAATTCACAATGTAAAGAAACACTTAGTCCCTATATGCATAAAAAATGTGACTTTTAGAACCATGATCCCCACTTGTTAAACCAGAAATGTGAATGGCAACAATCAGTTAGGCTCCCCCCATCCAGACCCACTGGCCACCGGCCCAGACTGCAGCCAAATTCCCCACCAAACCGTCAGCTGGACCACGATAGATAAAGCTGAGTGAACCTCTTTTCTCTAGGGGATGAACCCCTTTTAAGAAAATGGTTCCAGAAAAATCAGTAATATGTAAATGTTCTAAAGAAACCAGGACCTTGCTGTGCAAAACAGTAGTAAACTTAGTTTTATGAGTTTCTATCACAAGCATATAAAATGCTTTACTGAAATGTCCACTGAACTGGAAAAACTCAGGAAAAATTACCCTGAATTCCATGTGAACACTCATAAATCTGCCCCTTTCTCTCTCTCCAAAGCACAGTCTGCATAAAATCCACGTTCTATCTACATCAGTTTTCCTCTCGCTTTCACAGCGGCTCACAATACCACGTGCAGGTCATCAAGTGCGGACTGAAAAGTCTCCCTTTGTGAAGCTCTGGTTAGTGGCAGAGAGTGTTCCAGTATTGGCAGAGTCCAGGCTATCGAACGGAATCTCAGAACAAGGCTGACTGTTGCAAAGATATACCAGCCATTAACCGCAAAGGAAAAGGAAAGTAAAAAAGTGAAATGTAACACGGAGAAGAAAAGGCCTGCAGGAGGGTCTAAGAAGAAGATTTTGCAATTTTGGATTATGTTCATACACAAAAACAGATGCTTGAACAGGCTCATTTTCAAGGTGGGTAAGGCTGGCAAGACCTGCCAACACTTAATATTTTGGTTGCACGTAAAGTTAAGTACTACCCAACAACAACAAAAATAGGTACTACCTACCTGGGACAAGCCTAAATGTACAGAGGCTGTTTCCGATATATACATGATTTTGCCATCAGATGCTACCACAAAAACAAATCCATCCAAAGTCTAGAAAAGAAAAAGTGTCAAGGTAAGAGATGATCATTATACATTCAAGTTAAATCTAATAATTGTACTGTCACTGGGATGGAGGAACGTTTAAAATATTATCATCAACAGATATTTATCAAATGCAAAAACAGAGCCCTGGGCCATAAGGACTGTAAGTCACAACACTCAAGGTCTATTTCCCGCACCAGGCTCTTGAACGCTTTTAAAGCACTTTAAAAACAGTCTTACGTCCACATCCCAAAAGTCATGCCAAACATTTGAGAATTCCTATCATACCCAGTTTAAGTGTAGTAGCTTTATTGTTGGGGTTATGTTAGCACTTAGCACAAATCCGGAGTTCTGTGGTACTTAGGGGACAATCTACCACTATATAGACCATTTTATGTCATAATTGGCAGTGTTTATACCACTATGACATATGCTTTATTTGCCACAATTTTCTAGTTACCTGTAAGTACCATTTGAATAATAAATTCTGATCACTACCACTCTCCAGAAAAGAAAATACCAGGTTATTTGAATAGACTATGTCTACAGAATTATTTTGAATTTGCAAGAGATCAAATAACCTCTGCAAAATTCAAGGAGAAAAAGTATGAATTCTGAAAAAGTAAAACTACCTAAATGATATTCTGATTTTGCCTAAGTTGGCTAGCCCTCAACATAATAACGTGACATTATAAGAGGTAATTAAGACAAACAAAAA
Source organism: Rhinolophus sinicus (assembly GCF_057876585.1). Taxonomy (NCBI): domain Eukaryota; kingdom Metazoa; phylum Chordata; class Mammalia; order Chiroptera; family Rhinolophidae; genus Rhinolophus; species Rhinolophus sinicus. The sequence continues at coordinate 7,336,605 of NC_142517.1, forward strand.
GGTACTGGTTAAATTCATGTGTGGCAAGGATAAAAAAGACTAAATTATTTTTGAAAAAGAAAAGTGCATTTTATTTACCCATTCATATTTTAGATCCTGAACCAAAGAAAAGCAATAAAGTTGGTGAAAGATCCATACAACCCACAATACTGCCCCCATAAAAAATATTCCAAATTAATTTCTGGCCACAAATTCTATTTTTACGGCATGTAATTGAAACCAGGTTACCTTTGGTTTTTTTTTTAATCTGCCTCCTTTTTGGAGGGGGGCCTAAAAAGAATGTAGTAGAAGTGAAACTTGAAAGATATCCTTACATTCTGCTGTCTCAAATACAGTTTTGCTGCAAAAATTCTTTGCCAGCTAAACGATCATTACCTTTCCCAACGCTGAGGTTGAAATCAACATCTTGATTAGAAGCCTTACTTTCACATTTCTAATTCAGCCACAAAATATTTTCCCAGCTAAACTCCGTTACAAAAATATAAACTATACAGCAATTTCTAAACTTATAAACGTTTTGGCACATTTTGCATTCTTGTTTAACTCCAAAATCATTAAAGAAATAGCACTGACAGTGAGCCATATGAGTACAAGAGAAAAATTATCATAATCAAATTCTGAAAGTTGCCAGCAGTAGCTAAAAATAATATTCTTAATGGAAAATGTTGGGTATGCCTTCATAGCTTCATAGCTTTGCTTGCCTGTATATTAACTGCAAAGACACTCATCCACACACACACTGCGGAATTAATTAAAGAAATGTACAGCGGATGAACCTGAGAATGTTGACTTTACCTGCCAGGTTTTCCCTGGAGTTTGCAGGCACTTAGTTGTCCCTGATATTAGTGCCACTTATAATATGTAGGAGTGTGCAACAAGCAAAAAATACCGTGCACGGAGCTGGAGGTGAGCAGAGGGGGAGAGTGCAGGGAGCGCGGGAAGGACTCCAAAAGCACCATTACCCAACCGTTCTGCTGCCGCACCGTTGGCTTTACATTGTAAAAGCTTCAGGTTTCCAATGTTCCCCGGATTCTCTCTTCCCCAGAGCACGAATTTTAAAAAATAAATCACACTAGGACATTTGGGGCAAAAGAGTTTTGAAAAGATCTGCTTTTTCGAAATGTGGAGCTCGTGGCTGACTCTGACCCAAGTCACTGCGTCCTGCCGCCAACTTTTTTTTTTCTTTTAAAGAAAACACGAAATAGAGGGAGGAAATGCAAAATAGCTCTCGGTAGGCATTTTTTGATGGCAGAGACAAATGACGTGAGGGGGGAATGAATCGGGTCGTTGATGAGGTTCTGTAAAGGGCATTTGAAAGACTGAGACTCGAGGCGTTGCTGTCCCCATCTAGTTCCAGCCACCGACTTGAAATTGGCCGGTTGTGCGCACGGTTACCCCGCCAGCGCCCCATACACTGAGGGGCGAAATCCGAGGTCAGGGGGTGTTTAGCAACCGCGGGCTGAATGGCTCCCGGATGGCGGCGCTGAGCGGCTGACCACAAACCAAGCAAGGGCTCCCTCCATGAGCCGGGTGACCCCGAAGGCCGCACCTTGTCGTGAGCTGGACCACTTTGGTTGAACCCGGCTCCACCGCTTGCTGTGTGACCTAAGTCATCTTGCTAACCTCTCAGTGCCTCAATTTACTCCTCTGAAAAAATGGAGTTAAAAATAAAACCCATTCAGGTGAGTGGTGAAGCGAGATGATACAGTAAGATTTAGAACAGAATCTGGCCTGTAGTAAACGCTCAGTAATGGCAACTATTAATAGTCCATTATTCATGCTGTCCTTTACTGCAACCCTTCCAAACACAAAATTGTCATCTAGAGCTGCCGTACTCTAGCTCAGAGTGTCCTGATTGCTCCTTCTCTGGCTCCAGAGAGGGGGACAGCGTCTGGCACAGACCAAGGGCTCCATAAAAGTTTGTTGGAGGAAGTAACGTGGAAAAGGAGAGCACGCCCAGGGGCGGCCTTCGGCCGTGGGGTAGAGAGTCCTGGAGCTGAGGGTCTCGAGGTGCAGGGGAGGAGAGGGGTCGGCCCGAAGTTGTTCTTTTTGAGCCGAGTCCACACTGGTTCCTGCCCTTAAGGTAGAAGAGGGGCGAGCGGGGGAGGAAACCGCTTGCCCGGAGGTCTGGGCGCTACCTCTCACCTCCCGGCGACCTCTGCAGCCTAGCGGCCTCTGGATCCATCCGCAGCTCTTTGGGGAGGAACACCTCAAGACCGGAATGGCGGGGTCACAAGGGAGCCCCACCCATGCGCCAGCCACCGCCCTTGGCTGCGCGGCGCTCCTCCCCTAGCGCAGCGGTCCTACCTGCAGCAAGTGCGACCCCAGCTCCTTGGCGACGCTGTCCAAGGGTCCGGCGCGGCTCGGCTGTCCCCACGCGTCTCCTAAACCTGGATGGGGGAATAAAGCAAACCTGTAAACCGCAGCGCCCAGCCAGATGCCGAGCGCAGAGCAGGACGCAAGGAACCCCCGCACACCGCACCCTGGCCGCCAGGGCGTCCCGAGCGCCTCCCTCGCCGCCCCCTTGGGCCCGGCAGGCCGCCATCTGTGCCCTCGCCGTCTTCCCCTTTTGCCCCCGATTAAAAAGAAAAAGGCCAAAGGAGAAATTCCCGCAGGGACCTTGGGTCTAAGGGCCCCGGCGGGCACTGAGCCCGCCTGGCCTAAAGCTCGAGTAGGTCACCCACGTGCTCAGGGCTCTGAAATTGCCGTTTTATTTGAAACGCCACAAAGTAATCTAATCTGCTTTAAAATCGGCCATCCTCGTAGCTAAACCGGGATACTGATTTGACCCATAACTATTTCCCCAAGAACCCTCCCTCTTTTGCCCCGCATCGCCCGCAACTATGCATTTTCTCAAAGACGGAGAAGCCCAGACGAAAAGCCCTCGCCGTCCAGGTGGCAGCTTTTCCTGCTTTAAAAAAAAAAAAAAAAAAAAAAAGGAAGGAAGGAAGTTAGGAAGGAAGGAAGGTCTTTTTCAACCTCACAGAACTCCCCTCGGGCTCCGCAGCCCGCACAGGCGCCCCGGGTGCGCCGTCCCGGCTTCCAATCCAAGAGTTTCAGCCTGGGAACGGTTTACCTGGGGGCTTTCCAAGGGCAAATTCCAAACGCGCTACCGGCCGGAGGGGATGAGACAAAGGCGGTGAGAGCCCCCTCTATACTCGGCAGTAACTGGGAGGTGTCTGTTGTCACATATTTGGGGTTCTCCCGCCCCTCCGTTTCCTAACTGCTCCCCAAGGCCTCCTGCTTCTCCCCATCGCTTCCACGAAGGCCACCAGTATTGAGAAAGCGCACCCACGGAAAGGTCGCCCTGTCCAGCAGAGCCTCCCTTTCCTGCGCCCTTGGCTCAGCGGCTATGACCCCGGAGGTCCCAGGCTTTCCTCCGCGGGCTCGGGAGGAAGTAGGAAAACCAGGTGAAGTGGCGGCGCTAAGCGCCACCTGATAGAACCCACAGTCGGTTCCTGGAGTCCCTCCGCTGGGGCCTGGCCAGCTATCCTCCAGTTAGCGTTGCGGCCGCAGGCGAGAGGTGGCGAAGGCCAGTGACCGCTGTTTCAGCCTGAGCCCCATTCCCCTTCGTGAAAAACGCGCCCCCAGACTCCAGGCCCACTCGAGCGCCGCCCACCCTCAGGCGCCACAGGTGCCGGGTGGTCGGCTGTGGGCCCTGCTGCCGCGTCTGCCTCCTCCCTGGTGAACTGCAGGCCAGACCGGCCCCCTGCCCGCTGCGCGCCGCGGGGCCAGAGGCCAGCACTCGGGGCGAGGAAACTCGCCCAGCCACGGCTAATTCGGGGACGATTCCTGGGACCACAAAGCCCCTCGAAGGATGGCAGCGACGGAGTGCTGAGAGTCACTGCGCAGAAACCTTGGGTCTCCCCACTGTCCCTGCAGGAGCCCAGCCTCCGTGGCTTCTGGTGACCTCTGATGACCCCGTGGCTTCTGATGACCCCAGGAGGTGGGCAATGCACCCCCAGCTCGAGGGAGCCGCACTGGCCCAGAGCACGTGAGGGCCCTGGGGCTTTGGAGACATCTCTCTGCCAACTCTGTTGGACAACTAAAAACGGATGACTTTTAATTTCTCATCCTGGGCTCTAGGAATTAGGGGCTTATCCTGGCCTCCCCAGAAGGAAGTGGCTAATTTTCACATACCCAATCCCCCAGATGTGATCGCAGCACCTAAGCCTCCACCGCGTGGACAGAGGCACCTCTTGAACCTCAGGAACTCATTGCCCACCGGGCTCCCTCTGGCAAGGATAACCACAGTGACCACAATAGCAGGCCATTGGCTCTGACGGGGAGGTCGTCATTCCCAACACTCAGAGAGCACGCTTGGCAGTGGCCAAGGGTATTCCATTGACCAGAAACGGGAAGAACCAAAATGTAAAAGCCCTGAGGCGTGAAGGAAGAAATAATTTAATAAATACCCAGGAATTCTGATTTCCGAAAATGGACAGGTACACCCTGGTAACTGTCCTTTACCCTACTCTTGGATGCTTTTGCAGGTTTGGCCCAAACCACCCTGGCCTGGCTCAGTGGGGAAAGTGAGCATGGCCTCCTGGTCTTGGCTTATTGTAGGGCCCCTGTCTAGCGGCCTGAGGAAATCTGCACCTTTGGGAATGACCCCCAGACCAGACTCCCCTGCTTGGCTCTCCTAAAAGCCTTGCTAAAGGCTCTGGCCTCACATGCAAAAGTGCAGTGGGTACATGGGACAATATTCCATGTAATTCAAATACCCAGATACTTCCAGAGTGCCTGTTCTCTTACATTATTAATATAATTTTTCCTGTGATCTCCTGAAGCCTCCATTTTTCCAGAGAAGATTTGATCCGAACGTTCCTTCCTGACCTAATGGGAGGTGGCGGGGATGGTGAGAGGTTCCCCTCAAGCATCCCTGCCCCTGTGTCATGTCATTCGCGTGGATGGCGCTGCCAGCTCTTCCATTAGAAACTGCTGTGCATGAGGCCTTTTTATTCAGCCCATAAAAGCTACTTTGGGCTGAACACAAAGATTAAATAAAATAGGGTTTTTAACCAAAAAAATCATCTTGGTACTGTGAGCTATATATACTCCCGAAAAAGAAAAAGTGAGGCACTGTGCATGTGGCCCTTATCTCGACCTAACACAGGGCTTTATTTGTTTGAAAAACCAGGGGAGGGGTGTAAGAAAAGACTAGGTTCAGCTCCTCCAGGGTACCAGCTATTGGCAGTCTGCCCTGCCTGATCCTGGGAGCCCCCAATTTATTGGCTGCCCTGCAGCCACAGGGGCTTGGGAATCCCACTTGCCCTACTCGTGTCAGCAGAGGAATCTGTTGGTGACTCCCTGCTACTGGGAATGCAGATGGCCAGGTGGGGGCGGGGGAAGGTCAGCCACTATGTCAGAGGATAAAGGAGCCAGATATACCCTTTCCCTCTCTACCTTCCAGGATTTGTGGGTGCCTACACCTTGGTACTCACACTCAGCTTGCTGTTCAGTTTAAACTCTACCAGGCCCTCCTGCCACAGAAGCTATCTAAATATGGGACCACACAAATAAGACAATTTCCCAGGGAAGGGGACTTAGTAGAGGGGTGCCCTCACTGTGAAGTAGTGTCGTCCTTCTCAGATGAGGGGACACATGAGTTGAGACCTAAAGGAGGCAGCTCCTTTGCTCTTTCCTCTGGACCCAGGAGCACCACTCACTATGGCCAGTGACCAATGAGTCCTGCCCTGGAGAAAGAATCTGGACTTTTGATAATAACTCCCAGGATGGCTATGTAGCAGCTCTCACACCTCCCGGAGCGCAGCCTTCGGTATCTAAACCAGTAACAAAAACACTGCTCATAGGGATCTTACGATAATTAAATGGCATGTGCCCCAACCCTTCCATGGAAAACTGGCTCTGGGACTGTGAAAAACTGGGACAGACCCTCTGGAGCCCCCCACCTCCTCGGGGACACGCAGGGGTCTCTCCTCCTCCTGTCTCCCCTTCCTGTATTTGAGACGCCAGCTGGGCCAGTCTGGATGGTCTGATCTCCAGCAAGTGCACTGACTGCCAACCTTTATTTCTCACCTCTAAAATGGGGTTGTTGGGAGATTAAACGAGCTAAGCGCACAGGCCATTCTCTCGGAAGGCCTCTGTGCTTGCTGTAGCTGCCACCACCTTGGTCCAGCCTTCTTGTGCTCTCCCACTCGTTCGTTCCCTGCCTCCAGCTGCCTCCTCTGTCTCTTGACCCCCAATTACTACCTCTCTTCCGGGGAGAGGGTGTGTTAGTGGGGAGTGTGGCCTCTCGCACGTTGTGGGCCATCTCAGGACCCAAGGTCACACTTCCTGATTGCAAACCACTCCAAAATCAAGAAGGGTGTGTGGGGCAGTGGGGAAGTAAGGACTGGCTGGCTGCTCGGCTCTCTTCCCCACTGCAATCTCTCCTCTCCCCATACAAAGGAGCCAGCGTCTAACGCCTGTCACACAAGACGGGCGTTTGCCACCCAGAATTCAGCGCATGACCACCCACAGGGCGACAGGCTCAGGGGGCTCTTTTCCGGGCTACCGGGCTGCGAGCCTGTGCGACGTTGTAGAGATTGTTCCCCCCACCTCACGGTTCTAGAAGAGTCCAGAGCTGGCGCCTCTAAGCCTCCTGCCTCGACTCCGGACCCTCGGAAGTCGTCACGGTCCCAGGGCCCCTCTGCGCACTTCAGTCCTTCTGCCGCCTGGGAATGCTTCGTTCTCTCCCGGGTCCCTGGAAGGCCCACCCTTGCGCCCTTTTCCAAAGCGGCCCGGGGGAGGGAGTGTGAGGGATTTGTAGGTAGAGCGCCTCAAGAAGGCCTTGCGGCCAGTGGGCGCAGGAATGGAGGGGGCTTCCAGCCTGGCCCTGCCGGGCCGCTAGCCAGTGCTGTCGGTGCTCGGACAACTGACGCAAGGCCCCCGCAGCCCAAATGAATGATGCGTAGATCTTGAAGGATGAGGTGGAGCCTCAGCGACTACACAGCGCGCCGGGACCCGGCTTCCTTCCCGCGCCTTGGCGCGCCCCCGGGCCGGGTCCTGGGCGCTGGTCCCCGGGGACTGAATCTGCGGCGCGCGCTCTCCAGGTCCTCGCCTGGAGCCGTCAGGGTTCCGCATCCCTGGATCTCCCTTCGCCACTGCCCCTTCGAAAGCTCCCTTCACAAGCTCTGCAACTGTGAGCTTGCCCTTCTGGACTCGGGAGCACAGCCTGGCAGGCTTCCAAGTAGAGATGGGAGAGGGTGCAAAAATCCACATTATTCTAAAAGATAAATCTAACTTTTAAAAATCTACATTATTTCGGGCTGCAGCACAGAAAAGACTTGTACTCCCACCTCTGACTACAGATGTCTGTCCTCATCAAACCCTCTAAATCAAAGCGTTTCAATTCTGACAATTTCTAGGACAGCCCCTCATCCCCATGGTGCTAGGGTGTGTGTGTGTGTGTGTGTGTGTGTGTGTGTGTGTGTGTGTGTGTGTGTGTTTGCAGGGGAGGCCCTCCCTGAATCTACACTCAGACAAATCCCGCCACTGGAATAATTCAGGCCTCCAACCCCACTGCTTGTTATATATGAATGATGTCTTCACTTCTTTTAATTAAATGACTGTAATAAATGTTCCAGGCCCTTCCCCATCTTTCACCCACACCTGTCTTGAGTCTTCAGGTCTGGGAGTGTGGGAAGGGGGGCTCTGTTCTCCTTTCCAAAGTCAGCCTCAGTTTCCAACTCCATTCCTGAAGTGGGATCTCTGGTCAGTTGCTCCTACCAGCCTTTTGTATGCAAGGGCCCTCGGAAAACTCCATGCTCTGCTCCTCTGCTGAGCACTCAAATCCTACACTACTCTCAGGAAGGAGCCTAACCCTCGACCCGGGCCTTGGAGCTCCTGCAGCCCTGAATCTCTCCCACCTTCTGAAGTCCAGTGTAGACCACCGGATGGTGAACTTGCCCTGTGTCCTGCCTGGGGTGGTCACCATGCAGTTGTGGCCAGAAAGCAGCAGAGTTTGCCCACCCAGGGGGTTCTGTGTTTCCACAGTGCCCCCACGTCTAAAGGGAACGCCACACTACAAAGATGGCAGGCTTCCCTCAGCCGTGTGTGTACCCGGCCTTCCCAACTACCTGTTAGCTCACTAAGTGTTCGATTCTGAGTCTACTTCCCAAGGTAGACTTGTTCGCCTGCCCTCTTTTCTACCCATCTATCTCCTACTTCTTAGTTCGCTGTTAAAGGGGAAAAAGACGTGGGAGTCCAGGAAACAGCGGGTCTTCCAGCCTGGGCACTGAGTCCCAGAGGTCCCCAAGTGAGACACTCACTGTGGAAGTCAAATCTGGCAGGAAACATTGTGAGCTCCCAGGATGGAATGACTGGCTGAAGAATACTTAGATTTTCACCTGCACCTCCGGAGCCCTCACAATGATCCCAGGAATCCTGCACAGCCATAGAGTTGCTAATGGGCCCATTTTACAGACAAGGAAACTGGGGTCTAGCGGGGCAGCTTGACAGAGCAGAGCCTTGAAAGGCTGTAAAACTTTCCAGCAGCCCCAAGCCTACAGACTGGCCGAGGCTGGAGTGTGTCCACCTTGGCTCCGGGCGCCTTTCTCTGCCCCTGCGAGGGACTCCTGGGTGGCTCTTCTTTCTCTCCTCCTGTCCCAGACAGGCTCTGGATGAAGGGAGATGGGGGAGGTGGGGTGTGCTGCTGCACAGCAGGAGAGCAGGCGGCACAAAGGCTGCCACCACAGCCACTGCTTGCTCTTGCCCTGGGTGTGGGACAAGAAGATCCACTCCTCTCTGGCCTCAGTTTCTTCAAGTGTGAAGGGCTAGTCTGATGATCCCTGTGCTTCCTTCTTTTTCTGATGCCCCAAATCCTAGCTCCTTCTTCACCCAGGGATCCCGCCTGTTCCGGGGCTATGGAATAGTGAGGCGGCACTTGGCACATCGATTCCATCCGCGGGCAAGAACCCGGCAGATTTGGGAGTTCCGGCCGCTGCCCAGGACCGCCTTGTCCCTAAAACCTGCCTAATGCTCGCGTCCCGACTCTGGCGTTTCTCCCAGACCCCATCCCAATCCCATAACACATCACCCAGCGCAGACCCGAGTCCCGGAGAACAGGTTAAATCAATTACGGGTCCGCTTCCGCGCCCCGCCCTTGGGAGCTACCAGAGGGGCGAGCAAGTAATTTTACATAATTGAGCTCTTTCTATATGTATCTTTCTCCTCTCCCAGCACCCGGCTTCGCAATTCTTGCCCCAAGACTGCTTTAGTTGGAAACGGTGCTGCTGCCCGCGAGAGCTACAGGCCAGAGGCCTCTGAGCACAAAGAAGAGTCCAGAGGTTGTCTGTCCACCCCTCCAGGCCACAGCTCCCACTCCCTGCTCCAGCGTCTGGGGACAGCCAGCCCGGGACCACCACCTCCTCCCGGTCCCCTATCGACCGACTTCCCACAGGTTCAGGGCCATTTCCAAAACTCCAGGGCCAAACAGCTTCCTCTCAGACCTTCCCAGAGTTCCAACCTCAATGGTCACTCCCGCAGACACATAGGCGGCCCCTCAACCAGGCCACTCAAAGTACAGGGGCCTGGTGCTCAGGGCCTGTACCCCCAGCCAGCCCTCCTGCAACAGGCTCTGAGCCAAGCAATTCTGGGCCCACACGCCTGGAGACTCGCTTTCCAGAGCTAGAACGCACAGACCCAGTTTAAATATCTGCAGAAGCAGTACACCCACCAGTTCCCAATTTTCAGCAGGCTTTCCTGGAAATCCCCCAAACAACATATGGCTTACAATTAGCCCTCTTTCTCCAGACCTCCCTTTCTAATTTCTGGCTTATTTGAAATCACTGGCTGCAAATCATGTAATCTTCGGATCATTTTTTCGTTCGTTCATTTTTATTTCCAATTGGGGCGGGCTGAGGTGGGTGTCCTATCCGGTCCACACCTGCTTTGTACCAGTTGGACAAAGAAACAGCTCATGGGAACAAACCACTTACCACCACTCCTTCCCGGATGGGAAAGATTTGGCCAGTATCAAACCTAATTCTCTTTTAATTTTCACTGAACCTTCAGCTGCAAAGGAATCATCTCTGCTTCTCCAGTGGAGGTGTCACCCTTGGGCAGATAAATAGTGACCACTGGAGGACAGCTTCCAGCGAAAGGGGTTGGAGGAGGGGGCACCTTAGGCGATGAGGGATGGAAAGGGAAAGAATGTGTGCTGGGCTCTAGCCGGCAGGTCACGGGCTCCTGCTACCAGAAGGAAAGCGCCCAAAGGTTGTACAGCCCAGCTGAGAGGCACAGGAGAGCCCGGGCCACAACTTCTGGCACCCTCGGCTCACCAGCCAGCCCAGCCACGCTGCAGAGCTGGAGGTTGCGCTGGCAGATAGCCCCCCCGCCCCCTGCTCCACTGGGGACGTGGTGTAAAGTGCAGCTCCAGCCCCAGAGACGATTACAAATAACAGGCTTAGCACTGCCACCTGCAAAATGTTGAGCTTACGGACTTTGGGTTGATCACCTGGCTGGGGAATTGCCTTAATGGAGTCTCCCCTCCTCCCGGGAGAGGGACACCTGTAGCTTCACGGCAGAGACCCTCCGGTACCCTGCAGCTGATGCTGTCTCGCTACTCCTGAGCCAGCTTCTGGAGCTCCAGAGGCCAACGCAGCAGCCCTCATGGATCCTTGGCCAGGAGGTCTTGGGGCACCCATCAGGCCAAGTGTCACAATCTCTGGCACCAGGCCACAGTGACCCTGGTAGGGGACAGATACGCTGCAAGGAGATTGGTTCAAAATCACCGGGACACCAAAAGCAAATACTGTGGTGACCAGGCCTCCCCCAGCCCTGCTGCTCAGAGGCGCCCAGCCTGGCTGCCACGGTCACCCACAGGCCGAGTGCTGGCAGGGAATGCCAGTCCAAGCACCCCACCACTTCTTACCACTGCAAGTCTGCTGGCCCCGTGGGTCCCGGAGACCCTTGCCCACCATAGCACCTGCCCCTCCGGGTTTATAATTCCAATCCAGAAAAAAAGACTGTAGTTAGGCCTGCCTGCCATTTTTGAACTAATTATTTCTCCCTCTCCTGCCCAGTCTGGGCTCACCAACTCACCCTCTCTCCTATCCTGACCGCCCAAGTCCCAGCCCCAAGGGAGGCAAGCTGAGAAAAGGCGGTCTGAGATGCCCCAGTCGGAGGCCAGGCCCCCCACAAGTGCTCTGCTCCAGGCTGGGGCCTGCAGAATCCAGGCTCTGGTGCACTCCACTCTCTCCCAGCTGGGAGCAACAAGCGTTCTTCACCCCACACAGGGGTGCACATGCTTCCCCTCCACAGAAAAATAGATAGAAATGAAGGAAGAAAAAGTAAAAGAGAGAGTTAAAGAATGAAAAAAGAAAAGAAGGTCAGCCAGAATGGACTAGCACTCTCGTTGAATAATTCTTGGTTCGTCCCAGCCCAGCCTTGGGCCAGGAGATGGTCTGGTCTCCAGGGCTCCAAGGCCCTGGCCCCTCTCTCGAGCAGGAGCTAAAGCCCCCCCGAGTGCGGGCTCCCCAGGACAACCTGGCACTGCCCGGGAGGCTGAGGTGGCCCCTCGGGGCCAGCTCCAGCTCCAGTCTGGAGCCAAGGCCTTCGCGCTGCCCAGCGCTCCCAGCCGCCCACTGCTACCTCACCTTCGGGAAAAACGGCGCGCATTTTCAGGTAGCTCGTGGTGAGTCGAATGATGGACGCCTTGTCCAGCTGCGAGGTGATGGCCGATGGCAGCGGGAGCAGCTTGGCCAACTCATAAAACTCGCCATTTTCCTTCTCCCTCCTGGTCTTGGCTGCATTCTTGGACTTCTCCTTCATCGCGCCTCGGCTCCGGGCATATTAGACCCGGACGTGCTCCAGGCCCGCGGAGCCCCGCTCCGGCTGCAGCGGTGGCTTTGGGGGAAAGGGGTACCGAGGGCCAGGAGGGTCTGGGCCGCGGGCCGCGGGCAGGTGCGCGGGGCCGGCCTGAAGCACCGGAACGCCTCTCCGCAGCCGCAGCCCCGGAGCTCGGTGCCACCCAGCGACGCCGCCCCGGGCGCAGCCTCCTCCCGGCTGGACTGTCCCGCGGCGACCAGAGCCCCGACTTCCCACTCGTTTCTTCCCGCTCTTCCTTCCTTCCTGCTTCTCCCGCGCCTCTGCTCTCGGTAGGGGATGGAGAGGGGCCGGCGAGGAGTCGGCTGTGCAGTTTAGTCCTTGACCGAGTGTTCGTACCCGCTGCCCCGAGGCCCCTCCGAACTGGAGGGCGGCGTGGGCGGCGGCGGCCGCGGAGCCATGGAGCGGGAGAGGAGAGGAGCGGAGCCGGGGCGGACGCGGCAGGGGCCGGGCCGGGCGCGCTCTCCTGCCCTGCCTGGTTTCCCTGCGCCTGGAGACGCGGCTCCCGGAGCCCGAGATCTGTCGGGAGGTACAGCAGCTCCGCCGTCCACGTGCGACGGAGCCGCGTTTGTTTATGGCGGACCCGCCTTCGGGCGGAGCAGTGGGCCGCTGGGGCCCAGGGAGGGGGCGGGGGGAGGGACCGCGGCGGGGGCGGGGGCGGCGAACCTAGCCTCCCGACCGCGCAGCGGCCGGGGAGTTACAGGCGCGCCTCCGCGTCTCTGCCTCCAGGGACTCTCCCAGGAGAGACCGGCGCGAGCCCGGGCTCGAGGAAGTCGCGGTGAGTGCACACGGCGCGCGGCGGGGACCGGCTCTTGCGAGCAGGTCTCGTGACCTGGGCGCTCGAAAGGGCGGCGGGGAGGAGAGAAGGAGGAAGAGAGGGATCCCGAGACGTCCTCCTCTGTGGCTCCAGGGCCGGGGAGGTGGCGCGTCCCGCTGTCCAAGTGCCCTTCGGGGAATGACCGAGTCCTCCGAGCCCGCGCAGATCCCGCGCCCTCACCCATCACACGCAGGTCCGAGAGCCAAATGCAGGGAGGCCAGAAGAGAAGAATCCTCGAACCCCCCGTCCCCCGTCTCAGGAAAGGGTGCGGGAAGACTCGGAAGTGACCCTTCTCTCCTGGAAACCTGGGAGCGAAAGGAGATGAGCGTCTTACCCAGAGGGGCTGGAGGCCGCGGGGACGCGCGGGCCGTAACGAGAGGGGGCCGGAGAGCCGAGCCTAGAGGCCAGGCCTCCACCAGGGCGGCGGCGGAAACATGGCCCCCAGCCTGGGCTTCCACAGCCCGACCCAGCGGAGCCGGAACTTGGGGGAATACGGGCTGGGGAGGGCGCTTCAGATACAGGGATCGCCACGCGAGGATCCTGGGGAGCACTGATGGGGGCCAAGGTGATAGGACAGGAGACAGTTGGAATAGGGAGGCGCAGTTGGAGGCCATGGGGTGTCCCGGGCTCTCCCTTAGGGCAAGAGCCCTCCTGTAGCACCCCCGACCCACCCCGCGCCTGCAACCCGGGGGTGGGGTCCTCCTTGCATCCGGCTGCCGCAGTCGCACAGCCCCCACCCCTTCTAGGAGTCTGAACCCTTCAGAAGCCGTGCAGACGCGTGCGCGGGATGGACCACAGCTTCGCTGGCGCTCGAGGTCAGAGGGCAACAACAGTGGACGCAGGGCGCCGGGTCCTGGGGGTCCCTCCGCCTTGTACCGAAGGCTGGAGGGCTGTGGGCCTGTGGGCGCCTGACCTGGAGCCCGGAGGCGAGAAGCCGCGGCCACCGGGTCCCGCGCTAAGGTCTCAGTTCTCGGGGCTACCTCACTTTCCGGCCAGGGAGGAGCCTGGGGCTCCGCGCGCTCGCAGCTGGATGGTGACCCGGGACCCTTCTCCTTCCCTCGAGCCTGGAGGGCCGGGCCTACGATCAACTTTTTCGTAGCGGGCTCTCCGGATATTTTGCAAGGATCCCTCTTAAGGTCAGAAGTTTGACGGCTGTTGGAGGCGTCGTCGCTCCCTCGGTGGGAGGGACAGTACACACACCCCGGTTGGGCCCTCACCTGGTCCCGCACCCTGCCGAACCTAAAGCCCTGACCTTGGCTCTCAGGGCTGGAGCTCTGAAAGCACAAAGCCGCTCGAGCTTCGAAGTCGGGGACTCCCCACCAAACACCGGGCGCACGGAGGAACCGGTATTTTCCCTTGGGGTTTCGGATCCACGAGCGCTTTTCCGTTTCCAGCAGTGCGCTAGCGGCGCGGTTACGCGGCGCCCAGACGCAGCGCCCGCGGCCCGCCCTCCTGCTCCGAATCCCGCGCGGGGCTGCGTGGACAGTTGTCGGCTGGGGGCTTCCGGGAGAAGGGCCTCCGAGAGAGAAGGGACTGCGGGCTGGGCCCCGCCGCCACTGCGCAGGCCGCCCCTGAGTGAGCTCTTGCACCTCCCTAGCTTGGGGAGGATTTAACGCTCCCTCACCCCCAGATTTCCGATCCTCAATTATGGACTCGGGAGAATTCCTCCCGGGCTTGAAAGGGATTACCCAGATCGCAGAAACATGGCTAAGTGGAAGTGGGAGAAACTCGACAAGAAACAGATACAGAAACTTTTCTCAAACCGAAGTTCAAGATTTTGTGGAAAGCGTACTTGGGATCTGGCTACCGGCTTTTCACAGTGACAGCCGCTGTTTTTGCCCCGGCAAGGCAGGCTCGACTCGTATGGTTTCAAAGGTAGCAGAGGCGTGTTTGGAGACTCGCAGATGTGTGGTGTAGGGTACTTTCAGGCCCAAAGCCTGCCCCAGCAAACGCCCAAGCGGGCATTGTATCCCGCCCCCAACACATTCATTCAGCACGCGCGCGCGTGCACACACACACACGGAGGTGACCTGGTCTGTCCGACTGCACCACCAAAAGTACCCAAAGTCCTTGGGCGCAGCCAAAGTTTCCCAGGTGGGAAGGATAGTAATGTCTGTGTGGAATAGTGAAGTGAGAACCCTCCCCGGCCCCTCCCTCCGCCCCCTCCGCCCAGCGCTTGGTTAGGGCCATACCAGGGCTCTCTTTTTATCTCCGAGCAGGACACTTAGCACAGACATCTACAGGCTAGAAGCTTTGTGTAAACTGGGAAATGCACTAAACACGTGCTGTTTGGAGTTATCAGGCGGAACTGCGGTGGCCTCGGATTGGGGCACCTGCTGCGTGTCCCTCGCTCTTGGGCTTTTGGTGCGGGGAGTACCTCCCTCCTGGTCTATGCTTTGGACCTAAAGCCGAGCGCCTCACCCAGAGTATCGAGACTGGCCTTTCCAGACCCAGGGGAGAGGCTTATACGCAACGAACGAGTTCCCACTCCGGGACAACACCCAGGACCGGCGGTTCCCCTACTGGCCTGGAAAGAACCCGTAGAATATGGAATGATGGAAAATTGAGGGCAGGAAGTGGGCAGTTGGGAAGAGGGGTCTGACACAGTGAGGCGGCGAGCTTCGAGCGTGCGGCCTATTTGCAGGGCGCCATCATCCCCAGCAAGTCCTGCTTTGCGCTCTTGGGAGCGCCCAGAGGCGCTTGAGCACGCCTCCGCCTACCCACCACCTCTTAGAAATTTTCCATTAGGAAACTGATCTGGAAGAAATTGAGGCCCGGAGAGGAAAGGGGCGGGCCCAGACCGCCCCACATCTGCTTGGATTTTCCGCTTCAGATGCTCCGCAACTGTTTTTCCCCAGGCCGCGGGCAGCGCCTACCTGAGGCCCATCCCCCGCGGAAACCGGTCTTCGCGTGAGATCCAGGGGGAAACGCGCAGATATTCCACCGGGGTTGGGCTCCTGTAGAGGCTGCTGCTGTTGTGGCAGACGGGGATAAGAGACTTTGTCACTAAAGAGATGGGGGCTGGGGTGGGGGGGACTCCTTCCATCCCTAGCACAAAATTTGGGGAAGGGAGTTTCGAACCTCTCTGAAGTGGTGATTAAGGAGCACTTCAACCGCTGGAGCAAGCGGAAGCAACAGAAAATCCAGGACGGCTGAGATATGAACTCATTCGATTTACAAGCCCTGATCTACACAGGCAATTAGCACGATATGGTTTCTCCAGAAATCTGGCTTGCGCCCAGTAGTACCACGTCTATGACTATTTCATGGCTGGGACCCTTTTTCAGTCTGACCTGTCCCAAAGAGTGCCTCGATTTCCCACTTCTTCCTTTCTGTAAGCCCTATGGAGATATCACCAATTTTTCTGGGGGTCAGGCTATTCCCAGAAAGGATGAGAGAAGTACTATATTACTACTCATTGTTAAAAGTAATTATAGGTACCCGGAGCAGATTTCATAATGATTCATTCCTTGAGAGGTCCCGACAGTGACTGGCTCTGCTCACTCCTTCCCAAGTCGCAGAGGGAGAGAACTTACCTTTTTGTTTTGTTTCTAATAAATCATTTCCGTGGAAGTCACTACATTGGAGAAAGTTCTTGCTTTTAGGTTGATCAGAGGGCGTCTGTCTGATCTGATTACATGGCAGTAACTAGGGCAGACCGACCGTCGTGCAGTACTTCCTGGGACTCTTCTGCATCTGAGCGTTCGGCCCTGGGCGAGGGGTGCCCTGGTTCAGCTCGGGGGTGGCGCGGGCACGGGAAGGAGGCACCCCTGCTCCAGGCTGATTCTGCTCTCTGGGATTCCGAAAAGAGCAATGTCCTTCCCCTCGGACTTGTTTGTCCAGCACACTTCGGGTTCTGGGATTGGGGGCTCGCGGGGGCTGGTCGCGGCAGTGCCTCCTGTCCAAGGAATGGAATAGCCGCTGCCTACTTCTCTCCTCCCTCAAGGCGACGCAAAAACAGTTAGTGCCACTGGTAATTAATTATGGTGATTAGGAAGGTCCCTGAGCGAGGGCCAGGGAGCCACCGAAGCTGCTCTTGGTTTGGGTAAACCGCGGCGGGAAAGTTCTAATTTTACCTGGGGGTGAGAGGGTAGCCCTTTCCTCTGCATTTTCCCGCCCTGCCTCCCAAGCCTGGCCTCGCTTTCTCCCCCATCTCTGAGAAGGTGCCGGGACTTCGGCGCGCCGCTCCCAAAGGCATAAAGACATCCAGTGTCCTCCGGGGAGGGCAGGGATCCCGGGGGAGTGCTGGCAGCACCCCGCGCTCAGGATTAGAGCTCAGGGACCAGCCAGGGACCCGCAACCGGGACAGAGTGGAGCGAGCGTCCTGCGTCGACCTCCTCCCACCCTTCCAACGACCCGGCGGCATGGAATTCCCGCTGCCCTCTCCCGGAGGATTCTCGGCCCCGCTTACGGAAACATGGCCTCAAAATCCCGGCTCAGGGAGAGGCCGCCCACCCGCTCCCCGGCAAAGCCCGGCTTTTCGCCTCCAGTGAGCCAGGGATTGCGTCTGGAAACCCTTGAGCCGGAGGAGTCTGGTAGTCTGATGTGCGCTGAAATTCCTCAGTGGTTTTATCGTTTACACACCGCCTTGTCATCTGAAAACCAACTAGTTCATTAAGGACGGCGAACAAACCGCCTTTCAAAAACATCAACTAAAAAATTTCCTTAAAAAACACACAAAACCTATCTACAAGAGACAAATATTTCTGCATATCAAAGAAAGCACAAACATGGTGGACTTAAGTTTTTTTTCCTAGTAGGTAATAATAGTAATAGGCAACCCTTAATATAAGGCTGACTATAATATGGGACTAGTATAGTACTTTCAAGACGCAAACTCGTTTCATTTAATTCGTATACGGGGGCTATTTTGCAAAGCAAAGCGAACGTTGGGGCACCTTCTCCCGAATCTAAACAAATCTGTAGGAGGAGGCATGCTAATTCACTGGAAGTTTAGTAGAGAAAGTTACGGAAAGGCCAGCCGGCAAGCGAGTGGCTGGACTTGCCCCTCCAGCCCGGCCTGAGCGCGCGCCACCGCCCCAGCGCGGGGCGTGAGCATCTTCCCGCTTCGCGCGGATTCATATATATGAACATATATATGAATATATACACATATGTATATATACACACACATATGTGTATATACAGACATATGTGTATATATATATTTGTTTTCTTTTAAAGGCCGGCCTGGAAGACGGGTTTCCCGAGACTTGTGTCTCCGGGAACACACTCGCCCTTGGGTGAGGAGAAGGAGGCGACACCCACCGCAGAGGGCCGTCCCGTGACAGAAGTTCCGCGCTCGCCAAAGCCGGACTTCGGATCTGAGCGGCGGCCGGGCCCCATGCCTGTGGGACCGACACCCCATCTGGCTAGGCACCGAGGAGGTGGGGGGCCACCCTAGCCAGTCCTTCCCGCCCTGGGCGGAAACCCGGCTGTGGGAGCTGCGGGCCACACTCGGGGACAAGACTGCCGGAAGGGGCCCAGCGTCAGGCTTCCCCGTCGCCAGAGATCTTAATTCCACAGAAGGAATTCCTGACCTACTCCCGGGGCTGACTGCGGGCTCCGAAGGGGATTGTTTCGGGTATACTTTGCGGTGTGGTTCCCGCCTTTTGATAGCGCGCTGTCTCGGGATCGCCCGCGGGGTTAGAAGCTGGTCTTGGGCTAGTGGCGGAAGGGGGCGCAATGCGCAAGGCCGCAGGAGGGTCTCAGTAAGCAGGAAGGGTGGAGGGCTCCGAGAACTCCGGCGGCCCAGAGCGTAGGGAAGGGGGTTGCCAGTACACACGGGGTGAGGGGCGCAGTGCACAGGGAATGGGAGGCTCCAGGGCACGCGCGCTCAGTGCTCCCCGCGGAGGCGCAGTGTATACTGGGGAACCTCACTGCGCCCTGTGCGCAGGGCGTGCGGGGTGCTGGGGCTCATGCTGCGGCGCAGGGCCGGAGCTGTGCGTGCCGCTCGCTCACTTGCGTGCGTGGGGCTGTCCCCGGACCTTGTGTCCACCTCCCATCCTCCCCCAAACCCGTCGCTCGTCCTCCGCTCCGCTCTCCCGCCCCCGATTTTTTCCAATTGGGAGGTAGGGACCAAAGTGACCGGTTTGTGTGTTTAAAGTACTGGGGACCGCATGGGGCTGGCGGGAGAGAGCGGGACGTGGTGCAAGTGGGTGGGGGGATGTGTGGTGGGAATTAGAGGCTGGTACTTTCACTTGAGATTCTCCAAAGCCCCTTGAGCCGACGCCAGCTCGCGCGCATGTAGACAGCCCAGGGCCGGGGTGGAATTTTCCTGCTGGCAGTTTAGCTATCCGAGGTGGCGGTGAAGAGGGACCCCCGGCGTGGTCCCCGATTGGGAAAGAAGGTCCAACTCCCCTCTGGCGTCCGTCGCCCCCTTTTAACTGCTCAGAGACAGAATTCCTTCCAGATGCCAGAGCAAATACCCCGGCGGAGGACGCGAGAGGTAGAGAACATTTTCGTATACAACGAAAGACTTTTAAAATTAGCCCCTTGTCTCCACGCAAGAATATTTCCCCTGGCAAAAGCATTGGTTGGCTGATAAGCTACAGGGTCAATTCAAACTGTGCGACTTAGAAATCATTTTGGCCTCAACTCCAGCACTGTCTTCGTTTTGTAGAGGACGGAAACAAAATAACCTCGGTGATTGCACGCACGCTCTTTTCGTCCTGCGATGTAGACAGGGCTATTACTTCACCTGACTACGGAATTCTCTGCGCTTCTCCTCTCGAAGCTTTTGAACAAGGCGGGCGCCTTGCTCGCTGGACGTGCAGATTTTCACATTCAGGGGAGTTTTCGCGTCGCTTTCCTCTGTACGTACGGGAGGGGTGGCCAGGGTGCGAGTGTGGTCGTGGCTGGGTGGACTCGTGCGACCCTAAGGTCGAAGCCAATTAAACTGCTTTATTATGGTGCTGTGAGAAACCTACTTTTAATCTTGCGTTTCACTTTGGAGAGTGCCAGGCCCTGAGCTGGGCATAGGGGAACAGCAGGGGTGGATACTTGGAAATCTAACTTTTGAGTTAATACAGGCAGGCGTCGGGGTAAAGAAAACCGCGGAGGTGAACACGGTTCGGTGACGGATAGATTAATAGCTGCTCCCGGCGAGGCAACGGGCCACGTTCCACTTGTGTCGGAGTCCTGAAAGCGACAGCCTCAAACACTTTGTGAGCACTTTAAACAAGGTAGTGAGTACTGGAAAGCTCGTATGTGAATTTGCTTTACTTCCTGGATAACTGGGGGCCAAGAAGGAAAAATATCAGCGCTGTTTTTTCGTATGCACAAATAATTTTAGTGTTTATTGAACTCCACTTAAAGTAATTCACCAGAAAATACCTGCCTGTTTAAGCAACATACAGGGTGCGCCCTTGAAAGCTAATTGACTTATTTCTATTTCTATTTAGCCTGATGCCTACACCATGATTTCTGGAGAAGCTGTCAACTCTGACAAATGAAGGAAAGTGGAAGCCAGGAGAGCTGCACCTGCAAAAACTGCTGGAATTCCAGGGCCAACCCCGCCCATCTGTTCTTTAAGAGTACTGTACTTGGACCCTACTTGATTGTTTGAGATCCAGCAGTTGAATATTCTGAAAGTAAGTTCCAGAAATGGAAATTCACGCCCAGTATCTTGCACAAACATTTTAATATCCGAGTGGCCTGGATTGAGCCAAAAGGGAAGGATCCTTCCAGCCAAAGACATAGCAGATCCTGTAGAGGCTGAAAACCTTCCGTTGAGGGTGGAAAGCAATTATTTAGACACACAGAGAAAATTCCTAGCTAGAAGGAAAGAAAGAAAAAAAAGGCTCCAAGTGAAGTTAGAAAATTTATATTTTACAAAGTCCTTTGAATATTATTTGACAGTAAATGTATTTTTCTAGTTATGTTTGTTGATCTAAATGTCTCAGTGACCCTTTGCATGTGTAAATCGTGAGATTCGTTCTCAGCAAAGATGACTGATGGATCTTTTAGGAATCCATGCTTTAAAGTTGATTTTCTGTGTTGGCCATGGAAGCTGCTACACTTTAGATGGTTTATGGGATGGTTGTCAAGAGAACCTTGGGTAACATTTCTCAGGAGTGTCTCTAAAAACATTCTTCATAATTAAAAAGTGATTCATAGAAATCACCAGAAAAATTATGGCATGTTATGTTCCAGCATGTTTTTAGGCCATGTGGAATAACTAAAATTATTAAGGTCTGCTTGGGTAATACTGCCTCCCAGCCTTCCTCTGACCTCGTCAGCAGAACCTGCTATAGCCTCATAGATGTGACAGCAGTCTGGTGGACGTTAGCTGAAGGATATCTGATTTTTCTCCAGGTATTTTCTATATTGATAATGCAAAACCATCCCTTTAAAGACCCTTGGATAGTATTGTCCAACAGGTAGGTCAGGTAGCACTAATAGGAGTATCTTTAAAAATCTTAAGATGTTTTTTGGGGGACATAAAAATTGTGGAAACCCCACATGATAGAGTCCGAAAGACAGAAGAACCCGTCAGAACATAGGCCCACCTGGTTATAGGCCAACTGATGTTCAACAGGTCTTTTGTCATCTTGGTGAAATTCCCAAGATGAACACCATCCTGCCACCAAACTTTGCTCTGCAGGGAAAAGCAGTACATTGAGGTCCCAAGGTCTTAGCAATACAAAGTCCTTCAGCTGGTAGTTATGTGGGTACCACTGCTGCTTCCTCTTCCTGGTAGAGAAGTAGGGCAGGGCTTATCAAGGCTTTTTAGGGGCCTGTACTGGTTAATGTAACTTCTGAAGGCATTGGATTTACAGTCTAACTTTCCTTAGGCGTTGGCGGACTATGACAATATATGTCAGTTGCTAATATTTATATGGAAAATTATCATTTAATAGGGCAGTTAACTTATTAAATAATCCAAATGGAAGCAGTTGCACTTATATAAAATCCTCCCGATATCCAGCCAGTGCGTGGTCACTCAGATGAGCTGTGGCGTGACTTATTAGGTCATTTTAGACCTCTTCACAGTCAACTGATTCAGGGGCCTATGTGGTGAGTCACCTGACATGTGAAGGTGGTTAAAACAAACAGGTTGAGGGCTGCCTGTTCCAGGCACTCAATCACGTGCAGTCTAGAGCTGGGCTAACCTAAGCAGCTTGTATCTTACCCATCAAAAGGAATGCATTTCTTCGAATTGCAGAGCTCTCATAAACTCCTACTTGTACAAACACTGTTACTCATTCAAGAAACATTCATGGGGTGGCCACAGTGTGCCAGGCAACCTGCGAGGCATTCGCATGATAAAAGTGAGTTCCTGCCATTGAAGCATTGCCAGTCCTGATACCATAATGACTTGGGGGGTCTGGCCTGCTAATGTGTTTCAAGGGCCTTAGAAATGTGCACAGCTTTGGAACCACTAATTCTATTTCTGATTATTTGTCCTATTGAAATTATTTCTAATGTGAAAAAAGCCTTTCCCCTCCATGAGTATTTGTATAATAGTTAAGGCTGCAAGCTTTGGTGTCAAGTCTAGGTTTGACTTCTCTTTAACCTTCACTTTTGTTGTCTGTACAATGGGATAATAGCTACCTCTTAAGGAGCTTATGAGTGTTAAAAATGAAAGACAAATATAATGACGATAAAGGGCCTAACAACACACTGCCTGGGAGAAGGAAACATTCAATAAATTGCAGCTGTTATTATTGGCATTATCACCACAGCAGTATTGATAATAGTAAGCTTTGGAATATTAATATTTTTAATATCAAACTATCCTAAATGTGTGGGAGTTGATGAACTAAGTGTTGATATATATGAGGTCGGACAATTAAGTTCACGAACTCATCCTAGAAAAAATGCTACATACCTCATTGCTGAATATCACTATGGTCACCTTCAAAGTTCTCCCCTTGGGAAGCTATGCACTGACACCAGCACCTACAATATCCTTCAAAGCAATTTTGGAACTCTTTTTCTGGAATGGCCATCAAAGCTGTTGTCATATTACCCTTTGATGTCCTGAATGTCATCAAAATGTCTTCCTTTCAATATTTCCTTTATCTTCGGGTAAAGAAAGAAGTCATTGGGGGCCAGATCAGGTGAGTAGGGAGGGTATTCCAATACAGTTATTTGTTTACTGGCTAAAAACTCCTTCACAGATAATGCCATGTGAGCTGGTGCTTTGTCATGATGCAAGAGCCATGAATGGTTGGCAAAAAGTTCAGGTCGTCTAACTTTTTCATGCAGCCTTTTCAGCACTTTCAAGTAGTAAACTTGGTTAACTGTTTGTCCAGTTGGTACAAATTCATAATGAATAATTCCTCTGATATCAAAAAAAGTTAGCAACGTCATTGCAACAACTTCATAAATTTGTTGGACCTCATATATATGTATATTATATATATACTATACATATATAAATAAAATATTACACGTATAATATATATTATATATATTCAATGAAAAATTATACAGGTATTTAAAAAGATTGTAAATTTTAGAACAACATGGACAAATACCTTCCTAGAGTACAGATCCTGGAAAGGTGGCAATCATATTTTCCAGACTCCCTTGCAGCTAGGGTTCCTGAAATGACTTCAGTGTAGCCAATTAAATGCATTTATTTGAGGAGTAAAGTGGAAGTCACACTTCTGTGAGCTTTGTGATTTCTGCTAGTCGGCATAATGTGTATGCATGTGGGTATGTTAGGGAGGGCAATGTTAACAGAGGTCCCAGTGACATTGGTCTGAAGCCAACAGTTCCAGTGGTAGTTTTCCAGTCCCTGGATCACTGCTCACCAGGGGTTCAGCAGTTCCAGTGGCAGCTTCCTGACCCCCACCTTCCTGACTGGCTATGCTAGCAGCTGCCCTGGCTGGTCAGTTCTGCAGTGTTGTTTATCCCTGGAGATCCAGCCAAGAGCCTCTTCTCCAGTTCTTTCAACAATTTTGCAAGCACCAAAGTCTTCCATTAAATCTCTCTGCTTAAAATAGCTCAAGCAACTTCTGTTATTGGCAACTAAAGCCTGACTCCTGTACATTGGAAATCATGCCAGTACTATAAAACTCTGTATATTGTGTGATCACAATCAAGTAAAACAACAAAACTGTATATAGAAAAGTACCAGAAGGATATTCTTCAAAGTGTTGATAGTGAGTATCTATGAACAATTGTTCAATTTACATTTCACTGCCTTCATTTTTTTTCTTTTTAAATAACAGCTTTATTAAGATATAATTACATACGATATAATCCACCCATTTAAAGTATACTAGTCATTTAAAGTATACTGGTCAACAGATATGGGCAGTGATCATTTCAGTCAGTTTTAGAACATTTTCATCCCCTCAAAAAGAAACCCCATTGGCTATTAACTCTGTATCCTTCATCTCTACCCCCAGCCCTAAGTGACCACTAATCTACTTTCCATTTCTGTGGATTTCCCTATTCTGGAATTTCATATGAATCGAATCATATGGTATGTGGTCTTATGTGTCTAGTTTATTTCACTTAGCATCACATTTTCACAGTTCATCCATGTTGTGGTGTATATCAGTACTTCATTCCTTTCAATGGCTGAATAATATCCCATTGTGTGGATAGACCACATTTTGTTTATCCATTCATCCACTGATGAACAGTTGAGTTGTTTCCCACTTTTGGCTACTATGCATAATGCTGCTATATCCCTCCAACTTCGTTTTTGTCATGCAATATTTTATGATAAATGTTCAATACATTTTACAACAAGGAAATATTGGCCTGGGTAGTACTCAACTAGTACTTTGAGTTTGGTGTTACAAAGAGGACAAGATTGTAGATTTCATCCTTGGATTGGCCAGTTAGCTTAGTGAACATCAAAACTCTGTTCCAAGCCAGATTTACAGGCTCCATGTACCCCAGCGACCAGTCTGTAAGTGGTACCTTTGGTCACCAGAAGGATGGGAAGAGAGACTGTAACTTATGTCCTTTACTTGGCAAGTGACTCTGCAGCCAGGTAGATCTGGTTGTGGTAACCTTGACATTAAGTCCTGAGATTTGACTTTTGGTAATTTCACTTTAAAAATTTCATGTACTGGGGTGCTGGAAATATTCTACATTTTGATCTAGGTGGCAGTTACATGGGATTCATGTGGAAAACTCATCAAGCTGTACACTTTAGAAGTGTGTGTTATTATATTTAACTATGTGAAAGTTACAAACTGATTTTAAAAGAGGAAGAAATTAGAACCCTGTGCTTTCCCTCATATGTCCCTATCACTCTCCCATTTCAGCTGCTGCTTCGTCCTTTCTGGCCATTTATAAATGACCACAGGTTCATACCACACAGCTGGTAAGGGACAGAACTGGGATTTAATCCAGCTCTTACTAACTTGGTGTAGAGTGTTGCTTTCACTAGGAACTCTTCCAATGCCTAGAATCTACATGATTTTTGAGACCTGGCCCCAAACCACATGGCCAGTGAATACTTGGGCTGGTCAAGGGGACCAGATCTCCTGGCTCCAGGGCATGTGCTGTGTCCCATGTACCTCTTTACCCCCAGCACCCAGCATTGTACCAGGCACATAGTGGACGCCCAGTAAATATTTGCTGAGTCATTGTGACCACAGTGGAGTTATCACATGGCACTTACAGGCTGCCCACATGGCATTTGCTGGAAAAAACAAGGCAGAAAACTCAATTCTTATTTAATTCCCATGGCACCACCAATGGATGTTGGTCTGCCACAAGAATATGGAAGGTTCCCATTGGAGATATAAGAACTCTCTGGCAAGACCTATGAAGTGTTAATTTTAGCTTTTAATGACCTGTGCCCTTGTACAGTTTAATGGGTCAGGAGGAGCATGAGCCAGAGCCAAGACTACTCTCTCAGGGAGGTTTCCCTTCCTGTAGCATACTTGGTGAGTTATTCGGTTTATAGAGATTCACTACTTACACATTTACTTGGAGAGAATTTCCATTGTTTTGAGTCCAGTCTGAGAATTGTGAGCTCTTCCTTAAATGTATTAGCACTCTATCCCATAAATCAAATTTTCCCAGAGTTCTGCATTATACATGAGTTTGACTCTCAATGTCAAATGGTAAAAGACTATAAAACCATGTAGTAATAACCATAAAATAAACAAAATACTTGCATGTCCCTAGATAGTCTGAGTTGAAAGACAGATAGGTTGAATATCAATTACTTGGATTAAGGAAGTGCATATCGCAGAGGTGTCCGTGTCTACCAGTTTTTCCTCCTTGTATCCTGGTAGGAAATGAGGAAGTTCCATGCTGAGGGGGAAACACCTGTGCTTAAGGAGAAATAATATCTCAGCTGATATTTGCAGGGGCCCTAGGGTCACTGAGGACAAGACTCCAGCAGAGCACAGAATCATGACTCAGGAGCAGATCTCTGCACCTCAGAGGGTCTGTGCTCCTAACATGACCAGATCACAGACGCCCTGATTCTCATGCATTTGACTTTGTGCAGTGTCTACTCATACGCTGTACGTGACCCATCACACCTGGCCTCAGGTGCACATTAAGCTGATGAAGGACCATTTGGACCTGTTGTCTTGTGGTGCTTCCTGCTTGCCCACATTGTTGCGTTCTTTGCTTGTTCAGTACTTGTTCAAAGTTTGCATAATTCTTTGAATCTTTTATTGCATCCTTCCCTAATTAATTTAGAAAAATTAGTGGAAAGTGAAGAAAAATTGTAGACCTCATGAATGCAACACAATAGAATTGAAAAGGCATCATTAGATGTTGTGACAGTTTGGGTCTGTAGGCTCAACCAGACACCCCAGGAAATTAAACTGCCCAACTGTGGATTCAGTTGTGAAAGAGAAGAACAATAGTAAATCACATTATGAAATGTTGTAGATACAACGTTAGAAATATATCTAAGGGTAAACAAAAAGTTAATGAGGGAAATGTTATCTCCATAGAAATAGTCTAATATCAACGAAGGGAGGATAGAATTAGGACATACAAAATGTCAACCTCGGATTAAATTATGGATTTTATCACTGATCGTCTGATCATCAATGGCTGCTAACCTTGGGGCAAGGAGAGAAAGAGAGGGAACTAGGGAGCGAGAGATACCTTCAGGATAATTCAGAGATTGTACATGCCTCCTCATAGGGTGTATATATCCTTTGTAAAGTTGTCTTGCCAAGAAACATCTGTGTTTGATTCAGTCCCTAACTAGACATTCTAACTACCAGTTTTCAGGAAATACAGGGACAGAAAAGCATGGTAAAAGATATCAGGGAATGTTACCAGCAAATCTAGAATATGGGAAACTATAGGAAAGACAACCTAGTTTCTTCCACAGATAAAAGGCAAGGAAAAAAGGGAAGAATGGGGGAGGGGACCTGTGGCTGAAAAGACACTAAGGGACACATCAACCTCATGCGAACAGGGACTTTGTTTGCATTTTAATTCATGCAAATCACATGTTAAAAGTGTCTGAAAAAATCAGGGAAATGTGAAGACTGGATATTTGATGCTATCAAAGCATCAGTGTGAATTTTTTAAATTATGATAATGATATTGTACTTACATAGTTACTTTTCAAATAGTTCTTTTAGAAATACATACTGAACTATTTACAAATTTTAAAAAGTATTAGTCTATTTTACAGATAAGGAAAGTGAGGCTTAGGGAGGTTTATTAACCCTGTAATCTACTTCTGGTAGATACTATTGAGCCTCTGTGTTACTTTGCTTTTTAGTTCATTTATTCCTCTAGTAAAACCACATTTTTTAACCATAAAATGCAAACTTTTGTGGAAGTGAACTCTTAATGAAATGAATGAATCTTTGTAACATTCAATCTTTATATAATTTCAAATTTAAAGAAGTGTTGCAAGAATAGTATGAGAAGTGCTCACATACCCCTTACCTTGATTCACCAATTGTTTATCTTTTATTCATTTTCTCGCTCTCTGAATCATTTGAAAATAAGTTGGAGACAGTAGGCCCCTTTCCTTTTTTCTATAAAGACCAGAGAGTAAATATTTTAGGCTTTGGAAGCCATACAGTCTCTGTCACAGCTACTCAACTCTATTGTAGTGCGAAGGAAGCCATAAGTAATACATGAACAAATGACTGTGGTGGTATACCAATAAAACTTTATTTACAAAAACAGGTGGATTTGGCACACAGGCCATAGTTTGCCCACCCCTGTGGTAGACCTCCTCATTCTTTTCTCCATATCTTTTATACTTATTCATATTTTCATCTCTCCCTCTCTGAGGCATTCTGGATAAGTTCTCCAGATATGTCTTCCAGTTCATTAATTCTCCCTTTAACAGTGTAATCTACTGTTTAACTTACCTATTGGATTTTTTATTTGACAGTCATATTATTAATTTTCAGAAGTTCCATTTGGTTTTACTCCTGACTCTACCAGTTCATGCCCAATGGTTTCCTGTTGTTTATTCATCTTTATAAGTGAATCCTTTCTTCTCTAGACATTTTATACTTAACTATTCTGCATGCTGTTGCTACCATAAAAGCATCAATAGTTCTTGGGGATCTAAAGTTGTTGTTTCTTGTTCCTTTAGCTTGTTAGCTTTCATACATAGTGACTTGCCTTCCCAAATATATGTTGATTTTTGTTTGTGAGGTTGTGCTTTATTTTAATTTGTGGGATTCTTGCAAATTAACTTGGGGAACCTTTCCTCCTAAGAGGAGTCACATCTGCTTTTGCCAGTAGAGAAGGAAGCTCTGCATCTTCCATACCAAGATCATCTCAGAATTCTTTGAAGATTTTTTCTAGAGTAAGAATCTCAGATTTGGGTCCTCTTATGGAACCCTATGTCAGGGCAGCCTCACCCTGTCCCTGTCACCATAGGTTCAAGCCTGTTCCTGCCACTCAGATTCCCACTTACTCCAGTCCCGTCTCCCTGCCTTTCAGCCTGCTACTGCCCTAGTCCTTGGTGATTCCTGCTCAGCTTCTGACCAAAAAAGCGTAGTAAACCCCATCTTCCTCCTTCCCTCCCAACCCCCTTTCAGACTCAGCTTTACTATGTCTGTCTGTATCTGCCTGCCTATTTTGTGGCGTCTCTGGAAATCTTTTCCACCTTCAGGAATATGTCATGTCTGGGAGCTCATTGTGGAGCAAGCCAGCTTCAAAGCACTTAGTTTGTCATGGTCTGGACACAGTTCTTTTGCAAGATTTAAATTTAACTTTCTGTGGATGCATACACTTTGGTCACTTGTTTGGTGTCTCTGTAGACTGGACAAATGGACATATATGTACAGGCTCTTAGATCCCACCCTGCTCATGGAGGAGCACCAGTGCCTACCTCACAGGCCGGTGTGAGAGTGAATGAAATGATCTACGTGGGGGAGAAGACATCCCCGGACACAGGGCAGGCCCTTGGTACTTCTTAGTTCACCTATAAAATTGGAGTCACAAAGGATCTCCTCCAGCCACAGCCCACACTCAGCCTTGCTTTTGATGACTCATTTTCAGCCTTAATGGTGACTTCCTGTCCTACCTGATGGTTTACCTCACACTCCCACCATAACACTTGCTCTGAGAAAATGCGAGGATACATGTACAAATAAAACCGTGCTTTCCAGACTGTTAGTGTTTTGAGCAGGGGCAAACCCAAAGGAAGGAAACTCTAATCGTAGACTTTGGGACATTGACCTAGTTGTTTTGCGGGGTCAGCAGGGGAGGAGTATTGGGATTCTGAGCCTTTCTGCGCCCCTCCACCACCCCCAGGGTCCCCCACTCCCGCTGAGGGTTCATCAACCACTTGCTTAATCTGACAATAGAGACGGTTCCATTTGGGGAAATGCCTACAATTATTGCTGGCTTTACTGACACACATAGCTGAAAGAATATGATGCAAAATCCCCTTACATATGACCCCAGCTGAAAAAACAAACAACCTACTACACACTCACATTTATTTAAATTGCTGAACAGAGTTGTTCTCTGCTGGGTTGTAATGAGGAGTGAGTTTTCCAAGGGTGTGATTTATGAGCCTCTCACAGATGGGTTTTAAATGGGGCACTGACAGTTCCACTCCAGCTATGGCTGGGTTGGGGGGCCAAGGAGCTGAAATGAGCTGGTGGAGAGGCAGGGGAGAGGCTGGGTGGGCAAATCACATCACCGTAAGCTGGGGGCACACAGCCATCTCAGCTCATCCATTTGTGAGCTGTTCCACTCAGCAAATACTGGATTGTTTGTTTTTGTTTCTCCGAAGAAAGAAAGAACACACGTTGACATAAAGATTGAAGGTGGGATCCCTCTTATGCCACAGACAGCACCGGAAATGGGAACATTAAGATATGTCCAGATCCTAATCTCTGGAACCTGTGAGTGTGACCTTGTTTGGAGAATGGACTTCGCAGATATGATTAAGGTTCTTGAGGTGAAGAGACCATCCTGGGTTGGGCCCTAAATGCCATCAGAGTCCTTTTAACAGGGAGGCAGAAGGAAATCAGCCACACAGAGGAGAGGGCCATGCGAAGATGGAGGCAGAGATGGAGAGATGTGGCCATAAGCCAAGGGGACACCCAGGATTGCCAGTAGCTGCCAGAAGCCAGAGAGGCAAGGACGGATTTTTTACCCTGGAGCCTGGGGAGGGAATGCAGCCCAGCCGACACCATGATCCCAGACTCCTGGTCTCCAGAACTGTGAGAGAATAAATTTCTGTTGTTTTAAGTCACCCAGTTTGGGGTAATTTGTCACAACAGCCCCAGGAAATGAATACAGAGACTGTGTCTCTAACATCCATTGCAGGAAATAACTGAGATTACAGTTTCTGTTGCAGTGTACATCCCCTCAGCGCTCTGCTGAGGGGTGCCTTTTTGCAGGGGCAAGGCTGTCGGGGTAGCCTAGAAAACAGAGCCTGTAGCTAAGCTTGTATGCTAATACTTTTTGGGGTGGTGGTGATGCAATTCCAAGGAAACCAGAATTAAGGAGAAAAAGAATTGAGGCCATAAAGGAGGGAAGGAAATATAAGGTGTTGTATTACCCAGCTGGCCACAGTCTCTCAGGGGAGCATGGCTGCGTGGCCGTGGGACGCATCTCACGAGAGGCCGTATTTAACCACTGCTGCTTGGAAGTGGCTGGGGCAGGAGGCCTGGGGGAAAGAAGGTGGGGCAACTATGTATCTACTGGTTCCTCCCTCTGTCTCTCCTGGGCAAAGATTACTCCATCCTCCCGTAGCTCCTATCAGTTGCTAGAACCTTCGTGGCTCAGGCCAGGCCAGACCTGGGTGCCAGAGCTGCTGCAGCTCCCGCCTCGTAGAGGGGCACAATGGAGGCCGTGCTCGGGCCTCACCCCTGCGGCAGGCTGATAGCAGCTTTGTGGGGATGACACGTGTCCTGCTGGGGCCATTTTAACTGAGACTAAGGCCACGAGACTGGCAGGGCTGACAGATGGGGGGGGGCCATGTAAACTGAGTCAGGCATCACCAAGGCTCAGGGTTGGTGGTCAGCGTCAACTTCCTTTTGCTTTATGGGCTTCCATAAGTGGGGGGACCTGAAGCCTCCTTTGGCCCAGGTTACACACCCTCTACCTGGGTTCCCACCGCTACAACTCCGGTGACCGTGATTCTGCTTAGCTGTCTGTCATCACTTTCCCACTCATTTCAGTCTTTCTTCTGCTCCTCTGCTTGTCACCCTTGACTGCTTGGCCGTTTCTGTTTTCCTTTTGCCCTTTTGTTTGCATATATATTCTCTTCCATCTTATTTAAGCGCATGTCCAAACTTGCTCTTCCTTGGGTTCAAGATTTCTCCCCTATTTCTGCATTTGGTTAGCTTTAGTTTTACAGTACAGGCAGAGACTTGGAAAGAAGAAGGAGAAACAGATTCTTTAACAGAAAAAAAGAGAACAGGGATGCTATTCTCTGTGACCCCAGCAGAAGAAAAGTCTTCTAGAGAGAAGAGACCTTAAGCAGTTTTCAGATGTTGCTGGTTCCATAGCTCTGTAAAACTACTTCCGTCCCCTGAGGATAAAGCCACATTTTGGCATCATCAACTTGGTACCCAGTGCCATTAATGCTAGACTGAGGAGGAGAAAATGCTCATTACATATTCACTATTGCCCTCATTGGCACAGAACTGTCATCCACAAGCCCTGGCAGAGCCAGCCTCTACGAAGGCCATGGACCCCATCCTTGCCCACAGCTTCCACCATGCAGGGCTTTTTGTGTGGCTGTGTGGGTACCCCTTGCACCTTGCCACTGTGCTATCTCTGAAGTACTGTGACAACCTGAGTCTTCAATGTGGAGAACTTCTGCTGGCCTCCCCGGACTCAGCCTGGGTGAAAGATGGATCTAGGTCATGCATATGGAACCCATGTGCATACAGTCAAACTCTGGCGCCCCTCCTGGGGTCTCATGTTTGGTTCACAAAGCCAGACAGGAAGGAATGGCCCACCCACTCTCTCACCCACCCCACTATCAATAACATCCTGAAAAGTAACTATTCTCACATCTATCACCATAGATCAACTTGGCCTGTTTTTGAACTTCACATAAGTGGAATCACACAGTGTGTATGTACTCTTTGGGGGTATGGCTTTTGTTCAACATCATGTCTGTGAAATGTTATTGCCTGCAGAAATAGTTTGCTTTTTTTTTTTTTTCTGCTATGTTATATCCTGTTGTATGACTCAGACAATTAAAAAAACTCTTTCAACTATTAATGGACATTTGGGTTGTTTTCTGCTGCAGGTGATTGTGAATTAGGCTGCTGTAAACCTTCTTGTACATGGATTTGGGTGCACACGGGTACTCATGTCCAGAAGTGGGACTGCCAGGGCACAGCCCGTGTGCAGGCTTAGCTTGAATAGACTCTGCCACACTTTTTCCACCACAGTTGCAACAACGTACATCCCTCACTAGCAATGTGAGCTTTCCAGCTGTTCTAATCTCTGACAACACTTGGTAATTGTCAATCCTTTAAATTTTAGCCATTCTGGGAGCTCTTTGGGGGAAAAAAAAACGGGCCATTTCCTGGGAATAGGACACAATCCCTGGCCATCTGTAATTTACTCTGTTGTCTTGGAAAAGGGATATGCTCTGTCTCTCCCTCAGGAAATTGAACAGATTACCCTTGACCTCTATCTTCCCTGAAGATGTCTGGAGTTGCTGGGTTAAGCCCAATCAGCCTGTGAGAAGCTTTAGTGAACTTGTGGACCGTTCTGACCTTCATACCTGTTTCTTCCCTGGATCTGCATGTGGCCTTAGGAAGCCCTTCTGCACTCTTTGGTGGGCAGGACTGTAGTTTAAATGTCCTGTATCTTGCACAGCACCCAGTACAATTGGGGCACATAACAGGTGCCCAACAACTACTTGTTGGCTCAGTCCCTGGCTCGTGGGGCTTAGGACAGAAGGCTCCCCTTCCAGAGAAGTTATCCATGCTTCTCAGGTGTCCTCAGCCTCCCGCAAGGAGGTGTCAGCATCACTGTACCAGGCAAGGCCAGTCAGAAAACAGGACAGGGAAGGCTTATCAGAATAGAGGCTTGAAAGAGGGACCCATGGTTTAGGGGCTCAGAGCCCTGAGGAGGGGTACTTGTCTGCCAGTGCTGTCCCTCTGAGTGGGTACAATGAGTCTGGTCCCCAGAGCATGGAAGAATCAGGAACCAACTGCAGCTGCCGAGGTGAAAGCAATGCCATCAGGAAGAGCAAACCGGAAGGAGCAAGTCCCCTAGACCCTCCTCAAACCTTGCGGCTTCCTGTTGGCTGAGCAGGACAGAGACACATGGCAAAGCAATGGAATCCGCAGAACCCTGTTCCAGCATCAAAAAGCACAGTGTAAAGAGAGGCTTAGACCAGAGAGAACAAAGCTTAGTAATTGGAACCGAGGCCCAGTTTCTACCTGGTGATGCATCGTGCCCACCTCCCTACACGGGACCCCATGCCTTGCAGAGTCCTGGGGTACGGCTGGAATTCCCCGAAGGAGAAGTCCTACTTGTGTCCTCTCACTCTGGCCTCCTGTGCCATCGGCGGCCCACAATCCACTAGAGGGAGGTGCTTCTTCGTGCGACCAGTACTGGTGCTCTCTGTGAAGGTGGCTGCGTCTGGGCCAAGGGTGCCATCTTCAGGTTTGGCCCAGTTCACTGTCTCTGAGGAACCAAGAAGGATGCTCATTGCATGCAGGAGACAGACAATGCCTGTCCTGACGATCCTGGCTGCAATTGTCACTGGGGCTATAGCAGTCAGCTTTTGCTATGGGTATGCCGTAGTAACAAACAACCCCTCAAATTGTAGATGCCCACAACTATAAAGGTGTACTCCTTGTGCACCCTGGAAATAGCTCTTAAACCTTCAGCTCAGAAACGTCACGCATCACTTCCACCCCCACATCACTGGCCAACCCCAGGGCTGATGGGGTGAGGCAGTATAGCCCTCCATACAGTGAGGGCAGCTAATACCTTGAACGAGACCTTGAAGGCACCCTGTCTGTGCTCAGTCTTCACACACCTCTCCCCTGGGACGCAATCCAGCCCAGGAGACTGGGTAGTTCTCTGCTGCGTCCTCCACACTCTCTCTGCTGCAGGCCCCTACACAAGACTCCCTTACCCCTGCCAAGGGTAGAACAGGCAGTTGAGCAATTTAACACGTGGAGATAGATGTGAGAAGAGCAAGCAGCCAGCTCACCGGTTTTGAAAGGGGACAAACTATAACTTACAAACTGCAAATTTAGAAACACCTCCACCCTCCAAGACTGCACCACAATGTAATGCCATGAGAAGGGGTAGGCTTGTCTCCCTGCTCACAGAGTGTGTTTTCTGCTTGTCCTGCCCTCAGCGGGCTCCAGTGCTAGGAGTCTCTCTGTGTTGACTGGTCAGAGAGAAACGTCTGTTCTGAAGGGGTGGGCAGGGAGCAGACATTCAGAGCGAGGGCGAGAAGTGCACCATTCCAGGTGGAGAACAAACGTGCACTGGAAGAGGGGACCTGGGAGTCCCACCCCTCCTGGACAATCTCAACCAGTCCTCCTGAGTTCCCACCTTCAAAATGCCTGCGCCACAGTTCCCCAACCTTCCTGGCCCCAGTTCCCCAGCCTTCCTGCGGCTCTGTGGCAGGATAATTTTGTTTCTTACTGACCTCCCTCCCTGGGCCCGTTCCAGCAGGTAGGGTTCATCTTTCTCCCTCCTGCTAAGTCAGACACCGGTTGTCCTTTCACCTTTCAAAATACTAATTTCTCTTCCTGCCTGATGTTTCTTCTCCCGACCTTTTTGTCCTTGGGGACATTCCTTGGGTTTTCTGTCTTTCCTGTCACTCTAGTGATTTGAGGAGAGTGCAGAGATAAACCTGTGTGTGTCCCAGAGGCTAGGCTTGCCCGGAAGCTTGCCTCGATATCTAGGGTAACCTAGACTGCTTCCTATGTGGGAGAGACCTTCCTCCTCAGGGGCTTATAGGCAATGAGTGGGTTAGGGGGTCCTGGAGGGCCCTGTTCTCCCTGGAGAGTAACCAAAGTGTCAAGGTGCACACTTACCTAAGTCACAGCTCCCTTGTTTACAGGGGAGCCTGAGGCCCACAGAACAAAAGCTAGTTAGTGGCACTGGCCAAACGACAGGGTTGTGGACGTGGTCAGTGAGGATGAGGTCTGGGTGAGGTCAGGGAGAAGTTGTCAAATGTGGCACAGGGTTGCCTTTCAAAACTTTGGTGTGTGGCTGCAAGGTTTGGTTAATTAATTAAATGGAACTTATCACATACAAAATGCATTGTAAATATTCCTTTCATCCCTCCAAGAGTACGTCAAATTGTAACCTTTCCCCTCTTTTGAATTCTAATTTGTTAGTGTGCTGCTCCATCGTGTGTGTGTGTGTGTGTGTGTGTGTGTGTGTGTGTGTGTGTGTGTGTGTGAGAGAGAGAGACACGGAAGTCCCAGCTCCCACACTCCAGAAGATTGGGAGATGGTAGCTGTCTGCTGGGTTCTCCTCATGCTCTTCTTCCAAAGCTCCCCACCCAACGCCTGCCTGGCCCCCTTCTTTCTCATCCTGTCTCCCACCCCAAGTTCTTTCATTTCCTCTCTGTCCTCCCGCCTTTGCCCTAACTGGTGTCTCCTGAAACACTGGTCCCTCTCCGTCCTGCCTCCCTGGGGAACTCCTGCTCCTTCTTGTGTTCAGATGTCATTTCCTCCGGAGCCTCCTGGGTCTGCAGACAGGCCGGCGGGCCGTCACCCCTCAAGCTCCTCTCGCCCCACCCCTACGGCCCTCCCCTGCCTCCCAGGCCTGGTCCTACATAATTGTATTGACTCACCCATTGAGCTCTCCGAAACCAGGGGCCACGTTGCCCTAAGTCCCTGAGTGTCCCTGGGGCACGGTGAGCATGGAAGCACGCACAAACACTCAGGGAATGAACAAAAGAAGGGAAAGGTGGAATTCATCACATTCACTCTGCACTTCCTCAGTCTGGGTCCCACCGTTCAGATCATATTTAATTTCTCATCTTTTTTTTTTTTGAGTGTTATCACAAAAATGTACTCGGGCCATTGTTACTTCCTCTAGGTCGACTCTTTTGGTATTTTAGCACACAAATAACTCTTCCAGTGAGAGATAAACAAAGCCATTAGGTAAAATTAATTGGAGTAATTAAGAGCAAATAGTTTTCCTGGGAAAACCAGGTTTTAAGAGCCGGTCCAAGGCAGCCCTGCCGGGAGCAGCAGCTCCTGGGGTTCCCTCCACTTTGGTCTCTGCTTTGTTCCTCTGCTGCTGGTGGTTCTCACTGGTAGCCGCTATTAGTGGCGGTGACACATTAATTGAACCTCACTATTTCCAGGTGTGTGGCACACTCCGGGGTCACCAGTGCAGGGGGGTTTCATGTGTATTCAATTACTGCTGCGCTATGAAGGAATGCAACATGTCATATGTTAAAGTGTCAATTACCACCCTTACGGGGCTGCCCGCACACTAAACCAATCAGCCCCTTCCCTGCGGAGCCTGCCGTGTTTGCGCTGGAAACCCTGTAAACCGCATGTGTGTTGGGGAGAAGCGAGGAGGAAACAGAGAACTGAGAGGGGAAGGGCGCCAGGGTTGATAAATCCTTTTTGAAAATCCAGGCAACGTGTTCCCATTTGTTTCAAGATTGCACTGTAGAGTGTCGTAGGACATGGGAGGGGAGTCGGCAGGCCGTGGCGAGCTGAAGAAATTCATTTAAGGATTCGAGCGTCTGCAAGGGGCCCAGAGGTACTGATGAAATAGCTGTCACTATATACATCGGAGTTATTATATGGGGCCCACTTATGACCTTTACATTTATCATTTACATAAATAAAGCGGAGAAATGTATACTTTCCTGCAAGTTTTGACTCCAATCTGTTAACCTAAAACTGTGATAGTTCGACACTCAAAATATGAAATGAAGTTATGTAAGGAGAATTTTTAAAATTAAGTTTTTCTGCCTGCTCTGAACTGTAACTGAGCCTTTTTCCCACTGGGTTCATTCAGGGGAACATGAGGCCATGACACCCCATAGCTGCCCCACGAGGCCCTCTTTGGGAGGAATTTTTCTTTCCTTCCTTCCTGTTTTCAAAAGGCATTTTTCTTAGAAGCCAGGCATGGCTATTATAATTAGTATTTATACCGTCTTCCTTCCCCAAACTCACAGTGATCAATCGTGATTACCGGCCTGCGGCACTGCCCTGTATGGAATAAGTATTATCCTCCTTTCTCATGGCAACAAAAAGAGGGCTCACAGTTCCACTCGAGGTCACCTGACAAATTATTCCATATTAGAAACCGCAGTTGCTTGCGCTCCGCGATTGCGCAAACAAGCCATGTTTCTACTTTCCGTCTCTTGTGTTGGGGTGCTGTAGCCCTCTTCCCTATGTTGACTTTTAGATCCACTCACCAGTCAGCAAATACTTGTAAAATACCTACTTTTAAATGTGTTAATTGTAGGAATCAGATTCTTTGGTCGACAGAAGACAGATCGAATTCCAAACCTCAAAACCACACTGAACTCTTATTACCAGGAAACGTCACCATTGTTGGTGCCATTTAATTTCCTGCCCATTTCTCTTCCTTTCCCCTCGTTCTGCATCTTTTCTTCCAGCTCTTACCTTCTCAAGGCCTCTTGCTCACTCGTGTTGCTTTCTCCTCCAGAATTTGGGCACTGGCTGTCGAATACATTGAACTAGATGCAACCATTTTTGATTTACACAACCGGCTGTTTCATATTGTTCAACTTAATAAAAGGCTGCTACAGAGGTTTGTGGTTTCTGCAGTTGTAATCAAACTGTACGATATTATACTTGGAAAAGAATTTTGAAAACAGCATGATGCTACACAGCTACGGTATGTGTTCCTGTTTTTATTATTAAAGTAACAGTTTATTTCCTTCTGAATTTAATTGATAATTTACTTATGAAAACCCTCAGTCGGGATCTTTTAACAGGAACCACCTTCTTCCCCATTTTTTGGGATAGAGAACAGGGCCTGGTCAAGAAGGAGAATAGCCAGGCTTGTGCCCTCATGAATCTTCCATGGGCAAAAATAAGACTGTTGTGAATTAGCCTACCTCAGAGAGAGAGAGAGAGAGAGAGAGAGAGAGAGAGAGAGAGAGAGAGAGAGAGAGAGAGAGAGAGAGAGAGCAGTTATGCCCAAATGGAGGGCCTTCTGCCTGCCCAACTCACTCACCTACATTAGTCTGTCCATATTTTCATCATTACACGAGAATGACACTTTTTTCTATATGACCATATGTGTACTAATTATTCTAAAATAGCAAAAGGCGAAAAAGAGGGAATGTTCTGATGCTCTGTCCTTGATTGGATTTCCTCCGCTGAGTGTGAGCAGCTGAATGTAGACTCAGCCCTAGACACAAAGGGGCTGAGAGCAGGGTTTTGAGGACTATCCTGCTCAGAACCGGTGAGGTGAGCTGGTTTGCAGAGAGCTGCCTTCTTGCTGTGTCCTCACATGGTGGAGAGAGACAGAAAGCAAGCTAAGCTCTCCTGTGACTCTTTTTGAAGGGCTCTAATCCCATTCATGGGAGCTCCACCCTCATGACCTAATTACATCCCAAAGGCCCCACCTCCAAATACTATCCCATTGGGGATTAGGGTTTCCATATATGAATTTTGTGAGGACACAAATATTCAGCCCATAGCCTCATGTTAACCAGGCAATTTCATGAAATCCGCTGAGTGGACGAATTAACAGTCCTGGCCTCTGTCACTTACATAGTCTCAATTCACAAGCCTTGTCCTTTTTCCTTTGGCTTGTGCATCTTTCAAATGACCTGTCTTGGTCTGGGTTCCCTAGAACACAGAGCCTGAGACAAGGATTCAGTGCTAATGCTTTCTTTGGGAAGTGCGGTCTCAGGGCAGTGCGACTGGGAAAGGGGAGCTGAGGCAAGGAGGATGGGAAACAATGCGGTGAGCCGTGAAGACAGAGCTAGCTGCTCAGCCAATGTCCACATCAGTTTCATGGGACATCGCTGCGTCTCAAACTAGTCCATTGAAGGGAGAAAGAGAAGACATTTATCCCCTCAGCTTCCTCCAATCTCCTGCTTCCCCTCGGTCCATGTCCACCCGTAGGGGGCTGTCATGTAGGGTCTCTGCTCCCGCTCCCCACATAAGAACGCAGGATATGGTGAGGCCAAAAAGGAACACCCATGGAGCCACAGATAGGGGAGTCACACCACTATATTCTCGATTGCATCTGGTCGAGAACAAAAGCAAACATCTGCCAGTACCCCAACAGGGGATCTTCCTGCATCCCAGTCTCGTTGGTGGCCGGGTGACACACAGGAAGCAGGATCCACATGATCCGCAATCCACTATCTGCTTCTCTGCCAACCAACCAACCAACCAACAAACCAACAGCCCCTTGCTAACTGCAATCCACACTTGCTAGTTCAGCCATGGCAGTTATATCAGTGACCAATGACTAACTGGTTACAGTTGGTGGCCAACTAGTCACAGCTGATGGCCATCTACTACCCAAGCCAGCACCTTTCCACGTGAGGCCGAGAGCCTGGAAACTGCTCTCTGGGACTCTGTGCCCACAGGGGCTTAGCTCCCCTGCACCATCAATTGCCTCATCCGGCTTCTTTCCAGCCAGGCGGAAGTCAGACCCCATGCCCTGCAGTGTGGATGTCATCCTCCTCAGTGAGTCCCTCAGCGGCAGGAGGAGCCAGAGCCTCTAGGCATGGAGCCAGTTGGCCTCAGGCGGTAAACCTCATGGGCTCAGTGAAGTTGTCTGCCACTGAGGCTAACTGAGGCTGCAGCTGAGGGCCCAGGAGGAAGGGAGGCTGACAGCATCTGACAGACACATTGACATGTTAATAAATAGTTACCTACTAATGTGATGACAAATCAGAGCACGGGCATTAATGATACCTGTCATGGGGTGGGGGGGTCCAGTCTGGCACAAAACAATATACCCGAGAGCACAAATGAAGTGCCACAGGGTCCAGGTGGTGGGGGAACGTTTGTTTAAAAAAATGTTGGTGAGATTCATGTTTACAAATGCTTGTTCAGTTTATGAGTTTGAAGGTCTAGCCGCTGGAGCGACCAAGGTG
This sequence comes from Rhinolophus sinicus, assembly GCF_057876585.1. Taxonomy (NCBI): domain Eukaryota; kingdom Metazoa; phylum Chordata; class Mammalia; order Chiroptera; family Rhinolophidae; genus Rhinolophus; species Rhinolophus sinicus. The sequence continues at coordinate 7,376,696 of NC_142517.1, forward strand.
TTATTTAACCCGATTTTGAGGCACAGAAACAAAGGCATTTCTAGATTACCCTTCCTCAGCCCCTGACTCAGCAGAGATTGATGAGGACCTACTGTGTGCTGGGTCCTGTCCCTACATTGTCTTCGCACTCACCACAGCCCTGTGGATAAGTTTATGACCCCACTGCAGAGCTGAAGCAATGATGGCTTAGACAGCTGAGAGAACTTGCGCAAGCTTTCAGGCAGCAAAGCTAGGATTTCCCCCAAGTTGCTGACTTTCCAATCCATTGCTGTTTTACTGGCCACAGGCTACGAGGGAGTGAACGTGGGCCCAGTGACTGTACCAGGTAGTCATGCCATTTGTGAGGGTGTATTGAGTAAGATATCTGCAGCTCAAGCACCATTAACAATGAGCTCCAGGTGCTGACAAGCCTCTGGCCCACCGGTGACCCGAAGAACAGATGGTTTAAAATCTAAACCCGCTCTGGCCTGCACCTGGCTTTTTTTTTTTTTTTTTAATTCACTGTCCTCCTTAGATTGTGGCTGAGTCAGTGTTAAATGGGACTGCCATGTTGGGGTTTGGCAGCCAGGTTTGCACGAAGAAGGTGACAGGAGGGTGAAGGTGAGTGTAGGGAGGAGGGCGGTAGGCGATGGGCAACCTTGCTGGTCCCCCAGATCTAGACAGGGACAAGCCCAGAGGTAAAGAGGCAGGATGAGCCTGGAGCGGAGTCTGTGAGGTCTGTTCTGTGACCTGGGAGGCCACATGGGGGTGGAGAGCAGGGGCTGGTGGGCAGGATTCCTAAGACACCAAGAGGCATTATAGGGAGAGAGACGTATCTGCAATACCGAGGCAGCACTGAACCCCAAACGAGTTGAGTCGGGACAATTGGGGGTTCGGGAATTTAGATATGGTTGGAAGACCTCCTTTCAAGATATTGTCCTGGCTTCGATGCCTCCCAGCTTCAAGAGTTAGAAGACAAGTGTGAATATGGGTCACCGTGCACAGAACAGGGGACCCTTGTTGGGGTATGTGGGGGCAGAGCCCCAGAAAGTAGTTTACAGGCTCTCGGCCTCACGTGGAGGGGTGCTGGCTCGGGTAGTAGATGGCCATCAGCTGGGGCTGGTTGGCCGTCAGCTGTAGCCATTGAGCCATTAGCCACTAATATAACTGCTGCAGCTACGAAGGAGAGCCGAGGAGAGTGGAGGAGAGTGAAAGAGAGTCGTCGGTGGGTTGCAGACAAAACGGACAGCAGGTCGCACGTCCAGTGAACCCAGCCTCCAGTAAGACCGTAGTGGTATGACTCCCCTACCAATGGCTCCGTGGGTGTTCCTTTTTGGCCTCACCATATCCTGCGTTCTTGTATGGGGAGCGGGAGCAGAGACCCCGCAGGCCTCCCTGCACGACAGGGTAATTGAGAGAGATCAGGTTTGCAAAGAGGTCTTCAGTGCATGGCGGTTTGTGAAACCAAGCAAATCCAAGAAATCAAAGTGTTTGCATCATGCACTTCGTCACTTTTTTAAAGACCAGGTTGGCCAATCTTACCAGATCCAATACTTGTTTCGCCCTAGGCGTGGGCCCAAGAGTTCTCACACCAACTGCAGCATGAAGAGTGGGGGTGCTGGGGGGTGGTTCCAGCCCAGTCCATCAGAGTGTGTTTGGAATATCGCTCCTGAATCATTGGAGTCTCCCAGGGTCTTCGGCAGGAGAGGGGGATGGAATCGGGAGAGAAGCTGGTTAAACCACTTTATCCCCTGCCCTGGGGATAGCCCAAGTCCAGAACCCTGGATTTCATTTGCGACTTGCTTCTTCTCTTTCTCGCTTCCCAGAAGGTGCTGTGGGCACGTCTCCATCACCCCAGGCTGGCTTGAGATCAAGCCTGGGATCGGAAAACCCCTCCTTCTGAGTCACAGAGGCCTTCCCTCGGAGTCCCCTCCCCCTTGACAAATAAAACCAGGGCATGGAGATCATTACGCCGCACATTATTAGGCAAAATTGGATTAATTAACCTCGTCTGGCCTCTCAGCTTGGGAGACAGAAAAAACGGGGTCTAGTTCAAATGCAGCATTTTGAAAATGTCAGCCATGACTAGGTGATAAATATTTATAAATATATACGCTGCCTATCAACAGGGTGGCCAGTGTATTTTTACATGTAAGTACACAAAGGCACTCTGTTGTTAACACGCGTTCAAAGCAGCAGCCTTGAAAGGGCCATTATGGCTTGTACTATGAATGTTTATTAAGAATAATATGCAAAACGGGCCTCCGTCTGAATGGGCCCATTGATGAGGTATCAGAGCAGCCAGGGCTGGGATGGCGGATGGTCAGGAATGATAATAATATTCCTATAACAGGACTAGGCTGAGGCCGAAACAGCGGTGTGATGTGTCCGCGGCCCTGGCCACTTCTGGTTGCGGGTGTTTGTTCTGGAAACGTTGACTTAGGATTTGAGCATGTCCTTAAACCATGGTGCTTAGGCCCTGAGTCACGGAACCATGTGAAGGATTTTCCCCCTCGAATTGCATTCCAAACAGTAATTGGCATTTTAGACGTGTGTCCCAATTAAGTCCTCTCCTCCCCTTCCTCTGAGAAGGAAATGTTTCCTGGGGATTTTCCCCCCATCAGTCCCTTCCCAGCCTCTCACCTTGCTTTTCTTAGTAGAAACCTTTCAGCTGAATTCCTTCTGGGCATCCCAGGATTCCCTCCTTGTTTTAGGGGACCTTTCATTCATTATTCAACCAATATTTATTGAGCGCCTACTATGTGCATGACTGGGACCAAATGCTGGGGCTGCAGTGAAGGGATAAGGTGGACATGGTTCTTTCCCTCCTGGAAGGAGACATGAAAAACAAACAAACAAACAAGCAAACAAACAAACAAACAAACGAATAAAAAACCAAGTTGACAAAGAACAAGGATGCCTTCAGAGAGGGATGTGTCACCAACAGTCAAGAAAGCCGACATCGTTAGGGAAGGTTTTGGTTGGGGTTTGTGTGTGTGTGTGTTGGAGGGTAGTGTTTCAGGATGGGACGTCCAGAAAGCATCTTCAGGAGGGACAGGTGTGTCGAGAGGTGACTGCATGAGGGAACCCGCCTCCAAGACTCATAGAGCATCTCAGGTTGGAAGAGCCTTCCTGGCAAAAGGAAGAGCCAGGGCAGAAGGCCAATGAGGTATGAACTCAGTGTGTCCAAGGATCAGAAAGGTCGAGAGGTGAGTGTGGCAGAAGCCAGGGAGCAAGGGGCAGGTGGCCAGGGTGCCAGAGACACCTACCCTAGATGTTAGTCTGGGGAAATTGAAGACAGCTTCTGGAATGCTGGCTCCTCTTAACCTGGAATTGTCCAGCCATCACTACTGAGAGCACTTGGGGAAGCAAAGAGAGATTTTTTTCAGGTTGTTGATTCAAAATCGTCCTGGTTGAGTGGTTTACTTAGAAGCATCTGCGATAAAACCATGGTCCATGGATTTGGGGTATTTTCCCCTATTCTGTATTTGAATTTGAGCTTAACTCTGTCTGCCATGACATTTTTCATCACATGGCTTAATAGATCCCTCTTTATTTGATCCCAGTTCACCTGGAGGACTCCAAGGTGACTTATTTCCCCTCAGACATTTCTTGGCTCGCTTATCACTCAGCATGGTCGAAAGATAAAATTTAAAGACTCAACTTTGTTTATTATTCCAAGAATAGTTGACATCACGATCAATACATCCGGACAGAAGCTATTAACATTTTAATGAGTTACTCAGTAATATTCCAAAGATGTGTCAACGAGTCATGGCCCCTTTGATTAAGGATATACTTCAGAAACTACTGTAAATATATATAAGAAAGACCCCCGAATGGGGAGCTGTCACCCATCAATCCTGGGAAGAAGAGTGAGGATTCATGAATAAAGAAACTCACAAGGTGACTGCCCCTGGGCTGTCCAGTTTACTGTAAGAGACGTAACCTTTTAAAATGCCACTGGTCTCCAGTAAATGACAAACAGAGATGTCTACCTTTGTCAACTGTCAAGTGTGTGTGTGTGGGGGATGGGTCGAGTGGTGCTGCTGCGGATGAGGTGGAGAAGAGTCTGCACACCTTTCTTCTAGATTCAGACCTGGGAGAGCACAATGAGGGAGGGCTCAAGCTTCGGAGGGGAAAACAAATCCCGGAAAAGGGGGGGTTATTGGAAAAGAGGCCTGGGCAGCTCTGAAGAAAGGGGCTGAGGGTGCCAGAGGCCCACGGAGGGACCAGTACCTGTGTGGTTCCAGTCCAGTGTGTTGAATGCTTTGGCACGAAGACCCTTTTGGGTCTCCTCTCGCCCCTCCTTCAATTCCCTACAGTTTTCTGGACAGGTAGGTAGTCCTGAGGTCCTGTTGATCTGATTGAGATGTAGACTGCTGTAGTAGAAAGCCCACCCCCTCCTATCCCTGGGACTTTGGTCTCTGGAAGGCAAACTTCATTCTTTGTTTGTGCCACGTGGAAGGAGCCCACTCACATGTGAAGTTCCGGGAGAGGGAGTACCATAAAGCCAGCTTACCTTCTGGTGCAGAAACAGGACCCATGGCTTGCTCTTGGGCTTGGGGGTGGGGACGGGAGACTAGGGGAGACAACAGGGCGTTACTGATAGTAATCTCCCTGTGACGTTTCCAATGATGAGCCATTGACTCATGGACCAGAGCTCGGGAGATTGTGGGCTTCTGCAGCTTGACTCTAGGGCAGGGAAAAGAAACTGGCAAGTGGGGGTGGGGTAGGGTTGAGGTTGAGCCAAGGAAAGTATCCAAGAAACATTAATGCAGTTCTGTACTGGTCGGAGGAGGTGGGGGTGCATGGGGGGGGACTGAAGGAAATGAACCAGCGTGCTGTGTTCTCACCATGCAGTCTGTGACTGCCAGAGAAATATAAGTCAGAATAGATCCAGCATTTTCCATCCACTTAGCCATTTTGCTTTCATTTTTCTTTACTGGAAATAGGCCAACTTTGATGTCTGAATGGTCTGAATGCAATCCCAGCACACCTGTTTACTAGCTGTGGCTTTACCTCTGTGGATCACACAGGTTCAGGATTTTTGTGGAGTGCGACTGATAATACTGTCACTACTCCAGAGAATTATAATGCAAATCAAACGAGAGAATGGGTATAAAGCATCCACTAACGTCTGCTGCATGCTGAATAAATGCTGGCTACGGTGGCCATCTGTATTTTTGCCAATGACCATGACAGTGGGCTGTTCTTGTCTCTTGGTGGATGAGGGCAAACTTGTAAACCAAATGAGAAAGGAAAAGATGGGCGGCCCCTGTAATAGTCTCTATATGGTCATTCAGATAGATGGAGAACAATAGGTCTGGCAGGCAACCTAACCGTTCCTCCTTGTTTTCTCTGAATTAACAACTCATTGGTATGTTTCTCCATTATTCTGAATTTTGGCAATGTTTTACGCAGTGTATACAATGGACTTATGTTTTGGGTAACATGGTGGACCAAGCTGTAATGAAACAGTTCTAGATAAAAATGCCGACAAAAGCTGGATAACTAAAGCAATTAAAAAGTTATGGATGGGCCGGCCCAGTCGCTCAGGCAGTTGGAGCTCCATGCTCCTAACTCCGAAGACTGCTGGTTCGATTCCCCCTTGGGCCAGTGGGCTCTCAACCACAAGGTTGCCAGTTTGATTCCTCAAATCCTGCAAGGGATGGTGGGCTGCGCCCCCTGCAACTAAGATTGAACACGGCACCTTGAGCTGAGCTGCCGCTGAGCTCCCGGATGGCTCAGTTGGTTGGAGCGTGTTCTCTCAACCTCAAGGTTGCTGGTTCAACTCCTGCAAGGGATGGTGGGCTGTGCCACCTGCAACTAGAAAACGGCAACTGGATCTGGAGCTGAGCTGTGCCCTCCACAACTAAGATTGAAAGGACAACAATTTGACTTGGAAAAAAGTCCTGGAAGTACACACTGTTCTCCAATGAAGTCCTGTTCCCTTTCCCCAATGAAAATCTTTAAAAACAAAAAAAGTTATGGCTGAAAGAAAGGGAAAGACCTAGTGCTAGAAACACAGAGAGCACTGAAAGCCAGAAAGAAAGGGGGCCATCTGTCACTGAAGGTGGAGCTTCCAGGGTGAGACTCACCTGAATTAGTTCTTAGCACTCGTTTTTGTTTGTTTGTTTGTTTGTTTTAAAGATTTTATTGGGGAAGGGGAACAGGACTTTATTGGGGAACAGTGTGTACTTCCAGGACTTTTTCCAAGTCAAGTTAGTTGTGGAGGGCGCAGCTCAGCTCCAGGTCCAGTTGCCGTTGTTAGTTGTAGGGGGCGCAGCCCACCATCCCTTGCAGGAGTCTAGGAATCAAACTGGCAACCTTGTGGTTGAAAGCCTACTGGCCTATGTGGGAATCGAACCGGCAGCCTTCGGAGTTAGGAGCACGGAGCTCCAACTGCCTGAGCCACCGGGCCAGCCCAGCACTCGGTTTTAACAGCCACTTAAGGACAGGTGACCTGAAACTCAGACCTTCTGCATAAAGTTCAGACCCTCCAAAGGTAGGGTAAACGGGGGAATCAGAGGCCAGGAAAGTTTCTTTCCATCAAACGATCTGTGTGGCAGAGAAAAGCTATCCAGTGAGAAACTGAAACTTTAAGTCCACATCAGATGCCATTCACCACATAAATTTACCTCAATTGTGTGGTGAGTAATTTTTAACCTGAGAATTTACATAAAATTGGTGTCTGGTTAGTGTATCCGTGAGGCACTTCACAGACGTAAAGGTGGAGTTGCTTGGCAGGCCATTTCCACAATCAGAGGCCTCTCAGAAGAAACAATCCTCAGTGCAGATAAGCTCATAACAACGATAGGACACGAGAAGAAACATCACAAGCTTGGGCCCCTGTGTGCTGGCCATTGTGCCAGCGGCTGGGGAAGACGCTCTGGAACCCGGAAGGGATTTCTGAAGGATGGATCTAAAATATTGGCTCAGCACAGTCCACTCTGTAGCTATTTATGAATTTTATTTCTGACCAAAACGGATGATAGTCCTACATAATTCGTTCAAGACACAACTTTCTCAGAGGCGCTGAAGTTCCTCCAAAAGGTGTGTGACTTTTGTCTGCCCAGCATTCTTTCTCCCTGCCTCCTCATAGCAGCCACCCCTTTGTTTGGTTCTGGTGAGACTGCCAATCACACACCCTAGCACAGTTACGGACACAGAAAGTCTGTTTGGTCAATCCTGGTACCCCACCCTCTGGCCATAATGAGTGACCCAGACATGGGCACGAGAGTCCTTTCCTGGAGTTTTATGTATGGATACTGGGAAGAGTGAGCTCTCTCTGTGCTTGAGGTTTGCTGATGGACTAGGATAGAACTGGAGCTGTCTGTGGCTACTTCTCACTCCCCACATCCTCCCACCCACCTGCAAGGAACCCATCTGCAGTAATGACAGTGAGAGCTGACACTTATGGAGCAATCACTAGGTGCCAGGTGCTATTCTGAGTGCTGTACAAGAATAAATTAATTCTCACATCAGTCTTATGAGATAGGTTATTATCCCCATTTTGCAGATGGAGAAACTGAGACACAGAGAGTTTAAGTCAATTCCCCTAAAGCCACACAGCTATAAGTTATGGAATCTGGACTTGAACCCCAATAGTTGGGCTTTAGAGCCTTGTTCCTTCACAATATACAGAGGGAAGCAGGATTATAAGAGAGATGGATGAACAGACGGATAGATGAGCTGTCAGCCAGATAGACAGGACATCTGGTAATAACATGTAGGCCTCTGCAATCCCTGAAGCTAGCTCTACTCTAGGAATTCCCAATTTTCTATGCAATTAAATTTCCTTTTTTTGTGCAATTTAGCTTGAATCATTGTAGCTGGCTTTGTTTGCTTTATTTTTTATGTATCCAACACATTTTCCATTGCCTTTCTAGTAGAAGCACCCATTTTGCCTTTGGGAACTGTCCCCTATTCTCTACGGCTTCTGACAGAGCTGTCAATCAAGGTACCTAATTCTCTCCTGGTCACATGGATGGAGCACAGAACCCAGACTTGGCCAATCAGAATACCACATCTGCAGTGATTGGTTCAGGGATGGGCATGTGACTGAAGCTGGGTCCATCAGTGTTCTTTGGGAATTTTATACCGCCGAGAATGGGGGAGACTATCTCTTTCTGCTGGACTTGCTGTGCTAGGCAGACGGGCACAGGGCGGCAGGACAACTCCAGGTCATGGGCTGTTCTGTCGCCCACTGCGGCTTCTCCACTGGCATCTCTAACAGTTGCCTTGTGCTGAGCCTATTCCAGTGTCAGCTCAGCAGCCCTTGCCCCCTCTCACCATTTGGTCGGTGGAAGTCTAGGCTTAGAACACAGGTCAATGAATCTATCCAATTTTAAGTACTGTTCCTAGAACTTGGGACTTGGGACCGCTTGGGACCCTTAACTTGGGACCCCTTAACTCAGGCTTGGTATCTTGTCTGTCATCCTTTCTACCACCCCCAGTGCCTCACCAGCTTCAGGGGCCTGAGACCCATGCAGCCCCACAGCTCCTCTGCTTGGAAGGGCTCATGCTTGATTTTAAGTTCTGTTTCCATCTTCAAATTCTTAGTAGTTTTTGAATAAGTGTCCCGACATTTCTATTTTGCACTGGCCTTCGCTAATTATGTAGCCTGTTCCCCTTCACATTTTGTCCTGTTCCTGCAGGGAGAAAGGCTTCCTGGGTTTTCTTTTCCTTTCTTTGGCTTGTGTGTGCCCTCTGGCAGAGGTGTTATCAAGCCAAAAGGGAGTAGACGGAAGGGAAGGGAAAGGAAGCAAGAACCCCAAATTAATTCCAAGCTGGGTAAGTCTGCTTTGGAATCTGACATGGGGCGTGAGCGATGAGCTTCTTTGGGGTGAGTTAGGGTAGCAGCCTGTGGGGCAGCAGTGAGACAAGGCAAGGTCCCCAGGGAAGGACCCATGATTTAGCTCCTCACCAAAATGCCATCAGCCCAAGCCCGACTGCGGAATGATGCCAGTCTCAGACAAGCCTTGGGACTTGAGGCTCACACTGGAAATGGCAGGAACAAAAAACCCGACTGATAAAAATAACGCTCAGCCAATAGCTTGTTTCTACAAATTGCAATTAAGCAGCCACTGGCATTTCCAAATGAACACGGTACCAATTTCCATCTCTGTGTGAATTTATGTAATGCCTCGTGACAGCTGACGTCCCATATCACTCTTCAAGCGCTGAAACAAGAAATTGCATGTCATGCAACCCTTAGCACAGATGTGGAAGTCAACCGGCAGAGTGTAGTTTCCCAAAGAAGCTGCTGGAACGGTCACATTCTATTAAAGGGACATCAGATGTGTATCGGGGACACAGACTATGTGGGAGCACCTCAAAACATATGTTCTTTCTTAAACACCCCCACTTCTGAGTTGTGATGTTGTGGAACTATGCCCTTCCCACCCCGCCCCCCAAGCAAATTGTTCTTATCAAGACTTTCCAGTGTGTGACTCCACTGCAGATAGAGAATTAGAAACTGGGCCCCTACGTCAGATGTTACTCTCCTTTAAAAAAATTATTATCAAAATTTAGGAATGTGTCTTGTGGGTTACTGGAAAGGAGTTGTATTATTAAGACATAAGGACAACTTGCAAGCGACACCCAGGTGAAATCAAAAGGTTAAAATCATGGCCTCTTTTCAGGTTGTAAGTAATGAGTATGTGTTCGTATGTGTGTGTGTGTATTTTGAGGTGAAATTCACACAACATAAAAGTAGCCATTTTAAAATGAAAAATTCAGTGCATTTAGTACATTCACAATGCCATGCAGTCACACCTTTATCTAGTTCCAAGACACTTTCATCACCCCTCCCCCAAAAGAAACCCATTAAGCAGTTGCCCCACATTCCCCTCTCCTTCCAGTCCCTGGCAACCAACCACTTGCTCTCTGTTTCTATGGATTTGCCTACTTTGCACACTCACATACATGCAATCATACAGTATGTGGTCTTTAGTATGTGGCTTCTTTCTTTTTTTTCCTCTCTCTTTTTTTTCTTTTAATTTATTGGGGTGACAATTGTTAGGAAAATTACATAGATTTCAGGTGTACTATTCTGTATCACATCATCTATAAATCCCATTGTGTGTTCACCACCCAGAGGCAGTTCTCCTTCCATCACCATATATTTGATCCCCCTTACCCTCATCTCCCACCCCCACCCGTATGTGGCTTCTTTCCCTCAGCACAATAACTCCAAGGTCCGCCCATGTTGCAGCAGGCACCAGAACTTCATCCCTTTTCACGGCTGAGTAATATCCCACTGGGTGTACTATAGGGAATGTGGTTTCTTTTTTAACAAGTGACTTTGCCTCTGTTACCGTTGGTCTTCTGTGACCAGGACATCTTTTTGCCTCTATGTCTCCTGCCTGGTTTTACGCACACAGAAAAAGGTGACTCCCTGGTCGGGAAGTGATTAAATACTCCTGCAAAACTCCCTTCCACCTACACCCGGGAACCACAACGGGTCAGAGAAAGATTGTCAAGAAACATCTGCAGCAGCACGTGAATAGTGTGTTAGGAACAAGTGTAAAATTGTGCTGCTGGTGAGGTTTATGATGCAGGCGCTTTGAGCTGATGGGTCATCCACTGCTATGAATGGCGTTTTGACCCCGCAGACTTAAGCAAACAGTAAGCAGAGAAATAAATTTGGAGCTTGGTTTCTGGCAGGTTAGGGGAAAAGTAATTCAGTTAGTGTTCTTGGGGTGTGCTCCTAAAATAAGCTGTTTGAGGAACTCTCTCGCTGGTGTGGAATTACGTAAATAAACAGTCTCCCACTTTGGACTACTTGTAAGGCTGTTATTAATCCTATTTCGCTTTGACAATGAAGGGTTTTTCTCTACTTTTCAATGTCCTGCTCCAAATTTCCTTCATGACCCTTCTCCTTCCCCTGGTACCTTCACCCCTGTTGTCCCCGGCTGACAGCATTTCCTGTGACCTGTAAACGCTATCAGGTAACACCCAGGCGTGGAACCGCTTCCAACATTGATAAAGACTGAAAGCTGAGCCCCCTCTGTCCTCTCAGGTTTGATGAAATGGTCACCAAAGTCTGTTCAGAATTTTTTTTTGGCCAAGAGGCATAAATGTGTGTTTGAGATGAAGACAGACGATTCTGGAGTGAAATGGAGTTTTATAAATGAGGGTGTTTACTTATGGGTTTGAAACATTGAAAACAATACTGTACTGACTCTCAAGGGGAAAACAAATTGTTTTTCTCTCCCTAATGAAGTGTTTGAGAAACTAATGATGGAGGCTTGTTTTTTAATGGTTCCTATTGGGCATGTCTGGTTAATAAGCCCTCCTGGTCCTTGGCCAAGGCTTGGCACTGTCCACATCTGCTGGCAGGAGTGTCCTCTTCAGATGACCTGGTGCCTGGGGAAGGGGGATGCACAGGACCCCAGGTGTCAGCCTCCTCGTGGACACTGTTGCCCGTCTACAAGGGATGGAAATGGCCTTGGGGATAGGAATCTGGATGAACCCAGGTTTCAGATTGTGTCTCTCCCAGCCATAGGGCCAGAGGGTGTCAGCAAGGTACCATCCTGGAGACAGCAGGAAAAATGAGTCGCTCATGTCCTATGATGTGCTGCACTAGAGAAGCCTTGACTCCAAAAAAGGGAGTTGGTCCATTCACTCAACAGAGATACTTAGCACCTCCTGTGGACCAGCATGGGGGTGCTGTGGGAGCAAGGCAGGGACGGGGCTCAGCGGGGCGTCAGAAAACTTGGTCACAGAGGGTAGGGACTCTGTTTTGACTTGATGAAGTGGTAGAGGGAGCTAGGCCTTTGAGGGGTGCGTTGAGGGATGTTTAGAGAATTCCTTTATCCTTATGTATCGCACCCACTAATTCAATGTTTGGCTATTAGAGATTAATTCCTTTGAATATGAAAGACTTTTAAGACACTGAGGTGCCCAGGAAAGTCCTAACGTCTCTAGGGAAAGGTAACACCGTGAGCCATCCCTACTTTAGGGTCAGGGTTAGTGACTGCTGGCACCCTGGCCCTGAGGAAGGGCACACAGGATGGGCACTAAGATGAAAAGCAGCCAGAAGAAGCAGGACCTGGGGAGGGGAGTGTTACTCAGGGCAAAACTGTGTTGGCTGCGTGACTTGCACAGGCACCAATCTTTTCTGTCCCCTCATTCCTGGAGCCCGACTGCGCTTGGTGACCTCCCGCTTCGTCCTCTTTATTGCCTCATTTGGTTAGGTCTCCACTCTTGGGGGGCGGGGGGAAGTATTCCTTCTGCAGCTGAGGAGTGAACCTGATTTTTCTGTGTCGACCAAGGTCGTTCCATTTCCTTTTCCTTTGCAGACGATTGATTCAGGGGTGAAGTTGGGACTCAGTCTGGGCCAATGAGATGTGTGTTTGTGTGTGTGTGTGTGTGTGTGTGTGTGTGCGCGCGCGCGCGCGCGGTGGTGGGGGACCTGCCTGGGGGCTATGGAAGAGTACCTTGCTTTTGTAAAGAGATTGGGGGGTTGGGGGTGGGGAGGAACCGTCCTCCTCTCCTGCTGGGCATTGATGTATGTGGGTGAGAAACAGAGCAGGGGACAGGACCCGGGAGCCTGTGCCTCTGGCCCCGCTGAGTCAGAGAACCCAGAGCTACCTCACCCAGCCCCCTGGCTGCATGGAGAACACGTCTCTTCATTGCCTGCACCACGTGGAACTAGTTCTCATCCATTGATTTCTTGGAAAAATGTTTTTTGAGCACCCACTATGTGCCTGGAATTGCATCTATTCTAGCAGGGGAGACAGAATAGTAAACAACAAACCTGATAAATAAATGACAGAAATTGTAGGTGAGTGTACGTAGGGCAGTCAGGGGAGACCTCGGGGAGAAGGAGACACTCAAGCCCAAGACATTGTAACTGATTCTGTCTATGAAGGCCGATGAAGCAACACTATCCAAAACGCATGCTCTGAGCTCATTCTAGCCAGGTTTCCTTCACAGTAAGTGGTTCCCAGCCTTGGGTCATTTGCCGCCCCCTCCCAGGGACACTGCCGCTGTCTGGGGACATTTTTTTATCGGAACCACACCGGAGGATGAGCTAGTGGCATTTAGTGAGTAGAGGCCAGGGGTGCAGCTAAACATCCTACAAGGCACAGCACAGCGCGCCACCCCCCACCCCACCCCCCGACAAAGAGTGATTGAGACCAAAGTGTGAATAGCACCTGGTCTAGACAGACAGACTGGCTTTTGCAGCAGACACTGGGAAACCAAGGTGGATCCATCTGCCCTCTCCTTGGCAGCTTTGGCTAAAGGGCGGACCACACAGACTTCAGCAAGAGCAGATGGGGACGCCTGGTGCACGGATCCTGCAGCCCGGGCACAATTTGCCGACAGGGAGGTAAGAAAGAGAAAGATGATGATTTGCACTAACTGGCGCAACCTACGGCCAAATCGCAAGGGAAGGGAAAGGAAACATCCCGAGAAATCCTGTTTATGGTGCAGGAAGGGTTTAGTGACTTTGCCGCTCAGATTACCATTCGGGTATCAGTTTCATCATCAACCTCCAATTTCCTGTTTTGCTTATCTTAGAATTACTTTTTTTTTTATGTTTGCACAGCCCATATGGCTTTGGCTTCAAGTTGATTAGATATGGAACTGGTTTATAATGGATTAGAATGCAGGAATTGTTTGCTTTGTAATATTTTAAGAAAGAAATGAAAGAAGCTGCAACGATGGAGAGAGATATTGTGTGTTTGCAGTCTTATTCTTTTTTCATTACCGGAAAAGACAACTTATTTAGGAATGTGGATTATGGCTCTTGGTCCCTTTTTGATTTGTGTTTCACTTTAGGGTTTTCCTGAGTTACAAATCCCTACAGATTTGTGGGACTTTAGAGGTACACTTGTACATTTGTTTTTCTTTTTAGCCTTTCCCCCCGCCCCCGCGTTTTTTTTTTTCTCTTTTCCCCATCACTTCTATGTTTACCCGTAAGCCCATCCATGCACCACTTTTTCCTGCATTGCCTTCACACTTAGGAATATTATTCAAATTAGCCCTGTGAAACTGACAGCCTGTGGCCGCAGTTGTTAAACACTGATCCACTGGGCATTGACACTCAGCATCCGACAGCCTATTTCAGCTCACACTTTGGTATGTACCCTGTTTCCCCGAAAATAAAACTGGGTCTTATATTAAGGTTTGCTCCAAAAGATGCATTAGGGCTTAGGTTCAGGGGATGTCCTCCTGAAAGATCATGCTAGGGCTTATTTTCTGGTTAGGCCTTATTTTCAGGGAAACACAGTTTATATTTTCTCAGTCATTTCAAACTACCATGCAAAGCCACATCCTGCCCTTTGTTAGATGCTCCCAACAGCTCCACATGTCATGGAGGGTTTCACAGGCAAGCTGGCTCTGTGGCAACGCGACCATCAGGGCAGGTCCCCACACACCCTAATGGCCAAGACAACGGCCTGCTAGTTGGAACCAGGACTGAGAGCTTAGATTCTGGAGGTTCTGTGTCCATCAGGGTTGGAGGTCATCTTTGACATAGTTCAACATAACCAACCTTTAGGATCCTTCGGTGTCATTGTTAGAAACAGTAAGTGCAGTCATGGGCAGAGAACTCGGAATCGGGAGCTAGGAGTTTTCCTCTGAAGGCCCTGGATCCACGCTTCCTGTGATATAACCCAAGTAGTGTTTGTAGGACTTGGGAGGCAGTTGTTGTGGGTTGAGTTATGTCCCCACAAAGAGATATTCAAGTCCTAACCCCTGGTACCTGTGAATGTGACCTTATTTGGAAATAGGGTCTTTGTAGATGTAACTAAAATGTAACATAAGAACGGGAGAATAGACACAGAGACACACACAGAGGAGATGGCCATGTGAAACAGACATACAGAGGGACCTAGGCCATGTGACAATAGAGACAGAGATTGGAGTTACATAATTGTAAGCCAAGAAACTCCAAGGGTTGCCAACAACCACCAGCAGTGAGGAGAGAGAGGCATGGAGCAGGTCTCTCTCTGAGCTCCCAGGAAGGAACCAACCCTGCCAACACCTTAATTTTGGACCTCTGGCCTCTGCCAACACCTTAATTTTGGACCTCTGGCCTCTGCAATGGTGAGAGAGTAAGTTTCTGATGTTCTAAGCCATCCAGTTTGTGGTACTTCGTTATGGAAACCCTAGGAAATGGATAAGGTAGCTCATTAAGAACAGCAAAAGGATTCTTCAACTTCCATTTTCTAGGAGAAATTGAGAGCCAAATGTATTTAACCCAGAATAATTAAACTGAACTTATTATTTTTTTTAATTAGTGGGAAAACGTATTAATAGTAGTCAAAAGGATCCCATGAATTAGTAAATAAAAGAATACAGACTGGAGGCCGGTTAGCTCAGTTGTGCTCGGTGCTCTTAACGACAAGGTTGCTGATTCAATCCCCATGTGGACCACTGTAAGCTGCGCCCTCCACAACTAGATTGAAACAACTACTTGACTTGCAGCTTGTGGGTCCTGGAAAAACACACTTAAAATAAATAAATAAATAAACAAACAAACAAACACATAAATAAAAAAGAATACAGACCAAGGCCCAGACACCGCTCTTACTCTCACGCCCATTTCTGGAGTTTGCTAGTTTTCTGGAGAACTGGCCGACCTGGACATGGTGTGCAGGTAAACGCTGAATTCCTTGATTGCACAGTTTAAAATATTCTTGTTTCACCACTGCCATTGAAACCAGTAGATTTTTTTATTCTTTCATTGAAAAATCCCTCTTGAGCAGCGTTCTTTCTCTTGTTTCTCATAGTTGAGCTTTAATGTAATTCTGCATTAAAGTTGATAGTAAATCAGTTAGTTGGTAATAAATAACCTCTACTCAGTCCCCACTGCAGCCCCCTCGGAGCGGAAAACACATCCAACAGCCTTCCATGTTAATCACAGGATTCTGTTGGCTGTTTGAAATCTCTGTCTCCAGCCCTCAGTCTGTTGAGATCCCATTTTATCTAAAAGGTGTAAAGAAATGAAAATAGCATTTCTGCTCCAGGCATGAATCTGGGACTATGAACTATTGCTAAATTCCATGCAAGTGCCTTAAGTCTTAACACTCAGGATTTGCTTTGATTGCTATGCGTGACCCCCTAGCAATCTGACTGTGCCATATGGTTCACCAGGGACCACTGTATCAAATGGACTCCTAAGCCTGGTCAGTTAGGTTGTAGCACATCCAGATAGATTCTATGTATGGACGCTAGCTGACTGTACGGAGACTTCGGGCTGCTTGGGTGTAACAATCTCAGGGCTTCTAACATCTTGGTCACAAAATGATGGTCCACACTTTGGACAGGCAACAAGTACCTACTGGTTACCTGGGAAATGAGGTAACCTGGCACCAAGGGGGTATCCTTGGGGATTTGGCTCACTGCTACTGAAACCCTTGCAGAGATATTTTAGGCTGGCTCACACTGTAAGTGTGGACTTGTTGCAATTGTTGGGTGGGCTAATTGCCTGGGGAAAGAGTCCAGTAGAGGGAAAAACGGAGTGGTCTATGTAGGGAGAAGGAGAGACGGAGAGAAGGTGAGATGATAAAGAACAAATCCTTCACAATTTCCAGGCAGATGGTCAGACCTACCGGACTTTACTAGTTTACATTAAAAACAAACAAACAAACAAAAACCAATAGGAGGATCAAGGTGACAAACAGAATAATTGATGCCAGAGAAAGCATAGGTAAATTAGACAGCAAATAACTCAAAACAAAACTTTTACCCAAGCCTCTACTAAGTATCATAGAAAAATTTTAGAAGATATTATACCAAAAATGAGTACGATAGCTCCAAAAATGGAGCACTGAGAGAACAAGGAAAAATTATTGAAAATTAAAAATATTATTATCAAAATAAAACCTTGCATAAAAGGTCTGGAAGATAAAGTAAAGGAAGGAAATCTTCCAGAATAAAAATATGGAAAATAAGAAGGAAAACCTAAGTGACATAGAGGATCAGTTCAGTAAGTCCAGCATTTTATCAGATGGCAGTTCCAAAAATACAAAAGGGGAAAATAGAAAGGAGGAAATATTCAGGAAAAATAATAATGGAATGAAATTATTAGAGCTTAAAACCTATTAGAGTGGAAGACAAACACAAGCTCAGCTAAAAAGTGTTCAACAAATGTTGGACAAGTTGAATAGGTCATTTCACACCTAGACACACCCTTGTGAAATTTCAGGACACCAAACATAAAGAGGAGACCCTAGAAACTCACAAATGCAAAGAACAAATACAAAATGACAAGACTCAGATCTACATTGGATTTCTCATCAGTAACACTGGATATTAGGAAACAGTGGGACAATGACTTCAAAGTTCTGAAGGAAAGTATTTTAAACATAGAACTTTATATCTAGTAACCTGTCAATCCAATGAGAAGGCAAAATAAAGACACTTCATACATAAAAAGACTCAGAAGGTTTTACCAGCCACATACTCTGTCTGGAAAAATTACTTAAGGATATACTCCAGTAAAATAGTGACAATAATAACCAGCACTTATTGAGGCCTTACTGAATGCCAGGCATTGTTTTAAACACTTTATATGAATTACCTAGGTTCACCTTCACACCTACCCTTAGTTAGGTTACTACATTTATCATCATAACCTCCCATTTCATATAGAAGGAAATCGAAGCATAGAAAGATTAGGTAACCTGTCCAGGGTCACGCAGGTACTAGGTAGTGACCCTGGAGAGTGGGCTCCAGTCTGGCACTTACCCACCCTAGAGGTACCATTTCTTGGATTTAGAAAGAATCCAATGAAGGGAAGTCAAGGCTGCAGTAACAAATGACCCTATCCCAGGAGAAAATGGAAAAGACATTCCAGGATGAGAGGCACTAACCAGATCTAGGAGGCAAGCATTACAAAGAAGGCGTCAGGGAAGTACAGCTGTAAGATGAAACTGGGTTCTCTTAACAAAGAGTCTGACTGCCGTGTTTCCCCGAAAATAAGACCGAACCAGAAAATAAGCCCTAGCATGATGTTTCAGGAGGACATCCCCTGAACATAAGCCCTAATGCGTCTTTTGAAGCAAAAATTAATATATGACCCGGTCTTATTTTGGGGGAAACACGGTAGATGATCTCATGGTCGGGCAAAGGAACCTGCTTCTTTTGTGAACAGACGTTTAAAAAGATAGTTCAAACTCCATCAGAACCAAGAAACTGTACAAGGAAGTCACTGTTCAAAGTGAAGCACACCGAAGTGGGGGATGATTGGAGCTTTGGATGAGGCATAAGAAGAAAGAATCCAGTTGACAGTCTTCTTGGAGGGACCCAAGTTGGTGGCAAAGGATCCCATTTCCTTCTCTGTGGATTGGGTCACATCACAAGGTTCAGAAATCAATACCATGTTTCCCCCAAAATAAGACCTAGCCAGACTTATTAATTAAATTAAATTAATATAACACTCGGTTTTATTTAACATAATATAAGACCGGGTCTTATATTAATTTTTGCTCCAAAAGACGCATTAGAGCTGATGGTCTTATTTTCGGGAAACACGGTAGTTACATAATCGTGATGCTGTAAACACTATTTGTTAGGTTTTGGATTTTAGAACTTGCCTTTAGACCAAAGTGTCGGTTATTGTTCTAAACAACGCAGATGATCAAACCTTGACTTGGCTGAAAGGAAAGAAGGAAGAGATGACGTGAAGGAGAGAGGCCACATTTCTTCATCATAGATGATGCAAAGTCCAATATTGTCTAAAGGTGATGGACGGACCAAGAGATGTTTAGTGTATTGTATAAAGCAGGGTTTCTCAGCCTTGGCACTGCCATGACTTGGGCAGCATAACTGTCTGTTGTGGAGGCTGTCAGGTGCAGCGTGAGGCATTAGGCAGCATTGTCAAACTCACTAGATGTCACTAGCAACCCCCTAAGTTGTAACAAACAAAAACTATCTCCAGGCATTGCCAAATGTCACCTCCACACACACACCCCCAGGAGGATGGCCCCTGGTTGGGAATTACTGGTTTAGGGTTATAAATATAATCATTCAAAGAACAAAAGATAAAACATAACTAACAAAAATTGAGAGAGGGTGGAGATGCTGGGGGTTATCATAAATAAGTGAAATCACTCGTCTTTCATCATTGTAAGTTATAAAATCTTGGTCTAAAGCTGATAAATCAAGAAAAGTCACTATCATTTTAATGTGCAAACATTTTGAAAATTATGTGCGATAAAGCTAAAATAAAGGCCCGGTAGCTTCTGCTTCTCTTGAGGAAAAAAAAAATTAAAAGAACCCAGAGCCCCGATGTGATTGTTATTCAGGTAATTCCCACTGGGACACACTCACTGTTTTTGTCTGTTTCGGGCAACACTGCACGTGCATCACCCAAGTGACTGAAACCAACCTGGGTGCCTGGGCTGGAATGGGGAGCGTCCAGGTGTCTTGGCTCCTTAGCCAGCCTTTGTGTCCGAGGCAAAGGTGTGTCATCACTGCTGTCAGCCCGGCTGCCTGATTCCTTGACCAATCAGTTCCAGAAGCAGAAGGGGACATTTTTTTTATGTTTCTGGCGTTCAGACTTAATGAGAATCAGCCATTCACCTACTTGCCTGTATGAGTGTCGTCTGCTGAGACTATGCAGCTGGGAGTCTGTGGAATTTATCATCCAGAGAAGTCACCTCTGCCAACACTTCTCCAAAATGGAGCAGTGGGCCGAGGCTAGGAGAAGAAGGGAGACGTTGCAGAAACCCAGACCATTCTGCCAACACAGTCTCCCTCACAGGGGTAGCACGTGCCATGCTTTTGTTTGTTTGTGTGTTTGTTTGTGTTTTAAGAATTACAAGGAAAGATGAACTATCTGTAGATTGATCAAACTCACTAAAGAATAAAACCCCAAATTTGTCTGTCTACAATGGAGACAAAGAAGCTGTTTTTATTCCAGGTCAGGAAATGGTAAAAGGTGTGACTTTCCAAGCTCCCTGCCCTTATCAATGGCAGCAGAAAGCTAAACATTAGCCTTCTCCGTTAATGGGTTTTTGCAACTCAAACATCAACGTAGGTCAATTTTCAATGTCAGCAGCTTAACCACCCACTTCTTTCCATCTCTCCCAACAACTCTGATGGAGACCAAATAAGACTTCTCCTTCCTTATCAGGGCAACCCCCCCCCCAGGTATGGACTGCCTGGGAGTCGACGGACAATCAGTTCTCCCACTTCAGATCTGTAATCGTTAAGAAGAGTGTTTTCTGCCCAACCTCAGCAACTTGTAAGACTGATAATGAAATTAAATCATGTTCATCCTAAAAAGTAAAAAAAGAAAGAAAAAAGAGTGTGTTTTCTATACCCAATGGCTCTCATAGATTGCTGTGGCCAGGGTGGGAGTGGGGGAAAGGCATTCTGAGAGCTGGTGTTAAGACACTGAATTGTCTGCAGCATTTCAATAGCTTTCGGGACAACACAAAAGACCATTGGAATGTTCCGTTCCCCAAAGCTTGGCTCTCCCACTGGCCGTACCCAGGCCTGGCTTCAGGCCTTGTCCAAGCCTCCTTCCACTGCTGCTTGACTTACATGCTCCATGCACCCCCATGCCCCCTCACCCCCCCCTTCCTAGTTGGGTCTTGACCTCAGGCAGCACGGCTTGCCCTACACTAAGAAGCTTGGCTTCTCAAATTTCTCCCTCTGCCAGTCCACTTCTGAAAACGTGGGGTTTTTCCCCCCAGAGATGTGCTTCTTCTGGAGTATCCAGGCCAGGATGCTCGGCTGAGGTCTTGCTCCCTGGGCAGCGGCTTCACACTGGGGACTTCCCAGTGTATCCTCAGGAGACCTGGCCTTGCTTCCCGTCACTCCCCCTCTCCCAGGCGGGCCCTTTGCTTCCTGATCTGGGGCCTGTTGCCTTGCAGCCTGTCCCTGCTGTGGCCTTCTCCCAGCCCAGCTGTCTTCCTCACCAGGTCCCGGACTTGCTGCTCCTCCTGGGTCCCCAGTACTGCACGGTGGTCGGCCAGGCCTCTGCCTGCTGGCGGGGATGCCCCATTCCTGGGCCTGTGCACAGTGCATTCCACTTCTGGGACAACCTTGTCTCCAGCCCTAGGGCCCATCTGCCCCTCACCACCTGCCACACCTGGGGCACAGGCCTCAGACTTCCTGGCCTTCCCTGCCCAGTGGCCAGTCATGTCTGGTCTCAAGACTCACAGCCAGAGCTGCTGATGGCCGTCGTGCCCAGGAAGCCCTTCTAGGATGAGTCACCAGCCCACCCTTCGGGGAAAATGGTGCTCACCCTTTGCCTCAGTGGGTTGGAATGTCCCAAGAGACAGGGTCTCCTCTTTTCCTCTGAAAAGCATTTTAAAACGAGAATAGTTATGCCAAATGCTGTGTGCCTGAGAAGAGTCACAGTCTCACAGGCAACTGTTGCCCCAGGGCCGACCTCAGGGTCACAGGGCTTTTGCCTGCTGACCAGCCACACGTGTGGATGCTATGCTGAGTTTCAGAAGGTGCCTCGATGTCCTTTCCATGTCAGGGTGGGACACATGAGCCAACGGCCAGCACCGTGTCTGCATATGGCCGGTCTTCCTAAGTGTTGAGTGAATGGAGAAATGACCAAGGAATGGAAGAAGAAAAGCAGGGCAGAGAAGGAAGAGATGGCAGCTTTTTCATCCCCACCTCCCCCACTCCACCCATGAAAAGCAGAGCTCAGTAACTCTCTTTAGGAAGTGAGCACGTCTCTGATTGAGGGCATTGGGGGCAAATGCTGTCCTTTAGGGCAAAGGGCTGGGACATTTCTGAGGGCATTTGTCAGTATTCCTCCGTAACTCCTTCCCAACTTGAACTCCCACCCCTTTTCAAGAATGCTCTGCTCTTCCTAAATTGATGCCTCTTTGTCCCCAGAGACAACCTGCTGCGCACACCCCTTGCCTCTCCCCTCCCCACCCCACTCCCTCTTCCCTCCCCAGCCTAACATCTGACTCCCAGGAGAAGTTGGTGGGGAGAGGAGGTCTTCCCTATGGGGGTGTATTCATTTTCTGGGGCTGCTGTATCACAGTGCCACAAATCGGCAGCTTCAACAACAGAAATGTATTGTCTTGCAGTACAGAGGCTAGAAGTCTGAAATCAAGGTGTCAGCAGGGTTGGTTTCTCCTGAGACCTCTCCTTGGCTTGTAGATGGCCGTCTTCTGTCTTTACATCATCTTCCCTCTAGGCATGTCTGTGTCCAAATTTCCCTTTTGTAAGGCTACCAGTCATTGGATGAGGGGCTCACCCTACTCCAGTATGACCTCATCGTAACTAATTACATCTGCAGTGACTCTATTTCCAAATAACGTCACATTCTGAGGTCCTGGGGATTAGGACACCAACATGTGCATTTGGGGGGGAGCACACTTCAACCCATAGCAGGGGGGGCCTTGGCGGTTTTTGACAGTAGAGGTCACCAGGGGACGGGTATGTATTCTTAGCACCACACTGAGCTTCTCGCTTTATTTCCATCTTTGTCTAAAAGACCTTCATTTTTAACACGAAGGATAACATCTTCCCCAAGAGCTGAAATCTCCTATCCTGATTCCACGTTTTCTGTGGGACTCTGACCACCTTGAGGCTGGTTGCTGGGCCACCTTGAGGCCCGTCACTAGGCCCAGGCCTATAATGGTGGCCAGGAGAGGGTGGGCAGGTGGCACTGCCATGGTGTCCCGGGATGGCTCCCAAAACAGGTTCTCAGAACGGAGAGGCAGGAGGCAGGCTCCCTAGAGGACGGGTAAGGGCCTGCTCCAGACCCCGTAAGCATTCCAGAGAAGGAGAGAACACATTCCCCAGGGAGGCGAGATTGACGCTGGGCCAGTGGTTGGAAGGGTTGGATTATGGAAGCTTCAGGGCGTGGGGAAGGGAGCAGAGAAGGAAGATGGAGCTGGGGTGTGTTTAGGATGGCGAGTGGCCCAGGTTGGCAGAGATGGAGGATGCCTGTAGGGGCACGTGGTGCTGGGCTCCCAGTAAGGAGAGCCCGCGCTGCCCTGCTAAGGAGCCCAGCACCATTCTGGAGTCAGTCCAGCACCATCAGGGGTTTTTGATGTGAGGCGTGCGTGTGAAAGTGAGGTTTTCAGACGACTCATCCACATCAAAATGGCACACACAGATCAAGGTGATGAGAGATGGGCCAGGGGGAGTCAGGAGGGGGAGTGAATGAGGTGGAAGGAGGCCTGGGAGGGGCCTGGGGGGCACATCAGAGGGAACAGTCAAGGGCAACTGCCAGGTAGGGGGTTCCACCTGGAGAAGGTGATTATAGAGATGGGAATAGGGACGCCTGAGGGAGGAAGGCATTTGCCTTGGCAGGACACCCCTGGGGGACTCGTGGAGCAGTGATTGAAGGCCGGTCTGGAGGAGAGGAGATGGGGGGACAGGATGGAGCTATATATTTAGGGGTTGTTCTTGTGACAGAAGCTTCAAGGGGTAGTGGCAGAACCTGGGGGACCCCACATTAGTTGGTGGGGCAAAGAAGAAAGGAGGAGACATAAATTAGCAGAAGATCATAAGCTCCCTGGGGCAGGGACCATTTCTGTCACTGTAGCCCTGGCCCTGGCCTAGCAGAGTACGTGGCCCGTAGTAGGTGCTTAGTAAATATTTATTCACCAAGGGAAGGAAAACTGGGATGGAGCCCCAGCAGCCAAGTCTGAGGAGTATTTTAGAAGGGACAGTGATCACTCTTGGAGCAGAAGAGGAAGACCACTGTAACACGTTCCTGCGGCTGCTGTACAAATTGCCACAAGCGGGTGGCTGAAAACCACACAAATGTAGTCTCTCACCGTTCTGGAGACCGGAAGTCTGAAATCAAGCTGTCAGCACCTGAACCCTACAGGAGAGGATTCTTCCTTGCCTCTCCCAGCTTCTGGTGTTGCCGACAATCCTTGGGGTTCCTTAGCGTGTGATGCATCACTCCAGTCTCTGCTTCTGTCATCACATGGCGTCCTTCCTGGGTGTCTGCGTCTGTGTCCTAATCCCCTCTTCTTATAAAGACACTAGTCATATTGGATTAAGGGCCCACCCTAATGACTTCATCTTAATTAATTACATCTGCAACGACCTGATTTTCAAATAAGGTCACCTTCACAGGTACTGATGGTTCCCATTTTCACATGTCTTTCTGAGGGACACACAACCGATGGGACACACAAACATGTTCTACAGGGCTCAGGAAGGTCTTCACAGGCCTTAGACAGCACCCCAAAGAATCCAAGAGGCCTCACTGGAGACACAGAGACTTCCTTTTTGGCATGAGGTCCCAGCAGCAAATAGCAGTGCCCAAAACAGCATATTTTATCCACGGTTGACGACCGCTTCCGTGAGTGGATGTGCATTCAGGACATCCTGGGAGAATAGCACTGGCACACTCCCCCCCCAGCCTTCTGTCTCTGCTCCCCTTCCCACCACCCAGGATACCCCTGACCACTCCCTCTAAATGACAGTGGTCTTGCTGGCCACAAGCCCAGTTCTGTGTCCAGGGATTGAAGGTGAGAGACAGAGACTTTTTTTCAACTTCAACCAGCTCTCAGATTCTTGGCTTCCTCTAGAATCCTAAGTGAATGGACTGAAATGATGTTTCTCACATAAGCAGCTGACCTCAAATGCCAGACATTTCCGAAATACAGAGGTGTCCAGACCAGCTGCTCAGAGATGTGGATAAACTGCAAAAAAGGTTGGTAGAGATGGTGCATTTCTAGCCTAGCCCCTAGGAGGACCTCGTATCCTTGGATGTCTGGAATTGTTCCGGAAGTGAATGGGAAAACGGGGGTCACTCCACTTGTCCAATTTGTCCTGTCCCCTAGCCAGTGTTTGCAGTGAGTCAGGCGCCGCCTGGTGGACATTTTGGAATACTACCCTTAGGAAGACGCACGCCAGCAATTCTAGGAATGGTTGGTTCCACGAGGAGGCAGTAGGTTCAGAATAAGAGATATTAAGATAATCTAAGACATGTCTCTGATATCAAACATAAGGAAACACGGCCAGGAAGAAAAATGGCATTCGATGGTCACAGAGCTACTAAGGACAGAGTGGAGACTAGAATCCTTCGCTATCAGAACATCGAGAACTTATATTACGCAGAACTTGGTCCTTCCCAGCTCCTCATGTCTCTAACTGGAAAAATCTTAAATTAGGGTCGAGTTAATTTTTTTTTAATTAAAGTTTATTGGGGTGACAATTGTTACAACCGTATGATTTCACTGATATGGGGTGGGGTTAATTTTAAGCTCCTCTCTGGCTCCTGTGTGTGGTTGAGAACAGGTTAGTTATTAGGTGGTGTCGTGGAAACTAGGGGAAACCACAACATTTAATCCCCTTTGTGAGAGGTTTCTGCTTCAGTGTGTTAATTATCTTCTAGGAACTGCTTTTCTTGTCATCAGTGACAACACAAAGTTTCTAACTAGGAATTTTTACAAAATGAATATTTTTGGGAGAGGTAGGGTAAAGGTGCAGTCTGATGGAAAAGATTTCTTATAGAAAGGACGACAGCAGGCCCCGTCGTTTCCAGGATTGGGGGGAAACTTGCTATTTCTTTTTTTTCTAATTTTTCTAAAAAAGACTTTTTTTAGGTGTTTACGCCCTCCAATTCCAGAATCAGAGGGTTCCTGCATTAAGCTAACCAGGATCCCTTCTCCCCACATTTCTAGATTAGGAAATGTCTTAGAGACATTTATTAGCGGGTACCATGCACTGGTGCCACGGGGGTGTCTCCAGACACCAGAGTGATCTCCTGCAGACGTACGGAACAAAGCTTACTTACGGAGTTAGCAATATCTAGCATTATTTATGTATACGCTATCTCTATCTGACAAGGCTTGGTAGCTGGTACAAGCAAACCAAATAACATGCACGGCCATGGTAATGCAACAAACACCCCAAAACCGTGCAAATGAGGAGGACGCGGATATAGTAAGCAGAGCCCAGGTCATTACTGAGACTTGTCCTTGAATTGGCTATAAACTTTCTAGTAGCAGCCACTGGGTTGTGTAATATTTATTTTAGGAAGAGGAAGCCAGCGATCTTTTAATGGACTTTTCTCCCATGGCAGCATATTCTTAAAAAAAAAAATAATAATAAAAAAATCTTCCCTTGGACCTTGTATTGGGCTTGCGGGTGACAAAAGGAGCCCCGTCCTTGACAATGATTTCAGCCCAAATGTAGAAGCTATCTCCATCCAGCTGCTTCTTGTGAGGACCTCAGTTAAATCTAGGCCATCACTATAAACACAAACACATGGAAGCAAATCTTCCAGGGCCAGACGAGTGGGATCCAGATAGATGCGTTCCTCGTGAGCGAGCATCATAAAGACAGAACGTAGATTCACACAGGACTGGAGACTGTCGCTGGGCCTGGCCTGGCAGATGGTGGGGGGTTTCTGAGTTGCACAAAGCCCTCCAAGGGAGCGTCGCTTCAGAACCTTCACAAGCTGCATTCATCACAGGATTGCCGGGCGCTTGTCTCCCTGCATCCGGCAGTCTTTTGGAACAGCCTCTTTAGGGGTGTAGGGACAGAGCAATTAGCCTGTCCTTAAGCACTCGAGATGCTTGAATCTTTATTGCCTGTAAGTACTAGTGAAAGTTGCCGTTTTTATTAAACTCACCCTCCTGCAGACTCTGTTTAGTGTGTGTTAGAAAGCCAGGCTCCACTCTGAGGATAATGCAACCCACATGTAGAGCTGCTTGCTTCACTGCCTTACAGAAATCTCTCAGGTAGCAGGTATTTTCTTACTGTCCCATTAGAAAAATATGCACCCAGCACACACTGTTTGCTCTGTGCTCCCTTTGCTGGAACCAAAACATGGATGTGCTGAGGGGGAGTGGGGTGGGGTGTAGATGGCACCCTGGGCATCATGCGGGCGAGTTCAGGGTTCGCATCTTGTGATTTCCAGCAAGTCCAAGTGGCTAACTGACTCCACGGCCACTTCCCCTCCAGCAGCGAGAAAAAGCAAGTGGCCTTTGCTTGTGGCTTTCCGTACACCCCGCAGTCCTGTCCCATGGAGTCTAATTTCGGCAGAATGGTGCACCCGGGGATCTGAGGGCGGCACCTGCAGGATGGTGGCGATGGTGGAGAGAGGTGTGGCCGGAGGAGTGCGCTCCTCAGGGACACTCAGCACCTCTGGGTTTTGTGTCCCCAGTGTCCCCTCTAGGAAGAAACTGTGGGCATGAGAGGTGAGGGTGTGTGCGCTGGTTAAAACGTCATTTTCTCCTTCACAAAACAATGGCTTACTGTTCCCAGTGGGACCGGGAGGTGGTCAGACCCCAGCAAGTAGAGAGACTCCCAGCTCACTCAGGTGTGGACATGAGGATGCCAGGCCCCTCGCCTCTCAGGATGAAACCCCACCAGGGTCCTGAGCAGGCCCCGATGGAGACCAAGCAGGAGTGACCACACTCTCTTCTTTAACCTACTTTTATTTTCTCTCGACCTGTCACAGAAGCAGAATTGGATGGGATTCCAAAAGGAAGCCCATATTTTATCTGAAAAATCTGTGATCTGGTAAAACAGGAATTGGGTTAGACTTTTATTTTGACACCAAGTCTAAAAGATTTATAATATGTTAAATATATTTTCAATGCTATCTGGAAAACAGATCTTTTTTTATATGGATTTTTTTTAAATTGAGATATAATTGACATATACCGTTGTATTCATTTTAGGTGTAAAGCATAGTGATTTGATAAATGTGTGAGCTACAAAATGATCACCACAATGAAGTCTAGTTAACATCCGTCTCAACACATAGTTACACATTTTTTTTCTTGTGATGAGAACTTTTAAGATCTGCCCTCTTAGCAACTTTCAAATACAGTAGTACCTCAGTTTTCGAACATCTCCGTTGATGAACATTTTGGTTTATGAATGCCGTAAATTTTATGGATCTATGGTATCGTTAGATAGTAAAATCCATGCTAAATAGCAGTTTTAGGGGTGGGTCTTAAAGGTCTGGAATGCATTAATCCATTTTGCGTTACTTTCTATGGGGAAACTGTGCCTCGGTTTTCGAACGTTTCAGAACTCAAACGGTCTTCCGGAACAGATTACATTAAAAAACCAAGGTACCACTGTATACAATACAGTATTGTCAACTATAGTCACTATGCTGTACATTACATCCCCTGGACTTATTTATGTTATAACTGGAAGTTTGTACCTTTTGACCACCTTCGCCCAAACTGAAATCTTGGATTTAGTGCAGACCGCTAATAAAAATGACAAACCACTTCATCCTGGACTGGTAATAGTCATATTACGCAAACCTATGAATGTGATCTAAATGGTATGTGTGTCTATCTCTGTGTATATACAAATATATATATATATATATCTGGAAGAGCCCTTAGCTGGTATATGAGTCAGAGTTACTGCAGAAACAAACAGCCCCAAATTCTCAGTGACAAGCACATTTCTTATTACGTTACCAGGATATATATATAACTCGGGATATGTCCAAATGATGCTAATCACCCACATGTTTAAATGCATCAGCTTGTTCGGCCTGGGAGGAAAGGCCATGTAGACAGAGGCTGGGTCTTGTTCTGTCACCACAGCAATGTGGGGCACAGTCACGGTGACATCATGCAGTAAGAGAGGGGAGGCCCTCCAGGCCCGCGTGGCTCTGACGCCACCTGCCCTCAATTTGCCCCCACTTGCTGGAGTGCAGTAGTTCTAGATGTCTCTGCCCATTCTTGGCGTCATGGGCCCATGGGGCTCCTTTAAGCCAGTGTCCGTCTCCAGCAGCTGAAGGGCCCCAGAAATCTTCACGCCAGGAGCAACCCAGCTGCAGAGGTTCGACTGGAGAAGAGAAGATTGGGAGGAAGATGACGGTCTTGAAATATTTGAACGGACACTCATGGAACAGAGGAATTAGACACGTTTTCTTCTTACCCAAGAAATGGAAACTGTAGGGAAGTGCTGGGGTTGCATGCAAGGGCAGTTTTGTGCCACTTGATCTATCCTAAGAAAGAGGTCTGTCCGTGGGGCCTACGTGGGGACCTGGAGGGATGCATCCGAGAAGACACAGGCCCTGGGGGAGCCGGTCAGGGCCTTCAGGCCTCTTCCAACCCAGGAGCCTGTGAGCACAAAGCGAGCTGACTGTCCTAGCCTGTTCCAGCATGTCAGAAAATTCTTTTAAAGGGTGAGTGGAGTGGATCTCAGTTCTATTTTTGAGCCATTTGAATAGGATTTTACTTTTTGAAGGGCTTGGAGAAATCCAAAGCTATATAAAGTTTATTTTAATTTCACATATGTTACAGATCAAAAGAATCATCATGGAAAAAAATACGCTAATGATCTGAGATGATCTAATTCTTGTAGCTTTTTTCAGAATAGTTCCACATCTCCAACCAGGGGCTATTACGACCCTGTAAGATGTCTTGAGAATGACATGGTGTGTTGCCATTATCACATCAAAGCACAGGTTTTTGTTTTGTTACAACATATTTTTGTTGTTGAGAAATGCTATGTAATATTTGTTGTTTTATCAAAGAAAAAAAGAAAAGACTTGTATTAGAGAGGCAAACACATTTTCCAGAGACCCATGATTCATCCACCAAAGACTTTATGAATATCTATTTCATTACATTTATTACATATTTGGCTGCAACTGAGAAAGAAATGAAAGTGGAAAAAATAATCAAAATTAATGATGGCCTTACAAAGTAATGTGAACTTTCTAAAAAGGAAAGTTGTGTCTATTTCTAAGCTGTGAAGAATTTATAGGACGGTTATGTTATTTTAAAACATTCCTTACAGTGACATAAAACTTTAAGTTCCACGTTGTTGATGGTGCATTAGAGTCGATTTGATTAGCTGGTGTGGTACGGCTGTTTCCCAAAGTGTGTTCCTGGGAGTGCCAGCCCCATGAGCTGCGCCTCAGCTGGTTCTGTGGGTTTTGTGGTCAGAAGTTGGGAAAAGTTGGGAAAAGCTAGAGCCCACTTCTCTGACATGCAGAGTCATAAATCTCGGTGGCATTAAAGGCTCTGAGATTCTGTCTTATAATAAACTGTTGTCAATATCTCTTGCAAGACATTTGTGGAAAGTCTGGGTGTGTGATTAAGGGCGTTGGGTTGATTGAAAGGAGATTTGGTGTCAGACCTGGTTTTGCTATTAAGTGGATGTGGACCTTGGGCAAGCCACTTCCCCTCACTGTGCCTCAGTTTCTCCAGGTGTATAGCAGAGTTAGGAATGTGCCTTCTGCATGTGTTAGAGTTGGTGTCACAATTATTCACTCCCCTTTCCCTGTTAAAGGGTCCTACATCCCTGCCACGTTGGCTTAGGGCCTAACCATGGGGTGTGCTTCACAATGGGACATATGTGATGGGACTTCAGCCACACATGAGCAAAAGCTCTGTCGCGGCTTCTACCCACCCTGCTACTCTACTCCTCTGCCTTGACAGCCAGAATGGGGCTGCTTAAGCCTGGATCCTGGAAAGAGAAGATGCATAAATCAGGGCCACAGCAGCAGACCCTGTAATATAGTGGGGAAGACATGTTTGCAATTATAGCAACTGAGAATTCAGGGCTGTTTGTTACGGCAGCGACACCTACTAATACACCAGCTCAGGTTCCCTCCAGCTCTGTTACTCCAACATTTTTAAATGCATCTGGCCTCACCCCTGAGATGTCCCCTCTAGTTCCCCATCGTCATCAGCCTTCTGCATGTGGAGATGCCCATATACTCCTCCCCACCAAACCTCCACTGGCCCCTGTCACTCCCCCAGAGACTGAGGGTCAACAGCTTGTGGTGGGGACACAGCAAGAAGCCTGCTCACTCTAGTATTTTGATGGGTTTGGGCATTTCCAAAGCCTGTGGGTGCTCAAGTCTAGAGGTCTGGAGGCCTGAGAAACCCCATAAAAAGACCCCATCAAAGGTAAGAGCCAGCAGATCTTCCAGACCAGCTTAGCATAATAATACTGCCTCAGCCCACAGGTTCTCGACTCTTCCAGTCTGCCTACACTGTCAGGTCTGTGGACACGGACAGCGGGAGCCAGGGCAGTGCTGAGCTTGGACTGTAAGTGACAGAGCAGGCGGACTACTCTGCCTTTCCTCTGTCAGCTCAGAGGCTTGCGGCACCAGAGGTGGGAGTTGGGTCCTCAGCACAAGGAACTGGGCTGTTGACATCTCATAACATCGGCGCACGGAAGGTAAGAGGAAGAAAGTGGAGGAGGCTGCAGGTGGCCTAGAGGTCCTTGTGCCACCTCCCAGGTGTAGAATTGATGGGGGATGCTTCACGGAGGCTTGGGGGGATCCTTCAATGGTGGGCACAGACAAAGCCAAGAATGTGGGTTGTACTGTTACCGTAATGGGGATATTTTACCCTTGGTGGGTGTGGCTCAACCTAACCTGCATGGTGACACCAGGCTTTTAAAACCTGCCCTGTGAATCTGTCCTGAGGAAATACCTCGAGACACATGAGATGGATGAGCATTTGGGAAATGCTCATTGCGGGGGTGTTTCTATATCTCGACACTGGAAACAACTCCCATGCACATGAAAGGAAAACGGAAACTGCCTATTCATCGATGGAACGGTCTACAGCCCTAAAGAAAGACAAGCTGCATGGAAGGTGCTGCCATGGAAAGACTCCTGGGAGATGATGCGCAACGAAAACAGCAGCTACTCAATGGTTCATATTGTGTGGACACTCTTTATTCTAATTATACAAAACCATCCATAGTGATTCTTGCAGCATGGGAAGAGGAATTTCGGAAGCTCTTCTTTTTATGCTTTTGGACATTTTATAATGGACATGCACTTCTTTTAAAAATAAATCACTACAGATATTTCCATTCTGAATTCAAAAATGCCTTTCTGCCGAAGAAGTGAGTAAAGTTGCCTACGAGCGATGCCTGGCCTCTAGTTACAATGAGGATGTTATTCTGCCTAAATTTTCCAGTCAGTATTGGGATGAAAACCATGCAGAGCCAGTTACTTTGAAATCCATAATAACTTACTCACAAACCTTTCCAGCAGAAACTTTTCTACCTTGGCGCAAACATAATTGATTCCCGTGGTGCCTTACTGAAACTTCAGGGTGGTATCGCAGTCACACAAATGTGGCGCTTTGAATCCTGTGGTCCCGACTTCCTAGCTGTACATGTGCTGTGGGCCTCAGTTTCCTCAGATGACAGAGATAGCTATGAGAACTTTGTGGGGTGATGTGTCTTAAGAGCTTACACAGTGGACAAACCCCCTCAATGGAGCATTTCCGAGTCTTCCTTCTTCTGTGCTTCTCTTGCGTGTTCTATTTCCCTCTTTAATACATTTGGCTCTTCTGTCTCATTTCTGTTCTAATGCTCATAGCCAGCCCAAGCATCTTCCTTAAATTCTTTATGTCCAGATGGACAGTTCTTCCCTATCCCGCCCATAGAAACCGAGAGAACCAACGTCCTAGGATTTGTTTATCTATATCTGCACAGTCCAGGATGGCAGCCATCAGCCCCATGAAACGTGACATCGGAGCACTTGAGTGTGCCTTGTGAGAATGGAGATATGCGGTAGGATAACATACAGAAAGATTTCCAAGACTTGGTGAGAAACAAGTAACGTAAAATATATCTCATTAATAATTTACATTGATTAGATGGTGAAGTGATAATATGTGGGACATAATGAGTTAAGTAGAAGAGATTACTCAAATTAACCTGGCCTGTTTCTTTTTATCTTTTTAATGTGGCTCACAGGAATTTAAAATTACATCTGTGGTGTGCATGTATTTCTACTGGTCTAGTGCTGACCTAGACCAATTTGTTTCTCTCAGTGCACCTCTCATGTGTCCCTTGCTGGTCCCCAGACCTCTGTGCACCTATGTGTCAGTCGAGGGGCACAGTGGGTGATGGCACAGAAGTAACCTAGAGTGATGATTTTCCAACATGTGGGAGAACTCTCTAGAAACTTGAGCTCTGACAATCACTCGTCTGCCTCAGAAATCTCTTAGGTGTGCACATAAATATTGGCTAAACCAATGTGTCCTTCTTAGTAAAATTGACTCCTCGCCCAAAGATGCATGAAAAAAGAGGAAGGAAAGCAGGAAGAGTAGGTGGTTAATTTATAGAAAAGATGAATCATAAGCCTCCTTGGAAACCTCCATGTCCCCTAGGCATTGAAAGTACCATTGATCAACTGTGGTGATTTTTCCACAGGACAGTTATCTGAGTTTCTCTGAGTTTCTCTCTGTCTTTTACTCCTTAACAAGAACAAGCCCCCAAGAGTAGGACACACACCTTCATTGGTTCCCATGCTCCTGTTAACTGGCTGTGGGTAGCAGGGCTGAGAAACATTTCACAGGTTGAATTCTATGAAGGATTTGGGGTTGGGCAGTCCGGCTCTGTTCCTTATTAGCTGCACACATTTAAGCCAAGCTCTGTGTACCGACTGTTTTTCAATTTTCTGTATTATTGATGCTCTTGCATTTGGGGCTTTGATCCTGGAGAGACTATGCCTCCCAGGACTAGCTAATTCCTAGAGGAAGCAAACGACTCTCTTGCAAGCATGCTTTTGATGTACAAACCACCTAACCCTGAGCCCACACTTCAACCATCTCCTAGACTTGACTCACAGCCAAGTCAATATTCCTTGTGCCCTAAATTACACCAGCGCCTGAGACCAGACAGCAAGGGACAGCCCTATAATCCAGAGCCCACCGTAATGATTCACACCTGCCAAGGTCAAGTGTTGACTCTTCCCTGTCTTGCCTTCCCCTCATACTCCAGGAAAGAAGAGGGGCCGTGCTTTCCCCTCTCCTGCCTCCTGCCTCCTGACCGATTCTGATGCTTCCCCGTGTGGCCCTGTCTGGCATCGTGCCTCCTGTTTCTAGGGAGCTGTGTGTATAAACTCCTTCCTTCCTGACAGTCATTTCTGTGTTTGCATGTCTAACCCTTTAGAACAAATCCCAGGCACATCTTTAGAGCATCCTGGCTTCTGTGAGTCTGTAGGTCCTCATTTCCTCATTTGTAAGATGTGCGTGACAGTGTCCCGTCCACAGGGAGATCCTGTGTGTGAAAGTCACCAAACACAGCAGGGCAGGAAGACCCAGGGCAGGTGGTGGGCCTGCAGTGCCGTGGGCTCCTGGAGGCACCGGGTAGCTCTGCTTGCCTTTTTCAAGAAAAGCCAAGGTCTGCGAAATGCCCGGTGTAGGAATGATGGAAACCAAAGGAGCGCCTTCCTCTCTGGAGGGACCCACCTGCTGCCCGGTGTGAATGACTTGGCAAGAGTAGCTCTCCCCACCTCTACCTGAACAAAAGTAGGAAGGCGGAAGTGAGTGGCTATGCAGGTGGGTGTGTCCGTGCCAGATGGCATAGCATGTCTCCTCTCCTTCTTTCTCCAGAATCTGTCCATCCATGAGGGCTGTTTGGGAAGAGACATGGCAGACACTTCAGGAAACAGCAATGACTGGTCGAGTGGAATTAACCTCATGGCCACAAAGTGCTGTGGAGTCCCTGCAAAGCCTGACGTGGCTCGAGTACATAAACTCAGCTCTGCCCAAAGATACAGCAAAAGTTTATTCATAAACTGGAAGTAAAGAAGTGACATTTGAATATTTTGATAAATCACAGAAGTATGTATGAGATTTCAAGTGGCCCATAGAAAGCTCTGTGCCTCAGTGTTGAAGGAAATAAAATAACAATTGGATACATCGTGGGAGGGGTCAGAACAGAGGACCTGTCCTGTGGGCTAGGGCACTGATCCAAATCTTGTGACTGTCCATTTTTGCCCATGCAAAGCATTTCCTTCTGCATAATTAACACGATGACGTCAGATTTCCTGGTGGTTCGCAAGAAACAAAAACACATATTAGCTATAATTTATAAGGTCAAAAGGAAATTTTGGACAGATACTTAACTGCATTCAATTACTGAAAACGTCTGTTTGTTGTAAAATAAGGTAATCATCTTAAATAATTCACTCTATAATGAAAAGGAGGACTTCAAAACTTTTTTTTTTCCCCATTTACAGCAGAACGTCAGAAACCAAGAAGCTGAATCAGCTTTTCATGATTATATATTTCCGAGAGCTGCCTTAAACCCTGTCTGGAAGAAGACAGCGTACAATAAATAATATATATTGTGAAGTTAAATCTGGAAAATATCACAGTAAGCCTGCAAGTTAGGGCCTAGGCCACCTTAGGTGTTCAATAGAGAACCTAGCAATGGTTGTGTGTGTGTGTGCGTGTGTGTGTGTGTGTGTGTGTGTGTGTGTGTAAGAATGGCTTGCAAATTTTTTTTAAAAAAGGAAAAAGCAGGGTTAAGACCCCAACCAATGTATTTGCTTTTAGTCTTGGGAAAACAGTTTGTACCTCTGGCTTCCACTTACATCATATTGCGTCCAGAAAACCCCAAAGGGAGTTCACACAGCCTCACAGCCTCTAAGGCAGGTTGGTGAAACCCATTCTCTAAGTGAAGCACCAGCCTCTCCAGGGACCACCCTCCCCCAGAGCTAGACTGTGGCTCTCTTTATATGTTCTTCCAGGTGGGTAAGGAAGATCTCCACCCTGCCATTGCCTGAGGGATTGACAGTCTCTTTGGAAGTCTCCAAGACCAACCTAAGTAATTCCCAGTCACTGGAAAGATAGGGTTAGGGCATTACAGTGAGGGCCAGGCTCAGTAGATGGGAGAGCCTGGGGACTGTTAGACATGGGACAGATGGCAGAAGGCAATAATCCGTGTTTTTTAGCCAAGGCCTAAAGCTGGAAAACCCACCCATTGATAAGGGGTTCTAAACCATGATGGATGGTTGAAAGGAGATGGTTCCATGACGATCAATTTATAGCGCTCATGAGGAAACAATGAAAGTGAATGCACAGAATTTTGCACAGACAGAATCTGATGAATTTTCATCTACTTAACCCCTGCTTCCTGCCACAGAGCTGTAACCTGTGCTGATCCAACAAAAACACATTTGAGAATACACAGGGAGCCTCTCAAACCGACAAAGGAGACGAGAAACTTGGAACATTAAGGCTGAAAATAAATGTTGGTCCGTGGAACCATTAATAAAAAACAAACTGCGTTTGGCGTGGCTTTGTCCCACTGTTTTATTCTGAGTTGAAAACACTAATAAAAAATAATAATAAGGTAGCCCTAAATGTAAAAACCACATTACTCCAGTCCTAAAGATTTCTCCTGTCAGGAAACCCTGGGGAGTTGTCAAAAATAAATAAAACCTAAGCTAAAGAGAAAGTTATTGAGAAGGTGGGATAGAGTAAGAACTTTCTATGGGGCAGCCAGGAATGCTGGGCTGACAGATGTAGCTAATTCTGAAAGAATAATTTCCTATGTGAATAACAAGTAAAAGGTGTTTAAAGAGAGAAAGGTTATATTTTACTTCAATAAATACAGCTTTTGGTGAGTGTTACATAAATATTGATTAAAAACACTGTGTCGTTTTCTTTCACTTTGACAGATGGAAGGCATAGACAGACAATCATCAGAGGCCTACACCTCCTTGGCTGGTGTATTACAGAAGTCAGATTTGTCAAGACTTCTATATTCGGGGGAAACCAGGAATTTAGATTTTATATTATTTCAGTTCAAAAAGAGGGGCGTGCTTAGTTTGGCATTTGAATTGGCTTTGAATTTTGCAGTGTTTTTAGCGATCACTATCGGTGTGGGGTATTTACTACATACGGATCTGGGGTGCTCTTTGGGGCCAGATCAGATAAGATGAGTAGTTTTCCTGGGGGCTGAGTCCTGGAAAAATAGTTGACAGGAATATTTCTGCTGCTTTCTACAGGGCAGTTCGCCAGCCAGAACCAGTTTGTTCAAGACTCCATGGAAAGGCTGTGCTGGACAGTGAGAAGGACGCCCAACCCCGGAGACTAGTCGAGTTCATGACTCACCTGGTCAAACCCTAACTCTCTGTCCTTTATTTCCTGCTCTGTTAGGAAAGCACGATAGTACCTGTCTTCTCCATCTTTTAATACTGGTACTGGTAATAGTAGTATTAGCATTACTAATAACAGTATTTGTAATAGTAGAGTTCCAGTTATCCATACTGTGTAACAAAGTACCCCAACACTCTACGACCTAAAGCAATCATTTTATTATAGCGCCTGGTTTTGAGTCATGAATTCAGCCAGGGCTTGGCTGGGCAAGTCTTCTGTTGCACATGGTGTTGATGGATGGAAGTCCTTGGAGGCACTCAGCTAGCTGAAGGGCTGGTATGGACGGAGGGACTCTGATATCTGGCACCTGGCAGAGATCGCCGGGAGGCTGGTCTCAGCGGGACTGTGGACCAGAGCGCCCCCACGTGGCCGGTGTCAGGGAGGTCGACCTTACCTGGTGTTCTGGGCTCCGAGAGCTGGTGTTCCCTGTGAACACGGAAGGAGGGCATGACCTTTTATGACTCAGCCTTGAAAGTCACACTTTTCTGTAAAATAGTGGCCAAGGCAGTCACAAATCCCACCCAGATTCAAGCGGAGGGGACACAGACTTGCTGTCCCCCTGCCTCGTCCCTGCAAAGGGAGGAGTGAAAAAAAGATGTGGCCCTGTTTTAAAACTACCACAAGCAGTAACACTTACTGAGCACTTTCTAAGTGCCAGACAGTCTCTATGAACTTTATTTGTATTAAGTTATTTAATTCTTACAACAGCCCTCTGAAATAAGTATAATAATCTCCATCTTACTGATGAAAACAACTGAAGAACAGAGAAGTTAATTTGCCAAAGTCATACATCTAGTAAGCGATAGTGCGGGGATTTGCACTCAAGTGAGGTTGTTTTGAAGTTCAAATAAGATAATGTGTGAAAACCCTTTTTAAAAACTGGTATTTTACAGCCATCTTGTTCTGAAAGGATTTAAGGTGGCTTTGTCCTGGGCATAAAGGGGTGAAAGTAAGATACTACTGTGTCCCCACTGAGGCCAGAATGGTTTTCACACACATCTCTGACTCCCTCGCTCCCTTGCTTAACACCCCTGGACCGTTTCCATTGCTTTAATGATGAAACCCATAATCCTTTGCCGCAAAATGGAGGCAACTGTCTTCCTCAGAGTCCCATGGAAACTGCGCATGGCTGACCCGCTCACAGGATGCTGGTTTTCCAGAGGAAGAGAGGGAGAGAGCCATCTGCTCTGGAAACACATTCCTTCTCCAGGGGTAAGGAAGGGGGTGGGGCAGGAACAGCCACCCTCAGGGAACCCGGGAGTGGGGAAGGGAGGCCTGTTCTGCAGGAGGCTGAGGAGTGAGAGGAAGCAGTGAAGCCGCTTCAGGTTGGGGCAGGCAGAGCAGACCACACCCAGGGACCCAGGGTATAGTTACCTAAGCGGGCCCCTCTCTAGAATCCTTCAGGTCTCCCCAGAGCACCCGCCAAGCACCTCCAACATAGACCCATCCACCTCCTACCCTTCCAGGCAGAACAGTGGATGCCCTCCTCCCCTTTGTTCTTCCTTTCCTGCCCATATCCTAGCAAATTCTAGCCTCCCTTGAGGTCTCAGCATCACAGTCACCTCCTCCAGGAAGGCTTCCCTGACTAGTTAGCTCTCTTGTTACACGGCCCTGCAACTCTGCTTCTTGGAACTACTCATCACACTTCCCAGCGCCCAGGCTAGGGCTTGTCCACACTCGGTGTTCACCACGTATTTGTTCCATGAATGAATGAGCAGTCTGTAAGACTTTGCTCAATTGGTAAGATTTGATTACTTGGAGAAATTACATTTTTCTTGAGCACCCTGACAAAGTTCGGTGCCTCTCTTTCTTTCTGACTAATAGAACACCAACTCTGTTGGAGTGTTGGGCAAGCCTGGGGGAGGCCCTCCCCCCGGCCCTGGGGGTGAGTCCTGACAGGGAACCCCAGGCCTCTTTCTAGTCACCGAGCTAGTGATGAGGTAGTGACCTAGTTCTGCTCAGAGGACATAAGCAGAATGTGCTGGGGCATCCAGAGGAGATGCTCTTCCCTAATAAAAGAGGGCAACAGGGTGACCAACTTGTCCCAGTCTGCTTGGACTTTCCAGGGAACCCCCTTCAGTCCTGGGCAAAGGGGGCTGGTTGGCCACCCTAAGTGCTGACCACCTTTTCTTTCCTGCTTGAGATGTTGGCAGCCTCAGAGGAATCTTCTGACCATGAGGTGATGAGTTTAAGGATGAAACTCGAACTTATTGAGATACCTCAGCAGAAAAAGAGTCCTCAGTGATATCAGTGAGCCACGTGGCCACAGCCCTGGGATTTTCTATCTCTCATTCCTTGTGACCTGACATAATCGATTGCCTTTATTGCTTACACCAGTCTTAGTTGGGTTTGCAGCTGAAAGCTATCCTAACCAATGCACTCTATAAACTACAGGGGGAAAGTGCTGGCAAAAATGAGACCAGTGGGGTATGAGTAATGCAGAAGGCACAGTCTTTGAGTCTTCCGGGTTCTGTAAACATATGGGCCAACAATAGGAGCCATTTGGATCCGGCTCTCGGGCTGGAAGCCACTCCGACCTCTCACTGTCGTAGGTGCTGCCACATACACCATCTGTTCAAATATTGTTAAACAGAGAAATCCTGTGTTGAAAACTCTAGTACAATTAAACTACACGTTTTACCTGCTGCAACAGGCAGAGCCATTATTTGAGAATTTCCACTAAACAAATAAGCCTTTGCATTTCATTTGGTAAGCCATGTGTGCGATGGGCATGAAAAGCTGAGTCACGTGCAATATTTTGTCTCGCTGATGTGCACATTCTTCATGGCCCAATAGAGGTGTGTGTGGTTTGGCTCCATTGAAAATGTCTCCGCCCTTCCCTGTAAGCTTAGAAACAAAAGTGCTCTCTTTCCGTGTCTCTCATCAACCTTTCATCAGGAGCCTCCTGTGACAAAGGGAGGCTCGCAGAAAGGCAGTGGCCCTCCTGCACTTCCCTCCACTTTCATTTATGGTGGGCGGTGTGCGCCTTTTGGCTCCTCTCCAAGTTAGAAGCCTCCTCCGGGTCTTCCTTCCTCGTTCCACTGGATGGTGTTGGCAGCGGCAGAAGGTGTCAACTCACCATGGAAATCAAACAGATGGGTCATCTAGAAGATGCACTTTGTGGGACATTCCTGAACACACCCCAGAATCCTAGCCAGGCGCTCACCCTCGGCACTGATGACATTTGGGGCCGGATCACTCTCTGTGGTGGGGACTGTCCTGTGCACTGTGGGATGTTTAGCAGCACCCCTGGCTTCTGCCCGTTAGGTGCCAGTAGCACCCTTCCCCCCAGCTGTGACAATCAAAGCTGTTTCCAGACATTTCCAAGTGTTTCCAGGAAGCAGGGAAGCAATATCCCTCCTGGTTGAGAGCCACAGATTTAGGGGAACATAGAAGTTATACCACAG
The DNA here is from genome assembly GCF_057876585.1 of Rhinolophus sinicus. Lineage (NCBI taxonomy): Eukaryota > Metazoa > Chordata > Mammalia > Chiroptera > Rhinolophidae > Rhinolophus > Rhinolophus sinicus. Next base: position 7,416,906 of record NC_142517.1, read on the forward strand.
AAGTTTTGAGGTTCATTGAAGCTCACCAAGTCTGACATGAGGGGTAGAGATGCCCATTTGGGAGACGGTGATATTAGTGACAGAGATGGCCATGTTCTCCAATCAACTCAACTCTTGGTGACTGTGGTGAAAAGATGAAAACAAGGAGGTCGGTTTGCATGTCCTCTGTAGCATTCGATGACAATGTCCCCATAGGACCCAACCCATCTCATTTGCATTTCATTTTCAAAGAGTCCTGAGACAACTGTCCAGGCACGTGTTGGCACAGAGGAATCAGGCACGGATAGGGGTGAAGCTCAAGTCCGCTGAGGCCTCCTGTTGGGCTGGCTTTGGGAGCCCCACATGCATCAGAGGCTCAGTGGGATTGGATCCAAGTGGGTCCCTGTGAGAGAGAGAGGAAGGCCTGGGGGGAGAGTGCAGAAGCCTGGGCCTGCTCTTTAAAGGGAGTGGACGCCATTAGAGGGCCACTGTCAGCCAGTTATTTTATCAGCCAGCAGACGTGTACACTGAGCGCTGTATGCATGTGATGTGACTATAGGTGCTGGGATCGAGACCAAAACAGGAAGCCCCCTGAGAGTTCACAGGCTGGCGGGGGAGCCAGGATACAGAAACGAGGGGACAGCCTATGAACGGCAAACGCAGTCAGGTGATGAGGAGGTGGGTGTTGCAGGAGTTTGGAGGGGAGGTGCCAGTGACGCTGCAGGTGGGTGGTGGGCACAGGTCCCTGGAGGAGGTGAGAGCTGAGATGAACCCTGGAGGCTGGAGAGATAGTGAGTAGACTGAGAACAGCAGGAAGGCTGGGGCTGGTGAGAGATGCTGGCCTAGGCAAAGGGACCGAGGTGGCAATTCATAGCGTCTCTTCCAGAAATAGTGACTGAGCTTGAATGGAGCAGCAGGAGATGAAATGGAGGTGTGAGCTAAGGGAGCGTGGCGGAGCCTTGACGGCCAGGCCAGCAGGCCGGGGCCCTGGTATGCAGTCAGGGGGAGATCCACACATGGGGTTCTGCACAGGATCCGGGTCTGCGAATACCGAGTGAGTGGCCGAGTGAGCGGGGTCTGGGCCAGATGGCGGGGTCCCACGGGGGCAAGGCCCAAGCTCAGCTTACACCAGCCCCCCACCTCCCCACTGGCTCCCACATGCTCCCTGGTTGTGTTCCTTTCATTTTAATGGCAGTAAACAAAACAGTGTTCCACAAAGACCCAGTGTGTGGAAAGTAAGGGCCTGCACGCTTCTCAGCGTCACACCCCATTTATCCCACGCGAGAACTGCACCCCCGCCTAGAAGTGGGGAGTCAGGCAGTTATCAAGAGAATGTGATCGATAGAAACAACCAATTGGGAATAATTAGGTCAAAAGCCCCTCTGTTTCCTCAAGCGCCAGTTGGCTGTGGTGGAGTTTCTGCCGGAATCATCTGGAGATCCGCCTGGGCTCTGCAGGCCCCGTTGTTGGGGGTGTGGGCAGGCCTGGGAGCCCACACAGACCCCCTCAGCCCCTCTTGGCTCTGTGGAGGTGAAGGTGGGGCCTCCAAGGGCTGAGGGGCAGCCGAGAAGGCAGCTTCTCCATCCAGGAGTCGGGTCCCAGGGTCATATCTGGAAGGTGCCTCCTCCGGGTCCCTCTTTCATGTCCCTGGCCTTGAAGAAGCCAGGGTGGCAGGAGTCAGGTTGGGTCTCATCTCTGACCCCTGGTGCTCCCTGCCAGCCTTTTGGGTTGTCTTAGCGCTCTTCCTTGTAGGACTTGTGTGAGGGATGGTGGGGGGGCATATCCGTGGGAGGGGCGCCCAGGATCACCTTTAATACCTGGGTCTGCGCATCAGATCAGGAGAGGGTGGTCCCCGACTGCCCCCACCAAGTGACACTTCTTTCTAGGAGGGTGTTGGGACCCTAGCGCTCTCCAGATGTGATATGAGCCGGGTGGGCTCCAGTTGGAGCTGCCAACCTTGCAAAGCTCAGTCTCCCCCAGGACTGGCTGTCTCTGTCACAAGCTCACAGAGAGGATTTCCTGCCCAGGGTGGATGCCACACTTGCCGGGCTGTAGCGTCTTGGTGGCATTTGCTCTGTAATGCCCTCCTGTGAGCGAATGGGCCACCGCAATAAATTCTCCTCATTCAAAGCACAGTTTTAGGGCCCATGAGACATATAATGTCTTAGAGGCTAGGGTATGAACATAATTGGCACCCAGCCCCAAGCCTCCCAGAGCATGGCATGACGTTGGAAACAGACGTTCACACTTACCAGAAGATGCAAGCTGGTGGGTTCTTCACAGTGCAGCAGGGATCTGCCCACCCTCAGAGACAGAGCCGGAGCTCCAAGAAGGCATCCTGCTGGCGGCATCAGCACGGAGGAAAGGAGACTTTCTCACAAGGAAGGAACATCCTCGGAGGAAGAGCCTGAACTTGCATGTAGGTGGGAAGGAACTGGTGAGTGCCTGGAACCGAGTGGGGTGGGTGGAATGGGAGGGGACCATTTTCCAATTTGGAGCTCCACTGCTCAAAATTCAGATTTCCGGAGAGAGACTCTGATGGGCCAGCTCCGACCCAGCAACCAAGGTCACGTGCAAAAGCAGATTGTGGTACACCAGGAAAAATAATCCAGGGTGCTGTTGGCGGGGGTGGGGAGTGGTGAATGCTTGTCATGGGGGGGAGCAAAGGGGAAAAGGGGATTTGTCCCCCAGGCTGAGAAGGCCTGGGGAGAGAGACGAGGTAGAGAGTGGTCAGCCCATTGGCCATCTAATGGAAGAGCCCAGGAACTAAGGAGACAGAGACGCTGGCAGGGGTGGCAGTAGCCTGGCCTCTCCCATCAGAAGGGTGTTCTGTCTGTTACTGAGCTTGAGCCTCTTCACTGAGGGACTTAAAGACAGTGCTCATGACTCTTCCAACTCCAGGTTTCTTATTTTACGGAGGAGTAGACCAAGGCCCAGGGACCCCAAATTCCTTGCCTAAGTCCAAAGGGCTCTAAGAGCCCCACAACATGTCCCTGTTGAAACTATTGACTGCTCCTCTATTCTTCTTTTTTTTTTTAAGGAAGACACAGCTCACAGTGGCCCATGTGGGGATCGAACCTGCAACCTTGGTGTTATTAGCACCACACTCTAACCAACTGAGCTTACTGGCTACCCCCTAGACTGCTCCTCTAAAGTGCTATTTAGCTCACTGAACAAATAAATCAGCAAGCTCAAGTGTTTCTGGAAATTTCATGGTAGCCCTTGAGGTAACTGTGATGGGTGGGACCAGGCAGTATCCTTAATACCAGAGCGAGGACCCACCTCATTGGCCAGTGAGTGCTGCTCTCCACCTTAACGCCTGGCAAACTCTGAGGGTAATTATAGGACAGGGGTCTCCCCGTGACCAGGGCAGAGGAAGAAAATCAAGTACATGGCCAAAGCCGCATAAACACTAGCTGCATTGGGGTGTCGATGTTAGGAAGAGCCCAGGATACCCTGCTAGAAAAAAGGCAAGGGAACACGTATTGCTTTTCAGGGACTCCAACAAAAAAGCTTCTGCACATTTAGATTCCTTAACCTCCTTTAGCAAGGGTCAACAGGGTCAACAAACGCTGACCCGTGGACCAAATCTGGCCCACTGAATGTTTTGATCAATAAAGCTTTATTGCAACACAGCTATATTTGTTCCTTTAGGTATTAAGCAGTTGCAAGAGACCCCAGTAGGGCCTGCAAGCCAAAACTTTTTTTACCATCTGGCTCTTTACAGAAAAACTTTGCTGACCCTTGTTGTATGGCCTGTAAAAGAAAGAGATGAGGCATTTTCCTGGGCTGTGAGGTTACCTGAGGAGCACGGACAATGAGAAATACGGCAGGTCATTTCCCCGCTGCGTTATGTCCCCATGTACTGTTCTAGGTGTTTTGCAAAATTAATTAATTAATCAATCAATTAATTAATTAATCTGCATAACTGTCAAGGTGAATATATGGCACAGTTTCTGCTGTGGGATGAGGAGGGAGAGAGACTCAAAAGGGACTATATAAAGTGAGCGAGAAAGGGGAGGTGAGAGGTTAAGAATAGAGGGGAAGAAACACTGTGAAGGGAGGGAGGGGAAAGAAACGGCTGCTTTTCACCAAGGGCTGCCATGAGAATTTCACTGTTAAAGCTGTGACACGCTCCTATAAACCTATTCATAAGACACCCAAATCCAAATCTTAGGCAGGGTGACACTATTATCAGGAAAGCAGGTCATCCTGGGATAACGTGGAGGGGGAGGAGGGGAAAGGAAGAGGGAGAGAAAGAGGGGAGAGACAGAAAAACCTCGACCTGTAACACAAGCCACGGGGCCTGCATTTTGGCCATTGGCCCACAGAGACCAGGTTGCATTTCATTTTCAAACGTTGCCTAGGAAACACTATCAGGCTTCCCTGTCAACCTCTCCTGCCTCCTTCTTTTCTTCTTTCCCAACTTTTCGCCGCTCTCCCTCTCCCTCTTTGGGTGATAAGCAGTTCACCTTAATTTCATGAGGACAACGGGAATGCTCACAGGTGGGTGTGTGTCCCAGGAATACCTGGGGTAGGAAGGGCAGGCCGATTTGTCGGTCTGGCTGTGAATCCTTGTGGGGTAGACGCGGAAACGGTGCATTGTTTGTGTGTTCAGTGCCTCACAGAGCCAGGGATGGAGAGTGGGCTTTGTGAATTCTGAAGTCATCCTTACGCATCTCCCTCAACCCCCTTTTTCTTCCAAAATAAAATTACTTCATATTTGAGGCTTTTCCTTATTTTCTAGAAGATGTGACCCAAGTCTATGGCCTGGAGGGTAAAGTGATCGAATCAGCTCAGGCTGATGAGAAGACTCCCAATATAAGAGGGAGTGATACAGCCAAAGCTCAGGCTGGGTGTGGGGTGGGGGTCCGCGTCAGGTTTCCGGGCCCTGGGGCTAGGGGCTGGAAAGGGGGGAAGACATGGGGGGTGAGTCTTGGCCAACGTGGAAGGGACAGCGTGCCAAGACCATTTTGGTTTTCTGAGCTTGCTCGTACCAGTGCTGTAGTACGTCTGCAGGGTCTGGGCTGTGTGTGAAGGACAGGCCTTTGAATCCAGGATCCCACTAAACCATGGGGCAAACAACCAGGGACTGGACCAGGGCAAGAATGTGGCACCCCACCTCCCCACTTACACCAGCAGGAGATGGATGGAGCTCTTGTGCTTACACATTCCCTGAGGCAGGCTTTCCCAGACCGAGGAATTCTTGGTTATTCCAGCAGTGGATTTGCAATACGAACCGGGGCTGTCCTTCAGGCAGGAAGAGGACCCTCGCAAATTTACCTCCTACCCTGTTTCCCCGAAAATAAGACCTAGCTGGACAATCAGCTCTAATGCATCTTTTGGAGCAAAAATTAATATAAGACCCAGTATTATGTTATTTATATTATATTATATTATATTATATTATATTATATTATATTATATTATATTATTATATTATATTATATTAAAGACCCAGTCTTGTATTATAGTAAAATAAGACCGGGTCTTATATTAATTTTTGCTCCAAAAGACGCATTAGAGCTGACTGTCCGGCTAGGTCTTATTTTCAGGGAAACTCGGTAATTGGGTCTCAATCTGAAGTCAGAGTTGGTGACATCCTCTCCTTTAAAAATTTTATTTTTGTTTTTATTTTGAAATAATTCAAGATGCGCAAGAAGTTGCAAAGATGATCAGAGAGCTCCTGTGTAGCGCTCCCAGTTTCCCCTCATTTTACAGCTTATGTAACTATGGTACAGTATCAAAACCAGGAACTTGGCATCGGAACAATGTGTGTATAATTCTATGCCCCTGTGCGTGGCTTCGTGTAACCACCAGCACAGTCAAGATAGAGATTCCATGGGTAACCTTTTGTAACAGTCCCTTTACTGCCCTGAAATGAAAATCATAGATAATAAGACAGCCTCATATCACACTTACGTATTACAGCACAGAATTTGAAATAAATATATGTATGTAGTAAATTTATATAACATATTATGTGCAATACAAAGGAGAAATAAGAGGAAAGTGGGTTTTTTGTAATAAAATAAAGTGTCTTCAATGCCTGGTGTGCTTGGCCATTGAAGACAAAAGAGATCAGAAAGAGGCCATGGGGTGAACCTATAGATACAAGGGTGCACTGACACGGGGGTGTGGTACCGGGCTCTCAAAACCACAGGTGCAATGATTTCTGACATGATGGATATCTCTTGGTTCCAAACAAAACAAAATACAGTTTTCCCTTGCTTCACACAGTAGCTGAATTCCTGGAAAATAGTGTGCAAAATTACTCATAAGGAGTTAGTTTCTAGGCGCAGACACTTATACATCAATGGTGCATGGGACAAGGGACACTTTTCTGTTGGGAGCTACTGTTCAGGAGGCCTGCCAGGTCCCTGGCTCCTGTCCTCTAGATTCCAGGACACCCCCCCTCCACCCCCCCCTCCACCCCCGTCCTCCCTCCACCTAATCTGGCCAATCAAAACTGCCTCCTTCAATCTCCAAAACAGCCCCTAGGGGGCAGTACTGGCCCTGTTGAGAACCACGTGTCTAGTGGACACTGCTTCTGTGCCCCAGGCACTGGGCCAAACTGGGGAGGGGGAGGGGAAAAGGGAGAGGGAAGGGGAAAGAGGGCTGGGGGAGTGGGGAGCACAAATGAATCAGACTTGGTGTCCAACCCCAAGACACACGTACTTTCATTAAATTAGGGTTGCCAGGTTTAGTGAATAAAAATACTGCATGGGACACATATACTAAAATTTATTGGTTGTCTATTTGAAATTCAAATTTAACTGGGGGTCCTGCGTTTTATTTGACAATCTTACTGATAATGCGAAGGCCATGGAGACATGATGACTGTGCCAGCACAGGGACCCAGGGCACTCAGAGGAGGGGTCTGCAGGGAAGGAGGCATTGGGGTGGCCTGTACCATTGACAGAGTGCTGTATACACAGTAGCTCCTTGAACACTCATGGGGTGGACATCATTATGCCCAGCTGGCCAGTGAGACCATTGAGGTGCTCAGAGGCCATGTGATTACCTCCCCAGTATTCATCAGATGGGGCAGAGGAGGGGATGCTGGCACAGCTCTCCCCATGACTGTCCCCAGGGTTAGTGAGGTATGTCCGGAAGGGCAGGCATGGAAGAGTCGCGGTGGGAAAGTGCCAATGGACGTGGCCTTCTCACAGGAAGAAGCAAGTGTCAAAGAGCCTGGGTTATAAGTGGGGTTTAGCAAGAGTGGCTTAGAAGGGGGTGAAGGTCTGTGGCTGCAGAAACCAGAAGCGGCCTGGAGTGTGAGAAGAACATGGTTTTCAAGTTTTCTTGAACCAGAGTGTGGCCCACCTGGAAGAGAAAAGGACAAGGGGGGGTGCACTTTTTCTAAGGAAAACAATGCAGGCCTCCCCTTGGCAGGTCCTCCAGCCAGCGTAGCACCCACACTGCCACACACTCAGCTTCTGGCGCTGTCACCAGTGGCTTTGGCCTGAGGGTGAGGTCCGTTCAGGAAGCCACGGACCTGTGAAAAGCTTGTCCCCTTCAGGACTTTGGTCTCCTGGGTTTCCAGCTGGATACTCACCAATAGGGCACTCTTTCCTCTGTGGGGTTATACAAGGGTGCTCGGTGGGGTCCCAGGGGCCTGTCTTCAGTACCGAGAAGAGAAGCATCTTCTAACACACACACAGAGAGAGGACAGAGAAGATCCTGGAATCAGCAGGCCTCGTTCTTAGCTTAGTCGTGTTCTTGTTTGTACATGGCTTAAGTGGACTGCCTTCCGCAGAAACTCAGACTGCATATCTTTAGGGGATGAGATCACAATTAGTAGCAGCGTGTTCTCTCAACTAACAGTAAGAGAGAAACTGGCCTGGGGCCTGCTGCGTGGTAACCATTTCCAAGCCCGTGGGAGCTGGGGGCTTCCTCCTGCTATGAGCAGCTTGGGTGGGACACTCAGCACACTGTGTCCTGTCCCATGGGGAACAGTGCAGACTGTGTCCTGTCCCATGTCCTGTCCCGCAGCCCCAGAGAAGGATGGGGAATTTGGAGGAGGTTATCCTCAACGCCCTGGGAAGAGTAAGGAAAAATCCTAACAGGAAAGCTGAGAGGGGCTGGGGCTGCAGCAGCCGCCTTGCATTGCTCTCTTCAGAATAGCTGTTGGGGAAGTGGGGGGCGGGGGTACAGACTGCCTTTGTGACAAGTCTAGGTGAAGAAAGAAATAAAGTTGATTTTTTTTATAACGTCAACGTTTCCTTGATTATAAAAAAAAAAATGTTAAAGTATATATCGGTATTACAACATTATGCTTGCTGAAGAAAACAGAAAAAAATATAGAAGAGTAAATCACAGTAAATGAAAACCATCCATAATCTTGCTATGCAGAGAAACTTTATTTTTTAAGTAAAAGGAATAACTTAAACATTGCCAGTTGAGTCAGCCTCTCTTTGTGAGTGGATAATAATTATTTGTTATTAATATACAGTGTTTGTGTAAAAAGAGTTACAAAGCTAGTTTTAAACCTTTCTTGACAACATTAATGTGGTCTCCTGTTAGTCTTGCTTACCTATGAATTTCCTTGTTAAGTCCTTTTTTTCAGGGTAAACTTTAGTTCAGCTATTGTTAAAATAATTAAAAAGTAATGAGGTCTTACTCTATGGACGATAATACAAGGCACAATATTTCAAATATAGACCCAACTTGCGTGTTACTGGGGTGGGCAGGGCTGGGGCGGGCTGGAGGTGTAAAATAAACAAAATCTAAGTAATTCCCCAGCGTGGTCAAATGTTAACCACGCAGGACATTTAAACCTCTGAACTTCAGTTTCTCTTTCTGTGAGCTGCATCAGTGTCTCTCACCTGAGGATGTCCATTAGAAGCCCCCGGTGAGCGCTTGAAAACATGTCTGTGTGGTCCCCATCCAGGGGAATTCTGGCTCAGTGGGACTCAGGGCAATTGTGGGTGGGAGGGAAAAAGGGGTCTTTGGTATTTTTAAAAAGCCCGTCAGGCTGCCATGTGTGCTGGAGTGGCTTGTTCCTACCCCAGCCGATTTTTTAAATTTTCAGGAATTTTATGAGCTGATTGTTAAACAGTCATGATTACAAATTAAAATATATAAACTTACAACAAAATAAATTACATTTAAAATGAAGGTAAGAAATCCTCAAAACTCATGACTTCCTAATTACTTTAGAACATTTTCCTGTTACCTATGCTTTAGCCCTTGTTTGCATCCATTATATTTGTAGAGTGGACACATGGTGTGATGGCACATGGTACCTCACATCCCTTCACGACTCCCCTTTCAATGACTTCACATTCTAGCTTGAAATCAACTACTCTGGGAGTATTTACACCACAGAAATTGGAAGATGCTACAAATCAGGGTTCTCCTCCCTGGAAGTCCAGTTATTAAATACTGCCCACTGTCCCCAGTGTGATATAAGGTTAATACAGAACCTAGTTAATACAGTGATCACTGGCTCATTTTAAAACATTTGATTTGAAGAGTAGGCTTCTAAGCTTTCCTTTACAGAGATGCAAGCACTAGTCTAGGGGTTGGGGGTGGGGGGTGCCTGGCTCCATGGCTACAATGTCTCTTTCTCCACACATTTCTTTTAAAGGAGAGACATGTTTGCTCGCCTCTCCCCTGGCACTGAAGAAGCAGGTGTGTTTGTGCAGGTCTTTAAGGTATCTTTAAAGTAAATAGGCTTGATAAAATCTTTCCTTTTCTCTTTTCTTCCTTCTTCTGTCGCTCATATTGATCCAGACCTTTCCACAGGCACAGACTATGCTGGCTGTGTTTGTACATTTCTACAAATAGATAATGGTGGAAGCCTATTGTATAGAAACAAGCTCTGTTACGATGAACGTAGCCGAGGGGGTGGCCAGCTACTTCCTCTCCTTTGAGATTTTGCTGTTTGGAAGATTTTCACTTAAACTCCTTTCCATAACTTGTCCTGGCTCCTTTATAAAATACGGGAGGAACAATCAATTCCCTCATGGCCTTTCATGGAAAGTTCAAGCTTGCTAGGGTGGGGTGCTTTCCTTTTCAGCCTCAGGTATATTTTTTGGTGCTAAGGGAATGAGGCTGTCATGGATGGATTGTGTGCAAAGTGCTCAGAAGATAATTAGTGTGAAAAGCAAGCTCTGCCTGTCCTTGTCTGGGATGCCCAAGACACTTCTCTACCCAAGTTCTGAAGCAACTGAGAAATGAGATGACGGAATAAGGCGTCCCAAAGATCACCTTTGTCACTGGTAAAGTCTAGGATGGAGAATATGGCTTGTGTCTGTGACAAATAAGCTCCTTAATACCGAAGCCCAGATTTAGGCAGGGGTGTGCGGTGGACCTTGGCAGGCCCTCAACCCCCCACCCCACAGGGAGAGCCCACCTTGGAGATCCAGCTCTCTCCTAAGAGTAAACTGAAAACGGGGGCCTCTCACTGCTCACAACCTGCTTCTCCTTTCAAATTGACCAACCAGGAAGGAGCAAAGAGAGCCATGATTTATGCTAATGCCCTCCATCAACTGGAAGGAATCTGAGGGGCTTCCCTCAGCCTGCCAGCCCGGCCCGGCCAACAGCCACTGCTAACACTGTCGTTGCCACTGCAGCTCTGGACAACTCCTTTATTTGAAAACTGAGCGTTGCCTGTTAGACCAGGTTTACTGAATGGAAAAGGGGGAAACATGGTCCTTTCACACTGCTTTGGGGAGGAAACTAGGATGCTGTAATTAAAATTGGCTGTGCCTACAAAGCTGAAAGTTCTAGCATTCTTCACCCTTCAGTTACTGTACTGGGTTCAGTAATATCCCCCCAAAATTCATGTCCTCCTGGAGCCTCCGAATGTGGCCTAATTTCAAAACAGGGTCTTTGCAGATGTAACCAAGTTCAGATAAGGTCATCCTGGATTAGGGTGGGCCTTCAGTTCCACATGACCAGTGTCCTTACACGAAGAGGAAAATTTGGGCACAGAGATACAGAGAGGGAGAACCATGTGATGATGAAGGCAGAAACTGCAGTGATGCTTCCACGACGAGCTGGGCAACGCCCAGGATTGCCAGCAAACAGCTGGGTCTACAAGAGGTGAGCAAGTGTTCGTCCTGGAGCCCCCAGAATGGCAAAGTCCAGCATGTGGCCACCCATTTGGAGGAGGTAGAGTTTCTTTGGTGGAGAGAAGATGAAGGAATGGCAATTATCAGATGCCGTTGGACCTGTACGAGGTGACGGCAGGGAATGGGAGGTACTATGATTTGACGTTAGTGAGATCCCACATCTGCTAGACATTTGCAGTCCTCCCCAGTCTGTCAGCCACAGCCCTGGTTGGAGCGCTGTGTCTGTGGAAATACCTCGATTCCTCTTGGGCTGCTGTGAAAAGTGGCCAGGCAGGCCCCCAAAGGTTGTGCAGGAAGCTTGAGGACACTCTCTCTGCATTTCACATGTAGCAGGAGGGGTTTTCTCACTCCTCCCTCAAACCCAGTCCCCCACTCTCTTCCCAGGCTTCCTCTTGGGCAGGAAGGAAAGTCTGGCTGAGGCTGTTAATTTAACCGCACACCACAGGAGGGCTGGAAGGGGCTGTGGGGGACAGCCCATGTGGAGCGAGTGGGTCTGGGGATCACCGGACAGTCATGACAAAGTGCCCTCTTTTCCTTCCAGGTGCTGCTAAGGAGCTGACAACTCATTCAGGGTCTCTGCCAGGTGCTCTGCTGTCATCGGGGGTGGGGATGGGGTGCTGGGGACAGAGACCTGAGCTGCGGTTCTTTCCATGTCATTACCAAGTTTAATTTTCAAGGTAATGGAATGTGCTGTAAAAAAGAAGCTTCTGTTCCTGGAGATTTAAGACCCTTTCCTGGCAGCCGTTTGCTGTTGGTAGAACTTATGTCAAATTCCTGGTCTGAGGTGAAGCGGTGTGTGTTGGGTCAACAATGGGTGGAGACTTACTGGGACACGCTGGCGGGTCGGGGAGCTGCCTCGTGGAACCCCGTCCTTGTGTGGAGGTGAGGCAGAGCAGAGAAGACTGAATCTGAGTTTGGACGTTCCTGTTCTCAGTCCCTGGCGTGGCCTGATTCTCATCTTAGCTTTATCTTTTCTCCTCTGGGATCCGTGCCATCGACATCCTGCCCACAGAGATGGAGGCCATTTATTAGGTTCCCTCCCTTCCCCTCCAAAAAAGATATATCTGATTCTATTACTGAAAAATTGCCATGACCATTCTCAAGCAGAACGTTTTTCCTCAGAGAGTTCTTGTCTCTTTTGGTTAAAGGGGAAACGCTGCATTTTTTCTACCTAATCCTTGTTGTGAAATTTTTTCAGTGTATTCATTCAGATAACACCTTGCTCAGCCTTCCCATTTCTCACTCCTAATCTTTTATTTATCGTTTCTGAGATTTATAAGTTACACATGCATCTGTCCCTTTCTTTAAATTTATGGTGTTGCTTCACCCTCCTTCCCATCACGCCTTTGCAGCCATCCAGCCCGTATTTTGTGAGTCCTGGGTGGAGCCTTCCTCAGCTCAGGACATTCCATCGTCCCTGTCAAAGTGTGTCGCCTTCGATTAATAAAATGCCTTCACTCTGCTCAAAGACGGTGTTCATGTCTTAATTCACAACTTCTGGTACGGATGGAAAACAAGTGTCTATTTGAGTTCCTGCTTTCAATTCTTCTGGGTAGTTTATACCTAGAAGTGGAATTGCTGGATCACGTGGTAATTCTGTTTAATTTTTTAGGACCTACCATCCTGTTTTCCACAGTGGCCACACCATTTTACATTTCCTCCTGCAATGCACAGTGATTCCAATTTCTCCACGTCCTCACCCACACTTGTTATTTTCTGTTCTTTTGATAATATTTTCTCTTCCAAATGGGTGTGAAGTGTGCTCTGTTATTTTTAATGCCTTATGGCGTCTTCTGTTTCCTTGTAGTTCCTGCTTCCCCATCATTTCAGTCTGTGCTTGAACCCTTGACGGCTCTGGTCCAACTTTACAACAGCAGCTCGCACTACCATCTGGCCCATTTTCTCTGAGAGACAGAGAATCTCATCAGCCACGCACATCTTACTGTGCCAGGTCTTCTGGCCAATACGTGGGTCAAGAGCCCCTGGGTCAGTGGATCATCAACTAAGACCAAGAAGAGGAGGGTCGCTGTAGACATGTGCATAACTGTCTGCAGAGGACCTCTCCAAGGTTATCTTCCCGTAGGAGGGGCCATGGGAACAAGTCATCATAAACATGTCCACTATACAATGGGAAAGATGCTGGGAGGTTAAGTTGTATCTCCTCTAAAATGTGAAATAAAGGAAGCTGGCTCTTGGCACACATCATCGCTGGTCTAGAAACTTCTCTCTCTCCCTTTGCCCTCTGGGGTCTTCAGTAGCCATGCTTGGGTCATTCTCATCTTCAACCGTGGTGCTGCATTTTAATAGGAACTTCTTTTAAATACTAAAAACCCCTTTAATATCCAAAGAAATGGAGCCACTCTAGTGGAAAGACTGGTCCAGAGGTTGATAGCCACCCTGGGCAGTGGCTACGCCTTCATTTAACAAAGCTGACTTAATTAAACCACTATTCTCTCCAGTCTTGCACCCCTGGCCCATGCTGAGAGTGGGTGTAGAGGACACCTTTTGTAAGTTACCATTGTTTTTGTTGTAACAGAAGTATCGAGGTGTTGTTGCATCCCATTTTATGTGAATGCTCATGGAAACTCTGTCTGGGCTGAGTGCTAGCTACTAGATAGTTCACTTTTTCCTGAATTTATGGACATGAACTTGTATAATTGTCTAGGTTTCCCTTTGGTGTTGGCTGTGGAAAGCTTAGAGAAAATTGGTTTTCTGCTGCTATGAGCTGAATTATATCCCTATCCCCAAATTCATATGTTGAAGCCCTAACTCCCAGGACCTCAGAATATGACTGTATTTGAAGACAGAGCCTTTAAAGAAATAATTTAGTTAAAATATGGTCTTATGGTAAGCTGTAATCCAATATCACTGGTGTTCTGATAAGAAGAAGAAATTAGGACACAGACACAAACAGAGGGAAGACCATGTGAAGACGTGGGAAGAAGATGGCCATCTAGAAGCCAAGGAGAGAGGCCTCAGGAAAAACCAAACCCGCCGACACCTTGATCTTGGACTTCTAGCCTCCAGAACTGTGAGAAAATAAATTGCTGTTGTTTACACCATACAGACTGTGGTACTTTGTTATGACAGCCCTCGCAGACTAATATACCTCCCCACCACCACCGTATAGATATTTATCTTTGCTTTTGTTTCTTGTTTATGCTTGGTTTTATTTTATGTCTCCCACACTTGCATTTTCTTTTTAACTTGTGCTGCTTGATTGTGTTTTTGTATTCTTTTAAGCTTTCTGGGTTCAGACACAGTAAAAACAAATTTTAAAAATTCTTAAAATGATATCTACTGGGCATCTCTGGTGCTGAAGAGTCTCTCCTGGGTACCAGGGAGATTCAGCCTGGTGAACTGGGACGTGCTTAGCAGAGTGCCTGGTGCTAATGACGTCTCAATCACTGTTGGTTATCGTTGCCAGCTATTAGTTGCTGGACAAGCCAGCTTTTGCTGTGTAACAAACCACTCCCAAACTTAATGGCTTAAAATAATGAACAGTTGTTGTGATTCTGATGACCATAATACCAACATATTATGATTTCATGATTTTCTGGATTCAGTGAGCAATTCTTCTTGTCTGAGCCAGCTCAGTTGGGGCTGGATGGTCAAGCATGGCCTCACTCCCATTTCTGGGACCTCAGGTTGAAGGTTGGGATGGCTGGGGCCTCTTGCCACATGGTCTCTCATACCACAGGAGGGTAGCCTGCCCTTGTTCCATGATGGTTACAGATTCCAGGCAGCAGGAGAAGACAAGCCCAGTATACCCACTCTTCATATCTGCTGGTGTCACATTTTATAATGTCTCATTGGCCAAAGCAAATCACCTGCCAAGCCCAGGTCAAAGAATGGAGAAATAAACATCACCTTCTGATGGGAAGCTGCATGTCCCATTGCAAAGGAGCAGGGAGGATTGGGGGCCATTTACAATCACTGAGTGCAAGGCATTGCACTAGTCACTTTACACCCATTCTTTTGCTTAATCCTGCAAGTACTTCTAGCCTCATTTTAAAGACCAACACAGAAATTCAGAGTGCATATGACCCTCTTCTAATGAGGAGCTGTGCTGGGACTCAAACCCAAACCTGCCCACCTCCAAGACTGGTTGGCTTGCAAGTCCGCCATGCTGAATTGCCCTGGTGCCAAGAACAGAGTCTTACACACTGGAGGTGCCAGCAGGCATTATATTGCCCATCCAACTTGAATTGGAGAACAGACTGTGCAAGGTAGGAATGAACAGTGAACAAGGAAGAGCACATCAAACTTTAAGTCAAGCTCTAGATAAACTTTGGGCCTCCCAATGGGCAAGATAGCTAAGCTTTCTAGACCCTGGGCTTCAGCTTGAACAACTGAGACTATAATGCCTGCTTGGCTTTGGTCATTAGGATGAGGCCACGTGGGAAAATGGAAGTGGGTGTGCTATGGAAAGTCACCTGGGCAGAAAACAGATGGGGAAAAGAAGCTTCTTTTCCCTTCACCTTTCCCTGATAACAAAAGTTTTAACCCTTAAAAAAAAAAAAAAAAAAAGTTTTAACCCTAATCATCAAGTTCCCTTTTTGTTTTTTTGTGTGTTTTTTTATGGTCCTGTTTTTTCCTGGCCTTCACCTATCTTTAAGGAGTCACTTTCCGTGTGTATTTCTTCTCACCTCCTGGGTCGATTTCACCCCCAGCCACCTCTTCCCTGTCTCTTCTCTCGTCTCTGGACCTCAATGCTGACTGCTCTGGTGTATGCATTTCTTCCATGAGTCGGCCTTCACACCCTTGCTTTTCCTCCGGATATTTTCCTGTTTCCTAACACCACTCTCAGTCTGGGCTTTCTTCAGAATTTGAACACCAAGAGGCACCAGCGGTGACCAGAAACAATGAGGCCTAAGAAAACAGGTCATTTGAGCCGGGAGAGACGTCAGTGAAACCATCTTAGTATTTGATTGGCCTTTTGTTAAGAGAATAGTGACTCTTTAAGCTGGTCCTGAGAGACACTGGCCCCTTTTTAGAGTGGACAGAGTTGAGACAGCAGGTACTGAAAGGGCAGCGTTGATAGCTGAAACTAGGTGTTGCCACAAGGCGGAGAGGCATCCACGCAGGAGCAAGCTGAGCACCAGCACAGACTCCCGCCCTTTGGCTTAGGGAAGAAGGAGCAAAGAGCAAAGTGAGGCCTGACGCTGGGAGGCCAGGTGGCTCTGACTGATGTTGAGGTCAAGCTGGGGGAAGCTACGGAGAGAGTGCACGCGACCCAGCCAGGCAGGAGTTGGGAGCCGAGGGGCACCTGGGCCAGAGGCTGAGTAAGATGTTCAAGAGGATCCCGGAAGTACATGCTGATGTAGTACCGGACAGGGCTGGGGAGACACCAACACGGTGAGTTGCGCTTGTGGTTTATACATTCCACCTCTGCTTCGTTTTATCTTGAGATTGGAGTCTCTGCCAACCATGGATGTTCTTGGGTGTATCAATAGTTCATTCTTTTTTATCCTGAATAGTAGTCCACTGTATAAATACCGTATATTCTGTTTCTAGCAATATTTACTGCAAAGACTTTTCTTTCTCCATTGGCATCTTAGTGGAAAATCAATTGACTATATGTCAGTCTATTCATCGACTATTTTATTCATTTGACTTATATGTATATCTTTATGCCAATACCCTAGTGTCTTGATTACTGTAGCTTTATAATACATCTTGAAATCACATAGTGTTAAGTCTTCCAAGTTTGTATTATTTTTTCAAACTCATTTTGGATATTGTAGGTCCATTTGGAATCAGCTCATTTATTTCTTCAAAAAAAGCCTGCTGGAATTTTTATAGAGTTTGTGTTGAAACAATATATAAGTTTAGGAAAAATAGACATCTTAACGATAGTGAATCTTCCATTTGATGAACATGGAAATATTCCATTTATTTAGATCTCTTTCATTTTTCTCAGAAAAGTTTTATAGTTTTCATGTAGAGGTCTTATACATCTTTCAGTAGATTTATTTCTAGGTATTTAAAGTTTTGAATGCCATTGTAAATGGTGCTGATTTTTTAAATTTCATTTTCAAACATTTGTCACAGGTACATAGAAATATGACTGATATTTGTGTACTGACTTTGTAGATCATGATCTTGCTAAACTCATGTAATTCTAGTGATTTTTTTTTTTTGTAGCTCCTTACGGTTTTATTGATATAAAATAAATAATTTAAGGCTAATTAGACAGTAAATAAATTGAGAAACATAGGTGTGACTGTTTTAACCATCTATTAATATGTCTTAGGTTCTAAAGGTTTTATTGCTGTGGTGGTGGTGGTGGTGATAATTTTGATGGGATGATGTATACAGAGGAAAGTTCATAAAACAAATCCTTTATATCAACTGCCAAATTTCAAACAACACCCAGTCTTAGATGGGCCCCAAGACTTTGCAACCACTCATAATTCACACCTTTGTCTATGCACCTTTCAAATTGCAGTAACCGAGTATTAATACCTAGTGCTGTCATTTTTTTCTTCAGTTCTTACACTGTATTTCCTATATGTGCACAGTAGACATGATTTTGAAATACCCTCCAATTGTCACTTCATAAATCACATCCACAGGTTTTGCATCAAACAGGAAGGAGCAAAATTAAAAATGATACTATTCAGAGGGCGCCGACTGTATACTGGGAACCAAGCTAAGCAATTTACATGCATCACTTCATTCATTCCTCTCAAAGACATTATGAAATTAATATCATCATTCGATCTAATTCACAGATGAGGAAACTGAGGCTAAGATTCAGTTGTTTGCCAGGTCACACAGACAATAAGTAGCAGAGATCAAATTTGAATCAAAGTTCTTGACTTTGGAGCCCACTCTTTTGCCCTATTACTTCCAAAGCATCTGCTTAAAAAGCAATCAAAATTCCCTACACTCACTGGGTGCAGAAAAAAGGAATTTAGCCAGACTTGAAAATTCTTAGGCTGATAAGAAATGATACCAACTGTCACTTATTACCACGTAATGTTGGAGGGGTGGTAATAAATCTTTTGTGTCAGCTAAGAGAGGTGCTAAGAAGGCCAAGTTCTCTCCTCAATCCCTCGTCACCATGGGGGTCTGTGTGAAGGGTGTGGGGCTCTGTGGCTGGAGAAGCAGCTCCAAGTCCAGCCTCTGCAGAGAGCAGGTCATCCATAGGTGATGGGCCACATCAAGCTGCAAATGAAGGGTGCATGGTGTGCCCTCGGGGTGCCCCCTGCTGTTTGAGGAGCACATCCAGTTCACACGCACACAAGCCCCCTGCACAGATGTGGATGACGCCAGGGTTGGAATTACATAGCGACCCCCAAACAAAACAAAGCAAACCCAACCACGGGCAGTAAAAGCCTGGCTAACAAGCCCAGGGAGTATTGGCACCAGAATTGCAAAAGGGTCCTCTGTATGCTGCAGATTGCAGAATCAGAGACGCTTGTAAAACAAAACCGGTGGTGCTTCAGTGCAGGCTCCACTTGCCAGTCCTGTTGCTGCATCTGATTTGATTGAGGGAGGAGGGAGCCCTTACGAACTGGGCTTGAGACGATTCAGTGAGACACCATCCTTCGCAGATTCTTCCCAGTTAAATCCATAGTGATGTTTTTATGATCATTTAACTTTTCTATATGTTGACCTTTACCCTTCATAGCTTAGACACGTAGGGGTGGGGAGAGTACTTTATAACTCCTGGTGACATTCCAAGAAAATGTCATTCTCCAGTACCAGCACTATCCTGGAATTTCCAGTCTGGAGAACGGCATTTGGCAGGGTCCTTCAGCATCAATCAGGGCACCTGGAGGTAACAGTGTGTTCTTCAGCTCCAAAAGGCATTCCATTCCAAGAATCTCCATCTTTGCAGTCTGCGGTTGGGTGTGAAGTTCACTCCTTCACAGGCGTCTCCCCCCTTCCATTGCTGGAAACCGTCCAACCCCCAGGCCTGCTCTGAACCCTGGGGTCCATCACCGTAGAAGTGGAGTGAGAATGACGTCTGCTTGTCTCTGCACATTGAAGGACACACATTCTTGGCTCTTTTATGCCACTCTGAACACCACTGACCATGTCGTGGACAGAGAACACAACACAGAAAACAACAGTTGGAAAACCATTACACTGAATAAGCTCTGGGTTACAACACATGGAGGTGGAGGTTTTAAAAAGCCTTTAATGGTCGTACTACCTTATATAATTTTCAGCGCCCCTGACATAATTATTCTCACTAATATACTGCAGTAAGGGTGTTATAGGAAGCATGCTGAGCATTCTGTTCCCTGAATGGCTAATTTTTTCAACTGGAATTCTTTCTAAACTGGACCAGGAATATCATTTTCGCAGAACCTAAGAATTTGCAGCTTTCTACACAGAACCATAAAAATATTTGGTAAAAAGTAGGTGTGTTCTCTAGGAGCTTTCATTTAAAAAATTTTTTTATCTTGAGCATCTCCCTCTTTTACTTTATATTATGAAAAATTTCATACATACAGAAAAGAATGTAATCTAACGAACAACCTTATATTTATTTACCATCCAGATTGAACAACTGTTTATATTATGCCACCATTTGTGACAATCTTGTTTTCTGTTGTTGTTGTTGTTGTAATTTAAAATAAATTACAGACTTTACTACGATAATGTAGTAATGACACTATGTTACTAGGCAAGTTAGCAAGTATCTTTTAAAAATGGGAATATATTCCGCCACAACCTGCACTGCATTGGTTGTTTTTACAGACAATCCACTATCCAGCCACTTCCTGTACAGTGGCAGTTATATCTTAAGGATTGGCCAATTTCAGGCTAAACCTTTTTTTGGCCAAGAAACCATCACTGCATCGCATCGGTGCCAGGTCCCCCCATTCTCAGTGATGTGAAGATTGATGTTTGGGCTAAGAAGGTGCCCACAGATCTTTCCCTTATAAAATTATCTTTCACTTTTATGACTAGCAAGTCATTTGTGGGGCAAGTCTTTGCATCTGTGAGTTATCAGTTTCCCCATCAACTCTTCCCTAAATGTTTCTAAACTCCGCTGATGATTCTTGGCTGAATCAGTCATTTCGTTCAAGATTACAAAACGGTGGTTTTCTAATTTTGTCATTTATTTGATATTTATTAGCTAGCATTCTTTCATAATGAAGAGTTTTCCTCAAAATCAGGACTATTTTGTAACTCTGATGAATAACTAAACATTTCTCCTTTTGTTATGAATTTTTAGAGTAAGTTGTCTTAATAGTTGGAAACTTTGAAATAAAAATAATTCACTGTCCTTATATTGTGAATGCCATACCATTTGCCTTTTCCTGGTGTAAATGGATTCAGCATACTAACATAGTGCCACTTAATTCAGCAATAAACAAAAGAAAAGGTCACATTGGTTAGTTGAGTACGTTGATTAGTTATTGGATTCAAATGACAGTCACTTCCATAAAATGGCTTGTCCAGTATGTTTGTGAGTGGTACTGTGTTCAAATTCTCTCCACCCCCATGCCAGAGGCTCTAGAGGAGCCCAAAGCACAGACTGCCCATTAGAGGAGCCCCTCGTGGGATGGGAATGCCTGAGACCCTCTGCCTCCTCCTCGCTCAGCCATTGGCTGGGGCACCTCAGGACAGCGTGTCCTGGGCTCAAAAGCTGAGGCAGACCTGCCCTGGGGCAGTGAGGCCTTTATTGAAGGGCGTTCAGAGTAGTGCATCCTGTGTCACATGCATGGCAGGTAGGACCCTCTGTCTAATTCACTAGTCCAGTCCCACACCTCACACTCCATCCAGCCCAGCTACCTGCGGCTCCGGGGATAAGCCAAGTTCCCTCATGAGTCCAAGCTGGCTCACTATCCACTCACTAAACTCCCAGTTCTTTAATATTCAGCTCTGGGGTCCTCTCGTCCTGGAAGCATTTCCTAGTTGCCTTTCCTCA
Organism: Rhinolophus sinicus; assembly: GCF_057876585.1. NCBI lineage: Eukaryota > Metazoa > Chordata > Mammalia > Chiroptera > Rhinolophidae > Rhinolophus > Rhinolophus sinicus. The sequence continues at coordinate 7,437,861 of NC_142517.1, forward strand.
AGGCCTCTCACTGTCGTAATTATTGATTTCCTCATCTGTCTCCTTCAGGGGACTGGGAGCTCATGTGAAAAGGGGAAAATCTCCTTTCTTACCGAATCTCTCTTGCTTAGCATTGAGCTGCCACATAGTAGGTGCTGAGGAAATGTCCTCTGAGTGAAACAAATGAATGGAAAAAGAAAAATAGATGACTTTGGTTAAACCTGGGGAAAACACTGATTTCCCTCCTTCCCCCATCCGTAGAAAAAATGGCTGAGCTGATTTGGCTCAAACCACCCTGGGTAAAAAACACCTGGGACTGAGGTGCATGGAGCCTGGACTATTTCAGGCTCAAAGGAAGAAAGTGTTTTGCGTATTAAGAATAGCCAAGGAGGTTATATGTGGGACAAGAGGAGAGAGGGGACTAGATGGAAAGCGTTCTCAGTTTACAAAGAGGTTTGAACCCAAAGCATTGTAATAAAGAGCTAACTTATCAAAGCTCAACCAACAAAACAGACCCTCACACCCCATCCCCCAAAGTGAAAGTGGTCGTGTAGTCACGCTATGATTGAGGAACACCGTGAGTTAAGTGCTTCGGAATATGTGAATAGACATAAATCAACAATTCCCCGCTTCGGAGGCAGCATTCTTGAGCATCCATTAATCTACGGTCGGCTCCTCCTGAAGCTCTGGGCCCCTCTGGCTTTCTCTGTCTCTTAATTGAAGCGGTGTGCCTTGGAGAATTACGGCTTTCCTACATCAGCTTTGCCTTCCAAGGGTGGATTGCAAAACAAACACAGGAAAAAGAAACTGGATTCAATTTCTAGGCAAGAGCTTTTTCTATAAGGACGCACACACCCTCCAAGCTCCGTCCTGGGGCAGGGCAGGCCTCTCGGATCAGCCTTCTAATTGTTGGTGAGTATGAGATGTCAGGCTGTCTTTGAGGTATTACACAGTTGATGAAAGCCAGGGCTGCAGATCAATTCACAATGGGATGAAGACATGCTCTGGAAAATGCAGCTCCACCATCTTTAATGTTCACCTTTTCCTTTTATCCCAACCTTCCCAGTCCCAGGAGCTTAAGAGTTTGCAGTCAGCCCAGTGGCTTGCAAGCACCTCCTTCTTCCCGCTGCCAGACAGATGTCTTCCGGCCTCTTCACCCATCGATGTGAGGCCCCTGATTTATAATCCTGAACCCAGTGAGCAGGGCCTATTGAGGCCAGACCATCACCTGGCCTTTGGAATTAATTTGGAGGGAAATGTGGAGCACAGGGTGAATGGGCCCCCTCATTTAGGTGTGTGTTGTGCAGGTGGGCGAAAAAGACAATGCTTTTGCATGAGGCAGCCTGCTGGTGCCCACATTTGGAAGATATGGAGCCAAGGCCACCTAAATCACGCAGAGAACAGCTGCATGATGCAGGTCATAAATGGTCAGAGCTTACGCGGGTGGGCTGCAGTGACCATACGGCCCCAGGAGCCCAGCTCAGAGGACAGAGTCACTGCGAGTGTCCAGTTTCACTGAAATGCAATAAAATTTTAAAAAGCTTCAGTGAAAAAACGCAAGGAAGAAATTATTTGATTATGCTGTGATTTGCATCGATAGTGTAGGGTGATATTTGACTAGTTCTCCCAAGTCAAAGACCTCTTAAGTTCTCAATTTTAAAAAGTCATATTTAATTGTTTATATTTATTTAACAAACTATTCTAAAGCACCTACTGTGATCCTGAGTGACAAATATTCACCCCCTTCCTCTTTCAAACAATCGTATGAGTAGGTAATGTTATTCCCTTTCTCATGTACCAAATTGCAAGTCAATGGTCATATTATTACATACACATGATGTCTCCTATATGTGTGTTAGAATTCCTCCAACAAACTGGTTTAAGCATTTCATATCAAATTACTAATAGATCCTGGACAAGTCAGAGGTAGAAATGAGACTTACTAGTTTGCGTAGGTATGATGGATATAAAATGAGACATGCTTATATGATCAAAGCGCTCTTAATAATTTCCCAAAGACTGATGGTTTCAGGTTTCCGTGCTTTTCAAATAACCTTATGGAATCAAGCTAGACTGGAAAATAACTGTAAAGAGGAAAAATGAATTAGAGAATGCGCACTCCAGAGTTGAAACTGGTCTTGACCACTAGTGACCAGTGTCTTTAATCAGCTCATGGCTGCTGTAACTCTGCTCTTTGGCTTTTCAGAATTCCCATTGGTCCTCAGCAGCTGCAGCAGGCGGGTAAGGGAATGTACTTACAGGAGTGGCTGTAAAACAAAGCACAACTGCTTTGAAAGACTGCACACTGCTGTTTATTAAGGGCCGAACTGCTGCCAGTGGGCTGGTGCTTTCTGAAGGCCCAGGGGCCCTGCCCTTAAACAGTCCTCTTGGGGGGTTCAGACATTCTTCAGCGTGTGCTGGAGCCTGTCCAGTTCCGACTGTGGGCATCTCTTCCCACCTCTGCATTCGGTGACATTAACTTGGAAGCATTTACACCATGGAAATTGGCAAATGCTCTATAGCAAGGCTACTTTGCCACCCTCAGAACTGGCTGACAAGTACACCACCAGGAAAGGAAGTCTGAAACTTTATGGATCTTTCCAGCAAGGCAGGGCTACATAGTAAAAGAATTTTTTTTTTTTAAAAAAGACACATTGGGAAAAATGGAAACCATAGTACAGTTGAGCCTTGAACAACACGGGTTTGAATGGTGTGGGTCCATTTATACTCAGATTTTTTTCAACAAACACAGTAAATGTATTTTCTCCTCCTTATGATTTTCTTAACATTTTCTTTTCTCTAGCTTACTTTATTGTAAGAACACAGTATATACCCCAATAAACTTTAATTACAAATATATGTATTTTAAAAAAAGAATACAGTATATAATACATGTAACATACAAAATCTGTGTTAATCGACTGTTTACGTTACGGGTACTATTTCCAGTCAACAGTAGGCTATTGATAAAGTTTGGGGGGAGTTAAAAGTTACCCATGGATTTTTGACTGCGCTGGTGGTTGGTCCCCGTAACCCTTGTGTTGTTCAAGGTCAACCGTACTCTAAGAAGATTGCAGGGCTGCTTCTGAAGAACCAATGGCTCTGGTGTTCAAGACGGCCATCTTTCAAAAGAACCAGGGAAAGAGCGTGGGGACCTCATGCTTGTCCTCACAAACCACAGATAGAGGCAGGTAGACAGACAAAACTGCTTACCCACCTGCTGTCTCAAATCCATCCCATGCTGGGCGGAGCCAACCTCTTCTCGAAACCTCTCTTCCCACCTGACTTGCCCTGGAAAGCATCAAAATTCATTCTTTTGTAACTTGTATCGATCAGAAGAAAACATTGAGGCAGCTAACTGTATTAGTTTTCCTGTGGCTGCTGTAACAAATTACCACAAGCTGAGTGGCTTAAAACAGCACCGATTTATTCTCTTACAGTTCTGGAGGTCGATAGTGGATCTCGCTGGGCTAAAATCCAGGTGTTAGCAAGGCTGCATTCCTTTCTGGAGGCTCTAGGGGAGAATCCATTGCTTTGTATTTTCCAGCTTCTAGAAGCTGCCTGCATTCCTTGGCTCATGGCCTCTTCTCCCACCAGCAATGGCTGGTCCAGTCTTTCTCACATCGCATCATCTGACACTGACCCTTTGCCGCTGTCTTCCACAATGAAGGGCCCTTGGGATTACACTGGGCCCATCCAGATAATCCAGGATAATCTTCTTATTATAAGGCCCGCTGGTGAGCAACCTTAATTCCATCTGCAACCTAACCTGGCCCTTGCCACATAACGTGACACAGTCATAGGTTCTGGGGATTATGACTTGGACGTCTTTGGTGGGAAATTATTTTGCCTGTTAACAGCAACACATGACACCTAAGGTTTTCAGTGAAACACCCTGAAAGTGACTTTAGAATCATATATATATATATAATTTGTTGCTGTTGTAGAGGGACTTAACACAACTATACCCCAGCCTCGCTTCTCAGTGATGGCCAAGGAAATGTGAGATGGAAACACGTCTGTCCTAGACTTTGGGAATGGGTTTTTCTGAGAGCTCTATAGTCTTAAGGCCCCAAATTGGAGGTGCTAGTGCTTTCCTCCCCCAAATGGTTAACCAAACTCCTTAAAATTGTACCCTTTGTTCCTAGCTCGGCATGGCTTAGCTATAACTAGAAGTTCTCTGGTGCCTGCCACCCTTGCGTACATGTTGAAGCCCAGCACACAGGACCACACCTGTCTTAGACAGTCAGGTAACCTTCTTGACAAGTACCATGGAATGTCCAATGGGAGATTTATATCTGAAGGCAAAGAAGGTTAATTGTGCCGACCTGGGGGGACCTAAACACTGACTGGAATCCCCTTTGGTGTCAGGCTGAGCTGTCACGGAAGCACGTTCCCAACCTGCCTGGTCTTTGGCATTTCCAAGGACTCCACAGAACCACGGTGGAGCTGGCTGGGGAACAGAGAAGCCAGACTTAAGAACCATGGGCTTGTAGGTCATGAAATGTACTTTTCTGCCAGGAATGGAGTACATTTCCTTAGAGTTTGGGGGACCGGAATTGAACCAATATCTGTCTCTTGATAACATAATTCAAATACAGGGTAATAGCGCCTGGGGGACAGGGAGTGGATTGGAGGATTATTCATTTCACCGCTCTGGAATAGGTCCCAAAGGAGACCACGCGCAGGGAGACCCAGCCCAACAAATTGCTGAATCTCTTTGGGTTTGCAAAACCCTGTCCAAGGGTTCTGTGTGTCACCCACGTCTCCACCATCCCCAACATGAGGCCTCTTCCCCAAACCTCTAAGCCACCATATGAGCCAACATTTTCTAATAATCATTTCCTACATAAAATCAACAAGGGGAAAAAATTCCTCTTCGAGCACATGTCTAGATGATTACATTTCTCTTTGACAGAGAATTATCAGTGACGGCCCCATGGCTCTTAAGACTGTAGAGACTGTAAACCTCTGATTAATGGGGTAAGACAGATTGTTGATATTCATGGAATTCAATATTCTAACCTCAGACCCATGTTTACAGCACATTGACTTGCAACTTTGAAAAAAGCCCTGCTTTTTTATGTTTGGTTATTAGGAGAGAGCTCTGGAGAAAGGGAACCAGGCCAACATGTCTAGTTGGGTAGCCTAAACCAGACTATGTATTTTATGTAGTGATTTAGGATTTAAAACCCAAATAATGCATGGAGATACTCTGACCACAATATTTTTCCTATAGTACCTGTAACTGTGCTTAGATCTACGCCTTCAAAGTCCTCTGTGATTAACTTTTCAAAGCAGTGTGACACTTTTCCGTTCTAACAAGAAGCAGAGAAGGTAACCCATGAATCTCAGGCTGCTATCGTTGTTTATTTTTTCTTTACTTCTTTTATTTAAGAAAAAAAAAAGTAAAACACGGAGCTCTTCATGAAATGTGACTCCCCTGAAGAATGATAACATTTCAGTCCTCGTTTGTGCGGCACCCAAGTTCATGGTTAGATGAAGGTGACCACTTTTATTTCCATCATCTTGTTATGGCTTCAAAATCATGCTGTTATTATTTGCCCCATTTTGCAGAGGAGCTAAATGAAGAACAGAATGAATAACTTACCCCAAATTACCCATGAAGCCAGGGTTATTAGAATTCCCAGGCCAGTGGGCTCACCACAAAACTATACAGCTTGACAAGTAGACACGGTGCCGAGAACAAGCCAAGTCTCCATCCCACACCGTCGTTGTCCACTCCCCAGGCAGGAAAGAGGCCAGATGTAATTTGTTCAAGCAAAAAGAGCACAGAATGGGTGGGGGTGGGGGGATGTCATTTGAATATTTTAAAGATAAGGGAGAAAGTATTTCCTTAGAGGTTACTAAAAATTATTTTCTAAAGCAAAACTGATGAGTAAATCATAAATATAAGGCGACGTGTGGGTTGGAAGCCATCCACTGTGGAGAATTGGTGGGGCTTCACATTAGGAAGGAATATGGGTCCTTTTCCTCAGGAATGCTCCAGAAGAAGTACGGTTATGTTTTTTTGAGCCAGAAGTGAAAATAAGCTTAGTATTCAGCTGAAGGATGAACCGGAGCAGAATTATGAAGTGGGCGAAGTTCATCTTTTCCTGTTTCCCCTGGGGTCCCACCTTTTTGCTGCAGCCTACTTCCTGTCCTTGGGTCTTCGTGGTGACTCATGTCTGCTAAAAGGACCCACAGTGCAGGCCCCATGGAATGCCCCATTGTCCCACCCCATCAAATATCACCCATCCTAGTCCTATTCCTTCAGAGTTTCTGTTTCCCTACATGAAATTGGATGCGGGTGGATTAAGCAGAGAAATTACCCTAATGAATACATTAACTGGATGGTATGTCACCTCTCACAGATGACAGTGATAATGATAATCCTCATCATCATAGTGGCATTTTCATACATTAAGAGATTTAAGAGTATCATGGAAGGAATGCAAAGAAAATGAAAAAATAATATTCAGCTTCTGCCACTCAAAATAGGATTTTGCAGCAAAACAATAAATTGGACAGTAAAGTATTTTTGAGAGAAAGGCTTCCCTCAATCCTTTTCTATCCATTGGCATACTCTGAGCCAGGCATGGAAGACTAAACCATAGAGTTTTATATTCAGAAGGAAGGAGGGAGTGGCCCCTGCTCCTTCCAGCTCTGGAGGATTATGGGACGTAGGCGGCTGGCAGAAGGAATTAGTGGTGAAATGTGTGGGTCCCAACTCACCTCTCCTGGAAGAGACCCAGAGGGAAGAAAGTGCTTTCACTCATTAGAAGGGAATACAGAAGGCTGACAGTTCATGCCGCTGTGTATTTGGGGGACATCACTCTGCTGGGTGGTCCCTCACCAACACAGAGAGTCCCTGAGAAAACAAGAGGATGTAGGGGCATTGTCTGGCAGAGTCCAATGATACCCGAATGAGGCCATTAGACAGCTGAGTGGCAGAGTCTGCCAGGTGGCCCACTATGGTGGGCACCAAGTGACTTGCATCAAAGCATGTCCAGAGGTAGATGGAGGCCATGGCAGACCCCAGAATGCTCTCCCAGAATGTTCTCTGCTGTACCCAAAGCCATGGTACAGGGCCACTTGATCCTGACTAGTCAAGAAGGAACAGCTCTAGGTTTCATCAGCCATGAACACCGCTGGCCAACTGCACTCAGCTGACCAGCCCCACCCACGGACCTGTATTAGTACCAGGCCTCTTCCCCCAAGGGAGGGCTCTTGAGCCCTCCTCTTTCCTCCATTTTCCTAGATAGCACCTTGGAAGAGACACAGGGGTGAGAATGGAACCAGACAGGTCAAGATAAACCTTTGGAGACTGTTTAAACCAGTGGGTCTGAGGACTGGGGCGAGTCCTCAAACTGTTGCCAGCAGGGGATGACAGAAGTACAAAAACTGAGGGGAGCTATCCAGAAGCTCTTGTAGCAATTTGACAGGATAATTTCATGTTTATTGAAACCGATCAGGGAAAAAAAATTGACTGGTACTTTGTATGTCTTTTTAAATTTTATTTTCTAGTAACTCTTTTCTATTGGATTTCATGAAAGTATCTGTAACCAATTGGAAATTAAAGAGAAACAAACAAAATAAAAGGGTTCCGTTACCACACAGATAGTTCAAGAATCACTGGGTTATGGCTGGGACTAGGTTTTAAACCAGACTAAATACTACATTTTTTTTCTCCCCCTTCAACCCAGTGACTAGGGTCTTAAAGAGGAAGATCAGATTAATTTGGAAAAAATAAACAATATTGCAACGTTTCCTGCACTCAGTATTGGAATAAAAATGACTATTTTCCCATTTTACCTCCAGGGCATCTCTCAAGTCTTCTCTTTGGCACCTCACCCGCCCACAACCCGTGTTACCCCTCTGAGGGGAGGGGCACGTCCTAAAGGGTAACTAGTGTGGGGCTTTAAGACTGACAAGCTGCAAAGCTTGACTTGAAAGATGTGAGAGATGGCCCAGCAGGAGGAACTAGTGTTAGGAGCACACAAGTGGGGTCCCCGTGAAGTGAGACCTCGCGAAGCAGAGAGATCAGGTTCTGCGTGTAGGAAGCTTACGCGTCAGGGCACCGTGATTGTGACCTTGGTCTTGTCAACGGCGATCATTTTAAAGGCAAAAATCTGTACACAGATCCCATATACTATTAGGTTGGTGCAAAAGTAATGGTGGGTTTTGCAATTATTTTTAACCTTTTAAACTGCAATTACTTTTGCACCAACCTAATAGAAAAATCCACATTTACTGGACCAGTCCCTTACAGAGGAATATTCTCGAATTTTGAGGATGCTGCACTTTCAGATAGATCTATTTACCTCGGATTCCCTCAAACAATAACCTCCCCAAACCATGTAAGTGATGTGTTGGAGATAATTAATCACCCCAGAAGTGAGGGAAAACATTTCACATAAACATACTCTCATAGGAGCCTCTTCAACTGAAAATCAATCGGAGACAAGATATTTGGACAAAACTGGTGTACGTTAATGCAATTCCATTTACTGAGACCTTTTCTCAGCCAGACAACTGTGGGCAAAGAGAGAACTCACAGGAACTGGTACCTCTTGTTCACGCACTGTTCTAAGTGCTTTTATGTCATTCGTCCCGTTTAATGCTACTGTTTCCCCGAAAATAAGACCTAGACAGACAGTCATCTCTAATGCGTCTTTTGGAGCAAAAATTAATACAAGACCTGGCCTTATTTTGGTATAATACAATAATAATATATATAATATAATATAATATAATATAATATAATATAATATAATATAACATAACATAACATAACATAATATAATATAATATACCAGGTCCTATATTAATTTTTGCTCCAAAAGACACATTAGAGCTGATTGTGTCTTATTTTTGGGGAAACACGGTAGGTCTTATTTTTGGGGAAACACGGTAACAGCCATCCGCTGAGGCCAACAGCGTTCTCTGCACAGAAAGAGACCACAGAGAGTTGAGCTGGGGAATTGGCCAAAGGTCACATGCCTGGAAGGGCAGAGCTAGACTTCCAACCCACTGTCTATTGGACTCAAAAGCTGTGGTTCACTGACCACACCCATAATCTATTGGCCATGACACCCCAAGAAAAGGGATTCAATGGAGTGGACCAAAAGGTGCACAGCGACCAGGGTCATCTCCCTCCTTTGTGGCTCTATCGCTGGGTAGACTTCTGACTTAGGTGACCTGTGACCCTGGGTGAGTCTGATATCAATGGAAGATTTTCCAACCTGTAAAGTAGGTGGGTTTAACTAGAAAATACTGGAGGATACATTTGATCAATTGAGGGCTCCAGAGAAGCAATCAACACGTCTCTCTGCTCTGAGAACCGTAAACTGCAATTAGAAGGGCTGTAGCTGCCACTCCCCTCTGTCAGCCAGTAAATAAGGCAGCCACACTCCACATCAGGAAGTGAGGTACAGTAGCCCACCCCACCCCGGCTTCTCTGTGGTTTCAGTTACTTGCCATCAACCAGGGTCTGAAAATATTAAATGGAAAGTTCCAGAAATAAACAATTCATAAGTTTTAAATTGCGTGCTCGTCTGAGTAGCCGTCCTGCTCCATGCTGCCTGGGATGTGAAACGTCCCTTTGTCCGGCGTTTCCACACTGCGTTCGTCCCCACCCCCGCCTCCTCCAGTCACCTAGTAGGCCTCTCAGTTATCAGATCAACTGTTGGGGTATCACAGAGCTTGTGTTTAAGTAACCTAGCTTTGACTTAATAATGGCCACGCAGTCACTCACGTAACTCTTATTACAGTACATTGTTATAATCATTCTATTTTATTATTGTCAATCTCTTACTGTGCCTAAGCTACAAATTAAACTTTACCATCAGTACATGTGTATGTATAGGAAAAAATGTAATGGTTTGGTTCATATGTATACGGTTTGGTTCTAGCCACACTTTCAGGCAGCCAGTGAGGGTCTGGGAAAGTATCCCCCACAGATAAGGGGGGGCTACAGTAATGACATTACTCGCCATCCACCAGACTGCAAAATGCCCTTGCAGGAACTCTGCAATTTGGGGCTGATGTTTGTGGATTGACTTCTCTGGGGTTAAAACTGGAGATGCAGGATGGGAAATGATCAAAGCAAAACTTTTTGAGATCCTTTACCCGGAGGAAGTGCAGCCCAAGTCAGATTTACTGTGCAGAGTGAACTGTGGGTGTGTGTGCACCCAAGTAAACACACACACACACAGACACACACAGACACACACACACACACACACACACCAACCTACAGAAAAGCAGGGCAAGACTGGCCATGTGCGTCCACATTTGCTGTCTTGGAAGCTTCTTTTTTTTTTTTTTTATTAAATTTATTGAGGTGACAATTGTTAGTAAAATTACATAGATTTCAGGTGTACAATTCTGTATTACATCATCTATAAATCCCATTGTGTGTTCATCACCCAGAGTCAGTTCTCCAAGCTTCTGTTAACGCTAAAAACGCTAGGCGGGACCCACATGTCTTTGGAGATCGTCGTCACACACACCAACTGACCAGTCTTCACTTAAGAAAGAGAAACCGCCTGTAGCCCCTGGGGTTGTATTGTAATGAGCTCGCTTTCCAGACGGCCTGCAAAAGCTGCTCACAAATTCCACATCCATCCATCACGCCAGCAAGCCCCAGTGGGCTCCCACACTCCTTCGCTTTTACAAAACACTGGAAACGTTTGAGAAAACTTACGACCTTGGAACACGCTGTCTGTTTTCTTACAACTTAATGAGACTAAATCGTTGATAAATTCTGTTTTGAAGCCTAATAGCGCACCCTCGGGCGGGGCGCAGGCAGCCAAACCCAACTTTCCCCGGGACTGACTCCTGCGCTGAGAAGCGCGCACGCGCGGGGTCACCGCCCACAGCCCCTCCTCTGGTTTGTATTCTCCGGGGATTTCTAGCAAAGCCAAGGCGGTTTTTGCCTGTTGTCGTTTGGCAATTTGTTTAAAACCCTTCCTAATACATTCCAAATACTAGAAAAGCCGCTCGGAGTTCGGCAGAGCTGTTACACGCATTCTAGAAAAACAGACTGCTAGAATCCTCAGTTAGGTAGAGTTAGAGGTGTTCATTCATTCATTAGATAAATGTCCACGAGGGCCCCAGGAGCCCAGGAGATGTCAGAGAGGCTGACCTTTGCTCTCGGGGACCTGCAGTGCGCTGGGATGCCCACCAGATGAGGAAACAGTCCTGCAAACATGGAGTTTGGTGAAAAGCATTTGTGGCTGTGATTTGGGGGGAGGTTTCAGAATTGGAAGGGGTCATGGGAGACCTTTCAGATTTGGGGGATCCCTCCCAGGCTGCCTCAGGCCTCTCAGTGCTGTAGATGTGGGGCAGGATATATCCATGTTTATTAAGAGCCTTCAGGATGAGAATACATCCTGTGGGACCACTAGGCCTCCTCTGCCCCTCAGGAACTTAAAATATAGTTGGGGAGGTTGGACATCGGTAGGCCTGTACTACTGGAAACACTGTTATGTAAACCCCAGAATACCAGTTCCAACCTCAGATCTCAGGCTCGTCTCAGCTGTGTGACTTGGGGCAAGTTTCTTAACCTCTCTGTGCCTCACTATTCCCATTTAGGAAATGGCAATAATAATAATAGGTATTGTCTGTGGATGTTGTGAGTGAAGCACTCAGAACAAGGTAGGACTGATTCACACTGAGCACTTCTTGTGTGTGGTCATTTATGTTATTACTCTGGCCCTTTATCCACCTCTCTCTCTATCCCACGGGGCACCTCTAACCATGCATTGCAGCTCTTCATGCACAACTCCATCTTCAGGGCCAGGGTCTGTGCTGCTGGAGTACCAGGGACCAGGCAGCAATCAATGTTCCTTGAAGGGAGGAGGGAACAGGAACAAAACTGGAGGAGGTGGTGGGAGCCAGGAGGGCTTGGATGGATTGGTGTGGTCTGGCCACGTTACTTCATCCCTCTCAAGCACAGGAACTGGGGCAATCTGAGAATATCTCCCTCCAGGTGCTATTGACTGTGGCAGGATGCTGCCAGTGGCTCACCAGGGAGACCGGTGTCCCATCCATGTTGGGGAGAGTAACTGACCATGAAGGGGAGAGGTGTCCCAGTCACTCACCTCCCCTAAGTGCAGCCAAGCCTGGTCCTAGGAAGCTAAGGAGTCTCCAGAGTGGGCACAGGGCTCCGGGGAAAGTGGGGGCAGGAAATGGGGAGAAAAGGCTTTGGGGTGCTGGGGCTGGCTGTTGGGTACCCTGAACGCTGACTCAGGAGGGGCACCAAGCAGATATGTGCTGGAAGGCGCATTGGCTGGGCCGAAGACCCGCTCCCCCCAGGTGTCTGTGCACAGGAGGGGACCCCGCCTTGCTGGGGCTGCGGCCTCTGCTGTGCTCAAATGCATTGCCCTAGCTCCCTTCACCTTGGCCCTTGTACTTCCTAGTTCAGTAAACCAGGAGCCCATCAAAGCAAGAAGTAAGACCACAGCAGGTGCTGTCCGTTCCCTCGGTCACCTCGAAGTGAGTCCTCTCACTGGACAGGCTCCTCTGTGGGCACAGCGACCTTGTGATGCAATGCCTGTCACAGCTCAGCAGCCTCCAGAAGAACCGGTGCACATCCAGTCCCTACTGAAACAGTACCATTTGTCAGGCCTGTGCCCAGGGCTTGGCGTGTCTTACCTTACCAGCTCCTCAGGGCAAGACAGCTGACATGCTCCACCTAGAGATGAAGATAGGAGGGGCCTCTGCACCCCGAAAGCCCAGGCAGGTAAAGGCACTCAAACTCAGAGCAGCGATGAGGGTAAGCTTCCTCCTAGTGGAGAGAAGAGTTGTGGGCATTCCAATGCATTCATTCTAGAAAATGCAGAGAGCCTTTCCACTTCAACAAGGTGTTTTGTTTTCATTTTGTGTGATAGAGGTTCAAATTTACTTCATAAGTCAGTAAAAGCTAGTTTGGCCAAAAGTAGGGTTGATTTTTTGGCTCAGGTATGAGTCTTAATCCAGCTCAATCGTGGCCATCTCTGGAAAGTGAACATGAGAGCATTTGGGCAATAATTTCCAGCAAATGTCAGCAGGGACCCTCGTAGGGGGTACGGCCTCAGGTCAACACGTTTGGCGGTGAGTGTGAGCTAGTGACCCAAGGGCCCGAAAGTCCATCCATTCGACACAACCATCAGCTCCCCTTTGCACATGGGACCTCTTTTAACAAGGACAGGGCCTCGGAAAGTCCACTTGTCTATTCACATAGACAGTACAAACACACACATCTCTGCTTTCACTAGAACCATTCTTCTTATTATTTTTTAAGGCCACTGGATGTTTTGCTGCTGAGAAAAGCAACTGCCCGTCTCCATATCCTTTTTATGACTTGGGAGAAGTTTTCTTTTGAATGTTCAGAGGTACCTTCTAGTTTTCCTGCCTTTGGCTCGTGCCAGCGAGCTGCTTACAAGAATACCTCAGGACTCCGTGCCAACTCTGTACAACATAATCAGTTGCAAATGTTTCGGGGTGGATGACTGATGAACGTAGTAACTTTATCACGTCTCCCATTTTTTACCGTTCGCAAACTGTAGAAATCTCACATGAGACAACCTCCTCTCCTACTTCCTCCCCCCACCCAACAGTCCTTTCAAAATGCTGAAAACAGCAGCCAAGAAGGATGTCTGCGGCTGGGAGTGGCAGAGCTGACAGGGTCATGGTGGGCGCATCCCAGCCTACAAGAAAGTGTTGAACTGAGTTGCTGTCTGTTTCAGGGCTTCTAACAGCACGGGAGAACTTTCTGCGACACGATTTTTCTTTGCACATGAAAATTGGACCCCCTGGTGTGGTCCTGCAGCAACACTGGCTAAGGGATGGTGCCTGGGGCATCGGGGGTGTCCATGAGGGGTGATGGAGCGGGTTCAGAGATGCCTGGCCCCCAGGCTGTGTCTCAGACCCAGATCAGAAAAGCAGCTCCCTGACCGCTGTGACCCATCTCCTCCCTAAAGAATGTGCTGGCTGTAATCCAGCAGCGATCTGTGGGCCTCTACCCCGTGCCAGGCACCCAGTCCAAAGCAGGGAACAAAATGGTGATCAAGGTTTTGGGCTGAAGAGGGCAGTCAGATAAAGAACCTGGGCAGTAGAAAGACTGATAGTGCCAAGAAGGGGTTTAGGACCCAGTTCCACTGGCCAGCGCCTGCAAGGATGAGGCTCAGGGGACAAAGTTATCTGAGGGCCAACAGCCTATCTGTTTGGGGCCTCCTTCTTGCCAGCAGGGAGGCCCAGAGAATGCCATGGAGTTTCTGTGTTAGTTCCCTGGGACTGCTGTACCAAAGTACACAGACTGGGCGGCTTACAGGGCAGGAAGTGATTGTCTCCCAGTCTGGAAACTGGAAGTCCGAAATCACGGTGTGTTCAGGGCTGGCTCTTTCTGGAGGCTCTGAGGGAAAGTCCTTCCATGCCTCTCACGTAGCTTCTGGTGGCTGCAGCAACGCTTGGCTTTGGCTGGTAGATGCCTCGCTCCAGTCTCTGCCTCCATCTTCACCTGGTCTTCTTGCTCTGTCTTTGTGTGTCCCTGTCTCTCTATAGCCTTCTTCTGAGGACAATGTCATTTTGGATTAAGGGCCCATCCTACTCCAGTATGACCTCATCTTAACTAATTACAACCGCAAATAACCTATTTCCAAATAAGGTCACATTCTGAGCTTCTCCATGAACATGAATTTGGGGGGTGGGGTGTTTGGGAGCTGGAGCTGGTGTATTAAATTAAGAGCATGCAGACTGTGACCTGCTGCAGGAGGAGGCACAGCCACCCACACGGGTGGGCAGGGGGCTCCTCAGCATCCAAGCTGTCACTTTGGGGAAGTGAAAGCCCCAGGGCCATTTTGAGTGAAGGCGCAGTTTCCGTACATTCACACAAAGGAAGTCAAGTCACAAGGTTTGTTACTTACAGACCCCAGAAACAGGCACAGTGAGTGGGGGAAGGGCAGTCCTCCATCCCAGGTCAAGAGCAAGGAGATCAGGGCAGCAAACACCTATTACTTATAAAGTGGTTGGAGCCCAGGTCACTAACTTTTTACAGGCTCAGCTCTATCTAAGTGGTTATTTCAAAAGGTGCCTCGGGAAAAGCAAAGTGGGAACTTGTGGCAGGAATCCTAAGCTGAGTCCTTATCAAACTGTCCAGTGGGTGTGAACGGGGTGTCACACTGTCAGATGCCTGGGCAGTAACTCCGAGTAGCTATTTTCTCATCATTGGGGACACCGCCCACCACAGTCTCTGTAGGGAGCAGGTGGCACGTGCTGGTCTCTCGCGTAGCATGGTGGCTGTTGCTGACGTAAGGAAGCAAGCAGAGACAGAAAGAGAGGAGCAGGGACCTCTGCACAGGTTACCAAGAAGTGGAGAAGGCCAGGAATAAGGACCATGACCTGCGGACTGAAACTGAGAAGAACCAGGGGAGGTGGTCCAGGGCGCACGCAGTAGACAAACTTGGCAACGGGGGCAGCTCTGTATGAAGGACAGGGATGGGACAAGTGCTGGGCACACAAATGCAAGGGCCAACTTTGCAGATGCACCTGAGAAACCCCAACAGAGACGGGGATAGGGCACCCCTTTGATCTCTCTTGACAGGATGACTCAGCAAACCACTTACCTTAGGGCCGCTCAGTTTCTCCCTCAATGATTAAAACTCTGCCCTAAGGCACTCACGCTGAAAAAGTATAAAGCGAAGTCTGTACAATATCTCGTTCTGCACCAATGAAGAAAAAGTTTACTCAATCTTTTGGGTCCCCGTGAGAGTGGCCACGCCTCACTGAAATGGCAGCATGTCTTGGCTATCTTGGAGTCACTGTAAAATACTTGATATATTTTCAAAAGAAAAATACTTTAAATTCACTGAAATTTAAATATAGAATGGGGCCATGCAGGTCTTTGGGGCATTTCGAAAGACAATATTTTTAAATGAATCCAAATGCAGGGATGTCACCATTCCAAGAGGCAGCCCTCATGACTCCCAGTTCATTCATTGTTTCCACCATTCAATAGATACGGACATCACACCATCTAAGTTTCTGGTGCCGGGGCAGAACAGTGAGCAATGCAGACGAGGGTATCATTACAGCCTACAGTCCAGGAAGGTGAGAGATGTTAGAAAACCAGCAACATGCATGGCCTCTGGAGAGCCACCTCTGCTCGGGAGGAAAGTTAAGTATGGGGGAAGGGAACGTAGGTGCCATGAGGCCAGGGAGGGGTTGCATGAAGGAAGCTGGCCAGGACAGGGCTTCCTGAGATGGTGACTCGAGTGAAGACCTGAAGGAAGAGAGAAAGTTTTCTGATTCAAATCCGTCCCTGGCTCCAGCGTCCTTACCTGGGACAGGTGACTTCCTCTAGCGTCAGCAAGAGCCGGGAGCCCCACCCTGGTGTGATTAAAAGTGGCTGTGAGTGGCTGACTGGGGTTTCGGAAAATGGCCTCTCCTTTCCCAGCTTAGCCTGTGGCTGGGACAACCCCAGAAGCAATTCTCGCCCCACCTGCCCTTCCTCTGGGAAATATTCCAGAAGAGGTTTGGTCTCTAGAAAGCGAGTGAAGGAAAAATGTCATCCAGGGCCTCTGCAGGGGTCTCCCAGGGAGGCCCGCACACCTGCCAGTTGGGCCTCTGTGTCTCAAGGGCAGCTCCTCTTACCCGGGAGCCCACACGTAACTTCTCCTCATCAATTCACTTTTCAGCACCAAATACATCTTTCTCATTTTACAACATTTTCTTACACTTCTACCATTTTGGCTTCAACAAGAATTCTCGGTAGCTGAGGTATATGAGAGTGTGTGTGTGTGTGTGTGTGTGTGTGCGCGTGTGTGTGTGTGTTTAATGAACACCTGAAGGAGTATAAAAACCTCATTTGAAGAAAACTCCCTTTCTTTCCGTTCTCTACTTTTGCTCTTGCGGACAGAAATCATGGCAAGCTGGATAAGTTTTTGTTGTTGCTTTTTTAACTTACCAAAAATTAACCCTCTGGGCATGGTGACACAAGATAAAGTGGGAAGCCCATACTGTAGACATTTACTGAGCACCTTGATAACTGAGGCATTGTGCGTGGTGTGGGGATTAAGAGGGGAAAACCCCAGTCTTGCTCTCAGGGGCTCACAGCCTAGTTGAGCACCAGACATAACAAGGTCACCATCACCATCGCTTTGCAACTGGACTATGCCCAGGGCATTATGGGAGCCCAGAGAAGGGGCATCCAGTGCAGTCTGAGGTCACCACCGTTAGAGAAGGCAAGAACCCGTCACCTTGCTCACGTGTCATCTTGGAAGGGAGTTCCTCATGTTCCCCAGATCGTCCTGGACAATCTGAGCTCCTCCACCCCTGGGCTTCCACATCCCCTGACCAACCCCAGGGGGGCAATGAATTCATCACTGGAGCATCAGTGAGATCTGCTTTACTCTATCAGGACCAGGTAGGAGAGGGGAGAAACGGATGTGGAGGTGTGGTCAGGGTACTGATCCAGGTGTGTCCTCTGCCAGAGACCAGACCTGGCCACACGCAGGCCCCCACCCCTGGCGAAGTCACAGAAGATTCCAGGCTGCCCACGTCTCCTACATCTTGGAGGCCCCTTTGCTCCTCCCATCTTGTCTGCTCTCCCAGGAGTGCCTTGACCAGCTTTTGATGATGCACACCTCTGGGGCAGGACTATTTCTGTTACTCATTGGGTCCCTTAGTCAGCAGATACTTGTTGAGTTCCAAGTACGTACGAGGTGCTGCTCCACAGTCAAGCAAATAAACTAGACTCAGACCCTGCTCTCATGAAGCATAGAGATCCGTGAGGAGACAGCTGTTTATCACGCAATTACACAAACAATATGAAGATGCATCTCTCTAAGTGCTAGGAGAGGAAGGTCCCAATGACCTACCATGGCAGTCAAGGAGTGCTTCCTGGAGGAGGTGAACATGAGTAGACATTAACCAGGAAAGAGGGGAAGGAAGAGTGTGCCTGGGAGAGGGAACAGCATGTGCAAAGGCCCCGTGGTAGAGGAGAGCACGGTGAATATGAGGGACTCAAACAAGGCCTTGGGAGCTGGAGTTGAGAGGGCAGGGAGAACCTGGAGGAAGAGGAGGATGGAGAGGTGAGAGGGCCTGTGAGCCCACGCAGAGCAGCAGCCTTTGTGCTGGCCCATTGGAGAACTGTTGTCTTTGACAAAAGCAAGGGGCTCACCTTACTTCCAACACCATTTACAACTCACCATAGCTGTCTCCTCTGACAGATCAGGCCAAGCGCAACTGACTAGCCTGAGGCACGTGGCCACTGGCAGGCAGGGAAAGGACTCACCTCAAGGCCTGGGGCTGCTCCCTGCCCGCACTGCTGCCCTGTGAGGCTGCAGGCCGCCCCACCCCTCCCCGCCTGGCCCTGGGAGACCCACTCCCGGAGTTGAGGGCTCATTAGTGTCACAGGCTTGGCATGGGCACCATCTCGTTTACCTTCGCTCTCCCACAATTGATCCATCATGCGGGGACCAAACTGCCATCCCTCCACGTGTTTTTGATTCCCTTAATGGCCCCTGGGCTTTGCTGAGCTGCACTTGCGTCTGACAGGCTCACACAGGAAAGCGCTTTTGGAAGGTTCTTTCTGGTCTCCTTACACAACCATTTAAAACCTTTTTTTTTTTTTTAAGTAAGAATTTTGTGTTTTCTAATCCTTTGAAAATACGTCCTCCATGTTATTCAAATGTACTATTTCAAGCAGATAAGACATGCATACGCTGTAAAATATGAAAGATACAAACACGTACAGAGTAAAAAGTCTTTATCCTGCTTTGTCCTCCAGACCCCCTGTTCCCCGCCCCAGACACAACCCCTGCTAAGTAGTTTCTTCCTGGTGTTCTAGCATATGCACCATGAAAGAACTAGAAGCCTCCAAACCGGTGGGGTTTGGAATACTTTTCAACTTGAAAATGCGGGGTTTGCTCTATTCAAAGTTGATTTCCTAGGAATGTTCTAGCTTGAAAAATACTCCTTGTCACTTACTGTGAGGTTTTTCAGCCCCGGCATGATTGCTGTCTGAGGCCGGATCACTCTTTGCAGTGGGGGCCATCCTGTGGGTCCTAGAAGGCTGACCAGCATCCTTGACTCTATGTCAATGCCACACTGCCCCTCCCAGCTGTGACAACCAAAAATGTCTCCATATATTGCCAAGTGTCCTATGGGTGGTGTGTGTGTGTGTGTGTGTGTGTGTGTGTGTGTGTTGTGTGCAAAATCACCTCCAGATGAGAACCACTGATTTATTGTGGTTATTTAAAATGTACTCTCCCTCTCATTAGAAAAAGAATCTGGAGGACTTACAAAGATTCAAAACTCCAATAAGATTAAAAATAAACATTTACAGATTGGCTCAAAGTTGAAAATCATTAAGGTTGGTGATGGATATATGAGGGCTTATTATAGTATGTTTGCTATTTTATGTCCGTTTGACATTTTTTACAATACAAAGATAAATGTTTACATTATGTTTGAAATTTTTCATAATAAAAAGGATAAGTGCCTATGTTGAAGAAAGCGTGACAGAGGGCAAGGGAAGCAAAAGTGGTTAATTAGTAGACCTGAAACTCATGTGCTAAGATCTTGTCCATTTTGCTGGGGGTGGATTTGAATCGGAGATTCTTGCACTCAACCCAAAGATAGAACGAGACCAGTTAGAAGCATCAGTGTCTAGTGATGAAAAAATAAACCAGCTGCTCAGAATATGCCCAGCTCTTTCGAGCAATGAAATCTGAAAGAATTGTAGGGCAATTGTCCTGATGCAAAGCAGGGCACATACGGCTCCCCTGACGCGCTGAATCAGACTCGAGGATCCTGCCTCAGAATTGGTTTTCTTCACGAGTATTCTTTTGAAGTGGGTCAGTAACATATGACTACCGTGCAACTGAGTAAAAGTTGAAAACAAGGCACTCCCATATGCAGGTGTGGGGAGATCTGGATTAATCCGAGAATAAACTTCACAGTAGCTAGAGGTTAGACAGCCTCAGAAATATTATTTCTCTCCAAACTTTTAGGGAGTCCAAGGTTACAACCTCTGTCTATTTCCTGGAAGGAGGCTATTCAGGGGAACACATTTAGGCCAGCCCTGCTGGGTCTTGCTCTGGCAGCTGGTAAGAAGACTCAAGGGCTCCTGGAGAAACTGACCATCCTCAGTGAGGTCTCATGGGTAAGAAGAGTTAGAGATACCCCCTCCCAGCCCTCGTCCTCTCAGCCTCCTAACAGGGCTGGCTGGACATCTCCTGGGAACGTTCTAGCAGAAGCAAACTTGATCTTCAAAACTCCAAAATTTCAGGCCGTGATCATTTTAATTGGAAAACAAACTACTTGTTGCAATGATAAAACGGCCCAGTAAAGTACCCACAGAACTCCCAGCTTTTGTAAATGCAACGTCCCGTAGAGATATGAAGGCAGATACAGACATAGTTCACAAAAATACTTTGGCTAATTTTTTTCTGAGTATTTCAAAGAGGGAAAACAATGAGGATTGAATGATCCCAATCCTTGAAGACTTGGGCAACTTTAAGAGAAATGCAGGCACAAAGCACTCACCTATTTGGGGAAACTGTGTACCGGTGAGTTATTGAAGGTGACACATTTGTTGGTTGTCTTTGATCTTCTGGGGGTATAAAGGTCCTCCTGGGCTCTAAATATACTGCATTTACTGCTGAGACCAGGGAGCTGTGCCTCATTTCTGATGGAGAGTCATCTGTAACAAGCAGCCCCCCAAAGACTTGGGTACCCAGAGACTGCAGGCTCTTTACTCAACCAAAGACTGTGTCCCTGCCTCTACTTGGTCCCTCATTTCTACCTCTTCAACCTTAAAACTCCCAGACTCTTTAAAATACTATGTCTGAATCTCTACTTGTTCAAACTCAATCCTTAAGATTCCAAAATCCAAGTGACTCCCATTGCTCTGGTTTGAATGTACAAAGTGCAAACGTCCTGACAGAAAACAAAAGAGAGTCATAGCAGGCAAGAGGGTCCTGCCTCCTTCCTCTCTCTCCATAGGTTTAAGAAACGCCTCAAACCCCAAGGCCCCTGTACTGGTTTGAGGCTGGAGAGTTGTTTACTTTTCTTTCTTCTTTTTTAATGTTTTAAAAAAATTATTATTAGTTTCAGGGCTACAGAACAATGTCCTGGTTAGACATTTACACCCCTCACGAAGTGATAACCCCCCCACCCCAATCTACCACCCTTCTGACATCGTAAATAGCTGTTACAATTCCACTGACTCTACTCCCTATGCTGTATTCCACATCTTGTGACTTTTCAATAACCAAAAGCCACGCAAGCTTTTTTGCTTGACATCCACAAACACTCCTGCACTGTCCTGATGTTTACAATCCCTCCAGCAAGTAAAACGCAATTGGCACCCGCTGGAGCAGCAGCTACTAGGATTAATAGCAGAGAGCATTGTGGTTTTGTTATTAAGTTACTTTCAGCAATTAGTAAATTTATTGTCCTAATTGTTTTCACATGGCTGCTCAGTGCACATGTCTTCCTTCACTGATGTCCTTACAGCCTTGCTCCTGTCACCATATATCAGCGTGATCGCTGCCTATCTCTCCAAACTGTCCAGCCCCATCAAAAGCTGATTTGCAGTCAGGTCAGCAGGAAGGAGGAGTAGAGTTCATTCCAACATCCATGGCATATTTGGAGAAAACACGGGGAAATTTCGTTTTGGGTGTCTGAGAGTGCACTCTGTGGGGGAGGGAATAGCTGCCTGTGGTTGATGGACAAGACAGTCCCCAGCCTCAGATTTACTGCTCCTTCCAACTGCTCTTACTCCTCCAATGGGAAGTCAGGTGGTGGGGGCACGGGTGACTTTCTGGGGTCTGGGGGAACTTCGTTCTAGGCTCAGGGGCTAACATTTCTAGGGCACCCAGAATCCAGCCTGATCTGCTCTGTGGGTGAGTCTGGATGCCCAGGAGTCTTGGCTGTCCCTGCTTCTGCACGCAGGTGCTGGATTCTTTGGCACCCTTCGCTCAGGAAAAGGCTACTTTCCTCATCCTTAGTGCTGTGTCCTCTCAGAGTGGTGCGTGGCAATAGAGTGGGACCCAGGGCAGTGACCTGACCAGGGCATGGGGTTACCCTTGCCCGTCTCCCACTATTCCTGGGGGGCATCCACCACCCACCTGGCTAGCAGGCAGCATCCTTGTAATGGAAACCTGGTTGGCGGGAGCCAGGAGCTGGTGTGACTCTGTCTTCTCAAGTGTCACCCACTGGGTCCCCAAATTGAAACCCGGCCACTACTGTCCCAGCCAGAGCAGGTGTGGCTCAGCATAGCAGGCAGAATCGGTGACATAGGCCCTGGCTGGAGGAAACTTGGGGTCCCTTGGGTGGCTCAGTTTCTTCACCTAGTAAGTGGCCCCTATAATCATACATTCTTGTGCCCACTTTAGGAATCAACTAGAAATTTCGGCAAGAACAATGAGAAACACCAAAGTGCTTTCATGCATATTAAGTTATTTCTGACTTTACCACACAGTTGGAAAGGAGGAGGAAATATATATACTTATTATATACATTTACATACTTTTATATATTATATATTTGTTATATATATTACAGCACAGCATTTTAGAGTGGGGTTCTGGAGCCAACTGCTGGGGTTCAAGTACCAACTTGATCATTAGCTATGTGGCTTTGGGACCCATTGCCTCAGTTTCCTCTTTTGTAAAATGGGCACCCCATGCCATTAGGTTGTTTTGACAATGACACAAAGCCAGAGTGCTAAAGCCCTGGTCACAGCGCCATCAGCACATAATTGCATAGGGATTAAATTACAGTAAGAATCTTAACAGCTAGAGGAAACGGCATCTCTTGCACAACTTCGCCATCATTCTCCTTACCCTTTCCGGGTAATTGCTCTGATGGTCCCCACACACTGTTACTTTCTTATTGCTTGTCTCTGTCCCCCTCCCGGCCCCCACCCAAATGGAGGTTCCATGCAGAGCAGGCTCTTGTTTTGTTCACTGCTGTATCCTTTCCCTCCCTCCTTACAGCCCAGGCACATCGTAAATGCTCACTAACTATCTGTTGGGGGGGGAAATGAGTGAAGAAAAAGCAGAGAATGGCAGCGCAGTGTGTTCTTTGAGCACCTCCGTTTGGAAATTGGGGCCCCCTCCACCCCCAGAGGGCCGCCCCAGACCCAGCAGATGGGCCCCTCCGCCCTCCCATGGGTGGGTGGGTGGGGGTCACCGCCTGCTGGGATTTTCACATCTCTCCTGCCAGGCTGTACTAATTAATCCTGTTTTATGCGCAAGCACTTGAGCCTGAAATGGAGTATGTAAATATGTTCTCAGCCAGAAGGCCATGCATTTTGCGTGTGCAGGCCAGGGTGCCATTTCTGGAGAGGGCAGTACTCCCCAAGGCAGTGGCTGCTGTAGCCACAGGTCAGGTGTGGGCTGCGGGAGGGACCGGAACCCACTGTGGTAATTCCACCCCAACACGTCAATTATTCATCCTGTGCCTTTGCTGCGCTCTGCATGGCCACCTGCGGGCCACCAAGGCCCCAGCGCTCTGGGGCTGCTCCGGGGCTCAGCATGGCTTTCCAGGAGGGAAAGGGGCGTGCTGTGTCACAGCTACAGACCCATGAGTGGCCATGAACCAGTCTGAAGCCGCCCAGGAGGGGTGAGTTTGGGGTCAGGGGGTGGGGGAGCGTGACCTTATCCCACGCACCTCCAAGATGTTTCCCACTCAGGCAGCAGGGTTTCTTTTTACTCCCCAGCCTCGGGGACATTTAGAATGGAATCTTGTGCAGGCTAGCCCCAGGAGCCTACAGCACCTGGGGTCCCCAGTAAGTGGGTTGTGATGTAAGAGGGGGCTCCCTGGCTTTCTGTCACAGGGGGATCAGCTGATCAGAGGACAGAGAGAAAGGAGTTCATATGTCTGTTTACTTTCGCTGTGACATGAACACGTCCCGGATGCTCTGTTGTGTGAGGTTTGTTCTTCCAAGCAAGTGAAGTCAGACTTTTCCAGGCAGGAGGCGGCGGGTGTGTGAGGTTTATTAAAAATCTTAGAAAGTCTGCCACTAGCTCTCAAGTGTGTTCTTGTACCTGTGACTTTCATCGCAAGATCTTTCAAATCAGCTTTGGAAAAAAACAACGATCGAGGTAAATGTGTAGAACTTGATACGTGGTGAGCCCTCAGCAAATTCCAGACTGATTAACTGACCAACCAGGAGGAGGAAGGTGTCCTTCAGAAGAAGACAAACTGTCTGAACTCTTGACTTCCATGTTCTCTGCTCCAGTCTGCACACTCCTAGTGGTCCCTCTCTGCCCAACTGGCACCACATTTGTTTAAACCAGAAACCTAGACGCGCTCCCTTGGTGTCCCTTCTCTCCACCCCCCACACAAAACCCACTAGCAAAGCCTGTCAAATCTATTGGCAACATGTCCGTGGAATCTGTCCACTTCTGTTCCACTCCATGATCACTGTCCTAGTGTAAGGAAAGGAGGTGTCACTTACACTGCAGCAACAGCTTCCATTCTTGCCACTTGCAATCAACTTGCCTCAGAACCACCAGGGTGGTGTTTTAAAACCTAAGTCACTGCTTAAACGAGTCAGTGGCCTCCCATCTACTTAGAATAAACACAGCTACTTGTCCACCTATAAGGTCTGGCCGGTGTCACTTGTCCAGGCTTATCTTGGGTCATTCTCCTTTGATCTGACCTGGCCCCCCTCATGCAGCTTCTGCACCTGGGGCTCTCTTCTCCCAGCTCTCACCTGTGCTGCGAGATTTCAGAGCGTGGGGTTGCCCAGTGTCCAACACCAATGGGAGAGGGAAACACCACTCTTCAATGGCACCCCACTCATGTCCTTTCAAGAATAAATCAATTTGTAATTAGATGTATTTACATGCATGTGTATCAACTCACATATATTTGTTTGTTTGCTTCTATCATTGCCTGCATCTCCCACTAGACCTCAGACACCATGAATACAAAAACCTTGTCTGACTAATTCACAAATGTATGTTCTCATCTGGCACAGTGACTGGCACATAGTAGGTGCTCAACAAATGTTCTTGAATGAATAAGTGATTCAAAGCTCATTCTCGCCACCCCTTAAAGTAATGTGAGTAGCAACAGTGACTCTCCAGCCAACCGTTTGGAGTGGGGTCAACATAGTATGTCTAGCTCTGAATTCGTAGACGTGGGTCAGAGAAAGCATCCCTGGTCAGGCACGGGTGACAAGCACCCTCCGGGAGGTGGGTGGATCCGAGAAGGATCTGACTGGGACATTTGCAGTGGTGCTGGTGGTCAGATGACAGGGGCTTCCTACTGCTTTTATTTCTGTCCATAACTGGGTTTGGGTGACTATGGAAAGAAATGGGTTTGAATAGAGGTGGCTTCATGTTGAACCATTGCATTCATGTGCTTTGCTGGACCAGTGGAGAGGCAGCCAAATCTAGTCTCCCCAAGGGAGTGGGTGCACAAAGCCTGGAGGGAACTCAGCGGTTCCCTCTCCTACTGATGGTGGCCATTGGGCAGCACCAGCCCCTGCCCCTCCCTGCCATGCTGCTCCACGATCTACCCTACATACTGGGATGGGGCAAAATTGTGGTGACGGTTGCTTCCCTTTTTCTTGCTAAGTATTATGACTGTTCCCTGAACCCATGACCAGTTGCCGCAACCCTTTAAGTTGCTTGGGGTATACGTGGGGGTCCAGGAAATGATTTGTCATCAGGTTCACTATATCTTTGGTTGATCTGTAAGTGTTGGACTCTTGTATACCTCTGCCCAACCTACTGTGACAATTTTCAAACACACAGCAAAGATCAAAGAAGAGTGCAGTGAACGACTGGAGACTGTCAGCCTGAGTGTAGTGGCAGTTTACATTTTGCCATATTTGTTCTCTCTTTCTGCATGTATATAGTACATGGTAATATATGTATCTATGTATACACACATATGTTTTGTTTGTTTTTTCTTATCCATGTAAAGTAAATTGTGAATAATTATGACACTTCGTAATAAATGCTTTGTTGTCCGGAGGACATTCTCCTACATGCCCACAATGTCATTATCACACCTATTAAAATTGACGTCAACATCATTTACTATCCAGTCATATTAACATTTTCCCAGTTGCATCAAAAATGTCTCATATAGCTGTTCATCTTTCTTCTGGAACCAAGATTCAATCAAAGGTCAACATAATGGTTGTTGTGTCTCTTTCTCTCTTTCAGTCCAGAACAGTCTCCCAGCCTTCTTGTCTGGCTTTCGCTTTTGAACTGTCCAGTGCAGTTGTCTTATAGAAAGTCCCGTGTGCTGGATTAGTCCTGGGTGGGGATGTGGTTTGGGTTGAAAAATCTTCACAATCTTGTTTAATGTATGAGACTGTGCCTCTACCGGTGATGAGTTTCCCCCACATATGGTGCTATGCAGACGTACGTGCAAACAGTGTGCCCCTAAAAAGAATTTATGGCAGCTGACAATAAAAAAGAAATTCTGTTGAATAAAAGAAAACTGTTTTTTGACGTGTACGAGGATGGCAGATGGGATGGAGGGGACCAGTATGCCATAAACATAAATGAATGTGGTTAGTGTAACTAAGCAGGAGATTTAAATCTTTCGTTTTCTGGTTGCCAAAAGCAAAAATGAAAACAAAAACGTTTTAAAAGTCATCTTCAGGAAACATGAGCTTTACGCACACTAGATTTATGAAGTTAATTTGTCCCATGGACCCTTAGACAAATGACATCAAACAAAATAAGGAGCCCTTTAATAGCTTCATAAATGATTCAGGGACATTCTTTTCTTTTTCCTCCCTTCTTCCGCCTATCCTCTCGACCCCCGACTCCGGTTCAAGCCGTTGTTTCTCAGTCTAGTTGTGTAGGACACAGCTTGCTGGCTGTTGGTTGGCCGCCCATGGCAGCCCACAGCCCACGGCAGCCCAGCTCCAGGGAGAGCCGTTGTTCACAGTCTTAGCTGTAAAGGGCGCAGCTCACTGGCCCATGTGGGAATTGAACTGGTGACCTTGGCGTTAGAAGCACGGCGCTCCAAGCACCTGAGCCACCAGGCCAGCCCTGGGGACATCCTTCATTGAACTGCTTCTGTAATACCAAAAGTCCATGCCAAGGACATACTAAAATGTAGCACAGTGAAGTCATTGAGTCCACTCCGGGTAAGTGGATTTCTGCATCTAACCTGATACAGGCAGACAAGTGACATGCCCTGAGGATGCGTTGGATCGCCTGGCCCTAGCCCTTGTCCTCAGTTCCCCTGGATAGGTCCTCAGGAGCAGGCAGGTTCCAGCTGAACCCGGATCCCCGCCAGACTCTGGGGAGAACTAGAGTGCTGGCAAGGCTGGCCCAGAGATGAAGCTGAGAGAGCCTGAGCTGTGAGCCCCCAAGACAGACAGCAGCCGCCCAACACCCTGTGTGCAGACGTGGTCACGACTGGACCTGCAGACGCACCAAGATTTTCTGATAAATATTGTGCAGAATCAGAGCTCAGAACAGCACAGACGTGCTGCTTTCTTCCCTCCTCTGGAAAACGTTTAGAGAAGGCCTGAGAGTGAGGATGGATTTTTGTTCTCTCTGAGGAGGGAGGGCCTCAGTCCGGCTCACTTCAGGCCGTCCTGCCTCCACCTCCAGCCAGGCCACCGGAGTGGGTGGGCTGTGAAGTGTGCCCTTTGCAACCTGCATGGTTTAATATGTCTGTTCGAACTTTGGAAATTATCTGCCAAAAAACCAAAGTTCATGTTCTTTCAGATATCACTTGTCGATTATATGTTATATATGATGTCATAGAAATTTTTGGCAATAGAGAAAAGGACTCCTCATGATCCCACCATTCCTGAAAGCCAACTAAGTCACTTGCTCAGACGTTCCACAAACCCTCTATTCTCTGTCAACACACTGTTTATTCCCTTTGACAATAAAACTTGTGATTATACATGTATTATATTTAGATGCATATGTATAAACACATATCTACACTTATATTCCTTTCCAGTCTTTAAAGATATTTCTTTATATTTATTAACATAATTTGTATACAATTTTGTACCTTTTCTCACCTAATTTTGTATCGTGTGCTTTTTCCCAATACCCATAGTCTTTACAAAGTCATTTTTTAAAAATAGATAAGTGGTTTTGCATGGAATAGATGTACTGCAATTTAATTAACTGCTGCCCTGTTTTTAGACAAAGCCTATGATTTCACCCTCCTTTTCCTCCTACACAAATCACACGTCTGTGGCTGTAATTCAACAACAAGAGCACGGCTTGCTGCTACCCTTCCTGGTTTGCAATGGTTCAATGCTGCCATCACAGGGGAAAGGTGACTGCATTTCTTCTTGCTGTGGCTGTGAAAGATGCACCAGCTGCTCCAAAGCTTTGTCAAGTTATTGAAATGGAAGTGTTGGAGGAGGGACGAGGACATGGGCCATCACACAAATGAACCTAGAGCTGGGTAGCTTTGTGACAATGGGTCACCTAGGCTGGCCATGGCAGGTACATTAGAGGCTGCTGGCTCCTGGGATAGGGTGTTGAGCAGGGGTGGTCAGGCCTTGGCAGGGAAGGAAGCAGTCTGTGGGTCACATTGGTGGGACAGTGCTATGGGGATTCGGTCACCCCAGCCTCTCGCTGATGCATTTACACCTAAAGCACAATGTGTATGCACGTGGAAGAGTGACCTGGATGTTGTCTGGGGATCAGCCCCACTGGGAGACGTGGCCCTGGGAGTTGTCCGGAAGCCGTATGCTTCTGTCATCCTGTGCTTGGCAGCCTTTGAAGTGCAAGCTCTTGCTGCAGCTCCCACGGGGCTGTCCGAGGCTCCTTTCATAACTCTCCCATTCAGCCTTGTGTTGTCTCCATCCGCCTCCCCCACACGTCCCCCAGGATTCCTAAAAACGAAGGATTCTGTCTTTAAAAGGATTCATTTCCATTAACATAACATAAAATTGTTCATTTCAATGAATAGAATGGAATGTTTTTAGAAAAGAAACACTTCACCCAGTAAACTGAACTATCGCAATTTCTCTGTGTTGGGTTCCGACCCTGGGCTGCGTGTGCAGGTCAGGTCTTACCAATTTATTCCCATAGTACCGTTGCTGCGCTGGGTTCTGTCTCCTCTTTGTCTCTCTGGCTTGGTCTGACGATCCCCATGTTGGGACAGCGTCTACATAGTCATCATTTTTAAAGGCTCAGTGACAGGCCAGAGATGGGTGGGCCTTACTTACGTCTTCTCGTCCTGGACACTGAGTCCACGACCGTAAGCTGTGAGCATCAGCAAACACAGCCACAAAACATGGGTTTGAGTGGGTCATACCGAGGTGAACTGCACAGGAGCTCCCTCCCAACCCCATGGCAACAGAGCAGACCCCTCCCCACGCTAAATGTCCCCGACCCTCTCTGTCCAGCTGGACTCTGGCGCCCCCAGTTCCTTCTTCCCACACTTGCTGAGGGAAGGTGTGGCCAGATGTGCAGTCCCGCTTGAGCTCAGCCCTGCTTGATTACCCACCAGCCCCTCTAAATGGGTTTTCTGTACAATTGGTTGCTATGCTCTGAAATCTCAGACCATACTGAATCTACTTGTTTTATGGCTCAGAATTTCAGGAGCAGCTCCACAGATGTTAAACATGTGAGTCTCTTTGGGCTAGTAAAATAAACCTTAATCAAACAGGGGTGTCGTGACGCAAAGAGCTAGATAGCCCTTAATGCATTATGTCAATCACCAATACAGATGTTACAAGTTGAGTCATTTGGTAGCCTAGGAACTTTACAGTCAGTGAGCCAGCTGTGAATATTTAAGGGGGGAAAATCCTTTTTTCATTTCTACACAAATATATTTCTGACCATAACTTAAATATTTTCTTTAGTCTAAATACTGATTTCTCTTTCTCACCATATTCTCCAAAGAAGCCCTTACTTACTATCCTTTCTCAACTCCACCAAAATAGCTTTTGAGTGAGAGATCCTGCAAGACTTAGATTAGAATCTCACTTTTGAAATAAGTTTGAAGTACTTTTTTAAGGCTAGAATTCTATCCTCATGATAAAAGTCCCCGCTCCCCCTTTGTCGTGTAGCATTTCCTAAGGGCTCGGAAAGTCCCTGGTGCTCGGATGAGGACCTGAGGTGGGCTTATGTCAAGGTCACTTGGACCTGAGGTGGCTTCTGGGTTGCTAGTGTGCCACACTCAAGCATTGTTGTAATGGAGTGTCCCCTTTACAGAGAAAGTGGCTTTTGCGGTTGGGTGAATGAATTTTTTTGAAGAAAAAAAATATTTAATGTAGTTTTCATAGCATCCTGGAAAGCTTAAAGGCAACAATGACTTTTCCATGAATTAT
This sequence comes from Rhinolophus sinicus, assembly GCF_057876585.1. Taxonomy (NCBI): domain Eukaryota; kingdom Metazoa; phylum Chordata; class Mammalia; order Chiroptera; family Rhinolophidae; genus Rhinolophus; species Rhinolophus sinicus. Next base: position 7,468,123 of record NC_142517.1, read on the forward strand.
TTTACGTTCTTCCTGTGCCGATAAACAAAAAGACCATGAGAAACCCACGTTTCCTCACTTGTGAAAAGGAAAGAATTAGACTCAGTGAACTCTAGGTTTTATGGATCAGTAATTCTGTTTCTCCAGAATCCATTTGAATTTGAAATACCAAATCTAGATGTAGACAGACATAATGTAATATCGTTAAGTGCCACATGTTATAACGAAAAGTAAATAGATTATTGATTAAATTTAAAAAGATATAACTAATTACATAGGTAATACAAAAAATATTCTCCTTAATTAAAATATAAACATTACAGAAAAAAAAAACAAAGTTCACCCTGGTCCCCACCCCCAATCCTAATTTCTTCCTTCCCCTCATAGAGACTATTATTGGTTTGGAGTATACACATAATAAAGACCTTTAAAAAGTGAACTTACAGACATATAAGATACACACACACACACACACATGCTCGCATATATATATGTTTTTAGTGGGGTTTTTAGTGAGGTTTTTAAATGTAATTTGTTTTATATCTTGTTTTTTCAGTCAACAGTCTGTCTTGGATATCTTTCCATGTTCATCGATGTAGATGAAACACTTATTTCTTTATTTGGGCTGTTCAAAGATTTTCTGTGGTCTCCCATCTCCCCTCCTCCAGGCTGTCCTCCTTGACTCCACCAGGTGAATCTAGAACATAACCTTTTCTCACTGATTGAAATAGTGCCCCTTTCCCACCTGTTCATTCTTCAAAGCCCTGTCAGCTGTCACCCGTGCTAGGGGCTGTCTCTGCCCCTCTACCTGTCAGAACTCATCAATCCCTCCACTGTGTCTGTAACCTGCACTTGTATCGCTGTTCACTTGGATTTTGCTTAATTATGTTTTTAGTATCATACAGCCTTCCCTTAATTATAACTACAATTTATCTAATCCAAACCCTAACCATAACCTAATAAATACTGTGTAGGGGTGGAAAATGTTTCCCTTCTTCCCTTCCAGGTTCTTTGGCTGGCCTAAATGCTAAATTGACATAAGACAGATTAACAGGAGAAAAACAAATTAAATTTTGTACATATGAGAGCCACACAAAGACCTGAGAGCCTCTCTGACAGTGAGACAATTGAAGCTCATATGCCCTCCTGAGCTAAGGAGAAGGGGGTGAGGGTCTGGGACTTCAGAAGGAGGAAGACAGTTCACAGGAAGATGAGAAAGGCAGATGTGCGGTCAACAAACGTTTGTCATGCCATGTGGATAAGTCTTTTTGATGCAAGAAATTCTCTCTGGTAATAGCTCTCTTCCTGGTTCAGGCCCCCAACCCAAATTTTTTTAGGCAGGTAAGGGGGGAGGTAAAAACTCATCTTGAATCTAGTGGGCCTTGATTGTCTCCAGTTTGAAATAATCCACAAGCCAAAGTGGCAGATGCCGGGGTGATCGGCCCTGAACCCCCTCACTCACTTCTACAGCTGTCTCTTCTACCAGACTACCTGTGTGGGGACAGGGACACAGTTGTGTTTATTGATCTCCCCTGCACCCATGCACAATGCCTGGCACATAGTAAGTGCTCAATGAAGGTTGATGGGCATGCCCGAGGGGTGGCACATGAGCTTGTCTGAGGAAACTACTGTGTAAAGTGAGGTCAGACAGAAGGCAGAGCTGCTGCAGACCAGCCCGTGGCTGGATTGCTGTGTGTGTGTGTGTGTGTAGGGGTCTACCCCTCAGAGACCGCACCACCTGACACACGTTTACATTAGGGAGACTCACGGCTGCTTCCTTGTTTGCAGAGCACAGCCTGTGGCTGAAATGGAATCTGCAAACCAGCTTCCCACAGTGCTTCTGTTAAAAATAAACCCAACTCTATCTGTGAGGGTTTGTTGTTTTTAAAATGAAGAATATACTCACATCCCTCCAAGCCTGCCTTTCAGCTAAAACCTGATGCAAAGACTTAATCTTTAACTGAAATGCAGAGTGTAACATAAACGAATAACAGAAATGCTAACATTTTGAAGTTAGCCCACTAGGGAGTTGCCCACTAGGGTATCTGGTATGTTGGGTCCGTGGCAGGGGGACAGAGCAAGCAAGCTTGCCATCTCCAACATTAACATCATATAAATACTATACAGCAGTATTTTGCTCTGCATTAAACATTTGGTTTGCTGCATTTATTTCGTATGTCAGATAATTCTAATTTTTCAGACTAACATATCCAAATAAGGAATAAGAAAAATATAATGGGAAAAATTCCACATCTCATTTCGTATATCAGATGGTGCTAATTTTTTGGATTATCAAATACAAATAAAAAATAAGGGAAAATGTTATGGAAAAATTTCCGTAGTGGTTCATCCCTTGTAACCTCACACTAGTTACCAAGGAAGACTGTGATGAAAAGGGGGCATATGTGGTATAAGGTTCTGAATTTTTCACCTGCAGAGGTGGTGGGAATGAGATGAAGAAACAAAGTAAGCTGTAAGCTGTGCGTCTCTGTGAGAAACCACCATTAGATATAAGTAGAGACAGGAAATTTTTATTGATTTAAGAGAACCTTTTGTATGGAAAGATACATCCTTTCAAACATGATTAATATGTCTTGCCTGTAGCTTTCTGCTCAAATTATTTGTAATTCTAGTGAGGAAGAAACATTTCTTTCTAGCCAAAACAGCCGTCTGGATGAATACAAATGAGTTTATAAAAGGCTTGGGTTACCATCGGGGCAACTCCCGGACAGGCGACCTTCTACGTTTGAGTTCTCTTGCTGAATGCTGTCAGGGGCATCCTGGCTTGCGTTCTCCCTGAGCTAAGAGCATGGAGGGCCGTGGCAAGTTTGCAGCTCACTCTGCAGCTGATTCTGCCTGTGGTAGAGATGGGGGAGAGGAGGAGGGAGGAAGTCATTTCCAGAACCTTCTGCTGCCTCCAACATGGAGAGTATTTCACTGAGCAAAATTGATTTACCAGCCAAGCTGGGGTCCAGGGTGAATCACTCATCTCCAGGACAGGGACAGCATGGGTGGACAGCTCAAGGGACCCACATTTTTCAGGCTCGACTGATGGGGAAAGAATCCCAGCCCAGCTCCTTAGCTCTTTCCTTCAGTGAGAACCAGGCTTGGAAGAGACCTGCATCCCAGGAGGAAGAGCATTAACGGGAAGTCATAAGCTGCCTTCTTGAAAAGGGAAAGGTTGGAATGTTCCAGAAAGGAGAGTTCCCCAGCCCTTGACTTTCTCAATGCACCGAAGTTAAAAGCCTGAAATCAGTTTTACGGATTTAAATCCCACCTAGACTATGGGACTTGGGCAGGTTAATGTTCCTCTCCAGCCTCACTTGCCTTAAGTGAAAAGTGATGGTAATAATAGTCCTTACCCCAAAGGACAGTGGTCACAATTAAACGATTTAAGTGGGGAATGCTCTTGGCACACCGCCTCGCACATGATGCGGGTTGAAGAAATGTTAGTTTTACTTATGCATACTTTAGTAATAAGGTTATCATTTTTACTTTCTCATCTCTAATAGTAATTAAAGGGAGTGACAGCTAAACGAAAATCAACTTCAAGGGTGAGATCAACCAGAGAAGTAGAAAATCAAGAGTGAACTTATAGTAGTGACAACATTGTGACAAATATTGAAAAGTAATAACTAATATTTAAAAAGTAAAAATTTTAAAACAACTTCGAACAAGAAGTAAGTATGTTTGAGTCAGTCTGGATGATCAAATTGGACTTTTTTTCCACTAATTTTTGCCACCTCATCTCTGTATCAGATTTGTGTCTAGAAAAGGGACATCCTGGGATGAGACCAAAACCAGGGTGTTTGAGGACCCCTTCTAAAACCTGAGCTTAAATGTTTTAAGCGGCAATGATAAGGCTTTTTCCCCCCTCCAAGGAAAAGAAAAACAAGCAATAAGAAAAAAGAGAAATCAGAAAATTAAATTTAGATGTCCTGATGAATGCCTTAACAATGCAATTCCCTTTTCCTGCCAAACACGGTGAACTGTTGTTTCTCCTGTGTTCTCCCTAAGGACTTAAGAAATTATTGCATGATAAGTCATTTATCTTTAGTGCAGGTACAACAAGGATATAACCACATATTACCCAAAATGGGGAATTCATGTCACATTATTTTCCATCAGTGAGTAATAGACAGGAAATGGGAAATGGCACTACAAGGCGAGCTGGCCATCTGGTCAGAACCACTCTGTGAATACAGCAGCTGATCTACATGGAAATATTAAAGCAACAAAGTCTGAATCTGTTTTGCTTCTCCAGGGAACTTCAGTTCATGCATGGAAGGAAGGTAATAAAGTCCAATTATTCTGGACGGGGCTGCACAAGGCATAGGAAAATTATCTCATGGAAGGTAACGCTAAAGCTAAGTATTTTTTAAAATAGCCATCAGTCACTCCGAGGAACAAAATCAAACAAACTGATCAATCTCTGAGGAACTACCCATTAATCAAAAGGTGGTGGTGAGATGTTGGCAATTTTTCATTATTCCACGTGTAATATTTTAAGTCTGACATGCTGACAGGGTGGTCGGAATATATGAAATTATCACATCCGAGAGGAAAGACAGTTAAGCTTCGGAGTGCTGGGCCATTGCCCGTGTATCATGGACCCCCAAATTTTCCCCTTTCAAGTGCTTTCTTCTGATTTGGGGCGCACAATACCTGTAGTTGACAATGACAATAGTAAGGGACTCTTACTACAGAGCATGACCGAAACTTAGGGGAAGCTCAGTGTGTCTCCCGTGGTCCTCAGAGCTAAGGTTTTGCCCATCCAAGTCCCATGTCTCAGGAGGTCAGCCTCGTGGCCCCACCACACAGAGGAGGACCTGTCTCTGCTGAGGTTTCGTACACCACACAGAGTGGTGACTTCAGTAGCCACGTGGATTGTGCTCCTCAGTAGGAGATGATAAGGCCCAGAGGAAAGATGAGTTATACTTAAACCATCTCAGGTTTAATGAAATTTGGCTCAGGTATCATGGCCAGGCCAACCTCATGAGCATGATGCGCCCATAGCTGCCGAGCAGGATTTGACTTTATTTGGATGAACATACCTTAAAAAATAATAAGAAAGTCATCTATCTGTTTTTATTGTCTTTCCCTCAGTGGAAATACAAACATCCCACAGGTCCCGCTGCACTTCCAAACCTCTGAGTCTTTCTCAGGACCCCACTTTGCCAGGACGAAGAAGCTGTGGCGGTGGTAAAAATAGAACTTAGATTGAGGACCTGGCATCTTTGAGTTCTGGCTCCAGCTGTTGAATTGCATGGGTTGAGTAAGTTCATGTCTCTGGAGCTCAGCTACGTGGTCTGTAAAATAAGAATGTTGAACACTAGATGAGAGGTCGGCAAACTATGACCCACAGGCCAGAACTGGCCCTCTGACTGTTGGTTTCTTTTTTTAATATTTTTATTTCTCAATCACAGTTGACATGCAATATTATATTAGTTTCAGGTGTACAACATAGTGATTAAACATTTATAAAACTTACGAGGTGGTCACCCAGATAAATCCAATACCCATCTGACACCATACATGGTTATTATAATATTATTGACTATATTTCTTATGCTGTACTTTACATCCCTGTGACTATTTTGTAACTACCAATTTGTACTTCTTAATCCTTTTGCCTTTTCCACCTATTCTCCCAACCCCCTCCCATCTGGCAACCATCAAAATGTTCTCTGTATCTATGAGTTTGTTTCTATTTTGTTCATTCATTTATTTTATTCTTTAGATTCCACGTATAAGTGAGATCATATGGTATTTGTCTTTCTCTGTCTGACTTACTCCACTCAGCACAATACCCTCTAGGTCCATCCACATTATTGCAGATGGCAAGATTTCATTCTTTTTTAAGGCTGAGTAATATTTCATTTTATATATGTATACCTCTTCTTTATCCATTCATCCACTGATGGACACCCAGGTTGCCTCTATATCTTGACTATTGCAATAATGCTGCATGTTATGGATGCACATGTCCCCGCAAAGCAGTGCTTTGGATTTTTTTGGATAAATATCCAGAAGTGGGATTACTGGGTCCTTCATTGTCTCTTCTTATAGCCTTTGTTTTAAAGTCTATTTTGTCTAGTATAAGTATCATATAAGTATCACTGCCCCAGATTTTTTTTTTTTTTCATTTTCATGAAATAAATTTTCCATCCTTTTACTTTCAGTCTGTGTGTGCCTTTCTACCTGGAGTGATCTCTTGTAGGCAGCATATGTAAGGATCTTGTTTTCTTATCCAGACACCCTATGTCTTTTGCTTGGAGCATTTAATCCATTTACATTTAAAGTAATTGTTGATAGATATGTACTTATCGCTATTTTATTATTCTTTTTTTCCCCTTCCTCTTCTTCTAAAAAAAGTCCCTGTAACATTTCTTGTAATACTGGTTTGGTGACGATGAACTCCTTTAGATTTTTCTTGTCTGGGAAACTCCTTACCTGTCCTTCAAATCTAAATGCTAGCTTTGCTGGGAAGAGTAATCTTGGTTGCTGTTCCTTGCTTTTCAGCACTTTGAATATTTTGAGCCAATCCTTTCTGACCTGCAAAGTTTCTGTTGAGAAAACAGCTGACAGTCTTATGGGAGCCCCCTTGTAGGTAACTAACTGCTTTTCTCTTGCTGCTTTTAAGATTCTCTCTTTGTCATTATGCTTTGGCATCTTAATTATGATGTGTTTTGGTGTTGGCCTCTTTGGATTTATCTTGTTTGGGACTCTCTGTGCTTCCTGGGCTTGTATGTCTATTTCCTTCACCACATTAGGAAAGTTTTCCATCATTATTTTTTCAAATAGGTTTTCACTTCCTTGCTCTCTATTTTCTCCTTCTGGTACCCCTGTAATACAAATGTTGGTATGCTTGATGTTGTCCCAGAGACTCCTTTACTCTCCCCCCACCCTTTTTTTTTTTTTTTTTTTGATTCTTTTTTCTTTTTGCTGTTCTTATTGGGTGTTTTCTGCTACCTTATCCTCCAAATTGCTGATTCAGTCCTCTGCTTCATCTAATCTACTGTTGATTCCTGCTAATATAGTCTTCATTTCAGTTATTGTATTCTTTATCTTTGACTGGTTCTGTTTTATATTTTCTATCCCATTTTTATGTTTCCTAGCTCTTTGTTATTCTCCCTGAGATCATTGAGAATTCTTATAACCAGTGTTTTGAACTCTGTCTGGTAGATTGCTTGTCTCCATTTTGTTTCATCTTGGGGTTTTTTTCTGGAGTTTTGTTCTGTTCTTTTATTTGGGACATGTTTCTTTGTCTCCCCATTTTGGCTTACTCCCTGTGTTTTGTCTATGTATTAGGTAGGGCTGCTATGTCTCCGGTCCTAGTAGACTGGCCTTATGTAGTAGGTGTCCTGTGGGGCCCAGTAGCACAGTCTCCCTGGTCACCTGAGCCGGTGCTGCAGGTATGTTTCCTGCATGAGTTGTGTGTGCCCTTCTGTTGTAGTTGAGCCTTGGTTGCTGTCTGCATGTCAACATAAGGGATTATCCCTTGGGCTGACTAGTTGTGAGGACTGGCCACGACTACACTGGAGAAGCTGTTGTGTAGGGGCTGATCTTATGGAACAGAACTCACTTTAGCAGGGCTTTGCTTTCTGCCCAGTCTGCCCTTTGGGTGTGTCATCCATGGAGGTAGCTGGTTGGTGTTCCAGCTGGGTCTGAAGCCGGCTATTGGGCATGCTAGCCCCAGGGCCTCCTGGGAAGGGCCCACCACAGGCCAAGATCAGCTGCCGTCTGCACCCTGCCCAGGGCCACTTGGAATGAACCACAAAGCAATCTGCAAATCACCAACCCCCGTGCTGGACTTGGAGGTGCCTGGGAGAGGCTAGGCTGTGAACTGAGACTGGTTGCTGCTAGTGCTGGGCTTGGGGCTGCTTAACAGGAAGTACAAGGTAGGCTGAGGCCAGGTGCTGCTTGTTTGGGGTTTGTGAACCTTTGAGAGATTTTAGGACAGTCCACAGCATGAGCCAAACCAGGTGATTTGTATGGAAAAGCCACTGGAATTGGCTTGGGTGTGTCCAAAAGTTGGGTGGGGTGGAGCCTCAGAGAATCACCAGAGTGGGGCAGACAGCATTAGCCAGGTTGATGGAGACTCAGATATGGCAACTGCCTGTGTCCGAACTCTAGGTGTGTGTGTGGGGCGGGTGGGGTGGGGGGGTGCTCAACAAAGAACCAATAGCTTTTACCAGTTACTCTGTCTGGGAAAAAGCTGCCCCTCCATTCCTTACCCTGGAGCCAGACAATTCAGTTCTTCCCCATATGTCCCCAGCACCTTTCAAGCTGCTGCCCTAGCACTGGAGCTCAGAATGAGTGAATCTGTCAGTGAGTAAGTCTTTCAGTGAGTGAATCCATCTGTGGGCCTTTTAAGAGGAGTACCTGTGACTGCAGCTGCCTTCCATCTCATCCAGCCACAATCTCTGCTGGTTTTCAGAGCCAGAAGTTGTGGGGACTTGTCTGGAACCCTGGGCTGGGGATCCTGGTGTGGGACCCCTCGTTCTTCAGGGGCTACCTCCACAGCTGAGATATCCCTCCCAATTTTTAAGGGTCACACATGGGTATGGGATTAGCCTATTCTACATCTTCACCCCTCCTACCAATCTCAAAGTGGCTTTTTCTGTTTATTCTTAGTTGTAGGACTTCTGTTCAGCTAGACTTCAGGTGGTTCTCAATGATGGTTGTTCTTAGTTTAGTTGTAATTGTGATGTGGTTATGAGAGGAGGCAAGCACAGCATTTACCTATTCCACCACCTTGACTGGAAATGTTGGCCCTTTGGCTATTTTTATAAAGTTTTATTGGCACAGAGGCCTGCTGTTTGCTTCTGTATCATCATGGCTGCTTTCACACTACAATAGCAGAGTTGAGCAGTTGCAACAGAGATTATGTGACCCAAAAAGGCTAAAACATTTACTATCTGGCTCACAGGAAATGATTTCTGACCTCTGGATTAGTTGATCCCTATATAGATTCTTTAAAACTCTGAAATCTATGTTTCTGGGAAGAAGGAAAGAATATAAGGTCCTTGGGTGTCTGATTGGAAGAGACAGCAGTGAGGTAAGAGGAAAGGTCAGACAGAGGAGACTGGATGGGCCAAAATAAATGTACCCTCTTTTCTCATGGTGTTGCTTCCTTCTGGCCCAGGGGCCATGCTTTGGGGCCCCATAATGGAAGTGTGCTAGGCTGGGAGTGGGGCTACAGCTCATGTTTTAAAGATGCACTAACCCTTTAGTAGCAGATAATTCCCCATAAAGAAGTTAATGATACCTGTGGCTCCTTGGCACCATTCCGACAGCCTGGACTTCCGCGTACAACACCGTCATATAGCTGGTGGGTCAGATCTTGTCGGTGGTGCTTCATTAAGGAATGCCTGGTGCCACCAGAGGGTATCTACTCTCTGTCAGCCTTGATCAGAGCATCCTACAGTGCCTGCCAGACCCATCTCCACCCTTCCCATCCTGCCACTTGCCCACTCAGGAAGTCACCAAACTACACTGAGTTTCCAAAAGTCCCCTGAGTCTGGCCTACCTGATCCCTCCAGCCTCATGCCATCTCCTCTTTTATCACTTGCATATTCTGCCTTGGCCTAGGGACTCCTTGACCCCCTCCGACTCTCCCAGTGTCCCCATCCCTGACCACTGTTGTGCTCCCCTGGGCCCAGAGCCTCCTTTTTCTTCCCACCATTAGCTTTGATCTCTTCATCCTTCAAGAGTCAGCTCGGTGTCCAGCTCCTCTATGAAGCCCACTGGTCCCTCCTGCCCCCAAACTCCTCCAGCATATTTCAGCAGACTGACATCTATTCCTTGTCTGCACTTCATTTCTGGCTCCACACCTGATCACACATCCCTGACATCAGGATATTTCTCTCTTATTTCTCTTGAGGTCACAAGACTGGGCCTTGACTAGGGAGTCAGTGGTGATTTGATTATTGAGTGGTGTGGGCAACCCTGCTGATGAGGCCTTGGCATTTCTTCTCCCTAGGAGATAATTGCCTGGCATATTTCACAGAGCAGTTGTGTGTATGGGTGGGGAGGGTCTGCTCTGCTGTATAAAGGTCCCCAGAGCAGCTTCCATGGGCAGCAGGAAATCAAGAAGGCTCTCAAAGGGCCCAGAACTCCAAGGGCATGAGTCAAGGTGGCCCCACAGCCGAGGGAAGGCCAAGTTGAAGGCACCTTGCATCTATGCATTGTCCCCCCAGCATGTACCAGAATGACCTGAGAAAACATGTGCATCTCTGGACCCTCACTCACCCTAGGTCCAGTGCCACTCCCACTGTGTGCCATGCCTGGCGTAGAGGACATTGGCAGGACATCTCCACATGGCTCTTGTTTCCCGTCCTAACAAGCACCACTGGTCCTGCTGGAAAGTGATGGTTGGCTGTATCTGAATGTAACATTTGAATACCAAATGGCTGCATTCAACCTAGTGGGCCCAGATCCAACAGGTTCTGGATATATAATCCTGGCTATCGCATGGCACCCACACTGACCATTCCTCTGGCTTCTGGGTCTCCACCTTGGTCATGTGAGGCCTCGCTGGAAAGGGAGGGAACCTAATTTCTCAGCATAAATGACTCCCCCATTTTCCTCATGCAGGTTAAAATTCAAGGCAGATGAATGTTGCCAGGGCCTTGCACTGCTGTGGGGGATGGGTCTACAAGAGGCTTCCTTGTGCTCCTAGAGGGCAGTCAGTTCCCAGTATTTTTTTTTTTTTCAATTACAGTTGACATTCAACATTATTTTATATTAGTTTCAGGTGTACAGCATAATGGTTAGATATTTATATAATTTATGCAGTGATCCTCCCCGATTAGTCTAGTACCCTCCTGGCACAATAGTTGTTGCAACATTATTGATTATATTCTCAATACTGTACATTACATCCCATGACTATTTTGTAACTACCAATTTGTGTTTCTTAATCCCTTCACATTTTTCACCCATTACCCCCAGTGTCAATGTCCCTCGCTTCTGGCAGTTTGTTCTCTGTATCTATTAGTCTGTTTCTGTTTTATTTATTTTGTTCTTCAGATTCCACATATAAATGAGAATCAAATGATATTTGTGTTTTTCTGTCTGACTTATTTCACTTAGCATAATACCCTCTAGGTCCATCCATGTTGTTGCAAATGGTGAGATTTCATTCTTCTTCTTTTTTTTAAATTTTATTGGGGAATATTGGGGAACAGTGTGTTTTTCCAGGGCCCATCAGCTCCAAGTCATTGTCGTTCAACCTAGTTGTGGCAGGAGCAGCTCAGCTCCAAGTCTAGTCGCCATTTTCAGTCTTAGTTGCAGGGGGTGCAGCCCACCATCCCATGTGGGAATTGAACCAGCAACCTTGTTGAGAGCTCGCGCTCTAACCAACTGAGCTATCTGGCCACCCCTCCGGAAGCTCAGTGGCCGCTCAGCAGCAACTCATTGTCTTCAATCTAGTTGTGGAGGGCGCAACTCACAGGCCCATGTGGGAATCGAACTGGCAATCCTGTTGTTCAGAGTCAAGCTCTAACGAACTGAGCCATCTGGCCGCTGCAAGATTTCATTCTTTTTTATGGCTGAGTAATACTCCATTGTACAAATGCAACACAATTTCCTTATCCATTCATCTATTGATGGACATTAAGGCTGCTTCCACATCTTAAGTATTGTAAATAGTGCTGCAGTGAACATAGGCGTGCATATATCTTTTCGAATTAGTGTTATAGATTTCTTCAGATAAATACCCAGAAGTAAAATTGCTGGGTCATATTTTTAATTTTTTTTAATTTTTAATTTTTTGAGAAACCTCCATACTGTTTTCCATAGTGGCTGCACCAATTTGCAATCCCACTGACACTGCACAAGGGTTCCCTTTTCTCCACATCCTCCCCAACATTTGCTGTGTGTTGGTGTATTGATGATGGCTCTTCTGACAGGAATGAGGTGATAGGTCATTGTGGTTTTACATTGCATTTCCCTGATGGTCAGTAACGTTGAGTGTCTTTTGGCGTCACGCCCCAGGACTGAGTCACATGTCTCTGCATTCTGTCATGTTATGGCGCCACTGTTCTGTACATAATGTTGCAGGGGCCAGTGGGTTTGGAGCATCTCAGAACAGGCCGTCAAATGATGGCGACATCCTTTACCATTTGTCTTTTGGGATGGTACCTGACCAATTTTCCATCCACCTAAACTGGGCAACCTCTTGGATTGTTTTCATAATTAAAGTTTGTTTTTTATTGGGGAATATTGGGAAACAGTGTGTTTTTCTAGAACCCATCAGCTCCACGTCAAGTTGTTGTTTTCAACCTAGTTGTGGGGGGAGGCACAGCTCACTGGCCAATGTGGGAATCGAACCAGCGACGTTATAAGCACCGCGCTCCAACCACTGAGCCAACCGGCCACCCCATAATTTAAGTTTAAGTCCCGAGCGCAATCCCTTGTTTGCAAAAATTGGGGTGAACACAGTCATCTAAAAAATTTAGCTTAAGAATGTTCCTTTTCACATACACCCCACTTAGCTGTGCCCAGAAGAAGTTTCAAGAGATGGATCAGTGCTTTCTAAAGTATAGAACAGCCACAGCAAGCTGTGCAGGAAACCAATGTGTTATTTAAAGCAGTCTTTTGGCTCTGCACAAAGGCACTGGGAAGAAATACACACGGGGAATGTGACCCTCATGTTTGTGGAGTTCCTGCCCCGCTCGGGCTCACTCCTTGCTCCCTGGAGCTGGAAGGATGGAAGCGTGGGGTAAGGAGAGGGTACACTCAGTGAGTGCCACTGGGAAGAACAGGGTGGGGAGGGGACGGTCCCTGCCGAGTGCCCTGGTTGGTCTCAGGCTTTATCTCTGAATGTCATGGACAGTTGCCTGCCTGCGAGCATATCATCTCAGCTCCCCTTCCCCTGCCCAATTCCTTCTGGGCTCCCAGGAAAGACCAGACATGAACACGAGGGATCTGTGCCTGGCCGATGCCAGGGCAGGGGAGGCGGGGCGCTCACTGTTCATGACCTAGTCACGGGAGACAGACCAACTCATTGTTTGCTGGGCACCCAGCAGATGGCTGAAATGGAATGAGAAGCCCTCTTGGGGTAACAGCTATACTCCTCTCCAACTGACCTTGAGTACAAAAGGTCAAAGTTTGGGAGAGGGAGAAATGGCAATACTTGCCTTCGTATTTGAAATCGTGGTTTGTAATTTATGTGTTGAACTCCGGGACAGAAGCATCTTCGCGCCCTGTTCTCAGGTTACCGCCCCCGCGCATCTGTATCCTGTTCTCTGGAAGGCATATATCACAGCGACCTCCAGATGCCGGCTGCCTGGAGTTCGTGAAAAGGAGGGCAGCTGACCGGGCAGGACTGCACTCCCTGTCTCCACAGGCTCTGGTGGGGGCGGGGTGGGGGCGGGGTGGGGTGGGGGGAGTTCTGGGCCTGGGGCAAGAATGTTTGCACCGCCAGCCCATCCTGGAGAGCTCTCAGTGTCTCCCCGAAGTTAATAAGTAAGGACAAGAAAGGACCTGTGTGCCAAGTCAGGGTGCACAATTTGAGCTTCCCCTGTGGTTCTGATTCACTTTATTTCATGACAGGCTCCAAGCCCACCAGTGTAATTACATGTTTTCTCGCCCAAAGTGGGGTCTGGAATTGGGGAAAGAAAGGCCAAATTGGCTGAGTGTGGGGTGTGGCTGCCTTGATTATATTGGACGTGAAAAGAAGATGAATTTTATAATAAGCATAGGTGCCAGCGAGCCTGCCATTATCTCAGTTTGGGAATCAGTTTCATCCACAAAGAGGAGAGCAAAGATTTTGTTTGGAGGTGCAGGCCTTACTTTTTAAAGTTCAGGCACGAATAAACTTAATATAATAAGAGAGATTTTTTTAGCTGACATTTTGCAACTGATAGAAAATTCTACAGCCTAAGGCCATGAAAGCAGCCTCTGGCCTTCGTATGTAAAACATTAAATATTCTCCAACATGATTTTTCGTAGGGAAATCACAACAATGCTGACATTTTCCTTCAGAGGTGAGGGGCGGGGAAGTGGGATGATGGAAACATTCTTGCCTCCATTCCTTGATGCCCCCCCATCAGGCGGCCTGGGGGCCCCCAGTCCAGCACTATCTCTGTCAGGGTCGCTTTGCTCCCCCATCTGCATTCCAGCCCCCCAGCCCCAACACCAGCTTTGGACCTCAGTCCTTGCTCCCCAAATACCAACCCATACAGATGCAACCTGTGACACATGGAATATTATTTATTTGCCCCTCCCCCCCAAAAAAAATCTACAGGACTCAATTTCAGGATTTTCTTGGAATGTTGTGAAAATCTGTGTCTTTGCCATGGGAACATTCAGAAGCAGAGGTTTGGGTGGCTCTAGTTACAAGACGGTATGTCTGAAGCTGTATTTCTGTACTAAATGGATATTCATCAGACCAGTAAACTCTCCTCTCATGTGTGTCAGAGAGCCGGAAAGGAGCAAAGCCCCCTGTGGGAAATGGTCCCACCCACCCCCTACCTTTGTTCTCTCCCCCCACGGCCCCCCAGCAGTCTATTCTCCTCCAGGTGGATTCCAGAAGCGGCCATGTGATACCTTCTGCTTCTCCCGGAGCAATCCCCTGGCCACCTCCACGTGGTACCTCGGAAGCTGCCAGGAGCCCGTTGGATGGCCTGGGGGTTTAAGAAGAATCTGATCTGTACAAAACAGCCTCTGTTTTCAGACACTTTGTGGCCAGAGCCAAGTTTTTAAATCTTTGATACTCGGCATCTATCAAGAAAAATAATAATAAGGTAGATTTTTTCTCTTCCTTTCTGAAATGACAGCTTTTTGACAAAGTTTGGCCTTTCTCCGAAGCCACTGCCCTTTGGAGCCATCAGCTCACCAGCTTGCACACTGACGTCAGCAGTCTCCTGCAGCAGCCCACAAAGCAGCGAGCCTGCTCCAAGGGGAGAGCTGAAAGAAGGGTAGTGTCTTAAGAGGCATACTGGCTCAGTCCTGCCCCATGTCTGAGGTGTGATAAAGATGGACAGCTTGTGTTCTGTTCTCTGCCCAGGGGCCATGAGTGCCTCAGGCCATGGCACCCATGTACAATGAATGGTGGAGGGTGGGGCTGGACAGGCCTCGGATCTTTCCTTATGTCTTGCGTGGGATCATTGTGGCTCCTGGTGAATTGCTTAGAAGTATGAAGCCTGTATCTGTTGTGGGTGGAATTGTGTCCCCTCCAAAAAAGATATTCAACTCTTAATCCGTGATACCTGTGGATGTGAGCTTATTTGGATACAGAATCTTTGCAAATGTAATCCAGTTAAGATGAGGTCATCCTGGAGTAGGGTGGGCCATAATCCATTGACTGATGTACTTACAGGAAGAGGGCAATTTAGACCTAGACACAGAGACACAGGACACATGTCCTTCACTATGTGGCAACAGAGGCAGAGATTGGAGTGATGTATCTACAAGTCAAGGAATGCCAGGGGTCACAGGCAACCTCCCGAAACTGGAAGAAGTGAGGAAGGGTCTTCCCCTAGTTCCGAGACAGCAAGGCGCTGCGAACACCTTGATGCAGACTCAGCCTCCGGAACTGTGAGAAAATTAATTTCTGTTGTTTTAAGCCACCTAGTTTGTGGTCATTTGTTACAGTGGCCCCAGGAAACTGATACACCATCTCTGATGTCTGTGGCTGTCACATTCGAATCAGATGTCCTCACACAACTCTGTACACGGTGAACTCTCTTAAAAGTACCAAACTGAGTGGTTGGAAGTGAGGAAGCAATTGATTGCTCTGGCCAGTGGCACCCACGTCAGCAGGTTTCCTTCCCTGGTAGCCAGAAAGAAGCCTTAACCAGACAACAGGTTTTTGTTGCTACAAAGAATGAGATGCATGTAACAGGAGATTTCCACATTTTACTTCCTTTGCCATATGGTTTCCATCTTTACCATGAGAACGTAATAGTGCAGTTACTTTGGGTGAGAAAAAGCAATACAAGAACGTCTTAACAAAGAAAAGAAAATTAGCTACATCCAGGTACAAATGGGGTTTGTAACCAACGTAGATAGTACCTTCCTTTTTCAGCCGCTGAATTGGGTGAAGTCCTGTCCTCCTGCTGTGAAGGTAGTTGGGGTCAGAGGTCAGAATCTGGACCAGAAAAGCTCACTGCTTTTACCAATTCTAAAATGGAGAGCAATAGTCCAAAAGGAAAAAGGAGAAGAAAAATAAAAATAAGCATCACTAGTGCCAAGGCCGTGTTGCTTGGAGTTACGATTCTTCCCATGAGCCCATCTGCAGGCCCCGATTTGTACTCCTGTAGTGGGGCCGCTCAGAACCAGCCTGGTATTCACGGAACCGTGTTACCGATCAGGCTCCTTCTTTAAATTTTGAGTAAATTGGAACAGAGACTATAGCTTAGCTTTGCATTACACCCTAACTGCATCTACCAAATGTGTCACTGGTGTTCAACACACATTTGTTCAATTAAACTCCACGTTGTTGAATGAAAGTCCTAGGAGCAGGAGTGTGACAGATTTTTTTTATCATTTGAGAAGATGAAATTTGCAATTTTATCTCACTTTTAAAATTTGGAAAATTGGAAAAGGGTGAATTTGTACAGCACAAGAATAGGTAGACTGAAAATCACTTTCAGACCAGAAATTAGAAACCTTGGGTAATTGTATTAGTTAGAAGTAGAACACATAGGGTGTGTGTGTGTGTGTGTGTGTGTCTGTCTGTCTGTGTGTCTGTGTGTGTGTGTGTGTAGATAGATAGACGATAGATAGATAGATAGATAGATAGATAGATAGATAGATAGATAGATAAATTATTTTAAGGAATTGGCTCACATCATTCTGCTGTCTTGGCAAGCCCAAAATCTGCGGGGTGGGCCAGCAGGCTGGAAACTCAGAGAAACGTTGCAGTTTAAGTCCAAGGGTCATCTGCTGACAAAACTCCATCTTGCTCAGGGAGTTCAGTCTTTGTTTAATGGGACCTTCAACTGATTGGGTGAGGCCCACCCATGCCCTGGAGGGCCATCTGCTTTACTCAAGGCCCAAAGAACAATGTTTGACCAATTATCTGGGAAACTTGGCCCAATCAAGTTGATACATAAAATTAACCATCAGGGTAATTGTCTGGATCACTGTTTACCAATGGATATGCCATTGACATTTGAGGCAGAACTATTCTCCACTGTGCAACGCTGTCCCATACATTATTGGATCCTTCATTCCTGTCTAGTCAATACCCATGGTGTCCCCATCGTTGTAACAACAAAAGCTATGCCCACATATTTCTGAATGCCCCATTGGGGGCTGGTTCATCCCAGGATAGAGAAGCACTGATACAGATTGACCAACTGTGATAAGGCTACCAAAACGCTGGCAACATCCAAATGAATGGTGGGTGTCTCAGATCTTGGTATTCAGACTTCATATGGATACAGCTATTGCCTAAGCCAGGGGCTGGCAAACTTCCTCTGTAAAGGGCCAAATAGTAAATAGTTTAGGCTTTAGGACAAGATGGTCTCTGTCAGAACTACTCAACGCTGCAGTGGTAGGGCAAAATCAGCCATAGTTAATTCATAAATGAATGCATGTGGCTGTGTTCCAATAAAACTTTATTTATGGACACTGAAATTTAAATTCCATATACTATTTCACATGTCATAAAATATTACTCTTCGTTTGATTTTTTCCAACCATTTAAAATATAAAATAACTTGCAGACAATCTAAATTTCACTCTTTTATTTTTCATCCCCCACAAACTCACTGCATGCTCAGCTAATCATTGAACAAAGGCTTGAATCAATGTTCACTGAATTGAACCAAATGAGATTTGAGCAAATACAGTGATCATTTTTTTCATCAGCAGAAACTTTTTGGAAGTTGAATCTTACTGAAACCCCAATGTTTGGAACTAATATAGTATTTTGCTAGTAAAATTTTATTTTACGAGTTCAAATGGATAACATTTGTGTATTTTGATGAGTACAGAACTCAAGGGGAAGTTCCAGATGGCTCTGTCAGGGTGCTCTTTGATTAAACTGTCCAGATGCTTGAAAGAGGAGAAAGAAGGAAGTTTCTGTTCCCAAGCAGAACCACTGACAGTATTTAATGCTAATGTATATTCTTATTCGCAAATATAAAAGTCAGACAAGAAGCATCAAAAACTTACAATAAACGACAAATACTATATCTTGATCGGGCAAATCACGAGGTGTTTTTACATAACTGGCTCATATGCTGTGACAAGAGCAGGTTATAACTATGCTCTCACAATTTTATGTGAGTGGATTAAATCAAATCTGAATTTTTAAAAGATCAATGCAGGAGATACAAACTTCCGCACCACTGGCTTATTTGCAATAGATGCAAACTCCCTCAGAGAAATGCTGGAAGAAGCTTGATTCCCAGGTGGGCACAAAGAGAAAGCAAGAAGGAAATCCAATTTCATACACAGGTGTCTCCAATGGACAAACAGTTAGCATATTTTTAGACACCGGAATGTTTATAATGTTTTTTATAGTTTTTTAGTAATTATAATTTTTCATTTTTAAAATTGTGGTAAAACACATGTAACATGAAACTTACTTTTTAAAGCATTTTAAGTGTAGAATTCAGCGACATTAAGTACATTCGTATTTCGTACTCTTTCATCATCCCAAACAGAAACTCTGTGCTCATTAAAAATATCTCCTATTCCTCCCTCTCCCGCCCCTGACAACCACTACTCTTTTTTTCTGTCAGAGACAGAATTTGACTATTTTAGGTAGTTCAATATCTAGATCAATATTTTTGTGTCTGGCTTCTCTCACTTAGCACAATGTTTTCAAGGTTCATTCATGTTGTGGTATGTCTCAGAACTGCATTCTTTTTTTAAGCTTAAATAATATTCCATTTATTGGACACATCTTTTGGCTCTTGTGAATAATGCTGCTATGAACACTGGTGTCCAAGTATCTGTTTGAGTCCCTGTCTTCAATTCTCTGGAATATATATTTAGGAGTGGAATTGCTGGGTCTTGTGGTAGTTTTATGTCTCATTTTTTTGAGGAATCTCCGTACTATTTTCCACAGTGGCTGTACCACTTTACATTCCCACCAGCAGTGCCCAAGGGTTCCAATTTCTCCACACGCCCACCAACACCGGGCTTCTGTTTCTCATTTTTGTTTTGTTTGTTTGCTTTGTACAACCGCCATCTTAATGGGTGTGATTCGGGAAACATTTTTAATGCAATTTGAGTTGAGCATTTTTAGCCCCTGAAGCACCTTCACATCACTTGAAGTTCCACAGATCAGTTTCAAAGTCGGGGCTGGGCTTTGCACCCTCTCAGAGTTCGAGATTTCAGAGCAAAGCCTTCCTTGACTTCACTCCAAGAGAGTGGGGTGATTGATTTCAAGCTGGAGGCGAGACCTGGAAAGGAAACAGGTACCTCCATGCAAGGGCTCGTGTTCAGAGCCCATGTAGAAACCAGCCACCCCCTCTAGAGGACCAGGTTAACTGAGAAATCATCCCATTCTCTCTCTCTCTCTCTCTCTTTCTGAAGCAACCACAATAAGTAAGATTTAATTTCCTTGTTCTCCTTTCAGGAGCCCCGTTCCAACACTGCAAGAGATTATCCCAGTTTAAAGCATTTTAAATCACAGCAGTTTGGGGTCACTGGAGTTTAAGTCAGATAGACTCCTCTACAAACCAATCAAAACCGTCATTGCTCTGGGGGAAATTCTTGGTGGGTCCTGGGAACCCCCGCAGTGGGGTCCCTTGCCCGCTTTCTCACCTCCTCTCCATTGTGGGGTGGCTTTGAGCCACCTCCCTAATGCTGGGACCCCACTGCTGTGGTGCTGCCCCAGCCCCACACTCACTGTGGAAGTTCTCCTTTCCCACTCCCCCAGGAGAGGTGTGGGGCGTCTACTCCACGGGTGCAGGAAGGAAACTCCCGCCAAATAGCCTTAGGTAGTGATGGCTCTCCCAAGTGCACCTCCTGCCTCTGTTAGCAACGTGTATCAAACACACCATGGACCGGACCGAGGGACCACTTGTTGGATATCTTTCTACCTCACACTTGCAGCCCTGCTCAGCCACTGAGATGCCAGGGAAATGCGTGCGCCTTTCTCAGAATGAGTTCCCTGCCTCCCTCTCTCTCCAAAGCCACAAGGACTCGTGACCCCTCTTCCATTCGGGAGTATGTTTTAGTGCCCAGGGGCATGCTCCTGAGGACCCAACTGTACCCAGATATGCCCAAGGGGTTTGAGGCCTCAGACAGGGTTCCTGCTGACTGGTATGTCAGTTAGGATGCATTGGGCTGCAAGCAACAGATAATCCCACCTCAACAAAAAGAAAAATGTGTCTTCTCACTGGAACAGAAGTCCTGAGGCAGCTCCAGGGTAGGTTAATTCAGTGGCTCCATAATGTTTTCAAGGACTCAGGTTTTCACCATCTTTCTAGCAGCATCCTCAGCATTTGACTTGGTCCCCAGGGTAGCTCCCTGAGGCACAAGATGGCTGCCACACTGCCAGTAATCACATCCAGACACTGTGATACCCAGTGGAAGGAAGAAGAGATGCTTTATGTCCTTCAATCTTCTCTTTAAGAGCAAAAACTTTACCCAGCAGCCCCTTGGACAGCCCCTTAAATCTCATTGGTCCTGGTTGTATCACACGATCAGGCTCAAGGAGCCACTGCAGAGCGATGGGACCACCATGATTTTATCGGTGTTTTGTTTTAGGTATCGTCTGAGACACATGCACCAATTCCTGAGCAAAATTTGGTTCTGAAGACAAGGAGAAGGGGGTTCGGGGGAGTTGCAGAGTTTGTGAGGCTACCGTACTTACTTGTGGGGTCACCCCTTGGTATCCCTCATGTACTTGCTTTGTTGTTAGATTTTTCACTCTTTTCCTTTTTTACATAGGAAATTTATAAATATTTTCTTGTTCTAAATAATTTACTCAATACAGAAATACGAGGAGTAAAAATATGAAAGGTGTCCTTCACCTCCCTCGCTCATCTCACTTCCCTCCCCAGAAGGAAACTCTGACTCTATTTTGGTGTGATCTCTTCCTGTCCCCTTTATGCATTTGCATATGTTCATACATACATAAGTGCTTTGCTTTAATTTTTACATAGATGGTATCTTGGTATTTTTCCACTTAGCTCTTGGCATTTTTCCACTTAGTTCTCCATACTTAGAGATCCACTTCACTCACTTTAGACACTGAATATTATCCCATACGGTGGATATTCCATTGCTTTGCATTTTAACTAGCTTTTCAATCTTGGGTCTTGTCCCTCCAGTTAGATTATAAACAACCTGAGGGCATATTTTTCTATTTCCAAACACTTAATACAGTATTTTCTTACAAAGTGAAAGTCAATTGATGATTGTCGATGGAAAGATGCTCTCTCGCTGGCCACGTAAAAGTTGTCTCAGCCCTTCTGGCTGAGGTGAGCCAGGGGAAGGGACACAGCACCACAGTCTATCGGTTGGCCACTCTTTTGTCTATCAACACAGTGACAAATCAATCTACCAGTTAGGGAGAGTTGATAATGCTCCACTGTTCCTTTGGCAACGTTTGCTGGGCTCAGGATGGCACACCTTCTCAGTCTCCGAGCAGACTGTCAATTCAAAGGGCTGGGGCTACTTGCAAAGTTATACATTATCTCGTAGTTTGGCTCACACTGGAGCATCGGGCAGAGTTATTAACAGCCTGTGCTTCCTGGAAAACCATTTCAAAGGCTACTAATGGTGTTCGCAGACTGTTGAGCTGGAACAGTTATCCATATGCCTAGACACACACTCTTAATAACCCTTTTCAGGTTTCTTGAGGCAGTCACAACTACATAAAATAGATTACAACTAAACTTATTCTAAACCCTTTGGTGGGGAGAAATTACTTCAGTATGAGGCTCTCACCTCAAAACAGGCCAACCAAATTTGGGGAGGGATGAACCTCTCAGAGCAATCACACTTTAAGCAGATGTTGGCATTCAGACCTGCTGATAGCGTCAGTGAACTCATCTCAGACCTTGGTGGGCACCTTGTACTTCTGAATCTGCCAAGCTTCCTGTAGTAGCCGAAGAAATTACCATTGTGAAGGAGCAAAGAAAAGAAACACCTGTCTCCCAGATGTGCTGTTTGCATTGGGGAGGACTCTCAGAAATTGGACTTCAACAGAAAACCTGGAATGATGAAAGGAAATCAAGCAATAGGAATGAGGCTTCTGAAATTACTTTATGTCCCTTGGCTAATAACACACAAGGGAAAACTTTTTGATCAATCATTTTTATTAATATTGATTATGAAAACTCTGGTCCCTATCACTAAGAAGACTAAAATTAAATTGGGGAAATAGGGTGTCCACATTTGAGAGTTGGACAACATGTAATCAAGACTAAGTAAATGCCTGTGATGGGTTCGGAGGGAAAATCCGTTGAAATGGCAAGGCTATGCTTCCAAACAGGGCTGGTAATCTGCCTTGATATACTCTGAAAGGATCATGCTTGACCAAAGCTCTTCACTTATAAAAGATACAAACTATTTTCTCTGGTAACACAGCCTGGATTTCTTTGCTGACTTGCATGCTTTATATACGCGTATGTCTTCCTCTGTTGGGGTTGGAAGGTTCCCGACCTGCCTCCCTCTGTGTTTCTACCACCTTCCTTACTTTTAAATAGCCATGACCATCAAATACCTTGATTACCCTTGTTCCTTGTTCCTTCACCTACATCCACCACCTCACCCTAGTTTGTTGACACAAACATTGCTGGCAGAGAAGACAGAGTCAGGAGAAAACCTAGATAACTCTTGTTAAAAATGATTAAGAGGGTTTGTTATAAGTAAGTCAGAGCACGACCCGAGGGATTTGGCTGGGGGTACCATACTCCACCCCATGCCCTGGTACTGGTGTCCCCAACACCCCATGTAGGTGTTTCCATAGACAAATATTTTTTCAGGGCAACATTGATTTATATGGCAGCAGAACTTGGGATTCAAAAGGGAAAGATGAAACCTTCCCAGCAACTTGGAGTTTTCTTTTAAGAGGAGTTTTCTCTACAGAGTGTTTAGTTTTAACTGGTCACTAAAGATGGGCAAAACAGTCCTGGAGAAATGGGCTTTCCGCCTCTCCAAGCCTGTCTCTCCTAGAGAAACAGGCAGAGGCAGAGCCATGGGGCCAGCCTCCTAACTAGAACCAACTGCTCCTGATAGTTTATGGTCTGGTCCACTTCAATTTCTCATGTGTTACCTTTCTAGGGGGTGCAAGGCCCAGCAATCTGGACACAGGCCAAGGAGCCAAGAACTGTCGAAGTCCAGGTCTCCGCTCTCCTACTGACACCTGCGACCACCCAGCCCAGCCAGACCATATGGCCTCTTGTTTTCCTGATGTATGAGGTGGGTAGAATGCTTTTCCCCAAAAAGAGGACTCCAAGGGAATAGTTAAAATCTGTAAACATGTATCATTATAATTATTATTCTAGTTTCTAGTTAAAACTGAACTGGCCAAAAGGAAAGAAAATACCAGCAGTGCCTCTGAGGGCAGCTACCTTTGCTTTTCCGGTATTTCCAGTCTGACTGGTGGGAGAATGTCCTGGAAGCTCTGCTTGCCGGGCCTGCACCCACAGCTGTGCTTACCACATCTGAGGATAACAAGGATCTAACTGAGCCCTGGCTGTAACCGGGCTCTGGGTGTTGGTACCATTTGCTGTAGTAGCGGCTGGACATCTGCTGTGACACCCAAGGGGATGCAGCATATCCACAGTAGGGCCCGAAATCTTTCAGTTCTTTGGGGATTGCCAGCCTGTGTAGGTGATGGGCAAACAGACTTTGGTTTCTAAGCTGTCAATCTAAAACCCGTGCTTCAAGGGAGGGAGTACTGCTTTCCTCAAGAGAGGAACCTCTGGACTTCTGAGGTTGTTACAGAGAGAACATTTCTGTAGGACAGCACTACCTCTCAACAGTGACTCTGTTCCCACCACCACATTTATCTTCTTCATGGGAGACCCTCAATAGATAGCTCAGCCAACTCACCGTGGCTCCCTTTCTCTGGACCTAAAGAATCCCATCCCGTCTCGACAACTGCTTCCATGTGGAAAACAGCACGGCCAAACTTCTACCATTCTCCTATTTAGCCCAAAGTAAGACCTCAGGCCCTTCTCCCTGTGGGTTTCTGGTATGACCTTCGGCCTCCTCCCAACATGGCTGACACCGGAAGTGCCTGTGTCCCCCACAAGCAGGGCCAGGGCCTCCTTCTACTCCTCCAAGAAAGTCAGGACATGACACAGGAAGCACAACAGCCGTGCCCAGGGCCAGGTGGAGACAGTAAAACAATTTGACATTGTTTAAATGGGTGCTTTTAAAATATCTGTTCAATATTTACTTAGAGGAAAGGCTGGGTACTCTAAATAAATAAAGGAAGGGCTCAACAGGAAGAAAGGCTTGGGAAGGGGGGCAGTCTCAACTTCTCCCCCACCTCAGAGAATTCATTTGTGGCCCCAAAATTTGCAGCCCCCTCTCAGCAAAACAAAAGCCCCCAATTGAGGGCACCAACTTGTGTCAGCAGGCAATACCCTGGTGATGCCCTCAGAGCGCCTCATTCCAGGCCCTATTCAAGTATGCCTTCCCGCTCCCTCCCTATTTCCCTTGAGGGCAGTCTGGAAAAGACTAACGTCTCTGTATCTTGCTACCGTTTTCAAAGATGTTGCAGCCCTTAATCTGGCCCACCTGGCGGCCAGGAAACATGATTTCTTTTCAAGTGCACTGGGAGGCCTGAGCGCTCAGAGGTTCCTGTAGAGGGTGGTTCTGTGCTTGCCTGCCCCCTGCCCACTACTCCTGGCAACCTGGGGCCTCCCAAGATATGTCAGACAGGCCGTGACATAGAAGGTGCCCAGAAGTTGGGAAAGATTACTCTTTGGGTCTTTATGAGCTTAGTTCTGGTGTCTGCCTTGACAGCCCTTCACATGCCCTTGGTCATCTCTCCCAGGCTTGCAGTGCTGCTTATGACACTCATTACAGTTGCAAAGAATTTCCACCTGTCCCCCGTGGCTCCCCATACGTCACCCTCTGCTTCCTCCACCACTTCGTGAAGGCAACTTGAGCTGCCTGGAAACTGGCTTTCTGACATCCAGCATAACATTCTTCCTTTGTCTCTTTGAGTCCAGAATGATCGCTGGAACACCTTTGACATGCAACTATGGGTCAAATCTGTTACCTAGATCATGAAATAAGTGGCAGAAAGAAGGGCCAAAGAGTAAGCAGCGCCGAACACACTCAACTCCAGACAGCACTGGAAGTACTCCTTAGCTTAGAGGTTTACAGCACAGGGCGCTGTGCTGAGGCCCCAAAGTGGAAGGGATCCCCCTTCCCCAGCTCTCATGGACGAGAGTGCAGAGTGTGGGGCAGGGGTAGTAGTCGTGGAGGTAGTAGTAGTGGTAGTTGTAGTTATATGTGAAGTTTAAGAAAAGTGTTTCCAAAATCAATGGTATCACAACCATTGGCACTGTGTGGGGTAGAATTTAATAGGAAATGTGTGTGTCCCATTTGTAAACGGTAACAGCACCGCCGGTAGCTAAGACATTGCCCCTATTTATGAAGCAAGGCCAGGCAACCATTTTTCACTTACTTAACCAACCCAATCTCCTTTCTTCCCATTCCATTTCCACATAATAATTAAATACCTGGGCAGCTGTCGCTGGGCTTTTTCACCTGGTGATGTCCGTGTTGCCTGGAAGCCTTGGGTCCCTTCCCACACACGTTCCACTGGATTTATGGGGTCCCCTGTGGTTGGTGCTGCCTGTTACCAAAAAATATTCATCGGCCATGGATAAGAACAATCTACGAGTTGTGGTTTTTTCTTTGTTGATGTCTCTTGACCGTTAGAGCAGGACCATTTTATGCAACCCCTTGTTTTAGGTTATATCTTTAGCTGACTGATAGTTGCCAGTTCTTGTAACTCTTGATACTCTGCAATAGGTGCTATGTTACCTATTAAATTAATACATATTTTTTTAAAAAGTATAGAAGGGTGTGATATTCGAAATGAAAGCACTTCTCCCCAGTCTTGACACTAAGCTCCAATTCCCGGAGGTGACCACTGTGAACAGCTGCTTAAACAGCTTTTGGAAAAGTTCTCTGCATGACCGAAATGCATATGCTTCCTTTTTACACAAATAGGATCATACTGTACCGTGACACTTCAACTTGCTTCCTTTACTTAAAATTGTGCCTTGGAACTCTACCCGCATTAGGACTACAGAAGCACTGACTCTTTTAATGGTGCATACTGTTCTATTGTGTGGGTGCCGTAAGTTAACTAGCCTCTTATTGAAGGACGTTTGGCTTTATTCAGGTTTTTTTTTCCTCTCTCATAAAGAGTACACATGTATTAGATATTGTGTCATGGGTGCCTTTTTACTTTAAGAGTATAACTATAGGAATATTTTTTCTAGCAGAAAAATGGCTGGTTTATGAGTATTCACAATTTACATTTTGATCATTATTACCAAATTGCTTTCCAAAAAAATGATGCTAACAGTAGGACAATGCCACCCGGCATTTTTTAGAAAAAGCAAAATGGCCAACTCAGTTATCCATAAATGGAAATCCACGGTGTTTTAAGCATCCCTTCTGTCAATGTCAGCTGATTTGGGCTGGAGCAAACCAAGAAGGAATTTAATTATAGACTTCTCTCTGAGTTTCTCTTCTGAAGCTAAATATACAAGATTTGGGCAATTCTGAGTGGGTTTGTATTTTCTTTTCACTGCAGCCACATGAGTCCCTCTTGTCCCAAGGTCAATTTTAGGCTTGCTGTTGTGTGTGCATTGGTCAAGGGGAGCAGCTGGGGGGTGGGGGAGCGGTGATGGTGCAGAGTCTTTGAGGCTTGAAGAGCTGGGGGAGTTCTCGGGTGAGAGGCCAACTGCAGGCTCAGAGGCTGGGGCTTCCCGAGGTGAGCTGTTCTTAGGATTTCTTTTTACTTCTCCAGTCATCCTGTCCTGCACAATAAAAATGCTTCTACTGTTCAGCCCTTTTCTGTCTATGTTGTCTACTTGAAAATTATTAGAGTAATGGGTTCGATAAGGCCATTGTTCTGGGGTTCCCCCTCCACAGCTCAGGGTGGGCTTTCTGTAATGCTTCCCAAGCTATCTGAACTAAAAGACTACTTTAAAAAAAAAATTCCAATCTCTTATAGACCGATACTTGTGTAAAATATTAGAAATACTGAATTACTCAAACAATGAAAAATAAAGACATACAAACTGCAAGCCAAATTTATTTTTGTTAGATTTAACAACCCAAATTACTTTGTTATTTTGTTATACAAGTTTTGAAATAATTCCTCTCAGTTTCTGTTCTCGTCTCGGGAACAGTTGGAGATCAGGAACCGTTTGAGTGTCACTGCCCTATGCACCTCTCCAGAAGTTTCTGCAGGCTTCCTTTTGGCCCTAAAGTCTCTATCATTTTGCTGGGAGAGCGATTCTCATCCAACAGGGAAAGTTGTCCAGGTTTTCAGCCATGGAAGCCCTGAGTCAATCCCCAGGGTTAATACTGGGCTTGGGTTTAAGCTCTGGGGCCTGTCCTGTGGACCCCACTTCCCCTTCCCACTCAGCTTTTCCTGTCGTGGGAAGCAGGAGTTCGTGTGTGCAGAGAGAGCACCATGATCTGCTGCCTTCAAATTAGGAGACATGATATCGTTTCCCGCAAGCTTTTCTTTTTATTTGATTTAAAGTCAACATCAGCCTTCTTATTACTGTCTCTTCTCTATAATGCACTGCAGACAAGTGAAATGTAAAATCTGGGCATGTGGATAAAAAGGAAGCAATGGTACTTTTTTTAATGCATCAAGCCATTAAAACAATTCAATTCACTTTTTATATAATTTTACAGTTTGTAAAATACTTTCCATAGGTCTTAATACAAGGGAAATAGCAAGCAGTGACTTCTCAAAATATGAGATTTTTAAGTCTTTTGTCTTTCAAAGGGGCGGCCCGGTTCAATTTCAAATACTTTGAGAAAACTGGTTTTCAGATTTCCGTTTGGGACCTGAAGTAGCAGATCACAGCAGCATCTAGTGGAAATTAGTGATACAACAGTTGTAATCGACTAGGAAGAAAAAATACAGTTAATTTTTAAGTACTGTATTTCATCAATTATAAGACTCAGTTGTTTTCTTGTTTTGAACATTTTTTAAATTGGGGTGAGTCTTGTAATATATGGCATATCATAGTTTAATTAAAAAAATTTTTTCTTTCTCAGTGATACTTCGTCTTATAATTGTTAACATCTTAGTTTCGTCAAAATAGGATTTTTCATATGAAACTTTGTGGGATGTTCATTCAGTCATTTTTAGTAATATTTATTGAGCATATATTTTGTATATGTAACTTATTGACTCATTGCATATATTACATTCATTGCATATATTTTAATTGTATATATTCAAAACTCTTCATTGTAATGCATAATGTAGATCTTTGTCCTTTATGATACATTAATGCATTGATATTAGTCACACAGACTTAACTCCATGAATTTAAAAGTCTGTAGTTGCCCGGCAGTTCTCAACACTGGCTACATGCTGGTATCACCTGCAGAATTTTCTAAACTTTAACTGGCCAGACCACACTTCTCAGATCTGGTCCAACTGGTCTAGGAATAGGGCCCACACATTAGGAATTTTCAGAAGCTTCCCAAGCTTTTCAATTCTAATGTGCAGCCTGGGCTGAGAACTTTTTCCTTCATTCAAGCCAGATGCTTTCAAGATTATACAGATTTTTTAATTGTTGAGAAATAGTCAGTGTTTTGTTTTATAGTAAACAACTCTTGTTTCTTATAACTATCATAATTATGAATGCAAAGAAACTCTACTTATTAAAGCAATAATGGATAACACTAAAATCATGATACTTAAGAGAAAAATTATTCCGCAAAACATTATCACTTAACGTGTGCTCCAATAACGTACAGCTCGCATTTGGTTCTTCCATCCTTATTCACACAGCGTTGTTTGAAGTGAGCACCACAACAAGATCAGGAATGCTGATGAAGTGTAAGACAGTAGCTATAAAATTTATAAGATGTCACAGTGATATACCTTTAACAGACCATAACCCTCTGTAGCAAAGTCTATCCACTAAGGAAAAAAAATACCTACGATATCATTTCCTTGGAATCCTCTTTCCTTGGCTGAGAGTGAACTCTGCAAATTCCAGGACTGCCCCCTAAGCATACTACATGGATTGCCCAATTGCTCTTAACCTTGGTAGAATTCTAGTAGAATGTGAGACGCCTCATCAGATCACGTAAAGAATCCACATAGTATTTGATGAGCAACAGCTTGGAGAAGCAAGGCCTCAGTTCATTTCTGGGCCCTACCACTTGCTAACTTTGGAATTTTGTGCAAGTCACTGAAGTCACCAAATCTCTTGGTCCCCAACAGGCACATTTGGGGTAACAACACCAACTTCAGCTATTGTGGACATAAGAGTGGTTTGTAAACATGGAACGCGTAATAGGCAGCCAGTGCAATAGCAATGCCTGTTACTCAGGGTCGTTTCTTCTTCCTGCTTTTAGCTCATTGCAAAAAGTCAGGAGATGGTGTTTTCCAGCACCTTCGAGGCAGCATAGTACCATTAACCCCTCCCGGCCCGCCTCTCCCAGCCTCTGCAGCTGTGCAGGGCAAGGTCGAGGCATGGGATCCGTGTGTAAAAAATAGTTTAGCCCCTTTTGGATTCCTTGGATGTAATATTAAAACGTAATGTGACAT
Organism: Rhinolophus sinicus; assembly: GCF_057876585.1. NCBI lineage: Eukaryota > Metazoa > Chordata > Mammalia > Chiroptera > Rhinolophidae > Rhinolophus > Rhinolophus sinicus. The sequence goes on from NC_142517.1 coordinate 7,497,812, forward strand.
CTAGTTGAAGCTTGAGCATAAACATGAAGAGGGATCAGCAATTTATTATTGAAAGGTAGTTAAATTTTATAAAAGAGAAGTAAATACGTAAGCAAAATAAAAGCTTTAAAAAAAATGGACTCTATCGCCTTCTGGGGAAATAATCCTTTGGACCCTGTTGTAGGTCAGTCAGTGGCTGGATGGGTCATATTGTCCCCAGGCTGCAGCGAGAGGTCGGAGGCTGCAAAGTCCAAGGCAGCCGGGTGCCCAGCCTGACCTCAGGTTACTCCAGGCCGAGAAGGTGGTATGGGCAAGTACAATTCAGCACCTCCCAACGTTTCCTTTCAATTGCCTACCCCTGATTTCTGTTAGGCCTGGTGTTGGGCTCCTGGATATGGGGCCGTGTGCTAACGCAATAAATAGACTAAAAAGCGGGAACTGTGCAACTAAGCCAAGTCAAACACCGCTGTGAAAACCTATCCTGAGTTGCCCTGAGGTGTTTCCAAAAGCAAGGCAAATATTATAAATGAGCAGCAGCTCTGATTCTCCCCCTTGGGGGAACCAGGATGGGAAGACAGGGTGACCCTGTTTGTGGCCAGGGCAGACTCTGGGCTCCACACTGTCCACAGGTCACTCAGGAGACCCCCAGATTCTCCCAACTGTCCCCGGTTTTGTGAGAATGTCACTCTGCCTTGGGATACCGTGGCACACCTGGAAGCAACTGATCACCTAGGAAGCAAAAGCCATTTTTGGCTTTGCCCCCTGGCTCCATGAGCTATAAGAAGTCACTTATAAGTTTATCTTCAGCTCCACTAGTGCATCTAGAATCAATATTTATTGCCCACATGTCTAGATCCATGATTCCCAACGTTACCATGCATAAGATTTGCCTGGTTTGGGGCCAGGGCTGACGCAGGAACACAGACTCCCAGACTCACCTCCTCAAATTCTGATTCAGTAGGTGTGGGCTGGAGCCCTGGAACCTACCTTTCAGCAACCCTACAGGTGCAAAAACAGGCAACCCCAGGTCCACCTTCAGAAATGCTAAACACGTATACAACAACTCGAGTCTAACCCCAATTGTGTTGTCCTCACGTCCCAAATGGACTCACTCCCTAATGGCTAATTCTCTGTAGGAAGCCAGGCCCATAGAGCAAAAGGGCTGCCTCTCTGTATGTTTTAAGTGAAAACTTACTGAATCTTCTTAGTCCCTGGATTTTGCGGTGGGGGCAGAAGCTATGTCATCATCTTGGTTTTCAAAAAGCCTAAAACCTACCGAGGGTAAAGGCTTGTTGGGGAAATACCAGTGAATTGGAGAAGCAGCAGGGAATTCAGAGGTGGAGTGACTTCCATGTAGCCTCACTTTCAGGGCTGGAACCAGAAAGAGGGCAGGGAATCCCGTTCCATGGAACAAGCATGGACGGAGACCTACTGTGTGCCAGCACAGTGACCCGATGGGCAGAAGCAGCACTGTGAGGAAGGAAGGGCCACCTGGAAGAGAGGAAGAGAGCAGTCTGACCAGGGTGTGGTGGACAGAGGGCAGAGAAGGGCAGGAGCTGGGAGATGTGGAGGGTGGGAAACACATCAAGTAGGACGATGCATGTCCTGGGGTGCGGAGGGGTGTTGAAAACTCAGGTGGAGTTTAGTCTTGCTTCAGTAGGTAAAGGGCGAATGGATTTCTTACAAGGAGCAGAATGCTAAGAGAAGGGCTTCTTCTGGAACAGAAGAGAAAGCTGCTGGGACAGGTGCCGTCAGAGATGAGCTGAGCTGTGAGGCTTAGAGCTGCCAGGGATGAATGCCATGGATTTCAATGTCACTGGCGAATGGGGGTGTACTGGGTTGAATAGTGTCCCCGTCTCCAAATTCATGTCCTCTCTAGAAGCTCAGAATGTGACCTCATTTGGAAAAGGGCTGTTGCAGATGGAATTAGGAGGTTTGAGAGGAGGCCATCCGGAAGTAAGGTAGACTCTTACTCCAATATGACTGGTGTCCTTATAAGAAGAGGAGAAAAGACACACAGAAAAGGAGGATGATGGCAGAAATAGAGATCAGGGTGATGCATCTGCGACCCAAGGAACACCAAGGATTACGGGCAACCACCAGAAGCTGGGAGAGAAGCACGCCAAATGTTTCCCTGTGAGCACCCCAAAAGGAGCCAACCCTACCAACGCCTTGATCTTGGACTTGTAGTGTGGACCTAAAGACAACTTAATTTCCGACGTTCAGCCTCCAGAACTGTGAGAGAATAAGTTTCCGTTGCTTTAAGCCACCCAGTTTGTGGTTATTTGTTAGAGCAGTCCCCGGAAACTTATGCAGGAGACCTGAGGAAGAAAAGAAAGTGAGGACAAGTGTCTTGGGAGTCAAGAATGGTAGGGCCCTGGCAGAGTCCGCCGAGGCAGGGCTGAGCCCCAGGGATCCCGTAGGCATCGGATCTCCCTCCAACAGTGTCCCCTGAGGACAAGGGGCCAAGTCCCCTGAGGAGGAAGTGGTGGACTCAGCAGCCCCCCCCACTCTGAATTCCCTGCACACCTTCTTATTCCCTCTTCCACGATTTCCTAAGCAGATAACACAGTAGCCACACGCTTAATAAAGTTTTCTGAGCCTCCTCCGGAAATGAAAGAATTTTTCTGGTTATTAAATGTGTACCAAGTGATTGTAAAGAACAGGCCTTGTTTTTCCATTTAGATGTGGGGTTGTTTCAAAGAGAAAACACCATGCCCACATTTCCCCCACTAAATTATAGTCCTGGACTTCCACTATAAATTCAGAACTGGAGAAAGCTGAAGACAGAATGGCCCCCATTCACACGAAAACTCTAAAGTCTAGTTTCCCACGAGTTTCAGAGTCCCCTGTACCCCCAAACCAGTGTGTGTTATGGCACTTACTTCTCGAGGCATGCCATCACTGATACCATCTCTCTGTCTCTCCCCCTCCCTCCATGAAATTTCCTAAAAGCAACCACACAAAGGTTGCCCTTCTGTTATATCAGGGCCACTCATGCACACCCAGACTGTGCAAATCAGGAAAAAAGGCGCCTCATCCAGGTGGGTGGATTGTAAAAAGACACCCCTGTCTGGGTGGCTGAATTACAAAAAGTGCCCCTGTTGAGTGAGCCACTTGAAGAAAAGGACATGACCCCTCCAACAGGGAATAAGGCTTGGCCAGCTGAGCCCTGGTTGGATTTCAGCCCCATGAGGTCCACGTATGTACACGCTGACGCTGCACAGGCGGCCGCAGCGTCTGGACTGGTCCCAATCCAGAGCTGAGGTTTGTTGATCGTCTCTTTGTTGGAACTGAAGGACCCAGCTAAGGGCTGCTCCCACCTTTCTCTGGCCTGCCTTATGCTACAGCTAGTTTCTGTGCGTGTGTCTTATCTGGGGGGTGGGGAAGAGAGTGTGCTGTCAGTCTCATCAGATTTCACGTTCCCATCACCTAACGATGCTCAGTATATACTCACCACATGTTTGTGGAACTTAAATGCACGTATCCTGTTTAAGACTGGAAATCTCTCGTTTGTCTCAACCAACCTGGGCCGCCGACTGTGTTTCCCACTGGTGATCCTACTGGCCTCTAGTAGCTCAATCCAGACAAGAGAAGTAAAATCAGACTCCATGTGGAAGGAAAGGTCAACCTTTACGCCTCCAGGACCAGAGGGAAGGCAGTATTATTACTATTATTATTATTATTATTTTACTTTTTTTCTTCTCTCCCCACTCACACTTCTCTGGCTCACAAAATCATCCCCTCCCTGTCAACAATGCCATTGTGCTGTCGCCACAAGTGGCTGGGGCTGAAGAGTGACCACCACGAGAAGCATCACCTCCATCAATTTCCTTCGATAGGACCCTGAAAGCAGCAAAGGAAATTAAACCACAGACTCCACGAGGCCACCCCAGCGATGGCGCTCCTGGAATAATTTCCACGTCGCTGGCAGCAGATTGGGAGCTTGGCTCATAACTCAGTCCTTGCAGGGTGGATGACGCAGGTGTCTCGACATGGTTGGAACGCCGGAGGGGGCAGTTAAGGTGACAGATGTGACCTGCGAGGGGGAACAACGTCTCGGTTACATGGCGATGAAATAAGGAGTGATTTCTCGGCCTCGTTCCGGCTTTCCTGGGCTGAGGTCAGGCCTTTTAGGGGATTTGTGAAAAACCTTTGAAGTTCGGTATTTTCACAGCTCTGGCTGGGCCTGCCTGAGTTTGCTGAAAGATAAGAGTTATTGGAGATATGAAAGATCAATTCAAAGGGAAGAGAAAAGAAAACCAACATGGAGCCGCTTCCTGTAGGAGAGCAAAGAAAGCCTGTGTTTCCTGGGTCTCTTTTCCCTCCTCGATTGGGTAGAGGGAGCCCTGAGTAAATGAGGCGCATTTGCTCTTAGGGCTGCAGGTCAGATGATTTACACTGGGAAGGGGGAGCCGGAGGTGCTGGGGAGGGGCCCTGAGGCCCCCTGTGCCCTGATTTCCCACCTGGTGGTAAACATGCAGGAACTTGCTCTCAGGAGAAAGGCTTCTAAATCCGCTTAGATTGAGCTCCCTCCTTCGGAAACCTTGATTTCTACAGAACAGGTGTGTTTTGGCTTCCTAGGGCTGCCCTAACAAAGTACCACAAATTGGGTGATTTCAAACAACTGAAATTTATTCTCTCTCAGTTCTGGAGGCCGAACGTCGGAAGCTAAGTTGTCAGCAGAGCCGTGCTCGCTCCGAGGCTCTAAGGGAGAATCCCACCTTGCCTCTTCCAGCTTCCAGTCGGTCCGTCGGTCGTGGCCAGCCTTCCTTGTGTGTGTCCCTTGGCTTGTGGCAGCGTCACTCTCACCTGTGCCTCTGTCTTCACGTGGCCTTCCCTCTGTGTCTCCTCTCTGTGGCTGTGTCTAAGGACACCAGTCACATTAGGTCAGGGCCACCCATCTGGCCTCATTTTACCTTAGTCACCCCTTTAAAGCTCCCGTCTCCAACTGCGGAGACGTTCTGAGGTGCTGGAGGTTAGGGCTTCAACGTAGGAATTGGGGGGCGGGGGGGTTACACAGCTCAGCCCATAACCGTCATCCTTCCATGCCTCGGTGGTGGAACTCACAGTCACTTCTCCCATTCAGGGGTACGGGGGCCACGAAGCTTCCTTAGTTCTCTTCCTCGTGAGCCCCTCCCCCACGGTCGCAGAGGGGACTTTGTCATTAATATTATCTCCATCCTTTCTGGTTGAAACAATCATTTTTGATCAAAATGGGCTGCATTAGGGAAATATTTATTGGTAGAGTTCAACGCTCATCAGTGCTTTTTCTCTCCACCCCACCCTCATGTCCCAGATGGCAGCCAGTGCCCAGGGAGGCTCTAGGTTCCCACGGGGAGAGGACAGGTCTCCTGGCCTCGTCCAGTCCCTGCACTGGCCTCTTCCACCAGGAAGCCGTGCTGGTCCTGGTGAGCAGGTGACAGGTAGCCAACCACGTGGGACTTTTGAGCATCTAGGTGATGCCCCTGCCAAAGGAAAGGGGCTGAAGGCCTAGCCTTGGGGGCTCTCTCATGTGACCACGCCACTTGGAGCTCCCACCCAAGGTCTGGTGAGATAACCCACTCCCCCCCTGACCAAGGCGGGCTCCTCACAACCATTGGCTCCCAGTAGGACTCTTGGCTGCATGCTATACCTGCTTTGGGGACATGTGAGGATCCCTGGGTCCCTCCATGCTGCAGAGGCATGAAGGCACTTGGGAATCCTGACTGAGTTCATCCATCCCACATTCCTGCAACCACGTTGTGCTCCCCAATTCCCATCCACCCCCATGTTGGGATGGGATTGTCTCCTCCAAGGATTCCAAACAAAGAGCAGAAGTAAACCCCCTTTTCCTTAGGGTCCCCCAGGATGTTCAATTTGGGGGTAACTGAGCAAACGTATGTGACCCCTGGCTTCCCGTTCCCCAGCGTCCTTTCTTGTCCTCATCCACCAGGACTGGAATAATTACGTTTCCCACATTCCTCATGGCAGAGACTTGTATGCAGTGTCCTGGGTTTTCTGGGTTATATGAACCTCGGAGATCAAATCTCCAGGCCTGGATATTTACATGGTAATAGGAACTAAAAGAATTTTGAAAATCATCTCTTGCCAATGCCTGGCCTTCAAGAGCACTGTCTTCCTGCAAACATAAAGCCTGTATTGGATATCAGAAGTCCCAAACCTAATGCTTCTTGCTGTTTCTCCTCCATGCCTTGCCACCTGGGCAGCCAGAAGAGCAACCCTCTCTCCTTACAGACCCCCAACTCAGCCAGGACTTTTAGGGTGACCTTGCCTATCTGTGGAGCTGACCCTGAGACCAGGAAGAGGGGACCGGGCCCCTTCCCAGAGCCTCACTCTGATGCTGCTCTCTTTCCTCCTTGAGCCCAGAAAAGTCTCACTCTCTTCTCAGGTGGCAGAAAACCAAACGAAACCAAACAAACAAACAAACATAATAAAACTGGCTCAACAAGTCTTCTTTCAAGATGAGTTCTGTCCTACTCCTGGCCCTCGACTCCTAACTTAAGGGCCAAGAATTTGACCAACTTCTTGGTTCTTATATGGCCCATCTCTCCCAACCTAAACAGCTCCTAGCCAGAAAGGGGCTGTGTGAGTTTCCTGTGAGTTTCCTGCCATAATAAATCACCACAAAGTAGGAGGCCTAAAACAACAGAACTTTATTCTCTCACAGCTCTGGAGGCAGAAGTCCAAAGCCAAGGTGTCTACAGGGCCGTGCCCAATCCCTCTGAAGGCTCTTCCTGGCCTCTTCTAGCCTCTGGTGGCTGCCTGCACTCCTTGTGTCCCTTGGCTTGTAGCTGCATCACCCCCATCTCTGTCTCCGTGTTCACATGACCTCTCTTGTGTGTGCCTGTCCTCATCTCATCAGGGCACCAGCCATTAGATTTAGAGCCCACCCTAATCTAATATGGCCTCATCTTAACTTGATCACATCTACAGAGACCCTGATTCCAAACAAGGTCATCTTCTGAGGGTCCAGGTGGACATGAGTTGTAGGGGGACACTATCCAGCCCAGTACAGGAACTCCTGAGTTAATTCTTCCTTATAGCATTCTTACTTCCCTGAAAACCCCAAGCACAGAGTGGGCACTCAGGAGGAGAACGATGGCTCCTCACCCATCCTGCCAGGATGTGCTGTATTTATTTGGAAGTTGTATGTGTTTTCCTAACAGCCTTGCAGAAGCCAGCAGCCCCTGCAGACACTGTTCTGCAGCATTAGCTCTGGGCTCGCCCACATGCTCCCTTTCTGAAACAGCCCTCGCCATCCCCCCGATCATTTAGGACCATTTGCTTATTTGTTTATAGCCCTTCTTGTTCCAAAAAGGATTTCAGGCCGATGGTTTTTATTACCTGGATAAATGGACACAGCAACGTCCTGTAGCAAATACAGTCTTCTCCACAAACATAAACGTCTGTGAAACCAACATGAAAAAACCCCACAACACCTGGAAATTCAAATGGTGGTGTTAGGTCGGACATTGGGCTCCCTTCTTCTTTTCGCTGACTCACTGAAACACACCCATTCCTGGCTGTTCTGCTCTCCCAAGCTCTGAGTGTTCTTTCTCATTCTTGAGTTAACCTCTTTATGGAAGAGGCCTCTGGCTGAGAAGGGAGATTCCCGATTGTGAGGAGCTGACAACAGAGATTCAGGTGGCTGGTTTGGGGCACAAACCTTACACAGGACATTGTGAGTGAAGTCCTCATGGTATTTGAGGACCCTAGTTCATGCTCTGGGAATGAACTCTGCAGTCCCTGCGACCTGAATTTGTTTGCTGGAGTGACGGTTCAGGGAAGACACTGCCCAATGTTTCCTCCTGAAAATGGTGAGGGCCATGCAGCCACCTAACCTGACATAATGGGAAGGAAGGTCTTGTGGCTCGAAGGTGTTCTTTTGACCTTTTTTACAGAGAAGTAGAAAGGTTTGACTTTCCTGCTGTCCAGAGTCATTTCAGGAAAGAATGTGTGTGTGTGTGTGTGTGTGTGTGTGTGTGTGTGTGTGTGTGAGCACGTGTCCCTACCTGTGCCTGGGCACACATGCTCACGTGTGCACGTGTTCATGTGCACATGTGTGTGTGTGTGTGCGAAAGAGAGCAGGGACAGAAAGCAGAAGGGAGGGGAGGGCACAGGCTGCGCTCCACACGTATCTAACTGAGTATTCAGAGTACGTATTCCTCCCCGTTGGTTAACAGCCTGATGGTCCCTAAGTGTGTGTCAGGAGCCTCTGACTTTCTCATCCACACTGCCCAATCTGTAGCAACCCAGGTATTTTCAAGGCGTTTCAAGCTAGGACCTGGCGAAGTCATCCCGGTCCCCCAGCTGTTGTGGACATAAGCTAGCACTGGGAGTGGAGAAAAGAGTTGCAGAAAATTGTGCTTGAGACCCACACTTGTCTATTCAGCGAATCTTGATGGAGTGTTCAGTGCCTGCCTGCAGAGCTCCACCCTGAACCCACTCGGGGCAACTCTGGGCTGGCAGCCTGTGGAGGAAAGAACTTGGGGCTTGGACCAGAGGCTTCGGGCGAGGCCCAGATCTTTCTATGACCAGCTATGAGGCCTGGACAAGATGCCTAGAGATAATAACAGATGCCTCACAGAGCTGTCTGATTAAATAACAGCCTGTGTAAAAGCACTTAGTAAATTATAAGGCGTGAGGCACCCCAGAGGTGTGATATTGAGCGTCAATAGACCTCCTGTGCATTAAGGGGGTAGCAATTAGGAGAAGTCCAGATGGCAGGTGGATGACCTGGCAGTCTTCTCCGGCCCCCCTGGACGCCACCCTGCTCACCAGGTCCCACCTCTTTGTGTGACAGCTGCCTACATCAGGCTGAGCAGGCCTAACCACAGTGCACCCTTATGGAAAGAGGGCTCACAGCAGAAAGGTCACCTCCCAGGTGGGTCAGGGGCTGGATCTGGCATTTGGCTCAGAATTAGCAAAACCAGAAATAGGAGAAAAGTGTCATTTTGATTGATATCTGAGAACATTTATTCCAGTGCAATGCCTTACATGTAAATTCATGGATTGCTAATAAGACTACACTGGGTGGGGTGTTCCAGCTCTGACTGACGTAAGACCATTATGGTGTGTGCGTGTGTGTGTGTGTGTGTGTGTGTGTGTTCTATTGTGTTAAAATTCACATAACATACAACTCACCATCTTAACCAACTTTAGGTAGACAGTTCAGCTGCATTAAGTACATTCACATTATTGTGTAACCATCACCACCATCCACCTCCAGAACTATTTCATCTTCCCAAACTAAAACTCTGCAGCCATTAAACACTAACTCCCTAGTCCACTCTTCCCTCAGCCCCTGGCAATCATCATTCTATTTTCTGTCTATGAACCTAAACACTCTAGGAACCTTGTATACGTAGAATCATACGATATTTGACTGTTGTGATTGGCTTACTTCACATAATGTCTTCAAGGTTCATCCATGTTGTAGCATGTGACAGAATTTCCTTCCTTTTCAAGGCTGAATAATATTCCATTGTAAAGATATACCGCATTTTGTTTCTCCATTTATCCTTCGATGGGCATTTGGGTTGTTTCCACCTCTTGGCTATTGTGAATAACGCTGCTAAGAACATGGGTGCGCAAATATCTTTTTGAGTCCCCACTTTCTATTCTTTTTATCTTTATATTCTAAGACATAATTTTTTGGTTTTCCTTTATCAGATGATCCCCTGACCACCTTGGTTGGGAAGTTACTGGTATCTATCTCATCCAAAGGGTTAAATCTTCCCATGTCCAGAGTACGAAAAAAGCAATTAGCAAATACAGGATTATGTCAAAATGTCTGTTGCTGAGACTGTTGTCAGCTAAAGTATGGCCACCAGCTAAGTAAAAGTGAGGCCATATTTCACAGACATGTTGCTTGAATGTCAATAACGTGCCATTCCATGCCAACTGACCAGAATTAGCCAATATATTTATGTCCTGGGGACTCCAATCTGAACTAAAATACACTTAGCCTCTGAGAATAAAAGGGACCTATTTAATTCATTTCCCCACTGGTCTTCCCTGTTAAATACATTTGTCATCAACTGGCTTTTCTAGTCTCTATTTGAAGATGTCCATTCTAAGGAAAATTCTGTCTGACTCACTTTCTAAGTAGACTATGAAGCATTACTAACCCTAGTTATGTGTGAAGGATTATTTCAAGAAACAGGAAAATATTAGAATTCATAGTTGATGGCAAATGAGGGGTTCTCCCACAGTAGGCTGTGCGGCTTCTGGAAAGTTGCTTGGTTTCCATTTATTGTCACTTATCTCAGGATGAGAGGGTGTACTGAGTCAGCCAGAGGGGCAGCTTCAGAAAACAAAGCATAAGATTAGGAAGGCATCTTGTTTTTGCTTTGTACTTGGAAGTGAACTTGAGTGCTGCAATTTCTGATACAGTACCGTTTGCTCTTGATTTTACCTGTATTCAAGTATCACTGTTGACAAATGAGATTCTTCTGTTCCTAATGAAAATCAGTCTCCCTCCACATAAGGGAAATAGTAGTAAGTAACTAGTGAGCCACAGCTATCACTGGCTGTTATGGGTTGAATTCTGTCCCCCACAAAGAGATGTTCAAGTCCTGACCCTGGTACCTGTGAATATGACCTTGGGAGATAGGGTCTTTGCAGATGTCATCAAGTTAAGATGAGGTTATTTGGGAGCCCTAATCCAACATGACTGTTGTCCTTATAAGAGGAAAATGCCATTGGAAGAGGGAGGCACACAGGGAAAACCCCATGTGACAACTGGCAGACTGAAGTGACACAGCTGTAAGCCAAGGAACACCAAAGACTGATGCCCACCACCAGAAGCTGGAAGAGGCAGGAAAAGATTATATTCAGAGTCTCAGAGGGAGGGTGGCCCTACTGACACCTTGATTTTAGACGTCTGGCCTCCAGAACTGTGAGACAATAAACTTCTGTTGTCTTAAGCCACTCAGTTTGTAGTACTTTGTTAGGGCAGCCCCAGGAACCTAATACACCAGCCAAATTTAAGACTACTTAGCTGGTGAAAGAGTACTAATCTTCTAAGTCTGATTGTACAGTCTGGTTTTATAATTCATTCGTTATGTCAAAAATATGATCTTGAATCCCCACAATATGAGGCTTTCACTCAAGAATCTAATGGACATTGTAAATGATCAGATTCTCACCCTGTTCCTACCTCACTTGTCTTTAGGGCAGTTCCATGGTATTTTCCTAGAGAAAGTATCCTTTTTTCCAAAACAGCCCCAAAGCCCCAATTCTAAATCCAGACTATATCTGAGCATGGATGGTCTGGTTTGCCCCCACCCTCGTCCCCTAGTGGGTTGGCAAGTCCTAAGCCCTCCTCGGTGAAGAGAGGAGACAGCCCATCCCTACACTGGACACGGACCTGCCGGGTCCCCCTTGACCCATGCAGGGCGAGGATGGCATTGAGGTTGGTTGCTTCTTTATTTGTTGCAAGTGAACTGCTTCTGACTTCTCATCCCAGGCAAGCCAACAGTAGGATGGGAAGGGGTCTCCTCCACCAAGGTGGTCCCTTCCCAGATAACACCATCATCAACGCCAGGACCCTAAAAGGTCCACCAGCACCTTAGCATCCTGGCCCCCACAACAGCCCTCTCCAAGATGGGGTGACAAAAACTCTCCTTCCGTGATGGGTACCATCCATCAACTCATTCAGTGAGTCAACATCTTTTCCAAACCTTGAGCTCACTGTTCTTCTAATCAAAGATGGGGGCTCCCTTTCCAAGGCTGACGGTATACCCCAGTTGACATGAGCCTCATGGCTCCAAAGAGGCCTCAGACAGGGCCGCCGCCTGAAGCTTGGCTCTCTGGAACGCACATGCCCTCTAGACCTCACTGGACACAGACCTGCTACCCCAGCAAACGGTCAGGAACACTCAGACGCCCAGCCAGGCGGTTCCTGTGAAGACAGATCCATGGTTTGAAAGCAAATGATGCATATACACCCCCGGTGCTGCCAAGGGCCATGAGATGCGTAGCTGGCATGGGATCGGCCCTCTCCACAATCCCCTGAACCCCGCCGAGAAGGAGGCAGGCCTGAGTCAGAAACAATTCCACCTGTCAGTGCAGATGAGGGGGTAGTGATGCTGAACTGTGAGAGCTGTAGCAGGGGTTCAGGAAGAGCTTGCAGCTGCCAGCTCATTTCAGAGAGATGATACACAGAGGGTACCAAAAAATGAATACACATTTTAAGAAAGGAAAAAGCTGTATTAAAATTGTAACACTCAATATATACCGACAACAAATGATGAATACAAGTCATGTGTATGCATTTTTTTGGCAGCCCTGGTATATGGTGATATGAACCCAGACACTGAGGCCAATCTGCCTGGGTTCAAATCCTGCCTCCACCATGACCTTGGGCAGGTTATTTCCATTTCTCCCTCCATAAAATGGGATTAATAGCAGTGCGTAAAGCAAAGGGTTGTTTTAAGGATTAAATTAGTAAATATATGTAATGTGCTTAAAACAACTAGCACACAAGTGCTTACTAAATGTTCAGTACCCTTGTTATTATTCACCAAAGTCAGACTCTGCAAAGTTAACATGAAGCCTTGAACAAAGGTTTCCACGGAAGTCTAGTGACTTTGACAGGATAAGCTGTTGGTAAGTTGAGCAAGGTCACGTTTTACAATGGTCTTCATCCCAGTAAGGTAGCTAAGAGTCCGCTAACTACAGACTCAAGTTGCCTGCTTGCGTGTTGCTCAAATCAAAAGGAGCCCAAAGTAGTACCCGAAACCACAGGCCCACTGCACACGTAACCACCCTTTCACTAACTTGTTCACTCAACAGACTTTTACTGACTTCCTAATGTGTGTCAGACGCTCGCCGGTTTCCATGAGGAAACAAAAAATAAGTCAAGACCAGTTGACATCAGACTAAAGGTAATCTACTCATCCATCATCCATTTGTCCATCATCCATCCATCCATCCATGCATTCATGCATCCCTCCACCATCCAGTCTGAAATATCTACTGGTTTCCATCATATCCATAAGGATAGAGGTCACCCTAACTCAATGGGATGATTTTAGGGGTGTTATGAAAATGCTCATGACCCTTCTCCCCCAAATCTTCTTTTACACCCTGATTGGTGTTTGAAATTTCTCTGTGAAATCTTTATCCCTTAGACTTAAAAATATCTACTGGGAGGGATAAAATGTTGAGCCATTGTGAGTCATTTATACCCCGGAGTTTAAAAACAGATCCAAGGGCAGACTTTGATGGCTGGTGGGAAGAGTGGGGATGAGGGTTCTGGGTGGGAGAAAAGGGCTGGAGCCTCCACGCTTCACCTCCCACCTGCTAATTGCCCCTGGTGTGGATGGCGGGGTGCCTGCGACCCCACGCTCTGAAGGGCAGTGTTAGCATGTGTCCTGCTCACCCAGACCCTGCTGCTCATATATGCTGGAGCTCAATAAATACTTGATGACTGAAGAGTGAGGCGACACCTTTTTACTTAGATTGGGTCACACAGTGTTCCTTTGACTTTGCCCTCTGGCCCAGGGAAGGTTCTTCCATCCGTCCGGAGCCACAGGCCAGGCCCATGGGCCTGGGAGGTTTCACACCTCAGCCCAGAATAGGCATGAATTGTTCCAGGTCAAATCAAGATTAATAAAGGTTTAACCAAAAAAAAAGTCTAGAAGACATTACATTATGTCCATGTCATTCATTATTAAATGTAGTATTCCTAAAAAATATCAAAATATTCTAAAACAATCTGGAATTTGCATTTTCTCTCTCTGCAGGATTTCCCAAGGACATAAAATGAGTGCCAAGAAATAAAAGGCAGTTGTAAATTAAATCTATTACTTCTAGCCAAATTACCTCAAAGGCAGTATTATAAAAATAATTCCCAAAAAATTCCTAGCATCAAATTATAGTGTGGGTGCATTTTGCTGTATATTATATTTACTAACTAGAAGACGTTGATCTGGGCCTATGAATAACCCTGAACTAAAGATGACTGTGTTTATGACAATTACTTACAGAGAGGAGACCAGACAATGCTATGAGGACTTGGGTTGTGAATCAATCCTCCGTCACTAATATTTAACAGACACTGCACTCCTGCTCTAAGCTCCCAGCACTGCCACGCACATTCCTTCTCCTCACCGTCACCACCCACTGCCAGGGACACAGGGACAGGCTCTGATCCATGCCCAGTGCCATTAGCACACACGAGTTCCTTCACTGGGTCCTTTCTGAAACAGCAACCCAAGCCACACAGATCGCTGAGTGCTGCAGAGGGAACACAGAAGCCCAGGTCCCTGCCCTCACAGCACCGTGATGGAACCAACGAGACAGGGATGAACACACATGTCAAGTCAAATCATGGTTCTGGGCAATTCTGAATCCCAGAAGGGGCGGCCGCTCTCTCACGGGGCTGGAGGCATTCCCAGCACGGCCCAGTTCCCTGGCCATGATCGGGTGCTGTCCTAACTTTCAGAAGAACTATCCCAGCCCTACTGGACTCTCAGGGCAAACTTCTCATGTGTCCCAGGAAAGCCCCCTTCTTCACCAAGTCTCTTATCTCAACTCGTTGCACATTATGCCTCGCTCCACACTGCACAAGACCCACACAGCTCCACACTCTACCGACAGACATCACCAAGCTGCCCACATCTGCAATTGTAGCCCAAAACAAAACAAAACAGTTGCACCTTGATCAAAATTCACTGCCATGTGTCCAGAACCCAGAGCGGCGTGCAGACTGAGAAACTGAGTAGCTCAATGTGGTGAAAGTCCAAAGCAGTGTGGGGATAACTGCCAGGTGATGGGCTCAGGGGTCACCTGGCCCCTGAGCAGGCGGAGCAGGGGTCAGGGCAGCAGGAGAGTCTGCGTGGGGCTATCGGCATCGCAGGAAGTGGGCTGTTCACTGGGGAGCCATGACCCAGAGGTGTGAGTGGGCACAGCCAGCGAACCCAGGGCGGGCCACTGGGCTGGACTGTGGATGGCCTTCCAAGCCGGGCTGGGCGGCCTCGGCTATATCCGGCCAGCCCTGGAGAGTCACTGCAGGGTGTTTCAGGGAGGACATGACTACCGTGTTTCCCCGAAAATAAGACCGGGTCTTATATTAATTTTTGCTCCCAAAGACGCATTAGGGCATATTTTCAGGGGATGTTTTACTTTTTCATGTACAACAATCTTCATTTATTCAATTATACGGTCATGTCATCTTCTTCTGGAACATCGTCATAATGTACTAGATGTATCCGTCTGTCTGATGATCTAAACTGGGGCTTATTTTCAGGGTAGGTCTTATTTTCGGGAAACACGGTATAAGCAAACTTATCAGGCATTTTTCTGAAGTGCAGAAACGACATTTCTGGTTGGTCCTGAATGTCTGCTTTGGCCCAGCTGCCTCCTATCACACAGGGGGCACTTAACCATCCAACCAAATGACACGTGTGCCATACACGGTAATTGTCTAGACACTCTTCTTTCAAATACTCGGGCCTTGAAGCTTCCCATCAGTGGAAGAGGGAAGACGAAAGCAGCAGCTCCCCGGTGGAGTCCTTTCACACAAGCCAGCCACGCGGGTGAGGGACCTGATGAGGCCAGTGGGACTCAAAAACCCCTGCGTGTGAGTTTGGGGTGAGGCTATGAGTTGGGAGGGTTTGGGGTTGACAGTCATTTGTCTCAGGGCTGTGAGGCCCCCCTTGTGTTCAGATCTGTGGGTGGGAGAGCCTGTTTCAGGTGAAGTGGTCATCACCTCCCTCTGCAGAAAAGTGGCTGAGCCTGGGAGGCCCTGGGGGTCCCCAAGCAGCTGAGTGTGAAGGCAGCTGGGCTCCTAGGAAGGAGAAGAATCTGGTTTCCGAGTGTTTAGATGGAGAATTCTTTTGTTGCTGGCGGGGCCTGGGTCTGGGAGCAAGGATGGAATCTGTGGAGTGTTAGGAGACGGAATCAGCTTGGGGAGCTCATCATTGTAGTTCCTGTTCTGTCTGTGCGCCATGAGTGGTCAGAGCTTCCAGACTGGGGAGCCTTTTCCTCCTCCTCAACCCGCACCCCACCCCCAACACACACACACACACACACACACACACACACACACACACACACACATACACTCAGGCAGGGCAGAAGGGGAGGGAAAGTTATAGATCTCTCTTAGAAAGGGTAAAAAAACGGTACTGCAGAGGGGAAATTCCACGCCATCTGATATGCGAGTTAATCCTTCAGCTACCTTGAGCCCCACAGCTCCAGCAGCTGCCATGGTCTTCCCAGGATGGGCGAGAAGGCCAAGGCCTGCTGGGAGGGCCACAGGCGAAGTAGAAAGGAATCTGGGATTAGTGCCCTGACAGGGTCCCCAAACTTGGGAGCCACTTAGGGCCATGGGTTTTGGCTGCACATTCCCACCAAGAGATTTAATTCCTGCAGTTCTTAAGGCCAAAAATCTCTTAATCACGCAGTTTTGCTTTGAAGTCTTAGAAACCAGACAACAGCCCCTTGGTCACATGCTCCCAGCACCTCAGCTGGGCCGGCTTCATTGGAGTGAGTCAGGAACCAATTTCTCTGCACCGACGATAAAACTTCTGTAGCACACACCTTGCATTTGCTGGGTCTACTTCCATACGGGGCTGCCAGGTTTTTACATATATTATCTCAGCATCTTCTAGACGGCTCTGGCAAGCAGCTGTTAGGATGCAGACAGCCAGGTGAGTCACGTAAGGCTGAGCTGTTTGCCCAAAATTAGGCAGACTTGAATCTAGCCTCCATTCTTATCTGGCTCCATCTGCTTTGCAAAAATCTCTTACGTTTACTGGGTATTACCTGTCTGTGTAATGGGATCGATGCTTCTTCTGCATCTGCAGAGAAATCTGTAAAGAGGAAGCAACACAGATTCTTCTTTAGGTGCCGTAAAAAATTACCACAATTGTTTCCTGCTTTCCAGTTAGTTGTGTGTTTTTTTTAATTAAAGATCAATACCATTGAATGTTGCTTTTTGTTGTTTAAAAATATCATTTTCTTGCTTATATCAGAGAATGCCTTCCATGACATAGAACAAGAAATCTAAAAGCCTGTTTTCAAGGCTTCTACAGATGTCTTTTCTTAAAAGCAGACAGTCTTGCCGGTTGAGGAGTGATTCTTGGCGTTTTTAAACTCACTCTTCCTACAGCTGATCACAGTTCTCACTCAGGCAAGGGGTCCTCACACTACTTGCAGGACGAGTGGTAGCCAGGGCCACATGCTTTCCCCTGGGCGGCCCACAGCAGCAATGCACAGGGAATTTTCCACTGGGGGCCATTTGCTGGGAGGGCGCCCAGGGCTGGTGCTAAGAGAGCCTCCCCTATTGGTGACTCTGAGAAAGGAAAGAAGGGAGAAGCTGGCATGCATTCACCCGGTCCTCTCCCCTCCCTAGGGGCAGGGGGGCCCTGCCAGAGCTCAGGGAGGCTTTGAGCAGAGTCTCTTGGGCCAAGAAGCAAGCCACCCTGAGGACTGTGAGCTTGGATGTGCACACACACTAGCCCACGCACTTACAGCTTCCCTAGAACAAGACAGAAATGCAAACTGAGATTTAGAACACCAGGTCTGTTTCCATTGGCGGCCACTCTTGGCCACGGGAGACCCGCAAGAGCTTTGTTTTCGAAAGGCTCCTCCTTGGCAGATATTTATGGAGGTATCTGGGCTACACTTACATGAAGAAAAAGTAAACATAGGAAACATATTTTTTATTCTGCAGAACACTGCAAAAATGTCTCCTGGTCCTTTCAACATTCAAACTAGATGTATCTGTCAGTTGAAGGGAGGAAAAACCCCAGTGTCGGGTTCCTGGGTCCATCTGTAACAGGCAGGGCGGGTTCCATGGGTCTGCCACTCTCATGGTCTCACTGAACCCTGCACTAGAAAGGGCCCCACACTTTGTTTGATGTGCTCCAGTTGCCATCTTGAAATTCTTAGTAATTTCTGCACAAGGGCCCCACATTTTCATTTTGTGCTAGGTTCTATAAATTATGTAGCCAGTCCTAACAGCAGGCACAGATACCCTATGGCACCCCGTACCCTTCAGGGAAAATGTAACACCTGGCCCTGCATATGTCTGAAGAATTAGCTGGAAATGCCATGTACTATTTTACCTCAAGGCCTTTGCTTTTACAAGGACTTCCGCAATCTGAAATCTCACACCTGACTCAATTCATTCTAAACTTCTGAAATGTCTTAGATACACATACATCGAAGTATCATTGGCCTCCCCCCAAGGACTGACCCAGTCGTGTTCTTCACCACGAGTGTCATTCTTTGGGCCAGGAGAGGTTTTGTTCCCAAGGGCCAGCCAGGGCAATATAAATGCCCAGAGGGGTAACTTCATGGCCAAGATTAACACATGAGGTGAGCTGAGTGTCCAAGAGGGGCTGGGGCCCCAGAAAGAGGACCTGGATGGTAAGAACAGGTTGGGGTGTGGGGGCTCCACTGGAAACGTGGGAGCCAGACAGCAGGGCGATGAATAGGGAAAACACCTCTTTCTAGATGCTTGGTTGTCAAAGAAGAAGTAAGATGGTAGATGGGGGTGCAGGGTCAAGGATGGATGAAGAGGGTGTGGGAGTCGAACACAGGTGGGACTTGTGGATGAAGCAGAGGCAGGGTGAGAGCGAAGGCTTGTGGGAGATCAGATAACACTCAGCACAGTGAGAAGACCAGACTGGGCACAACTGTCCCCATCTTGGGAGATGCCAGAGAAAGCCCAGAGTCAACAGGCAGAGCCACCAAATGGAACGGACATTTGTGCTGTAACTCTCTGCTGAACAGTTTCTAACTCTTTTAAAGCTCCCGATAGGATCTTTACAAGTTACATCCATTAAGACGATGGTTCTAATCTGGCTGCACATTCAAATTACCTGGGGGGCGAGACCCAAAAGTTCCCATGTGTGGCCCCCACCCTACTCGGTGGATGGTACTCTCTGGGGTGGCCCGGGCATCGAGATCTTTTTAAAGCTCTCCAAGGATGCCGACACCTTGGGAGGGTGGAGAGCCACTGGATTCGGGTTACTTGGCTGGAACACTCAGAGTTGGGGGAGCAGGAGGGTGAAACCAGAGCAGAACAGCCTCCAGCTGGGTGAGGGCCAGCCACCTCTCCCCACACACACACCAGGAAGCTCCTTTCCCACAAAGACTTGCCTGCAACTGTGAGTGAAAGAGGAGAAGGAGAAAATCGAACAAACGAAATTGTAATTTATTTCATCTGTCAAGTTATCTGGGGTCACACATACAAGCATACAGTATGTACATTTCCGGGCTCTCTTCCGATGTAAGCCCCAGCCCCAGTGTCTCCCCTCCTAGCCTTCAGTGTGCCAAGCCCCATTCTTCAGGACCCTCTTGTTCTACAGAAAAGAACAAGGTGTCAGGTGACAAGGAAAGATGGATGGCTTATGAAAAAAGAAGTTGAAGACTAATTTCTAGGAATGATACGTTTTTTCACATGGCAGGCCTGTGAATGAAAGACAGAGAGAGCAGGATTAAGGCCGAGGCCAACATTTGCTCGACCACAGCAAGGAGACGACTTAACAGACAGGCACACTCTGTGCCATTCCTCTTTCTAGCCACATTTCTCTTTCTCTCGTCTCACCTTCACAGGCACAAATTAAGCCAATGATTAGGGAGATTTACCTCTCAAACAATGGGTGAAACAAGCAGATAACAAATTGTTCTACGTAATTCATGATGGTGCCCTACGCACGGGTGGTCCTTCCCACCAGTTCCTCCACCTGCTCTCCTCCCTGGACTTTTCCCCCACCCTCCATGGTGGTCCCACCCTTTCCCATAGTCCTACGCTGCTGCTTGCCCAGCACGATCACAAGTGTCCCAGTGTCCAGCCGCCATCTCCCGTCCTTCCTGCCCCCTCCTTCATGTCCTCACGTCCCTGCTCCCCAGCTTCAAGTCCACTGTCCACCATGATAACCTGTCCTCTGTGTGCATGCTCATCACTCTTTCCCTTCTCTCCTTCATCGTTTTCTCTCAGAAACCCCCACGGAGTTTAGTCCAGCCCCGTGTCCATGTGGCACCCTCACCGTGCTGGAGAAGGCTGTCCAGCAGCTGATGAGCTCACTGTTCCCTCAGGACCCCTCACCTCACATGGACACCTGACCCTTAGTCCAGTCACGCTCTCGTTCTCCTGGGTGACCATGGCACCCTTCCCCCCTCGCACTCAAACCTTCAACATCTCCTCCCCCATCTTCCTTCTCAACATATCATCTTGCTTCCTAGTTCCCTGAGAAAATGAGAACAATCTGAGAATGTGCACGAGTTCATGGAGGTTTTCAGTGCCCCCTGCCCCATCTCACAGGCTCCCTGCATTGGCGCCCCTCCTGCTCTGGAATGCGGCATCTGTCCTCCATTCAAGGACATCTCTCCAACATCCAGTGTTTCCCTTCTTCCTGGACCATCTCCACAGGAACACACACATGCTTCAGTTTCTCTCATCTTCACAACAACGCAAAAATCCTCTCTTCACTACACATCCCACTGGCAGAGGTTCTTAACTATTTTGGTTTTGGTTTTTGATGTTGTTGTTGTGCTTGGATCCCTTTGGCAAGCTAGGGAAGCCTATGCGTCTCTTCTCCAAACAGCGCTTTCAAATGTATAAAACAATACACAGGATTATCAAGGAAGCTAATTATATTGAAATACAATTATCAAAATATGTTGACACCATTTTGTTCATAGTAGTTTATGTGCTTCTCTATTAACACACCACATTACAGGACCTAGCAGGGGCCTTACACCTACCATGATTTTGGAACAGCAACGATGGTAAATGATCTTTCCAGTTATCTGGGACACCTACGAGCAAAATGTCAGTGACTCCTATTGGTGATAAAGTCATAGGCACTGGTCATATTGCTATAGGTGGCTGCCTTATATTCATAACACAAGGAAATGCTCATTGTCAGCGAGAGGTTGATGAAATAAAACATGCAACTTTTCTTTCTCATCCAGTTGACAGGTGCCCTGCATTCTGTGCGCTTGGACCCCAGATTAAGAACCCTCATCCTACAACTATTGCCTCATTTCCTGGTTCCCCTCGATGGTCCAAGTCCTTGAAAGAATTCTCTGGGCTCTTTCTCTCCTGTACCCCTATCCTGATTCTCTCTTGAACTCATGCCAATCACTCCACCGAAACCGTGCTTATCAAAGTCTCCAGTTTCCTTCATGGTGCTATATTCAGCGGTCATTTCTCAGTGCTCGGATTACTTGGTTTATCTGATGACTTGACTTGACACAGTGGATCACTCTCTCTGACTTGGAACTCTGTCCTCACTCACCACTCTCCCTCTGAGTTGCCTCGTCCCCCCTCCTCCTTCTCATTCCAGTCTTGGATGTTGGAGGGTTCCTGGAATCAGTGGTCAGGCTCCTGCTGTACACTCCCGAGGGGCTCTCATCCAGTCTCAGGGCTTTCAGCGCCATCTCTATCCTGCTGAGTCCCCGGTGGACTTCGCTACTTCCGTTCCCCTCCCTGAACTATACACTTAGATATCCAACCATGGTACCCTCCCCTGGGTGATGAGAGCATCTCAAACTCAACATGTCTGCTCTTTTCTGCCCTTCACCCTCCAAACTCAGACCCTCCCACTCCCACTGTCATCACCCTCTCAATATATGGCAACTCTATTCTTCCAGTTGCCCAAGACTGAAACCTTGGAGCATGACTGCCATCTGTCTCTCAGACCCCATCAGCAAACCTCGCCTGCCTCACCTTCAAAATGTACCTAGAAACTGACCTCTTCTCAGCAGCCATCTTTGTCCCTGCCAGAATCTCTTACCTGGATGATCTCAATGCCAATAATAATGCCAATGAAAGCATTTAAAGCACGTTTGGTATTTACATAAATACTCAGTAAATTCAGCTGTGATTATTTTTACTCTTATCATTAATAGTAACAGCTTCTGTGCACCTGGGCTCAAAGGCTAAATTTACAGAGTATGAACATCAAACATCATTTTTAGCTGTATTTTATTTAACATTAGTAAATCTCAGTCTTATGTTTGCTTTTGACACATTTTTTGTTACTGCAATATATTCCCAGTTCAATGTTCAAATAAATAATTTTCACAGGCTTACAAAATGCAAAATATAGTTATCTTATGCATGGAGGTTTTCAGTGCAGCTGTGACAGTGTCCTGTTGCTTGTTTTCCTTTCTGTTTTGATGTAAGTCCCAGAGGGAGGCCCCACTGAGCTCTCCTGGATTTCCGAGGGAAAGCCTGGGCAGCTGTCTGAGTCACCTCATTCAAACTGGCCTGCACCCCAAATTTGGGTTTTTATGGTCTAAGAAACCAAGACCTGTTGATTTAAGAAAACCAGACATCCAGCCTGAAAAGGTCAGCCATGTTTCTGGGTGCGACCCAGCCAATTACATCCAGACTGGAGAAATGAGCCCCCAAACTCTTCAGGGGATCAATGGACTCATATGCTTTTCCAATCTGGAGAAGCTGAGTCATTTGATCACCATAGGGGTGGCTTACTGTCGTTGGCACTTGCTCTTGAATTTTCCCAAGTACAGAGGGCCTTCCAAATTCTTCCTTCTCCACGTCCTCTAACCTCTCCCTGGATTTTGTCCTCCACACTTTGGGACATGAAGCTAACCACTGCCTTGTTGTTTTCCATGACAGATGTGAAGCCACCAGGCCATGCTCCATGCTTGTTCTGGAAGGGGACCCACTTCTTGTCTTCAGACATGAGTGCTTTTTTTCCCTATAATTCCTCCTGCTGTCATTCAGCGAGTCCCCTGTATTGGTTTCCTAGGGCTGCCGAAACGAAGTATCACACACTAGGCAGCGTCAGGCAACAGAAACGTATTGTCTCACAGTTTGGGAAGCCGGAAGTCCAAAATCAAGATGTCAGCAGGGTTGGTTCCTGCTGAAGGATCTGAGGGAGAATCTGTTCCAGGACTCTGTCCCAGCTTCTGGTGTTGCTGGCAGTCCTTGGTGTGCCTTGGCTTGTGGCTGCAGCACTCCAGTCTCTGCCTCTGTCATCACATGGCACCCTCCCTATTTCTCTGTGTCTTTACATGGCTGTCTTCTTATAACACAAGAGTCTTATTGGTTTAGAGGCCTACTCTACACCAGGATGACCCCATCTTAACTAATTACGTCTACAGTGACCCCGTTTCCAAATAAGGTCACATTTGGAGGCAGTAGAAGTTAGGACTTCAACATATCTTCTTTGGGGGACATAATGCAACCCTTAACAGCCCTTATAGAAAGCTTCCCCAAAGAACACTTTAACTATTACTCATTTAATTATCATTTAACAGTTCAGAAAATACCCTTAGAACCTTGTTTGTTTGTTTTTTTTTTACATTTCTAATATTTTTCTTGGCTAGCAGGTTTTTAGTTTTCATTGAAAAATGAAAAACAACAGCAAATCTATACAACCATCATGTCAGGAAAAGAAGCTATGCAAAGGCAACAATGTATTTTATTAAATGAAATTCAATAATTTCATTTTAAAATTGTGGATCTACTGCCTTTTTTAACGGGGTCTAATGAAATCTGGTAAGTTGAAATTAGAGAGAGAATGTCTCCTGGGAAATGGTTTAGAATTTTTACGGTTGTGGTAACTTAGCTTACAATTTTCACTAAATCAGTAGCTCGGTCAATCTCACTGAATTGAAAATGGCCTCTGCAAGCATTTAACCACATACCATGATTTTCATTTGTATTAATGTGGCTTTTCCCAAAACCAGTTCTTGTTATGAAAAATAGATTTTCTTTACTCATCCAAAAAAGACTAAATTGTCAATTATATATGATTTGGGCAAGATAGTTCATATTGGTTGTCCCAAATAACACTTAGCACGCCCTAACTATTATGTTAATAATAAGTTAGTCATATAGTTATTCTGTCTCTGCCTCTCGGAAAGACTGCAGTTCTTCTGTCCCGTATGTAGATGGCATAGAAGTCCTCATAAATTTGAAATACTCATGCCTGCCAGTCTGAAAAATAACCCACGGAAAGTTACAGAAAGTTTCGCATATGAATGAAGGAAACTTCATTTTAAGAGCCCAAAAACACACAGTACGGCCCGTCCTAAGTGAATATGAAATGGTTTTTCCAAGGCATTACTTGATCACTTTCTCATAATTCATTTATACTTGTATAGGAAGATGTACTAAAATAGCACCTCCGGAGTAAGCTTCTGGAAAAGAGATCCATTTGCTTTCTACCTTATTAAGAAACACAGTATTCAACAGATATTTAGGAATTCCTCATTGGAGGTATTTCATTCTGATATAGCATAAAAGTCATTTTATTTTCTCCTGTTGGGTGGTTTTGCTAATTTATCTCATTTATATGAATCCTTATTTCCCTTGAGTTTGTTCTTGGTTCTCAAATTCCAGCATTTATGGAATATCTAAACAATAATGAGGAGGCAGTCTGACTGGGGTGACAGAAAGGACACAGAGATTTTTGAACCAGACATTTTCTTAAATTGCTGAACATCAAAGTTAAGGCAAATCTGCATTCTCGCCAAGTCCAAGGGCCACGTTCCTTTAACGGCAGCTCTTCGTTTTCCCGATAAAGCTCTAGGAAACAAAATTTTAACCTGTCACCACCATGGATCCAACACCACGTCAGGAGCCCTTGGGGCAGACATGTGTGTAATGACCCGTTCCCAAATGGCTCTAAATCCGCTCTGACTGCAGGGCATGAGTGGCCAAATCATCCAACTCTTCACCCAGACAGGAGGACCCAGCAGGTTCTGGATAAGGTAACTTCCAACCGGCCTGGCCTGGGCCTGATGTCCCCACGTGTGACGTCCTCCACTCCTGTCCCGGGTCTGACACTTCCTTCAGCGGCACAGGTGGGAAAGGGAGCAATGTGTGTCCAGAGGAAAGTTCTTCATAATAAGGACTGAGGAATACCGAACAGTAAAAAAGCAGGAGCAGGGGCTGGGTGAACAACCCATCTGTCCCTTGTCCTGGCCGGGCTATCCCCACTGGCCACTGCTGTTCAAATGACGCCTAATTTGGAGACAAAGCTCTGGAGCTGACACTGCTGGGGTCCAGGCAGGCTGGGAGGTGAGCACGACAGAGGGAGCGCCACTACCGTGTTTCCCCGAAAATAAGACCTAACTGGAAAACAAACCCTGGCATGATTTTTCAGGATGCCATCTCCTGAACATAAGCCCTAATGTGTCTTCTGGAGCAAAAATTAATATAAGATTGGGTCTCATTTTCGGGGAAACAGTATTTCCTGGAGGGGGGGCTGCCTTTTTTTTTTTTAATTCTTTCCTTTTAAAAAAAAAGGTTTTTGTACAGACAAT
This sequence comes from Rhinolophus sinicus, assembly GCF_057876585.1. Taxonomy (NCBI): domain Eukaryota; kingdom Metazoa; phylum Chordata; class Mammalia; order Chiroptera; family Rhinolophidae; genus Rhinolophus; species Rhinolophus sinicus. Next base: position 7,523,060 of record NC_142517.1, read on the forward strand.
GTTTTTTACAGAGACAACATTTCACAGACAACAGAGGAAGGAGACAAAGTAAAAGTGGAAAAACACCTCTCGCCTTTCAGATCTGGTGCTCACAAAACCAGATCCAGTTTGGGGGTGCCGACAGCAGCTCTGGTGTTTTTTGCAGCTGTCCTTCACAGATTTTCACATTACTTAGCAGCTCTGGGGTTTGCTGACCCTCTGCCAGTGGTAAATCATAGCGTCTAGCTGGCTCTCCTATCTGAGCTCATTCACCCTCCTGAAAACCAAATTGTCCTTTTTCTTTTCTTTTCTTTTCTTTTCTTTTTTTTTTAGCAGCCCTATCTCCTCATCGCTCTGTTAAACATTCAAAGAATTTACATCCTCTTGGTCCACTTGCCAAAGTGATTTCACTTCAAGTTGTTCCTTGGAAAGGTGCGGGGAGGACGTCTCCAGCCCAGTAAGTTTAGAAAATGCCAGGAGACTTTTCTGGAAAATTCACAATTTGCTCATTCGGAGAGATGAGAAATCCTACAGTTACCAGCTTTTCTGAAATCTACCTGGCTGTATGTCCTCCACATAAGACATCTGGCAAACATAGTGTTCCAAGCAGCAGTTGTTGGGAAACACTGCCCTAAATCCTGCTCAAACATGCTAAGCCCCATACTGCCCACCCAGGATCGTGCTTTTGGGGCTTTGCGAATCCAAATGCAAGGCTCGACATTTATTCCTGGAGTGTGTCATCTTGTTACATCAGCTGCACCGACTCAGATTGACAACATCTTCTTGGAACTTGATTCTTGGAACCATATTTGTCTTGGACTCACATCTCTCTAGCAAATGCTTCCACAAGCACACACACGGCTGCAGGAAAAGGGTCTCCCATAGATGAGCCGGGCCCCCAACATGGCCAGTGGGTCCCCACACCGCGGCCCCTCCTGGGAGGCCACGCTTGGGCAAGTTCCTTCCAGAGCATCAGGGATGCGTTTTATGTGGTTTCTAAGGCGATACATTCGTTTGAAGTTATTTTTCCATGAATGGCCCCAAAGTGAAAAGTAGTGGCTGGGAAGTTGAATTATGACCTAATGCCAGTAGAAGCTGCTGGTACCTTCGAGGCTGGGGGGCAGGGGAGGGGGCTGGTGTCTGGGAGTTGGAGGCTCATTAACACTCACTTCTTAAATTAGCAACTCCTTCTAGCACATGTTTAAAAATAGCAACCTAATGGTTTCTAAAATTAGCAGTCACTGCTCTCCATAAATATTTAGACCTCCAATAAACTTCTGGTCCACTTCCCTAGACTAATGGGGTCGAGCAGGCTTAGCTTTTATGCCGCATTCCTAAGTTAGGATCAGTGTACTTAATGGTTGACCTTGACAAGCAAGGGCTGTAAGAAGCCTCAGAATGCCTTGGACCAAGGACAGCCTGTGCAGCCACCAGCCAGGACGCCACACGAGGGCCTGGAAGGATCTCAGTGGCCATTGGGAGAAGCCCACAACCTCTGGGCTACTACCTGGAGAAAACAGCCTCCTGATTTATCTGGGACTGTCCCGGCTTCAATGCTGAAAGTCCCGTCCTGGGCAACCTCTCAGTCCCCAGCAAACCAGAACAGTTGGTCACCCTGGCCACTGAACCACTGAATTGAAGGAACCAAGGTTCTGGCATATCTTCAGGGAGGAAAGGCACCTCCCCAGAAAGCACTGGTGATACCGCCTCAGGCCCTCCGCCTAACTTCAGTCCTACTGAATTGAGGACAGTGTTTGAAGGAAACAGACCGTGGAAAGTACTAGCCAGACCAGGCATAGGATTTCCATCCCCTGCACCCCGTTTCCCCAGGTGTAAAATGGAATGCAACAGATGCTGCTTCACTGGATTATTGGGGGGAATAATCCAGGCAGCCTCTGCCAGTGCTGGCACAGCACCTAGCATCAATAAATGGGCACTTTCGATGTCAGCTCTGCTCGGGCGCCCAGTGCCTGGGGTAGGTCGGCTGGCAGCAGCCCTGGCCCCACACATCAGAGCGGCCTCCTGTGGGGGTCACACCTCCTCCCTGGACTGCCTCCCCTGAGCAGCAGACCCTGGGGGCAGGGAGGGTCTCCCCAGCCCAGCACCTGCACACAGTGCCCCCTTGCTGAGTGGAAGGACGACGACTTCCTAAAGACAGCAGCGTGGTGACAAGAAGCGTATGGCCAATCAGCATGAAGTGTGTGTGAAGAAAACTGGGTCTTGAACTACAAATAATCATTTAAAATGTGGGCAAAATCCCTAGACTTGCTCCCCACACCAGACAGACCACTGCACGTCCTGTCCGGTGCCACGATGTTTTGTTGTTACCTAGTTTTGTTTGTTCACCAGAGCTAAGGACTGTCTGCTACAATGCTAAGGCATTTAAGCCCTGGATATGTTTTTAAGGCCATCTTTTTTTAAAAAAGATGATGGTAAGGGCTCCGAGTGGAAGTCTCCCTTGTTACTAACCAAATCCTTCATCACGATTTAGTAGGGGATTTCTTCACAATGGGCCCAGAATTAAAGACAAGAAGGCCTGTGGCATCCCAGGCATGGCTCACAGCCAGCATCTGCCTCTCCTGGGAGACGCCCTGCCAGCCCACGGTGTGACCCCTGCAGGCTTCCAGGTGTCCCTCTGCTCTGAGGAGAAGGAGGCGGCAGGTGTCCCTACTGAATTCTTCCCGGTGTTAGAGCTGAAGTGACTCATCAGCAGCACAGAAGCTTTCTTTCTCTCTCTGCAGAACCAGAAGGCACTTTGGGGCCATAAAGCCCTGCACCCTCATTTTAAAGAGGAGAAGCTGAGCCCCAGAGAGAGGCCCCAGGTCACCCAGTGGGTGGGGTGGACACAGGGCCCAGGCAGGAGAGAGCAGCAAGTGGTATCCACTGAGGTATTTCTGCTCTCACTCCCTCCCTCCCTCCCAAGATTTCCTAAGTATCCCCTATATGCCTGGCACTACATAGGTGCTGGGTCCTTGCCTCCAGGAAGTGTTCTGGATTTTGCCATGCTTAGAATTTTTTTAAACCTCTAAAATGCTCTGAAAGCCAGGTAGCACTCTGTTTTGTTACAAGCCCACCCCTCTGCAGAGTGGTGTGAGGGGAGGTGCCCAGTCAAGAGGGGAGAATCACTGGTTTGTCATCCTGGCTGCGCACCTAAGGAGCTGGTGACCTTGGTAATCCCTGCCTCTGGTGTCTCTAAGGTCACATCCAGTTCTCGGATTCAGGAAAGCAGCATCTGACCTTCCTTTGGATGCTAAACCCTTCCTACCTGAGCACATAGGGAAGTCTCCCTGTTTCATTTTGAAGGCAGTCTAAGGCTATTTTCTAAGTCATGAGCAGACACACCTTAACAATTGTCAGTCCATTTGTTGATTTAACAAATGAAGTGATTACTGACAGAACAGAATGAAATGAGATTTAAACGCATCAGAAGTGTTTGAGGGTAGACACAAGGTGGGACTTACCAAATGTGACTGGCAAGTGCTGAGAGGTCAGAAATGGGGGCTCTGGCACGCCCTTCCCTGGGGCCCTTGAAACGCAGGCCAGCCAGGCTCCTGCTGTCATTGCTTCCAGGGAAAGTAGCATGAGGAGCAGTTTATTCTTTCACCCAATGAAGTCTCAGAAACCACTTTTCTAAATATGTTAATTGTCATGGCAACTGCCTATGGGAAACTCAGTTTCAGTGGCAAGAATAAATACACCAAGATAATATTTAACCCATTTCCTTTCTCTCCCTGCTGCCTCCCTGTCTTCATTAGGACTCCTGCGGGTGCCTGAGCCAGCGCTGCAGCCGCCCGGCGGGGCCATGGCCAGCACGGCCGTGCAGATCCTGGGCTTCCTGTTCTGCTTCCTGGGTATGGTGGGCACACTGATCACCACCATCCTGCCGCACTGGCGCAGGACAGCGCATGTGGGCACCAACATCCTGACGGCCGTGTCCTACCTGAAGGGGCTGTGGATGGAGTGCGTGTGGCACAGCACGGGCATCTACCAGTGCCAGATCTACCGCTCGCTGCTGGCGCTGCCCAGCGACCTGCAGGCGGCCCGCGCGCTCATGGTCATCTCCTGCCTGCTGTCCGGGGTGGCCTGCGCCTGTGCGGTGGTCGGCATGAAGTGCACGCGCTGCGCCAAGGGCACGCCGGCCAAGACCACGTTCGCCGTGTTGGGCGGCGCGCTCTTCATCCTGGCGGGCCTGCTGTGCATGGTGGCGGTCTCCTGGACCACCAACGACGTGGTGCAGAATTTCTACAACCCGCTGTTGCCCAGCGGCATGAAGTTCGAGATCGGGCAGGCCCTGTACCTCGGCTTCATCTCCTCGTCCCTGTCGCTCATCGGCGGCACCCTGCTCTGCCTGGCCTGCCAGGACGAGGCACCCTCCAGGCCCTCGCAGGCTCAGCCCAGGGCCACCACCGCCACCGCGGCCACTGTGCCCTCCTACCGGCCGCCCACCGCCTACAAGGACAACCGGGCCCCCTCGGTCACCTCAGCCTCCTACAGCGGGTACAGGTTGAACGACTACGTGTGAGTCCCCAAGACCTGTCTGTCCGTCCGGGAGCCCCAAAAGGCACCAGGACCCAGGACCCAGGCACAAAGTTTACTTCTGGGCTGTTTTTTGTGTCCAAAGGAATAATGTGAACTGAGGAAATGGGCCTAGAACACCGGGAAGGAGGGGAAAATAAGGAGAGGAGTAAAGCTCTATATACCAAAGACTTAAAAAAAAACCCTAAAAAAAACCCTTTCTGTTTTTGTATTTATTATATATATTTATGGGGGTGATTTAATGACAGCCGAATTAAAAGTGAATGGGAGTTTGGTGAGTAGGGTTTATTTGCAATACAGGAATAAACCTTTTGGATGTGGTTGTTTATGAAGTGGATAGTATTCATTTCTGTTTCCAAAGCAGTATTCTATCTGCTAAGGGGCTGGGGAGCATAGTCAGCGCACTGTCGGGGCTCCAGGTTGCAAAGCACAGGGACATTCAGGGAGTGGCCCCGACCCACCCATGATGGGAAAATCAGAGGAGGGCCGGGCTGATATTCACCCAAAAGACGCTTGAGTAACACCCACCCAGAACAGGCGCCAGAGGCAGGGCTTCCTTGGGATAAAGATAATCGCCATAAATCAAAAGTAAAGACAATGTCCTTTTCTACCGGTGAGTACTAGGCCCCCACCAGTAAGGGAGCAAAAGTCGGAAGAAAAAGGAGACAAAGCGAAAGGTGCCTGGTAGCTTGGCTCTCCAAGCATTGCAAGGAGCTCAGTTAGGACCACTGCCACTCTCAGGGCCCTGGCAGGATATCATTAGCTTCTTTTCTGGAACAGAAGCATGATGGCAGCTGCCATCAGAGCAGGTACGAGAGTCTGCTGACTGCTCCTTTAGCTGGAAAGACTGCTGGGAGGGCCGGATGAGGTCTGACTGCTTTAGAAACACTGACGATGCTTTCTGGCTGTGATCTAAATCATGTGGTCAGAGAGCTGTAATGGTCACACACTCATCCTGCTCCCAAGTAGCCCAGGGAACCTGGTCCTGCTCTGTGTCCAGTCATTTCACAGCCTTGTCCATGATGTACCCCGATGGCACCCTGCACCTGCCTGTGGTCTAAACCTCAAGCGCTGAATGTGGAAGGAAACACCCCATTCTGTGGAAGGGCTGAGCCCAGACTTGCACACAGAGCGCCTGGTATATGAAATCCCTCCATTCTCAACGGCTCCTGGAGCAGGGCCACCAGGGCTCCAGCCATCACTGTGGGAAAGAGAGCCATCGTGCATCAGTGGTAGACATGGAGGGCGCCCAAGCAACCCTTTTCTGAGTCCTTTAGGTCTCTCAGTTACACCTCCTCAACCACACCATTGATGAGATCTAGCAACATTAAAACTTCCTAACAACATTAAAACGTGGGCAGTTTAAGGAATAGCTGTACACGTATTTCTTTTCCGTTTCTTGCTGACCTCTAGACCCAGCCAGTAGGTGCCACATCTGTTTGACAGGAGGGGTGCCGTGCATTTTAGCCTTTCTCTGACCACAGAGAAGCTACAAGGGCTGGGATCTGCCATCCCATCTGTCTGAAGGCTAGGGATTTAGATAAGAGAGGTCATTATTGTGATAAAAACAAGGAATTTTTACCTATTCTTTAAATTATAAAAATAAATAAATCTGAATCAATAAAAAAAGAGAATTAAACGGGTGGCCGGTTAGCTCAGTTGGTTAGAGCGTGGTGCTAATAACACCAAGGTTGCCGGTTCCATCCCCACATGGGCCACTGTGAGCTGCGCCCTCCTTAAAAAAAAGAAAAAAGAAAAAAAAGAATTAAAATCATCTAAAAACGGAATGATATTATCAGTCCTATCTCAATGGTCACAATCAAGAATGTTTAGTAAAGTTATAATTAATAGACCTATTACAAATTAAAGAAAAAAATAAAATAGCTTTTTCCAAACTCTCTCTAAATTGTCACTACTAAAATGAAGCATGCCCCTCTCTCCTACTCAGGTGAAAGACTAATAATAATAGTGATTACAATTTATTGAGCACTTACTATGTGCCAGGCATACTTTTGTTTACTAATTTGGTCCAATGAGATACATGAGAACCCAATGAGATAAATACTAGTCTTAATCCTATTTTATACTGGATAAAATTAAAGCCCATAGAGATCAAGTTATTTGTCCAGGGTCACAGAACTACCGAAAATAAGACCTAGCTGGACCTTCGGCTCTATTGCATCTTTTGGAGCAAAAATAATTATAAGACCCGGTCTTATTTTAATATAATATAAGACCCGGTCTTATATTATATCATATATTAATTTTTGCTCCAAAAGATGCATTAGAGCTGATGGTCCAGCTAGGTCTTATTTTCGGGGAAACACGGTAGTAAGGAAAAGACCCAGGATCCGAAACCAGACAGGTAAGCAGGGGGCAAATATGTTAACTCAAGTAAAGGTTATAGTCTAATTACTTTTATGGCCAAACTACTTCCAAATAATTAAATGGATTATTCGTGACCATATTTGGTTCTTTCCAGAAACATCACTCCACAGAGCTACTGTTAACTTGGTTGTGGCTGGATTGGATGAAACATGATATCAGACTCAGAAATCCAAGTTTGAATCCCTGTAGAAAGCAGGAAGTGACACACTGAAAGTGACATACAGGAAGTGACACACAGATAGCTCTGTCCTACAGCTGGTCAGCCAAGTAGGAAGTAGATTTGAAGAAGGCCTTGATTCCCTCCCTCAGGTAACACGGTATAAGAATGCAGTTTCCTCTTGCTGTTTTGCTCTCGTTCGCTCTCAAGACAAGAACCTCGCATCCTTCAAGCCCCTCTTTGGCCGCTTACCCCCAGGACCACCCAGTAGATGTCTGCTGCTGCCCAAATCTTCAGGACTAGTGGTCTTAGCCAAGATTGTTAGGACAAAAGCATGGGCTCCTTTTGGAGGTACAATATACAATCCCAAATTTCAGAATAAAAAGGAAACATGAGTCAGACTCTGATGTTTTCCAGAAAACCACTGTTGTGGCTATAAATTACAACAGGACCCTCATGGGATAAAAAATGCTACATTTCTTGGCTTCTCATAAATCAAATTTGGCTCTGCTCAGAGAGGTCTAAATCCAGCTATATTTTCTTTTTCCCTCCACGTGCATTTGAGAGGTCTCAGGGTCCCTGGAGTTGGGGAAGGGGTGAGGCTTGGTATTTGGTCCTTGGGGGCACCCTGGTTACCTGCTGACTGCTGGGCGCCAATGCCTTCACAGCCCGGAGCCTACAGATGCTGCTCCAAGGCCACCGCCCATCCATCCCCACAGTCCTCCAGGTCATACCCAGCCCTGCCCTGGCCCTGTATGTGAGTAGGCACTGGAATCTTCCATCCTGCAGAACCCTGGAGAAAAATAACCTTTGTCCCAGGCCGTCTCTGGGAAGCCACTGCCTGAGATGGAGCCATGCCCCTCCTGCACTCAAAACAACTGCATGCCCCCCTTCTTGGACAACACACCCTAATGGCTCTCATGGGTTTCATCTTTTGAAATTGAAGACCTCTACCTTATGACCCAGCAACTCCACTCCTCGGTATCTATCCAAAGGAATCCAAAACACTAATTCAAAAAAATATATGCACCTCTATGTTTATTGCAGCGCTATTCACAGTAGCCAAGATATGGAAACAACCAAAATGCCCATCGACAGACAATTAGAAAAGGAAACTGTGGTACGTATATACAATAAAGTATTACTTGGCCATAAAAAAGAATGAAATCTTACCATTTGCTACAACATGGATGGACCTAGAGAATATTATACTAAGTGAAATAAGTCAGACTGAGAAAGACAAATACCATATGATCTCAATTATATGTGGAATCTATAGAACAGAATAAACAAGCAAACTAAACAAAAATAGACTGAGAGATACAGAGAAAAAAACTGATGGTTGCTAGATGGGAGGAGATGGGTGGGGATGGGGGAGAAGGTGAAAGGATTAGAAAGTGCAAATTAATAGTCACAATATAGTCACGGGGATATGAAATATAGTATGGGGAATAGAATCAATAATGTAAAGATAATGTAGGCTGCCAGATGGGCACTGGACTTGTCAGGGGGAACACTTCATAGACTGTCTAGATGCCTGACCAATACACTATACACCTGAAGCTGAAGTAGAATAATATTGAATGTTAACTATAACTAAATATATATATTTGTATGGCCACGGGATGTGGAGCACAGCATAGGAAAGATAGTCAATGATATTGTAACAACTATATATGATGTCAGAGGGGTAGTACATTGAGGGGTTATCACTTTGTGAGGTGTGTAAATGTCTAACTAGTACATTGCTTTGTACACCTGAAACTAATTTTAAAAAATTAAAAAAGAAAAGAAATTGAAGGCCTCTGAAATGTCCCAGAGAATCCTGCTTTCATGTCAGCCACTATTGTCCTGAATGGAAATAGTCTGAAAACCATAGCACATTCACAATTTACATGGTAACAGTCTGTTATTTGATAGTAATAAACTGAAGACAGAGCCAGGATTCACACCCTAAATGCCTTGCCCCAAAGCCCAATGCTTAGCCACAAATCCATCCCACTTCTCCGGCCTTGGTGCCTCTTTGCTTTCTCACTGCCAGGCAGAGGGAACGGCATGGACGGTGACAATCCAGGCAAGAGATGTGGGTCTGGACCAGGCAGTAGCAGTGGAGCGGGGAGAAGGGATCAGGATGTACCTGAAAGCAGAGCTGGTAGGATTCACTGACGGCTCGGTGTAGGGTGTGAAAAAAGAGGCTTAAAGGATGATGTCAAGATTTGGGGCTGGGTCAACTGGAAGAATGGGGTTCCGTTTTCTGAAATGAAGAAGCCTCTGGAAAGAAGAGGTTCTGATTAGGGTTTCCAGGTGGGAATTCCCACCCGTTCTCAGGAATTTTTTTTGCTTTCCCATTCCCGAATCCTGAGAAAACTTGGTCGGGAAATCGGGAAAATCGGCTCCTTGAACCAGGTGGTTGGTAGTATTTGGCTGTCACTTTGTGGAAACGATTCAGCATGGAGAACAGAAAACAGTTCATATCTCCGGATTCGGGAACGGGAAAGCGAAAAAATTCCTGAAAACGGGTGGGAATTCCTGCCTGGAAACACCAGTTCTGATCCAGTAAGGTAGATTATTTTACATGTGTTCGGTCTGAGCTATCTCAAGTGACGATGTCAAGTGGGTCTTTAGACATAGACAGCTGGAATTCAAGGAGAGATCAGTTTGGGAGCCATCAGCCCACGAATGTCATTCATTTAAGCCATGAGCTAGAAACGATGCCACTAGAAGTGAACATAGGTGAGGACTCAAAGGGGCCAATGGCTGGTGTGAGGACCGGCTCACATTTAGAGGCTGGGGGGTGGAGGTAGGTTGTAGGGAAGCAGCCAGAGGAGGCATGCCCGGTAAGCTAGGAGAACCCAAAGGAGGGTGTTCTGGAAGCCAAGAAGAAGGGAGCCACCTGCAGTGTTAAGTTACCTCCTTCAAGTAACCGAGGACATAGAGGCACTGCAATCGGCTTCGTTTCACAGATGAGGAAACTGGGCTTAGAAAGTAAAGGAACTTGCTGAGGACTGCTAAACGGACGGAGTAAACGACTCCTCCGTATGAGAACATACACATGGAAATGAGGACATTCTTGCTTCTAGTTCACAAGGGTGTGACTGCCCTGAAGAAAAACATGTATGTTCCTGATCTTCTGCGTAAACATTTAGGCAGACCAGGTTACAGATTCCTCCGTAGGTAACAGAGCAGGGTCTTGTCACCAAATTTGGAGTAGCACCCAGAGCCCTTTGTGATTATAAACTGCACCTGAGATTAATACTTTTAAATACAAAGAAGAAAGATAAATACGTAAGATTTTGAAAGGAAATCCGCTATACTGAAATACGTTATCCAAATATTTGAAGAGTGTGACAGTAATATTTGTGCTCCTTTATTAATACACTCAGTGACAACATCCAGCAGGGGGTCTAATAAATACTGCAATTTCAAAGCAGTAATGAGCACAAAGGATACTTTAAGAAATTTGCAACAACTGTAATCTGATGTGAAAGTATGATTTCCATAGTAATAGTCACAAGGGTGAAAATACCCTCCAAAGTAAAGCAATTTGCTCAGGTGAGTTGAAGATACACTTAAAACCCCTCCACTTCAATAGAGTATACAGATGTCATACAAGAGAGCTGAACACCTGAAATTTATACCTTGCCATTAACCAGTTACCCCAATTAAAAAAAAAAAAAAAAAAAAAAAGCCTTCACTTAAGAAGATGTTCATGCAACCAGAAATTCAAATTTCATTCTGCACATAAGTGATAATTCATTTAATAAAACCCTGAGGACTACCCAGGGACCTGGGAGGGGGCGTGTTATGTGTGTGTTGGGGTTTGGGGGGCCGCAGAACAGCAGGGTGGAGCTGAGCACCATTCCTGAAGACAGAAGAAACCTGGTCTAGCATGAGTTCTGAGTGTCCCTGCCCCTAGTTGTCCAATGAATACAGTGATAAACCTAGGAGCTTCGTTGTTTGCCCACGTGCAGTAAGAGCCAGCTCGGCCCTGGGGGAAATGAATTGCAATGCCCACACAGACAGCTCCCCCTGGTGGCCAGGAGGACCACTGGTAAGCAGATACAGGTGGGAGGGAAAAAGGAGGTCAAGTGCCTGGGAAGGGACTTGCTAAACCAAGGCCAAGAGCCAGGGCAAGCCCATTGCACATTTGTTTTTCTTCAGGAAACATCAATTTTAGACAAGTGAAATTAGAATTAGTAATGCTCCATAGCTTATGGGTCACTGTGGGTAAAGGAAGGAGCAAGTAGAGGAAGCGTGGGGGGCGGGGGATGGCAAGTGGGTACAACACGTTTAAGAAAGACTTCTAGGATTAAAAAAAAACCGCCACCCCACATCTCCTATGGTATCCTCACCCCTTTCTCACCTAAGAGGAGACAGGTATGGATGTGGGGGGGGGGTGTTCTGTGTGGTGTGTGTGTGTGTGTGTGTGTGTGTGTGTGTGAGACAGAGAGAGAGACAGAGAGAGAGAGATTGAATCCCAAGGTCCTGTATATTTGAAGCCATTTCTTGAATTAAAAAGCACAAAGCCAATTACTGGGCAGCTATCCAAAAGAAAACACAGAAATTTCATTTAGTAAATTATTTTAAAATACCACCCACTGGCTTTCGCAGGTGTATGTGGCAGGGGAAAGGCATTAACAAACAGCCCATTTCCTGCCCAGGAAAGGCCGGAGAGATCGCCCCATAAATCTGGGAGGGCCAGCCCCTGGGGGGAAATCACCTGTGACCTCCTCACACCTCTTGCTCTGCCAGCTTCCCCTAGGAAAGCCGAGCACAACACACTTTCATTCCTTTCTCCTGAGGGGCTTTCTATGTGAAAGCTCAGCACCCTGCCATCCCGCTGGGTAAATGATTGACCTGCTAGAGCTTTCCGTCCCAGCAGGGCAGCCTACCAACTCATGCCAGGAGCATCAGCTGCCTCCAGCTCTGGGGAGGTCTGGGTTGTTGTTTTTCAGTCATCCCAAGCATTTTCCCAAAATAAAGCATTTGCATAGGTTTCCCATCCAGCATAATAACTAGCAAGAAGGCAGGATGTAACAGCCGGGAAAACACAAGAGAGTTTTGGTCCAGTCACTTCCAAAGGTGTCTGGGGAAGCTGGTGCCTGCCTCTGGGAGGAGCTCACCTGCCACCTTGCTGAACGCGGACTAGTGGCAGGACTGTGAGGAGGTGGTGGGAGTGGAGAGCCCAGTGCCACACCTGGGAGTCCTGGAGCCCGGACAGGGACCTGATTCCCAGCCATCTTCCCAGACAACCCTCTCAAAGGGAGCGGCAGCCTCTTTTCCATCCATAGCGCCAGATTCTTCTGCTATGGAATGCATCATTCACCTTGTAATGATTGTGAATTGCTCTGTAATGCCCAGGCCTGAGAATATCACATGCTTTGTTTTTCTGAAATCAAATCTGGTTCTGATTAAAACCCCAATGAGATACCTCTATCTGCCCACTAGAAGGGCTAAAATTTTAAAAGACTGACAAAAGATTGACAACACAAAAGTGTGGACAAGGTGAACCAACTGCAACTTACATTTCCAGGAAGGAGGATGTAAATAGGTACCATTACTTTGGTAATTGGGAGAGGACTTGGGGGGTGTCTGGGTGCTGGTTATGTTCCTTCTCCTGGCCTGGGTGGTAGTTACACAGCTATATTCATTCTACGATCATTTATCCTGGTAGAAACTTGTTTTCTTTACAACTCACCGTGTGCCCGTCTCTTTTACCCCGTAGATGGTGAACCTTCCGTTCTAGTCACCTTTCTATCCCCATGGCCTTACACTCAGTGGTTCCTCAACAAGTTTCTTGTCATTAAATGCATGGCTTTGTGCTTTACAAAAGCATGCCACCACTGAATCCCTTTAGATATGCAATTCCTCTTTACATATGACTTCTCTTATTTTAAAAATCCATTACACATGACTTCCCAGGATACTTTGTATGGAAAAACAAGGCCTCCTGGCACCCAGGGCCACTCTTTGGAAACTGGGCAAGAGACTGGACTAAAGCTGAAAGGGAGGAGAATATGTAGGGTGATGCATTTTGTACGGCACCCAAGAACCCATCCTTTCTCCTAGGTTGGAGGCTAAACCTCATTTCACTAGGAGAGTCAATAATAGATGTCAGAGAGAAACACATTTTTCTATTAGGCCCAAGTGAGGTCACAGTTATGGTCAAAGCAGGGTCTTTGGAGAGTAGCTCTGACCTACGATTATGCTATTCTAAATCATCTACATATCTGGTATTTCATGCACGAAATTCTTTTCATAAAAGCAAAGCCTTTTCATTCATATTTAAAGAAAAGGCTTGGGCGGCCAGGTGGCTCAGTTGGTTAGAGCGTGAGCTCTGAACAACAGGGCTGCTGGTTGGATTCCCACATGGGCCAGCGAGCTGAGCCCTCCACAACTAGATTGAAGACAACGAGCTGCAGCTGAGCTTCCAGAGGGGCTGCTGGATGGTTCAGCTGGTTAGAGCACGAGCTCTCAACAACAGGTTGCCAGTTCAATTCCCACATGGGATGGTGGGCTACACCCCCTGCAACTAAAGGTTGAAAACGGTGACTATACTTGGAGCTGAGCTGCGCCCTCCACAACTAGATTGAAGGACAATGACTTGGAGCTGATGGGCCCACAAGAAACACACTGTTCCCCAATATCCCTCAATAAAATTTATTTTTAAAAAAAGAAAGTAAAAGAAAAGGCTTTAACCTTCTCCCAACTTAAAATCTCCAAATCCTCTGACTTACTGGTGTCTATTTCCAACTTCTGCTGCTTCCTTTCAGCTCCTCTCCCTCTCAAAAGTCTTCTTGACAAAAATTAGGGTCCCCAATCCCTCCAGACTTCTCTGACTGACTCCTTGACTATTTCTTCCTGTCCTGTGTTGTTCAATTCTTTTATATCTTTCCTGATTTTCTATTTGTTCTATGAATTATTGAAAGAGGAGTATTGAAATCTCTGACTATAAATTGAAGATCTGTCTATTTCTCCTTACAGTTCTATAAGGTTTTACTTCATGCATTTTAGAGCTCCTGTTATTAGGTGCATAAACTAGAATTACGTCCTCTTGATGTAACATAACCACATCAACAACTACATTAAATGTAAATGGTTTAAATACCTCAATTTAAAAAACTGACTGTCAAACTGGATAAAAAAGCAAGACTCAGTTATATGCTACCTACATAGAAACCCACTTTGAAAATAAAGACAAAATAAGTTAAGAGAGGGCCGGTCCGGTGGCTCAGGCAGTTAGAGCTCCATGCTTCTAACTCCGAAGGCTGCCGGTTCGATTCCCACATGGGCCAGTGGGCTCTCAACCACAAGGTTGCCGGTTCAACTCCTCGCACAAGGGATGGTGGGCTCCGCCCCCTGCAACTAAGATTGAACATGGCACCTTGAGCTGAGCTGCCGCTGAGCTCCCGGATGGCTCAGTTGGTTGGAGTGCGTCCTCTCAACCACAAGGTTGCCGGTTCGACTCCCGCAAGGGATGGTGGGCTGTGCCCCCTGCAACTAGCAACGGCAACTGGACCTGGAGCTGAGCTGCGCCCTCCACAACTAAGACTGAAAGGACAACAACTTGACTTGGAAAAAAGTCCTGGAAGTACACACTGTTCCCCAATAAAGTCCTGTTCCCCTTCCCCAATAAAATCTTAAAAAAAAAAAAAAAAAGTAAGTTAAGAGAATAGGAAAATATACAATGTTAACCCTAATTTTTTAAGAAAAAGATGGAGTGGCCATATTAATATCGGACAAAGTAAATTTTAGAGCAGAGAATATTAACAGCTATAAAGAAGGTCATTTCATAATGATGCAAGGGTCATAACAATTCTGGACAGTTCTAGAATACTGTTCACTCTTCCACTTCCTTCTCATGAGACAGCCAAAGTAATCTTTTTAAATTGGGAGCTTCCAATTCAAGAGAGCAGACTAAATTTATGTGTTTAAATGCCTATCCCTTCTTGGATGCCATTAAAATAATAGTAAATGATAAAAGGATAAATATATTACAACAAAGAGAATGGGAGAAGGGCCATCTTGAAGACAGAAAGCTGATGTGAAAAATATAATTTTTTAATCAGGGTGATGGGAGGCACAGACACAAGTCCATTTGGAGGGTCTGCAATTGATAGAATGAACCTGACTGAGGGCAGACCCCAGGGATATTCAAAATGAAGGCTGACAAACAGAAGGAGAAGAGGAGGAAAGTGGAGCTGAAAATGTGAAATATCAGGAGTTTACTTGTTTATTGGCTCTCACCACCCCCACCATACACATGCAGAAGATTCTTCTAAAGCAACTGAAGTGGGGAGAGACTCATGAGGCAGCTAGTATAGGTGCTAACACCTCACCATGAAGCCCTCTACTTCTGGTGTTTGAGAAGTCTCTGGGGTAAAACCAGCTTCCTGCTCCCTCTGGCTACAGGGAAGCCTTCCTTTTGACAAGCCCTGCCTACAGAAACAACACTCTGGCCAGCTCTGTATTGCCTTGTGCTTCATAGAAGCATCACACATTTGAAGAAAACCTGTAGCCTGGAAGAGAGAGAAAAGATAGAGAAAAAACTGATACCAGAGGAAGCACATAATTCAAGGAAGAGAAGAGAATGTTTTAAAATCTCTATTCTATATTCTCAGAGAAATTCAAGATCTTATTTCATCCATCAGAATAGAATGTTATGGAAAAGATCAGAAGATAGAAAAGGCACTTAAACTTTAAAATGTTTTAATAGAGTATTTAAAATTTTAAGTAAAAGAAATACATTTTTAAAAAATTAAATAGAAGGATTGGAGTGTAAAGTAGAGAAAATATCCCAGGACATAACAAAACTAAAATACAAATAAAAGGGGACCATGGACTAGAAGATGAAAGACATAGAGCATCATTGCAGACACTCTGGTGAGACCCCTCTGCCTTTTCATTCTTTTTCTTGCCTAATTGCAAGGTCTGTAACCGCCAGAACAATGTTGAATAGAAGTGAAGAGTATCTTTGCCTTATTCCCAACCGTGGAGAAAACAACTCAGTTTTTCTACCATTTGGTATTATGTTAGCTGCAGTCAAGTGTATTTTAGATCACAGTATACGAATGACATAGTTCATGAATGTCTAACAATTTGATAACATCTTTCTGTTGCCTTGTCATTTGAACGATTACTTGGGTGGCTATGAAAAACTGGGTCATACAATATCGCTCAAACAAAGCCCTCAATCTACATTGTTCCATTTTCTTCTTTCATTTAAAATTGCTAAGGAGAAATCTGAAGTTAATTAATTTCTCTTTAGTAGGTAACAGTAACTCTGCCATGTTACCTTTAACCTTGCCTTTCAATAATTTCACTCTGAGTTTATAGCTGTTTATTATTTTTGTCCTAAATGATAAATTCTTTCAATGTACAAATTTCTATCCTTCATTTTAGGAATTCTGGCTTTCATTATGCTTTTTAATTGCTTTTCTATTCAATTTGTTCTATTCTATTATTTCAGATCTACAAAATTACATGTACTTGGATATCTGGGTTGTCTGTCCTCTATATTAAGTATTGCTTTTCCTCAGATGGAAATGTTTTTTATCTTGAACACAGTGATGCTTTCACAGATGTGTGTTTATTTGTGTGTGTACTTTATATGCTTTATATATGTGCAGTTTAGTGTGCCTCAGTTATATCTCCATAAAATTTTAAAAAATCTACCTGACGATGTAATCTGTTTGAGAGATAAAATTAAAATACTGAGAAGTGGGGAAGTTATAGGATGAAAAACAAGAACTGAGTATTGAATCTACTAAATATAAATCACATCCAAATAATGCAGAAATTCTAACAATAATATAATTGTTGTAATTCTTAGGAAAGGGGAGACTATTTAACCATTTTAATTGACAATGATATAAAGTAGCATAAATACTCCAAAATAAGCAATAAAATTGTGGAAGAGGGAATAGATAGTCCAAGAATACTAATTTTCTCATCTTTTATAGGAGAAAATAAAGAGAGATGGTTATGTTACTGAAATTGATACATTGTGAAAAATAGGCTTAAAAACACTAAAGTTTTAAAGGTAAATATTAGAACCCAAACAGACTACATGCCTTGTAAATTCAAAGAAGAAAAAACTCAACATCGCAAAAGGCGCAAACAGAAAAAACAGCAAGTATTAAAAATACATCAAAAAATGTTTTCAGATAAATGTAATCATTTATAATATAATCAGATTAATTTAATAAAAGGTGAAAATTTCTCATATGGATTTTTAAAAATGTAACTATGCTGATATATTAAAACAAAGTGGCTTAGAAAGGCCAAAACTAAAATTATAGGTAGATGATGGGTAGAATGATGGTAAATAAACATAAAGCAAAGGAAAGTGTATAATATTAATATCAGAGAAATCTGAATTCAAAGAAAACTCACTAAGTTATACACAAGCGTCACTTTATCATGGTGAATTTCATAATTCACAATAGAAAGATATCTCTCATGGACTAGAAAAAAGTGGAAAAACACATTCATAGTAAGATATTTAAACTCATTTCTTTCAGTCCCTACCATCAAGTAAGACAAGAAAACAAAAAATAAAAAACAGATATAGATGGTCTGAATAATAGTATGAACATGGTTGACTTTACATATGCATATCAATTTCTGTATCCTGAAAAGAAAGAAAACATATAGCACACTGTCTTTTCAAAAACAGAGGACTTACATAATTTTACAATATATAAGATCACAAAAAAACCCTCAATAAATTCCAAAAAAGTGAAATAGAAACCACATTCTAAAGCAATAATAAAACTAACAATAATAAAGTTGAAGCAAAAATATACACATATTAATACCCAACTTATCGGAAATGGAAAAAAAATGTTTTTCCTTGTTTCAAAGAGGAAATCAAACTAGAACAGCAGCCTATCTAGGAAATTACAATAATGAGGAGATTACATATCAGACCCCAGGGGATAGGGTTAAAGCTGAAGGCAAAGTAATAACAATATCCTTAAATACTTCATGCAAAAATGTATCAAGCATTCTAAGGGCAAAACTAGAAAAATTAGTACAAAATTTAAAACATAAGGTAAAAAAAAAAGAAGAATGGATAACAAATTCAAGATTTAGTTTTTTTGAAGAACAAAGTAGAAAGACCACAAAATAGCTTGACTACTTTTTTTTAAAAAAAGGGATAGGGATGAGAGAGCACAAATACATAAAATCAGGATTAAATAAGGGAAATAATTATAAAACAATACTTTAGGCAACTGTATGCCAGTCAATGGTCTTCTAGGAAAGTATGTATATCTTACTACAACTGACTGAGGAAAAGATGGAAAGCCTAACTCAGTAATTTAGGTAAAAACTGCATAAGCTGTATGACCTGTTTCCCTACAAAAGCCTTATGCTCAGATGGTTTGCCAGGAATTCTTTCAAACTTTGAAAGAACAGGGGCTTTCGAGGTTGTTTTAACTATTCAGGAGCACGGAAAAAGAAGGAAAGGCCCCTTCTTTCAGTCTCCTGGGTCTAAGATTACCCTTCTGTGGTTGGCTGGATCAGGGACACCCGCACCCTTTGCCATTCAGATTCCAGCAGGAGGCGCTAGAGGGAAACGAGTAGCTGCTGCTGGTTCCAACCTCCAGCTTCTGTTGCGACCTGTACTAGCCACATTGCACCTCTTCAGACGGCCATCGGCAGCCAAGTAGTGCTCTATGTTAAATCCCACGGGCACACCTAGTATGGCTTCTGTTTTGCCGGCTGGACCCTGACTAATACAAACGCCAATGACAAAGCCAGTTAAAAAGCTCTCTCTCTCTCTCTCTCTCTCTCTCTCTCTCACACACACACACACACACACACAAACACCGATCTCAGTATCTCAGTTATAAATATTGATACAAAATGCTTAATAAAATATTAACAAATGGATCCCATAAAGATAAATATACATCATAAATGAGTTCATTCAAAATAGATCAAAAAAGAAAAAATACATTTAGTTCATTCAAAATAGATCTCAGAGGTCTTAGTAGATTAAAAAAGAAACAAAAAAATATGACTATCACAAGAAGAGCCATTAAGATATCTGATAAGCTTCCACTGCCTTTTCTAATTGGAAGAAGAAGAAGAAGAAAACAAAGAAATCAGAAAAAAAGCTCTTTATGCTTGTATTTGCATTAAGTATCTCTGCAAAGACACACAAAACAGTGATAACTTTAGTTATCACTAAAGTTAGTGATAAGGAAAGCAGAGAACCAGGGTGGAAAGAATATATTTTATTAAACCTGCTAATTATGGCCTTTTGTACCTTTTGTGAACCATGGGAATGTATTAAATATTAAAAACTGAATAAATAATTTTAAGGTTAAAAAATTAAAAAAATTTTTAAACTTGAAAAATAAATTAGTAAAATAGGAATAGATTAATATTTCTTTAAAATGATCTTTTTTTTTTAATGTGCATGTGTGGGTATAAACCAATACAGGACACTGAGGTAATGCAGAGAAAGTAAGTGCCAGAAGCAGCAGTCCCCTGCAGGACTGGAAAGCGGACTGAGAGGTCTGGAAGCTCTGAGGGCAGGTCTGCAAAGCTGGGAACTCCAATGGCTCCAGGGGAGCTGGCTTAGGAAGTGCAGACTGGTACCAGCTACTGCTGTCAGAGTGAGGGCCCACAAGGTGACACTACCAGGAGGGCAAGCAAAGGAAGGCACAGGTCTGCCCTCCTCCAGTCCCATGGTCTCCCTCTAAGCCACTGGTAGCAGAACCTAATGCACAGTCAGCGTTCAAAGGAGAAATATAAGAGTGGCCTCTTTGTCTTGTTCCTGAACATAGAGGAAAAGCTTTCAGTTTTCTCCATTGAATGCTAGCTGTGGGTTTGTTGTATATGGCTTTTATTACACTGAGGTATGTTCCTTCTATACCCAATCTGCCAAGGGTTTTTATCATGAAAGGATGTTGTATTTTGTCAAATGTTTTTTCTGCATCTATTGAGATAATCATGAGATTTTTTAATCTTTCATTTTATTAATGTGATATGTCACATTTATTGATTTGCATATGTTGAACCATCCTTGCATCACAGGGATGAATCTCACTTGGTCATGGTGTATAATCCTTTTTATGTGTTCTCGAATTCAGCTTACCAATATTTTGTTGAGAATTTTTACATCTATATCAATCAGGGCTATTGGTCTATAGTTTTCTTTTCTTATGGAGTGCTTATCTGGCTTTAGTATCAGGGTAATGCTGGCCTCATAGGATGAGTTTGGAAGTATTTCCTTTTCCTCAATCTTTTGAAATAGTTTGAGAGGATTGGTGTTAATTCTTCTTTGAACGTTTGGTAGAATTTGCCAGTGAAGCTATCTGGTCCTGGGGTTTTCTGTGTTGGGAGGTTTTTGATTAATGATCCAATTTACTTGCTCATTATGGGTCTCTCACCGCTCTTATTCAGTGTAGTACTGGAAGTCCTAATTAGAGCATTTAGTCAGGACAAAGAAATAAGTCATCCAGATTGGGAAGGAAGAAGTAAAATTGTCATTATTTGCAGATGATATACTTCTATATATTGAAAATCCTGAAGACTCAACCAAAAAACTGTTGGAAATAATCAATGATTTCAGTAAAGTTGCAGGATAGAAAATCAACATACATAAATCAATTACATTTCTATACACTAAGGATGAAACATCTGGAAAAAAATAAAGAAAACTCTCCCATTCACAACAGCATCAAAAACAACAAAATACCTAGGAGTAAATTTAACCAAGAAAATCAAAGATCTGTATAACAAAAACTACAAGACTTTGCTGAAAGAAACTGAAGAGGACACAAATGGAAAGACATCCTGTGTTCATGCATCAGAAGAACTAGTATTGGGAAAATGTCAATACTATCCAAAGTCATCTATAGCTTCAACAAAATCCCCTATCAAAATGCCAATGGCATTCTTCACAGAAATAGAAAAAAATTCCTAAATTTTGTATGGAACCACAAAAGACCCCAAATGGCCAAAGTAATCCTGAGGAAAAAGTACAAGGCTGGAAGTATCATGCTTCCAGAATTCAAAGTATACTACAAAGCTACTGAAATAAAAACAGTATAATACTGGCATAAAGACACATAGACCAATGAAACAGAATAGAGAGCCCAGAATTAAACCCCCACATATGCAATCAACCAATATTTGACAAGCGAGCCAAAAGCATCTAATGGGGAAAGATAGTCTCTTCAACAAATGGTCTTGGGAAAACTGGATAAACATACGCAGAGGAATGAAGTAGACCTCTACCTTATATTCTTCACAAAAATTAAGTCAAAATGGATTAAACACTTGAACATAAATTAATTGGGAAAAGATAAATTACACAAAAAAATGGTGTAGAAACAGCTGGCCAACCATTTGGAAAATAAAGCTTGGCTTTGACCCTCACTTCTGACACCAAAATAAATTTCATATTCACTCTTAATGACTATAAAACCAGGTTCCTGTGAAGATGGCACAGTAGGTAATGCTGTGCTCACCTCCTCTCACAGCCACACCAAAATTATAACTAAACTACAAAACAACCATCGCTGAGAATCACCTAAACTCCTGCTGAACCAAAGCCCTAAAGCTAAGGACATGCCGGAGAAGCCACCTCGAGGCTGGTAGGAGGGGCAGAGATGCTGAAGAGGCTGGTCCCACACCTGCGTGTGACCATTAAAAACCAGGAGGTATATCTCAGCTGTGGCAGTACCCCCTGACCCTCAAAGAAGCGAGAGGTCCCAGCCCCACCCCAACCCAGGGTTCCAGCGATGGGGAGAGAAGTCCCCATCATTTCTGGTTGTAAAAACCAGTGGAGATTGTGACTGAGTGAGATGGAGGGCAGCTGGAGTCCCAGCTGCTCCTCTTAAAGGGACCGCACAAGGACTTACTCTGAGCTCCAGCGCTGGCGTAGTACCTGGAAAGACAGCAGGGACATATGATGGGGAACTGAGTTGTCTGGCTTGGGACGGGGGCTGGAGAGGCAGCTTTGTCCTGGACTAAAGAGCTGGTGGAGCCCATTGTTTCTTTGTTGAACCCTCCCACTTTCGGCGTGCAGACGCAGGCAGCCTCCATACCTGAGTCTACACCTGTGGGGGCAGAGCCCCAGAAAGTAGTTTCCAGGCTCTCGGCCTCACATAGACAGGTGCTGGCTCAGGTAGTAAATGGCCATCAACTGTGATTGGATGGCCATCAGCTGTGGCTAGTTGGCCGTCAGCTGTAACCAGTGAGCCATTGGCCGCTAATATAACTGCTGCGGCTACGAAGGAGAGCCGAGGAGAGTGGAGGAGAGTGAAAGAGAGTTGTCGGTGCGTTGCAGACAAAACGGACAGCAGGTCCCACGTCCAGTGAACCCAGCCTCCAGTGAGACCGTAGTGGTATGACTCCCCTACCAATGGCTCCGTGGGTGTTCCTTTTTGACCTCACCATATCCTGCATTCTTGTATGGGGAGCGGGAGCAGAGACCCCGCAGGCCGCCCCGCACGACAACACCTTTCCATGCCCTGGCAATTTGAGATGCCGCCCCACCCAACTTTCAGACGCACCCACGCCTCTTTCAGTGACTTTTTCGTATAAACCGCCTGCCTTAGCTCATGCTGCAGACTTTCCTAGGGTCTCTCAAAGGTTGCGGAACCCAAACAACCAGCATCTGGTTTGAGTGTGCCTCTGGCTGAGCAGCCCTAAGCCAGCATGAGCTGCAGCCAGCCTTGGTTCTCAGCTTGGCCTGTCAAGGCGCTTCCAAGCACAGCACAGCGGCAGCCATCTGCAGATTTCTTTCTGGCTCCCACTGGGTGGCCCCAGGTGGGGCATGGTCTGTGGCTGAACCTTCCCTGCAACATCCTCTCCAAGGTGGTCCTGGGACTAGCGCCCCCAGTGGCCAGCTTCAAAATGAGCTGAAGCATCACCCAGACACCTGCAAGAACAACAAATCCAAGGGGTGGATTGGGCAGAGCCCCGCGGAGGTAGACACTGCTCTGTAGGGTCAGCCCCTGCACCACAACTCTTCCACTGTAGTCAAGGCCAGTCCTCACACCAATGAACCCGAGGGTCAGTCCTTCCCATTAATGTACAAATTGGTTGTCACAAAGTAGTTGTGGGGATACAGGGTATAGCATAAGGAATATAGTCAACAATATTGTATGGTGTCAGATGGGTACTAGATCTATCAAGTGATAGATGTGAGGGGAGTTGGGGGCAGGGTGAAAAAGGTGAAGGGATTAAGAAATACAAATTGGTAGTTGCAAAATAGTCATAGGGATGTAAAGTATAGGAAATATAATCAATAATATGATAATAACTACATATAGTGCCAGGTGGTACCAGTCAGGGGGATCAGTTCTTACATTATATAATTGTCTAACCACTATGCTGTACACCTGAAACTAATATAAAATAATATTGAATGTCAACTCTAACTGAAAAATTTTTAAATGGTAAAAAAGATCAATAATATTGTGATAGCGTGGTGTCAGATGGTTGCTGGACTTGTCATGGTGATCACTTCTTTAGCATAGGGAATGTAATTAAATAATGTAGTAATAACTCTGTATAGTGCTAGGTGGGTACTGTTAAATAGCTATGATGTTACCTGAAACTAATATAATATTGTATGTTAGCTATATTTTGATAAAAATCTTTTTTAAAAAACTATAAAACCTAGAAGGGAATGATTATTTTTGTAATCTTAAGGTGATTAAGGCCTTTCTGAGCAGAAAGGAAGAAAAAAAAAAAGTATCTATCTATATAATAAATGTAGAATTTAAAGTTGGCAAAAAAAAAAAAACCTTAGAAAAACAAAAACCATAAAGAAGATAATTTTAATACATATATATAGGAGCTCTGACAAGTCAACAAGAATTTTAAAAAACAACAACAGAAAAGAGAAATGGGGAAAAGACATGAATAGAAATGACCAATGTAAAAAAGAAATTCAAATGAAAACAAGATATTTCCCTACTACCAGCTTGGGAAAGATTTAACTTAGTAGTACACTCTCTCCAACAATGTGTCAGTTTGTCAGTACAATCAGTTTGTAGGTATTTGACAATAAGAATTATAATGTAACACATGCATAGCTTCTGACTCACCAGTTTTAGGCCTTACCCAAAAGAAATATTTTCACCTTTGCAAAAATGTCTGCACAAGATATTCATTGTAGCATTGTCTCCATTAGCAAAAAAGGGAAAGGAGAGAAAAAACAATGACTTGAGTGTGTACCATTAGGGGAATAGTTAAATAAAGCAAGTTAAACCCAGTAGACAGCTACTAAAAGCTCTTACGGGGTCAGAGCAGCCCTGCTTTGCCAAAACCATTGCTCAGTCTTCTGTCCTCATTCACCATCTCAGCAACCAAGTCGCATGTTGGACCACTCCCCCCTCCTGGAACCCTCTTCCTGAGCCTGGGGACACTGCAACCGCCTGGTCTTCTCCTGCTCACTGCTCACTCTAGTGCAATCTCTGAGCTCTCCTTCCCTCTTTGACGCAGGCCACTCTCCTTGACTTTCTCTTTTGTGCCTGGTGATTTCATCCAGCTGATGATTTTTAAATTTCATTCATATGCTGCTCTCTCTCAAATCTGTATTTCCTCAGAGCTCCAGGTATGCATATTCCACTGCCTCCTTGATTTCTCTACTCAGAAGTATCACAGGCACCTCAAGCAACACAGCTCACATAGCGGTGTGGCCTCCAGCCCCCAGTGCAGAAAACAGTATCATTGACCTCTCGGTCTTTTCAATTCTTGCTTCTCTTTACAATCACTCAACAAAACGCTGGGCAGCTGCTACTAGTAGTGTGGCTGTTATCCTTTCTATAATAGGATTTTTTCTTACTAACAGAACTCCAGTTTTGTTTAGGAATAGCAACATTCCCAGAGAAATACATTTATAGTCCCTAGCCTCCCTTTCAGCTAGATTTGGGCCAAATAAATATAGATGGAAGTTGCGAAAGCTTCAAGGAAGTCATTTTAGTAGATTTTTTTTTATCAATGCCTGGAACACAGATGTAATGCTGGAGGTGTGCAGCTACTTTGTAACCATGAGGCAGCATACATGAAGTCGTTTTTATGTTTAAACCCTTCAACTATCTGGAATTCACTTCAATATATACAGTGAGGTGCCCTCTTTTTAAGCCACAATTTGAAGTTTACTTGATCAGTCATCATTTGTTCAGGAGACCAGTATTAGTTGTCCATATTCTACAGCATGCCAGGTCTGGCTTCTGTACTCCCCCACCCCCACCCGCCGACTAAATTGGAAATTGTAATAGCTGTTAACAGACATGTAGATGTGCTCAAAACTCATCAAGCCATGGGATCCTCTCCTGTTCCCTTAATCTGCCTGAATGCTGGTCTGCCAGAGTGATTTTGAAACAGGAGGCCAAATGAGTCCGGGGCTCCTGCTGCCTGCGCCACTCAGCCAATAGACCAACACAGGAGTTGGGTCATAGAATAAGCGTTTATTATCAGAGCACCAGTGGTCTGAGAACGCAGCAGGTTAACACCTCCAAAAACTGCCTTCCATTTTCAGACCAGCCTGGGATATTTAACGGGAAATCTGGGCATTCCTCCAGAGGCCACGTGATGTGCCGGGGGTCTGCATGGAGTCTTCCCTCAGGCAGGGTGGCTCCAACGTGGTCAGCAACCCAGGAGCAGTGATGACAGTAACCTGGAAAGGATGCTAGGCCATCGAGATTATGATCAGTAACCAAGGGATATTGCGATCATAAGCCAGCACAAGTTTCACGGTAATTATCTAAAGCAAGGAACCGGACAGGGGACATTTCAAGCTCAAACCGCAAGGAGGGGGTTTTTCAGTTGTTAAGCTTCAGGGCAGGAAGAGGCGAGGCCAGGGACACTGCAAGGCCTCTCTTTTGGGGTCCTAACTGGGCCCTGTTTCAATTTTTTTAAAGAAAATTCATAAATCTAAGAGCTGTTCCGACGCTCCGACAATTGACACCACCTGTGGTCCCCAGGCTGGAAAATGGGAGCCAATCACAGACATAGCAGGAGAAATCTCAACTTTAACTGGTTACATAGCTCGTAGATACCTTCATCCAGGAGCCCAGTGACATCAGCTGCAGTGTTTCGTGTTTCAGACTGTCATTGTAAATAGGGCCCACTTGGAAAAACAGTTTTTTCCACTGACCATTGGCATTACTGGGGGAGGGGGGAGTCTCAGTCAAACCTTGGACTTGTTACAAGGGAAGAAAAGAACCTTTCCAACAGGCATTTCATTAACGCTTGCCAGTCACTGCCTTTTGATTTTTTGCATGTCTACTGTTATTTCCTCTCTTTTCCCTACCTTTTATTTCCACAAGTACATTTTTTTCTACATGGACTAAATAAATAAGCCCGTGAAAGGTCAAGTCCATAGCAGGACATGGTGGGTGGGCGGGCAATGTACTTGCCAGGGAGCTGATCAGGCAATCTCTTTTGAGGTGTGCTTTTGAGCTTGGGAAACAGCCTGAGTTTTTCTGGCCAGAAGAATAGCACTGGGCAGCCCAGCTCTCCGCAGGGTGCTTTGGTCCAGGCACAAGTCTCAGCGGGTGTCGGAGAATGCTGAGAGGCTGCAGAAGGGAGAGAGCCGATGGGGCTGTATTACTCTCTTACTGGGCCTTGTCGGCCCTTAACCCACGGGGCTAATTCTTGGAAACCTCTCTCTCCTGAACCAGGGCTTTGGCTTCCACTTGACATGGACTCTTACTTAACATTATCTTTCAGGGATAGGATAAGCCAGTGCAAGTCAAAACCCCAGATGGCACTGATGTGACTTATTCAACAGATGTCATCATCCTTATGTTAAGACACAAAGCAAGTCCCCATTTGGTCCCAGCTACAAGGCATGTATGCGCGCTGCTCTCTCTAGTCTGTGTGCGGTGTGAGGCAAGGGGAAGCCCCCCCAGGAAGCAGAGGCTGGGCTTCTGCCTGGCAGGGGCCCCAGGTCTCAGGCTGGGCACTGGTAACAGTAGCTCCTGGCTCCCGTGCACATTAAGACGCTGGGGCTGATTTCCTCCTCTGTAAATGAGGGCTCGGACACAGCAGCTCTGAAGTCTCGGCCAACAATCCAAGCACTTTGTTTCCTACTCCGGGGGCAGGGGGCTGTGGGCGCAGGGCACAGCTCCAGGGCCCTTTAAGAGCCATCGTCTCTGTCCGTGGGTGGGAGATTTTAGGCACAGGGTCCAAAAAGACACACCCATGGGCTGATCTTTACAGGAACCAAACCTGCGACTGGGCCAGGGCCTTCCTGATCCCCAAACCAGTGAGTTCCGGAGGAAAAGCTCAGAAATCTCCTCCTTGTTTTGAATGCATGTGACCGCGAATGGAAACTGCCCTAAGGAAACTACTGCTCCCACTGGCAATATTTGCAGCCAACAGGGGCCATGTGCCCAAGCACCAGAGATGGGTAATGGGGGGGATGGGTGGGTAAAGGGTGAGTGGCGAGTGGATGGGTAGGTAGATGGTGCATGGACAGATGGTTGTTGGCTGTAATGGTGGGCGGGTAGATGGCGGGTGTGGTAGGTGAACAGGTGGGTAGACAAGCAAGAGGCTACTGTGAAGAAGCCATTTTCATAACAGCTTTTAGAAAGAAATGACCAAGGTTTGCAATGAACCCAGCAAACACTCTGGCTAAAGAGAAGTTAGAGAGACAAGCATTCCTCGCTGGTTTAATGTTTCCCAGCTTGTGAGTTCACTCTTCACAGAATGGGGCTCTTCAGCCAAGTTTTCACTATTTCCCAGCTGTCATTTGTAGACTTGCACAGCAGGGCCTTCCTTACCTTAGTGAACAATTCATTCATTCAACAGCTATTTATTGGTTGTCTAGCTTTTGTCAGGCACCATGCAACATGTTGGTTCTATTTTTCTTTTCCAGATGAAAAGGAAATACTTGGTCTAGAGTAAGCAGGCAAAAAGCAAGTGCGTTTATAAGCATGAACTGTGATCCAAGCTATGAAGAAAATGAGCACGGAGTAGTGAGAGAATGACGGCTTGGTCTCAGCTGGACAACGAGTCTGAAGACCTAGAGGCCAGTCAGGGGAGGGGCAGGGAACGGGCCTCTAGGCACAGGAAACAGCCTGTGCAAAGGCCCTGCACAGGGAAAGAGCTGGTCTTCCAAGGGAGATGGGCGGCCAGTGTGGCTGAAGTGTGATGCCCAGGCTGACCCCATAACCTGGTGCGCTGGGACAGGTGAGGCCTGTGATCCCAGTGTCCCTCACAAAAGTTTGGACAATCTATTTCCAGGTCATCCTGAGAGTAAGCAAGAGAGAAGATGTAAGCAGCAGGTCAGAGGGGAGTGTAGGAGCTGACCCCACAGGCTGTACAAGGAATTCTGGCATTGGCGCTGTGCACGCTGAGGAGAAACTGGATGGGGCTCTGTAACATTCCCAAGGGAGTGTCTACACTTCACGGAGGCAGCTGGGAAGTTCAAGACCAGAGATTTCCTGGTCACAAATCAAAATACATTTACTGAGTATGTCAGACATTATGTGATGCACTAGGGATTTTAAAAAGAGGAAGAGAGGACATACTGACGGCCAATCAGCACATGAAAAGATGCTCAGCATCATCGGTCGTTAGGGAAATGCACATCAAGACCACACTGAGATACCATTACATACCCATTACGATGGCTAAACTTAAAAACAAACAAACAAACAAAAAAAACGGAAAACAATAAGTGTTGGTGGTGATGTGCAGAAATTGGAACCCTCATACATTCCTGGTGAGAATATAAAGTATGTAGTACAGCCTCTGAGGAAAACAGTCTGGTAGGTGCTCAAACAGCTACATGTAGAGCTATCAGCTATATTAGTTTGCTAAGACTGCCATAACCAAGTGCCACAGACTGTGTGGCTTAGACAACAGAAATTTATTCTCACGGTTTTGGAGGCCAGAAGTACAAGGTCAAAGTGTTGGCAGGGTTGGTACCTTCTGAGGGCTGTGTGAGAGAATCTGTTCCATGCCTCTCTCCCTGCTTCTGGTGGTCGCGGGCATTACTTGGCTATTTATAGGTGGCCATCTTCTTCCAGTGTCTTCCCTTTGTGTGTGTCTGTCACTGTGTCCAAATTTCCCTATTTTATAAGGACACAGTCACATGGGATTAGAGCCCACCCTAATGACCTCATTTTACCTTGATTACCTCTGTAAAAACCCTATTTCCAAGTAAAATTACGTTCTGAGGTACTAGGGGTTGGAACTTTAACATTATCTTTTTCAGGGAACACAATTCAACCCATTAGACTGGATGACCCAGCAATCCCACTTCTAGGTATACACCCCAAAGAACTGAAAACAGGGAGTCAAACGGATGCACGTATACCAGTGTTCATAGCAGCGTTATTAACAATAGCTAAAAAGTGGAAATCCAAGTGTTCATCAGCAAATGAAAGGATAAACAAAATGTGGTCTATCCACACATGGAATAGTATTCGGTCACAAAAAAGGAATGACATTCTAATACGTGCTGCGACACAGACGAACCTCAAAAACATGTTAATTGAAATAGATCAGTCACTAAAGGACAGATATTGTATGATTCCACTTAAATATCTAGAGCAGGCAAATTCATAGAGTCAGAGAGTGGAATAGAGGTCACCAGGGACAGAGGGAAGGGACTAGGAAGTTAATGCTTAATGTGTACAGAGTTTCTGTTTGGGGTCAGGAAAAAGATCTGGAAATGGATGGGCAAATGGGTGGATGGTGGGTGGGTGGTTGGATGGGTGGATGGATGGATGGATGGATGGATGGATGGTTGTATAACATGAAGAATATAATTAATTGCCACTGAATTGTACATTTAAAAATGGTTACAATAGTAAATTTTACACACACACACACACACACACACACACACACACCAGCAATTTTGTTTTTTTAATGGGAAGGTCTGGTCCCTGCTTTTGTGAGCTCACAGTCAGGAGTGGTGGGGTGATGGACAAATGGAACAGGGGAGGAAGGTGCCCTCCCCTCTGGAAATGTCCCTTGGTGGTGAGCTTGGTGGCAGCATCCACCCCAGAGAAGGGCAGGAAAGGGGAGGCTCCCAGGAGCCGCTGAAGACTCTGCTGGTGGCGATGGGTGTGGGAGTGAAGTCTGGGCAGGCGCACGGGCAGCTCCGAGAGACCGAGAGAACAGACAGATTTTCTATCACTGGTTTTCAAATATAAAAGCCAAACAAAGCGCTGATGCTCGATGAGTGCCTTTTACATAGAAAGCTCTGCACTCTCATTTCATCCTCACTGAACGGAGACCATACTTATCAGCACACTCATCTTTCCTGAGGGAAGCCAAAGCACAGAGACCCCACGTAACTTGTCCAAGACGACAGCTGCCCAGTAGTGGGCCAGGATCCCGGCGATCCCAGTTCTTTGGCCCCAGGGACGTCCAATAGATCCATCAAAGCGGCAGGGGTCGGGGTGGGGTGGGGGTAGGGTGGGGGTGGGGTGTTGCTCTGGCCAAGCCAGGTGGCGGGTGGGGAGCTCAGCCTGCCCCTCATCCTCCCTCTGCTGGCTGTGGTCAAAGCCCCTCCACAGAAGGTTCTGGGTTTTGCAGCTCACCCAGTACCTCCACTGCACATTCTACCAGCACTAAAGCCTGAAGTGGGCATATCCAGGGGCAGAAAGGAGACCCATGAAGAAGGACCAGTCCCGACTCCTTGGTGACACAGAGCTGAGCTGAGGACAGACTGCCCAGAGAAACCAGCTTCCCACTCAAAGGTGGTGTTTGGCGGCAGCTCAACCAAGGCTCTATTTCCAATGTTCTCATTTCATTCAGCACAATAGACAACCCCACGTTGCAGCAGGAAATAGAAATGTGGGGTGCAGTTCCCCAGGCTGTCTCCCCGGTGGGCAGACAGGCACAAGAGACCAAGCAGAAGACAGGCAAAGGCTACGCAGGGCCCGGCGGGCACGACAGCACAGAGGTGGCTTCTGGGTCACCCCGCTGAGCTCCAAGTCGGCTTCCCCCCAGCGCCCAGCTGGGTCTTGCATTTTGCACAGGCCGCCAGGTTGTGTTTCTTCCATCTGCTTCATCAGCCAGGAAACGGGGGGCCCCCAGTTAAGCTGAAGCTCTGGCCTTAGAAGTAAAAATAGCCAGTGACTCACTGGAGCCCAGACCAAACAGACCCGGTTTTGTCATTCGGGCCAGGCTGCCTATGAAGCTGTCGTTTCCTCCATTGCTGAAGTGGTCCCACCTCCCAGGCTGTGCAGTGGTTTGGCAGCTTACAGGTTAGGAGGTCCCGCTCTTCCTGAGGCGTTTAGCCTGGAAAAGAAAAGTCCCAAACAGGGAGGTAGTATTATCTGAAATACTGGGAAGAGGTTGCAGGCTCCTTGCTGTGGCTCAGAGGACACAACCAGAAGTGGGTTGATGCCACAGATGGGCGAACTGGCTACCTAGGCTAAGTGGATATGGACCGGCTTCCCCACAAAGTGGTGAGCTTCCCGTCACTGAAAGGGTTCCAGCTGAGCTGAGCGAGATGAAGCAGCAATGCACCGTTTCCCTGCACCAGGAGGAGGGTGGATTATCAGAAGAACTGTGGGTGGTAAAGAGCCCGCCTGGGGGCTCCATTTCCTGGAAGCAAATTCGGCTTCTGCCCCTCATATAGGCAGCGTGGGCACCTACCCTTCCAGGCTTCTGTCCCCCCTTCCCCTGTAGGGTTAAGGGAAATGGGGCAGACATGAGCCATCCCACCAGGCTGGCTGCCGCCTCCTCTGAAACACAAATCCATAAGACCCTCCCAACAATGGAGTTCTAGAATTTCACACCAACAGCAAATAACCAGTTAGTCACTACAGTTGCCATTTTTCGTCCCCAGTTTTATTGAGATATGATTGACACATGACATTGTATTAGTTTCAGGTATACAACATGATTTGATATATGTATATGATTATAATAAAGTTTAGTTAACATCCATCCCTACAGTTACCATTTTTTGTGATGAGAACTTTTAAGATCTACTCTTAGCAACTTTCAAATATACAATACAGTACTGTTAACTGTAGTTACCATACTGTGCATTACATCCCAGACTTATCTTATAGCTGGAAGTTTTTTCCTTTGACCTCCTGGCTGCAGTGGTCAAAACACTCCTCAGGTGTGCCCACCCCTCTGCTCCCTGGTGCATCGTCCTGGCCCAGCCCATCACCCCTGCCTGGACTACTGCAGTAGCCTCCTGACTGTAGTTTCCTCTACAATCCATCCTTCATGCTGTGTCCACAGGTTCTCTCTAAAATGCAGGAGAGAGCAGGTCACTGCAGTTTCCCTTCACACTTTGAATACATTCCAGCTTCTTTCCACGGCCACTGTGCTGTCTCATCACACATCATAAGCCTGCTGGTTTGCAAAGCTCCAGCCACATGGGTGTCCGTCTGTCCATTCCTAAAACAAGCCAGGCCTCCCCTACTCGGGGCCTTTCTGGCTGTTTCCTCTGCCTAAAATGCCTACCCCATCCCTCCTCCTATTTCAAGTATTGGCTTAAATGTCAGCCCTCACGCCGGCCTATGTGAATGCACTTTGAAAAACAGGTCTTCCCTCTTTTATCCTGTGCCACTGTCCCTGTGCACTGCTGTCCTTTGGGACCACATGCTCCACGGGGTGGGGACCAGTCTAGACAGGAAACTGTTTTCTCTTTCACTTCCGACTCCACTGCGCATGCCCTCATCCTCCTACTTCAGGGCCCTCTCACAGACCATGTCTCCATCTGCCCGGTGGGTTAGAGACGACCCAGTCCAACTCTCGTCTTATAGCTGAGGCTCAGAAAAGCTGAGCTGCCATCGGTGCCTGCATGTGGAGTGGGTTCCAGACAGAATGTCTTTCGGTTCCTTTATAGTGAAAGAAAAACCAGTGCTTGATGATGGATGAACTCCACCTGATCTCCTGGGGAGTTTCTCCTTCACCCAGATAAGCCAGGTCCTGGGACAGTTATGTGGCCACTTTATACAAAGACAGAATCCTGGTAACCTAGTGAGTGGTTGAGAGCACAGACTTCAGAGCCAGACGGCTACTAGCCAGTTAACTAGTGGTAATTTTAAGACTTGAGCAAGTTTCCTACCCTGTTCCTGCCTCAGTTTCCTCATACCTCCCAGACCTGTTGTGAGGATCCAGTGAGCTAAAGCAGTCGCTCTGGGTGCCGACATACCATGGCCACTGAAAATTAAAGAAAACCTCAACCAAAACCGGAGTCGGGAAGGCCAGTACTGGATGCTCTCCATGCCCTGCTTATCAGTGTCAATTACCTCAAGCAGGAAAACATCAGTTACAGACCCCAACGGGAATAGAGCTCCCAAACCGGAAGTGCACCTACCTTACTATTTCAGCAAGGGGCGGAAGGTTTTCCTCCTGCCCAGCAACAAGCCCACCCAATAGAAACGCCACAGTTCAGCCAATGAGAAGCCGTCATCACCGGAGCTCTTGCTTTCCTCCAATGAAATTTCATTTTTCTCTTGCTGATGACTTCCTTGTCCTACCTCCTTTCTATAAAGGTCTTGCCTCTTATGTAACCTCTGGGAGTATCTCTGCTTGCTAGACGCAATGCTGCCTGATTCGTGATTTAATAAAATCAATTAGATCTTCAAATTTTCTCAGTTAAATTTTAACACCACACAGCCAGCACTACTCAAGTTCACACTTTGCATGGCAATCGCATTCCAACAATTTAAGGTAGTTTTTTCCTGGTTTGGGTTTAGTCGCCATCTACTGGGAAACTGGTCTCCATATATTCCAGCCACTTTCCTCCCAGGTCCATCTCATGCATACATAGCACAGCCAGTTGAATCATGTCCCTCCAAATTCCATGTCCCCCTGGAATCTCAGCATGTGACCATATTTGGAAATAGGGTCTCTGCAGATGTCATTATCAAGGATCTCAAGACCAAATCATTCTGGATTAGGGTGTGACCTAATTGCAATGACAGGTATCCTTATAAGAGAGAAGACACAGAGAAGCCCACGTGAAGAGGGAGGCAGAGACTGGAGTGATGCAGCCACAAGCCAAGGGACGCCGGAAGCCACCAGAAGCTGGAAGATGCAAGGAAGGATCCTCCCTAGAGTCCCAGAGGGAGCTGACTTCTTGGTTTCAGAATTCTGGCCTCCAGAACTGTGACAGAATAAATTTCTGTTGTTTTAAAACACCCTTAAAATTTATGACAGCAGCCCTAGCAAACAAATACATATAGGTTGCAATTTTGTTTCACACCAGCTTGATGGATAGAATTTCACTTTTTTTTGGTTAGTTTCTAAGTACTGTTTTAAATGCTTGTTGACAATTGTGTGTGAGTGCCTGCCTCACTGAGCGCCCTGTAGACTAGAGAAGTGAATGATGTTGTCATTTCTGCAGCTGCTATAGGCTCACTCATGGCTCCACTCACGGCTCCCACCCCGTCCAAGGTTGGCTCCTCTGAGCATTAGTCACTTCGCCAGGGCCGTGGCCTGGCCTTCCTTGGTACCCCAGAAACCCATCTCCTGTGGGGGCAATGACTACAGCTCAAGAATCAGTTCATCTCCCACTCCAAAAAGGGTCCTAGAACCCAGCTCCGCCTCCCCCACAGTACCCCAGGACGTAGCCCACCCTTCATAGCAGGTGCTCCTTTGTCAGTGCAAATCCTGCCATCCTAAAAAAAACCATTCCCTCCCCAGTTTAGTGTGAGTTCTGTTGACACCAGCTTCTCATGGCAAAGTGTCTAATTATCAAGAAAGGCTCTTGAGATATTAATTTTATAGCTTCTGGCATCTTAAAAGGTCAAATAGGATGAACAATGTGAGCCCCAAAGATTGGTTTTAGACCCAAACCCCATTGCACATGCACTGAGAGGGGTCACGTTCAGTGGTGAAGGTGATGGAGGTCTGGAAAGGAGTGATAATGGCTGAGGTGTTTTGAGGCTCACTCCGGGAGCACCCTGCACTGTGCATGCACTCCACCCATGGGTTCTCATTTAATCCACACCCTAAGTCTGTGAGGCAGGGGTTTTCTGTCACCTCATCTTACAGTTGAGAAAGGCAAGACTCAGAGAGGTTAGGCAACCCTGGGTCACACAGCCGGGGCCGAGCCAGGATTCAAGCCCAGGCAGGCTGGCCGGCCTCAGAGCTGTGACCTTCACCCTGCGATTGCTGAGAACCTGTGCTCTGTTGGGTTCAGCAGCGCAAAGTTAACTCACAGGTGATTTGGGTGGTTCCTGCTCACAGGAAAGCACTTCCATGCTCTTGCAGTGGTTCCTGAATTCTCTTTTGGAGCTCTGCGGAGTATCACGTGTTCTCATTTTGTTCATTAGGATATTCGGATGGAGAAGGGGCATTCTTCTAAATGTCTAGACCAAAGTAGCTGTGGATGAGGGATCCAGACTCCCCGCTGTCAGGGTCCAGTCTGTTGGTCAGCGTGCCAGGCTACGTGCATTCTCAATTCCCAAGGTTGGACCAAGTTGGTGGTTGTAATGGTTCATGTGTCAATTTGTAGGCGATTTTTGGATGAGATTAACATTTACATCAATGAACTTTGAGTAATCTTTGCCCTTCATAATGTGGGGGGGCCTTGTCCAATCAGTTGAAGAACTGATAGAACAAGAAGTACCGTCTTCCCAAGCAAAATGGAATTCTACAGCAACTGCCTTCAGGCTTCCTCTGCACCTTTGGCTCTCCTGGATCTCCACCTGCCAGCCGTTGGATTGCAACTGCGACATTGGCTTTCCTGGGCTTCCAGGCTGCCAGCCTACCCTGTGGATTTTGGACTTGCCAGCCTCCTTAATTACATGAGCCAATTTCTTTTAACAAATGTCTTTCTCTCTGTGTATGCATTCTTTTGGTTCTGTTTCCCTGGAGAACCCTAACACAGTGATTAAATATCTCCTCAGCTATCACTCAATTTCTCCCATCAGAAAATGGAAGTCTCAGCTTAAGAGGAAGGTACACAGCTATTTCACTCAGTCCTTTCAACCAGGAGGCAAGCGCTGGATCCCTATTTTATAGAAATTGACATAAAATGTGCAGTCACATAGCAATTCAGCAGTTGAGACAGAATGAAACCCCCACGCTTTCTAGCTCCCAAGTCCATGCCCTTCCCACTGTGCTGGTGACTGTCCCCCCTTCTCCGCCCTTCACACTGTCCCACACACACAGCAGCCATGTTGGCAGGGAAAGCCCCACAATCATTTGATTACGTGCTTCAGGTCCCTTGTCACCATCAAGGACGACTCTCTCCAGTCTTCCATCTATGCAGCACCGTGTGGTATAAGGCCCAAAATTAACATGATGCGCTGGCTTGATATCTAAAACTGGAGGGGCCTGGAATGACCTCACCACAATTCCCCTTCCACTCTGATCCCGAGGATGTGGTCCCAGAGCCAAACAACCCTCCTGTCCCAGCACAGGGCCTGCTTATCCCTGGGTCGCGTATTCAGCTCCCTGTCAGCCCACAGGGAACATGACATCAGACTTCACCTGCTGTCCTACTCCTTGGTTTTTGCACTGGAACATCTTTCCTTAGCAGTGGAGGTCCTGCCAACAGCCGCCTAACATTCCTCCGTACAGTTGTACTATAATTTAGCTGATC
Source organism: Rhinolophus sinicus (assembly GCF_057876585.1). Taxonomy (NCBI): domain Eukaryota; kingdom Metazoa; phylum Chordata; class Mammalia; order Chiroptera; family Rhinolophidae; genus Rhinolophus; species Rhinolophus sinicus. The sequence continues at coordinate 7,559,641 of NC_142517.1, forward strand.
TCCTATTGGTGGACACTTAAGATGATTTCCAGTCTTGTTTGTCATCTCTAAATATTGCCAACAAATGTTTGTGCACGTATCACTGTATAGCTGTGAGGCACAGCGGAAGTTATATGTGTTGCTAATGTAGAAAAATGTCATTAAGGTCCTTTGGTTTACAAATTAGTAAGAAACCTTTTTGAGGTTAGCTTCTTCAAATTCATTATACCTGTGACATAAACACCTTTTAAACCCATTACATGTATGTAAAGTTCCCATGTAGTGCTCTGGCTGGATATATGGCATGGATTGATGTAACTCATTGGAACAACAAAACAGCAATTATATATAAAGTAATAAACATGAAAGTGTATGGCAAATATACTACTTTCATAACAATGGGATTAAAAATCCTTTCATAAAAAAACAAAATGTGACAGCGGAGTGAAGGGCTGGCAATATCGCCCCCTACTGGCTTATTCGAGTACTCGTCCATCAGGAACAAATTCATCGTTTCCTCTGACCACAGTTCATGACACAGGCCCCCACTGTGTGGAACTAGCTTTGGGACTGGCTTCAGTAACACAGCACCTACTCATTCCTACAACTTTTGGGTAGAAATAGAGTGACACTGGAGCCAAGTGGCAAAGCTTTCTTCAAGATTCAGCCTCCTCCTGGGTAGCTGAATATGTATTTCTCATGAAATCAGTAAACCCCAATTATTTTAACTGCCCTTCACTGACTTACCTTCCAGGTTTCACATCTTGCTAACCAGTAGTTCTCAACGCTGACTGCCCATCGAATCTGTTTTGTTCAATGCATGTGCCTGGCTGGATGTCTCCCTCACCCACAGAAGCTGATTCTGGGGCCTGGACAAAGCCTAGCCTTGAGTTGGTTTTGTTTTGTCCGTAAAGCACCACAGGTGATTGAGGCATGGGCGGCTGGGGGCCCCAGATGCTGCCAGCTGCATGTACTTGGTGGGCAGGTAACAAGGAGAGAAGAGGAAGTTACGAGAAGAGCAGGCCTGGAGGGCGGACCCCAGCTGACTTCCTCCCAAGCACACAGTTTTCCAAGGACCGGCCAAGCGTGCTGACCGAGGGCAGAGAGACCCAGAGTTATTTCAAAGACTTGTTGTTACACTTGAAATGCCTTTCTCAGGTAACGTTCTGACAGAGACATCAAGTGGTTTTGGGTATTGAGAAAAGACAGTATATGGACCCCACATAATCATTAGTGAGCATTTGTTACCACAGCTTTAAAAGGGACAATATGTGTTGCTTCACAAGTCTCTCGAAGCCAAAATTTGAGACAAATGGGACTTCTTACTTCTATAGGGGATCCAGGTTAGTATTTTTCTCTCCATGCTGACTGCGTTTGTGCTGACGAAGGTAGGACTTCAGGCTAGAGGCACCCCCACCACTTCATAAACAATGCTCCCCTCTAGGTCTGCCCGCCATGGGCCAAAGCGCATCCAAGCCCACTCTGAGGAGGCGGGGCTGAGAGACCTGGGGAGCCTTCAAGCCCAGGCAGCCCTAATACCCGGCAATCCAGTGGGGACAGTGACCTCCAGTGGCCATGAGAATACGTGTGTGAACACAGCTGCCTGCTACTTCAGCATACCGTGTTTCCCCGAAAATAGGACCTAGCCAGACCATCAGCTCTAATGTGTCTTTTGGAGCAAAAATTAATATAACACCTGGTCTTATTTTACTATAAGACCGGATCTTATATAATATAATATAAATAAGACAGGGAATAGAATAGAATAGAATAGAATAGAATAGAATAGAATAGAATAAAATAGAATAGGAATACTGGGTATTATATTAATTTTTTCTCCAAAAGACGCATTAGCGCTGATGGTCCAGCTAGGTCTTGTTTTCGGGGAAACATGGTAGGAGGGGAGGGAAGTGACACCTGGTTTAAATTAATCCCATTTCTCATTTCCATCATCCTATCTGTTCTTTTCCCATCTCCCATATCAAAGTAGGCAAAGTCCAAGTTTTTAGAGCTATAAAGAAACCCTCAGATGAAGTAATTTGTCTGTAAGACACACACACACACACACACACACACACACACACACACGTCCCAGGTGAGCGGCCACAGACTGAAATACAGCAAAATAACACAGAAGGGAAGCTGCAGGATACTGGGGACTCCAGGTGGGGAAGGGGGCAGACCATCATCCTCCGCCACCACCTTCTCCCCACTTGGAAGTTTCCAGAGCCAAGGACTAGGGTCCTTTGTTGTTTAAAGGGACACTGACAACTAATTTGGTAAGGGTCCACACAGCACCGTTAAAATGCAGGTGTGCTTTTAGCAAGGACAACAGAAGTGGCTGCAGTGGGGCGGAAGGAGTCCAGGGAGGACTGGGTGTGACTGACGCTCCTGCCCATGGCACACCTTTCTGACTTCTTCCTGCTTGACAAGGCCCTCATGATGGCCTGGGCCTGGTCACCCACTGTGGGCCCTGAGAACGCACCACACACATCCCTGCCCACAGTGGGCCCCGGTGTATAATGGTGGCTTCACCCTCTACTGCCCCCTCTCCTCTCTGCTGCTGCCCGGGCAGCCCGGCCAGCTTTCCTCCCTCAGACACACAGGCAAGGGGAGGGCCCTGGTCCCCATCGTCACATTCCCCGGTTAGGGGGAACACAGTTCAAGTTCTCCCAGCAATCTGCCCAAGCCTCACCTGCTTCTAGCTACCTAACAGCAGGGATCCCTGACAGCAGAGCTGTCAGAGATAACCTGGCAAAACTGCACCAAAAACAAACAAAAAACCCCATCCAAGTACAGATCCAGAATGCTGAGACAGTTCTCACACAGCGGCCATCGTTAGGAGGAATACAGCCCGACTGACCTCCAGGCAGCGCTCCTTTGCGAAGGTCCACCCAGCAAACACCCAGGTGGAAGCCCTGTGGGTCAGGAACCCGAGGTAACACGCCTGACCTTTTACTACGATTCTATAATGTACATTCAAGGTGACAGCTCACAAACAGGCAGTTAGTCACGCCTATAAACACACCTCAGGCTGAAGGGGTCCCTGTGCCCCCCACCCCCATTACTGCTGCACAAGAGACAGACATGTAGACCCAAATAGGGCTTCTCCATGGGTGTGGCCGGGGAAACAGGCCCGCTCGCCGAGAACACAGGACCCACCACGATCACCCCAGTTTGCTCAGGGGTCAACGACAACATACAGCTTACTCCAGCCACAGAACGTTTAAGACAATCTTTTTTTTCTCTGAAGAGCTGATGGCATTGCCTAAGTTTGGCCTAAGTCTCCTAAGTTAGGAGATAGCCTAAGTCTCCTAAGTTTGGCAGCCCTGGTAAAGCTTTTCTGTCAGTCAGCAGTGAACCAGAGCATAAGTAAGAAAAAGCATCCAGTGGACATGCATTTATCAGAAGAGACATGTCGAGCGAAAGCTTTTTCTCTTCTCATTTCCCAGTCATGGCCGCGCGTCAGAACTATTCAAGGAGGCGTGAAAGAATCCTGATGCTCAGACCACGTCCCGAGCCAATTAGGCCAGACCCCCTGGCAGGGAGATCCAGGTATCAATATTTTTGTCAGCTGTTTGAGTGATTTAAATGTGTGGCTAAGGCTGGGACCCCCTGATCAGAGCAGATGCTGCCTGACACTGAAATGTCTCACACTGAATGCAGCTTACATGTGTCTTGCTACAAGCCTGCATCATTCATCTTCCTGTTCTCTGCTCTCAATCATCCCTAGTTTCCTACTTTCCCATCTAAAAGGGAGGCAAATCCTTCTCCTGGTTAACCAGGTTATGAATTAAGGAACAAACTGATACACTTTTCAAGTTCTTTTTTGTCCCTGCTGCTGTGAGCTAAAAAGAGCCCATCCTCCCATTCCTGGTCAGCCTTCCTGTCAGGCTTGGTGGGCGGGGCCCTGGACTGTCACACTGTGATTGACATCTGCCAGATCTGGAAGCCCTCGGGTGATGTCTGTGGATAGGGAAGCCCTGCGTGCAGCACCCACATTTACAATGACTTTGTGTTCATTATGTCAGTGATACACATCAAGCACTATGGCGTTCAGCTGTAACACCTCTTCTCAATGTGAAGCAGTAGTGCCAGCTTCTAAGTTGGGATTCCACCCCGTGGCCACACGAGCCCCCCACCAGTGCCTCCTGAGCTAAGAGAAGACTCCAGGAATCACTGTCTCCGGGAGCAACAACCGCACTGTAGAGTTTCTTCCCAGCAGAAACTGAGAACGTCATCATCCTCTGAGGGACGGAGAAAGCAAAGGCAGAGGCATAAATTGCTGAGTGAAGTTGATGTTTTTGCTTTGAAAAATCTAAACAGCTAACCTACTTAGATACCAAACTGTATCTAAACAGAAATCTCAACTCTCCCTAAAAAGGAAAAAACAGAATAAAAATGCAAAGCGAAATATGCCAAAACAGTAACAAGGGTTCCGTCTGGGGGCGAGATGATGGGGGTCTCCACCTCCAACCTGCTTTTTCTACTTTACTCTAGTTTCCTAACTTTCTAGAATGAGCATTATTACTTTTAAAATCAGAAAGCAAATTTAACAGTATTCCCAAAACTAATCAACTGTTTAGAAGCTAGACCTAGTAACCATTCAAACATTCTAAAATTTGGCAGAAGAAACCTTCTCAAATTACTTTCCAATTCCAGCTTTAAGACTCCACCCACGAAGGGTCTGTCATTTCACAGAAGTCTGTCAAGGGAGGACTGACTGATTTCCACACCAGGCTCTAGTTTCAGAAACTCATCAAAAAGAGGATTTGGTCTATTGCAATGCTCATATCTCCGAGGTAAATTATATACTGATCTCCGAGGAAACATATTTCTGGAGAAAAACCAGTCCGTGTATTGTTATAGAACTCAATTTACTAGTGTCCATCAGGCTCCGTCTGATGCCCCTGGTGTCAGGGGTCTTTAGTGTAGGCAGCCCCTTCCATGTGCACCTGGGGTCCCCAGACCCGGCAGCCTTCAAGCACAAGACAGGTTTCATCAAGGGTCCAGACCTGGGGCAGTCCCTTCGTGTTCGTCGAGTCTGGATCGCTTTAGCTCCGGAGGACTGCCCTGAGGGTCTCCAGGCGTCTCTGAAACGTTAACAAACACGAGGTTGGGAAGTCACTGAACACTTCTTTTAGTTAAGAGCTGACATTTACAAAATAAGTGTTGTGCCCAGACAAGGAACTAAAGTGACTGGCAAAGTCCTATATGCGTAAGTGGAAGGATCCATACCAGTGGGTCACACCAGGGGTGATTTTGCCTCCCAAGGGACAGTGGGTAATGTCTGGTGACATTTTAGAATGTCACGAGTGGGAGGCGTGGGTACCAACATCTAAACATCCTACAATCACAGGACAGACCCCACAACAAAGAATGATCTGGCCCAGAATGTCAGCAGTGCCAAGGTTGACGAGCCTAACAGACACTATCTCCCGCACGTACCAGAGGCTGCACCACCGGCCTCACCACCAGCCTCAGTGCTTTCACTGGAAGGTGGGCTCCCTGCTGAGAATAAACAGGCAGCCAGTGAGCTTAGATGATGAGTCTGGTAAGACGCTTCCCTGCTTTCTCAGAACTGACTTAAAATTTGAGGGTGGTAATTTCCAAATGAACCAAAGAGAAGATAACCTCTTTAATTATATTAAACCAGTAACAGTGTCACTTACCTGACTGAATTTCTTCTGTGGAAGGAGTGGAAATCACACTGGTTGGTACAGAATTCAGTGGAGCATCTGTCTTTAAGGGTATTAAGCTTATTCTCCTTGATTAATAAAGTAAAGGGGTACATGGTGAATTAGTGTCACAGGAATCATTTGTGTATGATACCGAAGTTCACAACTACCCACAAGGAAACATTTAAAATTTACAGCTGATCACAGGATACAAGGCATATGTTGATGTGCCCACTTATTTAGTAACTAAGGGTTATGTTCATGTACTAAGTTAAACCATCATATTTACAACAGTCAACTTAAACCTTAACCAGTCATCTAAAATTGTCAAAGCCTGTGCTCTGTTAATTATCAGTGGTATGCTGAATGCCCTCCTGGACGATGCACATGTAAGCCTATCAGACATGGTATCTACCATGGAAAGCTCCAAAACATAGATAATTCTTTTTTAAAATCCAGTCTTAATTTTCAACAACTGTTATGTTTTTTTAAAATTACAACTGCAAGAAGCTTGCAAGAAATTTAGAGGGGAAAAACTTTAATACCAAAAACATTTCAAAGAACACCTTCCTATTCCCTTCCCCCACTTAAAAACAAATAGAGGGGGCCGGCCCGGTGGCTCAGGCAGTTAGAGCTCCATGCTCCTAATTCCGAAGGCTGCCAGTTCAATTGCCACATGGGCCAGTGGGCTCTCAACCACAAGGTTGTTTTAAGTTCAATTCCTCGAGTCCCGCAAGGGATGGGGGGCAGTGCCCCCTACAATTAGTAACGGCAACTGGACCTGGAGCTGAGCTGCACCCTCCACAACTAAGACTGAAAGGACAACTTGAAGCTGAATGGCACCCTCCACAACTAAGATTGAAAGGACAACAACTTGACTTGGAAAAAAAGTCCTGGAAGTACACACTGTTCCCCAATAAAGTCCTGTTCCCCTTCCCCAATTAAAAAAAAAAAAAGCCCCCCCCTCACCTCCCAGCAAAAGAAAAAAAAAAAAAAAATCAAATGGAGAAAAAGAAAATGTTAGTTGACAGAAAGAAATCAGATTCAAAAAGAGCCAAGACTCCCCCTAACCTATATATGGATCTGCAATGAAGTCATGTGAACACGGCAGAGTTAAGACACAAAGCTTCTGTCACCTTTGTCACTGCCACCCCTTCTCGCTGGAGGCCCCAAGCCCTGGATACCTCCCAGTGCAGTTTCTGGAAGGTCAGGAGGCAGGAGATTGGTGAAGGCAGCACACAGGGCAAGAGGTAACTGCCCTCACAGCCAGACCGATGTGAGCTGGGAGCAAACATCTGGCTGTCACCTGGAGACTATTTGTCATCAGACCAGATGGACCGTTCACCGGGGGCCAGTCTGCTAAACACGGCAAACACCGCCTCAAGGTGTTCCTTGGATTTCCTGCCTACTGTAAAGTGCCCGTTACCTAAATAAAGGTGAGATGACCTTTTTATCCCAAGAGAACATGGTGAAGAAGGGGACACGTTTACTGCCTGAAAGGGCTTAGACTCTAGCAGGGGAAACAGAGGCATAGATGAAACTCCTGCAATTGAACATGATGTGTTGTGACAGAGAAAAGGGCTGATGCGACATCCAAATGGGTATTTCAGGACTCTAGTGTCACCAAGGGGAGGACATGTCCAGGGCTTCTAGAGGAAGGTAAAGGCAGAGGCCTCCAAGGGCAGAGTGTGCTCTGAGACCCCGACTTTCAGTCAGGGGAGACATGAAGGCACAGGGAGAGTGCCGACAGTCCTGGACGATGGGGAAACCACATCTGTCCACATGCCGTGCACACAACTCTGGCCTCACCAGACAGGAAGGAAACGGGGAGCCCCCTGGCGGTCTCTACGCAAGGAAGTGGCACTCTCAGATATGAGGCCAGGAAACCTCTCTGGCAGAAGTGAAGTACGTGCTGTGTGGAATTTCACCTGCTAAAGTCTGGGGCCTTTTAGTTGGTATTTTGTTTTTCAATTGCAAATCCAATTTGTTCTTCCATCAGAGGTTCTTACCGGGGTGTCGTCTTGCTCCAGGCCTGCAATGTGTTCAGCGTGACCCTCCGGGATGGGTGGGCTTTCAGGTGTTGACTGCCGGGCTGCAGGGTCTTCTCTTCTGAAGGGCCAGGTGCCGAGCTTCTGGCAGCAGCAGCCGTCGAGGCCATGTCCTTGGCCGCTGTGGGGGCTGGCGACGGTTTCGCCTGAGTGGGGATTGTACAGGGACTGCTGGGCGTTCCCTCTGCCAGTCTGGGTCCTGGCAGAGACCCTTGGTGTGGCTGACTTTTAGTTTTTTTTGCTGTGTCAGGAATTCTCTCACTCAAATCTGGCTTCTCTTTCAAAGGTATTCCAAGTTCATCCTTCTCAAATGTCACAAATGAACAATAGCCATCCGTGGAAGAAATGGCCAGGAAGGCCCCATCGCTGGACCTTTGTTCCCGAAACAGGAGAGAAAGTTAGAAACTTCACCAAAGTCTATGGGCCACTCTTCATGCTCTCATTACTAGTTAAAAAAGGGAAGTTCAAGCAAAGTCACAACCTTTGTTTGAAGGCAAAAGTCAGGGAAAAAACACGACTAAGAAAGGTTCTGTGTGGTCTCCTTCCTCACACCCTCTCCTTCCCCAACCCTGTCATGATTTTCTAAGGTGCTATAATTTTTTGGCACCGTCATCAAATGCACCTAAATAAAGGTGAGATGATCTTTTTATTCCAAGATAAAAAAAGAAAATTAAAAGAAGGAAAAAGACTTATAAAGAGTAAGAAGTGGATGCTGTATGGCCAGTTCTTGGCCGAAGCTCGAGCTGGGCCTGAGGGGGCAGGGGAGGCTGGATCAGGGAACCGGGTGCTGAGGCTCTCATGTGGAAAGCGGAGCGACACCTCGGAACAGGCACGGCTCTGGGCAGCAGGGGCTCCCAGGTATGGGCTCCCCGGGGCAGCCTGCTAAGTCCCCAAACGACCAGGGCCTCCCCTGAGTTTATGAGAATTACATTAACCCACGGGGCAATCTGAAGGACACTAATACCCACTGATGTTACAACAGAAGCGGTATTGTAGCACATTAAAAATGGCTTTCTTTTTAATGCTTATTCCTTTAAAAACAAAATGTAAAGAAGGGCCAAAAAAGTCCTCTGTAGTAATGAAACGCTATCAGACCCAAGGGTCCGCTCCGAAGTAACGTGCACTGTATCTCCTCCATCCGCCTTCCCTCACCACCTGCCACTCACCAGGAAATGTCACTCAGGGTGTGGTAATGGATGTTAGACACGTAACCAAAAGGGAAGAGCTGCTGGGTGTCGTAAAAGAGCACCGAGTCCTCAGAAGCCACGGCGAACACCAGGCGGTAGGGCAGGCGCACCAGCTCTCCGGACGGTCCGTCTGCGGGGGCGGGCAACGGGGACAGGAACACAAGCAAAAGCCACGTTCCCCAAGGAAACAACAAATTTCCCCGCCGACAGTCCTCTCCCAGAGGACAAACATGACACAATTTTATGAAAGACTAGTTGGCTGTCTGCTTCATAAAAGAATTCAGTTCTTTATATTACTTTACATATAAATGTATGTATAAAGGAGAACCATGGATGAACCAATGAGGACGCTGTGTAATGACCCAAGAATCACGGGCACCCAATGTCCAAAAACAAGAGAAAAGGGGGTGTCAACAAGGCAAGTCCATCTGAGGGGTCACTTTCTTATAAGGAAAAATAAGGGTCACATAGAAACCTTTTATAAAGAGATGCTTTGATGCTCTTTCGAGTTAATTATATTCATTCTCACAAAGGATTAGAAAGTTAAAAACAATGTCTGCTTCCAGCCACGAAGTAATGCAGGCCCAATTTGTCCTCCGATTTTTTAAAACACTGAGCTGATATCAGTCAATGAAGGACAAGCGATCCCTGAGAGATAGGAAGCAAGTGAGCTTAAGTGCTCATAGCCTCAGCTCACTGCCTGGAGTTTCCGGGCCCAGCAGAAGTGGGGGAGCCCAGGCGGCGCCCAGCAGACGCCCTGCGCTGACAAGACAGAGCTGGGAGTCCTGATCGGCCAAGGTCACCGGGGCTCACAGGATGGAGGAGCAGAGACAGGAGGGAGAGCTGCACAGACCTGCAGGGGCCCTCTCATCTTCCGCTGAGCACTGACCGCTCAGAGAATGCGCGAGGAAACGACCCAGGTCTGAACCAGAACGTCGGGAAAGGTAATCCCCGAAGCTCACACCAACCAGAGCGGGAAAGCTCTGATTTCACAGGCATCGGTTATAATGAGGGCTGAGCCTCAGCAGTGGGAAAATTCACCCTCGACCCTGTGATCCACCTAACAAAGCTTAACAAACAGCAGGACCCGTAAGAAGCAGAACATTTCCAGGTAACATAACTGCGTCCTAGAGTAAAGCTCAAAAATATTTGTAAAAACAAAAAGTATACCCAGCAAACCACTAAGGTAAAATTCACAATGTCTGGCACCCAATAAAAAATTGCAGGGCGTACAGAGCAACAGCAAAATATGACCCACAGTGAGGAAAAAAATAATCAAAACCAATCTTTCGTACGTGAAGACATGAATTATGATAAAAACTGTATTCTACGTGTTCAAGAAGCAAGAGGAAAGATGGAGCATGTTGAGTAGAGACACGGAATATATAAGAAAGACCCAAATAGAACTTCTTGAGATGAAAACTACGGTGTCGCAGGTGGAAAATACACTGGATGGCACCAAGGGCAGATTACAGATAGTGAACTCACGACACAAGCTATAGGACTACCCAAAATAAAACATTGAGAGGAAAAAAACAAGTAATCAGGGCGTCAGTAAGCCGTGGGATAACTTCAAACGGCCTAACACGTGTGTGGTTGGAATCACTGAAGAAGAGGAGAGGGAGGGGAATGACAAAGAAACACTTGAAGAAATAATGGCCGAAATCCCCCAAATTTGGAGAAAAGTTAAAAAACAAAGAAAAATCCAACTCATACATAATTTTACTGCATAAAAAAATCAATAATGAATGACATTCAAACTGCTTCATTCCATTAAAGTTGCTTTAAACAAACAAAGTAAGTTCCGGACCATGCAAACAACTGACATATTTTGGTAGCAACAGTCTTTGCTCCAGCTCTTAAGGGTAACTAAACTGGACCAAACCCACATACTCATCTTTCCCCACAAGATAAAGTCCAAGTCTCCACCCTACCCTGGTAACCTGCCTCAGAAAACATAATATAACCTCTGTGGACATGACGTACCTGTTTCCATCACCGGCCTCAACTCAAAGTAGACGGGACAGCAGCGGACAGCAAGTGTTGCTTTTCCAGGATGCGGAAGGTGAGCAATAGGCCTGAATTATGAAACATGAATCATAATTTTAGAAAAAGGCACCGTTACTTAAAAGAAAAAAGGGTAAATGTTTCAAATAGTTCTTCAATTGCATACCTTTTAAGATTTTTCCTGGAGAAAATATAAGTTGTGTTCGTTACATTTTCACCAGATTCCACGCATCCGGCTGGGGAAGCAGGGAAAGGGAAGGAGAGGAAGGACAGGCAATGTTTTATTAAACTGTTCACCAGCAAAAGATCAAGAGCATCCAATCTGGCTTGTAAAATAATTTCCCCAAAAGATGTGTATCCCCTGGACAATGTTTTTGTGACTCAGGACAAATACAAGTACAGTCTGTGCTCAGCCCTTACTCTGGTTCTGCCCACCTGTCCTCTCACCTGAGTGTCATCTCACCTAAGGGGCTCGGCTGCCCCCGGAACCACTTCCGGATCTGGGCAAGAACTTCAAGTGGGAGCCCCTGCTACAGAAGACCTTGGCCTGAGAATCCAGCTGAAGTGCTGGGACTACATCCCCAGATCTCTCCCCTGGATTCTGACCTCAGTTGTCAGCCGAAGGCTGAGACTCGGGCCTTTTCCCATCTGCCTGATGGAGCCAGGAGGCTGCCAGGAGGCCTAGCCCTCTGCTGAAATCTCCACCCCTGCAGAAGCTGACTTTGCTCTGGGGAGCAGCCCACGCTTGAGAGCTCATCTCTACCACTCACCCCAGGAAGTACTTAAAACCAGGTCAGACCCTGCCAGAGGACCACCAAACACAGTTGCTCTTGGGAACATCTCCCCATCCTATGTTGAAATTTCTTGCTACATATGCACATATATAACCTTACACGTGACCATTTTGTATCTACTGGGAAGGGCAGCAGACAGTATTAGTAGTCCTACTCTGTCCCCATCTCACCCCACCTTTCCACCCCCAGGTGTCCACGCTGACATACCATTATGTCATTTTTATATGTCCTCCCTGCTCACAGAATCATTACAACCAGTTATAACTGAACTGCATATATAGGCACACGGTGGATTTTTTTAGTTTATTTTACAAAATGGAGTATTATTTAGACTTTTCTTTATTTTGCTTTTCTTAGCCAACTGCTCACAAAAGTTAACTTGGATAGCATTGATGCATTTTATTTTTCTTTTCCTCTCCCATCCTCAGTTCTCCTCCTCTTACATTTTATTTTTATTCTTATTTTTGCCTTTGTCCTATATCCACACATTATATCTGATGCTGGCACTCACTCTGGAAGTAATACAGAGGTTACAACCCTCCGACCAGAGTCCTGACAAGGCCCTGGCTTTGTGAAACTCACCTGGTGTGAGGAGCAAAGATCCGTCAGGAGTGAAGCTGAGTCTGCGAAAGAATGACTTCATGCTGTCGTCGTGAAACATCCGGTAACTTCTTGCCTGTGGCACAAAGTTCAAACATTATTCCAAATCTTTCCATTCACAATCAAGGCTTACCAATTCTTAGATATTTTTCTTTATGTGTTACCACTTATTACTGACATAATAATGAAACTAAAAGACATTAGAAATCAAATAATCATGCAGGCCTGCAAGAGTAATCACTCATGAACTGATCACCTTTCTGTTAAGGAACGTTGTGTGTGTATGTGTACGTGTCTATATATGTGTTTGCGTGGTTCTACGATCAGTTTTAAAAAACCTCTGGAAGAACTCACACCACACTGTCAACAATGATGTGTGGGGGGATGAGACTGGGAGAAAGCAGAAAGATGACCAGGCGTCCTTTGCTTGTGATCTGTGTGTATCCATTTAGAATTTCCAACCGAAGGAATACTTTAAAAACAGAGTTGATTTCTAAACTGTTAACCATATTATCTTTTCCAACAACATGTCTTGAACATCCGTGTGAAAGCTTCTGCTACCATTTACCAACACTTTATGAACATGAAGACTTGAATTCTCAAGAATCCAAGGAAGCATTACTGCTCACGTTACAAAGTGTATGACATCACAGGGTCGGCCCGCTCACACCCACACGGCCTTCACCTGCCGCCTGGGGCTGGAATGGCACATCCGTTTCTTCCAGTAACCGAATTGCTCCCTTTTGCCTAACTGCCTGCCTCAGTAGTTTTGATTCCTCCAGGACCAGGATCCTATTTTCATTCACCAGTTCTTGCTAAGATCAAAATCCTCCCCTCCCTATTCCTGAACACCAGCCCATCGGCTGGGTCCCTGCTGTCTGCTGTGGGAGTTCTCCGTCTACCTGCCAAGGCGGTGTCCTGCCTGCTGCTGGATGACCACACACCTGCCTTCCTGTGCCTACTGCTGGCACCCTCCTAGCTCGGCAGCGCTCAACCCTCACTACACCTTGGAACCTGGAGGCCCTGCCTACCTCCAGCCACACAAATCATACCTCAGGGGTGGGGCCTAGGCCCCATATTTTTTAATGCTTCCCACGTCACTCCACAGTGCAGCCAGAGTTGGAAACCACTATCCTCTATCAGTAGCTCTCCCCGGGCCCCCAGATGTCCCCATTTCCAGAAAGACCAGGCCACCATGTTAACTGAGACCTGACTGTCAGAAAGGAAATCTCACTGTGCTTCGGGTGCCGGGTCCTTGAGACAGTGATTTCGCTGCAAGACACAGAGGAGCCCATGGCCTCCAAAGTCTCAGGTAAGTACCAACGGGATGCCAAAATATTTCATACCTCTCCTTCAGCCCCTACTCCAGACAACATCTTTGAAACATTAAAAGCCACACGTTTCTTCTGGATGCTGTATACCCTCAGGATCCTAAATAAATAAGAAAAGTCAGATTTATCTCGTCCAGTAAATGAATTATGCTCCCCACAAACACAATCTACTAACAAAACTGAAGATCGCTTTAACGATATTTGGCCTGTGAAACCATTTTCCAATAACTTTCCCACTTAACTGAGTAATGTTGACAGACGCAAGTATTAATAATGAAAAAGGTACCACTAATGAAATGGAGAAATAGGTCATCATTTCATTTTTTTATTGAATGTTTCAACTTCTCAAGTAATAAGTACTTTAGGCCAGGCCTTATTTTTCAGGTCAGGGACGTTTGGCCCAGAGGCAATTTGTGTGACTGTGGTGAAGTTTATTTTTTATTTTGTGTTGACCAGTCTCGTCCTCAGGGACTTGCAAGAGTAAGGAAAACACCAGCAGGTAACTCTGGCTGCTGGTAACTCGTATCAGTCCCACTAGCTAATCAGACTCTTTCACTCCTGATGGCCTGAATAAAAAACATATTTCAGAAATCACATTTGGAATATAGCAGAAGAGCTTATGAAAAATGCGCACTAACTCTTCCATCTTGCTTTCATTCCAGGGCCATCTGAAATTAAACTTGCTGTAATTAAAAGTAGTTAGACAAATATTCAAAATGTCTATTCTGACTGATGAGTAATACACCAGGCACCTCTAATATATTTTTTTAATGTTTTGTTCCAAGAACACAATTTAATGCAATAATACCAGTCAGTACACACATCAGTTAAGTGTTCCTTTCAAAAGGGACAAAAGATTTTATATTAATTTAAATGGAGGCATTAACAATCACTGTATTAGTAAACTGTAATAAAAAAAATGAAATAAATAGTCCAACCTTACCACTAGGTACCTCGATTGCTTACATCATAATTTATACAAGACTTTTCTTTAAAAGTTGCCCATGAAATTTAAATTCAATTCAAAGCTCTTTCTGCATTCATTCACCCATTCAATAAAGATTTAGTTAGTACTAATTTCATGTAAGGCACTTACCCTGCTGAGTTTCTTATTTTTCTTATGTTGCAAGAATAACAGTAAAACAAAATGCTTTATATCAAACCAAGAACAAAAGAATCAAAGCAAGACATGGTTTATGGTGGTTAAGTTGTGATAAAATACTTTTGCAGAAAATTTCAAGTAAATAAACAGACATAAAGACTACGTGCCCAATACTAACGCACCTGTCACAGCTCAAGGTAGCAACATACAGACCCAAAGGATCCCAGGCCACTCCTTGTACGTAACTTTTATGTTCATTAAAAATTGAGATCTTTTGTCCTAGAGGAAAAAGCACACAACAGCATTACCAAAACCTACCCAAGCACAAATGAAGTACAGTTTAAGTATTACTGCCTTTGTAGCATTCTGTCATTTGGCTGGCAGTAACTGAGACTCTGCACCAAACTCTGTGTCAGGCTCTAGGGACACAAAGATGACTTCACACACCCTCACTGCCAAGGCACTCACGTCTTAATGGTAGAGACAGCCCCACCGACAGGCGAGCACACTGCAGCCTGATCCAGTGTACTTACAATACAGGGGAGGCTAACAAAGCAGCAGGTGAGGGTCAAGGGGACGAGGGGGGCCCAGTTCTCCAGGTCAGGCAGGACGAAGGCCGTGAAGGGGGAAAGGAGGTATTCTCAGCCAGCCCACGGGGGAAAAGCCAGCTGAGGCACGCGGCGCAATGAAGTAACTGAGAACTGCTAGTGGGTAAGGTGAGAGCCAACATGGCAAGACGAGGAGGAACGGAGGTGTGCGGCAGGAACCCTGCGGACAAGGAGAAGGCGCTGGGTGTTCACGGTGTGGCTAAGAGGGACGCTGAGAGGAAGTGATCTGATTATAAGGATGAAACCTCGGTGTTAGGAAAGAGCACAGGAAGTGTTACTAGTTAGGAGGTGGGAGTAGCCGAGTGGGAGACGAGGGACGCAACCAGAACGGCGCTAATAGGGGTGGATGGGCAAGGGACTTGGGGGAAACAGAAGAAAAAACCAGGAGCACAGAAACGTGACCTGAATAAAAAGAGGAGGGAGTTATGAAGCTTTGACCATTCTAGGAAGGGAAAAAAAGAACCTCTTCTCTGAAGAGTGCTCAGCCCTCACTCTCTCCCACCTTTCTCCCCTCCCATTCACTCAGCCCTCTGCACTGGCTTCCACTCCCACGCCTGCTAAAACTGCTACGTGGTACACAGGTTTTGGGCAAACTTGCCTGCCCCTTTTCCTTCTTGAAACGCTTTTCAGGGAGTCCGCTGAGACGAAGGTGGCCGGGGGTGAAGAGGGCTGACGATAACCTGTAGTGGTTTGGGGGAGCTACCGGGGAGAAGAGGAGGGGGATCTGACCTCCCAAGTGAAAGGGGTGGGGGACCCTGAGACCCCACCTGAGGTTGGTGAGGGTGAGTCTGTAGCGGCCCAGCCTGCCGGGTGGCAGGTTTTTAACCAGCTGTGCTCAGCCTGACTAGGAAACTAAAGGGGACTGAACAGCGATCCTGGGTTGGGGGTTGTCTTGGTGGGTAAGATGGACGAAAAGGGCCCGAGGGGATGGACGGTGTTCAAAAATGATCATTTTGGGGAGCAAGCTGGATAGAGAAAATAGCAGAGGCCAGAAGGGGCTCACAGACCACGAAACAGAGGGCTCGGGGGACCCGAAGGCTCTAGGAAGAAAAAGAGCAGAAAGTGAAGGTGTGAGCAAACTAATGGAGATGGTTCTGATGGGAGAGGGGGACGCTTGGCTTAAGATGTCATTGACAGAGCAGTTAAAATGACAGAGGTCTTCTAAGAAGCCCAGAACTGTGAGCTGACACGACATGACAACTGTGGACGAAGCACATGTTCTTTTGAAAAGTGCTCTCTTGAAGTTTTTGACTCAGACTTTGGAGGAACTAAGGTGATCGTTAATACAAGGAATCACAACATGTGGAATTCCTTAAAGAAAAATTTATTGACTTTAAATAATTTTGCCCATGTTACACATAATAAAAGAAAAACAACCCTTTACAAAAAAAAAAAAAACGGCAGAGGTCTAGGACGTGACCTGATTTCCACACTCCCAGTTCCCATCTCAGGAAATGGCACCACTATCCACCTGGCTGTCAAAAACCTTGGAGTTACAGCCAATGCATCAAATCCCGTCAGCCCTTTCTTCAAATTATATCCCAACCAAACCCTTTCCTTTCTCACCCGTTCCATCACCAGCACCCTAGCCCGAGCCATTACCAGCTCTCCCCTGAATTACTCCTAAGATGCTAAACCACTAACAGGTTCCCTCGCTATCGCTTGTGTTCTCCTAGGATCAATTTACCACGTGCCACCCACAGACATCTTTCTTAAAACAGAAGTATAATCCAGCTACTCTTTTGCTCAAAACCCTTCAGCAGCACGTGTTACACTTGGGACACAACGTGAAACCCTTTCCATGGTCTACAACCCCCTGTGGCCTGGCCCGCCCACCCCCATCCTCCGCTTCTCCCGTCCCCTGCTCCAGTACACTATCCCTGTCCTCCACGCAGGGCCTCTGCCCTCGCTGTTCCCATGGGCTGGAACGCTCTTCCCCAAAGTGACACGCATGGCTTGCTCCCCGACTTCATTCAGGTCGCTGTTCAAAGGCCACGTGCTCAGAGAGCCTCCCCTGATCACCCTGCCCCTGTCCCACCCCATCCCAGCAGCCACCCCTGCCTGACCACTTCGTATGTTTTTCCAGCACCTGCAATAGTGCCCAGCACGCTGGCCAAGTTCCAGCATTACAGTTGGCTTCAGGGGGACGCTGGATGGATGCCACACAGACACGGAAATTATCCAGGACAATGGCCAGCTTTAGGGATGAGAAGAAGACAGTGACACTGGTCCTCCATTTTGCAGAATGTCAGGGACTAATTAGAAAGAGTGTGACGGAGATGAGGGAAGAAGGAGGATGGGTTAGCTGGACGGCATAGCACTCAAAGGACAGACTTTACGGAGAGGATGAAAACGAGACAGACTGGTGGCGGCAGGGACCCTACCAGGGCACCTGGCTTGTGGGAGAATTAGAAGCCTGTACAACGGAGGAAAGCAGAGGAAGAGGCTGGGAGAAAACACAGAGCTGAGTGAGTACAGGCCTGCAGGGCTGGGCATCAATACCGCTGGCCTTTGGCATTTCATGCTCTTTTTACACTGTAAGTTCTCGGTGTGTACGTCTGCCCAGCTAGAGAGCAGGTTCTCGAAAAGCAGCGAGGTGTGCTGGGCTTTCTTTGATCGTCTAAAATGGAAAGCTGATCCTACCTACCCTGATAGGCAGATTTCAGTGCCCCATTAGTTGTGACTTGCTGATCTTCCCCAGATCCTAAGCTCCACAAAGGCAGGGACCAGCCCTGCCCCCATCATGGACGCATCCCCAGGCCTGTGGGACCCACCTTGCTCTGGCACCAGTAACTCATGACACCACTGCTAAGCCTCATACACTCTGCCTGGGACTCTAAAACTGAGCCGGATCGTGGCATGTGGGCAAATCCCTAACCTGCCGTGCCAAACACCTATTTTAGCTCACTAAAGACACTCTCCTTACTCCTTTAAAGACAACGGGGGCAGTCTTTTAAGACACTTAAAATATTCCTTCCCCTGATAATAAAACATACAGCTACCTTTACTGACATCCCATATGATGGCGGTGTTATCCACGGAGGCAGAAGCCATGAAATTCCCATCAGATGCCCAGCAAATATCATACACGTCTTCTAGGTGGCCCCTAGAATCCGAAGAGGAAAAAAGAGGGGAGAAAGGAGAGAAAAACTATCAAAAATGTAAAGGCAAACTCAGGGAGCACACATTAGAATGGGATATGAGAAATTTCCTTGGGGAACTATATTAGCTATAGCTCCACTCTACCACCTTCAAGGATAGTTGTAGCTTTAAAACAGACTCAATTTTACTAAGGGAAATTTTACAGCAGAAACTAAGAAAATCCATTTTAATCATGCTTTTCTCTTTTAAAGCTCTTCTCTTATTTCGTTCTTGCATAAGTCAGTTTCAAGTGAGATCTGGAAGTCCAAGTGGGTCTCAGGCAAATGCACTGACGAGGGCAAGACCCGTGCCCACGGCCCCTCCCCAGGTCACCTCAGGGTTTTCACCACCGTCCAGTTCTCCTTGTTCAGCTGAGCCTCATCCTCATCCTGAAACGCAATCTGCTCTGGCTCCTTGTTGTCATTCACCTTCCACAACAGAATGACAGCATCTGCGGAGTGAGTCAATTCAAGATGAGCGGTGCTTCTGAAGGAATATCATCGCCTCCACAGCTAAGCCACTGGCAAATAGACCAGGTGGCAGGGAGGAGCTGGGCCGCCTCATGATGCCCACCTGCCAAGGACAGGCACTAAGTAGCTGATAATTTGTAGCTGTGACTTCTCTGGGGCGGGAATGGAAGCGGGGTGGGGGTGCCAGGCCCCCGCTTTGTTCCCTGGTCCCCTGTAGACTGCAGAAGTGTTCAGTGAAGGGAAAGGCAGGAGTGGATACAAGTGGGGAGCTATAAAATGACAATTAAAGAAAAAGAAGCCATGCTTTATTATAGCACACCCCTTCACGTCTGGATTTTTAGAGCATTAAGCAATATTTATGTTGTTCAATAGACACTACAGCCACAAGGATTGACTTCTCCAAATGCAGACAAGAAAAACAGGTTTGCCTTCTGAACTAAAACTCCAAAATCAAGCTTACACCATATCAGAGCTATACAAAGTCACCTGAAACAGAAGGGTCCCAAGGCCAGCAAAACACCACTGCAAAGCGACTGACTACATGAACAAATCTAAAGGCATAACCTATAAATGACTGAATAGGAAAAAACAAAACAGCAAAGAGCCACCAACACAAGAGTTGGCAGATCGCTCCTAGGTGTGTAACTTTTAGCAAGTCACTTGATGCCTCAGTTTCCTCAGCTGTAAAATGGAGGTAACAGTATACCTACCTCAGAAGGCTGTTTGAGGATTAAATGAGTACGTATGCATAAAGCACTTACAACACAATGCCTGGCACATGGAGAGCCCATAGATGTGTCAGCTATCAAGATCACGGACACATCAGATACCTTAGCCCGATGTCATCAATTGTCTGAGTCCTCTGACTCCCACGTTCTGTTCTGACTCCACACTCACCACAAAACCTGACCGTTCCCTGGCTTCCCTTTGAGGAACGCCTGAAGGAGGAGAGTGAATGAGATGCTTGGCTATGTGGACACCTGCGGTCTCATTCTAAATTAACTGGAAGCCTGGGAGTTTGGCTGAGAGAAGACTGGCCCCACAGATGGACGCTCTCCACATGCTGACTAACAGCAGGTTTCTGGGCCAAAGGACTTTGTAGAACGAGTGCTGGCCTGTGCAACCTCGCAGGAGCCAGCCCGCTGGCCTCCCCAGGTGGTGTGCCCCACTCACCACCTCTCCCCTCTCAGGACATCCTGGCACTGAATCTAATAACCAGGTCTCTTTTCCTCCTGTAAACAAAATCTGAGATTTTTGTTTTATTTTGTACTGACTTCTAGAATGTTCTATTATTAAAGCATGGTAAAAAGATTTACTTTTGCTGTAGTCTAAAGAGTGAAGGTAGAGAATATATAAAATGGAGTCCCTTTAACCAAGGTGTTAAAATTATTAACGTTATGAAGGTTGAGGCATGAGGAAGGACTATTCTTGTTGTAACTAGCCTAGAAACTCAAACTTTTTGAACTTTCCAGTCCTGTCAATGCCTGGATATTCATCTGAATATACACCAGACTTCCAGATAACCTTCTGCTCGCCCACTAAAGGACTCATATGTCCAGGCCACCAGACATCCATTATCCAGACTGCCAGGCATGACCAAACCTCATGGTGCCCATCCTCTAGCCCACCTGACATCCATCAGCCAGACTGCCAGACAACCGAGTGACAACCGTCCTAGACCAATCCTAGGCCTGAGAAGGCAGGACTGAGAATTCTCAAGAATGTACTTTTGGGGTGGCCAGGTGGCTCAGGTGGTTAGAGCGCGAGCTCTCAACAAGGTTGCTGGTTTGATTCCTGCATGGGATGGTGGGCTGCGCCCCCTGCAACTAAAAATTGAAAATGGCGCCGGGACTCGGAGCTAGCTGTGCCCTCCACAACTAGACTGAAGGACAACAACTTGACTTGGAGCTGCTGGGTCCTGGAGAAACACACTGTTCCCCAATAAAAATTTTAAAAAATATATTTAGTTCTACTCATTTTAAAAAAAAAATGTACGTTTGACTTCTCTTTCCACTTTGGAACACTCCTGGGATTTTGCCTAGCTTTGTTCCCAGTGTGCAAACTCTACGACCCTTGAATAAATCTCTATCATTTATTTGTAGCCAAAGCCTCCAGACTCTTTCTGAGTTTGCTCGACAAGTTTTATGCCATTTAAGTAAAAGCAGAAAGTATGAATCAATCTACTTCCCCCAAACAATTTACAGGGCCATTTGGACAATAGTCCCTAAGCCAATTAATTGTACGGAAACATGGAAGAGACTGTGACCATATACTATTTACATATACTGAACTAACAATCACGCCCAGACAGAACAGTTGCCTTGGGACTCTGACAGAATGGTAAACACCTTCCTACTTGCCTGCAAACCAGCCCAGTGGGAAAGGGGCCATTTTCAAATAGGTCTTCTCAGTTTAAGCTTGTTGTCCTCCACCTACCCCTGTTCCCCAAAACATTATTTCACTAACCTATTTCAATGATAGATTGAGAAGGTCAAGCAATCTCTAAAATAAAAAAGCCTATCTAAGCTCAAATCTCACTATTTGACATGTGACACCTGGGTATGTGTTTTCTAAAGAGTTTTGAAGTGCCATACTCACCATCTCCTCCCGATGCTAAAATTTCCCCACTTGGAGAAAAACGCACGACATTGACAACTTTGGTATGGCGAGCAAGATTGGACAAAAATTCAACAATGGCCTTTCCATCTGGTCCTTTTTCTACCTTCCAGATCTGTTGGTACCAAAACATTCATTCAGAGAAACATTGAGTAAGCACCTACCATACGATGTATACTAAAACAGTACTACACTTATTTTCAGGGCGGAAACTTAGTTTTTCTTTTGCAACATAAAATGAAGAAACTTCTTTCTGAAACAAACCCATAGTCCCATTGCCTGTAGTCTTCCCTCCTATCTCTTCGCAGTGCAAACTCTTCCCCAATAGGAACCTGGCTCAGGATTTTAAAATAATGGGCGTCCAGTTATGTCAATCTAAGTAATGTTACCCAAGGAAGAAAGCTGCTTTCTTTTGCTTTCATGGTTCACCCAAGGCCCCGAGAACCTATCCCTCTGGGCTAGATGAGGAAGTAGTTTGAGTTGCGTAACATCGGTTTTACATAAAAGACTGGAGAATGCTGCTTCACGGGTGCTTCTCTGTGCCTTTCTATCTCTGCCAGATTTACCCTAACAGTGGTGTCCACCCCTGCGGACGCCAGTTTGTGGATCCTCCCGGCCGCGCCGTGCTGGAAGTCCAGGCTGTACACAGGCTCCTTGTTGTGCCAGGCTATTTCACAAGTGATGACTTTCATCGTCCTGAGTCTTGAAGGGGCAACAGTATTCCTCGCACACCGTTCTTTTTCCAGACAGGAAAGCGGAAAATCGTTGGAAATGAATATAGCAGGACAGGTGTATTCAACACTTATTATGAACCAGGAATCCTGCTAAACCATTACAACTGTACGCTGTACTGGGAAAGGATGTTAATGGTGAGCTGTGACGTAACGCCTTGCGAGTTCTACCTAAGCCTCGTCTGCTGAGTTTGTTCTGCTGCTACCGAAAAGCAAAATGGAACACTCAGGCAGAGAAGATAAAGGGGCTGGGGCTGGCTGCGCAACCGCCCCCCCTTAGTGGGGATTGGCGAGCGCGCCTGGAGAACCGGGGGCCGGGTCCTCCAGGGGAGGGGGCTGTGCGGAGGGGGCCGCAGTAGTAGGGTGCTACCCGGAGGAGACCCGGGCCGCTGGAAACCCACACTTCCCAGGAGCCCGGACGCCCGTGGGAGGGAGCTGTTCCGGGGAGGGGGCCCCAGAGGGACAGGGTGGCCAAGGGGGAGGTGGGGGCTGCCGGGTAAAGGGTCCGCAGAGGGAGGGAGCCGGGGCCGCGGGGGGAACCCCACTTCCCACAGTCGGGGCCTCCCAGGGCAGAGGGCCCCCCCCTTCCTAGGCCTCACGGGACAGAGCGGTCTGCGGGGGAAGCCAAGAGCGGGTTTGGCTGGGAGACCACGCGGGGCAGGGGCCTTGGCGGGAACCGGCCGCCCCAACGCGCGCCGCTCTGGAGCTATCCCGGGCCCCTGCAGCCTGCCCTCGGCGAGAGTCTCTCGCTCCCGCCCCGCCCGGCCCGGAGACCCAAGGGGACACGGGAGCCAGATCCGCTGAAAACATACCTGCAGGGACGCATCCAACTCAGCAGCGCCTTGGCGCGGGCGGCTTCCCGCGCGCCACAGGCCGCGCCTCCGAGTGGGCGGGGCCTCGGGACGCCCCGCCTGCCCGCCCCGGCACCTTCGGTTGGTCGGGCGGGGGCTGAGTCGTTCCGTCAGGGCTAGTTCCTGCCCGCCCACTAATTCCCCGCTGGACCCACGCACCGGAGAAACAATGGGGGTAGTTCATTCACTCGTTAGTTCAATCACTTCTTCCTTGTAGATTCAGTCTTTTAGCAAAATTTACTCAACATTTGCTATACGCTGGACCCTGTGCGGGCGCCGGATACACAGTGGATCGCGAAGCTGACTTAGACTTACCCTCAGGGAAGTTACAGTCCGGTAGAAGGAAGGGAAGAGACGTCCTGTAGGACAGGCGGGAAGGCTGTAACTCAGATCCTCCCAAGACCACCAAGTCTTTTACTGGTGCAGCAAATATTAGGTTGCTGCAAAAGTAATTGCGGTTTTTGCAATTTTTGTTTTTAACCTTTTAAACAGCAATTACTTTTGCACCAACCTAATGTTTGAGAGCTGTAACCTGTATCAGGCCGTCTTGGTCTCTAGAATTTCAAACATCAATAAAACACAGAGACTGTTGCGGGCCTCCTGTAGTCATGTACACAAATAACTATAACAAAAAGTGAAAAGGACAAAGAGGACATACAAATGGCAAATAGACATGAAAAAATGCTCAACATCACTAATCATCAGAGAAATGAAAATAAAAACCACAATGAGATATCATCTTACCCCAGTCAGAATGGCAATCATCAAAGAGACAAATAGTGACAAGTGTTGGAGAGGCTGTGGAGAAAAAGGAACCCTCATACACTGTTGGTGGGAATGCAGACTGGTGCAGCCGCTATGGAAGGCAGTGTGGATGGTCCTCAAAAAATTACGAATAGAATTGCCATATGACCCAGCAATCCCTCTCCTGGGTATCTACCCAAAAAATCTGAAAACATTTATACATAAAGACACGTGTGTTCCAACGTTCATTGCAGCTTTGTTTACGGTGGCCAAGACATGGAAACAACCAAAATGTCCCTCGATAGATGAATGGATAAAGAAGCTGTGGTATATATACACAATGGAATACTATTCGGCGGTAAGAAAAGATGATATAGGAACATTTGTGACAACATGGATGGATCTTGAGAGTGTAATGCTGAGCGAAATAAGTCAGACAGAAAAAGCAGAGAACCATATGATTTCACTGATATGTGGTATTTAAACCAAAAACAACAAAGGAACAAGACAAACAAATGAGAAACAGAAACTCATAGACACAGACAATAGTTTAGTGGTTACCAGAGGGTAAGCGGGGTGGGGGGTGGGAGATGAGGGTAAGGGGGATCAAATATATGGTGATGGAAGGAGAACTGACTCTGGGTGGTGAACACACAATGGGATTTATAGGTGATGTAATACAGAATTTTACACCTGAAATCTATGTAATTTTACTAACAATTGTCACCCCAATAAATTTAAAAAATAAATTAAAAAAAAAGTGAAAAGGAGCGTGAGAAGAACGATGTGCTCTTATAGTTCTGAGGACGAGTTTATTTTGGATTTGAAGGCTTAAAGGAAGTTTGAAGAGAAGGGGGCATTTAAAGGGGGTTTCAGGTGCTGGAGTTTGGGATGAGCATCTCTGGGAAACGGGGATTCAAGCTAAAGAAATTCAGTGGACAACAGAGGTACAAAGTGGGAGCAGTGAGCCCTGCAAAGGGAAAGGATGGGTGGGGCAATGACCCGGAAGGCTTTGGATGTGAATGAGCAGGTCAAATGGACACATGCGTTTCAAAGGCAATTTTAATTCTCATTCTAAATTAATTAATGGAATCCTGATTGCATACATTAGTCTGGGAGCTTGGTGGACATGAGGTTGACCCTGACAGATGGACACTCTCCCTGTGGGGACTAACAGGTTTCTGGGCCTTCAAAGCCAGTGGACTTTGCAACCCCCTGCAACCTGCAGAAGAAAGCCTCCCCCAGGTGACTCGCCCTCTCCTCACCTTTCCCCTTTTCTCTCTGGATTATCATGGCACTGAAATCAACCAGGTTTCCTTCTCCCTTTGCAAACAAAAAGTGAGGTTTCTTTTTAATATATTGGCTTCTAGAACACTTTGGAGAGTTCAAAGCTATGGGATTGTTCAGTAACTGGATTGCTTACATTATATGGGATTGTTCAGTAACTGGATTGCTTGCATTATACCTCAATTAGCATATGTGGTTATAAACACTTTTTAAAAACTGAATTTAACATTTTAAAGGGAGAAATTGATGCAGCAACCTTTTGAAATGGGATAATTTTCCAAATGGGTCAGTTTGCTGGTGAGCTTCCTTGAGTCAGGAAACAAATACCTTGAGAAGCATAGTCTTTACTTGATAAAAGGAAGATACAGGTTCATCTGAGAAGCCAACTCTTCCTGGCATTTTTAGGGAAAAGAATTGACATGGATTCTTACATAGGTCCTGGTTGAAGCTTTTAGCCAGTTTTATGAGATACAGAAATAGTCTCCAAAATGGATGTCTCATGTTGACAAGAATGAAGCTCCTTAAGTCTTGTTTCTACAGGAAGCTAGGGATAACATAATCCAGATATGTAGCTTTTTCTCACTTAAGTCATGACTAGGATTTAGAGAGCTTGGACTGGGAACGACTAATATGTACTACAAATAATCTGGCTGTTTTAAAAGTAGATTCCTGGCCCTATCTGGGCCCACTGATTCAGACTACCCAACAGGGAGATCCAGGGGTCTGCCTCTTCTCAAGCTCCCAGAAGTCTGATCATCAGTCTGATTTAGAAAGCCCGGGATTTAATGTCTCTTATAACCATCAGGTTTCTCCAAATTTCTGAGCAATGCTGTCAATTCACAAATGAATCCTCTGACCATCTCCTGAGGTGCCAGGATTCTAGACTGGATTAAAAAGATAAGACACATGCTTAGGTACTAAATATACATGAAGGAGTTTGCTTTCTTGGTGAAAATTTTTGTGACCTGACATCAATTCCTGCCTTGTGAGCCATCACATGCAGAAGCTGGTGGCCCAGAGTGGGGCCCTGAGCTGTGCTAAAAGTTTTCTCAAAAAAAAAAAAAAAAAAAAAAAAAAAAAAAAAGAATTTGGTTGATACCTCAGAGCTTTGCCCTGGACTGGATGAAAGTAGATCTACAGCCTCAACAACCACTCACCTCCAGCTTGGGCCAGAGTACTGATTTTAGCCAAATTACATGACTCTAAGTGGGCCAGTGTTTTTGGTCTCCCAAGAACTTTATAGTGAAAATGAACATAAAGGGAATAAATCTTACCTTGGCTTTAAAAACCAAAGAACAAAGACTTCTCTGAACCCACTTCTCTACAATTTCCTTTTCTACATGTGACAACTCTGAAATAAAAATCTGAAGTCAGAGTTAGTCCTCATAAAACATTATTGAAGAATGGGAAACAGGAGTGCACAAAAATACTTAACAGCAGGACGTTCAATACTGGGTTGGGAAAAGAGGTTGAGCAAATTTTATCACAACAAAAAAGACAGGAAAGATAGGATACAAAATTAGAAATCAGTTCCGAATGCACAAGACCTCTGGCACACTGCCGATGAGTGTAAAATGATACAAATTACTACAGACACAATGTTCATGTCCCTCCAAAATCCCTATTTTCAATCCCGTGTGATGTTAGAGGTGGGGGCCTGGGGAGGTAGTTGCATGAGATCATGGGGGTGGAGACCCCATCACACTATTGGTGCCCTGATAAGGGGATTAAGAGACTAGAGTGACTCTCCCCACTCCCTTTCCTTTGGTATGTGAGGACAGACAGTGAAAAGACAGCCATCTACAAACCAGGAAGGGTGCCTCAGACACTGCATCTGTGGGCGCCTTGATCTTGGACTTCCTAGCCCCCAAAGCTGGGAGAAACAAGTGTTTGTTATTTAAGCCACCTAGTCTAGGGTATTTTTGTTATAGCAGCCTAAGCTAAGACATAAAATACTTCAGGCAACTGTTCAGTAGTTTCTAGTAAAGTCAAAGATGTCTATCCTACGACCCAGCAATTCCACTTTTTGGTATATATGTAAGAAAAATGAAAGCAGACTTGCACGAGAATGTTTACAGCAGCTTTATTCATAAAACAAAATTGGGAAGACACTAAATACCCATCAACAGAAGAAAAGATAACCAAACTGTCATATTCATACAATGGAATTCTATTGTGATCAAAAAGAAATGCTGACACATGCAACACCATGGATGAAGCAGCATGATGATGGAACAAAAGGAATTATTTCAAGGGATTGGCAAGCACAGAAATGTGGTATCTCAAAGAAAGCTTGAACTTCTTCAGTATCCTACGACAAGGACATTGGTATTGTTACATATGTATATGAATACATGTGTTTATCTATATCTGGGAAAAGCAAATAATTATGGTTAGGAACCAAACTTTCCAGCAAAAAAAGACTAGAATTCTAGAAAAATCGAAGAAAATAAATTAAGCCTCTAAATTGGCAATATTGGCATATATTCAATATATATTTTCTCTTTTAGAAAAATGAAGGATTTCCTAGCTCAGTCCACTAAAGGCCTAGAAGTGGTGCCAAAACAAGAAGCAAAGAATGTAGGTATCTGTGCCTAGATTATGGTCTCTGAATAACATTCCCCATGAAAAGAACCAGAGCTCCTTGGAGAAATGGCTGTTTCCCAGTCTAGAACAGAAAATGTATCAGATGAGCCTGAAACACCTCATTATACCAGAAAGCAAGAAAATCAAAGGCTACTAGGATTATATAATAAAGACAGGAGCCAATTTGAAGAGACCTCCAGCCAAAGTGAGACAATTTAACGTTGGAAAATTGCCACAATGGATTGAGACACAGTAAATGTTGAAATTCACAAGTTCCTATTAGCAATAGCAACACCACCAAAAACTATTGGCTATATTTGGAAGGTATTTGGGAAACAAGCCAGGAGTCAAACATTTATCCTACCTATTCTATATGAACTGTATGTACCTTAGGATAACTAAATAGGTTTGCTTTATAGATTTCCCACCCCCTCAAAAAAGAAAAAAAAAATGAGTATCACCATTTCACAACTCATAATAAAATAATGGATCTAGGTGTGATTATTAATGGATGCTAAAATCATTAGGTAATAGACTGATAAGGAACTTTGTAAAAAATAGACTGGGTTGACACCATCTAAACTGATTAATCTTAAAAGGAGACAAATACACATCATGCACCTCTGAGTGTGATGCAATAGGAAGAACATAGTAACACCTAAGAAAAAGGAAAAAGAACTTGAATCTGATTAACAATGTAGATCTAACTACCAGTTTATAGGAAATACGAAAGATATTTTTTAAAAATTCAATGACACCAAAATGAGGGAAATTCTGAAAGAAAAATGTTTTGATTTCTTCAATGACTGAAAAAAGGAAGGACCTACAGATTTAAAGAAACCTGAGAGATATAGCAAAGAAATGTAATGTGTGGATTCTGTTTGGATCCCAAGTTAAACAAAAGCAGCTGGAAAAATAATTATGAAATGACCAAAGAAATTTGAACACTGACTAGATATACTAAAGAATTATCAATAGTTGAGATATAATAACAGCATTATTTTTGTGCTTTAAAATTCTCATAAAATCTAAAATGAAAATTTTAAATCTGATTATTTTAGAGATAATTTCATATTTAGAGATATTTTGTTTAGAATTTGCTTCAAAATGGGAGGGGCAATAGAGAATAGAAAATACAACAAACCCAAAAGTTGGTTTTTTGCAAAGATCAACAAAACAGACACCTTTAGCTAGACTGAGGGGAAGAAAACGAATACTCAAATTACTAGAATCAGAAAAGAAAGCAGGGACATTACTATTGATATTATGGAAATAAAAAGATCATGGAAATGAAAAGAGAATACTATGAACAAGTGTACATGTATGTATCCAAAAGAAAGGACTCAGTTACACAACAATGTTCATAGCAGCATTACTTTTAATAGCAAAAAATTGAAACCAACCCAGACGTCCGTGGATGGATGAATGGATAAACAAATTGCGGTCTATACATACAATGAAATATTCAGCCTTAAAAAGGAATTTAATCGAGATAGACAATAACATGAACCTTACAAATTTCACAGTGACATAAGCCAGATACAAAAGGACAAATATTTTGTTTCCACTTATATAGATTATCTAGAATAAGCAAATTCAAAGACAGAACCTAGAGGCTACTACAGGCTGGAGGTAGCGGGGAATTAAGATTTATTGTTTAATGGATACAGTTTGGGATGTCGAAAGTTCTGGAAATAGTGGTGGTGGTTGCACAACCTAAATGTACTCAATGCCACTGATTCATACACTTAAAAATGGTTGGTGTCAAACCTGCACAGTGTAAAACACCAGAGTGAACCCTACTGTAATCTACAGACTTGGGGAGATGATGTGTCAATGCAGGTTCTTCAATGCGGATGTTGAGAAAGGGGGAGGCTGTGCATGTGGTAGTGGGGGGGCAGAGGGTCTATGGGAAATTTCTGTACTTTCACAATTGTTCTGTGACTCTAGAATTACTCTAAGACGGAAAAAACCTATCTAAAAAAGAAAAAGATAGTTAAATGGTAAATTTTGTTGTATTTTTTCACAATAAAAATTGTATTATTTGTCATACACACACAAAGGATATGGGAGGGAATAAATGGGATGTATTGATAAAACAAGGTTGACCATGAGTTGAAAACTGTTGAATCAGGGTGATGGGTGCACAGTTCATTTTGATAGTTTCTCTACTTTTGTATGTTTGAAAATTCCAATAGGTTAAAGTAGCTGATATTGAAGAAAGTCAATTTAAAAACAATAAATTAGTGGGAAATGAGAAACCCTTAAGAGTGACTACAGTGAATAATACTTTTATAGTTCACGTAATTGTATATAAGTATTATGACATATTGTCCTAGACCCGTCTTCCTCTACCCAGGAAAAGAGGTAACAGATGGTTATGGCAGTGTCACTTCTCTCACTGGCAGCTCATTAGACAACTCACACTCCTGGAACTCTGTGGACCTCACAGCTAGTTTCCATTCTGCAGCCTATGGACACCTCTCCCCCCGATTTGACCCACCTCACGTCACACAGCAAAGTAGAAACGATGCTCTACGGTATCTCCATGCTTCCACAAACATATTTTGAGATACTCCACCCAAGAGAATAAAATGGGAGTCACAAAAATATGGGACAATTGCCTATATAAAGAAATAAAAATTTAAGTCCTAATTACTTTCAGCCTTGGTTCAGATCACAACACGAACTTTCAAAACATAGGCCACAACTTCCAAAAGCGTTTAACAGGCTGTATACTGTGTGCCATACTGAGATCTGTTTTGCAAGAAATTAACACTGTACCTTGAGGTTGAACTTGTTTTGCATGTTTGAAATATGTGAATGGCATGAATTTACCAAGACTGTCTCCTTTGGTCTTGACTTTCTCCCTACAGACCAGTTCATGGAGATAAACTTTGTGACTACGAAATTTAATTCTAAAAAGCTAATACATATTTATTTTCCTCTGTGCCAAGCAGATATTAATGGCATTCCTTTTGTGAACCATGGCCAACGTCCTAAAAACGAACACATGGAAAGACATGAAGCCAGTGGGTCTCTCTCAACTCCAATGAGTCAACTCCAAAATAAGACAACTGCTGTGGATTTGCTGAAAGCTAAGCGTTGTCTGGGTAGTGGTTAGGGCAAACATGGACTTCTTGCTCCTTTAAAGGAATAAGACGACACTAAAGAAACAGGTGAAGAATATGATGTAGGACACAGAAAGAAATTAAAATGGCCAATAAAACATATGAGAACATGCTCAACCTGAGACAAAGAAATGCAAGCTGCCATTTTTTCACATATCAGATTAGCAAAAGGAAGTTTGATGGTGAGATAAAGGAAAAGGCATGCTCATACATTTATTTTTCATCAGTATAAATTCCTACCACCATTTTTGGAGGGCAACTTTATTAAAATGTACACAGCATACACTCTGACCTATCATATTCACTGCAAAGGATTTACATTCAATATACTTGAAAAAGTGTGTGTGGTGTGTATTTATTAATTTTCATAGTAGCCTTTTTGTAATATTAAGACAGAAATAAATGAGCATTAGGAACATATTCATGTCATAGAATGTGACTAAAGCTGTTCAAGAGTAATATGGAAGTTACCAATTATGTGGTGTAACACCTTTGTGTAAACTTCATACAAATATAGAAATATACAAACTTTAATATAAACTGAGTACATATACATGAATGTGTGTATATATATGCAGCTAATATTTTCTGGAAGGACATAAAAAAAAAATAGTGGTTCCCCTCAGGAGGCAGCGGGAAGTCTGCACGGACATTTCTGTCCTGGGCCCCGATCCTGCCCCCCCCCACCCCCTTTCCTCGCTCACCCCGGGGACAAAGTGACCATGCTGACCCTGAGTTTGTTTCAGGAAACACTTGAGTTCAACGTCTGTAAAGACTGATCGCTGCAAAGTACAGATCAGTGGTGCTGAGCTGTCGGCGTATTGCACTGGGAGGCCTTAAAAAATACTATCGGGTCCCATCCCAAAGGCTCCGACTTATTTAGGATGGGGTTCATCTTCACACTGGGGTTCCCAAAAACGCCCCAGGTGATTGTAATATGCAGCTAGTGGTGAGCACCACCAGTGTACATCACTTTAATTATTCCTCAGTGACAAATAATGAGCTAATGGGCTGGCTGTGTCATACATAATAAGAATCAAGCGTCTGAGGCCACGGGCAGAGCCACCAGCAGTACCTGTACACATGGGGAATTATGGGGAATTTGAGCCCCCCCCCCCCCCCCTGTGAAGGATGCATCAACACAACCCCACTCCTGCGGTGTCAACACTTAGCTGTTACTGATTTTGTGGCCCTGGCTGACTAAAGTGGGTCCTGCTTGTAGCGACTGTGGACCATTCTGGTTTACTTCCTCATGCTCTTCTTGTTTTACAAATAATTAACTTAAGCAACACTGTCCTACATTAGCCTTTTATGAATTTAACTTAACAAAAAAGATAGGTTATCTCTACCCAAACATTACATATACCATGAAAGCCCATGTTGTTCTTCTGTTAAAATTTGTTAGCCACATTTGCAAAGAATCTGTCTTGACAATATTTTCTTAAAGGGTGAAAAATATGTAAGTACTTCCAAAGAACCAATTTAGCAAACAAGCTTTTCTTACTAATCCTATGATTAACTTTCCCATTAAGCCAGCTAATAGCCATATAAAATATACTTTTCCCAAGAATATAGCTGATCAAAAGGAAGGGAAAAAATAGCAAATTCCAGAAAGAACTGCTATAAAAATATTCACAAACTTAGAGATGCTCTACATGGCTACTATCATTTAGACAAGGTTTTTTTTAGATTAAGTGATTTATACACAGAAAAGGTTTCTCCTCAAGTGTAAAATATAAGTGCACACACACACACTCCCTCTGAAGATGAGCTCAGTCTTAAGAGTTTAATGTAAACAGTCTTAAGTCTTCTAAATATAACTTATATATAGTAAAATGAACTCATCTTGAGGGTCTTAAAGGACACAATTTTAGTTTTCAAAATATAATTTGAATACAGAATTCTTTAAAAGTAGTACCTGAAGAGTTAGCCATCATATATATTTTTATTTTATTACAAGATATTTTAAATTTTAGGCAGATACAATTGTGACAGAAAGCCAGCTTCATACCAAAAATACACTTTCAATAACTTTATCAAGCAAATAAAAACCATCTTCATTTATTTGCTTTTTATAGAACTCAATGTACAGTAAAAATACTGTGTATGACAGACATGTAATTAAGCATACATATGAAAAAGACCATGTACTGAATGTTCAGAAACAAAAGTAAAAATAAATAGCAATGATAAAACTCTGAAAAAATAATACACATTTTTTTGTTGTGGAAAATATGATTCTTAATTATATATACAGTTATATTTAATAGAAATAGAAAGCCATCTCTTTAAAATTGCACAAAACATGGGTCCAATAAAGTATAATTTTTATGGCATGTAATACTATAATCCTAGGGCAATTTGTTGCTTAACTCCAGGACATAAAACACTTAGGTTTGTAATATAATAAAAGGTATGCAGTACTGTTCGAGAAAGACTGTCTTCCTCAACTCACATTAACCTGTAGTAATCCTACAAAAGGCTGTACAGGAAATTTCATAAAAAGAAATATTAAACTATTACTGTGCCCACTCCATGCTGACTAAGCAGCCAAAATGGGCTTCAAAGTAACCATGCTGAGACAGTAAATGTTTTTGATACTTTTTTATACTAAAGGTCGTTTCTTTGTTCTATAAAATCACTTTGTTTAACCATGATTGGCAATCTTGGCACAAGAAAAATCCCAGCAAAACGGGTAGTTTTTGCTTACCTTGTTTTGTGAATACTTCAGGAGATAAGAACACATAGAAAAGAAACATTAATGCTGAATTCACGTACAACTTATCAGGAGAGTTTATCCATTTTTAAAAAATCCTGCTTAAACTTCTCTGTTAAGAAAATCAAAGGAAACATTTCCATTTGTATTATGGCACAGCCCTCAATTCAGATAAAAATACACTTTGGGGAACCAGAAAAGATTGCACAAAGGTTAGGGGCAACCTGAAATCCTCTTGGTGAAAAACACTTAAGTCTTCTAGGGTAATAAAAATATATGTGCAGACTTAATTACAACTATTTACATTTCATAACAGAAACATGAGTTAGCTAGCTATTCAGCTGCTTGATACCGATGACGCCCAGGCATTTCAAAAGGTGTGGGAACACGTGTCCATGTACCTGTGGCCACACCTGAATGCATAGAACACAGTAAGGTTATGCTTCTTCAGTCTGTCACCTAGCTATCATATCTATAAAATAAAATTGTTTACATTTTGAAAGCTGTACAACCAAAAGGACTGAACCAATAGTTTTATTATCTCACATAAAAGATACTTTAAGAACTACTGATTTCACTCATTTGTTCAACAACTTGTCCTAAAATCTCATCAACTACATCAACATCATAATTCACTTGCTGAAGGTCGAGGTCAGGTACTATCATGGCCAGCAGCTGTCCTACGTTAACTCGAAGAGATCGAAGTTTGAGGCTGCAAATACAAATATTACATTTAGTAGATGAACATTGTAATACAGTTTAATATTCATGTAGGTCTTAATATTGAAGTGAAACATTAATCCATTTAATTTAATAGTTCATAATTAAGTGTAATAATTACTATCTATTTGTAGTGTTTCATAAAACAAGTGGCTCCGTTTGGCTCCAACCAACACAATTTTGATTTGAGACTGGAGAAAACATGGACTGTAAAATATATAATATATAAATTATAATGTATCATTTACAATTTAAAATGTGGTTATCACCTGGAAAACTGTAGTGATACACACACACACACACACACACACACACACACACGTGAGAATACTGGTCTAGGAATGCACCTCTGAATTTCAGCTTTCTTTTGAGGAAAATAAACTAAATTGTTCCCTAAAATATGTTCTGTGAGAAACCCATTGTTAAGAGGAAAAAGAAGTAGTTCTATGGTCAAATAAGGTTGTGAAACATTGGTGTAAATAATGTTCAACAAGATAAAATGCAGGACTTCTCTGAACCTTTCATTTGCTAAAGTTCACTGACTATCCATATTTCTACGCACTTATATAACGAGCAGTGTTTTGCTGAAAACACTGGAAAATCTTGGTTTAGATGATCATTATCATTCCTTCCAAGTTCATAACACATGTATTTGAGTATCAACATTCTAGACTTTGAATACCTACAACTATAGAGCCGCCTTTGCTTCAAAGACTAAGTGAAACACATGGATCAAGAGAACGTTACAGCTGAGCTGCTTTTGGTCTGCACCCTCTCAAATATCAGAAGTCCACAGTTTATAGACACTCATCTTTCTAGAGTGGAAACCTCTGACGGGGCAAGATGCTGCTAATCCTCGGGTTGACAATGAATAGAAATGGATTATAAACATGTTTTGTTGGCTTGCGTGGTAAGATTCCACTTGGACCTTTGATAACATTTTACATCATTCTCATGCCAGCCGTTGTTTGTCCAAGCTTTCACAATCATCTTCCATCAGAGGCACATGGTCCAAATATTTTTCTGCTGTTTTGCAGAAATTATTAACCATACTATGTCCTACCAAGAATACCCACTTTGTCATTAAACAAAACCTTTTATCTAAATGAAAAATAGACAAAAGACTAGTGTGACCCTACGACCTTCCCTCGTACCTGTCCTTTCTTTGAAGTCTTTGATTGTCCGTGGCTAATTCCTCCCTTCTACCAGATAGGTCACAGATTCCTATTTTTAGTGCATAAAACAGCACTGTCCAAGAGAAATAGTGTGAGCTCCAGACACAATTTAAAATGTTCAAATAGTTCAATTAAAAAATAAAATGAGGGGCCGGCCCCGTGGCTCAGTCAGTTAGAGCTCCATGCTACTAACTCTGAAGGCTGCCGGTTTGATTCCCACATGGGCCAGTGGGCTCTCAACCACAAGGTTGCCGGTTCGATTCCTCGAGTCCCACAAGGGATGGTGGGCAGCGCACCCTGCAACTAAGATTGAACACGGCACCTTGAGCTGAGCTGCCGCTGAACTCCTGGATGGCTCAGTTGGTTGGAGGGTGTCCTCTCAACCACAAGGCTGCCGGTTTGACTCCCGCAAGGGATGGTGGGCTGTGACGCCTGCAACTAGAAAACGGCAACTGGACCTGGAGCTGAGCTGTGCCCTCCACAACTAAGACTGAAAGGACAACTTGACTTGGAAAAGAAGGCCTAGAAGTACACACTGTTCCCCAATAAAGTCCTGTTCCCCTTCCCCAATAAAACCTTAAAAAAAAGAAACAACTTAATTTTAGTTATATATTTTAGTTAACGGCATGTAGCTAAAATATTATCATTTCATCAAATAATCAAAATATATTTTAATGAGGTATTTTACATTCTTTTTTTTGTTTTTTCATACTAGGGCTTTCAATTTCTCAGTGTGTATTTTACACTTAAAGCAAATCTCAATTCAGACTAGCTAGATTTCAAGTGTCAGTAGCCACATGCGGCTACACTATTACTATTTTGGAAAGCATA
The DNA here is from genome assembly GCF_057876585.1 of Rhinolophus sinicus. NCBI lineage: Eukaryota > Metazoa > Chordata > Mammalia > Chiroptera > Rhinolophidae > Rhinolophus > Rhinolophus sinicus. The sequence goes on from NC_142517.1 coordinate 7,595,974, forward strand.
GGTCTAAAAGATCATCTGTTACTCAAAGTTGAGTGTGCAGGAGAATCATCTGGGGGCATCTAGTTTGCTCAGTGGTTAGAGAGCAGTCCTCATAGCACCCAGGTCACCGGTTCCATTCCCACATGGGCCAGTGAGCTGCGCCCTCCACAACTAGAGTGAAAAACAACAACTTGACTTGGAGCTGAGCTGCACCCTTCACAACTAGATTGATTGAAAAAGAAACACGACTTGACTTGGAGCTGATGGGTCCTGGAAAAACACACAGTTCCTCAATATTCCCCAATAAAAATTTAAAAAAAGAGAGAGAATCCTCTGGGAGATTGTTTCAAAGTTTCCAATTTAATAAATTGCACTGGGGCCCAAGCATTTGCATTTCAATGCACCATGGATTCTTGTGGTTCCCTTTTTTGAAACCCCAGCTGGGAGTTTTTTATGACCCTTTGTCTTCCATGTTTGTATATACGGCTCTATTCTATTTCTATGAACATATTTAATGAAAACCTTTAAAAACTTAAGCTAAAAAACAAAGTAATAATACAACTGATATCAAGTGAGGATGGTAGGAGACTATTTCTTAACAGCAGTACCTTTTAAATCTGAAGTCCTATCGTATTAGCAGGAAGAAGTGCACACTTTTAGCCCTAATGACTATTTCTCAATGGTAAGCCATCAACACAGCACCAACACTGGCACCCCTCCCACCTGAATTTCTGTTTCCCCCACTCTCAAAATCAAAACAAAACCCCAAGCACGTTTTACATGTTACTGAGATAGGGTAATCATTCATTTGCTATTTTCTTCTTTTCACAGAACTGTTTCCCAATAATCACCTGTACTATGGCAATTTTTAGTAACTCTGTGATTTCCTAAAAGTTAAGATTGGAGAGGGCACATAGTAAAATGAGGATAGCAAACCATAAAGAAATGATGCTAAGCACAGAAGTAAAAGAAACAAAGGTGAAAATACAAGTTTCATGAAATAGTCTCTTGTCATATAGTCATGGCCAAATTCACCCCATTCTTCAAAATCTAACTTAATTTTCACTTTTCTCCCAAAAGTACGATCACAGTTATTAACTTCTTTGGCTAGAACAGCTGTTTGATGAGTGCTAGCGAGTAACCAGAATTGCAGCCACAGTGAAATGCCTCATTTAAAATTACCTTTCTCCATCAGCATAATTTACAGACTCCTCAATGTTACTTGAAGTTGAAACATCTGTTCCTGTCTGTTGACTTGTGGATTTTAATTGTTCAATTTCAGTTTTCAGTTCTTCACACTGTGAACGAATTTGTGATTTCTCCATTTCCAATAATTCAACCTGACAAAAAAATTACTTTAACTGTAAAATTTTAAAATACGAATATCAAAGTGCAAATTTAAGCTAAGAAATGTAGAAAGCCTGCTTGATGAAAATTACATCAAAAAACATTAGACAAAAAAGCCCCAATACCTTTCTATAAATAAAGCTTCATTTGTTTAGTTTCACCTCTACCTTTTGCACTGAAAGAATACAAAATGTCAATCAATCACTGCTTAACTGAAAACAAATGGTACCTAAAAAAACTGAAAACACAAGATAAAAACGCCTAAATTTTGTTGACATCACAGTAACTTTCATTTTTTGCACTCACCTACCAGCTCTAAGTTCTAACACAAAGCTTATATTGATTTTTATATATTTTGTCATTTAGCTCCCACGCCAACACATCAAGATTAATGTCTGAACAAGGAGTAATGTCAGCAGTATTTCCAGGAAGAAGTAGCAGTACTGTCACTTCTAAACTTTTTTTAGCAGAGAAACCATCCTCTCAGACAGCATGTAAATATGATAAACAGATTTTTTTTTTTTTTTAAAGGAGCTACACAAATTTGAATTGGGGGCATGGACGGAGGCTACGTCTTGTCTCCTGGTATCTAAATCTCTTCCTCCGTAAAAGAACCCCTGAATAGAGACTACATTTCCAAGGCACCCATCAGCCAGGTGACTAAGTTCTGACAGATGGCATACAAGCAGCTTTCAGCACCGCACCCTTCCTCTCTCCTGCTGCTGGAACGTAGCTATATGACGGCTGGACCGGAAAAGCCATCCCAGACCACAGCTGTACATGGTGAAGCAAAGCAACAGTGGAGAAGGAGCCTGTCTATCTGATGACTGCAGAGCCACCACTGCTTTTTGGGGTTTGTCACCTGCCAATGAACCTAATCCTAAGTACTACAGGTGCTTCCATAACAGGAGGGTATCGTCATCTACCTTGTACAGTTTCATGAGCATCACTAATAATGGATGTGAAGTTCCCAACTTATTTAGCAAGTGGGTGTCTCCATGGAATAACATGGGATTCCGAGCAGGACAATGCTTCCTCGTACAGCAATGTCCTGTGCACTACAGGACACTTACCCGGTCACCACCCATTCAATCCCAGCAATGCTCATCTCAAGGCCTGTGAAGAACTGAAACTACCCCTCCACATTGCCATACGACGCCAGGAGGGCCGCTCCCCAGCTGAGAACCGGTGGAGTACCAGACGGCCAATAAGCAGAAATGCTACGTGACTTATTCCAATCTGGCAGCAGGCAGTTCTTTCAGGTTCTGAGGCCCCTGGCTTCCCACGACCATCGTTATGTTGAATGGTAGAACTCACCTCACTTTTATACTGGTCCCTCTCAATACTGCATTTGTCCAGCTGTCTAAACACATCATCAAGCTGCACAACCATTTCATCCACTTCACTTTTACTCTCACTGTTGGAACACTGACTACATTCAGTCTTTACATGTTGCAAAGCACTACACTGTTTTTTCAGCCTTTCTATTTCTTCCAGAGCTTGCTGATACTGAGATACCATGTGGTCTGGACTTTCAGATTTGCCATTAATACTTTCAAGTAAAAATACAGCATCAGTTTCGGTAGACTGGTGGCAAGTTTCCTTCTTCACGTATTTGTTGTTCATTTCCAGTATCCTCTGTTGTAATACTCTGACCTGGTCAATAAACATATCACATTGTCTTTTGTAGTTTTCTTTTTCTTGGGTGACTCGAAGCAGCTCATTTCTCAGTACATCTAACTGGGACCCAGCATCACCCACAGATTGATCGAAGGTTTCCGGGGTTTCATGCGGCTTTCCTTCAGCTTCCACACAGGACGGCAGGATGGCTGTATCATTTCTTGCATCTATGTTATCTTCAATAGTTTCTTCCTTTTTGACAACTAAACCCGGTACTTCTGTCTGGGTGGCCACGGCAGTTCCCGGGTCACAGCTGGCTGCTGAGGTGCCTGCTGAACTGGTCTGGCCACAAGATTCAGTGTCTCCCATCGGCTCGACCGCCACACTACTTTGCTCCATGTGACTCTGTTCCGATTTCACTTCAACGTCAGGTTCCACTGCAGGCTTGGGAGTACTGTTTTCTTCTAAGATGATGACATCTTCATCATCATCATTTTTAAAAGCTGGATTTTCAAATGCTTGATTACTCAATCTGCAAATCTTTGTATTCAAAATTGAAGAATGAGTAGAAAGTCTCCGTTTCATGCTGGAAAAAATTTTATATATAAAATATAAGATTACAAAATACAGATAGGGACAAAAATAGATGACCTTGAATGTCTAAGAAATACCTACCCATGCTTATTTTTTAAAAAACGGATCTATTACACAGTACTGCCCGATGATTTAATGAAGTAAAGACTGCTTTTTCCTTCTACAGATGAGGAAACAAGACTGTTGAGATCTCTTTACATACCAGATCTACATACTGCCAAACATTTCTTCATCTGATGTCCTTGGGCATTTCAGTGCATACATGTCCAAAACAGATCCCCACCCCCACCCCAGATCTGCTTTTGTGAAAGGCACTGCCACTCCCCTTGACCATGATAATAATATGCAGGGACATTCAGTTATCAAATGTGAGCCAAAAAGTAAACTAGCATGCCCTATCCTTTAATGTAAAATAAATTTTCCCTGCATTAAAAATTGCCTCCTTTATTTGCTTAATTTTCTGTGAACTTCTCACCAATTGGTTACTTTTTGCCCCACATAGAGGGGTTTGTTCTGGTTTGCTATCTGTGCCTTATGTCTTAGATCTCATGTTTCCTTGATCTTAAAAGATTTCCCTCTTTCTTGGGCTTACTCTCTCCTATCATGGAGGCACAATCTCCAATAAAATCTTGAGAAAGGGTACACAGAACATAAAAAATGTAAAATTTCGCATGATGAGAATTTTTAGTCACCTCTCAAGTTGATTGCTGGCTTAGTTTTTACATAGACTTCCAGGTTGGAAATTACGTTCTCAAAACTAAAAGCATCATCCCATTGCTATCTACCATTCAGTGTTTGCCATTCAGATTCCTGATCTTTTGCAGTTTATCTGTTTTCCCTCTCTAAAAAAAAAAAATCTCTTTTCCCTGGTGTTCTAGAATTTCATGATGTTACTTAGAATGAATCTTTTCCCAAACATTACGCTGTCTATTTAGCAGAAATTAAATCTTGCTGACATTATTTCCTACCCCCTTTTTATGATTTCACACGTTGAAATTCCTTTATTCAAATGTTGACCCTCCTGTACTTAGTCTTTTTCCTACCTTCCCACTGTTTATCTTTTTGCTCTGAGATTTACCTGCTCAACAACTAGCCACCTCCCAATAAATTTCATATGGTTTCTTCTACTCCCTTGGTTTCAGTTTGTACATCTGGTGATCCTTGGCTATCTATTATTTCAGAGTGACAGTGACTAGAAGCAATGAGGGCTGGTCTTGTGATTCAAGGGTGCTCAAACTGTCGTGGTCATCCAGGACTTTTCTCTTGGGAACCCAATTGAGGGAAGAAAGGGAGGGGACTTCTACTCATTCAGTATTCGAACTTTCACTTCTTCCTTCTATTTTCAAAACAGTGGCTCACCCACATCTTCAACTTCTCTAGTAAGAAAACGTCCCACCATCTGATACAGAAGAGAAGCAGCCATTCCAGACTTTGCAAGTTAAGAAGAGCTGTAGGGAACTACTCTTAAACTTTCAAATGAGCCTCCTGTATTCAGCCCTGTTTCCCCACTTCAGGAGTACCTGATGCTTCTAAGTTCTGAAACTTGTCTAGGGATCTCTGGAGTTAATCAGTTCTTTGGCAGTTGCCCTAATATTTTTCTTATCAGGCTAATTCCTATTTGTCTTTCTCAAGACTTATTTTAGATCTTTCCACAGACTTTGGCTCTATGAGTTTGAGAATAAATATAGGCTTTAAAAATTAATGGAAGTTTTTTCTCTATCCTTTTCTTCCATTTTGATGGCAGACACTTTTAAAAATAAATTCCATTATCTTTTGTCTGTAAACTTTACAGATTTTACTTTTTCTTACTTTGTCTGGAACCATCTTTATGAAGAAAAACCAAGAATATAAAGGAGACTGGTGGAAAAAAAAATTGACACAAGTTCTTAGTTAAGTGGCAACTGAGCCCCAAAACAAGTCCCCAAAATGTGGGCTATAAACGGAAAACCATTTTAGAACATGTCCTCCTTGATGTACATATGCCTAAAGGTTATTTCTAATCTTTCCTGAGGTCAAAAATCCCTTTGAGAATTTGATGAAGGCTACAAAACCTCTCAGAAAAATCTGGCCTATCTCAGAGAACCCTGTTCCAAAGTTTCTCTTTTAACAACAAACATCAGGGGTAGTCAGTGTGATACACTAGTCCATCGGCATTATGCTTGTTCTTCTTCACCTGTGTTCACTCTATTCCTTTGATTGGGTCACTTGTGCAGAGTACTGCTTTCAGAATTTCAGGAACCAACCTAAGCATCACCTCATCATAAAGCCTTCCCTGACCATTCTAGTCAAGAAAGCTAACTGTTCAATTCCCACATCACTCATACTTTTCTTTCTCTCTTCCTTCTCCATCCATTCATCTAAAGTACACAGCGTGCCACAAGCTATGCTAAGAACTTATGGGTCATACTTGATATTATAATGTTCTTTTGTTAATAATTCATGTTTTTCTTAGATACTTATAATCTTAAAAACAGGAATTTTCATAATATACAGAATCTGAGATGATAATTTTATCAAATTCCACAATAAATATACTTAATATTTATTTAAATAGGTTGCATAAGTGGGTGGGGTAAGTTTACCCAATAAAAGCAAGGTAACCTGTCTTTAAGATTTTTTATATGCACACAAACTAAATTTCTTACAAACGCATTGTTTTCATAGAAGTGCCGAGTAAAGGCTCTGTTAAATATTCATCCCCCAAATGGAAAAACACATTTAGCCACTGACCTGTTGCTCTCAGGGTCAGACTGGGGTGAACCTCGGTGATTATTTATAAGTCTTTTTGCATAAGTATTTACTGATTCTGAAAGATGTCCTCTTGGAACACTTTCCTTCACAGGAGAAAAGCTCTGACTTGACAGCGGGGTTGTCCCTAATAGGTCAGCTGTAGAAATCTGTTGGAGGGAGAAAATTTGATCTTATAGGAATTTTTTCAACGTGCCATGGCCCAAACAAGGCACTAGTTTCCCCTTTCCCCTTATTCCAGAAGATGCTGTGAACTAGCCTAACCTCCTAACCCCGTAACTTCCTTATGCCACACTAGAGAACAACAAACAGGCCCATGAGCCAAATCGGTCCTGCAGGTGAGCTAAGAATGGTTTTACATTTTTTAAGGTGTGAACAAGACAACAAAACAGGCAAAGACTATGCAAGCAACAGAGGCTGTATGTGGCCCACAAAGCCTAAAATAATTTACTATTTGGCCTTTAACAGAAGGATTTGCTGGCCCTGTACTATATATAGGGCTTACTGAGATAAAATAAAAACTTTTCTAAGAGAAAGAAACCAAATATAGAGTCATAAAGATACAGTCTTTAAAAACCAAAGTTAAACCCACCATTCTTTTTCCTCCAGATCTGCTCTCACCTTCAAACCCTCAGCCTTTAAGAAACATTTCAGTGTAATAGTAAGCAAAAAAACATCTGTAGCAGCCCAAACTTCTTACAGGACAAGTAAGACTACCTCCCCATAAATTCAGAAAAGGCTCCTTAACACCATTCGGCATTAAGACATGGAAGAGCCATTGAGAGTGGTCAACAAAGAGAAAGAAAAACACCATGGCTTTGGTCCAGGTTAGAAATAGAAGAATGGCTCCCTGGGTGTTCCTGTCCATTTTTCCTTGACTGCCTCGCTAACAACAAGATTCTTAAAAGAATGCCCGCCTTTTCTCAGAGGATGCCCAACTGAATAATAAAACTGAACAGTCTGAATGAAGTTGTTGGGTTAAGAAGTCCGGGTTGGGAAGGAGGGCAAGGAAGGGTACAAGAAAAGAGGAATTATGTGAACTGAATGAACAAAATCACTTTAATTTGTTATGTGACTCCTAAGCTTTAAAATCACTTGTTAAACTAATGACTACCCAGTATAATATACAGCTATAAAATGGAAGGTTCATTACCTGAGGGATCCTTTCCAGGTGCCTGATCCTGATTTTTTCCCTGTCTCTTAAAAAAAAAAAAAAAAAAGAAAAAGAAAAAAAGAAAAAATGAAACACATTTAAATTTACTTCATTATTTTTCGGTTTAGTCTTCCAAGGACATATTTGCCATTTTAGCCATTCACACATATACACGAAACTCTGCTTCCATTCCACTATAATCAGTAAGCCCTTAGGCAGGGGAACACTTTCCACTTATCTCAATGACACCCTAATGTCTGCCTCCCACTTCCTCCACCCCTGTTGTGTGGAACACCACACACAGGCTTCTAACTGTTTTTTTTACTTCCAGTCCTGCTGAATTTATCTTCAAAAACAGTACAAAATAAATCAAAACTACCTGGAAGCTCTTCGTGAACTCAGCCTTCTGCGTGCAGTACAATTAGCCTCAAGTTCACCATGGCTGACTGGCCTCCATCACCCACCCAACTTCTCTGGCCCACCCCCATTTCCCACTGGGCCCATTCATGTATTTACTTTAGTCAAGCCGAACATATCATTGTTCCCTGTGCATTCTCATCCTACCCATCCTTCAAGGTCTATTACAAAAACAGCCTCATGAATTTTCCTGATCCGATTTGCCCACTCCATCCCCAGCCAGAAGTACTCTCTCCTTAAGGGGTTCCTGACAGGACCGGATCGTGCCTTTCACGGTATTCGTCAACATCTAATTGGTAACACACGTCTCACCTTCCCTGGTAGACTATAAGCTCATAAAGGGCAATATTCACTTACAATGCATCTGTGCGTGGCCCAAAAAGACAAACTATCCTGTCTGCACCTGACTTGTATATAGGACAGCAACAAACAGCAGGTGGAAAAACAGCAGGTATCCACAGCATAAACTTTTTGTAAAAAGCAGTTGATACTATGCACTCCACATCAAACTCTTTTCTGGGTTACAATTTTTTTTGGCTGTACTATTGACCTTTGAACAATACAGGTTTGAATTACATAGGTCCACTTACATATGGACTTTTTTCAGTAACATCCAGGGAGACCTCCATATCCCCAGGTTTCATATGTGCAGATTCAACCAACCACGTAAGCAGAGAGCCAGAGAGCTATAAGTTATACTTGGATTTTTTTTTTTAATTGGGGAATATTGGGAACTGTGTGTTTCTCTAGGGCCCATCAGCTCCAAGTTATTGTCCTTCAATCTGGTTGTGGAGGGCGCAGCTCAATTCCAAGTCCAGTCGCCATTTTCAATCTTAGTTGCAGAGAGGTGCAGCTTGCCATCCCATGCGGGAATTGAACCGGTAACCTTGTTAAGAGCTTGCGCTCTAACCACCTGAGCCATCCGGCCACGCCTACACTCAGATTTTTGATGGTGGGGTTGTGGAAGGAGGTGGTATGGGAGGGGGTCGGCGCTCCTACCCCCCACATTATTCAAGGGTCCACTCACTGTACCATTTTTCCGAAAATATGACCTAACCGGAAAATAAGCCCTAACAGGATTTTTCAGGATGACATCCCTGAACATAAACCCTAATGCGTCTTTTAGAGCAAAAATTAACATAAGACCCGATCTTATTTTCGGGGAAACACGGTAGCTTTATCTTGGAGCAGCATCAACTAATACCGCAGACACACTACACATTAATTAATACAACACTCACTTCTTTTTGTAGGTTTTCTCGTAAGTGGGATGCATCAAATCCTCATCTTCAGGTTCTTCTGGAACATCACAATTTCTAGTCAGAAAAATCACAGGAAATAACAGGTCACCAGCGCCTATTCATACCTCCTGAACAACATTTTCTACCTTTCCAGAAAGGGTACTACCAACTATATGGTACCTGAACTGTGGGTCAGGGTTATTGGAGCAATACCATTTTTCTGGAAGTTGATCTATCCCATCGGGTAATTTTCGCCACTTTAGGCAGGAATCGCACTGAACCCATGTCTGATCAGGGCGTTTCCTGTTACAAAACAACAGCAAAACATTAGCATGGAAGCATGGATACTAAGTACATTTCCCTTAGATTTTCTGTATCATTTCCACCATAAAATGCCCCTATTATTTAATCCTGTCCCTGAAAATTCTGTGATCTTATTATTGTGTGCATCAAGTTAAATTTTTAAAAACAACAATTTTGGTTACTTTCAAAAGGTTAAAAATAACAAGCCAATTTAAGCAAAGTGACATAAATGTATTGTTTAAGAGAATATTATTAAATGTTCTATAATAAAAACTCAAACAAAAAAATATTTCCTATGCCTTGCTCTAAATATTTATATTAAGTTAGCATCTATAATGTCAAACCTATACTTACTAGCACAATAAACCACTCAAGTACAGGAAATAGCACATCTCTGAATAACTAAAATTTATATATTCTTTCAGTTCATAAAGTACTTTCATCACTTAAAATTATGATCCATGGGGCCCAACCTCCTCTAGATGACTTTGTTTTTGCACAATTCTAACTGATCTCAGGGATGCAGGGGAAGAAGGGACAGAGATGCTGAAAAAGCAGGGCCAAGAGGATACCTACACCCTCCAACATGGCCTTTGATCCAGATGTTAGGGACCATGCCTGTTGCTTGTGAGGTGCCCTATGTTACTGTTTGTGCGTTTGAATAAAGTCTGAAATGTTACAACTTTTTTGGTCAATAAAGACCTGAAACAAAAAAGTAAATAAAAATTACAAATAATCCTGTAAAGAATTGATGTAGGCTCATTTAATGTATGAAGACTTCACCTTAACGCCAATAATTCTTTAAATCTAGTTTTTAAAAAATGCATTTAGTTATATAAAACTTCAAACAATTCAGAAGTTTATAAAGTAAACATAAACTCGTTTCAGGAAATTATGTTATGCATGTATATATGGACACACACACACAAAATACAATGGGAAATCAACGCATTGAGTTGCAGCTTTGTTTTTCATTACGTATCTTGAACATCTTCCAATTAATAATTACTCATTCGTAGGACTGTTACTATGTGCTAACTGTGTTTCTGAGTGCCTAGCACGCATGTCTTATAACTCTAGGAGGTAAATGCTACTAATGTTCCCATTTTACAAATGAGAAAATGGAGCCTTGTAAGAGGCCGAGTAACATGTTCAATGTCACACAGTTGCTTAAGCAGCAGAACTAGAATCTAAACTCAAGTCTGGCTTTACACTCATGATCCTATTACACAACACCAGGGTTTTTCAAACTATGAGATGCCATCCATTAGTGGATTATGAAATCAATTTAATGGGTCAAGATATGCATTTTTTAAAATGAAATAAACGATCACACACAACAAATGGGTAAAGACTATTTCATGAATCTTTTATGTATATGTACAAATGTACATATTCATTCGTTCATTTTACAGTGTGTTGATTCAGGTTGTAGAACTTCTTTCTTACTATGGGTTAGAAGTCAACTGTAAACATTGTACAATCACTATACCCTCCCATATTACATCTTGATTAGAGTGGGTTGATTTTTTTCTTAATGTACTTACTGTATATCTTCAACTGGCATATTTATAGGATATTCTGCATGTTTCTTCACCTTCATTTCATTCCAGTAATCATTCAGTTTATCTCCTAATGCTGCTATTGTAAGCCTTAAGAAAGTAAGTTATAAAAGCAGTGTTAAAAAGAATGATATTAAATCTTTCTCAAACACAGAAAGCATAAATAACCTGGTAACAAGCACGTGGAGACTGGTGGGGAGGACTCCAAAAGGTGTAGTTAATGAACAACACTCAGTGTAATGGGAATTTTCTATGTAAGTTCCTAGAGCAGAGCCAGGATTATTTAGGAAATAAGACACAAAATAATGCTTTGAGTCCCTGTTGCGAAAGCATGTTGTTGATCAATTACTGGGAGAACCACCCGCTCTCTTTCAACCCCAACCTTATAAGCTTTAATTCAAATTAGAACTCATTCTTTTGGCTTATCAAAGTATGCGCTCATTACCACCAAGTATACTTCAAATAGCTTCTGTCCCACAATTAAGACTTTTACTTCTCTCACAATGTTGAAAAGCAAATCAATGGGGATCTAGTGAGATAAATAAGACTAAGGCCACAGTTCTTCCTCATTTCTTTTTCTCATCACCTCCACTGCTCAGTCTATGAGACTGTACCCATTTAGTTGATGTAGACTCATTTAACATAGGAAGACTTCACCTTAATGCCAATTTCTTTTGTTGCATTCTTTGTTGCAATGCGTTTACTTGATAGAGCCTAATTGTTTTTAAAAATGATTAACAATTTTCGCATCCACCAGCAATGTATGAGTTCCAACTGCCCAATGTCTTGCCAACATTTGCTATGTTTTACTCAGTGTAGATAATTTTTTCCAATTTTGCCCGTTATGAAAATATTCTGGCTTCCATTTTGTTTTTGCCCTTCTCATTTAAGTCTACAATCTATCTAGAACTGGTTTTTCCACTTGAGAGGTAGGAGTTAAAGTTTATTTTATCCATACAGATAGCCAGGTAACCCACCATTTTTGGAAAGGTGATCATTTTCTCACTACACTGTAATGTAACCTGTATTAAATTGGGTGACCATAGGTATGAAAAGTGGGGGTTTGTTATGGCTTCTCTACTAAATATCACTAGACTGCCTTTCATTAATATGCACAGCTTTGTAAGTGTTGATATTTAGCAGTGTAAGTCCTCTTGCTTTGTTGTTCTTTAATGATTGTCTTAACCATCTTTGGTCTTGTGACTGTCCACGTAAAATTTAGAATAAGCATATTTATATATCAACACCCATACACACCTGCTGTTTTGTTTTGGTTTTTTTGTTTGTTTTTTAACAATTGCATTTAATTATTTAGGAGAAAAATCAACATTTCACAATACCCGGTATTCCAATTCGTGAACCTGGTAGATCTACTTATTCAGGTCTTAAATTTCATTCCACAATGTTTTGTAGTTTTTAGTGTGTTGAGGTCTTTGCATATTTTATTACTCCATGGTACTTGTTTTTCGATGTTCTTTTTTAAAATTTCATGTTTTTTTTCTGTAGTTGCTAGAATACAGAAATACAACTGATTTCTGAATACTTCATGTCTAGCAACCTTAGACTACATATTACTTGTTTCTTTAATAATTTCAATTTGCAGATTATTTTGGACTTTCTATACACTTAAATATTATCCTCTACAGAAAAGTTTTATCTCTTCCTTTCCAACACTTTCCAACAAATAACTTTCTTTTTCTTACCTTATTGTACTGGTTATTTCCTCAAGAACAATGGTGAATTGCTGATAACCTGTCTCATTCTCACTCTTGGGGGGAATCTATCAATAATTCACCATTAGAAATGATGCTTGCTGGTTTTTTTGTAAATACTCTGCATTGTTACTATGCCCTTTCAATTAATGTTTTTTGTAAATGTTCCTTTTTTTCCTAAATCACAATGAGTGTTGTGATTTATCCAGTGCTTTTTCTGTACCTATGAAAATAACCATGAGTTTCCTTTTCTTAACATCAATGTGATGGATAACATCAATTTTTGAAAATTAAAAACCACCCATGTAGCTTGGTTTTAATGATTTATCCTTTTCACATGTCACTGGATGGTATTTGCTATTATTTTAATTACGATCATGATAATCTTGATCATGAGAGATTGACATAAATTTCCTTTCTTGTATCCATGAGCTCACTGCTAACCTTATGCAGCCTCATAAAACCTTTAAAGAGTCTGTGTAGTACTCGTACCACTTCTTCCTAAAATGTTTGAATTTAATATGTGGTAAGTTTTCTAAAAATTGATTCAGTTTCAAAGGAATGTGTTCATATCATCTAAAATGGTGTAAAATTATTCATGCTAAACCTTTGATATGGTTTTCGTCTGTAGATCTATGTCCTCCTTTTCATTTCCAATATGGACCATTTTTCTCCTTTATTTCCTTAGTCTTCCCAGATGCTTACAGACTTCATTAATCTTATCAAAGAATAAACTTCAACCTTTTTGATTGTGTCAGTTGTCTACCTATTGTTCTCTCGGCTCCAATTCCAGTCTTTCTTGCTCAGTTCTGTGATACTAGAGCTTGATCCTGTAAACATTTATCCTTTGCCAGCCTCAGCAATGTTAAACTGGGTTAACGGGCAATGAACCTGCTGGTTGATGGCACGAGACACGTGTCTTTTAGGTTTTGGTAATTAATCAGGTTCTCGCTGCAATAATTTGGCTGCTGCCCAGTGGCCATGCTCTGCACGCCAGCAAGAGACCAGTTCTTGCATGCCCGGATCCTTGGGCAGACAGATCTCCACAACTAGCCCCAGCCCACCACAGCCACTGGCAACAAGAGACCAAGTGTACAGACTTAACTGGCCGGGCCTTCTGCAAGTTTCCTGCTAAGGCAGGTAACATGTTTCCCCAAAAATAAGACCTAACCGGAAAATAAGCCCTAGCATGATTTTTCACGATGTCATCCCTTGAACATAAGCCCTAATGCGTCTTTTGGACCAAAAATTAATGTAAGACATGATCTTATTTTTGGGGAAACATGGTAGTTTATTGCTGTGCTTATCAGGACCTCTACAAGAAATCTGAATCTCTAACTTCAGGGGCAGGGGGGCTTTCTCCTAGTTCCTGTACTGTCTATTCTTTTCTTTTTCAGCCTAGATGTAATAGCTGCTCTTTTGTATTTGCTAGTTCTGGACACCTACTGTCCTTTTACCCCATTTAGTAATCACCTTCTATTATTTTAACCTCTGAATATTTATTTTCTTTCATTGTATGTGTTTCCTAATTCACTGATTTTGCTCTAATGTTTGTCCTTCCTTCTACTTTGTTTTATTTGTTCATTTAAGGAGAGGGCCTAAGATATTAGTCTACCAAAAATACTTATTTACGTGATGTTTGCATTCTACTCCGTAATTTATGTTCACTAGGACTCTGTGTGCTTCCTAAATTTACAAGTAACATTAACAGTCATATTTATTCTATGGCTTCTAACCACTCGTAAAAAATATGAGTCTTGGGCTGGCCCGGTGGCTCAGGTGGTTGGAACGCTGTGCCACTGGGAGGTCACCGGTTCGATTCCTACATGGGTCAGTGAGCTGCATTCTGCACAACTAGACTGAGAACAATGGCTTGACTAGGAGTTGAGGGGGGTAGGGGGCAAAAGGGGAGGGGTGGAGGAGGGGTAACGGCGGGGCAGGGGGTGGGGGGATGAGTCTTTCTAGCTAAGGTACACAAGACTAAATTACCTTAAAGTTCCCATCTAAACATAAAGTTTCAGGATTTTATGACTACACAAAAAGTATTAATACCTTCAAGAAAACAGGAACTTCCTCTATTTTATGTAAATCTCAGAAATACTTCATCAGTAAAGACAGGGGAGAATAAGTTTCTACTTGTGAGGGAACATAATACAATTCCTAGCATAAAAGATGATGGTTAAATGTGTTTTCTATGCAAGCCTTTCACCTACCCATTTTCTTAAAGTTCTATAATGTAAAAATATCCACAAGAGAGAAAAAATTCAGCTTAGAAAAAGTTGTGAAAGTATTCCAAAATAAACTATAAAAAGTCAATCATTTAACTAGGCAACATACCTATACTCGTTAGTATAGTCGAAATCTTGTTTATTATGAGTCGGCTTTAGGAAATTACACTCGATAATTCCCACTACTCCAACACCCATGTTGTTTGCCTGAAAGAGAAAATGAAATTGGTGTTTTAAGCATAAGCCATGATGCTCAAAATAATTACCCTTCCACAAAGATTTATAATTTGTATGCAACATTTCCTGTATCTTATAACATTCTCATGAACTTCAGACAGAAAAACAGTGTCTGGTAGCTAATTTACTTTTCTAGGAATCAATTCCTAAATATATCAGAGCCTTCCTCTAAAACACTTCCACTGTTGTCGAGTGTCCAATTAGGTAAGGATTGTGACCCTTAATTTTACACAAGGGAAAAAGGACCACCTCTAGTGGGATGCAACTTCATAGGTAGTGGAAACCATAGATAACTAACTCATTTCTACACCCACAGAGCCTAGCAAAGGCTCTGGCACATAATGTTTCATACATTTGCTAGATAAAAGTTCAAGTCGTTTGTCCAGAATTACACATTCAGTTGGTAATGGTGATGAAATAAAAACCTGAGTCAGTTGAATTAAAGTTATTTTTTAAACCCTGCTAATTAAAATATTGAACTCAAAGCGTATGAGTCATATTATGATTATATGTGATTATCAAGGGTACTTTGCTCATGACTGTAACTTACTTCTTGGTCTACACAAAGAGAAAAATCGAAAGAACGTGTAACTTAATGACATGAAACTTTATATAACTATAGAAGAAACCACATAAATCCAATCATAATCCTGCTCTATTAAAAACCATCAGTGGTTCCGCATCTCCTCCCATTTGGAAACCACAGTCCCCTTCAATTTGTACTTCTTGTTCACCTTCTTTCCAGCCTCATCTTCCTGTCTCTCCCATTATCCTAGCTCCCACTTATCGTCTGGTCCAGATAGCAAATTACTCCCTTCGTGGTGTCAGTCTCAGAAGCTCCTTTTCCTTCCTTTTCAGATATTCTTTTCTCTGCCTGGAAAGCCCTTGCCAGACTTTCCAACACAGTTCAGCATCATCTCAGTCACCACTTTCTCCAAAGAGCCTTTTCTGAAGCTCTAGGATACACTACATTCCTCTCACAAACAGAGCTCTGAGGGCATGCTCTGCGTCTTAACTTTTTATGCAGAGCATTTGGCATGGCCAATCAGGATGGGTATCTGACACCTATTTAATAAACGTTTACTGAATCCACAGAATGCAAATACTAGGTCCAATCCATCATCTGGTAAAGAAAAAGCATTAAAAGTTGGTTATAAAAGCCTATTTTTTATAAGATCATTATAAAATTATACATAATGCAAATTTAACTGGGTGGGTAAAAGAGTTATGTATCTTAAGTCCAATTCATAAATGATAAAATAATTATTTATATTCTGCTTGTAGCAGATACTTCTTTTGAATCCCAAAGCACTTGAGAAAAAGGCTTATTACCAAAAATGCACTTTCAATAACCAGTAAAATTCAGAAACTTAATTACAGAACATTTCTGGTGATAATTACTATTCCAATTACAAATGAAAATTAGCATTTTAAATAACTTATTGACACTTCATATCATGGTTGCCAGAATGCTGGATTAATTTGTTGGCCAATATTAGTAGTTACAAAGAGCCCAATATTCTGTATGCTGTATTCTGAGCTCATATGTCGTAAAATATGTAAGAGTTACAACCTTTTAAATGATATTCAAGATAAGCCCACGCTATCATACTGTGTAGAGCTCACATCATTCTACAAAGAATTCAGAATGAAGTAAGATGAATAGAAAAGTCACAGAAATGGAAAACAAAAAACACCTAGACTTAGAACCTTTAACAAAGCTGACTTTCAGAATTTATCACTGAATTCTTAATACACACACACCAAAAAAACCTTTCTGTGAAAACATGTGAAGGATAAACAGACTGACATGAGACAACGTTCATCATCCTAAATTAAATTCTACAATGGAAGTGGCTTAGGAGGAAGGTTCTAATATGCTTAGGAACTAACTCCAAAGTAAATCACCTACCATACCGCATTTTCAGGCTACTGAATCAGCACTAACTATAACCATCAATTGCATTCCAGCATGAAATAATCAGGGATCCATAGCCAAATGCAGGAAAAGATCTGCATCCATATCTGAGATCCACATTCATTGTTAGGTCTAGGGAAACTTACTTATTAGACCCTATTTCCTCACCTATAAAACAGAGATAAAGCAAAATATCCTGTCCCCCTCATTAAGTTTATTCAGGACCAAATGAGAAATTAATATGAAACTATTCTAAATTCAAGGGACATGCCAATATTAATAAAAACACTGACATTGAAGTCATTAGACAAAAAGCATATTATTTCACATTTGACCCAGTAACAAATTACTCTTATAAAAGATACAGACATTTTCAGCTTACCCTCAACTGACATCCAACTTTTTCATAAGCTTTGATGAGTCTATTTTTGTGATACATCATTATCCCATAATGATCTTTATTTCTGCAGTTGAATCCAAAAGTAATTCTCACTGTTTTAGTCTTAAATGTTAAGAAAAATTTTGAACACACCACCTCACTCCCTGCAAATCATCCTTTCTATTTCATTAGTTACTGAGTACAAAAGTGCATAAAAAAGAGCAAAATTAGAGAGAATTAGAATCCTCATCGAAAGGAGAAAAGAGGAGGGGGAATACAGCTGACTGACATAGCTCTATACAGCATCATAAAAAGGAAAATAAAGGATACTAAAAATTTGGGTCGATAAACATCACGTTCGATGTAGGCAAGACTCTTCGAAACCAGCTGCGTCTTCACTTTCTGTCCACGTATGATGATCTGCGTTCTTGGTTTTAGGTACAATATACTGCAGTAAGCCTGCCAAGACACAACAATTACCTATCCTTTTGAAATAATTATCTATAGATTTGTTCAACACTACTTACGCATGTATTTTAAAAGAAAGCTACCACCTTGCTTTCATAAAGGACCCATTAAGTTTTCAATAATACTGGGGGTGCCAAAAAAATGTATACACGTGACTTGTATTCATCTTTTGCTTTTGGTATATATTGAGTATTACAATTTTAATACAGTTTCTTCCTTTCTTAAAATGTGTATAAATTTTTTGGCACCCTTTGTATATGTTATAAAGCTATTAGTTAATATTTTATTACTTTTTGTTAAAAATAAACTCAGTACACTGTAGCTAGTAAAAATGATTTGCAGAAAACAATCTATTGACCTATATTGATATGTTAAGTGAAAAAAAGTTACAAAATAGCATGTCTGGTATGATCTATTTTAATTTTTAAAAACTGTACATATGTACAAAAAAAGACTATATTTCTGACTGTTCTGTCAACTGCATGTATTGCTGTTATAATTTTAAAAGCACCAATAAATTTTATTTAGACCAAAAAATAACTTATAATATAAACTAAAGGGACTGTTTTAAATTGGAAAAGTAAAAATTGTAAATAATGCACCAACACGCAGAATAGGCAAACATAGTACTGTTTCAAAATTGAACTTTAACAATTAGCAGTTATCTAAACGTGTTTTATTGTCAATTCTTAATGCATGAACGTTTAGATTACTTTAGAATCTTAACCAAATTTTGCATTCCAAAACATGTTAAAATATGCTCTTCTCTGTCTACCTCTCCAAGGTATCAGAAAACTCTCCAAAGGAAATGAATTGAGTAACTGAAGGATAGATAAAAGGTTCAACACAACAAAAATGTGAACTTTTCTCTTATTTTTTCCCCAATTCCTGATTTCAAAATTGGTGATGTTTTGTCATTTAGAAAATTCATTAATGGTATTTTAAAACACTGTACTTTATGGTACACTAAAACCACACCATCTGCTCTGGCTGCCTCTGCACCGATTTCATACTTGAGCAAGGTTTTCTTGACAATCAGGAGATACTTCAATAACACGTTGCAGTATATCAAGGAATAGTAAGTAGTATCTGCCATTTTAATTGCTAGGATCTCAGAAAAAATAACTCGTAAATGTCAAATGTATCCTCAGCGTGGGGCTATGGAATCATTTCAGCACAAAAAAATATGTGGAAAAGTTAGTGTGTATCTTATAGTGACTAAGAAACAATATTATTATATCAACATTGTTATATTGCGATATTAATTTCCTCAATCTCAAAACCATACCCATTTCTAAAGTCAAATCTCAGATATTTATCACAAAATTATATTAATGTACATTATCTCTAGTCTATGAATAATTTATTGCTTTAGGATGTCAAGGTAGGGGTGTGTGTGTGTATTCTATAATATTTTAAATTAAAAAAGAGAAACTCTGAATTTGGTATTTTTGATTGAATTAATCAATATAGCCATCCTAAAATAGTATACTGATTCTAATATTCCCGATTTAATAATATAACCACATAGTAAAAGAACTACAAAAGCTGATTGATTTGATGACTTCACAATTAAAACTGATTCTAAGCAAATAAAACAAGTGTGCTTGTGAAAAGTTTAATTAAGTTGGTTCACGTCTGAGATATTTTCATTTAGAGATCAATGGCAGCATTTATAACACAAGTAGATACCATAATTTCCACTATCTGACGATTTTCTCATTTCCATAGAGACGGATACATACCCTTAGGGAATAGTCACTCTCAGGGGCAATTTGGTCCATCCTCTCTTGCTTCTTGTACCCCTTCTTCCCTGTTGCCTCATCTAAATCTTCCGGAATTCTGATGTCATATTTATCCTTATCAAAATCAAACTCTGTCGCATTTCTGTAGCTGTAAAAGTAATTTTTTGAAGGAGCTAAATTTAAAGTTCACAGCAAGCTCAGCAAGGAGCTACTATTAGTTAACAAAACACCTATACGTGGAAAACATCATGGTAGTGGTGGTAGGGAAAACAAAAGCAAGAAGAAAATGAAAGAAAAGAAATCTAGGAAAATGCAAAAAAACTGAATTCACTCACACACTGCTGGTGGCAAGATCAAACAGTAGAGCCATTCTGGAAGTTTCCTAAAAAACTAAACATGCAACTACCATATGACCTTCAATTACACTCCTGGTCATTTACTGTAGAAAAATGAAGATTATACTCCCACAAACGTTTAGAGCCCTATTTGTAATAGCCAGAAACTGTAAACAACCCGGATGGCCTTTAACAGGTGAAAGGTTAAACAGAGTGATCCATGCACACAATACAATATACTGGGCAAAAAAAGGGAAGCAAACTATTGACACACACCAAGAGCCTGACACACACCAATTCTCCAGAGAATTAGGCTGAATGAAAGAAGCCAACCCCAAAGAGTTTCACACCGTATGATTCCTTTTATATAACATTCTTGAGATGACAAAGTTATAGAAATGAAGAATGCAATACAGGTTGTCTGGAATTAAGGAAGGAATGGGTGTGAACATAAAGGGGCAACCTGAGGAATTGTAGTGCTGATAAAAATGTCCAGTATCTTGACTATATCAATGCCCACGTCAACAGTACTAATGTAGTATAGTTTTACAACATGTTACCATTGGGGGAAACTGGGGGAAAGGTACATGAGCTCTCTCTATTATTCTTACAACTGCACGTGAATCTACAGTTATCTCAAAATAAAAAGTTTAAACGAAAAATAAAAAACGGGGAGAGGGACAGGAAAGCAAAAGCAAGAAAAATAAAAGAAGGGAATACAGGATGCTAGAAAAGCACAAGATTTAAAGTATTTTAGGTTTACCACACTATTTGTGCTTTATTGCTATGGTCTTAGATCTCTCAATATTACACATTCATCCTAATTTTAAAACTTTTATCTGCTAAGGATCTTATCCTCACAAGGATAAAGATCTACAAATTTTAGCAACACAGAAGTGTCGTCTAAATTACTTTTCTTACCAGGTGCTAAATCAAGCTTAGCTTTCAGAAACGGACCAAATGGACAAAGACTTCTCTTTTAAGTTACACAAGTTGGGACTTAGTGGGATTTTTATCTTCTCATTCCTTGTTTGTTTTTGTTTTTTGAGGAGGGGGTAGAATAACAGAGTGAGAAGAGAGTGCTATGGAGACTAAATGGCAGGGCTAGTAAATTTATTTTTAGTATTATGAAATTACCTCAAATTGAAGCCAAAGTGGACTCAATAAAATACCATTGGAAAAGACAAATCATTAACTATACAAAAAATGAGCACCTCTCAGTGTATTTCTCCTCTGTAACAATGGATGAATGTAATAAAATCATTCATGCAAATGCACTTTACTTCCCAAATGATTAACAACTAGCTGAGGTCTATACTTACCTTCTAAGATTCCAAATGATGATCCTCGTCCCCTTCTTACCCATAATAGCATCCAGTTCTGCTAGTAATTTCTGTTCCGTAGAAAACAAAGAATGTTCCAGAATTGCAGCAAGACTTGCTTTTGATTCCACTGAATTAATCACCTGTCGTATATCTGAAGTTAAAGACTTACACCAACAATATATTTTTTTACAATTTTATATGGAAACCAACTCAAACAACAGAAAAACTATTTACTAAATTATTTTCTAAGTTTCAAAATGGCAGTTTGATTTCAAATGAACACCAGAAGGATGAAGTATGAGCAAGTTTATTATCCCCAACTAATTTAATGGTTTCCGACATTTGAAGTGTATTTATATAAAAGATATTTTCCTCAAGATATCTTGCTAATCATGGCAATTAGTGAAAATTTCAAGCCAGACCACAAGAGTGAAATAAAGAGGAAAGCTCCGGGAAGCTCGACATAAATGCAGCCACCTAACAGTAAGGATTTCCATAGCACGACTCCAACAGAGAAAGGAACAAAGGCTTAGTCAAGGCAGTGGATAGGAAAAAGAGCTAGAATGGAAGGTGTGATTAGAAAACAAGAATCTGGAGGAGGGCAAGAGGCTCGAATGGTTCACATTATTTCTTTAGTTTCTCCACAGCTTCTGTTTCAAAAGCCAAAGGATATGGTGTTTGTTGAACGCCACTATGGGGACAACAACGTGTTCTGCTTTTATGGCTTCCAAGTAGGTCTGAGACAAGAAGCCCACGCTCATGCTTTCTCCATTTTTGGTAAAAACGATTGCATCTCTACCCAAACGCATAGAACCTGATTTGAAACCATTCCCATACAATCCAACTGGGACATGACCATTCACGGTGACTTTGTCACTGAAGCCAAAGCTACAAAGAAAAGAAAGATTGAAAAAATAAATATGCATCAAAAACTGTAACATGTAGAAACCCTGGGTTTCCATGCTGGCCTCATCCTTCCTAGACGTATAATCTTGAGCAACTGACTTTTAATCTGCCTGATGTTCCTCATCTTTGAAATGAAGGAAACCAAGCCCACATCACAGGGGACTTTAAGAATTACACACGCTAAAGCGGGAGCCCTTTGCCAGGCACATCCTGACTAAATGGCTAAGTTATAATTTGGGCCCCTGGGCCCTTGAGATTTCACCCCATGAAATCTCCAGTAAATGTGAATGGTTCTCTTTTTCTCAGCAAGCCTGATGGGGTTACTTTGACTTTTGGGCAGCATAAGAGATATTTGAGGAACAGTAGAAAGGTCTGCTGCCAAATTCTCCCTCTACCCTGTACCTGTGGTATGCACCTTAATTTCAGTTTCAGGCACATGTGGCTTCATACTGACATCCTATTCTGCAACACTCGAGCCCAAGGCCTTACAACTATTTTATGCTGCTTCCTCATCTTCTGAAGCCCTTTCAAATTACACCACCCGGCCCCAAAAAGTGGTGTTCTATTGGAAATACTGGTTAAAACTAATTTACATTAAAGTATAATCAACTGGTATCAATGTGCTACAATCGTCTAAAGGAATTGTAGAATTTCAGGTAAGTCAGACATGGGGATGGCATGATGAAAATGGTACAATTGCGTAATAACCTAACAATAGTAGAAAATGATGGAAGACTTAGAGAATAGAGCATACTATGGAGGAACAGCATTTCATATTCAAAAAACAACTATGCGCAATAAGTATGACACGAGACCCTTGAACTAGGTGAAAGCAATGAGTTTAAGAAGTATGACACTTTTACATACCTTAGCATTTTATGCAATTTATCTGAAGTCATACCATTCCCATTATCAGTGAATGTCAAGCATATATGGCTCTTTATCAATGTTTTATCAATCCATATCTGTTTTGCATTCACATCAGGATCGTAGGCATTATCTGAGAAAAAATGTTTTGAAAAATTTTCAGTTTGCGTTTTAAAGAAAAGCAATTAGTTCAGAACAATGCTTTAACAAGCAACGGAATAACATATGTTATGAAAATTTAAAAAGCTGAAATATTAAAGAACTCTTTAAGATTTGAAAACATGGAACTAAAAAACCATACCCTGCTATATATATTGCTCATCATTAACAGACTGAACTCTTTCCAAAGCCCTCGATTCATTATAGAGAGCAAAGACTGGTACCCACTACATTGAAAAAGTGTAATAGCAAGAAGAATCACTGCACTACAGAGATAATAAGGGTAAGAAGGTCCTCTGTCCAAAGAACTAGCCTGGCTACTATCATAAGGGAAACTAGGAGCTGAATGTCCACTGGTCTACAAGTTGACATGGAAGACACAGTTTGGTTATTAAATAAATGAGAAAGCAGTATCATTTTCTGCTAAGCTACATACACAGATGAAGGTTTACCTTCTGCAGTTTTTCAAATTGTGACCCTTTTCGATTATTAAAGAGAAAACCACAGGCCCAAAATGGCATCACTCATGGTAAAAGCCCATGACATCAAAACTAAATTTTAATGCCTGATATAACTGCAGTTTTAACCTCTCAAATATTATTTTAATTAACCTTAAGCAGTCTGGAATTTTCTGGACAAACACCAGTAAAGTAATCTGTCACGTAGGCCCTTACTATCCCCCAGATAGAAAGCAGAGGCAGGGCAATCTCTGCAGGATAAAAACCTTTCTTCCCCTTCTCTTCCTCCCCCAAAAAGATGTCCCCAAAATAATCCATTCTTTTCTTTCACTAATAGCTCCCTTGCTCATCTTGCTTCCTATAAAATTCTTCCATTTTGCATAACCCCTCGGAGTGCCCTTCTAGCTACCAGATAGAATGCTGCCCCATTCATGAATCACTTCATAAAACCAATTAGGTCTCCAAATTTACCTGGTGGAATATTTTTTGTAAGTTTTTTTTTTTCTTTAACTTTTATTTATTTAAGTGTGTTTTTCCAGGACCCATCATCTCCAAGTCAAGTAGTTGTTTCAATCTAGTTGTGGAGGGCGCAGCTCACAGTGGCCCATGTGGGGATTGAACTGGCAACCTTGTTGGTAAGAGCACCACGCTCTAACCCACTGAGCTAACCCGCCAACTTCCTCAGTGGAATTTTTCTAACACAATCTAACCAAAGTTTCTGGTGGCTTTTGCACATCTATGATCGCTGTACACCTCATTTAACACCCTTGTTTAGCATCCTTGTTTTTCTTAGAAAATATAAGTATGAAGGAATACATCAAAGAAAAATGAAAAATTTCAACAGTAGCAGTAATAATATCAACTTGTGCACTATCTAAGATCCATTTGAATATCACTAACTGACCAAAAAATACTTTTTGAGGTGTATTTTTAAGTGTTTGTTATAATATAAACAATGGTTCTCAAACTATCCTTCCATTAAGGCTGCCTACAACTAAAATCAAATCTTTTTTTTTTTTTTTAAATCAACTATTTCAGGAAAGACGGTGTTACATTAAAAACTTAAAATTTAAGGTGGCTGGGTGGTTCAGGTTGTTGGAGAGCTGTGCTTCTAACACTGAGGTAGCCGGTTCGATTCCCACATGGGCCAGTGAGCTGCACCATCTACAGCTAAGATTATGAACAACGGCTAGACCTGGAGCGGTGAGTGGCTGTGAGCGGCCGTGAGCTTCCGTGTGCAGCCAGCCGGCGACCAGAGACTGACTGGCTCAGCCGGGTAGAGTGCAAGGCTCATAACACCAGCATGGGCCAGTGAGCTGTGTCCTCCACAACTAGACTGAGAACAATGGCTGGAATCGGAGGGGGGAGGGGGGAAAAAACCTTAAAATTTGATAAACCACAAAAAGCACGATGACTTTCGGTTGCTCTAGCCCAGGGGTGTCCATACTTTTTTCAACGTTTTTCACTAAGGGCCATATGCGGTAAAATACACAAACAGCCAGGCCACTGACTCGAGGTGAAGTACGTATTGCCTCACCTGGTTTATTTAAGTAAACTAAATATATTTTTGGAATTTGCTGCGGGCCAATATAAAATGGATGGCGGGCCGCAGTTGGCCCGTGGGCCGCAGTTTGGACACCCCTGCTCTATCTGAAAGCTAGAGAATCACTATTATGGGAAGGATAGATCCTAGGTTGGGTAGCTCCTCTGGGTTGCCATCAAAAACTAATAACTGAATAGCTGCAATGCTATAGCATATCTGGGGCTTAAAAAAAAACACATCCAAACAGCCTATGTCAGCAGGGAGACGTTGGAAAATCTAACTATACCAAAGAAAAGAAGGGTGCTCAAAAGTTCCTTCTTTTCCAAGGTTGCCAGTTTGAGTCCTCAAGTCCCACAAGGGATGGTGGGCAGCGCCCCCTGCAACTAAGATTGAACACGGCACCTTGAGCTGAGCTGCCGTTGAGCTCCCGGATGGCTCAGTTGGTTGGAGCGCATCCTCTCAACACAAGGTTGCTGGTTCAACTCCCGCAAGGGATGGTGGGCTGTGCCCCCTGCAACTAGTAACAGCAACTGGACCTGGAGCTGAGCTGCGCCCTCCACAACTAAGACTGAAAGGACAACAACTTGAAGCTGAACGGCACCCTCCACAACTAAGATTGAAAGGACAACAACTTGACTTGGAAAAAAGTCCTGGAAGTACACACTGTTCCCCAATAAAGTCCTGTTCCCCTTCCCCAATAAAATTTAAAAAAATAAAATAAAATAAAGTAGCCACTTAAAAAAAAAAAAAAAAAAAAGTTCCTTCTTTTCTTTTTTGTGCACCATCTAACATACAATGTTTCGCTGAAAATAAGACCGGGTCTTATATTAAGGTTTGCTCCAAAAGATGCATTAGGGCTTATTATGTTCAAGGACGTCATCCTGAAAAATCATGCGAGGGCTTTTCTTCTGGTTAGGTCTTATTTTTGGGGAAACAAGGTAGAACCCTTCCTTGATGAAGAATCTAAAGTATATCTAAGAATTCCTAAAATTATAATTTTCCTTTGTTTCTCAAACATGCTTAAAAGAAAATTCATGTGTACGAATATTTCCAAGAAAAGAAATCATGACCCATAATGTAAATCTGACCACAACCTTACCTCTTTTCTCATGTTCATTAAGTCATTAAAACACAATCCTATACCTTGACTATTCTATCTATTGTCAGAAACAAGAATTTATTCCCACAAATCTAACATAACATTAATACTCCTACTTATTAATACCAGAAAAATGAATCTAACGTTATACATACTTCCCAACCATTAAAAAACATAATTCTCATGTTTCTGAAATAGACCTATCTCTTTCATAATCAGAATAAAAATATTTTCAACATAAATGTTTCATGAACTTGGCAAATTGAAATACTGTGGCAGTAGTATAGGTAGAGTTGAACAATGATTAATTTGACATCCATTTGAATAGTTGTTATGCTAGGTAACCTTTACTCGTAATGTTATTCAAAATAACATTTGTTTTTTTAAAAAAGCACATTTACACACTATTTTTCAATGAAAAGCTTTTTTAAAACTTCAATTGCACACAATATATTGATTATGAAATGTCAATTTTACCTACCTATTAATTCAGCAACTGCACTGAATGGCCAAGTGTGACTAGTAGAATTTGTATGTAAAAACTTCGGGCAAAGCTGAAACAAACCAATGATTTATGTAAATTAATTCAGGTCTTACTTTTAAGAACAGAAACTGAGAAGAGAAAAATTCTGAGAGTCCTAAATTAAATTACAGCGGGCAAGAGAATGTGAGAAAGTAGTTAATCAATTAATAGCTGTGGAAAACAACAGACTGCTCACATTCCTGAAGGTACGCTGGAGCTTTGAATCAACTACTGCAGTGACCGCCAGACTCCACAGCTCCTGACAATTCAGGACTGTTTCCCACAACCAATGAAAAGTAGTAAACGTCTCTTCCTTTCCAGCTGTGCACCTACCCAAGGACTGACCCCATTTCCCCTTTTCCCACCCCTGACCCCCACCCTTATCTGTAGCCAGTGTAAATTCTTTCAGAACAGCTTATATCTGTCTTCCCCAGAACATAATGTATGAAAGTGCTGTCAAGTCCAGGACTGTGGACAGGTTTGTCTTAGCCCTGCTGCTGGTGGTTTAGACTGCACGCCCCAGGATCGGGTCTTTTTCTGGCGAGGACTTGCCTCAATAAACCCTTTCGTTCAGAAAAGCTTTCAGCCATGAAAGCTTTTTTCTTTTTTTTTTTTTTTGGTATTAAAAAGCAATATAATTTTCTGTCCTCGTGTTAAACAACACTGAGACCAAGTAAAAATAACTTAGCTGCTTCTTTCAGGATATACCTGGAAAATATAACCTAGAAGGTAAGATTCTTGGAAAATAAAGCTGTGACTCAACTAAATATTAGTTTACTCATCAAGACTTGTACCAAAACACTTGCCTCTTTATAACCACCAATCCAAAACCATGACATCATAAATTACCCAATCCCAAAGTTACAGACCTTGCAAGACCTACTTCAAAGCCACCCAGCCAACACCCTAAAATCCTCTATTATTTCCTAATCTTCCTACTAGGAAACACAACTAAGATTTTGTCAAGGGGGTGTTTTCTCCTTAGTGCATTAGGCTTAACAAACTTAGCTTTGCTTACTAGTCAAGAGGCTTTTCTGGTAGTCTGTTGGAAGTCAACACTTGACACTATTTTAGTATTTACTCCAAGTTCATGAAAGTGAACTTGTAGCAGTAGAGTACTATACATCTACAAACCTTTTAAACAATGTCAAATATTAGTTCAAATGCAACAAACCTTGATTTGCAAGGATTTTATGTTTGATTTTACTCACAGTATGGAATATGCCAATCAACCTCATGGTATAGAGACTCTAAATTCCTGAGTAATGTGTTATGTTGGTGCAAAAGTAATTGATGTTTAAAAGGTTAAAAAAAAAAAATCGCAAAAACCACCATTACTTTTTCACCAACCTAATAAATATCAAATGTATAAAAATGTACAAATGGTTTTAAAAGGATGATGCTTGAAAATTTCAACATGCAGAGAATTTCTATGCAATGAGGACTTTTTTGCATTCATTTGGAACAGATTTTCCTATATAAGGAAAAAAAGAGTGTCACTTTGTTTGATGTGAAGAGCCCTAGAAATGTGGTTAGATTATAAATTATGATAGCCACACTTGCAGTGCTCAGCTGCTGCCACAAGGTACCAGAAAGAGCTCTCTACTTTCCCTCTGTCAACATTTGATTTTAGACAATGCCCAAGCATTGGTTCCCATTAGGTTGAAGTACACAGGCGAGAAATGGTATTCTGTAGAACCATCTTCCAACTGGAGTATGTGTAATTTGGACCTCCTATGGTATACGCCATGTAATGTAGCAGTAATGTAATGTGGAGTATAAGTAATTCAGACTTTCTAAAGCATAGATCACCAAGGGCTTCTAATGAAAATGCATTTCCAGATATTCATCTTACACAAGAAGCCTTTTCTCTAGTTAATCTACCTAAGAATGTGCCAGCAGTCAGATTTTCCAGTCCCAGTTCCTCCCGTTGCAGATTCGTCAAGCTACCATTTTTTTAAAAAAAGGTATATTCCTTTCCCTTTCTAAACCTTACTATGGGGCATGGCTTTGGTGTTTTTAAACCTCTGGCTACCAAAGGAGAAAATGATTAATCGACCACCTATAAACCCTTAGTGTTTCTGTCTCTGTTTTATGCATTTCTGTCAGGTGTGAAATCTGGAGTTAGAAATGGGGTCTTTTGGTCCATGTGGCAATACTTTGATTTTAGACGCATGGCAGAGTGTGGAGCTAGGAATGTCAATTTTCATTTAATGACTTCATCGTAGACACCGATTCCAAACTGAAACAGTACAAATTGTTCTTGAGTCAGAGTCCCAGGAGAGCAAAGCAAAGAAGGCATCAGTAACGAACAATGAATGCTAAACAGTGGCTTTTTGGGTATTTAAACATGAGCAATTATTTTCAATTATTCTCAGTAATAATCTCTAGAATGTCACTAACTACAATAAAAAACACTCTTGAACAGCCAAACAGCAGTGTAACACACACACACACACACACACAGAGCACACATACTATGGTATATGGAATATATTTAATTAGGTATGTGATCCTGGGAAAGAAACTTAATCTCTGTACCTCAAGTTCTGTCATCTGCAAAAATGAGGATAATAGTATCAGCTTACGAGGTTGTTAAAAGAGAATTAAACGACTTAACAAGTAAAGAAGGAATTAAAAACAAGTAAGATTTGAAAATGGGGATGTACTGGGGATTAGAGTGGATGCTTAACTGGAATACAAAGGTTTCGGTTTCAATGGTGAGTCAAGGATAGATTTGGCAGAAGAGAAGCAGGCACTTGGAAGAAACTGCCTCCCCATACCTTCAATAAAGAGACAGGGAAAGAGGGAATCTGCATAATGGGAAGCTTGTCTGTCTCGGTGTGGACTCTAGGTAAACAAAACAAAACAAAAAAAAAGTATAACGTGATGTTCTGTAAAAAGAGGCACGCCTTCACTTGAGTTAGTTTCAATTTCTAGAACCTGCGGAACCACTGTGGCAACAGCATCAACCAGACAGCATAGAGTCCCCTAAGTCATTACTTGGAGAATATTTGACTACACCATCTAAAATAACATTCAAGGAAACAATCCACCAGGAGAAAATGTTAGCAGACAAGACACAGGAGTACCAGACACACTCCCCTGCCATCAAAACATCAGGTTAAAAAAAAAAAAAAAAATCAACCTATAAAATAGGTATCCCTGTAAATAACTAGACATCTCCAAAGTAATTTCCAAAAAATCCACACACACACACAAATGAGATGCTATAAAGACCACGTAGATTTTTAAAGAATCAAAATTTAAGATTTAAGAATCAAGTTACAAAGTTTAAGGGCCGGCCTGGTGGCTCAGGCGGTTAGAGCTCCGTGCTCCTAACTCCGAAGGCTGCCGGTTTGATTCCCACATGGGCCAGTGGGCTCTCAACCACAAGGTTGCCGGTTCAACTCAAGTCCCGCAAGGGATGGTGGGCTCTGCCCGCTACAACTAAGATTGAACACGGCATCTTGAGCTGAGCTGCCGTTGAGCTCCCGGATGGTTCAGTTGGTTGGAGCGCATCCTCTCAACCACAAGGTTGCCGGTTCGACACCCGCAAGGGATGGTGGGCTGTGACCCCTGCAACTAGAAAACGGCAACTGGACCTGGAGCTGAGCTGTGCCCTCCACAACTAAGACTGAAAGGACAACAACTTGAAGGTGAACGGCACCCTCCACAACTAAGATTGAAAGGACAACAACTTGACTTGGAAAAAAAAAAAAAGTCCTGGAAGTACACACTGTTCCCCAATAGAAAAAAGTTACAAATTTTAAATATAAAATTTTTTAAACATGGAAGCTTTAACACCTGTAGAGTGTTTACCTCTGGCTCTGTCCTGAATCTGCTCTACAGTAAAGAAAAAAAAAAAAAAGGCATAAATCCAGAAGAACAAAAAGAATTGATGGACAACAGTAGACAAAAGTCAGTAGTTTGGAAACTAGCGATAACTGATTTAATAGCCTGGAAAGAGATAAATCTGAAGCCTATAAATGGGAAACCCAACAAAAAGAAGCAGCCAGAAACTGACAAAATCCCACAAAGGCTTAGGGATTAGATTTCTGTGCCTTTCGAATCAAAAGTACTAGAGGTTGTATGAAAACAAGATAGGTTGAAAAGTCTTTAAAAGAAGCAATTAAGATTCCCTGCGATCCTTCTTTCATCCTGAGCAACCTGCAACTACCCTAGGCAACTCCATATAAAACTGGAGGTGTGTTCTCTAGAGAAATTGATGATGGCAAGCTCAGGCATAACTGATAAGAGATGGGTCAAGAGCAAGCCAGCAAACAGCCCAGAAATAAAGCCTCTTATATATGGTCAAACGATTTTCCAAAAGGGTGTAACGACCATTCACCGCGGGGAAAAGCCAATCTTTGCAAAAAATATAACTGGGAAAGCTGGATATCCATATGCAAAAAATGAAGATGTACCCCTTACCTTACACCATATACAAAAATTAACTCAAAATGGATCAAAGACCTACACATAAGAGCTGAAACTACAAAACTTAGAACTACTATTCAACAACAAAATAACTAACAACCTAATTTAAAAAAATAGACAAAGGAACAGCTATTTCTCCAAAGATGGTAAACACATGGCCACTAACCAAATGAAAAGATGCTCACATCACTAATCATTATGGAAATGCCAATCAAAACCCCAATAAGGTACCATCTCACATTCATTAGGATGGCTACCATCAAAAAGTAAAAAAATAAATCCACTTCACAAACACAACAACAAAACCAGAAAATAACAAGTGCTGGGGAGGATGTGGAGAAAATGAATCTCCTGTACACTGAGGGAACGTAAAATGGTGTAGCCACTATAGGGGTTCCTCAAAAAATTAAATATAGAATTACCATATAATCCAGTGATTCCACCTGAGTATATACTGAAAAGAACTGAAAGCAGAGTCTCAAAGAGATATTTGCATACCCATGTTCAGAGCAGCATTATTCACTACAGTGAAAAGATGGAAGCAAACAAACTGTCCTTCGACGAATGAACAGATAAACAAAATGTAGTATATTCACACAATGGACTATTATTCAGCCTTAAAAAAGGAAATTCTGACACATGCTACAACATGGATGAATCCTGAGGACATCACACTAAGTGAAATAAGCCAGTCACAAAAGGACAAATACTGTATGATTCCATTTATATGAGAAAAATGGAATGGAGACTTATTTTTTAATGGGTATAAGTTTTAGTTTTGCAAGATGAAGACAGTTTTGGAGACTGGTTGCACAACAATGTGAATGTACTTAACACTACTGAACTATAAGGTATAAGATGGTAAATTTTGTTATGTATATTTGACCACAATAAAAAAATAAATAAAGTTGGCAAACTGAGCAATGTGAGACTATCTCCTTTCCCCTAATGGGCTTCCAGATGAGCTGGCAGCCAGGAGCAGGAATCTAGATGTAGCGTTCCTCTCTAGAAAATGGAATGATTTCTACAAGTTCTATTTGGTGCTATTTTACAATTGTGCTTTCTGAATAGCATTTATTTTTGTTGTTCTCACTTTTTAAAAATTACTGTAAAACACTTTTTACTTATTTTCAGCATACTTATTTTTATGGTCTAACACATCCATTCTTTTTTTAACTATTTTTTTCAGTTACAGTTGCCATTCAATATTATTTTATATTAGTTTCTGCTGTACAGTATAGTGGTTAGACATAAATTATTATACAGTGATTCCTGATTCATGAAGTACCCACCTGGCATCATACATAGTCGTTGCTAACACTTCCATTCTTTAATGTCTACAGATAGTGACACAGGGTGCCCCCAAGGAAACAGATGGCTCCTTCCTAACTGATCACCCAATACTGCCACCCACCAAAGGACTAGCTCTACTTAGGTATGAACATTTCCCAATCAGCTTTTAGTGTCCTACTTGGAAATGTAAGCAGAAGGCTAGTCATCGCCAGACATTTGAGAATGTGTAAAATTAGAAATCAAAACAGTCGAAGAAACAAAGGCAATGCAGAGTAAAAGAAATCTTCAAAAATACTATGACTAATATGCCCAGTGACAAAAACAAATATTTTGTCCAGGGACAATTTAAAAGGATAGAGAATAAGATGGTGTTTATGATAATTAAATACATGGAAAGATAAAGGTTGGAAATCAAATGTTAGAAGTCTCCCAAAAAGTAAAGAAAAAAAACAATGAGAAGGAAAATAGGAGACAAAATAGAACAAAAAAAATTGAGGGAAGAAATTTGTTAAATAAATGAGAAAAATTTCCAGATATTAAGGACTTGAGTTTCCAGCCTAGGTGCCCAATACGATGCATAGGATTCTATTAAATAAAACATGCCTTTAAAATTCTGACAGAAATCATTTGTAATCTAGAATTACAAACCCAGCCCAATTATATGTAAAGAACAAGCAATGGTAACCAAAAACGTATTTCCAGGAAATAACAGGAAAAAATTTTCTTCCCATGTACTCTGTTCTTAGGAAATTACACCTGTTTTTGGAAGGATGGATGGGCTCCACCACTACCAATAACAAAAAATAGCAAATACTTACCGAGTGCTTATAGCATTCACAGGCCCTTTATATGTACTTTGTCATTAAATTTTTAAAACAACCCTTTGAGATGGGTAAGATTATTTTCCCCACACTTCAGACAGGAAACTCCAGCACAAAGAGGTTAAAGTAACTTGCCCAAGGTCACATATCCAGTTGTCAGTCAAGATTTGAACCCAGGAAGGTGGGCTCCAGGGCCCATGCTCTCAGTCATTAAGCTACTGTGCTTGCCAAGGGAGAAAACTTCAAAAGAGGAATATGTAGGATGGAGACACAACAAAAAGGGGAAGGAAATGTCCAGAAAAATGATAAAGGGAAGTTCCCAAATCACAAGTGAACCAGCAAAACTGACAAATACTGGGTGTGCTTGAACACATCTGGAAAAGGTTTTCCAGTTCTCTCAAAGTTTGAATTAAATGGTGATCAATGAGTACAGACAAAAACTAAGCAAACAAGCAAAAATACAAATCAATTATTAACTTAAGGGAAAAAAACAACTGTATAGCTGAAAAACACAAAACCACACAATTATAGTTCTGGCTGGCTCATTTGTGAATAATGGTAAGAGTGATAAATCATATAGTAATTCAACCAAAAAAAGAGATATAAGCACTGCAAGGATGGAAGGAGGTGAAGAGTGTGTGTGTCACCTAAATGAACAGCAGGATTTCTGGAAAACAACAAAATGGTATCAACATTTTACTTAGAAATATAGAGGCAAAAAGCAAATATTTAAACAAGTTTTTGTCACTCCATATTCCATCCCAGGATCTCCCAACCTAAGTGATTTTTAAAAATTTGCACACATTATATTCACCCTTTGTGCCTTAAGTTCTACGGCTTCGGACACATGCAAGAACTCATTAATTCCTAGACCCTCTCCCTAATGCAAGCATTTGAAAACTATACACAAACGATTGAGCGTGGCCATATTCTAGTGAAACTTTTGTGCAGAAACTGAAATGTCTATTTCACATAATTTTCCTGTTACAAAATTATTCTTTGATTTTTTTCTAGCTATTTAAGAATCATTCTTAGCTTGTGAGCCATACAAAAACAGGTGGCAGGCTGGATTTGGCCCATGAGCTGTAGTTTGCCAATTCCTGTCCTAAAGCAAAGAGACTGGTGGCGAGCCCAGAAGCTACAGATGGGAGACTTCTGTCAATGAGGTTCCAAACAGCCCATATTACCCACGAAAGAGTTAGCACATGGACAGCTGCTTCACCCAGACAGCCAGCTAACAATATGTATCTCTTAAGACTGTTTTGACCCTTAATCTTTGCTCCCTTTCTCCCTCACCTCAATCTTGAAGAGCCAGACGGGAGGGGTAAGGAAAGGGAGAACGAATTCAAGGGCCGACGCAGGAGAAGAACAGCTCGCTCCTTTTCCCCACCACAGGTTTCTAGGCCTGAATTTGGCCCAATCTAGCAAGGGCTGGTGGGGGAGGGGGACAACGACAAACAAATAAAAGATTTTAAAATAGATAATGTCAGACTTTACAATACCTAAGGCTAACTGAGAAGCACTGAATCTGCCCAGATTCACCGAGGTGTGGGGAAGAACTAGTAAATAATGCTTAAAGCCAGTAGTAAGAATAAAGTTACTCTATGTTAAAACTACTAAATGCTGTAACATTCAATAAACC
This sequence comes from Rhinolophus sinicus, assembly GCF_057876585.1. Classification (NCBI taxonomy): domain Eukaryota; kingdom Metazoa; phylum Chordata; class Mammalia; order Chiroptera; family Rhinolophidae; genus Rhinolophus; species Rhinolophus sinicus. The sequence goes on from NC_142517.1 coordinate 7,631,036, forward strand.
ACTTACGTAACCAAAGGACCTTTTATTCAGAGTATGTAAAGAACGCTTAGAAATCAATAGATTCCTTCAAAAGAAACAGAAAAATGGGCAAAGGGTACGCATAGGTATTTTTTTACAAACACCAAAAAAAAACAAAAAAGTGAAACGTGAAAAACTTTCAACTTCTCAAGCACTCAGGGAAATGCAAAATGAACCGATACCACACTCATCAGGAAAAACGACAAACTCCGACAATACCCGGTGTTAGTAAGAAAGTGGCTAAATGAATGAAAGTCGCAGGGCAATGCACCATTTCAAAAGTAATGGTATTGCCATTTGGATTTTAAATTGGAAGATACTGGAGTAGCCATTCTTTGGCAAGAGTTAACACCCTCAAGAGAGGAGGTACATTTTTGCATAACACCGCTAACTTTTTTAGGATCGTCAGGTAGGAAAGCCACGCCCACATTTTAAGACGTGCAATTTTAATTCATATTGTGTGACCGCTCCTTACTCGTAGATTCAAGAAATGAGGAAGGATTTCCAAGAACCCAAAAGAGATGCGACGAAGAGGCTAGAGGGGAAACAGGAGAGCTCGGTGACCGAGTGATTCAGGCCCCAGGGCTTAACTAGAGGGAAGCGGCAGGAATTTAAACGAATGAGGGAGACTCGTCCGGGCTCGCTTCACCCTGTCCCGCTGCCAGGAGGTCAAGGCCGCCGGCATTTCTGGCTGTAGACCGCCCTCCGTCCCCCTGTCCGGAGCACCCTGCGGACCCGCAAGCCGAGAGGGGTCAGGGGCCCCGCGGTCCGAGAGGCTGTCCAGTCGGCCGCCGAGGCCTCACCCTCGGACGACAGCTGCGAGACAGCCAGAAGGGACTCGGGAGGAGGGGCACCGGCCCCGGCACGCCCAAAAGACGCGGAGGCAAAACAGAAACCGAACGCGGAAGAAACGAAACTCAGCCCGGCCCGCACAGCCCGGCCCGGCCTGGCCCTGCCCGCCGCCGAGCCGCTCTGCCGACCCCGGCGAGATGGCTGCCACTTCCCACGACCCCACCGCAGCCGTAGCCGCCGGGCCGGCGAGTCGCCACCTCCCACTGCCGGCCCTCCCCTCGCTTGCCCGCCTGCCCGCCCTCCTGGGACACGGCCCGCTCCACCCCTCGCGGCTGCTCACCGCGCTGAGGCGGATCCCGCTGGGCTGCTGCGCCGCCATCTTGAGCGAGCTACAAAGCCAGGACCGGCCTCCGCCGCAACCCGACTGGGAGGCGAAGGAACGATTGTGGAGCCTGCTGTGCCCCGCCCACTTCCGGGGCGGGACAGAGGGCGCGAGGCTGCCCCGCCCACCCACTTCCGCCTCCACGCACCGTCGGATTGGGTGTGTAGCAAAGGCAAACTGCCTGGCGGGTTAAGGCTGGCTGAGCGGGAGAGCTAGGCTGGGAGCGCGGGGATCGGCGGGGGTAGGGCGCATGCGTGAGGCGCGGCAGCATAGTGGTCACTGCATTACCTGGAGGGTCCCAAGTTTGAACCCTGGCGCGCTGTGCGCTGGAGCCTCAGAAAGTTGCACTGTAGGTGCTTGATCTGACTGGACGTAAATTGCACTAAGAAAAGCCATCTTATGCCCACCAATGTCAACGTGATGTGCAAATTTATTAACGAAATATACTTTTTGGATTTACCCTGAACATTATTAGCCTGATAGAGTCCTTTGCCACATGCACATTTATTAAGTCCTTTCGCTCGAGCACACTTATTTGTTGTCGACTTGGAGCGGGCCGTTGGGCTAAGAGAGTAGGCTATAGAAATGAGTCGGTCAAGGGCTGTCAAATACTGCAGGTAAAGAAAGGATTGAAAGGATTTTTTAAAAATATCCATTGCGTTTTTATGATTGTAAAAGTAATATTTTCTTTGTAAAAATTCAGATAATACAGAAATAGAAAACATAAAATTTATCCCCAATTCCTTCACCAGAACAAATAAACAATTTGGTGTACATTACTCCAGACTTACTATATATTACATAAGTACTGTTTACAATGTGGGATTAGACTTGACAGAGTCTTCTGCAGCTTGCGTTTTCATTTTACCTAATTATTTCAACTTGAAATTTGTAAGTGCTCATTCTTTAATGAAAAAATAAATGATTGAGGAAATGTTAAAAAAAAAAACACCTGTTGTCACCACTGACCATTGAGTAAATGACATAATGTGAATCACATAAGACTGCTGGTTAATTTCATTTGAAATGGTCTGTGTTTGGTCATTTCTCGGGTTTCCTCCAGCTTTAAGACGGTACTGTTACATGCAAGGCTCTTTCATCAACTACTGATTGAGCATCTCTTGGTGACAGGCAAAGTGAGGGTGCTAAGGATTAGTGGTGAGAAATTCTGCTCTTGTGGAATTTATGACATCAAGGTTTATTAAATAAATACGGCTCATTCGTGAGTTGTGAAATCAATTTGGAAAGTCTTGACCAGCACTTTGTGAAAAAAAAAAAAAAAAGGATTTTAATTTAATAGTATAGTGCAGTGTCTAGGCCTAAATCCAACTTCTTGTTTTATTAGCTATGTGATGTTCAGCAAATTACTTTGCGTTTGAGATGAGATTAGCCTGGATTATCCAGGTGGCCCTAGATGCAATCACAAGTGTCTGCATGACAGAGGCAGAGGAGATTTGGTCACAGAACACTAACCACTGAAGGAGAAAGACTTGCCTAGGAGAAAGGTACTAAGCTACTGGCTTTTTGATTATGGAGAAGGAGCAATGAGCGAAGGAGCCAAGAAGCTGGAAAAGGAAAGAAAACTCCACTCTAGGACCTGTAGAGTTTACAATGGGAGCAAGACCCTGCAGACACCTTGGTTTTCAGCCCATTGAAACTCATTTTAGACCTCTGGCCTCCAGAACTAGAAGAGAATACATTACTGTAGTTTTAAGCCACTAAATTTGTGGTCATTTAGTAGAGCAGGAATAGACAATAGTCTAGTCATGTACAAGCAAATACTTACCAGTACATACAAATTATTGCCCCCCCCCCCAACCCCTCGCTTTTTAACAATTGAGCATACAGTGGATTTCTACATTCTCAAGACTTACTCATATGGATGAAACATGAGGCAAACACATACAGGCTAAACTTGTAGTAGGTTGGTGTCATGCAGGGTCTCTGGTCCCGCTCCCCGCACAAGAACGCAGGATATGGTGAGGCCAAAAAGGAACAACAGAGCCATAGATAGGGGAGTCATACCACTATATTCTCGATGGTGGCTGGTGGAGACACAGAAGCAAACATCCGCCAGTACCCCAACGAGGAGTCTTCCTGCACCCCAGTCTCGCTGGCAGCCAGGTGAGACACCGGAAGTATGATCAACATGATCTGCAACCCACAATCCGCTTGCTAACTGCACTTGCTAGCCACAATTGCCGTCTGCTTTTCTACCTACCAACCAACCAACCAACCAACCAACCTAGCATAGCCCCCGCAGTTATATTAGTGGCTAATGGCTAACCGGTAACAGCTGATGGCCATCTAATAACTGAGCCGAGAGCCTGGAAACTGCTCTCTGGGACTCTGTCCCCACAGTTGGTATAAAAGGGGCTTTTTCAGGAAGGAAAATGCTCCAGCACACCCCTCTGCTGTTTCTATCAGACAAACTCAAGCTTACTTGGAAATATTTATTTGAAACAATGTGAAAGCTGGGGTGGCCGGGTGGCTCAGTTGGTTAGAACGCAAGCTCTTAACAACAAGGTTGCCGGCTCAATTCCCGCATGGGCCAGTGAGCTGCATCCTGCACAACCAGGTTGAGGACAATAACTTGAGCTGAGCTGCCACTGACCTGCCAGTGGGGCGACTTGACTTGGAGATGATGGGTGCTGGAAAAAACACACTGTTACCCAATAAAATATATATGTATTTTTAAAAATGTCAAAGAGGAGTTTGATGTGATTTTTCATGATTAAAAGCTATATTTTGGGGGGAGTGCTGTAGACTGAATGTTTGTTCCCCACCCCCACCCCCAAATTTGTATGTTGAAATCCTAATCCACAATGTGACAGCATTAGGAGGTGGGGCCTTTGGGAGCTGATTAGGTCATAAGGGTGGGTCCCTCATGAACAGGATTAGTGTCCTTACCAAAGAGACGGTGCTGGGACACAATAGGAAGAATCAGGGAGGTGCTTTGATCTTGGACTTTTCTAGCTTCCAGAACTGTGAGAAATGAATGTTTGTTGTTTAAGCCACCCAGTCTATGGTATTTTCATTATAGCAGCCTGAGCTAAGACAGGAGAGAGAAACTTTTTAATTCTTTATAAGGGTTAGAATATTAGTCAGATAAAATAAAATCTCCAACTGATCTAAATAAAAAAAATGTGAAATTGTTACCAAACTCAAGGGGTTCCTTTGGGGTATTCTATTCAAGAACAAGACATGGTTGTTGATAGGTAGTTTTATTTACTTGCAGCAAGTAAAGGAGACAGAGGATTCACATCGAAAGCTCTGTCTCCCCAAAGAGAGGTTTAGACATTGCTTATGTACACTATTTGGTTAATTACATGTTGATTTTTCTTTCTTTTCTTTTTCTTTTTCTTTTTGTAGTTGGCTACACTTAACAGTTTCGGTTCAGGTCAAGCTCATCCTGTTACAGCTACTTCTGCAAAATACTGTACTGCATTTTAACATTTAGCATGATTAGCATTCAGAAAGATGAGTAAGAATTGTCCAGACCTTGAAACACTTGTGCTATCTAACAAAATCTGACTGCTTTCTTTTTTTAATTTTTTTTCTGGCTGCTTTCATAAACCTGTACAATTATGCATCTTCTCTTACATTGAACAATGTATCTTGGAGATCCCTCTATGTCCATACATAAAGAGCTTCTTCCCATTCTTTGGCAGCTTCATAATGTTCCATTACATTGATGTACTGTAATTTACTTCGTCTCCAACTGGTGGACACAACTTGTCTCCAACTTTTGCTATTATCAACAACACTACTATGAATAACTTGTGCATAAGCCATTTTGCACATATGTATGTATATCAGATAAATTCCTCGAAGTATGATTGTTGGGTCAAAAGATGCAGAAGTGGCCAGGGAGCATCCTTCTAGTTGTTAGATGGGATGCCGCCCAATTCATAAATCACTTAATAAAGCCAATTAGATCTCCAAACTAAAAAGAATTGTCCCATTTCCTCCACAGCTTGTACCAATTTATATTTATATACAGTAGTACCTCGGTTTTCGAACATCTTTGACGAACATTTCGGTTTACGAACACCATAAACCCGGAAGTAAATGCTTCAGTTTTGGAACACACCTTGGAAGTGGAACACGTCCTGCGGTTTCCGCTGAGTACAAGATCCTGAGGCCTAGATGTCGGGTGGTTTCGAACATTTCAGAACTCGAACAGTCTTCCATAACGGATTACGTTAGAAAACCGAGGTACCACTGTACACCTCTCCTGTAGCAGTGTAGCAGGGATTGTGTTTTCTCCTTTTACTGTATCTGCTGAAATGGTCAGTGAACAATATTGTAGAGCATTGTTAATTTTTTTCTCATATTGTAAGGTTGGGCATTTTTTTATATGTGTACAAGCCAGTTATTGTGTGTATGTGAATTCCCCGTACATATCTTTTGTCTGTTTATCTATTTTTCTTTTGCTAGGAGTTAAGTATTGGCGAAATTAACCCTTGGTAATATGAATCTCAAATATTTTCTTCAGTTTTCCATTTGTTTTTTACTTTGCTTATGATGATTTTCGTTATGCAGAATTTTTAAAAGGAAACTTATATGGACAAAATTATAGAACTTTCTCTTATGGCTTCTGGAACTTATGTCCGTCCAAGAAAGATCACCTTCATTCTTGGCTTATATAAATACCTTCTCTTGATTTTGTTTGATATTTTCATAGTTTCTTCATGGCTTGAATCTTTGATCACTATAGAATTTATTTTGGTGAAAGTAGGAGATATAAATCCAACTTTTCTCCCTTTTGGTTACTTAGTTATCACAACATCATTTATTGAATAAGCCACTTTTCCTTCCCCCTATGGATTTGAAGTGCTGCTTTTATCGTATCAATAAATTGTTCTATGATTTTCTGTCCACTGATGGACTTTCTGTTTTGTTCTATTGATCTCCTGTCCATTCTCACACTGGTACCAATTATTTCAGCTTTATGTTTAAAGATCTGCTCGGGTTAGTTCTCTTCATTACTCCTTTCAGACAATTTCTGCTACTTTTGCCTGCTTTTTTTTTTTTTTTGTAAATTGTATAATGAATTTATCCGGTTCAAAAAAACTGCCAAGAGTTGTTTTTTGAGGGGATTGAATTAAATTTGTAGATTAACTTAGAATTTACAACTTATAAAGTTGAATCTTCTTCCTCTTCAAGACCGAATAAACATTTCCTTTAGTTTCATGTCTTTACTCCTTTGATAGTATTTTCTTCAAGGAGCTCATTAAAGGACTTTTCTACATATTTTATTATTGTTATTGTAAATGGGATTTTATCCCTGGGCTGTCCGGGAGGGTCCCTGGGGCCACCCTATGGAGTGTCCAGGGCCATCTGGGAGGGGCTATTTATATATAGAAAAAGATATTGATGTCAAAAACTATATTGGTGTGTACACATTAATTTTTTTATTGAATATGATTGCCGTGCCTATGCTTCAGTTGGCCACAAGCTCCACCCCTCCCAATCATATTGAACAACTTGTCTGTTTTCTAAGGAATTTAGATTGTTATTCTGGCTTAGATTCAGAACAAAGAGAAAATAATCGAAAGGGAAACATGTGGAACACCATACAATAAATGCTTGTTAGTTCACATAGTATCTCTACTATCACACTAAGACCTGTCTAAGCAGGGTAATGCAGTCAAGTGCTCACTCTCTGTACAGGGGAGTGTTCCGCTGTCAAAGGTCCAGTAAGAATTAAGGACGACCCCAGTGAAGACACAATGGGCTGACCTCACAGATGCTTCAGGTGGGTTGGGCTGGCGATGTCATCAGGCAGCTCTGGGACCATCAGGGAGGAGAGGGGAAGACAAGCCAAATAGGGCATCCTTATGTGCCAAAAGAGGTTGGTCAGTGAAATAGCATGTACCTTGGGAAGGTAACTATTACAGTGACAGAAAGTCCACGTTTGGGGCAGAAAATCCACTCTTCCCTGAGCCCCCACGTGTCTAATCCTACGAAGTAATTCATTCAAAATTTGGTTTACTACCCTTTCTTCTTCCTTCCAGCACCACCTTGGGCAGAGAAATCAACCTTCATGTTCATTTAGTTATTTACTGGCTGCCTGTATATGGCAGACACCAAAGGAACTGAAGATATAGGCTTGTTCTCCTTTAAAACATGCTCACCGCACCTCGAGAGCTCGGAGCCACCCCTTGTGCTGTTACTCAGACGCACTGATACTGCCAGAAGTCAGGTGGATGGGGTAGTCTCAGAAAGTCTTCCATGCATTACCCAACAGCAGCAGCAGCCATCTTGAGGTTTTCCTGTTTAACTTTCTCAGCACTGGGCTTGAGAATGTAGGGCCCTAGAGAGAGACAGACCTAGGTTTCGGTTCCTGGTTCTGCTGGCTTTGTGAAACAGGCTAATAGTCCTTACCTCCTAATGGGGTGGTAAGAAAGAAATCATGCACGTGACACATTTAGCACCATGCCTTGAAAGCACTCCAGTGGTATGGGTCATTTCATGCCCACACACGGGCTACACTACCTCAGCCCCTGGCCCCATAGTGCTCTGTTTAGACACCAGTCTGTTGCTATGGCCACCCTTGGTAAGCCCCACCTCTCCTGACATACTGCTTACCCTAGTGCAGTGGCCCTTTGGTCCTTGGGCTGGACACATGGTACTAAGTCCCTCTGGGAGGAGCTGAATCAGAGCAATATGGGAACGATGTTAGGAAAATTTGCCTTCATTGGCTGATGGTAGCTTTTGGCTGTTAGCTTTTTGTTCCCTCACATGAGAGACTGCATGTGAGGTGATGGTTAGCTTTGGGTTAAGAAAATTCTCCCTCGTCTCATTCCTGGCAGGGGAGATATGAGGTGATGAAGAGTCTTTTTGTCTGTTTTGCCTGCATCAGCAGATGATGTAGAGAAGTAAGTATCAGAATGACGTGACAGGCATGTTGCCAGGCTTTGGAAGACCTTGGGCCAACTGTCCCAGGCGAGAACAGTAGGTATTGTTTGTCCAAGTAAACTAGTCCTCTAGCTGGATAAGCAATATTTTTATCACAGTAACTGCCGCATCCTCCTGGAACTGGCCATTCCCTCAAGGGGAAGCAGGAACAAGGAGCTTGGCTCTAAGGTACATCTGAAAAAATATATAAGACAGACCACAGTTGACAGTGTAAATTTCATCATTTGTCATTGGCGATTCTTCATCATTCTAACATTTTGCAAACTTGTATGCAACATGCAGCTTACAACATCAGGAGATGCCCTGACTTCCAGCCGCGGACCTGGTGAGGTCTGGCTGGTTCTCAACCTCTCCAGTGTTGTTCCCCAAGGTTAACCTTTTTGAGAACTTCCAGGTTACCCCGAAAGTAAGACCTCGCTGGACAATCAGCTCTAATGCATCTTTTGCCTCCAAAAGACGCATTAGAGCTGACTGTTCGACGAGGTCTTATTTTCGGGGAAACACGGTTGTTAACATTTTAGAAACTTATGTACAACTTGTAGCTTGCAGCATCAAGAGACACCCTAACTTCCAGCAACAACAGCAACAATAGCAGCAGCATTCTTGAGAACTTGCATTTTGACATCTTGTACGCAGCTTGCAGCCTGCAACATGAGGAGATGTCCTAACTTCCAGCAACAACAGCAGCAGCATTCTTGGGAATTTATTAACATTTTGGAAACTGTATGCAACTTGCAGCTTGCAGCATCAAGAGACGCCTCAGTTTTCAAGCTGTGGACCTGGCAAGGTTTTGATCCCTGACCTTCCCAGTGTCGTTTCCCAGTTTGGTGAACTTTTGGCATCTACTGTAATAGTTGCTATCCTATAAATTTTATTACTGCTTTTAGATACTCTTTATTGATGTTGTTATTTAGCCAAGTGATTTTTGATCAATAGTAAACATATGTTGGGATCTCTTAAACTTATATGTATACTCCTTCGATATGACATTGTTATCAATATACATAGTTTAGTCTTAACTGCCTTTACTGTCATTAGCACATTCTATTAATTGCCTTTGTCTTTTGCTATTGCATATTGCTAAATAGATTAGATATTGCTAAATAAATTAATTAGCCCCACTCTAGCATGTCCTCCCCTTTCTTTTCCCCACTTGTCATTACAAGCAGTCATCTCCAAAGTGAGGTGCACACAGGCCTCTGTTGTGAAAAAGAAAATATCAGAACTGCTAATTCTGTTTTTCCTCATACTTTAAAAATCTCCATTTCCTTTTATAAAATACACAATGTATGTTGGTACTCACGTAAATTAACATGACACACAGGCTTATGGATATCGGGGGAGGCACATGCTTCATTTTTACTGATGGGTGTGTGATCAAAACTATTTATATAGATCTCAGAGAGGGCAGAGATGGTTAGCTACTGCAACCTTAAGAGGAGTTACCACCAATATTCCCTTTTCTCAGATGATAAAACTGAGGCACGAAGTATTTGCCCAGGCTAGTACATGGGGAAGCTGAGTGTCAATCCCAAGCACGCTGACTTCAGAGCTTGTATCACCTACTGTGGTGCACACTGACAAAAGATTTAATGCGTATTACAAGATGGCTTCTTGAGTGTTCTGACAGAAAGACGCGCTGTTGACTCCCTGTCCTTTAAGAGTTCTATTTAATAAATAAGGATTAAATTACACGTGGTATTATCAGAGACCAATAAGTTGCTTTAGATATTGGGGAGAAAAAAACTGAACAGCGAAATTAGTAAATCTAAGTATAGATGTAAGAGCTACATCTATAGCATAATGCTACTGATAGAAATATACTACTAGTTTGCTGTAAATTTTGAGGAACGTATACACCCATCTTGACGTTAACTGTTAATGAGCACATGGTTATCATCTCACAACCTGAATTACAGGGCACTCGTAGTATAAGTTACATAGAATTTATAATTCTATACTTCAATATTAAAACTTGAGTGACCAAAACTTGCAAATGTTTTTAAAGATATCCCCTACATACAAAAACATGAACATAACTTCCATGTAATTTTAAACACATTATTTGTTTGAATAATCACATATCTAGCGGTGACTTTCGATTCTCATTTTCAGCCCTTATTTAGGGAACCGAGTGGTTCTTTGCTCCCCAGATCCTATACTGGGGCTAATGCACAAACTGCTTCTGCACTGCACGCACACCAGTAAGCAGCGGGGTGTCGGGAGAAACTACCTGATAATGTTAGCCGAATTGCAAGACACCCTTACCCACAGGGTGACATGAGAGCACTCATTAGGGCAGTGGGTATCATCTGGCCAGGAAAGGGATTTCATGTAATGCTCCGGGGACTGAAAAGGGGACATGAGCTAGGCAGGTCTGGAAGGCAAGCCCCAGCAGAGGAGGGGCGCCCAGCCAGGATTCTAAATAGGGGAGTTGGCATGAGACAAAAAGACTCAGAAAGAGTGGGATGACATGCGGCCAGGCTAGAGAAGTCTATGCCTAGAAAGGGATTACTTTAATGAACAGTGATGTCTACAAAGTAGAAAATAGATCTCAGAAAGGAGAGAGGCAAAGGGAAGAGGTCCCAAGCCTGAGTTTCCCGGACGGTCTTTTCAGGCATGAAAGCCTCCGTGACGACGCTGACTGATTTATGTTACGTGGAAAGTGCTGGCAAGGTACATACTGAGTGGTACATAACTAAGGTTACAGCTGTCAGAGTTTTGCAAACTAGGTATTTCTTACACAGCTGAACAGTGCAAATACGTGATTGTAATGGGCACGAGTTAAACATGTTGAGGTATCTTCCCAAAGCGCTCAGCACTGCTGAATAGCCAATCATAATGTGCGATTACTCTTTTCAGAAAATAATATATTTTAGTCTTAAAATGTAGTCCCCAAAAAATCACTTTAAAGGGTGTATGTGTGAAAGGTTAGAAGTAGTATTTGACAAGTTAAAAGTTTTAGAAAAATATACTGAGACAGACCATGTATCTGCATCAACAAAGAAAATAACTCTTCATTTTCTTCATAGTTTTACTTCACATTACAAACTTTGTGCTACTGTTAGATGATATATTAACTTTATTTTCTTTACATAAATTGAGGAAGAAACATACAATCAGGTCCAAATATATTACAAGGCATTTAGGGAGGTGTGTTTTGTTGCCCAACAGAAAGTTATCTGAAATCTACTTTCAAAATTGAAATAGACTTGTTTTCAAAAGCACTATCCTCGCTTCCTTCTTGTTTAGAATATACCCCGGTTTCTGCTGAAGTATCAGTGAATGGATTAAATAAATTGTCTTATAAGGTTAACATTCCAGATGTTCCAAAAAGTCATATTCAACACATTCCTCTAGTTGTTTCAAGACCCTGGAGCTATCTGTGACAGGAAACTCTAAGAATGGAGGGCCTTGGGTGTCAGCAGGCAGTGTATTTTGGGTTTTAAAAGCACAGTTTAGAGTCTTAAAGAATGGCATCAATTGCCTAATGCTGGAAACAGAATGTTGGCGCAGAAGAGGGAATTCGCTCTTCAGGGTAACCTCATCGAAGCCAATTTCCTGCAAAAAAAAGAAAAAACCCATTAAAAATGATAATAGCTTTGCTATGGGTTAGAGATGCAAGTGAGTTCGTGCAGGTGGCAAATCCTCAGGGGGGTTCTTTATGCAAATTCATGATCAGCACTAATGACGGCATAAACTCAATTGCTAGGTCGTCAACTGACACTTTCTACCAGGGTTTCATCCAAAGCCCACCCCCGCTGGAGGGCCCTGCCATTCCTCCAACAGGTCCTTGCTCGAAGTATTAGGTGGGTGCCAAAGTAATGTGGTTTTCGCAATTATTTTCAACCTTTTAAACCGCAATTACTTTTGCACCGACCTAGCAATAAAGTACTTCTATATGTGACTGTTATTCAGGATTGTGTTCACCTCTTAGCAACTGGGATGAGAAGGTGACATGTAAATGAGAAAATAAAGGTGGAATTTATGATCATCTCCAAGTTTGAACACTCAGATAAGAGAGATTTTGAAAATTCAAAGTCATTAAAATCAAGTGGCACATTAAAATACTTCACTTATTGCTTAGCCCTTCTCCCCTCTTCCACGAATATAAATTTTAAAAAGAAAAACACTTACCCCGTATTTTAATTTTAGGAGGTCTAGAATCCTAACAGTGTGGGGTTTGCATTCTTGATGATTTTCCTCTAGATCTGATAGGAACGCAGGGCCCTCTGTGTCCACTTCTGGCACAAATGCCCACCTGTAACTGGAGGAAGAAAACCCAAGGTCAGACATGCTGGGCTCAGAGCCCACTTAAAAAAGATTGTTAGTTTTACTGAGTTTTATTCACATGCCATATAATTCACCTGTTTAAAGCGTACAATTCAATGGCTTTTAGTACATTCACAGAATTGTGCACTTGTTACAGTGATGAATCTACACTGACACGTCATCACCCAGAGTCCACAGTTTACCTCAGGGTTCACTCTTGCTTGGTGTTGCACATTTCATGGGTTTGGACTAATTTACAATGACACGTATCATCATGATAGTATTATATAGTGTAGTCTATAGTCTCGCTGCCCTAAATGTCCTCTGTGCCCTGTCTCCCCACACCCCAACCCCTGGCAACCACTGATCTTTTTACTGTCTTCATAGTTTTGCCTTTTCCAGAATGTCAGAGTTGGAATCAGACAGTATACAGCCATTTCAGATTGGCTTCTTTCATTTAGTAATATGCATTTAAGGAGAACCTGCTTTTTTTTTTTTTTTTTTTTTTTAACTTTTATTTATTTACGTGTGTTTTTCCAGGACCCATCAGCTCCAAGTCAAGTAGTTGTTTCAATCTAGTTGTGGAGAGCACAGCTCACAGTGGCCCAGGTGGGGATCAAACCGGCAACCTTGTTGTTAAGAACACTGCACTCTAACCAACTGAGCTAATTGGCCACCCCAGAGAACCGACATTTTAACCACAAATATTTCTACATGATTATTCTCTTTAGTGAAGTGGGACAGAGAGAAGTGGCATGTGGGACCAGGCATGAAATTAAACATATGAGCAGCTGTGTTAAGCCTACAGGAAATGTAAGCCAACAGGGGCAAAGTGAATTCAGATGGTGTGTTCTATGTATTTAAAAACAAAGACAGGGCCGGCCCAGTGGCTCAGGAGGTTAGAGTTCCATGCTCCTAACTCCGAAGGCTGCCGGTTCGATTCCCACATGGGCCAGTGGGCTCTCAACCACAAGGTTGCCAGTTCAATTCCTCGAGTCCCGCAAGGGATGGTGGGCTGTGCCCCCTGCAACTAGCAACGGCAACCGGACCTGGAGCTGAGCTGCGTCCTCCACAACTAAGACTGAAAGGACAACAACTTGAAGCTGAACGGCACCCTCCACAACTAAGATTGAAAGGACAACAACTTGACTTGGAAAAAAGGCCTGGAAGTACACACTGTTCCCCAATAAAGTCCTGTTAAAAAAATAATAATAATAAAATGAAAACAAAGACAGGGCGGCAGGATGGCTCAGTAGGTTAGAGAGCAAGCTCTTAACAAGGTTGCCGGTTTGATTCCCACATGGGCCAGGGAGCTGCACCCTCCACAACTAGATTGAAAAAAAAACCCAACGACTTGACTTGGAGCTGAGCTGTGCCCCCACAACTGGATTGAAAAATGACTTGACACCCTGGAAAAACACACTGTTCCCCAATAATTCCCCAAGTAAAAAACAAAACAAAACAAAACAAACAGATAAAAAAAATCTACACAAATGCAGTGCGGACCACCAGTGGGTGTTTTAGAAGCATCCAGTAGCAGAACCCACCTAAACACGTACATACGTACACACGTACACACACACACACACACACAGGCGCACACATACGCACACGACACACGCTCATGCACCCGTAAATACTACTGTGAGCCAAATTCATGAAACCACAGATGCTGCAAGTAACCTGAAAGCTGGTGTTCTGAGCAGGCTTATCAGCCACTAGTAGCCATACTGGCTTCTCAGACTGTACAGGAAAGAAAAGTGAAAGTGCTCAGGAGAAAAGTCTCTACTTCAAAGAAGACACATGATCTTATCTCACTTACATTTGAAATAATGGCATCTTGTCAGGTGGAAAAGAAAGTGCTGTGTCCAAGAATTTGCAAGCTGATAAATATAAGATGAGTTCACTTTGGGCAATCTCCCCCATCAAGGGCCCATTTCCATCAGCAACTGAAACTTTCTTTCTGTTGATTTTGTTGCTGCTTCTATAAATTTGCAAAGAAACTCTTGTTATAAATTCATCCACATCTGCTGTAGTCCATTTGCCTATGCAATGTCCATAAGAAAGTTTTTCTTTTTAAGAAATGATCAAAATAGCTGGTCCCTTCACAAGAACTTCAAGACAATAGTATTTACCATTAGATAACCCGACATCATAACGTGATGTCCACTAATTACTGTCCCGTATGTGCACAGATGCTTGTACTACTTACCTCAATGATTCATCATCCTCTTTCAGGTCTTCTTCAAGCTGTATGAGTGTCTGAATCTTAAAAAGAAAACATGAATTCACGTTATTATTTGAGAGAGATTAAAACTAGCTTAATGTTTAAAATGTGTATGTCCATGAAAAAGTAGCACATAAAGTGAAACAAACAATCAACAAAATGAAAAGACAACCTACTGTTAAAGACTAAGATGGCGTCATTCATGCTGAAGTCCATGACACCAAGCCTAGATGAACACCTGAGCTAACTGCAGTTTCAACCTTCACCAGGAACATAATCTTAAACAAACAGTATGGAATTTTCTCACCAACACCAATGGAGTAATCTGTCACAAGGGCCAAGTACACTTCCGGAGAAAAAGAGGCAATCTGCATGATAAAACCCTTCCCATTCTATGTCTTGGAATTCTTTCTTTTGCTAATAGCTTCCTGGTCCCACCCTTCTTTTCTATAAGAACCTTCCATTTCAGTACAACTTCCCTGGAGCTGATTGTGAAGTACCAACTTGGTTATCTTCTGCATTGATAAGAGTTTCTAGAGATAGGGTTGTTCACCTCTTCCTGGTACAGGGAGGGAGACACACTTACAAATTGAGATTTCCCTTACAAATGTAAATATCTTTTATAAAGGGTAACCTCTACCTGATATATTATATTATATTATATTAATTATATTATATTATATTATATTATATTATATTATATTATATTATATTATATTATATTATATTCCCGGTCTTATAGTAAAATAAGGACAGGTCTTATATTAATTTTTGCTCCAAAAGACGCATTAGAGCTGATTGTCTGGCTAGGTCTTATTTTTAGGGAAACATGGTATGATCCCATTTGTAGTTGACCAAAATATCGTTATGCAGCACATGATTGCATACTTGACCCTTGAATAATACGGATCTCAGTATAAGGGGACCCACGCAGTTCTAACCTGTGATATTTAAGGGTCAACTAACTGCATTCTCGATTCTCAGCGGGGAATCTGTATGTGGAGGGCTAACTTAAGTTTCATGTGAATTTTGGACTGTGCAGGTGGTCAGTGCCCCTAACCCCCATGTTGTTCAAGGGTCAACTGTATACCTGAAGGAAATGAAACACTATATCGAAGAGGTATCTACACCCCAGATTCATAGCAGCATTGTTTACAATAACCAAGACATGAAAAAAAATCTAAGCATCCATCAACAGATGAATGGATTAAGAAAATATTGTATATGTACACAATGGAATATTATTCAGCCATAAAAAGGAGGAAATCCTGCCATTTGTGACAATGTGGATGAAACCTGAAAGCATTTTGCTAAGTGAAATAAGTCACACAAATACTATATAATCTCACTTACAAGAAATCAAAATAAAACAAAATAAACAAAAACAAACCAGTCATAAAAAAGATCAGGTTTGTGGTTACCAGAGGTGGGGTGGGTCGGGAGGTGAGGGAATGCTGGGGGAGAGGAAACTGGGTGAAGGCGGTCAAAAAGTAAAAACTTGCAGTTTTAAGATAATTAAGTACTAGGGATGTGTGGATGAAAAAGGGGTTCTATGGAAAGTAACCTCTGATCATAAATGCCTAACTGGGCAGGCCATGGTGGGTAATGCCCCAGGCACACAACTTCTTTACTAAAAGGCTTATCTTTGCCTTAAGCAGCCCTGTCCATTGTTTCTGTGCATCTAGGTTAACACACCTTTGAAATAAGCGTGATCATCTTCAAGAGCGCCCAGAATCTTGTTAACTGTCCTGTAATCCAACCCCCACCTCGCCTCCTCCCACCTCCACGGCATCTTCCTTATGTTCCCTCCTTAATTTCAAATGCATAAAAGAATCTGCAAAACTGCTATTCTGTGGAGCATTTGAGATCTTGCTCCCTGGCATATGTCGTCAGTTTGGCTCAAATAAACTCATAAAAAAATGTCCATAGGTTTGTACATTTCTTAGGTCAACAGATGTAACTTACAAAATTAACACTGCTATACGGTATATACGAAAATTGTTAAGACTGTAAATCCTAAGAGCTCTTATCATGAGGAAAACCATTTTTTAATTTTCTTTTTGTATCTATATGAGATGATGGATGTTAATAAAATTATTGTAGTAATCATTTCACAATATGTTTAAATCAAATTATTATGTTGTACACCTTAAACTTATGCCCTGCTGTTAAACCAATTACATCTCAATAAAACTGGAAAAAAATGACTGCTGAAAAATAGCAAATAATATGAAAGAGTACAAATAAATTGGAGTAACTGACATTTGAGAGATCAAGTATGATTATAGGATAAGATAAAATATTGTCTATTTAACCAAGAGCTGACTATGTGATTGAAAATTTTGCAGATAAAATGAGATATTCAGTTGTGCCCCATAATGACCTCTGGGTCAACGATGGACTGCCTATACAACAGCGGTCCCACATGATTATAACGGAGCTGAAAAATTCCTATCGCTTAGTGACCTCACGGCCGTCATAACATTGTAGCACAATGTGTTTGTGATGATAATGGTGCAAACTAACCTGTGCTGCCAGTTGTTTAAAGATGGCACATCCAATTATGCACAGTACATAATACTTGATAATGATAATGAACAACTATGTTGCTGGTTTATGCATTTTCTTTACTATACTTCTTGTTATTTTCGAATGTACTCTTTCTACTTATGAAAAGAAGTTTGTTGTAAAACAGTCTGCTGTGTCATGCTGGCAGCAGCCTCCTCACATATCCCATGCTTACCGAGTCTCTTGGTTGCATTATTTTCCCTTGTGCTTGACTTCACCTCGTGTTTTGTACAGTAACGGGCTGTACAGGCTTGTAGCCTAGCAGCCATGGGCTGCACCACGCAGCCGAGCTGTGCAGTCGTAGGCTATGCCGTGTGCAGTCGTAGGCTATGCCGGCCAGGTTTGTGTAAGTCCTCTCTATGACGTTCGCACAACGCATTTCTCAGAATGTAGCCCCATTGTTAAGCAACACATAACTGTATATGAAATAGTACATTATTCCTGAACAAGCATTTTTAAAAGCTCCAACTTTGCTTTCAAGGGGGAAATATTTGTACTTACTAATTCAGAGACCATTATTGGCCACAATGAAGTCAAATGTTGGGGAGATATTCTTAGCAGCAAAACTCTGAAAAAAAGAAACATCTGAGCAGCAACCATGGATGTCTGTCCAACTCTGAGGTTGTCTGTCAGGCGTTCTAAGAAAAGAAGATTTTAAAGATGTTACACAAATATGCAGTTTGGGGTTTTCCATTAAACCAAAAAAAAAAAAAAAAAAAAATTTGTAATTTCTTTGACAGTTGACAACAACCCAGTATAAGAAATGGGTGTTGGGAGAGTGTTTCTGTGCCTCTGGTCCACCCCCAGCCCTCCTTTTTGTACATGCCCTCTGCTAAAGGAAGTGAATCAACTGGCTCTTATTTCTTGGCCGCAGCTGAGAAGAAAGGCATGAACTTCTGACTCAAGCCAGAAATCCACTGGATGATAACGACCACTTACATTTTCTTCTAAGAATATGAAATATGAGACACAGAAACCAAAGACACTCCCTGGTGAGTGATATAACTATAAGACTACAGAGGTTGGCTGGCAGATGCCACTACATTTTGGTGGTGAGAAGTAGGAAGTAGAGTGAGTGAATAAAATAGATTTAATTCAATAAAGTTTAGATATGATAGCCATGACAAAAACCTTAATTCCTGCAGGCAAAAAAAAAGTTGCGAGTTAAAACTCTGTAGCCCCTAAGTCTTCTCTACTTCTCTACTGAAATCATCATAGAGTGTGATTTTCTCCCCCATAATTTAAGGTTTCTGGGGAACATAACAAATTGCTATAGCAAACAGCTGAGCTGCAGTCATGCTAGTTAAGATTTGCTGTAGCACATTAGCAATAAGTGTCTCTGTATTGAGCTTAAGTGGGTTTTCACTTCTTGCTTTTACAAGTACCCTGACCAGACGAAGGATCACGCATTGCTCAGACACTTGACAAACCAACTGGTATTTTTAAAAAGCTGTTTCTGCTTCTGGTTCTAGACAAGATGGAGTAAGTATATTACATCCTATATCTCTAACTGAAATAAAAAAGAAATTGAACAAAATATATAAACCAACTATCAGGAAGCTGAAAGGTGAAGGAAAAGTAACATGACTGGCTAGGAACCTTGGGACTTAAGGAATGATCTGGAGGTGCGCTCCCTGGGTATTTTTATTTAATCTTTTAATTTTATTCTGGCTTGGCCATCTGAGAAGACTAACCTGGAATGCCAAGAGTCTCAACCTGAATGTGAAAAGATAAACCAAAAGACACAAATGCAGGGATAATATGAAGGTTGGATTTATTAGAAAAGGATTTTAAAGCTGCTGTCTAAAAATACTCTAATAATCAATTATGGACATTTGAAACAAAGGAAAAAATAGAAAGTCTCAGCAAAGAAATACAACATACCAAAAAGAGCCAAATGGAACTTTTAGAACTAAAACTACAATCACTGAAAAAGAAAAAAGTTCAGATGAGCTCAAGAGCAGAATGGAGATGACAGAAAGGGAAGCTGAAGACAGAATGAACAGAAACTGAACAAGGCAGAGAAAAGAAACTGAAAAAAACGAACAGTCTCAGAACACAGTGGAACAACAAAAGCTCTAATATTTGTGTCACTGGAGTCCCAGAAGGAGAGGGAAAAAAAGTATAACTTGGAAAAATATTTGAAAAAATAATGCCCCTAAATTTTCTAAATTTGGGGATAGACATAAATCTGCAGATACAAGAAGCTGAGTGAACTCTAAAGAGGATAAAACCAAAGAAATCCACAATCAGTCACATTATCAAACTTCTAAAAACGAAAAACAAAGAAAAAAATCTTGATAGCAGTCAAAGGGAAATGACACAGTACCTAAAAGGGAACAATAATTCAAATGATAGCAGGTTTCTCATCAGAAACCATGGAGTCCAAAAGAAGTAGCACATTTTTCAAGTGACGAAAGAAAAGAACTTCAGCCCAGAATTCTATCTCCAATCAAAATATTCTTCCAGACTGAAGGTGAAAAAAAAAGAAAAAAAGAACCAAACCAAAACAATGTGAAAAACAGTCTCAGTGAAGGAAAACTAAGAAAATTTGTTGCCAACAGATCTGCATTTAAAGAACAGCTAACTGATGTCCTTCACAAAAAAGCAATGATGAAAGAGAAAGGGTAAATACATGAGTAAAAACAATATTCCTTCCTTTTGAGTTTTTAAACTACGTTGGGACAGTTGAAAGCAAAAAGTGAGTCATTATCTCCTGTACGTAAAGGTAATATTTAAGACAACTATATCACATGGGGGAAGAGAAAAGCGTCCTTAGTGGTGGGAAAACACTGAAACTAGTAGACCACAGTAAGTATGTATATGTTACACATTCGCAATCCCTAGCTAGAGTAACCACTACAAAAAGCTATATAAAGAAATATTTTTTAAAAACCCAAACCTTTAAATACATCAAAATGGAATACTAAAAAATATTCACGTAATCTCAGGAAAATAGGAAAGGGGAAAGAGGAATGAAAAACAAGGAACCAACAGAAAAATAAAATGGCATAATAAATCCTAACACTCCAATAAGCACATTAAATCTATGGATTAAAATAAAATGATCTAATTATATGCTATCTTACACAAAACTCACTTCAAATACAATAATATAAGTAGGTTAAAGGTACAAGGATGGAAAAAGATACACTATGCAAATGTTTTAAGAAGCTGCAGTGGCTCTATTAATATAAGACAGAATGGATTGCAGAGCAAAGAAAAGTACCAGGGTCAAAGAGGGACATTACCGCGTGGTAAAAAGGTCAATTCAACAAGAATATATAACAATTGTAAATGCACAGGATAACAGAGGTGTAAAGTACACGAAGTCAGAACTGCCAACGCTTAAAGGAGAATAGGTACAGATGAGTACAGCTGGGACCTTCAACATCCCTATCCCATAACTGACAGAAATCCTAGGAAAAATGTCAGTAAGGCCATAGACGAGCTGAGTACCATCAACTAAGAGGATCTAATCAACATTTATAGGACACTTCACCCACAGCAGCAGAATATATACTCATTAAGTGCTCACGGAACATTCACCAAGACAGTCTAGCATGGGTCATAAAACAAACTTTAATAAACCTAAATTCCACAGGGAATGTTCTTTGACCTTATGGACTCAAACTGAAAAATTAATAACAGAAAGATAATAGGAAAATCCACCACGTACTTGGAAATTAACAAACTTCTAAATAGGATATGGGCTAAAGAGGAAGTCTCAAAGGAAATGAAAAATACAAAGAAATGCATGAAAATACAACATATTAGATTTTGTGGGATACAGCTAAGTATTGCTGAGAGGGAAATCAACAGCACTAAATACTTATATTATAAAAGAAGAAAAGGCTCAAATCTACAACCTAAGCGTCTACCTCAAGAGACTAAGAAAAGAACATAAAAGCGAGTACATAGAAGGAAACGAGAAATTGAAAACAAAAAAATAAAGAAATATCAAACTAAAATCTGGTTACTTGAAAAGAACAGTACAATTGATAAATCTCTAGCAAGACTGACAAAGAAAAAAACAGAGAAGGCACAAATTAGTCAGGAATGAAAGAAAGGATGTGTCTACAGACCCCATGACATCAAAAAGATGACGACATTTGAATTATTGTTTAAATGGGAACGTGAAATGGTACACCCAATCTAGGAAACAGTTTGGCAGTTTCTTATAAAGTTAAACATACATTTAAAGTAGGACCAGTAATCGCACCCTTGTGTATTCATCCTAGAGAAATGACAACTATGTCCACACAAAGACCTGTACGTGAATGTTTATCATTTGTAACAACCCAAAACTGCAAACTCAAATGTCCATCAGGTAAATGGATAAACGGACTGTGGTACATCCATAAAATGGAACATTAATTACCCATTAAAAAAGACCAGACTCTTGGTATACCCAGGGATGTACCCGCCCCCCACTTGAGTCCTTTGGATGGACTCAAGTGAAAAAAGCTCATCTCAAAAGGTTACATGCTGCATGATTCCATTTATGTAACATTCTCCAGATGACGAAACGAAAGTGATGGAGAACCCATCAGTGGTGGTCAGGGGTTAGGGCTGCGAGGAGGGTGTGACGATAAAGGCTGTGATGAGGGGAGTTGTTTCGTGGTGATGGATGAGGTCTGTATCCTGGGTGTGGTGCTGGCTACAGGAATTTGTATACGGGATATCTTCAAACAGCAACGCACACACACAAATGTACACACAAAGAATGCAGGTAAAAACTAGTGAAATCTGAACAAATCTCAGGTGAGTTACAGTGATCATCTTCCCACGTCCATCTCCCGGTTTTGACACTGGACTATGCTTATGTGAGCTGTCATCCCAGGGAAGCTGTGACACAGGGTGTCACTTGTATAACTTCTTGAGAGTCTTAATCTATTTTGAAATAGGAAGTATTTTTTAAAAAGTGGTTTTTCTGTACACACAGGGCATATTGCATCGTGGTGCTCCAAGTAAAAGCTCAAGTCACGAGCTTCTTCTTCAGCCAAGGTGATCTATTTAGAATCCTGAGTTTTCTTCAATCTCTAATATTCCTGTCTTAGCCAAGTGGTACCCTTTACACGCTTAAGGAATCCTTGTGAGCGGAGCGCTGGAGAAAGGCTCGCGCCCGACTCCTTGCACGCCTGGCACAGCAGGCTGTGGAGCCTCGTTTAATCTCGCTGTGCCCTTGTTTCCCACCTGTGACAGCAGAGCAGTACCCCACCGCCAAGGGTACCTACTGAAGACCACAGCCTGTGGCTGGGAGACAAAGGGCTCGGATTTCAGTCCAGGGTTTGCCAGTCAGTGGCGACACAAGTTTAGGCAGGTGCTAACCTCTGCGCGTCAGTGTCCCGATGGAAAAATAGAGCTGATAGGTACAGGACAATGAGGAAGCTTAAGAGATGGGAAACTCCAGTGGACCTGGGGAGCCAGACTCATCCAGCTCACAGGGACCGTGTTGCCTCTAGATCTTTCTGATACTCGGTCAGGGGCCTTTGTGGGGTGGGGAGTGATGCCCCTCCGCCTCCTCATTTTACACGAAGCAGCATTTTGCCCCCACCTTTTATTTTATTTTATTTTTAAATTTTTTACTGGGGAATATTGGAGAACAGTGTGTTTCTCCAGGGCCCATCAGCTCCAAGTCGTTGTCCTTCAATCTAGTTGTGGAGGGCGCAGCCCACCATCCCATGTGGGGATCGAACCGGCAACCTTGTTTTGAGAGCTCGCGCTCTAACCAACTGAGCCATCTGGCTACCCCTTCCCCCCACCTTTTAAATAATTGCTTTGGGCTTATTTACAGCTTCTTTGTGACCAATGTGAAATTTATATCACTCTGAGCCAAGACGTATGGAGCTGCTCAGTTCCCTGCCCCGTGCTCACCCACCTCTTTCAGATGGTGCCATAAATCAGGCTGAAAGGACCCCAGAGTGTCTCCCAGAGGAGACATGTTAGAAATTCCCTGTTCCTGCCTCTTCTGATTAGGCCTACACTATTTACCACAATGGACAACTGTGAAGCTTCTGGATGCATCTACTCCCTCGATTTGGGCGTCATTGCTGCATGTGGACCAGTCAAGTGTCCCAGGACTCTGTCAGAGGACGGTCTGAATCCTATCTCCCAGGACCTCATAGAGGCTGAGCCTGTCATAGTCCTGGGGACAATGACAATATACCAGAAAGTGCTCTATAAACTGTCAGTTCATAAAAAATGAAAGGGGGTACAAATGTTCATTTTTAAACATACAATATTTTTAGAAATATAGCACTTGAGCTATCCTATGTAGTTAGAGAAATTCCTCCTTCCCTACGAGCCCCAAACCACCTATTTAAATCAGCATTATGCTGACTTTACATTACACACACACACACACACACACACACACACACACACACACACACAGAGACAGACATAAATACATATGTTATATGTATAAATATACTAGATAACGTATATAATATTACACTGCCCTAGTTCTCTCTCCCTCTCAGAGGCATGATTTCTCAGAATTGTTAGATGTTTAAATCCTGCAACGGTCAACTTCTCCACAGCCGTCTGAGAAAGGCTGCTGTCTGTTCTGGACACCTCATATTGTCTTGTTAGCGTTCTGGGCCTCACCCCAAATCTTTCGGGAGTGTGTGAAGGGAGATGGAGGACAGAAGGAGCAGGTATTTGCTCTCAGAGCGACAAGGCACTGAACGGTCGCAAGTACACTCTGCCCAACACGCCTCCTTTGTACCTTCCTCCTCTTGCCTCTGCTGAGGAAGTGGACTTCACGCAGCACTTCCGACCACTGTCCAGTGGCCAGTGCCTAAAGCACCGTCAGAGGCGCTGCATGTGAACTAGAGGAAACGTGACTCCCGTGGCGCTTTCTCCCTCCATATTTTGTAGGAATGCAACAAAGGTCAGCTTTGACTCTGCTTTCAGCCAGTCTTTAGAGGGCTGTCATCACCTCTCCTGGCATTCCTGGTCACCACCTGATCAAATCAGCCTCCTCTCAGTAATTCAAGAAAGCATGTGTCAGTATCTGCTTTCTTGTATCTAAAGGAGTTAAGACATTATGATGTGAAAATCTCCTGTGCTTTGCATGTTGAAATTATGTCAGCTGAAGTATAAAGGTATTTTATCATTGCAAATATTAAATGTCACATTAAGCACTGTGAAAGCCGTTAATGTTTTGAACTAAAACAATTAAGCCGTTCAAACAGTCTATCAAGTAGGGAAGGGGGCTGACAATTAGTACTATTACTGAGTCATCAAGGTGACTTTCAGAAGAGCACATGCTTTGTGAGCTGACAGGTGTTTATATTATATTCTACCTGGAAACAACCAGAGTGCCCTTCCATTGGTGAACTAGTTAACAAATCACAGAATGGAATATTATTCGGCAGTAAAAAGGGATAGCTACTGATGAATGCGATAGAATGGATAACTCCCCAAAACATTATGCCAAGTCAGGGAAGCCAGACTCACAGGCTTATGCACTATGACATCTGGAAAAGACAACTATATGAAGAAAAAGCAGTTCAGTGGCAGCCAGGGGTTGGGGGTAAGGGGAGGGGATGACTTCTAAGGGGCTCGAGGGAACTTTCTGGGATGATGCAAATATTCTGTATCTTGACTGGTGGTGGTTCCATGACTACATATGTATAGAAAAATTCATAGAACTGTATAACCAAAGGGTAATTTTACTCTATGTAAATTATAGCTAAATAAACTTGCCCCCTCAAAAGAATTTACATCATAATTCTAATATTTGTAAAACTGTTTTTTACACTATTCTTCATAATAGTAAACAAAAAACTCCTTCAGGAATTGTATGAATTTCATTTGATTCCATATAGGCTACGAGTCTTAAGGAAAACACATTCCCCTATTTGAGAATTCTTTCATATCTTACAGGAGGGTGAATTAAAACAGAATGTCCATTTTGCCACATCAACATTTTATAAGGAGGGAAAAAACCCTTCAAAATCACGCATAATATCCACAATAATTCATTTTTGAGGCAGACAAACAATACAGTGAGTATGAAGAAGAGAAAAAACTGTTACAGAAAAATTAGGTACTTCTCTAAAATCTTGCCCCTTCACTGGCCTCAGTTCGTACTGTAAACTCGAAGCATCCTGACTGCAAGAGGAATCCAGTGGAAGATAGTGCTGAGAAAGCACCGTCAGACTTTAAACAACTACCTAATAAAGACTAATAGCATTATAACCATTGATTTTAATATAAAGTTTCAGATTTACCAATATATTTCCAAACTGCTATGATATCCCTTGCTGAACATTCATTTTAACCCTTGACCATTCTGCGAAAACACGCTGTGGGCCACTGGAGCAGCCAGCCTATCTGAGCCACTCGTGGGTCTGGCTGGCGGGGGCTGGGCTGGGGGTAAGGGAGGGCTGGCCTTCTTACCTTGTATCACGGGAAGGTACAGGTGGTATTGGTCCAGTTCGCCACTGAAGACAGCAAAAGCCTGGCGCTTGAGCAGCATGGCTTTCTGTTCAAAACTTGAGAACAGTTTTAAAGAACTGCTCTGCATGTCTAGAATAAATACAGGAAATAAATTCCATTTAGTGAGAAAACTACAATTAGAGATAAGTGATAGGAAATTCATGCTAGTGTAATTCTAATGTTCCCTGGGGAAAAACCATGATCTTGATTAAGTAAGGGCATGTGGTTCTTATTTGCATATTTATTTGTAAAAATACTTTTTTTGTTGTTGTTGTTAAGGAGGGCGCAGTTCACAGTGGCCCATGTGGGGATCAAACTGGCAACCTTGGTGCTACTAGCACCGCGCTCCAGCCATCTGAGCTAACCGGCCACCCCTACTTGTTTCTTTTTATACTTAATGACAGGGTATTAGAAGAGGGTATGAGGTACAGAAAAGTACTCCTAACGTATTATGGTAAACTTACCATACCTTTCAAAAGTATTTCTCCCCTATAAAGCTCTAGAATCGGCTATTAAGGCATTCTTGTCAATAGATTGGAAGTGGAAAGGCTCATTCATTTAGTCCTGACGTACCATGCATGTCACATTACAGTTTGTGGCTTAGATGGCACCATAAAGGCTCGAGTGGGGTTCTGAAATCTGTGGTCAAAGCTGATTATGATGGCATTGGTCCCTTAATGTGTGACTTATGTGCAAGTAACACAGAACTTACTCATTAAATCTTTAAACATTGTTTTCTCATGAGTCAGAAGATGGTCAATAATGGACTTCCAACTGGATATGAAAAAAAGCAAAATTAATTACAGATGCACAGGATGACAGTTTGATTAAAAGCATCAAGAACAGAATAGGCCCTTTAGGATCTATTAAAAACTACTTTCTGAAAAGAAGATAGTGAAAGGAATAAATAGTTTCATATGCAGGAAAGCTAAGCAAAAGCTTTTCATTTACAACCGTAACACAGGGAGTGAATAACGGAATGAGTAACATAGGGAATAATAAATAATTCCCAGCTTATGGTAAAAGAAAACATAAATTATCACGGTACTTTGGCTTTTCCAGGGTTGCCTTCAAATACCTTTACCCAGGATGATGTACATACATTTGTGTTGATGGAAGGAAGTGGGGGGCAGTGAAGACGAATAGCATGACTTTTCAAGTGGGCTCCCCCAAAAGGGCAGCAGAATTATAGGGTGAAAGCCACAGGACACTGGTAGTGGCAGGGCAAACTTTCAGGCCACACAAAAAACATGACAAGTCCCTTCCCACTATCCCTGCCTTGCTAAAGACACATTCTGCTGAGCCGGGGGAGAGCTACTGGGTGGTCTTGTTGACCTCCAAGAAAAAAAGCACAGAAAGTTCACCCCACAGCAGTGTCTCAATGGATCTCGGCTGCCAGCGCAGTGCCCAGCCAGCTGTAAGGTCTCAGTAAGAACGTGTGAAGTGTAAGCTGAGAAGTGGGATACGGACACTGCAGTGTCACCAGCAGGCTCTGTCATCTTAACGGTAGTCACGCATTCTGTGATCACAAGGTAAAGTAGTGCTACACCCAGAACTGCTGGAACCCTGTATTAAGTTCTTTAGGAATAATACACTCTCTTAATTGAAATTCTTTTGATAAAAAAAGTCGCTTTTATATTTTTGAAAGACTTAATTCCTTTCCTATGAATACACAGTTCACATGCGAGCTTGTGACAGTGATGTCCTATGACTTGGGTTGATGTTAACTCTGCTCCCATTTCTGTTATGAGAATTAATTAAGACAAAACACTTTTTCACTTCAAGGTTCAGGGCCCATTTTATCAGGACAGCACTTCTTACTGCACACACGAAGTGTCCATCTGAAAGAAAGCAGGGTCCAAGAATAACTCCAGGACTTCTTTCTTCCAGGCGCGTTTCGTGTAGGCATAACCGCTCAGAGAGCTCAGCAGCTGAGCGCCGGCCCGGAAGCTGGGAGCGTTGTAGGCGCTAAATGGGGGGTGGGAGGAGGAAAGGGTCAAGGTCAGAGACTGCCCAAGGAAAGCCACAGGATGCATTGCCCATAACCTCTTTCCCCACGTACGGGTGGGATACAGCGCAGAGGACATCATTACCTGTGATTGCGTAAGTAAGGAAACACGTAATAAAGCAAACGGGAGATCAATGGGATCGCTTTCTCCTTCTCATCACTTCGATAAACCATGTCCAGGAGAGATGCCAGTACCTACAAGAACAGGATCACAAGAAAACAGAAATCTTCTAAAGCAAGCGGCAGTAAGACATACAGTCCTCAAGGCATATGGAGCCGAGCAGGACAACTTGAGGCCGAGGCTGACCTGGAGCTCCCGGGGATGTGCAGCCCCACTCACGGGCACCTGAGCAGGCACGCCTCCCCAGAGACTCAGGATGGTGATGAAAGTGAACGGGCATCTTGGGATGCTTAACCACAGAGCTAGGAGGACTGTGGGTGGAGCTGGGCCCCTTCTTAACCCTCTAGCCCTGACTTCCTGTTAAACGTTGCGGTAACTTCTGGGGGAGGGATGCTAATAAATAGAAAAGCCATCTTGGAATCGGGGCTTTTTGCATGTGTGTGGACGGCTGGAGCGCCAGTCGGAAGTGTGCATTCACACATTACTGGGGGTTCTTTTTCTTTTCCAGAATAAACCGCTCTTTTGGTGGATTTTTCTGGAGAGTTATTTTTGGACAGTCGATAATGGCAATCGCTTCTGTAAGGAGTGACAAGCTGGGTGTGTATTTACCTCTGCCAGGAGAGACAGCGCTTGCACACTGTACACGGAGGGGGCAGACGCAGACACCATTGTTGAAGCAGCAGCAGCAGCATCTGCCAAAAAAAGAGACGTTTGTGTTTTAATCATGATGGGTGGGTCACCATTTACTGCCCTCGTGAATGTGCGTCATGAGACCCCACCTTTCACACTGATTATGTACCTAAATGTAATTTAGGTGGTCTTCTCTGTCAACATGCTCAATACCAGCAACTAATAATCTGGAAATTTTGATCAAATAAATTAGCACTGACTCTCAATCTTTTTCCCGTTTCTATTCTCGTCATCACTCCTGGAACTTCCACATCCCCTTGGATGATCCATCCGACATCCTGGTCTCTGAGCCCCTTGACCTTTTCTCTCCCAATGATCTTTCACTTTGGTCCAGCTCAGCCCCCCACTGTCACCAGCATACCCTTGGCCTCATTCATTTCCACAATCTCTGCTTCCAGCGTCCTCATGGACCACATCGTATCTCTGCTGTTCACTTATGCCTGCAATCCCACTCCAACAATTTCCTGAATCCTCGCACAGGCCTCCAGTCCCTGGAGGCTACCCTTAATCACCCATCAACTCCTTCACTCTCCACTTCTCTGCCTCCCCAGCGACATCCTGTGTTCTATCGTTGACCTTGTAAACATCCTTAACTCTTGTTTCTCCTTCTGAAGTTCTCACCTAGAGAAATGCAATGCTGGCTAAACTCCATGACCCGCCTACGCAGTTTTGTGTAGCTAAATGTTCTGGAGAAAACCAAACCACTAGAAACTGATCCCACTTTATTTCATGACTGTGAATCTCAACAGGACCCGATGCTACTAGCTAATCCCACCAAATGTTCCTCGATGGTACGCTGGCTTTCCCACAATACCCCTTACCCCTCCCTTCCCACCTGATAACCTACAGTTCACTGAGAAAAGTAATACAGTCAAATGGGAACTCCCTCGGTTTGGCCACTATGAGTTATCAACCTAGAACATTGACATGTGTTCTCTCCCTCGTCTCCTAATTCAGTTGACACACCCCAATGCCTGTCAAAGAACAATAATTCCATTGGTGTATTAATTCTAGACCTATAGTCGTCAAGGACTTTGCTCTCTAATTATCCTTTCTCATCACCACAGAAGTAGGCTTTGACATCCTCCAATTGAAACGTAAACCCAAAACAATGGAAGACATTCCTTGGTCCTTAGTTCTACTTGGTTTACTGCCCTGTGGACCAGGAAGCTTCAGAGTCACCTACACTCACGCTCTCCTCTTCCTTATCTCCAACCCGCTTCTCCACTTACTCCAATCGGGTGTTTATCCGACAGCCCTCCCCCGTGACTTCCACACTGTCACCTCAGGACAGCGGGTCGCTGTCCTTACGTTACTCTACTTCTCAGCAGCCTTCCACTGTGTTCCTCCTCCCTCCTTCTTGAAACACTCTCTTCTCATAGTTTGCAGGGCTCTATGTTCTCGGGTTTTCTCCTACCCCAGTGAATGCTTAATCGTCTTTTCTGGCTCCTTTCTTTTGCAGACATCTCAAATTTAATCATGTGAAACCAAGCTCAAATTCACTGTCCAAAGTGTTCTTGCTTCAGTCTGTTCCACCTCAATAAATTGCTGAAGCCAAAAACCTGTCATCCTGCCTGCCCGTTTTCCCCCACCACATCAATCCATCACATCAGCACGCTCTGATGACTCCACATGTAAATCGGTCCACCTTCCCCACTGCCCTTGCCTCCAAGCTGACATGCTCTCTTGCCCAAACCACTGTGCAGCCCTTTTAACTGCACTTCCAGTTTCTGCTGGCATTCAGTACAGAACAATGCTCACGGCAGCTGAAGTGATGTGTTCTGAAGACTGACTAAGATATTGTCACTGCTCTAAATAGTTGACCGGCTTCCCGCAGCAAGACGGATGAAATGCAACTCGTAACCGTGCTTTGTCAACCCCGACACCCTTCAGCCCGCACTCTCTCCCTGGCCTCTTCGACCAGTGTTTAAGCTGCTGCCGTGCCGGTCTTCAGGTTCCTTGGGCTAAGCCCACTCCCACGTCAAGGACTTGCCATCCTCTCTGGGCAGTGCCTTCCCAGGTCTTTGCACGCCTGCCCTCGTATCTTTCTTGGGGACACGTTCTGTAACATGTAAAGTGGCCCTGGCCCCACTCCCAGTCACTATTTATAACATGACTCTTATTTCCTCACAGTACTAAGAGCCACCTGAAATTCCCTCGGCAATTTACTTCTTCTTTCTTTGGCCCTTAAAAAAACCTTTTATTAGAAATAATTTTAGATTTTCAAAAGAGTTGGAAAGATACCTTTGTTAGTTTAGTTTTGATTACCGTCTTCCATGCCCCACAAGAACAAAGACCCTGTTCATGTCATTTGTGGCTGTGATGCTAATATCAGAACCCTGTGTGTGGCACGTACCAGATACACATTTACACTAGAGAACCTGCACACCTAGTGCATGCAAAATAATTTGAAGTGGGGGCGGCTGGATGGCTCAGTTGGTTAGAGTGCGAGCTCTTGGCAGCAGGGTTACTGGTTCAATTCCCACATGGGCCAGTGAGCTGCTCCCTCCACAACTAGATTGAAGACCAAGAACTGCTGCTGAGCTTCCAGAGGGGCGGCTGGATGGCTCAGTTGGTTAGAGGGCGAGCTCTCAACAACAAGGTTGCTGGTTCAATTCCCACATGGGATGGTGGACTGTTCCCCCTGCAACTAAAGATTGAAAATGGCAACTGGACTTGGAGCTGAGCTGCGCCCTCCACAACTAGACTGAAGGAGAACGACTTGACTTGGAGCTGATGGGCCCTGAAGAAACACCCTGTTCCCCAACATCCCCCAATTAAAAACAAACAAACAAAAACAAAAACAACGTGAAGTGGAGGAAAACACACCACTTTGAAGCCTCATTATCAAGCTTTACACGGCCAATACGCATACTTTATTCAAAGCTGAAACAAAACTGCGATCCAACACTCAGGTTCTTTGGCACTCTACAATTTGCTAATTAAGTCTTATTGAGAAGCTCAAAAGCCACCTCAAGCTTTAGAATGCTGTAATTTCTGAAAAAAATCGGGTAATTACAGTATAGTCTTGATGTTAAATTTAATTATTGCACAAAAGCCAGGCCCAATAACACTCGATACAGTCGGCACAGCTGCACTTGGTGGCAGGGAAGCACATTAATCTGTTAATCAGTATTATGTGACAAGTAACTGAAGGCAAATTTGCCAGGTTGATACAAGAGCTCTTTTTCTAGAACCACAACTAAAACCATAAGCACAGTCTGAGAAAGCATAATTATTGGTTTCCCTTAGCCAATGATAGTATACTAGTTCTAGTGTCTTCGTTATAAAGTATAATTATTTCTTTTGTGCAAACCACAAAACTAGCTATCATGCAAATACGGCGGAAGTCATGGGCGGTGGGAGCAGTTGGCCCAGCACACCATCGTTCCTGCTTCTGGGAATAGAGGCCCTTTCCAGGTGGGAGCCCATTTCTCATGGCTCCATGGCACCAGCCCTCCCTCCCCTCCTTCAGATCAGCCCCACGGCCCACAAGGAACCAACCAGAATCTGCATGAGACCTGAGAAACCTCATCAGGGCACCTGGTGCCTGCAATGCCTAAAACCAGATATTGACACCCAGGCTTTTTACTTACACGAGCCAAAAAGTTCTCTGTTGTTTCTGTCTGTCTAAAATGGATTTCTGTTACTTGCAAGAGAGAGGAGCCCTGACTTCTCGACAGTTCTTCCCTGCCTATTAAAAATCACAAATTCAGCTTTGCTGCTACTGACATAACTATTGCTAACGATAACGGTAGAGGTAGTGAAATAACCACAGAACAGTTTCTGATCATTTAGTTTGTGGCGGGTGCTGTGCTGAGAGCGTAAATGTATTTTTTTGTCCCGTGTTAATAAAGCGAAACCAACTTTCTCATGCGGTGGTAAACAGTATTGGGACTAGGCATGCTTTCTTGTTCCTGTGTGAAATAGTACTGAGAACTAGCAAACAGTTACCTGCTCCCACACATGCTTCATCCAGAAAGAAAAGCTAAACACCAGCTAAAATAGTTTACGTATCAAAACGAGCAACATTCTCATCAGGACCCACTCTGGACCCTCAGCTCCTGCTGTGCCCACCAATGCAAAGATATTTTGTTATTAACTCTGCCCAATCCTAACCAGTTCTCCAGTTTGAAAGATCTGCTACAAACGCTCAGCCAAGGCCCTCAGCCCAGAGGAACGCTCCCCACGTTGCCCTTGAGAGCCGGCTATGGCTCTGCCAGCATTCTCTCTCACTGCAGTAGTCCTAACGGCCGGAGATGTGCATGGCTGACAGACCTGTCTGGTGATCTTCAGGGAGCTGGGAACTGACGATCTACCCTACTGCACTTAATTCAGACTCTTCAAGAGCATCTGGCTGGTCCTCTGAGCAGACAGAGGAGTCTCCTCTGCAAGCCTCCCAAACGTGTTCCTAGGAAGCTGTAAGCAGCAATGAGGCTGGGTGCGCCTCCCGGGCAATGCGAAACACATAGGTCATTGAGAGGCAAGGATGTGTTGGCCAGAAATGAAATACACAACATGAACTGCCTGACAACAGTTTATAGGCTTAGTAAGGTTTCCTGCCACAGTTCCACAAAAGAAAAGCATACGTTCTCCTAGATTTATCTCACATAGATTTCTATCACTGACTCCACGCAAATTATCTCAGGAAGTTACTTTCTTGGACCCCATCTAGGCTCAGTGAGGGACTAACATGGCCGCACATCACTTGGGACACAATCAGAGGAATCCTATTGTTAATATACATATGACTTACAATGTAAGAAGGAAAAACAAGTTTACTTTTACGGGAAAACGAGACCTGCCAAGTGGCAGCAGGCGTTATTTTCTGATCCTTCTACACCTACCGTACAAATCTTCCTCAGCATCAGATTCTTCCAGAGAGATCTGAGGCTGGGCTTTCACTTCCAGGTTTCTGCTTAGCCAGCTGGTTTGCTCCAAGGAGGAACCTGCAATGTTCCCCACAGCTTCTAGGAGTTTTTGAGTGACTTCCTGAGAGGAATCAGGAGAAAGAGGAAAGGAAGTTAGTTAAGGAAAAGCATCGTAAGTGCCTAAAACAGCACCATCCAATAGAAATGCAACGCCAGCCACACTGAGGGCCGCATGGGTAATACGAACTTTTCTCGGAGCCACGTTAAAAGGTAGTAGAAGGAAACAGGTAGGTAATGCTGAACCTAACGTATCCAAATATCATCAACATGTAATCAATGTAGAAATTAACGAAATTTTGCTTTCTTTTCTTGTGTGCTGTCTGGTCTTGTGTGCTGTCTGAAATCGATGTGTATTTCACACTCATTAATTCATGAGCCAGTTGCTCAATAGCCACGTGGCCAGTGACGAGTACGTTGGCCAATGTGGGAAAAACAGATACAGGAAGTCACGGCTGCACACTGCATCGAGCAGATCAGCTTTCTGGTTTAATCTTTAGGCTCATGGGTTCTTACTAGAAATGCACCTTTCCATAATATAAGAAGGAGCAAAATTAAATACGTTAAATTGACTTGGCGGGGGTGAAGAGAGGAGTCAGACGTATCAGGAATACAGTCAGTCAGAACCTGCTCAAATATCTGGGATAAAGAGATGGGAACACTTAGCAGGTTTCTCAGGCCAGTGTCAGCCAAGTGTCACCAGCTAAAGGGCCGTCCGTTCCTGATGTGCACGATCAGCCCACAGCGGTGTCAGACGTGAAGCACGAGCATGGCTGCTGGCCGGGCTGCAGGAGGGTGCACCTGAGGGAATTATACCTCCGGGAAGCCTGGGCAGAGGTGTGTGTGTGGACGGTGCCAAGAGGGCAGGTCAAGGGAAGGGGCTGAGAGCTCAGAGGAGCTCCCATCTCATGTGCCGAGAGTGGACGGAGAAGCACAGGGTGCCTCGAAACAGCAGGAAGGAGTTGGTGCTGGGGTGGCTGGGGCATCATGGGATAGAAGCAGGGGCCCACCTAGACGCTGACCAAAAGGAGCAGCGGTGCGTGAGGCACACCAGCTACACCCGCTGAGGAAGCGCCTGAGGCCAAAGCTCTGAAGGGGCGGGGGCTGGCCGGCTGCAGCTCACAGACTCGCCAGGGGCGGTTCAGCAAGCGCTCCCCAAGCACTGGGCTGCAGCGCCTGCACGAACATGATGCTTTCTTCTCTGCAAGCTGAGGCCACAGGAGCCACCTGAGTTTTCTAATTATGCTTTGCTGTGCCTTACACAGAACTCCAGTGCCTCAGAACTGGACCTGGACAGACCCTCCACAAATGCCTGGGAGCGAAAGCCAGAAAACGTATACACCCCAGCTTAAACTGGAGCCTTTGACTCAAAAAACCCTTCAATCAATGATTGTGATGCCTGCAAAATAGTGATTTTTTTAAAACTCTATCATCACTTCTATTTATAGTTGGCATTCTGCTCGAAGGAGAAGATTTTCTTTCTGCTCTGGGTAAGTTATACTTTGAATTTTCAGTATTTTTGAAATTTCCTATGAGTATATATTGCTTTAATGGGGGGGGGGAGAAAGCATTTAAGGGAAGAAATACGTATGTAGGATTATCCCAATTATGCTTAACACGTTGCGTACGGATCACGATAATCTTCACGAGGGATTTAAACCCCGCCTACGCAACGTGTTAAGGGTCAGCTTTGCATACACCTGCGTACAGGGGGAAGGAGATCGCAGCTGGCAGATTCCTCAGCAGACACTCAAGCTGAACACAGGAACCTCCACCAGGAAATGATCGAGCCCTCTAAAAATGGTAACACAGGAAGTGAGGGCTGAGAACAAATGCAAATTGAAGCCCCGATTCCGCCCGGTGTTTATTTGCTATGATATCCTCTAAAGATGGACGGCACCCCTGGAGCAGTGACTCTGCTGAACTCCCTCACGTACGAACCTGCAGGTCTTTTTGATCCTTCTTGCTCTCTAGGCTGGGGGTCCTTGTTACAAAGTCATTCAGCATGCTGTTGAGAGAAAATCAGCTTCAGACTGAGAATGCTACAGAAATAAAATTTGTTCCAGTAGAAAAATAGGACACTGTGAAAGTTGTGATGGTACCTGAGAAGCAGAAAGTACCCGGGCGGGGCTAGATTCAGCTGCACCGACTCCTTTAACACGCCCAGCAGTGAAGGAAAGTTCTCTTGCAAGGCTGTTACCGGGAGCCTGCTTTCACAAGACACAGGAAAAAGTACCCAACCATAAACAAGTCAAAACATTTATTTACAAGCACATTTTAGATCCAGACAGTTGGAAAGCAGAAGGAAGATGGCATATCTGACTGCTCTGCTTATTCTCTTGTCAATGGTAATGTACCCAAGCTGAATTTTGGTATTCTGTCAAGAACTTGGAGTTTGGAGACCTGACATCCTGACGCTGACAGGTCAGGTGCTCCTAGTTTCCTCTACAAAGTGAAAGCCTTAAGCTAGAGGACGTCTTCGATCGCTTGGGCCTGTCTAGACGGAACATTCGGCTTCTCCCACATTGCTGGTAACATGACCACCCATCCGAAGGTCATTAATCGATAGGTCCAGGGGTCTCCCGCCAGGAAGCTGACCTTCAGCAGCCCTTAGGTCAAGCCTCTGGGGAGTGAGGAGGAGTTAGGATTGTGGCCGTAAAGCGGGGCCACACAGCACAGCGTGCTGCAGCTCACCCATAGCCAGAGGGCCGTAGGTTCAAATCCTGGTCCTGACTTACTCCTGAGTGACCTTGGGAGTGCCTCCTCTGCAAAAGGATAATTAAAAGTCTAACCTGTAGCTGCTGTGAAAGCTCAGAGGTCACTTAGGCCACTGTAACAGACACTGGCTAATGTTACCATCATGTCAGCTCTCAAGAGATGTGACCAGCACATCTCACTCTAGGAGGAAAGGAGTACAGTGATGCTCACAGTGAACGGTCCGTGGCTGGTCTGAACTGAACCCCAGACCCAGGGACTGGGACTATGAGCCTTGATTTACCTTCCTGAGCCTTCAAGGTGCGGTGAGTAGGAATAACTATGGACTGTGAACCGTTAATCAAGGAGCCTGCACCTTGTGCACCTCCTGATAGATACGTGAGGACAGCAGGGCTTCCTTGCGAAGGGTCTATACCCTCTTTATTCTCGCTGCTGCAGCAGAGAACGCCCCTCACAGTGGCGTGATCTGGAAGCTGCACGTGGGATGTGCCACTGTAAGATCTGAATGAAGCCCCCGTACAGCTTCCTTTCCACCTGTGGAGAAATGCCTGGGGAATCCAATTCAGTACACTCCGCGACTACTGAAGACGGAGTGTAAGCTCAGTAAACCCAAGCAGAGGCCACCCAGCAGAACACGTGGGAAAGCATGAAGTACAGAACCAAAAATAATCATTCCTCCTTTTTCTAAAAGAAGTCTTAAACACTTTCCTGGGGGGTAGGGGGTATCAATTTCATGCAAACTGTTTCTTTAAAAGTTTATCAGTCTTCACATAAAGCTTTGCTGACATAAAGTGTTCAACTTACAGCACATGGATATTTAAATATCATGTTAGATCTCTGGAGAAGGAAAAGTAAGATCATCGGGGCATTCCCACGCCTCAGGAAAGAATCAGGACACCACTAAGATACCTTCTGAACTAGGACTCTCCAGTAGTCAAGAAATATGATCAGAGTGATTGTTTATAATCATTGTAACAGCACCTGTACTTGAGAAATGGTTTGGAGGGGGCTGTATTACCTTTGGACGAAAGCATAGCAAAACTGCAACACAGGGATATCCACAAGGGGCGACTTCTGCAAATTAAAGCAAAACCAATTACTCCAAGTGGGTAAGAAATAAGGCTAAAAAAGAATTCAAATACAAAATGAAACAGATTCGACATCCTAACCAAGCAGAGGTTTTTAGCCAAAGAGTCTTTCAAATATAATAACAGATGTGAAAGTATCTCCCAGGTGCAACAGAAACAAATGTATCCTATGAGATGCCTAGTCCTTAGTGTCCCTTCTGACAGACTTCCAAAGCGATTCCCTTTATGTTTACCTTCTTTCCCTTCAGACTTTTAATAAGTATTCGTGGAAAATTTGGCATTATAATCAAACCTCCCAAAACAAAAAGGTGAGGGACCAATGGTTCACCCTTACGAATGCCTGTGACTAATTACAGACAAGAGACAATTAAAAATTCTAATTCTTAGCTCAAGGAATAACCTCAAACCCAGCCCAAGCAATGTCCCTCAATCTCAAGTGGCTAGAAGTACTTAGAAATTGGTTTACTCCTTGCTTGTGAATAGCTATTTGTAGAAATTATAGAAGTTGAGCTAATTAACTGAATTAACCACAAAACATCGTTTTTTTATTTGAACAGTCAGGCAAATAAATCTAGTTTTGTTTTTTTAGCCTGAGAGTAGAAGTTGCAGATATTTGCAGAAATTCCACTAATGTGAAGGAACAAAATCTAAACGTGCCTGCTCCATCCGTGTGCAAACGCTGTGGCTGAGCCTTCTTCTGAGGCTGCCACCTGTGGTTCTGCAGCTTTAACACCATTTCTAGGGGCTGACCGCCAGCGTGGAAGGTCCATGCCACCCGAGACCTGCTTGGTCACCAGTGCAAACCCACGCAGGATCTGATGGCCCCTCCACCCCCACCCTGCTCTTCCAGGGTTAAGTTACTTTAATATTTGTGTACAAGAGGGAAAGGCAACATGACACCAGACATTCATGGGCAACCCGGGTGTCTGGTCTCGGACCACCGACAAACAAGCCATCATGTTCACTCTATGTCGATTCCTTAAGCACTTAGCCGGTTCCATAATCTGGCCTCACAGTGTTAACTTTTAGGCTGTTTGTTATCTTCTTTTCGCAACTAGAAGACAGGCTGACAAATGGCAAGAACAGTTTCACTATTCACATGGTTGCACATGGTTGATTTTCAACAAACGTGGCATGAAGGGGACCAGGTCTCTGAGTAACCCTGATGGGTCAGAAGCCCAAGTAGGGCCAGGCCTTCCAGCACGGACATCTCTGTTGAGGGCGTCCCTGCGTCACGTGCAAGAGACCCTTTCAGAAGAGAAGCCCCAAATGGAGCGTTCTCCTCCAAGGCAGGCAGAGCTATAAACATTGCTAAAACAATGCTGAAGAAAAAGGACTACTGTATACATGAAATTTTCTTTTACATAAGCTTAACGGTAACCACTCAAAAAAAAATCCAGAACTGAGACATATAACAAAAAAAGAAGAAACAGGGAAATATCATAGAATACTACCATACTAGAATAACAGACAGCAACAAAAAGGCAAAGAAACAATGGAGACACTGAGCTACAAGAAAACAAAGACAGAATGATAGGAAATCCTCATATATCAATAATCACCCTAAATGTAAATGGACTGAACTCACCAATAAAAAGGCACAGAGTAGCAGACTGGATCAAAAATCAAAACCCATCCATATGTTGTCTCCAAGAGACACATCTCAGCTACAAGGACAAATACAGATTTAAAGTTAAAGGGTGGAATAGATACTCCAAGCAAATGGTACCCAGAGAAAAGTGGATGTTGCCATACTTTCATCAGATGAAACAGACTTCAGGATAAACAAGGTAACAAGAGACAAAGATGGACATTTTGGGCCTCCTGATGGCTCAGTTGGTTAGAGAGTGAGCTCTTAGCAACAGGGTTGCCAGTTCGATTCCCACATGGGCCCGAGAGCTGCGCCCTCCATAACTAGATTGAAGACAACGAGCCACCCCACCGCTAAGCTGTGGGCAGGGCGGCCAGATGGCTCAGTTGATTAGACCACCAGCTCTCAACAATAAGGTTGCCAGTTCAATTCCCGCATGGGATGGTGGGCTGTGCCCCCTGAAACTAAGATTGAAAATGGCGACTGGACTTGGAGCTGAGCTGCGCCCTCCACAACTAGATTGAAGGACGACTTGGAGCTGCTGGGTCCTGGAGAAACACGGTGTTCCCCAACATTCCCCAATAAAAAAAAGTAAGGAAAAAAAATGGACATTTCATAATGATACAGGGGACAATACAACAAGAAGACGTAACAATTACCAATATATATGCCCCCAATCAAGGAGCACCAAAATATACAAAGCAACTACTAATGGAACTAAAGGGAGAAGTTGACCAAAACACAATTATAGTAGGGGAACTAAATACGTCATTGATACCTATGAGCAGGTCATCCAAACAGAAAATCAGTGAGGAAATATCAGTCTTAAATGACACATTAGACCAAATGGACATAATTGACATTTATAGAACACTTCATCCTAGAACACCAGACTATGCATTCTTTTCTAGTGTACATGGAACATTCTCAAGGATAGACAATACGTTGGAACATAAAACTAGCCTCAGCAAATTAAAGAAGAATGAAATCATACCAAGCATATTCTCTGATCCCAAGGCTTTGAAATTGGATATCAACTGAAAAAAGAAGGCAGGAAAAAACACAAATATGTGGAGATTAAACACCATGCTATTAAAGAATGACTGAGTCAAAGAAGAAACAAAAGGAGAGATAAAAAAACAAAAACAAATGAGACTGAAAATACATCCTATCAAAATAATTGGGATGCAGCAAAAGCAGTAATAAGGAAATTTATATCATTACAGGCCTAGCTCAAGAAATAAGAAAAATCCCAAATGAACAACCTAATATTTCTCCTTAAAGAATTAGAAAGAAGAACAACAAATGAAACCCCAAGTCAGCAAAAGGAAGGAAATAATAAAAATTAGAGCAGAACTAAATGAAATAGAGAACAAAAAGACAATAAAAAAAATTAATGCAACAAAGAGCTGGTTTTTTGAAAAGATTATTAAAATTGAGAAAGCCTTGGCTAGACTCACTAAGATAAAAAGAAAAAGACACAAATAAACAAAATCAGAAATGAAAGAGGAGAAATTATCATGGATACCACAGAAATACAAAGGATCATCCAAGAATACTATGAAGGACTATATGCCACCAAATTCAGTAACTTAGAAAAAATGGACAAGTTCTTAGAAACATAGAGCCTCTCTAGACTGAATCACAAAGAACTGGAAAATCTAAATAGACTGATCAACAGTAAGGAAATTGAATCAGTCATCCAAAACCTTCCCAAAAGCAAAAGTCCAGGACCAGATGGCTTCACTAGTAAATACTACCAAACACTCAAAGAGGATCTAACACCTGTTCTCCTTAAACTCTTCCAAAAAACTGAAGAAGAGACAATACTCCCTAACTCATTTTATGAGTCCAACATTACCCTGATACCAAAACCTGGTAAGAATAACACACACACAAATTACAGACCAATCTCTTTGATGAATGCAGATGCAAAAATCCTAAACAAAATTCTAGCAAATTGAATACAACAATACATTAAAAAGATTATACATCACGATGAAGTGGGGTTCATCCCCGGGGCACAAGGATGGTTCAACATATGCAAATCGATCAATGTGATACATCACATAAACAAAATAAAAGATAAAAATCATATGATTACATCAATAGATGCAGAAAAAGCATTTGACAAGATACAACATCGATTTATGATTAAAACACTTAATAAAATGGGTATGGAAGGAAAATACCTTAACTTAATAAAGGCCATATATGACAAGCCCTCTGCTAATATCATCATTAATGGTGAAAAACTGAA
Organism: Rhinolophus sinicus; assembly: GCF_057876585.1. Lineage (NCBI taxonomy): Eukaryota > Metazoa > Chordata > Mammalia > Chiroptera > Rhinolophidae > Rhinolophus > Rhinolophus sinicus. Next base: position 7,672,071 of record NC_142517.1, read on the forward strand.
GCATTTTGCTCTATGTTCAGGAATACGACAGGGCTGCCCCCATCACCACTGTTATCCAACATAGTATGGGAAGTCCCAGCCAGAGCAACCAGGCAAGAGAAAGAAAGAAAAAGCATCCAAATTGGGAATGAAGAAGTTAAATTGTCACTTTTTGCAGATGACATAATTCTTTACATAGAAAACCCTAAAGCCTCCACCAAAAAGCTATTAGAAACAATCAACGAATACAGTAAAGTTGCTGGCTACAAAATCAACGTACAAAAGACCATTGCATTCCTATATACTTACAATGAAATCTCAGAAAAGGAAATAAAACCAATTCCTTTTGTAATTGCAACAAAAATAATAAAATACCTAGGAATAAACTTAACAAAGGATGTGAAGGGCCTATACACTGAAAACTATAAGACATTTTTAAAAGAAATTGAAGAAGGCACAAAACAAAGGAAAGACATTTCATGTTCAGGGATTGGAAGAATCAATATAGTTAAAATGGCCATATTACCCAAAGCAATATACAGATATAATGCAATCCCCATCAAAATCCCAATGGCATTTTAAAAAAGAAATATAACAAAAAATCATCAGATTTATATGGAATCACAAAAAACCCTGAATAGCCAAGCAATCCTAAGAAAAAGAACAAGGCTGGAGGTATCACACTCTGACTTCAGCACGTACTACAAAGCGACAATAATCAAAACGGGATGGTATTGTCAGAAAAACAGACACACAGACCAACGGAATAGAACTGAGAACCCAGAAATAAACCCTCATAAATATGGGCAGATGATTTTTGACATAGGAGCCAAAAACATATAATGGGGAAAAGACAGCCTCTTCAATAAATGGTGCTGGCAGAATTGGAAAGCCACATGCAAAAGAAGGAAACTAGACTGCTTTCTGTCACCATGTACCAAAATTAACTCAAAATGGATCAAAGACCTAAACATAAGACCTGAAACAAAAAAGTGCATAGAAGAAGCATAGGTACTAAACTTATGGACCTTGGGTTCAAAAGGGGATTTTATAAATTTGACCTCAAAAGCAAGGGAATTAAAAGCTAAAATAAATGAATGGAACTATATCAAACTAAAAAGCGTTGGCAAAAGAAACCACCAACAGAACAAAGAGGCAACCAACAGAATGGGTGAAGATATTTGCAAACAATGCTTCTGATAAGAGGTTAATATCCAGAATATATAAAAAACTCGTAATACTCAACAATAAAAAGACAAACAATCCAATTAAAAAATGGGCAGAGAGGGCAGCTGCTGGTTAGCTCAGTTGGTTAGTGCGTGGTGCTCATAACACCAGGGTTGCCATTTCGATCCCCGCATGGCCCAGTGTTAGCTGTGCTCTCCACAACCAGATTGAAACAACTACTTGACTTGGAGCTGATGGGTCCCGGAAAAATACACTTAAAATAAATAAAAGGTTTAAAAGAAACAAACAAAACAAAATAACTGAGCAGAGGACCTGAACAGACACTTTTTCCAACAAGACATACAAAAGGCCAAACAGATATATGAAAAAATGCTTGGGGCCGGCCTGGTGGCTCATGCTGTTAGAGCTACATGCTCCTAACTCCGAAGGCTGCTGGTTCGATTCCCACATGGGCCAGTGGGCTCTCAACCACAAGGCTGCAGGTTCAACTCCTCGAGTCCAGCAAGGGATAGTGGGCTCTGCCCCCTGCAACTAAAATTGAACACGGCACCTTGAGCTGAGCTGCCGCTGAGCTCCCGGATGGCTCAGTTGGTTGGAATGCGTCCTCTCAACCACAAGGTTGCCGGTTCGACTCCTACAAGGGATGGTGGGCTGTGCCCCCTGCAACTAGAAACGGCAACTGGACCTGGATCTGAACGGCACCCTCCACAACTAAGACTGAAAGGACAACAATTTGACTTGGAAAAAAAGGCCTGGAAGTACACACTGTTCCCCAATAAAGTCCTGTTCCCCTTCCCCACTAAAAAAAAAAAAAATCTTTTAAAAAAATGCTCAACGTCACCAGCTACTAGGGAAATACAAATCAAAACCACAATGAGATATCATCCCCTCACACCTGTAATAATGGCTATCATCAACAAGACAAATAATAACAATTGTTGGAGAGGCTGAGGAGAAAAAAGAACTCTCATATACTACCGGTGGGAATGTAGCACAGCCATTATGGAAAACAGTATGGAGGCTCCTCAAAAAATTAAGAATAGAATTACCATATAACCTAGCTCTCTCTCTCCTGGGTATCTACACAAAAAATCTGAAAACATTTATCTGTAAAGATATATGTACCCTGATGTTCACTGCAGCATTATTTACAGTGGCCAAGACATGGAAACAACCAAAGTGTCTTTTGATAGACGAATGGATAAAGGAGATGTGGTATATACACACAATAAAATACTACTCGGCAATAAGAAAAGATGAAATACTCCCATTGGTGACAACATGGATGGGTCTTGAGATTATTATTGTAAGTGAAGTAAGTCAGACACAAAAAGTCGAGAACCATATGATTTCACTCATATGTAGAATATAAAACTGAAAGCAACAAAGGAACAAGACAAACAAAGAAACAAACACTCATAGACACAGACAACAATTTAGTGGTTACCAGAGGGTAAGGGAGGAGGGGGTTGGTAGATGAGGGTAAAGGGGGTCTAATATATGGTGATGGAAGGAGAATTGACTCTGGGTGGTGAGCACACAATGTGATATATAGATGATGTGTTATAAAAATATACACTTGAAACCTATGTAATTTTACTAACCATTGTCACCCCAATAAATTTAAGAAAAATATAAATAAGTAAAAATAAATTGCTAAAATATTCCCCGTCAGTTTTCTCACTATGGGGTGAAAAATGGCTGAAACATTTCTGATTCCAAGGTTCAGCTTTTGTTCACCATTCCGAGTGGGATATCTTGGTTATAAAGAGTCTTATTGTGGTAAATATACATTAAATGTAGTATCTTAACCATTTTTAAGTGTACAGTTCAGTGGCATTCAGTGTATTCCCATTTTTGGGCAACCATCCATGTGCAGGACTTTTTCATCTTCCCAAATGGAAACTCTGTCCCCAGTAGACACTAACTCCTCCGCCAGCCCGACAACCATCATTCTGCTTTCTGTTCTATGAATCTCACTACTCTAGGGACTTCTTATACATAAGTGAAATCGGGTGATATTTGTCCCTTTGTGACTGTCGTATTTAGCATAATGTTTACAAGGTTCATCCATGTGTCAGGAGCTCCTTCCTTTTTAAGGCCAATAGCTCACTCACTGCATTTATGTACAATATCTTGTTCATCCATTCATCTATTGATGGGTGGTTTCTATCTTTTACCATTTTGAATAATGCCATTGTGAACACTGGTGTACAAAAACCTGTTTGAGTAACACTATATACATATTTTTAATAATCACTTTGTCCATTCCGCTAATTTTTATTTAGAGAATTATTCTTAAATGTTTCCTAACTGTATAATTTTAAATCACTTGATAGAAGGCAATTATTTCAAGATTGAAATAAATCCCTAGTTTCTACCAAATTAATTAAGAACAAAACAGCTCCTACAATGTCCATGAAGAGGTCTTTTTTGGTAAAAACAGAAACCGCTAAGGGTATTAAAAACGTTAAACCACTAAGTCTGTTCCGCCTCAAAACCATTGTGCACAACTGAAAAAGGCCTCCGTGCATCATAGACCCGCCCGACTGCTACGGAGAAAGTAAGCAGGAAAACTACAGCAGCTTCATGGTTCAATCACATCGGCCTTCAAATCACTGCTTTTACTGAGGCCAGATGAAATCTCTTCTTTCTCAGAATGTTGTTATGTCCTCTGACATGTATTTTCTACTTTTATAAAAATTATGCAAAATTTTAACTTGTGCTTTGACAAAGCAGCTCTCCTTGACCGAACTCTAGTCAGGCTCCTCCAAGGCCTCTTCCAGGTCGGAACCTTGGCCTGTACGGCTTGACTCTTTCAGCACAAACATTCCGTCCACCCTCCAACAGTAAGGGGCTTGAACAAATGCCAGCATGGTTTCTAGCAGCTCAGGGCTGTGTCTCTAGATGATGACCCAGCCCTTGAAACGCCTGCCTGAGAAAGCTCTAGGCTTTCAAACAATCTGCCATTTGTTTAGCCAATATCTGCGAGGCTCCTGACCTCCCTTTCTTAGAGCATTTATTAAGAAAAGTGTAAGTTATCAATCCTCCCTCTGTCCCTTTGAGATGTATATGCATCCCCTAAAACCCATGAATGTCTTTCTCAAGGACCTTCTCTTGGAAATATCATCATCAGGAAAGACAGGGTCCCGGTCTCCCAGTCCCGGGAGTGTCGGCGCTTACCTTCCCTAAGCACTGCGAGCAAACCCTGAGGGTGTAATCAGTGACCACCCACTGCCGGGGTTTTGTAATTTTCTACTTCCCTGACTTTGCTGGAGCCCCTGCTCGTGATCCCTCGCCTCCCCCTCATTCTGGTGAAAATACCTGGTGATGTCTGCACAAATCAGAACCGAGCTTGGCTCTCTGCCCCACCGCAGTCGTTACTGAATAAAATCAGTCTTGACCACTTTTAACTAGTGTCTGGCGTTGCCTATCTTTGCCGAGTTCCAGGCTGCCAAGTTCCCTGGGGAAAGTGCCAGTTCCCCTCTCTAGAGGTTTTATTCCATTTGGTGTGCAGCAGGTCCTTGATTAGAACTCAGGACCGGCCAGGGCGCTGTGCCGCAGGGATCCAAGGATGAAGGGTGATTCCTGACCGCAGGCGGTCCTCACCTTAACCAGGGGCACCGAAACCTGTGGAGCACATTTCACGCCATCTCCCCAAAGCCCCGTGACAACACCTCCGTTTTTCATCCGCAAATTCCTACTTGCTCTTGCGACCTCTATTTCCCTCCCAAACACAATTTATAAGACGTGGAGTTACGAGAACGGCATGCGTCCATATCTGGAGTTTGCCCTGGCTCTGACCTCGTCGCCTCGGAGCTGTGGCGGCCTCTTCACCACCTCCTTCACCAGCTGCAGCACTGTATCCACCTGCAGGGCACTGAGTGCACAAACCAGGTCCACGAGGGTTAGCTGGGACGCACTTGCCACCGGGACAATCTGCCAAGAAAAGAGTAATTCCTTTAAAGCCCACAGAGAGAAAACAAAAGTCAAAACAACACACAGAAAGTATTCTAGAATAGTGGCCCCTGGAGAAAGAGATTTGTTTTAGTCCTTTCAATGAATATTTAAATGTAAACTGGGTAAAGGGCTCTATTGGTGGAAATCGAGTGAGTTAAGCATTTAATCACAACGTAATCGGCTGATACAAATTAGGACTAAAAGGTGCAGTTGACGATGGGCAGTAACACTGGTATGTTCAAGCTTAGAAAGCATTTTAGAAATAGATACTTAACTTGAAGGAAACAGGCTGGCATCAAGAGATAGCCCCAAAGGTATGAGGACAGTAAGAAAATCAGGTTCACACCAGCTGGCCTTAACAGGAAGCCCTGGTGTGAGAGGCAAACGTTGATACAAGTCTGCATCACATGGTCATATGAACTTGGAACTCTCAGGTTTATCACCAGGGAAGGACCCCACAGGTTACGCAGGGTGGCTGGGGTCACCAGCCACTCACACCTCCAGGGACTAGGAGCCCATGTTGGGCACTGAGATAGTGTCCAGGGGGTGGGAAAGACCCTCTGAGGGAGGTTCAAGGTAGGAACCTAGATGGTCAAGAGCTGGAACAAAGGAAGAGGGATGCTGGTTTTGCAAAAATAGGAAAACCAAGCCCCGGAGGACCTCGTGATAGACCAGCCAGTGGATAAAGAATGCACGAAGCGCAAACTCAAGTTGGGGCCTAAGAATGTGATCGTTTACATTTCCTTTACCATCGCGGACAAGCATAGTTTTTATAAATGAAAGAAGCGCAACATTAACTATGGACTTTGGGCAATAATGACGTGTCATGGGGGGGGGGGTGTGAACCGTGGGGGAGGGCATGCCATGACAGGAGTGTATGGGAACTGTGTGCACCTTCCTCTGATTTGAACTTTTAGGCTGTGAACCTAACGTTGCCCTAAAAACATGAAGTCTTTAAAAAAAAAAGTTCTTTTAAAAAGCTGTAAGATGGTACTACAGCCAGGGAAGGGCCGGCAGGCATCCTCACAGGTAGGACAATGAACCTACTTTAGGGTCATTCCTTAAGCTGGGGTAGGCTCGCTGCGGACTGCTGTCGATGTATACATTACATACATCTTGGATGGGTGCTATTAGACATTAGCTTTAAGAGGTGAAATAGAAATACTATCTATTCACTATAGAGAGATCAGAAAACAGAAGTGGAGGTGGGTGGGCTCCACTCCCCACCCACCCAACACACATATCCAGCTGCAACAAGATTCAGCTGTATGATCTCTTGCACTTAAAACTGCTTGAATACTTTCCCACGTCGGCCTCCGACCTCACCTTTGATTACACACGACTTTCTGGCATTTTTGTAGAGGAAGTTTAGCAACTACCTTAATTTTTTAACTTTACCTTCATCTTACTGTGACGTTTAACTTTTTTTCTGCCCCACACGGCTGCAACAGCGGCTGTTAACTGAACTCCGAGATGGGCCGTCAAGGGGTTCAAGAAGTCTAAAATTTTTTGTCGTATAGTCTAAAAAATAGGGGGAAAAGTTATGGCAGAGTAGTGTCAGGGCTCTCGTGCACTTGATACTTCACCACCACCGTCTGTAAGCACTGGGAGCAGGCCTGGGACCTGTCAGTGGTCCCAACACACCGGGATTGGGGGTTGGGGCTCCCCCCCAGAGGACGTGGACGTGGATGTGTGAGATGCATGGTGGGCAGACCGGTGGACACACGGCTGGCAGAGCTGAGTAGGAAGACTCTAACTAATAAGGACCACCATCCTGGCAGCCGTGAGCAGGGCAGGGGGGAAGGAAGCCACCCACACTTTACAGTGAGAGCGGGGAGACCACACAGCAGAGCCAGCACCATTCCCATCCCAAGACCCCCAGCCTCAGCTTGTCTCAATGGGCCCAGGAAAGGCTCACCCTCATTAGACAGATGCTCTTCAATTTCCAGAAATAAGTACCATTTAACTAATTTTATTGTTTAATCTATTTTAAGTAAACCCGAAACCTGGCCTGGATCACTCACCACCCTCCCTGTCACTACTCATGGATTTTCCTAAGTCCCTGGAATGGCCATGCTCCTTCCTCTGCAAACCCCGTGGGTCTCTGAGCCTCTAGCACCCCTCCCCCAGTCAAATCCTCCTAAGCTGGGCTCTAAGTGCAGCCGCTCTGCCTCAGGAAGGCCAGCCTGACCCCAGACCAGGGCACGTTCCTGGGCTGCACCCTGCTTTTTTCTGTAGCATTATCATCATCATTTTTAAATTGCTGGTTAATGTCTATATCTGCCACGAGGGCAGGGACTTCCTCTATCCTGCCTGTAAACGGGGCTGGGGACACAGCAGCAGGCACGCAGATGTTTGTCAAATGCATGAATTTACTGAATGCTTACTATGTCCCCACTGCCTATGTTTAGTAACACGCTGAATATGACTGAGCACGGGATGGAGATGTCTGCGCTATTCCACCATGGATTTGGGGTACCCGTCCAAGGCCTTGGTCCTTCAGGGAGGGCTTAAAGTTAAGTGCTCAACAAATGTTGGCCATCATCAAAATGAATCCATCAGCCTGTGAGATAGAATACTAATAACAGACCCATTTTACAGATGAGAAAACCGAGGCTCAGAGAGGTTATGTGCCAAAGGGATTTCTTAACCTTTTTTTAAAGAAGATCTGGGCTTTAAGCAAGTTTCTGCTGTAACTTGAGATACAGATTTCCCTTGGAGGGTAGCCCTGGAACAGACAGAATATTCCAGAGGCCTGTGTATCACAGTACCTAAAAGCACCCTGGGTCTACTCCCACTGTCGCCGCTTATCAGGTGTGCAGTCAAGGGCAAAGCACTCACTGTCTGTGCCCCAGTGTCCTCAGCTGTAATTGGAGAATAACAGTATCTACCTCATACGTGAGAACTAAATATGCTCATAAATGGAGACTGTTCTGGATGCTGCCTGGTATCATGCTTCCAACAGAGGAAACTGCAGCACAGGGAGGTTAATGAACTTGCCTGTGATCTCAGGGAGCTGCTGAGCAGGGAGTGGAGCCATGCCATCTGGCTCCACGTGCTCTGAACCGCTCTGCTCAACCCAGGCTCCCAGATGCCTGCGTAAGTCCCAAGACCACCCCTGGCAAAGGGCGCCCAGCTAACATGAGACAAGGCTGCCACACACAGTAGAGCAGAGATCGAGTCACATGTCTGGATGCTTCTGAAGCAGGCTGTTATACCCGAGGGAGAGTGAACAGACATGTTCTATGTTGTGCGTTCCTGGTTTAATAAAAAAACTCAAAGACACCCCCAAATTCCATCCCGACGTGCCCATGTGTACAAGGCACCATTAAGAGCAGAACACAGAGATGTCTTAATAGAGAAGCTTGAGAGAAACAGGTGAGGACTTATGGTACCCCACATCAAACCTCCAAAGACTTTCTTTTCAGTTACAAAAAAAAGAAAAAACGGCAAAGGGGAAATAAAATAGGCTAAAAACCACTCAAAAGTCTACTTTTCCATGAACAGAAAAATGACTCATAATACACAAACTGGAGATTTCTCCTTCAGACTTACTTCTAACTTGGGTTTTATCGAGCACATTATGTTTGATTATTTATGTGTATATTCCCATACCTATTTATTTTTGGCAGGACAATACAAGACAAAAGAAATAAAACACTGGAAGAGCTCACCTTGGTGGTTTTAAAGTAAACGGAAGAGGATCCCTTTGTGGCTCCAAGGAGGTCCACGGGTCTCTTCTGCGCCTCCTCTTTTCTGAGAACATTCCAGAGAAGGGCCATGGTGTTAACGATTCGAGGCAGCTCTTCCAGAATGGCATTCTTAGCATTTTTTAAATTGGTGGGATCACCTACAACAGTGCTCTAGAAATGAAAATGCACATGAGACCTGGCTGCGTCTGTGGCAGCTTTTCCCTTTCCGTGAGGGCGGCAGCAGGTCCCACACGTGGGGTGGAAGCAGCACACTGCCCTGTGCATCTGAACCATGGTTTCTTTCAGAGACGGACGTCTGTGAGCCTGACACTCCACGTTACAAACTCTGTCAGTCATTCGCCCAAAGCATTACCTAACTGCGTTCTCAAATTTAACCTTAGGTAGGGTAGAGCAACTATTAATAACAGCTCAACTGTCTCCCAAGGCAGACTTCACAAACACCACGAGAGCAAGTAAAGAACACGTGGGAATGAAAAGGAAGATAAGCCCGAAATCAAGCAAGTGGCTTTACATTTTATCCCAAATGTCTTTACTGAACAAACAATGGGCTAGAACTAAAGGAGTATCAGAAGAACCAAACCATACTTGCATTACTACGTATATAATTTGCATACATATTTGTATACATGTTGGCATAATATTTGCATTATTTACATGCAGACGTGTTTACATACACATTTGCATTACTTACATAGGTACATTTCTTATTTGAAACAATCATAACTCAGTGAAGACAAAACAATGTTATGTAATTGCCTCCAACTCAGAAAAAAAAATAATTTACCTTTTTATTTTGGTTGGGTTGTTCCAAAAGACAAAAATGACTAATGGTTGTCAGACCCTCCAACAGAGTTAGTGGATAGTCCGGAGAAATGTTTTCTCTCTTGGAGGTTATGCTTTGGTAGAGAAACAAGAAAGTGGTTTTGAGAATTTTGTAAGAACGAGGCCATGACGGTTTTTAATACAAACATAGAAACCAGAGAGATATTACTATCTTAACTAAACCGGGGCTCTCAGACTGAAATACTGTTATAACAGCGACAGGCATGTTGTGTGCTATTTTATACACATGCAGTTACTCTGGGAAAATGTTTTCAGATGTTTTAAAATTTCTGTGAAGGTGATTCATGATGAGACCAGTAAAGTTAACAGGGCTTGTGAGCTGGCAGGACAGGACAGGCAAAGAGTTAACAGGGAGGAGCTTGTGAGTTAGCAGGAACGGGATTAAAACCTCACTGCTTGGCACTGCACCTGCAAACTGACAAGCACCTTACATCCATCATAGGTGGGTACAGAACCGTTCCTAATCGCAGCGGCAACCCCCTGTAAGCTGACATCCATCGTAGATGGGAACAGGATAGTTTCCAGGAGAAGACAATTGGAATGGCAGCCCCCCTGCGAGCTGACAAGCACCCTAGACAAATGTAAAACTCAAGCTAACCAGAAATCTGCCACAGCTCTGTCAGACTGCCCTGGCAAAACTCCTTTTGTCAGTTCCAAACAGAACTCTCCCTCTCTGCCTGACTTTCAAGAAACCTTCTCTTGTTCTTGTAGAGTCTCATGAATGCTTTCATGGTCTATGCATGACCAGGGGTTAATTCTACGCCAACACAATTCACGTTTTTATTTGTTTTACAAACATAACGGTGTGACTGACTTGTCCTGCAACACTGAGCTAGCCTGGGTAGTTGTGTGGAATTAGAAAGACAGGATCTGAACATTGCGTTTCGTGTCACCCCTCTTGACAATGCTCAGCAGGCTTCTGATTAGGAAGAAGTTCTCCTCCAACTGGCTTCTACGGCAAATGCACCATTTATTACAAAAACTACCATTAAAGCAATAATAATGCATTGCAAGGGCTCACCGTACCTGACAGAGAGCTTCACAGACTCGCTTTCATACTGTTTGACCAGCTCATCCAAGTTCTTGCAAATCTGGACAATGAAGGGTGTCACTGTCCAGCCCAGGGACTTTCCGAAGTACGGCAAGGAATGCGTGACCAGGCTCACCCAGGCCGGGTGCATGCCGTAGCCGTAGGCGGGCTGCAGGCCGCGTACCACCGCGGACACCAGCAGCCCCTGGGAGGTGAGCGGGTGGGGCTGCACGTACTGCATGGCGCCGATGGCCTGCTGGAAGTCCAGGGCCCTCCGCCACTCCCGGGACAGGTCCGGCTGGTTCTCAGCCTCCTCCTGGGCCTGGCCCAGGTGATGCTCCAGCACGATCAGCACCTGCAGGAGCTTCAGCAGCTCGATCTGCAGGGGGTGCTCGCTCCAGATCTGGTCCTGGCCCAGGTGGATGAGACTCTCCTCGAAGAGGCTGTCCTCTCGTGGGGCCCGGCCTCGCTCCGGGGTGGCCAGGCCGTAGCGTTTCTGGCTCGTGTGCATGGACGCTGACAGCGACAGCAGGATGAACTCCTGAACTTTGCACCTGTGCAGGAAGCTGCGGATGAACTCCACGTCCTTCCCTCCTGCGGACTTGGCCATTGAGACGAGCTGCGTCATTATTCTAATCAAAACCTCCACACTCTTGACCTGCACGTCCCGGTTGCCCAGGACGTCCCGGTGGGAGACCTTTGAGTAACAAGGGTAATAGCTGCGCAGGAAGCTCAGGCACAGGTAGGTGAGCAGCTCGAGCAGCAGTGAGTGGGGGCACACGTTGGGAGACTGGGTCTGGAGTTTTCCGTAGAAACTCTGGCCAACGAGGGCCTCCTGGTGGCGAGCGAGGAGGTTGGAGATGAGGTTGAGGTGTGCGGTGGAGCTGGTGTCCATGCTGGTCGTGGACACGGCCTCGATAAACTCCTTGGGGTTGGTTTTGAGCACGGCCTCTAACACTGAGAAGGCGTAGAGGACTCTCCGGGAGTCGTAAGGCTGCAGGTAGAGCAGGATGTGCTTGAACAAGCCCTCGATCGTCTCCTGCCTTTCCCGCTGCTGCTTCAGCAGCCTGGACGTGGTGAGGGCCTGCAGCTCCAGGTCGGCCTCCTCGTCACTGGAGAAGGACTCCGAAGCCTGGGTCTTGTCCGAGTCCATGCGCGCCAGGCTTAGCTTGGCACTGGGCTTGTAGGTTTCCGCCCGGAAGGCCGCCAGCAGGGCCGAGCGCCTGGGGTAAACCCTGCCGCCCGTGGGGATGGGTGCGCAGCAGGTCTCTTCATTGCTCAGCTCCTGTGGGTCGTGGGAAGGGGAGGAGAAGGAGGAGGTGTTCTCGCTGTCCGTGTGGGCAGAGCTCGTGTCTGCAGACTCAGTGTGCTCGCTGCTCTCAGTGGCACCACAGGCCGTCCTGTCCAGAAGGTCCACGTAGTAGGGAAGGTCTTCCTCCGGCAGCTCGCCTCCCAGCGGGCCCTTCTCTGGTTCCTTCTCCACCTCGGCCCACATGGCCTCACGGTCCACAGTGGTGAACTGGCTCAGAGGTGTGCCTTCTTCCAGGCTGCCGTCCTGAGGCCCAGGCACTCCATACACCTCTCGCAAAGAGGCTTTCTTCCTGTTAAACCAACGATGCAAGTCTTCTGAAAATTACAAAATGATAAATGACTTCAGAACAGAAGGGTGAACTATGATAACCTACTTCTACAGTGATCTTCATCTTGAAGCCAGACAGAAATTCCCCCATGAAACTGTAACACCAGGGTCTAGATTACAGGACATAAGTAGACAAGTGAACAGGTCTTTAAAATGTTCAAAAATCAGACAATTTAGTTACACTGTCGTGGAAAATATTTATATGACACTGTCATGGAAAATATAAATATTGGGTGGAGGGTGATTTAAAAAAATGTGTATTGTATTTTCTCCCAGCATTTTCCTTTGAAGAACTGTATCCTACAGAAATGTCAGCAAGGCTTCAAAGCTTAAAAAGAGTATTCACTGAACTGTCTTGTGTAAAGACAAACTGGGAAGCAAACAAAACATCCGCAATAAGACATTGAAAAAAATCATGGCACTAGGGATCTGAACAACTATTGTCACCCCACTGGCTACTCAGATTGGGGAAGCAAGTGTCCTTTCTCTTTCAGAGCTAAACAGAGTCCAGTCCCTGATTTTGTTCAGACTCTCAGTAAGCAATCCAATTAAAAAGCTAAAATTAAAAAAGAAAAAAGAAAATCACAGCACATACATGCAATGGACTACTGTTCAGATTTTAAAAAGCTAGGTCTATATGCACTGACACGGAGCCATGTGCAGGATATATGAGGTACGAGAAAACAAAATCAGGCTGCAGAACCGAGCTGTATTAGATGAGCCCATTTAGGGGAGACTATAAAATACAGCTATGCAACGTTGGGAAGAATGCATGCCAAACCAGGAACGTAACTCGCTCTATCAGCTGGCATTACAAGGGACTCTCATTTGTGTTTTTACTTCTTTAGTATTCCAATTTTTTAAACAAGCAATGTTAGTACATCTGTAATCAGAAAATATACAACATTTTAAAATACTCAGATCTCTTTATAAAGGAGTGAAAGCCAGAAGTCTTTGGTATTGCCAAATACTTTTAATATGCAGCTTTCAACAAATCTCTTCCATGAACGTTAAGTAAGACCAGGCAAGAAGGAAGAGTAAGACATTAGAAATAGATGTGCTGCTGTTGCACACAGCAGTGTTTTACAAGCCGATTTCTACCAGACAACAGAAGTAGAGTGGGGGCAAGCAGCACACATCCAGTTGCCTCTGGAGAAGAATGTAGCAGAGGAAAGCTGAAGGCAGCAGCAAATATAGCAGCTGGAGGGCTGTGAGCCTTTTAAAACCCAATAAACTGTGGAGTTAAAACTTTCTTCTTAAAACAGAGAAAGGAATACTAAAAATTAAGCACTATAAATGACAGTCAAACTTTTAAGAAGCCGCTTAGTTAATACTTCCTTGAATTTTACTTTCTCATAACATGGAATGATGAAATGCCTCCTTTCTGAGACGCAGCCAGCTGGTCTTCCTGATGGAGAGCTAGAAGGTACAGTTTCAGGCAAGGAAACTGTGGAGGGAGAATGCCCTCTCAGAAGTCGTTGCTTACTTTGGTGCTAGGCTGCCTTTCTCTGTAGGTTAGACTGAGACAGACACAGAGTGTTTACAACCCAGCGAGCTAAAGGAACTAAAGTAATGCCGTTCATGAGCTATGCTAGACGTTAATCCTCGTTTACGGACCTCATCAGGTTTATTTCACTGTTTCTTTTCGGTTCTTCTTCCTTCCTACATTCTTTTATTTGTGTCAACGTTGCCTCTGGAAGTTCTCTGAATCAAAAGCCTTATTTCTTCTGCATTTCTGACTACGTGTTAACAGAATATTCTAGTTGGAAAGAACCTTAGAGAGCAGATAGAAAAGAAACCACTTACCCTGTCACTGAAGGCTCACAACTAAGTTATCTTTATAAGCTAATGTACAACTGACCAGGAGACATGCAAATTTCACATTCTCGGTCATTCGTATTTGAAGGCACCCTGAACTATCCTGTGCCCAGGTCTCAGCAGCGACCTGGACAGACGTAAGTGCTGGCCTCGTGAACCCACACCTCAGGCTGCAAGTGTCCCTTTCCAAGGGAAGGTGTTGGCTTTGGAGAAGTGAGGATAGAAGGTCTGTTATTCTCTCCTCCTACCTTACATGCTCTTGAACTACTTTGTCTGGCAAAAGAATCAAGAATTAGCTATTTTCCTTGGACCATGGGCTACTAAAATTTTCCTATTTTATAAAAAATCTGGTATTTTTAGTGAAAAGAAATCCACTACCTAGCATTTCTAAGTGCTCGTTCATCTGATGCTAAAATTTTAAAAGTCTGCACAAGTTTACAAAGTACCTTCACACTGTTTGAATCTGGCAAACCACCAAGTGGATCAGAGTGCCCTAACTGTCACAAGGTCACAAGGGGCAGCGGGATCCAGGCCGCTCTTTCCTCCCTCCGGGGCCCGGGGACCCGGGGACACAGAGCTGGCTCTGTGCGGCGTGCTCACCTGCCGAGTTCTCCTGCTTGAGGCAGTGAATGGAGGTCCGCTGGGTTTTGGGCTGGAGCAGGAGCAGGAGCACAGGTTCGAGGATGCGTGCCACGTCACCAAGGGAGAGCGCCCGCACCAGCCAGCCCTGGGCAGCCGCGCCAATGGCGCCGTCCGTGCAGGTCAGGCTGTCCAGTACAACGAACAGGGACCTGTGTGCGGAACCACACCACTGAGTCAGTGTCCAGTGCCCCTGTGTGTCAGGACACCCCCAGGGAGCTTCCCTCACGGGGCCTGGAGACCCATGCAGACGAGGATAACAAGATTTCGATCTTGTTTTCATGCTAGAATCAGCGGGGCAGCTTTTAAAACCCAATGCCCAGGCCTCACCCCAAATCGGTTAAATGCGACTGTGGGGGTCGGCCCCAATGAGCTGGCATCTAAGGCTGTGTGTCTGGCCCCACACCTAGAATTTTGGAAACAAGGTAGGGGATTTTTACAAAGCAATGTGGACTATGGCGTGTGGTTCATGACATTGCAGGTATATTCACCCAGTGTGGCCACCGCTCCAGTCACGGTCTCGCCCACCTCCGTTTCCCTACAAGGTCCCCGCTGGGGCATGTTCTCACAGCTCCACAGGTGACTCAGAGGCACGCGGGCCACCTCCCTCCCCAACCACAGTAATAAAATTCCTACCACGTATCTATTCACATGCGTCCGGCCTAAATTCACTTAGGGGAACATGGGACTTGTTTGCTAAGCAAGAATATGGGGTCATGTTGTCAATGTCACACATCTCTCCCTCCCAAGCCCAACATGCGGACCAGGAACCTCTGCAAAGTGTCCTTTTCAATTAAGGGTCAGTGATAACGAAGACGGCCTCACCTATCGAAGGAACGATTGTGAGATGTCACTCGACTGCCTTGGATCTCTCGCGTCAGGTGCCAGATGACGGAAAATCTAAACAGAGCTTCCAATCTTGTTCCCTTGATTAGGAAATAAATGAGAGTGAGAGACCTGGTTTCCTAACAGAATGCCGATTTCGGTCACAGAGAACCCAACGTGAAAACAAATGAGAGCTCAGGAGAAAGACAGCAGCCACGGCAGAGGCAGGATCCTCTCTGTGCCTGGTGTCTGACTGGCCGGGAGGGAAGGCAGACCTGCACCCTGTCTCTCCTTGCCCTCTTTACCACAATGCACTTTGGGGAAAGCGCATAGTCTAGACTCGGTGTTAGTCCGTGTCCAGAGTCACAAGTAGGCCTGTGGCCGAAGGCGAACACAAGACAGCACAGGGTTGTCGTGCCCTTTGGAAGTGACGGCCAGGCAGCTTAGAGCACCGGGACTGCAGGGCTTAGGGGCCCACACCGTCTCGGCACTACAGACGCCCTGTGGGTTACCTTCAAGGCCCTGCGAACTTTGAGGGAGTTGGGCAGACCTCCCGGTGGGCCTGAATGTCGACACAAACCATGGTTTTAGGGCTCGAAAGGAGTGGCTCGTGCTTCGGGGGTCCTCCCAGTCCTGAAGTATAACAGTCCCGCTCATCAGTCAGGATGTCCACTGAGCCCCAGAAGGATTCAGCTGGATATACGGAAGTCTGGCCTGGGCACGCAAAGCGACAGGCTGGCTCAGCACTGGGACTGCTGCAGGATGGACGTCATTGGCTGGAGACACCCACCTTGTCAGGGTCCAGGAGGGCGTGGCAGATGATGTCCTCGCAGATGTTGGCCGTCGGGGCCAGGCAGTGCAGCCGGTAAAATAATTCCACACAGGTGACGTGATGTTCCCGGGTCTCCTTGTTCAGCTGATTCCAAAGCCCACGAGCCACCCTCTGGGACGAAGGGGACACCGTGTGAACACAGGCTGCACCTGCTCACTTCTTCCTCGCACCAGTCCAGTCCCAAGAACCTGGCTTCTACTTTCATTTGCTACGTGAGAATCCTTAACACACAAAGAAACACTGCCAACAAACAAAACAAAACAAACCCAAAGCAAACCATGAAAGCCACCAGAAGTCATCCAGGCAAGAGGCAACATTCCAGGTTACACCTGGAGCTTCCTGATCAGCTGAGAGCCTTCACTTTCAGAGCGGGAATCAGCTGGAAGCCAGAAGCTGCTGGCTGACACATCCTTCCAGCCAGCGCACAGAGGCCTCTTGTGGGCCTGCAGTGGGGTTCAGAGACGCGCCCTCTAGGAAGGGTGGGGGATGTGCCCTGGTCACTAGTCTTGAGGTGGACTCTGTAGCACCTCACCAGCTGGGGTGGGCTCAAATTGGCTTTCAGCTTTAATTCCACAAACCTATTTGTTACACTTCTGTGCAGAATGCTGAGGCAGATGCCTGGCTCACTTTCAGGACACAAACTGTTTCCCAAGTTGAGTCCTCCATCTCCCCAGCCCGATCTTAGCTCCTTGAACATACGGGATCTCCGGATCTCCGACCAACTGCCGCCCCTCCCTAAGTCCCAGGGAGCCCCAGCGGGGGTGCTCGATCTAACAGGGTGGGACTCAAAAGGAGGGTTGGTCCCCTCTTCCAGGAGGAGGATTTCTGAAGGGATTCTTCCAGGTCATAGAAAAAGATTGTTTCATGGGTTATAATACTTTAGGTACATCTTTGATCAAAGAACTTCTTTTTCTGGCCCATTCGTTTCTATCTGACAGAACTGTTTTCTCTGCACACATCAAAATAACCACTGACTAGGTCGAGCCCCTTAACCATTAATTAATTAATTAATTATTAATCTAAGTGAATGTGGTTTCCAATTATCGAGTTACAATTAAACCTCTGACACTGAACACTCATGCCACGGCCAGAAACTGTTTGTACCAAGAGCCCAGGGCAGGCACAAGTCTTGAGCAACCCACTGGGTGTCACCAGAGCTGCCATACTTCTTATCGCAGTGACTACAGCCTTATGAACAACTTTCTTCTTTTATTTTATTTTATTTATTTATTTATTTATTTTTCAAGGAGGGCACAGCTCACAGTGACCCTGCGCAGGGATCGAACCAGCAACCTTGGTGCAACCAGCACCACGCTCTAACTAACTGAGCTAACCGGCCACTCCTAAGGGACAACTTTCAATGGTCTGGGAAGAGGATCCCAGGGTCCCAGCCACCCTCTTCCCGGTGGGAAATACCTGATAGAAGTCTGTTTTCTCCGCAACGACCTTCAGTATTCCTGGTGCAATGGGAGGAACTGTTACCATCTGCAGTTTGCCGAAAAATGGGTTGTACCCAGAGCTTTTGTAGCGTTTCATCTTGTCTTCGATGACAAGTGCTAGGGACTGGGAATGGTTTATCACTTCCAGCAGAGTGGAGATGGCCACGTTCTGGAGGTAGCAATCGGTCACGCAGCAGCAGATGGTCATAAGGGATTTCAGCCACGAGGGAAAATTGGAGTTGCTGGCACCTGAAAGCAAGCCCACCAGAGAAGACGGAAACAAACAAAGCCACATGAGAATGGCACACCTATCAGCAGATTCCAAGACACCCTCAGATCCGGGAAGTCACCTGGACTTCCAAGGTGTAATAATCTCCTGATGGTGACATGCTATGCAGGTATCACTCAGGGCCAGAGGACAAATGAGACTGAATTTGGTTTCATAAGCTTACTGGATTATTCAAATTCCGCCAGTGTCCATCTCAGGGCTTTGAGATGATTCAAATGTTTATTTTTCTTTTATTTAAAAAAATTTAGATCTAGTAAAACTCACACATTTTGGTGTAGAGCTCAAAATATTTTTTCAGGGCTCTCTTGGTGGTAGGACACCTGCCATTAACTTTAGAAGGGCTAAAAATATTTGGAGGATGTCCATTCTCAACGCAGTTCTTCCAAGTATCATTGGCAGCTGGAGCCAAGACACGAATTGCACGGGAAATTTAAGGTCATGACTCCCAGATGGAAAATCTTTGCTCTGTTCTCACCACCTGATGACTCTTTCTTGTTTTCCACCTTCCCCTCTATCCTTTTTTTCTTTAAAGTGCTCACTGCCTGCTATGGACTGAGTTGTATCTGCCCACAACACATATGAGGAAGCCCCAATCGCTAAGGGGATGGTTTGCATGTGGGGCCTTTGGGAGGTAATAGGTTTAGATGACGTCCTGAGTGTAGGCCCTTCACATGGGGTTAGCGCCCTTACAAGGAGAGACATCAGCGAGACGCCCCCCCACCCCCACCCCCACATACTCTCAGGATGTGAGCATCCAGTGAGGAGGAGACCATCTGTAACCACAGGGCAAGTTCTCACAGAAACCCACTATGCTGGCCTCCTGGTCTAGAACTTCAGCCCCAGAACTGTGAGAAAATAAAGTTCTATCATTTAAGCCACCCTGTCTATGGTGTTTTGTTAGGGCAACCTGAGCAGACACTGCCTGCTCTGGGTCAAACTGTGTCCCCCAAATATTGTGTTAAAGTCCTAACCCTAGGACCTCAGACTGGGACCTTATTTAGAAATAGGGTCGATGAAGATGTAATTAGTCAAAATGAGGTCACAGTGGAGTGCGCTCCTAATCCAATGACAGGTGTCCTTATAAAAGGGAAATCTGAAACACACACAGGAAAAAGATCATGCAAAGACTGGAGTGATACTGCGACAGCCGAGGAACTAACAGAAGCAGGAGGGAGCCTGGAACAGGTTCTTCCCCAGCACGTGTGGAGGGAGCACGGCCCTGCTGACACGTTCATCTCGCACTTCTGGCCTCTAGAGCTGTGACAGAATAAATGTCTGCTGTTTAAACCACTTAGTCTGTGGTACTTTCTGATGGCAGCCCTAGCAAACTAATACACAAATCGTTAATAACAGGTCTCATGAAACAGTCAATTTGCCAACTATTATTAAGCACCTTTTATGTTCCAGACCTTTTAATGGGCTGTGCTGGACACTCAAAGTTTAAAAATATAGACCCAGCCTCACCAACCTGCTCTCCAGTGAGACACAAAAGCCTGCACAACTAATTACACAAGGAAGGAAACGTGCCATAGTTCCTTCTTGGCTGACATGATTTTAGCTCCCTGTCACTGTCAGTGGCCTGAGAACCTCGAGTCGTCCAGATAGCCATTAGCGGGGCTGCCCTCTCACCGGGAAGCTGGAAGAGCGTGTCGCAGAGCTGCTCTGTCTCCTCCTCGGACAGGTAGACGGGGAAGGTGGCACACTCCAGCAGCAGGTGGCAGGCGGCAGCGAAGGCCTCCCTGCAGCCCTCCCCTGGGCTCCCCACGCCAATGACCACCTCGTCCACGGCCCAGCCTCCTTCCTTCTGTCCAGAGCTGCTGGGCAGAGGCGATGGCAACTCTGCAGTTTTTGTCTTAAATGGAGACCCTCGAACTGTGAACAAGTCTGAGAGCATCTGTTTAAACTGAGGTACACTGATGGGCT
Organism: Rhinolophus sinicus; assembly: GCF_057876585.1. Taxonomy (NCBI): domain Eukaryota; kingdom Metazoa; phylum Chordata; class Mammalia; order Chiroptera; family Rhinolophidae; genus Rhinolophus; species Rhinolophus sinicus. The sequence goes on from NC_142517.1 coordinate 7,692,188, forward strand.
TGGCCTCCCACGAGTTCTTCCTGTCGGGCTCGCTGAGCTCACGGCCGTGCATCCCGCCCGGGTCCCTCTGCCCTGCAGACTCTTCGGCCTTGCCCTCCTCTCCGGAGGTTGTGAGTTGTTCCCCAAAGATGTTCTTGTGGGCAAAGTTGGTGATCAGCTCTTGGATGCAAAACAATGTGCTCTGCATACTCCCGCCCTTCTTCCAAACATCGTCCTTCTCCGGAGAGACTCTGGGGACCCTCAGGTGCTCAGAGAGCTCTGGCGACGATGCACTGAGCCCGATTCCACTGTCTTCAGATTTAAGTGGAGGAAACGAAGCGTCTTCGTCACCTGGAATCACTGCCTTTGTGTCTACAATTATCTCACCATTTTCACCTTTTATTGGACTCTGCAAAAAATGGAAGTTTGTAATGTACATCTTATTAGACCAGCAGGTTGAAATATCAATTTAGGCAAACCATAATGTGTACTTCCTGGTTTTCAAAATCCTCATTCTCTACACCAAGAGAATCCCTGTGTACAGTGTATAATAAAACGAGGTGGTACACAAGGGCAGGAGAGGCAGCAGGCCCAGAGAGGCTGACACACTGCCACACTTGCTGGGGAGGCCGGTTTTGAGCCCAACTTTGCACTATTTATACAGACCCTTCTGTGTTAAAAAAAAAAGTTAGTTAAAAACAGTTTATGACAGATGTAAAAATATGAATGAGGAAATTGGGCTGAGGATAAAGGCATGAAGAAATAAAATCAGAGGAGGAAGCTAGAACAAAGTGTTTAGACACACATACATTCACGTACATAAAACGCATACATACATATGGTTACAGAAAGTCCTCACTGAGTGTTGTCAATAGGTTCTGCGACTTTAAGCAAAACGGTGTATAAGGAAACCAACTTTATTGTAGACTAACTGATACAAACAATAGTTAACATCCTATGGCATCTCATCAAGGTTAAAATGAAACATTATTTGAGGGCCTGCTGTATACATTATTTTGTGGCTTTTCCAAAGGGATGACACTTCAATCTTCAATGAATCAACCTCTTTTCTTTTCTTATACTGTTACTTAGATAATATGACATTACATTTAAAATTCTTCAGCATTTAACTCACTGTCCTCTCTAGGGAAGAACGAAACAGTATTATGGAATTTTTGAAACATGTTCTTTTTAAATTGTAGACTACACATACTTAAATTTTACATCTTAAATCATTTTTAGGATATTTTTCTTCAATAGCTAGAACAGCCAGGAAAAAAAAGGACTAACTGCGAAACTGAAGCAGCGATCTGTACTGAGCCTGTGAAGTGGGATGCAAATCCTACCAGGCAGCTCATCCGCCCCCCAGCACCAAACAATAAACATCGCTCTTTCAGGAATGTCTCACTTTTTAGTCTGTTCACGCCTGTCTGCCACTGTCCCCAAGTGATGTCAAGGGCACAATTTTCACATCTCTAGACAAAGTAGAAAATAAGAATAATTCAAAGACCACAGGCCTCAAACCGCTTGTGGACCTCTAGCTGTTAGTCTTTTTAGAGGATGATTTGGCAGCATCTCTCTCAGTTTAAAAGGAAATGGGTTTGATTACAATCCATTTCTAGGAATTGACCATTCAGAAACACATGCCACTATGAACACGCTGTAGGAGGCTGCTGACTGCAGCACTGTTGGTAACAGGGAAAAATGAGAAGTAACCTGAATAACACCAGTGGGGGCGCGAGGAGTGGGTGAAGAAACGCAAAGCCATACCACAGACCACCATGCAGAGGTGTAAACGGAATAAGACACCGCTGTGTATGCCAATAGGGAAGAATGTCCCCGAGCAAAGCAAATCAGGGAACAGTGTATGTTATGGGTTGAACTGCGTTTCCTAACGACAATGAAATCCTAACCCCAGTACCTGTCACCAGGACCTTATTTGGAAATAGGCTGCTTGCAGGTAATCAAGTTAAGAGGAGGCTGTTAGATGGGCCCTAATCAAATATGACTGGTGTCTTTATAAAAAGAGGAAATTGGAACACCCAGACCCCCACACAGGGAAGACACCACGTGACGATGGAGGCTGAGATCAGAGTGATGAGTCTGCAAGCCAAGGAATGCCCGAGTGCCAGAAAACTATCAGAAGCTGGGTGAAGCATGGACACCGCCTCCCACACAGCTCTCGGAAGAAACTGACCCTGCCCACTCCTTGATCTCAGATCCTGGCCTCCACAACTGTGACACAGTAACTTTCTGTTATTTGAATCAGTTGGTCTGTGGTACTTTGTTACTGCCATCCAGAGAAACTAACATCTCACTTCTATTTTAGGAAAAGAAAATTACACACAGACAAACAAGCATAGAGAGGGTCTGGACAGTGAGCTCTAGCAAACCATAGCTGTAGTTAGAGGCTGGCACAGGGGTACAGGGGTAGGCGTGAAGTAAAGGGGGGCTAACTTCTATACTAAAAAGTTTTATAAAGGATTTGGGGATTTGAGAAGCATATTTTTAGACATCACCTACATGTCTTCTAGTGTATTCCTATCCTAACCAACCCTCATTACTTTCTGCTCCCCAGGAAGGCATATGCTTCTGTAAGCCCAGAGAAGCACTTGGGCTCCTCGCAGCACGTACTGAGTTTCCACTTGGGGGTTCCGCGTCTAGGTAGGACGGAGGCATCTGGACTTTGCTGAGCACTTTGAAACACGTCTTCAAGGCGTGAGTGAGTTCAGGTAAGCTTAAGGCCTCCATTTCCTCAGCCAGAAGCTGCGCCAGGCAGCCCAGCACCTGCGGGAGGTACTGGGTTTGCACCTCAGAGTAAAGTTCCTGTGAAATAAAGACACAGGTTTCACCAACAGAGTTTTCAGTTTACAATCACCGGGAACAAATGCATCTCAAAATGGCACCTTAGAAAATTCAATTTCTGTTTTAGAGCACAAGGAAGATTCACGTTAATCCCCAAATTAGAAAACAATATTTCTGTTTGATCCAGATAAATCCATGGATGTTTGTCCCGGCCTTTTAAGTGACTTTATCCTTTCTAATAGGAAATCATTGCCACATTTATCTCTATATTAAGAAAATTATTTTCCTTTGAGGAAATTGGCCAACTGCAGAATTTTACGTAGGAAATTAATTTACTTCCACTCCTAAATCACTACAGTCCAAGATGATGCCAATTCATCACCTGGTTCACGTAACTTCAGCTCAGCCCACACACAGCTGGCTCAAGCATTCTAACCCCTTTTAAATAAGACATAAAAGATACAGAAGATTACGTCCAGTGATATCTTCCATGCTGAAACAACCATTAAAACAGTGCTGTGTGTTTATGTGAAACGACTTTGTGGTAAGTTTAGGTTTGTTAAACAGGCCGACAACACTAATAAGAACATATATAACAGCAAGCATTGAGCTAGCGCTTCACAGCAAAAGGCCTCACCAGGGGAATGACATCCAGAAGGAACACGAGGAGGGTGCAGAGCTCCGAGACCGTGGGGGGAGGCGTGGTAGTCTTCCCACCCGTGAAATGCGCTGGCCTACATACATCACAGGAAAGAAAAACAGATCAATCCTTTCTCCGACAATAATTTCAAGCATTTCTTGAATTTCCAATATAGTTACTTAGTCTATTTCAAACATAATGAAAAGCAGCATCTATCGTTCGAATCATTAGGCTTCGGTGCCTAAAACGACCTGACATAGTGAAGTGTCCGTAAGTGTCTTGCATCTGCTTGTCTCCAAAACGGGTTCACTCTGACTTGAACTTCATCAGCACAGATGATGGTACAGCTCATGTGGGACCCACACCCAGCACATCTGGAGAGCTGTTAACAGCAGGATTCCAGGCCCACAACCCCAGACCAAATGCCTGGTCCAGGGGGAGGAGTCTGGCTAGAGAGGGACGCAGGCCAACACCTGTCTGCTCGCTGCAGGAGCCACCTGAGCCGGCTCCCAGCGCCTCCTGTGTATCGAGCTCACCCACACGAGCTGCTTAGATACTTCCACTCCCATACAGACATGTATCTCCACTGCTCAATGCTATTGGTAGCTGCTTCTCTTATACTGAAACTCAGTACTTTTTTTTTTTAATTTAGTGGTGTGACACTGGTAATAAAATTATATTTTTCAAGTGTACAATTCTATAATCCATCATGTATACATTGCATTGTGTGCTCACCACCCAGAGTCAGTTCTCCTTCCATCACCATATATTTAACCCCCTTTACCCTCTCCTCCCTCCCCCCCAACCCTTTTCTACCTTACCCCCTTACTCTCTGGTAACCACTAAGTTCAACACTTTTTTAAAAAATAAGAAGGCAACAGGTTAAAGAGGTCAGTTAAAAAGTATATATTGGTTCTCAAAAGAGAGTAACTTTGGGTTCATCGAGCTATCACTGTACAACTCAACCCGAGTCCGTTTTCTTCATTGTAAATTATCACTGAGTTACACTGGAGTTTATCTTCGCAAGAGAATGACTGAAGAACTGCATACACACATCCCAGTGTACAAAGACACAGGACAAAGATGGTCACACAGTGGTACGTGCAACGAAGAAAACGTTGCAACTGGTTTATTCACACAATGGACAACTACATTTGAGATGAGCGAAGGCGATATGTATGTTACAATACCGACAGAGCAGCAAAGGATTGCAAAATGTCATATACCACTTGATACCACTTACATAAAATTTCAATAGATAAAACAGGTTGTGTCACTTCTGGATACACACTTGTTATAAAAGAACAGGTAATGTCATGGGCAGGATGATGTTCACGCCAGGACGAAAGGAGCAAAGTGTTGGGAAGGTGAACAGTTAGCTCTATCTAGGCAGCAACATTTTATTCCTTTAAAAAAACCTGAAAGCCAATGGCCAAATGTTATTATAGCTACAATTTCAGCAATGGGTGCGTGTGGGCCTGATATTATTTCCTGTCCTTTCTTACATCTGAAATGTTTCATAGTTAATTTTTTTAAAGAAAGCATACCTCATAACTGAAATGGAACTAGGCTGACCAAAATACACTCTAGCCTCAGTAGGCCAGGCCTTGCTGTTATCTATGTATCCAAATACCATTAATCTAATCACTGCAAATATGAATGCCTCCTGGGGCTTGGCACCAGAGGCGGAAAAGCATAGCGGGGGCAGCTGGGAAGTCCAGCATTCCTGGTTTCTAATCTCGGCTGCCGCTAATTTGCAATGCCACACAAGGTACTTGCTATGTCTCTGGGCTCTGGCTTTCTCATATGACAGACGTGCTTCCTTCGCTTGGGGGTGTGCTGAAGCATTAATGGGTATGTTTGTTTGTAAGCCTTTCAGGCCCGAGGATGGCCCACGACAAACATTCCTAAGTAAAGCTTCTATTACAGCTGCTGGTACATGAAGACAGTGCCATAGCACAGAGCACTCGGAGGAACGGTGACGAGAACAAAGCTGTGCAGTGTGACTCACGGACAAAACGGGGTTTGAGAGACTGCACCATTTCTCCTTTAATGGGAAAATGATGTGGGAAAGGGCTCTCAGGAGAGCGTGCTATTCCCCGGAGGGTGGCACCCCTTGAAGTTTTGAGGTGGTACAATACACCAGATTAAAAGTGACGGTAAAGCTGGTTACAGTAGCTTAAAACATGAATGCTTTATCTGATGAGTTCGGCACGAATTTCAGTAAGAATTTACGAAGACTGATGATTTCAAACACACACAACCCAGTCACAGAGCCACAAAACTAAGCTTCTGTAACAGATCAGGCTTCCAAGGGAATTGTGCGAAGAAGGTGGATTTCATCAGTGTAACGAGAAAATACAGAGGATTTTCTAAAGTTTGACTTCAATAAATAAAGAACCTTCGGAATTATGTGGCAAAGATTATGGGAACCTTCTTAATGGCATGTTTTGAATTCTATTATAATTTTTTAAAATTTATTGGGGTGACAATTGTTAGTAAAATTACATAGATTTCAGGTGTACAATTCTGTATTATATCATCTATAAATCTCATTGTGTGTTCATCACCGAGACTCAGTTCTCCTTCCATCACCATATATTTGATCCCCCTTACCCTCATCTCCCACCCCTCACCCCCTTACCCTCTGGTAACCACTAAACTATTGTCTGTGTCTATGAGTATTTGTTTCTCATTTGTTTGTCTTGTTCTTTTGTTGTTTTTGGTTTATATACCACATATCAGTGAAATCATATGGTTCTCTGCTTTTTCTGTCTGATTTATTTCGCTCAGCATCATAGTCTCAAGATCCATCCATGTTGTCACAAATGGTCCTATTTCATCTTTTCTTACCGCCGAATAGTATTCCATTGTGTATATATACCACAACTTCTTTATCCATTCATCTATTGAAGGACATTTTGGTTGTTTCCATGTCTTGGCCACCGTAAACAAAGCTGCAATGAACATTGGAGCACACGTGTCTTTATGTATAAATGTTCTTAGAGTGTCAATTTCCACCCTTTCACTTTGAGTCTATGCTTGTCCTTGTAGCTGAGCTGTGTCTCTTGGAGACAGCATATGGTTGGGTTTAGTTTTTTGATCCAATCTGCTACTCTGTGCCTTTTTATTGGTGAGTTCAGTCCATTTACATTTAGGGTGATTATTGACATGTGAGGATTTCCTGTCATTCTATCTTTAGTTTTCTGGTAAGGCTGTGTCTCCATTGTTTCTTTGCCTTTCTGTTGTTGTCTATTATTTCTGTGTGGTGGTATTCTATGATGTTTCCCTCTGTTTCTTCTTTTATTACAGTATATATTTCAGTTCTGGATTTTTTTTTTTTTTAGTTCTGGATTTTTTTTGAGTGGTTACCCTTAAGTTTATGGTAAAGAAAGTGTGATATTTAGAGTATTCCATTTTCTTCAGCACGCTTACTTTCTCCATTCCCATATTCTGGTTCAGGCCTTTACTTTCCTCCTTTCTATGTTTTGGTTGCCACAAATTGTCCCTGTTGATGGTGGTCGAATAGCCTCCTTTAGTATTTCTTGTAGTGCTGGTTGTGTATTAGAAAATTCCCTCAGCTTCTGTATGTCTGGAAAGGTCTTTATTTCTCCTTCATATCTAAAGGATATCTTTGCTGGATATATTATTCTTGGCTCATAATTTCTCTCTTTCAATAGTTTGAATATTTGGTTCCACTCCCTCCTGGTTTGTAGAGTTTCTGCTGAAAAATCTGATGATAATCTAATGGGCTTTCCTTTGTAGGTTACCATCTTCTTTCCTCTGGCTTCCTTGAGGATTCTTTCTTTGTCGTTGATTTTAGACAGCTTCAATACAATGTGCCTTGGAGAAGGCCTGTTGGGATTGAGGTAATTAGGTGTTCTATTTGCTTCTTGGATTCGAGGATTCAGTTCTGTCCACAAGTTTGGGAAGTTCTCATCAACAATTTGTTTGAGTATATTCTCTGTTCCCGTCTCTCTTTCTTCTCCTGGTATGCCCATTATTCTTATATTACTCTTTCTGATGGAGTCAGAAAGTTCCTGTAGAGTTCTTTCATTGCTTTTGTCTCAAGTCTCTTTCTTTTTCCATCTGTATAATTTCCAGGTTTCTATCTTCGATGTCACTGATTCTTTCCTCCATCTGGTCAACTCTACTATCTAAGCTGGTTATTTCATTCTTAATTTCTTCTATTGAGTTCTTAATCTCCAGAAATTCTATTTGGTTCTTTTTTAAAATTTCAATCTCTTTCGTAAAATGCTCATGTTGTTCTTTGATTGTGTTTCTGAGTTCATTAAACTGCCTTTCTGTTTTTTTCTTGCGTCTCGTTGAGTTTTTTCAGAACTGCAATCTTGAATTCTGTCATTTAAGTCACATATTTCCGTATCTTTAAGTTCCTTTTCTGGAGACTTTTCACTTTCTTTCTGAGTTGTCTTGTTGCCTTGGTTATTCATGGCAATTACTGATTTATCATTTTTCTTCCTAGACATCTACAGAGTGGCTTCTGCAACAGGTTGATAGGAAGAGGTCTTTCTTTTATTTTCCAGTACTTGTTGGTAGAATGTTTTATTTTCTCTCTGACTGCAGCCTTTTTTTTCCTCTCTCACATGGTAGTGCTAGGTTTTCTCTGCACTATTCCAGCTTCTCACACAATGGGGGGATTCCCTGGGAGACGAGCTTCTCCTCTGTTAATAATAGTTCGCCTGGGTCACAGGGCACAGTGTCCGTGTGGGTATGTGGAGAGCTTCTGAAGTTCCAAAGCTCTTCCAGCTCCTGATTCAGAGCCCATATGTTTCAGCAGTTCTGTTTACTCCTGCAGGAATGTGCCCAGATAGGTGGGGCCAGGGGCGGGGTGAGTTGTGAGAGGTGGCCCAGAGCAATGGCTGCGACCACCACCACAGCTGGTCCTGCTTCCACAGCTCCGTCCCCTTTGCCGGAACTAGTTGGGCTGCGAATCTGTCTGCGGTCCACAGTTCTCAGAACAGCAAATACTCTGTTCTTTTGATCTGACACCACTACTGTTCTGCTTCTAGCACCGGGCAGGTGGGGGCAGGGTGAGCTCTGGGAGGGTAGGGAGGGGGTGGCTAGTCTCAGTGCCTAAGGCTTCCATTCTCTGCTCAGCAGTGAGGGCTTAAACCACTGTTTTCAGCCTTCTTCCCTCAGTCTTTTCTCCAAGGTCTCTGCTGTGAGCGTTGGGTTCAGCTGTGTTATATGCTGCCCCCTCAGCCCTGTGGGCCACAAGCGGAGCCCTAGCAGTCCGAGTTCTTCCCTCTCCCGCAGCTGCGGTAGTTCCAGGATGCGGCGAGCTTGGAGCACTGAGCTGGGTCTGCGTCCTGTGCCCGTGGGGCTCCGTCTCCGCACTTCTCCCTTCCTTCCTCCCCAGCTCACGTGAGTCGCCCACCTTTAGGTGAATTCAGTAGTGGGCCTCTTCGTCTTGCCTGTCTGCTGTGCAGGGAGCCCTTTGTGGAGTTATTGTTGTTCGATTAGTTGTAAATTCCAGGAGAGCTTTACAGAAGCTCACCTCACGCCGCCATTTTGATCGGCAATCCGAATTCTATTACAATTTTAAGGGAATTCTTTCTCATTGTGTACTCAGCAGAGACCACCCAACTTTAGCCAGTTATGTATAATCTGACCACAATTAGCAGCTACGAAACCATGAAACCTTTTCATCCTTCCTAAATGCTCATTACCCTGAACTGGATACTTACCTAAAGCAATCCTCAAAACACTTCGTCATGTAGTCCCAGAGAAAGTCTGTGCTGAGGGAAGTGATCAGCAAGTTCACCGTTTTCACAATCTCAGAGGCATTTCTGTTTGCTTTCATTGCACTGGAAAGGAAGAGGGGTATTCACAAATGTTTCTGTGAAAAACTCTGCATTACAAGAACACCATGTCTGAAAAACAAATTCATTTTACCATTTACGACATACTTCTAGAGAGACCGAAAAACTCAAAGATAAAAATATTACTGTTCTGATGTATGTATAATGCCATCCTAAATAGTATTTACGCTGATATGTTCTCTTAGAGATAAGCTTAAAAGCTATCATAAAAAAATGTGACATAGAAAAGCAGTTTTAGTCCAACTGTAGGTAATTAGATACTCTACTGGTGGAAGAATACAGTGCAGCAGTGAGGAGGGAAATCCGGCTGGCATTAAGTGTGCATCTCCTACGACTCAGGAAAGGTCTTCTAGGGATTTATCCTACAGAAATCCTTGCACAGGCACACAAAGATGTATGCATAAAGATTTCTTAAATAAGTGATAAATCCTTACTGAGGGATTATATTCCATTGGGGAAGAGAGTACAGCTACTCACAACTTGCGTTTAAAAAACCCGGCAATTAACTAGTAAGTGTAATTCTATCTTTAAAATATAAAAGACAGGTCTCTCTCTCTCTCTCGCTCTCTCTCTCTTTCTCTCTCTCTCTCTCTCTCATACATATATAAATACATTGGAAGTCTGGAAAGAAATGAAAATATTTTATGTTTTTCTCTGAAGGGCAGTGGGATTATAAGTGATATCTTTTTTCTTGATAACCTTCAAATATTGGTACATTCTACATCGAGCATGTAATTACTTTCATATTCAGAAAAGCAATAAATGACTCTGAGAGAACAAAGCAAACACTAAGAACTCTTAGTACACTTAACAATCGATAAACCAGAAAAATCTTCCAACTGATTTAAATTTTCAATATACCCACTACCAATTCAGGCAGAGGGAAATTATATCAAGAGTAGAGTGAAAAGGAAGAAGTTGTACTATCTTAAAAAGAAGAAAACACAGGGTTGACAGATAATACATACTTCAAGTCAACATGTGTGCGGTCTCTCAAACCCAGTGCACTCTGCCTGCAGGGTCCTGGACGCGTGCCCTGGGGTGCCCACCTTGCTCTCCCCTCCCCCTCTTACTAGTCTCCTGAACTCACATCCCCTGGCTCCACTTCCTGACCTTCTCCCCTCCTACCTGTGCTCCTCCCTGGAACTCACTACTTGAGTAATCTAGATCCAGTTGTTTTGTTGGACAACTTTTCATACTTGATCGCTAAATATGGTTTGTCCACTGCAGGCTAGGGCAGAGGCTACATCAAATGCCTTTTAAACGCCTCACAGTATCCAACAGGGAACAGTCAATTCACATTGACTGACTTAAGAGCGTACGTCATCTCAATAGGAACCTATGCCGCTTCTCCATTTTCTCTAGCACTTCACAATTTACAGTAAGCAGAAAAAAATCATGGCACTAGGAAGGGAAGAAGAATGTAAAGTTGGAGGTCATACCTTATCAGCGAATTTCCACTCTGAGTGTAGCTAAGTTGAAGATCAGAGGCGAGAGCATCTCTGCAGTAAGAATAAAAGGCCCGGATGACTTCAAGAAACAAATTCCCAACCACTTGAGGCCCTGCCAGTAAAAAGAAAACATCCAGAAAAAAAGATTAACGATCCATTTTTAAATGAACAAATGTCACACACGTGAAACATACAACTAACTCTGTATATATAGTAGACAATTTATATAGTCTAAAATGCACAGAAACTTCAGTTGTGATAATGACAACTTTAGCTGGGGAAGTAACGTCCAAGAAAATGCCACCATTTTATATCTATTAACTTAGTTAATCCTCACAGCAGCCATATGAAGCATAGTGCGGTCCTGACTGCAGATGAGACGACTGAGGCAGAGATTAAGTGACCTGCCCAAGACGGATTCTGCCAGGTGGAGCCTGGGCACTTGTGCAGGGTTTTAAATGTGCATGAACTGCTTGGCCAGAGACATTACTCAATACAGACACTGAAAGAGCAGGCCACCACTCCCATTTGCAGTTCTTCTAATCATGAGCTACGACACCACAAAAAAGTAACACCAATCCTGAAAGGCTTATGAAGGTGGCACAAAAGAACTGGCTCCGCAGCACGTTAGAGATGCACTGTGGACAATTAGGCAGGTGGAAGGTGGCCAGACATTTCTGCTCCGCAAACAGTAACCATCAGGCAGTAAAGGGAGTGACTCTCACCCACGTATAGAGGGATGAAAACAGAAAACTCTGTCAGCACATCTGTGTAAAAAGCCACCAGCAGATTAATCTTTTTTGCTTTCTTTTCACAGAAACAAAAGATGTGTCTCTGAGAAAGCTTTCTTTATGATAAGTCCCACAGGTATTTTATCTGCAGTGTAAGAATGCCAAATACAGTGGTACCTCGGTTTTTGAATGTCTCTGTTGACGAACATTTCAGTTTACTAACGCCGTAAATTTAATGGATCTCTGATATCATTAGATAGTAAAATTCATGCTAAATTCGCAGTTTTAGGGATTGATTTTAAAGGTCTGTAACAGATTAATCCATTTTGCATTACCTTCTATGGGGAAACTGTGCCTTGGTTTTCGAACATTTCAGAACTCGAATGGTTTTCCGGAACGGATTATGTTCGAAAACTGAGGTACCACTGTACTTTTTACAAGCAAGGCAAGTCTGCTACCCGATTAGTGGAGGAGAAAATGAGGCAGTGGCTGGAGCCTAGCAGTAAATGGATAAGATGGAATGCCCGTGCTTTGCCTTCTAGCTCCTTTGCCTCTCAAGTGTGTCTTCCTTTGGACAACTAACTTATCAGTTAGAGCAAGTTCAGCGACCGTTATGACTGGCTAGATGCCTGCCTTTCATCCCCTTCCAGAAAATATGAGCCATACTGAGCCCAAGTTGGCAGAAACATTTCAGTTGGCTCACCAAGGTTCACGGCCTTGACGTAAAACACCCATCTCCAAAATGCTAACTTGCATTTTCTTCTCTGAATACTTCCCCAAGTTACATAGCAAGCTCCCAATACAGTTATATAACTCATTTCATTTTTTTCAGACTAAACCATGACTTCTCAGAGCTGCAGTCACTCCACACTGAGAAAAATCTATTGAAGCCATCGCTGGCTGACTGAGGTGGAGGGGAGGAGAGCGGTGAGAGGAAAAGTCTGCTCAAGGCACAAATGCCTTTAGGAAGCACTTAAGGGAGGAGCTTGGAGCGACGAACGCTTCATGCTTTGAGACTTTGGATAGGAGCAGCTAGAGCTGCCCACGCCATGCAATGCAAGTTCATCTGTGTTCCATGAGTAATGGACCTCGGGGATGTTGACGTCTGAGTGCAATCAGGTAAGCACACCGTCTTGTCAAAGAGAACTTAGGCTCTGGAGTCAAATAGACGGAGTTTTAATCCCAGCTCCAGGGTGGCCTCAAGAGAATGACTTACCCTTGTCCAACCTTAGCCTCCATCTATAAAATGGGTATAGTAAGAAAACCCGTCTCAGTGCTATTGGAGGCCTGGAGGTATATATGGAGACATATATTAAATGACGGATGCAAATCACTTTGCACAAAATAATTGCTCAAAAAAATGTCAGCCGTTATTGTTAACACTGAAAACACCAGGACCTCAGAGTCTCCCTTCCTTCTAACTTGACCAGAGGCTTTCTCCCCTTTGTCAACCTAGAGTCTACATCATCCCTGCCACATGGAAGACGTTCCATGCCTACGTCTCAATGCATAAGCAAAGGGTCTCCATCCTGAGGCCAGAGGGACAAGGAAACAGCCACCACGCGGTGGGCACATCTGAGGACTCAGATGCCACTATCAAGGCTGAGGCCGCAGGGAGAAGACCGGGGTTTTCTGTCCCTTTATGGTGTTCATGTGATTAGATGCTAAGATTGTTCAGTGAATAGATACGTACTGTAGCACATTTTTTTTAAAGTGAAGGAGAGAAGCTCACTTTTCTCAGCTGATGCTCATAGGACCACAGCGTATAAAAGGGAACCAGAGCCTAGTTCACCCCTCTCATTTGACAGAAGACTGAGGCCCAAATGGCAGAAGCAGCTAGCCCAGGTTCACAAGGCAAAAAGATGGAGGAGTATCCCCTCTTTTCTGGAAAATAAAATCCAAGCTCATTGGAAGTATGACTCAATTGAAGAAACGTCCTTACAAAGTCAGGACTGCATGTGCTCTGAAGGCTCGTACGTGGCTGTGCAAACAGGAGCTCAAAGGGATTTTTCTAACAAAAATGTTCAAGTTATTGTGCAAAACTTTTAAGTGGTGCCCAGATATGATCACTGAACTGCATAACATGACTAAAGAAAGTACTTCAAGATTCTGAAATTCCAAAGACTAAATTATATTCAAGACAATGTGTTGACTGTATCTCGCCATGTTTTAAATCTGGATGTGACATACGATGTGTAACAAGGTTTCTAACAAGTACCTATTTCCGGCTTGTCAAGCAGACTGACGAGGATGCGGAAAGGCTTCAGGTATGCGTGGTGGCGTTCCTCTGCGTCACCATCTGAGAACTCCTGGTGCAACAGCTCAGCCAGACCCTATTAAAAAAAAAAAAAAAAGTGCCACGTGTTAGGATATTGTATGTAGTCAAATTTGAGATTATTGGTTGTTCTTTGAGACAGAAAGAAAACCAGTCGCACAGCACAAAGTGTGTACACAGACTTTCCCCAACCGTGTACCAAGGGTCATGTCTATTTTGAAGTCCCACAAAGAAACACACTGACGAACACGATCAGGAACGCCCGGCTTGAGGATGAGTTTCCAGAAACACTTCTTACCTCAATTAAAAGATCCTTGGAGTATTTTTCAAAAAAATACAAGGACTGGTCTTCGTAAGAATTTGAGATTTTGGATTCTGGGACAATGGTATTTCCTTTGATATCTGAACCTATAAAGGAACAAGCACCATGAGCTGTAAAGAGATCCATACTTATAAAGAACATCATACTGTGCAAAGGTCTGACGCTCTGATAGTTCTAAAAATATAATTCCTCCAACAGAAAACAACACCAGCTCCAGCACGACCAAGCCACACGTCCTTCTCCTGACTGGTGTGCTAAGGATCAGAGAGGAGAAATTCCATCTCAACAGCCACCAATTTAGTTTGTCCCGAGAATTCAGCCTAGTTGTCCTTGACAGGTGTGATTAACGAGCTGCCAGAACGAGGACCATGGTTAAAAACCCGTCTTTATCTGTATGGCACTATGTACAACCAAGGCATTCGCATCAATATGCCCTCATTTTGGGCAAATCTGTGAGATCCTCGGGGGACTGACAGCACCTCACTGTACAAGCAAAGCAGCCGAGGCTCCTGGAGCCGCAGCCGAGGCTCCTGGAGCCGCAGCCGAGCGAGTCGGAGCTGATGCTGGACTGAGGTCCCGGGTCCCCTCTGTACACAGCCATTCTGGCCTCACAAAGAGGGAGCTCCTATGCATTTAACAAAATCATCCTTTTGATAAAAATGCTGAAAGAGTCTGCAAACATTCTTTTCTAAATCCTTCATAAGCTTCCATGCAATGACTTCTGAAAGTTTTATAACTAGGGGAAGAGAGGGAAGAAAGGGTCAAGAGGACTTCCAGAGTTTGGTGTGGTAAGATCTGCAAGTTGGAGGTTAAGAAAAGCTATGAAGCAGAGGGTTTTTAGGACAGTGAAAATACTCTGTATGATACCCTAATGGTGGCTGCGTGTCGTCATACATTTGTCCAAACCCACCGATTGCACAACACCGAGAGTGACCCCAATGGCAACTGGGACTGTGAGTTGACGACATGTCACTGCAGGTTCCTCGGTTGTAACAGATGTGTCCCTCTGGTGGGGATGCTGATACTGGGGAAGGCTGTGCCTATGGGGGGCGGGGGGTTATGGGAAAGCTCCTTCCTCTTAATTTTGTAACTTCCTCTTAATTTTGCTGTAAGCCTAAAACTGCTCTAGAAAAATAGTTTTGAAAACCAGCTGCACAGTCCTTTCTACAGCTGCTCTGTATGCCACCTTTGCTTAGGTACATGAATATGGGAATTGATAAAGTTCACGAAGGTACGACCCGTTACGCCTGTGATTTCCTGGACTCTGGCCCTGGGAGCCTTCCAACCACCAGGCAAGGGTTCTTGCCCTGTAGGTTTACAGGCTGTAAAACACAAAAGCACATGCGCACAGCACCACACACTCTGGCTTCTCTTACTCACCCAAAGTTATCCAAATACGTAGCTCCCAAACATCTCAGGGCCACAAACATTCCCATCCATACAAACCTTTCACACACAGGCCACATTGGTGGGTTTTCTCTCACATGCCCTCATCCCATGAAACTTCTCCATAGCAACTGGATTCTGCTTGAATAAGGTTTCGCTACAATGTTTTGTGGTATTTCAAGCTTCTTAAAAAGGAATTCAGTTAGCATTTTAAAAATCTCATGTATTACGTCCCAGCTTTTAAAGTAACAGCTGCAAAGTAACCCAAGCGCGGTGCAGGCAGAACTCAGCTGGCCAGTGCCATGCTCAGTGTTATGTTTCTACACCTCATGACTCAGAAATGTACCAACAAGACTGAAATTTACTCCAAAAATCAGCACTAAATGGCTTCACTCTAACTTCCAATTATTGCGTACTACTCAGTACCTAGTAACCAGGCATAAAGTCTTCTGTTTAGAGACATATCTCTTCTCAGCAGGGTCTGGGTGGCAGCTGAAAGAATTCGCACGACATCAGATCTGAGCAGAGGAATGGCTCTCTCATTGGCATCCTATTGGGAGGACAGAGAAAACTTTAGTGCAGGGAGATGATAAAATAAGCCACTGACCTTCTGACACGTAGCTTTTCCTTACCAGTCTACAGAGCTCTACCTTAAAAAGGCAATGCTCAAAAGGGGTTGCTTGTGCACGTGGCCCATGGACAGAAGCGTTTCGGTTTTTGTTACACAAACACCGTCCTCACAAAAATGAACAAGGGCCGTTCACTGGCTGAAAGCAAGTGGTGATCGCCAATTGGCTGCTCACTTCCCAAGACCGATAGCCGAGACCTAGCCTGCCTACCCCACCCCAGTGACTCCCCTGGAAGAATGCGAACGACTCACCAGACAGGTATAAAACGGGAAGAAGAAGAGAACAATTTCCAGATTGTTTCTTTGCACCAGAACATTAGAGTCCAACAGTGAGGCACATAAAGCCTTTATCTGTAAATGATAAACGACAAGAGCATTTCATTCCCAAGGCATCTAACATCAGGCTACTCTTTAGTCACAAAAATGAAAGTAACTTTTCCTGGGAATCGGAACCACCATATTAAATCATGAGGAACAGAACAATAAGGTATAAATGTGGCAAACTTGGGTTCTAGTTCTAGACGCTAGGGGGCACAACATCGGGAAGATGGTCAGCTGCAGCCCTTCCTTGTTCAGTCTGAGAGCTGGAGGGGTTTGGACCAGATGGTTGGGGTCTGAGACCCTGAATTCTATGATCCTAGAAAGGAACATCTTTAGGTTCCAATATGAACTTTCGGTGAAACTCGAACTCCAAAGACATTCAGTCAAATGGATTCCAAACCAATTTAGTACCAATTTCAAGTGTCTTTTCTGAGTACAGAAGGTATAATACAGATGCAGGATAGAAGATGAGAGCAATAAGACAAATGCTAATAAAAAGCTTTGAGAATTCAGAAGAGAGAGATCTTTCACGTGGGGAAACAATGACGCTTCGTTGAGAAAGCAGAGCTGGAAGGACAGGAAGCATCTATATTGAGACCTGTGGAGAAGTAGAGATGGGCAGTGAGGGGGGATGGGCTGGAGCAAAGACAACATGACAGACTTGTGAGGCCAGGCTGGGCTGTCAGCTCTGGGAGTGGAGAGAGGAGAGTAAGGCATTTGGTGGGTTGGGAGCAGACTGTTAGAATACTCTTGAACTTGGACTCCACCCATAGGCAACAGGAAGCCAGGTACTTTGCAAGCTCAGTATAGGTATGAGCAAAGCTATGCTTTAGAAAAGCACATCTAGTGATCAAAAAGGATGGGCTGGGTTCAGGATGGGCTGGGGAGAAACCGGTTAGAAATTGTGTTATGATCCAGAAGCAAGATATAAGAAGTTGAAGCAGGGCAGTGAAAACGGAGAGAAAAGGACAAAGGGGTACTGATGGGGCAGGAGAGAAGGGAGTAAACCTAAGAGGGTGTCCTAGCTCCTAAG
Organism: Rhinolophus sinicus; assembly: GCF_057876585.1. NCBI lineage: Eukaryota > Metazoa > Chordata > Mammalia > Chiroptera > Rhinolophidae > Rhinolophus > Rhinolophus sinicus. Next base: position 7,709,602 of record NC_142517.1, read on the forward strand.
CACCGTGGGAGGTGCTTTTCATCAATCTTTTCACTTAATCCTCAGAGAACCCATGAGGAAGATATGTTATCCCCACATTGCAAAGAGAAATGGACTCAGACGGGTGAGTAATTCACACAAAGTTGCCGACTTTCTTACCAAGAATTCATTTTTCAACATTTTAAGGTGGGTATACCACTAGATGGCGATAGACAGCAGGCCATTGAAAACACAAGAGGCATGTTTGGGGAGAAGAGACAAAGGTCTGGGACGTTCCCCTTTTTTAAGGTCATGAGAAGGGATGTCAAGGAAAAGAGCTGTCGTCCAAGAGCCTGGGGACAGACACCTGAGGAGCCCTGACGATCCAGGTGTGAGAGCAGCCAGAGAGGATGACGGCTGGAGCAAGACCAAGATAGTGGCAGAGGAGTCTCCCATGCGGGCAGTGGGCAGTGGGCCAGGGCAGGGGAAGGAAACACGATTTCAGCAAAAGCGGCAGTCTCGCTGGCAGGCTCTCTGCATGCCGTTTACAACTAAGCATATTCCTGAAGAGCGCAAGGCCTCCAGAAGGGCTCTCTCTGCCTGGGTGTGAACAACACTTATTTGAATATATAAATCATAATGCATGTTAAAAACAAGCACCACCATCCTGGGTTTCCTCAGTGGTGACGTGTCCTCATTTGGCTCAGCAGCTCATGGTTACACACACTCTGACTCCATTTCCGTGCTGCTCCCCGATGTCCCTTTGCAATCCCAGTGACCACCTGTGCTGCGCGCCCCATGGCCCCCCACATCCCCGTGAGGAGAGAGCACCCACCGTGAGCTGGTAATCCGTCCCCAGCATGTACTTCTGCTCCTTGCCAGGCAAGTCCCTGCTGATGTGGCCCACCACGAAGAGCGAGGCGGGCAGGCGGACGGCCGGGCTCACCAGGACACTGCCCCAAAGGGCAGCGTAAAACACCTCTTTGCCGACCACCAGGGACAGTCTCAGGAGCAGAGTGTCTGTTCTGGGGATGAGAGATCACAGAGCGTGAGGGACCTTCCAAGGGTGTCCATGTCACTGTGCTGCTCCGCGAACGCTTCACAAAAGCCTCAGCTCCTGCTCCCTGGCTGTGGAAACACCATCGTCCTCACCATCCTGAGCTGCTGCCATCTCTTGTCTTTCTGTGTTTGTCCACCTGCCACTGTCACTGAAACTGATGTGCTGAAACACATGTCACAGAGAGGAGCAACTTGGCCAACAGGCAGCGTGTGACCGGCTGTGTCACCGCAGCACCAAGATCCATCTCCACCTATGGCCTTGCCGCGGACACCACACTACTTACAGGAGGGCATAGCGGATGGGACGAGCCGGTCAGCCTTTGTATCAAAGCATAAGGAGTCATTAACATGCCAAAAGGAAAAGAAAGGTTGATGTGACGGACTGGACACCTAACTGGTGATAAAGGCGCTCCTACCCTGAGCACGACCAAAATGTGACATTTGACTTCAGAAACCCCGGGACAAAACTCCCCCGGGCGCCCACTCCACTGCAAGTCCCACAGCGCCTGGGCGGTGTTCTCTGTCACCGCCCACAGCACCTCCACACGCAGGCCCCCACTGCAGCAAGTCCTGCTGATGCTGACATTTATGCTGACATTTATCTCTGCCTAGGTCTCTCTCCTCTGACACTACATCGCAACTTCACGTATGTCTTTTAAGAGAAGCAGCATCATCAGATCCTGCTTCACAAAAGCAGGGCTCAGGGCTTGTTCGTCCACTGACGCTGACCACGGCCAGGCCCCTCTCTGCTCAGTGCTGTCCCTGCAGCTGACTAGGGCACCTGCCCCGTCAACACTGAGGACAAAGCTGGAGGGGCCTGGTGAGCACCTGTCAGTAAAACAGCAGAGGCGAATCCCCACAAAGGGTTTCACTTCATGAGTGATCTGACTCAAACTCTGAAAGGATTCCATTTCGCAGATGCTTCTGATTTGCCACGAAGACTGAAAACAATCACAAAAGGACCAGTCCAGGGGAATGCAGTGGACAACCCAGCTTTCTGGCGTCTAGCGTCTGTGGCCGCTTCCTGGCTGTAGTCCCCAGGACAAGCTTAACCTTTGTGTGTGTCAGCATTTTGCCGTGAGGTATGCCGTGAGGGAGATGTTGTGAGAGGACGTGAGAGTCTCCTGTAGAAACGCAACACAGGAGACCTGAGCCGGTTCTCAGGCCCTAACGCCTACCGCTGTGGCCTGGTCGGCTGTTTGCTGAGGTGTCCCCAGTGCCCCATGAACACCTGATACACAGCTGGCACTTGAAACAGCCATCAGATGCATGCCACTCCTCCCTTTTATTACAACCCAAAGTGTCCTCAGCTTACTTTTCAATAGTCAGTTCAGTGTACATAGAACATTTCATATAAAAAGTCTACTTACCTTTTTATATTAAAAAGGAATTTTGTTCTTAAAACTACTCTGAACCTCTATTGTCTCATAATATATTTGTAGCAAATGATGCATGGTTTCATCTTCTCAGAAGAAAAACAAAGATGAAGAGCGCATGAGTAACAACAGCCCAGCTTGTGGGAAAAGCACCCAGAAGGGGGTAGCGGCTGGAGGTATCCACCGGTCTTCCATCACTGCTGAGTACACAAATAGAGCTTCTCTTTACCCAGCTCTGAAAACAATGCAGCCAAGGCTCTAGTTGGGGGCAGAAGCACCAGTGAGCAGCTGCAGTTACAGTCGGTCGGGCAGATGGGTCACGCTGTCCCCTGAGCGGACAGGATGCTCCTGAGCTGGGAAGTGATTTTTACAGCAACAGATTGGGAAGCCGAGGAGCGCTCTCCTCTCTCCAGGATCCCTCCCCCGAGAAGACCGGGCGCTCAGATAAAACCCATCACAAACACTAGCAGGCACACGTCTCACATCCTCCTTGGCTTACAGCAGCGTGTTCCCAACGTATGTTCCACAGGACACTGGCCACTTGCGCTGTTCCACAGAAAAGGGGTTCCGCTGTCACAAAGCCTGGGAAATGCTACCTATGCTATCCCTCCTTCAATATTCAGAGTACACTGGCTAGTTTTCTTTATTAAATAAGTGCGGCTTTAAGTCTCATTTTATTCTGAAAGAAAATTAATGGGTTATTAAAAATTTCAATGATGCCACAGAGTTCAGGAAATGCCACTTTTGACAGGACTTTGCTATGGAGAGCAAAGTAAAGAGCAAGAAAATAGGTTAAAAGCAAAGCAACTTTCTACTAAATAAGAATTACTCTTATCATCTCTGGTGTGAAATTTCAAAATGAGTGTGCACAATTTAGTGTCCACAATGCTAATATCTTCTATTCGAAACAAACCAAGAACCAGAAACAAAACAACACCCAAACCACCCCAGTTTCCATGCTTCCTCCTTTGCTCTGGCTGCTGCTCTCATGTACCTCTGCAAACACAAGCTCACTCTACCACCACCGACAGTCTCTGCTGGACTCAACTGAGACAAGCGAGTGAGACAGGCCGTGTGCCATAAGCCCCCAGCATGTCACAAGGGGACAGCCCCTTGCCAAATGGGTGGTCATGGAAGTCTGAACTGTCACAACACCGAACAGGCAGAGTGGTGACAAGAGCGCCGTGTACTGGTCAGATATTGTGCCCAAAAAGGGGTAGAACATTCTAGAATCAGCAGAGCTCACCATGGTGCCTGGAACCAACCAAAAGAGAGGCCAATCAATATTTTTCAATTACTATTTAAGCCAGGCTTCCTCAACCTTGACACTTTGGGCACTGGGGCTGGCTAAGTCTCTGTTGTAGGATGTTTAGCACCTCCTCCGGCCTCTTCCCATGAGATGCCACCCTGCCCCAGTTGGAACAACCAAAAATGTCTCCAGATATTGTCCAATGCCCCCTGGGGACAAAAATCAACCTGGGTTAAGAACCAATGATTTAAAGGAAAGCCTCTGGTAAACAAGTTTGTGCTTGCTCACCAACTATTTAAAATAGTCACCTCTCTTCCATCTCCTAAGAAGAAAACATTAGTATTTTCCATTTTCTCAGCGCAGCAAAACTTGGCTATAAAGGAATTCTAGCCAGGAGTAATCTGCAGGCATCAAAGGGTCAGAAAGCCAGGATGAATGGTTATGTCCTAACAGTGGCAAAAATTCCCACTCCTTATGGTTCCTAATGAGCACAAACCAGGGACAGTGTCTACCTCCATGGCTGTGAGTCACGACCCTTTGCATTTTCTACCACATGACATCCTAACCCTCACCGCACCCTCCCTTCCTGTCTCTGTACAGTGTTTTCTGGGGGTGTTTGACTCAATTCTCAAGCACTTTGGGGAAGAAACAGCTGTTCAAATGAACCCTCATTTATCAACTGAAAGAACACACAAAAACACCCAAATACTGACATGCTTCTGGTGTGATTCACTCTTAAAGACTCTTAAAGAATGCAATATTTTTGGGGAATTGATGTGTTCATCTGTCAGATGATGGAAAAATATTTACACACACACACGTTTGGAAAACATGAATGGGCCAGAACTTCTAGAAAGAGCCTGGGTCTAGGAATGAAGAGACAGAGTCTGGTAAAGGTCCTCTTGCTGACCCCTATGTGACCTTGACCTTTCGTCAATCCACACACCTATGAGCCTTACCATGTGCAGCCACAGGGCACGGTGCTAGGCTTAAAACAGCAGAGAGACAGTCTGTCTCCTGGGGAAGTGATTCCAGTGACTCCCTCCATTGCAAGTGTGCATTTGCCACTGGGAATGGAAAGCCCCACCTGCTCACTTGGTGTGAAAGCTTGAAATGGTTCAAGGGCACATTTCTGGTTAGGTTTGTCAAGTCCCAGCACAGACGCTCGTGACGCAAATGCACCCCTAGTCACTAGCCATACTCCCTCAAGCCACTCTGATTATTAGGTTCCCTCGAATTTAGGGGAGCACGGCAAGTAGGCCTTGGACTGAGCCTTGATTCCACCTCCCACCTCCGCACCCCAGGTCACAGCCGACACACCAGGCAGAGGCGGTGCAGCTGGGGACTCCGGCGGGGGGAGGATTCCAGCAGTGCACTGTGTAATCAGATGGAGACTTTTCAAGCACAGAGGTTACTAAACCTCCCAGTCAGGCTGCACATGGGCTCGAAATCGGATCCCACAAACAGAGGCTAATCACTGCGGCATCAGCCAGAACAGCTAAGACACTGGAAGTGAGTTCTTACCTTGTAATTCTCCAGAAAAGCGGGATACTATATACTCAATAGTGGATACATACTTTCTCCCCTTCCTTGGCAGTGACCAAAAATCTGCCTGAACTTTTATGCATGTCAGCTTTACAAATTTACAAGTGTTGCTGAAGCTGATCAAAATATTCTGCTTAGTGTCAACTTTTCGAGCCCTACCCATCAAAGAAAGCTGTCCTTGCTTTTCTATTAGAAGCAGCCTCATGGAGCAGAAAGGACGTCAGAATCTGGTGTGTAGGTCAGAAGCCCATCTCTGCCGCCCACTGACTTTGTGACTCTGGGAAACTGTCTTGCCTTCTGACTCTCACCTGTGAATGGAGGTACTGCCAGGAGAACACAGCATTTTGTCAAGCAGGAATGTAAGCCATCGGCCCGCTCCTACACCTTTCCCGGCTTCATGAGTCTCTGTCCTTCTTTCCCCGTTTCTTAGAAAGCAATGACATAAAACACAGCTGCCTGACCCACCCACGTGGGTGGCGCAGAGCCGTCAGCGCTGGCTGAGACCCACCTGTCGTAGATCTCCGAGCCCTCCTCCAGGCCGGGCAGCAGGCCGATGACGAAAGCCTGGAGACTGGGCAGGAGCAGCTTCTGCAGTGGGAGGAAGTACTTCTCGTACAGGCCGAGCAGCACGGGCCTCACCGACATGGCCGCGTTCGCCAGCAGAGGAAACAGCCCACAGCTTTGGGGAAGAAGAGGGAGAGGGGGATAAAGGAAACACTTAATCAGAAGTGCAGCTGATCAGGCAACAGCCACCTAAATGGGGGGTGTAGACCCCTGCTTATCATGACGTCACAGCTCTAACCGGAAGTGCAGCTGATCAGGCAGCAGCCACCTAAATGGGGGGTGTAGACCCCTGCTTATCATGACGTCACAGCTCTAACCGGAAGTGCAGCTGATCAGGCAACAGCCACCTAAATGGGGGGTGTAGACCCCTGCTTATCATGACGTCACAGCTTACTGTTAGTGAAGGGCAGGTGGCACGAACACTACACTCCTACTTAAAGAGAAGTCTGGGGGGTGTACTCCAGGAGCTGAAGCCTGGTTATCTCCTGGGACAGCTTTAGGGTGTTTTGCTTGTTTATGGCTGAAACATGGATTACTTGGGTAATAACAAAGTTACACTACGCAGAAGCTATCGTACCTGTACAGGAACAAATCCTTGGCCAGCCATTTGGTCCCCACAATTTTAAAAATAATCTCATAGGTTTCCAGGGCTTTTAAGTGCACACCACTGGGCAGAGCAGGATGCAGGCATTGAGCTAACCTCTTGCTGATAACGAGCCGTCTTGGCAACAAGGAATACTTTAGGTTACTCTGAAGGGCCTGGAAAACAAGAGGGAAAACAGATGAGGAAGAAGGTGGTGATATTTACAACGGACAGTAAATCTGCCGAGGCCCGGAAGACACCAGCCGGCCCCAGTGTGGCTGTCAGAGACAAGACGTAACAGAACAGGACTGGGGGACTGCACGGCAGGGCCGGGGGCCACGAGCCAGGCTCTAGGGACACAGGGCAATGAGGCAGGCTGCAGAGTCAAGAGCAAGGCCAGCTTCTCAGCCACACTTGGCAGCCGTGTACCGGTGAGGGCTGTGTGCTTCTGTCTGGGGAAGCCTCAGTCTTCACAGACTAAGCAGGACACTGAATGTATCAGAGGAGGCGACCTCCCATCCCTAAGAAAACCTAGGTCTGTGTGCCGTGGAAGCCCCTGGACTTTTGCCCAGAGGAAGAGGTCTGAATTACCCCATTATTCTCCCAGCTCAGCTTCACAGCCAGGTGGCTCTGAGTGGGGCCCACCCAGAAGATAAGGGAGGGCACACTTCTCTTATCTTAAGGGAGTCCTGACATCTTCACAGGAGAAGCACAGAACGCAGTTGCCATGGAGCGGCAGGATTTCGGGGCTGGGGTACCCCTGCAGGACACAGGCCTTGTTTGCACTAAAGCATCGCTGGGTATGTGCCATCCTGGGAGTGTGAGCAGACTGGTGCTATTCTTCCAGGTACCAGCACCGTGGCAGGGTGGGTCCTCATGACTCAATATTATAATAGTACATGTCTGCCATCGTGGTGGAACAATCCATATAACCCACACAAATATTTACTGAACGCCTACAGGGTAAAGTCCACGCTTCTTAAAAGCCACTCAAAGGCTTCCAGGCAGGACTCCTGCCTGCGCTGCCCGCCCACCTCTTAACGCTTCACACACTGAAACAGCACAGATCCAACCGTGGCTCCCGCGCCGCTCGGTGCCCCTCTGTCCTTCCTTCCTGTCTGCCTTGCTGATTTTCCTCACCTGAGACTTAGCTCAGCACCTCCCTCACAGAGGCAGAATGCTCCCTCTCCCATACTGAGTTTCTCCTCCACCAGGTTCCACATGCACATTTGTCACCAACTTACAAGCTCTTCCAATGATTATCTGCCCTACAGTCTGACTTAAGTGGCCGGGGACTGGAGGAGAGGCCTGTCTCCTTCCTCTCTTGGTTTTGCAGCATTCTGCATGGTGCCTACAACAGAGCAGGCCACATGGAGAACACACAGACTCGTGCAATGCCAGGGGCATTCTGCCCGTGTGTCAGGACTGCTGGGCCTGGACCACCTGCTCTTAGGGCCCAGACAGCTTTATTTTTATAAACAAACAAAATGATCCCACCTCTAAAATAAACACTGACGTTACGTAGGAGGTAAAGGGAAGAGAAAGAAAAGAATATTTTTCATCAGAAGACTGTGGTCTAACAGAACTCTCAAATTCAATAAAACTACATCTTAAAAAACACAGACATAACTAGAAGTTGTCAAGAAATACCTTAAAACATTATTTTGTAAGAGTGTACTGTCATAAAACAAAGGGAAAGCCAACAAAATATTTCAATATGCTTATATAACAAACAGTTGAGGAGGGGACGCAAAGCTCATGCTGTCATGGAAGACAGGAACAAACTGATAGACAGTTGTGCAGCTGTCTTATTTTCGGGGACACGTGGTACGTCAGGAGCAAACGATGTGACGCACCCCTATGGTGGTCACCTAGAAAGCAGTGTTTGGTTCCCTCGGGCTGCGCATAGCAGGATCTCACTTCTCTGCCTTCTGAACTTAGACGTGGCAACTAGAGACTCACGGTGGCCAGTGAGGTGAGTAGAATGAATGATCCGTCACTTCTGGCACAGGCTTTAGAAGCCAACTCAAACCTCATCAGGTTCTCTTTTCCTGCCTCTAAGATCATGTAAACCTGGGCTGAGATGAAGCCCATCGCAGCCTGGCTCCCTGAGAAATTTCAGAGAGCAAACACCACTTGCTGACCCAGTGAGGCAGAACTCAACCATGCTGTACAAATCCCTGAGACCAAGGACTGCTCGAGACCAGGGCTTAACCCTCCCTATCCTGACTGATAACACACCTCTTTAAATTTGATTACAATAAACCACAGCCATTCGTTCCAAATGAATGAGCTGGTTGCTATTTCTTTCTCATTTAAGTTTGTCATCCCACTTAATTTAATATGAAAAAAATATAGAAAAAGAAACAACCAAGAACTGAGGCTATGACCAGCACACATGGCATGAACTGTTCACTGTATGCCACTTATATTAATCCACACAAACAAGGCATGTCTGAGACAGTGCCTGTTGAGAGAAAGGTACCCAGTGATGAAGGAAGCTGTTTGATTTGAAAACGCAGCAAGAACAAAGGATATCAACAGATAATACTTAGAAAAATGAGAAGATGCTCACCCTTCCTGTTAAGAAAAATGCAAATTAATACTACCATGAAATGCCATTTTTTCACCCATCAGATCAGCAAGTTAGATCAAAGCACACAGGTTCAGGTCTAGAGCAGAGCCACCCAGAGATCATGAATCAAGTTCGCCAAACCCAGAGTCAGGAGTTGGCCACACAGAACTTGACAGCCTGCTCCCTGGAGCAGTTACGACATTGAATCCCTCTGTACCATTTTCATCACTCACAACAGGGTTAAAATAGTGCCCAGGTCATAGTGATTGTGTAACACACTTCCCACAGAGCCTGGCGCTTAACATGTGCTTCAAAACGGAGGCAAAACAAACAAGAGTGAAGCTACTGTACTGCGTGGTTTAAATGTGTGTGAGCTTGGGGGTTAGAGCCTCCAGCTCTGGTTCCATGTGTTCGCTCGCTGCAAGCATCGAATGAGAGACCATATCTAAAGTTTAGCACAGTGCCCGGAATGCAGTAAGCAAGCAATCAACAAACATTACTTCTTATCGTAATGATAGACAGAAAATTAAGCACAGGATTTAGAGATGGAGACAAAATGCATTGCATTTTTAAAAGAAGTGGCTGAAACCCAGTGGTTTACTAATAATGCCCTGTATTGTCACAAAAGCAAACAAGGACACTAGAAAGATTAACAAGTGTTAACAAGAAAAACTGTGAGATACACAGTATTAGGAAGGAAAGGATCAAATTGTTGTATATTTGGAGGTGAATCAACTGTAGACCCCAAACCTGGTGAAACTTCCAAGAAACACTGAAAAGTCAAGGAGGAAATCTGCATATCGTAAGAGGTGGGGTTGAAGAACCTGAAATTTCCTTTTAAGAAGACAAAGAAAAAAATAAATAATAATTGATATTCGAGATTAAAGGGGAAAAGTATTATTTCTTAAATGATACTTAATGAAAATTTCTAAAGAAACATTTTGCAAGTTGTAACACTGGAGATCAGAATCACCAGGTGAAAATGCTTTTCATGCAGGGGATTCACCACTTCTGTAAACAAAGGATTCCCCACCCAACTGAGCCCTCCTCCACACCCCGCCCCCCCTTCCCAAGTGACAAGGCAGCAGGAAATGGGGTTGCGGGCCCTATTTAAAAACACCTTCATGCTGGAAGGGAACATAACCCACCTCTGGATGCCCTAAGGGTAGGGCTTTCTTCACTGTCACCCCTGCCTTCTGCAGAAGCTCAGAGGCGGCGCCAGTGAGGAAGACCCAGTTGCCTCTGGTCAGTGGCGAAGGCCACGATAAAGGTGCCCATGCTGGCTCCCCGAAATTCTGCCCTTATGAGTCTTTTCCTTTAGTCTGACTGAGGACTAACCCACGGCTACGGCTACGAGGGAGACATCTCCCTCTTTTTAGGGCAGACTTCAAAGAGAATGGGACTTACCTCATGATTCATCCCCTCCCTCCAGCTGCCAGAATTCAGAGCTCAGCCCTGTGGCTTTCTTCAGACACCCTTTCTTGGGAAGCCCCTTCACCTGTGAGCTGTCAGCCAACTCATGCCTGGGCTGGAGCACAGTGCTTGGCCAACATGACCAGCTGATTTCCAGGCTCCCAAAGACACTTCTCAGTAGGAAACTGAGGGGTTCTGCCGCCTCCTCTCTGAGAGGTGGGATCAAGCCTGAGGCCTGCAGCTGCCGCTGCTTTTGAAAAAGAAAATGTTCTCCTTAGAGCAGCCCTGGCCCAGGTTTCAAAGCTGAGTGCCCGTGCACTGCAGGTGGGCATGTGAAATGGGGTGGCTGTGGTGCAAACAGTATGGTGGCCCCTCAAAATTCAGACATTTGATTTGTTTACCAAGTTACCATGTGATCCAGCAACTCCACTTCCGGGTACACATCCAAAAGAACTGAAAGCAGGGACTCAAGCAGATTATTTGCAGCCACGTTCACTGCAGCATTCTTCATAACAGCCAAAAAGGTAGGAACAGCCCAAGCGACCACGGAAGGATGAATGGGTCAACAAAATGTGGTGCACACATAATCAATGGAACGTTACTCAGCCTTACAAAGGAAGGAGATTCTGACACATGGTACAACACGGGTGAACCTTGGAGACATTATTCTAAGTGAAAAAAGCCAGTCACAAAAGGCCAAATACCTATGATTCCACGTATATGAGGTCCCTAGAGCAGTGGAATTCATAGAGACAGAAAGTAGACTGTGAGTGCCAGGGGCTGGGGGAAGGAGAAACGGGGAGTTAGAGTTTCAGTCTGGGAAGATGAAGGCGTTCTGGAGATGGATGCTAGTGATGGCTGCCCAGCGATGTGAATACACTGAACGCCACTGAACTGCACACTTAACAATGGTTAAGATGGTCGATTTTGTTATATACATTTTGCCACTGCCAAAAAAGCAAAACAGAAATGAATGCTGTGTTCTAGGCATCTGTTCCTGTCAGCTGCAAGAACCATGAACTCTTGAGTGATGTTCGCATGCTGGCTGAACTAAAAACTCTATCCTGACCAGACAAAATGGGACTCCTTTAACAAATTCTGCCGGGACCCAGGTACTCAGCCCAGCCTCTGCTGAGTGTGAGTTTTAACCCTTCATTAGCAAAACAGCCATCGTGAACTGGGTCCCACTTTCCGGGGCCTGAAACACCTGGTTTCCTCTTCATCCCCCGCCCCGCTGTTTAAGAGCTGCCAGGGGAGTATCCATCCAACAACGCTGCCTGTCTCTTTCCAGCCTCTGTCTCAGCTTCTGCTTTGGAAGGATGCTTCTCCAGAGTGAAAAGCTCAGTATTTTCAGGGAAGTTTCGTTGTTTGGGTCACGTTAATCTTTATGTATATTAAACACTGAATAAAAATGACGTATACTAAAATATCAGAGATACTCCTCTACAATGACAGAATAAGTATCTCAGGGAAGCAGATGGATTGGGAAGGAAAAAAGGGTCATGTTTTCAAAATCAACTTGAACTTTTTGAAGGGCTAAACAGAAAGGAGAAACTATAATTAAACAGGGAATCAAACTTCCTTATTTATTTCACTCAGGCGTGATACTATTTTAAAGCATTCCTCGAGCTGTAATTAAGATATAATCACAATATTTTTAACCTCATTGTAGTCATGGGCTCAGCAGGTTGCCCTTAAAACAAAATAATAAAATACAAAACATAAGTTTGGAAGAAAAAGGTTCGAACCACATCCAAGCTTCATTGATTGAGACTAGGATGTGTGGTAGTTGGCTCCACCCACGACAATGTCTGTGTTTCACTTTGTTTTACTTTGACTTTACATCCGACAGTCTGATATTCTCCAGGATGCTCAGCGTGATTTAGAATGGTTGGTTCTATGTAAGAAACATGATTAAAAATTCCAAAAGGGTAGACCATGAGCTCAAAAAGTAGTTTAATACACTTACAATGATTCAAAAGCTGATTCAATAAATTTTGTGTTGTGTATATTTTACCTAAAATAGTTAAGATGATAAATTTTGTTACATGTATTTTACTTAAAATGGTTAAGATGATAAATTTTAGGGTATTTTATCACAATATGGGTGGGGAGAGTTATATTTGGTTTAAAACTGTTTTAGCCTGTAAAGTAAAATCTTACCCGTTTCTTTAAAAGCCCTGGAACAGAAGCCCCACCTGCTCCTGCAGCGACAATGCTGACTTCAGACGCCAGATGCCCAACTACAAAGGGCGGAAGGAAGCCAATTTGAAAGCATGTCTCTCATCAAGCAAATGGTAAAATGCCCGCAAGTCTTCCTTCTGGAAGTCGGTCAGCTTATAGGGTATTTGTTTCATGCCATGAAAATGAAGTTGTACAGTGAGTAAGGCTGGCCAGGGGGCACGGCTTGAACACTCATTAAGTATTTGCCAAGGGACACCAACAGTGCCCTTCCAGAAGGAATGAAAACAGACCAGACACTGACTAATAACAGGACTGGCCAGGACTTCCCACATCAAAGTAGGCCAAGTAACGATGGCGAGTGTCATGCCTCCCCTGAAACACCAGTGGCCTGGCCACCTTGCCAATTTGGGAGGGCGGGGGTGGAGGGATGGCAAGAGAGCTGGAGAAACTGGCACAATATCAAGGCTCCCAGAGCCACTGCCGGGGGTTGGGCTTTCACAGGTGGCCAGTGAGGTCAGCTTCTGCTTAACTGGGGGACTGACACTCATTCAAGTCCTCTGTAAACAAGGAGCTTCCTTCTCAAAAAGGTCACCAACTGAAATATCGCTGTACTGCCTTCGGACAGGTGTGCTGAACGCTAAAAGCAAACCTACCTGGCCGTGCACCCCATCAGTCAATGCTCAAACAGCGATGGGGACCACACCCATGCCCCACCGTCCCAGCGTATAGTAAAGCCACAAGCGGGGTGCGCTGGTTAACTGGCATCAGTTAGAGACACATTAGAATACATTTGCTTTTACACATTTCTTGAAATTATTTTATTCCTTCTGAATCAGCTTTCCTTTATTGTTGTGAATACTAACTTACACTTTCTGGGCCAATACCACGCAGTGTGGGTGGCAGCACAACCACAGGCTGCGCATGGAGTACACCTGGGGAGACCTCCCACTGTGCTGACGGAAAGGTAAAGGCAGCTGGTTGTTCCAGACCAGGCCTCAGGTGCCAGCCCCACGGGCCCCACTGGCAGCGGTTACTGACTAAATGTCTATGTGGCGAACAACCCCGCTGAAGTGAACGCAGCACTGGGCCTGGGCTTGGCAGTTTCCCAGTCTAACCGGCTGGCTCTGCTGTGGCAGGAACGCTGTGCCGGTGTCACTCCTGAGACAGAGCTCAGAAAGGCAGTGGCAGGGCAGCCGGCCCTGAGTCAGCCCACCTGGGTCTGAGTCAGGGCCCCACCTTCCACCAGGTGTCCAGTCTGTCACAAGGGACCCGACCAGGCTGACGCGCGGTCTTCTCACACAGAAAACGTGCTGTCACCTACTTAGTGGCCGGTCGTGTGGCTTAGACTCAGAAAAGGAGGTGGATCGCTCATGGTCTCATCCCATTTCCACTTCCCCAGCTTGTCAGGGTGAACAGTGAACAACAATCACGCACCCACACATGACCTGTGCACCAGGGTCCCTCCCAACGTCTTCGTTAAAGTGACCTGGGAACCTCTGTGCTACCTCACAGAGGACAAGCTCTAGCACATGTTCAAACACTGCTCTTCATTCTTTCTCCTTCTGAATTTAGTGCATTTCAATCACAGAACCCGCTCACTCTCACCACTCACACCTCTGTTCCGTCTCCCCACATAGAAACTCTAGATGGCTAGCTAGCTGCCATGCTTTGCATGTTTCCAGACTTACATTTTCTTCTTTCTGGCTGCGGTGCACTTGCTCAGCGCTCCCTACCTCCTCACCCCTCAGCCCCAGGTGAGCTCTGCAGCGGCCCCGGCTAAGCTGAAATGCTGTCCACAAAGCTGATGCCTCAAGCAACTCTGAGCTTCAGTGTCTTCATCATTAAAAGACGCTCAATGGCACCGACTTTGGAGGAGCACAGATTTGAAAAACGTTGGAGACAAGCTTGTAACAGGGGCTGACTAAAGGGAATCACTCTAGTTTGGGGGGGCTATGGGCCAACTGGCTCAGAACTGACAGAAAATGGCGGGAGGAGGTCAGGGTGACTGAGTTCTGTAGAAAACATCTGCAGTGAATGTGTGGACAAACACACTGTTCAAACATAGTCTAAACCATGAGACACACGATACAGACAATGCAGAAATCCTTTAGGATTTATGACCACAAACCAGAAGATCCAATAAAAGCAATCATACCATGAAGACACTAAATGATGCAGTACATGGAAATATGCTTTTTCTGCTTTTGCTTCCACAAATTTTAATCCATAAATGATATATTTAAGAAACCAGGGGCCGGCCTGATAGCTCAGGCGGTTGGAGCTCCGTGCTCCTAACTCCGAAGGCTGCCAGTTCGATTCCCACATGGGCCAGTGGGCTCTCAACCAAAAGGCTGCCAGTTTGACTCCTCGACTCCCACAAGGGATGGTGGGCTCCGTCTGCCCTCTGCAACTAACAATGGCAACTGGACCTGGAGCTGAGCTGCGCCCTCCACAACTAAGACTGAAAGGACAACAACTTGACTTGGAAAAAGTCCTGGAAGTACTCACTGTTCCCCAATAAAGTCCTGCTCCCCTTCCCCAATAAAATACTAAAAAAAAAAGAAAGAAAAAAAAAAGAAAGAAAGAAACCAGCCAACCCAAAACCTATCATGCAGAAATCAACTTGTTAAAGTCAGAGCCAGAAGAGAAGAAAGGAGATCTTGTGGACACAGTCTCACTACAAATCGTCAACAGGCTTCAGTCCCCAGAACTCCTCTGACAGAACTCGGTATTCTTCGAAACTCACACCCAGAACAGAACTGGGCTGCTCCGATGCGGGTGAGTGTTGTTCCTTCCTGCACAGAGCAGCCGTCTCCAGAGAGCTCCCGGATCCTCAGTGGGTTCGGGGTGGCTGCTCAGAGCTCAGGACCATCCTCCCGGAGCCTCGGGCACAGGGAGTGTGTGACCAGCACACGTGGCAACAGGGACGGAATTCAGTGTCAAGTCAGAGGCAAGAACATACCTCCCGGCATGCACCGCCTATTCGATCTGACCCGAATCCGACCGTGGTTCTCCCTCTGCACTCTGCCTCCCTCTGTGCTCTGCCTTTGCTCCCATCCCCGAGACACACTATCTGCATAGGAGCAGGTGACAGTTACAGAACAAGGTCTCGGTGGTGGGCAGGGAAGGGGCTGCTAACAATGCACAGAACAGTGACCAAGGGAAAAGTCTGGCGCTCTGCACATCAGTTCGAGCCCAAAGCTAGCTCGTCTCTCTAAAACCCACAGCTTGAAAATTGCTGGGGACACTGAGAACCAAGGGGCAGAAAGCTTGTGCTGGGAGAACACATCCACAGAAATACAACGGAAGTTCTGTACTTAGGATGAAGGCTGTGCAGATGGGGGGACAGAAAACCCTCCGCAGTTTCCCTGTAAGAACCTGATACCAGCCAGAACCCCGCCAACACGGGCGGCGAGGATGCATCGGCATAGGACATCCTGCATCTTTTAGAGAAACACGAACACCTTTAATGTCAAGAACAAGTATGCCTGCGTCAGCCCTCAAAGGAAACGGGCTCTGAGAGGTTAAGAGTGGTCCAGGGTCGCCAGCTCAATTACGAAGCTTTCAGCTGTAAAGAATATGCTATACAGGGTGGCTGGTTAGGTCAGTCAGTTAGAGTGTGGTGCTATTGACACCAAGGTTGCCGGTTCAATCCCCACATGGGCCACTGTGAGCTGCACCCTCCTTAAAAAAACCAAAAAAAAAAAAAGAATAGGCTATCCAACTATACAAGTCTAAATGAAGAAACGGACCACTTCACAACCGGAAGTCTAGAGCAGTGGTTCTCAAACTGGAAAACCCCCAGAGGACACATGGCAAGGTCAGGAGATGTTTCTCGCTGTTACAATGGGGAGGGGGTGCTACTGGCATCTAGTGGACAGAGGCCAGGACGCTGATAAATGTCCTACAGTGCACAGGACAGCACCCCCGTCCCATCACAGAAGCCAAGAAACCCTGCGCTAGAGGAGAGAATGTTTGATTAATGCAAGGGCTCAATGATACCCCGAAAGGACCCAAGCTTTCTCGGGCTTATTTGCTACCAATGGTGAGTTGACTTATCCTTAGCCCTTCCTTTTATGGCCTCAGATGTCTGCCACACATTCAGGCATTAAATTCTCAACAACTACAGAGAGGAGCAAAAAAAAAAAAAAAGTCCAGTGTTTGTTCCTTTCCTGTCTCTTGGTATTAGAGGAAATCTTTTCAAGAAGCCGGTTGGCCATACCTCATGGGTTAGAGACGGTCACGTGCTCATGTCTAAGTTAATCCCTGCCAAGGAAAATAGCATTAAAAGGATTTAGTCCAAGAGCAGTAACATTTACCGCTGGGGCTGGGACGTGGGTCTACCACCCAGTAGCACATTGGTCACCGGTCCCTTGATATAACTGGGTTCTTGTGATAAGGAAGACGGTGAATGGCTGTTGGGTGGGCAACCAGCACGTCTGCCCCAAACTGAGAGTGCTGAGCCAGGTGCTCTGCTTCCAAGCTCAGTGTTCTTTTATTGCACACCTGAAATCAGCATACCTTCCAACATATTTACTTCCGGGGCATATCTCAGGTGTTGGAAGAATCTAGCTTAAGTACAATAATCACCAAAAGCACATGAGTGAAATGCAAGGCAGAACTATGTTGCTTGGAAAAAAGCAATTCAGCACTTTACAAACTGATCAGGTTAATGAAAGACACACATTTCTTGCTACATGAAGATAAGAAATTATTAAAGTTACTAAATAAGCAATGAACTGATTCTTGATGAGATGAGCGATTGGATGGAGCCTGCAGGGCTGAGACAACAGTGAAATTCCCATTAAAATTAGTGAGAGCCGAGTGGGCGCAGGGACAGGAGCTGTCCCCCAGAATCACGTTCCCTCTGGTGGTAAGGGTCGTCGCTGGGCATGGCTGCTCCCCTGAAGATATGAGTGGAAGTAACATATTCCATTAGACTCTGTGCATGCTTTCTCCTTGCTGTGGCACAGAATGGCAGTGAATGAAGCAATGTGGAAAGTCAAGTGTTCTAGATAGCTAAGTCCCTGGCTTGAGTCTGTGGAAAGACCGCAGGGAAGAGAGCCGTCCAATCTGGAACACCATGATGAACTGATACGTGAGTGAGAAATAAGCTTCCATCTTATTGGTGGCGCTGAATTTTTAGACTTTTTTGTTACAGCAGCTAAAACTACTGCCACTAATACACTGATAATATCATCGTCACTTAACACTATTCCAAAAAAGGCTGGAAAGTAACAAGAAAAAACACAAACTCATTATTGGTAGATGGTATGCCTGTCTACCTGAAGAACTCAAAACAATCAACTGAGGGGGCTGGCCCGGTGGCTCAGGTGGTTGGAGCTCCATGCTCCTAACTCTGAAGGCTGCTGGTTCAATTCCCACATGGGCCAGTGGGCTCTCAACCACAAGGTTGCTGGTTCAACTCCTTGAGTCCCACAAGGGATGGTGGGCTCTGCCCCCTGCAACTAAGATTGAACACGGCACCTTGAGCTGAGCTGCCTCCTGGATGGCTCAGATGGTTGGAGCACAGGCTCTCAACTACAAGGTTCCCAGTTCGATTCCTCGAGTCCCCTAAGGGATGGTGGGCAGCACCCCCTGCAACTAAGATTGAACAGGGCACCTTGAGCTGAGCTGCCGCTGAGCTCCCGGATGGCTCAGTTGGCTGGAGCATGTCCTCTCAACCCTAAGGTTGCTGGTTCGACTCCTGCAAGGGATGGTGGGCTGCGCCCCCTGCAACTAGCAATGGCAACTGGACCTGGAGCTGAGCTGCACCCTCCACAACTAAGACTGAAAGGACAACTTGAAGCTGAACGGCACCCTCCACAACTAAGATTGAAAGGACAACAACTTGACTTGGAAAAAAAAAAAGTCCTGGAAGTACACACTGTTCCCCAATAAAGTCCTGTTTCCCTTCCCCAATAAAATCTTTAAAAAAAAAAAAAAATCAGCTGAGAAAAATTAGAAATAAATTCACTAAGATAGTCAATTTCCAAATTCCCTAAATTGATGCTTTCCTACATGTCAACAACCAGTTAAAACAGAGAGTGGAAAATAATCCCATAACACAAATACATGTATAAAATACTGAATATATTTAAGAAAGAGGACTTACATTAAGAAGAACGATGAAAGTCTTA
This sequence comes from Rhinolophus sinicus, assembly GCF_057876585.1. Lineage (NCBI taxonomy): Eukaryota > Metazoa > Chordata > Mammalia > Chiroptera > Rhinolophidae > Rhinolophus > Rhinolophus sinicus. Next base: position 7,728,248 of record NC_142517.1, read on the forward strand.
GGGACAGACACTTTTTAATCAACGAAGAGAACTATCATCACCTTTCTATGTGGGAGGGCCAACTGTGTAAAGATGCCACTTCTTCCCCAAATATTCCATAATTGTTACCTCATACCAATCAACCCCCAAAAGAGTTTTTAACTTTACAAATGATTCCAAAGTTCATCTGGAAGAAGACAACCTGGGAATGGTAGAAAACTTCTGAAACAGAAGAGTGGCTAGGCTGGGGTGGAGAACCTGGTCCCGCCAGATAAAAACATTATGAAGTACAGCCACTTTAAACACTGTGGCTCTGGCACCGACCCACGCAGATCAGTGGATCAAATCCAGTCCACTCGCAGACTCACGTGACCAAAAGTTTAACTCTATGGCCAATGACATAGGAACTCCACCGCTGACAATGTACCTTGATGAAAATAGCCATGTACAGAAAGATGTTCATGAGAGCATCATTTAAAATTATTGAAAACTACAAGTAAACCAATCCAACAATAAAGGTCTTCTAGATCTTGTCCGTTCCTACACAATACACACACACGCACACAGAGTACTATATATGAACTGTGCGACCTGCCTTTTTTGCACCCTTATTTTATCACGAGTATTTTTTTCATATTAGTAACTGTAAGTCTATTTCATTTGGATGACTGCACGTCACTGTCCTGTAATACTATGACAGCATATGTCACTGTCCTGTTGTATTATGACTGCATGTCACTGTACTATTATATTATGACCGCATGTCATTGTCCTGTTGTATTATGACCGCATATGTCACTGTACTGCTGTATTATGACCACATATCACTGTAGTGTTGTATTATGACTACATGTCACTGTCCTGTTGTATTATGACTATATGTCACTGTCCTGTTGTATTATGACTGCACGTCACTGTACTATTGTATTATGACCGCATATGTCACTGTCCTATTGTATTATGACTGCATGTCACTGTACTATTGCATTATGACTTACTCTTCTGCCACTTCTCTATTGAGGGGGGTTACTTCCAAGTTTTTGCTGTTACATACAATAAAACAGTGGGGGTTTTTATAGTTACTTTTGTGTTGTATTTCTAGAGAATTAAAACAAGTGTAGAATAATCCTTACTAACTCTCTAATCATTAATCATTTGGGAAAAGCAAAAGCCACAAGGAGCTATTACTACACTCCCACTGGCTGAAATAAAAAGACTGCCCACAACAAGGGCTGGCAAGGATATGGAAGCACTGGAGTTCTTTACACACTGCTGGTGGGGTGCAAAATGACACAACCACTTTGGAAAACAGTCTGGCCATTTCTTTAAGAATTAAATCTATACCTACTGGAAGCAACCCAATTGTCCATTAAAAGAGAAATGGATAAACAAATGGTGTATGTCCACAGACTCCTACTCAACAAAAAGGAGTGAACTATCGATACACACAACTCTCAAAACAGCTGTGCTGACAGAAGCCCGATAAGAGAAAAAAAGGATTACACCCTGTATGATTCTGTTTGCACACAGCTCTAGGAAATGCAAACTCATCTACAGTGACAGAAAGCAGATCAGGGTCGCCTAGGGACGGGGGCAGAGGGGAGGGAGCGAGGAGAGACCACACAAGGGCATAGGAAATCCGGGGTGACGGATACATGTCTTCTATCTTCACATGGTGATGGTTTCGCAGGCCATACATGTCAAAACTCATCAAATTATATCCTTAATCTGATATCCTTATATCCTTCAACATGCATAGAGTTTACTATATGTCAGTAGAGCTGTGAAAAAAACAAGACCATTTTAATGTTGTTGTTTTTTTTTTTTTAAGGAGGGTGCAGCTCACAGTGGCCCATGTGGGGATCAAACCGGCAACCTTGGTGTTATTAGCACCACGCTCTAACCAACTGAGCTAACTGGCCACCCCTCCAAAAAAAACATTTTAAAAAGATAAACGGGAATGTCTACATTTGGCTCAAATACAAGCTTGATTATTGGTACTCATGTTCAATCAGTTGTCCTTTTTGAAAAACAGCCAAATTTAACTGATTATTATTAGTCTGCTTGGGCTGCAGTAACAAAGTACCACTGACTGAGCGGCTTAAACAATAGACATTAATGTCTCACAGTCCTGGAGACTCAAAGTCCAAGATCAAGGCGCCAGCTGATTCAGAGTTTCCTCCTGGTCTGTAGACGACCATCCTCTTGCTGTGTCCTCACATGGAAGAACGAGTGAGTTCTCTCTCTCTCTCTCTCTCCCCCCCACCCCCCTTCTTATAAGGCCACAGTCCTATCAGATTAAGGCCCCATCCTTATGACCTCATTTAACGTTCATTACCTCCTGAAGACTCTAGTTTAGATACAGTCACACTGGAGGTTAGGGTTTCAACATAGGAATTTAGGAGGGAGACACAATTCAGTCCATAGCATATTTCTTACCATGGCCTGAGATGAAGTTTCTAGCTTCGTAATCCTCTTGGCAAAACTTATAAAAGTAAGTGGACCACAAAGCCCCTTCCCTTATCCATAAACACAACTCTGCTGGACAAGCTTTTGTCATTAGATTACTGGAGAAATAATTCATTTGTCCAAATCTGGACTATTTCCATCCCTCCAACAGATCTGAAAGGAAGAACGGCAAAAATATCCTTTGCCCACACCCAAAATAAATGGACTATCCTAGCTATAAATTACTGAAAGTGTACCAGACTCCTTTCAGCAAAGGGAAGTGCTCTTCCCAAAAGGCCCGCGTTTGAGCGGCTCACAGAGAGACAGCTCTCACAACCATGAGCCAGCAATGCCTTTGCTGATTCTCAGCTCCTTCTGGATAACCTGGGGTCAGGGATGAATAATGCCACCTGAGCCCCAACACGTCACCTACCAAAAGATAACAGGCCAGTGGCAAAGGATGCCACAAATTAGCAATGGGAGTTCTACCTAACGTTCTATTAGCTGCACCTTCCACATTCTGGCACCAAGAAAAATCAGAAAAGGGTCTACTTTATTCAAAAGTGAAATGAGTAATAATGGCCGACAATGTCTTTTCAATTTGGTCTCTTCTCATAAGGCACTAAGGCCCACGTCTTCCCAATAGGTCTTTACTACCCCACTTATCTGACAACTTCTATTGTCAAGGTTATCACCCCAGACGGCAGCAAAAAGTTACTGGGAAAGGATGAAAATAATTGCTCCAAACCAAGGTACTCCAACAGGTGGGGCCCCACAGTGAGGTGACAAGATGTGAGCAGGCGTCATGTAGGCTGAGAGCTGCAATTCCTCAGTAAGGAGGCTGACAGGAGCTCACGGCCTATCCCACGTCACTTGTCAGTCAGTCTGGTCCAGAGGGGGTCAGGAGCAGCGACTGAAACTGCCTCTCAGTGGGAGGAGGAAGAAGACGCCGGGAGGACTGAAAGGGTCCTCGCAAGGATACACACTGGAGGGATGAGCCCCCAAAAGACACCCCACAACACAGCCTCTACAAAGAAGCAGGTGCAGAGCTTGTCAGATGCAGTCAAATGGGGCACAAATCACTGTGCTGTGTCTGAATATCTGTGTCCCCCAAGATGGCAGCATTAGGAGGTGGGGCTTTTGGGAGGTGACTAAGTCATGAGGGTGGAGCCCTCATGAATGGGATTAGTGCCCTTACAGAAGAGACTGCAGAGAGGGGACACAGAGAGAAGACTACGAACCAGGAAGCGGGATCTCACCTGTGGGAATCTGCTGACACCTTGATCTTGGACCTCCAGCCTCCAGAACTGTGAGAAAGTGAATTTCTGTTAAGTCACCAGCCTGTAGTATTTTGTTACAGCACCCTGAACGGACCAAGACAATTGGGAAGGCTGCCTTGAGTGACTAGGAAGTTCCAGGGACATACGCTATCACTACACATGAGAACTCCAGTTCTTCATGATGCTCTGTGCCGCACAAAAAGAGATATAGACAGACAGATAACACTTTACTCTTCCATATGTCACGTACTGAAAAACCATCTGGGCTCCCATGAGAAATGAGCTTTTTATAAAAATTGATATGAGACACTCTAAACTCATTGTCAGACCTTGTTATGAGCCAAATTGTATCCCCTAAAATTCCTATGTTGAAACCCTAACCCCCATCACCTCAGAACATGACTATTTGGAGACAACACTTTTAAAGATGCAATGAAGATAAAATGAGGTCATTAGGGAGGGCCCTAATCCAGTATGACTGGTATCCTTACAAGACAGACACACACAGAAGAAAGACCTTGTGAGGACACAATGAAAAGGCACCACCTACAAGCCAAGGAGAGACTCCTCAGAAGAAACCAAATCTGTCAAACCTTCATCTGGGATTTCCAGCCTCCAGAATTGTGAGAAAGTCAATTTCTGGTAAGCCACCCGGTCTGTGGTATTTTGTTAGGGCAGCCTGAGCAAACTAAAACAGATTCCCAACTAAAGATGCTTTATCTGATCGAATACTACTATATTCAACAGAGAAATGTAGCTGATTAGGGCTTGGGTAAAAATCAGGATTCAGGGGCGGCCGGTTAGCTCAGTTGATTAGAGGGCGATGCTCTTAACACCAGGTTTGCCAGTTCAATCCCCACATGGGCCACTGTGAGCTGCGTCCTCCACAACTAGATTGAAACAACTACTTGACCTGGAGCTGATGGGTCCTGGAAAAACACACTTAAGAAAATAAATTAAAAAACAGTTAAAAAAAAAAAAAAATCAGGATCCAGTTCAGGTTCATCGAGTTTTCAGGTGGAAGAGATCTTGGAGCTGATCTGTAAAGGGCCAGAACAGTTCACCTCCAGCTGGTGTCCCAGCTCCACCCCACGTTCTACCAATAGCATAGCACTCGTCTGAAATACCACAATAAGGAGGGTCTGCTTTAAAAGGGAAGTGTCTGTAATTAAGCAATAACGTTTTAGAAGCTGAAACATGTAACAACACCCAAGACCTCCTATTTCCCTTGCTATTCATGTCACTGGCTTTCTGGCCATTTTGTGAAACAAGCTATTGAACAAAAGCAGCAAAAAACGGGAGTTCATTTGGGACCATTTTTTTAAAAAGAAGCGTTAGTGACAAGGTTTTTAAATGTAGAATTGATTAATTTCTACTATCCTTCACTTCCACAATCAAAATTGAATCCAGGCTTGGTACAGTGGTTGGGTTCATAAGGGCTCAACATACACTGTTGATAAAAACTTACCTAAAAATAATCAGTGAAAGATGATGGCTTGAAGTCTCAGATAAACAATTAAGCAAATATTACCCTATTCATGTTGGTTTGTCAAAAACTGTAAAAGATAAACTTTTCTCTAATACAGAAAAATTCTAAAAATGATACTGAAAGTTTAGCAAGTTTTTAAAATGATACAATTAAAAGTTGTATATAGTTTGACAAACCAAGACCTTTCGGGGCTTAGTTTTCTCATTTGTCAAGACTTGAGCTGGATGAGTCTTCTGTTCTATGGTTTTGTTTTATAACCTGCAATCACCTACTTTAAATAGAAAACATCTTGACCTAACCTTTGTATACGATATTGCTTCTATTTCCATTATAAAGGGTTTTTTGTGTGTTTTTAAACTAATTCATCACTAATTTACTCACTGAATTCTTGTGTACATGCATGAGTCCAAGAAATCTAACCATCACTAAAGTCTCAAGAAAATTCTGTATTTACATCAGGTACTCCTACCAGGTACCTCTGAATACAGACGTGATCACTAACGCTGATAGAGGCTTGCTCCCTCCAGCACCTTCCCAAACCCTGATCTGGGTGCTAAAGTTGCCCACTGCCACCTGCCACTCGGACTCACTCTCCACCCATCAGCCAGAGGGGTTCTCCTAACAGGTAAGGCAGCCATCACCTCGCCCCAAGCCTTCCTGGAGGCTACAGGGCCTCCCCGCCTTCACAGAACAAAACCACAGGATCTGCGCTGGCTACGTCTCCTCCCTCTGCAGCCACACCCTCCCCCTACTGTACCTTGGACACATGCCGGTGGCCCAGATGGCCTCCCTGCCAGCTTGCTCACTGCATCTGGGCCTCAGCTCAAATTTCAAATGTCACATTATCAGAGAGCCATCTCTGTCTCAACCAGCACCCTAGCCTCGTCCCTCCCTACCCCACATCCCTGCTTTAGTTGTCCTCCGAGCATGCAGGACCCAACAGCATATGTTTACTTGTTGCCTGTCTCCTGCCACCAAAGCCCTGCATTCCTTGAGAGCAGGAACTTTGCGTTCAATGCTGTGTCCCCAGCACCTAGTGTCCAGTACATCTTGGCTCTTCCACTGTATCAGTTAGCTAGGGCTCCCGTGACCAGGCACCACATATTGGGCAGCTTAAACAGCAATGGATTCTCACAGCCCGAGGCCAGCAGTCCGAGATGGAGGTGCCAGCAGGGTTGGTTCCTCCTGAGGCTGTGAGGCAGAATCGGCTGCAGGCTGCTCTTCTAGCTTCCGGCGGTTTGCTTGGGCCATCTTTGGCGCTCCTTGGTTTAAAACTGCATCCCGACCTCTGCCACCATCTTCACACATCATCCTCCCCATCTGCATGTCTATGTCTGTGCCCACATTTCCCTTCTGGAAGGGACCAGTCCTACTGGGGCAAGGCCCACCCTAAATGACTTCATTTTAACTGGATTAGCTCGGTGAAGACCCAACTCCAAATAAGGTCATGTTCTGAGGTGCTGGGGGTGGGGGTTAGGACATCAACATATCTTTTTTGGAGGAGACAATTCAACCCACAAAAATCACAGCCACATGATATCAGGTAAGTTGGTTAACCTTCACCAGTAAAATGGGGCTAATAACTGCACCTACCTGATTCAGACAATGAAGACGGTGCCCGACAGCAAAGAGGTGTGCCCGGTCCCCTTACGTGAGCCACGCTGATACTGGTATGAAGAAAGCTTAAGAGCAGGGCTCTGGAGCCAGGCAGACAGGGGTGTGTGTGAGACGCCCCACCACCACCACCACCACCACCTGCCGGTTATCATCTCGCACAAGTTGCTAAATCTGAGACCAGGCTCAAGATAGGCTGTAAGGATGCTACAGCAATGCACGTCAGGGCCTTAGCGCACAGTCTGCTCTCTACCAATGCCACCCGTCATAGGCAGGGCTGAGGCAGGGACAGTGTCACCCACTCGTATCTTGCAAATTTTTCCAGGGGGCTGTTCTCACTCACTGCCTCATCACAGCAGAATGGGAAGTTCCAGCAAAGAGAGCACAGTAATGGGGTTACATGGAATTGGGTACCAGCTGTAACAAAAGTTGTCTTTTTAAACTTTTATCCAATTGACTGATATTCAGCTGCCTACGCACACCTAACAGAAGCGTCACACGAACCTGTCCCAAAGTGACCCCTGCTCTCCCTGAGCCGGCTCCATGCCAGTCTCCCCATTGCATCCCTGCGTCTTCTTAAGCTGAAAATCTGAGTCGTACTTGACTCCTCTTTTTCTTATATCCCACATCTAATCCACGAGCAAATCCTGTTAGCTATACCTTCGAAGTACATTCAGAATCCAAACCCTTCCCCACTCATGCACCTACATTATAGCAACAGCTCGTGCATGGTCTCCGTTGCCGCCTTGCCTGACGCCCAGCAGAGCAGCTGGAAATGCCTCTGGCATGCCAGAAGGGAAGCCAGAGCAGCTCCTCTGCTCAGCTCCCCCAGGGCTCCTAGCTAACTCAGTGGCCACTGTCACACTCGTTTGAAAGACCTACAAGGTCTGACACGCTCCCCACCCCTCGCCTCTGTGGCCTCGTCTCCTACTCTCTCCCCACCCCTCGCTTGCTTCGTGGCCACCGCACTGGCCTCAGACACACCAGAGCCTCTGTACTGCAGCAAAGGGCACCTTCTCAGCAAGGCCGTCCTTGACAACACCATTGAATGTCACAATGTCCCAATACTTGGTGTCCCTTCCCTTCTTTACTGTTCCCACAACATTCATCACTATCTAAGACCCCATATATTTTGCTTATCATCCAGCTTCCCCCTGAAGCCCACCAGAATGTGGGTGGGGCCTTGTTGTGTCATCTGCTGTACCCTGACACCTGGAACACTATGGCATGTTGTAGGTGCTCAAATAGTTATTGAATGAATGAATGGTCTATGTTTTAAAAGCTCCTTACAGGATCATAACTGTACTCAATAACCTGCATTTCAATTCCACTCCTGGTATACACCCAAAAGAAGCAAAGATAGGTAGTCAAGCAAAAACTTGTACACAAATGTCCACAGCAGTACTATTCACAACAGCCAAAAGGTGGAAATCCAAAAGTCATCAATTGATGCGTGGATCAACGAAATGTGGTCTATCCACACAGTGGAATATTATTTGGCCATCAGAAGGAATGAAGTGCTTATACATGCTACCACATGGATGAACTCTGAAAACATGCTACATGAAAGAAACCAGACACTAAAGGCCACATATTGTATGACTCCATTTATATGAAATGTCCACAGACACAGAAGGTATATCAGTGGATGCCAGGGGCTGGGGAGGGGGAGGGATGGGAAGGGTTTCCCTCTAGGGTGGTAAAAATGGTCTGGAACTAGACAGTGGCGATTCACAACACTGGGAATGTACTGAAAGCCACTGAACTGTGCACCAGAATGGGTCAACGGTAAATTTCATGTTAGGTGAATTTTACCTCAACAAAAACATAATAAAACAAAAATTCCAGGAGAGTCAAGTACTAAAACATCTAAAACTTGAATATGCCTAAATCCCATTCCAGCGCTTCTCCCTTTCCCCTAAAAAAGGAAGCCACCTTCCTGGAAGACAGTGAGTGTTCTCTTCAGCTTGAGAATTCCTGCATTAGAGCTTTAAAACCAAAGAACGCTCAAGCATTTATCTGCTCTTTGATTACGTTTGTCCATCCCTGCCAGCACGCAGCCATGACGTTCACATGCTGCAAACATACCTTGCCAGGCAGTCGGCCGTATCCTGGCCACTCACTATCTGTCACCACCACCTCTGTCCCCTGTGCCTGACAGCCATCTGTGAGAGCAGATAGCTGCTTTCTGGACTGCTGCCCAGGCACGGCTCTGTGGCCAGGCTGCTAGCATTCTCCACTCCCTCCCTCCCCCGCCTCGTTCCTTGAAGCAGTAAATGGAGAAATGAGGTTGGTCAGAGTTCCCCGGTGTCTGTGACCTGAGGAGTGGAGATCTGCAGAGTAGGAGCTGGGCACCTCCCAAGTCCCACAGGGCATCTGGGCTCCACAATCAGGTATCCCAGCCAGGAGCCGTGGCCAGAGAGCAACAGGGCCGGGCGCAGCCTCTTCGAGCCCAGGTATCTTCTACCTACGGGTCACCGTGGTCATCTGAGAGCTTGGGGATTACTGTGTCATCCTCTTTCTGGGCAGGATGGGAAAATACAATGGTCCCATCTACAGAGCCCAAGGTCAAACCTGCATGTGACTGGTTTTGGTCTTCCTAGGTCTGACCGCTTTTCCTTCGTCCAAACATAACAGAATTTCTGGCCAGATTTCACTATTTATTTCATCCTTTATTCTTCCAGGAGTTACCAATCAGCAGTAAAATGGTAAAAAAAAAAAAAAAAATAGACCAAAAAAGAAAGAGCCATAAAAATCCTAAGCAGTATGTGAAGAACAATTAATCTTTGAATAACTGACTGGACAAATTTTAAAATTTATCTTGTTTGGACCTAAATACCGTTGAGAAAAAGGCTATTCAACTATATCTACACCGTAATTCTATGCTCAGGAAAACAAAGCTGGAAGGAGGTACCGTGTTTCCCCCAAAATAAGATCTAGGCAGACCATCAACTCTAATGCGTTTTTTGGAGCAAAAATTAATATAACACCCGGTCTTACTTTACTATACTGTAAATATAAAATACTACCTATAGTAAAATAAGACCGGGTCTTATATTAATTTGTGCTCCAAAAAACGCATTAGAGTTGATGGTCTGGCTAGGTCTTATTTTGGGGGAAACACAGTATGTATACTGATAGGTTAAAAGCAGGAAGCCTGGGTGACAGAATTGTGGGTGGTTTTTCTTATCTGCCTTTTCTCATTGTTATAATCAGTACTCGGTATGATAGCAATAAGACAATTCCTTAAAATAATAAAAAGACAGCTGTGTCACTGCCTCCACGCAATCCAAATACCTACGCCCCACATACCTTGTTGAGCTTGCCCAGTGAAGATATGAGATCGGCCCATTCACTTGAGGACTCAAAATTTCTTAAGGCCTTTTCGACCACTGAAGAGTAATTTCTGTATCTGTAGTCATTTAATAGTTCCTGTTCTTCTGGATCCATCTTACATTCTTGCAGCAGAGAAAGTATCTAAAAGCAAATCAAAAATAAACAAGTGAGGCAGCTACTCAAGGACACAAATCACGCCCAGCCCAGAGCTAGAGGACACACATCTACAAACACTACAGCGCACAAAGTCACCTGGCGATCCAATGCAAATATTTAGCAAGGCTTCTGGGCCAGGTGCCATGGTAGATAAAAGATAAACAGTTCAGCCCTCCTGGATTCTGAGCGAGACCAGTGGACGGAGCAGGAAGAAGCAAAAATGCTAGGGTTCCACCTAATTGAAAAAATTAATTCTAGGAGTGAAAAAAGCAGCTAACTACGCATTGTTGCCAATCGGTCATTCTGAAAGCAAACGGCCCCTCCCATCATAGGGCATTTATAAAACCTAACGAAAAGCAGAGCAATACTCTTAACTGGAATAACCTATTTAGCAAACCCATTGTCTACAACTAGGATAGAGGATTGGAAATATTCTAGATGAAAATCTGGTGGGGAGAAAAAAAGTTAAAAAACATAAGGATGGTATAGTGTCTGATAGCAGTGTGGTCAGAAATCCACCAGGTGCCTGTTCGGTTCCTAAGCTCCAGTCACCCACCAGGCCCCCGCCAGGTGCTGCCCTGATGGCTTTAAGCCTGAGTGTAGAGTCTGGATGTAGGGTGGATATACCAGGGCCTAAGCAATCATCATCTTATTCTTCTTGCCCTTGTATATTCTTTGATGGATTATTTTATTTATTCCTGTGGCTAGATGCATTCATTATTTATGAACCACTGCATCTACTGCAAAGCCTGAGATGTAGACGGTCTAATCCCAACTCCAACAGAAACTAATCCTCAGTGACAAAAGGAAACAAGGAACATGGACTGTTGCACTGATCTGATGTGAAAACACACATTCATTTATATGTTATAATGTATACAATACACACGCATGCTTATCTCAAGTTTCATTTTTATTCCTTCCTTAAAAAAAAGAAAATCTCAAGGTCAACCCATTAGTCTATTCAAACAAATTACAACTTTGAAAACTACTCTACAAGATATGGACATAGTGGCTTCCTTGGCACCAAGCCTTGGGTCCTTTCGTGCTCTCTTTATCCTCGGTGATCTCCCCATTTCCATAACTTACAAATACCATTTCATGCTAATGACCTATGGATTTATAACACCCGCCCAAACCACCCTGAGGTCCAGATTCATGTAAATATCTACTTGACTGTGGCACAGGTGTTCCAATAAATCCAAATTCCTCACCCACTCATCCCGTGGTCTACAAGGCTCCACCTACCCCTCTCTTCAAGGCACTCTATTTGTCCTAAGACTCATTCTACCACAGAGCCTTTGCTCATGCTGGGCCTCTCTGCAAAAACATACTGTACTATGTATATGCACCCACACCATAAGACTGGCTACTTATTCTTGGGAAAGCCTGCCCCTTTTTCTCAAATAGCCTTCATACTTTTGGAAAATATTAAGGACGGTAACAAGAGGTGGTAGTTTTTCTAGTTTGCGAAGTAAGAAGTTAGTACAGCCAAATAGTCCACAACTTTTTTTCCCCCAGGAAATTTACAAGTCTGAAATCCAGCATCTCTGAGCCACTAAAATACTCCATACATAGCCTGTTCACTGTTATTAAGTGTCTAAGGACTGGGAAAAGAAACATGAAAAAGACAGGGTCCCACTCTCACAGCTCATAACCTAATGAGAGGAAACATCTAAATACATCATTTCAATTTAACGCTGCACACAGTGACGGAGGGTGGACTGACACAACAGGGTGACACAGGCAAAAGGAAAGCACAGAGGAAGTCTAACTACCAGCAGAGGAGTCCTCAAAGTCCACAGGTGCTGTCAGCCAGTTAGCAGGAGAGCCTTGTCAGTGATACCGTGTGTTTAGGATGTGGGTGGCAACCACGGCACCACTGCTCATGGCAGGGAGGGTACTGGCCACGTAACAGCAGGTAAGTGGGGCAGTTTAATGTGGGGCTGGCTATATGAAGAAAGGACTATTTGGTGAAAACTAAGAGCACAGGTAAGAAGTTTGGAAACAGTTATTCAAGCAAGCTCCTCTCTTTCAAAATAGGGGGCATCTGATACTACACTAAGGAAGTCTTCTGGGTATGCTTGGTAAACACATCATTTGTGCAAGCACTTATCTCATGCAACACACAAGAGTCCTGTGAAATGGCTATCACTGGACTCCAGATGAGGACACTGGGAATCCGGCCCTCCAGAAAATCGCTGGGGTCACACAGCGAGCAACTGGCAGAATGAAGATTCCGGCTCCAGCCAGCGCGATGCCACAGAGCCTTCACTACAATATGCTACAGGTAAAATGAATAGTTCAGCCCTTAACTAGCTCTTTTGACAATGATCTGGCCATCTATCCTGAATACCTGTTCTGTGAGAGACTCAACAGCTCAGTAAAACTGATAAAAGTTCTACAGCCTACTAACCATTAGACAAAGTAATCCCTTAAACAAGTGTATCTGACCAGATGTAGCCACCTGAAAATCGAAAATGTCAGCAGGAAATCTCTCTCCTTAACCATTCTTAATTTCTTAGAAAAACAAATTCAAATAAAAAGATCAAGTGCTAGATCCTAGAGAAGTTAATTGTAAAATGTTTACATGAAGGAAGGTTTCTGAGTTAAATGAAAAAGACGACAGTGAAAAATACCAGCCACCCTCTCACGAGCAAGAACACTTGTCAATAGATAATGACCCTTAGTCTACAGCACAGAAAACACTCTCTGCCATTGGTTAACTGGTTTAGTCAACTCTAGGACACATTATCTTGAATTTGATCTTTCAGACTGATAATTAAATTGTGGGAAATTTAAAGACGCTAATGGGAGGAGGCTTTGGGGGAAGGGGAGGGCCTCCATCTCCTTACGAAAGATATCCTACAAAGGTTTTCCCAAGTGTAGGGCAGCTGTCCCAGGTTAGGGAAACACCTGCGGGTAGTCTCCATAAGCAGGTGCACCACGAGCTGCTAAAGGGCCATCTACGCCAGCAGCATCCGGCAATCCTGCAAGACGCAGAGGCCAGGCGGCAGGGCGCGCGCAATGCGGCCCGGATCCCTTCTCCTGGGGACAATCTGGGAGACTCTGAGTTATTCCCTTATCAGCAAAGCCCTCATTTTATAAAGATTTGGGTCTCTAGCCCTCCTCCCCGACCAGGACCGCACAAACAAAGGCACAGCTTCTACTCCGTCAGCCGGCCGAGGTGAGGGACGGATGGGCCATAACCCACCTGACCTCCATCTGCTGGACTAGAGGCCACGACGGGCCAGCAAAGGCGTGGCCGCACTTCCCTCACTAGCGGGAGCCAGGGAACCTGGGAGGAGACCCTGCCCAGCCTCCCGGGCTGCCCCTAGGGGGTCTCGGCTGGAGTTCACGTCCACGCGCGGCCTCGCTGCAACAACCCCCGCACTGCAGCAGTGCGGGCTGGGATGCACTCGGAGGAGCCACCTACACTTGGGGACCGCCCCCACGGCGCCGCCGGAACCCTGCGCAGCCCACGGAGGTCGCACGCGCCGCTTCGACGCTCGCCGGCCCGCGGAAGACGTCCCGGCTCCTCCGGCTCCTCCAGCACTGCTCGCAGGCCGAGGGCGCGGGCCCGACTTACCCGCGGCAGCGGCGGCCTTTCTCGGGGACGCGCCCGCGTACCTAGGAACCCGCTGGGCGGCGGCAGGCAGAGCCGACAGCTGCTGCGGCTCGGCCACGAGCCGGGACCGCGGAAAAAGCGGCGCGCCCGAGCCCTTGCCGCCCCTGCTCCAGGGAGAGGGCGGGTGCGATAGGCGGGCCCTCGGCGCAGGGGGCGGGGACAGGGCGGGTCCTCAGTGCGTAGGGCGAGGCCAAAGGCAGGCTCTCGGTGGGCGGGGCCGACGTGCGGGCCCTCGGCGCGTGGGGGCGGGGCAAGGGGAAGAGGTCCTCGGCAAGAGTGGCAGGGCTGGGAGGAGGGCCCTCGGTACGCGATGTCAGGGGCGAAGGGCGGGTCCTCGGTGCGTGGGGCAGGACCAAGGGCGTATACTCGACGCTTGGGGCGGGGCCGGGAGGCGGGCCCTGGGCCCGGGGGCGGACCAGGAGGCGGTACCTCTGCGTGTGGCGGGGGCCGGGAGGCGGGTCCTCAGCCTGAGGGGGCGGTTCCTGTGCGCAGACTGCGGAACTCAGGGCTCTTTCCCCTATTCTTGCACAGTTTTCCCGCCCCTCGGTGGATGTCGCTGTCAGCCTCAACCACTAGCTCCTGCCCTCCCCGCGGGACTGCTCCCCGAAGGCTTAGAAGGCCTCGCACAGGTGGGCAGGATGGCTCTGTCCGTCACCTGGAAGTCCCCCGACACATCCAGAGAAAGAGGACGTCGGTCAGTGAATCAGCCTACCTGACAGGAGCTTTAGAGTTACAGACAATAGAACCGTGGGGCTCAAGGAAGGTGGGGCTCATGGCACCGGTCTCACCCCACCCTTTCCATCGGGACCACATCCAAACCCTCGGGGAGGAGGCGAGCCGCAGGAGGCTCCGGGACCGTGGTTAAGGTGCCTTGTCCTACCGGCCACCCCTTTTCGACCCTCGGCATCAGGAGAGGTGAGGGAATTCATGTCTGAAATGAGCTTCGTTGAGTACTCTGGCTCAGAAAGGAGACCTCACGCCAATCCTAAAGAGCATGAATATTTACAGATAAACTCACTCCCCTTTCTGTCATTCTCATGAGCCTTCGGACCTGGACAGTTCAGACGCGCTCAACCTGGCCTGACAGCTGCGGGGCGAGAGGCACCTTGAAAGATAGGAATCGGGCGGAGTTCACCTGAGAATCCTGACTGCACCAGCTGGGGCTCCCAGCCAACCAAAGCAGTGCCACCTGTTGAATGAGGTTATAATTTCTGCAGAGGCCGCTGCCCATTTAACCCCTGAAGGCACTTTAGGAATTTTCAGATCTAGTCTGAGGCTTCCCAGGGCAAGGCAGCCATGAAAGTTTGGGGAATGGGGTGAGAGTGGGAGGTCCATGAACATTTTAAAATTGTACAGAACATCTTGTGTACATGTATGTTTCTGGAGAAAGGGTATATGGTTCGTGTCAGATTTCCGAGGCGATCTAACCTCCCTCAAATCACCAAGAATATTTTAATAGTTTGGGTTGCTGGACCTCTGACCTAGCCACCTCCATGTCTACTTGGCATATACCAAGTGCCTCAGCTGTTAATCCTCTAATGGTCAGTTTGGGGAATTTTCTTAAAGTAGAAGCAGAGGAAAACTACAGGATTGAGTTAGCAAGAAAAAGGATTAATTTCATAAAAAGTCATTCCTAATAAAGATATGATAAACTCTGGTTTTTGTTGTATGCCAACAAAAACAGTTGGCATACAGTGAGTTGTTTTGTTTTGTTTTGTTTCAGGTTCCTCAAATTTTAGCCACACTCCACACTGTATTGAACTAATAAGAGATGAAAGAACTGCTTGTACTCACCATTGAAAAAAAAGAGGACCAGTCTATTTGTGTCAAAACCGCCAGGTATAACTTTGTCCTAATACATTTATATAAAATAATATACATGCCTTGTATTTGTGTCAACTAGCTCTAAAGAACTCCAGGTGTGTGGGAGGGTAATTAAAATGAACTGACAAATTCCAGTAGTAGTTATACTTGGGTTTTTGACTTATGAGAGGTGGGTGACCCAGCTCTGGTGTTGTTCAAAGGTCAACTCCATTTATAATTAGGATCGACAGTAAATGTACAGCATTAATATTTGAAAGTTTATTCCTACAAGAAATCGGTCTTGGGTCACATTGTCTTGTCACACTTAAAAGTCTCCTTAGCTATGTTCATCTGTTTAAGACATGTAAACAGAGTGGGTTCCTTACATAATGATACTCAAACTAATCAGGGCATTTCAAATTTAATTGAAATCAGAACTTTAATTCTTACCTCTTCTGATCATGATAAAGAAGGCATTCTCTGGCTCAGGCTGGCCCACCAATTAGAAAGACTGGCCAGGTAAACATTCTGAGTATCTGTATGCAGACATTGGTGACCTTCCAAGCCTGTCTCTTCTAAACTCGACTGTACTCCACCCATTAGACAGAGGTCCTGTGTAGTTCTTCTGTATTTGCTGCTGTGCCCACTTGTGGTTGACTTGCAGTAATAAGTAAACGTCCGTCAGGATCGTCATTATCACCTGTTTCACCTCTACACCACATCACTCTTCAGCTTCTTGGTCTGTCACAATCCTTGTTGCAGTTGAGTAGGTGAGGGAGAAGTCCAAGGCCAGGTTTGAAGCTGATACTGTATGTGAGTTTACCACACATGCGCCAACCTAGAAAAGTGTATCACAGAAAAGCCGATGTGGATGGGATCATTGGCTCCACCTGGTGTCTGAAACACACATCGTATGGGGTAATCCCCTTTTAAGCCATATTTCATTAATCTACTTTATGGAAAAGTTCACCGAGGCTAGCATGGTCATCTAATGACCACATGGCTTACAGATCACCTAGATTCAGTGTATCATCTCCCTTAACCTTTTCACTGAGTTAATTGATTTCAAGTTTGTTCTCCAAAATGTGTCAAAAATCCACAGGAAATAATTACAGTATTTACATTTTTAAGTAAATACAGTTAAGGTGCTGCATTTTATTAAAATAAATGATTAAAGAATAAAAATTTCCTATTATTCATTCTTGAAAAACACAAAAATATAGAAACATGTACATCTGCTTTCCTACACTTCCATTTTGGAACACTGAGCTCATGGGGTAAAGTTGAATGCCGCAGTCAGCGGCATGGAAATATCATTTGACTATAGATGAACGTCACAGCGAAAATGTTAATGTTTACACCAAGGGAGTTACCCATGATCTCTAGATTTGTAATAGTGACACTGGATATGACAAGCACCCAGTGCCACGAAAAGCCAAGGAACTCTACTGTCAGACAGTCCTGGATATGGTCCTGGCCTGTGACTCAGGTATGTGACCTTGGGCAAATTAATCAACCTCTCCAAGCCTTTATTTCCTCATTTGAAAATGACATCAATACTTACCTCAAAGGACTGTTCTGAGAATTATGCAAACAATGTCGGGAAAAGTATTAAGGGTGACATATGGCCTAGTATGCCATGGGTTCTCAATTCATGATATTTTTTTTCTTTTTTCCTTCTGAGTCCAAGCCTATTTTTTTTTTTTTTACTACTGCAAACCATGAAACATTTTAATGCACTTTTATTAGACTCCTTTTGGTTGCAAGAAACAACAATCCCGTTCAAATTAGCTTAAGAAAAATTTTCTTTTAAGGATACAGAAATCTTGGAGCATCTCTTAGAACCAGGGATCTCAGGAATGGTTTGAGGCCATGGAAGGGATGCCACTATGGGGAGGGGGCTGTCTCGCTTTGGGCCACTCTGTGAGGGCTTCTGTTGAGGGTCTTTTGCCTCCTCCTCTGGCGATGCTGGCTCCCTCTGCTCCTTGGACCACATAAGGTGGGGCGGGGCTGCTCACAGTAACAGCTCTGAGCTTACCCTGTCCCAGTGTAGCTGATCCTGCTCTTTAGAGGATGGGCCTAGAGCAGCAGGAGTCAACTGAGGCTGCTGCAGCTGCAAACACGGGGAAGAAGCAGGGAGAAGGGAACCAGGAGATAATTCTTGAGAAGAGGCTGCTGTGCAGGCCATCCAACCAGGGCCCCTAGGACCTTCCATAAAAATGAGACATGCCGTTCAGATCAGCAGTTTGCTATTAAGGGTCTTCTAAGTGGGCTACATGCAGATCCAAAAACATCAAGGTGGGATTTGGCTCGAGACAAAGGGAGAATAAAAGGGATTAACTTGTTTCCTTGCACATTTCCTGTCTGTGATTCCATCAGGCAGAGCCCAAAAGTGCTCCACGGTCCCTCCACTACTGCCCATCATTGGCAGGACTCTGGAGGCTGGCTGCAGAGGGAGGCCAGAACATGAAAGGGGTTCAGGAAATTGATCAAGAGCCATTAAAATGATTTTAGAGCAAGATAAGATGTCATTAAAATGTCTTAGGAGTTATGGTCTGTGTGGGGACAGAGCCCCAGAGAGTAGTTTACAGGCTCTCGGCCTCACGTGAAGGGGTACTGGCTCGCGTGGTGAATGGCCATCGGCTGTGGCTGATTGGCCGTCGGCTGTGGCCAGTTAGCCAATTGGCCGCTGGTATAATTGCTGCGACTACGGAGGACTGCCGAGGATTGCTGAGGAGCCGAGCAGAGCCGAGCAGAGCCGAAGAGAGCGGAAGAGGAGAGCCGAGAGAGAGGAACAGAGTCGAGAGAGTGGAGGAGAGTCGTCGGTTAGTCGGTTGGCGGAAAAGCAGACGGCAGGTCGGCGTCCGGTGGGCCCAGCCTCCAGTGAGACCATAGTGGTATGACTCCCCTACCTATGGCTCCGTGGGTGTTCCTTTTTGGCCTCACCATATCCTGTGTTTTTGTGTGGGGAGCGGGAGCAGAGACCCCGCAGGCCGCCCCGCCTGAAAGATGGCGCGGCGAGAAGGCCTCCGCGCACGACAAATGGCGCAGCGAGCAGCGTCTCCCACACGACAAATGGCGCAGCGAGCAGGGTCTCCCGCACGACAGTCTGAGATGAATATAAGCGCATGCTGAATTTCATGAGGCAACATGGAGATGGCTGAAGGAAATGAAATGCTGGCTGGGTGGGATTCAGACTTCCATGTACCCAAAGTGGATGGAAAAGTGAGGTGAGGGTTGAGAGAGCTAGTCTGGCATTTTGCCGTGCTGCCACTGTAAGTTGGAGAGTCAAGAAAAATAAATACTTTGAACCCTGTAATAAACCAGAAATAACAGAGTCACCTGTGTAGTCCTGGTTCCCCAAATAAATGAAACCTTGAGCATGTCTATACTTCACTGATTCCCAAGTGGAAAAGAGCATTACCCCTTATTTCGGCAATGCTGCCATCAGGAGATGTGACTTTGTGCTCATAATCAAGCGACAATGTTGCCGTGCCCACTATGAACAGCCCCTCACAAACTAGGTGAATGTGTGGCTTTTTTCTTTTGGATTTTGTCCATTGTGCACCTGTTGTATTTTTGTCGGCGTTTAGCTAGCCGTTCCGGCAGAGGTCTTGATTCCATTGCAAACTTTCTTTAAAAGTATATTTCTTCTCTTTCGCAAGATCCTTTGGTCTCCAAGTCTTTTTTTCTACAGGGCATAACCAGAACCTAGGAGGCTGTTTGGAAAACCAATCCCATTAGAAAGCAGTGAAAGTGGAATTGCCTGCTGTCGGAGAGACAACAAAAGGGGCTGGGGAGGCATCTGAAGAATCACCCTGGACTGTTCCTCAGAGGGGAGCGGGAACAGGTTAAGGAGAAGACATCTGCATATATCGGAGCAAAGAGATGGTGGTCTAGACAAAGTTGTTCATGCGTGAACAAAATGGAAGAAGTGGCAGGGCAACCTTGCAAACAATCTGGGAAGAACACAGAATGCAAAACCTAAAAGAAAAACCCATTTGGAAGAAATAATACCCCCCCCCAAAAAAAAAAAAATTGACATTCCTCCGAGTCCTTCAAGCTACATATACTACTTCCTAAGTATGAGACCAATTAAAATGTACTCAAATATAATAAAACAGATTGAGATACAGAGCAGGGTTGCAAAACTAAGGAAACATCATTTTTACAGAGTCATCATCTTTACAGAGTCAACAACCTAGAAACAGCAGACAGCTGGGAAATGGCTGAGACCGCTCCACAGCCCTGAGACCTCCGTCAGACCAGTGGCTCCCAGTGCGACCAGCACCTGGGAACTTTTAGAAATGCACCGTCTTGGGCCCAACTCTGGGCAATGTTTTAACACGCCCTCCAGGTGATTTTGATACCCTCTCACCCTTAAGAACCACAGGACTAGGTTCTTCCTCTCAGGCTAAAGAGATCGGGCACAGCAAAATCACTCACCTTGATCCCAGAACTAGACACTGTGGGGACAGAGCAAGGAGTGCAGTTTCCAGACTCTCGGTATCACGTGGAAAGGTGCTCACTGGGGTGGTAAATGGCCATCAGCTGTGGCTAGTTGGCCATCAGCTATAACCAGTAAGCCATTGGCTACTGGTCTGCCGTGGCTACGCTAACAGAAAAGAGGGGCTAGCAAGAAGATGGTGGCTGAGCTAGCAAGAGCGGATTGCAGTTAGCATGGCGGATTGCAGCTAGCGAGTGAGGTTGGTTCACAGAGAGAAGTGGATGGCAGGTTGCGGATAGTGTGGCTCCTGTTTCCTGTGTCTCCAACCCAGCCGCCAGCGAGAATATAGTGGTGTGACTCCCCCATCTATGGCTCCGTGGGTGTTCCTTTTTGGCCTCACCATATCCTGCGTTCTTATGTGGGGAGTGGGAGCTGAGACCCCGCATGCCACCCGGCATGACAACTTCTCATTGGGAGATCCTAACGGACACTCCTGAAGGACAGAAACTGATCAGACTATAGATAGCAACATTCATTCCACAAATGTTTATTAATCATTAGGCCCAAAAAAGACATTCACCAATGTATGACCACTTTGTCATGGACTAGCTGGCCGTGAGGCTCGGTGGCATCAGGAGGCAGGAGGGCCAAGTACACAGGGGTGTCCGCCCCCTCCTCTAGAGTCCTGCAGCCGGAAGCCCCAGCCATGTCTGTCTTCACCCAGCCAGGGCAGCACGCATTGAGCAGAATCCTGTCCGCTTTTCTCTTCTCATCCAGACGTCGGGCCAGGATTCTCGATAAGACTGTGACCCCCAACTTGGACACCCCGTACGCCGAGTTAGGCCAGCCTTCCCTCTCATGCACTTCATTTTTTGTATCCTCCACAAACTTTTTCATGAGGTCCACCAGGTCCTCCTCTGTGAGTGTTTCACATCGAAATTTCTCCTGCAGATTTTCGCTGCAGTTTTCAAGAGCATTTGTACCCACGCGACTACTGATATTCACCACTCTGCCTGAAACAGAATAATAAATAATATGGAAATGTGACAAATAAACAATTGTTGGTTGACTATACAAAATATGCGACTAAGTCATGGTGCAGGTTTAATTGCTGATTGGAAAAAAAGGACTCTTAGAAGGTACCAGGGCGGTTTAACATTTTAGTTGAGGAGGTCTGTAGTAGAATCACCAGGTAGGTTATAAAACACCCCCCCACACACACACACATACACACCCTCCGGGTGCTTCAGAGCCTGCTTTCCTAGGGACAGAGCCCTCACTTGAATAGGGCCAGAGGAGGCCACCTCTATCCCTGACTGCCAAAATCAGGGTCAAGTTATGCCTGGGGGAACGACCCTTGTCTGTCTTTCATGATGGATACTTCCTTTCACACGTTCAGTTGGTTGATGCTCCAACCTAGTTTTGATTTTCCTTATTTTTTAAAGCAATCATTAATACCTAATAAAGTACTAAATGAATTATTCATATTAATAATAATTCACGGCTACTAAAGAGGCAATTCTATCCATGAACACAAATATGCAGGCCAAAACTACAAAACAATTTGAGGGGGCGGCTGGATGGCTCAGTTGGTTAGAGCACGAGCTCTTAACAACAAGGTTGCTGGTTCAATTCCCGCATGGGATGGTGGGTTGCACCCTCTGCAACTAAAGATTGAAAACGGCGACTGGACTTGGAGCTGAGCTGCGCCCTCCACAACTAGATTGAAAGACAACGACTTGACTTGAGGCTGATGGGCCCCGGAAAAACACAGTCCCCCAATATTCCCCAATTGAAAAAAAAAAAATTGGAAAAAAAACACACACCACATTTCTAATAAGAACCACAGAGTTGTTTTTCCTAAGAATCACAGTTGACTTCTTGGGAAAGAAATCCTCAGGGAAGCAAGTCTTCTCTCCCCTCTCCCAGCATAGCTGTAATTTACACTCATGATTCTTTGTTAATAACGGTCTCCTCTGCTAGACCCTGTCCACTGTATACTCGGAACCCAGAGTAATGCCTGGGTTATGGTAGGCACTCAACAAATATTTGTGAAAAAGTAAGAAAAGTTATTTGTTGAATCCTTGGAAGTGTGGGCAAGATCTTACCTAATAAAGAAACATTTCTTTGGGATGTTCTGAATTAGCTTGACAAAGCTTGGTATGAGAAGAAAGGAATACAGGGGAAATCATAATAATGCTAGAACAGCTACTACCCCCACAAGCCCCCAGATGAGCTGGGTGTGGCCCTGTCACCGTGGGGAGCTGGAGGAGGAGGACTCGCTGAGATTGCAAAAGGCATGAGGCCTTTTTGGGACTTGCAACATCTTATACTGTTCTAGGGTTGCGTTCATGACACGGGGCCCAAAAGCATAGCATGTGTCACACATACCTTTTAAAGCTAAATGTTTGGGTGAGGAGCCAGATACAGTACTATGAGAAAATAATGCAGTTTTCTATTCCCCCCCTACAGAGAACTAGCACCGCTGGGTGATTTCTGTGGGACAGGCCCATGGCCCACTCCTTGTGGAGGGATGAGATCGGACAACCCACACACTGGACTTACCGTGAGGCTTTATTATTGGCAGTAATTCGGTGCAGACATTTCTTGTGGCAAAAAAGTTTGTCTTCAGTGTCACCTCTGCTTGAATGTCAAAGGGCGTGGGATCATCAGCTTTCAAAAAGGAAAGGAAACAAAGACAAACTCAGGCATTTCCCCCTGAAATTCAGATGACGAAGTGGATCTCATCTCTACTTAAAGGAAAAACAAACTAACTACAATTTCTAAGTCACTAGGCTGGTGGTTCTCAAACCGTGTATCTGAGTCACCTGTAGGGCCTGTTAAAACACAGCTTTCTGGGCGGCACCCTCCGAGTTAGGAGCGAGATGTCTGGGGGTGGGGCTCCAGTTCTCAGGCGAGGCTACTGCTACTGGTCTGCCAGCCACACTTGGAGGACCCTTCACTTTGATCACTGCTTCTCAAACTTGGAGGGGCACAGGTGGCCCCGAGATTCTGTTAAGATGCATGTTCTAATTCAGCAGGTGTGGGGTGAGGCCTGAAGTCCTGTGATTCCAGCGAGTGCCCGAGTTGCACATGCCGCTGGTCCAATGCCCACACTGAGGGGCAAGGCTTCCAGCGCACCTGTTCCCCCAGGTGTCGTCCCAGGTATTTATGCACCAATCCCTCAGCCGTTGGCCCCAGGGGGTGTCAGCCACTTCCCACCTGCACTTCCCAGAAAGCGCACAGACTGAGGTGCAGGTTGTGGCTGCACAGCGACGGTGAGCACCCAGGACCGGGTGATGAGGACTCGTTTCACACTATACGAGTAGTTCGTTTTATTCCGTTTTGCCTCTAGGTTTTTCTTCCCCACTAAGTTGTAAGTGAGGCTGGCCTGTTTCTTTCTTTCTACCGGCAGCGCATGACAGTTCAATAAGTTTCTTAAAAGAGTCATAGAGTAAGTAATCTTGACTCCCTCCCGCGCCCCCAAAGTAGCAAAGATGCTACTTAAATCCGCACTTATGTGTTTGATAACAAACATCAGTTCCCGGGGGGGGAGGGAACAGGCTCGCTTCCTTTTTGCTGGAGCCTATCAAAGTTCTCCGTTAAACAAAGTCTCCAGTCCACTAACGGGCAAGTGCGCGCTAATCGGGTCTCAGCGATTCATTTCCTGTCCTGGGCAGATGCCTCTTGGCATCTATGAATGCGCTCTTTGAAGGAAAGCGAAAGCCCAAAGTGAGCTTGGAGATCCTTGGCAAGAAAAATGTTTCTTGCATTAGACAAAAAGCTGAAGAGTTTAGCAGGGCGTTGCCCCCTCCCAGGAGGCCGGTTCACTTGCAAAACGCAGCAGCCGACCGTTCCGGGAGGGCCCGGGGCGGCGCACAGGCCGGCACAGGCCGGCGGGTGGGCAGGCGGGCGTGGCAAGCTGTGCCCGGAGTCCCGGCCCGCCTGGAGCTGGGCGAACGGCTCCAGCGACTCCGCAGAAGCGAGAACAGAAGGCATCCTGGGGGGCGCGTGTTGTCCTCCCCCGTCACTCAAGTGGATGTGTGGGGCGCCTGCAGCTCGCTGCCCCCCACCCTCGGAGACCCCAGGGACCTCCCGCTCCCGCACCTACTCTTGAAGGCGATGCCCGCGTTGTTGACCAGCACGTTGAGGCCCCCGTACTCCTTGAGCAGGAAGTCGCGCAGGGCGCGGATGCTCTGCAGGTCGTTGATGTCCAGCTGGTGGAAACGCGGGCTCAGGCCCTCCGCCTGCAGCTGCTGCACGGCTGTCCGGCCCCGCGCCGCGTCCCGCGCCGTGAGCACCACGTCCCCCGAGAACTGCCGGCACAGTTCGCGTGCGATGGCGAAGCCGATGCCCTTGTTGGCTCCGGTCACCAGCGCCACGCGGCTGCAGGACGACATGGCTGGGTGGGTGGATGGCGCGCGGGGCACTCGCGACGACAGCAGACGGGGCTGGGGACCACGGCGGGAGGGGCACCTGCTTTGGATACCTGGCCACGGCCAGAGAAGCCGCGCAGAACTGAGTTCTGGTATCCAGTGCTGCGACTTCTAGAGAACGAGGTCCCCGGGCCTCAGCCCCTCCCTGCGAGGAGGGGCCTTCTGTTCCCGAGGTTTCGTAACACCCCACTCCCGGGTCCGCCCCCTCCCCGAGCTGCATCCTCTCTAGAGCCTCCCCTGAGCCAAGCGGTGGTCAGCTGGGTGGAGCGGCTGTCGTTCTCCGAAAGCAAAACCGAACGGTGATGGGTCGATAGGGTCTAGATATTCATGGCGTTGAAGAAACTATTTTAGGAGAACCCCAAGTGGAGAAAAACAAGTGCTGAGTAATTTTCTTGGGCAGGCGCCCATCATCCCCTGTATAAGGAGAATGTTTGCTTTTTCCTTAAAATCCAATGAAATTATTTAGACACGGTTAACTGCTTCTGAGGACGTAGATCCCCCTTTCTTGCTTAAGAGAAACTCAAGAGGGAGAATTAGAGCAAAAAGGTCCCATGAGTAGATTTACGGGTGTGCGCAGGGTACATCGCTCTGTGTGATCCCAAGTGGGAGGGAATGTTTATGAAGCTCTAACCGTGGGCCAAGCCATTTAATGGCATGTTTTTATTTGGTCCGTTCATAATTCCCAGGGCTGCTAAGAGTCTGCATTTTAGGTTTGTCCAAGGAGGATTTCTATAATTTTTTTCTCTCTCAGTGAAATCTGTGTACCTACAAAGTTCAACTGAAAAGGAATTCTCAAAGGTGTGTCAAGGTGTGGATGGGCTTAGAATTCCCCACCCACCTTCTTTGGTGTAACTGAGTGTGTTTGATCCAAGTGCGTTTGAATGGTGACTTGCAGGTTTATGGAAACCTTCGATCTCATTGTGACTCAACTTTTCCCAAACAGAGCTGGCTGAACTGCTTTTGCTTGTCTCCTCTCCGTGAAGTCAACAGGTGAAGTCAAGTGTCAGGCACCTGCTTTGTGTGGTCCCCGACTGTGGCTAAACCAGTATTTCTTTCTTCCCCCTACAGATTATTTGGAACTCTGTTTTGAAAATGTAGGGCTATTCAGGTTTTGTTTCTTCTTGAGTGAGCGTAATTCATGGTTTTCAAAACAGTATATTTCGTCTAAGTTGCTGACTCCGTTGTTATGAAATTGTTCACAATATGCTCTCATTAATCCTTTTAATATTAGTAGTGATGCCATCTCATTCCTGATATTGGTAATTTGTGTCTTTTTTTTTTTATCTGTCCCTATAGGTTTATCCATTTTATTGATTTTTTTTCAAGGAAGCAGCTGTTGGTTTCATTGATATTTTCCTCATATTTTCTGGTTATATTTCTGTTCTAATCTTTATTTCTTTCCTTTTGCTCACTTTGGGTTTATTTACTCTTTTTCTAGTTTCCTACCCTGGAAGCTGAGGTCACTGATTTGAGATCTTTCTTTTTTTAAACTTTTATTTATTTTAAGTGTGTTTTTCCAGGACCCATCAGCCCCAAGTCAAGTAGTTGTTGCAATCTAGTTGTGGAGGGCGCAGCTCACAGTGGCCCATGTGGGGACTGAACCGGCAACCTTGTTGTTAAGAGCACCGCACTCTAACCAACTGAGCTAACTGGCCACCCCTCTTTCTTCATTTCTAACATGGGCTTTAAGGGCTATTAATTTCCATTTAAGTACTAAGTTAGTGGCATCCTATAAATATCAATATGTTCTGTTTTCAATTTCAATCAGTTTAAAATACTTTCTAACTTACTTTTTCGATAACGTATTTGACCATGGGTATTTAGAAGTATATTTTTTATTTTCCAACTTTTTTAGGGTTTTTCTAAATATCTTGCTGTTACTGATTTCTCACTTAATTCCATTGTAGTCAGAGACCATACTTCGTATGACTTAAATTCTTTTAAAGAGTTTTAAAAGCTGGGAGAGATATATTAAAGCATAGTTTTATATAATGGTCATAACCTCAAAGAGGGGTAAAAATTGATGAAGGAGAAAAGATATAATTCAAAAACAAAATACAGAGGGTGCCAAAAAAATGTATACACATATTAAGAAAGGAAAAAACTATTAAATGGTAATACTCAATATACACCAATAACAAAAGATGAATGCAAGTCATGTGTATACATCTTTTTGGGCATCCCCGGTATGTGGGAAGGTGAGTGAAGATGGAATGGGGCTCAGATGGGACTTGGCCTTGGACTCAGGCACCTCTTGTATCAGGAGGGAAGGCAGAGTGTGTGTGTCTAGTTGCAGGCATGTTGTTGGCTTACTTCAAGGGCATTATTTCCTCTTGGAAAGATGAGCGATTTGAGGTCATTAGCAAGTGGGACCAGTTTGGGAGATATGAGGAAAGAATGGCCATGTTGTAGAGTGGGAAAGTGAATGTACTAGGGAACTAGGCAGCCCTGACTAGCAGAGTTGGGGGTTCCTTTGTGATCTGTGGTCAAAATGTCAAGAGAGCTCTCTCAGCCTCCTGCGATGTCCCCCCTGCATCTCCAGCTGCTAGTGCAAGCTGGGGCCAGTGGAGTTGGAGGGTTGGTGTTTTGCCAGGCTCACAGGACAGAGTGAAAAGTGTCTGTAAGGAAAGGATTGTAGTGTAAAGCTGTGGCCTGTAAGGATGGGGAAAAGGACACAAGGAAGCTGGAGATGTGTAATGAGGGAAGAACAGTAGGGTCGATGGACTGGAGGTCCCAGTGGGCAGGGAACCCCTGGAGGAACCCAGGTCCTGGGGTCAGTGTGGGATTCTTTGAGGTTAAGGTCTCTGAGCCTGTGTGGATGAACCATGTGAGATGGGCAGGCATGTCACGTTGGTAGAAGGAAGTCAAGGGACTGGGGAGCCCTAGCTACTGGGTAGATGCTGCACATGGCTACCCACCTCCTCAGAGGTGAGGTCAGGAGTGGAGGGAAGAAGATGCCGAGCCATGTGCTGGCCTAGACGTGTGCGCCCTCTGCAGGTACTGTCCTGAAATTCTTGATTTTTTAAACACGGTTCCCCACCTTCATTTTGCACTGGACGCAGCAAATTATGTAGCAGGTCCTCACAGCCATCAGTGAAGGGGTGTGTAGGGGATTTTGGGGGCAAGTCTGTCTCTCATAGCAGTGATCCCCAACATTTTCATGTTCTATCCCTGGGGATATTAAAAATAAGTACTCATGCTTGGTTCCATCCGCCGGTATTGGGATTTAATTGATCAGGGGTATGACCACAGCCTGGTACTGTTAAAAGCTCTCCTGGTGATTCCAATGGGCAACAAAGTTTGTGAGCCATTGGGTTATAGTAACAAGGAGGGTTAATTGGTTAAAAGCGACAATCTTCAAGAGAGGGGTTTTCGAACAGAAAGGGTTTGTTGATGGCAGAAGTTATTGTGGTAGAATAATGATTCCCTTGCCCAGGTGTCCATGTCTTCATGCCCAGGACCTGTGAATGTCACCTTACATGGCAAAAGGGACTTTGCAGATGTGATTAAATTGAGAAGGGAATATTGCCCTGGATTATCTTCGTGGGCCCAGTATAGTCACACGTTTCTTTATTAGAGGGAAGCAGGAAGTTCACAGCCAGAGGAGACAGATGTAAGGCCAAAACAGAGGACAGAGAGGGATTGGAAGATGCTACACTGCTGGGTTTGAAGCTGGAGGAATGGGACCCCAGGAATGCAGCCTCTAGAAGCTGGAAAAGGCAAGGAAATGGCTTCTCCCCTAGCGCGTCCAGAAAGAATGCAGCTCTGTCCATTTCTTTCTTGACTTAGGATTTATGACATTCAGAACTACATCACATGATAAATTTTTGTTGTCTTAAGATACTACATTTGTGGCCAAAAATTTGAGTCACCAATGTGCAGGTTCCCAGCTGAGGTCAAAAAAGGTTGTTACCAGGTTAAGGTCCGGCTACTCATCGCCTCATGAGCCAAAAATCGAGAGACAACGTTGGTGGAAAGAAAAGCAGGTTTATTCAAAATGCCGGCATTCCAGGAAGATGGCAGATTTCTGTCCAAAGGCCACCTCTCCGTTCCCTGCACGACCAAAAGATTTTATAGACATGTAAGAAGAGGCAGAAGAAAAGAAAGGGGGAGGTCATCCAGCAAGTCCCAGGCGATTTGGAAAAGAAGAAAAGAAGGCACTTCCCAGAGTCTGGTTGGTTTCAGGGATTAGGGTGAATCTTATGCAGATGTTGACAAGCTTCTAAGTCAATGTAAACAGTCATTAAGCTGCTGTGCACACAGCCTCTAGCAAACAGAGTCGTTAGGAGGTGTCCTGAGCAGGCTGTGGCTGTCAAAGTAGCAGTTTCACACACATTTGTGTCTTTCCACAACGTCAGACTTTATGAGAATAAAGCCATGGGTCTAGTCCTACGGGCTTGGTGTCCCACGGGCGTTAACCAAAGCTCCAGCCGGAGCACAGTCTCCAGTAGTCAAGGTGGAGCAATTTCACACAAGAGGGTCACCCAGGTGTGCAGGCAGCAGGGTTAGGCCAGGCGAACTGTCTTAGGAAAGGATGAGAGAGAATCTAGTGTTCATCCAGAGTCCCTTCAGCATAAAGGTGCGGAGTGTCGGAGTTTGGCTGGGCTGGTGAGATTGTCAGTAGGGGAGGCGCTCCGTCTGTGATGAGTGCAGGTGTGGCTGTCAGCTTGTCAGTTGAAGCCTGAGCGAGGAGCCCTCAGAGAGCTCTGATCTTATATGCCTGAGACCGGGTGCGGTGCCCCCACCTGTAGTCCAACAGAGCCGTCAGATGGTCACACTCCATCCTGCGTCTGGAGTTACCTGGTCAGGGCGCTCACTGGGTACACCGTTCAGGGGGTGGTCTGGCATGACTGTCACTTTGTAACTGACATAACTATGGAATTATTAGAGTCCATTTTGTGTTCATAATTGATGCTCTGTATAGGTGGGAAGCAAAGAAAAGAGAAAAAAGTCTTAAAAGGGTTTAAGCTAAATTGCATTGTTGAATCGAATTAAAGTTAGGGTGTTAGATCCTGAAAATAGAGAACACTGTGTCACCAGTACAAAGTGACACTCTGCCTTCTTGTTTCTTCTCTCAGACTGCAAACAACTATCCTTTTCATGGTTTATTTAGTGGTATGTATGTGGGTGGGTATTGCATATTTGTGCTTTCGTTGGTGACATTGCTGTTTGAAATGGCCCGAGCATCATGGGGAATCGCTGTCTGGTGCTCTTGAGCATAAGAAGGCTGTGACGTGCCTGATGGAGAAAATATGAATATTAGACATGCTTCTGTCAGGCATGAGTTTGCAGAGGAAGAAAAATAATTTCCCCTTTTTCTTTCAGAGTTCTTAGCCGAGAGCCCTGTAATAAAAGACATTAACAAGAGAAAAACGGGAAGTTTATTAACATGTCTACCTCATGTATACATGGGTGATAGATACTCAGGGAAAAACGAGGAACTCTCCAAGGTGCCTTAGAATTCAAGATCAAAACCATCTTAACGGGAAGAGTAGGGGGCATGAGGCAATTTCAGGGAGAGTAAATGACTTTTAGGAAAGATAAAGGGGCCCTTAGAAGAATAGATGGGAGGTATCACAGTTTGCAACTGTTTGGCTGTGGTTTTCTCTCCTGTGATAAGGTCCCATCTTCTCTGCTTGATGACACTGCTGGGGAGATTTATGACGATTGGAAGATTTGTCTTTAGACAGATAAGGGGCATTTAGGGTAAGCCTCTTCCTGCATTTGCTGGTTTCCAAATGCTATCAGCGCCAAATAGTGTACCAAAGCGGTGTATTTTGGGGTGGCATATCCCGAACTCCTAGTCATATTTTGGGGTGACACATTCTGCCACCCTTCAAGTGTTAGTGCTGTTGACTGTGAGTTCAGTGTTAATAATCAACAACGTGGTAGGTCCAGGAAAAAGGAAGAGGTGATTCCCGAGTCTGTGCCCGAGGCTGCTCTCGGAAGCGCTCAGGTCACACCTATGATAGTGTGTGATGAAGCTAAGGAAAAGATGGAAAGGTGGCTAAACTTGTGCATTTATGAGACAACAGCTGTTTTTTTTGTTTTGATTTTGTTTTTTAATTGGGGACTATTGGGGAACAGTGTGGTTTTCCAGGGCCCACCAGCACCAAGTCAAACTGTTGTCCTTCAAACTAGTTGTGGAGGGCGCAGCTCAGCTCCAAGCCCAGTTGCCATTTGCAATCTTAATTGCAGGGGGTTCAGCCCGCCATCCCATGTGGGAATTGAACCGGCAACCTTGTTGTTAAGAGCTCGCGCTCTAACCAACTGAGCCATCCGGCTGCCTCCCATTTTTTTTTTTTTTTTCAAGTGTAGTGGAGAGCATTGTAGTGAGTCTGAAAGCCAAGGAAATACGTAGTCACGTTATGCAGGATCAGGAAAATCGATAAACCCTTCTTGGCTGATGCTGACTGGCTCAAAAGGTGATATGGTCTGAGAAACTTTAAGCTTACAGGCAAGCCTTGTTCTGCAGATTAGGAGACTGAGGAAGAATTAAGAAAATACCTGCCAATATTGTAGAGTAAAAGGGTTCTGTGGAAGAGCAGGATTTCGATGCTAATGAAACTGGCTTGTTTTACAAGGAATGTTACTGAAGGCCAATAATTAAGTTTGCCTGCTTGGGTGCTCTGGCCAAAAGACGCATGAGGAGGGGTTTCCAGGAAATAAGGGAACGAGTTTATTAGAATTGGCCAATGTGGAGACGGGCGAGCTCGTGTCCTGTAAGACCCAACTCCCTGATGGCATGTAGGTTACAGATCATATAGGGTAAAATCACAGGATACCATGGCTAAGGGTTCGGGGTCACGTGGGAGCTGATTGGTCAGAGGTGAGAAAAGGGTAACAAATCATTTCTTCAGGTCTTGAGGACACCTCGGAACTCAGCTCCATCATCCAGGACAGGTTTCAAGGAGAGGTGGCCAAGGCAGTTGTCTTGTCTCAGGCTCAGGAGCTGAAACAAAACATAGATTAAGATGCTATCTTTAGCCTGCTAGGGGCTTAAACCGTGGGACCATTAGTTCAGAATTGGGCTGTTGTCTTCTGCTGCCTCACGGGTTAAGGATCTTCTACATGAGAGACTAAGGGCAGGTCAGTGAAGTGTGCTGGGAGAGAAGGGAAAAATTGATGGTTTCTAAACTACAGTTTAAAGCAAATCAATATTTCGAGGCCCCTCAGTTTCAGGATGCAAAGGAACCTATATAATGCAAATGGCATTTCGGTTGAAAATATTCTGACCAGAGGCTGGCAGGAACCTAACCTCAAGAAGCAATAGTTCAGTTTTCAGTAGTTCAGTGTTTGCAGTGACTTCATAGAACGTAACTACTGTGAATAACAAGAATCAATTCCATTTCACGCATCCAGCCCAATATTAAACATAGAAAATTAATGGGAAAAAAACAAGTTTCTCACTTAAAAAACTGAAGACTTTAGAAGTCTTATACAAATTCAATATTTTATATCACCCCAGTGCTTTGTATGTATCTTATAATTATGTAATATGTAGAAAATATAGAAAATACGGTAAGCTTTTCTGTCAATGCAGTGTAAATGGTCTCAGTACCTCCAATTCATTCCAGTGTGTCACACACATCATTGGCATATCTGTATGTGCTATCACAAGAGAAAAGTTGGGAAAGACTATATTACAGACTTATTTATCTCATTTCTGTGATACTCAAACAGCCTAATGACCATCCTTAATGGAATGGTTCAATGCCCACGTGATAGGATACTATGTAGCCACTAAAAAGAACGAGGCCGCTTTAAATGTAGAGAAGAGGTTTCAGAATATATTAAATGAGAAAAACGTAATGCCATGTAGTGTGTATATTAGTTTTCTATGGCTGCTGCAGCAAATCATCACAAACTTAGTGGCTTAACACGACACAAATGTATTATGTGATAGCTCTGTCGGTACAAGTCTGATGTAGGTCTTGATTGGGCTAAAACCAAGGTGTCAGCCAGGGCTGCATTCCTTTCTGGAGATTCTAGCGGAGAATTGTTGCTTTTTGGCTTTTGTTGTTGTTTTGGGTTTTGTTTTGTTTGTTTGTTTGCCTTTTTTAGCTTCTAGGAGCCGCCTGCAATCCTTGGCTTCCTTCCTACATCTTCAAAGCCAGCAATGTTGCACCTCTGACCATTCTTCCATAGTCACATCTCCTGCCTACAGCCTGGGAGGGTTCTCAGCTCTTAGTAGGAGGACCTTGGATCCACTTGAATAATCCAGGGTAATCTCCCCAAATCAAAATCCTCACCCTTAATGACATCTGCAAAATCCCCTTTGTCATGTTAAGTAACATACAAGGTTTAGGGAATTAGGACTAGGACCAGTTGGGGATGAGGCATTATTCTGCCTACCAGGGCTTGCTACCTTTTGTAAAAAACGATTTAAACAGAGCTCTGGAAGGATGCACAAGAAGGTGGCAACAGCCCTTGCTTCTGGGTAGCTGGGGATTGGGAGGCTGACTTCTCACTGTATGGAGCTTTCGTTCATTTTGAGTTTTAATCAGTGTTCATATATTTGTTTAAAATAAGTGAAGAAAAACACTAAAGCTCTTAAACTGTGTGGTGGTTCATTAGCATTGTATTGTTTGTCTTCTTTTGTATCTTAAATTCTAGGTAATTAAAAAAAAAAAATACAACTGCTTCCAACCACCAAGATGATCGCTAGATGGCGCCCTTTTGCTCCTTGTCCAGGGACGGCCTGGTCACAGGGTTCCACCTTGGCCAGTGTGTTCATCTTAAACCTGGCAAGTTGCTTTCAGTTTCACTGATTTCTTTACAATCCCTATGCTTGAAGGCTGCTTCCTCCCCTGTAAAATGGGGCTAATGATAGTACCAGCTCATGGAAGCATTATGAGGACAAAAGAAGAATCTGCCTAAACATCTCTTAACAGGCGCATCTAGGAAGCACTGGATAAATGTTAGCTGTTGATATTAACATCCACCTTCCTGGTTAGGGAGTTTCTTCACTAACTCCTAATTGTGTCTTCGGAGCCCTCAAACATTTGTTTCAGGTAAGGAAGAACTGTTTCTTGTGTACTTAGCTTAACAGGCAATACTTAATTCTAGATCTGCACTCCAATTTCCCCAAATACAGCCAACTCCACAAAACCAAGTTGTATAGCAAATAAAGTTCAGGTATACCAGAATTCTATGGCTATTATGAACAGTCTCGAAGTGAATGCCTTAAGGGGTATGACACAATTAGCAGGGATTAGTAGAATCATTTTTTTTTTTTTAAGATTTTATTGGGGAAGGGGAACAGGACTTTATTGGGGAATGGTGTGTACTTCCAGGCCTTTTTTCCAAGTCAAGTTGTTTCAATCTTAGTTGTGGAGGGTGCCGTTCAGCTTCAAGTTGTTGTCCTTTCAGTCTTGACTAGTTGTGGAGGGCGCAGCTCAGCTCCAGGTCCAGTTGCCGTTTTCTAGTTGCAGGGGGCACAGCCCACCATCCCTTGTGGGAGTCGAACCGGCAACCTTGTGGTAAGAGGACGTGCTCCAACCGAGACATCCGGGAGCTCAATGGCAGCTCAGCTCAACATGCCATGTTCAATCTTTAGTTGCACCTTCCCTTGCGGGACTCGAGGAATTGAATCTGCAACCTTGTGGTTGAGGGCCCACTGGCCCATGTGGGAATCGAACCGGCAGCCTTCGGAGTTAGGAGCATGGAGCTCCAACCACCTGCGCCACCAGGCCGGCCCCTGGGCTGCAGCTTTTAAGAGCTCTGAGACTCACGCTGCTAGACACATCATTCACCACTGTGCCTAAAATGCAACAGAAATCGTTATGTAGGAAGGCGCACACAAGAATGGTGATATTTGGGACAGCACTTACCTTGTAGGTGGCCACGAGGGAAGGAACAGAATGTATTTTTGGTATACATTGGGCTTTACCTGTTTTAATATTATAAGTAATACTCTTTTATTTCTAATGTTGGATTGAAAGGATCTGGGGGTTTGTTTCATCATTCTTTAAAATTACAGTAATGAAATATTTCCCTTAAAATTAATAAATAAGGAAAGACAATGAGAAAAGTTCTGTGAGCCTACTACCCAGAGCAACTAGTGAAAATTATTTTAAAAATCCAACTATTTAAAATGTATGGAAGTGTTCCTGAAGGCATATACAATAAATGAAGAAACATTTATTCTGGAAAATCTAGTAATCTCAGAAAGAACAAAGAGTCTGTGGTATTTAAACCATGACCAGCTCGCTCCTTCCCCCCTTCCCGTCCCAGTGCAATGGAAACTCCACTCTAGGAGGGTGCATCAGAGAACACAGGCCTCCCTCTCCCCCAAGGGTTATGGTATCTTCCCAAGATGGATAAGACACCAGCATTTCTCATCCTGCCCAAGCTACCTGTTGCTGAGAGGTTCAGTTCCTGGAAAGGGTATCCAAGAGGTGAGGGCTTCCTTCTTCCACTCAGCCCTCGCTTGTGGGACAAAGGCTCTGCCTTGTTCTGGGCATGCTGAGAATACTGGGTTCTAGTTTTCCCTTGCCTCAGCTTGTTTGTCAGGTAGAAGTATCACACAAAGAGAGGCAAACTGATAAAACCAGAGACGACTGCCCCTGCCCCCAACTCTTAAAGCAGAAATGTCACTCAAAGAGCAGTATGCCACTATCCCCACCCCTACCTTCAGATCTGCTGCTCAGAGATTCTGCTCAGGGGAAAGAGGAGGGAAAGAAGAATACAGAGGTCTGAGCTCTTCCAAAAGGTTGTGGTTTTATTTGGCACAGAGTAGGAAAGTTCAGCCCTAAGGGCATTCTGGAAAACCGGAAGTTGTGGTAAAAAGTAATTAGCAGGAGGTTGATAGCTTCATTAGAGACAAAAACTAAATCATATAAGTCAGCAAGTTTGCCAGAGAAAGCTAGAGGTTATCTTGTAAGAAAAGTAGCATAAATGGAATCACTTTAAAATGGAGCTGGATCTGCCATCCTAGAGGAACTGCCTTGCATGTCTCACTCCTCAAACCTTTGGAATGTTAGAACAATGCAAAATAAGCTTTGGACTGGGCCTAAGGCAACAATGTGTCCCAAAGAACTGTTTGCAAAGATAACAGGAAAGCAGGTATGATGACTACTGGGTTGAAAATTAAAAGCATTACTTAGAATTGGTATCCCTAGGTTAGCTTATCTGCACCAATAGAAATGCCTTCTTTCTATTGATGTAATTGTTCCCCTTTCCTTTCCCATCGACACCCTTTGTATTGCCTCCTAATCAGAACACTATTTGGGTTTCTGCCTGATTCAGTGCCTCCTGAATAGCGATTCCTTTGGATCTCAAGAAAATGTGTGTTGCCTGTCACTTTGGCCTTTTATTTTTAGGTTAACAGTTAATTATTACAATGGTTTAAACCAAAGAAATAATAGTTTGTTTTATCGGAACACTGAGCACGTTGAAGGGTAGTTAACATGGGCCTGGAGTGAAACAATACAGAGTACAGAAATTCCTACAAGCTTTGCCAATGGCTGGGCTTTTCTCCTGCAGGACTTTCACGAGGGCAATGAGTATGCAAAGAGTACAGAAGATGCCCAGAAATGTAGACACTCAAGAAGGCAGTTCCCTCGGGAGGGTTTGCAGTTCTCCAGAGACAGCTGACGGCCTATTGGAGAGCTGGGATGTAGGAAACGGCTTTGGAAAAATGCAGTAGAAAAACTCTTAGGATCTGGTAAGTGATAATAAAGGGGCACAGCATGGCTACCTGGTGGGTGGGTGGATGGTGGGGTCAGTGACCAACGTGATTTGACAAGTGTCCTCTGGAAATGTTGCTTTAGAAGAAGAAATTTGAGGGAAAGGAGGACATCAGGAGGGGGAGAGGCAGGAGGACAAAATATGTATCTGGAGCTCCGGGAATGTTCTAGGTGGCCTTGGGCCCACCATCCACTGAAGATGAGGATGGTTGCTTTTTCCTAAAATGCAGTGAAATATTTAGACAGGGTAACTGCTTCTGAGGACATAGATTCCCTTGATTTCTTAAGAGAAATTAAGACAAA
Organism: Rhinolophus sinicus; assembly: GCF_057876585.1. Taxonomy (NCBI): domain Eukaryota; kingdom Metazoa; phylum Chordata; class Mammalia; order Chiroptera; family Rhinolophidae; genus Rhinolophus; species Rhinolophus sinicus. The sequence goes on from NC_142517.1 coordinate 7,764,857, forward strand.
TAGGTCCTGTGATTAAGAAAAATAAGTCCTGTGATTACTTAGGTTCCTCCCTGTCATTCCCAGTGCGCCCCCAAGTGGAGGGAAAGTTTATGAAGCTCTTACTGTGTGTCAATAAATTGACACACAATAAATTGACTGCGTAGGCATTTATTTAACCTTTACATAATCTGTTTGCTAAGGGCCTACATTTTGGTTTTGTCCTAGGTTGCAGTTAATAGGAGACATACGAGTATATAATTAGGTGCCATTTTAAAGGTATTAAGGGACAAAAGAGCTTTGTGATCCCAGCATACATTTCCAAACCAGCAGCTGAGATGCTATTGTCTTAAGACATTGATATTCCTCTGGTGAGAGTTTAAAAAACAAATTCTAACAGGAAGGAAATTGAGAGCCTTGTTGAAGGGCGAAGCGCGCAACTTGTAAAGGACACATACTTTTAAAATAAGGGCCCTGCCTTTGCTTTCAGGGGCTATCATTTTTCATTGTCAGCATCTAAATCACTGAAGAGTGAAAATAATCATGGCAGCAGTGGCACCTTTACAACATGGAGCGCTTCTGGGAAGGGACGCGGAAGACTGTCCCCGAGGCACATTGGGAGCCAGGCTTGGTGTTGTACAGCTCTAAGAAGCTCATCTCTGCAGTGGGTGGTGCTGGCCTCACTTACAGGGACTCACCAGAGGACACTCAGAACTTCCAATGTGATTTCAACATGTTTGTGTACGTGTGTATCAGTACATTTAATCTTCACAGCATCCCTTGTACAGTGGAGGAAACTGGTACAGTATGATGTAGCATTTTGCTCAAGATCATGCAATAAGGTAGCAGAGCCAGGACTTTTTGTTTCGAGATATTTGTCTTGAATGCTTTCAAACACGAAAGCTGAAAGAATAGTACAGTGAACACCCATATATCCGTCGAACTAGGTCCAATGTTAAGACTGTTTTACTGTAGTTATGTGTTCATCTTCCGTATATGTTTTGCCGACTGCTAACGCTGCAGACCTCATGACACTTCATTCCTACATAAATAACACATTCACATTGAAGAGACTAGACAATAATTCTCGTGTCCACTGATACCCAGTCCATAATCCGTTTGCCCCAAGGTCTCAGATTATCTGACGGATGTCTTTCATACAAGTGCCTACTCACATTTCACACTTGGCAATTTTTCCCCACCCGTGTGTGGCATTTAAGGAGAACAGATCAGATGTCTTTCCGTCACAGTGTTGTTGTTATACTAGAGGCTGGTAAACTAAAGCTGACAGGCCAAACCCCGCCCCACTCATTGGTTATTGTGTGTGGCTACTTTCATGCTCCAACAGCAGACCTGAGTAATTTCAACAGACTGTGTAGCCTGCAAAGCTGAAAATATTTACTGTCTGGCTCTTTCTATGTTTGTGCACCCTTGGGTTATACTGTCCCTTCTCTTGAGCTAACTTTTAGGTCTATTAGATTTCTGAGCAGGTTCAGCATGTAAATAATCTACACGATGAATCTGTAGAAAGAACCATTTATTCATCTACCGATTTTCAGTAATTACTGTCATCCATGCCACTTTTTCTCCCCCTACATCACAAAAGAATTCACAAAACTCTCAGAATTAGTAGCCAAGTCAAAGTGAGTCAGTGATAGAAACATATATATATTTTTTGGATAGGGATTTTTTTAACAGGGTAAGTATTCTTTTGGTCAATTCAGGACAGATAACATCATGGGACCCATGAATGGAGCTATGACGAGCTCACCACTGCTCAACTTTTTTCTCCATAACGAACTGACCGTGAGGCCCCTCAGCATCTGAGGGCAAAAGGGCCAAGTACACAGGGGTCTCTGCTCCTTCTTCTGGGCTCTTGGTGGCTTTGGGTCCCGCCATGTCGGTTCTCACCCAGCCTGGACAGCAGGCATTCAGGAGGATCTTGTCCCCTCTCCTCTGCTCTGTCAGGTTCCTGGCATGGATTCTGGACAGGACTGTGACGCCAATCTTTGTCACTCCATATGCGGTATTAGGCCAGCCCTCCTTCTGGTGTATTCCATTCCTTGTGTCCTCCACGAACTTGTTCATGAGCCCCACCAGCTCCTCCTCGCTGATGGCCTCATTTCTAAACTTCTGCTGTAGTTCTGGGCTGCAGTTTTTAAGAGCTCTGAGACTCACGCTGCTAGACACATTCACCACTCTGCCTAAAATGCAACAGAAATCGTTACGTAGGAAGGCGCACGCAAGAATAATGAGTGTCCAATTTGCTGGGATTTTGGACCAGGAAATTTCCCTTCGAGTAACAAATACCAATTTGCTATGAGCATTAATGCAGACTGCCCCTGAGTGAAAGACATGAAACAGGTTTGAAAGCTGTCATGCCCATAGTGTCTCAGATGATGTCAGGAATGTTCTAACGGGGAGGGCAGTGCCCAGGAGTTCCATGAGAAAATGAAGATTGTTTATATGGGAGCATGGTAAAGGGAATGTAAGGCGAGACTCATTGCACTCAGGAGTAGAGAGCCTCTTTTCCCCTGAGGCCATTTTGGGGACACCTGAGGCCCTTACAGTTGCTTGTATAGTGCTCTACCAACAGGTGTCTACTGACCAATAAAGAGCTCATTGGTCTGTGGATGGCAGTTCCAAGGTGAACGCAGAGTGTCTGGTTTGGAAGGCTGCCTGGATTGAGGAACGTAAAAACCAATCAGTTCAGTGGGAATTATACGCTATTTTCTCTATATTTGGGTTTTATCAACTTGTGAACACTAACTAATGGCATGACAATATAATCAACGAGTGGGTCATTGGAAAATGGACTATTAAAGGGATGCCCATACGAGCTGTGGCCCAATGTAAGTCATATGGGAATTTAGGGAGGAAATTAATGCAGGACATGCTTATGCCCATCAGAAGGGCCACTTCCAGGACTTGAAGGGGTTGGTAACCAGCAAATGGATATGTTGGTATGTTTGTCTCAAGTGACCATCTGGGTCCCTAAGTGCACGGGAGCTGCAGTGATGCAGAGGTGGGATAATTGTGGACATAGGATTTTTGTACCCTCTGAGGCACAAAATGCCAAGAGCCATTCTATCTACTAGCAAGAGAGACAGACTACAGATGGTTATGGGGGAGATTTCCTGAGAGGCAAGCCCTGCAAAGCAGGCAAGTCGGATTGAAGGTTTTAGGCTGGGAAAAGACGAGACACGATGCCAGGACCAGGCAATGCACACCCAGAAGTCAGTGCACGTTTTCCAGTGGTAGAGCAAGACTGGCTCAGAAGACACTGCACCAAAGCTTTACCTCATCCTCAGAGCAGCGGTTTGGTAGGGAACCGGAACCGGCAGTGGAAACACTGGCTGTCTCAACATGATGAGATAAAGGTGTGAAGGGCTGGCTTACACAGATGCACGAGCGTGTACTCACACTCAACATGAGGGGGGCCAAGGAGATTCCCTACTGGATAGATGCTTCTGCTTCTTGGGGAGCCAGGAGAAGAGGGCTAGGGAGGATGCTGGGGTGACGGCACAATTCTTCCCCATATCGCCTCAACTTTCTTGTCCTATCTGACCTGATACAGTGGCCCCAGGACCAGGGCGGCAAGCAGGGATACTTCCTAAGCAAGAAACTGTAATTTAATTACAGTTTTAAACCTTTAGGTCAGAATTCCTAAGCGCCTATAGAGTGAACTGTACCTTTACCCCACATTGGAGTGGCAGCAAATACAGCTGCACTGACTAGCGGCTGACGTAGCCCACAAGGTCTGGACCTGTGCTGCAGCTCATCCTGTATGAATGGGAGCGGACCACAGGGGAGGCACTGGTTAGACCAGTGTCCTTGTGGACAGTCAGGATTAGCACCGTGGCTGAACTTCACGTCCCTTTTAAAGGTGAAAAGGTTTGGGTAAAAAATCAGTATCAATGGGGAGAAGTCAGAATGGTAGCTGAGGGTAAAGGAATGAATAAATGAGTTACGCAACAAAAGGGATCCAATATTACGGTGGTGTCTCTGGAGGCTCAGAGTAAGAGATGATGCCTGAAAGGGTGAAGCCATGTGCTGCCAAGAACACTCCTGTGTTTGGGACCTGACAAGGTTGAATGGGACCCTGCGAACCTGAGTGGCATGGCTCTGGGAGATACGGTCATATGAAATGGTTATGAACTGAAACAACTGGAATGTTCATAGCCACTTTATTCATAACAGCCCCAAATTGGAAAGAACCCAAATGCCTATCCACTTACAGAACAAACTGCTGGTATACAATAGAGACGGATGTCAAAAGCATTCTGGACAGGGCACAACTATAGTGACAGCAGGCCGGTCAGTGGTTGCAAAGTTAGTGATGGGAGGAAAAGAGAGTACAGAGGAGCACAAAGGGAGCTTTGTGGGGTGATGGGATGTTCTCATCTTAGTTGTGGTTATTACATGACTGTACAAAATGGCCAAAGCTCACCAATTTGAACACTAAAATGGGTGAATTTTATTGTATGTAAATAACTCAATTAAAAAATCAACGATGAGTTCTCCATTTCAGAGTATAAGCAAGTCCTTAAAAAGGCCTGCACAATCCCCTCCTATCTTCACCATCCCTTCCTCTCACCCGCTCCACTCACACCACACGACCTTTCCACTTCTCTTACCCAGCCACCCCAAGCGGGCCAGTCACCAGTCTGTGAAACATTTCTGTTGTGAGACAAGCTAAGGACAGCCACTTAGAGTAAGCAGTTAGAAAATTTGATAGCAACTGGCATTGCTGGAACATCCAAGAGCATGGTCCTTCTTCTAGTAATTCACCGTTAAATTTCACCAAAGTACATGAACTTGACAACTAGGTTAAAAATGGTATTCCTAAGAGTCAGACTGAATGTGGCAAAGTTTTAGGAATAAAATTTTGCTTTTTCCTCCATATGTATGCACAAGAGTGATGTGATGATAATCTATGTAAGTCAAAAGTACTCTGTCCATGAGTATATAATAAATATTCTAAGTGATAAGGAAAAGTTTTGTTCAAGGAAATATTAAAACAGGAATATGAAAAAACGACCAATATGCCACTCTAATATGTATCGGCCATGCAAAAATTTGTCCACTTCTCAAGATACTCATTGTTTTACTAACAGGGACTGAATCAATAGCCTTAGGTAGAAGCCAACCAATAATTTCCTTACTTTGCTTCCACCTTTTCTCTACAATAGTCTCTTCCCAAACACCTGCCAGGGGAGCATTCCTAACCACTCTCGCTTTGGTGCTTCCCAATTCAAATAGAATTTTTTCCTCAAATAAACTCTTAAATTTTGGCCTTTCTCAGTTAATTTCTTAAGAATACTAAATAGTTCTGCACAAATAGTTCTATGCTAACTAAAGAATAAGTAGCAGTTAAGGGGAAAATCAAATGAGCACCAAAACATACAAAAGTATGTAGTGGCTTTATAGGATGGGTTACCTGTTCCTTTAAATCTCTCCTTACCCCACACTGGCTCCTCCAAGTGTTAGGCGTATTTCGGGTCCTACTGCTGTATGCATTATATAAATTCTGTACTAAAATGTGCTCAACCGTCCTTTTGCTGGAAGAAAGCCTTGGCAGAGGTCCAGGGCGTGGCCTGTGAAAGTAAAGGATTCTGTTTGGCCAAAGAAAGGTTTGGCCCTTGGCCCAGGTCTGCTTTAAAGTCTTGAATATCCTGTCTGGTAATACTATCCTCTATTTGGGGGGGTCTCGGTTCAGGCTCCGTAATCTGTGTTAGCAATGTGTCTAATGGTGAGGCTACCTGGGATCAGCTGGAGCTCTGGAGGGGCTGGAGAATAAGGTTAGCCAAGAGGTCAGTGGGCCACGTCTATGAGAACCCCCAACAAAAACACCAGACATGGCTGGGGTGAGCTTTCCTGGCCGGCAGTACACACATGGCTGCTGGGAGAAATCCATGCTGTCTGTAGGACTCCACTGGGAGAGGATAAATGGAGGCTCCAGGCCTGGTTTTCCTGGACCCTGTCCTATGAGACTTTTCCCACTGATTTGAATCAGTCTATATTTCCTATAATATACTGTAATTTTGAATATGACAGATTTGCCGAGTTCTGAGTCTTTCATGATTATGGCACTTGAGGGTGGTCTTGGGGACCTTTTGAACGTATAAAGACCAAGTAATATTTATCCCAGATGTATGGTTGGTTTAGCATCTAGAAGCTACACTATATCACTAGACTGAAAAAAAAGATCCACATGATCAGACGCAGAAAAAGATTTTAGGGGGCCCGATGAACTGGTGGTGGTGGAGGCTCCACGAGCCTGAGTCAGATCACTCAGCGGCAGGGAAAGGGAGGGGGAGGGCCCTGCATGGGAACCTCAGGGAACTCCAACGTGAGGGGCACGAGCAGTTACTGGTCTCTGAGGAGCCTCCTGTACAAAGACCTGAAGGAGAAGAAAGGGCCGCTTGTGCAAAGACCAGTGGGACAGAGAGCACAGATGACCGCTGGACAAATGTGTAAAGAGTCCTGAGGGCGAAGGGCAGCTGGCCCAGTGGAGACACATCCAGGAGGCCAGTGCAGCTGAGCAGGGAGAGATGTCAGGGCCTGTAGATGAGACCAGAGGAGGCAGGGCCAGATCAGGCCAGAAACACCGCAGCCGGGCTCTTCGTCACTCACCTTGGGGTTTCATGAGAGGCAGTAGCTCCGCGCAGACATCTCGGGTACCAAAAAAGTTTGTTTTCATCGTCACTTCTGCTTGAATATGAAACGGTGTGGGATCATTAGCTTTCAGGGAAGAAGGAGCATAGAGTTAATAAATAGTAGCCATGTGGTAAAATTCCATATGATATAAAAAAAGTGCACATGAAATCTGGTGAATTTTGTATAAAATTGGTGTCTAGTTAATAGTATTGTGCCAATGACAATTCCTCTTTTGATGATGTTCTATAGTGTTGTAAGATAGTACCATTTGGGAAGGCTGGGTGAAGGGTGAACAATGGGATCTCTGTGAACCAGTCTGTGCAATGTTCTTATTTAATAATCCATTCAAAATTCACCCAAGTGCCCTGAAGTCCAAACCAAAAACTGTGACAACCTGGAAAAGATCCCGAGGAGTCCGAGCCAAGGAAACGAAGGTCATTTGGCGAGGAAACACTCCCCATTACCCTGGTACTCTGATCTAGCGGCACTCCGTCCCCTATCTCTACTTCCCTAGGGAGGCATTCTGCACTCCATAGGCGCGAGAAGCCCCATCGCAGTGATTCCCCGACAGATCCAGCCCACCCTGGCTGGAGGTGCTCGGGGCTGCTGCTCCCCTGAGACCAGTCCCTTACTCTTGAAGGCGATGCCCGCGTTGTTGACCAGCACGTCCAGGCCCCCGTACTCCTTGCGCAGGAAGTCGCGCAGGGCGCGGATGCTCTGCAGGTCATTGATGTCCAGCTGGTGGAAGCGCGGGCTCAGGCCCTCCGCCTGCAGCTGCTGCACGGCCGCCTGGCCCCGCGCCGCGTCCCGCGCGGTTAGCACCACGTCCCCCGAGAACTGCCGGCACAGATCCCGTGCGATGGCGAAGCCGATGCCCTTGTTGGCTCCGGTCACCAGCGCCACGCGGCTGCAGGACGACATGGCCGGGTGGGGAACGCACCCGGCACTCGCAGTGACAGCAGACCAGTTGTGAATGACGAACGAGGCGGGGCACAGACGCACTTGTACGAGGCTCGGTGTGCAAAAGTATGGCGCACTCCCGAGCGGTATTGCTGAGCGCGCAAGCGCAGGTCCCACCCGCCACTCAGGGCGTAGCTTCCCAGTCAACTCCCCCGGCCGCTGGGCGTGCGGGGAAAGGGGATGGGTGGTATGCAAAGCAGGGCGGCTGAAGACGGAGGCCGTTGGCTGCTGGCGACTGCCCGCTTGTCAGCGGAGAATCATTAGATCGGTCGTGTGACTCGACTACGTTTAAACTGAACCCTTATCCTAGGTTCTCCAAGGGTTTTTCCTCGTATTCCCCTAACCAAACATTCACACTAGCGCTTGAAGAAATGGGGCATTTGTATAGACATTTTTCCCGCTGGTGTTTAAAAAAATATCGCTGGAATTGAAGTCTTCGGAACTGGGGTTGAGGAATCAGCTGGGGAGAACATGGCAAGAGATCAAGTGTGTGTGGATTCCTCCCCTAAGTATGTGAAGGAAAAACTACTGACTTATCCTTGGCTGGTTTTCACATAACAGTGGGTAATGTTTAGTAAACCATCCCTAGACACTTGTAAGGTTATGAAGTTACTTATGTCCAGGTCTTCCAGTGTACAGGTGCAAGGGGGCTTGGCAGCCCTTTCTCACACTCAAAATAACTTGTCAGGATGCATCTATTTTAAAGTGAGAAATTATGCTGAGAGCATGCCTGGGATGTAGGAGTGGCACCTCACCTCTGTGGTATTCTTTCCCAAAACCCCATAACCCCAGTTCTTCCTTGACAGAAACATCCCAAACACCTCATCAGTACTCCCAAAAGGTATTGAAGGTCATGAAAAACAAAGTAAACTCGGAGAATTTGTCATAAACCAGAGAAAACTAAGGAGAAGTGACAAACATAATGGGATAGTCTAAAGGGAATTCTGGAATAGGAAAAGGATATTGGGGGGGAAGTAGTAAAACCCAAATAAAGTGTGGAGCTTAGTTAATACTGTTGTTCCAGTGTTAGTTGCTTAGTTGTGACAAATGTACCACCTTAGTAAGATGTTAATAATAAGAGAAATAGGTATACTAGAAATATATTTGCAACTATTCTAAAACTGACTCTACTTTAAAATTAAGTTTATTGAAAAGAAAAGGGGGCGTTTTTTGGAGCAAAAATTAATATAAGACCCAGTCTTATATTATCTAAGACCTGGTCTTATATTATAGTAAAATAAGACTGCGTCTTATATTAATGTTTGCTCCAAAAGATGCATTAGAGATGATTGTCCGGCTTGGTCTTATTTTCAGGGAAACACGGTATGTGTGAGAATGTGATGACTGGAGCTGTAGCAACTATCTTGAGACCACGAAGAAACAAACTAAAAGGTGAATAGCCAACTCCTTAATGATGGTATTGTGGAAAATTAGAAAGAGCTTTGGTCTTTGATGACATCCAGCCCCCTTTTCTTTTCAATAAACTTACTTTTAGAGTAGATTCAATTTTAGAATAGTTGCAAATATATTTCTAGTATACCTATTTCTCTTATTAACATCTTACTAAAGTGGTACATTTGTCACAACTAAGCAACTAACACTGGAACAACAGTATTAACTAAGCTCCACACTTTATTTGGGTTTTACTACTTCCCCCCTAATATCCTTTTCCTATTCCAGAATTCCCTTTAGACTATCCCATTATATTTGTCACTTCTTCTTAGTTTTCTCTGGTTTATGACAAATTCTCCGAGTTTACTTTGTTTTTCATGACCTTCAATACCTTTTGGGAGTACTGATGAGGTGCTTCTGATGTTTCTGTCAAGGAAGAACTGGGGTTATGGGGTTTTGGGAAAGAAGACCACAGAGGTGAGGTGCCACTCCTACATCCCAGGCATGATCTCAGCATAATTCGCCACCACCTGGCCGAGGCAGTGCTTGCCACATTTCTCCACTGTAAAGTTATTTTCCGCACTTTTGGAAGCAAGTCACTAAGCATAGCACATAATCAAGGTGGGGGTGGGTGGGGCAGAAATTGAGCTCCATCCCTCGCAGAGAGGAGGATTCACCTAAAAGATTTGGAATTTTCCTGCAAGGCTGAACAGGGGACAATTAGGCCAGTGAGGGCGAAATGGGGCGGGGCTACTGGAGCAAACGGGCGGAGGAAGGGGCTGGGCGGGTAGACACCGGTTACCCACGCTGGTTGGTCCCGGTGGGACGAGGCTGAGGGCCGCGGACCAAGGGGCAGGTTGGGTGCCTGGGTCGGGCCTGGAGGCGTACCTCCCCGCTACTGCGGAAGGAAACACCCCGCAGGCCGGCTCTTTGGAGCGGAGGTTCCCGGCCCGCGGGCCACTGGGTTTTCTTACCCCGGAGTCGGACCTGGGCGCAGCCGGAACACACTACACATGCGCGGGGCGTATGCCCGCTGCCGAGAAGGCTGAGCCTGGCGACCGAGCGCTTGGTTTGGGTTAGAGAGCACTCAAGGCCGGCCTGCCGCGCTCAGCCTGTCCCCCTGGAGCTGCTGCTGCGGCCCGCTTCTTTCATTCCTGGTTGTCTACGGTACTGTTTGGCGCCTCCGCTTGCCTTGGGCCCGCCCCCCGCCAGCGCCATCTTGGAGGCTCCGCCGGGCGCGGAGGTGAGGCGGCGGACTTCCGGTTGCCCGGGTAACGGGAGAGGCTCGCTCTGACGCTTTCCGTATATATTTTAATTTTTCGTTGTCAGGACAACCGATTTGGGATCGCAAACCCCGCCAGGCTTGGCATCGCACTGCCCGTACAGGGAGGCGCCATTCGCTGGAAGCCGTTCACTTAGCGAAGGACCCAGGAAGCCGCTGCTAGGCCCTCGGGGCCGGGCTGAGGCGCCCAAGGCCGGGCGTTTGCCACCCGCGGGCGTGAGGCCCATCCGGCCCGAATACTGCGGGGGCAGCGGCTGCGGTGTGTTTCGGAACCGTAGGGTGACTCGTAGGTCCGAGGACTGGGGGAGGGAGAATGGTGCCGTTTGCAGTGCTGTTACCCGGGCTCCGCTGAAAAGCTGGCTCGCGGGACCGCGCGCGTGGCGTGGCGTGTGCGGGCGGAGCGCTGGGCACCGGGGGGACGAGCCGCGGTCGGCGCTGGGACCCGAGTCGCCAACCTTTGGTAGATCAAACAGTGACCCTTCCACGGCTGAAGCGGACGTTAATAGTGCCTGGAACTCTCGTTATAGGTTTTTGTCCGGTGTTTTCTAGCACTAGAGATTAAAAACAGCTGTATGGTTAACATGCATATATATACATACATGTATATATGTATGTATATATATAAACGAGTAATATTCATTATGTCACGTACTCATGTATATAAGTCACAGAATAAGAGGACACCAAAGTAATAGTAAACGACCCCTCCCCTTGCACATTTTTAAATATTCTTCCTTAAATTCTCTTGTTTTATAAACATACGTAATGTGCTCAAAAACAAACCTAAAAGGGATCATTGCGTTTGTAATGTTGTGTAACTTTATTTTTTCACTTAATATATCTCGGGACATTTTTACATATTAGCACACGTTTTCTTCCTATTCATGGCCGCGTAATATTCCGCTCCTTTACCTGTATTTGCCGTTGTTTTCAATGGGTTTCATTTTTAGGCTTCCAAGGAAGTAACACAGAAACTATAGTAGTTATTTTAGATTTTATGATCATTTCTATGTTTTGTCTGCTTGGCTCATTTTCTGTCTAATCTGTTGCAAAGCCCCATTTAATGGCATTTATTTCAGGCTCTTGGTTCTAAGAATTATTACTTACTTCAAACTGAAAGAGGATTTTTGTTTTTTCTCTAAGAATTCCTAGCTGATGGGGAGGCTCAAGGCTACTCTTCATTGAAAAGTATTGCTAGATTGGTGCTTAGTAAATGTTGATTAGAAAAAGTCACCAAAGCACATGATTATCAGATCAATTATGAGGATTTCCACGGTTAGTCCACATTTAGTAGGACCTCAAGATAAAACTATTTTAGAGGGACCAATAAAACGGGCCTTCCATTACTGCACAAAGGATCAAGATTTAGCTCACAGTATAAACGTTTTATATACAAAAAACACTTGAGAGAAATAGTTTACCAAATAATACATGTTTGTATATTTAAATCCTTACAGGTCCGAAGAACAGTGATTATCATATAACTGGGGAGAAAGGCAAAGGAAATGCTTTTCGTTTTAGTTTGGGCCCCTAAACAGAAACTACACCTTTAGTATGAAGAAGGGAAGAGGAAGAACAAGCCGGACCAGAAGACGAAAACTCTTCAGAAGTTCTGAATCAAGAGGAGGTACGGGTTTGATTTTTTTGGTGCCAGTGATGGAAAAAGGAATCATTTGTTGATTGGTATTAACAGATGCACATAGCTTTTCTCCACTGCACAGGGGCAGTGTTCATAGGGGATATTTCTTGAAGTATACTCTTTTTAACAGTGCCACTCTATTCTTTATAACCCTTGTGGGAATACAAATATATTTCTCATGACTTTGACTATGTCTTCTCTGGGGATGACTCCCAGGTTTCTGTTTGTGGTCCCGACCTCCCTCCTGACCTCTAATTACCCATAAGATACCAGTGTTTGGATATAAATTCATCATTTCAAGTTCAATGTCACCCAGTTTGAATAATATACTATATGTGAAAGTGCTTGGCCAACTAGAAAGTACTACATTAATGCAAGTGTTATTTTTCATAAAAATTAATAACACTTCTCCTAGTTGACTCCACGCCAGCCCTGTCTGAGGTAATCTTTTACTGTTCTCCCTTCTTTGCCCTCTGTAGCCAGTGTCCTCCTGAATCTTGCCAGGTCTTTCTTAGCTTAACTTTTCCCTCCTCATTCTACCCATAGATGATTTCAACTGGCTCTTTGCTGGTTTACCTGCAGCTGTGGTTGTTGCATTCCTTGCAGTCAGTCTAACTTTCCTAAGGGACTGGTTCCATGTCACCTTTTTTGTTTAGGAGACTTCAGGGATGCTTATTCCTTTTTTCATGCTATCCAAACTCCTGACATTAACTCCCTGTCTAAGTGGCTCCAGCCTGCCACTCCATGTGTTGGGAGTATGTTCTCTGCTCACTGTCCCTGAGCACACCGCATACATTTCCACCTCTGCCATTCTTCAAAATACTTCTTCAGCCTAGAACATCTGTTTTCCTTCTCCCTGCGTGTTCATTTTCTCTCTCACCTTCAAGGCTGAGCTGCGATCTTATTTTTCGTAATGCCATTTCCAGTTTTCACTAATGTCATCCTTTGTTATCATGCTTATTGGGTATTATTCTTAAGGACCTACTGGTTTTCCAATTGTTTTTCATGGAAGTCTTGTTTCCCCACTAAAAATGTCAACTTGTTGAGGGTGAAGAACACGGTGAGCCGTCCCCACAGTGGGTAACATCATGCTGGGTGTGTTGTGTTTGCTCATTAAATGTTCACGTATTAGATGCTCTTCCTGTAAAATCTGTTCTCAAGGTTGGGTAACATATTTTGTGAGCCTTATATCTTGGATCATATATGAGGTGTGATTAAAAAATACAGTGAATGTTTACATTAAAAAAATTTATTACAGTAAAAAGATACATTAGCATTAATCGCCCACAAAATACTCCCCTCGCTTCGAACACACTTATCCTGTCGTTCTTGCCACTTTCTGAAGCAGTTCTGGAAGTCCTCTTTCATGAGTGTCTTTAGTTGCGCTGTCGTGGCTGCCTCAATGTCCTGAATTGATTCAAAACGTTTACCTTTCATGGTCATTTTGACTTTGAGGAAGAGCCAGAAGTCATACGGTGCCAGATCCATGAATAAAGTGGATGAGAACACACTGTAATGTTTTTATTTGACAGCAATTGTCGTATGCTAGAAGCGATGTGTGACATGGAGCCTTTCTGTTCTGATCACAAAAATGTGGTGAATGCTGCTGCTGAGTGCCATCCAACGGAAGGGCAGGGATCTTCAATATAGGAAGTGGCACATTGAACCTTAGTAACAGTGTGTGACAAGTTTCAACTTGTTCGGTGCAGTCAGTCAGCTGTGAGCTACAGTTGAGAGAAGGTGTGTTTTAAAGTGCCGTAAATCATCCTCTGGCAATGCTCCGTGTCACACATAGCTTCTGGTACGGCAATTTCTGTCAAATAGAAACCTTATGTTGTGTCCTCATCCACCTTATTCACCAGATCTGGCACTGTGCGACTTCTGGCTCTTCCCCAAAGTCAAAATGATTCAGGACATGGAGGCAGCCACAACAGCGCATCTAAAGACACTCATGAAAGAGGACTTCCAGAACTGCTTCAGAAAGTGGCAAGAACGACAGGATAAGTGTGTTCGAAGCGAGGGGGAGCATTTTGAGGGAGATTAATGGCAATGTGTCTTGCCGTAATTTAAAAAAAAAATTTAAACATTCATGATATTATTTGATCACATCTTGTATCTCTGTTTAGGTTATTGATTTGAGATCTCTTAAATTTTTTTATTTTTAACAGTTGTGAAATACATGTAACATAAAATTCACCATTTTAACCACATTTAAGTATAATTCGATAGTGTTAAGTACGTTCACCTTATTGTACAACCAATCTTCAGATCTCTTTTCATCTTGTAAAATTGGAACTCTATACTCATTAAATAATAACTCCTCATTTCCCTCTCCCCCCAGTCCCTAGTAACCACCATTCTACTTTCTGATTTCATGACTTGACTGTTCTAGATATTTCATATAAGTGGAATCATGCAGTGTTTGTCTTTTTTGATTGGCTTATTTCACTTAGCATAATGACCTCAAGATTCATTCATGTAGCATGTGCCAGAATTTCCTTTCTTTTTAAGGCTGAATAATAAATACTCCATTGTCTATATCTATATCTAGAAGTTATTTAAGATATTTAAGTTATTTCTACCTCTTGGCTATTGTGAATAATGCTGCTATGAACATATTTCTTCGAGTCCCTGCTTTCTATTCTGGATATATATCCAGAATTGGAATTGCTGGATCATATGATAATTCTATTTTTAATTTTTCGAGGAACCAACATACTGTTTTCCACAGCAGCTGCACCCTTTTACATTTCCCCCAACAGTGCATAAGAGTTTCAATTTTTCCACATTGTCGCCAACATTTTTTATTTTCTGCTTTTTGTTGGTAGCCTTCCTAATGGGTGTGAGGTGATACCCATTGTGGTTTTGATTTGTTTCCGTAATGATTAGTGATATTGAACTTTTTTTATATGCTCACTCACTGTCTGTCATCTTTGGGGAAATATCTGTTCAAGTCCTTTGCCTGTTTTTTAATTGGGTCTTCATTTTTCATTTGGCATTTACACCTGTAAATTTCTGGGTCTCACAGTTCTGGAAGCCAGAAGTACAAAATCAAAATGTCAGCAGGGATTATTCCTTCTGAAGTCTGTGATGGAAGGATGTGTTCCAGGCCTCTCTCCTTGGCTTGTACAGGGCTGTCCTCTCTCTGTCTCTTTAGTCATCTTCCCTCTGTGCATGTCTGTGTCCAAATTGTCCCTTTTTATAAGGACACCAGTCACATTGGGTTAGGACCCACCCTAATGACCTCATTTTATCTCTGTAAAGACATGTGTTGGAGGACCCATGGCTACTGTATTAAATGAAGAGCATGCAGACCGTGACCTGCTGCAGGAGGAGGCACAGCCACCCACACGGGTCGGCAGGGGGCTCCTCAGCATCCAAGCTGTCACTTTGGGGAAGTGAAAGCCCCAGGGCCGTTTTGAGTGAAGGCGCAGTTTCAGTACATTCACACAAAGGAAGTCAAGTCACAAGGTTTGTTACTTACAGACCCCAGAAACAGGCACAGTGAGTGGGGGAAGGGCAGTCCTCCATCCCAGGTCAAGAGCAAGGAGATCAGGGCAGCAAACACCTATTACTTATAAAGTGGTTGGGGCCCAGGTCACTAACTTTTTACAGGCTCAGCTCTGTTTAAGTGTTTATTTGAAAAGGTGCCCCGGGAAAAGCAAAGTGGGAACCTGTGGCAGGAATGCTAAGCTGCGTCTTTATCGGACTGTCCAGACTGTGGGTGTGAACGGGGTGTCACACTGTCAGATGCCTGGGCAGTAACTCTGAGTAGCTGTTTTCTCATCACAAGACCCTGTCTCCAAATAAGGTCGTATTCTGAGGTCCTCAGCATAGGAATTTTGGGGGACACAGTTCAACGCATAATAGATCCTTTTATTCATCTCTCTTCCCTTGTTGCTCTGGCTGGAACCACCAGTACAGTGTTGAATAGAAGGGGGCAGAACAAGCATCCTTGTTTTTGATCTTAGGGAGAAAGCACTCAGTTTTTCATCATTCAGTTTGTCAGCTGTAGAGTTTTTGTTATATACTCTTTGTCAGGTTGAGGGAGTTCACTGCTGAGAGTATTTGGAATGAATGTTAGATTTTATCTGTTGCTTTTCTTGCCTCTTTGAGATGATCATATGGTTTTTTTGTTTTCATTATTTGTGCGTTTAAAAGTTTATTCACTTTTATGATAACACTGACTTAGACAGTTCATCAGAGATTTTCTTTGATCTGATTATATAGTGATTTTAATCATTTTTTCTTTCTGTTGATTAGTGAATGAGAGCTACAAGCCTGAATTTATAGAGCTTAAGAGGTGGCTAAAAAATAGGAAGTTTGAAGATCCAAACTTAATACCTGCTAGATTTCCAGGTAAGTTCTGGCATTCAACTCTCATGACCTTTCTCACATGCGATGTGGGCACAGGTGACAGGAAAGCAGGGGTGACTTTTGCAGGTGGGCTGTATTCTCTCTGGGAGCACATCTTGTGTTGTGTATCATGCTTCCTGCCTTGTTATTATAATATTTGTCAAGGTGGATTAACATGCTTTACCTTGTTGTAAAAATAATTTAAATGGGCTTGTAAGGAGAAATTCCAAAATTTTGAAATAAAATTAAAAGTTAAAAAAAGGAAATGAGAATAGAAAAATAAGGCCAAAGCAGGGATAAGGATAATACATAAAAGCCACAAATATAAAATTCCGTACATCTCTCAGAGGTGGCCACAAATTAGTTGCATCTTTCTAGCAGCCCAGACAATTTATGTGATCAGTTGATTGAGTCTTAGTGTTCTGTAAACAAAACTAAATTGTGTATTCAGCCAAAGTGCAAGTATTCTTGGAACTTAGACCTGAGGGAAATGTCTTCACTGGGTCCTCAAAGGGAAGACACTTGTGTCATGTGACCTCATGAGGACCTGTGTCCTCATCAATACACTTATAGTGGTTTCATGAGACTTTTCAAGTCATGTAGGGTGAGGGGTGATTGTGTGGCTCAGCTGAGTCCAGATGGGAGGTTCCCACCAACCAGTGGACGTACTTGTTCTCTGTGTGGCTCGAGGAGAGGAGTCCTGGCGAGGCCTCAGCTAATTCTGCTCCTCGGCTGCTTTGTGGCTCTGCTCCCAAGTGCCGGGGGAGGAGCCCTGTGTGTGGTCATAGCTGTGACAGTCCCCTGAGCAGAGTGGATAAATGTTCTTTTCTGGAAGTTGAGATTGTTACGGAGTTTGGATCAGCATTCTCTTCTGGAACATTCCTTACAGAAGTTGGGCAGCTTGTTGTGGCTATGGACCTGCATGCAGGGCCACCCAGCTCTGTCCATAAGTGGGTTTGAGGTAACCCTGGGAGGTGCTCTTCAAAAGGATTTGGGGTTTGCTGTGGCACAGAGACAGCAGTGCAGTTAGGGCCATGGAGTGCTGCGTCTCACCTGAGAGAAAATTTAAACCATGTTTAAACAGCAGCCTCTGAATGCTGCTGTCAGCCGTGAAAAGAATTATTCAAGTACCTGTTAGGGAATTGAACTTTGAGCAAATTAACTTCCTTATACATCATGCAAGATAAGTGATTTACCAAGTATGTCCCTTGTCATGCAGGGTGTCATGCGTGGTCTCTGGTCCTGCTGCCCACATAAGAACACAGGATGTGGCTAGGCCAAAAAGGAACACCCACGGAGCCATAGATAGGGGAGTCATACCACTATAGACTCGCTGGTGGCTGGGTTGGAGAAATAGGAAGCAGGAGCCACACTATCCGCAACCTGCCGTCCGCTTCTCTGCCAACCAACCTCACTTGCTAACTGCAATCCACCTCTCTGCAATCCGCAAACCTCACTGCACCCCTTGCAGGCTCAGCCACCATCTTCTTGTTAGCCCCCATTTTCTGCTAGCGTAGCCACGGCAGTTATATTAGTGGCCAATGGCTCACTGGTTACAGCTGACGGCCAACTAGCCACAGCTGATGGCCATCCAATCACAGTTGATGGCCATTTACTACCCGAGCCAGCACCTTTCCACGTGAGGCCGAGAGCCTGGAAACTGCACTCCTGGCTCAGTCCCCACACCCCAGGTCCAGTGAGGTGATGTGTGTGAAGTTGTTCCCTGTGTGTCAGTTACACATGATGACTTTGGGCTAAAATACTTCATCTGAGCCATTTTCTAGTAGGGCCACTCCTGCTTAATGATGGTGAACTGTATTTGTCTGCTGCTAACAGAATGTTTACCTTCCTGTTTTTGAGTGTCAAGGAATGATCAGCAAAAGCCAATTTTACTGGATAGTTCTTCACGAGATGACGACGAGAAAGTAGTATGAGGAGTGGATTCATTGTGCCTCAGGCCTCCTTCTCCTTGGTGTCACTTTGCCTTAAGGAGAACAGGTTTAAAATCCAGCAGGAGTTGGCATGTGGTGTAAATGGAATGTCAGAAAATAACCTGTCTATGATTTGGAGCAGTAAAGAGTTACTGCTTTTTTAAAAAGGGGGAACAGCTCTCTCTGGGCCCACCCCCACACTCCGGGTCACAGAGGAGCTAAAGCAGAATGGTTTGTGAGTGATCAGAGCCCACTACATACAGTTCTTGGGGCAAGGAAGCTTCTGTCTTAGCTTGGGCTGCCGAAGCAAATGACCAACCATAGCCTGGTAGCTGAACAATTTGTTTCTCACAGTTCTGGAGGCTGGGAAGTCCAAGATCATGGTGCAGGCCGATTCAGTGTCTAGTGAGGACCGATTCCTGGTTTGCCAGTTGCCATCTTCTTGAGTCCTCACATGGTAGAGCGCAGGGAGCGGGAGCAAGCTCCCCGTCTCTTCTTATGAGGCCACTAATCCCTTTCGTGAGGGCTCCACCCTTGTGACCTAATCACCTCCCAAAGCCCCACCTCCTGATGCCGTCGCATTGTTGGTTAGGATTTCAACATATGAACTTAGGGAGACACAAATATTCAGTCCATAACACCTTCCCTAAGTTCTTTATATATCTTTAGCTCTTTTTTTTAAAAAAAATATTTACTTTTTTCAGTTATAGTTGACATGCAATAGTATTTTATATTAGTTTCAGATGTAAAGCATACTGGTTAGATATTTATATAATTTATGCAGTGATGCCCCCGATTAGTCCAGTACCCCCCGGCACTGTACATAGTTGTTGCAACATTATTGACTATATTCTCTATGTTCTACTTAACGTCCCCATGACTGTTTTGTAACTACCAATTTGTATTTTTTAATCCCTTCACCTTTTCACCCAGCTTCTCACCCCCTCTCCCTTCTGGCAACCATCAGTTTGTTCTCTGTATCTATGAGTCTGTTCATGTTTTATTTGTTCATTTGTTTTGTTCTTTAGATTCCACATGTATGATAGGACTCTCACATTTATGGGAGTCTGTCAAAATGTATAAAATTCTGGGGAATTAATCTGTTTGTGGAGGGGCGAGGCAAGGCTCCCAAGGTGCTACGTAGCAGGAGTCAGTGTTTATACTCTCACCTGATTTATGCTTTGGGAGTTGACTATTTCCTTTTACCACCAAAGCGCTGGCCTTATCTGAGCCTCCCACGTGGGTTTGTTTAACAGAAATTTGAAGGCAGCGAGAGGTCTGTGAGAAGCTTGACTCTTACAAGATCCTAAGGGTCACTTCCTACCTTGCCTTAGGAAGTGCAGGTTACTGTGACCTGGTTTCTGACGTTGAACACTATATTACAGAAATACAGGTATCTTCCAGACTCATGCCATATGCCAGCTTACGCCCATATATATGTTTGGAGAGACATTTCCACTTAAATTAGCACGAGTCTTTTAAAGGATGGCACCATAGAAACAAAATCCTTTCATTAGTAATTGATTCCAGGGAGGGTTCTGGCCCACTGGGATGCTTGGCTCTACCATGGGACACACAGAAAAAATTCAGTAATGTCTTAAACCAAAAGCATATGTCTGATAACAGTATGCTTCTTGGTGTGGGATGTTAGACTTATGAAAGCAAATTTGCCAGACACCTGATGCAGGACGTGAGGCACGAATTCCCCCAGCCACCGGGAGCTCCCAGTGGTCCCACAGACACTGACCTCTGCTGAATTATATTCCCCCCTTAGCCGAGAGAAACAAGGTCAAGAAGTCTGAATTTGAAGAGATGAATACTTTCGACCCCCTTTAATACTTGTGGGTCATACTAGACCTGTGCCCGCCCGAAACACTGTCATCTGACTGCTGTAGGAGGGCAGCTTCGGGCACAGGGGTAACCTCTGGATGTCGGTGCTGGTGACAGTGGAGCTGGTGAACTTGCTGTTGTGTCTGTGCTCTGGCCAAGGCCGTGGCTCGCGGGCAGCAGCTGGCCCTGGGTCTATTCCGCCCAGCTCGCCTAGGGAAGGAGAGCACGCTTAATGGGTTGCCTCGTCGGGGAGGGGAGGGTGTAGTCCACAGGCTTTGTGGGACCTGACTGGATGTTACTGGTCAGTCACAGAGGTCTCAGTCTCATTGCTGGGGACGGCTGGGTTGTGGTAGTGGGTAAGTGTGGCCTGAGGTCTCTGAGGTTGGGTGAGCATTAGGGGTAGGCTGCCCGTACCAGCCGGTGGCCCCCAGGGGAGAGAGTCCAGCTTACAGGCTCCTGTAAGAGACCCAGCAGCAGATCTGTATAAAGCCCGTGATCTTTAGGTCGCGACTCTGAAGCTTACTTTGCCCTTCAGTGATTACAAAACAAACCCCAAAGGAAGTCGGGACATTTTCCAGAATAGCTTCTTGATCCTCTGGGAATCCAAGGATGCGAGACTTCAGCTTTGTATAATTTTGAAGTTCGTTCACCTCTTTTATTCAAAACGGTATCTCTGAGACCTTGAGGATATACTAGGCTTTACCCTTTTTCCATCTTTGTGTTCCTAGGTACAGGAAGAGGGCTGATGAGCAAAACGTCCCTGCGGGTGAGAATTTCTCTCATATCCTTGAAATCCAATGTAGATGTTGCTGCTTTGTTTTGGTGATTCAAATCACGTGAGTTAAAAATATTTCAGACATGGAGGCATTTTTTCTATCTAATGGATATGTTTGAGTTCAATTCTGTCTGTTGGAATTAAGTTTGCTGCGTATAAGAGACAAACCCAAAGTAACAATGCTTAAACTGAGCAGTTTATTTTGCTATCATGTAAATGAGCCTGGATAGGCAGACCTGGGCTGGCGTGGTCCCATGGCCATCAGAGGCCCTGATTCCTTCTAGCTCTGTACCCATGTCCTTGGAGGGACCCCTACACCCTCAGGTCCCGGATATAGAACCTGGACCTTGAGCAGCGGGACCGAGCAAGGGGGTGAGGAAGGGCAGACTTTCTCCTGTCGAGGAAATTCTAACCCCGTCTCATCTGCCAGTGACCAGGGACATGGCCCAGCCAGCTGTGAGGGAAGTGAGACGTGGGGTCCTTTCCCTGTCACTGTGCCGTTCCAATGGGATTGCAGTGGAGAGGAGAAGGAGAGAAGGCATGTTGGGGCAGGCAGCGAGCAGGCTCCGTCAACAAATTACAGAAATCAGATCATATTTTAAACATGCCAGGGAGGGAGCTGCCCTCCTCTGAGAGGCTGTGCTGAGTCAAGTAAGTAGAAGCTGAGCCAGCAGAGGGAGGAGGCCTCGGAGCCTCGGAACCCGTCTTGCCCAGGATGCCTTCAGCCATCTGTGGCTCCGGAGGGAGCACAGCCCCAACCCTCTGGGCTTCTGCTTCCTCACCTGGAAAACGGGAAGTGAATGACAGATGATCTCCAAGGTCTATTTTCCTTCTCCCTGTGCTGTTTTCTGTAAAGCTACAGTTTTCTGCAAGCTACAAATTCATTCCTTAACTTATTTTTAATTATTTAAAAATTATTTATTTTTAATTCCTTAACTTACATAAAACCCAGCTATGTACATATATTTAGCCTAAAGAATGGTAGCTTTTAATGTTGTAATTCTATTATGCTATTTTTATTTTTTTTAAATTTTTAATTGTGGTAAAATGTACATAACATAAAATTTACCACCTTAACCATTTTGAGGTGTACAGCTCAATAGTATGAAGCAATTCACATTGTTTTGCAATATTTTTATTTTTTGAACAGAGGTGTAATTGACTTCATTCTGTAGCAGAATTTGCGGAGGAGAAATAAAGCTCTTATGTATACAGCAGTAACTATAGGTTTTGTTTGTTTAGATCATGAAATGATAATTGGCAGTTGCTTTACATGTACTTTAAAAAAGTTTGAAAGGTATGATAGTTCTTTTTTTTATGTACTTTTTTTTACGTGTACTTTTAAATATGGCCTTTTTGTTAAACTTGACACGTAATGAAATGCGTAGATTTTAAGTGTCTAGTTTGTTGAGTCTTTTTTCTTCTTCTTATACACCTTTTTTTTTTTTTTTTTAAGGAGGGCACAGCTCACAGTGGCCCGTGCAGGGATCAAACCGGCAACCTTGGTGTTATTAGCACCACGCTCTAACCCACTGAGCTAACCGGCCACCGAGAGATTTACCCCAGTCAAGATAAAGAACATTTTATTGTGTGGCTTTTTTTTTTTCAATCAGAAAGTTATGGGTGTCAGAACAGGAAGGGATGGTAGTGATCATTCAGCTTAATCTCAATTGACATGAGGAAACCAGAAATTGCACCCAGACGATTTTTGCCTGAGATTTTTTCACCAGCTCAGATGCCAGTGTGGGGACAGAGTCTCAGAGAGCAGTTTCCAGGCTCTCGGCCTCACGTGGAAAGGTGCTGGCTCGGGTAGTAGACAGCCGTCAGCTGTGGCTAGTTTGCCATCAGCTGTAACCAGTTAGCCATTAGCCACTGATATAACTGCCGCAGCTGCGTTGGTTAGTTGGTCGGTTGGTTGGCAGGCAGAGAAGCGGACGGCAGGTTGCAGGTCATGTGGATCCAGCCTCCAGTGAGACTATAGTGGTGTGACTCCCCTACCTATGGCTACCTGTGTTGGAGCAGCCTGATCTGCATCTGTTGACTCGGCTCCTTGGTGGTCTGTGGGTGGGTTGTCCTGGGTTCTTAGTAGGTGATGGTGGAATTAAGGACTTGAAAAGACACATACTCGCGTGTCCTTCCCAAAGCATGGACTTTCTAAACTTTCCTTTCTCTTCTGATAAGGAGGGACAGGTGATTATTTCGTTGCCCGAGAGTTGCCTGATCACCACGGACACAGTGATGAGGAGCTACTTAGGGGCGTACGTTGCTAAGTAAGTGACCACTGACAGGCTCATCTGGTGCAGGAGCTTCTCCTTTGACGTCTGGGTCCTTGGCCAGTGTGTCACCTAAGGCAGGGTTCAGTAGGAGCAGCCCCTTTGCATAGGCAGCAGACATCTGAAATGATGTCTGTGAAGTTTGTGCTTAATTCATTGTAAACTGCATTTTATAAAGGTCTTTAATTGGCGGCCTGGGATGTGGGTTTGAATCCTGCTCTATTGCTTACTAGAAAATGAAGACTAGATGGGATAACAGAGGTACATCATGGCGGGGTGTCTTAACTCATAGTAGCCTGTTCTCCTTCATAGTAGAGCTTGACAAATGTTAATTACTCTCTTTTATTTTTACTCTTATTGTACTTGCTTGAATTCTCTTTCAACTATGAAGGGCTGTTGACGTTACGAAAGTGTCAGTGTTCCTTAGCATAGAAGAGGGGAGGTCGGCCTGGGAGTGGGGACTGTCTGGCTTGTCTTATAGCGGCCTCTGTTTGGGGGCTTTCTGAGGACAGTGTGGGTGAGAGCCTCAGCAGGAGGCGTTTCTAAATCTTGAGGGTTGAGAGATTGTATTGCTTCTTAACCCAGGGTGACTTCTGGGCTTTCCTCTCTGGCTGATGTATATTTATTGGCCTGAGGAGAAGCACGGATGCTCTTAGTATTAATGTTTTCCGTATCATTCTGAAATTTTGAGTTGAATGTATGGTAGTATAAGAATCTGAAACTTTGAAGAATTAATGTAAAGTTTTTCTAAATACATTCATGCAACATGAGATCTTTATAGGTCACAAATAAAAATGCCGCGATGTATAATTTGCAATAGAATGGGTAAGTTTAGGAACAAAAGCTTTAGAACTGTAATAATATATAATGAGCTTTTATTATTAGGGTGGTGCAAAAGTAATTGCGGTTTTTGCATTTTTAACCTTTTAAACCGCAATTACTTTTGCACCAACTTAATACCGTATATATTTTTCCGTCTAGGTTAGTATCATACAGTAGAACTTATGCCGTGATAGAAATGCTTCAATTCACTCTGTGTTGTCCAGTGTGGCAGCTAGTAGCCACGTATAGGCATTGAGCATTTGAAATGTGGCCAGTGTGACTGAGGAATTGAATTTTCAACATTTAATTTTAAATAACTAAAATTGAAATACGTAACTACTCATTCCCAGTGGATGGGGCAAGTCCAGGTTCTTTCCACCCCCAAGTTTTATGTCATTACCCATATGAAACAAGTGGACTTCCAAAAGCTTTAAAACTAAAGAGACAAGTTGGGAGCAAACAGGTGTTTGCAAAGAAAAGGAATCTTTTGCAAACAAAGCTGGGTTAGTGAGTCAGCTCCTTTATTGGTGTGACTTGCTCAGAGCACTTATATTTGCGGGAAGATGGGAAGAGGAGAGCCTCGGGGGAGGAAGAGCCCCCTCGGTGCATTATGGAAACTGGGTGTCCTGACGCTGTGGCACAGTCCCTCTGGGAGCAGAGCAAACCTCTAGGATGTCTGCATCTTTTGCTTACCCCATATTTTGAATAAAAGTAAGTCCTTTAATCGGGCTTTTCATTGTAAAAGGTGGCAGCCTCATCCGTCTCCGCTGCTGGCTCTGTGCACCTTTTTAGTTGCAGAAAAGCATGCTGGGACTCGTTCTCCCTGGAAGCCTTACCTGGAGATTTTACCGAAGACGTACACCTGCCCTGTTTGTTTGGAGCCGGAAGTGGTGAATCTTCTTCCCAAACCTTTGAAAGCAAAGGCCAGAGAGCAGAGAACCCACGTGCAGGAGTTCTTTACTTCCTCCAGAGACTTTTTCTCTTCCCTGCAGCCTCTGTTTTCTGAGGCTGTTGAGAACATCTTTAGCTACAGCGCCCTCCTGTGGGCGTGGTGCACCGTCAACACCAGAGCTGTGTACATGAAGCTCGGGCGGAGGCAGTGCTTTTCTGCAGAGCCAGACACCTGTGCACTCGCCCCATACCTGGATCTGCTGAATCACAGCCCAGAGGTCCAGGTGAGAAGTTGACAAGTGGATACATGTTCCGTTTTGATTGGAAGGACTCTGACATGTAGAACCTGTGACTTTGACTAGTGAGTGAAACCACCGGGAACAGTGTAGCTGGCTTTAGGTAAACCTACCTGCCGTCAGGTATGCTCCTGTCTCCTCCCGTCCCCATTTTCCTTCCTGGCATCCTGTTCCTTTGCCCAGGTTTCCTTCAGGGCTCTCCAGGCCCACACATCCTGGTGCTATATCCACTGGATGGGCTTAACCAGCCGCCTGCCCCTCCCTCCCTCACCTTGGTGCAGAGTCTTCCTTCCTCCTTCTAGAACTGTCCTACTCCCTTTTAAACGTGGTGGCCTTGCTGTCATCTGTCATCGTGGCAGTCGTCACTGATCGACTTGCTACTTCCTGCTCTGAGCTCTGCAGTCTTAGAGGACGGGGACTTTGCCTTGTTCTTCTTTGTAATCCCAGTGCTCAGCACAGGGCCTTGCACATAGTAGGCCTTCAGTAACCCTTTATGGAATTTGTGGGGAAAAGGAGTCTGGGAAGTAATTGATGAAGCCCGCTTTGGGGGATGGTCACAGATGTCGTGTTCCCTAGGCCCTCTCGGTGGCACATAAAGGAGGTGATTATATGCTGGGGAAAGGCCTGGCCTTGAGGGTGAAGGATGTCCGCGGTCCGCTCACCTGTACGCCATGCGTGTACCCTCGGTGGCACCTGGCCGGGACCCAGGCTCGTGCTGTCGTCTTCACACCCCACGTTCCCCTGAGAAGATGGATGATGCCTGGTTAGTCCGCTGCCAGTGAGAGGAGCGCGTGGGGAGGCCCTGCCCTCACTGTGCTTTCTGACGCCAGGACGCTCTCCTGACTTGTGTGCTGTTACTTCTCTAAGAAGATGCATTTCTAACAACATTAAGCAAAGGAGGCCAAGATTAGAAGGCTCTTTCTGTGGTTGTCAATGAAATAATGTCTGGGGTGTGTAGTACAATAGGGTACTGTGTACAGGGGCTCAGCCAGGCCCCGCTGGTGTGACTTTAGTTTTACGGGGCTGTTAGTCACTTAGGAGTGTAGGGCACTGCATACTGCAGCTGTGGGCATGTGGCTGAGGGCCCTGGAAAGGCCTCAAATATTTACTCTCTGGCCCTTATGGAAAAAGCTTACTGGCCCACGGTCCAGAGTGCATGGCAGCTGGCTTTTGGCGTGAAACTCCAAACCATGGCCCTGATCTGTTGTTGATGGCACAAGGTAGGCATTTCATTCAGCCTGGTACTCATCCTCACCTCACTGGGGTTTGCTGCTAAGTAAGGAGGCCTCAGTGCTTGCACCCACTCCCTACTGTGGGGAGCAGTTAGGTCTTCTTGGTATTTTCCTCTATACCTATCGGCTAACAAAATTGTCACAAAAATTCATATGACAGTATCAGCCAATGTCATGCTGCTCAAAGGCTGGGTATTGTAAGACCTGAAATTTTATGTGCTGCCTTGACATCTTTGGGCTTCACAGGGCCCAAAGCCTGACCGGATACTCCCCAACCTGGCAGGAAAGGCTTCCCACCTGGCTCGTTGCTCCATCAGCCAGACTAGCTACATCCCACCTGGTCCTCAGCCTAACAGGTTTCACCTGCCAGCCCTCGAAATTATTCAAACAAGCAAATCACATCTTCCCACGGGAACCGGGGGAACCAGTAACCTCTTGTTACTACAAAGCCCACTCCCCATGGTCCCTGCTGGCCACTCTGCTCCTGAGTGCAGCCCTGTGTCACCCTCCAGGGCACACTGCAGCTTTGCCCCGCCAGGCTGTACATGTGCCACATAAACTGCTGTCAGTCACATCTGTCCATTGTCAGGTTGTGTGTGTTCGGCCATCCTCAGAACCCTGGGCAGGATTCCCTCCCTCACCAGTGGGGTGAAGTCGAGGTGAACAAAGGCAGAGTGCAGACGTGGCGTTTGGGCCACATGTGGTTAAATTCAGTGATGGGTGTTTGAAAGCTACATCTGGCTTCAATTGGTACAGTAACTTCATCTTTTTAGTTTTACTCTTTGCGTTTAAAAAAAAAAATCTTTTAATGATTTTCCTTTCAAGGTAAAAGCAGCTTTTAATGAGGAAACTTGCTGTTATGAAATCAGAACAGCTTCCAGGTGTAGACAGCACGAGGAGGTGTTCATCTGCTACGGCCCTCACGATAACCAGCGGCTGCTCCTGGAGTATGGATTCGTTTCCACGCGTAATCCTCATGCTTGTGTTTATGTCTCAGAAGGTTAGAATTAACTTTGGTTCTTACCACAAAGTGACACAAATTTTTTTTCTCCATTGCAGATGTGGTTATTTTAAATTTTAATAAAAATGGCAAATCTTAAAATGCATATCATTTATTTTCCCTGAGGTAGGCTAGCCTTACTCGTACTGACCACACACTTTCAGTATTGAAGTAAAAACAGTAAAGCTTTGATCGATATTGAGGATAAGAACTGAGAATGGTTTTATCGCATTAGGTCAGACAATACAATGGAAGGCAAGGAAAACTGCTATGGACATAAATACAATATTAACAGATGGAAAGAAAAGGAAATTTTTGTGACAGAGACAAAATTTTAGTGACAGAGACATTGTTACTGTCACTGACTAGGATTAGGGCGCAACCAATAGAAAATATTAAGCACCTAGTGTGTGGAAGGCACTGTGCTGATCACAGAGATAAATATATCACACACACCTTGTTTGGGGGTTTAATGCCATGATGAACTATTGATTTCATTTATGTTCTTTTATCGTCTAGGTAGCCATTATCATTGGTATTGCTATTTCGTTTTATTATTGTTAGTTTCAGGTGTACAAAACAATGTAATAGACGTTTACACCCCTCACAAAGTGATAGCCCTTCCCCCATTCTACTATCTCTCTGACATTGTATATAACTGTTACAGTACCAACAACTCTATTCCCTATGCTGTACTCCACATCCTGTGTGTGTGTATATATACATATATATATATATGTGTGTGTGTATATATATATATATATTAAATTATTGTTGACATTTAGTATTATTCAGCTTCAGGTGGAAAGTGCAGTGGTCAGGCATCTACACCATCCATGAAATGGTCTCTCTAATAAGCGCAGTGCCCATCTAATACCCTATTTTGTAGAGTATCAGATGGGTATTGCTATTTTTAAAATAATAATTGAGCTCTTCAATTTATGCTATGAAAATTCCAAATATAGCATGAAAAACAGTGCATCGCAGGCTGATTTTTTCCCCCCTTCTCCTGAAGCAGCAGAGACAGTTTTCTAGGTTGAAGACCTGGCCAGAGATTTGTTGAGTGTATAATTTGAGGTAGTTTTAATATAAGTTCTGATGGAAATAGAAACTCGATTGAGGTGATACTACACCACCCTTTAGGCAGAATAATGTTATTTATCAAAATAAAATAGAAAAGCAAAAATGGCCTGGCTGGTTCTTTTAGAAAACTAGCTTTGAGATTAGCCTCATATAATCAGAATAACTTTAATATTGGTGACCATGAAATACTGATTTGTGAACAAAATTTATGTGTCAGTTATTTTTACATTTGAAAAAGAAACACAAATATAAAAAGTAATTTAAAAATAGAAAAAGCCCTCATTACCTTATGGCTCCAAGTAACTGTTAATTTTTATATTCACTTTCAGTTGTTTATGATTACAATCACTAGTGTCCGGACAGTTTTGAATTCTGGCTTTTAAAAACTTAATACTGTAAACATTTCCTCGTGTTTGTACAGAGCCTACACTTTTGGTGATGTAACTTCCCAGCTGTCCTGCTCATGGCTTAGTGACCTGGTTTTGTTGGTCGGTTTGCTTAGTGGCCGCATGAGCTGAGGTTGTGGATGTTTGGTTCCCTGCCCTGGAATTCTTGTAGCTTTTCAAGGGCTAATTATGATCTCACTGAGTTGGACCTGAGTAGTTTTTTTTTTTTTTTGGTATGAATTAGGCAAACTGTTTACTTATGTCTTGTTTGCTAAGCTGAGAAGGAAAGGTCTATATTTTTGTCTGAATTATACCCTAAATCTCAGTCTGATTTTTTTTTAATGTAGATATACTTGTTAAGTATCTTCCATCAACAGATAAACAGATGAACAAAAAGATTTCCATTTTAAAGGATCATGGCTTTATAGAGTAAGTGTTTCTTTCTCTCAAAATTATTCCTTCAGAAAATTTTGATGAAAAATTGAGGGTTAGGGTTTCTAGAGGTGTGACATACCTCCTGACTCGCACCACTTGACAGGTAGGTATTTATTGAGCACTTACTATGTGCAGTAAATTGTGTTTGATGTTGTGGGCACACAAGGAGTGGAAGATACTTTTCAAGAAAGTTTGTTTCTTTGCCCTGTACATGTTGGAAACATAAGGTACCCACTTGAAATATTAAATTACTGTACCAGAAAAGAGCCCTACATGGATTGATTGGTGGCCCAGTGTGTTTGTCTCTGACCTGGGGTGGGGTGGGATGGCACTGGGCTCCTCCTGGGGGCCAGGCTGGCCTCAGTCACCCACCTGTGGGGCAGCCAGGTGATTCCAGCCGAATGGGATAAACAAGGTCAAGGCTCTCCCTTTCAAATATTCTTCTGTCGATAAAACTAAGCTTTAACTAATCCAGCCTCAGTACGAGGGCAGTCTAGCTGTAGTGGTTGCCATTTGGTCCCAAGGGTAACGCAGATTCTTCATCATTTGTCTCACTTGACCTGTGGCACGTGCCTTCTGGCTGTGGCCTCCTCATTGAAGTTCAGCTTCTTAACCAAAATAAATTGGAAAATCCTCTTTTTTTTTTAATTTTTATTTTTTAAAGAATTTTCTATTACTCAGGCTTTATTCTTAAGTGTTTGCAGACTTATTTTTTTCTTTTGTCTTTGTGACCAAATTCACAGGTTATATAATGTTTAGTACCCCTTTAAAAAAAGGTTGGGCTCCTTAGCCATTTGCCATGGTGTCATGAAGTACTGAAATGACGGATTTGTCTTTGCTTTTTTACTTTAGAAACTTGACATTTGGATGGGATGGACCATCTTGGAGGCTGCTCACAGCTCTTAAGTTGTTATGCCTGGAAGCTTCAGTATTGTAAGTTTCACGTGTGTTGGTCACGAGCTGTAGTTATAATCAGGAATGCAATTGTGCATATTGGGGTTGCGTATTCTTTAGGTAACTTGCCTATGTGGTGAGTGTTTCAGTACTAAGTTTTCACCACTTCTGGAATTCTGGTTTTAGCATCATAATCAGAGTGCATGGTCCTGGGAACTTTGTAGTGCACCCAGATATGTCCCCCTGGTGACATGCCACCTGTTGTGTTGTTCAGGGGAAACGCGCCCAAAGGGTGTGCATGGGACCTGTTCAGAGGAAGCGCTCTGAGTAGGTAGTTTGTTCCCAGGAGCAAACAGAGCTCCTGATGAAGGGCCCCCCTGGTTCTGCCCCAGGGGCAGCTCAGACCTCTGGCCCTGGGGAGGCCTGGGTGTTTCTCTGGGGGGTCAGGTGGAGGGGCCCTTGATGGACACCGCAGCCTGCGGAGGCCCTAATGTTTCCTGGGCCTTTGGGTCCTCAGCTCACACAGCTGTGTGTGCCCAGCCCACAGCTCCTTCAGCCTGGGCTTGTCAGGGGGCCGGGGAGTAATGCCCACTATGGAGCAGAAGCTCAGGTGAGGAAACTGTGTGCAGGGAGGACTTCCTGGAGGTGGTGGGCCCCATCCTAGAGGAGCTGGGAGGACTCAATGAGACGATGCCTGGAAATCACCCTGAGCATGGAGCCCACAAGTAGCTGGCGCTCATTTAATGAAGCCTGTTACGTTGTTATGATACTGCTTCCTTGTTCTTCTGTAGAAACTCAGGGAGAAAATTGCTCCCTGGTCTCAACACCAGAAATAGCTGTTTATTCTCAGCAGATGGTGGATTTGTCTTACAGACACCGTGACTTTGTATCTGATGTGTTTCCCTCCTTATTGCTCACTAGGAAACTCAGAGGCAGATTTGCGGTCCACTGAATGTGCAGGATTTTAAGGCAGCCATGTATCCTGGTTGCTGTGTCTTTCCTTCTCTCCTCTCATCTTTCTTTTGTCTTATTTTCCCTGTCTACTCATCTTGCATTTATTTTCTCTCTTGTGTACCTACGTAAATGTCTTCATATCCTCTTGGAAAAAGATATGAGTCCTTTTCAGGAGAGAGAGAGAGAGAGAGAGAGAGAGAGAGAGAGAGAGAGAGAGATTTCTGCCTCTCATCAGCTGTGTGTGTGTGTGTGTGTGTGTGTGTGTGATTTCTGCCTCTCATTAGCTTTGCCACTTAGCGTGAGTTCTTTACTGGTCCTAATTTTCAGTTTCTTTGTGTCTAACATGGGGATAATGTTGCCTTTGCTAGACGGTTGTGAAGATTAAATTAGATATGATTACGTACGAAACACGGTGCCTGGCGCATAGTAGTTTCCTTCCATTCTTTCCTGAAAACTCATCTATTCCTGAGGTTTCATCTGTCATCCCTAAAGCTGAAGACATCTGAGACTTTATTTCCTTTGTGGCTGGTCAGCTGTTTGAGTTTCTACTGAGTTTCTAAGCACCTTCTGTGTACTTCCACTCGGATACTGCAAGTCTTTCCCCTTCTGAGCTGCTTCCACTTCAGATTCTCCGTGTCTGGAATCTGTTCCTCCACCCTCTTTCTTCTTGGCATAGAGCTGGCTCTGCCACCTTCCGGCTCGGCATCCTGCTGTGGCTCCCTCTGGCCTACCCTGAAACCCTGCACTCTGCCTGCAGATCTGGCCCCACCTGCCCTCCGAACCGCATGGCCTCTGAGCCTCTGTAGTTCAAAACAGGACTGAGCTGCATGCAGAGAAGGGCTTCACTTAGATTCCTCCTTTGATCCTTAGAGCATCTTCCTTTGTGAAATATGTTCCATTCAGTTTGCCATGTTTTAGGAAAGACTGTCACTCAAAGAGAGGATACTCGGCCGCCTTTTGCTCCTTAGGCCTTTTGCTGTGGACTCACCATCCTGTTCTCCTTCTGTATTCCCGTGGCTGGTGGAGGTGACTGACCACTTACTAGGTGCCTGACACAGGATTGCGTGATAATAAAAGAGTGCCAGTCCCCTCTCTTCTTCCTCTCAGCAACTGCATGTATGTGGTGGGAGTTAGGGAAGCTGCGTATGAATGAGTTTTATTACGCTTCTGGAAAGGTGGGAGAGGAATTTGTGTGTTGTGTTGGGTGTAGAAGCCTTCTCTGTTTTTTTGTG
This sequence comes from Rhinolophus sinicus, assembly GCF_057876585.1. Taxonomy (NCBI): domain Eukaryota; kingdom Metazoa; phylum Chordata; class Mammalia; order Chiroptera; family Rhinolophidae; genus Rhinolophus; species Rhinolophus sinicus. The sequence continues at coordinate 7,797,156 of NC_142517.1, forward strand.
AGCCTGCTGAAATGACCTCACTGAACATTTTGGTTCTAGTACGTGCTGGAAAAAAGTACTTCTTGGGGAAATAATTTCAGATACAAATGAGCAGACAAGTTTGGACATAGCCCAGAAAATATGCCATTATTTCATAGAGGAGACTAATGCTGTGCTTCAAAAGGTATGTTTCTGGAATTTTGCGTCTTTTTCTTACAGGAGTTATTTGTCCTATACATGTTGGGTGGGGCTGTTACACCTCCTTATGGGTTGTTTAATGGCTTAAATGAACATTGATGCAATCTGTTTTTCTGACTGTTAGCCTTGTGTCTGCACCTTTTAACAGGTAAAATTGTTGCATGAATTCTTGGTAATAGATATTTAAGTACTCTTTCCCTTTTAGTTTTATTTAGTAAATGTTTTAATTAAATGAGAAATCAGCTCATTTGAATGAAAACATTACTGGGATTACAAAATGTAATGAACCTTGATGACATTGTGCTAAGTGAAATAAGCCAGAATACAAGAAGACAAATACTCCATGATTCCACTTACGTGAGATGTCTAGACGACGTAAACTCATGGAGACAGAAAGTGAAGGTTACCAGGAGCTGGGGGGAGGGCGAAGTGGGAGTGATTGTCTAGTGGGCACACAGTTTCTGTTTGGGATAATAGAACAGTTCTGGAGTTGGATAGTGTTCATGGTTACATAACGTGTACTTAACACCCCTGAATTGTACATTTTAAAGTGGTCAAAATGGTAAATTTCAATTTATGTATATTTCATTACAATAAACATTTGTTTCAAAATAACTTCCAGGTTTCTCATATGAAAGATGAAGACGTGGCTTTGCTAAACCAACTAACTTTGGTGGAAACACTGCGGACAGAAGAGCTAAAGATTCTCCAGGCATCTGCTGAGCTCCTCCATAATTTGCAAACAGCGTTTACGTAACTTCACTGATGTGCTTGTGATCACCTCCTATGGTGGGTGTGATGACTTAAACATTTTAAAACTAGGCTTACTTTATGTAGAATCATGTATAGTCAATGGATGGTTTCTGTTAAACAATTACATACTTAATCCGGTTTCTTTAACTTTTTCTGGTCCGTGGGATGGAGTGGTGGCCCCTAGGACCTTGAAGGGTATCTGCAGGGGACAGAGCAGATGCTGGGGCTCCCGAGCTGTAAGTGAGGATAGATGTGCCGTGCTAATGGCACTTCCTCGTATCTCAAAATAAACAGCCGTCCTGAAGGAAGAAGTCTGAGAAAAGGACTGAACATGAGGAGAGAGGGAGGTGGTGAGGGACCGGGGTCAGCCGGCCTCCGTGTGTGGTCTTTCACTGGGTGTCCTGCTTCTTATCTGACTCAGCAGCTGGAAAAGGGCGAGAAGCTGTGCTTCTCTCCTGCTCTGATACCACTGGGTTCAGGGGTGCCCTGGCAGTGGGTGGGTTTGGAGGGGGGCGTATGGGGTAGTGCTCGGCAGTTCTGGGTGCCAGCCGGGCTTCTGCTGCTCTGAGCTCGGTCAGATCAATTGGAATTTTCCATGCTTGGTTTCCAGTCTGAGAATGAGATTGTTGGGCTGGAATGGGGGTTCCCTGTGCTGCAGCCCATTGCCCTCCAAACCCGACCCACCTGTGGCACCTGTGGTAGGCAGAGGCCCCAGGTGGTACGGTCCCTCCCCCTCCCAGCCGCACTGCTCTCTCAGAACCAGGAAATTAGATGATGAGAGGGCCCGTCCAGTGCTGACTGATTTTTATGAATGGGCAGTTAATTCGTCGTTACTAAATGAAGGAGAAAACTGGGGCCTGCCTCCTCATTCCTCCCTCTAGTTCAGTTTTCCAGAATGAGTTTAAATCTCTCGTCACCAACGTCCGTTCCCCGTGCTCTTTGTGGTGGGTGTTTAACTCTTTTATTCTGCTGCATTTCTCTCATTTTAATGGGGATTAGGATTAGGAGAAACATTTTTGTGGTCCGTTGGACATTTTGAATTATGTGTCTTTGCCTTTCTTTTTTAAATTATAAAAGCATTTTAGGCTATCGACTTCTCTCTGAGTACAGTTTTTATATAAAGTGTGCTCTGATGAGTACTTGTTAGATCTTGGCTCTGAATTTATACTTTTCACAGCGTTTCCATGCTTGTCAGTTAACATTCAGGACAACTGCGTGTGATTGGGGGATGGGGTGGGTCAGAGTAGGTATCATGTCATTGTCACAGAAGCAAATATGTGCTTATAATAAAAACTGGACCACACTGACACCTGAGACAATAACATTTATTAAATATTAGTAATACTGCAAGTCCTTTATGTGCAGTGGTTTTTGTTTCCTGTCTCTTTTATTTTATTCGTTTTAGGTGCACAAAACAAAGTACTGGTTAGACGTCTATCATTTATATCCCTCACACTGGGGCAGCCTCCTTCCCCCCATCCACTATCCCTCTGACATCTGTGTGCAGTATTTTATTTAAGCCTCGCAACTACCCCACTTTAAAAATAACGGGGGGGAAGAGATTGTCTAAGATTGCACACCTAGTACATGGTAGAGTGGAAATGCCCACTCAGTGTGCCCTTGGACCACTGGCCACAGCGTTGCTGTGTTTGTGTCCAGAATTTGCCGTGCTGTCCTGACAAGGGGTGAGTTCACGGTTCCATGCCTTCATCTCTGTTTTCAGCGGGCATGGTACGTGCAGAAAGTGGAGCTGCTTAGACTTCTTACGCAAGCATTAGTGTGTGTGCATTGCAGACCTCGCTGGGGAGACGTCAGAGGGGTGGGCATTGCTCTTCCTGCTAGGCCACTTAAAGTCTTGCTTAAACACAGTGGGAGCCCTGCCTGCCAGAGAGCAGCCTTCTTTCTTCTTAGCAGGCCCGGGCCCGCACTGGGTCCTCACTGCAGGTCTCCTCGCTTGGAAAGGCAGGAGGTGGGCGCAGGTGCAGGCCCAGGCCGGCTTGTCCCGGGAGAGAAAGGGGTCTTACCGGGAAGTGAGGGGCTTGGCTCTCTGCTCTGTGGACACAGCTGCTCAGCCCCATTCCCTTGCCCACGTGGCATTGCCGTAGGTGTTGGAGGAGCCTCCTGGGGGCACTTTTGGGGTTTCCAGGGGAAGGTGTGCTCCTGGCCTCTCACACCCCGAGGCAGAGCCTATCTAACTGCTGACTGGGGGGGAAGGACTGGCCGCAATGCACGCCCTTCAGCCTCACTCCTGGAGCCTTTCCCGTCTAGGCCTCTCCAGCACAGCTGGGCCTCAGTGGGGATGTCTGCTTGATTCTGGGCTTCAGTGTAGGTAAACTGGCCTAAAGCCACCGTCATATTTTGACCTCTAGCCTTACTCTTTTACGTTATATCCTTTTGGGAATCAGGGTGGGAAGAGGGGGGCACTTCCGCTGTAACTCTCAATGGGCTTTGGCCTCCAGGGACCCCTGGACATGTCATGCAGGGGGTGGCGCTGTGGAAGGACAGCGTTGTGGAGGGACTGTCCAGGCCGGGGCGGGCTGTGGCCTTCTCGTCCTGCCCCAGACTGTGCAGGGGCTGCCCCCGTCAGACATGTTGCCCAGAGTCCCCCTGCTTTCTCGCCTAGGTTTTCCTTCTTCCCCAGAAACCGAATTCATCTCATTACAGAGCACAACGAAACCCAGCGAGTGGGGCCCACTGACCTCAGAAGGCAGGCAGCGCTAGAAATAAAACATTGTCAGTATTATATCTTGAATATTTATTCTTGTTCATGTATGTAGCAGGTGTTGACTTTATTTTTTTAATAGCTACAGTGGAATATGCTGTACCATCGGTCTGCAAACTTTTTCTATAAAGGTCCCAGAAGAAAATATTTTAAGCATTCTGGGCCATACAGTGTTTGTCCCAACTCTACTGAGTGACAGCCACAGACTGCATGCAAACGAGCTGCAAGGCTGTGTTCTAATACAACGTTCGTTACAAAGGCAGGCCACGGCCGGAGTTCGCCAAGCCCTGCTATACCGTACTTTACTTTTTCTGTCCCCTAGTCATGGACGCCTGGGACCTAAATATATTCATTCCTATTTGAAGTTGCTCTACACCTTTGGAAAGTAAAGCCCTTAATATGAACAACTTTGCAGACTTACATGGTAATTGTGCTTTAGTTGTCTAGTGATTAAAAAAAAATACACAATGACAAAAAGCAACTGCTCAGAGACATTTACAAATGAAAAATCTTTCATCATTCGCGGCAAATCTTCGTTTATTTGAAAGAGTAGTGTAAGACTCTCGGTTTGTAGACAATGCTTGGTACCGTGTTTTCCCAAAAATAAGACTGGGTCTTACATTCATTTTTGCTCCAAAAGACGCATTAGGGCTTATGTTCAGGGGATGTCCTCCTGAAAAATCATGCTGGGGTTATTTTCCGGTTAGGTCTTATGTTTGGGGAAACACGGTATGTGTATGCAGTCAGACTCCTTGCCAGAAAGCTCCTTGAGAGGCTGTCCGCTGCCAACAGGGGAAACCCAGTTTCCAGGCCACATGCTGCCTCGCTTGGCTTGTCCCTGCCGTCTCTGTGAGCGCCAGCAAACCCGTCTCCACCCCCGGGAGGCGCGTGGGCAACCCCCTTTTACCAAGGACACCGGTTGTGTTTCCTGGTCTCTGACTTGCCTCCCCTCCCCATCCCCATTTTGCTTCTTCCTCCTTTTGCTTCCTTGCACATTGGGCGTGCGTAGCACACCCACCCCTTGTTGGTGTCTGGGTGTGGAGTCAGTGGCTGGTAAACCTCCTTCTGCTCATTAGCCCAAGGGGACAGACCCCAAGAAGCTAAGGAAGATTCGAGGCATTCTGCAAGTCTCAAGCTAAAAACAGAAGAGGCTCCCTCAGCCAGGGGCACTTGAAATGCTTCTGCCTGAAGGTGGAGACTGGTCAGGACTTTAGGGGATCAGAGCTGTAATTCTGTGACCGGGGCTTTCCCTGAAGCACCTGGTCACCCGCCCTCAGAGGGGCCGTGGGGGTGCAGAAGTTGGGAATCTGTTTCAGCTCTTCAGCTGGTGAACAACAGCTGCCTTCTGTGTGGAAGGTCAATGCTGAGAAGTAAGTTTTGTCCTGAAGAGGAACGTGTAACAAAGCCTTTATTGGTTGGTCAGCTGACATTTGAATGTAGAGCTTTGTCACCATGTTGGTTCACTTGGAAAATAGCTTTCTTTTATAGCTCCACAAAGCCACGTGTGAATGAAAGGGAACGCAAACGTTAGGGGGGAACAAATAGGCCTAATGCACTTTTCTACAGCCAGCCCGTGTGCCACACACAACAATGCCACTGTGCCACACGCAAGTGTCACATCACACTCAACAGTGTCATTGTATCACACGCAACAGTGCCCGTGTGCCACACGCAGGTGTACCTCATACAATAATGCATGACATACAATGCCAACATACTACATACTTCAGTGGCATGGTACCACACACAACAATGCAATGTACGGCACACAGCAGCGTCAGTGCAGCATGTGTGACAGTGGTACCACGGAGCCGTGTCAGTCACCACGTACAGCATTGCCACCTGCTCTGCAGTGCTGTTCCCTGTCACCTTGCAGAAGGCTTTTCTCTGTCTTTATCACTCTGTTGTAACCTTTCCTTGGGGGATATATTCATGTTGAATATTCCATGAGATTTTTAACATTAGGCTGTGAGTAAGTTTTAAAGAACTACTCACAAAAATACAGTAGCATTTAACAAAAATATAAGATTACCACTTCACATCCACGAGGACATCTGTCATCAAAAAGATAGATGCTTACACGTGTTGAGGGTGTGGAGAAATTGGGGGCCCCATACACTGCTGGTGGGAGAGTAACGTTGGTAACTGCTGTGGAAAACAGCCTGGCAGTTCCTCAAATGGCCCAGCACCTCCCCTCCCAGGTTCATACCCAAGAGAAGTGAAAACACGTCCCCACAAACTCGAGCATGGATGTTCATAGCAGCACGATTCATCACAGCCCCCAACCAAAATGTCCATCGGGATGAAGGGGTGACATGAATTCTCTCCAGAAAATGGAATATTATTCAGCCAGAGGAAGGACTGAAGTACTCGGGCGTGCTACAACATGGATGAACCTTAAAGACATGCCGAATGGAAGAATCCAGTCACAAAAGACCACATAGGATTTTATGTATATGGAATGCTCAGAATAGGCAAATCTACAGAGATGGAAGTAGATTAGTGGTTGCTGTGGGGTGGGGTGGGGTGCTGGGGGGTTTGGAAGGTGAGAGCTAAAGATTTTGGGGTTTCTTTGTGGGGTGACGAAAATGTTCTAAAATTGTGATGGTTGCACAACTCTGAATATAGTAAAGCCCATTCACACTTTAAATGGGTGAATTGTACGGCAAGTGAGTTGTATTTCAGTAAAGCTATTTAAAAAGGAGAAAGATTCGTACCTCATCGGTGAGAATTATGTCCGTCTTCTCACTTGCAGCTAACGCTTTTTCACAGGTAGGTCCAGAGTTTGTCAGCCTGACATAGGTGGGAAGCCCTGGCAGTGTTAGGCGCTTTGCCCCATGCATTACACGTCACTTCCTATAATCCTTACAGTGATTTGTTGAGGTAATAAGTTGTTGATTTTGTAAGTGTGGAAACAAAACTTCAGGTAGGTAAAGTTATTTCTGAGATCACACAGCTGCTAAGTGGCAGGGCTAGGATTCAAACCTCTGTCAACCTGCAGACCCCATACACCAAGGACTGTGTCTGTGAAGGGTGCGTGCAGGCTTAGGCAGGCACCTGATCTCACCTGGTGACGACTGTGTAAAATCAGTGTAGCTGGATTGGTCAGCCTTGGAAAGAAATTTGGAGGGCTGACTTCTTCCTATTTAAGTACTTTCCTTGCTGGCACAATCCACAGCCTACTTTTGATAAGCAAAGAGACTCCTTAGTTTTATATCAAAGAGCAGACTCATTCATGGCCCAGGGCACTTGTCATCAAAAATGAGAACCCATTCCCTGAGAGGGGTGTTATTAACTGTGTTATTAGCCACACATTATAGCAGAGGAAAGAGGCTCGGAGAAGGGAAGTAACGTGGTCGAGGGTATTTGGCTCTGACCGAAGCTGGCCACGGGGACTGCCAGCCCTGGGGCTTCCTGGGAAGGGACCTGCTGCAGGCCAATTTCAGCTGCAGTCTGTGCCCAGCCCAGGGCTACTTGGCATTAGCCACAAAGCAGTCCAGAGATGGCAGCTTCCCGCCTGTGCTTGACGGTGTCTTGAGAGGCCAAGCTGCAAACAAAGGCTGGTTGTTGCTAGTGCAGGGCTTAGGGCTTCTCAGCCAGAGGTATGGGACATGCAGAAGCCAGATGCTGCTTGTTTGGGATTTGTGAAACTTGGAGAGATTTTAGGAAAGTCTGCGGTATGAACCAATGCAAGCCATTCATATGAAAAAGCCACTGGAAGCCACCTGGGTGTGCCTAGAAGTTGGGTGGGGCATGGTCTCAGGGGATCACTAGGGCGGGGCAAACAACAGGTGACAGCCAGTTTGATGGAGACTCGTACATGGTATCTGCCTGCCTCTACAAACAGGGTCGGGGAGGGCTCAATAAACAAATAATGGCTTCCACCAGTACCTTCGTCCGGGAGAAAGCTGCCCCTCCAGCCCTCACTCTGAAGCAACAATTCAGTTCCTCCACATGTGTCCCTGGCACCTTTTGAGCTGCTGCCCCAGCACTGAGCTCAGAATGAGTGGGTCCATCAGCAAATATGTCCATGCGCGGTCCCTTTAAGAGGAGCGCCTGGGACTGCAGCCGCCCTCGTCTCACTCAGCCACAGTCTGTGCTGGTTTTCACAGCCAGAAATTATGGGGACTTCTCTTCCCGGCACTGGAACCTTGGGCTGGGGAGGGGCTGGGACCCCTCACTCCTCAGGGTGGGACCTCTGCAGCTGAGCTATTCCTCCTGATTTGTAATGGTCACACACAGGTGTGGGACCAGCCCGTTCTGCGTCCCTACCCTTCCTACCAGTCTCGAGGTGGCTTCTTCTCTATGTCCAAAGTAGTTGTAGGGCTTCGGTTCAGCTATATGGCAGGCAATTCTCAGTGATGGTAGTTCTGTAGTTTAGTTGTAATTGACGTGGCCCTGGGAGGAGGTGAGCACAGCATTTACCTACTCCGCCATCTTGACCCCAGAACTTCTTATAACTGAAAATTTGTACCCTTTGACCGACATCACTCCATTTTCTTTCCTTCCACCTCCTGGCAACCACCATTCTCTTTTCTATTCCCATGAAATAGGATTTTATTTATTTATTTTTAGGTTACCCATGTAAGTGATATTATACAGTATGTGTGTTTCTTGGCCTGGCTTATTTCACTTAGCAAAATGCCCTCCAGATTCATCTACATTGTTGCACATGGCAGGATTGCCTTATTTTTTATGGCTGAATAATACTCCATTGTATATGCACCACATTTTCTTTATTCATCTGTTGAAGGACATTTTAGGTTGTTTCCATATCTTGGCTATTGTGAATAATGCTGCAATGAACATGCGTGGCCAGATACGTCTTAAAGATACTGGTTTCAGTCCCTTCAAATCCCAGTGGAATTGCTGGGTCATAAGGTAGTTCTAGTTTTAATTTTTTGAGGGAACGCCGTACTGTTTTCCACAATGGCTGTTCTAATTTGCATTCCCAATAGTCTATAAGGGCTCCCTTTTCTCTACATCTTTATAAACATTTGTTATCTCTTGTCTTTTCTATTAGCAGTCCTAACAGGTGTCAGGTGATATTCATTTCTCATTGTGGTTTGGATTTGCATTTCCCTGGTAACTAGTGATGTTGACCACCTTTTCATATACCTTTTGTGTATCTTCTTTGGAAAAATGTTTATTCTGGTACTGTCACGTGGGGCGTCATGCAGGGTCTCTCGTCCCGCTCCCCACATAAGAACGCAGGACATGGTGAGGCCAAAAAGGAACACCCACGGAGCCATAGGTAGGGGAGCCATACCACTATAGTCTCGCTGGCGGCTGGGTTGGAGACATAGGAAGCAGGAGCCACACTATCCGCAACCTGCCGTCTGCTTCTCTGCCAACCAACCTCAATTGCTAACTGCAATCTGCCTCTCTGCAATCCGCAATCCACACTCTGCCCTCCAAACTTGCTAGCTCAGCCACCATCTTCTTGCTAGCTCCCATTTTTTGCTAGCATAGCCACGGCAGCTATATTAGTGGCCAATGGCTCACTGGTTATAGCTGACGGCCAACTAGCCACAGCTGATGGCCATCCAATCACAGTTGATGGCCATTTACTACCTGAGCCAGCACCTTTCCACGTGAGGCCGAGAGCCTGGAAACTGCACTCCTGGCTCTGTCCCAACAGGTACTTTGCCCTTTTTCAAATTGGATTATTTGCTTTTGTGCTCTTGAGTTGTATGAGCTCTTTGTATATTTTGGATATTAACCTCTTATCACATATATGTTTGTGAATATTTTTTCCTATTCTGTAGGTTGCTTTTTCAATTTATTGATTGTTTCCGCTGCTGTGAAGACACTCTTTAGTTTGATGCATTCCCACTTGTTTATTTTAGCTTTTGTTGCCTGTACTTTTAATGTCTTATTGTGGGGACAGAGCCAGGAGTGCAGTTTTTAGGCTCTTGGCCTCATGTGGAAAGGTGCTTGCTCAGGTAGTAAATGACCATCAACTGTGATTGGATGGCCATCAGCTGTGGCTAGTTGGCCGTCAGCTGTAACCAGTGAGCCATTGGCCACTAATATAGCTGCCGTGGCTATGCTAGCAAAAAATGGGAGCGAGCAAGAAGATGGTGGCTGAACTAGCAAGAGCGGATTGCAGTTAGCACGGTGGATTGCAGCTAGCAAGTGAGGTTGGTTGGCAGAGAGAAATGGTTGTGGATAGTGTGGCTCCTGCTTCCTGTGTCTCCAACCCAGCTGCCAGCGAGACTATAGTGGTATGGCTCCCCTACCTATGGCTCTGTGGGTGTTCCTTTTTGGCCTCACCATGTCCTGCATTCTTATGTGGGGAGCGGGAGCAGAGACCCCGCCGGACGCCTTGCATGACACTTATCCAAGAAATCATTTCCAAGATCATTGCCAAAGATCTTTCCCCCTGTTTTTCTCTAGTTTTATGGTTTCAGGTCTTACATTTAAGTCTTTGATCCATTTTGAATTAATTTTTGTGAGTGGTGTAAAATAGGGGTCCATTTTTATTCTTTTACACTTGGATTATCAGTTTTCCCAGCACGATTTACTGAGGAGACTGTCCTTTCCCCATTGTGTGTTCTTGGTGCCCTTTTCAAAAATTAGGTGACCGTATATGCATGGGTTTATGTCTATGCTCTCTATTCTGCTCCACTGGTGTATTTGGCTGTTTTTATGCCAGTGCCATACTGTTTTCATTACTATAGGTTTGTAAAAGAGCTTGAAATCAGGAAGTGTGCAGGAGTTTTGCTGCTTCTCCATTGTAGTCCAGAACATTCCCTGAGCTATTTTCATTGGTTTGTAGTGGCTTGTTTACTGTTTTCGTGGAGGAGATTAACACTGGGACCTCCCAGCTCTCCATCTTGCTGAGTCTCCTCTCTTTCACATTCAGAGCTTGAGAAATGATGGAGGCCAGGGTCCCACCCCGGAGGGTCTGATTGAATTGTTCTGGGGTGTGCCAAGTTATTGGGAGTTCTAAAGCTCCCAGGTGACTCTGACATACTCCCAAGCTCCCTTTATGAGCCACTGGGCTATACGAACCAGCTGCTTTAACTTCTCCCAGCTGGAACATTCGGTTAACCAAGTGTTACAATTACAATGGTTTTGGGAGGCAGGATAGAGCGTGCCAATTGCTGTACTACTGCACAAGTTTATCCTGCCTGAATAATCTTTTAAATAGTGCCAATCCATGTGGAGTACAAATTAATCCAAAGCCCAAATGTTTTAACATTTGCTTTCGCCAGTACAGTTAAAGATGAGTGCCCAGACCACAACGGGTGCTCAGTACATTTTAGGTCTTTTTACGCGTCTCCTCTAAAAACAAGCCACACCTGTAAGTGTCCCAGGTGTTTAAGTTGGTGCCTGAAAGACGCGAAGTGGATGTCTGAATCTGTGGGACTTTGCAATGATCTTGAGACACTTCCATCTTCATACACTAGATGGCATGAGAGGACCACTGAGCTGAGGCTGCTGACTCATCATTGCAGCTCTGTCAAAATCAGGAAACAGCAGTGTCCCTTTTTTTTTTTTTTCAGATGTTAGTAGGATCCAGACAAGGGAAAAACAACTCTGAGTGTTGCTACTGGGATAAAATGCAGACGGTCATATTCTGTGTGCCGTTGGACCTCTTTGCGTGAGAAACACAGGCACATAAACATTAGCTCAAGGTGATGGGTGCCTGAGAAAGGGCCTGGCCAGGTGTGGTGGGTTCAGTGGAGGAGGCTGGTGATGAGACGCAGGAACTGCCCTGTCTCTGCCTACAGACAGGCCCTAAATAGGTGCATATAGAGCACTTTCTTTTGAGGAGAAGAGAATTTCTCAGGCCAGGTAACAGGTTTTAATTTCTATCATCATTGATAGCAGGTAGACTCAGGTCCCAACACCCAGGCAACCAGGAAGGTCACTTTTAAGGAGTGTAAATTACCCACCTACACAAAGAAAGGGGGGCTACTTCTGTGACTCCTCTTCTGCCAGATGTTTCTAGGATTAGAGATGCATTTTGTGGAGAGCTGGCAAGGGGCCATTTCTTCGTCCCGATAGGAGGGCTGACCCATCTGTTGTTAGAGGTGTGCGTTTGATCTGAACTGAGTATTTCTTTCTGGGTACTTCCGTGGGCCACTCTCTGATTCCCTGCAGCACTGAGGTCAAGTGTGGGGATGGGTTTCATTGGAGTCTTAAAGACAGGTGGCAGTGGTGGGGAAACACTTTTCTTTGCTTGTCTTAGGCCATCCGTGGGTTCTGGAACTCAGAAGAGGAGGCAACTTCAGGGAGGCGGGGTGTGGGGACCAGGCCACGGCACTCTGAATGCTGGCTGTGCCTTTCCTTTCTTGTGGCTTTGGTTCCCCGCAGCGGGTTCTGACATGCTCCAAACTCGCAGGACGGAGCCAGGCGAAGCTGCTGACAGCCGCGGGCGTTCTGGCCAGGCCGACTTCACGGCATTGTTCTCGCCCATTAGCTCAGATTTGTGCAGACTGATGGGTGTCCCTTCCTTTGTTTGCATACTTTTTTTTTCTTTGTGAGGGGAAAAAAGAGCTGACTCCCTTTTAAGGGGCATGAAAACTGAGTTTTGTCTTCCCATCATCCTATTCCTGTCAAACAAAAGTCACCTTAGAAGTCAAGATCACATGGGGTTCGCCCTTGGCAGGAAGTGAGGCCTTACCTCCTAAATCTATAACTTACAGTAAGTTCTCAGCAGACCAAGAAAAATGCCTTTTATCATGTTCTGGTTTTTTCCTCCCACTGTTTTATTTCACTTACAACATCACTCAGGCCCAAATGGTATTTGTCAGGAGTAATTGGCAAACGCTGGAGGCTGTGTTCAAGGCTGCTTGAATGGAAAAATCTCAAAGCAGTTGTCCATGTTGAAAGAAAATATTACATTTGATCTTTTTTTTTTATGATTTCTGCAGACACGATGCATGCCTACATTTTTTAGCCTTATAACCCCTTTATATTTGAGGGGAAAAAATACCCCGCAGGAAGTAGCACTTCACAGTTAATTTACTGTGCTCCCAAGAAGTAACCACAACACGAGAAGTCACTTTAAAAACAGCACCGTGATTTATTTTTATTAGCTGTCTAATAAACCTGCCCTGGTTTGCAGGTTGTTACACATTGAATCACGACTTCAAGCTTCACGTTTCATGTCTCTTTCTACTAGGAAGTTTATTCTTCTGGATGAAACTGTGCCTAAGGACGGTGGCAGCCATCCACCAGCGCTGTAATGTCCTTGCACTCATTCTTGTTTGTACACTATGCTTCCCAATGCAGGACGTCATGTAGTCAGTGAAATAGACTCATGTGACCCAACTGAGGTCCACGTGGCCAGGACGTGACTGGGAGTGATGCAGTGAATGGTGACTGAGTCTCCCAAACCATTAGTCTTCACACTCTCTCATATGGACCTGTGTGTGTTTTCTCTTCTGAGGTACACAGCACCATGTAAACGACATTGTTTGGAGGCATTTTAAGGTCACAAACCCGATATAAATACAGCTTCCTCCATGTCCCACGTGTGTATCTGTGTAAACCTATGAGGAAATGGCGCAGGCCAGTGACTGAGGGTCTCAGAGCTGGCGGGAAGTACCCACCACCTTGCATCTACTGCACTGAGATGATTCAGGAGTGATAACACACACCAAGTGTCACTTCACAGTTGTAGGAAACTCTAGATTAGGGTTCAGCGAACTATAGCCAGCCCTTACTTTTGAAAGTTTTTTTTTAAATGCAGACTTTTTTTTATTGTGGTAAAAGATGCATACCGTGTTTCCCCGAAAATAAGACCTAGCCGGACATTCAGCTCTAATGTGTCTTTGGAGCAAAAATTAATATAAGGCCCGGTCTTATTTTACTATAAGACTGGGTATAGTATAATATAATATAATACCTGGTCTCCATTAATTTTTGCTCCAAAAGATGCATTAGAGCTGATGGTCTGGCTAGGTCTTATTTTCGGGGAAACACGGTATCACAAAATTTGCCATTTTAACCATTTTAAGTGTACAATTCAGTGGCATTGAGTACAATGTTGTGTAACCATCACCACTATTTCCAAAACTTTTCCATCACCCCAAACAGAAATACTGTACTTATTACACAGTAACTCCCCATTCGCCTTCCCCCAGCACCTGGTACCCTGTGCGCTACTTTAGGTCTCTGCAATTTGTCTATCCTGGATATTTCATACAATTGGAATCGTATACCATCTGTCCGTTTGTGTCTGGTTTATTTCACGTAGGGAATGTTTCTGAGGTTCATCCGTGTTGCAGCGCGTGGCAGCACTTCAGTGTTAGCACCTGCCCCACTGCAGTCAGGGGTGATTGACAATTAAACATTGTGTACATTTAAGGTGCATAACTTGGTGATTTAGTATACCCACATTATGAGATAATCACCACACTCAAGCTAATTAACATATCCATCACCTCACATGGTTACCATTTTTTTTTTCGGTGTTGAGAACACTTAATATTTACCCTCTTAGCACATTTCACGTACACAATACAGTACTGTCAACAGTAGTCCCAGTATTGAGCATTCGATCTCTGGAACTTGTTCATCTTGCGTCATTGCTTATTTTTTATTGTGGTAAAAACACATAACTTAACATTTACCACCTTAACCATGTTTAAATGTCCAGTTCAGTAGTGTTAATTATATTCACAGTGCTGTGCAACAAATCTTGAGGACTTTTCATCTTGCAAAACCGAAACTCTACACCCATTGAATAACAACTCCCCATTTCCTTCTTCCTCCTGCCCCCGGGAACCACCATCTTACTTTTTGTTTCTCAGAGTTCGACTCAGTTAAGTCTCTCTGATGAGTGGAATCATGTAGTGGTTGTCCTTTAGGGACTGGCTTATTTCACTTAACATAATGTCTTTAAGGTTCATCCATGTTGTAGCATGTGACAGGGTTTCCTTCTTTTTTATGGCTGAATAATGTCCCATTGTATGTGGGTACCATGTTTTGTGTATCTGTTCATCATTTGATGGATACATGAGATGTATCCACCTCTTGTCTATTGCACTTTGAACACGAATACACAAATATCTATTTGAGTCTTTGCTTTCACTTCCTTTGCATATATACCCAGGAGTGTGCAAATAACGTTTTATTGTAACACAGCCATGTTTGTTTGTTTACCAGTAGTCTATGACTGCTTTCACCTTACAACAGGAGAGTTGAGTAGTTATGACAGAGACCATATGCGGTCAGACAATTAAGTTCGCGAACTCATTCTAGAACAAGTGCTCCTTACCTCATTGCTGAATATCACTACAGTCACCTTCGAAGTACTCCCCTTGGGAAGCTATGCACTGACGCCAGGGCCTAGTCCACCCTTCAAGGCAATTTTGTAACTCTTTTTCTGGAATGGCCATCAGAGTTGTCATTGTATTACCCCTTGATGTCCTGAATGTCATCAAAATGTCTTCCTTTCAGTATTTCCTTTATCTTCAGGTAAAGAAAGGAATCATTGGGGGCCAGATCAGGTGAGTAGGGAGGGTGTTCCAATACAGTTATTTGTTGACTGGCTAAAAACTCCCTCACAGACAGTGCCGTGTGAGCTGGTGCGTTGTCGTGATGCAAGAGCCATGAATTGTTGGTGAAAAGTTTCAGGTCGTCTAATTTTTTCATGCAGCCTTTTCAGTACTTCCAAATAGTAAACTTGGTTAACTGTTTGTCTAGTTGATACAAATTCATAATGAATAATTCCTCTGATATGAAAAAAGGTTAGCAACATCGTTGCAACAAGTTCGCAAGTTTAATTGTCAGACCTCTCATGGCTCACAAAGCCGAAAATATTTACTATCTGGCCCTTTACAGAAAAAGTTGGCTGACGCCTGCTCTGGATCTAGTAAAATATGTACTTCTTTGACGGCTCTGTTGGAGAGTTCCATCTCATAGTTACTGGTTTTTAACAAGGCCTAGTTATTTACCTGGCCTTTGGCAACATATTTTTCCCCCTCCGCAACATGTATGGGTGAGTTTCCTAGGGCTGTCATAACAAATTACCACCAACTTAATGGCTTATAACAATAGAATTTTATTCTCTCATAGTCCTGGAGCCTAGAAGTCTGAAATCAAGTTGTCAGCAGAGTTGGTTCCTTCTGACGGCTTAAAGGGCGAATCTGTTCTATGCCCCTGACCTAGCTACTGGTGATTGCCAGCCGTCCTTGGAGTTTCTTGGCTTGTAGCTACGTCACCCCATCTCTGCCTCCATGGTCGCATCACCTTCTCCCTGCGTCTCTCTGTGTATGTCTCTCCTTTTCTCTTATCAGGACTTGTTATTGATTTAGGGTATACCTAGTTAATCTAGGATAATCTCATCTTGAGATCTTTCACTTAATTACATCTGTAGCAACCCTATTTCCACATAAGGTCATGGTCACAGAAAATAGGGCTTAGGACTTGGACATTTCTTTTTTGGGGGGACATTATAGAACTTTGACATTTCTTTTTTTGCAGGGGCGGGGGGAAACTTTTCCTCTACTCTCTTAGGTTCAGTGGCTGGGACCTGTGAATTAAACTGACAAAAGACAGTCCAACAGGAGAAAACATTTATTTTGAATGCACATAGGGGCTACACAGAAAAATGAAAATCCCAAAAAGTAGTTAGGTTGGGGCTGGCCCAGTGGCTCAGGCGGTTAGAGCTCCATGCTCCTAACTCCGAAGGGTGCCGGTTCGATTCCCACATGGGCCAGTGGGCTCTCAACCACAAGGTTGCCAGTTTGATTCCTCGACTCCTGCAAGGGATGGTGGGCTGTGCCCCCTGCAACTAGAAAAACGGCAACTGGACCTGGAGCTGAGCTGCGCCCTCCACAACTAAGACTGAAAGGACAGCTTGAAGCTGAATGGCACCCTCCACAACTAAGATTGAAAGGACAACTTGACTTGGGAAAAAAAAAAGTCCTGGAAGTACACACTGTTCCCCAATAAAGTCCTGTTCCCCTTCCCCAATAAAATCTTAAAAAAAAAAAAAAAAAAGTAGTTAGGTTTAAGAGCTTAGATACAATTTTTTAAAAGGTGATAAATTGTATAGAAGTGACTAGACAAAGGAAAATAAAATTAGGGCTTATTAGGGGAGGGTAAATTGTGGGAAGGTAAATATAAAGGGAAAACTAATGAAAGTAAGGGCTACTTGGGAATATTTGTTATGTAGACTCAAGTTGGCAATCTCCAGTGATAGGAGTCTCTGGTGACTAAGAATTGTTCTTCTCGTCCTGTTATGGGGATGGGGGCACGTTTACACATGGAAATTTATGCCCTGATTTTTGGCAGAAAGGACGAGGGCAGAGAGTTCCTTCTGCATCTGCTGTTTCTTAGTTGCCTTTACCTCGAGTCCTTATGCCAAAGGGGCATATTTTGGGGGAGCATATTCTGGTCTCTTTTAGCACCAGTCAGCCTACTACAACATATAATGGATGACACCCACATCCAAGCTGTGTGGATGTAGATACATCTGATATAATGACACATCCCATGGTTGGATTCAGAGTTTCAGAAAATATAAAAAA
Organism: Rhinolophus sinicus; assembly: GCF_057876585.1. NCBI lineage: Eukaryota > Metazoa > Chordata > Mammalia > Chiroptera > Rhinolophidae > Rhinolophus > Rhinolophus sinicus. Next base: position 7,814,301 of record NC_142517.1, read on the forward strand.
TCCTAAGGGAAATAAGGTAAATGACACTGTGCTTTTTTTTTTTTTTTTTTTTTTGGTGAGTTTCATAAATACATTTACCCACATGCTGAGTAAAGCAGCCATGAAAGATTTCAAAAATTAGTTTATTTTTATTTATTTTTCAATTACAGTTGACATGCAATATTATATTAGTTTCGGGTATACAGCATAGTGGTTAGACATTTAATAACTTACGAAGTGATCCCTGAAACGTTAAGTCTAGTGTTTTAAGGAATAGATTATTTTTTAAAGGAGTATTGATTCTTTTCTCCTTCTGTATCCCACAGATAATTAAGCAAGCATGTACTATAATAAATAGGTTTAAATAAACATCACTTTTGTTAAAAAATCACAACACGTGGAATTCACAGATGTTTGAATGTTGTCAACGGGACAAGATGGAGTGGTGCCTCCTCATTCACACAGGTGCTGCAAGAGGCTCCACAGCCAACAAGGGACACAGGCTGCCTGATTTTTCTTGTGATACATGCCTGAAACTTAACTTGAAATAACAATATTGCAGAAAAAAATGAAGAAGTAATACAGCTTGATTGCAGATCTCTCCAGCATCTTAACTCTGCTCAGAGAGGAGGCAGGATATTATAGCATTCCCGTTCACTTGCAGTGCAGGCGCTGCTCACACATTCTTTGCTTATTCCTGATGTCTGTCTTATTGCAAATATATCCCAAATTGAAATTCAAAAGAAAACAACAAAAGAAACTGCAAAACCACTGCTCACAAACTGCACAACAGCTTGTAGTTCTCACCATTCTTAACGGTGTTAGGGCTTTTGGGTTGCGAGCGACAGGGCAGGTGGGGGACTATCTCTCCTTCATTCTAACCCTTTTTTTTTTTAATCAAGGAAGTGCATCAGAAGTGGCATTATTTCACAGATAATATTTAATCCATTCTAAGTTATTGTACGAATAATAAAGTTTACATCAGAGCTGTTACATTTTTATTAATAACAAATTGTTTGTGCCCATCTGGTGGCTGGGTGGGATAATAAGGTTGAGTCTTATGGGCAAGATTGTTTCCTTGCTGAATAATTAGGAGCTTCCCCAGCCAGAGCGTGGCAGGGGAAATGGGAGTCACAGCTATATTTTCTGGAAAGAGAATGGAGAGCAGGACAAAGCAGAGAGGCGTTTTCATGTGAAAGTTTAGAGCCTTTTAGGCTCTCGTGAACATTTAAAAATCCTCAAGGGGTTACCATTTTTGACCCTTGCATGAAAATGGGTAAAATGAAGGACAGACCCACAAATAAGGATGCACCTGGCCAGCAAGTTGATTTCAGCCTTGTGAGACTGTCTTAGCTCAGGCTGCTGTAGCTGTTTTTTGTTTGTTACCGTAGACTGGGTTGCTTAATAAACACTTATTTCTCAATGTGCAACAGCTTGAAAGTCCAGGATCCGTGTGCTGGCAAATTGTGTGTGTGGTGCTGGGACTCCTCTTGGCTTTCAGAAGGCTGCCTTCAGGCTGTGTCCTCACCTGGTCAGGAGAGAGAGAGAAAGCCCTGCTTTCTTCTTTTTCTTTGAAGGCACTAATCCCTTCCTGGGGGCCCCACCCTCATGACCTCATCTAAACCTAATTTCCTCCTACAGGTCCCACCTTCCAAAGGTCCCACCTTGCACATGTCCCATTGCATTGATGATTAGGGCTCTAACATGTGAATTTGGGGGTGACACAAACATTTTAGTTCATAACAGAAACCCTGAGCAAAGCACTCAGTTAAAATGTGCAGGACTCCTGGTCTACAGAAATTGTGAAATAATACATTTGTGTAGCTTTCAGCCACTAAGTTTGTGGTAATTTGCTATGCAGCAATACAACATTACTATAGGGAACATTTCAAATATCACTCCTTTATACTGGAAAAATATGTTAATGATCAACATGGAGTAAATTGTGAAAAGTAATGTTTGACAGCACAGGAAATTACATACATCAAATGTCTCAGAAAATTGCCTTTTAGTTATTATCTGTTAGACGTTGTCACTTCTGATGGGACCCCATGGATGATGGGCTGGACTGGGGAGAGTGGAGGGAATGCTTTTGGATCTTTCTCCAGAGAGTTCGGCAGGAGTGGTCAGCCCTCGGGAGGACAGTGCACCTGGGAAGCCCTTGTCGTGGCCATGGGACAACCTTGGCAGTGGAAGCCACAGTCAGTCCTAACTTGTACATGTTCTGGGGTTCCTTGTGTCCAGAGGAAATCGGCTCCAGGCAAGAGCATCTAAATTAAGGAGAGCCATGGCACTGGGAAGGATTGTTTAAAATAGATGGGACCAATATCTGGTTGAATTGTTTTTCTTTATGGCATGACATATAATTATTTCTTTAAACCTTATTACTCAGTAAAAATTGCTCAGGAAAATCCAGTTTGCCAGGTAGCTCCACTTGTCTTATAACTATTTTGGGCATCAACATAATTGTTAGATGTAGTACTATGATCATATCCCGACTATAGGTAATTAAACTGTTTACAAAATGATTTTTTTTTTAAAGAAAAATGATAATCAAAGCTGCTGACCTTTTATGACCCTCACTGAAGAAGTTTTTGGGTTTTTTTTTTTTTTAATGTTACAGATTTCTACAAAATAATTTTCCTTTCTTTCTTTGGCTTTGATGGGGTCCAAGGTAGTTGCATGCATTTCTAGCTTGCAAGACAACAGAGAAGTAGGCAGAGAAGTACCTTAATTGTTGGGTTCACGATGAAAATGAGAAGATGGAGGAATTTTGTTTTTGCAAATTCAAAAAATGTCCAGTCATTTGTACAAATGGTTTAAAAGCCTTGAGATTTTAGGAATGTGTATTTGCAATTATTCTCCTTTAATAATTAATTACTAATATGTTTTAATCACTGAGCACAATGTTTTGATCATTAAGAATTTACAATGTAAAGATTATTTCAAGGTCAAATTTCAAATGTTAATCACTGTAACCTAATGCATGTAAATCTCTACTGAATTCAGTTTAAAAATAAAAAGTAAATCATTAATTTGAGCTCGCATACTTACTGGAAATTGTCTTTTATTATTCTCTGCTATGGTTGAAGGTCATTTCTTTAATCAAACCTCAGAGTTTGATCCAGAGTCATGAGAAGAAAAATAATTCTTCTTTCTTTCTTTCTCTAAAAATACAACTCTCACAGGAAAACGTCTTCTAACTTTCCTTTTCTTTTAATTGTTCTCATCTCATCTTTAATTATTGCTGCTGCTGTTATGTTCATTCCTTTTGTTTTGTTTTGAGGGCTGATGATTGTGTCACCAGGCACAAGTCACGTAGCTTCGCTTGCTGGTCGAGCAACTTCTGCTTGATGTTTTCATATGAAAGCTTTATAGTGTGTCTTCCTTTTGCTTTAATGGGCATCCTGATTACCTGGGCCTTATGCTTAACTGTTTTCTAAACAGGGGCCATGTGCCACATGGATTACAAGCATCGATTTCAGACTGGGCCCCATCTGGATTTGGGTCCTGATATACCACTCACTTGTTCTGTGACCAAGGAAAGTTTACCTTGATATCTGTCCTATGCCTCTCCCTCCTCATCTGTAAGTGGTGACAAGCAGAGCACCCGATGTCCTAGGGCTTTCGTAAGGATGAACAGTGCATCTGTGTGCAGCCAAGGCTGGCTATTGTCCAGGGCCGTCAGTTTCAGTCACACTGCATAGAAAATGGAATGCCTTCATTTTGGATGCATGATCTGAGCCCACCCCACACGTTATTGGGTGAAATCTGGTTTTTAGGCCCGTCCAGTTGAAAACTCAGTCTCATCCAGTTTAATTTAAAAAGCCTCAATTGAATTTAAATATCTCCTTTAGGTTATAACCTAAAGAGACACATGCTCCAGGAGACCTTCTTGTTTCTTTCTTTGAAATGGCTTTGGGTGGGAGCAGGATGGTGTGTTCACAACTCTAACTTCCCCAGGCTGGTTCTTCTGTCTGTGGCTGGTAACCTTGCAGTGCGTCCTTCAGGCTGGGCAGTGTGTCTGGAATGCGTCTGCTATCCCGCCCTTGCTGGCTCGTGATGCCTGCCATCCCCTGAGACTCATTCTCTCCCAGGCCCCAGGCTGGGGATCCGCCCAGCTGGGGAGTGATTCACCCTGCTGGCTCTCAGCTCCGGGGCCTTGCCTCATGGGAAATGAGGACAGGAGGCCCAGGAAAGCCCATCTTCAAGGTGTCTTTCCAAATGACCGTTGTCTCTTGTGCTGCTAAAGTTTCTAGGATGTGTCTGGGCCCTGGATTAGAATATGGGGCAGCCTGTAAGGTGGCTCCTTCATAGCCTGATACACACAGTAAGGCCAGAATTCTCTGAAAAATAGTACCCCTATTGGCTTGTTATTATAGACTGCATGTTTGTGTATCCCCCAGGTTCATATGTTGAAACCTTATCCCCCAGTGTGATGGTTTTGGAGCCTTGGAGAAGTGGTTAGGTGTAGATGAGGTCACGAGAGTGCTGCTCCGTGATGGCTTAGTGCCCTTATTAGAAGAGGAGAGACCTGAGCCCCCGCCCTGTTCCCCCGCGTGAGGGTATAACAAGAAGGCGGGTGTCTACAAACCAGGAAGAGGGCTCTCACTGGAACCTGACCACGCTGGCACCCTGACCTCAGACTCCCCAGCCTGCAGAACTGTGAGAAGTAAATGTTTGTTGTTTAAGCCGCTCAGTCCATGTTATTTTTGTCATGCAGCCAGAATGGTCTAAGATACTTGTTTTCACCTGCTCTGGGTTCCCTTCTCCTCACCACAGTTCATCCAGGGCCCAAAAGGGGCAGGTCCTGTCTAGGCCTCCCATATTCACATTCCAAGCCTGGCTCTGTTTAAAGTGTAGCCAAGCTGAGGAAAACATTCAGGCCATCTTGGCCGCTCTCGACCAAGCGAGCAGATGGTGTTTCCCGTAGGGATTTTAATGTGAATATAATGTTTTATATTGCTCACTCAAAATAGTCCTCACTGAAATAAAATACAACTTACCATTGAATTAGCAATAGGGGGATGTAGCCGCCATTCCTATATTATGCTTTTTGGGTTAGTAATTTGGGAACAGCAATCAGAGAAGAAATTGGACAGCATAGGTTCTGTCTGTGGAAGCTCTTCAGAGCTGGGTACCATTGGCAGAAAGAACTTGGCCATAGTTGTTCCCACTTTAGAGAAAGTGACAGCAGTGAGTGTTTTCCCAATTCTGATGCCATTATCAGCCATATTTGTGTTGAATCAGATACCTAATGATAAAATATGTCATAAGTATACAAATATCGTTGCTACAAAGAAGTTGCTTCTATGGGTTGTTCCTTCTTGTGTTTCCCTCACCACTGTATTTCCCCCCCCCCCCCACCATCCCACTTATTATTAGTAGGTCTCCATCACCGCAACTCTCCAGCATTAGAGAAGTTTAAAGGGAAAACTTCCACGGGAGGTTGGACACATTGGATAAAGATGTACTCCCGCAGAGTAGCGTGGATGGGGGATTTTAAGGACCTCAGTGCTGGAAACAAGGAGAAAGCAATGAAGAATGAAAAGATAAATGGGAAATTGACGCCAACAGTATTGGTTAGACTCGGAAGGCACAAGCACGTTGTCACTTTGATGAGGTCAGAAGTGACACAGCTGACAGAAATGTCATGAGCTGCCGGAAAAGGTTGGGTACCCTGAGGTTCAGAAACATCTGTCTGTCAGTCTTGGTTACCTCTGTTTTAAGGTGCTGCTTACGACAACGTAGGGCTGTTTCCAGGACCTCGCCCCTAAAAGATCCCATGTTATAAAGCTCCCCTTGGCTAGGTTATCCCTTTTGCAGAACAGATAGTTGCTAAGCCTCTGAAGCTGTATAGTCACGTATCTTGATGAAGGGAAATAGTTAAGTACCATGGGCCAAGAGTGAGTTAGTGCCAGAAGCCGTAACTCCCTCAATGGCGAGTCATATTTGATGATTTGCATAGATTTTATACATCTTGGATTAAGTGCCTTCTGGATTGTGTCTCATTGTTTATTGAAATAGTAACTTCTATTAAACTTGACAGCAGCACTTTTTCAGAAGATAAGGATATTGAGTGAAAAGCCCTCGTCTCTTATTTATTAAATGCTGTATCTACAACATTTTTTCACTTTTAGAAGCTAAAAACTGATGGTTTCTAAGATACGTATTTTGGATATACTTTATCATTTAGATCTTAAATGAATGTTCAAAGGTTTCTGGTTGAGTGGAAGCCCCTTTTAGTTACATTAAAATAGGAGCAATCGCTTCCCACAAATACAGTAGTTTTATTCTAAATACCGGGGCTGCCAAAACAATGTATACACATGACTTGTATTCATCTTTTGTTTTTGGTATATATTGAGTATTACAATTTTAATACAGTTTTTTCCTTTCTTAAAATGTGTGTGCATTGTTTTGGCGCCCTCTGTATAGCCCGTTTATTTCAGGGGTGTTGCTCATCCCGTGGTATTTGTACATTGGTGATGTTGTGAGCCAACTTAAAATAGAGCGATACCTTAAACTTCTCAATTCTACAGGGTCTTAATAATTAGTTCTGTTCATGTTTCTGGTGTATCCTCTGTCATGGACTGAATTGTGTTCCCCGCAAATTCATATATTACAGCCCTAACCTTCCAGATGACTGAGTTTGGAGATTGGGCCTTTAAGGAGATAATTAAGGTTAAACGGCTGTGATGATGGTTAATTTCGTATGTCAGTTTGACTGGGCGAAGGGATGCCCAGAGAGTTAGTAACACATTATTTCTGGGTGAGTCTGAGAGTGTTCCTGGAAGAGATCAGCCTTTGACTTGGTGAGCTGGATAGAGCAGATGGCTCTCCCCAGTGTGGGTGGCGTCACTGGTCCGCTGAGGGCCCCACCGAGATAAAAAAGGCAGAGGAAGGGTGAATTCACTTTCTCTGCTTGATCTGAGACGTCCTCTCCTGCTCTCAGGCTTGGGTGCTCCTGGTTCTTGGGCTTCCCCAACAGACTGGGACTTACACCATCAGCCCCAGTTCTCAGGTCTTTAAACGTGGACTGAGTTATTCCACTGGCTTTCCTGGTTCTCCAGCTCGAAGCTGGCAGGTGGTGGGTGGGGCTTCTTGGCCTCCATAACCATGTGAGCCAGTTCCTATGATACGTCTCCTGTTGTAAATCTATCTATATCCTATTGGTTTGGTTTCTTTGGAAAACTCTGACTAAATACAACGAAGTCGTGACGGTGGGGCCCTCATCTAATAGGACTGGTTTTCCTATTAGAAGAGGAAGAGACACTAGGGATGTGTGCACAGAGGAAAGGCCATATGAGGACACAGTGAGAAGATGGTCATCTGCAAGCCAAGCAGGGAGGCCTCGGGAGAAACCCAACCTGCCGACACCTTGATCTTGGACTTCCAGCCTCCGACATTGTGAGAAGATAAATGTCTGCTGTTTAAGCCACTCAGACTGTGGTATTTTGTTATGGCAGCCGTAGCAGACTAAAATCCAAGGACTCAGGAAATGCCCCCACAGATCAAAGCCACAGTGCACATAGTTAATCCCCTCTCCTGTTGAAAACATTGTTTCCTTTCAGCACTGTGCACCTGAAGAGTCAACAACGCTGAAAATGGAAGGACCAAAGTGACTACAGGCAAAAGCTGAGAAGTATAAGGATGGTTTTCTTCCTTGGGTGGGTGAATAAACCCTAGTACTATCTGCCTCATAGGCTCTCAGGGGGCTCCTTCAGTTATCATCAGTTACATTGATTTGGTAAAGCAAGTGCTATGTAAATGACTGACAAAGAGATTCCTTAATGTATACAAAGATAACATGAAAAAAGCACAAAGTGATACTTTTTAAGAAAGAAACCAAATGATAAATCATGGAAAAATCTCATTAGGTCAATAAAGGGGCTTATTTAGTACTAGAAATATCTGAGCGTGTCTGTGGCTCCTGTGAGAGGAGCAGTCAAGGGACAATTAGCCATGAGACACAGGCGTGCTTTATAGAAACCTAAAGCAGAATGCTCCGAGCCATCTTTCTTCAGGAGCATCCACTACTTAGCCTCACAACCCTCCTGTGGGGTAAAGAAGCATCTCTGCCCTCGCTTTTCCTGCTCCACCGCCTTCCTTTTGATGAACCACGTAGAGGCTGAGCAAATGGCCCCCGTGCTGGGCTCCCATTATGGCTACTCCCTGACTGCGGCATCCAGCTAGAATTTTTCCCCCTGAAGTGGCCACTGGATACTGCAAACCCTGTAGTCAGTCCATATACCTGCACCTCTGTGCAAACCTTGTCCTGTTCCCAAAACAACGGCCCTTGATATTTAAGAAGCGACTGGATTTCTTAGTTATTTTTACTTGCAATTTCAAGGCTTTTCCCTTTCCCCCAGTCTCCTTGGGCTATAAATTAATCTTAGTCAAAATATGCTTTTAAGAGAAGGGGACAAAGCAGGACAACGACTTGTTCTTTTTTGAAATTGCATATAATTTAACACGGTGTAGCCTTTGAAGGGGAAACCTGATCTCTTCAGAGTGTCGCAGTGCTATTTAAGGAGGCTCTGCGTCTGAAAGCCCCATCTCAAAGAAGGCAGGGATTTGGTTTCAAATGATCAAAACAGCCTTGTACTCTTCTTGGAGTTATTTTGACATCTAAATAATAGTTCTGGCATTTCTCTCAGAGTGTAAATCAATAACATTGACAGTGCATTCTTTCCTCTCATTTTCTTTCCTTACTCTTTTATAACCTTAGATCAAGTATTAATAATTATTTTAAGCCTCGGCTTAGGTTTGGTCCTTGGCCACTTAGTGATACAGGAGGCCCCTCCCCTCTCCCCCCTCCCTTCACCAGTTGCCTAGCTCTTCCAGAACATTCTCTTTCTGGGACAAAGACTACATCCATCTTCAAAAGCAGATAAGTAGATTTAGTGGTGGCCTTTGACACGTGTCTTTTTTCTTCTTTTCCAGTTCTCACAGTATTAGAACACATGCATCTTTCTCCTATTTTTATCACACTCTCCTGTCATTCATTCTCCCTGTTTTCTCATCAGTGTTTCTGAACGCCGGTCTGCCAGTGGCCTACCTCAGAATCATTGGTGCTTGTCGAAGCTGTCATCCTTGGGCCTCACCCCAGACACAGGAATCTGAATCCCTGGGGATGAGGACCTCCAAGGTGCAGTTTTAACAAGCATCCAGAGAAGCTTTCACCATTAACATCCGAGAAGCGCTGCCTTGCACCTTCCTGGTTTTTCAATTCTCTCTCTCCATCCCAGCTACTCTCTAAGTAGTTATTGAATTCATAGATACTAACCTTAGACATGGCTATTATTGTATTTTCAAACATGTACCAGCTCCAAAACCCTCATGATTTGTTTTTAAAACTCAGCAGCACACAAGTAGGAGGAGATTAAGGGGGGGTGGGGTGAGGGACCAGAGAGATGTAATATGAGGTGGGAGAGCACTTGAGGTCCTTCAGACCTGGGTTTGACTTCCAATTCTGCCGCAACTAGCTGGATGACCTTGGTTTATCTGACCTTGTGAAACCCAGATTTCTCAGCTCTTACTGGCGGATGATAACCTATTGCGCAAGGCTGTTCAGGAAGGTAAATGAAATAACGTACGTAGCAATAGGAGGCATGACACCATGGTAGCTTTTATTGGTTTCTAGTTTATTCCTTTTATTATCTTAATTCCTATACTTCATTCTTTAGTTGTCTTAGCTCTTTATTTTTTCCCTGATAGTATGGAAATATTTTAATTTGCAGACTAACACAACAAAAAATTACCGAAGAATATTTTCTAAAATCACATTCCAATAGATAAATACATTTTTACAAGATTTGCACTAAGGAGATTAGTATTCCTGTTAGAGACAGTAAATGATGGTAGCAAACATGGCAGGGAAAGGATATTTCACTTCTGAGTCTCTAAACTGCATCTATGTGTGGAGTTTTAACACAAAAATATACACAACAGAAGTTTAATACAAAAAATGTAACATTTAACAATTGTTATACTCAGAATTATATGGCTCCAATCTCTCTGACAACAGAGTTCTGCTCCTAAGGTATGTAGTGGCTAAATTATAACCATTTTTGTCTAAAAACTTCCACATGGCAGTCCCCAAATGAGAACCGGGATTTTTCTAAGATGTATGTGCACTGCATAATTTAGAGAATGCTTACATTTAGGCAATTATGTTCTAATTGTGTAATAAAACTAATTATGTAATAAAACACCTTCTCTATCCCTTAGTTCTAACTCTGAACCTCCCCCTTCTAGACCAAATTAGTAATATTTTGGAGTCAGAAACACACTCATTCACTTCTTTAACTTCCAACGCATTTCTAAAACCAGGCAAAGCCAGTTTCCCCGCCAGTCTTCTTTCCCAGACGCTCCTGGCCATTTGGGCACATTTCCTCATCACTACTTATGTAGTCTCTTGATGCAGGTTCTGCAGAGCTGAAGGTGCATCCAGATGGGGCCCCTAACCCATCGTTACCGGCCAGCCTTGCTGACACCACAGAGCCTACTCTCTACCTCCAATCCAGGCCGGAGAACACACCCCTTCACAGGACGATCACCTCCAAGGAGCCTCTTCCCAAGTCCCATGTCACTGGGTCCCATTGAGATGGAATCAGGGAAAAAGCCATTCCTTCTTTTTACCTCCTCACTGGGCTTCTGTCTCAGATACGATTATTCAGACTCTGCCCGTTTCTCCACCGGACCCGCTTCCGGTCTGCATGAAATTGCGTGAGCCGGTGCGTGGAAGGGTAGGGCTGCCGGGGGGCCAGGCCTGGGCGTGTGGGCTCTGGCCCAAGACCTGCCCCTGGACGTGTTTTTGTCCCTTTGTCCTCCCTCCCCCCAATCTCCGGTCTCCAGTTTTGGGTTCTTTTGAATCTGCCCTTATCTCTTTCCTTATTATCCCCTTGTACGTGACAGTTACCTTCTTAAATTCTCATCTTTGCATCTTCTTTTTCAGACACACCCCTCTAAAATGATTGCAGCTTATTCAAACCTTTTATTCTTGACCTATCTTTTTTTTAATTTATTTTTTAAATTTATTGGGGTGACAATTGTTAGTAAAATTACATAGACTTCAGATGTACAATTCTGTATTACATCATCTATAAATCCCATTGTGTGTTCATCACCCAGAGTCAGTTCTCCTTCCATCACCATATATTCGATCCCCCTTACCCTCATCTCCCACCCCCCACCCCCCGCCCCCCTTACCCTCTGGCAACCACTAAACTATTTTCTGTGTCTATAAATTTCTGTTTCTCATTTGTTTGTCTTGTTCTTTTGTTGTTTTTGGTTTATATAACACATATCAGTGAAATCACATGGTTCTCTGCTTTTTCTGTCTGACTTATTTCGCTTAGCATTACACTCTCAAGATCCATCCATGTTGTCACAAATGTTCCTATATCATCTTTTCTTACCACCGAATAGTATTCCATTGTGTATATATACCACAACTTCTTTATCCATTCATCTATCAAAGGACATTTTGGTTGTTTCCATGTCTTGGCCACCGTAAACAAAGCTGCAGTGTTCTTGACCTTTTTTAGGTAATGGTCTAGAAATTTCTCAAGCTAAGATGATCTGCTGTTTTGGTCTGTTGAGCACCCCTCCCTCCAGTAACAGAACTTCACCTTTGGGGTCCTGCCATTCCTCCCCCATCATGTGTGGTGGTGGTGGTGGGGCCTGTCTGGCCCAACGGGCAGGGTACCTGATTAAGGGGTGTGCCACTCATGGTACCCCATTCTTCCCATCATGGTGATTGCTCCCAGGAGTTGTCATCTGACACAAGCAGCGCCGATCAGTGTGATTTTCTGCAGTTTTCTAAGTTGGACTTGCAGGGAGGGCTTAGTTTGCTTTGGGAGCTCCAAGATTCCTGGAGTTCTAAGACTCCTTCAGGCTGCTCATACTTGCTTGGGGGGAGGGGAGTCGGAGTGGGAGAAGAAGGCAGTGTCTGTTGCCTCTTGGTCTCGTGATGTCCTGAGGTTTAACCCCTTCTTGCTGGTAGGGAAACACCTTTCCAATTTCTGTCTTCTGGAGGGAAATCAGACCTCTGCAGAGATGCCTGGTGCTGGTTTCTCTAGGATTTACAGCTTTCTTACCTGTTTGCATTACACATGCCTTTTCTTTCCCACGTCATGTACACACTGACACTGGTTGGGCTTGGGACAGCTTCTAGGCGGAGGCACTTGTCATACCTGGAATCGCCATTCCCCTCTATCCTTTGGGTCCTGCTGGTGAGATTGCCTCTCAGATCCAACCCTTTATCCAGTAGACTCTTTCCCAGGGACTCCCACTATCTCCCCTATTCTTGCCTTCAGTTGATTCCCCTTAATTGGTCCTGTTCTACCTGCCCCCCAGGCTCAACAGATATTCAAGTAATTTCTGGGAGGCTTCTGACCACCGTGACACGTAGTGGATGACATGCATGTGTGTGGGCCACCCATCTTTACCAGCCTCATTCACGGCCTGGCAAGCACTTATGCTGTGCATATCCTTACAGCCATGCAACATGTGGACACGTATCATTCAAGGATGGGAAGAGTTGTTAACATACGGGTCATTAGTGGATGCAAGTTCAACAGTTGCCATTCTATATGATTAGTGAAAGCTTCCGTGGGAGGTGGCGGACACAGGAGGAGGCAGGAGTCAAGGTGCGTATATAATATTTTTGTCTCTGCCATTGAGTGGTGTGAACTTCATACAAGTCAGGAAGATTTTCTTCCCACAATATTCTCATTTTCAAACAATGGGTTTGGTTTACATAAACCTCCTGCTCTAAATTACACATGACTCTATGACAGAGGTTTTAAGTGGAGCGTTAGGGCCCATGGCAGTGGATTTTGAGCTGTGTGCCCGGAGTCCTCAGCGCTGAGAGGACTGGGGTCGAGGGTCTGGAGGGGTTGACTAGGAGGCTAGAAGGTCAAGTGTGTGAACCAATGTCTCTCCATCCTCCCACCACAAGACCAGTTCTGATTTGATCGGTTTTGTATATTGAAGACCTACATAAAGTTTTATTCATCAACATGACAGATGGTTACTAGAATTAGTGGGGTGATCACATTGTAAGGTATAAAAATGTTGAATCACTATTGTACACCTGAAACTAGTATAACTAATATAATATTGTATACCAACTATACTTAAATAAAAAAAAAAGGCACATTTGTGATGTCTGGTTGTGATTTCAGTGGTTTGAATTACTCATCTAATTTCCCTAACTCTCACATTTCCTATTTCCAGAAAATAAGTGGTTGAGAGGTTGGCTGTATCATCTTTTAATCAAAGTTGATTTTGTTCTTTGGATCGGTTCCTCTGCCTAAATTCTAGTTTATTCTACATGGGGGTTCTGTGGTTGAGAGTGGGTGAATTGTGGCTTTCGACTATACTGCTGGTGTTCATGAACCACACTGGATGCTGAGGGCAGTCAGATGTAACCTGGGAGGAAGGGTATTTGCTTATCTTTCAACTGGTATGAAGCCCAAACCACAGCCATATTGGGATAAAGTAGCTGGGTGAGATAGAACCAGGAGGCTCTAGAGAGACTTCCTCTCAGCTCACCACAAAACCTCAATGTCAATATGCCTTTCTTTTCTTTATGGACCTAAATGACAGACTTTCCTGGGTCTCATTTGCTGTGAAGAGGTTACTTGAAGTGGGAGATAGTATATTTACTGTATGTAATTATTTCTGCAGTTGCCCCAGTGTTTTAAACAACCTCCCTATAAGAGGTGGGTTGACAGCTTTTGCTACTTGTGGGTTACCTGTCCTCCTGGGTCCTGGTAGGGTGGTTTCCAGTCTTCCTGTCTCAAGTTCAAGCATGCAGGATCCAGAGCCGAGGGTCTTTTGAGAGACAACTGAATGCACCGGTTCAAATGACAAAAATTCAGGCCTGTCGCAGAAAAAGGTGCATCTAGTGTCTTTTCTGCTGTTTCTGATCAGGTTTCTTCACCAGAAACTTTCTCTATCACTTGATTTGCTTCCTCAGCAGGCCTGGGTCATCTTGTCTTCTGTGTCTTCTCCAAATCTGTGGCTCTAACTACCCACAGGCTTGGCAAAGCCAGTCCTATGTGCATATTGTTAGCAGAAGGACTTTCCTTCCCCAATCTTCCTGAAGGGGAGCGGGAAAGCGTCCTTTTCCCCACTTTGACCATCTGGGGCTTGAACTTCCTGAGGTTGAAGGCTGGGTTACCTACTGGTGCAGTGAGTGCTGAGTCCCCCACCCTGGGGGGCAGGAAAGGAGCAGGTTGAGGCCTACAGCAACTTCCTGCTGTCGTTAGCACAGGTATCTCATTGTCAAGAGAACTCAGGAAGACTGGAGTGTTCTTGCAGTTCTCGTTGCAGTTGTCTTGCATTTTAATGGTAACCACTTAGAGGAATGCTGGGTAAGGTCCCTGAGCTGGGAAGGTGCACACGGAGTCCTCTGCCTGAGAATTTCACCTCGGCCCAAGCCCGTATGGTGAGCTGGCAGCACACAGCCTTTGAGCTCGACTCCTGGTTTTCTCTGAAGCCTCCTCTTCTAAGTAGCACGTCTGCCCTGACTGATCCAAGGTAAAGATGGCTCTCAAGGAGGCACGTATGCTTTCCCTTCATCCTAACGTTGACTTCAAACATTCCTGCACGTATTCATTCCATAGTTATTTATTGAGCACCAACTACATACCTGCAGTCTTCACTGGGGGTACAGGTGTGAATGAGGCTTGCACAGACTGTTTCTGTCTACTCCGCAGAATAGCTTCTAGGCGGTTTCTTTCCTTAAAAGCCTTCTTCATATTCTTCTGTACCATCTGTGGCCCAAGTACAGCAGGGAAATCTTAGGAGGATGTTTAAAATATGTTTTTCCAATTGATTCCTCCCTTTGAATGCAAAATGAACATAATGTAATAAAAATAAGACCAAAGAAGTCACAAAAGAGACTTCACACAAAGAGAATCACAAAAACCTTCACGGTGCACAGTAATTTACTGGGATACTTTTCTTTGCTTCTGATGTCCAAGGGGGAGAGCAGAGCTTTGTTTCCAGGAGACCTGGGGCTGCGCTTGACCTGGTGGCAGAGGCAGGAGAAAAGTATACTTTCCAAAAGTATACTTTCTGGTTTAGAGAGGGTAGGGGACAGGAATGGAAATGGTGGGGTCCTGTGAATGATGCCCTGAGGTTGGGAAGGGCTGAAATTCCTGTGTGTAGGTGGAAGGCCACTCTATGAAGTTACCAGAGAAAATGGGGTAGATCTGGTGTGTGTGTGGGAGATGGGGTGTGTGAGGGTTGGGGTATGTGAGGGTTGGAGTGTGTCAAAGTTGGGGTATATGAGGGTTGAGGTGTTTGAAGGTTGGGGCGTGTGAGAGTGGGGTGTATAAGGGTTGGAGTGTGTGAGAACTTGGGTGCGTGAGGGTTGTGTGTGAGTTGGGGTGTGTGTGAGAGTTAGGTGTGTGTTTTTCGAAGGCTTGGGCCTGGGGGTGGGGCTTGGGTGTCATGTGGGAAGCACTGAACAGGAAGGGGGGCCTTGGAAGTCATTGAGACAGACTCCTGGGCAGTGACATTGCAATAGTAAAAGGTCCGTCTTCTGTGATGCACTGTTCACTTCTCTTTATCTCAGTTTGGGAAGCTGTAAAAAAGGGCAGCAAACTCCAGCAGAGATTTGTAGGCCCATGCTAGTAACATCATCGTTCACAATAGCCAAAAGGAGCCCAACTGTCCATTGATGAATGAATGGGCAACCAAAATGTGGTCTATTTATGCAGTGGCATATGATTCAGCCTTAAAAAGGTTGAAAGGAAATCCTGACAGATGCTACAACATGAATAAACCATGAGGTTACCTTTCATTATGCTGAGTTAGAAATAAGCCAGTCACTAAAGGGCAAATACTGTGTGACTCCACTTATATGAGCTCCTAGAATAGTCAAATCCATAGAAACAGAGAGCAGAAGGGTGGGTGCCAGGGGCTGGGGGAGGGGAGGAGATGGAAGAGTTAGTGTTTAATGGGTACCGAGTGTCTGTTTGAAAGGACGAAAAATTTCCAGAGATGGACGGTAGTCATGGCTGTCTAACAATGTGAACTCACTGAGTGCCACTGACCTGTACATTTAAAAATGGTCAAGATGGTAAATTTTATATTGTGTGTATTTTGCCACAATTAAAAAAAGAATAAAAAAAACAATGAAAAGACAACAAAATGGACCTAACCCGTTATAAATTTTAGAGTGAAAGAGAAACTTGGAATACACCTTCTGAAGAGTAAGCAGGGAAAACAGAGGGAGGCTAAGTCATTTCACAGCACATAAAGTTGGAGCAAATTTCTGGTGTATTAAAATATAAGAAATATGATCCCGAATCTCATCAAAACTGAGATTTGTGTGTGTTGAGGGCCTTGAATGAGACAGACAGATGTTCATTTCTTTCTCCCAGAGCAGTAGGGTGCAAACAGCTGGCCGGTCACAGCTCCATTGGGTGTCCCTGGGCCAGGCTGGTGGGTGGCTGTGCCTTTCTCAGGGCCCCTGCTCCGGTCCCTCCTCCCCAGCCTCTTGATTATTTTGGATGCTAACACTTGGGGAGTGACTCTCCTGGATGTCTGTTCAGGGTGATGTACCCCCAAGTTCTCTAATAGGAGGGCAAGTTCCATCCCCAGCGCTGGGAAAGCGTCAACTGGATTCAGTGCACTTGAAATGAACAGCGTGCTGACCTCTTTCAGTGGCCTGCAGGGACACCAGCATGGTTACCCACGGCACAACCAGACGTGACAAAGGAATTCCTTGTCAAAGAGTCGAAATGCAGTTGTAGGTTGAGCTTGACAACAAACATTTCCCCAGGTCATGGAACTAAGCTTTGTATCCCCAAAGGGCGCAATTGGAGACTGGATTTGCACAGCAGCTCTGTGAGGCAGCCCGGCCAAGCGCTTTCATTCCCAAATGGTGAAATGGGAAGGATGGGCCCGTGAGGGCAGACAGCCTGTCAGCACCCAGTACTGCGTTCCTTCCGCTGCACCATTGCCACCCCTTTCCCTATTGCTGTGTCCCGAAGGCCACGTCGTTTGAACTGGGAAAATCTGATGTAAGTGTATTTGTGTTTGGAGAGTGGGTGCACTGTGAATCCTGGGGTGCAGGGGCTTCTCTGTCAGCCCCTGAGGGGGTGGCACCACTTGCCTTTCCTTGTGGCAAAGTCAGAAGGTGGTCTTGGCGTCTGAGTGCTAAACTTGACCTCATGCTGCCACCGTGGGCCTGGCCTTTGAGATCCCGTCTCCATCTGCGGCCCGGGTCATATTCCACAGTCAGGTCAAGGTGCACTGCTGCCTTGCAAGTCCTTTGATACTTTGGCTTAAGCTGCTGCCCTATTTGAGGGCAGACAGATTCAAGTAACAGCTGGGGCCCTTTGTTTATGCCTCATCTCACATTTCTTGGTGGATTTCTTTTTGGAGACAATGTTTTATGAATCACCTTTGAAATGAGAATTTATCAGCTTAGGGACTATTCTCTTTGAATTGTCAGGAGAAGAATAAACGTCACTCTCTGAAGTTCTATTTCCATAGACCTAGGGCCATCACAAAGATGGAGATGAATGCCCCCACACTCCCTTCCGGGGACGATGCTTTATTTATTTTTCCCCTAAGAATAGCAGGGCAGTCCTCACCTGCTTCTTTCATCTCTCTACTGAAGTGCTGGCCAATCCCACCATTATGCTGGTTCTGCCACTTACTCCTAACTCTATCTCTGAGCCTCAGTTTCCTTATCTGTGGAGTGGGTATAATAGCTCAGGGTCATGAGAGCTTAAGTGAGTTTCTGTATGTGAAGCACTGTGTCGATTTTAAAATGTTATACAAATGGACACAACTTTTCCGCTACAAAACCCGTGAGAAAATGGGCCATTTGTCCCTCTCCAATCTCACTGCCTGGCAGTGAGATGTCTTGATTGGGCTGCCATATTAAATCATTTTAATGATGAAAATCATTTCTCTCTTCTCCAGCCTTCTTTCCCTCTCTCCCTCATTTGTCCAGGAAGTAATGAAAATTGGTTTTCACTTCTTTTTCTCTTTCCTGATAGCCTGGCCTCCCTGTTTGGAGAGGCTCTCGAAGGTGTTTTCCTGGAATATCTGCTGTTGCCATCTGCTTCTGCAACCAGAGTCACGTGAAGGTGATAGTTCGAGCCTGCAATTGTGTTGAAAAGCTGGACAGCCCTTGTCTTCAGACCCACAGAGATGGCTGTGGCTGTTAAGGTGGGATTTTTTTCCCCCCTCTTGGAGAAGAGCATCAATTAGGAGGACGAAGAACCACAGAGGGTGGGCTCAGCTCGGGGCTGGTGTGGGCAGCTGGTAAACTCACTTTCCTGCAACCCTGACTCAGCTTTGCCCCCAGACACCGAATCTGTCTTCACTTCCAGTAGGGCCGGATGGTGTTCCCAGGCCCGCCGGGAAGTTAGTATCTGTTCAGTGGTTTGTTTAGAAGTTTGAATCTGATTGTGCAATTCAAGCCAGTAGTGTCAAACTTTTGCCAGTGGTGGCTTTTGAGGGGAGCTTGGAAGGGTGAGAAGTTATCCAAATATTGTGACATAGGAAGCCTTTCTGTTGATTTTAATGTACTTTGTGCAGTTTTCCAAGGCTCTTGGCAGCTCGGTGGTGGCCTGGTTCTTTTTGTAATTTGACGCTTTCACGGATGTGGCTACAAAATACTCAGAAGTGTGTGGTTCATCGACTGGGAACCTAGGCATGCATATTCTGGGTTTTATTGTCCACCAACAATCTTGAGGGAACAACTGGCTCACCAATGTAACATCTCTCCCTGACCCTTGGTTTTCCTGCTAGTTATTCTCGAAAATTACTACCATGTGACAACTTTTTAGTGGTCTCTGTGTGGAGAAGACAGAAAGGGATAAGTTATGTGAAAATTGCCATCATGGGCTCTTTGGCTGCTGCCTCAGAAGGATAGCTGCTGTACAAAGTGACCTGTTCTCTCAAGGGCTGGAGGGAAATAACAATGAGCTTCTAGCAATTATTAGGTTGTCCAGCATGTCACATTGTTGGAAGTAGAGCTTGCAAAACACAGAAAACATTGGTGAAATCCAGGCGCCGAGAACATTGTGCCATTGTGGGTGTGAGAGAAGTGAAATGGAGGTCTCGCTATTTAGGTGAAATCCAAGACTTTGAACAATCATAGATTCATAAGAAGTTCCAAAACAAAAAAAATATTGGGAGGTCCTGTGTATCCTTCAGCCCTGTAACACCCTGCATAACTACAGTATCACAACAAAACTAGGAAATGGAGCAGAGTGTTTTTGAAACAGGTGACACAAGAAATAATGAAATCACAATATTATTGCCAAGATAGCATCGAAATTTTTTGAGCCCCTACTATGTGCCAGTTTATGTACTGTGCATCGGGAATGCACACATAATCCCCTTTTTACAGCATAACAAGGGAGACTGACACTAAGTAAAACATTGAACAGATAATTCATGAATCACAATTGTGATAAATGCTATGACATGAAAATATAGCCAAAAGAAAAAAGTTGACTTCATGAAAAGGTAACCTTAAAAATTTCCATGATGTTTAGTGACCTTATTTTAAGGTTTTCCAAAGATTCTATAGTAACTGCAACTTTAAAGTTTACTCCTATAGTATTACATTTATAATGGTGTCTGTGCTTTTCTGAGCCTTTCTTTTTTCTTTCAAATTTCCTCTTACTTTTGGCCTATGGAAGCCAAGTATGTCCTGGAATGAATGGACAGTGACGACTGTACTCACCAATGGCAGTTTATGAGGGTGTTTTGAATATACGCCAGCAATCTGGCTGCAGGAAGGGAATCGGACCTCAGAAATCTGCGCCTGAGATCACCAGCAATTAGGAGTGATAACAGCAAAACAGCCGCCTGCCAAGGGGAGGGCTTCTTGAATGTTGGCGGGGTTCAAAGAGACCCCAAAACATCTTGATTGTAAAGCTTGCTGCCTCTGGTGTCAGAGGGCAGCTGTGGCAAGCCACACAGAGTTCCAACGCACAGGGTTCACTCATGTGGTTCAGTGACATGATGTAATCTGGAATTCTGGTTTAAGGGAAGAGAGGAACAATTAGATTTATATTCTCTGTTGAGTACCAGACGCGGTATCCTGGTAACTCAAGCTGAACTCACACAAGAGAACGATTCTCCCCACCTACTTGGTAAACTTAGTGCAGGTGGCGGAAATAATACCTGGATAAATACCACTGGTCACTTAGGACATTTTCTCTATATCAACGTTTGCTGTAGGAGGTTCTCACGTTCCCTGGCTTTTGCCAAGCAAACACTGTGTTTCAGAGAAGAAGTGGGAAACAAAGTTTTGCCAGAAATGGCTGAGTGGAGTGGGCCTGAGCACTGCTGTAGGTTACCCCTCGGCCTAATGTCAACTCTGGTTTTTGTGAGATGCAGTCTTGACTTAGGAGACCTGCCCGAGAGGCCAGTGATATTTACAAATGCCGACTTGACGTTTGTTCAAGCAGAGCCTCCTCTGTAATTTTTCATCCCTCACTCTACGTTCCGTGTCCCTGGGCCTTGCAAACTTCACCTTTGATGCAGAAGCAAGCTCTCCATTTCAGTTGCTGCATTTGGCCACCCGAAAATTCCAGTAACTGCCTCTATCATTACTCTAAATAAATGGGGGCGGGGAAAGCCCCACGAGATCCAATGGCCTAAACCTCACTTTCCTTTCCTCCCTGGGAGAAATCGCAGGATCTGTCGATGATCCTTTTGATGTTAATCTTTATGTTGAATTTCACTTTTTTATTATAATTATTTAATTATAATTTTTAGGAGTGATTCCCTACCCCTGCCCCCACCCTCCCAGAACATTAGTGTTGAGTTTGGGAGAATTTGGTATTTGTAATGAGTGCTGGTGAGTGGATGGGTGTGCTCTTGCGCCCAGAAGACTCATGTACTAATCCTTGCAGGCAGATGCTGTTCTAGCTTTCAGAGGCAGGGACGCGTCCCTTCTGTACCCTGCAGGGCCTGGCATCGTGCCTTTCACATATCAATCAGCATTCAGGGCACACTGTCTGCTTCTCTGATGGAAACTTGTAGCTGGATGGCACAGGTGTTAAGAGCTGGGCTTTATTTAGAGCAGGGTTTGAATCCTGTTTCTGCCACTGACTCTCCTGAGTCCTTGGGCAGACCACGTACCCTCTCTGAGCTTCATATGTGTTTCCTCATATGTAAACTAGGGAGAATAAGACCCACCATATAGAGAGATGTAGAAATTAAATCAGATGATGCTTATGAAACATTTTAGATAGAACCTGTGGATTGTCTGTCTCCCCGCTTAGAGTGTAAGCCCCCTGCCTACGCAGGGGGAAGGATATTTCCCATTCACTGCTGTTGCCCAATGCCTGGTACATAGTAGGTGCTCAGTAAAATATGTGTCAGATTAATGAAAATGGGTTACTGATTTTTCTATGATATTACTTACTGAAAACAGGAAGAGTACACTCTAAAGGATTTGAGGAATGAAGACACGAGACAATTATATTAGAAACAAAATAATTGGAGAAAGGTATTTTTATTAGCATAAGTTACCTAGATGTATCTTAGTATTGGGCATTAATTCTACTTTTAAATGAGTTTATTAATTTTAGCTAAGAAGGCATCATTTATTTTTCTAGATGATGTGTTTTGGGATTCCTGAGAGAAACTGACTGACATGTTTTAAAATCTTTGATTGATATACATATACATATTAATGGCCATGACACTCCCTCACTTCCATTTCTTTCTTTCCCCCTCTTTTCTTGCTGTCTTTCTCTACCTCCAAGACAAAACACTGTAGTGCATTTAAAATCGTTCTGAGAATTAATGATGTGGAGAAATGGTAGGTTCTCAGGGAAAGTTTCAAATAAAGTCAAAATAGTATTTTTCCTTAGGAGTTACTCAAACTTTAAGATTCCATAAGTAATTAGTAATTTTTCTGCTCTCCAAATTACCAAAATGTGATATCAACCACTGGTCAATTTGAAGCCATCAGCCTGTGTCTGACTCAGCTGGGAGTGAGGTGGGCACTCATTTAAAGCACTCTTTGCAAAGGACCAGTGGCTTTGAGTGTTTTAGGGGCAATTCTTTAACTCACCGCAAGATGGAGAAGGTACTCCATTGAAATTCAGCATGGTGTTTGCTCTGTTAAAACAGGTTTTGACACTTTTCTCCTTTCTGGACTGGATGGTTAGCATTTTTCTGGATGCAGAAAAGAGAGCAACTCCTGAGGACTTGTGTTTTAACATTTTATGCAGGAATTAAAGTACATGTTATTACAGAGTCTGGCACTTATTTGCCCACTTAAAATATCTAAAGGGTCATGTGTTTTTTTAACCCTTAAGAGACAGGTACTGACGTGCAATTTTGATTTTTTTTTTTTCTTTTCTCAAGGTAAAATTTGATTTCTCAGTTCATGACTTCCAACCCCAGGCTGCCTCCCCCTTTCTTTGTGGGCTCATAACATGAGGTTAATAATTTAGAACAAGAGTGTCAGAGACCTATAGCTCAGGGTTCAAGTCCAAACTATTCCCCTTGGGTGAGCCACTTGTCTAACCCATCCTCAGGTTCCTACAAAGGAAATGCTAGAGGGTGTGAATGGGGCGAGGTAGCTGATGGTCCCCCAGGCACCTATGCCATGTGTGCGCACACAGTTGTGTTTACTGTTAGCTGTCAAAAGGCAGGTGAGTGCAATATTTTATATCTCTCTCCAAAGCATTAAAATTTCACTTTGCTAAATTATTATTTAGTTATGGCCCCTTTGCTTGCTTTCCCCGCTCCCACCCCCACACTTTGGATGGGCTACACAGTGGTTTTCAGTGGTGGGGGAAGGGCAGTGACATGCCTCCCCAGGGGATAGTTGGCAACGTCTGGAGACATTGTTGGTTGCCACAACTGGGGAGTGGGTATTCCGGGCATCTACCGGGTAGAGACTTGGGATGTTCCTAAGCACCTTAGAGTGCACAGGACAGCCCCCCCCCCCACAACAATGATCCAGACCCAGTGTCACAATTGTGCCAAGGTTGAGAGACACTGGGCCAAATGGTACGCACAGAAGAGAAGTTCCGGTCTTTCATCTAATCAAGGCAACTTGATGAAATTCCAAACATATACTAATAGGGACCTATGCTAGACTCTGAGCCCCAAGGATGAAAGGACATGGCCTCAGTCCAGGAGCTTTGAAGGGCCTGGGATCTTATTCTGCTTGGAAGCTAAGGAGTTATCCTATCATTGTTTTATGGATGCTGGCAGAAGACAGACTCCTGGGTCAGAAGCAAAGCACTTCCTGGCACAGTAAGCGGAATGAGCATCAGGTTCACATGGGTGCCCCTTATCCTTCGGGTCCCACGGGGACAGCACAGAGAGGCCAAGTGGATGTTAAGCGTGCAGTGGGTTTGCATCACACCCGAGGAACACCAAGCTTGCGGAACCCACTGCTCTTATAGTAAGTGGTAAGCAGGCTGACTTACATATGGAGAATTCTATACAAAGTGCAGAGAATAGAAAGCAGGGTATTTCAGATTGAGAAGGCTTCATGGAGGAGGAGATAGCTGAACTGGGTTTTGAAGGGTGAATGGGGCTTCCGCCCATAGACAAAGGGAGAAAACTTTTCTATTTTCTTCCCAGCAATAAATTAACTCCTCCCGAGCATCTCAGCACAGTTTGGGTGGGTACAGAGAGGGCACTCTGGAAAAGTCCTGACTGAGTTTGATAAATGAGTGAGTCTATGTGGATTGATGTCAATTTTATCACGCTCTTGTTATACACTTATATCTAACAATAGTTTACTGTGAACAGATGAGCTCCATTTTTATTATGTGATTTTCCCCCATGCTACATCTGTGGGCCTGTACTGACCCATAGGAACCAGTGTTCTCTACCACCTGTACCCCTTCTGGATACAAAGGCAAGGAATGATGCATCTAATGAGTAAACATGAGAACCATTTGGGGAAACACCGGGGCACAGTCTCTCGTTGCCCAGAGCTGTATGACCTGGGCACACTGGCTCTATTCAATGCATCATGGTCTGGACAGGCACAGTATACGAAGGAGCCTAACTATGGAGAACCCCACATGACACCGTCACGGAATGGAATATTACACCCCCGTGAAAAGGATGGGACTAAGCCACATGTATCAACGTGGATAAATCCCAGTCTTTTAATCTGAAATCCAGAAACCATTCTATGTATTTCCAGCAGGAAGCTTAGGACAGGAAATCAGGTCCTACAAAATTGTTGGAAAGGATTGGAGGGGGCAAAATCCAGGGGGTGGGGGTGGTCCTTAGAATTCAGGAAGCCACTATTGTTACTGCAGAAGCCCTATTATCCTGTCACCATCACTGCCTGAGGAAGAGTGAAATCCACCTTTGTCCCACCATCCACCTCTCACTGGTAATATCAGAACAGAAACCCTGCTGGCAAAGTCAATCAAAGGCTTCCACATTCTGTTGTCGAGTTGAAAGTGAAGAAGTGGGGGTGGTGCTGAGTGTGAAAGTCAAAGTAACATAATGTTGAGTGATAAAAACTCCAAGAAAATTACGTACAGCATGATACCATTTTTTAAAATTACATTTATTGGGACATCCTTGGTTAATAACATTATACGAGGTCTGACAATTAAGTTCGCAAACTCATTCTAGAACAAGTGCTCCACACCTCATTGCTGAATATCACTATGGTCACCTTCGAAGTACTCCCCTTGGGAAGCTATGCACCAATGCCAGTGCCTAGCCTACCCTTCAAAGCAATTTTGGACTCTTTTTCTGGAATGGCCATCAGAGCTGTCATTGTATTACCCTTGATGTGCTGAATGTCATCAAAATGTCTCCTTTCAATATTTCCTTTATCTTCGGGTAAAAAAATGAAGTCATCGGGGGCCAGATCAGGTGAGTAGGGAGGGTGTTCCAATGCAGTTATTTGTTTACTGGCTAAAAACTCCCTCACAGACAGTCCTGTGTAAGCTGTTATGCAACAGCCATGAATAGTTGGTGAAAAGTTCAGGTCATCTAATTTTTTCATGCAGCCTTTTCAGGACTTCCAAATAGTAAACTTGGTTAACTGTTTGGCCAGATGGTACAAATTCATAATTAATAATTCCTCTGATATAAAAAAAGGCTAGCAACATTGTTGCAACAAATTTGGGAACCTAATTGCTAGAACTTGTATACGTTTCAGGTGTACAACTTTATAATACAATATCTGTATATTCCTATGTGCTCACCACCCAAAGTCGTCTCCTTCCATCACTATATACTTGACCCCTTTTACTCTTTTCATCCTCCCACCACCCCCCTTCTTGTCTGGTAACCACCATATTGTTGTCTGTGTCTATGAGTTTTTTCAGTTTGTTTGGTTCACTCATTGCTTTCTGTTTTATATCCCACATATGAGTGAAATCATATGGTTCTTGTCCTTTCCCATCTGACTTATTTTGCTTAGCATGATAGTCTCAAGATCCATCCATGTTTCTGCAAATGGCAGTATTTCATCTTTTTAATGGCTGAATAGTATTCCATGGAGTATATGTAGCACATCTTCTTTATTCAATCATCCTTTGAAAGATGTTTAGGTGATTTCCATGTCTTGGCCACCATGAATAATGCTGCAATGAACATAGGGGTACATATATGTTTACAAATAAGTGTTTTCAAACTTTTTGGGTAGATACGCAGAAGAGAGTATTGCTGGGTCATATGATAACTCTATTCTTAATTTTCTGAGGAACTTCCATGCTGTTTTCCACAGAGGCTGTACAAAATTACACCCCCCTAAGCAATGTACGAGGGTTTCCTTTCTCCACATCCAACACTTGCTATTTCCTGTCTTATTGATAATAGCCATTCTAACAGGTGTCATGTGGTATCTTATTGTGGTTTTGATTTTCATTTCCCTCATAGCTAGTAAAGCTGAGCATCTTTTCATATAGCTGTTGGCCATCTGTATGTCTTCTTGAGAAAAGTGTTTGTTTAGGTCCTCGAGGCCCATTTTTAAATTGGATTTTTGTTGTTGTTTTTGTTGAGTTGATGATGCCATTTTTGTAAAATACAAAAGCAAAACAACATATTGTTTGGGTTGACCTCATTCCTCTCTTCAAAGGCAAGAGAAGGGAACTCCTTGTTGCACCAACAATGCACTGGGCCTGACATAACTAATGCCTAAGTCAACTCCTAAGGAAGGCACATATGTGGACTTTAGCTCACAGGGAGGGTTTCACAGTTCTGCTGTTTTCACCGAGTCTTGTATTTAAAAGCCTCAGATTGATGTTCGATATTGAGACCTGGCCCGGGTAGACCTTACTAACGCGGTCAAGGGTCTCTGCAGCCTGACCTTGGCACAGCCGGGAAGCAGTGTACCCCATTCAGGATGGGGCTCAGCTTCCCCTGAGTGTGTTCCCGGTAGTATCAAGACAAATTGCAAATAAATCAAAGTGTGTTTGCAGCTGGTAATGTGGAACTTGGAATGTAAAGGCACTGCCCAGCCAAGGCAGCCTCAGTATCTGAGGATACAAACGGGCTTGACTCCACATAATGAGAACACCCAAATTAACGATGTGGCTTCATTCCTCCTCCCACAGAGCAAGAAGCAGAGCGGCACTGCCCCCAAGGGGACGGGCTCCAAGTTCATTGTGGCCTACTCTGGAGGCTGACGGTTCCCAGGGTCAGACCAGAGTGGCCTTAGCATTAAAGACCCTATTCCTTTCTGTCCCTTCCTTCTGCCGCAGTGTGCCCTGCTGCTTTGAGCTGGAAACACT
Organism: Rhinolophus sinicus; assembly: GCF_057876585.1. Lineage (NCBI taxonomy): Eukaryota > Metazoa > Chordata > Mammalia > Chiroptera > Rhinolophidae > Rhinolophus > Rhinolophus sinicus. The sequence continues at coordinate 7,841,018 of NC_142517.1, forward strand.
CATCCCTAAGGAACCTCTCTCAGCTTAGCAAAAGCCCCTGGCCAGCCCTTGGTCCCCACATCCCTCCCCAACACCAGAACCTTTCTTAAGGAAAGAATGCCACCTGCTTATTCAACAGTCCACAGTCGCAGGAGTCATTCGTTCATTCATTTGTTTTTATCACCCCATCTTATCTTGCCTCAGACAATGATATCACGGTGGGTGGGCAACACCCTGTGAAACAGCTGCTGGGGTGACTCTCCTCAGGAGCTGGAGGCCGAGTGTGCTTTTGTGGATGCCGACTTGTGTGTTTCCGTTTAAGACGGCAGACTGGCCTGGCTTCCCTCTGCTGTGGACACAGAAGGCCTGATGCGGGGGCACTGACCAGCAGATCGTGCAGGAAGGGCAGGAAGGGCCGGCTGCTGGAGAAACCAGGCGACGGGGAAGCATTTCATTATGGCCCCTCGCCAGGCCTTCTGCTGGATTCTTATTTCCTGCTCGCGTCGCTGCTGCGAGGGCTCCGTCCTGTTCTAGCCCCGGAAGGGAAACACTGGCCGATTCTACAGTCCATTGATCATTTTCAGGCTTTGCGACTCACCGCAAAACTGGATGCAGCGTTGTCTTAAGAAATGGCAGCGCCCTGCTGTGAGATCCACAGGCGCCGCTGCGCAGCTATTTGCAATTCGGCGGCTGCGCTGAGAGCTGCGTGGCCTCGGCCTGGCCGTGGGTGTGGTGGCTCTCGTCCCCCTGCACCGAATTCTCTGCCTGCTCGCCCAGCTGCTGTCTGGTTAGAGAGCTATTTAGATTCTCCCATAGAAAGGAAAGCTTTCCATTCTCGGAGAAACCACAGTGATTAAGTACATATAAGAGAAAAGCATCGTGATGACTAATCAGAACAAAATCAATGAGTCCCTTTTTGCATTATAAATGATGAGGTTTATAGTCAACGGCTTTTAGCGAGAGTGCGGGTGTGACTTTGGGGTTGGGGGGAGGGGAAGCAGAACCGCACCGATGCACGGAACTCAGGAACAGCACCAGAAACATTTATGATGGGACTAGGAATCCACTTAAAATCTGACCTGGGAAATGCTTAACCTTTGTAATAGGAGAAAATATTACCTGAGGAAGAAAGAATTTTTGTTTAGTTTACATGCAGGCATTTGAGGCCACCCAACCTAACCTCTCAGTCCTGTGGGGGACACTTTCCACCAAACTTGACTTGATGCCCAAAGAATTTCCTGTTCCTCCTAAATTTCCACGCAGCTGAGAAAGTGGAAAGACACCTTGGTACAAATACATCAGTGACAGGACACTGGCCATTTCATGTTTGGAACAGCTTTAATTGTTTAAAAGGTCTCTCTCCTGTTTGGTTGAAAATTGTGTCCCTGTCACTTTAAAAATTTGTTTTATTTATTTATTTTTTAATTGGGGAATGTTGGGGAACAGTGTGTTTTTCCAGAACCCGTCAGCTCCAAGTCAAGTCATTGTTTTCAATCTAGTTGTGGAGGGTGCAGCTCGCTGGCCCATGCTGGAATTGAACTGGCGACCCTGGTGTTACGAGTACTGTGCTCCAACCAACTGAACCAAGTGGCCACCCTGTCCCTGTCACTTTTATCTGCTGCTTGCAGTGCTGCCCTTTGGACTATATTGAAAAATCTAGCTCTCTTCAGTCACACTGTGGTTCTTGCAACGTTTAAAGGTGACGCTAGTGTTTGTGCAGTCTTATTGTCTCCTGTCTGAGTGTCCTCACTGCTTTCAGATTCAAGACAAGAATACTGGTCACCACCCTGCCAGCTCCAGCAGGCGCCCCCCAGTTCTGGTCACAGGGGGGCCATATGTTGTTCATGTATGAATATCTGTTGCCTCCTTTGTTCATGACACTATACTTCTATCAATCCATCCATCCTAAGATCTTGTTCATTTTTGGGGGGCGTTGTGTCACACCATTGGCTTGTGTTTCCCTTCAAGCCTGAAGACCAATGAGCCTCCTAATTCTTTAAATTTCCATGTGACCAGAGGGTTTGGAAAGAAGCAGAAGCAAAAATTTTGACTTACTCACTATGCACTTGTTTTGTTTTGGTCAAGGCCTTTGAAGGTGGCATTTGACATCAGGATCTTAGGTTAGTGGATATATTATGTTGCTATGCCATTTTGCATATTTTTTGTTTCTGATATGATAGGCTAACACTAAAGTTCATGTTTTCCTTTGGGCAGGGTGGCTGGAGCTTTGTTAGACCCTGAAAGGAACTGTGGCAGGCCACAGCACATGAGCAATTGAACCAGCTGAAGGTGGTGGTCTCAATAAGGAGTGATCCACCCCATTCAGAAGTGTGAGGGCGCTTGTAGGCAGAGCCGTGGCAGCCTCTCCTGACATTCTTTAAATACCCTTCATGGTGCTGGTGGCAGGTTCAGGCTTAGCATAGTGGTACCAGGCAGAGTCTCAGCCTTCAATGTCAAGTATACCTTTGTAGCAATTACTCTTATCCCTTACACAGAGCAGACCTTCCAGAATCATTTGTTGGGTGGACACATTCATTCAAAAGCATATTCGGTATATCTTTCTGAATCAGTGTATAGTATGTAACAATGTGTCTGCTTTGAGTGGACAGAGCCTGTCTGAAAATCTCTGTTCCTGTCTGTCGTCGTTGGGACAACTGTGAATCTGATGACCATCGCAGACTAGAGAGGATGGCAATGGGGAACCTGGCCTTCCGTCTTCTACCTCCCTGTGCTAAATCATTATCCTAAATCCCAGAAACCTAAGCATGTTTCTTCTTCTTTGGATTTCTTTAGCACTTATGGTTTATATTAAACACTTGGGCATTTATCAATTTTATTAGTAAGCCTGTTCACTTTTCCCCACGAGTGCATCTTGCCTCCCTGCCTGTTTATCTGATCACCGGTCTCCCCCACAGACTTACGTATAGGGTTTTGCCCATCCAAGGCCAAGATAAATAGATGTGGAATTAAACAGAAATCCAACAGGACTTGGTTTCTCCCTTACAAGACAGGGTAAGAGAAAAAGGGAGATGGACTGTTCAGAACATTTGCTTTGTGTCAGGTACTGTGCTGGGACCTTTACATGTGTTATTTCCTATGATTATAGGAAGACTTTCAGGTCAGTATTATTATCCTCATTTTGTGGAATAGGACATCAAACAAAGTCTCAGAGACTTAAGGACATATCAAAGTTCACACATAGAAGAGAGCAGGCAGGATTTGAACTCAGGTCCCTCTGCAGCAATGCTAAAGAGCCTGTCTTGGGTACATTGTAACAGGAGGAGGAGACTTTGTAGGCGTCACAAATTTGCCCTCATGCTGTCAAATGCACTTTTACTTCTGTTGCTGTTTTTGGTCTCTATGGAATGTATTGTTTTATTAATTTAATACAAAAGCGAAGCATGCTTTGGCTACTAAGTCCTAAATCCAAATGTATGAAATATAGGGCTATGCTCTTGAAAGATGTTTGCATAGACTTAAACATATAAAACAGATAAAGTAAGTTGTGATTATCCATATCCCAAAATGACACTCGGCGATAAAGCTACCCCTTGCAGTTTCTTTAAAGAGCAATTTTCCTAAGTCAGATGTACTTGATTTTTATGCCACTTTAAGAGCAGCATCTGGAATGAAGTCAGATGGAGGACATTTTACAATTAAAACATCCCAAGCTCTTCCACCTCAGTTTGGCTCATGATAAGTGCCAATGGGAGACTCGCTTATCCTTTTCTTTCTCTCTATCCCTTTGGCTTGTATGTTAGCAAACCGTGGTTTCAGAGAGGTAAACTCCTGCCCCAGCAGACATTTGCAGTTGCCGTAAAGTCAGAGATGTCCATCAGCTGAAGAGTGGGTGAGGCTATAAGAAGCCACAAAGGAGCTCTGGCTATGATTTAGTACAAATAGAAGTGCAGAATTTATGCAATTTGTCTGGCTAATAAAGCAAAACTCCACGGGACAGAATAGCAGTAGTGAGTTGTAAGAATGTGCCCAGTGGGATAGAATTTATAATCTAAAACAATCTGGTTTTCTACTTTAACTTTATTGGTTAAACAGGTAGAATTTCCTGAAAATATATTGTTAATTTCTCAAGTTCAATGAATGTATTTGGAAAATGTTAACCTCTTTAGCTGCTATGGAGCTTTCTTTTCTTTTCTTTTCTTTTAACAAAAAATCTAAGGAAATAAATTTGTAAAAGATAAGAAAAGATTTCACATGATTGCGCAAGTCATATCTGTGTCTGTGCTGAAATAGCCTTCTTTATATCCAACTCATTGACCTTATGTATGTGCCAGTGCAAGGCTAGTGTTCAGGGCTTGTACCAGACTCGGTCTATTTACAACCCCCGACCTGCAAACCTCTTTTGCTTACTGGCTGGAGTGGACCTAGCAGTGACTTGTGCTGTTCCTAAAGTCACGAAATCATGTTACTGTCACCGCTACCACTGCAGGTCAAGCTGCTCTCCACGCTGCTCTCACTGACTGGTGAGAAGAGGCCACTGCATCTGCAGAGGCTGGAGGTACATCTTGAAAGTGTGGAGAAATTAAAACCCCATGGGCCCGACTTTGCCCAATGGGAGGAGGCAGATAGAAAGGAGCTGTTCAATGAATTCTTTTTTCTTTTCTCCTCTGTCTCCCAGAAACTGTTCTGAGATGTAATCGTCCCTACTACCTTCCTGAAGACATCCTGTGAGGCCAAGCTACCAGCCAGGCTGTGACAAAGCTTTAGGCGACTGTATCCCATACCCCTGCATTTGGGCTCCCTCTCCCTGCCTCACTATTCTTTCTCCCTCACCCCCACTTCTCTAGGATTGCACTTTCAGTATAGCGTTCGTACACAAACTATGCTCAGAGTCTATTGTCTAGAGGACCTGGGCCAGGAGGCTTGGAACCTGTGCTGGCCTTAGAAAGCAGACCCTCTGATGGGCTTTGGCAGTGGTAGGTGCGTGGGGACCACCCCTGACATACTGCGGCTTCACAGTTACTAAAGCTTTTGGCTTTGATTAATTAGGATGAGGAGGTAGGAGGTGGAAGGTAAAGTGTTGAGATGTCATGTCACTGTGCCACTTGATCCATTTTGGGGCAATGATAACTGGAAGGATTGTGACATGCGGTGATCACTTTTGAAGGCACTGGAAGCCTTGCAAAAAGAAAACAGTAGGCACAAGACAGCTTATTGCTATCTGAAGACCAGGGCTTTTCTATGAAGGCTCTATTTATTTATTTATTTAGTTGTTTTTTTCTATGATGGCTTTAAAAGACGTTCTCATCTCTCGAAGCTGCAGGGCAGAAGGATCTGATTAGGAAAGGGGCAGAAATGCCAAAGGGACTAAATATAGAGCTTTCACGGCTCTTCGGTGTCAAAGAAACTTCCCTGGTGGGGAAAGAGTGGGACCCTGAGACTTTGGATGGTGACACATGCCTGGCTGAGATTGAGAATATTGGATCCTGAATGGCCTGAATCTTCCTGGTTCTCAGAAACTGTCCCCAGCAACAAGAAGAGAGTGGCCACCCTGTCCCAGGGGATTACATCATGACTGTACAGAGGAGACGTTCCCCAGCCGACCATTGTTTTCATCAAGATAGATCCCCATTCTCCCTCGGTGTCCCCTGGCTAATGACCAGAGTCAGGTCTGAGCACAGCTTCGGTGGGGACGTGCACTCCATGGTCTAAGAAAAAACGATCGATGTGTTAGAGACTTACAGGAACTGGCAAATGTGTATCAGCAAAGATAGGCAGAAGTAGAGCTTGAGGATGTGAGATTGTCTGGTCATGTGGAGCTGGTCTTAATACTCTGTTGGGTGACTCCTTGGGAGGATGCTGGTGTATAATCGTAAGGTGAAGATGCTGGAGTATATTTGGCATAATTTTGAGGAAAGGGTCAGACTCAAAGAGTCGGGAATGTTAGAATGGGTTTGCTATGTCAAACCTGAGAACCCTCTTCTTAACTATGTTTCTTGAAAGAGACTGGAGGACACTTCTTTCTGAGGGCAGTAGGGACACAGTTAAGGGCTCAATGGCATCTTTGAGAGGTCAGTGTCTGTCTCCTGTAGGCTGGAGTTAGCAGTGACGAGCACTGCTGTGGAACTGGGCTCCTTAGTGTCAGTGGGGATAATGAGATTCCAGAGTTATATGGCTAAGTGACAGTTCTTACCCACCAGAGGAAAAGGTGGCCGTAAGGATCGTAATCAGAAGCGCTGCAGAGTGGCAGTTAGGGTGCCTTAACCTCCCGGGATTTGTAGCAATGAATAATAGATCCTGGTGTTCCTGACAGATGGACAGCTGACTAGGGCATTGTTAAAATTGCAGAATAATAATAAAAAAGAAAGCTGGAGAACAGAAGGTTAAGGGTAACCTCAGTACTGCAGTAGAACATTATGGCTTTCTCAGTTTTCAAATGTAAGTCAGTTTACATCTAGGCTCCATAGGTGCCAGGGGAAGCCGAGGTCCTCATGAAGGATCCTACTATGTCCCACAGGGACACATGAACATTTATTCATCACATCCTCCTCTTCAAGGGATCTCTAGATTTCTCCCCAAGAAACTTGGTGCTAGGGAATTGGGACTAGCCATATATTTTGAGGACTGGTATCTATAAGGTCTGAGCTGACACTAATATCAGGGTATCGGAAACTCCACATATTGGTCCCACAGTTAGAAGTTTCAGGAGGCCAAGTGACAAATGAAGTTTCATCCCAAGTCCATTTCATAATGGGTCCATTGGGTCCATAAAACTACCCTGTGGCTATTTCTCAGGTCCTAAAATGAGACAGATACATTTAGTGGTTAGTAGAACTTCCAATAGGGTTCCTGACTTGTGGAAAAAGGGACATTGTGGTAGGAAGGGCCAAGTAAAACCACCTGAATCTGTTCTTTCCTTGTTATACAAGATAGTAAATTAGAGATATTATTGTATTCCAGGAAGACTTGTAGATATTATTGCCACCATCAAAGACACAAAGGATTCAAGGTAATGGTTCCCATAACATCTTCATTTACCCACTGTGTCTCTGTAATTACCGGATGACTTATGGCAGGTGTCATTAGGCCACCATACACGTATTCAGATGATAACCACTTTTGAAGCTGTAGTGCTGGATGTGCTATATTTACTGTGAGGATCAACAGTCGTTCTCAGACTTGGATTGTGACTGCTGATCTGGGAAATGCTTTCTTCTCAGTTCCCATCAACAGGGAAAATCTATAGCGGTTGGCCTTTATATGGCAAGGACAGCAGTATACATTCACTGTCTACATGTCTGCGGGAACTTTAATCATCCTGACATTCCACAGAATATCACTCTGGTCCATCTATTAGTGACATCTTGTTACTTGGACTTGCTGATCAGGGAATGGCAAGTATCATAGCTGCCCTAACACAGTGGTTCTCTATCAGGACATTTTAACTCCCAGGAGTCATTGGAGAATGTTTGGAGAGATTTTTGTTTGTCACAGATGGTGGATTGTGAGTAACTGGTGTCTAGTGGGTAGTGTCCAGGGATGCCGCTACACATCCTACAATACTTAGGACACTTCCCCACCCTCCAACAAAAAATTATCTGGCCCCGAATTTCGATAGTGCCAATGTTGAGAAACATTACTCTAGTAAAATACCTGTGACCAGAGGTGGAAGATGAAAATTCAGGGGTCTGTTCCATCAATGAGGTTTCTAGGGGTTCCGTAGTCTGGGGCATACCAGACATCCTTTTCCTTAAGTTGGAGGATAAATGTCACTTAAAAATATTTGCTGAATGGATAAATGAATAAAGGGCATATAGGAAGAGTTCCCTATGCAAAGAAAAAGCTGCTTGAGAGTGAGTTTTCCAGAGGAAGGCAGCAGTTTGCTGTTGCCAGGGGCCAGAAGAGGGGCTGCAGGTCAAGCTGGGAGAAGGCTGTGGTTTATATGCTATTTATGTAGACACCTGCCCACAGAAGGTGGAAGACAAACAAGTGGCATTCATCAAGGGATAAACTAAATCTGGTTTGTATTCTAGAACGATCACTGTATGGCTGCTTGGACAGGTTATTCTGAAAGGCCATGAGACCAGAGTCAGGTAAGCTAGCCTGGTCCCTTTTGGTAATAATCCAGTGGGGAACCTATGAACACCTGTACAGGGGCAGAATGAAAATAGAATAAAGACAGAAATAGACTCCAGAAAGATTTGGGAGGAAAGTTATCAGGATTTGCTGACTGAATAGGGAATGTGGGTCAAGGGAGAAGGAGTAGAAGAAAACTCTCAGGTCTCTATGTCCTTGGGTAACTGCAGGATACAGGAATGTAATCCAGTTTTAAGTGACGGGTTGTGAGTTCTGCTTTGGATATTCACCATTTAAAGATGTGGGTGTACAAGAGGAGGTGTCCAGTTGGCAACTGGAAAAGTGAGGAGAGTCTGAGCTGAAGATGGGGCTTGAGAGTTCTTTGAAGCCATGAAACTGAGGCTCAGAGGAGTTCCCTAACCCATGTTGACATAGTTGATAAATAATAGAGCAAAGATTCAAACCTATACGTGTCTGGCTCTAAGGCTTACTCCACCATCTCCTAATTTCCTCCCCCTCCCCCATATTTTAGATTTCCAAAATGGGCTTTTACTTTAAAATACAGATGGATGGCAATTTACCAAAATCACCAGTGCAGTTACACTTTGACCCAGCTAACCCCCTTCTGTAGGAATTGATCTTACAGTCAGTCCTGGACACGTACAAAACGACATATGCACAATGTCATTCATTGGAGTCTTGTTTGAAAGAGCATAAAACTGGAGACAACAGGCAGGGAAAGGTTAAATAAAGCACGGGTGCACCCATGTAACAGACTGTCATGCAGCTGTACAGAAGAGTAAGGAGCGCTCAGTGAGCTGCTTCAGAGAGACCTTTGGGATACATAAAGTTTAACAACAGCAAGAACAAGAGTCTTTGTAATTAAAGCAGAACTGGAAGCCACTGGAGAGGTTTAGTCTATAGTGGGCAACATGACCCCGTTTAAGTCTGGAGAAGATCACCGGCTGTTCTTTGCAGAATGATTTGGGGGTGAGGAGCAAGAGTGGAATCACGGAGCTGAATGGCTGTCACTGGAGGGTAGGCAAAAACTGACCTTCGTGTAGACCAGAGTGGAGATTAGTGTTAAGGGAAGGAGATGGATTCAAGGGAAAGATAAGTGCCCTCAATCAGAATTTGTGTCAGGGTGAAGGAGGGAAGTTGTCCAACATGGATAGATTTCCGTGAGCTCACCTGAATACACGAGGTTGCCATTTCCTTAAAGAAAACATTAGGGCAGGGTGTTTGTTGGGGGACGTATTGAATTTGAGGATTCTTGGACTTCTTAGTAACCAACTGATGACCTGGAAAAGCAATACACAGATTATATCATGACTTGATTTTTTGAGGACGTAGTGTAACTACAGACTTGGTTAACAATAGCAGTAAAATGATATCAGCTCACTCATAAATCTCACATCCTTTATTTTTCTATACAACACATTAGTTCTTGACAAAGTAGTTCTCCACTCACCTCTTTCTAATAACATATAGCATGTATTTTAGAGACATGGGGTTTTATTGGGTCCTTTATCTGCCTACTCTTGAAAGGGAAGATTGTCATTTACCTCTGATGAGCCCATTGCAGTTGGTTTTCTCAGGTGGCATTTTGGACATGTCAACAACAACGTTTTCTTTTTCTTTCTGGTTTCCCCTGCGAAGGCTTAGCTGTTAATCTTCCTTTGTGTTTCCTATTTCATTTGTATATTTAAAAGGATGCCCTTTTATTGTTGTCCTCTACACTGATTCCATATTTATAGGGACTTTTCTCTTTATTTTCTTTCAGCCTTCAACAGAATTATTTTGGTAACTTGAGACTACCTTGGGGAACACAGCCACTATACTTCCAGTCCTGCTGTGTGGCAACACAATTGCTCATGCTTTCATAGGCCCTGGGTAGGTAGCGCTAAGGTTTTGTCTTCCCAACTTTTTAAATATAACACTGACACCATTTCCGATATACATGGAAAGAGCCGTGAAATCACTGGAAGTTTCCCACGGGGAAATTTTTTCTGTATGAAAAGGAGAGAATTCCTCCTTTGGTATAAGGAGGAGATTCCCTTTGGTATAAAATTGATTAGTTAGAAAAATGCTGTTTGTTACTTGTCTGACCATGGAATCACATTCAGCAAAATGGGTACTGTGACCTCAGGGAGAAATGGAGCAAACTGAATACCTGATCCAAATTCTCTGGCCTGAAGGCAACTCCGTGACTGACACTCAACAGATCTGCAATGACAGCTTGCTTTGAAAACGTGTTTGTTCCTAGCAGTGCAAGGCCCATTTTTTAATGAACAAATTCTTTCATTGTCTCTGAACTGGGTGGTGGAGATGACTAAACCTTCATTTTGTCAGTAGTGACATATAGATGTAGAAAGATGACAGTGGTTCATCAAGGAAGACATGTTGAAAGAATGAAGAAGACAACTTTAATAAGGGCCCAGGTAATGTCTCAGACTGCTGACCTTCAGGTGTATTTTTGTTGGACACTATGGTGGCCTCATGAGAATGGCCTCAGATCTCAAATGTTGTGGGTCATAATTGACCTACAGCCCCGTATGTTGAGCTCTGAAATCCATTACTGGTTGGCGCTGAGGCTGTGCTTTCCATGACTAAGCTAAGCAAGGTGGATTCCAGAGGCAGCTTCATTACTTGGAGAGCTGGGACACCTCTCCAGTGGTCTTGCCAAGCTTTCTGCAGATCTGCACTACTGTCCAGAAGACATCTGCTCAACCTTCCTTCCCTCTCTCGTTCCCTCAGGTCAGGCTTGCTTTGTGGTGTAACATCTCTCGTAGCTTCCTGTGGCTCCTTCTCTATGCTTTCCAATAGGCATTTCTCTTCATAAATTACTTGTAATTGGTTTTGATTTTTCAGAAAACCCAGACTAACACGGGCTCCAGTGCAAAGACAAAAACTCTTTAGAAGAGACACATGCAGTTCCCACTGTCTCACCTCTTCCATGATCTTGTATCCAGCCTGACTCACACATTTGTGTTCTATGTTTGGCCCCTGTAGGTGTTTGATTTTACTTCCTAGGTCTTGTAGCCTCTTTTATAGAATAATGGAGATAGAGAAATAGGGAAGGGCTGGCCAAGTAGTTAAATATTACTCGGCAGGGAGTATGAGGTTAAACTATTTGATTTCTTAAAAGTTACCAAATTTGGATGTTATAATTTAATTTACCAATGTCCCATCTAACTTTTGTTTCTTTAGCAGTTCATTTAAATTTTCTCTATTTCACTTTAACCTGTGAATCCATAGAGCAGGGCTGTCAAAACTGTGGCCCGCGGGCCAACTGCGGTCTGCAATCCATTGTTAATTGGCCTGCAACAAATTCCAAAGATAAATTTAGTTTACTTAAATAAACCAGGTGAGGCAATGCGTACTTCACCTCGAGTGAGTGGCCCGGCTGTTTGTGTATTTTACCGCATATGGCCGTTGGTAAAAAACATTGAAAAAAGTTTGGACACCCCTGCCATAGAGTTTTCTCAGAATTAGAAAGTTGTAGAATTAAAGATGCACTTTGCCTTTTATTAATCTGCATAATTATTGAATGGCCAAATTCTCTCCAATATTTGAGAAGCCTTGGGTTATGTTCATGAATCCCTACTCTTCCCTTGGGAAGGAGTGGATTAAACAATTCTCTTTTAGTACTTGGTATACTTGTAGTAGGTATTGTCATATGATTTCTTTCTTTTTCTTTTTAAATTTTATTATTTCAAAAAAATAATAGTTTCAGGTATACAATGGGGATTAGACATTTATATAATTTATGAGGTGATCACCCTGATAAATCAAGTACCCATCTAACGTCATACAGTTATTACAATATTATTGACTATATTCCTTATGCTATACTTTACATCCCCATGACTATTTTGTAACTACCAATTTCTACTTCTTAATCCTTTCCCCCTTTTTACCCATCCTCTTAACCCCCTCCCATCTGACAACCCTCAAAATGTTCTCTGTATCTGTGAGTGTGTTTCTGTTGTGTTTGTTCATTTATTTTGTTCTTTAGATTCTACATATAAGTGAAATCATATGACATTTTTCTTTTTCTTTCTGAATTACTTCACCCAGCACAATACCCTTCAGGTCCATCCATGTTGTTGCAGATGACAAGATTTCATTCTTTTTTTTTATGGATGAGTAATATTCTATTGTATATATGTACCACCTCTTCTTTATCCATTCATCCATTGATGGATACCCAGGCTGCCTCCATATCTCGCTTACCGTAAATAATGCAATGAACACATGGATGCACATATCCCTTTAAAGTAGTGTTTTGGATTTCTTCAGATAAATACCTAGAAATGGATTCCTGGGTCCTTCTTTGTTTCTTGTTGTAACCTTTGTTTTAAAGTCTATTTTGTCTGATATAAGCATCCCAGCTTCTTCGTTTGTTTGCTTTGTTTCCATTTTCATAAAATATCTTTTTCCATCTCTTTACTTTCAGTCTGTATGTATCTTTCAATCTGTAATGAATGTCTTGTGGGCAGCATATGTTGTTTTCTAATCCATTCAGCCATCCTATGTCTTTTGATTGGATCATCCATTCACATTGAAAGTAATTGTTGATAGACATATAGTTATTGTCATTTTATTATTCATATTTTTGATTTTTTTTCTTTTTCATCTTAAAGAATTTCTTTTAACATGTTTTGTAATACTGGTTTGGTGGTAATGAATTCCTTTAGCTTTTTCTTTCTGGGAAGCCCTTTATCTCTCCTTCAATTCTAAATTATATTAATAGCATTACTGGGTAGAGTAATTCTTGGTTGTAGGTCCTCATTTTTCATCACTTTTGAATATTTTGTGCCAATCCCTTCAGGCATGTAAGATTTCTGTTGAGAAATCAGCTGACAATCTTATGGGATCTCCCTTGTAGGTAACTAACTGCTTTTCTCCTGCTGCTTTTAAGATTCTCTCTTTGTCTTTAAGCTTTGGCATTTTAATTATGATGTGTATTGGCGTGGCCCTCTTTGGGTTCATCTTGTTTGGGACTCTATGCACTTCCTGGGCTTGCATGTGGTAATAAGGTATAAATGATAAGCAATTTATATATTACTATTACTTGTACCTAGACCATCCACATTTTTATAGTTTAAAAAAAATTTATTGGGGGTGACAATGGTTAATAAAATTACATAGGTTTCAAGTGTGCAATTCTATAATATATTATCTATATATCACATTGTGTGCTCACCCTCTAATATATTCTTGATTTTAGTTATTGTATTCTTAGTTTCTGACTGGTTCTTTTTTATGTTTTCTATCTCCATTTTCATGTTTCCTATCTCTTTGTTGAAATTCTTTCTGAGATCGTTGAGCATCCTTATAACCAGTGTTTTGAAGTCTGCATCTGGTAGCTTGTTTGTCTCCATTTTGTTTAGTTCTTTTTCTGGAACTTTGTTCTGATCTTTCACTTGGGACATGTTTCTTTGTCTCCCCATTTTGACTGCCTCCCTGTGTTTGTTTCTATGTATTAGGTAGTGCTGCTATGTGTCCTGGTCTTAGTAGAGTGGCCTTAGGCAGTAAGTGCTGTGGGGCCCAGAGGCACAGTCTCCTTGGTCACCTGAAATGGGTGCTGCAAGCGTGTCCTTGTGTAGGTTGTGTGTGCCCTCCTGTTGTAGGTGATCCTTGATTGCTGTTGGCAAGTCAATGGAAGGGATTTACCCTCAAGTGATTGGTTTTGAAGACTGGCCGTGACTACAATGGAAGAGCTGCTGTGCAGGGCCTGACCCTATGGAGCAGGATATGTTTTAGTGGGGCTCCGGTGCCTGCCCAGTCTGCCCTTTGGGTGTGTTGTCTGTGGAGGAAGCCACGTGGTGCTCTGGGTGGGTCTGAAGCTGGACACTGGGCATTATGGCCCCTGGGCCTCATGGGAGGGAAACTGCCACAGGCCAAGGCTACCTAGAATGAGCCACAGAGCAATCTGCAGAGGGCTGTCACTTGCACTGGGCTTGGAGGTGCCTGGGAGAGGCCAAACCTTGAACGAAAGTTAGTGGCTGACAATGCTGGGCTTGGGGCTGCTCAACAAAAGGTATGGGGCATGCTGAGGCCAGACGCTGCTTTTTGGGGTTTGTGAACCTTTGAGAGATTCTAGGAAAGTCTACAGAGTGAGCTAGGACAGACTATTTGTATGGAAACTGGAAGCAGCTTGGGTGGGTCCACAAGTTGGGTAGGATAGGGGTCTCAGGAAATTAAGTCAGGGTGAACGGTTTTAGCTAGGTTGATGGAGACCCAGTATAGCACCTGCCTGCATCTACACTCTGGGAAGGGAGAAGGCTCAACAAAGAAACAATAGCTTCTGGTAGCACTTCTGTCTGGGAGAAAGCTGTCCCTCCAGCCCTCACTCTGAAACCAGACAACTCACTTCCTCCCGTATGTCCCTGGTGCCTATTGAGCAGCTGTCTTAGTGCTGGAGCTCAGAGTGAGTGAGTCTGTTAGCGAGTAAGTCCGTGAGTGGACACTTTAAGAGAAATGCCTAGGACTCTAGTCACCTTTCATCTTATTCAGCCACAATCTCCCCTGGTTTTCACAGCCAGAAGTTGTGGGGATTTCTCCTCCTGGCACTGGAAACCTGGGCTGGGGAGCCTGGTGTGGGGCTGGGACCCCTCGCTCCCCAAGAGGGACCTCCACAGGCTGAGATGTTCTTCCTGGTTTTTAACTGCCACAAGCTGGGTGTGGGAACAGCTCATCCAGTGTCTCTGGCCCTCCTACCAGTCTCTATGTGGCTTCTTCCGTATGGCCTTAGTTGTAGGATTTCAGCTAGACTTCAGGAGATACTCAATGTTCTGTAATTTAGTTGTAATTTTGATATAGTCATGAGAGGATCCAAGTGCAGCATTTATCTCCTCCACCATCTTGACTGGAAAATCTGTCATATGATTTCAATAAATAACTTTTTGAAAAGTTTCCAAGCAACAAAATAGTTTTCAAGTTACTTTTGCTAACATTTCCAGTAATTATTTTTATAAAATAATCTTGTCTATTTTTCTTTCCTTTCAAAAGAAACTTAGTGCTCCGATTACTCTCCTTAATTTCTGATTTAATTGAATCTAAGCTTTGTGGTGGTTGTTTTTAGCCAAAAAGATGACCACATGTTTTTGAAGTTGAGAGAATAGGTCATAAGATAGAATGGATTTTCTCTACCTTAGAAAGTTTTCTTGCCCTCCAGAAATAACATTGACACAGCCAGGATCACTATATAATTTTAGGGGCCCAGTGCCAAGTGAAAGTGGGGCAGCTTGTTGAAAAAGTAGGGGTAAAGTGCTGTTAAAGGCACACAAATATGAAGCTTTTCTCTTTATTCCATGTATCTCCTCTGCTCATATACATGCTCCTTTGTCTTATGGAGCTTCACTTATAAAACACAAGTTCAAAGGGAACACTAAGAATTTCAAGACAGTGACAACAGAGCATTAAACCAAACAAGGGCCCATCTGTGTGCAGGACCCTGTGTGACTATCCAGGCTGCATTTTCCTGAAGTGGCCCAAGTTAGAACTCAACAGCAAGTTGATAAGCAAGAAACCAGGGGGAATGTTTCCTCTCTTGTCTCTTGAGTCTGTCATGGGGAGGTGTCCATAGGCATCATGGCTATTACTAGAGTCAGGGCTCCAAGGTGAAATGGAAAGCACAAGGTTTTGTATCTGATGTGTAAAGGCATGAGCAATTTTTCTCCTCCTATTTTGTCCTTGGCTCGCCTGGACAGTGGCTTTGCCGTCTGTGGAGAGAAGAGTGATCACTTGTTCATGGGGGGCGATTTTGTTTTGATGTTCCATTTTAAACATTTTATATCATTCTATTTGCTGAGTGCTTGCCCTATGCTGGTTTCTTTGACGTCTCCCTGTCCTTGTGGAGCTTCCATTCTCACGGCAGGACCAGGGGGGACATACGATAAGCAAAATAAAGGAATAGACACAATGTAAAGAATGTCATATATAGAAGTGCAATCAAGGGAAGTCAAGTTGAGAAAGCAGGTGGGCAAGGTGGGGCAGAGGCTTTACAATTGTCACCAGGGTGGTTCGGGAAGGCATTGCCTAGAAGGTGGCATTTAGAAGACCTGAAGAAGAGAAAGGAGGCAGCTTCTAGGGAAGAGAGTCTAGGAGAGTCTCAGTCAGGGCAAAGAGTCTGCAGTGAAACCAGAAAACTGTTCTTTGTTGACCTTGTATGAGCTTTTGGCATGATTTTAGTTTGTGCCGATCTAAAGCATCCTTTTGCTCCTTTTTAGGTAGAAAAATAGTACTTCTCTGTCATTTCAGTTAAAAATGAGTAAGCAAGAGTTTCTATGCCCAGATTGGATGTGGCCACATCTCCAGAAGCAGCCCAGCTGGGTTCTGAGGTGGCGTGACTTCTACAGATAGACCTTTCTTATTAAAGGACATCTCTTATTAATGACTGAGTTCAAAACCAACTTTAAAATATCCAATCGATTTCTCATTTATAACATTTTGTTTTGTAAAAAGATTTTATGTCAGTGATTGCAGACTGAAGGTGCCAATAGTAAAATAATTGGTTTATAAATGGAAAGCTCATCAAGCATTCCCCTTTACATCATCCGCTCCAAGGTCAGAGCAGGACTGAAGTGCAGAGAATGAAGGCACTTGTACAGTAGGCAGATGATAGGTTTATGTGGAGGGTCAGTAACCTTGGGGCTCTTCCCGGAGGCAAGTGTTGAAGCAAATGGCTCTATGAGCTTCAGAGGAATGGGACATAGTTGTCCCTGGGAATAGAAGAATAGTGTCTGTAGTTACATTCATTGGGATAACAATTACGAGAGCTTGAGAAGCCTCAAGTTTCAGAACCCACACTAATCCCTAGGAAAGCTTTTTCCGTGGTAGAGATAATACTGCTGTTTTCCAGGTACACTCCTAAGATGTATTGCATTTCTCACACTCACTGTGTATAGGGGTTGCCAGAAGGTTCTTTGCTTTCATCCAGGCCAACTCTCTGCTTTCCTGGAGCGTCGGTGAACTTGGTAGAAGCAGGGGTCGAAACCGATGTGACATTTGTCTGGAAGTGTGAGCTCTACCTGGTTCATGGAAACACAAGGCAGGAATGCAAAAGTCTACTTTCTGGAACTGTTCATGTTTACACATTGATAAAGTGTTTCTTCAAGTTGTGAACTCAGATACAGCTGCGTCTCACCTAGCGACAGGGTCTGCTTTGTTGATTGGCTCCTTTGGAATTTAACGGGCTTCTGTTGAACTATATTTTCCTGGAAAATGGAATATGAAAATAGTTGACAGTTCTCCCACATGCTGAGCTGAATTCCAAAGCAGCAGGTAGGTAATCCTACCTGATTCACCTTTGAATATCTCAGAGCTCGCCTTTGAATGTCTGTTGGTGGCAACGAACCCATCATGAAAAACAGCATACTTCACCTTTGAAAAAGAAAACTTCCACTAGAAAAAAAAGTCAGACAGATTTTAAAAGGTTGTCAAGTTGTCATTTCAGGCTCTCATCTGTCTGATCCTCACCTAAGGATGAAAAACCCTTCAATGTAACAAAAATATCTACTATAAAGTAGTACAGAAACATCAGTGGATGAGAGGGCTATGGTTATTGAATATACTTCTCTCATATTGACCCTCCAAATGCTATCTAAGAGTTCTCTACAAGGTTTTTGGAACGATTACTTTGTAGTAGACATAAGGCCCACTGCAGACTGGTCGGCAGGTGGTCTCTCCAGGAGTCTCCCCGGATGGCTTACCATAGGGAATTTACTAGGCTTGGATTTGGCTCCAGGTCAGCAGGCTCAGAAGGAATATTGGGTCAACGTTTTTCTAGCACAGATACAATTAGTTTACCTGTGAGACTCAGGTCTAGAACCAGAACTCTGATCCATTGATTTTTCATAAGAACTATAACTGCAGAAAGGCTTGAGTCTCAAGAGCTCCAGAGAGTTCATTTTTGAGGAACAAAACCACAAGCGGGAGGAAGTACAGTCAGGCAGGAACCAGGACTGCGGGTGGTAATGATACAGTGTCAGTCAGAGGGATTCGTGTTCTCTGTAGTGGGCAGAATGGTGGCTCCCAGGAGGTATGTTCCCCTGGAACCTGCGAATGTGACCTTTTTTGGAAAAAGGGTCTTAGCTGATGTCATTAAATTAAGGATTTCAATTCCAATGACTCTATTCCTCATGCTGTACTCCACATCCTGTGACTGTATATATGTATATATATATAAAATTATAGTTGACATTCAGTGTTATTCAGCTTCAGGTGTACACTGCTGCAGTGGAACTGTAAGAGCTATATAAGATGTCAGAGGACTAGTAGATTGGGGGAGGGGAGTTATCACTTTGTGAGGGGGGTAAATGTCTTAACTATTACATTGTTTTGTACACCTGAAACTAATAATAATAAAAAAAATTAAGGATCTCAAGATGAAATCACCCTGGATTAGGATGGGCCTAATGACCAGTTACAAATTACATGTTTTGAGAAGAGAAGAGAAGGGGAGAAGACACACAGGAAAAAAATGGCCATGTGAAGGCTGAGGCAGAGATTGGAGCTGGGAAACTGCGAGTAGAAGAATGCCCACGGTGCTTGGCCGCTTCCACCGCTGACCAATCTCTTCCACAGGGAACACACTTTGTCTTTGGGTATGTTAATCTAGACATGTAGGTCTTGCTGGCCTGGGAGCTATCCTTTCTCTTGAACCTGACTTTGACCTCTTTATCTGATGGCTTTACAGCTTAACTCTCAGAGTGGCCATCTGATTCCCCCAAAGTTCTTGGGGGTAGTAATGAGAATAGAAAACACACTTCCGTGAAAGTGTGTTCCACAAGGGTGGAAAATGCCAAATTGTAGTTTTTGTTTCTATGCACATTTTTTTTTCTGAGGCCTTGCCAGCTCTGATTGGTTCCATGAATTGTCTATTTTCCTGGGGCCTTAGTAGTGAAATCAACATGATATCTAATCCAGTGTATGGAGTCTACTTCATCAGTAGTTATGGGTACTGGATGAAAGAAAGAGCAGAGACACAAATTATCTAAGGTTAGGTGTAACTTTCTCTCCAGGATCAACACCATCTTCCTGTCTCCTCCAAAGAAGATACTGATTTTAATGTCTTTCCTAATTAAAAACTGAGTTTTTTCAAGGAAACGTGATTCATGGAAAATAGAATTCTTGTGCTGACTCTTGGAGGATGAATAGGAGTTGCTTTTTTGGCAACCAGGTGGGGTGAGGGTGATGGGAATGTGTGTGCTGAGGCTTTGATGGGGCTGAAACATTGGCCACAGCAGGAGGGAAGCAGCCAGAAGGAATGGCCAAGAAGGCCAGCAGACACACTGGGCACTGCTGACTGCTCTTAGATGGTGACATGGAGCCATTGTGGAGGATTAGGCAGGGGAATGTCATGATCAGATTTGAATTTTTGAAAGAGCCCTTTGACGCCATGGTGGAGACTGGGTGGGAGTGGGATGAGGGTGCAGGTGGCAGGGAGAACAGCTTGGCAGACCATGGAAGTAAGTCGTAAGTATCAAAGTGCAATCCAATCTTGAGTTGCAAGGTTTTAGAACATTCCCCGTCTCAACTCATATCACATTTCTTTTCTTATCTGTTTTTCAAAGATGTTGTGACTCACAAATGAGATAAAAACAACAAGGTGTGTGCAAAAGCAATACAAATTGTTAGGAGCCACTCACTAAGAATGACATTCTGTTATCCTGAATAGACCACAAAAACTGACCTCACACAAGGGAGCAGGGGGTGGGAGCAAGAGAGATGGATATTGCTGGGACAGGTGGTGCCCCGGGCGCTTTCTCATGCAGGGCCTGACTCCTCAAGCTTTATAGGAATTCATAGTCCAGATGCCTTTTTGTTGAAGCCAAAATAAGCATTATACACAATTAAGCCAATGCTAGGTACCTGGTACTTCTGGAAGGGGAATTATGCCTCCATAGCATGTGCAAAAACTAGAAATAAAGAAACATGGTCACAAGTGATGAAACTATGGCCACATTCTTCCCAGGGTACGAGGCTACAGTTACTTGTCATGCGTCTAATGTTCCTTTTGTGCCTGGCACATAGTAGGTGCCCATTAAATGAAACAAAATATAGGGAGCCCACACAGCATTTCAAGGATTTCTTTGTCCTCTGTCCGTGTTCATTTTTTTTCTCTCTAATATAATGTAACTGGAATTATTCAAGCTGAATTGAACTAATCAAATATTTGCCTTTACAAATACAAGAAACTTCTAACCCACACTCTCTGGTTGTACCTGCGTATGTCTTTCTTTTTCTTGGTCGTTTGCAAACACGGCTGAACCCTGAGCGTGGGAACCTTTTTCCTCTTTCTCTTTTTTGTTAGCTGAGGTTGGGAGGTAGAATGCTGAATAAATAGAAATTCACTCTGGGCCTCAGGGCCCTTTCCAAAGGTAATTTTGACCTCCAGCCACACACACAGAATATCAGTAATTTGACCTCGATTTGATTTTCACATAAGCTGTCATTGTATACACCTAGAGAAAGCAAGGGAGGACATAAATGAAGAGGATATATTTCTAGTTGGCAAATGGAAACAGCATCAGTAACAGATAGTTACCAAAAACTGTCCTTGCTCAAGTGATAACAACCCATATATTTTCTTTAATTTTTGTTTACACGTGTATATCTTGAGCTTCTATGGGTTCCAGTACACAATTCGTAATGACTTTTGAGTCTGGTTGTAAAATTTTACCTCGTGGGCTAACATTGAATGCAAAAAGTAATCACGTATCCATATACTTATAAAGCATGTGTATTGTGAATAAATGGTTTAGATCAGAGAAAACATTTTCCTATGCTTGAAACAGTAATGCAAACTTATTTTACTAAATTTGGAAAATACAGAGGGTGCCAAAAAATGTATACACACTTTAAGAAAGGAAAAAAACTATATTAAAATTGTAATACTCAATATGTACCGATAACAAGAGATGAATATAAATCATTTGTATACATTTTTTTGGCACCCCAGGTATATAATGGTACAGAAATCACCTGGAATCCATCACTTAGCTACAATTACCCTTCTTTGAAATATTTCCTTTTCTCTGTTTTCTATGCATGTAGAGAGTCATTGTGTGTGAATCTATTTTACATGGAAATAATTCTGAATTCTGCTTTTTTCCTTTCACATTGATGTACAAATATTTCCCCCATGTTGTTGAATATTCTTTGACTGCGCTAGAAGTGCTTAAGGCTTTAATTGGTTAATTTTAGGTTATCTGATCCTTTGCATGGCCAGGTATTTGGTGCTTCCAAGACAACATTACATAAAAGATCCTTTTGCCCTTTGTTTATTAAAAATAATGGTACCTTTATTTCATCTATAGGGAGAGAGATGTTTGAAGGGAATTAGGATCTCTATGTTTTATATGAAGAAAACTATATTCAGATATCTGGCACTGCCTCTTCTGTTTCTTATTGATAGCCTGTACGTTCTCTTTATTCTCATGGTAAACCAAAATCATAGAAGTAATTAAACCTCAGTAAGAGGGGCCGGCCTGGTGGCTCAGGTGGTTGGAGCACTGTGCTCCCGAAGGCTCCCAATGTCAAGGTCAATGGCTCGATTCCCACATGGGCCAGTGAGCTGTGCCCTCTACAACTAGGATTGTGAACAACAGCTCTCCCTGGAGCTGGGCTGCCGTGAGCAGCCAGAGGTTGGCGTGAGCAGCCAGAGGTTGGCGTGAGCTGCTGTGGGCTACTGAGTGCTGCCACGGGCTACTGTGTGCTACCAGCATGGGCCAGGGAGCTGTGTCCTACACAACTAGATTGAGAAACAATGGCTTGAACCAGAGTGGTGGTGGGGAGACAGAAGAAGAGGGAAAAAATTCCTTAGTAAGAGAAGGGATCGCTCCAAATCTGGAGGGTTCAGCTCAAGTTTGTGTTGAATGTAAATGTAAATATTTTACACAGCTCAAACCATCGCCAATACCCTTGTATGTATCATTTCCATGGCGCTGGACCCAGAACAGAAGGCACTAAGGAAGCGGAGGGGGTAGGATTTAACAAGGCGAAGTGTGTGTTCATCAGGCAAGTGGTCAGAGGCTTTGGGGTACACAGACCAAGAAGTATCTTGCTAGGCAGGCAAGGCTGAAAGTCAAGGACCTCAAGTATATGGAGAGTGTGTGGAGAATGACTTCTGCTTTTACTGGGTAACATCCCAGGTTTAGCTGGCTTCATTTGCTACACCTCTGCCCATTAGATGAAGGGTTAATCTAAGCAGAGGTTATCCTACACTGACACATGCCCATACCATCTTCTTGGAGCGGAGGCTGTCCCAGATCATAATCAAGTGGGCATCAAGAACAGACCTATAGGCCAGTAGAGATGAATGTCAACCTGAAGGAAACAAGGTTCAATATAAAGGGCCTAGAGCCAGGGGTTTGCCTGCCTTAGGCTGGGGTGGCCAGGGAGGCGGTGCCGGATGGGAACAGTAGGGGGCGCTGATGCTGGCTCCACCGGGCAGGTGATCCTCAATGCTCAGAGCAGGTGGACACCTCCCATCCCACCCCAGGGCCAAGGATGGGAATCTGCTGGCCTCACTCGGGAGCACAGGCTCCCAGTCTCTGTCCACTGTCAGCTCGTGTGTGTCTCTTGGGCGCCCTTCGGTTCTTTGCCAATTAGGTCTCTGAGTTTAAGCCACTCTACTCCTGGTACCAAAATCTGTATCCATTTGTTATGGCTGCTGTAACAAAGTACCACAAACTGGGTGGCTTAAATAACAGAAATCTGGAGACTAGAAGTCTGAAATCAAGGTGTCAACGGGGTTGGTTCCTTCTGAAGGCCATGAGGAAACTTCTGTCCCAGCGATGGATTCCCCTTTCCTTGGCTTGGAGGTATCTGCGTTCACCCTGTCTCTTCTCACATCATCGTCCCTCTGCATGTGCCTGTCTGTGTCCAAATTGCTCCCGTCTGTAAGGACACATTCATACTGTGTGAGGGGCGATCCTAATGACCTCACTTTAACTCGACTACCTCTGTAAAACCCTATCTCCAAATAAGGTCACTCCACACTCTGAGCTCCGTGGGGTGAGGACTCCAATATCTTTTTCTGGGGACACATCCAGCCACCACAGATCCCACCCCTCACCTACTCTGAGCTTGGTGAGCTCAGGAGGCCCTTCAGTAAGCAGTGGTTTTCAAGTGAACAGATCTCTGAAATGCAGTTTGAATTAGGTGTCCTTTCTAAAAATGAAAGCAGCCAGACCCTTTAAAATACTTCCATTTTCAAGGATTAATTTGGTGTTGCTTCTTTACCTGAAGAACCTATGCTGTTGGATGCCTCTTTCACCACATTGATTCATATTAACATGAAGGAGAAAACAGAGAGGAGTTATTTAAAAAAAGAAAAAGGTAACAGAAGATGATGCAGGAGCATTCTGGGTTTAAGCTAGAATTATCTGGTTATTGAGTATCTCAGTGGGTTACTGTCCTGGTGTGTCATGGAACCTTAATTGTCTTTGTAACCAAGTCTGTGTTCTGGACACTACCTGTGGGGCTTCCTCCTCAGTTCCCAGAGCAGCTGGCTTCAGTGGGCTCTAATGGTTCCATTTGTGGGCTCAGTCAATGTAGCAAAATAGAAGAGCTGCCTAGAGAGTAGACTGAAGCCAGACTGTTGGTAACCAACCATGGGACCCTGGCAGGGGACTTGAACTCTCTCTATCTCAGTTTTCATCTGTAAAATGGGGATAATATGAATATCTAGTATCTATAGCATGGAGTTGTTAGGTGGTTTAAATGAATTAATATCTGTAAAATGCTGAGAACAGGGCCTGGCATTTAATATGCACAATATGCATTTGTTAGATTAAAAATAAGGATTGAAAGCTTACTATACACCAGACATTTTAATACAGTGTTATAACAGTCCTGAGGGGTTGGTTACTATGATCCCTACTTCACAAAGTAGGAAACACTCAGAGAGTTTAAGAGACTGTTCAAAGTCGAAGAGGTTTAAGAGGGTAAAACCAGGTTTCAGTGAGAGGTGTGCCTTCACAGTCAGCCCAAACTCTTCACCTCTTGATGCTGCTGCAAATGTGGCCCAAGAAATGGTTCCCTTCTGTTAATAAATTAGTCAATAAACAGTTGACTACTGTTTATAAATTAGTTCCCTTCCAGTCTATAAACAGTTCCATACCAGTCTACCATGTGTGGAAGGTACATGCCCACAGTTGGACAGAATAACGATGACGTGTATAAATTAAGTCACGTCAGTTCTAATAATTCATTTGAACTATGCTATGCTACCATCTTTAGAATCACTAGTGATTATGAACAAATAATGATGTTTGTGAATTAAACCCAATTTAAATTTTGTATGAAGCCTTTGTAACAGGTTTCACAAATGATTACTTACAACTGAGTATCTTCCCTAACTTACAGATAATTATTCTGTAATGTGGGTCAGTTGACAGGACCCAATGCATTAGAATTCGTCCCTATTGTTGGATATACATGCAATATACATATATCTGATGTGATTAGAACTGAACCTGTTTGACTGTGGAAGATAGAGAGCAGAGGACACATGGATCCATTTACAGCCAATAGATGGTCTGCACGATGTCCACCTTGGCCTCTGGGAACCATGGATAAGGCCAGGGCATAACCACGGGAATACATAAATGTAAATGTCCCATGCTTCAGCTGAGTCTGCAACTGAACAGATAGGAAAGGAATGTTGGTGGAAAGAAAGTTTCCAAGATGTAAGTGGCCATGTAATTGGATAATAGTAACTAATCCAGGACTCTTTATAGAATAAAAGAGGAATCTAATAATAATCACGCCAGGTTAACAGGAGTAAACTGGGACTGTCCTGGGCAAATGGGGTGACAGTGACCCTGCAACAGGCTGTAAGGCTGAGAGGCACCTGGGTGCAGACCTGAGACTGGCAGCATGATTGTCCTTACTGGAGGCCATGGCAAGAGGGCAAGCTTGGTGTTGCAGGGCCACTGGTCTGTCCCAATAATGACATGCATATGCTGTCATGAATGGAGTCACGAGAGAAATCCTGTTCGAAGGTCAATTTTAAACCTTCCAGTTTGATTACCATAACCCTTTTTGTAATTTCTCTGGGTGTATTCCGTTTAGCAATATACAATCCTTCTGACATAGCAGCGTTGACCTGGCTTCCTTTTTGGGAAGCCAAGACTTTCCAAATCAGGGGTGAGCAAGAGTGGCTTTATGATAGTGGTCACCAGTTATCCATTTATCTCATAAAATTATCATTATCATCATATCATTATCAAAGACAGTGTATATGTTTGTGTGTGCGTAGGTATATGATGTGTAATGGGAACTATGCAGATGTATGTATGTGTGTGTGTGTAGTGAAATGGGGACGTATACAGGTAGGGATGTGTGTGCACATATGAGTATGTCTGTGTATGTTCATGTACACCAATGAGGTAGAGGTAACAGAAGAAAGACATTTTCTAATGAGGTATATTTACAAATTATGGAAAGTTCTGATACAAATTGTGGAAAATTCTTCCCTTTTTGTCTTATTCCTTGTATCTCCCCAAATTATCTTTATGCCTAGTACACATTAGATGTTCAATGGTTATTTGTCAAATAAAGTGCAATTGTGGGTGGATGACACCCATTGCTTCCTCCATGTAGTCTGTATGTTGTCCTGTTTTTCACTCAACTGGCCACTAGGTGTCTCTCTGTATCCATGCTAACCGCCATGAATATGCATAATGCTTGCAGATGGTGCATGCACTTTAGGCTAGGAAATTCTGCTTGAAGAGCTCAGTTCTTTCTTTTCACCAGTTTCAAGCACTCTAGACCACTTGTGTATACAGGGGCGTAAATAAGACAAAGCTGGTGATGTTCATGTTAAGTCGTTGGAAGAAGCAACAGAGGGGCTATTCTCCTTTATCCAGGATTGGGGATGTGTTCTTCCCTACCCTGGAAATGCTAGGAAAATTTCATAGTCAGCGAACATTTAAATTAGCCAACACAGACTTTAGTTATTTGTAGAGATGCTCTCTCCTTCTTTCCTTTCCTCTCTGTCTCTCTCCTCCCTCCCTGTCTCTCCCCTCCCTTCCTCTTCTCTCCCCTCCCCTCCACTTTTCTTCCCTTTGCTTCTGTCCCACTCCCTGTCCTTCCCCCACTCTCTCCTTTCTCTTCCCCTCCCCCCTTCTTCTCTCTCTCTTTTTTTCTGTCTTCTTTTGCCCACATGTCATGCTGACACACACTTTGACAGCATTCTATGTGTCATCGTACAGAGAGCTAGAACCCTGCAAGTGTTTAGGCTGATGGAGCGTTTGTTGCACTGCTTCTCTGTGATGACTGGAGGCAGGACCATGTTGTTGAGTGACAGAACCCATCTGCTAAGGCTGCTTTGTAGTCAAACTTTGAACCATCAGTGTAACTGAAAAGTTGTAGTTGGGCTGGTTCTCTAGAGTGTCTGTAGTAGTGTTTCCCCTGGGTGTAGACACAGTCTTAAACAGGGGGATTCCTTGCAGGGGCATACGTAGAAACATGTTAGAGGGTTGTGATTGTAGCTCACTGTAGTCAATTATGCTGGGCTCCTGTAAAAATAGTATCACTGAAAAAGGGGAGTTTTCTTTGCGACAAATTCATTTCCTTGAGTGGTATTTTTCTTTCCCCTGGTTTTGGAAGTGACACATTTCTATTGTAGAAAATTTGGAAAATACAGAAAAGCATCATGAAAATAATAATTCTTACCATTTTAGAGACAAAATTGAAATCATGTTGTATAATTTTACATCCTCTGTTTCATATTACATTATATCATGAGCATATTCCCACATCATTAAATACTCTTCAAAAACTATTTTTTCACTGTTTAAAGAATTTTTATTAAAGCAAGAATTTTATAATCCAAATTACATTTCCTTGCTTAGTTATCAGTTCTGTTACTTAAAACAGAAGTGACATTCTGAGGTATTCCACAGCAAAGAATTATAAAACTAAACAAAGGAATGCTTGAAATATTTGTACTTTGCTGAAAATTTTTTTCTCCAGGGTCTAGAAAACATTCGTTTTTTTTTATATTTTGCTTTTTTTGTTTTGTTTGTTTTTTGTTTTTAAGTCAATAAGTAATCTAGGACTAGCACTATGTTTGCTCGGTACATAAGGTTCAAAGTTTCCTTTCCTTTTTAAATTTATTTTATACTTTGCAATGTTTTTTTCCTGTAATATTTAAGTTTTTCGATGTTTACATAGTTTTCTTCAGTGAGGCCTGAGTTTCTTTTCATGGTCCCTGATCAATTTTAAACAGCTGGCACACCACTGGCACTGTTAACTGTCTTTGGGCAGCCTCTTTAGCTTGGTGGGCCTGTAACACAGCTACAGTTTCATCAGCTTTAGAACGGAAGGTTCAAAAACTATGTTTTTTAAAATTTTATTTTTCAGGTGTACAAAACAACATAATGATTAGACATTTACACACCTCACTAAGTGATAACCCCCGAGTCTACCACCATACTGACACCGTACATAGCTATTACAATACCATTGATTATATTCCTTACGCTATACTTTACATCCCGTGGCCATGTATATATGTTTATAGTTGACATTCAAAAACTATTTTTAATGGCAACACACTATACCATCTTTTGCCTGAGCTTCACTTTATTTAATCATTTTCCTATTAATGGACACTTAGGTTGTTTCAAATGTTTTTAGAAATGGTGCTGAGACAAATGTTGCTATAGATGCATTTTTCTTACATCTCTGATTAATTCCTTAGAAAAAATTTCTGTAATTGGAATTAATGGGAGGACAAATATATTCCTGTATGGAAGCAAAATGCAAACTTTCTTGGGAAGAGTTCTTCACCCTTTTGGTTATAAACTCAGGGCTGGAGCAGGGGAATCTGAAACTAGGAGAGTATCTGGATTTTGGAAAGTATTTCTCCCATAGCATTTATTCACAGAAGACAATGTCATTGGTAGGAAAACCAGATTATTCTGTTTTGCAAATAAGCTATTTTTCTCCTTTCTTTAGATCAGTATTATTTATATCCTGAAAATTTAACTCTGACGGTTTCTCTCAGAAAAGGCTGCTTTTAATAACCCTGGTGTCTAAAGCTCAATTACTAGCCATTTAGGGTCTTCTATTCCCTGGAGAGACCTGTGAGTGTATATTATTAAGGACACACAGTGCTCAGAAAGCACTTCATTCCCATCACTGTGGTGAGCTTAATGTAGATGGCGTACGGGAGGCTTATCCTGATTTAAAATTTGAAATCTAAAGGGAAGAGTTTTCGGCATGGCCCTTGTAACTCCCTCCGTTCCTTCGTGAGCCAGACACATTTTATTCCTATTCTGATAAGAGATCCAAAATGTAGGGGTTTGAAAGCATTTCAGTGACACTTGCTATTAAGAAAAACTCCTTTTTTAATTTTTGAAAGACTGGCATTGAATTAAAAGAGCATTAATGTAACATTTTAAAGCTTCTTAAAGTCAAAATCAATTTATTTCTAGAAGTATACAAGAGTACCTCTTAATGTTTTTTTAAATGGTGTTTCTTTTTTAAAGATTAAATTAAATATGTATTTCCTTCCTAAAATCTGGAATGCTTCTGTTTTTGGTATTTTGGGAAAAGGGCAGAAAGTTTTTTAAACCTACGTATGCACAAGTCTTTAACATTCTTTTTCCGCTTTGGATTTCACAAATTGTTGAAGTCAGAGCTCAGAAACAACACAAATGGAAACAAGAATTTGGCTTGTTGTTCCTTTCCTGGACCTCCAATTTGTATCTTGACTGTTAGATTTCCGACATCATTCCAAGTTCATTGGTGTTGCTAACTGGCTCAAAGGCAGTTGACACAATGCTCCTGGAATCTGTCCTGCCATGAGCCTCAGGTGCTGTGCAGGCAGGGATGGTCTGGACAGTGTGTGAGGGGGAAGGTGGCCTGCAGTGTCCTCCTCTTCGATGGATGGGAGGTGCTCTGTCACTTCCCAGCCCTCTGATGCTGAAGACTTCACGGGACTCGGGACTCGGGGCTGCTCATTGCTGGGTTCTGCCCAAATCCGCCCTCTCTGTGTCTAAGCCCCTCCCTGTTCGGGACCTTATCATCTGGGGGGATAGAGCCAGGAGTGCAGTTTCCAGGCTCTCGCCCTCATGTGGAAAGGTGCTCACTAGGGTAGTAAATGGCCATCAACTGTGATTGGATGGCCATCAGCTGTGGCTAGTTGGCCGTCAGCTATAACCAGTGGGCCATTGGCCACTAATATAACTGCTGTGGCTATGCTAGCAGAAAAATGGGGGCTAGCAAGAAGATGGTAGCTGAGCTAGCAAGAGCAGATTGCAGTTGGCAAGTGAGGTTGGTTGGCAGACAGAAGCAGATGGCGGATTGCGGATCGTGTGGCTCCTGCTTCCTGTGTCTCCAACCCAGACGCCAGAGAGAATATAGTGGTATGACTCCCCTGTCTATGGCTCCGTGAGTGTTCCTTTTTGGCCTCACCATGTCCTGCATTCTTATGTGGGGAGCGGGAGCTGAGACCCTGCATGACATAACCCTCCAAATTTCACTGTGTTCGTTTGACTCAAAAATCCCCTTTTGTGTGGAAGCTGATGATGGGTGGAAAATGACTTTGATTCAGTGGTAGTCTCTAGTATCCCACCAGGCAGGCTCTCCCACCATCATGGGACAGAAAGGCTCACAGACCAAATTAAGAGGTTCAAATCACACGGCTGATTGAGTCAACTCAAAACATACCATGGAAAGCAGTGAAAAATTGAGGGGTACTGAATGCACTTAGGTGCCTGATGGGTAGAAGGAACATACTTCCAGGATTCTAGAGTCTGGGGTTGCCTGTGGCCTGTCTCTCTATCTACTGCATCAGCCTTCACTGCCAATGAGTGATATGGTTACGAAAACTAGAGTTGAGGTTAAGTAAAGGGCTCAGCAGATGAAAGGTGCCTGTAACCGACACACACTTGCTTTCTTGGAGAGAGGTCCAACAATAGATATAGATCACCAATTGACCAGCTGAATGGCTCTGTTAGGTAGAATAATGGCCTCCAACGATGCCAACACCTTGGCCCTTAGATGTGAACACATGTTACTTGAGGAAAGGGACTTTGCAGATCTGGTTAAGGATCTTGAGATGGGGAGATTATCCTGGATTATCTGGTGGGGCCACTGCGATCACAAGGGTCCTTTCAGGGAAGTGAGGGGCACGGGAATCAGAGTTGGAGACGGAGTTGTGATGATGAAAGCAGAGGTAAGATAGATGTCTATTTGCAGATTCTTTACCACTGGCTTTGAAGATGGACAAAGGGGCCATAATCCAAGGAATGCAGGTGACCTCTAGAAATTGGAAAATCCATATGTTATGAATTGAATTGTGTCCCCACCCCTGCTGCATTCCTACGTTGAACTTCTAACTCCTAGTACCGCAGAATGTTACCTAATTTGGAGATTGGGTTTTTACAAAGGTTATTTAGTTAAAATGAGGTCAATAGTGGGCCCTAATCCAATATGACTGGTGTCCTCATAGGAGGAGGAAGAGTTGGATACAAGCATGGACAAAGGGAAGCTGAGGTACAGACACAAGGAGAAGACCATCGTCTACAAGCAATGGAGAGAGGCCTGGAGCACATCCTTCCCTCAGGACTCTCAGAAGGAACCATCCCTGCCCACACCTTCATTTTGGACTTCTATCCTCCAGAACTGAGACAATAAATGTCTGTTGTTTAAGCCCTCGGTGTGTGGAATTTTGTTATGGCAGCCCTCACAGACTAATACACCAAGGAAATAAATTCTTCCCTAGAGCCCTCATAAGGGAATTCAGCCATGCCGACACCTTGCTTTTCGCCCCGTGAGACCTGCATCAGACATCTGGCCTCCAGAAGTGTAAGAGAATACATTCATGTTCTTTTAAGTCACTAAGTTGGTGGTAATTTGTTAGAGAAATAATAGGAAGATGATACAGTGCTGAGGGGTTTTATGTGTGTTTTATTTGGGCAGAGCACATATGGGGCCAGAATGGGACCATAAGGGACATCATCTATGTGTAGCCAATTTAGGGATGACAAAGCTGTCAACCTTCAGGTTGCGTGATACGTAGCTCATGAACTGATCTTTCTACTCCAGTTTATGTATAAGTGACACTTGTTTGTTCCTTCACCCTTTAAAAATAATAAGTTCAATTTATTCTATCTATCTTTGTGCACACCCTATATGGCTAACTTACAATTTTTCTGTAACACAGCGTATCTTCTGGATTGTGCTATATACTTTCTCAGGGTCTATGGTTGACACATTAGCTTACTTAACACATCAGTGAATTTCACCTGGATTGCACAAGCCGCTGGCTTACTTCCTGTCTATGCAAGTAATGTATCCTTTAAGTGTCATCCACTCCATTTGTTTTTATTGTCTTCTATAATTGTATTGAATATTTAAAAATAATACAGCAAACACATGTTACAACTGTTGTATTCCCAGGGTGCTAATACATGTATAATATTTATACTTGGAAACAGAGGGCTCTGTAGGCAGTGCTACTTCTGCCATAATCCTGGCAATGGAATTGGGGGAATTCTGTGGCATATGGAAGTTCTCAATCTTCTCTTCCTTCCTCTTCTTCTTCCTTCTCAGCTCATCTTTTCTTTAAGGCTCCAATTTATGTATTGTCTATGGCCCCTGTCAAGCTACAGTGGCAGAGTTGAAAGGCTGTGACACAGACCATCTAAAACCTAAAATATTTCCTGTCTTGTGGAAAAAGTTTGCTGATCCTTACTTTAGAGCCCCATAAAAGAAATATTACTATTTCAATTTCAAATTTGAAGAACCCAAGACTCTGGAAGATTATTTACTTTCCTAAGGTCCCCAACCAATTAGAGATGGTCAATGCCAGGATTCAACTTCAGAACCCAGGCTGTTTCCAACATACCACGCTGCTTTAGGGGAACATATCTTCATAATTTGTGTGGTCCCCTTTTTCTGCCTTTGATAGGTGATTTTGACCTGCCTTACTGACCTAATTTTGTTATTGCTGATCTCTTTTCCACGGCAAACTCACATTCAACACATACTGTCTGTTTCTGGGTCTTAGTTCTCTTCTAATTTATTATGAAGCCAATAAATAGTTCTTTTATTCTGTCGTTTAAGGTTGTTGAAGAAAGAGCTAAGATTGTGTTGGATAAAGGTGTGCCCTTCTGTGAAATGATACTAGTTATGTATTCAAAGTGAATCATTTAAAGAAAAAAAAATTTATGGTGAAATGACTTTTGATTTACCAGAGAGTTGGAAAGATAGTACAGAGAGTTCCTGTATACTCTTCACCCAGTTTCCCTTAATGTCAACATCTTATCTAACCATGGCATATGTATCAAAACTAAGAACACAGCATTGGTACAATCCTATTACTTAGACTACAGACTTTATTCTGATTTTACTAGTTTTTCCACTAATGTTCTTTTTCTCTTCCAGAATCGAATCTAGGTTACCATGTTCAATTCAGTCATTGTATTCTTAGTCTCCTCCAATGTGTGGCAGTTTCTTAGTCTTTCCTTGTCTTTCATGACCTTGGCATTTCTGAAGAGTACTGCTCAATTATTTCATAGACTGTCCGTCAACTTGAGTTTGTCTGACGTTTTCTCATGATTAGACTGCGGTGATGTATTTTGGGGAAGAATACCACAGAGATGAAGTGCCTTCCTCATTGTATCATGTCAGGAATACGTGATATCAATATGACTTATTGCTGGTTAACCTTGACTACTTGGTTGGGTAAATAATTTTAAATGATTAATCAACAATATTATGTCATACCCATTTGTATTCTGCATGGTGCTAGGCACTTATTGGGTGAGAGAAGTGAGAAATAGCATGGAAAATAATTCAGAAAAAGGGGTAAGAAAGAGTATTCTTTATAAAGTGTACAAGAAAATTATCAAGACCTCAAGTAGATGAGTAAGGAAAGAATAGACAATTCACAAAGAAGAAAACACACATTTAAAAAATACATGAAAAAATGTTTATCTTCATGGTATATATAATATATAGATAATAATTATCATATCATTATAATATAATTTTAAATATGGGCCACAAATTGTCCCATATTTATATGTACAGTATGATTACAATTATTTGAAAGTATGTACAGTGGAAAAGACTATATCGTAGAATACGTGTTAATAGAAATTGCCTGTGGATGATGAGTTTGTGGGTGATATTTTTTCTTCTTTTGGCTTTTCTGTAGTTTTGGAAAAATCAGCAATGAGCTATATTAACAAAGAGGCAAGAACATAGAAGTTAGAACCAAACTTGGTTTGAATCCTGACTCTGCTATTCAAAGACCTTGTAAACTTGGGTAAGTTCTCACCTCCGTTACCTATGTGCCAAACTGGAATAACGAAATCATTTTGGGAGAAAATTAAGTGAAACAGTAAGTTTGGAAGCATCTTGCACTGGTTATATTTAATATTATCTTTCTTAAAAGACATCGCACCTGACCTGGAGATTTTTATAATCTTAGAGAGATAAGATTAAAATACATTAATGGAATAAAGTGCTGAGAGTTGTGGAACTTTTCTGTACTATTGTAGGAGTTCAGAGGATGTAGGAAAAAAAGGTGGAAGAGCGCCAAGCAAAGCTCTAAGGGGTAGGTGGGACGTAGCATTCATTCAGCAGCTAATGTGTTGAATGTGCTGGACACTGATGTAATCATTTTGGATGCACATTCATTAAAATATTTATTAGGTGCCCACCAGACATCTATTCTGGGAATTGGTAATACAGGGGAGAACAGAATAGACAAAAATACCTGCTTCTGTGGAGCTCATGTCTTAGTGGATGGAGACAGGTAATAAATAAATAGGCAAAGTATATCTTAGTGCTATGGAGTAAAAGTTAGCAGGTTTCGTGTGCATGTGTATGTTGCAATTTTAGGTAGGGTGACTGAGATGCCTCGTCATGCAAAGTTTAATAAGATATCTCCTTGCCCTCCAGCAGCTCACTCAGGAAGAGAATGTTAAAAACAGAACAATTACCAGTCAGAAGTGCTGTTGTACAAACTTAAGGCCATGGGAGTATAAAAGAGAGACTGATCGAATGTCTTGGGAGTTCCGGAGGTCTTCACAGAGGTCTTCTAGGCTCTTCACAGCGAGCCTAGAAGTGGGGTAGTGGGTCTCTAGGCAAAGAGCAGGGGGGCTCCCCAGATGACGGAATATGTCCAAGGCCACTGGAATGTGATTGAGTGTGGAGGCTTGCACGATACATTGGTGTGTTTGAAGCAAAAGGTAGGGAAAGGAAATGGGTTTAAAGATAGATGGAGACTTGAACGTGAAGAGCTTTTCCCTACAATGTTGGAAAGGTTTGGATTTTATCTTATCGGTAAGGAGGTTACAGAGTTATTTTGAGCAAGGGTGTGCCAATGTAGTCTTAGTGTTGGAAGCTGGATGGTTGGTGACTTCACTAACTGAGATGTAGAAGAGAGGGACAGAAGATTGAGAGGGAAAGGGAAAATGAAAGTGAAAGAGGAAACAGAGTGGAGGAAGGGAAGGTACTGAGTTCCACCTGGTTAAGCAATGGTTAAGATCCATAGGAGCTCCAGGGGCAGCTGGACAGGTGACCTGAACTGAGGGCACATCAGGAGGAAATGTCTAGATTTGAGTTATACCTCAAGGCTATACCTGTATCTGCCTTCCTAGAGTAGTTGACCCCCGCCTCCAATATCTTGACTAGATTAAATTAAAAAAAATTTTTTTTAAATTAAAATGAATGATACCCCTCTTACTCTCCTGTCATGGGGAGCCTGTGGCTTCTCTTACAGGGAAGTTAGATAAATATGAGAGTATTTGTTCTCTGCCAGCTCTTGCTCATTATTTCTCAGCTGGGTTTCCGCTTATGGGTCTTGAAAGTATTATACAAAAGTATTTTTCTAGTTAAGGAAATTCAAGTGGGAACATAGACTCTTAGAAGCCAAAGCCATCCTTTCTCCCAGTCTACAGCCCTCCTTTTTGTAGAAACAAGTGTTTTCTGTACATTTTTCTAGCTTCCAGAAGTAACTTTTGGCTGTTTTCTTCAAGTTGCAGCTCCCCAAGACCTGCACATTTGAACATGTGCAATATCTCTCCTCTGGAGCCTCATTCCCTTCCCTTCCAAGTCTGCTCTGGTTTCTTCACCTAAGTTCGTATAACGGCATTTAAGCTCTTTGTGTCAGGACACATGTTCTCTGCATCCAGGGAACTGCTCTATCTTTTCCCAACAAGATTTTGATGTAAGTTATCTGTCAGCTTTTTTCCTTGACTGCTTTCCTTCTTGAAGAATATCTTTTGGCTCCCTTGGTCCTTAAGAGGTTGGTCTAACCCTGCCTCTTTTGCACTTTTTGGCTAGGTGTGTGTGTGTGTGTGTGTGTGTGTTTCAATGACTCTGCCTCCAGAGGCTGTTGGCTGGAGTGAGCTGGTTCAGCCTCTGCTGGGAGGAGGACAATTTCCTCCCCACAGGGACAGAGTGGCTCTGACTTAGTGAGTTTAGCTCCTATGTCAGATGTTTTTTGCCTCACTTCCTGTTTCAATTGGGATGAATCATATTCGAAAATATTTTCATCTTTTAGTGACATTTAATGACATGTAATTTTCATTGATATTTACCATAATCAACCTTAACCTTGCTCTTTTTCTTTTATTGAAAACATCAGCACAATTATTTCTGTTATTATCTGGCTTCCCTCAGTCTTTGTACTTTGCTTCATTAAAATGGACTTCTGCTTAGATGGGTTGAAAACAGTCTTTTAAAAAATTTCTGGAGACTCAGAATTCATTAATGGAATAATGAAAACTATGGTGGAAAAATGTAGATAGTTGGCAAATAGAGTGCTGCAAACGATTTTCAATTGACTTCCTCCTCAACTCTCCTCCCCAAACCGTGCTAATTACTGGGGGGTCTCCAACACTGAGCTTTTAATTTAACATTTTATAACATTTCTTTGAAATGACAAATGATCGAGTCTTTCTGTACCATATTGAGTTCTATCATTACAAGAGCCTATTATCAACTAAAAATTCTAGCCTCTTTGCCCTCACTTTCACACCCTTTTAGTGGCTAAAGGGAGAATCATTACAAAACCATGGAATTTCAAAACTGTTGCTTTTATATGCCTGCTTTCCCAGTGGTTGGCGGCCACCTGCTGCTGAGAAGCTGTTTCAAAGGGGAACTGGACTTAGTTCCCTTCTAAGCAAGTGTTGCAGCATGAATGTAGCATCAATCAAAATTTCTAACACAGTCGCATCCTCTTATTGAGTGCACTTCCTCAAAGACCTCTAGGCACACACCAAATGTGTCAGGCAGAGCCCTTTCCAAATCCAGACGTGCTTTCTGTACAGATGCCAGATTTCCTGGGACTGATGGTTACCACCCCCTAGTCCACAAATATAGTGAGTCTAAGACTGTCTGTCTGGATAATCTTCCTTTTTTGGTGTTTACTTCAAGTGGAAGTGATGTTATCCAGACCTGGGTATGAATGAGATCATGTCATGAGGGTTTGTGCTGATGTTGTTTCCACTCAGTCGTGTAGTGACATCAGGATCTGAAGCAGATGGACAGCTTTGATGACATTTCAAGGTCCCTGCCTTGCATGAATGCAACCTTCCATGATTGTTGGGAGATCACTCGGGAAATGAAGGCATGTAAGGTGGCAGGTCAACCTGTCTAGTTAGTCACAGCCATCGGAAGATACCATGGAGCTCTTGTTTGTATGCTCTGAAAAGACGTTTATGTTGTTACTTTTTGAAAAATAGATTTTGTATTTTAGAGCAGATTTAGTGCACAGCAGAATTGAGCAGAAGATACCGAGATTTCTCATATACCCCTGCATAGCCTCCCTATTATCAACATCCACACCAGACTGGTGCATTTGTCTGGGTGCACCCAGAGCCCATAGCTGACATTATGGTTTACTCTTGGTGTTGTACGTTCTATGGCTTTGGACAAATGTACAATGACATGTAGCCACTATTATAGTATCGTGAAGAGTAGCTTCCCTATTGTTGCTGCTTTTTTTTATTTTTATTTTTAATACACTTTGTCTTTGTGCAGATTGATTTCTTTAAGGGCCTACCTGAGAAGATGAATGGTTGAATTCTATTTTTCTAAGATTTTAGGCAGGAGAATGTTTTTCATGAATGTCCCATGAATTGTTAGTATATATTCTCTGACAAAAGGGTTCCATGACCACATGGGTTTGGGAAATGCTCTTGAAAAAAAATGATTGAGTCATCAATAGGCTATTTACATTGCTATTCTGGTTTTTATTTTATTTTATTTTATTTTATTGGTGAAGGGGCACAGGACTTTATTGGGGAACAGTGTGTACTTCCAGGCCTTTTTTCCAAGTCAAGTTGTCCTTTCAATCTTAGTTGTGGAAGGTGCCGTTCAGCTTCAAGTTGTTGTCCTTTTAGTCTTAGTTGTGTAGGGTGCAGCTCAGCTCCAGATCCAGTTGCCGTTTTCTAGTTGCAGGGGGCACAGCCCACCATCCCTTGCGGGAGTTGAACCAGCAACCTTGTGGTTGAGAGAACGCGCTCCAACCAACTGAGCCATTCGGGAGGCAGCTCAACTCAAGGTGCCATGTTCAATATTAGTTGCAGGGGGCGGATCCCACCATCCCTTGTGGGACTCCAGGAGTTGAACCGGCAACCTAGTGGTTGAGAGCCCACTGGCCCATGTGGGAATCGAACTGGCAGCCTTCGGAGTTAGGAGCATGGAGCTCTGACCGCCTGAGCCACTGGGCCGGCCCGCTATTCTGGTTTTGACATATGAATGTATGTTGCCTAAATCAACTAAATTATCTAATTAAAACTAAATTTCACTTCTGAGAAAATGATGAAAAAACAACCATGAATAACCTAGCAATTTGTCCTCATGTCTGTTTTTAAATTAGCATTCCCTTAAGGATTTCATCTATCCATTTGTTTATTTATTCATTTAACAAATAACCTATGTTGTACCTTCTCTGTGACAATACTTAGGGAGACACTGCGACTTGACAAAAGGGAGAGTGTGGCAGAGGTGGCTAGACACCACACTCCTTCCTACTGAAGGATATTAGTTTATCCTAATGTTGAGTCCATAACAACCCAGGACAAAAACTGTTTCCCAGCTTCCCTTGCAGTGAGGAGTGTCATGTGACTAAGTTCTTGCTAATGGGATGTGACCTTGAGGGCTGTATGCAGGGCTGTTAGTTGGCCTCTCTGCACTGGCCTTGGTGTACGTGTGTCAACAGCTGGCAAAATGGAAGCCATGTAGTTCAAATGGCAGGATAAGACAGAAAGAATCTGGGACTTTTATGCTATAGAATGTCATAATAGCCTTTAAATATGTCTGATTAGACCATTATCTGAAAGAAATAAACTTCTATCAATTCAATTACTGATATTTTGGCCTTTGTTATATTTTGGCTAAACCAATAACCTAACTGATTCAGGAAGGATTTCCAGTTATCAGGTATTATCATACGATTGGTAGGTGAGATATATAGGAACTCTTTAAGTCAAATGATGTATAACCACTATCTCAGTTTATATAAAAGGCCTGAATATAGAAAGGGAACATTTAGTGATTTCTTAAAGTTTTCATTCCCACATGCTGAAGGAAGAAAAGGCCCAAGGAACTGAAGTTACTTTAAGTAACAGTGGAGAGAAGGCACAGATTCTTTTAGCCAATATACATAGAGAAATAGGCTAGCTTTAGATATTACAGCTGAATTTTCCCAGTTGGCCCAGGGTTACACAGACACTTGACATGGATCCAAAAGTTTTAAAATAACCAACATCTATTTTTCTAATTCCTTCTCTACATCTTTGTAAAACAAATCCTGGCATTGTAAACTTCCTTTGACCAACACACTACCTCTATCCCACATAGTGGGCATAGGTAAAAACACAAGTATATATTTTGATGTGAATTAGGCAAACAATAGCTTTTTCTTCCTAAACAAGGGAAAGAGAAACCTCAGTTTGTTACTAAATGTGACATTTTAGATCTGAGTAGACGAAAAGAACCATGTGAAATCTTCCACACAGTTAACAAGATGTCACTTGGTGAGAGAATTTTCATAATTAATGAACTAGTTCAATTTGCTCTGCCATTTGACTTTGATTAATACATCGTAGAGTTTTCCCACTGGGACTCTTTCCAGTTGGTTTGGGAAGCTCTTATGTCTATTTTCTGTGCATGTGCACGGATCAAAGTGCTGGCATCCAATACCTTCCTCATTAAGTCAGGGAGCAGTCATGCAAACTCAATGGCAGTGCCCAGGACCCTGCACCAGCCATCTGACCCAGGCAGACAAACCAAAACACAACAAACATAAAATCCAAACCAAAGCTATTTGGAGAAGACATTACACTACTCATTTCATATTTTATAGAGTCTTAGAAGGAAAATTTATATAATTAAACTTTTATTCCTAATTCTGCCATGGATTTGGCAGACAGGATGAAATGACTTTAGCATCATCTTTAAACCATCTGATTAAATTTGCTTCATTGAAAATACAGTTTATGGAGATAAATGACTTGTATGACAAATTGTGTTAGTCAGTGTCCAATCAGTGCATTTTTCTGTTTAGAAGCCACTGTAAGTATTTCAAAAAAGGCATTTAATACAGAGAATTTGTAATAGTACCCAATTTGAAAGGGATGAAGGGACAAAAATGGGAAGGCGAGGTTACCCACAGATCAGTAACTGCAAGAAGCCACTATCCCCTTATACCTAAGAAATTGAAGGGAAGTCTTGCTGAATCATTAGCGTTGTTACTACTAAAACTGAGCTGACTGAGCAGTGACCTAGAAGCCACACTCGCCAGCCTTTGCTGCTGTTGCCCCCGTCACCAGAGGCACCCCTAGAAGGTGGAAAAATAGCATCTCCCTTACTCTCACCTTCCAATTTGCTGCTGATGCTCCCATTGGTAGAACCCAGCAGGAGTCTGGTTGGCAAGGGAGTCTGGGAAATGCAGTTTCCAGGCTTTCTGCCCCAGAGTCAGAGAGGAGGCTAAAAAGGCAGAGTGTGGAGCTGAAGAACAGGAGACTATAGTCAGCACCCAAGTGTTTCCAAGGACATATACTGTATACATTTAAAGTAGATGCACATTGCTTGATTAAGGAATGAGGTAATATTTTATTACTAGTCAAGATATCACCCCTTTAAATCCATCTCTATGGAATCATAAAATTATAATCTAGCATATATGTACAATTTTGAAGTTGTATGGAAGGAAGTAGATATTATATTTAAAATGTTCATGTTAATATTTATTCAGACTAATTATCTGACTGGTTTTATTGGTAAGAAACAAAATCAAAACTATCATTTACATCCTATGCCTTGGCCATGCCAATCCTTTCTTTCTATAATAACCAAAAAGGATCAAATTCAAACAGAAATGGTACTGAAGAAATGAGATGAAACATAGCTTAAACTTTATATATCTCTCATTTTAGATAAGGTGCCAGGTGGCCTCTTCTCTGGGCAGATATAGTCCCAGAAGCAACCCTAGCCCAACAAATACCTTGGAGAGATGTGAAATGCTACAAGAACCTAATGCCTCCTGGTGGGCTTCTGGTGGTCAAAGCAAGTCAAGGACTTGGAGATCTGAGGAAACAGACATAAGCCCCTCGCCCCACCTTGTGGCCCACCAGTGTTTTATGGGAAAGCCATTAATAAAAAGAAAAAAGCCTGTCGGTCTTAGTGGCATTGTAGAAACAGGACTGGATAATTTTCTTTTATAAATTCATTCTTATCTCTTCATGTGAGTCTGAGAAGTGTGTCCGGAGGGCATTTTCCTCACTGATTGGAGGTGACTTAACAGACTGCCAATTACTGTCATTTACAAGCCCAATCATAGAGCTGGAAGATCTAGGCGGCTGCTTCCTCCCGAGCAGTGCGGGGCAAGTGGGAGCAGTCGAGACCACACTGAGAGGCCAGGGAACTGTAGACAAGTAATCTGCTGGGGGAAAAGGCCCCTTTGATCTTCGCACCAGACAGCAATTTCA
Source organism: Rhinolophus sinicus (assembly GCF_057876585.1). Lineage (NCBI taxonomy): Eukaryota > Metazoa > Chordata > Mammalia > Chiroptera > Rhinolophidae > Rhinolophus > Rhinolophus sinicus. The sequence continues at coordinate 7,882,012 of NC_142517.1, forward strand.
GCAGAAGCAGAGTCGACATGGTATTTATTTATCGTAGTGGGACGGGCATTACCGTCTTGCATGTGTAGGGGTTGCCAAGAGGAAGTAGAGATGATCTTTAGCTTACCTGCACCTTAAGCTGTGCAATAGGAAAAGGTTCATGTTTTTCTTAAGTAGAAATGGTCTGAATATTTAATAAAGGCAAATCATTTTGTTATTTAATGTTTTTAAATGGTGCGGCCAATTTCAGCTCATGCAAGGTTGGATGCTTGCCAGGCAACTTGAGTCTGGTAATGGCTATTTTCTTTTTGATCTTTGGGGTGGACTGCAAGCATTCAATCATTTTTGTCAAATTCAGTATATTGTTTGCCTTCAGGTTTCCTTGGAAGCATCTGCTCTCAGTCTCTAAGGAGAGGACAGATCTGTCCGTGTACCCTTGGAAATGCTTCTCGCGTGTCGTTATGCCAATTTGAAATATCAGGACGGCTGTTTATACAAGTATAGAGTGGTTCAAGGAAGAAAGTGGGTCTGGATGAAGTGGCATCTACTCATGTCCTTTGTCCTGGTTACAGGACAAGCATCTCATCACAAGCCATTCTGCCTTGGTCAGAATCTGAGGATGTCGCAGTATCTTCAGAAAGGGTTAATGGAAGCTGCAAGAGGACCTGTCTGTGGAACTTCTTGGTAAAGCCCCTGATTCAGCTCATCAGAATGTACTGGTTTCGGAATCACGGCCTTTTCCTGAACTAAGTAAGTTATGGTCCCTCAAACTGGACAGGATGTAGGGCGTTTATAACAGCCGTTGTCATTCTGATCTTCAGCATATGCCAATAGACTATCAATCAATCAATACTGAGCGAATGAACAAAATGAGTTCTCTGCTTATGGCCGTTGATTTCCTGGTAGAACTCGCCTTTTTCTAGTGTCTACAGGAAATGTCTTCCTCATTTGTGTGTTTGTCTGCCAGGCCTGCCAGTTCTCAGTCAGCCCCGGACGGGTGGCGTTCTGAAGCATGCACCATGTGACATGTCCGGCAGATCAAAGCAGGGATTTCAGGGCTGACTGCAAGGGGAAATGGTTAGTAATTAATAAAAGGATGTGGAATTGGTCATGTTGACTGAAAGAGCCCAGAACCTTGGCGAAGCACTCCCAGAGGCTGCCAAGATAAAAAGAGTGGCTGCACTGAGTTATGTGTGAGTGAAGCTTGCAGGTGTTAATGCCACTGGGTGAGGGGAACAGAGTGAGAGATTTACTCTCACCCAGGCCACGGGCTCACCGATTGTAAGAGCCTCTGCCACTCTAGCCATAGTTTAGGTTTGTTTTTAAGTGGAGCTGACAGGGGCCATTGGGACATACAAAAACTTGATAATGATGTTTAATTCTGAAAGCCAAGCTGTGGTTTCTCATTTGCCATTTCTGGCTTTGCAACGCTTCATGTCAACATGTTTTGTTTCTAGATTTAGGATCAAAGAAACCTTTCTCTTGCACTTGCTCATTTCCCTCCCTCTGCGCAGTCCAACGCATCAATGAAACCGAATATATTCCCTGGGAATGTGAGAGCCTGCTGGCTTCTCCACCATGGCTGTAGCCACTGCACACTTTTTTGGTATCTTGACGGTGAGGAGTAGAATGAGGGGACACAGATAATGGATGTTGGGAAAGAGTTTATTAGAGGTGAGACCCATCTCAGCCAGGCACTGGTGAGTATGCCTTGGTAAGTCTCAGTTAACAAGGTTGAGAGCTGTAGAATGTCTGTGTGCAACTGTGTGTGTGTGTGTGTGTGTGTGTGTGTGTGTGTGTGTGTGTGTGTGTGTATCTATTCTTGGGAGTTGGCAAACAAATCATGGAACCGCCAAAGAAATTTCCACTGATTGGTTGGGAGACCTGTGAGCTTATAAGTAGCCTCATTGGGTTTGTGAGCCATTTTCCCAAGGGAACGATGATGTTTGATTCCTGTTGCAATCTTCATAAATCTCTCAGGATGTGACGTCCCTGTAAGGAGTAGATTCTGTTGATCTGACCCAAGTGACAGTGCAATTTGTTAACTTCTGGATGAATTTTTTCCCCTTGTTCTTTGCCATTCTTCAGCCTTCTTCCAGCTCCTGCCAACCTCCTTCACATAGATCAATGCCAGGGACATCATGACAAGTTGGGGAAGCATGGACATTGGAATTTGTTGGTTCATCTGTGGGGGTTTAGAGTGAAGTTCCCAACCTTGGAGCAGACTTCAACTTTATCGGTAATCTTGTATATTAAGAATGGTTTGAAGTAAGTGTGACAGATGTTGAAATAATAAGCAATTATGGGCATTGGGGACATGGATGTTTGCTAATTTCTCTGTACTCACCTGTAATTTCAAAGCACACAAATGTCAGTTGTGGGAATGGAAGGCTGATGTGGAGAGGGGTAAGAAATGACAGACAGACAGACATATGCTGGGTGCCTTCAGATCTTTATGAACAAATATCCACATCACCTGTCTATCATCTTTTATGATGTGTATCAGTTTTTATTATGCCACATGATGCCGCATAGTAGCACCCCAAAACTCAGTGGCTGCAAATAAAAATGAATCGTGATCGCTCATGTGGGCTGTCTGGGTGGCTAGGCCACTGTCCCAGGTATCTGTCATTCTCCCCTGGGGTTGGGAGATTAACCACCAAGTTAGCTGGGGCATGTTTTCCTGGTGATGGCAGAGGGGCAGGAAGAAAGTGGAAATGAGTGAGGCTGCTTAGGCTAGGGAGTAGCACACTTTCCTTCCACCCACCAACTGAGGTCAAGGAAGTCACATGACTGAGCCCAAGGTCAACGGGCAAGGAAATACAGTCTAGTTGCAGCAAAGCTGGGCAAGGGTGCGGACGTAAAAAGGGGCTAAGATTTGGCCAATCTTAACATACTATATGTAGAGAGACTACATTCTCTATACAAAATCGTACCTCTATAAATATAAATTATAGCAATATGATGCATTTTATTATAGTATGCACTATATATACTTAATAATATCGTACATACGATTCCATATATGGTCTTATATCCTATGTACATATGTGATTCCAGTGAGAACGCGCATATCTGGCTTTCTCCGAGTTCTTGTTGGCTCTCGCACCCTGATATGGTTACGGCATCTGGAGCTTCTCTGTTACATGATGATCTCCCTTGGAAAAGAAACAGCATCCTAAACTTTTCTATTGTGGTTTTTTGATTCACTGGCTGCTGGTGTGTCCCAGGCAGCTTCTGGGGTCTGGAACCTCAGTCGTTTTCACGTGCAGTCCTGCTAGCTTGAGCTGGAGGAGCCAGCCTGCATTTCCCTGAGATGAGAGTTTTTCCAACAAACTCTTAGAAGTAAGGACATTTTGCTTCCAGATAGGAAATAGTATTATGTCTGAGGCAGCCATCTCTGTCCCCACCTCCTTGGTGAGGCTCTCCCAGCAGTGATGGGGCCATCTGCATCTCTCCTTCCCTAGACCCCCCACTGGTAGCATGCAACAAGGAGGCCACTGCGTGTGGCAGCCAGCATGGTCTGTCATCCTCTGTATCAGCTGGGCAATGTCTGGGCAGTGTAGGCAAACACTTCACTTTATAGCTGTTTGTTGCCTCTGAGCAAATATTACGGAATGAAGAGGTACTTTGCTAAGCACTGGGAATACTTTCTAGTGGGGAAGAGAGAGACAAAGAACTACTACCCACGGGGAGAATGAGAGTGCAGTGATGGAAGTGTGACCACACGTTGACTGTGGGGGCTCTTTTAGAAGGAAAGGGGGGCCTCTCTGAGGAGATGACATTTAAATTGAGTTCAGCATGATGGGAAGGGATCAGTCACACAAAGAAATTTCCAGGTAGGGAGACCAGCAGGTGTCAACATCCCCAAAGAGTAACAATCTACCCTAAAAACTCCAACTTCCAAAGGCACTCTCCTCTGACGCACCCACACTTGCTTATGTTTCAAAGGAAAGCCTTCTTTCAAAATTCTTTCAGAGCCCCTGAGTGCACTTGGAGGGCCTACTTCCAACAGGATTGGTTATTTATTTAATGTTTTTAGTAGACTTTATTTTTTTTAGAGCAGTTTTGATACACAGCAAAATTGAGCAGAACTTACAGAGAGTTCCCATATACTCCCCGCCACCACCCAGGCACAACCACCCCCATTGTCAGCCTCCCCACCACAGTGGTATGTTTGTTACAACTGATGGACATACACCGACACGTCATCATCACCCAGGGCCTACAGTTGACAGAGGACTCACTCTTGATGATGTGCATTCTGTGGGTTTGGACAAACGTGTAATGCCATGCAGCTTCCATTATAGTGGATGCAGAGCAGTTTCACTGCCCTAAAAATCCACTGATTGCTTCTGTTAGAGTACAGTGAAACCTCACAAATGGCATTTACACAGCAAAAGAAGAACAAAGGAAAGGGGTCAGGGCAGCTTTTTTCCCCTCTCTTTAAGATCATAAAGGTCTTTCACGCGTGGAAGGGAGGCTTTTATTAACTAGGCATTTGTATCATAAACATAATTCCCAGACCAGCAGGAAAGTCCCAGAATTCTGAGTCACTGATGTCTGAATAGATGTTTTGTAAGGCCAAGCATTTGCTTTTACAAATAAAGCATTGATGAACTAAACAGTTGCTTGAAATGAATAGGGAAACTTTTGAAATGTGCACTTGGCCTTCAGAAGGCAGTGCTGTGATTTATAACAATTTTTTCCTCTTTAATCTGTATTCGCCTTACAAGAAAATCTCTCCTTTTGGTCACACATCTTCACCCATGCCTGGTGTGAGGAGCCCTGTATCTGCAAATAGCAAAACAATTAAACACAATTTCATGTGAAAAAACAAGCTATCCACGACATACATGCCAGATCCTTGGTTTGTGGGACACAGGGCTGCTGTGGTGTCTTTTCTCATGATGGGAGGTACAAGAAAACCAGGCAGGATTCTGCTTGTGAAATACAGTTTTGTCAGGAGTAAGATCGGTGTGGTTTATTTCTTATTTGGGCTGCTGGTAACACAACTGAGATGTTTTAATACATGTGCGCACTGCACTAATAGAAAGGTGGAGAAATAGAACTGGAGAGGGTTCAGAGAGGGGCAGAGAATCAGGTATGTGAGGCTCCAGGCTCTGATTTATATTTATAAGAACTAAATACCTCATGAGGACTTGGCCTTCCCAACAGCAAATGATGGGAAACACTCGCTAACCACACATACTTGTAGGGAATGAGATTAAAAAAGAGAGAGAGAATAATTTAGCTTGGGATGAGAGCTGGAGATGGGTTGGGAACTCAGCGGATGGAAGTTAGGCTGATAGGAGAGCCTCCTTGTGAAAATAAGGTCATAGAACTTCAAATTAAAATAGCGAGGACATGGGCTCCAGTACCCTTTTCCCTCTCTCTCTACCCTAAACTTTCCATTTTCTTAACCCTTCCAAACAGATTATTCATTGACTCATACTGCCCGTCTGGGCAAGGAAGTCCATTCCGAGAGACCTCTCCCTTCTCCCCACCATCATGGAGATAAAGGGATCCTGCTGTCTGTCCCAGGAGGCCGGGGAGGAGAACCATGGCCTGAACATGTAGGCACAGCTCCCGCAGCCATTAGGAATCTCCAAGTCCTCTTCTGTTGTTCGTTGGGAGAGAATTGTTCTCCGCCCTGGGTCTGTAGGTCCTGGAGTTGGGTCTTAAAGCTCATCTGATCTTTCACCTGATGCAGGACCTCTCTGTAATAATAACAATACTGAACTGACAGTCACTCGGGCTCTTGCTTGAACGCTTCTGGTGATGAGTAAGTCAAGTTTGGAAGTGTCAGCTCATTCACTGATGTTTGTCCTGGGTCCATCTGATAGTCACAGTCATGGCAGTACAATGTAACCTGGGGAATTTCACCTCTTTATTTCCTGGGACCCACTCTGATAGAATGTTCTGGGAAGGGTGCTGGCATCATTATTATTTGAAACTCCTCATGTGATGTCAGTGGGCAACTGAGGTAGAGAGCGATGGCTCTGGTGTTAGAATTCCTGTTTTACTGACTAAAGTCAGCTCTCCTGAAGTCACCACCCATCCATGCTAATTCTGTCCTCTGGAGCTGATCCATTTCCTTTTTTATGTGACAGCCTTTCAGACATACAAAGTTGATAACCTGCCCCATCTCTTCCCGAAGGCCTTTTCTTCTCCAGGCGAAGTCACTCATTTTTTCAACAGTTCCTCCTATGATGTGGTTTTATGCCCCTCACTATCCTGATCATAAGCTATTTTGTCTGCATGCCACTTACGGTGTGTGTCTCTTCATGCTTTTGTTTCATTGTGAGCTTGCTGTCAACTAAATCCCCTCAATTTTCTCCCACAAAAAGCTTACAGCTTAGCTGGGAAGACAAGCCTGCCAGCAAACCAAAGCTTCCCCATCCTGTAATTATGAAATTGATTTTTAAAGTCTAAATGCAGCACTTTTATTTACCTTTACTAAGTTTCATCTTGTTGGGTTTTCCTATTTAATTTTGGCCTCCAAAAGTACTATCTATTTTGTAAGCCATCTTCATATCAACAGTCACAATAATAGGCTCTGTTTATGGAGTACGAGCACCTTATTGAGTGTAAATGCTTATTGACTGGAAGCACCACCAGATTGGATTGGAACAGAAGGAACCAGAGCCCCAACTTCTAGGGGTAGGAAAGAGGTGGAGAATGCTACAGAATCACCAACTAAGTGTTCTGATAGAAAAAGAAGGATGTTCAGAGGCAGAAACAAGCACCCAGAGGGTGCAATCAAGAGCTCCTGGGGAGCCCTGGGCCCTAGACGAAACTTGCACATCTAGTCATATGCAGCTGGGGGGCAGAATGCTCTGGACCAGCGCTACCTGCGTGCCCCCTGTTTCTCCCTTTTCTGAATGGAGGCGTCTGTTTCGGTTATCCTGTGCTTGCTGCGCTATTGTGTGCAGTGTGTGTTTGTGTGTGTGAAGGGGTGGTGGTGGTGGTGGTGGAGATAGCTTGTCTCTAGAGTTCACAGTATTCAGATGGTGATGAACAGGACTCAATGAGTGTATCCAAACAGCCACACACAGGGAGCTTCAGTTACACTTGGACGTGGTTTAGAGGGATGAGACTTCTGGCCTGTCTTGGGAGAGGTATGTGTATTTTGCACGTGTGAGGTATGTAAATATTATGTCTCCTGGGCTTTGTAACTATTTGACCAATAGAATATGGTGAAGAAGCTGTGCTGGTTTTCAGGCTTAGGCCTTAAGAAACTGGAAGCTTCTATTTCCTGTCTCTTGAGATGTTTGTTCTTGGAATCCAGCCACCATGTTGAGAGGAAGCCCAAGCTGCCCTGTGGAGAGGCGTCCATGGAAGCAGAACCGACAGCTGGAACAATTGCCAGCCACAGGAGAGAGTCACCCTGGAAGCGGAGGTTCAGCCCCAGTGTTGCTGTCCCCACTTATACCGGGTGGAGCAGAGATGAGCCATCTTTACTGAGCCCCCACTCAAAATCAGATTCACATTCACGGTAAATCATTGTTGTTGTTTTAAGCCACTAAGTTTGGAGTGATTTGTTTCAGAGCAGTAGGTAATAGAACGGCACCAAGCGCTGTGCTAGTGACTTGTCATATATTTTCTTATTGAATCCTCCCAACAACGCTGTGACATACGCATTATTTCTCCTCCTGACAGATGAGAAAACGGAGGCACCGTGATTTTAGTAACATACCCAAGGTCAACCAAGTAGTAAACGGCAATATTAGGATTGAAAATGGGCAACCACGTATCATTCTTTGAAACTCTAAAATGCTGAGTAGGACGGGGCTGAGGGCAAGAGAGCCACGCAGCCATTTAACAGATACCTGCAGAGCACACTTTGTAGAGAGAAAACGAAATGAAACAGTTTGCTAAAAAGTGGTAGCTTAGGGGACAGACATGAAAACAAATAAATACAGTTCAATATTGCTGTGAGAACTAAAGTGAAGAGATACACCTATGTTTCCAGTTCTTTGCAGATTTTCTACTTGCATAGATATGTAGGTTGTACATGTTTTAATAAAAACGATGGTCTATAAATATTCTATATTTTCCTTTTTCACCTCTTTGTCTATCACTTATAGGCGTCCACTATTTTAAATTGATGATCATAATTTATTAAACGGCTCCCTTGTTAGCTGTCTCTGATTTTTTTTGCAGTTGCGTGCACTATTGCATCAGATATCTTTATATATATAGCACCTATGTATTTCTTTAGGAATTGTTGGATCAAAGGTTATGATTGTAATGTTTAAAAATTATTATGAGAAAAGCTTTATCAATTTGTACTTTTACGAAAAAATCATGAAAGGGTCAATTTCCCCTCTACTCCCAACCTTATGAACATTGCTTTAGTACAAATTTTTGCCATGGGAGAATAAAGTGTTATTCTTGTTTTGATTTGCAATTTCATGATTATCAGATCATTTCATTTGCTTTTGGACATTTGTACACATATTTTTGAGAATTTCTGATTTACATCCCTTCCTGCTTTCTATCTTTTTTAAAAAAGTGTTTTATTCTTATGGATTTACACAGATTCTTAAAATATTCTAGATATAACTCTTGTTAATTATTGCAAAGGCTTTCTCCAAGGCTGTAGCTTGTATTTTTATTTTGCTTAAGGAGTCTTTTCTTGTGGAGGCATTAAATTTTCATGAGAACGAATCTTTTGTTTTTGGAGTTTCTGGTTTTGTCTTGGTTAGGAATGCCTTGCTCCAAGGTTATAAATTCTCTGTATTTTTCCCTAATGTTCATAGCTTTTTTTTTCTTTTTAAAAGTTTAATTCTTCAATCCATCTGGAATGTATTTTGGAGTATGCTTTGAGGAAGGGAGGTCTCCCTTAATTTTTCTTAATAAATATCTAATTGTCTCAACGCCATTTGTTTAGTTATTCATTATTTTCCCACTGAATTGCAGCTTTATGAAAATGACATATATATTTGGGACTCTTTCTGGATTCTGTTTTATTGATTGATTTTTCTATTCCTGTACCAATAGCACACTCTTTTCATTAACACGTATTTGAAGTATGTTTTGATGTTTAATAGTAGTCACCATTAATCTTTTCAAAATATTTGACTGTTCTTATATACTCTCTCTGCATGATGAACTTTGAAAACAACTTGCCAGTTCCATAAAAAATTCTGCTGGATGTTGATTTATATTGCATTGAATTTATAGATTAATTTGGGAAGAATTGACATCTTCATAACTTTTTATCTTCCCATCCATAATGACTGCATTTACTGCATTGTTTTTTTAAAAAAATCATTGCATTTTATATAGAGATTTTTAATCCTTGGTCTCAACTCTACGAACTCTGATTTAATTAGTTTTGTTGTGATTCCAATATGCACCCAGGGGACAAAACCACTCATATATATATATATATATATATATATATATATATATATATATATATATATATATATTATATAACTTAGTTCTTGTATGTTTTTCATTAAGCTTATTTATTATGCATCTGTTTGTTGCTATTGATAACAATATTTCTAAAAGTATTAAAGGTAGACTCCTACTTTATACCTCATGCCAAATTAATTCCAGATGAGTTAAAGAACTATATATAAAAAAGTATACTATAAAAGTATTAGAAGAAAATATGGGAGGTATTCAATTTGTTATGGTTGACTTGTGTGACAGTTGACTTGACCTTAGTAGAAACTTCTAACCTTTCATTATTCAATATAATATTTTATGTGAGTTTTTCCCTAGGCTACATGATTTTACATCCTTTCTTAGTAATACAAATTTTTTAAAATCTGGAAAGCATGTTGAATTTTATCAAGTAAATTTTGGAATACATTGAGATGAGCATAAATCTGTCGATGTAGTTTACTACATCATAAATTTCTTAATATTGACCTGTTTTTACATTTCTAAGTAAATTCTGCTTGGCTGTGCTTAAAAATTAATAATATATTCTTGAATTTGATTTGCTAACATATTTTTTAGTGTTTTAAATCTATGTTCATGTATTCATAGGTAACTTTGACCTATGGCGTTACTTGTTTTTTGTTTTGTGCTGTGTCTTGTTTTAGAATCAAAGTGATGCTGGCTAGCTGTGTAGAATTAGTCTGGAATCTTTCTATTTTGTATACTTTTAGATAAATATATAATTTAGGGATCATTACTTGCTTCAAGGAGTAGAAATCCCTATAAAATTATTTGAACTTGCTGCCTTTTTTTTTTTTTTTAGAGGCAACATGATAATTTAATGGTCATCAAACTGATTCTGTGCCCAAATCACTAAACCATGATCTGCCATCATCTGAATTTGGTCAATCTTGGTTTACTTTAGAGAAAAAGAATTTTCAAAGATAAAAAGTGAAATTTTCACAATACTTCACTTGTGCCATTATTATGGCTTCTACACAGTATTATTAAGAAGTTAAATCTAAAGTCCTTCCAAAGACGAATGTAACTCACAACCCAGCCTCTTTTTTTTCTTTTCTTCTCTCTCTTTTTTTTTTAGGATTTGAATTTGCCTACCTCTTAAATTCTTATAAGGGTATTAATATAGTCACCTGTTCACATTTTTCTATCTCTTCTTGGGTCAATTTTGATTAATTCATATTTTTATAGAAAAATCAGGCACTTGTTAAGATTATCACATTTTTATATAGTATTGTTTGCTTTTATTTAATAAAAACTTATAGCTAGAGTTATGTCCCTTTTTTCATTGCTAGGTTAATTGATATTTGGAATATTAATTCCAATGAGTTACTTGGAATATTAATTCCAAGTTAACTATTTGGAATTAATCTATTTCTCTTTCATACCCCAAACAAAACTAGAACTTTAATGTATTTTCACTCCATTTCCAACCCCATCACCTCCCATATTGAGATCTTCTGGAATTTTTAGCTACAGATTATTGTTAGAAATTTTAGAAGATATTTCCAAACCATGTTTTATTGGTTTCTCTGTTTCCTGTTGGTTCTTGGGCCCCACATCTCTCCCCTTTTTAATTAATTTCTTTTTTTTTTTGCTTGATTAACTCTATTAGAGAAAGCTTGTGTGTGAATCTTTGAAGGTCTGTGAAAAATGTCTTTATTTTGTTTTTCCTTTTCAATGCCAATTTGAATAGGAATTAGATTCTAGATTCAAAGTAATTCTCCCTCAGAATTTTTAAGGTATAATTGTGTTGTCTTTAATGTCAAGTATTGTCAAGAAGAAATTTGATGCTGCTCAGATATACTCATTCATTTTAGATAGGCTGTTTCATTCTCTCATGAAGTATTTAGGATTTTCCCTTTATCCTTGAACTTCTGAATTTTATCACAATGTGTCAAAGGGAAGGTAGCTTTTTGGCAAGTGATGGATATTTTCAATTCACATGTTTCTTCAACCTGGAAATTTTTCTTTTAGTTTCTTGATTACTTGTTCTCCATTTGTAGATGTTTTCTATTTCTAGAACTTTCATTAGATGGACTTTATAACTTTTTCCATTTTTCCCTTTTGGTGACATAGTCTTAAATAATCCCTTGGCTCAATTTTCCAGGTCAACAAGTTACTATTTAACTGAACTTTCTCCAATTCCACTTGCCCGGTGAGTGTTTTACTTTCTGAATTAATTTAAAAAATTTCTAAGATTTCTCAAACTTTCTTACATAATAGCTGATTTTTAATTTATGAATATGATAGCTACTCATATTTCCGAAGCATGACATTTATATTAATCCTCTTCTATTTGCTTTATGAACTCTGTTTCTTTTCATATTATTTCTTCTTTGCTGTGACTCTGTGCCACTCTTCCATTAAATCTTTGACTCTGTTTTGTCTGCTCATCTTTGTTTTGTTTGTTCCTCTGTTGTTGCTGGTTCTGATCACAGTTGCTCATCTCTGGTGACTGGAGGTTGGGCAGGAGGAGCTGCTGGGAGGGTGTTCTGGTTTCTCATTTTGTCTCCCAGATCTACATCGTGCCCTAATCAGCCTTGCTCTGGGCCCCCGGAGGCTGATCTCTGCATCACTGGGCTCCTTTGCCCACTGCCTTGGTTCATCTGATGGAAGACTCCTGCTGAGTCTGGACAGGAGGAAATATTGGAATATTGGTCTCCCCTTCTCCTCCACCCTCCATCTCTCATCCTGGTTTGGGCTATAGGTTCTTCTACCTATAGTCAGAACTCCTGGCTGGACACTCCTCTTCTGTGGCTACTGCTCTTCCTTGTTTCCTGTAACTGCTCCATCTCCTCCCCCTTCAGGATTGAGGGAGGCAATGGTTTTCCAATATTGATAGCCTCTTGGACCTTCATCATCCCTGGATAGTTCCTTCAGCCCTGTCCTTACCTCTTGAAATAGTTTATTTGTGAATATCTCTTTGGCCAACCCGTCAAGTGTGCTGTCCATTTCATGTCAGCATCCTGATGGAGATGATGGAGTTGCTGGTAAAGTGTTTCCTTCTTGAGGCTTCTACTTATCTTCTCAGGGCTTCCTTGGTTATAGTATTAGTTGGGGAACTCATGTCAGCTGCAAGAAATAACCCCCAAATCTTCATAGCTTAATAAAGATTTGTTTCTCTCTGTTGATCTTGGGATCCTAATTCTTTCCATCTTGGGGCATTATCATCTTCTAGAGACTCCTTGTAGATCTTCACTGGATCCTTTACTTGTAGAGAAGAAAGAATGAGAATGATGGCATGGGACATTTCAGGGCCTAGCCTGGAAGGGGTACACTTCATTGCCATCCATTGGCTAGAAACTAGTTATATGATCTCAACCTAACTACAAAGGAAGCTCGCAAATATATCTTACTGTGTGCCCAGGAAGAGCATCATCTAGACTTGGTGGTTATCAAGCCATTTTCTGCCATAGCTTCAGGTAAATGATGCCTCTTAGGCTTAAGTGCCCCAATCCATCACTTTAACCTATGCTATATGTTGCTGTCGGTCACCACTCAGCTCAATAGGGAAAGAAGGGAGGAGCCAAGAGATGTGGCTACTGCACATGCAGTGACCTAGTTTTTTGCTCATTTGTCCCTCTTTCTTATTGGATCCATTGCTGCAGAGCTTGGAGTACAGTGTAACCACTCCTCTCTGTAGCAGCCTTCTTGTGCACAAGTGTTTTGTTGTAGTTTTCTCCAACAAGTTGATCCTGTCTGATTTTTGCCTTTCTGCTTTTTGTCTCAAAATTTTTGGTTAATGTTGGCTAATGTTTCTTGTTTTGCACAGCTGTTATGGCTTTGATATATTTAAAGCCAACTCTTGTGTCATTTCTAAGGATGTGGAGCAGGAAGAGAATTAGATGAATATACTAAGTTTGCAATCTTAGTCCAATGTCTTCACTATTTTGTGAAATATGTTGAGTATGGAACAATTGGCTTGGGAGGCATCCCAGTGTTCAGTGTGAAGAGGTTGATAAAAGAAAAACAAAATCATGGGCTACTTTGATAGACATATATTAATACCAGAAGGGTTACTGATTGTTCTGTATTCTCATAATATCAGGAACATTATTTCTAGCTCTGGATATTGCAATTTATGACGGATGGAGACAAGTTAGAGTTACCAACTGGAGGACATCAATGATGATGATTGTCCTGGGAAACATGTCTGATCAACAGTGGCTAAAAATCTGACATGTTTGGATCATTTTGTAATATTTTCTCCTTAGGAGTTTTGAAAATCACAGTTAGCAAAATGGGGATGATGTCTCCTTTTGAAAATATCCTTTCAAGTTATGCATTGCTAGGAGAAAGAGTATGCAGAATTTTGTTCAAGAGAACAGGTTGCAAAGTGTAAGGAATGAATGTACCCTTCCACAAAACAATAAAATGATCTTGTTTTGCCCTATTGTGTCTTTCTCTTAATAACAATGACTGGACGAAGGAATGAATGAATGAATTTATTACGTATCATACTGTGGGAAAGGGAATAGGATATTAGCCTTTCTTTATACACGCATCCATCTATCCATCCATTTATTCATTCATTCAAGACATTTATTGCATTCCTTTTATAAGCCAGGTACTAGTAAGATAGCAGTGTACAAAATTTATCTCCCTCATGGAACCTTATGTTCATTTGAGGGAAATGCAATAAATGAACCCATAAATGTACTGATGTGTGTGGTGAAAAATAAAGCTGAGTACAGTCCAGGGCCAAAATCCCAGCCAGAGCTTCTGATTGGCTGCAAGAGGTCATATGATCAGCTTTCCTCACCAGGTAGAGGAGCCAGTGGGGTAAGGGCATTTTCAGTTTCTGTTGTGATAGACTAGCATGGTGGGCAGTATGCATAGGTAGAAGGTTCCAAAAATGTTGAAAGGGCTAAGATGCTGACATCTGAAACCATGGCAAGACTGTTCGGCACAGTCTCCAAGGGTTTATATAATTCTTGGTGTAAATTGGTGCCAGTCCAACCTAGCTGTGGGGCCCAGGCTTACAGCCCAGTTTCCAGAACTGGTTTTTTTCCATCAACTTCTTTTTGGTTAACAATTTTGAGAAGAAACCCTTTTTACAATTTTGTTTTTAACAATGGTTTAGCTGAGGTTTAGAAGGAAAATCATTTTCTCGGTTGCATTCTATAATCAAAGTTCCCTTTTGTCACCGCACATGTAATCCATGAGGTATCTGAAAAATTTGCACCATGCATATTTTGAAGAAGAAGTCTTGCCTGAGCGAGGTGTTGGATGCTGGGGGCATTTTGGAAAGACATCTAGAAGATAAAGACGCCGTCTATGAGCTCTTAGGTAACCACAATATGGCTGAAGGCCCAATGTTGGTGATGCCAATAGATGGGCAAGGCAGTGGTTCAGTATATGAACAAGGGGACTGTTTTTTATTTCTACTGTGAAGCATTGTCTTTTGTTAAAATAACTAAGATCTTATTTCTGTGATTTTTAGGTAGCATTATGCAAAAGTAATGAATGAGCCCATGTTCTTGCTCTGAAAAGGAAAACAAGAAAATCCCATGCATGGCACTGTTAACTTTAATAAGGTCAAAATATCTTAGGACTAAAATGATTGTGTTTAAAAATGTAAGTCAGACCACTATACATGAATCTGTTAATTATGGACAGGAATAGAGTTGAGTGGTTAAGAGTTTAGGCCTAGGACACAGAGTGCTTGGGATTGAATCTTTGTTTTACTTCAAGATTTTGAGCATGGATCTTGGTGATGATTTTTAGAATTTGGCAACAAAAGTGAAAAATCAACAAGTGAAACTGTGTCAAACTAAAGAGCTTCTACACAGCAAAGAAAACCATCAACAAAATGAAAAGACAACCTAATGGGAGAAAATATTTGCAAATCATATATCTGATAAGAGATTAATATCCAAAATATATAAAGAACTCACAACTCAATAGCAAAAAAAAAAAAAAAAAAAAAAAAAATCCAATTAAAAAGTTGGCAGAGGATCTGAATAGACATTTTTCCAAAGAAGACATACAGATGGCCAACAAGTATGTGAAAAGATGCTCAACATCACTAATCATCAGGGAAATACAAATAAAAACTTCAGGAGCTGTCTATTCCAAAATAAAAGGTGTGCCCACTGGACATAAATCACTAAACTTTATGAAACTTTGTATTTATCACTATCAATCACCCTCCATGTCTCATACCTATATTATTAATGTTTTCCAAGCTAGTTTTTACACTCAAGATGAATACAGAACTTTTAATTATTTATTTTTATTAGTTTCATATGTACAAAACAATATAATGGTTATTTACACACCTCACAAAGTGATAAACCCAGTCTACTACCCATCTGACACTGTACATAACTATTAAAATACTATCGACTGTATTCCCTGTGCTGTGCTTTACATCCCATGACTATGCATATTATAATTAATTATAGTTGACATCCAATATTATTTTATATTAGTTTCAGGTGTACAGCACAGTGGTTAAGCATTTACGTAATTTATGAAGTGATCCCCCCAGTCTAGTGCCCATCTGACACCATACATAGTTTTTACAACGTTACTGAGTATATTCCCCAAACCGTATTTCCTATCCCTGTGATTATTTTGTGACTACCAATTTGTACTTCTTCATCCCTTCATTTTCCTCACCCATCTCCCAACCCCCTCCCGTCTAACAACCATCAGTTGTTCTCCGTATCTATGCATCTATTTCTGTTTTGTTTGTTCATTATTCTGTTCTTTAATATAAAAAGTCTATTATTGTTGTTTAATATAAGAACAACTCTATTCCTCTCCATAATTAACAGATTCATGTATAGTGGTCTGACTTACATTTTTAAGCACAATCATTTATGATCTTACATATAAGTAAGATCATATAGTATTTGTCTTTCTCAGTTACTTATCTTACTTAGCATAATAACCTCTAGGTCCATCCATGTTGTTGCAAATGGTAAAATTTCATTCTTTTTTTATGGCAGAGTAATACTCCATTGTATAAATGTACCACAATTTCTTTACCCAATCATCTATTGATGGGCATTTCAATTGTCTCCATATCTTGGTTATTGTGAATAGTGATGCAGTAAACATAGGTGGCATATTTTTTTTAAAATTAGTGTTTTGAATTTCTTTGGATAAATACCCAGGAGTGAAATTGTTGGGTCATAAGTTCTATTTTTTATCTTTCATTTTTTATTTTTTAAGGAATCTCCATACAATACAGAATTGTTTTTTATACTTTTAGGTCCAATTTGAATACACACTCTCCTTTATCATTTTCTTGAAGATATGGTAGGAATAGTTAAAATGGAAATGAAGATTTCTCATTTGAAAACTAAGTCCAAATAAATAGACCAATTGAGAAACATTAAAAAAAAAAGACCAAAATGAAAAACAGTGACAACACCAAATGCTGGCAATGATGCAGAGAAACTGGATGCCTCACACATTGCTGGTGGACATATAAAATGGTACAGCCACACTGGAAAATAGTTTGGCAGTTGTTATAAACACTAAACATAGAATTACCATATGAACCAGAACTGCACTTTTCGGTATTTATCCAAGAGAAATGAAAATTTATGTTCACACATGAGTGAAACTGTATGAAAACTTGTACTGTTCATAACAGCTTGAGGAGTAATAACTGAAAACTGGAAACAACCCAGATGTCTTTCGATGGCTGCGTACTATATGATTCCATTTATATAAGATTTTTGAAAAGACAAAGCTTAGAAATAAAGAAGAGATTAGTGGTTACCAGGAGCTGGAGACTGGGGTCTGGGGGATGGGAGGGAGGTGGGTGTGGTTATTTAAGGGCAGTATGAGGGATCCTGTGGTAGCAGAACTATTCATCTCTCTTGACTGTAATGGTGAATACATGAACCTACACATGTAATAAAATTGTATAGAATTAAATATACACAAACACACACACATAAGTACAAGTAAACATGGGGAAATGTTAGTTTTTTTTTTTTAGAAGAAAATGTCAATATGCTAAGGATGGCAGAGCAAGAAAATGGAAAGAGCCTGGGTCTTTGTTCATATTATTGAGCTGTTAATTACCATATTTTACCATGTATATAATGTACACGGTTTTGCCCAAATCTGTGAAGGCAAAATGAGGATTTGCATTATACATGGGTAGAACTAATTCTATCTCTATATAAATGTTTTTCATTATTTTATTTATGCTTATGAGTTAAAAGTGTAACTCTAGAAATCAATAACGATATCTGTATGCAAAATAGTACCCTAGAATACAAGAATTGGTTTTGTTGAACTTACCACAAACTTGCAATGATGAAGAGTTCTTGGCCCTCTATCATGCATAAATATCATAAATTTGTTACTGGTACATAAAATTTCTTGTACCTTGTATCTGTTCTTGTGTTTTGTAATTATTTGTTACACAAAATTTCTTGTACCATAATATGTTAAAAAAATGCTAGAATTCGTTTATAATACAAAAAACAAGTACTTAATGTAAATAAATAAAAATTTGAATTAAAAAATTAAAATGGAACATTTTTTCCCCTGAAAGTTTGGGCCAAAAATGTGGGTATGCATTATACACAGGAGTGCATTTTACACGGCAAGATATGGTAATCAACCTTGGAAATGTCCTAACTCTAGAACTCTCAGTGTTATATAATAAATTTGTTTAGATTTTTAAAAAAATAAAATAAAATGAGAATCTTAGGGGTATTTTTAAACTCAGATTGGCATTTTGAACTAGAAAACCAAGTAGTCTATGAGCCACAAATTGAGAAAACCTGGCCTAATTGGTGTCATCCATTAACACTTTAGGAAACATTCTGCCTATGCATATAAATTAAGAAATGCTCCAGGCATAGTTTCACACCAGAACTGTAGGAATGTAATTTTTCCTGGCTGAAGCAAGAGGAGGTGGGTCTGGCCCTCAGACTTGACACACAGCTAGAGAATCTGGTGGACAAAAGGATTAGTACATATCTTAAATCAGCACTCACAGTCCTGTCATTGGAAGAACAGAAGAGCATCCAAATGTGTAAAGAATTTTTATGAGTTTATTTGAGCCAAAACTGAAAACATGCTAAGAAGCAAACTCTTAAATGCTCCAGAGAATAAGAGTTTTGCATTTTTTACATACTTTTGGAATTAGGAGGGAATCTAAGGAAGATTACCGAAGGTGGTAGAAAACCAGGTAAAAGATAGTTAACAAGACCATGTAACCAGGTAAAAGATAGTTAACAAGACCATGTGCTCCCCTGAGGGTGGTTATCCCTTCAAGGGCTCTGGAAAAAAGGATTACTTCTGGTATTTCAAAGGTGTGTTAACCGAGATGCATAAGAACAATGGACAGGGCTTGCTTAAGGCAAAGATAAACCTTTTACTAAAAAAGTTGCATGCCTGGGGTGTTACCCACCATGACCCACCCAGTTAGGGATTTATGATCAGGTTACCCTGTGAAGTTACTTTCTATCACTGAACTTGTCTGTTTTATTATAGAACCCCTTTTACATCCACAGTCCCAATCCAACACTTGACCTCTGTCAAGATGAAGGGCGCTAAACAGTGGCAGAAGGGCAGGTTGTCTCCTTTCCTAAATTAAAGTAGATCCAGGTGCTTTGGATTTTAAGAAATTCAGCATAATTCCCTGATGATTCATCCAGGTTGTATGTATCAATAACTCATTCCTTTTTATTGCTAAGTAGTGTTTCATGGTATGGATGTACCAGACTTTGTTGATTTCTTACTTTTGTTGCCAAATTCTAAAAATCATCACCAAGATCCATGTCAAGGAGCTTCCCACCTATATTTTCTTCTAGGAATTTTATGATTTCAGGTTTTACATTCAAGTCTTTAATCCATTTTGAGTTAATTTTTGTGTGTGGTGTAAGATAATGGTCCAATTTTCCCAACACCATTTATTGACGAGACTGTCCTTTTCCCATTGTATAGTCTTGGTTTCTTTGTCATCAATTAATTGACTATGTATTGATAGGTTTATTTCTGGGCTGTCTATTTTATTCTATTGATCTGTGTGTGCCTGTTTTTCTGCCAATACCACACTGTTTTGATCACTGTAGCTTTGTTCTTTATATATTTTGTAATATAGTTTGAAATCTGTAGTCCTCTAGATGTGTGCTAAACCTGCTTTAGGCTGATGCTCCAGAACAAGCAAACAGGCCTCTTGGATGGGAAGACTAGGAGTATGTGTCACTTGGCTGTGGAAGTGGCAGCCTGCCAAGAACTCTCTCTCTCTGATAGTTACAGCCCCATGGGACCCAGTGTCGTGCGGGAGACCCTGCTTGCTGTGCCATTTGTCGTATGGGGTGCCAGGCGGGGTCTCTGCTCCCGCTCCCCACAAGAGAATGCAGGATATGGTGAGGCCAAAAAGCAACACCCACGGAGCCATAGATAGGGGAGTCATACTAGTATATTCTCGCTGGCGGCACTATACTCTCACTGGAGTCTGGATCCACACTGTCCGCAACCAGCCATCCTAACTGCAATCCACGCTTGCCAGCCCAGCCACCATCTTCTTGCTAGCCCCCATTCTTCCTGCTAGCCTAGCCACAGCAGTTATATTAGTGGCCAATGGCTCACTGGTTACAGCTGACGGCCATGCAATCACAGTTGATGGCCATTTACTACCTGAGCCAGTACCTGTCTATGTGAGGCCGAGAGCCTGGAAACTGCTTTCTGGGGCTCAGTCCCCACACCCAGGAATGAAAGTCCTTTGGTCACCAGGTACAGGCAGTCAAGAGGTGTCCCCTGGGCGGCAGCTGCAAAGACGTGTGCACCAGGCATGTGTGGAAGCTCTCTCAGGGAGGTATGGGGGGGGATGCGGGAGGGGGGCTGTAGAGGCAGCAGCTGTGGGAGGTTAGCGCCTGCGCTCTGAGTTCTCCAGAAGCAATTAACTAGACCCCCAGATCTATGTAATCAGAGAGCTGCATCTCAGGCCGCAGCCATGATAGGAAGCTAAGAGGAAGCTCAGTCTGTCCCAGCAGGACTGAGCTGGTGGGTCTGTTGCCTCTGGCTGTGCCCTGGAGGTGGTGGCCATTTATAAACTCTTTCTCTGCTGGGTATAGCTCTGTGGGACCGGCAAGAGGAAGCCCCACTGCCCACCAGAGCCAGGCCATGGAGAAGTGTGACGGGTGGCAGCAGCAAAAACCGGGGCGGCAGACGTGCGTCAAAACTCCCATCCAGGACATACTGGTGTTTTGGAGCAGGGCAGAAAATACAGACTTAAAAAAAGATGATGGTGCCCCCAGAAGGAGCAAGGTGGAGAGACAGAGTGAAGATGGCGCCCGGTAGTCTCCATCCCAGAGAGCAACCAGCAGGCACCAACGGTGTGTCAAGCCAGATGCCTCCCCTCCGGCCCGCGCTCCGCAGACGGGCCTCGCCCACACCATCTGGGCCCCTCCATCCGCGCTCCATGCTGGGCTGAGCCGGTGAGTCCTTGCGTGTTCGCGGGTGCTCAAGTCACTCCAGCCTGTGGGTCTCGCCGTTGCTTTTCAAAGCTAGATGTTTTGGGGGCTCGTCTCTCAGGTGCACGTCTTAAAAGTTAGGGGTGTCTGATGTGGGGTTCACATCCTTAGGTCCTCAAGGAACAGCTCCGGGTTTGAGTTTCTTCCAGACGCTGGGCCGCGTGGGGGTGGGGTTTGTGGCATGATTGTGTCTCAGAGTCTTCTACCTGTTTCCGTGTGGACCGTCTCTTATTCACCGAATTTGAAGGAGAGTAGGTGTCACCAGCCAATTTTTAGGTTTTTTTTTTTTTTTTTTAATCGGGGAATATTGGGGAACAGTGTGTTTCTCCAGGGCCCACCAGCTCCAAGTCGCCATCCCTCAATCCAGCCGTGGAGAGTGCAGCCCAGCCCCAACTCCAATTGCTGTCCTCAATCTTTAGTTGCAGGGGGCGCAGCCCACCATCCCATGAGGGAACCCAACCAGCAACCCTGTTGTCCAGAGCTCAGGCTCTAACCAACTGAGCCATCTGGCCGCCCCAGTTCTTAGGTTTTTTTTTCAGAGGGAGTTGTTCCATATGTACCTGTGGACTTGGTGTGTAGATTTGGTGTGTACAGTGAGCTCGGGATCCGCTTACATTGCTGTCTTGAACCAGGACTCCCCCTCGGCATAATATTGATTTTTTTCAAGGTTCTCGTGGTTTTACATGGCACCAGCATAGTTACTAAAGAATTGGTTGTTATCTGTAATGTCAGCCTTCAGAAGTTAATGACATAGCACAAATATTGCCATCTTTCCTTTACAGACCGTTTTGGATGTGTGTGGGGACAGAGCCCCAGAGAGCAGTTTCCAGGCTCTCGGCCTCACATGGAAAGGTGCTCACTCAGGTAGTAAATGGCCATCAACTGTGATTGCATGGCCATCAGCTGTGGTTAGTTGGCCATCAGCTGTAACCAGTGAGCCATTGGCCACTAATATAACTGCCATGGCTACGCCTGCAGAAAAACGGGGGCTAGCAAGAAGATGGTGGCTGAGCCTGCAAGCGGTGCAATGAGGGTTGAGAATTGTGTGGCTCCTATTTCGTTTCTCCAACCCAGCCTCCAGTGAGACCATAGTGGTATGACTCCCCTACCTATGGCTCCGTGGGTGTTCCCTTTTGGCCTCACCATATCCTGCGTTCTTGTGTGGGGAGCGGGAGCAGAGACCCCGCAGGCCGCCCCGCCTGAAAAATGGTGCAGCGAGCAGGGTCTCCCGCACGGCAATGTGTCATCTGTGGATTTATTTGAACTTAGTTTTGAACCAGCTTTTGATATCCAAGCAGTGAATTTCATTAGGTTCCTGCTACTAGTCTACCTTTTCCTCCCCTTTATTGCCGCTGCAGCTTCCCAGTACTGAGAACGTAGCACATACCAAGCGGTAGCTGGCGGAATAGTGGCTCCCCAGAGATGTCCACATCCTAATTCCAGACCCTGTGAACCTGTCCCTGTGCATGACAAAAAGGACTTTGCAGATGTGATTAAGGATTTTGAGATGGGGAGATGGCCCTGGATGAGCTGAGTGAGCTCAACGTAATCACAAGGGCACTTATACATGAAAGTGGGAGGCTAGACGGCGGCTTTGGAGAGGGAGGAAGGGTCCACAGCCAAGGAATGTAGGTAACTCGAGAAGCTGGCCAAGGCAAGGAAACAGATTCTCCATGCAGAGCCTCCAGAAGGAACGCAGTCCTGATGACACCTTATTTTAGCCCAGTGAGTCCCGTTTTGGACTTTGAGCTTCAGAACTGTAAGATAATAACATCTGTGTTATTTAAGCAAGTTTGTGTTGATTTGTTATAGCAGCCAAAGAAAACTAACACACAGGCATTGTGTTACGTTTTTAATATACATTATCTAAACTTAATCCTCTACAGTCTTTTGAGGTAGATAGTTTTATCTTGGTTTTGCAGTAGAAGAAACAAATTGGGAGAGAAAGTTCCTGTATATTGGGACTTGACGCTAATATCCTTTTGTTTACTCTGTGCCCAGTCTTTGTATATTTGGTAGCATCCAAATGTGTATTTTCAAACGTATATTGCCTGTCCAGATTGGAAGCTTCTGTTTTCCTTTATTCCTCTACATCCTCTTGAGCATTCCCTTAGCCTTCTTTGAACATTCTGTAACTCATTATGTATTTCTCGGGGGAGAAGAACTACCTTAAGACCCTTTTCAAATTGTTCCTTGAGTGTTCAGTTAGCATACGTTTATAAGTAAATTGAGGAGGAAACATCATCTGATGCCAGGTGCTTTCCATATATGATCTCATTTTATCTTTATAAGAATCCTAAATTATGCGTGTCATAAGCTCATGGTATAAACAAGAAACTTGAGGCTCAGAGGGTGGATAGCTGATTCAGGATCAGACAGTTTTCACATGTTGGAGTTCAGGTTTGTGCCTAAGGCTACCTCATAAGTCCCACGATGCTTCTGAGATCATGGAGGCGGACTCCAGTAGAAGGGATGAGGAAAGACGCATTGTGCTGGTGAGCTGGTGCTGTGAAGCTAATCCGATGGCTGGTGGAGTAGCTCGACATTGGTGAAGCCAGAACAGCTGTGGCTGGCTTGGGTCCTTTCCCTGATAACTATCATCTTCCCTCCTGGGCGTTTTGGCAGGTGAAACTCTGTGAGGTGATGCCGGAAAGGGAAGGAGTGGAGAGAGTGAGTGCGGGTCTATATCAGTGTGTGGGTTATAAACCATGTGGGTTAAAAACCATTTCTGGTTTTTTTTCTTTCTTTCTTTTTTTTTTGCCTGTCAACATAAGTATCTCACATACAATACTGAGGGGTAACAAAAGAAGACTTCAAAAAAGTACATGTACCTAAATCCCAGGAACTTCATGTTTGAATTGTTTTTACTGGATTCTGAAAATGACCCATGTTCTGTGTTTTACTGGATTTGGAAAAAAAACAGTTTGGAGCCTTTTTTTTTTTTTTTTTTTGAGATTGTCTAGTTCATGGTCCTGGTTCTTTGGGAAGAACTTAATTCAGAGAGTTAAGAGTCTTGTCCCTTGGCCTCTGGGTCCAGTCTTTTCCTCACTTATCTGTGTCACATTGCTGATAAGTAGGCCAGAGATTTTTGGGTCAAGGTGCCCTCTTCATTTCTTTACTGAGATCTTTTATTAAGGTCAGTGTGACAGCCTGTGGGGCATTTATGATTTAATCTCTTGAAAGAAGCAGGAGCTTGCCAAGTGCTAGTTCCTCCTCTGAAAGATCCTTAGGTTCCTGGACTTAGCAGCTGAGGTTGCACAGTGTTTTGTTCTTTTGGTTAAGATA
Source organism: Rhinolophus sinicus (assembly GCF_057876585.1). Lineage (NCBI taxonomy): Eukaryota > Metazoa > Chordata > Mammalia > Chiroptera > Rhinolophidae > Rhinolophus > Rhinolophus sinicus. Next base: position 7,906,155 of record NC_142517.1, read on the forward strand.
TGAATCTGAAGGTGCAGTTCCTTTATTTGAAGCGAACCAAAGCAAATCCAAAATACTCTGCCCTTAAAGGAAAACCAAGTGTATAGTTTTTAAGGTGGCAATCTAAAGTCAGAAAGTTCTAAAGAATTATTTTTGGTACTTAGTAATTTGGGCCACTTAAAAGGCTTAAACTAGGAATTGATGATTTCAATGCTTTTGTTTGGCTAAGAAGAGAAATCTCTATTAAAAGGGAGCCTGTTGTTTGTTGATTTATCGATGATAGCCATTTTGACTGGGGTGAGGTGGTATCTCATTGTGGGTTTTATTTGCATTTCTCTAATGATTAGTGAGGTTGAGCATTTCTTCATATGTCTGTTTGCCATCTGTATGTCCTTTTTAGAAAAATGTCTCTTCATATCCTCTGCCCATTTTTTAATTGGGTTGTTTGTTTTTTGGGAGTTGAGTTGAGTGAGTTTTTTTTTTTTTTTATAAATTTGGGATATTAACCCCTTATCGGATATATCACTGGCAAATATATTCTTCCATTCAGTAGGATCCCTTTTTGTTTTATTGATGGTTTCCTTTGCTGTGAAAAAACTTTTTAGTTTGATGTAATCCCACATGTTTATTTTTCCTCTTACTTCCCTTGCCCGAGGGGTTATATCAGTAAAAATCTTACTCCGGGTAATATCTGTAAAGTTTCTTCCTATATTTTCTTCTAGGAATTTTTGAAACTAATAAAAAAATGTTAAAAAAAGCAAAAAAGGGAGCCTGGAGCTACTGTCCTGAACTTCCAGTTGCAAACCTGAAATCTGGAAGGGGTTGGGCAAGCTTGGAGAAGTTGTAGAACTCACTTCTTGGCCCTTAGCTAGAACCATACTCAAAGTATCTCAGAATAGTGAGTTGGCACTCGGAAAAACTGGTTTCTGAAGAAGAAATGTCCATAACTTCTTATGGGGACATGCATGGGTGGTTTATCAGTCTTCACAATCAAATTCTTTCTTGGATCTCATAGCAGATCAGGCTCAAATCTTCTGATTTGGTGTGTTTCCAGGGCGCGTTGCATTTGATGAATGATTGTCCTACAGTAGCTCTGGGTCTGTGATTGGTTAGGCCTGGGGAGAGCAAGGCCAGGCATCCCTTTATCCCTTCCCACTTCTTCCTGGGTCTCCTCCTCACAAAATACTCTTCCAGACTGTCTCTGAACTCCCCCTGACCCTGACTTCTTCCTTTTCTGTTTCTGAGATGAGCCCCACTTTATGTTAAGCACGCTTCTCAGGCCCCTGTCCGATTCTTGGCCTTGGTGGTCCTCTTGTGCTGGGATCCTGGGATGCTCAGCCAAGTGTCATGCTCCAGGCCCTTCCTGCCCCACTCGGGCAGGAGCTGCGGGGTCTGGCCTAGTGCTCTGGGCTGCAACAAGTTACCTTTTGTTTTTTTTTCATGTCTCCTTTACACCCAGATCTGCCCACTGGCTTCCATGTGGTCTCAAGGACCTATCCGTGTCTTGGGAGTCTGTGGCGCTCCGTCTCCCCGCCCCTTCTGCTTGGCCTCACCACAGTCCACTGGCAGGAGCCCAGGTATCTGCCCCACTTCTCTGTTTGACTGTCTTTCTGCCCATTTCCTAGAATAGTTCCTGCTTCCTTCCTGGTCCTTGTTTAGTTTACTTGTTGGAAAACATTTTTTTCCCTACTTGTTGGAAAACTTTGTGGTTCACCATGGTGACGGATGTGCTCCCTTCCCCTCCCCCATCCCCATGCTGTCTGCCTCCCTGGAGGACCATTGGTTGCCGACCGCTTTTGCCATTGGATTCTGCTTGCTGAGCTGGCTTCTGAGGCTGGGTCTACCCTATCCCTACCCCACTGAGTTCTGCAGGTTCTAGGTTGGGTCCCTTCACATCTCTCATCCTATTGCAGCTAATTAGCCTTTATCTGTACATTACCTATCCCCAAATCTCACGTTTGTTTGGATTCAAAATTTTCCTACCTTATAATTTCTCTTTCCTAGTTGTGTTAATGTGCTTTCTCATGTGTGGTCTCTCTTTACTGGCATAGATTTAGAGGCAATGCGAGGTGTAATTATTGGTGATTGTCCCTACCTAGTAAGGGCTCCTGTCTCCACCATTATATTACAGATATGCCACCCAAAGATCCTAATGGCAACCTTATTGACAAAACTATTGGCCGCATCTCAGTCCTCTCTCTCTTCCTTAATCTCTTTCCACCATTTGGCAAAGCTGACCTCCCATTCTTTCTTAAAACACCCTCTTGCCTAGCCTTTGATGGGAATTGGTTCTCCCCACCCTCTCTTTGGCACCCAAGATTGTGACTGCCTTTCCTGATTTTTCCTGAGCCTTCCTCCTCTTCCTCCCACCCTGGGGCCCTCACCCTGTCTCCTAGGACGTCTGCCTTTACGCTCTTGGTGAAGTCACATGCAGTCCTAAGCATGTAACTCACAACGCTACAGTCCCTGCCTCAGGGACACTCGGCATTATATTTCCGTTTCAGACTTGGAGGGGGTGTGACAGGTTCCTGGAGTCTGGTCCTCTGCACCAGTTCTTTTTCACTATTCCATCCTCTTGTTATTCCTCCATTGCCCCAGACAGGGCACCTTGGACTCTTTGATTTGATTCCTTTTTCTCCTTTAAGCAACAGCATTTTTTTAATTTAATTTTTTTTGGTTTTGTTACTAGTTTCATAAGTAATGGCATTTTAACAATACATTCCTACGTCCTGCCATCTTTTTCATTCTTCCTTGTGGGAAAACAGAACCTGTGCATTGGAGTTGTTCTGTAGCAAGAAGGCCGCTGGATGCAGAGCTTGGGTGACTCAGTTTGCTTGAGGCAATCTGAGAGGACACATGCATCCCCCCCAAACTCCCCACCCCCACACCCTCACAACACCCCTACACACACACACCCCACACACCCCTGACACCTCTACACCCCACCCCCACGCACACCCACTCAGTGAGGAGACAGATGTGTTCCTGGTTCTTGTGGAGTGTTACCTATACGTTCTGTTGTCCATTTGGGGGCTTATGCCTGGGTCTCAGAGTGTGGTTGACGGTGATGGCTTCACGTTAACACACCTGGAGGTGCCAGAGCTGTGGCTGGAAGGCAAGATGGTCAGAACACACTCCTAAAGAAAATATTTAATTTTAAAAGGAACAACCTGGCTGTACTCTCTCACACTAAGCAAACAAACAAAAGCAGTACTTTTGGAATTATTTTTTCTTAGTAAATTTGCTTTTTGTCATGAAAGCCACTCGGAACCTCTGAAAGCTGTCTCATTAATCGATCATATAAACCTTTTACCTAAGTCACTAGAACAAAGCAGGTAAGTGGAAAATAAGAGTGACAATGTATTCAATGCATTTGACATCTTGCTTGAGCCACATGACACACCTATGAAGTGACGCGTATTCCCTGTTCCCACCTTTTGCAGAGAAAGTGGTTAAAAAGTGAGAAGACTTCATATCTCTCCTTAGGAACAGCTTGTACTGGAACAGGCGTGCCCCTCCCTCGGCCGGCGTTCTTTCTGTTCCGCTATGTTCACCATTACTGTTTGCTGTGCTCAATCTATAGATTTAGTCTGTTAGAGAGAGTTGAATGGACTGTGAGACGAATCCATCATCTTGGCAAAAGCGTGCAATAAAATGACCGTAAACTGAAAGTTCTGTTGGTTGAATTAGTTTGTAAATGCTTGAGACATCAATGTTACAATTAAAAAGCCTTGATTTGGAGAACAGGCCCAGTGAAAGGAAACGTCACAGCGTCTCAGTTCTTTCACGCTGGATAGCTAGATTATGGACTCAGAATCTGTGAGTAGATTCTTCTAGAATTATTTCCACAAAGATATATATATATACACACACATACACACACACACACACACACACACACACACACACACACACATATATATATATACTTTTTTTTTTTGGTAAAGAATTTGGCCCTTTGCTGAATGTGAAAGAAATATATTCTTTTTGTAATTAATTTCTAGGTCAGTGAAAAGCTGCATGACCTCTAATGGACAGGATGTAGAAGCCAGGAATGAGAAGGGAGACCTCTGACAAAGAGCTGCCTGGGTGACCTCTAAAGCCATTGGACCTTCCCAGACACTTATCTGGGCTTCCAGAGGTCTGTGCAGCTTACAGACAGTTAATTGGACCTGCAGGTTGCAAGAAGTGGATGTAGTCCCATGAGGGTCATGTTCCACGCAGTGGGTTTTACATTTTGAGTGGCACTGCTGTCACTTACAGGGCTTTTTCTGGGCCAGTGGCAAGGCCGGAGTCCTGCTTCTTTGGTTCCCTTGTCCCATGGCAGCCCCTGAGGAACCTCCCACCGGGCTCAGGCTGGCTCATGAGAGCTGATGGGGTGCAGTTCTTCTCAGCTCTGTGTTCACTGACTGCACATCGGTCACTTGAAATTGGCCATAGTGGGAGTTTACACCATGGAAATTGGCAAACACTACACATCAGGTTTCTTCTTACCTTCTCCTGAGACCCGCTTATTAAACATTTACCAGCACATCACTCTCTGCCAGGGGCCTGAGGGTCCTGTGTAGGAGATTTGAAAATTACTAGTATGGTGCTTTAGTCTGCTGGGAAGTAGTTGTATTAGTTTACTAGGGATGCCTAAACACAGTCTCAAAATCTGAGTGGCTTAAACAACAGAAACTACTTGTCTCACAGTTCTGGGGGCTAGAAGTTCAAAATCAAGGTGTCCACAGGACCATGCTCCCTCTGAAGACTCTAGGGGAGAATCTGTTCCAGGTCTCTCTTAGCTTCCGGTAGTTTCCTGACTTATGACAGTATAATGCTAGTCTTCGTGTAGCGTTCTCTCTGTTCTGTGTCCAAATATTCCCTTTTTATAGGGACATAAGTCATTGGATTAGAGTTCACCCTAATGATCTCATTTTAACGTTATTTTGTTTGTGAAGACCCTGTCTCCAAATAAGGCCACATTCAGAGGGGTATTGGGCATGAGGACTCCAATACGTCTTTAATTGGAGGACAGGATTCAGTCTATAATACAACAGTGGCCAAGCATGGATTTGGTTCTTTCCTGTCTGTCATTGACTGTGTGGCTTTAGTTTGACACTTAACAGTCCCAGTGCTATATCCAAAAAATAAGGGGCTTAGATCATTGTAATCTGTGAGATTTTAACTCTCAAATTCTGTGTCTTTACAAACACATTGTTACTGAGCCTCCATTAGTGGGATCACCCTTTAATTTGTTTTCGTGCTTTCTTTATGTATAAGGGAAGCTGTTTAGAAGTTGCTGGTGAATAGCAGTAGTTTTTTTTTTTTTTTTTTTTTTTTTTTTTTTTTTTAAACGCAACTACAATTTGCCAGGCATTCCATTAGGAGCTTTACATATTTTAACACTCAGAAAAGTCCTGCAATGTATTTATTAGAATTCCCATTTGATAGTTGAGGTGTCCAAGGTATAGAGAGGTCACCTAATTTGTTAAAATTCGTACTATTAGCAAGTGGCAGAGCTGGGGTCTGAATCCACATCTTTATGACTCCAGAACCAAAGCTCTTTATACGCGCCGTCGCCTTCGTGAAGATGACAAATCCTAGACACTGGGTTCTCACGACAGCTGACAATCTCTGTTATGCATCCCATTTACTCACCTGCGAGGTTTATCATTTAGCTCCTTTCAGTTTCAGGTTAAGCTAAGTTCCTAATTCTTTTTTACATTTTTTTTTGGTTAGTTTCAGGTGCATAATGTAATAGTTAGACATTTATCATTTATATCCCTCATACAGTGACAACCCCCCTCCCCCCATCCACTATCCCTCTGACATCGCACACAGCCATTACATTCCCACTGTCTTTATTCCTAATGCTATACTCCGATTCTTGTAAATATATAATATATATATTTATATATATAATTGTAGTTGACGTTCATTAGTGTTCAGCTTCAGGTGTACAGTGCAGTGATCAGGCATCTACATCTTCCCTGAGGTGGTCTCCCTAATGAGACAAGTGTCCATTGGATACCCTAAAAATCTTTACAGCATTATTGATTACATTCTCCAAATTGACTTCCATATCCCCATGGCAATCTTGTGATTACCTACTGTGCTTTCTAATCGCCTCACCTTCTGCCTTATCCCCCCCCCATCTCAGTTTTTCCTCTATGTCTCTGAGACTGTTTCTGATTAGTTCATTCATTTATTCTTTTCTTTAGATTCCACATATAAGTGAGATCATATGGTATTTGTCTTTCTCTCACTTATTTCGCTTAACATAATGTTCTCTAGGTCCATCCATATTGTTGCAAATGGTAAGATTTCATTCTTCTTTATGGCTGCATAATACTCCATTGTATAAATGTACCATAGTTTCTTTTTTATTTTTATTATTATTTTTTTTTGAGGTTTTATTTTTTTCATATTATACTGGCTTTAGCTAAATTGATCATAACTCAGAGTGTGGGTTTAGAATAGATACAGATACATAAAATTGATTGCTTTTGTTCCAATGCTGACTTTTCCTCCTTCATGAGTGAATCATTTGCATTTGGAGGGTAGACTAATTTTATTTATTTTATTTTATTTATTTATTTTTACTAGTTTCAGGTGCACAAGACAAAGCAAAACTTAGAAGTTTATCATTTATATCCCTCACACTGTGTGAACCCCCCTCCCCCATCCACTATCCCTCTGTACGTTCCCCAAATTAATTTTCAAACCCCCATGACCATCTTGTGGTTACCGACTATTTTCTAATCCCCTCACCTTCCCCCTTATCCCCACCCCCCCGCCCCTCTAGCAACCCTCAGTTTTTCCTCCATGTTTCCAAAACTGTCTCTGATTAGTTCATTCACTTATTCTTTTCTTTAGATTCCGCATAGAAGTGAGATCATATGGTATTTGTCTTTCTCTCACTTATTTCGCTTAACATAATGTTCTCTAGGTCCATCCATATTGTTGCAAATGGTAAGATTTCATTCTTCTTTATGGCTGCGTAATACTCCATTGTATAAATGTACCACAGTTTCTTAATCCAGTCATCTAAGTTCCTAATTCTGAAGGGAGATCAGAGCAGATGAGATCTCTGCGCTGCCCTTTGGAAGAACCCACAGCCTTTCAGTGTGTCCACAATACTTGCATCCCAGAAAAGGTTTGAATTTGTTAACTGTGCTTAAGATCACACAACTCATGGAGGTCTGAAAAGGTTCACTTTAGTATAGATCAGGGGTGTCCAAACTGCGGCCCACGGGCCAACTGCGGTCTGCAATCCATTGTTAATTGGCTTGCAGCAAACTCCAAAAATATATTTAGTTGACTTAAATAAAGCAGGTGAGGCAACACGTACTTCACCTCGAGTGAGTGGCCCGGCTGTTTGTGTATTTTACTGCATATGGCCCTTGGTGAAAACCGCTGAAAAAAGTTTGGACACCCCTGGTATAGATGATCCATATTTTTCTTGCTTTTATGGGACCCCGACCCTCAGAAACCTTTCTCCCAATTAGTCATGGGCTCAGTTACCATGTGGCAGCTCCCATTTTATTCCTCTGATGCTGGGCAGTTACTTGTAGACACTTCTCTATTGCCACCCAAGCCTCTGCCACCCCCACGAGTGAGGGCACCTCCCCTCCCAGGTCCCCTCCCTGGGTGCCCTCTCCTCTGCTGGTGCCAATGATGTGGTGGAGCCCTCAGGAGCCACAGCTGTGTGGTGTCCCATGGAGACAGTCCCTCTTTTTACCTCATGAAAGGTAGCTGAAGCAGTGCTGCTCTTGGCTCAATCAATACTTTAGATGTCTTCAGTGACAGACAACCTTCGTTTTCAGTACAGTCTCTGTACATGGTGGGCTGGTCTGGGCTGGGCTCAGACCAAACACCAAGCCAAGGGCTACTCAGAATTACCTCTTCATTGATGACAGAGGGATGCTTATTGGGCCGTCTTCTTTCAGGAAACCTTGGCTGCTCATTTACGTAGGTTCCTGGTGATCTAGCAGCTCACCCCTCACCCCCAATACCATAGTCATACCCAGATGTCCCTCTGTATGCTGGGATCCAAGGACAGCAAAAAAGATACTATTAATTGTTTTCAGTGCCGAGGAAGACGTGAGGCCATAGAGTTGGATGGCCATAGGAGTTGGTGATATTACTAGAGGTCTTATTTGGCAATGTATGTAGCTGATTGCTTAGACCATCCTGCCTCTGTTTAATGAAGCTCATGTTCATGGGCAAAATACCATTACCTGCATATGTGACAATGGAAAACTTCTGAGAAGGTCGTATGAATGTGAAGCTGCTAATCAGATACGCGAGCAGGAGAAGTCCCAGGAAAGAACACCCTGTTCCACTGTAAACAGGATCACAGTTTACCTGAAATATCTGTGTGTGTTTATTTATGGCATTAGCTCATAATTTGGGTCCCAGTTCTGTTTACTACACTTCTTATCAGTTTGTCCTCCTCCTCTTGCCTGCTAGCAAGAGCTTCTTGGGATGGTAAAATCCTGGTGGGGCAGGCCAGCCCGTTTAATGAACTTGGTCAATCATATTGCCAGCATTTAGATGAAGCACGAGAATCAAACTAATGCAAAATGTAATCTGAGAACGCCTGAGGTTAAAAATGTGAGAGTCACCAGAGGGTAAGGGGGGTGGGGGGTGGGGGGTGGGAGATGAGGGTAAGGGGGATCAAATATACGGTGATGGAAGGAGAACTGACTCTGGGTGGTGAACACACAATGGGATTTATAGATGATGGAATACAGAATTGTACACCTGAAATCTATGTAATTTTACTAACCATTGTCACCCCAGTAAACTTTAATTAAAAAAAAAAAGTGAGAGTCCTTAGCAAAGCCAGATTTGGACTTGGTCTCTTCTACGTGTGTTCTATATTCAGTGTAGTGCCTAGTGTCACTGCCGACATCATAGATCATGATTATTTAGTGGAGAAAAAGCCCTTCCATGTGCATCGCATGTTCCAGGCTACAGGAGCTCCTTGCACTGAGGCCTGAGTGGCTGCAGAACGGCCAACTTTGCCCCTTTCTTTGCTGTGTTGGTAAAGTGATGTGGGAAAATGGGGAGTCTTACATTGGTTAAGGGAAAGGTTTGGGCCAGGACTTTTCCTTTTAGCCAGTCTGGAGAATTTTCTCCTCACTGTCATTGAACACTTGTTTGAAATACTGTCATCTCAAACCTAACTCCTACCTGCTGGTAGCGGGGAATCCGAGACTGTCCAGCACTCCCTCCCTAAGTGCCCTCGGGGTTTAGATTGGGCAAGGTCTTACCCACTTCTTTCTCTGCTTCCTATCTTTCCTCTTCTAAAAATCATAGAATTGCTTACTTATTGCATTGGTTACTTTTAGAGATATTTTGAATGAGACATTTTTTGTTTCCAATGGAAACATTCAAATAATCTTTGGAATGGAAGCTTCAAAGATTATTCAGAAGACTGGTTTAACTTGTCAGAGCCCTCTTGGAAAGGTGCAGTGGGTAGTTCCACAAGGTGATATCAGAGTCGGTTCCCCACTTCCTGTCTGAAAAGTGATTCTTTTGGTTGGTAGGTTGGGTCAAGTGATGGTCACTGGGGGTGGGCTGGGTTCTGCTCTTCCATGGTCCTGGAGTCTTGTCCACTTTTAGGCGTCCTAAGGGTGGGAATTTGCTGTGGAACTTGGTGGGGGGGCTGTGCTTTACATGCAGTGGGTCCTTGTTCAATTGGTGGTGATGGTGACGATGTAGGTAAAGTTCTATTTGGTTCAGCTGGAGTTGGGTGCACTCCTCTGGGGAATCCCAGTGACACGTTCTCTCAGACTCCTCAGGAGGACGTGTAGTTGAAGACCATGAATGCCTCTCTGGGCTCATAATGGCCGGAATCTGTTATCCATTTGGGTCCAGTCAGTCTCCGGGGACCTCTGTTGGCCTGGGCTCATGGGTCGAGGGCCATACAATCAGTGGGTAATGGGATTGGAAGCATTAAGCCACATGGGTCTAATCCAAGCCCTTTATTCTGTTGATGAGGTGACTGAGGCTCAGGTGGGAGGAGGAACTTGAATGAAGTTCAGAATGCAGGTGTTCTGCCTCAGGGGTCCCAAAGGGCAATGAGCTCAGTCACGAGGGTGCCTGTTAGCCATGAAGATTCCTGGGCCACCTCTATGAGAGTCTGATTTTCATAAATACTCTGAGCCAATACTGTACAATCAAAATATATGAGCCATATATGTAGTTTACATTTTTCTAGTGGCCTCATTAAAAAACAAGTGAGGGGATCAAATGTATGGTGATGGAAGGAGAACTGACTCTGGGTGGTGAACACACAATGGGATTTATAGATGATGTAATACAGAATTGTACACCTGAAACCTATGTAACTTTACTAACAATTGTCACCCCAATAAACTTTAATTAAAAACAAAAACAAAAACAAAACCAAGTGAAATTTTAGTAATGTATTTTATTTAATCCTATATAGCCAAATTACCATTGTAACATATAATCTATCTAAAAACTTACTAATGAGTTACTTGACTATTTTTGGCACTAAATCTTTGAAATTTGGTGTGAATTTTACACCTGTAGTGCATCTTAGTTTGGATTAGCTACATTTCAAGCCTTCAAAAGCTACAAGCGGCTTGTGGCTGCCGAGCTGCCGACAAAGTGAAGAGCTGCCCATTGCTCGACTTGTTCAAGCATCTAGTGTACGGTTCAAAATCCAAGTGGCCTGCCACTCGAACCTTGTAAATTTTGTGGGTGGAAACACATTAGCACACAGGGATGTGTTTACACAGCAAATACGCAGGAAACCATTGGTGGTCAGATGACACAGACATCTTGAAGCCACATGCCCCTCACATACCACTGAGCGTGTGTGTTTGTACGTGTGGACCATTGTGCAACCACTGGGAACTATATGTGCTGAAAGCATGGCCACCCAGTGAAGTGTGCCAGTGGAATTTTCAACCAGAAGCAGCCTAAAATTTTTGCCATTTAATCTGTAAATGCAATCTGGGGATTTTTGCACATGAATCAACTTGTTTAGATTGATAAACCTTCTCTGTGCTCAGTCCCTGTCTCAGGTGCACAGAGGGGGTCTGGGGGTAAATTTGCAGGGGGGTGGAAGAAGGTGCATGGAAGTTCAAGGTCAACTTTTCTGAAAAATGCAGCATCTGGGGCCCAGGGTGGAAATCCAGGAAAGGTCTCTCTGACTTTCTACTCTCCCCACCAGAAGTGCTTTCCAAAGGGTTGAGGAAGGAAGACTTTTAAATGCTACCTAATAAAACAGAAGCACATATGATGAGACTTACATTTCTGTTAATGTAATTAATTAATGTAATTAGTGATTAATTATATTTGAAGATTAATTATATAGCTATCCATTGTTTAAACCTGCATCTCAGCATTCTTTTTCATTGGCCGTATGCTTCATTTTGATTAAAAAAAAAAAAGAAAAAAAAAGAAAAAAGGGAAAAAAAGTGAGCTATCAGAAGGAAACTGGGTATCTTGAGCATGGTCTGTGCTCGAAATGGTGTCACGTTGTGTTGTGTGGCTGCTTCAGTGGCATCTACTTTTGAGGCCCTGAGAGGCCCTGGCTGTGCCTGGGGGAGACTGGTGGTACCCTGAGAACCCTGGCTGTGCCCAGGAAGTCTGGCTGTGTCCAGAAGGACTGGTGATGCCCTGGGAACCCTGGCTGTGCCCAGGAAGTCTGGCTGTGCCCAGAGAGAGTGTCAGTGCCCTGAGAGACCCTGGCTGTACCCGGGAAGACTGGTGGTACCCTAAGAAGCCCAGGAAGTCTGGCTGTGCCCAGAAGGACTGGTGGTACCCTGAGATACCCTGGCTGTGCCCAGAGATCCTGGCTGTGTCCAGGATATTGCATTCACCTCCAGGCTCCTCGCACAGGGCCCCTCGCGGAAGACACTTGTCGTGTAGATTGTGAGGCGAGACGCTGGAGGGATGCAATGTGGGGACAGAGCCAGGAGTGCCATTTCCAGGCTCTCGGCCTCACGTGGAAATGTGTTGGCTCAGGTAGTAAATGGCCGTCAACTGTGATCAGATGGCCATCAGCTGTAGCTATTTGGCCGTCAGCTGTAACCAGTGAGCCATTGGCCACTAATATAATTGCTGTGGCTACGCTAGCAGCGGATGGTGGCTGGCAAGTGCAGATTGCACTTAGCATGGCGGATTCCAGTTAGCAAGGGGTTGGTAGGTTGGCAGAGAAGCGGATGGCGGATTGCACATTGTGTGGATCCTGCTTTCTGTGTCTCCAACCCAGCCGCCAGCGTGAATATAGTTGTATGACTCCCCTGTCTATGGTTCCATTGGTGTTCCTTTTTGGCCTCGCCATGTCCTGCATTCTTATGTGGGGAGTGGGAGCTGAGACCCTGCATGACATATGGCACAGCAAGTAGGGTATGGTGTAGGCTGAAACTCTCTGAAAGGTAATGGAGCAGTTTATATGTATGAACACTCCGTCTCAGGAAGACCAGGAGGAGCAGCTGCCGGAGAGCTGGACCCCTGTGGAGGGGTGGGAAGATGTGGATGGTTCTCCAACCAGCATAGGCCGGAGAAAGCAAAGGTGACTGCAGCCGTGTGGGCCGGGAAGTGCTTGCTGAGGCAGCTCAGATGTGAGACTTGTAGTCCCAGCAGGAAACACTTGCTGAGTCCTCGGTGGAGGATGTGGGTGAGGTCAAGGGCATCCCTCAACCCCAGGTTGGGGAGGACTTGGAGCCCTTGCCCTGTGGAGAGGGCACATGTTGTAGAGCCAGCGCACAGCCCTGGCAAATGACTGTGGACTATGGGGTATTGCCTTCCATCCCTGATTTGATGGACCGCTTGACTGTTTGCTCGGGAACGTACCACCATGCAGTGGAACTGGCGGATGTTTACTTCCTGTGTCTTGACCGGCTGCCATCGAGAATATGTAAGCACCTTGTCTGTGAGCCATTATTGTTCTAGCACGGTACGCTGAGAAACCCTGGCTGTGCCCTGGAAGACTGGCTGTGCCCAGAGAGACTGGCAGTACCCTGAGAAACTGTGGCTGTGCCCAGAAAAACTGGCGGTACCCTGAGAAACCCTGGCTTTGCCCAGGAAGTCTGGCTGTGCCCAGAGAGAGTGGCGGTGCCCTAAGAGGCCCTGGCTGTGCCTGGAGAGACTGGTGGTACCCTAAGAAGCTCAGGAAGTCTGGCTGTGCCCAGAAAGACTGGTGGTGCCCTGAGAAACCCTGGCTGTTGCCCATAAAGACTGGCTGTGCCCAGAAAGATGGCGGTACCCTGAGAACCCTGACTGTGCCCAGGAACTCTGGCTGTGCCCAGAAGGACTGGCGATGCCCTGGGAGTCCTGGCTGTGCCCAGGAAGAATGACGATACCCTGAGAAACCCTGGCTGTGCACAGAGAGAGTGGCAGTGTCCTGAGAGGCCCTGGCTGTGCCTGGAGAGACTGGTGGTACCCTAAGAAGCCCAGGAAGTCTGGCTGTGCCCAGAAGGACTGGTGGTGCCTTGAGAAGCCCTGCCTGTGCCCAGGAAGACTGGCTGTGCTCAGAAAGACTGGCGGTACCCTGAGAACTCAGGCTGTGTTCAGGAAGTCTGGCTGTGCCCAGAAGGACTGGTGCCCTGAGAAACCCTGGGTGTGTGTGCCCAGAGAGCCTGGCTGTGTCCAGGATATTGCATTCACCTCCAGGCTCCTCGCACAGGGCCCCTCGCGGAAGACACTTGTCGCGTAGATTGTGAGGCGAGAGCCTGGAGGGGTGGAATGTGGGGATAGCGCCAGGAGTGCCATTTCCAGGCTTTTGGCCTCACGTGGAAAGGTGCTGGCTCGGGTAGTAAATGGCCACCAACTGTGATCAGATGGCCATCAGCTATGGCTATTTGGCTGTCAGCTGTAACCAGTGAGCCATTGGCCACTAATATAACTGCCATGGCTACGCTAGCAGCGGATGGTGGCTGGAAAACGCAGATTGCAGTTAGCACGGCGGATTGCAGTTAGCAAGGGGTTGGTAGGTTGGCAGAGAAGCGGATGGCGGATTGCACATTGTGTGGATCCTGCTTTCTGTGTCTCCAACCCAGCCGCCAGCATGAATATGGTTGTATGACTCCCCTGTCTATGGTTCCATTGGTGTTCCTTTTTGGCCTCACCATATCCTGCGTTCTTGTGCGGGGAGCAGGAGCTGAGAGCCTGCATGACAAAGGCCTTGCGTGATGCTGAGGAATGAAAGAGAATGAGAATTCAGAATTCACAATAATAATAACAATGTCATACTAAGAACAATGACCAACATTTACTAGGCATTGATTATGTCTCAACAGACCCTTGATGTAGATGATCTCATTTAATCCTCGAAACAACCATAGAAGTAAGTACTGGTCTTTAGTCCCATCTTACCATGAAGGAAGATGGGGCACAGAGAGGTTAGCTTTACTTAGGTTATCCAGCTGGGGTAAGCAGAGCTGGGTTAAACCCTGGTGGAACCTTTGTACGTACCCAGAAGTCCATAACCTATTATGCTTGGAAGACTCCTTAAATGTCCTCCTGCCAAGTTCCCATCAAAGCAGAAATCTCTTTAAGCTTCCAGCCAGGTGGTCATCCAGCTCCTAGTTGAATGAACTGGGGAGCTCGTTACTTTGTCGGCAGCTCATGGCTTTTATGAAGATCTCCAATGATTGAGAAATTCATCTTTATATGAAATCTATCTCCTATGATTAGCAACATTTGATTTCCTGCAATGTTGTTGGGGTAGAGCCTTCTTGAAACTGCAATAAGATAGAATGACACATGATGAAACTTACACTTCTGTATGTATATTAATGTATCGGAGATTAATTACTTTTGAAGAATAGTTGTAAGGATACCAATTATTTCAATCCCCGTCTCACCATTCCTTTTCAGCTTCCTTATGCTCCAGCCCATGAACTGCTTACTCCCTGACCTGTTATGTATCCCAGGAGGTCCCACCTCCACACCTTTGCTCGCGCTGCCTGGAATAGCCTCTCTCCCACCTGTTTAGTCCCAGTACTCTTTCTTCTTTGAGCCTAAGTTCTCTCTGACATGAAGTCTTCTTTGGTAGAGGAAGAAGTTGTTACCAATGAGAGCTAAAGGATTGTTTTCCTAAGAGGGATGCAAAAACAAGAGGTGATTTTCCTTCTCTTGGCTAGAGAGAATATAAAGCTGTCTGGGCATCTGTGTCATGTTGGAGCCTAGCTTTTCTTTGTAGCCACGTGACTTTGGGCAAATCTGTTAACTGTGGGCCTGGCTTCCCCTTGGGCAAAATGAAGAGCTCGAATCAGAGGATCTCACTGATCAAGGTGTGCATACTTGGACCCCTTGGGCAGCTTTAAAAAACGCCCCGAGTAGGAGGCCTGTCAGGCCTGTGAATGGGATTCTCTGAGTCTAAGACTGAGGGCTGCTCCCCTGATGATGAAGCAGTAAGATATTTTTAGAATTTGAGAGGGTTGAATTAGCAATTAAAGCTGTTGTTGATCTGAATGGGAGGTATTTTGGTGGCTGAGTGGCGAAAGCATGCTTCTACCATTTGGGTAAAATCAAGGTCTTGGCTTGGGTGGAACAAGTTTGATTTTAAGAACTAGAGCATGAGTCATCTCTACTGATCCTTAAATGAGCTGCAGGATGAACAAAGAAGAAAAAGGCAACAGCCAGCCTCTGGCTGCTGGGTACAGAGATTCTTGGAAGGACTTCTAAGATATATGTGGATTGACCCCTTTTTTTATTTTGAGGTTTTTAAACACTATAGAAATACATTGAAAAAGGAGGGTATGGTGAGCACCAAGGCCCAGGAATAAGGTCGTAGCTGGAACAGGAAGTTCTGTGAGCTCTGTGGAATCCTGGAAGGTTGGAGAGGGGACCGCAGTGATGTAGCGTCTCTCAGACGTTGACAGCAGGAGCTGGGAGGTGGCGGGTGGATCAGGGGAGGTGCCCATGGCGGCTGAGTCTTGTAGAGTTTCCAGTGGACGGGGTCAGAAACTACCCAGAAGTGCTCAGACTTTCTCGGGGTTGTAAGTGCTTGGAGGGTCTTACTGATCACGTGCATCCTGGCTTTCCCCATTTGGGAATTTATACTTTACCGTGCTGCGCTTTCTGGTCCGAGCTGTCCCCAGCCCTGGAGGCCTTCCAAGCATCGCCCTCCTGCTTTGGTGAGAATCTCTGCGTACTTTAACATTCAGCAATTTGTAGCAGAGCCTGCTCTCCAGTCTGATCTTGTCCCCCAAACAAGGCAGTAGAACGGCTTGGAAGAGAGAGACCGATGGGAACAAGTGGTGGCAACCTCTGGGGGGGCTCCCTTCCAAATGGGGTGGGTCCCGCAACCCAAACGAAGGCCAAGCTGCCAAACTGACCCATCTCCCCTTCTCTCCCATCGCACTGATCCTCAAGGGCTTGTGACAGTCCAGGATGAGAAAGAGAAGGGGCGGGGACAGTAAACAGCCTATTTCAGGAGTGACAGTTTACATTTTCTCTGCCGGTGTGCTGTTTTCCTCTGTGAACCTTTGAACGGCTCGTATCCCAATCTGCTTTGGTGGAAGTGAAATGCAGCTTGTGGATGTGCTTTGAAAGATTAAGAGCCTCGCATAAGCCTGGGATTATCTTGCCTGACTGATGTTCGTTTCTTGGGAATTTTGACTTTTCCCCATTATTGTGAAACTGCTCTTCAAGAACAAGTCAGAGGTTCTCAGAACCACTTAGAGCAGGGGTGTCCACACTGCGGCCCGTGATCCATTGTTAATTGGCCTGCAGCAAATTCCAAAAATATATTTAGTTTACTTAAATAAACCAGGTGAGGCTATACGTACTTCACCTCGAGTGAGTGGCCCGGCTGTTTGTGTATTTTACTGCATATGGCCCTTGGTGAAAACCGTTGAAAAAAGTTTGGATACCCCTGGCTTAGAGTGTGCTGACTGCCAGCTGCTCTGCTGAAGTACTTGGTAATGACAGTGAGCAAGTGCTTACAACCGCTGGAGATGCTTCCTGGGCCAGGGCTCGGGAAAGGCTGAGGAGAAAGAGGGACACTGTGTTCCCCGAGGGGACTGTGCTTTCCTAGGATGAGAGCCCTGCCATGGGGGTGTCATGTGGCAGGGAAGAGCCCACATGTCAGAGTCCACCGGCTGGGGCCATAGCCCAGCTTCACCATTAGCTGTGTGACCTTGAGTAAGCTGTTTAACCTCTCTGATCCCAGGTTCCTATTTTCCTGGATAACAGGGAAAGTGATAGTATGATACCTACCAGGGGTGTTGTTAAGTGGGTGGATTCGGTAGAATGCTTGTAATGTTATAATTCAGTCAGTACCAGCTCTTCTTGCCGTTGGCGTATGGTCACTGGCGCTGATTCTCGAGTGATGGCTGTGTTACCCCGTTTGTTCCTCACAACTGCTCTGCGAGGGATTATCCCTATTTTATACAGGAGACACATGAAGGCCCTAAGAGATCGAGCCTTCCTAAGCCAGTAAATCGCAGAGCTGGGATTTTTATTTTATCACCCAT
The DNA here is from genome assembly GCF_057876585.1 of Rhinolophus sinicus. Lineage (NCBI taxonomy): Eukaryota > Metazoa > Chordata > Mammalia > Chiroptera > Rhinolophidae > Rhinolophus > Rhinolophus sinicus. Next base: position 7,923,587 of record NC_142517.1, read on the forward strand.
AACTCATTTGGTGTCCACCTTAGAAGGTTACCAATAATTTTTAAAATAACTGATGAATACAGTCGGCGGTCCTTGACATTTGCAACATTTCCTCACAGTGGTCACAGGGAGGTTTCCTGGGCAGCACGAGCTGTTCTGGAAGCTTCTGGGCAGCTCTACCAGGCTTCCATGATCTAACTCCTTGTCTGTCATGTTTCTCTGAAAATAAGACCTAGTCGGACAATCAGCTCTAATGCGTCTTTTGGAGGAAAAATTAATATAAGATCCAGTGTTATTTTACAATAAGACCGGGTCTTTAATATATAATATAATATGATAATATAATTAATATAATATAGATAATATAATATAATACTGGATCTTATATTAATTTTTGCTCCAAAAGATGCATTAGAGCTGATTGGCTAGGTCTTATTTTCAGGGAAATGGTATATTCTTAACTGTCCACTGGATAGGTCTACCTGGGTCCCCCAGCGTCTACAGGTCCCAAATAGATCTCATTACTTTTCTGCAAAATCTATTCCTCCTTCTGTGGTCACTCTGTCTGATTAATGGCCTCAAAGTATTCCCTTTCATCCAGGCTGGAAATATCAGCATCATCGTTGACTCTTTGCTCTCACTTGCACTTAAGTAGATAAATCTCGAGACTAATGTCGTCGAGGTCCCTTGACTCTGTCTCTTTCCATCCCCACTGCCACCAAACGTTGTAGTTGAGGCCAGTGTTAGGCAGGGTGGGCATAGCTACTGTGTTCCCTGAAAATAAGACCGGTCTGATATTAATTTTTTGTTCCAAAAGATGCATTAGGGTGTATTTTCAGGGGATGTCCTAGTTTTTCATGTACAACAATCTACATTTATTCAAATACAGTCATGTCATCTTCTTCTGGAACATCGTTATAACCTATTAAATGCATCTGTCTGGCTGATGATCTAACTGGGGCTTATTTTCACGGTCGGTCTTATTTTTGGGGAAACACGGTAGTATAACACAGAACTCAAAGCATAAAATGGCACAAAACCCAGAGAAGGTTAGTTTTTGCTCATGTAACCGTACTGGGTGAGTAAGCTGGTCACGGTGTGGCCCTGTGTGTGCCGTCATTTAGGGACTCAGGCTGAGGGGGGCGCAGCTGTGTTCCCGGGGCTTCCCCGAGGTCGGCTTCATCACTGCCAGCTGGAAGGGAACAGGTAATGAAAAGGCACTCGGCAGCTTTGATGGCAGATCTGGCAGTTGAGCCCATCACTTTAGCTCGCATTCCACAGGTACACACCCAACAGCAAGGGAGGCTGGGAGATGTGGTCCAGCTGTGGGCCCAGCCTCAGCCATAAGGAACTTGTTATTTCCTGCCTGGGTTTGCAGTGTCCCTTGGACTGGTCTCTCTGCCTAGTCTCTCTCCACATCGAATCCATGTTCCACAATGTTGCCAGAGTTAGCTTCGAAATCACCAATCCTGCAGGCTTTCTGTTGTCTCCAGAACAATATCTTTAATGTGGCATTCAAAGGCCTCCACAGTGTGATCTAGTAGTCGACTCTGCAGCTTATCTCCTATGCTAACCCTCCAGTAGCCTCGGACCAACCCTGGCAGACACCATCCTCCTTCCAGAACAAGCCATGCATGCTTCCCAGCCTGTACATCTCCGATCAGGTCATCCTTTCTCATCGCTCATGATCTGAGTTCTCATTCTTGCCTTGTTCCAAGGCAACCTTTTTCCTAACACTCCCTTCAAGTTGTTCTCATTGAAAAGGATTCCTCTTTCCCCTCTGCTCCCCCTGCATACACTTCTCCTAAAGCCAAAGGAGAAACATATCGAATCATGCTTTCTATTATAGCTCCTTGCCGAGGCCCTTGCCACATTGAAAGCTCTCCTTGTATTTTTGCCTTCCTCTTAATGTAGGAGAAGTCCAACTTCCTTGGCGTGACACACGAAGGCTTTCAGAATGTATCTTCAACAGGTATTTCTAGGTTTCATTTTTGCCATTCTTCCCTGTGGCTTGGTCTGGCCGCCTTGAAAATGCCCCGTGATGCCATCACTCTGTCTCTGCACATTTCCATAGCTTTGCCTCTGCTGGTCTCTCCTGGAAGGCCCATCATGGCACCTCTACCATCTGGACGACCAGTGGTTACATCATACATTGCATTCCTCAGCCTTCCTGCTGTCACACGTGCCCACTCTGGTAGAGCCTGTGCTTACCTCTATTCCAGCCCATCATCCCAGCAGATGTGAATTCCTGAGAACCAGAACGTCCTGAGGTTTTTTTGGGAAGCTCAATATGAACCCAATATTCAGCTCTTAGAAAGATGAAATAAGCATTTCTTATAATTGAATGAATGTGCCCACCCATCGTGCATCCTTGCCACTGGAGGTCTGTACAGATTGTCTGAATTTAGTGATAGTGCAGTCAGAACTTCTTGAAAGAGCATTTTTTTTTTTTTTGCCATTTGATACCCCTACCAAGATGGCAGAAGACAAGCACATTTTTTCATCTGACAAGAGTAGGTACAAATCTTGGGAAAACCCAAAGCCACATGGTAAAAAACAAAACAAAAAAAAAAACCAGAAAAAGGAAAGAAGCCGAGGAACATATATTGTGAGAAATGTAGTTCACATTCTTGAACTGTTTCTTCTTTTTTAAAAAGTTGAAACATCTCCAAAGAGTACAGCCTTAAGAAACTTGGCCCAGGTGTATTTAATTTTCCAGAACAATATACTGATGACTATCATCTGGGAGTGTGAATTCTTAACCCTTAGGCTGACACCCACTGTTTGTGAACCACCCTGAAAGCTTTAGGGTGTTTGCCAAGGCAAGAAAATGTTAGAGGATAAAGTTTGAAGTTCAGTCAACTTAGAAGAAAAGGCCTCTGGTTGGCTTGGAGGTGGTGCAGGTAGAGGGAGTGGAGCAACAGAGGTTGGGTCTTCAGAAGGGAGAAGAAAAAGTTGGATGCATGACAACTATGTATTTCATGGGATTAGATTCTCAAACATTTTCTCAGTCATATGAGTTGGAGCAAGAGAAGCCAGCCATGTATCCATTGTTTACTTTTGTGTAAAGCTGGAGCTTCGAATGCTGTTGTTCTGATTTTGAAATGCAAGGTCAGAATATTATATACATTGCTTTAGAGTTGAGGTTTTGAAAGTAAACAAAGAAACAAACAAACTTTCAGCACTTTCAACTCTGGTGCTGGAAAGAACGATAACTTTTTGGGAGGGTGCCAGTCTTTCCGTAGGATGCTTTTCTCCTTGCGTTGTTGGCTTTTCAGTTCCTTCAAGGTCAGTCATGAAAGCTCTATTTTAAACACAGGCACCCATGTGAGGGAAATGTTCATTTTCATGTCTTTTTTTTTTTTTTCCTTTTTACATGAACGAGTACTTATCAAGATAGAAGAAGTACACGACTGGAGTCCTTTCAGCATGTAGGAAAACATCCTCTGGCAGCTCCCAGCCCAGAAACAGATCTAGTTGTTCACAGTTGAAGAATTCTATGCCGTTAGGAATAGAGACAGAGGAAATGTAATGGCTGTGTGCGATGTGAGAGGGGTAGTGGATGGGGGAGGGGGCTCACACAGTGTGAGGGGTATAAATGGTAAATGTCTAACTAGTACATTGTTTTGTGCACCTGAAACTAATAAAAAAAAATTCTATGCTGGTGGGCAGGACACACTCTTCCCATCTTTCTGAAACATGATGTGGCTTTTGTGATGTCACAAAACCTGTGTCTCATTTCACTCCCTCAGACATCTAGAGACAGTATCTCTTCCCATTTGGTTGGAAATTTCCAATAATTTTTGAGATGGTGGAAGGGCAATAAAATTTGTAAGGGATATAAAATGCATAGATATTTATGAAATGTCATTCATTTTGCAAAAACTATGAATAGGTCCAATTTCTATCTGGTTTTCTTTGGTACATTTCCATTTTGTCTTGAAAGCTCTAGAATGCTTTGCAATGATGTTCTCCTTGTTTTTTTACTCATCCTCAGCCCCACCATTGACCCTCCATTTAAAACCCAAGATTCTCAGAGCGGTGGCACTAGGGGAAGATGCCCCAAAGTTTGCACCCTCTCTTCCTAAGGAATTTGCTCGTAGTAGCAAAGGCCAGGATCTTTGTGGAAAACTTGCAAAACTCTAACCTGGGGCACAAGAGGTCCACTGTCTTTCCCTTGCTATGCCCTGGGATTTTGTCCTACACTGGGAAGGCAAGGAGGGAGTTAAAGTGAAACTTTGGGTTTCGAGAAGATCATTCAGGAAACTGTGGGGAAGAGATGGGGGCAGGGACAGAGGTTTCCTGGGGGACTAGTTCATGCAAAAAAATATGTCTTTTAGGTTTGTAGGTTGATGGTCATGGAATTGGGGTGAAGTGCAGAGACCTGATTATTATTAGAAGGGAAAATACACAGGAGTTGGTGATGGGTTGGCTATGATGTGTGGGTGGGAGAAGGAGAAAATGCTGCCGAGTGTGGCCTCTGATTTTCTACCCGGTAAAACTGGATGCAGGAAGGACCATTCACTGTGGCAGGAAACACAGGAGGAGGGAAGAAAGGCCAGGATTGGGGGAGAAGATCATACGGCCAGATTTGGAAGCAGAATTTGAGACGCCTACATGGAATTTATGGTTCTAAAATTCGTAGGTGAGATCTGAGCTGGAGAACAAGATTTGGAAGTCATCAGTGAATACCCAGTTGGATATTCAAAATTCTCCAGGGAGGCTCAGTTGGATTGATTATATTTAAGTAGGGATATTGTACTAAACATACAAGGTACAAAAATCAGTTCACACGTCTGAATTCTTTGCTGATGAGAGGACAATTGTCAGTCTCAATGGCCCTCACTCCTATCTCCTTCACCCATGAAGTCACAAGCATATAATTTTTTTTTTTTGTCTTGAATCAGTATTTCTGTAAGCTTTTCTGCATCTTGGAGAAATTCCTTCCACAAATGACACTACCTCATCCCAGTCTGCACCCAAAAAGGAAATAAATGGAGGCAAGCGTGGTGATGGATCGGAGAGGTGGCCCGTCTGGGTTTACCAGGGTGCGTCTCTAGCTCCCAGACCTCCTTCCTGAAGCATCTTGGGAGGGCCTTAACTCGTGCTCCCATGCTCCATCATTAACGCCCAGTTATTAACCGCAAAGGTTTTAAAAATGGTTAAAAAACCAATCTCCAGTCTCATTAGGGAGGCCACCTCAGGCATGATGTAGATGCCTGGTCACTGCACTGTACACCTGAAGCTGAAGCTGAACAATAGTGAATGTCAACTACAGTTACTTACAAGAAGCGGAGCACAGCATTAGGAATAGAGAAAGTAGAAATGTAATGGCCGTGTGTGATGTCAGAGGGATAATGGGTGGGGGAGGGGGTTGTCACTGTGTGAGGGATATAAATGATAAATGTCTCACTATTACATTGTTTTGTGCACCTGAAACTAGTAAAAAAAATGTTAAAGAAGCACAAAAACAAACAAACAAACAAAAAAACAGTCCCCAGACTGTTAAAGATGCAAAATACTTTTCAACATTTTCAAGGATCCCTCAAATTATTTCATATTTTGGAAAGATTTTAGTCCTGTTACATAAGAAATTGCATGCTAACAGTTGGGTCATTGATACGGGGCATATTATTACCACTTCCGCCATGATTACCGATTATGAGGCTGGACTCGATTTGGTAGGTGGTGTTAGTTCTTTCATTCGCCAATGAGAGTATTGGTGCTCTCAGAGGATGTAGAGCTAGTACAGCAGGACAGGGAGCTGAAATGAGGTATGCCTGACTCCCAAATCCGTGGTCTTCAGCAGATGTGGGCCTTACTTTTGGGGACTTGACATATATTTTATTACGTATTTTCTTTTGGCCCATGGATAGTTCACTCTTTTCTTAGAACTAGTCCTTTGAATGGGTCTTTGTTCTATTCCTTCTTTATTTCAATAGTCAATGTATAGACTAGCCACCTAAAAGCAGTGGTCTGGGCTTTTACAGGTGGTCTGTCAACCTACTAGCTTCCCGCTCTTTGCTTAACTATGTCTGTAAAGCGTATTGAAGATGGAGGCACCATGTAAATACTAAATATTATCATCTTCATCCAGAACCACAGAAGAAGCTGCTGGTTAGCGATGGATGAGCTTTTTGTGTCTGAAAAATTGGTTTTGTTTCTTCGCTGACGTATGTGGAGCCAGAACTCTTCCATGGTGAGAAAAAGAAAGCCTCGACTCTGAGAATGACTTTGAGGGTCTGTTGGCTGGAGAGGTTAGAGGGAGCGGGGAGAGAGCGAGGAGAGGAGCTCCTCAGATCTTAGTTTTCGTTGGGAAATAGTGGCATTTTATGTGCGGAGTCTGATATTTACCATACATGGTGCTTTGCATTCCTGCTTTCTCCCTTGTCCACACCCACTAATTGTAATCAGTGCCACTTGGGTGACTCTGGAAGCTAGTCTACACCAGCGATACCACTTACTATTTGCAGGGATGGGTAGAAGAATGGTTTCTCCATGGAAAACGATTAGAGGAATTTATGGGCTGTCAGGGTATAATTAGCCATGCAAGGTGTTGGCAAGGGCATGAAACTAACATTCTTCTCTCATCTCTTAACCCAGCCTCCTTCCATAACTGGCAGACCTCCTCCACGTCCTGGCCTTCTTCTCGTGGTGTTCTGTTCTTTGCAGCTCTGCCCTGGCTTAGTTTCCCTAAAGCCTACTATGGTGCCCTCCCACCCATGTTTCTGCAAACTCTGTTAATAGATTTTCTGGCAGCTAGCTACTGTATTCGTTTCTCTAACCTGCCTTCACTTAGGTATGGATCCATCGAGCAATTATGCCAGAGAGGTTTCCTGCCGTTTTGCTTTTGTGTGTGCCTGGATGTGTATGACTCAAGGCCGAGAAATATATTTTATTAGCTCGATGCTATAAAAGGTCAAGTTTAACCTAGTTAGAAGTTATCAGCACTCACTACTTAAAAGAATACGTGCATTTACCTAGAAACGTTTGAAATATGTGTGCTTGGAGAAATAAAGACTCGTTTGAAATTTGAGTTTCAGTTGTCATGAGGTTGCCTACACCTATGGAAAGTGACAGCTCTTTGTTTCCTTTCAAAGGAGTGCTCACCGAAAAATAAATTCTCATAGTGGCTATGGCTCATGGATAATTTATACCACCCCTGTGAAACAGTGCTTGCACTTAGTAGGCGCTGAAAGGAATGCTTTTTGCGGTTCCTCAGAAAGTTAAACATAGAATTACCATATGACTCAGCAATTTCACCCCCAGGTTTATAACCCAAAGAACTGAAAACAGGTACTCCAATAACCACGCGTACACGAATGTTCATGGCAGCACTTTTCACGATAGCCAAAAGGTGGAAATGACCCAAATGTCATCAACAGTTAAATAGGTAAACAAATTGCAGTATAAACACACTATGGAATATTATTTAGCCTTAAAAAGGAGTGAAGTACTGATACATGTTATGGTCTGGGTGGATCTTGAAAACATGCTGAGTGAAAGAAGCCAGACACAAAAGGTCATGTATGGTATGATTCCATTTATGTGACATATCCAGAATGGGTAAAGCCATAGAGACAGAAAGCAGATTGGTGGTTGTGAGGGTGGGGGATGGGAGAGGGAAACCCAGAGTTAACTGCTTCCTTTTGGGTAATGAAAATGTTTCAGAACTAGGTAGAGGTGGTTGCACAACATTGTGACTGTACTAAGTGCCACTTAATTATTCACTTTAAAATGGCCAATTTTACGTTATGTGAATTTCACCTTAATGAAAACAAACAAACAAAAACGATGGCAAACACTTACTGAGCACTTGCTGTGTGGATCAGGCACTGTACTGGGCATTTCACAGTTCGCTCGTTGAGGTCACATGACCCCTCTCTGAGGTGCGCAATGTAGTCCTTCCATTTTATACCTGGAGACCTTGACTGAAGCCCAGAGAAGTTAAGCAGCACACTCTTTCTGACAAGTTTTCTAGAACCTTGAATTCCCAGGGTTAAATATGATAACTTGAAGAAACTTGGTTGGAGGTAGAGTTGTTTTTCAATTGCTTCAATTTTGAAAGAATGACTTTCTGTTTTGAATATAGACACTGGGTGGTAAGTGATTTAGTTCTGTGTTTAAAAGGAATGTTTACCAAGAAATAGTTCTGGAACGATGCAGAGGTATGCGTTAGAATTCTTTGGGGATGGTGAAATTTAAGAGGCCAGCAAAACTTCTTGATGTGACTCTCACGATTGGGGGGTTTCTGGAGGGCAGGCAGATGGTGTTAAGATGGATTCAGGGGATCATTCAAAGGAATGTTTGGTTCTGGATTTGTGCTTGACTGGTCTATCATCAAATTTCCTTGTAAATTTTTCATTTATGAAATTTTAGCATAAATCTCATGGAGTCAGTGACGAGAGGTGTAAGGATCTTTCAGTATGCAGGCTGTAAAATAGCTGCGTTGACTAGATTTCGCATGATCTGTTTTTTTCCTGTGGTTCACTAACACGATTTCATGAAGGCTTTACTATTAGGACCTGTCTACCCTACACTGGGGTACTTTTTTCTTTCTCCATTCATTTGCTCGCTTGCTCACTCACCCACTCACTCTCGCTCACCCACTAGCTTACACTTTCCTTAGCTCCTTACTTATTCATTCTTTGATTGATTGCATCATTTAATCTGTATAAATAATACATGAAAAGTTGCTTGTAAAAATGCAAACAGTATAAAAATATATCAAGCAAAAAGTGAAAGTCCTCTTGTATTAGGCCCCCGAGCTCCCGCTCCGTCTGACTCCCACCCCACCGTTCATAGTTTGGGATGCAGGCGTCAAGACTTCTGCTAGACATTTATTTTATATATAAATGTGTATCGTAAGCGCTTCCCAATGTTGTGTATCATAAGCATAATGGATTCCTTTTCTGGAATGTCTTTCTAAAATAACTATTTTGTTTTTTGATTTTAAAATACATTTTAAAACTTTTTTATTGTAGTAGAACTTTGACATTTACTCTAGAAACTCCCTCTCACCAAATGTAATCGCTTTTATGGCCTTTATGGTATTATATTTGTTGCATCTTTATGATTTAATGAAACATGTACCGTCCTAAACATAGTAGTTTCACCCACTAAAAGTTATTTTTATATGTAAACTTGAAGAACCTGGGCCATTGGACCTGCGGAGTATCCCCCGGGCTGGATTTGCTGATGACACACTCAGGGTACAGTCCAACATGCTCTTCTGGTCTCTGCCCTCCTTGAAATTGACAGCTGGATCCGGACGTCTCACCAGATTCAGGTTCAGCCATTGGGCTAGCCAACTGTAGCCGGTGCTGTGTTCTATCACACAGGCTCATTTCCCCCTTGTTTTCAGTGTTGGCATATGTGATGCACATTGACTACGTCCCTTGGTTCATTGGGGGCTGAAGAATGGTGATGTTCTAATTCCATCATTGTGTTTTCATTCATTATCTGGGATCATTTTATAAGGAGATACTTCCTGTCATCTATTTGGGTACCTAATGGTATAGTTCGTACAGGAAAGTAGATAAATGTTTGATACTTTCCTTTCACTTACTTAGTTTTCAAGATAATATACTGGTTCCTTGTCATCCTCAAAAGTTTACCATTTAGGTTTTTAAACAGGTCATTATGAAATAATGGATTTAAATATATTTGATGAGTTTCAGTCTGTGGCAGTTCTCATCCGATTAGGAGTTCACATCGCCCCGTTAATGACCCAGAGAAACTCTTAAGTGAGGCCTCTATGACCAAGTTACTCTTGACATGTTTCTAGAAGTGGGTTAGTCACTGTTTCTAGGCTTTTTCAGTAGACAGAAATAGGAAAACATACACACACATGCGCACACGTATATGTTTATGTTTTTCTATGTATCTATTGCTCTATTTCTCTGTCACCTGTCTATAGAAAAATAAAATGCCTTGCGGATTCACACTAATTTCAAAGCTCAAATTCAAGTCTACAAGGTTTTTACTTTACCTCCTCTATATTACATCTGTATCTCTTTTCTTTCACACCCAAAACCTTAATTCTCCAGCACACAAAATTAGAATATTAGTATTAGAATATCCCACAATTCCTTGCTTTATCCCATAATATATACTCAACAGTCTCAGAATAACAACATCATATTATTACCACTAACCATGATTCCTGAAAACAGTTAACTTTATTTTGTCTCATATACCATCTTCATTCTCCCTCCATTTTTTTATGGCTTTACTATATCCTTGTAGTCAGATCCATGTCTATATAGTCATGTAACTATAAAGGCTCCCTTTAACCTCCATTTAGTCTTAGTTCTTCAAGTAACTACGTGTTAAAATGTTCACCCTCTGTTTTTATGTGTATGCTTCTCTAGGCATTTTGGTTTTCCGAAGTATGTGCTCTAATAGATTCCTCAGGAAGAACTCAAGGGAACGATATTTTCTGAGTTCCCACATGAGGGCAATAGTTTATCTTTGCTCTTTACACACAGAAGTCAATATTGCTGAACATATGGTAAATGAATGTAGCGTGTGATCTGGGGTTTTCTTTTGCTCCTAAGGACACTGTTTGGACAATTGGCAAAGTTTGGATAGAGTCCATATAATAGGTCTGAACAATAATATTGTTAATTTTCTTACTTGCATAATTATGTTGGTTATGTAAGACAATGTTCTTATTTTTAGGAGACACAAACTTCAGTGATTAAGAATAAAAGTGCATCATATTTGCAACTTATATATCTATCCACACACACACACACACACGCACACACGTGCACGCGCACATGTGCACAGGATAAATGGTAATATTTGGGGAATCTAGATGAAAGGCCTATGGGAATTCGGAATTCTTTATAATATTCTTCACCTTCACTGTATGTCTAAAATTATGAAGTAAAATGTTAAAAAAAATTTATATGGACATGCACTTCTTAATAGATACATAAATGTGTGTGTATACCTATTTATGCCAGCATCCATAATTTTATAGTGCAATTTTGTATCTTTTGAATTGTATTTTTTTAAAGATAGCCGTAGAAACTTCTAATGATATTTAAGGATTTATTCTTGGCACAACAAAATATGGGGCATCCAGAAAATATGCTGGGAAGAAAGACATAAATGTCTTGTTGTTGAAGAAAAAGAATCCATTGACAGTGCAGAGATTCAGATTTGATCTTGATTTGTTTTGCATAGATGTTAATTGCTGCCATATTTTCTTAATCATTGAGACCTTGTTCTCCTTTTTTGGCTACTTTTTTCCTTTCAAGCCAAATAAATATGAGCAGAACTATGATTATTTTGCATTGAGTGTCCCAAGTAGATTTAGATTGGTGGTTTCAAAGTAAACAAACGAGGTAGATGCAGTGGAATTTCATAACTAGATGGGCTTTAGGGTGTATCAATTTTCTTAGGCAAGTTCATAAAAAACAAACAAAGTTTCTCTCCCCCCGTACTCTCTCCTTAGGGACTCATTCTAAAAAGGGAGAACAATTTTCCAGTAAAATTAACTGTGAAGATGTTATGGATTTTAAAGACATTGCATTCTTGTGCTATTTTGTTTTTAAGGCTTATGGAGACAGGCCATTGTGTAGCTAGTAGGGGGCCTCCCTGGTGGGCTGTGTTCTGGTCGTGATGTCCTGGGCACAGGTGCATGTGAATGCCCTTGTGCTTGGATCTCCAGTTCCCTTCATCCAAAATACTTTCATCTTTCCCACTAGATTGCAAATTTTCCTTGAAAAGTGGAAGCACGTCTTAAAGAAACCAATCTCCATCGTTTGGGAGGGCAGGCCACAACTCACAGATTGATTGTCTCTGAAGGTTGTTTCCAAGTCAATGACTTGAAATTCAAAATTGCGTTTTTCTGTGGACATGATAGTTGTTAGGTTCCCAGTCCAGCTGACTAATATTGAGCAAGCCCGCCATGTTCATTTCTGTCATACGGAAGCAGCACTACAGACCCTGATCACCAGGTATGACTCTGTTCTAGCGTCGCGTCTCTCAACAAGGCCATGGAAGACAATTCCTTACACACCCTCTGGCTGCATATGTAATGCCGCCCCTGCACTAGTCTCCCCACAGTGTACTTCTCCTCTGCTCACGGGCACACCTGCTTCTTGCTGACTACCAAATATGTGCCCCCTCCTCAGGCCGTATTTGAGGCCTTCAGTCACCTGCTCCATCTCTCCTGTCCCACTGTGTGCCATTTCCCCACATGGACACATGCTATGGAAAGATTTGCCATCTAAACTGTTGCCTCACCCTTCCTCAAATCTCCCCCTTTGCCTGTGCTGTCCGTGGCCCCAAGAATGCAATTTCCATTTGTGTCACCCCAACACACTTCTTTGCTGACTCGCCTCATACCACCTCCTTCCCTGCTTTCTCCCAACTAGAGCTCAGCTTTCCCTTCTGTGTCCATTCTCATCCTACAATTGTCTTACCCATCTTATGGCATGTGATCGGTCTCCATGGGTAATGTTTGTTACATTATTACTGACCCTTGTGCATCCCCAGTGGGCAGGGATCCTTCTTTTACTCACCTCTGGATATGGCAGCTGCACAGTAAATCCTGGAGGTGCTGAGCTGCCTCCTTGCCCTCCCCACCCCCACCCTGATATACTGCTGGGGGTGAGGGGGTGGGGGGGCAGTACGTGTGGGTGCCCGTAGGAGGCCAGAGAGGGGAGCGGCCTGTGCTGCTCTCCAAACATTAATGTCCACAGACAGATATAATAAAACAAGATCAGCCATTATGAGTAATATGCTTTCACTTTTGTTGTAAGGCTCGCAAAAGACGTTTGCTATCCCTGACTGGTGTCAGATACAATAAATATAATTAATCTCTGGAAACACATAGATGAAATGACGTAAATCATGGCTTTAGTTTGTTTCCATCCGTTCGAATCTCCTGGGCGTAGAGCAGCCCACCTAGCCCTTTGCTGCCGGAGCTGCCTGGAGCCCTTCTCCCTTCTCTCAGGTTGGGCTCTAGTGACAGTGGTTCTTTCTGGGCCTTTTACACTTGAAAGTGGAAAATGCTGGGCTCTCCATAGCCATCTCTTGGGGACTTACTTGTTTATTTGTGCAGCAGAGGTGACCTCTCCTTTCCTCTCTGACTGTGTTTTCACATCTAATAAAGTCAAGAGTGGATTTTGCACTGGTTTCCCTCAGGGCAAATTAAATGAGACCACAGTCTTGAAAACGAACGGCACAGAGTTCTCTTCTCCATCTTAGTGCCGCCGAGGAACTCCTTGCCGTGGCTCATTATGGCTCTGGAGCTGCTGGCATGTAAAATAGTCGACTTACTGAGCTAGAGACATCCTTAGATTTCATCCAGTGCAGCAGCCCTATTTGATAAATAAGGAACCAAGGCTTGGCAAGCTTCCCTGTCTTGCTCAGGGCCACATCATTGCCTTAGCGTCACAGGCTGGGTGAGAACCAGCTTTTCTCTGCGATCTTGCTACCTCGTGAATTTTTCTCAAATATTTTCCCAGATGGGATTTTTTTTTAATATTTCATAGTTTCCATGATGGAAAGATTTGATCAACAAGACTTTGCAATCCTTGCATTCATTTAACCTATACCTATGGCAGGCTCACTATAGACCAGGAACTTTCTAGGGGCAGTAAGCCTAGATACAGTGATGAACAAGACAGCTATAATGCCTGCTTTGGAGAATCTTCCAGGTAACTGGGGCAGATATTATACAGAATAGTTCAATGAAATTGGATGAGTGTTTCTGGGAAAGTGTAGGATGCCTGGAACTTCTAACTGAAAGGTGGCAGAATTTGGCTGGAGCGTATTCTAAGTAAAAGAAACAGCATGTGCAGAAGCAGGGGGTTCAGCGAGAGCTTTCTTTCTGGCTATTCTCCTGGCCATACTTACTCGAGACAGCTTTGTGGCCATACCCTGCTTCTCTCTTCAGCCTTCTCTTTCCTACCTGGATGCTAACATACACCTTGGGAAGTTTGTTTTTTTCTCTGTCCAAGCTTTTTTTTAATTTTCATTCATTTGCATGTACCATTTCCATACTGGATATGTAAAATGCTTCTAGCCCTACTCAGGTTTTAGGATTCAGATTTCAATTGGACTCACCTGGACTGTTTTGGCGAATTCTCCCATATGATACCATCGCTTCCTATGTATACCTCCATGGAGGCAGTGGGGGAGTCTTCTCTGTTCTGTAGGAAGCTGCTGGTGCTTCCTTGGGGCCATCAGAAGAGAAAAGCCTAGAGAGAGCAAAGGCAGACCTTGCACACAGGTTCTCAGTGCTAACCTACCACGTGCTCCCCGATTTCTCCATTCCCCTTGTCTTTTAGCAAAACCGAGTGTGAGGACTTGGGCCATTGCTAACACTGGAGGGAGATCACAGGAGGAAAGACAGGTTAGGGGGAGTAACCAGTTCATTTACAAGTTTTTGTCACCTTTGCCTCTGGAGAAATGGGACTTTTGAAATGATAGTGATTACTAGCCCTCTATGTTCCTTATCAGGCATCTCATTTCCCTTAGTAATCCTTATTAGCCAGAGAGTTTATTATTTGGCACTGACTTAAATATACTTACCAAATTTTCCTATTTTAGAGCTGATGAAAGGACTCCTTCTTCTTGTTGTTATAACAACAATGGTAAATCTTTGCTGACGGATTTGAGGAGGCCACTGAACTTGATAATAACAACTACTGAACTGAATGTTTACAACAGGGCCCCCATGATCCATTGAAGTGCTTCAGCTGCATAATTAAGAGAGCCAGCTAAAATTCTACATCATTGTAATAATATTTACTCTGAAAACTCACAGTTGGACTAAAGTTTCTATCGCAGGCTCTGCTGACATCAAGGAATCTTAAACTTCCTTTTTACAGGGAGGTTTACTAGGGCCTTATTTTGGCAGCCAAAACACAATTCCTCTTGCATATGCAGTGAATTCATGGACTCTTAAGGATTGAGGTTGGGTTAGAGGTGATCTATTCAGTTGTTTCTAAACCTGGCGGAACCAGAGTCTACTGGAAAGCTGTTAGAAATTTCTGGATTCCTGAGCTCCCCCTCTGGGAGCCCGATTTAGGAAGTAGGGTGGAACAAGCATGTTGTAGATATATTTTCTTAAACGCCCAGGCTATTCTTACAGTTAGGAGAACTGCTGATCTCATTTTGAGGATGCTGAGGGCTACAAGATTAAAATCGTTTGGAAGATTAAGCCAATCCAGAAGCCTCCTGGGTCTCTGAGTAGAAGAGAGGCTGATACTCTGGACCCCTCGGAAATACTTTTGAAATACTTTTGTTAAAAAACTCCCCAATTTTGCCTTAAAAGGAGGTACTTTCACAGCGTTTCTAAGAGTGGATTCTCCGACTGCCCTCATAGAAACTCTCAGGTGTTTGTTAAAAATGCAGACTCTCGGGATCTCCCGTAGACTCACTGTATCAAAATCTCTGAGGGTGGGGCCCAAGAGTCTGTATTTACATAAACCATTTGGATGTTTCTGATGCCCATTAAAGTTTGAGAGCCACGGGGTTTTTTCTCTTTTTATATCAGCTGGCACCTTCCAATTGGATACTAGTTGCCATTTGTTGAGCTCATGGAAAGTGACGTTTGCAAGCAGTGACACACGTCCAGTGCTCGTTCTTCCTTCTTTGTGTCACTTGACACTGTTGACTGCACTCTTGAAATGCTCCCCCTGGGGTTTCCGTGTGCAAACCCCTCTCTCTTTATCCTCCTCTGTGTCAGTCCTGTACCTGTCTCTTTCCTGGGCTCCTTTTCTCCCCTGCCCCTTCTAGGCAATCACATGTCCTGTTTTAGTTTCCATTATAATAACAGTGAGGATTCCAAGAGTCTTTCACCAGTGCAGATTCATTTTCTAGCTTCAGACCCATCTGTACAATAGCCTATTGAGTATCTGCATTTTGGATATCACACGGAACCCTGAAATCCACATGGCTGGACGGAGCTCATGATCTTCCCCCAATGCCTGGTTCTTCTCCCCTCTCCCGTACTTGCGTGGATGGTGCTGCCATTCATCCAGTTACCACCTCAGGCTTTCCTCTCGTTTCACCTACATCCATGAACAAACCCTGCTGATCTGAGCTGTTACATATGCTTGACTCAATTGTAGCTCAGGAAAACTGGGAAAAAAAGACATACCTAAAATCTACTCCTGTTTTCCCTCCTTGGTGTCACTGACTTCGCCCCAGACCTTCATCATCTCTCATCTGGGCCTTGATGCTGCCGTCTAATTCAGTTCCTTTCCTGCCAGTCTTGAACCTCCCTCCAGCCCATCAGCCACATTGTCTCCAGAGTGACCTTCTAAACATCTGACCACAGCGCCCCTCTTGCTTAAAACCCTTCAGGAATTCTGCATTGCCTTCAGGATGAAGCCCAAACTCCTTAGAGTGCTTTTCAAGGTTTTCTAAGCTCTGGCTGTTCCTCCACTGAGGTCCCACTCATCACTTCCCCTCTTCCCCCTTAGACCTTACATTCTAGCTATCCTGAATTACTCTGCTCCCTGGTGCCTTGAGGCATTTTCAGAGGAAATTTCTACTACCTGGAATGTCTTTCTATTACTATATCCTCTCCCCCACCTATCCATCCCTTGAGTCCCTAATCATCCTTCTAGATTCAACTCTGCCCCTCTGAAACCTTGGTTACGCTCCGGCAGGGGTGTGGCCCCACACTGTGCACATCTCCATCATAAATCTGCGTGTAGGATTTGTTTGCACACCTGTTGCCTCTCCTTGACCTTGATTCATCTGTTTCCCCCAATGCTTAGAATTGTGACTGGTTCTTAGTAGGCACTTAATGAACACTTCTTGAATGAATGAGTGAGTGAATGGATGGATAAATTATTCACAGTATCTGACTTTTAGAGCATATATCATGTAAAAATCTATACTTATATTTTAGCCATTCTTCCAATTTATAAAACACATGTCATGAATTAATGTGTTGGCAGTAGAGTTCATAAAAATAACTATGCATTCTGATTAATTGACTCATGTTATCCAATTAATTTACCCATTAAGGGGTTGCTGGGAGTGAAGCAAATATACTGTGGCATGGACCAACATTACAACCAAGCCTCATAAGCAGTTGATGGGAAGTGGTTTAAAAAAACAACCGAAGTGACTACGTATTACTTCATCTTTTACCACATATTAGGCTTTTACAAACATATATATATTTCATTTTTTGACCATACTGTTTTTAACTACATTTCATTCTGGTAAGGAGCATGGTAATAAAAATAATCGAACATTTTAGCTAAAATTGTAGTGTTGGCTGTAAGTTAAAAGAAGTTTGAGATGCCCAAGTGGGTCTGATTTTTTGGTCTTACTTTTGTACCTTGTAGCACTGGCATGAAAGAAGCCATGAGTGACTGGAGCTGAGTCCCACGCACATGCAGGGAGGAGTGTTGGGGGTGAGACAGGTGGTGCAGGATGGTGGGGGCAACGCATTGCTGACACATCCTAGGAAACAATTAGGTTTGAGCCAACATGCATAGACTCCAAAGCTGTGAACACTTATTGACTTGTCACTCTGGGCCAGGCATGGGGTTTCATGTTTTATATAGCCTGTGGCACTCAGTCCACTCAGCAACCCCATGAAGCTATTACGAATTTCTTAATTTACAGACTCAGAAGCTGTTAATTGATTCTCAGTAGTTCAGGAAATAGCTCGGGAATTAGAAAACATGCACCTCATTGATTTCATTATTTAAGATTCAAGAGGGCATGGTGATTAGCTTGTCTGAATTCAAAATGGAAGAAGACACCTCTTGTAATTCCTCCACCCTCTTGCCCTCTAATATATTTTCTTTTGATTCTGCCAGAACTTGTGCCTCTTGGGTCCCCATCCCTTGCCTAGATGGCAGAAACAGCTGTATTGGGCTGCACAGCTGCCCAGACTGGGACTGGTACATCCCTTTGGGGAGGAGCTTGTCAGCCAAAACCATCTCTGTTAAGCTCACAGTGGGAGAATGGAGTGTGGTGTCTGACCTCAAAATGCCCCATTCACTATGCTGGCTGCCCTGCTAGCTCTGGGTAAACATGAATTTCACATCATCAGAGACTGTCAGGGTGTTAGGATGGTAAGGGACTATAGCCTCATTTCCCTTTATGTCACAGATGAGGACATTGAATCCCTGAGCGGTTAAATTGCTTGTTCAAAGTCACAGCAGCCCTGGGAATGGAATTTGAGTTTGTCAGCATGCCCGGAGCTCTTGTGCCTACCCTACCATGGCTCACTACCTACCAAGTTTGACCCCCTGACCGTTTCTCCCAGCCAAGAGATAGCAGGCATTGTTATTGATTGGAGCCTAATTCAGTTCTGCTTGTCCCACACACAAAGCCTTTGTCTTGAAGTTGAGTTCTTGTTTCCCTAGTTCCCAGGATGAGGTTCTCAGGGTTGAGTTCTAAGCCTCCTTCCCATCAGTTCCTCCCTCTCCTCCCAGGTCTTCTGGTTTCTTCCACAGCATACCTTCCATGCCAGTCTACTGGTATTCTTCAAACACAGCTTATACATTTTCTCCTTTGCTCTCTCACACTCCTGTCTCTGTGTTTTAAGGACTAATACAAAGTTTACTACTTCAGCTCACAGGGAATCCTTATGCAAATAGTCACTGTGTCTCTCCTTTGAAACTTAACATATCCTTCCTAGGAGTTCTGGTCAAGATGGTGGAGTAGGTGAACACTGTACTCACCTCCCCTCACGACCACGTCAAAGTTATACCTAAACTACAGAACAACCATCATTAAGAATCACCTGAAGTCTAGCTGAACAGAAGTTTTACAATTAAGGACATATAGAAGAAGCCACATTGAGACTGGTAAGAGGGGCAGCGACATGGAACAGACTGGACCCTTAAAAATCGGGATGGATGTCTCAGCTGTGGAGGTCCCCTCTGAGGAGTGAGGGGTAGCAACCCACACCAGGCTCCCCAGCCCAGGGTTCCAGTGCTGGCAAGAGAAGTACCCATAACTTCTGGCTGTGAAAACCAGTGGAGTTTGTGGTTGAGTGAGACGGAGGGCCTCTGGAGTCTCAGGCGTTCTCCTTAAGGGGCCTGCACATAGATTTACTTGCTGATGGACTCACTAGCTCTGAGCTCCAGCACTGGGGTGGCTCTTTGAAAGGTGCCAGCAAGAGACATATGGAGAGGAACTGAATTGTCTGGCTTCAGAGCAAGAGCTGGAGGGGCACCTTTCTTACAGGCAGGTACTGGTATAAGCCATTTTTCCTTTGTTGAGCCTTCTGCCATACTCAGCATGCAGACTCAGACCCCCATATCCAAGTCTGCATCAACATGGCTAACACAATTCGCTCCGCCCTGGTGATTCCATGAGACCCTGCCCCATCCAACTGTGGGCTCACCCAAACTGCTTCCAGTGGCTTTTCCATACAGTTTGTCTTGGCTCATGTTGCAAACTTTTTGAAAATCTCTCAAAGGTTCACAAACCCCAAACTAGCAGCGTCTGGCCTCAGTGTGCCCTGTACACCTTACTAATAAGCAGTCCCAAGCCTGGCACTAGTGGCAGCCAGCCTTGGTTCACAGCTTAGCCTCTCCCAGGCACCTTCATGCCCAGCTCAGTGTCAGCCATTTATAGCTCACTTTGTAGCTCATACCAAGTGGCCCTGGGCACGGCACAGGAGGCAGCTGATCTTGGCCTACAACAGAACCCCTCTTAAGAGGCCGTAGAACCAACACACCTGGTTGCCAGCTTCAGACCATACCAGAGCACCACCCAGCCACCTCCACAAATGACCCAAAGGGCAGACTTGGCAGGCACCAGAGCCCTGCTAAGTGAGTTCTGCTCTGTAGGGTCAGCTCCTGCACCACAGCTTCTCCGCTGTAGTCACGGCCAGTCCTCACAACCAATCAGCCTGAGGGACAATCCCTCCCACTAATGTGCAAATAGCAACCAAGACTCAACCACAACAGGAGGGCACACACAACCCACACAAGAGACACACCTGGAGCACCCGGCTCTGGTGACCAGGGATACTTTGCCACTGGGTCCCACAGGACACCTACTACATAAGGCCATCTTACTAAGACCGGAAGACATATAAGCTCTGCCTAATACATAGAAACAAACTCAATATGGCGGCCAAAGAAACATGTCCCAAATGAAAGATCCGGACAAAGCTCCAGAAAAAGAACTAAAAACGGAGACAAGCAATCTACCAAATGCCGACTTCAAAACACTGGCTATAAGGATAGTCAGTGACCTCAGGGAGAATTTCAACAAAGAGATAGGAAACGTAAAATGGAGATAGAAAACATAAAATATATCCAGTCAGAAATCATGAATACAATAACTGTCATGAAGCATACATTAGAGGGAATCAATAGTAGATTAGATGAAATAGAGGATTGAGTCAGTGATTTAGATGGCAAGGTAGCAGAAAATATCCAATTAGAACAGCAAAAGGAATCCGAAAATATGAGAATAGTTTAAGGAACCTCTGGGACATCAAGCATACCAATATTCGTATCTTAGGCATACCAGAAGGAGAAGAGAGAGAAAGAGATTGAAAATCTGTTTGAAAAAATGATGGAAAACTTTTCTAACCTGGTGAAGGAAATGGACATATCAGCCCAGGAAACAGAGAATCCCAAACAAGATGAACCCAAAGAGGCCAACGCCAAGACATGTCAAAATTAAAATGCCAAAGGTCAAAGACAAAGATAATCTTAAAGCAAGAGAAAAGCAGTTAATTACCTACAAGGGAGCTGCCCTAAGACTGTCAGCTGATTTCTCAATGGAAACTTGCAGGCCAGAAGTGATTGGCAGAAAATATTCAAAGTGATGAAAAGCAAGGCCCTACAACCAAGATTACCCAGCAAAGCTATCATTTAGAATCAAAGGAGAGATAAAGAGCTTCTCAGACAACAAAATGCTAAAGGAGTTCATCACCACCAAACCAGTATTACAAGAAATGTTAAAGGGACTTCTTTAAGAAGAAAAAGGTAAAACATATGAATAATAAGATGGCAATAACTGCATAGCTATGAACAATTACTTTCATTGTAAATGGATTAAATGCTCCAGGCAAAAGACACAGGGTAGCTGAATGGATGAGAAAACAAGACACTTAGATATGCTGCCTACAAGACACTCACTTCAGCCTGAAAGACACACACAGACTGAAAATAAAGGGATGGAAAAATATATTTTATGAAAATAGAAAAAAAAAAAAAAGAAAGCTGGGGTAGAAATACTTATACCAGACAAAATAGACTTTAAAACAAAGGCTATGACAAGAGACAAAG
The DNA here is from genome assembly GCF_057876585.1 of Rhinolophus sinicus. Classification (NCBI taxonomy): domain Eukaryota; kingdom Metazoa; phylum Chordata; class Mammalia; order Chiroptera; family Rhinolophidae; genus Rhinolophus; species Rhinolophus sinicus. The sequence goes on from NC_142517.1 coordinate 7,944,820, forward strand.
AAGGACCCTGTAATCCCACTTCTGGGTATTTATCCGAAGAAACCAAAAACACTGCTTCAAAGGGACATGTGCACCCATATGTTCATTGTAGCATGATTTACAGTAGCCAAGATGTGGAGGCAGCCTGGGTGTCCATCAATCGATGAATGGATAAAGAGGAGGTGGTACATATATACAATGGAATATTACCCAACCACACAAAAGATTGAAATCTTGCCATCTGCAACAACGTGGATGGACTTAGAGGGTCCATCCACTCTATTATGCTGCATAGAGTACGCCGGGCAGAGAAAGACAAATACATGATTTTACTTATATGTGAAATCTAGAGAACAGAATAAACAAACAACAACAAAAAAACAAGCTCATAGATACAGAGAGCATTTTGCTGGTTGCTGGATTTGGGGAGTGGTTGGGGGATTAAGAAGAACAAATTGGTAATTACAAAATAGTCACAGGGATGTAGAGAATAGTATGGGTAATAGAGTCCGTAGTATTGTAATAACCAAAACATATCCTGGCTGCACCATGTTTTCCAAGGTATTTCCTGGAATGTGTCCCTCGAACTACACCCTTCTCCCTGGACCCCACGCCGTCTGTAAAATGAGTCCATGGTTCAGTCAGTGTAGGAAATGCCAAATGTTTTATCTGCCTCATGGAAAATCATATTGCCTGTTAGCGTACTAAAGGCTCTGACAAGTTCTGCGTTATAGAAACTGTATTAGTTTTTTAAAACCCTGTGCCTCCCAAATTTATGTCCTTGGAAACTTTCATTTGTGTGACCCTGTTCGCATCCTATTGAGTGCTTTTTGGAGAATGCTATTCTAGGAAGTTTATAACACACAATTAGAAATTTAAAAGTAAGTCTTATGTTCCCAGTGATAGTATAAGTTTTTGTGCTTCTTTATCACTCCCCAGTGTCCAATGGAATGTGAATGTCTCTCTTTTTAAATTTATGTGGCGGCAAAAGGGCTGAGGAGGGTTTGCCTGTTTGCCAAAGTGGGTTCCTGGGGCAGGAAAGAACTTTTTTCATGCTGAGATATGGCAAAGATGAAGCGTGGTCAGCAAGAAAAGTAGAAATTGCCCAGAGATGAGAACAACTCAGCACATAAAGTTGTCATGAGCCATAAGTGAGGTTGGGTCTAGAAAGGCCAAATCTACTGTCAGAAAATCTCAGTGGAAAAGCTGGAATTTGAGAAACCCTCATCCGAAGAAAGGCAAATAGCTCTGATGTAAGTAAACCTCTCCAAGCCCTGGAGAGTGAAAAACAAATTTCAAGATGAAGAGAAAAGAGAGAGAAAAAAAAATAAATGGAACAGAATGGAAGGTTATAAAACACTCATTTTATTTCAGTTTCAAAACTTTCCTGGAATGAGCTCCCAGATCCTCACCCTGCTACCAGCAACTAAAGCTCCAGTTATTAAGGCTGTGTTCTTGCCAAAACTTCTTTCTTTTACTCTTTTCTTGCTTCATGTTTCAGTAATGACCTTGAAAAACCCTAGATCTTTATCTGTCCAGTTCAGGTCGGTTCAACAGTTATGTATTGAGCACTTACTATGTGCCAGGCTGTGCTGGGGCTGCAAAGATAAGCAAGACAGTCTTTTTTCTTGGGTAGGGTTTAGCTGGGGCATGGGGAGAGGGAGTATTAGATACAGTGACAAGTAATGTCAACATGCTGCCAAGATCGAGTGAGTACAGGAGGTCCCCTGACAGAGCCTGGGGACTTCAGTGACAGTTTCTACAGGGCCAGGTTCTCCGGTAGGCGAACGAGTACAGTGCTGAGGGCCTGTCGGACTTTCAGGGGCTCATGAAAATGCTTTCATTTCTTTTCAAAGCAGAAGAAAAAATGAACACGATCCAGCCTGGATTTTGTCTTTATACCAACATGGTCGCAAATTAATTTTGAATGTTTTTTTAGGGAGGCAGGAGCTTATACAGGTAAAAATACCCAGGGCGCATGAAAAATCATGTGACTGTTAGTTTCCTAGGGCTTCTGGAACAAAGCCCCACAAACTGGGTGACTTAAACAGTAGAAATTTGTTTCCTAACAGTTCTGGAGGCCAGAAGAAATTCAAGATCAAGGTGTCGGCAGGGTTGGTTCCTTCTGAGGGCTGTGGGTGAAGGATCCATTCCAGGCCTCTCTCCTAGCTTCTGGTAGCCCCAGGTGTTCTTTGGCTTATGGACTGTTCTCTCCTTGTGTCTTCACATCTTCTTTCCTCAATGTGTGTCTCTTTCTGTTCTCATGGCATTCTTTTTTATAAGGAATACCTGTCAGACTGGGTTAGGGGTTCTCTTGATGCCCACAGGAGCTCATTTTAACTTCATTAATTTTATCTGCAATGACCCTATTTCCAAATAAGGTCACATTCTGTGGTTCTGGGGGTTAAGATTTCAACATATGAGTTCAGTGTGTGTGTGTGTGTGTGTGTGTGTGTGTGTGTGTGTGTGTGTGCAATTCAACCCTGGGTTCTCGGGGAAGCCCATGCTTCTCTCCTCCCCTGTAACCAGTAGGCTGTGCTTGAGATGGGACCAGACAAGGGAGTCACATGCCTTACGGCTATCTATGGTTACAGGTCCCCTCACCTCCCTCCCAGAGAAATCAAGTGAATGGCCAACTGTCCCTGACACAAGTGCCACTAGTGGGTAAGTTTTTCTTGTAGGTCACAAGACCACTGTGGAAAATTATGTTGCAGACTTGATTGAAACATTTCATTTATTGACCTAACTTCTAATTGAAGATGGCTAGATTTAACAATCTAGAAAAAATGAGCTTTACCCTTGCAAGAGCTGAGCACTACATCTTTAAAAAGTTAAGCCTCCTTGTTAAAGGTTTACAGAAAACTCCTCTGCATGTACCATCCCCAGTGGGGCTGGCCTCAGTGGGGCCCAGGATGCCTAGGGTGGAATTCTCTAGTTTTCACTGTTGGGAGCTGTGTTTTCTCTCCATTTCTCAGGGATAGGCTCTGAGCCAGGGAACAAATGACAGGAAGTGGTGATCAAGATTTTGAGCAAATGGTGCTCCTTTGCTTCTCACCCTTATGTCCTCAGAGTCAGGGTCTAAGAGTGGCCAGAGCACATTTCTCACAGGTTCCGTGTGCTATTTTGGGAAGAGGGCCAAGCAGTCACCCAGGGCAGAACCTGGCACAGGCCCCTCACAGCCTGTTTTGAATTTGCATCTCTAATTCTGCCTTTTGACCGGGGGTTCCCGGGAACAGTGTCTCCCCCCGCCCTTGCTGTGCAGGCCTGCTTAGCTGGTGGTGGTTTGAGGTGAGCCAGAGCTACTTCTCACTCCCGCCCTGCCAACTCTGCAAATAGTTCTGGGTGTCTGGTCCTCATTAGGGTTGGCTGAGTTGACAGTTTACAGCTTCACCCTCAAGTGCCACCTCACCTGTGGTTGACCAGATGCCCCCATCTTCACTTTTGAAGAAAAGGCCACAGGGGACTGCTCAGGTGGTTGCCAGAGCTTGTCCTCTGGGCTCGCTCACCATGTAACTCCACTGCCGCTGTCACCACCTTCCCGTCCAGGAGGCCAGCCTACCACAGGCCTTTCCTCTCACCCGGGGCTTTGCCAAACTCCCTGGATGGCAGCCATCTTGAGTTTCTCCTGGACCCTATGGCCTGTCTGGGTTCTCTCACAAGTTGTAAGAGAAACAAACTGAAAATGTGCTAAGTCCTTCATCACCTCCTCTTTTTTCCAGCTTCTCATTTGAAGTTCTGTGCATATTCCCAGACTCACACTTTTACTAATTTTCATAAACATAATTCCATGTGGCAGCTCAAGGTAAACATCTTAGCTTTACAGTCTTTACAATTAGACTTTCTCTTGCAGCCAGGATGGATCAGCTGTAATTAAGAAAAACACACAAAATAAAGGTTTTGAAGTGTGTCCTTTGTTTCTGAAGCATCTGACCTGTTTTGCTATTTACAGGAGGAAATCTTTAGAAAAATCCAAATCCAGGGCATTTCCAAACATCTGAGTGCTCGGCTGGGTAAAAATACAATCTAAGTATTTCCTTTCACATTTGCATCACTTTATGATGAGTCAGGGCTTTTGAAGCATGAATTGCCTTTTCCGAAATGTTTTCTATTACAGCTGTGTCTTTTTTTTTTTTTTTTTGCTTGGTGACCCAATTACATGACTCTACAGCATGGAAAAATTCACATTAGTTTAAAAATATATCGTTGAATCTTAATAACAGGTTTTGTAAGGTTGTGTTTCATAAACTTTTATAAAGTTAATTTTGTCATTCTAGGGCGTAGGAAAAAGGGGCTCTTTTTTTTTTTTTTAAGGTGTTTTGAGACAGGACAGAGACAGAAACTAGAAAGGGTGGTGAAGATCTCTTTTGAATGTATCCTTTTTATCCATTCATTACTGTACGGGAGAAAGTTGGCGTTGGATCGCAACATTCCTGATTATTTGAACCAGAGCACATCTGGCTGTGGAGCTTCGACATCTTGGATGATTTAGAGTTCTTCCATTTTCCTTTACCCAGAGGTACAACCATGAGTCCACGCTCATCTGTTTGCCCCTCATATCTTTGAACAGTGGACTCTTTAAAAGATTATTGAGTTTATTTCATTACTTAGACACATTCCAAGAGTTCTGGAAAAACATTGCTTCAGATAGAATATAATCTGGAGATTTACATTCTTTAGAACTTGCTTCTCAGGAGATGCTTTAGCACAGTTTCTTCAAAAATAAATTATTTGTAGCTCTGATATTTTCTTTATAATTTGTTCCAACTAGTTCATCATCATTGAAGCAAGGATTATACTCCCCTTTTAAAGCCGAGGCATTTGCTTCCAAATGAGAATTTAAAGAAAATTCAGGGTTTAATTTTTTTCCTCCTTATCTTTTCTGGGAGTAGATATATTGTGTGCATGGTCAACACACCTGCCAAAGTCAACTTTTAAAATAGACATAACGTAAGACCAGCACACAGCTCAGCCTTGTTCGCTGGTGGAGCTCCGTCTCTGAGGGTTGGTTTGCCAGCCATGAAGCCCGCAGAGATACATTTGTTAAGAAAAAAAAAAAAGATTGGTTTTTGTTTTGAACCACCTCATTCATCAATGACATCATTCAGAGCAACTTGAAATAGAAGTATCAGACGTACCTTTCCCCACTGCAGATGCTTTTTAAAAATGGCACTTATCTGGTATGTGGTGGGAACACTGGTGTGACGTCTGCAGTTGCAGTGATGTTGCTGGTTTCCTTGATGCGCCATGTGACTGCTTCTCTCAACACAGGCCAGGGGCACAGTTAACACAGGGTTGTCCCTGCGATTCTTCCAAGGGCCCTCGCCTTCATCGATAGGGATTTTAAGGCACTGGGAAATGAAAAGGCAGCTGGGACCAATACACGTCCTCTAAAACACTGCTCTTGGGGACTTTTGGGCTGTGGACTGGTACCAGAAGCCAAAACAAACGATCTTATGGCACAGAGAAAGCATTCAGGATCAGTATCTGAAATTTGGAGACAGACTCACCGTCAGTATTTTAAGAAGTGAAAAGAGAAAAATGTTTTAAAAATTGCTCAACCTTCAAATAAAGGGTAGTTGAATGATCTATCATGTGGATATACATGTAATTTAAAAAATAAGGAGATATTTTAGCCTTTAGTGGTCTTTCGTTTGTGTTTTCTATATGCTATCTAGCCAGGCTTGAATAACTAACAGAATGCCACAGTACTAGAGCTTGTAGTGGGTAGAATGTGTCCCCCAAAAGAAAAGTTCAAGTCCTGTCCCCTGGTACCTGTGAGTGAGAACCTAGTTGGAAATAGAGACTTTGTAGATGTCATCAAGTTAAGGCTCTCAGGAAGAAATCATACTGGGTTTGGGATGGGTCTCACCCATACCTGATTTAGATGATATTTACACTAGACGTTGGACTGTAGACTTTCGAGTTGATGCTAGAATGGGTTAAGACTTTTGGGACTGTTGGGATGGAATGAATGTATTTTATAGGTGAAGAGGACTGGAATTTGGCAGGGTGGGGGTAGGAACAGGTTGCAATGGATTAAATGCTTATGTCCCCCCAAATTCATGTGTTGACATCCTAACCCCTCCAATGTGATGGTATTTTGAGATGTGGCTTTTGGGAGATGATTAACTCATGAAAGCAGAGCCTAAATGAATAGATTGGTGTTCTTATCAAAAAGACCCCAGAGAGCTTTCTTATCCCTCCTACCATGTCAAGGACACAGCTAGAAGACGTTCATCTGGGAACCAGGAAGTGGGTTCTCACCACACAGCAAATCTGCTGGCCTCTTGACCTTGGACTGCTCACCTTCCTGTGAGAAGCAAGTGTCTGTTGTTCCTAAGCCACCCAGACTATGGTATTGTGTTATAGCCGCCCAAATGCAGTAAGACAGCTGTAAAAGGAACATGGAAGCAAATGTGGAGAGTGGACTCTGGTTGCCTGTTGCTTCCTACTTCCTTCCAAATAGATACTGGGTTTTGATCAGGTATCTGCACCCTCTTTGGCACAGTCTTATGCTTCAGGGGAAGCTAACCCTATATCCAGGTGCGACAGGTGTCTCAACAGGTAACACCAATAATGCTACTCCCCTCACCAGTGATGGGCTGAGTGGGGGACATGTGAACTAATCTTGGCCAATGAAATGTGAAGGGAATTCTGATGGGGGGGCGGGAAAGGAGGGGATACTTCTGGAAATATCTCTTCATATCTGAGAGAAAGTACAGAAAGAAAAACTCCCTTCTTCCTCTGGACATTGCATGTCTGCATATGGTGTCTAGAACTGGGGCATGCATCTGCTGAAGATGAAACCAACACAGGGGTAGCAAAGAAACGAGGGAACAAGACAGGGTCGTTGGTGACTGTGACACCACTGAACCACATCTGACCTTCGAGTCTCCTGCTAAATTACATTAATATTTACATTATTGTTTCAACCAGTGGAAATCAGTGTTTCTGTCACTCATTGTTGAAAGCATAGCGGGTCTTCCTGGAGGAAGTGACGTCTGAAAGATGAGTAGGAGTTAGATGGAGAAAAGCGGGATAGACGGTTCCAGACAGAACAGCTTCTGTGACAGTTTTAAGGGGAGAGGCTATCCCCCCCTCCCAACTGCCCGGCATCTGAGACCCTGAACACTGTCTGGAACAGAGGATGGAGGTGGTGATATTTGTGCAGAGATGGGGACGGAAGGAGGAATGGAGGGGCATAACGCCAGAAAAGGGAAACGGAAGTCAGATTAGAAATGGTGCAGAAGTTCCCAAGGATTCACGTGGGGGCGACCGAAGGTGGGTGTTAAGTAGGAGAATAAGTTGGTTCAGTGGAGACATGATGGATTCCTGGATCAGGTGGTGGCCGCGGAAATGAAAACCAGGGATGGAGGGAGAAGACACCAAGGAGGTAGAGCCTGGGGTACTTGGCAATCCATGAGCCCTGCGGGGAGATGGACACAGCCAAGCTGATGCCGAGAACCTCGGGTGAGGGACTCAGAAGGTGCGGTTATCACGAGAGGCCGGTTGGGAGGGAGTACCGGGCTGGCCTAGGCGAGCAGGAGAGGACGAAAACAGTGATTAGTTCTGGGTTTTCTGAGTGAGCAGCACTTAGACGCACACCGGACACAGACGGGGGGGCGGGGGGGGGCTTCACTCGTGTGGACGGATGGGTGATTGCAGCCACAGGCAGTGGAGATCCTACCCTGGGTGAGGGCCAGGGTGCTGAAGGTGGCCTGTGAGCTCGGAGCCCTCTGGAATATTCTCAGGCCTGGAGGGATGCGCTGGTCCTATTCCCTCTCAGCAAACTGGCTGCGGCTGGTGACAGGCCTCGAGCTCTGACTCCAGCTCTTTCCATACTGTCCCTCTTGGTCCTGTGCCCTCAGCCTGCCCTCGTCCAGTGTCTGGGTGGGACACTCAGAGCCCACTCCATTCTCTTGGCAGTGGTTTCTACCCGGGGACCAGGCTTAGTTTGCGAGTGCCAAAATATCTAAGTCTTACAAATCAAAAGCCTTGGGTTTTCAAGACAATTGTCCCTGCTCTGTGAATGTGTAATGAGATCTCTGGAAATCCCACACTTTTGTCTCTACATTCTGTTGGGCCTGTCTTCTCCGGATGTCCAGCTTTAATAGCCAGGAAGCCAGAATGAATATATCAGACTGTTATTTCAGTACAGGTGGTAGCCACAGAAGGATGGAAAGTGAGAGAAATGTGGGCTGCTACGGTGAGACAGAGTGAACAAAGTGGGTTAATCAGCGATGGAAATGCAGAAACCTACTCAGCGTGCATGCAACCCACCGTGATGGAGAGAGTGCCTCACGGTTTACTATCTGACTATCCAAGGCTTCACGGTCAGTTTGAAAGTAGGAAAAAGGCTCCCTAAGCTTAATGGCTGTTTTTTGTTTTTTTTTTTTTTTTTGTATTTCGTATTTTTTTTTGCCTCAAGCTGTAGGGATTACAAATTGGGGTACAGGTGGTTTGGGGCCAGCATTCCAACTGGAGTGCCGACCCCTGGCTTCCTGGTTCTGGGAAGATGCGAGGAAATCCTTTGGCACGAAGCAAGCAAACAAACACACACCCAAACAAAACATGAAAACCCCACACCGAAAACTTTCCGCTTGCAAACATGTTTTTGTCACTGCCAAAGGCTTAGGATTGCAACATTTGGGCGTCTTTGGCCCCAAACCCGCGGACGCTGCAGTTTTCCCAAAGCACCTAAAATAAAGAATTCCTTTTTGGCAAAAACAGTATGTTTGTAAACAGAAAGCCTTTATTTTCGAGAAACTCAATTCCCCTTTAGATGTAGAGGATTCAGAATAAAGCCCCCGTGGCTATTTTCCGTCTGCTTCTCCCACTCCAGATTGTCACTGGCAGGTAGCAAACGTCTCTAGCTTGTGTGTGTGTGGTTTCCATTAACTGGGTGTGTGTTTGGAATTTCTGCTTGTCGGCCAATTGTTGATTGCCTTCTGGTGCTTCTTGAGGGAAAGCTTTGCCATCAGGCACTGGATTCTTCCAGACTCCAGGTTTTTTGTGCCCCAGGATCATGAAGTTGGGAGCGTCCCAGAGATAGGGCCAAACCTCCCGATTCTTGTCAGGAAACCTACCCCACCCATCTGAACAGCGAACCTGGGACAAAGCACAGATCTGAAGTCGGACTAGCTTGTTTTCTAGCTTTTTAGAATCACTTGACTGCTAAAACGGGAGCCGTGTCTTCCCTTCCTAGGAGCTCAGGTGTCATCTTTTTCTCTCCCCCTTCTCCCTGTCAAACCCTGTTCACACAGAAGGCAGTGATATAACCTTCTCGCTTTGGAGGGTGGGCCGTGGCCCTAACTAAATCTTGTAAACAATTCTCACTGAATATTCAAAATTTAAAAAACCCTGGTCTAACATCTCAAGACAAAAGATAATTTTTTATCTGTGATATTTCTGGGCTTGGCCACAGAAGGAAATTAAATATTTATTGAGGTGAAATTCAACATAAAAGTAACCACTTTAAAGTGAACAATTCAGTGGCATTTTGTGCATTTACAATGTTGGGTAACCAACACCCCTAGCTAGTTCCAGAACATTTTCACCACTCAATGTATAAACCACTTACATGTAAGCACTCTGTCCCCATTCTTCCCTCTCCCCAGCCCCTGGCAACCACCAGTTTGCTGTCTGTCTCCACGGATCCACTGATGCTGGATACGTCATATCAGTGGATTCATACAACCTGTGGCCTTTTGTGTCCACCTTCTTTCACTTAGCATCATATTTTCAAGGTTCATCCACTTCAGGAGGACATTTGTCCCTGAAATAAATCATGCTGCAGAGCCATTATGTCTCCTACTTAAAACTGAGTAGACTCTTTAAGAACCTGTGGGAGGAACCTGATGCTTACAAGGCCCTGGAAAGACCATCAGATGCTGAAGTGGCCCGACTCCGTGCAGGGGGACCACCTTTCCATCCTCTGACTCTGTTGTACCCTCGCTCTGGCCCTGGGTGATGTCTCCTGGAGCCGTTGCTCCTTCTTTCCAGCCTTGCTTCACACAGAGGATGCTGAATTGAGACAATGGGAACGAACTATTATACTTCTCATTGTGTGTGTTCGATATCTCCCTGCTTTGCCTCTGTGTATCTGGGTTCAATAGACCTTGAGAGAAAAATTAATCTCACAGAAACCAGGGAGAAAAGGAGTGGGTTTCTAAACTTTGATCACTTTTCACCTTGTTAGGTGGCCACGAGTTTTTGTTGGAGAGAGGTGGAAGTGGATAGTATCTTACTATATAATACCTGGGCTGGAAGAGGATGCTGAGTTAAGAGAACTCTTGGAAAAAATCATGAAAAGTTTTTAGTTTATGCCTGCAGTAAATTTATTATAAGGATATAAACTTAAAAATGGTTTGCCATATGGCTTTTTCTCTTTTATGCTTTATTACTATTGGCTTTTCTTTTCTTTTTTTTTTAAAAACCTCATTCTGACATCATTCCTATGGTTATTATTGAGTTTACCTGTTTTAATTTTTTTCCTCTCTTTTTATATTCTCACTATTTTTTAAAAACTTTATCTGGAAGTCAAAGATTCCATCCTTCTGGACATGGAATTTATTCATTCTGGAATTGGGAACTTGCATCTACTAAATTTTAACAATTTTTTTACTCTGAGCTGATCGTGCTTAAACAGAGCAGTTAGTCTTCAAGCAGCCGTATCTAGTCACTAGGTGGCACTCACATGCTATTGTAAATGGATCCTGATACCGGGTTTCCCCAGAAATAAGACCTAACTGGAAAATAAGCCCCAGCATGATTTTTCAGGACGACATCCCCTGAACATAAGCCCTAATGCGTCTTTTGGAGCAAAAATTAATATAAGACCCGGTCTTATTTTCAGGGAAGCATGATATTAAACTATTTGGGAAAACAGTCTGTCTTCATTTAAGGTAAATTTAGGAATTGACCCTACAAACTATGTGTTTTGTGGATTAAAGATCCCCCCCACACCGCCTCCTTGATGGCCTTTTTCACTATGTCATCATGATTAAGCACTAAGTTCAAATACTGCCTCTGTCATTTACTTGCTATATGACCTTGAGTAAGTCATTTAACTTCGGCGTTCTGAGCTACAAAATGGAGCTAATAATAACACATACCTCATAGGGTGGTGATGAGAATTGGAAAGATAATATATATTAAAGCACATAGTGTTATATGTGTTTGCTTTTAAAAACAAAACAAAACATTTTCCCCTCCAGCTTTACAAGATATAACTGACACATAATTTTAAGGTGTACAATGTGAGGCTTTGATACACATATATATTGTGAAATGATTGCCACAGTAGGGTTAGTTCTGCTTTGCATTTGTTATCAATATTTTTGTTCTTCCCTGTGACATTCATTGCTAATCATTTAGACAAATGTTTCCCAAATAGCAGGTCAAGAGCTAGCAATATCAGATTCGCTTAAGGATCTTACTTAAAATACAGATTTATGAGCGCCATATCTGGAGCAGCTATTTCAGTAGTTTTGAGGTAGGGCTTAGGGATTTATGTTCTTTAAAAGCTTTTCTGATGCTCAGCGAGGGTTGGGGATCAGTGACAGAGACTACCCGGGGATGTTGCTGCCTGCCCACGTCCAGCTGCGGTTTAGGAAGCTAACGCTATCTACGCACTCGCAACTTACAATCCCCCTTCAACACAGAGTGTGTGCCATCCAAATCTCTGTCCATTGGGATGATTTTTTTCTCACCTTTGACTGTCAAGGTTACCCCCAGAATGAGGCTGAACTGCAGCCATGGGCTATTTTTTGGCTTGTCCCCTCATATTCAGCTGACCCATGGATACATCAAGCTTGGACATTTTCCGCCATCATCAGCTGGTCATAATAGACCTTCTGTGTGGTTATAGGTCTGAACTAAGGAGACACTGATTCAACAGTGGTGAATGACATGGGCATCTGGTCTACCAGTTTGTATAGCTCGCTGATGCTCTGGTTCTGGAGGTACCACTGTCATCTTACAGTGGGTTGCTGTGGGGTCTGCCCAACCGTGTGGCTTGATGTATGTGATGGAACCTGGCTCCCCATGGATGATTGGTTACTTGGTGTCTCATCAGGTACTCCATCTCTTCCAGGGCCCCATAGCATGCTAGAAGTTGTTCTTTTCTAAAGCTGTGTAGTTATTTGCAGTAGGTGACATGGCCTTGCTCCAGAACGTGAAGTGTCTGAGTTGTGGTTTTCTAAATGTGGATTGCCAAAATTCCATACAGTATCTTTTTCCATCACCAATACTTTTAACATCACTAGGTCTGCAGGCTTAAGCTGTAGGGCCACTTGCCTTGCAGCTGGGACCTTTGGCAAGGCCTTTTTCTGTTTTGGTTCCCATTCACAACGTTTGTGTCTCTTGTTGTATGGATATGAACAGTATTCCCAGCTGTGGAATTTATGCCTCCAGAACCCCAAGAAGCCCACTGGGTATTGTACTGCTTTCTGTGTTTTAGAAGGGGCAAGATACAATAATTTGTTCTTTACTTAAGCTGAGATGTCCTAGAATGCCCCAGACCCTGGACCTTAAAAAGTGTGCTGATGTGGCAGGCCCCTGAGCCTTCACAGAGGTCGTTTCCCATTGTCTCTGTTGCATGAGTCTGACTCACGAAGGCCCCCGGCACTCTGTGTTCATCAGCTCTGATTTACATGATGTCATCAGCAGCGTGATGTTCTGCAGATGTCCAGCTGGTCCAGGTCTCCTCAGACTGTATTATGACAGAGAGGGGGAGAGTTAACTGGCCCTGGGGCAACACTGTAAGTGAATACTGTTGTTTGTTCTGAGTAAATGTGAACTGTTTCTGATCCTCCTTTTTGATAGGGATGAAAAGGACACAGTCCCCAGATCAAAGGCTGCAGACTGAGTACCTGAGCCCATGCTTAAGTAAAGAAGCTTTAGTGGCAGCTGTGGGCTGCTGCCTGTTTGCGTTTGCAGAGTCTGTCATCCTCCAGGAGCCATCTGGTTTCTGCCAGGAACAGACTGAGTAATGAAATGGTGATACGCTAGGGGCCACACCCTGCATCCTGTAGGTTTCAAGAGTAGTTCTAAACTTAAAATGCAAACCAGGGTATGATGTTGTTTTTGATTTACTGCCTTGGCTGGGGTGGGGGACAGTTTTAGAAGCTTCTTCTTGACTTCCTCACTCTGAAAGCTCTTATCTGTGTGGGTGTTTGCCACTGTCAACTGAATTCCCGTTATACATGGGGACTAGGGTAATGGCTGCCACATGGGTCCACTCATCCAGCTTCCTGGTCACCCAGTGTTCATTCTTCTGATGGGACAGGCTGAGCAACACCTTGGTTGGCTGCTCTGCCTGCCCACTAGGTGTGCTGTTCCCTAAAAACCATCTCTTATCTCTTCCTGGATGACCCCCAGAAGATGCACTCTGGCATTTCCACTCATTAGGATAATTGTCTATCTGGCTTCTGATAGCTGAGCGAAGCTGCCTGGTCTCTAATAGTTTGGGCCCTATAATCCCCATGGTTACTGGTGGGCCTACTTTTGTAATGGTGTCTCCTACCATCAGCCCTGCCCCACTGAGAATGACACCCACTGAGATTTCCAGCCATGCCAATGGCTGTTGCCAAGAGCAGTAGCATGCTCCTTACTGCTTTGATAAGTGGAATACCCTCTGGCTTTCCCACGAAACAGCGTCGGCTGGATTTTCTGGCCCTACCTAGTATGTTCACTCTAGATACCCACATCCCTGAGCCTTTGATTTTTCCTTCACTGTCCATCATGGCAGTTCTGGCATTTCTACTTCTCTTAGTGTGGCCACCGCTTGCTCCAAATTTCCAAGAGCCACCTCAGCAGCACGCTAACACCACCCCTTGGAGTTCTTGTCCGGGTGTTGTTATGGGCTGAATTGTGTCCTCCCATAAATTCATTTGTTGAAGTCCTAGCCCCTGGTACCTGTGATATTATTGTATTTTCAGGCATTGTCCTTACAGAGATAATTAAATTAAAATGAGATTAGGGTGGGCCCTCATCCAGTATGACTGTGTCTTTATAAGAGGAGGAGAGTGGGACACAGACCGGCACAGAGGGACGACCAGGTGAGGACAAGGAGAGAAGGTGGCTGTCTACAAACCATGGAGGGAGTCCTCAGCAGAAATGCCCCCTCCTGACACCTTGAACGGTAGAAAATGCTTTTCTGTTGTTTTAGTCACCTGGTCTGCTTAGTCATGGCAGCGTGAGAAAACGAATACAGGCGTTGAATCCCGTATCACAGGAGGATGTTCCCATGATGATAAACTCTCCCTCATCCACCTTTGTGCTCTGTCCCCTCCATCTTCTCCTGGCTCCGACCACACGTGTTGCCTGGGGCCTGCTGCTCCTTCAGGGTCTCTCCCTTTTCTTCCTTAGTCAGCCCAGCATTTCCCTGGCTCGTTATGTTGTGACTTAAGGCTAGTTATTGGCCTAGTGGCCAGAGGGGACAGATGTATGTGTGTGAGCGCATGCACAGGTGTGTGCATCTTGCAGGGTGGAGGTCTCTGCACTGTGTCTTTGAGCAAAGGGGAGGGTCCAGCCAACAACAGGGAGGAGTGGACTCTTCAGGAGTTCAGGGTGTTCTAGGGATTCAAGATCGAGAGCATCACCCCGGTTGGCCCCACCTCATATCTGTCTGGTTCAGGCTTAAAATTCTTTGGGGCCTTGCTGTTTTTATGACTAAGTCCTAGACCTGGTCCCCAGCATTCTCTGTGATTTGAATACAAATGGCAGAGTTCCTTTATGTGCTGGCAAGGAGGCCTTCTGGCTTTCATGCTTTGCATTTAATTGATGGTTAATGTCTTCAGGCTTTCATTGTCACTCTCCCAAACATCAATTGCCTTCAGCAATAGTCATCAGGTCTCACCTCTTATAATGACTCTTTCCCGTATATAGTTCTCAAACAGCTGATGCTTTGCACTGGCCATGCATTTCCTGCCGGATACACCACCCCAGTTCTCTATGCTGAAAGTTTGAGCAATTTCACTGCTACTTTGATCCAGGGACTATGTGATGGGGTCTTCATTGCTGGCTGACCCAGATATGAAATCCTATCAATGAGCCTCCACTTTCTTGAATCACTCCTGACATCAGGGTGGGTTCCTGGGATGCAGACTCCGAGGGGCACATTAACATGCTGGATGTCTGTTAGGGGGCGCTCCTGTGATCCATGAAGGAAGGAATGGGAATGGGTAGGAGAAGTTGGACAGAGGTGCTGTCATCCCATGGGAAGCTGTTGTGGCCTTCAGAGTCATGATGAGTTGGGGCAGGAGGGTCAGACTGTCCCACTCCTGACCTGACAATCTGTAGTTAGATGCCAGCTGTTACAGGAAAGCATCTTGTGCAGATAGCCCCCTTCAGCCAAGGGCAGAGGAAAGACAGCTCTCCCAGCCCTGGGTCCTGAAGGGGGCTCTGGAAAATGCAGAGGGAATTTACGACAATGACCCAAAAGCATTCCTTTTATTGGGGCCACTTTAAACTTCGCATGGGACACGACTCAGTGCTGATGCCTCCTTTTGATGAATGGAGCAAAATGCTGAAATTGGGCCAAAAAATTGAAAACAGCACTTAGACCAGATGTACTGTCGTGAAAAGGTTTATTTTTGTTATCTCCTGAATCTAAGTATTTTCCATGAAGGCATGCTATCCTTGAAGGCTCAGGCCATGCTCAGCCATCTCTGCTGCTTAGACACCAAATCTCGGGTGTGAATCTGAGCCTCCACCTGCCGCTGAGCTGTCATCAAGCCAGAAGTGACACTGAGCCAATTTAGCTGTCATCAACACGTTGGGAGCGGGTGAAGGTGAAGCTGGGGGACTGCAGACGTAGACACAACGGGCTCACGCAGTTTTTGATCTGCACATCCCAGAGACGACCACAACAAAAGCTCCAAAGAGGAAAGGTCAGACCCATGAAGTGCTATTTGTTTTCACTGAAACTTCATCCCACCCACTTAACACCCGTCTAACCAGCAACGGAATCAATTACCACGTGTCAGCCCGAAATCTGACACAAGAAATGAAAGAAGGACACAACCTCCCCAGGGGGCTGGCAGGCGGGCAGAGAGGGCGGGGGAGAGAGAAAACTCGGGAAGGAAGCCATGAATGAGCCACTCTCTCCTGTAACTAAGGGTTAAAGATGCCTGACACTTGCTTCCCTTCCCTTTCTCATCTCCGGCCTTGGAGCGGTGTTACCAGGTGTACCGTTGGGCATTTCTATCGCTCGGGGTGGTCAGCAAGCCTGTGAGGTTATCTGACTTTGGTTACATCAGATACTCCCTTTAATAATTGAAGAACCAAAAGTTCTAGACGTTTATTATTTTATAGAGCTCCAGGAGGAGAATTCCTGGCAGATCACGGGTGCCGCCATGCCTGTTTGAGCTGACTGAGTTGCTGCATTTCTTAGGCTTCTGTTAAGTGTGGTGTCAGCTCGACCACTGCCCCCATTTCAGGTGATGCCATTCACTTGTTACGTTTATGGAAGTCTTGAAAAGAGAGCTCTGTGGGCTGTTCTGGCAGAACCCCTGAAGTTCAGTGGAGAATCTCAGTAGGACTAGTTAGTTTAGTGCTATTTCACCAGCTCTAGTAAGTAGACATTTTCAGTTTCCCAAAGGTAAGTTTCTTTGTTCGTAAAGGACACCAAACCCTTCAACTTTTATTACTAGGCTCTGAGGATAAAGAACGCGCTCATCTTCAGGTAGAACATCAGGTGGTCGTTTTCTAGTTTGCTCTGTGAATGGTGTTGTCCCTTAGATCCCCCTACTGTGTTCCACGTGTGAAACACTGATTAACCAGGGACTCAGGCACAGAAAGCAGGAAGCATTGCTCCAGATAGCCCGGTGGTTATTAAAAGACATTTCCAGTAATCGGCAGGAATTAATAAAAGGCAAAATGTTTTGCTCAGCCAGATAATTAAAATTGTCAGTGGGCTTGTAAGCAGCATGCTAATGAATGGCTCGTGCAGCTGTCCTTTGTCTCAGTTGTAAGTTCCATTTGTGTTATGATAGTGATGATGCCTCTTTATGACACTGCTTTCAGATGATTTCTTCTTGTCTAAATGGTGCTCAGTCTTTGGTTCTGTTGCCTGCAGAGAGGTGTGTGTGCTCTTTCATTCTCTTGGCTCTCTCGAAGAGAAACCATGCCATCTGCGCACATGGTTTATTTACTTTGTACGGAGTAACGCCACTTAGGTCTTCGTCATTGTATTGGCTCTTCCTTTCCCCAGGCTCAGCTCTGTACCTCCATCTCCAGGTGACAGTTACCCTCGCTGTCTCCCAGACACCTTAAACTCAGCACAAAGTGGCATCAGTCATTTTTTCCTGACTTGTCTTCTCCCTATCTATTCTCCATTTCAAACGTGGGAGCAATTCCCAGGGGTCATTTAAGCTTGAAACCTGAGATACTTTCTTGAACGCGTGTCCCTTATCCTGACGTCATCAGATGTTACTGATTTTGCCTCCTAAATATTTCTCACATTTGCCCTTCTTCACCATTCATGCTACTGTGGCCCTATTTTACGCCTCCATTCTCTTTTTCTGCCTACACATATTTTGACAGCCTCAGAGTTCTTACCTCTGTGGCTTTGCCCATGGTCCCTTCTTGCTAGACTGTGTCCTTGTCTTCTGTTTCTTTTTAACTAGTGAACCTTAACACTTTCAAAACTCAAACCAGGCATCACTTTTTATAGAAGACAACATCAATTACTTAATTGTTTTCAAAATCTGCACTTTTTTCTTTTGTTGTCTCTCTTCCTTAATTCCATCCCTGTCTCCCCGGCTCTCCCAGTTAGAAAGTTCTGAATCATTTTTTGCCCCCCAGATGGTATTAGTTACCAAATATTGACTTATTACTGGATTTTACCCATTGTTTCCCTGTCTCCACCACTACTCTTTAGGTTGAAGCCCACCTGATTTTTATGTAAGCCAGTACACTTGTCCCCTAGCCAATCTTTCTTTCCCATTCTTCCAACTTTCATGCCGTCCTTTGGCTTACCATCGGATTTATCTTTCTAAAGTCCTTCTTTGTTTAAAACCTTGTCTGTACCCAGTTTCTGCAGAGAAATAGCCTAACTCCCTAGCATTGCATTTGGAGCCCTTTACAACCTGACCCTAATTTACCGTTTTTGGGGCAGGTGCTGCCATGCCCCACTAACTTCCAGTGTCTCCCAGGTTACCAGCTGCCTCACAGCTGTGCTATTCTCATGCTTTTGGCCTGTGGCCATGCTGTTCTTGACTGGGGACTTCTCTGGGTGTTGAAATCCTACCTGCCTCTTAAGACCTCATTTAAAGTGAACTACCACATGAAGTCCCTCCAGATTCTGCCATTGAGGACAGACTGCCTTTTCCCTGCAATCTTGATGCCATGTAAACCCCTCATTTTCTGTCTATCACAGTCAGCCCAGCATGAATGAGCACTTACGTATTTATTTTCTTCTGCTGTTGTGGATGCCCAAGGGATGTATTTCATTGCCATTCGTCCTCCTCAGTACTTCCGTTTAGCACGCCTCATTACATCCCTTGTAAGAAATGGAAGACTATGTATTTTAAATGTATATTTCAAAAAGAGAGCTTTTTATTTTTTGATTGTGTGTTCATTTTTAATCTTTGCTGTCATTTCTAAAATCTTTATGAACATTAAACACACACTGAATAGACACACTTCTGTCTTTTAAAAAATTTAATCCAGTCAGACACTTAGTTACTTTGTAAACATAAGGTAGAATTGATGTAAGACCGAAAAGTGTTTCTGAGCTGTTGATTTAAAAATAATCATTTGATGGATTTCAACTTGGTGTTTCAAACTGGAGCCCGTACAGACAAAGCTCAAATCAAGTGCCATGTAGTCACTTTCTCTGGTTTTGGTCAGGCATGGATCCTGCCCTAAGGAATTCACTTTATTTTTCTTTTACAGTTCAGGGGATGGATCAGTAGAAATGAACAGCCTAGACGATATCTTGCTACATAATAAATGGATGTCAGATGAAATGCGCTATATATATGTATATGTGAATAATGCAAACATGTGGACAACAGATGAGTTTTAGATGTGACTAACATACTCATTAGGCATTTTTAGCAAAATTCTCCACTGGACTCATTGTCCTGAAGTTGAAATACAAGAAGTTGACTGTCTAGTATGTTCTTCCGATTCCAGAAGTTTAACTCGGATCCCTTTGAAGTCTTTTATTATGATTGATGAGTCATTTCAACATTGTGCTGCACTCAAAGGCCCTCAATAAAAGATAAAATCGAATGCCTTACTAATCAAGGATACCACAAAAGATTGGAAATCAGGCGAAAATGGGACATGAGCAGTAATAACTAAACTTAAAAACGAGTATCAATCACTACAAATTTCAAAAGAGTTTGGAAACATTTAAAACTTTTCAAAAGTGCGCCTGACTGATTTCAGGAACCACTTGAAAAATGCTTGAGTGCTATTTGTAATAGAAGTAAATCCCACTTTGCTATTCTTCTCAAGTGAATGTTTTGTAATAGCGTTTGACATCACAAAGCCAGGTTGGAGGAAGGTCTGCCTGCCTATTTGTGAGCAGAGATTCCCAGGATAGGACTGGTTTGGTCTCCATGTCTGTTAGCCACTGATGGGACAAAAATCCCTTTTTTTAGGGAGGTCGTCTTATGTCCAGGTGGGGAAGGTTATCACCCACAGACTAAGATTTTGGGGTTCTTGGCCAGGACTGTCGAGGACCCAACTTACCCTTCATTCCGCTCTTAACGCCCTGAGATAACCTCCGTGAGATGACTGAGGCTTAATACTGCACTACAGGGAGCTCAAGACTAAAACTAAAGTGCTACCACGCCTGGGAGAGGCTTAGAATAAATGCACTGTGGAAAACTACAGAAGCAGAGCTGCCCAGCCCAGGGAACCGGTGAGGGCACAGTGGTGTTAACCAGGCCCGTGAACAAAGCAGACTGAGGTATCAAGACTGTAAGGCCAAGAATTCAGAATGCATCCTGAAACAACAAATTCCAAAGTGGTTTGGAAAGTGAAGATAAGGAACTTCCCAATGTCTTATTATCAAGTTTTCCCCTACCCCTCATTATTTTCAACTAGGAATTGAACCCTCACATGGTATATCAGACAGGACAGTTGTTTGTCCGCCCAATCTTGCCATTGTCTTACAGACTTGTCTCATTACTTGTCTTGCTACTCCCTGGACCATAAATCTTCGCTGACCCTCTCTTCTTTTTAAGAGGCCGTCCACGGTCTGTAGCTGGTGGTCAGAGCGATCTCAGAACTGGCTCAAACTTACTCCCCAACATTAATTCTTTACCAGAGTCATAGTTACTCTAAATGTGCCTTCAATCTGCCTGTCTCAGTACCTTTGCTAATGTTCTTTATTGACCCTCAGAATGATTTTCTTCTTTTCCAGTGGAAACTTTGCCTAGATTCAAAGACCCTCTCCCATCTCACCACCTCTGGGAAAGCTGCTCAGGTCACCCATGATAGATGAGATCATTTCCTCTTTTATGACTGTAAGGTGTCTCCTGGCTTTGTCACCTTCATGACACCCAGTCCGTGCTGCCTGGTGCTGTCACCCTATGTACCTACTATTGAGAACCCTGGACTGCTGTGCCTCTTTTATGTCTCTGTATAACTCTTGGTATCTAAAGTAGTTTACATAGAAACCCATCCATTCATCCATCCATTCATTTCCCTGTTGAATACCTCCTCTGTCCAGGTCTGTGCTCGTCCTTGGAAATATGGCAATGAGCAATAAAATCATGGTGCCTGTCTTCACAGAGTTTATAACTTGTGGGGGAAAGAAATGGTCACACAACTAACAGTCATAATACTTGGTGAGGCTTGCACTTATTAAAGGCTTACTCTGTGCTACTGATTATGCTAAGTACTTCTTCATAATATCTTACTGACTTCTCATTACCAGCCCTGGAGATAAGTATTATTGTCCCCTTCCTACAGACCAGGGGATCGAAGCTTAGCATGCTGGTTAGGTTAACTTGTCCAGAGCCACCTAGCTAGTGGGAGAACGGGAGCTTGACTCTGTCTGATGCTGGAACTTGTGTTATTTTTTTTAATTAAATGTATTGGGGGTGACAGTAGTTAGTAAAATTACATAGGTTTCAAGTGCACAGTTCTCTACTACATCATCTGCATATCACATTATGTGCTTACCACCAGAGTCAGTTCTCCTTCCATCACCATATATTTGAACCCCTTTATCCTCTTCTACCACCCCCCCCACTTACCCTCTGTAACCACTAAACTGTTGTCTGTGTCTATGAGTTTTTATTTCTTTATTTGTGTGTCTTGTTCCTTTGTTGCTTTCAGTTTTATATCCCACATATGAGTGAAGTCATATGGTTCTCGACTTTTTCTGTCTGACTTACTTCACTTAGCATAATAATCTCAAGATCCATCCATGTTGCAAATGGCAGTATTTCATCTTTTCTTATGGCACAGTAGTATTCCATTGTGTATGTATACCACATATTCTTTATCCAATCATCTATCGAAGGACACTTCGGTTGTTTCCATGTCTTAGAGCTTGTGTTTTTCAACCACCACGTGATATAAATAATTACTAATATTAGAGGGATGACAAATGGCACAAATATTGTGTGTTAGTTTCCTATGGCTGCTACAACAAATTACCACACACTCAGTGGTTTTATAACAACAAAAATTATCTTAAAGATCTGCAAGTCAGAAATTCAACATGGGTCTCACCAAGCTAAAACCAAGTTGTGGGCATGGCTGCATTCCTTCTGGAGGCTCTTGGCGGGGATTCCATTTCCTTGCCTTTTCCAGCTTCTGGAAGCCACCTGCATTTCTTCACACATCCCCCTTCCTCCAGCTTCGAAGCCAGCAATGTCGCTTCTCTGACTTGCCTGTGGTCTTCACGTCTCTCTGTGACTATAGATGAGAAAGTTTCCCTCCTTTTATGGACTGATGTTGGGCCCCCCTGGATAATCCTGGGTAATCTCCCCATCTCAGAGATTCTTAATCACATCTGCATAGTCCTTTTTGTCATGTAAGGTAATATACTCATAAGTTCCAAAGGTTAGGGCGTGGGTGTATTTGGGGGCTATTATTCTACTGACCACACTGTAGGAGGGTGTAACAAGGGGAGCGGTTGGGAGGTGTAGGGAGGGCTCAGCCTTCTAGGGAGGGACAGGCACCCTAAACTGAGGACCAAGGAGGTGTAAAGCTCCAGCAAAGCCATAGAGCTGGGGCCTTAGCAAGTCTGAAAAAGGCCTGATGTGGTAAGTGGGGGGAAAGTGGCCCTGCTGAGGATGGAGAGGGTGGCAGGGGCCAGGTCATTGGAAACATGCCTGGCAGGCAGGGGAGGGATTCCATTAGATCCTGGGAGAACAGGGCAGTCAGTAATAGGGTCAAGTAGGGAACATGATTGATTTGCATTTTTAGATCATTCTCCTGTTGTGTAGAGAACAGGTCGGTAGGGAGCAAGAGTGGGTGCAGTTAGTAGGGTATTTCAATAGTTTTGGTAGGGGGAGTTGATGGCCAGGGTCAGGTGAAGAGAGGCAGTCGTGGCCCTTCCCCAAGCAGACAGCCGGGCTCCGTGATTGCTTAGATGTGGAGGTGAGGGAAAGACTTCCAGGTTTCTGAGTTGGGAAAACTGGAGTGGGTAGGTTGTCATGTTGACATGATGGCAGCTGGAGGAAGACCATGCTTGGGTAAGTGAGATAACTAGAGTCAAGTGGTGGCACAAAGAGCAAAGGCAATTAATATAAGAAAAAATTTCTTTTGAGGATAGGAGGCCAGAGCTAAGTCAGCAGAACCCGGGCAAAATCTGACAGAACCATGCATTTTGGTTTATATGATTGAATATTTATAAAGGCCATACTGCTTTAAGAGGACCCAAATGCATGATGTTAAAATGTCTTCTGGAAATTTATGCAGACCAAATATTCTGATTGTTGGTTTGGCTTAAGGGCAGTAGATATGTTATATTTCAGCCTCTCTATCTTAATACCCAAACATTCTTTTTTCTTCTCCCTTATCCATGGTGCCTTTATGTGCACTATATGTTTCTTCTGATTCTCAGCCTGGTGGCAGTCTGATTCTTTGGGAATAGTATACACTCCTTGATCTTCGGTAAGATTCCTTTTGTTCTTCAGTAAATACATATCGAATTGTACATTTCAACAAAATTAACATTTTGCCAAAAGAAAATGTTAGGGAGATATGTTTGGGCATGAGTGGGTCATGGGGCTGAACAAGGAAAGGTGATCAACCCACCCTGTGGCACTGCATCAACAAAATTGCACGTAGGTACAGTTATCTTGTTTAGATCTCCCAGTGTGATCACACTTACTGACCCATGTTGGGTGCAGAGGCTCAGTGTTAGAAAAGAGTGGAGTAGATTCTCCCCGTGAGCAAGAACACCTCAGAATTTTCTGGTCTCCCGTTCGTCCTCGGGAACTGCAGCTGTCTGACATGCGGGATGGTTTGGATGCCCGGACTCCTGTGGAGAGACTTCCCTGTGGTTCTTTTCTTTAGTCTGTGTCAGTGGTTCTCAAACTTCAGGAGGCATAAGATTTACTACACAGGGCTGTACAGACAAAGCCAAGGAGCTCATGCTTTCACAATTTAAGCCGATCTCAAGAGTATTTTTTTCCTTTGGCGCTAATTTTAGAGCTTAGACTCCAGATGGGTTCTTGGAATCTAGCATAATCTGGGGCTGTGATTCCAGGTCTGATTTTGGGAGGTAGTTCAGCACCCTGCCTCTGAGAGAAATACGGGCTAAAGTTAAGAGACAGCAGGGAGACTGATTAAACAATTAGAAGACGGCAAGCACTCTGTGGCCAGGTTTGTGGTAAAGAAAACCTGGGGTAGCAAAACAGCAGAGACGTGCATATTAATTGTCACATGTCAGTGCAAGAGCAGGGGTGGACCTAGGATACATTCAATGAGATTCCTGTCCACATAAAGGACCAAGGCTGTCAGTGCTGTACAAGCAAAGGCTTGTCACAGTTTGTGCAGAGACAGGTGTTGGGAGAACACTCAGCTTATGACACACACAATAATGCCACAGGCC
Source organism: Rhinolophus sinicus (assembly GCF_057876585.1). NCBI lineage: Eukaryota > Metazoa > Chordata > Mammalia > Chiroptera > Rhinolophidae > Rhinolophus > Rhinolophus sinicus. The sequence goes on from NC_142517.1 coordinate 7,968,833, forward strand.
ACTCAGGCCACAGCTTCTGTGACAGTCACTTTTATAGTCACATCATCACCTGCCATGTTACAATGAATCTATTAATTTGAAATTTTGTGGCTTATTGTCATTTTGATTATATTGATTTCAAATGTTACTTTATAGTTGTAGAGGTATACTAAGCAGAAGTATTTTAAGGAGAAGTATTCTAATCGATTCCTAGTTTTTGGTGGGTTCATATTTAAGAAACACAATTCAAACAACTGGGGAGCTAATACATCTGGTGTTGAATAGAAATCACTCCAAGAGTACACAGTCCAGTTCGTCTTCAAACACTTCTTGTGCACAGTGGGGTGAGAGAGAAATAGATGATAAACGTGGAACTTTTTTTTCCTATTAAAAGGGCCCATGTCTTGCTCACCTCAGTGGAATGCTGCCACTATACTGTTCCTTAGGGCAATGAAGAAGCACGAAGCATTCTTCCTAGCTGCCTTTGTGTATGTCAGCTATGTGAAAATGGCACCAAGTGTCAAGTAAAAAAGCCCTTATTCCCATAGTCTCCAAAGTGCAAAGTTATAAAAAAATATCAGATCCTGAAACTTCTGTACGTCTTTAGCACAATGTATTTTAAGTACATTTTGAAGTCCAGTTAGGAAAAAACCCCCCCCCAAAAACCCCCAACAACCCAAAAAAGTACATATTCAAGTGAATTTAGCAGAAACACTCCTTTAAACTGCCATGTAGATAAGACCTGGTAAAAAATCAAAACATAACAAAACAAATGAACAAAACCTTGGGAAGAGCCCAGGCTTTGACTATGCGCTCCAAATCTTGACCCAAGCTGAGATTCCCTTGTTAAGCATAAAGAAGGTAACCGTCAGGGCCTTAAACTTCCTGTGTCCCTGACACGTGTGGGGATTGACCAGCTGCTGATCTTCAGACTCCAGCATTTTGCGCATGCTCACTGAGGGAGGAATGGAAGGCGGTATGTGCTTCCGGGGTGATTTCTATTGGCTGGCAAATGCATCATTTAATGTGCGACCACACGGAGTCACAGTGCGGCTTCAGGGCACGTGGGCTGAAGTTTCCACATCGATTATGAAATGGACTACACAAGTGCACGTTGCTTTCCTGGGCTGGTGCCCACTTTGCTTCTGTGTTTCTAAGTTATCACGATTGTGTCCATCTCAGCCTGGCCCAGCCGTGTTTTCTGAAGCCCATCTTCCTGCAGGCTCGCCGTGTTCTAACTAGTGTATTAAAAAGCCCATTTCCACTGGTGAATGGGGTCTGGAATGACTTCCATTTCCTTCTCCTCTGGGTCTAGTGAGCCCCAGATGTTCTGCCTACCCTGTGCCAACTGCAGCTTTCTTTTACTCTCTTATCTCTCCTGAAAGCGTGGGTGAATGGTCCATTGATGACTTCTTCCTCAGCTCCTAGTTTGCATATTAATTGCCCACTGGGATAAGAACCCTTCCTGGCCCTAGGGGAGGATTTTGTCACCTGAGTCTTGCATCCTTCTTTCTCCGTGGGCTCTTGGGACCCCCAGCACTGGAACAGGTTGGATTCTGGAGGAGTGCATAGTCAAAGCCTGGGCTCTTTCTCTCAAGTCTGGGTCTAGATCGAGTCTTAGTACTCAGTAGAGTTCCTTCTCTGCATAAATGAGCTGACTTTTTAGTTTGATGGGTTTTGCTCAAAGCAGAATAATGTTAACTGCCCCTCATTGATATGAGAACTGCATTACTTCTTACTAAAAACATACTCAATACATTAGGAATATTATTCACGTGGATTTGAAGATGAAGTCCAGGCTTGGGGTCTCTCTAAGCAAGCTCACAACTGTTGTGATTCTGGTTCTTGGTATTTGGTGCAACATAAGGGAAATCAGAGGCTTTGAGCTGGTTTATGGGTTTATAGTACCTCACCATGAAAGTTTTCAGTAGTTTTTTTTTTTTTTAAACATGTTTCGCAGGAGTGGTAGCTACTGAGCTAAGCAATTTCCTGTGACTCGTTCATTTGTCAGTCCAATCACGAGATACAATTGCTCCTCCCATCAGCACTAAGCAAATGGGGAAGGGCAGTGCTTGCCATTGCCTAGACTTCAGCAGAAAGTTAAGTCCAGGGTGGACTGAACCACTGGACAATCATTTAAGTTGACATGGAAAAAAAAACCACACAAAGCAAATTAAAATGTTCTAGGAGGTCAAATTCATAAAATCCTCTCTAAGACTAAGGTCCATAAATTTAGTACCTATGTTTTCGTCTGTGCATTTTTTTGTTTCAGGTCTTATGTTTAGGTCTTTGATCCATTTTGAGTTAATTTTTGTGTATGGTGACAAATAGCAGTCTAGTTTCATTCTTTTGTTTGTGGCATTCCAATTTTCTCAGCATTCAGCCATAGGAAAAGATGAAATACTTCCATTTGTGACAACATAGATGGATCTTGAGATTATCATGCTAAGTGAAATCAATCGAATGAAAATGTCGAGAACCATATGATTTCACTGATGGATGTATGGGATATAAAACGGAAAGCAACATATGAACAAGACAAACAAAAAACCTCATAGGTACAGATAATAGTATAGTGATTACCAGAGGGAAAGGTGGGTGAGTGGGAAGTAGAATAGGTTAGAGGGTGTCAAATACACAGTGATAGAAGGAGATTTGACTTTGGGTGGTGAACACTCAATGCAATATACAGATGATGTATTGTAGAATTATACACTTGAAACCTATGTAATTTTATTAGGCAATGTCACCCAATAAATTTAATTAAAAAATGTTGTAGAAGTCTAGAGAATAGCAACTTCTTGGTCTTCTCTCTGAGCTATCTCACCATTATTCTCTGGAAGAAGAAGCAAGCTCTTTCCCTGTGCAGAAGGTCAAGTTACTAGACAAAGGGCATGCGTGGGAATGTATACTTGCAGAGACGAATCATTTGAAACCCCTTTTGCAAACGAACACACAACCAACCTCACTCCCGCTCCTTAACTTTCCATGCTCTCTTTTGTGCTTTTCATTGGTCGCCACCGTTCATGCCAGACCCCAGTGTCCAGATGGATAGCTGGCTGTACATCTTTAAACCAAGCCCCAGCCCTTTCACAAACAAAGCCACCTCTGGTGGGCCTCTCGGTGGGATTTTGGGATGCTTCAGTGAATTGGGTGAGTGATGGTGGTTTGTCATAAAAAGATGGATGGTTTATTATAAATACCATAGACAATACTAGCCAAGAAAGTAGATTTAGGGTTTGGTTGTTGGGATAGATGATTGCAATTTTTCCAATTTTTATAGAAAAGGTCAAGTGCCAAAATGTAGTAGGAGGAGTTTGAACACAGAGAGAAAGTTGAGAGTTGGATGAGAATATAGGATTGGATCAAGTTTGATACTTTGGATACTTGTAACGATCTCAGGCTGTCCTAAACTATGTGAACTTTCCCAGCATCTTCATTCACTAATGAAAAACTTGTGACATCTGCAATTGCATTTATCCTTTAAATTTTCTCTCTAACCATTCTTTCGCATAGTCTGCTACTTCATTAGTAATGATTTCACTGACAGTTCCCTTAAACATTCTCTGAATTCAGGTGGAGGAAGATGGATTTTTAACTAATCTTTTTTAGCATACATATATCATATAGGAGACTATTCTTTCTATTTTTCATTTGTTTTCTTTGGTGTTATCTGACATTAGGCTGTCAGAGCAAATTTAAGTGGTGAGTGAGTAATAATTGCCTTGTGATAGGAAAAGATGGGTAAAAATTGCTTTTTAACTCAATAGACAGACGGTCTACTTCCTATGTCTAAAATATTGAGGCAGGCAACTGCACATTTAGCAGACAGGTTTGTGGATATATTTACAGAACTGGCCCATCTTTTGAAAATGGTCATTTGGACCGAATGAGTTAGATTTGCTGACTTCAAGCTCAGGTTCCCTGAATCAGTGCCAACCTCCTCTTCCTTCTGTGTGATGCCTGTGGTGTTGTAAAGGCTAATTTTGTCTGTCTGCTGTACCCTTTCTTCTTACCTTCCACTGATATCTTCCGACGCGGCATCTGCCCCTTTTTCGTTTAATTGAACTTTTAAGAGTGGTTTGAGTCTTTTAAAAAATTTCAATACCCAATTAGAGATTAGAGAGACAAACTCTTAAGAACCCCAGGCCCAAGATGCACCGAGGCACACAAAAAAATGAACCGTTTTCCCTTGACACGTCTTTGAATATTTATTTTAGCCAATTCCTTGGTGATTTTATCTATGTAGTAATTTCAGTGTGGGGAAAAATGAAGCAGAACAGTTCTTTTTTTCTCCCAATTAATATGTGCACTAGTTAGGATTTTCAGTCCTTATTCCTGTGAAGACTGACTGGTACGTTGGTTAATGGGTGCGACCTGGCCATGTTATGTAGTATGGTTTTGGTTAATATAACTCAGTACAGGAAATGTGAAATAAAATAGTAAGTTGCCTCTTAAAAGAGAGGGAAATTTGCTTGGGCTTGACCAAGGGAGATTCAGACCACTAGCCCAGTAAGGCAAATTCTCTGGGTTAAGTTTCATTGGAAGATCGCCCCCTAATGGGATAATTACAATGGGAAACCTGGTCAGCCTAGTTCTCTCACTGTCCACTCTACACAGATGAAACGAATGAGGAAGAAAAATGACAGCTGACTGGTTTTTCAGCTTTTGTTCCACAGATTCATGTGGCACATCTTAAAACTCCAAGTGCAAGTGGTGGAATCAGGAAATGCCTTAAAACTTGCTAGGTGTGTATGTAAATACACATGTACATGAGTGTTTTGGGCTAATTTGTTGGAAATATGACTCATTAATTTAGAATTGTTTTGTTGTACAGGTATCGATACTTGCAAATTTTTGAATTGGTTAATTAAACAAAGAATCAAAACAGATTGAGTGCTTACTCTGTGTTGTGTGGTGAGGTAAGGAAATTATATGACACAACCCAGGGCCCCAGGAGTCTGTGATCTCAGGGTGGACACAAGAAAATAATCAGATTGAAGAGTTCTGATAGAACTTTGCCTGGGGCCAAGCGGGAAGGAAGAGAAGAGGGGGTAACTTCCTGGAGGGGATGAAAGGAGGAAGAGGGGTGAAGTGGAAGCATGTCCAGGGGTGGTGGGATTTGAGCCCAGTAATAAAAATGAGACGGACAAGCAATAGATGGCATAACTCAGGAGCAATGACTGCGACGCGTGACGCCATCAAGGTCGAGGATCTGGAAGGCTTCCTTGGTTGGAATTGCTCATAATAATGAGGAAATGGCTTGTAGCATATTTCTCTGTCTCAGAGAATATTCTATTTGAATTCATGAATATTTAATCCAGGCTATCTGGATAATTTAGACTTTGATCTTTTTCTTAAAGAATTATCTGGATAGCTGGAAATTTATTTTTACCCTTCAACATCTAGATAGTATGTGAATAGCTGACCTTAGAAATTTGAGGTATAATTGAGAGTGTCACGTTGCATTTCTAATTGGCCTTGATGTGTCATATTAATGCAATGCCTAATATTAAATGGCCCATGGATTCCTTATGCAAATCTGATTAGATAGGTTGCTCTTCTAAAATAGTATGAAATTCACGTTGTATTTGATTTAAAATTTTTGTTTCTATGGTTGTGTGATTGGTCTGTAAGTTATTTATTTATTTATTTATTTACTTATTTATTTATTTATAGTTTTTTTCTTTCTTTTTTGATTTTGGTTTCAGGATTAGACCAGTTCTATAAACGGTGTTGACAGGCTTTCTATAATTGTCTATGCTCTGAAGTGATTAATGTATTATAAAAATAATCTATTCCTTATTTAAAAGAGTTTATCTAAAAAAACCTGTTATTGTTGATAACCTCTTACATAGAGGTAAATTTTGGGTAACTTTTCCAATTTTTTGATAATTTTGGTTCATCTAAGTGAGATGTGCTCAGTTTTGTTTTCATAATGAACATTTTCTTAAGGGAATCTGCCATTTCTTAAAGAGTCTCAAGGGTATTAGCACAGATCTATACAAAATATGCTTTTATAATTTTAAATCTTTGATTTTGTGGTCATTTCTACTTTTTCATTTACATAGGTGTATCTTTATTTTTTTATTTTATTTTCTTGATTTGAGTAATTACAAATGTGTATTTGTGTATATGTTTTCCAAAGCATCAGCTCCATGATTTATCTACTAATTCTACAGCTTGTTTAATAACACTAAAAGAATATTTTCTACCTCTTGTAAATTTGCTTGGTTTTTGCATAGAGGGCTTAGTTCATTTAATTTTTTTTTAATATTAAGAGAATTTAAATGTGAACCTCCCTGTGAGAACTACTTGATCCTACCTGAAAAGCTTTGGTGGTTTTAAAATATTACTCATTTTAAAAAAGTCTTACTTGTTGGCTTGTTTTTTATTTTTTATTTAAGGGTTATTTAAGAGAATGCTTATTAATGTCTATGCAGTAAATTCTTTTTTTTAAATATTACTCATTTCTAATAACTTTTGCTTCATAAGTTTGATACTGTGGTATTCAGCAAATATTTATGTTGAATATTCATTTTGGATTTTGTCTTTATTGATATAAAATTCCAGTCGCTGTCCTATTTAATATTCCACCTGGAATTCAACTGTCAGAAATAAATTGCCACATTTTCCTATTTTTGAAGTCTATTTGAAAAAAATCTGTGTAATAAATTTTTACTCTCTGTCTTTTTAAAAAGTTTTTCTGATCATTTTATTTCAACATATCTGTTGACAGAAGAATATGTTTGTTTTTAAAATTCAGTTTGATCATCTTTCAATGTTTTAATTTATTTTTGCACAAAATTTATGCTTTTTTTTGAAGTTTTCTTCCTCTTTCTGTTTTTTGTTCTTTTTGTGTGGGTACTTATTTTTAAAACCTTTACACTCTCCTGTGATTTTGAGTCAATATAGTCTAGTTTTAAATTTACTAGTGTAGTGGCTCTTTAAAAGTTTTTTTAGATGTTGTATTTCTATAATAAGCCAAATTAAGAATGAGACTTTTTTTTTTTTTTTTTAAAAAGCTTTCTATATCAAGTAAGGGATGCATTTTTACTTCCGTTTCCCATTTTTGAGATTTAAAAAATATAACATGTGTTTTTAGATTCAGATTATTGATATTAAATGATTTTTACTATATTTGGTTTGGTCAGCATTTTTATCACCTTTGTTTAGGTCATCTTTAATGAACTTTAATATTCACCACCCCCTCACAAAATCTTATTTTTCTGAGTCATCCATTGATCATTTGGTGTATGTCTCTTAATAATCTTTTTTTTTTCCCCAGTTTAAATTTAGGCAAAACTATAGTTGCATTTTCTTTTAGTTTTCAGTATTATGAAAGGGACATCCAAAGTTGCTTTAACTTTTGTTTCATTTTAGGTAACTTCTTTTTCCTGTCTCCCTAAATGTTTATGTGCCTTTTCACTCCATTCATATGATTTAAGAGTCATCAGAACATGTCTTGATGGGGGCTTCTCTCATCAATTTAGGTTAGAACAAGGTGAATGGACTCTTTTCCTCCACATACTCAGGTGTCCTTTGAACTCTAACGTTTTTGTAAATTATTTTCAGTCAAAACTATCTTTTCAACCTTTCTAGTTTCTGCCTCAAGAATTCCTGGCATGGTCAATTCTGGGTATCTGTCATCTTCTTGCTCTGCATTTTATCTCCGTATCTCTTCCCATTTATCCTGAACACCCAACTTTTCCTCCAAATCATGGGTTCAGTTTTCCACACGATCAAGTCTGCAATTTACCAGACACAAAGTAGACGTTTAATTTAAGAGGGCAAATGTTGTCGTCTTGCCATTCTTCCAGGGCTCACCAGCAACCCTTTACATTTCATTCACTTAATTTTCATCCTACCTTGTGGTTCTTTCTTCCAGCTCTTTGCTAAGCAGGATCCTCTCTTTATCACTTGCTTTCCTGACATGCTGAACTGATAGAATATGAAAAAGTGTTACCCCGCCCCCATCTCCTACTGAAGCTCTTGACTCAACCTTAGCTCTTGGGACTGACTGCTCCTCCCCGCTTGCCACGCACCCTTCTGTTAACTCCTGTATTCCCCTCTCCAAATCATTTACTTACTTTCCTTTTTCAGATAAGTGTATAAAGTGAGGCTCTGAACGGATTATAACTATCAAAAACCTGCACCCACACAATGTGGGATGGCTGAGCTGTTTTCTGTTGCAATACAGACTTCAGTTTCTGAGTGTCTAGGCAGAATGAGAGTCTGAGTTCCAGCAGGGCAGCTGTTGGCTTTAATTTTGTAATTAGCAGCAGCTCCATCCATATTCCATAGTTTGCCTGCCAAACCATGGTTTCACTCTGCTTGTGGAGTTCCCCCTTCTCATATATATATTCTCATATATATATATCCCCCCCCCCCCACGGAAACTAGGGAGAGACTGCATTTTAAATCAGAGGCCAATACCCATGGAATTTTTATTTCAAAGTGGATTTCCTCCTTGTAGCCATCATGTATTGGGTATGGATCCCAAATTAGTCAGAATTCTCTTTAAAACATCTACAAATGCTACAAGGCACACAATCAGAACATGTAAAGGCAAAGGTGAGGTGACACTCCTGGAACAAACCAGGCTGAATAATTTCAGTTTTCTTTCTAGGTCATATTGTGGAAAACACAGTATGATGTGGGTGGGCTAGTCATGATGGAAATTAGCTTGGTTTGAGAATCAGAAATCTAGACCCTACCTCTACTGCCTTATGAGACTGTGAGCTTCTGTTTCCTGACCTGTAGAAGGAACAGTCAGGGCTAAGAGATTTCTACAGTCCACTTGACCCTGGCATTCTACATATTTTGTAATTATCATAATAAATATTGCATGCCATTTCATCTCTCTGTTGCTCAGCAAAGCCTGAGGAGAGACGAAAGCTGCTGCTTTGTGACAGGACGCGGAAAGGTGTGTTTGTGGATAGGCAGGGAGTGACCTTGCCTTTTGGTGCCAGATCTTAAAGTGTATCTTTATTCCTTGCATTACTCCACTGGGTGAACAAGGGGAGGAGTTGCATGTCAAGGGAGGAGATTTTTCTTTAAGGAAATTAGGGCTGACGGGACAAGGGATTGGTTGCTATTATCAGACACTAATGGCCCCTGATAAGGGGTAATCAGATAGCCTGAAAAGCAGGGTTTAGAGCTAAGTAACCAGGCTCCCTTTATGCAGGAGATAGGGCAGCATGACTATGCTTGGAATGGATTCTGTTCTCTGTAAATTTTTAATCAGCTCAAAAATTTTCATGGAACAATTTACTCTTTCTACTTCACCCCCTCCTCCCTGCTTTACTTAGCTCTTTTGACCTTGACCTTAAGTGGAAATGTGAATATATATATGAAACAATTATCATTGGCTAAGGAAATTTTTGCACAAGTCACAAGACTGTTCTTTTTTTTTTAATGACTGTAAAGAGTCTAAATTGCTATTTAGATGAGTTTTTCTTAGCCAAGCATGTATGTTTTGTGAAATTGATCCTTATGATTTTAAATATCAAGTTTCAGTGTTCTTATCGCACATTCCCTTAAAAACTACATTTATGCGGCCTTGTGGATTTGATGCCACAGCCAGCAGAGGGATTCTTTCTGACTCCTCCAGGGGAGATGAACGCTTACATTTTAGTGCTTTTTAATGCAGATTCCTTCTCTGCATTTTAGATCAGTGGGACCCCAAATCTGTCTATCACTGGACTGAAGATTTTTTTACATACACTTAAGCCCTCCATCCACATCTCATTGCATTTCTTCCCCTGGACTCAAGTTACAAGTATGGGATATCAGGATTTTTTCTTTCCCTGGATAGTCAGTCTATCAGCTTTATATCTGGGCTAGTATCACTCCTTGCCAGCCAAAGTTAGATGCAAAACCTAGTGAGTTCTCTGGAAGCAGAGGTGAGGGTGGAGTTGAGTGTGTAGCATATTTTTAGGGAACAACACTTGTAAAAGGAACAGGGGAGAAGTAGGTTTGGGCAAGAGACCACCCATGGTACCTGCGAATACCTCTGCCAACCTGGCGGGGGCGCTCTAGAGTGAGTGGTGTTGGAGGACCCAGCTTTGGCCTGAAATGGCTGGTCCTCTTGCTAAGCCCTTGGGTGTAGACTGCACTGAAGGCCGTGATGTTAGGTGGGGGTCCTGTTGTGGCTCAGGAAACTGAAGGAGGTGACAGGTGGGGGACAACAAGCCCTTCTTTGAAGGAGTATCTGAGTAGGCAGTACATCCCCATGTCCATCATATATCTATCCTTTCCAATTATCTATGTTTTTGGTGGAATTAATTATATAATACCTCAAGAGGTCTGTGGTTGAACTATGCCACTGAGGGTGCATGGAATGTGCTCTAGATTAGCATGGAACATTTATATTACATATTCCCATGGAAAATGTTATGACATTGCTGCAGATAGGGCATCTTGGCGACTTAACTGTAAATGAGTCAGTGACACATAATGACCGCGTCCTAGCTGTGTCACATTGGGGAATTTACTAACCTCCAGAGGCTGCAGTTCCCTTATCTATTAAGTAGGCAAGCATGGTAAGTCCCCATATCTCATAGGGTTTTATTGTAAGAATTATCAATGACAATATAGGCTAAATATCCTAGTTTAGTATACTGCATACTAGGGTTTCAAAAAAAATGGGAACTAGACTTTTAAACGAACATTTATTGATTCTACAAATGGTTTTGAGTATCTGTTACAAATCAGTCATTGAGCTATGTACTTTCTCCCTATTATCTTCTTGAATAAGTATTCTAGGCCAGCCTTCACAAGCTGGGTGGTTTAGAACAACAGAAGTTTATGTTTCACAGTTCTGGAGGCTAGAAGTCCATAAAATTGACCCATCCCCAGGTGATCATTAGAAGAAATGACTGCAAAACTTGTGAAAACCAGAGGAGAGAAAATACCTAGGACTAATTGTGACAGGATCCTAAGATACTCTGTGCAAGTTTTCTGAAGGAGAAAACTCCTTCATTCTCTTGTGGCATTCCTGGGGGTGGCCCTAAACGGGGGCACATTTGTGTTTCAGTAGACTGTGACTTCCTCACCTTGGTAATCCAGCACCCAGCCCAATGCCTGGTTTCTCCTAGGTGCTCAGTATCTTTGAGACTATAGGATTGAAAGAATGAAGATGAGAATTCTATCATCTATTAATGTCCTTGTAACATAGCTGGAGGAATCTATGCTTTGATGACAATACAACAAATTTTCTTCCCTGGGATTCACTCATTATTCAGAAGGCACTAGCTTTTAGGAATTTTTAATACAAATGCAAAGTATCATGGCATAATTTTTTGAACAAAACACAATTTTTGCCAAAGTAACTGACTAACAGATGTTGACCAACAGATTCAGAGGAATTCCGATGGATTCCTCGCCATTTGACACAGGAATTTTAAGGACTGGTTTGTTCTGTGTTCTCTACTCACTGGTTGAATCTGTCCAGACTACATTTACCACAACGTTAGGCTCAATCAATAAATGATGAGAAGTGAATATTTTTGAGTCCTGAAGATTGTACCTCTCTGAAGCTATACTAGCACTAAGGTTCGGGTCAGAATGATTCAAATTCGAGCATGGTTTTATTCACTCTGTAGACAGGTTCTTACTGGAGAAACGATAAAGACGAGAACTAATGGAGAAAATAGAAAGACAAGAAGAAAAAGCATAGTAATAATTTGTACACCCATGTTCATAGCAGCATTAATTCACAATAGCCAAAATGTAGACATAGCACAAGTATCCACTGATGGATGAATGGATAAACACAAAGTGGTACATCCGTACGATGGAATATCATTCTGCCTTAAAAAGGAAGGAAATTCTGACACATACTACAACATGGATGAATCCTGAGGACGTGTGCTATGTGAAGTAAGCCAGACATGAAAGGAGAGATATTGTGTGATTCCACTTATATGAGGTCCCTAGAGGAGTTAAATTCATAGAGACAGAAAGTGGAATGGTGTGTGCCCGGGGCTGGGGGTGTAAATGGTGAGTTGTTTAATGAGTAGAGTTTCAGTATTTCAAGATGAAAAGAGTTGTGGAGATTGGTTGCACTTAACACTACTGAACTGTATATATATAAAAGAGTTAAGATGGTAAATTTTATGCTATGTGTATTCTATCACAAAAATTCGCAAGTAAAATAGTAATAATTTTATCAATGGTTCTCATTTAGTCTGTTTACTATATACCAGGACTTTTATGAACATCTTTTAAATAATATTATGAGTTAAATACTCCTATGAGTCCAAGATTGTGATGAGTGATAAAGTATCAAAGCAATTAAGTAACTTGACAAATGGTTCTATGTTCTCCACTCATTGGCTCCTAAGTGGCTGGGGCAACCTCAAGGCCAGATCTATGTGACCACTGGCTACCTATCAGCTTTTAACCAGAAAAGGATTTCAGATAAACAGGGCTGGGGCTTGGTTGAGGTGAGCTGAGACATTTGCCCCAGGCACAAAATTTAAAGGGGCACCAAAAAATTCAGGAATCAAGACATTGTAATGCAAACTTTTCAAAAATAAAAAATGAGTTCAAAATCTATGATGAACGAAATATAAAAATTTTAAATAAAGACAGGATCTAACAGGATGAATGAGGGATGTTGTGCAAATACAGGGTCATCCTGTAAAGAAGTTACTACAGTTGGAATAATTTCACATTGGTAATTGAATATTAAAGTAGTGCTTCCCAACCATTTAAGACAATCAGATATTGGTACTATTTAAAATGTGCAGCGGCAAACAAATGAAGAGGAGACGTGCGAACTTGTGGAAAGAGAGAGGCGTGTTTAAGCACAACAATGTGAAACACGGTCTGAAGGAGCCAGAGCTTTGTAATAACTTGGCATCACATTCAGAAGGATTAATTTCAAGAGATATTTATCCTAGCAATAGCTGATAATAATGCTCTAATAAGTCCTGTACTTTGTGCTAAGACAAAATTAATCAGGGTTTTCTGAGGTGATGTGATGTGCTGGAACCATCACATTATAGGGACTCTGCCACTTGCCAGCGAGGGACGGTTGGGGAGGTAATTAACCTCTCTGGGTCCTAATTTCATAATCTTTAAAATGAGGATAATGCCTGCTTTGTTGACTTCACAGAGTTCTTGTGAGGATCAAATGAGATAATGGCTGTGAGAGTGCTTTATAAAATTGTGGTGATCTGCAAAGTTGGCCATTGTTATTTTGCGGTGGATTCATTTTTTTGAAGCCAGAGTTGGAAGCCAAAACTAGTATCCACCTTCTATACTGTCATGTAGGATTTTCCTGTGTGTAAACATATTTGGGTGAGTGGGGACTTGATTTGACTCACAGTCTCTCTGAATCCATGTATTATTGAATCAGAGACACATAAATCAACAAGCTGATGCAACCATGGGTAAGGATTGTAACAAAGAGAACTGGCAGAGAAGTGTAGAGTTTAGGTGTTTTGTAAAGGGAGCTATCTGAAAATGTGGATAAAGTTCTTTGATGTGACTAAAGGTTGAAATGAGAAATAAGAGCTTACATGTTGAATGACTGAGAGAGAAAAACATTCTTGGTTCAACTGACCTCTTTGTTGAGATCCAGCTGGTTCTGGGAACCTGGGAACTGGTGGAGTACCCGGCTAGAGCTGAACGTACCAAAGAAGATGGCTGGTCATATAGTCGTCATCTCAATGTCTGGTCATTCACTTGTATGAGCAAAAATGTACCAATGTACCATCTATTATGGACGTTGTAAGTGTATAGAGAGTGTGTTTTGGAAAAAATGTACTACCTCTATTAATACGTCATAAGTATATTTATGCGATAATCAGATACTGAAGAAACACATTTCAAGCCCTTGAAACTTACAAAACTCTGCTTGGTGAAAGTATAAGGAAGCAGGCCATCTGTCGAAGGAACAATATTGAGAGATCTTTAAACAACATCCCTCTGACCTTCAGTCTAAGGCATCCAGCTGAATCCAGATTGGTATTTGGCTGTTGGAAATACTTGGCAAGGTAGAGTGTTTTGGTTTTATTTGATCTCTCATCATATTAGGCACCTGATTTTTTTCTCCTGAACTATAGAGCCTTAGATTTGGTGGGCCCCACCCAAATTTCAACACTGACAGAGCTTTTATATTAAGTTCAGAGTGGGAGATTGTTTGGACAAATAATTCATACCCTTTGATGGGAAGGGAACATTTGTTACGGGAAAGAGATTATGTCTTTGTGTGCCAGGTGCCAGGTATAGGGGCCCTAAACCTCAATTGGCTAGTGCATTAGCCTGCCCATTAAAAGAATTGCCTTTCCCCCCCCCTTCTCCAGCCTCCCCCTTGCCCCCCCAACTCTGGTTCAAGCCGTTGTTTCTCAGTCTAATTGTGCAGGACACAGCTCCCTGGACCATGCTGGTGTTATGAGCCTTGCACTTCCTCCTGCTGGTGACCTCGGCGTTAGGAGCATGGCACTCCAACCACCTGAGCCACCAGGCCGGCCCCAGAATTGCCTTTTTATTGGATCATGTCAAGCTGTTTTATTGGAAAAATAAAAGTGGCCTTTAAATTTTTCACCAGCTGTGACAGGATAGAGATGGCACATCCAAAGAATGGGCTGGAAATGGTGAACAATTAATGATACCATTCTTTTCTCAGCCCATCCTATAAGAAAAGCCATCCATTTCCTCAGTTCCTCTGACCAGGTTTGGCTCTGTCACTATGTTAGGTGCAGTGGGCCTCCCTGTGAAGGTAGAAGGGCCTTAAAATGCCTCTCTTCTAAATTTTCGTTGTGCTCTCCTGTACGCCTCTGTAAATAAAGGTACATTAACATAGTGATGGGGTGGAGGGAAGGGTGATGACTCTAGGAAGGTGAAGATAGCACACCTTTAAAGAGACACGCCTTACAGATGGCCTGGGTCCTCTATGACAAAGACATCACTTAGGTGGTTGTGGAGGGGTTCTGTAAAGAGCGAGTAGCCATGGAGTTGGGGAGGAGGTGGACATTAAGACAAACATCAGCTAGTTCATGACTTACATATGGCAAGGCCTTTTCACATTTTTAAACCAGAAGAGCCATTGGTGAGCACCCCCAAGGTCATTGTACTCCTAAGGATAAAGGGCTGATCATGTACGAAATTAGCCTTTTGCACAGTGCTTAGTGGATTCCCAGCACTCACGTGCCTATGCCACCTCAAGTAGATTTATACACAACATGTAGTGTTCTAATTTCTATCTTTTCTTTTTCCTCAATGCAGTTGCTTGGAGGCAATTTTTGCAATAATCATATCTAGCACCTTTTTATAAATAGGAGCAATCTATTATAAATCTGGCTGCCTTCCTGTTCTTTTTTTGTTTTTTTTTTTTGTTTTTTCAGTAAGTTCTTTTTCAGTTGTCAGTGTGAAATTTATTTTGACCGGAGGTGGGGATTATGAATTGATATTATCCTAACAAAAACCAAATAATTTATTACATGCATGTCTTAATTACAGGATGAAACTCATAGGCAACATGGTTCTCCTCTGTCACAATGGCTTTATTTTGACTTGTGGTACATGTAAGTGGAATGATTAAATTGAATCTGAACTAGAATTTCTGATTTAAATTCTTTCAACCTTTTCTGTCTATAAGAAATGGTTCTTACGCAAGGTGAAATTTTCTTTGAGCCTGAGAATGAAATAAACACCATAAAAATCCAACAATCAAGCTCCTTTTATCTTAGGTTCTATTAGTGAAAAATGTCGGTGCTTTTGAAAGAAAAATCAAGTCACCAATTTGATCATTTGTTTCAAAGGAGGGGTGGGGCACTTCTTGTAGGTCGGATGTAGAAAGTCTTGGCCAATGCTGTTGCTGCAATAATTTGAAAAAAACCAAAATAATTTATAAATTTATAAAAAGCCCATTTTTATAGGCACCAGAGAGCTAGGAAAACAATGAGAACTAGATAAAAACTCAACTTTTAAGGAGGGAAGCTTTCCAGGGTGAGCTATTTCCCACCCATCTGTGGCCATTTACCAATTCTGGATGTGAGGTAAGAAAATAGCCCCTTTCCCAGGAGGAGAGAGCTTGCATCAGATATGTGGTTAGTTTCTCCATCAAGACATTTTCAAATTTTGAGGTTGCATTGAGTGGAAGGATAGAGAGCTAAGTTGAAAATCTCAGAAGGGCAAAACTGAAACTCTCAGAATCTCTCAGGCCCAAGAAGACAAAGGCGTCACCAAGATCTTGAAAGCATAGGATGTCCATGCCGTAGAAATAAAGGAACAGCAGAAGTATTATGAACCTTACTAAAACTAAAACCTAGCCCATTTCCAGCTTAACCCTTTGTTAGATTGAAATGATTAGTCCTTTGAAATGATCTACCTAAGAGAAGGAAGACAAATTCTCTTTGGTGGAAAATAAAAATCACATGAAGTCACTGCAGTTTTTTATGTCTAGTATACAGTAAAAATTACAAGACATGCAAAGAGGCAAGACTATATGATAATCAAGGAAAAAAGCCGAGACAATAGAAGACCTACAGATGATCAATTTATTGGAATTAGCAGCCAAGAATTTAAAAATAACTATGTTCAAAATAGAGAAAAAATGTAAAAAGATGGAGAATTTTATCAAAGAATTGGAATCTATAAAAAATATAAAATAGGTATTCTAAAATGGGAATATACAATATATGAAATTAATATATCAACTATAATTATACATATGTATATATAGTTATAAGAAGTGGAGTACAGCATTAGGAATAGACAGTGGAAATGTAATGGCTGTATGTGATGTCAGAGGGTAGTAGATGGGTTATCACTGTGTGAGGGATATACATGATAAATGTCTAACTATTACATTGTTTTGTACACCCAAAACTAATAAAAAAAAAAAGAAAAAAGAAAAGCTTCTGAACAGAATTGAAAAAAAAAAAAAGAATATATTGAGCTTAGCAGTTGATTGGAAATAGAACATAGGACTAATGAACTGGAAGACAAGTCAATGGCATTCAAGTTCAGATTTTAAAGAGAAAGATATGGGAGACCCATGTGGAATATGCTAAAAGGTTGGATATACACATAATTTAATTCCCTGAATAAGTGGAGGAAGAAAATAGGGCAGAAGATGTTTTCAAAGTGATAATGGCTGAGGATTTCATTGAACTGAACCCCTAGATTCAAGAAACTCATGGAATTCTGAGCAAAGGGAATACAAAGAAAATCATACATAGGCACGTCATAGTAAAATTGAAGACTGAAATAAAAAATCTAGAGAAAAAAGACACATTACCTTTAAAAGAGCCACAATAAGATGACAGCTGGATGCTCATGAGAAACACTGGAGTTCAGAGGAGAATAGGACATCCTTAAAGTGTTGAAAGAAAATCACTGCCAGCCTAGAATTAGGAGTATTTTTCAACAGTAAAAGTGAAATAAAGATATTTTTAGACAAAAATGGAGAGAATTCATTGTTAGCATGTTTGTTCTAAAAGAAAAAAAATATATTTTTCCAGGCAGATGGAAAATGTTTCCACATGGTAATATGGAAATGCAGGAGGAAATGAATGATAGTAGGAGGGATAAACATGTGGCCAAATAGAAATAATTCTTGATTATACAAAGCAATAACTATAATGTCTTGGGAAGTTTAAAATATACGCTGAAAAAAATGTATGATAACAATAAAGCAAAAAAGTGGGAGGGAGGTAAATGGAATTCAATAGTTCTAAAGTTCTAGCAGGATTGGGATGTTAAAAATTATAATATGTGTTAGACTGTGATAAATCAAGAAAACATGTTGTAATCTTCAGGCTGACCATGAAAAGAATAGTAAAAAATACATATCTAACATGCGAATAGAACAAAAATAAACAGAATAGTAAAAGTATTTAATAACCAAAAAAAGGAGGGAAGTAGAACGAACATTTGACAAATGCTTTTCTGCTTATGTTCCACATGCCATTCCAGGTAGTCGTCAACATTTTCGTGATGCACATCTTATTTCCGTTTCATAAATGGAAAGCCTGAATTTGTTGGGGTTCTTAGTTGGAGGCAGAAAAACATACTCCAATTTGCTTACGTGTAAATGGAATTTAATACAGGATTTATTGGGGAGCTCACAGACTCTTGTAAGGGTGGAAAGTCTCTGTGAAGACCACTCTGGCATCTTCGCAGGACACAGGTTTTCCCACTGATTCTAGAAGCCTCTTCTGCTGATGTTTCCTGAAGCTGGAGGCTCCCAATGACTCCCCTGAGAAGACAGAAATTGAAGGACTCTCATGCCTTCCTACGCTGCTCTCTACATATTAAAGTCTCTCGAGAGTGCATCTGATTCACAAAGGCCTAGGTCTCAGATCTGCACCCTCACGGCAATGAAAACTTGGAAATTGAGTTTCTGGCTTGTTCCTGGGGGATGTTGGACTAATACAGGAGAAATTTCTCTAAACAAAGCAACAGTGTTCAAGAAATGTGTTAGTGTTGTGTGTGTGTCTACAAAGCATGACAAATATCCACTACAGGAAGTGAGGCTAATGGATGCCACTACCATGCTGTGGTCTCAGAACTCTGAGTGGTGGCTCAGGACTGTTGGATCCAGAGTACGTGCACTGCTCTGAACTGTCATTCATTTGACTCCTTCTGGGTCTTTGTGAAGCACACTATACGAGTCTGTAAGACTATTTGGAGGATGCTGGTACTTGCTGAATGGTGTGTCAAGACTGACAGGCTTGGGCGTGAGATGGACAGTGGGCCGGGATTTACCCAGTTAATCCCATGTTAAATTGCATTTACATTTTGTTCAGTGGTGGTGATGTTCTCAGCTTGTGCTCCTGCGGCCATCTGACATCCTACGAGCTACACCTTTACAGACTTCCACATCAATTGACTGACAGTTCCTCGCATCTCAAGAGCCTTCCATTTTCTACCCATTGGCTGTGTGGAAAAGAGATTCTATAGGAAAAAAAATTCTAGCTATCTAAGAATTAACAAGTTAACCAAGGGATAATGAAATATTTTATGTTTTTATGGCCCAAGAACAACACAAAACCTCATCCCAGATTAAAACAATAACAACAAAAGAAATACTGTGGGATCCAATTGTGTGCATGATTATTTTAACCCACAGCACGTAATTTAGAACAGGAACTTGAGATCTTTTAGGTCACACAGATAACATGGGGGCATTTTGGAGAGAGAGATTTTCAAACTAATGGATTTTACTTCTCCTGCCTTTTCAGTAATAATAGTAATGATTTACGTTTGCTGAGCGCTTGCTATTTTCAGGGTGTTTTCCCACAGTGTCTCTAAGTTGCTCCTTTCAGTTCTGGCAGGTAGGCAGTATAATTCCATTTGACACAGGAGGAAACAGGTGTAGGTATGAGAGAATGTTCTGGTATTATGTATCAAGGGGACACTATTCTCTTATTTTTATAGTGTATTTTCATTTTGGTCTCTGTGTTTTTCTCATGATAGGAAGGGGGATTAGAAGATATCATTAATAAGCCATTGGTTATTTATCAGCCTCTCAATGAATATATTTATTATCATAACGATCAAACTTGCATGTTCTATGTCAGACCTATATCCTAGTGTTTTCTTATACCGATCTGATTTCCTAATCGTCATAATATGCTGCTTTTAATTAACCCTGATATCAAACCAAGAGCTGATATCAATTGAAGAAACTTTCTGAGATTAAAGCATAAAAGAAAACTTTGGAGGCGTTGTTACTGTAAATTGATATTCTGGCTTTATTACATGGCTAGAGCATCTCCGATGTGTACTATACTGAACACCGATTCTTGCTCTCAGAGAACTGTGCTCAGAAGGCTGCGTGAAAGACGTTGTCTCAAATGACCTCCTTTCAATGATAAGCCTTGCTGCCTTCAACTTCCTTTTAGTCATTTAGTTTTGGTTGAGTTGAAGCAAGAGAAAAAGGGACAGAAACGTAACACATAGGTGGAGAAGAAGGGAAGTGAAAGAGGGTGTGGATGAAGTTGATTCAACACTGATAAAAACAGGAGATGCCCTCACTACTTGGCTGAGCTTTGCATTAATTATTATTGCTGCAGGTTTCTAGAGCACGGGAAGTGGAGCTTGTTTTCAGTCAGTGAAAATGTTCTGCCAGAGTCCCTTACCTCCAGGGAAATAACCCAATGAATAAAGCCTGATCCAAGAGGGAAAATTACATGGCTTTAAAGAACTCAGTCACAAAGGTTTCATTTATGAAACTGGCTGGAAGACATTTTCTTTGTATTTTAAATCATAGGGACCACATCGCTTGGGCAATCTCAGCTATACTTTCTGCTGTGTGAAAGTCCAAATGTCAAAAGAATATTTTCTCTCTGGCGTGAGATAATGTCTTTCATACCTGCACATATGCATACCCAAACCTGTAGGGTCTAGGGGTGCCTCCCTTCAGGTGAAGTCATTTGTCCTGCTCACCTGTGTGGGTCCGTTCAGGACCATTCAAGGACATTGCCAAAGCTGGCACCGTACAGTGACATAGTGCAAACGGGAAATGCGTTAAGATGAACAACAGAACTCAGTTTAACACTGAGAGTGACAGTCGCATTATCTGAAGTCAGAGGCCAACAGGAAGTGCTGGTGATTGATTTTGGATAGCTGATAAACTTTTTCTACATTGGGAGTGAGTCTAGAGGCTGATAGTCTTTAAGAGCAGACCCAGCCCTCTGCCTGTCTCTGTAAGTCGTTTGTAAATGATTGAAAACGCAGGCTCACTCACTCGTTTATTACCTTTGATTACTTTCATGCTACCACAGTGGAGGTGAGTCACTGTGTCTGAGACTGTAGGGGCTGTAAATTCCAAAGCATTTACTATCTGGCTCTTTAGAGGGGAAGTTTGCTGAGCCTTTCTAGTGTGTCAGGTTGAGAGACCACATACACACAGGGACAGCCACGTGACGCTGGCTGTTCCTGGGACTCCGAATACTCCTTTTCTGCATGTCTTGCCCTCCTATGGGTTGCCTTTAAAAAAACCATTTTATTTTTTAGAAAAACTCCTGCAAATACCCAGGTTATTGTGCTTTCTTGGGATTCAGTGGAAAGACGTCTCTCTCCATATAAAATGGTCAGTGGTTTGCAATGCTGAAGAAATTTATCTCAGAATATTATCGGTAGTTCAGTGTAATTCTCGCAATTTTTCTGTAGGTCTGGAATTTTTTTCAAACTGAAGAGTTTAACAAAGAATTGAGAAATAACAAGGAATTTATCTACAGGTATACACACATGATCACAAACGTGTAGAACAGTCTTCATTATATAATAGTTCTCCTTGCAATGAAAAAGGTTGATGGACATAAATGTCTATTAGTGCGGGAGTGGTTAAATTGTGGCACATTCATTCATTCATTCATTCATTCATTCATATGTACAATGGATGACAATGCAGCTATAAAAAAGAAAGAGGATGTCCCTTTTAACTGCTAGAAGATTAAAATGTTAAAGGCAGAATAGTACGGTATGTTTTCGTTGGTATGGAAAGAAGGGTAAGATGGAATATATAGATAGAGCTATAGATTTTTTTCCCAATAAATCTTCAGTCTCTGGAAGGTTGCATGGGAAACTGGTAACATTGGTTACCTCAAGAGAGGTACGGAATGACTGGGGAATGGGTTAGGAGGGAGACATTTTTTGGTAAAATTCTTGGTGCTTTTTGAGTTTCTGATCATGCAAGTTAATTACCATTTCAAAAAATAAAAACCAGAATAGAGAACATGTTTTTAAAAGAAAAAAATGTAGGTGTATTGCTTATATCGAGTTACCTAAGTGACATAACTGGCCAAGGTCAACATCCTGTTGGTAAACACCAGACTGAACCCGTGTCTAAACCAGAGCCCAGAAACTACTTCAAAGGGAGCTCAGGGTGGAAGGAAGGCTTGGCTGGTGGCAGAGATGAGGCAGTATTTCTCATCGTTTTTAAATCCACTGACTCTGCTGGCAAACAAACAAACAAACTTCAATCAGAAGCCAACATCAGCTAGTTAATGAGTTTGACCGTTTCCATTTTGCTCGTCTCATGGCTGCTTAACCTGACTGGTGAGTAGATTAATGCAATTACAACCACTGAAAATTTCAGTGGAGTTAAGGGATATAGAAATATAGTGCTTACATTTAAATTATTAAAGGTTAGATTTACCAGTGAGGTGTGCCCACTGGTGGTTTTCCACTGCCCAGACCCCCGGGATGTTTTTAATACCTAGATACAGTCATCAGGGGAGGCTTTCCTTGATATGTGATCTTGTAAGCTTCCTCCCCCACTTCTGCTGCCATATTGACAACAGTTCCCCAGACGGGCATATTATCTTTGATGTTCTTCCTTGTTCTTTAATGTCCTAAACTTTTTCTAATGCAAATTTTTTTACCTAAAGTAATACCTGTGCAACTTGAAACTAATTATTTTAATCAAGTTTTTGGTTTTTTTTTTTTTTAAACTTTTTATTGAAGTACAGTATAGGCATAGGAAAGTAACCATGTTACAAGTCTACAATGACTATTACAAGCTCAGTGAATTTTCATAAACTGACCCCAGTGTAACCAACCCTAGATGAGGAAGTAGAACCTTAATCCCATCCAGAAACCCTCCTCAAGCCCCCGCCCAGTTTCCACCCCACCCCCCCCCAAGCATAACCATTATCCTGACTTTCAACAGCAGGTTTGTCTTTGCGTGTTTTTGTGCTTTACATAGATGGAATGAAACAGCGTGCGTTGCTTTGTGTTGGCCTCTTTTGTTCAACATTACCTATGAGAGGTTCATCTACATTGTTGCATGAAATTGTAGATTATTTATCCTCACCGCTGTATGGATTTCTATTAAGACTGTACATGCTACCATTCTACCGATGATGGGTGTATAGCTACTTTCCAGTTTTTAGTTATTAAAAGTGGTGCTACTCTTGTACACGCTTTTTGATAAATATTTGTACACATTTCTGTTACCTCTAAGAGTGCAACCTGGGTTAAAGGGTACGCATATATTTGGCATAGCGGTTCTTCGCACAAATCAGAATCACTGGAGGGGCTTGTTAAACCACAGGTCTCTGGGACACACCTAGGGTTTCTGGTTCAGTAGGTCTGGGGTGGGGCCCAAGATTTTACAGTTCTGGCAAGGCCCAGGTGATGCTAACGCTGCTGGTCTAGGAACTACCCTTTGACAAATCTCTGCTCAGCAGATACTGCCAAACAGTTTTCCAGAGTATTTGGAAAATACAATATAAAATACGCAGCAGCGTATGAGTGCAGGTGCCTTTCTTCTTTCAGGTGTCAGCCATTCTCATGGAAATGTACGGTATCTCCTGGTGGTTTTCATTTATATTTCCCTAACGACTAATGAAGTTGCTTGCGCTCTTTTCCATATGTTTCTTGGCCATTTGGATATCTTCTTAGGTGATGTGTGTATCAAAGTCCTCTGCTCCTTCTTTCTGTTGGGTTGTCTTTCTTACTGAGTATCAGTTTTTTGTTGGCATTTGTATTGCAAGCACTTTTCCACTCTGTGTTGCCTTTTCACTCTCTTAATAGTGATGAACAGAAATTAATAACTTTGATATAATCTGATTCATCTTTTTTTTCTTTTAAGGTTCGTGCTTTTTGTGTTATTGTCTACCTATTCTACCTATTCTAGTATCATGAAGACGCTGTCATATATCTTTAAAAGATTTATTTTTTCCCTTCTTATATTTAGATTAAAAAAATCATCTGGAATTGATTTTTGTGTTTTGTTCAGTTTCAGTAAGAGATTTACATATACTAAAGTAATATTTCTTAAGACCCTGTTTAAAATTCACCTCTTTGTATCTATTTTTAGTATTTTTTAAAAAGATCAATGCCATATAGCAACTTTCAGAAAAGTCAAGAGATCTTTTTTAACCTCCAATTGTATTAAAAGCAATACTTCAAATAATAAATGCTTTATATTTACTTGGGATAGGCTTACTTTCGATGGAGCCAAATTTAAGGCAGTTATTGAAACTTTTAAGTAACATAAGGCACTTTTTTTCATCTTGTGCCAAAACTATAATGCCCACAATAATTTATATTTAATTTTTAATACAGTTATCTATCATGAGTAATTATGTGGGCTGCTCCCAGTATTCCATTCTCTGTTATGTGGTTTTTCTGAAGACTGTGGTTTCTTTGTGTAGCTACTGGGAATTATTACCTTGCTGATGAATTTCTCTTCTGAAGAGATATCAACTACGAGTTTCAGTGTTGTATTTTTTCACTTTAACTTACAAAACAGGTATAGTGTCTGGGTGCTCCCTTTATTTCTTGGAGTTTTAGAAACAAAGCACTCTTTGTGTTTGAAGAAGTGTTTTAGCAAGACTGTGCTACTTTGTGATAAATACCTTTGAAATTGACTGAGAGAATTGAGTAAAATTACTCTACATGTTTTGCCATGTAATTTTGGAGCATGCTTTCTTTGGCCAATAACTTAACTCAAATAGTTAAGAAAGCCTCTTGGTAATTGGTGGTAAGACTGGCTATACCATTTTGCACAGAAGGAAATTTGGCTTAGAAATTAGACTTGGGGACAATTAAGAACTTTTAGGAAGATTGAAAAATGCATTGTACATCAACTGTAAGGTTCGTTCCCCGCTTTGTCTCCATCATCAAAAGCAAAGCAGTGCCAGGCACTTGTAGTTGCTCAATTAATATTTCTGAATTGAGAGTAGGACTGAGTCAAGCCTTATGCCTTTAAAGGGTGGGATGCAGGTGTGTGTGGAGTTAGGGAGCGTCCATCTTCGCCCTTTCTCATCTTTGATCCATTCTAAGGGTCTTCTGTAGGCCGTGCTCAGTCAGTCACATTGGGTGTTTCCTTTTTGACCTTGTGGACTGCAGAGGTTGGAGATTGCCCCCTCCCCCCACCACCTCCATTTCCCCACCCCTGAGGGTGAGGAACGGTTGAAGATGAGCCCAAAGCTGCAGTCTTGCA
Organism: Rhinolophus sinicus; assembly: GCF_057876585.1. Classification (NCBI taxonomy): domain Eukaryota; kingdom Metazoa; phylum Chordata; class Mammalia; order Chiroptera; family Rhinolophidae; genus Rhinolophus; species Rhinolophus sinicus. The sequence goes on from NC_142517.1 coordinate 7,993,725, forward strand.
GGAGCAGGAAGATTATGGTGTTTCTGCTGATTACCAGGGTGATTTAGGAAAGATAAATGTAAAATAAAAGGACGAGTAAATTTATAGATATAATTAGGGTGTTTCAACACTGTAAAATTTAGCAAGAAGGGTGTAGTTAATTCAGCTGATGAATTATTTAATTAGAAAACAAATTATGGACTGGTTTGTAAGTTACAAATGATTAGGATTTAACTTAAATTTTAAAAATGTAGGTGTATATAGGACTTGCGTATGATTGTTTAAGGTCATTGTGAAACATCCAAAGGGAAATATCCATGTAATGGAGCTGGAGTTAGAAGGAGAAACATCTAACATACATTTGCAGACCATTCAGAGTTAGGTACTGGGTGAAAGCACATGAGTAGATAGATGAGTTGACTGAGAGTCATTTTCTTGTCAGTGGGGCTTGGGAGAGAGGGAGAACGAAAATGAGATGGCGTGCCAGTTCCCCTCTGATTTTTAGAAGCTAGATATATGTGGCAATTTGTATTGATTTTAGGTTAGCCCAAACCATTGTAGTCCAGTTATTGAATTGAGAGCAATGGCCTAAGCCCTCCACTATCTTTTCCTTTTCAAGTTTTTATCTGCTGCTCGTTTCTGGCTGTGCATTTCTTACATGATCTTCTTGTACATAGTTGTGTCTCTGTGTTTGCTGTGTTAGTCACTTCTTAAGTCCTTTGAGGGTCACAACCCATTTCCTTTTAGCTACCCATGAAGCCTGAGGTAAAGGAGTCTTTGCTGAGCCCCTTAAACTTGTATGTGTCCCTTTAACCATGTCCTAAGGTGAAAAGTAGCTGGGTGGGGCATGGAAACTTCTAGAAGAGCGTTTGACCTTGTCTCTACACTTCTCCAAGGTAATGGTCAACCCTACATTTATTGCAATGAGGATGTGTATGGATGTAGGCTACTTTCTCCGTTGTATTTTGTGATCACTGACAGGTTGTTGACTTTGGGAGAATTACAGCTAGTTTGTGATAGATACACACACACACACACACACATATGTAACTATAAAGCATTATATAGACTACTTAAGAAATCTCTAGAGAAATCTGCATCCAAGAAATTGCATACTTTAGTACTTATCCCAGGACAGTACACAAACTAAGGCAACTGTGTTATGATATTATACAGTACAAAAAGCCATATTGTTCATATATTGTTCATGAGCAAGAAAACTTCTCGGTTAGATATACAACAGTATTTCACTTATAAAGCATGCTATAGGGTTATTCTAAAGGTTCATGTCTTACTGCTACTGATAAAGTAGTCATCATAAATAGACTATTTATTGGAAGGCATCTTTCTACCTTTCATACATATTATTTAAGTCATAGATCGCCTTGTGAAATAAGCATTACAATGCTTTACAGGTGGGGAAAATGAGGCTCCGAGAAATTAAGGTGCGTGTTCAACCACACTAGGCAAGTGGCAGAACCGTGTGGTTGGAAATGTCTGACTTCGAAGCCCCTTGTCCTCTGTCACTAGGCTGAGCCTTTGTGTTCCAGACAGAGCTCACCTGTGGGCATAAGAGAAAGTTACCAGTTAGGGGAAGAAAAGTTGCTTTGGAAAACTCTGGAATAAAAATCTTGGCTTTGTACCTTTAAAAAGATCTTTGTTAGAGCCTTGAGTGTAGGGAGGGGCAGGAAAGCTGTAAATTACTCATTGGAAAGAGTCATTTAACATACAGAAAGAAAATTTGCTAAGCAACTAGCATGTGCCAGGTAATAAGCTCTAACCTGAGTAGAACACAGGCCTGCTCTCATCTTCTAGCCTGGAGAGTAAGTACTTCTCTGTGCTTTTCTCTCTTCTTCCCTAAGAACTCAAAAATTTTTTTTCTCTTTTTTTTTTTTTTGAGAGAAATTCATTAAAACGCAATGTCTGCGTGACTTTACAGCTTTATAACTAATTGGTTTCATGAGAAGAATGGAAAATTTTTGTCCGAGACAGGAAATACATAGGGCATGAGCTGATAGGCATCTTTGAAGTAATGTTTCCTTTTTTTCTTTTTGTTAATATTGGAACATCATAGATATTTTCCTAAAATGTTGAAATTGGTATAAAATATTTTTAGAAGCCATCCGGTGCCATTCTGCTTGGCTGGAGAATCCTGAAAATTGGATCTGTTTCCTAAGAATGTGAGAAAGAGTGACGAGAAAGAGAAGAGTGAGCAGAAATTCCAATCAGCCCTTTTCTGATATAGTCAAAAGTGTTCAATAACACTGAGCTCCCTGGCGTGGGCCATCATGGGAAATTAGAGCCGACAGCTAGAAACTGTTCATATAGATTTTCTATTTTTTCTTATAAGTAAACTGTATTAAATTACACCAAAAAGAGCTGACATTTAAAAAAAAATCATGCTGTTCTATCACATTAAATCTGCCTGATTTTCACAACTCTGGGTCCCATGACTTGGACACTTGTGGACGTATCAGAATTGGCCGTATTCCCCAGGCGCATGAGGATGGTCCTATGCCTATCTTAAGTTTCATAGTGGAAAGTCATCTTGGCGTTTAGTTCTAAGCTTCTCATTCCCACGCATCAGCGGCCATAGCAACTAGTGATAATGTAGATCTGCTTCTTGGTTTCCACTGCTACTGCCCTGCGTTCTGTTGATCACTGAAAAGTGGTCATCAAGAAAGTAAAAACTGACCAGAAGAGCCAACAGGTGAGAATACCAAGCTGAGAATAATTCAGTGAGAGAATTTACCTATGAAATAATATGCAGATCAGTGTTTCTCATATCCTCCTAGTTTAAAAACCAGAATGGAATTCTACAGAAGTCTCTGGAGACGGACTGGATTTGCCCATAGCCAGATGTCTATTTGGAGTTGTCCTCAGATGTCCCCAGTGGCCATTTTCAGTGGTATCAATGCCAGTCATGGGGGCACATGGTATCACCCACTGAAAATCAGTGTCTCTGGGGCTATATTAGTACATTTAAATTTTTCCACTGGTGTTTTTCATAAAAGTCATTAAAAATATTGTTTATTTAAAAAGGACATTTTGTATCTTATTTTTTTGTCATCATTTTCGCCTGCTTTTTTTTTGTTTGTTTGTTTTCCGGGAGCATTTCCATTTCTTTATTTCTTGTCATCGTTTGCATGATGTGCTATCCAAGAAGGAAGAAAATGACGAGTAGAAAATATAAGCATTTAGCAAATTATCAGATGGTTCATTACTCCCTAAGAACCAGGCCTCCTGCAATTTTCTGACCGCATGTAATTTTTTTGTAGGAGCCACTTGACACTTGGGAGTAAATGAAGCAATTGGGAACTTTGAGAATGATGAGTGTTGCCATGTGTTTCAGTCTGTGCTTTGGAATAAAACCACATTATCTGTTACTTTGCTTCGTAAATCTGAATCTATACTTAAATGTCCTTGGGGGATGTAATTCTAACTAGATTATATTCAAGTTCAGTTTTGGAAAAGTTAGATTACATATGGACTCCTAAAAACACGCATGTAGACTTCTAAACTTTTCTCTCTCGTTCTCAGAAATGAAAGCTCAAGTTATTTTTAGAGATTACAGTTGAATAGAGACAGTGATCTATTGGTCTGATGCCTCTTTTTATGACATTACCCCTGAAATGTTGCATATTTCTGTGCTTAGAAATACCCTCTAACTTTGTAACGTACTCTGAGGATTGTATTGTACCTATTCTTCGCTCCGTAAATCACATGATGGCCGTTGTCCAAAAGCAATAAGCTCTGACCTGATGTCTGATCTGTGGAATAAATGTCACGTGGTTCATCTTAGGCCCATGAAAGGCTGAAGGGGGTTGTTCTTCACAGGTCAGCATTCTGGGCATGAGGCCACAGCAGTTCTTACTCCTTAGGAAAGGTAGCCTGTGTGTATAAATAGCACTAAAGCTGCCTGTCCCTTCATGTTTTAGACTTTCTCCGGCAGCCAGACTAAAAACCAAAGTGCAATTTTCATGTGAAAGTAAGGTGATTATTCACGTGGAAATTCAGTCCACTTAAGCATAGGGCCACAGCATTGCCCAATGCCAGGGGGCACTACTATTCATATAGGAAGAGTGTGGTGGTAGGACTGATCAAACAGCGCCATCTTTAACCACAAACAAGGAGACTGTGCTGATTAAAATTCATGTTCAAGTCCATGATTTTTAATATGAAGCAGAGAACTTGGATAAATCACTTGTGCCTGTAGCCCATTATGCCAATGGTATTGGAAAAATTGGCAGCAGATTATTTTCCAATCAATGTCAATGTCTAAGGCCAAGGCTAGAGGGGTATGAGTGAAAGCGGATTCAACAATCTTGATTAAAGAAGCTTGGAAAATCAGGAACACCAGCGCAAGTAGAAGTATTGAGGTGGGTGTTGGGGGGTGGAAGATGTTTTGAAGATAGACACCAACTAATTTTATACATTTTTATTCCCTTCTCCTTGTCTCTGAGCTCTTCCCCTCTCTCCCCTTCCTCCTTCCTCTTTCTCCCAGATGACAGAGATCGAAAGTTGATCCCTATTATCTAGTTTCCCTTTTCTCAATTTTTATAGAACCCCCATTTTTTTAAATTAAAGTTTATTGGGGTGACAATTGTTAGTGAAGTTACATAGATTTCAGGTGTACAATTCTGTGTTACGTCACCTATAAATCCCATTGTGTGTTCAACACCCAGAGTCAGTTCTCCTTCCATCACCATATATTTGATCCCCCTTACCCTCATCTACCACCTCCCTCACCCTCTGGTAACTAAACTATTGTCTGTGTCTACGAGGTTTTGTTTCTCATTTGTTTGTCTTGTTCTTTTGTTGTTTTTGGTTTATATACCACATATCAGTGAAATCATATGGTTCTCTGCTTCTTCTGCCTGACTTATTTCTCTCCCCATTACACTCTCAAGATCCATCCATGTTGTCACAATTGGTTCTATTTCATCTTTTCTTACCGCGGAATAGTATTCCATTGTGTATATATACCACAACTTCTTTATCCATTCATCTATCGAAGGACATTTTGGTTGTTTCCATGTCTTGGCCACCGTAAACAAAGCTGCAATGAACATTGGAGCACACGTGTCTTTATGGATAAATGTTTTCAGATTTTTTGGGTAGATACCCAGGAGAGGGATTGCTGGGTCATATGGCAATTCTATTTGTAATTTTTTGAGGAAACTCCACACTGCCTTCCATAACGGCTGCACCAGTCTGCATTCCCACCAACAGTGTATGAGGGTTCCTTTTTCTCCACAGCCTCTCCAACACTTGTTACTATTTGTCTTGTTGATGATAGCCATTCTGACTGGGGTGAGGTGATATCTCATTGTGCTTTTTATTTGCATTTCTCTGATGATTAGTGATGTTGAGCATTTTTTCATATGTCTATTTGCCATTTGTATGTCCTCTTTGGAGAGATGTCTCTTCAGGTCCTCGGCCCATTTTTCAATTGGGTTGTTTGTTTTTTTGTTGTTGAGTTGCATGAGTTCCTTGTGTATTTTGGATATTAGCCCCTTATCGGAGGCACTGTTTGCAAAAATCTTCTCCCATTCAGTTGGTTGTCTCTTTATTTTGTTGATGGTTTCTTTTGCTGTGCAGAAGCTTTTAAGTTTGATATGGTCCCATTCATTTATTTTAGCTTTTACTTCCCTTGCCTTTGGAGTCAAATTCATAAAATGGTCTTTGAATCCAAGATCCATAAGTTTAGTACCTATATTTTCTTCTATGCAGTTTATTGTTTCAGATCTTATGCTTAAGTCTTTGATTGATTTTGAATTAATTTTGGTACATGGTGACAGATAGCAGTCCAGTTTCATTCTTTTGCACGTGGCTTTCCAATTCTCCGAGCACCATTTATTGAAGAGGCTGTCTTTTCTACATTGTATGTTTTTTGCTTCTTTGTCAAAAATTATCTGTCCATATTTATGGGGGTTTATTTCTGGGTTCTCAATTTTATTCTGTTGGTCTACGTGTCTGTTTTTCTGCCAATACTATGCTGTTTTGGTTATTGTTGCCCTGTAGTACAAGCTAAAGTCTGGGAGTGTGATACCTCCAGCATTGTTCTTTTTTCTTAAGATTGCTTTGGCTGTATGGGGTCTTTTGTGGTTCCAAACAAATCTGATGATTTTTTTTTTTGTTCTATTTCTTTAAAAAACGCCATTGGGATTTTGATGGAGATTGCATTAAATCTGTATATTGCTTTGGGTAATATGGCCATTTTAACTATGTTGATTCTTCCAATCCATGAGCACGTAATGTTTTTCCATTTCTTTGTGTCTTCAATTTCTTTTTAAAATCTCTCGTAGTTTTCAGCATATAGGTCTTTCACATCCTTGCTTAAGTTTATTCCTAGGTATACTATTCTTTTTGCTGCAACTGCAAAAGGAATTTTTTTTAAAATTTCTTTTTCTGAGATTTCATTGTTAGTATATAGGAATGCAATGGACTTTTGTACGTTGATTTTGTAGCCGTCCACATTACTGTATTCGTTGATTGTTTCTAATAGCTTTTTGGTGGAGTCTTTAGGGTTTTCTATATACAGCACCATGTCATCTGCAAAGAGTGACAGTTTAACTTCTTCATTCCCAATTTGGATGCCTTTTATTTCTTTCTCTTGCCTGATTGCTCTGGCAAGGACTTCCAACACTATGTTGAAAAGCAGAGGTGACAGGGGACAGCCCTGTCGTGTTCCTGAACATAGAGCAAAGGGCTTCAATTTTTCACCGTTAATTATGAGATTAGCTGAGGGTTTGTCATATATGGCCTTTATTATGTTAAGGTATTTTCCTTCTATACCTATTTTATTAAGTGTTTTAATCATAAATGGATGTTGTATCTTGTCAAGTGCTTTTTCTGCATCAATTGATATAATCATATGATTTTTGTCCTTTATTTTGTTTATGTGATGTATCACATTGATGGATTTGCGTATGTTGAACCATCCTTGTGCCCCGGGGATGAACCCCACTTGGTCATGATGAATAATCTTTTCAATGCATTGTTGCATTCGATTTGTTAGAATTTTGTTTAGGATTTTTGCATCTGTATTCATCAGAGATATTGGTCTGTAGTTCTCTTTTTTTGTGTTGTCCCTGCCAGGTTTTGGTATGAGGGTAATGTTGGCCTCATAAAACGAGTTAGGAAGTACTGTCTCTTCTTCAATTTTTTGGAAGAGTTTGAGCAGGATTGGTATTAGATCCTCTTTGAAGGTTTGGTAGAATTCACTAGTGAAGCCATCTGGTCCCGGACTTTTGCTTTTGGGAAGGTTTTGGATGACTGATTCAATTTCGTTACTGGTGATCGATCTGTTTAGATTTTCCAGTTTTTCATGGTTCAGCCTTGGAAGGCTATATGTTTCTAAGAACTTGTCCATTTCTTCTAGGTTGTTGAATTTGGTGGCATATAGTCCTTCATAGTATTCTTGGATGATCCTTTGTATTTCTGTGGTGTCTGTGATACCTTTCCCTTTTTCGTTTCTGATTTTGTTAATTACTGTCTTCTCTCTTTTTAGCTTAGTGAGTCTAGCCAAGGGTTTGTTAATTTTGTTAATCTTTTCAAAGAACCAGCTCTTTGTCACATTAATTTTTTCTATTGTCTTTTGTTCTCTATTTCATTTAGTTCTGCTCTAATTTTTGTTATTTCCTTTTTTCTGCTGATCTTGGGTTTCACTTGTTCTTCTTTTTCTAGTTCTTTAAGGTGTAACAGGAGGTTATTTATTTGGGATTTTTCTTGTTTCTTGAGATAGGCCTGTAATGATATAAATTTCCCTCTTAAAACTGCTTTTGCTGCATCCCAAAAATTTTGGTAGGATATATTTTCATTGTCATTTGTTTCTATGTATCTTTTGATCTCTCTTCTAATTTCTTCTTTGACCCAGTCGTTCTTTAAAAGTATGTTGTTTAATCTCCATGTATTTGTGTTTTTTTCTGCTTTCTTTTTTGACATCCAATTTCAAAGCCTTGTGATCAGAGAATATGCTTGGTATGATTTCAATCTTTTTAAATTTGCTGAGGTTAATTTTATGTCCCAATACATGGTCTATCCATGATAATGTTCCATGTACACTAGAAAAAAATGTATAGTCTGATGTTTTAGGATGAAGTGCTCTATAAATATCAATTATGTCCATTTCATCTAATGGGCTGCTATTTCATTATTTATTTTCTGTTTGGATGATCTATCCATAGCTGTCAATGATGTATTTAGGTCCCCTAGTATAGTTGTGTTTTGGTCAATTTCTCCCTTTAGTTCTGTTAGTAGTTGCTTGGTATATTTTGGTGCTCCCTGATTCGGGGCATAAATATTGATGACTGTTATGTCTTATTGTTGTATAGTCCCCTTTACCATTATGAAATGTCCATCTTTGTCTCTTGTTATCTTTTTCACCCTGAAGTCTGTTTCATCTGATATCATTATGGCTACACCTGATTTTCTCTGGATACCATTTGCTTGGAGTGTCAATTTCCACCCTTTCACTTTGAGTCTATGCTTGTCCTTGTAGCTGAGATGTGTCTCTTGGAGACAGCATATGGTTGGGTTTAGTTTTTTGATCCAATCTGCTGCTCTGTGCCTTTTTATTGGTGAGTTCAGTGCATTTACATTTAGGGTGATTATTGATAAGTGAAGATTTCCTATCATTCTGTCTTTAGTTTTCTGGTAAGATTGTGTCACCATGGTTTCTTTGCCTTTTTGTTGTTGTCTATTATTTCTATGTGGTGGTATTCTATGATCTTTACTCTGTTTCTTCTTTTATGTATTTTAGTTCTGGATTTTTTTTGAGTGGTTACCATTAAGTTTATGTAAAAGAAAGTTTGATATTTAGAGTATTCCATTTTCTTCTGCACACTTACTTTCTCCATTCCCGTATTCCAGTTCAGCCCTTTACTCTCCCCCTTTTTATGTTTTGGTTGCCACAAATTGTCCCTGTTGATGGTGGTCGAATAGCCTCCTTTAGTATTTCTTGTAGTTCTGGTCATGTATTAGAAAATTCCCTCAGCTTCTGTATGTCTGGAAAGGTCTTTATTCCTCCTTCATATCTAAAGGATATCTTTGCTGGGTATATTATTCTTGGCTCATAATTTCTCTCTTTCCATAGTTTGAATATTTGATTCCACTCCCTCGTGGCTTGTAGTGTTTCTGCTGAGAAATCTGATGATAATCTAATGGGCTTTGCTTTGTAGGTTACCATCTTCTTTTCCCTGGCTACCTTGAGGATTCTTTCTTTGTCGTTAATTTTTGACAGCTTCAATACAATGTGCCTTGGAGAAGGCCTGTTGCGGTTGAGGTAATTAGGTGTTCTATTTGCTTCTTGGATTTGAGGATCCAGCTCTTTCCACAAGTTTGGAAAGTTCTTCATCAACAATTTGTTTGAATATATTCTCTGTTCCCTTCTCTCTTTCTTCTCCTTCTGGGATGCCCATTATTCTTATATTGCTCTTTCTGATGAAGTCAGAAAGTTCCTGTAGAGTTCTTTCATTTCTTTTAAGTCTCAAGTCTCTTTCTTCTTCCATCCATGTCATTGCAAGTTTCTATCTTTGAAGTCACTGATTCTTTCCTCCATCTGGTCAACTCTACTTCCTTAGCTGGTTATTTCATTCTTAATTTCTTCTATTGAGTTCTTAATCTCCAGAAATTCTATTTGGTTCTTTTTTAAAATTTCAATCTCTTTGGTAAAATGCTCATGTTGTTCTTTGATTGTGTTTCTGAGTTCATTAAACTGCCTTTCTGTATTTTCTTGCATCTCGTTGAGTTTTTTCAGAACTGCAATCTTGAATTCTCTGTCATTTAAGTCACATATTTCCATATCTTTAACTTCATTTTCTGGAGACTTTTCACTTTCTTTCTGAGCTGTCTTATTGCCTTGGTTATTCATGGCAATTAATGATTTATTATTTCTCTTCCTAGACATCTACAGGAGTGGGTTCTGCAACGGGTTGATAGGAAGAGGTCTTTCATTTTCCAGTACATGTTGGTAGAATGTTTTATTTTCTCTCCGACTGCAGCCCTTTTTTGTTGTCTCTCACTGTAGTGTTATGTTTTCTCTGCACTATTCCAGCTTCTCACACAATGGGGGGATTTCCTGGAAGGCAGGCTTCTCCTTTGTTAACAGTTTGCCTGGGTCATAAGGCACCGTGTCCCTGTGAGGATGCGGAGAGCTTTTGAAGTTCCAAAGCTCTTCCTGCACCACATTCAGAGCCCGTGTGTTTCAGCAGTTCTGTTTACTCTTGCAGGGATCCACCCAGATAGGTGGGGACAGGGCGGGGTGAGTTGTGAGATGTGGCCCAGAGCAATGGCGGTGACCGCCACCACAGCTAGTCCTGCTTCCACAGCTCCCTCCCCTTTGCCGGAACTAGTTGGGCTGTGAATCTGTGTCTGCGGTCCACATTTCTCAGAACAGCAAATACACTGTTCTTTTGTTCTGACACTGCCACTGCTCCGCTTCTAGTTCCAGGCAGGTGGGGGCGGGGCGAGCTCTGGGAGGGTCGGGAGGGGGCAGCTAGTCTCAGTGCCTAAGGCCTCTGTTCTCTGCTCGGCAGTGAGGGCTTAAACCACCGTTTTCAGCCTTCTTCCCTCAGTCTTTGCTCCGAGGTCTCTGCCGTGAGCGTTGGGTTCAGCTGTGTTATATGCTTCCCCCTCAGCCCTGTGGGCCATAAACAGAGCCCTAGCAGTCCGAGTTCTTCCCTCTCCCGCAGCTGCAGTAGTTCTGGGAAGCAGCGAGCTCGGAGCACTGAGCTAGGTCTGTGTCCTGCGCCCACGGGGCTCCGTCTCTGCACTTCTCCCTTCCCTCCTCCCCTGCTCGTGCGATTTGCCCACCTTTAGGTGAATTCAGTAGTGGGCCTCTTTGTCTCGCCTGTCTGCTGTGCAGGGAGTCCTTTGTGGAGTTATAGCTGTTTAATTTGTTGTAAACTCCAGGGGAGATTTCCAGAAGCTCACCTCATGCTGATGACGTTAGAACCCCAATTTTAATGGGGCACATAGACTTCTTTGTAGCCCCACTACATTTCTCAGTCTCCTTTGTGAGTGGGTGAAACTACATGGGTAAGTTCTAGAATATGCACAGGCATGATGAATGCACCTTCTGGCTTGTGCCTTTAACAGGAAGCACCCTCCTCCTTTTCTTCTCTTCAGGTTGAAATGAGAATGAAGTAATGAGCCATCACAGACCATGCAGTTGAGAGAAAGATGATAAGGATGGCAGGGCACCAAGGTAGACAAATCCTAGGTCCCTGACACCTTGATGACTGCACATGGGTCTCAGACTGCGTATGCCCAGACCATTATGTGAAATAGAAACCAACTATTTTTGTTTAAACCATTACTGTTATGTCTCCTTATCACAGCAACCATCCCTGTATCCTAACTCATCACCCTCTCTTCTCACTTGACCTTTCTTATTCCCTCATTTTTCTACTCCCCATCTTTTTCTTACACCTTCTGTAGAATGGTCCAAAGTGTAGATTCATGGCTCTCATACTTTAGTTTGAATAAATATCTATAAGGTGGACCTTCTTAAAATGCAGAACCTCCAGAGTTTCTGGTTTAGGACATCTTGGGTGGACTGTAGGAATCCAAAATTTTAGCAGACCCTCAGGTGGCTTAGGTGGAGGTGGTCCATGGGCTACACTTGGAGGACGTTGGTATAATGTCTATGTCTAGCATGAAGTAGACGCTAAAAAAAGCACTTGAGAGAATGGCTTGCAGGAACTCAGTGGGATCTCCATATGCTGCACACAGATTGAACCTCCATGATACTTAAACAACTGTTTCATTGACTCAGCTGCCTCAAAAGTATCAGATATTACAGCGGTTTAAATAACAGCTATCAAATCAATTATTTGGTACAATGTAGGAAAAAACAACTGGTTAACCCCAATTTTCCATGTCCTTCCAGTTGTTTTGTATGATATATATAACTTTAGAATGCAGATTTCTGTTATTGATAGCTTGTTTTTGAGGAGCGAAGTTTGTTGAATAGTCATATGTTTGCTGATGTTTTCAACTATTCATTCTTGAGTGGCAACAAGTTTGAAGCTCCACAAATGGCATTAATTAAGATAATCCACAAACTGTTGAGTTCTTTTGTGATGAGCTTTGTGCTAGGCATGATGGATGGAAAGATGAACAAAACACAGTCCTGCCCTCCAGCTTGCACAGCCAGTTGGAAGCAGACAGATAGTCCAACCAATACTGAACAATGTGAGGATACTCCAGGAGAAGCATGCACAGGGAGCTAGGGGCCAGCTAGGGTGACCTGACTTAGCCTGAAGATACCAGGATGGCTTCCCGAAGGAAGAGGTCACTGAGCTGAGCAGAAGTGAGACAGGCGGAGAAGGTGATCCATTGGTGGGAAAGGAAGGACACTTGGGCCAGAGAAGTCAGCATATGTCAAGGCACAGGATTGAGTGCTGTATGAGCAGAGTTCTGTGTTCTTTTTAGGAGAAACAGGATGGTGGGTGAGAAGACCAGCTTATGAGGGATGTGGAATTTATCCTGGAGTGCTGAGGCATCATTGGATGATATTAATCAGAGAAGCGAAATCAGTAGCTATCAGTTACACAACATCATTTTGGCAGTGCATGGAGGATGAACTGGAAGGGAATAAGATGGAAGATGGATACATGGTAAAACATGATCATAATATCAACTAAGACTGTGGTTGTGGAAGAAGGAGAGGACGGTGAGATATTTAGTGGAAGAGGCAGGGTTTAGTGACTAGGATTAGTGAGCAGAGGGAGAGTCTGGGATTCTGTATAATTTCAGTTTTAGGTGCCTGGGTGAGTGGCTGTGCTATTCAGTGAGAACACAAACTGGAGAAGATGAAGAGGTTTGGGTTGAAGGTGGGAGGAGGAAAACGTTAATGAGTTTGCATTTAGACATGTTGAATTTGAGGAGGCTGTAGGTTATCCAGAGGCAATTGGCTGTGATTCTGGAACCCAGGCAGGAGGTTTTTGACTCAAGAGGTAGTTTTGGAAGTCATAAGCATAAAGATGGTGGCCGAACCTGTGTACGTGAGGGGCTTACCTGGGAAGAGTGTGTAATGAGAGTTAAGCAGAGAACCGAAGAGGGAATTCTACATGAATGAAACAAGTGACTGACCCAAGATGGTGATGCCTTCACCTAGATACTTGCTCAGACCCAAAGTCTGCAAAACACGAGCCTCCTCCATGAGGCTCTCTTGATGACAGTCCCCAGGAAGAATTCATCACACACTCTTCACTGTTCCTGAACCACTGTTTCCTATGACTAGTGGAACACACGTCCTCCTGTATTATGCTTAGCTGTAGAGATAGGTGTCTGTCACTTTGCAGGCTAAGTGGTGAGCACCTTAATGACATAGACCATATTTTATTAAACTGGTGTCCCTGACATAGTTCACTGTATCAGGCCTTAGGGCATTTGCATAATAGTTTACTGAGGGAAGGAATGATTCAATTTTTCCTTCTTCCCTTCCCTTCCCTTCCCTTCCCTTCCCTTCCCTTCCCTTCCTTCCCTTCCTTCCCTTCCGTCTTCCCTCTCTTGTTTTCGTTTTCTTTCTTTCTCTCTTTCTTTCTTTCTTTCTTTCTTTCTTTCTTTCTTTCTTTCTTTCTTTCTTTCTTTCTTTCTTTCTTTCTTTCTTTCTTTCATCAATCATCTATTTATCATCTATCTATCTATCTATCTATCTATCTATCTATCTATCTATCTATCTTCAAGCTTTTCAGTGCTGGCCCCACTGTTGAGCTGTTTCAATATTCATTTCCTTGCAAAGTTTTTACATAACATTTCTCTTTTATGAATTTTTTAAAAAGTTCAGTGAAATATTGAAGAACATGTTTCCTATTCCTACTCATTCTCCCTGCCTTTGCAGTTCACACCATTCTGGGCTTGACTCAAGCCTTGATGTCTTTTTCTAAAGTTATTTGCTGATTTTTACTCATAAACAAGGTGTCTTGGTTCCAGTAGAATTTATGGCTTTGGAAGTTTGTTTTCTTTCACTTGTGACTATTGATAACATTGGTTTTGAATCAATATTATGTGAAAGAGAAAACTTAGATTTTGTGAAAATACAGTTATTTTTTCAAGTTGTCTGTCATTTAAAAATGGCAAAAGAAAACCAAAGAGTTGATTTGAAGGTCACAATAAAAAAAAACCTGTTTTATCTGTGATTTTGCTCATATTTTGAAGCTAATTTTATTTCTATCATGAATTGTTGGCAGTATTTAGCTTTGGGTTTAGCATATTTCTTACATTTGGGTATTTATTCATGCTGCCTAAAAGGTGCTAATGACTATTTAAAAAAACAAATTATAAATGAATACTCTTTTTTTGTTAACCTAGAACCTGTATTGAAGTTAGATGCTAAAACTACTCCTTATATAGAATTCAAATCTAAGGATTATGAACTTTCTTCTATTTTCAGAATAGTTTGCTTCTTAGTACCTTTTGGAGGCAGGAGAAGGCATAATATGTGAATATTTGTGCATATTTTTGAGACATTCTGAAATGACTGTAGACTATCAATTAAATTGTGTTCTTAATTTGTCTGGGTAACTAAAATTAGAGATTTTAGTTTATTCACCTCTAGGTTACAGGGTTTCTCCGGATAGTTCACCTGTTTATTTTAGAACCACTCAGGTGGGTTCTTCAAATATGGCATAACTTCCCCCAACATAGACCTTCTGAATCAGAATACCTGGGTGAGGCCAGGTATCCGCACTGTGGTCCCCCCAGGTGATCCCTGTGCTCACTACAGGTTGAGAACTACGTACTGCGTAGTAGAGTGGTTCCAGGGAGTGGTGAGGATGCCGTTCTGAGGCGACAGGGTTGTCCTCATGGAACTGAGACAGGCATTTGCAACACCCCCCAATATGAGGACGAGACTTATAACCCTTTTCACTGCAACAGTAGATGCTGGATCTGTAGACTAGAAAAGGAATCCCTTGTAGAGCAGCTGTGTACACTTTTGTCTTGAACTTCCAACTATACTTCAGTCTACACAAGTCATTATTTGTTATTTGTTTAAGGGCCATCTAGATTCTAAGCACCTGAAGGGCAGGGACTCTTTCTGCATTATTTGCAGCTTTATCCTCATCATGGAGCTTGGTCCCCAAGAAATACTCAATATGTCCTAAATTACTCTTAGACAAGTAAGTGATCTCGTTAGCTTGAGGTGAGAATTTGATCGTATGTATATGATTGTGCACGCACACTTGTTCCCACCCCCACACAAACACACACGCCTCACACATAGCTTGCAATGCCACAGGACTTATTTCACAAGACCCCAGGGGATCACATGATGAGCCTGACTCGACTCAGAGCCAAGAGAAAAACCGACAGGGCGTGAGTTCACGTGGACACAGTTCTCATTTGCAGATGGAGCAGTTTTGGGTGTATCTCTTCTAAGTGTGACCCCAGGGAGGGATGAGTTTACTGTGAACGAGGGTGGTTTCCTCTGAGAAACCATCCAACTGGATGTGAGCTCTCCTGTTCTTGATTCCCCCATCATGTCGCACCTTTCTTTGGTGTTTGCCAGTCTATTGTATTTTTGTTTAATTATCTTATCTATCTTATTAAATTATGAGTTCTTTGAGGACAAAACCTTCCCTAAGGTTCTATAAATATCACTAGGTCTTGAACTCCGGATGTGTAGCTCTACATCACAACCTGACGCAATGCGAAATGCTGTTGTTCATTATTATTAACCCAAAGGGAATAGTATCAGACAGATCTGAACAGATAGGTACTTGACATCAGGTCTCCTGAGAGTGGGAAATGGCATAGAACATTTTTATTTGGAAAGAGGAGAACGTTTTGGAGAGCTGGGCTTGTTAGTGAGGATGGTCTTGGGGAGAGGCCACCATGTGAGAGGGGCTCCACAGCGGCAGAGGCCAACATCCAGACAATGAATGTCCTGATGGGGAATTACTGCTGTGTAGTGTGAGCGTGAAGGAGACGTTGGGAACTCAGGCTGGGGGAAGAGAAGGAAAACCCACTGTTTCAGAGTTTGGCCTCTTTTAATATTCTTGTTGCAAAGAGGAGATCTGGGCAGATTAAAGATCATAAATGGGCTGGAATATTTTTTAAGACTGGACTTGAGAAGCAGAATTAACAGATATTCCACAATAAGTAGATCACCTGCTATAAACCAGTGCCCCTCTGTACAGGTGTTCATGGCCCACACCTCACTCATACGTATGACGGGTACCTAATGTTTTATAGAAAATATGAGCAATTAGAGAAGTGATGACAACTTGAGAAATGTTTTCTTAGGGATGTCTATTTATGTGAAGATGGTGGGATGAAATGCCAAGCAAATGAATATGTTAATATTAAATTTAATATTTAAATTTAAAATTTAAAATTTAATGCTGTAGTATCTTGAGATTCTGTAGTACCACTAACCTTATCAAAATGAATGTAATCCTTTAACATTGAGAGGGAATGAGCCAACAGTTAAACATAAAATCATCTGCAGTTCAATTAGAGTATATGTCAATGTGGTTGATAAATTAGGCCTTAACTGGATGATAGGACTAAATTTCTCTGGTTGCAGATAGACCTGTGGCATGTGATTCTATGAACTGGATAAAGCATTGTTTCATGTGAAGATTCTCAAATGTTGTTATGCTTAAAAATCACCTAGAGAGCTTCTTAAAATGCAAATTCCTAGGCCCCACAGCCAGACATTCTGATTTAATAGGCCTGGGGTAGGGTCCAGAATCTTCATTTTAAACAAAATCCCAAGTGATGCTAATGCTGCTCCTTTGTGGTGCCCCCTTTGAGTAACAAGGGTCTCATGGAATCGGAAGATGCAGTTTCCGAGGACTAGGAGCTGGGGCATGTTTCATAGTCAAACTTCTGACCACTAAACCAAGCAGTATGATGATCATTAAATTAATTCTCCTTTTAATATTATTTTTCCTAACCAAGAAAAGAAAGAGCATGAATTCCTATCAAATTTCTTTACAGGACAACTTGGCATTGACTCTTGACTTCTTAAAATTATAATTTTATTGATCCTTCATTTTATTAAATAAATGTTCCTTGAGCTTGCTTTAGCTGGGAAGGGAAATGAATTTTCAGTGCAATTTTTCTGCCCATCCAATGCCTGCTTGTTGAAGTGCAGAAGAAATATTTATTTCTACTAAACCAAACGGACAAAAAGAATCATCACAAAAAAAGGATGAACAGCAGTTATATTATCTTGTATGAAGACAAACAAAAGGAAAAGTGTATTTGGTTAGCATGACAAGGTTCCTGTGATGGTGAATTTTACATGTCCATTTGAGTGGGTCGTGGGTGCCCAGATATGTGGTCAAACATTATTCTGCTTATTTTACTGACACTGTTTTTAGATGAGATTAACACTTAGATTGGAAGGCTACAGTATATTGCTCCCCCTAATGTGGGTGGACCTCATCCAATCAATTGAAGACCTGAAAAGAACAAAATGCCTGACCCACCCTCAAGTAAGAGAGAATTACTCCTGCCTGATAGCTTTTGAGCAGGAACATTGGCTTTTTCCTGTTTCCATTTGAACTGAAACACTGGCTCTTTTTGGGTCTTCAGCTTATTGGCCATCAGCTCTCCTGGTTCTTTGACCTTCAGACGTGGAGTAGAACTACACCATTGGCTTTCCTGGGTTTCCAGCTTGCTGATTCATCTTGAAAATCTTGGGACTGTCAGCCTCCACAATCATGCGAACCAATTTCTTACTCTGTCTTCCTGTCTCCCCCGCTCTCCTATCAGTTCTGTTCCTGTGGAGGACCCTGATTCACACAGTTACACTACAGCTTTCTTCTTTTGTCTTTTTTTGAATGCTGTAATTTCTATGGTGTTTGGAAAGGTAGGATGTTTGAGGCCCTATTTACATCACATTCTGGGCCTCAGCGACTTCCTGTTTATCAGATTGTATGCAGAGGACAGGAGTGAGATGCAACTTGCACAAACTGAAACTAGCACAGCCCAGTGCAAATCAGAGCCCAGTGTGTGGCTTAGAGCATCATACACGTTTTATTGTTAAATCCCCTGAGAGCACGTCCACCCAAGGCGTCATATCATAGATCTTTCATCAAGGCATGAGAAAGACAGGGGAGGGATGGAGACCTGGCAGTAGGTGTGCCTGTCACATAGCTACGTTGTGGGCTTTCTGTCCATTGTGGCGTCTTATAACTCAAGTCACCTTCTGAGAACCCTTCATCAGGACAAAGACGGGCAGTTTCCACAACTCACTCCAGTCTTGGCGAGCCATCATGCTTCACTTTTAAAGTAATGGTGCCCTTGAGTGATTATTATTTCAGTCTTCTTGAAAAGAGAATTGGCTTAAAAAAGATATGGCCTCATTACCAGCATCAAATATAAACATATACACATATATTTACACAGAATCCTGTATGAAGCATACATGGTACAAATAAAATTTCTCCTTTCTTAAAAATACTGACTTCATTAGTAAAATGGAGCTGTTATCTTAGTTGCAAGAAAAAAAAATTCTTTCAGCTGAAAATGGGAAAGAATTTACTAAGTTTGAAGAACTAAAAATAATTTCTGGCTGGTCTTATTTTTGTCCTCTGTATTTAGAGGAATTTACTTCTGGTACTATTATTACAGGAAATTCCAAAAGCGTGAACATTTTCTGGTATTTTCATAAAAACAAGTGTTTATGTTTTATTTAATTTCAACATTGAGGAATACAGTTTTGCTTTGTATGCAGTGAAGTGTCTGGTGGATGCCAATGTGACATGACAATGTGATTTTGTATGAAATTTAGATAACGAAAGCGTTTAAGTATTCACAGAAGAGAAACAGAATATCACACATAAAACATCTCTCAAACTCTATTGAAGTCCATTACAAACAATGACTCTTAACACAAACGCAATGCCCACTTATGCTGTTAAGATGGTTGTTATGGGCAATGGATGCTAATGTCTTTCCACAGTATCAGCTGTTAGGTCATTATGAAAATGATCAGTGCTTAATCATTATGAACAGGTCTGATTACCATGAGATGTCCAGCTATTTGCTGGCAGCTAAACAGGTAAAGGGATTGAAGAGTGATGAAATATTCAGATGTCTTAAAAATGCATAGACCAAAGTTTGGTTATTAGTGTGTCTCTTGCTTCTGGTCTCTCGTCTTTCTTGTCTATGAGTTCTGGAGCATGAGAACACCCTCCTCACGTGTGTTAATATTGTACATAGGAAGGACAAGGGTGAACATACTGAAAACATTGACCTTCAGTTTGGAATGTTCTTGGACCAGAACTCTGAATTTTCAAGTTCACTCTGTCTTTCCAAGGTCTTATAAAAATTCCACCTTGGTTTATAGCAAGGGTTTTTACTGCACTGTAGGTGGGTTTCTGGAAAGAAGAGCTATGCAGTGACGAAAAGCCTTTGCATGCCCATGAGTTTAGTTCTTGTGAGTTTTATACAATCACCACCAAGGGGCATGTCAATAACTCACTAAAGAAAGCTGAAAGAAGCTCTATTCAGGGAATAAGCCCTTGACATTTGCCTGAATAAGTTCCTTAACTCCGTTTTTAACTATTAACTGAACAAGTACATTCATTAGAGCCTCTGATGCCACAGGTAACTGTATAAAAATCTTATCCAACAATTTTGGCTTAAATACACATTGGACTAGGCCTTTGTACTGTCAGGCCACATTAATTTTTTTGCATCAAACAAAGTCATTATTGAGAAATTTGGCATTGCTTTGCTAAAGTGGGTATCTACTGAATATCCCCAATCCAATTCTTTCCTCTAATATGGTAATCTGTTATCTGTATTCAATTATGTGGAAGGTGAAAGTTGCTGGGCTGCCCAATGGAAAATTTTAAGTCCTTTCACTCTGGGTCTGCTGTCTTTTCAGATCAATCTTTCTGCTAATGACAACCAATACTTTCATATGTGATTACAGCCCTGCTCCATCTTTTCATGAGCCGAGACTCTTTGGAATCATATGTATTGATCTTTTTAATAGAAGTCAGGAAAAATAAAATTACTCTGGCTTCTTGCGGCAAAACGATGATAAATGAGAACTTAGAAACTTATGGGAGAAATTTTTTCTGCCTTGGATTATTTTAATCACTAAAAATGATTGTCTTTTTAATAATATTTGCTTTCCATTATGCACATTTGCAGCAAAGCCAAAAATTGTTTCTGGATTGCTTTTTGAAACCACATTGAGTCAGGGGCTTGTCAGTATTCCCGTACCTGCTGGTGACTCAGGTACAGCGGCCCCTCACAGAAGGCAAAGAGCCAGCCCGAGTCTCTGCAGCAATCTCTACTTTGGTTTCAGTAGAGCACCTTCAGCAACAGAACTTGTTGAACTATGTATTTTTTTTAAACACTTGTTTAAAAGTTCATTGTTAATGCTATTGTCTTAGAAGCAAGCTTATATTTCTATTACCAGCCCTTCTTTTTGATTTCTCCTTGGCCAAGACTGATTATTTCCCAAGTGGGTTTCCTTTCTTGTTTGAGATAAAGTATATGTAATTTCTTGACTGTGGTTTTGGTTGCTTTCTCTGTGTCTGGTAGCTGCAGGTGGTACCAATGCTGATAATTGGGAATCAAGCACGTTGGGGTCATTGTTCTATCACCTTTTCTCTGAAACTTAAAACTAGAGGACTCAGTTTGGAATGTGTGCTTTCTGTTTTACATTGGAATCGAGTCCCCAGTTCCAAGCTTAAGACGGAATTGTTTCCTTGGCTTTGGGGGAACATGTGGCCAACACAGAAGATCAAAGAGAGTCAATGACACTACACGCAGAGAGCAGATCCCTGTTGGTATGAAGAAATGGATGAAGATCAAAACATTGCAGATGTCAGGACAAAGGACAGCCTTGGTTTGCTTTGCTTGGCCCTTGGAGACCTATGTGTAAGAAGGAAAACTTGTCCCACTGGGATGACATGTAAATAGCCTCCATGGCCCAATAGCATTGTTTCACTATGAGGCAGAGATGAATTTCTCTCTGTCTCTCTCCCCTTCGCTCCCTCCTACCTAAACATGACAAAAGGAAAGATCTCATTCAGGAAACAAATTGCGTTCACTAAGCTTGTCATTTAACTTGATTTAACCCAGTTTCATGAAGACTTGATGGGAGTATACTAGGTGCCAGGCAATGGGAATCTAGGACTGAACGAACAGAGGAGACAGGCTTTTAGGTTGTGTGTGTAGAGCTGATGGTCAGTCAAGGGAGATGACCACCAAACCTCATCACAAGCCTGAGGAGTGTTGCTGAGCCCCGAGTGCAGAGTGACACTGGCGAATATGTAGTCTGATCTGGAGGTTTGTGGAAGGCTACGTTTAAGCTGAAAAACTGAAGAGTAGGAATGAGCCAGATGGCAACTGGAGAAGACGGGTAGGAAAAGGATTTTCTAGGTTGGGGAAATTGCTTGCGTGAAAGCTGGAACTGGAAGGGCTGTGGCCTTTGTGAGGAACTGAAAATATCCCATCATGGTGCAACACAGAAAGGGCCCAGGCATTTGGGTTATGTTTCCTGATGTCACCTGGGGGTACAGGTGGTCTCTGGGTGTAAATTGACTCACACCTGGAGACAGTGGTGATTCTAAGGCAGGTCAGCTTCAGCTGCCACATGAGCCATATGTTGTGTTGCCTTTGCCCAGACTACTCAACTTTGACTGCTTTGCTTTTTTTTGATTGAAAAGCAGTGTTTGTACAATTGTTTGAGTATTTCTCGAGTTTTGGTCTTAATTTATAAAAATGAGTGGGACATATTAGAACCCCAAAACTGATACCTGTGATAAGAAGTGTAGGTTTTAAAGAATTCATAAAATTGGACTAAAAATGAGAAGTTTTATGATGAATTAGCCTTAGGTATGCATTCATTTTAAGCTTGTCAGTTGTGTATTCATGTGTGAAAAGCAAAAAAAATAAATATTAAGGGGCATGCTTGAAATACTAAAAATAAGCCTATGAAGAGTTGAGTATGTGTCTAAAGGTGAGGTATAATTAAAGACTTTTTAATATATCTTTCTTTGGGAGTTCTTTCATAATGAGAAATACACACACACACACACACACACACACACACACGTTTATTTTGTATGAAAGTAGAGGACTGTCCTTTTTTTTCCTTTTGGGGAGTTTGTTAAAGATGGTTAGAAATCAGAATCAAAATCTAGTAGCTTACGTATCAATTCCTCTGTGCATTAGATGAAACAGTGGAATAATGTGAAATTAAAAGCAACCATAGACATCTGTTTGTACATTGGTGAGTACTTCTGCAGATACCATTAACTCTTCAGGTTTGCAAAATCTAGATTTTGCTATTAGAAAGTGGCAACAGCTCTTGGTAATGGTAAACATTACAGAGCTCAGTAACAATTTGGATAAGTGGAAATAGATTGATAGCTAAATATGACTAACCATGGAGGCAAAAACTCAGGAGAAAGAATAACAGAATCTTTAATTCTACTGAGTTAGAAGTTCTTAAGATATATTGAGGTAAATTCTGTAAACAGATTTTTCCATATTCTCATTCAAAGAGTACTAGAGGGTTATTGTGCTTTGCTTGATGCTTGACTATCCATAGAAGGTTTAAAGACCTTCAAATACAAGGGTGCCACCAACATCAAGAGTTTTTAGCAACTGACTATTATTCCACATGTCCACCTAACATTATACCTTCCTGAGGTTGTTCCAGTTCAAGCCAATCTTTGACTTGATCTTCTACAGGATATGGTGGTTGCATTAAGAGGATTCCAGAATCTTAGATAATTTAAAAGTCCTTCTGTGGGCTGAAGAATCAACAGGTGGAATATGGACTTGAGAGGTTATCAAGCTTTTAGTTCATAATTAACAAGCTAAAACATGTACAAGGAAAAGTACCTCCTCTATCTGCCATATAATATTCACTAGAGAACTTTCCAATTCCCCACCGTCTACTGAGGTTTACTGGTAATTTATTTCCAGTTTGGCCTTCTCTTCATTTATTGAAAATAGTGAGGCCTCTGTCATGAACTTGGTTGCAACTCTATCAATACACAGTGTAGCTAAAATGACCTTTAATTTTCCACAACTCAAGCTTGCAGACAAACACTGTGGGTCCCTCTCTTGGATAGTTATGCCCACTGCATCTGACTTGTTACTCTTCCTCACAACCATCTGTCAGTCTTTTGACATCCCAAGGTTCTTTGCATTCCTTGAAGTTTGTGGAGCTAAGATAGTGATCACAGTCCTGTAGGTGTTTACTCCAAGCTATTTCTCAGAGAGACTCTAAAAGGTGATGTGTGCTGAGCCATCCATCTGGACAGCTGTCTAAAGTCTGCAGGTGAGAGATTCCCACCAGTGTGAGTATATGATGTGGGCATTGCATGGCCTGCTTGTGAGAATGTTTTGGCCCTTGACTATGTGCTCTCCTTTGCATTTCTCTAGTGTTGCCTCTTTGGATGTTACACATACATTTAATCAGCAATCTTTTTTTTTTTTTTTTCCTCAATTTCAGATCCAGAGCCCTTTCTGCTCTTTAAACTACCCGTTCCCCCTGGTAACACTTGCTAATCATCTGGGCATAGCAGTTTAAAGAGTCTGCTGATTAAGACATTGTTAAGTGGAATATCCTGCATCCATTGCTGAATCACTGTAATCTGAACAGATGAACACATCAGGGTCCAGGAAGTCTTTTGATCCTAATATGTGAAATCAGAGAGCTCAGGGTTTATTTAGAGCAATCAAACTAAAACATTCCACACATTGACAGCAGGAGATATGAGATGTGCTAACTGAAGTGTTTCTGAATCTTTCATAGGGGTCAATCTAGGCAGCTCCTTGTTAAGCTTTACAAATTTAAAAATGCCCTTTTAAATTCTATAATTCCTTCATTTGTTTGCTTATTCACTTCAAAAGTGCATACTTAGCACCAATGAGGTGCCAGGTGCTGATGCGGGCACTGGACCTCCAGAGGTGTATTAAGTGTTTCCCTCCCTCGGAGCACAGGGTCCATTGGCGGATCCAGGTTCTCAACAATGATGACATCAATGGGTCCCTAAGGCTATGAAGGAGGAATGCTTAGGTGCTGAGAGAGGAAGGTGGTGCCCTAATTCTGTCTTGGGGCTCATGGACTGGTGTGGACATTGTTTTTCTCAGGGATTATATGAACCGGGAAGGCTGGGTATATAGAGGTGGTGATATTTGGGTTGAGCCTTTAATAGAGAGTAGGAGTTTCCCAGACAGATATGGTTCTTTGAAGATTAGTTCTGAAGGCCTGGAGAACTGTGGGGATTTGAAAGTGTACTCAAAACAGTGTATTTCTATATGTGTTATTTATAATAAGAAAGAACACCTTTTCCCCCTTAACGGTATGTGATTGTTCAGTATTTGCTGTTTGTATTACTGCTTGGTTTCTACCTTTCAAAATGCTGAGCCATATTTTGTGTTTTACAGTGCAAGTCAGTGAGAAAGTAAGATGCAATACCAATTTTAATTTAACACAACTTTTTAAGAATCCATTTGTAAATTGAGATTGGGTTCTGTGACATCTATTTAAGCATATAAAAATAACATATTTTTTGAGATTCATTCTAGATATTCTTAACTTGAAAATTATTTAAAGTTGATATGCTTTTTCTACCTTGATGGCAATTGGTTGCCTGTAAATGTTTACACTTGATATGGTTGGGTATGGATGTGCTAAGGAGTCACCAGTCCTCTCATTCCTAAATTTGGGATAACAGAATTTTCAAAGTGCAAATTGGATGCTTGACAGCTGGCAAGAGAGGAACGAAGATAATTTGTTTCCCTTTGGGATTTGATAACTGTTAATTCTTCATGAACTTGGCTTCTGCCAAACATATATTGTACTTTCCTCTGATAGGAAATTCATATTGTTAAACTCTATGTGAACTCAAGGTATTAATGTAGAGTGCTTATTAGCAAAAATGAGTTGCAAATGTCAGATAAAATTAAATAACACGGCTTAATAAAATAAGCTTGTTTCCGAAAATCTGTTTTTCATATTTGTGAAAGAATTATCTGTCTTGTTATTTAAACCAAGATATTGCCAGGACAGGGAAAAGAAATGCTCTTTTATCAATTATCAAGGGAACCATTGATTTCACAAAGGCAATTAAAGTATTTCTGGAGGAACAAGTAAATATTAGTTTTAGAAGCATTTTTTTTTTTTTTTTTTTTAAATAAAGACTGGGTGACTAGGATGAGAGTTCTCAATAAAAATAAAGACATCCGATTCATTACTGTGGCTAAGGCACAGGGAGGAGCTGGGCAGGCTTGCAGATCACTTGTTCTCAACGTTGTTAATTTAACTGACTTACACAATATGGACAGTTCACTTTCACTTAGGTATGGACATGAAATAGACTTCATGGCCATGGAGCAAATGTCCCGTGGTTTGACTAGATATTTTGTGAGCGAGAAGGTAATCATCAGAAAGCAAGTCTGAGTAGTAGGTACTCTCTGTGGGTGCTGCCAGGCGCCCCCTTTGTTCATTGTGGTCCTTGCTGGCATAAGGTGTGAATAACTCTTTGTCCAGCATAGTGATCTGAGGCAGATCAGAAGCAGGGGAGCTGGGACAGGCAGGATGGGCTGTTTCCAGAACATATTGGCTCCTGGTTGGAAGATGCGTTAGGGAAAGCATGTTACATTTGTTCAGAGTGGACGTGCGTAGGGGGAGTTTCTTGAATAAATGTTCTTACGTGATGCTGACTTGATCTGTGACGCTCTAGAAGAATCTCCTGGTAGGACTGATCTAAGGTGATTCTTTAACTGTGGTGGATTTATCTATGGTGAGAAACCCATCTGGAATCTTTGTTTAGAACCGACTCCTTCAGAATAAAATGTAATTAGAATTATTACCGTGGGTGCAGGTCGAGGTTTATCGTCTTGGAGGATATAATGCCAACCTCAGGACAAAGAATGTGCTAACAAAAACCTTTTAAAACAAAACTTCATGGTGCCGTCAGCTGTGCATGACCTCATAGATCTCCTGCATGCTGGGAATGGTGAATTGCATTAACCTCTCCAAATGCACAAAGTAGTCCCTGATTTTATTTAGTTTCATTTTTAAATGGTCTATTTTATGTTTCGTTTCTTTCAAAGAAAATATGAGTACAACCCATGAACTTACGAATTCTTCTCTCTTTAGACTGTTAGCTGATGTTTGGTTATTATGTGAGTCTGTTCAGGACTGCTATAACAAAATACCGTAGACTGGGTGGCTTATAAACAGCAGAGACTTATTTTTCACACTTCTGGGGCTTGGGAAGTCCCCAGAAGGTGCTGGCAGATTTGGTGTCTGGAGGGAACCTGTGTCCTGGTTCATGTTGCATCCTCTCATGGTGGAAGGAGTGGGGGAGCTTTGTGGGGTTTCTTTTCTAAGGGCACTGGTGCTTCTCATGAGGGCTTCCCCCTCGTGACCTAATCACCCCACAGACCCCACCTCAAAATTCTATCACCTTGGGAATTAAGATTTAATAGATGAATTTTG
This sequence comes from Rhinolophus sinicus, assembly GCF_057876585.1. Lineage (NCBI taxonomy): Eukaryota > Metazoa > Chordata > Mammalia > Chiroptera > Rhinolophidae > Rhinolophus > Rhinolophus sinicus. The sequence continues at coordinate 8,020,153 of NC_142517.1, forward strand.
TGAGAACACAAACATTCAGTCTGTAGCACTTCTTAGTAGTTTTGGGGGAGATTAAAACAATTCTACTAAAATTCTTTTCTACTATACTTTCTTAAAAACTAGATCTAGGTTTTAAAATTTCACATAGAAATTAGAATTTTAATTTTTAAAATCTAACGAATTATTACTACTTTGATATGTATATTTGTATATATCTGATATAATTTATTAACAGGAAGTGTTAGAAAGGCAGAAAAATATTCCTACAAGGGACAGCCCCCATGGACTGTGACCCCGAGTCTCTGTCCCTGGCTCTTGTGTAGGAGATTCAGGAGTTGTGCTCACCTTTGTGTTTGGCTCCTTTAGTTGTGACAGAGAAGCTTTGAAATGAGGTGACTGGGTCCTCCCTACAAAAATGGCCGTGGTGACAACACACAGCACAACCAGTGAGGTTGTCTCTGTCCTACTGTCTTCATTGGCCAACAACCTCTGCGGGCTTCTGTACTCAGGAGAGTAAGAGTGATTATTTTCTAACGTGACAACCTCCTTCCTTTCAATCCTCATTTAACCTAATATACAGAAGATCATTTATCCAGGATTTCTAGGCCCTGAATTGTTCCAGATTTAGGATAGTTTTGAAGTTCCGAATTAGAAAAAAAGAGTGCAGTCTTGGAGGTGGAGGGAGATGTGTAGCAGAAACAAATTTTAGGAAAAAAAAATTAGTTATGCAGAAAACGTAGCCTTCTTTATTTTCCTGTAATTCTTTAATTCTGTTTAGAGTTTCTGTTCTGCTAGAGGGTAGAAACTAAATTTCTGTTAATTCAGAGTCTTTCCCTGTTTTCCTGAAGTTTCATCCTCATCCTGGGGCCTAATTAGCAGCCGAGCTATCACGGGCACGAGGCCATTGGGCTAGGGTCCTTGTCAGGTGTTTGGCCTGCTGGGCCATCTCAGGTCCTCCCGGTGCTTGGTGCTGAGGGTAAAGTCCCACCAGGCCTGCATGTGCTGGGCTCAGGGGCTCGTGCTAAAATCTGTGCAGGCGTCCCATGCAGACATTTCTCTGATTGCTGTACCGAGTTCAGTATGAGAAAACTTTGGGGTCTTGCTTCTTTTCCATACATTCTAGCTGGAAAAAGGCCTCTCAGAGTCCCCAGACCTACCTGGGGTTCTGTGTGAACTCTCAGGTCTTGGTCTGGGAGTCAAGGCCAGGAGCTTGCCTTTCAGGACCCCCATTGATGTCTCAGCTCTTCTCCCTCCGGCTCCCGTCCCCCAGCTGATGATGTTTTCCCTTATCTGAGGTGGGACAGTCGAACTCACACTTCATTTTATCTTATCTCCTGTCTACTGCGTACATTTAGGTCTTGAACTTTTTTTGTGTGGTAGCAGAGAGAAGCCACAACATAGATGCACACATGGCAATGTGGAGAGATAATTTATTGTAATAATAATCACTGAATAATTAATTTAGTATTAATTTAAAACACATGCGCCTTATGGCTCTGCATACTTTAAAAGGACACGAGCATATTCAGGGCTCAGCAAACACTTCAGAGTGGATAACCTGCAGGGAGTGGAGTGGAGATCGTGGATCAAAGGGAAAAATAAACCAGAGAGCTTTGCAGGCACTGATGCTGGTAATAAAGTGCTCAGAACTGAGGACCACGATTGACTTGATTTCTGTGTCTGGGACCCGTAAAAACAAACCAACTGGCTTTTATTTTCTGAAGCATTTAGGACATGGGCAAGTCAAGCTCAAAAGCACGGCCTCTGGAAATGCAAAGACTGCAGATTCTGAATAAAGGAGGCCACATTCAAAGTCATATTTTAAAAACCTCTCTTTTCTATACCATATTTTGGTATAAGGTCCCTTCCCTCACTCAATGGCTGCTTCTTCCTGACTCTGAGATGGGAAAGGCCTGGGAGAATTGCCATGGGTACAGGATATGCAAAGAGAAACCCTTAGCTAATATTGCAAGTTTTACCCCACTGCATTTCTTTCCCTAGTGCAAACAGGAGTTACTTGTCATCCTAGTGTCCCTTTGAGAGCAAGCCACGGCTTGCATGGCTTGGGTGATTGGAATTCTGGACCTCCCACTATATGGATAATTAAGTAATATGACCTCCTGCAGCAGAAGAGTAAACTGAGTCCCATTCTCTCCCATGAGAGACTCAAAGCAATGGGGAAACATACTTAATGGGCCAAAGAGGTTAATTCTAGGTATAACACATTAATTTAACATTTTTCATGAGTTCCCGTGGTAAATAGTTCTTTGGAATCTTAACGAATAACATATTTCAACCTTTTTGTCAGCACCCCTAGGCGTACCTGCAATCCTGTTCAATAACTCCATCCTCAGAGTTAAGAGGTTTAGTGCAGAAAGTATCACATCTCATATATGTCAGTCATTAAACAGGAAGCCTCTGATAGTGCACCCTCCTTTCTTGCACAACCTGGGACACCCTCATTTTTGCAAAACCTCTGCACCTCAGGACCAATTGTCGGTATTTTCATTTCTGTCTAAGAATGGGCAACAGAGTGCAGTTGTGGTGTTCTGGTTTCGTGCATGGTCCGAGACTCCACGCAGCTGACACCTTTTCTCTCTGCTGGCATCTGCCCTACCTTTGTGGGACCCCAACTAGAATAATGTCTTTGCTTCTAGCCACCCAGAAAACCACGGGCCTGGTAGTTGCTACATCTTGCTTCTCTAATCTCTGCTGAGTCCCACCGTTATATCCCTTTGCTGAGAGGGAGGGGGAGGTTAATTATTTGTTGGTCATTACTATGTTTTTCATTCTCTCTGGCTTTCTGTTATCTGTTAGGCTCTCAAATGGTCTCTTTGTCCCTTTGGTTTCTTTGACCTTCCTTCTAGAGTTCCTTTTCGATACCCTCCCCGACCCCCATCATTTTTTAACCTTGAGTGGAATTGAATGGAGAGACTCATGCAAAATTCTGGAGTTTTCCATGTTAGTAAAATGCTCAGGCCATAAACCCAGGAACCCTGTTGACCCTGCCATCTCCTTGCCCTCCACAGCTCCCACCTCTGCCCAACCCTGCATGTGGTCACTGCTCAGTCCATTACCTGGTCTTGTGGATCCTGCTTCCTGACAGCTCTCACAGCTCCCTCTCCCCAGCCCCACCTCATGCAGCCTCCTTCCTCTGTAGCCACAAGCACTCTTGTCCCCATCATGTCTTCTCACCCTGCCGCCCGAGCAATCTTTAAAAACCCAAGCCTCGAGTCCTCTCCTTATAATCACTTAGTGGCTTCCTCCTGCCTTCAGCGTAAACAACAAGCATGGTCTGGAAGGTCCCGACTGCCTCATCGGGCCCTTGCTGACCTCTGCCACCGCCTGGCCCATCACTCTCTCCCAAGTCCCCTCCTCTTCATTTCTCAGAGTTCCTTGAAAATGCCACACCCTGTCCATCTTGGCCCTGGTGGGCAGTGTTTGCTCTGCACTGTTTCTTCTCTCATTACCTTGCTGACATGCACGCATTCTTCCTGTCTCAGCATGACTCCTTGGACCAGGCTGCACTCCCCTACGACACTCCTGTAGCAGCCTGTACTTCTCCTTTGCAAGTACCCTGTTTCCCCGAAAATAAGACCTAGGCGGACCATCAGCTCTAATGCATCTTTTGGAGCAAAAATTAATATAAGACCCAGTATTATATTATATTATACTATATTACATTATATTATATTATACCCAGTCTTATAGTAAAATAGGACTGGGTCTTATATTAATTTTTCCTCCAAAAGGTATATTAGAGCTGATTGTCCGGCTAGCTCTTATTTTCAGGGAAACATGTATGTCATAATTTGTAACCACTTATGCCACTTCTCCCGTTAGAGCATCAGCTCCACAGGAGAAGGGAGCAGGTTTATTTTGCTTCCCACTGTTATCTGCACAGTACGTGGAAGATAGAAGTGCCTCGATAAATACTTGTTGACTGGCTGATTTTTCTAAGTTGGTTATTGCTTACCCAAAGTTCAAAGCTCTTGAACAGCGCTGAGAAAATTCACCTTTGAAACACAGCTACTACTGTGTACCCAACTTGATTCCTCATTCCTCGCCCATGCCTATAAATACTGCATTTTGGGTGAACTGAGACATTTTCTAGTTCAGCACAAGACTGTGTAATGTTTGTGTTCCAACGATTTCCTTATGTCTCGGATGTTTCCTTTGAGCCATGTCTGAGCTTCAGGCCTGCCGGAGTGATTTCTCATCTGTTTCTTGTACTAGATAACACCATATTAGTCTTGAATAAATGTGAAAAAGTTCTAGCCAAATTCATCATCCTAGTAGAAACCAATGCCCAGGATTTCAATCAGATGGAAAAAGAAGAGATAAATAGGCTCTTCTGAATTTATTTATGAATTACGTGCTCTCAAAGTTACAGCGTACAAGGGCTGAAATAAAATAATGAGGCTGCCATTTCTCTCTACCTAGGAATACGTCCAAGCCAATTCTGTCTTCTCTAGACAATAGAGACAGAGGAAATTCTATACGCAAAAAGGTCTTTTTCTCCCACGGATCAGGAGGCTGGAACATTCTAGTAAATGGCCCCCACCACCCACTTTGGCTCACACCAAAAAGGAGCAGTCGTCCGTGATTCCTTTCTTTGTCTCAGAGCCTACACTCAACCTGTTCTCGGTCCTATTGCCTCAACCTCCCAAACCCTCCGTATCTGCATGTGCCGCTCTATAGTTCTATATGCCACCATCTCCTCGCTCTTCCCCGTAGCACTTGACTTTTACTCTTGCCCCTAAAACTCATTCTGTACACAGCAGCCAACGTGATCCTTCCAAACTACAGTCAGATTATATCGCTCCATTGCTCACGACCTTCCAATAATTTCTGACAATTTAAGAAAAGAATCTGAATTTCTCACCCTGGCTTACGAGGCAAATGCTCCCTCCTTGGGGAGAGATTTATGAGACGCCCTTTTCTGAAGCAGCAGCTGCCACCAGAGTCTATCTTCTCATCTGGCTTTGCTTTTCCCCTGAGCACCTATTACTACCTAACACGATCCTGGGTACTTAGCCGATTATTTGTTTTTCTGTCTCCCCCACCAGAATATTATCTCCTCATGGGCAGGGGATTTGAAGATCTTCTTCAGTGTTGCGTGTGCAGCATCTACAGGAATGTCTGGTGCAAAACTGAATGAATTTTGCACCAGAATGCTTGCACGCAATTTTGCACTCAATGAATGCTTGTTAAATGAATGAATGAAATAAGCAAGTAGATGGGACTTAATGTTGTTTGTGTCCTTTCCTCAGGAAAATGTCCCTCAAGTCAAAAGGAAAAGTGGCATAAGGCAGTCATCGCCTAGCTGTTACTACTGTTAGTGTGTTTCTTTCTGGCTCTCTGCCTTGATTGGGAGGACCTGGCCAGCATGGCCTTCCCCTGAGTCTATGGAATGATAATTAACCCAGACCTCCTTTTGGCCCAGCCACCTAACAATCAATGCAGGACTGTGCCTCCTGGCTGGTACCTGCTGGGCGCAGAGCTTATTTCCCTCTGTGGAGCTGCTGACTGGAGCTATTTGTCCCTCAAAGGGTGCTAAGCCCTCATTAGCAGCTTATAAACTTTTTCCTGCTCTTCAAGACTGGCTCTTTAGTAAACAGTGGGGGCATTTACTAAGAGCTATGGAGAAAGGAGCCTAATTTTTGGTAATGTGCGTATTGAAAGGGTTTGGAATAAAAGTTGACTTATAATAATGCACATCGTATGTTTCTTTGTAGACATAATCACTAGGCGTCAATTAGGTGTTTTGGAAGCATTTTTATTTTATTTTTTTCCCCGTGACTTATCTCAGTGTCCAACTGCAGAACTGATTCCTCAAACCCCTGCTTTTACTTGCTGCTCTTGGGCATAGGGAGCCAGTGGGGCTTTTCTTTTCAGCCCTGGGATCCTTCTTCTCCCAAATGGAGACTGTCTGCTAGAGCAAGGGCCACAGAGATAGGCATTAGTGTGAGGGTCTCCTTCCGAGGGTAAAGCTGGGTCACGTGGTCAGAGGACCTTCACTCAGCATCTACCCCAGCTGCTGATTCTCCTCCAGAAGCACCTGCTGGTTTGTTGGGGTTAGACCCAAACATCTGCTTGATACTCACTTTTTCATATACCAGGACTGGAAGGAGACCCTGCAGTCAGAATCGGAGTAAGGGCTGGGCCAGCTGGGCAGCTGCCCTGGGCACCGAGCTGTAACAGTGAATTTAATCATCTCTCTAAATGGTGCATCAGTTAACCCTGGTTTCCCCCATTGTGCAACCGACATAACCACGGAAGTCTAACGTGGTCCATCAAAGATAGCGCCCTCCAGTGGAAATTAAAAAAAACAAAAAAAAAACAAACCCAACTACTTCCCACCTGCCCAGACCTATATTTGTGGATTATTATTGCCATAGGAACTTGAAGTCTTAGATGCTGAAATTCTGACGCAAACAATGCATTCTGCAGTGCCAGTTACCAAGAGCAACAGGTTCAATTTGTTCTATAAATTTAAAACCTTTTACATGCCTCCGAAAGATCTGTCTGGTTAGTAAGACAGAAAAATGAGAGGTGTTTTGCCGTCATTCCTTTTAGAACATGGATGCTGCTTTGGATTTGGGTAGTGAATTGGTTTCTGTCCATAGTTTTTGTATTAATGTAAATAAATTCTTGTCCCCACTGAAAAAAATGTAGGAAAAATACTTCAAGAATATTATTGAAAGGGCTCAGATTATTGGCTGGCTTGAAGCGCCCACGTGCTTAATGTGGTCTTGTCTGTGAATCTGGCCCTCTCTGCTGTAGACCCCCAGCCAGCCCGAGGGATTTGGGGGTGGGAGAACACTAGCTCCATGACTAAAGGACAGGAGCTGAGCCCTGGGGCCCACGTGACTGGTTGTGTGGTCTTGGGTGAAGAAGGTCAGCATCTTGGTCCTTACTTTCCTCATCCAAAAGAGGAAAGAATTAAATGAGATGATTCTGAGGTTCCTTTGAGCTTTCACAACCTGTGAAATAGTGTGAACTGTTCTGTGCAGGCAGTTGTATCTGGTCGTGAACGGACCTGGGACTTTACAAAGCACTGTATGTGCCCAGTGACTCAGCCCTAACAAATGGACTGTTGCAACTTGATTGTTCTTTACTGTTTTTCCTCCCTTGACTTGTCAAAGTGCCTCACTGTGCTAACCAAGAAAGTTGGCATTAAATCTACTGAAATTAGATGCATAGTTCTTGATGAAATGTGTGATTATCGAAAGCCTCATTATTAGCTAGCTGGCCTCCTCAGTGCTGCTGGGAGAGTCACTCACTGATTATTACAAAATGAGTAAATCCTGTGCCCCTTACCTTGGAGCTCATGGAGTGGCCTCTGGGAGAAGCAGCTCCATTGCAAGGGTACATCTGTCCTTGGGACTTACGGCTTCAAGTCCGAAGTCCACATTTGACTCTTGCTTGTTTTTTTTGTTTTTTTGTCTGTGAAATCTTGATACACGTGGCTCATCTCTTTTGATTGGCAGGCACAGAAGCTGAGGAACTCCTGAGAAGGAGACATCAGAGAGTGACCCCTGTCTCTTTAAAGTACTCCCAAGGCCTTCTGGCCTCTCTCACTGTGAATTTTACGTTTGTGTATTGTCTCTATTTGTATTAGTTTTCTATGGATGCTGTAACCAATTATCACAAATTTAGTGGATTAAAACAGCATGAATTTATTATCTTACAGTTCTGTAGGTTAGAAGTCCTACCTGGGTCTCACTGCGCTAAAATCAAGGTGTCACCAGGGCTGCATTTCTTTCTGGATGCTTTAGGGAAGAACCCATTTCCTCGCCTTTTCCAGCGTCTGTTGGCTACCCACTTTCCTTGGCTTGTGGTCCCTTTCTTCATTTCAAACCAGCAGTGTTGCAGCTCTCTGATCCTTTTCTCAGTCATATTTCCCTCTGACCATAACTTAGGTTCTCTGCTTTTAAGGATTCAGGCAATTAGTTGGGCCGACCCTGATAATTCAGGACAGCAACCTCCCCATCTCAAATTTCTTAACTTATATACATCTGCCAAGTCCCTAATACACAGGTTCTGTGCATTAGGGCACAGATATCTTTGAGGGGACGTTATTCTGCTGACCCCAGTACTTTGTATCAGAAAATTCTGAACATCTTCTCCAAGTCTGGGGTTGCCACGGATGGGATTCACCCAGAGGCCACTCTGAACTGATATTCACATGCAGGATATTTAAGGAGGGTCCTTAGAAGCAACAGCTGCTGGAGGGAGGTGGGGAAGCAGGAACAAGCAGGGCAGAAGTTGACTTATAACCTCAGTCACCCCCACAAAGGGCTCTGGACTAGAATGTCCCTCAGAGTTGTCCTGATTGGGCCTGCGATGGTCTCAGAGTAAAGAAACTGGCTCATGGTAGACCTTTTAGTTAATGGTAGAGCCGGTATTATACCTCATGTTGCTTGAATAGAAAACCTACACTCTTATCCCTAATGCAGTCAAACTCTAGGATGGGGGTTGGCGAACTTTTCCAGTAAAGGGCCACATAATATATGGTTTTGGCTTTGTTTGCCATATGGTCTCAATCTCAACTACTCAACTCTGCCCTTGTGCTGTGAAAGCCACCAGAGACAACACGTAAAAGCATGTCAGTGCTGTGTTCCAGTAGAACTTTATTTACACAAGCAGGTGGCTGGCTGGACTTGGCCCGCAGGCTGCAGGTTACCAACCCCTGCTCTAGGAAGTCATTGGCTTGAGCTGATGCCACGGACTCAGTCAGTGTTTCTCACATAGGAGCTTGCATCTCAGTGCCCTGGAGGACTTGTTGAAACACATGTGGTTCAAACCCATCTCCAGAGTTTTGATTCAGCAGGTCTAGAGTAGAACCCTACAATTTGTAGGTTCAACAAGTTCTCACATGAGGCTGATGCTGGTCTGGGGACCACTTTGAGAACCCACCGGCTTAGGTTAACATGAATAAGAGTCAATGATGCCCTCTTCAAAGAAAAGCCCTGAAGTCATCCTTCAACAGAAGAGGAATGCACCATTATCTTCTGAATGTCTAACTAAAGGGAATACAACTTAAATGGATTTCTTTCTTCTTGTCTCTGGCAGAGGAAGAGCCAACATTGTCTTAAGTTGTGTAATATGAGGGATGTCAGAAATGTCTTCCCCAAAATGTTCTCTGTAATCTCCTGCATGATTTAATGCTTGAGTTCTTTGAGCAGGGCCTGTCCTCCAGGAATATAAATTCCTTTTTCTGAAATGCCAATACCCTGGATGAAGAGAAACTTGAGGGGGAGGGGAGAAGTGTAAGATTTGGAGTTGAGAGACCACTTAGTAGTTTAATGACCACAGAAAACCTTTTTCCTTTCTGAACTACAGTTTCCCAATCTGTAAATGGGAATATTATTTCATAGGTTCTTATAAAAATCAAATGAAACATAATGAGCTAATACATCTAAAAATACTCTTCCTGTTCATATACCGGGGGTGCCAAAAACATGTATACACATGACTTGTATCCATCTTTTGTGGTCGGTATATATTGAGTATTACAATTTTAATAGTTTTTTCCTTTCTTAAAATGTGTATACATTTTTTTTGGCACCCTCTGTATTTGTTCATATTGGTTTTATTCATTTTTTTCCCCCTCTTTGGGACAGGAAGCCTGGGGAAAGCAGGAGAGAACAGTATCTTAGAGAGGGTGCTGTATGTGTGCAGGTGAGGGCAAGATCAGGGTGGGCGGGGAGATTGCTGAAGACAGACTACTTATTTTATAATATTATCTAAAATATAATGCATAATAATATCTAGGCTAACCTTTGTTAATACTAGATGTATCAGTTAGCTTTTGCTGCATAACAAACAACCCCCCCCCCCCCAATTAAATGGTTCAAAACTACACACATCTATTTAGTTCATAATTTTGCCAGGTGGCTTTTTTGTTCTGGTTTGAGCTTGGCTGATCTTGGCTAGGCTTGTGAGTCTGTGGTCATTTGGTGAGTCAGCCAGGTGCTGGCTGGTCCCAGATAGCCTCATTCACATGATTGGTTGGCTAAAGGCTAGGGTGATGCGGTGACTGCCAAAAGTCTCTCATCTTCCAGTAGGCTAGCAGAGTCTGTTCACTTGGTGGTGGCAGGGCTCTTAAAACAGCAAGCAGAAGCTGCGAGCTTCTAGGGGACTAAGCTGAAAAGTTGCCCAATATCATATCTGTTGCCTTTTATTTGATAAAGCAAGCCCCATGGCCAGATTAAAGAGGTGGGGATATAGACTCCACCTCTGATGGGAGTGGCTATAAAGATTTTGAATCATATTTGAAATTGACCCTACCTGTTATCAACTCTTCCAAGTATGTAGTCTGCCAAGTACTTAGTCTGGTTTTATAATTTACACTTCAGATTTTTGTTATGTGAATTCCAAAACTCAAAATGAACTCAGAATCACCCAGGTCCTTGGAGAGATAAGCACACCCCATGTACCCTGATGCTTTTATTCTGATTTGTAGAAAAAAGTATAGAAAAAAACACAAGGAGTTTATGCAATTCTGAACCAGGAATTATGAATGACCCTTTGTATCCCAGGAGGAAGAGAAGAGCATTTTTGGTAATTACAATTTCAGAGAATTTGAGAACAAAAATCATTTTTATTTTAATTTAGCTTAAATTTTTTTTTTTTTTTTTTTTTTGTGTGTGTGTGTGTGTGTGTGTATGTAACGGAAAGATACAAAAACTTGTACCTTAAGCGCTATGGGTAGAGGAAAGGGCAAATCGATAAACCATATATAAATGTTCCTTGACCTGATTCCGAAACCTGAATAAAAACAAAACCTTAGTATGGAAGCAAAATAAAAGCTTACTATGGATATTTGACTTGAAACTAGTGGGATAATCTGTAATATAGGTGACCTTCAAGGAACTTTCTAACTCTGTGACAATTCTTTACATGTTGGAGTTTGAAAAGATCTTTAGGAAATTGTGGCCCACAGTGGCTCTGAATTGTTTTGGGAAATCTAGCTAGTTAGTGGCAGAGTCAAAACTAGAACCTACATACCAAGGTCCAAATCCAAGATTTTCCCATTACGCCATACTTTCTCCATCATAGATGCTTGGTTCAGAGGCGCCCACCTCCAGGGAAGACACCCACAGAACTTAGAGAGAAAGCTGATGAAATGCTGCAAGTATTAGTCATGGGAAGTCCGTAGAGTGGGAAGTTAATGGGTGAGGGCATCCCCTGTTCTTCCTATTTGAAACGGCAGCTGTGTCTTCCAAGGCATCTTTGAGGATGTGTTAATATTACTACTTGCCGAGCTTTTGGTTGGGCATGTCTACATTACTTACTAAGTAGGTGAAAACATTTTCCTTGGTGGAAAGTGCATTAGGTAACGATCATTTTAGGTAATGATATTTTTCCTATGCACTCATCATCAACACTGTCCCCGTCAAGACATGGCTGTGAATTAGCTCATGTTGTGTCTGTAGGGGCACAGTCACACCTCTCCAATCACCCCATGTTGATTTTAAGCTACTGAAACTACTCTTTGTGTTGCTGGGTGACTATTAACCATATTTGACAAAAAGAATGTTTTCCATGTTCTGCTAAGGAAATCCTCTGTCAAGATAAACAACCCTTTCCCTCCTCTCCTCCAACGTGAGTCTTGCCAGGAAGGTCTAAATACGTCCTCTGTAGTCATTTTCTTTTCAATATTTCACACTGGAGTTCACTTATAAACTCAAAGCCAGAAAAATTAACTTTTGCTGAAAGACCACAGAGTCCACAGAATAGAGAGCTATTTTAGGTTTGGGTGTCCTGCCCCAGGGCTCTTTTAGACGTTTTGTAATTAGGGAAGTGTCCTTTCTCCTCCCCTCTTTTTCTATCACTTTTTTATGCAAGTAATTTAATAAACATGCTTCTCTCTTGAATTTTTATGAATATATTTTTCTACTTCATTGTTTACCTCTCCATTTTTTTGCTCCACGTTATTTTACGAAGTATCGGGTTTTCGAAACAGCTGAAATCTGTATTTACTCCTTTATGATGATAGTGAATGTTTGGAGATGACTGATTTATGAAAACTAGCTCCTTGGCTGGGATAGAGCTTTTTGTTACAGCAAATAGATGTTACCGCTCCTGGGTGGGGTGGGGGTTCCCCATGTTGCTGCTGGTTGGTGGGCTGTAACTCCACACACAGGTGGTGTCTCAACTAACATGACAAATAGTCCAGGGCTCATTTATGCACGGATGAGGTACACTTTTTTCTCCTTTCACCCCTTCTACTTTTTGTGACTCCTTGTATTCCTCACAATAGCCATTAATGTTAAATATTTCTTTGAGTACACCAATATAACAGTTGTGGTGGTGGTGATGAGATGGGGGAGGGGTACGAGCTGTGGTTGGTCTTCAGAGTCACATATCCGAAGAGTGATCTGACCTGCAGATTCTTGCCTGGAGACGACTAAATTCTCTGTTGCCCCGGCCAGGCGTGTTTGGTGAATTCTGTAATTGGAACCTGACTTGAATGCTACATGTGGCTGCAGGAAGTGACCTTATTCCAATCAGGAGATGCGTTTTACTTCTGGGTCAGGAGTAACATGCAGCCTTAGGCCCCCATAGTGTAATACTACCCTTTGTGACTCTGCACATCTCAGGGGTGGTGCCAGGAGACTGGCAGCCTGGATCCACTCTCAATCCTGCTATTTCCTCATCGCATCTGTTGTGACCCATTTTGTGCTTCCTTAAGCCTCCGGAAAGCATGGGACTCTGTTATTGTCCTGGGCTGCCTACAGTCATACCTGAATGTGTGTTGCAAGAGGAGGAAACTGGGCCATTGAAAATTCCTTTCAGTTTTCCTTGACAGTAGCTACCAAGGAAATGGATGCAGAATGTTAAGATTAGAAGAGCAGAAGTGGCGCCACCATCTGTCCCCTCAACACACACTTATGCTTTCATTTAAGGAATGTTGACTGAGGCCTTTCTCTGTAGGGGGCTGTACTGGGTGGATGAGCTTTAAGCCTGGAGGCATCTTCCTTCTGGTCTCCGCACCATCTCAGTTTAGATGTGTGTGCATATACATGTATGTTCACACACACATATGCACACCCAATTATTGTTATAATTATTTGAATCTGTCCTCTACATCCCTAACCCCTTACTTTTAGGCCATTATTTCCCTACTATAAAATTTAAGCTGCTCGAGAGCAGGAATTTTGCTTGACTTGTTTTCCAGTTTATCCCTGTTCTTTAAATGCTTGTGCATTTACATATTTGTTGAAAGAACGAGTAACAGGGACCATACTGGGTGGGCTGGGGGATGATGGCAGGGAGAGGTTTTGGAAGTCTGGAGAGAAGTGGGAGATGCTGCTGTGTGTGGGAGCTATTGAGAAAGATGGAAAAGTAAGATTTTAGGTTTTGCCATGAGTTGTGAAAAATCCTTTCTTTGCTTTTTTTTTTCCTTAGGTGCCAATAAAGTTTTGAAAGAATCTTGACAAAGATTTCTTAGATGTTAGACTGACAGTTCACTTGACAGAGTAGCATCTTATAATCTCTTGTATGGTTGCCATCCATGTATTAATAATTAAGTTCTGTACATTTTTTTAATAAAGACTTTATTGGGGAAGGGGAACAGGACTTTATTGGGGAACAGTGTGTACTTCCAGGACTTTTTTCCAAGTCAAGTTGTTGTCCTTTCAGTCTTAGTTGTGAAGGGCTCAGCTCAGCTCCAGCACCAGTTGCCGTTGCTAGTTTCAGGGGGCGCAGCCCACCATCCCTTGTGGGAGTCAAGGAGTTGAACCAGCAACATTGTGGCTGAGAGCCCACTGGCCCATGTGGGAATCAAACCAGCAGCCTTCAGAGTTAGGAGCATGGAGCTCTAACCGCCTGAGCCACCGGGCCAGCCCCAAGTTCTGTACTTTTGTTAGCTAAATGGATGACCTTCCATTCTTCCCTGAGACAGAGGTGCTACCCAGTACATGGTGCCAGCTTCCATATGGTCACAGATGGATTTAGTCCCAGGCAGTAGTCTCTCAAGTGTGTTTATAGTAGATATAAGAGCAGTTGAAGTAGAGTCTTTATGAATGTGTACATGGTAGTTGTGAGGGATGAAAACCCAACTTAAACTAGCTTAAGCCAAAAGGAGAATTTGTTAAGTGGTGGTTGTGATGCCTCATGGAACTCAGGAGTGACCTTCAGACATTTTCTTTTCCTTTTCCCCCTGGATTTACCCCTCCTTCTGCTCCTTCCTGCCTCCCTCCCTGGACAAGATTTTCTTCCCTTAGCTTCTTTGGTACACAGTGTGGGAAATGGGGGAAAGTGGTCTCTCCATTTCTCAGTTTTAATTTTCCCAGGGAGCAATTCTGATAGGGCTAAAATGAGGCCACAGAAGGTCATTACCTTTTAGTCATAGCTCCTTATCTGGCAGCCATGTGGATCCAGTGGATGAAGAGAGGAGAGTTCCCAGAACGGAGGTGCAGGTCTCCACAGGAGGGATGCTGAGCTGAGCGGACGGACCAGGAGGGGGCCGCTTCCTTTTATACACTTTCGTCACCATAGTCACCACCCCAAGAAGCAGGCTCAGCCATGGGAAGTCAGTGGGGTCACCTTCCTAGACGAACAAGCTAAATCTGAGGCGCTGTTGCTCAATGGCTATTTTGCATCCTTCCAGTCCCTGGTTCTGTGACTTAATGGTCTGCCATTTGTAAAAAACTAAGAACAGTGGAGGTGGCTTTTTTTCTTGCGTTTCAGGTCAAGGGATCAGAATTTCAGTGGTCAGAAATATTTTGTACAATAAAGCAATTGTTTGAATGTAAAAAGTGGCCAGATGTACACAGATGGGACTGCTCTCTACAGGAAAGAGAGATGCATCTTTTGTCCCTTACTCATTCATGCATTCATTTTGCAAATTGATAGCTATTGAGGGTACAGTGGTACTGTGTTGCCCCCAAAATAAGACCTAGCTGGACAATCAGCTCTAATGTGTCTTTTGGAGTAAAAATTAATATAAGACCCAGTATTATATTATATATTATATTATGTTATGTTATGTTATGTTGTGTATATTATATTATATTATATTATATTATATTATATTATATTATATTTATTATATTATATTATAGACCCAGTCTTATTTTATAGTAAAATAAGGCTGGGTCTTATATTAATCTTTGCTCCAAAAGATGCATTAGAGCTAATGGTACAGCTAGGTCTTATTTTCAGGGAAACACGGTAAACAGGAGAATCCTCGGCTATGCCCTCTAGGAGTTTACAGTTTAGTGGGGAATAGAGACATTAAGACAAACAGTGTGATGTATACTTGGAACAGGAAAGTAGAGGGGGCATGGGAGCCTCTAATATGACCAGACTGAGGAGTTCTGGTAAGATCTCTTTGAGAAAATGGCCTTAAATTTGAAGGTTGAATTTGGGGATTGGAGTGCATCAGATAAAGTAGGGGAGGGTTCCAGGAAGTGGGACTAGTGTGTTCTAGCCTCAGAGGGGAGGAGTGTAGCCCTTTTGAGAGCTGAAAAATGTTCACTTGGTGGCAGTAGGGAGAGGAAGGGAAGGTGGCCAGAAGAAAGGCTGTGTGTAAGGATTCTGAGCTTTATCCCAAAGGCCCCGAGAAGCTAGTGAAGGATATTGTAGTTTTTAGATACTATGAATATTGTGACACTGTGATATTAGTTTCCTGTGGTTGCTGTAATAAATTACCACACACTTGGTGGCTTACAACAACACAGTTCTAGAGGCTGGAAGTCCAAACTGGGATGAAAATCAGCATATTGAAAACACTGTGTTCCTTCTGGAAGCTCTAGGGGAGACACCCTTTTCTCACCTTCTCTGGCTTTTAGAGGCTGCCAGCATTCCTTAGCTAGTGTCTCCCTTCCATTAAAACATGGACATCTTTGGGAGCCATGTTCTGCTGACCACAGACATTAAACCTGGTGGTGACATGGTCTGATGGGTGTGCACTCCACGAGGGCAGGTGTCACAGCCCTGTTGCTCATGACTGCATATATGTATGTGCTTGGCTCTTCCTGGCACATAGTAGGTGCTTCATAAATATTTGCTGAATGAATGAAGAAAAAGATAGTTAAGAACTTCTGGCTGCAGAGGGAAGAATGGGTTAAACTGGGACACGAGTAGATGCAGAGAGGTCAGTTAGAAAGTTACTGTTGTCCAGAAAAGGGATCAGAGTTGCCTGCATAAGGTGGTATCTAGCAGTAGATGGATTTGAGAACCATTTAGAAGACAGTCAACAAGACTTGGCGGTTGATGAGATTGGAGGGTGGGTGATGCCCGGATGTTTAGCTGGGGCATGATGGAGGGCCTCTGGCTGACACAGGGAACCTGGCGGAGGAGCAGTTTGGAGGACATGGTGAACATCGGTGTGGTTAGGCTGAGTTTGAGATGGTTGGGGTTGAGATGCCTAACTGTCAATGGCATATATGAGTGTGAGGCCTAGGAGAGAGCTTGAGACTGGAGTTGAAATGTGGAAGTCAACTTAGCGTCTTTGTCATTGTTCATGGCAGTCACAGACTGCCATGTGTCACGTGGAGGGAACGCGTAGATGGGGAAGGAGAAAGAGCCTGGACCAAGTCCTGAAACACAGTTTCACAAAATCTATTTCTCATTTCAATATCACAGCTACATGGGTTGAGACTTAGGCTTGGGAAAGAATCATTGTTTGTGGTAAGTGTTTTTGCCATTGTGTTGTTTTTATGAACATTTCTTATTAGGGTGAATCCTGGAGGGTTGGCATGGAATATGGCAGTAGCATATTTTTAGAAAACCCACTTGGAGATTACTTTCACTGAAGTCCTTTGTATGAGATTTGGAATTGGGTTCAGTTACATGCATATTTATCAAGTTTAACTGGAGAGTGTGGTAGGAGCCTCAAAAGTCTGTAATGTCCAAACAGGCACTCCTTGGAGATGGATGGGACTGGGGACTGTATCTGTCCTCACTTTATTTCCTTGTTTACCTGCTTACCGTGAATGATTGGACTGAGCCGGAAGCATGGTTCTGAGTATCCCAAGGGGACACGTGTGAGAGTATTGGGCCTTAGAGTAACAGTTATGAAGAGTGGAAAGGGCGAGGAAATTGGCAGAATCCAAAGACTTCACCCTGGGAAACTAGATGAAGCCTCGTTACCAAATCTAAATGGGACAAAAGAAGAGAGGGCATTTGGGGCACCTGCACTTAAGAGGACAGCCCTCTGCTGGAAGAGCTCATAGGGCAGAGGAAGGAGCCCATGACAGCAGCTGACTCTGATTCCAGGGGCTCTTCCTTACTCTTGCTATCATTCCTTGAGTCTGAAGACTTGAAGATGACCTCACCTCCTTTGGTTCCTCTTGCACTTAAATTTCCTACTACATTTTGAACAAACCCTATACATATTGATATTTGTTTTGATGTGAAAATAGATTGAATTTTGTTATAATTAATTAAATGGAAATTATAAGCAATTTTAATGCAAAATAACGATCAAGTGTCTCATCCTTTGTTGTGAAGTCTGTAGGATGCAGCCCTGTGCTTTGCATATTCAACAGAGAACTTTTTGCTGGTTGACACTTTTGATATTAGGGTCCCTTTTAGACATTAGTTTGAAAAGACAGGTACAGACACTGCTAACTGTCCTCTAATAGTAGTTCTCCCATTCTTTCTTTTAGTTATAGAAACTCCATTGTTTTAGGGGGCAATGGCTGCTCAGCTAGAGACTACATTTCCCAGCTTCCTTTGCAGTTAGGTGTGGTGATCAGAGTTAAGTTCAGGCCAATGGGACATGAGAGAGAGCCATTCCTGCAACTTCTGGGTTGTGCTCTTAAGCAGAAGCTTCTAGTTAGTTATGGTAGCTATGATGATGTCTACTTCTGGCACTGTGGGAGAAAAATCTTCTACCGCTCCCTGACCCACGCCGAGTGCATGTATACATATTATCATATCACTTATCTCGCTCTTTTGTGAGAACCTTCTTTACTTGCTGGGCTCACAGTGGAGCTTATTGAGCCTTTAGTCATATTTGCCTCCCCAGCACTGAATAGTGGTTGGTATTCCTGCCACATTAGAGGGTCCCCATAAATGTTTGCTAAAGAAATGAAAGAAGTAATGGATACCCTATCCAACATCAGATTTCCCATGCCAATTAAGGTCAACTTACAAAATGATGCAAGGATCACAGGAAGCATCTTAATCGGTTTTGCTAGTCACTCAAAAGAGTTGATAGCAATTGGTTGTATTTCAGTAGTTAACCGCGCGTCTCAGCCCACCCACCCTACACACGTTACAGAGTACACTCATGTCTTCATGTTCCTATCATCCATAAAATGCCCGAACATCTAGCCAACAATGACAGCCTTTGTTTTCAGTAAATAGTTTTAAGTGAGTTACCGCATCATTCAGCCAATGGTTAAATGCCAATTTCAGAGAATTTGGTGGCTACTTTACAGGAAATTAAGCTTTAAAAAGAGGCTGATCATCTGTTTCTTTAAACAAAGTTGGTTGGTTTATGACTGGAGGAGGGACCTTGCCTTGTGGAATTGCCGTGACGATAGCATCACGTTTTGGAGCGTCTCTGGGAAATGTGACGTCACGTTTTGTGACATCATGTGAGACCTGCTAGTGGCCATCAATGCCATCATCCACTTTCTGAACTACTATGATTTCCCCGGATTTGGGAATCCCAGGCCAGTTTTGCTTGGGCTCTGAAAACTGTCTCAGAATACCCTCCATCAGTTACTACTTGCCTGGCAAGGGCATAAACAGCAAGTCGGGGGTGGGGGGGAAAGAAACACATTTATTGTGCTTAAGTATTATGAGGAGCAGCAGTCACTGATCACGGTGGAAACACACTTTGTTTTCCTTTCCTCTTGTGCGTTTCTATAAACAGCAAAACACACTGCATCAATTTTGCAAACAAACGTGTAAAACCAGAAAAAACAACGACCTTTAACAGTTGGTAACATGAATTATCAGGGGCTACAAAGAGGTTTTTAACTATTGAAACAGGTTGGCAAGGTGACAGATGAGATTTTCCCCCCTTCAGAACTGTTAAAAATAGCTTTTATAAACTCTTTAACTTCCTTCGACGGTGAGCTCACCATGAATCACCTTTATGACATTTTATATTTAGGCCACGGATAAATCCGTGGGTCCTAATCAACCACTTTCCTGAGGAAATTGGCCAAATCCCGACTGGAGGGGGCGATGAATCACAACAGCCCTGCTATTCAGACAAATCTCTTTTCAAGTGCCCTTAAAGCTTTTTTTTTCATACACCAGTGAAGACAGCCACACAGGAAACAATAATAGTTTAATCTCTTGAAAAATTTCCTTCCTGCATTGCAGCGCTTTTAGGCAGGTAGTCAGAGCCAGCCAAAGAAAATTAGCAGCAGCCTCTGCCAAGAGCACGCTGCTACTTGAGCCTCCGAGCTCGCCAGCCCCTTCCTCCTCTTCCCTGCCCCAGCACAGGGGCCTGAAATGGGGTGCTCTTCTGTGCAGTTGTGGCCCTGACGGACAGTGGGAAAGAGAGGGCGACCAGTGCCAGAGCCCTTGTTGCCTCCTGCTGTGACTAGGCATTTTTAAAGCCTCTCCTCCCAAGGTCTCTTGAGCTTCTGGTTGGGAGGACACGTGTTGTGTGGTACATTGGTGCTCAGGGAAATGCACTTTCTCACAAGATGGAGTCACTGTAAACGCGTGTCTGTCCTTTGCTCAGGGAACCTCGCCGTCTTGTGAGCAGTGCGGCTGAGTTCTTAAGATCACTGAGAGGTGATGTTTTAACAGGGCTCCCAGGATGCTGAGCCAGTTCTGAGATCTGTGGGGTCGGCAGGACACACTCTGTAGGTTCGCTTGCTTTGTCCTCTGAAACCGTGCGTAATTACGTCCAACACTTCCTTGTGAGTTTGGTTCGGGCTATCACAGAGACTTCTCCTTAGCAATTAGCTCACCGTTCTCATGATGGTCTCAAGCCACACTTGGCTTCAAAGCGGCAGCTTCCAACTAGCAAATTCACTGAACTGCGGACAAAAAGAGACCAACTGTCCTCCGTGGACCCCCACCAGCCATTGACCTCCAGCTCAGTTTCTGTTCTCCTGACACATTGGCTGCCAGCTTTGCTCCCCACTCACCACATGGGCACCTCTGCACCCCATCTAACTCTCCTGGCTCTGAATTCTGGCTTCTCACCCAGCAGTCTTTGTGTTTTGTACCCCTTGACTTGGCAATTGCATGAACAACTTGCCAGGCCTGGACAAAATTAGTTGCATTTTCATCTCTTGTGTATTCCTCCTCCCAAGTGTGTGACTTGTGTAAAGAAAAAAAAAAAAAAAAACAAGAAAAACTCTCTCTTTATAGAGACTACAGCATTGCTAATCTCTCAGATGAGAAGAGGGGCAAAAGGATTCATTGGCCAAACTTCTGATTAGCACAAAAGAAAGTGAACGAAATTAGTTAGCATTCAAAATAGCCCCGCCCCTCAAGGCCACGGTGTCTCAGAATTCCCTGGATCTGTTCTCACACGTTTTCAGGCCATGCAGAGAGTGCATGACACAGTGCCTAAAGGTTTTCATCTCTGTTTTCCTCCATTATGAAGGACAACTGAAAGGAAGCTTTGTGATATTTCTTTAGACAAGTGCCTTAGCCAGCCAGGAACATTTTTTGAGCTGTGTAAGCCAGAAAATCAGCAATCCATAGTAGCTAGGAGGGGCCACAGCCCATGCCGTTGTAAAGGATATGAACACCTACTTACGTGGCACCTCAAGATGTCCATCAGAGTGTTATTTATAACATTAGGTTTGTGCAAAAGTAATTGTGGTTTAAAAGGTTAAAAATAATTGCAAAAACCACAATTACTTTTGCACCAACCTCATAGTAGCAAATTATTAATGACATATTTTGAACAATAAGGGAGTGCTGAAACCATTGTTAGTACCATCCGTGTAACAGGCACTTATCATAGAGGTGAAGTGATTTTTTTTTTTTTTTAAAGAAAACTAACTTAATAGAGATATGCTTACGTTGTATTAAAGGAAAAAAGTAGAATATACTATTTGATTCCAATTTGAGTATATTTATTGCAGAGAAAATCATTGTTTTTGGTTAGTGGAATTATGAGTGTTTTCAATTTCACTTACAAATTTCATAATTTCTAAAATGTTCTTAATGCAGAAATGTTGTTCTATAAACCAAAAACCCATAGGCATTATTTTTGATGATAATGCTACAATCAGTTTTACTTTTTTTAGAACCTTGAATCCTTCTTGAATTGTCTTCTCTCTACACAAAGTCTTTGCCCATGAAATTCTATGGAATTTTTTTCTGACTCTTTTTTCTTAGGATTTTTCAAATATATTATCTTGCTTGGCTCTGAAACCCCAAGGAGATACAGTAATTCTCTTTTGGATTCCTGTTACTTTTCCTCTCCCAGTTTATTTTGGTTAATCAGAATTTGGTCCTGGGTAGGGCTTATTATTTCCGCTATGTTCTGATAGATGAAATCACCACTGCGGTGAGTGAAGAATGTATTACATGTGCAGCTTTCTAGAAGTGTCTGCAGGTATGTTCCCTTCTCCTTGCCAGTTGCTGGGCCTCTGAGTTGAATCAAGGCAGACTCTTCCACGCTTTCCTGCTCGTCTTTGGTCTGTTGACACACTCCCACCATGACAGCTCTTCTGATCATTTTTTTTCTTGCCCACATTTAAATGCCTTTCACTCTGCTTATATCCTTAGGTTGGCAGTTTCCTCTCACATGTCACAGACTGTCCCAGTCCCTAGGACATGGTTGAGGTCCAGTCCTCCATTCTTCCTTCACCCGTGCATGTCTCTGTCATCACATTTACCACCTTGCAAGGAAATTAAGTGTGCATCTCCCTCCTCAGAGGCAAGGACCATGTCTTTATTTTTCTCTCCAACTCCAGTGTGTCACACGACACCTCATTTTAGTAGGCACTCGCAACAATTAAGTGAGCTGAATTATGCCAGTTTTAATGTCTGTTTCCTAAGCTACGAGATGGTTTATTTTAAACGATGCCACATTCTTGTTACAATTCCTGTCACATCAAGATTCCATGGTCTTTTTAACTCCTTGAAATAAAATCTCATGTTTCCTTTATCGGCTCTACCAGGTCCACTACTTTCTAGCTGGTCCTTTCTGTTTATCATCTCTAACTCTGTTGGGTCATGTGTACATAATTATATTTATACAGAATTATGCAGATATTATGTCTGATGGATCTGCTTATATAGTTTTATTTGGAAAGTTTCCTCTTTTCTCAATTTTTATTTGAAACCTCATAGAAGGAGGAAGGTGGGGAGAAACAGAGAAAGGGGGCCTAGAATGATGATTTTTGCATTTTGTCTTTAAACATTTTGTGCTATATATTTTCAGTGAACACTGCAGTGGTTCTTAATTAGACACTGTATTTTTCCTGGAGTTTTGATAACAGGTGGAGTATAAAGACATTGAAGTACCAACTGGTCAGAGGAAAGTTATGTTGACTTATGTGTTCTAAAGGAACGTTGAATTAGTCATGCGACACTAAAAATGTTGTTGGATAGTGGCATTGTTATATAAATGACGCCTGAAACAGTATTTTGGCAAAGTCACGATATTTGAGAGATATTTTTAAGACAACAGTCAGTTTATCATCTGGACCAATGAAAGACTGGATGTTTGGAATTTGATGTTCGATAAGAAATTTCCCTACTATACATAATGAAAAGGGAATGTCTTAAGAGACCGACAGATGAATCAAAATAGCATTTAGAATAAACAGGACACAACTGAATGGCAAGGATGGAGGTTGTCAACTCTAAACAAGCATCTCTGTTTTGTTACCTCTGCTTTTCCTGGGTGGCTATAACTATAGTTAGCTAAGCCCCGATTTGCCTGACTTAACTTCATGAAAGTTCTGTGACTTAATGAAAAGCTAAGGTGGTGAGAGCCAGAGTGAGCTCCAGGCTGGGCACTCAGAAACAGGCTCATATGACACAATGCCTTACCCAGGTCAAGGCCAAGCCATTGTGTCAGCACTTTGCTTACTTCAGGCCAAAGTTTGGGTGAATGAGAGGCTGTTCTCATGTCTCTGGCCCTCACCCCCCACTGCTGCTTCTGTTTAGTTATTGAGGGAGACCCTGGCCTAGAAGAGTCAAAGGATCGATTGCTCTTGAAAGCACAAGAAATCACAGTGTGATTTCCTGACCCCAGAAGGCTTGTGTGGACGTCGGATTTCTGTGTGGAGCGGGTGAGGGAGGGAGAGGGGCGTGCCACACGGGACAGGCGGGCAGGGAACAACATTCTTCTCTTGCTCACCCTCCTTTGTGCCACCTAACCCAGGCTTCGGTGACCTTTCCAACAGCAAGCTAAGTGTTTGCTCCTTTTGCTCCTGGTCACACAGGAGACCACGTTCCAAGTCTCCTCATTCTCCATTATCTGGGTGTGGTCCAAGGAGAACTCCAAGGACCAGAGGATGGTGGAGTTACCAGGAAGAAGGGTCTAAGGTCCCTGAATCATCTTGTAGAAGGCTACAGTCTGATCAGACTGTGATATGAGCAGGACATAAACCTTTACGAGGTTAAGCTACTGAGATTTACGGTTGTTTATTGCAGTAGTTAAACTGTCTGACCAATATAAGGTAGTTGCAAAATCTGACTTTCCACTGGCCAGGATGCCCTCCTTGTTCTGGGCGTCCACTACCTCAGCTATAAAACGGGCCCCTCCGAGTGCTTACATCACAGGGATGTTCGAGGGAGAATCACAGAATAGTGCCTGATCCTCAGTGAAAGGTTAGCCGCTACCCCCATTGCTAGTCCCAGCTGCTACTACCATTGCCTCTACTAGAACACCACCCCTATTATTGCTGGGGCGCTTTCTTTGGGAGGAAGAAACCCATGAAGTAAGTGACGGCTCATTCCAAGAACGCTACCTGAGAAGGGTAAATAGGTTTCTTGATGAGAACCTTTGTGAAGTCTTAGCTAAACTAACAAAACACGTCTTAGATCATCTCACTCAGGGATTATTTGCAAGGAACTGGTACATTTCCTGTTGTTATGGAATTGAATGCTACCTAATGATTCACAATGGATTGTGAAGGGAGAGATCCTTTTGGGTTGTGAGAATATTGCTGAAGAGGAGAAGCAGTTAATTATTTAATCTTTCTAGCTCAATTGGGAGTGGTGATTTCACTTACTGAAAAGATCACACAATGAATGTGACCGTAGAAATTTAATAGTGGCCATAGAGTAATTTTGACTTTTCAATAGAGGTTTGCTTTATGAAACTCGGGCAATGGGATTTAAAACAAAGACACTGTGGTATCTACAGTGGCATCTCAACCAGCCAATTAGGATAATTAGAACTGTTTTAACTAACAAGCAGAAAAAGACTAATGTCTGAGACCTAGGAGGGTGTAGTTGAGAAATCAAGTGTGGTTGTTAAGAATGGAGGCTTTGGAGTCTGACCACTTGGGTTCAAATTCAGCAACTTACCAGCTGTGTGACCTTGGGCAAGTTACTCAGTCTCTCTGGACTTTAGTTTCTTCATTTGTAAACTGGAAATCATCATTACACCTCTCTTATAAGATTATGAAGATTAAATGAGTTAAGACATTTAAAAAAGCTTAGACTAGAATGATACAAATTATCATCATCATTATTAGAAAACTTTGTTTCCTACCTTGATCTGAAATATAGCCATCTATTTCAAAGGTACTTTAAGTTTTATAACATTGAACTTCAATCCCAAGGAACTCCTCCCCACCCCCAGGATTTAGCATAAAACTGTGTTTGCCCCATTCGGTGGACGTTTCATCAGCAGCAGGAGGAACAGGATTCAGTGCCAAAATGATGCTGCACACCGTACACCAATCACACCTTTCGTTTGTAGATATTTTTGAGCAACTCTAATGCTTTTGAAGGCTGTTTACTGATGAGGAAGACTAGAGAGAGAAGAATGAAGCCGGTAGACAGAAGTACGATGAGCACTTATGGTGTTGACCCATCTCCAAAGCTGGGAAGAAGCCGTCATCTTCCCATCTTGTGGAGAATTATTTTCCAATAATTCTTCTTCTTTTTTGTCTCTCCACTTTCCAACTCTTCTTCAAAACAAGTTCAAACCATGAGGCATATTTTAAAACCCTTTGTTTGGAAATAATTTCACACATATAGGAAAACTGCAATAAGAGTGTTTACAAAGAACAGCAAATACCCTTTACCCAGATTCATCTGTTGTGAACATTTTACTCTATTTGCTTCCTCCTTTGTTCTCTCTTTCTATATACATACATACACATACACACATAATATTTTTTTCTGAACATTTGTAAGTAAGTTGCGTATATCATGGCCTGTTATCCTTCTGTACTTCAGTGTATTTCCTAAGAACAGTGTATTTCCTAAGAAATTATTCTCTTGTATAACCACAATACACTTATCAACTTTAGTAAACTTAACATCAATATAATACTTTTATGTAATCTGTCTGCATTCCAGTTTCGATAATTGACCAAATAATAGCCCTTATAACATTTCCCCTTCAATACAGATCTAGTCTAAGATTGCATTTAGTTGTATGCCTGTTTAGTCTCCATTAGGCATATTTTTAAAAAGACCATACACTTTAAAGTACTACAAGCTTAACTTTACTTTATTGCTCTAAATAACAGAAGCAAACCAACTTGATCTATTTATGATACTTGATGCTGTAATGAAAAAGAAATAAAATGTTCATCTCTTAGAATGGTTTCCTTTTTGGGGTGCTATTTAGAGGTAAATGTTGAATTTTTCTAAGTTATCTAATGGTTCTATTTTGGTGCTTCTGTTCCCATAAACTTCTCAAGGAAAAGCACTTTCTTCCTCCTCAGGTTTAATTTGATAAATGTATGGGCATCAATAAAATGAAATTCCAGGAAAACCTTTCAATGTATAGATGAGGAAATGCGTCTTTTTGGAATTCAAATTGAATCTGTACTTTTTCAAGCTTAAGTTTGTTCAGATAAATGCAACATATTTTTATACAAGAAAAATTCTATCAGTATTTTTAAGTGCCTCCCAAGTTTCTGGGACAGTAAATAAATTACTGGGGAGAAAGTGAACCAACCCATAAAATCTCTTCCCAGGAATTAAAGAAATAGGAAATAGTCCCCTTTTTTCATTAGTAATGGGTGATAACTTCTTCAGCCATTTCTTCTGCTCTTTATAACCGACTTCTAGAAGAGGGAACATCATATTTTTAGAGTCAGCTTGTTACATGTTTTTACGAATTCTGTAAGAAGAAAGGTGGTGTGTATGGGGGATGGGAGGGGCAGGAGGAGGTAGAGTGAGAGGGTAGAGGGAAAAACAGCAGTCACTGGCCATCTCGTTCTTCAGAAGCCAATATATAAATTGGCTTAGTCACATCCAGTGGTGGAGGAGAGGTAGCTGAAGACAGCAAGGGAAGTGCTAGGCTCTGGAAAATAGGATGAATGGCTAGATAAGAGATGGTGAAGGGCAGAGAGGAGGGTTTTCCTTGATAAGCTTTCAAAATTTAAATGTTTTTGGAAGCCATCATCAATTAATCGTTTGAAAGAGAGTAAAGCTACAATAGGACCAAAAAAACCAAGCAAACACAGAAACAAACAAACAAAAGTCTACTCGTAGGTGGAAAGGAAGCTGTTTGGCTTCTATTCAGAGTAAGTGGAGTGAATGGTTGAGTCCTCCGTCAGGGAATGTGTTTCTGAGAACGAAGAGAAAGAGAAACATCAGGGAAACCGGTGTTTAAATCTTGGATCAATATGAGGGAAGTATGAGATGAAAGGAAAGCTTTGGAATCTCAAGTCTAAGGGAGTGGAGAATGAAAATAAAACCCTAAGTCTAGGTGAAGAGGGAGTCTTACGATTGACCATATTATTGTCCAGTGACCAGCGGGTAGGGAGTAGGCTAGTGTGGGGCAGACAGCTGAAGCATAGCAGTTTTGGATTCCCCGAAAGATGCTGAGGTGCTCTATCTAATTCTCTAGCTGTAGAATTTAGTCCACTGGGGTTTAACGTGGATGAATTCCTACCTTTCAGTGCATGAGCTCACTTTTATTAGAAAGGAATGACAGCTCTTAATTACTCCTTGTGAGTGGTCATTTTATATGCATTGGAGGGTCCAATTCATGGATAATGGAGCGCTTAGCTATTTGCCTTAGAAAATGGACCCGAAGCAGGGCTTCTCACCTCTATTTCAGGGGCTCACAGACTGGTTTGGTGTGGACATAGCTAATTATGCTCTTCCTCAACAAATGACTCTGAGAAGCTGCAACCTGTTGTGGAAGTTAAGCATGACTGAATGCGTTAAGCAAGTGAGATTAAGCATTGTTGTCACACTGTCTTTCCTGTGTGACTTCTACAAATTAATTGATTGTTTTATAGACTGATTTCATGAGGAATAAAGATCTGCAATACAGTCCAAGGTTTTCTTAATATGTAAAACAAGTGGGATCAAAGATTAAACTTTAAATTGTCTTAGTAAACATTGAAGACTTAGTTAGATGCCATTTGATGATTACCAGTGATGTTTAATGATCCCGGCTTTTCTGCCGTCTTTCAGTATGTATGTGAGAAGGAACTATGACTTAAAGGTAAATAAAATCTACCTGCCATATGATACCTGACAGCACCCATCCATTTCCAGAAAGGTAACTTTTATGACTTATTTTAATCCACGAAAGAGGCAGTGGTGTGGTTCCTTCAAAGTCAGGTGAAGTGGGCCTTCATCAGCCTATCAATTCTTTTTCCTGCTGGGATGTATCGCAATGGTGAAACTCCCTTAATTTCATAAAATATAATTAGCTAATCATGGTTGTTGTTTTTGACCTTTTCCTTTAGAATTTTTGTGGAACAAATAAATAGTGCACATAAAATAAAGTGAAATTAAATGATTTATATAATTGATCAACACATAAAGACCAGTTACATGTACATGCATGTAATAGATTTAACTCTGTGAAATTGACATTTTTAGGTAAAAAGGAACACATATTTCTAATTTCGTAAGATTCAAATTAGGCATATTGCATTTCTACTCATCAAACAGTAATGTAACACAGTACCATTCCAGTAAAATATGTTGTGAATAATAACCTTTACATTTAAATATTCAACAAAATACTTTCTAGGGCGGCCAAGTCAATGGAAATAATTATACCACTGTGTGCAGGTGGTGTGTTTCGTTCTTTGAGGGAATTTGTGGTTTGGGTTAAGGCTGAGGCAGTCAGGAGTCAGAAAGATCTCAGGGGCTGTGATATCTGACCAAGCTTGTAAATACATTTTTCTCGATGAGTAACGGGGCAAGGGGTTAGTATGGGCATGTAAGGATGTCGGGGAGAGATCTTCCTGCTGGGAACATATGTACAAAGGCTAATGGCTTGGTGAACGGTAAGCAGTCCAGTATTGCTGTAAATTCAAATTCAGCAGAAGTCAGAGCTTGGGAAGCCTTGTATGCCATCCTAAGAAATGTGAAACAGCTTCTGCTGTAATCCTAATACCTTCCATTCCTGGATTCTAGCAGAAAGTGGCATCAGTCTGTCGTGTATATTTTGAGCTAGAGAGCAAGCTAAGTGGAGCACTGAGAATGGAGAGTCTGGTTGCCCCCAGATCCATCTGGCTAGCCTGGACCTCGCCACGAGTTTATGGTGTAGGTAACAGAGAGGTGGTGAAGGGTTTTAAACAAGCCCAGGGTGCAGGTTCAACGGCAGTTAAGGCACTGTGATACCATTTCTAGTTCTGCATTTAGAAAGCACTAATGGGGCCGAAGGGTAGAGGACAGATTTAGGTGACTTTAGGTAATGCATTGGGCAGGACTTGGATGATGTCAGGGAGGATAAAAAAGGAGGCGTACAGGATAATTTCCAAACCTGTTGCCTGGTTTCAGCTGGAGAGGGGAGCAAAGAAGTTGGCTTTGGTCATGACATTTGCCTGAGACACTTAGGTGGACGTTAAACTTGTGGGCTAGACAGAGGCATTTGGGGACAACTGGTGCTTCCATTCCCAGTACGTCATTTTAGCTTGCTCTGTAGCTCAGCATGTACCCAGAACACCGACATAGTTTTCTGGTAGATTCTATGAGTGGATATTAACTATTAGGACAACAGCGGAAGCTAACTCTCCATCTTGTCTATTAAGGTCCCAAGAATGTGCATTATATTTTCCTTAAGGCAAAACCAGTGGTATAATGTGAGGGGGGTATGGGGTGGGAAGAAGGGACTACTCATTAGGAACAAGTCCACCAAAAATGGTATTGTAGGAGCAGAAATTAAAATTATACTTGCAAACCTTGCCACTCTGGACTAAGCTTTCAGTGTAAATGCAGACTGGCTTTGACTCAAAAATAGTATGTTTTGTAGGCAAGGAACGCCTATGAATGTGGAAGACATGATCATGATTTTTTGCATAAGGTAGTACATCAAATAATCCCACCCCCACAAAAGATGTAAAAGTAAAAGAAAAATTAAAACCACAAAAGGAAAGAACAGACAAAAATGTGTCTTATTAGTAATCAGGAAATATAAATTAAAACCACAATGAGAAAACATCATGTCCTCACAAAAATGGCTAAAATATATATTTTTCTGTTTATTTTGTTCTTTAGATTCCACATATTAGTGAGAACATATGGTATTTGTCTTTGTCTGACTTATTTCTCTTAACATAATACCTTCCAGGTTCATCCATGTTGTCACAAATGGTAAGATTTCACTCTTTTTTATGGCCGAGTAATATTTCATTGTATATATGTACCACTTCTTTTTCATCCAGTTGTCAGTTGATGGGCACTGACGTTGCTTCCATATGTTAACTATTGTAAATAGTGCTGCAGCGAACAGAAAGGTGCGTATATCTTTTTGAATTAGTGTTGTAGATTTCTTTAGATAAATACCCAGAAGTAAAATTGCTGGGTCATATGGTAGAACTATTTTTAATTTTTTGAGGAACCTCCAAACCATTTTTCATAGTGGCTTCACTAATTTTCAATCTCACCAACAGTGCACGAGGGTTCCCTTTACTCTACATCCTCGCCAACACATGTTGTTTGTTGATTTATTGAGGATAGCAGTTCTGACAAGTGTGAGGTGATATCTCATTGTGGTTTTAATTTGAATTTCTCTGATGATTAGTGACATTGAGCATCTTTTCATATGTCTATTGGCTGGGTATGATTATGATTTAATACACACATACCCCAGTTTGACAATTAAGCTCACGAACTTTCCACCGTGTATGTTAGAAAGTGCGTGAACTTAATTGTCTGATCTTTTTGTATACAATTGGAATTTAATGTTCACTTGTAGTAATATAATTTATTATATATGCATAGTGTCACCAAGACTAAAGAACTCCTGTCCTTAGCAGCTTAGAAAGGCCAAGCAGAAAGGAGGGGGTGCAGTATGAAGCCACAGATCCCAAGTCAGAACCAACTTAAGGAGGCTGGGTCCCCTAAGTTGTCATTGCCACAACCTATTGCAATGCAGCTAGGTTGGGGAGTTCCCAAATTGGATGAAGAGCACCTTGAACATTGACTGGAAATACTGCAGAGGCCTTACAATGATGGTTAGACTGGGGAGGACAGGAGCTGGCAACGTGGGATGATGGAAAAAGAGTCCCTGAGAAGGTAGGGAAGGGAGAAGGTATTGGTGGTTTTGACACTGAGCTGTGGATGGAGAGGTCAGGGGAGGAGGGGGATGGAGAACATTCATGTTCAGAGGAAAGTGTCGGGGGTCCTGACACCTGAAGAGAGGAAGGGGGTCAGGGTAGATGCTGATTACGTTGGGGGGAAGGCAATAGAGCAGGGATATGAAATCCAACCACCCCCAGTAAATTGGGCTGGGCATTCCTAGTCAGTCTGCCTAGGAGAGGGGTGAGAAAACGTGCTGCGCATATCTGGTGGGTTAAGCCAAGGGAAAAATAGGGGACATATTTTTAAAGCTATGGTAGAAGATCAATGAGATTGTGGGTCAAGGATGGAAAAATGTGGGACATTTTTACTTTCTCTTTGGAAAGGAAAAGAAGAAAAAGAAAACCCATTGGCCTTAGAATTTTTGTATGTTTGCTAAATGAAGTGACAAAATGGCCTCTGGGAAGAGACCTTTGAGACTCACTGATTGAAACTGGAATGATGGGGAAGAACCATTAGTATTTAAAGGTACCCTGAACCCTTGAGAGAGAAGATTGTGTTTGCCCCAGGACGGAGGACAGAAAGATAAAGGTCTGGGGACCAGTGAGATAAATCCTTCCATTTTTATGGAAGAGGAGGAAAAAGAAAGAAGTGGGGCCCCCCAAATAATTTAAAAATAAGCATCTAAAAAGGGAAAGAAACGGCCACACTACAGTGTAAAGGGAGCCCAAACCCTGGATTTGAATCTAGATTTGGCAATTTCTGTCTGTGTTCCCCTGGGGAAGTACTTGCCTCTCCAAGCTTCAGTTTTCAGTTCTTTCATTTTAAAGCAGAGTCTGAAATACATTCTCTGAAGGGTTATTGAGCAGATTAACTGACGTAATCTCTCATTTCTGTTTCTATTTTTTATGCTATAATGGAATCTATTTGGAGGGTCATGGAGACGATGTGCTGGCAGAACAGCAGGAAAGACACAATACACGGGTGTAGGACACACACATGGTGGTGTCTTCACGTCCATCTTGTTCGGTGGGAAGAGTTCAGAGCGCTCTTGGACTATAGTTATAGGGCCTCGAGGTAGGAACACGTAGAGGACGGAAGGCAACACTTTGCTTACCGTCTTCCCACCTCTGTTCTGGCATTTCAGTTTGGTCAGAAGGCAACCAGGATCCGTGAAGCTTGATCTGAACTCACCTAAGTGCGTGTGAAGGGCATCCTTCTCCCGTCATCCCATGCGAGGTGCCGCTATTAATTACACTAAGTGACAAAGATTCTCCTTGTTGCTTGATGGACACAAGGATGAATCTTTGTTACTGACTGCAAATAATAGAAGTCTGGTGGTGATTGGTAGTCAGGCCCGAAAAGCACGTCTGAGCTATGCAGTGGGCATATGGCACCTTCTTCTCAAATTAACCCCAAAGGCTGTAAGGGAAACAGAGTGGATATTACATGGTCAAGTTCCTCTGTGAAAATATAGCCTTGTCCTTTCCTGCTTGTTTAATTCTGGCACTAGAACAACCTGTCTCTTTACATTAGTTTAGTTCTGTAGAGAAATGGTCATTTAGAAGGAAATCCTTGGAAAATCCAGGCACGAACCCATTTTTAAAGGCACAGCTGACTGATTGCTTTCTTATTGTGCTACATGCGGCTGGAAAAATCATTCCTTTCCGTACATATTTTTCTTTTTTGCTTTTTGTGTTTTCATTCTGCTTAAAACTCACAGATGTGCCAGAAATGAAAACATTTTCAAAGGGCATGTTTCAAGGACTCCTAACAGTAAGACCTGTTGCCAAATATACATTTCCCCAATATGTAAATGACTGAAAAGGAGCACAATGCAAAGCATATGCTATTCAAATTTTCTTTAGAGAAACAAGGGCTAGAGGATTTCACTTCTAGCCCCCAAACTCTTTAGTGTTTTTCATTTAAATTTCATCTTAAGTCCTCAGACGTCATTTTTACATATTTTAGATCTATCTCTTAATCAAAACTGAAAACAAGCTAGTAAGAATAATTTTATTCTCCAAATGGGAAAACGTTATTTCCTTACATCCATCTGGGACTTCACATGAAACGTTCAAATAGTTATCAAGACCTAAAAAGGTCTAAGACACCTAGGATCTCTAGTCCATTAGTGGCTGCTTCATAAACCCAAGAGTTGGATAGTGAATGTGAACCTTTCGAGGTAAGAAGCCTTTAATTTCTCGCCTTCTGCTGTCTGCAACAGGAATTACCTCAAATTCTTTTTGGAAAAGAAAAAGGCAGAGCATACATATGTTAATTAAACTCAAAGAAATCAACGATGATAAGGATTTGCTGGGTTTCTGTGGTGGTCACCCAGTGTGAATGAACGCTCGCGACGTCATTTAAAAAATTGTCATTCATTATGAAAAATCCCACTGGGGAGCTAGTCTCTCAAATGCCTTGTTTTATGAAAAAAATTTTTTTTGGCTCAGGAATGAGTCAACACTTAAAATTATTATATGCCGGCTTGCCCAAGCTTTACAAACCTGAGTGGCTGTGTCCTTCCTGGGAAGGCTTGTCGTGGGGCTGGAGTGCTCTGAGTTCCCTGGAGCCCTTCTCTCCTTCCAAGGGGGCTGAGGAGGTGGTGCTGGTGCGTGAACTGTGACTAAAAGTCTAGACCTTTACCCTTGGAATTATCTTGCTTTCCCAGCTCTGGTTAAATTTTGCCTTCCATATCTTCATATTTCCATGATAGAGCATGGAAAAAGAAACTTAGAAAAGGTTTCACCTTTGCTGTTAAAAAGTTATGACCTTTGCTCACATTTGCCAGAGAAAGTGCCTTATAGCACCAATTAACATGAATTATTAACTCCCAGATTAATAATTTATGAGAGACCTAACGGCCCTAAGCACTGCCAGATCACACTATTGAAAGAAAAACGAAGAAAACAACAGAGCCCTAATTATAACAATTCATTGATGATGCTTGGACTAAGTAATGGCATTTAGACTTTCTAAAGGATTTTTAAAAATTTCCCCTCAATACCACATTGGCTGCAAAGTCAGACAAATTAACTATTTGGTTGGTGCGAAGATAATTGCAGTTTAAAAGGTTAAAAATAATTGCAAAAACCACAATTACTTTTGCACCAACCTAGTAACAATTCCTGTAATGACTTTTTAATTTTTTTATAAATTTTATTGGGGACTTTTGGGGAACAGTGTGTTTCTCCAGGGCCCATCAGCTCCAAGTAGTTGTCCTTCAATCTAGTTGTGGAGGGCGCAGCTCACTGGCCCATGTGGGAATTGAACCGGCAATCCTGTTGTTCAGAGCTCACGCTCTAACCAACTGAGCCATCCGGCTGCCCCTGTAATGACTTTCGTAGGTGTTGATTTTTTAAAGAAAATTGTACTTAATAAATTCTCAGATACCTCTTCTTTTGTGTCAACTTTTATTCAAATTCAAAGCACTTGTGCACATTCATCTAATTCTTCTAATAACCATCTGAGTTTGGCAGTGTTATGGTCATCCACTTGTGCGCAAACTGTGTCTGGAGTCACACAGATAGATGGTAACTGCGTGTCTTAGTTTTCCAGGGCTGCGGTGACAAAGCACCACACACTGGGTGGCTTAAACAACACAAGTTGATTGTCTCACTGTTCTGGAGACTGGAAGTCTGAGCTCAAGGTGTGGGCAGGGGTGGTTTGTTCTGAGGCTGTGAGAGATAATTTGTTCCATGCTTCTCGCTGAGCTTCAGGTGGATTTTCTGGCAATTTTTGGTGTTCCTTAGCGTGTAGAATCAACACCCCAATCTCTGCCTCCATTTCTCACAGGAATTTTTTTTCTCTTTGAGTCCGTGTGTCCAGATTTCCCCTTTTTATAAGGACACCAGTTCTGTGTTAAGGCCCATTCTAATGACCTAACTTTAATTGATTGCATCTATGGAGACCCAATCTCCAAATAAGGTCCTATTCTGAGGTGTTGGGGAGGTTAGCACTCCAACATGTGACTTTTGGGGAGTAGACATAATTCAGCCCATAACACGAATAGAGTGGGATTCCAACCAGGTCTGTGCTCCTAACCACCATGCTAGGCTGCCTTCCATTTGTTGGTCTTTTTGAAGACAAAGTGCTTATTAAGGCAAGTTCAATTTAGAGCATCTTAGAGATTTGTATCCAAGAATTGTCCTCAGTGTGGGTGCTCTTGGTGACAATGTCTTCTTGAGCTTAGGCAGGAATCTGGTTAATTTAGGGGATCAGACTGGTTTATAGCTCCAGGCTCTCTAAATCCCCTTCAAGCTCCAAGCCCACTGTGTTTTGAAATCTAAGAGCTCTTTCAGCTTTCTGTTGGACTCTGGAGCACATATTTTCTTAAATACACATTTTAAAGGCATTTTAGGAGGGAGAGGCCTAATTACTTCCTTTTTTCCCTTCCAAATTCCTGTTCTTGGAGCCATGGTTAGGTAATGCAACACCTCTGCTACCACCATGCATATCTCCCTGACCTACCTCATCATATCTCGAAATGGAAAGAGAGAAACCAAAAGACTCATGAATTCTGGGCTCTTTGACTTGACAAGAAAGCAAAGCTTGAAATCCCTGTTCTTGAATGGAGGACATTCTTTAATGGAGGAGAAAAAAGAGAATCAGGAAAAGTAAAAGAGCAGAGGAAAAAGAATTGCAAATAAAAGTAAAAATAGGGTTTGGGGTTCAGAAAATTGTGCTGTGCTTCATCAAATGCCAGTTTTCAAAGGAGACAAATGAGAGCTCACACATGGTTATTGCAATGATGAAAACCAGGGTGGAGATTTACACTTCCCACTTCTTATCATTTCATTCCCCTCACCACCTAGCTCCCTCCAACAGCGACAGCCGTCTGGGAGATGCATTGTAAAGATCAGATTCCCAAAACATGTACTACATTTGGCTTCCAAACTCAATATTTTTAGGGTTTTCTCCTTTCTTTGTTTGTGTTTCTTTGCGAGTGCAGACTTAATAGCATTTTAGTGCCATTTATGTGTCAGACCGCTTCCTTGTTTTTCTTCTTTTTTGAAGCAAAGAATGTGATAAAATCATGGAGGAGGATGCCAGGTAAATGATAAGAATTTGTTCCTACTTTGCTTGAATAAATAAATTGTCTACCCCTTTCAGTATGTTTACAAATTTGTTCTGTTCTGAAGGCACAGGTCATGGAGTCATTTCTAAATTGACTCTCAAGAGGATAGGAGGCACAGAATGGTCATTTCAGAGATGAGTGAGTCCAGAGTGAGGCAAAGCAAAGGTTAGGGCTTGGTGCCATTGGATTTCTAAAAGAGGGACATCAGATATGTTTAGGAATTTTTGATTCTTGACTCTAAGTGACAGTTTGATCAGGTTCCTACTTCCCTCACTCTCTTAGGGGCTACCCTTCCCTGGGAGCCCCAATAGATGGTAATTCATACAGAATCTGGCAGACTGGTAGATGGCAAAAATGGCCGCAGTCCTTTACTTTTCCCTGTATCCATGTTCACTGTAATATGACTTTGTAAGGTTCCCACCAAGGGATGGAGTCAGAGTCCGTTTCCCCTACCTCTGAATCTGGGCTACCCTGGGACTTGCTTTAGACAGTAGAATGCAGCTGAAGTACTGGTGTGCCATTTCTGAGCCTAGCACAACAGCTCAAGAGGTCTCAAACATAGCTATTCTTTCTTGGAACCCTGCCCAGCTACCCTGTGAATAAGACCAGGGTAGTCTGCTGGAGGATGAGCAACCACATGGAACAGAGGTGTGAATGTCTCAGCAGAGGCCATCCCAAATCAGCCAGTCCCTGGCTGACTCGGTAGCTCAGCATACAGGCATGAGTGAGCACAGGCAAAAATCAAAGGAACCATCCAACCGAGCCCAGCCCAAACTGTTGACCTGAAGAATCATGAGCTAAATAAATGGTGGTTGTCCTAAACCACTATGTTTTGGTCTGGTTTGTTATGCAGCAATAGCTAGCTGATACACTGGCCTGGAAATTTGATCCAATTTTCTGTTTTCTGTTCTCTTTTGTTGCCGATATCCCTTTGAGAGTCTCAATAAATATTTATGTGTACAGTGAACCCAGCATTGTGCGTAATCACCTCTTTTCCTCATGGCAGAATGATCATTACTGATGGAGACCATCATAAGCCAATCCTGGAAATCACCTTTGGACTTCCTTCTTTGTGATGGGAGATGAAAGAAGCAATAGTTTGTTCTTTCTTAGGATGTCCTGCACACCCCTGATCATTGGACCCCAGAGATTGTACTGACTTAGTGAGTCCTGAGTCTTCGTAGGGTTTTCCTCTCACCCTCTGGAGTACATGTGTCTAAGGCCTCCAAGCCAGTTCTTGCTCATGTGGCCTGACAGGCACGGTGCTATCAATGTGATGTTCCGCAGGCGGCCAGGATGTCCAGACTCTTCATAGAAGAGTTAACATAGTCCTGGAGCAACACTGTAAAGGAGTGTTTTTGTTCTTTCAGTTTGAATGCAAACTATTTCTGATTTTCTTTTCTGATGGAGTTAGAGCAGAATGCCTTTCCCAAATCAATGACTGCAGAGCGTGTTCCTGAGACTGTTAATCTCCCCAGCTAAGGCACCACATCTGACATGGCACTGGCTAATATTTAGTTGGGTGTGAATGGTCTGCTGTCAACCTCCGGGATCCGTCTGGTTTCTACAGGGGCCGGATAGATGAGTTAAAAGGAGATATGATGGGGACCACTACCCCTGTGTCCTTTAAATCCTTGAAGATGGTACTAAATTCTGCTATCTTTCCCTGGGATGTGGTATTTTCTTTGATTTAGTATCATACTTGGGCTTTGTGTGAGGGGGCAGTCTCAGATGTTTCCAATTGGCTTTCACCACTATGGTGTTTCTTATCTGCAGGCAGAACTCAATGTCAGCTGGTTGCTTTGACTGTCAATATATCTGTCCCAGTTGTACAGTTGAGGACAAGGTCAATAACTGCCAAGTGGATCTCTAGAACTGGTGGATGCCCCCCTGGGCTGGGTGTTGGTCAGGAGGCCATTACTCCTGGTCCCATTTTAATAGAAGGGCCATGATAATGCTTCAGTTTTCCAGCTATCAGTGTAAACTGAGACCCCGTGTGCCATATCCCTACATGTATTTGGGTACTTGCCTGCACCGTATACCTGAGTGAATGGCTGAGGTTCCTTTGGAAGACGACAAGGGTCATCACTACTGTGTTCATTTGCTGTTATGTCACAGACTCTGTCCTCCTGGGGACTCAGTCTTCTCTTTAATTAATGGAGTTCAGTCTGAAAACTGGCTCAGATCTGGAAATTGCGAAAGGGATCATGACCTTTTCTGGAGGCAACTCTCCTTTGTCTCCTGGTCAAGTTTCTGCTGGTGCTTCTGCTGGTATAAGGGGAGCTAGTTCAGTCCTGGTCTTTAGTGCCATTCTGACAATATCTATCTCTATTGACCACCCTCTCCTCTCCTCTCTCCTTTGCCTTGTGGTTCCTGTCATGCCACACCTACAAGAGGAGACATCACATCAGAATGTGGCCAAGCAAAACACTCAGCATCTTGTGGTCAGCCCAGGGGTCTTCTTGGGCCTTCCCCAGTCTAACCAGAATGCCCCACCTTTTTGTGCGCAAACAGCCCTCCATCACGGCTTGTGTGTTGGATTTAGGCCTGTCCCTGACCTCCACCCTGCACCATGAGCTCTTTGGGATGGGTCCTCTTTATTTAAGTTTTCAGCTTTTAGCACAGTGCCTGTATAAGGCAATGCTGAGTAATTCTTTGTCAAATAGAAGAATGAGTGAATGGATGGAATCTGAGTTCAGCTTCAAAAAGGGCTGATAAAAGATTTGAGTCCAGGAACTAAGGTTGGTAGGTAGGCAGTCGGTGCCCACAGGTGCCCATGACTGAGGCCTGTTATGGGAGAGCCTTTTCTGAAGCCCAGTATCTGCCCCCACAGGCTTGTGCCAGACCGTCCTGAAGGTGCCAGCCTGGAGCATAGCTTCTGACAACATGAGGATACTTCTGCTGGCAACACTGTAGACCTTCTGTGATACGGGGCTGGGGCCAGGGCGGGAATCTGTGTGGTTCATAGGAGATGACAAGAAATATGGTGCCAGTGTTAGTCACTTTTTACCAAAAAACCAATCTCTGTTTAGAACCTGGGACAATTTATTTAAGCTGTATTATGGGTTGAATTTAGCACCTACAAATTCATACGTTGAAGTCCCAATCCCCAGGATCTCAGAATGTGAACTTTTTTGGAGACAGGGTCTTTACAGAGGAAATCAAATTAAAATGATGTCATTAAGGGAGACCCTAATCCAACATGGCTGGTGTCTTCATCAAAAGGGAAAATTTGGACATAAAGACAGACATGCATAGAGGGAAGACACGTAGGTATGAAGACACGGAGAAGACGGCCATCTGTAGGGAGAGACTCTGGGAACAGGTCTTTCCCTCACAGCCCTCAGAAGGAACTGACTCTGCCAACCAACTTGATTTTGGACTTCTAGGCTCCAGAACTGTTTAAGCCACTTGGGTTGTGGTTTTGTGATGGCAGCCCCTGCAAACTACTACAAGCCAGAAACCTGAACCTATGCCTTCACCTCTAGGAACTGGTGCTCATTCCTGAAAATGTTGAGACTTCTCAATCTCAGAGCCCAAATGGGAAAGTCAGCCCTGTTGTCCTCTTCCTGTTTGTGACTGAGGTTCAGTATCAAAGATCTCACCTTTGTGGGTTGTGCTTGGGACGCCAAGGCCAAGAGGAAACCATGTGAACGCGGCGGCCCCTCCAGGCGTGGGGAGGTGGAGGAAGGTCAGGGAAGAGCAATCTATTATGCTGTTGACTTTCTGAGAAGAGGAATTAAAGGAATTAATCTCATTTTCTCCCAAGACAAGTAATGATTATAGGGCCCCAAATTCTTGAAAGTAAGATGCTTTAGCAAATGTTTACCAGGATAAACAAAGTTAAAGAACAGGTTATAAATGGGATCTGTGCTGGGGCCCGTGACTCAGTGACATAGGTTGTGTCTGTCACTCTAACTGGATTTCCCTAGACCTGCCTTCCCCTATTTCTATGACTTTCTCGGATTCCCAGCATCGCTCTGCCTCAAAGACTCTGAAAGGCAGAACCTAGGAAATAAAAGGAAGCGATTTTCCTCCTCTGTTTCTGATAAGTCTTGGAAATCCATGTCTTAATGATAAAGTTTACAACATGCATTCTTAAGTGTTTCCAAGTGCTCATCTGTTGTTTCCCCTCTGCAGATGTTTCATTTATTTACTAGAGTCCTGTAGTACTGACCTGGGGAACTTGGCCTAACCGTGACTTTCAGTGCTGCTGTCTCACCGTGATGCTTGTTTAGGGGAAGTCATTCTGTTCTAAGTGTGAAAGGGAAGTTGATTTCCACTCAAGAACCCCCCCCAATTCATCGCTTTAGGCAAATTCATTGGGGACGAATAACAATACCTTAAGTTAAAGCTACAGATGGGTAATTGTGCTGGGAAATACTAAATTATAAGTACTTACATTAGGAGGCAAGATGGGTCTTCACAGAGCGTATCTTATGCCTCCTGGGTACAATTGTGGGGACCTTGGAATGGGGCAGAAAGAAAGATGAGAGTGAGGTCAAAGTGCACACATCTGGGGAGCATGGAAGCCACCACGCTCTGATAGATCTGCAGGGGACAAGATAATAGGCAGGTGCCTTTGGGTTCCAGACGGAATGAATTATACTGCACACCAATGGCCTTAGGAGAAGTAAGGTTCAAATGAAGGGCATCACCGAAAGTAAGGGTGGTCCTGAAGGGAAGGAAGGAGGCAGCCAGGGCCAAGAGCTGTATCACACACCTCCAAAGCCCTGGGCCAGGCTCACCTGTGCAAGTGAAGAGGTCTAATCAAAGCCGAACGTCCACTCCTAGCTCCTAAGCACGTGGAAGCCGGTTTGCTCTTACATATTCAGAATGACAAAGGACATGTTTCTGAGCCATGTAACATTTGGGAAGGGACAAGAGGTGAAGGGGCACACAGATTTTCTGCCTCATATGCATGGGAGCTCCATGTAGGAGACAGTCTGTGCTCGTAGGGTTATAGGGCAGAGCTCTTATTGGCGAGATGGCCTGGGGGTCCCTGGGACAGGCTGCGGGGCAGTACTCAACTGGAGCTCTCAAGGTTCAACCCGTTTCTTTGGGTCCTTTATTCTTTCACTATAGAGTCTTGGAAGAGTCACTGAACTTCTCTGTGTCTCACTTTACTCATCCAAAGAAAGGGAAATAATAATATTCACTCCACTTGTCTCCAAGCATGAATATGAACATCAAACTTTGAAATGGTTTAAAGATTTTTAACAAATTGTTATCCTGTTATAGAAGGAAGAAAGGAGGGAGGGAGAGAGGGAGGGGAAAGAAAGGATGAAAGGAGGGAGCGAGTGAGGGAGGGAGGATGGATGCCTTTGTCTGTCTGGGCTGCTATAACAAAAATTCTATTTACTGGGTGGTTTATAAAGAACAAACATTTCTTTCTCATCGTTCTGGAGGCTGAGAAAGCCAAAATCACGGTGCTGGCAAATTCAGTGACTAATGAGAGCCCACTTTCTACATGGCCATCTTTTTTCTGTGACTTCACATGGTTGAAGGGGCAAGCTGCCTCTCTGAGGTCCCTTTGATAAGGGCACGAATCCCATTCCAGAGGGCCCCACCCTCATGACCTAACCCCCTCCCAAAGGCCTCACCTCCTCATAACATCACAATGGGGGTTAGGATTTCAACATACAAATTTTTGGGGGGCACACAAACATTCAGAACATTGCAAAAAGGATGGAGGGAGGGAAGAAAGGAAAGGAGGAAAAGTCACTTGGATCTCATCTTTGTTCTGTGTTGAGATTTCTGAATTAATTCAGTGAAAGTTGGGTGCTCCTGAGGAAATGCAAGGAGAAACTCTCAAAATCTGTTTCTCGAATACTTACGTTAGAAAAATGTTGAGTAGTATAGTCACCAAACTTATATCCTGTATGAAAAACCCCAAATTCCAGTCTCTGAAAACTTAATTTTTCAGTGTCTTAACTTTTGTTGTTGTTGGCTGCAGCCATTCTTAAACACTCAGAATTCTCTTTAAAACTGCAGAACTGTGAAATATGCTTTAACCATCGGGTCCTAACCACAAAACCCATCACAAAGCATGGCAGAGCAGATCAGCAGTAAGACGATAACTTTGAAAGACTAAGATGAACATTAAATTAATCAACCAATGCTCTGGGGGGAAATGGCCACTAATTTCAAATTTTTCATCTCTGGAAAATCAATTATTATTATGTTTATTGATGTTGTATTTGTCACTATTTTCAGCCATTTCCCCTGATGACATGGGTTAAAATAAGAACGTTGTTATAAAAGAGATTAGACATGTTCGATTCCATTTCTAGACTTTCCACCTCTCAGCTAGCTACCTGGGGTTTGAGAGAGAAATCCACTGCCATAGGGCAAAGGCTGGGCTTGCTTTTCTTTGTTCCTTCTGTGGCGATCCCTTTTGCCTCTATATGATTTTAAATATCTAGTTAAATGCCCGTTAATGCTTCTTTTTCATTAGGTAGGATTTTGGAACATGTTTATATAAAGTCAAACTCTCTCCAGTCAAGTGGGTTGGGGTTTGGAATTTGCTTCCTTACCCCCAAAAAGATTCTGATACCTCAGTGTGTGGGGGAGCTCCCCAACGTCAGCCGCACAGAAAGAGGCTTCCTGATGATGTGCTTGATTCTGAAAATCTCCCTGACACACAGGGGAGCCAGCTCATGCCAGCCTGTGCCACTCGTTCCAAACCTAATGATCCATTCTGTTGAGTGGCTCTTGTCCTCTTTGGAGCTCTCGGTGATTGGCGTTCTCACAGCAGTGGGCAAGACAGGTTTGTCAACAAAATAACAACATGCAGATCATTCTCCCATTTGGTTGCATAAATATTTGCATATGCAAAACTACAGTCATCTATAGGGCTTATACAGAGCAATAGAGGAATAATTCTAGAATCACAGTTTGTGTTCCATCGTGTGCCAATAGCTGGGAAAAACTGGTAGCAAATATATATATATATATATATATATATATATATATATATATATATATATATATATATATCATAATACATACCAGGCATTATGCAAAGCATTCTGGGAAAACACAAAGATGAATTGGGTACAGACTCTGCCTTCAATGAGAACAGTCTAGTGAGTACATTATGTTGTTAAATTTTAGGTTTATATATATATACGTATGTTAATATACCCCAATCAGCATACAATGGGAATCAGTTCTAAATGAAGCCCTCCAATAACAAATACATTTATAAACCCTACATTGGCTTTAAAAGTAATATCTGCTTGCTGTAACATATTTAAATAACATGGAAGCTTATCAAATCATAAATAAGAGTAGAAGCCCCCTTTCGTCCCTAGTGTTTGTTGCTCCTCAGTGGCAGCTAGAGGTTAACTTTTCAGTACGTGTTCTTCCCAAATTTTTGTTTGTCTATAAAACGTACATAACAATAAGGCACGTATGGTGGGTATCTGTGTAGGCCACCACCTCATTCTTTCAAAGGACTGCCTAATATACCATATCTTGGGTGTTTTAGAATTTATTTAACATTCCCTTGTTGGTGGGCACTTAGATTATTGCCATTTTTTTTTGTATTACTCTAAATGGATTCTGAATAAGCAAGAACTTGTTATAGCAGAAATGCTAGCATTATAAGTTGTATCTAAACAATATTTTGTAGTTGACCATTGAAGCTTTCCACAGAGGAACAATACGATCATGGTGCTTATCAGAAAGACCCCAGATGGGTGCTGAATCAGAGCAGAGGGTGACTCTAAGTAAAGGAGACCAGGAGGCTATTTAAGCAATCGTCTAGAGGAGCGATGTTGAAGATTTGAATGAGGGCTGTGGTAGTGATAAAGGAGAGGAATGTTTCTAGAATTATAGTCCATATTCCATTAGCCAGGAGAAATTGGAAATGAAGATGAAGATACTAATTCCTAATTACAATGAAATCAAAACTATAGTCAGTTCTTGATTTTCAGGTGGTTGAACAACTATGGCTAAGATGCAGAAGACAGCTGGTAGATGCTTGCAGTCAGCTGATGAATGCCGAGTGTCTGCTTAGGGGATTAGTCATGACTTGGAGTGAATGCCACATGGGGGAGAGGCAGGAGGCTGAGGCACCGAGGCCAAGCGGAGTTCTGGTCTCTCTTCCCTGCTGACATCAAAGGAAGCTCTACTGTATTTTGGTTCTTTCTTCCCCAGTGGGTAAACAAGGAGGGCTCCCATT
Source organism: Rhinolophus sinicus (assembly GCF_057876585.1). Taxonomy (NCBI): domain Eukaryota; kingdom Metazoa; phylum Chordata; class Mammalia; order Chiroptera; family Rhinolophidae; genus Rhinolophus; species Rhinolophus sinicus. The sequence continues at coordinate 8,063,982 of NC_142517.1, forward strand.
CAAGCTGGAGAGGTAAAGGGGTCCCAGCTCACCTTAACTATGGTTAATTCAGTAATTAAGATTTGACCCTTTTGAAGGCAGAGAATTGATAGGAGTTGGTGATTGCTTAGATATAGGAATAAACAAGAGTCAAAGATGGTTATGAGATTTCAAACCCAAATGAGTGGGTATATTATGGTGACATTAACTGAGAGAACTTGGAAAAGAGATCAGTTTTTTTTTTTTTTTTTTGGTGGAACTGGGGGAAGGAATGTATTCAGATTTTTAAAGTGCAAGATGGAGAATATATAATTGGAAAGTGAAAAGTTTGTGCTGCAACTCTGTAAGAGTCCCGTCAGAATCATCATCACATGGATGATGGTTGGATCTATGAAAGAGGAACTTGGCCCTCGAAAATCGATGAGGACAAAGCCAGTGAAAGCACCTGGGCAGAGAGCAGCGTGGCGTCACGAGTAGATGAAAGAGTGGTTAGAAGGAGTTAGCCCAAGAGCCAGAAGAGGATGCAATTTCAGGAGGAAAGTGTACTTTACAGCACGAATGCTGCACAGGCACTGACAGGACAATGCTGAGAAGGAGTCATCGGAGCTGCTGACTGAAGAGGGCAGGTGCCCATTTGCAGTGCAGTTCCCTGGGTGGGGCCATGGTGCCAGCCTCGTAGGGGTCGCTCCAATTTTTTCATTCTGGCTGTAGAACTAAACATTGTTATACACGATGATGGTGATAAAATGCTCATTCCTTTAATTGAAAGCATTTTCTTTGTGATTGTGTTGGGCTTTTGCTCTTACCGTCCTTCAGTTGTTTATAGCAACGGAAAGCTGGAATGAACTATTAGATTGGTGCAAAAGCAGTTGCAGTTTTTGCAATTATTTTTAACCTTTTAAACTGCAATTACTTTTGCACCAACCTAATAAATGCCCAACAGCTGGTAGATTGCCTAATTAGATACGGTGGATATTCCAGTATTGTGTGGTCAGTGTTAGAACATTTTCCTTTTTTGGTAGAAAAGTGATAATATATGGATACATAGAAATGGCCAAACATTTGTTCAAATGTACCCTGCGACACCAACCATGTCCCATAGCTGGGAGCCTTGCAGAGTAGGAAAAGCCATATCTTATTTTCTATAGACTGTAGAGTTAGAAAAAAAGACAGATTGGATCTCCCGATGTTCCCTAGTTAGAGGTGGAAAGTTCAGTCATCAAAGTGTGAGATTTTTCCAGGTGGGTCTGACAGATGATTGGAAGGGTTAGGGAAGCTGTGCCTGGCTTGCACTGTAAGAAATGAGCAAACTTTTTTATGGCAGGTGCCCATTTGCAGTGCAGTCAGCATAAGCCTCACGAAATGTTGTGTGCACACAAGAGGGCAGGTCAGCCTATATTTTTTTTTTTTTTTAGAGGAAATTGGAGCTCAAAGAGCTAGGATGTCACATCACTAGTGGCCAAAATTCAGCTCTTCTCTCAGTCAGTGCTCTTTCCAAAGCACCTGGGTGCCTATTATAGAGACATACTGAATTCTCATGGAGACCTTGGAGTATTTTCAGGTTGTTCAAACGTGGACTAGCAGCTCTAGGTCACTTGGGCTTGCTAGATAGTATAAAGTGCTATTTTCTAAATCATGTTTTTGGGGTGGAAGAGTAACATGTATTCACAGACAGAAATTACTGTGGAAAGAAGACATGCCGTGGGGAAATGAGAGGGAGTCGCAGCCCCTTTGCAAACCTGCATCTTCGCAGACCCTGTGATTTCCCCATCTCTCAGTGAGTCCATGTCTTTTCCTCTATCACCAGGGACAATCAGCATGCTCTTCCGGTCAGCAGACGTCCCATCCCTGTGGGTGGTGTCATGAAGAGTGTCTAGAGAGACATAGCCTTTTGGAAACTCATTTTAAAATGAAGACGTGATGGGTTGATGGGGCACAAGCAGAACTGGGATAGATCTCTGAGTCCAGAAATCAGTCTCCTTTGGAAGGATTCATAGCAATTGCGACTTTTTAAAAGTTTAACTTGAATAACAATCACGGTAACAATTGAGATAGTATGACAAGAAATCACTTATATGACAAGCAATAATTCATGGCCCAGCTCTCACCCCTCCCCCCCCAGTCCTGCCCCTCCCCACCTCCAAGGGCTATGCCTTCCACTGCTTCTGTTTTCAGTTTCCTTTGGTGGTCAGGCCCATCTCTCTAAATAATATGCCATGCCACTGTTGTTAACCCCCCTCATTCCCCCCCCACCAACACAGCTGTATCACTAGGTTTTCTTCAGTTGCTCCTATGAAAACTTGCTCTTTAGATGAATGAAAATAAAACCAAATTCCAATTTTCTATCACATACAGAGGTGGGCTCCAGATATATTAGCAACGCAAACATGAAAGGTAGCACTACAAAAGTAATAAAAAAAGTACTCTTGTGCCTCAGGGATAGGAGACTTCTTAAAGCAGACAGACTTCAACATCATAGCTGGATGTAAAATCTCGGTCGGTTTTATTGCATCAAACGTAAGATTCCAATTCATTGCAGAATCTCATATAGGTGTGGTTATTAGTCAGATGGCAGGTTGGGAGAAGATATTTGTAACACCTAAAACTGAGAGGTATGCCTACATACCAAGGAATTCCTACGTATTAGCAGGAAAAGAAGAAATGGATGTGATACATCAATTCAGAGGAAGGGAGAACTGAACAACTAACAAGTATATTAATAAATGTTCCAATTCATGAGGAAGGAGAGAAATAAAAGTTCAAAGAACACGGAGATACTATTTTTCATGTAGCAGGCTGTCAAAATGAGGAAATTGAGTGGTGCTGTTGCAGGTTGGGCTCTCCAGGAGACAGAGTTTGGCTTAAGATGTACCTCAGGGACTAACTCCTGAGACAGGAGTGGGGAGGATGCAGGATTGGCTGGAAGGAGAAGCTGAGAGGTGATGCAGGCAGCGCAAAACCCCAGCCAACACAGCCGGGGCTCTGGCGTGGAAGTTAGCCTTTAGGGTTGCTGGCCCTTTGCACCCCCAGATGCGAGCTGCCCTGGGAAGGGTGAGACCTGGGACCAGGTCTTTATCTGTATGTGGCCTTGGCCAGATAATGAACTCCAAGGTTAGAGACCATGTGTTCTGTAAGGGAGGCAGACCCTGCAAGAGCTGACGGCTGGAGGCTGACTGGTGACCACACTCCCTGCAGCCGGGCAGCCAGTCCTTCCTTGAGGAGGGACCTGGGTAGTGCAACCCTGCATCTGTCATAGGCACAGGGTGGTGTGGTGTGTGTGTGTGTGTGTGTGTATGTGGTGTGTGTGTGTGAGTGGGTGTAATGTGTGTAGTGTGTGTAGTGTAGTGTGGTGTGTGCGTGGTGTGGTATGTGTGTATGTGGTGTGTGTGGTGTGTGTAGTGTGTGTGCAGTGTGGTTGTGTGTGTGTGTAGTGTACTGTGGTGTGTGTGTGTGGTATGGGTGTGTGTGTATGTGTAGTGTAATGTGGTGTGTGCGTGGTGTGGTGAGTGTGTGTGAGTGTGTGGTGTGGTATGTTTGTGGGGAAACTGCTACAACTCTCAAGTATTGTTGATAGAAGTGAAGACTTATGAAGCTGTTTTTAAAAGCCATGAGCCGCCCTTAGTCAGTAGTTGTGTCTCTTCTTATCTTCTATGTCCCTTCCTTGTGATAAATACCAGAGAAATTATCATCAGGGTCCATATGTGGACGTGCAAAAGCATATCCATTGCAGCAGTGTCTACGGTAGAGTTGAACACATCTGAGATGTTTGTTACTTGAAGAATGTGTAAGTAAATTATACTATGGGGGTATCAAACTAGGCACACACACACTTCAGAATGAAGAGACCTTAAAAACGGTAATGAGTGAAGCAGGTAAGAACAGAATGTCATCTTTAGAACACTACCATCATTTATCTGAATTGAAACTATATAATTTCTCAAGGATACATCCAAACTCAAGAAAATGAGTCAAACACGATGGGGTGACTGCCCATGGTGGGAGAGAGACATGGTGAGAGGGATGGGGACGTAAGGCCATCGTCAGTCAGTCCTCAGCCCATCTAATCACCAGCTAATGAGGAGCGGGTGTCACTACAGGATGGTACCCCGTGGCTAGGAGTATGCTTCACTCAGCTCTGAATCTGAGGCTCAACGGATAAACTAAACATACCGAACCCTTACTAGCCTCAGGTGTGTGCTAGCATCTGCTGCTGACGCCGGGGCCGTTTGGACACTAGTGTCACTTCTCAGCCGCTCTTTGTCCCAACTCTAGGCTGCTTCAGTCTGTTGGCCTGTTTGCCACTGAGGCACATGGGAACTTCTGGATCTTCCTATGTCTTGTTGCTCAGGCTGTGGAGACGTGGGGTGGGAACTATGCAGAGCCACCAGAACCCACTCTGTATTTCTCCTTTCTGGGGACCACCTCATGTCGCCTTTGGGCATCCCTCACAGTGGTCTTCCAAAAGGATTCCAAACGGAAACTGGGACACACGCTCCTCTTCTTTTTGGCCCCTCCCACACTGACTGGTATTTTAATGATTTTATCTCTCCTATCTCAAGGCCATTTGGGTAGGAGCTGGGCCTATTCGGGGACCTGGGCAGCACCCTAACCTTCACCTCATTCCTTGTGAATCCCTCCAAGCTCTTCTTCTCAAGCCTGGAACACATTTATCTTTCTGGAGTAACAAGAACTACCCTCACGTGTTTGTTTCCTGCTCTCATCTTTGCCCTTCACTCTCCCTGGTGCCTCCAAGCTCGGAGACCTTCCAGAAAGAACATGCTCAGAAATGTTGCAAGAGTTCTATTTGCATTTAATGGTAATACATGATCATTGAGAAATTTTTGAAAATGTAAAAGAACAAAGAAGGAAAACAACCGTAAAGCCTCAACAACCCCCCAAAAAAACCAGTGTCAAAATTTTGGTACAGTTATCTGTACTCAAGTCTTCACCCTGGGACCCTTATTTATATAGTTCCTGGGAACCTTGTTTATATACTTGAAATTGTAGTGTATATGGCATGGTGTATATGCAACATGCCATAAACATCTCTTTCCATGGCTGGGACATACTTTATTAAATCTTGCCTCTCCTGTTAGAAAATTGGTTGGCTCCCTTGTCTATGGCCTTTAAAAACAACCCAGTAGTGTACAGAGTAATTCTTGAGTGCAATGCCTTTCCTGCAATCCAGATTATTTCCTTAGACTGAGAAGTAGAATTAATGGGTCCAAAGTGTGAGCATCTTTTAAGGCTTTTTATTTATTTTACTAAATTACTTTCCTGAAAGGTTAAGTCAGTTTCTATGAGTATGTATAAGGTTTATAGGCAGATAAGACCGTTTTAGCCCATCCTTCCTAGTATTTGCCAAACAGCTTAGTTGCTGCATGAAAGGATTATGAAAATGCTGAACTTGAAAGACTCTAGAATTAAGAAGCAGAAGTGTCCAAGTCATAAAAGATTGATCTCCCCCTAAGTTTATTATTTTGGGGGCAGTGACACCGCCTGAAGATTGACAGTCCGATAGATTCCATTTGTTGTGTAGCTGTGCATTGGTGACCAGCCAGCTTGGCAGTAAGTTGGCAATGTTTAATAAGATTGTCCTCCATGATTGAAACAAATGACTCTCCTTTTGTCATCAGAAAGGGAACCTTTATGCATTTGTTTTAGTAATACAAGATCTGACATCATTAATAATCTGGGCTGGCAACTTGCGTATGTTGAATACAAGAGATGAATGAAAAATTTAATTTTTTAGTAGATCATAAAAGATGTGTCAATAGATCAAAAATAATTTAGGCAGAGTACCTCTGATGCACAAGCCATCCCTTTGTCTCTCCTTTTTGTTAGGCTAGCATGTATGTGCTGAGATCAGTCTTCGTGCTTCCTCTGAAGGCCACAGTGTATTGTTCAAAGACTTGAATTAGCTGGTCCCATCTCTCCAGCTATGTTCTCCCATGGCCTTGCTTCGCCAACCAAGTCAATCTTTGCGATGTCTCCCAAGGATGAACTGCAAACGCCATCTTTGCGTTTTTGTCCCTGTTGTACCTCACCTGAGGCACACGCTCTCTTCTTTGGTAGTTTGTGTATTCCCTCTGTTTCCAAGACCCCTTTAAAGCTCACTTTCTGGTTTGGTTTCTCGGATTGTTCCCTGAAACCTAGCCTTTGTATCTTGCGTTTATAGCCTTTTGCTTTTCCTGGGATTCATTTCCGTGTAGCTTCTCTGGGACGTTTGTCTATGCTCGAGGCTGGACAGATAATGAACTGCGGGACATTAGAGACCCTGAGTTGGAGTCTTTGACTTTTGATCATCACCGATCAGTAGAGTCTGAGCTTAAGAGAATCCTTTAAGGTGTTTCTTCAACGCTGATTTCTGCACTGTGTGCTGGAGAGGGCATGCTGGATTTGTGCCTGTCTGCAGCAACGTAACACCCAGCACACAAACATCTACCCGGTGACTGTTTTAAAAATATCCCAATTCTGCTTTTGTTCTCAAGTGAGGGAACTCCACAGTGAGCCCAGCACCAGTGAGGTGTCAGCTGCATCTCTGGGTGTCCTTTGCAGTGGCTCCGTCAGCCAGGGACCGGGAGAGACCCTCCCCCACCACCAGTGTTGAGACCAGTTCCTGCATGAGTTGTATTGGAGCCACACAGCCAGAAAATGGTACTGGGATGGCGTTGCAGTCGGGAAGGAGAGGGGTGGCAAGCAGTGGATTTTGCTTAAAAGGAAGGTTCTAGGAAATGTATTGAAGAGCCACCTTTGCCTGCTGTTTATGAAGAACTACATTTCACAGGGTCAGAGTGAAAATATAATTCAATAATTGTGAGTAACAGTAGCAGAATGGGGGTCAATGACATCACTGTGCTTCCTTTCATTGTCCATTATGTTTTCTTCTGAAATGTGCCACGGAGTTCCACAGTCTATAGATACTCCAGAACATTTAAAAACAGTCCTATACATTTTCTATTTTATCTCATGTAGGAGTGTTGGATACAACACGACATATCTGTGAAGGAATTTAAGCAACAGATTCCGCTCAGGTTGCAGTATCAGAACTGCAGTCTCTCCTGCTCACTTAAGGAGAAACCTTATGGCACTGTGATCCTTGTAACTAATTCCCTCTTTACTTTGGCTGCTAGGAAGCTTAGGTCAAACTTTCAGACCGCTGCTAACAACCGCAGAGGGCTGCAGGCTGGAGTTTCTCTGCTGTTTTCTTACTATCAGATTTACCGTTTTGCTACCACATTTCCCTTTGCCATGAAATGCTCAGCTCTTTGTATTTTACCCTTTTGATTACATTTATTTATTTTTATTTTAAAGTTGTTCTTTTGAGATAATTGTAGATTCACATTTGGTTGTAAAAAGTGATGGATTCAGTGTACCCTTTACCCACTTTTCCCCAATGATAACATTTTGCATAACTCTTGGAAAATATCCCAACCAGGACTTTGATACAATCCACTAGGCTTGCTCAGATTGATTCTATTTTATAAGCTTCTCCAAATCACTTGTGGCAAGGGATAAGAGATAAATTAACAAATATCAACATTTATTCAATAATTAATATACATAGAGAGGGTTTTTATGATGTACCAAATAACTACCAAATACCTTTTTAAAGATAAAAGCTTTTTTACTTTTGGAATAATACATGGACTTCCAGCTGCCAAAATCTAAAGATGGACCAGTTTATTAGTATCTTTGTGCAAATGGGACGGTGGCTATGGCCTTGGTTAGACTGTTGTCTGTCAACTGAGAGCCCACACTTGGGTGGGAGAAGCTTGAACTACAACTTTTCTCTTCCATCCTGCTAGGCAGCACCCTGAGGCCAGCCAATGCTCTTTGTGGCACTAGTAGGATTTTGAGTTTAGCTTGTTTGAAATTATGAGTCTGATGCAACATGGCAATCTAATACAAATGCAACAAAAACTTCGCTTTGAAAGATATAGGGGTTTGTTTGAAAGTGACATTGTATGTAGCCAGAATTAGTTGGCATAAAGACTCTGGAAATCAAGATTTGGAGAAAAAAATGCATATTGTGATCTTAAGATCTTGTGCATTTTTCAAGACTTAGCTGGTTACCTAAGAGCCATTCCTTTCTTCTTTCTAAATTTATTCCAGAAATACGCTCAGGGAAGATGAGCTCTAGGAAAGAACCTTGATCGGTTTAAAGCAAACTGAATAATTTCATGTCCCTTTGCTAGTGAGTGGTTTAGGGGCAGGTCTTCTACTCAGTTCTGCCCAAGAAGGTAAAAAGGCAAATGATTCTAGGGACAGTTTTGCTCCTCCATATTTTTTAAAGATGTGGCAAGTTGGCTTGACACTTCTTCCTGAATTGTAAGTGTTTGTGGGAAGATGTGCTGATGCTGGGACTGCAGCTGCCATTTGTGCCGCAGCCTAAGGTCCAAAAGCCAACGTGGTGAGAACCACAGGGCAGAAAGACCACAGATCCTGACGGCATTGGTGACCTGCTCTACCAACCCTGGAATTGCCTGCCTTCAGACTTACTGCTAAAGGAATAATCAGTGTATATATGGTTATGGTGTATTGGGAAGAGCCGGATGCATTCTAACTAATAATAGGTGCATTTAGTTTTTAAAGTTGGAAGTGTCGTGCATAAATGGTGGTCATACGTAAATGTATAATACTTCACATTTCAAACGAATCTCAACTTTAAGTGTGCCACCTGTTGTCTTCATAAGCCATAGAAATACCACGATATTTCCAGGGTTTTGATTTCAAATTTTCTTCCCCTCAGATTGCTACTTGCAGAAGAAAGTGGTGCCAAGTCTGTTGTGAGACCTGGGTCTGGAGGCCATCTTGGCTGTGCTCAGTGGGCTGGTTGTTTTATCCCCAACTTGCCTGGTCATAGACTCACCCGAGGGGGCCTGTGAAGCTTGCAGATTCCCACAGATTTGGGTTCAGAGATTTAAAAAATGTGCCCACCCCCACCCCCTGTGAGTTTTATAATCAGGCGAGGTTGGGGAACCCTGCCGTAGATGCAGAGATCCAGGAAACTAGGGAGAAGAAGAAGATCCTTGGGGTGCAATTTAATCAATAACAACAACAAAAGGAATTGAGGTCTTGAAGTACTTGAGCTCCCCAAGAAAGTAAATCTGGGGAGGTTGTAGGCGATGCAGGTACAAGTCTTAGAGGATGCATGTCAACTGGAGGAACAGACGAGGGGAGGAGAGGGGCTCAAGGAGTGATGACAGAACAGACATAACTTTCACCACATCTGTCATCCAATTTCTGTGCTATTAAAAACTAAGTTCATGCCACATAGTTATTTCCTTTAAATGAATAATGGTAATTACTATTATTTGGCCACTTCATTTATGCTGGACACTGGGTTAAACATTTTTGTTATTTTATCTTTTCAATTTTGCAAGGTGGTATTATCATTCCCATGCAACAGATAAGTAACGTGAGGCTAAGAAAGGATAAGTAACCGGCACCCAGCTAGAAAGTCACCCCGCTATAAAACACAGATGAATTGGATGGACACTAGGTTGGTCCAGTGCTAAAGACGATAATTTTACGCATTGCCCCGTATATACTACGTTATTCTTTCTATCACACCTGTTCTTATTTCCGTGAGACGGGAGAAGGTGCCAATGGTTCAGGGGCAAGGAATTTTAATGTAGGATATTTATGTTTGAGTGTTGCTGACTGCGTGACTGCTGGAGAGTCAGGTAAGGTCTCTGCTCACGAGTTCACTCAGCTGTAAGCCAATGAAGACAAGGCTTGCCTCGGGAGACACTGAGAGAAGCCATAATCCAGGAGAAGCACTTTGAGAAAAGGGTGCTCAACACAATGTTGTTAAACCTGCCAAGCGGAGTTCCATGATTTGGAAAGAAACAAAAACCTTTTAGAATTCAGGAGGAATATTAAACATAAAAATAGTGCTGTTGAAACAAGAGGTAGTAGTAATGGAAGTGGGGACTTGGGGGACACAGGGGTGGTATCTGCTCTGTGCTTAGGTGACCTTGATTGGTATTTACGGGGCTGTAAATGCAAAAGAGGTAGTTATAGGCCTGAAATAGGGTGAAGGGGGAAGCAGGAAATGAAGTCGTTCCAAGGCTATGGTGTGTCCCAAAGTCTAAAAGACCACAAAGGCAAGGGATAGAGTGGGTCAGTGGGCGATGATGAGCGTAGCAGGAGGATGAAACCACTGCGATGTGTGAATAGCAGCCATAGGCTGTGATGCAATCTGACCTTCCTCACATCAGTCTGTGGCCGTGGCTGAGCCTCACCCTCTGAAGGGGGGGAGGGAGCTATGGATGAGCACTAGGAAGGCACTGCCAGCTGCTTAAAACACAAGGGTTGCCCAGTACATAATTATCTAGGCAAGAGCGAACTGTAGGGGTTTAGAAAATAGGGCAACCCTCGTGGAGCCAGGTCCACAGAGGACAAAAGGACCCCACGAAGCCTTTGACTCACAGAGATATTTCTTGTCAGCCTTGTTACCAAGCCATCAGGAAGTGGAACAGGCTCCTCACTCACCGTCCTGGGGTCAGCCTCTCACTGCTGACTCATATAGAAATTTCCCCAGTTAAAGGACTTTGGTCTCTTCCAGGTGAAAAATAAAATTTTTTTTCGAAAGCAGATTATCAAAATTAGGTACATTCACCAGTATGTAAAGTAAAGGTCACAGATTCAGTGTCAGATGGAGACCCGGCCTCAGTCAGGGGGTGCGGGTGGGGGATGTGGCTTGTTCCTGGACTGTTTACTTTTCCATTCATAAGCCAGGCACTGGGCTGGGCGCCAAGGGTCCCCAGAAGGAGGGCACATTCTCTGATTGGCTTACAACCTGAAGGGACAGACGGAGACTAAACCAACCATCTCAGTACTGTGGGTAAGATCTTACCCAAGATGGCTAAGGTCAGGGCCATGGGTGAGAGGCCCCCAACTCACGTTGGGGTAGGTGGGGGTCAAAGGGAGCTTTCCACACCTTGAGAAAAGAGCTCCCACCAGCTGTGCATCGCTGTGGAAATCCCTTATCGGAGTCGGTGTTCCTGCCCTCTGAGAAGGACAGATCATAACCTTTGACTTCTAATGGCCACATGTAGGGACCCAGCACCCAGCAGGTGCGCTCTCCCCGCCTGTCCATCCATGACAGTATTTTCCAGAAGAGGCATTAATTGTGGTCTCAAGCGGATGACATCTCTGTATCAAGAGAAGAGAAAGTATTTATTTCAATAATAAATTTGTTTATTTATTTATTGCATATTGCCCTCTGTTTTCAATATTTGGCCTCTGTTGGCTCTTATATACTAAGTAGTTGTAGGGATTTCACAAAGGAAGGAAGGAAAAGTCCATCTCGTTCTCACAGTAGCTCGGACGCTTGAGGTATAGGCAAGCCTCACTTGGTCTGGTAGTGTGAGACCATAAAAATGACTGTGTAAAATAAAGCCATCTTAATAATCAAAGACCAAAGTTACACAGAGAAAGGAAAGTGTCAGTATTCCAGAAGAATGTTTTGAGATGTAGTTGGGTAAGAAATCACAGCATAAAGCAAATCATTTCTATTTAATTGGTCTGGCAACCCCTTCATGTTTGTTTCTTACACAAAATGTCCTTTGTTAATAGTGCATGGATAAGAAAATCTGGGTCTTGGACTTACGTGTGTGACTAACTGGAGGAGAATCCCCTCTAAAAGAGTCGTAGTTGATTGAATTCCTTTTGTTGCCGTTGACATACCCTAGTTGGCGATACTGCTATTGGTGCGTATGGTGAAGAGGGTCCTCTGTGTTCAAGCAGCCCTTTCCGTGAAGAAAGCTTGCTTGTCTGTTGAGAGAGGGAGGAAGAGAGAGGGGAAAAAAAAAGAAAATGATGTAGGTAGGGACAAGGGCAGGCATGAAGGGCACTGTCATATGGGTTCCGAGAGGGACACTATTAGAGAATGACCAGCTCCTTGATGAGCGACTTTTAGGGGGAAAAAAAGTGTTGGAAAAAGATAGGAGGATTTCTGAGATTGGTGATGGGAATATTTCCCCATTCTCTGCGTGTTGTTTCTCCTAGATTCTGTTGGCCATAAGAAGGGTTGGTGACGCATTTGGTGGGAAGTTGATGCCTCCCTTAGTCCTGAAGGGAGGGAAGGCATATGTGGGGGCCCCTGATTGGGGTTGTGGCTCCAGGCAGAAGATACCATAGCATGGGAGGAACGCATACCCCAGACTTTCTTCTCAACCCTCCAATCTTCTGCCAGAAACTTCCATGGCACAGAAGCTAGGAGAAAGCTGTGTGTTCAGTTGTATTTCGCTATACTTAAACCAGTGTCTTGGGTCCAGTCCCTAGTGGCAGTCATGTGGTTTTTAAGGCATATGTAATTTATAAATAGATTTTTGGTTTTAACGTCAACACACAAGCAAATGTCTTAGCTAGTCTTCCTCAAAGCCTCTCACATTTTCCCTTTCTAGTGGTGGCCTCCTTGGATGACCACAATCCATGGGAATCCTTAGGATACACTCACATTCTCAGGCTGTTTATTACTCACTATCATTTAGTGTAGGCTCTTCACAAACAGAAAAAAAAAAAAAAAAGATTATTGATCCCTTCCTTCAAAGTCATACATTTTAATATAGTTTAACATACTAGGTTGTCAGGGTTTGATCTCTGGGGTCATAGTTCAAACTCCTCCTAATCCTATTGTCCATATTTCTAAATTTCTTAGGCAGTTTCGAGCACAAGCCAATCAGTGTCAATAAAGATGAGATACAGGGTTGTACCTTGTGAAGAGCCTGATGGCTTTTTGTATGGTCTCCAGAAGCATGAAGGTGTTCGTTTTTGTTATTTCATTAGGTATTTCTTTTCCTTACCGCCTGTATCGGAGAATAAAAGTGAGTTCAAATTGTTCTAAGTCCTCATTAGCTTTTGAGATAAAGAGGAACCTCCTTACTCAAAAAAAACTGAATACATACGGTGGATGGGGATGATGATTAATTTTATGTGTCAAGTCGCTAGTCAGTGGTGGTCAGTTGTCTGATAAAACCCCAGTCCAGCTGTTGAGGTGAAGGTATTTTTTAGATGTGATTAACATCTATAGTCCGTTGACTTTAATAAAGCATATTACCTTCCATCACGTGGATGGGCTTCATCCAATCAATTGAAGGCCTTAAGAACAGTGACTGAGGTCCCCCACAGAAGAAGGAATTCTGTCTGTAGATGGCAAAGTAGAAACTCTGCCTGAGTTTTCAGCCTTCGGATTTTAGACTGCAACATCAACTCTTAACCGAAGCTCCAGGCTGCCAGCTTGCTCTGTGAACTTTGTACTTGTTAGTCCCTGCAATTGTATAAAACAGTTCCTTAAATATCCCATTGGTTCTATTTCTCTGGAAAATCTGACTAATACGATGGGGGAGGGAATTTGGAGATCAAGGCTACATTAGGGAGATCTGTCAGCCCAGGGACCACGGTGGCAAGCCTGACTGAAGGTGTACGTAGCTACTGTAGTCAGGCTCATGGTGAGGGATGGCAGCAAGGGGGTATCCCTGTTAGGTTCCTGGAAGGAAAAGATGGCACACTCCAGGGGTTCATTGAAGAGACTATTTTAGAAGTCAAAGGGTAAAGGAATCAGGAAGGTGGTATACCCAAGGACAAACATCAGTGGGAATCTGTTAGCACCCTTGGGCCTGAAAGAGCAGGGTTAGGGCATGAGATCTATGGGAGATAACTTCCCTGATGAACGCTGAGTCTACAAGCAAAACAGGATTGGCAGAGAGGGTGTAGAAAGAATAAGTGGCCTGGTCTTTCTCTCCTCCAACCCCAAACTACTGCCAGGGCCTCCCATTGTCTGAACCAGAAGCCAAAGAGTAAGGGGGTTCATAGGAAATGTTCATAGGGCCAGCCTCTTGGGACACCAAATGTGGAAGAGAAGGGTAGAGAATGCACGTGGGTGTGAACAAAGCGAGAATAACCAGACCCTGTGGGAATCTATGTCTGGAGAATTCATAATAACCTATTCACTTTTAATAAGTTATGAGCTGATACTAATTCAAGAAACAGAAATGGTTCCTTTTTGAGTGATGGAGTTACTCTATTCTGTAAGGTAGTAGAGAGCTGTAAATGCACGTTCTGTGGTCTGGGGGGAGAGAATCCTTTTCATTCCTGGACTCGGGTGCAGACGACCCCAATTCTCTGCCACTTAGGTCAGGGCTCCTCAATTTATCTTCTGCCCTCCTCTTCTCCCACCTAGATAGCGAGGCACCCATTCCTGCCCATAATCACGGGGAAGTACAATGGGAATAATTTCAGAGTCGTGCCCTGGGATAAAGGCTTGTCATTGGTGGAGCACATCGTGCATAGAGATCAGGCTTCAGTTTTCTGTGATAAGACAAGGGTTCAGCCTCTTACGGGAGCGTTGGACTATATGCCTCTTGGTTTCTAAGCAATAGCTCTGGAGGACATGGGGGTAATTTATAATGCTAATGTCACTTGACATGCTTTAAAGCAGTTGAAATCATGGCTCTTGATTTTAAGTTTGTTTCATTTATACTGAATGCTGTCCCCTTAGTGGGGTTTTTACACTCCGTAGCTGTTTTATTTGTTTTGTATTAAACCTAGTACAGTGTCTCTGTACATGTGAACAAATTCTTGAGTCAGGATATGTTGGGTACCTATTGAGCACTACCTCAATGCCAGGAAATGCACTAAATCCTGGTTATGCCGAGACGAGAACAGCCCCTGATTTCTTGGCAAACAGAGGGGTCAGGGAGACAAACATGCAAACAGTAGCAGCAGTATGTGAGGAGCAGTGACAGAGACATCCACAGACGAACAGTGTGACCCCAAACCCGGGGCCTAGGCAAGGCAATCCAGAGGAGGAAGCACTCCAAGAGTCCAAGTCTTGAAGGAAGACCTAGAATTAGCTCTGTGGCCAACGGGAGGACCCAGGGGAGGGGAATTCTGGGTAGGACAGGTCAACCAGCTGGGAATAGGAGAGAGTTTGTAAGTGGGAGGCGGGGACAGATCGGGAGTTGCTGGTGTCCCATGTTCCAGTCTGGACCTTAATGAATTCAAGAAGGGTGCCCAGTGCCTTCTAAGTAGGGAAATGGCCTAAAACGGATTTAACTGTATAAAGAAAAAATGCGTGTAGAGATGGGCAGAGACTGGATTGGAAGGTGCTGGGACAAGACTGAAGGGCCAGTCTCCTGAGGAGACTGTTACACCAGATCCAATGAGAAATGATAAAAGCCTGAACTAAAGCTGTGCTTGAGGCGTGAGAGGAGGGATAGGGTATAAAGACAGTTCTTTGAGGTGAAAAGCGAACTTTGCCAGAAGTGTGACTGTGATTCCAAATTGGTTGGCAAGACAGATAACCACCAACACAAACAACAGAAAAGGAGAGCAGGCTGGTGGGTGGCAAAGGGTGGCTCAGCTGGGTTGAGCAGCCTGCAGGCCGTCCTAGTTGGCACGGCAGGGGTGCGAGGATACAGACCTGCAGATCAGGAGGAAGACGAGGCAAAGATTTTGTAGTTACCGCGTAAGAGGGAAGGGAGTACAAAATGGTGGATGAAACCACCAAAAACAGCTGTAGAGGGTGGGAAGAGAACCAAAGGTAAACATATGATTCTCGATCCTTTTATGAATTTTTGAAATAGTTCATCATTTAAAAACATGAAATTTCAAATTAAGGAAAAAGAACAGATGAAGAGAAAGCTTTCATGGATAAAGATGCAGCAACCATGGAGGTGGGAATTCATGAGTTCGTGCAGTGAGAATGTTGCAAAAATGGGAACTCATGGCCATAGGAGACAGAGATAAATAAAGACAGAAATACTTCCATTGGATTAGGTAATTAATAGGGCACGGGGGACCCTAGCCAGAGCACTTTCATGGGCTGGTGGTAATGGAATTGGGGAATGAGAAGAAGGGGCAGAAGCAGAGGGGAATATAAGCTACTCCTTCAAGAAATTTCACTGGGGAGGGACGGAAAGAGAGAAATAGCTAGAGTGGAACTTGGGGTCCAGATCTTTTATTTAAAGATAGGCAGAGCTGGAATCCATATGTTATCAGCATGTGAACAGAGTCAGGAAGAAGGGAGGGCTTTGGGATACCTGTGATGATGCAAAGGGGAAGCCCTTGAGAAGGTGGAAATAACAGATTGAAAGCACAGGTGAGAGTCAGGGTGGAGCGGCTGTAAACACAGAACCCTAGTTTCTGATTTCAAGGGCAGAGCAGGTTCTGGTCATGAAAGTCAGGTGTGGTTTGTGGAAGAAGCTCGAGGAACAGAGGTGTCCACACGGACACTTATGGGTCCAAACACCGCACCCAAAGTCTGCAGTGAATGTGGGGGAATCCACGAGGGGAGGGTAGACAGTACAGAGGAATGTTAGAGGGCAACATGGCCCGAAAGTCCCAGACTCAGAATTTACCCAACTATGAAAGTAGGAGGCGAAGACAAAGTCTAGCCCAGCCCTTCCGTGGGTGTGGCTGTGGGCACCCCCAAATCCAATAGGCTCATAGCGATGCAGGTAGAACCAGATTCCCGGTGAAAATTGTTGAGTCAGTTAAAGCAGATTAGGAGACCTGCATTTTTGGCCTCTGTTTATCTACAATTGAGGGTTCCAGAGGGTACCCTCAGAAAAGGGAGGGAGAGTAGTACCAGTCAAAAAGACAGCCACTGGAGAAACATGACTCTAGTTGTTTGTTATGAGTCGGTTTGGAGCTTATATTTCCCAGAATGACCATTTATTTATTGCAAATAACTGTTTGCATTTTATAATCCTCCTTTCTCACGAGGTGTCATTCCCATGGGCCTTATTTGAGGTGAAGGTCTCACTAGAAGTAAAGCATAGGAGCTTTGACAAGAGAAGTGTAAATAACACCATAATCCATGACTTTGCCAGTTCTTCATACAAATTACAGATATTTGCCAGCTGATCATCTGAAATATCACCATAATATTGTTCAAAATGCAGAAGAACTTGCTATTAAAATGGGCCTTTTAAAACACTATGTGAGTTTAGTTAACGCAAAATTAAAATAATCTTACTGTAATTATGTATATGTATAAACACAATACATATTTATCTGTATGTATTGTATTATGTATCTGTATGTATTGTTTTTATCTATACGTATTGATTTATACATATAGATAAATACAGTAAGATTATTTTAATTATATATACATATATATGTATATATACATTCATAGAGTATATACTGTACTATATAATAAGTTATATTTCACATGTGAAGTTAAGGAAAGCATCCTAGTGAAGTCCATTATAGTCATATTGGTTGACATGTGTATAGCTATATATCTATACGTGTACCTATCTGTCTATTTCTACCTCTATATCTTTAGTTTCTGTGTCAAGAGGAAGAAAATATCCTGAAATGTGCACTAAAATACTCTGGGGCAACATCTTTAGCATTACCAAAGCTAAATTATTTTGAACTCTGTAATTTTAAAATGGAAGTTTGGATAAAAGTTCATTTGCAAATCGTTGAATGTAATCAGTCAGCCAGAATTTTTACCTAAATTATAAGACGATGTTGCTGTGCAAAGACCTTGAAAGACCAAGAAATGACATAAAATTTATGATATAATTTTCTAAATGACCAGCTATGGCTTCTTTAAGAAATGCTATCTTCATTTGTAACTCTCAGGATACCCTGAAATTTATAATACAAATAAGATTTCTGTGGTATTGAGTCCGCAACCCACACATAACAGCCCAGTATATCTTCATTAACAAGAAACATTTCTATTGATTTCATTTTGCGATGTTTCATATTACATATAACAAATATGTATGGTCACCTAAATGAATTATTACAATCCAATTTGAAATGATTGCATGGGGTTATTGTATTATCTCGAGGATGCTTTAGTCTCTGGGTGTCAAAACTGTTTGTATTTAATGGAATAACATGGAAAAGTTAATCAGAGGAGGTTAACCTCTGTGGAACTGAAGGTCACACGCATTTACTCTCGGTTGGAAATGGAAGAGCTTTCAGCTTTGAATGTTCACTGGGGGTGGGTGAAAGTGGAAGAGCGAGTGACCAGGAGATTTCATTGCTGCATTTCCTGTAGTCTCACTACTGTCAGTTCGCTTATGGGGCTTTTCAATAACTGGATTTTCGATTAGAAAATTTCCTGCAAGGAAAATAAAATTAAAGAAGCAATACAAACATAATAAAAAATTGATACTGCAGTTACCATTTCTACTGTACAGTATCGAACGGTCAACTTCAGTTTCATTCAGGTTTGCATACAGACATCCTGCTTAGAGTTCTGACCAGGGCTGGGGTGAAGATGACGGGTGGCCGAGAAAGAATCCTCATCTCAAAATTGCATTCCCAAGATAAATGGTGTTTCTTATACTCTGAGTCCTTTCGCGGCTAGGCCAGGAGGACAGAGGTAGAAATTTTCCTTTGGCCACACTGGCATCTTACGTTTGATGAGCACGTAGGAGATACTAAGACCTGTGTTCACTGAGTACATCAACCTTACATGGTGCTTTCCTTCCAGAGCAGTGGCTGTGAGGTTAGGCTTTTGCCCCGGTGGATAGGTTGTGATTGTTTGTCTTGCTATAGAGGCACTTGATTGCTCTTATAGCACTCGGATACAGAGGTAGATGGCTGGAAGGACATCCAGTTAAAGGCTGAGGAAAAAGGATTGCCCATGGATTAATTCCTGTCAAGTTTCAAAGGAAACTTCTGGTTAAGGTGGCCAACTGAGATAATTGGGAAAGTTCCCCTTATACTCCAGAAATAAAGAAATATGAAATCCACAGATGAGCTCAAAAGCGGGAAAGGGAGATCTCCAGCTGCCAGAAATGAGAAGCCAGAGATGGAGCAGAAGGAAGCGTTGGGACTCTGGACGGTGTCTGCTGTGAACCTGGGTTGTTACAGTGCCCTGGGAGGGAGTTCAACTTGAAGATGCTCAGGTGTAGGAGGTAACACTGAGCTCCCAGGGATAAGGACAGTCCTGCCATTGAAACAGGGATGAAAAGCTCCACCGACTGGTCCCAGTTATGGGCTTTGTGTTCTGGACCTTGTGTAGAAAGAGTCACTTGAGGGAAATCAGAAAGCATGTGAGTGTGAGACTAAATATACACAGCCAGAGCTCAAGCCAAAAAATCCCATTTAAAAACAAGTCTAGCACAGAAATGAATGTGAAAAATAGCCTGGAACTCCACAGGGTCTGCAGGAGGCAGAGTTAAACTATCCTCATGAAATCACCTCTGTAACCCAGGATACACAGGTGGAATTCTTTGAGGGGCCAACGTGTGCCAAAGACAAGCTTAAGTCTCACACACCATGCAAACTTATGTTCTTTCCCTCACATAACGAAAAATTTGCAAAACACCCAAACACATTTACCTCTTGAGAGATGGTCAACAGATGCAACAAATAGGAGAATTCACAAAGAAATGCAGATAAAAGTAATGTCCAAGGAGTTTGAAAATAAGCATGATTTAGATGTTCAAAATGAAAACCAAGGAACAGATTTCATGATGCAAGATGAAAGAGAAGAAGGTGGGTTTGAGAAAGAAGCAAATAAATTGCTAATGCAACTAAAGAAAGAATTTCGAAGATAAAGCTGAGAAAGTAAAACATTCAGAAACAGCTCAAAGAGACAAAAAGAGATGGCAAATATGAAACAGAAATTAAGCCAATGAACACAAAATGTGAATCTCCAAAATACAGCTAATAGGAGTTCCAGGAAGAAATTAGGGAGAGAAGGGGGAGAAACCATAGTCAAAGAAATACTGGTGGAGAATTTTCCATAATTAAAAATCATTAGACCAGTTAGCAGTAGCATCCTAAATCTTGAGGAGGATACGTAACACGAATCCACACCTAAAACATCGCAATGAAGCTACAGATTGTGTGATATAAAAATCTTTAAAACGCGGACCTAAAAAGGAGCAACAATCAGACAGACAGCAGACATGTCAGTGGCAACAACAGGTATCAGAAGATGATTGCACAGTATTTTCTAAGTGGTAAAAGTGACTATCAACTTCACATCTATGCTCCACATCACATTAAATGATCATTCAAGGCGGGTGGGGAGCTTTTCCCTGCGATGTTGGCAGGGCTGCTGTCGGGAGCTTTCGTCGTCATTGCCCCGTGGACTCTCTCAGTGTGATAGCTTCACTCCCCGCTTTAAAATGGGGGGAGATGACATGAAGCTATTTCCAGTCATGCAAAGACTAAGAGACTTGCTACCTGAGAGAGCAAATGAAATAATGCAACATTGAAAGAAGGAAATGGAAGGTGGAAGGAACCAGTGGGCAGCAAGTAACAAGGGCAAGTTGCAAAACTGGTAAAAATATTTTGTAAATCTATAAGAATAATATTAATAATATTTGAGGGGCTATTTAAGAAGGAACTAAAATTCTGGACAACGATAGCATGGATGATAGAAAAGTAGAATTTGGGGTAGAATTAAAGAGTTCTAAGATCCTTATCTGGTGGGAGAGTAGAGTTATTAGTGTCAGAATCTGAGAAAAGATAGTTTAGTAGACTTAATACTATAGTAAAAAAAGGTATAGAATGATAGATAGATAATGCCAAAAGAATAGAAAAGAAATAAAAAGATAAAAAGAAGCAAACACAGAGCAGATGGCGGGAAAGAAGGGAGAAAGAAAAAATAAAACAGGGAAATGCTGGCAAAAAAATAGACCCAAATGAACAATAAGTAATCAAAATAAGTGTAAATGGATTTAACTCTTTTCGTAAAACAGCAGACAAAAGTTTTCTCATTCCTTGGATACTCAGAGAGCCTTGTGTTGTCCATTGTCCAGCGTCAGCATGGGAAGAAGTAATTTTTCATGACAAAGACACTTCCCTTCACTGTTTGGAAATGAAGCCTTATCTGCTGTGTCTTTCTGCAGGTAGGATCAGATCATCATGGTGTGCCTCCAGGGGGCGAGGGTGGGACAGGGGATTTTGATAACGCTACACAGATCTGACGAACAGAGAAGGCTGAAGAGGTAGTGAGCCTCTTCCTAGTGGAGCAGGTGGAGCGATGCCGAAATGCAGGCTGAGTAGTTAGATGATTCACGACATGAGTGCTGATAACTGGATCAATGGCCATACACAGAGAGGTTTCCAGTGAAAAAAGACTTTGGAGTTTTAATTGAGTTTTGGCTCAATAGGATGTGGCTGCTAGATCAGCTAATGTGATTTTAGAAGGCAATAATGGAGGTGGAGTGTCCTTAAGAAAGGGTGTGATGGACCCTCTCTACTTGTTCTTACCAGACCACAGCTGGAGGGTTGAAGTCAAAGGCAAGTCCAGAGGGCATCACCTCTATGTTAAGAGTTATCAAATCCTATCACATGGGTACTTAAGGAGTAAGGGGGGTGTTTCTCTTAGAGCACACATTCCATTTGTCCCTAAATATAACATGAGCTGTCGTGGTATATAGGGATTTGACCTCATCTTTATGGCCTCAGTAAAAAGAACTGGAACCACAAAGAACTTCACAACCAAACTGTTCCAAAATGAATGGACAGTTTCAGGAGGTAGAGAGCTTCCTATTACAGGAAGTATACAAACAAAAGCTAGACAACTTTCTGTTGGCAGCGTTATGCGGGGTTGATGCACTGCATCTGGGGCTGTATTTGCTGGCCCCTAATCTCCCCTCCAACCCTAAGACCTTGATTCTGCATTTCTCCCTCACACATCAGTGAGTACCCAGGGTGGGAGTGATTCCTTCTATATCTCACTTCTGATTCCCTCTTCAAGCCACGTGGGTATTTGTGATGCTGACACAATAAGCAAATCCTGGCAATAAACTAAAAAAGAGAAGAAAAGGTCTTTGGGAAGGAGATGCCTTCCTCCCAAATCCTGGGTGTCATAACCCCTGTGATGTCTTCAGAAGTACCTGAGGATATTACAGGATTCTTGGGTTCCTATTAAGTTAGGACCTTGGACGTATGGAAAGAAAGAAGTGTTTTTAACAAGATTCCCAGGTGGTTTTCATTCTCATTCAGGCATAAAAACCATGATTCCAGAGGCAACCAGCCTCTGGATTTCAACCCAGCCTCTGGCGAATGATTGAAATTTGTTTTTCTCAAACCTTTTCTGCTGATGCCCCCAATATATGACCGTCTCATATATACCCTCTCAGAGGTCATTGGTGCTGGGAAATAAAATAGGCAGTAGGTTAAATACAAATCACGTTTAATAAGTTGTAACTCCACCCTTGTTCTTATTCAGGATGCAGTAGGCTAAGACATTCATTGTGGACTGATAATGGCTATCCATCCATCCACCATCCATCTACCATTCATCCACCCATCCATTCATCTATCCATCCACCATCCATCTATCATCTGTCCATCATCCATCTACCCATCTATCATCCATCCATCCATCCATCCATCCACGCATCAATCATTCATCCATACATCATCCATCTATCCATCATGTATTTATTAAACACATATTATTGTTTGTAGCATGTTCCAGGAGGTGATGGGGGAAGGTTTGCTGGGGATGGGTAGGAACTGATTCACCCCAAAGGTTATAGTAATGTTGGCCCTGCCCTTAGAGCAATTTCAGCTTTCACCAAAAAACACATTGACTATAGCTGAGCTCTTTGGAAGTGTTTCCTTGGCTGCCCCTCCACTGGGGCAGCAGTGGTACAGTGATAAAAACCAAAGGCGTTAGAAGCAGCTAGAAGCGGTTTGGAGTGTACTGAACGAGCTTGGGTGATATAGTAGCCTCTCTGAGGCTCAGTTACCTCATTTATAACATGAAATGATAGGAACAATAGCAAAGTTGATGTAAAGATCAAATGGTGTTGTACAATTTAAAACCCTCTATGAATAGTAGTGTGTGAGTGTATGTAACATACATCCAAGTTTAGATTTCCCTACAAGCAGATTTGGAAACAAGGATTCAAATTCAGCAAGCTGTTTTTGTGGGAAACTAGAGCTTACTACCCCTGGGAACTCTAGAAAACAGTGTTGAACTTACACATCTGAATTTTCCCCCCTTGGAGTGTCTGTACCCACCAACTCCCATCAGTCACTGGGTGAGGGCTGCTCCTGGCGGCATGAATTTCCTGTCCAGTCCAACCTGCAATGCCTATGAGCAGATCAGGAAAAGGTGGCCAGAGAAAGCCTCCAGGCAAATCAGTGCAGGTGTTGGCAGCTGGAAGTTGGGCTGGAGTGCACTGAAAAGAGAAGGGCCCAAAGGACATGGATGGGACTTGCAGTGTGAGCCATTGTGTCTGTGTCACTTTAGGTGGGGATTCACTAGATGGCCTTTAATCACCCGGCGTCTACTGCAATGATGACGGTTGATCGGTAGGCAGGATGCAGGCAGACTACTGAGTACCCGAGCGTGGGAGGCAGGTTTGCTGTCACTGCTTCGGAACCCGGCACACAGAGCCTGCCTGCCTTCTCTGGGGTTTCCAGGCATTTGGGCAGCTACTTAGAATGAGATATACCACCTTCTCACTCTGTCTTTGTAACTTGTTTTTTCTTCCTGAACCACTAGGCTTTTATGGCTTCTACCGGAACACAGCCCCTCTCCTCTCTCTCTTCTCCTTGAGACCTGGTTTGGTGTGGGTCCAACAGCCATTTCCAGACAGCGGTGACATAGAGACACAACCCTAGGTGGTTCAGATAGGTTTCTGAAATTAACAGTCTGGTGCAGACACAGAGCCTCAAATCAGATACGCAGACAGATCGAAGCCCCTTTTCCTGTGTGCCCTCCTGGTACAAACCCCGTAATGAGCTTTCCTTCAGGCTGCAGGGTTGGAAGCCATCGGTGTCAGTACCTGACACTTGTGGCTATAGCCACCTACAGAGAGTGGTCTTTCCATTGCAGACCCTTGATTCTGCTGACGAGCCTTCTGTCTCCACAGCCACAGTGCTTAGAGCTAGAACTGAAAAGGAATTCTGGTCCACAAACAAAACCTCCCCCAAGCCTCTGGAATTCAGTGAAGAATGGAGTGGGCCTGTGTCACCATCACAGCATGAAGGATTCTCCTTGATCCAAAGGCTTGATGGATTTCAGTCCCAGGCTCTGAGTCCATTACTCTGCCTCTACGTCCTCTAGGGACAGGTATCAGGTCCATGGTCAGCAGGACAAAGGGCAGCCAAGCCATTCATATTTCAAAAAGGCGAACATGGAAACAACATTGTGAATGACGCGTTTCTCCTCCAGGGCCACTGTTGTGAGGCTGGGAGTGAGGGGTCCTTCAGGAAGTTCCCATGGCAGCTTGGCCTCTGTCTGGTGCTTGGTTCTTAAACATCCTGCTGGGGGAATAAACCCAATGTGTCCTAACTCCTTGTCTTCTTGAGTCACTGGTCCTCCTTTGCTGCCAGTCTCGGCTCCCATGCTGCCATCCACCCTGTTCCCACACCAGGAACCGAGGAGTCCAGCCTTCTCCCTGCCCCGCCTCCCCATCCTGTCACCTGAATCAGTAGCTGACAGCAGACCAGGATGCATCAAATGTCAGTGATGCTGTGACTTGGTACGATATCGACTGATCCTACAGTGTGCTCCAGCAGAAAGATGCCAGTAGAGGAAGATGTCAGAAGCTAATCATGTCTCTACAATGCGCCCATGTGCATTGTCTGGGGAGATGGGACAATTCATGTTAAATGACAGCAACCAACTCAATGCCCCATGACCTCAACACCAGCGCCAGGGTTGGCATGTGTGCTGGAGAAGTGGGAATCATGGCTGCTGGTGCCAAGACTCAGGAAAATTTCAGGAGTGTGGACACTGAATTGCTTCTTGAGGGAGGAGCCGAGGGACTATATTAGTGATGTCACAGAGGCCTGAGGGTACTGGCTGCAATACACACTGAGCTTTAGAAGAAGCACGTTAAGTATTCTTTGATTGTAGGTCCTACTGAACTGGAGGTGGCAGGATTGGGCCATAGTTAAGAAGACAGGCTCTGGAGCCAGATGCTGGTTTCTACCACTTACCAGCGGTGGGGGTGTGTGTGTCTCTGTGCCTCAGTTTCCCCAGCTGTAGAATGAGGATAAGGAGAGTATTATGAGGACCGAAGAAACTGGTAATTCTAAAACACTCTAACTCATGCCTGGCACACATTAGAGGTGAGGTCACTGTCACCGTTGTTATTACTATTAGATTGGTGCAAAAGTAATTGTGGTTTAAAAGGTTAAAAATAATTGCAAAGACCGCAATTACTTTTGTACCAACCTAATAATTATGGAATCACACAGGAAGAACCTTTCCTCTTGTCCACATGGGAGAACCCAAGCTTCTGTGGAAAAAGTGGTGTTTTTTTTTTTCTTTTTTTAAGATTCCTCAGCTAGTGGCAGGCAGACATGGAACTAGAAGTGTGGCTCCTGACCCCCACTGATCATTCCCCATGTGTCAAGAGTAGGAAGCTGCGACCCTCTACCTTATTTTTAGAGGAGAAAACAAAATTTGGTCGGAAAGTTTCTAATATGTAACCATATTGTTCCCAGAAACCAAGATCAATAATTCTGAACTGTATCAAAATGCCACAAGAAAGTAAATGATGCCACCACTTCAACCACAGCCCTGCAGCTTCTAGCTTCTTCTGAGCTCACACCGAGGGTGTGGGGAAACCTATGTGCTGCTAGTTTCCTTTCCCGATTCTTCAGAAACTTAAAGCTGAGAGAAAGGAGCGGAAAGAGCTACAGTAAAACCATGACAGCAAAACTTGTGTCATGCTTTCTGGGTTTCAGCCCCTAGTGTAAGTGATGTACGCATCTCAACTCATTTAATCTCACTCTAACACTTTGAAGTAGGTGGTATTAGGAAACCCATTTTCCAAATGAAAACACTGAGGCTCAACAGGGTGGTTACTTTGCCAAGGTAACAGAGGTAGAAAAACGGGGACCTGGATGGAGCCCAGGCTTTTCCCTGGAGTCTGTCCTCTTGACCTCAACACGGCAGCGTCTTTAGCTCGAGGTGTCAGAACTCTGGGTTCTAGTTTCCCAAATGGGGGCAAGCTTGGCTTCCTGGGGAAGTATGCCTCATGCACAGTCAAGTGTACAGATCTTTCACACACAGCTCATGGGTTTTTTATTTTACAAAGTGAGCACATCCATGTAACCACCAGCTAGGACAAGATGTAGACTATTATCGCTGTCTCAGAAGACTTCTGCTGTTTTAACCATGAACTATTACTGTCTAGATCAGTGTTTCTCCACCTTTTCTTTATAATCTAATCCCTGAGGAGCTTTTTAAGACCTCATTTTCCTAATTGTCTCCTGTGAAATCATAATACCACAGATAGTCTGTAAATCTGTTCATGTGCTGTATGTATGCCTTGAGTTACGCATAAAAGAGTAAGATTTATTTGCCCCCCTACCCCCCAAGAACCACTTGTCGGCCCCTTAGGGACAGTATTGGCCATGGGGAATGCACGCCCTAGGGATGTGTGTTCCTAGGTATGAATGTGGAGGACACAAAGGGACATTTCAGGGTCCTGAATGTGTGCCTGAGGTGTCCACAGCATTACCCCCATGTGCATTTTCCGGCATGATCCCTCGTGTTTTTAAGATTATGAAGAGGCTAAAAGTGTCAGGGATCTTGGCGTGGCAGAGCGAGATCACGTTAGTCGCCAACGTACAGTTTAGCTGCAAAATAAGCCCCTTGACTTGGGCGGCGGGGCCCATGATGGTGGACTCCTCCCTTTCCGAAGCGCTCCACAGGGACTGTCCTTCAGTTGGGGTTGTCCCTGCTCCATGCACGCTGTCACTGTTGGTGTCCACGTTAAACTTAGTGACTTAAAACCACACGTATTTGTCATCTCCTGGTTTCTGTTGGTCAGGGGTCTGGATACGACTTGCCTGGTTCTCTGCTCAGGGTCTCACAGGCTACAATCAGGGCGTCGGCTGGGGCACCAACTGTCTGAGGGTGGGCGTCTCCCAAGCTCCCTGGTGGTTGACAGAACAGTGTGCAGTGGTGGTAGGAATGACGCCCTCGGCTCCAGAGAACCCCCCCCCCCCCCATTCCCTAATGCCTGGTGCTATCCACAGGCAGTTCACAGCATGGAGGTGAGCTTCTCAAGGCCAGCGGGAACTTCTCAGAGCGTGGAGCCTTATACATACTAAGGCACAGGTTTTATATGTATAGACATATAAGTCAAGAGGAGGACACTGCATGAGGCAGGACACTCGGGGTGGGGATCACGAAGGCCATCTTGGAATTCTGCTAACAGTACCTCTGTCTCCTGGGCTTAACCACTGGAAGGTCTTCAGAGAAAGTCTCTCAGGGGAGATAGTTCTGGAGCCTTTGGGGGTTACTCTGTGGGCAGAGATGTCAGTAGCTCGAGGTTCCTGAGGACCTACATGTGTGGCCTTCTGTGCAGAGAGCAGGTTCTGGAGCTGGACTGCTTGGGTCAGAATCCAAGCTCTACTCAGCAACAGCAGTCGAAGTTGGCCCGAGGCCATTTCTGGGGAAAGGAGCTTGAAGTCTCAGGTTGAAGGAGCCTCAGCAGACCCAAGCCGTAAGGGACTGACAGCTGCTAGAAGACGGGGAAGAGTCAGTTTAGCTGTCCAGCCTTGTGTCTCCTAAAGTGAAAGACCAAGAGCAGTAGGAGTTCAGAAGTGCTCCCTGCACAAGCCATGCAGTTGGGGACTACATATGTCCACCTGTCGTCATTTCACCCAAGCTTGGGAATTTCTTAATGAGTTAGTTGGAACACGGATGATGTGAACCTCCCGGCATTTGAACTGGGCTTGTATTATGATTGATGCTAAGATACATGAGGTGTCAGTGAGCCTTGATGCATTAATTTTTAAAAGTGAAAAAAATTAATAAGGCACTAAAATATAAAAGCAACCCTGAGTTCCCATCAGAAATATTGATTATATACTTTGTCAGATATGTTTCCTTTAAATGCCCAAACTCAGGTGCTCAGATTAAAAAGCTGCCTATAATTCATGCCCAAATGTTTCCACTTTAAGAGCTTGAGGACCTACTATACGCCAGTCACTATGCCAAATGGTGTGTATCAGGGAACAAAGCACATGTACTTTTTGACATTGGGGACCTTGTAGTTTGATGGTGGAATGTATATTAAGAGTACCCAAATATTTAAAAAAAATTTTTGGTGAATATTTCTTTTGTTTCTTTAGGCAATATTGTCATTCTCCGGTAGCTAAGTGTTAGCTACTTTCAGTAGCGTTTTTGAGTAACGTATGACTAAATGTTACAGAATGAATGAGAGGTTGTCAAAATACTATTAGTGGCTGAAAGTTCACTTTCTGTGTTTCTATTTGGATTGCTTTTTGAAAACTTCTCACATCTATTCATTACAAAGGAATATAGGAATATAAAAAGATTCAGTAGATCAAAGTGGGAGGGGCAATGATTAGAAAACATTATGTTTGTAACCCAGGGTTTTGAGACTCTTTAGTTAACTGAGTACAGTCCCAAGTGTTTTGCTTGATTTATTTACTCATTTACTCATGTTGATAGAGACACAAACAGCAGGGAGTGGGTTTGTGCTTCCCCTTCTCGTTTTCACCTGGAAACCTGTTGGAAGAGGGACAGGATCACCAGGGTTTCTCCTCCAGATGAGACTAAGGACACGGGCTTGTTTCTCCACCTGCCGAGCCTTGCAAGTGTCAGCCCAGCCCAGTGGGTGCCTCTTGAGGAATGAAGGAATGAATCAAAGAATAAATTGGGAATAAGGACATGAGACGTTGTGCCTATATTTCAAGAGGGGTCCTCCAACTCTGCTCACTAGACAGTTTATCTCAGGAATTAGCAAGGTTTTGATGAGGAGGAGAAGGCAGTAAAATATACCTGTCTCGGGGAGAGTGATATACAAAACAAAACATGAAACTAATGATAAACTCTCTTATTGAAAAAATTCTAATGAACGCTTACTCAGAATAGGATATCTTACAGGCAATGAGGTTTTTTCTGGTGGTTTGGGAATGTGCAGGAGTCATAATGAAAGTATTCAATGTATAGTTCATGGAGAGAACATGGGTTTTCACACTGGCACACTTACTAGTATGAACTATAAATGCTTCATTTGGAAGACCAGATTGATTAGTTAGTCAACATAATGCATTTGACAGTTTTGGGGGAGACAAAATAAGAAAGCTAATTTGAAGCAGTACATCAAAAAAAATGATACTGTGGAAGCTGCAATTACTCTTCAACTAGAAGAAATAAAATTGCCCATCTTCAAAATATGCAGAGTACCCAACTTGCAACTAATCCTGAATTTCAAATCAATAAGGTTTAATATTTCACTAGCAATCATAGGTTGAAATCAATGCTGTCATGGCTCTTTGGGAGAATAGAAGCTTATGAAACAAAGAATTGGAGGCAATCATCCAAGGATGAAATAAAAGCAATATGCTTTGCAAGGGCTTTTGTGAAAGGAAAACATACGGCAACTCAACCCATTCCTCCACAAGGTCTTTTCCTTTCCATTTCAATGTGAGGTTCTGGTGGCTCAAGGAAATAGATTCAAAAGACTTGTAGAAGAAGGAACAGACTATGGAGTGTTTCAGAATGAGCCAGGTTGCGGGGTCTTTCAAACTGGCAACCGTCACATTTATGCTGATAAACTATGAAGCCTGTTACCAGTTAGCTTTTTTCTTGCATAACAAACTACCCTAAAATGGAGTAGGTGACAACAGTAGCCATTTGTTTCACTCATGTGTCTGTGGGTTGGCAGTTTGGGGTGGGCTTAACCAGGCAGTTTTTGTTGCCTCGGCTGGATTCACTCATTGTTTGTAGGCAGCTGCTGGGTTTGCTGCGGCCTGGCTGGTCTAGGGTGGCATCAGATGGGATGGCAAGTCTCCGTTCCATATAGTCTCTCATCCTCCAGCAGGCTAGCCTGGGCTTGGTCTTTGCAGGATTCCAAGGGGTAGAAGCATGCAAGGCCTCTTGATGCCTGAGCCCCAAATTGGCAGACTGTCATTTCTACTTCATTCCTTTGTCGGAAGCAAGTTATAACAACAACCCAAACTCAAGGTATGGAGAAGTAGACACCACTTCTTGATGGAAAGTGTCACAAAGTCACATTATAAAGGGTGTACAATCTGGGGGATTGGAGGAATGTGGCCATTTTTTGGTCTGCCACAGAGCCATTCTTACCATGATTCAATGCTCCCCAAAGCATCAGACTTATGGCAGTTACCCACTGTTGGAAGCAGCATCTCCGCAAAGGGTAACATGTCTGAATGGAGGAAATGGCGTGGATTAGAAATGCTTCTTGATTTCTTCTACGCAGTTTTTCACACCACTTTACAAAAGGAAAAAATAACAAAACAGAAAGTCTTCCCCTAAGGATCCCTGGGGGTAGGTCTTAAGAAGAGGAAGTAAATAAAACAGGATGTTCACTGTAGAATGAAATATCATGGTGATTAATTTTTCAAAGGTTGATTCTCAGAGGAGGTGACACCTTGCATTATGAGAAAGCTGAGGGAGAGGCTCCAGCACCAACCTCTGAGTGCTGTGCGGAGTTTAAACCACTACACATAAAATGTTATGTCTGAGCAGCTGGTAGTGTCTGGGAATTCCTGTACGTAAACATGTGGCTTGGGGGATAATGTTATTTAACCACAGGCGGAGCCTATGTGATGACCATGACCTGTAAATCTTGGCAGTGTCAGCTACCAAACCTGATGGATTAGTGTCCTCAATGGCACAATGACTTCCTGACCTGTGAAGGGGAAGAACTCAAGATGGCTGGCTGAACGTTGCCTTGTCTCACCTTGCTGTGCTGGGTATTTGCTCATGCCTGAAAGTATTCACTGTCTGGTTACCAGTAATTAACCAAGTCCTCAGAAGTGACCACCTGGTGCCTACACTGCCTCCTTGTTACACACATAGGATAGCAAGCCACTTGTCTGTGCAAGAGCAGAAAGGAAAAGAAGGGCGCGCCCACAGGCCTCCCCAGGGCCAAGCGCCCAGGAACTCAGCTCTGAGCCACCTGTCCATCTCCTTGCTCCAGGTGTGTAACTGACCCTCGTTTGGCACCCGTGGCAGACAGACCTCAGGTGGTCCTCACATACCCAGCTGGTGCAGTCCCCTCCTTTGAATGTGTGTGGGACCTTTGACTTGCTTCGAAACAGCAGAATATGGTGAAGGTGATGATGTGACACTCCTGGGATTAGGTTACCTTATATGGCAAAAGTGATGGAATGCCACTCCTGTTCCAGGACTCTGTTGGATGGGCAAGTGGGCAGGGCTGGGCACAGAAGAATTGGAGGCAGTTTCCTCATAACAGTGAGGGTGACAAAGAAGCTGGCGAGTAAAGGGGAACTAAACTGTCACGTTGCTAGGTGTGAGCTGAGAATAACATCTCGTCAAAATAACAGTACAGACAAGATGGAATTTCAAAAGGCTAAATATGGAAAAAGATGCAATGGTGGGAACCTTTAGAATGTCACTAGGGCTGTGCGTGTGCTGCCTGGAGGCCGGGGCTGCGAATCCAACATCCACTGAGGTCAAATGCTGCCTATTCTGTGAAGCCTTCTGTGATTGATTTCCAACCCAACTTAAAGTTCCATGTTACCCTCTCTCCATCCTGCAGATCTTTCTTTGTGCCTCTATTATAATCTACTTCATTGTTCCTTTTAAGGTCGATTACCTATGTGTCTTTAGAAATTAAGCTCCTCTAGGGAGTTTAATTAAGTGATGTGTCACGGTCACTTTTATTTTTCTATCACATCTTGTCTGCATGTACAAAGTACCTTGAAGTAGTAACTGGCTACTGCTTATGTGTTGGCTTTAATGGGCAGGCTATATTTATGGCAATTCTACTGTCAACATATTTATCTTTAACAAACATTTTGCTCTATAGAACCACACAGAGCAATTCTCATTCCAGAAAGGAATAGTTCTCCCAACAGCCCAGCCTATATACTCATGCCTGGGAACTTAGTCCCTTATGTGGCCACATTTGTGTTTAGGTTGCCCAGAAACTCTCTCTGAGCTTCTGTAAATCCCTTCGTCTTTATGGAGCAGGAAGATTGTGTTTTCTCATTTTTTTCTATGTCAGCCTTCCAGCTAGCAGGAGGTTGCCATCTTGCCTCTCTTTGGATAAATATCACCCAACCACATCAACCATTCGTCACTCAGTGTGGTAGCCACATCTTTCACTGGTACTGTTCCCCTTCTAGGAATTATTTCTTATCTGACTTAAAATGCAGTGCCTGACCTAAAGCTGGGTCTCTACCAGCCCACCACATGGCAGGATTATAACTACTTTTGGAGGGGTTCCTGAACATCTACCAATGCCATCCCAAGTCCCTTAGGTTGTGTTATTATTGGTTACAACATATTATGGAAGTTGGGGGCTAGGTCTTCTCTTTTTGAACTGCTCCTAAGCCAAGATTCTTGCACCGTGTACTGTGTTCTTGATTTTGGAATCAATGACAGAACTTTACATGCCTTCCTAGCAGGATGAGAACATGTTGGATCTTGATTCCTTAGTTTAATGTGTTTGCAATCTCGCTCATATTTATGGCCTTCAGTGTTCTAACAAGCATGCCTCATACAACACTATTCAAGCCACTGATGGTCTTGCTGAGCAGAACAGGGCCCAAGTCTCCTGCCAGGGTGACATCGCTCTATTAATCAACACTTTGAATATGCTTGTTCAACCCGTGACTAATGCACTTAACTGTGCTCTAATCCCCCCATTTCTCCATCTTGTCCACAAGAATATCCCGAGCAACTCTGTCAAGGGGCTTGCTGAAATCCAGATCTGCTGATCGCCCAGCCTAATAACCCTATCAGGAGAGGAAACGAGATTAGATTGGGATGACTTGCTAAGAGCCGGCAGCCACTTGGCAGTCGCTGTTTTCTTGTCTCTGAGCTCACAGATCAACCCATAATGATTAGTTCTCGTGTTCTGCCAGGAATCAATATTAAGCCCACTGGTCTGTATTTCATGGAATATCCCTTCTTCTCCCCTGTCTCCCTCCTTATCTCCAAATCCTGCCCCCTCCCCTTTTGAAAATTGACCATTCTCCCGGCCTCAACTCTTCAGGAATCTTTCCTTCTCTTCCTGCTTTCTCCAGGAATCTTCTATCATTTTCATGTCACCTGATAATTCCTAGGGATGTCTCTTACTGTCTTCCAGCCTCAGTTTCCTCCTCTGGTGACAATAATG
Organism: Rhinolophus sinicus; assembly: GCF_057876585.1. NCBI lineage: Eukaryota > Metazoa > Chordata > Mammalia > Chiroptera > Rhinolophidae > Rhinolophus > Rhinolophus sinicus. The sequence continues at coordinate 8,097,032 of NC_142517.1, forward strand.
CCTCAATGAACCCCTGTGGTCACTTTGAGAACCAAATAAAGAAATGTATGAAAGCTTCTACTATGTTATAATGGATATGCATAATTGTTAATTGAAAAAACTGCAAAGAACCATAGAAATAAAATTTGTTTACTATAATTACATGTAAGATATCCACAGATACGCACAGTACTTTTCTACAAGGCCAAATAAATTACATTTTGAGTTTTGCTGTGTGCCATCCTAATTTTAGAAAGGTGTTCTTCAAAGAATCTAAAAACCTTTGACCTGATTGTCTATTTGAATTTAGCTTACCCTAAAATCAGATTTAATAGGAACCTAACGTTTTATTGCACCCCAGTTGCTTAGTTCTCATCAAGGAAATTTATGATTGTTGACATAGTTTGCACAAGTATTTCTTTCTTTCTTTCTTTTTTTTTTTTTTTGCTGGTTGAGGTAGATAAATTGAATGATTGTGTTTTGGATTAAACAGTATGGTATTTGGAACCTGAAAAAAAATTCAGTTAGAGAGAGAGTGGGTGAAGGAGATCTATTGGAAAAACATTTCTTAATGGAAATAAAATTTGCGTGATAAGTGCTAATTATGATGTTTCTGCTGTTAATTGGCAAATTGCCCAGAAGTAGTAACCATGTTTCTCTTATCTCAACCAAACTAATAGTATTCTTCCTCCTTACAACTCAGAGTATGCTCTTCACCCTTCTAGAAGGAAAATAAGTTTTTAACCTGGGTTAACACCTGATTTTACAAAAGGGGGAAACTGAAGCACCTAGACACTAAGTGACTGGTTCAAGGTGACTCATTGGGGAATGGCTGAGCTGAATCTCACAGCCAAGGTCTCTTGGCTCCAGGTCTCTGCCATTTGCAATCATCTGTAGCTTCACTGACAGGTTTGGAGGTGACTCGTTGTGGGTCTTTTGCTTCTAATTCCAGTGGATGATGGCCAGAAAAAAAAAAAAAAATCCTATGAGTGGTTGTCATCCAGGCTTTCCCTGCCATTTAACTTAGTCCTTGGAAACATGAAGGCTTCAACTCTGTGTTGTCTGGTGCCCAGGGCAACGCGAATGCTGAGATGACAACATGCATCTCTGTGATGCACAAATTAGAGCTGATTGATGGAAGGCCACTAATAAAATGTCACATCTTATAGATGTGGATGGGCCACCGGGCCAGTGATAAAGTGAGACTGGTGGGCTCTGACATCCACGCGGCTCGCCGGATTATTGACAGTGGGAGATAGTATTGATCGAGCTGCCAAGATGATCCTATTATGCAATTAGAATATTAGATTTGCATTTTTAATTCCTTTAGAAGAAATTGGCTGAGGCAATTATGGCAGGAAAATATTAAGATGGATCCTGCTCCGTTGAAAATAAGAACTCAGAAGAAGCTTTTAGGAAGATGCAGTCATTATCAGAGAAAAGTTTTACTTATAAGAAGAGGGCAGCAGGGATGTAATAAAAACAGAAAGCTAGGCAAGTTGGAAGGGCTCAAGGAAACCAAATTTCTGTTGTGGAGGAGTGAAATCACCTGACCCTAGGACACAGTTTAGATGAACCAGTGTTTTCGATTGTGTTCCATGTGAAACCAGGCCACACTTAGGGCGTCTCATGGGCAGATCTCCAGATTTTTCCTGACAGCCTCTGGGCAGGGTTGTGTTCCCATTTTCATGCTGGAGACACATTTCCTATACCAGCTTAGCCCGCTTACGGGTTTCTCTTTAAGAAACTTACTTTCTGTCGGGGTTTTTGTGGCTGTTTAGCTCCATGGGCAACTGAATGTCCTTCCTCTGCATTAATAATATTTTTTAAATTATTGACTGTAATGCAGGGACTCAGCTCCCGCTCCCCACACAAGAACACAGGATATGGTGAGGTCCGAAGGGAACACCAATGGAGCCACAGGTAGGGGGTTCATACCACTTGTGGGGACAGAGCCAGGAGTGCAGTTTCCAGGCTCTCGGCCTCACGTGGAAAGGTGCTGTCTTGGGTAGTAAATGGCCATCAACTGTGATTGGATGGCCATCAGCTGTGACTAGTTGGCCGTCAGCTGTAACCAGTGAGCCATTGGCCACTAATATAACTGCTGTGGCTACGCTAGCAGAAAAATAGGGGCCTAGCAAGAAGATGGTGGCTGGCAAGCGCGGATTGCAGTTAGCACGGTGGAGTGTGGGTTGCGGATTGCAGAGAAGTGGACGGCAGGTTGCGGATAGTGTGGCTCCTGCTTCCTGTGTCTCCAACCCAGCCACCAGCGAGACTAAAGTGGTGTAACTCCCCTACCTACGGCTCCGTGGGTGTTCCTTTTTGGCCTCACCATGTCCTGCATTCTTATGTGGGGAGTGGGAGCTGAGACCCCGCAGGCCGCTCCGCATGACACCACTATATTCTCGATGGCGGCTGGTCGAGACACAAAAGCAAACATCCGCCAGTACCCCAACGAGGGGACTTCCTGCACCCCAGTCTCGCTGGCGGCCGGGCGAGACACAGGAAGTAGGATCAACACGATCCGCAGTCCACAATCTGCTTGCCAACCACACTTGCTAGCTGCAATCCACGCTTGCTAGTGTAGCCACAGCAGGTATATTAGTGGCCAATGGCTAACTGGTTATAGCTGATGGCCAATTAGTCACAGCTGATGGCCATCTGCTACCAGAGCCAGCACCTGCTCTCTGGGACTCCGTCCCTACATTGACTCAATTTATAATTGAGTTTAAGTGGGAAATGTTTAATATCTGATGTACTACCCTGTTTCTCCGAAAATAAGACATAGCCGGACAATCAGCTCTTATGTGTTTTTTGGAGCAAAAATGAATATAAGACCCTATATCATATCATATATCATATCATATCATATCATTATATAATACCCGGTCTTATAGTAAAATAAGACCGGGTCTTATATTCATTTTTGCTCCAAAAAACACATAAGAGCTGATTGTCTGGCTAGGTCTTATTTTCGGGGAAACACGGTAGTAGGTGCTTTTAAAGCACAGAGCTGCCTCCTTTTGGAGTGTGGATGGCATTTGTTCCATCAGGGCTGTCCAGGTCCTATCCGTGGTCTACACCATTCCAGAGCCCTTGGGAGAATTTCTGGGTAAGCTGAAGTGAGGACATCAGATAAGTAATTAAAACCACAGTGAAATTGCAAGTCAGATGATGTCTGCATGTTTAGTATAGGGGTTAAGAACCTTGTTCTGTGAGGCAACAGATAGTAAACACTTTAGGTTTCTGGGGACACGCACAGTCTCTGTTTCACGTCTTTCTGATCCATTCAGCTGACTGTGCAAAACCCAAATTGTTGCATTTGGCCTGCAGGCATTAGTTGGCTGAGCCCTGGTTTTGTGGACAGTTCATGCCGCCCAAATTGTTCCCTTGGGGTTATTGGTTGAATGCCTTTTACATGGCAGAATATCAAGGGGGAAAAGAGGAGTCTTCTGGAGCTTCCAGGGCAATGGGAGAGGCAGACATGCAAGAAGTCACAATAAAACAGGGTAATTGGTATAATAAGGGAAGGACCCCCAGCAGAGGGCCAATCCTCCACCCCCAGCCCAAAGAACACAGCCACAATGGGAAGATTACTAGGTTTCAGTGCTCAGAGCTTTCCAAAATGCAACGGAGGAGGAAGGTATGCTTAACAAAAATCCAGACAAGCTTTCCAGAGGTCACTCACTGCATTTGAGCTGAGATTTGAAGGAGTTTGAACAAAGAAGGGGCAATACTGCTCCTGCAGATGCACAGAGGAGAACATGGTGTATTCAGTGCCTCTGCTCGTCAGGCTAAGGCCATGTGACGAAGGCTGAATGGGTCAGGGAGGGGTCTGACGCACAGACACCATATTGGCCAGGAAGACATGCCCCCCTCCCCCGTGAAGGTATTTAAGGAGAAACTAGGATGGAGACGCAGGTGTTATTGAGAGGTAGATTTGTGCTCAGTAGAAGGGAGACACTGTTCTTCAGAGATTGGTTCTGTTTGTCCAGTCATCAGACATGTGTTAAAGCCCAGTATATGCGGGACATGGCCTGGGCTGCTAGGGCCAGAGGGGGCTTGAGAACATAACCTGCTCTCCAGAGGCCTCACAGGGGAGCTCCAGAGTGGATGCTTTGTGGGAGGAGGTGAACTCCCTAGAGGTCTGTGGGTACAAGGAGAGTGATGTCATGAATAAATATGAATGATGTATTTAAAACACACGTGATGACTTTGAGAGGCTTTAGGAAGCTTTAATTTCACAGAGAAACAAATTGCTGAGCAGGACTGATTCTGGTCATAGACTCTGTCCTGGGAAACTTGCCCCGGCCTTTCTGTGCAGATGGTCAGATTCATTCGGTCCCTGGGTTCTGCTGAGCTTTTTCACCTGATGTAGTCATTTCTTGGGCCTGCTGTAACAGATTGCCACAAACTGAGTGGCTTAAAACAACACAAATTTATTTTCATATAGTTTTGAAGGTTAGAAGTTCAAAACCAAGGTGTCAGCAGAGTTGACCTTCTGGGAAGTCTGAGGGAGAATCTATCCCACGCCTTTTTCCTAGCTTCTGGCGACCCTTGGCATTCCTTGGTTTGTAGATGCTTCACTCTGATCTCTGCCTCCATCTCACGTCTTCTTCCCTGTGAGCCCGTGTGTCAACTCCCGTTACCTTTCTCTTATAAGGACACCTGCCATTGGATTTACGCAGGATCCCCCCAAAGCCAGGATGCTCTCATTTTGAGATCTTGAATATGTGCAAAAAGTATATCTGCAAAGACTCTTTTTCCAAATAAGATCGATCACATTTCCAGGTTCCAGGGGCTGTGACTTAGACATATCTGTTTTGGGGACACAGTTCAGCCCACTATACCAGATAAGTAACGGCCCCTGGGATCTTTAAAGACCATTCTGGTTGCATCCGGGTTGTCTACTGTGTGACAGGGAGAAGAAGCAGCTCCCCGGGGCTTGGGGCTCCTTCATATAACTCACTGGGGAGCGTGAGGGCACTTCTGTGTAGTTGTAGCTTCCGAGTGACTTCAGGAGAGGGACTCCTGTGAGTACAGGAGCCCATGAGAATCAAGGAGCGACAACGTGTGTCCCTTAAGCCAGCTTCTTGAAGCAAGGCTGCTCCTGTAGCTCAAAGTGGTCATGTCAGCATTGTCAGCCTGGAATCCAAAAGACAAAGATAAATGAAGTAAAAATGTAGTGCTCCTGATTTATCAAAGGATTCCACCTAATGAATCCATCACATTCAATAGAAACCACATTAGCAATTCCTGTTATTGGTCTTCCCCTCCCCAAAGCCCCTGAGGTCCACTCCAGTGTCTGCATGATCCATTCAAGGAAAAAGAATGCAAAGTTTAAATAGATTTCTTTGGTAAGTCTCAAATGCTTGGACAAAAAAATGCAAAACAGTGCAGACTGGGGTGGTGAACAGACCTGTATTTTTTTTCTTCTTTTCTATTAAAGGACTAGTGAGGTGGTTGTTACACAACCTGGTAGAAAAATGGAGGTCCTTATCAGTTACTAGAGCAACAATATGGCATTCTGAAAAAGTTTGCTTCAATGTTTCGTCCCTTTAATAGCTGTGGCATGTTCTTGGTAATTTCTACAATGCTATTTCTCCATTTCTGGGGTTATACCTTTGCTTCCTTGTTTTAAACAGCATGGCTAGATCCTGACTCTCAGTAAAGGCAATGCGTAAGATGTTTGTTTAGTTGGGTTCAGCACACGTGAATTAGCACCCACTGGTATCCGGCTCCGTGCCAAGCCTGGGATTTAAGATGATGACTAAAACTATTTAGATGTACGGTGGAGTATGCATGTGATTTTTCCTCTGAATATCCTTGACAGTTCTTGACAGGAGAGCTTGACAGTCTCCTGTATATTTGTGAGATTGATTTTTGATGTGTGCTTTTGGATGATAATGAAATGGGGGTGCAACAGGTGAAGACAGTGCTGTGGAATGTTCACCCCAGGTCTGTCCTTACCTTCTTCAGCTTTCAGTAAATCGGATAAAATGCCGTAAGCCCTTCCCTCCTGCACTTTCGAAGGAAGCACAAGCTGTTAATCCGAGGCTGCTGATGGCAGCACAGGACACCATTAATTGGGTCCGTGCTGTTTTCTGTATAGACTGAAGCTTGATTTGGGTGTCAGCAAGTTGAAACTCAAGCACATCCATCTTTCCTGTAAATTTGGCCATTCCCATTTCACCCCCACCCGTTGTAGTCAATACTGCTGCTTTTCATTAAGGTTCTTCTGTAAGAAAGGGAAACACAGAAGAAGAGCCTTTTCATTTCCTTTAACTTTTAGAGTCAGTGCTGCCAGTGGAAATATGATGCAATGCAATTAACATTTGCTAATGGAAAGAGACAGGTGAAATTAATTTTAAGGGTATATTTTATTGACCGCGGTATACCCAAAATATTTTAATTTTAATGTGTAATCGATATAAAATTATTAATGAGATACTTTATGCTTATTTTTCTCATATGGAGGCTTCAAAATCTGGAGTGTTCTTCACATTTGTTGATTCGAACCAGCCACATCTCAAGTACTCAGTAGTCGCATGTGGTTAGTGGCTATGATATTTGACATTGCAGTTATAGATGAAAATGTCAGTACTGACTTTTGATAAAAATAACATATTAGTCTTTTTAAAGACGCATGGATGGGTTAAAGAAAATGGGTTACTTTGGGTGCTGTTTAGGACTATGTTGCCTGAGAAGAAAAAAATTAGCGTTTTCACTGTAGAAATATCATCAAGCTTGAGTGTGTATGAATGTGTGTGTGTGTGTGTGTGTGTGTGTAAACACAAAGGTGTACACGTAGGCTGATATTTTTAACGTTCTGCAGTGAAGGACATGAATTGATAACTGGCTTAAATCTGTCCTGATTGAAACTCTAGCCTAAAACCACTTCAGGGCTAACGTTAGGTACTAACGTGTTAGGCGTTAGTACCCCATCAGAATTACCGCATAATTATTAGAAAAAACAAAAGTGGTCAGTTACAGATAGTGCACTGGGAGTGTGCATGGCTATGCCCACGTGTGGCCTGGAACTTGTCATGTTGTTGTGTGAGGAAAAGAAAGATTGAGAACTGCCAGTTTGGAGAAGAGAAAAAAAATACACCAAAAGTCTGCTTGCTGAGGCCCCAAATTTATCCTGCTTTCATGTTGATTATCTAGTGTCTTTATATTCCTTTGGATGTGGCGTTCATTTGGATAGTATCATCCTCACCTGTCCTCATCTTGCAATGTGAAAAGTGCTACATTCTTTTCACTTTTAAACCCCCCAAATAAGGGTGGGAATCACAAACAGAGAAGGAATCAAGTATTGCTGAGTTTCTTAGGGAGTCACAAACTTGTATGAGACACAAGTGCACACGTGGCTATCCCGCGTGCACGCAGACCATTCATTCCAGCCGTCCCCACTTCCTTCTCTCACCCACAAAACACACGGGACCGTCTTGTTCAGACTCAGCTGCTGGTGTAATTGGCTCGCTAGTGCACGTGCTTGAACCAACTCAGGAAGTAAGTCAATGCTATCAGTCCGCACTCTCCCCCATTGTGAGGTACCAGGTGACATTAGTCAGAATGTCTCATCCAGAACATCATGGCTGAAAATGATCTTAGATATCACCAGTTCATCTTCTCATGTGTCAGGAAATGGAGGCACAGAGAAGGCCCACGGTCACACAGTCAGTCAGTGGCAGACCTGGGAGCAGCACTCAGGGCTCCTGGCTCCTCTCCAGTGCGTTTCACACTGAGAGAATGGAGGGGGAAGGTACATAAGTCAGGCGACCACTTCTCAGTCAGGGTGCCTTCAGGAAATAACATTCAGTCTAGGCACTTCAAACAGAGGGAACTTAATCAAGGAGACACAGGCAATATAAGAGCTAAGAAAGCACTCGGCAATCAGTGGTTGGCAACGAGAACATTCCACCACCACCCCTGAGGCTGGAAGGACATTGCCAGGGTGGGAACTTTCTGATGGGAGCTGAGAATCCAGAGTGGAGGGCTGTCTGGCGGGCGACTCAGGCACTGGGGGAGGCTCTGTTACAGGTGGAGGAAGACTCTGTCTTACCCTTGTTGGCTATTGGATGAAGCTACTTAGAAGCCAGTTGGCAAGAGACATGGGAAATGCAGGGCAGAGCAGCGCAAGGGTTGGGTGAAGATCTGGGAACAAATAGACACCTACCACCACAGATGGATAACCTTACCACACATTTATCACCTGGTTATATTTCAAAACTAATTTTAGAAATCACTTGTACACCAAGCTCACAATAACTATGGTGAGTGGAGACGCCAGTTGAGAAGCCACATTTCGCCATCAATGTCGACAGTCAAGGGCTCGCCACACCCATCACCCCATTGGCCTTACTTTGGTATATCCTCATCCATTTCTATCTTGAGGTGTTGGATTTCCCAGTTTCTTGTCCAACTCTATAGCTTTGTTCTTGGGTGTTAATTTTCTGCTTAGGGCTTTCTGCAAATTGCTTCTCTCAGCTTTACAATTTGGAGCAACTGAGGTGGTCCCTTGGGTACAGGATGAACCAGAATTCACGACTGAAAGGGCAGGTTGGCATAAGAGAAGTGTTTTTGTTTGTGTTTGTTTTGGGTGGTAAGATACATTTTAAATTATTTCTAGCATTAATGATCCATGGCAGGAAAGAGTTACTCTGTACCAGTGCCATGGAGGAAAAGCAACTAAAGCACAGGGAAAGAGCCATCTCTGAGGATTTACTAAGTTCCAGGAGCTCTCTTAAATGCTTTGCATCTATGAACTCAACCTTCAGACTCATGCTATGTGACAGAAACGATTTCCCCCAATTTGGAGATGAGGACCCCGATGGACAGAAAGGTTTAAGGAGCATGGCCAGGTTGGCAGGGTGATGGGCACTGGGGCTGTGTTTGGAACCAAGGCAGCTTGACTGCAGAGTCCATATTCTTAACCACTAGTTGTGCCTTGCTCAAATTATGTCAGTGTATGTGGGTCCCCCCCACCCTGGGGGTGGTGGTGGTCCTAGCCCTGAAGCATTGGGCTCTCATTCCCAGGGGGCTGGTGGTATTGGCGAGGAAGCCGCTGATGCTGAGAGGACGTGCTGAGTGCCCCATTATTGCAGGGCACTTAGTTGCTAATTGCCATTTAATCACAAGATGAATACAGTTATTTCTTTTCTCCCTCTACCCACGTGCCAGTGAGATGGTAATTGCTTCTGAACTGAGTGTGGAACATGTGGCTTTGCGCGGAGCTGGAGCTAAATGCCACGACCCTCCTTTGTGCCACCACATTCCTGGCAGCGACTGTTACCCATGTGGATAATTAAACACATCCCTTAGGTGTGTGGTGCTCAGCCCAAGCTTCCCCTTTCCCTGAAATGATGATTCTTGCCTCTCTGGGAAATTTGATTTTTAAAAACACAAAATTTGAAACTTTTCTTTGGGAAATTAAACAGCCCCAATTTTTGTAGAGGTGACTTTACATTTTGGCCAACAAGTGTGACAGAAAACCTTGCATTTGGATCACTCTGAATTGAAAACAAGTTAACCTAGACAGTTTGTTTCTTTCTTTCTTTTTTTTTTTTTTAAGTTAAGGATCTTTTTTTTTTTTTTTTTTTTTTTTAATTAAATTTATTGGGGTGACAATTGTTAGTAAAATTACATAGATTTCAGGTGTACAATTCTGTATTACATCATCTATAAATCCCATTGTGTGTTCATCACCCAGAGTCAGTTCTCCTTCCATCACCATATATTTGATCCCCCTTACCCTCATCTCCCACCCCCCACCCCCCGCCCCCTTACCCTCTGGCAACCACTAAACTATTGTCTGTGTCTATGAGTTTTTGTTTCTCATTTGTTTGTCTTGTTCCTTTGTTGTTTTTGGTTTAAATACCACATGTCAGTGAAATCACATGGTTCTCTGCTTTTTCTGTCTGACTTGTTTCGCTCAGCATTACTCTCTCAAGATCCATCCATGTTGTCACAAATGTTCCTATATCATCTTTTCTTACTGCCGAATAGTATTCCATTGTGTATACATAGACAGTTTGTTTCTTCATAGCCTCCTGTTTGCAGATGTTGTACGGAGTTGAAGAGGGATTGCTTTTTGTTTTCTGTCATTTAAAGTTTGAAGATGTCATTTAAAGTTTGAAGTACGGAAATGCAATCTATTGGTTTATCCTTCCCTAAGAAGTCTTTCCTCCTGGTGACTTTAACTTGGGGTTTATGTACTAGTCACAAAGGGCAATGAAGTGAGCTGGCTAAGTGACCTGTCTAAAACAACTCAGTGAAAGAATGCAGGCTTCTGTCAAACATCACAGGTGATACCGGCCCTCAGCCTGTGAGGACCTAATCAGCGTGGTCCAGGTTTGGAATAAATGTGCAGATGCAAAATAGGTCAGGTGAGCAATAAACTAGCCGAATGTTCAAAAGCAAGTCTGCAGCCCCAATGCAGTCACAGGGCTGTGCAGGGGCCTTGTGAGTGAGGGAGCCGTGACAAATGTCTCCTGTGAGGTGGCAGTCAAATTTTAATTGGTCACTGAGGTCTCAGTTTGTGGTTTTTATGTTGGGACTCCCTGTGTGTGGTTATCTGAGTGACTTACAAGAAACCTCCAAATCTCAGTGTTTTTACACAATAAAGGCATGGTTCTCAAACTTCAGAGGATCAAAATCACCTTATTAAGAAACAAACTGCTGGACCAGGCTTCCAGGGTTTCTGATCGAGCAAGTCTTGGGCTGGGGCCTGAAAACTGGCATTTTTAAAAAGTTTCCAAGTGGTGGTGAGGCTGCTGGTCAGGCAATCAGGTTTGAGAACCAGTGCATTGCGGGCTCATTTCTCCTCCCGTCGGAGTCCAATGTGGGTATTTCTGGCTGGGCACTTCTCCTCCAAGTGGTACTCAGGGACTTTCACTCCTTCCATAGAAGGTCTGCCTTTCCCTAAGCCCCTGGACTCCTCTTCTGCAGGCAGCTGGCCGCACGTGGAAGAGAGAGAGTGTGGGGGATTGTGCCGGAGTGTCCTAGGGGCCAGGCCTGGAAGTGGGTAGATTACTTTTGCTTACATCCTATTGGCTAGAATCAGTCATGTGGCTCTACCTAATTGTAAAAGGAAGCTGGGTGCTCAGGAAGAAAAGGAAACTGAGTCTGATGAAAATACAGCCATTTTTGGCGCCATCTAAGTTTATGCAAGTCCTCCTTGTACCTTTCTCCTTCACCTAAGACACTGGGAAAGTATGTGTTAATCATGAATTTTGAAAGTTGAATGATGTTTCTTGACCCAGCCGGATCTATTCCCGAGTACTGGCAAATGGAATTGGTGAAGCCTGTTGCCCGTGTTCTTTTGGTGGATGAGGACACCATGATAGCAGTTCACTGAGGTGAAAGGTCGCCTGCACTGGAAGCAAGACCAAATCTAGCATGGGAGTCCCCCTCTGTGCCAAGTTTCAATTTCTCGTCTCTCTGCCCTGATTTGTGACACTGGAGCCGGACCCTATCAACATTTCTCCGTTGCCCTCTGGCCAAGTGTTAATTTCATTACTTCAGGGTTCTGGAGTGGCAGTGCAAGGTGAAAACACTGCTTCTGAGTTCTGGGATGCCGTTATCATCCCTCACTGCACTAGCCCAGCCACGCAGCCAAGTTCCAGCTGCACCTTCAGACCATGTTCCTCCCACAGGGCCCACTTCCTAGATGCTTTTCCCACCCACACCCCCTGCAATGACAGGCTGCTTCTCCAGCCCACCTCTGGCCTTTGCCTTCCAGAAAGTTTCTCAACACCAGCAGCTTGCAACTTCCTGTGGTAGCTGAGCCCTCTCTGATGAGGTCTGAGTCTCAGCCTTGGGTGGCAACAGGCTTGGGTGGCAAAAGGGGGCTTCGTTCCTAATCCTTGGTCCCTTTATCCACTCTCCCTTAGCCTAGAGATAATGGCTACTCTTTTGTACATGCTGCTTCTTTAGGGTCCTTTTTAAGCCTTTTTTCATAGTTAAACCCCTTTTATAGTTAACATTATATTACATTTCTTTATATTATACTTCCCTTGTGAAAATGTGGGAGCGATTTCTATCTTTTGACAGTACCTTGACAGATACGACCTCCTTCAGGTGACTTTTGTTGTAGAAAGACACAGTTGAATGTCTATCCTTTCAAATCAAAACGCAGGACAGCAAAACTGTGCACACTCAAAGCTCACTTCCATCCAGGGCCTCCTTTATCCTTTGCTCTCATGATGTTGATTTCCTGCCCTGAGAAAGGCTGGTATTCTTGTCAAAGATCCAACAGGAATCGGGTGAGTGGGTCTGCAAGTCTCAGACTTCTAGACTCAGAGTCTAGCGCCTCAACAAGCAGGGGCTCCCTGGGGTGAGGCCCTGGGTAGGATTCCCAGGTTAGCCGGGGACATGAGAAAGAGGAAACACAGGCCCATCGGTAACCAGAAACCAACGGTGCTGCCTCAGTCTGTGTCCGAGGGGGAAACTATTGAGTGAACTGTGTGGAACAACTGGGTCTTTGGCTTGGCTTGTTCCAGTACCACAGCAGCAGGGAATCAATAAATCCTAAAAAGAAAATAAAAAAAAGTTTCGAGCCAAAGTTGAATCAACACACACAATCTAATTTTAGGCCCCAGAAAATAAAAGGTCAGCATAGAATAAGGATAATAATAACAACAATAATTCCAGTCATCATTAGCTATTATTTCTTTTTCTCCTCAGAGGATGGATCTGTGCCAATGAAATTTTCGGGGCCAACTCTGCTTCCTTTCTTGTGAGCTAACCTTGGTTTCCCAGACAGGACACACTGAGGCATCCCATCTGCGGCAGGCTCAGTGTTGGACAATGGCAAACTCATTCCTGTGACTCAGGGACCCCGAGGAAGCGTTTTAATAGGAAACCCCTCCCCTATTGCCCCTGCATCTGAAATTTCACCATAAGAGCCTCATGGAAGACCATTCTCAGACTCCCTCAACCCTTTCTAAAATTGTGGTGAAATTCGCATAACATAAAATTAACCATTTTAAAGTGAAGTGCATTAAATACATGCACAATATTGTATAACCACCATCTCTGTTTTGTTCCAAAACATTTTCATCACCCCAAAAGGAAACTCTCTACCCACTAATCAGTCATTCCTCAGTTTCCCACCATCCAGCCCCTGGCAACCACCAGTCTGCTTTCCATGTCTGTGAGTTTGCCTATTCTGGGCATTTCACATAAATGGACTCAGAGGACATGTGGTCTTTTGTGTCTGACTTCTTTCACTTGTTTCAAGGTTTATTCATGTTGTAGCATGTATCAGTAGTTCATTCTTTTTTTTATGGCTGAACCCAAATGGTCATCAGTGGATGAACGAATAAGAAAATTGTGATGTATACATACCAACTTCTTTTTAAATGGTTTTTAAATCATCTCCTGAAATGGAGGAGATAACACGTAGGAACATTGCCACTGATATTTACTTTGAATGAGATTATCTGATAAAATTATTATACTTGGGCTAGAAGGACCAGGGAAAATTTCAGGTAGAGGGGACTCTCAAACTACAGAGCGATGGTGGAGGGATGAGGGTAGAAAGGCCAACTACAATTTAGCGGAAGTCTGACTGGTTCGAGTTCTAGGAAGTTATTCCTATGGGGTATCTCTGACTAATGCAACATTACATCGCTGAGTGCAGAATCAAAACATACACACCCCTTATTCTCAAAGACCAGTGTGCTACAGATGAGCTGGGTGAGAGAAGATCTGCCTTCTTATCCAGCACACCTCTGGGCCAAGTCTTCATTAGATAAATATACCGTGTTTCCCTGAAAATAAGACCTCGTGGGACAATCAGCTGTAATGTGTCTTTTGGAGCAAAAATTAATATAAGACCCAGTCTTATTTTACTATAATATAAGATCGGGTCTTATATAATATGATATAAGACCAGGGCTTATATAATGTGATATAGTATAAGACCGGGTCTTATATTAATTTTTGCTCCAAAAGACGCATTAGAGCTGATTGTCCGGCTAGGTCTTATTTTCGGGGAAACACAGTATTAGTTGTGGAGCGCATAACCTCATCAGCCCCAAGTGGGTGTAAGCTACACCGCTGATTGAAGCTGCTCCTGGGTGACTCTCTGGTGATGGCACTTAAAGCAGATGCACGGTCTATGCTGAGTTGAGTTGAGTTTCCACCCCTCATGTGGGACAATAAAATACCTTTGGAAGGAAATAGTCCAAGAGTCAAGGAGACAGATTCCCTCTTCGTCTTCATTGGGAGTTAATTTGCTGGCAATTACAGTGTCTTTACCATACACTTAGACTCTCATTCATTTACACTCCAGGAAGAAGGATGGCTCTTTATGACTTTTTTATTTAAATTATTGATGCTTAAAACCATGAGCCATTCATTTCCTGCTTTCTCAACATTGGTAATTGACTAGTTGAAGGCAGGTGTGGGTTTGAGAAAGCTGTTTAGTTGGCAAGAGGAGTGATCGTTGAGGGGGCCGTGCTGTTAATTTTGCCCACAGATGATTATCAATCATCTAACACTCTAGTCTCTGCATTGGAACACACAGGTGATTCCTTGTGCATGGCTATTTTCCCTAGAAGCAATGCCAGGGTTGTGGTGTGGGTTATCCCTATCCCGCGTGCATGCGTGTGTTCCCTATAGGGTGTGTGTGTGTGTGTGTGTGTGTGTGTGTGTGTAAAATCTCTAAGGTAAGTGCTGAAGTACATAGATGTCTTTTTCTCTACTTACTCTTTTCTCTGGACTTCCTGTAGTCAGCCAGTGAGTGGTAAAATCTTCTACCTAGTTCTGCTTGTAAGCAGCTCACTCTTAGGAAGACCACATAGAAATAGCTGCAGAAGGAGGAAAGGCAAAAGAAATTTAAGTGAGGCAAGGTGTGCAGCCACCAGAATCTAAAAACCTTAAGTTGGAAGTAATAACATTTTGGTTCACATACGTCAACTTTATTAGAGAGAGAGCATGGCATGAGTAAAGCAAACATTTTGAGAGTGTACCATGTTTTAGGAGATGTGCTATACTCTAGAGAAGAAGAATAAATGGTCCTGAACCTCAAGAAATACTCAAATTTATCAGGGGAGAATGAGTCTTAAATGTCAAATCATAGAAACATGATTGTTATAATCAGAGAGAACAAATAACAGGGAGTCTAGAGGAGTAAACTGTCCATTTTGGAGGAGATGGGAGATGATAAGGGTGAAAGGAAGTGACATTTGAGTTCAAGCTGGAAGGGTAAGTGAGATTTGTCAGGTAGAGAAGGTATTCCAGGAGTGTCTAAATGAGAAGACACCAGCTGGCTGTTGGTTGGTTAATGAGAGGCATTTAGAAGGCAACTGAAATCTTTTGGGAGATTTAGGAGAAGGCAACGATGGTGGGAATGCTGAGTGGGACTGATTCAGGCAGACATTTGGTGATAAGTGGTGGCTATTGGGGCACCCATGGATGCAAGGGTTTGGGGAGAGAGAAGAGAGACAAGGATGATTACAGTTTCCAGCTTAGGGGTACAGATG
Organism: Rhinolophus sinicus; assembly: GCF_057876585.1. Taxonomy (NCBI): domain Eukaryota; kingdom Metazoa; phylum Chordata; class Mammalia; order Chiroptera; family Rhinolophidae; genus Rhinolophus; species Rhinolophus sinicus. The sequence goes on from NC_142517.1 coordinate 8,112,502, forward strand.
GACACTGATACACTTAACAGAGGTAGAGAAGGTTGGAAGAGGATAATGATGGATTCAGTTTGGGCTGTGGTAAGTTTGAACTTTCCAAGAGATACTGTGGGAGAGATGGATGCTTGGCTTTGGGCATTGTGCCCTGGTGGTCAGAATAGAAGGTGACTCTGATGACTCTATAGATATTAACACATCTTGTTTCTAATTTTAAGCAATTAGCATATCTGGGGATGACATTAGAATTTTTAGCATTTATTCTTGAAACCCTCATTAATGCATTCTTGATCATTTTTTGTTTTCTTTGGTTCAAAGAATAAAGTCCCCTCATTAATGTGTTAGTACTTTATTTGATGATGTGTTATGTTTCTGTTCTTTTTTTCAGCCTCTGGAGAAAGGACCAACACATTTAAATTATATACTACTACTAACATATTGTGAGTTTCTGAAATCGCATTTATGTTTGTTTGTAAATCCAGTATAAAGTGTTACATAAAAATTCAAAGTGGGTTAAAAGGAAGCACCTAAAGAATTACTTGTCAGTAAATCTCTTTTTCTCCCTGTAGTGTAAGACAAAGGAAGTAGTCACTAGCAAAAATAACTAATAGCCTAATGATATCATTCAATTGTGTGGCAGTAAGGGAGGGGACTGGTGTTTCCAACTGGCCTTTTGTCTGCCTCTTCTGCTTGTGACATGCCATAGCTCCCCATGGATAGAAGAATAAAGTCAAAACATTTCAAGCTGGTTTTCAGGTGTCCACTGGTCTGGACACCCCCTTCACCTCTGTACCCAATCTCGTGTAACTATCACTACAAAAACTTCCTGTTCAAGCCAATTGGGTCTTCTTACCATCATCCTAATATGACATAGGCATGTTTGCTCCGGTGCCTGCTCAGGCTCGTCTGTGTCACCTCTGTGTCCCAAACCTTCCCAATAGGCAATGCTGAGGACTTGGCATGTGAGCTGATCAGTGATGTGAGGTCTTCAGCACTTTTCAGTATGATTTGACATAATGCCCTGTTTTTTTTTTTTTTTTTTTTTTTTTTCAGGAGGGTCTGTCTGGTAGCAGATGGTGGGGAAGGGATACTGGTCGGTGGGAAGTCTTTCCGGAAGCCTTGCAGGGGTTCAGGTGAATGGGGAGAAAGCAGCAAACAGGCTCAATTCTAGGGGAGAGAAGTCAAATTAGACATTTCCTAAACAGTGTCAACCAATGGTGCTTGGTTGAGTTTTGATTTCTCTTGTAGATGATGGTAGAGATGGGGAGTCCTTTAATGGAAAGTGGGAAAACAGGAAGAGGGAGAGTGAGGAAGAATTCAGATACCACATCTAGAATTGGGCCAATACGTTCATGGTGTCTGGAATTTCCAGGTGGACTTGGTCAGTTGGAAGCTGAGAATACCACGCGCAAGAGAAGCCAGAAGAAAGGGATATAAAATAACTGGAAAAAGCATCACAAATATTTGCATGCTAATTGTGGACTTCTGAAGTCTTTGAGGGGGTTTGAGGCAGTTTGTTTTTCACATAGTTTAAGCATTATTCTTGCCATCGTATTTTTAAAATGCTGTTTGCAGTATCTATGAAGAAAATGCTTGCTTAGCAGTCTAACCCATATTAATCACAAATTCCAAATTCATGGCATCAGAATTACAAGAAGTTTCATATTATCTAATTAGAAGGAGATTCCAGTCTTTGGTTCATTGACTCTGGAGCCATATTACAGTCTTGTTATATTTGATAATGACATAGCAGACATTCTATCAGAGCTTGGGTATCTGGAGAGAGGTTCCAAAATGCTTTAATCTTGTCACAAATCAGAAGCAGCTGCGCCTTATCAAAAGGAAAGCTGAAGTTTGGATGGTCCACAGGAAAGCAAATGTGACTTAGAATCTAAAATAACAGATTCTGGGGTTTTCAATTGGACAGGTGTTCCCCATCAAACAACCCCCTCCCCACGTTGATTCTTGTTGGTTTTATTTCTTTTGACTTCTTTCAAACCCCAAATCGCATTTGTCTGATGAACTTTATCATAAGCACTTAGGCATTTTATAGCGAAGGCTAAGCTTATCTTGAGACTTTTACACACCGAAGGAAACAGATACATGAAAGATGTAACTTAAATACCACTTGCTCCCCCTTGAGCGGCAGCATAGCTAAACAGGAATGTATTAACATCAGTCAGTCAAGGACTGCAAGCCTCAAGCGCTGAGCCTACAAGCTTCCTGTAGGTTCTACGATGACCTGAGCTGCTGTCGTGGAAACTCTAAAACTAACAAGGGTATTAGTTTCATTGATTTTCTGAAAATGGGAAAGAAAAAAAAAAGTGCTCCGCTAAGTCCAGGAAAGAGATTTAATACAACTGTCTTTTAATAATATTAAGTTTCCTAGAATCGATATTTTCTCCCCCTCATATTATCCTATGGGTTGCTACACACCAGTTGCTATGTAGAGACTGGGGATCAATATTAGGCTTACCTTCTTCAGAGACTATTTCAAAGGCCTGCATAATGGAGCATAGATTAGGAAGAGCGAAATTGAATTTTAAGTACCCGGACATTATGCTATCATCTTCAACCTGGGGAATTTGTATAGATTATTCTGGGCCCATGGGACTTATGAGGCTGAGCGGGAGAGGGGCCGGTTAGGGATCAGCCCACAGGACTCCAGTGATGGAGGAGTCCTCTACGCCTGTTTAACAAATGCTAATTCAGGCCTTTGGGCCACTCTTGAAAGTACCTTCACTCGCTCTGAGGGGTCCTGGGTGAGTAGCGATGACAGTGTGCTTTACACAATTTAGCATAGTGGCTTTGAATTATGCCAGACCCAGCCTGTGTTAACGCAAACTCTGATGTTGAAACCCCTTTCTACTCAGCTTTATTTTGTTTTGGAAATTTGAATGAATATTTATTAGCCAATATAAGTAACTCTTGATAGAATCACTGAGTTTTTTTTTTTTTTTTTTTGCAACAGTATTATGATGACCTTTTTCATTACTATCTATAGAAAATAATAATACCACAAAAATATCAAATACCACAAAAGATATCAACAACTCAGAATTTCATAGAGGGTAGAGCACCATAATTTCTGAGTGCTATTAGTCTCTTATTTTAAGAGGTTGACCTGAAAAACAAATTCTGGAGATTTATTGTGATGTTGATATTTATGAGTAACTATTTGTTAAAAAAAATTATTTGAATGATCCAGCAATTGCGCTCCCGGGTGTTTAGCCTAAAGAAATGAGAACTTAAGTTCATACAGCAACCTATGAGTGTTTATAGCGACTCTATTTACAACTGCCAAGGTCTGAGAATGAGCCAGGTGTCCTGCACCTGATGAATGGTTAACAGAATTGTGGTATGTCCACACCATGGAATACTATTTGGCAATAAAAAGAAATGAACTACTGATACATCGTCTGTGATTCTCAAAGATGTGTGGAGTGAAAAAGAGCCAGTTTCAAAAGGCTGCATACTAATTCCATCTGTATGAGTTTTTTCAAAAAAGATGAGAATGGTCCTGGAGAGCAGGTCAGGGGTTGCAGGGGCTGGTGTGTGTGTGTGTGTGTGTGTGTGGTTACTATGAAGCAATAATAGGGAACTTTTTTAGAGTAATGGAACTGTTTGGTCTCCTGATTGTGGTTTTGGGTAGGCAACCCTACACGTGTGTTAAAACGCGTAGAAGTGTACACCAAAGGGGGGAAAAGGTCAATTTTACCATATAATCAAAAAGATAAAAATTTGAAAGTTGCTCTTATTTATTTTGTTTTAATTCGGAAACAGCTGCATTAATATTATCTCTGTGAAAATAGATACTAAATGTCATAGATGAAAACCCATGAATAAATAACTACTAGCACACACATGGTTGGGTAATGGAGGAAGCTATGCAGTAGTTCACATAGGAGGTTGCTGAATGTGTTACTTCACGGGTAACTTGAACATAACCTGTAAGTCTCCCAGTAATTATGGTGGACTAGTCAGGTCTGTGTTAGCAGTAATAAGATGGCACATTTAAATGTGTCACAATTCTTAGAACTTGCCCGTCTTCTCATTTTAGTTCTGTGAAGTAGACAGAGCAGGAATCTTTATCAGAGTGTTTTAGACATGGGAAATTGAGGCACGAAGAGGCTAGGTCACCAGATCACCAACAGCTGAGTAGCTGGGACTGGTGTCCAGAGTATTTGACTCATGGAAAGGTCTAACTGTAGGATTTATTTTTAATTAAAAATTTTTTTAACTGAAAGAAAAGTTTTTTAAAATTTCAAAAACAGCTTTATTGCGGTATAATTGACATATAGTGAACTGTTCATATTTCAAAGCATTCTCTTTGATAGCTTTTGATATATTTATATACTTGTGAAACCATGACCACAATCAAGATAATGAACCTATCTATCCATTGCTCCCAAAAGTTTCCTTGTGCCCTTGGGAATGTCCCCCCCTCAGTTCCCTGGCAACCACTCCTTTTGGCTGGCTTATTTCACTCAGCATATTCATTCTGAGATTCAGCCGCATTGTTGCCTGTATGAACTGTTGGTTTATCTTATTGCTAAGCAGTGTTCCACTGTGCATACACCACCGTCTGTTCATCCATTCACCCTTTGGTGGGCATTTGGGGTGTTTCTAGTTTGGGGCTGTTACAAATAAAGCTACTGGGAACATTTATGTATAAGTCTTATGGGCATAAGCTTTTATTTCTCTTGGGTAAGTAAGTAGGTGTGGAATGGTTTGGTCATTTAATAGATATACAGCATTAGAAGAAACTGCTAATTGTTTTTCAAAGGCATTACATCATTTTTCATTCTCATCATTCGTTCGTGAGAATTCTAGTTGGGGCACATCCTTTCTAATGTGTATAGTTTTAAATTTCAGTCGTTCACATATGTGCGCTTTGGTATCTCATTGTGGTTTTAATTCCCGTTTCTCCAGTGGCTAATGACATGCAGCATTTTTATGTGTTTAGTAGCACATGAGGCTTGATGAGGTGTTCAGATCTTTCATCCATTTAAAAAGTTTTGGTTGCCCATTTTAAATAAGAACAAATGTAGTATTGAATTTGAGAGATCTTTATACATTCTGCTTACAAGTTCTTTTTTTAAATTAAAAATATTTTTTAAAGATTTTTATTAAAAACATAGCCAACATACAATATTATATTAGTTTCAGGGGTACCCATAGTTATTCAACATTTATATTCCTAAAGAAGTGATCACCGTGATAAGTCCAGCAACCATCTGACACTGTCCCTTGCTATCCCAATGTTATTGGCTATATTCCCTATGCTGTATACTACATTCCCATCACTTATTTGGCCTATTATTCCCCTTCATGTTTTCCTCCCCTTTTTAATTTTTCAATTACAGTTACAATTATGGAGCTCTGTGCTGCTAACCTCCTGGGTGAGGAAAGTCCTGAAGTTCTGCTGGAGGCCTGGGGAAAAGCCAGGAAGTCTGAATTTATTCTGAAAAATGGTTAGTGGACCTGATAGCATGTGGAAATAGAGCAAAACAAAAGAAGAAGGAAACAAACCCAAACCTAAAAAATGTACCTTCCTTCTCCTCAAGACGGTACACTGTGTTCCCCACAGTTCTCATGTTGAGAAAGGTCTGCAGACTGCTGGGGCATTCGGAACTAAGTGAGGGAGTAGCATGCCAACAGGGCGCCCTGGTGCCAGGGGAGGTAGAGCCTTGGTGGCCTCCTGATTTCCCAAGTTCTGGGCAGGTGGGTGTAGCTCACAGACCAGCACAACTGCCTGTTGTTCTTCCTTTATGCTGACAAAGTGTCCCTTTGTGCAATTTGTGGCACTGGGACAGATCAGGCGAGTGGCTGTCTCCCTGTGAGCATGTTTTCACTCATTTTTCCACGCCAACTTCTTACAGTGACGTGTCGGTGTGTTTGCCCACAAGCAAACAAACTCAACTGTATCAGGTCAGGACCAGCCTGTGGGTGAGTGGCGTGTCACCTGACAGGTGGACAGCGCTCCAGTCCAGGAGCAAAGTCAGAAGCCAGTCCAGGCCATTGATTCCTCACATCCACCCCCCTGTGTTGGAATCCCCCATTACTCCATCAAGGCACCAGGAAATTAACAGAGATGGCGTGAATATCTTTCTTGTATACTTCTCTGTCTCGCCTTATCCCACTCCACCCCTTTAATCCATTTCCCCCCTGTTGTTTGTCTTCCCCTGGAAATTTGCCTTTTAAATCGATCTCTTTCTTCCTCTGTAGAGGAGCCCACTCACGGAGTACATTAACTCCTCTCTGAAAAAGATTCCTTAAGAACTCAGTGTAAAATTTGTATATCTGTGAAAGTAATTTCAGAATTGTTTATAATATTTCCATACTTATTAGCATTTTTCTAAGGCTAGCGGCCCAGATGGAACTTCTCCAGTCTTTCCTCCAGCTTTCACCTCATGCCATGTTGCTACCACCATAGATGACATATTTATGGACTCAGGCAGCCAGGTCCATGGAGTTATTACTGTCTGTCATGCATGCTGGCGAGCCGTCTGTTAGTCCCCTTTTCCTCCCATGTAAAGGGCTTCCCTAACTCAGAGGATTCCCTTTCAGATTGCATCTGCCACTCCACTCAAGGGTTCTGGCAGGTGACCGGAGATAGTTGTTCAGTGACCCCCTTCTGCTCAGATAAAGGTGTTTTGTAACGTTGTTCTTCAATAAGCACCGATTTGCGCTCTGTCTTTCAAATGGTGAAAATATCAGCTCTCCCCCTTTGTGGGGAAAATATTATAAGGTTGGAATTTCATGCATTGAAGTTTGGAAAAATAATGAAATGGATTGAAGCTTCCCTGTACATAATTTATTAATTGTTGGCACTTCGCGCTCCAGTGAGTCTGGTGATGGGACTTTGCTGAAATGAATTGGCGTGGGGAATGATGTAGAAACCTGACTTTTGTTGTTATGTTAACACAGCCTCGATGGATACGTCAGATGATCTCAGATAACCTCTCCTGTTCTTGAATATTATTGCTTCCTCCTGTCCATGTTGGGCTTTCCATCTCTAGCCACTTTTGGCACTGTGTCTTTTTATTATTTTTTATTGCCCTTTAATTTCTCTATCAGTCATTTTTTATGTGATGGATCCACACTGTATTCAGTCATTAGGGTCTTCTAATTAGGGTCTTAAATTCTGAGTGTTAGGAAGGAGTCAGTTCTGTGATTGTGTGTGCTACTCTTCTGTTAATATGCTTGGATGTCACTTTTGTTTTTATTGTGGTAAAATATACATAATATAAAAATTTACCTTTTTAACCACTGTATAGTGTACAAGTCAGTGACATTAAGTACATCCATATTGTTTGGCAACTAGATGTTAAACCAACATCTAGTTGAACCAAAATCTAGTTAAACTAACATCTAGATGTTAAACCAACAGTCTCATTCCAGGACTTTTTCATCATGCCAACTAGAAACCCCAAGCCCATTAGGTAGGCACTCCCCATTGTTCCTACTCTCCAGCCCCCAGCAACCCCTAATCTGTTTTCTGTTTCTGTGGCTTTGCCTATTCTGGACATTTGATATAAATGGAATCCTACAATATGTGCCTTTCGTGTCCGGTTTCTTTGACTTAGCATACTGTTTTCCCTTTGTTTGGCTGAACGATAGTCTTACATTAACTTTTTTTTTTTAAATAGGATTTTAAAGAAACTTTTTATTTATTTTAAGTGTGTTTTTCCAGGACCCATCAGCTCCAAGTAGTTGTTTCAATGTAGTTGTGGAGGGCACAGCTCACACTGGCCCATGCCGGGATCGAACCAGCAACCCTGGTGTTACGAGCCTCGTGTTCTAACCAACTGAGCTAACCAGCTGCCCCAACATTAACTTTTTATTGAAGCACATTCCGTTGTTGACTTAGGACTCATGGGACCTGTGTTCTCTCCAGATCCGTATCTTCCACTTGATTTCTTACCAGAGCATAGCTTGGAATGTATCCGTGGGAGTCTTCATTTTGTTAATAAGATGGTGATGGTGCACACCTTTTGAGCATTTACCAGGTAACCATAACAGTGCTGGGAACATAACACCCACTCTCGAATCTAATCCTCAGAGCAGCCGTGCTAATTAGAATTTCATACCCATTTGGCAAAAGAGGAAGCCAAGATGTAGATGATTTAAGTAACCTACCTTGTGTTCTTAGCAAGCGAGTTGCATTTGGGCCAAGACGGTCGGTTGCATAGCTCAGCCTCTCACAGGCTCTTGACTTTTCTTGCTTCTCTCAAGCTTTCCAGGTCATAGAGTAAGAGAAGAAGAACGTGGTTTTCCGTTGGGTTGAAGCCCTAGGAGGTGGCCTGCGTCAGGTTGTCCATTGGATCACAGTGACTTCTTCAGAAGTAATAATAACTTGATAACTTGGTGCTTCTGAGGACACCCAGCCTGTCCAGTTTCTGCACTGCACACACCACATCCTGTCCCGTGCCTCTTGCCTCTCTGCTTTCTTTGCCTCTCCCCTTCTAGTCAAATCTGTCTTCCCTTCAGAGACACGCAGAACCCAGTTTCTGCCCCAAAGCCTTCTCCTTCTTTAACCGGGTCTCATCTCCTTTCTCACAATTCTGATAACAATGTGCTTCTCTTTGCTTTGCCTTCAGGTCCTTTTATACATGGTCATATTTTTAAGGACAGTTGGAGGTGCATATTTATTTTGACTCCCCAGGGAGATGAACTGCTACTTCAGATCTCAGACTTTGTCTCACATTGCTTCAGTAGGTCCCCAACCCCACACCCAGCTGTTAGCTCACCTTTAGACAAAGAATTATACTTTGACATATTAATTTGCAGTAACTGATGAAACGGTGGAATTCAACCCCATACTATCGCCTCTGAACCAAAGCTAACCAGAGTCAGGAATTTAGAAACACCAAGATACAAACATGAGAATGCATCTTATAGAAAGTAGTTTGGGGGACTTGGGGGAAGATGGTTCAGTGAGTAGCGCTGAGAATGATTGGCAGTGTTTGACCCGACCCCTCAGCAGGCAGTAGAGGTACCTGGGGCCGGTGTTTGCTATCATGGCATTCATGGAAACCTCTAATTTCTTGCTAAAAAGACTGGACATATATATATTCAGTGTTCCTCCAAATATAGTTTGAGAAATACTGGTTAAAAGTCATATAACCTGATTGCTTCTGAAAAAGAAACTTAGTACAAGAGCCACACTCCCTGAAGTAGACGTCTTCCCTGTTTTGGTCTCTTTGATATTTAGGGAGGAAGCTCATCCACTCTGAGGTCTTAAGGAGGTCTTAACACGGTGAGAGTTATTATTTCACACGGGTTATGGGGTAGGAAATGGTGGGTCTGTGCTGTACACAGTCACTCCACACTAGCTACTGGGGTTTTCAAAAGACTCCCTACCCCTATGCCCACCCCCAACACATGCACATCATTTGACACTCTTCTGATGGAGAGATGGCATCTGTGTCCCCTCTCCTTAGAGCTTGGCCAGCTTGTTTCTACTTCAAATAACAGCGTAGAACAGATGTGATGCTGTGTGGCTTCCAAGCTGGTTAAAGAAAGGCCATACAATTTCTGCCTTCTTTGCTGGAACACTGCTGCTCAAAGCCTTGGGCCGCCATGTATCTGACTGCCATGATGTCTCCATGTTGTGAGCAAGTTCTCCCATCTGGAGAGGCTACTCTAGGTGATGGTCTTGACCTTTGTGTTATCCTGCGCCTGGTACCGGGTACATGAGTGAACAAACTTTTAGATGATTCTAGGTCTTGGTCATTGAGTCTTTCCAGCCTCAGACATCATGGGGCATCAATAAGTCATCCTCTGGTTAACTACAGAATCCAGGAGCATAAGTTAATGATTGTTTTCAACAGTTCAGTGCCTCTGCTGCAGTGGTCACTACAATACCACCTATGACACCATCAACTCCACGAGAGGCTCAGGGCTTGTTGACAAGGGTAAGAGGTGGCAGGAGAACTGAGCAACACAGATGCTTTGGCCTGGTAGTAACGTGTTTCATAGTTCGTTATGGCTCAGCACATGGCCAGGCTTAATTTCAAGAAGGTGGAGAAACCTAGTGAGCCCTTCGCTAGAGATAGAACTGGCAATTGGTGAATTTCAGTAACATCATCTCTGAAAGCGAATAACCCCAAGCCTCCTCCTGTGGACTGATTGTGTCCCTTCACTTTCATATGATGAAGCCCTAACCCCCAGGTGATGATATTTGGAGGTGGGGCCTTAGGGAGGTCATTAGGTCTAGAGGAGGTCATGGGGGTGGGACCCTCACGATGGAATTAGCGCCATTATAAAAAGAGACACCAGAGAGCTTGCTCTCTCTCTTATGGCCACGTAAGGACAAAGAGAGAAAGCAGCTGTCTACTAGCCAGAAAGAGAGCTCTCAGCAGACACCAACCATGCCAGCACCTTGATCTTGGACTTCCAGACTCTTGAACTGTGAGAAAATAAATTCCTGCCGTGTAAGCCACCCACTCTGTGGTATTTTATTATGGTAGCCCAAGCTGCCCACGTTACTCCCTCACTGCAAATGCTTTCAAAGATTTATCCAACCTGCACAGTAAGTTTGCTGGGATCTCACACAGCAAGGGAACCAGAGCCCACATGGGTTGTGCCTCCCCTTCATCATACTAGTTTACCCGAGTGAGACCCATCCTGTGCCACAGCACATGTGTTTTACAGGGAGAACCCAAATAATACTTCACATTTCTCTGACTTCCTCGGTACGTTGATGTGCTTGATGAGTATAGAGGGTCCCAGCATTGTGGCAAATGACGTGATTTCAACAGACTGATAGGTTAGGATCTGCCAGCAGCACCTGCTAGCGCCCCGTAATGCTCTTGTGAGAGGCGGAGTCGGGCTCAGCTTCTTCTGGGGGGAAGCAGATTTCCATACCGTGTTCCATTTCCATCTGGTCTCATCAGTCACCTCCCTCTGAGTGAAAGAAAAATGCCTTGAGTGATCAGAAAAAACAGGTTAGTTTTGGGGCTCTCAGTCATCAATGCCACTCCGTCTCCCAAGTCATGGTTAACGTGTGCTATATTAAAGGGGGAAAAAATCACATAAAAATGACCCAGCAAATGGCGAATTGTACCAACCTGTCATTTTAGCTACTGTGATTCACCAATGATATCTCAGTTTTGAAACAACAGTATAAATTCCTCAGAGGCTATTAACAATGGATTTGCTGAGCTTTGTCTTGTCGTAGATAACAGGCAACATAAACATAATTCTAGTGGATGCTAATGGACAGAGATCCTTCTAAGGACTGATAAGACTGTTGTATTGTGGACCATCTTTAGGCGACTTAAATTCTGCCTCCCGTGAAAAGTGCCATTTTTAAAGGATGAACTCTCCGCTTACAACGAAATTTTATGATGGAGAAAATATTGACAGCCAAATGCATCTGGGCAGACTTGTCTTGGATCATGCAGTACACACACAAGCTGGTATTGTCCCCCTACTCTGCCTACAAGTGCACTGTTACCAAAATCAATGATTAATGGTTGAAAAAGTCTGAAAAATGGATATCCCTTTGACCTTTCTAAGGTTTGTCATTTAGTTGACATACCCATTACCTCAAAAATCAAATGTGTTTGTCTAAACATTATTCTGATGCTTACTTTGGGCACTAAAGGGCAGACAGCTGACCACGGACCCGCTGACAGTGATCAATTCAGCCTGGGATCTTGTCACTTTCCCTGTTTATTCTGCTATCAATCTCCCCTTTGCCTGCCACCACGGCCACTTTCTGCTGCTCAGGCGCTTTTAAAACTAACAATAATCCAATTTAGAATTGATCAATGAGAATGTGTGGTCAGTAAGCAAAATGACAAAGTCTGCATGTAACCGCTGACCACAGTCAGGGGTATATTTTATACGAACGGGGCTGAAGGCAAATTTTAATTAATCAATTAAATCCTAACGGCATTCAAGCCTCTTCCTGTTTTTTTCTTTTTTTTTTTTTAAAGTCAGTTCTCTAAGTTTTACCATCTTTCTTAGAAATGGGGAACGAGGCCTAGTCCCTATCTGTCTGTATCTTCTGGAGCAGTGCTGTCCAGTAGAACTTTCCGCAGTGGTGGGAATGGTCTATTGCTGTGCTGTCCAATGTCATCACCACTAGCCATCTGTCACTAAACTTGAACTACAGCTTGTGTGACTGAGGAACAGTATTTTAAATTTTATTTAATTTTAATTAACTGGAAATTCAAGTTAAATAGCTTTTTTTTAAAAAATTAATTTTGGCATTTTTTTTTTCCCAGTTAGTTTCAGGTATACAACATAGTGATTCAACATTTATAGACCTCACAAAGTGATCAACCCAGTAAGTCTATTACCCATCTGATACTGTACATAGTTATTACAATATTATTGGCTATATTCCCTATGCTGTCCTTTGTGGCTATAGTGCTGGGCAATGTAATTCTAGAATGCTGAAGTTTTGGGGATGAGGTGAGGCCTGCCATTGCCATTTAGAATGTCGTACTGTCCAGACACTCTGGATCAGGAGGTCATAGTCTCTGGCCTGATCCAACAGGACTACACACCAGGCAAGAGAAGTTCAAGGAGATGTTCGAAGTCTTCCCCACGTCTTAAAGGCAGTGCCATGTTTGATCAGGGTACCCATCCTGGTTCACAGGCGTGGGGTTCCTTGTTTGGCTGAGAGGGCCTGGGTGCTGGTATGCAGGAGTGGCTCCTGTCCAGCATAGGGCAGAGGCCGAAGAGGGCGGGGTGCAGGACAGAGAACTGGGTGACTTTTCCTGACACTGCCCTGCAAGCCCCATTCATAGCTACAGCCCGGGTCTGGTTTCCAAGACAGAATGCTCTGTTTGGTTCCCGGCGCCAAGTGGCTCTTTGGTTCTGGATACTCCCAGGCCTCACTCCAGGCCACTGGTTTCTGGCTTCCAAATTGGCTGGGCCCCTAGACCCTACATTTCTTCTTCCATCAACCTCATACCCCACTTCTACCAAATCCAACAGCAGGAGTCATTTGATAAATTTCTCAAGATGATTTGAAAAATCATTTCTTAAAATGATTTGCAAATGTTACCTTCAATGAGCAAACAGCTTAAAGACTAATTGCTAATGAGATTAGAACCACATATGATATTTGGGGGTCTTTTCAAAACCATGAAATCAATTTAGCTTTTATCTCTGGATAGATATATGTCAAAAGCTAGATTAGATTTTTTTTAAAAAAACCACATCACTTTTTTGAATTTCAGACTTTATGGGGGAAATCATGAGCATGTAGAAACACTTTATGAGGCTTGTGGTTTAATTGATGGAGATTTAAAATGCTGTACCAGATAACTATTTTCTTAGAAGGAAAGTGGTCTGGGTATTCTCTTGAGGGAAACTCCAAATCTGTAATTCTCATGTTATTTACATACCAACAACAACAAAAACAAAACAAAAGCCAGTTCTTATTTTAAAAAAAAATGGAAAAAAATATTTCCTGAAAATCTTAAGTAGGAAAAAAGTGTTTAATTTTGGGTATTTAGAAGAATTAGTTTTTAATAATGCTTTATGTGGCATACTATAAGAGTTTGACAATGACAACAAAGGATGTCTTGTAATTAGAAGGTTTTGAATAAAAAAAATATATAATTTATTCATGATTCCACTATCCAAAGATAGACACTTAATGTTTTCTTGTATTTCTAATCATTAGTTTATTTGTTTTCAATCTAGGTGTATGGGTCATGTACATACAATTTTAATCTTGCTTTTTTAACATTTTAACATTTTTTTATTTAACGTTATAACACGTATTTTCCATATACTTCATATTTTTTAGAAACATGCATTTTAAAAATTACATCATAATTAATGAAGTGAATATACAATAATTTTGTAATTAGTGTGCTTTTTTTGTCTGGCATTTAGATTATTTCTGATTTTTTTTTTTTTTTTTTTTTTTTTTTTTTTTTGTGTGTGTGTGTGTGTGTGTGGCTATTACACTTAATGCTTCTCTATATTCAGGATTATTTTCTTACACTCCATTCTCAAAAGTGGACTTTACTGAGTTAGAGAGTATAAACAATATAAGGCTCTTTGCCAAATTGCTTTCCAAAAGTGTTATGCCAAAATATCAGCAATATTCGAGAGTGCCCCTTTCACAGTCCCCTCGTCAGCAGTGGATATTATAGTTATTTTTTTTTTTTAAAATCTTTGCTAATTTGATAGGGGTCAAATGTTACTTCATTGTTATTTTAATGTACCATTCCTTGATTACTAGTGAAGGAAAGCATTTTCCACACATTTGTTGATTAGTTTTATTTCCTTTTTGGAAATTGCCTATTCACATCCGCTGTCAGTGTATCCATTGGAGCTTCAGTATTTTAAAATTCAGTTTGATTAACCTCTTCATATATAAGGATATTAGTTCTTTGTCTATATAGTATTTCCTCTGACTGTTTTCCCCCAAATATGATCTTTGCCTTTTAATTTTGTTCTATTTATTTATTTTGGATAAACAGAAGCTTACATTTTTTACTTAGTAAGATATATTAATGTTTTCCTTCTATGTTTAGTGAATTGTACCTCTTCAAATAATGGTAAATTAAAAAAAAATTTTCTTCTTGATTTCTTACATATTGATACAATATATATAATTAAAAATTTCCTTGGAATTTATTTTGGTGACTTAAATTAGGTGAGAATCTAAATAGATACATTTTTCATCAAATAATCAATTGCCCCAAGGGGACTTATTTATGTAATGACTTACACTTTTCCCATTCATTTAAAATGTTCCTTTCACCATACATTATATATATATTTAAATATATAAATATTTATAATATTTATTAATATATAAATATTTATCAATTTTATAAGATAGCTTGTTTCTTTATTATTGTGTTTTGTTGATTTTCAGTCTAACCTTGTTCCAGAATTTCAATATTTTACCATTGGTCACTGGTTGACAGGTCCAGAATACTCCCAATATCATTTTGTTTTTTTAAAAAAAGGCGTTTTGTTTTATTTTGTGTGTGTGTGCCATGGAAGGACTGAATATTGATTATTGATTTTTTTCTTTATTAAAGTTTATTGGGGTGACAATTGTTAGTAAAGTTACATAGGTTTCAGGTATATAATTCTGTAATACATCATCTATATATAGCATTGTGTGTTCACCACCCAGAGTCAGTTCTCCTTCCATCACCATATATTTGATCCCCCTTTACCCTCATCTACCACCTCCCCTCTCCGCTTACCCTCTGGTAACCACTAAACTATTGTCTGTGTCTATGAGTTTCTGTTTCTTCATTTCTTTGTCTTGTTCCTTTGTTGTTTTAAGTTTTATATACCACATGTCAGTGAAATCATGTGGTTCTCGACTTTTTCTGCCTGACTTAAAAAGATTATACATCATGACCAAGTGGGGTTCATCCCAGGGGCACAGAAATGGTTCAACATAGCAATTTGATCAATGAGATATACCACATAAACAAAATCAAGAACAAAAAATGATTATTTATTTTAACTGACCAATTTTGAGTTTTACTTTTTTCATATCTTTCCCATCTCTCAAGACCAGATCAGATCTTACAGCCCATAGAGGCTTTCCTCGTCCTTCTTGGTGGAAAGAATTCATTTTCTCTTTCATTCCGCATGGCTTTATCTGTACTTCTCTTCGAGCATCACTACTTGTTGCCTTGAATTACACTTATTTGTGGACAAATCTTATTTTCATCTACTTACTTATCCATAGTGGGCTGAATAAGGAGGCCTGAAGATGTCCATATCCTAAGCTCCAGAACTTGTCACCTTACATGGCAAGAGGGACTTTGCAGATGCGATTACATTAAGAATCTTGTGATGGAGAGATCATCCCGGGTATCCAGGCGGCCCTACATTCATAAGGGTCCTTGTCAGGGGGGGCAGAGAGGGACTTGACTACAGTATAGGAGATGATGTGACCACAGGGGCAGAGATTGAAGCAATGTGGTCAGGAGCTGAAGAGGCAAGGAACAAATTATCTCATTTAGTTGTAAGATGCACTGAGTTATGTGTCATTACCCTTATGTTAGAGATAAAGAACGCAAGGCTTAGGGAGGTTGGGAAGCTTCCTCAGGGTCCCAAAGCTGGTTAGTTTCTGAGCAGGGAGCTGACTCCTATCCAGTACTGTTTCCATATACTGGGCTGTCCATATAATTGAGGTACCTATGGTAAACAGTGGAAGAAATGCCCAGCTGTGGAGGCTTTACTGAGAATGTTGATGTTTATGTTGAGTCTGTTTACGAGGTGGGGATGGGAAAGAGAAGGGGAATGCTTCCCAGAAACATACAACTGGTGGATGGCTCAGATGACTGGAGCCATAAAGGCTTTTGCAAAGGGAGCCAAGGAATCTCATAAATCTCAGCATGGATTGATGTGGGGCAGAACAGCAACAAAAATATGTTTTATGAATTATTAACCCATGTGTTAATAACAGTATGTTAAGACCCCAAGGACCTCACTTCGATGAAATCCTCTATCTTGAAAGCTATTATATGCTACCACTTGTAATGAAACCTTTGGGTAGAAACACTACATTTTGACATTCTGGCTGGTCGGTGGAGTTTTTCCATGTACCTTGCTATATAGGGCTTTCTGAGCTGGTGTAGACACATGGCTGGGTGATATCTGAATGAATCATTTAGTTTCCCAATACACTTTAGAGGCTTGTTTCTTTTAACTGCGTTAGTGTAGATTAGGGGAAATTGCAAAAATGATTACCCTGAGAAATGTCTATTTAATTGCATTTTTATCTGCCATTTTCTTTGCCTAATTTTAGTGGTTAATCTGATGCGGATGAAAGTTCTTACAAGAGGAAAGGTTTAATATATTAATATAAATAAATTGTATATTTCTATGAATAAATATTTTATTTCCTCCTAGGAAAATATGAGCAAATCTTAAACTCTCTCTGGTTCCAACCAACTCTGCCATTCAGAGTCTGTGTAGTCACTTCTGAATTCACACATACACACACACACACACACACACACACACACACACACACACGCACACCTCTACATACATACTTATGTCCCACTCAGTGGACATTGGTTTGTTGTTAAGATAATAACCTCTCAACAGGATAGTCTCCCCTGATGGCCTGGTCAATACATTTACAGAATGTAATTAAACCATATCACTTCCATGACAGGAAATTGATGGCCTTTTAATTATTTCAAGATAACTGAATATGTAATCATTTTCTCCTTTAACTGGGAGAGAACAGTATATTGTGAATAAATTGAAAGCAGAATATAAATACTTGTTTTGTTCGTACGCTGTACTTCTGGGCTCTCTCTCCTCAAGACATCATTTTGGAATGCTATTCATAGGATTTGGGCAAACAATTTAGGAAATCCAGTGTTAAAAACAGGAGATTAATATTTAGTAAACAGTGTTTAAAAGGCACTTGATGATTATTGGATTTAGAAAAGATCTATCAGTACTACCATGAAATTTTATATTGTGGGATAAAGTCACAATAATTTTTAAGGTTGTCTGGTGAGAAATATATGGCAACTGGCTTTTTAAAAGGGTTAATGGAGATATGGAGAACTGCTTGTAAAATCAGAGGTAGGAACAGGGCTAATTCCCATGGGAAGACTGAGTTACAGCATACTTTTATTGTGTGTCATTTTGGGTGACATTGTGATCAGTCATTAAGGGTCGACATTATCCAAATCAAAGACCAAAATCCAACGTGTGATAGGTGTGAGTGTCCTGGTGGGGACATGATGTTTCAGTTCACAATTATTTCGCACATTTGAATGACATAGATTTTATATTTTTAGTATAGCAGATATTCCGCACTTAAAATATACATATATGTTTTATAATTCCCTTGAATAAGAAAATTCTCGATTTCTACACTATGAGTATAGGCGACTAGAAAAACCTATCCAAATGGGAGAATTATCTTTTCAAACTGGTACAATAAAAATGTTTTCTCTGTACACAGAGGCCAGAAATGTGAAAAACATGCTTCTCTCACCATCTTCTACTAAGAAAAAAGAGTTTAAATTTGTGCTACTACTTGAAAAATTAACTACTTCATCTTCGACTGAAATTCTAGTCAGCAAAATTAATGGGGAGTGGGACAATTTCACTAGAAACACCCCATAGTGAGTGGCTTTGATTTGTAGCTAGACATATTAAATGTATAAGTTATGCCTAGAAGCAGCTCTTTACTGGATATATTTTACAAGTAAATTAGTATAGTGACTTGCCCATGTTATATTTAACATTTCCCTTTCTTTAAAAAATGTTTCAAGCATACGTGTTCGGAACCATTTCTTCAATCAGAGGTTCTCTTTGGAAAATAGTTTGGAATTATATGGATCTTTTCCCTCAATTTTGAGTAGAACATTAGTAATATTCAAGTGTTAACGAGGATGTGCCACACTTCCCTAAATTTTTCTTGTGATGGCTACGTGTGTCGATTTGGAGTTTTTCTTGTGATGGCTACATGTGTCGATTTGGAGTTTAAGCTCCTTGTGCCAGAAAAAGTACAAGTAGGTTGATGTTATGCTCCTGACAAAATGGGTGGGTAAAGGCAGAGCAGTAAATAGAAATCAGGCCCCTCTCCCTTTTAAACTCTGTAACCAGAACAGAAAATACTTAAGGGCAGGTGGGTAGATTAGACGTTTAAGAAATTACTGTTAACACAACTATGATCAGCACGTAGTCACATATGAAGGAGGCCCTCAGTGAAAGACTTTTTCACTTTGTTTTGTCAATAAACCTTTCCTGAATGCTTGACACTCAACTGAGGGCTGGGGATTCAAATTGGCTAAAAGGATTTCTGTTTTTAAGAAGCTGGAAGTTGAGTGGAGGAGACATCTATTATGTAACAAAGTATGTATAAGAGTAGAGATTTGTACATTGGAAAATTAAAGAGGGAATGATCAATCCTGCTTACGAAGGAAAGGTGTGTTCATTCAGAAGTGAGATTTGAGTTGGGTCTTAAGTACTTGCCAAGGTATTTATAAAGAAAGAGCAACAACAGTTGACATTCAGCCACACTTTTCTGGCTTGCTTCCCTCGGATGCGTTTGTTTTGTGAACTCAGGAACTTTCATGTTACCAAATCTTTCCTCTGTGATTCTAGTCACCCACGTTTTAACAGATGGCAGACTCCAGTTATTTTTTTATGAAAATAGCTGTGTTCAATAGTTAAATGTGACTGCATTAAAGTATTAGTAACAGTAAAATAAGCACAGAATTCTTTGAACTTTCACTAGAAAGTTTGTAGCTTTTAAGTGGCCAATGCAGGGTAATGTTAAGAAACACCAAGGAGTAGGAAGACGGGTTAAAATGGATTGAAACATCATTTTTATTCTGAGCTGTAAATTTCTTGATTAAAAAAATTATTTTCAGTGACCTAATTTCCTATGTATATATATCAAATGACACCTGAATCATGTTAAAGCCTTAACCTTTTTCCATTTCCTGTTGTAAAACTGCCTGAATTTGACATCTTTTTAAGTGGAGTTGAAATTGTTTTCCCTTGTGATGTCAGAATTCAGATAATGCCCAAATTAATGCTTGGTGATATTTATCTTATACACTTCATTTTCTAAGATGTCTTCTTTTATTTTAAGGAAGAAAAGAATTCCATTTTGGGTTTCCCTAGAGCTGAAAATTGTCACTTACTATGATATTCCCCCTTGATTATTGGAACCTCACAGCACTGGTGACTGAGTAGGTAAGAGGTGAATGCACTGGAAGCCTTCAGCCAGGTCCTGAGTCTTAGTTCCAAGGCTGGAGCAGTTAAAGTGCTGATGCAGCTGAGCTCCATCCAGACTCTGCCACTGGATGGTCAGGGCTTCCTACCAGTTCCTCCCCGTTCCCTGGCTCTGTGGGGTATGGTCTCCTCACTGTTTTCTCAAATACCTGTCATGGTCCATCTTGAATATACTCTTGTGCCCGTTCATTAATTCCTCATTCAGGCAATTTTAATGAGCACTTATTGTGTGTCAGGTACTGTGTTAGGCTACAGCAGTGAGAAATCAGACAGGATTTCTGGATCTCATGGAAATAAACTATAAGAAAGTAAACGGAAGAAGTAAGGTAATTTTGGATTGCAGTAAGTACAGTGGAATAAAAATAAAATAAAATAAAATAGGTATCAATGTAATAAAGTAAAGGGGGCTGCAAGGGAAAGCTTGTCTGAGATGGTGATAAAGGAGCTAAGTTCTGGGTAAAGAGCTTTTCAGGTGGAGGAAATGTGGAAGCAAATCCTTAAGGCATTTGGAGGGAGAGGAAGAAGGCCGTGTCTCTGAAACCTAAAAAGAAGGGATAACAATGCAATGTGAGGTTGACAAGAACCAGTTCTTATGGGTCTTAATAAAGGAGTTTGGATTTTACCCTGGCGGTGATGGGTGACACTTGGAGTTTTTAAAGCAGGGGATGACAGGCCCTGTTGGATGATTCTGGCTGCTGTGTGGAAAATGAGTTGTGGGGTAGAAGGAGACGCAGGGACACCAGTTGGGAGGCCCTGGCAGGCATCCTGCTAAGGGATGACAGTTGTTTAGACTGCAGTGGAGGGAGGGAAAGTGAACTGGCAAGAGATGGGCTGTGAGGTCAGGGTCGACAGGACTTGTGGTGGTTAGTTGTGAGGATGAAGGAATCGATGAGGATGCCTCATTTCTGACAACAGCGTGGTTGGAAAGAAGGAGCCTGAGGGAGAGCATGTTGTAAGAAGAAATCAAGACTGTTGCTTGAAATCAAGTTTGAGAATACCTGCGAGATGTTCAGATGAAATATCGAGTAGGGTATTCCAAGTACAAGTCTAAAGCTCAGGCACCGAAGACGTATAATTAAAATCATTAACATATGCAAGGTGTTTAAAGTCAAGATAGTGGATGAAACTCCCTAGGGCTAGAGTATAGAGGAAATTAGAAACTAAGAAAAAAGTGTTAGAAAAATGAAGGAAAAACCTTCCAAATATTAGAGCAAAATATTTAGAAAACAAAGATACTCTATAATAAAACTTGAAGAAGTAGAACACCTGAATAATTCTAAAACTATTAAAGAAGGTAATGTTAAAAATCTTTCCACACACAAAACATTTAGGCTATTTGTAGCACTTATTGACGAGTTCTACCAATAATTCTAATTTTATATTTCTTAAAAATGTAGGTTATTTAGGTATGGCAAGGTCAACAGATCAGGAGATGACTAGCCTTGAAAAGGTGGTTTGTCATACGCATAGATCTCAACATGAGGCCGCCACACACTGGGGGGTGGGGCTGGGGCACAGGGGAAACACCAGGTTTGGTCAGAAGGCAGGGAGAGGGGTACTGTAGTAAGAATCTTCATTGTGCCTCCTGTGGGAAGGAATGGACAAGACAGGGTAAGCAGGTTTCAGATTGGCTGGTTTGAGTAATTTCAGAGGGCTTTGGGGCATAGGAGCTGTTCTCAGTTGTTTGGTATGTGGCCCTGGAGCGATTAGGGCAGGTAGATAGTGGCTTAGAGTATATGGGACAGCCTGATAAGGGAGGTGATTAGGGGTATGGGCTCTGGATCAGCTGGTTTGTATTTGAAAGGCACTCTGGGGGGTGGGTTTCTTACTATCTTCCAGGCTTGACTAACCCTGGAAAGGGCAATCCTTCCAGAGTCAGCAAGGCCCCAAATGTCAAAGCATCAGACAAATCAGAAACATGGCCAATACACAAATAAACTTCCATAGTTTTGAAAGAGTTTATTAAACTAGCATAAGCTCGGCTAAGCCTGACATGAATGAGGAAGGAAAGTTACAATGCAAACTTACTCGTGAACAGAGATGCTAAAATCATACATAACCTAGCATTTCTGAGAAATGAAAGTTTTGTTTCTTTCATAACAATGTTTATGAATTTACTTTGTTTTCTTGCACTTTCTAGAATGCACACTAAAATGTTGACAGAAATTATAATAACATGCTTTTGAATCCTGTTTCTGAGTCTCCAAGGAGAGCTTTCAATGTCTTACCATGAAATATGGTATTTGCTATAGATTTTTATTTACAGGTCAAGGAAGTCCCTTTGTAGTCCTAATTTGCTAAAAGATTTTTTTAGTGTTTTTTTTAACATTAATTTTAAATTAATTTTATCTAATAATTTTTCTGCATCTATTGGAAGGATCATCTGATGATTTCACATTTAATCTGTTAATGTCAATTATATTAATTGATTTTCTAATATTTATCCAACTTTGCCTTCCTAGGAGAAGCCCAACTTTATCATAATATATTTTCCTTTTCTATCCATTACTAGTTCATTTTGCAAAGAGTTTGTTTAAGATTTTGTATCTAATAAGTGAGTTTGGTCTGTAATTTCTTTATCCTGTAATGTGCTTGCATATTTTTGTATTGTGGTTAAGGTGGACTTTGTCTGTTTTCTGGAGGGTTTTGTATATGATGGATGTTATTTCTTCTTTACACATTTAAAAGAGTTCACAGGTGAAGCCATCTGGACCTAGAATTTTCTTTGTGGGAAGACCAGTATTTACAGATCCAACTCCTAAGATTGATATATTTTCTCTTTCTTTTTGTGTCAGCTTTGTAAAATGTGATTGTCAAGGGATGTGTTCTTTCATCTAAACTGCCAAGTTTATTGGCATAAAGTTTCTCACAATCTCTTTGTACTATCTTTTAATTGTCCATTTCCTGAGGATGAGAGAAGTGTGCCAGATAAACCTCATGCAGAGGTCTTGTAAAAAGAAGTATAACATTTGTAGAACTCAAATCTATTGCGTAAATTTAAACACAAAACCAAAATGGGTATTAGGAGATATTTTTAATAATTACAAAGAAATAGCAAAACAAAACAAAACCATGGTCCTTGCCTGAAAATAATTTATAGGCAGTTTCCACTGAGACAAGGCTTATACACGTTCAAATTCCAAAAGGACTAATATGAGACTGCATTTATGCCAAGTGCTATATGGTGGGTTTCAGATTGCATATAAGAATGCCAAATAAAGGGAAAGTGAGTTAATTTTGTAGGTTGTTTAGTATGTGAATATCTACATTTTATGCCTTTTTACATCAAATATATCCTTTGCAAAACAGAAGCAATGTTTGCCGCTTGAGGAAATTTGACTTAAGCGCACACCCTTTCAGAAGCCCGCATGTGCGTTTCTCCCTTGGCAAGTTTTTGGTGGCCCCTGGGTCCCTTTTCATTTTCTCAGAACATGTTTTCTTTCTCTTCTAAACACTGAATTAATAGTTTTGTAGTGAAATAAAACTCAAAACAATTTTCACTTGCATCTTTGGCATAAATCAATTAAATTGCCACAAATATTGGTGTTATAGAAATGAAAACAATATGTACCCAATTCTGCTGATGTGAGGGCGTTGGTAATCTAATGAAGAACCTGCATTTACCTGAGCTTGCCAGCTGAAAAGAAAGGGTTTATTGTACAAATATAAGTTAGCCTCAGTATCCTGGGCATTCTGTCTCACGTCTCACTTTTACATGTAGGATTAAAATAGGAAGTTTAAGATATTTATTTAATTTATGAAGTCTTTTTTTTTGTTTGTTTTTTAATCATGGGAAGCTCGGTATAACAGACTTTAAAGTATGGAAAGGTGCAAGAACATTCCAAGCTTTTCTTACCCTACAAAACTAAACAGGAGTGTCTGTCCCCACTTGCTGGGTTTATTGGAAGGGCGTTAGTGTGGTCAGAGATAAGCAAAGGAAAGATGTTGATTAGAGTTTATGAAGATGTTCTCTTTGTGAAATGGGCTCTGTTTTATAGGTAAGGCTAGTTCCAGACCCAGACAGAGGTTAGAAAGAGGCCAAGTCTTTCTCTTTCTCTTTCTCTTTCTCTTTCTCTTTCTTTCTTTCTTTCTTTCTTTCTTTCTTTCTTTCTTTCTTTCTTTCTTTCTTTCTTTCTTTCTTTCTTTCTTTCTTTCTCTCTCTCTCTCTCTCTCTCTCTCTCTCTCTCTCTCTCTCTCTCTCTTTCTTTCTTTCTTTCTTTCTTTCTTTTCCTTCCTTCCTTCCTCCCTCCCTCCCTCCCTCCCTCCCTCCCTCCCTCCCTCCCTCCCTCCCTCCCTCCTTCTTTCTTTCTTTCTTTCTTTCTTTCTTTCTTTCTTTCTTTCTTTCTTTCTTTCTTTCTTTCTTTCTTTCTTTCGGCTCTGCATCAAGTCCATCATTAATGGATTTCCTTGGCCCTCAAAATGCTAAGGAATAATAACCATGAGCCTGGAATAAACAATCATTTAAGGATGAAATAAAAATAAAAATAATTTCATACAAATACTGAATAAATTGCTGCTCATAGACTCTCCTTAAACGAACTCAGTAAGTATAGTTGGGGAAAAGAAAATTGAACCAATAGGAAGATGTGGAATAGGAGGGAGGCCTGTAGATGAGTCTGGAAGAGGTATAGGCAGACTCTGAAGAAACATCCCGTTTGGGATTTCCACTTGACCTTTATAACAAAGGCATTTACGCGTGGGGGAGATGGCCTCCCTGCCTGCTAAATAATGGTAGGAAGGCAGGAAGACAGGATGTAGAAAGACGGGTGAAGAATGTGTAGAGATTTTCCATACAGGAAATGATAGAGACCCCCCGGGCAATGGAGATGTCTTCTAGAAGTGTGGAAACAGAAAGGAAGGATTTACAGGTATGTTAGGGTGACGGGATAGGAGTGGTGATGCTATGACAGTAGATAAAGATGACTCAGTTCTTTCCCTTAAGTTGATGGTGGTGCCATTGACTGGGTTGGAAAGAAAATAGGGTTTGGAAGGAGCAGTTTGGTTTTGAATATGTTGAACTGAGAGGGTTACAAGGCATCTGGTGGAGATGGGCCTCATACAACCCCAATAACTTTGTGCTATTATACGTTTTAAAATTTTTTCAATCTGATGGTTGTATAATGATCTCTTTCTTTCCCCCTCCCTCCTTCCCTCCCTCTTTCCCTTCCTCTCACCCTGTGTCTTTTTCTTCCTCCCTCCCACACCTTAAATTGTATTCCTCTGATTAGTAGTGAAGTTCATAACTTTTCCTTGGTTTATTAGTCATTCTGGTTCTGTCAATTGCTTATGAACTGTCTTTGTCAGATGCTGTAGACTGCTTACCCAACAAACACCTCTCTCCTTCCTCTCTTGGTACAAGGGCTGTGGTTGAGGTATGAGGTGGCAATATCCTAAGAAAGGAGGACAGGTCTTCTCCAAGCTCCTGTGGATGGGCAGTGATTGGTGATCATCTGACGCATTTCTGACCAATAGGACCTAGAGGGAAATCTCCTGTAGGTGTTTGTGCTGCTCATGTCTTCTCCAGTATTTGACTTATAGATGTCACCCTGTTATGGTTTTAAATGTTTCACTTTTTCCTTTCTTATTTATCATTTTTGTGCCTTGGTTAGACATGGTTTTCTATCCTGGAGTTCTAAAACTATTTTCTATGTTTTCCTCCTATGAACGTTAAGTTAAAAAAAAATTAGGTTTTAAATCCTTCTGGATTTTATTTTTGTATCTGGCATGAGGCCGTGTTTTTTCAAATGGATAGTCAGTCATCCTGGAAACATTTTTTGAATAGTTTGTTCTTCCTTCCTGGTTTATATTACTATCTTCATATTACTATATGAAGTGGACATGGATATATTGGTCTATTGTAAATTTCTCTATTCTGTTCATTTGGTCTATTTCTCTACCTTTGTTTTTTTCCCTACTAAGTTATAGCTTCTCTTGAATTTGCTACGTAAATAACTCTGTAGTCTATAAATAATGACAATTTCATTTCTTCCTTTCCAATGCTTATATCAGTTATTTCTTTTTCATGCCTTATTGTGCTGGCTAGGATCTCTGGTACAATGTTAAATAAAAGCGGTGAGATTGTAGGCATTCTTTCTTGTTCCTGACTTGTTTTGTATCTTTTAAAGGAATGCTGCTAATTCTCTAGCATTAGATAGAACTTGGGTAGCCTTCATTGATGAGACTATGGATCCTTTCATCTGTAACTTTTTTATTGTATTCATTTGCTTTGTTATCCCGAAAGGTAATGGATTTTACCTTTGTTTTTTCTGTATATTGCAATGATCATATAGTTTTTCTCCTATAGTGTGTTGTGAATTATATTTGTAGATTTTCTAATGTTAACCTAAACTTGTATTCCTGGGATGAACCATACATAGCCATAATATATTTATTTAGTAGTCTGGTAGACTTAGGTTGCCAATATTTTGCATAGAATTTTTGCATTTATAAGACAGATTGGCCTATAACAATTTTTTCATTTAACGTCTTTGTCCAATTTTAGGTTCTGTCAGCCTCGTATTGAAGTGCAGAGCTTTCCCTGTAGTCATTTGTATAAAAGAAGACATATCTGAAAAACCATCTAGCTCTTCACAGTCTGTCTAGCATTAAACCCATTCCAGGCAAAGGAGCCCACTTTATTGTTAGTGGAAGCTTGGTCCTGAAGCCCTAGCTGTTCTTCTGTCCTCAGGATCTAGACTGGGCTACAAGGCATTCTGACTCCCTCCGTTTACCTCATCTGGAAGTGCTCTTGGCCTTGGCCTCCATTTGCTCCAGCCAGGCCCAATGAAACAGCAGACCCAGGGTCATCGCATTGCCCTGGCTGAAGGAATTTCAAGAAACAAAGCAACTAAATTAGGGAGAGAGATCCTCAAAGAAGTATATGGAAGGAAAACAGCTTTTTAACATCTGTGCTCTTCCTACCCAGCGAGGAGGATGGAGGCTCCTACCATAGATATATACCTTGTTTCCTTGAAAATAAGACTGGGTCTTATTTTAATTTTTGCTCCAAAAGATGCATTAGGGCTTATTTTATATTACGAGCGTCCTGAAAAATCATGCTAGGGCTTATTTTCCGGTTAGGTCTTATTTTCGGGGAAACATGGTAGATAATGTGCTGAATAAAACTTGTCTTAATTTCTCCCTTTGGTTTCCATTTGGAGGAGAATTTGGAACAAACTTTCAATTTGCAGAGGCTTTGGGGAAAAAAAACCCACAAGTCACATGTTTAGTTTTTATCTTGAAAAAAATTCTGTATCAGAATTTGAGCTTGTCAAGAGCCTCAGCCGTGTTTACCCCTATTTGAATCCACACGCCAAGTCCAGTGCCAGGTGTATCACAGGTGCTCACTAAGCAGCTGTGTAGTGGAAGATGTTTGCTCCTGTCCAAATAACTTACAAAGTCAGTGTCAAAATCAGATCGGGCAATGAACATTTTCAGGGAAGAGAGCTCATAATTCTTTCGATCTGAAACTAAAAGTTCTCAAACAAACAAAATGAGGGCAAAAAGACTGAAGTGTTTTAGGACATTGCTGATACCTACCATTTTATCACACAAGTGTGTTTATTTCTAATATTCAAATGCTCTTTAAAAAATGGAGTTTGCTTGCATTCACTGCCTGCATTTCTTATCTTGGCCTTTTGGTGTCATTCTTAGATTAATCTGAAAAGCATATTAAGCAAGGGTGAAATCATTTCCCCAGCTTTGGGTCTTTTCATTTCTGATTGGAAGCAAAAATTATCACACCTAGAGTGAAGTTTACTAACCTAACTTTTTTTGTTGTTACGTTAACTGTATATTTTATAGCTGACATGTAACTGCAGAAGTTTAAATACAATACAGAGAACCAGCAATAGTAAAATAAAACTTTATTTTTATGGGTAGTCCAGAAAGAGCTTTTACAGAAATTACTATACCAAAGTTACTGAAATTAACTACATATGTTATTAATATATACATGTTACATATATAATTCTAACACACAATTCTAATGTATATCATTACATAATAATGTAATAATATAATGTTACATTATAATTCATATATATGTGTGTGTGTATGTGTGTGTATATATATATATATATATACACACACACACACATACACACACACACATATATACACACACACACGCATATATATGTGTGTTATATATTTAGTGAAAGCAAAACCAGGGTTTTTAAGCCAGGTCGGGACCTAATTCATTTTCAGTGACCTATGAAATAAAGCTAACTGTTTTCCACGTAGCTGCAGAGAGCTAATGAATTTCCAAACAGTCTCTGTTCTGTATGTGCGATACTCACACCCTTTTGTCCACCTATGGATGGATACAAAAACACTTTGGACTTCAAATCTATTGCTAAGTCCAGTGTTAGCCATGTGTTTGCCCTTCCCTCTCAATCTGCAAAAGTCTCAATAACTTTTCTTCTTTCCACCATTAATTATATTTTTTTCCTCCATTGTCATTTTAATGCACAACTTAATGAGACTGGCTTTTTTTTTATGTTGTAACAAATACGTGAACAAAGAAACCAACAAAATAATATGGACCCCTAGATCCATAAGTAGGAAGCAAATGTAGTGAATTCATTGTGTTTGATTGTTGCACTGGGAGTTCCCAAGGCCCAGTCCTTCAGGCTACGTTCACTCTCAGGGAAAGAGCTGTATTTGTTTGCCTGCATCTTTGAACAATTTCACTACCTGAGAGGACCAGTGTATTAAACCTATAGTGCCTGGTGTATCTACCAATAGCTGGGGGCTTGAGTGGTTCAACTTCAAGTTTTATGGCCAGAAAAACACTAGAGATCTATTTCTCAAAACATTCCATTTTAATTAGGATCCTATCTGAACAATACAGCAGAGTTTTAAAATAAATATTATTGGAAAAGGATTTTTCTAATTTGGAACAAGTTCAAATTCAATCCTGCAGTTGGTTATTTTTCATGATGTGAGATCAGTGGGGTCTGAGATCTCCACTGTACTTTCAAGCTAGCAGGTTGGCCTGCCGTAGTTTCCTGGATGCCGGCAGAAGATAGGAGAGAAGTACATCAGAGACACAGGACTTATGGCACAGCAAGCAGTGTGAGCACCACTGTGTC
Source organism: Rhinolophus sinicus (assembly GCF_057876585.1). NCBI lineage: Eukaryota > Metazoa > Chordata > Mammalia > Chiroptera > Rhinolophidae > Rhinolophus > Rhinolophus sinicus. The sequence continues at coordinate 8,141,310 of NC_142517.1, forward strand.
GATTCCTTTTGACTTCTGTCCCATTGGTATGGTGCAGATGGGCCTAGATTTTGCCTGCACCGTCAGCAGGTTGGAACCATGTCTTATATAGTGGGCAGCTAGCTTTCTTGTCCATTTCTCCAGAAGGAGACCTTATCTCTATCTTTCAATTCAAGGCATTTGCTATACAAACATCTATGAAAAGGTAGTCCAGAGCAAAGAGTGGTCAGTGCTTCATTTGCAAGATTTGTTTTTGGTAGATAAGGTGCTTTCAGAGCTGTCCCATCCTACAGGGGAGAAAGCTGACTATTTATCCTCCAATTCCAATTCCTTATGGGCTGAGAGCTGATCCAGGCGCATTAACTCTCCAGCACTTCCAGCCTCCCTTACACAGCCAAAGAGAAATCCGTGGGGGAAGAGGTTTGAGAGTCGTAAGTGCTTATAGCAGGTATTGAATAACACGTATGGGCCATGGTATAGAGAGTGCGTGCCTGGGGACATTGGTGTGACATTGAGAGCACCTGTCACCCTCCCCAGTTTTAGTCCCGCCTCCTCTCTAGTTTACCCGTATTTATTTGTTTTCCCTTTCAATCCACAGCTGACTTGTTAGGTTTACTAGAAATACACATAGACCTTAACTGGCTGATGGCGATATTTGCAGTTGGACTTGCCTCATAGCATTCCTTTTAACCAACTTGCTGCTCAACAGCGTACCCGTTAGAGGACAGGCAGGGCAAAAGAGCAAACACAGAATTCAAAGAAATCAATTTAGCTACTTATTAACATCTTTGGAAACACCAAGAGGAAAAGGTGGGAACTAATTCTTCAAATTTGTGTTTTAAAATAACTGTCTTTTGTGCCTGATCTCTGTAACCCCAGCCTTGAAAAATCAAGAGTTGGTCCTCAATCAAAGAGTGTGTCAGGGATTATTTTAAGAACAAATTGAGGAAATGTAAGCACAAGTCTTTCATCACCTTTTCACCATGATTAGATTTATTTGCTCCCCCGTTGATGGCCCCCTTCTCTTTCAAGCTCCGTAACTGCTTTAGAATCAAGGGGTGAAAAATGAAACCTAGTTTCTGCTTTTAAGAAAATGAGAGAATGCACATGCCATGTTGACAGGTGCATTTCCTGGGAACATGAAAGTATCGGGGAGTTTTAGAAAAGAACTATATGACCCTGGCCAATGAGAAATCCACTAATTCAGAATCTGGGATAAATTTAAAATGCTTATGAAGTCCACTGATATATTAGGGCTAGAAGTGGAGGAAATGTTTGCCAAGCGAATTAAAAGTATAAACAGGGGAAATATATAATCTTCGTAAAGACTGAAGGCCAACAAATGTTTCTAAATACTTGTAAAACCACTTTATTTTTAAATACTTCTGTGAAACAATGTTATAATTCCTTACGGTTTTCCAAATCTATTATTAAAACTCTTTAAAATTCTCTACTTAATTTCTAATTTAATTTCTGCTCTTTCCCTTCCTTGGGGCCTTGTCATCTTCGTTGCCATATGAACATGAAATTAAGCTGAATTTTGTGAAAATGTTTCTCTAGTTCAGACTATTCGCAAACTTTCCACCCAATTAGGGAAAATTAATGAGGTTTACTGCACTTTGTGTTGATATTTAGTCATCGGCAGGCAGTCAGACTTTGTTCTTCTCAAGTTAGTGTTTGAAAGGAGAGAGTTGTTTTCTGAACTTTCCCGAAGTTTAGGAAAACACGATTCTGAAAAGATTGTTTCTTACTATTCTAAGCATCTGCCGCTTTCTGCCTTCCGGTTTGCTTTCTTCATCCATTCCTGATGGGTTCCAAGTCTCCCAGTCTATTATTTACTCCCTCAAAGTCTTTATACAATCATTACAGATTACAGCCAATGCAACAGGTAATACTTGAGATTTCAGTATGGCCTCTTTCTCTTGGAGATGAAGGAATGAAATCCACAGAGGTAAAGACATTCATTTAAGGTTTTGCTGCTTATTTCAGGCAGATCAGAACGAGAAGCCATGATCCTTTACTCTGAGACTGGTGCCTTTACCCCTGCATGGTCATTGTCCTGAGAGAAAGAAGAAGGGATGCTGAGACAGAGGAGGGGGGCGGAGAATGAAGACTGAGGACGTGGGTGAAGGTTATATTGGCATTTCTTATGCCATTCTTGACTTTTTTTTAGGTTTGACATTTTTTCAAGGGAAAAAGCCTCAAAAAATAGAAAAGTTGGACAGAGCACGGAAACAATAAGTTCAGGGCACTGTCGATGCTGGGTGTTTCTGTTGTCACAGGAAGGCAGATTTGTCAGATAAAGCAGCCATTAACTTTCAATTAAGGTTCCCTGGCAGAGGAGCTAGATTTTTCTTTTGTGATATTTTTTCTTTTAAAAAATGCTCTCTTTGAGTCACAGATAATTATTCATGAATGTTATGTGTGTGATTTTCACCCCCAATCATGAATTTCTGAGGCAGCAAAATTGTCATTATGTATTTCATTCTTACCAGATACTAAGAATTTCTAAATTGACTTTTTCTTGAAAGATTCATGGCCTAAAGAAATTAAATGGCTAAAAAGTCAGTACAGTTTTTAAGGGGTATTTTACTTAATACTATGAAGACTAGCATACCAAACATTTGTACACAGATTGTAATTCCATATTATCTAATTTCTATATTCTAATGCTCATTATTACTTAAATTGCTATAAACATGTCTTGGCTTAAAATATTATCTAACAGATTCTTTTAATAGTTTTACCATGAAATCTTTCCTTTCGATATTAATTTAACTATGAGTATATTTTAAATCATTTTTAAACATAACATAGGAAATTTTAATATACTTAATCTTTACACATTTACTCTTGCCAAAATAAATATTAACTTATCCTCAAATTTACTGATAGAATTTTAACATATAAAGCCTATAAGAAAAAATTTTTCTCTCCTACCTAAATTTGATACTAAATATTCAGATATTGAGCCCAAATTCAAATGGCATGTTGTATTAGTCAAGGTTCTCCAGAAAAATAGAACTAACAAGATATAGATAAAGGTATAGATATATTGTTATAGATGTAAATATAGATAGAGATATATAGAAAGAGTTTTATTGTAAGAGATTGGGTCATAGAGTTGTACAGGTTGAGAAATCCCACCATCTGCTGTCTGCAAGCTGGAGGCCCAGGAAAGCTGGGGTACAGCTCCAAAGCCAAAAGTTGAAGAACCAGAAGAACCAGTGGTGTTAGTCTCAGGGCTCTGAAGGCCCACGAACCAGGAGTGCCTCTGTCCCAGGGAAAGAGAAGAGCATGTCTCAGCTCCAGCTGAGAGCAAATTCACGCTTCTTCTATCTTTTGTCCTCTTATTCAAACACTCAGTGGATTAAAGATGCCCTTTGTAATTGATGAACATGATCGTCTTTACTCAGTCTACTGATTCGACCGCTAATCTTTTCCAGGAACACCCAGACATGTGTTGACAGACACGTGAGTATACCTTAGCCCAGTCAAGCTGATGCAAAATTAACCATCACAGATGGCATGTTGATGTTATTGACGTTAATTAAGATGCAAATGACTACATTTCCAGGTTTATGGATCATAGACAAGATTAGGAATGCCAGCAATGATTTTGTAGTCTTACAGCTATTTGGGCAACTGATGGCTGAGAAGAAGATTTTTCTTGACTATTAAGGCCAAAGCTCAACCCTTGATGCATTCTTAACAGAAATACATACCCTTAAGCCGGGCCACAATGGCTTCTTTACAAAAACTGTTAGGAACCATACAAACCATAGAAAATACAATGGAAAAATACCACATTTGCAATAACAGCAAAACAGAAATTATCTAGGAATAAACTTTTAAAGATGTTTAATGCTTTTGAGAAAAGAACTAGAAAGCTTCATTAAGGAACGTACAGTAAATAAGACTCCTGAATTGAGGACATAGCTTGTCATTGGATAAGGAGACTCAGTATTATTCAATCATCTAATGGTGTCAGTTCTTAAAAAATTAAGTCAAGCTTTTTTTTCCCCCAGGAACTTGAAAATTAATACTGACATTCATCTGAAAAAATATCTAAAAAAGTTATGAAAATTTTAAAAAACGGGATTTGGGGAGAGGATTTGGAGAGGAAAACTTTTCCACTAAATATTGAACTGTTTTATAGCATTGCCTACTATTTCTAAATAGTTGCAAATGTATTAAGAGCGGACATATCAATTGAGTAGAATATTCCAGAAATAGCTATTTATGGGAAGCACAAATATATAAAACCCTAAATACATATAGGTGACATTTTATCATAAAATTAAAGACATGTCAATAAATCATGTTTGCTTAATTTACTACCCACTTGGATAAAAATCTTCCACTCCTAATATCAAACAAATTTCAGATGGATCCAAGATTTAACCATGAAACCATTATATGACTGAAGAAACCATTATATTACTGATTATCTATCATCTATCTATTCTTAGAAAGGAAGAAGAATTTGTAAACATGATACAATAATCAAAAGTAAAGGGAAAGACTGATGAATTTACTTAAAAGCTGAAAACTTCTGCATGACAAACATCCTATAAGTAAAACCGAAAGACAAATGGTGCTCTGGCAAAAGCATTTTCCAATATACAGGACAAAAGATAAATTTCATTGCTATATAAAATATTTACAAATCAATCTAAAATTAAAAAAAACCCCACAAGTAATCTACAGAAAAAAAGAAATGGTAAATGGCCAATAAATAACAACTATTCAACGTTTCTCAATATTAAGAAACTCATTAAAACAAGATGCCAGTTTTTTTAATCTGTCGGATGGTCAATGACAAAAGCAAATTTGAAATTGCCCAGTGCTGATGATTGTCTGTACACGGGCTTGATGGGAATACCGTGGAGCACCTCTTTGTAGGACAAGAGTGAGCATTCTTTTAGGAATTTAGGAATGTATTTTGCATCCATGCTCACCTACATACATAAAGTGTTCTGTTGAAAGATGTTCATGATAGCATTTTTTTTTCAGTGATAGCAAACAGTTGAAACATCTTAAGTGTCCATAGGCAGAAGGTTGTTTAAATAAATCACGATAAATTCAGACAATGAAGTAGACTGCTTGTCCTGGTGTTGGAGGGAAGGCTCAGCTAATGCTGTGACGTGGAATCCAGTATAGGACGGCAGGTACAATGTGACCTCATTGGTGGAAGGAGTAAAAAACCTGTTTGGGGTAATTGTTTCTAGGGCCTATAGCTGAGGACTAGAGTAGGATGGGAGCCTTGGTTTTATTTCCATGTCAGTTAGGTTTCAATTGCAGGTGACAGGAGTGACTCTAGTTGTGTTCAGTAGAAATTGATTTCATATTGTACAAACAATATAAGTGGGGCCACTTTCAAATGGAGTCTGAGCTGCCATCCGAGAGGAGCTGCCTTGCATGTTTTACTCCTCAAACCTTTGGAATATTAGAACAGGTCAAAATAACCTTTGGACTGTGCCTAAGGCAACACCGTATCCCAAAGAACTGTTTTTTAAAGATAATAAGAAAACAGACGTTATGACTTCCAGACTGAATATTTAAAAACATTCTTTAGAATTAGCATCACTATGTTATCTGCACCAATAGAAATGCCTTCCTTCTATTGATGTCATTGACAGTGTAATTGGATTGTTCTCCTTCCCTTTCTCACAAATACCCTTGCTTTTGTATCCTAATGTAACCCACTGTTTTGGTTTCTGCCTGAATCAGTGCTTCCAGAATAGCTGTTCTTTTGGATCTCAAATAAATGCTTGTGTCCTCTCACTTTGGCCTTTTATATTTAGGTTAACAATAGTTATTTCTTCTGTAACCCAGTATTTGTGTTACTGTAAAACCTCGTATTCTTCAAAATTCATAATAATAGCATATAAGTTCAGTGCAGACCACTCAATACCTATGTAATTTTGCATCCACCAGCAAACACAACGATTTCAACCTCAGAGGTCACTTGGACTGGCAACTAGATTGGCCAGAGTTAGCTTCAGGGATATTTAAAATGAATAAAAACAAACAGGTGAAAAGCCTGGCTTGCAGACGGAGAAAATACAAATGGGAGCTCTGAACACGGTAGACAGAGCCGCCTGTTCTGTGCAAAGCTTTGCAAGGCTGGGCGCCTCTTGTCAGGAGGGAGCCTCTGGTGCAGGCAGTTGTGTTTCATGCTCTTAGGACAGAGCTGAGGACCATTCTGTACCCAGGCTGGAGCGTCTTTTCCTGTTCCTCTTGCCAGGAAAAATTATGTATGAGTCGGGACAATGGTCATGTTACAGTGATATCATCTCCTGACTGCAATCCTAGATGAGCTATTTTGGAGTCCTAGGAAGATGCATAGTGGCAGAACAGATGACAGGGAGAGAGGGCTGCAGAACTGTTGGAAGGCTGGAGTAGAAGGCCCCAGGCTGGCCACGTGGAGGAGTCCAAGAACAGAGCAGGGCACTGGCTCCAGAGGAGCCAATACCTCCAGCAGGAGGGGCCGAGGAAACCACCAGCGGAACTGCTGAGTGAGAATATGTGCTGTCCGTGCATCCGTCCATTAACCAGGAGGGACGCGTGATTATATGGTGGGTGTATGATAATGCAAATACAACAAAATGTTAACAACTGGAGAATCTAGGTGGTGGCTATGTGGGCATTCACTATATAGTACTTTGAACTGTTGTGTATGCATGAAAAGGTTCATAACACAAAACGAAACAAAAGACAGAGTTGTAGCTTATCTCTGTAGATGGTACTGCTCTGACTTCCCCTTAGGAGGCATGAGGCTGGTGACTGGTCCCTGGAATGGTGAGTCTGGCTCCACCTCAGGCACAACTGCCCTGGCCATTGGTGATGGGAACGGAGCTGCAGGACCTCTCCCGCGTCACCCCCCACCCCCACTGCACCTGCCGTCCGCTGTGTTCCGAGTGGCGGGAAGGCTACCTTGTCTCTGCTTGCCTTCTCCTTTGCAAATCTTGCGGAAGTGCATTGAATTGAAAGGAGTTTAGCTTGACTCCTTGATTCAAGAAAATCTGAAACAGGGCTCGTATCTTCCTAGTATCTGCGCTGTAGAGATGCACGCGAGATAGTGGCTGGAAGCGACGCTGATGTAATGGAATCGCTTTATGCTCTGCAGTCTTATTCTCTTTTGTGCTGTTTTCTTTTTTATGATTTTTATAAATGGAGTATAATTCACATACATTCAAGTGCAGAGTTTGATGAGTTTTAATAAGTATATATACTTGCAGAGTCACCACGGCAGTCAGAAAACGTAAAATAATAGATATACAGAGGATGCCAAAAAATGTATACACACTTTAAGAAAGGAAAAAACAGTATTAAAGTTGTAATACTCAATATATACTGATAACAGAAGATGAATACAAGTCATGTGTATACATTTTTTTTGGCACCCCCAGTATTATTTATTTGGAAGTGAAGGGGATCAGAACATGTCATCCCAGAATATGCTGCTTTGGCTACTGGTTGTTTTGAGCTGAAGGTAGTTGAGAAACAGCAGGTACAGGAAGGGCTCTCCACCCTCACCCTTTCTGCCTAAAAGCTGGACATAAATTTCCCAGGAGATAGGAACACTCCTGGTACCAAGAATAAGAGAACATTCTTACCACAGAGACGGGGCGTCGACGCCAACATGAGTCTATACAAAGAAACCTTACCAAAATAACCCTCATCTTCTATTGGTTTCCCTCAGATGTTTCCTAGTCACTGTTCCACAATTTACCACCCCTAAAAGCCAAATCCCTTTTCTTTGCCTTTTCACTTTTCCACAAATTTATCACCTTTCGTTAAAATGATATTCGAGCTCCTGAGTCTAACCACTTCTTCAGGCTTTTCATTTCTTGTCCGTGAAGCCCTTTGTGTCACATAAAAAAATATAAACATCATATAAATTTTATGCTTTTTTCTTGTTACACTGTTTGTTGTTAGTTTAATTTGCATGTCCCAGTCAGAAAACATAAAAGGGTGGAGGAAAAGATTTTCCTCCCCTACGGAAACAGAAAACCCCGATTGAGTCAAAACTCCGAATCACTAATTGTTCTTTTAGGAGACTTTGAGAACTGGGATCATATTCAGAGTGGGTAACTCATTTGGCCACTGAACATGCTCAAATTTCCTTTTCAGAATAAGTGAAAACTGTCTTTTAATTTGATGTCAAAACTGTGTCCATTGGGATACATTTAAAGTAATAGGAAACACCAACAGTGGCTTAAACCATCAGAACACTTATTTACATCACAGAAACTCTGGAAGTAGGACGTCCCAGGGTAGGTGTCATAGCTTAACAATGACTTCAAGCTCCGAAACTTTTTTCTTTTTCATCTGATGCCTTGGAGTGTGAGCAATGTCTCTGCCTTCCACTCATGCTCACGAGATGGTGGCCTTTGCTGCAGACCCTGGCTCCTCACAAGACAGACTTTTGCAGCCAGCAGGAGGAGCTGGTACAAATGTACTACGCGTCAGGGAGGAAACGCTTTTCCAGAAATCCAGAATAGATTTCTCCCATCTCTTTGGTCAGAACAAGGTCAAATGGCAACCACTAAACCAATCACTGGCTAAATCGATCGGGATTGCCACCATTCAGTTAGACCAACTAAATCATTCAGAGTGACACGCTGCTGCCTGAACAAAATCAGGGTCCATAGGCTAGGAAGTGGCTGCCTGGGACATTTCCAGTGTCTGTGTCGATCAATAATTGCGGGTTATTTCAGTCGTGCCCTGACCCCTGAATGCTTAAAGTGTGCGCCTTTTTATCCTGGGGAAATGGTAGAGCAGAGAAAAAGAGGGACCCTAGCTTAAATTGCGCAAGCTGTTTCTTGGAGCAAGTGACTCCTTGCCTGAGAGTCAGTTTCCTTATCCGTAGAGTGGGACTCATAACGATGCTAACGTGTAGGAGTTGGGGAGGAAATAATATGAAATGACATGTGGGGAGCACTTGGCATAGTGTCTGACACATAGTCAGTCCTTCATAAACAGTAGACGTCATTCCTCTCAGAAAGAGTGGATCAGGCTTAAACCATGGCTTTTATTTATTGGTAAGTGGGTTTGCACATTTCTGCAGTCATTCCTTTAAAGACTTGGAGAGGGTGCTTTCGAAGTGCCTCCTGGGATTGCTGTGAGCAGTAAATGAGGTTCAGCTAGCCCATCATTTGGGGCTCCGTGAATTCTTCTTAGTGTCCAGTTGGGAGTCACGTGACTGTTCTTTTTCTGACAATGATGTGAACTTGAGATGGTGATGCTGAGAATGGGCACCGCTCCCCTCTCATCTCTGACGAACCTGGTGTGGCTCTGCCCTTCTCTGCCTGTCTGCTGCTCCGTGTCTTGAGAAAATTGGCAAGGTCTGGGCTTGCAAGTTGGGATCTGTGAGGGGACTGCACCCAACAAATTAAGGCCGGAAGCTGTAATGCCCCAGGTGTTTCCTTCACAGGATTTTGAAGCTTCCTTTGGAATTTTGGACTTTTCCACTTTTTTATACCTTGGTCTCTGAGGTCACAAAGCAGGTAAATCCTTAGAAAGTGTACACGGATGTGGAGCATTGCTATTTCATGCTGCGTGCTTCATCCATTAGGAAAGAGGCTGATGGCTGAATGTGGATGTGGTCCTGTGCCTTTGCCCGTGCTTCCCAGTGTGCAGGCTGCTTTCACCCAAGCTGTCACGTTGGAGCTCATATAATGAAGGATGGGTCTCATTTCTCCTTTTCTATAAATGGGCAGAATGAAGCCCCATAGAGGTTAAACGATTTTGCCAAAGTTATCCCTTTAGTGCTTTATTAGGAGCTGGAATTAGAAATCTGATCTCCGAGGGTCCCTAATATACTCAGGAGACAGTGGTTTGACTATTAGGCGCAGGGACATCTTTCATTTTTTTTCTTTGGGGCTTCTATAAACTCATAAATTTTTGTACTTTATTTACATGTATAATGACAGACTTAAAACAAACCTCACCTACCTCACAGCATTATGCTCCCGATTTATGGATTTTAGGGCAAAAGATGCTCCTCAAGTCTTTCCTTTTGACAGTAGATACAGCCATTGGTATGGTACAGAGACCTTCCAGATGTAACAGACTTTTGAAGCCTTGAAAGTAAAAAAAAAAAAAAAAAAAGAAGAAAAAAAAAAAGGCAAACCAAAGGTTAATTCACACCACCTATGTGAATCAAATGAATATTCATTTTCACAATTAATAGATGGCAGAGAGATAAGACGTGGGTTTTCTTTTGTTTTTACTTCCTCTAAAATCCTCTCAGGCATTGATGTTAGCTTCCCCCAGCCCCTGAGCTATGTAATGAGATCTTTTGGGTTTTTTTTGAAGTTTAAAAATGGAGCGGCAAGACCTTGGTGGGGGGTGGAGATTGGAGAAAGAGATGGGAGAAGGGGCTCTGGAGTTTGGGGTTTAGCTCAGGACCCCACTCTTGAGGGAGTGCCATAGTTGGCCTGTAGCCCAGAGGTTGCAGGCTCTCAGGAGCCTGGGGAAACACATCTCCCCGGGTTCCTAAGAGCCCATTTACAGAAGGCTTCTGAGAGTCAGGTCCAAACACACTCCCTCTCCCATCCAAGGCCTGCCCTCTGGGAATGAGCACACCCTTTCTAGGTGGAGTTGGTAGATTGTGTACAAGTCCCCCACAAATTGCTTCGAGTGTCCTACCTAACCCGACAGTCACTGTGGGGACAGAGCCCCAGAAAGTAGTTTACAGGCTCTCGGCCTCACATGGAAGGGTGCTGGCTCGGGTGGTGAATGGCCGTCGGCTGTGGCCGGTTAGCCAGTTGTCCACTGGTATAACTGCTGCGGCTACGAAGGATTGCCGAGGAGCCGAGCAGAGCCGAGAGAGAGGAACAGAGTCGAGAGAGTGGAGGAGAGTCGTTGGTTAGTCGGTTGGCGGAAAAGCAGATGGCAGGTCGGCGTCCGGTGGGCCCAGCCTCCAGTGAGACCATAGTGGTATGACTCCCCTACCTATGGCTCCGTGGGTGTTCCTTTTCGGCCTCACCATATCCTGCGTTCTTGTATGGGGAGCGGGAGCAGAGACCCCGCAGGCCGCCCCGCCTGAAAGATGGCGCGGCGAGCAGGCCTCCGCGCACGACAAATGGCGCAGCGAGCAGGGTCTCCCGCACGACAGTCACCCTCCCCCTGCAGCCCCCTTTAGTCCCCGTCCAGCTTGGACTCTGGTCCTCACACAGCACCTGTCATGGTGTCTTCCTCCAGGCCCCTGGCCCTGCAGCACCTGGGTTACAGGCCGACGATGGCACCCTCTTTGGGGCCAGTGCGAACTCTTGTTTGCTGGTGACACAGTCCTTGTAAACGTTTACTGCGAGTACTCAGGTATGTGTCTGGCACAGCCGAATATGCACTCTGGGGGCTGGAGGTGTGTTCTGGTCTCTTTGGACCCCCACTGAATAGATGCAGGAACCACTGAAGCCCGTGATCTCTGCCTCTTACTGTATCCCTGACATCTCACGCAATGGGTATTTCACACTGCGACTCCCCAGGTAAGCCATTTAGGTTCACCCTCCTCCCCTTCACCTGTCTAAGCTTTCACTGATGGAACATGAACCTAACGAGCAGTTTTATTCAGCACTCTGTGGTAAGAAACGGACTCCCATTTTCCTCTCTGTTGAAGACACCTGGCCCCCAGGTGGTTCACGCCTGGATACCTGGGAATCCGGCAGTTGCAGCGTCCCCACTGGAGGGCCCTGTCCAGGTGGGTTTTCTAGACAGAGCCAGGCCTGCCTGAGAACAGGGTCCTTCTCTCAGTCCATCAGGCAGTCATGAAAAGGGACAAGAAAGTGTCACAAGCAGAGCCCTGTCACAGTAACTACATCCCACAGAGCAGAGTACCTAATCCTCTGGGGAAAAACAGCATCAGCCATCCTGAGTGAGTGTTCAGAAATACAGACCTGATCAGTTAGTTCTGCTCCTTTCTTAAAGGCTTGGGAGTTCCCATCCTGGAGGACAAAGCACTTGCTGAGAGGAAGAGAAGATGCTCTTAATACTGGTGCGCATGACCCCAGGCTGGGGCACGTGATTTGGGGAGAGAGCCGAGGCTGGGTTTCTTCCTGCTCCCTGGGGCAGCCCAGCTGCACAGCTGCAGGCCTCTGCATAAGACACAGCTACCTGGACAGGTTCTGGAGCCCTGGCCAAATCTGCCCACCCCCATCCCATGCAGCCTTCCACAGCGTCCTCTACTCTCCCTATCCTGCTGCACTGAAAACCTTTGTGTGGCCATTTCCCCAAATATTAAAGCATTGGTGCCACAGGGCCCACGTGCCAGGCCTTGTTCAAACCACACCGTTCGCATTAGCTCCTTGAATCGTCACAATAACCCAATGAGATGGGGATCAGTAGTCCCCATTGAATATTTGAGAGCAAAGGCTGCGTGATTCACTCTCCCATCCCCAGAATCCAGGACAGTGATGGGCACAGAGCAAGCGCTCAGGATGCAGAGCTGACTGAGTGATTGAGTGGAGGGAGCACATCATGTGTCCTCTGAGCTCTCCTCCTTCCTCCTTGTTATCCATTCTGTCTTAGCACTTTAGTTCCCAATCCTTCCTTTACCACCTCCACGATTTAAGGCAGCCGAAGTAAAATACCCATTAAAAAACACACAAAGTCTCCTAATTGGCTAAAATTACATTTTCTCTTTGCTTTCTGCGGTTTGGTAAAAGAATGAGATTGGTGTTATTGTCTGTTTGGAAAATGCCCTTTGAGAACAGGGACAGTTAATGACTGTTTCCCACTGAGTCCAACAGATGGTGCCAAGTACCCTGCGGGCACAGAGAAAATATTAATTGATGTTGATTTCCTTACTTATTATTTAAATATGCTAAATGGCCCCTGAGAAGCTTCCAAAGAGTTAATATGTTACCCAAAATATATGGCTTATCCAGGGAGTACTTTACTCCCTGAGAGTTCAGTGTCTGTTTGTGTTGTCTATTCATTTGTATATTTGATGAAATTACACAGAAGGAAGTGGAATAAGGTTTGGTTATGAAATGATAGAAAATACTGCTTATTTTGAAGTCAAGTCGTTTTGAATACTAAGTTGCTTGTGTGCAGCAGGCATGCACGAATCCACATGGATTTGAAAATTTAATGACATCCTTTTTTTTATTGATGTACGTTCTTTAAAAAAATATTTAAAAGTTGAAATGTGACCAGCTTTATTATTTTTCCTATTTCCTCACTTCTAGAGCATCTGAGCACAAACCTTAAAATGTTAGGCTCGTTGACATTTTGGGCGCTTGAGTTACTGGAAAAATAATTTTATTTCACAACCAAATCACAGAAACTTACTCATATTAAAATAGGAAACATTTTAGAGTTATCAGCGTCATGTATTGTTGAGAGATTCCAGAATGTATTAGGCAGATGAGTATTTTAAGAGGTATAAATAAGATTTCTCGTGTCATCACTTCTGTAAATTAAGGTCTGGAGTATCTCTGTGCGTTTCCGATAAGCCAGTAACGACCATGAAAGAAGGCTTTTCCTTCGCTGATTTTGCTAATAAGTTGTCAGCTGATTAACACTGAGGTCTGGTCAGATTTGGGCCGTGTGTAGTTTGGGATGCTGGAAAACAGGTCAGCAAAATCAGCAAAGGGGTTTGGGTGCTGTTGTTAGAGTAGGGTAACATTAGACGGTAAAATCAGACAATACAGGTTCACAATCCATCTCTTGAACCCTTGAGCCAGATGTGTCTTGAAATTTGGAAGCTTTTTGCTTCTGGCAGGTAATTTCATTTGCACATCACACATTGTGTGACAGTGCTGGCGGGGTTTGCAGCATCTCTCCGTAATCTGAACTGTTACTATGTATTTAATCAAATATGTCAGTACTCCCGTTCATGGGAGAAAGATATGCATAGCCACATATCACTTCAGCACAAGTTTTGCCCCAAGTGAGTTAGCACAAAGATTTCATTTTCCAGAAATTGTTGGGTCTTGAAATTGTCGTAAGGGATTGTGGATGTGCATAATTAAGGTCCAAAATGTCCACATTACCAACAGAAACTGCAAAGGAAAGTCAAACCGGGTAACCACAGATGGTTTGATAAAATGCCGCACAATTCTGTCCTAGGAAGGACAGAATTGTACTTTTAGATACCACTGGCCAAAACATGTGGAATCTCTCTCCAGAATAAACAGTCCCTTTGCTGTCTTGGAACATGTACTTAGTTACAATAAATTTTAATTTTGGTTTGAATAAGTAATATACTGGTAGAAATTTTAAGTCTGTCCTCAAACAGAGGAAATCTTTTCATGTTTTCCTTTAGGCCTTGTATGTACATGTAATCGACTTAGGGTACACACAAATCTTTTGGCTTTTTTTAATTTAAAATTATAACAAGTGTTTCTCTGTATATTTTGCTTTCTTTATAACTATCATTTTAAAGACCTTTTCTGAAAAAAGATTGAACATAGCACTCCACTGCTATCTTGGAAAGAGGATGCAGACGCAGAAAACACAATAGAAATTGGTTATTCCGCCACATGGGTTAAATGCAACTGTTAATATTCGGCAAAATATTTGTCCAGATCTTGACTAGGTGCACTTCTGCCATGATGAATACAGTTTTATAAAATAAAATAATGGCATCAACGTGGATACCATTTAGGTAATTCATTTATTTTAACAAATGACTGCGGGACCTAAAGCAAGTCACTTCACTCCACAAGGCTTGATTTTCTCATCTGTAAAATTAGACATTTTATGCAATTTCTAAGCCACTGATTATTTGTTAAGCAATTAAGCAAATTTTTGTTCTATAGGTAGGATTTCTGGTGACGCTAGTGTTAGCTTGACCAAATATTACATCATTTGGAGAAATTGAACATATTATTATTTGTAGATTTTTGAAAATAATTGTTTTCAATGATTGAATTTCTGTTAGAGCTAAGTTGTGAGTTTGTGTTGGAATTTTTGAGTCCGTGTTCATTTCTCCCTGGAGTTTCTGAGTGTTTTTGTTATTATCAGTTACTCAGCCGATAGTGAAGACACACAGCACGATGACAGCTTAGAGGAAGGCGAGTAAACTGAGATGTAACTCTGTTCGACAGAGAAGTGATGTCATACTCACAAAATGTTCAAGTCTTTTTAACGATATCTTTGGGCTCATGGTGACATTGAAAAAACTCAACCAAGGAATCCTACAGGCTGACATTTGTAAAGATATTTAAGTGACATCTTTCATAAGCGGGCAGGGAGAATTCTACAAACTAGAATTTACCAACGAATTCATGTGAAATGAATAGAATCACGTGTCTGCTAAATAGCTGAATTTCTAAGATAACTTGGAAAAGTCTTGCCTATTTATTTTTCCCCCCTTTGATTGTATTTCTTGTTCAGAGCTATAGTTTCTCTTTTCCTCATTGTCACTGGACAAAGACCATCTGCTCCGTTCTAGAAGTTGCTTGATTTGCCTCTTGTGTGAGATGCTTTGCAACATGACCCCCTTGGCCTTAAGATGAAGTGCTGCTCTGGAGCCTGTTCTCCCCGTTCTCATCCTCACAGAGTTTTCCGCATAAGATGATGGCCACGGTGCTCATGATGGACGATCTCTGTCTTCTTCCTCACTTCCTAATTTTGGTTGCATTGGGAAAGTAGAGGAGATCTGATATTGAAATGGAAGAACATTGCTATAATGCCAAGGCCCAGCTGAGCAAGAGCCAGCTTGGAGGTTCCTCTGGAAATTTCCATCCTTATTTCTCAACAGATAGTTAGAATATTCTTCTGGTGTGGTGCTAGACTCTGGTGTTAAAGGCTTAAAGAAGCTCTTTGCCCTCATGGAGCTTAAGGTCTACTCTGAAAGAGAAAAACATGAAACAGACAGATAAAATAAATCGATAGATTAAAATGTAGATAAAATAGATACATAAATAAATAGACACAACAGATGATTCGATAACTAGGCGACAAGTAAGTATAATCACGATGTGTGCTATGAAGAAAGCGTACAGGTAGAGAGAGCCTGCATGAAGGAGATACACTGAAGGGGAGATGAGAGTCAAGGTCCAATTGCTGAGGCGCCTCCTGGAGCACAGGGGTCAGTCCTCCTCCTCCCTGAACTCTGATCCAGGAACCACTCCACTCTAGGAATCAGGTTAAGTTTCTTAGCCACTCACCAGGGTCTCTCTGGGAAAGTTCCTGAGCAAAACTTACTAAGCAAAGTTGTCCAGATATTATTCCTGCTCAAGTGTCTTTCTTTCATTTTTCTAAGTGCTGCCTTAAAGATTATTTGTTATTGTTTCTAAAGGAGTGAAAGATGTTGTCTAATTTCAGAAGAATATAATAAGACTGAAACTTTAGGTTCTTGGTCATATCATTCTCTGCTAAATTTTCTCCATTGGCAGATTCTTTGGCATAAAGCATTAATTGTCTGAAATGAAGAGATAGTGGGGGTTGGTTGGGAGGGAATCCTGAAGAGATAGCTATTTGAAACTTGGTTCTAGTGATTTGGACATCACTTGCTTCTGTGTATATTTTGATGAAATGTCTCCCAAAAATACTTGAAAATCAAAACATTTATAAGTTAAGATGTTTAACAAATCTGACCATTCTATGAAACAAAGGAAAACACTCTGGACTGGTGTTGTGGTAAGACCTGAGTTATTGCTCCCATTCTGCCATTGACTACCCTTGAAATCCTGTGTGAGTCATATTACTTCCTTGGATAAGAGAATTCCAGATTCATATGTAAAATAAAACTGGTAGACCAGATAACCTCCAAGACACTTTTCAACTGTCATGTTCTAAGATTCTAACGCATGTCTTGAAAATGTTGAAAGGAGCATGGGATGATTAGAGCTCGAAAGCAGCTATGAAAGTCAATGAAAAGCCTACCTATTTCTGTTCAGAGTTTTATCCTATTCTGCAGTGTGCAGTTCCTTGCAAGTATTGCCTGTCACACACCCACCACCTCTTTTCCCTCTACTGCTGTCATTTGCAATGGCATTAGACATTTTATTTTCACGTGAGGTCAGAAATACTTCTACATTTAAAACATCACTTCAACTGGGGAGCCTATAGGATCAACAGTAGAAATTGCCTTAATGCAATGAAAAAAAAAATGATTCGGGGAAACTACAAAGTTTTAATTTTATAAAGAACAGTCAACTTTGTAGTATGTAGAACCTACGAAGAATGACAACGGGAGCCAGCAGGCCAATTTTTATCTTCTCTGCAAAATCAGAATTTCTTCTGAAAAGTCAAGAGCAGCAGCTTCATCCTTGAAGCCGAGCAATATTCCCCAAAAGCCTTTGTTTGCCCTAATATTCCATAATGTTATGCTTTTACAGTCAATAAGCCATTAGTAATCAAGAGATGTATAATTTATTAATTACACTCCACATTAATATTTAATCTTTTTGGTTGCTGAGCATATTTCTAAATCTACTTTTTAATTACATTTTAGGGGTATAAATCTTCCAGGCAACCATTAGAAAAGTAATTTTTCTGCGCATTATGGTGCCAATTACTTTAAAGCAGCTGGTTGTGAACTCTTGCGATGATACTTGGTAAAGTGGCAATCTTGGAGTGTGGATACTCTGCTCTCATTTGGAAGCTAATTGAAGAGTAGTGAGAAGGGAGTGTTATAAAGAGTTTACAAAGACACAGAATAGTTAGGGGGAGAAAAAGAAAGAAACGGCGTATATGAGAAAGACTGTCGCCCACAGTGGCCCCCTTAACCAGGCAACACTAGTCGATGGCAAACCTTTTCTGAATTCTAATCAGATCTTGGGCTTCGGGTTTTATTTAAAGTTCACTGAAATAAGCAGTGTTTTTCTGTTACGACTGTTGTCCAAGTAATGGCATTTTTAAAGTCATAAACAGAACTCCCTTACTTTGTTTCTCCCATAGTGATGTCAGATGCCAGCGATAACGATTTTGTCTTTCTGTCTTCTTGAAATCCTGATGACCCGCCGACTGACTTTTTTTTTTAGCATCAGATTCCCATACTTTTGAAAACTTTAGTGCCAGATATTTTGCCGTTTCTTGTATGTTTTTTTCTTTCTTGTGTGTGTGTGTGTGTGTGTGTGTGTGTGTGTGTGTTTAATTACCTCTATACAGGGAAAGTGAGCTCTAATTTTTGAAAGTGAGTTCTAAATTTTTTCGTATACTCAAGCTTTGGTGGTGGTTTTAGTGATTTCAGGAGGCGGTGGGCTGAGGCATTGAGTTATATTTGGGGAAAGTATCGGCTTATTTATAAAAGGCATCTTCACTGAAAAATCTGCCTTTTCAAAACTATCTTTCCCATGGGAAAGATATGCCACTATTCCTGTACCGGGTCTGAGATTTCCAGCATAAAAATCACTTCTTAGGTTGGACAAAATATGAGAGCTGTTGTTTTGAAAAGACTTGCTAAAATGCCTCCGGGTCACCTGGGAGAAGCAGGCCCATATTCACCCTGTTTTCCTCTTAGCTTATCTGCATGGGCTAATTATTTAGTTTAGCTCCTATAGCCCTCTGAACTTTTGTTCTCATAAGTTCTCACTGTTGCGATTTTTTTTTTTTTAATATCTTTATTTACTGGGTGGCTTAATTATTTTCTTTTTTAAAAAAATATGAGCTACATCACATATACAAGAATGCATAAAACTTAAGTATACTGCAGATAATTTAAAAAAACATTCTCCCTCCAGCACTTGTATATAAACTTCATGAGATCAAGGGCTATCTCATATTCATTACAATGCCTGGTACATAGTAGGCCTTCCGAAAATATTTGTAGACTAAATCACTGAGTGGGTTTATTCAAATAAATAAATATAGTTAAACAAACAAAAAAAATATAAATAATTTTTTTAAAAACTCAAATGAATGGGAATAGTACTTATTCACAGAATAAAGAAAGAATCTTCGGGAATTTTCTTTTAAAGGACATTTTGGAGGGAAAACAGACTCAGTTACCACTCAAGGAATATATAAGGAAATTTGAAAGTGAGGATGCATTTCTTTGTCCTCACAGGAGGTTTAAAAACTGATTGTTTTGTTTGCTTGTTTCAGGTCTTTCTGTCTTTCTGTTTTTTTCTCAGGAGAATTGTGATGTAAATTTTTTTCTTCCCCACAGCTTCCTATTTAGGTAAAAAAAAAAAAAGATGTTGAAACTGGATATTATAACTCCTTTCTGAGTTTGGAATGCCTGATATTCCAAGGGGAGCTTTTCCCTTCCTCAAAAGTCAACTTTTGTTTTTAGTAACCAAAAAGTAAAATTCTAAAAAATACCCCTGATAAGCTCAAGTATATTATATACATTTTGCCGACTACTGCCTTTTAGTGTGTGTGTGGAGGTAATTCATAAAACAACTTGTTTTGCTTAACAGTCTACTGGTCAACAGCACTAAAAGCCTGAAACTGAGCCATCTTTCGGGGATTAGTCATTGAGATGATACACGTGTGATTGTGTTTAAAAGGAACTTTTCTCCCAGCTGGTGTAGTGGTCCTTGCAAAACAGTCCTTTGGGGCTTTCCCAAATTTCTGTTCCAGAGCATTCTTTAGTAGTTATGTAGACCTTGTTTCTACGTCACTTACTCGTTCACAATCAGGTAAGCAGGATGCTGAAAGAGCTGCAGGGAGGCGAGGCTGAAGTAATAGGTCTTGGATTTTGAGCTGCTCTTGGAGGAGAATTAAAATTGGGAGAGAAAGATGAGGGAAAGGAGACAGCAGAAGTTAAAAAAAAAAAAAAATTGGCCATGATCTTTGTGACACAGGAGGCTCTAAAAAAAAAGATAGATATAAAGAAAAAAAATCAGACAGCATTTTGATAATTTCTCTAATCAGGACGTTTCTCACCTCATGCTTATGGAGGCAACTTTAAAATTCATTCACTTACGAATGGTACCTTCAGGTAGATAAAGGGTCACCCACTTCTGCTGAGGTTGGGAGGATCATTGAAACCTCACGCCCTTGTCTTACAGCAACTAAGTTATAAACCTTAACAGCCTTTGGAAGGTAATGTGATATTTTATTTTTGTAAAAGTTGTAGCAAAGTTTCGCTTCTATGGAATTGCCCTTTTCTGTTTTGGGAGAATTTAGTGTTTGTGGCAGAACCCTTTGTTATTCACGCTACTTTCTATAACTGGATGCGCAAAACAAGAAAATGTCCATGACTCAGTGACACTCTATTCCCACCACAATTTCTCCTTGCAGAAACGACTATTGATTTACTTTCTCTCTCCTCTCTCTCCTTTCTTCATTTATTCTCCCTCTCGGTTTCCATTTGTCTTTCCCAAATCGTTAGGATTCAGATGGTCTCTCCTCTTTGTTTTCTTTTTTTTTCTTTCTATTTATTCTCTTGAGCCCTTATCTTGCTAGGAAAGGACTGGTCATTAAGACATAAGGAATACCAGCAGAACCGTGCAGGTGAGAATGAGGTATTGTCCCTGAAAGGATTTTCCTTGAGAGGTGAAATGTTTGTGCAGAATATCATAGACGCCCTCTGAATGCTCAGTATCTCTTGCCTGGGCTTCTCAATGGCTGTTGGGAATTAAGAGTGTATGGGAGTAGTATCTCATTGTATATATGTACCATGTCTTCTTCATCCAGTCATCCATCAAAGGACACTTAGATTGTTTCCATGTCTTGGATATAAAACAGAAAGCAACAAACAAACAAACTCACAGACACAGACAACAATATGGTGGTTATCAGAGGGGAAGGGGTGAGGAGGAGGTTGAAGAGGGTAAAGGGGTCAAATATATGGTGACGTAAGACTAGACTCTGGGTGGTGAGCACACAGTGCAGTACACAGATGATGTGTTACAGGATTGTACACTTGAAACTTATATAATGTTATTAACAATGTCACCCCAATCAATTTAATTAAAAATAATTTTCTTTACATGAAAAAAAGAATGCATGTGAATTTAACTCAGTGAGTTCCAATGTAAGTTTGAATGGCATGAACAAGGGGTGTGTAGTTAACCAAAGATCTTAAGGGTTAATATTATTAAAGGGATGAGTTTCCTATATTTGTACAGTGACTCATTCTGAGGATAGGCTTGTGGAAAGAATAACAACTGATAGAAAAAAAGCAAAAATAACAAATATCATAGATCATATTGAGTGCCTACTGGATGCCAGACATTTTACCTTATCTGTAATCATTACAACTTTTCTACTAGTGGGTGCTGTCATCTCAGTTTGGAAACGAAAATCTTGGCTCAGAGAGGTTCAGTAATAATCCCAGGATTGCCCAGGTATGAAGGGTTCATCTGGGATTCATAGCCAAGTTCTCCCTGACAAAGTGCTTTTTGTTGTACATTTTACGACCCCCGGAGGACCACAGAGGTAGCCATCCAGCCATGTGATGTCCATAGATATTCAAGGACGTATTATGGAATCTCAAAAGCAAAATCAATCCTTTTCCTTTCCCTGCCCATTATTTGAACCTTATTCTTAACATTGGTTCTTCATAAAATTAAGTTTGCGACTCTTAAATCATTGGAGCATTTTATTTTCTGTTCTTATACAGAGGACTTTGAAGCCACATGTTTCTGGGCAAAGGACAATAGGAATAGTGTAGGGGTAAGAACATAGATTCTGAAGCCAAACCATAGAAGTTTCTAATTCCAACTCTGCCTTGGGTGGTGTCTCCAGGCAGATTACTTACTGATTGTGTGCCTCAGTCTCCTCTTTGTATGACAGGCATTAGAATAGTAGTTATTTTACAGGTCATTGAGAGAATTAAGTGAGTTAATTTATGTAAAGCTTTTGGACAGTGTATATTATACACATAGAAAACAGTGTTAGCTATTATTATTTTGTGTTATTTTTCTTTATATCAATTGACTTAAAAAAACACAGCAGCAGGGAAAAAGTCATAGATGGTGAATTCAATACAATAGAAATAAAACTGTATTCACTTTCACGATGATTCAAAAAGATGATTTTTTGTGCATCAGGTACCGTTGATCAGATTAAGATGAAATGAGGAGGTCTATAAATCACTTTGCTGTGCAGTAAAGTTGTGAAATCTGTTACTGAAGTCCAAACGTTGGAGCTTGGAAAAGTGGGGTTGCGTAGTGAAGGACTACAGCAAGCATCAACTCCAAAGTTTGGAGAAATCAGATCAAATGTATACTCTAAGGGAGAGTGATTCTGTTCTATTGTTAACTTCTCTTTAGATTGCTCTGAGCTAATGCTTAGTGTTAATGCCTGGCAAATTCCAAGCAGGGAAAAACATAGGTACTTATCGTTCACATTATACATGACTAAAATTAAAGTTGATTTGTCCATTAAGCAGAGCAGTAACAGGTCTTCTGACTTTTCATAAGGCATTAAAGGAATCATGCGTATCAAGAAGACATTCTATTTCAAAAGAACACTAATCAATGCTGAGAACATTTGCTATAAATTATTCACATTTGTTATAAACTACTCCATCCCTTTAAAAATTAACAGGACACAACCTATGATCTAGGAACAAAAGTAGGGCTCCCTTACCTTGAAGAGTTTGAATATGAGGGGCTGATGACAGTAAGAAAAGCAAGTAGGGGACTAGGACTTGAGTTCAGTGTCTTATGAGGACAAAATCACCGAGCAGCCTTCCATCTGATAAAACATGATCCCTGCCCCTTGTTGTGTGTTCTTTCACCACACATTAATATTTCATGCAACCATTTCAAAATAAAGTCATAATGTGAGTCATAAATCACAAAACAGTGGTAATAAACCACTTTGGTTTATAGTAGCTGCATACGGGCGATGCTTAAGTATTTCCACCATTAGTATGGACTATCTGAGCTTTCTGGGTACCACATTCACTCTGTTTCTCCCATTGTGAGTGGTGGGAACATGGAAAACAATGCTACTGTGTTTCCCTGAAAATAAGACCTAGTCGAACAATCAACTCTAATGCGTCTTTTGGAGCAAAAATTAATGTAAAACCTGGTCTTATGTTAGATAAGACCCAGTCTTTTACTTATAGTAAAATAAGACCCAGTCTACTATAAGTAAAATATAAGACCCGGTCTTATATTTTAAGGGCACACAAGGGCACACTTATAGTAAAATAGGACCAGGTCTTATAATAATTTTTGCTCCAAAAGACACATTAGAGATGATTGTCTGACTAGGTCTTATTTTCGGGGAAACACAGTAAATCCATTCATTAGTGATAAAATAGTGCTATTTGTTCTCATAATTGATTTCATTTCAACTTTCAAATGTGAAAATGATTTCAGAGTTGAAAATGAGAATATTATTGACTTTGTGTTGTTAAAGGACATGCCTTCCCAATGAATCCTGCTTAAAGGAACACCACATGGAAATAAAATCCTGAAAGAAAAACTAGAACAATGAGTTTAAGACTGTAGTAATTGAATGTATAAATATGGCTTATCCTCATTAATGACTGGCTTATTCTTTATATAAGTTCCAAAACTGAGGCTATGCTAATGCTAATAATCTTGGTCTTATTATTATTCATTTTCTTTGAGTTTCATTCTAGAGGAATCTATTTCACCCTATTGCTTGCGCATTCTTGAAATTGTTAGTACTATTAGGTTGGTGCAAAAGTAATTGCAGTTTTTGCAATTATTTTTAACCTTTTAAACCGCAATTACTTTTGCACCAACCTAATATCGGAGGAGGCTGGGTAGGGTTATATCTGGAAATATGTATCTGTATTCTAGATGTGAATGAAAAGCCCATGAGTTGAAGCATCCTAAACTCATAAAAACTCATCCTGAACTCGTCGACAAACCAACAAACCGACAAATATCTTGGTCGACAAATCGACCAAGATATAAAACACATACATATATTCGAGACTTGTAAATATTTGAAGGTGATGTTGCTGGTGGTTGGTTGTGCTTAACCTCTCACTTCATAATCTTCAGGATGAGGACACTGTCTATGGATCACCAGATGGGTTGGTCCGTGAGCCTGTGGTCCTTTACTCATAAAGTGAGAGTGAGGTTAGCATTTAATGCCCTTGATGGATGCTCATGGTTTCTTTCAGATGTCAGGCATGCAAAGGGACCAACTCTGTTTTGTCATCAGAAGAAGTAAGTAGGTTGGATTGGGATGTGCTTGGATTGAGGATACGAAGCATGCTGAAAAATTAAAACATTACGAGTAAAAATTTATTGATTTTTTTTATTCATCAAAACTATATTGATTTTTAAAAAGTTTATTGATCAGGGGTGGATCACTCAATCTCTTCGGGGGTCACGTAGGTTATGTGTTTGAGAGACATGGGCCAGGCCCCTGACAACCTGGGAAACACGTGTTGTATGGGAGGAAAATAGTGACTGCTGAGTCCCTATGTGGAAATGTGCGCCCTGTTGTCGGGTCATTGGAGTTTCATGTATTGGCAACCAAATCAACTCAAAAAAACAAACAAACCTGTGTGGGCTAAACAAAACACATTTGCCAGTCTTATTTTCACTGCTAGTTACCACTTTGAAACATCTGTGTTGATATCTAGGCAGGAACCTGAATATAAACATTCACACTGTCGTTCCTAAAACAGAACGGATACCGTGTTTCAGGTTTTCTAATGAATTCCTTGAAGGTACTCAGATGTTTTTCCTCAGCTATAATTTCCAAAAGGCCCTAAGTTTTTGTTGAACGTATATTTTCTTAAAGAAGAATTGGGTAGCTGGTGACACTGATAGGATTTTCAGACAGTGAGAATTTAAGAAGTGCACATACCTGGCATTATGGGAAAGCTAAGGTAAGACTAGGAAGAGAGAAGGTAAATCCCAGCTAAGCATTTCTGCATCCTGGGAGCAGCAAAGGGTTATTACCATGTGGTCCACTTTAGTGCATGCAGCATGCTTTTATGGAGGACAGAAGATTGCCCACTAGTAGGTCACTGTGGGCAAGAAGAAAGCTGAACATTGACCTCAGAAAGGAATTCGGTCTTGATTTTAAGAAGGCATTTAAGACAATAATCCAACACTTTGGAGTACCTAAATGGATGGTGGAAACTATGAGAAAACCACAGGTAGTGTCTGGTCAAAAAGAAAGTGGTGGGAGGTGAGCAAGCAGAGA
Source organism: Rhinolophus sinicus (assembly GCF_057876585.1). Lineage (NCBI taxonomy): Eukaryota > Metazoa > Chordata > Mammalia > Chiroptera > Rhinolophidae > Rhinolophus > Rhinolophus sinicus. The sequence goes on from NC_142517.1 coordinate 8,166,291, forward strand.
AAAGAGTTCTGAAGCCGGTGGAAGGGCACACAAGTGCTCACAAATTGCAATATTTATAACCATGTGAGCCTGAGAGAGGAGGAGGGTGACAATGGAGGAGAGGTTGCCGGGAGAAGAGACCATGTTGAAAGATTCATGCGGGCCAAGACTTGGGAGGATGTCCATATCCTGTTAAGGTAACACCCTCATTCTTTGGAAGCCAGGTTTCAGAGGCACAGCCGACGCCCCAAAATGGAAATCTCTTTCTCCCACTACCCATTTTCTATCTACATGCTTAATAGCTGCTACTCTTTTCCTTCACCCCGGTGGAGCCTCTGGCTCTGTTTTCTCTGTGGGAGAAACCCAGAAATGACCCCAACAAGTCCAGTCCCCTCCAGGCTGCTGGGCAGTCCGGGTTGTAGATGGAATTTTGAGGTTTGGGGTGGGTACCGTCTGTGCCTTCGGAGTGGCTGCCTTTGCCAGTGCCCCATGGAGGGCAGAGGACAGACTGAATCAAGGTAGGCTGTGAGTGTTTACCTATCTTAGGTTCTTATCACCGAATGTTGTCACTGTCACTCCCCAGTCTTGGTTGGGCAGGACACGGCTAATTGCTCATTGGCCTGCAGAGGGGGTCCACCCATTTCTGGTCCCGCCCTGCCACTCATTTTCTGATTGTTTCCTTTCCGAAATAAACTGGGACTAAATTCCATGTCATAACAGGTACATGGAGGAGGGTTTCCCACTTCTTTTGAAATGCAGCAGTAATCTGGCAATTACTGGCATTTTCTTCTTAACTGCAAATTTTAGTTATTTTGGTTGCTTCCCATTGGAAACTTGGCTTATGGTGGTTTAATTTCTAGAAATTGTGTCTTTCTCCACTTCTATAAATATGACTAATTTCAGAAATAATGAACACTCCCAAAAGTAGTTTCCATAATCATCTCCTCAGTAAACAATTGCTCTTTTCTTGAATTCAAATGCTTTTGAGCTGCAGGGTTCTTCTCGTAGTGAGCATTGTTTTTTAAATAAGTCCCTTTTCATGGACAGTATGATGCAATCTGTGTAGTGTGGGTTTAACTAATGAAGAATGGGGCATGTTTCAATAAATTTTCACCCACTGAAAGGGAAACACCATTCCTGTTATGTTGTACTACTGAAAAGCAATTACAAAAATTGCATGCAAATCTGGAGTGTCTGGAGAAACATTTGCCTTTTGTTTTCTTATTTTAATATATAATGTCTGTTTTGGGGGTGTTTAGTGTGGGTGTGCCCATAAGAATGCTACTAGCATGCTTTAGTTTAAAACCTGGATGCAAGTCCTTTCCCCTAAATTAGTATAGGAAAAGGTCAAGGTCAAGGTCAAAGCGAAACCCAGGACATTTGTCTCCATTTCAAAGATGGAAAGACGAAGGTTATTTTGACATAATGTATATCTCATAAAATTACAAAGCACACTGCAATTATTTATTAGGCCCTGGAACCATTAACAGAGTTCTTTTCAAATGTAAACACTGAGGTATTGATTACATTGGACACAAGTACATGTTGACTCTACAAAAACCCCCGAAGCTTCTTATAACTTGGATCAGCACAGTCCGATGCCTTTTATCCTCACCTCCTTTTAAAATTGTTTAAGCAGTGTTACCGCTTAATTGCTAACTCATCTGTACCAGGAAACAATTATTCTGAATAAGCCCATGGACTGCTCTGGTTTTCCAGCAGATTATTTAAAAACAATATTTCCTTAAGATAACAATTTTGATAATGATGCAGGAAGGAAATATATTTGCAATTAAACGAACATGGTTTAGCACAACAAGCAATAAAAAGCTTAACACTGAGCCTTTGTGAATTAAATGCCGGAACCACGTTGGACAAAAGTCATGGTTCTGCTGACACATTTATTTCTCAGTAAATGAAGACTGTTTAGGTTTAATGCATTTGTGGTTAGCAATAGTTTAAAAGATCAATGTAAATTCGTTCTGAACTAGTAAATAAGGCTTTAATGAAACTTCTAACAGCATGCTTTCACACCTTAGATCTCTTTATCATTCTGAGGTGACACAGCAGGATTTTCCCTGAGCTTGATGACACGCACCTAACATTATGAAGTGTTTGACAGATTTTATTTGATGTTTATTTGATTTACGGGGTTGATACTGGGTTTCGACATCTCCCTATCAGCCTTTTGTTCAGGCCTAGTGCAGAGTGTTCATGAAGAGAGTTTCTTCTAAATGTGCTTATTAATAGAATATATATACATCCATATATACACATACTATTAATGAAATGCAGTTGAAGACTGGGATCATTAAACATTTCCACTCTCCTAAATGAGGTAATGTATGAGAAAGCACTTTGCAAACTGTAAATCCATATACAGATGTTAGTTATCATAATTATTGTTGTTACAGGAAACCTGCGTTTTATATATTATTATTCTGTTTTCCTTTAACACTTAATTCAAAGAGTAAATACAGACAACCAATTTCCTTAAAAACCTGCTGCAGCTTTTTAAACAGTTCTGAGCGTTTCATTAAGGTTTTATTGTAAATCATGCATGATGCTGTTACTGTAGATTAGCCTTCGAGAATATCTACTGACAAAACAAACACGACTTGTTACGTGAAACTTGGCCAACATGAAACTGGACTAAGAGGGCGCTGGAGAATTTTCACCTGGGTCCGAGAACCACTAGATGAAGCACACCAGACAGTTATTTTGTGAGATGTAAAGATGTCTCCTGTTACCTTCCGAGTCGTCTATTTGCCTTCTGTGTACTTTGTGGATGAGGAACTCCATAATTTATTTTATGTTTTTTGTCAGGAGGAGGCAAAGAAAGGGAATTTTTCTTTCATTCTGTCTCCCCTTTTTTTTCAGTTTGTTCTTGGAGAGAGACTTAGGGACTGGAAGACACTCACATGCTTCTTCATAAAAATCAAGATAAAGTTATTGAAATAAAAACAAATGTTTTCTTGGGGGTAGAATTTGAACCTTACCCTAGCGATGTGAGGACAGCTTGGCAAATTTGATGAGCAGCTACGAAACTGACCCATGGACCGATGACCACACTCTCTGTACAAACCACTTCAGTGATGGATTTAAAGGTCCAGTTTGCTCCTTACCATAGAAACTTCACATGGGATCACATCCTCCCCCCCTTTTTGGTTTAAACACATAACGAGCACGAAAGAATTAACTCATGGTTTATTGGGTAACACATTATGCAAAAATGAAGCAAATATTTTAAGTAAACAAAGGGACTCATTACCCAGTTCCTGGGCTTGGTATATCTCAAATACTCTTGCTTGATGGGCAGTTGACAAGGAAACATAAATGCTAACAGGCAAATGGGCAGAAAGTGCTTCTTTCCATTGGGAAGTGATATCATAAAGGTGTTCAACATGTAGAATGCGTCAGTAGATCCTGTTAGCATTGTGTTTCCATTGTGGGGAGTTAAATAAACAAAGTTATAATACTACTTGAAAAGTAAGAAAGCAAAAATAACTCAGAGAGAAAAAATGCTATAGCAAAACAGGGACGGCATTAACTAAACTATATGGTCTAGGAACTCCAAAGCAAAGTTTCTTACAACCACGTTATGTCCTCCGTGGGCCACACATTTCTGGTCCATCCCGACTTTCTAGGCCCACAGGTTCTGGTTGCTTGCCTCTTAATGCACCCATGTGAATCCCTGCTAACATGTGGCTGAAATTGATCCTCTGGTACTGAGGCAGCACTTACGTCCTTCCAGACCTGCTGTTTCTGCTGATGCAGCCTATGGCAATATTTGATTTATTAGTGGCCGTGCCCTTTTACAATACCTCACATATATTAGACATGCAATGAAAGGTTTACAATGGCCAAATGAGTGAATGGGAAAAAAAAAATCGCACTGCTAACTCAGTTCCATGTCCATTTGAAAAAAGGTTGAAAGTTGTAAAGACAAGAGGTAAATCAAACTCACTCAAGTACTGTTGCTTGGCACGTTATCACTGTGAATGTTCTCTCTGGAACGGTAAAGGAATATCTATCTTTGGTCCCTTTAGCTGGTTGGTAAGAGTGTGAATGTCCATGATGTGCATTTGTAATAAAAAGGTGATGTCAAGCACCGTGGCTTCAGGAATCAGAACAGGTTTTGGCACAGAGCATCTGCCTCTGAAAGTTGAATCTAAAACTTAATGTGTTTTCCTTTAAAAATTCTACTCAGTTGTGCTTGTGTTTCCGGATTTACAAATAACACTATAACAAACTTTGAACCTGTTTACAGTTTTTTTTTTTTTTTTTTACTCAAGGAATAGTGTCAGTGAATTCACTGAATATCATTTAATGCAACATTACATTTGGTTTGTTTGCCACACAATACGTTGTATATACTGGAGCTTCATTTTCTTGTCCTCAAAATAATGAGCTTGAGCTAAAGTATCCCTCTGGCTTTAAAATTCTTTAATTTTTCAAAGTATAATCATACCAATATGATTGTCCTATTAAAATCTTCAGGATACAGAGAGTTTTCTGAAAGAAAAATGAGAAATCCTAATTAGGATACAAACAATTTGGTCCCTGCATCAGTGAGGAGCAATCCTGATATTATGACACTTCGAAGTATACTCAGTTTCTGAGTGTACTTTTTCTGAGTATACTTTCTGATGTGAACTTTCAACTCTTAAAATATGTGTCTATTCTCTTCAGATAAAGCAATAATATGTTAATAGTGGGGTACTGAAACTAAAAATGTTGGGAATACTGGCAGTGCATATATCATAAAATAGAAGACAGGGAAAGTAATGCTTGTAAAGGGAGGAAATGTAATTTTATTAAAACTAATACAGCTATTTTATTGTTTAGACAGCAGAGCAATCTTCTAATACTTAAAATATATTCAGATGTGAATTTACTTACCAAGTTAAAACATTGTATAAAATCAATTAAAGTTAAAGCTAACAAGATTGCTATTTTGATTTTAGTGGGTCCTCTAAGGGGGCGTTGGGAATAGCAACTCTATTTAATAAAACATTTTTGTTTCATAAGATAAAGGAAGGTAAGTTACGATATAGGGAAGCATCTATTATGGATTCTCTATATCAATTTTTAAAAATATTTTTTATTTTTCAATTACAGTTGACATACAACGATATTTTAATTTCAGGTGTATAACATAGTGATTAGACATTTATATAACTTACAAAGTGATCACCCTGATAAGTCTAGTACCCGTCTGATACCATACATAGTTATTGCAATATTGTTGACTCTCTGTGCTGTACAGTTGCGTCCCCATGACTGCTTTATAACTACCAATTTGTACTCCTTAATCCCTCCACCTTTTTCACCCATCTTCCAACCCCCCTCCCACCTGATGATCCTCAAAATGTTCTCTGTATCTATGCGTTTGTTGCTGTTTTCTTTGTTTCTTTATTTTGTTCTTTAGATTCCACATATAAGTGAAGTCATGTGGCACTTGTCTTTCTCTGTCTGACTTATTCCACTCACCATAATAACCTCTAGGTCCATCCATGTTGTTACAGTTGACAAGATTTCATTCTTTTTTATGGCTGAGTAATATTCCATTGCATATATGTATCATCTCTTCTTTATCTAGTCATCCACTGATGGACACCCAGGTTGCCTCCATATCTTAGCTACTGTAAACAATGCTGCAATGAACATAAGGGTGCACATATCCTTTTGAAGCCACGTTTTGGGTTTCTTTGGATAAATACCCAGAAGTGGGATTACTGGGTCCTTCTTTGTTTCTTGTTATAGCCTTTGTTTTAAAGTCTATTTAGTCTGGTATAAGTATTGCTACCCCAGTTTTTTGTTGTTTCCATTTTCATGAAATATCTTTTTTCATCCCTTTACTTTCCGTCTGTGTATGCTTTTTGATCTAAAGTGAGTCTCTCATAGGCAGCATATGTAAGGGTCTTTTTTTTTTCATCCATTCAGCCACCCTATGTCTTTTGATTGGAGCATTTAGTCCATTTACATGGGAAGTAATTGATAGATAATGTTGATAAATAATAGCCATTTTATTATTTATAATTTTTATTTTTTCTTCTTCTTAAAGAAGTGTCTTTAACATTTCTTGTAATACTGGTTTGGTGGTGATGAACTCCTTTAGCTTTTTCTTGTCTGAGAAGTTCTTTATTTGATTCTAAATGATAGCCTTGCTTAGTAGAGTATTATTGGTTGTAGGTTGTTGCTTTCCATCACTTTGAATATTTCATGCCACTCCCTTCTGGCCTCCAAAGTGTCTATTGAGAAATCAGTTGACAGTCTTATGGTAATTAACTGCTTTTCTCTTGGTGCTCTTAAGATTCTCTCTTTGTCTTTAACCTTTGGCATTTTATTATAATGTGTCTTGGTGTAGGCCTCTTTGGGTTCATCTTGTTTGGGACTCTGTGCTTCCTGGACTTGCATGTCTATTTCCTTTGCCAGGTTAGGGAAGTTTTCCATCATTATTTCTCCAAATAAGTATTCAATTCCTTTTTCTCTCTCCTCTTCTTCTGGTACTCCTATGATGCAAATGTTACATTTGGTGTTGTCCCAGAGGCGCTTTAAACTCTCCTCATTCTTTTGAATTATTTTTTCTTTCTGCTGTTCTGATTGGGTGTTTTCTCCTACTTCCAAATTGCTGATTTGATCCTCTGCTTCATCTAATCTGTTGATTCCCTCCAATGTATTCTTTATTTCAATTATTGTATTTTTCATTTCTGACTGGTTATTTTTTTTATGTTTGCTATTTCCATTTTTATGTTTCTTATCTCTTTGTTGAAGTTCTCACTGATATCATTGAGCATCCTTATAACCAGTATTTTGAACTCTGTCTGGTAGATTGCTTGTCTCCATTTTGTTTAGTTCTATTTAGTGCTTCAGAACTTTGTTCTGTTCTTTCATTTGGGATATGTGTCTCTCCACTTAAAAAAAAAAAAAAAATATTGGGGAATATTGGGGAACAGTCTGTTTTTCCAAGATGTCAAGTTGTTGTTTTTCAATCTAGTTGTGGGGGGCACAGCTCAGCTCCAAGTCAAGTCATTGTTTTCAATCTAGTTGTGGAGGGTGCAGCTCACTGGACTGTGTGGGACTCGAACCAGCAACCTTGGTGTTATGAGCACCTCGCTCTAACCATTGAGCCAACCAGCCATCCACTGGAGGCTCAGCTCCAAGCTCAAGCTGTTGTTTTCAATCTAGTTGTGGAGGGTGCATTTCATGGGCCCATGTGGAAATCAAACCAGTACCCTTGTTGTTAAGTGCTTGCACTCTAACCAACTGAGCCATCCAGCCGCCCTTGTCTCTATTTTGACTGACTCCCTGTGTTTGTTTCTATGTATAAGATAGGGCTGCTATGCCTCCTGGTCTTATTAGAGTGGCCTTATGTAGTAGGTGTTCATTGGAACCCAGTAGCCTAGTCTCCCTGGTCAACGGTGTCAGATGTTTCCAGTGTGTCACTTGTGTGGGTTGTGTGTGTCCTCCTGTTGTAGCTGAACTTTGGTTGCTGTTTGCACATCAGTGGGAGGGACTGACCATTGGTCCGATTGGTTATGAGGACTGGCCATGACTACAGTGGAGGAGCTGTTGTGCCGAGGCTGACCCTATGGAGCAGGTTTAACTTTAGCAGGGCTCTGGTGCCTGCCCAGTCTGCCCTTTGGGTGTGTCATCATTGGAGGCACCCAGGTGAAGCTCCGGCTCAGTCCAAAGCTGGCCATCGAGTGTGTTGGCCCTGGGCTTCCCAGAAGTGGCCCTGCCACAGGCCAAGTTCAGTTGCAGCCTGTCCCTGCCCAGGGCCACCTTATATGAGCCACGAAGCAATCTGCAGATAGCCAGCACCCAGGCTGGGCTTGGAGATGCCTGGAAAAGGCTAAGCTGTGAAGCGAGGTCAGCTGATGCTAGTGCCAGGCTTGGGGCTGCTTAGCAAGAGGTATGGGATATGCTGAGGCTTGTTTGGGGTTTGTGAACTTTTGATTTTAGGAAAGTCCAAAGCATGAGCCAAGACAGGCCATTTGTTTGGAAAAGACACTGGAAGAAAAGTTGGGTGGGGTGGGGTCTCAGGGAATCACCAGGACAGGGTGAACTATGTTAGCCAAATTGATAGAGACTCAGATATGGTGGCTGCCTGTGTCTCTATGCTGGTAAGGGGGAGGGCTCAACAAAGGAACAATAGCTTCTGCCAGCTCCTGCATCCAGGACAAAAGCTGCCCCTCCAGCCCTTGTCTTGAAACCAGACAATTCAGTTCCTCCCCATATATCCTTGGTACCTTTCGAGCTGCTGTCCCAGCGCTGGAGCTCAGAGCGAGTGAGTACATCAGCGAGTGAATCAGTGCGTGGACCCACTAAGAGGAGCGCCTGGGAGAGCAGCTACCCTCTGTCTCACTCAGCCACAATCTCTGCTGGTTTTCACAGCCAGAAGTTGTGGGGACTTCTCTTCCTGGCATTGGAACACCGGACTGGGGAGCCTGGTGTGGGCTGTGACCCTTTGCTCCTCCAGGGGGACATCTGCAGCCAAGATATCCCTCCTGATTTTTAACCACCACATGTGGCTGTGTGACCAGCTTGTTCCATGTTTCCAGCCCACCTACCAGTTTCAATGTGGCTTATTCTGTATGTCCTTAGTTGTAGGATTTGTGTTCAGCTAGATTTCAGGCAGTTCTCAATGATGGTTGTTCTGTAGTTTAGTTGTAATTTTGATGTGGTCGTGAGAGGAGGCAAGCACAGCATTTACCTCCTCTGCCATCTTGACTGGAAAGTTTCTCTATATCTGTTTTCCATCAATAGCAAGCTTTCTTACACTATACTGGTTTTAAAATATTCTTGGGAGACCCAATTGAGTAACTAATTTGCAGTGCGCCAATTATAATAATGATTTATGGACTTTATATGTGTTTAAATTTATCATTGAAACTGAATCATTACATTTCTCAAAGGAACACAGAGTTTTAGATGTTAGCTTTTAAACTACATATAATATTACAATGAATTTCCAAAATAATCATTTTTATAATTCCCAAATTCTGCCCTTAAGCAATTAAATTTCACTGTGATAATGTCAAGCAATCTAAGTGAAACAAGTGGTAAACTTTATTGATATGTGTGGATGTACAGAGTTGCTGTTGAAATATCAAGTTAATAAAGTCAGGGAAACAATGGGGGTTTCCTTGTGCTGTTGCACACACACTGGACACAGTTTCCCACAGACGTACTTACACTACCAAGTGTGCAGTTGGACTCTAAGAAGCTCTGAGCAGAGGCGAATGAATCTCAAAAATCAGTGACTGTAGCTGATCGAGAAGTGAAGGAAAGCAATTGTGTCCAATTTGGGGTTTAATAGTCAGCAGAGCTTTGAAGAAACTTACTTTGGTAACTAAGGTCGATTAATAATGACTTGTACTTTTAAAAATTCAGGTGGCTTATCTGTCTGCCCCAAAAGTTCCGTCTGTTTACAATAAAAACTTAAAACATCTGCTCAAATGAAAAAAAGTTGTTTAGAAAGAAAAAGTAAATGCAACTGTAGTGCGTCTTCTCAGGGTAGATGTCCTTTTACAGGTAAAGCCTGAATAATTGTTTTGCTCACGTCTTCCTCTGTGATTGGACAGTGGCACAAAAAGATGGAACTTGTTGAAGGAAGTTGCTTTTTACTGTTTGCACACACCCGTTTAGGCCCCATGGCAATGTGTGCTGAGTGCTAGGAAAGCCACAATATCTCTTTAAGTATGTTCTTAAAGCCTGGGAACGCTAACGAGTGCTAAGGGCACCTTATTAACTTGCAGTTGCCTGCTGAGAAAACATTGTTTATATAAAATTGGCTTATTGCTAATGAGAGAATATATTAAGGCGTAACCCTGGTGAGGCATAATATGGACTCTCTTTTTCTAAATATTTTCTTTCCGATCTCTCTCGTTCCAGTTGATGACATTAAAGGGTCAGACATGTAATCACTCAATCCTTTCCTTCCTGGAAAAGGCAAGGGATTTTATTAAGATTAGAAAATTTTCCCCACTCCATTTGTTTCTTCTCTACTGGTGTCTCAGCAATAGGGCCTCCAAACCGTGAGATGCTAAATAGATCCGCTGCTTCCCTCTTCCTGTAATAATCATGCATATGCCCAGCTTGTGTGTCTCCCTTGCCTCATGAATTTGCAGAGTGGCCCCAGCTAGGCTCCCTCTTGTCTTGGGGACAATTGCCAAGGCTGATCCAAGGAGAAACAAATTGTGGAAGAGAAGGTTCACTTTATCTAGCCGAGTCTCTGATTCTTTAGTGTCTGCAGCTTTTGGAGATAGCCCTACACCCCCACCGTTGTTTCCTATCCCCCAGTTGACCCCACACACTCTGGGTGTGTCATCACTGGTCCATTGGCTGCTGGAGATTCTGATGGCAGCACCTCATTTAGCATGGAAATATACCTTACCCTCCGCACAGATGCAGGGCCCAGCTCAGCCAAAATGGTGGTGGATGGTCGTGGATAATAAGGGAAACTGATCTCTGGTCTCTCTTCTAGGATCGACGTGATTTCTAGTGCACAAGAGGAAGAGATGAGAAGAGGAATCATGGCATTATTACCTTAACCTGGAGCAGCAGGTTATGGCCCCCTGCCTATGAAGTGTCACGTGTACTGTGAGACACCTTGACCTCCCGGACTCCTGCCTGCACACCCAGGTGATCTATTTGGGATTCCTCTGGGTGGCATCACTGGCCTAGAGACATGTCTTCAGGAGGGAGGCTCTCCCTGGAAAAGCTGATTTACATTTCTGCTGGGATCGATACTGTAGAGACTGCATACATTGGTGAGTAGTGAAACACCTACTTTTGTCTCAGCTGACAATACTTACAGATTGAGGTACCCGCAGCACGAATGAGCAAATGGTCTAGAAAAAAAATCAGCATGGAAACTACTGTTTTTTTTTTCTTTTTTTGGTAATATCTAAATCAGCAAAGAAAAAGATGTTGTAGAACAAAGGCCGGGGGTCTAGGAGAGTATGGGGAGGGCTAAGGCAGTGTAATGTACACATAACGCCCCCAAGTCCTTTATTCTACACCTGGACTTCTTCTAGGAGCCCATGTTGTATATTCTTGGTCCCTCCTTTCTCCCTTGCTCCACCCTCACTGCTTCTTGGTTCTATTGATGTTTTCAGTTCATTTCCACTTTGCCCCCTTCCCCTCAATGGTCCCTGCTCTGCATTCCAGAAGCCCCTTGTCATGGCAAGTTAAGGGTAGGCAAAATCTAATCGTCTTCAGAATATTAATCATGTCAATCTTTGTTATCCCTAAGAATTAATGATCAGCAATCGTCTATGAATTTTGATTTCTCCTGTGAGCTAAGTTAAAACACAAAAATTAAAAGACATTGGGAGTTCCGGGAGCTCAGACACCGTCTCTCATAGAGATTTCATGGACTGCCCTCTCTCAGATGTGCTGTTCTGCCATTCCTTTCTGGAGTTCTGTTTATGACCCTCCCAGATTTTCTTCATGCACCAATCACTATTATAAATGGAAACAGAAAGCAAGCCAGAGCACAAAGAAATACTGCATGAGCCTTGAGCAATGCCAGACACATCATAAGCATTGACTTAATGAGTGAGTAATTTTTTTTTAAAAATTCCCACTGCCATAGTATGCTACATCTAGCAGCAGCAGCTTAACGAACAAATTACATTCTGATGCTGACACGATTTCACCTCAATGTTTTGCTGTGTTTCAGATTGCTTTCAGTAGATTATTGATAGAAGACTGTGAAATTCCTGTATGAGTACTTAAGGGTTTGCATTCAGAATCAGCCATGGCTGGGAAAATGGTCTCTTTGATGACCCATGCTTTTTTGGTTGTTTGGCACTTTTGTGTTTTGGCCAAACCACTCTCCAGGCTGCACTTCTACTACCCTGTGGTGGCTGGGGTGGGAGGGTACGTCTGTTCACACAAAGGACCTCTATGACACGGCCCATTCAACATCCATGATCTCCACTTTGAACAAGAAGAGTGTTGTTGAGCTTTGCAGAATGAGTTATCTCAGCAGTCGCCATCCCATTGCCAAATAGCTCACTGATGGATCTTTTACAGAGTGCTTAGGGTGAGATGAGTTTTGCAGTGTTCGTCCAGTGGGTGTGGGCAAATGGAACTGAGGTCAAAATTGTAGGTTTGATGACTTTTGGGGCCAGTGGGTTCTGTGTGGTTCCCATACATTTGCCAATTGTGGGACGAAGAGCCTTGGATGTGAATATGGTTGGACGTTGAATCAGCACAATGAATGATTCTTACTTAAAAGACTAAAACTAAAAAGTGGGAGTTTTTGTGAACTTGTAGGACAAGCTCTCTCTCACTTTCCCTTTTCGTCCCTCTCTCTGTATATATAATCATTCTTTTATGAACTGAGTGACAGTCAGAAATATTATTTCCATCCTGTACAGTGGGTGACTGTACGGTGGGAAGACACTATTTAGGAAGCACCTGCTGTGCTCCAGCTAATTGGCTTTGTAAAGAAAGGCCAGCATCTCCCTCCCTGCATTCCCTCCTTCTTGGCTGACGCTCTGTAGGTGTCTCGAAGACCAAGGCACTCACCCCCTTGTTTACGTGGCTGAACTCCTTGGTTAACAAGATGCTGTTTTCCATCTAATGAATTTGCCCTGCAGGCACAGGAAAAGAGTTGGTTCCACCATTTTCAGAAGCCAAGCAACCGATAAATTTAACAGGATTTTGTTGACGTTAATTGGGTTTGCATTGGGGTGAGACATTCTCGCTCCTGGCTCATTTGTCTTCTGGATCATTTGAATCGCCCAGGTTCTGGGCCAGCCAGTCATTCAACCATGTGATTCCAGGCTTAACAATATCTCCGAGTCACTGGCAACTCAATCACACTTTAGTTTATTGCTCAATAAAATAATAATAACAATTCGTTCAGACATTTAACCAGACTGAATTTCTCCAGGGGCAAAATAATGCTAAAGAAGTGTATACTTTCACTTCTTTTTTTTTTTTTCCCCCCAAAGAAATAAGTCAAAATGCTTTTGGTATTAACAAAGAACTCTTTCCAGAGGTGTAGCTACTAACACCTGGTGCAAAGTCTAAGAACTGGTTTTAGGACTGAAGACAAAGTAGAGAAGACATGGGGGCTGCTCTTGTTTCTGTGATGGAGATACACACACACACACACACACACACACACACACACTCACACAGACCACAGACACACACACTCACACAGACACATACACACAGACACACACACACAGACACACACAGACACACACAGACACACACACACAGACACACACAAATACACACACAGACACACACACAGACACAGACACAGACACACACACAGACACACACACAGACACACAGACACACACACAGATACATACACACAGACACACATAGACACACACAGACACATGCACACACGCACACACACATACACACACACAAACACACACACACACACACACACACAATTTTTTTATCTTACAAAAGAGATAATTTATCTTATTTCTTGTGTTATTCTTACTTGGTAGTTATTGTAAAATTCTGCTTTGTAGATTTGCCCTCTGAGGAAAGTTTTGTTCTATTGCTACATGGCAAGACTATGTGGGTGATAAGTTGCTGCTTTGTTTTTATTGTAGGTACTGAGTTATGCAAGTGTCTCTGTCCTTCAGAAGCTGTTCTGTTGGTTGTGTGTGAGTTAAGGCACAGAGGAAGCTAAGGGCTAGTTTTCAATTACGTCTTTATATCTGAAAATTGGTTACTAAGCCAATTGCTACCTGGGGTGAAGGACCATTTTTAAAAAGTCTTGGGTCTGTTCAGAATTGATGCTTCTGTCATTAATAATAAAAACGATTAGAAAGTAGATCATGCATTTGGATCTCACAGTAATCTCATATTGCTATAAATGTCTCTAAGTATTTGACTCCAAATCTCTGTGTTTATTTCAGCACAGACTGATTACAAATAATTCCTGGAACACTCTTGTCTCAGACCCATTTTGGTAGCTCCATCGTGGACTAGTCAGATGCAGAGAAAGCTCTCTACTCTAGGCCTAAAATAAATGACACATCATTAAATGTGCCTGCGTGCGTGCGTGCACACACACACACACACACACACACACACACACAAGTAAAAGGCAATCAGTTCAAATTGGTAAGATTATTACATTATCAACATAGATCACCATTCTGAATTACAGATAAACAATTTTTAAATTGACTTTATTGTGCATCCCTCCCTAGTCCAACACCTTTTTGAATCCTGTCAATGGTCAGTGTACGGGTGGTTTGAACATTTGCAAATGGGCTCTTTCTATAAACTTGCTTCACCATTTAATACAGAAAAAGTTATCAAATTCTTTCCAACCCCCCTGAAAAAAACCATATGTTGCTTTCTGCTATTTCATTGCTGAAACTTCCTTTTTAAGGATACATGCAACGTATTGATTTTTATGGCTGAGGCATATGTATGTATAATGTGTTACAGGGCTCAGGAGAGACAGTGCCCTGTCCCCACATGGAGAGAAAGGAAGTACATCTTGAGGGACCAACCTAATCAGAATTTCAAAAGTGTGTTATCCAAACGTTTAGAGACAGAGTCAAGTTGGACTTTGATGTCTTTTTTTTTTCTAATTAAAGTTCATTGGGGTGACAAGTGTTAGTCAAGTTACATAGGTTTCAGGGAGGTGAGGGTGAACACACAGTGTGATATAGTGATGTCTTTTTCATACTTGTTTGTGTACTCAGACATCCATATGTTCCAATGAGAAGTTTGGTCCTGAGTCCGTATATTGATAAGAATATAGGTTTGCCATCGTGACCAATGCCTTCTGAACCAGAAGTGTAAAAAATTCACTCACTGAAGCCAGTGAAGCCCAGACTCCTCCTGTCAGGATCCCTCATCCTCCTAGCACGTTGGTCATGTCTGTGTGGTCCCAGGTGGTTCCCAGCTCAGCTGCCTTTTAGCCAACAAGAAGGGGAGCCTGAAGGAGCAAGGGAGCAGCTGCCCCTTCCCTTTCAGTTGTGTGCATTCCTTCCTCTACCATCCTGTTGGACAGTGTGTACTAAGTACAGAAATCCAGAGTCAAGTCCTTAGGAAGTTTCATAGCAACATGACATTGCCCTGAGATCCAGCTGCATCATCTACTTTCTTACTAATTTTTAAAATTGTATTTTATATAAGCATCAGTTCTCAACAGATTTGAATTTTTTACCAATAGGTCCTTCACCCCAGATAACTATGGCCTAGTACCAATTTGCAGATATAAAGGCCTGTTGGCAGATTCGCCACCTTGCTGCCAAGAAGGAAATGTGGTCCAGAGATGATCCATAGATTTTGGTCCACCACATGCCTATCTGCATGTGGTATTTCTGTGGGGAGAAGAGATGGAGATTGGGGGCCCCCGGCAGGCATTACGCACAGGCACCTTTCCAAGCCGCCTGTCTCGGTTGGTTTTGGTTCCCAAATGAAGTTTGAGATATTCCCATTCTCGTCATTTGCTGAGATGTGAGGCAGCAGTGTGCATTATGGACTGACCAGGAAGTCCGTCTCCATCCTTTGCTTCCTCTCAGTGCTGGTTTACTGCACATAGATAGCGTCCAGCTATCTAAGTGTTGAAGGAAGATTCACTCAAGATCTAAGATATGAGGATCTGTGATGAAACACAACAGAAAGTTGAAATTCCTTAAACCAAATGCTTCCAGGTAGAGTGAAGAAGACCTGTCTTTGTATGGCCTGTGTAGGGCCTGCAGGATGCAACAAAGAGAAAATACCGGGGGCACATGGGTCAAACGCCAACATGTACAGCTCTGTTTTATTACAATAATTACCCAGTGGTCAAAAAACAGGTAGAGCTGCCTTTCTGGAAAGAATTCTAGGTGTGCCCTGAACAACGAACTCATAAATCACAGCACGCAACTGAGCTGTTTTCTCTTCACCAGTGGGGATACCCTAAGGCGGAGGAACAAGTCTTTCCTGGGCTTTCTCCATCCTGCCAGGTTCCTGGAGGGGGTTGAGGGCTCTGCCACGGGCCATGCAAACCTGTTGTGCAGCACTCAGAAACCCCTTACTTGTTTCTCCTCTAGTTTCGTCCCCTCTGTCTTTCCTGTGTGTAAGAAAGTCTGGGCTGTGGTTGTTGGGAGGCCAGGCCTTCAACCAGAAACACTGTACTCACTTACTCTGTTAAATCAGTTGCCTGTGACTGGATAATAGAGGCCAAGGTGATGTCACAAGAGAGTCTGAACCAGGCTCTGTGTCTGGGTCCTACTGAAAGTTTATCTGAAGGACATGCCTGGCTGGAGGGGAGGGATTCAGGGGAAGTAGGTAGTGAGAAGCAGCTATTGCTGTGAATATTTTCAGGTAGGCTGGCGCTATATTAAAGGAAGTCCCGCGGCCTTTCTAGAGGTGATACGATGGAATTTATGGCATGGCTCCCATAGGGGAGATGAACGCTGGTCTAGTGCAATCAAGTCACTATTTATTTATTTGATTTTAAACTCTGACATCTGAATGTGTCTCTGGAAGAGATCTGTCTTTATTTAGAACGTTATCCTAACATGCTACCTAAAGTTGAGAGACGGCATTAAAGGATTGGCTGCCGGCAAGAACACCAAAGAGCTGCAGAAGAAGGAAACAGGGTTGGAGAGATGCAGAGAAGAGAATGGAGAAGGAAGACGGGTAGCTCAGTGAGAGAACTGGAGCCCAGGCTGTCAGAACTAATTGAGGCCATTAAACAGCTGTGTGTCTCCACATTGTAAATCTCTTCAAAACCATTCCGTTGTGCTTCAAATAGGTAAACTTTACAGCATGTAAATTACATCTCAATAAAGCTTTAAAAAAAAGACAGCATACATGTGACTAGTACTCAAATTTGAGATACTTGGCAATTACATTGCTTTCGTGTAGCTTCCAAATGCCTGCCCAGAATATAGCAGAGCCTCCTAAGCACGAACAGACTTTGTGGGAGGGTTTGTTTGTTTACCTGCTTGGTTCCGGTGGACATCTTGGAAAGGAGGGGCATTCCATGTTGAGGTTAACATGGATGAAAGGGGACATTGTGCACTAGAGCAGAGACGATCCGTTGATTACTAACTAGCTTGGAGAAGCTGGGGCTCAGGACCAGCGGTATCTAGGAGAATACTTGGCGATCTTGGGAATGGCATTAGCGTCTTCTCACAACGTAAACTGGAGGATTATCTGGAAATTATGGAGCCCCTAGTGACAATGAGTTTCTCTTAAATGTGGTAGAAATTTTATATGTTTTGGTGTTTACTTGTATGGAATACTCACTATCCTGGCGACAGTTATAGTCTGCTAATTCTGCTTTTTCAAAAATGTGTTCCTGTAATTAAGAATTCTAGTAGATAATGCAGTGAGAAAGTGATAAGATGGTCAAGTAAATTTTAGGAAACTCTGTAAGCTCTATCCCCCTTCAGAGTGTCACAAGACCCAGTAGCACATTAGAGGCTCTGAGAAGGTCTGCAGCAGGATCTCAGTTTCTCTTTAGCCCAGTGTTTCCCACACTTAGCTGACCACTGATTGTTTTCAAACAGCACACATCATCCGAGGAAGCCCTGGGAAATGTCGCTCCATTTGAAGGCAGTTTTGCGTTTGAGCAAACGCCTTCTACCTGGAGCCGAGATGTGCAGAGCGCCATGTGCAGTCTGTCCCTGGTAGTCTCATATCTGTTCCTTCATTCTTTCATGCAGAGTCTTCTCCTAATGTGTTTGAAGGCATTTTGGTTTAGTGTTAACGATGTCTGAGCAATTGGCCCTGTCAAGGCTGGGAAGCCGGTACTGCTTTGTATTTGTCAAAAGCAGCAAACTGTTGCACAATAATCATTCAGCAACCACAAAAGGCATCTGGGGAATTGGTGCTGTCAGATTTGGATATTAGTCTTCGGTGGCCTAACTGCAGTAATTAATACATAATGATAATGCAAATGCTAATGAAATTTGCAATGCAATTGCTATTACTATGGTTTAGGCATATCATTACTGGCCTACCACCCTCAGTGGAAAATTCTTCCCTAAAATCAGCCTCTCTCGTGATACTAGGTAACACAGCAAGTTAACATTCTAGTTGGATTCCTTGCCTCCCTGGTAGTTAGCTCTAATTGCATGGCACTGCTGCATGCTGCTATATAATTTTATAACTTCTGAATAATTATCACAAAAATAGCAAATGTTCCCAATAGACTAGATGAGTGCCAAAAATCAGACAGGAAGAAATAAAATGAAAGCAGTGCTTTAGAACTCAACGATAGCAAATACCGTGGGGTAGGAACGCGAGGAAAGTGTATGCAATGTCCATATGCCTGTCATTAGAATAGCCTTATATGGCTCCCTACTAAGGAAATACAGGTCTTCCTAAGGGTGTTCTCATAAATGTCTGTCCATTCATTTAATCTCTACGCTTAACTAGGACCTGATAGAATTCCTAACACATTGGGAGAATATTATTTTACATTGTGAACTTTTCCGATGCACAAGTGGGTTGGAGGGCTCATTTGAGCTGCCCATGGGGGCTACACAGTGTATTTTTTAATGATTGGTGACACGAAGGGGAATTCTTTAGCCTTTCCCACCATTTCCCCATTTTCCCCCCATTTTTTTCATTGCCCTAATTTCTCCTCTGGAATGTTGTCTGTTTACTTCCTGCTTTTCAGGTCTCTCCACTTTTTTTCTTGTCTTGTGACCCAATCTAGGTACTTCTCTAAGTGGGGTACGCACAGTTTTGGTAGAATTTTGGTTGTCTGTCTCTTCTATTTGTGTTAGTAAAATCATTTGTCTAATAAGAGCTTCTGTGAAGATCTTAGCTAACAAGATAAATCTAATATTTAAGAATGTGGTCCTTTCTATGAAAGAGGAGAGAAATCAAAGTGGGTTCATTAGATAGTAATATTGAGCAGCTATCACGTAATGGGTTATGTAATGGAATCATTGAATAAAAATAGGTACAAAATACTAGTGTAATTAGGTGAAAGGGTCATAGATAGCATCAATATAGATGGAGGTGATATGAGAAATAGGACTTAAAACTTCCAGGAAACTATAATATCTCTTGGAGATTATTTGAACCACAAAAAAGTGGTTTGTATTTCCAGCTTAATAGCCAAAGGCACACTATGCCATCTGAGGAGAGAACGCTGCAGACATCCCGAACTGGAGGGGTGTGTGTATCATCTGTGCTAGAAAGATGGAGCTGCCCCATCTCCCATTCCTGCTCCTTGACTAGCGTTAGTGAGTTTCTCTACAGGATAATTAGAGTCAATTTCTCCAAAGGAAAAACTACTGACTTTTCTATTACTCAAGAAAAAATAAGAATACTAACTTCAACTAGATTTATCAGATTTTACCTCTCAGTTACATGAGCTTTCCTAGCATGTCTTCAAATGTGACATGTGACATCTAACTTCCTTTCTCTCTCTCTCTCTCTCTCTCTCTCTCTCTCTCTCTCTCTCTCTCTCTCTCTCTCTCTCTAACCCATCTGCATCTAAGGTGAACTAAGGCTGCTGCCTTTTGAAGTGACCCCCGACTTCCACAGGTACCACCTTTGGCTCACATTCTCATTAAAAGGGATGTTGCTGCCTCTCCTGACCGAGTGTACAGTAGGCAGCTGTGTGGTCTGCGCTCCTCTCATCCACTTTTATAGTGTCTCCTCTTCTTCCTCCTCATTCTTTGTGCCACTCTGGGCACAAAGACTGCTTGGCTCTTGGTACATACTCAGTAGATGTTGATGAATGAAATAATAAATGAAAGAAGAATGAACTTGGCTTGTTGAGGGCTGGCAAGAAGTGTCTACATGACGATTATCTCCTGTGGTGGCAAAAGAGAACCTGCCTTAAGGAACAGATGGGCACCTCTGTCTTCAGGGATCCAGAATTTGGCACAGACAAGGGCACATCATGACATTAGAACATCCACTTTAGTGACTAACACCATTCAGGTCCCAGGGATATACTTGTCCACCCCGTCTTCTTGTGTGTGTAAAACAAAAGAGAACTGAGTCCAACTGTCATGAAGCAGTGTGGCTCTATTATTGACAAATAAAAATACAGGGCACCCAGTTAAATTTGAATTTCAGATAAGCAATCAATTTTAGTTAAAATTTGTTCCAAATACATTGTAATTTATCGGTCAACCCTATGTGAGTCTTGCTACCATTGTTGGAGATGGATGCGACTTTGGAGAGACCACTTGGGAAAGAATAAATTAATGAACCTGTCCCTCATCCTCTCAGATATCATGGTGACACTGTATCCTTGCATAATGAATTGTCACTTTCCAATATTTCCAAATGTCTACATTCTTGCTGCTTTCTGTGTTCTAATTTGTAGTTTGGGGTGTACTTATGAATCAGTAAATTAGCATGGTGTTCTCCACAGTGGCTCAGAGTAGCTGAGACATGTTTGCAACACTAAACAATTGCAATTATTCCTGCATTTGTATACATCTAGGTTTGGTGCAACAGGTGTGACGCATGATGCTGATTTTTCACATTGTTAGATATTTATTTACATGTTACTTACATAATGCTTTAAGAAATGGTAAAAATGGGAACATAAGTGACAGTGGTCTATAGGATGAAGTCAAAATATTTTGTTCATATTTTCTATTTGAACACGATATATAAAATTCATGTGTTACTTCCAAAGTTAAGTTCTGCTTTGAAACCATTTTCGGTAATTCCACTCACTATTGCCTGAACAAAGGTTTTCTTTGAAGTTAAAATTATTAAAAAACTAAATTGTCTCAGGAGGCTTACAGTAAATATGCAAAGTATGTAGCAATTTGGATTATGAAATAAAATTTAAAAAGAAATAATTTATGGAATAAATAGGTAATATTTAATTGATTATGTACATGTAAATTTTATTACTCTGCTGAACACCAGCAGAACACTGATAATATTAATGGTTATATTTTGCTGACATTTACTCATACAAAAATCATAACTTCACGTATTTTCTTACTTTGTTATTATGAAGGTATAATTGTCAGGGTAGGAGGATGAAACATTTTATTTAACAGTTTGTAAATTTAATTTATAACATAAGTATTTAGACATAGGCAAGGGAGCTCCCTGATCTTGTCCTGGGCCCTACAAATTTTGGGGGACCAACTTGAATGGAGCAGCTAGCAGTACTCTGCCTTCTATCATGGCATCTGGCAAAGGCTGAGTTGACTCAGCAGGAGCCTGTAGAAATAAGAAGTAACTTATTTTCCTGTCACTCTCTGATAGCAGCTTGGTTTCTTCTGTGGCCATGAGGGAGAATCTTCCCCAGGCCTCTGTCCCAGCTTCTAGTGGTTTGATGTCAATCTTTGGTTGGTTCCTTGGCTTGTAGAAGCATCACCACTACCTCTGCCTTTATCTTCACATGGCATTCTACCCGTGTCTCCAAAATGCCCTCCATTTTCAAGGGACCAGTTTTATTGGAGTAAAGGCCACTTTAATGTCCTTATCTTAACCAATTATGTCTGCAGTGATCTTATTTCTAAACAAGGCCACATTCTGAGGTACTGGGGTTAGGACTCCAAATATACATTTTGGAGGGGACATAATTCAACTTATAACCATACCCCATCTTGCCCACTGGATGAAGCAGATCGTTAAATGGGGTCCTTGGACTTGAGGTGGGGTTGGGTATGGGGCTGAGGTCAGGATAAAAGTCATGCATGGGAGGAGGTACTTCAATTCACACATTAGTCGTGAAAAAGACTAAAGTTTTAATTTTATTTTTATTGTTTGGTGGGGAGGAGTGTTGGGGTAGGGGTCTGTCAATATGTGCCTGTTCCCAAATACCTCTGGCATCCAACGGCAGCGCCACCCTGCAGTGTCAGAAGTTGGGCACACACTCTACTTGCCATGCTTGGGCAGAGTCATAATTTTATTTTCAGAGAAAGAGAGGAGAGGAAATTTAAGTGATTTTTATAAGGTTAGATTCATTTAGAACTTGCAAACATCACATCAATACGAAATAAAAAACACACCAGTACGTTCATTAAATAAGCCATTGTTTCCTAGATTAGACAGATGAGATAAGAATGTCCAGATTTAGGAAGGTATCATAGTCAATAATGCTATTAATTATTCTTTGTTAAATGTCAAAAATATGCAAAGGATTTCAAAAAAGGAACCCCAAAGTTCAGTTCCTCAGCTTTGTGAAGATCTGGTTGTGAATGGAAAACACCCAAGATACAAGGGCAGGCAACGCTAACTTGTCCCTTGGTGAACCATAAGTAAATATTTCTGGAATGGAGAAACACAAGCTAAACATCATACTTGCCTATGTTTGTAATCCTTCAGTCTGCGAATTTCAAGGTGTTTTTTCAGGTAAATATCACAGTTATGCTGTGGTCATCTTGCTGCCCAAATGGGGACCAAAACTTTCCGGAGGAAAACAGTTGCCTGTGAGGTTTGGCTCTTTAAATTAGTTTCAGATTTGTTTCGTGACCTCCACTATTACCTGTGGGTGGACATAACCCCTGACTACCTAGTCAAGGACCTTCTTGAGTTTTCCTTTCTTTTCTTTTTTTTTAGTAGGTGGCGTTGGGGAGGTGAGTGATAAATACCATCCTGCCTTTGGCAAAACTTCTTCTGCCTTTGTACCTAGACAGCATACACCTTTTGGACAGCTGATTGTCTCTTCCCACAAGAAGAAGGGCAAACTCCTTGAGGATAAATTTTTATTTATTTTATTTCTTTATCGCGGCCACTTATTGCTAGCACTTAGAATAGTGTCCAGCAGGAGGTAAGAACTCAGAAGACTGACAGCCAGAACCATCCTTTTGCCACCTTGTCATCATAGGGTGGAATAGCTTAACAGAAAGCAACATAATTATTCATGTTGTGTAAGAGTGGCATCTTCCAGAGTGTGCGGGGGTACTGTTGGGTAGCAGAGGAACAGGTATCTTACTGCCCCCTCCCTCAGTGTCGTGCCTGGCTTCCAGCTCTTTGGGACCTCACCCTGGATTTCAGCTCACAGCCACTTTGCAGCCATGTGCCAGGAATGAGATTTTCTTTTGCCATCTCTAGGGCCTCTTGACAGCGTGAGTCATTGAAAGGACACAAACACTGGGATTCGATCTGAATCCCTTTTCTTTTGTCACTTTTTAGCTGTGTGTTGTTGATCCTGAAGTTGAGGCATTCATCTGTTTCTCAACCTGCGGGATGGGAAGGGCGATGCCAGGAGTGGCTCCGATGATTGTTGAGATCCTGCATTTAGGACAATTCCTGGGAGGTCATAAATACTCTGGGGGACACAATTCCCCAGGGATCCCTCACATCTCTGCATGTCTTATGAGAA
Organism: Rhinolophus sinicus; assembly: GCF_057876585.1. Taxonomy (NCBI): domain Eukaryota; kingdom Metazoa; phylum Chordata; class Mammalia; order Chiroptera; family Rhinolophidae; genus Rhinolophus; species Rhinolophus sinicus. The sequence goes on from NC_142517.1 coordinate 8,189,548, forward strand.
GGACACGAATTGTCCTTTTTTCCTGGACTACCTTTTTGAGGGTGTTTGTATAGCTCTCATCCTTGGTTGGTAGATGTAGTGTCTCCCAATAGAGCAAAGGGTGGGGCAGCTTTGCTTGTGGCCGTCGAGAAAGATCTGAGTTTCCTAAGCTTGAGGTTCCTCATTGTGACACAAACTCACTCTGTTTGTAGCATCCACCTGGTCTCTCCTCATGGCCTCGGTGGGATCTCAGGGACAAAGAGCTGAGGTGGATGTGACGCTCTTGCTGCTTGCTGTGCTGTGAATCATGACATCCTTTGTCTCTGACCCAGGGATCTCATGTCTTCTGCCAGCATCCATGAAACTGTAACAGGCTCACTTGGGAGCTTGCAAATGGGATCAAATCTCAGGCCCTTTTCGGGTATTGATGATGCTAAATGTATAACCACATGTACTTTGTTTTGTTTGCCTCATGCAATGGCAAGCTTTTGGAAGGCAGAGACTATATTGTTCATTTTAGTGTCTCCAATCCTGCTACAGAATAGACTCACAGTACATTCTTGATTTACCTGAACTGAACTGGACCAGCTAATCTTCAGCTCAGTTTTTTTTTTCCTGAATTAACTCACACTCTGCAACCCCTGAGGCACAGTCAGTAGAAAGAGAGGACATAGGAAGTGGGCTGATAGGGAGGAAAAGAAACAGCCCCAACACCTTAATTCTTTTGCCATGGTTCACCTATTGTCTCCTCTGTAACCATTTCTTTTCATGAAAAAATATCCCTGACCAATGTCCTCTCCAGAAATGCATGGAAAAATGACCAGCAATCATTACACATGGCACAGAGTAAGTGTATTCCTGTGTGTGGGGATAGGGCATAACTAGCAAAAAAGTCCCAGCGAAAGTCTAAGGAGATCCTCTCCCATACGTGGCAGGGAGAATGCCACCCTTCCTCCCATGAGCAGGGGCAGTGGGGAGGACAAGAGGCAGGTTGCAGGAGAGATTCTTCCGTGGGAAAGGAGAGCTGGTCACAGAGCTGCTGGCAGCAGACCCGTCAGGCCTGGGGAAGAGAGTTTCTGACACTGGATGCGGCTCTCGGATCTGCAGCAACTTCCCAAAGCAGCGAGGGAATTGGCACCAGCTGAGTATCTCTAGACAGGACTGCAGTGGCTGTGGTCATCCTCCTTGCCCCAGTTTTAGTTCTGCAGGGCTTTGATCCTGTCCCCTTAGCTACCAGTCCCTCAGTCCTAGAAGTGGAATGAACTCCTGTGCATCCCTCAGAGCCCAGGGCCCTGTGCGACAATTTGGCTGAGTCTGTGGGGCTGTGTCCCTGGGCAGGAGGCAGAATATGCTGTGTTTCCTTGATTGGTGTGCCTGTCATTTATCAACGATGGTTAGACTGTGCTAGCATTTGCATTGACTGTGTTTCATATGTTCTACGTTCGTGATGCCCTGGCACCTGGAGCCTTGCTGACTGGGGTGGGAATTAGGGTTAGCTAATCCCTAGAGAAGGCATTCAACTTGCCTGGGAGGAAACCTTTCTTATGCAAACAAACTGATCCAAAGCTGCTATACTCTGGGCTAATTACTAATACTCCTCTGCCCTAACATTCCAGGGCCAGGTACTGGACAACTCAGGACAGCCTCTCTAGCCTAGAGCCCACTGAAATTATTCCAGCTTATCTGCCTTGTCCATTCCTTCTGGTGAAACTACAAGGAAGACTCTTGTCCACGCTTTCTTTCCCCTGCATCCTCTTCCTCCTGACCCTCCCTGGGGCTTCCCTGTGTGGCACGGCTGCCCTCTTCTCTGGGAACTGCGAGCAACAGACTATCTCTTCAATGGCAGCCAGCTTCTAATCTGTTGCCCTCGTGATACCTGAAGAAGAACAAAATCTACACTTTGAAATAGTGTTGCCCTCTGCACTGCATAGCAGACAAGTTTGTGTTGTGACTCAAGGGAGAACTTTTCTTGTACTTTGTTACAGAAAATATATTTAGGACTTTGTTCTGATTTCCGGTAGGAAGTTATAGACAAAGAGCAGGGTGCTTTCAAGTTTTGCCCACCCAGAGTGGCGTGGTAGCGAGAATGATGAATCTCCCATAGCTTGGACTACTGTACACGGTGAGAGACTGAGTCAGAGCTACACGGATTGACTTGGAAAGATTTTCCTCAGTCGTTACTGGGAGAGAAAGTGAAATGCAGAGATGTAGCTGTACCATGATCCTACTTTGGTAGAAATCAAAGAACAGAAACGACCGATCTGTTTGCATACATGTCTGTCGTCCATGTGCAGCAACACGAGCACGAGGAAGAACGTGGAAGAACGCAAGCTGTGCTATTCATATGAGTGAATATGGGCACATGCGCTGATGGGAAGCAGGGAGAAGAGGGGAGAGAAGCCGAGGGGAAAGAGACTGTACGTACAACCCCATGTCGACATGATCATCCAAACATGATACTAAATTACAGATGTGCGTGCATCTGTATAAATGCATTCCTTAAAGTTTGATAATTTTGTGGCTCTGCTTTTTAGCAGAATTATGTTCTATGACTCAAGACATTTTAATATCCTTTTTCTGCGATTTAAATTCTGTGATTTAAATTTAAATCGGGGTGAAGAGACAGACTCTGCCCACCCTCTATCTGCCTGTTGAGCTCACGTGAGGAGAATCACTGGGTTTTGAGGTACCAGTGGCAGGTAGATGTGGGCAGACTTGAATCGGCCTTCCCATTCACGTCTCTGATTTGTGGGACAAGCAGGATGGAAAGAAGCAGCCAGCTGCCTCTGCGGGATGGTGAAGCCTGTCTCTCCAGACAGAATGAACGAATTCTGTTCCTCTGGTCACAGCCCACCACAGACTCACCAGCTCATGGCCCTGCGGTCACTTGGGCCAGACAAAAGCAAGTTCTTTTCTCACAGCGCAGGGCCTCCTGCCCTGCAAACTTAGCCCCTTCTGCTGGGTGTTACTAAGCTGGGAGTCTAAATATGGCACAAGGCAGTTTGATGGAAATCATTTCCAGTAAAAGAGGATGTTTCCTCAGCAGTTTTCAAGCTGGCGCTGACTCAAGCATCCTCGAGGGAGCCCATTTAACTGGTCATTAGGGAGGCAGCAAAAAGGCATTGAGGAATTCTGTAACAAGATGCGTATCCTGTGTGGAAGACCTCCTGGGACTCCCTGACCATTGGCTCCCCGTGCCTGCTGCCCAGGTTTTATTGATGTAGCTGAAAAGTCTTTTCTGCTGCTAATCTGTTATTTGTGCACGGTTTTAAAGATGCCAGTTCCAGATTTGTGAGAAACAGCTCCGAAGGTGAAGCGGGGCCCTCAGACAGTAATTAGATGTTTAGAGCTGATTAACACCCCGTCAGTCCATCCTCAGAGGCAGAGAAGGGAATCAAGGCCCCAAAAGGAGAGAGGAAAGTTTATGCTGAGTTTTTTTTTTAGGCAAAATATTTACACTGTCTTAAAGACAACAGACACACTTATTTACAAACTTAAAATTTTGAAAACCAGAATATAAACAGACTGGGGATTTTTTCACATGGACTCTGCAGTACAAAAATAGTTTGCTTGAGGAGTATTTTGGGTCTGTGTGCTATGGGAAAAAAAAAAAGATCCTTCTGAGAGTAAGTAAAAGTGTCACAAGTCTTCAAGGATAGTAGGTGTAGACTGACGGTATCTGTAGCAGCTGCGGATGATAGAAAGACCAGTTATCTGACTAGCAATAGTGTCTTTGGGATTCAGGATTGTTCGACACCTAGCAGGGCCCCCGTGGCAGGTCCAGAAGAGTAAGGGTTAAATTTTAAAAACAAAGCATGGATTCCTAGACTCTAGAGCTGGAAGTCTATTCTATTAAGATTCATTCCTATTCCCAAACATTCATTTTTTTTCAACACTATTATTGATGGAGATCTTTAGGGAAGCGTTTCAAATAACTTGAATGGCAAGAATGAGAAAATATATTTTAAAAATGGAAGCTATGCTAAAAATGTATTTTTTAAAAAGATCAGAACAAAACCACAGTTACTTAACCAAGGGACAACACGACTAACCACAGTGCATAGTTCTCAGCAAACTTCCGCACATGTATCATCAAGGAATGTGTGCTGGGCATAGACTAAGGGGTCAGAACCTTTTATTTAATTTTTAAGTCTAGAAATTTCCTCCAAGGACATAGGAATTTGTAAAGTTTGGTAATGTGGGCTTACTTTTTAAAAAAGTCATTTGAAACATTTCTTCTTAAAAACAGAACTATTTTTAGGCACAACCAATTGCCATTGGCAGTGAAAGTGTTGCTTGCCCATCTTTGGGCCAGTTGTTCTTTTCACACTTTAGTTTTGGACTCTGTTTCAGTTTTAAAGGGAAAAACCTTAAATAAGAAAATAAAAAAATAAAATAGAGGGATAACTCTTTGCTTCTCCCGTTGGAGGTCAAGGTCAGGGCTCCTTGTAATTAATACTTTCTGCACATGGTACTATGGCCCCTTGAGATGTGAGAAGATCGGTGTAGAGGAAAGAAAAGCTGGTGAATCCACCCTATTTGAAGCTAATCCATCTCCAGAGACAAAGGCCCCAGGCCCAGGCTAAGATGGTGGCCTCCATGAGGGCCTCCCTTGGAATTCTTGTGCATTTACTTTCCACAGTCTCAGAGAGGCTGTTAGCAGGCCACCCTGGTTTGAGGGGTCCCAGCCGCTTCTGTGACAGCCATGGTCCTGAGTTTGGCATTCCATGAAACCATGTAAAATGATTCCTATGGACAAGAGGATAGGCTGGCCGGAAACAGACATGATCAACAGAGGCCGGCCATAGCTTCTCTCAGCTAGAGGTTCGTCATAAGCGGTGGAGGGCACAGCAGGATTCTGCTCATTTGTGCTGGCCAGAGGTTTACCATGGTGATGGCATTCCTATGCATACGGAATCAAACACTGGAAGCTTTGTAAGCAGGAGTGGGCTGGTTATATTTTTCAGGTGTCCTTGGTGGTTAACTATGGGATGTTAAAATATTGGGTAGAAAATGGTAAGTTTAAGTCTCTTGTCTCAAAACATACCTTTTGAACTCTTGACTCAAATGTTTTGTTCTAATGGAAACAGAGAGCATGGTTCACTTCCTTCCTTTTCTCTTTCCACCCCTTCTCCTCTCCTCCTCCCCCAGGTCTCCCTCCCCTTCCTTTCTTCTTTCTTTCTCCCTCAGTAGTGGACACATTCAATCAGCAGGTATTTCTTGTTGGTTTAATTTGTTTTTTAATTGCAGTTGACATACAATATTATATTAGTTTCCGGTGTACAACATAGTGATAAGCCATTTGTGTAACTTACAATGACCCTGTAAGTCTACTACCCATCTAACACTGTACATAGTTATTACAATATTATTGACTATTTCCCATACTGTATTTTACATCCACGTGACTGTTTTCAGATCCGGCAGTTTGTATTTCTGAATCCCTTCAACTTTTTCACTCAACCCCCCACTCCCATCTGGCAACCTTCAGCAGCTATTTCTTGATGGTCCTCTGTTGTGTCACACACTGGTCCAGGCATCGTGGGTCCAGCAGTAGACAGAGCAGACAAGCTCTTGGTGCTGTGTGGCTTGCACTACAGTGAAAGGTCACGCTTATGAAGTGAGACACATGGAGGATGCTTAAGGTAGTTTTGATATAAGGCACTGTAAAGGAACTATTACAGCCTGCCTTTTAATTAAAAAAAAAAATTAAAGATGGTCTGTTACTGGCTTTCAAGAAATGTCAAAATCATTGCTTAAGACTTTCATTTTTTGCTCTTGATACAATCAGAATCTCCCTGATGCCACTTTGTCTTGTTTAATCATCACACGCGGTTTTCTCCCACGTTGGGAGGATATGGTACACACTGCTAATTCCGTTAGAAATACATGACTGCAGTGAAGGGGTCCACAGATAGGTGTGTACCATCCAGACTCTGCATCCAAGAAAAACATGTGAAGACCAAGTGTCATGAATGTTTGCCTTTGACACATAGGACAAGTATCCTCACTGAGGTGTGTGGTGTGCACTTCCATTTCTATCTCGAGGTAGAGATATCTGATCCTAGCACCTAACACGGAAAAATACAAAGCAATTGTTTGTAGAACGAGTACTAACGTAAGATATAATGATATGACATAATACTAATATATTCACTTGTAAACTATTACTATTAGCACAGCTTATAAACACTGACCTTATAATATATAGGTCGGAAAGCACTCAAATCTTTAGTGTTTTTTGAGTAAAACACTCAAAAATCTAAGATCATTCTTCTTGTTTTCGATTACCGTGTTTCCCCGAAAATAAGATCAGGTCTTATATTAATTTTTGCTCCAAAAGACACATTAGGGCTTATGTTCAGGGCATGTCCTCCTGAAAGATCATGCTAGGGCTTACTTTCCAGTTAGGTCTTATTTTCAGGGGAACACGGGATTAGCACTCACGTTTTATAGCTGACGCTGCTCCACGTGACAGCAGAAGGGGATACTGAGGATAGGAGAGTACAGTCCGTTAGCGGGAGCAATGCAGTCACCTAGAAGAGGGAGGAATGCGAGCACCTACCAGAGGAGGAGGCATTCCCAGTCCTATAAAAGCCAACTTGGAAGAGAGATGTTGGCATGTTGGGCCCGGTTGGTTCATGGGAAGTGTAGGATTTGGCACCATCTAGACTTCCTGGCTCAGTGTCCTCCTTAAGTCATTTAATTCTCTCAGCCTCAGTTCCTGACCTTGCAGGCGCTTGAAAAGCTTAGCAGTACTATACAGAAAGCTATCTGGTGCACGGAAATAACTCAGGAAATGGTGATTATCATTATTAAAAGTAAAATTGTAAACAAAAATAGATAATGTGACTTATCGCTTCGGGACTATGGTTTTAAAAATATCAGTTGAGGTCATAATGGACAGGCAATGATACAAGGCCCTTGAATGTCAAACATGTCCCATCTGCCATGCTTTAGTGCCACCTCGTCACTTCCACTCTTCAAAGTGCTAATGGTTCCTTAACATGTCAGGTAAGGACGCCAATAAATGGGCTTGAAGGTGGCTTGTATTTTATTTTAAAGGTGGAGAGCACGAAGGATGTGACAGCCAAGTTTTCAGTTTCACGATTGCTGACAAATTTGTTTAGTGAAAAAGTCTGGGGTCTCTTTATGGAGCTGAAAACAATAGCACTATTGGACAACAGCAGCATGTTCCCTGTAGAAAACATATATAGTCTAGAATAGCAAAATTCTTACCTGAATTTTCTAAGTGCAGAGTTTAAGATGATGAGATCTTAGTCTATGAATCAGCAGACATGTCTTGACTAGCACAGCATCTGCATGGGCTCCCGAGCTCTGATCTGAAAAATCACATCCTTAGCGTTGTGTGTTCAATGCATTTTTTATAGTTGGCACCAGCCAGAGGAAGGTTGCAGGTAAAAGGCAGGACTAGTTATGGCATTCGTGGTGTAGAAACTGAGAATTCCTGGAAATGATTTAAGTGTACTTCGTAGAAGCAACACAAAGGTGACTTCAACAACTGACATGGGTAGCACTTTATAGAGTCCACAACCTGTTTGCCCTATTGGATTCTTGACATCAAGAGGGAGCCTTTGTCATCCCATCTTGCAGGTCATACATCTGAGGTTCCGAAATATGCCCATGTAGGAGCTACAACCCACCTCTGTGTAGGTCTGTAGACTCCAAATCTGGTGCTCTCAGCCCCAAGGGGCTGCAAGTGTTACGGGACGCCAAAGAAGTGATTCTGATCTCTGCCGTATCGTTTCTATCTCTCATTGGGAAATCCTAGACACTTGCTGTCTCTCAAGGTTTTGAGAACCTGAATGACAAATGCGGTGCGTTTGCCAAGTGATGAGTATCTTCCTTACCTACAACGCTTTGTGTTACAATCCTGATGTAATGAAATGCTGGTGGACTGTGTCCTATACATCTAATAGAGAATGGATAACGGTTATAAACAGACGTCTATCGGCTTGGACTTGTCCCAGGCGCTCTCTGAGATGTGCTTGTCGAGGTGCTTTGATAGAGTGAAATCCTCTAGCATGCCCTGGGGTTTTGCCAGCCTTAGTCCAAGTAGAGAAGCCTGCAGAGCCACCCAGAGGGGCCCATGGAGGGAAGGGCATGGTGAGACCCCTACATGGTGCCTGGGGGGAAAGGGTGATTGGAGAACACAGCACTCAGAGACTGAAAAAGCTCAAGTGTGTTTAAAAAAGTATGTAAAGCCATAGGGTGTGGGATATCTGGCTGTGTGCGTAAAATACTTTATAAACATTTGTATGTATGACTGTTAATTATTGAACCTGAATTGAAATCTGTAGATAAGAACTGGAAAATCCAGTCTTGTTTCCACCCCTGCTGTTACATAACCTGGCTAAGAATGGAAATTGAAGTGCAAGGCACCTACTCTATAACAGGCACTTTGTACACAGCACCTCATTTAATCCGCATGGCAGCTCAATGAAACAGCTATTTTTATAGACATTTCACAGACGAGGAAACTGAGTTCAGAGTGGTTAAGGAATGTGACAATGGCTGTACAGCTATTGCAAGGCAAAGCTATTACATGGCAAAGCTGACTTAAAGGAAAGCAGTGTGTAACCCATCACAGTTATGGCGTGCCACCTTCCCCACCAGGCATTTTTATGCTTCCTGTCTCTGAGAGGGAGGTTGCATTTCCTAACAGGGGCTCACCCTTAGTCAATGTTTTCTGAAAAATGGCAATTCATGGGAAAGTATACGTTTGCATATAGATTAAGACATGATCGTTTCATGAAATAGCACTGCCAAATGTGTAAAGCGGTGATTTCTGTCGACATCAATTCAAATTATTTTTCAGGCAGGGATTCTGTACCCCTAAATGGTTCCATAAATTCCCCCAACACAAAACAAGAAGTGACTTACTGTACCTCAGCATAAATGGCTTTTCACTCATTCTTATCTTATAAAATAGCATCTTGTGAGAAAGTGCACTGTTATTTAGTATAAAATATTAAAGTCACTTCATTTTGCAATGGGTGACATTTTAGAATTTTCCGATAAAGAATCAATGGTTTTCACACTAAGATTCTCATTTTAAGTAGCCATCATCAATTTTTTTCTTACTTTAAAAGTTTGTTAATGGAAAGTGTTGATCAAGTTGTAGGAAGTTGATAAGATATTGGGAGAGAAGAGGGATTTGTGGGAAAATAAAATAGCTATATGTTATTGATTTTTTTCACTTTGAGAAAATTCTTGACAGAAAAAAAAAGCCCTGGTTGATAAGTGCATTTTTTTTTTCCACTTTAAGGTTGGATTATACATAAGGAGGTTAGGAAGTAAGAGCTTTGAAGGGGCATATGTGGAGCATGTAGCCCTCACATTGTGGTTTGCACCCCTAATATTCTCGAAAATGGTTTTTATATGTCTTCTCCCCAATTACTGAAGTAGATGAGCCTGCAACTTAAGATGTCCTAACTACAGAATAAAGTCAGTAATTAGTTTATTCTAACTTTACCTCAAATTAAGACTCAATAACTCTTTCAAAACACATAGCAACCAGTGATATGTCTGCCATGGCTTTTGTTCACTAGTATTTCAGAAATTAGAATTTAAACAATTGCCAACCATCTATAACTTGCATTTAAGCAGTTTCTTAATATTTCTTAATGAATAAAAGTGATGAAAATTCTACCCTCCACAAATTCACAGTGACAGGCAGCCGTGGGGGATGTGGCTTAGCCCGTTCTGGAAATGGTGTGGATGGAGCGCTCAGAGAGACGCACACTTCCTGTTCTTTATTCAGGCTCATTTTTTGTCAAATGCTCATTGTTGGTACTAACCAGGTTAACAATCATCGGTGCTGGAAACTTGTCCTTGCCACATCAAGACTGTCCATGGAAGACAGTCTGTCCATAAAGAGTCACTCACTCGTTGTGTATTCATTGTTACTTCATTTACCTGAAGCAGCAAGTGAAACGAGTTAGTATGATTCCAACTCTGTGACATTCTGGAAAAGGCAAAATGATGGAGATAATAATAGTATCAGTGGGGGCGGGAAGGGATGGATGTAACGGGAGAGGTGAACCGGCAGAGCACAGAAGATTTTAATAAGGGCAGTGAGATTACTCTGTGTGACATTACAATGATCAGTATACATTTGCCCAAACCCACAGAATGTACAACACCCAGAGTGGACCCTAATATGAGCTGTGGACTTTGGACAATGATGATGTATCTGTGTAGGTTCACCCATGGTAACAAATGTGCCATTTTAGTGAGTGGCATTGGTAATGGGGGTGGCAATACACGTGGGGGGCAGGCCGTCTATGGGAAATCTCTTTACCTTCCTCTCAATTTTGTGGTAAACCTGAAACTGTTCTAAAAACAGTCTTTAAAAGGAGTTAGTGAAACAGGTGTTTATTATCTGCTGTACCCAAACGGAGGGCTGCTGCCTAAAAATGGAGAACGTCTCCCTGGCTGTTACCACGTGTGTTGTCATTCTTTGCAGAGCTGTGCTGACTCATTTAGGTTTGAGGGCACCTGCCATATACGCTAGGGGAATGATGTTGTCTATTCTCAGACACATACTAAAAAAACCATTGCGGCTGCAAGGAAACTGATTTCTTAAAAAAAAAAAATTACATATGAATAACCATAGCAATAGGAAAGTCATCACCCTTGAATTAGAAAATTAAAAGAGTGTGTTTGTTTGGTTCCAAGTTATTTGCCTGAAGCTTGGAAAGGCAATGGCTTATGGCATATCTTCTAATCAACTTTTCTATGTTCAAAGGAGGAAATGTGTATAAAACATGCTTCACATTCGTAGACAGAAGTCATTGTATCAGATGACACACGTTCATTCATCTATCCACACACTGTTATCTCATACGTTTTATTCATCAGGCACTGTTCTAGGCTTTGCAGATAGAGTGGCAAACCAGATGGATGAGACCCCTGCTGCTCTGAGTGACATTTCCATAGCCGGACGCAGATGTGGTCATGTAGACAAAGAAGAATGGTGCTGTTAGATGAAGACTTTGCAGAGATTTGCAAAGATGGGGCAAGGACCGGGGTCTCTTAAGTCTGTGAGTTTAGGAAAGACCTCTGAGGAGATGAGGTTTAAACTGAACCCTGAGTAGAATTGCCAGATGTAGCAAATATAAACACACAACTCCCAGTTAAGTTTGATTTTCAGATAAATGAATACTATTTCATTTTTATGCAAATATTCATAATTATGTGAATGATATTTTAGCATAAGTATGTTCCGTGAGATATTTTATCCCACATTTTACATGGCAACGCGAACCCTGAAGAAACCTGGAGGAGTCACTCCTCGTAGGTCAAGAGGAAGAACTTTTATGCTGCAGGCAGAGGGGCAAAGCTGGACAGTAGTCCCCGGGGGCAAGGCGAGGAGAGGAACTTCTGTGGAGGGCAGTGTGGCTACTGCTCAGGAGCTGGGGTGGTGGAGACAGATTGCCTAGATCTGAATTCTGTCCCCATTCTTTACTCACCATGTGGTCCCTGGGTCAAATCACAGGACCTCTTTGCCCCAGTTTACAATTTAAAAGTAGGAATAATAACAGTACCTATCTTATAGGATCTGAACGAGGATTAACCCAGCTAAATACAGGTAAACAACACTTACCATCTAAGGATTCGCTGCTATAATAATTTTTTTTGGTGGATATAGGCAACTCACCATGACGTGTTCCCCTTGTACCTCAGGGGTACATTTAGTATAAAGTAATCCATGCACATCAAACATTGTCTTTGCTTCAGAAATCTGACAATATTGAACCCATCCATTCCTTTGACAGAACAAAACGTGTACCTCACAAACAGCGGTGACAGCCGGCAGTTGTGCCCAGGTACCCAGCTGAGCATCTGTTTTAAGAGGTCCGTCTGAAATCTTTCCTCACTCACTGCCAGAGCTCCTAATTGTCTTAACAGCTCCGGCATGGATCATGTCACTTAACAAGGGAACCCGCTAAAACTTCTTTCTCTCTCCAACTGGTCCTAATATTTTTTAGCCATTTCCAATGCAGAGAGGTTTCATATTTTTTTTAAAAACTACTATATGAAGCAACTCTTCCTGGATATACAAACAACGAGGTTACTTGACATGGGCATTTACTTATAACAAGGGCATTTCAAATAATACCGGCTCACATGTCCTGGAATCTCTCTAGCGTAAGTGCTCCCTTCGGGACTTCAGTGCACCAAGGCCATTCCCACTCCCTGCTGTGGCATGGCCGCCATGCTCAGATGAGGGTGGGAGATGCCACGTTTTACAGAAGTCACGTGGACATTGGCTTCCACCTGTCTGTGTCCAGCAAACCAACTGGTAATGAAAACAGCTTCAAGGAGCAGGAGGGGTGGGCGACTGAGGGCACGGACTCTGATTTCTCACTAGCCGTGTGGAATCACCCATCTTCCTCACCCCTCTATACTTCAGTTCTTTCAATGGCAACATAGAGATAACGTTCTGTAGAGTTCTTGTGAGGGTCGCGAATGCACATGTGCAAAACAGCTCTTAGAACTGTCAGTCACGTAGTAAATCCTACATAGATATATTAATAACATATAAAGACACATGTCATATCACTCCATATAAAATACAACCATTACTATTATTTCATTGGTGTTGTGTTGCCTATGTACCCCAAAATTCTCAGATGCAGCTCAGAGATGATGGGGAACCTTGCTGTAGGAGTACATTGTTACAGCCAGGGGCTAAATGAATTTTAAGAACACATGTAAGCACTGACTATATTACTGTTGTTGTGATTGTTATTAACGTTTTACATAGAAGAACTAATGACCCAGGCTAATTTTTAATCAATAAATGTGATTTAGTGTCCAGATAACTGTAGGACCCTTCAGAACAGCTCCCATTGCCCCTCACAGCTTTGATATCTGTTTACTCCCCTGTGGAGTCAGGGACCCAACTTGTGAACTCAGGAATATTTTTGCACCAAAAGTGAGGAATGAATTGAATTAGCCAATGAGGCATTATTATCCTCAGAGTCAAACGCAAAGGTTACATTTAAAGCACCAGAATTTAGAATACATTACCAAGTGGTCTCTAATGCCACTGTATAAGAAATTTTAAAGACCGTTTTGAGCGATGGCTACAATTTTAGAATACATGTTCCTATGACCACTTTGAAGGGAGAACAAGTATTATCATCCTTGAGGTCTACACTTGATATTTTTTATAGCCTTAGCCTGGCTACTCACAGGGTGTCCCAGTGGACCAGCTACACCTAATAGATTGGTAGGGTCTGGGAGGCTGTCAGAAACGCAGAATCTCAGGTACCTCTCCAGACCTGCTGCATCAGAGTTTGCATTTTTTAAAAAAAATTAGTTTCAGGTGTACAAAACAATGTAATAGTTAGACATTTATACCCCTCACAAAGTGATAACCCCCCTCCCCTAATCTACTACCCCTCTGACATCGCACACAGCCGTTATATTTCCACTGTCTCTATTCCTAATGCTGTACTCTGCTTCTTGTGAATATATATAGAATTATAGTTGACATTCATTTGAACAAGCTCCCTGGGAGATTCGCATGCATGTTAAGGTTTGAAAGGCGCTGTTTCACAGTCTCTCTACATTAGTGTCACTCCCTATGAAGCCCTTCTTCTTACTTGTAAAGGTTTGAGGTCATTACACTCATTACAGCATAATGTAATTCTTAACTGTATGTGCTAACGGCAGCGTGATTCATTGGCCCACTTCCTATCGGCCCAGGTAGCTGGAATTTTAACTGGCTCCTCTGGTATTTATCTTATATAATTTGAAACACCAAATGACCACAGGGGTTACCACTTTACCACTATGAGAAGCCACTATCGGAATATGTCCTAGTTAAGGCAAATACCGTGTTTCCCCGAAAATAAGTCCTACCCGGACCATCAGCTCTAACGCGTCTTTTGGAGCAAAAATTAATATAAGACCCAGTCTTATTTTACTATAAGACCAAATATAATATAATATAATATAATATAATATAATATAATATAATATAATATAATATAATATAATATAATATAATATAATATAATATAATAATATAATATACCAGGTCTTATATTAATTTTTGCTCCAAAAGATGCATTAGAACTGATTGTCTGGCTAGGTCTTATTTTTGGGGAAACACGGTAATTGGTACTGATAATAGCCTTTGGGGTTTGGTTATGACTGCCTAGGGTCATAAATGTCCTGCTCACTTGTGCCAAACCTCAAATAAATTAGAACATAGCTGCTCAGTATTACTTCGTCTGTGGACACTTTATAGTTTAACCTATCACACTGAACAATTCTACCAAAAAAGGCCACAGCTCGTCTACCCAAAAATATTCCAGTGAAGGTATTTCTCCATGGAAGGAGGGTGGAGAATGTGTCATTTGTAGTAACCAAGTGAGGTACAAACCACCCTTTGCTCAGTGGCAGTGCCACAAAGTATTTGGAGATCTGCCTTCACCCACAAACTACTTAATGGGAAAAAAGTCATTTGCTGCCAGCCCACTGTCTGATTCTGAATTTTTATGGCTGCCCTTCTCTGCTTGGCTATCTCAGTCTCAATGTGGACCCAGTTTCGTTCCTTTGCTTCTTTGTTCCTCTCAACCAAAGCACACGTGAAGCTGGACCTTCGAGCTCTTGAAGCCAGTGTGTCCATTTTGATTGAATGATCTACAATACCCCACTGCACTCTGTGGATATTTCTGCTTAGTTCTTAGAAGACATCTGAGTCCTGTCTCTGAGCACTGGAATGGCTCCTTGCCACCCTGGGAGTGAGATTTTGCCTTTCTTGCTGACATTTTAAGTAGACCGCGGGGTGTGGGCTGCCATTCCATTTCCCAAAATGCTCGGTGCAATTACACGAAAATATTACAAAGCCTGTTTGTGGAAAGAGTGAGGGTTTTGGCTCTAGAGTCTAAACCTCTCAGGAGGACAGCATGAGACAGAGTGGTGAACAAAAGCACTGGCCTGTTGGAGGGATTGTGGGTAAGTCCTTGGAGGTCCTGTCAGCCTGGTCAATTCCTGTCAGTGCCTGGATAGCCCCACGAGTTTCCAGGACTGGTCCTTCTCCCGAGGAGGTCCATACCATGTGGACAGAGTTTCCCAGAAAGAGATGGAGGGAAAAGTCAGGAGAGGTTGACTTTTATTTCGTAGCAATGCTTTGGCAGAATTCTCATTCACAATGACTCTCATTCTACCACCATGATCTTAAGTTGCAGTTGAATTTTACAGTGGCAGGTTTTCATCTTTTTTTTTCCCCCCCTCCTACAAATCTGAGTCTATGGCTGAAAGAAGAATGTGACTAGGAGATGTTCTTTTGAGCGTAGCTAACCTAGATGATAAGCCCTAGCTTATATGTTTTAGAATTTACCACCCAGGGGCTAAGAACTCAAGGTCCAGGTGTTAGGATTGGTGAATATGATAATCTGTTATATTCTAATCACTTTTCCCCATAATAGTTGAGTCCATTATAGTGGCCTCTTGTGAGCAAGGAAAAAAATCAAAGTGTAAATCATAGTGTAAAAGTGATGACATCTATAGTTATTGAAAAGCACGTTTCTGGAAAGAGTTGAGAAGACCTATGTCTGTTACTTTTCAAATTGCTTCCATGCCAGCATATTGTTACTCCAAGATAACTGTTTTTGAGGTAAGCTTGGTTCTACTGTGGAAAGGAGAGAGAACTTGAATACATGGTGAGATTTCACCCAGGGTGCAGCCCTGCCTTAGAGAGTGAAGAATTCTGGAGAAGGACCCAAGTTTACTACCATCAAAGGGAGATGGGGGCTTCTAGGTAATGAGGAAACATCTGCAGATGTGGATGTTGACATCAAGGAAAGGAAACGATTTGGTTCAAAATTAATAGGGCAACTGGCTGAAATGCAAATTCAAACTACGCTGAGTTGCCATGTCTCAGCTATGGGACTGGGAAACATAAAAATGTTTGACGACATCCTCTGATGGTGAGGCTGTGGGGCCAGCTCCACTTCTCGCACTGCCTGTAGGAATGGAACACGACAGAACACTCAGAGATGGAACTTTGGCAGTAGCTAGGAAGAACGGACTTGGGCACTTACCCTTTGAGCCAGCAATACCTTATCAGGAAGACAAGCCCGATGCTATCAGCAAGGTAGGAAATATTTGTGCTAGATTCTTTATTGAAACATGCTTCTTAATCACAAAAGGCTGAAAACAATCCAGATACCCATTGGTAAGTTTATTGGTTGAATAAACTGCCGTACATCCATACAATGAAGCAGTTATAAAAAGAAATGAGAAAGATACACTGCTTCTGCATATAGTTTTATGATGAAGAAGAGTGTTTTTTTTTGAAAAACCCAATAGAATTATATTTTTAAAAGAACTGACAGAATGATATGGGGAAAAAAACAGGGACAAAGATGGACACTAACCATTTCTGAATATGGCTTGTTATATAGATCTGACTTTGGAGCCAAGTGAATGTAACTAAATATTACATGCTAAAAATAAAACAAAATTCAAAAAGTTCAGAGACACGATAAAACAAATGATCGTAACTCTATGTCAAGAGGATGAAAGAAAAAAACACACGAAAAAAAGTGAATGGAAAAAAATCATACAAGGGTGGCCGGTTGGCTCAGTGGATAGAGCACGATGCTCATAACACCAGGGTCACTGATTCAGGTCCCATGTGGGCCAGTGAGAAACAATGGCTTGAGCTTGGAGCTGAGCTGCTGGTCGGTGGCCAGTTGGCTCAGTAGTTGGAGCGCAGTGCTCATAACACCAAGGTCACTGGTTCGATTCCCACATGGGCCAGTGAACTGTGCCCCCCACAACCAAATTGAAAACAACGACTTGACTTGGAGCTGATGGGTCCTAGAAAAACACACTGTTTCCCAGTATTCCCCAATTAAAAAAAAAATCATACAGAAAAAAATCATTTCATGTGACAGCATAGAAATTTAACCGCGTACACATTTCATGTGGGATACACGCTAAAGAGTATGCATTAAAAAATTTGAACTGCATTCTGCAGTTTTACTTTTAGTAATAATGTCGGTATTGTTATTGTAAAACAATAGGTAGAAATATAGATGTATTTTCAGGTAAGGAAATAATACTGGTAATGACATTAGGAAACTGGATTTTTCGAGATAGAGATACGAAACAAAATCAATAAATCAAGTAAAAATTTGGTACTTTTTCATTTGAATTCAAAAATAGCATATGAACCCATGCTCTTCCCCCCCCCTCTTTTAAAAGAATGCATGTTGCCTAGTGTCTTCAAACTGGAAACATCTCAGTATCTAGCAACAGCTGAATGGGTAAATGATGGGGCATACCCACACATTGAAACACTGCTGTAACAAAAGGAATGAACTGCCAGTCCACAAATGACATGGATGAATTTCAAAAACCTTATACTGAGTGAAGGAAGTCACAGACAAAAGTTGCATTCTGTATGACTCCATTCATATCATGTTCTAGAAGAGGAAAAACTCTGATGGAACATGCATAATTGGTTGCCTGGGCTGGGGAGTGGGAAGGATTGAATGCAGAGGTGCAAGGAAAGTTTCTGGGATGGTGAAAATGTTCTATATTTTAATAAGGGTGTAGGTTTCATGAGGGTATACGTTTGTTAAAACTCATCAAACTTTACATTTAAAGTGTGCGTAATGGTATGTAAATTATACCTCAATACATTTGATACAAACAAAGAGAAGACATGAAAACTTGAGGGGCAGGGGATTGGGCTAGGAGCTGTGTGCACCAGTCCAGAGCTCCTGCTACACATCCAGGAAGGGAATTTGTCCAGTACACAAGTGGGCAAATGAGCAGGTAGTGGGGTCAAGAGTAACACGCGCGCTCTGTCTGCCATCAAAGGTCAGGTCTGGAGAGTTCTCCAAGTGCTTAAGATTGAGCAATCAGGAAAAAAAGCCACACAAAGCAACAAAAGTCCCATTAAAAATATGCATAAATAAGGGAAATAAAACATCATGTTAAAAACATATCTCTGAAAAAGGTTTCCTGCTGGAATTAAAAGATGATGTGAGAAGATCATCTGTTTACTGCACAGGTGATGGGGAGACAAGGTCTCCCTCCACAGGAACTAAGTGCCAAATGGCACTGCCCGGCCATCTGGCAGGATGAAACGCACCTCAGAGCTTGTCTGGGTAGGACTGTAAAGACCTCTGATGACAAATTAAGGAGTGTGGATTTTTATCTCTCAGGCACTGGAATTTTTTTTGTTTTTAAGCTCAGGAGAGAATGCTATGATCAGGCTGTTTCAGCTTTGATTTTAGTGGAGGGAGATTCTTCTGGCTATAGTGGTAAGGATGGTTTTGTTAAGGGAAAGGTAGAGGCAAGCAGGGCGTTGTCTCAGTGAAACAATCTTGTTCCAAACTGAGACAGTGGCAGTGGCAATGGAAAAGACAGGAAGAGCTGGAGGGAAATTTCTGAGGTGGTAATAAAAGCAGCTATTGGCCGATAGGACCATGTGTAGGGAAGGAATGGAAGGTGAGGGGAGGCAGGAGGAACGAGGAAGGGGTAGGTGAAGAAATGACAGGAATTAAGAGTTCTGGCACTGGGACTCTGGGTCAATGGTGATTCAATCAGCAGAGACTGGAAATAAAGGGAGTTACAGGTTTGAAAGGAAATAATGTGACCTGGTTATTGTATTTCCCCGAAAAGAAGACCTGGCTGGACAATCAGCTGTAATGCATCTTTTGGAGCAAAAATTTATGTAAGACCGGGTATTATATAAGACCGGTAAAATAAGTAAAATAAGCTCGGTATTATATTTATGTTATATTATATTTATGTTATATTATATTTATGTTATATTATATTATATTATATTATATTATATTATATTATATTATATTATATTATATTATATTATATTATATTATATTATATTATATTATATTATATTATAGACCCAGTGTTATATTATGGTAAAAGAAGACTGGGTCTTATATTAATTTTTGCTCCAAAAGACTCAGAGCTGATTGTCTGGCTAGGTCTTATTTTCGGGGAAACACGGTAGAAATATGAGTTTGATTTGCCTGTGGGATACCCAGGAATTGTAAGCTAGTTGTATTATATTAAGCTTTTACTAGCAGCTCTGCTGAGGGAGACATTATTGGACTTGTGTAAATCCAGGCCTGTATTATAATACTCTGTTTTGTTACAGACTTCCGTAGGTTTGCCAAAAAGTTCATTTAATGTTTTGGTGTTTCAAGGAGCAAGATGCAGTGAGTGGAATGCCACTCCGGAAAGGGACTTACTTTTACATTTCTTAAATCTGCAGGTTTAAAATGTCAAATTCAACTTTATAATGTAATCCTCAGAAGGATAGAGTGCTTACTACGGTATATGTGAAACACTGCACTAAGTGCAATCGGAAGTGCACAGAAGTCTAAGAAATAGGTCTGTGTGTAGAAATTAGTCATAGGCACCAACACAGTGCCCTGCTTTAAGAAAACAATATGGGATGTGTCGTCCTGAGACTGATAAGCAATCTGGATGCTGAGTTTACACTTTGCACTGATCCAGAAAGTGCCGCGTGGAAGATGCCTCAGGACTTAGTGTTAGCCATGTGGGAGCAGATTCTGCACAAAGGATCTAGCACAATGAGGACCATTCTATGGAGCTCAGATTGTCGAAGAGTTCCTTACCGAGATTCCTAACTGTGACTGCGACCCCCTCTCTCTGCCCATCAGCTGAATTCATGCCATCGCTTTGCAATTTGTGCTCAGCTGGTGGAAGCTTTGCAGATACGGTAATTAAGTGACTATTGAGGGAATATCCTTTAGGCTTTCTGATGTAGGACTCCTCTCTTAATTGGGAGGCCTTTCTTCGGGAAATCCACTCCTTCAGGATGTGATCAGAGAACCGATTTAGCCCTAATGATATTTAATGGAAGTGGCTGGAATTTAATGGGGATGATAATTTCATGTAATTGGGGGGCTTCTGATGAGTTAATGCGCCTGAGTGGCACTGCATTTGGGCCTGTGTCTGAGTCAAGCATATGCTTCCTGTCTGTGTTTCCCCTCCTGCTGCTCTGATGAAGATGAGAGATTCTGGGGAGCCTGGGGAGCTCCTGGCCGCCGTGTCCACATCCTGTGTGGCTGTCTTTCCAGGAGGGAACCCCAGGACGGGTGCTGTTTTTTAGAGAAGGCACCGCTCTGATTTAGTGTCAGGCAAAGTCTTAGTCTAAATTTATGTTTTGCTTTTATAACTAAAAACCATAAACCCATTTAAGTGAGTATTTCTTTAAATGGGCCTCGCGTAGAGCTTGGCACGTAAGTGTGGAATAAACCAATTTTAATTGGAGCTGCCACCTCTAGATTAGAACGCTGTTGGTCCATGGTGCTGCTTTTGTAAATATTGTAATGATAACAGGCTAAAAACAACTCAGACCGGCATACAACTAATTACACATGCATGCCAGTATTTTCTCGGGAAATGCCGTCACATACCAAAAGGGATTTTCCTTGTGGGTAGAGGAGGAAGAGAAGGGATGCTAACATCAGACACTCACTGGGCCCTGGCGATGGGCCACTGGCTAGACTAAGTGCAGGACAAGATGGGTCTTAGGTAGGGTTTGGTGGAATCTCTAGGATAATGATTTTGTTCAGTGAATTGCTTATTATCTTTTCCCTGTGAGGAACTATAAAACCCTAGTTTAAAAAAATGGAACTCCTATAACATGAGGTCTCTGGACTAGACCTCAGGTCCTGCAAGCTTCCCTCCCACCCTTAGTCACCATGTTGTACATGGAATCAGCTCCTGCTTGGGGCTTAAAACCAGCCAAACTGTCATTTCAGAGTTCACTGGGAGGATTTAACTGACCCTCTGTGTCAAGTAAGCTCAGTAATCGCGCCTTCGACAGGTCGATAGTTTACATGGGTGAAACACCCAGGCCTGGGTGATGAAAGCTACTCTACCGAGGCCTGTGGATGGCTGTTAGCTCGTGTTAATGCCCTTTCACAGGTTAAAGACCCGGATGGAACATTGAATGATGTTAATATCTCTACAAATAATGCCTGGAATTGCTACTTGTCATCATGTGGTTTTTGGAGTTGTCTACTCCATGACATCATAAAACCAGAGGTTCGCGAGACCAACCTGACAATGGGGCTCAGTGGAGGCCATGGCACTTTTTTCTTTCCTGTAATTGTGTTTTAGAATGGTTGCTTAAGGTTTTTTATTTGAAGGAGGTATCACTATTTACCAGATTGCTTTTGGGGGTTAAAATGAGGTAGTAGTACTTTCGGGAATCTACCTGTTATCATCTGTCTTTGATTTCTAATGTGATTTGAAGCCCTAGTTCTGTAAGGACAACATTTCCATGGGAATCATCTAGTTATTGATAAATGTGGATGCCTGCTATCACCGACTGCCAAAGACTGAATGTGTCCCCTCAAAATTCATATATTGAAGCCAACCCCTAATATGATAGTATTTGGACGTGGGGTCTTTTTGGAGGTGATTAGGTCATGAGAGTGAAGCCCTCATGAATGGAATCTATGTCCTTACAAAACAGACTCTAGGAACCCCCCCAGCTCCTTCTACTATGTGAAGATACAGTGAGAAGACCACTGTCTACGAACAGACACTGAATCTGCCAGCACCTTGATCTTGGACTTCCTAGCCCCTAGAACTATGAGAAAGAAATGTGTGCTGTTTAAGTCATACTTCCTGTGATTTTTGTTATAGTAGCCCAAATAGACCAAAACACCGAGTCAATGAAGATTGTGGTGGTGGTGGTGGTGGTGGTGGTGGTGGTGGTGGTGGTGATGATGATGATG
Source organism: Rhinolophus sinicus (assembly GCF_057876585.1). NCBI lineage: Eukaryota > Metazoa > Chordata > Mammalia > Chiroptera > Rhinolophidae > Rhinolophus > Rhinolophus sinicus. Next base: position 8,211,333 of record NC_142517.1, read on the forward strand.
CTGGTGATGGTGATGATGGTGATGCTGGTGGTGGTGATGATGGTAATGGTGGTGATGATGGTGATGCTGGTGGTGGTGATGATGGTGATGGTGGTGATGATGGTGATGCTGGTGGTGGTGATGATGGTGATGGTGATGATGATGATGATGATGGTGATGTTGGTGGTGGTGATGATGGTAATGGTGATGATGGTGATGATGGTGATGGTCGTGGTGGTGATGATGGTGATGGTGATGATGGTGGTAGTGATGATGGTGATGATGGCGATGATGGTGGTGATGATGGTGATTTATTGCATCATCCTCAAGGGGGTAACAATATTCTGTGTAATCACTATATCTGCCCTTAAACTTAAAATCATCTCAGGAAGGCAAGGCACTGATGTTAAGATCACAGATACTCATAGAAACTGGTGACTCGCAGGTGGAAGAATTTTACAAGGCATGACTTGTGCGGTGCTTGAAAGTACCTACCCTGTCCCATATCTTCCACCCTGTGTAAATGACATGGCTCAGTTGGGACTGGAGTAGAGATTCTAACTTTAAAGTAATCTGATACCTGATGGCCCTTTAGGTCAAAATGTTCTCTTCATATTAACAAGTTAACCATACTATCGCTTCCCCGAGAATGGGTCACAGGCCAGGCATATTTTAATGGTAAGACAAGATTCAGGAAAAGGTTTTTGTAGTAAGGGTCAGTATTAATGGATAGTGTATATGCTATTAAATGCTAGAATCAGATCTCCTATCCATAACCACTACACTTTTGAGAGAAAGGAACTCAAGAGGAGGACTGAAACATGGGAAAAGATGACCTTGTTTGAGATGAAGCAGATCAAGAAGAGAATTAGAGAAAACATCAGTTAAAGAGAAGATGTACCGCTGGAAGTATCACAGAGCAGGAATGAGAGTCTTCTCACACTTGCACACACCTGAGAGAAGAAGGGATGGAGATGGAGAAAGGCACAGATGGGTGGGTGCAGCATGGCTGGAAAGAAACGGACAGGAAAGCCTTCATTCAGATGGAATGACAGAGTCATGATTCTAGCTAACAGTGAGGGGAGGGGGTGTTACAACTCCCCTGGGTATGGAATTGAGTGTGGGATGTGCTGCTCATAAGCTCTGGGGCCTGGGGACAATTCTGAGATGCTCCACGATCATGACCTGATCACCCCCAATGCCCCATCTCCTAATGCTATCACCTTTGTGGGTAAACATTTCAACTACGAAATTTGGGCGACACAAATATTCAGAGCACAACACCCCTCCACGAAATTTTAATACCACAGACAATTGTCTATGAGTTTATATACTGTATGCATATCTGTGCTTTAGACATAAAAAGAGGACTATGTTTTTGCTCCCACCCCCCAAGAACCGTATTTCTCCCCCTTGAGAGTCAAGAAAGAAGGGTCCAATTGGGCACACCTGACAGAGGCAGGTGACACACAGCAGTAAACATCATGGGAGTGGAGAGACAGGGCCGCAGGAGGTGGTAGAGGAGGGAAGGGAACAGAACTTTCAGTCTTCAGTTCAGAGTTCAAATCTAGAACTCATGGAGAAATATCAATGGCTCTGAGGCACACTTTGTGTCAGTCAGAAGAAGTCCCTTCACTTAAAAAAAAGAAAAAGAAAAAAAAGTGGCTCGTTTTCACCAAAACGTTAAAGAACACGGGCAGAAAAGCTCCAGCCGCGATGCTCAGGCCACACCCTGAGCCCGTAGATGTTATGACTGTGCATTGGGCCATGGCTGTAGCCTTCAGGATTTGATATGTAACAAGGGACACTCCACCCAACAATAATTATTGACCTTTAATGTCTCGCTGCAGTACATCCAGACTAATTATACTGCGCACTTGTGGACGCCTTCATCCTTTCATTTTTAGCCAGTTTGAAAATGAGGCCCCAAGGGGGTGAGCTGATCCACAAAAGAAGAGAAAAATATTAATCTTCTGACTCTTCAAACATTTACTTCTTTTTCTTATGAGGAGGATTTTTGGCTTCACACTTTCGTTGATGTTCTCTTTTCTGCTTGAGGACTGATGGGAGTGCCGAGCAAGATTTTGCAAATCTTCTCTTGTAAGTGTTGACAGAATTTAACAAATTTATTAGATGGAACCAACTCCTGTCAGGAGGAAGATCTAATTGGATGGCATTGGGATAGAATAGACACAATTCTGAATAATGCATGCTCTGTATTTTTTTTTTAAGCAGTAAGAACCCCAAGATATTTCTGCAACAGTTTTTGTTAGATTTTTCTTATAATTTCTAGTGATTTCAGAGATTTTTAAGAGGCTATCTCCTGCTCTTAAAACATTTTCCAAACACAATTTCTCTTTTGCCAATCTGATGGCATCAAATTGAATGCCTTCAGTTTTTACCTGGGGAGAACCTGTGTTGAAAACTGGAACATAATTTGTAATGCTTTCCATAAATTGATCACAGAATTTCTTATTCTGATTCTATTCCTAGTATCAATTTTTTTTTTCAGAGTTGGGTTTGCCTATTTTATCCCAATTGTGGGATACAAAGGAAAGGAAATTAGCCGCGTCCAAGGCGATGACAAATACCTAAAACAGGGACAGAACAGCACGAACAAAATTCTCTGTCCTTGAAGCCTGGCCAGGATTAAATATATAAGACCCTCTATAAAATAGACTTGATTTTTCTTTAAATTTTTTGCAGGGGGATGGGGTGCCCAAACTTAAGCTATAACAACCGTGATGACATAATTCATAGCACAGCTCTGTCTACTCCAGTCAGGTAGAGGCTATAGTAATTAAATCCATGCTTGGAACAAAGGCAGCATTTTGGGCAGGCATGTATATTAGTGCTTAGATAAGAGATTAAATGTCCGTAACCCCTTTTAAAAGTTGTCGTTTTGTTTTGTATTTTCATCCGTCAAGATGACAATCTGGGACAATTGATGGTGGCTTAGAGGTCTATGGACTAAGGTGTGTATGAATTGGTAGCTGGCATTAATTTTGGAGAGGCCCACCAGGAGGTGACTAGATGGCATCTCAGTGACTGTCAGGTAGAAGGACTGGCCAGACTCCAGGTTATGGGAGGCAGAGACCCCTGAAGCTTCTAGGGATTGTTGTGGGGAAAGTATGCTCTGAAGGGGGTTTGGAGTATGTTTTAAATGGATGCATATGGCACTTTTTTTGGTGAAGTCATAATATACTAGAGAAAAAAGCCCAGACAATCTTCTGGTGACATAAATATTTCACCAAATTGAAAAGTTCCTGAAAAACTCATAGCAATTAAAAAAAAAAAATCTTTTGTTCAATAGTGAGAAGGAGGCTGAATTCATCATTGTCTGTGTTCCGTCTGGCAGTTCCATGGTAATTGGGCTTTATCCTGGGGAAATGGTGCTGATTTAGAGACCTTATAATTTCTCACCAGACATGAGCACATCAAGTGCTGTGCTGAGGTCATGTCCACGTTTTATATTTCCACCAGCTCTGAGTGCTTTTAATTCAGGGACTGTGCTTCCTCACCTTCAGGACTTCAGAACTGGACACGCTCTCATGTCTAGTCATTACTCTGGAATGAACCTGAGTTGCCAGTATCCGACCTGACACTTATTTTGTCATTCCAGCCTGGTGGAACTTTTACAGTCTTGATTCTTCTACCCAGCTGCCCCTTCCAATGGTTTTTTACCTGAAACTATGATTATCACGTCTCCTATATTTTCGTCTAAGTTGATAGTCAATATCCGAACAAATAGCGAGTGTTACATATTTATAAAATTCTGATAAATGCAACAGACTTGTCCTTGATATACTAAAAAATAAAAATATGAAACAGGAATTACTAGAAAGCAGCCATTCATACATTTGTTTACCAAACAGATATTTATTAAGGACTTAATATATGCCAGGTACTCTGAGCAAAAACAGATGTGACCCTCCCCTCATGGAATCTGCGAGGGAGGTGAATGTGAAAAGACAGAGACCCCAAGAGTAAATGAAGGTTTACAATTGTGATGGGTGCTGTCAAAGGGCGGGGCCTAGTTTAGTAGGAGACGGGACTAAGTCAGGAGGTCAGGAAGACTCTCCCAAGGAAATGATAACTAAACCGGATTTAAGGGAAGGGAAGTCTTCGTCAGGGGGGCTTGTGGGGCCACAGCTGGAGGCAGGATGGCATGGGAGGAGACAGTTCCAAATAGACCAAGGCCAAGAGCAGGACTTGTGTGCGAGGAGGAAGGAGAGGTGAGGTGGGGCCAGGCTCTCCGGGCCTCTTAGGGCTCTGTAAGGATTTGGGACTTTATCAAAGGACAATGAGAAACCAGTGTTTTAGGGAGGGTGGTTGTGAAGAAATCAGACTTGTATAAACAAAGATCATACTGTCTATTTGGAGGCCAAGGTGGCTGTTGGGTGGCATTAGGAAGCTCAGTGAGGAGTGGCGTAGGGTGGTGGCGGCTTTGGCTGGGGTGGAGGAAAGTCAGTCAACGTGAGAGGCATTTATGAATTCTCTATTGGAATAGAATTCAGATAAGTGATTCAAAATGGGTTGTCCTCGTTCACATTTTGACTTAGGTCGACACAGTCGAGAATTTATAGTATAAGGTCTAAAAATGTAGACAGTGCACTGTTGTGGAAAGAGCTGACCAGGCATTACCAAAGTTTCTGGCCCTGTCGGACTGCTTTTTACCTGTGTGACCTTGGGTGAGTCACTTCATCTCTCTGGGCCTCAGTGTCCTTATGCAGTAAAAGAAAAAGTTTCCTCTCCAAGGTCCCTTTCAAACATAAGACCTTGGGATGCGTTATGTGGGTTCTTTCTGCACCTTCTCCAATCACACAGACTTTCCAAACACTCTTTATCCCATGCCCAGGGCTAAGTATAGGGCAGTTTTTCAACTTCTAAACTTGAAGCTTTAAAATGTTAACAACTTTGCCTGTAGACACATTAAAAACATGGTATGAGTGGTAATTTGGGTCTTACCCTCAATGCCGTGTGAATTTCCACTTCACTAGACACAGGACGAATTTGACAGATATTTGAAACAAAGACACACTGTGTACTCATATGCACCAAAACATATATAAAAGAATGCTGATAGGAGCACGATTTGTAACTGTGAAAAAACCTAGATCAATAGTGAAATGTATAAACTGTGGCATATCCATACAGTAGAACATTCCACAAAAATGAGAAGGAAAGGTCTACTGCTACAAGGTATATCGTTGATGAAGCTCACAGAGTGTTGAGCGAAAGAAGTCCACACAACGGGGTACGTTCTGGATGATTTCATTTGTGTGAAGTTCAGAGATGGGTTACTTCTGTGCAGTGACCGACCAGGGTAGTGTTACGTCCAGGGAAGAGCAGTAGCGCCTGGGAGGCGCCCAACGGGCACTGCTGGGGTACTGGGAATACACTCTTCCGATCCGGGTGGAGGTGACATGTGTACTTATAGGTGTGTTTTCTTCACACTTATAGGTGTGTCTACTTCAGTAAAAACATTTTCTTATGGAATCGGAGGATTCAGTTCTCACCAAGGCCTAGTCACAACACGTGTTCTCTCAATCAGGAATGTACTCAGCAATGCAGGGTCGTTAGAAGCACACCGCAAGTGTGCCAGGCGTTTCATTAATAAAAGTGTCATGTTATTTCGTTGCATTTTGTGCTATTTCCAGCATTTGTCAGCTTTTCTACACTCATAATATATAGGGGTGGCTTTACTCACTTCAAATAAATACAGACGGTCCTCAACTTATGGTGGTTCGACTTAATGATGGTGGGAAGCGATGCATTCAGTAGAAACCATATTTTGAAGTTTGATCTTTTCCTAGACTAGTGATATACAGTTCCATTCTTTCTGGTGATGCTGGACAGTGGCAGCGAGCGACAGCTTCCGGTCAGCCACGTGCTCACGACCCTGCAGAATTTATTGTGTGAGATGGTTTTGCCTAACTGGAGGCGAATGCAGCCCATTTAAGGCAGGCTCAGCTAAGCTATGATGTTTGGTAGGTTAGGTGTGTTAAATGAATTTTTGATTTATATTTTCAACTTACGATGGGTTTATCAGGATGCAGCCCTGTCATAAGTCAAGGAGCATCTGTATTCACTATCATACCAACACCACCCCCCAAAAAAGGAAAAAAAAAAGTGAAGTATATTTAGAATTCAGATATAGTGGAGACTGACATGATGAAAGGAACAAAAAGGTGCCTTTATTCAATGGTGTAGACTGTCTAGATATAGAACTAGAGACCTGTCTGCCTAAATCACTTGTACTTACAGAGAGCCTTGCATTGCAATCAAAGCAAACAGCTAAGGTGACGCTGCCAGGCTTGCAACCCACCTGCCAGCTGAGTTAGGTTTAATCTCTTTTGAGGGAGGCTGCAGAGAACTTTCTGCATGTTGGGGTTATCACTCTGTTTCCCCTGGGTCCTCATTTCATTTCCGACGGCTGTGCAAAAATAGTAAGCAGAACCCCTGCCCAACGTGGAATTGTGACCACCGTACTCATGTTTTGCAGTTTCCAAACTGCAATCCTGCTGGGCTTTAATAAAGACATATACGATGTTTCGAAAGTATGGGATGGAACTCTGCAAGAGGGAGCACGGGGCAGCCCGGTGCTGCTCCACCAGGGCCCCGCGTCGGAGTCACTCAGGAGTTCTAACCAACACGGATGCCTGGCCCCACCCCTAGCGTGTCCAGTCTTATTGGTTTGGGATGTGACCCGGGCATCAGGAGTTTCAAAATTTCCCCAGGTGAGGCTCCTATGCAGTCAGGGCTGAGAGCTATGGCTGTAGCGATTTCCTGTTTCCCCAGGGCTGTGCTCAAGTCCACCAGCTCATGCAAACTGCTCCGCCCTGGAGAATGTTGTGACGCATCGCTTCCCAAATGGACTCAGTGATATCACGTTGGTACCAGGAAATCGCCCATGGAGGGAGTATTTATGCCGTGGAAATTCACAACCCTACGACTCAGGGCTCCACCCCAGCTCCCGAGAACTGGTTGTTAAACATTTATTTACATGTTTAACATGTAAATAAATGTTACCTGATTTGGGGTGTATTAAGGGAGGAAAAACGAAATTGATTTCTTTTTGGCAAAAGTGAGGGTGAAGATGTCCACGTAAAGATGCCAAGTAGCATCGAGGCTGCATCTCATTTCTTCATCACTGACCTACTTGAGCAAATAAGGGCGATTAATAAATTGTATTTTCAAGATACAATTAAAAACAGGAGGAAAGGGTTTCCCTACAGTAGTGATCTCAAAACAAGTCATTTTTTAATGTTGATAAGTCTTTTCTGATTTCTTCTCTCGTGTGTTTTAGTTTTTCTACTTTTGTTCAAAAGGTATCAAAGAGGTGAAATGAAAAGTGTTTATAGAATGTGCTTTCTGTTTTCCTCATATACAGACAAAGGAATCATGATGTGGGGGTCACCGGGTGTTCACAGGCCAGGCTGTCTGGGAGGTTGTATGTATGTATGATGTAGGTTCTACAGAGTTCCCCCACCTTGCTCCTCCCAGGGGGAGGAGCTCAGGGGCTGGCAATGTCCCACTGAACCCTGGAAGCAGGCGAGTCAGAGGGAGGGTCTCAGAGCTGTCCCAGGCCCATAGGCTAGGAAGCCTTCCTTTCCTACGGTCCCCTGCTCAACCAGAGCAGGGAAGGTAGGGGTGGCGACAGAAGAGCTGTCCTCTTCTCTGGACCATCTGTATCTTTGTGTAGGGCGGCCTGGCCCATGTCATCTTGCCAGTCCTTTAGAAGGACAGTCCTGTTCGGCTAGCCTGTGAGAACCCCCAGGGAGGAAAAAGCCCCAAGGAAGGCAGCCAGGGCCTGGAGATTCCTGAAACTTCAGTAGCAGCTGCAGAGACTGCTTCTAGCTGCTCAAAACCCACAGACGGTGGAGACACGTAGATGTCCCATAAGGATAGTTTGCCCTTGGTACAGGCTCTCTGGTCTTCTGTCATCTAATTCACACCATAGTCTTCTTACATCTTACGCTTGATGTCTTAAAAGCATGTGTTTAAGGCACAGACCAAGTCTGGCATAGTAGTGTGGCCAGCCATGCCGGCTTGCCCAGGAGTGAGAATGTTCTAAGACATCAGACTTTTAGTGTTAAACCAGGAAAGCCCTGGCGAACTTGGACAAGGTGGTGACCCTACACTCAAAGGTCAAGTCGGAGTCATTTACAGTAGGAAGCAAGTCCCCTCGATCATACCCATTGCCACCATGCCGCCTGGGTTATCGTCGCGGAACTCTCCATCTGACTTGTCTTATAGCAAACACCATCTTTGGAAGCTTGTATTCCATGTATTGGGTTGTTTTCTTAGCCAGTGGGCGTTAGAACTCAAAATGACATCCATGTGACAGAATGTATGATTGCTTTGAGAAAAAAACTATTTGGGAGCAAGGCAAAGTAAAAATAATCAAACAAATGAAGACAGCGGTGAAGCATGACGTGAGTCAAAAAGCCTGACAGGGACCACACTTAGCTTCTGAGTTCTCCTCTCTCTCCCGTTGCCTAGCTCGAAGCCTGTGATTAATAGTAATGGGTTACCGTGATGTACACTGTGTTCGTTCAAGGGGAAGAGACCGGAAATGTCACACACCATGAGTACTTTATTTATGAATGATTAAAATATTTTACAGCCATCTATCACTGTAAGCTCAAATACTCAAGTGCAGTTAAAAATCAATTCAAAGTGAAAGTGAAAGGTGAGATGGCTGGGAGAGGAAAACACTTTTTCTCCTGTGTCCGGGTTTGGTTTCTGGGTTATATGCTGGTTTGTGTGCGAGTCTGGTTTGGTTCTTCGCTCTAGCAGCCTGGCTTGGTTGGGATGCAAAGGCCAGCTGTGCAATAACAAACCCTGACAGGCTTTAGTAAAGAGATATACAATGTCTCGGATGGATTTGAGGGAACTCTGATGCTTGTGGTTTTGTATATGGTGATGGTAAATAACCCCTGCTGATTGTTGTGGTCTGGCCTTTGCTGGGAGCACTGGACCACTGGAGACCCATTTAACCTAAATCACCCCCACCTCCAAGAGAGTTTTGCGTTGCAATCAAAACAAACAGGGCCGGGGCAGGGGCTGCCAGGCCTGCAGCTCACCTCCCAGCTGAGTTACGCTGACTTTCTCCTCATAGGGAGGACTGGTAAGTTGACAAGCCTTAGGCGGCAGAGAACTTTCTGTGTGTTGGGGCTGTCACTCCATACTTCCCCTTTCCCCATGACTGATTCTCCGAGATGCTCTTGGTAAATGAGCCCAAGTGGGAGGAGAAGATGACTGCTGAGTCCTGAGCCGTGCTCACTGCCCTCAAGGGGGTAGCAGCCTTCACATCCTGACAGGAGGCGCTCAACCCTACCAGAGCTGCAGGCAGGATGGCCGTCCCTGGCTCAAATTAGAACCTGAGCACCCGGCTCTGGATCTAAACAGACATGTATTTCTTCTGCCTGTTTTCTGCTTAGTGTCTTATCCTGCTAACTGCTACTGTGTAGAGAACTTAAGAGGAAAGGGGCAGTTTGGGTATCAGCATCCAGAGAGGGGACAGTGCAAAGCTGTAAAGAAAGATCATTTTGGAGCAAATGCAAAAGCTCATGGTCTGGGTGCAATGTTAGCGTAGAGAATGGGTTTGATCCTTTGAGCAACTTGGGACGAGGCCTCACCTCGTGCCTCCCGCCCTGCATATGGAAAGGCCCGTGACTCAAAACAGAGAACACTGGGCTTCTCTTTGATCACACGCAGTTCATTATCAGACTAAAGAGCAATTCTTAGGTTTAGAAAGGCAACAGAGGCAGTTTCCTTCAAGCCCTGTTCTGCATTTTTGTTGTCTCTCCAAAAACAGAGGTAAGATGTTTTGATATTAGGGAAGGATATGGTGTACCCCAAGCCTGCTCCCCAACCCCCCACTGGGAGAGATACCTTTCCTAGCATCACAGTAGAGGAATGACATGTTCCATGCTGACCGAATGCTGCTTCTCAAGAGCCGTTGTCTGGTGTTGTATTCTGCTGTTGGACTGTAGTCGGAGAGTTAGGGGCATGAGGAAGCTTCTACAGAAACACCTGTAGAATGTTTCTTCCCCCAGTGCCTTTAACATTCACCAGGGGCCCATTCTTAGAGCCTTTTCATTCTCCCACACGTCCACAGAGCGCCACGAGGAGGAGGTTATGACGTCACCATGCCAACGCTGCCGGAAGAGTTATTTAGTTGTCTCCTACATCTGCCCAAGCTTAGGAAGATGGAGATGTCGGAAGGCCAGGACGCTCTAGCCTACACTTTCTCACACTATTATTTTCCCTGTTCCAGCAATGTCGCTTTAAAAGAAACTTTAAAAAAATATCCTCTGGACTGTATGTCGTCGAGGGCACACAGCTGTTTCCGCTGGTCAACATGTCTCAGAGGAACAGCACAGACCCCACTGAAGGAGTCATAGGGAATCTTGTGTCCACTCAGATTCGAAGCATGGGAAATGTCACTGTGCCTGGCAGGTTTCCGCAGGCAGCCCCTTCCAGTTTGTTTCCAGGCCTGATCACTACTTGGCCCTTTTGGTCTGTGTGGTAGACAGGCCCATTGCTTGATGCTTGGTGACTTCTAGCCATACCTGCTGTCCCTTCAACCACCTGGCTCAGCACCCCAGGAGAGGTACCCAGGCACTGCTCTCAAAAGTCCCATTTCTCTCTCACGTTGTCTACACCCTGAGTCCAGCCTTTCGAATTCTGAACCTGAGTCCTGGGACTAGAAGTCTGGGATGTGAGACCATTGAGCAAATTCTCCCCTCGGATCGAGACACTTTGCTCTCTACTGCTTTGTTTTTTATGACCTTCCCTCTCGTCTCCTCTGTCTACCTTCAGCTATTTAGAGCACCTTCCCTTAATTATAAGCATCAGTGAAATTGCCCCCAAAGGAAGCTCCTGTCTCCTCCTCCCCCTGTATTACAGAAACCCCTTTGTGGATCCAAACTCTAGGGCTCGTGATAGTTTTATTTCTCTCCAGATGAAAAGTCTTTGTACTAGATAGTTTCCATTATCTTTTCTTGAAAAACTACTTTGTTTGCTGTCATAACAAAGTACCACAGACAGTGGGGTTTAAGTAGTAAACATTTATCTTCTCACAGTCTTGGAGGCTAGAAGTCCAAGATCAAGGTGCCGGCAGAGAGGTGTCATTCAAGCCTCTGTCCTTGACTCGCAGGTGCCATCTTCTCCCTGTGTCTTCGCATGGCTTCCCCTCGATGTGAGCCTATGTCTTAAGCTCCTCTTTAGACACGAGTGGTATCGGATTAGAGCACATCCTACTACCTCATTTTAACCTTATTACCGCTTTAAAGGCCCTTTCTCTAATTATAGTCACACTCTGAGGCACTGGGGGTTAGGGATGCAACATATGAATACGGGGGGGGGGGGGAAGGATGGGGGTAGGGAGGCGCAATTCACCCCATGACACTACCTAAGGTCAAATATTTATATTTTAATAGAAAAAGGTTTATCTTCTAATGATTGGGTCTCAGTTCACTTTTTCCTGAAAGTGGAGAAAGGACTGGGAAAATATATTAGACGCTCTTCTTCTCTGATATTCTTTCTGTGAAAGGTATTAATGCACCGAGGACAGAATTATATTAATATCTAGGTCCTGGTTCCCTGTACCTTGCAGGCCACTTGCACGATTCTGAATGGAAAATGTGGAGTTTCAAATCAATGAAAATGTCTCCTGCCTAAGTCAGTGTTCTGATTGCTGCAATACTCTGTGGACATGGCAGCTTTGTGAGAAAGAAGTAGGGAGATGAAATAATTGGGGGGTGGTTTTGTATTTTCTGTCCTTTGGAGTTTAGACTTGTGGCCAGCTCGTCCTTATTTCTGCACGATTCTGAAGCGCCCCCCACCCCAACTGTCTCACCCAACCACACACACCAAGTCTATGTATGGTGTCCTTTCTTTTTATTTCATAATACTCAATTATACATTGATTATTAACTATCCATTCACACAGTGGGATCAGTCTCTTGGCGGTGAGATCCTCAAAGGTTAGAGCTGTGCCTTACAGATCTTTGAATCTCTAACACCTGGAACCACAAGCTCAGGTTCCCAAGGTGGCTTAAAATGTTAGGTGACAGATAATTCAGCTGTCATAGCTAAACCAGACTCCCGACTACTTCAATCCCCTTCTAACAAATATACTTTTTATAGGGTAAGAAAATACCCACAGAGATGAACACAGTGATCAAAATTGAGGACAATGACAGGTGCTTCTTAACTGTTGAGCTCTCTCTCTTCCAGGGGAGATGGCATGAAGGAAGACATAATTAATATACCATCATCAATAACAATAGCATCCCTGCCTCAGTTCCCAAGCTGCTCCCCTCCATGTGTGGTACTTCTGGCTTCTCTGGGTGAAGGCTGGAGGCACTCAGTGGGTGCCCAATATTGAGAGCAGAGACCTAGTTACAAACACTTGGGATGGTTCCTGCCAGTTCTGAAGTCAGTGAACAAGCTCCCTGAAGAAGTATTTCCCCTTGTATGTCACTCATATGGGAGGAAAACAAATACGTGTATTGAAAAATAGTAGCTTATCAGAGGATGTGATTGCAACAGCAAGATAGGCTGGCATGTGAACAGTTATATCCAATAGGGTTTAAAAATCCAAAATTATTTTAACTTCTGCTGCCATTATCATGGAAATATCCAGGCAGATTTTAATAAGCAGCTAAATACATTTTATTGTGGTACATAATTAACACAACGACACCAAAACAATTCGATCACATCGTTTATAACCATCACTCAGAGTGTCTTTATGAGCAGTAGAAAAATTATAGCCGTCTAGTTGTAATATTGCTAATATTCAGACTTAAATGGAATTTGATGATATCTAGAAATGCAATGGCTACTGAGCCCATATATGCTGCCAGTTATAGTTTTCCAAATTATTTTCAAAGCAAACGGGCTGGGATATAGTGTCTAGGGAGTTTGTGTTGGGACAAGTCTTCAAGAGTTATTTGCCTGAAAACAGTGGCGGGGCATGGAGCTGAGAAAGGAAAGCTGAGAAAGGAGGGGCCAGCCTCCTGCGGAGACCCCATTTGGAAAGTCAGTGGTCAATTCATGAGGGAGATATTGAACCTGGATATGTGCCAACAACATGGAAACCATGGCATCTTATGGGAGTGAAGACTCCAACAGGAAGTGCAGGCAGGAATTTATTGAACTGACTCAAACACACCGGGAACAGAGTTTCACGCGGTCCCTCCAGGGACCAGTACAAGCATACCCTGGGGGACTTCTGGTATACCCAGAGCAGCAGAGTTAATATAAGACATAAACCCCCTGGGAAGTCAGGGCCCCTCTGTTTGGTGGAAGCAAGGTTAGGAAGCACGAGTTCTTAGAAGCATTTAGGGGTACACTGCTTTGAGCCAAGTAACAAAGTCTACATTGCAAAAACAAAAACAAGAGCTCTGTTGTTTATTTAATATACATAGAGATTTTTCACTTGATAACTCTTTATCAGCGTGCCAAAAAAGGCAAAAATCTTAATATTTTGCAATATGAATACATCCAAAGAAATAATGATTAGCTGCATCTATTCACTGTAGCATTTTATAATAGAGATACATTAAAATTGGCTTAAATAGTCAGCAAATAGGTTCACTAAATTTGATAACTTACATATTTATGATTGAATATTATGCATCCATTAAAAGCATGTTATAAAATTTAGGTAATTAGATGAAAAATTTTCCCAGTATAAGTAAAAACAACAAGTTCAAAAAGTATATGTTGTATAAATCAATTTTATAGATAAATGTATTTGTAGCAAAGTCTAGAATAATGTATGCAAATATTAAGTGATTAATCTATCTGTGGATCATTTTAATTTTCTTCCTAATTTTGCAAAGAACCATAAAAATAAACTTAAAAAAATAAGTGAAAGAAGGTTTTCAAGCTCTTAAGTGTTTTTTTTTTGTTTGTTTGTTTGTTTGTTTTTGATAATGGCTACTGTCAGTGACGAATAAATCAGCTGTGCAGATTCAGTGTAGCTTATGCATCTGGACGGGGCATATCACCCCCGAGGGGAGACGCTTGGTCCTTAGGGAGCAAACACATCTAAGCTGTTATAACACAGTGGTGTGTGGCCCTCCAAAGTACCACAGGACATAACCACAGGATGGCATATCTGTCATACCAAAATTTCAAGGAGGAGGAAGAACAATTTGTGGTGGGGGGAGTATAAAAGCCTTCTTGGTAGGGGTGATAATGGAAAAAAAGACTGAGAAATATTGACCTGGTGTGGCCAATTGCAACCATATTTAGGAATATGGTTGGTAAATTAAGGTATAGCTGTGTGTGTATGTGTGTGTGTGTTCCTTAAATTGACTAAAATAATTGGAAGGCCAAGTAAATGATTTTGTATAAAAGGCTCCCTTGGACCAAGGGTCTCAACTTGACCTTACGGTAGCGTGTCGCTCTCTGGTCCCCCACGTGGTTTCCAACTATGCAGGACACCAGGGTGGTCTTAACTGTAGCTGACATGCAGTGCCAGGGCTGCAAGCCCCTAGCTCTGTCCTCTTCAAAAGACTCTGTAAGCTAGGAAGCAGTCAGTTCATCTCATCAACCTCCCAGGACACACAGAAGTGTATTAGGAAGAATGTCGCGTGCCTGTTGGAAACATCAAGTCAAGAATCTCTCTGTCAACTGTAATTGGAAGGGGAAAATATATATATATGAAGAATCTCCCTGTTAGGTATCTCGGAGCAGAAGGCGGTGCTGGGGCCAGGCCAATGGCGCCTGGCTGTCTCATTTCCAAGGCAGCAATTGAGTGATAATTGCAGGATCCTATTTTGAACAACACTAGAGCAGAGCCTGATGAAGTTTGTAACTATTTAGATCGAAATCTGAGAACTCTAAACAATTTATTTACAACAAAAGACACAGATAGGTTTTAACTACCTCATAAATCGGCTCTCCTTGACCGCAAGACAGCCGCTGCGAGGTCCTGGGGGGAGTCAATTAGCGCTGGGCCGGGAGTGCTCCCTGGGATGTACGGCTTCCATAATTACCAGACGGGGCCCAGCAGTTACTAGCATAAGGCTGAACAAGGAAAAGCCCTGGGGCATCACTTTGAGGGTGGGGGCAGGAGTTCCTTGGGAATGCCCTAGATGAGCCAGCCCACGAAGCATCCTCAGTAGATAAACTGGGTAAGTTCCAGAATCGACTCCTTAGATCAGGAAATCTCAGCCTCCACACTGTGGATGTTGGGGCTGTATCTTCTTTGTTGTGGGGCTGTCCTGGGCGTTGTCGTCTGTTCAGCATCCCTGGGACCCTCTACCCATTAGATGCCAGGTGCCTCCCTCCTCCCAGTTATGACCAGCAAGAATATCCCCAGGCATCATCAAATGTCCCCTGGGATGGGGCCAATATCCACCGCCTCCCTCCTGTGAGAACCACTGCCTTAGGCAAGGACATTCCTTGGGGTTTTCAATGTAGTTTTTCAGGGGTTAATTTTTTTTTTCTAAGTGCAGATTGATATTTGGATATCATTGCCTTCTCTCCTCTCAGCCCTTTCTGAGTGCTCCGCTATACGATTACATATTGGCTAATTCTTCCATCTTTAACCTGAAGCTTTGAAAGGAAACAGCTTTTATCTTCTCTGTTACATGGAGGGGGGTGGGATGGGTTTGAATATCTATTGCTTTGCATGCAAATTTTAATCCTTTAATCACCTTCCCACAGTTTCAGGGGAGTTGTTGAGAATCCAGAGCCCTTCCAGACTTGACCTCAGGCCTGTGAACAGACTGGAGGAAACTTGGAAAGGTCATTTCCTTCCCCTTAGCCACGATATCCAGGTTTTAGAGCAAGATAATTTCAGGGTTTACTCAGGGTGTTAGCTCACAGGAAGAATCCTCCGGTCTTCCCGCTGTCCACCAGGCCTGGGTCTCTAACGTCAGCGGTCTTCTTTACTCAGTTATCATTTGCAATATCTCCATGCTCCCATTTTTTTTTTTTTTTCTCTAGAGAAAAAAAGAGTTTGTGGGAAGACTTCATTTAGTGCCAATTTTCTTTATTTTTCAGGCAGGGCAAAGTATTCGGTTGGTGCAAAAGTAATTGCGGTTTAAAAGGTTAAAAATAATTGCAAAAGCGCAATTACTTTTGCACCAGCCTAATAGAAAAGCTCAGTATTTTGGCAAATTCTACAATAGAATAAAACAAACATATTCTTTCATTTTGAGCGGCAGTCATTTAAAAAACACAGACATTTGCTTTTCCTCTATGAGCTCTTAATCGTCTCATGACAAAGGAGAATGTGGTCTCCATCCATGCGCTGTTATGTCTATGATTTGTGCAAGGTCCGTTTCCAAAGCAACTTCTTATCTGGAGGAGATGGCTTTGCGTGTTGACTCCACTCGCTGTTAACCCGGTGCCATAAATTACATGGCTCCAGTTTTTTCTCGTAGTCTAATCATTTCTCTGGGAAAAACAGTGTCCTGCTGGGTCTCGCCCTTCACAGAGTGCCTAAAAACACATGCCAAACTCCACCCTGATGGGAAGACAGGAAGCTTTTCCACTCCTCTTCCAGGAAGCATTCTACATCACAGGAAGTTCTTAGCATTCCTATACATGTTAGCAAGTAAAATCACAATAGGCAAATATAATCTGAAATCTGAAACTGCAGTCATTGAAAATAAGCCCTGCTGAGAGCAAAAATGACAATGACCTTTCTCCACCTTTAGAATTATAAGGTCTGAGAGATGGCCAGGACGTAAAGAGTCACTTATCCACCCAGTCATTTTTCAGATCAAGAAACTGATACTAAAAGAAGAGAAGGGAATTGTTTCACCTGAAGTAGCAGTTCATGGCAGGGTTGGGACCACAACTTACCACCGCTGACTCCCAAGCTCTTTTCACTTCAATGCATTGCTTGTCCCCAGCCACAGCCTGCATGTTTCTGCCTCAGGGCCTTTGCATCCACTGCTTTCTACATCTGCAATATCCTGACCCCAGATATTTCCCTCCCTCAGTCAGCCGCGTTATTTAGGTCTCTGCTCAGATGTCCTCTCCTTGGAGAACACCTTGTCTATAGTAACAGCCTCTGCCTGTCCCTTTGCTCTCTGCATATGTTACTTTCGTCATAGCATTTACCACTATTCTTACATCTGCCAAAGTTAGATCATAGATCAGAGAAGAAAGGTCCTGCTACATTCCTGTACAGCTGCAGTTATAAAGAACTGAGAAATGGTTAAAAATTATGAAAAACAAAGTGAATCTCACAAGTGATCAAATAAACACAAATAAAATGATAAGATACCATATTCTGCACGACCGTGTCAAGGTTGCCAGTGAGCTACACTTACCAAGTCAAATATCTGTGGCCTCAAATCTTTCTCCTCTGTGTTCCTGGGACACCAAATACCCCCAGTGTATGTATACACCTGGGGTGTCAAAAATGTATACAAGTGGACACTTTAGACAATGGTGCTCAAACAGTAGTTCGCCATAATCAGAAGTGTCTGGACGTTGATGGTAACCACTTTGAGCACCTCTTGTAATTGCAGAATTCAAACATGAGTTGTATTCATTGTTTGTTATTGGTATATATTGAGTATTACAATTAATATAGTTTTTTCCTTTTTTAAAATGTGTATAATTTTTTTGGCACCCTCTGTATAGTGTGTGTGTGTGTGTGTGTGTGTGTGTGTGTGTGTGAGAGAGAGAGAGAGAGAGAGAGAGACAGAGAGAGAGAGAGACAGAGACAGAGACAGAGACAGAGAGAGAGAGAGAGAGAGAGACCAGAGAGAGACAGAGAGAGACAGAGAGAGACAGAGAGAGACAGAGAGAGGAGTATTATTTTCTGGAATTGGCTCATAATCATGGAGGCTGGCGAGTCAAAAATCTGCAGTGTGGCTGGCAGGCTGGAGACCCAGAGGATTCAGTGCACAACAACAGAGGTAAAACATATTAAAATGAAATATTTTACCAGAAAGAGAAGAAAACCTTAGAAAGTATCTGTTTTGTGGTCTTAATATAACACAAGACCCTAAGAATTTCATGACATAAAACTGAAAAGTGAGGTGAGAACATAAGAAACTGAGATGAGAAGGAATATTAGGTTGAGAGGCGGGTGCCCCAGAAAGGAGAAAATGAGAAAGATTTGCAAGAAGGCTAAAAATTGCAAATGTTGATTAAAATCCATGTTAGAAATAGTACAATACAGAATCAACACTGTGGAAACCTGAATTAATAATAAAAAACTTGAGAAACTTCTTTGGACTTTTGCAGAAATATAAAGAGTTGAAATAATGAAATAGGTATAGACGGATCGATAGATACAGAAGATAGATTCATAGATATTAAAGAGATAGACATCAGTGGACGATGACAAGTTGGTAAGTAGGTAGGTAGGTAGGTAGGTAGGTAGGTAGGTAGGTAGTAGGTAGGCATATAGACCAATCCATTCATCAAAAGATTAATAGGGAAGTTAGATGGATAGATATAGAAGACAGAACATATAAATTAATACAAAAGAGGTGAATAGAGAGAGAGAGACAAGAAAGAGGCAGACAGATATGGAAGAGGAAGAGATGAAGGCATATTAAGAATAAGAATTTTATATATATTCCAAATTCAAGAGGGTGGAAGACTGATTATTCTCCAGTTGTGGGATGACGCAGTCAGTGGCACCAGTTTTAACTCATCCTCCCTGACCAATCTTTGATGACACTATGCGAGTTTACCCGCTTCTGAAGGCCCATGAATCAGTGGCTGCCCCATGTCTCTGAAGTTCAATCAGCAACAGCCACAGTGCACTTACTCCCACTGCTTCCGGGGCTAATGGCCAACCAGCTGGCCAAATTCTGGTTTCTCAAATGTTGACAATTCCTGAACTCTGTATTTCTCTAAAACTTCTATAAAACCGTCTCAAAAATGGTAGGAAAAAATCCAGAAGAGAGTATCTGGCAAACAGATGAGGAAAGGCTTTTTTAAAGTATAATTTTATATGAAAAAATAGATTACTCTAAAAAAGTCAAGGACATTTGAGTGTCACAAATACCATAAACAACATTGTTAGGCAGACAAACTAGAAAATTATTTGCATCAAATATCACAGACATATCAGATCGTGGTTAGCAATTAAGAGGGAGAAGTGTTTGGCACCCCCAATTATGCCTTATTTGGGGATATTATTTTCAGCTAGTTATTTTTAAGAAGCATAAGATTTAGGAAGAAATCTTGCCCTTCCCCCTAGATGCTTAAAATAATTTAGATAGAGGACCAAGAAGGGAGCTGTCATCAGAGAGAACTCTAGTTTAATATGAAGTAGTTGTGACAGACAGGGAGGAACCCAGCAAGGCCCCTGTGATCAAAGTCCTCGTGTGTCCCATTGTTAAGATGGCCCAGCAAACATCTGTTTACCAAACACCTGCTTCTCCCTCTCCAAGTGAATTGTCTTCCCCTCTTTGAAGTCTAAACCACTACCCCTTTCTCCTTAGCTCAAGATGGCAGAGAAGTCGTAACTGCCCAATCTGCCCTGGGAGCTCATGTTCTTATGGAACCCCATATGTACATAGATACTAAATTTGGTGATTTTCTCCTGTTAGTCTGTTTCATGTCAATTCAGTTCGCAGGCCAGTCAGAAGAACTAATAGGGGAAATTCTCCTCCTCCCCACACAGTCATCCTGTTCAAAGAACTATCACTCAGTAAGAAAGACATGAAAACCCCAAGCAAAATAGGCAAAAAAAAATGACGAGAATTCACAGAAGAAATATAACCAATGAGCAGAGGAAAACAGTGTTTCCCAAGCACTTGAAATCAAAATTTTAAAAATTAAATCAAGAAATGCACATTAAAAAAATATAAATTAAGACTATAATGGCCTTTTGCACATCAAATTAGCAAAGATCATGGTAAAGCCAGTTTTAGCCAAGGATGTGACGAGGTGAACAGTCAGTCATTGCTGAGGGAGGTATAAGTTGAGAAGGTCTATCTGAATGTTTCACTGAGTTCATAGCAAAAGCCTAAAAACAAAGTTCACACCCTTCACCAGAATTCCCCACCAGGTACCTATTCCTTGGAAGTAACAAGAAGCTCTAACCAAGTTTTCAGCACAGATATTCATTACTGAGATATTTAAAACTGTACAACATTTGGAAAGCCGTCCAGTAACCATGAACATGTTGACATAAATTTTGGTACATCCACACGATAGAACATTTTGCAGTCATTATAATGGAGGGTGCAAGAAAATTTTAATCACATGTGAAAATACTTGTCTCGTAATATAAATAGCAGGATATAAAATTGTATAAGCTTTATGATTCACATTTTATTAAAATGTGTATACAGAAATACAGTGAAAAATACATTCGTTTTCCCCCCAGCTATCTTTAAATAACTTGGTTATAGGTGATTATTATTTTCCAAATTCTGAGCATTTTCTTGCACTAGCAGTTTTTAAAGTTTCTATTTATTCAGAAGATTTCTGCCTCTTTCAAATCATGTTCTTTCCTTATTTTTTTTCTTAAACATACTGATGCCTTTCACTAAAAAGCATAACAGAACCATAACCGCTGTGGACATAGCAGGGGCACTGCATTTCAGCAGCACCCCAGGCATTCCAGCTTCCTGGTGGGCTACCTGGCTCTTCCAGAATTCTCTTTCTTGCTCAGTGGCTCAGTGACTTACTCGTGAGTCCAAATTCATGCGCCACCCAGAGCAGCCAGGAAAGAGAATCAGGTAGGGAACCTTTGCTAGTTGGTGTTTATGTAACCCTAATATACTTGCCACATTGCCTCATCAAGAAGGGTTTTCACAAGTCCAGGTTTATGGTTGTTTCCATTCTGGGTACTGGCGTTCCACTCAGCCATGGGCTGGTTTGGGTATTTGTCGGTGTTCCTTTTATTGTCATAAAACAAGAAGGACGTTATAGGCTGGATTCCAGGTTGTATGCATTATTTTTATAATACACACACACACACACACACACACACACACACAACTCACACATACTATTACAAACTAAAAAAATGTTTTAGCAACAGGAGAAAATTGGCATAATAAAATGATATGCAAAGAAAATAACATAAAAGCTACATAAACAATATGAGCCTCACTGTTAAAGGTTAAAAAAAGACGAAGTATGTATAAGAAAAATTTAGTGGTGTTTCCTTTGGAGTGTGGGAATGTAGATTTTTTGTTTTCTTCTTCTTCTTCTTCATACTTTTCCTATATGTCTCAAGTTTTCTATCATGAATCAGAAAAAGGAAGCCTATTATTTGCACAATGGATTGGGGTGGGGTGGGTGGGTGGGGTAAGGGTAACAATGGCAAAGAGAATTATACAGTAGAGTTGATCTTGGGGAAAAAAATTCCCTAAATGAAAATTGGCTTATACCGAAGATGCCAAAAAAATGCATACACATTCTAAAAAAGGAAAAAAAAAAAAACTATTAAAATTGTAATACTCAATATATCCCAATAACAAAAGATGAATACAAGTCATGTATACAATTTTTTGGCTCCCCTGGTGTATCACATCCTTTGGAGGCCACGCCCACCCACAGCATCCATCAACAGCTGTGCCCCTGAAGTGGGTTTTATCAGTCCCACTTTGCAAATAAGGAAACTAAGACTTAGGTAGGTCTGTGGGGTTCCTGCAGCAACACATCTGGTATTTGGGGGAGTGGAGGCACTGCTCTTATCTGCTCTTCAGTCATCTCCTGGGGGGAGGGCAATAGATCACTATTGGGCTTTTGGAGTCCATGGAGAAACATGTGTGCTGTAGCACTTGCAGGAAATTTCCCCTGGGTTCAATTCAGAACCAGCACTTCTGTGACCCATGGGACCTACATTTTGCCTGCCCTGGAAAATGAATAGAACCTACCACGCATGTCAAAGCATTCATTTTTTTTTTCCACGTGCAATCATAAAATCAAGTGAGGTGTGGGTTTTCTCCTTGTTACCCTCCCAGTCATCAGGTACCCTCTCTCCTCCTCCGATGGACTCTGTGCCCTCTGTATGCTGGGGTGCTGAGAGAGGGGCTGGATGGTCTGGGAGGTCACATGGCCTGGTTGATATTTACAGCATTACGACATTATTCCCCAAAGCCGTGTTTCCTGGAAGGAGGCAGACTTTGCTTGGCAGTCCCATTGTGGGCAGTGTCCCAGTGCCCCTCGGGCAAGACTGCGGGACGCCACATTCCACAGACCCCAGCATCTTTTGTTATTCTGGAGAATGGAGCTCACTGGTACTCAAAAGAATATTATACAAAGTCTTGTTTCAGGGAGAGCTCAGGAATGCTGCCTTATTTGGCTTTTGACTTTAATATGCTGGGAATAAAATGCTTCTTTAGGGTTCTGTTGCTCCCTTTGCATTTCCTACTTTCCTTAGGCGGCAGAGGACGTCAGGAGCTCACGTGCATGTGCGAGGTGATGCAAGAGTTAGACTTTATTTCTGTGATTCATGCGAAGGTGTTCCTTTCCCCAGAAATGACCAGGTAATTGGGAGCAGAGGTATTTTGAGGTTTCCATTCAGTTTGAGCTTGAATTATCTAGGAAATTGCTCCGTTTCCTAAGTTTGCATGAGGAATGTGCCTCCGATGAGTCACACATCCTGATGTTGGGGAGAAAGTGAGGATATTTTAATTATTAAAATATCCTAAGTTGACTGCTTTATCCAAAAGAGGCGACCTAAACCTAGAAAAGCCTGAGTGAGGCTAGTTCGAGGACAAACTCTGGGAATGCTACCAGATTCTGGAAGTCTGGGAGTGGCTACTGATAGGTCCCTGAGCTGGTTCCGGGGACCGTGTGCTCCTCCTCAAGTGCGTGCCTTTCTGCTATGTTTGCTTTGACATCCAGAGACAGGGTTCGTTTGGTAGCCACTTTGAAATACAGCCACCCCCATACTTCCAGGGCACCAGACACTGAGCTTCTTGCGGGTTAACTCGTTAGGTCCCACAACCAGTTGCGAGGTCTCCTGTCTACAGATGGGGAAGCTGATGCATGGGACTCGCCAAAGCTTCATAGCTACAAGGTGGCAGAGTCTGATGAGAACTCAGGACTGAGTCTGTCCCCAGAGCATGATCCTTCTCAACTGTGAGCTGCCGTTTGAGTTCCAGAGCTGAGATGAAGGATCTTTGGGTCAAGTGTCTGATGAAATACTACCCTGGCCTCAGGTATTTCTAGTTCTTCACTATTAAAGGAAGTGAGAGGGTAGATGGGGACATCATACCACCAGCTTTACCACTGTCCCTCTTTGACTGCCTGGCCCTGCATTTGTCTTCCGTGAAGCTTTTAGAATTTCTGCAGAGTGCAGTATGGGGGCCAATCTGTGTGGATGTTAGCAGTACTTTTTTGACTTTGCAAATCAGGTTTAAGAAAATACAGCCATTTTTGCACTCTCACACATGCACGCACGTGCACACACATGCACCTCACGACCGTCCCTACCTCCTGTTAGGTCTAGGTTGGGATCTCTTGAACTACCCCTAGAGAGGTAGACATGGCTTAGTCATCAGTAATTTCTGAAATATTGGTTTGAAGGGGAAGTTGGTTATGGTGCTAGCGCAGGGAAAACAACAAGAAAATTGCAGCTGTGACAATTACTGATTTTTGGTAGCAGCTGGGAGAGGAGTCATCAACTTTGCTCTCCTGCTGTATTTAAGCTAGAGCCCTCACAAAAGAGCTAATTTGATTTCCATTGCCATTCAAGGTCCCCATACTTCCCTTGGTGTTCAGAAACCTGAAGATTTGTGTCTGAAAGATGGATTTCTGACTCTCGAGTCTCGGAGTGGGGAAAAGCCCTAACGGCCATAGAGGAAAGCCCTTACTCTCACCTGAGTTTCTAACCTCCCCTGAAAGCCCATGTCAGGAGTTAGAACAGCCTAGGATTGAATATCTCTTATAACAAGCCCTCACTGCCTCCTGACTCAACCGATGTCATCTTTGACAGGTTACTCTTTCAAAAACAGTTTCCTTGTATCGAGCTGAAATGTGTCTCACTGCTTAAGTTATGAAATGAGACAGCTGGCCTCAGGACTGACTGGTCCCGCTGCACAGGCTGTGCACTGCGCCGCTTAGAGGCCACGCTTCATCTAGACGCTGACGGCAGAGACTGGCAGACGGCTGGAGTTGTGCGATGCCGTGGCCTTGGTTTGCCACCGTGACCTTGGTGTTTGGTTCTGACGCTCAACTTCGAAGTCTGCCTCCAGGTGGAGATGTTCTCTACAGAGTAGCTCAGTTGGCGTTCAGGAGCTTTCAGAGTTCCTTCCTGAACTGGGCTCCCTGTGTCATGAGAGCCAGCCACTCCCCATTATTTACACACTGTGGGACTTGATTTCATTCAAGCTCAAACATGTCAGTTCGATTTTTATCCTGAAGGCAACGCATCATCTGTTGTTTGGCCAACTATTGCTGAATGGAGAGGAGAAGGGAGCCTGGTGTTCTCAGTTTTTCTTCCGGAGTCCACTATGTTGCAAAACATGACCGTATTCTTTTAAAAGTTTTCAAGTATGGATTTTGCAGCATCAGTAGTAATAAAATATTTTATTTATTTTTAAGAATTGGGGGGACATGGAGAAAGAATAAATGCCAAATGCTTGCTTTCGGGCCAACTTTTAATTTTATAATAAAAATACTATTATTTCCTAATCCACGAATATAGTTTGTGTTACCTGGTCAAGGACTAAGGGTTAGAAGCCAAAATCAAGCACATTTACAGGAAGTGATCAGCCTACTTAATTTCCCCACTTCTCCAAAGAATCTGTTGATGCCATGTGACCACTACACTCTCTGCATCTTTTTTTTTAATCAAAGGAAACTTGTTAGGAACTGAATTGGTACACATAGGGTTAATGCCTCTCCAAGTAAAGAATGCACTTATGTAACAATAATAATGTGGCCTCTATGTAAAATGCTATGTAATTACCTTCTAATTTAATATTGACTTTCCCCTGGGAAATCCAAATTATTGAAGATTTACCAAAATCTGAAAATTATGAATTCCCGTCGAAGGTGATTGTTGTTAGAAATATAGTAATTTGGCCCTTTGGTAGTTGGAGTGAACAGTGCTTTCTCCACCTCATCCCGTTTTTGGCAAAGTGGCAGTTTAAATCAAGCACTTGGGCACTGACGATGGATAGATAGTCCTGGATAAAAAAAAACACAAAAAACAAAACAGCTCTGGTTTTATGCTCAAGGCTTCATGTTTGCCACAATATGAGGTCTTTATTAACTAAGGGGCACACCCACTTCACTTTTCTTATTAAACGTTGGCAAAAGCCTTCCTGAAAAAAAATCATGTAGGCAGAATTTGTACCGGGAAGGTTTCAGCATCTCATAAAACCGTAACACCTCATAACCAAAGATGCAACAGGGGGGTGGGAGACTCAGAGGGAGAGGAAACTCCCAACTCTCCCAGCAATACGTCTTTCTTAAAAGCCAGTTTTCACTTCTGCTGAGTTATGAGGTCAGAGGGCAAGACGAATCCGCAGCCTCTGCACACAGGTGGTAGCAGGTATGTGTGCACATGTGTGCTTGTGTGTGTGAAGTACATGTAAAACACACTGACTCTTTCTTGTTTCCAAACACTTAAAACCATGTTTTACTTTGCTGGCAAGAAAAGAGAGAGAGATTGAAAGGCTCAGCAGTTTTTATGAATAACAATGCTGAAATGTTAAAACAAAAGAATTCAAGGTGTTTCCTCCCGATATCCCCCCTCTCCAGGGCATATTGAGGGTTAATACATTGATCATAACCAAATGTGGACTACAGTTGAAATTATAGAGGGCTGGTGGTATCCCCTTGGATCGAGCTGTACATACCGATGTCAAGACAGTAAAAGCATCCCAAAGTGATCTTGGGATAAAATGAAGCTTGGGTTCATTATTTTAAAACAAAGCTAATGAAGAAAGTGAATTGCGACTTGGGGACACTCTAGGACAAGAGTTATTAAGTAGTGATGTGGACTCATGTTACTTACCAGGAGAAATATAGATGAATGGAGTAGCAGCTCAGATTCTTGTCTTCAAGATGCCCTCGCCCTCCCACTCCCTTATCCATACACGTGTTACCCTTCCCCTCACCACCCCACACACTTTCCCTATCCCCTGGAGACCCAGTGACAAGCCACAGGACATCTATTAGCATGCATTAAAATAAAAAGCATCACTTGGAATCTCTACTTTAGTTGGGGCCAGTCCAGCATCCTTCTGGGGAAAGCAGAATCTGCCAAGTTTATCTCTCTCTCCTGGAATTCAGACATTTAATCAATGACATTTGCTTTGCCAAGGTTGTAAAAATAAAACAACTCTCAAAGTGCTAAGCCTTTATTTGGGCCCATAAAGAAATTCAATTGCTTCAGTTGGTGATCAAAGAACCAGATTCTAATAGAATAGAAAATAATTACATGCGTGTGCCTGGAAATACGGTAAGCATTAGTGCAGCCGAACAGAAACAAAATAGGACCATGGAAAAGATGTAGTGTGCCCCAAAGTCCCAGCTGCATTTAAATTCTTATCCAAAATTTCCGGTTTCATATTTATTTACTAAGAGCAGTTGCATTTCCTATACTTTGTACCTACTCTAACTGAACAACAAAGATATAGTATGTGTGTGTACATGTATGAAAACTTTTTTACATGGTAATTTTAGTTTTGTATCCCAACCTTTGCATGTTAGTTATCGTAAAATTCATAGCATAGTCACAGAAGATATTCCCCCCAGAAATAAAAAAGCATTGCAGTATCTTATATTTTGAAGCTACCCGTCATCATGATATACTCTTCGGGGACAGTGACGACAATTTGCCTCTATGTCATGCTCAGTGTGTAAGTGCAAAGGGACTTTGCTTATGGGACATCGAGTCCATCCATCTTAATAGACTAGGCGGACTTTTATCATAATGTTTTATCTTGTGGGCGAGGCTACTCTTTTTCATAGAATGTGACATGGTGTCATGAAAGCAGAGAAGGGAAGACCAATGCTTGGACACATGTGGTGTGCCAGCCCCAAATGGGGTTTCGCAGCCCCAGTAGATGTAAGGGAGTCCGTGGTGAGTGGCCATAGTGTCTGAAGCTTTGCGCAGCACTGCTGCTTTGAAGGCTCTGCAGTACGCAGCGCCTGTGGGTCCTGTAGGTCCCTCAGTCCTGTGTCCCCAGCTTCCAGATCCAGGAGGACAGCTGGACCCAGTAACTACACTTCCATCTCCTCTCAGTTGAGATTAAATAAAACCAGGAGTTTCTGATGCATTACTCATGAGTGTCTTTGTAACGGAATCCAGAGTACTTCTGAAGGATCTTTAATACTTGCTCTAGGCAAAAAAACACACACAAAAAAACAAAAACTGTGGCAAGTAGAGGTGACAGGGATGGTTGTGCATGCCTACCAAGCTTGTTTTAAGGATTCTGTCAGAGAGCAACCAGTGTCTTGCCCCCAAAGAAGCCCCGTTGTGACTTAGAAATAAGAGTGGAGGCCTATTTTTAAGTTTAGGGGGATTTTTCCACGTAAAAAAAGTGGGGGGAGGGGCAGGGGAGAAAGCATATTTTAACTTGAACTGATAGACTGAGTAGTCTTCTTTTGACATCTCTGGACCAAGAAACAAAATGAACTTTTCAGTTTCTCATAAGCTTAAGGGGAACCCTTGGGGCAATTCCTTTGCAAGAGAAAAAGCTATCTTGTACAGTCCCTGAGCTTTGGCTGTGAATTGACATGCATTTTGCTTTCGAGATGCCAGCTTCAGATCCCCACCCAGGTTCCCAGATTTCTAGGACTGACGTACCCCACACAGAGGTGTCACTTGTACATTGGTCTTAGATGTGTGGTGTCATCCATTTGCCTTGGAAGGAGCCTTCCCAAGACATTAAGCTGCACTTTTGTACCAAAGCTCCCACGAGGACGTGCAAACTGCTAGAAGCTGGATCCTATTTGCTGTGGATGTTTTACAGAGTCCATGCAGCGACTTGGTGGATTCATGGGAGTGAAATTAAAGGAATGGAGGATGTGTGGGAAGTTTGTCTAGTGGGTAGTGATGAAAAGATTCTAAATTGTGTTCTGTCTGAGTGGCTCGCATGGTTTTCAATATTATTCCCGTTTAACTTTGGCTGTGGACTGTGGAGATAGGCAGAGAAACAAGAAAAGTTTCTAAGATTATGAGGCAAGTGACCCCAAATTTGGATGCAGCTGGGCCCTCCCTCATGAGATGATACGTGCTCTGTCTGGGTGTAGCCTGAGACCATCTGGGGAAGGAGCTTTCAGGAGCTGCTGCTTTGGTTGAATTTCATGGTTTCGGCATTGACATTGATCACAGCTCCCTGTGCTGTGACGACTAACAGACCTGGGTTCAGACTCGCTCATTGCATGAGTGTCAACCAAGACTCAGAGGAAGGCTCTTCTTGTGTGCCTTCGTGTGGTGTCCAAGGGGCTGCAGGGGTCATGCATCCCCTGGCCCTGGAGGAGTGGAATTTATCTGAAGGTGTCATGGTAACTCGGAAGCCCCGTGCTGTGCCGACAACTCCTCAGTGGTTCTGGCAGCTGCTGCAGTTTGTCTGTGATGATGAGACTGGCAACGTGTGGTCTGTAACACAGGGGAGAAAACAGGAAACCTCACTTTTAACAACTGGCGATGCAAGCTCACGCTGTCGCATGCACTTTCTTTCTTTTTTGCCCCCTACCCCTCCTATTTCCCTGAAGCAGCAATTTTTATGGCTCTAACAAGATCAGTGTGGGCTTGATTAACTCTCAAATATCATGGTTCCAAAAGAAAGAAAGAAAGAAAGAAAGAGAAAGGTGAAATGATAACGGCAATCTGAAAACCGTTTGCAGTTTGGCAGTTTCTTGCAAAGCTAAACCTTGTCCTAAGCCATGTGACCGGCAATGGCCCTCCTTGGTGTCTACCCCAATGAGCTGAAGCCTATGTCTGCGCAAAAACCTGCACATGGATTTATTCATAGTTGCCCAAATTTGAAAGCGTATATACCCTTCAATGGGTGAATGGGTAAGCAAATCGCATTATATCCACACAATGCAGTTGTATTCAGCAATAAAAAGAAATGAGCTATTAAGTCACAAAAAACATGGAGGAACCTTAAATGTATATCCAAGTGAAAGAAGCCAATCTGAAGAGGATAATACTGTGTGACTCCAACTCTGTGACATCCTGGAAAAGGCAAAACTATAGAGACAGGAGAAAGATACGTGGTTGCCAGGGGTTTGCAGAGAGAAAGGGAGGGATGAGTAAATGGAACCCAGGGGATTTTTAGGGCAGTGATACTAATTCTGCATGATATAGTCACGGAGGGTACATGGCATATGTATTTGTCAAAATTCACAAAATGTATAACACAGAGTCAACTCTAATGTAGATGATGGACTTTAG
Organism: Rhinolophus sinicus; assembly: GCF_057876585.1. Classification (NCBI taxonomy): domain Eukaryota; kingdom Metazoa; phylum Chordata; class Mammalia; order Chiroptera; family Rhinolophidae; genus Rhinolophus; species Rhinolophus sinicus. The sequence continues at coordinate 8,240,641 of NC_142517.1, forward strand.
TTAATAATAATAATAGATCAGTATTGTTTGATTGTAACACATGTAGCACATTAATAGAAGATGTTAATAACGGGAAACATCTTAACAAGGTGGAGGAGGGAGTCTATGGGAACCATCTGTATTTTCTGCTCGACTTTTCCTTAAACCTAAAACTGCTCTAAAAAATAAAGATATAAAGAAATAAATTAACCCTATTAAAGAAACATTCTGAGAGGTGGGAGGTGCTCAGTACAATTGGTCGTTTGCTGGGTGGGATGGGGGCAGGAGGGATTCCTGGAGGAGGTACCATTTCAACTGAGACCCATAGTAGTGGGAGGGTGTGGTACAGTGAAGCCACAGGGCTGGAGCTTGGAAAGATTGAAGGTAAAAGATTCTAGATGCTTCTGGAGCAGCAGGAGGAGCCTGAGCATGTCGATGCCGGAAGGACACAGGGTGCTCGTCAGTTTTATCCTAAGAGTTGAACGCAGAGCCTCGTGGTCCCCAGACTGTGTGCTCTGAAGAGCAGAATGGGAGTGGCAGGGGTGATTAAGGACAGAGGAAGACAGATCTGAGCTGGAAGTGGATGAATTCAACAGGAAAGAGGGAAAAGCACCATTCCATTTTGGGGGAAAATAGCAGGAATCTGGGGCATGAGAGAACAGGGATTCTTGGGGAACTCCCTTTGGGCAGTTTCTACACAGACACATCTTCTATTTCCCTTAGTCTTGCCCTCAAGTGGTCCTTGTTGAACACATTCTTTAAGGTGCAAAACGTGGCTGTGTTATTGGTTTTAACAGCTTTCCTGATCTCCTGCTAGTTTCCATATTTGACGAGAAAGTTCTTTATCTATCATAGCTGTTTCTGCCCTCAATACGTAAAGCAGAAGTCTAGAAAGAAAGCTGATGTGTACTTATAGGCACCGATTATTTTTAAACTGTATTGCCAAACCTGTGGATTGTCTTGTAGTCTGCGACCACACTATCCACTTGTGTGGCCACTGTGACTATTGGACACTTGAAGTGTGACAAGTCCAGATGGACTTGTACAAAGCATGGCACCTTAGCGTTTTTGTTCTTGATGTTTCCTCTACCTGAAACACATCCCCCTGGACCATCACCTTGTTTACATTCTTGCACCATAAGTCTCTGCTCAAATATCACTTCTTCAGAAAGACTTTTCCTGACATTCCTTATAGCTACTTCCTATCTTTTCTTCTTATTCTTTTTTTGGTCTTAATGACGTTCTCCCTAGTTGACCAGATGTCTATGTGATTAGTGCTCCTTTCCCAGACATAATGGAAACTGTGTGTGAGCAGAAGCTTTGTTTTGTTCAGCCCCTTGAACAAAGCTTATCACACATAAGAAACTCAATAAACAATTAAGTGAATGAATAAATGAGTCAGTGAAGAATGAACGAAGACATGTTGCTGCAGAATCCACTCTTTCTGATCAGGGCAACAGCAGTTTCCAGTTGGTTCTGGTCTTTGATGAGTTGGCCTTAGATGGCAGGTGAGTGTGAAGGGCATTCTACAATTACAAGAGCACAGGCGTGAGAGAGCATGGCATGTTTACAAATGTTCCTGTACATTCCCTTCTCCTAGGACTAGTATTTAGCAAATTCTAATTATATCTCTTGAACATATATTGTGGATGCTACTCAGTTCACCTATGTTATCCAATACGCTGACAAATTCATCTTTATTCATATCTGCTGACATGTTTCAGAATGTCTCTTCTACTCACAGACCTCTTTTCCAAGGACTTTTGCCCATAATCCCTGCTGAAGGGGTAGGACCAAGTGGCTTAGGTCTATTATTTCACCATGTTTGCTATAGATGATTGGTGCAGAAGTGGACACCTGACCTGATGCCAGCCAATCAGCTTGCTGGCCAGTGACAAATCATCTTTTCTAACAAAAATTTGAGCAGTGAAGAGATAATGGAGTCAGAGAGGAAAAAAAGACAAGAGACATTGAGAACGAGAAATAAGGAAGACCATGGGGCTGCTGAGAAGTGAAGAGACTTTTTTTCTGCGAGTTTCCTGGTTGTATGGACCAGCTGTATTTTTGGTTCCCCTCTCTATCTATGAGATCACTTTCGTATCCTTATAATAATCCTGTTTGGGGACATGACACTCTCACCCTCTGAAACTGAGCCAGAAATTAACCAGTAAAACACAACTACTGGAAAATGCATCTTTCTGGATACTCAAATACTCATTTTAGCAATATTTGATGTAATGTAATATAACATGTAACTATGCACAATCATAGATATTGTTGGGGATAAAAAGGTAGTAAGTAACAAAATTATCGTCTTGAGAAGCAATATAAATTTAGTGGGGAAAAGAGACAATACACATGTGACAAAGGATGGTTAAGTTCCCAGGGAGTGGAGAGATCTGTGTAGACAGTGTTGGGTGAAGGCTTGGTGCATAAGTGGCATCTGAGCCAGTTCTGGAAGGACAGGTAAGATGTAGGAACTTCTTTCAAGTGAGGTGAATTGGAGGAAGGCATGAAGAAAGCGTCTGGGGGTCCTGAGACAGTGCTGTTCAGAGCACAGAGTTCATGTGTGTGAATAAGACTGCTAAAAGGCTGGTTGGGTAAAAACTCATCTGGAATGTTTATTCCTTTGATATTCTGGCCGAGGAATTTGGGCTTTCCTGAGGAGACAGTAGATAGAGACTGAGAGTTTGGAAAAAAGTAGTAACATTGAAAAATTGTTTCATTGACAAGATGAATCTGGTGTGTCAATAGATCAGAGGCGGTAACAAAAGCTTCTGGTGCCTGGTGACATGCCCGTTGGCCTACCTCTGGTTTTAGCTGCACCTGGGGTGGCCAGCTCCTGGGCACACTTGCCAGGGTCCCATCTCAAAGGCAACCAGTATCTCTGGGCTTTCCTCCTTCAGGGCTTTCTCTGAAGCCAGGAGTGGTTATGCCTCACAGAACTTCCCAGATTTGTGGGGGGAATTATACCTTCTGGGTCACTTCATCTACTGGGGGCTGGAAATCGGGATAAATGGCCAAGTCTCTTGTCCTTCAGAGGTACAAGTCATGGACATTCTGAAAGGTTTTTCAGAAGGTCTTCAATAGGACTGAGTCCCAGCACCCAGAGTGCTGTCCAGATCAGAAAAGTCCTGACATTGGCTTTTCATCCTTTCCTGTCTCATTCTCTCACTCCCTCACTCCCTGCTCCCATAGACTCATCTCTGGCTCTGCTTTTGGGAAAACCAAACTAAGACAAGAAGGGGAAGATATTAGCGGCACAATATTTAAAAAGGTGCAAAAAGTACTCAGCTATTGCTTCTAGATTTTCAAAGAGCCCCTCGATTGTCGTCTGGTAGCAGACAGCACAATGATGGCAGTAGAGCTGTCCTCTGAGCCTCCACAATCTTACAGGCACAGGTCTAAGCACCGTACATGAACCAGTTCATTTAGTCTTAACACCAATCCTAGAAAATAGATACTGTTACTGATTTCATATTGTGGATAAGGAGGTTGAAGTAAAGGGAGAGGAAGCAACCAGATTAGAGTCACAGCTTGTCGAAGCTGGAGCCTGGATCTGAACCCGATCCAAACTACGGGAGCCACATTTCCTCACTAGGAGGAACCCGAGTTCCAAATTTTATTGTTTGTTCAGGAGCCATGGGGGAATTTGGGAGACAGAGATGGGATCACGCCCATAGAATTTCATACTCTTGCCGAGACCCTTAATTCCAAGCATGAGAACAAAGGAAGAAAGTTGACCCCCAGGCCAGGGAGGTCACCTCTGAAAGCTGACTCTGACCTCTTCTCTGTGGTGCAGGGCACCTTGCTAGGGATGCATAGGTGAGAAAGCAGGCTGCTCCCAGCCAGTGACCAGTGCAGGCCACTCCAGGCAGAGGCAGGAGCAGTTACCACATGCTGAGATGAAATCCACACTCAGTTTCAGAGGTGCTTGAAGCACAGACTTCATAACTCTTAACATATCTCATGTTTCTGCACACCTGCCTCTACCTGAGCTCCTTCCTCCTCTCACCTGGGCCTCCTGGAGAAGCCAAATGACAGTCTTACATCCAGGGACACCCCTCCTCCACCTGGCTTAAAGAAGGGCTCTGTTTTGGCCCCATGGCTTTGCTTTCTAGTAGGATCAGCTACATAATTTTTAAGGGCTGCATTAGTCAATCTTGTTTGCCATCACACAATACCATAGACTGGGGCTTAAATAACGGAAATTTATTTCTTACAGTTCTTGAGGCTTGGAAGTCCAAGATCAAGGTACCAGCTGATTCAGTTCCTGGTGAGGGCTCTCTTCCTGGCTTGCAGAGGACACCTTCCTTCTTACTATGTCCTCACATGGGGGGGGTGAGGGGGGAGAGAGAGAGAGAGAGAGAGAGAGAGAGAGAGAGAGAGAGAGAGAGAGAGAGAGAGAATGAGAGAGCGCTAGCTCTCTGGTGTCTCTCTTATAAGGACACTAACTCTACTGGAGCAGGACCCCACCCTCGTGACCTCATTTAATCTTTATTACTTCCTTACTGCAAATATAGCCCACTGGGAGTTAGGGCTTCAACATATGAATTTAGAGGGAGCATGCACATTCAGTCCATAACAGGGGCCATGTGAAAAATAAAAATGCATAGCCCTTATCCAAAACATATCGAGCATTTTAAGACAGCAACTGCACAGTGTCAAAACAAGCATGAGCCTTTTCTGGATGCAGGGCCCAGTCGGTCCATGGTTCGTACACCTGCTTTTTGGTTCCCTCTTCTGATGTGAAGGGATTTGGACTCTTCTGGGATGGAATCCTGGCTCCAGGTCTCACTGGCTGTGTGACCTTGGACATATTCTTCACTTTTCTGAGTTTCAGTTGTTCGTCTACACATGAGTATAATAATGTTTACCTCGCATGGGTGTTATCAGGACCAAATTAAGTGAAATGGCATGAAAAGTGCCCACCCAGTGCTCACAGGTGGCATAAGCACGTGTTTACTCCAAGGGTCAGGATCCCTCCTCTGGGTTTCTCTACCTGCTGAGTAGCCCACAGAGCAGAGCATCCACGTGCTCATAATGCACGATTTGACGCGTATCCCTGGCAACATGTCTGTGGTATGTGGTACTAGCTCAACGTGGAGTGTGTTAGGAGAGTAATCCATTACAGAAAGGAAAAATCAATAGCACAATTAGAAACCATTTCATCCCATAATGACGCCAGCTGCTGGAAAGGCCACTGCTACCAAGGGCCGCTTCTAATGGCATGTGTGGAGGGTTGCTCAAATCAGCCTCTCTGTCTTCCCAGGATGCACTGTCCTCTTAGGACACCGAGGATATAGACAATGTAACAGATCCAAGGCACACATATCCTGTGTTCATCAACAGTACGACATAACACTTTATTAAGGGACTAAAAACATCCTTCCCCAATCAGCTAAACTCCAGCAATGATGCAGTTTCCCTTCTGTTCATACCTTCTATTTGGTTTTCTTTCCCCCTTCTCCTTTCCCTTAAGAAGAAATTAAAGCCCAGGACAGTCGATTTAGCTCTGTCAAGGAGATCAGGAGAACTGCATGAAAATCCCTAGGGAAATTTTGCATTAGGAATGACTTCCATACACTGGCCATCATTTTCATGTTTAGAAAATGGCTCAAGTTTACTACCTTTGTCCTTGATAATCATGGTCCTTCATGATCATTCACTGATTCATTCTGGAAGCATGCAGTCAGTGTCTACTGTGTGTTAGATGTTGTGTGGGGGAACTGTGAAGTTCATTAAAAATAAAGGTTATTGACCTTTTCTCCAAATGAGAGGCCTGTGTAAGATCAACCGTGAACGCATCTTTTTAAGGTCACTTGAAACTTAAGAAGTTACTTTAGTTCCATTTGGAGGTAAAATAAATAAAACAAAAAAAAAAACCCCAAAAAACAAAAGAAGCTTTTAGCAGTAATGTTCTGTATTACTTTTAGTGTAATTAAAATGCGTGTATTGTATAGTTGCAAAAAGAAAAAAACAACAAGATAAAGTGGAGATGCAAAAGCAATTTGAAGATCCTGGTTTGATTCTTTCATTGTGTCTCCGGACCTCCCTCCCACATACGTGAAAGTCCCACAAACAGGTCTGGTTTGGGGTTGAGTGTTTGTTCAGCCTTTCGCCTCCTTCTTATTTCCCTAACATCACTCAGATACCCAGAGACAAGCAGTCGTTTTGTAAATGGCTCCTGGAGACTAGCTCCTCGGCTCCTGCCCCCAACACACGCACACTTCTCTCTTCCTTTCCATCTCACGTCCTCAAGGGGAAAAAAGCACTTAAAAGTCTGATCTTTCAGGGGTTCAATCCATGTGCCTCTTGCTCATTTTCTGATACTCGAGAGGAAGAAGAAACACTTGTATGGAGCCTGTCAGTGCTTCCTGCTTAATGCTCTGCTTCTTTTGCCTATGAGGCTCTTAAGCGGTGGGGATTCCTCTCCCCCCGTTCTCTGATAAGGACCACAGGTGCCCACCTGGCCACTATTTCCCCAACCACTTCCTTTTTCCTGACTTGTATAGAGGAAGCCAAAAAGTGGGACTCATTTTCAAAGCAAGGGCCTATTGGCCAATTTGTTACCAAGGCAACAGTAGGGCATCAGCCACCGGTGGTGGCATCAAATCGAAGATATCTCCAACCAGAGTTTTGAGTTGCTTTTTCCAAAAAGCTGGTCATGTGCTTTTGCTATGTGTTGAGAGGGGGTAATCACCGCTAGGAAGCCGGGATCAGTAAGTAAATAAGGGTAATTAAATCTAGTGCTTGGCAAATGACATACCCATCACTAAGGTCAGGAAAGCAGATTGGTTCTCACATGAGAATTACACTATTGCAGTTGGTATGGTTTGGGTTTTTCCCCCTTATAGTTGTCATGCATTAACTATTACTAGAGACAGGATATTGGATGCAGGGATTATCCATTACTGGGCAGCTCCCTGAATTGTATTTAGTCTGATAGTTTTGCTTGTATTTTCATAGTGGCTTATTCAACTTGTTGCTTTGGATTAAGCTTTCTTTCCTGAAGAGATCTTGAAAGAAAAGGAACACTTATGTCTATTGTTTGGAGGAAGGGAGTGAGCACAAAATATTACCACCTTCCAGGCCACTTGCTAGTGAACTTATTTTCACATCAAAAATGATAACTATGCTTAGACACACATTGCTTCTCATTTGGGATTTTAAAATATCTCAAATTTCAAAAATAGTGCAATTTTTACAGATATAGTAAGTAATTCTAGTAAAGTTAGTACTTACTAACATCAGGGCTTCTTATGTTTTCCACTACAGTTCTAGTAATCAATTTGATTTGATAACCGATATCAATAAATTTTATAGAAGTGTCAACTTGCTGTCTTTCTTCCTCTTTTTCCTCTTACCCTGCCTTCTTGAAGTCAATGAAAGCTCTAAGACTTCTCCATTTCTGGGCATATTTGTGGCTTCGACTGCTTCTGGAGTGGTCAAGTCTAGCTCCTCATCCATTGTGATATGGGTGTGTAGCTGTGTCTTAATGGAACACCCAGAACAACCAGGAACCCATGGAACCACTGTCCTTCATCTCTGGCCTGGACACAAAACATCCTAACTTTCTAAACTTCAGCTTTGGAAAGTGCTCTGAAGTGCTTCGTTACATGATTTTTGTCTGGACATCCCTTCGCTTGGTTCAGTCATCCCAAATTTGTTTTGCCCTTGATTCAAATGAAGAACAGTTAACCCTGGGGAATGAAGGGGGTGCTCTTTTTTTTGCAAGACCCATAGAAGTGAATTCTTCAAAAGAGTGTTTTATATTTATTTTTAGGAAGTGCTTAAAGAGCGAAGGGAAAAGAATAGGGATATGAGTAGTACGACATTTGTTTCTGGCTACCAGAAGTACTATATGTTCAAAGAATGAAACAGAAAATTCCAAAAAGAAAATAGAGGACAAAAATCAAAACCACTTGAAGCCAGATAGTGCCTCTGTCAGCACTTTAGTTTGTGTCCTTCTATAGTCACATACATTTGCACACTCACACACAAATTCTACTTCTGTGCCTTTTTACAAAAACAGAGGATTTTACTATGCAAATGACTTTGTCTCTGTGCTTTGCACTTTCCCATGTATTGTGAACATTTTCTCCTGAAGCAAGTGTAACATCTGCCTCCTGTCTCTTATGAATATGTCATCACTTTCTTCCCCAATGTCCTCCTTTTGGAAATTAAGCTGCTGTCCTTTCTTAGGCTTTATACATGTTTCTACCTCATGATAATCTTCACATTGAACTTCAATGATTTCTTTAAGATAAATCCCCAGAAATGGGACTGCAGGATCAAATGTTGTTATGCACATTCTTCAAAGCTGTTAATACCTATTGCTCAGTTGCTCAGAATAAAATGGTACCATTTTGTCCTCACATAAACAAGTGGAGTACCTATGTCCATCCTCTAGTGATAAACATTAATAGTACTACATCCAGTGTGCCAACATGTGTTACGGATTTTACATACATCTTTCCCCGCTTAATTCTCATACCTTCCTCTAAGGCAGTGCAGCTCTCATTTACATTTCACAATTGTGTAAGATGAAGCTGAGAGAGCTTAAGTTAGTCTGATCAGAATCCCATCACTGGTTTTGACCCTGAAGCATGACTCTCAGTCACTACTGCATAGACTGACAGAGCATAAATCAATATTTACTGAGCACCTACTCTAACGGAGCCTACAGAGGTGAATTAAGCGTGATCTCTTTTACTAGCACCTTCTAATCCATCAGGAAGAGAACATAGATACATCATGAAAATAATATAAATACAGTTGGGGCGAGTTATGTAATAGTGACAGCAGGACTGTAATATAGGATGCAAAGGAAGGGGAAACTACAACAGCTGAGAGGATTAGAAAACACTTTGAAGGGAAAGGAATTATTCGAGCTGACGTTTAAAGACATGACGTATTTATATGTGTGGAGAATAGATGGTAGCATTCCAGCAGGACTGTGTTGCAGCCATGGCAATGAGGGAGTATAAGGCAGCCATGAGGAAGAGCCTGATGGCAATGAAAAGGATTATGGGAAATAAGATGGAAAGATGTAGTTGAAAGGCACATTATGGAGTTCTTTGTTAAATTAAGAAAATTGAATTTGATCCTATAAACAACTGGAGTGTCAAAGAGCATAAAGGGACATGATTCATGTGCTAAAGTTTAGTCTGAGAGCCATTTGAAATGTGACTAGAGTAGAAGAGATGAGATAGGAAGTGTCAAGAAGAGGATACATAATGTTTAGGTAGAATCAAGATTGGACATTTGGTTTGGGCCAACAGGGGAAAGATTAAAGATTTCTTTAAAGATAATGGCCAGGATGCCATTAACAAAAGAAGGACAGACATTAGGAGCAGAGCTGGTTCGGGAGAAGAAGGAATCAAGTTTGGACCTGATTAGCCTGAAGTGCTAGTGAATACTGGAGACACCAGCTGAAAACCTGCCCTTGACCTTGGGAGACGATTCAAGGCTCTAGAAAAATGTAAGTATTATTTATCAGCAAGAAACACCTGAAGCCAAGAACTTGTGTATTACATGTGAGGGAAAAAGAAGAAAGAAGAAAGGAGGCCAGGTGAGGCCCTTGAACATTTTAAAAATGGATCTAAGAAGAAAAATGGGCTACAGAAGGCAGAGAAGTGGTTGGAGAAAACGGAGGACAGAGTGTTCTAAGCTTAGAAAACCAAAGAAGAAACTTTCCAGAGCAGGAGCTGATGAATCGTGGGAAGGCAATGGCTTTGCAATGTGGGGAAATAAAATGTCCCAGAGGGTTTCCACTCAAATGATGACTGAAAATTGGCCCTGGAATTTGGCAAGAGTGATGTCACAGGTGGTCCTTTAGAGTCACCTAAACAGAATGCTAGGGAGAGGGGACAAGACAGGAGGGATTTGGACCTTGTTGGAAAATATGGAGGCAAGAAGAAAAAGAGAAGATAACTTTGGGGTGTGAATAGCCACACACACACACACACACACACACACACACACACACACGCACGCTTACACGCACACCATATAAAATATACATAGTGTGGGGAAGACCAACAGTGTTCACAAGTTGGAGAAAAGGCACAGGTAGAAGCATCAGCAATAACATGCAGATATAGGTCGAGAGAGGTGTTGCTGGGAAGAGGAGATGGGGCAGGTAAAATCAAGAGCTCAGAGACAAAGGTTATCTACTAAAATGGCCTGGAGGAGAAGAGAGGGAGGGATGATTGAGAACAGTTTGAAGGTGGGGGCAAAGCTTTGGGTAATGAGGGAGGTGAAATCCTGTGAGGAACCTGGGGCACGGGGAGAGTGGATGGGGCTCAACGGCAGTGGTGTGGGGCAAATGTAGCGACAAATGTGTCGTACTCTGCCTTTGGTTTACTCCTGGCAAAACCAGCAATGGGAAACACCCTTCCCCTGAAAATACTAGCTCAACTTCTTTCTATAAAGAACATTGCGTTGTGGAGGGTTGAAGCAGACAGAGGAGAAGGGGAAAAGGATGACACACAGGCATTTTCATACATACAGGATTTGTTAAAGCGTTTATGATGGATTAAGGTCCTCCCCACTCATTCCCTTGCAATAAGAAAGTGGCTGGATATCATTTTGGCGTTGTAAAATGGTATGTGAGGGTATGTAAAAGCTTTTATGTGTTTTACATTCTCAATCTATTATGCAAAACCAGATTTGCATATGGACTGAAACTGGAAGGGAACAGGCATAATTAAAAATAATTATATGGGAATCATAATTATTTAAATAATTTCTTTATTTGCAAACCATATAAAATGCTGCTGCCTGTAGTGTTTTTTTTTTAAATATAGAACACAGTTTAATAATCACTCTTTTATTTACCATGTTTGCTGTCTCTTTCTGAACATTTGAGGTTTAATTTTGACATAGCATTCAGACACTTGTGAGTCTCATGGTAACACAGTGACCCTTTTCTATCAGAACTGAGCTAATTCTGTAGAAGGTTTTGACTCAACTACTCATGACCTGTTCCAGGAAATGCATTACGAAGGAGCCAGCAGATAACAAATCTCCAGCTTAGGAAGAATTGTTTCTGGAAACTGCAGAGCATGAGATAAGGTTCACTCCATGGGAGCTGACTTTATCCAACCCCACACTCCAGTGATGTCGTGAGCTCTGAGTAAGCTGTGTACACAGAACTGATAAACTCTGCACTAAATTAATTAAGAATTCTATTGTTTTAATAGATTGTCTTCAAAGGCCACTGACTAATACGAGGATTTATTATGCGAACAACAAAAAAATGGGCTATGTAAATTTTATAATGGGAGCTTGAGGGTTGTATTAAATCATCTCCAGATTTGTTAGTATTTCTCATACCCAAGATGCACTATACAGATTACTGGGTCATAGAGATCCAAGGATTCTGTTGTAAGTAGAATAGTAAATCTTGCTACTGAGCTTAGTGTTTGTAAGTTGTTTAACAAAAATTGTCATGTGAGTCTTATAACATCCTTGAAAGGAGATATGACTAGTTCCAGTTTACAGGTGTAGATGCTGGTTCGTTAAGATTCTGCTTTCTGTCCAAGGAAGCTCAGCTACTTAAGTGGCATAGCTGGGAATTGAACTCATGACTTTAAATGTCAAGTCCAGTTCTTCTTCGGCAATGCCCCAACTGCATTGAATTCTTGATTCTATTCCCTCCCCTCCCCTCCCCTCCCCTCCCCTCCCCTCCCCTCCCCTCCCCTCCCCTCCCCTCCCCTCCCCTCCCCTCCTCCCCCCGCCCCCCAGGATGAGCATCGTTTTTCTGTGTTTATTGTCTATCTGTGTTTCCTTTTGTTCGTAATCTTTGCCAATTTTTCTATTGGGTTGTCCTTTTGATTTTGGACAGTGTGTCAGCTATGTATTGTCGCATAATGAATCCCCCCAAACTTAGTAGCTTAAAACACCACCAGTAGCTTTATTATTATCTCTTATGATGCTGTGGGTTGACTGGGCTCAGTCAGGTACTGCTCATCGGGGGCCTTTCATGCAGCTGCATGATGTTGCCCCACAGCTTCCCCATGTGGCCTGGACTTCCTGGAAGCATGGGGGTGGCGTTCCAAGGGCAAGTCTCACAAAAGGTCAAAGCAGAAGTGTGAGACATTTTTATGACCTTGCCTCAGAATTGATGTGGCTTCGCTTTCAGTGTACTCTACCAGTGACGGCAGACACAGAATTTCATCCAGGTTCAAAGGGAGGGGACCCAAACTGTCATTCTGTGGGAGAAAAGTCAGTGCCGTTGTAGGAGATGGGCTGGATTATGGCAGCCACCTTTGGAAAATTCCCTCAGACATACAGAGTAATAATAATTCCTTTAGGTCTTTGCTTAGTAAGGTTTTTTTTAAATAGTTTTTTGATGCATGTAGTTTTAGTAATAATAGAGTCAAAGTTATCAATCTTTTTTCTTTGGGTTTGTACTCTTGTTGGCTTTCTAAGACATCAGTATTCTACCTACAGTGTTAGTCATATATACTGTATGTGCGTATGTATATATACCTTATATTTAAGACTAATTTATAGTAGACATTTGTATACATAGTTGAAGAAAGGTCTAATTTTCTCTTTTTCCATATGGACAGTTGTTGAAACGTGGTGTTTATTATACTTTTTCTTTATTTTAAAAAAATTTACTTTTCCTTACTTCTATTTGATTGGGTTTTCTTTATTTCCTGATTACCCCCCACTCCATGACCACCACCATTTACTCCATTTCCTGCTTTGGAAAGCATGTGTTTTATTTCCACTTTTAGCGGTTACACTTACATTTTTAACAAGTAAACTTGATATAACAAAGTCTAAATTTTATCTGCACCTCTAAACGTCACTCTCAAAATATAAGGACCGTAGAAGGTTTTAATTGTAATAAACCCCAATAGTTTATGTTGCTGTAGTGTAATATTTAATTTTTCTTGCTTTTATATAAATAGAAAATAGTCATTGTTATCGGATTTATATCCTATGTTTATTATATATATATATATATATATATATATATATATATATATATATATGTTTGCAAATGTCTTTGTTTACTATTTTTTTTATACCAGCAAATTGTCTTGGGTTTAATTTCCTTCTTAGCCATTTTCTATCGCTTTATCTCTCTGTGATTCATGCTGTATAATTTCTTCATTTTGACGTTCATTTCACTAATTCTTTCTTCAGCTTTGTCTAATTTGTTGAGTAAACCTTCCATTTAGTTTTAATTTTAATGTCTTACTATATAATTTCTAGAAGTTCTATTTTGTTAATAAAATTTATTTTTATTTTTTTTGGTCCATGATATCTTGATTTTACTTAATTGAGTTTTATTCTGTCTTTGATATCTTTATTTTTACATCTTAAATTTGTACTTCTTTTCAATTTTTTTTCTGATGTCTTTAGGTGTCAAATATTCCAAATGTTTGTTGTGTCTTCTACTTTGTTTAGAATGAAGCATTTGTTGTTGTATTTTAAAATTCTTTACTGTGCAGTCATTTTCAGTGAGAATTATTGCCCTATGGCTGGGTTAAGGAAGGTCCCTGTGGAATAATTTTGCATTTACTTATGCTGGGTACCCTAGCATCTCACCAGGTTGGGGCAGATTTTATGTTAAATTCTTACTCTGATGATTTACATACCATAGAGGTAGTGCAATGCATTCTCTCAACTTATCTGTCGTGCTGGTTTAGGGTTTCATTTTTTCATGGGGATCTTTTTTTCTCTCACAAAAATCTCTGATCGTAGATAAACTTCTTTGCAATCTTGACTAACCAGGTAGGGGAGCATTGGGGGCAGTCATTTGAGAATTCTAACTTTATGTAAATGTCTTAGGGTCAAAGTCCTACTTTCTGGGTCAAAAACCTGGTTCCTAAGCCCTGGAAGGTCCAATTTTCAGGTCGTTGGAATCTCCTTCCTCCAAGACCCTTTTCTCTCATTCTGTCACCAGGCCAGCTATGGTTTCAGTTCCAGTGCTTACAGACATTGCTTTCAGTTCCCTTTTCATTTCTGGAAACTGATTATTTTCTTTCTTGTGTAATCAGTTATACAGAGGGTGCCAAAAGAATGTACACACATTTTAAGAAAGGAAAACTGTATTAAAATTGTAATACTCAATATGTACCAATAACAAAAGGTGAATACGAGTCACGTTTGACTTCTGCAATTGCAAGAGGTGCTCAAAGTGGTTCCCATCAGCGTCCAGACACTTCTGATTACGGCGAACTCCTGCTTGAGCAACGTTGACCAAAGCATCCACTTGTATGCAATTTTTGGCACCCCCTGGCATATTTAACTTTTTATTATTTTACCCATCATTTTTATTGCTTTATAGCATTAGGATTTCCACAATAGCTTGGTCTGCTCTGTTGCCAGAACTAGACATATCAAGAAGGATTGAGGGAAACTTGGGTGAAGCTTGGGACTAGAGTTTTTCCATGTTTTTGAAAACTAACCCAGCTAACTAAAAGGGCCTTCTCCGGGTTCAATCCACAGGATCATTTATAGATGATAAAAATTTATTCTAATGGTATTAACTTTGGATGATATCCTAGAGGGTCCTGACTTTCGCTGCATTCTGTGCTCTAGGAGACTGTTTCCTGGAATGTGTTAGAGGGATATTTTTACCTTAAAAAAAAAAAGTTTTTATGTTTACATATACTTGGAAAACAATGGGTTAAACCACTGTAAATGAGTTTCTGTACTGCAGTATTTCTCAGAAAAAAAGAGGGAAGCAGCGGCCTTTAGCATCACTCCTGAATGTAAAAGGAACTAGGAAAGGATCATGTCTCGGCATGAGCAGTAGATGGGGAGGTGGGATGAGGACCAGAAGGTCAGAGCATCTCTGAATCCCACCTCAGACAGCAGCAGATATCTTTGTTAGGGTTGCTTCTTTGGTTTGGTCACTTCTGTGATCTGCATGATAGTGACTTATTGACGTACTCATTCCACCTTTTAAATCTGGGATTCATCTCAGGCTAGATAGCCTATGAGAGAAGAGATGCAAAGTAAGTGTTTCCTATTGTAATTGTCAGGATCACCTCATTTATAATAATAACTAACATCTATTGTATATCCACGTACAGTGCCCAGCACTCCCCAGGCTGTGTCAACGTCACAACAAGTGTGTGAAGTGGGTTCTATACTAGTTAGTCCCATTTTACAGCTGAGAAAACTGAGATACCAAGTACCACCTCCCTCTCTACAGCTTTGTTTAAATTGGCTTTTCAGTATACAAATAAAATTTTCACAAGATGAATACTGACTCTCTAGTCTCTCAAGTGGAGGCATTTTGGGTATCTGTACTGAGTAGAGAGCAAGATGGGAGCTGTTAGTTTGTTAGTAAGATACCTGCTCTTCTGAGGTTTAGGTGTCCTTGATTCTAGACCATTGGCTCCTCCATGATAGTGGGCAAAAGCCTCACCTTCTCGGGTCCATTTTCCTCATCTATTAAACAAGGATTAATAATATTTGTATGTCTTCCTCATAAGATTGTCAGGATGATTAAGTGAGATAATATATACGGAAGTTCTTTGTAAACTACAGAGCGCGATGCAGCATGTCAGCCACTGTTATTGTTCATGGAGCACCATTTTGTTTTCTTTTTACTTCTGGTGAGAATCCAAGTGTAGGTTGTGGTCCTGGCAGAGGACAGTGCAGCCTGGTGACTAGGTTAAAGGTGTAGAGTGGCTGCTGACTTTCAGAGCCCCGAGTGGTCAGGGATGGTGATGGAACACTTCACCCGGCTTCAGTCCCAGGACCAGAACTGGGAGCGTCTCCAACTTCAATCAGCTCGAGCCTGGACTTGCTGGTCATACTTTTAAAGTAAATATTAATATCTTTTATTCCAAAATGTTTTGATCAGAATGTGTGAATTTTTGTCAATGGAAAGGTTAGTCTTCAAGGAATGTTGCGTATTTTGATTATGTTTCCTCTACCAGATAATCTCGAGATTATTTATGATTAAGACAATATTTTTAAAGAAGCATACTGTACTTAACTCTATTTATAAAAGAGGACCCAAACAAGTCTGCTTGTCCTAAATCTGTCTTACAAGTTGGGTAATAAATACTTCTGTATTTGTTTTCGGAGTCCATCTGAGTGGTCAGACATGTTTGATTTAGTCTTGGCTCCCTTGGAACAAATGCATTTCCTTTTCCTCTTACCACTATCGTGTTTTTCCAAGAACACTGGCTCCCTCCCCAACAGCCCCCCGACCCTGAGTCCTAACTTGTCTACTTTGCTGGGAAGCATTATGTCCCATGCTAACAAAATAGATGGGAAAATCTGGGGTTATGAGAAAAGATAAATTCTGCCCTGAATAGTGTTTGTCCATTCATTCATTCATTCACTGTGATTCAACCATTCAGCAAATACACATCTAGTGTTTAACTATGGGGCCACTGTGAATAATGCAGGCGTGATTTCTGCTTTAATGGACCTTATATTCCGGCAGAAAGGAAGACGTGATGCAGAAAATCATTTGCATCGTTTCTTCCTTTATTAGGAAACTTTCTTATGCCATTTGCAGTGTCAATTGCGTGAAACTCCTTGGGAAGAAATGGAGGACATAACAGAATATTTGCTGAAGGCCTTACTGTGGGAGTTAGAGTGCAGGGGGTGGGGGCGGAAAGGATCCTGTACCATTTGGAAGGCTATTCTACTGGTAAAGGCCAAAAGAGTGGCAGCTATGTTGTGGGGAGAAGAGTAAGTAAGCTAACTTGTGTTTCAGTTTGGAGAAGAGAAAACTGAAAATGGCAACCACCTGTCCTTTTCTGTTGAGAGTATGGGGAGAGAGAATTGAGTTTAACTTTTAGAAAGGATTGAGCTGAGACCTTTGGAAAGAAAAGCTAGAAATTGTGAGAAATTTTAGACGTCACCCAGGGAAGTGCTGGGCAAAATGCTGCAAAGGTGAGTCATGGGGTTGTAGGGAGAGGGTGTTGCTAAGGGTAAAGAGTGGGGTCCCAAGCAAGCCCCGGGGTTCTCTGACTTCTTAGTTCCTACTGTTCTGCCTTAGAACATGTTTAAGTGTGTGTCTTTAGCTTCAACTAGTTGCAACACTCATTTCCTTTAACACTCACCGCAGCGGGATCTTGCATTTTGTCTTTCTTAGAAATATTTGATTTTTCTCACAACATTTTCCATTTTTATCTATTATGATCTATCTCTTCCTGTCATAGCCGGAAACATGATACCAGGATTAGGCAACGCTCTAGTCTCTTTCTCTTGGGTAAATTCTGAAACAAAATAACCCCAACCCATCTGTTATCTCTGCAACATTTTCTCATTTTCTCTACTGTCACTTTCTAATTTTGTGGGGACAAAATAATTCATTTACTCTTAATGTATTTAATGTCATTTAATTTAAATGAATGTATTTTTCTGACGATGTCTTTGCATTATACCAATTCCTCTTGGTCTTTACTGTATGATAAACCATACACACATCGCATGATACTTTTGGTTTTAATTTCTGGCTAATTAGTTGCATATTCTTTAATTACTTGTTTTTTTTTTGGGGGGGGACAGTTGCCAGTTTTGTTTATTCTAAAGTTCTGCTTATAATAATAACACCGATTTCCTGTTTAAAGTAGTAAATAAAAAACCCAAAAAAGTAATAAATTTAGATTTTATTTTTAAGAACCTGAAAGGTATAGCGCATTGTCTGAAGAGTAGAAAGTCAAACCAATGAGAAATGTTTACTGGAGCTACATACGACAGTATAACAGAAGTACAGAACCGTTGCCCACATCCTTAAAAAGAAAGACCTGCACTGGGCACTTCCTTTCCAGACAGCAATAAACAAGACCAGTGCTTTGGAAAGTATGCATTTAGGACAGTGCAGCTATTGTCTCATCCCTGATGCTAATGTGATGACTAAGATGGAGACTCATCACATGTCACTTAAATCACTGAGCAGCCCAACTTCCTCAAAGAGCTTGAGAAATGCTCTTCATTTCAGAAATAAAAACAACTGCAAATGAGCCCGGCCTGGATATGGAAAGCCATGCCATTGCATTTTCCAGGACCTCCTGGCACCGTTGACTGGTTTTAGGGCTTCGCATTTTGTAGAGGAGGTTTTTGAGCGACTAATACCCGAGCTGACTTCTGATAACCAGCCCTTCAGTTTGAGAGTAAGTGAAGCAGAGATCTCATTCTGCGTTAGCATGTTTGGTGCAGTGTCTCCTGGCAATGGCAGTTAATCAACTATCACATCAATAAATAAATTAATAAAGCTATTACATTTCTAGAAGTTTCTAAAAGGACAACTTTTTTGTGTGTGTGTGGATATTTTCTGACACTTTATTTTTATAATTTTACCAGGAAAGTAGCCACTGGTATCTTCAGACTTTGCATCTCTAGCACAAATGCTGTCATTGCCCTGAGGAGTGCATCTTCAGTCCCAGAACAAAAAGTATACATTGCCTTGTGTGTCTCCCACTGCAAGCTGCAAGGTAGAGTTAGGCCCAGGTTCCAGGCAGCTCACTGACCCTTTGCACCAGAACAGGCCCAGCAGGTGCATACTGGGTCTCTCCCAAAAAAGACAGTTTTTTTTTTTTTAAGGAAAAAGGAAATCTCTCCTTAGGTTGCATGTTATTTCTTTCAGTTACATCCTTTATTTTTAACTCGGATTTTTTTTTTTTTTACTGGAATAAATTTACTGTGTCAAGTTTCCATTACATACCATTCTTTACAGGTATTAAGAAAAAAAAAATCTTAATTTGACTTGGATCACTTGGATTTATAGGTACAAATATGGTTGTGATTCACTATCCCAACCATTATATTTGGGTTGTTCCTTTCTTGAAACCCTAGTTGTAGAAAAGTAACAAAACTATTTTATATCTGCTGGAATTCTTGTATCAGAGTCACGAAATAGAATATTGGGAAGCACAAACTACTGTGGTTAATTTCTTCTGCATGAACTCAAAATTTTGTGCGTGTGTGTTTTTTTTTTCTTTCTCTGTAATTCTAGGAATTAGCATTGTAAAACAGCAGATTTTAAAAAGACTTTGATTCACAAAGATTATCCTGAATTCGGAGATCTTTTAAATTTCCAGAGAGCCTGGCCATTGTGTTGTTCTTCTGGGAAAACAGTGCCCCAAACTTTGGGGGCAATGACTGTCCTCATCCAGAGATGCAAGCTCAGCCCTCTTGTGAATCCCAGGGCCAGCGAGATACTGTTTAAGAAATAAGAAGTCCATTTTAACCATCTGTACATCTTTGGAAGTTGTGAAACGCTAGAGCCTGTAGAAACTGACTTCTTATCCTGATTTGTAGGAAAATGTTTCTGTCTTATCAGAATAAGACTTTATGGTCTCAGCCCATTTCTCTTCCACTTTGTCTCTTCCCCAACTGCCTTCTTCCCCTGAAAGAGCCCACAGCATCCTAAAGCTATACAACCCTGCTCACGATACGTCTTTAAATGACTTCTATGTGACACATTCTCTTGTTATGAGAGTGTATCTTAAATGTTGTCTCCACTCCGTAAGGGAAAGAAGTGATGTAAGGAGGTGGAGGTGGTAACTAACCTCACTGTGATAATCACTTCTTTCTATCTATCATCTATCTATCTATCTATCTATCTATCTATCTACCTACCTACCTACCTACCATCTATCTATAAAACACATGTAGCAAATTATCATGTTGTACACCTTAATTTGCATAAGTTATATGTCAATAATATCTCAATAAAGCTGGAAGTAAAATGACTTCTACAGAATTTCTCTCAATTCCATTGGATGAGCCTTTGAGGTTTCATTTAGATGTGTAACATTTACAGGGACAGCCCAGGTGAAAGGATTTGGGGCTTTCCGACTTTCCTTCTTTGCCCTCGAGGGCAATGGATGGAAAGAGCTATGGTTATTAGCTCATCTTATTGAACGTAGGTTCCAAAGTATTTTGTTACAATTGAGATACAGAGAAAACATTGCTCCTCTGTGGGTAAATCTGTTTGTTCACTTATATCCTAGGATATTCAGCCTTACATGTGTCCTACCTAACTAGGGGAGAGGAAGGGGGAGGAAGGAATAAGAGAATTGTAAGGATCAGGTGTTGCAAGCACATTTCTGGTCATTTGTCAGGGTTGTAGAGTCTCTCAGTTCCATTCACATGGGTGGGTGGAGGAAACATAGGAAATAAAATGACAATGTTTCTGTTAGGAAATTAGGTGGTGGGGGAGAGAGAGAGAGAGACATACAAACCAACTGAGAGACACAGACGAAGAGAATCACAGAATGGGAGAGAGTGGGAAAGACAGAGGGGGAGCACAGACAAAGAGAGAGAAGAATGGATCCTGGTTTCATTTCAGGGAAGACGTTGCTTTCAAAGTTGCAGCAAAGAACATGGTGGATTAATCGACTTATGTTTAAAAGTGTAGGAAAGAGGGTATCAATTCAGACACTGTGTGTGCTCATGAGAAGGGAGATGGATGTACTTAACATGACCAGTGGACGACGGGACTAACACTTGGCAACAGGTGTTTGTCATTTCTAGTCGTTTTGGGATGCAAAGACATACGATTGTCCAAGGAATTGGTGGGAGACATTAATCCTCTGGGAACATTCTGCAATGATGATGAATGTTTATCGAGTACTTCGTGCATGGACATATCTGATACTAATCACTTGATGTCAGTTGACTCATGTAAACCTCATAGCATGGCTAGCAGGTGGGTACTGGAATTTTCTGAAACAGAAGTCCAGTGATAGTCAGTTAGCGAGGGATGAACCAGGATATTTAAACCCAAACAGTCAGGCTCCAGAGCCCTTCTTCTGTCACCAGGCTGTGCTGCCACAAGCTCTGGTTTCTCATTTCAAGTTCTCTCTCTGTAGGAAGCTGAGCCTTTTATCGTCCTTGGCAACGGTTTTTTATTTGCTTTGTAACACGATCTGTGTCGTATCGAGAGGCCTCCAGGTAACCAGGTCAGGACTCGGTGACCATTTCAAGACACAAACATCTCGTGTCTTTAGTGAGTAACAAATGGAAAATTGTCCTTGCTATTTTAGGTCACTTCTCTAAGTCAGAAGACAGGGGTGGTAGAGAAACTGGTGTCGTGGGAGTTGTCTGAGATATGTTCAGATGCAAAGGTTGATTTCGTGGCATTCAGTGCTGCTTGTAAGTCTGCACCAGGCCGCTGGGCCCTGCGTGGGGGGTCTCGGGGGCTGGTGAGGCCCACCGGTCCTGCCTTCCTGAGAACCATCCCGACTTGGAATTTGCAGAGGCAGCCTTTCTAAAAAGCTTTGCATTGAATTTTCAAGCTTGACTCTCCCCCATTCGATACCAAGCCCAGGAATTGGGTGGAGTGGGAAGGAATCCCTGAAAGCTCCTGGACCTGAAGCATCCTTCTGAGGTCTAACTTTCAGTTTCGCTCTCCTCCCTAACCCTGAATTGAAGTCATCTGGAGACGTGAACTCTGTAAGCCATCCCGGATGCTGTCCCTGCAATTCTGCCCATATGTTTATAGATCTATGAGGGGCTTAGAGAGAGTACAGCAGGGTTCTTCAAGGTGTGTGAAGTGTGTTCGGAGCAGCTCTGGCCCTGGTGTCTGATGGGGTTGTGATGGAAACGCAGAATCCTGGCCCTTCCCCCACCCACTGATTCAGCACAGCAGAGAGAGACTTTGGGAGAAGCCGGCTCTAAATGAAGCACCTCAGAGGATTCTTTGCACAAGATAGTTTGCAAACCATCCCTTGACGGGGTTGCTGGTTCACAGAGACAGACTTTTCACATGACGTTATTACATACATTTCTGCTCAAGTACTGCTGGGAAGGGTCCCTGCCAAGGTGTTGTGCCTGATAACAAACAGCTCCTGCCATGAGGGGGTTCCAAGCTCATCAAATGCCCTTTGCATTTGCATAAAATAAAGAGATGGGTGAGCCTCAAAACCAGGACAGATTCTCTCATTGGCCTTCTCTGCTTGTGCCTCCAAACTGGTAGACATGGGGTTTTTGAAATAGTATTTCCTTATTCAGATACATCATCCTTTCCTCTTTTACAGAGAATTTGACTCATAGAAACTTATTTAAACCCTTTTGAGAGTCTTTAGTACTAATCTGGGGTTTCCAAACCTTTAAAGAGGTCACAATGTTTATAATACCTTAAATCTTTGTAATTCCTTGCAGACCGTATGCGTAATTTTTTGTTCGTGCAAATGAAAACAGCCCTGACTTTGTGGGAAATTTCCACCAGGATTAATAGTTATATGGGGATGAAGTGATTAAAAACATTCTTTATTTTACTCATTTACAAGGAAGAAATACAACCCCCCGAAATGTCTGGTATTTTAATGGGAAGACTATGTATTTTGAGAATTAAAAAACAAACCAAAAACAAATCTTGTATTTCAGAGACATTGCACATGTGCAGAATGAGAGCTTTTCATTGACACCACGGGGTAAATTAAGAGTAGCCTTCCCTGTGCTGTTTTGCTTTCCTGATAGAGTTAATGAAGCTTTCTTTGATTTGGCCTTACAAGGGCCATCCCTGATGACCCTGTGACATCTGGGTTTCCAATGCAGGCCCACCTATGATGGTTAAACTGGACAGGAGCCTTGTAGAGATCGACATTGCTCATAGGCAGGATTCCCCAATACTGTGTGGGCCATACAGTAAACATATATTCAGTGTTTATCTAAAATTCAACCTTAACGGGCCCTATTGTCTTTTTCTTTGCTAAACCTGTCAACCCTAGTCATTGGAGAAAGGGGAGCGTAGTGTTTTAGGAAAGCAGGATTTTGAGAAGACTCATCTCACTGTTACTGGCACCCCCTTCACTGTTTCCGGAAGTGTTCTCTGCTGTCAGGTGCTGCAGTCCAGCCGGCCCTTCCTGGGAGCATGGTTTTGTTTAGGCGTTCCAGCTTGTCAGTCGGTGGCTGGCAGTCCGCACGTCTGAGCAGAGCCCCGCTTACAGCACTAGCTGTCGAGCCTGGATCTCCAGGGGCAAATCAGCTCAGGGTTCCCACCTCTTTATACCTTCAGAGCTTCTGCATGCTGAGGCTCATGGACCAACACCAGGCTTGTGTATCCTACACACACCTGCACGTACCCACACACACATCCCCTGCCTATGTGCATACATAATGCATTTACTTATCACTTATTGATGAGACACACTTTTCACATATTGTCTCATTTACTCTCACATCAGCCTTTTGAAAACAATGCTGTTTTCTCTATTTTTTGAATGAGATAGTTAAGGCTTAGAATGGTCAAGTAACTTCCCCATAGTTCATAAAGATTCAAACACAATACCTACTACAAATCTCAAGCTTTTACATCTGTTATATTGTCTCTCTCTCTCTCTCTCTCTCTCTCTCCCCCTCTCCCTCTCTCCCTCTGTCCCTCAACCTCTTTCTCTTCCATTCTTCTTATATGCCCACCCCATTCTGCACTTCATGTAAATAAATAAGGTCATAATAACTTACTGTGAAATAAGAGCTGCCCTGATCTTGGGGTCAGGCTGTCTGCTGGGCTCTGTTATCAGGGGGCAAGTTAGCGAATCTTTCTGAGACTCAATTGTCTTAGTCTTTAAAACTGGAATACAAATACTGACTGCCTAAGTTTAATGGAATGATTAAATGAAGACAGAACCAAAAGGTGGAATACAGAAAACAAAGCAGAATGTGGGGTAGTGGGCGAAGGAGGTTAATCATCCCAGGGACTTGGATGAAGTGCTGTCATATCCGAGCCTGACTTTTCCGGGAGTTTTCTGGAAGCCTCAGTGACAAAGCACAGCTTGAGGCGCAGTGGTTGAGGCCTGTGAGACACCGCGGCCTGTGGGTTTTCATATATGGAAGCTGTGCGCACAACAGCCTCTGCCTTCACCATGGGAAGAGGAAGGTCAACGCTGAGCATTCCTGGGAATTCCTTGAAAATCTCTGGTTCATGACTAAGAAATATTTATGTTCTTCATAGAATATACAGTTGCTTTTCTGGGCTTCCCTGAGGGGGAAAACTGTCTCCATCAGTTACTTTTATTTTATTTTCTGAAAACAATCCAAAACAAAAAGCAATCTGAGCCAATATCTAAAGGCGAAGGGTTCTGGACTTGAATAAAATGTTGTTACTACAGTTCTCTCAGTAAACTTGGCTGGGTCATGTCACCTCTCTGGGCCTCTCTCCCACATCTGTACAGAAAACGCATTAACGAAGGAGCTCCGTGAAGCTGTGTATGTTGTACTTCTGCCTCGTGCCTTGCCTTGTGCTGGGTGCCCACCCAAGGGACAGCCAAGCCCTCCCTGTGACAGTGGGGATGGGGAAGGGACAGTGTGGGGACAGAACCACGTAACTCAGTAATCATTAGTAGTGCTGCATCAGACAGTGGTGACTCGCTGTGAGGAAAATAATGCCGGCGGGGAACAGAGTGTGATGGGGGCTGGAGAGCCAGGAGGCAGGCCCAGACATAGCACAGGAGTCTTCTAGGAGGAGGTGACATTCAGCAGACATTTGTATACTGTGAAAGAGCCAGTCAGGACCGTTGGCAGGAATCATGTCACAGGCAGCCCTTTGGAGAGTTGCTAAGGAGAGTGGGGTGGGGAGGAGGTCAAGGCAGGGAGGAATTTGGGCTTTGCTGCAAAATGTGGAAGCAACAAGAGAATGCCTCTACTGGGTCCTTGAGTTCAACTCATAAACACCTTTGGTCTTCTCCCCATTCTAGTTGTATTATAGGTGTAGTGTGTATTTGTGTGTGTGTGTGTGTGTGTGTGTCTTTGTCTTTATATATATGTTTTGTATTCTTTTATGAGATGGTGAGTCAGGGGCAGCCAGAAGAGGAAGAAGAAAAGCTCAGCAAATCCCCACAAAGTTGATTCTATTCCGAGGTCCCAGGGACAGGAGCCAGCACACTGCACAGGACATGTGGGAAAGACCCCAGGGTGCCCAGGAGGCAGAAGACAGGAGAGGGGACAGTGCCCAGGCGATGGCCCCTCCTGGAGTTTCCTCGGGAAAGGCAGGGAAGGGTGAGCACTTTAGGACTGGCTAGTGTGAAGAACTGTGGTGGGCTTTGGGCGATAGGAGTGGTCCCCAGTGGCCTGGTACCTGGCCCTGTGATGCCGGTTGTCGTCTCCTGAGGTACCTGGGCCAGACAGAGGGGGCGTGTCTCTGGTTGGCGAGCAGACATACTCCCTGCTGCAGGGCCCTTTGCTATCTCCGAGAATTGGAGCCTGACAGTTTTTTTCTTTTTCTTTTTCAGAATTTCAAAACATCATAATATATAAAAATCTTTAAAAAATGACAGTATACTATATATCCACCCCCTGAAGTTAACTACGTGTCAGGTGCATGGGACAGGCACAGGTGCCCTCGGTTTTCCTGCATTGCGGACAAGTCCCTTATGACTGGTGTTGGGGGGATACATACACGCTGCTACTTCTGCCACTATTACCCACCCCTGTACCCATCTACCAGGGCACGGCATCAGCAGGGGAGTTGGAACCTGCTGGCTACTGGGGTCCAATGCTCTAGACTCCCCTCTGACACTCTTATAATCCATGTTTTGTAACGTAGACCAGAAAGTTAGAACAGATTTTGCAAATCAGAGGAGAATGGGCATCCAAGGATTGCGGAGCGGTCTAGTCAGAGTGATGGTTTTCATGGGACACTGGCAAACCAACAGTGCACAGGAATGGGCGTGGGTGTGAGAGTGAGAGATGGCTGATGGGAGTCAAAGGTGGGAGAAAGAACTTGGCACCCAGGGAAGGCGTGGAAGTGAAGTGGCCTGGCTGCTCAAAGACTTCAAAGGAAAAGCAGTGTGACGTGGAGCCCAGGGCTGAGAGTTTCGGAAGAGTTAGAAATAGGAGGACAGCAAATGTGTGAAACTTCAGATAAACAGTGAGAATCAATTTGCCCTCCCGTGCCCATTTGCCTTCTGGTGTTCCTGTGTGCAGTAACCTGGCATGGGCCACGCGGTACGAATGGGTCCTTTTCTCAGGCATTTGCTGTATCTGCTGTAGGAGCATTTCCTCCTGTGTGTTCTGGACCCTTCCTTGACTCGCAGTAACACAGACAGACTGCAGAAGGGCTTTGTCAGAGAGGGGCTTACCCAGAGGACACCCCCGCTCTACGCGTTTGCAAAACTACACAGAAGACCTGAGGACAGAGGAGAAAAAGGACGATTTGTTAATTCCCCGAAGGCATTGACTGTGGTTTGTGCGTGGACTGCACAGCATATCCATTTTGGTGCATATTTTGTGTATTTGCCAGCAGGATTAAAGTTAGAGTGCTAACCACAGGAAAAGGACAGCAAAAACAGCCAAACTCTGATCTATGCAAAGCGAATGAGTCACTCGACATATGTTTGGTGTTTCTGCCTTATTTTAAATTGAATTCCCGACAGTGTAATAAAAATACCAAACAACTGATATGAAGGGTAGAAGAGGGTGAGGTTAATTCAAATTCATTGAGACCAACAAGATTATTCATGGGAATCCAAGCAACCATTGCCCTGTGATTTGTCCAAGACCAGGCTGGTGAAAATATCATTTCCCTCATCTCGATGACCTTTAAGTTGGGGTTTTCTTCTAAGTTGGGTTTATTTTTCTTTCATCAGTGAAGAGTGCGGTTTCAATGAAATTTTCTTATGGCTTCACTTAGCTGCTTCTAAGAATCAAGAATAAACATGGAAAGATGATTTGCAGGGGGCACTATCTTCTCTTTTGACGCAGACATAAGAAGTGTCATATGGTGAAGCTGCTCTCATCAAGGGCCACGCCATCCACTGTCTCCTCCCTTCCCTTAGCTTCTCAGGTCTCATTCCTGCTCCCCGCTCTCCCACTGACACCCCGGCGTGTGTGTCCATATGTTTTCCATGCTTACGTAATTCAATTATAAAATTGTATAACCTTCGTCTACAGGAAGGTATTTCAGGTTTGGCACACTGGACATTCTGGGTCAGGTGATTCTTTGTCGTGGGGACTGTCCTGTGCAGTGTAAGACGTGAAGCTGCACCCCTGGTCTCCCCCCACTAGATGCCAGTAGCACACAGCCTTCGCCCCCCCACCCCCCATTTTGACAACCAAAAATATCTCCAGACGTAGTGGCAAAATCACTCCTGGTTAGAAACCACTGATATGAAGGCTAGTTTTACAATTAACTCATTTTTACGAAATCAAAACCCAAACCACTATTATTTTATACACTTTTCTGTACCTGGCTTTTTCCAATCAAAAAGCATTGACAGATTTCTTCTAAGCCATCTGGTATAATGCTATTTAATCATCTCTAATGATTGCTTAATATTCTGTGGGGTAGATATAGCTTTGTCCCATAGGCCTATTTCACCATTCTTTTATCAATGGGTATTAACATTGTTTCCAGTTCTTAAACTCCTGAAACCAGTGCTGCAATGAGCACCAAGATCTGTACGTTTTTGCAGATTCCCAGAAAGGGAACTGCAGCATATGTACTTTTAATTGTAACAGATGTTGCCAGGTTGCATTTGGAGAAAACTGTAAAGGCTATCAATTTTGTAAGACTGATATTATTTTAAAACTTTAATGGATGAGTCTAGATAGAAGTGATTTTTTAAGTGATTTCTGAGTATCAAAAGAAATATGAGTAAATTGGAAAATTTGCTCCTTTTCACTCCTAAAAATTACAACTCTTTGTTCAAGAGGAAGTTCAGATTACTATTTTAATTATCAGATCTTTCAAATGTCTGCTTTGTCAAGGTTTTGAGAGAAGACATCAATTAAACAATGAACAACCATGAAGAATACTTGTGTGACTGTAGAGTGTTACTTTTTCCATAATCAGTATAACACATGTTAAGTATTTCAATGTCATAAATAAAAATGGAATAGAGGGCTAGATTAAAGTTGTATTAAGTAGCAGAATAATAAAATATACCTAGTGAGTTTCTTTAGCACTAATGGTTACCTGAAACTCTACAACTAACCTCATTAATAAAGTCATACAGTATATAAGTAATACATCAGCATTAAATGATTAACGAAAATAATTCTCCATTGGATACTTCGCACATTTTAATATACTATTTTACTCCCAGGTCACCAGGTCCAGGAAAGATTTTAAGCAACATTATTTCATTTGTTCTCCTTTTTCTCCCCTTCAGAGAGTTATCTGGTGAAAGAAAACAGCTAAACCTGGCTTCTGAATTCCAAGATCACACCGCCCAAAGGTAAGGAAATTAAGATGCTGTTTTTTGGCATACTTGCTGGACTCAGCAAGTCTGGCATTGCAAGTTGTTGTTTCTGATGGGTATTTTGTGGTAAGTAGACACTGTCTTGTGTAAATCGATGCTGCTGGGTCTTTCTCTGAATTTGTACTGAGCCAGGGGGAAGGATAGAGCTAATTTAAAATCAAACAAAGTGTTTCTCTCATTTTCATTAGGTTTACTTTTTTTCTTTTTTAATGGACCTCCTCTAATGCATAAATGTTGCAAACTCTAACTGGTGTTGAGCTTCTGGGTTACAATGTATCAAAAGTGACTCCCTGGCAGCTGTTGGAAGTAGGAGTGTGAGGCCTCGGTGCCAAGTCTCTGCTGAGCTTGCCTGCTTTTGCTTGAAGCCTCTTGAAGGTCTTGTTCTTTCATTTTCGCTCAGGTGATGTGCTTGGACTTCTCCAATTCCTCCTTTGTTTTACATTGTTTCTCCCACTATGAGATTCTTTCATGTCACTCATATTTGTTTTTTGCTATATGCCAATTTGCCATGGAATGATTGCATTTGTTATATTTTTGTGTGAGTCTTAGCATGATTTTAGTTCCAATGTAAATGACAAACATGTCACACACACAAAAAAATATGGAAAAAGACATTTAAAACTATCCCCTAGTTATTTCAAAAATAGCAAATACTGTTATTTTGTTACCAATTTCATATGCTTTTTTTCATATTACACATGCAATTCGACATTCTGACTTTAAATAGCTTATTTTAAATAGCTTACTTTTTAATTTAATATGCAATACATACAAAATTCAAACAAAACACTGAAAGTGATTAAATGAAACAAGTATGTCCCTTCCTCCTTTGCCCCATGACAACTAATGCCTTTTCAAGGAAACAGCTGATGTTTCTGGTTTTCTAATTTACTGGACCTTTGTGATTATTCACATTGTTTATGCTCTGTTTCTATGTTAAACAACAGTTTCATGAACATCCTTGCGCATATTGTTGTTTCTCCTAAGTGTGAGTATTTAGGCTGAAAGAAAAGGCTCCCACTTAGTGTCCAAGGTGAAAACTGATTTGTTGCTTGCTAAAAAAGGGAAAAGAGTTCCTAGGATGCAGTTCTATTAAAGCAAAGCAAAAGCTGATCTTATATAAGGTTTGGGGGAGCACTGAGTCCACAAACTGACAAACTCTCAGAAATGAGAGCATTTAGGGATCCGTTGGCCTTCAGTTGCGAATCTTGCCGTGGTGTGCGCCTGTTGTTTTGTGTCTGGCGGTAAGAAGTGCAGTTCCTAAATCGAATGGTCACTGATTGATCGGAATACCTTTGAACAGTGTTATAGTGGTGACTTGTTTATATGTTGGGACTATGGGCAAAGAACAGTCATCTTTTTCCTTTCTTGGATTTGGAGTACAGGAACTTTAGTTTTTCGTCTGCATGAAAATTCACGGGAATGGATTTGCTGTGTCAGACGGTATGTGCATTGTATATTTCAATTGACTTCCATGGAGGTTTACCAATTTACACTCCAACCACCAACGGATGACAGTGTTTTTTCTCCCACAACAGTGTGTCATCATGTTTTTGATCTAGGTTAACATGATGGTTGAATACAGTATCTTCTTGAAGTTTTAACTTGTCTGATTTTTAGTATAAGTGAAGCTGAGAAACTTTGTACATGATTAAAAGCCATTATGTTTTATTTTCTATAAAATTTTGCTAATATCTGCTCATTTTCAATGGAGTTTTTAAATACTGAGTTAAGGACACTTTATATATTAATTAGCCCTTTACTTTAAGAGTTGTAAATATTTTTCATATGTGTTCTTTGTATTTTGATTTTGTTTATGATATTTATTCAGGGGAGAGGGTACATAAAAGCATGCTTTTAGATAGTTGGATCAATCAATGTTTTATTGTCTAGGTTTTATATTATAGTTGGAAACACTTCATTTTGAGATTATAATATTTTTTATGCTTTCACCTATTACTTTTATGGTTTAATTTTTCATCCACTCTTTTGGACTTCATATTTGCGTTAAAAAGGGGGAATTTTAATGGGAGTTATTTAGTTGTCCCAAAACTACTTGTTGGAGAATACATTTTGTTTTCCGTTAATTTAAACAACCATCTCTGCCCCAAACTAAATTTCCATAAATACATTAATTTATTTCTGACTTTTCTCCTCTGTTCCGTTGATTTATATGTTGTTTTTTCCATTTAATGTGATAACACGTGCACTTTTCTGTTTGTTGATTGTGTTTCCTGCTTGTCACTGTGCTATTTACATTAAACAAACATTCTGTAATTTACTCAACAACTTTCCTTCTGATTGCCCTTCATTTAACTTTGGAGACATTTACAAATCAGCCAATTCATTTCTAAAATTTCACCTGTTTATTCCACAATCAACCTCCTGTGAGAGCTATTCTCTCAGCTGGCCCTTGTCTGGCTACCATTTTTCATCTGCTAATGGCTCTTTCACGCGTCCAGCTTGTACATCTTCGGTGAACATTGTCTCACCCATTTAGGCCTTTAAGTCAGCTCGTAAGGAAAGACTGGCACAAATCCTTCAACAACCAGGCATCTGCCATGAAATACAAAACAAAAATGTGTTGGATCTTTAAATTTTCCATTGAACTAGGGCATCTGACACTGAAAGAGAACTATTATACTCAGGTCCAAGTGCTGGTTGAAATTAGCTGCATATATGACTTCATTTTCTTAGGAATATACTTGCACTAAAATCAGTTACTTTTTGTGGGTGATTCAGAAACACTAATTGAACCACCATGGTACCAACTTTGTAGTGTGTGTAAGAATATGTAGGTATGTGAGTGTGTGTGTGTGTGGGGGGGTGTTCCCTAGACAATAACACTAACATGTATGTGTTTCCCAGGGGTGTTCTCATTTTTATTTGTCATATGAGATATTCTATTGATTTATATTGAAAGAGAGAAGAGAGTTATTAGCAATTCCTTTCCATGGCCACTGAAATGAAGTTCCAACTCAGAAACACATTTCTTTTTCCTGGACCTCAGTTTGTTTCACTTCTTAGTGATGGACACATGTAAAGCCAGGCAATTTAAGCAACTCCATTTCTCTCTATATATATCTCAAAGAAACCTTCCTTTATAGGCATCAGGTGGTTTCTCAAATTTATTTTAAAATACAAGAGTCAGAATTTCTATTGGGGATTATTTGTTACGTAAGCAAAATTAGGTTCCCTCTTATGAGCCCCAAAGTCTTCACTGGCTGTACCTCCATCTTCTTACACTCAATCTTCTACTGTCTGCGTCGCTATTGGCCACAGAGAGTAGGAGTTACTCACCCAAGATCATATGACAAGTCACTGGTGATAAAAAGAAGTGACGAGTGAGTAGGATAAATGTCACCATTGTAATGAAAAGTCATATGTTACGTGAGGTAATTGTTATGAATCATCGTGTAGGTTCAGTCGACTCCAGTAAACACAATTGCATGTGGCTCTTTAAATCACTCTCACCATAGAATAAAAAAGAGGAGAATAAAGAATAAAGAACAACTGGTTAGATAGATGCCTTCCATTTTGTTTCTGCTTTAGGCAAGTATCATCATTCTCGGATAACTCCGAAAAAAATCATTGCTTTCTTTGCTCCCGTGACTTTGCTCTATTCTCCTTCCAAAGGTCTGACAGATGGAGGAGATCAGTGGAGGAGCATGGAAACTCAGAAAGTGCTTGTAGACTCTACATAGAGATTGTCTAGTCCTCACAGCCAGTGTTTTTATGATACCAGACTGTCCTTTCTGCAATAGTCAATGGTGTCTCAAACTGGAGAATCTCTTTAAATTTCATGAAATGTGATGTTGGCAAAACTCATCTCGGGGAAATAAAATGTAATGGTGATCAAATAAGGGAACTCTTCATGGGTTGGGGAAGTGGAGGTGGACAGGAGAGCACAGAGCAGATCCTAAATATAATAGAATGGCCTTGAAACCTGCCATGTTGCTCCATCACAGAAAAGACTCCCACGGGCCTGAGGTCCTCTAGGCTCCAACTTCTGCCTCTAGGATAGGAAGTCAGACTGTGTCCAATAGCTGCCGTCTCGGACAAGGTTAACAAAGTCTAGGTAGGTGGGAGCTTGTCCTTCTTAGGGATTCTCTGGGATAAACAGTAGTTTCCCCATAAAGGGTCAAAAATACAGGAGTAATTCAGGAACCAGGCAGAATCAGTTCCCCATGGCAATGCTTTCTCACTAGTTTCTAAAAATGTATAATTCTGAGCCACAGCTCCAGAGTCTGACCCGGTAATTCTGGGGTACACTTTGCTAATGTCTGTTTTGACAAATGCCCTAGGTGTTTCCAGTGAAGGCTAGCGTTCCGTCGCTCCTGGCTGTTTGGGGTTGAGTCTGGTCACACCATGATGATATGATAATATGACCCACAGTAATGATGAAAAGTGATTCATTTTCAGGTGATGGTTTGAATTTTGTCACTTCCACATCTTATAGATTTATATGTCAATTCACATCAATGTGTATATATAAATACCTCCAAGCAAATAACAAATGCACAGTGCTGTGTGTGTGGGATTTATCTGTATGATATGTTTTTGTAAAAAAGTCGTGTTCTCAAGTTTTGATGGGCATCCATTTAGAATTCCTAGTTTTCCTAGAGAAAATGGAGGGGGTTTCTGAATGGTTCACCTTAAGACCCCAAAGGGCAAAGAACAGAATGAAGGCCAAACAATGATTTCATTATACAAATGGAATGGGAAGAGGCAGTGAAATTCTACCCATCCCTGAGGACAGACTCCATTTGAGGTTAGAGGAGCAGGCTGGAGTGATGTCGCGTTCATGGCTCCATAACCATCACTCCTGAGCAATTGTCGACGACTTATGACTATGGATGAAAGAATCATCAACACAGTGTTGAGCTTGAAACCCCTCTGTTGGGTGCATCAAAAGTAAAATAGACAATTGGTCCAGATGGCTCATCCCTTGGTGCACAGTGAACAAGGGGTAGCTGAATAGGTGAGTGAGGTCAGCAGTGAAGACCAAACAAGAGCATCAGGAATGGCTTTCACAGTTTTAGGGACAGACTGGTAAGTACATTAGGTGATGTCACAGAAGATCTGTGATAAACATGTCGAAAGCAACTGGCTCAGGAAAGTTCCAAATGCAATAAAGAGCGATTCCTTTTATTTTCAAGGCCTATTGAAGTTTAGAGGCAGTTTCCACTTTTTAACAGGCTCTGTGATGTCTGCGTTAGTGATGAGGGAAAATGAAACTGGCTCTGTACTGTTGGGACGTCTCAGACAGCACCAGTCTGGCTCACCATCTCATTCACTCACTGCAACTCAACTCATGTTTGCGGAGGATCAACCCCGTGTAAGGCAAAGAGTCAGGGGTATGGAGGCCAGTGAATGACCTCTGACAGTGAAATGGGGGGGCTGGCAGCTTCATGACACCTGTATGTGCCTCATCTCTTCTTTCCTCTTCCGCAAGTCTGTGATGAAAGCTGGGGAAAGACTTAGAAATTAACATTTTGATCGTTAAAACGAAATCATGGCAATAAATTAGACAGATATCGGTGAAAGTGAACATTTTTTAAAGCGGGGAGGTCCCCATTCTGTGGCTTCACTTTTCAGGATGGCCACACACACAGCTGACATAAGAGAACTGCCAATAAACCATTGCCAATTACTCACGCAGACACCCTTTTTGAATAAGAATGGCACATTTTAATTGCCTTTAAGTAAGATGCTTTGTCTTTTTATTTTTTCCCTCCCACCTAGATCCCATCAGCACTTACCCCAGTGCTGGCCTGAGTTTTAATAGATTTCGTCCTAGAAACATTTATGTATTAATAATAGTAAAGATAAATTATACTTGCAAGTGCTTTTCCTACATTCATCTCCATAACAACTTACTGGGATAGGCAGTGTGAGTATTATTATCTGTACTTTATTGAGGAAGAAACAAAAGCACAGTGAAGTCAGGGGATTTCCCAAAGTTTTCAGGGGTGACTCAGGACTCCAGCTTTGGTTTTATTTATTTGACAATATCCTATCCTGCATTTAATAAACCAAGCTGTGCTATAACATAAAACGCTTGGTGCGAAGGCTGTTTGCATGGATTCTGTTCCTACAAGCTGTGTGTTCTTGACCTTGACACTCAGTTTACTCATCTCTAAAATGACAGAAATAGTAGCTACTTTGTTGCAAAGTTTTGGTGAGGATCTGCTGATAAAATGCATGAGGAATTGCTCTGACATTTGTATACAATTCGTTCTTAGAGTCCTGAATGGATTTCAACAGGTGTATAAGACCTTTAACTTTATGCAAAATTTGTTGCTTATTTGTATATAATGCAGTTGTCTGGGAAGAGTGCTGAAAATTTTATAAGATTTTTCAGCTATTTCTGTGATTATAAAAATGAGAAGTATTGCCAAAACTTGGGGCACTGGGGGCAAAGAGGAGAGCCCAAGGCAGATCCTAAATATAATAGAACGTCCTTGAAACCCGCCACGCTGCTCCATCACAGAAAAGACTCCAATGGTCCTGACATCCTTTAGGCGCCAACTTCTGCGTCTAGGATAGGAAGTCAGATTGTGTCCAGTAGCTGCCGTCTCGGACAAGGTTAACAAAGTCTAGGTAGGTGGGAGCTAGAAGTTACTAACGTTATGTGTAACTGTGTCTTTTCTGATTTTATAGTGTATTCCTTATAGAAAATGTGGGAAACACAGAAAACCACAAAGATGAAAATAATAGTCATCTGAAAACATACCATTTAGAGAAAACCCATATTACAGTTTTGGCTGACGTTGCCTTTCAACTTTTTCCTTTTTAAAAAATATAAATCAAAATTTTTTTTTTTTTTAAATTGGAGGGGCAGTACAGTTACATATGCATATAATACTTATAGTTTATGTGCATATATGTTTGCAGGTTTGATATCATTCTAAATATTTGAACATGACCTAACGGTGTAATAATTTTTGCACAATATTTAATGCCTGACTTAAAACCTCTATATACGTAGTTTTTTCACAATTTCTATACCTAATACTCTGTTGTACTTTCAGATTGTTTCTATTTCTATCATTTTTACTATATTGTAATAATATATTCATAACTTTTATGTTTTCTAAAATCAACATGTATGTCTGTTACTTTTCAAACAAGATGGTCAACTAATAAGTATTTCATTCTCCCTGGTGAATTTTAGCATTTCACTGCCATGTTTTAAAAAAAATCCTGCTGGTATTTAAAAAAATATTAATTATGCCAATTAATTATGTGTGTGTGTGGGGGAGAATTTTCCTCTTTATGCTTTTATCCCAGAATATGGCTTATCTTTTCTTTTATTCAGGTTTTCTTTTATATCCCTCAGTTAAGTTTTATAATTTTCTTTACTGCTCATAATAACTTGCCTCTTTCTTTGCAATATTTATAGATTGTCATTTATTCTTTAAATTTTTTGCATTGCTAGAACTTTCAGAATGATTTTGAAAAATAGTGGCTATAGCAGGTATCACATCTTTTTCAAGCATTAATGTGGGTATTTCTAGTGTTTCAGCATTAAGATGATTAGCTGAAAGTGAGCGGTGGCGGTCTCTACCAGGGGAAGGAATATTGATTTCTACCCCTCACTTATTAAAAGATTTTGAGAAAATCAGGAGTAGATGCTGAATTATCAAATGCATGTTGGACTCTAGTGAGTTAATGTCACTGTAACTCCTTTCTTGACTAATGCAGCAAGTTGTTTTGGGATCTCTGTAGTAAATCCTCCTTGCATTCATAGAATAAGTTCTTCTAGATCATTTTTAGAATACATTTCCAAATTAAGTTGCCAATATTTTATTTAGAATTTTTCATCTACAATCATAAAGGAGATTGGCCCACAGTTATATTTTTCTGGGCTTTTTCACTTTTTCAAATATCAATGCAAGGATTGGCATAAGATATTGTAAAGTCTTCCATCTTTCTCGACAGGAAATTTTATAACTATAAAATTTTCCTCCCTAGTTATTTCTTCATTCAGCTTTTCTGCATATTCTATATTTTCTTTAAAAGTCGTCTATTTTATTTTGTTTTCTAAATTATCAGAATAGGATTTTATGCATTTTTGACTTGTATCTTTGGTCATGTCCATTTCCTACTCCCAATTTTAAATATTTATATTTCTTTTCTATTCAGTTAGACCTGCTAAATGTTTGATCATAACTTATTTCTATACAGAACTAGATCTTAGATTTATCTATTCTATTATTTATCTGTTTTCTAATTCATTCATTTCTGCTGTTATTTTCTTCTCCTTTGGTTTACTTAAGTTTTCTTCTTGTTTTTCCTTTTTTTTTTTTTTTTTTTTTTTTTTTTTTTTTTTTAGTGAGTTCTTCTTCATGTTCGTCACACACTTGAATGCCTATTTCACAACACATTTATTTCAGGAAGCACTCTGAGCATTTCTTTTTTTTTTTTTTTTCTTTCTTTTTTTTCTTTTTATTAAATTTATTGAGGTGACAATTGTTAGTAAAATTACATAGATTTCAGGTGTACAATTCTGTATTACATCATCTATCCATTTTTTAATTAAACACTTAGTTTAGTAATTTTTTTTCTTTCTGGTTTCCTAATAAAAGGCTTACAGGTTATGAATTCTCTTTAGTGTATGACTTTGTCAGCATTCCAGATATTTTGATAGATGATGTCTTCAGTCTTGTTATTTTCTTAATAATCTTTCATGGTATGTTTGATTTTTTTTACTGCAATTCTTTTTTTTAGGGAATCATTTGTGTTGTGAGAATTTTTGCTTATATTTTGTCCACTTTTTGAGTTTATGAGTATAATGTATGACTACTTACAAACATTCTTTGTAAACTTGATAGGAAATATGTCTTCCTGTTCTCTTTAAGGCACAATAATTGCTTAGACCCAATAAATCAATCTTGTTATTATCTGGAAACTCGCTCTTTTTTCCCCCCACCTATAGGGTATATATATTTGCATACTTCACTTGTAAGAGTCCCAGGAAGGAAGATATAGTTAGTTAAATCTTTCACTACCCTAGTGTTTCTGTCAACTTCTCTTCATGCCTCTAATAGTTTGTGATCATTATATTTTGAAGAATATCATTTGGAACATAAAGATTTATGGCTTTAATGTTTTCTGTCTGGATTTCAATTCTCCATTGCCTGAAAAGAATATGACAACCCCTGTTTTCTTTTATTATATTCATTTTATTTCTTCTTGCCTTTAGTTGTTATATGTTTGCCTAATCATTTAATGATTCTTACCTGTCAATTTAAGTGCCATAGCTTTTAAATAATATTAGGTTGAATTTGATTAGTTTACTGTGTGAGGGAGGGTATATTTTACAACGTAGATTTCATGAGGAGTATATATTATTAATGATGTAATTGTGCTTATTCCCTTTATCTTGTTTTATGCTTACTTAAAAAATTCTTCCTGTTTCTTTCCTAGTAATTTCTAATATATATATATATATATATATATATATATATATATATATATATATATATATATATATACACACACACACACATATATATGCTATGTTTTCTTTGCTTTTTCCTGAAGTGGTTTTGCTTTAAATTCTAATAATTTACCATAAGTTGTTAAAATGCTCATGTCAATATATATGAAACTATCAACACAAAAAAATGAAGCACTTGGTGACTTAGAACTAGCAAATATATCATTATTTATATATTGAGTTTCTGAAGAGAAATTTGGGGCTGTACTGTATATAGTATAAGAATAAAATAGAAGTATCTAATACTCAATCAGAAGAAAAGATCATGTTATTTTCCATTTTTGTAAAGACTTATAATGACTAGTAGGGAAGACATTGACTGCAGAAAATGTTAAATGACTCTGTTTTTAAAACATTTTTTATTTTCATTGGTGCACTGTTGACATCAGAAAGCCCTGGGAGTGGCTTCCTCATTCCCATAAAGGTTTAGAGAAATGGGAAGGGGTCCTCATTCACCCAAATGCCTGTGGGGATGGAGAGGAGACCAGGGCCTTTGACTGTGAGACAGTGTCTGCTCTTGCTGAGTTAATAGTCTTAATAGACCTTCTTTGATAAGGTTATCAGTTCTCTGATTCTCGGGACTTGAGAGAGAGGCTTCCTTATACGGGGGTCAAGTTAGGAGCTGAAGAATTGTGGGCTCTGAGTCCCAGGCCTGGCTCTGCTGGAAGCCAGCTGTGTGGACACTCTTAGCCTCCCACCTGTCAGATGATAATGGTGAACTAAATGAATCCTTAGGCCTCATTTGTTATAGAAATAGAAATATATTTATGATCTGACTGCAAACAAGCAGTGATGATAGACATCTAGATGGTACAGTATTGACATAATAATAATAATAATAATAATAATAACAATAATGGCCAAGCTCTTACTGTGCCAGGTTTACTAGATCTCACAGCCACGCTGTGATTATATTCATGGCTTCTCCATAGCTGAGGAAACTAAGGTTCGAGACACAGGCCTTTATGAAAGTCACACAACTAGTTCCTGGAAGAGCCCGATTTCAAACCATGGTCCTTCGAGACCCTCCGCCAGTATGTGCAATCTCTGCTTTGCAGCCTGCACCAGGGCAGAGCGCATGGGTAGAGCTCATTGGTCACTAGGATCCTACGATAGGAACCAGCGAATAAACATGAGAATGTTCGCCAGCAAACCAGGTGACCTCCTGAAGGAGGAAGGCCCTGAATTAAAGGGCTTGGTGAGTCTGAATGAAAGGACAACACAGGGCAGGGTGAGACCGGAGAGAGGAGGACAGATGGCCCTGCTGCTGTTTTTACTTAGCATGACACCTGGCAGGGAGATGCACCTGGTCATGTGCATACCTGGTCTTTAGATTTACAGGGATTATTTGAGTATGAACAAAATTTAGAATTTTCCCAAAGTTTTCACAATGGCCATGCTCCAAATAGTGAATTGTATGAAAACATTTCATAGGGATTTGGTCTGTTTTTATGTGTCTGTAATGGGCAACTGAGAGTAACCGTGTCCATGCCATCAGAATGCCCACCATAGGATCCATGGATGTAACCTTACTTGGCTATAGGGTTCTTGCAGATGGTCAAGTTAAGATGAAATCATTTGGGTGGGTCCTAATCCAATCTGACTGGCATCCTTATAAAAAAGAGGGGCATTTGGACACAAACACAGAGGAAAGACAACGTGAAAACACAGGGAGAACGCCATCTACCAGCCAGGGAACGCCTGAGACTACCAGAAGCTGGGAGAGAACCCTAGAAGAAAGTCTCCCTCTCAGCCTCAGAAGGACCTACCCTGCCCATGCCTTAATCTCAGACTTATAGTCCCCAGAACCGTGTAACAATAAATTCCCACTGTTTAAGCCACCCAGTGTGTGGTACTTTGTCATGGCAGCCCCAGCCAACTCATACAACTGTTTTACTCCCAGTTGAACCATTGGGCTGTAAATTGTAACAGTGGTAACTATCAGTAAGGTTCAAGCCAGGCAGTTGAGTCACTTGTCTCAGCAGTCACTCTTAGGGAACAGGACTAGACTGCATTGCTGAGTTGCTCTTAAACCAAAATACTAAGAACTGTATAAGCAGGTTCGTACAGAGGCCACTCTCCATAAGGTTCCTTGCGCAAATGCTGCTGGAGTTTGGTTACCCGAGGTTTGGTTTCTTTCTTGTCGTCTCTTCTGATAGTTCAGGCCATTCCAGGCTATGGTTTCCCTTACATGGTTCATTATGAAAGTAAACAGCACCCCCACTGTCCCGCAAACACATGATATAATTTTG
This sequence comes from Rhinolophus sinicus, assembly GCF_057876585.1. Taxonomy (NCBI): domain Eukaryota; kingdom Metazoa; phylum Chordata; class Mammalia; order Chiroptera; family Rhinolophidae; genus Rhinolophus; species Rhinolophus sinicus. The sequence goes on from NC_142517.1 coordinate 8,280,522, forward strand.
ACCTTACTATCTCTATTTTTTCCATATACTATGTATTAAAATCAACGAAGAATTTTACCTCATGGTCTACTTAAAAGAACAACACGTTATGTTTAATTATGCTCTGTCCAGACAGATTTCTTCTTTTAAAGTAAGTTCACTGAGGTTATGGAAAAATCTGCTTTGCTGCAAGCCGGTGGGTTCCAACCAGCGCAGCCCCACAATGCGAGCGCCTCCAAGCCTGGATTCCACAGGCGACTCGTGTGCTCACGGGAACTGGAGGGGAGTCACCCCGCTGCTTTGGTGGTTTGCTCCAGTCCTGGCTGTTTGCCATGGGAGCCAATCAAACAGCTGAAATTAAAAGGAAGGATGGAAAAAGACCAAAGAAAGGAGAAAGGATGCAGGAAAGAGGGGAGGAAGAGAAGAGAAGAGAAAAGAGAAGATTTGAAAGGGGGAAAAGGAGAAGGGGAAAATGAGAGACAAGAAAAAGATAGCCAGAGTGAAATTCCAGAGGACTCTCGCAGCTTTTTGTGTGTCTGTGATACCTATCTGAGAACACACTAAACCCATTCTCTTTACCGTGAGACTAAGAGTATACACTACTGTGGATATTTCAGTTTTAAAAGCGCGATGAGACCTGATAGCGATACCACATTAAACACATCTCCTATTGATTCTTTCTAACCTTGCAAAATGAGCTGTGCGCGTTAAGTACCTTTTACTCCAGCCTGGCTGATGGGACCACAGATGTTAACTGCATGACTGAATTTCCTCAGAGGTCAGCAGACAGGGCAAGTGGGAGGTGACCGCGGGAGCATCTCCTGGCCGGGGGACTATTTACCCTCACTGCCCTCAAATACAGCTTGAGGACACATGTCTGGACAAATCTGAATCATGGAGAAATTAAATCAAGCCTTACCACCTGGCTACCCACTGTGTAACCAGCCACGCGAGTGTGTGTGGCATAATTAAAACAAGGAGTCGTTATAGAAGAACAGAATTCATGGTTTGCAAAGCTGAAGTCTCTTTTACCAAGCTTATTTTCTCTAAGTTAGGGTTTCGTTTCAAGTAATAAAAACATTGAAGTGGCACTGTTGTTTGCCTTACTCATCTTGAGTGACCGCTAATGCCTTTGTGCTGTGATTCTGTTCTTTCCGTGTGGTTGATGATGGACATGGAGCGGGAGGGGACAGAGACGCTTGTCATTTCTCTGCATTCAGAGAAATGACTGCTGTCTGTGGATCAGTCACCGGGACTGAAACCCCCATTTACCATTTGCAAGACCTCTGGCTAGTGTTTCAGAGGCTCTGTTTTTCCATCTGGTAAATGGGGTGATGACACCTGGGTAAGAATTGGCAGTTAAAATGTGTAGCACGTCATACATCCCCACTAAAAGGTGACTGTTATTTAGTTTCTGTTATTGTTATTGCTAATATTATAATAATTTAAAATTTAAACTGTTCATCTGGATGGTTTCCCCATGTGTGGAGGACACTATGGAGTTGCAGTGGGGGCCAGAATGTACCTCAGAGCAGGAGTCTGCTGCCCGCTCCATGGGGTTTGGAGAGCGTTGGGCGAAAGTTCCTCAAATACCTGCCACCCTTGCTGGCTTCTCCTGAAGCCTGGAATTGCTCCCACTATCCTTTAGGTTAGTGCAGGGGTGACCTGCTTTACGCTAGGAGAAGGGGGGGGGGGAAGAGGTCAAGAAGACCAGACTGTAAAATGTGGGGTAGCACGGCATGTGAGGCTTGTGTACATTGCTCACCCAGGACCCAGCTTACGTCCCGAATGAATGAATGAATGAGTGAGTGAACGACAGTCCAAGGTATCTCCACCATCACTTTTCCTCCCCTACATGCTTAGTCTAAGGCTTTGCACAGAAAATGATCTGTAACTGTTTGTTGCAGGTATTTAAGTTGAATAGAAAGGGTTACACTGGAATTGAAAGTAGAATTCAGAGGACCTTGGTTCAGGTGAGTAGGCGAGTCAGATGGGGAGAAGGGAATGAAACAGATGTCTAGGACATTAGGGATCTTTTGGGTGGACACTTTGGGAAAGGTGGTTGGGCCGGCATGAAGGAAACTGGGCCGCGGACAGGCGTAGGGAGACAGAGGAGAAGGGTGGGGAAGGCGTCTTAGACCAAGGTGGCAGCAGCAGGCAGCTTGGAGTCTGCACAAGTGTGGGTGTAGTGCAAATGGGCTGTGCACTCCTTTGTGGGTGCGGTGAGTGTGTGCACACATGCCCGTGTGCGGTGCAGGTGGAGCTGTGTGAAGTGCTTGCGAGTGGATCAGAGGGACAGTGCACACGAGTGGTGCATATGTGAGTGCCTGTGGGTTTTACAAGTTAGATGTGTGGCTGTGTGGTGTGCGTGGTGGTGCAGGTACGTGTGTGCACGTGAAGGTCTGTGCACGTGAGGATGGGGTTTGTGTGCCGACACCCGCGTGCATTATGAGTCATGTGGGTGGTTAGTGTGTTTCTGGGGTGTCTGTGTGTGCGATGGGTGTTCATGTGGTGCAGGTGTGAGGGGTGAAGGTGTGCCAGGTGTGGGTGTGTCCCATCGGCTACAGGCAGGAGTTGGAAACACTGTGTACCGATGTCACCGTCCAGTGGTTTCCCCTGCACCGGCAGCATCAGCGCTGCCTGGGAACTTGCTGGAAATGCAAAATCTCAGGCCTCAGCCCAGACCCACTGAATCAGATTCTGGAGGTGGGCCTGCCACCTGGGGCATCGCAAGCTGTGTAGGGCAGTCAGATGCCCACTCATGGCTGGGCACCCGTGCCATATGTGTGTCCTGCTCGCTTCACGCTCTCTTCCTCATCACAGAAGGGATATTTCTCTTCCCTCCCACCATGCCATCTTGGCAGTTGCCCCCAGCTGACACAGAAAGACCGGAAGTGGGGAGGCTGGAACTCAGATGCCTTGTGCTGGTGAGATGGTTGACTATATCATCTTTCCTTTAAAACAGAACATCCGTCACGTTTGAATTGGACAGCGCTAGCTTTTTATGTAATTGGACGATGATGGAAGACTTCTTCAGATAGCTGTTTTTCCTAAGAATTTTTTATTCAGAAGAATTTTCCCAATAAATAATTGTTTCTGAGAATGTAAGTTCAGTTGTGGTGCAGGCAATGAGCTTTGCATGGGAGGATGATGTACGTGAGTCTGCATGTGACTGGTATACTTGAAAGCACTTGGGCAAAGTGGCAGAATTCTTGTGAGTTCTGCAGCCTCCCATCTGGGCTTCAGTTCTGTCCATGTGGCATTAGGCCAGCGTCTGACCTCTCTGTCCTTTCCCTTCCTAGCTGTCAACAAGGAGCCCTATAGTACTAGCCCCATAATGTTCTGCGGGAATCAACGGAAATAGTGTGTCCAGCACGCAGACTGCATGCATGGGTTAGAGTTCCGGAATGTGGGTCAACTGGAACAGTGAGTGGAGATATGTGTAGTGTATCATGGAGGGTTATTTTGCATTTTTATCAAGCAAATGAGCGCTAAGTAAATTCAGCGTATGTAAATGGAGCGTGTGCTTCATGCAAACCTGCTGTTGCTGACAGCTTTGCCTCCTGGCTCCTGTTGGGGCTTCTGTGTGTTTCACCAGTGACATGGCCACAGAGGGAGCTTTAGCAGAGTTTTCCCTCTCCAGCGAGCACAGTCCGTTTGCTCTTGAGAGACACTCATTTGAATTTGACAACCCTGTTATTGGACTGCTTTTTAAACCTTGCTGCTTCTCGTGACACTCCTACCCCCGTCCTGTTCCCTGTCACCCATCCCCTTGCTGGCTCATTGTTCAGTGGTTTCTGTGAATAGTGTTTCATGACCTTACATTTAAAAAATTGAAAAGACATATAGCTATACAATGGATTGTTATTCGCCTTGAAAAGGAATGAAATTCTGACACAGGCTACAACACGGATGAACATTGAAAACATTATTCTAAGAGAAATAAGAATAAGATACAAAAGGTCACATATTGTATAATTCCACTTATATGAGGTACCTAGAATAGTCTAATTCAGAGAGACAGAAAGTATAAAGGTAATTACTAGGGCTGAGGAGGGGGAATGAAGAATTAATCTTTAATGGGAACAGAATTTCAGTTTGAGATGCTAAAAAATTTTCTGGAGATGGATGGTAGTTATGGTTGCACAACTGTGTGAATGAATGTACTTAACACTACTGAGTGGTACATAAATAATAAATATAAATAATAAAATAATACATATAAATTGTATGTTATGTGTTTTACCTACAACAATAAAACAATTGCAAGGAGGGGAATTCTCTTTGCACCCCAAAGCCTTAAAATTGGTGAGATCTCCTACTTGATGTTAAATTTCATTTGTATGCGTATATGATTGTGGGGGGGGAACCTTTCCTCTGCCCTCTTAAATTCTGTACCTAGAGGCTGAGAATTAACTGACAAAAGAAGTATTAACTGGAGAAAAGGCATGCACATTCTATCGATGTTAAAATGTTTACGTGTGGGGGTTTCACAAAAAAGAAGAGGAAACCCCCAAAAGCGGTTAGACTGCGGGACTTATATACTGTTTGAACAAAGAGCAATAAATTCTGGAGAAGTGACTAGACACAGGATAAGGGGGTTTGACCTCCTAGGGGCAGGTAACTAGGAAATATATGGCAATGAAGGGATGTGTAGTAAGGTTTGTTATGCAGAATCAGCTCGGAGCTGTTGATATGGGTCATTCCCCTCTTCCTGGTACTGGAAGGGGCACACACATTGACAAATGGAAACTTATGTCACCTTTACAAAGGGAAATGTAGGCTTTGTTTTTAGGTAGAAAGGGCAGAGAATTCTTCCTGCTATTTCTCAATTGCTTTTATTCAAAATAATCCTTATGCCAAAGTGGCATATTTTTGGGTGACATAGTCTGGTCCCTTTCATGGTTAAATTGATCCAGAATAAGAGACTGAGGCAGTAACCCTTCCTATGAGTGATAGTCACATTCGCCAAATCCATATGCAAGCAAGTTCGCAAGACTCAGCCTGGAGTTCTGATCTTGGTTTTTAGCTTCTAGTGTTTCCGTAAATTAATTCAGGCTTATGCAGTATATATTTATTACTTGTGACTTTGGTCTCCAGTTGAGATTTTTGTTTTGCTTTGTGTCTGCAATGGATGAAATGTGTTCATTCCAGAGCATCTCTCCCAGGAGAAGAATCCAAATTTCATCTCAGGGGTGATGCTACTAGAACTGCAAGGGACAAGACAGGGAGAGAGTGATCCCCTGTGTGGCTGGAGCTGAGTGAGACCTTGGGGAAATGTCGTGAGCAAGAGGGGTGACCCCACTTCTTATCAGCAGAGAAAGTACAGGGAAGATGAAAGGTAAAACCGAAATTAAGACAAGCAAATTATATAAAGTATAATGAATGCTACTCGAAAGAAGAAACAGGAGGCGGGGACGCGAAGGAGGTGAGCAGCAGAGCGGTCTTACCCAGTCTGGTAGAGCTGGCCTGGTGGTCAGGGCAGACTTCTGTGAGGAAGAGATGGTGACGCTGATTCTTGAAGGACAGCTCGGACTAACCTAGGGAATGACGTGGGGAGGAAAAGAAGGGCGAGTTCTAGGCAGAAGCAACAGTATGCCCAAAGGCCCTAAGGTGAGATGGCATCATCCTCTGGAGGAACTGAGGGTGGTCCCCAAGAGTTGGAGTGTGATAGGTGAGAGTGACATCTGTCAGAGGGACAAGGCAAGTAGCGCATGGTGGCCACACGGATTTCAGAGCAATAAAAAGACATTGAAACATTTTAGAGAGCAGCTACTTCAGTACACTCATTTTGTAGAGTGTACTCAGGTAGCTGCTCTCTAAAATAAGCTGAATTCTGAAGTGTTCAGTGATGTGCCAAGACACACAGCTGGTTACTGAAGAAGCAGGGCAGAGCCTCTCCCACTCAAGGGGTTCTCTGGTCCTGCAGCCTTGGCTCAAGACAACTTGGGGAATCAAGAATGGGCTTTGGAGTAACAAAGAACATTGTTAAGATCATGGTCCTACCACCACTAGATCAGAGAATTTGGGAATTTTGTTTTATATCGCTGAGTCTCAGTTGCGTCATCTGTAAAATGGGGACACTGATCTTACTTTAGAAGTTGTTGTGAAGAGTAAATTAAGTAGTTGATATAAATTACGTGGCACCCCATTCACACTGCACAGTTATTGATCAATTAAGTGTCAATTTCTCTTTTGAACACGTGATTTGCTTGACCAGAAATTTGATAACAAATGAACTTCTTCTAGCTTTAACCAATAGATGGATGGGATTTTTGTTATGGCTTTCTGATTCCTTGTAAGGCAGTCATTTGACTGCTTTCCCGGGCGACAAATCACAGAATACTGGAAGTTCTCTATGACGCCCAGAGGTTCCAGTTTTGGGCAGGGTACAGCTGATGGTGATCAATACAAGTTCTCTGTCTTCTAAGAGATAAACAGTGTTATTTCCTGCAGAAATGTAGAGGATACACAACAAAGACAAGACTTTGCGGCTAGCTGTCTGATTTGGGACAAATCCCTTAACCCCTCTGACACCCTGTTTGTGTCTTTGCAGTGATGGCAAGGCACCATGGGGAATGTAAAGCACCTACAAAATGCCCAGCGTACAATAGGAGCCTGGTAAATGTTGCCGACGCCTCCCTTCTTCCCAACCCTGGCCCCAGGAGCACTACTGTCTTTGAAACAACACCCAGCGTAGGCGTGCCTTGGGTTCTTCTGATTTGGCCTCATGTGGAAGCAGGGGTTCCCCCAGCTTTTCCCACCCAGGTGGGATGGCTCCAGTGCAGCATTCATTTCGCCTCAGGAATGTAGATCAGGGCCCTGGAAGGCAACCGGCAACTCTTACCCAACCCCTGATCTTGCAGCAGAGAGAACTGAAACCCAGAGACACAAGTGGCACACTGTAGATCACACACCCAGCTCAGTACTGGCTGAGACAGGATCCATCGCTCCAACTCTTTAGGCAACGGCTTTCTGTTTTTCCACTCTTCCTCTTGGGCCTCATGGAGGAACAGTGTATTGAGTTCAAGTATTAGCTGGATGGCCCTGTGTGACGCAAGCCACTGCTTCTCCCTGTGTTTGTGTTCTTATCTATAAAACGCGTATGGCACTTGCCCATGGGCAGTTGAAGTTGCAGGTAAATGAGGACCTTGCATAAGTATTCCCATTTTCAGTTCTGGCGTTCAGTAAGCTAAACAGATTTCTCTTCTGTCTAGTTCTATCTTTCTAGTTTGTCTACTTCTCTATTATTTCCGAATCAAATTCTTAGATCTAGAAGTATTTTTCAAAGGCTTGGAACATTTTCACTGAGGCTCATCTCAAGTACTGTAGCTTTATTTTGGTTTCTTTAATGAAGATTTCTATGGTAGGTGTTCTACTTGGTTTTGAAGTTTGAAAATATTCTGTTGTAGAGGCTGTAGGGATGGGCCCTCTTCTCTATTGTTGGTGAACAAGCATAATGGCATGGCCCCATGAGATTATTAGTAATATTGTGTATCTATACCTTTAACTAAACAATCCCCCTTCTAGGAATTTATCCCAAAGACAAACTAGCAAAGTATGAAAACAATGAATGCAGGTCTATTCATATGGCACTACTTGGGTAGAAAAGGACTGGCAGTAACTTACATGGTCAGCAGGAGGGGACTGCCCGGGTGAACCATGCCACAGCCACACAGGGGGGTATTGCTCACGTAGCTGCTAAACGAGGTAGGAGATTAATTTATACGCGTGCACTGCAGTGGAGTAATCTCTAAGATTGTTACGTGCGAAAAGCAAGGTGAAGGGCAGAATGTATGACGTAGTAACTTTCATCTAAGAAAAGGGAGTATTTATTTAATATTTAATATATTAAGAAACAATAGGACAAGGGGGAAAACAGTGGAAGCAACAGATTTGGAAGCTAGAGTTTTCTTAATGTACTTTGTTTTGTGCATTTAGAAACATGTAAATATTTTACAGAATTACAAAGAAGAAGGTAAAGAAAGTAATCCCTTACTTCAAACCCAACATTAAACAATCAACCTAACTGAATATTAATCAAATAGAAAGGAATTGTTTGAAATGATTTTAACCTTTACAGGTACGCCTCAGAGGTGCTGTGGGTTTGGTTCCCGACCACCACAAGAAAGCGAGTATCCCAATAAAATGACTCATAATCTTTTTGCTGGTGGAGGTTCTTGCCTACAATTTGTAAAAAAATGCAACATTTCTGAAGTGTAATAAAGTGAAGCATAATAAAACGAGGTACACCTGTATTTGTGTGGCTGTGTACCTGCAGTGGGATATATCCTAAGGACAAAAGAAACTTTAAATCACTTTCAGTAATTATATTGTTGGTAAGGATATTCTTTAATAATTATATTGTTGGTAAGGTGAAACTTTTTATACATTTTATACATAAATTAGGATAAAGCATGTCGTATTATATTAATATCACAAGGAACCGAGTTTACTGACATAAGCGAAAAAGAGAATCACATAGAAAATCAAAGGAATGAAATAAAAACCTCTAACCCTAAACTTGAGTTGGAAATATCAGTATGAACTCCTGATGTATTTCTCTCTTAAACATTTTTCTGACTCTGCCCACTGAGAAAATACCTAGAACCGATAATCAATACAGAAGCCATTTACGCCCTAGCATTTACTCTGTAGTCTCCAAATACCTTTCCCACTGAAAGGAACCAGGGCATCTTGGAAAAATCGGTTGATTCCAGGCTGGGGTGGAAAATGTTCAAGATGAGTCTGTAATGTCTTGTCACACCAGAAAGCAAGGAGGCTGTGCAAGACCCTGGGCTGTGACAAAAGATTCAAAACACACGGGAGCCAACATGCAAAGTCTCCTGCTAGCGAAAGATGGAGCAACGACAACCAAAGATGGATACGCCTATAAAGAACAACATCTGCAGTGGATTGAAACATATGGAATCTGTAAAACCCATGCATTCATAACAACACTTAAAAAACTTATATGCTCCCTTTGAAGGATACTAGGAAACTGACTCATTATTCTGAAAACTGGTAAATAAAGGAATAGAACCAAGCATTTATTTCCCCTTCTAGATGGGGAATAACTAAGTAGTGGAGGAAGTAATGCTCTTCCGTCTTTAAAGGATCCCAATTAATAAATGAAGAAAGAACCAGAAGGAGTTAGCACACCCCCACTTTGCGGCCCCTCATGAAATAACCGACCATCATAGTGATGGTCAGTAGCTGCTAAACCATTAAGCGAAAAGCTGAGGGGAAAGTGCATAATGATTGGACGAAGCTGGCATCACCTTTCCCCATTGGTTAATGGCAACAGCCCAGAAAGGAGAGGCAACCGGATGTGAGGTGTGTCCCAAGATGATGCAACGGGAAGGACACAGCACATCCTCTGAAATGTCATCACCCAAGCCTTCTAACCTGAGTCCGGTCCAACTTCTAGACCTAACTCCCAGGCTACAGAAAATACAAGGAGCAAAGAAATTTACTGAAAATCACCACGGAGATATAATCCGCAGCATCCGGAACGTAGGAAAGGTGGTCTAGGCTATTTAACAAATAAACTGCAAGAAAACAACATGAGGGCAAAGGTATAGATACACAGACTTAAGCAACATGACCTCACATGTAATGCAGGGATCTGGCGTGCTTTCTGATTCAAGCATGCAAATGGTCAAACCAACTGTTGCATATATTTGAAATTTTACATAATAATAGGTTTTGATGGGTTGTCTGGTTGTATGTTTTCACATGTGGACATTGCCACGCACTCCTTAGTAGCTGGATGGAGGGGTGCTCTTTGTAGATATATTTTTGGAATATGGGTTGAAATATATGCACGTCTAAAGTTCAGACCACAAAGGAGTGCAAATTCCTAGGATACATTTATCTCCCTATTGTATGATATTAATTATGCATCTTCCCTTACCTCTTCCTCCAATCTGAAAGCTCTTTGAGGGGAAGGACTAAATCAGCATCTTTCTTTCCTTTAAAAGAGTGCTTGGAAAGTGATGCGCTGAGTAACTGCTTTGGCTGGCAGTGGTTGACCTTCTGCCAAACTGAGGATTGGTAAAAGTTTTCTCCATCATGGCTGGACCCTACCTTAGGTGCTTTCCTCCTCCTCCTCTGCGTGTATCCCCTTTTAGTCTTATCAAAATTGCCTACTGGGACAGAGTGTGGGGTTGTTAGCATAACCTTTCTCACGGGTGTTCGTTTATTAGTTTTGTGATTGCTATCAATAGTTGTGAAACCAAAAGCGCTGTCTTCTATTATGGAAATTACAGAGGAGAGGAGGCGGTAGGTTTGGGGCCAGGAGACCTGCCCATTCCATCAATTTACCTCCTGCAACTATTTGCAAAACTGCAGTTCAAGCCAAGTCAGAAGTGAGGAAATTCCAAGACACACCCCTGACTCCTGGGAATGCAGCTATTGTGGGTGATTTTCTAATCATTCTTCCTATGTGAAGGTGCTTAAAGGTGCTTATATCTGGATACTATCTCAGATGTTTCATAGGTGCATGTAGGCCATCGAGAAGGAAGAGATCCAAGGCTAGTTGGGATCTAAAACAAAACCACTGTTATTAAATCTAAAAAACAGATGAAATTAACTTGGATGTATTTTACAACCTGTGCCACTCACCTAGTGATCGGGAATAGACAAGGTCTTCTCAGTATCGCAGGGAAACTCTTTTCTCTAAAACACTCAATTCCTCTGATGGTACATGCAATTGACCACACGAAGATGGTATTGAGTTTTCAGAGCGACTCCATGTATCTTTCCCCCTTATCTGCCACTCGACAAAAAAAAAAAAATCCTCTAAACCATCATCTTAGGAGTGTGCAGAGCGTCAGGGAGATTGGAGCTGACACTGGCCCAGAACATCTGGCTCCAAGAACGCTAACCTGACTGTCACCACCAGCTCAGCTCCTCGGCACTCGGTGCCAGCATGCTCCTTTCAGATGAATCAGTGCAAATTTGTTATTATAATTATCTTACTTTCTCTCAAAACTTTGGGAACAAATTGGGTACATGGTTTTCCCACCCACAGTTCTCAGCAATCATCCTTTTCTGTCTATTTTTATTTTTCAGAGACTTCTAGGAGATTTAAAAGGGTAGCTTTTAAACTTGATCTGAATAGCAGCTGGGCAAAACAAGATGAGTAGATGTTGGTTGTGGGTATGGTAACCATTTCGTTTTCTGCCAGACTTTATTTCTGTTGTTGTAATAGAGAAGGAACTTAGCAGTCCACTTGTTTCAATGATTTCAGAAGGTTGCATGGGAACTAAAGGCTGGGTTTAAACATATTTTTTGAGTATAGACTATTCTGTGTTGTTCTGAAAATCATGCTCAATTGATGGCATTATCATTGTGCTACTTCTACAAAAATAAATCTCAAAAGAAAGAAATTTCTGTGGCTTAATATACTTTTAGTTTTTTTTCCCCCTCAATTTTGTTTATTGCCCTTTGAACACACGCTTGAATTCTTTCCTTTTCCATGGATGTGGTGTTCATTTCACTTCACTCATTGGCGCTAGTCATTTACTATTTGTGCTTCCCATTTGGAGGACGTCAGTGGGCCTTGCAGATTTTGTTCGTTGTTTTCATTTTGTTCCTCAAAGGTAAACGCTCACTTTTGCACTTATAATTTTCTACACTTTAAGGTTTCTCACTTGTAAAGGTCATTAATAGTTAAGTACTTTAGGGTATTGGAAGATACCTACTTGGACGCTATCGTCTTAGGTTGTTCATTGCTGGTAATGGAGAGAGTCTGCCTTCTCACAGATGTGTTCACACAATGGTATGGTCTGTGAAAGTATCTCATCAGTGGCTGCGGGGATGGAGGGTGGAGGTTTATGTGAGGAGTGAATTCAGAATGACTGGAAATGGGAGCATCCTGGAAATCTGGTGGTCACTCGAGTGACTGTGTGAAATGAGTTTGTCTATTGCCATGTGGGGAGAGGGAGCTGAGTGTCATGGAGCCAAGGTTCACTGTTCTACATCTGTCATTTGCTGGTTACATTACCTTTGGCAAGCTGCTTCACCTCTCTGGGTCTCAGTTTCTTCATCAGTAAAATGGGGACAACAGTTAGTCATTTGCCTCTGCCTGGAACATGGTGAGTGCTATTTAAGTATTTGTTCAGTAAATGAAAATAAAATATTACATTTTGTAAATTAATTGCCTGGTCAGTTATAAACTTTGTTTGCTTTCTGTTTAAGAAACAAAACAAAGAAACAAAAGAACCACCTTCTTTCATAGGGAAATATTGTAATCAAAACTGCCAGGCTATTAGAATGTTAGATTCAACACATTTTTATAAACCATTTGACCTCCTCATAGAACAACCTGGAGTGGGGGTAGAGGTGGGGGTGGGGAGACCTAGAAATACCACTGAATGATTGCCCTCATGTTCAACAGAGGAAGGAGTTAACAGGTAGCATACTGTGTGTGTGGGGGGGTTATCAATTTAGCCATGAGGCTCCCCAGTCTTTCCCAAAGTAAGATAAAACATGTTAGCTACAGTATTAGGATTGTGTGAGACATAAAATAAATATTAGATGCAAAAAAGTAAAGCAAGGAAGATAAAACTAGGAAGAAAGACAGAGTGAAGAAGGAAGAAAAGAAAGAAGAAAGGAAGAAAGGAAAGAAGGAAGGAAGGAAGGAAAAAAGGAAAGATGGAAAGAAGGAAGGGGAAAAGGAGGAAAAAAACCCCAAAAGTCACTAAGGAAAGGAAGTTATTTATTGTTTTAGTGAGGTTCATCAAAGTCTATTAGGAAAACATTCAGAAGAACTATTTTTATCTTTAAAAATTATTTTTCAGGAAACAGGCAAAGGAGTGTAAATATTGGCTTGACTTGGCTTCTTGAGTTAGGATGTTTTTTCTTTTTATTTCCAGTCGATGTGAAGAGTTCATTATGAAAAGAAGGCAGAGGGAGAAATTGGAGATGATTCAGTGTCAGCCTTGTTTCTGATAAGCAGGAGTTTAGGGGTAAACCAGGCTGGCGTAAGTGATGGTTTTTCCTCTTCTACGATTTTGAGGTCAGAGAACCATAAACTGTGATAGTGTCCTGAAATAGAACCTGCAGTTTCTAACCAGCGAACAAAATACTGTAAACAATCACAGGTAAAGAGAAGATGCCAACTCTTGAGGCAGACTTGGTGGCCATATTTAAAAAGGAACCGGGAGGTGATAGTGACAGATGTTGAGAAGGAGATTGGATTCGATTATCATTTTTGGTACTGAAGAAAATGATTAATTCATAAGTAACAATATTAGAATCAGAAATTTCCATGTTCTTGAAGAAAACTATTATTTAGGTTATTAAAATTTTAGACTATTGTTTCTTTTAAAAGTTTTGGGGGTACATATGTAATAAAAATCCCATCAAGGACCTTGGAAATTGCCAGTGTACATTGACATACTTGTATCTATGTCCTTGTATGCCTTTAGCTTCTGCCCAGTTGACAAATAAGCCATAAGGAAGCTTTACACAATTAAAAAAAAAATCTATAGACTCTGCAATAGGGTTACCAGATAACCCTATATAATGCCCAATTAAACTTGGATTTCTGATAACCAATAAATAATTTTTTATTATAAGTATGTCCAAACACTGCCTGGGCATACGAAAACATTATTCATTATTGATCTAAGATTTAAATTTCACTGAGTACGCTGTGTTTTTACTTGCTAAATCTGGCCACCCTATTTTGGAAAAACCAAGTGGGATATTAGTTATTTAGTCCCATGGAAAGTACAGTCCTTGCCTTGTTTTAATTTAGTGTGCCTTCACCTTGTCCATTAACCCTGTTTTTTGTGATTTGATCACTCTGCAACCACTTCTTTGAGCCTCTAACCATCCTTGACTGGGTGGCACACCTGTTTGTAACACTGCTTCTCAGACTTTCATGTGCTTGCGAATCTCTCAGGCATCTTGTTAAACTGCACATTCTGATTCAGCAGGTCTGGGGTGGGGCCTGAGAGTCTGCATTTTAGGGACTCCCAGGTAACCCCAATGCTGTTGATCTTGACCTCTCAACCCAAGTTCTCATTTTCAACTGAACATAAATAAAACTATCATTAAGATGTTTTCTTTACACTTACTTTTTCCATTTTTGTGGATTTTCTTTTTTTAAGCCAGAAAATGCTAAATATTATGCCTTTTTGTTAATGGAAGAAAACTATATTAGGCTGTGAGAAAGTTCTGGAAAAGAACATGTTCCAGGAATTGGTCATTAGATTGTTCATCCGTTCATATTTCTGGAAGGACCAGAGGAGTCATTAGAAAAATCACATGATAGTACTTGGTTAACAGACCATCCCAGGAGCCAAGTTCTAAAATGTGTCGGTTACCAAGCATGAAAACCCTGCTCAAAGTAATGTTTTTTATAAGACTGAACTCTGTTAGGGAAAAGCATGTTGAAATGATTTCAACATCTGCATATAAAGGCTCAAAAGTCCTTTTAAAATGAAAATCCCAGATTAACAGCAGAAGCTGTCTGTTGCTAGGTATTCTGAGCCTTAGAATGGCAGCACCCAAATTAAGGGGGGGCTGATGCTTGTCAATCAGGAGAGCACTTATTCTTACCACTGACCCTCCCAATCCGCATCACCTGGCCAACAAGCAGAGGGCTTCGTGCTTTCACTAGACTGCAAATGGCTCAGATTAAATCGTCCCAGGGTTGGAAGCATCCTGTCTGCCCCGACCCCCCGCAACCAGCGTGCTAAGAATCAGGCAGCAAAAGACATGTTGACAGGCTGTGTGTCTGCTTCTTCTCCTTGTGTCTGATGTGGCTTCTGTGTCAGACACAGGGCAGACAGGGAGGGGGAGGAAGCAGGCTGGTGGGGGGGGGGGGATGGGAAAAACTGCTAGACAGCTTTTCTGGCAGAAGCTTAACTGTTTAAACTTTTGCTGTCAGAGGGAATTTTAAGGAATGGAGTGTGCTAAACGGTGAGTAGAAAATGTGTTTTGAGAGAGTTGAATGCTACGTCATTAGAGACTATTTACTGCAAGTATAGCTGGTTTGAGGTTGATCCCTCTCCTTTCTGGAATCCCCCAAGATATGACTAAGAATGAGGGTCCTGTATCTTCTATTCTCTTGAATGCTCAGAAACCCGTGGAATAGGCAAAAAAACATGTGAAAGGGACCGTTAAAACAAAATAAAATCACCTCCAAAGTTAAGTAATAGCATTGTATCTGTGATCATTTCCTAATTTTGATAATTCCACTGAGATCATATTAAGAGCATACCCTTCTTAGCGCATACATACACCCTGTAGCAGCATTTAGTAAGGAGGCAACTTGTCTGCAATTTACTCTCAAATGAGTCATCAGATAGAAAATGACAAAGCAAAAATGATAAAATGAATAATTGAGAAATCTGGTGGGGGTATAAAGGAGTACTTGTACTCTTTTTGGTAATTTTTCTGTACGTTTGACGTTATTCCAAAATGCAAAGTTTTACTAAGAAGAAAAGTAAAGATCTTGCACTGTCTCCTCTCTCGAGCCGGAGTGAATTCCCTGAGTGCATGTTCTTCTCTTCAATTAACACTGAGCCTGGCGGTCCCTTAGGGACATCCCTAGGGCTCTGTGTCATGGTTCCCCTGCCGGCAGGTAAGACCCAGGGGCTGAGGGCTATCTCTTGGAGTCCCAGAACTGAACACAAACTGTGTTAGTCCATAAACATTTATTGTTTTTCTACCGATGCTCAACCAACCGTTCTTCTAGTTGTGATCTACTGATGGAAAGGGGAAATCTCTAGGCAACACATGGCTAATAGAATTACCGGAATCCATCGTGTGTGTGTGTGTGTGTGTGTGTGTGTGTGTGTGTGTGTGCGCTGCAGGCCGGCACCCTTCGTTTCAGAGTGGGGTTAATTCACACGTCTCTTTGTGGGACTCCCTGCTAGAATGCACCGTGATCTTCCTGTGTTAAGAAACCAGCACTTTCAAAGCAGTTTCACCCCACATAGCAGGACTCTGAACCACAGAGAGGATAAATGACTGGTTGATATGCAACCTCAAGGAGCAGAAAAGGAATTAACACTACTTTTCACCAGTTCGAGGATTTTCCATGATCCCAAGCAAACCACACACCTTGGTGTCCATCTGTTTCAGCATAAGAAAAATTCCCAGAAATTCTTGGTTTCAGTCTACCATCCAATTTATTAATTTTTAATTATTTTTTGGGGGGCTTTTATTTTTATTTATTTATTGGGGTGACAATGGTTAGTAAAATTACATAGGTTGCAAGTGTACCATTCTATAATACATCATCCGTATATCATCATAACTACTTAAGATAGTCTTTGAAGGGATTTTAATGCAGGAGCATATACCTCAAGTAGTAAAGAAAGTCTACTTTGTTTCTCATCAAAGTTGAAGTGGTCAAAAATCAATCAGCTCTGGGGATTTTTAATTGTAAATATTTCTAAAAAGCATGTAAAGACGGTCCATTCTTTAGGGTAGGAAAATTTAAAGTGGTTTTGAGTTGATCGTTTTTTTTATTTTTATTTTTTTTATTGCTAGACTAAGTAGAATTCAGCTTTTCCCTTTAGAACTTTTTTCTAAGAATAATGGTTTATAATTCTGCCTTAGAGTTTGATATCTTGTTTCCACTCACATCTGTACTGGATTGTTACTGGTCACCATTTTCTTAAGGTGCTTTGCCTCCACCTCCAGAGCTTTACCACGAAGCCTTAGTCAGTCTTGTTTCTCACTAAGAAGGAGCCCTGTGTTGCCCAGAACCCCATCTGCAGCTCCTATCTCCATTGAGGAGGGAGCGGGGAGAGCAGGCTGCCTTTTATTGCTGTGGTGCAGTGTTCTTTATTAGGAGAGAAGATGGACATTGGAAGGCCAGGGGAGGAGGGGGGCCTGGAGGGTCTGGGGGCACTAAATAGCTCTCTGAGTGAGAACAATTAGTGATGTAAGTGTATTCTTGAAAATGAACTGCTTTGGGGCGAGATTACTTACAAGCACCATCATCCCAGCTAAAATCTCCATAAAGAGTTCCGCAGTTCTGAGAAGCCATCGTCAGAGACCATACTTATTGGAATTCATAGATAGTGTTTCATTTTGTACTCACTGAAATTAGCTAATGTTCTGGTCACTCCAGAGCCTGTAAAAATGGCCCTGGTCCCAAGGGCTCGACAGAGGGGAAGTACAGCAGTGCCTGTGCTACGATGGTGTGGCGTCTTGCAATTATTTATCTGAAGTCAGCACCATCATCAGAATCTTTTTTTTTTTTTCCTTCTAAACCGGACATAACGTTTGCCTTTCCTTCACTGTCAAGAAATAGCAAGACTTTCAACATCACAAACGTGTTCATATCTATCTACAGGATGATGCGTTAGCCCTGATTTTAAAACATATAATTTAACTTTTTTTAAAAGAGCAATTTTTTTCCATCTGATTTATTTAATTTGTCAAATTTTGTTGTAATAGGCCTGAGAGGGTAGAAAGATGGCTGGTGTTTTTGAATAATACGTTGACACAGAAGTCATCACAGAATGATCAACATTATTTTTTTTGTTGTTTACATTGAGGACATATACCACGTAACCCAAGGGGGAAAAATTTGTTTTGAGAAAAATGTATTTTACTGAATTACTGAAGTTTACAGTTTTAACCTGGTTTTGACCTTTTGTTTTAATTATATGTATTTAAATGCAGTATTTGATAAAATAAAGTGAAGGTTGACAAGTTTCTCAAAGGATTACAATGATTTTCCACTTGATATAGAAAGAGCTTTCAGTGCTTTCAAAAGGTAGAAGATGCACACAGCTGTCAATAATTATATCAACTCAAAGTTTTCAGTGACCTCCTGAAAGAGCTGAAATAGCCCTGTTTTAGATGCATCAGATAATATACTGGATCCAAAATCTTTTCAGATCAGTCTAGTACTGCCTTCAAAGCATTTCTAAATGCTTCTTTAAATGCTTCCAAGTCATCGATGTAATATTTTTGAATATTACCATGTAATTTCATTTTTAATGTCACATGAATTCATACTTTACTGGCAGGTCAGAACCTTATTATAAATTGACTGTCAGATGAAGAGGGCATGTGAATACCTGCTATACAGCATTGCATCTTCCAAGAAAAGTCTTGGCTCCATGTAGGCAAACCTATGCCGGTTCTTAAACCCATCCTTGTGTGGCCTTTGGCATGGAATACTTCACGAGGCTGCTGTTAGGGATCCCCACGGGAGCCAGGATGAGTGGGGTCAGTCTTAGCCAACATGCCTGGTCGCTTTGGGTTCTGTCTCCAAGGACTGCACGCTTCCCTTGAGTTCTTAGCCTTGCAAAATTCAACACCTCGGCTTTTTCAGGTAGGCAAGGCGTGGTTTCCAAAGGAAGATAGGTGCATTATAACAGCAACAGGAAAATGGAAGCTGCTATGGACTGAAAGTTTGTGTTCCTCTAAAATTCCTGTGTGGAGGCCTGAAGCCCCACTGTGACGGACTGAGGAGGTGGGGCTTGTGGGAGGTGATCAGGGCACGGGAATGGAGCCCTCATGAGTGGGACCAGTGCCCTTATAAGAAAAAAAATGAGAGAGCTCTCTGTCCACCATGAGAGGCAACAGTGAGAAGGTGGGCATCTGCAAAGCAGGAAGAGGGTCCTCATGAGACACTGAATCTGCCAGCACCTTCATCTTGGATTTCTCAGCCTCCGGAACTGTGAGAAATAAATGTTGAGTTGCTTGGTTCTGGCAGCCTGGTCAGACTAAGACACATGCTGAATAGGCCAAGCCAACAGATGTCCACTTGGGCAGAAAAAGTTTTGTCACAATTTTCCTAATATTTGCTGACCACCAAATACATACACATGTTTTAAAGATATTTTTGTGCATTTCTCATGAGTGCACTTTGGAGTATCAGTGACATTTTCCCTTTACTGAACTAGAAACCAAAGATGAAAGGGATTGTCTGAGCCAAACTGACTCTCCAGCCAAAACAGGACTGGTTTTGTAAGGTTGCTTTGGGTTCTGTCTCCAAGGACTGCACGCTTCCCTTGAGTTCTTAGCCTTGCAAAATTCAACACCTCGGCTTTTTCAGCCATTATTGCTTCTTGTCTTAAGAGCTTGCCCTGCTTACCAAGAAAGGTCCTTCAGAGCGGAAACCATGTATTGAGTTTCTTTATTCTCCATTACACATCGCTTGGCGTACGAACAATACCAAATAAATTCTTGGTTACATAATTTTTGAAAATTGGAATAACATTCTCTAACACACTAGTGAAATTTAAATCACAAGAGATGAGATTGTACAATTTTCTCACGTAGCAAACCAACGTTCTAAGGCCAGCAAGTCTTCTAGTGACTAATTTAAAGATTTTCCTAGTTTTATTTGATACAGATATTTTAAATGTCTCATTTAAAAAAACTACTATACGGGTCTCTGAGTATAAATTCTATGAGTGGCGTTAGAATTTGGAGAGGGGAGCAGCTTCCAGTGGAAGATGACTGTGCCCACCCGCTCCCATGGGGAAGTGTTGATGGCAGATGAAACGGTTAATTTATAGCATCATTGTGACGACCCCTATCATCTCCGTCAGCGACATCCTCAATAATACATGTTTTTTGAGTGCCTACCATGTAATGAGCTTGTAAAGAGGCATAAATCTGTGACTGAGGAGTTTACAATCTAGGAGGGAAATGGAACAAGCAAAGGGGCACTGACTGTGTCTCACTAATGTGAAGAATAAGACTTCTTTGATTGTGAGAAATAAGTGTGTCCCCAGAGGAAAGACTCAGCACCAAAGGGAAAACTCAGCTCTTGAAAACTGGATTGTAACACGTCTCCTGGTACAACAGGGCCTTCTGCTCTGGTGAAGGAAGAACAGAAAACTTGTTCCTGTTCCTGGCAGGAATTACTTGGTTGACTACTCTCTCCCATGTTATGATCAGGTCATGGTGATGAGTTTAAGGAGCCTCAATTTCCAAGGCAGACTTGTTTACTGATGCTGGTTGGCCCAGGTCATACCAGCCCGAGGGTACACGTGAGGCTCTATTAGAGTTGTGTTAGTTTCCTAGCATTGTTGTCACAGAGTCCCACACACTGGGTGGCTTAAAGAATGAAAATGTATTGTCTCACAGTCTGGAGACTGGAAGTCCAAGGTCAAGGTGACAGCAAGGTAGATTCTTTCTGAGGTTGTGAGGGAGAATCTGTTCCACGCCTCTCCCCTAGCTTCTGGGAGTTTGCTGGTGATCACTGAACTTGACAATCACATTGGCCATGAGGGCTTTCACCACAAGGGAGATTCCGTGTCCTTGCCCCTAGTCCCCCATTAAATTTCTCCCAGGTGTGCTCAGATGCACCTGTGAAATGCTGCTTGCTCTCTGCTGTCACCAACATGTCTGCCACTGCCCCTGGGCACAGTTGCCTCATGTGGGCACCAGCACCTATGCCATGGGTCTCTCAGTCAGTGACCACTCAACTCCTTGGCATCCCTACAGCAGCCTGGGTCTAAAAGAAGAGGCGGTGAAGAGTAGATGTAAATCTCTGATGGAGAGTTTTGGATGCTGTGGCAGTTTGCGTGGGGAGAATGTGTGTGCTGATGTGTGTGTGCTCAAGTGGGTGTGGCACGCACCTGGCATGCTATCTTAGGGCTTTTACTCAAATTCTTAGTCCAAGGGTGTCACTTCTGGCCCCATTTAGTAGAGCGGTTTTCATGTATTCTTGGTCGTTGGACCCTTTCTTCAGATGAAATCTTCAAGCGAGTGAACAGCCCTGGGTCAAACAATCTAGGTTTCAATTCTGGCTTCTCCACGTGTCAGCTGTGTGAACATGGTCAATTTACCTGTACCTCAGTTTCCTCATGTCTAGATCAGGGCAAACTGTGTACTTAACTCGCAGTGTTTTTGTAAGAGCAAATGAGTTAAGGCATGTAGAGTGTTTGGGGCACTGATATTGCATATTGATTGCTTCTGGCTAGAGGGTAGGTCAGGGGTGAGTTCCCAGCTCTTCAGAGAACTTTTCTTCCACCTTCAGAGATGCCCTTGGAGTCTCCCTCTAGAAACTCCACAGACTCAACAAAGCCCCGCCTGAAAGCCAACAAGACAGAGTCATCTCCTAAGTGCTCCTAACCAAATAAAGAATGCACCAAATATTCTCCACAATAACCCATTTCACAAAATAGGAACAATGATGGCGTATTCAATTGGATAGTTCAATGCACTGTTTCAACTTAACAGAAGCTGTAGAAAATGAATGCAAACTCTCTTTCCCTATTTGATTTCACATCGGTCAGAGGATTTCTGAAGCAAATACCAGCCTTCCAGTTTCCAGCAGATGGACAGAGATCTGCTGCAGCCAGAGGTGCTCACATTTTGGGGGCATCAGAATTCCCTGGAGGGCTTTCCAAAGCATAGACTGCTGAGTCCTGCCCCAGAGTTCCTCTTTCCGTAGGTCTGGGGTGGGGCCTGAGAATTTGCATTTCTGACATATTCCCAGGGGACGAAGATGCTCTTGGTCCAGCAGCCTTCCTTGGAGAACCACTGCTGTCTGCAGAGCTGAACTTTTCAGAGAGTTTTGTCCTTTATAAGTCACCCTGGAGCCCAGGATAGACGAGGGTTAACCACGAAACATTAAATTTTTATTGATTCTGAGGGACTTTGAGATTGCAGGCAAGAAATGAAGTTTTATGTTTTTAAACAGGTATTTAGACAACAAATGCATGCATGCATCAAGACATTTCCTTTTAGTTTCTATTCATCTAGGCTAGCCTGTTGACCTTCCCTTGATTAGCTTAAGCTGAAAACCATCTTTACTACAAGACAGAAAATTCAGCACTTATGAGGAGTCTAGGATTTAACCAATTACTGAAGACTTCAAATAAAGAAAATAACATCAAAAAAAAATTTTTTTTTTTTTTGAAGAATGGCTACGAGTTATTTGGTGGGGAGGAAAAAACACACCAACGTTATTTTGCATTGGAGAACAACAGTGTTTATCAAGCAAGTGCAGGAGGCAGTTAAGAGGGAAGATTGCAAGGGTAGGTGATATTTCTCCTTGCGAAACCGTCTTTACCTCATACTTGACAGATGTTTCAGAGAGATGTGATGAGAGATGAAACCGAGGTAACATCTCTCTTCAACACATAAAGATGGTTTGATAAAAAAGAACAAACAGGAAAGGTGACCTGGCGTGCTCAGAATCACAGAGATGTCTGGAAGGATTACAGAAGCTTCTGGGTGAGGCTAGTTTATTGACGAGGTGAAGTTTGGAGGTTATGTTGATGGCTCAGATTTGATTCCGGGGGTAATGAGGACCCAAGATGGAATAGAAATGATACATGTGGCAACCTGTGGGACAGTTACAGCAGGAAGGCTGGAATGAGGGATGCTTGTAAAACCTGGACCCGGGTTTTACCTGGCTGTGTTGGCAGCTCATGGTGAAATGATGGTCTGTGTGGTGGAACAGGCACAGAGGGTGAGTGTGAGGGATTGTTTGAGATGCTATTTCACAAACACAAAGAAATGGTTACAATTTTAAAAAGCTTTCAATTACGGTTGACATACAATATTATATTAGTTTCAGGTGTCCAACAGAGTGATAAGACATTTATATAACTTACAAAGTGATCACCCTGATAAGTGTAGTACCCACCTGACACCATATATAGTTATTACAATAGTATTGACTACATTCCCTGTGCTGTACTTTACATCCCTGTGACTGTTTTTATAACTGGCAATTTGCACATCTTAATTCCTTCTCTTTTTCCACCTATCCCACCAGCCCCCATCCCATTTGGCAACCATCATTTTGTTCTCTGTATCTATGAGTTTGTTTCTGTTTTGTTTATTTATTTTGTTTTTCAGATTCTATATATAAATGAAATCATAGTTTTGTCTTTCTCTGTCTGACTTATTTCACTTAACATAACACCCTTTAGGTCCATCCATGCTGTCACAAATGGCAAGATTTCATTCATTTTTGTGACTGAATAATATTCTGTTGTATATGTGTACCACATCTTTCTTATCCATTCGTCCATTGATGGACACTTAGGTTGCTTCCATTTCTTGGCTCTTGTAAATAATGTGCAATGAACATAGGGGTGCATATGTTTTCAAATTAGTGTTTTGTGTTCCTTCAGATAAATACCCAGAAGTAAAATAGCTGGGGCCTCCCTTGTCTCTTGTTACAGCCTTTGTTTTAAAGTCTATGTTGTCTGATCTATGTATTGCTACCCCTGCTTTTTAAAAATTTCCATTTGTATGAAATATGTTTCTCCATCCCTTTACTTTCCATCTGTTTGTGTCTTTCCATCTGAAGTGAGTCTCTGGTAGGCAGCATATGCAAGGGTCTTGTTTTCTTCTCCATGAAGCCACCTTATATCTTTTGATTGGAGCATTTAATGAAATGGTTACAATTTAAAGAAAATGTTGCTCATAAATGCACACACGCATGGATGTTTTTTCAGTGTTTGTTTGAAAAATAGAGATTCCTAGGTCCATCTCAGACCTTCTATATCAGATATTTTGGAATTTGCGTTATTTACAAGCACCACAGGGGGTTCTGCCCATTAGAAGGCAAGGTTTGGAAATCAAGGCTCTAGTGGAGAACTAAACGTGTCCTACAAGAGCAGAAATGATATTTTGATACACATGTATTTATTAATGAGGGTTTTCAACAACACATCCTGTTTCATTATAACCATTTATAGATACTTTCAACTGGCACAAGAATCATTTTCAAACTTTACTTGAAAATTATTTGAAACTTAAAGACAAGTTGAAAAAATAAAAATAATACAAAAAGCACACTTATACCCCTTACTACACCCATTTTTTAACCCATTTGCTTTATTATTTGTGCATTCTCTCTTTCTACACACACACACACACACACACACACACACACACACGTGCGTATAACACATACTCTTTTTGCTGAACTAGTTGAGTGTAAGTTACAAACATCATGGCCTTTACGCCTACATTCTTGATTGTGTATTTCCTAAGAATAGGGACATTTTCTTACATAAGCATCATGCAGTTATCAACCTCAATAATTTTAACATTGATAAAATGTTTTATCTAATCTCCCATTTGTGTTCCAATTTTGTCAGTTGACTCTGTAATGTCCTTAGAGCATTTTCCTCTCTGTACAGGATCCCTCTAGGGTCGGGTATGGCATTTAATTGTCCTGTCTCTTTAGCCTCCCTATTTAATCTGAAATACTTCTGCTGGCTTCCTTTGTGTTTTAGGACATCCACATTTGGAAGACTGTGGTTGCCCTGCTCCCCCACTTGTTTTAACGAACATTTTCATTTGGGGCTTTATTTATGTTTCCTTGTGATTAGATCATGTATTCCATGCTGAAATACTGTGTAGGGGATGTTGTGACCTTCTCAGGGTACCATATCTAGGGACACTCAACAGCCATCTGGCTCCACTGGTGATATTTATATTGTCTCCTGGTTAAAGTAGTATTTGATAGCTCCACTATTTAATTACTATTGTTTTCTCCCTTGCTAATAAGCAGTCAGTGAGATGGCATTTTAAGACCTCACAGTATTCTGTTCCTCATCAAAAGTTCTCCCTAGATTTAGCATCCAATGATGACTTTCTTGGTCCAGTTTTACTATGATAATTATAAGCTCCTGCTTTTCCATCTCCTATCCTCCCTCTGTTTATTTATCAGTCATTTTACTGTAAGGGCTATCTCTTCCCCTCATTTACTTATCTATTTATTACCAGTGTATATAATGGGCTCCTGTTTGTCAGTAGTTCATTACACAAATATACGTACACAGGCTGCATATTTCACTTTGGTGTTTACCTGGAATAATAAAAGGATCTATAAGTCAAAAGAAGAAGGAGAAGGAGGAGAGGCTAGGGAGGGAAGAAAAAGGAAGGAGGGAAGGAAGGAAGGAAGGAAGGAAGGAAGGAAGGGAGGGAGGAAGGAAAAAAAGGAAGGAAGGAAGGAAGGAAGGAAGGAAACAAACCCATCTCTACACAGTGACTTCGCTCTGCAAATTGGGAAGAAGGCTTTACCCCTGCATAATCCGTTGTCAGTGAGGGACTGACCCCTGCACATCCTCATGGACGACATTTTTAAAACAACAGCTTCAGGTCCCTTTCAAAATGGCATATATTTCAGGGGTACGATATGATGATTTGATAGACACACACACGGTGAAATGGTTACTGCCGTGCATTTCTATAGTAATCCTTGCAGCGGTGGGAGAATAAAGGACTTTTCTTTTCATTTGTACCCGCTTTTCCACGGCTTTTCAAAAGACCCCTCTCCTCTTGCCAGCAACTGGTTGAGCAGGGGTTGATGGGTCTCGTCTTCTTCTCAATGATCTGAGAGCTGAGCGTTGCTCCTACTGCTTGTAGCAATTAGAGTGTGTTGTGTGTGAGGGCGGGAGTGTTGACAGAACCAATTAAAAGATCAATTAGTGCAGAGTAAGTGCTTAGAGAAGTAGCTTTCTGGGACATGGAACAGATTTTCCATCAGTGAGTGGAGGTACAGACACAACCAACATTCAGGAGTGTGTGTTCTTGTTCTTCACTCTTTTTCTTTTAACATGATTGTTAAACATTCAAGGGAGGCTGTTGGTCAATGGGCTAATAGGACAAAATGGCTTCTCTTGCAATAATATTTTCATTTGTAGTAATGAGATGAATTACTGGTAATTCATAGAATTCATAGTGATTAAATGATCATAGTTAAGTAAATATTGAAACATAATACTGAATTTATGCAAAAACTTCATTTTATTTTTGGCTTTGGTGTAGTTCATTCAAAAGGTTATTTCCCCATGTTATTCATATGTGGTTTGGATTTCTTATTGTTGTTTTTATAACTCAAAAAAAAATCCCAGTTTTAATTAATTGATTAATTAATTAATTTTCCTCTTTTGATATTTCAGTGTGTGTGTACCATAAACTATATGCAAAGCTTTGGTTATAATGGATCCTGTGACATAGTTCTTACAGGCTATGAGATGGAGTGAAGATGGAATACACTGAATTTCCAGATTTCTAAAGTACAAAACTCCAGTAGGGGTCTTCTCAGGAAATGAAAAATAAAAAAATGACTCCTGGAGAATTTTTTAGGTGGTAACGTCTTACATACTGTATTTAGGAAGTATTTATACAACTAGTGGACAGCAGAAGCGGTGTGATTGAAGCCCAGGGTACATTTCCAGCCTTTTGGTACTTTACACTTTAGTGGAAGAAGCGAGGATTAATTACGTTAGTTATGACTGTGGGTGACCAGGACGGGAATCTTTTAATCCTTGACTCCTTTCTCTGCTTCCTGCAGCCCTGCGAGGTCCGCAGAGAGAGACACTGCACCAGGGAGCTAGGAAGCTCTGATAATGAAAGTTTACAAGAGCACTTTGTAACCCAGGAGGCATCACAGAACATGAGTTATTGTTATTCTGAAAGGAAGAATCAATGTAATTTGGGGGCTGATAAGGAGAGAAGAAAGGAAACTGTTGAAAATGACTCTTGGCTTTCTCCCAAGAGCGGTAGGAAAACAGGTGAGATCTGGGTGGAAAAAGAGCTTTGATGGAGGTGTACACAGTCTGGATTTGAACATGGTTATGGCAGACACAAGTGAAGACGCACAAGAGAGTTACAGAATTAGGACTCAAGCTCCAGTGAAGTCTGGGTAGGGCCTTATTTATGCTTCCTCTTGTTCCAGAAAAATTGTAAGAAAGGTAGAACTCATTAATTTTCTATGTAGTTCATTTTTTGTGTGTGTTAGGGGTCATATTCATTTAAATTCCATGTTAGCCACAAGCCAAGAACATTTAGGCTATTTATAGACTAAAATATATGACACAAACAGTTAATTAGCAGTGGGAGACTGATTGTCCATGTTCGCCTGAGATGATGTGTTCCCACATTCAGTGCTAAAGCTGAGAAGGTCCCAGAGATGCCGGGTGAGACAGTAGGTCACCCTAACGCACTGAGAAGAAACAGGAGGCAGCGAGATGGTGACTCCTAGGTAATCACTTGGCTACTCAAAGGGACTCAGGTGGCTCACGTTAGCGTAGGAAGTACAGCTAGAACATAGTCTACTTTAGTAAAAGAAACTCTGGACAGTGACAGGGTCTTTCTGTGTCCAGGAAAGACCCAGAAAAGTCTCCCCAGGGAAGAAAGAAAGCTGGCATCCTCAGAACTCCAAATATGGTGGGGTTTGTCCTGTTAAGGTAGGCAGATACCTGTGAAAATGATGTGGAGATGGTTACAGTTATGCCGACTAATAAGGATACATATGTCCTCATTACGTAAGGAGTTGCAACTTTTTGTAAAGTTACTCTGAGGAGATATTTTTTCCTCTCTACTTGATGTGAGTTTATATTCACCTGGTTCAAGATAGAGCCACCATTTTGATTTTTAACAAAGACTTCTAGATAAAAAGATAGACATTAGCCTGGAGTGAGACTGGCTCCGAGAGCTCCCATCTTACTTCTCTTGGGGGAAGAAGTGCCATTTGACATCAGCAGGAGATGATAGTGGCCTCACCAAGTGAGAGCAGAGCTTCATCAAAAGCGCAGGTCCAAGAAGTGCAGTCACCCTGCGTCTTGAATCATCTGGACAAAGCTGCGCGGAGAGGTTAGCCCTTCGCCGCTGCAGCCTTCCTTGCCTGGCCCTGAGCTTTCATGAATGACACAGAACTAAAGGAGCTACAAAAGCTAAGGGAGGTGAGAGTCACAAGGAAACCATCAACGGCAACCAGTTATTCTTGATTTTTTTTTAAAAAAATTAGACATACCCCTAAAACTAGTTACCTGATTCTTATGAGTTGAATGGTGTCCTCCTAAAATTCAGCCCAACCCCCAGGGCCTCAGAATGTGATCCGATTTGGAAAATAGATGTAATTAGTTGTATGAGGTCATTAGAGTGGGTCCATAATCTAATATGACTGGTGTCCTTATAAAAAGGGGTAATTTGGATACAGACCTACAAAAAGGGAGCACACCGTACAAAGCTGAAGACACAGATTAAGGTGATGTTTCTACACGTGAAGAATCACGAAAGATTGTCCAAACCACCAGAAGCTGGGGAGAGGCGTGGACAGATTGTCCCTCACAGCCTCAGAAGGAACCGACGCTGCCCTCACCTTGATCTAGAACTTGTAGCCTCCGGACTGTGAGACAATATGTTTGTCTTGTGAAAGCCACTCAGTTTGTGGTACTTTGTTACAGCGGCCCCAGGAGACTCATACGCTGATAAAGTTTTATTTGTGTATTCTCCCATTTAAAACTATAGAATGCCACTTTACCACTATTTGTATACCTTTCGGTTAAGTTCTATAAGCAATGGTTTGAGAGATTACTTCTGAACAAACTGAAAACCACCATACAAACTAGGAGAAACCAGAACTGTTTTTCATTCACTCGAGTTAAGTAATATTTTTTCAAAAATCATGATTGACAACCGCTCATTTGTTTATAGTAGGATTTCCCACCCTCTTGCACTCATCACTTATGAAATGAAATAGTAGTTGAAGGCCTCAGAAGATTGCCAATAAAACTGCTAAAAGATTCTTTTGATCTCTAAGCAGCACTGAGGACAGATACGACTTCATTCCTTCTGGAAAATGCTTTGTTCTTTTGACTCCACTTAAGGAGGCAATAGGAAAGCATATAATGCATCAGGCTTCCCTTCTTTGTAGAACAAAGTTAATCCAGGTCCTTATCATACGAAACAGCACAGGGATATAATCTTTTTGAAGACATAAATAATTCTCCGTAATACATTTAGAAATACTTTGATCTTTCTGTATATGTCTCCATAGCAAAATGGTACTGCAGACCTTATTTTAGTTGTTTAGAGGTTAGCTAAATAAAGTTAGGGTAGTGATATTAACACTTTAAATAGCTTTTTAAATGTAAGCTACCAAAAGGATAAAGATAATTCTACTAGATCCTGAAAAATTCTAAATTACATGCCAGTCTGTCCTCTCCTGTTCCAATGCCAAAAGGAAACTGGTGGGTTTCTTTTTCATGTATTTACTTTTCTCCTGTTTTTTTTTGGTTTGTTTGTTTTTGTTTTTTAACTCTGTTGGTGGACTTTAAAAGATTCTTTAAAACCCCAGACTACTTGACAATTTTAATATTCAAGTGAAAGTTTCATTCTTGCAGCATTCCTGCTATACCGCCTCCAATGTTTCTAACCGTCCCTCTACCCCATACCCCCTATGAGTTCGACTGGTTAACAGATAGGTGGGAAAGGACCCCAGAGAGGAAGGTAAAATCTTAGAAGGTCACATATTCATTGCATGATAAAAATCTGAAGTGAGGAGCTGCTGAAGAATTTGAATCAAAGGAGTGATAGGATCAGACTTGCATTGTGGAAAAACTACTCTGGAAGCCGTGCAGGGAGTAGATTGGTGGCCTTGGGGTGGGCGGGTGAGGTGAGACTAGACTCTGAGAGCCCTGGCCGAGAGGCCACTGACGTGGTAAAACATGGTAGAATTGTGGGTGTGCTGGATACATAAGAGGCAGATCCAATAAGGTTTTGTCAACTGTCTACACGTTAGTCATGTCACTGCAAAAAACACGGGTCATACTGATTTCTTGACCCGCCCTTTCGTGGGGAGATAAAATGTAGTGGCGGTGCTGCTTAGTAAGCGATAAAAGAAAAGTCAAGAGTCATCATTTAGCCCTAGATGTTTCCATCCCAACTATGTTAGTCTCTTTCTAAGGAATTCAGGAAATTCCAGGTTGAGAACCTTGGTTGACGGGAACCCTTGCACAGTCACAGAATTCCCTGCACTGGTCCCGTGGTCACCTACGTGACTATATTGCCTTGCTCTATCCTCCCAGCAACTGGGGTGACACCCCTTTCTGATATGCTCAGGGCACAGAGAGCCAGGAATGAACTCAGCCTGTATTCCCAGGTGGGTGGAGGTGGGGCCGGCAAGCTTTGTTCCCTGTGTTGTGAACAGTTGTCCCTTTTAGACAAGTTGAAGGAAGTGGATTGTTCTCTCTCAGAATTGGGCCCTGTGCTGTGGCATTGGTGGGAGCCCTGGCATTTTCTATGGGGAATGTCCAGTCTTGGCCGGAGGCC
This sequence comes from Rhinolophus sinicus, assembly GCF_057876585.1. Taxonomy (NCBI): domain Eukaryota; kingdom Metazoa; phylum Chordata; class Mammalia; order Chiroptera; family Rhinolophidae; genus Rhinolophus; species Rhinolophus sinicus. The sequence continues at coordinate 8,310,528 of NC_142517.1, forward strand.
TGAGAAAGAACCAGGCAGGATTGCTCCGTTTGCCGAACTGACACCTTCTCCAAGTCCAGGGGCAGGTAAAGCCTTGCTGCCAGGTGTGATCAAATCTATTTCACACAGAAGACCAATAGGTGGCAGAGCAATCTTTCTTACACACCAGAGTGAGAATGTATAGAGGGAATGAATCCCCATTCACAGAGCTCCATCTCTAAACGTTAATAATTCGATGCCTGAACAATTCAACAACTAGATAATTTTAGAACTTTTACACATTTTATATGTTTATAAAGATGAATGTTGCGTGAAATGTTTCCAATTAATTAAGATTTCAAGTCCTAGAACAATTAGCCAAAATATTTATAGGCACAATTTATTTACTTGAATCTTATCTTCTTGTGAGCAGGAAGTTTTGTTTTCATTTTATGGGCTATTTCATTTTGGGTGTGTAGAAACAAAGGTGAACACAATTCTCATTTTAGGCCACTTAAAACTATTATTCTTTGTTGATTAGAAAACAGAATACATAGTGAGGGTTGATTTCTGTGATGTTAAAAAGTCAAGCTCCCAATAACAGATTCACAGCTCTATGAGAATCTTGAAATCTGAGAGATGGAAAGACCTATCTTTTCAAAAAATTAAAGTTTAGCTCTTGAAATGGAAGTTAAGATACTAGCTTAGAAATCCTCCCCAATATTATTGTAACTACGTGGATATTGCTAATAGTTTTTGTTTTGCTTTCCTGCATTAAAAAGTCAATATTTGGAGCTAACTTAGGAACACTGAAATGGGAAGAGTGTAGAAACAGTCACAGATGTCCCAGTGGCTGTCTCATTTCGGAAATTATTGTGTCTTTAATATAAAGTGGTCTCCGGGGTTTTGTCTGCCTTGGGCACACCCCTGTGGGGTTTCCTCCAAATCTCATCTCTGCTTTTCCTCCCTTTTCCGCAAGTTAGGGCCTAGACAAAGTTGAGGTGAGTAAAGCACTGGCCTTGGCACATCTTTTCAGCGGGCATAGAAAATCTCAATCATCAAGATAAATAATATTTGAATGCAATATTTTCAAAAATCGAAATGAATGCAGAAAAATCCATGATTCAAAATATTCAGAACATTCAAAATATTCAAAACATTCAAAACAGCAAAACATTCAAAATCTAACTAACGACAGGATCTTTAACAATACTATGCCGAGCCCTGTTCGAGCCTGAGTCCAAAGGCAAACTCAGGCATACCGATCCTGTCTTTATTTAAAAGCTTGGTATTTGTTCATCATTTTTGACATTGATTTTGACTTCTTCAAATATTGCATTAAAATATTATTTATCATGCTCTTTTTTCTTTTCTTTTCTTTTTTTTTTTTTTTGGGTGCCTCTTTACATTTTGTGCCCCAGGCTCGTGCCTCACTCTCCCCACCCTAACCCTGAGGTTGCTGGTCCTTGCGGTTTGCTCGCTCCTGCAGTTCTCTCTCCCACTCTGCTGTCTGAGTATGGTGTTTATAAAACATCTAGAGACCCTTCTCATGAAAAGTGTCGTGGCCGCTCCACAGCTGTTTGTAATCCAAAAGAAAACCAACATTGAACACTAAAATAAGAGTAAGGCTGTCTAGCAAATTGCTGATGTTTTTTCATGAAGACTTCAGTTTTTTATTTTTTTTTATTTTTATTTTATTTTATTAAATTTATTGGGGTGACAATTGTTAGTAAAATTACATAGATTTCAGGTGCACAATTCTGTATTACATCATCTTTTTTTTAAAATGTGTATTATATTCTTGAACCATTTTTGTTTGTTTGATTCTTCTTTTTTCCTTTTCCCTGCTTTGTCCGTATCCCACACACAGCGTTAGTGGGTGTGTTGGGTAACAGCTCTGTTTCAATGACATGTTCAGCTATTTCTGAAAGTGTCTTTTGTTCAGAAGTTTTTCAAGCCCAAACCATGTCTTTGCTTCTTCAGCTATATCTTTAATTGAAGAAATTGCTGTGAATTGGAATTTTAATTTTAACCCATTTGCATATCTGAATAACAGTCGAATTGAATCCAAACTTCCCCATAGATTACTCTGAATTACTGCCTGCTTCTACTGGGGACAGACTGACAGCATTTTGTCACAAAGATCAGCCTTTCTTCTAAGAGTTTCGTCCTCTATTTCCTACTCCTGATAACCTATAGAAACAAAGTCTTTTCATTCCACGTGAAGCCAACAACTGCGTCACTCATTGCCTACCCCACCCTTTCCAGCAGTTCTTTTGTCTGTTTGCAGATAGCTATAAACCATCTCAAGACTTTCCTATGGAATTTGCTTTGAAGCTTGGCACAGGAGACATTTTTCTATGACTGGAGATAAGCGTCTTTTAAGGAGCAAAATGAAATTATTCATTCTATTCTATTCCTTCTTACGCTCTATCCATCCATCAAAAGTACGGCAACCTCAGTCCTAAGATGGCTGCCACTTGGGAGCAGGCCACACATCAGTGAAAACACCAGGAGATCTGACACAAGCGTTGTCACAAAGCTCAGGCCCCACTGCAGGAGCACAGGCTCTCCTCTCTGAGAAACAAATACTTGACCTCACTGTTTTGCTTTAGATCATAAACAGAAAGTGAGGAAGGAAAAGATTGGGCCTGAATACAGGTTGGAAAAGTGCAAGTTTGAGGGCCAGTATCCTTAGAAAGACTTGACAGAATAAGGAGACAAATAAACACCAGTTTGAAAAAGCACGGTCCTTGGGGAACGTCTTGTGAATGGGCAATTTCAGCTACACTTGGGTCAGTAGCATCTACATGTATTTGTTTACTGGACCACAAAACAATAAATAATATTTAGGATATACATTGTAAAAAACAGATTTTAGAAAGATGTAAGTTAGAACACTTCAAACAAAAAAGAGATCAGAATCAGGCTTTTGATATAATTTTAAATTTTACATTAAAACACTGTAAAAAAAAAAAAAGACGTTCTGCTTAGAAAATGAGGCCTTAGTTTTTCAAATATTATCTATAATAACTCTTTCTCTGAAAATTCCAGATATGGAAAATGTCATTCTTAATATGTCAATTCCCAATTAGTTTGCTATTTTTGAAAGACATAAGAGAATGTTTTTACTTTTATGATTACATAGTATGAATGTATAGTTTACATTTTTTGGTTATATTTTTCCCATCATTAAACAATTCCGGACAATCAGGGCAAAACAAAATAGAATATTTAATAATTTAATTATTTTTTTTCTTGCAAACATGTTTAAACTCATGTTAAAAAATAAGTTGGATGACTTGCTTCTTAAGGATATAAATGTATATCCTGTCTTTTCTTGAATACACAAGAAAACTAGGTTAAGCCATTTTTTCTTCAAAATTATTTTTGGCAACTCTTGGGGAAAATCTGTTAGCTTGTCAAGATAAATTTTACAGGCAGTATCCCAGGTTATGGAAATGATTGCAAAATATCTGAGAGATAAAGGACCTTTGCAGAACTTGGGTTACAAATGTGTTTATATATTTTATATATATTTTGGTACTGCGAGTACTCAAAATATTTGGATGTTGTGTAAGCTAGAGACGGCTTTCATTATTTGATTTTATTTTTAAAGTAATAGATACTGTAGTGAGAGAGGATTTCAAGTTTTAAGGGGGCACCTGGCAAGAATGAATACTCTCAAATTCCTTGAGAAGCCATGCTCTGCTCTTTCCAGAACACTTTCTGTGGACAACTGTCTCACGTGTTGTTTTTGTTCCCAACTGTTATCACTGAGCACAGGACCTCACATCAACCAAATGAGTCTGGCACAGGTTTTTGAATTTGTCATTTATGTTGGCCTAAGACCTTTCATCTTTTGCTTGATCTGAGGGTGTATATGAATGTCTATGCCTTTTTTCCACATTTCTGTGGGTCCTCAAGTGTGCACCTATGGTTACTCCTCCTGACACACACACACGCCTGCTTTCCTTCTACCCCTGACACAGGGTGCGGTTTCTAGATTACTGGAAAGAAAGGCAATGTAAGAAACCATGACCCACCCCCTATGAAGTTCATTTTCATAGGATTGTACCTAATAGAGAATTGGAATGTCCTAAATGGAAGGCATAAGCAGATGAGACTGAATTCAAACCCCATGGTCCACTCACTGGCTGTGTGACTACAGACAAGTTATCTCCCACTCTGAGCTCTTTCTTCACCCATCTCATTGAAAAAGCTGCTGTGAGAACTAAAGGAGTGGATGTGTCAGAGTGCCGAACGTGGCCTCCGTCTGCTGGGGATGGTCAACAGCCCGCGCTGGTTTTATAGCATTGCCATTACTGACACCATCATTATTATTTCTCTTCATAACAAATCGCAGGGGTCCACATGTGGGCAAAGCAGAGGGCGGGAGAAGAAAGCAAGAAGCAAAGCAGTATGGGGAAGAGGGTCACGTGGATGAGAGATTAGGGAGCGAAGCAAGAAGCACCAGGTGGGGGGGTCAGGACTCTGCCTGGAGTCCACCCAGAGGGATTAGCGCACCTTCCCAGAGCCAGTTCAGTCCTTAGTCTTATCAGGCTCCAGGCCTGTGTTGAGATAACCCGGTTGGCAGGAGTAGGCGGTAGAAAGAGGCTGTGTTTCTCCAGGCGCTGTCACCCCCCGGGGAACCAAGTTGTACAGTTGGACTCTTGAAAATCCTGTCTGTCAAAAAAGGCACAATTGGAGAAGATCCTTACTTACCTGTCACTCCTGAGCATCCCACCCCCCGCCCCCCAGCCCCAGGTTAGCTCTATTCCCAGGGCCTCCCTCCCCTGGCTTCCCAGGGGCCTTCTTGCTGGGTCAGACCCAGGTTACTGGCTTTAGACAAAAGCCTTCTCACCTTCGCTTGGCTTCCCCTCTCCTGTGCTTGTTTTGGCTGGTGTTCTCTGCCTCCTGTCTAGGACCTGCCCTCCACCTACCGTGGTGGTCGGTTTGACCTGTTTGGATCTGCTCAGAGCAGCCATGGGGCTTAGGTAAAACACCAGGAGCTTCTTGGGCCATAGGAGGGTGACTCTTCTGACCTGACCCACTCAGCTTTTCAGTGCATGTAACGCTCTTCCCTCCCTATATTTCAAAGCGTAAGCTGATCCATAGAATTCAGGCTATTTTTTCACCCTGACTGATTTATATTGTTTTCTCTAATCCCCTCACCTCCGTGTCATCAAGACTCAATGTTTATTTGATAGAGAATTTATTTTTGAGTACTATAAAATATTTTTTGAAAAAGGGAATATATTTTCAAATAGAAGTATATTTTGAATTAATTAGAAATAATTTTGACTAGGGCTAGGGTTAAGGATCTGAAAAGAATGTCCGTGGACATAACCAAAGAAACAGAGTTATCCAATATTCTTTTTACTTTATTTGTCTTATATTCTCTTTTAAAAAATTGTAATAAAATAGACATAATATTTATCATTTTAACCATTTATAAGTGCACAACTCAGTGGCATAAATACATTCGCAATGTTGTATAACCATCACCACTATCTTTACCAAAACTTTTCCATCATACCGAAGGAAAAGTCTGCCCTTTATACAATAACTCTCCTCCACTCAGCCCCTTCCTTACCCTTGGTCACCTCTATTTCTTTATCTTTTTCACCATTAAGAACTGAACTCAGCTAGCTAACCGTGTATATTAGTCATCTATTGCCGCATAACAAATTTCCCCAAACTGAGTGACTTAACACAAATGTATTATCTCACAGTTTCTGTGGTGTCGTTGGGTTTCTGCCTGAGGTTTCACAGGCTGCAGTGAAGATGTTGGACGGTCTGAGGTCCTCATCTGCAGCTCAGAGCCATCTCCCAGGCTCGCTGTTAGTGGGACTCACTGCCTGTGGTTGTGTGACTGAAGTTGTCATGCCCTTGCTACGTGATGGCTTAGGAACACTCCCAGCTGCTGGAGGTTGCCTGCTGTTCCTTGCCATGAGGCCGTCAGTGACTCACAGCATGGTTGTTGTGCCTCCTTCCATGCCAGGAGGGGCCTGTGTCTGACTTCTTTAGGGACCAGCCAGAGAAACTCTCTCTTTGAAAAACCTCACCTGATGAGGCCAGGCCCAACCCCCCCCTCCCCCCCCGCACTCTCCTTTTGCCATGTAATGGAACATAATCTCAGGAGGACTGATATCTCATCGTATTCACAGGTTCTGCGCCCCCCCCCCCCAGTAGAGGAAGAGATAATACAGGGCATTGTACACCAAGGAAGGGCATCTTGGGAACTGTCCTAGAATTCTGCCACCACACCTTAATGAAGCCAAAAGCCCGCAGCCCAGATGGTCTACAGTAGTTCTTTCTGTGCCTAATTTCTACCAACCTACGCCTGATGTTCTGCTTTTTAAGACTATGCATGCTGGATTCTGGGACAGAGAATGTAAGTCCCTGCCTCTAATTTATATGAACTTGATCAAGTCCTTTCACTTTCTGGAACATTTAATTTATGTTGACACACAGGGGACCTCAGTTAAAGGTCTGTGATTCTGTGATGTGATGGACAGTCACATAGTCACTCAACAAATGTTCACTAAGCATCTACTGTTTCTTTAAAGAGCATACATTTGTTGTCTGGAAGCTATAGTCCAAGATCAAGGCCCTGGACGGGGTGCAGGAGGGCAGTGATGGCTGCCAGTCCCGCATGTGCCTTCAGGAGAGTCCTCTTAGTAAATTTACATATAAAAAAATTCATTGAATGGCTATTGGATCCCAGACATTGTTTCAGGCACTGAGGACACATACATCAGTGACTAAAGCAGCCAAAAGTTCTGCCTTCCTGCAGCTGACATTATCATCAAGGGACATAGGAAATAAGCATCACAGATATATAAAGGGTGCAACGTACCAGAGTATGATAAATACGGTGGATAAAACATGTTCTGGGTACAGCTGTGGAGGGTGCTGGGCGGTGAGTGAGAAGTGTGATTCTCAAGTGTTGTCTTTAGTCCATAAATAAAGTCTTAGGAATACCAGCCAGGTGGTAGTCTGAAGTCATCTCTTGAAAATAATCATTAACAGAGAAAGGCCTTTATAAAATGTCTAGCTACACGGGATGATGTGTAGCTACTGTTGAAAGAGAGTGTCACCTCCGTGGCCCGACCTGTAAGGAGCTAACAGTTTCAGTCTCGTGCACAGCCACAGGCAACAACGGGATAACAGAATGAAGCCAGGAGACCATGAAACGTTCCTATCCTACGCCTGGTGAGAGCCAGCCCTTCACAAACCTTCAACGGACGTGGAGGGTATTTTGGGACCTCCCCCTTGCACTGGGGCGTGCTTAGCTTTGGCACTGTCTCTGGGATAGCGACAGAGCCAGGCCACTGGAAGAGCCAGGGGGACTTGGAGATGACTTCCTTTAACTTTTTATATACTAGTTTATATAGAAGGTTAGGAAATTGTCGTTCTAGGAAATAGTTGACTTCCCACGGTCACCCAGAGAGCAGCAAAGCTGGAGCTAAGCCCAGGCCTCCTGACTCCTCTACAGACTCATCTGCAGATGCAGCGCTCTTCCCACTGTGCCTTCCCAGCACGGCCTCCAGGACTTGCCCTCCCCACTCGCTCCTGCACTCCCACCAACGCCCTGATGGTACGTACCTCCTTCCTGGCTCTCTCGAGCCTGTAAATGTGTGAGGAGAGGAACTGTATCTGATTTGATGCTGGATTCATTGGCTAGGCTGCAGTAACAAAATACCACAAACTGGGTGACTTTAAACAACAGAAATCTATTGTCTGGAGGCTAGAAGTCCAAGATCAAGGTGCCGGCAGGGTTGGTTCTTTCTGAGACTGGGAGGGAGGATCTGCTCTGTGCCTCTCTCCCAGCCGGTGGTTTGCTGGCAGTCTTTGGCGTCTCTTAGTCCATATCACTGCCTTTATCTTCATACACTGGGAGTTCCTCTTTTTATTATTAAAAAAGGACATCCGTCATATTGGATGAGGACCCACCGTATGTCCTCGTCGTAATTGATTTCATCTGCAGTGGGCCTATATCAAATAAAGTCACATTGTGAGGTCGTAGGGTTTAGTACTTCAACATACAAATTTTGGGAGCCACAATTCAGCCGATAACAGATATTATAGCCCCAACCCCCACCGTAGAAGAGGCGCTTAGTAAAAGTGTGATAAATAAGTGAGGTGCCTTGTCTCCCTGTTTTCTACGTTGCCAAGATCTGCGCCTTTGACGATTTACCTTTGCCATCTCTTAGCATTTCTTGGGTCTTCGTATCAGCTATGGGATCTAGTCTAGGGATATGTCTGTCCCCAAAGGAGACGTTGGTCAGTGGATATTCTAACCATAGGAGCGAGAGCTTGAACTCAGGCGGCTATAAGTGGCTTCTGAGGTGACACAAAGTAAGGTTAAGACTTACCTGTGATTCCATCTTTTCCACAAAATTCCGAAGTCTGGTGGTCAACCCCTAGATCGTCGTGGCCAGATCCTTCCATACATATTGTTGTAGCTAAATTTCACCATAAATATTTTATAGCTGCAGAAACAGGAGGAGATCCTAGGATGTGTGTTTTAAGGCTCAGTGCTAATCTTACTTCCTCTACAAAGTCTTCCATGATTTCTTCAGCCAGGCTCGATGCCTCTCTCTGAATCCCTGCAGGGCCTACCGTCTTCATCATGCACAACTATATCATCCCAGAGTTCATTGCATTACAACTGTTGGTCAAGAGATTGAATATAGGAGTAAGTGATTGGGATAGTCCAGAGTGGGTCTTACGTGTGAGTAGAGTAAGTTTTCAAGTTCAGGTACACTGGGAAATTCCTTCTCTATCTTAAATAACTCTTTATACTCTGATATCAGGAATTCCTTTTAGTGGAATAAGATGATGCACTTCACAATGATCAAGATAAGACTTTTACTCCAGTTCGTACTAAGATGTGAATGACTGATATAACATCCTGGTCTAAGTTTTGGTAAAAGTAGTATGACAATACAAATGTTGCTTAAAAGGGAGGAAAAAAGGGTTAACAGGGAAAGAGAACCAAAGCATGAGGAAGGGCATAGAAAGAGAGATAGGTCCCTGGAGATCAATTTTACTTAATCTACAATTTTTTGTAGCTATATATGGAGGACCAAAGAAAACATAAAGCCTCTTGCTTCCTTGGTTCCCAAGAGAATCATTCTATTCTCCCTCTACCAGGCACCATGTTTTTCCTTTTCAGTATGAAGATTTTCTTTACAAAGAAATGAAAATGCCTAGACATTTAGGAATATGCTGGAAGCTGATCAGCTTTATCCTTGAACTTGACCTTATGCCACAACTCAGAGCATACTTACAGATATCTACCTAACAAGAGCGAGTCATAACCTCAAAATTGCATTTTTGTGAAATAACCACAAAAAAGTCAGTTTATTGGAACCTTGCTAGGAGGCTGTGAGTTTAGTAAGTTGCGTGGTACTTCAGAGTTGGACGGGGATCCTCAGGACAGCTCTCTCATAGATGGAGGTCCTTTGTCTTATGTCATTTAAAACATGTCCCATCAGGCCAGGGAATGTGAGAGCTGAAGCGCCCTTGAGTATCTGCGGGAGAGAAGGAAATTCGTTATATCCGACCAACTGATAGTTAGGTACTGATGAAAGATGTGCTTCAAATTAGGTCTAAGTATTTGTTCTAAAGCATGCCAGAAAGAAGTTTGAAGGGAAAGCTCAGCCAGAGACGAGCCAAAGAGCTGTCTTGTATCAATAAGGCAGAACTTAAGCCCAGTTATTGGAACATACACACATTCATATTAAAAAAAAAAAAAAAAGGAAAGAAAAGAAAAGGTCTGCCGTGGCGACCGCCTGGAAGAAATGCGACTCTGCTGGCCTGGCTCTCCCCTGATGTGTGTTCATTCATGGGCAGGGAGCCGAGACGGACTGTTCTCAACCCCGGCCAGACTTAATGCTTCGTTACCTCGCCCACCTCAACACAGGATGGAATGTTGAGCATTGAGCAGTAATAGCTGGCACTAGAAATCCACATAAATTACTGTAGGTTTAAATACTTGGATGTTTTTCCAGGGTATGTTCACAGTCTGTATTCTGAAAATAATTGGGCAGACTCCTTAAAGCATGGATCTTTGCTCTGAAGTGAATTAAATCTAGTCAATATTTTCTTATCGTGAAGGGCAATTTCCATACAGTATACAAAATGCAAGTCAAACAAAGCTGTGATTTTTCTTATTGAAGCTTATGTGTTTTCCAATAACTGAGTTTCAAAACTGAAAAAGAAGCAAAAGGCCCATTTTATGTGCATTTAAGTATTTATTTTATGCTTAGTGTCCCCTGTATTAGGCGATAAGTAAGATCATCTTATGCATGCTTTCATACTTTGAATCTTATAATTATTGTAAAATCATGTCAATTGGAAAATGCTACTAAGAACCATTATTTTTCAAGCCATTTTATTGAAGTATGATTGACGTTTAACAAAGCTGTACATATGTAATGTATACAGCTTGACCAATGTGATGATAAGTATACACCCATAAAACCATCACTACATCCTATGCCATAAACATATCCATCCCTGCAAAAGCTTCCTACCATCCTCTTTATTTATTATTGTTTTTTCTCAAAGGAACGTTTAACATGAGATCCACTCATTTAGCAAAATTTTAAGTATAAAACACAGTATTATTCACTATCGGTGGTTCTATGCTGTGCAGTAGATCTCAGGGGCTTCTTAGTCTTAGGTATCTGAAACTTTCTACCCTTTGTCTAATATAATCTGGTATTTTCAAATTTTAAAAGTGAATCTTCCCATATTCCAAAGGCTACTCTAGTCAAGAAGGAAAGAAGAAATCTTAATAGTGGTGAACACATAATGTAATATATAGATGATGTAGTACAGAACTGTACACTTGCAACCTATGTAACTTTACTAACCATTGTCACCCCAATAAACTTTAATTACAAAAATAGAGAGATGATGTATTATAGAATTGTACACTTGAAACCTACATAATTTTACTAACCAATGTCACCCCAATAAATAATTTTTTCAATTAAAAATAAATCTTAATGGTGTATGGAAGGAACAGGAAGTTTTGAGCACAGAACTTAAAGCTCAAAAGGTAATAAGCATTGATTGATCAAAGCTGGAGTTTTCGGCAACTTGTTACATGACATTTTACCATTTGTTCACAATATCTTTAGAAAGCATTGACAAATTTTGACAAAAATCACATACCATTAAATAACTGAACCTATACTTTAATTTTGATCCACCTCCTTGACACCAAATGAAATGTACCAAGTGAGATTTTTCATTGAATTTCAATGAAATTTGATTTGAAGTTGCAGAACTATGTGATCTCACTGGATGGGAATCTGGGTTTCATAGACTGTCCTATGCCAAAGAACTTGTTTCTGTGTGCAGATTTGTCTATTTGATTATTAAATAAGTGCTTTCTGTGGTTGTGAATGATTTTAAGATAATGTGTAAACTGCTAAAGTATATCTGTATATTCTTACTGTCTGTGGGTTACTCTGACATTGTGCTAGAAAACACTGGTTAAAAAGATTTTTTAAAAAGATTTTAAATTGGTATCTATTTCATTGTGCCAAATGGAAAGTCTTTATACTTATTTAGTTGTACCTGAAAAGTTGACTCAATTTTGAATGTTAGAATTTAAGGACTCTTAAAGAACGAGGACATCTTGGCCAATCCCTCAATGCAGATAAAGGATCTGAAGCCCACAGTTATCTGTTGTCTTGCTAAAGTCACATCATTGGTGATCTCCTGCTGGAACTCCACATCCAGCCCTCTTTCTGCTACATCCAGGAGCCATCTTTGCTCATGTCAATACAAGCTCAGGTAACTAAAATATGCCATAGTTTTCCAGAATCCAGGATCTTTCTAAGAAGCAATATCCTCCAATGTCTCAGTTGCTCTTGCTGACCAGTACTCCTAGTCCAGGATGGGAGGAGGAAGGACATTTTTCCTGGACCTCACAGTCATAAACATTAGAACTTTGAGAGTGGCTCTACTTGATGAGATGTTATCTTTGTTTGCATATATTAAAAACAGTAATTTGTTTAACATGAAACTTAAAAATACACCACAATTCTGTAACCATGTTTGAATATGTCGTTTATTGGAATACTCAAGAATAGAAATGGCTGAGGTCTCTCAACATTGAGAGATCTGTTAATACTTGTGACTCAAAGAACCCATGTTTTCTCCCTCTTTCCTTTAGAATTGTTGGAGGAAATACCTATTTCTTCCAGCCAAAAAGTGTGATGAAATCCTGGCTCCGTCTCAACCTGTTTAAATTCCACAAATATTTCAAGAACATTGTTCTGAATTTTCTGAGATAGGAGTCAACATGCTCTTTTCAACTTCCAGGACCCTGAAATGGTGTGTCTTAGTTTTCTGTGTTTGTGTCTTACCCTATCTGATAAATGGTAAGGCCCATGATGGCAGAGCTAAGGACTCAGCCATCTTTGCCAGGTCTGAGACCTGGTGGTGGTAACGGGCCTGCCCTAGTTGGTGAATGATGACGTGTCCAGTCTAATCCCAGGTGTTATTGGACTGGATGTTTGTGCCCTCCCCAAATTCGTATATTGAAATCCTGATCCCCAATGTGGTGACATTCAGAGGTGAGGCCTTTGGGAGTAGCTACGGCGTGAGGGGTCCTCATGAACAGGATTAGTGCTCTTATAAGAGTGACGCCAGAGAGCTTGTTCTCTTTGCTCTTGGCCATGTGAAGATACAACAAGAAGATGGCTATCTGCAAGGCAGGAAGACACCAGGCTCTCAGCAGACACCAGATCTGCCAGCACCTTGATCTTGGATTTCCCAGCCTCTAGAACTGAGAGAAATAAATGCTATTTTCTAAGCCACCCAGTTTATGGTAAGTTGTTGTCACAGCCCAAACTGACTAAGACATCATGATAAGCATAGGGAAATGAGCAAGGAGAGGCTAGGGACTAGAAGTTGGGGCTCAGTTTTATAGTTGAAGAGGTATAAGTTTCATTCCAGGATAATGGGGGACCATCAGAAAATGCTGGCTAACGAGCAATGTCATGAGTAGAATACAACCCTGGAAACTTAAGGTGATAGAATCATATGTTGAATATTGGATAAAGGCCTTTGTAATACTTAAGACAACTGGTAATAGTTGTTTGATCTTGTTGGTGGGGGTAAAAACTGGAGTTATTTTTTAGAGTAGCATTGATTTGGAATTGGCTTGGAATTGATTGGCTCACAGAACTACATTAAAAATGACCTTATAGATCAGACTGCCCAGCCATGACCTGCTCCTGAATCTCCATGGGATACAGGTGACAGGTGGCAAAGTAGGTTCTAATGCCCCGATAGCTGTCTTACCACCCACTAATGCGTTTGTCACTATTTTTAGGCAATATTAATATTTTTCCTTAGAGTGCGTCATAATCTTCCTCACCTTTCCTGTCCATGGATCCTGATTCTGCCCTCTGGGATAGTGCTACATAAATCCACATCACAGTTCTTCAAATATTTGAGGATGGCTGTCCTGTCCTGTCATGGAAAACCCTCCCTTTGCCAGCTCCTCGTCCAGCGCTCCATCGTGTGACATAGTTTCAAGGGTTTTTTTTGTTTTTTTTCCCATCATGCTTGTGTTCCCATGAAGGATCTCCATTTTGTCTGTATTCCACATGAAATGGGCACCAGGTATCATTGAGCTAGGGCTTAAGCTGCAAACTCAAGAGAAAGTGGGGAAAAAGAATTGTCACCCAACCGTATCAATAGAGGGACCAAAAGGCACTGAGCTCAAGAGCACTGTGGGAGGGAGGCAGCTTCTAAAATGCTCTCAGTGGTCCTCACCTCCTGGTACTCGTCGCTTTGTGCGGTCACCTCCCTGTGAGTGTGGATTGGACCTGGTGATGTGCTTCTAGTGAATAGAATACAGCAATAGTGATAGAATGTCAGTGCTGAGGTTAGGTTGTAACCGCCTGACTCACTTTGCTTGTTCTCTCACCCTGGTTTTCCTCACTTGCTCACACTGAAGAAGCAAGCTGCACATTGTGATGTGCCCATGGGAGGGACCCATGGCACAGAGCTGTGGATGGTCTTTATCCAACAGCCTGAAAGAAGCCGAAGCCCTCAATCCAAGAGCCCAAGAGAAATTCGATCCTTCCGACAGTGATGTGAGTGAGTGAACTTAGAAGATGATCTTTCACTAGTTGAGTCTTGACCCACAGGTGTGCAATAAAAATAATTGCTAGGTGCTCTGGTATTAAGGTACTAAGTTTTGGGGTAATTTGCTGTGTGCGTCAGTAGGTAACTAATACAGACACTTCCTACTTCCACTCACCTAGCTTAACAGAGATGCACATGAGGGCAGACTTGCCAGTGTAGGGGGGTTTTCACAGCAGAAAGGCAGAGTGGCAAGGCCACAGCACTGTGGATCGTAGGGATTTCAGGCAGAGCCAGTAATGCCACAAAGCCAAGGACGAGCAAGGAGAGCATTGCTGCAAGAAAGTAGGAAAGTGTAGTCCTGGTTGTTTGTGAGCTCACGTGAGACTCCCCAGAAACCTCCAAACTAAAAGGCATGGATTGGAAGACGTGATGTGGGTTCTAGTGATCTTGTCATTCCAGCGGATTTAGAATCTATTTGTGATGCTCTTACTGTCCCTTTATGTATTAAGACAAGGAAACACCACGAATGTTGGCCGTACATCTTTATCCCAACCTCCCTCAGGAGAAACAGACCAGAAATGGATTAAGCTAAAGAGAGAGCAAAGCTTGAAAGGCTAATTACATCTACTTTTATTCATTTATTTATTCTGTAACTGTTTGGTAAACATTTGTTCTAGAAAATGGTATTCTAGAACCTTAAGATCATGTGGTCTTCTGAAGAACAAATACAAAAATCACCATAATTCAAAGCATAATGAAATAGAATATATCCAGATGCAATGTATAGTTTTAGCTACACCACTCGATTAGCACATAATAAAGCTAAATTCTCCTGAAGCTGTAAATATTTTTAGATGTCCTTTTGATATACCTCTCTCTTTACTCCTACCGCTGTTATATTGTAGAACGTATTTTTTCCTATCTTGTTAGATTTTACCAATCAATTATGTTTACTGAAGTATTTTTAAAGAAAATAGTAGTAACAATAAATATAGTAATAAAAATAATACTTATAACATTAACTAACTTTTTTGACCATTGACTATTTATCAAGCACTGTGCTGAGGATTTTTCACATGTTACAGCTTCTAATCTATGAACACCTTGATCTGACATGTACTCTTTTTCCCATTTTAAGGCAAGGGAGCTTTAGATTAGAGAGATTTTATCTTGTTCGAAGTCACATGGTTAGTTAGTGATTGAGCCTTGCGGTCAGTCAGGTATGCGTTGCTTTAAACTTGTTGCCTGGCAGCCGTCGGCATTCTGCCAAACCATATGAAGAATTCTACATATTATGAATAAAATGTTAAATAAGATTTGCAGTTATAAGCATGATGATTAATAGATTTTGGAATAATATTCCACCAATAAGACAAACAACAACAACAACAACAGAATTGTGAGGCAACTATTGGCAGGTATTGAACTCTGCAGATGATGAAATACTGTGTGGTCCTTGAAAGAAAAAACGAACACAGACAAAGTGAGCACATAATTACCCCAGCTTTCTTCCTGGGGACACTTTCTAAACTGTGACATCAAGGAGTGGAGCCAACACTGGGCAGAGGAAACAGGGAATGGAGTCCAGGGCTGCTGAGGCTGCTGCATTTTCTTGTCAGAATACTGAAGAGAAGGAAACCGCATGGAGGCGTTCCGGATGTCAGTACAGGGGTCACCTTGGGTCTTTGGTGGAATCCTAAGCGGTGTATGCTCCTGAGAAGCCTCCACGAGGCCTTTCAGAATAGAGTTACTGAGGGCCTGTGAGATGCATGGAGGTTCCAGAGACTTATACTACTGAGAGCTGTTGGCGTTCTCATGAACCAATGTTTACGTAGTAAAGAACACTGTAGGAAACCCTGCGTGTTCAGTTTAGACCTTCTAAAGATTACACTTTAGAAAGTTGAGCTATTCCAGCCAGAACTAGGGCGACTAGAGAATACCCTTGACAAAACCTGAAAGTATCACCACGATCAAGTAGATCAGTAAATTAAAGACTTGTGAGACAATAGCTCAGTACTCTATAAAGGAAGACAAAAGAAAAAAAATGTTGATATTTTAAGAATTTAGGATCCACAATGTTCAAAATACAATAAAAATGTACTAGACATGCACAGCCAAAAATATGACAAGTAATCAGGAGTCATAATCAAAAGAAACAGATGGAAAGATGAGAGAAATATTGGAATTAGCAGATAAGGATTTTAAAATTGCTATTACAAATGTGTTCAGGAATTTGGAAAAAAGACATAATGAATGAACAATGGGTATTATCAGTAGAGAAATAAAAACTATCAGATGAAAACAAAATGATATTTCTATAACTGAAAAATAAAATATATCGGAAATAAAAATTTCCCCAGATGGGCTTAACAACAGATTGGAAAATGCACGGGGAAAAAAGGGAGGTGGGGGAATTCACACAGAAAATACCCAGGTTGAAGTACTGAGATTAAAAAAATAAGAAAAGAAATGGAGAGAGCTTCAGTGACCTGTGGTTCAGTATCAAATTGGCTAATATATTTGTAATTGGAACTCTAGAAAATAAAGAGAAAGATTGGGGTATGAAAGAAAGGAAGGAAGAAAAGAAAGGATGGAGAAAGGGAAGGAAAGAGGAAGAGAAAAAGGAAAAAAAAGAGAGATAAAATTATTTCGTTATCTGATGAGAAATGGAAACCTATAGATTCAAAAAGCTGTATAAACCTAAACAGAATAAATACAAAGAAAAGTCACTCTTAGAAGCATCGCAGTAAGGTTGCTAAAACTAAAGGCAACAAAAATATTTAAAGAAGCCAGATTGAAAAAACAAAACAAAACAAAAAAGTAGATACATAGAAAGAATAAGAATTACTTTAGACTTCTTATCAAAAACAAAACAAACCAGATGACAACAGAATGATCTTAACCTAGAATTCTATATCCAAGAGAAATATCTTTCAAAAATGGAAATGAGATGAAGACATTTTTCAGGTTACCAAAAACTGAATTTGTCACCAGTAGACTTACACTAAAAATAGTTTAAATAAAGTTGTTAAGCCTGAAGAAAAATGTCAGTATATCGAAAGTTGGATATTCAGGAAGGAATGGGGTACCGTATCTGGTAAATATATGGGAAAATATAAAAAATTATCTTTTCTCGGGTTTTAATTTTCTATTTAAGCAAAAATAACAAAACTGTATTGTGTGATTTATAACATATCTAAAAAATAGTATGACAACAGTAACACAAAGGATAAGAGAAAGTAAATGGAATTATACTTTCGTGAGTTTCTTATATATGAAGCATTATAATATTAATTCAAGATAAACTGTATTGTGTTAAGGACATATATTGTAATTTTTAGAGTAATTACTGAAAAATATAAAAGGTGTTCTAAAAATCCAATAGAGAAGATAAGAAGGAACATAAAAAAATACACAGTTTATCCAAAGTGAGTTGGAGAATACACACCATCTGATTTTAAGACCTTCTAGAAAGTAGTAATCTAGAAAGACTGGCTTGGGGATAAGACAGATAAATGGAGCAAAATAGAGAGTCCAGAAATTGACTCATACTTATGCCAGGGACAAATAAATCATAGTTTATTTTTTTAATGGAGTACAGTATGGAATTTAAAATACATGAATGAGAATAGCAATTTCTATCCCTTATCATTTCATGGAACATTGAAGTATTTTGAGAATCCTATTCATGGAAACCTTTCTGGGGTATCAGCCACCCTAGGCCCCCAGTCTACCTGGGGAATCTCTTTTTGGCATTTCTATAGTCCATTTACAGGATACTGAATGAGAAACTATGAACTAGAATATCTGTATCAACATCGACAAATCTAAGAAACAGAGACAGTACAAGTTATTGACGAATATATACGATCTCACAACATGTATATAAAATTTATCAGCTGGAAAAGAGTGCTTTCAAATATTTATAGATATATTGCCATATATTCCTATGAGTGATAAATTTTTAATCCATGATAGGGACCATTTGGGGGGGGGGGTATATTCGTTTCCTAGGTCTGCCATTGCAAAGTCCCACAGACTGAGGGGTTTAAACAACAGACATTTAGTGTCTGCAGTTCTGGAGCCAGAAGTCCCCATTCCGCATGACCTCATGTTAACTTAAGTAGTTCCATCTGAAACAGCCTTTTTTCCAAATAAGTTCACATTCTGAGGTACTGGGGATTAGAACTTCAGCGTATGAATTTGGGGAGAGCACAGTTCAATCCATAACAGGAAAGGAAGGAAGTAAATGGCATCTGGGAATAATAAAGAAGGGAAGGGGGGACTTGTGTGTCTGTAATAATTTTTAAAGAGAGATTTGAAGCAAATATGATAGAATGATATGAATTGATCAAGTTGAGTGGCAGATACAATGTTTTGTAGTCTTGTCCAAATGATGGAATAATTCCACACTTTCAAAGGGTTTTAAAACTATTAGAGAGCTCCCTCAGTGGTTCTGGTGCTATGTATTAGGTTGGTGCAAAAGTAATTGCAGGTTTAAAATAATAATTGCAAAAACTACAATTATTTTTGCACCAACCTGATAGCAAGTTGGTGTAAAGGACAAAACTACTCTTCCCAGAAGAGTGACTGGAGAAACAGGGCTGGGAAGTATGAGGGAGGAGCCTAACGTCTGCGTCCAAATAGAACCACTTTCAAGTGACAGGAGGGTCAGATTTGTGCCGAATTCCCCCGGTTCAAATTCCCCCTGGTTCGAAGCAGAGCCAAACGGTGGAAGCCTTGCTGACAGTAGATTTCACCTGACATTAAGAAAATACTTGCTGACTCATCCAAGCGATCCCAAACAGTCTAAACTGTTCACCCATGAAATGGGTTATTATGAGAGTCAGTGAGTTCCATACACTAGGAATGACAAGGACAGGCAAAGGGACAACTTGGGGAGGATGTCACATGTGACCTTGAATATTGCCCAACAATCCCTGAAGTTCCCCACTGATCTGAAATGTGGTGCTTCTGCTGCGGTCTCCCGGTTCCCTATCTTGTGAAGTTATGGCAGAAAAACATGAAAGGACAGTTATTCTGACTTACTCTGTTTTTGAAGAAACCATGCTGCTCCCAGTATTAACCACATCCTGTTTAAGTCCTCACAATGTATGTACCTTACAATCGATTCTCGAATCAAGTTAGAAATGATCATTTTGCAGAATTGACCTTGTTTCCGTTTTTGAAAATGGAGGTGTGTATCCTTTATCAATCTCTGTTTTTTTCCCCTCCAATTCTCTGTAGTTCCTTAGAGCTTGATAAAGGTTCAGCGTTCAGGCCTGCCAGATGTGCCAGTTCTTGAGTTGGGGTCACGGGTATAACAGAAATGGCGTAATGGAGAGTTTGACTCCTCAGCTTCCAGAGCCCACGTTGTACAACTCTTGGCTCAGCCGTTCAGTAGCTGAGTGCTAGCAGCATCCTGTCCAGTGTCGGTTTCTTCACCTGGAAACCTAACTTGCTAATCAGTAAGTGGCTATGAGGACCAGATGAGAATGCATATGGCACACAGGAAGCACTCCATGATTATCAGCTCTCCCCATCGCTAGTGCAGGCATCAGCTTTGTCACAGCACAAAGTCTTTCTAGCCTAAAGCACATTCTCAACAGAAGAGCTGGATGCCACGTGCAACCGAGGTACTTCTGATTTCCTCCCATTGTCCACTACATACATTGACCTCTTTTTTCAGTGCAATATCACATTAATACTAAAATCCATCTCTTCCTTTTGGTCCTCGGGGAGTTTTTTTGAAGACTCGGGATCCTGGACTTCAGAATTTCCAATAATCTCATTATAAGCTGGAGCTACTGGTTGGGAATCCCCCTGTCCTTCTGCTGCCCACAGGGTGGGCATTCTTGTAGCACTACTCAATTTTCTCCATCAAGAATATTTCCAGTTTATCATCTACACTTCGTGTTTGCAATAATCCCTTCCTTCTTGAAATAATACCCTTTCCTTTGTTACATAGAGGAAACAAAAAAATCCACCCAACGCAATCTTTGGAACATTGTAGATGTTAAATGAAACTTCTGTTTTCCTTAATTCTTTTGTGACCGTTACACTCTCTAAAATATCATTTTCTTCTTCCAAGATTTCATTTCTTCTTACTCCAACCATCTGCTTGGATTCAGGGTAATCATTCTCTGTATTTCTCTGAGAGGTGAAATTAACTTTGAGAGTAAATGAGAAGGAATTGAGATGGCTTCCATTTTTCTAGTTGAGGTCCTGGGAATTGGTACTGGTTTTCACAAAAATAAGGGAGAATGGAAGAGGCTTTATGGGGAAGGGAGGGAAGCGATGTTTGGTTTTCAGCATGTCGGATTTAATGTGTTGGTGGGATATGCTGCCGTATCCGGATCTGTTCAGCACACAGTTATGGGAGAAGCTGACACTGGCCCTCCACAGTTGGGAATGATCCAGGGACAAGAAGGGGATGAAAGGAGCCTGGTCATAGGGAGATCACAAGGGAGAATGGTGTGGGGGGTGGGGATCAGCTGACACCAGACTCCCGAAGACCACCTACATCCTGGCGGGGGAGGAATTGGGTCCACTGAAGACAGAAGCGAAACCATCAGAGATGGGAGCGGAATTAGATGAACATTTCACAATGGAAGAGAAACAAGGGAACATTTGAACAGTTTAAACAATTTTGAAACACATGGTACAGAAAAATTAAAGAAGATGAAAATTGAAGAAGACTGTTGGATTTGGCCACTCAGCATGATAACAATAATAACACACAGCATCCAGCACTGCTGGTCACTCAGGATGGGGCCACTGTGGTGGTTAGCACGATGTCAATCATGATGATACCATGTTTCCCCGAAAATAAGACCTAGCTGGACAATCAGCTCTAATGCATCTTTTGGAGTAAACATTCATGTAAGACCCGGTCTTAGCTTACTATAAGACCGGGTCTTATACAATATAATATAATACTGGGTATTATATTATATTATATTATATTATATTATATTATATTATATTATATTATATTATATTATATTATATTATATTACATTATGTTATATTATATGACCTGGTCTTATATTATAACAAAATAAGACTGGGTCCTATATTAATTTTTGCTCCAAAAGAAACATTAGAGCTGATTGTCTGGCTAGGTCTTATTTTTGGGGAAACGTGGTAGTTCTGTGAGACATCGGCATTGTTTATAATCCTGTTTTAAAATGAGGAAAAAGCAATTATGTAGATTGATTAAAAAGACTCAACCCCATTAGCCCTTGGAAGAATTGGGGTTCCAGCTCTTGGTGCCTCATCCCAAAGGAGGCGTTTCATAACATTTAATTTCTGCAGAAGACATTGCTAGTGTAGGGCTGAGAACAGATTGTAAAGATCAAGGAAGCTGTGGGTGACGAGGAAGTCGTGGCAGGGGGTGTCAACTACGTTTTAAAGAGATTTGGCAGGGATGAGAAGGGGAGAGAGAAAAAACGAGAGTGTGGTTGAGAAAAGCTGATAGTTTTATTTTTTCTGAGGATGGGGAAGACCAGATATAGGTAGAAAAGATGGAATCAACAGGCACTAAAAGAGAAGGCAGGGTTTTATAACTTCATCTATAAAGTTTTGGTAAAATGGGGTTATTACTAAGGGGGGTCCAGCAATAAGCTAACAAGGTAAAACAAATAAAAAAACAAAAATGAAAACAACTCCACATCATTAGCAGGGAGATCAGTGAAGGGAAAGGTGTCTTGGGAGCACAGAGATGGTGGGAGACCACAATAAGTGGAGGAGAGAAGATGAGATTCATTTCAAAAGAGGAGGGGATGTTGAGAGGAGAAGTAGAAAGAGATGGAGAGAGACTACTCCAGTTAAAAGAGGCTGAACAAAAATGTGCACTGCAGACCCTGACTCCTGGTGGGAAAAAGTAATGCCTGTCCACCATCTTTGGTTGGATAAAATTTCTGTGGAAAACCATGTCATAGGGTATCACATTTTAGACCTGCCATGCTATAATTTAATCAACTCAGGGGGAAGGGGGACGGAATTTCTCTCTTCACAATCTATTTATTGGGCTAGTGGACATTTTCACAACTACAAGGTGCCTGCATTTGCGTTTCACTTGGTGCTAATTTATGAAATCGCATAGGTCAAACCAATTTCAATTTCAAATATTAACATAACTAGAAGTTCTCTGTGTCTTAATTAGAGGTCATCAACTCCTTTGTAAAGCGGTCCCTGTCAGGACTGCCTCTGGGCAATTTGGGGAGATCAGTGAAGCTTAAAATGAAGGATTTGATAGTCAGTTTTTGAAAAAGTCATATTGTTTTGTTCTTCAGCAAACAATGGGTAGCCCAGACTCCAATTAGAGCAGTATTCAAATAATTTTTGATTTGCATATTTGAATTGGCCGTCTTTGGGCAGGAGAGACCAGGCCATGCAGCTCCCCAATTATTTAGAGCAATTAGCGGAGATGATCAGACACTTCTGAGGTCTCATTAGCAGGCATGTTGGCTGCTCCGACATCTTTAAAGATCACAGTGGCGACTGGGCCCGGCCGCCCACATTTCCTTTCGGGAGAGTTCTGCAGACAGTGACTCACTCAAACAAAGGTAGCTATTTTCACAGCCTATTTCTACTTTCCCTCTGACAAGTCATTCTTTACTGCTGTTTTTCTAAAATATGCATTGTAAATACCGATGTCTTTTTCTACGTAAAAGCTCTCTAATTTCTGTTTCAGCTCTAAAGCCATCATCATCTTGGTACTTAATACCAGGCCACAGTAATTTCCCAGCAATAAAACTTGGTGCTTAGAAAACTAACTTTTGGGAAACGAGGTAGCCAGCATTCTAAATTTCGGTGCATTTAACTATAATCACCTTTTCATTGATGATAAGCACGTTAAGGATAGAGCAACTGTGGTAGTAGAAGGCTTCCAGTTGGCAGAAGCATGGTCTTATCTGTGTTTGTTATTGTGCACTTGGTATCACAATTTCCAAATTAGAAATTTCCTCTGTGAGGACGCCCAAGCCTCCCCTTCTGGCGCAGCCTCTACACCACCCTCAACCCGCTGAGCAAGGTCAGAGTGACAGTTCCCCTTTCCTTGTCCTGTGCCACTTCACCAAGCAGAGCTCGGCCTCTTCTCGCCTCGTAGTCTCGTAGTCTCAGACTTAAGGACAGGCCTACGTTCCAAAATCCAGATTCTTTTTTCAGTAGTTTATTATTATTATTATTATTATTATTAGTTTCAGGTGTACAAAGCGATGTAATAGTTAGACATTTACACCCTCACAAAGTGATAACCCTCCCCAATCTACTATCCCTCTGACATCATATTGAGCTGTTACAATACCAGCTATATTCCCTATACTGTACTCCACATCCGGTGAGGATATATATATATAAAACTGTATACACATTTTATACAAAACATGTATACAAAAGAATGTATACACATTTTAAGAAAGGAAACAACTGTATTAAATTTAAAAAAAATAATAAATTTGTAATACTCAATATATACTGATAACAAAAGATGAATACAAGTCATGGTCATGTGTATACAAGTTTTTGGCACCCCTGGTGTATATATGTGTGTGTGTGTGTGTATTTATATAAAATCCAGATTTTAAATTAGCAAAGTAGTCATTCTCAGCATTTTCTAGGTTCCACTTTAATTTCCGTCTTGAGCATAGGTAGAGTGGAAAGGGAACCGACTGGTTCAGCTTAGAAGATGTAGCATTGAGAAATTGTGATGTGGGGCCAGCGGTGCATCACGTCCCTACCTTTAATCTTTCCATCTGCAAAAATGGCAATGCTGATACTTACTACTTGCCCTTTCCACTGCATTCAGTTGCCCTCGGGTCTGAATGAGATGATGTTTGTGAAACAGATTTGGAAATGATGGATGTATCACGTGCTTTGACAGAGAACCTTTGATCTGTTTCCAAACTTCTGCAACAGGTGAAGTTGAGGTGGCGCTGCTTAGTGGTTCAGAGTGTGGTTCCTGGGGCCAGGCTGCCTGGGTTTGAATCCCCACGTCACCATTTACTAGCTGTGTGACACTGAGACGTTATTTAATCGCTCTGCTCCGTGGTTCCCTCCTCTGTGGTGGTAAAATAACAATAGGATGTACATCATGGGGTTTTATGAGGATTAAAAGAATAAGACATACAGAGCCATGCCTAGCACAGTAAATGCAATATGAATGTCAGTTAAACTTCAAAAAAAAAACCACACAAAAATCTGCCTTGAGAGGCTGGAGGGAGTTTGAGCAGTTGCTGGGACGTGATGTTGGCGTCTTCAGGGTTTTCACAGGTACCGACTTTTCACACCACGTCTTGGTTCTGCCATGTTTTTGTGCTCCCAGTTTTGTTTTAAGCTGGAGGCTTTGTTAGATAGCCTGACTCGATGTATTAAACCCAGACCTTTTGCACGACATTTTAAGAGCATGAGGCAGTTGAGCTTAGGTCTTGAGTAAACCTATGGGGGAGGGCCTCTCCAAGCCCCAGTTCAACGTAACTGTGGGAGTGAGGAAGGCACGAAATGAGAAGAATCCCTAAGCGTACAAGCATCTCAGAAATGTCTGTGCTGCTGTGAGCTTGACTTAATCCAGTCACATAACTCTTAGTGTAGACACAGATGATGCCTGAGAAGAATTTGACCATGATGGTAACCCCCAAATTAATCATGTGTGTATTTTAGATTAATGGCAAATAATATTTCGTATAGCTATGTCCCAAATATTGCATGGGACGTACACCAACATAAATTATTGTTTATCTGAAATTCAATTTTTAAAAAAATTTATTTTAAGTGTGTTTTTCCAGAACCCATCAGTTCCAAGTCAAGTAGTTGTTTCAATGTAGTTGTGGAGGGCGCAGCTCACACTGGCCCACGCGGGGATCGAACCGGCAACCCTGGTGTTACGAGCATCATGCTCTAACCAACTGTGTTAACTGGCTGCCCCTGAAATTCAAATTTAACTGGACATTCTGTACTTGCTAAATAATGGGATTTACCTCAGAGGCTTTGAGGATTAAAATTATATAGGTAGAATGCCCGGCAAAGTCTTAACACCTAATATGTATGTAATTAATAGAGGTATCTCTTAAAGTAAATGGGAGACAATTTGCTAGTTACTTTAACAACTATTGGGGGTTCTCCATCCTTGATTTTTGCTTATTAAAAATAATTAAACATTCAGTTGAACATTTCCCCACTTCTATCAGTCATTATAGTCAGATCTTATCTAGTCTTTCGGTTCTTTGAGAATGCTTGTAATTTCATTTTGTTGTGGATGTTTAGTAAATTAAAAGGAAATTAGCCTACATTAAACTTTGAAGAAACAAACATCCAACAGAATCATAAGAAGGCCCTTAAGGTATTAATGAGTGAGTTTCACATGGATCAAACTATCACCTGTGATGGAATTATATGTTAAATTTACTATCTTTGGAACTCAATTATAGTTTAAGCTATTAATGATAATCCTAAATAAATACTCCCTCTGCCATTGCCATCAGTGTGCTTAGTTAGGTATACTTGTCAGTGCTGTGCTGAATCTTGAGATTTCATTAAAGAATGACTCTTACTTTTGATAAAAATTAAACATGCAAATCCCTATAGATAAAAATGAAAATACACTATTATTTAATAATAATAAAAACAAAACAATAAAAGAAGCAAACACTGAAAGCATAGGCATCCCAAACTTGACTTTCTTGTCATTCTGGCCTGTTAGGAAATCTGTTGTTTATAAAATGTGGTCTCTTAAGTAATCCTTTCTTGTTGCTTCCACTCTGAAGTTTGGTATTCACCTTTCAGAGTTCAAATGTTATCCTCCCATTGAAGCCACTGCTGGCAGTTACACAATAACTTCAACTCCACCTATCAGCAAAGAAAAGAGATATGTATTCACCAAATACTTAGAAATTGTGAGAAAAATACAGAAACTGGCCGGCTTTGGGAGTGGGTGGTTAGATGGTGGAATCTATACTGTGTGTGAAGAAAGTTGAAGTTAGAAGCAAGTGTTGGAAAAGTCCGTGGGGGTAAAGAAAAAATTAAAAATAGAACTACCATTTGATTAAAACATTCCACTTCTGAGTATTTATCCAAAATATTGAAATCAGGGCCTCAAAGAGATGTCTGCACCTACCTACCTACCTACCTACCTACCTACCTACCTACCTACCTACAGTGGGATATTGTTTATGCTTAAAAAGGAAGGAAATTTGCCATTTGCAACAACATGGATGAACTTTGAAGACATTATAATAAATGAAATAACCCAGTCACAGTAGGACAAATATTGAATGATTCTATTTATATGAGGTGTCTAAAATAGTCAAACTCATAGAAGCAGAGAATAGAATGGAGGTTGCCAGGGCTGGGTGGGGGCTGGGGAGTTGCTGTCCGATGGGTATAACATTTCAATGATGTAAGGTGAACAAGCTCTGTAGAGCTGCTGCACAACGCATGGCCTATAGTTATCGGTACTGTATGTGAACTTAAACGTGTGTGAGAGGGTAGAGCACATGTGAAGTGTTCTTACCTCAGTCAAATTTAAAAACAGAAGAAGGAGAGGCATGGAATGCTCAACATACATACATCAAGTATTGATAAAGTATAAGCCACTGGAGATCCCAACCATACGTCTCTGTGATAGAATACTCACAATGAAGAAAGTGAACTCCAGAAAATGAGGTGATTTTTGGAGATGAAGAGTGGGGAGACTGTTAGTCGTTTGCTTCTTCTACCTAATCTCTCAAAGCCAGAGTCCACAGGTTAGTGGTTCCCCAGTCAAAGGCTGCCCCCATTGAAAAAAGAAGGGTCGAAAATCAATCTATACTGGGTGAAGCAACTGCAGAGATATGATGCTACTCATGTCCCTGGGGGGGGGGGGGGAGAGCACCTGCTGAGGGACCTGAAGGCACCCAGGAAATGTCAACACTGTCCAGACAGAAGATCAGCTTTCCTTTACTTGGATATGGGTCAGATTTTGTAAGATTTAGCTTTTCCAGCAATCCCGTCATTGGAAGTAGGAAGGGAAGTCTTCCTTCAATTCTAAAATAATTAGCAGTCACCACTAGGAGTATTGAGGTCAGTTAATGTTTTCCTGTCATCTGTGCCCTGGATTTATCTATAGGAATCGGAAGCACAGCCCTGCCTGGAAAAGATTTCCATTGACATTATAGGATCCTTTTCCATTCCTTGTCTAAACAGGCCTAATTTATAGATAGATAGATGATAGATAGATAGATATCTCATAAGGTACATATAACATAACACTTTTCTTTTCCAGTGTTCAAAGGGCATGTCATAATGATAATTGCTTCTTTAAAGAAAGTCCTGATTTTGAAACATGATAAACCTTCCAAATAATGATTTGGTTATGTTTACCTAATTCTTATTCATTGGTGAGTGTCTAAAAGAAATCATTATTCAACCTTGCTCACTGATTGCTTTCACTAAGTGTTAAATAATAAATAATGCATTTCTCCTTCAATTAATGTACTTAGACCTCTCACAGGCCCAATGCTTTGGTGGAAATGTTCTAAACTACAGAATCAATCTGTAGCATGGCCCTGCCTCTTGACATTCTGAGCTTCCTAACAAAGAGCTTTTAATTCCAGTTACAAGGTGAATGGATGATTTAGGTGACAGTGTTCTACCATCGTGCTCTAATAAGTAAGATGAGCCACTGCAATGACAACTCACAAGTCGACCCAAGGCAGAATTTGGAATCAATCTGTCTTCCCCCAAATGTGAGGTTTAAAAAAATTTTATATAAAATTATTATATATATATATATATATATATATATATATATATATATATGTATATATATAAACTTAATATGATAGTCAACAAGTACCCAAAGACTGGTTCTTTACAATGTTATATATATCATCCCATTACTGTGGGGTTTATAAAATAATTGAAATCCTACCATTTTATTAGCATTGTTAAAAAAAAATTAACAGAATGTCTGAGGACTCAAGATAACCTAAAGCCCTTGATGCAATGTTAACTGTTATTTTTGTGTATTCCCTTCTGATTCTTCTCTATACATAAATATTTTATGAGATAGAAACCATTGCGTACACACCACTTTCTAATGGTTTTAGTAATCATTATAGCAAAAATGTTTCCATGTGTCAAGAGGTTTTATAATTATAGATTTTGACATAACCCATCTCAACAGTGAAGCTTGATTTAACTCTCCCATTAATTTTGGAAGTTCAGTTGGCTTCCATATTTTTATTATTATAAATAATGCTGAAGTGAACATCTTTGTGCATAAAGGTTTTTTCCCCCTTTTCTTTTGGTGTGAAGAGTCTAGAGACATACAGTTCAGTTGCCACCTGTGACCACATAGGTTCAGAGTCTCCACAGGATTAGACATGAACACTTTGTAAAACGTATGCTAATACAATAAGCAAAAAGTTCCTACGTTTTAAGTGTACATTTTTAATTACTAGTGAGGTTGAGCTTTTCCCCATGGCTGTGTTCATTAACTGAATTTCATCTTTTCTTAATAATTGTTTTTATTAGTTTCAGGTGTACAGAACAGTTTAGCAGTTAGACATTACACCCCTCACAAAGTCTTGTATTTCTTGCTGTCATTTGGCTACGTATCTGTTGGAATCACTGTTTTACCATTTTGGGGATATTTATCAAGATATGTAACCACATCTACAAAAGTAGTAGAAGATTAAAGGCAATAAATTGAAAGTAAGGGTTATTAGTGTTTATTTCACATGTTTTTAGTCTCAAGGAGCTGAAAACATGATATACTTTTAGAAGTAGGAGCTAGAAAGTTCTCTGGAGGTGGCCCCTCTCTTCATTAGTTCCATCATTTGCCCAGTGCTGTCCCTGGAGTCCTCTAGAAGTTGTGAAATTGACTCAGGTCGCTTTTATCATGTTGTCTTTGCTCTCTTGTATCATGTCATCTCTATCTCCGCTGTCCCTATCCAAACATCGTGCTCTTTGTCATCCTCGAGAACATTAGACATGATTGTTTCTAGGTTGGTTTGGCAGATCCCCATCTATGCTGCCTCCCTGTCTGTCCACACCTCTCTGCTGGGGCTCACATCATCCTGCAGTGACTCATGTCCACCTCGGTCTCCCTCGTGGACTGGGAGGTCCTGTGAGAGGACAGGAAGGGATGTGCATTTTCATCTCTGCGTCCTTAGTCTATAGAATGGTGCCAGGAAGAGATTGTGTGCTTAACAAATGTTTGCAGGTGCTTAACAGATGCTTGTGGTGCTTAATGGATGCTTAAGGGATTACATTTCATATCAATATTATTTCTGTAATCCCATCACGTCATCTTCTTTTAGGGTCTAAATCAACTCTTAGTTATAAAGGGCCTGAAGCCAGACCTGAACTTCCTTGGGCTTTTAGCTCTTTCCAGTGGGCGCCAGCACTCCCCACTTCCTCTCCGCACAGGATGAGCTCAGGGCGACTCCTCTCCTTCCATCCAGGCTCTTGGAATGTGGTCCACTGTCCATTGTTTGACCTTGAACCCCACTTAGACATGATGGAGTGACTGACAACACCAAAACATGAACTATTTTAGTGTAAACCCAAGTGGCTTCTGCTACACTTTTTCTCTCTTATGGCTCTTCACACATACTTTTTGACAAAGCCTTGCTCATCTATACACACAGCCCTTTTAGTTTCATATGATAATGTCACTGTGCTGTAAAATACTCGGAAATGTTTGTGTGCCTTTGTATCCGGATTTGGGAAGGAAAAGTCCTTACATCCACGTCCCTGTGGGAGAACAAAGTTAGAAACTCACACACACTCATTCTTTGCCCCAAATAAACTGTCGATTCAATTAGACAGTAGAGAAAGTAAGAGTCCAGTGTGTTAATGCAAAGGCTGAAATGAGTTCATGAAATTCTTGATGACTAAGGTTTTCCGTGCTGTTGTTTAGCGACGAGTAGACTGAAGGTTTTGAAAGGAGTTAAGTTATTCTTGTTTAAATTTTTCTTTGATATCATGAGAAGCAGAAAATTGTTGTTGGACATGATTTTTTAACAGGCAAGCGCAAAAGCACGTCTATGACTTATTTTCTAAATTATGTAACAAGAGCACAAGAAGTATTCATCCTGGGGGACTGCTTGTGAACATCACCTAGTGAGGACTGTGGCTTTGACAGAGAGGTAAATAACAAAGCCAGTGTCGTCCCGGCCAGGAAACCTGTAGCAGTGAGGCATTTTGTCTTTATATCTAAATGCCTTGCCTTGTGTCTGTTTCAGTAAATAGTTAGTGATGTCAAGTCTCGCCCCAGCTTACCTCCCACGGATATTAGGATACAAGCATTTAGAAACTGAAGATGGAATGTAAACACAGTGAATTTTCCCTCTATCTTTAACATCTTCATGGGAGTGACTAGCATTTCCAGCTGGCTTTTCATACAAATGTCTCACTGAGAAAGGGAGAGAGATTAGTTGAATATGAGGAGGTTGATTTTGCTCCAAATACAGTATTTTTGAGCTACAGATTCTTACTAATACACGGTTAGCTACACTTCATTGAATGTGTGACTTTTATGATAGGAGAGCTACAATGTCACTTGGGAAACCACAAGCGGATTGAGTGTCCTAACAGGACAGTGAGAAAAGTCTTCTGTACATTCTGTAATTGCATACTGAGCGGCCATCACTGACAGATAAAAGTGCTACTGTCTGTGGTGACAGTGGCTAGCCACACTGTGGAATAAAAAGAAATCTATTGCTTTGGGTAATACGGCCATTTTAACTATGTTGGTTCTTCCAATCCATGAGCACTGAATGTCTTTCCATTTCTTTGTGTCTTCTTCAATTTCTTTTAAAAATGTCTTATAGTTTTCAGCATGTAGGTCTTTCACATCCTGGTTAAATTTATTCCTAGGTATTTTATTCTTTTTGTTGCAATTGCAAAAGGAATTTTTTTTTTAATTTATTTTTCTGAGATTTCATTGTTAGTATATAGGAATGCAGTGGACTTTTGTACATTGACTTTGTAGCCGGAAACTTTACTGTATTTATTTATTGTTTCTAATATCTTTTTTTGTGGAGTCTTTAGGGTTTTCTATATATAACATCATGTCATCTGCAAAGAGTGACAGTTTAACTTCTTCATTCCCAATTTGGATGCCTTTTATTTCTTTTTCTTGCCTGATTGCTGTGGTGAGGACTTCCAACACTATGTTGAAAAGCAGAAATGACAGGGGACAGCCCTGTCGTGTTCCTGAACGTAGAGGAAAGGGTTTTTCACTGCTAATTATGATATTAGCTGAGGGTTTGTCATATATGGCCTTTATTATGTAAAGGTATTTTCCTTCTGCATCTGTTTTATTAAGTGTTTTAATCATAAATGGATGTTGTATCTGACTATAATCAATAAGACAAATAGTAACAAGTGTTGGAGAGGCTGTGGACAAAAAGGAGCCCTCATATACTGTTGGTGGGAATGCAGACTGGTGCAGCTGCTATGGAAGGCAGTGTGGAGGTTCCTCAGACAATTAAGAATAGATTTACCATATGACCCAGCAATCCCTCTCCTGGGTATCTACCCAAAAATCTGAAAACATTTATCCATAAAGACATGTGTGTTCCAATGTTCATTGCAGCTTTATTTACGGTGGCCAAGACATGGAAACAACCAAAATGTCCTTCGATAGATGAATGGATAAAGAAGTTGTGGTATATATACACAATGGAATACTATTCAGCAGTAAGAAAAGATGAAATAGTACCATTTGTGACAACATGGGTGGATCTTGAGATTACAATGCTAAGTGAAATAAGTCAGACAGAAAAAATAGAGAACCATATGATTTTACTGATATGTGGCATATAAAACTGAAAACAACAAAATCACAAGACAAACAAATGAAGAAACAAAAAGTCATAGACACAGACAATAGTTTAGGGGTTATCAGAAGATAAGGAGGGAGCGGGGCTCTAGAAGAGAGTAAACCAGGTCTAATATATGGTGATGGAAAGAGAACTGACGCTGGGTAGTGAACACACAATGTGAGATATAGATAATGTATTACAGAATTGTACACCTGAAATCTATGTAACTTTACTAAAAATTGTCGCCCCAATAAACTTTAATATATTTTTTTTAAAGCTGTCTGCCAAGTAAGCACTTCTTTTTAAAAAAGAGAACTTAGGCTTAGACTTATTTATCAGAGAATCAAAGAGTTGTGTCACCTTCAGCTTAGAAGAAATTCAGCTTTCGTTTTTCTTCATTTTTCCTATTACCCAGAATTGGCAGAAATCAATTCTGGACCCCCAGGTGACATTTCCAAATACTCTCTCTGAACCAGGGTTTCTAAACTGCAGCCCCTCTCTTCATTAGTTCCATCCTTTGCCCAGTGCTCTTCCTGGAGTTCTCCCGAAGTTGTAGAAAGTTTCTACGCTGTGGGGCCGTCCTGCGCATGGTCAGTGTTAGGGAGCACCCCTGGGCAGCTGTCCTCTAGAAGCTGTAGCCGTCCCTTCTCCTAGTCACGGCAATCCAAAATGTCTCCAGACATTGCCCACTGTCCCCAGGGGGCCCAAATCATCCCTGGTTGGGACCCACTGTTCCAAACCAAACCGAACCAAACCAAAATTGGACAAGACATCTGGGAACCTGCCTTTAGTTTTGCCTTTGTTGCTTCTTCACAGAACAAATCCTTCAGCCTTTCATTACCCTCTTCGCATAGCTGTGAAATGGGCACCATCGTGCCCATTTGCTTCATTCGCCCCATAGAAATAGGGTGGAATCATTGAAACAGTGAGGTACGCTAGAGACTTCTGTCGACTGAATGATGAATGAATGAATGAATGAATGAATGAATGAATGAATGAATGAATGAATGAGGTAAGTGCATGTTTGACAGTGTCCTCCTTTCGCGGGTTGTCCCTGCAACTGGAGAGCCTCCCAGCTTTGTTTATATCTCTGTTCCCACAGCGTGGCTGGAAGGTGGGAGCCTTGCCAAGCAGTGTGTCTCTGCTTTTCTTAGTAGTCAATCCCTATTGCCCAACTGACAGCCCTAATCCTTAACAGAATAATCCCGGTAGTGTATGCATGTGTTTTTGTTGTTGTTGGCTTATTTTTTTTGTTTTTGGTTTTGATTGTCAAATGTCAAATGTCAGACTAGACTCATCCCACGGCGAAGCTCACGCAAAAACAGAAGAATGCGATTTTATTGCTCTGCTCTACCACCCTCTTCTTTAAAAGTTTATATCACATTCTGCTGATCCTAGTGGGATTCATCCTGTTCCTTTAAAGTTTCCGCTTATCTTTTCCTTCCCTCCACCCCCAACAAAAGAGGCTTAATATGCATGTAAACATGGGCATATATATATATATAAAAAGGCCCTCCTTAGTTTGTTTAGCTTGTTATGACTGAGTTAAACAACAAAATTAGACACTGTAAAAAAAAAAAAAAGAGAATAAATACTAGCAGCTTTACATATATATCTTTTGTAGGAAAAAAATACAAGTTATTAAAAGGGAATAATAAGATTAAATCACATTGGTTTAACAACTAGCTTTGGAAACTATTAGCATTGTTTTCTGGACATTTAGAGAAAAGATCTATGAATTAGAGAAACTCCTTCTTCGCTAAACTCTGCTCCAGGAAGCCTTTATAAACACATTCATTTTTAATATGACTGTGGGAAAGCTATTGTGGCCTGGCTTCACTAACACATTATTTTTCAGGTTAGCTTTATTTTGTGATTTTCTGAAATCTGGCGTGCAGCTATTTAAAGACAACAACTGGTATAAATAAATAAATACTGTCTCCACTGATGAGTATTTTGATAAGTAGTAGGCCAGTATATTGCAGAATTCAATTGTGTCATCCTCACATAGCTAAGAACACAGAATAATAGTCCTGAAGTCTAAAGGAAATACTGGCAACACCAGCAGTGATATTAGAGGTACTGAAAAGTTGGGGGATTGAAAATAACATAAAATCGAATTTCTTCTTTCAAAATATCCTTTAACATATTGCATGTTAACTAAATTAGTAAGTGAATGAAGCAGAATTGACATGAACAGAGTACACCAAATACAGATATCTTAAGACACTAAAATTCTAGGCCCAATAGTAACCCAATGTCTAATGTCTGGTATGCCCCATCCTGGCGTCCTTGAATACACTGTGGCTCCATCCAGTCCACTCTCCCATCTATAGCCAACGTGACTTTTTCACGGTACAAATGTGACCACATCACCGCCTCTCTACCTCTCTAAAAGAAAAACACCTTTGACGACTTCCCATAGTTTCTAAGATGAAGCAGAATTCCTAAACATGAACTAATAAACCCTCCTGCTCTCCTATTTTCTACTTCCTGATTCTCCCTTTCCTTGCTCTGATGAGTCACTCTCTGGAATCCTTCCACCCTCACTCTTGCTTACTTCCCCTCCTACTTTGATCCCTTCTCAAGTGTTTCTTTCTCAGGGAAGAAACATGTTTCTCTGAACTCCAGACAAGGTCAATCCCACAGTCCACGCACCATCCCTCCACAGGCTGACTGGTTGTAAGCTGTAGTTCTTCATTTATGAGTGTGGTCACTCTATCAGCCACCCCCACCAGACTCTCAGATCCAAGATGGCAGATGCCATGCCTATCTTCTCTCACCATTGTTATCTCCAGCATCTTGCGTTAGTGCCCGTTGCAGAGTAAGTGTTTAGTAAACATGTGTAGAATTAACGAATATGGAAGGGGTCATTACATCCATACCTTCTCTCTGTCTTGTTCCTGCGCAGAGAACTCCTTCGAACATCGTGACTTTTGCTTTGTTACCGGGAACTGCAGTGTGCCCCAGCCAGTGTCCTCATCCTGGCTCTGCGCTGCCCCTTCAGGATGGTAGTGATTGAGTTTCACCCTTTTCTAACTCATGGCTCTCTACACACTTGACACACTTGTCGTGCCTCCTTTGAGTCCTCTTTCCCCTATTTCTTTATTTTCTTCAGTCACCTCTTTATTCTTCATTCCTACCAGAATATTACTAGCTGTCCTATCAGCCTGCTCAAGGTTGTCTGTCTCTCTTAAGGGAGAATGGTGGAAATCTGACCTGGGAAGCTTTCTGGGAGAGTCTCCTCATCTCTTACTAGATATTGCAATTCTTGTTATAGGAGGGCCTGCTGGCCACTGTGTCAGGTGCCGGTAGAATAGGCATACTTTGCCAGAGGGTAAGGGGGGTGGGGGGTGGGGGGTGGGAGATGAGGGTAAAGGGGGATCGAATATTTGGTGATGGAAGGAGAACTGACTCTGGGTGATGAACACACAATGGGATTTATAGATGATGTAATACAGAATTGTACACCTGAAATCTATGTAATTTTACTAACAATTGTCACCCCCCAAAATTTAATAAAATAAAATTAAAAAAGAAAAAAAAAGAAAAAAAGAATAGGCATACTAATGGCAGGCTGGTACAAATGTAAATTCCTGCAATATTGTAGCAGGGCCTGTGACAGTCATAACCCATCAAAATCGATGAGCATATACAAGAATTTATAAACTATCACTTCCTTTGTATTTCTACTGCCAGAGCTGTATTTTTTTTTACAAGAGTTATCTGTTCTTTCTTTTTCCTTCATCATGGGTGGAGAGCTCTAGTGACCTTAATTAAGGAATTAAATGTAAACTTCAGCAAATGGGATTGGATTACACCAGCCCTAGCCAGACCCCTCAGCTCCACAGCTGTCTTGGGAAATCTAAGGCATAAGAGAAGCAGACTGGAAGCATGACCTGGACGGTGTCACCCTCTGTCCTCTCCAGAGGACCTCTTGTCCAGGTCACCTGCGTGCACACAGTGTGAGATCTGCAGATGGCTGAGCAAGCATGACGAGCGCCATTTTAGCACAATGATGAACGTGACGATGATTTAGATTCCTCCTGGAAGTAGATACTTCAAGCCCGGGCTGTCAAGGAGTCTGAAGATAATCTAATACATATCTTTTTAGGTCCCCTGATGAAAAGTGCTACACAAGTACAACACGGAATCATAATTGTTATTTATTATTTTTAGTGAAAATGCAGTTGGTCATCTTGATAATGAGACCTAATGTTGGATGGGTATTGACAAACCATCATCTGATTTAATAATCTCTCTGGCCATTTTTATTTATAAATGAATCTTCTGTCAACATCAAATTCTCATTAGCATCATTAGCATTCTACACTCTTCTTGGTAGGATCATGTAAAATTGATGGGATCAAATTTCTATTAAATGCAGTGCATGCTGCTGGGTTGTTATTTATATTGAGCATTCTGGAAGCCTGGGATCATAATATCTTGTAAATAAACATTACATTCAGTGATATCACCTTTCATTTTAAAAGGGTCTTTAGAAAGCTTTTAAAATGGCGCAGGGATGGAGTACTCATTATTAAGAGTGGAGGGAATGGAGCCATCATTTTGTGTGTATGGAATTTCTGGGTAATAAGTGCAAATTAACATTACAGAGAAATTGACGTGAACAGAGTACATCTAAATTGAGACAGGATCCTCAGATTAAGAGCAAAAAAAATTTTTTCGTGTATTTATTTGCCCAGAGGTTTTCTCATCATTATAAAAACTGGAGTTTTTCACTTTGGCCCTCAGTCACAGTGGGGCATAATGCTGGATTCTGAACGCCGCTGAAATGATGAAACATTTTTTCAAAGATCCAGCAACAGCTGCTGCTTATTGAGTTACGAACACCACTTCCTAAAGAATGTGATTTTGTTTCAGAGATAGCCAAGAACTGACCAGGCTGTCTCAGCTTCGTTTGAGCTATGATAACGTGGCATGTTGTTGTCATATTAGTACTAGGTATGTTTCGTAAAGTGATTCCAGATCCTTCTCCCCTTCTCTTGAGAAGGGGAGGCTTTATTGATTTTGGAGACTGTAAATTGAAATGGCACTTTTATGATTGAGAGATACACAACACTTAGAGGATTTGTATGATGCTTTAGGAAAATAAGGAAATTTTATAAACTTGAAGAAAGATTCATGGGGTTGAATCTGGATTGCAAAATGCATGGAAGCTTACTGGAATCTGTGAACTTCTTAGGGTTACAAGAAGATGCTGATTTGCCTGCCAACCCTCCCTCCTATGGGATTAAGTTTAAGGCCGACTTGCAAAGTATTTCTTGTGCTGCAAGATTTTGGAATGTCTCTTCAGTGAGAAGGCTGAAATACCGTTGGTGCTTTTAACTCATTCAACTTGTCTCCACCCTACACTTTCACACTATTTTTCTACTAAACTATGCAAATGGAGAACTTTTGTATTTAACTTAAGATGCAAAATCTTCACTGTAATCCTCCTTTGGGAAAAATACACA
Organism: Rhinolophus sinicus; assembly: GCF_057876585.1. Lineage (NCBI taxonomy): Eukaryota > Metazoa > Chordata > Mammalia > Chiroptera > Rhinolophidae > Rhinolophus > Rhinolophus sinicus. Next base: position 8,347,903 of record NC_142517.1, read on the forward strand.
TTTTATCATCAAAAAGATTCTCGAGCTGCAATGACGTCATCTTTCAAATTTAAAGGTGAAAATTAAAAAGGATGAAAAATATCCATACAAGTCCATATAAGATGACCATTATTATCAGTAAAGATTTTTATTTTCTTCAAAGGCTAAAAAGATATATGGAATATTTAAATGAAAGGAATTTCAAAATGTGTGACCTGAAAATCCCACTTTTAAGGATTTAGTCTAAAGGAATAAATAAAGCTATTTAAAAAAAATTAGTTAAAATGATATTCCTTGCAGAATTTTTTATAATAACAAAAAATGGTCTATTCATACAGTAAAATACCAATAGATATTAATAATTCTCTTGGAGGACTACAGTTCTATATTGTAAAGATGTTCACTATTGACTTAATATACAGGCATTCCAAAATGCTTTATAATCATTTCTTAGGAATAGGTTCTTTAAATTAATCATTTTTCTCTTTGTATGCTATTGATTAAAAAGGGGGATTTAGAGTAACTTCTGGTCTGACGGCTATACTTCATTTAAAAAAGCAGCAACAATCAAACAACTGTAGGATGAAGTTCAGTTTTCCAAGGGACTTGATGAATGTTAAATTCTGCTGTTGGAAAACTGCTTTGTTAGTGTACTGAGCAGTCATGGTTTACTTTTGATCTATTTGTTAAATAAAGTAGGTATTTCCCGGGACACTGTTGGAACCATGTTACTGAGGGGTTTTCGGCTCCTTCGTCAGAGGATGTAAAGGCGACTGACTGGAGACCAGTACATGGGACATAGCAGGCCGTGGATGGACGCGCAATAATTGATGGATGACTGCATTTAGGCAAGAGTAATCCTGGAGAGACTTGGCAATTTTGTTACCATTCGTTCATTTAAACACATTAACTGAGCACCTACTATGCCCAACGTGCTGGGGACACAGGTGTGAAGGAGCTTGTGCTCTTATGTGGGTCTGATCAGATCAGATCATCCTAATATAAGTTTAGGAAGGAAAAATGCTATGTGAACGCTAGCAATGATGTGACTGCTGGGAAAAGGCGAGTGACCATCTTGTCCTGGTTTGCCTAAGACTTCCTTGTTTTTAGCACTGAAAGTACAGGAGCCCTTTAGTCCCAGACAAATGGGATGGATGGTCACCTTAGAAAAGTCATCTCACCCAGCTAAGTCTTTCTGCACAAGGCGCCCACGGGCTTGAGGGCTGAGTCTCTGAGTCCAGAAGGGACTAGCACAGAGAGGTTGTATGTGCAGGGTCAGAGTGAGGGTGAGGGGCAGGTGCCAGGCAGAGGGCGCTGCCTGAGTGGAGAAGCAGCAGAGTGTGCGTAAGGATCCATGAGGCAGTTCTGGCGTCGCTGGGGCATTCGTTGACTGGCATGGAGGTGTAGAAAGATGAGGCCTCAGGTAACCAAGGCCTGATCACAGAGGACGAAGGAGGGGCTGAGGTGAGTGGATTAGCCTGCTGAGGCCGCTGTAACAAAGACCCCCACACTGGGTGGCTTAAATAACATTTATTGTCTCATGGTCTAGAGGCCAGAAGTCCAAGATCAAGGTGTCGGCAGGATTTGGTCCTTCTGAGGCTGTGGGAGAGAATCTGCTCCATCTTTCTTGTCCAGCTTCTGGTGGTTTGCTGGCAACCTTAGGTTCCTTGGCTTTTAGAAGCATCGCTGCAATCTCTGCCTTTATATTCACATGGCATTCTCTCTCTCTCTCTCTCTCTCTCTCTCTCTCTCTCTCTCTCTCTCTCTCTCCCTCTCTCATCTGTTTTCAAATTTCCCCTTTTTCATAAGGACACCAGTCATAATGGAGTAAGGTCCACCCTAATGACCATATCTTATTTTAAGTAAATACATCAGCAATGACCTTATTTCCAAATAAGGATGGTTTCTGAGGCATTGAGGGTTAAGACTTCAACATATGAATTTCTGGTGGGTGTGATTCAACCCACAACAGCGGGGACGGTGTTGAGGTGGTTAAACAGGGACCCTAAGAGGCCTGATGGCTTTGTAGCCTGGGGAGCTTTTGTCCTCATTGGTTCATGGTGGCAGAGACCCCCATAATGTAAGGGAGGTCCCACTGTAGTCCAAGGGATGCACAGTGAGGAGACACAGCTGAGCATTGGGAAGGGGACCCGAAGTCACACGGTCCTCTAGCTGTAGACCTGAGAGGGGTCTGACCACCCCCATGGGGACAGTGAGAGGAGCAAGGGGCAACGGCCGACTCCTCTGGGTCCGCTGAAGAAACACTGGGGCCCGCTGAGATCTCTCTTCTATTAGGAATAAACTGGTTAAAACACAACCTACAACAAACACTCTAGGTCAGAGAAAAGAAATGTTATTCTGAGGAACGTATTCAGAGGAAGGATTTTAAACACTGTTTGCCAAGGTAACCAAAGGAAAATAATTTGGCAATTAGGATGCAAAAATATAAGGTTTCGGTGAAACGGCAGCTGAAAGCTATGAAGAGATGACAGTGACATAAAGAGATGCCTGGGTACAATAGGAAAGATTAAAGAGAAAGCAAAACATGGAATAGCAGCAAATCTTCATTCCACACCAATTGCAGAATCAGCACCGCAGGAAACAGTATGTAGAGTTTAGAGTTCTCCCAGACCACAGAAGTAAAGGACATGAGGATGAGGAGAATGGAGGAAAAAATAAAAGGCAAAGGGCCAAAAATATAGGCCTCTTTTCATGAATATTTATGAGAAAAGGCCAGACTGACTGGAAAAGAAGATAGCGGAAGGAAACATTCCTCATCTGAAAAAGAAACCATAACTGTAAATACATTTAGGCATTTTTCACACATTATGATTATATGTGTAATTTTCATTCAGCTGTAATAATAATATACATATAGTTTTGTTTCTTTATTCACCTTTAACATTGAACTGTGAGCATTTCTCATGTCATTAGATAAATTACAACCATTTTTAATTGCCACACGTTACTTTATCAGGTGATGCCATAATTTAAATATTTCTTTCATGATTTCATTTTGAAATTTTGCTTTTTACAGAAAACACTGCAGTGTATATTTTTGTTTATGAAGTTTTTCTTATCTCATACATTATTTGTGGAGGATCATTTCCTAGAACTTGAATTACTGGGTCAAAGGACATGCAAACCAGAGGTTCCCAGACTTTAGAATTCCATAGACCAAGAAATATCAAAACTAATTTTAAAAAATGACCAAAATAGAGTTGTTTGCACTTTCTTTTGTCAAGTAAGTACATTAAAGAAAAAAACAAACAAACAGAAAAACCCCTACCATGTTGCATGATTATTCATAACAGAGAATATATTTTACATGAAAAATTTGAGAGGATATAATCTCACAATAAAGGACTATCTCTAAGCTGAATAATTTCATTCCAGGAAAAACTAAGCACATTGTCTTTATTATTTATTTCATTTTACTCTACACTGGTGATAATTTTGTCATGAAGGGACAGTGGCCCAACTGTGGGTGCTCTGGAAGCTTTGAGTAGACCACTCTGCCTCTACAACATGGCAAGCCATTGTTTGCTATTTTGAATATATAACTTTCCTTAACGTTTCACTTTTGCCTTGTTGCACATTCTGTAGATGGGTGGATTCAAGCCAAATAAGTCATTTGAAGTCTTTTTCATAATCCTGAAGACATCAGTCACTTGGTGAGCTATCCTTAGTACAGACTGGCCCTCACTGCATTGTCAAAAGGCATCTGTGTCTTTAAGTCTATACTGGAGGAAGCGTGGTGCTCTGTATGAGTGGGACCTGGAATTCAGTTCTGTTTCCGCTACTTTTCGGTGGCTTGGCAAGCCTGAGGGGGCACGACATGGGCAAGCCTGAGTGTCCTCATCTTAAAAATTGAGGCTGATATTACTACCTACTTCATGAGGTGGTTTTATTAAAAAAAAAAATAAAAAAAAAAATGACTGACCACTTAAGGCAGTACCTGGCACGTTCTAAGTGCTTTAATAAATGCTACCTATTCTTTCTGCAAATTCCTACTTCCTTTCAAATAATATAAATTGACAAGAGAAAAATTCTGAGATATCCTAAATTAAATTCCAGCAGACCAGAGGGTAGAAGAAGAGGTTAAGGGGTTAATCAGTTAACAGAACACGAGCAGAAACCAAAAAGACTGCTCACATTCCTGTATGTATATTAAAACTTTACATCAACTTTCAGGTGGCTATTTCAGCTCTTACTGAGAAAAGGATAGCTGATTAGCATAAGTACCACAGGAATTTAAAAGAGTTAAAGACCAAAATGAGCTGAGGTAGTCAGAAAATCCAAAAGATAGGGTTAATAGAAAAACAAAAAAAAGTGAACGATGAAAGAATTGTATTCAGGCAGATGGAAGGACAGTGATGGCTAGCTTGCCTAACCAGACAACAGTATGGTGGTTACCGGAGGGGAAGGAGGTGCGGAAAGGATGAAGAGGGTAAAGGAGGTCAAATATATGGTGATGGAGAGAGACTAGACTTTGGATGGTAAGCATCCAATGCAAGATACAGATGATGGATTTTAGAATTGCACACATAAAACTTATATAATGTTATTAACCAATGTCACCCCCAATAAATTTAATACATAATTTAAAAAGGTAAGACAGTAAAAAAAAATAAATAAAATAAATAAAAAGGAATAGCTGATGACAGGTTCCCACTGCATCTTGCTTATGCGAGAACTTTATGGATTGTTGCCCACAACCAATCCAAAAGCAGCAAACTCTACACCTATCCCGGAACTGTCCCTGCTTCACCTTTTACCGCACCACTTATCTATAGCCAAGGTGAATTCTTTGGAAACAACCTACATCTTAATTCCCCAAACTCATTGTATAAAAGAATCCTGTCAGCTCCAGGGTGGTGGACTTGTTGTCTTCTCTACCTAACCATGTTGTTGGTGGTTTAGACTGTCTGGACCTGGTCCTTTTCTGTCTTGCATATGGCTGAATAAACTCTTTCTTTCAGAAATGCTTTCAGCCACAAAGGTTTTTATTTAACAAAATCAAAGGGTGGCAAACTTTTTCCCTATATTCTCAGACCTATGAGGAAATATTTTAGGCTCTACAGGCCCTACAGGTCTCTGTTGCAACTACTCAACTTGACCATTGTAGCATAAAAGCAGCCCTAGTCAATAGTAGTAAACAAGTGAGTGCAGTTGTGTTTCATATAACTTTATTTGTAGACACTGAAATTTAAATTTCATATACTTTTTGTATGTTATGAAATGTTCTTCTTCTAATTTTGTTTCCAACCATTTAAACATATAAAAACGATTCTTAGCTCGCGGGCCGTGTAAAACCAGTTGTCCTTGGAAGTTGTAGTAAAACATAAGGAGATGTTAGAAAAAATTGTTTCCAGTAGTACTTTTGTGAGTAACACTTTTTTTAAAAAAGATTAAAATTACTTATTTTGAAGGAAAAGTTTTAAAAACATCTCCCTGATGTATGGCAAGAAAAATTGTAGGATTGTTATAGGTGTAAAAACTCTTGAGTCTCACCTCCTAACCCATGGAACCAGGAGCTGAGGCCCAGCAGATTCAATGAGCTCTGCAAGGTCATACAACAAGTTCACCCTGGATAGAGTGAGGACTGACATGGAACATTTCCAGCCTCGTGTTCTTTCCACGACACCGAATCCCATGATTTTATAATGCATACTTCATAGTTAACTAGACACTGAGATTTTTATTCGTCAATGAAAAGCTTATTCAAAACTTTGTTCCCCTGAGAAGAAAAGATAAACAATAATTTCACGTGGTAATTTTCCAAATTTCTGTACCGTATCTACATATCCAAACACAGCTGTATGAAGGCATAAATTGGCTTCAGGCGAAAAATGAACCTGCTTACCCTTGTTTTCGAAGGCAATGCGTGTTATTTGTTCAATGAAATGTACTGCTCGGCCCCCACCTCAACTGAATAAACAACAGCAAAAAGCAAAAACACACAGTTGTTAACAGTGTCCCCCATTGGCTCCCGTTTGAGTGGTAAGAGAGGAGAGAGAGAAGGAGAGAAGGAAAATTCACATTTCAAACAAAAAATATACACTGACTATAGGTTAAGGACGTCCCTGACCTTACAATAAGAATTTTAACTGTCATATTGGGCAGCATTCTCAGACCTGTGAGTTTTTATTAAAACTTATTTATATTTTATACTTACTTCTGGAGGTTCAGAATTATCCTTGTCTCTGTACTAAAACACTAAAATAGGATTATGGATAATTTAAACGTTTTTTCTCTATAGTTTCTAATTATTCTCTGATGTGCATACTTATATGCATATTACTCTATAGCAATGTCTACAATGGTAAGAAAAATGAAGAACAATGTAGAATGCATGCAAGCATTTAAAAAATTCTTATTTCTTGTTTTAAAGATTTTTTTAAAAGTGCAATTTTATTGAATTGTGCTGTTCAATATAGTGACCACTATTGACATTGAAATGTGGCTGGTCCAAATTGAGGTGTATTATGCATATACATTACACAGTGGATTTCAAAGTCTTAGTAGGAAAAATGAACGTAAAATATCTCATTAATATCTCCATATTGTTTACTCATAGCAGTAACAGTTTGCTTATATTGGGCTAAATAAAAATAAAATATTAATATTGAATTCCCCAGTTTATTTTTACTTTTTAAATGTAGCTACTAGAAAATTGTCAATTGCATACATGGGTTGCCATATTTCTGTTGGACAGTCCTGTAATAGCTGTTAAGCTGTTACAGAATGTCTGGGGTGATTTTTAAAAGCTGTTAACAGTAGTTAACTCTGGAGAAGGGAACCAGGAAACTTGAGGAGGTTTGGAAGGAGACTCAACTTTTAGGGTGTGTCCTCTTGTGCCTTTTAAATTATTTTCCACACGCATATATTACCTTCTTAAAAGCTAAATAATTTTTAGAATAATTTAGATTAAAATAAATTCTTAAAGAAAACTCTACAATCAAATTGTTGCTATTGTTCATCAGAATCTTGGAGGGTTATGGAGGGTTTTTTCTTTATTGTCCAAAAAGTAACTATCAAGGCGTGCTAGTTTTGTCACGTGCGCGCGCATGTGCGCAAGGGGCATGTGTGTATTTCAATTTTTTTTCCCTTATGGACAGAATTAGATCCGATTGGCTCAGGGCGTTACTTTCCCAACATACTAAAGAAAGTAAATTTTATTTAGAGAAAGGAGTAATATTTTTGTGGAGAAAATTAAAATACATTCTCAAAATATCCTGTATTAAGAGGAAGACAGTGAATAGAGTTTAAAACCCTGGCTTGGGACCCATCTTTCACAAAGGATGTAACTTAATGATCCTGTGGTTATTTAAAACAACAAATATTTTTTCCACTGACATAAAAATACAGTTATTTGCTTTTAATATAAATTCAGTTTACTTTCCTCTTAGAAATGAAATCAATTTCAAGGCAATAATCTTTAAAATTAAACACTTTATCTCATCTAACATTTAATTTACTTTTATGGGGGAATTATTCCTTGAATTATAGCCAAAGATCAAGTTCTGTTAAATTCATAATTATCAGTTTTATTACTAGTCATCTGGTTTATCACAGTCTTAAAAAACAATTAAATTCTAAAGCAACTCTAAGGACTAATTTGTGTTCAGTTAATTATTTTTTTCTAATGCTACAAAATGCTACAAAATTACATAAACCTCATATTTTAAGATTCTAATTGCAGCAACATCACCATTTAGAATTAGGTTAAACCATATGTGTGATACTGTGATTTATAATAACACATATATATTTGGTCTTCATTCCGTTTCCGTCACAGTGCTTCCTAAAAACTTTGGGAATTTTCTAAGTGATTGGATCAAGCCCCCTTCACCCACACCTGAGTTTATGCAGATGAGGTGACGTTTGGAAAGCCCTTTGGTAACTTAGTGATGGGAGCTGGTTGTAGGGGATCCACACAAACATGATTAGAACTTTCAACCCTCCCCCCTCCTGACTCCTGACCCCCAGGCTGGGAGTCCTTATACCCACAGGTAAACAACTTACCTGTGCTTGGCCTTTTGTAAATTTCTCTGCTGCCAATCACCTCTGCATTTGTCTTTTTCTTCTGTTGGTCCAACACCCTCTAGGGTTACAACAGTCTTAACAAAATTTCATGAACTTGCCTGTGAAACAATTTCTACTCAGAATGTAACGATCCCCCCCCCCCCCACTATGGGCACATATCTATGAATTTATGAAAACCAAAGAGATAATTGGGTTTACCTAATACCATTGTTTTTTTCAAAGCTAGCCTTTCTTGGCTGCATATATTTACTCTGTTATGGCTAGAAAAGGAGATATTTGTGTTGAAAGGAAAAAGAAAAACTCCATGCTTAACACTGGAAAATCAATATTGAAATATAGCAAATATAGAAATAAAATATAGAAGTCTGCCATGGGTAAAGAAAGAAACATCTGATTGAGGCAGAAGAAAAATGAACAGGTACTGAAAAAAACAGGTACTAAAAACGAACAGGTACTAAAATGCAAAAGTGATGATAATTCAGGCCTGCTTAACCATTTGGACTTGAAACGCTTTGAAGGGTATTTTTGAGGGATAAAAAGATTGTGAACTCCCTCCCTTTGCTTAGAGGGAAAAAATCTTGTGATTCTTTAATGTTTACCTTCCAGGATGTGCGAGCTACATTGAAATGATAGTTTTTTATGTATTAATGTTTACATAACTGCTATTTTTGCAGACGTTTAAATTATAGAGAACAGCAATTGTTGAGGGGAAAAAAGCAGTATAAATAAATAGAAGCTAGAATTTTCCCCCTTCAGAGGTGAACTTTGGCTATTCCTAGCGCAGAATGCCTGTGCTATTTGTGTGAGGTTTTTCTTTGGGCCAGCTAACCTAGTTTCCCCCCAAATAAGAATGTGCCAGTAGGAGAACATACAATAGGCTAATAAAACAATTTTTGACTCTCTACAAGCGACATAATGAACAATATATTTTTAGTTTTGTGGGTATGTTGGCTCACGTTAGCTCTCTCCGTCCTTTCCAGGAAGAACTAATAAGCATAGTAAAATTCACACTGCACACCCTTAGCCTGGGCTCCATGTATGTCCCACACTATTGGGTAGCTTGGGATTTTATATCACAAAATCCATGTTTGAAGACATGATATCCTATCTGTGATCCCTGGATGGGAGTAACCAAGACGCTGTGGGTCCTGAGTGCAGAGAAAGTGGGCTTGAGAGGATGGTGTGGGAGTGAGTCTTGGTGGCGTCACCACACATCCTTTTTTTGCATAGATGATCTCCAGTTTGGGCCAGTTGCCTTTGGGGTGATGGCTTATATTTCCCCTTTCACTCTAAAACGTGTCCCAATTTATTGGATGATCAGTTTTATGGTTACCTTTGCCATGGGATAAACACCAAGGGTGGAGGGGAGGCACCCAGCCTAAGTCTCCATGCGTGCTCTCCTACCACCTCATGGAAAGGCAGTAATAACAGTCCCTGATGTGGATAATTGATGCTTTCTTGGTCTTATACGAAATGTGAGTAGCTTTTTAAGAGAGACTTAGCTCTTTCTATTGATCTGTAATTTACGTTGTAAGTGAAAACATTGTGCTGGCTGTGTAAACACAGCATCGACAAAGCCCCCCACCCCTGCTTACCACCCCTTCCCTCCCCCACCCCCCACTCGCATTGTATTCTCTCCTGACTCCCACTGAACTATCTCTGTAGAAACCATGCAGTCCTCCCGCCAAGAATGATCCCAGAGGGTGTTACTAAAGAAGAGGGAGCCTGGTCCAGGGATTATTCCAGGTGGAAGGAAGGAAGAGATGAAGGTGTTCAAGAGATGTGACAAAGGACAAGAGAAATATTTTGAGGATGAGATATGTTTATACACGCATGCTTATAGCCAAAAAGCATGGTGAAAGCAACCCAAATATTCATCAAGAGATGAATGCATAAAGAAAATGTGATTCACATATACAGAGGTTGCCAAAAAATAAATAAATAAATGTATAGACATTTTAAGAAAGGAAAAAACTCTATTAAAATTGTAATAATATATACTGATAAAAGATGAATACAAGTCATGTGTATACATTTTTTTTGGCACCGTCTGTGTGTGTGTGTGTGTGTGTGTGTGTGTGTGTGTGCGCCAGAGGGTGCCAAAGAGGGTAACTTAAAGGAAAAATCTATTAAAATTATGCTGATGGTAACCACTTTGAGCACCTCTTGTGATTGCAGAAGTCAAATGTGACTTGTATTCACCTTTTGTTATTGGTATATATTGAGTATTACAATTTTAATAAGTTTTTTCCTTTCTTAAAATGTGTATACTTTTTTGGCACCCTCTGTATACACACACACACACACACTCACACACACTCACATCACAAACATACGAGCACACCCCACACACTGGACTATTATTCAGCCTTAAAAAGGAATGACACATGCTATAAAATGGATGCACCTTGAGGATATTATAAGTGAGATAAGCCAGACATAAGCAAACAAGTACTGTCTGCCCACCCCTTCCAGTAGGCTATAGAAACTTCTTCTTGCCTCCTCCGGGCTGCCCTCTGCATCTTACTTCACCGCCTTCCCCTGTGGGCCTCCCTCACCTGTCCTGACACATCCCTGAACCTGTACCCCGCACAGGTAAATTTTAAATTCACCTGTTAGGTGTCTTGTTGCCATGTTACCTGCGGAAGCTAGCAGGCTGGTGTTCTGGGAGTGGGAGAAAGTTCCGTTTTACCTCATCCAGCCACAGGGGGCCTTTTTTTTGGGAAATACACTGATTCTGGGGGCGAGTCAAATGGTGGGATGAGCATATAGCCAACCCAGTGCAGCCGGGTCTTTACCCTGCCCTCAGTTATGCTCCGTCAGCACCCGCCCCTTCGCCAAGCCCGCGTGGCTGCTGCTACTCCCAGTCTATGCCTTTTCCTCGGCCAAACAAACGTCTTCCAGGTCCCTTTGATCATTTTCTCTTTCCGTGCCAAAAATAAACCTTGTTATCCCCTATGTCTGGAACATCCTCCCACTTTCCAAACCATATTGTTTTTCATTTCTGCATTGATTTCAAAGTCTTCCTCCTTCAGGTGGGTTTAAGTGATGTCATGGTATCATGGCCCTTGTTCTTCGTTAAGACGGTGGTTTTTAAAAACAAAGGTACACCTGAAACTAATACAATATTGTATGCTAACTATACTTTAATAAAACATATTTTTTAAAGTTTCATTTTGAATGTACCTATGAGCCAAATAATTGTCTGTTTTACGGCATCCTGTGCGTTGGAACAGGCAGGCCACGTAGGCACAGGAAACGAGATCACAAAGCCTAATTCTGGGTAAATAAAAGACATCTCCAGAGATTCCTGGGTCTTCCTTATCAGAATGTTCTGGCCAATTTATTTGGGTGGGAATAATTTGCAGTAAAAGTATTTGCCGGACCTGTGCAAGACCTCTCCCTGGTGAACGAAGCAAGAGAAATATAAGGTTGATTGCCCCAGCACCCATAAAGCAGTATGAGGCACAGTAACATTATTTTTCCTTTTAGCTTCAAGACTCTCATATTTCATTTGAATCATATATATATATATAAATTGCTCTGTTCACCGGATGGTTTGATTAAGTAAGCATTCTCTACTTAAATGGTGAAAATAAGTATCAAAAGAATAATTGCACATGCCAAGTGTGTTCAGTGAAGCAATATGTGTAGGCAGCACTGGAAACAGTGACACAGTGATTATCTGTGCATAACTCGGTCATAATATCATCACTGTCTAGACTGCTAGACAATTAGCATCCAGACACAGTATAGCTCAGATGGAGGAAGGTCATTAAAAAATGAAAGAGAGAGTAAGCCTATTTCGGAAAGAAAGACCCAGTTCATTCTTTTCTAGAAAGGTATGTATTGGAATTTAACTTTGGATTGCGATAGGCTTTTAGGTTTAGCTTCTTTTTATGAGACTCTGCTTGGTCCCTGTTTCCAGAAATGTAGATAATGAAAGCTCTTTCTTCCAACCATCTGGTTTAATAATTTTATATATATTAAGTGCAAGGCACGTTTCTTTGATGTGATAATTTACCCCGGTTTCCATCTCTTTGCTCTTTTCTCTCTATATTGCTTAAAGGACAGATTTCAGCATTTAAGTAAACAGTGTTTTAATGGAAATCCCTATACAGAAGACACCATGACCCCCAAATTCCCCAATTTAAAAAAGAAAAAACACAATTTAAATAAGGATATGTGAAAGAAAAAAACAACATGCATGTTCCAAGTCATTGTATCTCTTTTTATCTACTGGACATAAATTCATGGGATGACAGGCTACTATGCATTCATAAATTCTGGATTTTTTATCCTCCTGCTACAATAGCTAGGCCACATTTCCCAGTCTCCTTTGCAATGTTTTGGGGTCATGTGACTGAGTTGTGGCTAATAAAATATGGGCAGAAGGAATTCATGGCACTTCTAAGTCTGGCCCTTAAAACCTCCCACCTAATTCTCCATGCTCTCTGTCTTGCCACTAACTTCTGTTGATAAAAGCTTCAAAGTGCTGCGGGATGGTCCATTGAGGGCAAAAAGAAGTGTGAGTGGCAAGTTACCATTGAAAGAAATGCAGTCCCACCCAGAAGTCCTGAGATTCTCTATGTCATAAGTGAGAACTGTAATGTAGTTTTGTTCAGTCACTGAAAATTTTGGGTTGTTTGTCATAGCAGTAGCCCACACTGAACAATATACATGGGTGGCATGATAGTATTTATTTGGTGTGCTGAAATAGGGAAACTTGCAGATGCACCTAAGGCAGTGGAAGTCTATTTATTATTATTATTATTATTATTATTATTATTATTATTATTAGTTTCAGATGTACAAAACAACATCATGATTAGATATTTACACACCTTACAAAGTGATAATGCCCCCAAGTCTACTACCCCTTGACATCGTGCATACCTATTACGATCCCATTGACTATATTCCCTATGCTGTGCTTTATATCCCGTGACTATATCTTTTTAATTATAGTTGGCATTGAATATTATTTTGTATTAGTTTCAGGTGTATAGCATAGTGGTTAGACATTTATATAATCTATGAAGTGATCCAGCCCAGTAACTCCAGTACCCATCTGACACCCTGCATTATTGATTATATTCTCCATACTGTATCTCACATCCCCGTGACTGTTTTGCGACTGCCAATTTGTATTTCCTAATCCCTTCACCTTCTCACCCATCCCTCAACCCCCCTCCCAACTAGCAACCGTCAGTTTTTCCTCTGTATCTATGAGTCTATTTCTGTTTTGTTTGCTCGTTTCTGCTGAAGTCTTTTTTTCATATGAGTCTAAGGACTCATCCAGTATATGGATGGATATGTCCCAGGCAATGAACATGTTCCCTGTAGAGCATCTATTGGTTTTCAATACACAAACTTCATAGAAAATGCGTATCTTCCAATAAACATTTATACTTATGTCCCTTAAGGTGAATACAACCCCTAATCTAATAGTGAGGAAAGAGGTCAAAGACACATGAAGGGGCATCCTACAAACTACTTACCAATAATCCCCCAGACTGTCGAAGTCATCAAAGAGAAGGAGAGTCTGAGGAACTGCCATGGCCAGATGGAACTAAGGACTCACCACGACCGCATGTGCTGTGGTACCTGGGTGGGATCCTGGAACAGAAAAAGGGCTCTAGGTCAGCACTAGAGGAGCCTCAATAAAGTGTGGACTTTAGGTCAGAATCATGTATGAAAATGGGTTCATCAGTTGTGACGAAAGTACATAGTGATGTAAGACATTAACAGTGGGGGAAACTGGGTATGAAGGTTACAGAAACGCTCTGTCCCATTATTCCAATTATTCTGTAAAGCTAAGCCTGCCCTAAGGCAAACCATTTACTCATTTTTTTAAAGAAAGTAAATACAACATTTTTCACAGAACAATTTTAGGAAGAGTCTCGAGTGACTTCCCAAATACGATGGGGTGACCCATGGTGGTGAGAAGCATGCACTTCGGGTCAAGGAGGGGTGTCTGCACCTTGGGTGTGGCCAAGGCTGAGCGAGGCCAGGCCCTGCACTAAAGCAGCCGTTATTAAGAGCCACCACCATTCTTTGGCGATCAGGAAGCAAGCATTTATCATCTTGGCCTGACACTGATGAATCGAAGTGAACAGAAGGAGGAAGGCCCTCCTGTTTGGAATTGGAGTAATGTGGGATTGCCTTTGCAACCGGACAGTCCTCTGAAATCCATTCAATCACCAGTGCGTTGGGTTGTGATTTCACTTTGTATCCGTTCTGTCTTGTTTCAGCATCAGAATGATGAATTCCTTAAAGGACCGTATTTTATTCATCTTGCCCTCCCTTCACCACCCGCCCCACCTCCAAAACACATACATATGCATGTGTGGGCACACACACACATGGATACATGCTGTGTACACACACAAGCAGCTAGCATGCAGGAGACCCTCATAAACTTGAGTAGCATGGGGAGGAAACATCATTGTGGGGAAGGTGGAGCAAAGCAGACATCACAGGCAGACGGCCTTGAGTGTCCTGATCAGGACAGAGTACATTTAATAGCTGTCCAGGATTTTGGACAGGACGGTTCATGGAAACCCTGATACAAAACCAAGAAAACAGGGAGTCGTGCATTTTCTCCTGACTTAATTTTTTTCTTAAACATACGTCAGCTCTCAAACTGTTGAAAGAGTTAATGTTTTTTTTTCTCCCGACAATGAAAACATAACACCAGAGATACAGAAAGCCAGCTTTCAAAGGCAGATGCTGAAATAACAAAGTTGCTTTTAAAACGAGTACTTAAGAAAATGGCCATTTTAAGTGGCATGGCACCAACATGGTTACACCAGTATTTATTTTTCTGTGGAATGTGTGTGTATGTTGTGGGTTGTAAGTGGAACCCTGGCCAATCCGGGCCAGGCATAAAGGAGTCATTTAGGGCCCTTCAAAATCATTAGGACTATTAGTCCTGACTTGAAATGAGTGAAATGCACAAACTCCTTCCTGCCAAAGGGGTAACGAGTTCTGCTGCTTTTCAAAGTCATCAAAGCGAGCTTCTCCAGGCTGAAATATGTCAGAGCAGAGTGCCTTCCTGTGAACTGTCAGTGAAATGTAGCACACATGGCGGGCTGTGGCCTCCTAGCCCTGCACAAGCATGCTTGGGGAATCTGTCATTGGTCACCCTACGAGTGTCCAGCAAGAGTCCTCCATGAATACCTCGTTTTACCTGGGGGTGGGCGGAGGATGCGAGCGCTCACCCTGCTGGGTCCCAGGTAGCTCCCCCTGGATGAGGGGTCATGACCTCAACCCTCTGCTTCTCTGAAGTTGTCCCCCTTTCTCAGCACAAGACTGTTTACTTTACTGATTGTTAAATTGAGGTGCCACCTGACACCTGTGTTACGGAAAACCTTTCAAAAACATGCCACATGCATGTGGTTTGGAAGAGAACATTTGGATATATGAAATGAGTTGTTA
Source organism: Rhinolophus sinicus (assembly GCF_057876585.1). Classification (NCBI taxonomy): domain Eukaryota; kingdom Metazoa; phylum Chordata; class Mammalia; order Chiroptera; family Rhinolophidae; genus Rhinolophus; species Rhinolophus sinicus. Next base: position 8,363,371 of record NC_142517.1, read on the forward strand.
TTTTTTTTTAACGAGTGTACACGCCCACATCATTCCAAACAATCTCATATAGTATGAATGGGGACAAGCCTCTTCATCTTGCAAGGTCCTAACGATTTTACTTTTTAATGGAGGGATTGACCTTGGCCAGAGATTTCCAAATGTGGATTGTGAAATGCATTTAATGGGTTGCAACCAGCATTGAAACATATGCACTCGAACAGAATAGAATAGAATAAAATCAGGTGGTTTTTGTTTGTTTGTTTGTTTTTTGTTTTTGTAGGTGGGATGTATAAGTAATGAAGTGTGTTATTAAGAATACTTATGTATCTGGGCATGTGTCCACTACATTATAATGTTAAATGGATTTTGAACTCTGAAATCCACTGGCAGAGTTGACACTCTAAGGTCTTTCCTGCAGATCAAGGCTCTTTTTCAGTGGGCAGGTTACTGACCCTTGCCTCTCCACCCTCTGCTCCCTTCTCCATGCTCTCGGAGGGTGAGCTCTGAGGATTGCTTTAATGGACCCTCTTGCTCTCCGGTTTTGCTGCCTTCAGCTAACAGCGAGCCCAGCAGGACGTGGCATGAGAGTAGAGCGGTGAAGCCAGGCTCCCTTTGGCCTGTTCCATTCCTTGGGGTCTCAATGGAGAAGCGTACCCTGTCCATCCTACTGTACCCTCAGCCCATCCTAATTTCAGTGTGCCATCTGTTTTTTCTGGAATTGGGACAAAGACAGTGAAGTAGCCTTCAATTATAGTAGTGAGGAGGCTTTATCCAAAATAGTTTTATATATAAATTAAAGTTTATAGGGAGGAGGTAAGGGATTATTGTGTTCTATAAAGTGCTCATTTGGTGGTAGGGAGGCTACTATATAAAAAAAAATTGTGGGAGGTCGCAGGTGTGGTTCTTTGATATAATCAGTGCAAATATATTCTAGAGATTAGCTAGAATCCTGTTTTCTTGACTGAGTGCATTCCCAGGTAATTGCTAGACAATTTAGAAGAAGGATCATAGAAAACAGTATCTAAATGAACACATTTCAGTCCATCACAGTCGATTAAAATGTATTTTTGCAATTGGATTTCCAACTCACATGAGTGTGAGATTAAATTTCATTTGAAAGCTGTTATTTGGCTGGCACTATTCTAACTGTTTGGGATACAGCAGAAAACACAACAAAGATTCCTGTCTTCGTGAAGCTTACGTTCTAGCGGAAGGAGATCAGAAATTAAACACAATGTAAATGCATTGCATTAAAGATGCTATGAAAAAAAGCAGACTAGAGTGGGAAGGGTTAGGATTGCTGTGGGGTGGGGAACAACTTACAGTATTACATAGAAAGGTCAGGTTAAGCCTCAGTAAGAGGCAAGTTGAGCAGAACTTGAAGGGAGAGATGTAATTGGCCACAAAGATGTCTGAGAGAACTTTCCAGGCAGAGGAAACACCCCTACGGTGAGGAGGTTCGATGGAGGGCCCAGGATCAACATGGAGGCCACTGGAGTTGCTGCTGAGTGGATGCAGGGAGAGGAGAGTAAGGCAGGAAACTGTGGAGGAAACGAGGGACTCTTTAGAACTTTGACTGTTATTTTTCATGACATGGAGAACCACCGAAGGGTCTGGGTGACATGAGCCAACTGAAGTGATAAATGCTGTAGCTGTGTTGAGAATAGACCGTCAGAAGTAAAGATGGAAACTGAGATCTGTTAGGAGGCTGATGGGCTCATCTGGGGAGATACTGTTGGCTCAGACCATGGAAGTAGCAGGAGGTGGTGAGAGGTGGTTGGACTCTGGACATCTTTGAAGGGAGAGCCAAGAAGATTTCAGTGAGTTGAAGAAAAGAGTCAAGGATGACTCAGAGATTTTGGGCCTGATTAAAGTGAAACAAGCCATTCATTAAGCTTGTATCAAAGGAAACTGTGGCTTTGTGAATCAGCTACAATGCTCTTCCCAAATGATGGGACAAATGTCATGGCAAAGATTTGTTGTCCAGAGATTCGCAGTTAACTATGATCCGTTGGGACACTGCAAACAGAACACGATTTGTAGAGTTCTACCGTAACTTTTTGTCTTCCCGTGTTGATCATTTATTTCATGAACTTTTTTTTTTTAGAGGTTCTCATTTACATGGGTCAAATTGTGCAAGGTGACTGTGGAAGATTTTTGAATGAGCCCAATTGCAAGTTTGGTGCCAGATTTCACATCGAGTGTGTTTGGGTGAACTGCATCCTATTAAAATAACATTTTATAGCTTAGTTCCATGCATGTGTAACTGCCGCTCCACATGCGGGCAATTAACCGCTGATGTATGGACGTTTGTTCCAGCTGGTGCTAAAAAAAAAAGCACATTCAGTGAATTATTTTTTAAGATTTGAATACTTTATAGTGCTGATTGGGCCATAACTGTTGAAGAAGGAAGGAATATGAAAAGGCTGCCATGTACTGTTATTAATCCCAGAGAGAGGCTTTATAATATAGTCCAGATAGCCAGAACTCTTCATAAGAGGCAGAATTTATAGCCAGAAGGGATTATGTAAATTATAGAGCTCTACCACTGGTGTTAAACAGTGAGGAAAATGAGGCCCGTCGTGTTAAGTGGCTGAGCCAAGAGTGTGTACTAGAACCTGGTGAATGGAGCGCTGGCTGTTCTTTTCACCATCCCTTCTTTCCGTCTTATAAAAAAACAAAGATATAATGGGCTCGTCTTTTAGGAGTCAATAAAATGCCCAGAAAGCCTGAAGACCCAGGGTTCCTGGGGCAATGAGACCCCTCAGAGAAGCCGTGGTCAATTTCGCAAAAAATCTTTTCTCCCAATTTATGCCTCGTTTCTCTCCTGAAGCCACAGACCACTTACCGCCAAGCTTTGTTAGCCCCGTTTTGTGAAGAATTCCAACTGAAGCAAAATCAATAGCCTCACGCCCACCACTCACGAAACTAAGGACTAGGTCTCTGGTCAAGATTCTGTCACCCGACCCCAACCTCCCCTAGCAATCCTCAGACATGGTTCCTGGGAGACTCAGCTTTCCTCCCCTCCTCCTCTCCCATTAATGTGTCTAGGGTGGCTTTGAGTAATGGGAAAATGGCAGAGGACTTGCTACTTGCTTCATGACTGCCCCTCCTCAGCATGGGACTGGGGACATAACAGCCACATCCAACAGATAAGTGGGGTGTCACCACCTAAGGACTCAACTTAATGGTAACAACAGCCCAGAGGCCCAAACACTGATAAAATGGTTTATCTGGTTTTGAATCCCCTACTGAGGTCTCCTACCTTATGCTGTGCCACAAAGGTGGACCCTGAGCACGGGCTCAGGGGGTTGGATTCTGCAGCACCCCATCCCCAACCTGCTCTTGCTCATAGGTCTCCTATCGGGTTCCACACTCTCCTGTATCTCTCCTCCACATTGTTGCAATACCACCAAAGAGTTTGTCTGACATCAGTCCTAAGGAAACTGTAATTTCTCACAGTGAGAAGCGTATTTGACCAGGAATTGAGAGAACACAGTTCTGGGGAAGAGGAATAATAAGCCTTGCCCTGTGGACATGTCCTATGGAAGTTGCTGTTAGCAGTAAATGAATAGTTAATGCGAGTGTAGGCTCTTTGTAAACAGTGAAACACTAAGCAGATGTGGGATGAGATTATCCAAAAGCTACGCTGCCTTTCACTTACGGATACCACGTTTCCCCGAAAGAAAGACCTAGATGGACAATCAGCTCTAATGCATCTTTTGGAACAAAAATTAATATAAGACCCGGTATTATATTATATTATATTATATTATATTATATTATATTATATTATATTATATTATATTATATTATATTATATTATATTATATTATATTATATTATATTATATTATATTAGACCTGGTCTTATATTATAGTAAAATAAGACCAAGTCTTATATTAATTTTTGCTCCAAAAGACGCATTAGAGCTGATTATCCGGCTGGGTCTTATTTTCAGGTAAACGCAGTAGAATATCAATCAGATTTCTAACTTAATGAGCATTCTGCCAATTTACTCTTTCTTCCTAATGACTTTTCAATCCTGTGAAGTTCAGACATTAGGGGTGTGTGTGTGTGTGTGTGTGTGTGTGTTTTCCTTAAGCAAACATTTTCTTCCCTTTCTTCTTAGGCTGTTTTTCAAAGTTTATAGAATACAAGAAGTCATAGCTTGGGCTATTATTAGGCTACTGCTCTATTTTTATACAACTTGATATATTTTTTTCTTTTGTATGAGTACAGTACATGAAAGCATCAAAATGGACTTTCTCTAATTCCCTCTCATCGGTATAATTCTCTTGAGTGTTTGCTCTTCTTTCTTGCTGGTCTTCACCTGCTCTATTCCCTTTATTAATTTATTAAAATGTTCCTTGAGTATTTTTCAACTCAAGAGAGAAAGGCACTAGTTAGAGAATGGCACAGCCTTCTAGTTCTGACAAGCGGAGCAAATGAAGGCAGTGCACTTAGAAGTTTTTCAGGTTGTCAGATTGAAATCGCTTGAGCGATACTTACACTCGTGGTCTGCTGTCCCGCCAGAATGAACCCCTCCTGTTCCCTCAGTCATGCCTGTGAGAACCTAATCTCCCTGCTCCTTACTTTCTTCACCTATAAAAAGAAGCAACAGTTGTGCCTGCTTCCTAGTGGCATAGTGGCATCTTTCATTTATTGTAAAAGAGATCAGAATATACTGCTCCTCCCGCCCCCAAATTCCACTTTGCCTAAGGATTATCTTGAACTGAAGGCAAGAGAGAAGTAACTGATGCAGGGAGCGTTCTCTGCCCTCCCTTTATCTGCCTTTAAAAGCAGGGCATAAATTTCCCTTTGCGAAAGGTGCTTCCCTCTCCCGCCAGTAGGGAAAAAAGAGGGATTCTTATCACCAGAGACAGGGAGTCCACACTAAGATGAGTTTGCATAAACAGACCTTACTAAAATAGCCCTTATCTTCCATTGGTGACCCTATATATTTCTTAGTCACTTCCCTACAATTTATCATCTCTTGAAGCCCAAGCCCTCTTTCCTTTGTTGGAAGGGTATATAAGTCCCCAAGTCTAATCACTTATGTGAGTTTCACTTCTTTTCTATGAACTCCCAAGCACATAAATATTAATCAAAATTGTGTACCCTTTATGCTGTCAACGTGTTTGTGTTAGTTCAATTCACAGACCCCTAGTAGTGAACACAAGAGGGTAGAGGCGAACTTTTCCTCCTTCACAATTGATTAAAAAAAAAAAATCTTAGCCCAGTGTCTGTCATCTGACTAGGTAAATGGTACCTATCACCATGATAATTTTTCCATCTATTCCTTCCAGTTTTTCAGAAACAAATCATTCACATTCTGCATTCACACAGCTTCCTCTGCCCTGCACCCCCAGCCTCTCAAGGGCAGGCATTGGTTTGTGCCACTCCTAACACTGATTGCACAGTGCTTTGCCTCAATGCTGTTCAGTCATAGCTTTCTCATTGAACTATAAGCTTCTTGAGAATGAGAAACCTATTTAAAATATGTGTGTGTCTCCCACTCTGTCTAACTCAGAAACTAGCACAGAAATGTGGAAGCAGGTGGGGCCTTTGTTACCTTTCTCTGTTCCAGTGCCTTCTTTCCTTCTTTGGAAATGTAACCAGATTCCTCATCTGAAATGAATCATTGGCTTGCCTCCTTCATCACTCATCTTTCAGAACTGAAAACGATATTTAATGTAGTTCCTGTTTTTAATGGCATGTTTTATTGTTAGAACAAACATTTTTTCCTTATATGAAAGACCTTTCAAAATTTGGGCCCACACTTACCTATGAAATAGTTATTTTTTTCTTTCACATTGTACTCGTCCCACATGCCACCCCTTTGTGTGCAGTTAGAACCATCTTCGAGGACATTCTCCTGAGTTGTGCCAGTCCTGCCTTTGTTTATGCTATTTTGTGAAATCCTAACCTCTATCCATACTTAATGCTTATGTTGAATCACATTTCCCAAAGGAGCTCGTCCTAATTACTTAAGTCGATTCTCCCTTTTCTTGAATTTTTCTAAATTTTGTTACTTTTCTATATTTTTCTATACTATCTAACCTCATACTGGATAAAATGAAGAATGCTGTATGTTTCTATTTTTTAATACATCTCAGGTCTTGAATATTGAACAAAGTTTTTAATATTCTAAAGAGCTAAGGCATTGTATGTTGGCCCTTTTTTTTTTTTTTTTTTGGCTCCTAGGCAAAAATACTCACAATGCAAGAATTCATAAATATTTTATATATTTGCATCTAATTGAAAAAAAAATTGCCCTCATTGATATTATTAGATACTTACTGTAAGCAATAATGGAAAAGGCATAAGGAAAGAAAATATCTTTTAATATTTGGGAGGACAGCAGATGAAATGATGCTTGCTTCCCCCCCCCACCCCCAAAGATATCAGGTCCTGGAATCTGTAAATGTTACCTTACAAGGAAAAGGGGGCTTAACAGATGTGATTAAGGTAATGATTTTGAGGTGGCGACGTTATCCTGGATTTTCTGGATGGGCCCTAATCTAATCACAAGGATCCTTGTAAAAGAGGCCCAAGAAGATGAGACACACAGAGAAAGAGGAGATGTGACAGTAGAGGCAGAGGCTGGAGTGATGTGATGCAGCCAGAGCTGAGGGATGACGGCAGCCCCGGAAGCTGGAAGAGGAGAGGGAGGAGGCTCACAGAACCTTTGAAGGGAGCTCAGCCCTTCTGACACCTCGATTTAATCCAGGGACACTGTGCGGCGCTTCCAGCCTCCAGAACTGGGAGAGAATAAACTTGTGCTGTTCTGAGCCCACCATGTTGGTGATCATTTGTTGCAGCAGCCCCGGGAAACTAATATTAAGTATAAACTTGAGTATTTTCCCATTGTGTGTTTCTATTTTTAATAAAAATGGCATTGTACCATGCATATTATTTTTTTGTAATATGCATTTAAATAGCCTCAATAACGTCCTGGAGACAATTTTAATGCCTGCATAGAATTTTTTTTGTACAGATGATACAGTGTATTTAACCAAGGTCCGACTGGCAGATTTTATAAGCTGTTACCAATTCTTTGTCATTATAAATTATATTAAATAACAGTCATTTAAATGAAATCTTTGTACACATCCATAATATTTTTTAGGATAAAACAGAATTTCTAGGTTAAAGACATGTATAGTTCAGATAGCTTTTAATATCCCCCTGGTATACCCAGGTATCACTTTTATTTTAATATTTAAATTTCAATAACTTAAGGTTCCATCTACATGACAGTTTTCAAACTCCCATCCCTCCTCCCAGTACACACACAGTGTTTTCTGTGGTCCCCATCCATGTGTGTCGTCTTCCCTGCTCTTCTTACCTCCTTCCAGCTGCCGTGTGGCTGCATGCACCCTCGTGACACCACTTTGAGAGGCTCACTCTGCCTCCATTGCAGGTTCCCATTATGAATTGACAGTCCTCATTTGTAGGGTACTGTTTCCAGAAGCTTCCAGCGCTACAATGCTCAGCGTTCCTACTCCATGCTAAATGCCATGTTGGAGCTCTTTGTGTCAGAGGGAAGAATGGTCTCCTCCCCAAGACCATTCCACCTGGGGACACAAAGAGTTCCCCTAGTGCTGCCTCCACCCACAGACTATCTCTCAGTTATGTCAACAGCTGGGGAACTTTTCTGTAATCCATGGGTCCCAAGACCAAATGCGAAACCAGACCAGGCCTGTGAATTCAAGTAGGGTAGGCTGGATGTGACCACAGGGAGGTGACAGAGAGGTGGGGCCAGGGCTAGTTGGAGAGGCTAGTTGCTTCTCTCTTCCATACCTGCAATTGTTGACTCGTGGGAATGAGGGCCTGGCATTGCCAGTCCTTCAGAGTTTTCAAAAGGAGCCCAAAATCTCTATCTCTATGTAAAATACCTATATTCATAAATATTAAAAAAGTTATGCAATATATTTTAATACTGAAAGGCAAAACCAAATGCGTTGGCACCTGAATCCAGCTCAGGGCTCCAGGGTAAAGGACCAGGCAGTCTCCCATGTGCTTCCTCCCCCGCCCCCCACTACTAAGTAACCTCCCCAGAGATCTTCTTTGTCATCTCCTTGGAACTAAATCTCCAAACATCTCCACATCAGCGGGGTCCTTTCTTTACCTTTTCATAACAAAAATCACTTTGGGGTACGTTGAAAGTTTTTTGTTTGTTTGTTGTTGTTTTTCCCCTCTCCCATGCCCACAATCCCCAAAATCAGGAACCGTCTTCCTTGAAACCCAAATTCAAATCATTGATACATGGTAGATACGGAAAAGTTCGAAACTTTGAAAACACTGAGATTTGTTCTTTGTAGCTGCTACCTTCTAAGACTCCAGAGGTATTGTTACCAGTTTTTATGCCAAAGGTAAGCTCTGTGGGCTCTGTGCTTCATTGTCTCCTAAGCTGTCTCAGGGAGGAAGCAGACCCTTCCTTGTTACAGGCATGTACCATTCCCCATGTCATGCATTACGGTGCTTGCACCCGAAAACTGAGGTCTGGCGTGCAGTCCTTTGGCTCGGGCGCTTAGAGTCGCGCGCAGAGAGCATCCTCCCCACGTCCCACCTCTCCACCCACGAGCCCCACCCCCGCAAATGAGAACCCAGCCATCTGTGGCTTTGCCCATTCTGAGCATCCCAGAGGCACGCTTGTGACGCAGTCAGTGAGGCCTCCTTAACTGCCTAGAGCTTCCACAGCTCTTATGTCGATTTTGTTTTTAACTTTTGCCTTGCGAAAGAATGTTGAGATTTGTTTAAATCATTTCTAAAAAAAAAAAAAAAAAAATTTCTCCCGAGGGGAACATGAATATGTAGAACATACAACGTCCAGACGACACTCCTTAGCTGGTATCCTGCAGTATTTGGTTGTTGGAGTCTTCAGATTCCTGAATTGCTTAATCCTCTTTATTGTCTGGGATATTCTCTCATCACTGCATTCTTTAAATACACCCAACATGTTTAGAGGAAACCTCTGGAAAATATCAAAAGCATTTGGCTCTATTCCAATTTAAATGATCTTGAAAATCTAATTTCATGAGGCGTCTTTGCCTTCTCCCCCTCATTTATTCTTTACATCCCATTGGTCTTCATGTTTTTAGCACTAACTTTTTAATCATCCTTTCAGCCTTTTCTCTCCTCTTCCTTCGTGTTGCTACTGCCTTGCTCCCCAACTTGGCCAGTTCTCCTAGGTCCGTCCCACCACCTCCTATTCCCTGACGGGTCTTGATCGACTTCAATCCCATCTCCTTATGGCCACATACACCTGGTCATGTCACCCTGATAAGCTTGGGTCCTTGATCCTCATGGCCGCAGGTGTAACGTCCAAGCCACACAACAGGGTATTGCACTCTGTGTTCAGGGTCTTGGCTCCGTTTTAAGCCTCACTTCCTGCTTTCTCCCAGTGTTGCCAGAGTAACTGGATATCCCAGAATAATTAGATATCATCCAGGAATTATAAGTAAGACCACTCTCCGAGAGTTAAGCTAGAAATCAAAACAAAAGAGCTAAAGATGGAAATCTCCGAAGTCACCTGCGGGCCATGGCCTGGGTTGCCAGCTGGTGAGCGTCATCTGTAAAATGACTGAATGGAGCAGTGCATTGAGAACAGTGACCAATCAGAAGAGAGTAGGTCACTCTTCATTTAAAAATAAAGATAAAAGTACGATGATGGAGGTAAACTAGCTCATAGCGATGGACTTCCAAATGTTCTAGTTTGGCCATCTGCAAGTATCTTTCTGTTGTGATCACGAATGAACCAGGCTGTTGTAACCCAGGGATTTGAACTCTGAGGCTCATCCCCAGGGCTCTCAGCCAGGGGCAATTCTGCTCCCCCAGGGGCATTTGGAACTCCATGGAGGTGTTGTGGTTTGTCACAGTGACTCAGGTGCATCTACTAGTACTTCCATGGCAGGGCCAAGGGTGCTCGTGGTTCTGCAGTGCACAGGACACGCCCACATCGTAAGCAATTACACATCCAAACTGCCAGTAGTGCCCCCGCCGAGAACGTAGAGTCTTGGTCCTGGTTTCAGCTTCCTCTGTGGGTCTGCGTGCAGGAATAATGTAACGGGGAGCTCGGGATTCACAGACTTCAAGTCTAATTAAGTGGAAAAGAACTCTTCCTGCCACTACAAATGAAAAATTAAAGAACTTTAATTGGAGCCATTGAGTGCTTTTACCAATCAGTATGGCTGGGGGGATGGGTGCGGTGATTGGCTCAGGTTGGTCCAGCCCACTTCTCTGACTGTGACCAGGGTCTATCCCCAGGGTGGCTGTGTCGGGGAGTAGGGGCAAAGCAGACGGGGTACCAGGTAGACACAAATAGTGGCCATCACATCCATTTCCTGTCCCAGTAAAGTCTACATGAAACCTACATTCTCACCTGAGCATTGGGTCTTGTCCTCCATTGTTCCAAGGAACTAAACGACTCTTAGCAATTCGTCTTCTAGTCAATGTCAAAGATTCAAACCAAGTGTAAGAGATTCCTATGGCTGCTGTAACAAAGTACCATAAGTGTGCTGGCGGAAAACAGTAGAAGTTTGTTCTCTTAGAATTATGGAGGCTGGAAGTCTGAAATCAAAGTGTCAGCAGGGTTGATTTCTTCTGGAGGTTCCGATAGAGAATTCATTCCATGTCTCTCTCTTAGCTTCTGGTGGCTTCTGGCACCCTTGGAATTCCTTGGCGGGAGGCTTAAGTCTCCATCTCTGCCTCTGTCTTTATGTGGCTTTCTCCTCTGTGTCTCTCAAATCTCCCTTTCCTTTCTCGTTGAAGGACGCTTGTCATTGGATTCAGGGCCCACCCTAATCCAGTTCACAGGTCTGGATGTTACACATGGACATATCTTTTTGGGGTACACTATTCTACCAACTACACTGAGCAATGTGATGCATCCAAGGTAGGTTTTCCTTTCCTGAGTGACTTGGCAATCCAAATTCCTAATCTATACCAACAGAACATGAATCATTCATGACAAACACACTTTCTAAAAGTAAAGCTTTAGAACAAATGTGTGGATGGAGAAAATGAGCCCAATTAAACTCTCTTTTGTGACAAACCTCTTAGAAAAGCATTAACTCTAATCTTCAGTGAAAAGCATTGTAAAATCAAGGTTGGATGGGAAGATGGTGTTTGAAATGGCTTGGGTTCCCTTTAATGGAACCAAGAGAGGCAGAATTTACTGTGATATGATATGCTTTTAGCCACACAAGGAGTCAGGGTCAGAGAATTAAGTGAAACCAACAAAACTGTGGCCAACTGTGGTTTTTTTTTTCAGGAGACTTTGTGAATTATCAATAGCCCGGGAGATGGAGATGCTCCCTTTCCATTCACGATACCTTTGGAATTTGTGTGAACCAGGCTCTCTCTGGTCTTTGGGACAGTTTTTTCCTTTTCCACCTACATTTTCCGTTTTATTCTTTTTTTTTTTTAAATTTACTGGGGTGACAATTGTTAGTAAAATTACATAGTTTTCAGGTATACAATTCTGTATTACATCATCTATAAATCCCATTGTGTGTTCACCACCCAGAGTCAGTTCTCCTTCCATCACCATATATTTGATCCCCCTTTACCCTCATCTCCCACCTCCCTCCCCCCCTTACCCTCTGGTAACCACTAAACTATTGTCTGAGTCTATGAGTTTTTGTTTCTCATTTGTTTTTCATTGTTCTTTTGTTGTTTTTGGTTTATATACCACATATCAGTGAAATCATATGGTTCTTTGCTTTTTATGTCTGACTTATTTCGCTTAGCATTATAATCTCAAGATCCATCCATGTTGTCACAAATGGTCCTATTTCATCTTTTCTTACCACCAAATAGCCAAGACATGGAAACAACCAAAATGTCCTTCGATAGATGAATGGATAAAGAAGTTGTGGTGTATATACACAATGGAATACTATTCGGCGTTTTATTCTTTTGTTGTTAGAGTGTTGAGAAAAGGGTAAGAACTTATGTGTGTGGCTGACACTGGTGACAAGAACTCTCTTTGATTTAGCTAAGAAATTAGCACATAATTAATTGTATTCTAAAAACAATAATAACGTTCCCCAGATCTTCGCATGGCTTTCTCTACGTGTCAGTCAGGGCTTGGCTCACAGGTCACTTCCTCATAGAGCCCTGCCCTCTATCTGAAGCAACTCCCATCTCCCTCCACCTATGCCTTCTTGCCATTATTAACACTGTCACTCTCTATCCCTTGCTGTATTTTTCTTCATGGCACTGGGGATGTATGACTGGAAGTATACTGATTGGCTGTGGTCTGTTCCCTTTCTAGACTGCAAACCCCAGGAGGGCAGGGACATTGGTCATCTTGTGTACCCAGGACCTAGACCAGTGCCTGGCACATAGGGCTCTTCATTCAATAGTAGTTGAGTGGATGAGCAAGTCCATGTGTGAATCCCTTTGCTGTGAGCCACATGTACTGACTCATTTTCTCCTTGGAGCAGTACTTCATCGCGGATGCTGAAACAAATCAGAAAAGAATACTTCCCTGGTGAGATGCACAGCAGTTCGGAAATTATAGAGGCAGGCAGTGTAAGACACTAGTGAGAGCATGGGGTTTGGGTACTAACACCTGCTCTGCTATGTTATGTGCTTGGCCTTTGTATTCTTGTCTATAAAATAGCCTCATAATGGTGCTTACCATGTAAGATAGTTATTATGACAATTAAATGACATTGCCTGTGGTGGGAACAGAACCTGGCACATTGTAGGCACTCAATAAATATTGGCTAGTATGGTGTCCCTTTGCCAGATGAGGACACTAGACTTAGAGTGAGGTAATGTGAGCAAGAGAACACAGCATTGCTAGGTGGCAGAGGCAGAATCTGAACCCAGATCCGACTTCCTCTAGAGTCTGAGTCAGCTTTTGGCCACAGCGTTAACTTACGTGATGCATTGGAAGTAGACTTGAAAGAAGTTAGGAGGAGCTCAGAAAGTGCTCTAATAGTCTGAAGGATAAAACATTCAGTACTGCAAATGGCACTGCTACCAATGAGTCACCACAGACATTGGTCAATATGGGAAAACCATACTGGCCAATGTGGGAAAATAGGTCACAGCTGTGCAAAGGAGACTCTGGTTGCTTTCACTCTGATGTCCTAGAGTTGGTGATGCTACAGGATCAGACCAACCTACACCAATTTACCTAAGCAAAGTTTAATAGTCAATATTCTCTGAGCTCACTTTAGAGAATATTCTCTGCAAAAGACGAGAGCATGGTTTGTTTCAAGCCACGGCATTGCGTGACAAAAAGCAGAAGTCAGCTGCATGACACAGCCTGGCCAATCCTACTCACAGTCACTGTAGACCCAGATTTCTACCTCGCCTTTAGCACGACAGCTGTGTAGCTGCTGTCCTTTGGGCAGTTACTTCTTGATTATTTGCTTCTTAGTTCATAGACCAGCCGAGTCCATGGATAATCCAAAGTTCAGATACATTGTTCCGTCTCTTCAACCATATCTTACCTTCCTAGCTGTGTCTTTTTTCACTGACTGTCATTGGAGCACAAACCAGTTGCACAGTTTTGGAATGTGGTGAGGCATATGCTGGGAAAAAAAGGATGAGGTTATCACTTTTTCCAGCGATGATGTGCAATGCAATTGTGATTCAGAACTAAGAATTCTGAGTCTGAGAGTGGTACTACACATGCTAGGTACCACTTACGGATGTCTGGAGTATTGCCACCAAGGTCTTGAAATCCAAGCCAACAGCTGGATTCTTTTTAACTGTTGACCTTCCTTTCTTATGTGTAGCTTTTAGAAATAAAATCTATTGAAGACAGTTGACTACGTGGCTATAACAGGAAGAGATAAAAATAATTTGCTTACATATTTATGTATTTACCTAATCACCGACAGTTCTGAAAATATCAAACTGAAAAAACATACCACTTGCCTCTAATTGATGACACAATTAAGAAACTGCTCTAACACAAAATAGTGATAATACTTTGAATATGTTAGTTTCCCAAATGCTGATTTCCTGATATTCTGCAGAAACATTAATTCATTTCCAAGATGATTTATTTTTATTTGATTTCTCTGTCTTTAGGGTCTCCAGAGAATATTCACATACTTTTCTTATGAATGTTGTTCACTGTAAAAAGAAGCACTCTCTCCTCTCTAGCCTGCTTGTTGGGAATTAGTGTTGTACTCTAAAATACAGGAACATTCCATGTTAATAAAACATTAGTTTGCATTTTCCCCTAACGTACACCTCTTCTCCACGTACATTGCATTCCCTATATTATGAATATCTTTTTTTTATTTGTTTTTTCATTTATTTTGTTCTTTAGATTCCATATAAATGGTATCATATGGTATTTGTCATTCTCAGACTTATTTCACTGAGCATAACACCCTCTAGTTCCATCCATGTTGTTACAAATTGTAATATTTCATTTTTTATGGACAAGTAACATTCCATTGTATATATGTACCACATCTTCTTTACAAAAATGCCTACTGATCAGCACTTAGGTTGCTTCCATATCTTGGCTATTGTAAATTGCGTTGCAATTATGAAAAACAGTATGGAGGTTCCTCAAAAAATTAAAAATAGAACTACCACATGTTCCAGCAATTCCACTTCTGGGTATTTATCCAAAGAAATCCAAAACACTAATTCAAAAAAGCATATGCACCCCTATATTCACTGAGTATCTTAAATGACTACAACTTGCACTTAGAAAAATTTGTTTTAGAATTAGTACATTACATTACCTACGACCTCATTAGTACATTATTAATGGGGTCATAGGTAATAGTACATTATTAGTACATTACCTACGACCCCATTAGTGTTGTTATTGTGTGGTGCTCACCTTAGAGAAGGTAGCAGACAAGCATTCTATGCAAATTCCTAGTGATCCTGTATCTTCTGAGAGGTCTGGAGCCCACTTCTAGCAAGCACATCCTCAGGGCTTCCTGCCCCAAGTGTCTAATATCTTTAGAGAGACCTCCGGGGCTGCTGCTCAATGCTACCGTGAACAGGAGCTGGGAGAATCGCCTTGGTTAGAAAGCCTTCTGGTTGCCAGGAATGAGAAAACCCATATTGACTATTGTGTTCTGCTGTTCTGAGATGTTTTGTCACTGTGGGTGGCAAAGTACAGGGAGCTGCCGTTTCTTAGTTCCCTTCCATCTGCTCTTTCCCAGGACCTGTAACATGCTTCCCTCAGTCAAGAGATTGCTGACTCAGATGAATATTTTGGATTCATCTGGATTACGTTAGGAAGAAGATGTCCACTTCCCAGTCTGGGGAAGGAAAAGGAGATTTGGTTTTGCAAAGAATTAAGAGAAGACAGGGCAAACAATAATGGCTCTGACAAAAAATAATAAAAAAGGGTGTGTTACTTCACATTGCTTCAGAATTTTGAAACAACTTTCCAGCATGTTTATTAAGAATTAACTCTCTCCAATCCACATAAAATTGCAGTGCTAAGAACTCAGGTACTTCCTGTCTAAGATGTTTGCCTTTTAATAGTTGAGTCAGGCTGACCTCAGGTCTTTCAGGACCAGAGAGTATGTCTCTCTGGTGCACTGCTTCTCAATCTTAGCATAATTGGCATTTGGGGCTGGAACATTTTTTGTTGAGGGAGACTGTGCTGTGCATTGTGGGATATTTAGCAGCATCCCTGATTTCTACTATTAGATGGCACTGGAACTCCTCCTCCCTCATTTGTGACAGTAAAAATGTCTCCAAACTTTGTCATATGTCTCCTGGGAGCAAAATCACCCCCAAATGAGAATCACTGCTCTAGTGCAAGGATCGCAAGACATAATCTGCAACATAGTAATATAACCTAATTCTCATTGGCTGGCTACGGTTATCTAGAGGACTAGGTTGAGGACATTTCTGAGGGCTCAGCTGAAATGAATGTCTTGTCTTGGTCAATTAGCAAGGTCTTCCGCGGGTCTCGGAGTGCTAATTTAGTCAGGGTTCTCTGGAGAAACAGAACCAAGAGGATTTGTGTGTATATATTTATATATCTACCTATAGATATATCTATTTATCTATCTATATATAAAGAAATTAATTTTAAGCAATTGGCTCAATAATTGTGGTGGCTGGCAAGTCCAAAATCTGCAGGGTAGGCTGGCAGGCTGGGGACGCAGCGGAGAGTTGTTGAACGTTGTCTGTTGGCAGAATTCCTTTTTGCTTATCGGAGTCAGTCAAGGTTCTATTAAGGCCTTTAACTGATTGGATGAGGCCCATCCACATGATGGAGTATAATCTCCTTTACTCAAAGTCTACTGATTTAACTGTTAGTCTCAGCTAAATAACTTCACAGAAACATCTAGAACAATTTTTGACCAAATATCGAGGTAGTTGGCCAAGTTGACACAAAATTTAACATCAAAAGTCCCTTAATACCTCTCTAATTAAATCACTTTAGACTGGAGCCTCGAATAAACCAAATTTCACCTGCGTGAGTTGTCCACACCAGCTGTGTCCACTGAGTGGGTCTTGGAGGAGAGACATATTGTCCTATACATCCCAGGGGCAGCATGTTGTGTCTTTGCTGCTCTAGTCCAATCAATACGTCGGACTTGACAGTAGGAAGAAATCAGAAGGTGGCAATGAAACCTCACACACAAATCAGAAGAGAAGGAATACTCACTAGAAAGATGAAGATAAATGTACTCTGGACTGGGAGGGCAGGATAGATATTTTTAAATGGAAACACATAAAAAATATATGCTGCAACAAATGAATCTCCCTGACACAAGCTTGAGTGAAAGATGCTAGAAACAAAAGCCATATACTAGAAGATTCCATTTCTATCACACACAAAAACTGGCAAAACGAATCTATGGTGTTAGAAGCCAGGATGATGGCTGCCCAGGTGGGCTTCCAGGGCGCCCATTATGTTCTTTTCTTGAGTTGAGTGCTGGATACATGAGTGGGTTCTATTTGCAAAACCCATCAAGCTATATTTATTGTGTATATACTTATCTGTATGCATATTGTACGTAAATAAACACGCAAATTGCAAAGGCACAAGTGGCAAGGAAATGAGAGTGGGAGTGAGAAGAAAAGAAAGATGGAGGCAGAAGAAGGATTATATCATCAAATCACAGGCCAGTCTCACCATTTGTTTTACCTACTACACAATATTTTAATACTAGTTATGTTAACATTACAGTTTTACTATTTTTAATCAAGGAAATGAGGAGACCTTAAAAAACTGACAATACCCACTGTTGACCACTGATTAGGTAACAGAACCACAGGGCCCAGGCGGTCCTGACTGGGAGAGTTTGGCTTTCAAAGTCATTAGCAAACCAGTGACTTTGGTTTGTTCTGTGACAGGTGAATACAGGCCTCCCCAAAATTCCAGAACTCATCTAAACTAGATAGATTTCCTTTTTAAGTGGAAAAAAAATGGAATTCTTAAACATGAGCAGAAACACTATGCTACCGAGAACAACAACAACAAAAAATGTGGTAGATTCTTCATCAACACCCTTTATCAGGACCGGTTCCATTGCCTCTGGGCTGGCCAGGTGGCCTCCCAGGTCATTTCTGCTCCTCATGTTCTATAATTTCTATATTCCAGCATAATGTACGAAATAGCCAACTCAAATCATTGCTATAATGCAGTTTTCTAACTTAGTACTTTCCTTCCATTCTTAGCTTCTCCTTTAACAAGGAAAACAGAGACCTCAGTGCTCACAAGCAAATCACTGTTTTGTTTGGTCTGAAGTCAGATGGGAGGCCTCCAAGGAAAACTCCCTTTTAGCATTTTCCAATTAGAGAGCGCTGCACACTGCACTAAGAAACCATGTTCTTTCCCATTTTCCATTTACTTTTATTGCCATTATTTATCTGGGAGTATCATATTTCAAGAAAGACTTTTTCCCTAACCAAAGGGAAAAAATACAGTTTAAAAAAAAAAAAAAATCCAGCACACCCAGATCCAATAGCATGTCTATCATTTTCAAGCCGTGACAGTTTTTAAGGAGTTTTGAATAAGTGGATATTAGGAAGAGTGGTAGCTTATAAAAGCAGCTTGCTGGATAAAGACCTATTTGGAAAGGCTTTTAAAAAGTGCATTATTTATCCACTGGAGCTGTCAGGTTACCATGTTACTCAAGGGAAGGCAGAGTTCCTTTCTTTGAAATCTGGCTGAAGCTTTTCTTAAAACGGGCTGTTGACTGGAATCAATGCAGAGAACGGCCTAAAAAGACACAGGACAGCCTGGCCTCATTGGAACCTAAGTAAATTGTCAGCCCAAGGCCCTGCCTTCCATTGGTATCAGAAGCGACTTTCAAGTCGCCTTTATTGAGTGTGAATTGCTAGAGGCCCAAAATATAGATACGAAAACATCTTTGGGATGGGAAGCCACTCCAAAAAACTCCTTGAATTCATCAGTTTTCCTTGCAATACTTAAGGAAACAGGAGCACAGTTTGAATGTCCATTGTCACAGACTTTGATTATTAAAACTATAATTGCAATTTTGTTTACGTAACTATTCAATTTAAGCAAAATTGAATATAAAATATAATCAGTGTGTACTCCTCTTTTTTTTCTTTTCTCTTTTTCCTTCTCTGTTGAACAGACCAATGCTGCAGTCTGTGACTTGTTCTTTTGTTGGAAATGTCCAGAAAATGTTCTAGAGTGCTCAGCTGCAACTTCGGACCTTGTTCCTTAATGGAACTAGTGTATCATCAGCATAAGCTTGGCTATGCTGCTGTAACAAACAAGCCCACAGTCTCAGTGGCTTAATACCACAAAGGTTTCTTTTTCACTCAGGCAGAGTCCACTATGGCTTTGGGAAACTCTTCAAGGCATCTGTCCTCCATGTAGCAACCTGGCAGTCCAGACAGCTTCAGTTCCATGGCTTGACCAACACCAGGCCTTTTTCATAGCTATCATGGCAGGCAATCGCAAGAACATGGCACTTGCCTTGTAAACAATGAGCAGAGCTAGCCACATGGGTCCAACCGACATGGAAAGGTAGGAAGAGCCAGATAAAGAAGAAGCCCCAGAAGTTTTACTACAGTGGAAGGAAGGAAGCAATCTAATTGTTCACTGTTTAGATAGCACGTTATGTGTACACAAGCACGTGTGAGAGGGAGAGAGAGGTTGTTTGAGAGGGATTAATTGTAGGTAGGGGGCAGTGTGTGGTAGTAGGCATTTTTCTGATCTGAAAATGAATTGGAAGTGGTCTTGTGCCTAGGTGATGGGTAAATAGTTGATCATGAAGGTGAGTGAATGGTGTTACTAGAACATAGAAAGTAGGCCTTTCAGATGTTTATATTCTTACTGTTTTTGTTTATTGATTGACTGAATAGGAGACTTACAAACATATTTAAAACTGGAACTATTTAAATGTAAAAAAGAAAAACAAGTGTATGTAGGTAGAGAAAAATACTATCCAGGAAGGCTCTTCCATATATATAAATCTAAAACTGGTTCTCAACCAAGGACAGTTTTGCAGCCCAGGGAATCTTTGGCAATGTCTGGAGACATTTTCCTCTGTCATACCTGGGAGTAGGAGTATCAATGGCATCACTGATAAGTCACAGGACAGTCCTACCAACAGAATAATCCGGCTGGAAAAGTCAATAGTCTTAAGGTTGAGAACACTTAACCTTAAGTTCAAGGTTGTGACCTTCGTTGTCCTATTGTAGGAAGGTTTTTCCTGGTTTCAGTTTTTTCATTTATTACTGGATGACTTATTTTCATCCCTCATATATTTAAAGATTGATAAGTTAAAAAAAGTACAGACATTGGAATGACTGTTGTTCCCACAAACACAGAATTCGCATACATCTAAGACGTTATAAACTTGGAGAGGTACCTGATGATGTTGCTTAGTCACTCGACCGATGTGTAGACAGTCCCTGAGCACCTGTTGTGCTCTAGGCAGTGTTAAACACTAGCTACGTGGAGATGAGCAAACCTCAGTTACCACACCCATGGACCAAGTCTGAAACAAACACAAACAGATAATCCAACCACCTTTGGTGGATATTATGGGGTAGTTTATCCCAGGCGTCATGATCACTTCACTCAGGTATGTGAGTGTGTGTCTGTGAGTATAATGTGTACACACATACACACAGAAACCAATACACTCATCAAAATATTTTAATCTACTCACACACCACCAAATACTTGCCAATGTACACCAGATTAGTCTTTAGTTTCTTCATGGCTTTGGGGAGACCTTCTTTTATTCACAGCAGATAACCCCTGGGGTTTATGTGACAGCTCTGAGCATGGAGTGGCCCATCAAATACTTGTTACACTCTCAAGTTAAAAAAGAGATGCCATGTTGATAGCTGCAAGAGATATAAAACAATATAGACACGCAGAATTCCCAAAGCATTGAGTGTGTGCTATGTTTTTAGATTTATACAGGAATGTTTCTTTGGTACCCACTCTGTGCCAAGCACAGGGATGATATAAAATGGGGGAAAGGTATATATAGCACTTTTTGTGACTTCAAAGGAGAGACGGCAGGCATGCACAGAGAAATAAGAAGGCAGGGAGCAGGGAGCAGAGGAGGAAGGGCTGGCAGGACTGAGTGCTCACTGAGGACTGACAGGTGGAATCTTCTGACTTGGGGCTCTAATGGTGTTTGTTTATTTGTGTATGGACCACCCTTCCTTTACATTGTCATGTTCACCCCTATCCTCTCAGCTTATTCTTGGCATGTAGTAAGTGCTCAATAAATTCCGGTTAAGTGAGAGAATGAATGGATCTCAGTCTGAGTTTTAGATGGAATGGACGCTCAGCCTGTTGCTCTATGGAAGTCGGGGCAAAGTAAGGAAGGATGGAATGACTGTCATGGATTCCAGAGCTCTTAAAAGACTGGAGTTCCGAGAAGATGAAAGAGGACTGAGAGAACTGGGAAAGATCACTGAGACGCTGACGCAAGGGTGACCTACTTGGAGTTAGACTGTGGGTCTTAATCTGGAAAGCTCAGAGGCTCAGGGAACCTGTGACTGGCTTCAGACGAGGGTTCCTGATAGCCTCCCACTTTCCCCAAGCCCCACTAAGTGTAGAGTAGAAATTTGAATCTGGCTTTGCCCAAGGAAGTGGCTCATCCTCAGGAGAAAAGATACAGATTTAAATCTGCTTTGATTCAAGTGCTACATTTATCATAAAAGCTTTTAGGGAGTTTTCTGTGAAACTTACTAGATACAGTGTTCCCCTGTAGGAGCCCCCCAAATGGGTGTAGTGGTCACCGACCCTGTGAGGCAGAACCAACCCATGCTTTCTGATTGACATGTAATTCATAGAGCGTAAGTTCACCCTTTTAAAGTATTCAGTTCAGTGGTTTTTAGTATGTATTCAAAGTCATGCAATTGTTACTAGTGTCGAATTCCAGAGTATTTTCATCATCCCAGAAAGAAAACCCATCCAGACCTATTAGCAGTCATTCCCCCATTTACCCTTTCCCCCAGCCCTGGGAAACCATCAATCTACTTTCTGTCTTTATGGATTTGCCTAATCTGGACATTTCATATAAATGGAATCATATAATATGTGGCCTTTTATGACTGAGTTCTTTTTTTCAGTTCTTTATGACTAACTTGGCATAATGTTTTCAAGGTTTACCCATGTTGTAACATAAGTCAGTACTTCGTTCCTTTTTTATTGCCAAATAATATTCCACTGCATGAATATGCCACTGTTATGGGCTATATTGTTTCCACCAAAATCCATAGGTCAAAGTCCTAATCCCCAGTACCTCAGAATGTAATTGATTGTGGAGATAAGGTCTTCAGAGGGCTAATTAAGTTAAAATGAAGTCTTTAAGTTGCACCCTATTTCAATGTGACTGTGTCCTTATAAGAAAATGAAATTTGGACACAGACATGTAGGTGCACAGAGGAAAGACCGTGTGGAGACATAGCAAGAAAGTGGCCGTCTGCAAGCCAAGAAGAGAGGTCTTAGAAGAAACCAAACCTGCCAACACCTTGATCTTGAATTTCTGTCCTCCAGAACTCTGAGAAAAGAAATTTCTATTGTTTAAGCCACTCAGTCTATAGAATTTTATGATAGCAAAATCATACAAGCACATTTGGTTTATCCATTCATCAACTGATGGACAACTAGGGATCAGATACTTTTTTCAGGAATATTCCATCAGGCTCTGACATGCCAGGTCCAGTTCAGTGTGTCCTGAGGGTTCTGGAAGTTCCCCCCGTCACCTCCTAGTACTGGGCCAGAGTCCATGAGGGCTCGTAGGATGTTAAGTACTAGCGTGGCAGACTGGTTTCTAATCTGGGTTCCCCAAGATGAAGGTTCATAGACACACATCTTGTATGGTCATGAGGATGGGTGGTGTGATTTCACGGCCCTGGAAATGCCCACTTGCACAGAGGTATCTCTCTCCCTGCCTTGGCAAGGTGCTGCCTGCGTTCTTGTCTGTCTATTTCCTCCAAAGGAAAGACCTGATGGCAAGTAATACTGAGGTGTGTCTGGGTTTATAGAAGGACTCCATGAAAACATATGCTCTCATCAGCAGCAGGAATGTGCCCTGGTGGGCGCCTGGTCTCTCTCCAGCACAGATTATAGTCAAGTTCATCACCATGTGGGAAGGTTGCCCAGTATGGCCAAAGTGGGATAAGACAGAGCATTGATCTTGGAGAGGTTATGGTACATGAAAGCAGAGACTCAGGCTCAGGGCAACTGAAATGGGCACCCGAGGCTCTGTGCAGAGAGGGCAGCCAAGCCAGCTCAGACCTGCAGGAGTGCAGAGTGAGACACTACAATGCAGTGTGCACTTCTCACCTACAGCTTTATATCATTACAGCTGCTTGTGTGTGCTTACTTACTCTGTCAACAAGCACACAAGAATTTACCTGTATATGAACATAATTAATAAGGTATATTGTTCTCACTCACAATGTACAGAGACATTGCGGATGAAAAGTCATCTTCGATTATAAAGGAATTTTCTCCTGTTCCCTTGACCTGAGGTAAGAACCAAGTTCCCCAAGCTTAAGCATTGATGATGACAGTTGCATATTTTCCTTACATTGTTAAATTTCTTGGGTTAGGAAACTCTCCTAGTGATAGAGAAAGTGGAAATGTCTCTATTGGGGGGTGTAGTTCTTTGCTTACTAGTAGGTCAGCCTCGACTTAGTATCATAAGGAAGGTGAAAGTGAGTGTGCAACAGGTAAGGTGACCAGCCACACTGTTATTATATTTTTTTTTTGTGTGTGTGTGTGTGTGTGTGTGTGTGTGTGTGTGTGTGAATCATGCATGTATAACTGATACTGTGCTTCTACCCAGCCACCCTTTTATGGGATCTTGGATACTCAGGGCTGTTTGTGTAATTGCTTCTTGTAAATGAGTTCCTACTCTGCAACACTTTACAGTAAACCACTTTCCTTTGCCATCTGGTATCCAGTTGTTTTAACCGGGTTTCCAGGATTTGCATCAGTCATTTACAAGAACCTTTTTAACCTTCACACAATGAAATAATTGAAGTCTATCCTTTCAACTTCACATTTGTCTGAGGAAGGCTTTGAAATCAGGGAATGGAGGGGCCGAAAGATGGGATGAGATTAAAAGGAAAGGGCTCAGTTCTTCTCCCTCTGAGATGATCAGAAACGTTGCTTTTGAGGTGAGAGGTCACAAGGCTGGAATGGGTTATCACCTCTGTGAGGGGCTCATCCAGATGGAAAAACCCTCTCTTGCAGAGGGTGAGTTGGAGAACCTGATAAGCTGGGAAGAAGAGTGCCCTTCCTTTGACCCGGGTCCAAAAATCCTCCCTTGATATTAACTGGTGTCCCCTGTCCCCGTTTCTCCATTACTCGCCCCTTTTCTTCCTCTTGCTTAAACCATGAGTTCCCTGCCTTGCTCAAAAGGAGGGGAAAACGAAGAGAAATCCAGATGTGTGCACTCCGTTACTTCTCTTTGTCAGTGCCCATTTCTCTGAGTAACGCATGAGGAAGGGGACTACGCCCACTGGATACAATGGGTGGCTTTCACCTACGTCCTCCAGCAGCCCAGAATATAAAGCACTTTAGTTAGAGACAGAGATAATTCAAAAGCATTTGGCTCTTTCACTATCTGGCCACCCCATGTCTGTCTCACTTCTGGTCCTAATGACAATAGGTGACACAGAAGCCTAAGTAAAGGAAACTTTTTACAAATAAACTCTCCTTCTTTCCTGAGAAAGGCTTTTTTGAGGTGTCTGTTATTTAAGCCTTCATCCCTTTGTGACTTGTTAATCCTTTGGGCAGTAGCAAAAATTCATTTCTGGCTGAAAGAAACCACAATTTGTTTGGGTTATTCTGATTATTTTCTGATTAATAATTCTTGGACTCTCCGAATAACCTAGTCAGAAAGTGATTGTTTTTAGTTTA
Source organism: Rhinolophus sinicus (assembly GCF_057876585.1). Taxonomy (NCBI): domain Eukaryota; kingdom Metazoa; phylum Chordata; class Mammalia; order Chiroptera; family Rhinolophidae; genus Rhinolophus; species Rhinolophus sinicus. Next base: position 8,387,699 of record NC_142517.1, read on the forward strand.
TCAAAAGGTCTTCTTGAGAGTTTCAAATACTTTCCTAAGGTTCCCGTTCATGTTTATCTTCCTGTCTTTTCACTTTTGGGCTCCCGGTTGTTGACGAGACCTCTCTCTTTTGGGGGAAAGCGTAGAACAGATTCATGAAAAGGAACGATCTATGAAATGTGAATAAAACTGGACGCTTACAGCCCATCTCAACTACGGTATCCATCCAAAAGACTCCCCAGTTCTCGGTGAGGAGCTATGTGGAAGCATTTGAGCACCATTGGAAACAGATCCAACTGTAGGAAAACTGAGCAGTCATGTGGTTGTTTATTGTCCTTCTTCGAGAACGAGGGAATTGTGACCATATTGTCCAGGAAGGCTTCCCAGACATACCCTCCGCACACTTTTCTCTCTGCAGTCCCGCTCCTCGTAACTTTTGGGGCCCTTGCTGCCCTCTCCCTCTCCAGGCTCCCCGAACGCTACCCTTTCTACCTCTTCAGTGGTGCTCCTTCTTACCCACCCCCCTACCCTATCCGTCTCCTTTATTCTCACTAGAAACCACGTGGTGAGCCCTCCAGCAGCTCCCTCCCCACTTCCTGTGACAAAGGCCTGCCCGGTGGCCTGTCCACAGACCCAGGATCCTACTCCCTTACAAGGCTGGAGTAAGACAGTGACACAGATACTTGGGACTGGATGATGTCCAGCTCAGTGGAAGTGAGCGGGACCAAGAGAAAGATCTGTCCGCGTTTGGAGGGCGGGGTGGGGGGTGAAGCCCAGTGGGTCGCTCCCCAGACTTTCAGGGCATGTTGGTCACGTCCTCATGTATTTGAGACTTTGGTTCAGAGTTCCCTCTGTAGGTTGCCCACTGCCTCCATGGGCCCCTTGTTAAACACATTCCATTAGGTGAGAGATGAGGACAGATTTCCTGGAAAACCTTGGTTTTCAATTTCTCTCTTCATTTCTCGGTTCTCAACTTCATTCTGTTCATTTTTCTGGCTTCTTTAAACCACACAAGAAAATATATCTTTGCACCCGAAGAGAAACTTCAGGATGCAAAATGTTGATAGGTTTGAGGAAGAGTTTGTATTGTTTTCTGTTACCATAATTAAACAATGCTTCCCTCTCAGTATTTCCTAATAGTGTTTTCTAAACCAGGAAGGCATAAACTAGTTCTTAAGTTTGAAACCATGGCCATCCACGTGTGGGGCCCTCCTGAGGGGTTACATGGTGCAGGATTTTATTCTAAAGAAAATGTGGGGTTCGTGGAGGAAGCAGACCCTATCCCTGCCGCCAACACGGAGAAACCCCACCCAAGAGGCTGCGTTTCCTTGTGGACTTGGCTGTTGAAGCCCATGGTCTCTGCGGGGGGGGATGGGATACACCCCCATGAGCTGAACACCCACACTCGTCTGTGGGGTGGGAAGTGGTGTTCTGGAGAGAGTGTGCGTAGCGCGTATCAGCCCACGTCTATGTAAGAACAGACCTCGTGTGGGGATCACACTGTAAGGCATATAAATGCCGGATTATTACACTGTGCACCTGAAACTGGTAGAATATTGTTTACCAATTAGACGTAACATCAAAGAAGAAAGAAAGATAAACAGAACCACCGCACGGAAGAGTTTTGCCAGTTCTTAGCGTGATGCGTGCACGTGGTCAGAAAGTGACGTCAGAGAAAGCCTCCCATTAGCAGTGCAGCTGGCGACGGCCAGATTGGAAAACGGTTCTGTTTAAGGACAGTGTGGACATTCCGCCATATATTCACCCGGCAGATTGATGGGATGCAGTGTCTTCATGCGGCCAGGCACCAAGTGCGTTACAGCCACTCGCTCACAGAGGGAACTGCTTTCCGCGGGGTGCTTGGCGGCTCGCCTGCGGGGGCGCCTTCCTGTGTTCTTTTCCCCGGGCGTGATCACCCTTTAAGGGTGGAATAGATGTGACATGAATCGGAGCCTGTGCTGCAGCCCACGTCCAGGGTAAGCAGAGCAGGCCTGGCTTTTTACTGCTTCGCGTTCCAAGTCAACGTTTTGCTGAGAAATAAGAAGTGTAACCAAATATTACAGGGAACACAGTGTTCCTGCTCTATTTCCAGGGCATCTGATCAATGGGAAAAATGAGAAGTAGAAATAAACAGAAAGGACAGAGGACTAAGCAGGCAACGGGGCTCAGAGGAAAAGTGAGTAAAGCAGAGGAAATGATTTTCAAAGCAAATACAGATATCCAGGGAAAGAAGGCCGATGCTATGCAGAGAAGAAGTGTCTGAGTGTCTTGCTCTGGGTCTGGGTCAAGCTGGGGAGCCTGCTGGGGCCGTGCTGAGCAGTTTTCTCTGGAGCCTGGCCTCTCAGTAAGTCCCGCTGTCAGAGGCAATGCCAGGAACGGGCGAGATGCAACGCAGTCAGGGGAAGGAGGTCAAACCTCCAGGAGAAAACAACCCAGTGACATGGGAGCTGAAGGACCGCTGCCAGCAGGCCAGGCAGCCACGGGCCCTGCTGGATTTTACTAGGAAGAAAATGTGGGGGTTCATGGAGGAAGTAGGTTCTGTCATTAAAGCAAAAGTGGGGAAGACCCACCCAAGCGCATTAGGCCCCGTTGGGGACTCTGCGGTTTAAGCCTGTGTTCTCTGCCCAGGGAGCTTCACTTCCATCAACCCCCCCTCCCCCCGGCATGCTCAGAATAGGATGGGGTGTAGGCTGTGTGGAATTCATGATGGTCGCTCTGTGGAGTGGCGTTCTTTGTGGAGGGGCCGGCCTGTGCCTTGTAGGGTGTTGAGCAGCACCCCTGGCATCTACTTGTTAGATGCCAGTAGCACCCTCCCTCCAGTGGTGACAATCAAAAATGTCTTCAGACATTGTCACATGTCCTTTTGGTGGGGCACAGTTGTGCCCGGTTGAGAAACACTGCTATAGATGAAGAACTAAGACCCAGAAAATCAATGTGGTACATTTGGGGTCACATAAGAAATTGATGCAAAGCCAGACGCGGAACCTGCTCACTGTGGAGTTTTGAAGGCATCTCGGCTTTTCTGTGACCATGGTGTCAGCTGAAGTGGGAGAGCCATGGAGAGTTTGGTCCTAGGTTCAAACCTGGGCTCTGCACTTGATTTACTGTCTATGTTAGGGCAGCTGCATTTCCCCGTTTTGTTGCATCTCAGTGCCTTCATCAGTAGAAAAGCTTTGATGATCACAATACTCACCTTACAGGGTATTAGGTGAGTAGAACAAGATAAGCCAAGCAGAGAGCACAGTCCCAAGTCTTGAGTGTAATTTCTCAATCACGGCTGTTTTGGCCATTCTCTGCTATCTCCTGCACACGCTCATAAGCTGCTTTAATTTCCTTTGCCTATGTGGCTCCCTTCCACCAGCTTTTTTATATGACTAACTCCTCCCTGCCCATCGAGACTCCGCTGAAGTTTTATCTTCACAACGCAGGTATGGGCCATGTTAAGGCCCCATTGTAGCTCCCAAAGCACTGGGCTTACCACATTATAGGTGTTGAAATATCTGTGCTTGTGTCTGTCTTCCTAACTAGACGTACTATGAGCACATAGGTCAGGGACCCTATAGTATAATTAATTTATACGCCCCCGTGGCACTCAGTGAATGGGTAGGATTCCGCTAGGTAAAAATGGGAGCGGCGGGTAGCCTGCTGGGTGGGGAGAGCCTTCAGAAGACAAAGGGTCTAGGTGTCAAGGAGCAAGGGGGGTGCTCAGAGAAGTTGAGTCGGTTGGAAGGCATGAGTGCCAGTTTGGGCGTCCCACAGAGGCCTCACATGACAGTTTTGTACTCAGTTTACCAGTCAATGGGAAACTGTCATGTGCCTTAGGTGACGGATGTGGTGGGGGGAGGTTGAGGGGCGGCTTGATCAGAACTACACCAGGGGAAGATTAAACTGGCGGTCATTTGGACTAGTATAAATTGAACTAGGCAAGGTCTGGAGGCAGGAAAAGATAAGTTAAGTTACTTAAACAACTGTAGGAGAGAGGTCCTGGGACCAAAACTATAAACACAGCTGTAAAACATCCTCAAGTTAATAAAAATGTTAATATGAGGAGATAATATGAGGAGAATGTTGACAAATCGCTCATTAATTGTTTGCGGGAGATGGAAGAGAGGGGAACCCCCAGAAGTGGTATGAGTATTTTGGGCTGCAAGTAGGTTGTTCTGCCAGTGAGGATTGTTGCATAGGGCAGTGGGATATCAAAGAAAGTTCTGGAGTCTTCTCTGGAGAGCGTTAAAAAATAGAGACGGCCCTCCCCAGTGAGGGTTGGGTAAGTGACCTGAGGTTAGGGAATGAGGCCAGAGGGGAGGGGGCATGGCAAAGCTGGGAGACACGGGACAAATGTTCCTTTGTCTTTGTTTTAGAACTCTGGATCATTTCTCACAATTTGAATTAGAAAGCCCCGTCTCAGACCTGTGAGGTCTTATTTTTAAGGAGAAATACTGAGCACAACAACCTGTAGAAAGGGGAGGTGTGTGAGGATTACATAGACAGCCAGATTCAACTGTGCAACAAAGAACAGTACCAGAGACAAAGCACCTGGAATATTTTGGAAAGAAGAAGATTTAAATACGTGTTTCCACAGATCCCTGCAGCTGTGAAACGTAGGCACACCCTAGAGGAAGAGCAGTCTCGCTCCTTTCAGACCCCACATATAAAGACTAGTTCAGGCTGTAAGTCGGCCTGTCTTAAGTCTCGACCACATTTGCATCTTTGAGTCTCGTATAAATATTTGTAAAATCAAAGAACAAATTCCAAGTCTCCTTACCTTGTTTGGTGTAAGAAGCCGGGATCTCAGGCTCGGATGGAAGCTTCTTTGGATCCGAGGCTACTGCTTAGAAGAGACGAGGGCCCTCCGTCCCAGACGGGCCCTCTGGCATTCCGGTAGATTAAGGAGCGCTGGTAAGCAGCGACAGAAGGAAAACTAAAGCAAATCTCAACTCCAAAGTCAATGCTTACTGGGTTCTCCTCTCCAAGTGCAGCTGTGGTCTGGCCAGCCAGGAGCCTTGTGAGATCTTGGAGGAGACTTGCAGGAGGGAGAAAATGAGTTTCTGGCCTGGGCTAGGCCCTTTGCCCTCACCTGGGCTTTCAGAAAGGGCGCTGGGGCCCTGAATTATTGATGCCTGCCTAAGTAAATGGTTGCAGAAAATAGGAGGAACCCCCTCCCCTTCCATCACCAGGAGGAGCAGAGGAAGAGGGAGCACTTCTTTCAGTGAAATTTAAGCAGGAGACTCGGGGAGACCTGGGCCAAGTGCATCCCACCCACGGAGCCTCCTCCATAGAGACCCTCTCATTTCTGCTTTGGAAATAAGACTGTGACTAATGGCCTGGAAGATGCCACAAATTAAGATGCTCTAGCTAACGCAAAAATAAACATGATGCTAATATTTGCAAATGAAATGCATTTTAAAAAGAACCTTTAGGAGAGTAAAGAAAGAAGAAGGGAAAGGAACAAACAACCCATGGCTTCCTTATCTTGCTTGATTAAATGAGCAAGGAAAGGAGGCCCTCTGTTAGGGTCCCTGACAAATAGAATGAAGGTGGTAGAGAGAAAAATGACATGACTCCGAGTGGTGGCAGGTGATGGGTAAAATGGAAAATAGTTGACCATGTTGTTACATTTTCACCATCTCGCTGCACACTTTTAACATCTAAACTGGACCAGGGCAGGCAATAAAAATGTAGTAACACCATCCAAAGGGTGCTGAGGCCTGCCTGTCAGTGAGCTCCCTAACCACTGAGCGAGCTACCACCACGGGGCGTGTCTCTTCCAAATGGGCCCATCGCAGGGCTCAGTGCTTATGCGCTTATTCGTGTGTTCAACCAACATATCCAGAGAGCCTACTGTGCACCTAGCACAGGCGGCACTGCCTGTGCGGAGATGAATGCAGCGTGTTTAAAGAGTTCATAGTCTAGTCATAGGAGCAATTGAGGATATACAACTATTGGCTTAAGCACCTCCATTTACTTTGAGTAACGGGAGTTAATTGAACACATTTCACGCTTCCCCACAGCTCTTACCACGCCTTTGGAGGTTTCAGACCATCGTTGCTGCCAAAAGCAGCCCACCGGGGACACGTACTATGTTTAAAAGAATAGTTTTGTATTTCCTCCACAGAGTTGGTTAGGAAATGATATTCAAAGAAGTGGGGTTATGCAAATAAAAATAAGATGTTAAACGAAGAGAAAGACATACAGCAGCAAAGCCGATGCAGCCCGTCCCTTGTTCCCTCCGCAGATATTATTGAGTACTTATGTCTAAGATACTGGACAAGGTGCTGAACTAGGGTCAGGAAGAGCCGGGGAGATGTTTAAGAGGTGCCTGGGTCATCCTGTGGTTTTTGAAGCAGTATGGAAGGTCACACTCAGAACAGAATGCAGTGTGCTGAATCCTACAAATGTATAGATAATCAGCGCTGTCATGTTTCCAGGTGATAAGGGATACATTCACCAAGAGAAGGATAAATCTGGGGCCTGGAAGGGTCAGTGAGATTTTGAAAGCAAAAACAGAAGAGAAGAGCATCTGAGGTGAGGTGGGAGGTGGGGGGAAGAGGCGGGAAGCAGACCCGGGAGGACCGTCTGAACGGCCTTGGGAAAATGAAGTCCAGTCTGACGGACACACAGCAGTGGTACCCACATCTCCATGCCCCAGCTCCGAGGCATGGAGCTGGGTGCTGCTGCAGGAGGCTACTTCCCATATCCCCTGCCGCTCTTGCTACCCGCTCCCCATCCCAGTCCGGTCTCTGTGGAATGGCCAAAGTGGTCTTAGTTAAGCCTAAATTAGATCACATCATACATCCTTCAAAAGGAGGCCCCCGTAGTTCTTCAAATAACTCACCTCTCTCCCCCACCTGTTGAATCTGCTGCAGTGTTAGCGGTCTGATTTCTGTTCTTCATGCTGGCCAAGCTCAAGCCTCAGGAAGAGTTTTCAACTCCCTCCGCCCAGAACGGCCTGCCCCTGGCCCCGGACCCCATGGCTCCTCCTCAGCTCTCCCTTCAGCTACTTACTGCGTGCTCTTAGGGCCCGGCAGGGGGACAGGTTCTGGGGCTTCTGGTGGGAGCTGGAGTGCCACCTCTGCAGGGACGCCTTCTCTAGCTACTCAGCATGAACCAGCTACTTCCTGCCCTTTCCGCTATATTTCTTTTCTTCGTAGCGTTTCTGATCAGCTGTAGTTTGTGTGCATCTGCTTGTTGCTTGTTGTCTTCCTGGTAGAAAGTGAGCACTATAAGGACAGGCATTATGTCTTATTTTTGTCCTCAGCTTCTTGCAGGGCACCTGGCACATCCAAATCCCACAATAAGTAATGTTTAATGGATAAATGAGTCACGAGGCAGGAAGCCTGGAGAGGTTGAATAGGACCATAACGGGGAGAGCCCCACTTTAAGGAAAATTGTGACCATATTTAGGTGCTGGGCTCTCCCTAGGCGCCGATGGACACAATTGGGAATAAGACACAGAGGAGACCTGGGGGGTGGTGCAGGCATCTAGTTGACACAGGTTGGTTTATGCCCTGATCGAGTTGCCACTTGTGACACAGTGAATATGAACCACCGTGTGTTTCTTCAGAAGCCCAGATGCTCCATGCTTTCCTTTCGGAGCATCAGCTCTTCTCTGCTTCAGGAGGCTCATGAGTGTTACGGACTGCTGGCCAAGGGTGGGATGCCTGCAGGGGGCAGTTCCCACAGGGCTCAGCACCTCTGGTGGTCTGAGTGGGGCTCGCTTGTGCTGGGGGACACAGAGGCTTTGCAGCCTGTTCCTAATGGCCGGCCTCCAGCAGGGCTGTGTGCCCGTGTGGCCCTCTGACTCTGCACTGTGCCGTGAGGGGTCTGCAGACTCTGGTTGGATTTCCACATGGGTTTTGGCTGTGAGGGGCAACTGATGTTCTAAACAGACAAGTTTCTTATAAGATTTGTTCATTGCCTTGCTTATAATCATCGATTAATTTCCCTGGCAGCCTCTTACCCCTGTAAGAATTCACTTTCTAAAGCCCATGAACTCCAAAGAAAACAGGAATGGGTTTTCTGTAACAACACATGTTCCATAAACTCCAGTAAGCAGAAAAGGAATGGAACAGGAGTGGTCCAGATGGTGTACAGGGAGGCCTTCTGTAGAGTCTTGTATCATTAAATGACCAGATGCCAAGACCATTGCTCAGAGAGGTGGAGGAGGCTGGGGACCACAAGGATAATCTCAGGGTGAGGGGACTCGGTCACGGGCAAAGGGGTCACCTATGGTCCCAGGACCCTGGCAGCAAAGCTACATTGGGGAGCAGGGGCTCACAAAATCCAGCGGGGTGGTATGCTGCTTCAACACATGTCGTGTCATAGAATCATAATCTCAGACTGGAAATCACCCTCGATTTCATCTAATCTACCCTCTCATCCCACTTTGATGTACGCTTCTCTGAATCATCTGGGTAGATAAGATAACAAAATATCCTCCTAGGGAGTCAGCAGCAGATGGTTTCCAATATTGTTGGTTCTGCTGAATTTCACAGTGTTGGGGGTGGGCAGAGGAATCAGTCTACTTTTGAAAATTGACATCCCAAAGCCACTGCAGTGGCGCTGTTCTTCCTGATGTCTTTGTTTCTTTCAGCTCATCACCCCTTTCCACACTGTGCAGTAAGTATTTGCCCCTAAATGTATCCTGGGCACAGGGCCATGGGAGCAGAACCCTCAGTGTGAGGCCCAGACCCCCCAGTCCTGCCTCGGGCTGCCACATGTGCATGCTTTCTGGGTCACTCTGACCGCCGGGATATACCTGCGTCTCTGGGCTCCTAGCAACACGTAAAGGAGCTGGAGCAGGTCTGACCTGATCCCCCTACATGCAGATGTGATGCTGCTTGCAATGCCCTCTGGTTATGCTTCTTTGAGAGACGCTGGAAGCTCTGTTTGGCCCAGAAATAACCCCGCTGACCCCCACATCCCATCCAAAGGCAGCTCTCTACAAGGCAGCACAAACTAAAGCAAAGGAAACAACAAATGAGCCAACAGCTATTTGTTCTCATACTGTGCTGGATCCTTCCCTATAGGTTCTAGTGTACCTTTCTTAATTCTCCAAAGCCACTTGAGAGGAGTAGGTTTCTGTCATTATAGGCAGGCTCTATAAAGTTGGAAAGACCAGGATCCACACCCCTGCTTTGCCATGTCCCATAGGCTCAGTTTTCTCATCTGTAAACTAGCAGCTCTAAGATCTCCTCCGTCTTGGGGCTCTGGTGAGGACATATACCCCTTAGTAAAGTGCCAGCCCATGCTAAGTGCAAACAAATGGGTCCTGTGACTAGTTTGCTGGCAAGCTTGCTCCTCCTGGCACCCCTGGGTCTGTCTGACAGATGTAGAAGGCATGGCCTGTGCCTCCCTCTCTTCAACACTCTTTACCACAAGGTTATCAGAAAAGAAGCTGAAAACAGCAAACACAATGGACAATCCATAAATGGGAATATGGTAGCTGAGATTTCCTAAACCACTAGATTCCCACTCTGTGGGCTGTCTTCCATCTGCCCCTTGATTGCTGAAGTGGTAGAGCTGTTTGGGTGCAGCTTTGTCACTGGTTTCTGTGGCACATGACAAATGTTTATGCTATACGTTTCCCCTAGGCTCCATCATGGCCAATAATTAGAGACCTTCTGAAAGCCCTACCCTCTTTGGCTGTGTCTAAATTTCCTTATTTCATTTCCCATCTTCCTCATACTCATAGACTGAATCCAAGGGAAGGCAGAACCCGTCAGTCACTTTCAGGAGATGCCACCATTGTATGTTCTTTCACATGATATCAACTCCCCCCTGTTTCCCCCTTTCTACACATCAGAAAGGTATTTCTGGAGAAATACCCTTGGGTTTTCGCTCCCTAATCAGTTTTTGGTTTTCCCCTTTCTCTGATGTTGCCTGTGTCATCCCTCCTTTTGACCAGCTGAGAATATGCTGTCAAATTTGATATTAAAACTTTCATTGTGGCCATCTTATCCTTGATATCATCCTTGGTGATCTGACGCCAGGGGCTCAGTGGAAATTAATTCAGGTTGCTGTCCTTGAAAAGGGAGTGCTAAATGGGATGCAAACTGCAGCTCATACCCTTCTGAGAGATAAACAGCTTCTGCTGATTGGCCCTGGATGGGGTAGAGCCATTCAACCAGGGAGTTGGAGGAGGTTCCGACTCAGAGCCAAAGTACAAAATAATTCAAATGGGGCATTTGAGAGTAAACCCAGGGGATGCCCGTGTTCCGGAGCTTAAAACATAGCAAAGTTCAGCATTAAGACCATATCACTGCATTGCAAATACTCTGTATGGTTCATATTACCCAGAAGTAGCAAGATGGGTGTCTAACAAATTGCTCTTGCCTAGAATCAGGGCCAGCAGGAAATTGCCAACCTTTCAGCCCAACAGTCTGCGTCATGTTGCCTGCGTAAATTCAATCACCCACAATTAAAATAGGATGTGAGAAGGTATAGTGATGCATTTTGCTTCATCAGCTTAGAATTGTTATGTCTTAATAATTAAGATACAATTCCAAGAAACAAAAATTTCAAGTATAGTCTGAATTACAGTAGATAACTAAAGAGAAGTATCTTCCATTAAATATACATTTAAAAAAATTTGACGGGTAGGTTGTAAAAACAATGGATTAATTACAAAATAAAATGTGAAGCATTGGTCCCACCAACACCTGTCTCAGTGAGTTAAGTAGGAGTTCTGTCTAATCCCACTAATGTCCCAATGGACACCCTTGGGTGTCCCCTCCCTTCTATGAAAACTGACCAGTGTTGTGCAAAGTGACCCTGACCCTTACCTACAGCTGATTGGAACACAAGTTTAGAGCAGTTAAGCTACTTGCCCCAAAGCACAAGCCTCTATGTGACTGGTGTTCAGAATCCAGAGACCAAGATTACCTCTGCTGAACAGTACCAAACTCACACATTAGCTGTATATTGGGGGCAAGGAGCCCAGCCTAGCCTCCTTGAGGCTAAGAACCCACATAATGAGACGGGTTTGGCTGACAGCCAGAACCAACCACCAGGCATGTGAGTGAGGCAATATTGGGCTCTAGACTCCACCACACTGGCAGTTGACTGTTGCCACATGTCTCAGCCCAGGAGAAGCCAGCAGAAGAATCTAGAAGCTGAGCCCTGTCCAAATTGCCAACATACAGAATTGCGAACCAATAAAATGATTGTTGTTATATATATATATATATATATATATATATATATATATATGTATGTATGTATGTATGTATGTATGTATGTATGTATAGTGGTTTAAAGGTTAAAAATAACTGCTAAAACCACAATTACTTTTGTACCAACCTAATGTGTGTATACACACACACACACACACACACATATATATATATACACATATATTTTTTTTTTTTCACATTTTAAATTTATTGATTCTCCATCTCCTTAAGGCACTTAGTCCAAATGTTTTGACTTGGCTTATAAAATCCTTTTTATTCCAGACCCAAGGTACATTTCTCTCTGGTGGTAGCTGTCCAGATAGAGACCTCGTCTTCAGTCTGGCAGCAGAATATCTGACGTTACCCACATATAAATGAAGATGCTTTGGCTAGAATTTTGTCACTAAAAGATCTAAGGTTGAAAAAAGTGGGCCATTTGACCAGATTCTGAACTTTAACAACTGTTAAACTATCTAGTAGCACTAATGACTCATCAAAATAAGTAAGTAAGTAAGTAAGTAAATAAATAAATAAATAAATATATAAAGCTACTCAAAATAGACCCTTCAGTGATCTCTAACTTAAAAACTGTGAAAACAGGTGATGTTTTGAGACATCTATGAATTTGTTAATGTTTAGGTTAAAGGAAATGATTTTCTTTAACTTTTAGTAACAGATGAAAGAAAATGATAGATTCTCGGACTAGGTCAAGGAAACAAGAGGAGCCTGGAGCGTCTTGTACTGGCAGAAAATACGGAAGTGCTAGGAAACCAAAGGAATGCGGGCACCTTGAAGGGCCCAGGTGCCAACCTGAACGAACTCTCAGTGGCCAACGCTGAAACAATTTGGGCAATAAAATAAACAACACTGTTGTGGATTACAACCCAAAGTATAAAATAAATAGCCACGAGTCTGTATTGCTATAAGTAAATAATTAAGTAAAAAATGGGAAGGGAGAGATGGATCTTCTTCAAAGAATTAACAGTAACACGCATAGGTACTCCTCCTCTAGGAAGTGGAGCCTAACCTTCCCCTGTCTTTTTGAGGGTGGGCTAAGCTGAGTGGCTTGTTTCCAAATAGTAGATTTGGAAGGTTAGGGAGAAGTAACTCTACGGTGGATAAATGTGCAAACCTCACCTTGGTCAGGTGGCCAATATCAGCACGATGATGATGTCATGTTGACAGCAGGTAACCCAGATAGGGTGTGATGAGAAGGACCATTCATCTCTGCGGTAGTCTTTCCTAAGACCCGGAATCCCAGTCTACCCATGAGGAAAACGTCAGACAAACCAAATAGAAGGAAGTGCTGCAAACACTTGACCTGTTCTCCTTAAAACTGTCAAGGTCACGAACAGCAAAGACTGTCTGAGAAAGTAACAGACCGGAGGAGACTAAGGAGAGATCAGGACCAAATGTAATGTGGGATGGGATCCTGGGGCAGAAAGAGAATATTAGTGGGGAAAGTAGCGAAATCCGAGTAAAATGAATAATTTAATTCCTAGTCATGTCCCAACGGTGGCCTCTTGGTTGTAACAAATGTGCTATGGCTACGTGAGATGTGAACTATAGGGAAAACTGGGTGAGGGGTGTACGTAGAAACTCTGTACTATCTTTGCAACTTTTCTGTAACTCTAAAACTATTCTAAAATAATGTTTTGTTTAAAAAGCACGTTCTCATCATCATTAACAAGCAGAGCAGGACGTTGGAATGCTTTGGAGTCATGTAAATTGACGTCGTTTAATGAATGTTTTCTGTCTGATCCTGTTTCTCATTGCATATGGTGCATGGCGAATTTTTCTTTGTTATTGGGTCATTTAGACTATTCCATAACTTGAAATTATTTGCAATATCACTTTGAGAGCTCTTATATTTGAGTGATCTCGGCTTAAAATTAATATTTATAGCCTCTACAAATCTTCATGTTGCATATAAAAGGATTCAGTTGGATTCTTTTTAGATGTTTTTTTTTCTTTCCCAGTGAAGTAGTAAATATTTCTAGCTTTCACCTAGCATGACCTGAGAATGTGTACAGTAAAAGTATAAATGAGAAGATAAACAAAACCTAACTTGATGTTCAGTATTTGTTTATTAAAAACTTGATCTATACATTGAAGGCTCATAGATCTTCAACTTTGCAAGTAATTTTTAATATATTTATGAAGTGCTATTTAAATACTTTCATCACTTTCCTAAGTGATGGCAATGATTTTCTTCTAATCTTTAATAGAGGGCTCTAAAACAAAAAATAAAACTTCTACGTGGCTATTGCAGGGATCTTGGGATTCTTCTAAGTCTGACTCGGTTGATAGATAAAGAGTAATAATCAGTACTGCCTAAATATAATTATCTCCCAGACTTGCAGTTACAGAGAAAGGTTTACCAATTTACCAAGATAGAATGTTTAAACTAAGCTCATATTTGCTTTACTTTGTGTATATAAACAGAACCAGTAGGGTGTGTGTGTACGTGTGTGTGTGTGTGTGTGTGTGTGTGTGTGTGTGTGTGTGTGTGTATAAAGGGATTTATTATAAGAAATTGGCTCATATACTTATGGAAGCTGGAGAGTCCAAAATCAGGCTGGCAACCCAGGAGAGCCAGTGTTCTAGATCAAATACAAAGGCAGTTTGCTGTAGAACCAGGAAGAGCTGGTGTTGCAGAGGAACTCGGAAGGCAGTCTCTGGAGAGTTCATTCTTGTTCAGGGAAAGATTGTCTTTGTTCTATTCAGGCCTACAATGGATTAGATGGGGCTCGCCCACATTAAGGAGAGCAATCTGTTTTACACAGAGTCCACTGATTTAAATGTTAAACTCATCCAAAACACCCTCACAGAAACACCCAGAATAATTTGACCAAACATACGGGCACCTTGTGGCCCAGCCACAATGACACATAAAATTAACCATCTCACTGAGGATCCCTTTATCAATTTGAGTAACAAGAATAAAGAATAAAGGTCTATTTGCCTAGATTTGTACGAGATCAGCTGTGGTCCATGGAATCCTCACTTCAACTTTCCAAAACAGCTTTCTCATCTTTCTTTTTCTTTTCTTTTTTTTTTTTTTTTCATAAATGACTAAACAGAAGCTTTCAGAGTTACTTGCCCATAACCACACACTTAAGAATTAACTGAGCTCTGATTTGAACCCAGAATTTTCTGTTTCCAAACTCCATGTTATTTCCTGGTGGGTGAACTTTTCTCATTGTGCTTTTTGTGGTCTATGTGTCTTAGGTCCCAGCTCTTCCCCAGAAGCCTGGACCAGCATACTTGGTCCCTGTTACTCCTCTTGTGGACGGGCCAGCTTGGGAGTGAGCTGGGGAGGAGGGGCAGACTCCCAGAGAAATCCTGGCCTTAGCCCAGCCTGAGAGAGAACAGTAGTCTTTGATCCACATAATTCTCTTCACATAAAGAATTGCTCAGAAGAGATTCAAGTGTGTTCGTTGTCAAAGATTTTCATTGTGTTGTTATGTGTTTGCTTGCTTTTATTTGTTTATTTTTCATTCAGTTCCATTCAACATTTGTTATTTGAGGCTCTCTATTTAATACTGAGGATTCAAATTCTCTTTTGGTAATGTGTTATCTGCAGCGCCATATGAATTTTATTTATTGGAATGGCAAATGCAGTCCTTGTAGCTAAAAAAAAACAACCCTGAACAAATTCTTAACTATCACCATATTATGTAGGATGATGAATGCTAGTAGCCACACAGAACATTCCCCAAATCCCATTGGCTTAACACAAAAAGTTCATGTCTTGTTATTCAAAGTTCAACATCAGTCATTATAGGCTGTTCTCCATCTGGTGACTCAGGGATCCAAGCTCCCTTCAGCTTGTATACAAGCATCTCCCCATATGGCGTAAGTGGTGGCAGACTAAGGACCCCAAAATATTCCCATACCCTAATTCTTAGGACCTGTGCATGTTACCTGATATTGCAAAATGGACTTGGTAGATGTGATCAAGGGTACGAGCGTTGAGATGGACATTATCCTGGATTATCTGAGTGGGCCCAATATAATCACATGGCTTAAAAATAGAGAACATTTCCAAATTGAGTCAGAGAAAGATGTGACTACAGAAGAAGGGCCAGAGAGATGTGTTGTGAGAAGCACTTGACCCATATTACTGGCATAGAAGATGGAAAGAGGGGTCACGAGCCAAGAAATGCAGGTGTCCTCTGGAAGTTAGAAAACTCAAGGAAACCGATTCTCCCCTAGGACCTCCAGAAGGAGCTCTGTCTTACCAACACCTTGATTTTAGCTTAGTTGAACCCGTGTTGAACTTCTGACCTTCAAAACTGTAACATAATACATTTGTATTGTTTAGGGCACCAAGTTTGCAATGCTTTGTTAGAGCAGCAGTAAGAAATGCAGCTTCTGAGTCTCTCTGGTAGGTAACTTCGAGATGGAGGAGACACACAGAATTTTCAGTGCCCAAGAACAAAAGGGTTCTTTTCCTGTTTGCTAGACCTTGAAAAACTCAGCCAGTTCAAGTAAAAGTGGGACTCTTGGGATACATGGAAGAACCACCGACATTTGGTGAGCACCAATGTTCTCTGCACCCAACACCTTTTGGGGCACATGGTGGGCACACATTAATAATGAATAAAAGAATCAGAAACTATACAAATGACCTGGATCTCAATTGCCTAAATGTATATGGAGGAAAAGTACTGGTAGAAGTAGCACATACAAAACACGTAGATTGTTCATCCTTCATTTTTCATTTCTTTCTTCTATCTCAGGTCTGGAATAACTATGGGAGGAGTGTGTAATTAGGTTTACAGCCCTGTGCATATTTTTCAAAAACACTGTTCTCTGTCCCCAAATATTTTCCACCAATATAAAGCCAATTTAAACTACCCATTATTCAAACACTATAATTTAGGTAAATGGTGATTCCCAAATGTGATTATTTGAAGCATATGATGCTAGTTGGGCCTGGTATGAAGGAGCGCTAATAATTGGTTATACAATTGAATTTCCTTGAAATTGACTTTGCATTAAGTGAAATGGGAAAGTGAAAATGTAATTACCTTAATGTATTGAAGTAAAGAAGTCCATTTGAAAGTTTTAGGGAAAGGTATAAGAATCCACTTTGGAAAACTATCTTCCGGCATCTAGGAGGTGTTTGGTTAGTGCTCACAAATAAGTCATCCGCCCTTTGATCTGTTATAATTACAGATTCTAGATCCAGTCATGCAAACATTGACAAGTTGCTATATGCTGTTACTCATGTTTTAAAAATTGAGTTGCAAAAGAGCACTTTATATTAACATGTTAAAATTAGGTTTTTCTCTTATGTTTTAAACTGGTAAGCCTTAAAATGTTCAGCTTTATATTTCAAAAGCTTCATTACATCACTTAATTTTTCATTTCACTTAACTTTCTCAATCCTTTGTGTCTCTGTTGGAAGTTGGCCAAGGCAATATCTGACTTGTGTTCGTTTCAGAGGATCTGTTCCTGTTTTACTCTGAAATATTGATTTGCTCATCATTCCAAATTTAAATTCTGTAATGTACCAGTTTGTCTCTGATATTTAAACGTGTCCCGGGATATTTGCTAAAGATAAAAATAAGATCCTGTTAAGTGAAATTTAGTAACAGATTCAGGTTTTTTGGAACCTAAAGCTTAAATTGCTAAAGGGCATCATTATTATTTCATAGTCTGGGCCGGAGCAGGGTCTTGCCAATATCAGAATGGGCCTGAAAATGGAGGCGTCCTTTCTTTGAGGCACATTTAAAATGTTGTGTTCAAGTTCATTTATTCTTGGCAAAAGTCAACTTCCTGTTTTTAACGAAAATGGAGTTGAGAGACTCAGAAGTCTTATGAATATCAAGTAACTGGCTACAAAACAGAATTTTGCTGAGTAAAGTGAAAATGAATCATAAATACATGGGTTTTTGTAAGGTTAAATGAAAATAGGAATCTAAGGGAAGAAATGTTTATACCACGAGGCCATCCTTTGGGGAGAAGGAGGAAGAGGAGGGGGAGAGAGAAAAAGGAGGAGAAGAAAGAGGAAGAAGAGCAGGGCAAGGAGAAAAGGGGGGGGAGGGGCACCAAGTAGCCCCAAGGAGCCAGGTGTGTGAGTTAAGACAGTATTCTGGGAGGGGTTCCTCCAGCCCCAGTCACCCCACAGCTGAAGCCACATGGAGCAGATGGTCATCCAGCTCAGACCTTCCCCAATCCCAAATTCTTGACGCCACAAACTGGCTTTGTTTAAGCTACTAAGCTCTAGAGCAGCTTGTCACACAGCAATAGATAAGTGCAGCAAGGCTATGGTAATAGAGGACTACACTAATGAGGACATTCAGTAGAAAGGAAAATGTTTCCCTTGGGAGTCAACAAAAAGCCAAACCAAACCAAACCAAAACAAACAAAACAACAAAACAAAAACAGGAAGAGCTTTAGTATATTTATCTTTTGAGTGCAAACAGTTTTAAAGTGTATACCGTGAGGCCATCCTTGAAAACCCCAGATCCTCTATGAAGTCAGTTTTTGACTATTGATAAATCTAGAATGACCCCTTGTTTCTTTTCTAAACACTTGGCCCACTCTTAGACTCCAGGTACTGTATCAATGACTGGGGACTCAACCGTGAAAAAAAAAAGTGTACAGTTCCTGCCTTCAAGGAATGAACAGCTGAGGGAGGAAGACAAATATTTTAGAAAGGGGAGTTGTGTTTCATCGGGGTAAGAAGGAACATAATGTATACAGAGGATACAGGGGGTGTTATGGGAGCCCAGAAGAGAGAACAGCAGGAAGGTGTGGAGTGAAATGTAGATATAGATATATCCAGGACTCTTTGCATTTAAAACAACGGTACACACATATATTGTGTATTATTTACATTGTATACATTGTCACTCAAGTGTGTGAGTGTACATGCAGATGTTTTGGGACTTACTTCCCCCAAACCATCTTTTTTGACATTATATATTATTATTTAAATGTTGTAAACTAATCAGTGTTTCATTTTAAGTTGTTATTTTTATTAGATTGTAATATAATATTTAATATTTGGTAATGAAATGCCAAATACATGCTTTTAAAATATTTCTTGACTCAACAACTACGTTTTCTGATTAAACTCACACACGGAGATTATTTCTATAAGAAATCAGACTATACACCTTATTCCCAACATAGCATATCCCCGATGTTCTTTTTAGATTTAGGAAAGAATGATGGATTTGTCAAGTAGGGAAGAGAAGTGATCACTGCAGAGACTGGAGAACAAACGCTGTGTTCTTTCTCCCCACCCCCACCTTCAGCTCCCTCCCAGAGAACCTGAGAAGCGTGACCCAGGAACACCGCATCTAGTGGCAGAAGCTTAATAGAAACATAATAAATACTGAGTCCCCTGTCCTTCCCACCTCATCCTGAGTGTTTCCACGTGTCAGTTGTTAAATGGGTTGACCTCACTTCAGACTTCATTGCATATTGATTTAAGAAATGTGTCTGGTGAAATTACCCTTGCTAATAATATGTAGAAAGATTTTTAAAAGACTTGAGTACTATACAAATTTCATTTATATATAGTGTGTGTTTTATTATCTCAAAGACTGGAAATATATTAAAACTACTCAATGCCTTTCTAGCTTGTGAAATTTAAAGTTTCCAGAATCTTCTTCTAGTGCCCTTGCCACAAGTGTTCCTGGGAATAGCCACACAGGCATGTAGACTCACACACACACACACACACACACACACACACACACACACAATTTGGTGGCTGTGCCCATATTTTATATGTGTAGGATAATTAAACAAAGTGTGGAAAAAGGATTTAGAGATCTGAAAACAGGCAACCTAGAAAGAAATTGAATTGGACGTGAGGAAAAAGATTGTGGAAAAGAAACTGCAAGACTTGTCCCATGTCACCTGACCAAGTGCCTGAGCTTATTCTGGGCATTGACTCACAAGGAGTCACATGGAGGGAAGAACACTTTAAAAGCTGGAGGAGACTATGTCCACCTTCCTGTAGAAATTTTATGCCTCATCAGTAGGAATCCTTCCCGCAGCTAGACTGACAAATCTGAACTCAACACTAAGTGATGACATGTACTGATTCACTCCACAAGCATTTATTGGGTACCTGCCTGCTCAATGGGCAAAGTGATGAGATACCAGTTGTAGTATCAGTTAGCCATGGCCAAGTTCTCAAGATCAGGCTTCTGAAAGCAGATGGTCCATAGCCACGTCAACTTGTCCCCAGTCCAGTTTTGGGAGCTATTTCAACATCCCAAACGGTATCAGAAGACTGAAGGGAAAGGAGGCACACCTTAGCTGACGGGTTAATATTTGCAGGCAATTTATTCTGTTCGAGACATCCACAGGTCTGCTTTCTTTTCCTCTCTTAGACTGCCCCGTTGTTGACACTTTTATGCTTTCTTTCATTGGACTTGGGCGCACTCTGTAGAGGAGAGTCTCAACATTTTCAGTCTAGTTCTGTTTTCCAAGGTCAGCCAGGAGATTGAGACACTATTTACTCCTTGTTTTTCTCTCTTTGGTGAAGGCTAAAAAGCAACTCTTATTTTCTGTTTGCTGGTCAGTTAAATGTAATGACATTGTGGCAATCGTTATGGGAACTATTTTCCTACAGATTTTTTTTCTTACATCCCAATTCTCTTCTGTGTTCAGACATGGAGATTAAGAAAACAAACACCACAAATTCTGAGAAAATTGGGGAAAGATTGCTTTCAGAACCTCCCTGGGGGGCTGTGACCAAGGAGTGTATGACAAAAGGACACTCAGTCCAAGAGTCCAAAGTGACAGCAACAATCAGATTAGCAAGATTTGGGGCTCGGTGCGTTACTGTGTGGGTACTTTAAAGTAGTTAACTAAAAGACTAGAACTAAAAAGCTACTTTTTACTCGCCTAGATTACCTGATGAGTAAATGGTTGGCAGTTTTGCCTCAGGACAGCAGCACATAGATATTGTTACTGGTAAATGCGACGGCACATTGAGCAAAATATGTGTTTTTATTTCAATAAAACCAAAAACACTCTTTGAAATTGGTTATAATTTGACCACGTTTTACAAAATTCTTTATAATCATTGCTCTTATTTGCATACGAATAAAATATTTGACAATTGAAACAGTAGCTCTTTCATGACCACATTGTTCTTTTGGTTTTTTCCAGTTGCAAACGTGGGAGAGGTTTGTGTTTAAGCATACCCCTGGGCTTTGGCCTGCTTGTCTTGGTGGCCAAAGCAATTCTGGCTTCTCCCACCCACCAGTTGCTCTCGTTGTCTGGGCATCTTTGGACTTTGGACTCGAAGTTTTGGTCATTCAGCACCACAGCCCTTCTTGCCTTACGTGGCATCTCCTAGCAGCCATCACTGTCTGAGGGGGTGAGGCCTCCCCCACCTGCAGCCTCCGTGTCTGATCACCACTCCTGCAGCCTCCCCCTGACGGACAGGGAGGTTCACAGGGACATGAGCTCTTTTGGGGACTGAGGACCACTGTGGGGTACTTGCGAGGGAAAGAAAGCATCGTCTCCCCGTCAGCATGTAGCACCCAGCTAGGCCTCCATAGCTCACGGGATGAAGGGGAAAGTCAGAAGACAATAGCTACCTGACTTGTGTTTGGAAGTGTGTGTGTGTGTGTGTGTGTGTATACACATGTGTGTGTTCACCAAAAAGGAGTATAATTTTTGGTTATGGCCACCTGGAAGGGTGAATGTAAAAATTATAGAGAATGGGTGCAGGAAAATGTATGGGTCTGCCTTTGTGAACTATTGCTGTTAAGTTGGTGCAAAGTAATTGTGGTTTAAAAGGTTAAAAATAATTGCAAAAACCACACTTACTTGTGCACCAACCTAATACATAACAAATAACCAAAAGTGTGTGTCTTAGAATAACCATGTTGGTTATCTCAGAGTATCTGTATGTCAGGAGTCTGGGAGTGGCTCAGGTGGGTGCCTCTGGCTTAGTGTCTCCCACAAGGAGGCAATCAAGGTCTGCTGGGGCTTCAGACATCTGAAGGCCCAACTAGGGAAGACTCTACTTACAAGCTCACTCATGTGGTTGGTGGTAGGAGGGCAGCAGATCTTCCAAGGCTCAAGGGACCAGACAGAGCTTACTGATTGAGGAAGATTCCATTTAACAAAGTTCTGGGTAGCATGGGGCAGTGGTACAGGTGAAGAGGATATCCAGGTGACGGCCAGTGTCAAAAAGTTACTGGCTCATCTCCAATTCAGTTGTTTCTGTAACTATTTATGGAAAGTGTCTTATTAGAGATTTGTGGCACTAAACCAACAAGTACAAAATCAGTTGTATAGTTAGAAATCTGAAGGTAGACTTGTTGTAGAAATGACTGACAGACTTGGGTTGATGAATCAGACCTAAAATGATAGATACCTAGAGTACAGGGACCTGAGCTATATATACGTCTGCTAACAATTGATGTTTGTTAATAAATGAGCACCTAATATGTGCCAGATACTGTGCAAAGAACTTGACATACATCTGCTTATCAAATCCTCTTGACAAACTCAAGAGGAAAGTGCTGTTATCAGTATTATTATTTGAATTTCACACAGAAGGAGATTCTGAGGTTTAGAGGGGTCAGAAACCTGTCCAAGGTCACTGTCTTATTTCCTGGGGCCGCTGTACCATGGCACAAACTGGGTGACTGAAAACTACAGAAATGTATTCTCTCTCAGTTCTGGATCCTGTAAGTCTGAAATCAAAGTGTCGGCAGGACCAGGCTCCCTCTGAGACAACTTGTCGACTCTTCCCTTGCCCATTCCTACCTTCTGGGAGCGACAGTCAGTCCCCGCATTCCACGGTTTATGGCTACATCATTCCAATTTCTGCCTGTGCGGTGACATGGCCTTTTCTCTGTGTCTCTGTGTTCACACAGCCGTCTCTACTCTGTGTGTGTCTGTGCCCAAATTTTCTTCTTCTTATAATGACACCCAGTATATTGGATTAGGGCCCATCCTAGTGACCTCATCTCAACTTGATTACCTCTCCAAAAATCCCATCTCCAAATCAGGAGCCGTCCTAACCCCCAGATGTTAGGGGTTAGACTTCAGCGTATCTGTGATGGTTCGTCTTATGGGTCAACCTGAGTGGGACACAGGGGACCCACCTGAAACACTGTTTCTGAGTGTATCTGTGAGGGTGCTTCCAGATGAGGTTAACATTTGAATCAGTTGAGTCAGGAAAGTAATCAGCCTCCCCAATGTGGGGGTGTCATCCAGTCCGTTGGGGGCCTGAATGGGTCAGAAGGTGGAGGAAGGAGGAATTTGCCCTTTCCCCCCCCTCACTGCTTGAGCAGAGACATCTCACATATCTTCTTTTGTCCTTGGACTTGGATTTAAACCATCAGCTTCCCTAATTCTCAGGCCTTCAGATTCAAATTGAATTATACCACCAGCTTCCCTGGTCTCCGGCTTGCAGATGGCAGCAGTGGGACTGCCTAGCCTCCCTGTCATGTGAGCCAATTCCTCAGAATAAATCTTCTTGTACATATATCCTCTTGGTTCGTTTCCCTGGAGAACTCTGGTTGATACAATATATTTCGGGGAACACAGTTCAACAGTTCAACAGTAGTAAATGACCACGTCCACTTACCTGGGCTTGACCTGACAGCCCAGCCAGTGTTCTCACCAGCATCCTCCATTTTCTTAACCTGTCTTAGATAGCTCCTGCCCTGGTGTGACTTGCTATTTTGATACAGTCTCTTTAATACCAATGGTCTTAGTTGAAATTGAGAGGAAAACCACTTGAATTAATTGCCAAGTGATGAATGTGCCCTCGATTCTGAGGTTTCTGGGTTGCTCTTGTGGGCACTGGTTCTCCTTAAACAGCTCAGTGGAGGTGAGAGCTTCCCGTTATAGCAGAGCGATTGAGAGGCTGAGCTTAAAACTGCCCTATCTGCTGCCACTTCTTAGCTTTGCACCATTGTGATGTTATTTACCCCCCAGTTTCCAGATCTTCTGTAAAATGGAATTCGCAGTATCACCTTGTTATGGTGGTCACAGGGAACTCGTGAGGTTTTGTAAAGAATGTGCTTAAGACAATAATGTCTGATACGCAGTAGGTATGTCTCAAATATTGGTTATTAATAGCATCAACTACAGAAAAAGAAATAAAAAACATTGGGGGGGGGCGGTATTGTCCTCTATAAGTAAGCATTTCATAGCAGACACCTGTCCCCCAGGCAAGGAATACCACTCTGTAGCCATGACTTAGTGTCATTCACTTGTGATTTGTTTGTTTGTTTTTCCTTGATAAATTGTGGTTGAGCTAATGGAGAGGGTCAGTGGGGAGACTGCAGATGTGTCACTTGAAAGTACATGACCCATTACCATCCTCACTTCCTTCTGGTCGTCACCCTCACCTGATCCAAGCCAATCAGGGATAAAGAAACCATTTGGGTTTAGCTGGAGAAACGGCAACTTGGAGGTTACAACTCACTTGACTGCAGCCGATTTGCCCTTGCTTATTAGCACTGATGAGGAGATAGCACCATTATCAAACAGTAGGTTGGGAGAGAGTGAAAGACAGTGGAACCTAAGTTCGAAACAGAACTAGATGCCCTGTGCTGACACGGGCGCAGGGCCAGGGTTGGCAGCATGACAGCAAAGGCTTAAAAAAAGAAAAAAGGAAAGAAAAGAAAAGCAGAGCCTGAGCCTTTAGCACACAGTAATTGGACACAAGGAAACTTACCACTGGCACCTGGCCTTCCAGGTAATTATGCTGTTACTCCCAGGAGCATAAGAGCCCCATTGTTTGAAGAGTGAGTAGAGCAGGAGTGCAATCAGAAAGGGAGAAGTCAGCAGAGCAGGAAAGGAAGGTAAGGTGTGGCCTTTGATGTGCTTCCAGGCTGGGCTTGGGGACCTGGGCTGTGACAAATAAGCGTGTCAGCGATCTTTGTCTTCTCACCTATGAAGACACCGCTAACATTGCACATCCTCGTCTTTATCGGCTCAGAGCCCCTGAAATCAGCTCGACACAGCTGTCATCAGCTGGGGCTCAAAACCAAAGCACACACTTGGGTTTGACTTCATTGACACGCCTCACGAGCAAAAGCAAGATCGGGTAACTTGAGGCTGAGACAATTGCGGTAAACGAGTGGCAGTGTGATGTTTCTTACCCTGGCTTATCAGATGTTTTCCAGACATGTTCTGTTGGCACAAGCAAACCAATCCTGAAGTTCAAGAACACTTTTTGAGAAGAGGATGCCAAGGCCACTGGGCTCAAAGGCCTGAGTTCCAACAAGCAGTGGCATTCGTTCACTCATTCTTCCCACAAGTCTTAACGGGGAGCCTGCCGTGAACAGGTGTTCTTGGGATGCCCTGAAAGTGAACTTGGACGTCAGGAAATGTCAAGTTCAGAATTGGAGCCATGTACAGACAACAATATGACCTCGGTCGAAACAGAGCATGCCATAAAATAAATAAAAGTTAAGCGTGGAGAAACTATCAGGGAGATTTAGTTTTCTCCTTGGATGGAGACAGGGAGAAAATAAGGCATGATGAAGACGGTACCATGAGAAAGAGACCTTGAGGAATGGGGCAGGGTTTGAAATTCTGATTGAGAGGTAAAAATCATTAAGATAAAGATGTACAATTTTTATTTGTTTTTCCTTCCTTGCATTACCATTCAAGTTCATTATTGGCATTGTAATGAGTACATTCTAAATTTTGAGTGTGGAAGTCAGAAAGTTTTCATATTCAGAGGAAAAATTCCTTTTCATGTATCCATTTGTGTAATAGTGTTCGGAGATACAAAAAAATAATTCACATGTAGTATTATTTTTAAATTTTGAAATTACTTATTAATTGTGCTATTAACCTTTCATGTACCAAGCACTGCATTAAGTATTGAGAGATAGAATAATATGTAAATATGAAAGAAAGAATGAGGGGATGGTTACATTTTTTTAAGTAGGTGTTAATGTTGATGCTTTTTGGAAATTATAATTTGCAAGTGAAATTTTCAAGGCCACAGGTTTTATTCACTTCCAAGTTGCTTTTGAGTTCTTTGTTATACTCTCCACTCCCTGTTTTATACACTGTTGTAAATTCATTTTCTCATTGAATAGTGTCTACTTACAGGCAGGTTTACGTGTACTCCAATTAAATAAATAAAACAACAACAACAACAACAACAAAAAATCTATGCAGTATCCTGTCCAAACCACAGAAAGCCATATTGCTTTTGTCTTAATTGTTTTGTATTCATATACAATTTAAGTCCAACAGACATCAGTGCTCTGACTAACGGTCTCTTTAAAGTCATTATAATATAGCTTTACAATTGAGTCCATACTTTGAATGTGAGCTTTTATGCTGCATTAAATACAGCACTCTGCTTTCTTCACTGTCAACTACTTTCCTTGAACAGGTGGCAGGAAGCAAAGTGCGAATGCTGCCATTTGGGTGACTAACTGGCTGCACAAATAAACGAATAATACCTGGTGAATATGATGGCATACTACATATGGAAGTTCAATGAGTCCGTTTAACAGAACTTTGATATATAAACTTTTAAATTCGGAATATTTTTAGATTTTGCAAAAGTTTTAAAGATAGAGCAGAGAGCTCTTATATATCCTTCACTTAGTTTCCTCAGTTTTTACCATTTTATATGACTATGGTATATTTGTCACAACACAGACACCAACATTGCTGTATTACTATCAACTAAACTCCAGGTCTTAATTGGATGTCACCAGTATCTTCGTTAATGTCCTTTCTGTTCCAATATCCCACCCAGGGCATCACACTGCATGTTGTGTCACGTCTCTTCTGGGGACAGTTCCTCATTCTTTCCTTGATTTTCATGATCTTGGGAGTCTTAAAAAGTATTGTCTATGTATCCTGTAGAATTACCCCAATCCGGGTTTGTCTGTTGTTTTCTTCATGGGGTTTTAGACTTTTGGAAAGAACAGGACAGAGGTTGAAGCGGCCTTCTCATCGCATTCTATTAGGAGGTACTGATAGCCACATGACATCGTGGCGCATTTTAGCCTTCATCCCTAGGTTAAAGGAGTGTTTTGTTGGTTTATTGTAAAGTCAGCATTTCCATCTTCTGTTCTTTGGAAGTGAGTTGCTAAGTCTAGCCAACCCTGAAAGTTGGAGGGAGGTGAGGGCAATTGAACCCAACTTCCTGGAAGGGGAAGTATTTACATATATTATTTGAAGTTCTCCTGTAAGGAAGATTTGTTCTTCCTCCTCCGTTTACTTATTTATTAAATTATTTGTTTATATCAGTGCAGACTCATGTATAACTTTGGGCTGTAATCCAAAACATGTTATTTATTTTGTTGCTCAAACTATATTGGATGTTGCCTCTCCTTGTCTCGTAAACACGCCCCCATCCTTTATGTATGAATGTATGCACTTTCTTACCTTTTGGTACCCCAAGGTGCTCTAGGCACACCTTATACATTTCCCTGCTTCAGCCCTGACTGACATCAGTGATTTCTCTGAAGAGCTCTGACTGATATCTTTAACATATTAATAAAAATAAAAACAAATTCTCTTTTCATTAAATATACTCATTTGATAGGCACATTATTTTAAAACTTTCTATTAGTTAAAGGACTTTCAGAAAATTGTAAGTGTTAATATGCATTTTCTGAGATACTATAAAATGTTATGAATACCCATATATATTAGGTTGCAATGATTCAAAATGGAAAAGGTTTCCTAGCTTCTAAAGGGATTTTTTTGAATAGTAACATTTGCTAAAGAATTTCTAAAAGAGTGCATGTAACATATTTGATTTACCACATGTCATTTTTCTATACAATTTCTCTTATCACATTCACCACAAAAGGTGAATGCGCCAGGCTATGCTGCCGTAACAGAAAATCCCAAATTTCAGCAGCTTACGACAACAATGATTGACTCCCCCTCAGCGTCCACGTCCACCTTGGGTGAGCAAGAGGCTCTGCTTCGTGTTGTCCCCACTCAGGCTCCAGGCTGACATCTCCTCCACTGTCTAGACTGAGATCTGTCCCTAGACAAGTAGAAGGAAACATGCCTGTGAGCAGATGTGAAACAAGTCAGTTCTCATATGTCATTAGCCAGAGTGAGTCACATGGCCATGCCGATCTCAAGGGTTGCAGTCCTGCCATGTATACTGAGGGAGGCGA
The DNA here is from genome assembly GCF_057876585.1 of Rhinolophus sinicus. Lineage (NCBI taxonomy): Eukaryota > Metazoa > Chordata > Mammalia > Chiroptera > Rhinolophidae > Rhinolophus > Rhinolophus sinicus. The sequence continues at coordinate 8,414,973 of NC_142517.1, forward strand.
ACGAGAGGTACAAATGGACAGCTCTGATGATGACACACCTGGGCGTGTCTCCCGCTAGGTGACCCAACTCTCCCCAAGTTTTCCAACCCGCAGAGATAACTCTTTTCTTTAATACACAAACAAGATTTAGTAGAGCTTTCATACCACAAGCTGGGAAGGAGTTTTGTGTCTCCCCTCCACTATTTCTAAAGACCCCCACGGGGCCTATATTTTCTTGGTTTTTCACTTGTGACATCTTATTATAAGCTGCTTCTTCAACTTCAAAACCACTGTCTGCTTTTGAAATTATTCTACCACCAATACAATGGTCTCTGAGAATAGTGTAGCTCAGAAAAGGCTGCCTCCATTAATTTATCCCAGGTATAAACACTGGCTATACCCTAATTCTTCACAGTAAATTTAAAACTGGGCTAAGGTGACTGTCAGGTTTACTAAAGAACTATGGCACAAACTTGATAGAAATTAAAATTATGTATCTATCTTTGAATTGACACTTAACACTATGTTAGTTTAGGTGATTTGATATATGTATATATTATGAAATGATCGCCACAATAATTCTAGTTAATATCTATTACCGCACAGTTACATTTTTTTTCTTGTGATGAGAACTTTAAGATCTACTGTCTTAGCAGCTTTCAAATATACAGCATAGTATTTTTAACTAACATAGTCACTATGCTGTACATTACATCATCAGGTTTATTTATTTTATAACTGGAAGTTTGTACCTTTTGATCACCTTTAGCCATTTCGCCCACTCCCAACCCCCTGCCTCTGACAACCACCAATTTCTGCTCTCTATATATGAGCTCAGTTTTTTATTTTTTGGTTTTTGTTTTAGATTCCACATATAAGTAAGATCATACAGTATTTGTCTTTCTCTGACTTATTTCACTTAGCATAATGTCCTCTAGGTCCATTTGTGTTGTAGGCCGTGGCAGGATTTCCTTTTTTTTTTTAATGGCTGAGGAATATTTCATTATTTATATACACCACATTTTCTTTATCCACTCATCCATCAATGGACACTTAGGTGCTTCCAGGTCTTGGCTATTGCAAATAATGCAATAATGAACATGGTGGTGAAGGTATCTTTTCGAGTTAGTGTTTTTGTTTTCTTTGGATAAATACCCGGAAGTGGAATTGCTGGGTCATAAGGTCGTTCTAGTTTTAATTTTTTGAAGGACCTCCATACTGTTTTCCATAGCGACTCCACCAACAGTGCATAAGGGCTCCCGTTTCTGTACATCTTTGTCAACACTTGTTATGTCTTGTCTTTTTGATAATAGCTGTTCTAACAGGTGAGAAGTCGTATCTCATCATGGTTTTGATTTGCATCTCCCTGATAATTAGTGATGTTGAGCTCCTCTAGTGTACCTGTTGGCCATCTGTATGTCTTCTTTAGAAAAAAGTCTATTCAGATCCTTAGCCCATTTTTAATTGATTTTTTTTCTTTTTTTCTTTTGCTATTGAGTTGTATGACTTCTTTACATATTTTGGATATCATATCAGATTTACAATTAGTAAATATTGGCTCCCAAGAGACAAACAGGATTAATATGCTACTGTAGTTCCTTTCCATATTTTTTCCATAGATATCTATTTTAATCATATAGTTTATATTCTGCTTTCTTAACATTAAAATGTTTCGTCATTACATAATTTTTAAAAATCTTGCTTCAATAGTTGCATAATATTCTATAATAAGGAGATTCCACAAATATTTAAGTATTTTCTATAATAGACATACTTTCTATGCTGTCAATTTCTATTTTTATAACTATAAGGGAGTACTCTGTGATGGACAGTTTTGTACACATATCTTTATGAATCTCTGATTAATTCCATATCACACATTCCTGGAAGAGGAACTACTGAGTCAAAGAGGATCAACTGTTTTATGTTCTTAATATTTATTGTTAAATTGTTTATCAAACAGATTGATTGTAGTTTATGCTCTCACCAGCAGAGTATGTGACTGATTCCTCATCAATATTAAATAATCTTGGGGAAGTAATTTTTAATTGTCTTTGAACAACAAACTGATAAACTATCAGGAGAAATAAAACTATAGAAATGGACATGGATAGGTTTTGAACCTGATATCATCTTATATTTTAATTGGAGAACAGTAGAGAATCTATGTGCCTGGCAAATAGCTATGATTAAAGATTAAACAGTACTTTGATTATGATAGACCCAACGTCAGAATCACAACCTTTGGTTGTAAAAACCTTGTGATCTCATTATTCGTCCACTGACTTCCTAGTTTTGGTGATCTGCTTTCTTACACACAAAAATGTCTTATTTGTATGGTTTTTATTTGTTCTTAGGGGAAACTGCACTTTTATGAAATTAAAAACAGAAACATAACAAAAGACCATAAAAACAACATAAATAAGTAATTTAAAATCTGATAAAAAGGTTTGGATCTGGAAAAATAACAAAGTTCAAGAAAATGAAGCTGTACTTGTTAGTGTCCTAGAAACATTTTTCTTATGAATGAATTAAAAACATCAGCATTAATGTAGAAGAGTTAAATTTTACACTTTCTGTAAAGGAGGGGTTCTGCATTCTATAACTGAATCATGGAAGTCGTCTCTAAAAATTAATAATAAGGAATTACTTTCTGTGTAGAAGACTTGGGAACAATTTCAAGTTCCCACTAATGGTTATGATTCATACAACAAGATTTAAACCAGAAGTGGGAGTAGCTTGTGAGGGATTCCCACGTACAGGCTAGTTTCATAGATTTCTGCGGCTTAGTTACAATGACCTGTAACTTGTGTGAAAATCACCTACAAATATACACACGCATAAACATACACACATAGCTGTTAAAACAAAACTAGACAGTATAACTTAACCACAAAATCCACAGTTGCTAAAAACCAAGACAGCTCCAATTATTTAACCACAGAAATACAGAATAATTTAAACCACAGTATACAAGGCATATAGCTAGAAATATTAATTTAATATTCATATCCAGGGAGACATCAATAATTTTGTTAAAATATGATAATTTAGTTAAGTGCAATAGTGATACAAAATAAATTTGTTTTGCCATGAACATTTAATCTTGTTCAGGAAAGGAAATAGTTTATGGGGAAAACATTAAATAAATCAACAGTACCAGTGCTGTGCTACCTCAGGTTGTCTTTGAGTCGTTGTTTTGGTGTCTCTAAAAGAACTGAATGTAGAATGGAAGATGGCTTTCTAGCTGGTCATATTTGGCTTGAATGATAATTAATGTCCAGTGCCTAGTATCATGTTTGGCGGTATACTCTTAATAGATGCTAGTTACATGGATAATAAAATGGATGATGTATTAACAATCTATTGCTGTGCAACAATATTACCACAAATGTAATGTTTAAAACAACACACCTTTATCATCACAGTTTCTGTGGGGCAGGAGCCTGGGCAAAATTTTGCGGGGTCCTCAGTTTCAGGGTCTCATTAGGCTGACATGAAGGTGTTGGCCGGGGCTGTGATCTCATCTGAGGCTCCACTGGGGAAGGACCCACTTCCAAGTTCACACAGTTGTTGGCAGAATTTAGTTCCTTGTGGTTGGAGGACTCAGTCCTCACAGGCTGGAGATTTCCCTCGGCTCCTAGATTTCCCTGCTGTGTGGGATTCCCCAACATGGTTATTTGCTTCTTCAAAGCCAGCAAGGGAGAGTGAGACTCCAGCCAGACAAATGATACAGGTATGTGTAATATAACCACACAATCACATACAAGTAACCCCAGCCCCATATATCATCTTTAACATATTCTGTTGGCTGGCAGCAAGTCACAGGACCTGCTCACACTCAGGAGGAGGGGATTAAATCGGCATGTGAGTACCAGGGGCAGGAAGCACGGGGGCCACTCTGAGTCTGTCATTTGCAGATGGATATTCAGGTAAAACACGATGACTTTTAACATGGATGACTTGCCCCCTTTCCTAAAGGAAATTAAAATGTATGTACCTTTTGAACAATGCATTCTTGTTTACTGTCTACGGTGATTAACAGTGTCCTTTTGTTAAGAATTCTGTATTTTATAATCCACATGGTCCACACAATGTTGGGCATGTAGGGATTAGGAAGTGATGTTCCCAAACCGTAGGTGCCTCTTTAATGCCTATTTGATGGTCTAACATGGTGCATGTCAAGTACGAACTATAATAGCAATAGTAGGATTAGCAGTAATGACAGTGACACATAGTAGTTGTTTTGCTGACATCAGCTTTATGTCAGGCACTGGGCCTCGTATATAAATGTGCTGGTTGGGAAACATGTTAAAATGACCACTGCAGGGTCAATCCAACATGGTCCCACACAGATTGACCACGTGACTGTAACTCTCAGCCACACTTGATTGGACCAGGGTGGTCACACACACAGGGGGCCAGTGTGTGTCTTCTCACAACACTCTGGGGCAGACTAGAAAACATGGGCAATTCCTCAGATCCTTTCTGGACTTTTCAGTACCACAGAGAAAATAGGGCAGGTAGTGAGAGCTGATGCTTAAAAGATACTGTGAAGAGACACGACAAGCTGGGGATGCAAGAAAGCAAAACGTATAAGCAAAATGAGGAAACAGAAACTGAAGAACAGAATCTAAAACATGTTAGTTCAACAAATATTAACTGAGTGCTTAAAACTGTGCTAGGTTTATGTGCCAGATGGTAGGAGTTTAAACGTAGGTAAGATAGACGGGTTCTGGCCCTCACAGAGCTTGATTCTACCAGGGAAGACAAAACTCAAAGTCAACACTAAAAATAAAACTATTGCTATAATCTGGGAAAGTGAAACATATGCCCACCGTGTGACTCGGCAACTCCATATCTAGGTAGCTACCCAACCATGGAAGTGAGCTCTTATGACCACCAAAAGGTTTAATCATAATAGCCACAGATTGGAAACAGCCCAAATGTCCACCAAAAAAAAAAAAAAAAATGAACAAATAAGCTGTGTTATTACCACACAGTGGGATATTCCACAGTCGTAAGAAAACAGAACAAATTATTCTGCACAATTACATGGCAGATCTTAAAAAGTTCTGCTGAGTGAAAGAAGCCTTGCACAATAGAGTACATGCCACATGATTACATTTCTCAGACGTTCAAGAACAGACAAAACTAATCAATGGTTGAGAGAAGCCAGAATAGTGGTTACCTTTGGAACGGGAGGAAGGCACTGCGGGATTGATTTGGTAAGGAAATGTGGGATTGTGGCAATATTCCAATTCTCGATCTGGGTAGAAGTGACACAGGTATAGATATGTAAAAATTCATCCAGTTAGGCACTTAAATTAGCGGACTTTATGTTACATAGCAATAAAAAATGAAACAGATAAAAATAATCACAAACTGTTTTCCAAAGGAAACAACAGCAGGGCAGAAATGGAGGAATGCTGTAGAGCAATGACCTATGTTTCAGTAGGGTGGTCTGCTCGGGTCTCTGTGGAGGTGCCGTTTGTGCTGAGACCTATGGGATATAGCGGAGCTTGCCATGGGACGATCAGGTGGGAGAGCAGTGCCGGCAGAGGGCAGTGTATGTGCAAAGGCCCTGAGGTGGGAATGAGCTAAGCATGATGTGTAGTTCCAAGTTAATGCAGAAGAAATGGCCTGAGATGAGGTGAAGGAGTCAGCAGGGACAGGTCACTCAGGGCCTTGGCAGCTGCTGTAAGGAGTTTAGGTTTTACCCTCAGTGCGCTGGGAAACCACGAGAGGGTTTTAAGCAGACAATGGAACTGAGCTCATTTAGAGTTTGAACAGCACTCTGGCTGCTGGATGCAGCACGGATGGGAGGGCAAGGGTGAAAAACAAAGAGACTAGAGGTGGGAGACAAGAGTCTTGGGTACAGAGAGGGGAAATGACTGGGGATGGAGACTTGACGTGGCATCTACAGAACTTGCTGGCAAACTGAGTGTGGGGTGATGGTTCTGGCTAGATTGGCTGGGTGGCCGTGGTGCCATTTTCTGAGCTGTGGAAGACCAAGGAGCAGTGGTGGTGGGAGGGAGGGAAGCAGGACACAGTAAAGCCGCTTTGGACATTTTAGTTTTGAGACATCTGTCCTTCAAGTGGAGGAGGAGTGAGATGCATTAGCGTGGTGTGCAGCAGAGGGCCAGCACCGTTAAGGTGGTAGGTCCATCCTTGGGGATGGCTGCTCTCACCCAGGCCTGTGTGTGTGTGGAGAGGGAGAGAGGAAAGGAGGACCACAAGCCAGGGCAGGATGAGCGTGATCCTTCCATGGTGACAGCGTGAACCTGCGTCATGTAAAAGGGGACCAGGGCAAACCTTGCTGTGCTCACTCTGGGAAGGTCCTGGGATCTGACTCCCAATCTGAGAGTCCCCTGATGGCTCTGGGTGTAGCCACACCAATCCCATCCCTCTACAAATGTTAGTGTGATTAAGTCTCTCATAATAAAAGAGACCAAGGCAAAACAATTGCCTCATTTCATGCTTAGTAAAGCTCTGAGATATTAACATGCCCATTTGGCAGGTGAGGGAACTCAGTTTAGAGGTTAAGAAATGCATCTTATGTCAAAAAGCTATGAAGTGTCATGGCTGGAACTTGACATCAGGTTACTTCCAAAGGATTTGCAATGAACCATAGAATGAAGGCAGCATCTGGTTACACCTTATATGCTAAGTAAAAGAAGACTGTCTCCCCAAAATGGGAATAAAATGACCCTTGCATTGGCACGGTCCGCAAAGCAGAGCCGCAGCCTCTCAGGGTGTGCAGGCTCAGTTTGCTCCAGTTAGAGGCATTGGTCATTCCCGGGGACATAAAGGACAGGAGAGCCTTTGAGCCTGGGCGGAAGCAAAGGCAAGGCATGGTACAAGCTTCCTGAGAGGAACGCAGACCTATTGTCTGGCCTGAGGACAAATGGAATGGACAGCAGAGCCCCAGACCAACTGTCCACCAAGCTAGTTCTGTGGGTGACCCTGGAAAGGCGTCTCTCCCCTTCCTTCATGGAGACAAAATGGTGACCCATCTCAGAACCTGTCCCGTGTTATGTCAGATCATTATGTAAACCTATATGGTGGATAATACATACTTCCTCTGGTTGTGTTTCCAGTAATCATCCAATGTTTCTGTTGTCATCTTAAATTCCTGAGTAAAAGAACTCTGAGAGCTGTTTTGTTGACTCCTGAATTGAGAAGGGTGTTGTCAATGTGTGAGACCCAGATTGGGGAGAAAAATCCAATAATAAATTCCCCAAAACATGTTCACATGTTGTTTCTTCATGAGGCTCAATCTGTTGATTATACTGTATTATACACACATAAATACACACACACACACACACACACACACACACACACACACACAGACGCGTGCACACACAAACACACATGCATTATGTGATATTCCTTTTTAGTAATGATGATAAATGGTTGGTTCCCTTTTGTAAAGTATACCATCCATTTTGATTAAACCTTATGCATCTGTACAGCAAAATTTATGGGTGGTTTTGTTTGATGATGTCTGTGATACCCCGTTCACACAGACTTTTTTCTGAGTATTTTGAATTCTAAGAAAATCAAAACAAGAAAGTAGCTGCATCAGAACTTCCTCTTTTCCCGGAACACGTCACCTCTTTCCCATGGCACTGTTATTTCTCTTCCCCTTTCCTCCAGCACAGTCATCCTTTTCTTGCCACAGCACCTTCCCTTTCCTGTCGGGATCCCTGGGGCCTATTAGTTTCCTGAGGCCTCCATCACAAAATACCACAAACTGGGAGGCTTAAAACAACAGAAATTTGTTCTTTCACGGTTCTAGAGACTAGAAGTTCCAAAGCAAGGTGTCAGCAGGGTCACGCTCTGCCGGAGCCTCTGGGTAGAATCTTCCCTTGCCTCTTCCAGCTTCTGCTTGGTTGATGGCAGTCCTTGGTGTCCCTTGGCTTGCAGCTGCCTCACTGTCACATGCAGTCCTCCCTGTGTGTCTGTGTCCAAATCTTCCTCTTCTAAGGACACCAGTCCTGTTAGGTTAGGGCCCACCTTAGTGACCTCATCTTAATTTAATTGCATCTGTGAAGATCCTGTTTTCAACTAAGGTCACCTTCATAGATGCCAGGGTTAGGACTTCAACATGTCTTTTGGGGAGAAACAATTCAACCCATGACAGCCTGTGTCACTTTTGGTTGGTGAGTATAAGTTCAAATCCCAAAAGAAATATGGCTTAAATTTTCTTTAATGATCCACATATTGAAAGTTTTATAACTAAAATTCCCCCCGAGGACAATTAATCACAAAAATTATCTTTTCAAAATAAAATGTCAGGAGACTTCAGCATTAACATGCATGCTTATATGAGTACACACATGGCTCTCTCTCTCTCTCTCTCTCTCTCTGTCTGTCTGTCTGCCTTTCTCTTATTTACTTGTTTTTTAGGGATTCAGTAATAGATTATAGTATGCTTCTTGAATTATCATGCATATGTATTCAAGATTAAAATTTATTCTAGTTCTGCTCTTTTCCATTTACAATAAAACAAAGAAAGAAACCAAAATGCCTAACCAATTAAATCAGCCACCAGAGGTGACCCCTCCTTATTTTCCATTCTGGACTTTTCATTTCTAACATTCTGAAGACCAGAACTATGTAGGATTCAATATTTTGTTGGCAGAACAGTTAAGAGCGTAGGCTTTGTAGGTCAGAAGAGATTCCAGTTGGGCTTTTGCTGACTCATGGTGTGTTTTGGGATCCATTGCTCAGCCACCATCAAGGGGTCGTTGGGAAGGGGAAATGAGATGATACAGGGAAAGGGCTGACTTAGCACCAGGCTTGGCACCTAATAAATGCTCAATTAATGCTAACTGGCTATTAAGCAGCATATATATAGTGTCTTAATTGACTACTGGTGGTAACTTTTAAAATATTATCTATATGTGCTATAGACAGAATTCTGCAGTTATGTTTAAGAACTTTTTTTTTTTTTAAACCCATGGTTTAAATTTTGAGTAGAAAAAATGTTTGGGAACTTATATTTAAAGAGTTTCTGAAAATTAGAAAGTTTTATTTGATTTTGTCTTGTTTTATAAATCCTCAAAAATTGTACACATGGATTTGGGTCAGATGGTACAGTATATAACCCTTTCTAGTTAGAGTTTGTGAAAAGCATCTCATTTTGACATTAATCTTGTAGCAAGAGACTGCCTTTTGTTCAGAAAGAGGACAGGATTTGGAGGGAAACAGACGTGCATCTGCCTGTGACATTGGGCAGTCATTGAATATTTCTGAGCCTCAGTTTCTTCATCTTGAAACTGGGATTGTTAAGAGCTGAGAAATTGGAGCTTAAATGCTATGAGTCAGATTTTCAGAAAAATGGACTGTTCCTTATTTCTCATAAGTGATCTCATTCTGTTTTGGAGCTTCCCTATTCCCCCATGAAAAGGGAAGAAGAAAACTCAAACTGGTCAATATGAGTATCTGAGTCTCTCCCACTTTAAAACGTTTTGTTTCAGATTAACTCAGTCACTTCTGAATAAATGGACAGTCTTTTGAGGATTTGAGTTTGGTCAATTTGGGATTTCTCCCCAAACCCATCAAAATCCTTGATGGATTTACACACAATCCAGGTATCCAGGTGTAAAAGGTGGGTGCTGGAACCACTTTGGGTCCTTGAGCTGCCTCCTGGGTTATTTCTGGCCTTTGAAAGAAACCTGATGCAAAAAGCTATGTATTGTATGATTCCATTTATGCCCAGAGTAGCTAAATCAATACAGAGAAAGCAAGTTAGTGGTAAACACGGTTTAGGAGAAAGGAAGTGAAGAGTGACTCCTAGAGGATATGGGACTTCTTTGGGGGGTGGTGGACATGTTTTGGAATTAGGTAGTGGCAACAATTCACAACTTTGTGAATATACCAAACACCACTGAATTCTATACTTTCAAAGGGTGATTGTTTTAGTATGTGAATTATATTCCACATCTTAAAAATCACTCGTGGTCAGAATTACCAGTGTTGTGTTTTACTCTATTATTATTAATCGTTCTTGTGTGCACATTTTATTACCATTGGAATTCATTTTCTATGGGAAAAAAAATCAATTGTGCATATTTGTGTGGGTTTATTTCTGGGTTTTCTATTCTGTTCCATTGGTCTGTATGTCTGTCCCTCACTTTCTGGATCCCACAGTGTCTTCATAACTGTAGCTACAAAGTAAGCCAAAGTAAATGAGACTGATTCCTCCCACTTTGTTTTTCTCTGTCAAGATAATTTTAGCTATTGTAGGTCTTGTGTCTTTCCATATAAATTTTAGAATAAGCTTGTCTATATCTCCAAAAAGCTTGCTGGATTTTGATTGAAATTGCATAAAATCTATAGATCAATTTGAGAAGAATTGAATTCTTTACTATATTTCATCTTCCAGTCCTTCACCCCAGTATTTCTTCCTATTAATTTTGGCATTTGATTTCTTTTATCAGCATTTTGTAATTTTCAGCATGCAGATTCCATGATGAATATTTTGTTAAGTTTATACCTAAGTATTTAATTTTATTCCACACAGTTGTAAACAGCACTGTGTTTTTAATTTCAGTTTCTACATGTCCATTTTTAGTATATAGAATATGTAGTTAATTTTTGAGGTCGATTATGATTCAGCAACTTTGTTTAATTCATTTCTTCATTCTGGGAGGTTTTATTTGTTTTTGTTTTTCCTTTTTTATAGCTTCCTTGAACTTTTCTATGTATACATATACGTCATTTGCAGATAGGGACAGTTTTATTTCTTCCTTTCCAATCTATATGCCTTTTTTTTTCTTGCCTTATTGCAGTGGCTAGAACTTCCAGTACTATGTTGACTAAGAGTTTTGAGAGCAGACATCCTTTCCTTATTCTCAGTCTTAGAGAAAAAGCATTCAGTCTTGGTGCTACCTAAGATGTGGTTAAAAATGGCTCATGCATAACATGATACTTAATGGTATTGTGTTCTGCATGAGACATGTTTAATCACATCTTCGGCAGCACCATGTTGGGCCCATGCCATGCTGAGTATCAGGCTTTTCTCAGAAGGTTGATGTTTTTCTGGGATATGCCCTGGGAAGTAAAACCAAGTCTTCTTCCTTGGGTAAATTCTCTCACCTCTTTCTGGTTGTTTCAAACCATGATTCTGCCCTAAATCCTCATCCTGGGAAGTAGGAGGAGATGGATCCATCTGTTAGTTATTTTCTCTTCCCTCTTTGTTCCACACAGAGGGACCAGAAGGCCTGCCTTCTTTCCTTCCTGAAAGACATAAGGAATGGGCCTTCTTTCACATCACCCTCTCTGATTACTCTAGGGCAGCAGTCAACAAAATGCGGTATGGAGACCACTGAAGCCTCTGAGACCCTTTCAGGGAGTCCATGAAGCATAAAACCATTTTAGTAAATACTAAGACATTACCTGCCTTTTAAAATACTGTAGTGACATTTTCACGAATGTTACAAAAATAGTTGTGGGTAAAATTGCTAGCCCTTTAGCAACCGTCAAGCCAGTGGCACTGCATACTACCAGTCTTCATTGTGTTCTTCACAGAAAAAAAAAAGTCAATTTAATAAAAGACTCTCCTTGATGAGGCAATAGAAGTACTAATGCTATTAAATGTCAATTCTTGAGTACACATGTTTTTAATATTTTACGTAACAAGACAGAAAGTACGTATAAAGCTCTTCTGCTACTTACTGGACCACAGTGGTTTTCTCAAAGAACATTCTGAACTTGTCTCTTGTTTTCATGGAACACAACTTTTACTTGAAAAGAATGATTGACAGACTAAGTATGGCTACTCGGACTGGGGGTATTTGGAAGACATTTTCTCAAAAATGAGCAAAGTAAGGCTATCATTTCAAGAAAAACTACCAAGAGCATTTGTTGCCAATGGTAAAATTTGAGCTTTCAAGTGAAAACTGGAATTTCAGAAATCTTATATCCACCGCTGTGAACTTACTTCCAAATAATTAAAGACATTTCTGATAAGAGGGTTGGTGATATTAACTCATTTTTTAAAATATGGGGTAATGAAATGTGTCAACATTTGGAAGATCTGAATAACTTAGTGAACTAATATTTTCCAAATACCCAATGCATAATGGTACAAATGCATACATGAGAAAAACATCTATTCAAAGTACAAGATGAATTAATTAATTTTAATATATCAGAGAATGAAAATCCATTGATACAATTTCAGATTCCATAATGCAATAAACTTTAAGAAACAGTAGTTATTAATATACTTTTGCCTTCTGGAATTATATATGTGTGTAAAGCTAGATTTTATTTATATACTTCAACCAAAACATTGGATTGGAGAAGACTGAATGCAGAAGCAGATATGAAATATCCAACTGTCTTTTATTAAACCAGATATTGAAGAGATTTGCAGAAATGTGAAAGAAAAAGAGTCACTTTTTTGTTTTGGACAATATGATTATTTTCATAAAAATGTATTATTTATATTAACATGTAGTGGGTTTAACATTGTTATTTTTAAAATGAATTAATAATCATTTTTTAAATAATTCTCAATTTTAATTTATAAAATTGATAGCTATGGATAGATAGAGCCAACATAAACAAACAAAAACTCTTCAGGGTTTGCACTAATTTCTAATAGTGCGAAGGGGTCCTGAGACCAAAAAGTTAGAGAACCTACTGGTCATTCCGGTAAGCTTTCTCAATTCTGTTAAAGGGAAGCTTTAGGTATTTATCACATTCTTTTCTCTCTCCACAAGCCTAACTTTCAAGACTGCTGTCTCATCTGAGCTTAACAAATCTAGTTTGTCCCACAAAGCTGGACAAAATTGTCTTTGTTTTAGGCAGGATCTGCCTTTGCTGAAAGCAATAAATGCCTTTGATTCAATCTGTGGGGAGCCACAAGGTAAAATGATTTGCAAAGAATAAAAAAAAAAATTGCACGGGTTTACCATATTAAAAATATTACTCTCGTTATGTGGGTATTAAGTGGAATTTGTATCTTCAGTAACCAGCACAGTACCTTGTAGCTACTCAATTCTTGTGGTTCCACTCTTCAGCCATCTTTCCCCAAACAAGATACAGATCTAAATCCAACATAGTGTTGAGGTTTTCCCAGTGCACACACTATTCTATGCACTAAAAGTGGCATTTCCTAAATCACTATTCAAAAAGGATTTATTAAGTAATTGAAATGTGCGAGGTACTTAGCGCACAAGGAGCTAGCTAGGACCATAAACACCATTAGAACACAAACACTACTTTATGTGCCCCAGAACAATGATTCTCAACCTTGGTTATACATTGGAAACATCTAGGGAGCTTTTAAAAAGTACCAATACCTGGGCTCCACTCCAAGAGATTTTGATGTAAATGGTCTAGGGTGTGGTCAGGACATCAGTTCTTTAAAATTCCTCAAAAGATTTTAATGGGAAGCCAAGGTGGAGATCCAGGGACTCAAACGTGAACGTTCAAAATAGACTCCTCTACCTTTATTCAGTGAATATTTATTTATTGAGCAGCTACTATGTTCCAGCTGCTCGTCAAGGTGCTGGGGATACAGCAGTGAAGAAAACAAGGCATGTGCCCCTATGAGGCTAGTGTTCTGGCAGAGGACAGACAGCATCTACATACTTAAGCACAGAGGTACATATTATATCATTGGCGATGAGAGCAGCGAGGAGAAATAAAGCTGGCGAGGAGATAAAGAAAGAGTGTGTGGATGAGGGTGCTTTTTAAGACGGCCATTCAGAGGCCTCTGTGACAAAGTGGCCTGAAGACACAGAGGTAACTGAAGGAAGTGAGGAAGGGATTATGCAGTGACCTGAGGAGGGCCATACCAGGTAGAGGTAGAGTAAGCTGTGAGTTCCGAGGTGGGACTATGCTTGGAATGTTCCAGGAGCGAGAAGGAAGTAATGGCTGGAGTGGTGGTTGAGAGCAAAACAGGAGATGGGCTGAGAGAGGCATTGGTAAGGACTTTGCATTTTATTCCCAGTGAGACCCTGGGGCAATGGGAGTTCTGAGCAGAGCAGTGACCCTCTCTGACACATGCTTGAAAAGATCACTTAAAAAGAGATTGTAGGAAGCATTAGATGCCGGGCGAAGCAGGGAGATGAGTGGCAAGGCTATTGCAGGAATACAGCTGAGATAGGATGGGGGCCTCGGTCAGGTGGGAGTCTTGGAGGTGGTAGGAAGTGGTCTCACTCAAGATGTATTGCAGAGGGGCGGGGGGCAGCAGAATTCCTTGATGACGTGGATTTGGGTGTGAAAGACCGTGGAGACTCAAGGAAGGCCCTGGGGCTTTCTGCTGGAGCAACACACCTGTTCCTTATAACAATTCTGTAAGGTAGTTGGAAAAACATTTTCTCCGATTTATGAAAGAGAAACTGAGGCCAAAAGGAGGGTAAATGAACAATGTAAGACCACAGAGCTGCTAAAGGATAGCTGCTACTGCTTACCACCTGCCAGGTCGTTAGACTCTGGGTCCAGTACTCTGTCACATTGTGAGGCCACAGTGGAGTGTAAGAGCAAAGCCCGCTTTCCCGAAGCTCATAATCTAGTGCTGGAGTCAAGACCTAGAGATAAACACTATGTCTGAACTGACTTAGTGCCAGCTGCCATGTGCTAAGTGCTACATGAGTGGGAGAGGACAGACACGCTTTTGGGGATCTGAGGACAGAATGAAGGCGGTGAGCTGGAAGAGCTGGGGTAGAAAGAGTGAAAGGCAGACTTCCGTGAAAATTTTCGTTGTTTGCGTAGTAAAGGCAAGTACACGTCACGTGCAGACATCAAAGTATAAAGCTATTTGGTTGAATCAGAGGTTTCAACTGTATGTGGTGGAGGGAAATCGGTTTGAATGTGAGGCTGAAAAGATAATTTGAGTCCAGATTGTGGAGAAATTAAATGCCCATCTAATAGTGAGTGAGCCCATAGCCTCTTAATAGAGATGATAAACATTAGAAAAATATTAATGTGATTTCAAGGTGATAATTAGGCTTATTAAGAAAACAATAATAAAATCTTCATTAAAACAGGTTAAGAATATAGTTCTAATTTAATAACAACCTGGATTATCGGCTAGTCCTTAGAAGAAGTTTCATAATCGAGAGAGCCTTTGAACTTGATGGGTAATTATTGTCAATAAGAACCGAGATCCCTTTGAAATAATAAGACATTAAAATAAGGTGTAAAAGCAGTTGAGTGGCTTCCATTTGTACAAAACAGCAAAATAGCTTCAGGCCAAGTGTGTGCCTGACTTGGGAGAGGCTAGAAGCAAAGCTGTATTTGCCCACCCGGCTGGTTCTAGAACATTTTCATTTGTTTTGTGGGTGTGGCCAAGACAGAACAACTGGGAAAATATTTGAATGGCAGAACTCTCTCAATAATGCTTAACTGGTTTGGGGAGTTTGGAGGGTGTGTACTCAGTATAAGTGGGGGGTATTTAGTTTTCAGTGTGGTTTTTGTCCCAAAAGGAAACATGTTTGTACATCAAAATTGTGGACTACTTGAGAAAACCATGGCTATCCTGAGTATGTTTAAAAGAGAAAAAAACATTAAACCAATCCTCTTTGGCCTTTTAAGATACGCAGATTTACTTGTACCTTTTCTGCTGCTTTAGTGGAACAGTCAATGTGAGTAACAAGGTTTAGAACTGAAAGTACGTTGAGCAGTTTAGAGGCACTTAGAAACAAAGGAGATGAAGTTCAATGAGGTGAAGAGTCAGTGTGGAATAAAAAAGCACTGGTCCAACAATGCGACACCTGCTTTTGTGCAATACCTTTGGGTAATATTATTGCAGGTTAAGTGTGAGTAAATCTTCAGTTATCAAAGGAGTGTCTTGGAATTTTGAAAAACAACCTAAATCATGTATGTTGGTAAGGAGTGTGGAAACATCAGAAAGAGAGAGAGAGAGAAGCTTATTGAACTAAATAAACACGAGGTGCCATAGATACCTAGATGTTGGTGTGAGATGAAGGGAGGAACCTAAGTGGACTGATTTCATGCTTCCCGTGTATCTAAGCTCTGCAGGTAAAAGGGAAGACACCGGCGTGTTAGTACCCAAGTATGATGTGTGGCAATGGGAGTGCATTGTTTTGCTCTTTGCCTCGGTGTATGTGGCACAGCCTTTCCAGATGGGTTTGAGAAAGAACAACCAATCAAACGATGTGTTTCTCTCCTGCACACTCCATCTGGGGGTGGTCAGGGCAAAATGGACTAAATTACAGCCTTGATGGAGGAGGAAGTGAAGGCAGGAAGGGAGGGAGGTGAAACCCACCCCACTCATCTTGTGGCCACGGTGGAATCTCGAAAGATTGTTAGATAGGGATCTTATTTCAAATCCAACTCTGCCACTTACCTGTGATGTGTTGTGGGCAAATTACTAAATCCCCCTGTTTCCTTTAGCCATATTTCCTTTATTTCTAAAATAAATAAATTTCTAAAATGAATGGTGACTACTTCACACTTGTGTGTGTTTTGCTTTGGTTTATTTTATTGGCATATAAGCGTGCGAGAGCATTAAATAAGGGAGCATAAATTAATCTGACTGAAAATCAGAGCACTGCACGTGTGGGCGGTACTGTTATTATTTTCATTGGTGGTGGTTTTGGTGGGTGGACATGAGGGTTGCCCAGATGATCCCCAGGGCTGGTGTGTCACTGGCTAGCAGAGCTCACCCCTTTCTTCACACCCATTCCCTCGCAATGGTTGTGAGAAGTTGAATATGTTTTGTCCTCTAATTTTTATTGTGAAGATTAAGAGGCTGAAGGATGACAGCAAAATGGAAAGCTGTAAGGAATGGTTTTAGGTGAGCTTCAGATTGTCTGGCTTTCTGATCTGCTTGCCAGGACTTAAAAATCATGCGTCTTTATGTTCAGTGGAGA
This sequence comes from Rhinolophus sinicus, assembly GCF_057876585.1. Classification (NCBI taxonomy): domain Eukaryota; kingdom Metazoa; phylum Chordata; class Mammalia; order Chiroptera; family Rhinolophidae; genus Rhinolophus; species Rhinolophus sinicus. The sequence goes on from NC_142517.1 coordinate 8,431,814, forward strand.
AAATTGGTCTCTTTCTAAGTCTCAACGACAAATCGCTATTATACTGCATATTCTTAAAACTCATAGTGTTGTAATAACAGGAGAAATTGTATATTGTTTCCTTGCATGTGTAACAGAATGAGAAATAAATTTTAATTTATTTAACAGAATAAATTTAAATAAGTGAATTTACCTAAATTCCATATAAGAGAATTTGCTTTGACACAAGGAATAATTTGGTGTTTTGGTTGAAGAGCCTGCAGTGAGTTTCTGGGAAAGGTGGCTTATCTGTTCAGGGTATATTGAAAAATAAGCCAAATTACTGCCTAACATTAAGAAGACAGATTCCATTTCACTTACGTTAATTTATTATGTTTGGCTTGTTACTCGGTATAATGAGCTTTTTTCTTGTGTGTGTACCGGTGTGAATGGTAAAACATTAAATTACATCCTCACTAGAATATCACCAGATTCAGGCTATGAGGCACTGTAAGCTCACCGTTCCTATACATGGGATGGTGAGGATGGTGACCACACCAAGCGGTTCTGAGGTCACCAGACCTCCATGTAGCATAGTTGAAGGATAAAATTCAGCCTGCTCTCCACTTGCCAACATTTTCCTTAAGAAAAATTCACACAAAAGCATTGAACAGGTTCATAACTTCCCTAGAAACTTCCACAGGTTGCCCCAAATATCTCAAATTTTATGTCATAATTCCTATTCTTTATCATAACCTATAGTAGTAAAACAAATGATAATTTTGGTTATCATCCATCTTTCTCTCTACAAAAATGTAATACCTGATTTATGTTCTGAAGAAGCAGTTTTTCACAAGTGATACTAATTATTAAAAAAAAAAAAAAATTGAAATTACTTTCTTGGCTTCATTTATTTCCAAGCATTTTATGGTAGAAACACGGATGGGTAGTTTTACATATATATCCACTTGAAATGTGTTTTTGGATAAGGTTAGCATTTAAATTGATGAACTTTGGGTAAAGCAGATTGCTCTCCATTCTGTGGGTGGGCTTCATCCAATCAGTTGAAGGCTTGAATGGAACCAAAAGATCAGCGTCTCCGAGCAAGAGGAAATTCTTTAGGAGACTGCCTTCAGATGCCATGTGCATTGTCTCCTCTCCTGGATTTCCAGTGTGTTGGCCTTCAGACTAAAACCTGGGGTACTAGGTGCTTTCTGAAAGCAGGACAGTGTCTCTCTGATCGCAGTGAGGAATCTGGACTCCCAGTGTTACATTGGCTCTGATACCCACTGTGTGTCCTGGGGTAGCCCACTCTCCTTTCTTGAGGTTATCAGCTGTGGAATGGGATAAATAGTACCGCCTGCCATCTCCATGATGAGTCATGAGAATTTACTAGGAAGAGCTTGTAAAGTGCTTTGCAGATGAGAATATTGCACCCATGCGTTCTATTGTCTTGTCTTACACTTGATTATATAAATCATTTGGGATGTTTTTCCTAGACATCAAAGATAGGATTTCTAAAACCTCTAAACCAGCTTCTTTTCACTTCTCTTATAACATGTCAGTGTGGATAGTAAGAGTCAAATACATAAGGAAGGGAGGAACAATAGCAAGCCATCTAAAGTGTCTTTTATATAAGCCAGGGTACCACAACGGCATAATTCAGGGATGCTATGCATTGACCCACAGAGCCTCCTGGACTAACTGAAGGTCAAGGGTGGCTGGCTCTTCATTCTATTTCAGGAGATAATCTCTGACTCAAGGTGATAGGTTTGTTATCAGCTACCCTTGGCTCTTCAATATTTTTCTAAATTACGATAAATTTTCTTCCTTGTTACAGAACCGGAGGCGTAGCTGAGAAGCATAGAAGGGTATAGATCCAAGACCTTTAAACACATACGCCAACATTATTCATTTTTCCAACTATAGTTGAACAATTTGAAAATGTACATACTTGGCAACCTTTGCATATTAATTCTTGAGTTTTAAAGGTGCCAGTAAAAAAAAATAATAATGAGGGAGGTAAACAAATGTCCGTCTTTATGATGATGAAGATAGGAGGGGCATTTGGCAAAGCATTCCCAGATTCCCACACTTCCAGGTGCAAGAATCAGTGACATTTTCGATCAGATAGTATCCCGGAGTCTCCCTAACCTTGAGCACCAGCCAGAACCCAACCTACACCTCAGATTGCTCCTTCATGACCTGCCTATTGTTCTTTTCCTGACATTATGAATGCAAATTCTTTGTGTTCCTGACATTGGAACACTTGTAAAAGGAAAGGCTTACTAGGGTCAACAAGCAAACATTAATAAAAATATTAATCATAAAATCATGCCTCTGGACGTTCATTTGGCTTCAGGTGAAGATACAGTGTCATCTGAGAGGGATTTGTTCCCAGGCTGAGTTCCCAGGCTGAATTATTTCAAAATGACTCTAATGACACATCACCTTATTTGTCACCAAAGATTGGTTCCATTTAAATTGAAAAAATGAAGAAAGCATAATGTCAGATTTCTAAATGACATGGAATCAGGGAGAGTTACTCTGGTAGATGACAGAACCTGGATTCTGGAATACCTCACTGGCCGTGATAGTGGGCTAAGACCAATGAGATGAAATGTACCAGGGATAATTAGGAAAGTCTGCATTGAGATTCAGAATATTAACCACACAGACATAAAATGGAATAACCAATGTAAATTAAAATTCCTTGAATAAAGGGACCTGGTTGACTTGAGACTCAGTTTTGGTCAGTGTGACCGGGTAGGCCAAAAAGCTAATGTTTTACAGATTATATTACAAGGTTTATAGTGTTCATATTAGCAGATGTAATGATATAATTCATTCACCTGTTTTTTCATTCATCAGTCAGTAGTGTATACGCGGTGGTAGAGATTAGCAAATCAGTAAGTGCCCAGTCTAGACAGCAGACTCATTACTTAGCTTAAGCCAAGAGAGCTGTTGTAGGAATTCAGGATCTGTATTTCAGATCTTCACTTTTTTTTAAGAGAATCTGGAAGTTTGAATTTTTTAAAAATCCAATTTTCTGAATACCCTGGAAAAAAAAATGTATGTTGCATTTAGCCCACAGACCTCCCATTTTTACTTCCATGTTAGACATAGTATCTGGATCTTAAGAGAGAGATGTGATCTGGGGATAGAGATTTTAGGCTTGGTCATTTTATAGGTCATATTACATGGCAATTGGATCAAAGAAAATGAATAAAATCGCCAGGGATTATATACAGAGGAGGAAGTTAAAGTGTTATGCCTGCTTTTTGGGGGGCTAACTATGTATTTTTGAAAGTGGCTTTAATTGATCTATTGGCTTTTTAGCTGTATTTCTTTGCATGGCTTTTTTAGTTGTTCTAAGGACTGCTATTCACATTCTTAAATTTTCACAATCTATGTAGAATTAACATTGTACCACTTTATGTAAAATACACAAACCTCACAATTATATAGGTGCATTTATCCATTCCCCCATCTATTATGCTATAGTTGTCGTACATTACCTACATGCTTTATAAATCTCATAATACAAGGACATAATTTTTTTTGCTTTAAATTGTCTTCCTTTACCCACATATTTACTATTTCAAGTGTTCTTTATTCTTTTCTGAAGGTTAAATTTTCATCTAGTATCAATTCCCATCACTCTGAAGAACTCATAAAACATATCTTGTCTTGTAGATCTGTTGGCAATAAATTATCAGTTTTTATTTACCTGAAAATTCTTTATTTTACCTTCATTTTTGAAGATTATTTTCATTAGATACAGAATTCTACCTTGAAAGTTTGTGTTTTTCGTTTCTATCACTTCAACAATATTAATCCATTGCCTTCTGGCTTTCAAGGTTTCTGATGAGAAGTTAGCAATTATTTATATTGTTGCTCCCCCTGTATATAATGTGTCATCTTTCTGTGACTGATTTAAGAATTTGTTTTGTTATCTTTGGTTTTCTTTAAATTAACCATAATGGGGCTCATTATGGTTTTCTTTGGATCTTGATTGAATTTGCTGGGCTTCATGAATCTGCAAATGTCTTTCACCAAATTTGGGGGAATTTTCACTTATTACTGCTTCAAATATTTTTTATGTTCTCCCTCTCTTCTCTTTGTAGGGCTCAAATGACGCACATGTTAGGAGAATTGATAATGTCACACAGACTGACCTCCTTTCTACTTATTCTCGACTTTTAACTGTATTGATCCATTGTCAACTTCACTGACTCTTCTTCTGTCATCTAGTTGTTAAGCCCATGCAGTTATTTATTTTTTTTATTGTATTTTTCAGTTCTAGATTTTTCTATTTTATTGTTTATATTTTCTATTAAGCATATTTTTTGTTTATTACACATGCATTTTCTTTATATTTTTGGATAATGGTTAAAATGTTTATTTTAAAATTTGTGTGTGATAATTCCAATGTCTGGGTCATTTGGGGATCATATTTCATTAAGTCTTTTCTCTTTGGTTTGTGTCCTATTTTCTTCCTTCTTTGTATGTTTATGTTTAGTCATTTCACCTTGTATGTCTGGTAATCTTGGACATTGTGAATGATACATTTTAGAGATACTAGATTCTGTTCTATTCCTCCGAAGAATGTTGATTCTTATGGTTTAAGCAGGCAGTTAACTTGGTTAGAATTGACTTCCAATTTTGCCCTCCTGTGGTGGGCAGCAGCTATAATGTGTGTTTACTTTCTTTGGTCTCAGCTGAACTGGTTGGAATCTTCCCTGTGCTTGCAGAGCTCAAGAGTCGTTCAGAGAGTTGAACAGAGTTTGTACACAAAATTTTGTACATAGTTCTCTGGCTGTCTCCTATGTTGTTTGGCCTCCCCAAAGTGTGTCTTCTCATTCTGCAGGCCTGGAAGACTGTTGATTCCTCTCAAAGTTTTCATTGTATAGTGTGGCCTGGACTGGGACCTGCTATTCGGCAAAAACCAAAAAACTTAGTAGTGTCATTTCCTTCTTCCAAGTATCCACTGCCTCCTAGACTGCCTGCCTTTGGTTTCTCTTCAAAGTCTTCAGTAATTGATCTTTACATTTTGTCCAGAGTTCATAGTTGTTACCTGTGATACAGTGAAGGCAAGCAGAACGTGAAGTTAAAAGCAACACCTCAATTCAGGGCCACTATTGGCAAGGTGACCACTGCTGGGCTAACAATTCACAAGGGCTCATCTGGTCCAGGATTCCTTCTCTGTGAAGCTCAGACTACCAGACACACTGTAGCCTGGGCAGAATCTTATCAACTAAACTGGTAGCACACAAGCAACTGGCTTCCTGACTGAGACCCCCCTCCTCCAGAACTGTTCACCCAAAGTTCACTTTCTATACTGCCCTGAAAGTGACCTATGTAAAACCAGAGCATCGCAGGTCACTTCCTGCTTAAGAATTCTTCTGTGGCTCCTAATTTACGTAAAGAAGAACACCCACATTTCTTAGCAGGGCTTTTAAGATCATATGACACTTGAAATGTCAACCTTCTGCCTCCTCTATAGTCATTTTCTGACTGCATTCTCAACTGCATTTCCACCGAGCACACTGCAATCTAAGGACAATCCAATCTTACTGATTCATGAAACTCACCTGCATTTTTATACCTCTGTGTACTTGCCCTTAACATCGTCTTGTCCTAAATGATTTTTCTCTTTAGTCATTTGACACTGTAGTCTATAATTTTATGATAGACATAATATATTATAGACATTATGTCTATTTGACATCACTCCCTGCACAAGTTGGCCTGGCAAAGCCATACTAAGAATCCAGTCAGTTATCTTCCCTTTGGAACTTCCCCTCAGCATCTCTTCCCTGACACTGAGTGAATGAATGTCAAGTCTTCATCCATTTTTCCATGAAACCCATTTTCCTTATTTCTCTTTCTTACTTCTCTGCCTGTCTCTGTGTTTGCCCCTGCACCATGGTATCGCAGGAGTATTACTCACGAACTGACTTGGAATCTCCTCCCTTATACGTATGCAGTGACACAAGTCTTAGTTCCCTTCCGACTGGCTCCCTGTGGCTTGGCTCCCCCTTCAGAGAGAACATCTTTTGTTTCTATCAAGCCCATATATAAGGCCTAACGCAGATTTGATTATACAAAATTCTGGATACATCACACATGATGAAGTCTGATCTTTTTAGCATCTTGGGAGAACTGATAGTGGTTCGTTACTTATTCTAACAAGTCTGACATATGAATTGGGGAATTACAGGAAAAGAACTGCTGGTTGGTGTTAGGGCCCCAAATCTTGTGTGCAAGCTTCCTCAGGATTGAAACTTCAGGCTTTTCTTTCTTTTACTTTTTCTTTTTTTTTTTCATATTGAACTTGTGATTAAATCTCAATCTATGACTTTAAGATTAATTAAGTATGCTCACTCATTCAGTAAACAAACATTATCATAGCATTTGGAGAACAAGCTCTTTTCAACCCAAATCCACAAAGAATTAGAGTGAATAACCTTGTGAGAGATAAATTAACTCAAAACACAAATGGTCGTGGAATAACATTTATATGCCTATCATTTAGGAAAAATATTTATAAGTGGTGAAATTGTGTTGAATATCTGTTAAGTCTGTAGTTACATTACTATCATATAAAGGAAGGTGAGACTTAACCTGTCTGTAGTCTCCTCTGAAATCTTTTAAGAAATGAAAATAGAGGGATAGAGGGAACTTGAAAACTGAAGGAACAATCTTTCCTCTGTTAATCTATTTTATACCTCTTGGCAAGCCCCGGAAACTTGGATTGCGGTTTGCTCACCGTCCTCAAGGTGATAGATGTTCCCCAGAGAACAAATGCACAGTCACCTCCTCAGTCTCTCTGGTAATATAAGAGATTTACGAAATACATGTATATATGCGCTTGTGCACATAACAATGCACATATAAATCATGAGCTTGCCCTGAAATGAAATGCTGAGGTCATGTGAGCGCCTTTCAGCCTTTAACTTAGACACTTAGGCTGCGTGCCCAGCTATGACACATACCCGTGTTTATAAAGTCAATTTCATTTCAGTTGTTAGTATCAGTTACCATCATTCCAGATTTAAAACCACCAGCCCAGGCCTTTCTCAGAGTCTTGCAGCTTCTAGTAGCTGTAGCAGGCATTTGGCACTTGGAGACACACTCCCTCATGTTGTTCCTGGACCATCTATTTAAATAGGCCTTTTCTCTTCATTTTATTACAAATTCTTGAATCCAGGGATCGTGTCTGATATTTCTCAGAATCATTAATGTCTAGTCCAGAAGTCTGTCCCAGCAAATGCTCCAAAAACATTGTTGATTGATTCAAAATGCATTTTCAATTTTATGAAACATATTTTTAGAGTAAAGGAAATATTCACTTTTGTGTTTGGAAAATAAGGTGGGTGCCTTCTTTTTAAAAAAGTGGAAATGGGGTGACATCCTAAGGGCAGCAAATTTCCACATCAGCACATATCATTTCAACATAAAATCTGAACCGAACTTCATGAGAAAAATGAGACAAAACAGAAAGAATATGAAAAACTGACAAATTTCCACTTCTTCAAAATTTGTTTCCACCATAATCAATGGAAAAAAAACAGTTGCTGGTCTTCTTTGAGAGGAGGCATGTGTGTTTTCTCTCGTTCCCTCTTCGTCCCTTTCCCTCTGCCGTTGCCCCTTCTGAAACTGAGTCAGACCAAGCCACATTTCCAGTTAGAAGTTGGTACAAGAGCCAAGCAGCTGTTCAGAGATGTCCAGGCAGAAGCAAATGGCGCTGATGGAGTTAACGGCATGACTCACTTGGGACATTCACAGCGGGTCAGCTGAAACCGGTCCTTGCTGTAAAGAGAATTTAGTCCCTTTGGGCAAACGCCCAAGAACGAGCTGAGGTTGATAACAGCACAGGGCCTCTCAGTTGCCACTGGTTGCTTTCCTATTCTCAGTTTTCAGAATTTTTTTAAAGGTGGATTTTTTTTTTTTTTTCCTAACCCGATCATGAACAGTGATGGGAAGAACAGGCTGAGCAGCTGTTGACTGTTTGAAATAACAGAGGGGAAGCTTGGTTTCTGGAAACGCTCAACACGAGTTGTCTTGCAGGCTTTGATGATGACTTTCTCATGTAAAATGATGGGTCAGAAGCAGGAAGCTGAGTGCTCTTTGTGCGCATAGGCTTGGCATGGCAAGTGTAAGACTGGGGGGATTTCAGTGAGATTTCACTCATCGAGGAGCACTTTTCTACAAAATATTATATTTTTAAATGGACTCAACTGAGCAATGATGAAAACAAAGCAAACCCATTCAGACGAAAACATATGAGAAATAGAGCACACTCACATTTTGTGAGCTTATACAACATTTTCCTTAACACAGAAGGGAATGTATAAAAATATGATAAAAACTGTTGTGTGTTTTAGCATTATAAAATATGACATGAAAGACTAATAAAGACATTTTTGGAGAAAAAATATAATTACCTGAAATGACACAAAGTTGATACAAAAACCTATTTTTAATTTTGCATTTTTCTCCAAGCTTTTTTTTTTTTAAAACCCCTTTAAAGCAAATATCTTAGATATGTTCCTTACAGGTTGAATTTTTAACAAATGTGGAATCATAATTACTGATACTAATGGTCATTAGACTGCAACCCCACTTCCCTAAAATTCTGGCATGAGATCATGGTTTCCACATTTGGATGAGATCTCATTTTCACTGAACTTATTTGGTAGAAAAATCTGATTTGGCGATTTGTGTTCACCATGATCAAGTTCCTTTTTGTGATTGGACCCGAAAGCTAGTTCTGATCGTTTCAGACCAGGCTGAAGACAAAATAAAAAATGAATTATCTTCCTTTCCCAAGAATACAACCTTTGCATTAAATAGAGCTTGGAAAAATAAATGACTGTTTATCAACCAGTACAGTTTGCTAGGTACTTTAATGCATGAAACAATTTTAAAGTGCATAGTTTTAAATGCATTAAATGATTTTTTTTCAGCTTGGCTCCTTTGAGACTATATATTCTAAGTTCAAAGCAGAAAGCTGTGCTTTCTGCATTTTCATAGAGGACTGTGGGGGTGGGGTCATAAGGGCCGAGATGGTGTTGGTGTTGCCTGCCCACCATCTACCTCATGGTAGGTGCTTAATAAATATCGGGTGAATGAATTAATTTTGACCACAGGAACTGGAGACATGATAAGAAGCATCATCTTTTCTTGGCAAAAGAGTAGATCAGTCATTACAATGAAGTAGAAGGGAAGATGGGATTTAGCATGATTTAAATCAAAATCACCGAAGCCGTTGGAAGGCAAGGCTGGTGGGGAGAGTTGGGAAAGCAAGAGACAGCTGTATGAATAACTTAGCATTGTTCTGGGCTGAATGTATTTCTTCACATGCTATCAAAGGCCGACCAAAAATTTCTCAACTGGAATAATGAAATGGAAACAGGACATCAGGCACCAGTGGGGAAAAGGCAGAAGAGGGCGAATAGTCCTCGTGACAGAAACAGATGGGTTTTAAGAATGTATCCCTTTGTTGCTGTTGCTTCTGCCCTTTTATTTGTTATATCCCATCTTGGTGTCTTCTTTTCTCATCTCTCCCTTGTTTTCATCTATAATGGGACTGCCAAAGAAAAACGACTGGTTACGTGTTAGAAACTCTTTGACATTGTCACGAGGGTGTGTATTTTCTCTCCTTTGAGCCTGTTGATCTTTCAGACTCAGTTCTGACTATTAACCAGCTTATGACGATGAGAGTTACATTGAGGCGGGCGTTGCTCTTTTCAGGTGAAAAAGAATTGCGTCATATATGTATTTCTTATCTTTGAAAAATCAGTCCTATTTTTCTATATATTTACATATATGAGATATATGTGTTATATATATGAGATATATGTGTTATATATATGAAATATAATATATACATATGATATGAGATGATCCCTCTATATATTATCTCTCTCGATATATATATATATACACATATATATAAATATATATATCTATATGCTTTTAGTGTTTGTGTGTATACGCCCATGTATGTCTGTGTATTCCTATCACCTATCTATCTCTATCTATCTATCTATCTATCTATCTATCTATCTATCTATCTATCTATCTATCTATCTATCTATGAGAGATGCTTATCTACACATTAGCACAGACTTTGGGTTTCTAAACAATCTGATAACACCAAAAAGACCTAGTCAGTGCCTACCCCATCATAAAGAAATATATATATATCGAGAGAGAGAGAGAGGGGGAGATAAATAGAACTGATTTTTTAAAAGGTAAATTAATGAAGTTTTTAGCTTACAACTATTCTGTGCATAATTTCATTTTTTTCTTTAGGCTTATTTTAAGTGATATTATTTGACATGTGCCTTTTAAGATATCCTAGTATCTTAATAATTTAATATAAAATGATAACTGTACAAATCACACTATACTATTTCTTATGGGGTAGGCACTGACTAGGTCTTTTTGGTGTTATCAGATTGTTTAGAAATCCAAGTCTGTGCTAATGTGTAGATAAGCATCTCTCATAGATAGATAGATAGATAGATAGATAGATAGATAGATAGATAGATAGATAGGTGATAGGAATACACACACATACATGGGCATATACACACACAAACACTAAAAGCATAAAAAAGTGACCTCATTGTAGAGGATATTTATAAGACATCAGTATGTTTACATTGTTTAAAAAGCTGAAATTAGAGTCCTATAGCTCTATTGTCTGGTTTTATTACCTTATTTTAATCGAAAATGAGACCAGACTCTCCTACAGGAAAATCAGATTGTCACATCTATATCAAAGGTCTGAACTCATTTTTATTAGCAGCCTGTTTCCCCATTGCACTTCCTGTGTTTGGTAATGCAAAGAGGAGAACATTGTGTCATTGTGCTGGTGACACTCCTTACGAAAGCCAGGGAGTATAGAAAGCTGGAACTGGACTTAATAATAAAAGGGGAAAAAAAATGTTTTGGTGCCACTCCCTAATCTGGAGGGCTGCTAATCTCGAAGTATTAGGTCATTCAGACTCCATGACACACAGCTCCCTCCCAGGCATCTGCTGTTTCAAGAATGCCCTGTACTTGGTGTCCAATCTTGTCTAATATGCAATCAGAATAGTAAGTTACTTGTGAGCTGATTGTTGAGATGTTTGGAATATGCTGGAAGGGTTCTCCTTTCCAATTCACCAAGCCAATGCAATGATACAATTTACAACCTGAAAAAGGAGACTGTCTAATCTGATTTCAAGTCATTATTTTTGAAACTGTGCTTATTCCCCAAATGTGTCCTTGCAGCTGTAATGTGTATTTCTAAAGACCTCAAAATGAGTTGGGAGGGAAGAGGTCAAAGAGGTTAAACCAAAGCGGAAGGCAGCATAGAGTGTCATTTGAGGGGCTATGCAATATACTGTACATTTTCAGTGTTGACACCGTCTTTCCAGCTATTGAGGTTAGCTTCAAAACCTAGAGTTGTCACTTACACCAAGTACCAGATTCATCTTTCCACACTGGGCCTCTGTTGTACCAGGAGAGCCTTTAAAATGAGGCTCTTGCTGCCTTTGTGAAATACTCCTCCCGGTTTCTCTTATAAGGAAAAAGTTAATTTTTCATAAAGACGATCTGATCTATTGATTATTATTATTATTATTATTTATTTTGTAACCAGACTTGTGTGGAGTTAGAGCCTTCCTAAATGCCTGTCCTTAATGCTGGTAAAATCGAAGTCACTCAGCTCAAATCTAGACATCCCCAGGGTTTGGAACCCCACGTTGAGAAAGCCGTGATGCACACATACCAATGGGGACAGCTGAGCAGAGGTTGTTGCCCCAATGTTTACTCCATCAACTGGAGTCATAAAATTAAGTCCCACGGCAGGGAAGGGCTTAACTAACCTAGTCAGACTGTTTACATCAACACTGCTTGAACCAGAGAAGGTAAACCAGCAGTTGACACCCTGGCTTGAGTCTCAGCTTTGTCATTTATCAGCTGTGATGTGTGGCAACACCAGCTATATTTAAATCCTGGCTGCATTTTCTTGGGCTGTGTTTCTCAAACAGGGTGACCAGGGGCTGTTGGGCCCCATTCCCAGAGTTTTGGATTCTGTAGGTCTGAGGTGAGACCCAGGGGTTTGCACTTCTGGTGGGTTCCCAGGTGACGCTGATGCCATCGGTCCAGTGACCACACTTTGGGAAACACTGAGATTAAGGGCGGCGGGCTTAATCTTTTTGGTTTTGAGTTTTCTTCTCTGTGACATGGCAATGATCATAACACACATGTCACAGAGCAGTTTTAAGATCAAATAACGTGACGTAGAATCCTATGCGGCCTATTGTATGAATTAAGCAGTTGTTGTTGTCACTGTTGATAACAATGATTGAAAATTCTGTTTTACGCTTATAGACATAAACTAGCTGTATATGGGGAAAACTCGTATCAAGCACACTATTAAGTGAAACTATCCAACAGTACCGAATATGTAGGCTTAGGAAAACACACTGTGCCTTTTGGGTTTTTAATAAAGGCACTTGGCCATTGTAAAATCTCTTTGGGAACCAAAGGCCCTTTGAAAGCTGTGGGAATGCACTTGGGATTGCGATAGACCTTCTCCCACAAAGATGCTCACACACATATGTACATGAACTTGTGTTTGTGCCGTGGCCGCTTTGGGACCCCAGGTGAGGACATTGATGTAAGAGCTGCCTAAGCAGGAGGAATGGTGGACATGCAGGAAGCAGTCAGCATCACCTTTTCTTCATTTTCATCATTTAAACGATGCACAATGATTTCCGTTCTCTCTGATGACTTACCTTGAAGTGTGCAGGATACAAAAAATCCTGTCCTGGAGTCAAGCACACCGTGTTTCAAGGCCAGCTCGGGGCTGTTTAGACAGCTGCTAGGACCTTGGGCAGGACCCTGACCCTCCCTGGGGCTTAGATTCTTTAACCAATTGAACGGAATATCTCACATCACTGCTGAATTATCAGGTACCTTTTTCCTGTGACTGAACTCACAGGACTGCAATTCTGTAAACTCAATGTGCTCTCTTTGCCGTAGATCCCCTGATATGTTAATTTTGATGCTTTGCCATTTCTCCCTGAGCTCATTGGGGACATCTCGTGTTTATTCTCACCTGCATCATTAGCATATTCTATTTCATCTCCAGGCCTCTGCACATGTGTTACCCCAGCCTGGAACACTTTCCTTCCTCCTTCGCCCCCTTTTCTAGCAGCCTGCCCCTCCCTCAGCGCCCCTCTCTGGACTTCCCAACCTGGCGTCACGTTCTCCTCCAGGTTACGGTTTAGATTCAGTTTCTCTGAGAAGCCAGGATTGGGCTACTGCTCCCGGTGCCATGTGACCCCACAGCACTCAACCCCCTCATTGCATCCTGCTGATGCACTGACTGGATGGGACGCACATGCTCCTGCATCCTAGTTCTCTTACTTACTGACTATGACCTTGAGTGAGTTTCTTTGCTGAACCCAAAATTCTTAATCCACAGAATGAAGAGAGTAGATAGTTACCTCGCTGGGCTGCTATGAGGATTCAGTAAGAAAGTGCACAGTACCTGGTTCACTGGTCATAAACGGTTGCTTCTGTCATGACCAACTCATTACCATTGTTAGACAGTCTTTCTACAATGTAAGGCATCTAAAGTAAACTTTTGGAAAGTCATGGACCATGGGCAAATCATAGTGGAAGGTTATGGAAGACTTGGATATGATTTTGGTCACAAAGCAGTTTCATGTGCTTTCTGTCAGTAATTCTCAGTCCTCTCATGCTTCAAAATCACCTGGGGATGTAAGTCCCGCCTCCTTCCCTGAATCCTGAGCGTTAGTCAACTGGTCTGGGGCAAGGCCTCGCCCTCCATGTCTACAAATGCTCCCAGATGAGTCTCACAGGCAGCGAGGTTGGGAGCCACTGTTTAGGGCAGCCTACAAGCAGTGGAAGAGAGTCCATCCACTGATGGAAGCCATAGTGGTACCTTGAGAGAAGTTGGGGTGTGGAGGTGAGAACAGACCACCACCTTTACATACAGTTGTGTACATGTCCACAGCTGGGACCACCAATAAAACATGGGGAAAGTCAACTTGGTCTGAACTTTTCACTGACAAGAGTTTCCAAGTGCCATCTCAGCCATGAAAGCGTGGTCAGTGTGAGGCCAGATACACCTATGGTAACAAACAAGTTGCACCTCAGATGCTCACGTAGCCAAAAGAGGTGAGTGATGGGGCAAGATTAGTCTACAGCTTCCATTCGATGTTGAAAATGGTGAACCTACAGTGACCTTTGGTTTTGGCATAATTGATGCTAAACTGCTGTTTCTGGGCGTAATGACCCAACAGGTCCAGTGACCTCGTAAGCCTGGCTCTAGTTCTCAGTAATGAAAGTGAGGCCTCAACTCGGTGGAGGTTATGGCACCTCATAGCTGTATCGAATTAGTTAAATATGTTTTATTTGCCTACGGCACGTGACTCAATATTAGAACAATCCATCAAAAGACAGTTCCAGTACACTGGGAACCGGCAGCAGTGTTAAGATACAGGATTTGGTGCAACATTTGAAGCTCGACATGGTTATCACATTTGTATAGTGTCCAGAGCTAATAGGAGGTGACAAATCCTGTCATAAGTCAAACATCATTCTCTACTTTTGCTCATGAGTGCTAAACAGAATTTGGCATAATCAGCAGTGAAATAAAATCTCACTCTAACAAAAAAATTTTTATTCTCCCAAGTTCACTATTCTAGTTAAATACATGATGATGTATATAACAAATTAAGAATATATATGTAAAGACCAGACATAAGAAAATAAGTCAATGTAAACAAAAATGTATCTTTTAAGAAGAGATATGAAGTATTTATTTCAATTGTGGCAAACAAAGATGGCTTCTTTTTACCTACACAGTAATTCTTACCCTTCCTGATAATAATGGTAAGTCATATTATAGCTAGCCTTCTCAATCTACTGTCATATACGTAGATTATGGCGGAAGTTAATTTGGACCAGGCCTTTTCCTCTTTTTGTGTAGCTGTTCCTAGAGAAGCAGCCCGTAAGGAAACACCATAGCCCATCCCGGTTTCCTGTGGTACAATCACTATCAATCCTGGCAGTCAAGACTCATAAAACTCAGATGGTGAATGAATTCTTGCACCCAACAAGCACAGGATATACCCGACCAGCACCCGGCGGTTCTAGGCATCCTGGAGATCAGATGCAAAACGGTAGCACAGACGTGTGACTCAGTGGTGATCAGGAAAGTGGCTCAGGAAGGAGAGTATTTAGACCTTCTGTGCGCCTCTGCAGCTTAGAAGTTGAGTGTTTTCCCTGAACCGAGATCAGAGCCTCGCCCAGCCTTGCTTGCAGGTTATTTGAGAAAAGAAACTGGTGCTTTGTTTTCTAAAATCCAGGTTTTTGTAGATAGATGAGGTTAAACTCGACTGTCCCTTAAACATTGGTTTACCACATGGTTCTGTCCTCTGACCTCTGATCTTTTTATTCTGCGTATTTTTCCTGGATGACCTCATCTCAGACCTTGACTTTCCCTCCCCTTTGAATGCTTAAAGCCCTTCCTCCTTCCAGCCCAGGATTTGGAGGTCTCAAGGTCACCCCATGTATCTAAAACAGGCTTTGTTGCAGTCACCCCGTGCCCTCACTCATCCTCCTAGCCTCTCCTTCCTCCACTCACGCCACTCGACTGCCTGCGACACACTCCCTGCCTACATGCTTTCCCCAGACATTTTCGGATGTCACCTCTACAGTGCGCCCTGTCTGGACCACCCTGTCTCACAGCTCAGTCTCTCCCCCCCAATCCCCAACAGTCCTGCTCCCACACACCTTGCTTTGCATTTCCTTCGTGCCATAGTTTAGTAGGCTGAATAATGCCCCCTGTTTAAAAAAAAGATAGTTGTGTCTTTTTCACTGGAATCTGTGAATGTGTTACCCTCTACAGCAAAGATTGCAGATATGAATAAATTAAGGATTTTGAGATGGAGAGATTATCCTGGATTATTTTGGTGGGCCCTTAATGTAATCACGAGTATCTTTATGAGAAGCAGAGAGAGGACGAGAAGGTAAGGTGACCCTGAGGGTAGAGATGGGAAGGATGTGGCCATACGCCGAGGAATGCCCAGCACCACGAGAGCTGGAAGAGGCAGGAACGAATTCTCCCCCAGAGCTTCCAGAGAGAGCACAACCCTGCCGACACCTTGATTTTGGCCTAGTGATACTGATTTTGGACTTCTGGCCCCAGAACTGTGCAAAAATACATTTGTTGTTTTGTACCATCCAGTTTGTGGCAATTTTGTTACAGCAGCCAGAGGTCGCTAATACACATAGTAATTGTAACCTCCTATCACACTTAAAAAAATTGTTTCTTCATTATGTTTATGGTGTATATGATTAGTCTCTCTTCTCTAAAACAAAACTCCATGAGGTACAGAGTTTGGGCTGTTTTGTCCCTGATGTACCTCAAGTGCCTAGAACAGTACCTGCACATAATGGGCACTAACACATTCATCGGGTAAATAGTGAATGAGTTGTCTCCATCTGCCCTCATCCACCTATCTTCCCACAACCCCACAAATCTGTTTTCTCCCAAATTGCCTATTTTGTGAATGTCATCCCCATCTCCTCACACTCCTCAAGTCCTCCCTGTCCCTCGTCCCCTCCATCCGGCCAGTGGCCACATCCCATCCACTCTACCTCTTAGCTGCCTCTCAGTTCTCTCCTCCTCTAATCAAAGTCCCCAGCCATGGCCTTGGTTCAGTCTCTCATCATGTCTTTCCTGGGTTGAGACAGACTCAGCCATTCATGGTTATCTCTACCCACAGTGCCTGCTGCCAGGAACCTCATTCTGACTCCTGCTCACCTCCCCAGCCCCCGACCCTGCACAGAATGTAGATGCATTCCTGCTGGACTGGATGCCAGAGAATGCTTGCACCCCTGTTCTTCCTCCCCTGGGAGCTTTCTGTGCTCACGCTGTACTCCGTGTCCTCCCGCGGGCTCTGGCATCCGGGGACCCCAATGCCAATGCCTGCTCTGTGGTTTCCTCAGCTGTCATATGAGTGCAATGACTTTGCCTCTATGTCAGAAGTTTGCTGTGAGCCTTAAATGAACCAATGTGTGTGGGGTCGATTGATCATAAAATGTTCCCAATTTTCCACCCTCCCTGTTTCCCTGTCCCTTTGCAATGTGCCTATACAGCTTCTCCCATCAGGAAGTTGTGTATGTTCTCTTGACTCCTTTCCTCTTTGTCCCCCTCGATTTCCCGTGTCTTGCTCTGTCCAGTGGAAACAGCAGAAGTAGTACTGTGCCAGTTTGCTGCCTCTCAAGGAACGCTGCCGCCTCCATGTGCACGAGGCTGGCTGGCTGAGGGAGACTGAGGCAGCCCTGCCTGTGTCCCGCCAATCCCCCCACATGTGCAGGAGCCCAGCCTAGCTCACTGGCACTGCTCACGTGCGTCACAGTTGACCACAGATGCATGACTGAGTGTAGCGTATTCCAGGAGAACCATTTGGATGACCCATAGACTGGTGAGCAGAAACAAGTGCCTATTATTTTAAGCCATTAAGTTTTAGAGGATTATGCAGCAATAGCTAACTGACACATGGGCAAAGAGCAAATGTTAACTATTGTTATTAATTCATAGTAAGATAGAGTGTTCCCACTCCAGCAAGCATTTTCCGTCTCTTTCCAAAGGGCCTGTCACTTTGAGTCCCATGGCACTCTGTTCATAACTTGCCCTCTGTGTCATCTCTATTGTTTCACTTATCGCCTTGGCATTAGTACTATTTGTATATTATTTGTATGCAAAACAGTGTGTTGTAATACTCAGTGTCACAGGCTCTGGAGCCAGGCTGCGTGGGATTATATCCTGACTCCACCATTTATTAGCATATGACCTTGGCAAGCCTTTCATCTATCTGTGTTTCAGTTTTCTCATTAGTAAGATGGGGATAACGATACTATTTCTACTTCCTAGAATTGTTGAAGAATCGACTAAATTAAAGTCTAGAAACTTCCAGGTATGTACACTTTTTTTCAGTGAATGGAGAAAGAAGAGGAGGAGGAATTTGGTTCTCCCATAAAAACAGTTGCCTTCTCAGAAGAAGGCTTCCTGTCCTTCTCATCTCTATGTTGCTAAATTTAACACAGTACCTAGCACCCAGTAGGGTCTGAAAAAACAGTGAGCATCTGTCTTGAATGAATAACTATATACATTTAAGCCAGGTCCGTCTTGTCAAGAATGGTTTGGGTTTTCTGTTGGTTTTGTCTAATTTTTTTTTTTTAGCACTTAAAGAGAAACTCACCGAAGAATGGTTACTGTATTACTGAAAATTCTTGTTATAGGTGCAGATCAGTTTTCTATTGCTGCTGGAACAAATTACCATAAACTAAGGGGCTTAAAACAGCTCATAGTTGTTATATTACAGTTCTGCAGGTCAGAAGTGCAATACAGGGCCTCCGGGGCTAACGTTCGGGTGTCAGCAGGGCTGCATGCCTTTCAGGATGCATGCCTCTCAGGTGTGTCTAGAGGCCCCCTACCTGCAGTCCTCAGCTTGTGGTCCCTGCATCCGTCTTCAAGCCCAGCAGAGTTGCTTCTCTCTGACCATTCCGCTTTAGTCACCTCTCCCTCCTCTCACAACCTGGAAAGGCTCTCTGCTTTGAATGAGCCCTGTGATTAGATTGGACCCCCCTGGATAATGCAGGCTCATCACCCCATCTCTTGGTCTTCAACTTAATCAGAGCTGCGAAGTCCTTTTTGCCATGTTTAAGGTACCGTGTTTACAGGTTCACGGGTTCTAGACATTGTGATGTGCAGTTCCTTGAGAGGCCATTGTTCTGCCCACCACAAGAGATGACAACATTGGTCAGCCCTCCAAGGATGATCACACCTCACCAGGAAAGCAGCTGGAAGAACTCTTGAAGATCATTTTGTCCAACCACTTTTGGGCACTATTTACATCAATGCAGTAGGAGTGGGGTCGCTCAGAGTTGTGCGAGCTCAGCGGGGTTACCAGAAATAGAAAGAGTAACTCAGAAGGGGCTTGTTCAGTCTTCCGTGGCATGATATTAAGCTTCCATTTTGAATTTGCAATTCTCAAAATATGTTTGTTTGTTTGTTTGTTTGTTTGTTTGTTTTGTTTGTTTGTTTGTTTTTTGGTAACTGATTAAAATTTTTAAAAATCCATTCAAAAAGTCCTTCTAAGTCCTGCCCAGCTGGCAGAAAAGATCAGTTTACCTCTGACAGGTGTAGTCCAAAGCACTGTTTCTCAAACTATGTTCCAAGAAAGTACTTCAAGATTTTTATATTTAATTCAATTTTCATGTAAAAATATTTCGAACCCATACAACTCTACAATAAAAATGAGCACTCATATATGTTATCTGCTGAATTTTGATACACTGATTATTACTTTATTCTGTGACAGTCATTGGTTTGGGCCTAACCTCAAACTGAAGAATCTCCAGCCATGTTGATTTAATGGGAAAGGGTCCTGACACTACAAAGCAGAGTTTTTTTCTTTTTTTTAAGAGAGAGAGAGAAAAAGAGAAAAATTGATCTTTCATGGCTATTTCTGTGTC
This sequence comes from Rhinolophus sinicus, assembly GCF_057876585.1. NCBI lineage: Eukaryota > Metazoa > Chordata > Mammalia > Chiroptera > Rhinolophidae > Rhinolophus > Rhinolophus sinicus. The sequence continues at coordinate 8,451,353 of NC_142517.1, forward strand.
ATGAGTCAAAATTTGTTCCCTCTTGTGCACCAAACAACAACCAAAAAAAAAAAAAAAGGAAATAAATAATATCAGCAAGCACTCATGAGGTATTTATTACATGCCAGGCACTGTTGTAACATTTTATTCATGCACAAATATCAATTTGTGTAAACTTTGCAATAATCCTATTAGAAAGGTACCCTTTTACAGAGGAGGCAACCAAGGCATGGGGAGATGCCGTGGTTTTCCTGAGGCCAAACTGCTGATAAACAGCAGAGACCTTGAGGTTCTACCGTCTGCTTTTAACCCCAACACTGCCAATATTTCGTTACAGTTCTGATTTATCAGAACAGCCTGCATCATTCTCCCAAACTGACCTTGAAGTAAGTAAATATAATTGTTTAGGATTGGAGGAAGGGGAGAAAGGATTCTAGTTTTTCCTGCCCAATTAAGTGAGAGATAAGTATAGGAGTCAACCCCATGGAGATGAAAGTGTAGCATCATTCATCATTGATGGACAAAAGCTAGCCTGAAGTTTGTTATTGTAACAACTTAATGTTGTGCCCAAGAGCTGGGTTTACCCACCCACCAGGGAAGGCATGGGGCAGTTGGGGACAGGCCTTCCCTGCTGGGCTAAGTTGGTGACAAGGCAGAGAGCCGGCAGACCCAAGAGAGCAAAGGCAGGCTGAGGCTCAGTCGTGCCTGCCCAGGTCCATCTTCTCCATCTCCCAGCATCACCCACTGAATCTGGAAGAGGTTAGAAGAGACATTTAACATGGAGCCTTTGGGATGTCTGTCCATGTTAAAACAAGTGGAAGGGGAAGAGAGTCCTCCAAACAATTACAGAGTAAAACTTACTAAATACAATTTTAATCATAAAACCCACCTAGGTGTAGTACATATCAGAGTTCTAGGTGACATTTTTGTTTGAGAGAAAAATGTGGTCCATTGCTAAATACATTTGTAAGTCATTCTTCTGAGCAGATACAAAATAGGTTATATTCTATTTCAAAACACTTAATTTTACCTTTTTCCGAAGGATCATTTAGAAATTTTAAGAAAATCCTGTTCTTTTCAGTAAACAGCTACACTGATTGATTCAAGACACCATCCCAAAAATTTGACTCTAGCTGATTTCTTCTCAGCCCACGGTATTGTCTCTGTTCCCAGGGCCAAGCAGTAACTGATGCATATTTATGTTTTTATAAATGTTGGAATTTCAAATGACTGCTGAGGAGGATTGCCGAGTGCCAGAATATTACATAAGCCCAAGATGACACTTTCTCATTCTTTGAGAGTAAAGGACTCAGTCAGTAGTTGAGAAACTCATCTGCCCCTGAGAATCACTCTGGCTGCTTTTTAATTAGCAAGGAAGCCTGGGCCACAGCCCAGACTCACCTAATAATCAGAATCTCAGGAGGCAGGGCCTATGAATCCATCATTTTTAAACACTCCTACCAATCATAGGAAATAAATTGAATAAAAGATACTAAGATAGAATTCAACACATTTTGAAAATAATTTGTAGATTTCAAAGCAAAATCACCGAGATTAAAATAACCTAAAGCAGTTTATCGAAACCTCTATGCTCTGGAGGAAACAAAAGCAAGAAAGGCAAACGAAATAAAAGCTCAGGGGCCGTGACAGAGAGAGTCCCCCGCAGTGGTCCAGATGTGAGTTTTTACCCAGGTCCACACTCAGAGTTGCCTGCCTGGGGGAAGACACCCACGGTCAAATGTAAGTCAGAAAAGGGGCATCTGCAGCTGATTCTCCTTCCAGGCCACTCACGGGCAAAGTCCTGTGGCAAAAAGCCACCCAGGTACCTCTTTAAAATTCCTGTCACCTACAAGCATTTATTTTCTGCTCTTGGATGTTGAGCCTCGTCCGGGAACCGTGTGGACATACGGGAGTTCCTGTCATTCATGCTTGTACCCTAAGTGGAGGGCTCCAGGGTGCAGGACAGGACCTAAGCATCGGGGATTCCAAGCTATAGACCTGGTTCTTCCAGAACTCAAAATACAGTGAATGATTTTATCGAACTGGAGGGGAAAAAGATATGTCCTTCAAAGCTGCCTGTAAACGTGTAGGTGCCAGCATGCAGTGAGTGAATTTTTTACTTGTGGGAAAGGGATATTTTATTAATCAAGATATTCATTAACTATCACATGAGTTACCAATGAACAGAATTAGAATACAATGCAGTTGTTTAAGGAGCATAATTTAGTCTTTTGATGAATCAGAAGGCATATGCGCTTCTGCGCCATCAGTTAGAGTTACAGCAGTGACACTCTGATAAGCATATTCATTATTTAACATATCAACCTAATTCATTAATATATTTATCTAATTAACAGTCTGGCAAAACATCCTTAATCAGTGTCTGATCTACAGGTTGCATATTCTCACCATATGCTGTTGGATATATTGCATAAGATATTTTAAACCAATGCATCCATGAATAAATTGAATCATGACTCCAGTGGAGAATGCTAGGGTAAGGACTGAACCTCAAATGAACCCAACAAATACTGGGAGGGGACTGAGAAGGAGGAAGGATGTTTGGAGAATCACAGGGGAACAGTCCCTTGATACCGATCTTATTTTCCCAGACCCAAATGCCAGTCTTCCAATGTGACTGACTCACTGGCACTCTGAGCTAAGCGAAAACAAGTTTTTTGGGTTGGATGGTTGGCACATTGGGCACATCAGGTGAGCCCTTTGACAACGTGCTGAAAGATAAAAAGTATCCTCAGATTTTTCAAAAATTATTTATGGCTCACATGGATCTAGTTTTGGCACATACCCCTCAGTTCAACCCAAGGTAGAACAGCCAGAATCTTACGTGTCAGTACAGTGGAAATACACCCTGAGTCAGCTAATTATTGCATGTTGCTGTAGCAAATAGCATACCTAGGCTAAATTTGTAAAGCAGGAGCTACCCACATGTTTTTTGGCCCAGTCTGGGAACCGGAATCTATTTTCCTCAAAATGAAAATATCTGTACTGTTTTTTTCAGATTGCAAAAATCATAGTGTGACTTATAAAATCCCAAATGATACAGTGACTGTATAGCAGGGAAATCTCCTGAGACATCACTAGTCAGAGATGAGCAGTTAAAAATTTGGTAAACATCTGTCTAGACACATCTCTATGCATATATAATTTTATGTAAATGGAATCATATAGTTCATTAACTTGCTTTGTTACTTAACAATATTGCCGTCATCTTTCTATGTTAATAGGTACACATTTACACCATAGTTTTGGATAACTTCCTGGTATTTAGTTTTATGGCTGTATCAACATTTTATTAACTATTCCCCAATTAATAAATGTAAAAGTTGTCTTCAGTGTTATTAACAATGTTTTAATAATCATCCTCATATGTACATCTTTATGAATGTATCTGCTTTTCTCCTTAGGACCAGTTCTTAATGGTGGACTTGCTGGGTCAAAGGGTACACATATTGGGAAGGCTTTGGTTCCCTATTGTCAAACTGCCCTCCTCCAAATGTCATCCCAACCGACTCCTCTGCTAGCAGTGTTGGAAAAACACGAGGACATTATTTCTAATAATCAGGCACAGTCCCCCTAACTCAGGTGTTATTTTAACACACCAAGATTTAATGCCGGCCTTCATGAAACTAACAAATTGTTTTGTTGAGGGTGACTGGATTTGAACTCTGGAATGAAATCTCCCTACCCTCTGCCATCTATAAGGAGCATAGAGGCCCAAGGGTAGGTATCCAGTTCATCGTCACTGAGATTCTGGCCAAGAGAAGAGAAGGCAAGCTCCTCCTGTGGATCTTGCCCGCTCCGCCCAGGGGAACTAGATTCTTGATCCCAGCTACTCTTTCTGGTCAAGTGCGGTCCCCCATCTTTGCGTGTTGGGGCCTCTTTAGTACAGCAGTTCTGCCTCTGCTTGTCAGTGGCCTGAGTTCTCTTTCCTGAGCATGGTCTCTCCACCGTTCTGACATGTACTGTCTTTGTGGCCAGGGCAATGTGAGAGCTTCTAAAGCTGTGATGATAGAAAATGGCTTCTTCCTGTTTGAAGTTTGGCACAGACATTGATCTGCCATGTGTACAGAACTGTGGTTCATCCTTTGCAATCTGTTTGTGTTCATTGTGTGTGTAACATTGGGACCTTTTTTATTGGACACACATTTTGCTGCAGCAACCATCAGCCCACAGCTGTGACCTGGTAGCCTCTCACCTTGGCTGAACTGATTATCTCTTGCTTTCTGGGTTTAGTTCAAAGGTACCTTTGGATGGGCATTTTCTTCCTCCATTTCCCTCTGTCCACTGTCCCATTCCTGTTCCTTAGAATCTTTTCCTAAAACAAACTATGTATAAACCCTCATCTCAGGCTCTGTTTTTTGGAAGAAGCAAAGCTAAGCTATTGCCCAACATACTGCCATGAAGTGACGTGCTTAAATTAGTAGCAAACTTTTCCCTTTAAACAAACCATTGATGCAAAACGCACCAAGCAGCTCTTCTTAAAGCAAAAAATTGGCATTGACTTACTTAAAGGCTACAAGTGTTCTAGAAATACAAGCCCAAGGCTCTATTGAGAAACCCAATGACAAATTGGACCAACAGTTATAATTCAGTTTTGAGAAAATAGAGATAGAATGACACACTTCAAAATTATTTCAGTGGCCTTGTTTTAAAGAAGTTTAGTTCTAGAATACATAATAGAGGGCCTCATTAGCTATACATACATAATGGCTAATTTTCAAGTAGCTGCCTTGGCTAAGTAAATTAGAATCCTTTATGCTTTTTAAGAAAGTAAAATTTTATTAAAAGATTTTTGTTTATATTCTTCATTTCAAGACACTATCCCAAACACAAGTTGTTTTTCTTTTTGTTGCTGTTTTTTTTTTTGTAGACAAAGATATATAGTCTTGAATTAAAAAGCTCCAAAATAGACTCAAAATACAAATGAAAATATTTATTTCCTCAACAAATTGTCACTGTGCTAATAAAAAAAAAATAAAAAAAATGACTTCCCACCAACAAAGCATAACCCAAGTTTCTATGACAAATTTTACTGACTCTACTCTTCAAAGACTAGGGAGGGAAAGACATACGCTGATATATTCATGAGCATCTTTGTTCTGTCCTGTGATCAGTTTTAGAAGTCCTAGTTATAGGCTCTGGACAATTCTTTTTCCCTCCAGTTTTAATGGCACTATTTTAATAATTGCCAACTCCAAATAATATTAGATATCTAAAAACTCTTCAATCAAAAAGCTTTCTACAAATCTCTGGACTAGGCAAATCATAGAGTCAGAAAACAGATTAGAGGTTGCCAGCGACTGAGGGCACGGAGGAATTGGGAGTGATTGTTAATGGGGCAGAGGCTTCCTTTGGGGAGGATGAAAATGTTTTAAAATACTAAACCAGTGAATATACTAAAACCACTGAAATGGACACTTTGAAAGGGTGAATGTATTGTATGTGAATCATATCTCAAAAAATTGAAACTTAAAAACAAAGAACTTTCTAGAAGTCATTGATATTTTTCCCTTGGAAAATTTTTTTGAGCAGTTGTGTTCATTCTTTTGCTTCTGCTCTTTCTCCTGGAGAAGAGGGTGAGCAGGAGGCCCCCACCTGAGTTCCCCCAGGGTCACGGGCAGTCCTGGCCTTTTGCTATGTTATGTTACAGGAGGGCAAAGCGTGCTTTGGACCCCAAGTCGGAAGTTTAACCCCTGTGAACCACCCAGTTGGACACCGCCATGGTACACTGCACATTTTATCAGTCTGACTATCAGGAAGCTTAACTACATTACTTCCTTCATCCAGATTGTTGATTTTGTGCTGTCATGAATAGCAGGGCTGCAAAGAGGACAGCAGTAATTGTCGCTGGGACCTAATCCCTCCCATGAGCCACTGAGCACCAGGGCTACAAGTTAATAGTCAGCAGAGGAGTCATGGTGGCTTGGCTTTTTATTCACAAGGAAGAAAACAATCCCTATTGGCAGCTGAAGAGACAGCCCCTCTGGGGACCAATTATTCTGTAACACTGTAGCAGGCTGCTGCCAGCCCCGCTGGGAGCGACTCCACTGGGCTTCCCTCATGGAGACCAGGCTGGTGCTCCAGACACAAGTTGTTCTTCATGTCAAAACTGCCGTTAATGACACAATTAAGTAACTAGGGACCACAGAGAAGCTCTTAATTAGGTAAACACAGCTCTCTGAGAAACGATTGCCCAGTTTTTGGCCAGCCATTGCTGTCAGATGCTAGAAGATACACACGCTGTGGATAAATGAAGAAGCATTTTAAGGACCCAATTTCTGCCTAATTATTTCTTCTTATTTTGTAGTAGAGGATACTTACTGTTTTGTTAGAAATAGTGTGGGCTGCTCCCTTTTCGGAATGTATATCCTTTAGTTTTGCAAAAGGAAATGGATAACATGGGGAGGAAAGAATCGCTAAACATTCTCCAAGCTATGGAATGATTTGACCGTACATGACCATCTTTTGGAATCTGCAAACAACTGGTGCAGTCTTACATTGACCAAACTAAATTCGCACACATTTAGATTATTTCCTGTTCAGAACCTCCTCCTCCGCTTGCTCCACCATGTGCTTCAATGTTTGTTTTCCTCATCATGCTTAGATTATTTTTATTATCAGATTATACTTTAGGGCTGTTGAAGATATATGGCAAACTTTTTTTTTCTACCATCCATTGGCTATATTTTTATGAGCTCCGTTTTTACCAGGAAGTTGGTAGGGCCACGTCCCACTGGCAGGTTGGAACAGGAAGATCATACATGATTTTACAAAGCACTCTTCCCTTACACTCCCTTTCTCTCGCACTGTTTGGATTTTGGTATTCTTTTACACATTTTTGATATGAACACCATCGTCTCACTTTAAGGAACTCAGTCAGACCTTCTTAAGGGTCCCACTGGTTGTCAGTGATATTTTCTTTCTTTGATAAACAAACCTGGAATTTCAGTTAATGTATCTTTCTGTATTACAAAACGACCAACGAAAGCAGTTTTCTCCTAATTATTTATCGACCCAACTGATCACTACTCCCAAATATTTATTGTTAGATAATAATATTTATGGGAATACTATGCACGTACATTTTTATCTTTTTTACCATCTTCATTCCTATATCAGATGACCTGAATCTCTCTCCTAAAATTGAAGTTCAGGTGGTCATATAGCACATGTGGAAACATCAGCACAATTAGATCGCTTGTGGATGGGAAAATAGGTGGTGAAGACCATATTTATTAAGTGGTAAAGACATTAGAGTGGCCATTTGACCATGGTTATCTTATTGTATACTTCTCAACTGCATTCTTTGCACTAGTTTTTTGTGCTTTTATTAATTTGATCTACTATCTATAAAGTTAAGATCATTGGTGGATGAGAGAAGGATCTTTGCTTCCCACTCGCCTGTGAACCTCACTCTACTTTCCCTTTAATGTTCCTGCCATGTGGCCAGCTCCTAGAGACCGCCTTCCCCATCACCACCCTCTTCCATGACAACCTTTGTGGCTGAAGCACAAGTCTCTTTTCTACCATCCAGCTGACTCAACTGACAACCATCTGTATTCACAGTTACCTACCAGTTCAGCTACCACCCCTGTGGTTCATGCCCTTTGTCCCCAATGGAGCTTCCAATACCTTCCCCTTTCTGCTTCATTTTGTTTTTCCCACTTGATACTCCTCAGCCCTGTTCAGCTGACGTTCTGTGGTCAGACACTTCAACTTTGCTCTCACGCTCAACCCCGAGCCTCAAGGCCCCTTTCACCTACCCTTGGGCCTGCTGTGCTGACCACAGTCCCAGATTACTCCCAAAGCTGGCTTTTCAGTTCTTGGTTTGGGACTTCAGAGTGTCACTGAAGAAAATCACAGGCATTTGCAGATCTGACCCTTTCGTGTTACATCTTGGTTCCAATCCATAAATCTTTATTTCTTTCAGCTGCAGAGCTTAGATATGTTACCCAAAGAAGCTCTGGAATGTTTTTCCTCTTTTGAACCCCCAATCTTAATTAATACCACCTCATGCCTTTTGCTCATTTAACAATTTTGACTAGCTCCCACTACGTACGCTCTGAATGAGTATGTGGATGCCGAAGGTACTAGAATAAAGAAACCAGACCCTGCACCTCCCTTCGAAGAGTTTATAGTCTAGTGGTGGTGGTGGTAGGGTTATGGAGAGGACAGGTTAGTGCGTAGACCTTGTGAGAGAGGGACGTGAAAGGGCATATGGAAGGGGAAACAACACGAGACTCTGGGCCCCGAAAGCATTGGGCAGTCATTTCACCTTCTTTATTTGGTGAAATCAACAGCATCCAACGTGAGTTTCTTTAGTTAATTTCTTCCAACTATCAAATAATTTCGTTCTCTGGTTCCATCTTTAATTCCATTTCAAACTCAGAGAAAATGCTGTTCATTCTTCATGACAAGTCCACCTTTTCATCTGCTGTCTTAATGCCACTCTCTCCAGCTTACTCAGGGACACCACCATATAAATCATCACTCTTTATAGGATATGAAATATCTCTTATCCCACTGGCTTTTTCCCTTTGCCTTCAAATCTACACAGGTGCCCTCAATAATGACTAAACCCTGCTGCTCATCTTTACAACAGGCTTTTTTCTCCACCAAGTACCCAGACTCTGTCTCCAGTTCTTCACCCCATTTACCTATTTTCCTATATTTTACATGAATATTAAATATTTCATATGTGCAAAAGAAATAAAGACTGGTACAATAAAATATAGTTTATTGATTAATTAATAAAATTAATTCGTAAAATACTACAATACTTTTATGTTTACTATCAAGTTAAGTGTTAGAAATTAAGCATTACCCAGTCAGTTTTACCTCCTGATATTCTCTCCAGGGCTCATGGAAAAAGCCATTCTCTGCATTTGGCATTTCTCACCCCCATGCATTTGTTTATATCTCTACATGCTTATTCTAAAACACAGCAAAGTATGAATTTGCGTATAAACTCCACATACATGGTACCACGCCGATGTACCCTTCTTCAAATTGTTATTTTCACTGAACACTTTGAGCGAAAATACTTTTGAGATTTATCCACGTTGATGCATACATTTCACTCCTAAATTGTAGTCCATTGTTTTTACATGCCTGTCCTTGTGCACATAAACATATGTACATACATACGTCCTGTTTGTAATCCATTCTCTTGGTGTTAGAAATTTAGGTATCTTAAAAATGTCTACAGTCTTTGGTCGTGAATATTCTTTGTGTGTCTTCTTGTGCACAAGTGCAAGAGTTACTCTAGGGTAGAGATGTGGAGTGGAATTTCTGGGTTGTTTACGTGAATGAATGGAAACAACAGTGTTATTGCCACCTTGATCACACATCCCCTTGAAAACATGGAACCCACTGTGTGGCTGTAAAAAAAAAAAAAAAAAAAAAAAGAGAGAGAGAAAGAGAGGAAATATCATGATGGCTTAATTAAGGCGGACACAAAACACACATTTGCAAACCTATGTGTGATAGTCGCTGTACCTGACTTCCATAGGTTGAAAGACATGGAAACCCGAAAGCTAGACTTCAGAATTCAGGTTTCCAGCTAAGATATTTTCCATTTGAAAATACTGCTCATGCATTAGCTTTTCAAATGCCTTTTCTCATCTCTCTGTCTTTTTTATTTTAACAACCAGAGCAGTCTTTTCTTGTTGACCTAACCAATACAAGCTTGGCCAAATAATTCCAGAAGGCATGTGTGACTCTCATGGTTGGGGTCCAAGTTAGTCTAAATTAATCTGCTGTGGCAGTTTGCAAATTCCTTTCCCTACCCTGAGCAGTTTTTTCCTCTGTTCAAGTATGGTAACTAACAACTGTGAGATGGTTCTAAAACCAAAAACCACAATTGCAGTGCTTAAATTTAGGCCATTGCCTTGCATTGCCAATTTAGAGAAGATGTGGTTAAACCAACAGTCACTTCGACTGCTGACATTTCTGATGTTTTGAATTAAAAATAAAAGTCACTCTTTCTTCTATAACAAAATGAATTTACCATTGACATAAGAATTAAATAACCCATTAATCAAGATATTTCTCACCCGCTTAATAAATTGAACATCTCAACCCAAAAGCCTCATGGGATAGTAATTTGCCAATATTTCATACTTATTCTATTTCAGTGCTTCCAGTAAATATAAAGAAACCTTGTCTATTTTTAGAACTTTGCTGTTTGTGACTTTATTTGTATAACTGGCATTAAGATATGACAGTTTCTAGCTGTATTGACGACACGCTTATAGAAAAGTCAAAGCACATTGAGATGACTGGGCAAGAGGAAGATCTCCTATAGAAAACAAAGAACACTGATTTATTTTCTTCTTGCCGACACATATACACCAATGGGCATGGGACAGTATCAGCGTGAATGCTGGTGCATTAGGTTTTCAGAAGACTCCAACCTATGTTTGGAGACACGGGTTCTCTTGCACAACGTAAGCCTTACGGGGAGTTTAATGTACTCTGGATTGGGGATTATAAACAGGCAATATATATACTAGATAATTGGTGATGGAAAATAATAGCAATTGACATGCAAAAAGCAAAAGGAAGTGTTTTTAGAGGAAATTCTTGCTTTGTATTCAGGAATATAGTCAAGCAGTTGAGAGAATATTTGTAATAAAGATCTGTAGGGGTCACTTTGCATGTGAGCAGCTTCTTGATTCTGATTTGATTATTGGGGCTAAATGTATAATTCCTCATATCAATAGGAGTAATTGTGAACCTAAACCAAAATTTGATTTATCAACATTGGGTTATGACCCGAAACTCCATTCCTTCTTATTGTGACCTGAAAGTCATGTATTCATTTTAAGTCCTCTTTAGCCTGTCTTTATTTTTTCCACGGTGGCAGATGGTACAAATAGTTACAGCTCTTGAGTAATTAGGAGCAGGTGTAATAGAACCTACTGAAGACCTTCTCCATCTCCTGTATTGTCAATAACAAATGGTTAAATTGGACCCACACGTGATGTGGTAACTCTTCACATTACTTTGGTTTTCTGTTTGCTCCTTTTATTTTTCTTATAAAAGGTGGATGACATGGAAGCTTATTTTCATGCATACTTTCAGTGGCACGTTTTTCTTAAAAGCCATGAGAAGAGAGTATATTTATAGGAGTATATTTTTTAAAGTCCTGGAATTTAATGACTGAAAATAAGAGAAATGAGTTGAACAAAAAAACAAAGCTAGGTAAGTAATATTTCAGTTTCAGAAGAATGCAGAAGCAATAGAGGATTAAATTAAAAGGGTATAAACTAGTTAAGAGAGGTTTTGCTTTTAGATTAACTTATTAGGAGAGACTTGGTTTCCTTTAATGAAAAACATCATCCTTGTTCTTTAAGAGCTGACAGGCTACAGAAAGATTAACAAATTTAAAAAAAAAAGAGTATAAATGTAAATAAATGGGTTACTTTCTAAACATCACTGAACCACTTTGAGCAGTAATATTGTATAATCCTATATCCTAAATAGACATGTCTTAGTAAGAGGAGTATTTGGGGAAGAGACTAATCAATGACTGGGCATTTATGATTCAATACATGCCATTCCCTTTGCGATTGCAAGAGGAGGGTGTCAGCTAAATCTTAGGAAGCAGTGGCTCTTTGAAGTGGTCTTTCTTTTCCAGACTTAAAACCATTGCCTTGCCCCGATTGAGTCGTTTGAGAAAATGCCTTGAAAACCTTAGACGTACAGGAGCCCTGACACCAACGTCTTGACCACTTCCTAACTCAGAAAATTACATTCTGATGATCAATGCTCTCTTCTCATGGAGCTATTTTAAAAAGATTAATGACTCCGGCTGGAATCTAATTTCCTCTTAAAATTAATGCTGCAAAATTAATGGGCCAGCTGGTCACGTTTCAAAGGGTAAACAAATGGCTATCTTTGTTATGGTCGGGGTCACCGCTCTGATTCCTCGGTGACTCACAAGCCATGGGTGTACACAAACGATTGGACCTGTGGGCCGAGAAGCCACGGACAGTAATGCGGGTGCCGGGCAGGAGCAGCAGCTGGAGAACATGCTCATCGTCTTTCTTCCAGTCTATTCAATAGTCTGATTTTTCCAGGAATCCTTAGTGTTGAAGTTGCTATGGGATGGAAGCACACATGGCTCCATGAACCCCTTTGCTTTCTCAGGACGCATATTGTACGCCTGTACCCACACAACCCACTACAAGGCATTAGGGTTAGAGCTATGTTTCCCAAACCTAGCACAATGCCTACCACACTATGTGCTCCATATACATCTATGGAAAGAAGAAAGGGAGGGAGAGAGGGATGGAGGCGGGGAGGGAGAGAAAGGAAAGAAGGAGGGAAGGAAGGAAGGAATTGAAAGTAAATGTAACACCATAAATTGGAAAGCCTTTCTTCCTTCTGACTTTCATCTCCCGTTTTACCAGTGCCGTCCTGAGGATTGTCTTGGTCTCATGTATATGCTTAGAGTTGAATAACCCACCACTAAGCTTTATACATACTTGTGGTGGGGGCAGTGGGGTGCTCTGTGCACATGCCCACACTAGCTGGTGCAGAGCAAATATCGGCACGCTCACACACTCACAGGCATTACATGGATGTCAGGAGCATTCTCTACAAACAGGACAAACACTGATTTCTTCCATTTGAAGGCTTAGCCTCATCTGAAACCTCCATGACACTCTGTCGGGACACATTTCTCATGACCTTTAGCCTTCATACATTGTTGCTATTGAAGGGTCATACACTTTTGGAGGTGTTGTGTATTTGAAACTCCCTCTTCTAGATGACAAAATTATTTTCAGTAATAATCATGATTTTCTTGATTTGTTCTTTAGTTTTAAACCAAATAATTAACATTTGTAAGTAAATTAATTTCAATTTTAAAGACACTAATTAAATTCTGCAAAAGAGGTCATGTGGGAACTAAAATTTGCACTTACCAAGCAAAATTATTGTCTAGCAGTTTGCAGTCTGGTTCATTATTTTAAATTTTATATGTGAACAAAAATTCTAAATGGACACATACAAAAATACTGGAGTAACTCAAATTCTGTATACTCTACAAGCAAGTGCTATCAGCATATATTTTGAATCTGCTCCTTGAGGCAAGAATATTATCAGGGTTGAAGAGGAACAGAGCCCAACCAGTGACAAATTTACTCTCTAAACAGATTCACATAACTTAGTTCTCACAACAGACTATATTCCTGGGAGTTGTAGAATTAACTTCCCTGTAGAATACATGTCTATTAAAGAACAAGTAATAAAACTGTGCTAATTGAAGTTGATATATATATACACACACACACACACACACATATATATATGTGTGTATATATATATGTATATGTATATGTATATGTATATATATATATATATATATATGATCAAAATTCAACAGTAATTGCAGCAATTGTTTATAACAGACCAGGGGTGCACAAACTTTCTCTGTAAGTGCCACAGAGTAAATATTTTAATCTTTGTAGTCATCTGGCCTCTGTCACAACTCAGCCTTTGCATCATGAAAGAAATCAGCCATAGATAATACAGGAATGAATGACCCTGACTGTGTTCCGTTAAAACTTGATTTACAAAGACAGACAGATGTCTGGATTTAGCCCACTGGCTGTAATTTGCCAAACCTTCACTTCTACTAACAAAAGACTTTATTGGGAAGAGGAGTATTTTGTCACTGACTTTGTTTAGAATGACTGGCTATTAGTTTTATTATTGTTTTAAAATTCTCTGCAGGAAATGCAGCCCCTCATTGCCAAAGCTGGGTTGCACCCCACTGCCTGCCCTTCGCACACCACTGTCTACTTCTAATGATGGTGTAGGCCCTTGAAGGCAAACTTGATGCCCAGTTCTTTTCGGTGGCCCGAGGGTCTACCACAGGTCTTTGTACATTGACTGTGCTTAATAATTATTAATGAAATACATAAACCCAGCTGTAGCTTAGGTTTAAACCAAGACTTACATACTAATTACTTTCATATAATTTATTCAATGTACTTCTAGCAGACTTTTTAAAAAATAAAGTATTATATATACACTAGACATATCCATAAATTTCTTCCTACCACTAAGCAAGCTTCTGCAAATATTCCTCAAAAACAGGTCTGTATTTCTCACAAACACTATTTATTTATATACTTATGGGCCACTTTGTTTCAATGAATGGATTTAAAATATCCAATCTCTTCTTTTGCTTCCACTGCATCTTTTCCTAGACTCATAGCCTCCCAACCTATTCCTTTCTTGTTTTATTTGCAAACCTAATGGCTTCAGCATTTCTGCTGCTGCTACTGCAATTGTTTCATGCCCAGGTAGAAGCCTTTGTTCTTCCTTCTTTCTCTGCCCCACAGATTCATTCTCTGAGGCCAGAGCTTGCCCATGCTTTTGTCTTATAACCTTTGCCAACTGTCTCAAAGTCTTTGGCCATGGCCCATTAAGAGAACAGGTGTTGCTGTGTCACCCTCTCGTCACCCTCCATGTCCCCATCATGAGCAGGTGCTGCTTCTCAGAAAACTGACACCTGTTGGCTTTCGCCATCAGCTCCTTTTGTGAAATGTCGAGATGACATCTCCTTTTGCTCTTAAATCTCCCATTTTCTGAAGTGTCTTACTTTCTTTTCTTCGGATGTGTTTCCTCTGGTCCATCAGTTTCTTTTGCAATGTGTATGTAAATGTCTTTTTGCACGTGCTTTTCGGAGACCTAGTAGAGTAGGTCAGAAGCAGGTCTCCGAGAGCCAGCACAGTGGCCCGGGTACTAGCTTCTCCTTATTAGCTGGATAGCCTTGAGAAGACGTCCTCGCTGAGCCTCAGCTTACCTTGCCTTTAAAATGAGGACAATAATCCCTGTTTCATAGAGTTGATATGAAGATTCAATGAAATGACATATGCGAAACACCTACTCTATAACCTGGCCCCCGCAGGAGCGCAGCACACAGTATTATCATGTTATTTTAAGACCACCATGTCTGTTTGTGTAGGTTGCATACCGCATAAAAGTGTCCAGTCTGCTCTGAGGGGAGTGAGCAGGTGCTGAAAAGGGTAGTTTCTGTCATTTATCTTCCCAGATGATTCTCCATTTTTGAATCTGTCTTCCTAGATGTCTGTCTGTAGTTCAATTAATCTGCCAGGAGGGGTGCCCGTTGGGACGGTGCTTCTGTCTTTCACCTCTGATATCACTCCTGGGCTGCTCTTTCATATTCTCTCTAGGATTCCTTTTAATGGTTTTTCCCTCACCAGCCAGGCACAAACCCACCACCAGCCTCCCCCTCCCCTGGCATGGCGGCAAACGCGTGGTCTTTGTTGGGCACAGTTATGACTCAGGCAGGTTACAGCTACTGACTGTCGTGTCAGCTCTGTGCTCGGGAGAGGACTCTCATGCCTTTCTATGGCTCGTGCTTGAGTGAGATGTGAAAAGGAACAGTGTCCACGCGATCAGTGGGGAGTGCCGTGGGGGTGGGGGTGTTACACGCTGGGTTCTCAGAGCAGCAGGAGACCCGACCCCCAACCCCAGGCCTAGATGTGGATGAACCTGCCTGGAAAAAGCCATAGTTGTATTGAATCAGAAAAGTTGAAGAGGAATTGCCCAGGTAGTCAGGCAGACGACAGCTTCCAGAATGAAGGAATTTGAAATGAAAATTAAAGTTTGTATTAGCAGGGTTGTGCACCTTGCCGAGGAACAGAGCTTAGAAATGGCTTTACTAGAACTTTGGCACTTTCCACATTCACTTTCTCCAGCGTCCTTAGTTTTCATTGTTCCCAGGAGCTGGCAAGACGAGTGCTGCCATAGCCTCTGAGAGGCGAGGAAAGGGGCTCTGAGACCTACCCCACTTGGCTGAGGGCTTTGGGGTGAATTAGTTCCCGGACAGTTCGCAGCCCTTGCTTGACCTCAGCCTGCCCTTTTCTCCGGCTCTGCAAGGCTGTAACCAGATCTCTGTGGCCACTTGCAGAAGAGCCAAAACCCTGTTCCCAGAAGAAGAGACGCCAGCACCCATCGTGCAGCCTCTCCCGTCAGTGCCTTTGACCCAGTCCGCCCAGGAAAGCAGCACTTCTGAGCTCAAGCCGCCCTCGGCTTTCTCCAGGAGCCTGGGTGGGGAGGCCATTCTGTTTTAGCTTAAAGGTCATTTTCTTCCACTATGAGGAAGCCCAGTGGACATTTCCCTTAGTGATTTCACCACTGCATTGCAGGCCCATGCAAAGAATTCATACCAGAGCAGGGCTGGGGACCAGCACAGTCAGCACAGGGGCAAACCATGTCACTCTGAAAGGGCTCCAGCGTCCTCTCTCTGGGACGAATTGAATTTCCTGGTCCCCCATTCAGATCCTTAAATGGCTCCCATTAGACCTCCGGATATAGAACATTTCTGGTTGAATGGGTCAGAATGAAGAGGTGAGAACATGGATTCTTTGTTTGGAGCCGGGGAATAAGGTCCTCATTCTGGCCACCCTCCCTAGGGAACCTTGGGCCAGTTAGCTAGACTTTTGGATTCTCTCTTTCTCATCCGTAAGGTGAGATGATGCCATTACCTACCCCACAGAGCCATTGCAAGTAGCCCATGAGCTTCCACATGTGAGATGGTCAGCATTCTGCTGAGGAACAAGACCCCCAGATATGTTGGCTATTTCTCCCTTAAATTTTTATTGACATTTTAAGGTATGAAAGTAGTACTTGCTCAGTGCAAAAACCTTAAAAATACTGGAGTATAGAAAGAAAGGAAGAAGGAAGGAAAGAAGGAAGGAAGGAAGGAAGGAGAAAGAAAAAAAGAAAGAAAGAAGGAAAGAAAGAAAGAAAGAAAGAAAGAAAGAAAGAAAGAAAGAAAGAAAGAAAGAAAGAAAGAAAGAAAGAAAGAAAGAGGAAGGAAGAGTGGGGGAGGGAGGAGAGAAACAGAGAGAAGGGGGTAGGGAAAGAGGAAGAAATGAAGAGAAAAAGAAATCCTCTCCCCATTCCTTCTCCCAAGAGGTAAAAACCATTCAGACTCAGTATGTCTCTTTCCAGTTCATTATTCATGGACATACAATCCTATCAATGTATATTATGTATACCATGTTTCCCCCAAAATAAGACGTACCCTGAAAATAAGCCCCAGTTAAGATCGTCAGCCAGACGGACACATTTAGTACGTTATGATGATATTCCAGAAGAAGAGGACATGACTGTATTTGAATAAATGTAGATTGTTCTACATGGAAAAATAAGGTTCCCTGAAAATACACCCTAATGCATCTTTTGGAGCAAAAATTAATATAAGACCTAGTCTTATTTTGGGGGAAATACGGCATAAGATTTGATCTTATTTTCAGGGAAACATGATATATGCCCCTATATTTTTATTTTTTTTTTAATGAAAATTACAAACCCAATATAGAAACTACCCTGTAACTTGCTTTTTCTGCTTTGTACATGGTGGAGATAACTTCATAGTAGTACATAGAGATGCATGTCTCTTTCTCTATTAACTGAATAGTATTCCACTGCATGACTAGACCATCATTTCTCCAACCTATTGCTCATTGACTGACATTCAAGTTGTTATAATTGTTCGCTTTTATAAACAATGCTAAGATGAACATCACTGAGTGGACCTCTCTGTGCTCATTGGGCAGTATCTCTTTATGATGAATTCCTAGAGGAAGAATTGCTGGGTCAAAAGATAGGTATATTTAACTCTTTAGAGAAATTGCTAATTTTGCTTTCCAAATATTGTTTTCACACCAAGCAACTGTGTATGAGAGGACACTTGCACGAAATGGGGCATCACACTTTATATTCTTTAGAACCATTACACGGATGGATCATTTTAAAGGGTACTTGCTTACTGAACCTAACCAAATAATTTTCAGTGTGCAAACTTCTAGAGCCATAGCCCATCCAAAAGGTGCCTACCTTTATTTTCTCTCTTAGATGACAATGAGCTGCTCTAATAAGGCAAACTCTCATTTTTATGGAGGGCAATAAAGGAGGAAGAATGTGACTTCTTGGGCTTGTAAATCAGGTGTTTCTTTTGTGAAGAGGTCCCACATGTTCCCCAGCACCAAAATTTCCCTTATAAATTAAGTGTGACCCAAATCTTGGAAGCACTTAGCTTCCAAAAGGACCCAGCCTATTTCACATTGGTAAGAAGGGACAACAGGATTTAGGGTTTTGGGGCCATGGTTTCATGCCAACTTTTGAGTAGAGTCATTTCCGATCTAACCCTGGACAATGAGTCTTCCTCTCAGGAACTTGATTTGCTTCTCTAACTGATGGATTGACCTCATGGAAAGCAGAGATGGACTGACTGCCCAAGAGACTATGATGAAACCATTTCCTTTCTACAGCCTTTCCTCATAGCTCATAAATACTCAGAGGACACTTTTTCTTTACATTACAATCCAGAATTTGTCATATTCTCAACTTCTGGGGTTATTGACTCATCCAGATAATAACCAACTTTATTGAGAAAGGGAGAGGGCACTGGGAGAAAATTGTCAGTGTGCAAATTATCTGTGCCCTTGTAGCAGAGCCACGGTCAAGTTTTCATCAACAGCAGATGGGACACAGAGATGTGCCAGAACCGAGCTGCTAGTGTGAAAAGAAGCTCTGAATTCTAGTCCCAGTTCCTCCACTTAATAGCTGTGTGACCTGGAGCAAATTATCTCTGTATAATTTATACAGTGGTTGGGAGGAGAAATGCAATAATGGGTGTAAAAAAATGTGCTGTCCCCTGGGAAACATATAAACATGAAAGGTATGGTTAATATTTGGTTTTAAAATCTAACCTTCATTTTATGGTGTCTGATTTTCTTGGCATCCACACACGTAAGAAACCAGTAATAAAGGCAGACTGTCAAGAGTACAATTCAGGACAAGTTGGAAAACTGCCCAGTTCCTGTGCATTTGATCTCAGGGAAGCACAACACGTTTGAAAGGGCTGTTGATGCAAGAGCCAGATTTCTGGGGAAGTCCCTCCATGTGGTCCTGTCCATCCCATCCAGCCCACCTCCCGTGCTTCTCCCCACTGCTCAGCAATTTGCTCTGCTCAGTCCCCTCCCACTGTAAGAGGCTATGATGGAGGTTTGTCCTAGGGAGGGGTGGGCCCAGCCAACTCCACTTTGCAGTTTTCTTTTTCTCACCTACTTAACTTACTTATGCAAATAAATCCAAGGAAAAACCTTGAAGGAGGTTTGAGGGGGATGAGAAAACCTCTGTTTAAGTGGAAGTGAGAGAAGGGGAGGGCTGTTTAAGGGAATGTCAGATCTTTCTTGGCTATGATTGGCCATCTGCCTCATTCCAGTCTCCATCTTTCTAGAAGCTTTCTCAAAGTCCGTCTAACTGGACACAGTGCTCACAGGCTCCCTTGCTCCTGGACTTTCCACGCAGGTTGTGTGGTCTTTTATCTACTGACTAAATTCCAAGCACCTGAGGAAACAACTTTGCAGGTAATTCAGCAGCTTTCTGCGCCCTGTCCCATCTAGAAGGCTAACCCATCTCCAAATCTCCTGTGACCCAGCTTTAAACAAACTCCTTTGGTGACAGTGACTCGAGAAGGGGTCACCTGACAGGCTCCACGAACGAGAGTGACCCATCCCACTAAGGCAAATTTTGAATGTTTTTGTTCAAAATTGATTATTATCTGCAATTTTCAAGGTGGATGTTTTCAGAGAATATTTAAATCTTTTATATTAAGAAATGTTTCAAACATACCAAAGAACATGTGCATGTGTAATTTACATTAAAGGGATACAGAATATAAAATAAGCATTCACATAGTCACTGCTAAGCTCCAGAAGTAGAACATAAAAAACTATTGAAACTCGGTGTCCTCCCTTTAGTAGGTAAACCCTCACCATCTGAACTTAGTGTTTATCGCTGTCTGGTTTTCTTCATAGATTTCCTCTTATGTATGTGCCAAGACAAGATATATTTTAAGTATTTGAACCTTTTATAAATTGTTCTCTGATGAGTGAAGTAATCTGGGAGTGTATTTTTTGCTTCATTTTGTGATTGTGAGCCCCATGTGTTTGCTTTGCTCATCTGTCCTTCATCTGTGTCCAACCTTTCTGGGGTCATTTTCTTCCTCCTGGAGAGGACTTTCTGGAGAAGTTCCATCAGGGAGGCTCTCTCATTGCTGTTTGTCTGAAAATATCTTTACTTTGCTGAAAGACATTTCCACTGGGTACACAGTTCTAGGTTGACAATTATTTTCTTCCAGCTCTCTGAAGATATCATTGCACTTTGTTTTCACTCCCACTGCCTCTGTGGGAGTGATCAACTGCCGGTGTAATCGAGGCTCCTTTCACATCATTTGTTTTTTCTGGCTACTTTTCAAATAGCCTCCTTTATTTTTGGTGTTCAGTCGTTTCAGTACAATAATTCTAGAGTGGATTTCTTTTATCCTGCTCGTGATTCATTGAAGTTCCTAAATCTGAGGGTTTGTGGATCTCATGAATTCAAGAGACTTCTCCATCACCACCATCACTTCAGTGTTGCACCTCCTCTGTTCTCTTTATTATCTCTTCCTGCAAGACTGAGTGTGTGTGATACCTTTTTAATTTACGTACATGTCTTCAACCCCTCTTGTTGTTTTCACCTCGTCACCTTCTACCACATTCAGTGTAGTTTCATAAGGTTAACTTGCCTTTACCATTTCCCTCCTCAATTCTACCTAATGTATCTATTCTGGAAAATACATTTGTTGCTTTTTCAAAGTTGACTTTTATACTCTTCCTTTCTCATGTTTTCAAGTCATCCATTTCTCTTTAAAAACATATTAAATATATTTATTTTATATTTTTTATCGAATAATGTCAATATCTGATATTCTCTTGTTTTATTCTTCTGTGTATTGATTGTTTCTGCAGACTCTCACTCATGGTTCCTTATTTACTTATGTACTTCATGATTTCTTTTTTTGTTTTTTTTTTTTTGTTTGTTTTTAACTCATGAATTTAAGAGCTTTCTTTGAAGCCTGCACTGAAGGTGCTTTACTCTGGGAGACCATCCTTCCTCCTGGTCACCTAACCCATCAGTTCATCTCTAAGTTAAATCCAAAGCTCTGTTTCACCAGAATATCCAGGTAACCTTGGGCTGCTGATAATTTTAGCACTCACCTTTCTGGATACGTACTTCGGCTTAGCTTTTTTTGTCCACTGATCATTTCCCCAAGCCCCACACTTAAAAAGTGTTTAATAGTTTATTCTGCATTGTTACTATGTTTTGAGGATGGCAAGTTTTAGGATACCTTGGGTGTCATATTTTCAGAGAAGACTTTCTGCTCTCTCCCAGGCCTTCACCACAGGCAGTCAGATCTTCAATATAAATCTATTGTAGTGAAGTACAACAAAAGGGAAAAGATTGTGGAGAAAGACCTAATATTTCCAGGGTCTACCATGGACCACTCATTAGAAAATATAATTCTTACCCAACCCTTTGAAATAGATATTTTTATGCTCAGAAACTGAGCATAAAAGTAGTTAAGGAGGGGTGAAGCTTGGGTTCAGACCTGATTTTTCTACCTTGGAGATTCAGTTCTTCTTTCATGGTTCTCCTTTATCCATGGAAGAGTTTCTCTCTGGTACTTAGAAAGTTATCCAGTGTCTCCCTGAGTAGCAACAGACTAAGACTTCTCTTTCATCAGTTGATGTCAGACAACCTCATGCAAATTCTAAAATTCTAGCCAATTTTGTCAAAACTTTACTATTGATGTCCTTATAATTTAGAAAGAGAATATATTATATATAAGAGAATATATATGTGTGTATGTATATATACACACATATGTATGTCTGTATATACATGTCTATATATTATATATATAGCATATATATACTGTGTTTCCCCGAAAATAAGACCTAGCCAGACAATCAGCTCTAATGCGCCTTTTGGAGCAAGAAATATATTAATATAATATAATATAATATAATATAATACCGGGTCTTATATTAATTTTTGCTCCAAAAGACACATTAGAGCTGATTGTCTGGCTAGATCTTATTTCCCGGGAAACAGGGCATGAACATATATGTTCTCTTTGAAAATAGTGAATAACCCCTCAAATATCTTTGTAGCCTTCTCAAGTCCCAGCACCATGCCCTAAAATAATAAATATTCATTAAATACTTCTTGAATGAACAATTGCTGTTACTCATTCATTGTTGCAGAACCAAAATGTGTCCGCAACATCAATGCCAGGGATAATTGAAAATGTGCTGGGGCGAAATCGCTCAGCTCTACCAAGGCACATGTCTCCAAGATTAGGGTCTGGACATTCCAATCCACCCGTGCCATTCGTGAGCACATTTCTTCTCCCTGAGTCAGTGTGTGTCTGTTCCTCCTGCTCTGTCGCTTATTTAGCACCTCGCACCCTCCTCTGGCATGCAGGAGAGTCTGTCACAGATTTCAGTGACTCTGCAATCAGTCCACTGACACGCTCTCTCCGGTGCCATCTTTGTTCTAGGGGAGTAGGTTTGTGCCCTGGGGTACCCCATTCCAGCATGTGTGCCTGTCCCTGAGAGTACTGACCACCCTGGACACCCCTCTGCTGGGCTGTTGTCCTGTGAGTCACTGCTATCTTGCAGCTCTGCAGTGCTTCCTGATGCGTTATCATATTTGCCATTAGAGAACCCTGTGGGGTCATTTGGGCCCCTTTAAAATGCTCACTTAAGAAGGACAGTACCTTGCCTCTCTTCAGTACGTGGAGTCACCTAGTCTCATCCAAGGATTACCTTCCATTAGTGGCTTTGAGGAAGTCAGTCTCTTTCCCTGGCTAGAGCATCTTTGGAAAGAGGTTGCCATTGAAAAAGTGAACCCAGGGAGGCTCCAGCTTTGCTTCTCTACCCTAAAGAGACAAGGAAGCCAGTAATGCTTCCAGTCTCACTGTAAATGAAAGCAGCCAGGCCTTCTTTGAATTGGGGAATGTTTACTTGCAAATGCACAGCTCCTGGCAGGTTTGCATCAAAAAGCTCCATTCACTGGGAAGGAGGTAGAGACAGGTTAATTGCCTGGAGAGCAACATTTTGTAACAATAGCCTCTTTCCATTCACCTTTCCTCAAGCTGGAGGGAGAGAGACTGAGCTCAGAACTGAGGGCGATTGCTTGAACTCACGGAAACATTCATTTGACCATGCCTCTATCTTCTAAGTTGATTGGTGGCTAAGTGTTCTGAATCCCAAGAAGCAGCTTTTCATAGAGTTCACCCTAGCTCATTAAAGGATTTTGTTTTTAAAAAATGCACTTTGATTTAACCTTCTAATCTAGACATTTGCTACCCCCTGTAGTGTCAAGAGCCAGCAGATTTAATATCTCAGAACACTCAGCCTTCTCCAAAAGGTAGTTTCCGTCAAGTGCTTCTTAATTACAAGAAAAGTTGAGCAACAGGCAATTTAAGTAAGTTCAGATTAGAAAAGGAAAATATATTTTTCAAATTGGTAGCTGAGACAATTGAAAAAATATCTGGCCAAATGAAAAAGATTAAATGCATACTAGGTCTCTTCAATTAAGTGACTCATACCCAGGAATGAGTTTAAATACATTTGGATTTACTATAATGAATGAAATCAGATTTTTAGTTTGGGACAAAGAAAGCGTCAACATTTCCAAATTGCTATGTATGATTTCAAACGGGCAGCAGAAAAATGAGACACACTAGGTGAAAAGAATTGCCTCGTTCAGTTTACGCCTTTTTCTTGACAAGAAGGTCCCCTAATTTGCCCCCTATTCCTCAACCTGAACCTCACCTTTTCCACATTGTCATCCTGCTTGAAAGTCAGCCTGTTTTGTAGGTGAGCACAGTTCTATTTCCTGTACCCCTTTCCCTTCCATTCCAGCCCAGGCTGACCTCTCCCTGACCTCTGAAGACACTTTCTGCTCTTGTCACTTATGTGGCTCCCTTGCCTTCAACATATACTTGTCCAGACCCTGTGGTTCCCAGCTCTGCGCTGGGTTCTGGATGCCATGGGGAACATGACCCAAGAGGAGGGAGTAATTAAAATACAGGGCGAGTGCCACTGTGGGGGCAAGTGCAGAGGGTACTGAGGACCAAGGACTGAGCCTTGCTAAGGCAGCAATGGATGCGTCCAGAGGAGCCGCTCCTGCACGACCCAGTAGCTCAGATGCTTGGGGCCCCCTTTGCTCCTCTGCAAAGAACAATTGCTTCAAAGGTGTTGTCAGGATTCAAGGAGGTAACCCATGCAAACAAAGTGTCTGTCCCAGTGGCCAGCACTTCTGCACACTCTGTGGGGGCCCCATTCTAAGGAACATATGCATCCAGGAGGCAGAAGGACGGCTAACAACTTCTCAAAGCCAAGGTTCTATAACAACAAAATAGTGTGGTTCACAACGACTCATTTCTGCTGCAGATTATATTAAAAAGTCAGCATAATGCCACAAAGACCTAAATAGGTTTACTCATGAAATGAAAGGTTGTCATTTTTATTTCCACCAATTCAAGAGCTAACATCTGCCGCGTCTTTCCAGAGGTACACATATTGCTTAAATTCTATCCATTCAGCTCATTTCTCAAAAATGTTTGAAACTGAACTGAAACATAAATAGATTCTTCTGTATACATACCACCATTCCAATGGAGGAAGTTATTTTTACAGAGACATTTTTGGTTAAGTGATAATGTGGCACCTGGCAGTGAACTCAACAGACATTTCCATTAAACTGGGTATAAAATAGTGATCATTGCAGGACATTTATTTGCTATTTGGAAGTCATCAGCTTATGGTTTGGGAACACTTAGTTTTTACTTGATGCAAGACTGTCAGGTATTCCTTTCAAATCCAGTGGTGACATACATTTAAGGGGTCACAAAGCTGACCCACCCTAGGTCCTATGGGGGTGACTGGTGGGTTTGTGGTGGGTAGAAGTAGAGCCTCCTGGCACTGCTGCCATGGCAACCCACTTCCCCACACTTCTCAATTCCTGGGGCCCTTCAATCCTCTCTCTCTCTCTCTAGCCCAATGAATAGAGGGTGGGAAAGTCAAGGCTCACATATAATATAAATGTAATTTTAAAATGGTTTGAAGGAATTTTGAAAGATTTTGCATATCAAATTGAGTATGGGGCCCTTCAGAGTATATTTTGTTAAAACTAAAACTGGTACTACACTTGATTTATCATCTATCTTTGTCACCAGACCATTAGCCATTTTTCAGATACCAATCTACCCTCTAAGAACCAAGGTTCAGGATATTGAATATATATTTTTTAATTATAGCACAGTCTCCAAGGCTAACCAAAGTAAAAGTTCATTCCTACCTAGAGTAGAATAGGCCAGATTGAAAAAGCAAATCTATTGAATCCAAAAGCAAGTTAAATTTTATTCACATTTGAAAGTTTCCCTTTTCTTCAATTCAGAAAATCTTTTGCTAAATAATTTCCTTACAGAGTGATTGTAGGAGCTTATCTATTGAATGAGGAAAACCAAAACAAATATAGAAACAAAAGCAAATGCTTCAAAATGAATGAAGAATTGAAATTCTAGCTCACTGTGTGTATGTAAAATATCCCAAGAGAATATCAGCTAGTACTCCCTGATGGCGTAATTGATTCCCAGACACTTGTAGTTCTCTAGACAAAAGGGAAAGGGCCTCCCTGGGCTTTGCACACGCTGTTCCCTCAGCCTGGAATACTCTCCCATCCCTGTCTGTCTTATTGAAATGGGACTCATTTTTAAAACCTACATCTGCCACTCACTCTTTCATAGACACTTGCCTGATCCCCTGAGAAGAATTAATCACTTCCTCTCTGTGCTCCTTTGGAATCTTCTAAAAGTGGCACATGTCCTGATGTTTTCTTACTAATTATTTTTGTATCTGTATCTCACAGTAGACAGAAGCTACTGTGTTTACATTTATCTTTATGTTCACATCACACGTAGTAACCGGGGCATGGTAGGTGCCTCACTGATGTTTCTTGAACTGAATTATACTGACCTTGACCTCACTTAACTGTGTTGTTCATTTTCCTTCCATCAACTGTTCCTTATGTTGACCCCAATTCTAGCTCCCTTAAACTTCTACTCTCTGCTCCCGTCTCACGCCTTTGAGGCAACTCAGACTGAGCCTGTTTCCTCTTCCAAATAAGCCCTATGCAAAATGAAAGGCACAATTCCTGACCCTCATAATGAAACACCCATCTGTCTTTCCCTACATGCCCTCTTTCTAGGAACCCTCCCCTGTCCATGGATATGTACGCTGGCATGTCACTTTCTCTACAAGTAAGGCGGCCCAAATAGGAGCCGGGGAGCAGAGAGGAGCTGATAGGTGAGCAGTGCAAAGCATCACTCTCCTAGCGGAGCAACATGTGCTTATATCAGGATCTTTTCAGCAAATGATGTGACACTCCTATTTCCAACTACATTCAATTTCCTCTGAATCAGAGATAATCTGGCATTACTGTGACTATCATCTCTCGTATGCTCATGTTGACAACTTGAGTCTTTTTTTCAATATGATCTTACATGATTCTGCAGATATAGGCAAAGGCCACCTGGCAAATAGGGATGTCTCTCTGACCTTGAGAAGTGTGCAGTGGTGGATCATCATATGAAAGGTGGACAAATACCACAAGGACAGATAAGCGAGATGATTGCTAGGGTTAAGGCTGGGCTCTGTCTCCAGAAACACACTGGAACAGACCTGTCTGTCGTTAAGGTATGGAGATATGTCCCACACCAACAGACAGATAGTTGCCTCGTTGAGCCCCCGAGTCTGTGAGCAGAGGCTTCTGGGAGCCTGCTCAAGCTCTGCGGCCAGTGTCCGTTCTGACTGGATGATGCTTAACCGTTGTTAACTCTTACCAGTTGTTAAATATTTTGACCACCCTTTTCCCCTGAGTTGAAAGGGAATTTTACTAATGGCCTCCAAGTACACAAATGACTGTTTCAGTGAATCATAGCCAGTTAGTCTCTGAATCCACAGGGAAGAAAACAAAAGGAAATGAGTGTAACTAGCAAGGACTTTCGTGTGGATGCCAGGGGTGTGGGGGAGTGACACTGAGTATTCCCATTCTCCCCTCTCCCCTTCAGTCAGACTTTGTAAACCAGATGGGGCCCCATGGGTCTTGAGGATAAAAGCCCAGGCCTGCCTGAGAAAGGCTCTGCATGGTTTCTCAGGGTCTGGGATCCTCTAGGCTACAAGCCAGAAGAAAGGGAGCATGTGTGGGAGGAACCATTATCTAATATTAGTCTCTTGACGCTTATAAGAACTGAAACAAATGATCGTTTACTGGTATCTTGTACCAAACCCGCCTGGAGAAGAGAAACTATCAGATGTTTCAACTCAACAGCTGCACATTAAAAATAGTCTTTCAGACACCGGGAGCTTTGTGACACAAATGTCAGAAGCAGGTCCATGATATTAGAGGTCTCATACTTTTTGTTTCTAGAATGAAATGAGGCAGTATTGCTGCCACAGTTCCAATTCAATGCATTCATAGTTGGGAACACACGGTGTGTGTATGTGTGTGTACATAAGCCCTCACTCAAACACAGGCAAACAATGATTAAGAAAAGTATGGGTTAAAGAAGCCATTAATCAACTTCCAAAAGTCTATCCCAA
This sequence comes from Rhinolophus sinicus, assembly GCF_057876585.1. Lineage (NCBI taxonomy): Eukaryota > Metazoa > Chordata > Mammalia > Chiroptera > Rhinolophidae > Rhinolophus > Rhinolophus sinicus. The sequence goes on from NC_142517.1 coordinate 8,478,901, forward strand.
AAGATTGATGGGTCTCATTTTTTTTGTAAACCAACTCATTAGGATACCCACAAAGAAGGGAGAGCTACTTCAATGGACCTGGACATTTTGTACACGATATAGGCATTTCTCCCAGGTATTATACCATGGATTAGACAGAACGCGATTGTGATTTCTGCACACAGACTGCACACAGTTGGTATCATCAGGCTGTGTCTAGCATGCACTAGGATAGTTACACGAGTTGTCCTACAGCCAGCAGCTGTTCTGATCGGTCAGCACCCAGACTGTAGAGATTGATATATATGCTGAGTATCGTTGCCCGTTATCATGGGCTTATGATTGGGAACAAGTACCAAGAACGTAGGCAGAAAGGGCACTGTGGTTTCTGCCTTGGAAAACACAGCTCTTTCTGGAGTGACTGGCTTCTCAGTTGACATTATATTTTTTGTTCACCAGTAGCTGTTATGAAATGTTGTGCTATGTGTTTTGAACCTAGAAATTTATTTGGTCTAACCTTTCGTGATATTTATAATTTGCTATGTTTTATTAAGGGTTTAAAAATATATATTTACTTAACACCAATAGAATGCAAAGTCCTGCAATAAATATAGCTTTGAAATTCTTTACGTTTTTTTTCCAACTGAAATAATTGTCTTTGCAGTGTGATTCTTGAAAATTAAGAGGTTTGTTTGAAACAGAACTGTGATATTACAGAGCAGAAAAATAATAATTGCTTAAGCAAATGTAAAGGTCAGAGAATAAATAGCCCAGGGCTGGTGTGGTGATTATATTCTCTAAAATACTCAGGGTCCCAGGTCCTTACAGCTCTGTACTTCACCAGGCCTGTTCCTCACTGTCCAGTGTGGCAGTCAAAACTCCAGCCATCACATCTGTATTTGAGGCATCAGAGTGGAGAAAGAGATACAAATAACACAACGAAGAGTTCATTCCAGCTGTCATTCAAGGTAGGGTGCCAGCCTGCTATAAAACACACAGTTAGCAGAGTCTGATAGCTTTCACGATATAGCCTGGAGTTTGTTGAGAATGGGTTGCAGAGGGGCAACATTTAGCCTACATGTCATTGGTCAAAACCCAGTTTCCAAAACCCAGTTTCATCTAACTGCAAGGGATGTTGGGGAAGGTGTTTTTGTTTTTTTTTTAAAGTGACTGTGGACCCAATTAAAATTCAACACTTCTATTACTATGGAAGCAGAGAAGAGTTCATACTGAGAAACAATCAGTCATTTCTTTAGTAAAAGCCACCCCTTTAGAGCAGAACAGGTTATATCCTATTCACTCCTGCACTGGATATTCACTTTCTATTCTTATTCTTTTCAGAGTTCTATTCACTTCTGAACTGAGCCACCTAGAATGGGGACACTAATTTGAGTCCCCTAAGCAGTTTTATAACTTAAGTCATTCACTCAATAAATATTGCCTATTATGGAATAAGAACCCTGCTAGGGTATAGGGATAGCAAGATGAACAAAGCATAGCCCCTGATCTCATGGAGCTCAGTCCCGTGGAGGAGACTGGTACTGAATGAGTGAATATAACAGAATGTGTGTTCTGGGAAGCGTGGTACAGGGAGACCCATATTAGTGCTGAAGTAGGTGGGGCATGACAGATGGCTGAGCAGGAGGTATCGACAGATGGGTGAGCAGGAGGTGTTGACAGATGGATGAGCAGGAGATGATGATAGAGTGTTCCAAGGCAAGGCAGCACATATCCCAAGGCTTGAGAGTTAGAGAGGACACAGGACTTTGGAGGACCTGAATGATTTTTAACATCTCTGGAGTATTGAGTTCAGAGAGGAGAAAGTTGAGAGATAAGGTTGTCCAAAGATGTTCAAATACGAGAGGCGGATGTCCAAATGCAGAAGGCCCCTTCTAACTTTTCTTGTGGGCAACGGGCAGCCACTGAAAAGAAGGCTCATTGTTACTGCTATATAATCTGCCTTGCATCTATTGAGTGTTGAATGTGTGCTTGACATTGTGATAAGTGCATTCCATGCACCATCTCATCAAATATTCACAGCGAACTCTAAGGGACAGGTGAGCTTTCACTGTCTCCATCCCATAAATGAGAAAACTGAAGGCCAGAACATTTAAGAACCTTGCTCAAGGCCATTCATTTAACAAAAGGCTGAGCCAGTCTCAACCCCCAAATAGTCTGATGCCACACTCATTTCATAGCCTAGAATCCATGGAGACTACATTGGATGAGGATCAAGGCTGCGGACAAACAATCAGAAGTGACTAAGTATATAAGGAACGTTTTAAAACCTGTGACCTTCACGTCTACCGCAAATGGTTTAGGAGGTCCTGGCTCTGGGCCTGCTTCCTAGAGCTGGTTCTGTGGCAGTTTAATCTCTCCTGTAGACCCTACTTGTTCATTTTTAAATGAAGGTTGCTCCCTACACTCAGTCAGTGTAACAGCCCTTCTGTCAGGCTCGATAGACCTGAGTTGTCTGACCTGTGGGCCACAGGTGCCTCTGGCTGATTCTAGGAGCTCGTTGGCACTCTCCACACCAGGCCCAGTTACACTGAGCATGTATGCTACCCAGTAATCCAGAAAGGAGGGGGAGAACTGGACAGGGGAATAGGAATCACCCTAATGCTGGTGCTTTTATAAAATCCCTTTAGCTCTTCTTTCAGATTTTTTGTTGTTCATTTGCTTCTCTCAGCATAATTAATGTTACTGGCTGCCGTGGTTCAAACATGAGTGACCAGTGTCAGGTGGACCCTTGGGTGAATACACACTGGTTTTCTTTGCTGCTGTGGAAGCTGCAACAGGGCTGGCTCTTCACACACAGTTTGAGTCAAAACTCAGGGGGTCCCACCCATTCCTGCACATGCGTCCGGCCTCCTGTCGCTTGGCTACTGTGCAGATAGCTCAGCCAGCACCAGACTGCGTTGTGTCCAGATGCCAGATCCTGTTGTTACTATTTTTGACAGCAGCGGTAACTTACCACCAAACCTTGGAGTTGGAGGGGCTAGGAGGGCCCATGTTCTCATCCACATCTGGTACTGCTGCTAAAACCAGCTCTGTTTTGTCTGCATTGACAGCATACTGAAAATATCCAAGCCTCCACAAAACAGAAAATCTGACAAGTAAAAATACCTCAATAATGTACAAGAAGTTGAGGTAATGGGTTTATTCATTGTAAAAGCAGCTGGTTTTCCTTGTTAATGTTTGTTTGGTTTAAAACAAGGGAAGATTCCCAGTTGCCAAAGGAACGGATGGAATACCCGTCGTTTCTTCCCTTTGAGCTCGCTTGCTTCTAATGGAGGCAAATTGTCTGTAGTCTGCCAGAGCCCTAATCCCCTTTGTCTGGATAGTTTATTAGGTGAAGTTTAAAATTCTAGGGTATGACTTTTCTTTATCACATGCTTCTCTTTGTGGGCCAATCATCCCTTCACCTCAAAACATGAATTCTTTGATGAGGAATAAAAAAAAAGCTCAGTTTCTTTTGATGGAGTACTCTATTATGCTAAATTGCTAAATGCTCTCTTCTTTCAGGATGAAATCAGAATGTATTTTAAATTCATTTGGTAGTCACTGAACCATAAAATATTCTCAGTGACAGTGTGGTGTTGACACCTATTTACATGGTAGCATGAAATGGGAGTCAGTCGTGTGGTGGGGAGGAGAAAAGAGTATCAATTTGGTTTTTACCACAAAAGTAGTCAGAGATGCGGCATTCGGTGACTTTTGTCTTCTACGTCTCAAGTTTTGTTATGTGCCACAAAACACAAATCTATTGCTGTGAAAATGCATGGCGTGTTTGAGCTCTAAGGAAGAAGTAGGATTTAATCGGACTTCCAGATTGATTGTTATGTCACCATCGGTGTATTGTGTTTGGTGATGGGTGTCCTGAGAAAAAAAGGTAAAGAGAGGCAGAGTGAACACGGGAAGAGAAGGACCCTGAAGGTCCCCAGAGCAGCAGAGGTGGATCCTGTGGGACTAAAACTTCATGATCTCAGCTGCCTTTCCAAATACAACACAACTTCATTTTTGATCTACATTTTCCTATTTCCCAGAACCATGGGCTGTTTACAGAGTCAGGAGAATTTTTGCTTTGACATGAAGTAATCTTGTCCTTTGGGAGCCCCCAAGAGTTAGCCAAGGTTTCAGAGTTCCAGAAACCACATTTTCAGTCCGCTGTGGGTTTGTTTGCTTTACTGTTGTGGGTGCTTATGTTGGAGGAACTAGACAACACTGCTAGTGTTTTTAAAGCTTTACTATATGGGAATATTTTTTTTCTCTTACAAGATAAGTTGTGTTGTGAAAATCATGAGACCTCTTCAAAATGTTCTTCATAGTCATCAAAATCAGCTTGACTCAAAATATTCTGCCTTTTAAAATTAATTACACACCAGCAATTTATTTCAAGTTTATCTGGGACTGAAAAAAAAAAAAAAAGAACCAACTGAAAATTACCTGAAATAATCCCATAAAGCAGATAGGTTTTATTAAATGTTTCAATTTCTATGCAACTCACCTCATTTAGTTCTATGTAGTGCAACAATTTCTGATGGGCAGCTGAAGACTGTATGAACTGAGCAGATTTATTACTGAGTTCTGTGCCAGCAGCTCAACAATCTGTACAAGGTTCCAGAGGGTTCCAGGAGTTTCCAGCTCTCCAGGTGGAGGGGTCACATTAGGAGTGATGTAGACCTGGTCCCACAGAGGTGTAATGGGCTTCTCATCTTTCCTCTGAAGTAGAAACTAGTGAGGGTACTTCTCACATGGTGATGTGCCAGGTCAATTAACCAAATGACAGCCCTCGGGGGTCCTGGAGAGATTTGCTGACTAGAGATGTCAGGCAGCAAACCTTGCTTCCTAACGGGAACATTCTGAATGGCAAAACAGGTGGGATGCTGAATGTGACCCTGTGGGGGTGGCTCTGGGATTCCAGGCCGTGATATGTGCTGAGTGGAAGATAACTGTGGGAGGAAGGGTGCCATATAGAAGCCACAGCAGAATGTCTTCACAGGTCTCCCTGCGGTGTGCCCGCGAGCTGAGGTGCCAGCTGCAGTGATCTGTGCTGGGCGTAAGGTGACAAACGAGACAGGTGCAGCCCTCCCTCAGAGGCTGCAGTCCAGTGGGAAGACAGACCCACGGACAACTCATCACACACGAGCGCTCCAGGGTGCTCTGAGAGCCAGAGGGGGACCTGTGGTCCTGCTCTCTCAGGCTGTTTATGCATTGGACTCTTTATTTCAGAAGATGTTATTTTCCTCGGGGCACTTTATTCACTTTTAGTTTTTTCAGTTACAGAACCCTGCAGTGGTATGAATTATCTCACTTGTAGAGGGAAGAGAAAGTGTTTTCACAAATTTAAGTATACTGTGGTGTGGGCACCAACGCCCACATCATGGAATGACAGAGGCGTCCCTTGCGAGTGGTTTCTGTCCCTTATAAGGTTTCCGAGGGTCAAGACTCTCTTGGGCTGCTTTGTCTTTGAATCACTAGAGCCTAACATTGAGGCTGGAAGGAAAGAAGAGGGGGAAGGAGGCTGGGGATAGGTTGAGAGGTGGGGAGATGATATACATGGGGACCAATGGACGTGACTATTCGTATCTCATCAAGCCACTGGTCAGTCTGAACATTTGTCCACAAGCTCATGACTACCCTCCCCCACCTTCCTTCTTTGCACTTGTCTGGAATTGCCAAAGTCTCTTAGCGGAGGAGAATAATGCAGGAAGGGTCATCCTTCGTATTTTCCCAACACCTTCGAGTTAGACGCGGCTGAGTTTTCTGTGTATCTCCCTCCTCTGACATCCGCCGGTGTGGACACTGATTCTCACCCACCTCCTCTCCGTCCCCAAGGCACATGGAAAGCCAGGTGTGTGTATGTATTCCTGCAAAGCAAGGGAAACAAGAAAGAGAGCAACTGAGATGTGGAGATTAAAAATAGGATAAACAGGAACTGAGAAGTCTGGGTTTCTATTTCTTTTCTGGTTCACTTTGTTTTCCGTTTCCCCAGTGAACAGTTGTAGTGATAGTTTCTCCCAATGAAGCCTGTAATCTGGGAGAAGAAAACAAGCCTTCTCGGGTGCCTCCACACAGAATTCCCCACACCTCATCCTCAGGACGTGTGAATTCTCCACACATATGAGAACAATCCTCTAGAGGAAAAACAGAATCAACTGCAGGCTTCGCCCAGGAATGCGTATACAGTCCCCTCACGGCCTGGATGGTCTCAGCTTGAAAATGTCATAAATGTAGGAATATAGACCACGTAAACAGCCAACCAACCGCATACGTTGAGTTCACACTCTCAGGGGTCAGCCCTGAGGTGAGGGGTTGTAGAATGAACAGGCCCTGCTAGCACCACTGACCCGAGGTCTGGTTTAAATATCCAGGCACTCATGTCTCCATGTTGCTCGCCTGGAACCTTCTCTAGACCAAGCCAAGGGAAAAGTTTTGTAGGCCTTGTGTGTGTGGAGATCCATGAGATCGACGGCCAGAGTTTCATTTATCATGACTTTGCTTCCTAACCCTTTAACTGCAGGCACCGAAAGCTCTTTATAAATCAAAGGCCCCCTGGCCTGTTAGCCTGAAACAGGAGAGACAGTGGGAGCCGCCTGTATTGTCTGAATGCAACGCCCACTCACCCAGCTGCAGGCTATCTAAAGCAAATATCCCGCAGTGGCCACTTGCCCAGAAAGGCAGCAGCATTTGCTTGTCTGGGCAGGAGGCAGGAAAGCCCAGCTCTGAGCAGAAAGCTGCCCACGTGACGGTGGTGGCGGTGGAAGGTCTCTCGTGGCCCCATCACCTCCCATTGCCGCAAATCCAAGTGGAGACTGCAAAATGACTGATAATCCAAGATGGACCGTCTGACGGCTAGTCGATGTTTATTACATTCTTAGGAGCCGTGACTCTTCTTGACTTCCTGTGATCAAAAACGCTTGTTAATCGTTCTTATTAAAAGCCAGATCTCCCAACATACAACTTGGTTGCACATGGACTGAATTAAAAGCAGGAGATTGTTTTTGTCTCCAGAACTCAGCTAATGCCAAAACAAATGTACATTAAAATGCTGGACCTTTTGTTTCTTTATCACTTCCTTTATTTTCCCCTACAGGAGGCAGTGAAACACAGGACAGAGAAATGAGGCGACTGGAGCCTGCAGCTCAGGATTACTGGCCAGGGGTTTGGGTTCCGTCTGGGTGGAAGTGTTAGGTCACAGCAAGATTCGTGAAATCTTCGCGTTGCTTTGACGTTACCCCTGCTGGTTTTCCCGGTTTAGCTTTACAGCATGTGTCAATGGGGAGGAAGAGCCCCTCCAGAGTGACTGTTTTCTGCTTTTATGAAATATTTTGATGTATATTCTCTAGATTCCCCAGTTCTTGCAGGAGGATATTCAGAATGTGGTTTTGATTTAAAAAAAAAAAAAAGAATGGTGCCTCAGTAAAGCTCATGCATCTCATAAGGTTGCCAGAAAAAATATGGGTTACTGAGTTAAATTTAAAGTTCAGATAAACACAAATACTTTTTCTAATGCTGGGGTGAACTGTGAGTAATGATTTGTTGCAAGGGGCCTATGGATACTACACTGTCTTGCGTGTTTATTGGAAATTCAAATTTAACTAGGTGTCCCGTATTTTCAGTTGTTCAGTTTGGCGTTCCAGAGCAGGTCACCTCATTCAACCACGTGGTCCTCTGATCCTATACAGCTGAACACGTTCTAGGTAGTAACGATTCACCGGAACAGTTGTTTCATTTCTGTACTGCTACTCCTACCAGGTACCCAGAAATGGCTGAATGCACTAAGCTCGTATTGCCAATTTATTATCAAGTCATATGAGACCATCATTGGTAAGTCGCAATGAGAAGCTGGAAGCTATTCCAACCACGGTTCCTGACGAGCTCAAGCCCTTTAGACATAACCGCGGGGTGACGGAGGAGAGAGAGATGAATTTTAACATGGATGGAAAAGGCACTGGATAATTACTCACAACGTCTTGAGTGTGCAGAAAATTGGCTATGTTTCTACGTGTGCAGCTGAGAGTCAGAGGCCAGGAGTGTCTGCTAGTTGCAGGATAGTTTCAGTAGATCTTTCCCCCGTTGGTTCCCAAGTCACAATTTTCTGGTGTGTAAGGACCAAAGAGTATGTAGGTAGCCTGGGAGTTATGACTTTCCTTTCAAAACTCACATGCCAACGGCAATGGAGCCAGCTCTGAATTTGAAAACATTCCTAGGTTCGGCACACAAGACCCCAAATTAAGGTCAATTATCATCACTTTATGGTGCTCTATTAGAGGAAAATCTGTGAGTCAACACGAGACGTTCATCAAACCCTGAGCATCATCTACAGAATGGCCCAGGCAAGAATTGCTAGTGACACCATCACCCATGTGGACTAGGACACTGCATCTGTGATCCAATATTCTCGCTTTGGACATGCATGGTCTTACACATCAAAAGCAACGGAATGATCTTCTCGACTTACTGTTGGGTGCACTTTCTGTATTTAAAACTTGTCCTTACCACACTCTTAGCGACCCTGTTGTTGCTCGTTCACTCAAAACACCTCATGGGAAACTCTGAGAAACGCTTTATTTAGAAGCAATTCAGCCTGTGAGTCATGCAACTTTTTGCTTGTGTTTTTCTTCTTCAGTTCTCCTGCTACCATAAACATTTATATGAAGACAGGATATTTTACTGCATTTCAAAAGCCCATCTGCCACAGCTGCTTAATCCCCACCTGAAGTCATCAACTTTCATGAAAAGAAAATATCTGGTTTTCTTTCAAATGCTGATAAAACCAAAAAAAAAAAAAAAAAGGAAAAAAAAGATGACCCTTGAGCAGAATTACCTTTTTACTGAGTGTTTCTCATGATTCTCTGTAAAGCGTTAGTGCTTGCTTAACGCAGGAATCAGCCCTGTGGTCAGAGGTACAATTTTCTAAGATTAACAGTATACTAACGCAAAGAAATCACCAGACTTTGTCCGCTTCATGAGGCAGTGGAAACATTTTTCCTTTTCTTTTGGGGGGTTGCAGGGAGTGGTAGGCAGTGTAGAAAGCCCGCCTCAACTTCCTGATCAGAGTTTCCTTTCAAGTGGTTTCATTCAAGCCTGTAAGTAGCCACTTACTGAAAGTAACCATTCTCCAGATCTAAGAATTCTGATATGATTTCATTTATTCCATCTTGGTTCTAGGGTAGGTTTATGGGTTTTTAGACACTGGATTAAAAGGCAAATTTCATTTGCGATACAGAATATTCCCCCCTTTGTGCCAACATCAATCCTCTTTCAACTGCAGTTTCCCAACATTTCCTTGCTTTAAAACAACAACAACACAATCCTTGAGTTTCGTTTTTCCTCCAACACACAGTTACCCACTCCCTTTTCGGATTCTTTTCCTTTCATGTTTTGATCACCCCTCATCTCCAGTGCATTAATGGTGCTGCCAAATGTTCCCTGGATATTGCTCAGTCACTGTGAGAACTGGTGTAAGAGGTGGCTTTCTCTGCTACGTCGTACAAAATAAATGTCAATGATGACCCTCATTTCAGAAGTAGAAAAAGACCACGCATGTCCATGTACATCATTCTCTGGGCCTAGAAGATGATAGGAAACAGAGGTTCCAGAGCACAGCCACAAAGGTTCAAATCTCAGCTCCATCACCTAGTAGCCATGTGAGCTTCGGAAAATGACCTGACTGCCTGGAGCCTCAGTGTCTCCATCTGTAAAATGGGGGTAAGAGTGGCATCTGCCTCATTGGGTCATTGGGAATATTAAAGAAGTTAATACTAGTACTTAGAACGATACTTGTCACATGGTAAGTGCAGTGAAAATGTTGCTATTAGTAGGCCTATCAGGAGATTCTCGGAGGGCTGGACGTGGATACCTTGCACCCTGTGAATGACAAAGGAATGAATGGATATAATTTACATGCATTTGTTCAATACGCATTTATTGAGCAGTTACTTTGTGCCAGCAACTGTGCTAAGTGCAAGGATACAGAAATCCGAAGATAGAGGATGTGCCCTCAGGTAGCTTAGTCTTGGGAGAAAGTTGTGGGTGAATGGACAGAGCGAGGCCACTGGGGTCAGAGAATTTGAATCCAGCTCCATTGGCATAAAGGGCCTGGGCAAGTGAGTTTTTTCACTCATAAAATGAGGATAATATCGCCTCATTAGGTTGTTATAAAAAGTAATATGGAATGCAGAGCATGAACATAGTAACACTCAGTTACAAAATATACATTATGCATTATGTATGCACATGTTTATTCTGTATCTCTATGGTTAGAGAGAGAAAGAGAAGACGTGTGGTACAAAATGACAGACACTCATTTGTTCCAGGTTTGTTCCAGGTGAAGCTGAAGTCGTAAGCCTGCCTGGAAAGTCCCAGGAGGAGGGTGGCAGAGACAACAAGGACGAGAGAGTCTGCCTTTGTAGCAGAGCAGATAGCCCAGGGAAAGTCAACAGTACATGCGCAGGCTTAGAGGCGAGAGGGACTGCTGCATTGGGGGACAACTGAGGGTTCAGTATTATGGAACCTAAAATGAGAGGCAGAGATGTGGTAAGAATGATGCAGCATAGAGAGGCAGGGATAGCTCACATCTTTGTCCAAATGTCACTGGATTCATGAAGCTTTCCTTGTGCCCTGGATGAAAATTAATGCCCTTCCACAGCATTCCCTAGAATCCTGCCCTGCTTTGTTTTCTCCAAGTCACCATCTTTTTCCACAAGTCACCTTCTAAATATCCATATCCATATATATTTGTGTGACATGCAAACACACACACACACATGCATACACACGTGTCTTACTTTGTTTATTATCTGTCTCTCCTCAATAAAATGGAAGTTCCATGGCAACATGGACTTTATTCACTGCTGTGTCTCCAGCACCTAGATGGGAGCCTGGCACATAGTAGGTGCTCAGTAAATATCAGTTGAACTGAATGAATGAATGTAGCACCTTCTCTGGCCGGCGAAAAATGGTGAGCTTATCCTTTGGCCAAGGGAACCTTGAGGAATTCTCAGCAAGTGGAGTTACTGTCACGTTTCCTTGTTAGAAAGAGTGTTCTGGAAGCATTGTTGTGGGTAGTCTGTAAGGAGTCATTGCAGTAATCTGGCCGGCAGCATGAGGGCCAGACCCATGGAGTGAAGAGAAGCGGGAAGCCAGGCGAGAAGCGTGGAAGGCACAGCTGGCAGAAACGATGACGGACAGGAGAGGGCAAAGGGAGAGTGGACCGTTAGGATTCCCTCAGGTAGCTGGCTGGGGCAAAGGAGAGTTATTCACTGCGAAGGGACAACACTATGAGTTAATGAAGTAAAGAAAAATAAAGCGTGCTCTTATTCCAAGAAGGGTCAAGGACATCACAGCTGCTCAGGGGTAGATGACTGACTTATTGAAAACATAAGGAAAAGATGGGTTGGTCAGATCCTATGAATTGCTAAACCTATAGCTTCCTGAGTTACTTGTGATCTAAGAAAGGTGACGAGACTTGAGACAAGGTCTCACTTAACAGGAATGGAAGGAATTCAGCAAAAACAGATATCAGTGAAGAGCAAATAACTTCTGAAAGACCGTATTTCACTTGACCGTTATTTGCCTTGACAGAGGTGCTTTGCGTGCCCAAAACTTTTATTCCCTGTTATCAGCACTGTATTTAGTCTCTATTGATTGGCATCCACAAGACAAGTTAAAGAACCAGCAAGGCACAGAGGCAAAACCCAGAAAGTTCCCATCAGAGTTCTTCTCCAAATGTCCTCAGAGGCATTGGTGGCTTTCAGGAGTTGCCACACCTGTGTGATAACAGAGCTAAACATACAATTACTGAACAGCTTCCACATGTAAATCTATGGAGAAGCTATCGTCACCCAGTCCTGGTTTGTACGAAACTACTGCCAGGTTGCTGAGCTCCTTCCACTTTCTGAAGGTGGGCAGCGTGCCAGGAGGTCATGCATTTGGTGGGGCTGGACAGAGTCCTTTGATGGCCTTCCAAACACTGGGAACCAGGCAATGGCAGGCACAGCAGTGACCCACCCTAGGGTGGCCTGGCAGACCGTGGTGGGGTGTGTCTACCGGTGGTTGGGTCATCTAAGAGACCAGCGGGTGTCTAAAGCAAAGGAGGCCCTCTCCCTTTCCTCATCCATTAAATGAGGATGAGGACACGCATTGTGCCTTGTGTGGGGAGAAGTAAATGCAATAAGACCATCCAGGGCTCAGGACAGTGCACAATGAACGGCTGTTAGTTTTGCGGTCTTGTTAGAGGTGTTCAACTCTGTCCCTACCGCAAGGATGCTGAAATCTGTATAACCACTAAAGGGAGATATGGAGAAAGAGGGTCATAAATGAAGAAAGTGGAAAAAAATGAAAAATTGCCATGCTGAACATGAAGACAATTTGAGTTTCATGAAATGATTTGGCCAGTTTTCTAAGTCAACATCTTTAACTAAAATGTTAAAAAACAATTTTAAGCCAATTCAACATTTTTATGACTTAGTATGTACCGTCGTTAATATTTTGAAAAGTGGCATTTTGTTAGAAGTGTTTTTCCCTTTAATTTATGTTTTTAAAACTTTACTGTGTTCTTAAATATGTTTTTTAAAACATATGGGAGAGCTTTGTTTCTTAAAAGAATACATTCCTGATTTTGCACTGGGAATCAATGAAAAATCTGGTTATAGTTCTCAAAAATTTACTTTATTGCAAAAATTGGGAAGCTCCAAATTTAGGGGGAAGTTTCACTAAAAAAGAGATTAACATCTAATGTAACTGACTTTTCTCTCAAGTCAACTTTCCCAAGACTTAATGTTTTGAAACAACTGTACATATGTATCCATAGTTTTAAAAAGTATATGTTACGTTTAGTTTATTAATTTACCACTTCTGAGGCTTATTTTTCTTCCTATCCATTTCTCAGGATTGCTGTATGTCATTTATTTTATAATTTGCCTTTTATAATTCAATTCAAAGTTAAGCGTTAAATTCTGGCTGTGTACTTTGTATTGTCATATCATGTCAGTCTAGAATCTACTAAGGTCAGAACATTTTATTCCTCTCTGTCCTTCCTTTCTCCAATTCCCAGGAGAATGATGATGGCCAGGAATGTTCATTTGGAGAGCAAGCTGTTGGAACATACTCTCCTCTTATTTCATTGCATTTGAATCTATGACTGTTGAAGTTTTCCACGTTCTTATACTGACTCAACAAATGTCCACTGGGGTATTTCCATCCTCTAATCATTAGTTCACTTTCTTTACTTATTCATTTCCAGTTGCTTCAGGGACTGAGCCAGGGTATCAGTGACTAATGACTCAGTGTTATTTCAGGAATCCCCAGCATTTTCCATATGCTGACTCACCTAACAGTTCTCTATGTTCACCTGTTGGGAGCATGGCTGTGGCATAGCACATGTGGCTTGGGATGGCCAGAAAGCTCCTAAAACTTATGTGCAATTGAAAAACTGTGATCTGAACAAAGTCCTTTTGCTTGTTTTTATAATTTTATTATTTTATTTTTATTTTTATTGTGTGTGTGTGTGTGTGTGTGTGGTTTTTTGTGGCATTGTTCTTCCCTTGAGAACACGAGAGGAATCAGTCTTAGTCGCCTTTGAATCACCAGTGGGTACCATAACCCCATAAAACATAAGTGCCCAATAGATATTTATTGAATGATGGAGTAATGTAACTATGAGGAATGTTAAAGACTGTTCATTTGTATTTTGTGAATTGTCATGGTTATAGATATGGAAAAATCATTTTAGGAAGATAAAGGCTTAGGCCAATATCCAGGTGCCTAAAATCTTGTGGTTACCTATAAAGAAGGGGTATGACCACAAAGCCATAAAAATACTGTAAAGAGTTGAAGCAGTTGAATGAAACCTGCTTTAGTCTTCGTTACCATGGCGTCTTATTGGTGATCATTGTCTTATGCCTGTCTTTTCTGCACCTATCCCTTGTTTTTTTCTGCCTTCAGCATTCAACACAACTCTTGTTCATTCTAACCTCTTTCTTTAAATATGTGACATCAATTCTGTGAAATAAGTATATGTGTCATAGTAGAGGTCCCCAAGACCATCCCCAGATTTGATGATTCACCAGAAAATCTCACAAGACTCAGATATAGTCATGCTCATGGCTACAATTTATAATAGTGAAATGATACAGAGAAAAATCAGCAAAGGGAAACAGCACATGTAGTGACATCCAGAGGAAACCAGGCACAAGTTTCTCAGGGTCCTGTCCCCGTGGAGTCACTCAGGACATGCTTATTTCTTCCAGCATCGAACTATTACATGTGTGAAATGGTGTCTACTGAGGAGGCGCGTTAGAAACTCAGCACCGAGGGTTTTTGGTTGGGGTTGGTCATGTAGGCACTCTCCTTAGCACGTACCAAATTCCAGACTCCCAAAAGGAAAGCAGGTGGGCAACATAAATCACACTGTGTGTACAAACAGTTTAGGCACAATAAACCATCCTTATCAGTTACAGCATGGTGGGAACACTACTGAAACCCAAGTTTCCAGATGTCAGCCAAGGGCCAACCTTGCGAGAAAGCCTTTCTAAGGGCAGCAATCCCAGGCCGGCCATATTACCTCTTTTAGGCACACGCGTGTGCAACAAGCTCATCTTCTTTCCAAATTTTGGGATATTCCACCCACCCAATGCCAGCTCTCTGAATGGCTGACTTTATCATTCAAACCTGAACACAAATGATACCTACTGAAATACCTCCCTGACCACCCTAATGGAGGTAGCCCCCCACCAAGTTACTCTTTGCCAGATTTTTAAATATTTTCTGAACTTAAGCTGCCATCGCCATGTGGGCGGGGATCTTCATCTGTTTTGTTCACTAAATTATGCCCAGGACCCGGGAGCGTGCCTGACCCTTAAGCAGGAGCTCGATAAATGTTTATAGAATTAATTGAATGGCAGCACTGTCTCAAGTTCTCTTGTCATTAATGTGTTGACTTTTACATTATCCGAATACTTGGCGCTATGGAATGTAAGTTCCAGTAGATCAGAGACCGCTCCTGTTTCTAGCAGCTAGAACAGCACTGAGCACATAGCAAATTCTCCATGAATATTTACCGAGTTAAAATGAATGTGCATGGGCAGGTCTACATTCAGATGGTGCTTTTTCAAAACCTGGCTTCTATTCCACACATTTTGGTCTCTTTAACTGTGAGAGAGATGGGGCTAGATTTTTCCCTCAGTTGTTTCCTTCAATAAATGTTGATGGAACACAGACTTTCCATTTAGTCCATGCACCATGGTACTAACTAGAAGTTCATAGATTGCTCAACAAGTCCGGTACTGGGTTTAAGGTGTTCAGTGCATAGGGGTAGATGGATTAACAAGCAAATCTTTGTAAAGCAAGTGTAATAATATATAACATACATATATACACACACATACACACACACTCACACACACACATATATGTATGTATGTATATATGAATATATACATATATGTGTATATATACTGGGGTTGTCAAAGAAATGTATACAAGTGGACACTTTGGTCAACGCTGCTCAAGCAGTAGTTCGCCATAATCAGAAGTGTCTGGACGCTGATGGTAACCACTTTGAGCACCTCTTGTAACTGCAGAAGTCAAATGTGACTTGTATTCATCTTTTTTTTATCGGTATATATTGAGTATGACAATTTTAATACAGTTTTCCTTTCTTAAAATGTGTATACATTGCTTTGGCACCCTCTGTATATGCATCACACACAAAATATAATTGTACAGTAAATAAAAGAATAGGTGTGAGCATAAGGCTATATTCACACAGAATGGAAAGGGCCGCCAGCCTAGGGTGTCATGATGTGCATCTGGGAGCAGGTAATCTCTGAGCTGAATCATAGACCTTTCAAGGAGAATCGAAGTAAAGAGGAGTTGTACGGGGAAGTAAAGGGAAGCATGGCATAAGCAGAAACTCCAAATTTCCATATTTATGGAGACGTGAGTCAGGAAGAGTACAAGGATTTCCCGGGGAAGGACACCAAAGTCTTGCTGTGGAACTGGTGCTTGCGTCAGAGGTCATGGTAGCCACTGAAGGGTTCAGTCAAGGAACATGCCATGTTTGGGTTTGTTTGGGATTAAGGTAAATCTGGTGACTCCAGGGAATGGCTTTCAGAGGAATATGTTAATGGCAGGAAGAGAGGTTTAGAGGCTCTTGAAACTAATCCAGCTAGATAGAGTAGGAATGCATGGGGATGAGAGTTAGAAAGAGTTGAAAAATAACTGGAAATTAAAAGAACTTGGAGTCTTACTGGTTGAGGGTGAAAGCGATGGCAGGCAAACTGATGTCTGCAAGGTATAGTTCTCTAGGTTCTATACGGGAATTAACAGAGAATGTGTAAGAAGAAAGAAGCTTGAAGGAAAGATCAGAATTCAGTATTGGGCAAATAAAGTATGGAGGGCCTGTGGGTCATATGGTGTATAATAAACGGCTGGATGTGTAAATCTGAAGCCCACTGCTATGGAGGCCAGTGCTCGTGTTGTCCACGGGGAAATCAGCATCTCCTATCAGGTGTTTGAAAGCATGAGAGTGGGCGAGGTCACCCATGTGCAGTTTCCAGACAACAGCATTTCATTGGTAAGAGGAAGGAAACGTGTCTAAGAAAGAGATGGAAAAGGTAAAAAAGAGAACCAGGAGAGTGCAAAATCATGGAAGCAAAGTGAGTAAAAAACTTCATGAAAGTGAACTTTCAGGACTTCTTCAGAATTTCAGTGGAGAAGTCTGAACTCCTCAGTTTGTCACACTAAGCCCTTCTTTGGGTACATCTCTCCAGTATCTTTTTTGGGTATATCTTGGCTTTGGGTATATCTCTCCAGTCTTTTCTCTCACTGCTCCCTGACCAGCAGAGTCAAGGGCCTGGAAATTAAGAACTGAACATTTTATCCGAATTTTCAATAAGTTTTCAGTAAAAAGATTATTGGTTACTCACTGAGAGAATTATTACAATAAAGTATGATGATAGAAGCCAGATTGCCAAGGACCAAGGACGGAATGAGAAAGGAGGAAAGTAATATGGGAAATATATATTGCTGTTTTGAAGAGGTGTAGACAGGGAATAGATAGAACAAGTTGGTGGCTAAAGGACAGCCAAATTCAGAAAGAAATGTTTAAATTGGGAAAATCTTGAACTCATTAGGTGTCTGAAGTTGTGTTAGGAAAAACTCAATTACCCTCCTTTGTTTCTCTTTTATTCTCACACTATTACAACACTCACAACACTTCTGACACCAGATGTGTGTGGGTTTTCCCCACACTAAGCAATTCTCTGTGACTTCAGCTGGAAGTCCTAAAATTTAACTCAATTCTGACACTATCTACTGGACATAGTATCAGATCCCACCAGTTAAGGGCTCAGTCCCACAAGACTGCCCCCCACTTCATATGCCAGTCACAAGTAATAGTCCCCAATTACCCACAACTCCTCTCTGACATGGCTACGAATCAGAGGTTCCTATAAATTCCTCCCCGTGAACCCAGTTATTTGCTAGAACAGCTCACAGAACTCAGGAAAACACTTATTTACATTTACCAGTTTATTAAATGATATAATAAAGGAACAGCCAGACGGGTGAGGTCTAAGAGGATCCTAAGAGCAGGATTTTCTGACCCCATCGAATTGGTGTGTGTCACAGTCCTGGTATGGGGATGTGTTCACTAACCTGGAAGCTCTCTGAACCTCAGACTTTGGGGATTTGGGGGGAGGATTAATCACACACGGTTGATCATTAACTCCATCTCCAGCCTCTCTCCCATCTCTGGAGAATGGCGGATGAGATTCACAATTTTAAGCTTCTAATCATAGTTTAATCTTTCTGATGACTTTATCAGGAGCCCACCAAGAGTCACCTCACTAGAATAAAAGACACTGTTTTCACCCAGAAAATTGCAAGGGATTTAGGAACTTTGTGTCAGGAACCAGGGTCAAAGACCAAATATTAGATCCAAAGATGCACTAGTATTCTTATCATCCTGGAAATTATAAGAGATTTAGGAACTCTGGGCCAGAGTTCACAGAAGTGCAGGATCCAGCTGAGAAGAGATTGAAGATGTGGACTTGAGGGCCGAGGAAAGAGATGTCTTCAAAGACATAGCTTGTGCACTTCAACAGAAAGTGGTATTAGGGTTGGTACACACATATACATTTGCAACAAAGTTGTGAAACACACTGCTTATTTGCATTAAGTTTTTGTTTAAGTAGCAAATTTGTCTACCAAGACTGAAAGTCTTTGAGATAGCGCTCTTGAGAAGAGTGATGGAGGTTTTCAATGGAGACTGAAGGGTATTGAAAAATTTGTAAAAGAGTAAAAGTAGAAGAGTTGATAGGTGATGTTGAGTATACAGTTGAGACATGACATGATATAAAACATTTTCTCCAACAGCCCTCAACCCCCTTGGTACAGGAGCCAAGATGGTGGCTTGAAGCATTGATCTAATATTGTAGTTTATCAAGTGGGTATTATGGAAGAATAAGGGTGAGGGAACCAAGGATACTAGTGATATTAATGATAGGATCCAAAGGAGAAAAAGAGATCAGAGGAAGCTAATTCTGAAAGAACGTGACATCAAAAAACATGGTAAGTCTAAAGACCGTATAGTGTAGAGGTAGTGAGAAAAACATATGAATTGACTTTTATTTTTTTAATCAAAGAGTAGAACATTTGTGTTTAAGAATTCAAAGATGGAGAAATTCCAGGATTTAATATTGAGGGAGAGTGCCTGAAAAGGAATAGAGATGGAAGCCATTGAAGATATAGAAGTTAAGGTGCAGAAAGGAAGGAAGTTAGAGGGGACATCCATTTACCTCCAAGATCACTGAAGATAATGGTGGGTCAGTGGAATTTGTGTAGAGGCAAACTTTTTCTTAGATGCCAGCCATCAATGGATGTTTAGGATTGGCTTAGAAGATGGCAAGCAACTAAGACAAAAAGAAATGGAAAAGGATAATGTGAGGAGAAATTAGCCTCAATGGAGCAATGATATTTAGAGGGTATTGGGGTAATGGTTTGGAAGCTCCAATGGGACCTAAAAGAGAGTACTTAATCCCACCTCTGACACCTACATCCTGGAAAAATGATCAGCATTTTCTCTAGGGACTGCAGGGAAGTGGTATAATGTTCAAAGAGAAAATAAAGCACTCAACCAAACCAAAGTCATATTTTACCAGTAAAAGCCTTATTATTGTCTTCATTATCATATGAAATAACCATTTACAAATATCGTATCCTCTCTTTAGCAAGTTGAATAATTATATCAAAACTTTCAACACTGATCAGTATATATTTATATTTAAGCCAACCTAATATAGACAAGCTCACATTTATGAAATCTACTCATTTTTTTAAAGAATTAATTAGATTTCTTTCCCTAAATATGCCAATTATTTTCAAATAAATATTCAAGACTGGTTTTAGTAAAAACATATATTTCATAATGGTTTTCCTAAGGTTATCTTTAGTTGTCATGGTTTAGACAAGGAATTTGGTGTGTAGGTAACTTTGTTATGGAAAAAGAATTATATACTACAAGTAGCATAATGTCTGTTGTCAACAATAGCACACTAATAAATATTAAAATCTGGTTGTCACATAAGATTAATGAGTCATTATTTAGAATTGAACAATGTTAAAGCCATTTGGTCACAAAGTAGCCCATTAAAATAATGATGATATAAAACCAGATATAATACAGAAGTAGTTAAAACATGGAAATATTTAATCTGTCCATCATTTTAAAAATTATTCAATATCCATAATTCAAAATTCTTATGTTTTATTCAGAAATCAGCAATTTGGCAGATCCCTTGTGAGAGAACTAAACAGTATCATATGCTACCCAGGTGTCTTGCTTAAAATTATTACCCAAAATATTTTTAAAATATATTATTCTAGAAAAGCAATGATTAGTGTAAGAAAATAGTAGTTGACAGGTATTTTCCTCCTGCTAGCATTGTTATTTCTGTTGAACATATGGAGCCATTTAGGAACTATTTCGATTAGTATCATACAGTTGTAAGAGATAATAAAAATAATCACAGTAACTAAATGTTTTTGCATGTATTATGTCCCCGGCATACTAAATGACTTTGTTTGTATTATTTTATTAAATTGTTATCAGAAAAGAAGACAAATACTTTTATTCTTTCCATTTTTAAAATAAAGACACTGAAGTTCAGAGGGTTGAGTAACCCAATTCACAAAGGTGTTGGAAGGTCAGGCTGGGATCTGAACCAGGGTCTGCCTCTCTGCCATATTCCTATCCATTTACATGATCTCAGAAGTCTAATCATGATGGACAGACCCTCAAGCATGGAGAGTTGACAGACCTGTTTACCCTTCCTGTTTTTCAAGTCCATTTCCCATAAAGTCAAGCTGTAGATCAACCATCCTTAAACATCAGAGAACATGAGGAAATTTTTAATTCATTAACGTCCTTTTTTTTTTTTTTTTTTTTTTTTTAGGGTAGGGAGGGATTTCCTTAATAATTAGTCTCTGTTTGTGAACATTGGTCAATGTGAAAAGTAGAAGGAAACTTAGAGTCTAGAGCACATTCTCCCCTTCAATGTAGGCATCTCTTTCCTCTTCTTGGCCCTTCTTAAACTTTGAAATCCTGGCTTTCGATTAAATATTACCTACTACTAAGCCAGAATGTGGTAATTTTTTTTGTCTATAGACTTCTTAGTGTCCTCATTACAATACTGATTCCTGACTTGGGCCCTTTCTTTATCTTTGGCCCTTCCATATCTTGTAGCCAGTCCTGATGCTCTTAGCTCCTAAGAGCTATTGTGTTTAGAGAACATTAAGACTATTGCTTTGGATCTGTGGACTCAAGGGGACTGTGAAAGGAGTCAAACTTATTTATTCAATCTTGTCTATTTCAGTTAAGATGGCTTCAGGTGCATGCTAAATTCACAATATAAGATGTTCATTATATAGGTGGGTCCAGGGTCATGTTGGTGGCTCATTGATGTCATCAAAGACCTAGGCTCTTTTTATCTTTTCTACTTGACATCCTCAGGTCGCAAAATGGATGCAGCTGTTCTGGAGATCACTTGTAGACACAGCAACATCTGGCCAGAGAAGAGGGACATGTCTTCCTGAGCACGGCTCTGTTATTAGGGAGTAAAAGCTTCCCCATAACTCCCTCAGATGACTTCCCTTTAAGTTCCAGTCTGCAGTCAGTGCTCTTGACCTAGCTGTAAGGGGGACTGATAAATCTCATATCGGATATTTTAAAACACTTTAGTGGCGGTGAGCTCTATGAGCTAAGAGGAGTATGGAGGGAGGAAAGAGTTGAGTTTAGAAACCCACGTTAGCTTTCTACTCAACTAGCTGCCTCAGAAACAAAAACTTCCTAAGCACTTACATTTTATGAGCCACAACTTCTAAGACAAATAGAGCAAACTTTGGTTTAGACCTGGACAAAGATATATATATTTATTCCTCTCTAAATGAGTAGTCTCAAAGAATTTTAATTAAGAGGTTGATTAAACTAAAAAGTACCCATAGTCAGAGTAAACTGAAACATTTCTCATATTTGGTAAAACCAATTGGCATTAATAAGTTGACCTTTACTACCAGTAAGGTTTATTTTCATCACTGTCTGTCTGGTGGTATCGTGTTTTGACCCAGGAGTAATCCTAAGTAAGGTTACAACCTTAGCCTCCTCTGGGACAGCAGTTCCATGGTTGTCTGGTGAAAGTTTAACCTCCATAGATGAATCTGTCAGCAATGTGATTGGGTTTTCCCAAATCAAATAAAAATTTTAAATCTCCAGCAATGCTGAAAACACCGCCTGGGACATCTTCATGTGAACCAGAACTTCATTTGACCTTTACCAGGTTGAGATAAACATCAGCTGCCAAGAGACAATGACTCATTTCTGAATAAGAAGGATACTTTTCACACCTGTCTTTGAAAAGCTTTGCCCCAGGAGTCCAGGGTCCTGGCAAAAAGACACTCAGTGTAATTCTGAAAGGCATTAAAAGAATAGGGTCACACTTGCAAGCTGAAGGGCGTTAGTTCCATGGAAAGAAGGGGGGCTACAACCTAGTGTCAGAGCTCCACAGTTACCATTGCTGGTCAAAATAATCACCTGAACCCCCACACCCCTCCTGGTAGTAGATGAGGCTATATTAACACAGAACTTTAAAACTGAAATCTGACCTGAAAAAAAAAAAAGGTTGAAACAGTGTCTGTCCATTTAATCTCTTTATCTATCTCTATCTGTCTGTCTATCTATCTATCTATCTATCTATCTATCTATCTATCTATCTAATGTATATACCTACATACTATAGACACATCATGATAGCTATTTAGAAAGAATATTGTTTGTAAAATATTTAACACCCCAAAATTTAGGGCATGTGTAAACATACAAGTTGTTTTTTCCTTCTACATTTGTAATGCCAATTTATCTTTTAATGTTGCTTTGGTATTTGGAGATAAACAGCTTAGCTATCTTTGGTTAACCACCAAGTGTCTGTCGAACTCAAGGATGAAACAATTTGTTCTGTGTTTGAGCTATTTTCCTGAAGTCACCTGAATTTTTTGGTAGTTCCTTAGTCTATTAGCAAATAGTTAAATGTATTCCACCCTATGAAGCTTTCAGCTGCGAAATTAACCTATCCCCAACCTTGTTTGAGTAAGACCAGGTGTTTCATACTTCCCTCTATCCCACAGCAAGAATCCCTTAGGAAAGAAGGGAGGAAGTGAGACTTTTGACATGTGTGCGGCAAAAAAAAAGTGTCAATAAACAATCTGGAAATGACCAGAGGCATTCTACCAAAAACCCAGTGAAAATTATCTAATAAACCCTGACTTTTAAAATGGAACACAAGACTCATCTCCCTTTCTTGCTTAAAACATAAAGCAACCCCCTTTCTCATATTTAAACAACAGCTATCAAAGATTTAATGATTGCACCATTGGATGCAGTTCAAACAATATAGGCAGGAAAGAATGTACAGCTGTCAAGGAACCGACCCAGTCAGAAGTACCCCAGACAAATCGCTGTACATCATCGGCTGGTTTTAATTAACAGCAGACTCTGAGCTGCTTTTTCTTCCCCCCTCTTTCTTCAGTAACTTTAAACAAAGTGATTTGTAGTGTTCTGTGTTATATGGCATCTACCCCAGTGGAAATGGAGGATGTTCATGGAAATAACTTGAGCCAAAGTTCAAAGGAGATTAGGGCATCTAAAGGATACCTTGAGATTTTTATCTTGGCTCTCCACGAAGAATGAGTTAAGCTTATTCATTTTTCCTCCTAAAGGGTTGAGTCTCTTGTGAAGTGAGGTTGCACGGTTATTATTATACTAGATTGTCATTAATGCTAATCTACTTTTAAGGACATTTTTATCTTGTAGTTAATGAAAACATATTTTACGTTGCAGGCAGTCACAGAGAGATTTTTTTTTTTTAGCTTTATTTAATGCAAGACTTTCCTTAGTGACATTCCTCAGCTTCCTCAGTGAACAGACACTGCTGTAGCTACTAAATAATAAAAATAGTATTGATGGAAGTTATCTTAGTGGTTATAATAAAAGTCTAACCCTTTTATTATACAGAGGAGAAGACATGACTGTTCTATATTAATATTTGTAGAATAAATGAATAAGATTGATGCCGAGAGATAAATTTTTTCCTGAGGACACAAAGCCTGGTGCTGAGAATGTCACAGGCTTTGTACACATGACGCCCATGGAGGAAGGGGACTTCAAGCGATTAGAGAACATTTAATATATTGGCATAAAAGATCACGTTGAGAACTCACAAGCCTCCTGTATGTGATGGAATTGCAGGCATAGTTCTCAGTGCTGTAGTGACCAGTCAGATGAGTGGGGAAAAACTGAGTTAGAACCCTCTACCCCTCAAGTGCCTTGAATAATTCAAGCCACTTAATTTAATGCACTTCATTCGTGAATGAAATACCGTTCATCACATAGCAGTTTCTTTTTCCCTATGAGACTAACCATCTTCTGGCCCCTAGAAAGACAGTGCAATCAAATGGCCAACATGGGCTGTTCAGCCAGTTGCCTGGATCCTGGACCTACCACTTACTTGTTGAGTCAACTCAGATGAATTATCTAGCTCGCTTTGTCCCTTCCCCATCTGAAAAGTGGGGGCAAAACTATTACTTCCCTCCTAGGGTTGTTTTGAGGATTAAATATGTTATTGCGCATAAAGCTTAGACTATGCCTGGTCCACAGTAGGATCTATAGAAATGCTGGCAATTATTAGTAATATTGACCTTCATGCTTTGTGATCCGATTCCCAACAGTGCGATGCCAAAGGTCCAGGGCACCCGCTGTGGCCGTGTTATTGATCTGCAAGTTATTTTGGCTTCAGTACTTTCTGTTGTGGTTTTTGATGTCTTCTGAGGAAGAAGAGCTTTGGAAATAGCCTTCCCATGTCAATAAAACTACTGGTGTTTTTCAGTGAAATTGTCAAAACCGTGGCATATACATCCGCAAAGTATCACTTGGTGCCATTTTTAGGAGCAAGACAGGGACTGGAGAAGGGCACTGCCCCTCTCCAAGGTGGCATTTGGGATCCTCACGGAAGCCCGATTCCACACTGAGGTTTTTCCAGAAAACAAGTTCGTGGAGTATAGACAGCACACACCCACGTTCACCTTCTGGTTTTTATAGCTCCCCACTGCTTCAGAACAGCTGTAAATGGGATATTCTGGTTAATCACATAAAGTGGCAGAGAGATTGCACATACGTCATACTCAGTGTACCAACCTCTGATGAGTTAGTCACCAGGGATGCCCAAACTATGACCTGTGGGCCAAGTCGGGCCCAGGCCTTCTTCTGAGCTAATACTGTTTTTACATTTTTAAAGAGTTGTTAAAATAGCAAAGAATATGCAGCAGACGCTGTTTGTAGCCCACAAAATCTAACATATTTACTCTTTGGCCCTTTACAGAAAAACTGTGTTGACAGCTGAGTTTGGCTATAACAAAATACATCTCACATAAAAGCTTCATGGAGCATAATTTAATCTTTCATGATTCAGAAGGCACTTCTTAATCTTGTACTATCTGGGGTTCGAGAGTATGAATATCAGTTATGATTGGACTGTATAATAGTTCAAAGTGTGAATTCCGGACTCAGATTGCCTTTGATCAAATCCAGGGCCTGCCACTTATTAAGTGTGTAATCTTTATCAAATTACTTCATCTTCCTCGGCCTTGGCTCCCTCATCTGTGAAAATTGAGCGTTATAGTAGCCGCCTTATCTGGCTGATATGAGGGTTAAAGGAGATAAGTCGTGCAAAGTTCTTTGTATGTGGGGATGTTCATTAAATGTTAGTTGCTGTTACACCTCCCAGCAACAAGAGTCTCATTCTTTGAGCTTCCTGGTTATTTACATGTCATGTGATTAGAAGCTGACAATATGGTCACCCTGCCAGGACTATCTATCCAGTTTCTGGACTCTAATTGCTGGCACATCCATTATAATTGCTCAGCCACATGTGGCTGTCACCCACAACTGGAGTGTGAAAAGATTGGGAGAGGAGGGCAATCCTACAAACTTCTACACTCATATTTACTCCTTCCTGGCATGCATCCATTCTAGCACTGCTAGCTGTGTGTCAGATGCGCACATTTCTGCACCTTCCAGGATCCTTAGAGCCTTTGGTGGCTTCAAAACCACTGCCTGGCTCTTAAGAATTGGCTTGATTTGTGGTGATCATTTCACAAGTATACATACGTCAAACGTCAAGTTGTACACTTTAAATGTACACAACGTTTGTCAAGTATGCCTTAATAAAGCTGAAAAAAAAATACTGTACACCATTCAGAGGATACTTACAAAGAGGTTTTGAAGTGATGCTTATATAATAACATAAAGTAGGAAAAAATAAAAGAAAATTAAGAGTATATGGTGAGCTTGCAGTCATAGAGGCAGGCTGGTCCATTTTTGCATCCACTGCAGTTCTTGCCTTGGGCCAGCAACAAAGCCTGTTTCTTTCATCCAGATGCTGGAATGGAAGAGATATGCGACATTCAACATGAGTGAAAAAAGAACTTTTATTTTTTAGAAGCCTCAGATTTGGGGAATCATGTATTATGACAGCATAACCTCACAAAGTCTGATTCAGGCGATGACCTAACGGGAAAATCTATTTCTATTTCTGTAGGGTTTTCTGATAAATCTAGATACTTCATGTGAAAATCGTAACTTGCCCCATTTGTAAATACATTAAAAAATCCTTGAGGTTTCTGATTTGAAAAGCATCAAGTCCATTAAGAAAGTGTAAAATCACAAGTTCTAAATTGTCCTGGAAAGTGTTTCTTTATCCATGTTTGAAGTCTTTTACATGTTGACTTCTATATTTCCTTAAGGGTCAGAAAAGTCTGAATTTTCCTTTAGGCTACATGATAAGTATTTCCTTTTAACACCTCAATGGTGAGTGAGGGGGGTGGAGAGAGAAAAAAAGAGAGAGAGAGAGAGAGAGAGAGAGAGAGAGAGAGAGAGAGAGAGAGAGATTTTCCATAGACCTGAAAGGCTGACGAGCAAGACAAAATTTCCACCGAATATTGGAAGCTGGACTCCCAGACGGAACAGAGTCAGATGAGGAAAGCAGCTCTCTTTTACGAGATTTGGAAGCCCAATACAATTTCACCATCTCTCAAAACAGTCATTGACCAAGGGTACAAACGTCACTGTGCTACTGAAATAAAAGATGCCCGTGACTTAGCGGAACACTGGAATGAACTGTTTGAGCCTCATGCATCCTCAAGTACAACATCAAAGGGCTTTTGTATTCAGGGGAAGATAAGGCTACCTGGTTTATCAAAGAAAACCGGAGTCTAGTGTATACTATTGCTAGCATGCAACTTTAGTTACTATGCAAAACCTGGTGGGAAATTGCTTTAAAATTATCTCCTTAACCAAGAACTGTCATTTTATTAATTGATTTGACCCACACAGTTTACCACCTTTGATAGCTGAGAAGCCTAAGCTTGGATAATGAATGTAGGCTTTCTTAAGAATTTGTTCTTCTGTTTCTTTCGTAGCAGGATTCCCCACTAGCAGCATTTTCTTCATGCAGTCCTAGGAGGATGTTAAGGGAGGGTTTTCTTGTGCTTTCCATGCTGTTTAGTATGTGCCGCAGGTGCAATAAAAGGCTTATTTTCCACTTCTTACAGAAGTTGCTCGAGCTTATATCACTGCCTTATTATCGCCATTAAAGATTCCATCTTTGTGCATGGAATAAATCAATAAAATGGACATGAATTTGTCCTGTTATTAGAAGTAACTCTCCATTCTCAAATTCTCAACATGGAAAACACTGTTCTCGGGACGCGACAGTTTCCACTGGGATTCCAGCCTGATTGCCTGGTCTCCATACACTTCATCACATGCGTGTGTTAACTCCACTGCTGTTTTCCTGGAAATGCTTCTTTGGCCCAGCAGTGACATACATCTGTAACCCCCATCTCTTCTATCTCATCCCCCAGCCAGAATTACAGACATGAGAAGCAATTAATAATGATGGAAATGTGAAATATTTCTTTAATGATCAGTGCTGGTGTAGCCTCATTGGGAAGAGCATTTCCTATAGAAGTTCTGGGGTCTCTGCTATCCCTTCTGTTTCCTGGTGATTACTGTCAACTCACATTTCGTCCCCTCTCATGTCCCCCAGAACTGGGGTATACCCTCCTCAAACATCTCTCCCCAGCAGGATTACTCCGAAGAAATTTCTAGACACTGTAGCCGGTTTTCTGACCCTCTCACTTCAGGACCTCTTCCGCTGCCTTTGAGAGCCCAACACGGAGGGCTTCCCATCACAACAGGAATTGTGATCATTGTCTCCTTTTCAGTTACAAGCCAGTCCAACAGGTTAAAGCCATCAGATGAAGACTTTCTTATTCCTATTCCTTTGTTTCTATTGGGTCTCATCTAGCTACCTGGGAGAAACTTCCCATCTTTTAAAATATATGTAATTCTCATAATGACTCTAAAGTTAGGTGCTATTATTATTGTTTTGACCAGGTGAGGAAACTGAGGCTCACAGAGTTTAAGCATTTGTCTAACGGCCATAAAACTAGTCTGCGGAGGAGCAACTGTAGGATTCCGAACTCATTCGAGATGCTGAAGGAGCCAGATCAGATTTTTAACTATCTTTCTAAGTAGCTCAAAGTACACATCTGTGTAATTTTCTCCATTCCACTTTGGAAGATATTCAACAGTTGCCCTTAGCCCATAAATGGGTCACACCTCTGGACCACCTGTGACCCCTATGAAGCTAGTGGTTTGGGGTGAGGGGTATGGAAGGTGGGTCTGCCAGGGGTAGAGACTGAATCAATCTTGAGCCCTAAAGTGCCTTTTTAGAAATGGGCTCTTTAGTGCTACCCCTCATGCACCTTCCCATATAAATCCCTGTTTGGCTCCCTAGGGACCAGTTTTTATGATTAGATTTTGTTTGGGAAAATTAGGTTTTATTTTGGACTACCTATGTCTTATGCGGCATATTGCCTTTGCTTTGTCGTGTATCTATAGAACTATCCATCTCTCTCCATTGGTCCATATTATTTTTTATGCATTTTGAGGCAAATTGCAGACAGGAGAGCACTTTATCTGTGAACATTTCCACATGTATATCATTAGCAAGAGTTCAGTATTTGTTTATGTATTTTTTAGGGGAAAATGCCTGCAGTGAAATGCATAAATTTTATGTGCACCCTTCTAAAAGTTTTGACAAATGTATATAGGTATATAATGCAATCCTTATCAAGGTATAGAGCAAGACCAGTCCCCCAAATAGTTGTCTCACACCCCTTTCCAGTCAATCCCCACCCACTCAAAGGCAAACACCATTCCTTTTATTTCTAATTATACATGAAATGATGACTTCCAAAAGGAAAGTAATTCAGGGTTTATATCTACTACCGTTGGAATGTGCAGATGTGTCATCTATGAGTAGCTAGAGTACAGAATTCTCATAAAGAGGAACCTCACACTTGCCTCTTATCACAACTGATTCCATTTGTTTTTTCTTTAACTGGATGTTTTTTTTTCCCACCATTGGATGATGGTTCACCCATCTTTCTAAAGCTGCAGTACATTTCAAGGAAGTTAAAACTAGCACTCTTCGCTTCTCTTGGGCTTTTACAGCTTCCATTTTGCAAGTGAAATTCCATTTGGTTTGGACATAGTCTTGTTTATTGGGCACCGAGTGTGTGCTGTGTGCACAGATCGCTTGCAGCAGTGACGCTGGAGATTTTTCTGTAGTCACTCATGAGGCTTCTTGGCACCATTGGGCATTGCTCATTTGACACGGGGAACTGTGGAGTGATAGGGGCACCTGCTAGCACTAGACTGCACAATGCTTAATTCACATCCAGTCGTTAGTCACACAGCATATGCTTCTGACTAAGCTGATCTGGTGTGTGTGTCACAGGATGCCATGCAGCGGAATGACCTTTTGCAACATGGGCTGCTACGTTCCATTGTAATCATTGAGTTTCTGTTGGGTTTTCTCCTTCAGGAATCTGCCAAACCTAAGTAGGAGTGAGGACAAAAATCCATAATGGAGTGCTCCCAGCTCAATGGAGTGAGCTGACTGGGACACCGTGAACGTGGGTGCAGGTTCTGCAGTTGTCACTGAGATGTCCTTGGGGCAAAAGCAGGAGAAAGAGGGGAGGACACGAAGAACGCCTCTAGGCCTTTCCTCCAGAGAACTTACAAGTATTCGATCAGCAGAGATAGAGAAACTCTTTGAATAATAAAAGGCTTAACACAGAGCAGCTCTCAGGATTCCCAGGCTCCTTTGTGGGTATGTTTTCCACGGTGGTGGGTCACAGACTGAAAAGGTTAAGCCTGTGGTTCTCACCTGCAGCCTGACAGGTAAAGATAGGCTCTAGGTCCTCACTGGATATTCAAGGACGTAGGCCAAGGATAACATAATCAGGATAAAAATACTTGCTGGAATTCATTGGTGCTGACTGTAGCTGTGAGATGCCTAGCAGGAAACAGATGGGTCACCATCCACTCATGGAAATTGGGGAGAATGTAATGAAAGTACTGTGTATAGATGTATAAGCTTGGGAACCTCATAAGGAATAGTGAAGCACCCGGGACTAGTGATCTCTAGGTCGGAAAGAGCAAGGCGAACGGGTGGTGTCCTCAAGTTTGTTGAGCATTAGACACAAGCTTTAGTCATACAACCCAGTCCTTGGAGGATATACAGCAAAGGGGCGGGGAGGGGGGCTGTCCTGGTCCCTCTGTCACTTCTTCCTACAATCTCCTGTGGAAGGGCAAGGCGGCCCAGGCAATGCAGGCATGCCTCACACACAGAGGTCACCCAGGGGCATGTAGCAGGGCAGGGGAGTTGGGACAATGGTTACGAGGTGGGAGGGACCACACTGAGAATACCCAGCACTCATATCACAGCTCCATCCTGTTGATCCCAGGCTGTAGGCAGGTCATTCTGATATTCTGAGAAAATAGTCCTCCAAGATCATCCCAAAATCTCATTGGACCCTTAGACCCAGCAAGTTTACTGTGATCCACATCTAGTCTGAGAATGTCCACATCTGCCTGAGACCGGCACCGAGGTCCCCTTTGTGGCCCTGAGTACTTCACTGTGGAAACCTTCATATGAGTGTGAAGAGTCTAGAAAGGACCTTTCATGGGTCGGCAAGTCTGCACACCCTAGGAGACAACAGAGCGTATTTCCAAGCGTCACATTCACAGGTACCGGGGGTTAGGACTTCAGCATATATTTTTGAGGTACGCAATTCAACCCCCACAAAAAGCAATGAGTATGGGGGTTCCAATAAGTGTGTCTGGATCTGGCATTGCCCCCTAGAGGGTGACTCTGGAGGACTCACCTTTCCATACTTGTCCTGGTGGGAGCCCTACTGAGAACAGACTCTAGTGCCAGCTTCTTGGGGGGTCCTGACAACTGGAGGAACTGCAGAGAAGAAAGGCAGCTGTAGCTGGGGTGAGCTGGGGATGGGAGGACCCTCCCACACAGGCCTAGGACAGATCCCCACATGCCCGAGGCTACAGCAGCCATGACTGGCAGGGGAGGCTAGTCTTTCCATGTGGGCTCAAGCCGCTGGCTCTGGCCTCAGGCAGGGGGCTTTCACACCTCTTTCTTCTACTGCTCAGATACCTTCCACATGTTGTACACACGAGGGGCTAAAATACTTTCTTCTTTTTTACTGTACTGATTGGTTGCATATGCCCGTTCTGTGGGGGTCTGTCCTATCTGAGGCATCTGACATACCCATAGCCCATCTGAGCAAACTTGGAAAGGCCAGAGACCTGGATGTCAGATGTGGGCAGAACCACCATGGCTCAGGGAAGCTAGAATGCCCCCTTGTTCCCTGGACAGGAAATGCCTTCAACTGGGAGCCCCATTTTCCATTGAGGAATGGGACGGAGAAATGATTTAGAGTCTGAAAGATCTGCTTTCAATCTTGCTATTACATGACTCAAGGGAAGTTGCTTAAGCTCTCCAAACCTTACCTTCCTCATCTGTAAAATGGAGCTAAATACCAACGCCTACCACAGGGGTGGTTGTGAGGACCGAATGAGATGATGAATTTAAAATGTTTTGTGTATCAAGCTTGGTACTGGCTAGGGATTCATGGTGCCATTACTAATGATAATGCTCATCATTGTAATTTACACACATGCCTAGTAATATGTGTGCGCCCCTCACAACACAGTACTGCGCGTCCGGGGAAGAAGGAAACGGGGGACACATGACCCACTTGTCCATTCTGCTTGGAGGCCCTCGCCAGCTCTACTACCCACTGGGTTGCTTTGCAAACTGGGGTGGAGAAAAGGCAACATCAGATCTTTGGGGCATGTCAATTTCTTCCACCACCCAGGCAGCCCCATCCTGAGTTGATTTAGGGAATGTCTTTAATGTGGCCTCCAGGATCTCTGAATGCT
The DNA here is from genome assembly GCF_057876585.1 of Rhinolophus sinicus. Taxonomy (NCBI): domain Eukaryota; kingdom Metazoa; phylum Chordata; class Mammalia; order Chiroptera; family Rhinolophidae; genus Rhinolophus; species Rhinolophus sinicus. The sequence goes on from NC_142517.1 coordinate 8,510,807, forward strand.
TTACGGAGTAGATTTATTCAAGCTGCCGCTCTCAAGACTCTTTTAACTCCAAGCACGAGTTTTATTTGTTTCACGGGACTTGCCAAGTGAGCTGTGTGATCAGGAAGGAAGCGTGTACTGAAGTGAGTCACAAGTGTATGTATAGAAGCAGTCCGCTACGATTATCTGCTGTGATACAGCTGGCCCCAAAGCCAGTTACCAGGACACAGAGTACAACGCTTACCTGCTACTCAATTATACTGCTGGGATCGTCGTTACCTACGTAACATTTGTTAGTAGCGGTGTTACTATCACTTCTCATTCATAAGAAAGCTTGTACACTGTAAAGGGTGGGTATTTTTCTTTGCTTTTGATCGCTGAAAAAACTGACGTTCATGCAGTTTTAATGACACTGAATCAAGAAAATGAGAATTGGAGCCCTGCATCCACCTATCTACTTACTATATGATTTTAAGCAAGTTCATCATTTTATCTGAATGTCCATTTTGTTGAGCGGAGAACAACACTGTAACAGGGGTGCCAAAAAAATGCATACAGGTAGACACTTTGGTCACCGTTGCCCAAGCAGTAGTTCGCCGTAATCAGAAGTGTTTGGACGCTGATGGGAACCACTTTGAGCTCCTCTTGTAACTGCAGACGTCAAACGTGACTTATATTCATCTTTTGCTATCGATATATATTGAGTATTACAATATTAATAGTTTTTTCCTTTCTTAAAAAGTGTATACATTTTTTGATACCCTCTGTATATTTTTCAAGGTCACTGCAAATAAGAAATTAGGTAGCATATATAAACCACAGTGCTAGATACACAGTAGATGATCTTACCTAAAGCAAGGAGAAGTGATGCTGCAGAATAGTAAGCACCCCTGTCCTTCGTAATTCCAGGACCTAAGCAAGGGTGGACAATTGTTTTTTTCTTTTTGTTTGTTTGGGTTTTTTTTGGAGGGGGTGGATAGTATTTTCAATTTTGCAAGCAATATGGATTCTGTCACAACTATTCAACTCTGCTGTTGCATCTCGTAAACAGCCATAGACATTAAATGAATGACTGTGACTGTGTTCCAATAAAGATTTATTTATAAAAACAAATCACAGGCCTGATTTGACCCATGGCCCATAGACTGAGGACCCCTGACCTAGAATACAAAGTTGTATATGATGTTATAAATGACAACATCTAATGGATAAATCCCTATTCATCCTTTAACATTTTAGTTTCAACACTGTCTGTTTTTTCTGTGAAACTTTTTCGTCCTGATAATGCTGGTCAGACTTAAGGCTCCTGTGACCTTCGCCCTTTGGATACATCACAGGACACTCTCCAGTGGTCTGTGAGGTCCTGGAAGTCAGTGGCTACATTGTTTCATCTTTCTCAAATACTTTTAAAGCTAACAACAATACTTTTCGTGTCCCCGGAGGATAAACAAACAAATCGTAAAAGGGCATAAACTGCAGTTGAGGGGATATTGACTGGTCAGTGGTTCTCAACTGAGAGTGATTTTGTCCCTAAAGGCATTTGACAGTGATTGGAGACATTTTAGGGTGCCATGACTGGATGGGGGTGCTTTTGTATCCAGTGGGTAGATCCCTGAGATGCTGTTAAACATCTTACAATGCACAGGACAGTCTCTCACAAGAGAAACTTCTCTGGCCCGAAATGTCAGTAGTGCTGAGGTTGAGACACCCTGAATGAGTAAAAATGAAGCATTTTGTAAGCGATTAGTGCAAATCATGTGCCAAGCACTTTACAGTTTGTGCAACGCTATGTACCCTTCCCCCACAAAGGAGCATGGGGAGAGTCAGATGATATCATGTATGTAAAGACAGGCTGCATAAATCATTACGTTTGTACAAAAGTAAAGTTTTTTCTGTCAGTGAAGCAATCCTGGAATGCCAATACCACGTTGACTAATTCTGGAACATTTCTCAGTTTATCCCATCCCAATCCCCCCCTTCAGTTTAAGCCCTTTTCCCATCACTGTCTTCTCAGCAGGAATAGGCGTGCCATTGGCCACCTTTCAAATGCGGGGGATCTGTGAAGCCACACCCTAGTCTGCTTGTCTGTAGGTGAAATTATCAAATTCCTTTCAGCTTTTTTTCTAGGTCCTATGTTTGAAGCCTTTAATTATTTTAGTTTTTACAAAGATTCCCTCTCTGGATTTTCTCCTAATTTGTGACTTACCTTCCATGATCCTCGGTCTTAACCTAAGAGGACGTCCAATCCATCTTTCCCTTCGACAGAATTATCCCACAGTTTTTGCAAGCCATACTGGCTTTCATCTCATGTTCACGTACGGATGCATGTAACGTTGGTGACAGTCTGTCTTCCTATTGAAAGAGTTGGCCTGCTTTGCTCTTTCATGTGAGCAAGTGAAGTGAAAAATTTCAGTGGCTGCTGATTTGGGGAACTGTTCTAAGACACCTCAGTAGACAAGGGATACAATTCCTTATTAAGTGTTTGCCCACTTAAGGAGGGCCTGAGTGGGACATAGGTGGTGGCTTCTTTCATTTGGTCATATGATGGATTGGATTATGTCCCCTTAAAAAGGGTATGTTGAAGTCCCAATGCCCAGTACCTCAGGATGTGACCTTATTTTGAGATAGGGTCTTTACAGAGGTAATCAAGTTAAAGTGAGGTCATTAGGATGGGCCCTAATCCAATATACTACGTCCTTATAAAAAGGGGAAATTTGGACACGGACAGACACCCATGGAGGAAAGAGAAGGTGAAGATGCACAGGGAGGTGGCCATCTGTGAGCCAAGGGACAAGTTGAGAGGCCCGGAACAAATCCTTCCCTGGCTCCTTCAGGGGGAGTGTGGCCCTGCTCACACCTTGATTTCAGACTTCTGGGCTCTGAACCGTGAGACAACATACTACTCAGTCTGTGGTACTTGGTGACAGCAGCCTGAAGAAACCAGCTGCCATAGTTTCTGCCACCGATGCACTAGCTGGAGATCACGGTGATCTTATAACATTCCTGCCAAGGACCGCTCACGACCATGCCCCTGCGTAACAGATGACGCCTGTGGTCCACCCATGTCCCCTCAGCCTATCTGAGAGGCTACCTGACGCCATGCTGGTGGTTTCCTGCATCTCCTGGCTAATAGCATTCTCTGACCATGGGCACATATACCCACAGAACAGGCTAGACGTGACAGACTTCCCAGAGTGACCCTCCGTGAAAAGAGGCAGCAGCCGTGAATAAATACCTCAGCGTCTTCACCCTGGTAGGATTACTTGGAGTGGGGTTCAACACAATTTTTCAGAACCTTACCAACAGCCTGAGCCCAGTTTGCCCTCGTGGACCCTGCTAATTAGGGCATCCCCCCCTTAGCTTCCCATCCTCTGTTTTCTCACGTCCCACTTCCTCACAGTACAAATAAAATAGTTGGCCCAAATCCTTGTCTTGGGATCTACTTTAGAGGAATTTCACCAGCCTGCAATTGGAATGTGGAATTGGGATCTGAGAGCCAGCACCATCCCTGCAGCTAAAAGCTGAAGGAAACGGAGGGCAATTAGGTACCAGGAGTCCAAGAAAAGGCTTAGCCATGTACTGTGTTTCCCCGAAAATAAGACTGGGTCTTATATTAAGTTTTGCACCAAAAGATGCATTAGGGCTTATGTTCAGGGGATGTCATCCTGAAAAATCACGCTCGGGCTTATTTCCCGGTTAGGTCTTATTTTCGGGGAAACACAATTATCAGTGAGGGGGGAGGTTGGGAGTCAAAGCCAAAACCTGAACAGACCCTCAGTAAGATTCAGACGTCCCAGCCAGTGTCACATCTAAGAATGAATGTTCAGGATTGCTGCAGGCCATGTGGGTGGCCATTCTTCTGTTCACTTAGGACCCACCCATATACCAGACACTGGGCTAGGAGCTACAGGCACAGAAGGAGATAAAACTCCAAGATCTCACCTTTTTGCAGGAAGAGACTAAGGTGTAAAAACATGTGATTTAAGTGCCATGAGACAAATGCTCTTTGGGACCCTGGGGAACCCAAAATGGAAGGAAGCCAGAGGATCTCTTTCTGAAGGTCCTTGTGCATGGTGCTAAGGAATGTGCGTCTCTCACCTGTAGGTAGTAAGCAGAACTGGGCTCATGACCACGAGAGCTGGGCAGTCAAACAAGTTCCTGTAGTGAGAGGGGCCCCACACTTGAATTAATAGTCTCCTGTCACCATCTTGAGAGTGTTAATTTTAAAACAAGGAGCCTCAGTTTTGCACTGGGCCATCAAAATTATGTATCCAGGCCTAACAATAAGGAACCTAGAAATGAATACCCTGTTTTTAAGCCAGGTCTATGGTGTATGGTTGGAGATTTCCAAGGAAGGGAGAGTGCTAATGGGGCAGGGCTGGGCACCAATGGCGATTGCTCCATTTGGGTGATTTTGAGGGGTTGAGGAGCCAATCAGAACCTCTGCTTCCAATTATATTGGATGTGGAGGCAGTCAGGCATTTTCATGCTTGCTTCATTCATTCATTCATCCATTCATTCAATATGCAGGAAATGTTTCAGACCCTTCAACATATTGACACATTACACAGCAACATTTGTTATAAAGTGAGAATCCATGTGTAAGTCATGTCCATCTGGCATGACAGCCAAGGGAATTTAGTCAATGCTTTCTCTACCTACCATGAATTGTGAAGTATTTTTTTTCCACCCTGGAGTATAATTCTTTCAACGTCTCTGTGAGGAAGTTATTGCTATTCACAGGTGATAAAACTGAAACTCAGGGAGGCTTTGGTTTACTCAGGATAAAGCTAGACTTACTCAGGGTCACCGCCATGGTAGGAGTTGAGAGCCAAGACTCACAGGCAGGTCTTTCTCTCCAAGGTCCCCGTTCACCTTTCTGCTGCTCCCTCCCTAAGTCACTCCTTCACTCTAGTGCCCTCTGTGGCACTGTCTCTGAATATGAGGGCTTCTTAAAGCAGTCACCATATTTTATAGACTTACAGGGCAATTTTTTGCAGTCTTTTTAATCTCCTTCTTGACGGTCCTTTAGATTTGCAAAGCATTTCTGAATCTCTGTGGGTTGAGCATTTCCTCACAGCCCATGTTTAGGCACAAGTACGGGCTCAACCATATTGATCATGAGGCGAACTCTTCTACCACAGAGGGTGGGGCGGGTGGCTGAGCATCACCTAAGCGGTGTCCCTGTGCTTCTGTCTTGTCCCGGAGAACCCTGGTTCTCCTCTAACATTTAACACACACACACACATACACACACACACACACACACACACACACACACACAGACCAGGGTCTCAGAGGAAGCTGTCCTACCGCAGCTCCAAGAGGGCCTGATTGCTCTAAAGATAATCCACCTCCTCATGCCATGATTGGTTTAAGAATGGGCATGTGACCCAATTCTGGCCAATGAGACATGAGGGGAAGCTTGGGAGGAGGCAAATCCCTTCAGAGAAAATTTTCTCTGTCTTAAGAGTCAACAGACATTTCAGACTTTCCCCCCAACCTCTCCAAATAGCCTTTTACCCATATAATTTATAACCACCTCAGTGACCCTGGGTAAGTCACTAAAAATAACGTATGGAATAATTTCATAAATTCTATTTCATGTTTTCTTTTTTTAAAATTGAGATGAAATTCACAAACATAAAATTTAGAACTTTAAAAGCTAACATTTCAGTGACATTTAGGACATTTGGAACATTTTGCAACTGCCATTTGTATTTAGTTCCAAAACATTATAATCAGCCCAAAAGGAAACTCTGTGCCCACTAAGCATTATTCCTCATTCCCTCTTCTCCCAGCCTCTGGCAACTGCTAATCTGCTTTCTGTTTCTGCAGATTTACCTATCCTGGACATTTCATATAAATGCGGTCATACGACGTGTAAGCTTTTGTGTCTGGCTTCTTTCCCTTAGCATGTTTTTGAGGTACATCCATGTTGTAACATGTATCAGTACTTCATTCCTTTTTGTTGGCTGGATAATATCCCATTGTCTGTATACACCACAATTTGTTTATCCATTCAACTATTGATCAACAGTTGGGCTGTTTCCACCTTTTGGCTCCTGTGAATAGGGCTATGGACATACATGTAAATACATGTAAATACATGTATTTGTTTGAGTACCTGTTTTTAATTCTTTTGATATATACATAAGAGTGGGTTAATTGAATCATGTGTGAGTTATAACTTTTTGAGGAACCGCCAAATTGTTTTCCACAGCAACGGTACCATTTCAGTCCCACCAGCAATGTGTGTGCATTAGCTCAGCTTGCCCATGATACCAATCTGATGAGGTCAGGTTATTTCATAAAGGATGCCCCTAAGACTCAAGGGTTTAAAATAATTTGCCCGCCTCAGTTTGTCAAATGCCAGAATTTGATTCCATGTCTTTGACTGAAAGTCCCATTCCTTTCCATTACATTGACTTCTCACGTCTCTAGCTTCCTCCTTCGGGGAGGAAAACCACAGGTTTGTGATGTACAAGCTTGTCTAGATATTGATTAAAAATTATGGGACAATACCAGCTCAGGATGCCAGGCACTTAATATTACATTAACTCAAATATTTACTTTGCAAACCCAGCATCTAGAAAGTACCCAGCCTACAGTAAAGGATCAGGATTATTTGTTGAATGAATGAGTCTTGTGCATTCATATGAGGACTTTTTGTGTCTGTGGTAGCTGATAAAGATAGGGGACTGGATGGACCAGATGTGACATAACTTCGGCATTGAAAGATGTCTCTCTAACACTCTAAAGACATGCCCGTCCGGTATGTCAGTATCCTACTTTAAATTGGGTGGCAATGCCTTTCTCCACTGAATGGAGATTATCTAATTATTTAATCCATGAACAGGTATATCACTGATGTATTTTAACCAGCATGTTTGCTATTTATTTAGAACTCAGTTTTCATCTTTTGGGACTTTGATGTTTTCTTGCCAAGAAGTAACTAGTACCAATTGCAAATAATGAATATGTTTTGGAGTTAATAAAAGTCTTCCCAGATCAATAAGGTTAATAAGTGATATTGTCATTTGGGCCTAGTCATGAATTAAAAAATTAATAATAATAAGACTGAGCCAACCGAAAAGTTGGAACTGAAAATAGATTATAGCATTTTGCCCAAGGCTTTGGCAGCGATTGAAACAAAGTATTTTGAAACAGAACAAATTGGCACTTTTCTGACTTGTAATGTTCAGTCTCTCCAAGCAGGACACCTGGTTCAACTACACAAAACAGCCATTTAAAATTATAGTCTGGGCTTTTGTTATGCAAAAGGTAAACGAGGGCAGCATGAACTCTTCCAGGAAATGCTGTTTTTACTTTTTCCCTAGGGAGAACTCTCATCAAAAAGAAATAAAAAACAGAAACGTAAAACAAAAGAAAAGAAAAAAGCAAAAGAAAACTGGTGTTGACAGGAAATCAGGAGTCTTGCCGATGAGTGTGTTCTGAAATTATTTTACAGAATAAAAGTTCATACAGTCCAATAAAGTGTCTCCACCTTCAATGAATGAAATTGAACCCCTAACCTTCCCATTTGGGAACTCTAAGTTATCAGGGGACAGTTTGAGGAGCTTCTGACTGGCTCTCCTCTCCTCAAGTCTCGATCTGCACAAACTTGCTCTAATGTTAACTGCATTTAAGTTCTAATAAAAACAGTCTGACGGACACTCTGGTTGGCCCATTCAAAGAGAGCCTACCCTCCTATGTGATGACGAATCTGTAAGCATTGGCACATGGTGTTGGAGGTTGCTGGCCATGCTGCTCAGCCTATTATTGCAAAAGCCTAAAGTCCAGAAAGAAAGGAGAATAAGATGCAGGCCGGTTCACCAAAGCAAGCACATCCAAGACACCTGCCATTTGCCTCCATGACTTTTAACTCTTTGGATGCAGGGGGTTGCACGTTATGTTGGGTGGGCATTAGGCACATGTGCAGCCGGCAGCTTCAAAATCTAATTGAAGAGCTTTCACTTGGTGAGTGTTGAGGGGGTGAGGGGACCACACGTCGGTGCACCTCAGGAAGCGTCTCTAACCCCCAGGGCAGGTCTCATTCCCTGCTCAGCTTGTTCAGCAGCTGTTATTGAGGTGTGACTGTGTGCCAGGCCTTGCTTTGTGGATGAGACACACAGCAGTGAACAAGACCAAGCCCATTTGTCATGGAGGTCACATCCTAGCAAGGAAGACAGGTGAAAAGAGGCCATTAAATACCATCATGATCAGAAGTGCTGTGAAGAAAGCTGGGAGAGTGGTGAGGGAGAGGGAGCCGTTTTCCACGGTAGGATTAGCGAAAGCCTTAGAAAGGAGAGCAGCTGTAGCATTTAGGGGAGACATCAGAGGGAGCAGTGAATGCCAAGGCCCTGAGGCAGCAATGATGTGTCTGAGAAAATCAAGACTAGCTCAGAGAAGAGTGACCGGGAGGAAAGTACCAGAGAGGGTGGGCGGGGTAGGCAGGGCCAGGATGCGCGCCCTGGAGGGCAGGCTCTCTCAGCCTCAGCGCTACTGACAGTCGGGGCTGGATAGTTCCTCACTGCAGAGGGAGGTGGGTCAGAGGCCGGTGCATAGTAGGATATTTAGTCGCATCCTGGGCATCTACCCACCAGATGCCATTCGCACCCCCATAAGATGTGGGAACCCAAAATGGTTCCAGACATTGCCAAATGTCCCTGGAGAGGCAGTAGGATAAAATTGCCCCAGGTAAAGAACTAGTAATGTAGATTGTGACAAGAATAGGTCCTGATGATGACCCTGGGTTTTTTTAGTCTAATTATAATGGGACTCTGTTGGAGGCTTTTAAGCAGAGAGTACTGCAATGTAATTTACATTTCAAAGGGAACACTCTGGCTGGTGGGCAGCAAGAGTGACAGCAGAGACCAGTGTTGGTTCAGGAAAGAGATAAGAGCAGGACCAGAAGCTTGGACTTCTACAGATCTAGCTTAGGAAGAGAGCCTCATTGTCATGTGTGTCCCTGGGTAGCTCATCATGGCATAAAATGAGTCCTTCTATGCTGTTCAACAGTGACTGCAAAGTTGCTGAGTCAGCACGGTAGTGGCCAAAGCAGCTCCTGATGGGAAGGGCATCCGGAAAAAGATAGTGGCTTCCTGGGTGGCTAAGGGCTCAGCGGTCACCAGGCTGTGGGTTGGCCCACATATAACCAGGTAGATTTGAAGACACTGTGCCTTGGGCACATGGCCCCTCTCTGGCTCTGACTATACACAGCCATGAGGAGTATGAACTGTCAGTACTACTAGAAAACAGCCAGAAAACAAATTTTCATGTTGGAGGGTCACTCTTTAATGCCATTGTCAATGTTTTGTGGGGGAAATGCAGATGCCATCTTCCCACTGCTCTGTAAACCTCTCAGAGTCAGTGCCATCTCTTGTCATCCATGGACTCCTCTCAAGCAGGACAACATTCCCTCTGAATAGTGTCTCAGAGAAACTGACTCACACCCTGACTCCAAAGTACTGGGTCTTTTCAATGTCATCCCATGTCACTGTTTCTCACTCCAGCCCCACTTATGGACTAAATGGAGTGCCCCCCACAGACTCACATGTTTAACCCCTAAACGCCAATGTAATTTTATTGGAAGGTAAGGCCTTAAAGGAGGTAATTGTGGTTAAAGGAGGTAATAAGGATGGGGGCCTATTCCAATAGGACCGATGTCCTTATAGCAAGAGGACGAGACACCCAAAGACCAAGAGTGTTTCATGCAGAGAGAAAAGGCCATGTGAGGACACAATGAGAAGGCAACCATCTTTAAACCAAGGAGATGCCCCAGGAAAAACAAGACCAACAGATCTGAAGACACCTTGATGTTGGACTTCCAGCCTCCGGAACAGTGAGGAAATACATTTCTGTTGTTCGAACCACCCAGTCTCTGGTATTATGAGCCCTAGCAGACTAAAACAGCCCCCTACATCCACAGATGTCATCCTCTTGTGGACGATGTCACTTCACCTCTGGATACTCATCTCTGACCTCAGCCTCTGTAGCTACTTCTGAAATTCTTATTGAAATTCCCATCGGCCACCCTCTGCCCTCAGTTTGCCTCATATGGTGCTTCTTGATTCTCCGAAGGATTCTCCAACGATGCTCCTTTAAGTTTCCCTCACTGAATCATCCTTCTTGGCTCCATTCTTACACATTAGTGTTCCCCGGGGTTTTGTCCTCAAAGCTCTTCACATCTCAAGTCTAGACACTCTCCTAGGAAAGCTTGTTCATTCCCATAGCTTTAACTAGCACTTCCGTGTGGCTGACTCATACATTTATTTTCCCAGACTCAATATCTCTCTGGAGCTTTAGACCTTTACTTTCTGCCTCTTACTTGACCCTTCCCCAATCAAGGATGTCAACACCAAACCCTCACCTAGGCAAGAGATTTGAAAGGCCCCTTTGATTCTTTCTTTTCTTCTCCAAATCCAGACAGGTCTCAAGATCTTTGTGACTCCATCGTCTTCCTTCAGTGTGTCATTTCCTGAATCATATGTCTAATGCTTGCATCTGATTATGCCGTTCCACTGCTTAGAAGTTATTAATGGGTTTGCTGAGAAATCCCAAGTCCAGTCTCCATAGCATGCTACCTTTCCAGCAGCACCTTCTCTCATTTGCCACCCAAATAACTTTCTGTTCCATCCCCACGGACACCAATTATGGTTCCTACAACACAACATGTACCTTTCTTTTGATTATAATGGCTCCACCATCAATCTCTTTCTCTTTGTCCCTTCTCTGCTTTGCAAAACTCTACACATTCTTACAGACCAGATTTCAATGTACCTTTATCCACAAATCCATCTTCTCCTGTGCCAGACAGAGTCCCCTGCTCTCTGTTCTGTGTCCCTTAGTCCTTTCACCTGCCTGTCTCTCCTTCTCGATTAAGCTCCTTTACTATTGTAACCATGTAGCATCCATCCTTTGTAGCCCTAAATAACGTGGTATTATTCTTGACATTCAGTATCGGCTCTGAAAAACCTTCACTGAACCAAAGAATTATGAATAAATATCTTCTGTGATTACCTCTGATGGAAGGTTCTTCCTTGTACTGCTATCCCTAAAACCCCAAGATTGTATTATTTATAATAAGGCTCAGGATTGGAGTGCCACAACCCAGGATAAAAGTCTTTCCATAGAACTAGATCCGATACAACAATTGGGGAGGTAAAAATAAGAACATTACATTTTCATGTAAATCTTGTGCTTCAGATCCAAATTAATTTGGGACAGAACTGAATGAGAGAAAAAATAAAAATAAAATAGTTTTGTGAGTGTCATGGAAGATTATTATAGATTGCCTACCCAGCAGAAAATACAGAAGACGTCCCATACCGGATTAAGCTATCATGGTGATGAAGAACACAAGACACCCAGTACTTTACCAAAAGTTTACTCTGTTAAATGCAATTATATTGAAATAGAGTTATCAAAATAGTTTTTTAAAACTAATTATAAGTAGTAACAGTTATCCTTCTTCACTAAGTTACTAAACAATGAGACCTATTGCCAAGCTGAATGACTATGATTTCAGGGCAGTGGCAAGCATCCACAATATTTTGATACATGTGCAACAATTGTAATGTGATTTGAAAATATCTGTAATTTCTACTGGTGAGAAAGACATAAGAACTTATAATACTACTGCCATTGGTTGTCTATATTCACAATGAAAGAAAATACTACATTCGAGTTAGAAGTTAGTAAAAATAAAGATATATTTTGTCCTAACCCAGTTCACAAAAATCCTAACTATTGAATAACCTCTGAGATGCAGAAAGACTAGTTTGTCTCTCTTCTCTTTCCCGGGTAAACAGTCCTTTGAGAAACTACCTTTACAAGGACATCAATAATTGTCCAGTGAGCTCTTTGATTCTCAAGATAACTAACTCTGGATTCCTGGAGGAATGGCAGAGACTGATGTCACCATCAAACACTTGAAACGGGCAGGGGTGGTGATTCTCATAACATCCCCACTCACTTTGCCTATTTGTCCTGGCAGAGGGAAAGTGAGTCTTGGTGAATGATGGTACATTATCATCAACTTAACCAGGTGATGACTCCAATTGCAGCTGCTACACCCAATGTGGCTTCATTGCTTGAGCAAATTAACATATATCCTGGTACCTGGTATGTAGCTATTGATCTGGAAAATGCTTTTGTCTTGAAATCTGTTAGTAAAACTACCGGAAGCTGTTTGCTTTCAGCTGGAAAGGCCAACAGTACACCTACACTGTCCCACCTCAGGGGCTTATCCACTGTCTGGTCCCGCGGCATAATTCAGTTTGTAGGGATATTGATCGCCTTTCCCTTACATAATATATCACACTGGACAATAATGTTGGTGACATGCTGTTTTCCTGAAAGTAAGACCTAGCTGGACCATCAGCTGTCATGCGTGTTTTGGAACAAAAATAAATGTAAGACCCAGTCTTATATTATATTATGTTAGAATAGATCCGGTCTTATAGTAAAATAAGACCAAGTCTTATATTAATTTTTGCTCCAAAAGATGCATTAGAGCTGATGGACCAGCTAGGTCTTATTTTCGGGAAAACACGGTAGTGAGCAAGAAGTAGCAACTACTCTAGACTTACTGGTAACACGTGTGTGTCCATTGGTGGAAAACAAATAAAACAGAAGTTCTCAGTGAAATGTCTAAGGGTCTGATGTTATGGGGCATGTTGCCATATCCTTTCTAAGGTGATGGATAAGTTGTTGCATCTGGCCCTTCCCACAACCAAAAAGGGGTACAATGTCTCGTGGGGGCCTCTTTGGATTTCAGAGTAACATTTGGGTGTGCTACTCCAGCCTATTTACCAAGTGACCCAAAAGCTGCTAGTTTTGAGAAGAGCCCAGGGCAGCAGAAGGACAGGCTGCCATGCTCTGCTACTCTGCTCCCTGCGCCATCTGACTCAGCAGACACACTGGTGCCTATAGTCGCAGCAGCACGTAGGGATGCTGTCTGGGGCCATTGGCAGCCACTATGGGTGAGTCGCAGTCGAGGCCGTTAGGATTCTGAAACAAAGTTCTGCCATCCTCTGCAGATAATGGCTCTCCTTTTGAGACACAGCTCTTGGCCTGCTGTTGGACCTTAGCAGAGACTGAATGCTTAACTCTGGGACACGGAGTTACCGTGCAACCTGAGCTGCCCACCACAAATTAAGTGTTTCCTGACCCACCAAGCCATAAAGTTGGGCATGCACAGTGGCACTTGTCATCAGACGGAAGTGATACACATGTGATCAGCCTGAGCACGGCCCTGAAGGCATAAGCACGTCCCACAAAGAAGTGGCCCAAATGCCCATGGTGCCCACCCCTGCTCTAATCCCTCCTGTCTCCCAGCCTGCACCTGTGGTCTCATGAGGAATTCCCTGTGATCAGTTGGCAGAAGAAGAGAAAACTTGGGCCTGGTTTACAGATGGTTCTGCACAAGATAGAAGCACTTACCTAAGAGTGGACAGCTGCAGCCCTACAGCTTCTTTCTGGGCCATCTCTCAAGGACAGCAGTGAGGGGAAATCCTCCCCTGGATTTCGAGCAGAACATCTGCTTACTCACTTTGCTGGGAAGGAGAAATGACCAGGTGTGAGCTTATATACTGATTCATGGGCTGTGGCCAATTGTTTGGCGGGATGGTCAGGGACTTGGAGGAAACGACTGGTGACAAAGAAATTTAGATAAAAGTATGTGGATAAACTCCTCCGAATGGGGGGAAAGGAAGAAAGGAAAGAAAAAGTGAATATATCTGTGTCCCTTGTGAATGATCACCAAAAGGGTGACCTCGGCAGAGTGGGATTTTAACAATCATGTGTGTAGGAGGCAGCTGATCTGTGGAGAACAGTCAGCCTCTCTCCCCAGCCACCCCTGTCATCTCTCAGTGGGCTCATGTGCAAAGTGGCTGTGGTGGCAGGGATGGAGGTTGTGAATGGGCTCATGGGCTTTCATTCATGGAGCCCACAGGGACATGGACACTGCCGAGTACCTGATCTGCTAGCATGGAGACCAACACAGAGCCCCCAGTATGGCGCCGTGACCAGGGATGAGCTAGCTGGCTGCAGGTTGATCACCTTAGAGCACTGTCAGCACAGAAGGGACGATGTTTTGTTCTTATTGCAGTAGCCACTGGATACAGATTTGCCTCCCCTGTGCACAGTGCTTCTGCCAAAACTACCATCCACAGCCTCACAGAATGCCTTATCCACCATCCCGGTTCTCCACACAGCATTGCTTCTGATCTCACTTCACAGCAAACGAGGTGCAGCGATAGGCCCAGGCTCATGGAATTCAGGGGATTCTTACCATGTTTCCCACCATCCTGATAGCACGGTGGAATGGCCTTCTGAAGACTCACTTACATGCCAGCTAGCTGTCAATAGCTTGCAGGGCTGCGACAAGGTTCTCTAACCTTGTGTGTGCTAGAAACTGCGTTCAGTATATGGTACTGTTTCTCCCATGGCCAGGATTCACGCGTCTGGGAGTCCAGGAGGGGAAACGGGAGTGGCGCCACTCACTGTTATCCTGAGTGACCCACTGGCAAAACTTTTGCTTCCTGTTCCAATGACCTTATGCTTTGCTGACCTAAAGGTCTGAGTTCCAAAGGACAGAGTGCTTCCACCAGGAGACACAACAATGATTTCACGGAACTGGAAGTCGTGACTGCCATTGGCCATTTGGGGCAACTCATGCCTCTGAATCTATAGGTGAAGAAGGGGGTTACTGTGCTGGCTGGGGTTGGAGAACTGGTAACTACACAGTGGAGGTAATGAAAAGCATGGCTGCAATTCAGGAGATCCCTTAGGGTGACTCTTAGTCAAGACTCAAGGACTCGACATCTTCTGGAGAAGAGATTAGTGCATTTTCGGTTGCAGGCCGGATAGTTGTATCATGTTACACAGAATTATTACCTTGCTATTTGGAGATTAAGTAAGGTTTAAGGAACTGTGTATGGTACCAAGTTGATAAGGGGTGAACTGATGATGGCTAACTATGTGTGATCTTGCCTGGGCCATGGGAGACCTAGCTATTTGGTCTAACGTTATTCTGAGTGTGTCTGTGAAGGTGTTACTGGTTGAGTTTAACGTTTAAATTGACGGACTGAGTAAAGCAGATTGCCCTTCCTAATGTGGCTGGCCCTAGTCCACACACATCCTATTGGTCCTGTTTCTTTGGAGACTCTTAATATCAAAATTGTTATCAAACTGTTTTTTAAATTATGAGTGGATACAGTTATGCTTCTTTATTAGTTCATTCCATAACAAGACCTATTGACAAGCCAAATGACTAATTTCAGGGTAGTGATGAGGCTACACAGTGTTTTGATACATTTTCAACAATTGTAGTGTGGCTTGAAAATATCTGTGATTTCTATTAATTAGAAAATCATATGTCCTTTAATATTATTGCCATTTGTTCTCTATATTCATGATTGAAGAAAATGCTACATTTGAGTTAGAGGTTAGTAAAATAACGATGTATTTTGTCTTAACCCAGTTCACAAAAATCCTAACCATAGGTCCATCGGGGTCCGTAGGGCTCAAGAAAGGAATCTCTGAGATGTAGAAAACTACACTCCCTCCATTCCTTTCTGGATAAACTACCTGTAAAGGGTAATTTCTCAGAAGAACCAAACATCTAAAAGATATCGTGTGAGCAGCAGACAAGGAAACTGAAGTGGACCTTGGTTTTTAAAAGAGAGAGAATAAAGTCTCCTTTGCTATGATCGATTGGTCTCTGGGACAAAAACTGGATGTCTTCCTCAAACTAATTTTAGCCCCTCTGGGCCCCTGGCATAAGGCTTCCATGTAACAGACACTCAATCATTGTTTGCTGGATATATGATCTTAGATGGATGAATGGACAAACCTACAAAATATCAGTTAAAGTTGCAAAAAGAGCACTGGACTCACACAGGTTGTTTTATTATTTGTTTTCCGTCAGCGTCCCCTTGCCTCTCCCCTCATGCCCTCCCTGAGGCATGCCCAGGAACTGTCGTTCCTGAAAGCAGCTGGCTCTGGCCTTTGCTGGATATCACCAGCCAGAAGCCATGTGTCCTTACATTTGGTTCTTTCTACACCAAAGGCAAGGGGGTGAGATGAACAAACCCAAACCACTAGGTCTTCAATGTTGGTTTTTGTGTGGAAGAACAAAAGGCTGCCTCCTATCGGGAACTCTGCCATTTTGGCTAATGGATCCTTTTCTAAAAGCACTCAGGGAGAGCGCAAGTACCCCATCAGATAAGAGAAAGTTTCACCATTTCAAACAAACATATTTTGGGTTAATGAATTTACATATTAATCCTAATGCAAGGTAAACTAGAAAATACAAAAAGAGGAATAAATACATATCTAATCCTACAACTTAAATATATATACTATTAATATTTTAGTTTATTTTCTTCAAGACTATATTAGCCTTGGCATAGTTTTTTATTTTGTTTTGTTTTGTTTTCCCTGTGGGGATTTTAGTCAAAGAAACTGGGAAAGGGGAATTGTACATAGTTGTGATGATTCTAGCATATACCATCTTGTTTCCTATTCCCATCACTTACTATGTTTCTTATGCTATAAACTACATCCCCATGACTACTGTGTAACAACCAATTTGTACTTCTTAGTTCCTTCCCCTTTTTCACTCATTCCCAACCACCATCCCATCTGGCAACCATCAAAATGTTCTCTGTATCTACAAGTTTTTTTCTGTTTTGTTTATTTTCTTTAGATTCCACATATAAGCAAAAGCTGATTGCATCTGCCATTCTCTGTCTGACCTCCACTCTGCACAATTCCCTCCAGGTCCATCCATGCTGCCACAGATGGCAAGAACCCATTTCCTTCCCTGGCCGAGCAATATTCCGTTGTATATATGTACCACCTCCTCTTTATCCATTCCTCCATCAACAGACACCCAGGCTGCCTCTACATCTTGGCCACTATAAACAATGCTGCAATGAACATATGGATGCATATGTCCCCTCGAAGTAGCACTTGGGTTTCTTCAGCTAAATACCTTGAAATGAGATCACTGGGTTCTTCTTTGTCTCTTGTTATAGCCTTTGTTTTAAAGTCTATTTTGTCTGGTATAAATATTGCTACCCCAGCTTTTTTCTTTTTTTCATTTCCATTTTCATGAAATATCTTTTTCCATCCCTTTACTTTCAGTCTGTATATGTCTTTCATTCTGAAGTGAGTCTCTTGAAGGCAGCCTATGTCAGGGTCTTGTTTTCTAATCCATTCAGCCTGCCTATGTCTTTTGAGTGGAGCATTTAATCCATTTACATTGAGAGTAATTGTTGATAGATATGTAGCTATTGCCATTTTATTATTCATAATTTTGATCTTTTTTTGTTTTCCATCTTAAAGAAGTCCCTCTAACATTCCTTGCAATACTGGTTTGGTTTAGCTTTTCCTTGTCTAGTAAGCTCTATCTCTCCTTTGATTCTAAATGATAGCCTTGCTGGGTAGAGTAATCTTGGTTGTAGGTCCTTGTTTTTCATCACATTGAATATATTGTGCCAATTCCTCCTGGCCTGTAATGTTTCTGTTGAGAAATCAGATGACAATCTTATGGGAGCTCCTTTATAAGTTACTAGTTGCCTTTCTCTTGCTGCTTCTAGGATTCTCTCTTTGTCTTTAACCTTTGCCATTTTAATTATAAAGTATCTTGGGGTGGGCCTGTTTGGGTTCATCTTGTTTGGGACTCGCTGCACTTCCTGAACTTGTATGTCTATTTCCTTCAGCAGGTTAGGAAAGTTTTCAGTCATTATTTCTTCAAATAGGTTCTCAATCACTTGCTCCCTCTCTTCTTACATGATGCAAATATTGTTATGCTTGATGTTATCCCAGAGGTCACTTAAACTACGCTTATTTTTTTGAATTCTTTTTTCTTTTTGTTGTTCTAATTGTCTTCCAAATTGCTGATTTGATCCTCTGCTTCATATAGTCTGCTGGTGATTCCTTCTAGTGCATTCTTCATTTCAGTTATTGTATTCTTCACTTCTGACTGGTTCTTTTCTACGGTTTCTATGTCCTTTTTTATGCTTACTATCTCTTTGTTGAAGTTCCCACTAAGTTCCTTGAGCATCCTAATGAATTGTTGTTTTGAACTCTGCATCTGGTAGATTGCTTGCCTTCACTTTGTGTAGTTCTTTTTCTGGAGTTTTCTCCTGTTCTTTCATGTGGGATGTATTTCTTTGTTTTCTCACTTTGGCTGCCTCTCTGTTTCTATGTGTTAGGTAGATCTGATATAGCCCCGAGTCTTGGCCAGGTGGCTTTATATAGTAGGTGCCCTGTGGAGCCCAGTGGCATAGTCTCCATGGTCACCTGCACAGGGTTCTCCAGGAATCTCCCTTGTGTGGGTTGTGTGTGTCCTTCTGTTATAGTTGAGCCTTGGTTGCTATTGGTGGGATTGACCCTCAGGATGATTAGCTGCAGTCTTGGCCATGTGGACAGCTTATAGGTTGCTGTGTGGGGGCTTATCCCACTCAGTGGGATTTGCCCTCGTGGGCTCTGGTGTTTGTTAAGAATGTGCTTTGGGTGTGCTGCTTGTAGGTCTAATTGGGAGGAGGTCTGAAGCCAACCTCCAAGTATGTTAGTTCTAGAGCCTCTTTGGAGGGGCTCTGGTAAAGACTCAGGTCATGCACTGCCTGTGACCCACCAGGGACTACCTTATAAGAGCAACAAAGTGATCCGCAGTTGTTTGCTGTCTGTGCTAACTCTGGAGGTGTGTGGGAGAGGCCATACTGTGACCAGTGTCAGGCCTATGGTAGCTCTGCAAAATGTCAAGACACCCTGAGGCCTGCTGCCACCTGCCAGCTCCCTTAAGGTTCAGCCACTGATAATGCTTCATGCAATATGCGAGTTGGGTGAGGCAGGGTCTCAGAGAGTCACTAGAATGGCAAGAGTTGTAGTCACCAAGTTAATGTAAATTCTGGTTTGGTGCCAATGATGAGCCTGGAGCTACTCAGAAAAAGTCTCAGAGCATACCAAGGCCAGTTGCCGCCCTGCCTACCTGGGCTCTGTCAGACTGATAGTTTTCCAAGAAAGAGTGCAATGCAGATGGGCGGGGCTGACTGCTCTTGGAGAAAGTACCTCCAGCATTGGGGGAATTTGATATGGCTGGGTCCCAGTGAGTCTGCAGTGTGGAGCTTCGGAGCTCACCAGACCAATCAGATTCAGATTTGGCCGTAAGCATAGGGGGAGGACTAAACACAGGAAAGATGGCCCCCGCCTGCTGGCTGCATAGGAGGAGGACTCCTTACAGGGAAAATGCCAAATGTCCTCTAGCCTTCATCCCAAAGCCACACAACTCAGTCTGCCCCCTATATGTCTCCAACCCCCCACCCCGAGTTACTGTCCCTCTGCTGGAGCCTAAGGTGAGTACCTAGAAGTGAGAGAGTCTGTGGGTGGACCCTTTGATAAGACACTTGTGTTTCCCGCTACCTTCTGTCCCACCGGATGGTCAGAATCCCGACTTTTTTACAGCCAGATATTGTGGTACCTCCTCTTCCTGGCACCAGTACTGTGTACTGCGGAGGCTGGTGTGAGGCTGGGGTCTCTTGCTCCTTTAGGGGGAACCTCTGCAGCTAAGATATCCCTCCTGGTTCTCAACTGCCACATGGAGGTTTGGGGTTAGCCAGTTCCGCGTCTCTTCCCCTTCTGCTGGTCTCAACGTGGCTTCTTCTTTATATTTTTAGTTTTAGGACTTCTGTTCAGCTAGACTTCAGATGGTTCTCCAAGTTGATTGTTCTATAATTCAGTTGTAATGTTAATTTGTTCATGGAAGGACGCAGGCACAGTGTTTATCTACCCTTGGATTTCCCCCTTCTTCTGGTCACTTTTAAGATTTACTCCTTGTCTTTGGTTTTCACCCATTTTCTCTGATGTGATTTTCCCTGAATTTACCCTGTTTCTTGAATCTTTGCCAGTTTGAAAAATTGTCAGTCAATGCCTCTTCATATACTGTGTCTACACACCATTGTCTTTTATTCTGCTGGAAGAAATCTCATGACAGGTATGATAGAAATTGTCACTGGGTTTCCCTTGTCTCTTACCCTTTCTTCTGAATTTTTTTAATTCTTTTTTCTCTGTAACCTGCGTCTGGATATTTCTTTGAATCTATCTTTCAATTCACTGATTCTGTCTGATTCTTTAATATGCTTCAGTCCTTCCACTATTTCTAATTTCAGTCATTGTATTTTTCAGTTCTAGAATTTATTTGCTTACCCTGACTGTTCCCAATTATTCATCAAAATTTTTCATCTCTTCTTGTAGCTCCTTGACCATATAAGTTTTGTTATTTAAATTCTGTTGTTAGTAACTCTGTTATCTGAAACACTTTGAAGTCTGTTTCTATTGTTTCTCATATTGCCTCCGATCCCTTGATATTTTTGATGGACTGCCTGGTGTATGTGACAAATTATAAAATTTATGTAAGATCGCATCTTCCTAGAGAGATGATTTACTTTTGTTTGTGGCCAGAAGCTCCAGCATTCTAGGATCAATTTCAAGGATCGAGATGATCCCACGACAGCCTTCTGTTCCCATGGGGCTCTTCTACTTCCCAGTCCTGTGACCCCTAAGATCTAGGACTTGGTTGTCTCAATCCAAAGCATGGGGAGTTTACCAGGACTGGCTTCTTGGGGAGACCTGAACTCCTGTTTGTTTGTTTGTTTGTTTTCCCCTACTCACAGCATGAGGTTGGCAAAAGCTCTTGAATATTTTTCAAGTTCGTAACATCCTCTTCTAGAATCCCATTCACCTTCAGGGTAAAAATGAGCCCAAAAGCTGGGATCATCTCTGTGTTTTTCATTCTCCTGCATCTTGGCCTTGTGATTCTTCACTTCATTGACAGCTCTCCAAGACTTCAATGAGACAAGTGTGTGTGTGTGTGAGTGTGTGTGAGTGAATGTGAGTGTGTATGAGTGTGTGTGTGAAAGAGACAGTGTGTGTGTTATATAACTTTCTACTTGTCTTCAGCAAAGAGTTGGTCCAAATCATTTGGATCACCTGGTTCACTAGTTTGGGAAATAGAAGTCTGTAGTCTATTTTTTCAAATGTATGTTTTTTGCTTTTAATTATTATTATGAAAAGAGGTCCAAGAAGCTAATGTGTTTAATTTTAGTATTTTCAAACTCATTTTACTACAGATATTTTTCTCTCTCTCTCCTTCTTTCTTCCTTCCTTCCTTCCTTCCTTCCTTCCTTCCTTCCTTCCTTCCTTCCTTCTTTCCTCCCTCCCTCCCTCCCTCCCTTCCTTCCTTCCTTCCTTTCTTTCTTTCTTTCTTTCTTTCTTTTTTTTTTGAAGCAACCCATGGAGCAAATGTTCCATGGCATCTGAACTCACAAAAGTCTCAGATTTCAAAAAGCTGTCCTTAAGAACTTTGCCTTTAAGTTCAAAGTGGTATTAAAAACAAGGAGCCATTGTATTCACGTTTATGCAAAGTTAAGTTACAGAGAACTGTTTGATGGTTTTGTTGTGACTCATCCCATTCCATGTAACTATTGTCATTCTTTCACCACTTTCTGTTTTTATTTTTTATTTCCACTTTTATTTTCATTGTAATCGTATATGTAAGGAACATGGATTGGTCAAGAAGACATGCTAGGACAGGTATGTAATGACATTTGTAAGCATGTGTTATTTTGAAATAGGTATAGAGTCATAGGAAGTTACAAAAATAATAACTGAAGTCCAAGGGTATCCATCATTTCCCCAATGATGATATGTTATACAGCCAAAGTACAATATCAAAATCCAGAAAATGATGCAATACTATTAAATAGCTTGCAAACCTTGTTCAGTTTTCACTATTTTTATGTGCATTTGTGTGTATGTTTGTGTCTGTGTGTATGTGTGTGTGTGTGTGTGTGTGTAATTCTATGCAACTTTATCTAATATGTAGATTCGTGTAACTACCAACACAACCAAGGTACAGACTGCTCTATCACCATGAAGGAACTCCCTCATGCTACTCTTTTATACCCTTATCCAAACATCTTTGCTTTCTGACAACCACCAGTCTATCCTTGATCTCTATAATTTGTCTTTTCAAAAATGTTATATAAATGGAACCAAATAGCATGTAAGTTTTTGAGGTTTCCTTTTTCTTACTAAGCAATAATGCCCTTGAGGAGTCATCCACTAGTAACATTTTACTTGACCCAACATCTTTACTACATTTCCTTGGAAGATGCCATTTTTCTTTTTTTTTCTCTCTCTCTCTCTGTTTTTTTTTTTTTTTTTTTTTTTTTTTTTTTTTTTTTTTTTTTTAGCAGAATGAAACACTATGACAGAGAGAAGACAAGAAACTGTCTAAAATCATGAATAAAATTAATGATAGCTTTCCTGATATTCTAGTTCAGAGTTACTTAAAATAGACTTTCTTTCTTTTAAGACCACTTCTTCTTACTTCCTGACCAGTTTAGAACATAGGCCAGGCTGAAGTTCATGGTCAATAAACACAATCCACCAAGGATTTAATCAGAAATTTATTATATGAAAATCAAACCCCTGGCTTTGCCTATAGCAGCTATTGCATTATTCTACTTAGTAAGAACTATAGAGTGGGTAACTTGGAAATCATACACATACTTACTGTTGAAAGAAAGTCTAAATCTGAATAGAATTTCTAAACTCTTAGCTCAAGATTTCCTTACTTCAAAAACAAGAAATGAATGCATTGACTGTGTCTACAAGTGACATTTCCTAGTTTACTTCTTTATCTTCTCTCATCTTTGGGGGTTTGACTAAAGGTCACCAAGGTTTGAATAAATCTAATAAATATTCAATGGCTTTCTACAGTGGTGGAGAATGTTTCTGGAGGGGGCAAGAATATTTTATGAACTCCAAGAGCAGACATTAACAATCCAAGGTTTGTACAATCCCATAATTACTCTTGAAGAATCTTTGAAAAAAAAGTAGTGGGTACAAAGAGGCCTAACATACCCTGAAATCAGGTTTTCTCCAGTGACTTCCCAGGGCCATCTAGTGTAGATCAAGGAAGCTTTTCACTCTGGTCTTTACCTGCTGCAGACTTTCCTTGTATAAGGCCCAGGAGAACACCCAAGGACTAGGAGGCCCTCATAAGCTTCACCCGAGAGCTGATTAGTCTGTACTAACTGTAGAGACACTTGGAATGGGTAGAATTTAGGAACAAGAAGGGAAAGATATCATTGTACAGTATCTTACATGACTGACTTCCCTAACCAAACATACCACTGGAGTTACCATATTTTGCCATGTATAATGCACACCTTTTGCCCAAATTTGTGAGGGAAAAATAAGGATGCACATTGTATTGGGTTGGTGCAAAAGTAATTGCGGTTTTTGCAATTATTTTTCACCTTTTAAACTGCAATAACAATAACTTTTGTACCAATCTAATACATGGGTAGTACTAATCCCATATCTGTATAAATGTTTTTAATTCTTTTATTTATGCTTATGAGTTAAAAGTATAACTCTGGAAATCAGTAACAATATCTATCCGTATGCAAAATAATACCCTGGAATGCGATAATCGGTTTTGTTGAACTTACGATGAACTGGTAATGATGGAAAGTTCTTGTCCTTCTATGATGCGTAAATATCGTAAATTTGTTACTGGTACATAAAATGTCTAGTACTTTGTATCTGTTCTTGTGTTTTGAATTATTTGTTACATAAAATAGCTTGTCCCATAACATGTTAAAAAATAAATGCTAAAATTCCTTTATGATACAAAAAACAAGTACCTAAATGTAAACAAAATTTTGAATTAAAATATTAAAATGAAAGATTTTTTTCCCCCCGAAAGTTTGGGTGAAAAAAGTGGTGCGCATTATACACGAGAGCACATTATACACAGCAAAATACGGTACGTTGTTTGGGAAAGTATGAAACTCTCCTCTTGCCGTAACAAATGTAGTAAAGTAATTTTAACCCAAGGAACCATGGCCAGGCTTCTAAAAATTTTAATATCTCAGGTACATTCTCTCCCAAACCACCTAACATTGACTTTCAGAGATGCATTGGGTTCTGAAGCTGGGGCCACGTTTCAATTTGTGATCTCCGCTATAGATACAAAGGTTGATCTTGTATTTGGGAATTTAATTCCCATATTATTCTTTATTCACATCTGCAATAACAGGTTAACTGCTCTCCATTTGAGGCTCATTTAGTCCTTTTCCTCTGATGTTTCTTCATCTAACTAGATTTTTTAAATGTTGGCTCACAGGAGGTGTGCTTTTTAAGGTATTTTTTATCAGTTTTAAACATGCTATCATGACAGTAGCTTAGAACAGATCTGGAAGCCTGAAAGTGCTTATCTAAACAGAGACAGACTTTGAAGACTTTGCTATTCTCCCATTAGTGCTTAATGATTGGCTTTTCTTTCCAATGAGAGAGACTGTGTTAAATTTCCTAAGTAAAGAGAGTCAGTTACCAGGAAAGGCAGGTCTTTCCTAATCCTACCAATTTGCAGTTCAGAAAACTGAAACAATTTCAGATGTGAAAAATTCAAGTTGCAAGAAATAGACTGAAAATGTTGGATATTGAAGATAATGTGCCCTTGGCAAAAGGCAACATCCGTTTTGTAGGAAAAGAGCTTAAATAAGCTTTATTTTAAAATATAATGCTCGATATACTGGGCATCAAATACCTCTTAACAAATAATACTTGAGTGATTTAACTGTAAAGATACCAGTTGTGTATTAAATTTTCTTGCAAAGAAGAAACTCATGGGTATAAAAATATAAGGGGGGAAATTCACAGCTTTTTCTTTACACTATAGGGAAGAGACCACCTACCCAGTTTGGGGGTTCTGCACCCTTTTCATTCAAAGTAGATCAAAGAGCTTGGAAACCAAAAGCTGACAATTTAGGGGTATTTTTATAACCTGGAGGGGGGGGATAATTTTGCAGTTTCCATCACACATGGAAAAGCAATTAATTATATTGGGAAGGGAAATCTTATAATATGCGGAGAAACCATAGTAAGTTCATATATCACTTCTCACTTTATACATAGTATAAAAGCTAAAGAACTTTATGGCAATGCATGGGAAGGAAGTTACATGGGAAATAAACACTTTCAGGGATCTACTTTTGAAGTTCATAATTTGTAGACATTTACTGACTTCTCAATGGTGGCAAAGCCTCTTAAAGGTAAAATCATATTGTTTTTATTTACACTAAATGACCATCCATGGATTTCAGAAAGACCACAAGATAAAATATAAAGTGTTGCCTTAAAAGACCATCAACAAAGAGTCTATTTTGCAAATACCCCACCCATCTAACAATGCAATCATTTTATCAACTTTCCCTTCCAAAGATGGGACTGTCCTGACTTGTAGAAACAATAAACAAACTTGAGAGATTAAAATAAATGACTGCAGGCTTCTTTTAATTTTCTGCAAACCCTTTGTGAGAATAAAAGAATCACTATCCTTAAATAACTGTAGAATTACATCATTGATCAGCTATGTACCTAGTGGATTAGAACTCAAGGTGAGAGATGGTGTGTGAAAGGAACGAGTTTTTGGTAAAACCCTTCAGCAATGAAAAACTCAAACAAAGAGACCTCTCTCCATTCCTTGCACCATTCCACCCCACTCTACACCCTCACCCCTCCCAACCTGGAAAAAGACCAGAAAGTTTGGTTGAGGGACTATGACATAGTTCTGGTTATATGTTCTCTCTCTCTAAGGTTAATCATGAAAATATTATGAGTTGTGGGTTGGAAGTGGTTTTGGAGAAAGTGATTTCAGGCATTACAAATGTTGAATATTTTGATAAAAACTTATCACACTGAATTAAAAATTCATTCAAGTGGCATTTTTTTCTCCTGCTACTCTACAATGAATTTTGGTTCATCTTGGAGACACTTCTGGGCTTGGTTCTGTGTTGAGGTACCTGCAGACCACTGCAGAGTCACCATTGTGATGGGGAAAAAAGCAAGCTATTAAAGGTACGTTCTGCTCAGTGGACAGTCACCTTCATTGGTATTGGAGTTGGTGGTTCAGAGTCTAGACAGCTTTTCTCTGGATAGTGAAATGTGCAAAAACCAATCAATAGGATCCTTTAAGATTTTCTTTGAGCAAAATGGTGTTTGAAATTGTGCTTCTGGACTAATTTATTACGTATGTCACTTTGGAGGACAGTATGACTATTTGCACGTCAGAATACTTTCACCCTTCTGTTAACTAGCCTGGGGAAGCTAATGACAATGATTATAATGATGGTGATGATAGTGGTGATGATGGTGATGATGATGATGATGGTAGTGATGGTGATGATGGTGATGATGATGATAATGGTGATGATGGTGATGATGATGATGATAATGGTGATGATGGTGATGATGATGATGATAATGGTGATGATGGTGATGATGATGATAGTGATGATGATGGTGATGGTGATGATGATGATGGTGATGATGGTGATGATGATGACGATGATGATGATGGTAGTGATGATGATGATGATGATGATGATGATGGTGATGATGGTGATGATGGTGATGGTGATGATGGTGATGGTGATGATGATGATGGTGATGATGGTAGTGATGATGATGATGATGATGATAGTGATGATGATGATGGTGGTGATGATGATGATGATGGTGGTGATGATGATGATGATGACATTAATAATGGCTGAAAATGGGCACTTCCTCTGTGCCAGGTCCCTCACCAAGCATTTTACGTCTCAATTCCCAGTTAAACTTGTCAATAGTTTTCTGAGATAATACATCTATTCCCACAAAGAAATAGGTATGAAATCTTACGGGCTCAGGATCCTACAACTAGAAAGCTGAGAAGGGAGTCTAGATGTCTCTGAGCCTCTATTCATTCTGTGATGATCTTTCACATCAACAATGCTTGCAATTGTTATATGAAGCCTTTGTACAAAGCCGAAAAGCAAGTGACAGTCAGACTCTGCCAGCTCTCCCAAGCCAAATAGACATTTTCACTTATTTAGTCAGTTGTTTCTATGGACTGCATTGCATCCCCCCTGAAAATCACGTGTTACAACCCTAACCCCCAGTGATAATGTGATTGGGTGATGAGGCCTGTCAGGAAGTAATTAAGGTCGTGAGGTCATAAGGGTGGGGCCCTGATTCCATAGGATTAGTTTCCTCATAGGAGACACCAGAGTGGTGCTCTCTCTCTCTCTCTTTCTCGCTCTCAAACTCTCCCCCCTCCCTCCCTTCCTCCCCTCCCCACCCCTCTCACTTTCTTTCTCTGCCATGTGAGGACACAGTGAGAAGGTGTCCTCTGCAAGCCAGATGCAGAGTCTCACCAGGAATCAAATCAGCTGGCACCTAGATCTTGGACTTCCAGCCTCCAGAACTGTGAGACATAAATTCCTGTTCTTTAAGCTGCCCAGTCTATTGTATTTTGTTGTGGCAGCCCAAACAGACTAATACAATTGTCTATAAAAAAGAAAGGAAGGAAGATAAGTAAAGAATAAAGGCGAAATAAAAGAAAGAAATCAAGTCACTCATAAATACTTAAACTGTTAGAAAAAATGACCCTAAAATCCACTGCCACTGCCAGTCAGTTAAAGGCAGACTTAAGACTGTTACCGAGGTCGGGGTTTCATCAATTTTTATATTTAAAAGGTTTGGTTGAAAAGGGACTAGCAGATTGGTTCACTTGTGCAATTTTTTTTATCATAGCTGTATTTTGACAAACTAAGTTAGTAATACAGTAAAATTAGTTCAAAGCTTTCAATATATACATAAACATTCTATTCACTGCTCTATTCCCAAACCATGATAATTCCATAGCAATGTTTAAAGGAGTAACATTTAGGTTAGTATACAATTTTCCAGAGCATCCAGAGAAAGTACACACAGTGCCTTTAATTTCCGTATTTGGAAATGCAATTTGTGTTTTCATCTTTCTGGGTTAAAAGTGTATTTTCGACAGGAAGAGTCTGGAGCTGCATGTGACCCAGGGATGGTTGCATTTCTGGCAGCCTAGTCTGGGATCTGATGCTGCAAGCAGTCTGCCAATGGGGAGGGGATTGTCAATATCTCGAGGGAAGTTTTGCAAACCTTTTTTGCTTAATTAAAATAAACTTGGGGAGATACATCTCGATAAGGAGAACTATACATACTGCTTAATAGTATTGCGGAATTTATCCTCCTGCCCACAGAAAGATCTGTAAAACGGCAATAGGCATATTCATGTGAAAACCTGTCAGGAATCCTGGCCTGTGAATCACACCACACATTCTCATCAGACTTCCTCATCAAAAGCAACGGAACGTGTTTTGGAATCCAGGTGTAATTTCCAGACGCAGAAGAAAGTAAAGGGGTTCGCCAAGGCAGAACTGTCCATGATTTCGGCACTGTCTTTGATATGGAGAAGAGAGCACAAAGAATAAGTTGGGAAGGAAATTTCGGAAGTTGTAGCATTGAAACATGTACCCAGTGGTCTGGTGATGGGTTTAGGGTGTGGGCAGGGATTCTGCTGGGAAGATGGTGGGGGTCTTTGAAGAGCACAGCCGCTAGATTCGCTTCCTTTCTTCAGATGCCTCCAACGTCTACAGCTGCTACAGGACACATGAGAAACCGGCAGGAACACTTGGTCATGAGGAAGTCGGGACTTTAGATGTGTTAAAGGCACCAGGATGAGCTTTCCATATTAGGCATTCCAGAATGTGCGGTTCAAACAGTTCTAAGGAGAGTATGTTTTATTTCTACCCACGTTCCAGGCTATGGCTCTTACCATGGGCGTGTGGCAAGTTCTCCTTGCCTATCACCATCTCTAACTAAACCAGGCGAGTACGAGGCTTGACCCACATCTAAGCCGTTTTCTCAAAGGGAAACTTCCTCCGAAGTTTAGACT
The DNA here is from genome assembly GCF_057876585.1 of Rhinolophus sinicus. NCBI lineage: Eukaryota > Metazoa > Chordata > Mammalia > Chiroptera > Rhinolophidae > Rhinolophus > Rhinolophus sinicus. The sequence continues at coordinate 8,539,623 of NC_142517.1, forward strand.
GACTACTTCACTTGTCAGTTGAATTCTGCTTCTTAGTAAACGAATACCACTGGCACAAGACTCTTTGGAAAGCATCATTATTTAGCCTTATCAAAGCAGTGTAAAAATGAGCAATATTGAAACTTGCAATGTGAATGGTTTTAAACAAAATGGCTCACTCTGGAAACTGTTCTTAAGTTGCATCCGACTTAGTTTGGGAACAAAATAATTAAATAATTCTAGATCCAAATCTATCATGCACTGAATCCACATTCGGGGGCGGGGGGTTGTTGCTATTTACATAAAGCAAGGAGTAAATTTTTGTTTACTCAGTTGTCATTTCTGGTCTAAGATATTGTGATCGTAGAGGGAGAAATTGTCCTTGACACCCTCTGCTCTTGAATCTGGGTTTCAGCTCCTGTCCTGTTGTAAGTGTCTGAGGTTGACATTTTATGGAAAAACTTCTTTATAAACATTTGCCATTTAACTTGGCACTGAAAATAGATCCCAGTTGACCTGTGGGATTATTTTTTTGTAGAAATGACTTCATTGGTTTTTATATTATGAAAATGATGGAATGCACTCTGGAGAAATATTGAAGAAGAAATTTTAAAATGCCTATAATTGCACCACCTAAATAGAAATATTGTTAATATAAGTGGGGTATACAAATTTTCCAGCCACTGCTATTTTAAATCCATTATTTTAAGAAAGGCATACATGCCTCAAAGATGAAAAAACGTATCCAAAGAGCTAGTTAGTGGCAGGACCAGATGACCAATTATCCCAGTTTTCTCAGGGTTGTCCCAGGTTTAATATGGAAAGTCCTCATCCTGGAAAACCCTTCAGTCACTGGAAAACCAGGACCCTAAGCAAAACAAGGACTGAACCCGAAACCTAAGTTTTTGTTGATGCATACAGACTCACTCATGCATGTCAAAAAATGATCTTGTGATGTGTGGTTTGGTAACTTTATTCACGTTATTATATACATATGGAACATATTTCCATGTCAATAAGTGTAATTCTGCAATATAATGTTTCATAGTTGCACATTATTCCATTGTGTGGATCTAGCAAAATTTATTTCACCAATACTTTATTGATGGATGTTAGGCTTATTTCCAAATGTTTGACATGATAACAATCCCGTGATAAAAACGATCTTCACACATACATCTTGCTCTCCCACACCGCACCGTGCTTCACTTTCACAATACTAACCAGAAGGGCACTAAAATACTTATCTGAGCAAGCATGTACTTACTGCCTGTCTACCCCACTAGACCATAAGCTGCATGTGGACTGGCATGACACGTTTCATATCCCCAGAGCCAATTACAGTGTCTGCCCCTGGTACTTGTTGAACAAATGAATACATGAGTCTGTGAATGATCCCAGTGAAAATTCAAGGCTAATCGCTGAATGAGGTCAGCAGGGTCACTGTTATAAGCAAAAGGGATCGTTTGTACTTGAGATCTGTGCCCTTCAATCAGGGAATTTCATGTTTTTCTGGGCACATTATCCCTTTATACCATCCCCCCCTCTGCACAGAATGTGTATGTGATGCTGACTTTAATGCTGAAGTCACATGGGGATATGGGAGGTCAGATTTGGGGGCTAGAGTACTCAACATTTTTAATTGTCTTAACTAAATTACAAATGTAGGTAAGAGGTCCCTCCCCCCACACACACCTTTTAGTTTCAGGCCCGCTATGGGATACTATGCATTATGTCATTCACCATCACTAAAATTCTTGGAAGTAGGCATTATCAGCTACATTTTGAAGCTCAATAAATCAAGGCTCAGAGCAGTTAAGTTACTAGCACAAGGTCACACAGCTAAGACTTTAGTCATTGGATTCCTAAATTTCTGTTCTGTGATATCACGCTCTCTTTCCTGCCACATGAAATTAAATCTCTTTCTAGTCTGTTTCTCATAGTTATAAATAAGTAAGTTTCTCAAAAAACAAAGAGGTCTGGTGTCTAAGGGGGCAGTGAGGGTCAAAATATTAACAGCTCACGTGACACAGCCCATCTAGTAGACACAAATGCTGGTTGTAAAATCACCAGTTCCCTCCATAGGGTTCCCAGATAAAATACAGGATCTCTAGGTAAACTTTGAATTTCAGATAACCAACAAATAACTTTTTGTATAATACTTGAGACATACTTACTGAAAAAAAAAGAAAAGAAAATTGTGTGTGGAGCTGGAAGACCTGGGTTTCCAGCTTGACCTCACCCACATAATAAGTGCACAGTTCAACTGGGCACAGTTCAGTCAACCCTGCTAGTCTTAGGGGTTGGTTTGGGGTGAAAACGTAAGAGTCAGTTTAATGGGCTAGTGTTGATTTAGAGATCAAAAATGATTGGTTTTATTTGTAAAGTTGAAAGAGTTGTAGCTGGGCAAGAATCCTACCTCTGGTCTACACGGTGTTCTGTATTCCTCTTGTCATTCCTGTGTAGTCTGTTATCATTTTATTTTTACAATGAATGAATTTGCATCCTTTGCTAAAACTGCTTTCTTCATTGAAGGGTCAAGCAATGAAAGTTTAAAAAATATTAAGATAAAACAACAGCATTGTTAAAATATATGTTAACATTAAAACTAACCTCACACTAAGATCACCATAGTATTATGTATATCCAATACTAATATAATATTAACAATATAATATTTAATATTAAATGCAATGTTCAGCAATAAGGATTGGTTACATAAGGTTCAGGTAGTATTCCTGGGTTGTGGGCCTGTGGTTAATTTTTCTTTTCTTCATTCGGTGTCTACATTGTAAAATTTTCTATAGTGAACATGTATTGCTTTTATAATCAGAAAAAAAAAAAAAAATACTGTTAATGTTTAATCATGGCCCGAGAACTTGGCAATCTACAAGCTCAAAAAGACACATGACGAGGAACAATCAAGTTAAGAATGAATCTTCCTCATGAAGGTCAGTTATGTTCATGGAAAAATGTGGCAGTTAAACTCAGTAACAATGCCAACCAGAGCTTGCATAGAGTGGAAATAATCAGACAACCAACCCAGTGTTTTGTCTACACGACATAATTAACTGTTTGGGTTGTTTTCTTCTTTCTTTCTTTCTTTCTTTTCTTTTTTTTTTTTTTTTTTTTTTGGTTTTTCGGTGTTTGTTGTTGTTTTTTGTTTGTTTTTTTTGTTTTTTTCCCACACCTTTGGCCAATTTAAGCTTACAGGAAACAGAATATTTGATTTATTTAGATGGCTTTCAAAACTCCAGTTGAGTGCAATGTAGGGCTTAAAATCTATATAAATATTCTTGAACCGCCCTCTGTACATAGTACCTACAGGAACCAACACAGCACTTTAATCACTGTCCACTGAATGCATTCTGTGCTCGGGGAGCTGACCTAATAGGTAAAACATTGGTGTGTTTTCTCTCTTACAGCAAAGTCACGTCACAAGGGTGTGTTGTCCCCTCCCCCCCGCCCCCCCCCCCCGCCCCTTGAGAACATTTGCTTATAAAGGGGAAGAGTTTTTAATATATATGCAAAGAATGATAATGAAATGTGTCTGGCCAGAACACAACCAAGAGAGATTTCATCTAGTTTCAACAATTCAGAGTGCCAGGCTGAAGCCATTTTTACCGTAACTCGTATTTTGAGCCGTGTGAAGTTGCCGCCCACACAGGAAATGACTTGGAACAGGTGGTCCAGGATGCTTGCTGGTCTTGTCTGGCTCCACGGGTAATGCTTGTGGGCTACTGAGTCACTGAATAATTATGAGCCTGAACAAAAGGTTCTCAGATAAGCCCTCAGTCAAGACAGAGAAAGGCAAGGTGTAGCTGGTGACTGTCTCAGCGTGCTAGCTATTCAGTCGGAGGTGATGAATGAGCGTTCCTTGGGAAACAATGCCCCCTTGGTGTGTGCTCCCTCTTGCTCTCCAAGCACCTGGTGGCAGCAGGACGAGAAAGAACAGATGAGGGAAAAGCCATCGCACACCTCCAGGTTTAATGAGTGTGAATGCATCAGGAAATGGCCTACTTGGAAGCACTGCTCAGAGAGTCAGTGAGCTATGATTTCTCTGCTGTGCTGCACACAAACCTATTTTATTTCCTTCCATCTTTTCCCAGACTGGGAGGTAGTGATGTAGTTCTTCCCATTTCACAGAGGAAGGAGCCGTGGGTTAGGAGCTCACGTGCTTAGCTTCAGCATTCAGAAAGGGGAACTGGATGGTGTGGCAGGCTGACCTGCACCCCCTCAGAAAAGATACGTCCATGGCCTGACTGCCAGGGCCTTGGAATGTAACCTTGTTTGGAAATAGGGTCATCACAGATGTAATTAGCTAAGGTGAGTGAGCCCCTAATCCAATATGACTGGTGTCCTTCTAGAAAGAATGCCATGTGAAGAAACAGACATGCAGGGAGGAGGCCACAGGCAGATGGAGGTTTGGGGTGATGCAGCTACAGGCCCAGGAACATGAAGGATTGCCAACAAACCACCAGAAGCTAGGACAGAGGCAAGACATCTCATAGATTTCAGAGGGAGCGTGGGCCTGCTGACATTCTGATTTCAAACTTCCAGCCTCCAGAACTATGAGACAATGCATTTCTGTAGTTTTAAGCCACCAGTTTGTGGTACACTGTTACACCAGCCCCAGCAAACTAATATGATAGGTGGGAACGAACATTTATAGAGAGCCTATGATGGATTATTCTGTTTAACTTTCACCATCTCCAGATAACGTGGACATCACATCCAGTTTTCAGGTTAGGAAACAGAGGCTTTCAAATTCTCCAAAATGTGGAAATTTTCCTTTCCCCTGGATACATAAGTCTCAATTAGGATCGTTTTAAAAACTGGACATAAGAAATTGCTTGTTCAAATGTAAGTGATTCTAGTGAAAATAATGTAAATGGATAAGGTGAGGCCAAGAGGCAGGACATGAGTGGGTGGCTCAGTTAGGAAGTGGAGAATAAGAAAGAAAAGGGTCACTGTGCAAACCCTAGAAGACTCCCTGGAGACAGCGAGTTAGGTCTCACTTCAGGAAAGAGACCCCAGGTGAGACACCCCCCAAAAACCTGCAATGTTAGATGAACAGTGTCTATAAGACCACCTTCACTTTTGACACCAACTGCAAGTTCGGGGGTTCTGACAGTATACTCAGTTTCCATAACTCACTAGAAGGACACACAGGCCTCGTTGAAAGCTGTGACATTCGCAGTTAAGTTTGCTAAAGGAATGCAGGTTAAAGTCAGCCAAGGAAAAGACTCCAGGAAGGTACCAGAAGCAGAGCTTCCAGTTATGCTGTCCCCGGGCAGCAGGACAATGTTATTCTCCTGGCACTGACAGGTGACGATATGCCTAGAGCATTGTCAGTGGGAAGCTCATTGGAGCCTTTCCAGCATCTGTCCTGAGCTTCATCGTGCAGACAGGGTTGAGGGGCTGAACTCCATTTCCAGCCCCTCACGAGGCGGAATTGATGCCATGGGACCCACATCCCCCCACCTTAAAGCAGGTTGGTGGGGCTCACAGGCCTCCCCCTAAATCACGCTGTTGATGTCTGGCTGGTGTGAGGCCCCCAAGACAAACACACTCCTATCAGGCAGGATGTCCCAAAGGCTTTGCGATCACGTCCCAGAAACCAAGGGCAGAGACCAGACCACTCCTTGGGCAAGTTTAAATTCTTGACTGCAGCCTCGATTAGACACAGACCTCCATTTCTCCATCTAACTTCACCCCGGGGAAACATCTCTGTAACCCCAACTCTGGGAGCAAGCTTTCCTCCAAGTAGACCCTCGGGATGGAAAGAGATAGGGCCCCCCTTCCCTCTCATAGGCTCCACTGCGCGTTTGGAGCCAACCTGCCCTGAGTCTCCTCACAGGTGGCAGCATTTTGTGCAGCTAGATCCTTCCGATGTCCTCTCTCTCGTGCTCACCAGGTCTGCTGTGTTTGGGGACAAGATAAGGCTGAGCCCAGGAGGAGTAAGAAAGGCCAGGTCAACCGGGATGGGACGTGGGACAAGGGGACGTGGCGAGAGAAAGGAGACAGCAGCCCTGCAAAAGCAGGAGCACCCGTGATCAAGGGCAGAGCCTGTACTTTTTTGCATCTATTCCTGTGCCAGAGACACCTAGAGGACGAGGGTCACCCTAGGGCTCAAGTTGGGGGGTGGGCATGAGAGAGATTTCTCTCATCCTTGTGATTTTGTTTTTATGCCAAAACACAATGCATGTGACCCTCCTCAGAAGCTGCTTCCATAACCAAGTTACCCAGAAGGAATAGCATGGAGACAGTAATATTCTTCCTTCTGGCTCTAGCATCAGCCTGCTCCCTTTTCTGAAAGTATCACCTCTCGTCTGCACAGAAGGGCATTCATTCATCTGTCTAATTTCTTAAAATTTACCACTAAACAGTATAGAGATGATTTCTATGTTTTCATTTAGCACACAAACACTGGGTAAGCATTTGAAATATTTGTACAATGTAGACAAAAATGACCGTGAGGGGGAAAGTTGCCTGAGTGACACCCCTCTCCCAGCTGCCACCTGCATGTGAATCTTCGCCCCCCGCGACACCCTACATTTTCAACGCAAAATATGCTGCAGGTGAAAGAGACAACTTTAAAAGGCAAAAGAGAAGAGAAAGGGAAAGCAAACAGGAAATTAGTATAATCATTTACAGCCAATTTGAACTTTTTTCCACGGCTTTACAGGATTTAAAGACATTCACTGCATGGTAAATGATTGACATGAAAATATATATTTTTTAATGGAACCCTATGAGCAACATACCTGCAACTGGAAATAAAGTTCCCAAAATTATTTCCATGGATGCATGCGACCTACAGGATGGAGGAAATGTGTTTCGAATCTTGACCCATCATTTGAAATTCATTTTCTCTGACTTTTCCATAAGTCATGCCAAAGCAAATAAAGGGGCCAGCCCTTGCCCATCACGCAGCCCCCCTCGCCCACCAGGCCCACTGGCTTTCCCATATCACCATGTGGCAACTCAGGGCCCTGAGGATTGGATGAATACAGGGCAAGTCGCCCTGGTGTCTGGTTTTCATTGACAAGAGCAGAAATTAGCATCACCTTCCGCCAGGCTCTGCGTTGTATTCCATAATGCATTAGGGGCCCCTTTCTGATTTTATTTCATATTCTGGCTTGATAGCACATTTTCTCTTAACTTTAAAGATTGTTCTCTGCCTGAAGAACTCCTCCAAGCTTAGGGGGTAAAGAAAAAAAAAAGAACCTCTACTCTAAATGGGAACTTACCACTGAAACCTAGAAGGGAAACGAGAGGCATAAAGTCCTTTATAATGGAGTAAAATAGGATAAAACTTGAATAAGACCTTGGATGAAAAGGTGCTTCCTTTAACTCAGAAAAACCCAGACGTGGCCACAGCCTTAGATGGTGACTAATTACTGTAAGCCTCTTGACACAAGTCGCTGCAAACCCTAATACTTATTACTCAAAGCTATCTGTGAAGTTTTGCTTCTAATCCCTGACTCAGGCTTTGCATGGTGTGTTTGTGCTTTTCCAGTTTTACACGGATCCTTTATAGTATATTAATATCATGCGCCATGTCAACATTTGGAAAAGGTTTGTGACTGATAGGGCTGAAAAGGCATATTTCTCCAACAGCCTGTTCCCATAATCAAAGTCGTTCTTCTTCGAGACTCAGACCACCATATGCTTCCACTTTTTTTTTTTTCTGTTTTTATCAGGGGACTTCAGCACATTGGATTTCAGTATAAATTTTAAATACATTAAGACGGTTCTAAAAGCTCAAGCCAGCACCCCGTCAGCTCCCTGTGGTCCCCTCTCCTGAGAATTTATTGACGCCTTCGAGACCTCCCATCTGTAGTTGAGGTCAGCCCTAGTGATAGTAATAGCTGATGTTTATTGAGTGTTTACTATACCCCGGGCTCTGGGAGAAGTGCTTGATGCGTGTTGGGATATTTAGTCCTTCCCAGAACTCTGTACGGGCAGACGAGAAGTCTAGCATTGAGATAAGTTAAAGAGCTAGTGCAACTAGCCAGCCATCGACTGTCCAAATCCATGTTCTTCGTTTTCACCGTAGTGGCCCTGGATCAACCAAGATGCGTGCCTGCCTTCTCACCACAACACACTCACAGATGTGTAACTGCACACGTCCCAACACACACACCCCTTCCTGAATGCCTCCCTTCAGGAGCTTTCACTTTTCTCGTAGGGAGCAATGCATTTTTCCATTCCCTAGTTTGCTGTTAGCCCTCATGGGGAGAAAGGGTCCCTTTTGGGGGCTGGGAGCCATCATTTTAAAATGTACTTGACCCACAACTAATTTCTTCCCAGAGCCATCCATCCATATGATAGGGAAATAATCCAATCCAATAAATATTTAGTAGGCACATGTTGTTTATAATACTCATTATTATGATGAGAGCAAAAGTGTTCACAGATTCTGGCCCTCAAGCCACTCTGCACACTCCCCCTCGTCCCCCACCACCATAAAATTTAGAAGTTTGACCTTCTGGACCCCTGACCCTTTGTGAAGTATTCAGAGATCCTGATGGAGAGGAGAGTTAGGAAAAGCCCAAGCTTAACCTGGAAAGGGCTCTCAGTCATTCACTGAGAAAAGAACAAATCCGGAAAACAATAGGAGGCTGTCCAGACCCTGATGGAGACCAAGAAGAGACAAGATGGGATACAGGGACTGCAGAGGGCCACATATACGTGGGAGGTTGACGTGGTTTCACTCTTTCTGTGGCGCGTGACTCCCTAACACACCCACTCACACACACACACACACACCCTTTTCTGCCTCTTCAGGAGACTTCAGTGCTACTCCTGATTCTCTCATGATTATAATTGCATGTCAGATGTGTAACTTTGAAGGCGGAAGTTGGGCATGGGAGGCAGTTCGCCGAGGTTCTGAGGGACATAAGGTGGTGACCCCTGACCTCAGGGAGCTTACAGCCTAATATGCTATTGAAAGCAATGTCAAGCAACTCTAATACCGCATAAACAAATTATTAGTATGAGATTGAAACAGCCATGAAAAGAGATCAGAACTCGTGTGAGGAATCAAAAAACTGAAGATGGCTTCTGTGTGGTCCTGGACACGTGGGGGTGGGACGTGGATGGAGTTTGAAGGGGTGCTGCCTATAAGTGAAGAGGGGAGGCCTGACTCCCTCTCCCATAGTGTTTCTCTCTGGGGTGACCCTGTGTTCTGGGCAACCTGTCACTCATTCTTGGACAAATTAGAGTGGTGGGTGAGCTGACTTCTGTCAGTACACAAGAGCGACAGGTCCTGACTCTGCAATCGCTCCCCCAGCACTGGTCTCATTCTCTCGCCACTGCCCCCACCCCGGGGAAGGCTTCCAAAGCTCCCCTTCCCGAATGATAAAACGGAAGCCCTGGCATAAGTAATGGGAGTTCCAGAGGGAGAAAACAACATCTGTGGAGGGAACATTTAAAAGCAATGAAAGTATAACAGAATTAAGACATTTCTCTGAAGCTAAGTAAATGGGTTAGCCTTGTCTAGCTGGAACTTATTGCTTGCATGGGTTTGGGGATTGCTGTACGGAATTATAATTTTCTTATTGATGCTTGCAAAGGTAAGCCTTTGCACAGAGGCAGAGGTTCCCCTGGGCCAGAAAGGCCATTCTACCTTTAATCCCTGGGGGATGACATGGAAGCAGACAGAGGCAGGTCCCAAGGAGGTGCCGCCTCTCTTTCCTGGTATGGCAACTCATATTGGGTGAATACTACCCTGTGTTGCAGTGTAAAGATGTAGTAGGTGGACCACAGCCAAGTGGGAGAGCCCCAGGCTGGCTGGACTTCTGCTGGGTCCCCTGCAAAGGGACTGAGCCTGCAGCATGGCCCTTCTTGTCATTTAATGCCCTTCACTTGTGATGTTCTCCCTTCACTTTCCTTGTTTTGTCTCACAGCCTTTAGTAAAGCCATTTTGAGTATTTCACACTTATCTCTGATACTTCAAAATAGTTCACGGGTACCAGCAGCAACTTGGGTCAACACAGACATGGCAGAAATAATCAGGAGCCCTCCCCATCACCGTCTCCAATCCAAGCAAATTGGAAATTACAGGCGCCAAATCTCACTAAAAAGAAATTCTCTTTTTAGAGTCTGACTGAGTGGTTCCTGGTTTAATTTGTTACTAAGGAAACTGAATTGTCATTTCCTTTTATGTTTTACTAACTTCTGCCCAGTTTCTGAGTAACATATCTTTGTATACGTATTTCCTCAGTGGTGGGTATTCGGCATATTGGCTTAGCGTGAGACACTGCCTGGGGCAAAGGGCCTGTGAAGACAATTCTCTAAGGCAGATATGGGTGACCTTTGTATGGCTCATCTACCTCCTCCGGGAGATGCTCAACAGCCCTTCACCTACTGACCCACTTCTGCCCCAACTCCTTCTGGAGTCAGACTTCTGGTCTTAGACAGAGCCACCAGCAACTGCACCCCTTTTAGTGAGAGTAATGAGACTGGACCATGCAAGTGCCCGTCCAAGAAATTAGACTCAAGGGACTGTCTAGTTGTCATGGGCTCTGCCCACCCGAAACCTGCCCTTCATCTTCCTCCCAATCAGGCATTCACAGAACAATCATTAGCACCGCGCTGAGCCTCCAATGCAAGGGGATAAAAAATGCAAAAGTCAGACAATCGTTTGGATTTTATCATGTGGACCTGTAGATGTTTATTATCATGAGGATGGAGACTCTGGTATCTACAAGGCATAAGTGGCTTCTGAATGCTTTCACGTAAGCATCGGAAAACCTTACCTCAAAGGAGAGGATGGAATAGCAGAGTCTTTGTCACTGAACAATAGGGACACATGCTGAGAAACACGTCGATAGGCAATTCCGTCCTTGTGAGCACATCATAGAGTGTGCTTACACAGACCTGGACTGTACATTTAGGCTGCACTAAATCTGTTAAACAACATGAGATTAAATCAAGCACGAGAGAAAATGAGGCAATCAAGACACAAGGCAAACACAAAATGTGTGAGACTGCTGCCAGCATAACATGGCTTGCCGTTTTACGGCAAAATTCTGTCTATAAGTAGAAAGAGTACACTCTAAAATAACAATAAAAATATAGTATAATAAATACATAAACAAATAGCATGATCGTTAATTATCATTATCAAGCAGAGGTACTGGACATAATTGTACGTGCTATACTTTTATACGACGGGCAGTGCAGTAGGTTTGTTTACACCAGCATCACCACAGACACATGAGTCATGTGTTTCACTGTCACGTTACGATGACTTTGATGTCACTAAGGGATAGGGATTTTTTGGCTCCATTATGGTTTGATGGGACCACCATCGTATACTTAATCCATTGTTGACCAAAATGTTGTTATGAGGTGCATGACTATTGTACATTTTGTGTCTTGTACCTGGGGAACCATAGAATGTTCCAGAACAATTTGGACCTCCTAGTAGAACCATGAGCTGCTGTCCTACATAGCACAATGAAAAAACTCCAACTTTTCTCTCCTAACTAGAGCCCTAACTGTTGTCTTGACCCAAAGTCATAGGAAGAGTTTGGAAATCTTTGGCCAACACACATATAAAAGTGGGGTCACTTCTGCCCTGTTTTCTTTGGAAATCTGAAGATCTGAGTCCCTCACTCCGGCTGGTGTTGGTAAGCCAAGGAAACACTCTCCTGCCTGGACCACTACGTGTCAAAAAGGTGAACTGAGCCACTTCTAGCATTTGGGAGAGTCCAAAATCCATTCTGTCCAAAATCCAGGACACCAGTCTTGGGTTGCAGAGAACCTTCGAGAATGCCACTTCATGTGTAAACAACACTCCTTACTTGTACTGTCAGGATCCCATGAAAATATCACAGCTGAAGGTAAGTCATACCAAAAGGATTTGGATTGAACATTAGGCCCGAGGGCGAATTGGCCCCTAAGACCTGTTCAATTCTGGACTGGGAGTTTGATAAGTCTCTAGGAAAGAAACAGTCTGAAAGAGTCAGTTCGGTTTAATCACACACACACACACATACACACACACACACACACACACACACACACACACCGTAGAATAACTATCAATAGAGATAAATCTTTCTGAAATTTTAGAAATGAGACTTCAGCATCTGCAGCTGTTCGTTTTCACAGCCCTTTTAAGATTTATACCCGCAGTTTTATTGTAATCATTCTTCTAGATGATCTAAGATTATGTTATTGCACTGAAGGCTAACGTGATGAAAAGATGAAGGCATTTAATGAAGTGCAAAATTCATCTCACTTAAGAAAAGCCGTGCTTTGTTCCCGAGGGAAAACCAGACAGAAAACAAGGCATTTTCAAGCAAGTTATTTGTTTTTGTTTAAAATTCTGGATGGCGGGATAAATTTGTGTCATTTTCACACATAAATATCAACAAGTGGCAATGAAGCAATTGAATTCCTTGGCACGCTGCCTGACTTTCCAGCCAAATACCCCCTCAGTTTAATGAGATACATCAGTAGACGGATACTTACAAAACTGAGAGGCAGAAATCAAGACTTTTAAGACCTCCCAGCACTGGTTTCGGAGGTAAAGCCCTGATTGAGGTCTCAGAAGCTCTGAACCACCACAGTTCTACCTCACTAGCTCTCATCTTACGCTTACTGTTTAGCTGCAGCTAAAATGCTGTGTTGTTTTTTTAAAAAAATGTTATGGTATTTTTCCTATCTGAAATCATTTATTTCAGTAAAACATTCATAAAATAAAATTTGCCATTTAACCATGTTTAAGTGTACAGTTAAGTGGCATTAAGTATATTCACACATTTCTTTCTTCATCGTAAAGATTTAGATAAGCATTAATTAAGGAAATTAAGAAAGAAACTAGACATAGTTTAGATGCTACAGGAGAAGCTGGCCTCTTCCATTCAAAAGATACACCCCTGGGAAGGAGTTTTGATAAAATAATTGGTTCTTGGTTGGCTTTGGTCATTAAAAAATGTTAAGAGAAGAGCAGAAAACAAAATAACAACTGTATGAAAAAACTAGACAACATACAGATGAGTAATTCTAAATAGAGAAGTTGATGGATATTGGTGTGGATTCAGAAACTTTCCAAAGTAGGAATATCGAAACATTTATTCACTTTTTTCTTCCTTATGCGAACGACAACAGGTGACAGCAGAGCAGATCTCGGGCTGTGTTAGAGGCTGGCTCACAAAGAGCTGTCGCTTACGGATGACAAGCGCTGATATGGTGACAGCAACTGAGAAACACTAGACGGCACAGAACGTGTTCAAGCAACAATTGTTCATTTAAACTGAAGTCAATCAAAATATTGGATGGATTCTCCCCCAGGACCTGAAATTCAACATTTTCCCTGATGCCAGTTTCCCACCTTTTCTGGAAATAAGTGCACACGCGACTTCCGCAGCTCACTGTTGCATTAATAGTACCATTTTACTCACTCTTATGCCTTCCCAGGATGTGCCGAGATTCTTTCATCTTTCTTATCTCTTAGCTCACTGAAGGCAAGATTTACACCGTGTGCACACGCACGATGAGTGTCAAATGTAGAAATAATTGACTAATCCCTGAACTTGCGGGGTTTATAAACACCACAGTGGTGTGTTTCTTGCAATTAGCCGAATAGACAATTGACAGCAAAGCTGGGGATTAGGAGAGACGGGCATGAGGAAGCTGAGATGCCTGAGCACGGCCTGCATCTCTCACTAGGCAAAGAGGAACCTGAGAATTCCTTTTTTGTTCTTTTCCCCAAGAGCACACAGAAGTGAAATCTCTGTTTGGGGCTGGTGGTGTTGAAGGTCAGTGTGGACCCAGGCTGGCATTTGGACATGTTACACGAGGTTTGACTCAAAGCACACTGGGGAATGAAGACTTACCGATACCAAGTGAAGGATGGCAATAGATTGCAGTTTTCAGCGTGTCATAGATGCTGGAAAATGTCACTCCACAGGCATAAATGCTTTGAAGCAGATGTCTCTGTGGGACCCACCCAGTCTGGGGGAAGGAGCCCAGAAGTAAGAAGCGGCAGTTGCATGATCAAGGCTTGCCTATGACACTAATTGGTTGTGGAGGTTCGAACAAGGACATAAATTCAGTGGCTCTCAACTCCCCCATAAAACAACTCCAGCACTGCAGTGTAAATCACATTACGTGACCACCCACATTAGTTGTAACCTAAAGACCTTCCAATTGAAAGCTTCCTTCCCAAGTCCACAGAAACGAGAGATGTACCTGGGGTCCTCTGTTATTTCACTCCCAGGGCTATCCCTTGGCAACAAAGCCCCCCAAATTCCTGTGTGTCTCGAGAGCTATTTGAACCTCGGTGGGAAATAAGAGCTGACTCTCAGCTCTCGTAAATGATCTACTTAATCTATGCCTCGTCCCTAAAACTGTACTCACTTTCCAGGTAACCCGTTTAATCAAACCAGAACCAGCAGTGGCATCATCACACACAATCAAGTGTCCAGTGTCCACTTTGGTCAACCGAGTTTGCATTGTCCCTTTATTATAACGAGCAGAATCACAGCAGAAAACCTTGTGCGGAGAATAAATTCCGTCAAGGAAGAACAAAACTTTTCCTTTCTCTGCCGTGCATTATTGGGCTATTGGTGAAATGTGTGAATACCGCTATTCATATTAAAGACTATTTACTAGAAACCTTCTCCTGTGCATGCTTATGCTTTAGCAGACCTTTGAAAAGTCAATCTCAGCCTGTTTTATTTTCTCTGTATTTTTTATTCATATCCTGCATATAGGATTTAGCTGTGCTCCGGTATTGGGGTGCAGAGCTGCGCTCTGTGAGTGTTCTGGTGTCTCTGTGCGCTGTAAGTGGTATCCTTGATGTTCATGCCCCCTCTTTTGCAAATCCCTGCTCTGACTTGCACTTTTTGAAATGTTTTGAGAGCAAAATGTTACTGTGATGAGTTTCCAAAGGTGACATGGGAAGGCAGTGTGGACATGGGAATTGTGACCTAATCAATCTCAGCATGGTCTTTTTGTATCTCTGGGGAAAAAGAAATATGCCATCCATTTGACTCCAAGGCAGCCTTGCCCACAAATCACCCTGACCACAGTCTGCTCTTTGCAGCACCCCCTGCAAAGATGTGACTGACCCCAACTCTCACAGCATTGGGAATCTGGGAGTGGTGAAGAAAGGACGTGAGAGACTGGATTTTGGAAGATGGAAAATAAATGGTTATCTATTTTAAGAAGCTAAGAAAAAGGGTTGTCACAGTGATCCCCTCAGCTTTACAAATAGTATCTCATTTAATTTTCATTATCTCTTTGAGAGAAGTGCTATTTGATTGGCTCATTGTGCAGATGAGGAAACTGAGGCACAGAGAGGTTAATAGATTGGCCAAGTCACACGGCCAGTAAGGGGCAGAGATGCTAACCTAGGCAGGCTGGAAATCACGTTCTTCACCACCACGGCTTGTTGCTCTCCAAGATAACGGGTGCATGGGGAGGGTGGCTAGAGGGAAAGAGAAAGCCCTTAATATGTGCCTTGTGGGGAGTTTTCACATGTTCCCTCTATGGGCTTTCAGGGGCCATCCCCCCTGCCTCATTACCCTTGCCGTCATCTCCCCTAAATGAGTCCCCTGCTGACACCCACATCTTAGTGCGGCCCCTGACCCTGGGAGGCACATCCTCAGGTTCTTCTCTCTCCTTCGGGTTTGGTGGATCTTGGTAGGAAACACCTCCAGACCCAGCCTCGGATTAAGACCCTGGTGTCAGCGGTGGGGTCCTGCCCATCGTGCTCCTTCTTGCAAATTGGACCAATCGGGTGGCCCTCAGTGGTGGCGCCCAGGCTGCTGTGCTCCCCCAAGTCCCAGCTCTCCTCCCCCTCTCTGAGCTCCCTCCACCAGTCTTTGCTGTTCCAGTCTATAGGGCCACACCCCCCTCATTTGTGTGTGCACACACGTGTGTGTGTGTGTGTGTATACATATATATGCATACATTGCTGCCATTGGGGCTCAGATAACTCTGTCTCATGCATGTTGGATGTTATCAGCACCCCTGACCTCTACCCCCTAGATGCCGGTAGTGTACCCCCTCCATTGTGGCACCTCAGAATGTCTCTAGACATTGCAAAACAGTCCACAGTTGAGAACCCTTGGGCTAGATTTAGACCTTAATCCCTGCCATACTGAGCTCTCCCCTTCCTGCTGCCCTGCCCGTCTCTGCCCCATCCTCCACCTTGGACCGCAGTGTCCTTAAACATGTGTCCCTTGTGATCACAGCCTCACATTCCCATTCTGAGCCTCTTTGGGTCGCCCACATCTGCGATCTCCCCTCAGACGGGAAAACCAGGGCTATCCAGTGTCAGAGTGGACAAGACTGTTGGATCCCCTGCACACTGGGTCTGTCCTGCATCCTGGAATTTCTGGAGTCGTGTTCCAGAGCCCACTGCCTTCTCTCAGCCCTCAGTGCAGACGCTGTCCCTGGCCCCAATTATGCATTGAGAGATACATCATCCTTCAAATCCAAGTCTTGAGCTAGGGTAGAATCTTAAATTCAGGAACAACCAACTCTGTTCCTTGACATTTATTTCTTGGTGTCAAAATTAGCAGCGTGGAGCACCCAGGAGGAAACAAGGAGAGTGACCCCATCCCTCAGCTTTTGAGAACATGAATCTGAACAAAACTTCTACGTGCGGCAGCCAATCTGATGGTAGCAACAGCCTGCTTTTGTGTGACCACCTCACTTCATGAGGGAAGAATTGAAACCATAAATTTTGTAATGTGAATAATTTCCCTCTGATACAGTCCCTCTGCTCTATACAGTTAATTCAGAGCAAATATACCAAGTAGATTCCAATAACTAAGACGTGGTTTTCCATATTGTCAAGGTCTCTTGTGGCTCCACACTGTGGGGTGACCCCAGGAAAGCAAGGCAACCCTTGGGGTCTTCCAGACTCAACAGGACAGATGGGAGCAGCACCTCAGGAGATTCTGGCTCAGCAGTTTATGCCCATTGAGACATATTTGTGTGCTGGGCAATGTGATGGCTAATTTTATACGTAAATTTGACTGGGGTGCCCAGACATTTGGCCAAACATTATTCTGGGTGTGTCTGTGAGAGTGTTTCTGGATGAGGCGAGAATTTGAATTGGAGACTGAGTAAAGCAGATGGCCCTTCCTAACGTGGGTGGCCATCATCCAACTTGCCATAGTCTGAATGTTTGTGTCCCACAGAATTTGTATGTTGAAATCCTAACCCCCAATGTGATGATACTGGAAGGTGAGCTCCTTTGGAGATGATTATGTCATGAGAGTAAAGCCCTGATGAATAGGATTCGAGTCCTTATCATAGAGACCCCAGGGAGCTCCTTAGCTCCTTTCATCATGTGAGGCCACAGGGAGAAGGTGTCTATCTATGAACCAGGAAATAGGTCCTCACCAGATCTGCTGGTGCCTTATTTTTAGACTTTCCAGCCTCCAAAACTATGAGAAATAAATGTTAGTTCTTGAATCCACTCATTCCACAGTGTTCTGTTATAATAGCTTGAATGGGTTAAAACACAATCAATTGAAGACCTGAACAGGAAAAGAAAAGCTGAATAAGAGGGGACTTCTTCTGCCTTCCTGCTGAATTGCGTCATTACTATTTTCCCGCCTTCAGACTCTGGCACATAGGCTCTTCTTGGCTCTCCAGTTCACCAGCTTTCTGACTGCAGCAACAAGTTTAACACTTCCAGGTCCCCAGACGGCCAACTACAGATCTTGGGACTTGTCAGCCACCAATTCTTTATAATATACATTCTGCTCCTCTGAAAAAATGCTGACTAGTACAGACAAGGTACCAATACTATCAGTAAACAGTGCAGCAGAGGTGAAATTACAGTCCAACCAAGCTGCTAACCCTTAGCTCTCTCTGGACACAGTAGAATGTGATTAGTACAATTGTCCAGGTTTCCAAAAATCTAAGACGAACAATTTTTCATTGCCTCTGCACTTGGGTTAAGGCAAACTGCATCAAAGAAAGAAAAAACAACATCTCAGGTTCAATAAGAGAGTCCTCGGTATTCTTAGCAAATACTTGGTGCTATATTTAATAATCAAATAACTCAGGAGGACTGGATGACAAATAAAAACAAAAATAATTGTCATGATAATATTATAAACCTCAACCTAGTAAATCTTTATTAAAATGTTTTTCATGCCTAAATTAATAAACACATATTGTGAAGATTTTAGAAATTACATGTAAGCACAGGAAAAGGAAAAAATCCTATCTTCCATGTTTCCCAAAGATAACCGTAGTTAGCATTTGGTGTGCCATTCAAGTCCTGCCCCCCCTTATTGTGTGTACACATTTACATGTGTGTGCATGTACACAGATGTACACATGTGCATGTATATATGGGGTCATACTATATACACTATTTTACAATATTTTCTATTTTTAGTTAATATATGTTATGGATATCTTTGCATGCTGTTACTTTCATCACTGTGTCATGACAACCAGCCCCAGGTCTGGGTCCTCAGCGATGGCTCCCAGCTATTGCATTGCCCCCAAGACCCAGCTCTCCTTTCCTCTCTCCTCTTTCCTGGAGCAGATACCTGAGCTGCTGAGAACATTCTTATACATACATTTTCCCCACCTTTGCCTGGACTGTTTCAGCAGGATAAACTAGAAGTAGACTCACAAGGTCAAGTACTATGGAGGCCTTTGAGACAGGCTGCCAAATTGCCCTCCAGAAGGTTTTACCAACTGGTAGCCCCTCCAAGCAGTGTGTTGTCTCTCTCTCCCCAATGTGAGGGCAGTAAACGCTTGTCTTCGTGCATTAAAGGGAGCTCCCGGGAGCTGTGCATTTAACAGTTTGGAACCAATTAGGGGTATTTTACTCAGATTTTTGTTTTTTCCTGAGAGATCTGTGTCTTCCTTCATCTTGTGGGTTTTGGCAGCAATGATCATTTTTTCAGCCAAATTAGGCTAAAAAGCAAGTAAGTGAAATATACTGATAAGGAAAGCATTCCTGTAGTATTTTCTCCATTGAGGTACCATGTCTATATAAACAGACCTACCTTCTTTGTTTAGATACACTGTATATGTTGAGTTCCCAGGACAGCTACCTTCATTTTTGCTCTCTCTATTTTTTAAGCATGTATTTGTTGATTGTAATTATGACATGAGCTCTTACGATCCTTCACAAGGCAACAGGAAGAAGACAGAACGTGACTCTTGGAAGCAGGCCACATTTTCATGACCCAGATTAGCCCCACAATATCAGGTGACCCGTCAAGTCACGTGTGGCCTTGTGTGTCCTCACCTTTAAGTTGGAGTGGACTGTCTGACCTTCTCTGAAACAAGGGAAATGATTCCACCTCTCACCGTTCATGTCAGGATTCCATAGGATCATGTAAACTTTACAAAAAAGTTCATTAGTATTAAATTTGTAGCAAAACACATTTAAACAGAGTAAAATCACAGAAATCTGTATTCCCTTCCTAGGACTGCTGTAACAAAAAAACCATAGACTGGGTGCCCGAAATGAAGAAATGTATTGTGTCACAGTTCTGGAGGCTGGAAGTCTGAGGTCAAGGTGTCAGCGGAATTTGTTCCTTTTGAGTTTTCTCTCCTTAGCTTGTAGGTGACCATTTCCTGTGTCTTCACATCGTCTTCCCTCGATGTAACTTTCCCCTTTCTCTAAGGATGTCAGTCGTATAGGGTTAGGATCTACCCTAATGACCTGAACTTGATTACCTCTGGAAAGAGCCCATCTGCAAATAAGGGTCACACCTGGAGAAACTGAGGGTTAGAACTTTAACATATGAATTTTGAGGGGACACAATTCAGCTCATAACAATCTCTATAGCTGAAAGCTACTAGAACCACTATAATAGCCTGCAATCACTGGGGAGGCGGGTTTGGAAGGGTGACAGGACCCCCCAGGAAAGCAGCAGCAAACCCAGGAATTGATCACCCTAGATGAAAAAAGGAACTGTTAACTCAGCTCCTCACGTTTCAGTTCACTTCTGTTTCTTCATACATTCAAGTATACACAGGCCATTTCTAAACACAGATTCTAAATTTTCTCAGTATATAAAGATAAGAGGGCTGAGCTCACACAGGTGGCCAGCCCTCCAAGAAGGTGAAGGAAGGTTTTATAGAAGCTCAGCTAGAAGGAGAAAATCATTTCTAGTCACACAAGCAGAGTGATATTATTCTGTTTAATTCAAGTGTATTTAAGTCCCGCATCTGAATATTAATACAAAAATCCACACTTAGGTCAAGATTGAGAAGGAAGGAAGGTACATTTCATAGATCACGTCCTACATGAGAGCTATGGCTCTCATGACTTACTTCAATTGAATGTATGTGCATTTTAGATCATTTAACATTTTCAGTTATCGCCTCAATGCTTGTGCCCAACCACAGGAAAACTAAAGGCTCTCTCTTCAGAGTATGGGGTGGAAAGATCAGCAATTTCCCCCCCAGACTGGGCACCAGCTGTTGGGCAACCCAGTCAAGTCTTCAGACTCCTTTGTCCCTCACTCTTTTTATTTGAAAAAATGGAGATAATGGGCTTTGTGTTCCTTTATCTCGTACTGAGGAGCTAGACTACTAATTGCTTAGAGTTAACGAGATAATTTCTTACATAAACCCAACCTGTGAAATGACTAAGTTGACCCTGTATTGTGTCCTACAGGCTCCGTCTCAAGGAAAACTTTGTTGAAAGTTTTGTGTGGGTGAAAAATGTAGGGTGAACATCAGAAGTCAAAAAATGTAAAGAAAATGGAGATAAACCATTTCTCATTGTTACTACGTATGGAAGCCATGGTGTGTTGTAAATGAGGGCACTTGAGAGGTTTTCCTTGAACGTCATATAAGCTGTGATGATGGGGACTTGTGAATGAGAGAGATTAGGTACAATTTACCAACCTTGACTTTCTGGAAATGGATGTGCTGGATTCCAAGGGTGCAGAATCTCCAACCAGGTTGCCAGAATCAAAGGGATGGCCCCAGCTTCCAAAGCTGTCCTTTACTCCATCCAGCGGGAGTCCTACCGAGTCACGGACAGAAACATCCAGTGTGTGTTGCTCCACCCCAGTCACTCAGGTAGCTGGAGATAGAAACTGGGGAATGGATAGAACACTATGTTCAAATACAGGCAAGACAAGAATGGAGCAAGTCCCACCATCATTTCTCAAGCACTCTTGATGTTCACCTTCCAAACAAAAGCAATTGTGTCATCCGGAAGCCTTCCAGTCTCTATGGCTTGTCCTGGGTATTTTCCCCAAGAGCTGCTCTTTCCAGGGAGTTGAAGCTGGAAATAAGCTTTCCACTTTGGGTCTGACGAGTGGATGAGTGAGTGCATGGGGGTTAGAGATGGGGAAGGGGTAGAAATAGAACTACACCTTCATCTCTCTATAGCTCGGTTATTGTTCACGTTTCTCAAATCAGCCGCTACTCACTTCCACAATGTCAAGCTCAGAGTCTCCTATTTTCCGGATTCTGGATGAGATTACTCTTATTTTTGCATATGGATTCTCTTGTGCTCATATCTTTCCAAGATCTATTGAGTCCATCTCTGCTAATATTGCTCATGTATTAGGCCTTCTGTTTTAGTTCAGTCCCTTATCATCAAAACGTATATGTGGTAGATTCCCAGTTTTCCTCCCTATATGACCTATCCTGGGGCCCATGTAGCATGTGTTCCCCATTCCTCTTCTCCCTTGTTGTTTTAATTCTGAATTTTGTTAGGTGTTCACCAGAGAGCTCTGGGTATCCATGAAAGGCGGGTATGCCAAGGCTGAGGCATGAGTCTGTGACTCGGAACTGGCCATTAGATAAGAATAGGTGCCTGTTGGAGACATTTTTTGTTGTTGTTGTTCCTGATTGTAGTTGATGGAATTGTGTCCTTCAAAAAGAGATGGTCGTCAGAAAGAGAAAGACAAATACCATATGATCTCACTTATATGCAGAATCTAAAGAAAAGAATAAGTGAATGAACTAATCAGAAACAGTTTTGGAAACATGGAGGAAAAACAGAGGGTTGCTAGAGGGGCGGGTGGGTGGGGATAAGGGGAAGGTGAGAGGTTTTGGGAACGTACAGAGGGATAGTGGATGGGGGGAGGGGGGTTCACACAGTGTGAGGGATATAAATGATAAACGTCTAAGTTTTGCTTTGTCTTGTGCACCTGAAACTAATTAATAAATAAATAAATTAATTAATTAAAAAAAAAAAAAGAGATGGTCAAGTCCTGATCCCAGCACCTGTGAATGCGACTTTTTTGAAGATATGGTATTTGCAAATAATCAAGTTAAGATGAGGTCATGTTGGATCAGAGTGAGCCCTGTGTGCAATGACTGGTGTCTTTATAAGAGAAACGGGAGGGATATTTGGATGCACAGACGCAGAAGAGACGTACAGGGAAAAGGCCATGTGACGATGTAGGCAAAAACCGGAGTGAAGAAACTATACGAACCAAGGAATGCCAAGGATTGCTGGTAGGAAGGGTCTTCCCCAAGAGCTTTCAGAAGGAGTCTGGCCTTACCAACACCTTGTTTTCAGACTTTTAGTTCCCAGAACTGCAAGAGAATACACTCCTACTACTTTAAGCCACCGGTTTGAGGTACTTTACCATGGCAGCCCTGGCAAATTAACACACTGATTAAAGGCGAGAGCAACACTAGCAAAAGTTTTTCTTTGCCCTGATTAACACCCCTGATTCCTACTCTTGTTTGAGGTTGTGATGCCTGGAGCTACAGCAGCCATTTTGTGGCCATGAAGCATAAAGCTAAAATGTGTGCTAAGCACTGTGGAGCAAAAGGATAGGAAGAGCTGGGGTCTTTTGAAGATATCACTAACATCTGAACCCAATTAGCAACTGCTGCCATTTGCAGTTTGAGTTATGTGACAAACATAACCTCTCTTGATCAGCTACTTTTTTTGAAGTGTTTATTGTTACGTACAGCTGAAAGCATTGCTAACAGATATAGCAGTTCTGCCTAGTCTTTTCCCACTAAATCTAACTTTCACATTGTGCTTGCTTAGCTACAGATCTGATAACAAACTTGCCAATCAACTTCCCAGTAATGTCTGTCATGCCAGGGTCCAGCCTCATCTGATATTCTGCTATCTAGTTCCTTATGCTTTCGACAGATTGGAAAGAATCACTCCTCTTGAACACACCTCTACCTGTCTTAATTTCTAAGACTGAAATGCCCTATCATGATCTCAGTGTCAACTACCAAGAAAATCACAAAGAAATACACAAAGTGCATATCAGCACCACTGTAATAGTGAACCACTGGTGACACTCTAAGTGTCTAGTTATCAGACACTGATTCAATACACTGGGAAACATTCATACAATGGAAACTTTAGAGCTTTTAAAATTTTATAAAAGCATAATATTTTATGACATTATATGCAATGTTCACCATTTTGATGTTGAATGGAAAAATCCAATTAAAAAGACTGAAAAGATGTATAAAAGTCTGTTGTCTGTGGTTGTTTCTGAATAATAGGGTTTGGAATACTGTTCTGTTTTGTTTTGTTTTGTAAGACACCTTTATTGAGGTAAAATTGGTATACAATAAACTACACATATTTAAAGTGTACAGTTTGATATGTATTTTTTAAGATTTTTGTTAAAACCATAGCTAACATACAACGTTATATTAGTTTCAGGGGCACACCATAGTTATTCAACATTTATACTCCTAAAGAAGTGATCACCATGATAAGTCCAGCAACTATCTGACACTGTACCTGCTGTCACAATATTATTGACTATATTCCCTATGCTATGTATTAATTACATCCTCATGACTTATTTGTTTTATACCTGGAAATTTGGACCTCTTATTCCTCTTCAATTTCCCCCCCCTTTTTAAATCTATCAATTATAGTTGACATTTGATATTATTTTATATTAATTTCAGGTGTACAGCATAGTTGTTAGACATTTATATAATTTAAGAAGTGATCCCCCTGACTAGTCTAATACTCACTTGGCCGTATACCTAGTTATTACCATATCGTTGACTATATTCCCTATGCTTTACTTTACACCCCCTGACTATTTTGTAACTACCAATCTGTACTTTTTAATCCCTTCACCTTTATCACCCTGCCCCTCCCACTATCACACTGACAAATCTGGTACCCATCTGACACCATACAGTGTTATTACAATATTATTGACTATATTCCTCATTCTATACCCTACATACCCGTAACTACTTTGTAACAAACCAATTTGTACTTCTTTATCCCTTCCCCCTTTCCACCCATCCCCAACCCCCCTCCCATCTGGCAACCATCAAAATGTTCTCTGTATCTATGAGGTTTTTTTTGTTTTGTTTGTTAATTTTGTTCTTAGATTCCACATAAAAGCAAAAATCACATTGCATATATCTTTGTCTGTCTGACATACTCCACTCAGCACAACACCCTCCAGGTCCATCCATGCCACCCTAGATGGCAAGAACCCATTCCCTTCCATGGCCAACCAATATTCCATTGTATATATGTACCACCTCCTCTTTATCCATTCACCCATCAACACACCCCCAGGATGCTTCCACATCGTGGCCATTGTGAACAGTGCTGCAGTGAACATACGGATGCACATGTCTTCTCAAAGTAGCATTTTGGGTTTCTTTGGATAAATACCCAGAAGTGAGATTACTGGGTCCTTCTTTCTCTCTTTTTATAGCCTTTGTTTTAAAGTCTAGTTTGTCTGGTGTAAGTATTGCTACCCAATCTTTTTTTTTTTTTCATGAAATATCTTTTTCCATCCCTTATCTTTTAGTCTGTGTGTGTGTTTCAATCTGAAGTGAGTCTCTTGTAGGCAGCATATGTAAGGGTCTTGTTTTCTTGTCCATTCATCCCTCCTGTGTCTTTTGGATGGAGCATTTAATCCATTTACACTGAAAGTAATTGTTGATAGATATGTAGCTATTGCCACTTTATTATTCATAATTTTGATGTTTTCCCCCATCTTAAAGAAGTCCCTCTAACATTCCTTGTAATACTGGTTGGGTGGTGATGAACTCCTTTAGCTTTTTCTTGTCTGGGAAGCTCTTTATGTGTGCTTTGATTTTAAATGATACCTTTGCTGGGTAGATTAGTCTTGATTGTAGGTCCTTGCTTTTGACCACGTTGCCAATCCCTTCTAGCCTGCAAAATTTCTGTTGAGAAATGAGAAATGAGTCTTATGGGATCTCCCCTATAAGTCACTAGTTGCCTTTATCTTGCTGCTTTTAGGATTTTCTCTTTGTCTTTAACCTTTGTCATTTTAATTATAATGTGTCTAGGTGTGGGCCCACTTGGGTTCATCCTATTTGGGACTCTGAGCTGCCTGGACTTATATGTGTGTTTCCTTCACCAGGTTAGGAAAGTTTTCAGTCATTTTTCGTCAAATAGGTTTTCAATCTCTTGCTTTCTCTCTTCTCCTTCTGGTACCCCTATACTGTGAATATTGTTACATTTGATGTTGTCCCAGAGGTCGCTTAAACTATCTTCATTTTTTGGATTCTTTTTTCTTTTCACTGTTCCAATTGGGTGTTTTCTACTACCTTGTCTTCCAAATCACTGATTTGATCCTCTGCTTCATCTAGTCTGCTGGTGATTCCTTCTAGTGCATTCTTCGTTTCAATTATTGTATCCTTCACTTCTGACTGGTTGTTTTTTATGTTTTCTATGTCCATTTTATGCTTACTATCTCTTTGTTGAAGTTCTCACTAAGTTTCTTGAGTAGTCTCATAACCATTGTTTTGAACTCTGTATCTGGTAGGTTGCTTGCCTCCATTTCGTCTAGTTCTTTTTCTGGAGTTTTTTTCTGTTCTTTCATTTGGGACATATTTCTTTGTTCCTTATTTTGGCTGTGTCTCTGTGTTTGTTTCTATGTATTAGGTAGGGCTGCCATGTCCCAGTCTTTCCTGGTGGCCTTATGTAGTAGGTGCCCTGTGGTTCCCTGGCACAATCTCCCTGGTTACCTGCTCTGGGTGCTCCAGGAGTGTCCCTTGTGAGGGTCATGTGTGCTCTCCTGTTATATTTGAGCCTTGATTGCTATTGGCACATCAGTGGGTGGGACTGACCCTCCGGCTGACTGGCTATGGGTTTTGGTCACGTCCACAGCTTATGGACTGCTATGTGGGGGGCTTACCCACTGAGTGGGATTTGCCCCAGTGGGCTTTGGTGCCTGCTGAGACTGCTTTTTGTGTGTACCACTTGTGGGGCAAAATGAGAGGTATTCTGCTGTGGTCTGAAGCCAACCTTCAATTATGTTAGTTCTGGGGCCCCTTGGGAGGGGCTCTGGTAGAGGCTCAGGTCACCTATTACCTGTGACTGACCAGGGACTACCTGATAGGAGCTAGAAAGTGATCGGTGGTTGTTTGCTTTCTGTGCTAGACCTGGAGATGTGTGGGAGAGGCCATGCTATGAACTGCCACCAATACCATGTCTGGGATAGCTCCACAAAAAGCCAAGACACCCCAAGGCCTGTTGCCACCTGCCGGCTCAGCCACTAATAACACCTCATTCAGTATGTGAGTTGGGTGAGACAGGGTCTCATGGAGTCATTAGAGTAGGAAGAACTGTGGTCACCACATTAATGTAAATTCTGGTTTGGTGCCAGTGCTGAGCCTAAAGCAACTCAGCAAAAATCTCAGAGCACACCAAGGCCACTTGCTGCCCGCCTGGGGCCTGCTGGACTCCAGCAGTTTTCGAAGAGTGTAGTGCAGGTGGGGCTGGCTGCTCGCAGAGAAAGAGCCTCAAGCGATATGCAAATTGGGTGTGGTGGGCTCCTGGTGAGTCAGCAGGATGGAGCAGCGGAGTTCACCAGGCCAATCAGATTCAGATTTGGCTGGAGGGGGTGGGCTCAACACAGGAAAGATGGTGCCCGCCTGCCAGCTGCAGGGAAGGTGGATGGTGGACTCCTCACCGGGAAAATGCTGACTGTCCTTCAGGTCTCCTCCTGCCAAAACCACACACCTCAGTCTGCCACCCTTGTATGTCTCTGAAACCCCTGAAGTCACATCCCTCCGCTGGAGCCAAAGGTAAGTGCCTGAGAGCAAGTGCGTCTGTGTACGGGATGTTTAAGAGGACGTCTGGGTTTCCTCGCAGATTCCAGCCCATCCAAACAGTCAGCATCCCCATTGTTTTTCATAGCCAGATGTTGTGGGGGCTTGTCTTCCTAGCACCAGTACTCCAGGCTGGGGAGCCTGGTGTGGAGAGCCGGAGTCCCTTCCTCCTCCAGGGGGAACCTCCACGGCCGAGATATCCCTCCTGATTCTCAACCGCCACACACAGGCGTGGGGCCTGTACCGCATTTCCGCCCCTCCTACAGGTTTCAATGTTTCTTCTTTATATTTTTAGTTTCAGGACTTCTGTTCAGCTAGACTTCAGATGGTTCTCCAGGTTGATTGTTCTATAATTTAGTTGTAATTTTAATGTGTTCATGGAAGGAAGCAGGTATAATGTTTATCTACTCTGCCATCTTGTTTGGAGTACTTTTATTTTCCTTTTATCTACTAGAATTTCCAGGTTCCCTACAAGTATACATTACCATTAAAATAAGAACTATATGTTTTTAAATCCTAAAGATTCTTCAGGGCCCAGTTGGACCTTTTTTAAAAAACTTTCTGAGATTTCACTGCAGGATTATCTACTCCTGATTTGTTTTTCCAAAATTATGTTTGCTCTTCCCTCTTAGCACATGAATCACATTCTAGCTTGAAGTTGACTTATTAATGTATGTATTTTTCTCACTAGATTTAAGCTCATTTACTGCTCAGAATATATCCTGGTCATCTTTATTTTCCTTCTACGGAATAAACAAAACACTCACTTAGCACTGGGGAAGTTATAACAGCTGACATATACTGGACACTTGACATAGCAGGCAAAACGTTTTTCATTTGATTCAATCCATTTATTATTCAGATATGGAAATTGACATCCTGAGAGGTTAATTTTCCCTAAAAGGAAACTCTGAACATATTTGAATCCTCTTCCAAGTTTACCTTCATCTCTAATCCCCAGGCTTTGTTACTGCTTCATCTGAAATGTCTCCCAATATATTTCCTTCCCCATCTGTACAATTGCCCGTGCCATCTTCCTTTCACCTGAATTATTACAATTACCCCACTAACAAGCTTCCTGCCTCCAGCTTCCTGGCCCATCCAATCCAGTATTTATTTCATCATCGATTGTCTTTCCAAAGAACTCCTCATATTGTGCTGCTGTATTGAGTTCAGTCCCTTTTATTCCCTGTTTCACTTGTTTGGAATATTTATATTCACTTTAGATATTTTAAAATTCCAAATTAATCAGAATTTTAAGTTAAACTTTTAATTTTAAAATATATATTATTTAAGTTTAATATTAATCACTAGTTCCTCTCTCCTGATTAATAAAGAAAAAAATCAGGAACGCTCACATTCTCATCTCCCTGCTTCCTGTCATATATTAAGGTTTTCTAGTACTAGGTTTTAGTTCCACAAAGGTTTCTACCCTATAATTCATCATTATTATTGTTGTTGGTTTATATAGTCGTAGTATGTTTGCTTTTACCCACGTGGCACCCGAGTTTTCTTTGCTCGCATTCTTGACTACATCTGAGATCTGAGGGATTTCTTCTATGTTCTTTCTAAAATATGTTTTCTAGACACTCCTTTTGTGAGGATTTGTTACAGGTAAGATTCTTTATATCTGGTTGTATGAAAATGTGTTCACTGTCATTCCTGAAAGATAGTTTACTAGGTAAGTTATCTTCTTTATTTATCTTTATTTTCCTTATGGGGAGTAAACAAAACACCAAAAAAGTCAAATTGGGCCCTGAAGAATCTTCGGGATTTAAAAATATATAGTTCTTATTTTAGTGGTAATGCGTACTTGTAGGGAATCTGGAAGGTCTAGTAGATAAAAGGAGAATAAAGTGCTTCAAACCATATCATTCAGCAACAGACGCAGACAACAGGCTTTCATACATCTTTTCAGTTCTATTCTCTTAGCACTTTAGGTCACTGTCTGTATATCAGTTATTTGAGAATTCTGCTGGTGACCTGATTATTGCTCCTTTATACATCTGCCTTTTCTCTGTGGCAGTTTTTAAGTTATTTTCATCAAAATATTAGCTTTGAAATCGTATAATGTTCCTATCCTATGCCTGGATACAAATTTCCTTTTTTTAAAAAATTCCACTTGAGATGTATTGTGCTCTCTGAATCTGAGAAGTCTGTCTTTCATAATGTTTGCAATGTCATCAGCCTCTGTAGCTTCAAACATTTCTTCTCTCTCCAGTCTCTCTTTTTGAGATTTCAACGAGACTTTCTCATTCTTAATTGCCCTGTCATATTTTGTATCTTGTCTCTGTCTGCAGCATTCCATATTTCTTCAAATCTGTATTGTAACGTGCTATTTCTACATTCAGCTGCTGCACAAGAGTGGGAACGATGCCCATCTTCTTCGCTCTCCACTGTAACTGGAACCTAAGAGGGGCCAAATGACGTCTCTTGACTGTATGAATTTGTTTCACATTTAATAGAAGAGTGAGGCTTAACCATAGCAGAGACTTGCCCAATGTCACACATCAAGGGCATAGCAAGATGGATTCAGCCCTGGCTTGTTTGACTCTGAAACCTGTGAATGAATAAATGGGTGAATAAATGAATGGAAGTAGGAAGTAGAGATTGAAAATGAAAGTCATGACACTTCTCCAAACCTGCTCCTGATTATCAAAATGAAAGATTTCTGTCAGAGCTTTTATCTCTTTCCATTCTCAATATTTATATTCAGTCTCTCAAAAGAGCTCTAGCGATGTCTCCAGGAAAGCTATGGGAATCAGGACAAGATTACTCTAAAACATACATCAGTGCACAACAAGTGGTGGACATTTAGCATCTCTTATTCACGCTTAACCCCTCCCCCCTTTTTTTACATACTGACTGTACTGGGCATGTTGGTAACTTGGAGAGCCACAGAGAAATGATGATGGAACCTGTCCTTGAAGTCCTTAAACTACATGGTGGAATTCTCAGCATAGCTCAGATTAAGAACCCAATAGACTAGAATGAGAGCATCCCATAGAACTTTTAGGCCCTTTCTGGATAATGGAGAGGTCATCTGTGTATTGACACTGTAGAGGATGTAGGCAGGAAATGAAGAAGTAGCAAATCATATGTCCTCTATTTTCTTTGTTTCTCCCAGTAATACCCCCATTAGACCTAACACATCTTGAAAGACTCTCTATAGGTTTTCCTTTTCTTTTTTTTTTAATTTATTGGGGTGACAATAGTCAACAAAACTACATAGGTTTCAAGTGTACAATTCTGTAATACATCATCCGTTTATTGTATTACGTGTTCACCACCCAGAGTCAGTTCCCCTTCCATCACCATATATTTGATCCCCTTTACTTTCTTCTACCCCCTTACCCTCTAGTAATCATGCAGCTGTTGTCTGTGTCTATGAGTTTTTGTTTCTTTATTTGCTTGTCTTCTTCCTCTTTTGCCTTCAGTTTTATATCCCACATACGAGTGAAGTCATATGGTTCTTAACTTTTTCTGTCTGACTTATTTCACTTAGGATAATAATCTCACGGTCCATCCATTTGTAGCAAATGGCAGTATGTCATCTTTTCTTATGGCAGAGTAGTATTCCATTGTGTATGTATACGGCATCTTCTTTATCCAATCATCTATCAAAAGACACTTTGGTTGTTTCCATATCTTGGCCACTGTGAATAATGCTGCAATGAACATTAGAATACATATATCTTTACAAATAAATGTTTTCGTATTTTTTGGGTAGATACACAGGAGCAGGATTGCTGGGTCATATGGTAGTTCTATTTTTAATTTTTTGAGGAACCTTCATACTGTTTTCCATAGTAGCTGTACCAATTTACAATCCCACCAACAGTGTATAAGGGTTCCTTTTTCTCCAGAGCCTCTCCAACAGTTGTTATTTCTTGTCTTGTTGATGATAGCCATTCTAACTTGTGTGAAGTGATATCTTATTATGGTTTTTATTTGCATTTCCCCAAATAGCTAGTGAAGTTGAACATTTTTTCATGTATCTGTCGGCCTTTTGTATTATATGTTTTGTTGGGAGAAGTGTCAGTTCCAAAAGCCTTGGCTGATGGCACTTGCCTGGCCTACTGGGCAGGGCTGGGCTGGCTCCAGGCTTCTTCCTGCTGTGCTGAAAACAGCTGGAGGAAACTGCTTTGACAGCTACAACCCACACTAACAATTGCTGGTCAATCTTGGGAAGACTTTCTTCCATGGCAGATAATTCAGAGTCAAAAGAACACACATGTTGAAAACCTACCCAAGGAAAATTGTTAATAAGTGTGAACTATACTGATGATAACAGTTCTTCTCAGAAGCCCACTTAGAAGAGCATTGTTGTTCACATTTGTTAAGGCTGCTGAGGTCTTATCTTGCACATGCCATGCGCTCCCACTTATCTTCTAGTAGTTACCCCACTAAAGTCTACAATGAAGCCCAATTCAGCCCAGATGACCAGCAAATGAAGATTAGGTGGTAGAAAAAAACCTTTCTCTTCCCTATATTTATTCTCAGCAGAATTGTGTTGGTGACTGAACAGTGGTAAGAAAAGTATCTTTCTAACACTATCACAGTTCTATTTGCACTTAGGTTTTTAGTCTCCTCGGGTATGTAAAATAGCCTTAGGCTCCTATTTGCAGGAGTTTTTGAAGATATAAAATGAGTTACCCCAAGTCCTTTGAATATTGGGGTCATGTATAATCTGAATAGTCCCTCCTTTCTGTGGCCAGAATCATTTCTACCTGTGAGCAAGTGGTGTCCATAGTCAATAAACATAGATGTCTACTGCCCTGACCCCACAGGTAAGGCAGGATTAGATTTGCAGTGTTCAGTCAAAGGGTTGTGTTGATTAAGTGAGATAACAGAACTCTGTACACACAGAGACACACAGACGCATACACAGATACCCACGAACACAGACACACACGCTTTCAGGTTTGTGTTTACATGCATAGACCTATGTACACGCGTGTACAGTATGGGAAGGTATATCTGCAGGAAGTCTAGTGCCATGGTCAAGAACACCGATCTGAAGACGTGTGTGATCTCAAACTACATATACCCTCCTCTGCTCCTTGATTCCTCTTCTGCAAAAGGAGGATGATGATAGTATGTGCCTCGAAGTGTTCCTGAGAGAACAAAATGAACTAGTAGTGTTAAAGGACTTAGAAAAGTAGCTAGCACTCAGGGAGTGCTATGTACGTGCTTATTAAATAGAGGACTCCCTCTCTACTAGGGGAGAATGTGGTTTCTCTGTGTCTGGCTGGGCAGCCATGAGTCCATCTAACTCAGAAGCTCTACCACCGAAGGTCAGGACAGGGTGGATGGTGGTGAGTGACCAGTAGTCTCTGCCATGCCTGAATCACAGGGCTTAGTTTCACTTTTGCTGGTGTGACCATTTGATTAATAATATTTATATCCCTCATTAAATAGCAGCCTCCCTGGGGCCAAAGACAGTTTGAGGATGTCTCACAATTTTCTCCCTAACGTAGAATAGGCTGCTTCATATATCATGGTGCTTAACAGACGTGTGTTGAGTGAATGGTAACTGCTTTTACTGCTAGCACTACTTACGACTACTACCGTATTGTCAAAACAGAATTTGGTTTTCTGTATCATAATTTATTATACTGAAATGTGGTTTGGGGGCTAGAAATTATATCTCATGAAGATAAGCCAAAAAAGTCCAAATAATAATGATAATAATAAAACTTTGTTCTGCAGGGAAAAAAATAGAATTAAAAAAACTTGAAAGTTAAAATTTTTAAAAATAAAGGAGACAAATAACCAAGGCTTTGTTCTACAGAAAGTGTAAAATCAACTAAATACTGGGAAAAATTATGTGGAAACCAGAGAAAGTAATACTACCAGGTGGTATCAAGTAATTCACAGTTAGCAATAACTTTCAAAAAGCTTAGAATTTGGCAGGCATACCAAATGGGCAGGCATAAGATATAGTTATCAAAGAAAACAATGAAGTGTTGGATTTTAAGATGGGAAGGTAGGTAACCATTACTTGCCATCACCAGAATTTAAAGAAACAGGTTCTTGGCTGGCTTAGGACACCAAGGCCTACGAAATGACTTCCTGTTCAAGAAACCAGGTTTAATATCTAAGCCAGTCAAAGCCATGTACACCTGAAGTGAAATATGTGACTGTGATGATGGGATTGTGCAGGAGAGAGTTTGGTTGACGATTAACGGAAAGGGGCAGAAGGGGACTATGCTGAAGGCCACCCATCCAGATGGAGGAAGCAATGATGTCTTCCAGGCATGGCTCAAACAGCGGGCTCAGAGGCAGCGAGAAGCGCTGGGTGATGGCACAGGGAGTGGGTCGGGGCAGGGAGCGGGTGTGCCGGGGGCGGTGGCAGAGGGACATCTGCTAGAGATTGACTTAAGCAGCTAAAAGAGGAAGTGATGCAGAACTGCTTCTCTGGATCTGTTCTAACCAACAAGGAAGTAGCAGGGGCTCTGGAAACAAAAAAACAAACAGATGACTCCAGAGTTGGTGACAACCAATGGCGGTCAGCTGGTCTCATTTGGAGAAGGCAGAATTCTAAAAGTCAAGAGCAAAAACCAGTGGAATTGTAAGACTGAGAAAGAAATAGCAGGGCGTCTGAAGAGGAATAGAGTCCTTGGTAATAATCCCAACTGGGAAGAAAATGAGGAAGTATCGAAAGAGGAGGGCAAACAGGAAATTCTCTGTGAAGTCAGATGTAAAAACACTTGTACACACACACACACACACACACACACAGAAGGAAGATGAATATAAAGGAAAGTAAGAAATAGTGGTGTCAGGAAGCCTAGTGCTTTGAAGAGCTTTGAAAAATATGTTAAGGCCTAAAATGAAAGTCAGAAAAAAAGAATAAGAACAAGAGAGACCTTCTGTCAGGGCAGCTGCTCTGTAATATAAACAGAGAGAAGGGAAAACAATTCAACTCAGTTAAATTAGACAAGTATTTACTGACTGTCTTCTGTAAGCCACGTCAGGCATGGGGCCATGACCCTGCTCGCCAGGAACTCACAGGCCAGATAAAGAAAGGACAGAAATGGCTATATTTGCATCAGGGTGCTAAGTTTCCATATTGTTATATGAGTGTATCTTCTCGATAAGAGCTTCAGTCAGGAAACACTTCACCAAGGAAACAATGTAGGAGTAGGTATTAATGGATGCCGAGAGGGGCCGTGGATTGGGAAATACTGATACTTTAGGGGAAAACAGAGGAAGAAGAACCTGCAGAGGAGAGTGGATGGAAATGGTCATAGAAGAAGGGAGAACCTAGAGTCAACTATCATAGCAATCTGGGGAGGAGAGAATTTCCAACAGCAAAGTCCTGCAGAGGTTGAATGATCGGAAACAGATGTGCGTGCAGATAGGAAGGTCCTCAGTGAAGTGAGGATGGTTTTGGTGGCATAGTGGGACAGAAACAAGAGCCCTAGAAGGCCTATGAGATGATGGAGAGGACACCATTATTTCCAAAATTTCCCTATGATGGGAGCAAAAGAAAAGGAGGACACTTTAAGAAGGTTTAGATCAAAGATGAATTTTGTGCTTTGTTCTTTTTAATGTTTGCTTGTTTATGCATGGGGGTATGTTTAGAGGAGAGACAGGATAGAACAAAAGTTGCTGGAAATTAAAGATAGTGAGGAGGTAATTGATAAGGAAAGACCCTGGAGGAAACAGATAGGGGACAGGAGTTGAAGGCCATGTGAGGATAGTAACTATGAGAAGTGGATGTCAGCATTTCCATGGAGATTTCAAAGCTCTGAAAACAGAGCTACATACAATTAGTCCTTGGGGCAGAATATGAAGGTGTTTCTTCATGTGGTCTCCATTTCTTGGAGAATTAAGAGATGTCGAGCCCTAAGAAGGAGAAGAGACATAGTCTCCAGGGGGACTGAAGACTGGAGAGAAACAACTATGTAGGGGAATGGAAACGAGAGCTATCATGGCATTTGTAAAGGAGAGTTGGGTAGAGTTGAGTTCCCAGCTCAAGTTGGAGGCTATGGCTGTCTAAGACACCAATCTGTGTGGTATCTGAGTGTCACCGGTAGTTCAGATGCAAAAAAGGTGGATGGTTGTATTGATCTTCAGATGCGATTTGTTAGGCAAGTGTGGTGGGAGGATAAGAATGCCTGGAAATAGACGATGTAGACAAAAGAGGGATTTAAGTGGTAGGTCATGGGATTAGGCTGCTTAGTGCTAGAAGTGACAAGGGGTTCAGAACAAACAGATCCTCCAAGCGCCAAAAGAACAAGTGTAATAAGCATACACAAGTACGAGAGCAAGAATAGCACGGCATTGTGGTCAGAGAGAAGGATACCTGGGTGTACGTTTTTATAGGAAGAGTTCCGGTTACATCAAGGTCCAGGGTGTGGCCCTGGGAGTGTGTGTCTGGAGTGGGGAGAGGTGAAAAGCAATGCAGTTGAGGATGTCAAGAAGAGTGTTGAATGGAAATAGGTTTTTACAATCATTGCTGTTTGTTTGCTCTTGCACAGGGAACAACTTACATTTGCTTCAATGAGAAAGGAAAAGACCTAGAAGAGAGGGAGATGTGAGGATGCAGCAGAGAGGGGAGATGGTTGAGGGAACCAGTTCTTGAGGAAGTATGAGAAAGTACAATTCAGAGCAGAGCAGGTGGGGTTAAGGATAGATCTGGGCGCAATATCTTTCTCTGGGCATTTATTTGAGGCAGGACATTGAGGGGCTGGCTTTCCTCAGAGGCAGGGCCCTCTGCCGTGAGACAGGAGTTAGTGAGGCTGAGACATGGAAAACAGAGGTGGAGGTTTGGCATAGCCACATGACTTTCCTGGTGTGACTGGTTGAAGGATCTTAGGGATTTTCTCCAGCTGTGCTCAGCCACATGTGCTTGAGAGTCGATGAATTCGCAGGTGCCATTCTGCCAGCCATGGATGACAAGAAGACAAAGGGGACAGGGCATCACCAGTGACAACTAACATGTCTTGTAAACCAGAGAACCTGGTTGGGAGAAGAAAAGAAGTAAAACCAAGATGGGTCCAGATGGACTGAAAGAAAACAGGGGAACTAAGGGTCTGGGGGACTTCAGGAAATTGAGAGCGGGAGTAGTGAGATGAAAACTCTGAGGGAGTGTAAAGCAGAATGGGGAGCTGTGGCTTAATGACATCTGTGAGGACGATTTGGGCATTGGACTTAACTGGAAGCGTCTATGAGTCAACACTGAGGTGGAATGGCTGTGACAGGAGGTGACCTCATTACACATGATCTGAGACAGCTCAAGCTTCTTTCTCCCCCGTAGCAAAGCTAGAGGGCTGGGCAGCCACTTAGTTCCACTTCTGATCATCTACGTTCAACTCCACCCAACACACAATGAAGTACAACAAGCATATTTCCTGTAAACTCTTACATAAACCATTGACCACTCGAGAATCTGTTTAAATTCTTTGTCATGCATAGGTACACGTGTAACGATGCTCTCTTAGGGCGTGTTGCATTTTGGGAAAGGGGGAACTAATCTATGTCATCACTGGTCTTATGCTCTGAGACCTCTGGGGATTAAATGGCCTAAATAAACATTTTCCTCAGGTGAGCCCTGCAGGCATAAATGATTTAACCCTTGAAATTAAGCCTTTTGACAGCCCTGGAGAAGGAGGCTGTACAAATAAGGTATTATTTATGATACTGGACTATTTACTTTATAATAATGCCATAAGAAAAATAGAAAAAGTATAATGAGGTCACCTTTTTTCTTTAATTTAGCCCAAAAATATGGGCTATTTTTTTTCTTTATGTCAGGTTATTGAGTCCAATTTGTACATTCTTATTTTTAGGAGAAGTTTATTTGTCACCAGAACAATGTGTCTGATGGAAAAATGCTCCATTGGTAACCTTATTTCTCGTTAAACTCTCATATATTATAGTTTCATCTGCAACTAAGCCAAAAGAGCACATTATCTGTAAAAGACCAATTTGAGTCAGAAGGTCCACAATGGGCACTGTGACTAGCTCTGAGTGACAAGATACAGTCTCATAAAGGTGAAGTGCATAGAACCCCCCTCCTCCTTCCTCCCTCCACAGCCACACACCCTTTTGGTGCCAGCATGAGAAAAAACAAAAAACATAGTCCTCAAAGAACAAAGGTCACCTTGAGGACTCCAGAGTTAAAATTCACCTGAAGATTCGCTCTGCCTCAGATGGATCCACATTAGGAATCGCCTCAAATGAGACAGATGATGGGTAGGTAAATAGGTAGGTAGACAGAGAGATAGATAGATAGACAGACAGACAGACAGACGGACAGACAGACAGATAGATAGATGCATAGATAGATAGATAGATAGATGATAGATGATAGGTAGATACATAGATACATAGACAGATACACAGAGGCTGTGGACAGATAAATGAATGTAGTCTAACAACTCACCAAGAGTCCAGTTCTTACCCAAACAGTGCAGACTCATCTAAGAATTCCAGAAGAGTTTCCACTTGCTGCCTGCCTCCAGGAACAACCAATGCCTGTCCCCTTTATTCCCAGGCCTAAAAGCACTTTAGCCACAGGCAGTCCCACCAGAGGCATGAGGTCAATACGTTTAGATTGGGGCCAGGTGTCAGGTTTGTAGGTGACAAGAGAGGAGATTATTTCAGAACCCTGCCTTTTATTTGACGATCTCCCTGCCCCCTGCACACGCACAATATTACCATCCCAAGGTATTGGAAAGTGGATTTCCTTGGGTCGAGAGCTGGGTTTTAGACCACTGAGGGGAAAAAAAAAAGCATTATAATGTAAGAAGCGATGAAGAAAGTTCTGTTACAGTCTGTTCCACAGCTGGAAGCTTGATTACAAGGAGATCTATAAATTCTTAAATGAATAAACAAACGAATGGATACAGACTATTTCATTTCCTGCTTCCTAAGCATGCGAACTCAAAAATACCATTCAAATAAAATTAAACCACTTCTGTTTCAGGAAAAAAAAAAAAAAAGAATGTATTGGGAGAGTCTCAATAACAGTCTGCCATTCTGCTTGGGTGTCCTTGTTAAGCCCTCAGGACTGAAACTATGGACCTTACTGAACTGGACAAAATAGTCCAAGAGGTCATTTAAAATATTTTTATTTTAATGTACCGGGTAGATATAAATGAGGATAAGATATAACTTATGATTGAAAATATCAAAGGTAAAGGATAAAATATCCTACATTTCTGTCCTCGGTTGGAGGCTGTTGGGCAACCTCTTTAAATGATGACTCTTACCGCCCTTATATCAAGCAAATGGGACACAGACGATACAAATATAGGGCTATTTATGTTAACATAGTGATCTGTGAAGTCATAACCCCATGATACAAATAGTAACACTGCAACTGATATAAGTGATATAAGTGAAAAGGGATATAACATATCCCTGCAACTGAGCTTCAATCCTTTCTTGTTTCTCTGTGTGAGAAATCGCTTATGAATATGCTGCCTAAACACACCAAAGTCCCATCACGATGACGCAAATTGCCAAAATACTCGTGAGACCAAAAGTCAAAATGCTCCAATGTATTTTACTAATGTGATCGAAGTGATCTCCACAGAGCACCCAAATAAGACAGAAAACGGGTTATTTTGCTCAACTTATCCGTTGTTCCAGTGGGCCATAAATGGTGAAATTTAAAGACAGTCCTAAAATTGTTATCTATGGACCCTGGGGGTGGGGGGCGGGTGAGGGGAGCAGAGTGAGCAGGCTTTTCTGACCCTTTCAGAAAATCAGAATAAAAGATCCTCGTGGCCCCCAGCTTGCCCACTGGCACCCTTCAGGTGTAAGGGAGGTGGTAGGAGGTGTGAGTCAGCCTCTGCAGCCAGCCTGCCTCGGTTTGAATCCCACATGGACACGTCACTCAACATCTCTAAACCTCAGTTGCCTTATCAGTTAAACGGGGCCAATAGTAGTGCTTACCCCACAGAGCTGTGGTGAAGATTATCTGAGGAAATGTAAACTGTGGCCATCAATTAAGCGCTTACGAACTGCTTGTGATTATTATAAACCTTTACAAAACGCTTTGAACTCGGGCTTACTCACCTTTAAAATGGTTCAGGAATTTTCTAGATCTGTTATTGGAATCAGTGCGATTAAATTCTCTACAATGTATCTCGGGTACCCACAACAGGCCTGCACTTGGCTGGGTCCAGGGACTCAAAAATGAAGACTGGGACTGCCAGTCTTGCTGAAGACGCAAATGAAATTCACTGAAATTCAAGGGGACAGCATCTGTCATAGTTTTTATCTTTTTTGCATTTTAAAGATGGCATGACTAAAATGCTATGGGGACTGAGATAAGAATGACGACATCTGCCTGGGGAGTCACATCAGGGAAATTTAATAGAAGGGGTCACATTTGGTCTTGACCTTCACAAGGGACCATGAACTGGAGAAGAAAGAGGGTGAGACTGGACGTGGCAGGAGCATTTATAAGTGGGGAAACCTTTGGGGGGAGAAGTTTGGACAACATGAAAGTACTATGTGTTTCAGGAAAATGGTGAGACGGTAGATGTCACTGATGGTTACTGTGGGGTGGGGGACGGTGGAGAACCCAGCACGGCCCGCCTCCCCGGCGGCTGTGGGTGCTCTTGGATGCTGTACCAAGGGTTTTGGCTTTTACGTTATAAGGATGTGAGCACAGGTAGTTAACCAAACGTTTTTCATTCTATGTAAGAATTCAACTTTTGATTTTTCTCTGTTCTGGCACCTGATAAAATAAAATAAAAAAGTCCGCTACGGCCATAGGCAACATTCATTATGATAAAAACAGCCCTTCTAGGTAGCTCACGTTTGGACTAGGAGAGATTATCAATGAACTCAATTAGGGTGCCCTGTTTGGGGACTTTCTTGAATGTGGTAACTATAGTTAGACATGGCCGTTAAGGGGACCGGGAAGCTATACCTCTGGAGTCGTTACAAGATATAACGACTTTGGGGGTCTGAGGCTTTGAAGTGAGGGCAGACGCCATATACGCCCAGTGTGGATTCACCTCCCTGCTGTGTAGACAACTGATGCAAGAGCCCCTACACCGACGCGTGCTGGGTGTTGCTTTGCGGGCAACCCGGAACCTCCTATATCCCTTGAATAGGTGGGTGCCAAGTGTACCATGGTAACTTTTGAGTGTGAGGTTTAGCTGGACCTACAGAAGAACCCTTGGTGGGCATTGCAATGGGTGACAGAGACCCAGAAGAAGCAGGTAAGTGAGACTGTGAGTCACGTAAGAAAGACAAGTCTGCCAACGTTATTCACAATTAGTTTTATCATACCTATGAGGAAGAGTTTTCTAGAACATAGAGTTCTAAATTAAAGCATTTTAGATGACTTTGTAAAGCTCTAGAAAAAAAGATTTCCCCAAAATAAAATTTGGAGGGCACGATCGTAATGTACATCCTTAAGAATGGAGAAAGTTTACCCTGCTAATGGAAATAGAATGAGCTGCAGGTGGTTGGGAGATCATTTCCTTGGTTCAAATGATGAGTAGAAATGGGCTCCTGTGACCTGGTTCACCTCACGCTTCTACAGAAATTAGATAATAATCGGCACAGAACCAAGTTCAACTTCTAAGCATCAATTTCTTTCTTTTTTTTTTTTTTTTCCACCACAACGTCTCTATGTGGAAAGTACGTCCGACTGAAAGGGATTGCCATCCCTGGCTGAGCAAGCGTGTGCTGGGCCCTCTGTGCCAGGCTGTGGGTCAGCTCTGAGGGTGAAAATGTGTGCAGTGTGGTCCCACCTGGGACAAAACTGACCATCTGTCTAGTGAGGGGGACAGACACACAAACAACAAATTGCATTTAGTGTGCGAACTGTTCATCAGAAACGTGCCCCCATTCTTATAGAAGCTCAGAAGAAGGAACCATGAATTCTGCTTGATTGGGCTACACAAAGCTTCTCCGAAGGAATAACCCAAAGGCTGAATTGTTAGGAGATACATTTGTTAGATAGCATTTATGTTAGATAGCATTTTCCAGGGGAAGAGAGAGAGAGAGAGAGAGAGAGAGAGAGAGAGAGAGAGAGAGAGAGAGAGAGAGAGAGAGAGATTAGTGGGGAAAATGAGGGTGGATGGTAGATAAAGAACAGCAAAGAGGCTTCTCGTGGCACTCACATCTCCTGAAAATGGCTCTGAGCACCGAATTTCTGTGCGATGTTTCTGCCAACATCAGGACCCCTGTGTTCTGATGATTGAAAGACCATTCTAACCTCCTCCTCTTGGAAGAGCCACAGGTTGACCCAGGCCTAGTCTAAAAATGACCTTTCGTCACTTGAGCATTCTTTGACAGTTCTTATGTCGTCATCAGTTAACATGCCTTGTGGTGAGAGGTGGTCTTCTGTTGTGTGATCCAGATCCCATATGCTGAGCATGGAGCTGCTGTCTGGGGATAACAACATGAGTGGCACATGGCCCCTGCCCTCATGGAACCAACTCACTTATGGTCTAGAAAACGAGAGCAAGTATGTAGTCAAATAACATGGAACATACATTATACTAAAGGCAGGTGTATTCGTCATAAGAAAAGGTGTGCAAAATACATCGATTTATCTAGCATCAGATTATTATGAGCCTTCGGAGTCTAACAGAAGAATTTAGACACCTATAATGTTGTCTGTGTCTGGTTTTTGTTTGCCTGACTTGTCCATGAGTTGCTTTCAGTCTTATAGCTCACATGTGAGTAAAATCATATGGTTCTCAACTTTTTCTGTCTGACTTATTTTGCTTAGAATGATATTTTCAAGCTCCATCCATGTTGTCATGGTAACTAAAGGGGGATGGAAAAGGGTAAAGAGGGTCAAACATATAGTGAGAGAAGGAGATTTGACCTTGGGCAGTGAGTACACAATGCAATATACAGATGATATAGAATTGTACTCCTGAAACCTATATAACTTTATTAACCATTGTCACCCCAATAAATTTAATTAAAAAGAACTTAGACAATATGAAAATAGCAATAGAGAGGCACTACAAGCGTGTTTTTAAGTGTTGTGTCTGGCGAGAAGGTTGTTTCATTCAGCATGTAGTGAGAAACACAGAACCCACCATCAGGTAGCTTTAATATGGAGAAAGAATTGCAAAGGTGTTGGAAGAGGTGAACGTCCAAGGGAATGACCTGGCTGCTCAGAGATGAAAAGAAGCCACTCACACCCCAAAGGTTGGAGGGAAATAAGGAAGCAGTGGTTACCAGAGCCTGGGGCTGGAACTGCAAGTGAGATACAACCCCTGCTAGAATTTCCATGAAAGTGGAGAGAGAGTGAGAAATACCCGGTTTCTCTTTCACCTTGCCTTGCATTCTCCAGCCAGAACCCTCTTCTGTAATCAAAATTTAAAACATTTGTGCATAAAGAGTCACCATGAAGAAAATAGAAAGACATACTACAATAGATTGGGAGAAAATATTTGCAAATCACATATCTGATAAAAGATTTGTATCTGAAATATATAAGAAAGCCGTGTGACCCATAAGAGACACAAACAATCTTAAAATGGGCAAGAGGTGTGACTAGATGTTTCACCAAAGAGAATATACCAATGGTTAACAAGTACGTAAAAAGATCCTCAATGTCATTAGAGAAATGCAAAATAAAACCACAGTGAAATACCATGGCACATCCACTAGGATGGTTATAATAAAAAAGACAGATAAATACAAGTGTTATCCAGGATGTGGAGAAAATTGAATCCTCATATTTATTGGTGGGAATGTAAAATGGAATAATCA
The DNA here is from genome assembly GCF_057876585.1 of Rhinolophus sinicus. Classification (NCBI taxonomy): domain Eukaryota; kingdom Metazoa; phylum Chordata; class Mammalia; order Chiroptera; family Rhinolophidae; genus Rhinolophus; species Rhinolophus sinicus. The sequence goes on from NC_142517.1 coordinate 8,582,337, forward strand.
GATTGCAAATAGTTTGGCATTTTCTTACAAAGGCAAATATAAAGTTACCATCTGACCCAGCAATTCCATTCCTTGTTATGTATCCAAGAGGAATGAAGACATTTGTCAACATAAAGACTTGTTCGTGGAGGTTCATAGCAATGTTATTCGTAACAGCCAAGAACTGGAAAAGGTTTAAATGTCCACCGACTGGTGACTGGATAGACAAATTATAGTACATCTACAAAATGGAATACTACTCAACAATAAAAACAGACAATCACTGACACACGCAACAACATGGACACATCTCACACGCATTACGCTGGGTGAAAGAAGCTAGAATCAAAAGGCTACTTGCTATACCATTTCATTTATGTGACTTTATGGAAAAGGCAAAAGTATGGGAACAGAGATCAGATTAGTAGCTTCTAAGGACATCAGGAGAAGGCTGACAGCAAAGGAGCATGATGGGCAAAAGTGCACTTAAGTCTAATGAGAATATTCTGGATTTAGTTTGTGGTGGTGACTGCACAGTTTTTTGGGAAAAGCTCATTAAACTATACACATAAAAGTGGTGAATATTTGCATATTTAAAATACACATCAATAAACTTGACTTTAAAAAAATAAGACACATTAGACTAGTTGGCAGGGAAGCCGCTAGGAGAACACTGAGGAGGATGAAGAGCCGTGAAGAAAGGGAAAGGGTTTAATAAGGGGACGCCTGCTTGAGAAAAAGGAACGTGATAGAGATGAGCTTCCCGGAAGCCAAAGAGTTTAGAATTATAAATAGAGGGGGCAGAATGATAAGATGTGTGACTAGTTGTCACAATGGGACTCCACGTAGCCTCTTTGTAGGAGCAAATCCAGGATAAAGGGGAAGGTTGTCCTAGTAAGTCTGTCAGGAATAAGGGAGAGAGGCATATGCAGATCACTCACTCATTCTCTTCCTCATCCTGGAGTCCATCCATTCATGCTTGATGCACGCATGCATTCCATATTTATTTTGTACTGACCATGGGTGATGGTCAGGACAAATGAGAAGACTGAGAGCTGAACCCACCCTCTAGGAGCAGAGCACCTGTGTGTAAAGCCCAGTTTCAGACTAGGTCCTTCAAGGTTCCATGTTCACCCAATGGTTTCCTTCCTTTGTTTTTTTCAAAATGTTCAACAGAGGTGTCTTCATCCCCAGGAAGTGAAGTCATCCTGAATTTATGATGAGTTCTGATTGGCGTGAACCAGCCATGGAAATCCTAATTCCCTCCATCAGTGATCAACTAGAGATGGGAACGTGTCTAATTCTCCACCATGAGACATAAAGGGAAGTATACTGGAGGACCTTCATGTTCTGAATCAAAAGACAGTTTCTTGAAGAGAAGGTTTTTGTGTCAGTCCCTTCCTTCCTGCTTCGGTAGCTGGAATGAGAATGTGTCATCTGGAGCAACATTTGCCATGTTATGACCATGAGGTAACAAGTCTGAAGACAACAACCAACTGGCCAGAGAAGGAAGAATAGAAAGAGCCTTGGTCCTTGAAGACACAAACCATCTGTTACACCAAACATGAAACCATCTACCGCTAAAGATTATGGAAGAGAATCAGATGACCGTACTGCTTGAACCTCCGTTAATTTGTCTCTGTTCCTTGTCTTCATAACAGGTACAGGCAGTGTGACTCTGGTGAAAGAGGATTCCAGGATTAAAGTCTCAGACTGAGAACCTAGCAATGGCCTATGTGGTTGTACAAGCAGCCCTCACCCCCAAAGTTTTACAAAGAGGTGGAAGGAGGACAGGAATTTGCAAGAATATGGAAAAAGGAAAGACCCATCTGGGTTCCAGGGAAAGAGTCCGGTCCTGAGATGGGAACTAGTGGGGAAATGGAAGATATCAGAAACAGGATGAAAGGTCAGTTCTAGCCTCTGGCACAAATAGGTGACAAAGAGAACCAGAGATTAGAGAGAGGAAGGATCCATTGGGCAGGGAGGGAGAGGAAGGCAGGCCCAACTGGTCAAAGTATTTTGGGCACTCATTGAGAATGAACTCAAAGTATCTCAAATATGAACCCAAAGTGTCCCAACTAGTTCATCTTGAGGTCACCAAGTCCATGAATGCAAGTGATATGTGGTTTACAGTCGTGGCATTCCCTATCCCATTTAAGGAGTAGGCAGAGGTTGGAGATGGCGTATTCGGAATTCAAGTGTATGCAAAGACAGTGAGTCAAGGCCCTTTGAAAATAGCCAGGGAGTCAGGCAATTGACAGTCTGAGAGATCTTTGCTGGCTGTCTTGGATTGCAATACAGAGGGGAAGTTTCCTTCACTGATCCTTCTCCTCCTGCTCCCAGGAAACACACAATTTGCACGCTGCAACTCTGTAAGGAATTTCCCAGCAAAACAGGAGTAGAAGGGAGGCAGAGAGATGTTAGAAGATTATAAATTTGAGTTTGATAAAACACTGGAAACTTTTAAAGAAACAGACGTGTCATCTTGAGACTGTATTTTCAATATCTTGCTCTACGTACTTTTCACATTCTTGTGTGTTTTTTTGTTTGTTTGTTTGATTTTTTTCATCAATAAAAACTATGCTCCAATAACTGTCCTTTTTTATATTTCTTGGCTTCTGGTTTGGCTGTGGAAACTGGAGCCCAGTCTTGCTTCAACCCAGCTCTCCAGCCATCTCAGCTTCACTTTGCCTATTACACAACTTTCCTTTTTATCACTGTTCCCTCCCCGCCAGGCCTGACCTGAAACTGGTGATCCTGTTTTCTTAACTCAAATCAAGGCAGAGAGGAAGAAAATATGAATTTAGTGGAAAAACACCGGCATCAACCAATGTCACAGCACTTGCATGCTAATCCTTGGTCTGTACTTTACTAGCTGTGGATTCCTGAACAAGTAGGTTAACCGTCTCCAACCTGCCCCCCCCCCCCCCAGTTTTCTCATGTCTAAAAGGAAGTAGAGTCATTCTTTCCAGTCCTACTTTTACAGTTATTGTGGGGATGAATCAACATTGAATTGCCTCAATTTTTTTTTTTAAATAAAGAGGGACAAAATTAAAGTGAGACTATGTGCTTTGAACGCTTAATGTTATAGACTTGTAAATTGTTGTTGTTGTTATTATTATTATTATTATATAACAAAATACAGAGATACACAGTGGAAAACCTTTTTGATACATTGATTCCATTATTCAAACAAAATTATTTTTTTAAAGCCCCCAAATTTGTCTTTTCTGGTTTCTATATTTATATCCAACAAAGAGCCAAATCAAAAAATGTAAAAGAATCACAAGTATTTTTCTCATTTTTCAGCTTACTACCTTACTCCTGACATGTTATTAGTTGTGTCACAGAAGACATTTAAATGAGCATCTAATACTTTTCTACGTTACAAAAGGACTCAATTTCCACACTCAATTTCCATCATTGTAAGGATTCTTTGACAAGAATGGCACTTTCCAGTAACTAAATGCACTTATTTGTCCTATAGCGTTTTTCAGTGTCTGTAAATGCACATTTTTACTGAAGTATAATACACGTTCTAATTATCACTATAAAGCTTGCTGCATTTTCACAAAATGAGCAAACCCATGTAAACCCCCCTGCAAATCAGGAAATGGAATATTATCAGCACCCCAGACTCCCCTTATGTCCCTCCCAGCCGCCTCTTTCCACTCCCCAAAGATAACAGCTACCTGACTGCCCTCTTTATGAATTAAGTTTACCTTTTGTTGAACCTTGTTTAAGTGAAATCATAGAGTTTGTGCTCTTCATTTTATCTGCATCTTTCTTTCAATATTCGATCTGTGAGAGTCACCTGTGTATGTAGCAGTAATTCATGCATTCATTTTCATTGCTATGTGGAATCCCGCTGTACGAATACAGTTTATTCATATTAGTGTTGATGGATTTGTGAGGCTATTAGGAAGAGTGCTGCTATGAATATTCTTATACGTGACATTTACCGCACATATCTGCAATTCAGTTCTGTATAAATGAAGTCAGAGGGTATGTGTATGTTTAACTTTACTAATTAGTCCCAAACATTTTCTTCCAAAGTGACGGTACTAATTTACACTCCCCTTAGCAGTGCGGGAAAGTGACAGTTCCAATAACTCCTCATCCTCAATAACACTTAGTATTGTCAGTTTTGTTATTTGTTAGCTTAGTTTTAGTCACTCAGGTGGATGAGTTGTGTCATTCCAGTTATTTTGATTTGCATTTGCCTGACTCCACTATGGCTAAGCATGTTTGCATATCCTTATTGGCCAACTAGAGAGCTTGTTTATTTGAGCATTTGTTCCCATTTTTTGCCCATTTTTCGTTTTGGTTGACTGCCTTTTTATGAAATTGATTTGTAAGGTTCCCTTGAGAAATATATGTATCACAAATATCTTCTCCCACTTTCTGGCATGCTCTTTCACACACTTAATGGTGTCATGTGAGCAACAGAAGTTCTTCATTGTAACGCCATCCAACTCATCCATAGTTTTCTTAATGGTCAACACTTTTTATGTCCTACTTAGGAAATCTGCTTAGATCATGAAGGTGATAATGATATTATCTTATGTTCCTCCAGAAGCTTTATAATTTAACCTTTCACATTTAGAGCTACAATCCACCTATTGTTAATTTCTGTGAAATTAACAGAGGTAGAGGTTGAAAAAATTGTTTTTTTCAATGTGGATATCTTCATAGCTATTTAAAAGACCATTCTTTTTCTACAGACGTGTTTACTTGTTTTCTTTTTCTTTTTTCTTTTTTTACCATTGACCTATTTTTCCAGAATGTATTGTGCTAGGTTAGAATGTATACCTTTACATGGATATCATATCAACTCAATACCTGCAGCTTTATAGTAAATCTTGAAATCAGGTCATATAAGTCTTCCAACTTTGTTCTTCTTGAAGGTAGACTTGGCTGTTCTTCACCTTTAAATTCCTATATACATCTTAATATCAGTTTGTCAATTTGCACACATATAAATTCAAACTTGTGATTTTCATTGAAGAATATTGACTTAAAATTCAATTTAGGGAAAATTGTCACTTTTGTAATATAGGATCTTCTAATCCATGAAAATTATCAATTGTTTTGTGTTTATTTTCATTTATTTATCTTCGTTTTAATTACTCACAAAATATTTGGTAGTTTATAGTCTTTTCTTCCTGTTTAGTTTGGACATTTTCCATTGACATATATTCCAGATACCTCATCTGGCCTTTAGCTGTGCAATCTGCTAAAAATCACATCTATTGCCTAATTAATTTCAGATCTTGCATTTTTAATTTCTTGATTTTTACTTAATTCCATTTCCATTGAATTTATATGTTCCAGTTCTATGGAAATTGTTTTATTTTGTCAGCTATTTTCTTTAACATGTTCACCACAGTGTTCTTTTTAAATATGCATGTGAAAGTGTCAATATTGTCTGAGGGGTTTTTTTGTTTTTTATTTTTTGTTTTTTCTTTCTTTTTTTTCTCTTTCTCCTGGTCTTGTTTCTTGGTGCCTGGTAATTTTTATTGAATCCTAAACACTGTTTATGAAAAAAATGTATAAAATTTGATGAATTTAGATGATTTCATGTAACTGCAAAAAGAATTTTCTTTGGTCCCTTGGAGATGGCTAACACAGAAACAAGATTCCTTAATCCAATCAGGGATTGAGCAGGTTTGAAATTAGATTTTCGTCTTTAAAAGCTTTCATCTAATTTCTGGTTTGCCGTTCCTCCTAAACTATAGTACTTCAGGGGTCCCAAAGTGGTTGCTAACTCGGCCTCTTTCCTTGGTCAGGCCCGGAAATACAATTTTTTTTTTCACTCCAGTATCATGAGATATCCAATAGTTCTGCATGAAGTTTTTGGTCTCTTAGCAACTGATTTCTATTCAGCTTCTTGACCTCTCAGCCTGAACAATTTAAGAATCAGCAAAAAATCCTTTAGGAGAAAAGCAGCTCAGGATGTGGGTCTCACTTTTCTATGCTTCCCTTTCCTCTGGAAGTTTGGCCCCTCGAGTTCTTTTTGCCTTAGGAGAGCTGAACATCACTTTCTAGCTTGCCAGGTCCATGAGACCAGCAAAAGCTTGGCTCACATGCTTTCTTCCCTGCCACTGAGTTATGTTTGCCTTGTTTTCTTAGCTTCTTTGCCCAGGATCTGAACAGGCAAGCACCTTAGGGGAAATCAGCATAGAATGTCAGGTTCTCCTCAATGAGTGACCATTCTCTTCAAGATATGAAACCCTTAGATGTAGTCCATTTTAGGAACTCTTTACTCAGACTCTGGGGGGGGGGGGGGGGGGCGGTGCCTGTGTGCACGTGTGTGGGCCACTCGACCCAGCTTGTCTTTGTTCTTGGCAGCAGGATTACTCCGTCTCAGGCTAGTACTTCAGAGCTGTTAGCCACAGCCCTAGCCTAAATATTGAAATACCGAAGAATAAAGGACTCATAGTAACCTTTCCATTACGTGTCTTTTTTTACCCCCTTTTAAATAGCGCGAACGAGTGGATTTGAAGAAAAGTCTTGAAATTATCAAATTTCTCAACAGAATTCCATGATACTGATAAAGTACTGACACATGTCAGGCATCAATGTGCTCTGTTTTTAAAGTCCTTCCACATATTAGACGATGAATTCTTAAATTACTGTCAATGTGGTAGTCATTAGTGCTAGTTTCCAAATACTCTACTTCTTCCCCCCTCCGAGGGTCGCCTGTCCCGGATTCCCCGAGGTGGGGTATGGCTAGCCCTGGCCAATGTGTTGTAAGTATAAGGAAAGTGTGTCACTTTCTGGCTGGAGCATTTCCTGTCCCACTGAGACCCTCTCTTTTCCTTCTGCCACAGTGACCATAAATGTCCCAGATAGTGCTGTGCCCCAGAGTGAAAACGATGACAACATGGTACAGGGCTCCCACCCAAGTCTCAGGGGCTGAACAACCTGAGTAAGAAGTTAACCTTGTTTGAAACCACTAGAATTGCTTGTTCCTCAGCATAACCTGGCCTATGCTGACTGACACATGAAGGAAGGTGATAAATACCTACTGTGCCGTTTCACTGATAATATTAAACAGGACTCAAACGTTTGCCCAGAAAGTTCCTTGTATACATGAACACTGTCTTATTTACGTCTATGTGCCTTTTAGCTAGCATGGTGTAGCTAAACTATTTAATACAAAAGAGTTCTGAATTTTTTTTTTTTTTTAATTTATTGGGGTGACAATTGTTAGTAAAATTACATAGATTTCAGGTGTACAATTCTGTAATACATCATCTATAAATCCCATTGTGTGTTCACCACCCAGAGTCAGTTCTCCTTCCATCACCATATATTTGATCCCCCTTACCCTCATCTCCCATCCACCCCCCCCACCCTCTGGTAACCATTAAACTATTGTCTGTGTCTACGAGTTTTTGTTTCTCATTTGTTTGTCTTGTTCTTTTGTTGTTTTTAGTTTATATACCGCATATCAGTGAAATCATATGGTTCTCTGCTTTTTCTGTCTGACTTATTTCGCTTAGCAGTATACTCTCAAGATCCATCCATGTTGTCACAAATGTTCCTATATCATCTTTTCTTACCGCCGAATAGTATTCCATTGTGTATATATACCACAACTTCTTTATCCATTCATCTATCGAAGGACATTTTGGTTGTTTCCATGTCTTGGCCACCATAAATAAAGCTGCAATGAACATTGGAGCACATGTGTCTTTATGGATAAATGTTTTCAGATTTTTTGGGTAGATACCCAGGAGAGGGATTGCTGGGTCATATGGCAATTCTATTAGTAATTCTTTGAGGAACCTCCACACTGCCTTCCATAGCAGCTGCACCAGTCTGCATTCCCACCAACAGTGTATGAGGGTTCCTTTTTCTCCACAGCCTCTCCAACACTTGTTACTATTTGTCTTGTTGATGATAGCCATGCTGACTGGGGTGAGGTGATATCTCATTGTGGTTTTGATTTGCATTTCTCTGATGATTAGTGATGTTGAGCATTTTTTCATATGTCTATTTGCCATTTGTATGTCCTCTTTGGAGAAATGTCTCTTCAGGTCCTCTGCCCATTTTTCAATTAGGTTGTTTGTTTTTTTGTTGTTGAGTTGCATGAGTTCCTTGTATATTTTGGATATTAGCCCCTTATCGGAGGCACTGTTTGCAAAAATCTTCTCCCATTCAGTTGGTTGCCTCTTTATTTTGTCGATGGTTTCTTTTGCTGTGCAGAAGCTTTTAAGTTTCATATAGTCCCTTTCGTTTATTTTAGCTTTTACTTCCATTGTCTTTGGAGTCAAATTCATAAAATACTCTTTGAACCCAAGGTCCATAAGTTTAGTACCTATGTTTTCTTCTATGCAGTTTATTGTGTCAGGTCTTATGCTTAAGTCTTTGATCCATTTTGAATTAATTTTGGTACATGGTGACAAATAGCAGTCCAGTTTCATTCTTTTGCACATGGCTTTCCAATTCTCCCAGCACCATTTATTGAAGAGGCTGTCTTTCCTCCGTTATATGTTTTTGGCTTCTTTGTCAAAAATTATCTGTCCATATTTATGTGGTTTTATTTCTGGGTTCTCAATTCTATTCCATTGGTCTATGTGTCTGTTTTTCTGCCAGTACCATGCTGTTTTGATTATTGTAGCCCTGTAATACAAGCTAAAGTCAGGAAGTGTGATACCTCCATTATTGTTCTTTTTTCTTAAGATTGCTTTGGCTATTCGGGGTCTTTTGTGGTTCCAAACAAATCTGATGATTTTTTGTTCTATTTCTTTAAAAAATGCCATTGGGATTTTGATGGGGATTGTAAAGTTGCTGGCTACAAAATCAACATACAAAAGTCCATTGCATTCCTATATACTAACAATGAAATCTCAGAAAAAGAAATACAAAAAACAATTCCTTTTGCAATTGCAGCAAAAAGAATAAAATACCTAGGAATAAACTCAACCAAGGATGTGAAGGACCTATATGCTGAAAACTATAAGACATTTTTGAAAGAAATTGAAGAAGACACAAAGAAATGGAAAGACATTCCATGCTCATGGATTGGAAGAATCAACATAGTTAAAATGGCCATATTACCCAAAGCAATATACAGATTTAACGTAATGAAAAATTTTTTGAAATGACTGGATGAATGACCAAATTAATCCCTGTGTATGAATTGATATACATAACAAGACAGGAAGGTGGTATATTAAGATAAGTATGGTTTCAAATCCTGGTTTTATCACTATCTGAGTGACTCTGAACAAGTGCTTGAATTTCTCTAAGTCTCTGCTTCCTAAACAATAAAATGAGAAGCATAGTACTAACCTCTGGGTGTTGTAATAACAATTAAATGAGATATGTTCACTCATTAGCATATCTCATTACCATTTCTGGCTCATACTAATACTCAAAAATGGCAGTTATCATCATTATTATCGCTTAAAAAATAGTGGGAAGAAAGAAAAATATAGGAAGCAATGTAGGTGAGGTATGTCAATATTTCAGAAGTCACTTACATTCTCTCCAGTTTACATTAAAGTAAAAAAAAAATGAATCTAGAGAACAAAGAAAACCTAGATTCCAGAAAAATAAATCAAAAGCTAAGGTAATTAAATCCATTCAAGAAACTGTGAAATTAAAATATGAGGTGTTAATATGTGTATGGGTGTATTAAGTATATATATTTGAAATTTGAGATTTGTGATGCATGGATAGACCAATGGATAGATGATAGATGGATGGATAGATAGATAGATAGATAGATAGATAGATAGATAGATAGATAAATAGATAGATAGATAGATAGATTAATAGATAGATGATAGACCAACCAACAAATACTAGCTAGATGTTAAAAATAAGGGTCACACTCAAAGATATTGGCAAAGTTCTCTTGAATAGGGTCACTTAGTGCAAATGAAAAGGGCTTCTAGGAAGGGAATGATTGTTACTTGGACATGGAGTCAATAAAAGGAATAGACTCATAGCCTGGAAAAATGTTCATCATTTATACATGCCAATGATGGCATGAAACTTTTAAAGATTCATCTTAAAGACACCATGATATAAACAAATATTGCTGACCATTAATGTTAACAAAAGTCTTTTGGAAAAGCAACTTTCTGGCTCCAAAGAAGGAGAGGATGAAATGCTTAAGCAGTCTTCATATCTGAAGGCTTGGATTGGGCTGGACATCCACAATGGCACACTCACAGGGCTGGCAGCCCATGCTGGCTATCATCTGGGTGCACAGCTGGGACTGTTGACTGTTTCTACACATGACCTCAGCATTGAGGCTAGATTATAGAAGTCAGGGTGGAAGGTGTTGGTCTTCTTAAAGACTAACCCCAGAACTGGCATAGCATCACTTCCACCAAGCTGCATTGGTCAGAGTAGCCAGTGGCCACCTTCAAGTGAAGAAGAAATAGACCTGCCTCTTGATGGTGGACGTGCCAGAGAATTTGCATCCATCTTTTTTTTTTGTCACAGCCTGGTACTATAGAAGTACAGAAGGCACTATACAAATATTTTCTAACAAGTTATGATTAAGTAATTGGCTGTCTTAAGCTGTTCCTGGTCTGGATATTTTCTCTTCATTTACCTCTGAATGTATGTATTTCCCTTAAGTTCCAAAATTTTAAGTTCTTCCCTTCCACCCTCCTTTTGTGTCGGTCTTCCTTTTCCTCCTTCTTATCAATTTCTCTCTAAATCATTCTCTCTTCATTTCCCTTCCCCCCTCCACACACACACACACACACACACACACACACACACACACACTTCTCCCATGACAAGAGACTACAGCAGACACAAGAGAAAGAGAGATGGAGACACAAGCCCATGCAGTTGGCATGGATGCTTCTGGAAGTCATGTGTTTGCAAGTTGGCAATACCCTCTTTGAAGCTTGGAAAAGAAAGAAAACAGCAGACGCACATTTTTCTTCATTGTACAATTTGTGGTTTCAAGTCTACACTTTGCAAAATATGATTTTCCTTTTTCAAATTAAAAAAAAAAAGAAGACTGAAAAGATCTTTAAATCACAGAGGCATCATTGAGTAACATCTTGGTGATTTAAGTGTAAATGGATAAGAAACATATGGATTCCATTCCACACATGCACACACATTGGAAATGAGTGGGGGAAGCATCTGGCAAAACGTGTTTCTGGTTTGGTAGAATTCGGACGGCTTGGGAGGTGTAGTTCAGGCCATTATTAGCAACCCAAATGCCAAGTGTGGGTTGCGTTCATTTCATCCTTCTGCCAAGGCAGAGCTGGGGTTTCATTCACTTTCAAAGGCACCTCACTTAGATTTTTGTTTTTTACTTCACATTATAGACTTGGCAAAATTTAAAGATTCCTTCCATTTTGGATTCTTATGAGCTCTAAATCCTGGCATGAGGAAAGTAATCTAATACAAAATGACATAAAGTTTGGGAAAACCGACAATTTGATCTCATGTTCACTTTAATATGGAAAGGCTGAATAACATTCAATTGCAGTTCACTTGGTTTTCATCTTCTCAATGAAAAGCAAGGGGATGCTGAAGAATGGTAAGCCAGGATGATTTTAGCCTCTGCAGAGGGATGGGGGTGGGGAAGGGTCCTGAGGGTGTGAGCTGTCCTGTAAAGATTTATGAACGTCGAACATTTTACATTGACATGACCATCAACGTCTCTTTCCCCTTGGCAATAAGTTAATTCACAAAACATGCTTAAAAACAAACAAACAAACAAAAAAACCACTTTACTCTGAGTTACACATCAAACATTTGAAAAAGTAAGATCACTATCTCATTCTAATCACAAGAATTGAGGATGAGGAGAGGAGAGGAAAGGCTGGTAGAAAGATAATCAGAGATGCCAAACTAGATGTAACACTGCTAAATTCCATCCCTACATGAGATAACAAATTTGTAAGTGTGTTTCTGTCTGATGATCCCCTCAAGCCCCAGTGGACCAAATACCATTTTGGTTGACGTGTACTCTTATAAAGACTTTTTGCTGTCCACCCCGTCACCCCGTCACTATCCTAATTCTGGCCGTTCTCATATCTCCTGGGGATCCTTCAACTGCGCAGGCCCTGACCCCCACCGCCAATTCACCTACCCAGGACAAACACTCAGAGCTCTCATCTCAAAAGGTAAATCTGGTCATGCCACTCCCCAGCTCCATACACTTCAGTGGCTCCCCAGTGCTCTTAAACTATCGTGCGACTTCTGCAACATCTCAGAGGAGGTCTGTACCCAGGCTCACCCCTCTGGCCTCGTGTCTCCATGACCATGAGCCTCACGTCCTATTCTTCAGCCATAAGGAATTTATTTCAGCTTCTCAAGCTCTCCATGCTTTTCTTTCTTTTTTCTTTTTTCTATTCTTTTTTTTCTTTTTTTTTTTTTACTCTAAGCTTCTTCTGTGCCTGGCACCTCCCCCTTCCTCTACCTTCCTCACTTCCCCTGGTTCACACCTATTTTCCTCCAGGTCCACAGGAAATTTTTCCAGAGCCCCAGCTGTCAATCTAGTTCCCTCAGGGTGTTCTCTCAACTGTCTCTACACACCTCCAGATGTTGTAACTACCACCTTCGTTTGGTCTACATCGATGGTCGACTGTAGACTCTGTGATAGCAGAGACCAGCTATCCCATCTGCTGTCATAGCTCCTGCACAGAGCACAATGCTTGGCACTTTCTAGGTGCTCAGAAATATTTGAAGAACAAGCCTGCATTTCAAGTCCATGTACTCTTGTGTGTCTCTGATAAGGACACGTGCCATTGGATTTAGGGTCTACCTGGTGATCCAGGATGATCTCATGTGGAGATCCTTAACTGAATTACATCTACAAAGATGCTTGTCCCAGGTAAGTATTCACATGTTACGGGGGTTAGCTCCGGGACGTGTGTTTTGGGGGGCCATCATTCAACCCTCTACAGTGAGGGTAGTTTAGGTGTTGGTGTGTCCCTGGGAAAGAGCCACTCAGTGCTCCTGGGTTTAGACTTCAGGTAGGGCCTTCTTCCATGGTGAAAGCACTGGGAAGGAAGACGTCAGAGCCAAGCTGCTGTTTGCAGTACCCAGGCAGACAGGTCCGCCGCTGTCTCTGAGTTCCTGAGTTCTTGATTCGGCAAAATGATGCCTGTGGACCCCAGACAGCTGAGGGAGAAGAAGCCATGCCTGAAGGGACCACCCACCCTCTGTGGCAAAGAAGACGTAGGGCCAGGTGGGGTGATGGCCTCCTCAGCAGATTCAGGCCTGGAGATAGAAGATGACCAAAGCCCCGGGGACCCATTTTCCCACCCTGTGTCTTGACACAGCATAGCCCTGAGTTCTGACTCCAGCCAAGTGGACACTACTGAATTGGAGGCCATGAGCTTTCTGTCCCACTGAACGAATGAATAGAGAGTCAAAATAGAAATGGAAGACATACTTTTCTTACTGTGCTAGTCGGGGTTCTCCAGAGAAACAGAACCGTTAGGGGAGAGAGAGAGAAAAAAAAAAGAGACTTATTTTAAGGAATTGGCTCGCACGATGGTGGTCCTGGTAGGTAGGTCTGAAATCTGCAGAATAAGCCAGCAGGCTGGAAATTCAGGTGAGAGTTTTTATGTTACAATCTTGAGGAGAATTCCTTCCGCTTTGGAGAACGTTAATCTTTGCTCTTAAAATCTTCAGCTGATTGGATGGGGCCCACCCTCATTATACAGGATAATCTGTTTTACTCAAAGTCTACTGTTTTAAGTGTAAATCACATTGAAAACAAAACAAAACAAAGACACCTTCACAGCAACATCTAGCTTCATGTTTGACCAGACAACTGTGCACCATAGCCTAGCCAAGTTGACACATAAAATGAACTATTATCACATTTACACATTGGACTACATGGATTGAAATTCAGACTTGTTCTTCAAATATTTCTGAGCACCAAGGATTCTCCCCTAGAAACTTCAGAGAGAGTGTGGCCCCGTCGACATGTTGATTTTGGATTTCTGGCCTTTAGAACTGTGAGGAGAACACATTTCTGTTGTTTCTAGCCACTCAGTTTGTGGTAACTTGTGACAGCAGCCCCGGGAAACTATCCACCCACTGATTGTCTTCCCTCTGGGGGGTCCTTTTGTAGACAAGGCAGGGTAGTAGGCTACGCTTACTCATCATGAAATTCTTCTGCTCTAATGTATATGCCAGGAATCTTTTCCATTCCCCTCTGGGACTGAGCTCTTGGAACTCAGAACGTCAGTAAGAGACTCGCTGACTAAGTCAGAGGGGCCTGAGTGAAGAGGGTGAAAAACATTACACCAGAGTCATCATTTTCAAGTGATCTCTCCTGAGAACTTGAAAGCCATCTTTTATTTTCCCCCTGAAATTGTCCTGAATTCTCACTTAGAGGGTAGACACACAGTCCAACAGACACATGGCTAAGGAATTCGTCCCAAGAGCTGCTTCCTTAAACATGAAAACCAGTTCAGCCCCCATTCCTTTATTTGCTTTGTGTAGTAAGCACACAACCAACTTCGCTAGATTTTCCTGATGTGTGAATTCGACTCTCTGTGACCAAAAGGATTCCCATTAACCTGGAAATAATTTCTGGAGCGATATAACTTTGGCTCCGAGGTTGTTCCTGATCGTTACTTGTCATTTCCAGGCCCTGCTCTTGGTTCCCTGGACTTGCCTGTCTGCCTTTTCCCAATAATGGGTTAACTGCCACACCTCAAAAATGTCCCAGGTTCTAAATGACAAGCTAACCTGAGGGTCTTCCCTCCGAATAAAATAATAAATTATGTATCACTGTCACTGCACAATGATTTGACTACAATTGACCTTGGAACACAGCAGGGACGAGAGGCACGACCCCGGCAGTCAAAAATTCACATATAACTACTCATTGGTCCTCAGACTTCCTGTCCCAACCTCGGATCCAAAATACAGTTGTCTCTTGATCAACACAGATTTAAACTGCACAGATCCACTTGGGCACAGATTTTTAAAGGGTCAGCTGTATCACCTTGGCCTTCATGTAGACCTGGCTCCAGATTCCACCTTTGCTTTAATAGGTATGTGACTTGTGGTTAGTTATTTAAACTCTAGGAGGCCTCAGGTTCTCTATCTCTGAAACAGAGATAATAACATCTAGCTTAAAAGGCAGTAGTTGTGAAGAGTAAAAGAGTTATAATATGAAAAGGAATTAACACTAATGGTGTCATCTTTTACCATTTCTCATTCATTTCTGAATGAATTCTTTACCAACCACAATAGTATACTATGTAGCTATTAAAAATAATGCTTCATTAGAGTGTTTAATGCTGTGCAAAAGGCCTGTGTCATAATACTAAGTGAAAAAGATTATTAAGCAGCATGTATGATACGATTTTAATTTAGATTAAAAAATACAAGAATCTATACAAATTCTTATATAAAAATTTATAGAAAAATAGAAGGATACATACCAAAACTTTCATGGTGGTTATCATCTCTAACTGGTGGTTTTTATGAGTAACATATATTTCCTTTTACCCCATAGTTTTTAAAGTTTCTATATAGTACACTTATAATTAGGGGGAAAAAATGGTGTGACCTTGGTCAAGTGACTTTGCCTGTTTGCTTATTGGCAAATTGGGAATAATAAGAACTTCTTAAGATCAAAGGAGAAAATACATAGAAAAGTGCTTTGCAAGCTATGGAAATCCTAATTTAAGAAATCAGTGTTTTCTTTGCTAACTGGTTATGACTGAGTTATGGGTAGTTGGTATTGGGCTGAAAGGAAAGTTTGGGCACAAAGTCAAAGTTCAATGGCACCATACATCCTTTCGCTGTGGACTTGAGATGTATGCGTGAGTGTGATTATGTGCCCTGTGCGGGCTTACAGGTACCCATGCTCAGAAGGGCCTCACACTTGGCTTAAGGCTCTATTGTGGCCAGCTTGAAATTCTTAATGCTTTGACCATGGGACCCAGTTTGTACAGGCCACACAACTGAGGTAGTCTATCCGGAATGTAGGTGACTGTGTGTGACGCCATGTGTGTAGTTAAAGAGACTGCATATTCTACAGTAAAAATGACAGATGAGAAATGATGAGAAGGAAGGATGTATCTTTGGCTGCACCTGGAAGATGCGACAGGCAGGAATGAAGGAATTGGTACCTAGTGGCAACTAACCAAAATGGGAATGAGAGCACATTGCCTTTTTAAAATATACAATCTGCTGGCAAACAAAACCAGGTAACTGAACTCCAATTGACGGACTTTCTCCTGTCAGTTCATATTAAACATTTGAGAATTTGTTCACACTTTAAATAAGATTCTGAAATGGAAGACACTCCTATAAACATAGAAGCTGCCCATTCTAAACTGTATCAGCTGGCCATGTCTATGAAGGGAAAATATTAGCTAAGAAGACACTAAAGTTACACTATTGGTAGGATCCATTTCTGCCACAGAAATCCTTAACATGATCTATTTATCTGGAGAGAAATGTATCTCAGGGATCTGGGTAAGACTCAGCCAGATGCCTCTGGCTTTGCTCATGCTGACTCCTTCTGAAGGCTGAGGTAATGGGGCTAGATGATAGAGCGTGGCTGATAGTGATTGGCTGTGGCCACTTCATCACAGCCAATGTGATTGGGTATTTTGAAATTGTATTTAGCATACTGCCTCAGGGGGTGGGGGTGATGTCATCTTAACTCACTGGGAGGAAGTTGGTTGCTACTAGTTTCTGAATTAATCAGTTCCTCTCTTAGTGAAGTAACAGATTTCATACCAACCAAATAAAGAGCTAAACATTTGACATCAGTGCTGCTACCCCAAGCATTACTCAAAACATTCTTTTTGTGTCAAAGAGTCTCCTTTCACACCTTCTTTTTAAGTATTACCAATATATTGTTTTAATCATAGTGGTTAATTTTTAAATTGTAGAAAGGTAACACAACAGAAAACCTTCTACCACACCTGCATTGGTCTTTTTCATGCTGCCAGCAGTTTTCAATATCTGCAATAATGTGCTCTGTCATTTGAGATTTACACGCCCCTTACTTTTAGAAATAAGGCACCTTGAAAGTTTACAACTAACAATGGGAATTTACAAAAATAACAGGAAGGCCTGTTGGTTACTCAATGGTCACCTTTGTCTCTCGCTCCCTACAGAAAATATATCTATGTCCACATCAAACAGAAACATTTATTGTTATGATTTTTATTCAGATTTCATACTTACAGATGCTAATTTTATGCTCTGGCACCATGCAAAAATAAAATCTTTGCTCCACGTAGGTGAAGTATATCAAACAATTATTCACCCTAACATGAAGAGTTCAGGAATTCCAATGTCAGAATTTTAAGAGCCCTAAAATAGGTCACTAATTTCCTATAGCTAAGGATTGCAACACAGTTTTGTGGGGTTTTGTTTTGTTTGTTTTTTAAATCTAGGACAGTGTTTTTTCTGCTATAAGTACAATTATCATTTTCATAAAACTAGATGTTGACATGTTCTGAACATTCACACTCAAAGAAAATGGCTTTTGATTTCTTGGTGGAGGAGATTTATTTTTATTTTCCTTGTTCCGTTACCAAGTGGCATACATTCAAAATGGTTGAAGCATATGCCTATATTTTCTGGATCTTCTCAAGAGTCCAAGTACAGTCAGATTCCATAACACTTTGTGCTCCTGAAGAAGACTGGGAAACACAGGGTGCCATTCAGCCAGTTTGCACAAATTTCAAAAAATAAACCAAGCAAATTCCCTGGTAGAACTCCCAGGGTATCAGTTTCCTATTGCTGCCCAAAAAAAAAAAAAAAAAAAAAATCACCACAAACTTAGTGTCTTACAACAACACAGATTTATTCTCTTACATTTCCACAGGTCAGGAGTGGGGCTCACTGGGCTAAAATCACATGTCAGAATGGCTGCTTTCCTTTCTGGACGCTCAAGGGGAGAACTGTTTTCTCGTCTATTCCAGCTTCTAGCGGCACCTGCATTTCTTGACATGTGGTCTCTTCCTCCATCTTCAAAGTCAGCAATGGCCATTCGAGTCTTTCTCACATGACATCACTCTCAGACAGAAACTTTGCCTCCCTCTTGCCCTTTCAGGTCCCCTCGTGTCTATATTGGGCCAGCCCAGATACTCCAGAATAATTTACCCCTCTGAGATCCTTAATCACAAACGTGAACCCCCTTTGCCGTGTAAGGGGACATATTTGCGGGTTTGGAGATTGGAATGTAGACATTTTCCTTCAGCGTTCACTTTGTCCTGCTTTGTTAGACAAATTGACATCTGACTGCTTAATTAATCCCTTTTCCAAAGCATGTTGGCACCACAGTTGGTGTGGAGTGTTTTTAGTGTTCTGTGAATTTGGACTGGATTCTTTGGGTCATTTGCAGTTAAGTATACCTACGGGCAAAAATGCCCACCAGAAAAGCAGCCATCACGGCTCCTCCTTTCAACCCAAACACAGTTAAAAAGAAAAAGGAAAAAATTTGTTTAAAAAATGCAAGGCATCCCCAGCCAGCAGCCAGATTTCAGACTGAGATCAGATTAGGACAGTCCAACCCTGGGGTGCGCACCATACTTCCACTTGTCTCCTAATTGATCCTTTTGCTCCAAAAGGGCTTTAGGAAACTTTAGAAAGGTTAGAGGCTTACCCCAAAAATAAAATCTAGCCGGACAATCAGCTCTAATGTGTCTTTTGGAGCAAAAATTAATATAAGAACCGGTTTTATTTTACTATAAGACTGGGTCTTATATCATATCATATCATATATCATATCATATCATATCATACCCAGTCTTATTTTACTATTATATTATATAAGACCCGGTCTTATTTAATGTTTGCTCCAAAAGATGCATTAGAGCTGATTGTCCGGCTAGGTCTTATTTTCAGAGAAACACGGTAATACACCCCACGTCACTGAGCACAGCTACGGTGGAGGCCTCCTTACTAATGTATTTGGCCGAGTGGCTGCTGTGGGTACCAGAGAATGTAAGTCTTCTTCTTCCCAATGCCTTGTGTGACGTTGACCTGAGTCTATCCAATTCAGAAGTGGATTGTAAGCGTTTAGTCCTCATTTCCTATGTGTTTACTATTTTCCTGAGCTTTGGGAATGTTAAGGATTACTTGGACCCCTTCGCTGTGTCACTAGTGCAGATATGCCCAAGGGCTGTGATCTCTGTCAATAACATCAGTGCCCCGGGGATAGAAGTCCTGGGCACCCTCTCCACGTCCTTCCCCACCGTGTTAGTGAGGATCCAGGAAGTGAGAGCTGTTCCATTCTGAGCCTGCTCGAAAACATCAGTTAGAACGCTACCTGTTTAAATAAGAAAAATATGTACATAAAGAAATTACCGCAATTCACTTTTAAAGAACTCTTATTCTATTCAAGAAGGAATATCCCTAAAGAAGGGATCACCGTGATGAGCCCTGCAACCATCTGACACCAGACCATGCTGTCACAATATTACTGACTGTATTCCCCGTGCTGTACATGACATCCCGTGACTTACTTGCTTTATACCCAGAAATGTGAAACTCTTATTCCTCTTCGTCTTCCCCCCTTTTTTAAATTTTACAATGACAGTTGACATTCAATATTATTTTATAGTGTATAGCTGAAACTAATATAATATTGTATGTTAGCTATATTTTAATAAAAAATTTTAAAAAATAAAATAAGAAGTATAAATTGTCAGTTACAAAATATTTATGGGGATATAAAGTACAGCATAGTGAATAGAGTCCTTAATAGTGTAATAACTACACATGATGTGAGGTGGGTGCAAAACTTATTGGGGGGATCACTTTGTAAATTATATAAATGCCTAACCACGATGCTGTATACCGGAAAGCAATACGATATTGAATGTCAATTGTAATTGAAAAATAAAAAGAAATTTAAAAAAAAGGAATATCCTTTCCCTACTCCAGAATTCAAATTCATTCCTTGAAAGATGATGATTAGGGATCAAATAAATCTTTTTTTTTTTTTAACCCACTGAGGGTCTTAACCCTCATCCCTATAGATGGGTCTATATTACAAACTATAAAGCAGAAAGATAATCAGAAGTGAGCAAAACCATCCGGTGGTTTACACTGAATAAACTCACCAAGTCGCTGGCCTTTCCAAATTGACGCTGGATTTATAAAACAAAGTTCTGAGTTCTGTAGCCATCCAAAGAACCCCATCTAGAGAAAGAATGGGGCGTCTGCTTTCTGTAGTTTTCTCCCAGGCAGGTCAACCTTGCTTCTCTACCTAATCTCCACTGCCTGTCTTTGCACAATCATTCGGAGCTTATAATAGAAATCGTTTTGTCTGCATGTAGTGGAAAACACCAGTTTAAACAGGATGTTGGAGAGCACAGCGACTGACCCAGAACCCGGGCCAGGGCAGACATGAAAGCAGGAGCGTTTCATTCACAAAGGTTTTCTGGGACCAGCTTTTTCTCAGCCTAAACAGAGTCACGCACAGGCTGGCCCCACGCTCCCACACAGCTCCCAGCGTAGAGGCGATTGCTTTGAAAGCTCTGCAGAGCTGCAGCCTCTGTGGACGGCAGCCATGAGCAGGGCTGGGAGCAATTATCAGCTGAAGACCATGTTCCTTTGCAAAGGGAGCCCTTCTGCCAGCTACTACCCTTGAAGAGCACGGGGGAAGGAGCACAGCCTGTCCCACGCCTACTCGTTTTCTTTCCCTTCAGTGGGGCAGTTTCAACTGATTTTGATTACCCTGGCGCCAAATAAATGAAAACATTTCATAGACATATAATC
The DNA here is from genome assembly GCF_057876585.1 of Rhinolophus sinicus. NCBI lineage: Eukaryota > Metazoa > Chordata > Mammalia > Chiroptera > Rhinolophidae > Rhinolophus > Rhinolophus sinicus. The sequence continues at coordinate 8,603,031 of NC_142517.1, forward strand.
ATCCATCACTGTGAAGAAAGAAAAAATGTTTCATGTTCAGTATGTTTATAAATACACTTAATGAAAAAAGGACAGCGCTGTCTTTCCCTCACTACATCGCTGTTGCTGGCGGCCAGATAGGCCTGCTCCCAGGTCATCCCCAAAGCCTCCGGCACCCTGCCCTCAGACATGTCACCCTGACAGCAGGATGGCGTTCAAAGTCAGTCAAGTGAAAGGTCCTGTCCCTCCAGGGCCACCTTCTAAGATCTAGCCCCTCTCTCAAGACAGGAGAGGGACGTGGAGCCAGGGAAGAGTAAGTGTCTTGTGCACTAACAAGGCAAAAGCCAGCCGTTTTTTCCATCTGGCTTAAGATAACCCAAGTGAATGAAGCAGCACCGTTTCAAAAGAATTCATGAGTTCAGCTCTCACCTGGGGGCTGGTTTGAAATGAATGGCAGGTTGAGCTTCGTATAGTGTATGGGTTATGCCAACGCCAAAAAAGAGGGGGGGAAATCTATGCTGTTGGTTTTTCACACTGATCTATATGCTATGTGTGCTGCCACCGAAGGTAGTTTTGGCTTTAGGATTTATACATGTGGTGATAAATCTTTTGGAAAATGAATCTGAAGCCATCAATTCTCTCTAACCCCTCTCTCATCCTGGCTAGGTCTTTTAGTTTGGGACCCCATGTGATCTCAGGCATCACAGATCATCTCAGAGGCCACAGTTGCTAAGAGTTCTATCACTATGGAAAACAGTGTGGGCTATCCCCTACGTGTGTTAAATCAGTTTGGATCCTCTTTTCCTTAAATGTCATTTCTCACAATGTGTTAAATATTTGCATTCACATTTGACTCATAAGCAGGGCCAGACCACTGGGGTATGTAAGAGACTCCTTACAAGTCATTCATGCAAAACACATCTCCGTTTAAATCACAAGGGGTGCCACCAGAGGAGGGAATCCATTCATTCAAATACTACAAAGCGCACTGTCATCAATATCACTGGAGACCGCTTCTCACTTCAACAAGGGCCATGAAATCATCCCAGGACACAGTAAAGAGGAAGGCCCCATCCTGCTGTGACGTCGCCAAATCTGGAAGAGGAGAAGCTGTGACTTTACTTATTTGACGAGCTTGTTATTCTTTCAGGCAGAAACAAATGCAGAAGTTGGAAGTTCTGTGGCCACCCTCCTTTGATGTGGGAGCCACCCAAAGCAGGAACAAATGTCTGCTCTTCCCGAAGGTGGGGATTACAGCAGCCTGTTTGAAACCTGTGTGCATTTCGAATGGGCTCCTGTGACACCTTGTACACTACGTAGGACCTTCTCTGAATCTCAGGATACGTCAGATCCAGTCTTGGAGTAAAGTGGGGAAAAGGTTGTTTAAAGGGATTTACACATTTTCTGTGGATGCTGTTCAGAACCTGTCAATAAGTGGAATTGCGGGAAGGCGCTCCCACCGCGAATGAAATAACAGTGATCCTGGTTCACACGTGCACTGAGATTTAGAATTCATGAAGCAAGTCAGTGTGTATTATCCCATTGGATTATCACAGCAACCTTGGGAAAATGAGAAACTGATGAAGGAGATGCATGACGTGACAGGACATGACGTGCCATGTTTGTGGTCAAGTAGCTGTGGAAACGGTAGGGGCCCCTGAGCCAGCTGCTCTCCCCTATACCCTCTTTTTACTTTGTGACACTACGTCTGAATCATCTTTATTTATTTATCCTAGTTGTGGCAGATTGGTTTCAAAAATGGCCCCAACTCTTCACCCCTCCTTGATTATTCATCCTTTATGATGTGACTGTGCAGCACTTCCCATGAAGAGCTGAAATCCATTTCTCCACCCCTTGAGCTGGGGCTGGACTGGGGACTTGTGTTGGCCAATATGATGCAGTAGAAATGACACCATGCCAGTTCCAAGCTTAGACCCCGAGAGATAGTATATGCATTTCTGCTTGCTTTCACTGTCACCTCCACATTTGTGAGAACCTGCGTGTGCTGCCATCCTGGAAGATGAGAGACTACATGGAGGAGACCCCGGCCGCCCCAACTGAGGCTATCCTAGATTAGCCAACACCCAACCTGTGGCAGAGCCCAGACAAGGTCAGCAGAGCTTCCTCCCAACCTACAACTTGCAGAAGACGTATGAGTGAGCCCAGCTGAGACCAGAAGGATTACAGGCTGACTCGTAGGCCCAAGAACGATAAATGTTCACTGTGAAATGCACTCAGGATTTTGGGATGTGTTTAATTCAGCATGGTTTGGCAATAGATAATTGATGTACCAGTACACCAAAAAGTGCAGGGCCCCTACCGCTTTCTAAGTTCTAATAGTACCATAGCAATGAATGAGATATGCCCTTTGTACTCCAAACTTTACAGTCTGTCAGGGAAGATAAAGCGTGGCCATTGATAGCAATAATGTAGGGTGTTATGCATTATTCATTGCATGAGTGGTTAAAAAGTGCCCAGGGTATTTGGAAGAAGGAAAGATTTCATGGTCATTTTGAGTTACTTCACAGACAATCTAGTTACCTGCTAAATCATGCCATCCCCTAGTTGAATAAAATCTAAAATGACCTAAATGCATCCTACATTTTATGACGACATGGACAAATGCAGGCCTCGGCATGGTCAACTTATATTATCCCTCAGAAATGCTATTTAAATCTCTGAAGGGAACATATGACCTCTTTGTAATATAACAGAACACCTTATAAATAATGCATATTGTGGACACAAGGAAGACAGTAAAATTTGGGTATTGCCTCCTACGGAGCCTCTGAACTTTAGTGAAAACATTTTTGCTAACCTCAGCAAGTGATCCCCAGTGCTGATCTACAGAGTACGTGAAATTTTAATTCCTATTGAAACAAATATTTTCTTTCCTATCTTAGCTGATTCATGATTAAGAATAACAACAAAGGCTGAAAGTGCAGACATGGAATAGTCTCAGCTGTATTATGCAGTAAGGACTGTGCAAAGTGTAGAGCAGCCTACCTGGGTTTGAAACTCTGGCTCTCCCACTTTCTATCTGTGGGGGTCTTGTAAATTACTTAGTCCATTATACCTCAGTTTTCTCATCTGTAAAATGGGAGTAAGCATGGGTTTGTGAGAATTAAATGAGTGTAAGGTGCTTAGTTGTGGGGGACATCAACCAATTACTGTTACTAGTATAATTAGTAAACTTTTAATGAATTTCATTGTTGATAATGTTAACATCAAGTTTTCTATCATTTTGTCATTTTTTTTTCCTTTTTAAAAGGGAAATATTTCAAGTTATTAAAGGGCATTAATTTGGCAATTAAAATAAATAGACTCACTCTTTTCTGTTTGTATGAAGATACATCTTTATATGGTCACCAAAGCAGAATTTTTTTTTTGTTATTATTATTATTTCGTATCTTTTTAATCTAGCTCCTTACTTTGGTTGAGATGCAAAACTCTATTTGTTCATGTCTACATTAAATATTGGGTTTATTTATTTTAGAGTTTAGATCTATTAGTACAAGATTTTAGGACTTACTAAAAATGGAGTCATTTGGCTAGAAATAAAATATGTGATGTACCCAGGATCCTGGAAAAAGTGATAATGTGCTCAAGTTTAAGGCATTTTACTTCCTTACTCCTGGACCCCAGTGCATGTATGACCCCAAGTGCAAATGGATAACAAGGAAAAAAAAGTAGAAGACTAAACCCATTACCTAGAAAGTTCCGGCCAGATGCTAAAGTAAATCAGAAATATGTTTGCAGTGTTTATCACCCAGACGTATTTTGGAATGAAAACAGCAGAAAATAACATTGTCTTCTTTTACAACAAAGTTAATGAGATGTCAAAATCTGGAGCGACTTTGTTTACTCTCCATATCTTCCCCAAAGAGAAAAACTACTGAGGTATAAACAGCCAATAAGAGGTAACTCATATTATTAGAGAAATAGAGGGGACATTTGTAGAGAGGTGAATTTAATTAAAGGCACGTATTTAGCCTGGAAAGCTAAGGAGTGAGAGATATACGAGTAATTTAAGTTTTAACTCTTACAAAGGTTACAAATTAGGGCAATAACTAAGTCGATACCGACTCATAACATATTATAACTTGAGGCCAGGGCTTACAGTTGAAGTCTGTTGATAGAAGTACAGTACAATGTTACTTTGCGCAACATATAGTAAATGTCTAGAATGCTATATGTCTTAAAACAATTTATTTTTCACTCTTTTGATAAGCACCCCAGGGCCAGGCACCTTGTCTTACACATACTTCCCCCAGCACCCAGCCCGGAAAGCAACACAGACTGAGTATGAAAGTTCTGTTCACTGAATAAGTCAAAGAATGTGAACTTAGATAAATGCGTGGGTGCTACATCCATAATAATTTAGTAAGGAAACAAGCGTTGATTTGAATGCAACTCTTACTTGTTAGCACCTGAAACATACTCATTCTATAATAATCCACCAAGAAACTAGACACAACAACAACAAGAAGTTGACATCAGAGAAAGAGAGAAAACCCTGAGTTAGGTAGATATTGGTTGGAGCCCAATATGTATGTATGAGTCAGGGTGGGCCAGTTGATGGTCACAAACTCTCCACATCTCAATGGTTTACAACCACAGAGGTTGATTTCCTCCCATGTTCCCTGCAGCTGCCCACTGGCTGTCTCTGCTCCTGGCCTGCTGAGTAAGCAGTCCCAGCCAAGTCACTGCCCATCTCATGGCCGAAGGAAAAATGAAGGCACGGGCCATGTGACAGTGAGGCACAGGGGAGCACAGAGAACACTCTGGATGATAATTCAGTCCAACCACCCAGGAAGATAATTCTGATTTCTAATTTAGTGATGGTAGACATGCTTTCTGCCCGTTTCAATAGATGGCCCATATCATTGATGCTATTCTGATAATTTTTAAATAATTGCATAAAGGAAGAAATGCTTTTCATATTTTGGGACCAAACTAGAATGTGGCAAATAAAAACAATTTCTTAATTCATTTGCACTCTGCGGGAGGGAGCATGACCATAAAATTGTGTCTTCCCAGTCTTCCCCTGAGAGGTTTGAAAGGTAATATATTTTCCTTTTCTCTATCATTTATGCAAAAGATCCCCCAAATAGCACACTAATTAGTGATAAATAGCAACACAATGTCATCACCCAATAAGATCTAACATGTACTTAGTACTTAATATGTGCCGACAATTTTTCTAATTGCTTCATAGGCATTAACCAATTTAGTCCTCATAACAAACCTGTTAGATATGTTATTAATGCCATTTCACAACAACCATATGAAAAAAAAATGATGTCTCATCCCCATTTTTCAGGTGAGAAAACCAAGGCACCAGTAAGGTAGGTTGCTTGCCCAAGGACATATGACTAGTAAGGGGCTGAGCTGGGATGCAAACTCAGGTGGTGTGGCTCCAAAGCGCATATCCATAACCCCTATTCTAGACGGCCCTGCCGTCTAAGTGGGACAGGACTTTTTGTCTAACAGGCCTTTTATTCCCTGACATGGTGCTTGAGACATAGAATGTGCTCAATACACACATATTGAAGGAGTGAAAATCTTAGCCCCTAAGGTATGAAGTGGTGAAGGTGTTTTCAAATGTCTCTCTCTACTCTAGTACCCCTCAGCCTCTGCTTTTAAATGTCCCTTTGGGATTTTTCTGCCGAAGACATACATGAGGGGGAAAAAGAGATCCAGTTTTCCTTTGATCAATTTCACGGTGAAATGTTTCATAGATGACACACTAGTTATGTCCTGCCTCTTACCCTTTGTTAAATAGTTTGCCCAGCACCGTGCGTGACTTATACCAGTCATTTACTCAAAGTAAGTCAGGAGAGACACTTCCTAAATTCTCCATCTTTAGCTGTACTGCAATCAGCTATCCCTGAACAGAAGCGGGAGAGCGTCCCCCTGTCAGATCTGGAGGCCGGCTGCTCAAAGGAACCCCAGCATCATGAAGAAAGTCAGAAGTTCGCAGCGGCCCCATCCTCGGGTGTCCTGTTGTTTGAGCATTTGCCGCCTGCCCGGGGTGGTTGGTAATTGCTGGGCTCATTGTGTGCCTTTGGTCTCTCAGGTGTATTTCCTAAACCAACATAAAAAGAAAATGGTAAGGACCAGTACATGGAAGTGTTTATGTGTTCAGCTCCGGCCAATTGCTTGAGCCCGAAAACAAAAGTCTGCGCAGATGGAAGCGTGCAAGATTATGACGCTGACTGCAGTGGAAACCCAAGCCTCTCCTTGCAGACTGTGCCCAAGCTCCCAGCTGTCAGCTACCTGCCATCTAGTGTGGTTGCCACCTAGCAATTAGCACGCCCGGGTTCTCCTTTGGAAAAGGAGCAGAGAAGAACAATAGCACAGCGAGTCCTCTTGGACAAGAGAGCAGGTGAGTCCAGCATGGAACAAACAAGGTAAATGATCCCTTGTGCCATTCTTTCTTACAATTGGACAAACCGCTACGTAGCAAGGTGAGCCTGGTATTAAACTCTCCTCCAGGGCTTTGAAAGGGCTGCAAGAAAAAAGGAAGAAAAAGAAATCCACACCAGCCTGCAGTGATTGAAGTCCACTGGTGTCCTCTATTATCTCCTCCCGTCTGCTTAAATTTACTCCAAAGCTTCCTGCTTCTTAGGTGATATGTGTACATATGTATATCTCACATCTTGCCTGTCAACTAGGACTCACAGATAAAATACAAGACACTTAAATTTGAATTTCAGTTGAACAATGAATACTTCTTTACCATAAGTACCTCCCATGTAAATTTGGGACAACTAAAAACTTTTTCACGTTTTTTCCTCTAAAATTCAGAGGTAACAGTGCAGCCTTTTTTTGTTTTGTTTTGCTAAATCTGGCATCCCTACCTTCCTTGCATCACAGAAGTGTGTCCCTGGTAGAGATAAACTTGAATTTGAGAGTAAGTGATGGGCCTATAGTATGTTGCTCCACTAGGTGAGGGCTTGAAAGACAGTGAGATCACCAAAATGTTCCAAATGTTTTCAGTCCACCCTAATAGAAAGGGTGAGCTAAAGCGCATTCACTCATTGGGTGAGTGGTAGGAATAACAATGGAATCATGGAGTTGAAAGGTGTGTATTTTAATAGGTGAAAGGTTGTGAACCTGTAAGATTCTCTCTTGCTTCTCCCTGTCTTAATAACCAGATCCTAGGTACTCTAGGGACAGCCCTGTCCTGGAAACAGGACAGAACAGGGGACATAATTGTCAACAGAGTCATACCTCCATCTCTTCTTTTGAATTTCCATTGGCATCTCTGCGAAGGGTGCACTGGGAGGCACGTCATTCCGAAAGCGATAAAACAATTTAATCAGCATGATTTCGTGGCTTTATCTGATTGACCTGGGAGCTAGAAGCCTGGAAGGCCCTTGGTGAACACTTGAGTAGATCCAAGGAAAAGATAGGTCTGATTAAACACCAGTGGCGAAGTATTTATAGTTGAGGCATCAAACTAGATAATCTCTGCCTATTAAGATGCTGTAGAAAAATTAATCATCTGACTTACCATTAAATTAATTCTCTTCTCTAGGTCTGCCTTTTGTGTGGTTGACTAGCTATAGGAGCGTGGAACACCAAAAGATAATATGTTTGGGCTTGCTCACATATTGGTGCCAAGTGAGGGCAGAGCATAAAGTGAAATCAATATTCTGGATCCAAGTGTGTGTGTGTGTGTGTGTGTGTGTGGTGTCTGAGTGTGTGAGCATATATAGTTTTTAAAGTGAAATTTAATGCAAACTAATTTTTCAGGTGGAAAAAATATCTCATTAAGTTTCGTTTGTCTCAACTTATCAAGATACAACTCTAGATTTTTCTGGAGCAGAAGGTATAGGCTACACACATGTCAAGTGAGGCCAGAGTGAGAAATGTTCTGAAGAATCACTTATCTAGGCAGTCTTCTGTTTGCTTCCAATTATCATAAAAAATATCTCAAACATACCCTCAGAATCTAGCTGCTTTAATGGAACAAAGAGTAGTCAAATCTTTCTTTTATATAATTTCTCTCCGTTCTATCACAGTAGATGTTTCGGACATATTTTTTGAATTGGAATTTAAAAAGCCACATCACCAACTTAGATATATTTGGACAAACATATACATGTAACAATTAATTTTATATTGACTTCCTATTCAAGCAAAGGAGCTGCTTGTCTACATTCCAGCAAAATTGGATGCCACTCTTCTGTTTAGTCTCAGGAGGCGTCATGAAGGAACAGATCTCAAGTGGCTCTTTCTTGTCAAATCTGCTGAACTTCGCCGTCTTTGTTTCTCTTCTCTCTCCTTTCAGCATCTAACTGCTTCTCTCCTATCCTTTGAAACATCTTCCTCCCTTGGCCTGAACCATGCTTCCTTTTGCTTTATCCTGCTTCTCTTGCCACCTGCCTCTAGCTTCCGCCTCTTTCCACTCCCCTCTTGTGCATTCCCCATCTTCAGCTTTCTACTTTCTTTCACTTCGAGAGTGACCTGATTCAGCCTCCTTGCCTCAGCCTGCAGCTAAGTGTTGGTGCTTTCTGCATCTCTATCTCTTCCCCAACAAAAACTACTATCAGGATTATGCAATAGTACAAACCACCCCAAAACTTTATGGCTTCAATCAACCGCTCATACCTCCTGGGAAGACTGGGCAGTTTTACTGGTACCGGCAGGGTTTGGCTGGTCAGTTCTGGGTTAGGCTGGAGCTCATCTAAGTGTCTGATGGTCAGCTGGTCCCTGGATGACCTAGGATGACTTTGGCTAGGATCCCTGTCTCTCTTCCAGGTGTCCCACCTTTCAGTACACCAGCTCAAGCACATTCAAATGGTCAAGCACTTTTCCAAGCCTTTGCTTCCATCACGTTTGTTATTTCCCATTGGCCAAAGCAAGTTATAAGGCCGACCTCAGAGTCAGAGGTTGAGGGGACGACAGTTAAAGGGTAAAGGGTCTGACTGCAGGAGGCATGAAAAACTGAGGCTGTCAATGCAGTCAAGCCATCACAGTCCCATCGCCTTCTGTCCCCATTACCTGTAGCTTAGTCAAAGTGCTTGTTACCCCACAGCCGAAGTATTACAGCCCCTGGTTCCCCAGCTGCTTATCCTAACACAGCGTCATCCTTCCATCCATCCTGTCTGCCTATCCATCTACCCATCAATTCATCCACCCCTTCATTCATTCATTCATTCATTCAAAAAATGTCTACATACCAAGCTCAGTGATAGTTGCGAGAGAGATAATAATGAACAAAAATAGCCAAGAACCCTGCCTTCAAGAGTCCACGGATTAATGGAATAATCATAGGTGCTACTTCCAGATCAATTCTCCAAAATCTCCAATTTCATCCCGTCACATGCCTGCTCCAAAACTTCTGATGGTTCCCCACTGTGTATAGAATTGAAACAAATTCCTCATCCTGGACGTTGAGGTTCTGCTTCACTTGGCCCAAACTCCTCATGTTCTCCTCGTGTCTCCTTCATCAATGCTGCTGTCTCTGCCAGGCTGGGGTTCTCACTACCTCCTGAGAAGGCTGAGATTTTCTCTGAGCTGCCTGTGGCCCCGGGGCTCTGCCTCACCTTTAGAGCTCTCCCTGCCCTTTTATCTATCAAAAATGTACCTGTCTAATGCCAACAAAACAAAATGCGGTTCTATCAAGGTCCAGCTCAGGTCTCTACTATGCCATGGCTGCCGGCTTCTCAGCCATACAGTTTCTTCCTGACTCGGACACCACCCTTTGCCCAGCACATGGCCTTTGTTCAGTTTTGTGAGCCAAACCCAGGGTTGGGACTAGAGTGAGGCAAGTGAGGCAACCCTGGGTGCAACATGTAAGAAAGCGCTCACTCTTAGGGTCACACAAGTTCAGGGTTGGCACCGAGAGTCAGTACTTCCTTAAATTTTGTATCCTGGGAAGCTCAGTCACCTCTTCTCACTCCCAATCCTGGCCATACCGGTTGTTTCGGCATCTGTTATTCATTTCTTATGTGAATGGTTTATAAGATTGTGAACCTTCTTCTGAGCAGGACTGGTCTTTCTAGTCCAAGATTAGGGAATAAATACCCAGTGACGTAATTGGGTACTCGATAAATACTAAGGGAAGTAACTACAGTTGCATGGAAAGTGGGGTGTTCCTGATATTTGATGAAGTTTAAGGGAAAGATCAGAAGAAATAAAATGCAGGGGTAAAGGGGGAATTGAATGATTCTGCCAAAGATTAAGACAAGTGAATTCACGTCATGATAACAGAATGGAAGGAAAGCAACACTGCTGTGATGTAGGGTGTTTCTGACAGATACGACACACGCTGGATGTGGAGGAGGATGAAAATCCTGAGCCTGACTGGGGAGTGGGAGAGACCCTGATGGAAATTCATACAGTTGGGCAGATGGAAGAAGGGGGCTCTTAGACGTGAGTTTCTGTGTGAGGATAAAGCTAAATAGCTTCATAAACACATAAATGGCGATGGCCCAGGTAGGGCTGTAAAGAGAAAGGAGGCCCACTGCTCATGGAAATGTTCACTTTAAAAGGAGGAGGAATTGACAAGGAGACCAGTCAAAAGGACAACAGTGGACTCCTGTTTGAAGACAGACAAACGTGGGGCAGGAAGAAGTTAAAGTTAAATCACCTGCAAAATTTGGTGAAGTGCCTGCATGGCCCCTGAACGTCTTTCCATGGAAAATTATATTAATCAAGACGTAACAAACAATGTTCTCAAGGAGCTTGGAAGTTTTTTAAGTGTCCCAGATGATTTGGGCATGATTTCAGGCCTTTCGACATTCACTAGGGTGGTTTTCTGAAACCCCCCTGACATCTTTTGAACGCCCACTCGGAATCTGAGGAAGGGCTCCAGCCTTGGTTCACACCGTGAGGTCCAGGGGCACCAAGATCAATGTCCTTGAGTTTTCCTTTTCAAAATAAATCAGAAAAGCATAAACAAGCAATGGTAATATCTGAAAGAGCACAGGGAAACAAACTAAGAATAATTCCTCGATAATAGTCAAAGGCCATGAAAACTCTGACGTGTCCTGTGAGTAAAGATCATTGTCCTCTGAGGATAGAAACGCAGGTGAACTGTCTTCCTTTTTACCTCCCCGTGATCCTTTACTTCCACTAAAGCTTGTCATTCTTCCAAATTTCCTTATCCTGGAAGGAAGATTATCTCAGATATAAGGCCTGTGTGTGGGAAAAAGAAGACCTTTCTTCCTCTCTCCTCCCAGAAATCCAGCCAGTTTCTGAACTGGCAACAGGAAGGGAAGGGAATTTAAAGAGGAGGAAATTAAAATACACACCACACAATTTTAAGTGTGATATTTTGTTTTCTCAGTAGTGTTGATGTTTTTTAATTTTGACATTTTGAGGTTCTGGAAGCATTTGCAGCCTGCCTAAGTAGAGCTGAATGATTTACTTCCAAAAGAACATTTAATTCAAAAATTAAGTGATCTCTCCGGATTTCTTCAGCATCAACTGCACAGAATATTTTCAACTTATTCTTACCCAGACCTCTACTTTCAGGTCCTGATGCCATGTGTTTATGATACCTGGCAAGTGCAAGTATTAAAATTCACATGTTGCACGTTTCCATATTGAAACATCAACCACAGGTCTCCTTTTTATTCCATTCAAAACCACTTTGCATAGTCCAAAAAGTACTGGTCCTCACAGCACCCAGTAAAAAAGGTAGCATTGTGCCTCGATTTGTCAAAAGTCATGTGGACTTTTGTTAATTTGCCTGCCACCAGGAAAATGAATAACAATTACAATCAAAGTCCAAAGTTCCTGAAGCCAGGTGTGTGGATCAGACTGGGGACACTCATTGTTTGCCACATAAATTGAATTATGGAATCTTACACTATCTGACCGATGCGAATTCTGGCTTCCTCATTTCTCTTTGCTTTCCCTGCCTGGATCTCATGCTAAAATTAGCCTCCAGGTTGGAGGAACAGGCTGGAAAGTTCAGTACCAACTCGAAATGTTTTCCATCATTTGCCCAAACCTCGAATGCTGAACATTTCTAACATTCAAAGAGGTTTTGTTTAAGTTTTCCAGTTTTACCCTCCTGGTTTCAAATGGCACCAGAAGCAGAAGAGCCAACATTCTGTAAGGAGAAGCTATTCCAAACAAGATTTCTGGCCCAAGGCAGGCCTGAAAGGATCCAGACGCATCTGGAAGAAGTAGCCAAACTCCTGGGTGCCTGTGTAAACCGGGCCTCTGGACTCTGGCAGGGTTGGCTGTTACAAGAGGGTACAAGGTAAGGTTGGGTCCCTTCTTTTGGACCAGTGCATAGGGCATGACATCTGCAAAGCCGTGGCCGGAGCGCAGAGGCAGGTAACCCGCGGGGAGGACAGCTGTGGCAAGACAACTGAAGCCACCTGAAAAGCTGCCTCATGAACACATGCTGTGCGTCTGGAAGAACTCACAGGATTAATGTGTTTCCAAATTGCAAACTAGGTGAAAACTGAGAATCCGATGCCCCTGGAGGAAAAAAGCCTTCTGTTTATATACATGTGGCCACCAGCTTGGTAGATGGAGCACACGGGAGTCTCTACGTTGTGTGTCAAACCTCAAACCATAAACTTCACCCAAACCCAGGACTCGAGATGAGAGGTCCGAGAGATAATCCAAGAAAGCTCTATCTTAGAGGATATGAGCCATGCCTCGCATGGGTTTCTGCTGTCTAGAAACATCCAGGGCTTACAAAATCATGCCAAGGCAACGAGAGAGAAAAATTAGACCTTTCAGAAAGCTGTAAGGAAAAAAGAAATCTCCAAGAATGTAGAAAATTAGCATATTAAGTCTACCAAATTCCTACATAGGCAAGGCTTCCCCCTCAGAGCAAGGCTTCTCAAGCTTTGGTGTGTGTAGGAATCACCTGGGGATCTAGTGAAAATACAGCCTCTGATTCAGTAGGTCTGGGAAGAGCCCAAGCCCTGATTCCTAACTTGTCCCTGTGGGGTGTCCCTGCTGCTGACCCACAGGCCCCACTTCATGGAATGAAGCACTTTAAACTCTTATGTGTGAAACAATGACCATGAAACAGTTTTCACGTCATTAGACAGCTTTCATTTGATGAGTTGCTTTTTTTATTTTTTGAAATCCTGTTTCCTCACAGAGCCACACAATCTTTAGCTAGGGAAGGTTAAGGGAAAAAAAACCTGAAACTCTTGTCTGGCTATAAAATCAAGTCTTGTGGTGACTTACACTGGAATTGTACCTGAAGGACAGAGAGACGTGTGTGTCAGACGCATGTGTCCCACTGTGGACACCACCATGAGGGGTCCAGGAAGAAAGGTCTGTAACTGTTGGGCCTGAAGAGCTCTCTCGTTATTTTAAATCACTGGATTGGCCAAGATCAGATTATTTTCATTCCAGGAAGCCCTGACATCCAAGTCTCAGTTTAAAAATCATCATTGAGGTCATTGTCAGCATGACACAGAAGTTTCTGGATAGTACCCCGGTTGGAGCAGTAAGATTTAAAAACTACGGAGAATGTGTGCTACAGAGAGAGAGTTTGGCAGCATTACCCTCCTGGGAGGTTAGACTACATCCAGTGTTTGGGGGAGCCCCGCTTTGGGGTCCATTTTCTGGCCAGAGAACCTGCTTTACAATAAGCGTGTTCAGAGAGAGCACACAGTGGTCATGTAATGAAGATGCCTAACAGACAATGTTTCATGGGACAGGACTGCACTCAGAAGTCTACACATTAATTACAGGGTTATGCAACGATGCATCTTTCCACCTTTGCTGGTATTTATAGAGCCATTAAAAATGACACCTGAGCATAGTCCCCTCCCCCCAGTAGTGACATGTAGAAGCTGTAGCCAATCTGAGTGAGGCTGGAAACTGCCATCCAGTTCCTTGGCAAAGCCACAGTCGGCTGTAGCCACTTGGGTACAATTCCCAAGGCAGCAGCCCAGGGTCTGAGTCATTTGCAGGAAGTAGGACAGAGGGTGTGGGTCACTGCACAAACGTAAAGAATCCTAAACAGCTCCAGCTCAGAGAGGACTGAGTATTCCTCTAGACGGCTCACTGATGACATACGGGTATTTCTGTCTTGGGCTCCTAAGGAAGTGGTAAGGCCAAGTTCATCAGCCACCGGCTCAGTCTTTGCTAATTGTCATGCCTTGGAAGATGCCCAGAAAGGCTCCAACTGTCGCCTCACCGAGCTGTGAAGTTCTGCTGTGGCTGTTGTGTCAGATAACACAGAGGAAGGCAGTGCCGGGCTGAGGTGCATGCCTTCAGATTCTGCCCCCTGGTGCCTCCTCAAAACCCCAGCCCTGACGATTGATTACAAATGATTACAGCATAAGGTGAGGCCTCAGCAAACCCCAGCTTTACTCACCGTTGTCTTTAAACTTGACCTGTCCTACAAAGACTCCACTGGGAAAGATGCGCATTCTGCTCTAGCTAGGCCCTCAGAGAAAAGCCAAGAATTCCGGTGGTGAGCTGACACATACAGCCAAACCCACCCCTCACGCATCTGAACACTTAAAGCTGAAAGCATCTGGGAGTTTCTACAATGAAACATTGAAAGGATTTATCTGCATCGCCACTTGAATTTCTAAGTCATCACTGAGTCTGAGGAAATGGCAGCTGCGTGTTACAGCCTTCAGCTCTCAGGAGCCTCCCAGGGAATAGTAAGTGTAGTAAACAAGGGACTTGCTGTGGGGCTGAACCCACATTTGGCTTTCTTGGGGAGCACAGGAGCGTAACATGAAGTATCTTAACCAAGAATTTGCACTGCGAGTCATACGCAACATACATGACATCTGGATATTAATAAACTTCATAACACAAATATGCACACTATCTTCTTGTAAATATTAATAAGGTGTCAGCATTGAGCAAGCTAACTTTACACAAGTCTGGGAGAAAGCAGACACTTGAGTTTCAATTCCTGCTTTAGTCAAAACAGGAGTAAGTAAAAATCATGTCTATTCCTTTTAAAGGACCTGGGCCATTTGCCCTTGAACACGGTATCACTGTGAGTGTGGGCAAAGGGAGTGGGTGAGGAAAACATCGGGGGGTTACTCTGATGGAGCAGACTTTCCAAAGGGCCTTGGCTGGTTCCTGCAGGCCAGCTTGGGATCCAGGGTTGGCATTTAGAATCCATCATCTCAGCGTCTCCTGAGTGTGTGCGTTGAAACTTCCAGTGTCCAGAACGCCATGGAGGATGCATGGGGATCGCAGCAAAATAAAGTGATTAATTGGGAAAGGAGAGTCTTACTGTATCTTGGAACTTTACCAAGAACAATATTTTACTCGTTAGCAGGTAAACCAACGAGCAGGAAAAAGAAATATGTGTGCCCAAAATGGCTTGTCCACAAACAGACTTCTATTTTTCAGCACCTCTAAACAGGCAGGTCTTCCTCCAAAGGCAGGAGATGAGCTGTGTAATGATCTTGAGTCAACCCCCTGAGAAGGGGCTTGCTCTGGAGAAGCGTCTCCTCTGCTTCCTCTACGTATCATGCATTTGTCTCCGTAATGCATTCAGTGTGGTTATGATAGCACCGGCTGAGTTTTACCTACAGGTGGGGATTATTGATTCAAACAGAGCTACAGAAAGGCATGCAGTGAACTTTCGCAGGTGAAAACAAAAAATAAAATGTTGCAAAGTAGCCACTGCTTTTACCCAAAATATAAAACCTCTGTTTTCTTTCTTTCCCTTTAGCTTCCTAATTTGAGAGTATGTATCTGTGTGTGTGTTTTCATCACACACACAAAATTAATGTGCTTTCCTTTTTTCAGGCTTTAAAATACCGGTAAGTTGCTAGACCCTTTTAGGGGTCAGACTCTCACCAAAACATTTCCTTTTCTTTTTGTTTCTTTTTTCTTTCCCTCCCTTTCATAGTTTCACTTATGCCGTAATACTCTTTGCCAAGGGCTGAATTCTCCTGAGCACCCGATGCCCAGCATCTTACATGATGGGATCCACTTCCTGCCTTAACAGCAGCCCGGTGCCAGGGCAGAATTACTATTGAATAAGCAGCAATGAAATCTTAATCAAAATAATCAGTAGTTCCAAAAACCACAAATAACAACAACAGGACCCGAGTTCCACTAAATCAGCAAAGACCATTGATATAATAAGAGACTGAGTCACTTTTTTCTACAGTGGCTTTCTTGCACAGTCTACTCGGCTATTTTCTTGCACAGCCTGGGGGAGGCAGGTGGAGGAAAGGAAGGGCATTGCTCAGAAAGTAAGAAAAAAAAATTGACATCATTGAAGTCACGTGATGGGCAAGAACCAATTAAGAAGAGCTGTGGAAAGGGGAACAGTTAAATTTGTAATTTGGGTTGTGTGAAAACTTCTTTGGGCCTCATAAACAACCACAGAACCACAAGTTGGGTAGGCTGGCAGTGTCAGAAGTCTAAGCCCGGCATAGTGGTCAGCAGGCGGGAGGAATCACACTGGCTGCAAACCACAGGGTTTCGCAGAGCGGTGAACATCACCAACCCACAGCCAAGACACCGCTTTTTTTTTTTTTTTTAATCTTTAACAATTTGAATATTTGTTTTCGCAAAGGTACATTTTTCATAGGGCTCAGGGAGCCCCAGAGGTGTCGAGGAGGGGGAAAAAAAGAGATGTGGGGAGCCATGGCTGGGGGTGAAGTTAAAACAGTGACCTTTCTTGGTTTTCGCTCCTAAGGTAAAAGAAATCATTGAATCCCCCGCCTTCAGAAGAGGGTGCATTTTCAGGAGGAAGCGATGGCCTCAGACAGCATATTTGAGTCATTTCCTTCGTACCCACAGTGCTTCATGAGAGGTGAGTACATGCTGGTCTTTTAATATCGACTTTTGCTCAGCTTTTGCAGATAATGAAATGGCAGCCTGTTGTAACTGGTGCAGATAGACGGGCTGATTCCCTGTCTGTTTGGTGGGAGGAATTCAAACGCAGGCGTATGATTACAAGGCGATTGGATTACTTATCCATCAGATGGCAGCTCTTCAGAAATGTTTTAATAAATACTTAGTTAAGCTGCTGAAGTGTTCAGTCGGTGTGTGAAAACTTTGTCAAGTGCGAGTAAGTTGGGCTGTTCCTGATTAAAATCCTGGAGATTATAAAGCTTGCACGAAGCTCTCTGGATTTTCTTTTGCTGTCCCTTGCTTGGAATGACAGCGGCTGTGTTGCCCTGAACTCAGCACGCTGTGTGGCCCACACTCCAGCCTGCCCCGGGCTTTGGCACATGCACTGCCGGCCAGGAGGGCTGTGCCAGCCTGGGGCGGAGGCTGAAGTAGGCACGCAGATAGGCGTTAGACCAGCCGCGGGACTTCAGGGACAAAGGGGCCACTCGGTTGTCCCCAAGAGGCAAAGAGTGCAGGAGCCGGGCAGGTTTGTGGAGGTTGGAAGTTCCCGGGTGAGGCTGTGCTGTGCTGTCCCTTGTAGTCTCAATGCACAGAAGCAGCCGGCATCTTTCAAGAGAGAAAGAAAGCAAGTTGTCTCTTCCAGAGGTCTTGCTCACAAAGAATAAATAAAGACGTTTTCTAAGTCAAACGTTGCTGCAGCTTAAGTTATCAGATTGCAGGACTCCTAACAGGAACAGCTAATGTGGAAAACCTGTCTGTGTTTTTGCAGCCAGCCTCCTGCAATGTGCAAAGCTGTAGCGGTGAGGAGTGCGTGTGTGTGTGTGTGTGTGTGTGTGTGTGTGTGTCCGTCCTTGCTCGTTCTGTGTATCTTTGGTGGGAAAGGAGGGCCGTGCTTAAACCAACAAAAATAATAAAAATGTCACAAAGGCATTGCAAAGTGTCAGGGCACGCACTTTAACCAATGCCTGCGAAGTGTGGCTTGATGGTTTGGCAGAGCTGAGACGGAGTGGGATGGGTTGGGGGATAATTAATTTTCTGGCTACAACTCTCGAGCGCACCCAAATAGTATCTGTGACTCGTTATTTATTCATACAGCCAAGTGAGCAGGAGAATGCAGAGGGCTGCCAGGCACTTTGTCACAACAAACGCTGTTGTGAATGCCACAGAGTTTCTAGGTTGCTGGGTGCCTGAAATTTAAACACTTGACAAGTGTGTGTGTGTGTGTGTGTGTGTGTGTGTGTGTGTGTATGTGTGTGTGGTGTTGGTGGTGGTGGGGAGAGGATTTCAGAAGAAGGGGGAAGAAAGCAAGTCATTAACCGATTCAAAGCTTCAAATTAAAGGGTTTTCAAGTGCTGCTTTACTGGCAGCTGAGGAAATTTTAGTGAAGTTGAATCATGCGCTATGTATGAGTCACACATCTTTGCAGCCCTGGGCTCCAGTGGCCACTGGTGAGAAGCTGCGAACTGCTCCCTCGCTGCATTTCCTCTGGGTCGCTAACAAGCAAAGGAAGCAATATTTGTAGAATAACAGAAAAAAGATCTTCCTGCCTTTACTCGCTTTCAACACCTCCCCCCTCCAAACGATGATTGTTTCCTATTTTATCAACTCAGGAAGGCAGATTCAGGAAATTTTCAAAGATCTCACTGGGCAATAGATTGGACTTCTGTGTGTGGTGCTGGCATGCCTTCGGTCCTTACCGGTCGGACAACAAAGATAAGAAGGGGACCCGGCGACCTGCACAGACAGCAGGCAAGGGAAGGAGCCTGGCCGCTCACACGCCCCACAGCTCCCGGGCCCCTGGACAGTCACCCACCCACCCCAGGGTGGGAACTAGGAGCAGTTAGTTTTCAAGAGGGCTGTGGGGAGAAGACCCTAGACCCCAGCCAAGACTCAGAAGGGCTCCTGGCAGAAGGTCTTTTTATTTCTTCCTCTCAGTAAAAGGAACTCGGGGCCTTTCATAATCTGTATCTCAATAATAGAATAATGAGATTTAATTTCAGAGAATCAAAGTGAAATCTTGGCAATTTCCCAGTTAAGTTTCTCAAGGTGATCCATCAACATGACGGTTTCAGTTGTCTGGATTAGCACCGCTCCTGGGAGCTGGCGAGGTGGCCAAATGTCATTGCTTTGGGGACTATTTGGGGTATTGCCTTAGGGACGGTGGTAGGACAATCACCATGGACCCCAACACACTGTTCTCGCTCAGATTCCTCAGCCCTGTTTCCGTAGCCTGGTCATCAGCAGCACCCAGTACCGTAGTCCTTTCTTGCTGCCCATAATTTACAGCATCTGTTCCCTCCCCAGCTGCAAGCTGGAGAGGAAAACATCTCGTGTTCTTCCTGGGCTGGTACTTGATTCGTCCGTGCAGTTCTCACGGAGGGACATCCACTTTGGGCGAGATGTCCACGTGGAAAATGGGGGAGAAGGAGAGGTGTGGGAGCAAGCAAACCACGACTCCCTCCTCCGTGCGAGGCGAGTGAGAGTCTGAAAGGCCGGCATGCAAAATGAATGTGGTCTACCACAGAAAACACCGCTCCTCCACCACACCGCACTGAGTTCTCACTTCATTTGCTGAGGCGGGGAGAGAAGACAGGGCCGAAATTCCCTGGAATTATCACACAGGGTTCGCAGCATGAAATTCTTGCAGAACCCCCACCTTTGGTACCCTGGCCAGGTGCAGCGTGTCACCCCACAGAGCTGCGGTAGGTGTGGAGAGGAAAAGCGGTGGCACAGGCGTATTTTTGCAAAATGCCTCAGGTAGCCTTGCTCTTAGAAGTGGCTTAGTGGTCTATGCAAAGCCTGAATGCTAATATGCCTCTGAGTTCCTAGAACCACAGGTAGAAAAATCTCAGCAAGGCTGACATGCTGCTGTCTTCGCGTCTTCTCTTCTCGAGGCGTCTTTCAAAGGGAATTGCAGAAGACACACGAGACTGAGTGTGTGAAGTGGGCTCCTCTGTAGGCATCAGACTGCCACTGTTTTCAGAGAAGTATTTATGAAGATGCTTCTTCTGGCTCAATCAGAGATTTAAGATCACAGAAAGGCGTAGATTAATCCAGGTATCGGACACAGTGTGAAATCCGTATTTTTCTAGAGCTGCCATAATAGCAAAGGACCGTGGTTTAGACAAAGAAATGTATTGCCTCCTGATTCTGGAGGCTGGACGTCTCCCTGAGAGTCCTGGTGCAGCTTTATTATATTGAAGGCTTCGAGGTGTAGAGAGGGTTGGTTCCTTCTGAGGCCTGTCTTCTGGGCTCGTGGACGGGCATCTTGTCCCTATGTGCTCACCTGGTCTTCCCTCCGTGCCTGTCTGTGTCCTAATGCCTTCTTCTTCGAAGGACACTGCCATATTGTATTAGGGCCTCCCCTAATCACCTCATTTAACCTTCATCACCTCTGTAAAGACCCAACCTCTAAATAAGGTCACCTTCTGAAATACCAGGAGTTAAGATTTCAATGTATAAATTTAGGGGCGGACACAATTCAATCCATAGCAAGGTGTCTTAGCAAATCCAACTCCCCCTGGCCCTCAGGGAAACTGTACTTTTCCTAGGCGCTCTCCTGGGTGTGGAAACAGCAGACCTGATTCCCCCTGTGTGAGATGGAGCTTTGCATTGTGAAACTGCCACATAGTTTGAAACTGAGAAAACAAAAAAGGTGTTAAAAATCTATCTCAATTTATAGTGATACCTTTTACCATTTAGTCCCTTCACATGCTAAGAAACCTTTGAAAATGAGCAATTTGGAAATGTTTATTTAAAAGAGCAAAAAGCAGTTCCCAAAAGAAGCCACTGCCTTGGCTCCCCTTCCTCCAGGAGAGATTGTCCCTGTAATTCAGACCTTCTCTAGAAGCAGACTGGGGAGGGGGGTGGGGTTGGGGGAGGGGGGCGACCAGCCACAGGAGGGAGGCCTCACACCTGTTCACACACCAAGTTGGGCACAATGAGCAGAGCAGCCGGAAGCAGAAACATCTTCAGAAGTAGCAGCTGACCCAGGATCTGAACGGAAAGCAGCCTCTGAGAGGTTTTGAAAGCAAATTAGTAGCCAGGATATTCCTCTGTTTTCTTGAAATACATCTGAAGTATGCTCATAAAAGACCTGCCCCTTTACTGAGAAAGCGAGACTGGGTCTGCTGTTGGAGCACAGGAGGGATCCAGGGCCACTGCCCATGGGCTGGGCGGGTGTCGGTCTAGAGAGACCCCAGGAAATACTAAGAGCTGCCACTATTAGCAAACAGTGGGGACCGCGGTCTGCCCGGGGAGACCCTCAGACAGTGCAGGATGCCTTCTCTTTCTTATCCCTGTTTCTGGATTTTGTGAAATAACATAAAGCAACTTCCATCTTGGGCCTCAGTTTCCTCGTCTGTTAAACGAGGGTAGCCATAGTACCTCTCTCTCAAGTAGCTGTGGGGACAAAGTGATGAGCCTGCGTCAAGTGCTTCGCTCAGTCGTAAAGATGGGGTGGCAAATATTAGCTACGGCTATTGATGTTCAGTTATCTAAGAGAACACTCAAACTCCATCCCCTGTAGGTCGCAGTGCCTGGGAGGACACCAGGAGAGAGGCTCCCTGGAGAAAATGACGGGGGTTTCGGAAGGAGTTGGTGTGGAGGGTGGAAACCAGGAGGAGAGGGAAGGGTGGTGGAGGGGGTTGGGGCACAGCCTGGGCAAAGGTAGAGCGGCAGGAACCCCACGGGGGTATGGGAGGTGGTAAGCAAACCAGCCCACCTGATGGAAATGTAAAGTAAATCAGCTTTTTCAGCCGCATGTCACCCTTCCTCTCCTTGTAAATGTTCATAAAGACAGAAAAAGAGAGCGCGTCCTTTGTGTAACTCGGGCTAAGCTTCTAACTATCGAGACTAATTGGAGCATGTTGTAACACAAATCTTGACAGATGTTTCTCTTCGTTGAAAGCCCTGGTGTAGCTCCATTTTCCTGAAGGTCCTTGTTAATGAAAAATCCGTTTTGTCTGTGAGCCACACGCAGGTTGTCCGGGCTCTGGGTATGACTGAAGCCCAAGCCTCACAGTGACATTTAGGATCACGTACTTTGTCAAAGCCCAGAAATGCTGGCGACCTGGGCTGCATGTCTTGCTGGGGGTGGGAGCGGAGGCTCGCACAGGAAACTCAAGCAAATTTTTCAGCTTCTCAGGTAACTTGCTAGTGACCCAGATGAGTCATTCAATGTCTTTGTGTCTCATTTGAGTTCTGTAAAAGGGGCTAATCGTGTTCTTGATGAGCTTGCCTCCGAATTACAAAGTTCCTGTTCAAAATCTTTGAACACCTCAGAGAGCGGTACCATAAAACACATCACACATGTTCATAGTTTAACAACATGAAGCATCTATTTTTTTATTTCATTTTCTGATAGGAAATAGTTATCTGACCATTTCACACGTACGTGCTGAGCATTTTCCCACATCATCTCAAAAAAAAAAAAAAAAAAAAATTTTCCCAACTCCCATTTTTCAGAGAACTCTCCAGAAGCTGCTCTGCTGCCTGAACAGATGTTAAAATCTGCAAAACACTTTGCCTGCAACTCTTGTTCCTTGGTCTCCCCCTTCCCGTCCCCTGGGTGCCAACAATCCCCTGCGTTAGCCTTTTGCTGAGTAAGATAAGTGTGCAGCAATGTGTCTTTCTTGCCTATTTCCTCGACCTACCCCTCCCCCAAATATGATAACCATGATGCCCCAGCAAGGCAGAAAGGGAGCATTGCCTTTGAGAGCTTTGCAGACCATGAAGCTGGTCAGAAATGCCTCAGGAGGACTTCAGGGGTTCCTGACCACAAAACAGTTCAAAACCTCACGTCACCTTTCACGTGCTGGACAAGTATCTTGGACACTCCTGCGTCTTGCACACACTGTCATACTCATCTAGCTTTCAGATTCTCTCTCCCTTCCTCTTGCCCTCTCTTCTCATGATAACACCAAATGAAAACAGAGAAGGGAAAGAAGCAGCCAAGCTGGAGAAATAAACCATGTACCCAAAAGATGATTGCAATGATGCTTTGTATGACAGTGACACAAAGAATGAGAAGCTTTTCCTGGGGTTTAGCTGTGAGGATTATGTTTGGCTGCACAGAAAGGAAAATCTGACTCCAGTGGTTTAAGCCGCCAGGCACTCGTCTGTCTCCTGTGGCAGGCGGTTCAGGAGTAGGTAGCCCTGGGCTGGTACGGTGGGGTCAGATGCTCCCGTGCTTGGGTTCCATCATCCTCCACCTGTGGTGTGGTGGCCCAGACCTGTCTAGGCAGGAAGGAGATGGGAGGCCTCCAACCCGTCTCCTGGTGGGGCTCCGTCTTTTCACTCAGTTGTCACTTTCCAGCCTGTAGAACAGAACAAAGCTGAGGAGAATGTGGTTGGGAATGCACATCCCGTGACCCAGTGCAGCATCTGCCATGACAGCAAACCCTGTGCCCAGGCAGATTGTGCTTTCTGGGTGCTATTTCATCTCATTTGTTTTCCCTGTCAGCATCATTTTGGAAATACACACAAACTCCAAGTTCTTCCTTCAGTCCTTCTTGGAAGTTGCAGATGGAGGCTAGAGGGAGGGAAAGGGGATATTTATTCTTGATTTACTGAAAGCAAAACAGGCAAGAGATTGGATGGGGAGGGGAGGGAGCTGGGTAAACAGGAGTCAAGGTCACACCTATTTTCAGTGTTAAAGTACGGAATCACATGTGACTCTCTCAAAGTGTGAGAAAAGACAGACAGCCTTGTATCAACGGGAGTGCTGCTCGTATGAGAGCCACCACACCTGGCCGTGGGGTTGACATATCAGTAACTGGAAATTGTTTCTGATGTATCAGTAACTGGAAATTGTTTCTGTTTTTCTTTTCCTCATCCTTTTGAATTCTCAAACCTCCTGGCCTAACACCTTAAAACTTTTTTCTTAAGAGAATTCTTTTCTACAGAATTTTTTAAGGGAAGCTTTCTTTTAAGTTGCCCTCCTTAAATTTACCTAAAGGTGTTTTTATCTTTGATAGAAATATGACAACCAGATAATAACCCTCTATCTTGGAGATAGAACACTTTTCATACCTTGTATTTCCGCAAGTTACAGATTATTTTTGCTGTGTAATTACTGGCCCTTCTAGATGCAAATCTATCTCCCTGCAAGTCAATGCCTGATTTAAAACAAAACAAAACGAAACTATTCCATTTTTTCCTGAAGTAAGAAACAATGTAAATTTTTCACTTTGTTTTGCTGCAACATCGGTGTTTATATAGAGAATCATTCATTTTTATTTATGTCCTCTCTGTCTATGGTCCTTATGCGTCTATTTTTAGATGGACTTCTTTTTAAACAGTAAGCTCCCCCAGATATTTTAGGGGTCCCGAAGGTCACCAAAAATAAAAATCTCAAGTTGGGTTTATTTAATTGCTCTGCAGATTTCAGGACTGGTGCCCTTTGTGTAAACTGCAAGGAATAACTTGCAGTAAATTCCTTCTAAGTCAAGGACTCAACTTGTCAGGCCTTGAAACCATGTCCATTAGGAGAGAGAAATATGTGGCTCTGACATTTTGCAAAGCTTCTGCCTTAACTTCCTTGCCAGCCACCCATCTTTTTACGCCTAGCCTCTTGGATGTCCTCTGTGAAGACTCTGAGTCCTAAAAAGAACCTTTTCTGATCTCTGATGGAGAATGAAATTAAAAGATATAAGCAATAAATCAAACATAGCCTGAAAGAACCACCATCCCACAGCCAGTCTCTGTGTCTGCCTCTCCTCGAGAGCTAGATTGGTCCTGATCAGCACTTAAGTTCTTCTGAAAATGTGTAGGATTTCCAATATCTTCCAATGGATCCTAAAAACAAGACCTAGAAAATACTGCAGTAGTCAGCTGGCCAGATAGGGGTTTCTTCAAAAGAGCAAATAACAAAACTCTGAGTACGCTGCATGCTATTCTGTGGTCACATGCCATCCTTGGGTGCATTTTTTAAGGGAGGCTGAAAATACTGTCCGTCCTACTCTCTCATCACTCAACGTAGGAACAATTTTCTTTTTCTAAGCAAAAAAAAAAAAAAAAAAAAAAAAGGTAACATGTATCGCCTTTGAGGTTTATTTTTAATTACAGCACAAAAATGTTCAAAAGAGAATGTAGATTAACTATAATACATTGGTTGGGGTGCCATTTTTCCAGTAGCAGTTTTAATGCCAACCACAACGCTGCACTTTATTACCCAGCTCCTGTTTGCACTTTGAACTCTGTGCACCAAGCCCCTCATTCCACACCATCTGCAGGCTGCATCTGGGCGGCCCCAGCCAGCTCGCTAACAGTCACAGCTGAACTTGACATTAACCCACTTTGAAAGTATATAATTTATAAAACCTGAAACTGCATATATGTGTAAAACCCATGCAAGGGTCTAGAGGAACTACAAGGAAGGGGGGAGAAGTAGCTGTATTCTTCAGGAGGTTTCTCTCTCGTTTCAGCCCTTTTAAGTGCTGGCATATGTGACATGGAGGGAATGGGTGGAAATGAAATTACATAGGCATTGACAGGTATGAACAGAAACTCACACTGCTATTTCGCTATTGTTGAATCCACTGTTTATAAGGATCAGAATGGCTATTCCTTGCAAAGTCCTAGAGGAGAGGAACAAGTATTAAACCACCTTAAACATTAGAGCTATGAAGGGTGTGGAGTCATATAAAGAAGTACAAATGCCAACAATGCACATTGTGTTCTACTGCCAATCATCTACATCATTCCTATTTTTTTTAAAAAATGCAATGCCTCTCATATACATCCCTCTAGGTTATGTTCAAAACAAAGAGATAATTGTATCACAGAGGTGGATGACTCTTTAAATAACAAATGAGCTATGAGACACTGTCCCGTTTGATGTTATACGTGTGGGTGTGTTTTCTATATATAGTTTTGTGTGTGTGTGTGTGTGTGTGTGTGTGTGTGTGTAGTTCAGGTGGCATCTGAAACTATATAACTTCATATATGTATAATTTTTGAGGAATTTTAGACATCTCTCTGACTTAGGCCACCAGAGACAGTCACTTGTCCAGGTCTCCCAGCTGGTTACTACCTGAGTCAGAACCAGAAACTGGGTTATCTGGGCTCCTGCCCCTTTGAATTCTGCAGACACTGGACTTAGGTGGCTGATTCTTCTTGGGAGTCCACATAATTAGCAGACACCTCGCCTACTTCTCCTTAATTACTCTGCATTGCTCAGACACCACAACCCTTCCAGGACAGTCCCTTTCTGTGTGCAGAGACACTAAGCAGGGCCATCTGTGTGGAGCCTGCAGCCCTTCAGAACTCCCTTAGACACATGTTGGGAGTGAAGTCGCCTTCCAAGAGCCCCCCTTTCCCCCTCCACCTACTCTGGTGCAATTTCGGAGTTCTGTCTTACCCATAAACCCACCGCTGCCTTAGTTAAGCACCCAACATGGGCTGCCGCACCCCTTAGGCAATTTTATGGTTAACCAGGTTGGTTTTGATGAGGCTCTCTGTGAAATCTGAATGACCAGAAGAAGAGCAAATATGCCTGTTCACGCAGAGGGGTGCAGAGACAGCCTCGGCCAAGGCTGCCAGCCTCCAGCTCTCAGGGACCTTTGGGAAGTGGGAGAATGCTATCTTCCTACAAGGCTGGAACCCAGACTACAATTCCCATCAGAGATATAGGTCCTAACAGCACTCCTGACTCAAAGGTTTCCACTCAGAAGTGGCCTCTGGAGAAATAAAGGCCCCTCTCCTCTCCCCTCCCCTCTGTTCCCCTGCCCTCCCCTCTTCTCCTCCCCTCCCCTCCCCTTCTTTCCCCCTCCCCTCCCTTTCACTTCTCTCTTTCTTACACACACACACACACACACACACACACACACACACACACACGCCAGCATTCAAAATTTCAAAATTCCCATGCCTTAGAGAACCTAATGGGACTTCTTCCCATGATGTACTGAATTTGAAAAAGCTGTTCTAGGCAGAGCAGGAACTGCTAACCGTCAGGGCAGTAATTTCCAAACCCCTTTGATCATGTCACATATAAGTAAAATGTATTCAGCCTGCCCCCAAGCCTGTGCATATTTATTTATATATAAATGACATGCCTGCACTACTGTACTGATAGGATATAATTACAACATGTGCATTAAAAAACACCATCCCCAAAATAGAACTTAAAATCAGATAAAAACTAAAAATGCAAGCTGTGTTGTTTTTTCTTCCTTCCCCTCCATGAATACCTCAGAAAGTCCCCAAATACCCACAGATTTCTTGTCTTGCTAAGTGGGACTCAGCTTCTGCCAGCGGCCCTTTATACCTTCACCTGGAGGCTTCGATTGATGTTTAAGTATCAACGTGCCCCTCCAGAGGTACTCGTGGTCTTGCCTATGGCCGTGGTGTATGAATTGTCTGCTAGGGAGCCTGGGAGGGGGACAGGCCTGACCAGAGCACCGAGAAGTAGGGAGCCCAGGGCTGTGAGCTCAGGCAGTTGGCTTCTCCCCCATCACCTGCACTACCACCTGTGTGAACTTGAGCCCCCAGTTGCTCACCTGTAAAGTAGGCACAATGATTTCCCCTTTGGATGGTTGTCGTGAGGATTTGAGATGACAGATATGAGGCAGTGGACACAGAGAGGAAGTCAATAAGCGAAAGGTGACTCTGGAAAATGCCACCCAAGGGTGTACAGAGCAAAGGCGAGGGCAGGAGGCACCTGCCGCCAAGCCCACACATGGTCCTGTCACTGTGCCTGGAACCCAGAAGGTATTAAGATGAACACCTGGGTCTCCTTCCCTCACCAGGTAGTAGCACAGACATGAGCATCATGCTCCTTGGCAGAGCGTTGAGCTTACGAATATTAAAAGTGATCATAGTGACAACTAATGTTTATTGAGCACATATTATGTGCAAGGCCCTGGCACCAGGCCAAGCATTTTCTTGCATAACCTCATTAAATCTTTCACATGCACCTGTGGGGAGGTACTCTGGTTACTAATCCTGTTTTATTGAGGGAAGAGTGGCATGCAGACGTGAGGCAGCCTGCTTGAGGTTAAGCTGCTAATATATGAGGGAGCCAGGTCCAAATGGAGTTGTTTGTGCTGCAGAGCCCATCGTCTGCCTGTAGGGAGAACAGTGGGTATTGCTAGTCTCTTGCTTTGATACAAAAGAGCTGAGCCTTAGGGAGTTAGAGACTTGCCAAGGCCCCTGGACAGCAGGTGACCCTGCCAGTGGCTGAACTTCAGGTGACTTCAAGCTGGGGTGTCATCCACTGTCCTGTACTACTTGCATGACTCTGGATGCATTTGGTGGCTTTAGGTCCCCACTGTTGGTGTCAGTGCCTCCCCATCGGAGATGGCCCCCCAAGGGAGACATTCAGGTGGTTCCAGGGCAGCCATAGGAAGGCTTCTCTAAGCCCGTGGTGTTCAAACTTGTATGTGCATCAGACTCACCTGTTTTCAAGATGATGGTGAGATGCTGGCTGGTGGGGGGTGGGAGATGGGGGTGGAAAGGAACCATTGCTAAGTCTTTCTTCACAACCAACCAGTTGTCTTAATTTATCAGTCTGGAAGCCCATCAGAAGTGAGACTAGGATGAGATAATGAGGCACTTCCCAAACAATAAACGTAAGGAGGCGCTCCCTGTCAGGGTCATGTAAAGCTGACCCTGCACTTGCATGACCTTGAGAGACAAGGTCTCCTTGAATGTTCCGTCCTAGATGCATCCCTTGCCCATCTTGGTCCATATCCTGGGACCCACGTCCAAAAGAACCCCAAAAATGATCTGACCGATAATCAGGGTCTTCACACCCAAATCCATTGTTTAGTAAGTCAAGGAGTTCCCCAGAAGCCAGCACTGTCCTGACCCGGACCCTGGCCAGGGTTTACAGTGAGGTGCCCAGCAAACCCTCACAATTATCCCTGTGGTTGAGATCAAAATTCTACCAAGAAGCAGTTGATTCAGCTGTGACAGTCAGAGGTGACCTCAGTGCCCTCTGTGCAAAGGACCCTCCACACTATCAAGTACCAGTTGCATAGCTAGGGTCACACTAACTGGTGGACCTTTGAGAATAGTCCCTCCATGCTTTTGCAGAAACATTTGTAATTTCAATATTCCACGTCACAATTCTCCAACATCATTACAAATCCTTTCTTCAAGTATGTGGGTGTGAGGTTTTCTCTTTTTTCCTCTTTAACCTTATTTGTATAAAAGGCATATCTTGTCTGATTATTCTACATCCAGTTACCACAGTCACAGAAATTTCCTTTCCTTTCGTCTTGGCCTCTGCTCCACAAAGGGCGAAATAGCAACCCTCCCTCCCCCCCAAAGCCAGCTCACAGCCAGTGAGAGTCCCCCACTCATGGAGAATGCAGGGAGCCCCGCCAGCCTCTAATTGTTACTATGCAAACATCTTAATGGGAACAAATTAAAAGGCGCTCAAGCTAATTATTCTCCACAATAAAAAATAATAAGTTCCTTTGGAGAGGTGATTCTGTGTTACCTCAAAAGAGTTGCTTTCCTTATTCAGAGTGTGCAATTGAGAGGGAAATAAAAACTCTACTGGAGATTATATTTTGGGAATCCTTGTGACTCAGAGAACTCCCTTTCCATGCTTATTTAGCACCATCTGCATACAGCTCAGGGCCTGCCCTCCCCAGCCCCACTTGCCACCCTCCCGCTTCCGTCTTCACCCGGTGATCTCCACTTGACCTTCAGTCAGGCTTTAGTTCTTTCTGGAGAGTCCTGGCCCCCAGGCCCACGCTGACACACCCACGGAGGCCTCCCTCTCAGGCCCAGGCGTCCCATCATTTTGTGTGACAGCTTTCACCTCACCCACATCGGTTTGGGATCAAACACATCATTTACACAGAAGCATCTGGAATTATTTCAAACAGCCTCGTCTCGCTATTCTGCTTTTCGATAAAACCACACAGCCAGACGGAGTAGAAAGCAGAGACGACTCTTGGTGCTTGTTGCTGCAGATGAACCTGGACCACTTTAGTGGCCTGGGTCCCTTCAGGGATTCTCAGCCCACCTGGAGTCAATACCAAAGGAGGGTGAGCGGGAGGGCCCTACCCACTCCTCCAGGCTCCGTGACGTCACGTGCCCTCTGTGTTGTCCTTGGGAAGGATTCCGGCTTGTTCATTAAAGCTAGGCAATGATGAAGTTACTTTGTTGCTTACAAATAACAACAAGAACGACTAACATTCACCCAGTGTTTACAATGGGTCATGCCGTCACATCATCTCTTATCATCAAAACTTTCTGAGATAGGCACAGCTCTTAATCCCCATTTGATAAAATAAAATTTAAAAAAATGAACATGACGCAAAAATGAGTTAAGAAAACAGCCCAGGCCACGCAGCCTGTAGGAGGCCAAGTCCAGCGGGATTCCAGATTCCCTCTGGCTTCCTCCCTTCCATCCGGTGACGTGGTGGCAGGAGGGACACAGCCTGTACAGTCAGCTCTACCCTTCCCGCTGGGTTGCCTTGCCAGACTGTCTACCCTCTCTGGGCCTCCCGTCTCTCATCTACCGTGTTTCCCTGAAAATAAGACTGGGTCTTATATTAATTTTTGCCCCAAAAGACGCATTAGGGCTTATGTTCAGGGGATGTCCTCCTGAAAAATCATGCTAGGGCTTATTTTCCGGTCAGGTCTTCTTTTCGGGGAAACACGGTGGTCTGTGTCCTGATGAGGGTGTTTTCCCCGTAAACCATAGTGAGAAGGACTGAGTTAGGAGCAGGAGATTTGAGCCCCGAGTCCATTTCACGTACGGTCAGGCCTTTTCCTTTCATCCTGATTTGCCTTTTTTGCATTAACTACTGTTCTGCTTGATTTTTCCATTTTTCCTCTTTACACACCACGGCAAACCAAATCCCAAAAGTGGACCCCGATTCTGTCATTCATGTGGCCGCACATGGGCACCTAATGCTTCCTCGCAGACTGGATCATTTTGCTGCTGGCAGCAAGTGGCTGATGTAAG
This sequence comes from Rhinolophus sinicus, assembly GCF_057876585.1. NCBI lineage: Eukaryota > Metazoa > Chordata > Mammalia > Chiroptera > Rhinolophidae > Rhinolophus > Rhinolophus sinicus. The sequence continues at coordinate 8,633,722 of NC_142517.1, forward strand.
AAATGAGGCATGGAGTGTGACAGGGAAGCCTCGGGCTGCCTCATGCTCTCAGCGCGGGCTGCGTGTGTGAGACGGTGCAAATACGCTTCCACTCTCTGTAAAACGAGATCCTTCAGCTCTGACGTTCCCAGTGAAAGACATGGTGCAGGCTGAGAATTTGCCCTCCACTCACTGTTCACTGCATGTCTCCAACTTACCACTGTTGACACTGGGAACCGGATTGTCCTTTGTTGGGGGGGACCGTCCTGTGCATTGTGGGATGTGTAGCAGCACCCCTGGCCCACACCCACTAGATGCCAGCAGCACTACCTCCCCAAGATGTGACATCCAAAAATGTCTCCAGAAACTGTCAAGTGTCCCCTGAGAGATAAATCACCCATCAGAGAACCACTGCATCAGAGAGACCAATGTAGTACTTTTGCTTCCCGTTTATTTATGAGCCAAGGAAAGAAAAAAGGGGTGGTGACTTTGACCCTCTCCAACATGTTTGCATCCCTCACACCTAGTTGGACCCCTGCTCCCACCCCAGTCCCCTACTGGTCAAGCTGTCCACAGAAACCGACAGTCCATGAGCAGGGGCCTTGAAATTAGGGTGATCAGCCATTATCCCCATAGTGAAGACCAGAAAACGAGAGACAGCCATGGTTCCAATCTGCGGAGGACAAACAAGGGACCTGATGCACTGGGATTATTTCCTAGAGAAGCAAGCCCTGCTACCTTGATCTTCACGAGTTTATCCGGGGCAGGGGAGGAGAGATTAGGTACTCCTAGGACGATGCCTCCAAGTTGCTTTGGTCAATGTACACAGTGATTACAATTCAGAAGTCGGCCCATAGGGAGTATTGAGAAAGCATTTTTGCAATGTCAAGTTTTCCTGAACAAACACTATTACGTAGCATTTACCATGGGTTGGGCCCTGTTTTAAGTGCCTTAGAAATAGAAACTTTGGTCATCATGGACACCTATACAGTGGGGACAGTTAGTCTCTGCATTTTACACACAGGTGGGTGGGGCACAGAGTGGCCAAGAGACTTGTCCAAGGTCACACAGCTGGGAAGTAGCCGGGCTAAATTCAACTCTATTCTGGATTTGCACCTTGAGTGCTTAGCTACTAAACTGTACATATTCTCAGGAGACAGTCTTCTAGAGAGGATGTGACCTGGGCACTCACGTCCTTTGGCATCCATTCAAAATGAGTGATCTGAGTCTCTGCTTGCAGATGTCATGGGAAGTAGGACCATGATTTGATGATGAAAGAGCCCTTAACTCTTCGAAAACTATATTAGAAGAACCTAGTGCTGTAATTCTGAACCTTTCCAGTGCTTCATTTTGAATTCCTTGTTTCCCTTCCCGTTTCAAAATGGGATTGTCAGCATGTCTCTGACGAACACTCTTGAAATACAGGAGCGAGGTAAGCAGGAAGGCCAGATAATCATAGATTCCAGGGCCTACGAATCATTGAAGATTTCGACAAGTTTCAGAAACCCCAAAGCATATTTGATTTCACTTTCCTGCGTGCTGTTTTCAAATCCCCTCTGGGAGGATGCGTCTCCACGCTCTTTGCACAGTTTCCATTGCTCCCGTACTTTCTGGTAGCGAAGTTATTACAGCCACCCAGCGGGGCGGTTGTTCAGCGGAGGGAAGTCATTGTGCAGGTTATAAGGGCTGGGACGTGTGTCGGCATAGGGTGCTGGGGGGCAAAGAGAGCAGTCCGCACCACGTCCCTATCACAGACATGGATGCACTCAATTATTTTGCTCCCTAAAGCAGCAGGGTTACCAGAGTGACGTTCTAAATGGCCCAGTGTTCCCGGGTGCCCATTGGGAGCTCATGCAAAAGGCCCCATTCTAGTTTGGCTCTTATTTACCTACTTAGCACTTACCAAAATGTAATTCAAAGTTTTTTCTTTATAAATGTAGTCTCTCAGGGACTCGGAGTTCTTTGAGAGGTAAGCTCATGTCTCATGTTTCTCTTTATTCACAGCACGTGGCAGGGTATGGGCACTCAACAGATGATGGATGGGTGGATGGATGGTAGATGAATGGTGGATGGAATGGGTGAATGGATGGATGGATGGATGGACAGACAGATGGATGAAGCTCCATCAGCCTTGCGCTTACTGCTGAGGTGTAGACATCCTAATGGGTATGAGCAGAAGAAGCCATAGTTGTCTCTCTACCCACACAACTGCAGCAGGGAGCAAGTAATGAAGACCTCAACCCCGACTTGGTTCCCCCTTAACTCCTATGATCAGCTAAGAACAGGAAGAAGTATGTGGGGATATTAGAGCAAAGAGGAGCAGGAGTCATGGGGTTGGTTCCACTTCTGTCCAACGGGTGTTAGGTTGGAAGTCCTGTGGGTGTCCCCCGTGGGAGGCTGGGCAAGGATGCAAGAAGCATGTGAGAAGCACCACAAAGTCAGAGGACTTCTTCCTGTTCCTGAGTTGATTGGTTTGTGCTTAAATTGAATACGTGGAAAAATAAATGTCTATGACCAAGAGTTGCTAATCACAGGACTGATAATGAGGTCCAGTCCATTTCCCATTGGGTTACCTTTAAGACGTCAAACAAAGAACAGGAAGGATGCCCTCTATTCTGTCATCTGCTCACAGAGACCTTTTTTTAATGGGAAAATTTAACCATCATTTTTCCTGTTCAAAAAAAGAAAATTAGTGGACAAACAGAAGAGGTTCGCTGCATAACATACAGTAGATTTGTCATTAAGTTCTCAGTCCTGTCTGTCTTGGTGAGGTGTCCGGAAGTTGAGTGGGCCCATGGACTATCCTGCTGACCACCTCGCCCACTGTGGCCAGCATCCTTTCTCCCTATCTCTCAGTTTAGAGGAAAATTTTCTTCAGTGAAATGCTGGGCTGGCGATGTTGCATATGTGTGTTCCCCTTCCATTCTGAGACCTTCAGCATCACTTGGACAGTTGGGATCTGATGTTCCTAACCACCCCAATCATGCTCTCAAAAGTCCCTCTGTACCTACACCCCCTCGGCCAGGTCTGGATCTCAGTCACCTGGAAGCACCTACCTTTGTTCGTAGTCAACACCCATATCTGAAAGGGATTCTGTGAAGATAGGGCCTAATTCTTTGTTATTGTTACATTCGGGAATATTCTTTGGTGGATTCTCTGACCAAATAAGTGCCTTTTATCTTTGTAAATTTCATACTTTTTCTTAAGATTTGGTCTCCCAATTCCTTTCCCATAAGTCTGCCTGTTTAGTCTCCTTTTTTATTTACGTTATGTACAGGGAACTTCTTGCCAGAGGAGACCTTTCTCATTACCTTTCCCATTTCCTTCTTCATACTATCACCTTTAAATATCTTAAATCAATCATTCGTAACTGGAAGGATAGGGTGAGATGTGAGGGGGTAATTCTGTCCACAGGGCACATTATGCAATGTCTAGAGACATTTTTAGTTGTTACAACTGGATGGGTGGATGGATGGTAGATGAGGGGTAGGAGAGGTGTGTGGCATCTAGTGGGTAGAGACCAAGGAGGTTACTAAACATCCTACACGCACTGGATACCCCCCCACCACAGCCCCCCACAGCAAAGAATTTTCAAGCCCCAAATGTGACAGAGATGAAGTTGAGAACTCCAACCACCAGAGTTATGATTGTACAGCTGTATTGCTACCCTTTATTCCCTCTTGGTGTTTTCCTTTCTGGAAAATGCAACCCTCCCCATCCCCTGAAATTGAGGAATTGTACGTGTCTTCAGAACAAATAGCTGTCAAAAGGTAAATGGAAAAATTGAAAGGTCCTAGAAATTATGGTGGCAGTGGTTACTTAGGGATCTATGGTCTTTTATGGTCCCATATCTACTGTAGGCCCTTTAATATTAGAAAGGGGGGGTCCTAATCTCTGTATTATGTGGAGGAAAATGGAGATATCACCTTAAACAGATGGTCTGAAGACTGTCGTAAGGACTTTGAGTATCAGAGGAAAAGGAAGAAGGCAGATAGAACACAAGAGAACTCAGCATAAAAAGTCAAGGCTAGAAAAACCATTGAGAGACACCAGATCAAAGGCTGGAGAGAGGCAATAAAGAGGTAGAGTCCTGGGAGCAGAGTCAGGAAGCACCACAGACCAGGAGAGGCGGGTGACCAGATAGCCAAGAGGGATGTGCCTGAAGCCCAAGAAGGAAGGTTCCAACGAGGCCAAAAGGTTCCCTTAGAGAGAAGCTAAGGCTTAGAGAGCAGCAGGGTGAGGCAGGAAGAGCAGTGGGCATGTGGTTGGAACAGTAGTGAAAGTGCCTGAAGCAAGGAATAGCCTAAAATACCGGGAAACATTCATCCAGGAAATACACCTGAGCTGAGGGCCAGCGAACCATGGGTTACTAGCACCTATTGTGTGCCAGGCTCTCCCAGGGGTCTCCATACTTTATCCCACTTACCCATCCAATGGCATATGAGCTAATGTTGTTATACTGACTTTGAAAGTGAAAAGATGGAGCCTCAGAGATTACGTAGACACCAAAAATAAGAATTTTGAAGCTTAGAAAGAAAATCAAGGTTGCATGGCCAATCAACCTAGGTGTGTCAGGATTCAAACTGAAGTATGTTTTTAGCTTTCCACTTAATCATTAATATACTACCATTCTTTTAATCTGCCATATGTAATACACTGAAATTTCCTCCAGCTTCAGCTTGGAGGTGGGCATTTGAGTTGACCACCAGCTGGGCACAAAGGAGGGAGGGAAGCCAGCTGGAGCAGAAGAGATGGTGGGGAAAAGCCACCCAAGCGATCTTTCACTGGGGGGTGAGAATGAAAAGCAAACATCCATCCTTTGGCTCATGGACTCGATAACCTAGATTTCAAGTAGAATGAAAACTGTATTTAACAAAAAGAACTTCCTCCCCCAATTCATACAGCAGACAGATGAGGTGGGGTCCATACTCCATTTTTCCCACTTCCTCTTTGTCTTTCATAACCGTATAATCAGATTCTCAACCCTCTCACCACCACTCCCATTTCCCTTCCCAGGCTCCTCTGATCCAAGAGCCACAGTGTGCCTGGTTAATCACACCCTGTAAAACATGGTAGTAATGACCCAACAATAAATTAACTAAATGGTCGACTCATGCGTGACCCTGTGTTAGAAATGGCCTGCAACCCAAAGGTTATATGGCATGAAATGGCCCTCAAGGAGCTCACCATACAGGAATGGAGGCAAAGCCCAAATCTGAGAAATAGTGAACAAAATAAGAATGGAACAGCACAGCAAAATGTAAGAGCCATCACAGACCAGGAAAATAACTGAGTGTTACATGAGACGCCTGAGGAGGGCTCAGAAGGGAAGACGTCATTTCACACAGGGCTGGGGAAGACAATGAGTGGGGCAGCCAGTCAGGCTGGCTCGTGGGACGCTCGTGGGCAGTGAAGAGGCCACTTACCTCACCAGCGAACAGCGAAATGGAAGCCAGAAATTGAAATGGGGCAACATGAAGGCCATACGTGAAGACCAGGGGCTCGAAACTGGACAGGACATGAGAATCCCTGGAGCATTTGTTAAAATGCAGATTCCTGGGCCCCCTGAAGACCTTGAGAGACACAAGGCTCAAGAAGCTGCACCTGAACAGCCCTGAAATTTTAGTCGTACTTTGAGAAACACTCTGTAACAGGAAGCCTTTGACAGGTTTTGATGAAGTCAAAATGAAATCTTCATGCAATTTCAGGGGTTAGCAAAATTTAGCAGAACTTACATTAATATTTCTACCTCTGACTGCTAGCACCTCCTCTGGTGGGACCTGTATGTTCTAGATGGTGAGTCCTTTATTGAGATTTTACTCACATGCTATGGGTTTCCTGGTCTAGTCTCCCAAACTGAAAGTCATGCTTACTGCTAAGTAAAGGTGTCTCACAAATGTATGTTCAAGTGCATGCCACAAGATCCTAAAGTTAGTCTAGTGGGTCTGGAATACTCAAATACAGGCTCCAAATGTTGTACCACTATAGACAACTATACAGCTTCGGGGAAAATGTGGACAGGCTGGAATTCCAACTGAGTGGTACAAATGTTTTCAATAGGAAAGACCCTGACTGGGTTGGGTTTTTTTTGTGTGGGTTTATTTATTTGGCACATCCCACGCCTCCCCCACCATCTCTGGGCTCAGAACCTAATCTAGACTCTCCCGAATCCTTGGTGTTCCCAATTGGGATTTTTAAAACTCCTAACTCTTTCAAAGCTTTCCTTCTGTCTGGAGCATAAAGGAATTTTGTTTTCCATTAGCAAAGGGGCTGGTGTAAACCCAGAGCCACAGAAATAAATAAGACTCGGCTGAAATACTTGAGCAGCGTCCATTAGGATTCACTCTAACGTGGAACCCTCTGCCCACCGCTTGTCGCCTATACAGAGGCTGTCAACAAGAACCTTACACAGAGTGATCAGACAGGAATGTCCCAAAGCCTTGCCATTCAAAGTGTGGTCTCTGGACCAGCAAAAACATCAGTGTGACCTGGGAACTTGGTAGAAGTACAGAATCTCAGGCCCCCACCCAGAACTGTGAAATCAGAGTCTGCATTTTCACAAGGGCCCTGGGAGATTTGCATGCACGCTCAAGTGTGAGGAGCATTGTCTTAAATCACCAAACTGCTCCCAAGATTTGGGCCACTCTGTGTCAGGAGGGTTGCAGAGATGGGGCAGAAGGATCAGTAGTGGGTGGGTGGGTGGGGGGGGGGGGTTGAGGCGGGTTTCACCCCCTCCTGCCTCCTCAGCCCTTCTTGAAGCTTTCCCAGCGGCTGCACCTGCAGGGTTGTCGCTTCTCTGGAAAGCCTCTTGAAACAGACCCCCTCCTCCCTGGCCTTGCCTCTAGCTAGGGTGGGGCGGCACTACCTCTTTTCTCTCTAAGAGCTGGGATGCTGACAGCCTCTGATGGAGGCATCCTGTTTGTCGAAAAATAAACCGGCAGTTAAAGCAGGGTTGCGAGAGCGAGAAAACCACAGGCCTGCGCGCCACTGATAACACCCGGGTAGGCAGCTTTTGCAGAAGTTCCGTCGCTGCAGCGCGCTGCGCGCCAGGGCCCGCGCCACCGCCTCCCTTCCTGTCTCAGCAACTCGCGTCCCCGCCGTTTCTGGCTGTTGCTTTCTGCGTCGTTCTTTCAGTTACTTCACCCATTGTTTTTTTCTAAAGGATCCCCTCGCTGCTCCGCCAGGAGGGATGGACCCACATCTCCTGGGGCAGATATGCGCAGTATATGGGGCCGAAATTTACGAGCTGTCATAAAAATGACATAGTTTAGGAGAAGGTGAAGTTGCTTTATCTTCTATAGTATGTAATGCTTTGAAAGAGAGAGAGAGAGAGAGAGAGAGAGACAGAGAGAGAGAGAGACAGAGAGAGAGAGAGAGAGAGAGAGAGAGAGAGAGAGAGAGAGAGAGAGAGGAGAGAGAGAGAAAGAGAGCAATCCAGATGAGACTTGCAATACCAAAATGCCGTGCAAAAGGGCCCCCAAAGTCCCATATCCAGATTGTTTTCTTTCTTGGAGTAAGTTGACCTGGCCTGATTCCATGCGGTGAATAACTAATTACCTATCTTCCTTTTGGGGGATATTCAAAGCTCTTTCCCCATTTGCCTGTTATCAGATAAGCAAAGCAGATGAGAAGTCAGTGGGTAACCACAGGTACAACCACAGTATTAGCTGGAAACCAAACGACTTGACCGTCCAAGGCAAAGGGTGTAATTGACAATTAACCTGAAAATAGTTTCACACAAGCTGCAAAACTCAGTGTTTTCAAATCAGGAATATGGACTTCTCTGAGCATATAAAGAGAGACAGAGACAGAGACAGAGACAGAGACAGAGACAGAGACTCATCTCCAGTCACAGAAAATGGCTGCGGCTGGGGTTGATTCAGAAGACAGCCCGCAGGGGCCACAGTGCATCAAAGGGTCCTGGCTGTTGCTGGGGCCTCCCTAGCTACCCGTACTAAGGTTCTCTTCCTGAAATTTCAAATCTGCTTCTGTTATTCTTGCTGGTCCCAACATACAGGGTCAAGACAGACCGTATGTGCTTCTTCATCTTCCTGGCTTGGCGATGAGTAATTATCCTGGGTAAATAGGAATCTGTCTGTTTGTAAGGATGTCCAGAGAGCCATGTCATTTTCCCATTTCCTCCCCTTGAGACCTCTTCCAATTTGCTAACTCTCCTGTCAAGCAATTCCTCATGGGAAATCACTGCTCACACTTCTCATTTTTGAGCCTATCTCCCGTGTCTGTGACCCTCTCTTCTTGTAGCTCCTGCATGGCCTCAAGCTGAATTGCCCTGTTGTCCTAGCTGAAACTCCTTTGCCCTTGATCCAAATAAAGAGGCCCATACTTTTTTGGCTAATCCAGGTACAGACTCTCATAATGGACCACTCAACTTTATGATGAAATAAAGGAGTAACCAGTCAAAGGGTGGTTAATTCTCCAGGAAATAGGAGAAAATGAGCCAGGTATGAATGAGGGGCACATGGCTCTCTCCTAAGACTGAGGTTAAGGCCTGGGGAGCCCTCTGGGCGATAGGGTGCCAGGCCGTGGAGAGCTTCGAATGCACTTAAGAAGGATTTTCTTTAGTGGGCAATTACCCACATTGATGCATGGTTATATTCATTATTTACTTTGGAGACCTCATTGAAATGTCCTTAGTGGACTTCTTTCTCATTTAAACTTTATCATATACAAATGAAGAAAAAGATTGTGAGTAGAAAATAATAAATCTGATTTCAACTGTCTGTTCTGGATTTTCCGTATTTGTAATTGCAGTTGCCCCTCAAAGTAGTCTGCTGGGAAAAAATACTCCATCATTCCAACAGTGCCACTATTCTTTTAAGCATCTTTGGAGCTGCTCTTTTGAAATGATTTTCAGGGTCAGTTTATTGGTTAAACAAGAAAAACAACTCCCTGACTTTTAGATGGCACCTCATTTTTGACCGGGCTTCGTTAGTCACCTTATATATCATAAATCTCCATCTTAAATGGCTTCTGGCGGATTCTAAAAATCAAATCCATTCCTGGTGTTCCAAACATTGTGATTATTCCAGAGAATATATTTCATCCTTCTATTCTGAAAAAGGAAGTCTAATCAGATGCTGAGATTTTTCAGCATCACTGCAATGTAATGTAAAGTTGCAAGATATCTACTGTATTTCCCCGAAAATTAGACCTAACCAGAAAATAAGCCCTAGCATGATTTTTCAGGATGACATCCCCTGAACATAAGCCCTAATACATCTTTTGGAGCAAAAATTAATATAAGACTTGGTCTTATTTTTGGGGAAACACGGTAGGTTGAAAGAAGCAATATTATCAGCTTATAACAATTTACATAAGGTTTAAAAAGTCAACTTCAACTTACAGCCATATCTAGTTAAAAAGAAAACACACACACACACACACACACACACACGCACACAGAGTCACCCAGCCACCCAGCCAGCATGATGCACTAATGTGGTAATGTAGGACCTTTAACTCAGTGCATCAATTAGGAACTTACCTATATAACTGAGATTCACTATTTGAAAAGTTAAAAAATAAGACGCAGAAAGTAAAATTTCTGTGAAGTCTTTTGGGAAATACTGAGAGCAGCTGTAACCCCAGACATGCTCAGATTATTAATAGCAGGCAGATAAATACATTGTATTGTATCAGGCTGCTCAGAGATGTCAAATACCAGGGGCTTCACCAAGATGGAAGTGTGCATTCTCTCTTGTAGATGTCTAGGTGGGTTGCTATGGCAGTGTCCACCCTGATGGACTTCCTTCCGCAATGCCTACCTCTTACCTCAAGGCTCCAAATGACTGCTTCATCTCCCAGAGTCACCTCCACATTTCAGCCAGCTGGAAGGAAAATTATGGGAAGGCAAGACTTACCCTTTGCCTTTAAGAGCAGGCTTTGAAATTTGCCCACAGAAATCCTGCTCACAGTCCATTGACCAGAAGCTAAACACATGGGGACACCTAGCTGTAAGGGCAGCTGGGAAATGTAGTCATTTGCTGTGCAGCCATGTGCCAAGCTAAATATATATATATATATATATATATATATATATATATATATATATATATATGTTTACTTATTTATAGCTATAATTTACATATCAAAATATATTTATATTTAACATAAATATAAAAGTATATATAATATGCAACTACATTATAGTATACATAATTTAATATAATATATAAAATATAATAAATTATGTTTAATTTAATGTTGAATTATATTAATATATAAAATATAATTATATTAATTGTAATAATATAATAGAAATATATTAACTTATAAAATACAACTATTAGCATATATAATTACATTATATATGTATAACCTATATAAATATATACATTTATATACATATATTATATAAAACATTTTATTTATATGAAATAAAAATGTATCAATTTATATAAATTTATATTTTATATTAGGTGTTAATATATTAACATATTAGTGAATTATATTAATACATGTTAATATTTTCTATGTTGTAATATCTATTATAATGTATTAATAGAAGGTATTAATATGTGTCAATATAATGTATTAGCATCTAATATATAACTATATAATTAATATCTTTAGATTTTAGATTTTATACATAGTATTTACATGTATAAAAGCAGCAGTCTGTGACACACAGGAACCTCTCCTGTTCTCACTCCATCCAGCTCAGCTGTGTGCACTCCCCAGCAGTCACCCTGGGGACCAGGAGACACTGAAGGGATTCCTGAGAACAGCCCCCCTTGCCCCACACTCAGGCTCCAGTCCCATAGATATCCAAAAGCACTTGCACTTGGGGAGCAGCCAGGAGAGAAGCAGGGCTGCTCAGCTGAGGCACAAGGTGCAGGGACCCCTGCTCTGGCTGCAGGCCCCTCAGGTCAGCTGGAAACACGGCCTCTCTGTGGGAAGGGGAACAGGTCATTTGAGGCCCGCCTGCTTCTACTTTGGCCTGATCCACTCACCAAACTGGGAGGGAGGAAGAATTGCAGGAGGGAAGGGAAACCTTTGTGGGCAAAGACCTGCCTCCTCTTCCTACAGCAAGGACATATGGGTTTCAAGCATTTCACCCTTGCGTCATCTCACAGGAGTCAACTGTTAATTCTTAAGAATTTTGCAAGCTGGTCGTTAAACAGAGCCATCATTCAACATGAAATTACATAAACTTATAGCTCAATTCACTTACAACCAAGGTAATAAATACTCGAAACTCATCACTGCCTACTTATGCTCCTTTAAAATGATCTATGCTCTTGGGGTTGTTTACACCTCTTGTCTATACGCAGTGGAAACACTGTATCATGGAGTTCTGCTGTGGTCAGGATGGTACTGAGGAGCAGTGATCGCCGAAATTGCAAATGCAATAACTCCAGGCTTTTTGCCCCGGGGAGTTCAGGGCTAGGAAGGAGCTGTCCCCATTCCTGTCCTTTGACACCAGATGCATTTCAGGCCATCCCAGTTTGGTCCAACTAGAGGACCAACAGTTCCATCAAAAGCAAGGCCAACAAGGAGCCTCCTCTTTGCGCTCCCCCGACCATGTCTTGCCAGCCCTGATGTGCACACAAGCTGCCTTCTTTTCCATAATGCTGCTAGTTAACCAGGGAGTCGGCACGCAGCTCCCTCAAGGAAAGTGACCTGCATTCTGGACAGGTTAACCGGTGCCCAGTCTGCACTGGACCATGATACCCCAGCAAACTGCGTGTGATACTTAGGTGAAGAGTGTCACGGAATAAAAACATGCATTTTTCTCTGATATGTGGGTTAGGGGGCCATTTTCACCCACTCCTGGAGCTCTTGCCAGCATTAAATGGGAATTCCCACCTTGTTGGAAACATTGAGATAATGACTCTGAGCTTTCTTTTTTTCTCTGTCCCCTTCTGTCCACCTCCGCCCTGTGGGAGACATTGAGAGAGGTGCTCTTGGGACCAGACTACCTGGAATGGGAACTTGGGCTTCTGCTCCTGTCTCCTTGGATGATGCTTCAGGCAGGGCCTGCCTTCCAGGGTTCCTGCTCCTTCCCCAAATAGGCCCCATCTCAGGACTCGGCAGCCCCCTTTACTGGCTGGCAGGGTCCCTAGGGTGCTTCCCATGGTCCACACTGGGGTGGAGACTGGACCCATCTGACCTCAGAAATGAACCATGTTCTCCAAGACATCACTACAAGTAAAATGCAGATACCTCACGTCTCCACTCAGTTCTAAGGAGTATTTCTCAGTTGCTTCAGACTTTGAAGTGGGGAGGGCAGTGATGTTTGGGTCAGTGTATTTCCTTCTTTCTTGCTTACTTTTGTTTTTTAAAGATCTAGTTGGTTTTATTTATTTTTTATTTTTTCCATTACAATTTACGTTTAATATTAGGTTGTATTAGTGTCGGGTGTTGGCTCAATGTATTTCTATCATGTACATGCCCACAAACACACGTGATATACATAGTGCCCTATTTAAGTTGCTATGTTTCGAGTTTCTGTGATTATTGCTATTCCACAAATAGCAAACAAACAAAATCTCCGCAATAGAGGAAAAAAAATCAGTGCCTGGAAAGTTAAGACCATGTTAGTTAATTAGTTAGTTAGTTGCGGTAGTTAGTTCACCAACACTTATACAGTGATTGCTACATGTCTAGTATTGTGCTAAGTACTTTGCAAATAATAACTTTGCAAATAATAACATGTAATCCTCAAAACATTCTTGAGTGGTAGATATGATTAGCCCCATTTTACAGATGAGGAAACTAAGGTACATGTTGGTGCCTAGGGTCTCGCATCCTGACTCAGACTGTCTGCCACTGGACTACAAATCAAGCTTAGCTCAAAACCCAGGGACAAGGAGCCCCCATGGGTTCTGCCAGGTACGGAATTTTCTCTTGAGAAAAGACTGAAGTCACATGTGTGTCAAGCTCTCCTCAGCCAGTTCCCAGCATGGACGTAAGCTGGGAATAATGTCAGGTCTCAAAAACCCTCGTGGAACTCATCCCCACCCCCTCCACATCTAGTGCCGCTTTCTTATGCATCAGAGATAGGATAGATCCGCCTTTTCTGTGGGGGGAGAAATAGGAGGGGGAAGGAGTGGCTTTCCCACTGCTCTTCTCCAAGGCCACCAACAGAGACTTGGGTCAGAACCTTCTGTGAGGGTCCATAGACAAAAGTGCCCTTTTAAAAGCTGTAGACAAATTATGTTTCCGTAAAATGAATTCCATGAGGGATTCACGGGGTCAATTAAATTAGTCCCAGTATTTTTAATCAAGATTTCCACCAGCACCTCAGCCTAGCCCCCAGAGAATAGGTCCTGGCTTAATTCTAAAACTGAGAGGGGTTATGGGGCAAGAAGAAGTCGATTCAGTGGCAGGTGACAGTCCCAGCCTCCTGTTTGCTGTCCTCGAGAAGACAGACTAAGAAAGCCACCAGCGTGGAGGGCCTACAAGTTTTTTTTGGTTTGTTTGTTTTTTATTCTGGTGAATGTGAAAATTCTTTTGCATAACCAAACCCTTTTGTGGCTTTGCCTATAACTTTCTCCTCCCGGTTCTCACCTTTCTTTGCAAAGAATTCCACAACCTCTGTGGAGCTTGCTTTGCCTTCTCAATAAAGAACTCAGGAACATACCGTAAAAAAACAAATTAGGATTTGTTCCATCTTTCCTTAGGTGCCACTTTGTAGGTGTGGGCAAAGCAAACCTAAACACCAAACCACGGTGCTTTCTACCAGCTGCCATCATGGCCAGGATTCCTCTCTGCTCCATTGAATGTCTGATCCCATGATGACGCATGCCTGAGAGCTCATCCTTCTGTGTGTGTGTGTGTGTGTGTGTGTGTGTGTGTGTGTGTGTGTGTGTGTGTGTGTGTGTGTGTGTGTGTGTGTGTTTCCAGGCTCTCTGGAGAGTCTGGTCCGGGAGGAAACGATGAAAGCTTTCTACAGAGAAGAGGCAAAGTTATGCTATTTCTATTAAAAAACAAAAACAAAAACAAAAAGCACGTTTCAGGATTTAGAGAACAATATTTGTTCAGTTCTTTCTTTGCTGCACATGCAGGATTGAATCATTTGGGGGGAGAGCATAACTCGTTTTGTTGTTTTCCATATTTGAAAACTCTGAAATTGGGACACCTTAGGCAAGCCTGGGTACGCCTGAGACTGGCAAAGGGCCCATTTTCTGCGTTATAGTTCCTTGTGTTGTCATGAAAGTGACATCTTCCTGATCAGCAGCCCCCTGCTAGAATATTCTTGATGCAGGAGAAAGTTGTTGCCATCTGCCAGCCAATGGGCACATGGGTTTCCCAGTGATTCATGGGTACCAAGGGCAGTATGAACTGTCCCTTTGTTCTGGTGATGGTCTGGGCTTCTGCATGTTTGAGTTCATGATTAATCGGAGGATGGCTGGCAGCGCAGGTTCACAACCCCTCTTTCCTGGGAGGTTGTTGAGAAAAAGACCTCATTCATCTTTCTAGGGTGTGGAGGTATGTAGGGGATCCCATATGGATACAAAGCCCCAGGGTATCAAGGAACTTCACTGCATTTACTTACTGCCATTCCAGAGCATTTTCCCCAAGTGTATACATACTCTTGATTTTTACAAAGAACTTCGGGACTTTTTAAAACACACACTGAGTCATTCTGATTCCCTAATCGTTAGCCTTTTGTATCCAGTTTGTTGCAAATTTGCTCTGTGCATTGACAGTATTATACTGTGCCTTTTACAGACACAAAAGAGGGCTGTGTAGCTACCCCCCCCCCCATCAGTGACAGCATTGTTGGGGACAAAAGACATAGGCACATGGAGTCGTTGGGTAACTCATAAACTGCACAGGGTTGAGCAGTAACGCAGTAATGGTATGGGAGTTCAGAGGACTGGCAGGTTAGAAGGTGACCCTACCGGACCAAGAACAAAGGTTCTGAAATGGCCACACTGGCCCTTCATCCATGGGCCTGGAAGGATTAAGGCTGCTTTGTTGTGATTGTCCATGTCCTTGTGAGAGAAGGAACTTGCCTTTCTAACCTAGAGGGAGATACAAAGATGGCAGTGACAGAGGTGATGGTGGCCGAGCGATGGACATCAAACACCAGCGCTAGAAAATGTATCACAGGGTTTAACTGGATGGCAGTCAGCTGCCTACCAGGTGTGCCTAATGCTCACATAGGAAGGAGGAAACAGGAGCATCTATTGAGCACCTAGTGTATTCCAAGCCCTGGACTAGAGGACTGTTTTACTTGCGTCACCTCCCGTTAACCTCACAAGAACCCTATATGGTAGGTGTTGTCCCATTTTAGAGAAGACAAGACCGAGGTTCAGAGAGGAACAGATCACCTAAGGTCGAGAGCTATTTAATAACAGAGTAGAGGGTTAAGCCTCTGTCTTTATGACTCCAACACACAAGCTGTTTGATTTTCTCCACACATTGCAGCCCAATAGCAATTATAGAAATCATTACATGCATATTAGGTTAACTTTGTTGTGCGTTTTATTTAATTACAGTAATACACTCTATGCACGGTTGTTTGGGCTTCACAACTGCTCCAGGAGCCTGGTTACTTAGTCACAGCTTTGGGAAACAGCAGAATCTTGCAGTGGGAAAGAGACAGAACTAGGACACTGGACATACTGGAAACTATTTCTGTTTTGCAACTTTGCCTAGGCCAGGCCTCAGATAGTGTTAACTATATTCCCACCACTCTCCGTCTGCGATCCACGT
The DNA here is from genome assembly GCF_057876585.1 of Rhinolophus sinicus. Lineage (NCBI taxonomy): Eukaryota > Metazoa > Chordata > Mammalia > Chiroptera > Rhinolophidae > Rhinolophus > Rhinolophus sinicus. The sequence goes on from NC_142517.1 coordinate 8,649,388, forward strand.
GGCGTTGTCTGCCACGGCACCCTGCACTTGTGCATGGGGTGTGACCACAAGGTGCAATGCCGAGCAGGAGCCGAGGCTGCAGGATGTACACAGCTTCTTTCCCAAAGAGCACAGATGAGTCAGTTGTTTGGAGCCTGGGAAAAGTTTTCTATTAAAATAGGTTGTATGTGGGAATTAGGTTTATGGGATGACCCCCATCACAGGCCAACTGCAGAAGTAATTGAAGAGCTGGGTCCTAAGATAAAGGAAGCATGTGCTGGAAGAGGAAGGAGTAGCAGCCACTCCCTTTCTTGAACACAAGCAAGTTGTAAAATGGATAGAATGTGTTCCTCCTTCTCTTTCTTCTTCTCCTGTCCTTTCCTCGCTGGTGGTGCTCCCTTCCCTGGGGCCTATGAGTGGCCTGATCCCCAGCCTGGGGCAGACTTCCCAGGCCTCCCAAAGGAAGCCACATCCCAGAATGTTCTACTGATTTCCCCATGCCCAATCGAGAGATTGCTTGTAGCCCAAATAAAGGGACAGGTTGGGACAAGCCTGTGTATACACAGGGATATTTTCTCATTCGAAGCGGTCCCTTTGAAAACGTGCATGTTTGTTCCAGTGATGAAATCTTTATGGCAGAGGAAAACACACTTCACAGTGGTTTTGCATTTAGTCTTGGTTCTGCAAGTAACTAGCCGTGGGGGTTTGGTTAAGTCACTTTACCGTCCAGGGCTCATGCCTCATCTACGGTGGTTAGGGGACTTCCCCAAAGTGACATTTTCTAAAGAACGGTCTCTAAAACATTGGTTCTCGACATGCTATGTCAGATATCTTTCTGCTGTGCATGAAGCTCCCTCTTGAAGAGTCACAGGGCCCATTTTAGCACATTAAAGGCTCTGAGAAGGTCTGCCGTAATAAGTTTCTTTTCTTGTTTGACTCTGTTTCTCAAACCTACTTCACAACAAACCCTCCTTTTTTATTTTTATTTATTTATTCTTTTAGTAACACTTGGTAATACCTTATAACACACACATTTGGGGTTTTCTGAGCAGATAATATGTAGGGAGGTCTGTTTATGATCTTATTTGGAAACAAGGAGGGGCTGATTTGCCCAAAATTGCTGCTGGCAAAAGCATGTGTCTTAAAAACTATTGGAGAAGTGCTTTCTACCAGCCTCCCAGCCTCAACATTTTAAAGTTGTAGGTTTTCAGACCACAGGTGAGGAGGCAATCAGCCTGAGTAGTCTTCAGTACTCTGAGGTCCAGTATTAGAAGTCAGCCAGGAACCTGGAGGTGCCAACAGTAAGGGGCACCAGAGACACGGCTCCCCCAGACCTGTTTTGGAGACTGGTGGGCTAGATGGACCCACTCATTGCCCATTCCTTAACACAGCCTGGCAGCTCTGGCAGCTTTCAGAGTCTGTCCTCCCTCCACAACTGATAATGTTGTCTGTGGTGACATTTTAGGCGGGTGGTAATTACCTAGACTGGAATTTGGCCAGGAGAGTGAGTTCAACATTTATATTTTTGCAGTTGGGTTTGAGGACAATCTAATTCGGGTTCCTAGAAGGGAGTTCTGATTTCTAATTTTCCTCATCCGAGTAAAACCTCCATTAAATAGAAAGTTCGGGAAAAGAAGAGTCTGGCACATTGGATCGTATGGTTGACTCAAAACATCTTGTATTTCTACTTTATTATTCACCATTTCTCTAAAATCTTCCGGTTCAATTTCCTGCCTGCATAGTTGTATAATACTGTTGGGGTTGAGGCTGATTCTTTTTAATTCTGTATTTTTTTCATGTTTACATACATATCATGTGTGGCCTTCCCGGCAACTCTTCAAAGGTAAACTGAGTAAAGATGATGAGCCCTATTGTAGAGACGTGGAAATGGAGACTCAATGAGTTATGATAAGAGCCCAAGGCTGCAGAGCTAAGTCTGACCCTAAGCCCCAGGGAAAGTTGTCCAATCAACTCCCCTCTGTGTCACTTGCATGGGGTTTATCACTGTAGGATTCAATAGCTGCAGGAGGTGGAAATATTAGATATTAGACGGGTGCTGTATGGCAGTCAATGTGAAGACTCCCCTCTGAGATACCCAATGAAATTGTCCATTTCCCTTAAAAAAATAATCCAGTTAATTAAAATGCAGCTGACTTAGGTTAATCGTGATACTGATTTTTAAATGTTTACTTTTTTCTTTCATATTTCAAAAGTTCATTGGAAAAATTCTGAAAAATCAGAAAAGTATAAATAAGAAGTTTACATTGTCCATAATTCTAATACTCAGCACAGTCCTTTGTTAGCATTTTGGTGTGTTTTTTCCATACCTTTAACATATATTTTAATTGGCATCATATTCGAAGTGTTGTTTATAAACTACCTTTTATCTCTTAAAAATATTGCTGGCATTGCTATTCCATTAAGAATGATTCTAAAATGCTATTTTAGTTGTTGCATAGATTTTCGTAATACAGGAATTTATTTAACTAGTTTTAAGTCTTTGGTTAATTTAGATTCTTTCCAATGGTTCACTGTAATGATTAATGCTGCAATGAACATCGCTGAACATAATCTTTGGGTGAATTTATGGTTATTTCTTTAGGATATATTCCTAGAAATGGAAATGTGGGTTCAGAGGCTAAATGCCTTTTTAAGAGTTTTGATACTGACACATTGCCGTCTGGAAATACCAATTTGTATTCCAACCCACAGTGCATAAAGGTGGTTAACTTTGCCCAACCCTGACCATCACTGGACAATGGCTTCATTTTGTTTTATTATTTTTTTACTTATAAGCCATCTCTAATTTGGGGGGTGAGGGTGTTTAATAAACTCACCTTTGATGGCCTTCATCTCTTAGTCAGCTTCTCAGAGTTGTCCTTTGATTGTGGTCACCATTTCTTAACTGTTTGTGGATCTATGAATAAGTATATAACAAACATAACAGTTGATATTCAATTATAAGCTAGATTTACATGTATATTTAAAGGTGCAGGTGTGTTAATCTTATCTACATAAGTAAGACTTTATATCATGCAAGTGCCAACTCTTAAAATGTGTTGTTTTAGCCTGGCTCTTTGCCTTCCAAGTCAAAGGTGAAAATTCCACTATACTTCTAGATCTCCAATACAATTTCATTGACTTATAAGCACAAGTGAATAGAAAAAGGCAGGGCATTTCTAAAGATAAACAGATGTGTATACTACTCCTGGGATAATGTATTTACAAACATGCTGTACCATGGACATTTGCAGTACCATGGACATTTGCAGTATGTAGTCATGGCAAGAACTATTGTTTATATCAGGGATCAGCAAACTATTGCCGTGGACCAAATCTGGTCCACTACCCGATTTCGTAAATGAATTTTTATCGGAACAAATTTACACATTGTCTATGACTGCTTTCTCACTACAACAGCAGAGTTGAGTAGTTTGGACAGTGACCTTAAATCCACGAATCCTAAAACATTTATTGTCTGGCACTTTACAAAAAAAGTGTACTGAACCCTGGTTTCTATTCTACTTTGAGGTATAGAAAGGGTTTGCACGAGAACTACCTGCTTTATTCCTCACGGCTCTGTGAGAGAGAGCAGGCTTTATTATTCCTCTCAGTGCATAGATACGTCACTGGTTCTCTTCAAGGTTAAGTTGTTGTCCAAGGTCATTCTTAATTTCTGTGAGGAGGAGATGAAGTTTGAATTTAGATCTTTAGATCTGAAGTCTGGGGTTTTATAATTTCTAGATGCAAAAGGCTGCTATATATCTTGCTCCTTCTTTAGTCTCTTCTTACCGACTAGTACTTGTCATTTCCTTCCCAAATTCTCCCCGTAGGGTTCTTCCCTCTGGTGACTTAAGTAATGTGATGGTGTTGATAACGTACATGTAGATGCTAGCCTGTGTCTTGGATATAGAGACATAAAACATATGGATTACTAATTCTTATTAATTTGAGTACTAGGTATATTGATAAAGTTGACACCACTGAAAGTAGATGCTATCTAAGGTAATTTTTCTTCAGTGATTCAGAAATCTGAAGCATCTTCAGAGACACCTGACAGTCCTATGAAAATCTATTAATTTATCATGGCCCAGAATTATAGGTATGGGATTCTGTTCTGAATCCCCATAGACCTCATAATATCCCTTAAAAATTACTTTAAACCATTCCCTACTGTAAGTTTATTAATATTTCACTTGGTTTTCTTTCATAATTGCAGAAAAGGTAACATAACGTGGATATTTGAGCTTTTGGTATGCCCGTATCCTGATAAATGGGAATGTACTGGAAATGTCATCATTAACACTAAAATATAACTCACGGAGAAAAGCACAGGTATCTATACACAAGTAATAGATGACATGCCAACCAATACTTTTAAACCTTATTATTAAATTTGAACCTCATGTTAGATACAGGGATTACGCTAACGATCACATTTACTTTGCTAAACTATTTTTAAAAATCCTAATTCAAAGTTTGTTTCTGACCAGTTACCTCCTTAATCCCATAGCACCTGCCAGAAGACATCCAATAACCCACTCTTTAGGTCAGAGAAAAACATACAAAAGAGAAAGCCTTGGTTGGAATGACTCATGTTACAAGCCAGCTGCTTTCCAGAATCCGTTAAGCTTTAGGGTCCAGATCTCCTTTTGTGGCTTTTTACAGACTTTATTTGAACAGAGAAATTACAACAACCCTGCCCACATAAAAGCTGAGGAAAAGAAGCTAGTTGGGGTAGAGAGAGTGCCCAAAATTTTACTATACTTTAAAACAAAATGGCAAGGGTGTTAGCAAGCTGTCTCTTTTGTTTCGTGGTAATAAGTGCTCCTCTACTCTCACTCATTTTGAAATGATGAAATGTGTACGTGGTAGATTCCATTTGACAATCAGCAGATAATTTTTTTTCCCCAGGCAGTCACTGTCCAGGGCACTAAAACCTCATCTGGCATTTTTGGTAAAGGTCGATTGACCACCTGTCTTCTCTGCTTCCTTTGACCAATGCCAAGTTGTTTGGGGTTCTTCTTTTCCATTTCAACCCACTCAGGATCTACCTTATCCCAATACATGATCGTATTATTTGCCAGCAAGAAGCAATGTGTAGTCTAGACATTATTTTATCCCAAGTGACAACTCCCGAATCCACAGTAGCCATCTGAGTAACTTGGAGCTGAGGGAGGAGACGGATTTTCAGCAGGAAAGTTGCCAGGGTGAATTATCACATGTGCTGTGGCCACAGATTAGGGGAAGCTCTGAGAAGGTAAATTATTTCAGCCATTCCTGATCTACAACAGCCTGAGATTGTTTCTTGTGTAGGACTGTGTGTGTGTGCGTGTGCGCACCTTACTCAGGATGTGTGGCTGACCATCTTTTACAGTCATCCCCTCATTGATTCATTGAACAAACTTATATTGAGCATCACTCTCTACCAAGATGTGTTCCAGAGGCTGGAAATAGAAAGAAATCCAAGGCACGATCCGGTAAGGACATTCTCACAAACGAAGGCTGTGCCTTTATGTGACCTGTAGAGAAAGGGTGTACTGAGTAATTGAGTTGTTGGTGCTTTGGGCCTCTGCTTATTTAAATCTTAAGATGGAAAAGATGCTGAAAAGGAGATGAATGAACAGATTAAACTTCCAGCAGTGGTTATCAGTATCCCCGTATCTATGATATTGGGCTTTTTTTAAAAAAATATTTTTCTGAAGTTTATGGAGGAATAATGCCTTGCTATTGGTCTAAACGTAGGGGCAAAAAAAACTTGAAACCAGACCCTGCAATATGGTTTTCATATGCCCTAAAGCCAGAGATGAAACAGATTCCAGCTTAATATGAACAAACAATATTCGAGCTATCACAGCCTGAAATGCTTTCCCTGAACATTTCTAGAGTAGGGCCTCGTTCCCAACATTATCTCTTTATGAAACTGTGTGAACACTCATGGGAGACTTTCATCTAGAATATTTATAGGAGGGTGCGGTTTGTCTAACACTTCAGCATAAACTAATAGGACTTTTAAGTTTGGAAGTGGCATACACTCATGTGCTCATTTATTGCACACGAGGAAAGTGAAGCACAGAAATGTTAAGTTATTTGGCCCAACTCCACATTTAGTTAGTGTCAAAATTTTAATCCAACCTGGAAAATAACAACCCTTTAGAAAGAGTCATCCTTAAAGCATTTCACTTCCTTTTTTCCCCCCTCTTTTTCACTAAATAATTGTCATTCCACTAAGTCAGAAGGGCAGTGCACTCCTGTCGCCGATGTAGGCTGGAGAGGGGGATGGGCGGAGCCCAGATCACACTGCATTAAATGGCACAGTGTGCATTGCTTTCCTGCTGACCTGGCCCAGTGGAGCGTTTGAACTGTCTTGGTCTCCCTGATTTTTTAGCGGTGCATGTTCAGGTGTCTGGTAAGCTCCTGTGTAAATGTACCTGGTCCCAGGAATATAATGAAGTAGAATTAATACTAAAACTGTATGGATGAGAGTGTTCTTTTCTGTAAAGAATCAGACCAGACTTCATGGTCTTGTGTTTCAAGGTCCTGTGGTGAACAACACGTAGCTGCTTTGTGCAAAAAGTTTGCTTCCTCCCTATGGAGAGACTGCTAGAGGCAGAGAAGACACTGAGTGGGGTTGATTTCAGTCTTCAGATCACTCAGCATTTTCACAGCCCCAGTTCAGGCCCTTCAAAACACCTGACCTGGGAGAGAAATTGATCCTCACATCGACTTTTCCCTACAATTATTTGTGAAATTACAAGAATAAAATGCATCATGGAAATAAGATGCATCATCAAAAATAAAATGCATCGTCTACCCAGTGGAGTTGGCACAGCGTTAAGACACAGCGGGATTTCCCTTCTGATGGATCACATTTCCCTTTGACGTGGTTCTAAATTTTTTCGGGCCAACAAGACCACCGATAATTGCCTGTAATTCAACACACACACACATGCACACACACACACACACACACACACACACACACACACACACGACCAGCTCTCCTGAAAGCCAAGCATCACCCTCTCCATTACATTTAGGGGCCTCAAGTTTTTTGTGTTTTCCCTTTATTTTTTCTCCCCATTGGAATGGTAGCTCTTTTCATGCAAGATTCTATTTGACATCCTAATATAAGTGTAATTTCATCTTCCTCCAGAAGCTTCCCGTACTCACGACGTCTAATGATCATTCCACAATCAGTGTGGTTCGAATTACGGAGTCCACCTCTAGGCAGCCGTTGTATCTGTAACGAAAGTAAAGAGGGTAGAAGTGGTGGACGAAACAGTGTTTGAGGCACATCCTGGGTTCACTACCACTGATGTTTGATCTTGATGTTAAATATTCTTGAAGTGCACACTCTACAAATACTTTGACATACATAATTAGAAAGTCTGCCTAGAAAGATGTGTACAACCCGATTGGTTCCTTTTCTTCTTCAATGCTACCTTGGTCTGGCCCCTCCTTATCAGTCCTCCAGGAGTTCGCCCAGTGCAGAGCTGAGACAAGGCTGGGCAGCAGTCCCCCGGAGAACAGGCTAAGTTCATGTCTGTCGTTGACGCAACTTACCCTCATGTATTGAGCACCTTTCAAATAATTGCTGAAAATCAGGGCCAGTTCCCATGGGGAAGGGAGGTTCAGCAGATGAATAAATAACCAAAATATTAAAGAAATCTACCCATAGGTGGGAAGGGAAGTGCTCACGAGTATGATCCTAACACAAAGCCAGCTTGAATATGTGAACCCTGGTGCCAAGATGCAAATGCTCCTGGATGTGAGAGAATAGCTCAGTTCTGGAGGAGCTTGGAAAGCATTTGGAGAATGCAGATTTTAACTGCACCCTCGAGTTACGTAGACCTTGCCACAGCAGATGAGGGAGTGAGGATGACATTCACAGCAAGAAGCAACTCTGATTATAGGCTTAGAGGTGAAAGGGCACTGGGCATGTTGGTGCTAAATAACATGGTCTAGTCAGGTGGGGATAGGCTAGGTGGAAGGGGCAGTGAACATAACAGGAAATTAAGCTGGATCCGTAAAATGAGGTTGGATTCTAACAGGCTTTGAAAGCTGGACACAAGAACATTTTTAAGTGGGACATGAAATAGTTCTGGGTTACAGGAAGACCTCACTGATACTGCTTGGAGAATGTTTAGAGGATGGTGCAGAGAGAGGCTGGAGGATCAGGATGGAGATTGTTTAAACAATAAATATTAAAGAAGAAAAGTACCTACAAGGGTGGTGGGCTCAAGACTAGAGAAGAGGTGTGACGTGGAAGCGCCCCAGGAGATTGATAGTCAGTTTACTCTTGGAGAGAAGGAGACAGGGCCAGTGAGAGGGGGCGTGAAGGTCTGCAGTCTGGTAACTGAGACAGCAATTAGCCGGGACAACAAGCTCTGAAAGAAGGACCAAGAGTGGAACGAGGGGACAGGACATGATGGGATATGTTTTGGACTTGGTGAGCTCGGGTCCTTTTCAAACATTCGTGTGATGACATGTAAAGACGCAAAGAAAAGTCGCAGCCTGGAGAGAAGGCAGAAGAGGAGGCAAGGATTTAGGAGTGGACATCCAGTCAGGCAGTATGGCTCAGTTCTGTACAGAGGACATTTTCCTGCAAAGCCTGGAGAATGTTGGTCCAAGGTGCAGTTATGTGTGTACTGTCCACAAGGCTCAAATTCTAGAACAGCGCTGGCCAACGTAATGTAACACAAGCCCACATAGTACATTTTCCGGTAACCACAATGAGCTCAATAGAAAGAAACATATAAAATTAAGTTTACTTTTATTTTCATTTAGCTAATACAGCCAAATGTGATGATTTCAACATGTATCCTATGTAAAAATTATTAATGGGATAATTCACATTTTTTCATAACTCAGTGAGACCTGGTGTGTATTTTACACTGACAGTCTGTCTCAATTTGGACCAAACACATGTCAAATGCTGCTTAGTCACATGTTGGTGGTGGCTACAATATTGGACAGTGCAACTCTCGACTCTTCCGAAGGTAACTCAGAGATAGGGTGACCGTCCCATTTGTCCTTCTAAAAGGGTCACTCCTGAGAGTGGGAAGGCATGTGGCAGAAGCAGTAAACAGGACTGTCCTGCTGAACCAGGAAGGGTGGTTGTCTACGCAAGCTCCTTTGTAAGACCACTCGTTCCCCTCTTCTCTCATTCCAGTGCCTTCAGCCCGGGGGAGAAAAGCTATGGGCTGGGTACCAGCATCGATTCAGGCCCTGCCCGCAGCCTTTCGTAAGCACCAGGCAGAGCCCAGGATTCAAGGATTTGCTCACACCCATCTGTCTTCATGCTCTTGGTTCCCACCCTCGAAAAAGTGATGTTAATAATACTAAGTTCACTAACGTGTATGTGTCCAGTGCTGAGTTGAGCACGTCATATGGGACACCCGCACCATTGGTATTACTGTGGTCCTCATGAGGTTCAGGGAGGTCACCCAACTTATCCAAAGTCACCCAGCAGAACAGCGACTCCTGTCCTGGTCTGGCTATCCCTAGTTCCCAGGCTGTTCAGCATCTGAGCCACAAATTTTGTTTCCTGTTTGCTAGAGGGAGAAGGTTATATGGAGTTCTTTGGAAGGTTTGCAAAAGGGGGGAGAGAGAGCGAGAGCGAGAGCGAGAGAGAGAGAGAGAGAGAGCACACTATGGCTTTATTTTGCTAACCATGTGGAATATCCTTTTAGTTGTGCTTTCTGAAAAGTATACTCAGTTCAGTTTTCCTACTGGAGGCTTTTATGGAGGCAAAGCAGATTTTCCATAAAAACACTGAGGACATTTAATTTTTAAATCTCCCATCTGTGGCGTGTGTGTGTTTCTATCTTCTGCCTTGCATCCCCGCTCCCAAATACAAATGCAGCACCTGGCTGCTGAGTGACATTTTAGCTCCTCAACATGTAAAGAATTTGTGGCAATAATGAATGAGACTTCTAGCGGGTCATGTCTTCGAGGATGACTTAAGATTGGGACCAGCCTGCCAAGGGTGACGTGAGCAAGCACTCATGGTCAGAGACCCTGGGGAGACTCTCCCCAGCTGGGAAGTTGCACATGTGGTAAAGTACATTCCCAGGCATTCCAGCTGGGGGTGGAGGGTCTGGCCGCCATGCATTCCTGGTGAACAGCGAGTAGCTTTCAACGTGTCAAGGCCATGTAGCAATCTTGCTGGTGCAGCAGGAAAATCACATAATCGTGCCACCCCACACTCCAGTTATTGGCATGAAATTCAAAGGGAGCTTAAAAGGCATGAGGTGGGCAGGAGGGCCCACCTGCAGCCAAATGCCAGCTTCTTCCTCCTTGTACAACATCTATGGCAGGGAGGAAAGGTGCCCAGCTGGCAAGCGCCGGTGGTATGTTTTAGAGTCCCACACACTGCAGGCTGAGCTGCAAGAAGGGAGCTAAAGGGCAGCTGGAATAGTGTCCTTTATGGGATGACAGTTAGGTGCCAGGGACGTAGGTGGGATTGTGGAGACTGTCTCTTAAGCAGTATAGTATGTTTGCAAAACTGGTAGTTTGTAGGCTTCAAAATAGACAATACATAATGTGCAATTCCTCAATATAGGTTAATTAAATAATTGGTGGGCTCGGACAGGGGAGCATCAATTTAATTTGACACAGGTCTGGAATTTAAAAGGTGGTGCTTTGGAGGGCAGAAGAGACTATTTCCAAGGGGGTATAGAAGGAGTCACACAAAATCCCAATGCTGTTTATAGGATTGTAGACAAGCTGGGATTCTTTCAAAAGTAAAATGCAGTCTCTCTCTCTCTCTCTCTCTCTCTCTCGCTCTCGCTCTCGCTCTCGCTCTCGCTCTCGCTCTCGCTCTCGCTCTCGCTCTCTCCTTCTTCCCCTCCTCCTCTCTCTCCTATTTCCTTATCACTGTATTAGCTGATATGGGCATGTTGGCATAAGGAGGAAATCCTACCATAATAAAGAACATTATTTCTACCTCTGTATGGGTCAATAAAATCTACCCACAACTTTTCTTTCAACAACTGACCAGTGGCAGCAGGTTTAAAGGTTTATGGGCCATTGGGGAAAAGCAGGAATGATGAGATAGTCTTAAAACACTTAGGCACAGAAATTGAAACCTAAGATAAGAATTTCCCGATCCCATCCTCGAAAGAGGCAAATCAAAGTCCCCTGGTGATGGGAAAGTGATGTGAATTTCAAATACAGACATAGTATCCAAAGTGTGCCTGGGTTTTGGTCCAGAGATGAGTCTGAGCTGGGCCTGAGATCACAAGACAGTCACTTTTCTAGGAGGCAGGAAACAGCAAGAGTCTGAACCTTGAGCTGCCTCCCTTGTGAGCCTGAAAGTTGAATGTTTCCATTTCCCCCAGACATGATCGATCCCATCACGTAATGAAATCTGCAGGTGCAGAAGCAATGGGATGAATTGGAGATGAGGTAGAAGCAGGTAAGGCCCCATTTCAAGTGATCTCTGGTCCATTTTGGAAAATTAGATGATTGATTCTACAATGGACAGGGTGATGAAAACAGGATCAAAATTTCTAGGATCTAGACTGAGCTGTACTGACTTAACTCATGACCACCCTCAGATGTGCCCAGAAATGGCCATGCTGTTCTCTACGGAGCGTGAATGGGGAATGGATTTCATTCAGGGTCTTTTGAGATTTTCCGTGATGCTAAGATCTGACACCCAGATGCTATGACAGGAGCTACTATTGCAGAGCAGTTGATGTTTATGTTATTCCATATGAAAGGGATGTCCCAGTGTGAACTTCTGGGGCTCTTGTTTTCTAGAATTATTTGATATGATAAAATTCTGATGCAACCAAAGAGGCTCTTATATCCCATGAAGTGTTGCCGTCATGGGTGTGACTGGTGTCGAATCAGTCCCTTGGCCCAAGTTTATACACTAGTCAGTGGCTGTCAGAGCCAGGATAAACAGCCACAGTTCTGTATGTCCAAATTCTCCTTTCTTTGTCCCATTTCCTGCAGACAGCTACCACAGTATCCTCACACGTTTGTTTTTCTCAACAGCAAATGGAAGTGAAAAAGGTTTTCTACTTTAAAGAAATATTATCTGGGTAGGATTGGTGAGCATATATGGATTATTTGGAGAAAATGTGGAATAAATAGATAAATATGACGTTGCAAGGCACACATCTGTCTTCTACCAAAAGGATGTATTTGAAAACTAACTCTAAAACATACTTGTTTTATTTTCATTGATTTGACGGAGTGTTTCAGAGATACTGTTCCGTGGGCTCACTTCAGGGGTGCCAGCCCTGTCAATCTCAGGCAGGAAGTGCTCATTTCTGGTCTCAGGGAGGCAGCAGGCTCCACATCCTCAGGGCTGTAGCTACCCCCTGAGAATGGAAATGCAGCAATGGAGCCTGGACCAGGGGCCACCCTGATGTGTGGACGCTCCAGACGAAGCTGTGGCTTTGTGCTGGTCTTCTGGAGATTTCATGGATCTGTGAGTCAGTGATGTCATGTGGGAGAACGCTCCCAAGATCTAGTTTAAATAAGACATAGATGAGTCATCTCTTTTAACAGACAGCTTTTCTCCTTCTTGTTCACTCATCATCATCAAAGTGAAAATCATAAGTTAAGTATGTGGAATTGTAAGTTTGTTTGGCATGTAGTTGTGTCTACATGGACTAAGTTTCCCACTTGTGGGAGTCTCCCATTACCGTTCGTCCCTTTTACTCACTTGCTTGCATACCCGTTATTTTCCTACCAGCTGTCTGCTTGCTCCCTTGGTATCGAGATTTACTCTTACCCAGCCAAAGTCAAGTTCTTGGCATCTGCTTATAGTCATAACTGCATCTCCACTCACTCAGGTCCTTTGCCATTGAAGATTAAGATGGATTATGATGCCCTGATGACTTTTTCAGACTGGGAAGGGATTTTTAACTGTATTGGGATTCCGGGAGCAGTACATTGGAAAGAGAGTTGATGATCTGAAAATAGCCCAAAATGAACATGATTTTCAGAAGGGAGGAAATATATTAACTCACCACTTCTTTGGGTGTATAATGAAGCTGCATTGTTCTTGCACCACCCTGTTTTGTCTGTTAAGGAAAGTATGAGGGAAAAATCTCATTGATAGTCAGTTGTTGGTCTTGTTTCATTACAAAAACAATAGATACCAATGTGTGTATTCTTCTTGTATGTTTTAGTTTCATTCTTGTACTTAATAAATGTCTATCTTACGTGCCTACCTCATGCCAGCTATGATCTAAATGTTTGGACTAGAACAGTGAACAAAGACACAAAAATTCATGGCCTCATAAAATTTATATTAAAAAAATAAATGAGTAGAATATACAGTGTGGGCAGGCGACAGTAGGGGCAATGGAGCAAAATAAGACAAATAGGTGACTGGGAATGCAAGTCTGGTGAGAGAGGGCCACAATGAGAAGATGACAGGTGACAGGTAACGGAGGGTGACATCCATACCTGAAGGAGGTGAAACAGGGAACCATGAAAATATCTGGTGCAAGAGTATGCCAGGCAGAAGAAACAGCAGGTACAAAAGCCAATTAGGATTTTTGGATGGGTCTTTCTATTTCAGTAAAAAACACCATTGGGATTTTCTTCCCTATTTCTTCCGCCCTCCCTCCGCACTCCGGTTCAAGCCGTTGTTTCTCAGTCCAGTTGTGTAGGACACAGCTCCCTGGCCCATGCTGGTATTATGAGCTTCGTGCCCCTTCCCTGCTGAGGCGGTCGGTTGTAGGTCGGCTACTCACAGCAGCTCACGGCAGCTCTTGCTGGCTGCCACTCATGATGGCTGCCAGGCCATTCATGCACCAGACAGCCACTCATGGCAGCACACATTAGCCCACGGCAGCACACAGCAGCCCACGGCAGCTTACGGCAGCCCAGCTCCAGGGAAAGCCATTGTTCACCACCTTAGCTGTAGAGGGTGCAGCTCACTGGCCCATGTGGGAATCAAACCGGCGACCTTGGTGTTAGGAGCCCAGCGCTCCAACCACCTGAGCCACCTGGCCGGCCCACCATTGGGATTTTGATAGGGATCGTATTGAATCTATAGATTGCTCTGGGTAGTAGCATCAGTATCATCGTCTTAACAATAGTAAGTCTTCCAGTCCATGAATGTGGAATGTCTTTCCATGTGACTAGGTCTCCTTTAGTTTCTTTGAGTAATGTTGTGTAGTTTTCAGTGCACAAGTCTTTTGCTTCCTTGGTTAAATTTATTCCTAAGTATTTTGTTCTTTTTGATGCTATTGTAAATGGAATTGATTTTTAATGTCCTTTTTGGATTGTTCATTGCACGTGTATAGAAATACAACTAATTTTTGTGTGTTGATTTTCTATCTGTAATTTTGCTAAATCCATTCATTAGATTTACCAGTTTTTTTGTGGATTCTTTAAGGTTTTCTACATAAAAGATCTTTTTACCTATGAACAGAAATAATTTTACATCTTCCTTTCCCATTTGGACGGCTTTTATTTCTTTTTCTTGCCTAAGTGCTCTGACTAGAACTACATTGAGTGGCAAAAGCAGCATTCCTTATCTTGTTTCTGACTTTAGGAGAAAAGCTTTCGGTTTTTCCCCACTGAATATGATATTACCTGTGGATTTGTCGTGTATGGCCTTTATCATGTTGGAGAATTTCCCTTCCGTTCCTAATTTACTGAGTGTCTGTCTGGGGTGATGAAATCGTTTCGGTAATAGATCATGGACATGGTCACACAACAACCATTGTGAATGGAATTCAAGGCATTGAATTGTATACATAAAAATGGTGAAGATGGAAAATTTTATGTTATAAATATTTTAGCACAATGCAAAAAACATAGTAATGCAATATATCAAAAAACTGAATTTTATACTTTAAATGGGTCAATTTTGTGATATGTGAATTATATCTCAATAAAGCTGTTAAAAAAAAACAACGACTTTAAAATAGCCAAATAGGAGACTGTTGCAAATGGAGGTAAGAAATAAGGGTTACTCGTGGGGACAATAAAGTAAAGTGGCTGTTTTAAAGGTAAAGACAACAGTATCTGATGACAGGTTGGATGAAGGGCATGAGCAGAAGAACAGTGACATGGAAGAATCAAATGTCTCTTAGCATAAACAATCTGTAAATGGCATTTCCCTCCAAGGCAGGGAAGACGGTGCAAGGAATGGATTTGGAAGGGAAGACAGAGTTTGTGCTTAAGACACATGAGAGGCTGCCTTTTGCTTTCTGTTGCCTTATCCTCAGCTCCTCCCAGCACTGGAAGAAATGACTCCACAGCAACCTGATAAACTGTTTGTTGTATGTGAGAGGCAGTCATCAAGAGTGACCCCTTTCTGCAGCTCCCTCAGAACAGACCTCAAGTTAGGACACCACCTCAGAAGTCAAAGATGTGAGAAACAGTTGAGAGAGATAATAAAGCATAGTATTGCTATTTGTACAAGTGCGAAGAGCAATCAATAACCAGTCAATCATGGGAATGTGTGCGAAATAACTATCTTTGTGCCCTCGCGGAACCTGACACACTGTAGGGATACCGTAAACGTTTGCTGATTGGGTGCTAAACACTAGCTTCCAGTGAAAATTGTGGGATCATCTTCCCTGTAGATTAAAAAAAAAAAATCAGTAAACTTGAGTTTCCTTTTTTGGAATTGCTTGTGGCTGTACCCTGAGGTAAAGACCCCTTAGATATTCTCTGGCCTGGTGTTTTGAGATGTGTCGGTGTCTTATATTGCTAGTTCTAGTTCTGGAAACCATTGGCCTGTATTTGGATTACAATTAAAGGATCATTTCTGTAGGAGTCACATATTGTAAGTGTGGCTCGAACATCTTTGGCTGGAAGATTAAGCTCAACCTGGGTAAAACCAGCTGGAAAATGCCACTTAGCATCAGTTCAGCCGGACTTTGAATCTTTCTGTGGAATGATATCAGAGGTGAGTTCTCTAGAAAGTTTAGTCTAAAGCGCTGGTCACATTTTTAAAAGGAGAAAGGCCAGGATCTGCACGGTCTGATGTTTACTGGGAGAGAAGAGCCAGGAGAGAAGAAGGAACCAGGTCCTCTATTCATTCTCATGTGCTTCCTATGAGGTGAAGGCCTCAGCGCTTGTGGCCACACAACTCAGTTCTGAAACAGCCAACCCCTTTCATCTCTGTCCCCACATGTTGAACACTAGATTGTGTGTGTGTTTTTAATACTACTCTCTCTTCCAGGGAGTTCAGAACACACGTGTTCCTTTTAACTCCCACCAGACTCTGAGACCTGGAAGCCAGAAAGATTATTCTGGAAGGAGTTTGGAAAGGTCGGGGGAAGAGTGTTGTGCAATCGCCTGAGACTCAGGAAGCACAGGTTTCCCGAGTCAGCCCCTAACCACTCACACTCACATGGCAGAGCTCAAAGGCCTTGCTGTATCTTGGTTTTGTTGCCGTAAAACACAGATAGTAACACTTGCAAAACAGACACTAAATGGAATGCGTTTTGTGATCTTTGGAGAAAAGGCAGCCTGTTAACATATGCTGACAGTGTGTTATTCTGGGGCAGGCCTGGAGCCACAGCCTCGCGTTGCCACCAGGGTCGTTCTGGAACTTGTGCCAAGAGCAGCCCGAGCACTTCAGCCTCCGAGCCCCATCTCTGGGTCCAGCTGGCATGAGATTAAGGGCTGCTCTGCCCAGCTGTTTGTGCCCTGCTCACCCACAGGCCTAAATTCAAGGGCCCCAATGCTTGACAGCCACTGTAAGTCACCGATTCAACCTCATAAGAGACCTACTTACTGCCATATGCCTGCCTCAGGTCAAGTCTATTAAATCTCCCATTTGTGGAGCAAAGTAGTAAAGGCTGGCTCCTTCAAAGAGAACAGCTTTGCTTTGGAACACAGATTTCTTGATTGTACTTCATGGGTGGATATTTAGTGGGATAAGAGGGTTTGTGGTTTGTTTTGGTCTCGAGAAAAAAAAGAAGTTGACAAGATGAGAGGAGGACTGGGCTTGTGAGGGTCTGGCTCCTGCCTCACTGCAAATTTGAGGTTCATGGTTCCCAAAGCCAAAGCGAGATCCCCTGAGGAGGACACATGGTGCAGGGGGGAGGGAGGCAGCGAATGGTGCCAGGAACTGCCGCTGTTATCTCTGAAAGTCACACAATGCTCTCTGGACATTGTGTGGTCCTCCTGAGGAAGCCACAAGGGACTTTCTCAGGGAAATGGGGTTGATCTCTGTGGCCCCCACTCAGGTCCCCTTTTCCTAAGCCCCTTTCTTCTCCTCCCCGTGCCCTCTCCCAGCCTGTCTTGCTTCCCTAAATATTTTCTAGAGAGGAAATCAGGGCAGCAAAGATATTAATGTTAAGGGACTTAACCCTTTCCTGGTGGACTCAAAAACATAGAAGGGAGTGCAGCTGTCATCCAAAAGCGTAAATCTCGAGTGACAGACGTTCAGATACTATCACCAGGGCAAGGCTGGTGGAGAAGAGGTTAAGGCGGAGACAGGGGTGCCTCTGGGCAGGTGACCATGCCCTCAGCCCAAGTGTGAGGCTGGCCCTGACCGTTCTACCCCTCATGCAGAACCCTCTTCCCACGTGCATCCCAAATGCACAGAGGAGACCAAAATGAAGCCCGTATGACAGCACCCCAGATGAAGGGGGCAGGCCAGATGATGGTCTCAGATTATAAAAACCATCTTAGAAGCCAGGATGCAAAGAACAGCGCCTGGCTGCTCCTCCTCTGCACTGAGCCCCAAAGAAGCGGAAATTGATTTGAATATCAGCATGCAGAGTTTAAGACAGACAGAGGAAGGCTCTCCAAACAGAAAGACGTTCCCGCCTGTTGCAGAAGCCCTTCCCTTTGAAGGTCTCAAAAGAAGTCAGGGTTCTATCATCGATTGCAGTGGATGATTAGCAAGACCCCTTCCAGTGCTGAGACTACCTCACCACCTAATTTTAGCAATTCCTCTTGGCAAAGGAAGGGTTCCCCCCGCCTCCGGCTATCTGGTGTTCCACACACCATCTTCTATAGCTTCCTTTGATGTTGGCGGGGCTCTGGGGACGCAAGGCCAGATAGGCTGCAGGAAGAGACGCGCTCAAAGCCATTACGCTGCCCTATCTCGCTGCAGCAATAAGAGGCCTGTCCAAAGTTTTTTTTCTTAATTGTGAAGTTGCACCACTAAGTTTGAAATTAAATATGGGCCGTCAGATTTGAGATTAATACTCAGAAACTATTGTTATGTCAATTGCCATCCAATATCCTCTTTCTTTTTTTTTAATACAGGGGAGGATGTTTAAACCATGACTCTATTTTGACTAATTTAAAGATTTCATTCATATTTTTAACTCATTCTAAATGAATGCAATTTAAGTCTATCACGTAATGACAGAAAGTGGCAGAAAGCCATGGGAATGTGTTTCTCATTGTGGAAACTACAAGTTAGTCATTTTTCTTCTCCCAAATAAATTTCTTCAGTTCAGTAAGGGATTTTTTTTTTTTTTTTTGAAAGAAATCATAAGTTCCAAATTAGTTTTTCATTTCAAAAGTTCACCCTATGGAAAATGTGGCAATGTTTCTGAATTTTGCAAAATATTTTGATAGCATCTAAGTCCTCTTGCTCAAGATCTAAAAATCTCTTTTTGTTGTTATTGCTTTGTGTGTGTGTGTTTTTTTGGCCTCCCGCTATAAAGAAAAGTGATAAGCTCAGGGGAACTTGTACTACAGAACTGCCTAAATTTCTAGGTAATTTACAGCAACACGTTCTGATAACGAGACTCTTTGTGAAACTGACTTTTTCCCCCACTTACGGTCTTAATAGAGAGGAGATCAGTTATGAAGTAAAATGGGGGAGGACAAATAGAGCGGAAGAGTTTGGAATTCTTTTTCAAGCTATTATTTAAGAAATATCAGCATTGTTCCAGGAACTCTGCTTTTAGGCCAAAGTTTTCATCTTTGGTCCCCTGCAGCACCCCACACTTCCTAGATGCCTAGATGCGTGCGATGGGCTGACCGGACTTATCCTCGAGGGTTTGAGGAAGGGGCGTGGAGGGCCAGAGGCATGCCGGGCGAGAACCGGGGAGGGTGTCTCTGCAGCTTTCTCTCTCCCTTCTTACTCTGGTCTCCCCCACCTCTGAGGGCAGCCCCACATGTCTAACCTCCTCAGTTCTCCCTTCTGTCCATTTCCTCTCCTGCATCAGATCTGGGCTCTTCTCATTTTTCTCACAATGTAATTCCCTCCTCATTGCCTCTTCAGCAGAGTAGTCACATCTGAGCTCCACAGCTGGGCTGAACGATGGAAGCAGTGATGGAGCCTGGTTAGTCAGACAAAACACCTGGGAGTGCTCCCAAGAGGTGGTGCTTTGGGGAGAACTCCTGCCCCCTGAGGTGCAGCATTCAGTCTGCAGCCCCACGGTCCTACCAAGTCCGAGGTTCCAGTATTTTACACACCTAGGGGCAGGCTGCAGACGTATCAGGTTCACAGTACAGATGTTAGAAAAGAGGCCAGCAGCTTCAAATCATTCTCAGTGTTCAAAATTCTGAAAAGCAAGTCAACACAGAAGGTGGGGCAGGGGCATTGTAAAAGGTAGAAATAACAGAAAAAAACAAGTACAAAAAGATGTAGCTACACATACACATATGTAATCTTATACACACTTGCCGAGGGGCCGAGAAGAGACAGAGACAGACCCTTAGCTCCTAAAAGGCCTTTGGTATAAACCATGCCCCGTGTCAATACAGGACAATGTGTCAATTACAGCATGTCTACATTTAAATCTCAAGTTTTTTTCCAGAAAGTTACAGTCTTTCTTCCAAAGAGGTCAAGTCTCAAACAGAATCACTATACTTTCTTTCAGCTAGGAAAAAGATGACTTTGATGCAGTGTTACTCATTCTATCATTTTTAGTTTACCAAACCAACAGAAATTAGTTCCCAGATCATAAAATTCCATGCTTTGTGGTCAGAGCTGAAAGGGTTGGACGGTCTCTGCTGGGAAGGGTGGGGCTTGGTGTGGAGGGTCTCTGGGGAAGTGCTGACGGGGCGGCCCTCCCTGTGCTCACCTCCCTCACCTCGCAGGGCTGTGTTTCCCAGCATCACACAGTTTGTTTTGTGCCCATTGTTGACTTCGGCTACTACTCAAGTTTCCTTTCAAGCCCCGGTACCCCGGGTGCCAGAGCTGAGCTGACTCATGCTTTCCCGGACTTCCTGACACCCTGTTCACGGGCTTGTCTGGAGCTACAAGACACTCTGCTGTGGGGTGTCGCAATTCCAGTCAGGAAACCAAATTAACCGCCCAGAATTTGGCTGGGCTCTCCGAGGGTGTATGAGAACAGAGGTTCCCAGTCAATATTTGGGCTGGAAACTAATGCTGATTTCTTTTCTTTTTTTTTTTTTTGTTTCCTCTTCCATTCTCTTGCCAGGTTTATTGAGATAGAATTGATACGCAGCCCTGGGTAGGTCTGACGTGTACAGCATGACATCTTCACTTACATACATTGTAAAATGGTGGCCACTGTAAGCTTAGTTAACATCCATCATCTCATATAGATACAAAAAAATGCCAGTTTCTCTTAGATCACCCTACATCTATTAAGGAACTTATCTACAAGCACGAAAATGTCAGCCTATATGTGCATGAGCTTAAAATGCAAAGCCCTTCACTGTCTTCTTCCGTGGAGAAAGATGATTGATCATTTCATTTAGATAGTTGACATGTTGGGTAAATATCTTACCCTTCATCCAAGTTTATCAAATCTCTTCAAAGATTACTTCCATTTTTTTAAGAAAAATTTGAATGGCAGTGGTCAAGAAAAGCTTGTTCCTCCTGCTTGTTCTGAAACTATTAAATGATCCAACGATTGTCAGAATGAGCATCAAATGTATGCGGTTAGGATCACCACCTTTATCTTCTCCTTTCCATCCGTTAAGGGGACATGAGCTTTCTTCTGCTAACAGGCGCTGAGACAAAGATGCTGGGTACTAGGAATGTTACCAGCCAGCTCAGAGGGGACATGACTTTCACCAAAGCCACTTGTCTGACTTGAAATGATATGAGAAAATCCGCTTTTAGGAAAATGAGTGAGTATGGAATCTCAGTGAGTGATGTGAAGGAAATCAGACCATTGCATTTACTCCAGGTCTTTCTTCCTACATTCCTCAGTCACTCCGTGCGTGTGTGTGTGCGTGTGTGTGTGTGTGTGTGTGTGTGTGCATGTGTGTGTGTGTGTGTCTGGGAATGAACAAACAGACCAATACTCTCCTCCAACCCTGTGCTGATTCATAATAATGGTGTCTGACTTGCAAAGACAAATCAAGTGGGAAGTCATTGAGGAATGTCGAAGGCCCCACACAGTTTTCTTTGCACCCAGACTTGCTCCTCTCTCCAAACTAGTTCTACCTTAAAATAATGGTTTCTATGATCCCATCACTCTGACCTATCTGTGTTTTATGTTATCTTAGTCTATACGTAAGTTGCTTTGCTTGCATTTAAAATGGTCCGTGATCATGAGTGACATCTCTAAGGTGTATGTGTTAGGTTTGGAAAGTTAGCCTTTTGTTCTTCCTGGAGGCTTTAAAAGCCAGTAAAATTGGCTCCACATGTTTTTCTCAAAACAGCCACCTGAGAAGTACCCCCAGGGGTGATGGCATCTGCCAGACAAGAGACGTGGAGCACCCACACTTCTCAGGGGTGCTCCTCAAAGGCCCAGACTCTCTTCCTGCAAGACAAGAGAGTAGCCCTTTCGGGGAATGGCAGGTCTTGCTGCCAGGTCAGCCTGGGGAACCGACCCTGGGGGCGTCTCCGCTCTCCCTCCTGCCGAGGTCTGGGCAGGCTGCCTGCCTAGTCATTCCTTTTATCGCCGGCCCCACGGTGGAGAAACTAGACTTGGACGGGCCTCTCTGGCCACAAGTTAGGCTGCCGTACACAGCCCAGTCGGGCCAGCCAGCCCGGTGACCGTCTGAGTCTTAGCTTACGGGCTACGGCCTGAACAACAGTGCAGACATTTGTGTGAATGCCTGAGGACATCACCGTTCAATTTGGTTTCTTCAGTTTTATTTAATAATGTTTACTTTTGCGAAACCTCATTATCTTTTGAGAAGGGAATTTTTCTCCATATCTCTCATCACTCTGTGAAATCATCGCTTCTTTGTTTATTGATTGGTTCATGGCCTGTCTCCCCTAGAATGTTAATTTTGTGGGAGACCGAGACTTAGTCACTCTGTTGCCTACTGCATCCCTAGTACCTAGAACAGTGCCTGGCTTATGTCCCGTTTGCTGAAAAGGGTCCCATTTGCTGAAAAGGAAAACTGAGGCCCCCGATGGCTGCCTCCAGCCTTGCCAACATCCAGCTGCAGGAATGTGCCACAGGCTCCTGCCTTGGGCTCCACTCTCTGTCCCTCCCAAAATGCCACCTCCTGAGAGGACCAGAAGGCCGATGGGGTCTGTGAGAGGTCTGCTCCCCATTATGCTCATCACAGGGGAGAACTTCCAGGGAAAGGAGGCCAGCGGGGCCTGTCCCCCGTCCTGGGAAAGGGTGGGGACACACAGCCCCTAGAGAAACCACTGCCTCTGCACTCAGGGAGATAGTTTAATACGTTCTTGGGGCTGCTGTAACAAACAACCACAAACTGGGTGGTTGAAAACAGCAGAATTTTTCTCTCTTAGAGTTCTGGGAATCACAAGCCTGAAATCAATGCAGGGCCCCCCTACCTCTGAAGGCTTTAGGGGAGGATCTTTCCTTGCCTCCTTCTAGCTTCTGCAGGTGGCCAGCAGTTGGGGTTCCTTGGCTTCCCACTGTGTCACCCCCATCTCTGCCTCCATCAGTGTGTGGTCTTTCTTTTCTCTGTCTGATTTCTCTTTTTATAAGGACACCAGTCATTGAACTTAGAGCCCACCCTAATCGACATCTTAACTAGTGACTTCTGCAAAGACCCTATGTCCAAAAATGGTCATGTTCTGAGGTTCCAGATGGGCATGAATTCAGGGGACCCTGCTCAAACCAGTTCAGGAATATAGGCCCAGGAGCCAATTACCCTATCTACCACTTATGAGTAGTGTGACCTCAGGCATGTCACATAAACTCTGTGCCTCTAGTTCCTCACCTGTGAAATAAGAATAGTAGTTGTTCCTGCCTGGTTGGGTTAAAGGCACTGGTACTGGTGATGAGCTTGCAATGGTGACTGACACATCATGAGAGCTACGTAGAGGTCAGTAAGCTAAAGTCAGCCGAGTGCCTCTAGATGCTTCACAGAGGTCAACTGGATAGCCATGTCATCAAGAACTCCGCCACAGTTGACAGGCAAGGGAACAGACCCACAGCACCAGCTAGGAAAGATAGGAAGGGGCACGCAACCCGTCCGAGACGGTGATGGCAGACCAAATATTCTTTAGGCAGATTTAGGTGAGGGAAGAGAGGGGGAAGGGGGCTTCAGGTGGAGGTACGGGCAGGAAGGGACCTGGTATGTTCAGAAAATGCCCAGTGGGTCGGGATGGCTAAAGCTCAGATGAAGACGCAGCTGGGAGGCAGTCAGGTGGAGTGTCAGGGGCCCAGGCTTCTCCAGCCCTGGTAGCCCACGGACGCCTTCAAGGTCACTTCTGGCTTTGAAGTATCATAGTCCGTTTAGGATGCTCTAACCAAATTGCCACAGACTGGGTGACTTATAAACCACAGACGTTTATTTCTCACAGTCCTGGAGGCTGAAAGTCCCAGATCAAGACACTGGCAGATTCAGTGTCTGGTGTCACAGCTGAAGGGAGAGGAGGATCCAAGGCAGGTGCTCCCAGCCCAGGTTTTGGAAGCACTCGATGACGCTGCAGCAGTTAGAGAAAATCACAGGTCTGGGCTGCAGGTTGGGCGGCCAGGCCTCAGCCATCTATCTCCTTTCCTGAGATCCGCACATCCCTCGCTCCCCTGGGCTCATGCCCAAAACGAACCCTCCCTGGGGAGATGGTGCAGCATGAGCCTCACTCCCAATGCCCTGAAAAGGGAAGCAACTCGGTCTCTGTCTCGGCCACCGTGTTTCCTGCTAGCTGTATCATAAATGCATTGCTGATGCAAACAAGGAACAATCCCGACCCATCAGTACTTCTGGACCTGGCCTTCTGTGATGTTCCTTAGCGCCCACCTTAGTTGGGCATCTGACAAGGTGCCGGTAAATGGGATGTATGGGACATTCTGGGCCCAGCTTCAGGGGGTCCTCATCCTTACTCATCTATATTTATAGAGCAAATTTACATACCCTATCTCCTTTGGGCCCCACGCAATCCTGCAGTGGGAGCCAGGGGCGTAGGAATCACTTCACTGTAAAGATAAGCGACCATGGTTCCAAGACTCTCTGTGACTTGCCCAGGGCCACTGGTTCCCTCCGGCTGAGAGTGGTCCCTCTGCCTGGGTCTGCTGGCATCACCCAGGACTCCTGCCTCTTGAAGCAAGCCTGCCCACAAAGGCAGCATTTCCCAGTGTCTTCAAGAAAGCCTCCGCTTTTCTTTTCTCTTCCCGAGTGACCTCGAGGTCTGTCGAATTCCTGTTTCTGCAGAGAGCTGTAACCATTCCTCATTTCCATATTCTTTGCTGTGCTCCTGGCCAGGATGAGATGCTCTTTCTTTTTTTCTTGTTGGTTTTATGAGAATTTCTTTTAGTGATGTTAGACTTCAAAGGAAGCCTCCATTATAAAGCTCATGACCAGACTCATATTTGTGATTCTTTCTCTTTCCTGCGGGAATAGGACGGTGGTGCTAACACATGTCTCATCTCCCCTTGACATTCAGTCTCTTTTAAGTGATTTAACAAAGCCCCCTCACTTTCTCTTTCGGGTCCTAAAATACTGTGTCAGGAATCAACAGCTGCCTTCCCAGCCAAGAAGCTGAGCTCCCGATGACTCCATTCGTCACCGTGGTCTCGAGCCCCCTAATCTCTGTGCTCCCGGCCTCGTGTCAGCACTCCGTTCCCCTCACACGTCTGGCTTTCCTCAGTAACTTGCTAAATGGCCCTGTTCTCACTAAGTCACTGAAACCCTGGCCACAAGGCGGGTGAAGCGAGATTTAATTGAATCCTTTAGCAATGATTCACAGAACAAAGCCTGACTGTCTGACCTGGAAACCACACAGTGGGGAGTTTAGAAACTGTCAGCGTAGTCAAAACAACGTTCCTGGTTCAGCCATTGATTGAAGTTCAAAGGAACAAAGATGTAAGTCAGAGCCTTGTAATGACAAGGGCGGTCCAAAGAAATACACTTACCTGGGCATGAAGCCTTCTGGGGCGAGGCTTCCCAGACTTTAAATCTTGTTAGTTACAGGGAACTGGCTCCAGGGGCAGCGTGGCCTCCTGTAAGAAGCTTCCCAGCTGAGTAGTGAAAAGCGAAGAGGTCAGGGTTAGGGGACTGTGTTAGTTTCTTAGAGCCGCCGTAACAAATGACCACAAATGGGGTGATGTAAAACACCAAAAATGTATTGTCTCACAGTTCTAAAGACTAGAAGTCCAAAAGCAGGGTGTCAGCAGCACAATGCTCCCTCCTAAGCCTCCTTCTTTGCTTCTGATGGCTCCCAGGAATCCTTAACATTCTTTGGATTGCGGCTGCGTCACCCCAATTTCTGCCACTGTCTTCACATGACGTTCTCCCTGTGTATCTCTGCGTGTCTTCTCTTCTTGCAAGGAGACCAGACGTTAGATTTAGAGCCCACTCTAATCTGGTGTGACCTCCTTTTAATTTAAACTAATGACATCTACAAAGACCTCATTTTCAAATAAGATCACATTCTGAGGTTCCGAGTATACATGAATATTTGGGGGGCACTACAGGGACCAAAACCCATGTGCTATATCCCAAACATCACCCCTGGATTTGGAACCTCCTTCACAGACTGAAATCTTGTACATAATGTTGAATCTTTTTTTTTTTTTTTAATTGGGGAGCAGTGTTTTTCCAGGACTCATCAGCTCCAAGTCAATTCGTTGTTTTTTCTGTTTGTTGTTTTTCAATCTAGTTGTGGAGGGCACAGCTCAGTTCCAAGTCACATTGTTTTTTTTTCAGTCTAGTTGTGGAGGGTGCAGCTCACTGGCCCATGTGAGAATTGAACCACTAACCTGGGTGTTATGAGCACTGTGCTCTAACCACTGAGCCAACCGGCCGTCCCATAATCTTGAATCTTGACCTTTCAACTTTCATGTTTGAGAAAACAAAGGGGGCCAGTCTGTGAGACATGACGGGGCATGGTTTGATGGAAAAAGCATTGAGTGTTAATGTGGAAAAATCAAGAAGGTGGAACAATGGGCAGCATCCAAGGACATAAATTATCAGTTTAAGGAGTCTGGTCAAAGAGCAATATCCCAGATAGACGCATTTCTCTAAAACCATTTCTTACACCTAAAGCCACATCATCAGAGAAGGAAATGTTGATTGCAGTAAAACACTTATAATAATGTCATACAGGATAATATATGACTCAATAAGATAGGTGTTTACCCTAGACATAAAAGTCTCTGTCCACGTGTGAGAAAGCAAGATAAGTTCATGGAAGAAGGTGGAAGGAACCCCCATACGGTGTCCCAAGGACCCCCTCCAACTTTTGGAGAAGAGACCAGGATGGGAGGTGGGGCGCAATTAGCTTTAGAATGTTTCAATGATCACAATAGGTTAATAGCTTTCAGAGCAAAAATGGTACCGTCTTTGAGCCCTCACATCCCAGAATGTTCCTCCCTTCTCAGCTTCTACTCCTTCCCATCTACCATCCACACGCCTCCTGACTGCATTTGCTGCCCTCATGGTAACTGCAGATGCCTCTGGCTACTTCCGCTCTCAAGCCAGTCAGCACCTTGATGATTGTTGTCCCGCCATGTTGGGCTTGACACTAGGCTCCCTAATTCCATGGAGGTCTCACCTGCAGCCTCTAATTCCCCACTCGCATCAACCCTATTGCAAGACGCTGTGATTGGACCATGGAGAAATGAGAGTCATTCAACCTAATACTCATATGAAATCCCTTCTACCTCTCAGCAGGGTTCTGAGTTCCTTATCTGTCATTTAGTCACACAGCGTGACTGTTGCCTCCCTGTATAAACCCCACAACTTAGTTTCTCTACTTTCACTCCATCTTCTAAGTATTGTTGGAATCACAAAAGCACTTCAACACAAGTTTTTTTATTCCAACTCATGCACTCAATACTCAATTTGTCCATGAAAAATGCCCTACTGTGTGCTATCTTTGGGGTTATTCCAAACCTGACTTCCATTCTAGGCAGCCTCTCCTCTGGGAAGATCCTCCCACCTCTGTGTTTTTGAAAAGGATAGTGAGTTCCGAAGAAAGTACCTGTTAACTTCCCTCCTTCCCACAACTTGGCTTGATGTGCCTTTCCTCCAAGGTAGGGTTTCTGGGTGGGAATTCCTGCCCATTCTTGAGAATTCTTTTCACTTTTCTGTTCCCGAATCCCAAGAAAAATTGGTCGGGAAATCAGGAAAATCGACTCCTGGAACCCAGGTGGTTGGTAGTAGCGGCCATCACTTTAGGGAAACAATTCATTGTGGAGAACAATAAACAATTTATATCTCAGGATTCGGGAATGGGAAAGTGAAAAAATTCCTGAGAATGGGTGGGAATTCCCGCCCGGAAACCCTACTCAGAGGAGTATTGTATTTTCTCCACTCCTTCCCAGAGACATGGCAGTTAACTGTGCTCCCCCACTCGAACCATCCTGCTTCCTCCAGAACTGCTACATCAACTCTTCATTTGCTTCTCTTCCTTTTCTGCTCTCCTCCTCTCTTGGTCTCTCTCCACCTGCTGGGCATTCGCTTGTCTTAAAATACCCTCTTTATTCTGCCATCCTTGAAAACTACCACCTTAATTCTCCTCTGCCTTTTGCAAATCATTTTAATGGGCTGCAAACCATCTTTCCCCCATAGCACACCAAAGAGTTGGAACCTTGTGATGGTCTCCTCCACAGATTAGTTACATGGCAGAGTATGCATAATTCTGGGATTCTTAATAAATGCTTACTTTTTTCCTGCTCTCATGTGGGACATTCTGGTGTACAATGACATAGTAAGATTGAGCCACTTTGTTAACTTCTTTGATACTCTAGAGCCTATAGTCTAGACCATCTCATCCTTTGGAAAAAAAATGGTCCCACCTCTTGGCCCTCCTTTTTCACACTGTGTTGATTTCTTATCTTTCCTCTTATTACTACTGTTTCCATAGCTCCATCTGTGTCTACTCTCTCTCTCTTCCTTATCCCAAATGTGTTCTAGACCCTGTCCTAGACTCTCTTCTCTTTCCAGTCCACCTTTTCCCCTTCGGGACACTCCCTACTCTTGCCTTGAACACCATGGGCCCATGACTAGCCACTCTGGCCCTCCAGGCAACCCCATCTCTGAGTCTTGACCTTGGTTTCAGTTGACTCCTGAATACATCCATCAGGATGTCGCCCCAAGGAACCTTGAGGCAGATGTGTCCCAAATTGAATTTGTCATCTTCTTCTCAGACTTTCCAACTGTCCTATTTCAGGCAAAGGTACCTGACCCTAGGCTGCCTGCCCTGACCTCCATCCCAGGCAGCCTCTCCTCTGGGAAGATCCACCCCCTCCTTAGTCACCAGGGTTAAAACTTCAGAATTGACTTTGATGTCCTCACCGTCCCCTCTCCCCTCCACAACCAACCACTACATAGCTAAGTTCTGGCTGCCCCACCTCCACAATATTTCTAAAACCCATCCCTAGCTCTCTAAGAACCAAGTTCGTTGTAGGCCCAGCATACCAGAGAGACTGTGAATGAGATCAGATAGTCAAAAGATTGTATATATCTTTGCCATTTAATATAATTAGAATTCTTTTTACACCCAGAGGGCATGTGGCATGCTATTAGATGTTTTCATAACGAAAGAATCTTACCTGTTGATAGCAACCTATCAGAAAGGGAAAGCTATTTATTACTACTAGGAGTAAATGTAATTTAGTATTTCTCATAAGTAGTAGCAATATTAAATTTAAGTAGCTTTTATTCTACCCCTATTTGTGAAAGTCTATCAAGAGGTTTGAAGAAGTAAAGGCCATTGTTTCTGGAAAGAATGACTCACTCATCATTTTGGCTGAGCGCTTCCTATGATTCATACCGCCACTAGGGCTTCTCCTGCCCAACCTTCCTAGAAGCCATATTGAAAGACAAGACAGACGGCAGCGGTGTGATTCGCAATGTCCAATAAGGCCTTAATCCTCCAGAAATTGTACTCCATGTACTTGCTGGTTAACAACACTGATATTTAGTGCCTCTGCCTGTGCCGCCTAACCAGCGCCTCCGGTGAGAAAACCACAGAGGATGCAGACCTCCTGCCCATTCACTTGGGACACAGTACAGTGCAGCAGACTTCAGCAGCAGGCCAGCCTGCCTTCAAATCTGGGCTCTAACAGCTCTTGCTTCTGAGTTCTTGGAGGATGGCTTCACTTCCATTAGTTCATGTCTTATTTTTAAAAATAGAGATAATAATATCACAAGTTTTTCACGAGGCTAGATTTTTTGTTTAACCATAAAGAAAAAATTGACAACTAGGCTGAGAATCTAGTGGACGGTAGCTTTCCCTACCCAATCTCTCTCTCTCTCTCTCTCTCTCTCTCTCTCTCTCTCTCTCTCTCTCTCTCTCTCTCTCTCTCTGTCTCTCTCTCTCTCTCTCTCTCTCTCCTCTCTCTCCTCTCTCTCCTCTCTCTCCTCTCTCTCCTCTCTCTACTCTCTCTCCCGTCTCTCTCTCCCTCTCTCTCTGTGTCACACACACACGCAAACACACACACTTGCATCTTCTGACTTCATAACTGAGCCTTGGGCTGACCTGGGACCTTTGTAAGAGCTACACCTCCATCAACAGTAAACCTTCATTTTACTTAACATCTAATATCAGTGGTAGTTCCATGAGTAGACTGGATTTAAATGTCTGTCCCTAGAAGAGTTCTCTATACCTTGTATGTGGCAAAAGATACTTTTTAAATCCTTGGTAGGAGAGGGGACAGCAATTTATAGTTATAATAACAATTCAAGCAGGTAAGCACTGATAAAGGAATGGAGCAAGGCACTTAATGATTGCGGGACACAATGACTCACCTTCTGCCTGTGTGTCTGCCTTCAGCATGGCACATAGTCACGGCATGCCCAGCTAACTGTCGGCGTTGAATACTTCAGCCTTGCTTCATAGCTACATGTTCAGCAGCTATTCTAGGACCCATCCTTTCAGGCTGTTCAAGCATCAGCCCCATGTAAAGAAAAGAAATTTGAGTTGGGGACTCCTGCTGCACTGATGGCAATAATACACAAAAACAAAACAAAACAAAACAAAACAAAACAAAAAAACCGGGTCTCAGAATTATTTAGTTGCTAAGGAAACAGACACAGCCACTGTGAAACTTAAACCCAGATTAGTATGGTGGTTAGGCACATCTAAATGATCAGGCCAAATGAATCAAATGAGTTATCAAATAAAATCAACTGCGAAAAATCAGTTATTAATACAGCAGGAAATAATATTCTTCTGAGTTTGATGGTTCATATGGATCTAAATATTTATAAAATCTAGTCATTATTAAATCCATAAATAATGCAATGATAGGTATCCAATTAACAATTAAATTGTTTTAGGCTCTCAAATAAACTTCCAAGAAGAAAATAAATCCATTCCTGGGTGAGCTAAGATGATCCATGCAAAATCTATTCATTGGTGCTTGGTTCAAGGATGCCATCTTTTTATTGGTTTGTTTTTTTATTGTTGTTTAATAGGAAATTTGAATAGTGCTATTATCGGTTTTCATTCCAGTTTTCACTGGAAAATCAGAAGAGTGTTAGCATGTCTCAGTTATCCTAAACACCAAGATATTTGTCATTTTGTCACCACCAGAATTAAATATGTGGCCTGGGTTTGCGTGACCAGAACAGGGACCACAAGAGGAAGCAAGTATTTATTTGTTTTTTTCCACATCAGACTGGTGTAGAAGTCAAAGGATTCAAAACTCACTCCCCAAGGAATGTTAGTAAAGCAACTTTCTCGTATTTAGATCCTCAGCTGCTGTTGATCTTAACAGGGGCCTTTCCACAAACTCGCCATCTTCCTCTTTGATATTCTAGCCTCTTAATCATTGTAAGTCAACAATTCATAACTGACAGTTTTGCTGATAAAGTACCTTTATAATGATAGACTTGGTGTTTAAATTTCCGCCTACGTCTTCTCTAAGTTGGTGACCTAATTGCAGCTGATTCTTCCAGTAGAAATACTCACTTGTTAACCTCAAGTTATTTCTGGGCACCGCTGAAATAAAACAAATTGCCTTTTAAGCTTATGAGTCCAGATTCTGTGTCTTATTTTCCATTTCTTCTTGTCCGTTTTTCCATGTAGGTTTTATCTGCTACCTATAAACCCTGAAAAACAAATTATTCCATTCAAATCTTTGGAAAGGGCTGTTTGCTGGCACAAAATCACATTGTCTGATGCTTTTTCTTGTTCTGAATTTCTGGAAGGGAAATCCTTCTTATGAAGAGTCTTAACTTTCCATCAGTAATGAGGAAAACTGTTTCTCTTGGGAGAGTGGAGGTAGCTTTATAAGAAAAAACTCAGCAGAAATAAAAATCCACATAACCGATTTTTAAGCCGAGTCTGTTTTTTCACTGATGTTGATCTCTATTCTGCCTGTGAGATGGGAATGAATGAAGAGGGGCATTGGAAACTGTGTCAGGCTGAACAGTACAGCACACTTTGAAAATTATTGTTTCAATTGTGTGCTACTTAAATGCCACCCTTATAACTTGAAATAATATACCCACCTCCTCATGTCTTCACAGGCAGAGTCTCCCATTGCCGGTCTTTGTATGGCTCGGGACAGTGCCTGCTATATTTGGGGTGACCATGCTGGTCTGGCGTATGCCCAGTGTCCAAGTGCAGTTTTTAATTATTGAGAACCCCTCCATTCAAGCTGAAAAGTATCCTACTTAAAAGCGATCAAAAATTAGATGATCCCTTCCTTTGTGGGACTTCCCCTAGGAGCTTGCAAGATGCGTTATTGGCTAACTGGTTTCAGAGAACTTAGTCCATTGTTCATATGGAGAGACTTAGACCCAGTGGGGTTCAACGATGGCTTCTCAGTGACAAAGCCAGGATCAAAGTCATAATAGCAGGTCTTTCTACAGCACTTACTGTCAAGCCAGACACTCTTCTAAGTTCCTTCGTACATTGACTCATTTAACCTTTACAGCAGCCTGTGGGGTGGGTGTTATTTTCCCATTACAGCAAGTAGCATGCCCCAGGCCATGCACTAGCAGGGGGCAGAGCTGCACTTGGAGCTGGGAAACCTGGTTTTTGTCTCTGGGGACCTCACTGTGTCACACGCCTTGAAGAGCCAGCACTTCTGACTCTTGGTCCTACCCTTTGCTCTATATCATGTTGCTTTTGGACCAAGTTGAGAAAAGCTTGTTAGTGAAAATATAGCCCAACTTTTCAAAGCTTTTATTTTTATAGTAGTACTAGGAATATCATCGAAGTACTACCAGATGCACTGAAAAAACAAATAAGGCTTAAAAACAGATATGACATAGACTTCGTAATATATATGTTTTCAGGGAAGATAATCAAAATATTTATCAACACAGACAGCACAGGTGACAACCATTCAGAAAGGGAGGCAGCCAGAAAATGACCAATATGGCCATCCCAGATAGACCGTTGAAATATCAGTCTGGTGTTTTTCATATCAGGATTTATTTGTCAAGACCTACCTAAATAAGACCATAAGCCCCTCCAAATCATATACGTGCCTGTATAATTCCTTTGTAGAGCACCTGGCAAACACCCGTGGGAAGATTTTTCTTAGTAAATATTGTTTGACGATGATTATAGAGACAGCTTGTATCTGAGTTGCCAACGTATGAAAAAAAGACATTGGCCATAAAGACTGTGACTTACAGGAAAAATTTAAGAGGGTTTACAGTATATAAAGCTTGGAGCATATGTTTAAGAGCAAAGCCAAATCCAGAGAGAATCTTTCTCTCATTCCACAGGCTGTGTGGGTCGCAGGTGGTATTCCGGAAGTCAGGCATGAGAATATATGCAGTGTCCTTAACCTTCGGTCCCAATCAGTCATGCATGGCTGGAGCCTTCAGTGCTCAGAGCCCACTGGAGAGAGTAGACATCACAACGGAGCTTTACTTTCTCCAACTCAAGGGAGAACAGTCTGTCTCCTAAAAGACACTAGGAGCCTACCTGGCCCAGGATGAATAAAGGTGTTGTTTTTGTCTAAGAACTCTGGCAGGGGAGACTCCACAGCTACCTAGAATCTCCTTTTTGCATCCAGGTAGCTTAGGAAGACATGCCTTGGTATCAGAAAAGGGAACCTTCGATTATACAGAGGTTTAAATAATAAGGCAGACCATAGTTTATCAGCAGAACTGGCAGAAACATCAGACAATCCCTTAATTACCCTGTACAGCTGTTCTCAAATACGGGAATTTCCTTGCCCCGATCTGGCTCACAGAATGAGCACCAAATGTTGAAAAGTTTAGTGCTTCTTAACCAGGAAACACACAGCTATGAAATATGTGAAGCTGTGGTAGACAAGTCAAAAAAAAAAAAAAAAAAAAAAAAAAAAAGTGAATCTTATTATTTCAGTAAAAAAATAGAATCCTTAAGTTTGACAATATTTTTTGCTCCTGGGAAAGTACAAATAACACATCAAAACTAGGCTTTTTGTTTGAGAACAGTGAAAAGGAAAGAAATGGTTATGTCTTTTCTTCTTTGTAAAACAGCATTTCCATTTATTTCCCCTATGAGGACCATCGAAATTTGAGTTCTATAGAAAACTAACCTAGAAGCAGCGCCCCCATACTGATCAATGGAAAGTAAGTCATCGTTGTAGAATTTTGCTCATTGTACAGAAAGCACTCTGTTCAGTGAAGACACTGGATATTTTCCCCATTGGCCCATGGACCCATAGAACACGATGAAGTAAATGGGGAAGCAGTTATTCCCCTTCCATAGCTACAGGTTATCGGAGGAGGATGTGGGGTCAAAGATGGAGGCAGCTGTCAGGACTCTAGCATCTCCATACATCCCACACACAGGTTTATAACGAAGTGACACTCCTGCGTGCTTTCAAGGTCCAGACATCTCTGTGGCAGCAGCTTCTATGCGTGAAGTTACACGTAATCCGATCCAGATTAAATACCTGCACATCCCACTTCCATGTGCATGAGTCGTGATGAAAGCTCAAAGACGTTACAATCAGCCACCTATCTCTGCCAAAGGTAGGAGGTTATAGAGTTAGACATGGTAAACTATCAAATTGGAGTTTTGACTGATAAGATCGTGTCTTAAAATGGTTTGACCAAAGTTAGATTTTATAAATGTATCAAACTGCTCAGTACTGTAGCCTTCCCCTTTACCCACTGAGGGTATGTTCTAAGACCCCCATTGGATGCCTGAAACCACAGGTAGCACTGAACCCTATGTATACTGTTTTTTCCTATGCATGCATACTTAGAATAAAAGTTTAACTTATAAATTAGGCCCAGTAAGAGATTAACAACAATAATTTATAATAAAATAGAACAATTATAACAATAAAATCAGAGTCACTTGAACCCAAGCACTGTGAGACTGGGAGAGTCGACCTGATAACTGAGAGGGCTACCAAGTGACGAACAGGTAGGGAGTGTATACGGAATGGATACACTGAACAAAGGGATGAGTCACGTCCTAGGCAGGACAGAGGGACGGCAGAAGATTTTTGTCATACTACCCAGAATGACATGCAATTGAAAACTTATGAATTGTTTATTTCTGGAATTTTCTATTTAATATTTTTGAACTATGGTTGATCATGGGTAACTGAAACGATGGAAAGTGAAACTGAGGATAAGGAGACACTACTGTACTTAAATCCATAGCCCAAGCCCAGTGAACCAACGTAATCCCCCAAGGGATAGTTTTTGGAAGCTTTTGAAAGAAATAGGCGTCCTCTAAATGAAAGACCATTGAAAAATAATAACACTGTCACCAATTATTATTATGTTGGCTCAAAATGTCCATTCCTGGGAAAGATGACCAGTTGATCTTTGGGAATAGTTGGTGACTCATCACCACATACAGCCCTGTTAATTTTCTAATTTTTCCATTTTAAAGATGAAATGGATAGATTTGATTGAAAAAAATCAAGAAGTCTTCAAACAATCGCCACATTCAGTTAAAAAAAAAAAAGAAAGAACTATATGTTCAACTACTTTGATCTTTTAAATTATCAATGTTTGCTTTTTGATTATTTTAATGGAGGTTAGTCCAAGGAATG
Source organism: Rhinolophus sinicus (assembly GCF_057876585.1). Classification (NCBI taxonomy): domain Eukaryota; kingdom Metazoa; phylum Chordata; class Mammalia; order Chiroptera; family Rhinolophidae; genus Rhinolophus; species Rhinolophus sinicus. The sequence goes on from NC_142517.1 coordinate 8,684,589, forward strand.
TCCATCTAGTTGGTTAAAAGGAATATTTTCACGGCTATCATTTAAAGGAACGTTACCTGTATAAGTGAGGCAGGTTGGAGAAGCAGTGTACTTCCCAGGCTTCCCAAGTGTATTCCATTGATGATCCTATTCATGTAGTGTTTCGTGGGATCTGCATATAGCATTTTCTTGACTTTTCTACTGCCATCACTTGGCAGAATGAACAGGGAAAAAAATTATTTTAGAGAAAGAACTGCTAGCCAGAGGGAAATGTAATCAACCAACATGTGACTGACCATGATGCTCTACCAAGATTGCCCTCCCCATTAGTTCTCTGGGTTCTCTATTTGATATTTGCATCTAACCTTTCAGGTGGCATCTCTAGTAATTGTCAGCCTGTTGGGCTTGGAGATTTTGTCTGTTCTCCCTTCTGTGATACAGACTTCACCAGACATTAGAGCTTCCACTGTGTTCATCAAAATCACATGCCAAAGCAAGCTTGGGTCTGTATCATATATTCCCAATGGGGGCGATATTGTGCCAAAGGGAACAAAAATTGGTGGTGAGGGGGTGGGGAAGTAAAAAACATGTTAGCTATCACAATGGCTTATAGCCCTCCAAAACTCAATCCCACCTGACAAAAATCGTATCCCTTAGTATTGCATTTCTCCCATTAGGGAGAATTTAAATTTAATTTAGTTTTTTTCTCCCCCCTGGGTCAAGGGACAGAGGAATGACAGCAACAACAAAAGAAGCTCATATATTTGCACAAATTTTTCAATTTAAGAAAGTAGGGAGTTGATAGTATATTCATACAAGATATGTGCTAACAAATTCTAACTTCAAAATTCAAGCAGGAGATTGATATTGTTCTATAATTTCAAGTATATCTTATTTTGAGCTCAAATTGTACAAGGACGATTAGTTTTTCCTTGGTGATTTTTTTTTTAAAAGCCAGTGACTGCTTTTTTTTTTTCTTTTTTTTTTTTTTTTAACCTCATCTGGATTTTCAATGAGACACAAGCAACTTTAGAGTTAAAGCCTAGGCTTTTGCTTGCATTTTGCCCTGAGTTTATCAAATGTCAACTGAAAAATATTCATTGGCTTTCCTCTTCAGGTAGAATACAACTCAATGGCCATAAAACCAAAACCCTCCAAGATTTAGTACCAAACTCTCTTTCCAAAGTTACTTTTCTCAGCTCTTCTTTATAAACTACACTCCAACAAATAAACCTCTCACTTCTGTGCCTTACCTACCCTGTTTCCCTTCCTCCCTACCAACTCCATGCCCAACTGTTCTTCAGTGTCCCAAATGTCCCTGTGTTCACAAAGATTGTTGCCCAGCTCTATGGAAATAGAATTGACATATTACATTGTGTGAGTCTAAGGTGGACAAATGGAAGCGATCTTTCCTCTCTTCTAGACTCATACAACTTGGCATCTGGACTACTCTTATGACACTCAGCACTTTCCACTACATAGTATGACTTTAAGTATATATTTTGGCTCCTTCTCCAAGTTAAAAGCTCTTGAAGGGCAAAACTTTGGACTGATTTCTAGGCAACTAGACACTAGAACTAGAAAGCGTGTTAAATTCCTGCATACGTAATGTCACAGTCTGTTGCTTAAAATGTTTCCCCAAAAAGTTTCAGTGGCCTAAAAAATAACCAGCTATGTTAATGGATCTATTAGGGGGGGAAAAAGAGCAAAATAGGCTTTGCTGTTTTTGTATAGTGCCAATAATTCTGTTTCTTTAAAAAGTAAAAAAATAAAAATCCCAGAAAACTATTTAGAGCACAGAAGAGCCTTTCCAGAAGGGATGTTGAAAGAAAACAGGATCTGACAGTAACCTAGGAGGGTGCTGTGGCCCTTACAAAACTAATGCTGTCTTCATATGCACCAGATTTTATGCCAACTTCGTTTTATTCATTGTGCACCCTTCATCTGAACCCCAGATTTTAGGATTGGGAAACAGAACCAAGTGGAACATGAAACACAAAACAAGATCCAGCCAAACACAATGAGCTCTCTCTGGCTTCAAGTCAAAACTTGGCTGAACCACAAAGCTTCACCTGGTTTTGAGTAAAAACCACACTGAACCACCATTTTTTTTCATGGTTTCGGTTTGAAAATGGGGTTTCATGCAAAGCATGCCCTAGTTTCAGAACAGTTCCTTGGCAGAGCATGGGCAAGTCTTTAATGTGGACTGTGCCTTGTGTGTAACCCCAGTAAGTCAGCATGGAGGTGAGGACTTCTTGTTCTGCCCTCAGAAGGTCCAGTTTTTGAGCAATCTTGTTCACCTGATCATGAAGATGGCTGAAAACCATCAGGCATATTAATAAGAAATGCAATCAACTTGAACTTATTTGTTGCAAAAACAGAGAAGAGAGTTTTGAAAGGAATAAATCAAAAAAGAGCTAGGATGGTCTAAAACATGGCCAAAAGCTCTATCTATGTATGGAGGCAAAGGAGAGATTTAAAGCGATTCTTAGGATAATCTGGGCCAAATTTCCCATTCACTGGAAAATCTGAGATAATAAATGAAGACAAAGTGGCTACATGAAGACATAGAATGAAACCACTCAATTTTCCCCTCCTTGGAAGGAGGTTAAAATCCTCCTTAAAATAGTGTGCCATGAGCCATTTGCCCTGGGTGGTGATGGCATTTGGAAATAGACTCTAATACAAAGAAACACCAAGCTGAGTTTTCCATGACATGATGGGAAACCACCATTGTTTTCTTGGTAAACTAAACTAGTACTAGGATTTATAAGAGGATTAGAATAACGAACACATAGAAGAATGGGTGGTATCTGTAATAAAACATTTATTACATCAATAACTGCAAAATTTAAAAGATTAACAATAAGACAAAATAAGTGGCTTGCTAAAAATAGCTTATATCTGTGAAATACTGTAAAATTAACACACAAAAATGTCCCACACGTGACCACACTGGATTTCCAAAAAGCACCCCCATGAACTTATCAGGGCAGGTCCTGGAGAGATGACATGACTTACCCAACCTAGGTCTGGATGCCAGTAAACTGCACAGATTTGATTTTTCCTCAGTTATCTCCATCCAGAGGACAAAAATATATCCTCTGCATGATTTCTGTTCAGCAAGGAAGACGAGCAAATGATGACGGTAGTGAAGGCCCCTCACCACCAACTGAAAGGGAGCTCTTCCTCATCCCGCAGAACCGATCGATGCAGAATCCCAAAGCACTTTTTCCTTTAAGTAGAAAGTCGCACCTCACTTACCCACTATAGGATAGTCTATAGTAAATAAACTGAACATACAAATATCTCACTTACACAAAAGATCAATCAAGAGTGATCATTTATTTTTGACAGGCTTCACAATGGAATTCTATCAAATAGCAAATGTCTTTAGTGATGGTGAAACATGATTCATTTCACCAATCACCAAGCAAAAATTTCATTTACCTATAATTTTAGGGAACACAAGATTGCTTTTGGTAATTTTTGTGTTTGCTTTTTAGGCCAATGCATATTACAAATTTCTTTAGGTAGGTAATAAGCAAGTGGATAAATGGGCCAGCAGATAGAATCAATTTTCACTTCCAAAGATTCTTTGGTGCAGAGCTTAGTAAAAACTTCTATTTATTTAATTACCATGGAATTAGATGTTTGGCTATAGAATATTTATGTGGAGGCAGAAACCAAATAGACATATCCCTAGATAAAAAATATTAATTCCAGACCCCAGGGGTCACTATTGGGCTCGCTATTTCAATATTTTATGAATCATTTGGAAGTTGGAGTAGTCGGCAATGAAATTTCCAGTTTTTCTAGTGAGAATGAGCTTACCCAGGTATCATATAAATGAAATCAACTACATAAAGATCTGGGTACTAGACATAGAAATGCCACACAAACTTAAGTTTTGGCCTATGATTGTGTTTAGATGAAATTCTTCTAAACTATATTTAGAAAATTGTGGTCTCAAAGTGATCAGTTATAACCCTACAAAGGTCCATTAATATTGTCCCAGAGAGTGTTCTTCCAGTGGAGACATCAGGGCAATGTACTGCTCCATCCAAGCAGGCCACAGAAATCCTTTATAAGGAGCTGGTGAACCACACAATATGTTGTTATGCTTGTTCTGTGAAATATGTGGTGCTTGAGGTTTGATTGTTGCAATTCATGGGCCTCATAGAATAATCATTTCTCCCTCTGCTGATCTGCTTGAGTTTACCTCCGTATCTATCATCCTTTCACTGACCTAACTACTTCCTACTTTCTGGTTGGTTATACATGTACCTTCTTCTTCAACTCAGTGAAGGCAAGATATGCCCCTTCTTCTTTGGCAAAGACCTGTTCATAGTATGTATACCATATATAATGGGTGACAGAAGGATGGATGGATAAGCGGATGGATGGATGGATGGATGGATGGATGGATGGATGGATGATGAAGGGTAGATGATAGATGATAAATGTGTGGTAGGTGGAAGGAAGTATAACAAAAATTTTAAATGTGCCTAGAAAGTGACTAAAGTGACCAAGACAATAGACATTTTCTTAAGGTCAAAGAATGATCACTCTTTAAACTATAATGATTACAAGAAAAGGATAAAATTAACAAAGTTCCAAATGTTTAGCTTTCCCTGAATTCTCCTTATTGATCTATTATCTAGAAATGAATTAAGAGAAATTAAAGAATTTCAACTTACATGCCCCATCTTTTAAGGTCAGAGTCTTGATTGGAACCTATTATGTGTTCCATAAATTTTTCTGTGGTGAACGAAACTGACCCAACACTGTATTTCTTCAGAACTCTTGGGACTTTAGTACTATGTTAACGAGTCAGTTTAAACTGTGGACAAATAACACTGTGTAGTGTCTATGTTCTTCAACTGCTCCTAGCCTCAGTTTCCTCATGGGTACAGTTGGGGTAGATATATAATACCTTCCTCACCTGAAAGGATTATGAAGATCAAATGGGTTATATATGTAAAACCCTTAGTCTACAAACAGCTGTTAAGCGGCTGAGCCAGTATTGAAATCCAGAATTACCTAACTCGTGAGACTCCTTTTTTTTTCACTTTTTATTTTGAAATGACTTGAACGTACAGGAAAGTTGCAAGAGTAATACAGAGAACTTCTGTATACTTCACCCAGATTGACCAATTGTTCACATCTTGCTACATGAGCTCATGTTTTTCATCAGTGTGTTTTGGGGTCTTTAATAGTCTGCAAAATAGGCACAAGAATGGGTGTTTACCTCAGAGGGTCACTGTGAGGATCAAATGAGTTTGCGGATGTTAAAAATAACACACATCAGTGAACAGCTGCAGCAAAGCCTCAGCAGGACCCCTGACCAACTTAGGAGCCCAGTATCGGGGCAAAGGAGGAAGTGAGCCTCTCCTCCAGGGTGAAGGGAAACGGGAGCTGGAACGACCCAGTAAAGAGGTGACCTCTGCAGTCAGTGTTTAAACGCCCAGCCAGCCAGGATCAGAACAAAACCATGATTTCCATGTTCCGCCACCTTGTCTTCTCCCAGAAAAAGGGCTGAATTTGAAAAATCTCTAAAGAATATTAACTGATTTAATTTGCAAAAGTGAGTGCCGCTCTGCCCAGCCTAACTCCACGGCCGTTAATGGAGCCGGGGTCATCCACGCGGCTTCCAAAACTTGTTAAGAAGAGTAGAACACCCTTCTGCCAGAATTCCTCACAAAGCCCCAGCCCTGGCGTGGAGGTCACCGTCTCCCAGTTCTTATCACCATTCCCGGAAGAGAGCAGTGACCTTTCTAAAACAGCTATTTCATTTAGCTGCACAAAGCCAAAGCCTTGTCCGAGGGCATGAAAAACACTTCAATACCGTATGTAGCCCACAGAAACTAGCTCCATACGTAACAGAGTGTGTTCTTCGAGTAATTCTCTCGGGAGGCAAACCATAACGGCTCCAAGTTCACGTCTGCCATCCAGGCCTTCGCGGTCATGGAGAACACGCATGGCCACCGCAGGCAACGTCAAATACCAGAACAGATATGATCCATACCTTGTAAAAAGTTCTGTAGCACATAAAAACAACCCTGAAGATGATCGATTTTGCCAAGTAAGCGTGACACAAGCCTTTTGTCCTTCTTTCAGTTCTCATTCTTCTTTTGACTTATTTGTGGAAAGTTATAATTAGATTGTGCTTTGCCTTTTTTTTTTTTTTCTGTAACTGATAAAGCACCGTAAATCCTGGACCTCATCCATGAGTGCAGTCACTTATGAATTTTGCTATTTTTTGCACATTGCACCATATGCGGGCCCGGCTGAGAGGCATGGTTCCGTATTCCTGGCATGCAGGAGAGTCACTGAGAGATATCATATGGTCTCCTGGCAGAAGTACAAAGTGCCTCTTGCTGTTTGATCTACTGTCTTAAACTTAAATGCAAAATCTGATAATTGGGTCAGGCAGGAGAAGAAACTGAGCAGTAAAGTTCTTTTCATTTCCTTTTGCTATTTCTTCACGTTTCATCTTTTCTTCCTTTTTTGCCTTCTCTTTCTCCCGTCTCCCTCTCCCTTTTTGTTCTCAGCCCCCGAAGGAGGCAGACTGCTTGTGAGTGGAATGGATTTGATGAGGAGGTGGGCTTATGTCTGGAAAACCTGTCAGAGGGTCTCCAGTTACCTCCATCAGCTCCTTGCTTGACATACATTAGATTTTTGCTCCATTAGCGACAGTCCTGGATAACCATCTTGAGCTTAGCAAAAGCCAAAGTCATGGCTGGGTTTACTTGTTTAGAAATATTACTGCCTTCCCAGACGTGGATTTGTCTAATGTGAAAGGAATTCATCGTAGTCTCTCTGGTGTAGGGCATGAAGCAGACAGAGGCTTGTACTTCAAAGGGCACAAGAGATAAATGAAAACCGAACCTCTTCAGACAGAAGGAGACCGCTATATGAAAAGTCTGACTTAGACCTCTCTGCCCAGGAGTTTCTAAACATGGAGAGAGAACTTTTCGTTCTTGATTTCACCACTCCAAGACCTATTGCAGAATTGCCTGTGTGGTTACTGAATTGTTTTCGCTGGATGGAAACCCAAACATGGCTGCCTAACATGCATAAATGTATCCCTGGCTAAGGAGGGTGCAAAGTTCAGACATGATCCAGCTTTCTGTCAGTATCACTTCTTCAAATCACAAAGCGCAGTTCCTCCCTCACCGTCAGGTGAGTCACTGAACTTTTCCACAGGTCAGGCCACCCACTCATGTTGGTAAGTGTGTCATGGACACCCTACCAGTTTCTAGAAAGTTCCAGAAACTCCCTCTCCCTGAAAGACCACCTGGAGTTAGGGGTGGGGGCAACTGGAAGCAAGTCACACTGCAGCTTTCCTGATGTGTAGCCCCTACTAATATTGTCGGTTGAACTCAGGATAAAAAAAAATACATTCTAGACAGTCTTAATCCTGAATTGAAAAAAGAAGTCACAGGGAGGCCACCTGAAGAGAGGGTAAGATCGAGAAGGGATTTTGCCTCTGTGAAGATAAGTCTTGCCAATGGTAGAACCACTTCCTTCCATTGGCGCCTCTCCACTAATGGCTCCGCAAGTCACTGCTTTCTGAATATTCTGTCCCAAATTCAGACTCTTCAGAGGGCCATGCCAGAGGAAGCTTTTAACTAGGATCACAATTCCTAAAGTTTCCCAGCATCCCTTGTGGTTTTCCCATACTTCCTGGCAGACCTGAGCGTCCCTGCGGAGCCACGCAATGCTCTGGAAGAACCACCAGGCCAAAGCAACAAGCCAGCCTCAGAGTCCTGCAGGGAACTTAGAACCAAATCGCTTATCCAGACACAGGCAGACAAACTAAGACACAGTCCTAGATCTAAACGACCTAAGAACCTGCCTTTTGGAGGGCATTCTGGACCCTGGGAAGGTTGCAAAGAGCTGGATCCAGGGTGTAGGGCTGGGACAGGAGTTCAGTAGTCCAGAAATGTTAATCAGTGTTTTCCCCAGCCTTCCCCATGCTGGAGAAAGAGGATGCTGGGGCAGGGAATATGCTCGCTGGCGTCTCGTGCACTCAACCTGAGCACCTGTACTGAGGAGGCATCAGAATGGATTTTGACTTGAAGTGGAAAAGAGACTGTTTTTCTGAAACAAGCGATTATGTAACAGTGAGTTGCAACTCTCTTTGATGGAGGATGCCTTCCAACAGCTGCCTGTGGCCCGAGAGGGCTGCGTGGTTTTGTCAATTTTCAAATTGCAGCCCCTCAGTCAAATATTCAGGGCCCTGCTGCTGCTCTCAGAAGATCCCCGGACTATCATCAATTAGTCACCCTCGCTGTTACAGTCACATCGTACCTTGTCATTTTCCTTAATGTGACTGTATCACCTCTTAACTCAAAATTAGACCTTTTCAATGTAACAATCAGAAATGACTCTTGCACACCTTGATTTGTGGCAACACTGGGGTCCGGTCTTCAGGGGCTTTGGGGTGAGGTTCAACCTCCCCCTCTGATGCCGACACCGACATATTTATTAGAGTGAGTGATGGGTTGCAACACCCACAGTCTAAGGGGTTGATGAGGGGTCGACCAGTTTTCCCTTCAGTCCAATCCAAAGTTCAGTGGAAAGATGAAACTTTTTTTTTTAAATCATGTGAATTTGTTTTAATTACACCCCTAAGATTTTTTTCCATTACTGAAGAAATTAGGTAATTGTCTGAAATTTGTTTTTTTTAATGCATCCTTACTCTTGGGTTCCTGGCCTGTCAATTTTTCAGCTTATCCAACACTATTTAGTGATGACAATGATTTACTGTAATTATAGTTGCCTTTTTTGCAGCCTCCATCACCAAAAAAAGACAAAATCAAAAACTCTTAGTGGAAATTAATTTAGAAACAGCATTAGTACAATTCTTATACAGTGTAGATAACCATAGAAGTAATTTCAGCAGGAAAAGCAAAAATAAATAGAGGGGCAAATGACATTAATTTCCATTTGCTGCAAACCTGTAATTGGGCCAATTATCTGACCCAGGGGAGAAGTAGGTCATCACTGATTGGGGGTGAAGCCCTAAGTGGATGTAGGGAAGAAGGGAAAATACATAAATACATGGGATGCTACACACGGAAACCAGGCTGGGTGTGGGGGGTCCAGGACTTCCTGTGGGCAGCAGAGTGGTTAGACCAAAGCATCCATCCTCTTCTCTGCTCCTTGGCATGTGGCTCCCGGCAAGCAGTTTGACCCTTTTGGGCTCAGTTTCCACATCTGCTCACTAGGAATAGTAAAAGTACCCACCTCACAGGGTTGCAAGGATGAAATAAACTGATCCATGTAAGGCACTTAAAATGGTGGCAAGGGCTTGGTAAACCCTTTAGAAATATTGGCTTATTGTTATTATTAATATTTCTTTTACTGTTACTTATCATCCATGTTACAAGGATAAAAGGACTAGATTTGGGCTTAGGAGATGCAAATCCAAGTTTAAACTCTCGTACTCTCTTGTTGCTTCATCTTGGGCAGATTAACCTCTCTAAGCTCCTGTTTCCTTATCTGTAAAACAGGGCTCTGTCTAATTTGCATAGAAGTGTGCAGATGAAACTGAGTGAGCAATGGGAAAGCACTTTGTAACCAAACGTGAGACCTCAGGACTCGCCTTTCTCTAGAAGACATCAGAATTGCAGTGGAGGGCCGCAGTTGCAGCATAGCATGCTGGGATGTGGTCCGCCAGTCCCTCTCTGGGTGTGCACAAGTGGGAAGTTTCGCTTTCTGCACAGCTTTCCTGAACTGTTATCCACAGGATACACAGGTATCCCCAGGTGTCACGTCTGGGGCCAGGACAGAGGATGGCAAGGAGCCAGGTAGATGCTTGCTCTGGAAATGCCCTGCGTCTCAGAGAGGAGACCCAGACCCGCAGAGCCTGTGCCCCCACACACACGTGCACTGTCTGTGTCTCCGATTTTCATCTGAAGAGCCCTGTAACTGGTGAGTGTGGCCACCAGGAATTCTGAGGAGGAAATGGGGCTCCACAGAAAGTAAACAAGGACATGTAGTTCTTTATACAAATATTCTGAAAGAACACTCCAAACATCCTCCCTCCTTCTCCCATGGATGGGGGTGGAAGGGCTTTTTCCCTTTTTTCTCTTAATATAAATTTCTCTCCTTTGGCTCTTTTCTCTTACTATCTTATTTCCTTGAAAGAGGTGCCTACGTACAAACCAAAGTGTCTGGCTCTATGAGGTGGAAAAAGGGACTAAACCAGAGGCGGCAAGACCGTCAGAAGCACATAAAAATATTCCAGATGATTTTTAGTTTACTTTCCTGACTGGTGTGTTACAGCTTTTTGAAAATTTGAAGATGAAGTGTGAAATATAGTTGAACTCTGGAATATATACTCAGATCTGTGTGCAGATATGTGTTTGCATGCATGAAAAAGTATGTGTGCATGTGTGAGCACATGCGTGTGTGCAAGTGTGGAGAACATGTAAAGGATTGTGTGTGTGTGTGTGTGTGAGAATATATGTATGGGTGTTGCACGTGCACAGAACTGTGTGTGTATACGAGTATGTACGTGAGAGTGTGTGTGTGTATGTGTGTGTGCATGCATGTGTGCTCAGAGCACTCTGGGTGTCGGCACTGTGCATCCGTTGTGACCACAGGAGAGGCCAGAAGTGATTTTACACATTTTGCATTCAATGCATAGATGAGGAACCTGAGGCCTGGAGAGGGACATAACTCACCTCATCACAAACCTGATTTGTGGCAGATGCCGGATCAGAAAGCAGAATTTCCTCTTCCACTTCCCTTTCCATCATGCCATTTTTTTCTTTCTCCCTGCTGACCTCTGACACACCAGTACCTATGGGATGGTCTCTCACCTTCTCGTACCTCAACTGTTTTTCAACTCTTTCTATAAGGGACATGCAGTTGTGTCTGGAGAGGGATCTGAGATTAGTACTAAAATGCCCTGTATGCCATAGAAGCACACAACCTTCCTGTACAGGTCTTTACTTCTTGAGGGAGATGGCTCCCATGGTGCTCGTGGTGGAGCCCCAGGTCCTGGGTCAGCTGGTTGAGTTCAGTGGTCCTACCCTGTGTGCCCCAGCCACAGTGCTCAGCACAGATCCTGCAAACATGCCCAACCCTCTCTAGTCAGCTCTGTGAGTACAGGGGCCGGACCTGGAATGAATAAGCGGCAGTCCCAGTCTTCCATCCACACAAGTAAGCTTTATTTATTTGAAATTGAGGAACTCAGGCTTCTAGAATATTCAGAGACCAAGAGTGCCGCTCGGATATGCCAGGCTCTCGGCTCATCGTGGAAGAGGGTCAGGCCCAGTGAGTCCCCCAAAAGCTTCCCTTATTGAGGAATCTGCCCCCTAAGTCAACTGTGGGCTCTGCGTCTCCCTGTTCTAGTATCAGGGACAGAAACAGCTGTGTTAAATGATGCCCCATTGATCCTCTTGTCAAAATCCACATCTTGTCTGGCCTTCAGATGTGCCTCACTTTAATGCTTCTTGGGGTTGGTCTGGGGCTTGAACAGCATATCTGTCATACAGGAAAAAAAAATAAAGGGCATCCCTAGTTGTCAAAGTCCCCTTACTTCAGGCCTTTTCTTCCACCTCTCCCTAGAGTTGAAGGGCCGGACTGGCATTTTAGCAAGTGAAGTAATGGATTTTTAACAGTGCAAAGAGCCTTACAAATCATGTGAGTGCCACCAGCTCAGATATTTGAGGACATTGAGGCTAAGCGAAATGCTGATACTGAGCCAGCCTGTGGCTAGGTGGGAGTGAGATGCCACAGTCTTTCCGGAATTTTGTTCTCATTCAGTAACTCCCTGGGTCTTACACCAATGCCTCCTCTCCGGTGCTTTGAAAGGCCACTGCTCTCTGTGAAAGCTGTGGACTCTCAGTGCTGGGGTGTTGGGGTATTGGGGAGGGTGTGTCTTCCATACAGGTGGTCAGTGAGCATTCCATCCTTGCTGCCTACTGGGCCAAGTGCCCAAGATACAAACATTCACGCGGCATGGCCCTCCCCTCAGAGGGACCGCAGCCTAACCTGTAAACATCAAATGCTCTGCAACCGAGGCGCTCGACCTTGATTTCATATTAGATTCACCTTGGGAGCTTTTCAAAAACATTAAGAGCAATGCGCTGGTGTCAACATGACTGTTTTACTCCTTTTCTCTATTTGTTGTGGGCTCTTTTAGGGGACAAGAGGGCAGACCATGTTTTGACTGGCAAAGTACAAGAACCTATATGCAAATTTTATCCCCACAGCAAGACTCTCTGAGGTTGTCAGGAAAGTGACATCTGTGGGTCAATTTACTCATTTGCTGCTCAGGAGAAACTCCCTGTCCATCCTGGCAGTAACCACACTTGGCATGACGGTTGCAGTGAGAAGGTGTGTGTCTGTGACTAAGGAAATGGAAAGTTACATGGTACGTAAATCTTGATTGGGGCCGTATGGTCAGAATCCTTTGGCTTAATCATTTGAACCCAAGACTAACCTCAAAATGCCAGAGTAGAGGGGTAAATAAACATACACAAACAACAAAAAACAACAGCTTCAATAGTTGAGAGATCTCAAATATTAGTAGTTAAAGAAATAGGGGAAAAAACTACCTGATTATTGCAAATTTCTGTAAGTTATTCCTTGACTGGCTGAGAGCACCAAAAGGGAAGAGTTAAAGGAGTATTAAAAGCAAAGACAGCAATTTCTCTTGGTCAAATGGAACATTCTGTTTTGAGCCCTAAGCAAGCTCCTAAGTAGACTAGGGTGCTCAGCCCGTTGCCTTTGGCAAAACACATCCTCTTCTTTCTAAATGTTTAACCAGGTTTAGTGGAAGCAAAACATGCAATGAACTTCTCAAACATCAAAAATCTATAAATTAATAAAACACATCAATAGAACTTTCATGAAACTGGGCAAGAACTTTGAAACGCAGAAGAATGCTTATGTAGAGAAGTAGACTGGTTCGGAAACGTAATTACTGAGAAAAGAGCTAATGCTTCAACATCAAATGTGCCTCTCCCCCGCCCCCCCATTTCTCACCAAAGGTGCATTTGGGGAAAAAAAATATTGTCTGTGCATCATGACTAAAATTGTTGCTCACTCTAGGAACTGTAAGAACAGGCTGCGTTGGTGTCACATATCATTATCAATAAAACATAGGAGCTGCCACTGCTTGCCTTGAAATCACTCATCTCTATTCTGCTAATACAGTTGTCAAGAAAGTTCCAGAGTCAAGGTTTCAAGATCGCTATATTTCAAAGTTGTCCGTGGAAATTTTACCCAGTCTTTTCTTCCTATGTCACAATTTATCATTCTCTCAAGTGATGAGTCAAAACATTAGGAAACATATGAATGTCCTTGTTTCTTAAACTGTAGTAGGTTTGGTTAAAATCTTGTCACTAATGAATGACTTCTTATAGCTGCCATGGCTTCTTAGGCCACAAGGGTATTTTTTCTTCACAGTTGTCTGCTAATCCAGAAAGGAGTTAGCTGAGGCTATAATTCCTGAATTAGAGAGGACCTCTATAGGACAGCTCCCTGTCTTTCCCTCACCTTGCCATCATCCCTCACCCAAAGACATTTAGGATGACCCTTTGTCCATTCTTCACTCAGGAACACTTCTCCAGCTTTCTACAGTGTGTTCACAGACACATCTGTCCATCTGGTCGTGGTGAATGACATAAAGGACTCTTGGGGTTAGAATTTGCATGCAGTCCATGAAAAACAAACTCTCATAGAACTCAGGTAATGGCCAAGGACAAAATGGCCTCCATTGCTTCTCAAGACTGAGCAGATCTTAGGATGTCTTTGACCTTGACTTTAGATTTACAGTATCCATAGAGGCCTCAATTTAGTGGTTCAGGTAATACCAGCTAGTGTAAAAAAGAAACTCACAAATTTAAGTCATTTTTCTTAAAAAAGTCCGAAATAGGTATTCCTGATCAGATTCAGTGACCCAGGTTCCTTCCACCTTTTGGCTCTGCCATTTTCCATAGGCTGAGTATTGGCGTAGACACCCTGCCCAGCACCCCTCGGATGAAGCCATATAGTCAACTGTCTACACTACATGTGCTGTTAGCCAGACACACCATCAGCCTGGTGACTCCAGATGACCCATAAAAAGCTAAAGATTTCAGAGATGAGAAAGCCCAAGTTTGTAAACACGATCAAATGGCCACAGGAGGTGTGCTTCATTCCAAGAGCCATGTCAGAGCTCGGTAGCTCTTCTAAAGTGTGTGACAATCTAAATCACCCAAAGGTCTGCAGTCCATCACCCTATTACCCCCAAGTAATAGAAAATGGATGAGGGAAAAACCCAGGCCAAACCCCAAATGGGGCATTCCTTTCATGCACACATGGAGTGGTGCCACGTTCCAGACACACTCCCTCTCATGCGTCAGAGGCACACAGACACACTCAACCCAGAATCCCACAGGTCCTTAACATGCTCCCAAGGAGCTTCCTTCTCCACCTCCCGCACCCCCTCATTACTACTTTAGCTCAGGAAGCATTGACTTTCCAAAGACAAGTGAGTTCCTGGCTTGCGCCAGGTGAGGACACTGTGTGCTGAACTCTTCACATCTCACAAGCCACTCTGGCTCTTGGCTTCCTGTCCCAAACATTTATATTTCCTGCTCATTTATCCCTAATTTCCCAGGGAGTTGTGTGAGGTTTTATAATTGATAATTATCACACTTAGTGCCCCATAATGCGTTTCATCTTCAAAGCAGTTAGCGAATATTAGAAAACACTCATAATACCTGCATTGGCCAAGTCAGTCTGTTTCTCCCTATTTGGCACCCGGATGCTGGGACGTACCCTGGGCCAGAGGTTAGGGTGAGCATAACATCACCAAGCTCAGATGGTGGTGGCTGGTTTCTTTCAGGTGCCACCTTTCCCTGGCATCTTTTTAGAGAACACCGTAATTTCCAACAAGAACGATATGGGTGCCTGTCTGGTGGCACACACTGCTCTGTAACCTGCCATCCTGCCACATCGAAGGCGTTAATTTATTTTTAAGCTCATTTTTCACAGCAAGTCTGGGGGAAAAGCTGAGGGGAAAGAGCAAGTTTACCTCATAAATGGAAGTACTGTTGTAATCTTTGAGATATAGAACGTAGTAATACCGCCTGTATCTTACTGTGTAGGTGGGAGAGAATAAGGAAAAGGAACATGGGAGAGTGAGGTCAAAAGTTTTAGCAATTCAGACCCACCTTGTCCAGGAGCCTTGGAACCACAACCTGTGAGAGAGGTGGTCACCCATCCTGGCATGAGAACACACAAACGCACAAAGTTGTGTGTAGTGTGTGGCATAAAAACAGCGCTCATTGTCAGCAATTCAGTCACAAACATGACGAGTCAAGAACTTGATATTATATGAACAAAATGGCCCACCCAGTAACTGTTTCTTCACTTAGTGGCTGTATCCTTATGAAAATGTAGATAAAAAAGAAAAAAAGAAAAAAAAAGTGGCCTTTAAGAAACCCAAAATCTTGAAATTGCATAATTACAATTTCAACAAAAACTGACCATTTTTCTGTCCATTTATTTTATTGTATGTGTTCCTCATTTTTCCTCAGTCAATCTTTCAAATAAGAAACTTTTTTGACTTTGTGTTTTCAGGAAATGCTGCCAACAGAGACCATCCCCACTAGCAAATGTCCCTCTCTGCTTGGCTTGTACCACAACACACAATGAATGTCCCTGCATTGTAGGCCAGAGGCAGAGCTGCCTGTCTTTAGTCATGGGAGGTCCTGCTCATCCCAGCCCCATCTTCGCTCATTTCAGGACTTAATACTGTACCCAAACTCATACCCCTGCCCACCCTCCAGAAAAAGAAAAACCCAAAAATACCTCTTTTGCTGAATTTCATCTTGGAAACACAGGATTTATTACAAGTGTACTGTTGTGTTTTAGCTATTAGTTGACTTTATTTTTATACTTTTGCTTGCGTCTGTGTGAAAGGAAAATTGTTCAAAGTAAAAAAAAAAAAAAAAAAAATTGAGGCAAACTCCTCTTGACAGTTAACCTGGTTGGAGTACAGTTGACTTCTTGCTTATTCCGGAAAAGCAACCAAATGTTCCCAGTAGCTCCTTAATGCAATTACTTGATTAGAGAAAGGCATTTCATTTCCTAACCGCTACAGGAATAAGCAATATAGCTGTCAATAATTTTTCAACAGCGCTTCAGGCATGGTGGTCACCATCCAACCACATTTTTATATGCTCATTAACGCATTTCCATCAATGCTTAAAAATTCACCTCCGTAAAGCCTGGGAGTCTTTAGGGATTTTGCTGATAGGAGAATGACCTTCTCCTTCATCTGTTTTCAGGTTGTTATTTTGTTGCTGAATGTGCACCACATCAGAGCAATTTGCTTCAACCCTCCATTTAAGTCAACTCAGGTTACATTCAGTATGCCTACCCTCCTAGCTGCCTTCAAGGCCAGGGTGATAAGCCTGAGAAAGAGCAAAACCATCTCCCTTTTGACCCGTCATGTACTTGCCCAGCTTTTCTGAGAGAAATAGAGTCTTATACCATATTGTTCTCTAGTGATAAAAATGACTGCTCCCGTTTATTAAGCACTTACCATGTGCCAGAAATTGTGCTACACAGTTGTTCATATTATCTCATTTAACCCCCACAAGCCCTGAGAACAGTCATTCTCAAACTTTAGTAAGTGTAGAAATCACATAGGGAGCGTATTTAAAACACAGACTTCCAAGCCCCCCCTCATCCCATGAATAATTTGGATTTGTTAGGGTGTGGATGGGCCCTCAATGACTCACAATTTGACAGTAAAGGAGGTATTTCTGACACAGGTGGTCTGTGAGACAGAATGTTGCAAAACACTGCCCTAAGGAGTGGGTACAACTATTATTCCCACTTTAGAAATTAAAATATTGGGCTTGAAAAAGGTAGGAAACTTGCCCACACTTACCCAGGAATCAAGCCAGCCTGTTTTATGCCAATTCCAAACCCCATGCTCCTAACCAAAGGAGCACCAACTCTCACTTCTTTTACAAAGAGTGATACTGATTTTCCTGCTTGGGGATAATATCAGAGTCAGAGTAGTTACTGTGTTTCTCCAAAAATAAGACCTAGCCAGACAATCAGCTCTAATGTGTCTTTTGGAGCAAACATTAATATAAGACCCAGTCATATTTTACTATAATATAAGACCAGGTATAATATAATATAATATAATATAATATAATATAATATAATATAATATCAGGTCTTATATTAATTTTTGCTCCAAAAGATGCATCTGGCTAGATCTTATTTTCGGGAAAACAGGGTAAAGCTATCTGGCATAGCAAATAATTCCTAAGCTCCAGGGTCTTCTTCTAACCAAGATGTCTCTCTCTCTCTCTCTCTCTCTCTCTCTCTCTCTCTCTCTCTCTCTCTCTCTTTCCCTGTGTGTGTGCGCGCGTGTGTGTGTGTCTCCCCCTCTCTCTCTCGCAAAGACCGATGCTTTGAGGGCACCTGATCTGCAAGGATCTCCTCCAGGCAGTGACTCAGGGCCCCAGGCTGCTTCCACCATGTAGCTGTGCCATCTGGAATACAAGACCCAATGTCACTGCAATGGGGAGAGAGAGGGCTGGATGATCACATAGGACTCTATTGGGTCCCAGTCTGGAAGTGGTTAGATCATTTGTATCTACATGACATTGGCCCAAATCCAACCAGTTGGCTCAGTGTCACTGTGAGGGAGGCTGAGAGAAGGGTAGGATTGCATGGACATTTAGTAAACACGTGAGTGAGAAATCCGGGACTTGCCGTCAGCTCCTGAAGTTCCTCAGGTTTCATTAGCAACTGGGATGGGAACCCTGTTTCTTCACTCTTCTGCTTTCTGCTCCTTTGTGTCCTGCCTTTCAGACTCACCCCAGTTTCCTGCAGTGAAACTATCAGTGAATCACCCCACCACAGGTAGTAAGGTATAAAAGGCATCTGTTTTAGTCAGCTTGGGCTGCCAATCACAAAATACCACAGACAGAGTGGCGGATAGTGTGAGGCTTAAACAGCAGACCTTTACCTCTCACAGTTCTGGAAGTAGAAGTTCCCGATAAAGGAGCCAGTATGGTTGGGTTCCGGTGAGAACCGTCTTCCTGGCTTGCAGACAGCTGCCTTCTTGCTGTGTCTTCTCCAAGCTTTTCTCATAAGGGCACTAATCCCACCATAAAGACCCCACCCTCACGAACTCATGTAAACCTAATTACCTCCCAAATGCTCCACCTCCTAATACTTTCACATTGGAGGTTAGGGTTTCAACATATGAATTTGGGGGAGACATTCAGTTCATAACAGTATTCCAGAAGGGATCCTTAAAAAATGATATTTTCCTTCTCCTTTCCTCTTCCCACCTTAGTCAAAGACAGCTCTTTAACTCAGACCTAAAAATGTTAACTAAATCTTAGGAAAGCTGCATCTACTCAATTATAGCCAAACACATAAAGGAGAACTACTTTTTCTGTAACTGAATATATTGCCACATAAGGGATATGTTTGAAGAAAGGGACTTGGATGAGCCAATAGTCACTATCCCAAATGACTCAAGAACTTGCAGTTTGGTTTAGATTTGGGTCCTAAGAGCAAGGAACATAACTGATGGTCAATAGTTGGATGAAAACTTCAATAAAACTATTTCTGAAATATCAATGCCACTTTTTTGCAAAAAATTCTTACATTTACTTAAACTTGGCTTCTTTGTCTCCCTCCAGGTTTTTGCTTACTGAATTTTTTCTTCTGTTTCTTATCTCCCTCCATCCAAGGGGCAAGAAGCCTTTCTTGATCCCCCTCCTCTTAGCAAAATTAATTTCTTCTTTTCTCTGCGATGTTTTCCCACTGGGTTCATGTTGCTATTAGAGCAAATCATACTTTAGACCGTACTCTAGTGAGTTGTGGATTTGTCTTTCCTAGAGACAAATAAATATATTTCATTCAGTTTTCTTGTACTCTATTAGTTAGAAATTACAGTCAGAGACCAGAAGAAAGTAGTGGATTACACAAGACAAAAGTTTATTTCTTTCATGTGCTAATTCCATGTGTAAGTAATCCAAGGCTGACCTGGCAGCTCTACCATGTCATCGGGGATCTAGATCCTTGTATCTTTCTTTCTCATCACCCTTAACACTTGGCTTTCATTCTCAAGTTTGCCTCATAATCCACAATGGCTACCAGAACTCCAGCCATCATGTCTACATTCCAGTTAGACAGAAAGGGGTAAGGACAGAGGGGCCCTTTAGAGAGCTTTCCTGGACATCCCATGTAGAATGTCAGAATGTCTTCGCATGACTGGCTAGTCACAAGAGAAAATGGGAAATGGCATCTTTTACCTAAACACACTGCTGTCCTCAACAAAATTGGAACTCTGTTTCTAAGAAAGAAGGGGAAAATAGACATAGAACATGTACAAGACAGGCACTCGTCAAAGCTTGTTGGATTGAATTAAATTCAACTGGACAGCATGCAAAGTATATTTTTTAAGCTGCTGAAAACAGAGACTTCGCAACTGAGCTATTGTAGCTTTAACCCTGCCTCAAGGCTATGCTTTGTGCCTTTCAGACTTTTAAAATGAAAATAGCAGTAGCTTTATACTGTAGTTGGAAGGACAGCTGGGTTAGAGTGGGACGATCATGTGCTCTTAAATTGAGAAACTTGGGACTAAAGGCCAGCGTGGTCCATCCTTGCCTGTGTCATTCAGCTAAATTACATAACTTCCTTGAGCCTCTTATCTGAAAAATGGAGATAAAAAGTTAGGATGTAATTAATGAAGAACCAATATGGTGACAGAACATATGTGAAATTATCTGCTAACACCTAAGATACTCGGTATGGAGGAACTCTGATGGATGTGAGAATAAAGTCCCTCCGTGGACTCTTGGACATATTAAACCTCCCAAACCTCAGTTTCTCTTTCTGTAAAATGAGGACATTATTTTTTAACCTTCCAGAGTGGTAAGGACTAGGTAATTAAATGGGATAATTAAACAAGAGACCTTGGAAGTCATAAAGCAATTATAAGCTTGCAATGTGTCCATTCCTTCAAATACTCTATCTTGACTCTCTCTGATCCATGTCAGGTATTATTTGTATGAATACAAAATAAGCCGCCAGGTGACCCCAAATTGCAGCCTCAGGCACCCAGCACGATTACAGGCCTATCACATTTTTTTTTTTTATGTCCAGGAATTCTGTTGAATAGAATTACTGTTCACTAGAAAGACACAGAAGAAAGTCCATGCAGCTTCTCATGTTTAAGTGACCGGGCCACTTTGGTGAGATTTCTGTCATTCTCCCTGCTGACTTTTAGAATTCATTATGGTGCGGCTTCAAAACCTCCAAACCACCTAAGTGAACCATCTCCTTGGCGAGGTGACTTGAAGAATCCCCACCTGCAAGAGGTACCTAACAGTTGGCAACACCATAAAACATAAATACCTTGTCACTTGATTTCCAGAGGCTATTGACAAATTGCTTCTAATGTCTTTTCTAACGAACTTCATGATGAGTTATTAGCGCGCGAAGCAGCATGTAGTTCTGTAATCGTTTACTGAATGTCAATACAGGATTTATAAACAGAACTTTAATTATATTCTCTGGGATTCTACAGGATGTTAGTGTTTCCCCTAAACCATGCTGGAAGTTAGCACAAAAACGAGCACCTGTGGGGATTAGGGTGGGAAATCTTGGGGGGCCCTCTTAGGATTCTGCCTACCGTATAATATATTCTGCCCATAGAGCATCACATAATTATATGCATAATTAATTATTACCCGAGCTCATTCTTACAAGTGCTTGAATTTTTTTTTTTCTTGTTTGGCTTGTAGGCTATTCTCGTTAATTATACTTTAGATATGCATAACAAATTACATTTCAATATTTCCTTAATGCAGCTTATTTCCCATAATTCCTATGTGTCTGTTATTTATAGTATAATTTCAAAAATAAAGTATTCGTTTTGAATCCTAAACAAAAAATAAGATGTGAGGTATGACTGTTGAACAGCGTGTACGTTGATGTGGCTGTAAGACCTCGTATAATCACTTCGTGTCTGTCTATCTCCTGCATAAACTGAAAGGCTTAGACCTAATAATAATAATATTTATTTTTGCTTTGGGAAGCTTATAAAGAACTATCACAGTCATTTAGTTTTATCTCAATTTGCTAAAAGATCTCTAAGTTCCTTTAGTGTTATAAAATTCTGTGACCCTATGATGTCAGTTAAACTGTGATTCTGTAACTCTGAGTGCAGCCGGCCGACACCAGGGTCTAGTCAGTGCAGAGGGACAGCTGACTTAGTTTACCTGGAGGAATTATAGGCTCCTTGATGGAGGGCCTCATACATTATTCATCTTTGTGCCCCCAGGGCTTAGCTCAATACTTGCCAGAAGGAATATGACCAATAAACATTAGCTATGGGTTGGCTAAACAAAACTGGATGACAATGACATTGAAATGCCCCCTCCTTATTCCGCGTAGGGCTGTGACAGGGTCAGTCATCTCAGGGCAAGACTTACTGGCCTTTCCTCATCGGTATGGCTGTTGCGTCCACTGGTTGGAGCTGTTCATGGCTTTGAACTTAGTCAACAAGCATGCTTAAGGGAAGGCAACCTGGCGAACTAAGTTCTATTCCCTCATCCCATTGGTAGGTTGTATTTTCAAAATGTCACCTTACCCAATCCCTGGTCAAAGCAATCAGTCAACCCAGCTCATTGGAATGAAGGTTACATCTCTGTTTTTATCATGGAAAATTGTGTTTAAAAAAACAAATAACAATAAAAACACCATTTGGTTTACAGAAACTCACTTTGCAATTCAGTAGCTGGAAAACATGTATTCAGAAAGACAGTTGTTACTGTTCTTAAATCCTGCCATTAGTAAAACCCCTCGGTGAACCCCAAAAGGGGACTAATGGGAATATTCAAACTCATTGCTATACTGATATTGGTTGTATAAAAAAAAAAAATATTTCAGTGTGTCCTTTAGTTCAATCATTCCTCCACTTTTAGGTCAAACTTAACTAAAATATCACAAACATCTGTTCATTCCTGTCTTCCAAATCTCTAGTCAAGCCCACTTCAGTTGTTTGGGGGATGGTGCAGGGAAGTAATGTATAAATAAAAGAACAGCGCCAGGCCAGAAATTCTGTGTGTCCCCTTGTTTCTGCACCCTTGAGATGGACTGGAAGGGGTGTGCTCTGTGTTGTTCCAGCTTCCTGGGTAGCCCCAGCCTTCTCCATCGGTCATTCCCAAGTTAGGTAAGAGCTAGTCACTGTATCCAGATGCCTCCTCCATCCTCTTCAAGTTCGCACAGTCCAAAAGTGAGAGCCCGTGCCCTGTGGGTCCCATCACGTTGAGTCTGGGCCTCGGGTAATTTAAGCAGCGCCCTTGGGGCCTCTGAGAAATTTTCCTCTCAGAGCCTATTGCTACCTAGCATGGAGACTTCTTATACTATTTTTTGAAGTCTATTTTTTATAACAGGAAACGCTGAGAAGGTGAGTACAGATGAGTGAAATTGAACTCTCTCTCAGCTGAGGTGGAGCTTAGGTGTCTTGATTTTCTTGCAGGAGGCCTTTGTCCTCCTGAGATAAATGAGGTTCCATCGGCAGTGCCTGAGGCTCTTATTGTGGAGGTCTTATTGTTGTGGTTTTGCTCAGAGCCCCCGTTTTTTAATTTATATGGACAAATGAATTTTTAAAATAGACAACCATTCTAGAGCTCCAGCTTAAGTACCAACTTCACTTGAAAAGTGAAACAAACAGACAAAAAGATTTCTTTTTAATTAATGTCTGGGTGAGCGAGGAGATGATAAGGGATGAAGAGAGGAAGAAGAAGAAACAGCAAACTGGAAAACTCACCTGAGGAGGTTGAGTGCATGTTGGAGTGGAGGCCTTTGGTGTTAGTTAGCAAAGGAGGGGAAATATCCCCGGTGACCAGGTTCTGAGGTCTGTGGTGTCCCCTCTGACACGTTCCACAGCGTGACAGTCACTTTCCAAACATGAGTAAAGTGCCACGTTCTTCCCAAGAATTTTGATAAAGACCTGAGAGAAAATGCTTTGGGGAAAGGTTTGAACATAAGAGTGTGTTTATGTGCAGCCCGACCATGAGATCCCTTCAGAGGGCGGAGAGGCGTCTGAGAAAAACGCAGGGAGAAAAACACAGACTTCTGTGGAGAAAATAAAGCTTTCAGTCGTGTATTATTTAGCACACTACCTAAGACTCCTGTGAAAAGTATTCACGCTCTCAGAGAAAGAGCTGTAGATTCCTCTCCCACGTAGGACACCATTACGAACAATCAGGAAAACAAATGGACAAAAGAAAACAGACGTGAACTGCCTTGTAATGATAAGGATTTCCACTTTCCGGAAATAAGTTAAGTTTTAGCATATTCACTTGAATTTATATAAATAATAAAGTTTGAGATTATTCAGTCATTCATGTGAGGGCATGCATGTGTGTGTGTGGGGGGGTCTTTGTCCTAAAAGCTGCCCTATCTAGAAATCCTATAAAAAGTCAACTGTCCAAGCAGCAGTTTGGCGAACAGATTCTTGTTTATATGTGACACGTGTCTATTATGTCAGTGTATCTGAGAATGACGATGGCCCAAAGAATCTGAAACTTTCATCTTTCAATGTTTGTTCAACTAACATTTATTAAGTCCCAGCTATAAGCAAAAGACTATGTGAGCTGCTACTATCATAAACAAAATTTAGTCTCTATACTCAAAAATTGTATAATTCATTTAGTGAAATGACACATGTAAAATAAGGCAGTAGAGTAATCAAGCCAATTGGGGCACAGACATATTGTCCTGTGTGGTTGGAAGAGGGAAAGAAGGATAAGCTAGCACGGCTGAGGTGGGAGAAGAAGTGGCTGATTACTGACCTAGGGAGAACCACGTGGGGTGCACGTGAGTAAGTCGAAAGGTGGAAGGACTTGCCTGTGCTCGAGCTCAGGAGCCACGCGATGCCCACATGGTAGAGTCCTATGGGGCTCGCCAGTCCCTTCGTGATGAATGAGCGAGTCTGGAGATAGCTGGGATGTCACAGCCCAAACTCACTTATGACTGCCAATCCATGTCTGCATGTCACCAGAAGACCCTGGCCAGGGAGGCGCTGGTGTACGCAGTTGCAGAGCTAGACCCTTTGATAAATAAACGTCTGCTCTCAATAGCCACTTCTTACTTTGATTTGTCTACCATGTGTCCCTGTATGATGGGACAAGAGAGCCCCTTCCAACCTCTTTATCTGTACCATATATTCAAGCCAAGCTATGGAAAAGTGCAAGGCCTTATTCTAATTTTCAAAGCATTGCCAGCAGGGGACAGCTCTGTGGAGAATGTGACAACAGAACTGGGCCTGGGAGGATGACAGGGCAGGCATGTGTGAAGGAGGTATTCCAAGCAGCCGGAAGAGCATAGACAGAGGGGCAAAGAGGGCGTGTCATGAGTGATTTGGACCTATCACCAAGCCCCCTGGGTATGCAGGACATGGTTCCATGTTTGAGAAAGAGCAGAGAAAAGGCTAAACACATGAGTTTTAGGGTCAAAGCACAATAAAGCATTTTTGGAGAGAGAAATGTCACAGTGATGTCATTTCTCTGGAAAGATTAGCCTAAAGAACTTGTGGGACAGGAGGACATTAGAGAGTGGGGATAGACTAGAGTTAAGGAGACCCGTTTATAAGGGGAATTCATGAGGGACTGAATGGAGGTGGGGGCCGGACAAACTGAGAGGTGAGATATATCACTGGATATGGTGATGGTAGAACTGACAGAATTGGGCAACCAACCTAGAGAGAGAACCCACATCTATGATTAAATGGGTGGCTGGGAGAACAGGGTGCTGTATCTAAAACCTGGAAGAGAAGGATACTAGGGAGAAGAAGACAATGAGTTTATTTTGGGATACGTTGAGTTCTGAAGCTCATCAAAAGATGAGGTGTCCAGCTAACAAATGGAAACATAGGACTGAAGTTTAAGGAGAAGCTGGGTCTGGAGGGACTTCTGCTAGTCACATTTTAGATATACTAGTAGTTAAGCCCAAGAAATACTCAAGTTCTACAAGAAAGGGTGTACACAGAGAGAAAAGGCACCCTTAAAGATGCTTCCATTCGGGAAGCAGGAAGGCAAAGAAGATGGAAGGAACGGTCAAGGAGGTGAATAAAAGACTCAGGCTGCTACAGTGTCGAGGATATCCCAAGGGCAGAGCACATCTCAAGGGGGGTGTTGTCAAGGGTGTTGCAGAGAACGCTAAAAGGGAAGAATTGAATCAGCAACTGTTGACACTGGTGACATTTGAGAAAGCAATTTCAGGAGAGCAGTGGGAGTAAAAAGCAGATTGCTGGGCTGGAAAGTTAGGGCACGGTGAGAATGTGGAGGTGGAAAGTGGGAGCACTCTTGTGGGGTATCTGGCAGAGAAATGAAGTTAAAAAATGTGCTCTCAAAGGAGGTAAGCAGCAAGGTCAAGGGATGGTGGGCTCCATGCCCATTAGGCAAGGCTGAGCGTGTTTCTCATCACGGAGAAATGGACCTGCATACGTCTGTGAGCTTGTGGGATCGTTTTAGTCTTGTAAAAGAAGAACTCTAGAATGCTTTCTTCCTTTATTTTATGTTATTATGATATTTAAGTTCACCTGAAGCTACAGATTATGCATATATTACAGCTAATGTCCATCAGTGAGCAATAAGTCCTGCCTCCCCATTGTATGGCTGGCACACAGCAGAGGCTCAGCAAGTATTTTCTGGCAAATTATATGTCTTGATAATATCTATATGGACAGGATTTATTTAACTGTACTCATTATTAATCTGGGGTACGAAAAAGGTAATTTAGAAAACAACATTGGAAACAAAAGATCACACTCAAATATAATGCACCCTTTGCCAAGCTCCTTAGCCATGCTTTGATGTTGTACCAGTTCTCAAATAAGTCAGAAGCCGTCTGCTAAACAAACAATTCATTTGAGAGTAGAAGTGCTAACACTGAAACTATTATGTTGCTAATATCGTTAGTTATTAGCTGATTAATGAACATTATTAACCAGAGAAGATATTACAGTTATACATTTATTCTTAAAATGCTCACTTAGCTTAGTTAAAATTAAATAATTCTCTTTCCTCTTGGCCGCAACATAGATGCGATGGTTAGTATATCTTCTAGTCACATAAAAAGAGACCTAATCCTCCCCAGTTCTAACATTCCCAGTGCAACGTGTACCATCTGATCTGAGAGGAGATGACAGCCTCACTTCTTTCTCCAAAGCATGCATTTGAACGGTGAAGGTCAAGTTTGCCAAATGTCGGTGCTAGAAGAAGCACCCACATTAGGCCGAGCACACAGAGCAATATAAGGTTTAGCCACATATTTCATGTGCTGGCATGCTTGAGCACCCACATGTTAGCCAATCCTGAAGAAAAACTCAAGAAAACAAGTGTTGCTTGATCTTAGTCTACACAATTGTATCCAGATTATGTAATTTAGAGAAACTTTCTTTATTCAATAAGGTTGAGAATCTCAAAGAATGAGAAAATTGTTACGGGGTGTGTAGTAAGCACATGAAATGATTTCCTAAATCGCCTTTCTTTCTTCCTACTTTATTTAAAAAGAAAAAAGAAAGAAAAAGAAAGAACAGATTTGGGGGAAAGATAAAGGGTATTATATAAGCAAATGCTCTATTTAGGCAAATCTCTCGCAGTATCCACAACCACCATCCCTCTCAAGAGACTGTCAGTGAAAACATTTGATTCAATCACGTTGGTATAGACTTGGGAGGATTAGAAGTTTTCTCCCACCAGTTTCACTAGGCCCTGTTGTCAACGTACAGGTAAATCAATGTGTAATTTCTACCTGAGTGCATTAGGCACAATCTTATAAATCTCTGAGCCTGCTTTGAGGGGTGGGAAACATCAGCATAAATAACCTATGGAAGACTGTGTGATCCAATAGTTGAACCCACACTGGGACCTGGTTCCGTGTTCTCTCCCCATAGCCACCCTGGCTTTCCAGAACCATGTCTGTCTTTTGTTTTAAGTAAAATGGATTTTTCAGCTGGTCCCCTCTCTTTGGTGTAACAACTGCTAAAGTAGCAATTCATGTGAATTGCTTTGCCAAGAAGATATTAAGGACTCTTTCTACACTTTAAAAACCCACGTGTTAGGTATTGTGTGCTGGAAGGGCCTAAGGTTGTGGTTCTGGCTGGACCCTGGACAGAGACATCCAGTAAATACAACAGAGAAAGTCAAGAGGATCATGAACATGTTTTCCAAATCAGATTCCTTTCTGATTTTAGTTCCGGGGCAGTTTTTTGTTTTTGTTTTGTTTTTTCGGTTTTCTGGATTTTTTTTTGTTTGTTTGACAGTTTTTCTTTTCTTTTTTTTTCTTTTTTTTATTTTGTATTTTTCCACACAGTGTGAAAAAACATGGTCATAAACCCAAGAACAGTAGAACAGTCAGAGTGAAATTAGTCTATTTTCACTCACACATTTGTGGTTGCTTTCTTCAGAAACTGATCTGATGCTATGTTGATTGTCCCCAGTGGACCTCTTCCATTTATGCTGTGCATGGATCCCAATTATTGGAACGTAGACAGTGTGACAGGACAGTTGGAAGGAAAGTGGGTTAAAAGTTGAGCAGGCTGACTTGGGGCTTTAACCCAGTCTAGGGGGACAATCATGATAGCTTTACAGAACTGCAGGGTTCATCCTTGATGTGCCTGTGGTGTGGAAGGAAGGAAACTTTCCTTCAATCTGACCCAGGGCCCACTTGCTGTCTCACCACTTTATTTCAGCAGCACAAAGTTATGCCACTGCTGAATGGAGCCCCTGAAGTCTGACACTGGCATGGTTTTCTATCCGGATAAATGCAGACTTAAGCGTGCACTGAACACAAGCAAGAGAGGGGCACCTGGTGTCATCTCACCACTGGAAAGGGTCCATTAACCCTGCTAATTGTCCTCACCACTCTGCCTTAAAAACCCTGCTCACCGTCCCATGTGGACGCAAAGGATGTCTCGTATTCAATTTGTGGCCAGTCCCGGCATTTAATGCCATTTGTATTCATCCGACTAATGGAAATATCAATTAAGCACAATCAAGAGTAGCTCTTAGAGCCATAATGGACCCTTACCTGAACTTGGAGCAGAGTGAAGAAAGCTGTGCCCTCCCTGAGACATCCAGTCAGTGATTGTCGAATGACTATGAGACCTGCACAGTGGGCCAGTACAGTGAATATATTGGCACAATCACCTTTGTATACAGTTTTGCCAGACACAGTCATCAATGTATAAGAAAATGAGTGTGTAATTTTCACTTGAGATCATTAGAGCAAGTCCAAAGATGCAGTCTTATAAATGTGGGAAAACTGCAAGGTAACTTATGTATGGAAGACTCAGCCTAATCATTGAAGGACATTGGGGCCAGGTTACACATTCTCTCCCTGGGCACACACAGAGGTCCACCCCACATAGGTGAGTGCCTCAAGGGAATGATTTCTAAACAGCCCACTACCATAACATCTCTGTATTTGAATCTCACTAATTCGATCCTGGATTAGGTTGTGGGGAAGGGTGGGGTATGGGGCTCATCAAATTTGAAGGTACTTTTTCTTCATCGTTTTCTAATTTTCCTTGAGGAATGAGACCATATTTTGCATGGTTCGGGGTGCCCTCTGAAAGGAAATCCAAGATTTAAGGAGTTTTCTGTATTACCAAAATGAAGTAAGCTTGCAAGCTTTAACTTGCTGCATTTGTCTTTCATTAAATAATCCTCCAAACTTCCAAAAAAAAAAAAAAAAAAGAAAAATAGAAATCATCATCTATAGCTAAACATCAAACAATAAAACTAGTATTATCCTTCCATACCATTAAGAAATTCAGATTCCATACATTCATCTTTCAGATATCTGGCTTTAGCAAAATGACCCTCAAAGAGAATGTGGATGAATAGAGCTAAAACATTTTCTGCAGAGAAATGGGCTGCCATTTAAGAAAGTTCTTTAGTGAGAGTCTTAACCTGTCATACATGAAAAGGCAAGCATTTTGAAAGACTGATTGGTAGATTATGTTAAGAATCACAAAGTAAAACCTGTTTCTTTGGATTTGTGTTGGGGTAGGTCTGTGTGTCTCACACTGAGACTCCTCTGTGTAGTCAAGTCAGATACCTTGCTTAGAATGAGTTGAACTGGGCACAAATCTGAACCCATACGGAAAAGGAGGTAGTTATTCTTACAGAACACTGAGGGGAAAGCCCAGAGGTTGCTGCAGGAACAGGGAAACTGAAATACCAGAATGAAAGGGGAAGGGAGATGCGGTCGAAGTGTCTTACGCGTAGAATACAGTCAGCATTGAAACAACCAACTCGCTCTTCTCCCACCACAGGCTCCCTCCACAGTCAACCTCAGCTTTCCCCCTTGAAGACTGCCAATTGTGTTCAATTTACTTATTTCTCTTAGTCTAAAACATGTGGTGGTACCAGCTAATGCACTGCCCAGGAATGCAATGAAAGAAAAAGCGAGGTTAGTGGTAGATGGTCCATGGTTCCATTGCATGGATATCACTGGATTGCCTTCATTTTAAAGATGTGGAAATTGAGTCCCAAAGAGGAAACAGCTCCATGTCTCACTCCTAGATAGTGACAGAGCCAGGAGAAGAAACTAGGTCTTATCTCTCAACTCCATGATCTGTTGCTTTTGTCATATTTATTTAGACCAATGTCCCATGAGCTGACCTGCCTCCCTTAGAGGCAGAATAGTGCATCCTTGAGCAAACTTGCTACTCTTACCTGGGAAAGCCCCCCTTCCCCAAGAGGCACAGAGGCAAAAGAGAGCCAAATTGACTCCTGGCCACCAGAGTGAACATAGAAATTGTCACAATTCTAGATTGAATCTTGTCAGAAGGATACCTTGGTCGTTCATAGCTTGATCAGATGGTGAAAGATAGAGAAAGGGACAGAATAATGCTCAGCCAAGACCTTTAGAATACAGGGACCCGGAGAAGGACCATTTCATATTCTTGGCATCTTCAGGATACTGGTAGCCATCCTCATCCTTCCATGGCCATGATAGGGCCATTTCCAACTCTCTACTGCTATGTGTAGAGGGATGGGTCATTAACTCTCATCCAGAAGGCAAACCTGGTCTGCATTTATTCAATTTCAAGTTTAAGAGGGCCAATCTATTTTGCAGGAGCCAGAAGCACAAATCAAATGTTTTCAAACTCAGGGGAAGAGACATCTATGAATTATCACTCTTTAAAGCACCAGAAAGTTCCTACGCTTCCTTATGAAAGTTGTAGGTAAAGCATCATCTTACTTCCTTTGAAAAGTAGAACAGTTCGAGGCTAAGTGGGGGTTTGACTAATGGTGAGACTTCTGAAGAGCCCACAAGCCTCTTGCACCGAGAACAAAACTGAATGTACTCAACCTCATGTCTTCCCTCCACTCTGATTTTAGACTTAAGAACAAATTGGATGCAAACTGTCCTTTTTATTCTATCTCTGGATTAGAGTATATGTATATATGTGTGTGTATATGTGTATATTCTCCTGCATTCCTAAGTACATATAGGAACATGGGCATTGTGATATCAAAGAATTTTTAAAATCATGAGGATAATTGTTCCTTTAATGTGCCATTCATTATCTTCTGTATGGTGAGAACTTGAGAAATTCTAGATATTGATGACTAACGTAAAACACGTTTCACTGGGACCATAAAGAACCAACAAATACCACTCGATAGACCACATGCCACCCTTTACTTCTAGCCCAAGAATTCTGGGCTATTCTTATGAGAAAGCTTCCATTACTAATTGGCCTCGTCAGTCCTTAATGTTTCTCCATCCCACTGGCAGCTCTATGCCACAAGATTCTCAGTAGCCACTCTGGCATGATTTCTCAACTCCTGCCACCCATCGGACACGCAAAGCAAAAGCAGTAGGAGTTGACTGTATCCTGGAAGAAGCTAACACTTTTTTTTTTTTTTTTGACACCAAAAAGAATCCAGGAAAGTGACAAGGTTGAAACATCCCCATCTCTTCATTGCAGATCATTACATGGGTGGTGGTTGTTTATTTCCCTTTCAATTAAAAATTAAAAAAAAACATGAAGGGGAGAGGCATACTTGGTTAGATATTGCATAGTTGCTTAGCTAACCTGAAAGGTCTTGTCTGAGAGGAAGACAAAAAAAAAAAAAAAAACGTGGAAACAAAATAATGTGAAGATCATAGAATTTGAAGTGTTCCAGAGTTTTCCAAACCACCTGTGCAGAGGCTGGTTCTGATCTAGCATCCCCACTAACACGTGCAGCTCTGCTTCCACAGGCTATTGTTTTTGTAGATATGTTTGGACTCCGTGGCTGGAAAACGTAGGCAGTCTCTAGTTAGGATTCTTGGTGCTTATGTTTAGTACCTTCCTGGGAGGCTGGGGCCCAAGTGTGGCTGTTTGCTTAAGGTGCTTAAGACTGAGACGAAGGAACCCCTCTTTCTTCTCTCATTCTGACATGGCAGGTGTGCTTTGGTGTGCAGGAGGAACCCATTCTTACGTGTTCTCTGCCGTGCACGTGCATCCTTGCTGTGTATCACACATGGTCATTGTGTTCTCCAGTGGAAGACTTAAAGTCTACCTTAGCAATAGACAAAGCCACTGATGGACAATATAGAAGCAAACTGGCAATCCAACAGATGTGGCCACTTCTGCTATGAAACAATAATATTTGTTCGCTTTTTTGTTGTCTATAGAAGCATCTGTTAGAATTAGAAAGTGGATCTGTTGAACCTAACAAAGTATTAAATTATGTTTCTTGAATGTTTTGTTCCCTAGGATAATTTTTTTTTTTAATGGAAAACCCGCCAATAGATCCATTGGAAGTCTCTGGTGTAGAAAGCACCTATTAGTAATGTTAGCCATGTACTTGTTTTTTAAAAGTATCAAATGCTGGCTCAGTGTGCTCATTGATTAATCATCTGATTTGTTTGTAAATTTCATCTATACAACTTTTGTGAAGACACCATTTAAAATATGAAGTTTGCTTTTATATAAACTGAGTCTATGAAAATAGTGGTAAATATGAGTTTTCCTTAAAATGATTTTTTTTCTTTTTTTTTTAAATTTATTGGGGTGACAATTATTAGTAAAATTACATAGATTTCAGGTGTACAATTCTGTATTACATCATCTAAAATGATTTTTGCTGGTAGAAGACTTAAGTTCCTTTGGTCCCAACACTTTGCCAGATAAATAACAAAACCAAGATTATACTTCACCATCAGAATAGTCTCAGAAGCCTATGTGACTAAAAGTTATCATCAGACAATTGTTCCTTTTTGCTACTTTGTGTGCAGGTGAAGACAATGAAGGATTATTGCAAATGAGAGCATCAAGCTCAAAAAAAGGGTCGAGAAGAAAGAGAATGGCATTTGTTACAGAGATTTTAATGAAGGGCCAAGTTTCTAACCTTTTATTATTATTATTAAATTATAACTGTTTTCTTAAATGAAGACTTTACTTTTTTAGAACCATTTTAGGTTCACAGCAAAACTGAGGGTAAGGAGCAGAGATTTCACACTCACCCCCACTCCCACACAGGCACAGCCTACGTCATTCGCAACGTCCCCACCCGAGTGAGGCATTTGTTGCTCTGATACGTCAGAAACTTCCTAGTTCACATTTCGGTTCACTTTCGGTACTGCACATTCTGTGAGTTTGTACAAGTGTATAATGACACGTACCCATTATGGTACATACAGAGCATTTTCAGTGCCCTGAAAGTCCTCTGCACTCTAGTTCATCCATCTTTCCTGACCTCAACCCCTGGCAACCACTGATCTTTTTCCTTTCTGCATAGTTTTGCCTTTTCCAGAAAGCCATGTAGTTGGAGTTACACAGTATTGGAGACTTTTCAGAATGGCTTCTTTCACTTAGTAATACTCATTAAAGGTTCCTCCATGTCTTTTTTATATCGCTCACTTATACAGCGCTTTTAATCGCTCATTTCTTTTTAGTGATGATTAATATTCAGTAAGTTTATCCATTCCCCTCCTGAAGGATGTCTTGGTTGCTTTCATGTTTTGGCAATTATGAATAAAGCTGCTATAAACATCTGTGTGCAGGTTTTTCTGTAGACATAAGTTTTCAACTCCTTTGGGTAAATACCAAAGAGCGATATTGCTGGATCATATGATAAGAGTATGTTTAGTTTTATAAAAAACTGCCAGACTGTCTTCCAGAGTGTCCGGAAAATTGTGCGTTCCCACCAACAATGACCGAGGGTTCCTGTTGCTCCACATCCTCACCAGTATTTGGTGGTGTCAGTGTTGCGGATTTTGACCATTTTAACAGTTGTGCACTGGTGTTTCATTGTTTTAATTTACATTTCCCTGGTGATATGTGATGTGGGGCATCTTTTTATATGCTTATTTGCCATGTATATATCTGCTTTGGTGAGGTGTCTATTAAGGTCTTTGGCCCATTTTTTAATCGGGTTTTCTTGTTGTTGCATGTTAAGAGTTCTTTGTATATTTTGGAATACGGTCCGTTATCAGATGTGTCTTTTGCAAAGATTTTCTCCAAATCTGTGGCTTGTCTTCTCATTCTCTTGACATTGTGTTTTGCAGGGCAGAAGTTTTTAATTTTAATGAAGTCTAGCATATCAATTATTTATTTTGGGGATCATGCCTTTGGTGTTGTATCTAAAATGTTATTGTGATACCCAAGGTCATCTAGGTTTTTTCCTGTTACTTCTAGGAATTTTATCATTTTACATTTTACATTTGTGTCTGTTATCCATTTTGAGTTCATTTTTGTAGAGCCTAAGGTCTGTATCTAGGTTCGTTTTTCTGCCTGCTGATGTCCAGTTGTTCCAGCATCGCTTGTTGAATCCACCCTTATTTTTAAACAATGTGTGTTCAGCATTTTGGCAGATGTGGCATTTGGCAGGTCAGAAAGATTCCCCACATGTAGGAAAGCACTGAGTTCCAAGAAGAAAAAAAAAAGAAGAAGAAGAGCAAATACAGCACAGGAAAAACACAGAGAGGAAGTAGGACACAAACAAAACTTGTCCGCACTGGACCCTGAGCAAGATGTCGGAACAGGAGAATTTATCTAAGCTTAAGGGGGAAGAGAATCATGTCAATGTTTTCATTTCGATGGGACTAATGCAGCCCTAAATTAGAAAGTGGAATCGTTTAGTTAAATGTTAAGTTCTGAGAAAGGATTCACTTACTTTGGTAGGACATTACGCCTCAGTGAAAGAATAAAATTATAATTGAAACATAATTGGCATGCGACTACTGGGGGGAAACAAAAGGCATATATGAAACATCCAGGCATTTAATATCTCAATTTCCTCTTGGAAATATTGGGTCTTTTCACATGAATATTACATAAATCATGATTTATTAATTGCACCTATTAATCAAAATGTAAACTTTGGAAGCCATAAGTTAACACTCTTATGGATGAAATGCAAACTTGCCTGCACAATAAAAGTGCTCAAAAGACTGCACTCTAAAGTCTGGCATCTTTGGGGAAAATTATGTTAAAAAAAAAAAAGATAGCAAACTGAACTTCTGATTTCTTTGAAACATGGAGGCCTTTTGTATTACCATTAAATCCATGAGTCAAAGAGAAAGCAATTTTAAAAAAAGGAACTCAGTCTCTCCTGGTATTTTATACTGGAAAACTCCAAAAATGCGGGTGGCAAGTGGCATCACTGACACAACACAAGAGTTCCCCCTTGTCGCTCCCATACCCAGGGAGCAGAAGTTTTTTGTCTGTTTGCTTTTTCACTATGAACTTGCATCATTTCGTGGAATGAGGTATGACATAAAAGATGAACCCCAAAACCTATACTAAGCCTCAGAACTTTTTTACACCCAACTTTTTAGATTTTTCCCAACTGAAGAAAACCATCCCTAGACTATTTTAGAGTGACCTCCAATAAAAAGTGTTAATGAGGTCATCTTACAAGGTGCTTCTGGGTTATTTATTTAACGTCTTATTAATGTATTTGTAATTAATTAAGTGTGGATTTTATTTATTAATATCAAAGGAAATAAAATGCGGAAACTGAGGAATGAATTTAGACCTAGTCAATTAAGTTACTGGGATGATTTCAGACACTTTGCCCCAGAGCCTTTGTGAGTCACCCAAGGTGCTCCAGCTGGCAACAGTAGATTATTGTCCTGTGTTTGGCCAACAGCCACAATGTTACAATGGCATTCTACCAGGTTCATCGGTGTTTTAAAAATATTACAGTAACAACAACAATAATCATAGCTATAATTGAGTATTAAAAAAAAGACTGCATTAAAGAAGCAAGGCTGCATTAGTCAGCCTGGCAGAATAAATGATAACCTGGTCTTTGATTCTGTGAGTTTTTATTAGGTGACAAAGATTGGACCCATCTGTGCATAATCTTTCTTGCTTTGGGCTAGGCCCTCTGTCTGTGCAGGGAGAAAAGAGACATGGCAACCTCGGTCACTGGTACAATAGAACCCTTTGTCTCTCTCTGTTCTGTGCAGAAGTCTTTTTAATACTTTTTTTGAAGCCAAACAGAATCAATTTTAGTTTTTAAATCAAATTAACCTCTTTTCCCACTAACCAGCCACAAATAGTAGTCTGGATAAGGAGAAAAAATAGTTCTTCTCAACTCGCAAGTGTTTACATAGAAATTACAGACGATAGTATACGTTCTGTTAAAACCAGAGGATAATGCAAAAAAAGCCTTAAAACAGAGAGCCTGCTTTTCCATGGGGCTGGCAATTATTAGCAAACAGACCGTACTGTCGCGGCAACCTGTGGGCCGGGGCCCTGCGGAGCGGTACCTATCTGTCAGTATCTCTTGCCACGCTGCCATTGTTTTGCCTCCATCCACTCGGGTGTTCTCGCAGTCCCATCTCTGGGCAATTAGAGGGATGAAATACCGCACCTAGACCAGACTTATATGTGTGTGCAGTTACCAGCTTTTTATCACCAATGCCTTCTACGTGGATGTCCATCCTGTTTCCATTTAAATTCGTGAACATCTGTTACACAGGAGATGGTGTAGCTACCAAACACTACTGTTAGATTTCTCGCCAGCCAGTCTCATTTCTTCATGTGGTTTCTGTTTTCTTCTTTAAACAGTTAACTATGTTTTATTCTTTCTTCTATAAAAGCTAAATTTAGCCAAGTTTTATACTAATTTAAAACATTTTCTGGAAATGACAGAATGCTATTGTTTAAAAAAAAAAAAAAACAGAGTGGCTGAATTCTAAATGGTTATCACAAATAAATATAAAGGAAAAAATGAGCCCGGCAGCTTGTGTCTTTAAGTCTCAGATTTTATTTGATGTCTGTGGACAAATAGCATTTGGGTTGTAAATCGATTCACAGTCGGTACTCACTTATGCATGCTGATCCAGAAGGGGGCTTCTTCCAGGGGAGTCTCCTGGCTTTTCACCCTCTCTTGCTAGTCTCCTCTTGGTGTGGACTGGAAGTAAATTTGGAATTCTGTATGTCACTGGCTATCGCTAAGGA
The DNA here is from genome assembly GCF_057876585.1 of Rhinolophus sinicus. Lineage (NCBI taxonomy): Eukaryota > Metazoa > Chordata > Mammalia > Chiroptera > Rhinolophidae > Rhinolophus > Rhinolophus sinicus. The sequence continues at coordinate 8,721,052 of NC_142517.1, forward strand.
GAGCTGTGTGTACAAACACACTGTGGTCATAAGCACAACTGATCGGCCCACGTTGCTGTTTTGAGGGGAGGGGAGAATCTATTATGTTTGCTTTCTACGTTTTATTCAAAACATTAGTATGGGGAGGGAGATGATAGCCGTACTGGGCATGCTGTTTCCCAGTGGTTCTCAACTGAGAGTGATTTTGCGCAGCAGGGGACATTTGGCAATGTCTGGAGACCTCTGGTTGTTACGGGTAGGGGATGCTGGTCGCATCTAGTAGACAGAAGCTAGGGATGCTGCTATAGATCCTACCATACATAGTACCATCTCCACAGCAAAGAATTGCCCTTCCAAAAGGTCAACAGTTCCATGCTTGAGAAACCCTGCTTGCACTAGCTTATGAAAAAAGCTCAAGCTTGTTCACTGAGGCGCTAGTTCAATTATCATCATCGTTAGTGTCTGTCATGTTATTACCACCAAAAGTCCCTAAATGCAGAGTGCTGCTGAAAATGTTCAAGGTCGCCTTTAGCCACCATGTCACTTATCTTCCCTAAACTTTCATAACGTGTATGGTCGTGAGGAATTATCTGAGTAACTGTTGAGAAATTAGGAAACCAAGGGCTTAACTCAAGGTCATATAATGTTGGAACATCAGAGTCAGGATTTAAACCCAGGTTTAAGTCTACCCCCATCCTAGTTAGAAATCACCAGCAATATGAGTGTGTGGAGGGAAATTATGGTAGTGGAGGCAGAGCCCACAACTGAGGGATCCATTTCTTGGTTCTCTTTATATTCCTCAAGCGCACATCAACTAGAACCAGTCAACATATGAGAAACACATTATTTTAATTACAGAAGTATGTTTTGGTCCTTTCTAATTCTCTTTTATTAATTTCACTCTTTTTAAAAAAAAAATCACTCTTTTAAAAATTCATTAAGTGTAAAGAGATCATATTTTAAATCATTAAATGTCAAATGAAGACAAAATCAAAAGTGTGAAAAAGAAAGGCAGTAAGGGGGAGAGAAAGAAAATGAATAAAAGAAAGTCAGAGAAAAAGGAAAGAGGTAAACAGAAGGAAATGCCTGCTGTTTCCTGGTGGGCAGGAAAGTCTGAAAGTCTTTACCTGTAAGTCCTCCATGGAACCCCCATCTGCTCCTTCTTCAGCCCAGCTCCCCCTCTGCCTTCTTCCTCCTTCCCTGATTGGTACTCACACATCCTCCTTCCACAATAGTCAATAGACTGACGGCTTTGACCCAATCAGTCCATCACACCTTCCTCTGTCACTGCTAGACCTGCAGGGCCAGCAGCCACAAGCATGGCCTTGTGTCTTGCAATTTTGCTTCTCTGACATGGTTTTCATGGCCCCTAAAGCACCAGCACAAGAGTCAGCCTGTGCATTCACATCCTGGAGTCCTCTTAGCTGTTTAGTGCCTCCAAGGCCAAGCTTCCAAACATCTGGCAAGACACAGCAGTCTGGACCAATATTTGGATGGTAAGTTGGACATGACATAAAGGTCAAAGCCAAGCTGAACTGACAGATTCTGGTCAACCTTGGTTAAGCTCCCTGTGGCTGGTCAGCCAGATATTTTGATTCAGGACACATGGGTGAGATATCTAAAAGCTGTCAGTGGAAAAATGAGCATGACATGGCATCTGCCTTCCAGGAGCTCAAAATGTGGTAGAAGGGACAAGTAAGTGTCTTAGTCTAGCATCCCTAGATCCCTTTATTGGGGTGGAGCAATAGGGAACACAATCTCCAGAAAGTAAAAGTGAAAAGAAAAGAAACGGAAAGGAAGGAGAGAAAACAAATTCAAGAGGGTGTGTTACTGACCTAGTCCAGACTGTACAAGGAACCTAATAAGTGCTTGTTCTCTTGGGACATCTGGAAAGGCTGAACAAAACTGCTGTGTCTTGGAAAAGAGGTGAACAACTTACTGCTAGATCCTCCCCGTAATGTCTCTCATTGATCAGAAATCCACCCAATAGCGTATTAATCCTTCTGTGCTTTCTGGTTGTTTCCTGGTGCCTCCAGGCAGACACTGGGGAAGCAGCGCATGCATATGTCCAGTCCAGAAAATGCAGAGTTGTAGCCGGCTCCCCTTGTCGCACACATTGGAATTCTTTATTCTGTGGTGCAATAGTAGTAGCCATGGCTTTATAACACTGGCTAGGTGGCCAAAGCCACCTAGACCCAGAAGCAAGACAAGCTCTGTGGTACAGAGCCAAGGAGGTCCAGGGTAGTCCATGAACTGTGTCTGTCACAGCAGTAAGTTCAGCGTAGTGTACTGCATACCCAGCCAAAGCAAAGACTCAGGCGAGATCTAGGAATGTTTAGCTCAAACCAGAATATACATCTTGACAGTGTTGTACTTTCACCTCAGTTTACATTGGACATAATAAAGCAGTGGTACTTGTTTTCCTTTTCTGGTAATAAATCTTAGTGACTGTAACTTGCCAAATGTCATTAAAACACATGCACACACACACACACAAACACACACACATCAAAACTTGATGAAGGATTGATAACATCCCAACACTGATAAAACGTCAAGTGTCAAGTTCATTACTAGAGACTTAAAAATTAGATTCAATGAAAAATGAGTGTGAACAGCATCAGAGCATCACAGTGTGCTCTGGATGCTATTTGACTTAGTTATATATATATTTGAAACACTGACTCCTACCTACAGGGCTATTCGTAGCATATAACAAGCATACATGTCACAGTACCCATGCACTGAGAGCTCTGTAGGAGTAGACGGGCATATAGGTTGAGTAGAGGTGTTTAGTTCTAACCAACTTCACCATCAAGATAGCCCCAACCACTAATTTTCCAAGATAAACAGTTATGTCCTGTACATGTGTCTTTACAATCCCTGGTTAAAACCAACAGCTTTGCTTAAACACACACCACAATACACCCATATTTGTCTCACATTTTCTTGCACAAATTCTCTTAGACCACTTCACATGTGTGTGACCATTATTCATGTGTATGCATATAGACCCATGAAGGAAATAAGACTAGAAAGTGAGAACGTAAAAGAAAACACAGATATAGTGTGGAAACAGAGGGTATGGTGAGTAGGAAAGAGTGGCTATTTGGTCAAAGAAGCAAGAATGAGGGAAATTGGCAAGTGGGGAAGGAGAGGAAATGCAAAGGCCTATGCAGGGTCCACCAGGCATAATAAGTTAAAATAAAATCAGTAGGCTGGGATGAACGTTTTCTAGACTGTATCACCTAGTAGTGACAGGCAATGTGGGGAAATGGAAGAGCAGTAGAATTTGGAGGGCGGGGGACTTGGGTTTGAATCCCAGCTTTGCTACTTAAGTTCATAATCATCTGTGTAGACTTTGGCAAGTTGTTTAACCTCTCCATGGCTGAGTTTCAGTTTCTGCAGAATGGGGAAATAATACTCTCTGTAATATTAGGGAGCTGTGAAGGTTGAATGGCACACTGTATCACAAGTAATAGCCTATAATTGAGTCCTCAACAAATGGTAATTGTCTTAGCTAGGCACAGACCGCTGGTATGTGTCCTAAAGGAGCATCGTGGACCAGCATCAGGGAAAGGTGATGTGGAGGAGGCAGTTTCTGAGAGGGAAGCTCTACAGCCCACAGTGGTATAATCACTGGTTTGCCGAGCCCTGGTGACATCTTCTCCACAGAGGCTCTACCAACACCCCAAACTCAGAATGCCTACAAGAAAACTTGTCCTCTTTTCCTGAAAACCAACTCCTCCTCCTAACTCTCATTCATTCATTCATTCATTCACATATGTTATTTATTAACCAGTTTTATAATGTCAATGGTATAGGAAGCATTCTCTCTGGGAATAGATAAATAAAACTTTCTATAAATCTCATCCTAAATGGAAATCTCATAGTTTTCGTTGGATGCTGGGCAGTTCTTATGTTTTTTCAAATCTGTCCTGTCCTTGTCTCTCATTCGGACTCTTAAATTCTTTGGTTACCTTGTTGCACTTCGATTCATGTCACATATATGGCCAAGTTGGTTTCCTAAAAGTTCAGATCTGATCATACCTCTATCATGCTCAACATGTCCATGACTCTCCACTGCCTCAGGAATGAGGTACAAATTTCAACAGGAACCCAACCTTCCTATGCTGCCTTATCTCCCACCAGCCCCTCCAAATGTTTAATCCTCTAGTCCAGAGGTTAGAAATTTCTGCTCTGTGTATAGCCACATCTTCCCCCTTGCCTATTGCAGACATCAACAATTGATCACAGCACTCCTTCTGCTGTGCCCAGTCATGGTCTCAGAATCTTTTCAGCCAGTACCAATCAATCAGAGTTGGGACTCTAGATGAACCTTATTTGGCCATCACTCCTCTGGTCATCTTGTTAGAAAAAAAGCACCAGAATCTAACTGGGGTTCAGACTATTTGATTGTTGCTGTTAGTTGTTTTTTAAAAAAAATGGTTAACCTGTTTTCAAATGTAAACAATCCCTAGCAAACAAAGACTCTACCTTCCAGACACTTCAAAAACTAATAACAATATTGAAGGAATTTTAAAAGAGTTAGTTACCTCTAGGCACAGGTGTGTAAAGACAACTACCACAAATCACTTCAAAATTCTTTTTATGCATTCATGGGATTCTGGGTTCTATGTATCACTTGGGAAAAAAACCCTCAGGGATAAATTAGATAATTCTTAGACTAGACAACAAAACCCACCTGATTCTAATCCAAATGAGAAGTGGATTAGAAAACGAGAGCTGAATCTTCTCTTACCAATCCCAAGTCAGCTTTGTCCACTGCCGCTGAGACTGCTTGGTAAGCTTGTAGGACAATAAACATGAAATTACCTGGCAGATCCAGCCATGAAAGTTTCCAGGGCAAAAACTGTCATCTTCTTTCTAAAAAGAAAGAAAGAAATGGGTATGACCTTAGACTTGAGTTACTACGTTGAGATATGGAGCTTCCTTTACCTTAAAGTACAAAGAATTATGTCTTATCCTTCTTTTGTATCTGCTACACTGATTGATAATTTAAAGGAGCTATATGACTACTTCAATATTAGGAAAGTTTCAGAATTTTCCAGGATGACAACAGTTCAAAGAATACCTAGGTAGCACCTTTCAGAGCTCTAAAGAATCCACCATAAGGAATCGCGCGCGCGCGCGCGCGTGTGTGTGTGTGTGTGTGTGTGTGTGTGTGTGTGTGTTGAAGGGTAAAGAAAAGGAAAACAAAAGGATGACTTTGGTAAAGATGGTTAAAGTTGAGCTTCAGGGTGGTTCGTAGCTTCATCTCTTGAACCAATGTTTATGTTAACATGCCTTGTTTTTCTCAGACAAATGATATATTAAGTATCTTAAAAATTGTTTCCTCTTTGGTATTCTATCAAAACCAGCACAAGTCTCTCCATTGGTGTTCAGCCAAAATGTGTTTCCATTGAGGGACTGATCTGGACATCTTGGGAAACATAAATCGCAGGAGTAAGCTTCATAAAAAGTCAAAAATTTGAGAATCTGCTTTAAAGAGCAGAGCTCAGCATCCTCCCTGAATATACTCATTCTCTGTTGTTCCTCATCCCTCCTGCCCCCCAAAAATATATATTTCTGGAACTAAATCTGTTTCTATAAGTTCAAATGGAGCTAAATTATCAAAGCTATGCTGCTTCCAAGTAAACCATTGAATTCCACTTTGTGTTTTTCCTGGGGTGGGTCAACCTGTAGTTTTGACATAGGAATGTTTTATAATTAAACCCCTAAATAAATAATTACAATGAAGTCAGGCAGCTTGTTGAGAGCCCGAATTTATATATCTGATTTTCCCAAATATGGACTGCATTTAGTAATTTACATTACTAAGTTTGAGAGGAAACCTGCTTCTCACCTATTTTTATGGTGGCACGTTGCCTCCGGCTGATGTACAGAGTTGGGATAAAAGGGACATTCCTAGATGCTTCCTCACAGATTCAAGGATTCAGGGCAGGGAATGGAGAGTTCTAAAGGGGATTTATTCACAAAATGAAATCCCAAAGATACATTACCTCACAAGGTTGCAGAGGGCTTTCTGAGCCCCTGAACCCATCAGTACATTCTGGTGGGACTGTCCCTTCTCTTGGGCTTGGCAACTGCCATGGGAACCAACTGCAGCCATGGTCTCAAGAAAGCACACTACTGTTTTGGCCTGTACGTCAGATTCCTTTCTTGCAAGAAGGATGTAGATTTGGCCAGAAAAATGTAAATGAATTTAGTTAACCTACTAGTTGTAATTTGACCCGTTCAGGGATGGGTGTCAAGATAGAAAAACTATGGCAATGCCCAAGAATATTTTACTTAAAATATTTATTGACAGTGTGGCCATTCAGTACACATTCAGACTAAGGAACTAGACATAAATCCAGAACTCCAGACTATAGAGAAATGTCCAATAGAAACTCTGCAAGCATGGGAATGTTATATAGTCTGCAATGCCTAATATGATAGCCACTAGGCATGTGTGGCTACCGAGCATTTCAAAATTGGCTACTGCAACTAAGGAAGTAATTTTAAATATTAATTTAAATTTAAATTACCACATGGGACTAGTAGCTGCTTATGGATAATGTAGCTCCAGAGTCATAAATGGTTCTCAAACTTGACTACTTATTAGAATCACCCGGGAAGGTATTTTTTTAAATACTAAAAACTGAGTCCCACTCCACATTATTTAGTTTGATATGAAAAGTAGCCTTGGTATCATGATTTTTTAAAACTCTCTGGGTAATCATAATGTATGGTAAAAGTTGAGAATCACTATTCTAGAAGAGATATGACCAGAGCTAGCTGGCAAGTCTATCCGTGGATGGATTCAATCCTAAATATCATCAGTGCAACATACAGTTTGACTTTGTCCCCAGGGCAAGTTTTTTTCAGACAACATGTTTCAGGTACACATTATGTGGCAGGCACTATGTTTTATCTACTCTAACATGACCCATAATGTGCTCTAAAATATCCATGGTATGGTGCTGCACTCTTGCAAGCTACTATCGCTGTCCAAAAATAAATGGCAAAGTCAAGGCAAGAGAACCTTACCAAACTCAGAGTCCAAATACATAAGCAAGTCATCTCGAGTCAGAGGAAAAGCCTCAGGAGAAGAGTCGTCCCTCTCCATCAAAGAGGAGAGGGTCCACCTTTGGCCTTTGTGTATCACCACCATCTTGCATCATCTCTGGAAAACTCATTGCCTCACGGTTAAGAGTCACCAAATGGGAAACCAATTAACCAATGAGTGTCAGGTTACCCTCCACTTGTGTGCCCAGAGAAACCACACACATGGCTCAGTGTGTGTGCATTCTATGTTACAGGGAGCGCGGCGACAGAAAAGAAATGTGAAGCCCATCCTGTTGTCATTAATTCTTTAGTGGTGCTTCCCAAGCCTGAGCTCTTTTCCTATAAACTCCATACTTTAATGGGCTCACTTTCTTAATGAATTTTCTCCTTGCTCTTATAAAGCGGAAGTCAAGCTTTCTGAAAGGCTCGAATTCTCACATTCTGTCCACTCCTGGGCGAGCCACTCACTGTGCAGGCAACTGGTTCTTCAGCATTAAATGCCTATTCCAGCAGCAGACCCTGTGACAGCTCTTTAGCCAGAGAGAAAGCCCCAAGGTACCTGGGGAGAAAGAGATGCCGTGAGAGAGAGAGGACTCCAGTGGCTGAACCCCCTTTACAGACAAGCTCTACATCTGTCACTGCCCTTGTGCTTTGCCAAGTAGCTCTGGTTTCCTGTGGAAGGTGCTGGTGTCCTCCGGGAGCATCTGTGTGATCTGCCTGGCCAATAATACAAGCTAAGTGCTCCACACAAAGGATGATAAACAGCTACCTGATGCTTCCTGTGCTTAGGAAAGAAATCCTCTATTAAATCTTCACTTCTCGTTGCATTACATTAAATCCCACTTGGAGAGACTGTTTCACATACCTTAACCTGATACATTCAAAACACTGGTTAAAAAGCCTGTTTTATGAGAAGCCCCAAAGAGCTTTAGAAAAACCCAAGTTTGTGTTTGCTATGGATCAAAATGCTGACAGATTTAATCAATCAAGAATAAATATGTGCTGTCATTTCATATTGGACACATGAGACATTTGCCTTTTCTTTTAAAAAAAGTACTTTATATTATTAAAGGACGGCATGTACATTTTTAAAAAACTATCCAAATTATCCTCTAGAGATAACTTCCGTTAACAACTGTGAACGTGTTCTGTCCTTATTTTTACTTTTAATGGCCATGGAAGAGGATAGGCTAAATAGCAGAGAAGCACAGCTTTTCCATGGCAAATGAGACACACAAGGAAAGCCCACTACAGCGCAGACATTTGGGGAGTGCAGGTGACTCTGTGTCCTTCTGACAGTCGTAAACCCCATCCCCGTGGTGTGCACCTATTCTACAATCAACCAGCAAATATTCCTTGAACACCTTTCTGACCTGTGCTATCATAATACTAAAATATTCCATCAATTCTCACTCTCTAAGGAATTTACAATTTAGTTGGATGTATTAGTTTCCTGGGACCACCGTTATAGACTACCACAAACTGTGTGTGTTAGAACAACAAAAGTTTGTTCTCTCACAGTTCTAGAGGCCTAAAGTTCAAAATCAAGTGTCAGCAGGGCCCTGCTCCCTCTGAAACCTGGAGGGAGGATCCTCCCTTGCCTCTCGCAAGCTTCTGGTGGTGGCCAGCAGTCCTTGACATTCCCTTGACTTGTAGGCATATCACTCCAATCTCTGCTTCCGACATCACATCACATCTCTGTGTCTTCCCATTGCATTTCCCTCTTCTTATAAAAACACCAGTCATACTGGATTCGACCCACACTCGTGACCTCATCTCAACTTCATTATAACTACAATGACCCTGTTTCCAAATAAGGTCACATTTACAGATACCAGGGCTTAGAATTTCAACATAGCTTTTAGGGGGACACAGTTCAACCCATAACATTGGGGAAGCAAAAAAAAAAAAAATAAGAAAGGAAAAAAAGAAAACCTTACATGAACCAGTTAGAAAACAATTGATATCTGTATAATTAAGTTTTCAGATATATCACCTAAACTATCAATGCCATGAACATTCATGGACTTATTCTAAAAGGATGAGATAGTTTGAGAAGCGTTTATGGATTTCATCGCACTTGGATGGAAAGGTAGATGAGGAAAGAAGTGGACATTCCAGAGAAAGGAACAAAATTTAAACTCTTCAGTATGATAAACAAGGTACTTCTCCATGTGGCTCCTGCCCTCCTCCTCTTTGGCGTCATCCCCAGACTTGCTTGGCAATGCTGAACCACACAGGCGTCCCTAGACACCTCCTAATTTCACGCCACCACCCTTGTGCACATGTTTCTTGTTCCAACTGGAATATCTGCTCTTTACTTCCTACCACCACCAATCAGTTTCCTATTTATGCTTCCACAAGCACAACCTTGACAACATAACTCCAGGAATTCTAGAGAATTAGTCACCACCCACCCTGTGCCACCACTACCCCGTGTCGATATTAATTATTGGCCTGGTGTATCTTAAGGACAAGAACTGTATCCCAGTCCTCTTCATATTCCCAAAACAGCACAGAGCTAGCACTGCAAGCACGCACCAAAGGTTTACTGGCATTTAGTTGAACCGAATCACTTGTGGAAAGGGAATGAAGAGGTGAGCCTACTGGGACCCAGCCAACGACCAGATCCTGCAGACGGGCTGATGACGTAGCTATTGTGAAAAGAAGTGGGTCATCATGAGGGCAGGGGCAAGACAGCACAGGGCAGTCACCATGTGAGTGAAGACCCTGCTTGTGAAATGGCCTGACATGCTGGGAAAACACAAAAGAGGCAATACAACAAGAGCATTGGATTCAAGAGAAGGAGGGCAGGAGGGAACAGAGACCTCAGTGAGCAGGACATCCAGGCAGTGGGGACGATAGGAAGGTTTCCAGCAGGGAAATAGGTTCAGGTGTGACTATGAGAAACATATTCAGCAGCAACATGGAAGACAGAAAGGTGGTGTCAGTCCAGATGCAGGGAATATCATAAGAGATGACATGTGCAGGCAAAGGAAACATAGGTGGTAGGAAGGACGTAATGGCCAGGAACCAACGATGAGGAAGAGATTGTTACCTCTTCCACAGGCTTGTTGGAAAAGAAAGAGTTGAGATTTCTCCCTTGAGTGACAGGGGACAGAACTGCTGTTCATCGAAATGAGTATAAGAAGCACACTGGGGATGGGGGGTCAGCCGCGAGTTTAGTTTTTCATATGAGTACTTTGAATTCCCATGGGACATGTAGGTTTTATAAAATTAACAACTAGGTGATGGGTTGTTTTTTGTTTTTTTTTGTAACAACAACTATAATTAGAATTTTATTTGAAATCAAGTTCTGACTCTTTAGAAATGTGCCACAGATTTTCATGACATCACAGTTTAAAGATGTACATAACTGTCAACCCCGGGTGAGCAGGACTCAGTTCATCACCACTCAGTTTCTTCTCAAGTCCAGTTGTGAACTGGAAAGAAGTGGAAACCACAAAGCTAACGGACAGTGACAGCCCACCTTGTAAAGAACACAGTTTAAATATAGATATTTCATCTCCACTGTTGCACGAGATCAAAGGGAATCAACAGCCCCCGGGTTCCCAATTGTCTTTACTTTCCTTCTGAGCACAGTGAGCTCCACAGCCACCTGTCCTAACGGCCGGGGACAGGCAGTCTCAGAGACGGGGAATCCAGAACCTCACTGCTTCTCACTCGGGAGAGAATGTTGACCTTCAGGGTCTGACACACAAGTAGGACATTGATAATGGCCATCTGCAATTTTTGGATCTCTATGTGCTTTAAGTCCTGGCCCTGCCAATGCCTGGCTATGTTACCATAAGCAAATGCTTCGCTTCCTCTGTGAACAATGCAGATGGAACCTACATCAAAGGGTTGTTGTGAAGACTTAGAACGTTAATACATGTGAAGTACTTAGACAGTGCCTGGGCTTAGAATAAGCATCCAGTCAATGGTGGACACATATTTACTCAGTAAAAATGATTTTGTAGTTTTCTGTTTATGCCAGAGTCTTCCAAGCAGTAGGGACCTAAATAGGACAGAAAATATCTTGGGGTTTTCTAGTGTCCAGGGTCTCTGGATGCCCCCTGATACCATCCTACTCAGAAGGACAATGAAAGAGAGATGGGGAAACAAAGGGCTCCTCTCCAGGTCTAATTATGGGGGGTCCAGCAGCCATTGCAGTGACCCTCTTTTCAAGCCACCTGGAAAGGATGCTTTGTAATTCTCCAAATTCCTCCATGCTCCTTCATCAGTCCATGGGTCCAGCTTACGATTCTCTCTTCCTGGAATGCCTTTCACCCCTCCTCTACCTTATCTTTGCAGTTCCTGTTCCAAACCCCAGTAGTAGTTAAGAGCTATAGAACAATGCGCTTCTCACTAGGTATAGGACCTTGGGCAAACTATGTCATCTCTCCAAGCCTTGATTCTTTTCTATAATATGAGGACGATAAAGTGCCTACATTGTAAAACCACTGAGAGACTTGCACAAAACTATACAAGTTAAGTACCTAGGCCAGGGAAGACACATCTCAGGACTCCCTTAATTCTAGTATCACCACTGGTCAAAACCTTCCTGACCACGCAGGAAAGGTAACGCACCACTGCTCTCTCCTCCTTTCTAACCGCATACACCTTACTTAAGACGCACCCAGCACCAGTCCAGAACCCCTCACTTACAGGTCTGACTGCTCTCAAAGCAGGAACCAGTGCCTGTGCACATGGAATCCCCAGACTCTGGCCATAGTACTAAGCACACAGTGGGCACTTGTCAGATGTCTGTTGAACAAATGAATGAATCTACCTACAGCGTTAAAAGTAGTCAAGGAAAATTAATTAAGATAATCTTATCCTGCCACAGATTTTCAAAAGGGTTTGGTCATAGTTGAGTCTGTCACATTTTTACAAAGCTGTTTCTGTTGAGAGTGAATAAGAATGTTTAGGTTTGTACCTTCATGTTCCCTGCAGCATTAGTCACAATAGCCAAAAGGAAGGAGCGACCCAGGTATCCATCCGCAGATGAGTGGATGCAGAAGGTGTGGTACTATATGCATACAAGAAAATATTACTCAGCCTTACAAAGGAAGACGATTCGGACACATGCCACAACATGTGGAAGCCTTGAAGACATTATGCTGTGTGAAATAAACCCATCACAAAAAGACAAATTGTTCCACTTGCATGAGGTTCCCAGAGTAGTCAAATTCCTAGCAACAAAACTTAGAATGGTAGTTGCTAGGGCCGGAGGATGAAGGAATGGGGAGCTAGTGTCTAGTGGGTACAGAGTTTCAATTTGAGAAGATGAAAGATTTCTGGAGATGGATGGTAGTGATGGTTGCACAACAATGTAAATGCACTTAATCCCACAGAACTGTGCACTTAAAATGGTTAAAATGGTGAATTTTATGTACACCTATTTTGTCACAATAAAATATAGGGGGAAAGAATATTTAAATAGACCTGGCATTTATACAAAAGGGCTTTTTTAAAGAGTGTGTGACTTGCCCATGTGGACATGTACATAACTGCTCCAACCCAACCCTCAATATCACAGGGGGATGAGGAACAGCGTCAGAACCCGGTTTTTAATTCTAAGTTTCAGGAGGGAACTAAATTAAAGGATTAAGAAACTGGACTGCGCCTTTACTCTGCAAAGGGTTAAGACCTTCTCCAGAGATTCACATGAAGAGATGTTTTCTGGAGTTCCCAGGAATGTAATTATATACGTCGTGAGTCGGGGGAAACGCTCATGTAGGATTTTGACTGACTGTTCCATTTGATCTGAAATTGGTAACTTTCTTTGAGTTTCTGGTTGAAAAGTATCCCCTGGTAGGTGGTACCAGGAGCCTCAAGTACTTTCATTCTGACTTCATCTCTTTGGCCAGAAACTGGGGACAGTCTCTGTCTCTGATGACTTCACATAATTTTCATTGGGAGGAAGACTGGGGTCTTGGTGAAGGCTTTGGTTTGGGGATAAGAAAACATGAACAGTCACAGACATTTACAAAAGGGGCTGGGGTGAGGCAATAAAATGTGTCAAGATGCTAAAATATGTTTTTGGAAGAAAATCGCTGAGAATCCTCAAATTTGGTAACATAGTATGAAGGCAAGTTTACAAAGATGAAGAGCATGTTTGTCAGTGGTCCTTTCACTTTGTCCACATGTCAAACATGGAACTTGAATTTATTCAGATTTTTCCATCAACCTGGAAGTTCAGCTTCCCTAAGGAAGGGTGTTTTACTGCCTTCTTCACTATTCTCTCTTTCAAGTTCCTAAAACAGTGCCTGGCCAGGAGCATCAGCTCATAACGATGTGTTGAATGAACGAATGCTTAAATCTATTTCTCAAGTACGTTTCAGAAATATCACACCAGCACGAAATGTGCATGTCTTTACAATTTGATTCACATCTAAAAAGTTTCATCTAAAATAGTCTTTCCCAAAGGTCTACAAAGCTTGTGTAGGGCAAAAATATGAATCTAATAATACTCAATTATCAAGCATCAGTTTCCAAAAATACCTGCCACTTCCTGGACCTACTTTTGTTTCAGTTCTATAAGAAGACCACCCAATCAAAGAAGGAAGTATTTTTATCTCCATGTTAATTTGGTAAATCATTTTCGCCCCAGGAGAGTCAGGCTCTGCTGGGCATATGCCAGATATGTGGTAAAGCACAAGCCATGAAGGAGCGAGGGCAGCCCCCAGAATCACTGAAGCAGAGGGCAGGCCAGTGGTGCTGGTGAACCCACCTGGAGTGGGGGCTTCCATGCAAAACTGGCAAAATAGTGCAGTGGGTCAATAGATCAAGCAGTTAACACAAAGAAACAAAAAAGGTAGGTAGGCCCCTCGTCTGCTTTCCAGCGAAGGGCACACGTATCAAAAGCAGTCTTAGATGCGCTTAGTTGTCTGAGTTCTCATTGTCACTAGATCAGCGGGTCCTTCTCTCTAAATTCACTTTGTCCACATGTCAAACATGGAACTTGAGTTCGTGTCCTTCTGTCCATGGTCATCACTTTTTGAAGACTATACTTGCAAATTCATGCAAAAGATTACGTTTTGGTATCAAGAGCGGGCATGTAGGAGAATGGTTAAGACATGTGCTCTGGAACCAAACTGTGGAGGTTCAAATCCCCGTGCTGCCAGCTGTGTGCCGTTAGCAAGGTTACCAGTGGTTCTCGGCCTCAGTTTCCTCATCTATAAAATAGAGATGATTATAGTAATACCTACCGCATAGCATTGATGTGACAGGATTGATATATTAATGTATAATGAATTGATATATTGCAACAGTGCCTGGTATATAGTAAGCATTATCTCAAAATATACCATTCTGTAATTTTATGTATATAATTTATGTATCTTATGCAATTTATAAAATTTGTGAAAGATTTCCAGTATAGTCCTCACAATTATAAAGCCTCGATATTTCGTCCCAACATAGAATAAAATCAGGACATCCATAACATAGCACAATATATTTTTTTAAAAAAGCAAATTTTTTTAAATAATCTGATAAATGCAGGTCCTTCCCCAGGTGGACCCCTTACACTTGGGGATAACCGCTTCACTGAGTCCAAACATTAATCTGGCAATGCCAGACTTTTTCCAAGTCACAGGCCAGAGGACAATTGTCATAAACCTACACTGAGAAATCTCCCCAAGAGGGTCATGAGGTGAGAAGTGCCGTCATCCCACTGTAGTTCCCATCTCATGAGGACCCTCAAGGGAAAAACTCAGACTATTCCACAGTGATTCTCAGATCAACCTGATCTTAACATAGCATCATAACTTGGATAAAAGCCAAAGACTTTATAACCATCTTGATTCTTCTGTTTATGCATCTGGGGTCCCGTTGAGCCATCTGACAAATTGATTCCAAGTTTCAGTGGTGATAATGGTTTGCCTTTGGACCCGCCACGTTCCACATTCATTTCAGCACTCACATGAAGACTGAAAAGTCCAGGCTCTCTCTCTCTCTCTTTCTCTATATGTCTGCCCACCTTTCCATCTATCTATCTTCTCTGAGATATTTCTGCCAAGAAAGAGAGAAATATCAAAGGATGCCATCATTTCATTATATTTCTTACCTGGTAGAAGCATCCTCGGCGTGATTTAGTATTACAACTCTGTCCAAGGTCTTGTACTGCCTAAGAATCAAAGACTCATGCATTCAGAATTAGAATGTAGAATGCTAATATAGAATTCAAACTCTCTTAGTTAAACTGAAAGTCACTTCATGATTTGTAAGGTGGGTTTTTTTCAGTCGCCCAGACTCAAATCTTGGCGATCTTTCTCTGTGCTCTAGCCCCACTCCAGTGTCTAGTGCTAAGTCTTCTCTCCCACCTCGCCTTCTCCATCTGCCTTCTATTTCTTTGGCTGTCACAACCCGCTCACCAAGACAATTGTCGTATGTCCTAATGGTCTATGGGTTTCCAATCCCGACCCACTCAAATTCATCCTCCTCCCTGATCCCTGACACTCCTCCTGAAGCATGACTGTGTCGATCTAATGCCCACCTGCCCGTGGGAAGAGATCTCCACACCCCTTAGGACTTTCATGGTGTAGGAAGCAGCATGCATTCAGAGCAGGGGCTTGACTGTTGACCATCCTGAGTCTGGGTCCAGCTCCGCCACTTACTGTCTTGGGCATTACTGACCCTCTATAAACCTGTTGTTTTATTTATATCTGGTATGTGCCCAGCAGAGCTGGTGTAAGCGTTACATTGGGTAACACATATACAGGGCTGACTCCGGGCCCGGCAGCCCACAAGCAGTGCTCAGTAAGAGCTGCCCTCCTTGAGGCTGGCCTGCCTGCAGCCTCGCGTCCCTCCTGGGCCTTCTCTTCCTCGTGCCAGTCTGTGCTACAGCTGCACCTTGCATGTGCCATGCTATGACACTCTCTGTGCTTCCTTCCTTCCTTTGCTCATGACAAGTGAGCTACCTTTAATTCTCTCCCCAAACCCTACACTCCCTTCAGATTCAATCCTCTCACCATCTCCTCAACTTCCCCAGTCCTTCTAGATAAACTCATGTCTTCCCTTTCCCGGGCTCCTATAACACTTGGTTTATACCTCCATTATCACAGCCATTGCATTCTACATCAAACTGTCAGTACTTAGTAACCCATACGCCATCTCTACTAGACCGTGCACCTGTTAAGGGTTGGGGGCCCATGCCTTCATCAGATTGTACTCCCCAAAGATGTCCAGGATAGGTCTTTGCACGTGGGAAGTGCTTGCATTACATTAGTGGAACATGGAATTCATATTTTGTTGATTGCCTGAAGGACTTTATAGGATGTACTAATTATATAGCAGCAGACATCACCACCCTTCCCCCCCCACCCTTGATCAAAAACTTCTAGCACCTGAAATGCAGCTCTGCATTTAACAGGGGATCATGTGTCTGACATGCAATACCAGCGAGCCACTTGAGTTTTGTTTCACTTGTTGTGTCAGAAAATCAATCAGTGACTTCAGCAAAATCTTGAGACCCTCTTCCATCTCTAGAGCTGTGGTAAATAATTCATGTCCCTTTCCCCACTCCCCCTACAAAAAACTATCCTTAATCTAAATAACTTTCAGAATATGCATTATTGAACCTGCCTCGGATCTCTTGTTATCGTACTTTTAAAGAGTAAAGAAGACAACCTACATCTCTGGGTAAAATCTTGTCACTTCCCAAGATTAAAAAAGTGAAGAGGTTGTTGATATTCAACACTTCAGACCCCCCAAGGATACTATTTTTCATATTTTCATAATGTTGAGTTTTGTTCTCCATTTCAGCAAAATAACACTGACCTAGAAAAACGGAATTTGCAAGTGTTAAAAATTTGAAGAGAAATTCTGAAATGAGTCACCTAAACCATATTGATCTCTGGCGTTTATTTCTCTAGCCTGACAACACTATCCACTTTGCCAAGAAACAATGAACATGGTGAACAGACACAATCAAAACAGAGAGTCATATGAATGTCAATAAGAACATTTTGTATTTGCATATAATGCTTCTTGGCTGATTTTAAAATGCTTTTCTCCTTTGCCACCCACTACAACAGCCATTATATGTACTCAGAGCAGGTGTTATACATGGGAAACATGAGTCTTTCTGCCCACTTGGATTCGGCTAAGCAAAGAGGAAGGAATGGCAACTCAAACAATTACCAAAGAAATGTCAGGTAGGGTTCTCAGCAGGACCAGACCAGTGATGAGCTTGATTTCTTCTGTGAGGTGTTTCCGCATTGCTTCTTCCTCTTCAAGGGTGCCCTCCCTTCTCTCCACATGGTCTTTCAGTCTTCCATTAAATTTTCCTCCTCGTCTCAGACAGAACTTACGATGTTCTCAAGTTAGTAAAAAGTAAATAGCACTATATGGAAATGTTTTACGGGTTTTAAATACTTTTATATGTCTTTCTCCTGGTACTTTGCAGTAGAAAATAGTTTAAGTGCCATTAATTGGGTGATAGGCTAAATATAGGCCAAGAAGTGTCTCATGGGATACCTCATCAAATCCTCAGAGCCAAGCTACAAAGAAGGAATCACCCCCATTCTATAACTCAGGAAACAGAATATTTGACCAGCCCAAGGGAGGTAAGACGGTCAGGAAGCCAGGCTCAGCTCTCTGTATGTCAAGTTCAAGTAGGTCGTTCTCCTGTCACCATGTGTCCTGGCTTTAGGTTCAGATCTCTTTGGGGACACTGAAGATTGAAGCACGTCCAACAAATGACACCCTCCCTGAGTTCTGAATCAATTCAGAGACAGACAAAAAGAGGTGGGATATATGCAGGTCAAAGGGCCAGCGTTATTGCTGCCCAAAGCCAGGTTGCAGAATGGGGCTGAGACGTGCGACAACAAGGCACTTCCCAGCACCAAACTCCAAAATTAGATGGAGTCACTCATCTGTCTCAGGCACTGCGAAACCAGTGTTGGGCCTTCGAAACGTACCACACGAAGACACAGCCCAGAATGTGTGTCCCTGCAGCCACTAGCCCCCCAGAGGAGGAAGGGAAGAGGTGGCGGAGTTCCCAGAGCCAGCACTTTCTTCTCCTAGGTTCACCAACCCACCATGTGAGGAGGAAGAGAGCCACCCGGAGCAGTGCCTCCCGGGGTCCCCTCCCTCGGGCAGGCAGCATCAGGGTAGGGGAGAAACATTGCTCCCCTTGACATATACTCGAAGGAGTTTCATATGGTCATCACAGTAGGTGTTCAAACCTACATGGCCACTTCCTGGCAGGCGCAATGCATTTACTATTACACCCGCCATCCTCATCGCAGAATTTTGTCACACGAATCCCTATAGAGGCCAAGAAGTCCTTGTTTCCAGCTCTTCTCTGACTCATCACATGACCTAGGGCAAGCCACTTAACGAGTCTGTGTCTTAATGTCCCCATTAATAAAGTCTGAATTGTTGACGGGAATGCTCCCCGTCATAATTCTTCCATCGGGGCAGCCGTGAATGGTTCTTATAAACTCAGCTCCAGAAAAAAAAAAAAGAAAAAAAAAAAAGAGCCAGCCCACCAGGAGACAGCCGAAGTCCAGAACCAATGTGCCTCGTTCCGAAAGTCCTTTGGAGTTCCTCCTGTTACACACCGCCTGACAGAACCCCCCTGGCATAGCCTGGGCGACTTTCCGTCCAGAGTGTCAAGCGTAGTGAGTAACAGTAGGTTATCTCGTGCCTCTTGAATGTTCCCTGTCTGAGCAGCTACACACTCTCAGATCTATGTTTTACCCCATGGACAGACCTGGAAAGGACATATGGTTTAGATTTTTAGACAACACCCCATGTAAAAAGCCTCTTCTTCTACAGAGGCATATTTTTAGAAGCTCCAAAGCTCTACTCTGGGCTGAATTTAATCCATACCATCCTGCCGTCCAATGAGAGCCTAAACACAACTTGGGGTCAGTGTAATACACTGTTAACTGATATGTCAGAAAATCAATTCATTACTTTTAAGGAGCAGTTAAGAGTATCCCTACCACACTGCCACGTGAATTATTAACGACGATGTCAGGGTCCCCACCCCCGCCCCAAACTGAAGCCCTGTGTGTGTCATACAGTGGTGAAAATACACGTTCATCCCTGAATCCTAGTTGAAAATTGTGCAAAGTTGAAGGGGCTGAACTAGAAGGAGAAAGTGACCAGGCATCAGCGGCTTGGTGCCTGGCAGAAGCAGGACGTCGCGGGTGGTGCTAGTGGCGCCCCCACCATGATTCTGTCTGTCCTGGGTTTTCCCAACGTGTGCACCTAGCTCCTCACACAAGGGCTGCAGGAAAGCTACTCCCGTCCGCATGTCTCCATTCATCTGTGGATGGGCAGCCCCGCCTCAGAGCCCCACGGCTTCCGCCTTTCCTGGAGCCCTGCTCATCCCAGAGAAAAGCTCATGCAACGCCACCGCTTCCTCTGCTCCTGCCAGTTCTCTGCCTAGATGAACCCAGGCGAAGCCACATGGGGCGAAGCCAGACCACCCCCAGGCCCTGGTTTGCTTCCACCCCAAATGCTTAGCTCAGACCCAGGCACACTCATCCATACATGTCTATATATCTGGGAAGAATTCTAAGACTGACCTGCAGTTTCAGATGTGCAGCAGACACGGCCTCCCCAAATGTATCCCTTCCCACCTCGACTTAGCCTGCACCAGTGGAAAGTGGTGGAAACAGTCGTCTGCAGTTGTGAACTGAGGGGGCAGGTCGGGGGCTCTGGGACCAGCGGTTTTATAGATGAGTCTTCATTACTGTGTTTCTTCAGTTTTGATTTGGTCAGAAATGCTTACCACATGAGTGAGAAAACTCGTCCATTTGCATAACCAAAGCATCAGGAACTCCCTGTGAGGAAGAAGACTCTTACCCTGCTGACCAGTTGTGGTTTTCACGTGGTTGACCATGTCAGCATCCAGAGCCCTCGATGCCCCAAGAATCAAAAAACAGAGGGGGGGGGGGGCGGGGGTCCCTGAGTTCTACGCTTTCCTGGAACCCAGTGATTAAAAGAGCAAGTTGCAAAGGGAGGTTTTTTTTCCACTATTCACCACCTGGAAGCAGTTATCTCCTCTGATATCTGGGCTGACTCAGGGTACAGTAGGCTGGAGATGACGTGGCAGCTACAATCATCATGATTCTTTCCTTTTTTCTTCCTTCCTTTCCTCTCTCTCTCTCTCTCTCTCTCTCTCTCTCTCTCTCTCTCTCTCTCTCTCTCTCTCTTTCACAAAAAGTATGTATTGAGAATCTACTCAGTTCCAAGCACTTCTCCTGATGCTGGATGCTCTCCAGCAGTGAACAGGACACAGTCTCTCCCTCACTACGCCCATTCACTTGGAGGGTGAAGGCAGACAATAAATAAGTAAATTCAGAAATTTGATAAGACAACTGCAATGATGAAAATAGACCACTGTGTGTGTGTGTGTGTGTGTGTGTGTGTGTGTGCGCGCGCGCGCGTGCGTGCAATGCTGAGTGGCAGTACAGGGGTAGGGAGTGGGGTTAGTTTAGCTGTTACTTTAGTAGATGACACTTGAGCAGCCATGGGAAAAACTGGTGGGGCCAAGTGGCCCAGGCAGAGGAGAAAGTAGGTGAAAATGTCCTGAGACAGGAAACGCTTGGCGTATCTGAGTAGCAGAATGGAAGCTGTGGCAGAACACACTGTGGGATACAGGTGCTCTGTGAGGTCAGAGAGGTGGGCTGGGCTGGGCCGATTGCCCCAGGGCCCGGAATTCTTAGCTGCCTGGAAAGCCCTCGCAGAGGTAAAGGAAAGACATGATCTGATGTACATTGGTCTCCAGCTGGTTAGAGGCTCTGCTGCCATTTCTCCCCTCAATGCAAACTCCAACACTGAGCAGACTGCAGGCCACTCCTGGATGGGAACACGGGTTCAAACGTCACTGTCAGGTACATAATCTCGGCAGACGCCTCCATCTCTCTATGCCTCACGTAGCTGAGCAAAAGCAGGCGCCCATCCAGGGCTGCTGCCTGCCAGGCGTCTGCTCCTCGGTTCCTTGTTTCATTGACACTGGTGGCTGCTATTGTTACTTTCACCTTTATTCCCTACATTATTCCCACACATGTATTTTTGATGCTGATTTCCACCAACTTTTGTTCCTTGAGCACCTCCTCTTTATCCCCCTGGAGGCTATATAGCACCATGAGGAGCAGCTCTGTGAGCCAATCAGGAAGCATCCCCTCCCCCAATATGATAGCTCCTACTGCCCTCAGGACACTCCAGCACAGGCTCCCAGGTCTTTACTGAAGTATTAGCACAATTTTAGAAGTGCCCACATGAGCCTCAGGAGTTCTGACCAGTGTGTAATTCACGAACAAACCTATGTGTAGTGCCCGGTGCTGGCCAGGTGAGGACGGCGCCCACTCAGAGGGCAGTGTCTGGACTCTGCCCAGTGTCTAGGGGGCACTCTCAACAGGTGCCAGTGAGAGAGGGGAGCTTTACTCTCTTGTGAAGGGCTAGTGGTGAAGAGGACGAAGGCAGAGAGGGCCTTTTGCCTGTGCATTTAGCTTTTATTATGCAATTCTGGACTTCAGAAAGACAGGTCTTAGTTCCCAGCAGCCTAAATGAATTCCCTACCAGAAAAAAAAAAAAAAAAAAAACTGACAATTTTTTCCATCACTGATAATTCGATCAGGAAAATACAAAAAGGAAAAAAGTAGGACCTGGACAGCCTTCAGCACTCCAGCCAGTAGGGAAGGCAAGAGAAGCGTGGTCCTTTGCACACTTGCCAGGCGCTGGGAGCCACGAGGCATGACCTCAGGCCCACAAACTCCAGATCCGGTTTCCCAGGACACAGGCAGAGTGAGCGGAAAGTCCCTGAGCCCATGGGGAACAGAGAGAACTCAGCCATGAGTGCAGCCAGCATCAGAGCTGCCTGGTAGAAGCTGATTTCAGGGCCAGTTTATGTAAATCTTGTTTTGCTTAAAACTAAATTCGTTGGCTTGTTCCAATGGCCATGCTGGCCTGGGGGTGTAACCACATGATGGAAACACCAATGGCGGCTCATTCACAACCTGTGAATTCAAACAGGAGGAGGAGGAGGAGGAAAAGGAGGAAAAGAGAAAGACCTGATGTGAACTGAGGAAATTTGGTGAGAGGACCCAGAACCCGAAAGGTCAAGTTTTAATCTTACAAAGTTGTACCCCTTCCTCTACGCTTTCCTACAGTGACATACTCGTACATTTGTCTCTAGTGAAGAATGGCCCTGCCTGAGCCAAGGGGAGCCCTCCTGGTTCAGCCCAGCAGCTCACCGCCCTCTGCATGTCCCTCTCGAGACTGCAGGACATCAAACAGGACATCATCTATTTTCCTTTTTTAAAAAAGAAATGTGATGTGGCCTGTTTGCAGCCGTGTGTGAGTGGCAGTAAGAAGCTGCGTCTGTGCCAGAGAAGGGGGCAGCTCTCCGTTCTTCATCTGTCCCGTCCTCCCTCCTTCCTTGCCCGGTCATCACCATTGGAGGGTAGGGTTTGACAGGAGATATGCACAAAATGAAAAGGGAGGGACGAAATTATAATCCCATCTGATGGGATCCACGTGGATTCCATCTGTTTTCCATATAAAGGTGATATGAATTATATGAGCAAGCGTTAATTCCTCTTACAAGGATTGGTGCCCCGTTGCAGAAAGTGCCGTATCAAATGAGAGCAAAGCGAGGGTCTGATTAAGGCCCTGGCTGTCACCTGACCACCATCAGCACAAGGAAGAGGACAGAGTCCACCTGGAGTGGCGTCCACGCAGAGAGGGAGCCCTGTGAACCCAGTCCTGAAGTCACTCGTGCGCAGTGCGTCTTTAATACAATCCAAGACAAGTCACTTTTGCACTGCCCCAAGATTCAGGTTTAATCTGTGTGAAAACAAAAGACATAAATAGTTGCATAGCACCTTAAAGAAAAATAATGATTATGCCTCTTGTCATCCAGCACGCCTCTGTACACACACATACCCATCCCAAGATCTATTAGTGCAGACAGCCCAGGACTCTGTTCCTCTTTCTTTGGAATTGTAAGATAAGCCTTTTACATATCCTGAATCCTTGGTCATATTCAATGCATATGCAAAAGGAGTTCAAAGGCTGACTTGGACAGATGGACTTTGGAGAAGGATGATAAAATGTGTGTGATAAAACGCACACAAAAGACTTTAGCAATAATGACCTACAAATTGGGAAAGCAGGACTGGGGCAGCAGCAGGGGGTGAAACCCTATTATCTCCAGCTTCAGCACTAAAAGATAGTGGCCCCAGCAGAAGGTTTTATCTGGCATGCACAAGAATAGAGATTGCACCTCCCCCGAACCAGCCTGTCTGCAAAGCCCAGGAAACACCTTGCAAAGGAGTTGATGCAATAGTTGCCATCGCAGCCCTCGGTGACAGTTAAAATAGTGTTACAACACAACATTGAGCAACGACCTTGCTGTATCATCCAAGTCTATGTTTTACACCACTTTTTCCCCCTGGAGAGACAAATAGGACATTTTCGGTGACATTTTTTGGGTTCTTCCCTTACTTTCAATTTAGACTATTAAAGAGAGACAAGAGACATTCTTCCTTCTTCCTTTCCAATGCAATTTAAAACTCCTTTAATGATTCACGTTTCAGGTAGAAAATGGGTGGTATTTACTCTTTGCATCTTACGGCATTTATTCTTGAGACTTTCAAAGGATTCTCAGTATCTCTTCTTGGAGATTTATTACCAGTTCCTGAGACTCCTTCGTGGGGACTGCAGTTTAATTTATGTGATTGCAATCAGGAAACCACTTTGAAAGGGAAGAAATCAATTTAGCTTTTTGTGAATTGTAAATTTCCTTTAAATAAAATTTCACAGGACGTTCTTTTTCTAAAAGAAGTAACAGCGCAGCTGTTGAGGAACAGCAGGTTTGGGGAGGACACTAATTAACAGGTCCAGGGGTCCTTGGAAAAACCATTCATTTTTCAGAGCCTCCCTTCCTCTCTGTAAAGTATTTTCTAAGACTTTTCACCATTCGAAATGATTTGATGCTATTCCACAGAAAAGCAGCCTTCAAAGCAGTTTCACTCTGGTTTGTCTTATAATAATCCTCTACCTTTGATAACCATGCTTGGCTTTTTAAAGTGCTTCAGCAGTTATGATTGAATTTGGTCTTCTCAATAACCTTTTGATAATGGCAGGGCTCTAGAGTTAGCCAATGAGGAAACTGAGGCAAGGAAGGGTTAAGGGACCTGCAGAGAGTCATACAGAGTCACTAATAAAATGAGGACTAGGAAAAGAAAGACATTTTAGGCCAGAGGCTTTCAAACTTTTCGGAAGAGCAAGCAATAGTAAGAAGTAAATTGTATGCATGACTCAGGTTTTGGATCTAGCAATCAAAAAAGGGGCTTCCTCTGGAAGCAACACTACGTTCCATGGATTCTCTTCTGTCTTTTTCTTCCCTTTCTTTTCTTTTTGTTATAACTACTGTTATTATTTTCAACTAACAATCCAGTAAGGAGTTACAATCTACGGTTTGGAAGTCACTCTCACCTTGCAGTGTCCTTCGGCTCTTTTCCTAAATCAGAGGTCAAGATGTATTTCTTGACCCATGAGTAAATGCTGAGGGGGGTTCTCCTGTGATGATCTTTTCACTCTGTAAAGAGCCCCCCAAGTCTGTACATGAAGGAAGCACTGTCCTTACAGTCAACCTTCCACCACAGGCAGCTCATGACCCTCCCGGTGCACCATCAATTCCTAATAAATAATGAATACTAATGACAATATTGAGACACCTATTTGCATTGTACTCCCAATAAAATCAGAAGGAGAACTGGGGCTACTCCCTAAAAATGGCATACAGGTCTCTAAATAAAGGGCTTTAATGCATTTTATATTTAAACCATAAGGCCATGGGCTCAAACCCAAATTGAGATGAGCTCTGCTTCTTAAGTACCATTCTGGAAAAGTTGTTGAAATATTTATCCATCTCTCTGGTTTCTAAAGCAGCTCATTTTCTTGTAGCACATTTCCAGAGCGTAGCTGTTTGCAAACCCCCTTGAACTGGGGCGGGGCTGACGGAAGCAAAGGCAGTCCTTTTGCAAAGTCACGTCTGTGAAACTTCTTGAATGAGAACTATGAAGAACGACATTGTTTTTAAAAATACACACAATTCAAAGATTCATTTCTCTGTGCACCTGGTCAAGTCTTTACTTTCACTACCTCATCTCTCTGTGGCTGAGGGCAAGTTGTTTAACCTCTTTAAGCCTAAGGGGATAATAACTCCAAACTTAATAAAATTATCAAGAGGATGTAATGAGATGATGCATGGAAGGCTCTGGCCAAAATATCTGGAGCTCAGAAGGAGCTCGGTAGATGCTAGAGACGGTTATTATTTATCCACTAAAATTTGCTTTGTCACCATAACCCTATTAGCATAAACAAGGCTTTCACTTTTGACAAATCAATTCCACAGCTTTCGCTGTTCTCATAGGCTAGGAACCCTTCGTGGATTCCCAGAGGTCAAATGACCTAGCCTCTTGTCTTCAGGTAGATGAACCCCCAAACCTGTTAAAACGCAACACAGCCAAAATCCTAAGCTGCGTGATGCTCTCCATCCTGTCCCTGATGTGATACATTATTTCCTCGACCTACTAAACCAATATATAAACATCCCTATATTAGTTTTCTTTTAAAAACTAGAAAAGAACCATATTTACTTTTCAAGATCAAAAAATTTGTCTCAAAGGGGAATTTGGCTTTTTTCAGGAATGTTGACTTATAACACAAGTCAGAGTGCCCCCTTCCCTTCTGTTCAAAGCAAAATAAACAGGCCTCCAGCAGAGAAGGTTGTTATTGAGTAGTTATTGGAGGTGTATGTACTCTGACTTCAGCATTTCAAAGTCTTAACAATCAATAAAGAGGGGATATTTTTCTATAGAAGTTTTTATTTCTAGAAAAAAAGCTACTTGATAAGTTTCAGGTGATCCAGCTATTTCTAGATACTCATCTGTGCTTTTCTTTTTTAGCTCCAGATAGTTCAAGCTTAGAAAAATCCAAGAAAAATAGTCCACTTTTGCTGTATCCATTCTCTATAACATGAGTAAGCAATGAGCGCTTGTGGCGTTAGCATAACTTTCTAGTTTGCATCTAAATTTGTGTCCAATTTTACTCATAAGAATTCTAGATGACAAGTAACAGAATAATATTCTCATTAAAGAAGTTTTTCTTCTGCTGCTTTACCATAAGGCAGTATCACGTTTCATTAAAGGAACGTCTTTTAGGGAGGCAGTGATTAATCAAACCTTCATTTATCATGATCAGAAAAAATATATATATTACACACAAAAGGGAAAATAAAACTTCCATATAACTTTACTTCCTTCTCCTTCCCAGTAACCAAGGGGTTAACCTGAAGTCTTAATTCATTTCCACTCTAATTGGGAAGAGTAGGGAGAAAATCATTTCAGTAGCAAAATGGAAATTGCTAGCCTATCTATATGCCTGAGGCAAAAAGAAAGGAAATGAATTCTCTCGTAAGCTTGGTTAGTGAGAGGGAAGAAAGACTACATCTTGCACTTCATGTCATTGTTCAATTTGCCAGTGTTAAGTAATGATCTCCAGAACGGTGTGTGGGTCCAGAGCGAGGTTCTGCCCAGGTGCCCCAGACTGAGTTCACTGGGCAGCTTTTGGACGTGTCCTTTATTCAGCTAAACCTGGAGCTGGCTCAGTCTGACAACTCAGCTTGCAGACAAAAAGTGAAGGCCCCACTGGAATCTTTGGGAAAGTTTTCTTCTTTCCTCCTGAAAAGTCCACTTCATTGTTTGGTGTCTTCGGCCAAAGAGAGTTCTGGGCTGCACAAATAGTTCCTATTTTAGAACCTACAGTTTTTCGGGCAAGGAAATAGACTTGATCTGGGATGTTTTTCTCAGAAAAAAAAAAGAAACAGAAAATGAGATGCTCCCTAAATCGAGAACTTGACAATTACAGAACTTCTTATAATTGAGTACATTTTAAAACTTGTTTTAAATCCATGTTTATACCAATATTTGCTTCATGCCCCTCCTCAAAATTGACCCTTGAGTGCTGTATTGGTCAAGAATGATTTTGAGGGGGTGGCCGGTTGGCTTGGTTGGTTAGAGCATGGTGCTGGTAGCACCAAGGTTGCCGGTTCGATCCCTGCATAGGCCACTGTGAGCTGCGCCCTCCTCAATCTTCATGTTCACTGGAACTGTTAAAGCAACTAGAGAAGCGAGAAATATGGGGGTACTTTGGATTCTCTAAACATCAGCGCACTCACTGGTCAGTAGTTCAACTAGAAATGAACTAGAGTTCATTTAGGGGCTGATTTGTCATCACATTTGGGCAATCATCTGTTCCTTTGTGCTTGCTATTTAAAAGAATTTCCTACTCTGCAAAACTATGTGATAAAAATCCTTCATGTTTTCTTTATATGCTGAGTCATTTTTAATAATTTTTGGATGATATCTCTATATTGCTTTCGTTTTCTGTACCGTGTTTCCCTGAAAATAAGACCTAGCTAGACCATCAGCTCTAATGCGTCTTTTGGAGTAAAAATTAATATAAGATCTGATATTATATTATATTATACCCTGTCTTATATTATAGTAAAATAAGACTAGGTCTTATATTAATTTTTGCTCCAAAAGATGCATTAGAGCTAATGGTCCGGCTAGGTCTTATTTTCAGGGAAACATGGTATAAGTATAAATTGGAAATTAGCTAACAGATAATATCTATCTTCAGGTGTTCTGTTTTATTTTGTTAGTGTTTTCATTTTTCCTCTCTGCATTTCAAGACATGAACTCTATAAAATTGCATCACATATTAATTTTAAAAAAAGCAAAATTTGCTTCATATTTTTTTACTTTTTTTTTTTTTGTAAGATTTTATTGGGGAAGGGGAACAGGATTTTATTGGGGAACAGTGTGCACTTCCAGGCCTTTTTTTCCAAGTCAAGTTGTTGTCCTTTCAATCTCAGTTGTGGAGGGTGCTGTTCAGCTTCAAGTTGTTGTTCTTTCAGTCTTAGTTGTGGAGGGCGCAGCTCAGCTCCGGGTCCAGTTGCCGTTGCTAGTTGCAGGGGGCACAGCCCACCATCCCTTGCGGGAGTCGAACTGGCAACCTTGTGGTTGAGAGGATGCGCTCCAACCAACTGAGCCATCTGGGAGCTCAGCAGCAGCTCAGCTCAAGGTGCCATGTTCAACCTTAGTTGCAGGGGGCAGAGCCCACCATCCCTTGCGGGAGTCGAGGAATTGAACTGGCAACCTTGTGGTTGAGAGCCCACTGGCCCATGTGGGAATCGAACCGGCATTCTTTGGAGTTAGGAGCATGGAGCTCTAACCACCTGAGCCACCGGGCCGGTCCTGCTTCATTGTTTAGAAAATAGATTTATAGCATTTTTCTAAGCAAGTCCAAATCAAGCATATCAAAACATTTAAATATGACTTAATCATTGTTTGATTAAGAAATAAGCAATGATGTTTCATAAGAAGTCTCCCCCAAAACGTTTAACATTCCATTTCAGTGTATGGTTCATTATCTATAAAAATATGATTATTACTAGAACATTAATTATATATTATTAATGTAATCTGAAAATATGTAATTGTTACAATGCAAATCTTAGGATTTTTGTAAAACTTTAAAAATGTAATTACATAATTACATAGAATGATCACTTCCATTGTTCTGACATTTTAAGCTACTTTTTATTTCATACTACATGACATTTTAAAGCTTTTGTGGAGTATAATAATTCCATGACCTCACAAGAAAGCAGATCAGTGATAGTTTTAGCCTATTATTTCATATAAAATTGTTTTCCAAATTTGAAGATAGCAGGATGAATACTTGGAATATCCTTTCGTATGCTTGGAGAACACACTAAGAAGACCAGTATTTGGCAATTTATTATTTAATTGATCAATACAGATATTTCAGCAATTCCTTCACAGATAACTGCACATCTCACTCTGCATTCTTAGGTAGACTTCCCAAGTTCAAGGTAGACAGGTGATTCAGTCCCCAAGATTTATCTCAAGCTTTTATGTTTCCTTTCTAAAGAGTTCTGCTGTATTTGTGGGACATTTCTGTACAGTCTGTATAGGATCATAGATAGGAAAATTTTTATTTCAGTGGGGATAAAAAGCACCAATTGGATATACTAACAATTGTAATAATAATAATGAAGAGCCTTATAGCTGTCTATTCTAAAGGATAAAGGGACTAAAATATGTTGTATATCCACATTATTTTGAAATTATTATTTTATAATGCAATATATAGTGAAACCTCCCTAATTGGGTTGACATGCAGAAAATATAATTAGTGAAATTTTGTAATTAGCTGAATTTTAATGTTTTTAAATACTTGTGATAATAAAATAAAGGTAGTATTTATGAGTAACTGTTTCTCTTTCATCTCAATTTTATGTAAATTATCGACTAGAACAGCAATGTATTTGTCGTTTGTTATCTCCTATATTACTGCTTCTGAGCATTTTGGATCCACTCCATAACTTAGACCAGAAGCTGCCTCACTGAATTGAACTATTACTATATTTTCACTAGAAGATTGCTAGCAAATTGAGTGGTTAAAAAAAAAAATCTGTACACTATATTTCAAAATAAAACTGTCTATAGGAATTGCTATTTGAGAATGAGGATCCTTTAAACACTTTGCAATTCTATTTTAAAACCATGACCTAGTTTTAAAAAATGAACCTCTTATTCTAGTCTGTCTTGTTTATATGAATCTCTCAGAAAATTAGCTTTGCTGGAAAAGAAAGGAACAAGAGATGCTTTGGTAATATTCTTTCAGCGATCGAAGAACCAATGTGCTGTTGTACTGGCTGAGCCGTCAGTGGCTGGGAAACCTAAGTGGAAATGAACAATGCATGAGGTTGACTTGTGGCTCGTCCTTGGCCGTGAAAGTGCATTAGTGGCGGTGACAGTGGTTAGTTGGCCTTTGCAGCTCAGTTGTCGCTGTGTGTGTGTGTGTGTGTGTGTGTGTGTGTGTGTGTGTGTGTGTCTGTCCTTCTGCCTCTGAGTCAATCAAGTGATGCTGTAATAAAAATTCTGAACTTTGCTTCAGGACAGCTCAGAGGGAAAATATGAGTCAAGAAAGATGCATTCCTTAATGGCCTTCACTAAGAGCAGGTAGAATACAGGGCTCACTTGAGGCCTAGCTGAAGAGTAGCAAAACGGCTATTTAGGGCAAATTGTGTTTTGAGTGGTCACTCGAGAACCGCACTGTCCAACACAGGAGCCGCTAGCCACCGGTGACTATGGAGAACTTGAAACGTGGCTCGACTGACTTGAGATGTGCTATAAATATAAAATACACGTAGGATTTTGAAGACTTGCTACCAAAACAAATGTCAAATATCTCAATAATTTTTATATGGATTACATGCTCAAATGAAAACGTTTGGGATATAGTCAGTTAAATAAAATATATGATTAAAATTAATTTCACTCATTTTTCTTCACTTTTTTAATGTGGCTACTAGAAAATTTTAAATTACATGTATGACTCACATTATATATCTATTGGACAGCACTGCTCTAGAATAAGGAAGAAAGCCCATAGGGTGTAAAGGCAACGTGTCAAGATCTAGTAAAGAAATGTGACTGATAATAGCGTAATAATATGAGCAGTTTTTGCAAGGTGCTTTAGCTTGCTGGTTATAACTGGGCACTCCAAAGGGAAACTGCATGGGTTCAGATTGGGCCAATTACTGAACCTCAGTTTCTCCATCTGCAAAGTACAGGGAATAATTATGGGCTGTCTGTGCAAGTGGGTTAAATGGAATAATGCATGTGAAGCACTTAATGTGAGGTCTAATAGAGGATGCAGTCATAAAAGCCAACGTCTATCATCATGCTTGTCTTAGTCACTTCAGGCGGCTATAACAAAACACCACCGACAGGGTGGCTTCAAAAACAGAGCTTTATTTCCTCACAGTTCTGGAGGCTGGCAGAGGTCTGAGGTCAGGATGGCAGCCAGCATGGTCAGGTTGTGGTTCAGATCTTCTTCCTGGCTTGCACATGGCTGCCTTCTTGCTCTGTGCTCATATGGTAGGTAAAGGGAAAGAGAAAGCTCTCAGATCTCTTAGAAGGGCACTAATCCCATTATGAGAACCCCACCCTCATAATCGCATCTAAACCTAAAGACTTCCCACAGGCCCCACCTCCTTATACATCACATTAGGGGTTAAGGCCACAAGCATTTAGTCGCTCACAAGAGTTTAAAAAATCCCATCAGAGACAGCAACTTTGCAATGTAGTTTATGAAAACCTTTTAGACGCAGCAGTCTAGTGTGTGCTGGGCACCGTTTTTGCTGGATACTGAGCAGTTGCCCTTGCCAGCTCTGAGTGTGGTCCTTGGGCCACCAGCAGCAGCAGCGCTGTGCGCTTGTTGGCAATGCAGGGTCTCAGACCCCACCGCCCACCTACTGAGTCAGAATTTGCACTTACCCAGATCAGGTTTCAGAAACACATTCAGTTCATGCACTGCCATCTGGGGATTCAAACAGCAGTAAGACAGCCTTAAGGCAAGGTGTTCCAGTGTGGTGCTTATGTGATTGTGTGGGGGTGAGAGTGAGTCAGAAGGGAATAAGACGTGATACAGTTGGCATTGAAGAGCCCCATAAAAAACACCCTTGCTCCCCAGTGATCCAGAACCAACCGTGAGATAGACCAAGAGTCAAGCAGATAGGGATTAAAATATCGGCTTTATCACTGATAGGATTTTTGGACATGGTTTAGCTATGTGGCTTCCTGACACTGAACCCCACAACTAGGGAGACTTACTCATTAGCACACAGTGTCTCCCCAAAATGAAAAGGGGCAGGGAAAGGCATGCTTAGTGTACTCGTTTTCTGTCTCTGCCGAACTAGCAAATTACACCAAGTTAGCAGCTTAAACCAACCCCACCGATTAGCTCACTGTTCTGTAGGTCAGAGGTCCAGTTGGGCTCAACTGGGTTCCCAGCTCAGGGACTCACAAGGCCCAGACTCAAGGTGTCCCCTGAGCTCTTATCTGGAGGCTTAGCGAGAATGCACTTCCAGGCTCCTGCAGGTTGTTAGCAGGATGCAATTCCAGGCAGCTGCAGGATGGGGTCCCCTTTCCTTGCTGGTCGTCAGCCAGGAGCCCCCTATAGAGATCACCTTCCCATTCTTGCACATGGCTCCCTCCATCTTCCAGCCAACAATGCAGGCACATCCGACCTTTCTCTGACTTCACTGCTGCTCCAGCCTGAGAAAACTCTTTGCTTTTAAGGGCTTGTGTTTAGATCAGCCCCACCAGGACAGTCTCTCTTTTGGTGGACTCATAACCAACTACTGATTAGTCACCTACATGATCAGGGAAATCCCTTTTGCCATGTAACGTGGCCAGGGCATGATAGCTCATCTAATCACAATCCCAGGAATTAGGGTGGAAAATCTTGGGGGTCCATTTTAGGATTCTACCTATGAACCCTTGGTTTCTGTTCCCAAAACTACGAACCACGTAATTCAGTCTTTGATGGTGGAGAATGAATCAGGGTGTGGAAAGAGGCCAAGCAATGTCACTGCACATAGAAACCTGAAGCCAAGGAATTGTTGGTTCCATCACTTTCCTCTTCCCTACCCCATCCCTCAATATATTCAAAAAGCTATACCACAAAGTATAGTTTAAGGGTCATGCAGGGGACATGGAGGCCATGATGAAGAATACGGTTGGTCCTTGAGAGGAAATTTCACCTAAGGCAAAGGATCTGACCCCCTCTGCAATGAGGACGGGGAGGGTGGCCCATAATCCTACAGGACTGTGCTAAAGAGCTTAAGCTGAATTCAGGATGCATTGGGTAACACAGATGTGACAGAACCTCCAGAACCATGGTATGGGAGATTAATCTGAAAATACCGTAGGCAATTAATGGAAACCCCTTTATAGGAGACCTTTGCAAGAGATCTGGTGAGAGATTGTGAGAACTTGGACCAGAATGATGGCAATAGGGATGGAAAGGGGTCATCAATTATAACAAAGAAACCAAAAAGAAGACTTGGCAACAGTTTGGATGAGGTCAAAGATAAATCCATGGACGCAAGTCTGGAAACTGGGAGAACAATGGTGCAATGGGGAAAACAAGCAGAGCTGGTCTGAGATGGGAGCTGATGAGTTTGATCGTCTGTGACATGCACGTGGCAAATGTTCATTTTCTCATGTGTCTTCCATTTGAAACCAGACACACATAAGCATGTGTGCACACGCGTACACACACACATCTCAACTTTCAGCTTCCCTCCCCTGTCACTGCACCCCTTTCCCTGCCTCCTTCAGCAACCACCTACCTCCCCTTCCCTACCTGCCATTCACTTTCTCTGCTCCACTTTCTCTTCTGGCAAAGGTTACCATGGCTCCCCCGTAGACAAATCCAGTGCAATCCAGTCCTCCACCTCATGGCCTCGCCTCGGCCTTTGAGACATGTCTTTCCTCTCAAAGCTCCCATCTTCTTTTCGTATTTAAGACCCTATTTTCTCCTCTTTCTCTTCCTGACTCAGTCTCCTTGGTTGTTTCCTCTTCTGATTATCCCTTAAATGTTGATGATCCCAGACTCTGTCAATGCTCTCCTGTACATGGATATATCCCCTGTAAATGCTGAACCTCTGGCTGATATGTGAGGACTTTCCACTCAGTATTTCTACACTGAATTCCTGACTGTTCTTCCCACCTGCACCTACCGTTCAGTTCTGTGCATCCCAACTGAATCCTGATGTCTACCTCCAAGCCCATCCTCTTCCGGTCATTACTGCTGCTGATGGCACCTGGGCCACAAGTGGGGGTACTCCTCTCTCTCCCTCACCTCAGCCCTGTCTTCCATCTCCATTGTTTCCAACTTAATGCACATGTTTGTGATTCTTGTCTGACAACTGCGGTAGCTCCCCTGCTCCTCACCTCTATCCCCTCCAATTCACTTATTCATTGCTGACAGATTTATTTTCCTAAACTATGTATTAATTATATTATTCCCAAGATTTCAAGGCTGTCATAGAATCCATTGCCCTCAGGTGGGACTGCAAATTTCTTTAGGTTGTGTCAGTTGCCAATAACCTGTCTGTGTTCATGTCTGCCAGCATTGTGTCATTTGTGAGGTGCCCCTCCCCAACCTGATCCCAAACCTAACCTCCTACTGGAATTGACATGTCGCTCTGTTTCACAAGGTCCTGACTTTCCCATGTTTATCCTTCTGGCTGGAGTCACTTCTCCCTCAGTCCATTTCCACCTCCCTAAATCCTTCTTTCAGTCCTCTTCACCACCTGGTAAAAGTACACCCACCCTCCAAAAGTCAAATCAAATTAGCACCTCTATTAAGAAGGAAGTCTTTCTTGAGCCCACCAGGGGGTGCCATCCTCTGTTCCTTCTGTGTCTCCTCCCACCACCTCCCTGGACCCTGCACACTTGTGTTTCTCTCAGCAGCCATGATACTCCATTGTTCTCATTTATTTGTCCTGTGTTACCAATGAGCCTGGCACCGTGCCTGGTACATAGGAAGCATCAGAGGAATGCTGAAGGTAGGAAAATCAAATACTTCAAATCTGGGAAAGTCCTCAAGATGCCATTTGGAATAAGTGGAGGCAGGAAAAGACTAGAAAGCCATTGTATATTTATTATGAATTTAAAAGCCTCTCAGCCAAGTAGACCTGGACCTACTCCTCAAATTCTGTGGATTGCCATAAATCACTTCAACGTATGACTCCTAAAGATTTGAGATTGGCATAGTGAAGAATTTCAGGGGTAATTTCTGATGGAGACCATGAGACAGGGGAGGATAAAAGTCAAAGATGAGATCAGAATTTAATTTTTCAGAACTCTACAGAGGACATTCATAAAAATACATAGTTGTGGTCAAAAAGAAATATAGCCCATCCTGCATTCAGACCCATATGTGGATTTGTGGGTGTGTGTATGTGTGTGCGCGCACGTGTGCGCACGCGTAGAGATGAAGAGTGAGTAACCTTGTCAAGTTTACTAAACTCTCCAAATATGAGATTCCTTGTCTGTAAAATGGGGCTGGTAATGGTTGTTGCAAGGATTCAATCAGGGAAGGTATATAAAAGCATGCTGGCCATTGCCTGGCTTATAGTAGCATTCAGTGAGAGAGAGGGAGAGAGGGAGGGAGAGAAAAAAAAGGGAGTGGTGGGGAGGGAACTGGAGGATAAGCTAGCCAGATTCAGCTCCCACTGTTGTGAACACACTTCACCTATGGATTCCTGTCTCCTCCATCTGCCCCTCCCCCATCTTAATGACGTGTGCTGTGTTCTGAAGGCTACTGACACAGGACAAACTAAGAAAGCTTTCAACAGACAAAACGTGCTCACCATTCAAAATCTACTTACTTTTGTCTTTGCTTTTCAGTTAAAAAAAAAATCTTGGCTTTTGTCTCAGAATTGCTGAAATATTAGGTGCATAGACGGAACACTTCTTTTTCACTCTGCTCTTCCTATTTCTCACCCTTGGACTTGGAAACGCTTCTCAGGGTCTCATGAGAAAATCTCCAGAGTGGTTGGTTCTGCTGGGTCTCCTTGGCATAAACTCAGCTGTCTGGTCAATCTTAACTATTGTGGATCCTCCTCCCCTCCCCTCCCCCCCACCCCCACATGTAAACTGAACTTTCTAACTTCAGGGTACATTTGTTATTTCTTACCTTATCATTCATAATTAGTGCAAATGATTCTTCCCCTGTCCTATTTTGTTTTTAAATCTTTATGGAGTCATTTTAGGTGCATGTAAACCACAATCTTGGTTCTTTTTTGGATGCTCCTTTGAGACTATACATATTTCATTCCATTCATCTTTCATCATAGGGCAGTCCTTCAGAAACCCCTTATTATTTTAGCTGCTTTTTTTGCTTTGGCAAAAATATAAGACCAAGGAGCTGCAAATCTTGTTCTCCTGCTTATTTAAACAGCGTCTGGAAATCTGAAATAATTACCTCCTTTCATAGTTTTAAAGTTTTGTGTGTTTTTTAAGATATACTGATATTGTACAGTGGAGTTGAAAGGTGTGGGTTGGCAGTGTTTGAAATGCTCAAATCCCAAGGCTGTGAAAATGGTGTTTCCTCCATGTTCATCACTTTGAGTGCTGACCATTATCAATATACAAGGCTGATAGGGGGATTTCAACTTCAGAACATTATATGGAGATATTCAAGGCAAAGACAAACAGCTTCCTATGACTTTGCTTAATTCATTTAGCTATAACTGTACATGCAGCAGTATATAGCAAGTGATTCATATCTAGAAATTATATGACAATTATTTTCAGTAATAATTGATATTATGTTATTTCAAGAATGAGAGATTTCAATACAAATAATCAGCCCTCCTAGCAAAAGGGAAGAAAGGAAAGCAAGCAAGGAGGGACTATTTCTAAAATGTCCTATCCTTGGAAGTAAATGATCATAATGTTTATCTATCAGTTGGTTTCATTCAGCTGATGTATTCCAAATTGTTTCTTGTCCTCACTTTAAAGCATTCATACTTTTTACTTCTTGCATTTAGCCTCTGCCATATTACAGATTTTTAAATAGTTTTGAATTAAGGTTTGGTTTTAATTTTGCCCTGAATTCTGATTCATTCCTATACCCTCCAAATGTATTTCTAATGTTCATAAGTAAATCATATTTGTATCACGTGTAGAGCTTACAAGAGGGGATTCTATGAAAGATAAAGATTCAAAATTAGCCAGCAGTTGAAAACATTGGTTGAAGGCAAATAAAACCATGTGCATCTGTAACAGTTTATTTTATTTTTACCAGTTTACTGTTTTAAGCTATTTTTGTGCCAAAGTTGGACAACATACTATAAAATTTCCAGTGCTAACAAGTGTGAGAGGCAATAAGCCAGCCAAATATATATATGGGGAAATTTAGTTTTTATACTTGTATTTATTGCAATTAGAATGCAATTTATCAGCTATCAGTCAATTTGGTGTTTGTTGTGAGTATAATCATACAATTATTTTTATTTTCCTCCTTTTTTTTCAGAATGTATACACGGAATGAATCCATCTAGAGACGTTCACGGTATGTTAGATTCCAAATTATATTTTTTATAAAATATGCACATTCATATATATGTATATATATATGATTTTTACCTATGTATCCTATAAATAACTTAAGATACAAATTAACCAAATAATTAAGGCTTTTTCTTTTGCTGATTCAAAAGTACTTAAAAGCTGTTCTCCATATTGTAAACCTACAACCACATAAAACATTCCAATGAAACCTTAAATGATACCCTCAGTGTTACAGCGTTTACCACAGGTGCATTCTGCTGTTATTAAATGACTCTATATGACTCTCTGGAAAAAAAAAAATAGAGCTTGGCTTCTATCTGTTATAACCTAGTTTATTACCTTTGTTATGGCAGTCGCAATGCTAAATTTTTATGAGCGCAAAGTGTTTACTAAGCATCCCTAAATTTGCAAAAGATTGATTTTGAAATTTTCTGTTTGCTACTTGCGAGATGCACAATTGAGTTAGGAAGTTAGAGTGAAATAGTCACACGTCAACCACAGTATCCCATGGAAACAGTCACATGGAGGAAGGATGCAGTGGAAGAACTAAGGAGTTAGATTTCAAAAGGGAAATAATCTCAAAGCTCCTCCAGAGGGAAAAAAATGTGTTTAATCAAATTCCAGTGTTGAAAACTGGATGGTGTGTCAAGCAGGTTATTTGCACACACCCATTGTTACTTTGCCTCAGACTGGACTCTGCCTTCACTGTGACATTAGTAACTACTGCAATTCCGTTCAGAACCACTAGCAAAATATATTCTCTGATTTTTATTTTCATTTAAATGGTACTGAAAATAAAAATAACTCTTTCAGAAATATTGTATTTCTAGAAATGTATTTTTTTAAAAAGAAATATCCTATTTCTCACAGAGGGGAGAGTTTTGATTTTAAGAGCATGGCTGAAATTATAATCCCATCTTTATACATATTTTAGTTTTGAGAGGGTTTTGAGAAAGGAAAAATGTAAAACATTTAGACATTTTCTGAGCCCACCTATAGTTACATATTTACCTAAAGTTGTAGAAGAAAAACATCAATAAGCTGTTATTGTTTTCCAAGGAAATTATTTTTCTTTCAACTAACCAAATACTACTTTTAAAATTCACTGTGAAAACTTCATTCCATTCCTGTTATGAGGCAATTTGACATTTCCCCCATGCAGCAAGTAGGGAAGAATCTGTCACGTAGCATCCGCCCAACATATCGCTTCTCCTTGTATTTTTTATTTTGTATTATGACGAAAGTAAATTTCGGTATTATTCCAGGGCAACCGTAGGAGCAAGTGTGGTAATGTTTCCTTTCCTTTCTCTTTGAGAGGCAGTGGAAGGGAAATTCTATACAGCAGTTGAAATGAGCGGTCTTGGGGGAAAGGAATTCTTCATTTCGCACACGATGTTGCGGAACTTTATAAGCTCCGTAAAAAGCCCTTCACATTCACACTAAGGGGGTCCCGGTGCCCCTGAGTTGAATCCCACGCTGCTTGCTTTCCATTCATTTTATTTCCTCCATAAAGAAGGTGCCGCGGACTTTTGTTTGTTTCTTGTTTTCAAATGTGCCCACCCGCACAGCGCAGTTGTAGCCTGCACAGGTCCTGGGAACCCCAAGTGCCCCAGGACCCAATTTAAAATAAATCAGCAAGAGCTTTTCCTTGTCGCCGTTCGAATTCGGGGTTATTGGTTGAGACCCTAAGCTAAGCAACGCCCAGGGTGCTGCTCTTGAAAGGCAACACTTGGTGCATCTATCGCTGTACTTCTCTCTTCTTACTGAGGAAGGTAACTTGAGTCCCGCCGGGAGACTGCAGCTGAGAGTCCGACCCGCAGCCCCTCGCAGGGTTTAGGGTTTCAAACCGCCCGAGCCCCAGAGGAGCGTTCTGTGACCTTTCTGAGTCGCGGATTGCCCCAGTCCGCTCTATCCCCCCGAGACAGAGCCCATTTTTGCCTCTGCCGCACTCCCAAGCCGCATCCCTCGCCCCCGGGGATTCCCCGGGGGATGCACTTGACCGCTGCCCCCAGGAGCGGTTGGTCAGCTCTGAGGGGCAAGCGTTTGAGCCCAGGCAATAGGGTTTCTTAACTCGCCATGACCTCGCCTCCAGAGCGGGCAGGGCCGAGCCGGGCAGGGGAGTGGCAGCCGGGAGCTTTGGTGACTGTGCAATATTTAGAATCACTCGGCTAACATGGAGAGCGGACACTTGGGGGGTCTTTATACCTGAAATGGGCTTCCTCAAAATCGTTTTGAAAATAAAAATACAAAGGGGTATTCTACTCGAGACACCAGACCCAATAAAACAAACAAGATGCAGCTGGGTGCTGGCAGTTCCCGGAGTGTCCCGGGTTTTCCGGAGAGGAGCGAGAGTACTGGCCCACCAAGGGAAAAGCGCGGAAGGCAGGAGGGCGCCCAGGACGCCTGGTGTACCAACGGCCTGGGGCGGGCCGACTGTGGTGTCCCAGCAAAGGGGGTTCGGGAAGAGACCCCGAGGCGGGCCAGTCCGGACAGCGGGACCGCTGCCTGGGGTACACGCGCACTAGCTCCGCCGCTCAGCCATCGGGACAGCGGAGATGGGACTCAGCCTCTCAGGCTGGCTCCCGTGGCCGTTTCCTGTCGTTTCTCCCCAAACTAAAGTTATTACAAGAGCGACCCAAAGGCCGCGAGGAGGGCTGGCGCCGTCGGGGGCGTTCCCCGGAGCACTGCGCGGCCGACGGGCGCCTGGGGCGGCGAGCGAGGGTGGCTGCTGCCCCCTGGCGTCTGCCCGCGGTCCGCGGCGACTCTCGCCGAGCCTCCGCTCGCCCTGCGCAGCCCGACTGTCCTCGCTGGTCCTGAGGCCGAGAAAGCAGCGCGGGCTCCCACCGAGGCCCCCACCTCCGTCAGGCCTCAGCTGCAAAGTTCGAGGAGGTCCCGCGCGTCAGTGGCGGGAGGGAGGGACACAGCGGGGCACTGGTGAGGGGACCCCCCCCCCCTGGGAGCTAAAGTTGAGGGCTCCGTGGGGCAGATGGGGACGGGCTGTGAGGGGATCGTGGGGGAGTGCCCTCCCCGAGGATGAGAGATCCCGTGGGGGAGGAACCCGGGAGCCGGAGAGTGCGCCAGGGCCGGCCCCGTAAGCCCCACGCAAATGCCTGCGGCGCCGTGGGGACGGACACAAGGGGAAGTTCCCGCCAGTGCGCAAAGCCGGGGTGGGTTCGGCACCCCCGGGCTGCTCGCTTGCGCTCGCAGGGGCAGAGAAAGAAGCGGGGACCGTTTTCGGGGAGCCCGAGAACGGTGCGGGGCTCGGGCGACCCGACCCAGCGGGGATCTTTCGCGCCGCCTGCAGGGGAGCCAGTGCTCCGAGGAGGGGGAGCGAACCCAGCGGATGCTTTCAACTTTCCAGTCGCACGTTCTTTGGGGTCTTCTCTGACTTGGAAACCCTTTGCTCGCTGCTAAGCACACAGCCGGACTCAGGCGCGCTGCGTAATTAAGCCGCAGCAAATAACACCAATTAAACAAGCCAAAAGAGAAAATTAAAAACACAAAAACCATGTTGTGGAGACCGAGAACCGTCTGGCCTCATTAAACGAATCAGCGCCACTCAGCTGCCATTGTCAACCGGGCCTTGGGGCCGTGCAGAGGCGCTCTCCGCGGAGCCCTCGGCCCTCCGGCCCCTTCACGGCCGAATCGCAACCACGGCGGGTAAACCGGGGTTCGGCCGTGGGCGCCCGCGCAGGGCCTGGGGTCACCCAGGGTTTCCGACATCGGTCCCGGGAGCCTCGCGGCGGCCGCTGCATCTCCATGGCACGCGGGGCGTCTCCCTTTGGCTGGTCTCCGGGCCCGGGTCGCTCCGGGCGCAGCGCGCGTCCCGAGTCCTCCCAGGGCCGGCCGGCCTCCGGTTCCTCCACCTCCTCCTTGGTCTTCGGACCGCAGCCGCCACTGGTGCCGCTGCGCATTGCAGCCCTGGGGCCCACCGCCGCGCAACCGCGCGTGTGTGTGCAAAGCCGTAGGGCTGCAGTCTGCAGCGGGGCGGGGCATCGGGGAGCGTGTAAGCCTGTGCGTGTGTGTGGATGCGGGAGCGTGGGGTGGCCGAGGCGGCCACAGACTCTGCACCCCGGCTACGTACAGTAGCACGCGGTGGCGGCGGGGGCGCGCGGGCCAATTCCAAGAGCCCGCGGCCCAGAGCCGCGCCCTGGCTGATACCGGAAAGGTCTGTGATTGGCCGGCGGCCGCCCCTATGCAAACGAGCTAAGGGAATGGAATTCCTCGGGCCGGGCTTACAGTAAAAGCACGTTCATTTCCAGGCACTCTCATTCATAGAGCCAGCGGGCGCAGGCGGGACGGGCGCCCTGCGGCCGGACCCAGCCAGGGCACCACGCTGCCCGGCCCTGCGCCGGCAGGCACCTCTTCCCAGGGCTCCTGGGGACGCTAGAAGAAAGTCAACCTTTGCTGCTTCTCCTTGACCTGCGTTGGAGCTTCGATTTTTGTTTTTTCTCTTTCTTACTTTTGAATGAACTGGTTTCTTGGCTGGATGGTTTAACTTCTTTCTTGGCTGTGAACTTTTCCCCGGTCGTTTCCTTTGACAACTGCAGGAGAAAGTGCGCGGTGCTTCGAGGCGAGCTGTGAAGTTGCCTTGCGTGGCAGTGTGTGTGGGAGTGTGTGCGTGGGTAACTTGAGCCGCCGCGTCTGTTTCGATCTGCGCTGCGGTGCCCCCTTCCAAGGCCCGCTCCACCTGCTGCGGTTACGCGGTGATCCTGGGTATTGGCGCGTCTGGGCAGTTAACCCGCCGGCGTTGGGGCGACGTTGGAGGAAGATCGTCTTGCTACTGCCCAAGTCCGGGCTGACTCACGGAGTCGATGTAGACAGTGGCTGGCTTCCGAAGAGTGCGTGTCTGCGTGCGTGTGACTCGGCTGCTACTCAACTGCCACCAAACCACAGGGTCAGCCACAAACTTAACCAACATCCCCAAACCTGAGTTCTCATATCTGGAGAGCTGTGCCCTGAGTGTGATCGAATTGGACATTTTTTTTTTCAGATTAGCTTTTCTTTGAAAAGCTGAATTTTCTGAACTGAGCATTTTGCCAGAACTTATTGACAAGTATTTCTAGCCCAGCCCTTATCCAACTACTGAAGCTGATTTTCAAGGCTACTTTTAAAAAATCTGCGGCGAACATTAATGGATTTCTGTTGTTTAAATTCTCTACAGATTGTACTGTAAATATTTTATGAAGTAGAGCATATGTATGTATATATATATTTATATATGTATGTATATATATGCACATACATTAGTAGCACGACCTTCGGAAGTCACAGTTCTTGCTTTTGAGGACTGAAGCCAGTTTTTCATGGTAAAAGTGGCGCTGTATATGGAAGACACTCGTGTATTTTGTGTCGTGTTGGTACTTTAGACAAAACTCACCTGGAAAAAAACAGGAGACTACTGGAACTTCCAAATTATGTGTTCGCTGGTCCTTTTTCGCTCTGCATAAATATTTTAGGAGGTGTATGCGAATTTTGCCTCCGGGAACTTTTTTTTTTTAACAGCACAGCCTAAGATTGAACTTAAGTTCTCAAAGCAAGACTCAGAAGAGAGTCTCCTTGGCATTTGACTTTGGATTCTGGTCGCCCACTTTGTAAAGCACTAAGCGGTCGGTTGCTAGGAGCCCTGCCGGGGCTGAGGCCGGTGGGCATAACTAGAACTTTACCCCTCCGGGAGAGTTGGTAACTTAGTCAGCCCCCCTCTCCCAACCCACCCGCAGCAATAAAGGTCTCTGAACTTGTATGTTGGTCTCCCCGGAGCTGCTTGCTGAAGATCCGCGCCCCTGTCGCCGTCTGGTAGGAGCTGTTTGCAGAGTCCTAACTCAGTCGGCTTGTTGTGATGCGTATCCCCGTAGATGCCAGCACGAGCCGCCGCTTCACGCCGCCTTCCACCGCGCTGAGCCCGGGCAAGATGAGCGAGGCGCTGCCGCTGGGCGCCCCGGACGCCGGCGCCGCCCTGGCCGGCAAGTTGAGGAGCGGCGACCGCAGCATGGTGGAGGTGCTAGCCGACCACCCTGGCGAGCTGGTGCGCACCGACAGCCCAAACTTCCTCTGCTCCGTGCTGCCCACGCACTGGCGGTGCAACAAGACTCTGCCCATCGCTTTCAAGGTACACGGCCCGGAGCGGGTGGCGGGAGGACAGGCGGGAGGCCAGCCCAGGCCGAGGCGATCCGGGAGGCCAGCGGCCAGGCGGGCGGGGCTGGGTCTAGAAAGGGCCGGCCCCTAGTCCACTCCCTGCGCTCGGGAGATGGGGGATGCTGCGTTGCCCTGGCGACCCTCGAAGGGACGTCCCTGCCTCAACCCACCGGGCCTGCCTCCGCGGAGGGCTGAAAAAATCAGGATGCCCCCAAAGATGTCCACCGAGGGCCGCTCGGGCTCCCTTGCAGGGGTCCTTAGGTTTGTACAAAGTAGGAAAAGTTGTAAGCCGGCAGGGACAAGCCTGTCTGCTCCCATGCTTCTCTCCCCCACCTCTGGCTTAACACCCAAACCATTCTGCCTCCCTTTGATGGAGCATCAGGAAATATAATAGAGATATTGTCATACCTTCGGGTCAGTGAAAATAAACTGACAAGGAAAACTGTCAGGGCTTCCCACCCCGTCTTTAACAGCCCTGTAGACATAAGCATGTCCAAAGTCCACTGTGGGCGTTGTTAAGTTTGCAAAAGTTTTCTGAGACTTTGCAAGCTTCTAGCCTGCTCCTGCCAGAAGCCGCAACTAGCGAATCCTGTTTCTTTTCCTGGAACCCTCCTGAACGTTATCGCCCGCTCACTTTGATTAAGCCCAGCCCGAGGCAGGGAAAGGTGACTAGGCTGTCTTTCCTGAGCCGGGGGTCTAATCCGCCCGCATTTCTGTTTGAGGAGGGGGCGGCTTGGACCCGGCAACTTCAGCTGAGCAGTTCAAAGAGGTCTTCATTCACTTTCACCCCTTATCCTGCCCTAGCTTTGAGCTGCCTTTAAAAACCTTGGCCTTCAACCGGGATATATAAACAACCCTGGGCGTTTTTAAACAACCACTCCACCACTCTGGCAGCAAACAGCAGAAATGTAATTTCAGCAGTGGGGATTCCGTTCTTCTAGAAGTCTTGGGTGGGTTTAAGAAGGGTCAGGTTTTTTTTTAGTACAATCAGCATAGCTACTTCCTGTTCATTTAAAGGGCTAAAGCACGCAGGTGGAGGGAAAAAAGCTGTAAAAATCCACTACACTGTTTTTGTTGTTGTTATTGTTGTTTTCGTTTTAATCTGGCTAAATGGTTGTCCTTTTTAAAGGGAGATTAATTTAACATAAGCTTTTTATGGTTGCAGGTCTCGGTTGGATGTTGATATAGTTACAATGAATAATGTTCACTCTTCTTAAAAGTAGTCGGAGTTCTTTATTTTTAAGCTTTATACACCTTCCAAACTTCCATTATGACTTCTAAAATAAAACAAAAAGGGCAGTTGGCTATGTCTCCAGAATTGCCTCCTGTTCCTCTCAGTTTTCTGAAAGAAAGAGTTTTTGAGGGGGCTGAAAATGAGAATAAGGTAGACCAGCCACTGGACTCTGTCCCTTCCCTTCCTCCATTTATGTAGATTTGGGTTGGAGCCCGTTTCAATTTTAAATCATTCTAATCCCTTTACATAAACACACTTAGTCTGCAGAGAGTACTCTCTGAGAGGGGACCTGACATCATTGGGCCCTGGAGTCACTGTCAGATATGAGCAGAACAAAGGAGACCTGTTATAATCAGCCAAAGGGTCATTTAAACTCAGGTACCCCTGACACACCGAGGGACTGGGTTCTAAGGGGTCTGTGGCTTCCTTTGGGGTG
Organism: Rhinolophus sinicus; assembly: GCF_057876585.1. Lineage (NCBI taxonomy): Eukaryota > Metazoa > Chordata > Mammalia > Chiroptera > Rhinolophidae > Rhinolophus > Rhinolophus sinicus. Next base: position 8,765,909 of record NC_142517.1, read on the forward strand.
AATCAGAATCTCTTTCTTCTGAATCTCCCTTCTCTGCCAGGAAACCCACACCCAAAACACTAATGGTTAATAAAGAATCTTCAAGAGTTGAAGCAGTGTAGTTTTTCCAGCAACCACATGAAAGTGTTTATTTTCTTCTAAAAGAATAGGGGGGAAAAATCATGTAAATGGCTTTTATGAGCCAACAGGGAATTCTTTTTAAGCAGAAATGTTTAATAACCATAGAGATCTCCTTTTAAAAATGACTTTCGACTGTTTGCTCTTTTGAAAAATCTAATTTGTTTTACTGAGTGATGGTTTGTAGGCTATTCAAAGATCAAGGTATAGATCTCTTGAAAAAAGTTCAAGTGGGGCTTGAGAACATTTGGGGGAAAGGAAAGGACAGCAGAGAAATCAGACCACTTGATTAATATCTGTCACCACATCGGTCCCCACAAAATGAGGCCTCTTCCTGAAGGAAACCTGCTCATTACATAACTGAAAGAGCAGATGAAATTTTCAGGGAGGGGAGAAATGCAGAGGTTAGGGATAAAAGCAAGCTGACTTCAAACGTGACTGCATCTGGTTTGACCAGTGTGTCCCTATTCCCACCGAGCACTACCTCCACACCCTCCTGCCTCTCCGTTTCTACAGAAATTATTACTTTAAAATTTGGATTTTAAATAAGCCAATCAGTAAAGACTTATTATATTCCCCGTAATAAGGAGGAAAAACTGCGAAACAATGATAAAGTCTGATGATATTGATGAAAAGAGCATTTAAGTCATTCTTTAAGAGTCTTCTGAAATTCTATGTGTGAATCCTCTGCTTTGATCTTTGAAACTAAAGGGAGATTTAAAATTATAAGCTTTCCTTAAAATAGGTTAAAATCATCCTAATTGCATATCCTGGACTCCAAAATGTACCACCACCCCCTTCTCCCATGGAGCACTATATATATATAGTAGGAGAGATGCATATTTTTATATTGAGAAAAATCTTTAATTTGCTACGTTACCCATTATTTACAGAGCAGCCTACAAAACTGGGTGACTTAGGATCTATTTTATAGCACTGTAATATTAATACAGTTTGTTTAGGCCCCGGTATACCAGAATCCGAAGGCATAAGATAAACATGCTTTCAGCAAATTCAGAGCCCTTGGATGCTCATAGTAATAATCTTTTCATAAGAAAGAAATAAGTCACGTTTCTGTCAGCAAGAGCATGGTCCCGAGCTATGTAGTAAATGTCATCTCTGCTGAATTCTAAGTTCCACTCCACAGCTTTCTTTGAAACACTGGAAAATTAAGGGATTTGAATTAAATGAATTGTAACTGTAATTTCAGCCTAATTAGAGTTGGGTTTAAATGCCAGTCTGAACTGTGAACAGGCTAGCCTAGAGCAGTGTGGGTAGGTCCGTGGATAGGAGGGTTGATATTTTGCCCAACTTCCTGATACTTTAAAAACAGAAGTAAAACAAAATATGAGATACCCTTTGGCCAACAAGTCCCTTCTTGCCTGTTTGGTCTGTGTTAAAATGTAAATGTTTGTGTTTCCTCACGTATTGTTTATAGCTTTTCATTCCAATTGCTTTTTTCTTTTTCCTGCTTAAAGTTAGATTTTTTTTTATCCTCTTCATATTGTCTATCCATGACAAAATCTATCAAATCAGCACACGTTAATTTTAAATTTAAAAGAATTTTACCTAGTCTAAATATGCTTGTTAATAATTAGATGATATACATTACATTATCTAAATTAAGATAATTTTCCGAGATTTAATATTCTCCTCCCCCAGACGGAAAATAAAAAAAAATCCTCCAAGATCAATAAAAGGCCGTGTAAGTGATGTTTGAACACCTAGATATCTTTGATTCCTGCTGTATTTTTTTAAAGGGAGGGGTAGGAGTTAAACCAATTTTTTAGTTTCAAATTCCAACCCCAACAACCTTTTCTTATTTAGCCACCATGATCATTTTGCTCTCTGTTTGTTTCTAGTAGGTGAAGGTCTCATGAACTTGCCAGATTACTGCTGAGGATAGTTTTGGAAAGGTGAGAGAGGCACAGGCAGGGAGCACTGGAAGAGGAGCCAGTAGGAGGATTTAGAATATGTGTTGGTAGTTATGAGTTATTTTTTTTTAACCTCTTTTCAGAGCCTGTCCCAACCATGAGTGGTTCAGTTTGAAAACCATGCGGTTTATCTCGTCCCTGAATGTTGGATTAAAATAGAGAAGCCAGGTCATCACAAGGAGGTGGGGATGAGGAAGTAAAAATATGTGTTCAAGGAGGGCATTTCAACACTGTGAGCTCATTTTAAAAGGGAAGTGAAAATCATGAAAAAAAAAAATAAGTGGAAAAATTTATGAGACTGAATTTTTCAGAGCAAAATAAAGCAATCACATTTTGTGGGAATAGGAAAAATGGTAACAATAACTAAATAACCGAGCAGGGAGATTTATTTCAATGATGTTTTGAAACAAAAGGAAATTGTCATATTACTGCTCTTAATTAAATGGCAACAAACACACTTATAATGGGAACTAAATGCCTAATTAGAGGGTGCTTGGGGAATAAGTAGCTGTGTTTTTAAATCTCCTTTATAGAAAACATGTTCAACAATTGGATGGAAATGATTAGAAAGAAAGATAAAAGGCCAGACCTTGTCTGACAGTGCAAGTTGGATAAAATAGAGGCGGAAAATGCCTACCTATTGCATGAGAATCAATTTTCCTGGTGTGGTTTTAGGGGCAGAAGTACGTCTACCCCTCACAGCCAGTTGGTTCCTTTTCTGTCATACTCCTTAGAACCCAAGAGCTGAAGCATTGTAATGAATAAAAACAATAGATAGATGGTCATCTGGATGACGGGAGGAAGGGGTGATGACTAAGCAGGTGATGAAGATAGGAATTTTGAATAACGTGGCTTTGCTATCATACAAAGTTGAGCATGTGGCAGTCTTATTTACAGACAGAGAAAGAGGGCTGAAAATATAAGTATTGGCAAAAAAATGTGCAACAATTATTAGGTAAAAATCGGGAGGTGGAAAATAGGGGAAGAGATAATCACTGTAGAAGCTTTACTATCATAACTCAAAAAGAAAAGATTATATAATTGGAACGAATAACACAAATTTCATTACTGACGGAGAGCGTGCCATAAGGAATATTAGAAATCACCGGAAGAGTACAACTTTTGATTTAAAATTCTATGACCAATTGAAAAAATAGAAACAATGGCAATATAGCTAATAATAAATGTCTAGACCTAGAAAAGAGTTTCTAAAAGGGTTAAATGATGCCCAAGAAATAAATACTACTGCACGGGTATCGTCATGCCATGCTCTTTGAGCATTTTACTTTGAAATTACTGTTTTATTACCGGAGTATCAAAATATTTATCACTTTTCTTCAATAGCCCTGCTGGGAAATCCATTTATATTCAGTTGCATTAAAGGAATTCCTCTTCAAGACTACCTGGGTTGGAGAAAACCTCAGTCATCTATTAGATGTAGTGATTATAACACATCTCTGGGACTCCCAGGTATAAAAATACGACGTAGTTCCACTCCTGAATTGAGAGGAACACATGAAGTGAGCTCCCTTCTTCCTCTGACGTCTGTTGATTTTGTGATTAGTAATAAGCAAAGGATACATTTCTGATTTTTTTTCCCTTGAGCGTCAGAATGCACTGCTAGTGAAAATCAAGATAATAGAAGTGAGTAGGGGTTTCCAAAGATGACCTACAAAGGATCAGTTTGTCATTCAGGAATCGTCAGCAGTTCAGTTGTAATGGTCAACTTTAATTTCAACAGGAATAAGTTTAAACACCTAAAAGTTAAGTCGGCCCTTTTAGGCCTGTCAGTGGAGGTCTGGACAAGTGAAAGATGGGTTAGGTCATAAACTTACCCAAACAAGACATTCTGTTTTTCAAATATGAAGAATTGGGAAGAAATGAGTGTATTCATGAGAAGGCATAGCTTTTCCAAATCCTTGCTGTAGTTAGTCAGTCTTGTTCCAGCTGTGCTGTGTGACCTTACGTGGCTTTATTAGGTGAATGTTTCTGATTTGAAAATTTGTATTTGTTATGTATAATGGAATTAAAAGTAAATCTTTCCATTAGTAACTTCTTTGTTGTTTTGCTTACCGTATGATTGATAGATCTCCCTTTGCAAACTAAAAAGGGTCACTTAATATGCATTTAATTTTAGAACAATTATTACACAAATGGCATAAAAGTTTATAACATTCCTGATGTCTACATTTGTCTCTTGACTGGTGTGTAGGTGGTGGCCCTGGGGGACGTTCCAGATGGTACCCTGGTCACTGTGATGGCGGGCAATGATGAAAACTACTCAGCTGAACTGAGAAATGCTACCGCGGCCATGAAAAACCAGGTTGCAAGATTCAATGACCTCAGGTTTGTCGGTCGGAGTGGAAGAGGTATGTATCTGTCAAAACTGAACTTGAAACACAAAGTATTTAACATGGCAACAAACCCAAAATTCAAAGCTTCTAGAAGTTTCTGTGATGGCATTCCTAGAAACACAGTCTTTCTTTTTGTTATTATTGCTATCTGAAACTTTTAAAAAATATTTATTTAAAATTTAGTATTTTTAAACAGAATCTAGCTTTACATTATTGCTTTCTGACTCGGAACATATAAAACATAAATTGTGATTTTCAAGGAAACCCCTCAGCTCTTTACTAACATGTGAAAATATAAAACTTACCATCCTGGAAACTAGGATTATGCAACTGGGGTTCTCTCTTTGATAATGATCAGAAATCTATTGAAGCCTTAATCCAAGTGCTATCTCTGGCACAATTTCAAATGTTCACTTCTAATAATTTTAAAGGATATATAGTGTATGATTATAACATGGTTTCAAGTAAGCTTACCTTTTTATGGTAAAATATGAAGAAATACTGCTAGTACCAGTGTGGTTTGGTAAATTTGATGGCAACGTGACTTTCCTATTATACACGTACGTAATTTGGATGCCTTATTATTATGTGTGTGTGTGTGTGGGGGGGGTTAGGCCCAGTTAACATTTTAGGTAGTAATAATATTAAAGACTAGATTTTCCAGAGGAACTGTTGTGTCAGTGCAGTTCTTTGTGTTGTTTTATTATTATTTGCCCATTTAGAATTAGAGCAGAAAGAGGATTCTTGGCTGGTTGTGTTCTCTTCTGGTTTCCAATTTTTTTCAAATATTGTGTTTTCTCTGTGTTGTAAGAACCTAAGTCATATGTTATAAATGGCCATAAGTACTAGAAGTGTAATTGAAAGAGGTAGCCTCGTTTGGGTTGAAAGTCTCATTTTTGTGATATAGTATTGAGTAAGCTTACAAATAACAGTTATTTTGAAAGTAATGAAAAGACATGATAAATGCCTAAATCACAGTGGATGACTCTTGTACTGAAAAAAAATAAGAGTACAACCAGTGGACATTTAAAAATAAGAGTAATCACTATAAAAGCATTAAAAAATATAAGAAAGTCTGTGTTCTTTAGGGTATTTGATTAGTTGAAAAGGGGAAGGAGCAAAGGGCAAAGTCGTGTTGAGTTTTCTTTTTCTTTTTCCTTTTTTTTTTTTGGCTATTGTTTTGCTATCCTAGCTGTCTGGGGCATTTTCAAAATAGAATCATAGGTGAGGAAAATTTTAAAAACGGATAACATGATTGAAAATATATGTTCACAGGAGTAACTATGTTAATCATAGGGTAATGCAAAGAAAATTATATCCACTTATTGAAAGCATGAGTGATGCTATAAGGTATAAAAGCATAAGTCATTAAATGGGTTCAGTTGTTATATTAAAAGTCCCCGCCTTTCAGTAAATGGAATTCACATTATGATTCAGAGATGTGTGTTTAGAAAACATCTTTAAGGCTTCGGATGAGTAGCTGGCAGAGTGGGTGAGAAGCCAATAAAAAACAGAGGCCCCACCTCCTGTCCAATGCCTACCAGCCTCCCTACCAAGCTGAATTCGTTTCTGGTAGGTTTCTACTATTAGGAATTGATTGCTCAGTGTCATTTGAGTTGCCTTTCCAGAGAAAGTAATATACTTATAGTACGCATCCATGTGTGTCAGGTTTGGGTTATAAAAGTTGCAGAAACTATTTAATGGCCAATACCAGTGACATTTTCCCATACAAGATTCAGTTGTGGCTTCCTGGCAATGCACAGTAAGTCAGTGATAATAAAGAATGAGATTTTGAAAGCGGCATGCTTCCTTTTCTGGCGTCCAGGGCTGGTCTCTGGTCTCATTGGCCATTTCTGTTTTGAGTGGGTGACTAATGGGTGCTTGTGTTTACTTGGGTAACAGAGAACTGTTTCCTCAAGGTGTGGATTGTTTGCATTTGGCTGCCTGATTCATGCCAGTATGCCCTTGAGTTTGCATAAAACCCCAAAAATAAAATAGCTGCAACCAAGGCTGGGCTGTGTTCTGATAACCTGGAACGAGAAAATTAATTGAAATGCGATAAATTGACAATATCTGTTTTGAATGCTCTCTGCCTCCCATGAGGAATCCAAAATACAGGAACCTCAATTGAACGTTTGGCCCAGTTATGGTTACTGCGTATATTGTTGGTCTTGAGTGATTTTTTTTTTTTTTCTGGTCAGTACTACCAGACAAAATGAGCTCTCCAAAGGCCCCGTTTGACTCTGTCTCATAATTTCTCTCCATAGTCGTAAAATACAATTTGATTCTACTCTTTCAAATGTAAGTGTCAACATCAAGCCTGCCAGATTTTTTTTTTTTTTTTTGCAACTCCCGTTACGAAGAGAGCAGATGATTCTCACTAATTTTAACAATTAGTCTCAGTCTTCCTCACTGAGTCTTGTCCTTTAAAAGTTTCAGTACGCTTTATTAAGTGATCTTAAGGCTATTTTCTGTTTCATTTTCTGGTTTTGAAACTGTGCCTGAAAACATGCCATTGGCATCAACACACCACACAGTGGCCGAGAAGGTCCTGGCTCTTGGCTCATCCAGACATTTCCATGCAGTTACACATTCTGTCAAAAGGTCCGATGGATTCTCAAAGGGGCCTGGAGCTCAGTTCCAAGTCAAGGGGAGAAAAAGAAACTCCCTTTTCTTTTACCAGCGGCCCGTCTGTCCGTGGGGATTGTAAAGCCTCACCGAAATTGCCAGAGGTTGAGCATGGAAGGGTTTGTCTCTGTTCTACAAAACTCATCTGTCTGGGTGCTGGCCGATTTCCAGGACCACAGCTCCTCCTAACCTCAAGTTCAGCCCGCAACTGGGAAAACCTGCCCGTCCGGCTTTTACGGCCTTGCTGACAACACTGTCCCTTAAAAAATACTGGCGAAGGCTTCAGCAGTCTGCACCTTCTTCCTTTTCTTCCCTTCCCTCCTTTTCCTCCTTGCCAGTTTTAAATCTTGTTCAGGGTATGCCTGACCCTTGGCATTTTCTCCCTTTGATTCGGGGTCTCCTGGTCCAGTGACCGCTTCTTTATAATGGAAGGACGGATCGCCCCTCCCAGGAGAAGAGAGGTTGTGCTGAGCGCACAGGCTGTTGTTCAGAGCCACTCACACTTAACCCCATGTTCGGGGACCCTCTCTTACCTCCAGAAAATGGAAGTTCAGGACCAAAAGGAATTCTCTTTGGCGAAGTTCATTAGCAGTTTACATGCGGTTTATATTAGCAGTTGAGGCAGGTGCTACTGGCATTTTCAGTTGCAAGAAAGTATATCATGGCTGCAGCTGAGTGACATTTAAGAATTTTTAGCAATGAGCTCTATGAATGCTTCCGTCCCTGTTAGAGTACTTAATCAGTGGGAAAGGGATTGATCAATCAGGGAGTATGGCTTTAGTTAATTCATTTTAGAACCAAAGAGGAAATCTACCAGACGGTATCATCAACCATATCGTAAATAAGGGAAGAGAATCCACTGCACGTGTCCTTCTAATTTTTCTAAGAGTATGATTTTCAGTCTTTTGGGAGCATCACAGATCATTTTGAAAAATCCTTGGGAAGCCTCCTTCCAAGGGGAAATATAATGCACATGTGCACTGAAACACACAGCTTCACGTACAGCTTCAGATTCCAGGGGTGCTGGAGCTCATTGATGGGCCTTCTGGGGGGGGGGTCTATGGACCCCCAAGCCAAGAACCTGTGAATTTGGAACTTTGCCTTGACCGTGGAGCGCCAGCCTACTGCTGTGTTGCACGTTGTAGATAACTGGAAAATGCATAACTAAGGGAACAAGTGAGGTAGACATTCTTTCTGTAGTCTGTGCTGTGTTGGTTACCCTCTCTTTATTATGGCCACGACCTGGTTGGTATATTTTGGAAAGTAGATCCCATTCAAACTGCTAGTTCAGACTGTCGAAAGACCACCAGACGTGCACGCATGGAGTCCCTTGCAAAGGGAGAGGGCCCATTTTTGTCATTGAGAGAGAAACCTCTTCTCTAGTCACTTCCTGGGCCCCTGGCTGCAGAGCTGCAGTGCACATTCCAGCCCAGGGACGCCACGTGTCCTTCGGGTAGCTAGGACGGGGTTTAATTTCTTGGTGGAATCTGTGTTTATGTTGACCTCCCTGGCAACTTTAATCTTGCCCACTTTCAAAATAGTACGCTTTCCCAACGCTTTCATAAAATGAAATTCCTTCATTATGTTCTTGCTGCGGATGTCATCCTAGACATAATATTTACCCGTCACAATCTGGGTTACTGCGTATTTGTGTAATGTTTCTTACTTAAGGCATTTTCATTCTTAAGTTATTTTACATTATTTGGGGAACGGTATGGGGAAGTTGCCCTTCAGATGAGTGAAAGACTGGCTGAGATGAAGAGAAGGTACATTTAGAAAAGGATAAACTGTGCTGGTATTCTAAACGAAAAGAGACATGCCTTTATGGAGTGGTTATTACTGAGAAATGGTCTGAATGACTCACAGTATTATCATAGGATCCAAGTCATTCTCTATTCCATCACAGACTCCCATAATAAGGGAAGGAAAAATTCATCTGACAACCTCAGATTGTTTCATGAATAACATACAAGATGATAAGCTGGCAATCAGATCTCCTGGAGAGAATACAAGGAAAAACATAACTGCTATTAAAATCAACTCGCTCATTTCCACCACCACCCCTTTCTTTTTCTGTTGTGATTGATCTGTACTTTAAAATAATATGTATATACTGAAATCTGTTTTGAGACTTCAGTGTGGACAAATATGAATGGAAAAAGACCCAGCCTCTGATACACCCAGCCTCAGGCAGCCCTAGCAAATAATTCTTTTAGATGGCAGATCGAAAGCTAGTATCCATGACCTGATGTAGACGTCATCTTTACAGATCAGGTTTCTCCCTCTGTTTTACGTTTGCCAATAAAAGAGTAACAACACTTTCTTAAAGCCAGTTGCTCCCCACGCCCAGCCGCCACCACCAGCACTCCCTGTCCCCTTCATGCCTCGGGAGGGGACCAGAGACAAAAGCATTCTTGAAAACTGCTTCAGCCTGGAGCACAGTTTTATACTTTATCCCTTCACGGTTTTCTTGCTGATTTTATGAAGTGCCAGGCCTCGATGAGAGTGTCAGACAGCTTTTTAAAATTGAGGTTATTTGTATGAACATTATTTTAGAGTTGATGGGCAGAAGCTGGACTTCTCTCTCCACCCACCCACCTGCCACCCCTTCCTCGCCAGCCGGCTTGCGTTTGGTCGAGGCAGTTCTTTTTGGTGGGGACAGAAGACTATCAATCAGAAAGTGTCTCCGAGAGAAATAATGGTTGAGTGATTTTTAGAGCTTCCTGTTTCAGCAGCAAGCATTATAGACATAAACAGTGATCGGGCCAACGGCCGCAAGGCTGCTCTGGTTCTAATAAATCAGTTTTGTATTTTCTTTTTGTGCTGGTTGGCGAGGGGCAAGAGAGGGTGGAGAAGACTGGTTATGGAAGAACATAGTCTGTGTTTCTTTTTTCCTTTTCTTTTTAAGGAAAAATTACTTGTTGAAAAGAGAGATAGTGTCCTGTCTGATGACTGTTTTCTTTCTGCTGCTGATTGTAAAACAAGTTCAAAGCAGTAAAGGGATGTTTCTGAATAACCGTGTCCTGTCAATATGGAGATGTTATGTGGTTTTGAAGGGTCTGTTGGACTGGCGGGGTTCGTGTGTGTGTGTGTGTGTGTGTGTGTGTGTGTCCGTGTGTCCGTGAGGTGACTTCTTGGACCATATTGTCTTTGAGAACAAAACCCATGCTCATAACATCTTATCTGAAGCCCAAATAAAGCAATTAACAGAAATTAGTGAGTGAGCAATGTGGACGTCATAATGAGCAGCCCATGAAAACTGTGCCAGTTTTATCAGCTCACCCTTGAGGTGTAGGGAGCGCATTGCTGCTCGTCAAGACTTTTATATTTATAAATATGCATTAGTGGACGTCAGGCAATGTCTGTCCTCCTTTGTGGGTTGAGACGTGAGTCCCGCCTTCCACAGAGATGTATTTCGGTCTGCACTGAGAATGGAGCTGTGCTTCTGTTCCTCTGGCACTGCACTGACTTGGGACCCCAGCACGTTGCCCGGTCTCTGTTAGCCCATTTCAGGCAGCGTATCCAATTTAGAAATTCCATGTGATATCCCTGAACATTCTCAACGAGGAAGTTGAGGACCCATAAGTCATACAGGGATCCCCCTCAACTGCCTTCGAGAAGCTCAAGGCCCTTCTGTTGCTGGATTCCCATGTGTGTCCTCTGACTTCCTTGGTGAGGCAGCATTCATTTAGGAGCCCCTTACGCTGCGTTTTTCTCAAAGAAGTTGTCGGTAAATTTCCTGTCTATTTTGCAACTTGGATTAATTCCTGCTTTTACCCTGAGATTTAGGACTGTCATGAAGAATGTATGGGAGCACAAACTGAAGGCCTGTACCACCTCTGCCCCCGCCCCCCATGTCCTCCACCCCCACCGCCCACCCGGCCTCCTGATTTCAGGAAACTCCTGGGTCTGGCTAATGGGAGGCTGGCCAGCACCTCACAAGCCGTGTGTGGCCCTCACTGAGTCACTTTATGCAAACAAAGGAGCCTTTCCTTGGCTCAAACAAAGCAACGGCACAGGATCACGGCGGGCGTCTGAGCACAGTCCTGAGCTGTGGGCTTCTCAGATCTCAGCAGACAAGGCAAGAGGCAGGGATGGGCCTGTTTGGAGGTGGAAAATCTCTAGTTTGCACAAGGCATTGGTTTGGGGGGTTTTGCAGAGTGGTTTCCCTTTATTGTATTTGAAACCATTATATGGAGTACAGTCGGTGTCTATGTGTCTATCTATTTACCCATCATAATTAATGAGGATACGTCTAAACTCATCGTCACAAGGCTTTGTCTGCCTCTTCTAAATAGTGTGTCTCTGGCACCTATGGCACTGGGTCTTTCCAGATGTTGTACCTTCATCATCCTATTTGCAACCTCAGTGCAGGTGTGCTCAGTATCTTGCCTATCCATGTGTTTATCCATTTTTTAAAAATTTTCAATCATAGTTGACAGCCACTATTATATCGGTTTCAGGTGTACAGCATAGGGCTTATCCATTTTGATGGTGGCGTCATTCAGTGTTTCCCAACTGGGATGAGGTTGACCCCAGAGGACACTTGGCAATATCTGCAGACACTTTCGGTTGTCATAATGGGTATACTTGGGGAGTACTATTGGCATCTTGTGGGTGGAGGCCAGGGCTGCTGCTGCAATCCCACAGTGCACAGGACAGCCGCCCCCCCCCCCCCCAAACACACACAGAGACCTACCCAATCCAAAAGGTCAGCCAGGCCGACATCGGGAAACCCTGATCTAGCTCCACATTCATCGCAATAAGTTGTAAACGATCTCCTTTCCCTTTCTTCCCTAATGTTGTCTACCTGTCTACAGAATTTATGGGAAACATATTAAAAAGTTCACATGCAGTAAAAAATAAAATTAGAAAGCATCCCTGAATATTAACGTCTTTTTTTAAATATGAAAACATACCCATGGTCTGTGTGCATGGAATGGCACCCTCCCTGGGCATCCCGGTGGGGGATGTGTGGCGGCCAGAAGGAGAGGCTGCGGGTGGTGTGGGCTGCACAGCAGGGGAAGCTCTTCCTGGAAGACTTTCCCACTGCAGCTACTCCCTTGGGAATGCGGCAGAGGTGCAGGCCCACAGGGACCACCAGACAGAGTAAAAGTGCACTGCTAGCTTCTCCATGCTCAGTGCCTCACCCCACCCGTGCCCCAAGCTTCAGTGGAAGGCCCATAGGTCCACGGGTCCAGGAGCATGGACTGAGGCGGTGGACAGTGTTCCCTCGAACTAAAACATACTTAAAGCAAGGTCCTGGTATGAATCATTGACAAATGCCAGAAAGGGCTTTTGGTCACACACCTGAAATAAAAATGGAGGGAACGCATAGCAGGAGAGGGGAAGGGACCGACAGGCCTGATTCGCTGGCCATCTGTGAGGCAGCCCTGAGTCTGGCTGGATTCGCAGGTAGCACAGGCAGACATGGCTGGGTTCTCCTGCAGCGTTCTCCCACCTGCCCCAACATGTTAGTTCTGCCATCACCTGTTTTCCATACTGAGATTCATGGAAGGATGGCTTGAAAAAAAAAGTTTGAAAAAAGAGTCCCCTGGATGTTCTCTCTGCCTGACAGTAGTGTCAGCTGCAGGTTGAATTCCTTGAATAAGCTTGGCTGTGACTGCTTCCTCTACTGTTTGCTTGGTTGTACGCTGCATGGAGACCCTCACTCCTAATCTTCTTGCCTCAAGTAGACATTTGCTTCCTTGAAGCTCCCCGCAGGAAAGCAACCAGCTCCCAGATTTGGCATGGAAAGAAGGTACATATGAAATCATGTGAGACTAGTAAGAGTTAACTATGCAAATGGGAATTCAGAGCCCACGTGTCGCCCCCACATGTGCTTGGTGAACAGCTGTGGCATGCACCAGTACACGGCAGTGGTAACTGAGACCAGGCTCCATAGCAAAGACATGAAGATGTGCTCAAAGCACCCCCACCCCCACCCCAAGAGGCGGGCTCCCAAGAATTTTCAAAACACGAAAGAGCAGCCTTTGACTTGAAAAGTACCATATGGTCTCATCAGTAACCAGATCAGCTACCTTCCAGTGAGTGACTGCCCCAGGCAGTGTGGCTTAGTGGTTAGTGCACGGACTTCACTGGCTTCTCCACTGAGAGCAGGGTGCCCGCCCAGGCGCTCTCAACACTCAGGGCTGATTATTCTTTGTTGTGGGGCCATCTTTGGATAGTAGCAGCATCCCTGGGCTCTACCCCATCGCCACTACCATCCACCTCCTCAGTCATGACAATGAGAAATGTCCACAGACATTGCCAAATGTCTTCTGTGGAGGGGAAGGGACCATCCCTGGTTGAGAACACTGGCTTAGAGCTGTGTGTCCCTGGGCAAGTTACTTGACCTGTCTGAGACCAGTTCTACCTTTGGGACTGGGCAGGGAGTACAGTAAGGAGTACCTGAGAGAAGACATACCTGAGGTTTATTCCTTTGTGTGGTCAGTGACACTAACTCCACTGCAGACGATGGAAACTCCGTGAGCCTGTGACAAACAACAACTGGGACCTGCTTTTTTGTGTATCCAAATTGATGAGTTTTCCAGAGAGCACATCAACCCTTATCCTTACTCTTCAACCCACAGAGTCCTCAGGTTGTGAAAGGGTTATACGCAATGGGCACTGAGATTTCAGATTAGCAATGGAAGAGACGAAATCAAATATGCACTGTAATTCGAAGCAGTGCTTTTCATGGGAAAAGAAGTTCTCCCAACTTAGCCCTTCCAACTCTTTTGTCCAAACATTAGTGGCATGCAAATATTTATGATTCATACATGCCCCTTAATTCCCGATCGTATTTTAACAATAAACACTGCGTTTTCACAATGAAGCCAGTAATCCTCTTGTCCTGTTGCTGGGTCCGCAGGCTGGCACCCAGCAGCGTCACATTCCTCCCGAGGTAATTGCCGACTCCACCCAAGTTTAGGGAGGTTTATAGAGGTGCCACGGCAGCTGTCCTTAGACCGCATGTCAGGATAGCCTGGCTGCTCCCTGGGAAGCCTTCTCAAGGTGCTATCTCAGCATTTTCAGAAACTGCAAGTGAACGTCCATGCACGTTTTTCTTTTCTTGGCTACATATAAACAGAGCATTGATTGATTTGGCTGTTATTTGGAGAGGTATCTGACTACACTATTATCTTGCATTCTGTCCAAATCCATGGGCCCAGATTACAGTAGAGCCATTGTGTTCCATTTGATATCCCTCTGATTCGTAATAACATAGGAACACACACATCTATTTGTGATGATTCTGTGGGTCTTTGGAAGGTAGCGTGGCATAGCATGAGGACAGGGCATGCTTGCAGGACTGACTCATGAAGATGTGCTGGCCTCAGTCTGCTCATCTGTACAATAGGTATGTCAGTGCCTTTCATATACACCTTGCTAGGTTGTCAGGATGATTCTAACGAGATGAGGTGTAGGTAACGAGACTTCAGAAGAAGAGCTGTGACTTCCCTCTACATTGTTCTTCCTTCCACAGCTAGAATCGTTGAGGGAGGAGGGAAAAGAGCAGGCCGGAGTTAGCACACATCTCACAGAATCAAAAAGCTAGGAACGACGCATTTTCCATTGTCAGCTCCTTGATGGCAAGGAATTTATATTCCTTTACCCTACTAGGAAGCTTGTGCAATGAGAATGTCTAAGACACAGTAGGAATTTCATAAATATTCATATATAAATCCATGAATAATAATAATAATATGATCATTCCAGCTGTTTGCTGGGCACTGATCATGTGATGGATCCTGTGTTCTCTGTGTTCATTGATGAGTCTCTCACAGGCTTTGGACCCTTTTCGATCAGGAAGTGTAGTGTCCATTGCTATTTTATTATAATTATGTCCCACCTCCAGAGGTCATTTAAGGAGGGCATTTCATTCATTCATCAGATATGCATTGTGCACCTACTGTGTGCCAGGCATTAGAGAGACAAAGTCCAGCCAAAGAGAAGCCACAGTCTTCAAGAGCTAGTGAGGGGCCGACAGTGTCGCTGGCCATCACTGCTCTGACTGGTCAGCACCACGGTGAAGGGAGCTCATGAGTGGTGGTGCAAAACCGAGTAAAGAGGTTAGGGGTCTTCCTGGATAAATTGTCATCTCGGCTGAGACACTTCTGGGTGACGAAGAGGCTGTCCAGGGGAAGGCATGAAGAAGAATGTCCAGGCAGAGGAGATGGAGTGGAGAGGTGCACCTTGCCTGCTGAGAGGGCTGGCGAGGGCCTGGACGTCCACGCGAGGAGTTTGTTCTGGTCCTAGTGAAATGGATAGCTGCCAACAGGCTTTAAGCAGGAAATTGACTGGGTAAAAGTGGGAGAACGAGACTCGGATTGCAAATTGAAGAATGGAAAATGTGCTTGGAAGGTGTTTGGGGGGCTTAGAGCCTGATCCAAGCATTGAAACTCCCATTGCCCCGTCTGGCGGCCTCAGACACGTGCATCTCCAGTTTGCAAACACCTTATTTTTGGTAAATGTCACTGCACCTAGAAGTCAGCTCCCACCAGGCCCTGCCTACCACACCCCAGCCTTGTCTTGACCTTCCCTCTTCTTCCCGCTTAGCCCCCAACTCCGCCTGCCCTCTCTGCCTCCTGCAGTGGCTGCCGTGGGAGTCAAAAGCTTGTGAATAGGCTTTGAGGACCCCAAGTTGCCTTCCCTTCAAAATCTCCATCCTTCAAGGCCTCTGTGCTGCAGAGCCATGTGACATTGGGTGTGTGTTTGGGGCACAGGGCTGTGGGCACAAGTCAGGGCTAGGACTAGGTCAGGCCCGGGAGTGACTTTGGTCACCTCTCCTGTGTGGCCCTTATCTGACAGGCAGAGACTGGGCGATTTGGGTGCACAAAGCAGGGGACTCTCCAAATGAAAGTTCAGGGCTGCAGGCATGACCTTGGCCTTAAAAAGATTTGGATTCAGGGTTGTGGGGGTGCTTGCACTAAAAAGATTGAAATTCAGTTCCTCAACCAAGATACTCAGGACCTATGATTAAAAAAAAAAAAAAGGGGGGAACCGTGAAATCTGGGGAAAGTACATACAAAATCATATGGAGCATCGTGGTTCTTTGGGGTTCAGTAAATACTCCTCTAGAAGGGAACGGCTGGCCCACCTATTCCTTTGTAAAGCTGAGCTCACACCTGTGCCATGAGAGAGGAAAGCCATGCTTTCAACATGAAATCAGACATCTTAAGGAACAAGCTGTGGAATGGAAAGTTTGTAGAATAAATCATAGATCCATTTATCAAACATTTTTTATTGCCTCGGAACAGAAGATGTGAAGAGTAATAAAACGCTCTCCCCGTCCTCAATTAACTCATTTTTATAGAACATCCCCAAAGAAAACACTTTGCATGTTTTGGGCTTTCTCTAAGGAAGACAGCTGTTTTTCAAACGATCCATCATTCCAAACAAATGCTGCTTTTATGGAAAACTGAGTTCTGTATTTAAGCACCTGACTTTCAGTCGACTCTTAGGGGTCGCCCTTGCGCCAATAGCTTGGGCCTCCCGTCTTATTTTGCCCACATGGAAGCAGGTGCAACTGGATAAAGACATGTGCAAACACAGGCACACTTTGCACACAAGTGGATATGTGCTGACATTTTAATTTCAATTTAGAGAAACCAGGAAATTCCGTGCAACTTGAGGGCTTTGTACCCTATTCAGAAATCCCCAAATAAATAATTATACAGCTCCACTGTCAAAAATAGTGGTAAGTGTTTGGGTAAGGAAATGGATGAGGAACGAAAGCATGAAGTTTGGCTGTTAGATTGTTCCAGTGGAAAAGTGAGAAATATAAATGAAAAATACTTTGTGAAAAATACCCCAAATTCAGACTTCTCCTGGAATCTGAGGGAGAGTCAATTTTAATACTTAGCTATCGTGATCAAAATTAGACCTGGCACAATTTACGTGGTAAAAGAAGAAACCTCCCTGCAACATTTCAGAATCTTTTGGGATTTCCAGAATTTGCAAAGAGCAAAATTTGAGCCTTCCCTGGCTTTCTTAGTTTTCAAAACCTGCAGTTTTTTGTTTTTTTTTCATTGACACTTCCTTCCTCACTTTCTTGGGTGTTTAAAGTTTGTGAGCACTATTTTCCCACAGAGATGCACGAGTGAGTGAAAAATGTGAAGATTGAGGTTCCTAAGCACTATGACCCCCTCAGCAGACGATCCACCATGAGTACAGACTTCCGTTGCGTGACAAAGGGCAAGTTTCACATCCCACAGAAACAGCCCCTAAAAGGAGAAGGTGACCCAGGGATCCAAACCTACACCGAAGAGAGTGACAGAAAGAGAGCCCAGTGGCCAAGGAGCCACTGTGCAGGCAGTTGGCGACCCAGGAACCAGACCTCAGGAGGGACAATTACAGCCGCACAGGAGTGAGAGGCTCGCCCCTCACACACACTGGCATGGAGGACAGTGCCATGCGCATGGACTTCTAAGTGTGTTACTCCACTCCTGGTCAAAAAATGATTTTGAGTCACCTTTGGCCTTCTATGCCTCTCCCCACCCTCGTCCCTTTTGAGAGCCGTGTGGACATTTGCAGAAATCCTGAGGCTTAGCCACTTCCCAGATGTGGTGAGGAAGTGGGTGTGTGGGGCCGTGCAGAACAGCAGTGACCAGCCGTGGCTTTATGAGACCACAGTGGCGGCAGGAGTGTGCCAGCCCTGGGGCCCAGAGACGTGGAGACTATTAAAGCACAGACCTGAGGCCTCCTGGCTGCCTCACCTTGGTGAGTGTGTCACGGCAGCAAGTGTCTGGGAACACTTGCCCTGTGTCCCTCTTCCCAACTAAATAAAGCAGTTAGTTTTTGGCCGTGGCATTTGGATGAACAAACTGGCGTTGAAGGGGACGCCACATGCTCCAGTGGGGAGCATTTGGCCTGGCTGGTTTCAAAAGCCAATCAGCCAGTCACAGTTGTGCCTTATAAAGGTTGCCAGCTGGCGGGGCAGGAGTGAACTTGAACTTCAAGTTCGAGTAGAAGGTGTCATTTTCCTCTTGGGTCTTCGGGCCCCATTCCACCGCCCTGCAAAACACTAACACACGCCTCCCCTGCCAACATCAAACCTCAGTGCATGGTCGCCAGCCCCTCCTCATGGGATTGCCCTTGGCTCTGCTCTTTGTGGAATCATGTTTATCACATCTTTAATGATAATTAAACAGGCAGTTGCCAATTCGTGATTTCACTTAACTTGCACAACAACACCATGAGATGGAAGAATTGTTATTACCCCCATTTCACAGATAACAAAGCTGAGGCCCCAGAGAGGTTAAGTAGCTTGCCCAAGGCCACACAGCTAGCAAGTGGCAGAGCTGGGATTTGAACACAGGCAGATCAGATTGAGGATCCACACTGTCACCTTGCACCCTCTGCATTTCCTCGAGATTGTAGAATCAATTGCTTATCTTTTGGGGCTTCCAAGTGTAAGTCATAATACCCCTTCTCCCCCTGGCTGTTCCTTCCCACCTTCTTACTCAGTCCTAGGGTTTGTGCTTCTAAATAGTACTCCTCCTGGAGCCCAAGCACCGGCCAGAACTGAGGGTGAAAGAAGGTCTCAGTGCCCCCTTTTCTTAGCTGCCTTCACTGTGACTCCCCATGCAGGGCCCCTTGGGAGCCAAGAGCTGAAACCTTTCAGCAGCACACCGGGGTCATCTGTGCACAGGCCAAGATCTCATGGGGCCAAAGCCAGGACTGCAGGGAGTGCTGGGGCTTCTCCTGGCAAGAATTTGTTTCAGGCTCCAAGGCGAATATCAGTTATCGCTCCGGCAGCCCCACCTCCCACCCTTACATTTGGTCCTGCAGAGCCGATTTGGGGCTGTGGGGAGCAGAGGGGATGTTATGTAGCTGATCTGTTCTCTTCTCCTCTCCTCTGCCTTCTTCCTAGTCTGGCTACAGCTTGCTGAGAAAAACACTTGAGAGCCTTTCACTCTCCACACCCACACACTTAAAATACCAGGCCCATAGGTCATTTGAACGAGAGAATTTGGCTAATAACATGTGTGCCCCAGGGTACAGCTACTATGTCTGCAGGTGCTGGCCAAGAAGGGTTGTGTCTCAGCAGGTATGGGCTGGGGCATGACGGGGGCAGAGGGCAGCGGATCCCGGACCTCAGAGCATCAGTCACATGTGCCCACTGGCTGACTGTCCCCAACTGTCAAGTTCAGTGCCAGGTCTGGTCGGAAGAATGCAAGGAAGTGGACGGCAGAGTTTTCCCAGAGTGAAAAAATGTCACACACACCTGTGAGCAAAATGTCGTCACTTATCTATGGGGCAACAGGCAGACGACCTCGTCAAAGCTATAAACGAGCCCCTTGGGAGGGAAGCTACCAGAACGTCTCTACCTTCGTGGTTGTGAACCACCTTGCTCTGGCCGAAATGCCCCATCTCATAGCATTTGCCAGACAGATACTTCTGGTGACTGCACATAAACTAATGGGCACAAAATAATAGAACTTTAATCGTGAGCAACGATTTCACAAATATTCACTTGGGTTGAATTTCACTCCCGATTAAGTAGGCCAGTCTGTGGTTAACCAGGGGGCGGCGTTAAGCGCCCAACTGCCAGGAGCCCGACTTCAGTTCAGTAAGACACAGTTTTTGAATTGTAATCCAGGCTTACAGTTCGCTGTCAAATACAGTTTGGGTACATGAGGGTTACAGGGACTATTTCCCTTTTTTTGGCAGTGGTAAAGTGTGCGGAAAGTACCACAAGTTCAGATTCCTGGTGCCGGTGCCACTGGGTTTGCAAACAGAGATTTAGGATCTTGTGACAATAATATGAAGAACAGTGAGCATAAAGCTGGGAGACCAGGGGTTTGCTGTATATACGAGCTGTGTGACTTTGAGTAAATTACTTAACCTCTCTGAGCCTTGGCTTTGCTACCTATTACTTGAGGACAATGAAATCTATCATGTTTATTTCAGGAGAATGTAATGAGGACCAAGTGGAATAGTATATGGGAATGTGTTTGAAAAGTTGTAAGTTCTACAGACCCCAAACTGCCAATATTATGAAGACAATGATTCTTTGTTTTCATTTAGGAAATCAAGAATAGGATGCCTATAGGAGGGCTGCCACAGGAGTGGGGCCGTTTCATTAGGTGAAATGCACGGTGCCTGCAGAGCACGTGTCACTCATGGGGCCAAGATTGGAACTCGCGTAACGTTTGATATTTTTACTGGGTGTAACAGTGTCCCCTAAAAACTCATCTCCACCAGTGACCTCAGAATGTGACCTTATTTGGAAATAGGGGCTTTGCAGGTATAATCAAGTTAAGGTGAGGTCCTCCTGGTTAGGGTGGGCCCTCCATGCAGTGACCAGTGTCCTTACAAGAGGAGGGAGGTTTGGAGACAGGAGACACGCAGAGGGAGAAGGCCACGTGAAGATGGAAATGGAGCCTGGAGTGGTGCTTCTAAGCCAAGGGAAGCCTAGGACTGCCAGCAAGCACCAGAAGCCGGGCTGGGCTGGCAAGGATGGGAAGGGAGGATTCTTCCCTGGAGCCTTCAGCGGGGGTGTGGCCCTGCTGACACTTTGATTGGGGACTTCGGTTTCCAGAACTGTGAGACAATACATTTCAGTTGTTTTAAGCTAACGGTCCGGTCCGTGGTCATTTGTTAGAGTAGCCCTAGGAAACTAATGCAGTGTTATCGTGGAATCTCTGAAATGCTAAAAGTTGCAGGCAACAGAGGACACACACAGAGGCACACATGCCTGCACTAGGAGAGGGACACCCAGAAGGGCCGCATCGTCAGAAGATAAAATCAGAGCTGAAAGTGACATTGTAGGTATCCCATGAACCCCCTCATTTTGCAGACCAGGAGACAGATCTGGAGAGGTGAAATCACTTGTACAGGAACTCAAATCTAACTCTCTTACAGGTAGAGCTCCCCCCACCCCACCCCTGCTTGCGCTGCACATGTGCACGCATTCTCTCTCTCTCTCTCTCTCTCTCTCTCTCTCTGTCTCTCTCTCTCTCTCTCTCTCTCTCTCACACACACACACACGCACACACACACACACACACGTGTGCGCTCAGACCTGCTCAGTCACTGCAGCAGTGTCATTATTCATTGCTTGTATCTTAAGCGTCCTTTTTCCTTTTTTCTTTTTTTCTTTCATTTCACCCCTCTACCCTAAGTCCCCCTCCCACCCTCATCCTTTCCCACCTTCCTGTGAGGGTACGTGGTGGGTATAGAACAGGATCCCTGCTCTCAGGCTTTTGTAGCCACAAACCCCATTCAATGCAACATCCTTATCAATCAAAGGCGAGGAATGCTCTAGTAGGCAGCCCCAAAATTGCCACAAAGCAAACTGTGGTTGGCAAGGAAGCGACCTAGCAGGTGAGTGACTGGTGCCGGACTCTGAAGCCAGGAAGACTGAGGTGAGGGGTGGAGCCAGGAGGCCTGGATGGCTGATGCAGAGGCCGAGGGGGGAAGGCCTCAGCTTGCCTCACTCACCGCATGCTGCAGCCCTCACCCCGCCTGTTAGAAGGGTCAGAAATGCCATGGCTTGTGAGCTGACTCGGAGGAGAAGAGCCTGGCTGCAGGACGAGGACCGATGGGAGGGGACTTGGTAGTGAGAAGATCCTAAAAGCTGGCTGTGACATTCAGTATTGATGATATAGGTAATAACTCTGGTAGGCTCTTGATGAAGATGGGACAGACTGGCTGTTATGATCGCAGGAACACGGGGACAGGGCTGCTCCCAGGGCAGCAGCTGCCTTTGCCCCTCTGACCAGTTCTTAAAAAGCCACAGACTGAGCAGCAAGATGGGCAGTCAACATGGAAGCTTGCCTCCACTCACTGCACCCTCCTCGCGCCCCCTGGGTGCCACCTCTCCTGCCATCCCTCCGCATCAGCTAGATGCCAGGGTAGAAAACAGTCTGGGCTGTTGCCTGGTGACATGTGAAGAATGTCCTAAAGATGACAAATCCCTAAAGCCCAAAAGGATTCTTCTCCAGGTTCCAGGAGAGAAAGCCAGCTGATGGGGAACATGAACTTGGGTGCAGGGCGTGCTGGGCTCCTCCAGCGTGCTGTCCCGTGCGGCACCCCTCACCACACCTGTTAGACAGGTCAGCCGTGACCTTGGTTGTAAAGCCACGCAGGACAAAGTCGGTGTCATCCTGAGACCATCCCTGGGGAGTGTTCTTATCACAGACTTTGCATCGACAGAATGCAATTCTGTGGAGATTGTTTGGTGGGAGGTTCCATGTTTAGGAATCACTGGCTTATTGTGGCCAAAGATTATATTTTCATTGAGCATGTTTCTGCAGCCTTCTTTTGTATCCAAACATGTGTGACAGCTGAACATATTCTGCTCTTTCTAACTTGGAAAAGGGAGACAATTTGATTTTTGAAGCAGTTTTGGGAACAGATAGGGGACTGAGTGGACATATTTTGTTTTCGTTTCTTTTTGGTTTCATTTCATGCTACCCGATTAAGAGGAGAAAGTCTGCTAATTAGAGAACTATTATATTGAAGTAGTAGGTCTGAACATCATGCTTAATCAAACCTTAGGATCTTGTTCGGTACAATAGGAAATAGAGAAGAGAAATAATAAACGTGAGCATAACTCACACACCTTTGAATGCCATGCATCAGATACTATTTCAACGGTTTTCCTCATATTAACTCATTTAACCTCCCCCTAAATTCTATACGGTAGGAAAAGTTATATGTACCCATCTTCCAGGTAAGAGCACTGAGGCACAAAGAGGTCTGGTGCCTTGCCAAAGGTCACCTAGCCAGAATTTAAACCCAGAGTCCATCCACTGAACCACTTGGCCAAGAAAAAGTGTTTTAACGAATTAATATATTTGCATGTTAATAATTACATTATTAATATATTTATGTTAATTATTTTTATATTAGTAATTATATTATAAATATAAATATATATTTTAAGTAATTTAAAAATAACTTTGTAAGAGTTGTTAAAAGCATTGAATGAGACATATACAATGAAAATATGTTCACATTTCATAAGTATAAATAAAATGTTTAGATGGAAATTCATGTGCATATATGTGTTCATAGCATTTATTGAATCTCAGTCTGTCAGTTACATATCCTAAAGTCCATGTATTGACTATACATTTTGTCTGGCCAATCCTATGAGTGTCTCTAATAACATCTAACCTTTAAAAATAATGCTTAATATCAGCCAGCAATTAGTATTTTTGAAATTCAGAGAGAATAATTTTAATTTAGCCTAGCCTCAAACGTAGGAATTCAGTCGTTCCTAATCTTTGGAGGTACAAACAACGTTACAGGGCAAGATGGATATGGTTTCTTTCACTCCTTTTTTGCCCCAAGTTTATAAAAAGGGGAGCCATTGGGAGGGGAAGGAGTGAATAGCTGTCAATCTGATCCTATGTCCCCTGGGGTCTTGACTTGAAAGAAAACCAATCCAAATCTCTCTTGATCCTGTGTTGTTAATTGATGATGGAACGAAAGCCATGTAACTCTGCGATGTGTCACATCTACACAAACGCCATAGGTGTGCATTTCAGAATTTAAGTCAAGCCAAACTCAAGGGCGAATTGGGAAAACCAATAACTTGGGCTGAAGTACTGCCACCTTTCCAGTTTCAGAGCAGGAGAGCATAGTGGTCAGTTACTCAGCAGACATGTTCGGGCCATCACCTCACTCTTTTGTGTTCTCCTCTGTCTTGCAACAGGGAAAAGCTTCACTCTGACCATCACCGTCTTCACAAACCCACCGCAAGTTGCCACTTACCACAGAGCCATCAAAATCACAGTGGATGGACCCCGAGAACCTCGAAGTAAGTGCGCCCCCTCGGGGCTGGTTTATCCCCTGGCTTGGTACACCCTGGCACCAGAGACAGTACCTCAGAATCTTTGGGTTCAATAGGCAGCTCTCAAATGTGGCTAAAACCACTGCCAGAGGGGGAAGCCCGGCTCCTGCAGGGAAAACAAATTTTATTATTGACACTCTCACTCCTCAAAGTCTGTCTCTGAGCACTGGGCTCTTTCTGAAGCATCCTCCTAGAGGACAGGCAGAAATCAGGCTGACTCCAGTGCATGCTAGAACCATCTGGGGCTACAAGAGACTAAGGACTAGACCCTCAAATACCAGTGAAGTTCAACAGGATTAGAAACAAACAATGAATGGAAGACTGGGCAGGCACAGAGGTGGCCAAAAAAGGCCAGAGGGTCAGAGTGGACCACAAGGGAGTAATTACCACCCATTCAGTCTTTTTGTTCATTTGTTAAGGGTGGTGGAGATGAAAACTGTGAAAATGACCATCTTCTTTCAGTGGCACAGATCAAAATCTTATTACAGGATTGTTTAAAATAGAGAATGGGAGGGTAGAAGAGTGCCTGAAGGGAAACCAGTAAATATAGAAAGATGGTACCAAAAAAAAAAAAAAAATAGCTCCTATGAGGAAAGCTTTTTAAAAAAGGAGTGGGGTTGTTTAGTCTGCAGAGAGATGTCTTCATGGTGACTTAATGACTATCTTTGAGTAAACACAAGAGTAACACTCTTTTCCTAACCACACCCTTCCCTGGGATGGAGGCTGGGTTACAGTTCCAGATCTGTGGAGCTGATGGGAGCCCCCACCCAGCATCTGTAAGCCTCCAAACCGCATCAGGTCCCCAATGGAAAATTAGTATCCTCGCTTCTCAGGGGGAGAGAGATTCAAAAACAGGGCTTCCTGCTATTCCCAGAAGTTGAGATGCAGGGAGGCCAGGTTGTAAAACAAAGTGGTTAAGTTTATTTGGGCTCTGGGGACAAACACGTGGAGTTCTGGTTCAGGCGCTGAAGCCTTCAGCAAGTCATGGAGCCTCTCTGAACCTCAGTTTCCTCATCTGCAAAATGAAGAGAATAATGGGAGCTCCTTTATGACGTTAAATGAGACGCGGCTGTGTGCCTGGCACAGAGCATGAACTCAGGAGATGTTAGTGATCCCCGCACAGCCTCCCTGCCTGTGTCTCTGGCTGCTGCTTCCAGGGCCCAGCCCTGCAGAGGACCTTCTCATCTCCATGGTGACGGTGGGGCCTCTGAGTTCACCGCTGGGGCATGACGTATACACGTCATCCTGTGATCAGCGCAGCTTATGGCGGTCTTACCTGCCGTCCTGGCCACAGCCCCGTGGCTTGTCCATTACCTTCTAGAACCACCCCACATGCCACCTCAGCTTTCCCAATGCCCCAGCAGAAAACCACCCCCCACCAGGGACGGCCCCCCAGGACGTGGTATTCCACCCACGGCCCCCTTGCTGCCATTTGCCGCCATGACTCCCTCCACATCTGACCTTATGTTTCCTGTCCACTTTTTCTGGCCAGACTCAGGAAACTCTGGGACTTGGTAACGTCCCCTGATGCCAATTTATGACTGAAAAGCAGGCCACACACACAGGACCACACAGTGACAACCAAACCCAGGAACAACTGTGAGCACTTCGTAGGTTTCCCAAGTAGGAGTGGCACAGTAAATACTAACAGCGACCCGGCTTTGAACACAATGGAAACAGCGAGCAGGTGTCCTGGCCTCTCCATGGAGGACCAAAGAGGAGGCAGGCTTAGATTCTAGCAAGGCGCAGCTTGGGGGGCAGGCAGTTGTGACGTAAGGAAATTGACTTTGTGGGTAATTAAACTTGTAGAAAGGCTCACATGGGTGAGGCTGTAGAATCTCTGTCTTTCAAAATAGACAAGCCCACCTGCCTGGAGGAAGAAGCTTAAACCATGTGACCCCTTGATATCCCTCTACTTCTGCTCTTCTCCTGTGCATGAAAAAGGGCGTTTTTTTTTTTCCCCCATTGCCAGTATTTACTGTAACAGTCAAAGAACTTAAGAGGTGGGTGAGCTTCAGAAAACAAATGGTGGCCACTGTGACCTCTAAGAACCGGCAGTCAGAGGGGGGAAATGTGCGCTTGTAATAGCCAGCCTGTATATACAGTTTGCTCTGCTTCCTGCTGTTTTATAACTTAAGAAAAACAGTCATTATTGAGAAGGATGCTTTGAACAGACAGAGGGATTTGCTCCGAAGAGGTGCCCCTTTTTATGGAGTCTTTCCTGCCAAAAGGAATTTGGGGTCTTGGGAAAAATTAAATTACTAGGTATATGTATTATATAAAGAGGTGTTGTAGGCCCAGACAGATACTCTCACATTTCAGAGGCACTTCTAGAAAAAACCCAAGCACAAAGACTCCCAGGGTCACTGGCGTAACGCTAGCTTTTCTATTCATTCTGTGAAGGTTATAGAAAGGGGTCCATCACTGCGAATTCGACTTTTGTGTTCTCGTTTGTGTTCCAACACTGTTTTCTTATTATTTGACTGCCGTGACTCAAGTTGGGAACTACTTGTTTTTGATGATGCTCTGCTGACAGTCACTTTTTAAAAAGAGATGAAGTTGATTTTTTCTAGCTTTATTGAGATATCGCTGACATAACAGATGTAAGTTAAGGTTTACAGCACGATGAGGTGATACATGTATATATTGCGAGATGATTAGCACAGTAAGTTCAGTTAACACATCCATCACCTCCCATAGTTATAGTTTGTGTGTGTGTGTGTGTGTGTGTGTGTGTTAAGAACTTTTATGATTTACTCTTTTAGCAACTTTCAAATACACGATACTATACTGTTAACTGTAGTCACCAGGCTGTACATTACATCCCCAGAACTTACTCAAGACCTGAGGGCCTTTAGGCCTAATGGTGTAATTGGTTAAGGAAAGAGGCCCCAGAGAAATGAAATGATTTGACCAGATTAAAAAGAAAGTTGGTGATGAAACCAGAAATAGAATGAAGAGCCTCTGATTCCTCATCTTGTACCCATCCGTCCATCCGTCCATCCGTCCATCCGTCCATCTGTCCATCCGTCCATCCGTCCATCCGTCCATCCAATCCCCTCTCCATCCATACCATAACACCTATACATGGTCTATACTAAACTCTCTGACCTGGCCTCAGTATCCTCCTGTTTGAAATAAGATTTTGGCTTAAATGACTTCGCATGTTTGTCTCAGTTATAAGACTGTCTAGAAAGGGGGAATGGTAGTGCATCGTAGCAGACATGGAGCCTTCAGCGTGAAACATTCATGCAAAAAAAAAAACAGAAGGAAAGCCTATCTCATTCAACCTGCCACTTGAATAATTAAGAAAAGGACTAAGAATTACAGAACGTGCCACAACCGTCTGTTGGCCAGGCTGATGGGATAACTCATTGTTTCAAACCAATAGAGACATTACGAATTGTTGAAAAATTAAATTTATGATGGAGAAAGAAAAGCATCAGGAGGTGTCCTCTGCTGGGATCCGTTCTTACAAGCAGCTATGGGTGATCTATTTTCAATTCCTAGGTAGAATACTTAGTAGCATGTTAACATATTAGAAGACAGTATTCTCTTTAAGCCTGAAAGATAGAGTGAAAGGATTTTTCCACACAAAAAATGTATTTGAGATCTTGCTCCCTACTGTATATTGTCAGTTTGGCTCAAATAAACTCTAAACTCTTATAAAAATTCAAAACAAAACAAAACAAAACAAAAAACAAAGGATGTTTGAGAGTTATTTTTATGTACTTTTTTTTTTTTTTTTTCATTTGGAGCACCTACTGAAAAAGATAGCAGTGACTCTGCCTTGAACATAACAGAAACAGCGATCAGGTGTCCTGGGCTCTCCACGGAGGACCAGTGTCTGTCATTTAGCCTGTGCATCTGTAACATGATAATATTGAAACACCAAAGCATATTCTCTGCAGATATATCCTGAAATAATTTGAATACATGAATGAGCTCAGTGCTGTGGAGAAAGTGATTTTGCGAAGGAGAGCTTGAGGAGACAGAGCAGCTGGGACCATAAGTGACCCAGCGACGGGGGTTAGGTGGTTCCCAATGGTGTGGATTGGACAGTCATTCTGATGTCATGAGCCATCACCTGTCTGGCTAGGAATCTGTTACATCTGGAACATTGAGTAACCTAATTAAAAATGGAAAAGGTTAATAAAACAAGTATTGGGCATTTCTGGGACAATTTCTGCCCTTGGGTTAAAGGAGCCCTCACAGTAGCTGTTGTGCTGGAGCTCTTGAGAGTCACAATTAAGGACGGATAACGAGGTGGACCCATTACTTAAAAACTTTAGAAGATGCTGTTTTCTGGGGCACTCGATTTTTTGCCAACTAACTTTTTTTTTTTTTAATAGGAAGTTAAAGTAGTTCAATTGAAGGGCCTAACTCCCCATCACTCAGTTGCTTTGTTAAGGACCTGTTCGAGATTGTGTCACACGAGTAGAATTTTCTTCTATGATTCTGAATGTAAATAGCAAACCTATAGTATACAGAGAGAGAAGAAACAGGATCTTTATATAATAAATAGCGAGTGTGTTTCATGTGCAAAGAGGAATATGTGAAAAGTCCCTGTAAACTTATGGCAATAATGGACATAAAAGCACTTGAAATCAAGTTTATCCAGAAAAGGGTGGGATGAGCAGAAGTGTTTACAGATTGTTCTTGTGATTGACCAATAGAAACTCATTTTTTTTAATGTTATTTTTCTCTTAATAATAAAAACACCTAATAATAATAACAGCTCACAGTACTGATCGTTTAAAGTGCTGGCATCTGTGAGTTGGTATAATCTCCACAAGAACAGATAAGGAAGTTGAAGCAAAGTGACATGGAGTCCCCTGCCAAGGTCACATGGTTAGTGAGCAGAATTGAAACGGAGCAGTCCAGATGCTGCGACGCCAACGTCTGATTTTAAGAACCGCACCAACTGGTCCTTGAGCTTCGTTGTATTAAAGTTTCTGTTCCAGAAAGTTTTTATTAGGAGAGTTTATCAATACAATTCTGGTTCAAATACAGTTGTCTTCGAGAAAGCAGGACCTCGTGACCTTGGCAGCAGTGGTCATTTTTGTACTGACAGGAAGGAATCAGCATTTTCCCTTGGGCAGGGCTCAGTAACATGTATGCTGGGGGCAGGGGCCATGACCCAATATGCAGCCACACTGTCACACATGCGACAGTTGGTTCCGTGTCAGTCACCAGGGTCTGCTTGGGGGCGTGGCATCCATGGGGACCTGAAGTGCAGATGGGGTACAACATAAACCTCTTCCTCCAGTGCTGGCATGCAGGCGGCCACCAGGTGAAAGTCTGAGATCAGGTCCCCCTTTGGCAATTCTTCCTAGAGAACCCAGGAGCATAGCGTGCAGCCACGCGGAGGATGAAAATTTTGTGTCGTTCTTTGCTCCTGTCCGGTTACTGGAATGCCAGATGGTTCATAGTTCTTGATCTCTGGATTATGATTATCAATCCACAGTCACTTTGTTCGCTGGGACTTACACAAAGCAAGTCTTCCAGGCAATGAATGGGGCTCTGCCTATTCCCTCTTCCCTTAGATTCTTCAAATATCGGATTTGGACTTCCATTCTTTCTAGATGAAATCCTGACCCACAAAAGAAAAAGGACCTAATTCTTTTTCCACTCCCACCCAGATATAAAGTAGGAGACAGACAGAGGGTCAAACAGGGAAAATGTTCTTTACTTCTCTTCCTCCTCCCACTTTGAAAGGCATTTTGATGCTAAGATGGACCTTCTGGGGTGAATTCCACTGGTGCTGTAATTCTCATAGTTCTGAGCCCCCCAACTCCCTGAACAGCTGGCAAAAGCAGTTTTTGAAGCATTACTAATAATCCTGCCCAGACTGTTCCAGTGAGTTTAGAAATCTCTTTCTCTTTATTATTTTTAGTAGTATCAAGCTAGACCAAGAAAAACTTTATGTACATAAAGATGTCCCTGACCCTTGAGTTTGCAGCAGACTTATTTCAGGCTAAGAATGATGGGAATGTAAGACGATCCTGGAAGGAGTGTGCTTCTGTCCTGGAAGCAGTAATAACCCACCTCATCAGCTTGCTGAGACCTGGGTAGGCCTGTGACCTCTTGGTAACTAGCCCTATTTAGACAGAAGTCACTCAGATTTTTAGATGGCATTTGTATTGCTGCAGAAAGAAAAAAGTTCCTTCTAGGTTCCAGTGAGAACCCCGAGGAACGATCTAGTACCTTCTCAGTCTAACATAGAGAACAGGGGGAGAGAAGAAACAGAATAAAACTTAAACCATTACCTTGAGTTTCCCTTTCCACTGGGACCATTGCAAACCCATATCACTAATTTTGAATGCCACACCTGTGAGGTCGAGAGCTAAGCTAATGTGTCATAGTGCTTGTTAGAATTTACTATAAAGTGCTGAAAGAGAAAAAGAAGTCTGTCTTCATTTAGGCCTTAGGTTCTTAATCTTGAAACCTGTGAAAAAGTCTCTGGATCCTGAACTGGGGGCCCCGGGTTTCACACTGACGCCTCTAGGGTAAAGGATGTGAAGTCAGGCAATTGAGTGCTTTCGTCCTCACTTTCCCCTTCCCTGGAACTAAGCAATGGAATGAGATAATCTCTAAATTAGTTCCCACTCGGAACAGGTAACAAAACATTGTCAGAAAAGCAAAGCCCTACATTGTCCCACAAATAGGGCCCCTGAGAGGCTGAGCCCCCCCGGGCCTCCCCTCCTCCCCTAGGCAATGCCGGCCTATGTCACATCAGACATGTGCACGTGCACCCAGATTATATTTTAGATTTTTTTTTTTTTTTTGCTGTAAAGTTTTAAAAGGACTTTTATCATTTGTTTTTGAAATTATCTGGCTATGAGGAACTCATTTCCCGTGGCCCTGATTTTGCTGCCATCGACATATAATTACAATCAGTGGTTGAGATCTGCATTTGGGCACTTGCTAACTGTGTAGGTGACCATACTTGGGGGTGGCTGGCTTGGCTGAGCTTCCATAAACAGGGACAGTAGCTGTACTCACTGGGCTGGGAGGCTAATTGCGACAGCCTCTGTGGAACGTTTTAAACCGTGCCTGGCACACAGAAGTGTTTGGAAGATAGAACAATTATTTGCATTTAGGATTGTAATCCTGTGCTATAAGGAAACTCTAAGCAAAAAAGATTGGTGAATCCTAAGTTTAAAAATTCATGAAGTTGCCATAATGTTTCATGTTTTAGATGTTTAATGAAACATTTTGAGTTTTGTTTTGTTTTGTTTTCAGTTTTCCTTTTGTATTTAGACCCAGTAAAATTTCTTTTCTGGCATTTTTATGGACCCTTGAAACACTCCGGGCACTGTTCCTAAATCCTTCATGGGTAAAACAGTCTTGCCCCCAAATAGTGAACTTCGTGAAAAACTCAGGGATATAAATCCTGTCTCAGTAACATCAAAAGTCCGTACTTGAGATCCAATGTAAGGGTCCTTTCCAATATATGCACAATATGGCTATTGGAGTGGCTTTTCCACACTGAGCTAGGACACTGACACGGTATGTGCCAGAGTCTCTTAGGGTCTGAATTCTGGCTTGGGACTAATGCTGCTCACCAACTGGCTAGCTACAGCGCTGCTCTGCAGAGTAGAAAATGCGCTCAGTCACCCTCTGAGTTTCCAAAACTAACGTGCCTTTCTAGACTTGTTTTGGGTGTTTTTTGTGGTTTTGATTTTTTGTGTGTGTTGTTGTTGTTTTTGCATTTGTGGGATATCTGTTTGATAGGGCTTTTCTTCATCCTCCCCGGAAGATGTTCAGTGGTACATTCCAATGACATGGTACTCTGCTGCCCTCCCACCTCGTGGCCTGATGGTGCAGCCCCCTCCTGGGATGGTTGAGGAGCAGCTCAGCTGTGGTCCATACCTGCCATCTAGTTGCATTGTGGGGAGTGCTTAAGCTGCGATGCTGGTAACCGTGGCTGCTGCAGGCGCGAGTGGCCCATGTTCTGGGCGCACATCTCCCGTGGCGGGTGGGTGGACACACAACGTGTGGAGTGATCGTGGACATGGATGGATTGCAGTTGGCACATCACAGCGCTGCCACACATTGTAACACGTTGGCTTCTCGGTTTTGGGGTGGATACACAATTTTTTCCATACATTAGCCACTTTCCATTTTTCATTTTGAAAAAACGAAAAAAAAAAAAAACTTTCCTTGAATTTTCCCAAAGGCTTGGGTTGTTTTCCTGTAAAGCTGTGTAGCTAAAAAAAAGTCATTAGTAGAAATTGGATCTGGTGAGTGTGATAGAACTCCTCCACCACCACACACACACACACACACACACACGCACACACACACGCACACTTTCATATATACCTGGGAGATCAGCTTAAATAAGTTAAGTGAAAGCAACCCTTGGCACTAGGTCCGTGTTTATTTGTGCTAACTTGCAATTTGTGCTCTCCCGTCCTTTCCGTGTTCTTTTCTTTTATAAACAATTTGTTTTAACGGTTTGCTTTTCTTACTCTGAAAAGTTGGCAATAAAGAAAGGGGTAAATTAGGTATAATCTATTACTGGGCATTACAGCTGTATTACCAGACACATCACAAGACACTGACATTTGGTTGGATGTGAAATGACTTTTTCATAGCGTGACTTACACGTGGTATATTTATATCAAGTTCCATGTACAACTAAGTCATGCAGTGTTACTAGGAAAATTCGCTCTAGCCAGTAGCCAAATATTCTGGAGATACAGTTATAGATGAAAGCCAAGGCAAAAAAAAAATAAAAAAAAAAAATTTAAGTGCCCAAAGCAAAGTTCTTTCTGTTTGCTTTTTTTTTTTTTTTTAAAGGAACACAATTGAATTAATCTGCCAACTCCCTAGACCCCTATAAAGTAAGTTAATGGCAATACATTACTTTGGTACTTTGATGATTTACATATACTCAGGTTCCATTAAAGCAAGTATTGACTAAAACTCAGACTGTTGTTGAAATCTTTCAGTGTACTTTCATATACTGAAATGACGGACATTTGAAATTCCATTTGTTTGTTTGATTTAGTTTTTGTTTTTGTTCACCATGGCTTTAGAGGTCAGTCTTCTGGTCATTTGAGATAAAAAGTAAATATCTGAAATAAGTAAGTTCTTAAGTACTGTGTACATTTATGGCCCTTTTTTAATTTGTTCCTAGTATCACCTTATTTTTACTTACCTCTGAAGTGGTTTTATGATATTTCCAATTCACTCATTATAAAGAGCTAAGGAGAAATATGCGTAAGTCACATCTTTGACATCATTTCTGATATTACTAACAAGGTACAGCCCGAGTTGCAGAAATGAAGCAGAGATCTGTGAGCCTGAGGAAGTGAGAGAGGAGTTTGGAGTTGAACCAACCTGACCCCACATCCAATCCCTGCTACTTACTAGCTGTGTGTCAGTTTTCCCATCTGTAGAATGGGCTTAGTGACCCCTGGGCGTGTGAGGATTAAATGAGATAGGCTGAGAGGCAGACTGGGGTGGTTGCCTCTCCCAGGGTGGTTGGCGGCCCCAGCTAGAGAGCTGGCTGCCTGATTCAACCTTGCTTCTCCTCTGTGATCAGATTGGCCTCTCCAAAACCAGAAAGATGATATCCTTGTCTTGGGGGAGTTTTGTGTGGATTTAGTCAAGTAGCACATCTGACAACAGCGTAGTGCCTGGCACAGAGATAGATGCTCCTTAAATATCATCTGTCATTAGAGCACATGCCCTGGACACAGGGTGGTCCCCTTCCCTCAAGCCATAGCCCTTCCCAGGGGAAACTACTAGACTTCTGCCCGAGTCGGGACCAGACATTTGCCATTGCCAAGCTATTTTTCAAAAAAAATTGTTTTTGGCAGATTGGGCTCTCAGAATATAATACAACAAGGGCTTTTTTTCCTCTCCTCTTTTTTCCCCCACCCTACCTATTATTAGCCCCAAATACTGAATCACTGAACTGACTTAAACAACTTATTTCTCTTAAAAAACCGTATTCCTGGCTTCCTTGGAGAGAGGTAGTCTTTTTCCAAACAAAGATTTTCTCAAAATGTAGTTGTTTCTTAATGTTAGCACTCATGTTGCTGTGGGACCTGGCAAGATTCTCAGCATTTAGAAGCTTCCACTGGGTCATTTGTAAAATGGGGATAGTAATCTGAGCTCTGTCTACTGCATAGGGTTGTTTGGGATGAATTGAGATAATATATATCAAGGTGCTTTGTAAACAGTCTATCAATTAGATAATAGAATTATAATAGATATGTAATTAGATAATAGAAAAATAATAATAGAAACCTATTATTATTGGATGTATTATACAAAAATCTGAGGGATTGTAAATAAAATATTATTTAATAAATAATAAACACTATTTATTATTCTTAAAGGTAGATTTCATCTCGTCATGGTTTTGGGGATCGATGAGAAAAAAATTGTAGAAAAAAATAAAGATATTTAAATGAGTCCCCATGGAAAGCCATACTTTTAGGAATTTTACCTTTCCCTGTTAGACTATCTCAATGTTTTCTTTACCCACTAGTATATACTCTTTAAGAATGTTCGAAACAAAAAGAAGCAGCCTTGACAGCTAAGAGTTGAGTGTTTTTTTAATATCTATTTCTTTACAAAACCAAATACAGTTTTTGCTCTACAACTCTATGATTCCTTTTTTTGGTTTTTTTTTTCAATGAAAGGCTTGCAAAGCATGTAAGATTGTCGTGTAACTTGCTTAGCCGTTACTCTTTTTTTTTTTTTTTCACCCATGGCTTTTTATATATGCTGCTTGCCTGAGATTTCTGGATTAGATTTCGGGGAGGTGAAATGTTACACCATTGAGCCTTCATGCCAGTTTCCCAGAACGAGTGAAAACTGCAGCTGCTCGGAGGTGACAATCTTTCAAGGCTCCAGAGGAGGGCTTGTTGTCCTGTTCATTTGCAGACATGCTGCCGGGTGCAGGTTGGGAGACACTCGTTCTATTCCTTGGGTGATTCAGCCAGTCTGAAAATAAATAGGTAGCTGAGGGCAGGGAGAACGAACTGGAAAATGCTGAAATTGGAGTCTGATTCTCAGGAGCTGCCGTGTTGAACTGAAAAGGAATCCTGAGCCCTGGGCAAGGGAGCGGCCAGCCGGGTAGAAAAACCGCTGGCTTGGGAGACTGGGTTCTGGCCTCAGCTGGCTCTTCGAAGCTCAGCAGCCCACATCACCTCTCAGAGCCTGTTTCTTCATCTGCAAAATGAGAGAGGCAGACAGAGAAACAGAGAGACAGAGACAGAGGATTTGATGACCTGAAGCTCCTTATCAGCTTTTAAAAGTACAATTTGAAATCTGTAGGAGTGAATGCACTTTCCACACATCATCTTCTCACCTGTAGCTGCGGCCAACTTGGAGAGACAGTGATCCAGGCCTGGGGGAGGGCCACACAGGAAGTAGTAGGGAGGGAGATACGTCTGCTCATTCCCCAAGCTGCAGAAAGAAATAAAGATCCATGCCAGAGTGACGTGCCATAAGTAGGGGACATCACCCCAACTAGATTTCCCATGACTTTCACATCATTTAAAAAAAAAAAAAAAAAAATCCTTACTCCCACAAAGTGCTCAATTGTGTGAGCCATAGAGCCCCAACATGGTCAACTTCCTGAAGCTGGCCGGACAGAGACCTCCATGTTAATGCCTCAGACAACTAAAAAAGATGGCGTGAGTCCTGTTGACTGAACTGTTGGAGGTTTCTGAGCGAGGCTGTCCCCCTCCTTTGCCTCCACACAGTATTATGGGCTGGTCTTCATTACCTGCCCTACCTATCTTCACAATCTAGCCGCAAACAGCTTTGGTTGACCACACCACTTCCCTATTGAAAGTTAATACTGTTTGACTCATTCTGTGTTACTAACTGAAGCCAAAGAAAACAAGCTGGAGAATAACCGGCTTGTATGGAGTTTGGAAAGCTCTCAGAGGCCTCGCTTTCAAAATGCTATACAGTAGCTGTACTATATCTCTCTGCTGCAGCTGCAAAGAAAATGAAGGAAGCAGAAGTGGTTAAAAGAAAAAAAAAAAAGGTTGGGGGTGGGGAAGAGACAGGGAAGGGAGTGGGGGCCCCCCTCAGGCTGAGAAAACACTCACATAATCTGAGGGCTCACTCAGTGAGCTGCAGTACTGCTTTTACACACCAGAGTATTCACACAGAAGAGGGACTGTTTGAGAAGTTAAAAGGAGAGAAAGTTCAAAACATTCGTTGAAAAGGCGGTGCTCCTATTGCCTTCTTAGCAGAGAGGAGCTGAGAAGATGGTCCCACCCACCCAGCCAGCCATCCAGCGGCAGAGTCCCAAGGTAAAGACAGAGAAAGGTGCTGGTCTGTTACTTTGAAATCTGGAAAGGATTTGGACAGGACAATGTTGCCGGGTTTTGTGAGGGAAGTATGGACAGGCTTCTCGTCTTTCATTCCATAACTGGCTCCGATGTGGTCACCGGGGTGAATGCGGGCGCTTGTGTCTTGGAATAAATAGAACTTTCCCTCTTAACGTCACCTGGCACGCCGTGGGACCAATGTTTTCATCACGGTGCTGTGGCTCTTTGGGTGTCCCAGACAGATAGCCACTTGCCGTTTCAGGTAACTGGTGGAGGGGGATTCCCTCTCCCCTCCCAGATACTCCTTCTCAGGTAGGTGTTGACAACAGTAGGTAAAAGTTAGCCTGAGTGAGGCCATCATCCCCCAAACTACCTGAAACCTTTTTCTCTGGATGGTGTGAGGTAGGGCTAATAGCCGGTTAAAAGTGACTACTAGTTACTGTTAGTTCTCTGACATGTGAGTGCTCAGGAGCTGTGAGTGGCCTGGGTGCCACAGTCCTTTTGTACCAGCCAGGGCCTGCTTAGCCATCTCCTAAAGGGTTTTGGCTGGCCCCTCGGTCTCCTGCCCCATTAAGGCCAGCCCAGAATTCAGTTGGCATTTGTGACACGAGGGGTGGGAATCAGATGCTGCAGCCCAGCTGCTGGGAAAGGCCCTGGGCCCAGGGCAGGACGAAGAGGGAACTTTCTTCCTCCTATCAGAAGTACAGAGGAATAGAAATTATTCTACACGCTGTGGCGTGCGCATCCCGGAATGAGTCTAGCCCAGGAAAAGGGAGGCTATTCACTCATTCATTCATTCATTCATTCATTCGTCTTCTCCCAGTTTTTCTGAGGTGCAACCCAACCTTGGAAGGACTCTCAGTTTACCCCGGTCCTGTCTGAACACGCTCAGCACCTCTGCCAGTTATGTGTGGTATGTGCCGGTGCGGGAGGGAGTGGAGACGTGCAGTGCAGGGAGATCGGGAGGCCTGTGTGGACAGCAGGAATGCCGGGCAATGTGAGGATGAAGCAGGTGGGCCTCTGGGGTCATTTGCTCCTTCTCCTCAGAACTTGCCTGGGGGCCAGCTCTGCTGAAGAGCTGAACTGCAAAGCCAGTGCAGAGGCTCCAGGCAGCATTTCCTGAGAGTCCAACACTCCCCCCCACCACCCCCCAAAGCCTACCCTTCCCAAGTCCCCTCCTATTCAGAGCCCATCCATGGGGGCAGGGCTACTCAGATAAGTGAATCCACATTACCAGCAGTTACCTCTCTCGGGTTACTTTTTAATTACTCCCCAACAGGGGGCTTTCTCCAGACAATCCCTTCACCAAGGGAGGGTTGATAATAGCTGGAATTACAGCCTGCTAGAGGAGAAAGACTCTTGAACTTGTGAGCTGTCTGCACCCCCACAGAGGGCCACCTCTGGTCAAGAGGAAAAGAAACCAGGCTGGTTCTCTGCCCTAAGCTACAATTACCTCCTTAGTCACCAAACAGAAACTGGAGGTAACTAGCGCCGACCAATGACTACTCTGCTCTCAGGGGGCCCAGGTCTCAAAAAGCTCATGTGAGTGAGCTGAACACGCCACTGTCTGTTACTAGGAGTCTTGAACTGCAGGGAGCTTAGTTTTGTTCTCTTTTTGTTCTGTGAATTTGGGGCAAGGGGGTGGGCATGGTTTGGGGAGGCAGAGAAATGGTATAGGCCCTGTGTGGGTCTCCCCCAGAAGCCCGAAGTGTGTATTTGTTGATCTTGCTTTGGCCCCAGCTGGCTTTCCTCTCCACGCTGCTGTGGCTTTCTACAGCTTTCCTTTTACGTTTTGTCTAGCAGTTATGTCTTAGCCCACGGACTTGAGGGCAGCTGTGCGATCCTGCATGTGAGTTTTGCAGACTCCCTTAACTTCTGATGAGACAATTCTCCATGAAACTCCATATGCTCAGTGATGATATTTTTCCCTCAACAAGTAGTTTTTCTGAGGCTCCTACTGTTCCATTTCAGCTGAAAACTTTGGTTCAAACTTCTTTTGCCCCAAATGAATTTTCCTTTCCTACAGTTAAATGGAGGACAATTGGATGGCCCCCGTCATGAAGGGTCTGAGCATTCAGTCAGTCAGTTGGTCATTCAGTCAACATTTAGTGAGCCTACTATGTGCCAGGTGCTAGGGTCTCAGCTGTGAAGAAAACAGACAAAATCCGACCCTCATGGAGTTTACAGTCCAGTGGGCACAGATAGACCATAAATAACATTAACTAGGATTATGCAGAAAACCAAAGCTAAAGGGTAGGGATTGGTCAGGTAGGGGACATTTTGCCACTTAAAATCGGCTGTTCAGGAAGTTCTCAGGGAGAACATGAAATTTAAGAAAGACTTGAAGGGTAAGAGGGATCGCTCCACAGGTTTCTGGGGAAAGAAGGTTCTGCGTAGAGGAAACAGCAAGTGCAAAGGCCCTGAGGCAGGCATATAGCAGCAATAGGCAGGTGGCCAATATGGCTGGAGCAGAACGGGGAACTCAAATGGTCTACCTTGTAGTTTCAAGTAGGGGGGATTCACCTTAGAAAGCAGGAAAGCAAAGTGCCAGCCTGACCTCTAACATGTGCACTTAATGGCTCGTGAGGGACCCGTGCAGGACTATGGTTTGGGAAGACCCAGCATAGGGGAGCCTCATGTGTAGGCAGACTTGGTGATCACTCGCTTACCTGTTGTCACCTGCAAGAGAAACATAGCTCTTCCCAACCAAAGGCACCACTGTCCCTGTTGGTGACTCTCCTGGGGTAAATCATCGTGTCCCTAGGACATTACCTGGGAAGGGGAGGTATCCCAGTGTGTTTTCCCCACTGTCTCGCTCTGATTTATCTGCCTGTAGGAGGAGGTAGGAGGGGCATGAGCAAGGAGCCAGAAGCCCTGCATGAGGCTCGTGGTGCGGGGAGGGGACAGTTGCCCAGGGAGGGTGACGAGCACAACCTGAAGCTTACAGTCCTCTTGCCTCTGATGGGAGGGGTGGGCAGGGGCCAGAAAGGCGTCATTATTTTCTAACCCATAAGAGAAGCAGGGAAATGAGACTTTGGGTTAAGCTTTGGCAGAGTGGCTTTTTCCCAGCTGTAGCCCCTGACAAATTCCCAGCAGGTTAATGTGACTTTAATGGCCCACTCTGTCTGGACGCTGCCTTTGGGAGGTAATGGGGAAGAGCAAAAACAGAACAGGATGTCCCAGTCGGTAAAACAGCAGGAAAGGCTAAGTGAAGGCTTGAGGCGAGAGAGGAGAAGAGCCGTGAAAAGTGATTTCCAAGGTCACTGTTAACTGTCTGAAAGGCCACTGATGAAACAGCAGGAGGCAGAGGGAGAGTGGCTTCTCTGGACAGCAGGGGCTCACCGGCAGGCAGGCCAGGCCCGGTGGAACCCCAGATTTGAAGACCTGATGGGGGTCAAGGTAGAGCTCTGAAGACCAGTTGACAGTCAGGCTTGGGACTGGTTCCCAGAGCCCAGGTATCTACGTGGACAAAAAAAGAGAGAGAGAGAGAATCCTACTGTCATATGAAGCGGTCTAAGAAAGCCTGTGCTTAGAGTCCTCCAACAAGAACCAGTTGAGTAGCTAATCACTGCAGACGTAATTGCTGTGAATGCTTTCAGAGCCCCTTGGGGTCATCCGTCTTGGTCCTTTAATTCCAGCCGTCCAGATAAGGAGGCTGGGTGATGAAGAAACTTGCTCTTGTCCACAGGGGAGTTGGGTGGAAAAGCAGATTAGGATGGAGAGGTCTTAACACCCAGACAGGCAGTCACATTTCCCTGGTGCCATGTTGTTTCCTGAGGGGACAAAAGGATTATGGCTTCTGCATGAACACCCTCATTTTTGTTGGGGCTCATAGGTCTTAACTGGTACATTTCTGGAGTGGAATAGTTGGTCCTTCCTGTCTCAGGCAGGGTGGGAGTTACTTCCCACTTGAGAATTCTGGGTTCACCTTAGACATCAGCCTGATTATTATCATAGCAGCTCACTGACTCATCTCAGTGACGGTGAGAAAGAGACAGTCGCCCATCTCTCTGCTGGGCAGACTTTTGGCATTTTCAGCTGCTTTGTATACATCGAAGAATTTAACAATTAAGAAAAAGACCAATAGTATCACCCAAACAAAGTCATCACTCAGTGCCTATGGACACTTAGTCTAAACACAGTTCTGGTATATTTGGTGTTTTAATTTCCAGCCCACAGCAAATTAGAAGCACATTGAAAGCACACACACCAAAGGGAGGGGTCGCTTCCTCTCTCACTGACACTCCCAGTATGTCCCTTGGGCCAGCGGCATCTATAACTGCACCTTAGCAGAAATCTAAATTCTCGGGCCCCAGCCCGGACCTACCAAGCCAGAGCGTTGGCTGAGACATAGCTCTCTAGTCACTACAGATCACCCACCGTGCAGCTCTGGCTCCACTGTTCGAAGCACAAGCAGGAACAAAAGTGGGATTGTAAGGGCAGAGAGTACACATTAGTAAAGTGCTCTAGGGTCCCCATGATCTACAGCCTCTCCTCTCTATTCACTTGGGGTTCGCAGAATTTGCTATTTCTAGGTGCATTGAGCACGAGGTGGGGGAGAGGTGTTTTCAGGCCTGCCCTCTTTCTCTCATTAGCTGTGTGACATTGGATAAATGACATAACTTCTCTGAACTTCACTTCCTGCATGTCAGTTAAGACGTATGGCTGATTTTTCTGGCCCTTCTCCAGTTCTGAAGTATTCCAACTTCGTGCTCGTCTGTTAGCTTAATAATATGGGAAGACATGAGGGAAAAGTTAAGCTACCTATGTTTCTATAACATTCAATGATATGTAAACATGTATATATAACATGTATTCTAATGTCTGATATATTAACATACACATCGCATCGTTTACATATTTTATATTACATTATATATTGTACATATAACATATACACAATATATAATATGAGACAATATTGCCCAACTTTAAATCAGCCAGCAGATGGGTAGGTTTGCAGTTTGGAAGATGTATTTCACCACCTGGGAGGTACTTTAAAAAAGGATCATATTCACACTCAGTACCATTGCTTTAAAGTTCTGATGACTCTGATGACCCTGGAACCTAGAGATTGGACTGTTATACCAGGAAAAAGCAGCTGTCCTCTACCACACATCAATTTATTTTCCATAGTCATAAAGCAGGAGCAAATGAAGGAAAGAACAATCCAGGTTTTTATATCCAGATCCATGTCATTAATATGAGACTAACTGGCAAACCTCTTTTGAAATACATACGTCCTTTTAGACGAATCACAATGTGATGCTAGATAGATATTACAGATAGATAGATAGATAGATAGATAGATAGATAGATAGATAGATAGATAGATATGTATATATACACATACACATGTATAGATAGATATCTTTTCGGTATTATCATTTCACATGGATTTTTCTCAACTGCTTATCATGACAATGCTTTGAGTATAGACCTCCCTCATTTTTCTGCTGAGACTATATCAAGAAAACTAGTAAACTCACATCAGAAACATGAACAAACGTGCTGACGGCCAAAAATGATTCTTGGTAGCCAAAATTTTCCAGGAAAAGTTTACAATTTAGCCTTATCTGTTATCTTTGTTAGAAGACCATATACCTTATTTCGCAGATCAACAATTGTTTCTTGAAAAAGGCAGCTTAGTTTTCGATGAGATATGCATGCTTACTCAGTCTAATTTCACAGCAGAAAACTGAAAGCTGGTCCCATAATCTGTCACAAATATCACAACATTTAGGGTGCCGTATGGACAGCTATTCCAGAGAACTACAGGACATATGTCTTTGGAATGAAGTAAAATTTAGTGAATGGGATTAATTTATTTTTATTCTTTTTCTGGTGGCTTTTTATAACTCTGCATATATAATAAAATTCTAATCAAGTATTTTTTTCAAAAATCTGAAAATGGTAAGAGAGACCCCTGGTTTACTATCCTTTTCCACTCGGCCTAAGATTCAGTAAGATTCGGTATGAAATCTTGAGGTAGCCACTATTTTACGGGCCATCGTGTAAGCATTCATAATTTACTTCCAACGTGCTCAGAAAGCCAGGCCACCAGCATGCATGTTTGGGGCTACATCGTAATTTTACCAGATGTTTGATCCAGGGTTGAGTTCCCTGTTGCCCTCTGAAGCCTAGTACTTAGTAAGAAAGAAGAAAAGTGAATTTGATAGTGGACATTTCCCATTCTCCTGTATTTAAAATTCAGGAGGCAAATTGATGTTTTAATTGCACCCAGATACAGGAAACTGAAGACATAAAGCATTCATTTTCCCCAGCTTGCAAGTTTGTATTGGAAGCTTCTCTGTTTCGCACAAAATATTGCTATTTGGCACATGAAATCTGATGGTTTCAGAAAGAAGAATTAGGTTTTCCTTTGATCTCCCTTGTAAGTGCATCTGAACCACACCTTTACTGTGATAATGCTTTTTATTTCCCCGGAGTCTTGGTGTTACAACCCTCTAGCACCTTTGTGAGGAAGGGGCACAACACTCCCTGGAAAGGCAAGAAGAGTCTTACTCCAGGGATCATACATGGACAGGGTATAAAATGAACTACACGCACACACACACACACACACACACACACACACACACTCACACTCGTCCAGCATTAAACTCAGCCCCTCGACTCTCTGGGCTTGGGAAGTAGCTTAGAGTGAAGAATTGTTTTCTCTGAG
Organism: Rhinolophus sinicus; assembly: GCF_057876585.1. Taxonomy (NCBI): domain Eukaryota; kingdom Metazoa; phylum Chordata; class Mammalia; order Chiroptera; family Rhinolophidae; genus Rhinolophus; species Rhinolophus sinicus. The sequence continues at coordinate 8,808,748 of NC_142517.1, forward strand.
AGGTATGCCCAAACATTCCTGCTAAAGCAGGCAGCCATCACTTAATCTCTGTAAATGCTACGACTTTGGCAGGTGTCAGCTGGGACAGAAATGGCTCACATGTTAAAACGTTTTAAGCATGGGGCAAGGAGAGGGGTGACTAATAAATCATCATCATCATCATCGCCATCATCTCCATCATCTCACGTTGTCCACAGTCATGACTTACCTGAAATGACTTATTCGTGTTTGGTTTCTTGGTGGCACGTGGTCCCCAAGCTTGGTGGGTGAGGCAGACACAATTGAAAGCCTTTCTCCAAAACGCTGAGTGCCATGTATTCAGAATGATCACGTACACAACATTCCCCTGGGTCACCCACTGTCCTTGACACGGTGCCCAAGGAATGTGAAGTTTTGAAATGGGTACAAAACCTGCTGGAAGTCTCTGCACCATTACTTCTCCAACCAGCACTCTGTCTGAGGCAGTAGAATTCTCCAGAATCCTTTTTCCTGCTTTCTTCTCTCCTTGACTCCTAATACCAGGTATTAGTAGGCATTTAAAGAGCAGAATTGTTATGCTTTGAATGGCATTGGAGTTGGGATTCTTGGTTTTGCTGCAAGAAAACTTTAGATTTTTCAGTCTGACCACCTCAGGAAGCTTGAGACTGTGTCACAAAGATAAGAGGAGGGAGGAGTCAAGGAAAGCTACATCAAGAGACACTGGATTACTCCATGACTGACTGAAATAGAATGTTCTAGAAAAAGACGTTTTCGTACTTCTAAGGGAAAGAGATGACAGGGGTTGTTCCGGGATCTGGCCTCACGGCCTTTTGCCCATAAGGCCAGTGCTTAAAATACTCAGCCGGTAAGAGGCCTCTCACATGTGCGCTGGCCCTGCGTGACTCAGGCTGTTTGTGTTCAGGTCGAGTGTTGTGGGCTGCAGAGCTGAATCAGAGTCCAGATTTGCCTTGGTGACACATGAAAAGAGAGAGCATTGCATTTGAACTGCACAAATATTATGCTTAAGTATTTTTCCTTATTTTGGAGCCAAGCAAGTCTTGTTCATGATAAAATCACAGCAATATAGTGGGTCCTTTTTCTGGGGTGGAATTTGAGACAGGGTCAACTGTGCCAAGGGGGCCTGGCAGCAGGAAGAAACAGCAAGCCACGGAGATTTGGAACCATAATGCCAGTTATAAAATTTAATTTTATAATTGTAGCAATTGGGAGCCAGACTGAAATGTCCTCTCCTAGCTTGGGCTGGGGCAGGGGGAGGGGTGGAATCAAGAGACCTTCTTTCTGCTGAGGGTTGGGCCAGGGCATGTGAACGAGAACTTGACTGTGGCAACAAGCAGGCTGCTTCTCCAATCTTGTTTTGATGCCACTTGACAATCGGGGGGAGGGGGCATGTTGTGAAATCAGTCAATGACTCTTTATTCAAACCACGGGGTGAGGACGCAGCTCAGAGGCATCCACCCTTGGCCGTATCGGCCCATCAGGGCATCGAGTCTGCTTGATAGGCCTGAGTCTCTAGTTTAAAGACATTCTGATGGGGGATTAAGGGAGGAAACAGGAGACCCAACCCTCATGGCCTGTCCCATGCGAGTGGCCTCTGCTCCCTGCATCCTGGTGACGATGATTTTGATGAGGAGCAAGGCAAACACACTTATTGTCTCTACAGACACTGAAGGGCCTACTGACCCACCTTGGATTCCTGAGGCTCCGAGGAAGCCCATCCAATCTGCTGGTGGCCTGCTGTGGGCTCCAGTGGCCGGGCCTGCTGGGAATTCTAGACTGGATGAGGCCTAGGCTACACCAGTTCCCTCTTAGGAGGTGCACCTGGGAAAGTCGGCTTCAGGGAAGAAAGAATTCTGGTGAAAAGCTTGAGAGGAAAGGGAGAGCCAGAGGGGCTGAGGGGCTGCCCAATGCCCTGCATTTAACAGGAAATCTAGCCTCCCCAGGGACTGTGGGTTTGCAACCACACCTCATTTCCTGTTGGAAGGGGTGTGCCCACTGAGCTCCAGCGCCCACTTTGCAGCTTCTGAAACCTGTAGGTGGTTGGGTTTGCAGCAGGGAGCGGCTGTTCTGATGCCACTGGGAGGGCACCTCTCCTGGCTGCCATAACTTAGCCCACAGCATGTGGCCAAGAGCCAACAATTAATGCACCTTCTCCACCTCCCGCCATCACCACCCCCACCAAGGCCTGTAAGCCCACTGCCTTCTGCCCAGTGGAGATGGGTGCAGAGGGTTGGGGTGGGTGTGGAGTCCAGACTGGGGGATCACCCAGTGGCCCACATGACAAAAGGGGCCCCAGTCTGCTGTGGAGACAATGCCCCCAAAGTTCTACTGGGAGCCAACCCAATGTGCAAATCTCCAGCAAATCCACGTTGGGGGTGAGGGCAGAGGGAGGGGAAGGACAAGAAAACCCCGAATTTTAGCAAATCCACAATACATTTTCTGATCTCTTCCCTCCTCCCTCCTTGCCTCCCCTCCCCTCCCCACAATAGGACATCGTCAGAAACTAGATGATCACACCAAGCCTGGGAGCTTGTCCTTTTCCGAGCGGCTCAGTGAACTGGAGCAGCTGCGTCGCACGGCCATGAGGGTCAGCCCACACCACCCAGCCCCCACACCCAACCCTCGGGCCTCCTTGAACCACTCCACTGCCTTTAACCCTCAGCCTCAGAGTCAGATGCAGGGTAAGTACCTGGATGGAGCCCACTTCCTCCTGGCCTTCGGGCAAAACCTCCCAGACCAGCCCTGGCTTCTCCTCCAAGCTCAAAGGGTGGTCCTGCGAGCTTGTCACATCCGCACTCTCGGGCAGCCCCAGACATACTGAGTTAGCTTTGCAGTGTAACAAGGTCCCCAGATCAAGAGGGACTGCTACATAGGATATGGAGAGAATATGGAGAGGTATGTGGAGAGGATATCTTGAGTATTTGAAGGGTTAGCTTTGGTTGTGCTATTTCTGGCTGTGCTACCCATTAGGCTTAAAGACACACACACAAAGGGTGCAGGGCAGGATGTTTCAAGTTCTTATTTTCTTCAGATTATTCATGGGGTTTGTATCTAACATCCATTGTTTTGAAAAGATAAAGAAATAGTAGGAATGTCTGGATGCCATCACAGCAGAGGTATTATTTGCAATACACAAATTTGCAGTCAATGAAGCGTGCAGGTTACTCCTCCCCCACCCCCACGGGGCTAGCTGGCAATTGCAAAAACTCTGTGAAATACAATAATTGCATAAAACCCACTGTGCCAAATTAGAATACACAACGTTCATTTACACTGTAGAAACACTGACGTCAATGAGTGTTTGCTCTGTGATACCATTTCAAATTTCCGAAATGCACCGGTTTCCTTTGTGCCGTGCAGGACACAGCTGTATATGATGTGGTCACAGTAAGATTCCTTTCTCAAAGTGCCAGCCTTGCTTAATTCAAAGAAAAAGATAAGTAACACATCTGGCGGAGAGGACAGGTGGCCAGCAAGGGATGGGCTACGTGTCGTTGTCAGACAGCAGAAATTACCCTGGGCGTCTTCTCTGTGAGTTGTGTTGTGGGACATGCAAGCATTCTAAGTTCTTTAGGGTTGGGGCGGGGCCGTAGCTGGCTCTTAGGGTTAGCTCCTGGAGGCTCTGGAAAGGCATGCTCACGCTCCTGCACGGAGCCCGACTGATGATCCATGCCATTAGCTCTCAGTTATGTTTTGGGGGAAGGTTCTTTTCTTTGAGTAGAAAATTCCCAAAGAAATCTTCTGTAAGGTACTGTGCAAACAGTTGTTAAGTGGCCTATCTGTAGGGCAGCCCTTTTGTGTACAAATAGAAGTCTAAGGCTTAACTTTTGGGGGCTACCTCTCACCTATAGTCTCAGGTGTATTTAGGAAGACATCCCATGAAATCATTAGTGTCCTGGTACTTAATAATCATGAATACTTATTCAAACTAAGCATATTGATTTTTTTTTTAAATGCAAGGGTGTATGGTAAATTAGGTCAAATGGCATATTAAGCAAGAGAGATGGGCGTGGGGTGAAATGATACTTTTCTTCTAAATAGAATAAAATTCTCGAGGAGATTCCTTCATCTTATGTTTAGGGCCATTTAAATGAATTTGTGTCATCTTCAGGACTCCCATCCATAACATCCAAGGAGAGACTGTTTTCTTATTCTCTCATTGCATAACGGACCATTTATACTACTAGGTTGATAAATAGATTTGTCTTTTTCTACTGACATTGCAGCCAAAAACAGTGAGCATTTTTAAAGGCAGTGGAAAATTCAGCCACATGAGAGCAAGTTGAAATTGTCACCCTGAAGTCGGCTTTGTTTCTGACAGTTTGGGTGAGGAGTGAATCAGATCTCATTTCCCTCCTGGTCAGATATGCTCTTTTCACCAGAAAGAAAAAGGGACAGGGTGGCGTGGCAGTGAATTCTTATCCTCGGTGGTCAGCTGTCTTGGGTGGAGTCATTGCATGGACACAGGGCTGGGCATTTCTAAGTTCTTTGTGATACTGACCGCTCAACCGCATCTCAGGTTTAACAGGGAGCACCCTTCTTGTTCCTTTTAAAAACTTTTTACTTCTGTAACATCTAATTACTAACAACTTGCTTTTAGAGTACCCTAGGGGCTTAGCTGCTACTCTAAAGAATGTGTTAACTATATTGCTGATGTTCTTTCTTTCCAAAATACGATTTGCTATCCAGTGCTTCACTTGTAAAATTCTTAGCAACTTAACGTGTCCAAGATATTTTCATCTAAAACTACTTTTCCTTTATCTTGCTGTTTTTCTTTTTTTTTCCTATAAGAAAATGCTTTTTTACCCTAGTCGTGTTGATGAGTAGAGCCTTGGGATTTTTCCCCCCTGAAATTAGACAGTTAACAGGGATAATAGTAAAGTCTCTTTTAGCCAGGACCTTCATTTTGTTCTTGACAGGTAGGAAAATGGTTATTTTCCAGGCTTAGCTCTCGAGCTTCTATTATTAAGAAGATGCTTTATCTAAAAATGCAGCACGTGTGTACGGCTCTTCCTGAAATGGCAGCAGTTGTAAGGACAATATCCCAGAGGTAGTCAGAGCAGTGCTGTACAGATGTGTGAACGTTTTCAGCTTTGTGGATATGTCAGCACGTGGGGGCTCCACAGACCATAGGGTGGCTAGGGGGTGCCTAGCCACCCTGTCTTGCTAGGACCTCATTGGGAGGGTTACACTTGTCCCTTTAACTGTATGGGTAGGAAATCGCGGCTATACAATAAGTCCTCTATTTATCTAGAATCAGAGGTGCTTGAGAATCACTCAAAATAGACATCTCAAATTATCTGAAGCAGGGTACAGATGGAAAACGGGGGCAGGTTGCCATGCCACCAAACCACTGTTTATGTGTTGAGGTTTGAACTATAAAAGGGCTGAGGTTAATTTCCACTTCCTATTTTACCAGATCTTAAAATTAAAAAGAAAGCCATTTTGTCACTTTGGCGATACCCGTATGCAAGTCAGGACATCATCATGAACTTCTACAGCCGAGTTTTAGAATTCTTTTGCAGTCATGGGTGGAAAAAGGACACGTGTCCTTTAAAAAGATGAAATGGGGCAGATTCTAGAAAGATAAGGCACTGATGTCAATTCACTCACACCTCCTCCCCCTTAGCGATGGCTTCAGGCAGTGGAGCCAGTGACTAAGATTTGACTCCTGGTTTACCAAACATGATGGGTCACATTTAATGTGGCGTAACCCCCTCCTTTCTGGGAAGATGGTGATCCAGTGATATCTGCTGCTGGAGAAAACCATCACAACCAGAGAAACTAAGGCCAGTTTTGTTGTTCTTGTGTGTGTTGCCTGAAACAGCAAGGTATGCGGTTTAACTCTTTAAGTTGACCAGTTTTGATGTATTTGGGCATGTGTCAGACTTTTGGAATCACAGTGTTCCCTTCTCACCACAATCCTGGGCTGTGGTTTACAGACAGAGCAACTGAACCTCGGAGATTAACAATTATGCAGCATCTCCAAGATCGTAAGCAAGAGATCTGGCCTTAAACCCAGACCTTTCTGGCTACAAAGCCGGTGCTGACGAGGTGGCAGTTTCTCCTGGGTTCGCACTTGGATCACGGATTGATTAGAAACAGGCTGACCAGAGTCAAGAAGCTTTCCAGTTGCCAGTGGGCAGATGGGTGAAGTGCTGGCTGGTCATGCATTTGGCTCCTACATTCATTTGGTCCTCGATTGAATGTGTTCTATTGTCATTGCATGTTGGTGACAACAGTAATAACTTTATGGCCAGACTCTCTGGTGGGCACTTTAATAAACTGTCTGCTTTTGGGACAGTTTCAAAGTCGGGGAGAAAAGAAAACTTAGAGTAATGAATCTCTAAGCATGCGTGAACAAAGGATGAGTGGGAAGCCAGGGGGCTCCCCAGCCACTCTCTGTTTAGTGTTTTGGGGCGACAGCCTGGCTTCCCCACATGGAAGAGCTTCTCTGTGGGGTCCATGGAGACCAAAGCCTTCTTCACATCCAACCCAGGCAACATCTGATCAGCCTTTAGGCACATGGGTGCCTCTCTTTGAGAGTTCCGTATGGCCAGGAGGGTACCCCAACCTCTCAAATCATGTCCTGATATTTAGTATTCCAAATGATTTTCGTTTTGATAATGATTTCCTCCAAAAGTTAAAGTTACTTTGGAAAGACCACATTCTTTGGGAAGCTTTTTGAGACACCAAATCGACTTTGTTTCTCAGCTGTACAGGGTTACTTACATCAATCTTTATCAGCTGATTGACAAAAGGAAGAAAACCTTCCCACTTTCCTGTCTGAGGAGATAAACCCTCTTCTTTCCAGCCTTGGGGGGAAAAATCAGACTGCATAGCAACCCAATCCTTCTCTCCTCTCCTCTCCTCTCCTCTCCTCTCCTCTCCTCTCCTCTCCTCTCCTCTCCTCTCCTCTCCTCTCCTCTCCTCTCCTCTCCTCTCCTCTCCTCTCCCCTCCCCTCCCCTCCCCTCCCCTCCCCTCCCCTCCCCTCCCCTCCCCTCCCCTCCCCTCCCCTCCCCTCCCCTCCCTCCCCTCCCCTCCTCTCCCCTCCCCTCCCTTTCCCTGCACTTCTCTCTCCTCTCTCCTCTCCTCCTCTCCCTCCCCCTTCCTCCTCCTCCTCCTCCTCCTCCTCCTTCTCTCTCTCTCCCCCTCTCCCCTCCCTCCCTCTCTCTCTCCCTCCCCCCCTTCCGTTGTCTTCTAGAAATTCTAGCATTTCAAAAACAGAGTGGGGGTGGAAGCTGCTTTGCAATTAGAGGCTACAATCAAACACCAGAAATGCTCATATGTAAATCTATAAATGGTCATTTGACAGTTACACAAAGCAAAATATTCGGAGTGCTAGAAACCAACTTATAAGACATGCTGTAAACTTGAAAAGTGAATGATTTAAACATAACTTGTCTAGCTGTAGTGTGAGAGCCTTTCGAGGTCAAGAATATCAGCATCTTACACTGAAAACAAACCAAATCAGGTGTTCCCATGAATAAATAAATGTAGGCAGGCAGGCAGACAGGCAGGCAGGAAGGAAAGAGGGAAAGAGGGAAGGAGAGAAGGAAGGGAAGGAGGAAGGGAAGGAAGGAGGGAGGGAGGAAGGGAAGCAGGAGGGCGAGCTGAGGTGTGGGTGTCGCCAGCTGAAGGGTGCTCCAGCTGCATCCTGCCCACCTTCTCCCCAGCAGGGAGAGCGGCTGTGAGCCCTAGACCTAGAAGCCGGCTCAAGGCAGGAACTGAGAACTCAGTTACTATTTTCTCTGTTCTTGGCTGGCGCAACATAAAGTGTAAGTTTAAGGAGCATTTGAAAAGCTCATACTAATGAATTACATGCAACAATTCAGAAAAGGGGAAAAAAGGTGGGGAGAAGCTAAGTCTTTTTTTTCTCCTTTAAAGAAAGCCCGAAGGCCTTTGCTTCCTAGTGGATTGGTGGCCTTTGTTGCTGGAATCTAATGGGGGTTGCAGCTCAGGTTTATTCCTCTGCTTTCCATTCGCTCTGGAGTTACTTCCCGAGGCTGGGAGCGGTAGCCAGCCCTCACCTTGACGCTCTCGCTCTTTTTATGGCTAGGCACAGTTACCAACACAGAACTCCTTTGAACAGCACTGCTCAAATGCCTGATGTATTTACAAGCATCTCACAGCTAAATACTTAATAAACCAGCCCTTCAAAGGAGCCGCCAACCTGGCGAGCTGTCAGTGCCCTGGTAATCAGAAACCACATTTCAGTGGGGCAGCGTTTTCTGACCAAACATTTTTGTGGATGTTGTTCAAGATGATCAGACTAGTTTTCCGGAGCATGTTGTTAATGCCGCAAATTCAAAGAAAGAAGGGTTCACTTTAGGGCTTGATGTCCATGATAAAATATTTCCTTCCATGGGTTTGATACGTTCTGAAATTGTCCCTTATTCTTACAATCTATAGGGCAGGACGCAAGCGCGCGTGCATATAAGCACACACACTCAGGTTTTGTTCAGAAGAGTCCGTTTTTAACAAAAATGTAGTTGGAACACTGATTTGATATTGATGGTCAAACAGCTGGAGGGTTAAGCTGAAAATCTAACAGCCAAGAAAGACAGCACAGGTGGTGGCTAAGAATGAAGGCCCAACTGGCGGCTCTCCTGGCCTAATTCTAGTCTCCCCCAGGTGTTACTATATGACTTCTGGCACGTTACTTAACTCTTAAAGCCCCAGTTTCCCTATCTGTAAAATGGGAGGAATCATTTTCTTTAGAGCTCAGAGGACATTGTGAATCATGAAGGAATGATCATGAAAGCCAGCCCGTGGGTAAGACTTAATAACAGTGGCCCGCATCAACGGAACCAAGGTTTCCTGTGGCTGCCGAAGCAAATGACCACGCACTTGGTGGCTTAAAAAAAAACAGAAGTTTATTGTCTCACAGTTCTGGACATAGGAAGTCCAAAACCAAGGTGTCAGCAGGGCCACACACCCCCGAAGGCCCTGGGGAAGAAACCCTCCTTGCTTCTTCCAGCCGTTGATGGCCCCAGGCGTTCCTTGGCCCATGGTTACATCACTAATCTCTGCCTCCATCTTCACATGGCCTTCTTCTGTGTCATCTCCTCTTCTGCCTCTTCTAAGGACACTTGTCACTGGATTCAGGCCCCACCCAGATAACCCAGGATGATCTCATCTCATCTTTCATTTCATTACATCTGCAAAGACCCTTTTTCCAAATAAGGTCACACTCACAGTTGCATGGGTCAGAACATGGATGTATCTTTGGGGGGCAGGGTGGAGGCAGATGGGGGGAAGGGCACCATTCTACCCATGACAGCAGGTAGAAAAGATGGCAGGCATCAGATGAATCCAGAGATAGCTCTCCCGTGTCATCCCCTAGAACCGATAACATGGGCAGGGAGATGCGAATCAGTGTCTCATGCTGGAAAGCCTCAATCATGTCTTCTGTCTACTATCATGTCTGCCCATCATTTGCTAGAGCTCAGCATGATCGTACTTTTATTTCCCAGCCAGGAAATGTATGATTTTTTTTTCTGTTTTCTAGATGAGGTCAAATATTTCTTAATGTTTTCTAGAGCACCTATGCAGGTGGAACCAGAGGGCCCAACAGTGGGAGAGAAAGGGGAGTGTATTGGGAGCAGTGCAGACCAGGAGGCCCGGTGCTTCCTGCAGTAGCCCCCAAAAGCTCGTGACGTCATGGGTGCTAGGAAGCATAGGAACAGAAGATGACATGAAGACTACAGCCAGCCAGTTGGGATGGACTCAAGAATTTGACCTCTTGGAACTAGGCATATACTGTTGTTTTGAACGAGCTGTCTTTTTTTTTTTTTTTTTTTTTTTTTTTAAGTGGCTTTGTTGCAAGGCATTTTTGACCAGACACCCATTTCGAAAGGCTAGTGATTCACTTTGCATATCTCATAATCCCAAATTTACAATTCTCCCCAAGATAGCCTTTCAAATTTGGATATTTAAAAGAGAAACTTAGACTGCAGCCATGAAGTAGTACCAAAAGTTTATACCAGGAGAGGAACAAACAATATATGTCGATATGAAAAAAACAGGCTCTGGTTAGAAAGCTACTGTGTTTTCTGCTTAGTAGTTCCCCAGACCGAGTTGGTTTTACTCATTTGCATTACATTTCCTGACATCATGGAATAGAAATGCAGGCCCTCTGTAACTCAGTTATTTTAGGGCTCTTCAAAATTCAACATGTATGATTTAAATAATGCTGAGGAACTGTAATTATTTCTGTCTTATTTCTCTCTGGCCCTCAGAGCACTGCAGCCTGACTTTTAGGGGAAAATATACAGAAACAGAGGGACTTTCTGGCCTCAATTGTCAAGAGGCACCTCACTGTATATTTATATTATATTTTCATGTTTTACTTGCAAAGCCTTAGCCCCACATGAGCTTTCTTATTATTGAACAATTGCCTTCAAAGTGGTAGAACAGCCCAATTGTAATGGAGATTAAACATACGGATTGCAACACACCAGTACATAAAATCTTCACTGACAAACCCAGTTTCTCTCCCTAGACTTTTCTTCCGTAATCTCTCTCTGGCAGAACATTTTATGTTTTGATACCAGAGATTCAGTTACCAACCACAGTAAATAAAACAAAATAATTTTAAAAAAATAGTATAGAACTCACCCTAAAAACAAACATTGGCAATCATGTTTATTTTCTGTTTCTTTGTGCACTCCTGAGGGTTGATAGGAAAAACAAGGCTTGTAGCAGTTCTCGTCCAGTTGATTTTTGGTTATTAAGCTACGGAAAGTCTTCAGGTTGCGTGTTAGCCGGTTCAGACTCTCCTAAATGGCATGGAATAAATAGCATGTATGTTTAAAAGAAATAAGCATTTTCAAGAGGAAACAGAGCCATGCCGCCAAGCCCCTGAGTGAGCCAATGGCAGGAGAGGTTGGGTAGAAAAGACCGTCTCTTCCTTCAGACATGGGCTCAAAGGCCACAATCCCAGGCACCAGCATTATCTCACACCACCTTAGGGTCAAGTTTAGGGCTTAGCACATTCCATATACGGTTTCAAGATTCTGAAAAACATCTTGAGTTGTAATCAATAGCAGAAGTTAATGACTCCTTTTGTGAAGATGACTCTCCTTGAGATGGAATCCCCTGCTTTTCCACATGGAAGGGAGTGTGGACAAAAGAGAGGAGGAGGTGGGGGGAGCATGGGGGGGACTCTGACCCGTGCGTCTCATGTGACCTAATAGCGATTGGGAGGCTATGACACCTGAGCTTTAAAACACATACCACAGACTGGAGTCGTCTGTATTTCTGCACACCACATTGGTTCCCCTACCCAGTACCACTGAATCCAAGCCCCGCTCCAGTCAGTGCGATCAGTTCTAGTTAACAAGATTTGAGCCACTGTCATGGAAAGCCCCGTCCTTCTGGGAGCATAAAGAAGGCGCACTATGATCCTTCAGCTCTGGGGTTTGGGTGTGACCTTGTTGACATCATAACAGCCGAGCATCCCTTGGGAAGGCCTGTGAATCAGGTCTCTGAGGGCGCTGGGAGTGGCGGCACTAGCCTGGGTGTCAGCAGCTCACCCATCCAAGGCAGTGGAGTCTCCCAGACCTGCCACTTCCTGGTTCCCTCAGCGGAAGACGTCTGCTTCACCTCACAGCTTTGTGCATTCAGCCTGAGTCACTCCTTCTCCTGTGGGATCCCTCCTTCCGTCTTTGGAAGGACTACGTACAGACACGTACCTAGGTTTTTTTGAAAAGAACATCTCGAGGGAAAAAAAGGGAGGAAGAAATAACCTTAACAAGCGATTGCACTTCCTGGAGTTGCAGGTCATACAAGGGAAGCGAACATGGTTGTTTTATGAAGTCTCACGGGGTTATTGCACTGTTGTGGCCACTCACACTCCATTAGTGCATCTCTCTACACAGATCAGGTGGCAAATTATATAATGATAAAGTTATTAAAATATCTGTAAAAGTCAGCACAAGCTCAAGGGCTCGACTTGGCATTTCTGCCCATTAAGTGGTTTATTTAGCTCGCTCCTCTCAAGGTCTGTTACTCTCCATCTGCACATTGTTGTAAATTGGCCTCTATGTGGAACAACCGTAATTGCCTGAGTTTTCAAGATTCTGAAAACTCAGCCATACTTCTGTGGCTCACCCAAGAAGTCTGGTACCTTAAGGAGGAACCCAGAAGTTTTTGAAATGGGCAATTATTCCCACCTGCCCACCCTCAGTTTTGAAACTGCAGCATATGTTTGTGATGGTGTTTCTTCCTGGGTTGTTTTTGGAGCAGTTGCCACAGTGAGATTATGGTAAATGTGGTTCACGCATTTACCAAAGGCAATCATAACAAAATAATTACAGCCCACGTGTGTAGCATGGCGCGCTGTGGTTGGTTCATGTTGTCCCCACCACCAGCCCCCCCCGTGAGGTGCGTGACATGGTCCTGAGGGTCCCACCTACTCAGGCACTGGGCAGCCATGTGACCTGGCACTGTTTTCTTTCCCTCCAACTTCCAAGCCCCTCAGTGATTAGCCATGTAGGTCTTTAACTCTAATATTCTGTAATTCTGGATGCTGTACTTCCTGGGGACTAATGGTCACATCGGACATTCTCAGGGAAGCCAGTAGGGGTGTCCCAGAGCCCCCTGATTCTGCTGCCCCTGATTAAAAGGCTCTTTTTTTCATAATGTATTTGCTGTGTGATCAGGTTTTCTGAGCCACCATATGTTGCTAAATGAGGGAATCATTGCCCAGACATGGATCTGTTTAATTTAATATGATTTTCCACAAATTACAAAGCATGACTTTAAAATTAAATTTGTGCAAAATTACAGATGGCCAATTCAGGTGGAAGGGAGAGGAAATCTTGTTATTCTTACTCCAGAATCTCTTCCTGATTTTCTCATTTGATTCCTTCACGCCTTGGGAGAGGGCGGTAGGGGGAGATGCGTTACAAGGGTCTACGAGGAATTTCTCTTTTTTTTCAAACTTTCTTGCTGGCTATTCATGGCTCCCTTAGAGGGGGTTATGGCAGCTGAGATGTCAAGACAAAATGCTAGTGCTTCTGTCCATCCATCCCACCAGTCAGGATAAAACTGTACTTTCCATCTTAGCATCAGAAGGGACTCAGAAAAAAACATGGCAGCCCCCAGAATGCACTTTATGAGGAAAGCACAAATTAATGCTAAAATCTATATGGTGGGTAATGGACTTTGGAATTCAAACCCCAGGTTGGCCACTTCCTAGTTATGTGACCTTGCAAGAATTACTTAAATCCTCTGTGCCACTGTTCCCCATCTGTAAAATGGGCAATAATGGCGCCAAACTCATTGGAGAGATGTGGGGATTAAATGAATTAATATGCACAATGCCCTGGATGCCAGGCATAGGGTAAGCAGTGCATGTATTTACTCATTACCCCATGAATTTGTTTCAAGGATTGAGGTATATATTTGTAAAATATTCGGCATAGAGCCTGGTATGCTTTAAACATGAAGTAAATGGTGCATGTTATTCTTTTTACTGTTATTGCTATCAGTGGCCCTTGCTGGTGGCATTGGTGTATCACCCAGGCATTGCACATCCTCTCCTATGAGCCACGGCTGTGCGGTGACAGTTCCCTTCAGTGTCTCCTCATTCCCCAGGAGACATGAGGCCCAGGGGAGGATCAAGCAGTGGTGGTTTTAGTGGTATCTGCACTCACATTTTGCTTCCTTGGGTCAACTCTCGCAGGAGAACCCACAATTACTGTTCCACCAGATGTAATGGGAATGGAAAACTGATAAAGTCGAAAAGGACCTTTGACTCCTCTGCTTGAAGCCCTTTATCTTAACTCCTGAGACCCTGAGGCCCAGCTGGAGGTAGACCTGAACTCTGGGCTGGGACTCCTGGTCCAGTGCCTGTCCTGCGTCTGACTCAGGTGGCCACAGAGTATAGCCTCTGCCGTCAGGATGGAAGGCTCCTTAGGATATTTGGTTGTGGTCAGCCTTCTGCTGCCTTTCTCTCGAAGTGTGCTGTCTCCTCGAGGAGATGATAATGGTTGCATTCTGTCTCGTGGGCTCCTCTGTGTCTCCATTGTTAAAATGTTGAGTTTCATACTTAAGGAGTTGGGATTTTTCAAAAAGGCAAGAATGGACTACCTATCACAAGTCCACCCCCCCATCCTTCTCGGCCCCACCAAGCTCCCCCAGCCCTGCTCCTGGCGGGGAGCAGACAGCTGCAGGGAGGCTGACAGGGGCCCACGTGGGCAGCAGTCAGGGATGAACTCTGACCCGGCCCCGGACTTGCATGAATTGAACATATTCAGAGAATGTGAATGGTCAGCCTCTTTGGCATTTTTAATGAACCATCTACAAAAGGATTTCTTTGAACCGAGTTTCACCTTCCTGTGTGATTTTAAGGAAATACCTCCCAGTGCCGATTCCGCCCACAAACCCAGGCCTTGAAAGCCCGCTGCAGCTTGGGCTGGCAGGCCAGGAGCAGGCCGGCAAACAGGTGTGCGAGTGTGACAGGGCAGAGTCCCGCAGCCATAGCTGTGGGAACGTGGCGAGGAGGCGCTGGCAGGTCGGGGCTGGGGGGCTGGCGGGGCTGGGCGCTGATGCTGAGTGACAACCTCCTCGTCCCAGTTCAGGACGCCGCTGCCAACGTCACGCTGCCATTTACTCCCTGAAGGGGGTGTGACAGTGCGAGTGAGGGTTCTAGGGCCACATATAGGCATCTCTGTGATGGTCACATCCTTGACCTTGACTTCAGGGCCAGGGTCATGCATGGCAGGGCCCAAGCTTCCCCAGGAATGTCACAGGAGTCCCAGGAGCAGACGCCAAAGGCCCTTCTACCCGAGGCACTGCGTTGACAGGTGGCTTCTGGGCTCCGTTCCTTTGCTAAGACTTGGTGACTTCGTGGTGGCCTCTCCTACATGGAACTTAGTTACGAGTTAATCAGGAGAAATGGGGACTTGAGGCCCTGCACTGACCAGCCATGTGGCCCTGTCTTCTCCATCCTGGCCTCCCATAGTGTGCGACTCTTGACATATCCTGACCACACTCCCGGGGTCTTGCTTCAGCTGTCTGAGAACCACATATTTCAAAAGAACAGACAAGAGAAGGAGGCCCACGAAGGGGAAGGCTGTGAAATGACCTTGTCTTGCTCAGAAAAAGAGATCCACTCAGAAATATAGCATTTAGCGTTGCTGCAAATTTCTCCCCCCCCCCCCCCCCAAGGATAATGATTTCCCCTGATTCGGGCCATTTTTATGGTGACTTTGAACTTCTGACCACTGAAGATGAGTGAGTCAAAAAAGCTAGACCAGAATAAGATGGCCAGCCCCCACGTTAGGTAGGTGAGAAATTGGAAGCCCAGAGAGGTTAAGCGACCTGCCAAAGGTCACACAGCCAGCTCCTGTGTTCCTGCACTCAGCTTTCCTTTGCCCATCCTCCCCAGCTTGAACGCATTCCTAGTCTCCGGATATAGCAAAGTGAACCTTCCTGAGCAGTCCCTTCAAAACAGCACTTATGTGAAAGAGGGGCTGTTGGAACAAGATAGGGCAAACACCAGTGTGCCTCTGCGCACAGCTCCACCCAGTTTCTCATCTTTATATTAGGGAGAAGAAAAAAAAGTCTCAAATAACCCAAACAGGCAGGGTCTGATCTGCAGACAGTCTGCAGGCAAGCACCCAAGAAGCTGCCGGTCGGCTGGTCCATCCTCCTCTGATTTATGTTGTGTGTGTTAAGCCTTAAATTGTTGAGACTCTGGCTGGCTGCAGTGGTATTACTGGAGGGTTGGAGCATGTTTTCGGCTCCCAGAGCTGGCTCCGGTGGTGGAGATGTTGGCCCCGAATCAAGTCCAATCTCACACCTGTCTGAGACAATGAGGGCCTTGTTAGACACATCTCCAGTCGTGGCCGCTCACGCTGCTTATTTTTCACATTCAGAGCAGGGGGGTGGGGGGTGGGGGGTGCACCGGGAGGCTCTGGGGGCCAGGGAGGAGCCACGGCGAGACTGGGAAACTCGGGTCGCTGCCTCCCTTGTCCTTTCCCTGTCCTCCATGCCCCCTTCCATTTTGTAAACTTTTCCTTATTTTTGGAAATTAAAAAACAAACAAACAATGCCAACAGTAGCTCTCTTATGAAGGAGAATTTCCTACTGCAAAACAAGGAGCCCGGGGCCTGTTGGAGAATAAATCGACAGTCATGGGCGGGGACGGAGCAACAGTGGAGAAGCGGGGTGCTTAGGTCGGGGTGGGGCCCCCACCAGCACTGAAACGTGAGCTCTTCCCACACGGTGGGTCTGTGGGTGAAAGCCTTTCTCTTGGTTTTCCCTTCTATCGCTGACATGTCAGTGCTGGAGCAGAAAGCAGAGGGGAACTTTGCCCCCAGCTCTGGGTTATTCACCGAGGAAACAGCAAATGCTCCTGTCCCAGTTCAGCCTTCCTGTCCCTTGTCAACAGAGAGGACAGAGGTGGCCAATAGCACTTCAGTCTGCACACCCTTTGCCAGTCCAGCTCTTCAAAGACCCTGACTTGAGGCTGCCACTGGCGACGCCCTCTCCTGGGTCCATGATGGCACCCCTCAAACCACCCTGAAATGACTTTCTTTTATATGACCGCGCAGTGTTGAGGTCCAGAGAGTAAGAGTGAAGAAAAGTGTTCCCAGAGCTACACAAGCCAAAGCCCACAGTAGGGACGTGCTCACACTGTGTGGGGGCACTTAGTGATTCTTCTATGTGTAGCTGTCACCCTCGGGCTTGAGTAGCTGAGCCCACGTACCAGCTGCCTTCTCAAGAAGCAAGGCTGTGAGGAGCTGGTTGATAGTCAGGTGCCAGCGGTCACTCCATCCTGCTTGTCTTCCCACAACACCAGGCAGCCGCCATCCTCCTCACGTACAACTATTTAAGCACCAAGCCCCATTACTGATGCAAAGCTTCGGCCCCGGAGACACAGCAGGGGAAATATGCATGCTCTTTATTTCATCAGAGACCTAAGGCTTCAGAGATGACGTGGGGCCTGCGTTTTTCTTAGTTTCAACCGCTTTCACTCAGCCACCCTGGTCTCTCTCTATGCAGATCAGCCAACATCCCCAGAGGAACCAAAGGACCACTTTGTCGAGGCAGTAGAGTGAGGTGTGGTAAACAGCAATGAGTCACAGAAAACCTGGGGACTTCTGGCCCCCCTCCAACCTGGGTTTGAATCCCTTCTCTGTGACCTTCACCACACATGTGAAGACCCTGTGCAGTGGGAGGTGGCATAACTGTTGAGACCCTGGCCTTGAGGAAGGTCGTTAGGACAGCCCTGCACAGGCTCCCCTCAGCCCTGCGGTCCTCCTTGGGCCCACTCTGTCTGAACACATCACCTGTGGAGGAGCGCAGCTGAGGTTGCCTTTTCAAGCCATCTGATGGCCAAGGAGGTTCTACACGGAAATCAAAGATGCTACCTGCTGAGATCACTAACCGCTGATTGTACAGCACCTTCTCTAGTCCCATGCGTTTCCCTGGGCCATTAGATTCTCTATTCCTCCACTGGTGCATCCATGCTCTGAAATGACCAAAAGGCAAGCAGACCAGCTGGAGGGACGCTGGGCATGGAGGTGGCTGTGAGCCGCTGTCTTCTGACCTGCCATCTTCTTTGGCCTCTGCACAGCCCCTGAAGCCCCCCAGTCCTGTCATGCTTCAGGGTGCCTCAGCTGCCCCATCTCCTTCAGGATATCTTAGTCCCACCGAGGACCAAACTGACCCCCTCCTCTACTCCTGGACCCGTCTGTTCTGCCTCTCCCTTCACCATCTCCCCGTATGTTGCCCTCCATTGTTACCCAACAGGGCACGTGTTTGCTGCATCCCCGAGTGGTCCTGGGCTCCTAGGGAGTGAGGACGAGAGAGTTCCCTCTGTGCTTTGAGATCAGCCAAACGTCACAACTGTCTGATGAGATACCTCCCAGGCGTGCCCAAGCCCCAAGCACCTGCCCCCTTTCCTCTCCATCTCCAGTCATGCTTCCGAGGAGGACAAGTTCTCCTGGAAGTTCCAGGCAGACAGGACCTCTCTCTCCCACACCTCCATGTCCCCACAGCCAGACCTCCAGGGTAAGGGGTCGGTGGGAGGCATTGAGGAATCATTTTTCCTGCTCTCAGGACAGCAGGTCAGAACTGGTTCTTAGCAGGTTTTAATCCCAATTTCAAAATGTCCTGCCCTAAATGATTTCCATCCTCCCAAAGCACCGCCTCTAGAAAAGGGAGGCCGTTTCTCTGCTTCCCAGAGCCCAGCTGGGAGCCTGGGGGAGGGAGCGCAGGTGTCCCCACCCAGCTGACAGCATACCCACCCCTCGCTGGGTCTCTTCCCGTCACTTTTGCGACAAGGAGGAAAATCTCTGTGCTTCTTCAGCTTCTGACCCCATTACCTTCTACAGTCTTCTGTTAACTAAAGTTAGTGAGCGCCCCCTTTCCTCAAGCCAAACTCTTCTGTCACCCTCTTCCCTTCCCCTCGGCCTTGCTCCTCAGACAGCTTACCCGAGGTTTTCTTCCAAATACCTGAACCTGGTTTAATGCATTTATTTAGAGATTTGGATGCCAAGGCACAAGTAGGTTCTATAGCATCCCTGTAACCGCCCTGCCTCCCTGCCATGCCCGGTGTCCTGCCCCAGGTGTGTTCCTGTGCTGCCTCCTCCTTTAAAAGCATCCCTAGATTCTTCTTGGTTCCAGCACTTTCCAAATCCATCCTTACAAGTTCACTCTTCTTTATCTTACTAGCCCCTCTACCTTCCTGAACATGATAACAGCCTCTTTGCCAAACGGACGCCTTGATTGGCCTCAGAGCCTTACACACGTGGACAGGACTTGGCCTCATTTCACTGCCACCAGCTCGATGGCCTGAGTCTGTGCCTAACATGGACGACGGAAGCCCAGTCCCCCTTCCCACATTCTCCTTTGCGCAGCCACATCACAGCTGTCCTCTGGCGGACGAAGCCCCACTCCAGCCCACCTATACTGGCCACTCTGGTCTGTGTCTGAAAAAACAGAAGTGAGCCAGCGGAGGGAAGGCCATTTGTCACCCTCCTTGTCAATCTTCCCTTTCACTTTCTTCATCTCCTCTTCCCTGGGTTCCTCAGAAGCCTCTTTTGTTCCAATCAAGGGGAAAGTACTTCAGACGTGTTGTTGAGACTGGTTTTGTGTGTGTGTGTGTGTGTGTGTGTTTATTTTTCAAAGAAGACGGGAAGTTCCTGTTTATTGGAAAGGTGGTTCGTTTCCAAAGATATTACAGAGCCAAGCGAGCTATAGGATGGTTTCTCACTGCCTTTTTTCGGGGTAGTACACAATGCAAACAAATAAGCCAATGAGAGAGAGAGAGAGAGTCAGTGAACACAAAGGGAGAGGTTATAATAGGCTTTTGTTGGTACTTGCATTTTCTTGTTGGAAAACAGAGCAAAGACCCTGAGGGGCTGAGGTGCGGACAGGAGCCTGATGTTATCGGCCCCCAGAAATCCTGCCTGGAGTCCAGTGGCAGGCAGGATCCAGAACTCGAAAAGACGAGGCAACTGGTCCTGCTCAGTACAAACGGTGCTTTTAGTCTTTCGTAAACAGCCTGTGCCCCAGGGCTCAAATCCTTCAAAAGTTTGCCTAGGTAATTGCGTTTCATTGCCGTCTGGCATGTGCTGCCTCAGTCTAATCTGGAGGTTCAGACAGCCAGGCCAAAGCTTGCGAGACGAGGGGAACGAGCCCATGAATTTAATCCACTTGAAAGACAGACTAATACAAGTGCAGTTCACTCATTATTTTAAGTGATGCGAGCAGAAAAGGGAATGGCACTTTCCATAAAAGGGTTTAAAATCAGCATGTTGCAGCCACTTGGCAGTTTAAGGCCATTAGAAGAAAAGGTGGAGCCAAGGTGACAAGGTAACCTTACTGCCACCTGCCTGTTTCTGGAAGCCTGCCTCCTCCCGAGGACCACCCCCAAAACACAGAGGGGGGAAATGGTAACCTACCTTCCTCCCTAAATTTGATTTATGTTGTGAATTCTCAGTGACAGATATCAACTTTTATTTGAGATTGGGGATTGTCTGGGCTTGGTTTCCGGGTACAACAGAGACATAAATGGAGTAAGGGCTTCCCAGTGGGCCCCACAATCCTAGAATCCTAGACCTGTGAGAAGGAAGAGGTGCCCATCCCCAGCGTCCATCGGGCACCGAGCTTGGCGATTGCTACCACTTTCTTTCCCTCTCTCTCTCTCTCTCTCTCTCTCTCTCTCTCGTTTGTTTTCTTGAGGTTTAGACCAGTCTTTTCATTTTGTCCGTCCAGGGTAACTAACTACATTAGGGGGAAATCGCTTCAATCACCCTATAGGAAAGGCAGCACGCTACAAAGAACCAAGTCTGTCCCTGCCCTGTCACTAACCTGCCCCGGGGGATGGAGGGAGTCACTTCCCTCTCCGACCGTCTGCGTTCTCCATCATGGGCTGGCATGGAGTGTCTCTGAGGTGCTTGCAGCTCTGTCTTTCCCTGAGAGGTTGGAACGAAACCTTAGCCATGTTGACACTGATTTGCATCATTATCTAGTTACATGTGACTCATGCCCGGGAAGCTCGGGAGAGGCAAGCACTAGCCTGCCCTTTCCCAGGTGGCAAAGCTGACGGTCAGCTCGGGAGGGATCTTGGTCGTTTACACCTGCGGCTCCCCCAGGGCCCGGCATGCCAGCTCCAAGTCTGGGTGCCAGGCCATGAGACTGTGAGAAAGCTGTCGTCCCAAATGCTGGCATGGGGACAGAATTCTCTGGGGCATATCATGACTGCCGATGCCACACAGGCAGACGAGTGGCCTCCAGCCACCCCTGGATTCCCACAGGGTTCTAGCAGGTACCTACCATGCACCTTATCTCCTCGCACCCCCCCAGTTTCACATCTGCTTTCTGCCCAGGGCACAGCGCTGCATTACATTGGTCTGAGTCTGGGGGCACCTCTGAAAGTCGCACCTTCTGGCTTGTCATGAGGGTCCGACGTGGTGACTGAAAGCTGGCCTGGCAGTGGCACTTGCCTACCCTGGGCTGTGTTCCCATTGACACCTGGGGCTGGATAATTCTCTGCTGCAGGGGCCGCCCCATGCATTGTAGGATGTGTAGCAGCACCCCTGGCCTCCACACGCCAGATGCCAGTAGCACTCCCCCCACCCCAAGTGTGACAACCAGAAATTCTCCAGACATTGCCCAATGTTCCCTGGAGGAACAGTCACTGCTGTTTAGACCAACCTGGGAAATTCATAAGGATTTGGTCAGTCCACACAGCCTCTCGACACCTGCAACAAATGGGAGTCACTGGGGCATCTGTATTTGGCAGTAAATCGATTCTGACCCTTCGTTTCTGTTGGTCTTGCGGGTCTCTGTTCTCCATAGGTCCGTCCCTTTTGTTGAGCGGCAGTTTCGGATGACCTGCTATCTCAAGCTCTCCTTTTATTATTATTTTTTAATTCCTCCATTTTTAGTCCATGTCACTAAAAACCTATTGCTTGTCTGAGAAAGCCTTCCTTGACCTTGTACATCAAAGCTGTTCTCTGGAGGGAGGTTTCCCACTGCTGGGCTCGGTATCATCTTTCTCAGGGTGACCTCATCTATTCAAGTATGAAGGTTGTATTTGAAATGCCATTACTTTCTCTAAGTCAATAAATGAAGCTGGGGGATCTTTAGATCATCAGAGGCCTGCTTCGTACCAAGAGTTCGTGTGTGTGTGTGGGTGTGTGTGTGTGTCATTTTTTAAATCGAGGTCTGTGTTGGAATTTAAAAGAATTCCGGCAGATTTCCATTTGCCTTTCTGGATGAGCGTTTGGGGTGCTATTCCTCTGCGAGTGTAGGCTGCCCCGAGATGAATCTGACTTTATTAGTTTGTGTCCTTTGTTCCGAGCACCAGAGATGAGCTTATAAAAGTGCACATGGCTCTTATCTTCAAAGGTCTCCTTTATGCTTTAAAACTCCACCTCAGCAACCTGGGTAATTCATCTATTGCCTTCCCAATTAGTTCCCATCAAGGTCAGTTCTTTGGGGTTTACAAAATGACTGCAGACTTAAGTGAACAAATTCCTCCTGCGTGGGTCTCTCGTGAAGGTGGGGGAGAAGGCTGCCGCAGAGGAATTAGACAAAAGGGGGAGCTGTCTGATACCACAGAAGAAACTGATAGCGGTTCCCCCTGGTTCGCAAGCCAAAGAAATCCAATGACCCTAAAGAACTCAGAACTAGCACAGGGGCCTGGCACTGGAGGAGAAGGGTTTGGGCTACAATGTCGAATACTTGAGTAATTTAGTTATTTTTGAAAAATAAGGAGAAGTGTAAGCGAGCCATTTCTTGGGGGCTTTTTAACGTATGGGGAAGCATTCAGTTTAAGAAGTATGATAAACACTAATCCTCTGAAAATACGTTTACAAAGAATAAGCCAGAGCTGGTGTGTCTGTAGGGTGATATGTATTAGGAACACAGGCAACGCTGAGCTCAGGGTGGCCTGTCCTGCTGTCTGTCCGAGGCCACCAACAACAGGTAGCAAATCTGTGAAGCGCGTGTCTTGTGTCTCCCACTGGGCGGGTAAGGCCACTCATTGTGTGAAGAGGATGTGCTTCCTGGATCTGTCCTTATATCTGGCATAGCGGAGTGGGAGGAAAGAGAAGGTCAAAGGCCAACGAGAATGGCAGTGCTCTTTCACAGGGAGAAATTTGTCCTTGTATACAGAGACTTTCCTGTGGTTTTATGGAAGTGATTCAGGGTGTGGGAGGTGAAGGGACATCCAGGAATCCCGGGGCTCGCTGGGTGTCCATGCTTCTGTGAAAGGCAAGGCGTTCGAGGGCGTGAAGAAGGGGTGAGCCCTTGCAGGGTTCTGGCCTCCTGGTTCCCACTGCTGGGGATTCCAGGAGCCTGGGCCTGACAGGTGCGAAAGGGAAACAAGAAGAGAGTGCAGGTAAGGGAAGAAAGTTGTGATAGGACGGCATGGACGGGGCGATGCCTGGGAAAATAGGAGAATGCTGACGCAGACGCTGATGCAGCAAGCAGTTACCAAGGGGGCTGGGCCCTTCAGCTTGATGGAGTTATTCCACTTCCCTTGTCACAATGTTCTTCAAGCTGGGAGCATGGAATGGACGCTCCTAAAGAAAGAGCTGTCGCCCCTCCACGTGAGTCCCACCTCAGAAGGTAGGGATGATGCACCCTTGATTGGCAAGACGCAGCTTTTGGATTTCTGTGCCGTAGCCGACACTTTGAGTCCAGCCACATGGCCACGATGCAGCTGCCTTCCAGAGGGACTGTGGTCCTTTCTCTGAAGGACGCTGGCGCTCAGCGGGAAGAAGGGCTCCCATGTCACATTAGCAGTCTGTGCGCTACCCTGCTGGAACGCCTTACACCTGCATTGTGAAACCACATTTTCCTGGTGAGGGGTTCGGGGACATTGTGTACCCTGGAACTCTGGCTGGCTAAGGAAGGTGTTGTTCCTGGTGGTTCCGTGGGCCTGAGCCTCTCCCTCCTCCCTCACGTGGAGCGCTGTACAGCGTGGGTGACAGATCTCTGCCAGGACACAGGATCCTTTTCTGAAGGGACGGGGGAGGGAAGACTTGCCCCCAAGGTGTAGGGTACCGCACCGACGATGAGCAAGCCAGGATCACAGCTCATCCTCCTAGGGGACCCCTCTTCACGTGTGGGGAAACTGAGTCGCAGAGGGGTTTAGTCACTTGCCTCAGCACACAGTGAGTGAAGGGCGAGCGGGGGCTCCGTCTGAATGTCTCAGCCTCCCAAACCGGCCTCTGCCATTGCCACGCCCCTGCTCAGGCCCTTTCAGCTCCCTGAGGGACAGCTCTGGGACAGGGTTCCCGAATCCTGTAACGTTTGGGGCCCACCCAAACCAAAGCATAGTGAAGCATCTCCCGCGTTCTCTTTCAGCATGTTCCAGATTGTACTGTGTTCATGGGAGTTCCTGGTCTTAGGGGGGCAGAGGTGCAGAAAGGAAGGATGCAGAAAATCTTTACGGGAGAGGTGTCTGCAGTGGATGTTTCCAATGTGCCGGGAAATAATTCATCTGCAAGAGGACAGAGCAGAGAGCAGAGGGTGCCTTCCATTCCCCTGGAACCAGGTCCTCCACCTCCATCCCGTGTGAGCTGGAGGCCGCTTCCCCCTGCCTCCGGGAGACGGTGCCAGCAGAGAATGCAGGTGTTATCCAAACACCCGTCTTCTCTAGAAGCCAGTGACTTCTCTCCGAACTCTTCCTCAGAGATGACTGTGCCTGAGTCCAGAGCCTTTTACCAGACACGTCTCAGACGGATCTGGCCGAGGGGAGCGGCCCCGTGGTGAGGGTTGAACTGTTTCCCCTGGGAACTGTCTGGCAAGTCTAATGAGGAATGGCACTTTGCATTTATAGAGCTCCTTTCATCTGTGGCTCTCAAAGCTGCTCCACAAACATTAATTAACTCTCACACCTGTGAGGCAGGTGAGTCTGGTTGCCCCCATTTTTAGAGATGAGGAAAGAGAGGTTGGAGAGGAAAAGGACTGTGGTGAGCCACCAGGGTGGGGGGTGGCTCTGATGTTAGGGACCAGTTTTCCTGACCGCAAAGCCACGAAGCCTCCCAGGCTGGTGTGGAATTTGGGTCCCAGAGGTAGCGAGTGGTGGAGATGTGGCCACACAGCTCCCTTCACGCCTCCCGCAGGCAGCCTGCCACCTCCCGTGGGCTGTCAGGACGGGATCCCTCAAAACCCTGAAGGGCTTTGAAACAGGAGCCCCAGGGAGGTCTCTGCCCCGGCTTGGTGCTGAGTACTCCCCTGCCGTCATTGCCAGGACAATAACTGCACCTTAGCTGTACATGACTAACCAAGATGTCTGCAGTGGAGACAAACGGTTGGCAAATACCAGAGCTCTTTCACAACCCCTCTTTCTCCAGGATCCAGAGCTGGTAGGAACTGACTCACACTCACTGTCTTGGGATTTCACTGATAGTGACAATGTGTTAATCCAGTGTCTGCTACCTGGCCGCTCCCCACCTGGGACTGCTAGCCCTGCTGGCTGTGCTGTGTTGCACTTTTACTGAATAGGCCAGAGGAAGCAGTGCTTCTGGAAAACAGTGGAACTTTCAGGGAAATGCCTCTTCTATAGCAGAGAATTACCCAACGCCTGTGGCATGCAAGCTGATGTCACGCAATTCTGAAGGTGGCAGAAAAGCATCTGGGGGCACCCCTTCTGTTTGCAGGGGAGCCCAGATCTTTCCTCCCAGGGGTCCCTGACAAGGAGATGCAAGCCACCACTGGGGCTCACCCTGACACATCACCCTGGAAACTGACTCACATCTCTGAGTCCTGAGTCACATCCTGTTGTGTGTTCTGAGGCATCCAAGAAGGCATTTCACCAGCTACCCACGACTGAGGTGAACTTGGAGGACACCCTGGGAACTGCCCTGCTGACTTCCAAGCTGAAAGAAGGGGTAAAAATCCTCTAGGGAAAAAAACAAGGGCTGCCCTGACGGTTTATATGTTCACCAAGCAGGTTTGGCTCTTATAAAAATAGAGACTAGGGCCCCTGGCATACATAATTGTCTGGTCTCTGTTTGTAAATGGCTCTGAAACGTGACTGAAAGGTCTGTAAAGATACCAGCTGAATAGCCAAAGGAAGGGCCTTCTCACTATAACACCGGAGTCCAGGAGCTCTATCAACCTTCTCCTGGCCCCAGGCTGAGGGAAGATGTCCCAGCTCAGGTGATGATGTTATAGGAACCCAGGTTTTGAGGGTGGGAGTTAAAAAGCCAATAGAGGTAGATGGTCACAGTGGAGCCAAGTGTCTCTGGCCATCCTTTTCTGTGGCTTGGCGGGAGCTTGAGGACAAAGCAGAACATTTTTGGGTTTTCAAAGGCCAGCTCTTGGTTTCCTTGATTTTGTCACTTTCCTGTATTTGAGTTCATTGATTTCTACTCTAATGTTTATTTTTTCTTTTCTTCTCCTTCTTTAGGTTTATTTTGCTCTTTTTTACTCTAGTTCCTAAGGAGGGAACTTAGATTACTGATTCTGGATAATTCTTCTTTTCAAATATATATATATATATATATTTGAAAATATAGATAGATAGATAGATAGATAGAGATATTTGAAAATGCATATATATAGAATGATCATATATATGCATTCCATGCTATAAATTTTCCTCTAAGCACTACTTTTGCTGCATCCCACAAATTTTGATAAGTAGTGTTTTCATTTAGCTCAAAATATATATATATATATATATATATATATATATATATATATGTATGTTGTTGTTTTTTTTTTAATTTTTTTTTTTTTTTTTAGGCTTCTTACTTGACGCATAGGTTATTTAGAAGTGTGTTGTTGAGGCACCAATTCTTTGGAGATTTTCCAGCTATCCTTTCTATTATTGATTTTATAGTTTAAATCCATGTGGCCTGAGAATATATTTCTCAGTACAATTTCTGTTCTTTTAAATGTGTTAAGGTGTATTTTGTGGCCCAGAATGTGGTCTGTCTTAATGAATGTTCCCTGAGAGCTTGAGAAGAATGTGTGTTCTGCTGTTTTTGGGTGGAATGTTCTATAAATGTTAATTAGATCAGGTTGGTTGGTAGTACTGTTCATGTCAACTATGCCCTAATTTTCTGCCTGCTTGATGTATCAATTACTGAAAGAGGGGTGTTGAGTCTTCAACTCTAACAGTGTATTTCTCTATTTTTCCTTGCAGTTCTATCAGTTTTTGCCTCATGTTTTTTGACACTCTGTTTTTAAGTACATAATTATTAAGGATTATTATGTCTTCTCAGAGAATTGACTCCTTTATCATCATGTTTCCTTTCTTTATCCCTGAAATTTTCCCTTCTTTTATATTTAGCATTATATAAAATTAATATAGCTACACTAGCTTTCTTTTGATTAGTGTTAGCATGGTCTGTCATCTGCCATCCCTTTACTTTTAACCTGAGTTTTTAGATTTAAACTAGTTTCCCTGTAGACAACACATAGTTGAGTCTTGTTTTAATTTACTCTGACAATCTCTTTTAACTGGTGCATTTAAACCATTCATATTTAAGGTGATTATTGATATGTTGGATTAATATCTACCATGTTTGAAACTGTGTTATATTTGTTGTGCCTGTTCTTTCCCCCTCTCTCTTTCTGCATTCTCTGGTTTTAACAGAACTATATATGATTCCATTTTATCTCTCCTCTGCGCAAATCAGTTATACTTTTTAAATGCTTTTAGTGGTTTCCTAGAGTTGAAAAATACATGTATAATGATTCCTAAGTCACATCAGATGATACTATATCATATCGTCCTTCCCATTTCTGTCATTACTGTCATTCATGTCACTTATCCATATGTTATAATTACCCCATATATTATCACTATTATCACCTTAAACAGTTATCTTTTGGATCAATTAAGAATAGGAACAATAAGACTTTATTTTACTTTCATTTATTCTTTCTCTGATGCTCTTTCTTTATCTAGATCTGAGTTTTTGACCCATATTGTGTTCTTTTTCCCTAAAGAACTTCTTTCATTTTTTCTTGCAGGGAATGTCTGCTGGATAAATTATCTAAGTTTTTGTTTGTCAGAGAATGTCTGTATTTTTCCTTTACCTCTGAAGGCTAATTTTTCTCAATATAGAATTTTAGGTTGGTGGCTTAGGTTGTGGGGTGTTTTTTTTTTTCTTTCAACACTTTAAATATTTACCATACTCTCCTTTTGCTTGCATGGTTTCTGAAGAGACGTCCAAAATAATTCTTATCCTTATTACTCTCTAGATAATGGGCCCTCCTTTCCCAACCTCTTCTGGCTTCTTTCAAGATTTTCTCCTTGTCTTTGAGTTTTCTGCAGTTTCAATATGATATGCCTAGATATAGATTATTTGGTAGTTTGTTTGCTTGATGTTCTGTTTGCTTTCTGGATCTGTGGTTTGGTGTCTGTCATTAATTTTGGAAAATTCTTGGCCAATAATACTTCAAATATTTCTTCCATTCTGTTTTCTCTTCCTTTTCCTTCTGGTATTTCCACTATGCATATGCTATGCCTTTTGATATTGTCCCAAAGTTCATAGATATTCTTTTTTTTTTTTTTTTTTTTTTCTATTTTCTCTTTACTTTTTGGTTTGGTAGGTTTCTATTGACATATTTTCAAGCTCACTGCTTTTTTTCCTCAGCCATGTCCAGTCTATTAATGAGCCCATCAAAGGCATTTCTCATTTCTGTTACAATGTTTTTCATTTCTAAAATTCCTTTTTAAGTCTTAAGAGTTTCTATCTCTCTACATACATGATCCATCTGTTCTTGCATTCTGTCATCTTTTTCTAGTATAGCCCTTAATGTATTAAACACAGTTGAATTCCCTGTTTGGTAGCTGACTCTGGTTCTGATGCTTGTTTTGTCTCTTTAGACTGTTTTTACTTGCTTTTTGGCATGCCTTGTTATTTCTGATTGGAAAGCTGGACATGATGTATCAGGTAATAGGAACTGAGGTGAATAGGCCTTTAGTGTGAGATTTTATGTTCATCTAGCTAGGAGTGGGGTTTAATGTTTGCTGTAGCTATAGGTGCCAGAGGCTTTAAATTCCTCTTAAGTCCTTGTCTTTGTTTCCCTTGTTGTCTTCGGGCTGCCCCCTAAGAATTCTTCCTTAAATAGTTTGTGTCTTACAGCTCTAGTAGCTGTAACCCACTGTTATTATACTGGATCCCATGAGAACCTTGAGGAGTTCATGAATGAAAAACCCACAAAAGCATCCCCAACCTAACACACACACACACACACACACACACACACACACACACACACGACCATAGCTCCCCAGAGTTTCTTACTCTCACGCTAGACTATACTCAGCCTCCAACAACTTGTCTAAATGACCACTTCAGTGTGCCTACCAGGTTGTGGCTCCAGTAGCTTCTGTTCCCAGTAGGCACATCTCAATGTGATTTTCTGTATTCGCCTACCTCTCAAGATTTCAGGGTGGCAGTTTTGCCCTATGACCTCAATTCTCTACTAGATCCAAGAAAAGTGGTGGATTATCACTTTATTTAGCTTTTTTCTTGTTGGGAGTGATGGCTCCCAAGAGCTTTACATTTCAGAGCTGAAATGGGAAACAGCAGGACATTTAATACGAATTATTTGATAGGGTCATTTTTAACTCTGGAGAGTTTTTGGTACTGTTGCATCAACAGTTAAAGCACTCTATTTTCTTATTGAGCGATATATGCTATGGATACCTCTGAGCTCACCACTAGCCTCAACCCCACCTTATGCCTAACTTCCCCCCCTTTATGACCTCATTTCAAGCAGATGAGAGTAGGGCTCAAGCTGTACAGAGAGGGCTCTATTTTTCCCATTATTTGATAATCAAAAAGCTGAAAATAATCACAAAATGGCCTCAGTAAAGTAGCTGCATCAAAACTTTATGTGCCCCAGAAAAAACAGGGTGCAGAAAAGCTCAAATTTAAATTTTTTAATCCAGTAGATTTTTAAATGGAAATATGAACTGGTTGAGACTGAATGCTCACCTTCTCTATCCTCACCTCAAATCTCCAGTTTTCTTTTCTTGGCCCTTTGCAGTTTAATCTCCTGAGTCCAGTTCCTTTTCAGGGCTGATGACTCCGGCAGTCAAGCACTTTGTCAGTGAACAGCACAGTATGACCTGCGCCTCCTCCTGGAGCAGGGGTATGTGGCCTTATCAATAGATATCAGTTAAGTCCCTTGGCATGGATGACTTTGCCTTTTTAGTAATGTAATCCTAAAAACTAGATGTATTGAGCATTTAATATGGCCCGAAACTGTGATACTTGCTTTATATATATAACTTACCACACTTATTCCTATTACCCTTTGAAGTAGGAAAATTATGTATCAGAGAAAATAAATGACTTTCCCAAGATCATATAGCCAGTTTATGGTGAATGCAGGATTCAAACTGAAATCTGTCTATGACTTAAATTGTTTTCCCTAGTCAGCTCCTCGCAGAGGCATAACATAAGCATATAATAAATTCCACTAGGATTCTTACCGCTAATATAGGAACAGCTGTTTGCAAGTCCAGATTTAGCAGATAATCCAGCAGTTTGCCGGGATATAGCGCATACGTCCCCTACTACAACTCCCTGAGGGCAAGAACTATAACGCATTCACTACTGAGTCCCCCAAACAGGGGCCCTAGTAAAGCAGAAGTGTTTGTCGGCAACATGAATGAATGAGGAAATGAATACGTGCATAAGCCTATGAATGAATGAAGGAATGAGTGAATGAATGAATGAAGGAATGAGTGAATGAATGAAGGAATGAATGAGTGAATGAATGAATGAAGGAATGAGTGAATGAATGAAGGAATGAATGAGTGAATGAATGAATGAAGGAATGAGTGAATGAATGAATGAAGCAACTCTCAGCATGATGAATTAATGCAATAAGAGAAGCTTTTCCAAGCATCATGCAGTCCCAGGATCATCACTAATATCAGACTATAAACTCCAGTGGAGCAGGGACCACATTGGTCTTACTCATCAGGTTGTTACCAGCTAAATTAGCACATGCCCAGCACATAGTAAATTTTCAATAAATGTTTCTTCTTTTTGCTGGATGGGCTTGTCAGAGGCAATCCCTTCAAGAACAAGCAGCCCTGCTCTCTGGAGAATGACTGACAGTGGTTCTCTTCCTCAGCTTATGGCTTCTTTTCTGGATAACCCCATCTTATACCTGCCTACTTCCTCTAACCAGAATATGCATAGTTATTACCACAAGTGCCATTCTTCACCCCACACCTCCACCTGATTCTTCCCTAACTCTGTGTAACATACCAGTTAGGCAGAGCAATACTGCATAGGAACTCCATGAATTAGAATCCTGGTCTGTGACTATTGGGAGGGGCTTGGAGAACATCTCCTTTCAGAGAGGAGACTGAGGAAGTGAAGCAAATAGTCCAGGGTCACCACACAGACACTTTTCCCGACTCTCAGTCCAGAGCTCAGGGTGGCCCTCAACAGGGCCACGTCTATACTTGGCTTCAAACATTCACGTTACCCCTATCAGAGAAAGAATGGTAACTGAACAGTAAACTCAGAATACACCATATTACTGGCCCGTAGTTTTTTGTTTTATTTTTTGTTTTTGTTTTTTTTATGAATAATACATGTAGAAGAAGAAAACACCCAAAAAGCCAACATGAGAAGCTCGCCATCCCCACCTTCTGGCTCGCCCTTGGCAATGAACCCAAGTGCAGTTCTGTGGTCACATGAATGAAAACTGATCACAGCGGGGGCTGTGGGGAGGGCGGGGTGGGGAGGGGTGCTTTGGGTTTTCAATGCTATCCCCCCTCTAATACTGGAAAGCTAAGTTGTGGTGTGAAGTAAGGAGATGTTAAATCTAAAACCCTGTGTTAAAAAAAATCACAGAACTTGGACTTTAATCATAAAGATCATTTTACCAAAGCATATTTTTAAAAGGCTGTGAAACATTATGCAACGTTCGCATGGCTTAATTATGAGTTTAGAAAAGCCTAACACAACTTTTTCACTATAGTAAAACATGACAGAGCATGAATTATGGCATAATACTTTATGCTTACTGTGGTTTTAGACATGGGGTTAGGGGTGCTGGGCCGTCTACACAACGAGGCATGAATTACTGTACTGCAATTCACAGCCCGGAGGGCTTTATGACAATTACAGAATCTCTTTTGTTTGCTTTTTAAATGATCAAACTATCTGACTACTATATATTCATTTAGCAAACGTGTGTATCGAGGACACATACATGTCTTTATAGAAAAATATCTGCATATACATTTTTTTTTTCATTTGGAGCAAAATACTTGTAGTAATATGGAATCTCGAACAATCTGCTATTACTATTTGCTTTTGATTTTTGGAAACTGTTAGCTGCAAGATTATGCAAAATTGTTGACTATAGTTCAACATGTGTCTTCCACTGAGTTTAAAATGGACCAGCTCGCTTCTTCCCTGCCATCTCCTCAAATTCTCTAAAACTCAGAATCAAATGAAGACCTTACTTTTATATTTGGTTTCAAAGATTCTAAGTTAATATATTTGCCCAGGTTTTTTCAAACTTAAAAACAGTTATTTTAAAGAAAAGAAGTTGATCAGTATGAGGGAAAGGGGGAGGGGGCTGTCAGCAGCTTGACAAGGAAGACGTGGGTCTCTAAGTGCCTGATTTCACTTTTCGCCATGACAACTTCAAAGAGGCAAAACTTGAATTTCAAAGAGGCAAACGTTAGCTGCTAGAAATGACATGCCCCTGGTGGAGAAGACCAGAATATTTTATCACCAGTAGGAAGATTTTTATGGCATGGCACATCTAAAATTTACACCCAGTACTTTCCTAAGGAACTCTGTTCTATCTAGATTTACTCACAGCATCATGAAGCCCCGGCTGTGAAGACCCCTGGGAGTTAGTATCATTGGCTGTCACCTTTGCCCACCAAGAAGGTGGGACACAAAGGCAAAATTAATGTTTAACCTTAAAGAAATGTAAAGCTATCTTGTGGTGGAACAGTATTCAATTTAAATTTTCTTATATCTTTTGCCTAACAATAGAGGGAGCTTTTTTGTTGTTTGTTTGTTTGTTTGTTTTTGTATCCTTGTCATCTGCAAACAGCGTGATGCTTTTGAAAACTAAGACTCCTATGAATGCTGGGGTCAAATTTACAAAATCCTTTTTTACCTAAATCTTCTGAAGTCAGACTTCTGTCTTTTCTCTATCCCATGCCTCTTTTAATGGCAATCTATAAAATACTTGCTCAGCATTCAGCCCTTGAAAAGTTGCAAACCTGATGTCTTGAAAAGATGCAGGACATCTCTGCTAGTCTGGGGTGACAGAGCCAGGCTCTCTACTGCTGGGTTTGGGAAGCAGTCATCAGGCCTCATTTCCAGTTCCTCAGCCAAACCTTCTTTTCTGTTATCCTTGAGGGAGAATTTTCATCTAAATAGAAAACATTTATAAGCCCATGAAATATTTCTGCCAAAAGTACAAAAAAAAAAAACAAAAAAAAAACAAACCCAAAACTCTATGTTCTTTTTTTCTTACTGAGTGCAGATAGACAGATGATCTCCTGAGGGTATAAAATGTTTCTGATGGTGTTAATTATAATCATTGGTAAAGCTGAAACTGGGCAGTCAATATGTGCAGCACTTTGAACGTTAACACTTCTACCTGGAAAGCATAATCAACTCTTCTCATCATTAGTCACATGATTAAGTAAAACCTTTGGAAGGAAGATTTTCAGAGGAAAATCTTCAAGAATCAAACAACCTGTATTCCAGTGTCTTGGGGGGCGAAATCATCGAACAAAAGCAAATACCTGGACTAAAGTAGGCTTATTGGACACTGGTAAATCAGCCACAGACATGTATAACATACTGAAACAAAGGTGACTAGTTTCTTACTAAGTCTTTCAAAAAAATGTTAACCCTCCCCCCACCCACATCTAACCGACCTCCCTGGTTGTCTGCAGATACGAGGCAGATCCAGCCGTCCCCGCCGTGGTCCTATGATCAGTCCTACCAGTACCTGGGATCGATTGCCTCTCCTTCCGTACACCCAGCAACACCCATCTCGCCTGGACGGGCCAGCGGCATGACCACCCTCTCTGCAGAGCTTTCCAGTCGACTCTCAAGTAAGCTGCTTGGAAACACACTCTGAAACCGAGCTAGAGTGGAAGGTTCGACAGACTAGAGGACATGCGTGAAGGGGTTGGCAGTCATTTTTAATTGGATAAAATATGATTTAAAGATACGGTTGTCTATCTCTAAGCCTCACCCATGCACTGATTTTCCTTGACAGTCAGAGGCAGAGGTCATGGGTATAGAGGCAGCAGTGGCTTGGAAAAGTGGACTCCCTGGGCATTTTGGGGGGATGCTCACATTTGATAAGCAAAGGTGGCAGGTGAATGATTAATAATCTATAAAAGACCAAAGAAGTCAGCTTCTAGAACTCATCTGGTGGTGGCAGGCTTTCACGTGTCACATGAACTGGGGTGCCTATGGAATGGGAAGCAAATACACCCCAAAGGAGAAGTTTCCAGCCAAGAGCCGCTCATACCAGGTTAGAGGGATAGCTCAGGTGTCGCGGTTAGCATAATTGTCGTTAACACGAGCTCATTAAATATTAGTCATTTAACCTATGAGACCTCTGCTTGGCTCTCACCTTTGCTTGTGGGCAGGGAAATCAGAGTTACAGAGAAAAATTCCTTTCTTGAAAGCAGAGGAAGAAACTCCCCATTTGGGGCTTTGAAATTGCAGCTGGACCAAACTGAAAATACTTCAGAGTGTCAGCATTGAGAAGCCTGCAGACTTTTGTTTTTCTGCTCTCAGGATCAGATTATAGCAGATTAGGGGGCAGGCAAGGGGGCAAAGGCAACATTTTAAATGTTGTGTAATGTTGTGTTGTCCGGACCATTGTGATTACTTGAGTTGAGATTTCACCAAATGCTTTAGCTTCTTCTCACAGCTTCTCAACAGTAGCACATTGACATTTGGGGCCAGATCATTCTTTGTTGCGGACAGGGGACTGTCCTGTGCATTGTAGGATATTTAGCAGCATCCCCTGGCACTAGATGCCAGTAGCATCCAGCCCCCCACCATCACGACAACCAAAAAATATCTCCAGACATTGCCAAATGTCCCAAGGCCCAAAACTAACCCCCAGTTGAGAACCGCTGTCTTCAAGTGTTCTTGGGCACAGCAGTGAAATAAGAAAGCCAATTTAGTTGCTAATTTTCGTGTTATTTTCGGCCATTACTGCCAACATTTTCAAGGCACCTGCTGGGTTATGGACTTCAGGAAGTAGCATAGGAAGTGTGTATGATGTCTGTTCAGCCTGTTTTATAAGTTCTGTTCCCTCAAGACCAGTTTGATTCCAAAGGCACTTGTCAACTTTTACTGATTCTTCTCAGTGGCACTGCTCTTCCCACTGGCTGTGGCCTATGTCTGAGACAATTACTGTTTTCCTTGGAAATGTCCCTGTTGTGGGTCTGTCCTTAGAGTTCATTACATAAGTTTTGACTTGGTCAGCACCCAAGACCAAGTACCTTATGGTCCAAGAACCCTAGAAGCCACCAGCTCTAATGGGCCAGTACTCAAATGGAAGTGGGACTTGTTTTTTTAAAGAAACAAGTAACGGGTACACCCCCAAATCCTGCATCACAGTTGCGCTTCTGAACAAACTTTTCTTCGGTTACCCAAGGAGCAAGGAAGAACGTTTTATGGCATGAGGCTGTGAAGTAGACACAAACCAGGCTCCATTTTGGCACCCCAGAATGATCCTCTGCAGTCTTCAAGGGAGGACCAGAGGGAATTCCAGATGAGCTTTCACTGGGCAGAGAACAGCCTGGGAGGACAGTCTTCAACTTAGCAGATCTCCCTCTGAGAAATCAAGCCTGACGCACAGGCTTAAAAAGTGCAGTCATATGCTTGTGGGCAGGAGGGGGTTGAGGTACATAAAAGTGGCTGCCTGGCCGCCAGCTTTGAGAACCCCACACTGTTCTGTGCCTGCTTTTCCCTTTAACCCCAAGCCCCAGTTCCATGCTCTGCCTGTCTCCTAGGCCCCAGCCCCACCTGGGCTTCCTTCTGCAAGGGGGACTTGCACTCTGTCTGCCTCTCTCTCTTTCCTTCGCAGACAGACTCCACACCTTGTCTGAAAAGAGTTGTCATCTGGAGGTTTTCTTTTCTTTATTCCTTTAAAAAAAAATAATAATGTTTAGCTGCCAACCTGGGCGACAGACAGCATGCATTATTCTGAGTCATGCAAAAGATCCTTTTAAGGCTGCCATTATCTGCTCAGGCTGTTTAATCCTTTGGGGGCAGTGGGAGGGGCCCTGAGTGGTGTTGCTTTCATCCACGTCAAACTGCAAAATGAAGACCTACACCTTCACAGCATTTCCCCCCATCAGTGGGGAAACATTTCCAACTAAAATACCTGAAACACCTAATCCCCAGGTGCCCTACTCTTTAAGAGTTCCTGTGTATATCAGGGGTCCGCACCTCTGCCCACACTGGTATTGAATAAGGGGCACCGGGCCAGCCAAAATGACAAATGAGCTGCGGACGGGTGGGTGAATTGTGCGTAACGGAGGCTTGGTACCAGGCATCAGACTGGACATAAAAAGGGAAACAAATATTTGAATAGCTCACTTGAATCTAAACATATCTAAAGGGCAGAAGTTGTTTTATTATCAAATTGTGTAAAAAAGGGTAATTTGACCAAATGAATGGTCTTTTGTGGTATGACGTCGGTACTGTGTCGACAGAAAAAGAATCAGCATTTAAGAGCTTTCAGATATTCTGCCCAAAGTGAAACCACTATTTTCCCCTGACATCTAAGACCATAACATCACTCCATTACTTATGTCCGTGACAAACCATGGACTCACTCAAGATTCCAGTAACTGGGTACCATCACCAGTTTACCACGTACTAGTTGGAACAGACCGACAGAGCATGTCCAGACATCGCTGTGAAACAGGGTGACCTTTCATTCATTTTCCAGTGGATTCACCTTTTTGTCTCAGGGCAAATGAAGCAAGAGGAAGAATGGGAGGAGTCGTTTATTTGTGTCCAGAGTATTGCATCAGATGAAAACAAATTGATTATATTTGCCTAATGCTTTTCCTCCTACCTCGGCTTCTCCCTAGACTACATAAATCTTACTGGAAAAATGGAGTAAAGCTTCCTGTTAACTCTCAAACATGTCACAGCTCTCCGTGTGAGCAAAAACAAGTGACACAGGGCTTGCTCATAGATGGCCTCAGTGAGCGGGCAGGGACAAACCCTGTGGAATGAGGTGCGGCCTGGCTTCAGGACAAGCCAGAGAGTGGCCGTGGAAGGGCAAGCCTAGAAGCACTGTCAGTTTACAACTTTTTCCCTGCCCACATGTCTGACTCGCTTAGAAAAGATTAACAGGAGTGTTTGTTTGAAAGTCAGACTCCTGGTTTCCTCATTAGTGGAGAAATTTGCTGCAGACTTCAGTTGTTTCTATAAACTTTAATTACCTCTCTGATGAGGAGTACATCCCCTCATCACATTCACCCCAAATTTACAGAGGAGGTCATTTTTAAAAAATGTGTTAGAGCAATAAAAAACCACTAGAGGGTGGGAGGGAGGGAGGGAGGGAGGGAGGGAGGGAGGGAGGGAGGGAGGGAGGGAGAGGGGAGGGAGGGAGAGGGAGGGAGAGAAGGGGTGAGGGAAAGAGGGAGAGAGGGAGGTTGGCTGAGAGGAGGAGAGGGAAAAGGAGGGTTAGGGAAGGGAGGGGAGGGAAAGAGATAGAAAGAGAGAACACACTAGCTCTCCCTGCTGGAATAATAGGCTTGAAATATGAGGAAGTTGATCAAGGGTCGATGCCTTCCAAAAACAGATTAATCCACCCTGGTAGCTTTCCTTTCACAGCAAGCTTTGGCTCACTCAAGTTTCAATATGGGCCTGAACACAAGAGGTTATAGGCCACATGCCATTCTGAGCCTGGAGTTATTTTGTATGTTGATCTGAGAACTTACAAATTTTAAAACATTAATTCTTGCCTCCGTTCTGTTTCGTTACTGTCTTTTGGGTTTGCTGATGAAAAGATTATAGTCCTGGCCTGGTCATTTAATGAATAATTCTGAGAAATAGAAATTACCCCAGGACACCATCTTGCATCTACAGTGTTGGTTCTCAAAGAGGGGTGGGTGGTGGAGACAGGGGTTGCCCCCTCACCCCTTCCTCCGGGACATTTGACAGTATCTGGAGACATTGTTGGTTGTCACCGTTCAGGGAGTGGGGACACGACTGGCATCTGGTGAGCAAAGGCCAAGAAAGCTGACAAACATCCTACAGTGCACAGATAGCCCTCCATACCCCCAACAAATAACTGTCAGCACAAAAGTGGTCAATATGCCTCTTTTGAGAAACACTAATCTACAAGACACTGGGAACCCTTCCTGGCATCTAAACCCCCTAGTAGTTCCCAAGGGCAGCCTGTGGTTAAGAAAAATGCAAAGGGATGCAATAAAGGCTAGCCAAAGCCACTCTGTGAAACTATAAATGCATAATCCTACCAAAATGAGTTTTATAGACAAAGCTTTGCTATTCCTGGTGAAATTTCAACATGTGCGAAAGTGGAGTAGATAAATCAAGGTTCTGCAGCCATTCATGTTAACAAAGTAGTGAAGCACATAGTGCAGAAATCGAGGCTGGATTCTTTCTACAAATGTGGAACTAGTCTGAGGTAGATGAGGGGTAGAAAGAGTGGTACTGACAGTCACTAACATTCACTGACAGTCACTACTGTGGTAGGCGGAGATTGACTCACAGAAAGTGCCAATTTTGAGCTGCTTGAGGCCTACAGATATGGCAATTTCCTATGATGCAACCTAAATATTACGTATAATGTATTATAATGTTATTATGTATTAATATTGTTATGATACAATATCATATCATGCATATATTCTATTACTTTATTAATACATCCATTCCATTTGTAACTATTATATAGTGTTATATTGTGTCATAGATTATATATTGTTATAATTATATTAATATCACAGATGAAATTTATAGTAATATTGGTGTATGAATATATTGATTCTACACAGGGTTGGTAAACTTTTTCTGTAAAGAGCCAGATACGAAATCTTTTAGGCTTTCTGGGCCCTATGGTCTGTGTCATGACCATTCAGTTCTGCAGAGGTAGCTCAAAAGCAGCCGTACACAATACATAAAATAACGAGTAAGGCTGATTCCAATAACATTTTATGTATGGTCACTGAAATTCGAATTCATATACTTTTCATGTCAGGAAATAGTCTTCTTCTTTTGCTTTTTTTCAACCCTTTAAAAAAATAAAACTCATTCTTCGCTTGTGGGCCATACAAAAATTGGCACAGCTGGATTTCGTCCATGGGCTGTATAGTTTGCCAACCCTGGAATTATATCAATATTATATCTATATTATACATATTCTATATGATGTCTATACATACTGTATCTTTACTATATGTATATTCTTATACTATATTACATACCACGTTATATTACATGATACCATATATTGACTTATACTACTGTGTATTATCAGCCCATCTCCCTGGGCAGCAGCATTCTGGGTAATCTCCGGTGGGCGGGCCGACGCGGAGGGGGCGTGGCCTCCCTAAGTGCCAATCTCACGCTGTTTCCCCGCCCCGCAGCTGCACCCGACCTGACGGCCTTCGGCGACCCGCGCCAGTTCCCCGCGCTGCCCTCCATCTCAGACCCTCGCATGCACTACCCCGGTGCCTTCACCTACTCCCCGACGCCCGTCACGTCAGGCATTGGCATCGGCATGTCGGCCATGAGCTCAGCCACGCGCTACCACACGTACCTGCCGCCGCCCTACCCCGGCTCGTCGCAGGCGCAGGGCGGCCCCTTCCAGGCCAGCTCGCCCTCCTACCACCTCTACTACGGGGCCTCCGCCGGCTCCTACCAGTTCTCCATGGTGGGCGGCGAGCGCTCGCCGCCGCGCATCCTGCCGCCCTGCACCAACGCCTCCACCGGCTCGGCGCTGCTCAACCCCAGCCTCCCGAACCAGAGCGACGTGGTGGAGGCCGAGGGCAGCCACAGCAACTCGCCCACCAACATGGCGCCCGCCGCGCGGCTGGAGGAGGCCGTGTGGCGGCCCTACTGAGGGCCCGGCCGCCCGCCGCGCGTCGTCCCCGCGACAGCCTCTTCGGGGCCCAGCCTGCGCCCCGGAGAAACCCGGCTGGGCCCTGCCGTGGCCGCCGGCCTGGGGGAGCGCGTCCCTGCGCTGTGATGCGACCTCGCCCCAGGCCGGGGCCCCCAGGCCGCCTGCGCTGCCGAAGCCCGTGCAGTTCGCACTTGCTGTCGGCCCATCTCAGATTTTTCAAGCCTGACACAACTTGAGGTGTCCACTTCACCACCACGTGGACACGTTGTAAAGCAAACAGGAAGATTCCCAGGGGGAAACTGTGAATGCTTCTGATTTAGCAATGCTGTGAATAAAAGAAAGATTTTATACCCTTGACTTCACTTTTTAACCAAGTTGTTGATTCCAAAGAATGTGGAATTTTGGTTTGGGAGTGGGGGGAATACAATTCATTCTGTTTGGCATCCAATTCATATTTGTAATTTTCTTTTCCAGCACCTTATAAATTGCAAAATGCATATTTGCATTTGGGGTGGTTTTTATTTTTATATATATATATATATATATATAAATTTGAGCTTGCTTTTTTCTTGCTATGACATTTGAAAGAAGTATGATTCCTTCTGTAAGTTTTATTTAACTTTTCTTTTGGACTTTTGTGTAGTTGTTTTTTTTGAGAAACAGCTACAGCTTTGGGTCATTTTCAACTACTGTATTCCCACGAGGAATCCCTAGATATTTATGTATCATGATGTTTAGACACTTACTTATGTGTTGATACTTTTTTATTATTTAAATGTACTTATATTAAGAAGAAAAATATCAAGTACTACATTTTTTGTTTTTGATAGTAGCCAAAGTTAAATATATCACATTGAAGAAGGCTGGGGAAAAAGGATGGGTAATGTGATCACTTGGTTATCTAAATATTGTTTACATTAAACTTCCTTTAATGTTAATCAAACGAGTTGGTAGCTAATGCAGCAATGTTTTTAATAGGCTTTTTTGATATTGAGGGTCACTCCAAAGATCTGAAGTATGGAATTTTCTGCCAATCTCAACAAAGGGTCTCATATCTGACTCCCTCCCTTCAAACAGAGAAGGTCAAATCTGGTTTCAGACCATTCATAGAGATGCCAATGATTGCACCTCTGGAGAGAATTTATTTTCTGCCAAGGGATTTGCTCACTCCATAGCCTCTTGATAATTTCAGACATGCTTTGTAACAGCAAATCCAAAGTAAGCTGTATCCACATGGGAATCGAATGAACGAACTGAGGGGTTCCTTAAATGCTCAGTTCTGGGGTAGGAAGGAGATCATCTGAATCCAGAGTTCAGATTTTTTTAGCTCCAAGAAAATAGTCCTGTTTGATACAGTACCTGTTCATTTATGCAGAACAAAACTTGTGGCTATTCCCCAACCCTGGGACTAGACTGGGTGTCTTTGACAGCCAAAGGTTTCCAGCTAAACTTTCATAAGGTAGGCCCAGAAACAGGCCCGAACAAGCCAGTTTCCCTCTGTGTGTCTCGAGTCACATGGAAGAGCATCGTTCCCCCCTGTGCAGGACCCCATCCCATGCTGTCACTCACCACCACCTTTGTGTTGCTTCCACCTGGCTGAGACCCTACCCTGTGGGGTGTGTGCACTTTTACCTGCACATCAGCATGACAGGAAGGATGTCACTGCTGCCCACGGCTACAGTTCAAACATATCCAATGTCACTGTAAATTTTATGGCACTATTTTTATTGGAGGATTTGGTCAGAATGCAGTTGTTGTACAACTCATATAAATACTAACTGCTGATTTTGACATGTGTGCTCAAAATGATCTGGTTGTTATTTAATGTACCTCTTAAATTAGTTGAAACAATTTCAGGTCAACTCGGAAGAGTATTTGAAAGCAGGACTTTAGAACTGTTTGATTTTTATTTTATAAATTTAAGGATTCCAATTAGAAAAATCTTTGGCTGCAGGCAGCAAGACAGCTGGACTTATTTAAAACAACTTGTTTTTTGAGTTTTCTTATATATGTGTATATATATATTGATTATTTGTTTTACACAAATGCAGTAGCACTTTGGTAAGAGTTAAAGAGTAAAGCAGTTTGTGTTGTCAGGTCGTTCATACCTAGAAAAGAGCTAGAAGATCTTGGAGAAATTCAGAATATGTTCATTTTTATTTTAGACATAATTCTCCCTCCACAATTCAATTTCATGTTTTATTCTATATTACATTTTTGCAGCAAAATTATCCTTAAATGTCAGTAAATTTAAATTTTTTATTTCTGAAAAGGACCCTTAGCCTATTTACCCCAGATTGAATTTAAATGTTCTTTTCAGCACATGTTGCCATATCTGACCTGACAAAATGTTGGGAGAAAAATGAAGGAAAAAAATTTATATTTTTTAGATCAATTAAACCTGAAGGTATTCCAACTCAAAGTCAGCCTAATGCCCTAGAAGGGAATCAGATACTCTCTCACATTGAATCTTCACTCTCAAAGCCGTGTATAAGGAGGGCTTTTCACTTTGCTGTAGACGACTGGTTTGGCCATTCAGAGTTCCATAGACCCTCACCAGCATAGACAGTATTTAATTGTTCCAGAAAATAATAAATCAAACCATTGTTTTGGATATAGGTCTCATACTCAATGCATTTTTCCCCCTAAGGGATTGCATTCATTGCCTTCAGGTAAATTAAGGTGGTTCTTTTTTTCAGGGAGACCCTTAAGCCAATAATGTAATAACTGGATGTATCTGGAAGTATTGGTCCAGGAGAAGAAAGATTAAATAAGCCATCTCTACTGCTTATTCATGCCCTTATTTATAATTTCAACATGGACACGTATTTCATTTCAGTTTTTTGTTTTTCTCACTATCTAAAATACTTTTATTTCTCTCCCTCTCTGCCCCTTAATATCTCCCTCTTTCTCTCTCCCCAACCCCCACCCCCGAGTCCATTCTCCCACTTTGTATAAGGAGATAGCACACATCCCCACCCCAACACCACTTGTCCAGAACAAGCAGAGCTGAGTTCGCCTCCCTTTACATACAGGAACATGGTGAGTCAGCTTTTCTCCTGCTTATGGGTTTCTTCCAGCAGGACAGAGATGTTGTCGACCATTTTGGGTCTGCTTACTGTCCAAGTGCAGCAACAGAAGCCTTCCTGGGCAAATTGCAATCAGTGAGTTAATAGACAGCCTTTCTGCTGCCTGGGGTTTCTGTGCAGATAAACAGAAATGCTCTGATTAGAAAGGAAATGAATGGTTTCACTCAGATGTCTTGCAATTTAGGATTGTAGATTTCTTTCCTGAAATACCTGTTTTCTTGGGACATTCCATCCTGCTTTTTGTTTTTGGTGGTTTTTCTTTTCAGGGGATGACATGTTTGGGGTCTTTTATACATCAAAAATCAGTTTAACAATAATCTCAGAACATTTTTCACACCTGAACAAAATTCCTTTTTGTTTACCTACAGTATACAATTGTTTGTGGGGGGGGTGTTGTGTGTCTGTTTGGAGTTATTCCCCTCCCTTTAGCCAGATCAGTATTGAGGCTGATCACTTGGCATTATCTTTTCCTTTCAGAAGAGTTGCATCAACAAAGTTAATTGTATTTATGTATGTAAATAGATTTTCAGCTTCATTATAAAATATTGTTAATACCTGTAAGAACTTTTTTCAATTTTTTGTGTGTTTCTAAAGACTTTCTTATGTTTGCTAAATACTGTAGACAAAAATGCTTCTTTCTACTTTGTTTATTTTAGACTTTAAAACAAGCTACTTTTTATTCACTTTTGTAAAGAGCAAATAGCATGGTTCCAATTTTTTTTTTTAAGTTCACTTTTTGTTCTAGGGGAAATGAATGTGCAAAAAAAAGAACTGTTGGTTATTTGTGCTATACTGGATGTATAAAACTCAATGGAAAAAAAATAAACTTTCAAATTGAAATGACAGTAGAACACATGTATTGAGAAAGTAACCATGGGAAACTCAGTCTTACTTGACTAGGGCCCACCTAGTGTCTACTTGTGTAACAGTTACTGGATCTGTTCACAAAGCACCCTAGAAATTTGTGTGTTTTCTTTCTCTTTGGTACTGACAATGAACATGTTCTGAAAGAGAACTGTCAATCACAAGTTTTAAACCAGATACAATATGAGAGAACACCCCAGAAGCCTCTCTCCAAGGTGTTTTTAGATAGCGCCGGAAAGCAGGCACTCCGTCTTACGTGGTTCACTGCGCGTAGTCAGGGCATTTGTCATGCCAACCTGTGCAGGGCAGCTGGCCTGCTGCTGCCTGGGAACCACTGGAGCCTTACTTACTTTGTACCTACCACAGTATCTTCTGTAAATCCAATATAATAACTAGTGAATGGCAAATAAACAAGTTTGGCAAGTACGTATACCATATCACGTTGGTTTTGTCTTTCCCTGACATGGAAGGTTGGGAAGCCAAATGAA
The DNA here is from genome assembly GCF_057876585.1 of Rhinolophus sinicus. Taxonomy (NCBI): domain Eukaryota; kingdom Metazoa; phylum Chordata; class Mammalia; order Chiroptera; family Rhinolophidae; genus Rhinolophus; species Rhinolophus sinicus. Next base: position 8,852,766 of record NC_142517.1, read on the forward strand.
GCCCCATGCAACGCACAAGAGAATCCCTTCACAGGCTTGTCCTGCTACAAGCAGAAGTCTGTGCCCTTTCTTCCCAGTGCTTCCAGTGCAGGCTGTCTCCTGAGGGCCTGATGGCCTAGCTGAGGCCCAGGCTCCCGGTCTCCTGTGGGCCTGATGGCCTAGCTGAGGCCCAGACTCCCGGTCTCCTGAGGGCCTGATGGCCTAGCTGAGGCCCAGGCTCCCGGTCTCCTGAAGGCCTGATGGCCTAGCTGAGGCCCAGGCTCCCGGTCTCCTGAGGGCCTGATGGCCTAGCTGAGGCCCAGGCTCCCGGTCTCCTGAGGGCCTGATGGCCTAGCTGAGGCCCAGGCTCCCGGTCTCCTGTGGGCCTGATGGCCTAGCTGAGGCCCAGGCTCCCCGTCTCCTGAGGGCCTGATGGCCTAGCTGAGGCCCAGGCTCCCGGTCTCCTGTGGGCCTGATGGCCTAGCTGAGGCCCAGGCTCCCCGTCTCCTGAGGGCCTGATGGCCTAGCTGAGGCCCAGGCTCCCGGTCTCCTGTGGGCGTGATGGCCTAGCTGAGGCCCAGGCTCCCGGTCTCCTGTGGGCCTGATGGCCTAGCTGAGGCCCAGGCTCCCGGTCTCCTGAGGGCCTGATGGCCCAGCTGAGGCCCAGGCTCCCAGTCTCCTGAGGGCCTGATGGCCTAGCTGAGACACAGGCTCCCTGTTTACACCTTTGGGCAGAAAGGAGCACTGAAGCATGCTTTAATGCTTGTTTAAAAAGGAAAAGAACAGAAAAAGCATTACGTGGGGTTTGCAAACCCAAAGTGGAAAGGGTGTATGTTCAACTGAGGCCAGTCACCCTCCCCTCCCTCCGTGTCTGTAAGTTATGGGAGGCAGCCTTGAATAGTGGTCGGAGTTTTTTAAAAGCAGTTCTACCCTCACCACGTCTCCTGTGCAGATTATTCTTAGTGTTTCAGTCTCAAGACTCCACATGACCCAAGTCACCACACAGCCGAGAACTAACTACTGTCTAAAGCTCCTTCCCAGTTCTCCTCGTTGCCATCTCATGGTCGTCAATGGTCTGCACAGTGGCCACAAAGAATGTCAGGAACCAAAGCAAGTGGGATCAAAAGAAATGACCGACATAGGAAGTAATGGCTAATGAGCAAAGGCAGGAAATGGCTGGAAGGATCAGGTTACAGATGTTCAGAAAGGACGCCTAGTGGAGCGGCTGAAGGCGGGTCCTCAGGACTCACACTGCCTGGGTTTGAGTCCCAGTTCTGTCTCACAGGAGGGAACAAATTAAACTAGTGCCCTAGGTTATCTCAACAATAACATAGGGATAATAATGCTTTAAGTTATGAAGTGTAAGTAAGTTCATACATGTTAGACCTTTTTAAAAGTGTTTGGCACATACATGCTCGATAAATGTTAAATATACAAAGTGACACTACTTATTAAAAATGTAAACACTACTAAATAAAAAGTTAAAATGCCTTCCACTTCTCCCAATCCATGCCTTGCTGTCGCTGTCAACTGTTTTGTGTCCACCATTCCGGACTTTTTCCTATACCCATCATATACAGCGCACACTTATCTTCACCCATGCAAAAAGACGTCACAGTACATATCATGGCACAGTTTTTCACTAAATATATGTGGGGACAGAGTCCCAGAGAGCAGTTTCCAGGCTCTCAGCCTCACGTGGAAAGGTGCTGGCTCAGATAATAGATGGCCATCAGCTGTGACTGGTTGGCCATCAGCTGTAACCAGTTAGCCAATTAGCCACTGATATAACTGCCGTGGGTGTGTTGGTTAGTTGGTTGGTTGATTGGTTGGCAGGCAGAAAAGTGCATGGCGGATTGCAGCTAGCAAGTGGGGTTGGTTGGTTGGCAGAGAAGCAGCCGGCGGATTGCAGATCGTGTGGATCCTACTTCCTGCGTCTCACCCGCCGCCAGAGAGACTGGGGTGCAGGAAGACCCCTTGTTGGGTTATTGGTGGATGTTTGCTTCCTGTGTCTCCAACTCAGCCTCCAGCAAGAATACAGTGGTATGACTCCCCTACCTATGGCTCTATTGGTGTTCCTTTTTGGCCTCACCATATCCTGAGTTCTTGTGCGGGGAGCGGGACCAGAGACCCCGCATGACACCCTGTATGACAATGTAGAATGTGCCTCCTTCCACAGTAGCATACTTAGACCTACTTCATTCTTTCCAGTGACAGCCCTGCATCAGAGTACATGGTTATACTAATTCATGTACCCTCTCCTTTACTGACGGGAGGCATCTAGTGTACTGCCATTATAAGTGTTCTCTGCATATATCTTATGCCCTTATGCTAGAATTATTGTACATTTCAAAGGAACTGCTGGTTCAAAATGATTTTACATTTTGACAGATACCTCCAGCTTGCTCTTTCAAAAGGTTTTATTGAATTCAATTTCTAGGGTCAGAACCGTGAGCTAGGAAGAAGAAAACAGAAACTTGCCAGGTAGTTACTGGATTACCACTGTGTATCGCAGGTTTTTAAAGCAGACCTTAGTGTCAGAGTGATTCTGTACCATCTGAAGTGCTCTAAGTACTCCAGAGGAGGAATGTAGGCCTGAAAAAAAGAACAATAAACATTTTTTAAGTGCTTAATGCTAACGGGGCTCTGAGTTAAGCGCTTCACATATACTGATTTACTCAGTTCTTACAATGGTCCTATGAGAGAGAGCCTGTGGTTATGCCCATTTTTCAGATAAGAAAACTGAGGTGCAGTGAGGTAAATCAATTCACCCATGGCCCACAGCCATGGGTGTGGAAGCAGTGAATTGAGCCCCGCAGACGCTCTTAAGTGTTTTCTATAATGAAGCTCTGAGCAGTGTTAGACGTTCCCTGATGACAAAAGAGTTGTCTAAACCCTCATTGCTGGCATGTGTCTTCATATAATGTCTCTTTCTTGCTAATTTGAAAAGCAGAAGGGAGAAATGACTGTGAGAGTTTCTGCAGAAGGGGGAGGGGAACTGAAAGGGCTTCCAAAGAAATTGCTCAGCCTTGCTCAGTGCACAAAATTCTGGAGAGCTTCCGGGTTAAAAACCCCTCCCTGCATGTCCGAGGGTGTCAGGCAGACCCCCTGAAGTCTGAGTGACAGCCTCAGGGAGAGCCCTCCACGCCTTCTCAACCATGCCCTTCGTTCATTTGTTTATTTTTAATGAATAACCTTTATTTTTTTAGAACCGTTTTAGATTGACAGAGAAATTGAGCAGAGTATGGAGTGTTCCCACTTCCCCACCCGCCAAGCGCCCACTCCCAGAACACAACTTCCGCTATTATTGATGTTTTAAACATTAGTAGGGTGCATTTGCAAACATTAATGAGCCAATATTGATACCTCACTATTAACGAAAGTCCATAGTTTATTCAGATATCTTTAGTTTTCTCCTCATGTCCTTTTTCTGTTCCAGCACCCCACATTACATGTAATTGTCATGTAGGCTCCTCCCGGCTGCGATGTTTTCTCAGATTTCTCTTGTTTATGAGGATCTTGGTCATTTTGAAGAGTACTGGTCAGGCATATTGTAGGATGTCCCTCAATTGGAATTTGTCGGCTGTCTTTTTCTCAAAATTAGGGTTTTGGGTTTTGGGTTTGGCAGGGGAGATCACAGAGGTAACACACTATCTGTATCGTATCATGTCAAGGGCGTTTGTTATCAAGATAGTTTACGACTATGGACGTTGAGCCCAGTCACCTGGTGGAAGTGAAGTTTGTTAGGTTCTACTCTGTGAAGTTACCCTTGGCGGAAGCCCTTTCCTTACTGTGCTCTTTAGAAGGAACTTGCTACACCCAGGCCCCATTTGAGAAATGAGGAACTATGCAGGAGGCCTTGATTGAGAGCTGGGAAAGCCCCCTCCAATAGGCCACATGGGTGGGGATACAGAGGCTGATGGCCCTGGGCTTGAAGCACTCTTTCTGCTCCAGAAGGGTTGGGCAGGTCCTTCCCTCTAAATGCATGAACACCGGCTCTCCACCCCTCCAGCCTAGAAAATTCAAAAGTTCAGGGTTCCAGAAGCAGCTCCATGGTGTCCATTGTACAAAGCCGAGCTTTCCTTCACCCCCCCAGAGGATGCTAACAAGGCCCTCACAAAGTACCCACCTGTGACTCAGGATGCCATGAAGTCACCACCATTTTTTTTTTTTAAGGTTTGGGTCGTTGACTGAGCTTCATCTTATGACCTGACAGAATTTCCCTCCCATTTGTTCAAAACCAGCCCACCCTGTATCCATGACTCCCCTTAGCTGCAATCTCAGATTACTAGATCCCAGGACCCTAAGGGAATTCCAAAGGGAACGAAGGCACCCTCTCTCTGATGCGTGGATACCTCACCCTTCCCCTTGGGGTTTCTCAGAGGTAGCTTTGCCTCCTTCCTGACATATAATAGAACTAGGTTCTCGTACTCGTTTTTTCAAAGGGAGAGGAGATGGCATGGAATGTGTTTACTGCCCAGTAGGAGGAGTGTCAGATGTGTGCCAAATCTTAATATTGGTAATTAAATTTTGCATACCTCAAATTCTCCCTCTAGTTTCCATTTCATTGATGCTGTTGTAAGGATTAATTAATGTTTTGAAAGCGTTTTGAAGACGAAAAGTCTTACACACATACACAGTATGATTATTTGTTATTACAAATAATTGTGTGCGGCCACTTTCTTCCCTCACCTCAGTGATTATGTGAGGGTTTTTGCAGGCAATTAAATGCTGCGCTGTCTCTCTTAAAAAATGGCCGCCTTTCATAAAAAAAATTTTTTTCTATGGCAGTGAACAATGCAGAGTCCTTTCCCTCCTAATGGAGGAGGCAGGCCTCAAACAAATCAACAAGTAACATATTGTATGTCAGATGACATATTAATTTCCTAGGATTGCTGTAATAAAGTACCACCAACTGGATAGCTTCGAACAACAGAAATTTATTGTCTCACAGTTCTGGAAGCCAGAGTTCAAGATCAAGGTGTCGGCAAGGTTGGTTCCATCTGGAGGCTCTGAGAGAGAATCTGTTCCAGGCCTCTCTCCTTTTCTGCTTCTGGTGCTTGCCTCAATCCTTAGTGTTTCTTGCCTTGTAGATGCATTACTCCAATCTCTGCCTCCTTCATTAAGGCATTCTCCCTTGTGTGTCTCTTTGTCTAAATTTCCCTATACTTATAAGGATATTAGTCAATGCATTCGGGCCACCCTAATCGAGTAGGGCCACCTTCATTTTAACTTGATTACATCTACAAAGATGCTATTTCCATGTAAGGTCACCTACACAGGTACTGGGGTTAGAACTTGAATGTATCTTTTTGAGAACACAACATAGCCCGCAACAGATGGGGACATGGCTACGGAGGGTAAAAAAGACGGACTGCAGGGATGGAGTGCTAGGATATCAGGGAACAGCTCCCTGTGTAGAGACTGGAAGGATGTGAAGGAAAGTGGGCCATTTTAGGCAAAGGGAACAAGAGGTGCAAAGGCCCCAAAGCAGGACCTTGCTTGCTATACTCGAGATTAAGCAGGGAGGCTAGTGTGGCTGAAGTAAAGGGAGATGGCGTTACAGAGGTGGCAGGGCCAGGTCACATAGAGCTGCCATAGTGGCATTTTTGGCTTTTCTTCTGAGTGAGAGACTTTTGAACAGAGGAGTGACATAAGCTAACCTACGAGGCAGCTGCCTATCTATCTACAGGGCATCTTGTGCAAGCTGAAAAGAGCTCCTGTCTTTCAAATGGTTGCAGCCTTGGAGCAAAGCACAAGGCACAGTGAGTGGAGCATGACTGGATTTCAGCTCCCATTTACCTGTTCAGTTGGGTGATCCAGGTAGGTTATTGCAGTAGAGAAAGTAAAAAGTGGTTGGATTCTGAATCCATTTTCAAAGTAGAGCCGATAGGGTATGCTGATGCATTGTATATGGTGTATGAGACAGAGAGGAGGTGAGGACACCTTCGAGGATTTTGGCCTTAGAAATTAGAAGAATTCTCTGAGATAGAAATTTGGGGAGGATCGAGTTTGCCTGGGGCCCATGGTGGGGCAGGGGAAGCGAGACTGGATTATACCTGCTCGCCAGGGTGTCTTCCATCAATGGAGAATCCATCCAGGTAGAAACAGAAACTAGGATAGCTGAAAAAGTTTGTTCTACCTTGCTTGTTAGGAATGCTGCCTGAGAGCCACACACACAGGTTTAATAAGAAAGCAGTGTTCCCTTTTCCAACAAGTACTCCATGATCCAGATCTGACTCTCGGCAAACAAAGGGGGACCCTTGAACTCTTCCCTCCATGTTCTCATTACCCACCTTGATGGGGGAGGAAATTCTTCTTCCCTTGGCCTTACGCCCACAGGCCGGCAGCCTCACAGCAGTGGCCTAAGTTTCAGCTGCACCTTCTTCCTATACTAACCAGATGGCACCCAGGGATGGAGGGAGGATTTCACTGTGTGTTCCTTGATTTTAATTGTCAAGCAGAAAGGCCTGCATGTTAAAGCATGCAAAAACAGTAGGATTCACACAACACAATACCTGTACCTTTCTTCCAGTAATGAATTTTAGAAAGCCAAAACTTATTAGTTGCCTACACCAATATCTGTTTTCCTTAGTGATAGAGTCCCTTGGGCACACGGCTGCCTGGAAAAAGGACCACACCTCACAGCGTCCCTTGTAGCCTGATTTCCCATGTGACAAATTTCTGGCCAATGTTATCTAAATGGAAGTAGAGTGTGGCAGCTTCTGGAAAGCCTCCTTAAAGGAGGGTTGGTGTGCATACTTTGCCCCTTCTCCTTCATCTCTTCCCCAACTTGCTAACTAGAATGAGGAGGTGATGGTTAGTGGGAGGGAACCATTTCTCAAGGAGAGCAGGTGGGATTAGAAGGAGCCTGGCCCCAAATCTTTGTGGAGCCCTTATCCCAGCCCTGGATTGCCCACATCTGGATTCATCCACATGAAAGAAAACTAAACATTTATCTCTCACTTAAGCCACTCATATGTGTGGTTTTCTGTGATTTGCAGACAAGCTTAACTCTAATACACACACAAACACACACACACACACACACACACACACACACACACACACACACAAATGGTTTCTGTGGCGTCACCCCTGGCAGGAGCACCGATTGAGAGAAGAAGTGCTTTCTCTTCTCCCAAACTCTGATTCCTTCCAGTTTAGCGAGACCCTTCAGGTGTCCGGGGACTACAAAGTAATGAGGAAGTGAGAGGAGGCAGTAGGGTAGCTCCAGAACCTACCATGATGGACAACCTGGCACCTCCACACATAGCTCAGTCCTAACTCTGCCCTAAGTTTTGTAACAACCCCAAAATGTCTCGGTCAGTTTGTCAGAAACCACTTTGTCTGTGATCCATTTGCCTGATAGTCAAGTTACCTTAAAATTCAATCCAGCTTCAAAGGTTTCTGCATTCTTTCCCACGTCCCATCCTCATTTGCCACCTTGTTTTTTTAACTGTTGACTACTTCTAACGGCATTTCTGACTTTTTTTAAATCTTTGATAAGCAGTCATCAAATTTGCTGTGATTTATGGATAATGGTTTAAAAAGGGGGGGCGGGGGGTGGGGGGTGGGAGATGAGGGTAAGGGGGATCGAATATATGGTGATGGAAGGAGAACTGACTCTGGGTGATGAACACACAATGGGATTTATAGATGATGTAATACAGAATTGTACACCTGAAATCTATGTAATTTTACTAACAATTGTCACCCCAATAAATTTAATAAAATAAAATTTTAAAAAAAACAAAGAAAAAAAAAACATATGGGCACCCTTTTACCCCTTGTGAACACATGAGGGTCTTTTTAGCCACTTTTTCTAAAGATCCTTTTTTCAAATTTTAAGCAATTTTGTTTATTTAGTTTTATTCAGTTATGTTGCTTTGTGTTTAGTTTCACATTAAGAGCTTCCAAACAGATGCAAAACTTTCAAAGAGGTGAATTTGAAGGAAACCGGCCGTAAGATGATGGATCATTAGGCAGGTTTTCTATGAATTGGTTTTGGGTGACATGATCTCCTCCCTACACATAACACATTTCCAGAACCTATGCTCCTTACACCTAATCTAATGACTTGGAATCACCAAGCCTCAGCTTCCACACCTGTGAGATAAAGATAAAACTGTCCATTTCATTTCACTATTATGAATAATAAATATGTTTGGAAAAACAATGAAAAGGGAGATACTATAAAATGTTGGACGGGATAAGAAGCAACGACTACTCTCACACTTTGTAGGTGGGAGCATGAATTAACCACTTTGGAAACCAGCTTGACGTTACTCTCAAAACACTGAACACACACTTACCCTAAGTCCCAGCATTTCCATTGCTGAAAAAAATACTCCAGAAACTCTCTTCATAGGCAGCAGATTTGTACAGATGCTTATGGCAGCATTTGTAACAGCAAAAACTGGACACCACCCAAATGCCCACAACAGAAGAATGGATAAATAAGTTGGATAAATAAATTCTTACAATGGAATTGTATGTAGAGATGAAAGTGAATGGATTGCCATAGCATGTGTCAAGATGTATTATACAGAAAAAAATCAGAAAAATATATATCCTAATTATATAAAGTTAAAAAGCAAGCAAAACTAAATAATTATTTTTTAGGGATGCGTACATAGGTGTTATAAGAAAATTAGGGGAATGATTAACACAAAGTTCAGGAGACTCAGTTACATTTGGTGGGTGAGGGAGGGACACTTAGGAGACCCTGGGATACAGTTATGTTCTGTGTCTTACCTTAGGGGGTGAATACAGAAGGTGCCAAAAAAATGTATACACATTTTAAGGAAGGAAAAAAACTGTATTAAAATTGTAATAATATATACCGATAACAAAAGATGAATATAAGTCACGTTTGACTTCTGCAATTACAAGAGGTGCTCAAAGTGATTATTTTATCAGCATAACCTTAATAGCTTTTTCCTTTCTTAAAATGTGTATACATTTTTTTGGCACCCTCTGTATATGCAAATTTCTTTTATCATTATTCATAGAACTTAAGTCAAGTGAACAGCTAATGAGAGCAAAACTCACTTTTGGATCAATAGAGTTTGATCTGGTCCAAGGTCCCCTCGGATTCCATGAGCCAAATTGCCATGTGACAAATGCGTACCTGTGGTCACAGTGGGAACCAGGTAAAAGAGTAAATGGCTGCTGTTGAAACCACAACTCGATCCCACATCTTAGTGCCTGTGAGTCTTATATGCAAGGTGGAATTTATTTATTCTCAAGGACTGAATCATTTGGGTCAGAGGAAGAAAAAACATCAACAGGCTGTTGAAACTGAAAGTATCCATGGGTTTATGTAAGTCACAGTTATTTGACTTCCTTTGAATGTCTCTTAACAACAACCACCTTCAGAGCCATGACAGTGTCCCTGCAGTTATATATGAACCCTCTCTAGTTGCTCCATGAGACAGAATAAATAGACATGTTGTCCATCGATTAACTCTCCAGATGTGGTTAGTGATCAATAGTAAAGAAGGGGGACATGTGTATGTGGGTGGCACTGAGGGGTAGGGGTTAAGAGATAGTTGGAGACGCTACATCAAAGTAAGAGAAAGTGGCAACAACAAAATTTTAATTCAGAAACAAAACATTCTTTCTTTGGGTTTCAATTGTCTCTTTCTTTCTTCACAAATACCTTACTTCTGTGTAATGATTGGTTCAGGCCCCACTTAGCAAGATTCTAGGTCATTGGTGAATGAGGAGGGAAGAAATCTCGCTTCATGAGGTAAAAGGTTTGATGTAATTGCCCTCCTTTTTGTCTAAACAGCAAACTCCCTCAGTCCTGAGACTCTGCTTGGATTTTCTCCCCATATTTGAATACATAAATATAGGTCTGCAAGTGCACTAGTTCTGTTTATGAGCCTTTTAAAGATCAAAGAGTCATTTTCAGCTCTTGGGCTTGTCACTTTAAAACATACTGTACTTTACCATTTAAATGGTAGTTCTTTCAGAATGGTCCATTAGGCTCCTCCCATCTGTCTTAACACTGAATCCTACCTTTTGTGGAAAGAAATAACTTTAAGGGAGAATTCAGCTCTTTTTCCAACATGTTAAAAGGCTCAGTGCCTTCCTTTAATACGGATGAATTTTAAAAGGTGCAGATCTGAGCCTCTATATGTGTCATTATGAAGATGCCATACCTCTGATCCAAAATTGGTTGGTCATATTGACAAAAGAAATTATTACAAAGACAGAAGGAAAAAGAAAAGAGCTCACAAGACAGCACTTCCCTAATTGCTGCCAGAACTTGAAGTGTAAAGAATGACTCCAAAGTCATGTACAGCCTGGGGACCAGGTCACATTGCTTAACAGTCATGGTCCCTACATGTTTACCTTGTGTTTTCTTGGAAACGTCTTTCAATTCAACACTGAGCTGAAATCTGAACTTTGGGACAGCTTAAGTATTTTTCATACACACTAAGATGACTATAAAACAAATAAGAGGAAGCATAAAACTGGGGAATAAATAAATAAAATGCCAGAAACTTTGAGTTTAAGTTGATGCATTTTCTGAAATTATAAAGACAATTTAAGTTTTCTCAGACCTCGTTCTCAGAAGTATATCAGGGTAGATATCCTGAGGTTACCAAGAGTTACGCATTTGGTATGTGAAAAGTAGATTTTGAAAGATTTCTGCCTCCAGTAATGGAGTAGTATGTTGCAAATCAACACTCCCATAGGGAACAACTTAAAAAATCTTCAAAGTATGTGCGTGTGTGTATTTAAGACACATCAAAACAAGGTAGCTGATACCTAAGGAGCCAATATCCTCAAAAGAAAGGGAAAAGGAAAAAAGCGTGAAGTGAGGTGACTCTGACATTTGGCACTGCTTTTGCTTTTCCCATCCAGGTAAATTTTTGTTTCTCAAGGATGCTGAGAAGCTGAAATAGTTCTGTTAGCCTTACAAGGCAGAGACAAAAATTGGGGTTCAGGGCCCTTTAAGGATGAGAGGTGCTGATAAATAGCTCAGGCTTTCAGTTGGGCTGTGCAAAGAGCTGTAGCTGGGAGTACAGCCTCACAAATACTGAAACCCAGATTCTAATCATCTCAACATCTGCATGGATTAAGGTAAATTACTCTAAACCCAACTGCCTTCCAAAGTATCCAGAGCCTCATTATCTCAACAATTTTTTATAGAGAATGCTTGGTATTAAATTGAAAAATACTTGGCACACCAAAAGACATGAACAAATCATTAAAAACCAAGAGAAATCACAGATAAAAGAAATAGTCCCACAGGAGTTCTCAGCTATGGCCTTAAAAATATATATGTAATTAATAAATGCAAAAAAAACTTGTATGGCTCTATGTGGACTCTCAGCAGAGAACTTGAAAATATAAGAAGAAAAAAGTGGGCATTCCACAACTGAAAAATATTTGAACTGAAATTAAGAACTAATAAATTTAATAGTAAATGAGGGACAGCTGCAAAGAGGTTTGGTGGAATGAGAGATAAGTCAAATGAGCCAGACTGAAACACAGTTTATTAAAAAAAAGTGCATATAGAGAATACAGAGGATAAAAGACATTTCCCAACTCATTTTATGAAGCCAGAATAACCTTGATACCAAAACCTGACAAGCACATTGCAAAAAAGAAAAAGTACAAACCAATCCACACATAAGCACAGAGACAGAACGGTAGAATAAAATATTATCAAACTGAATTCAGTAATATAAAAAAAGGATAACCCATCAGATTAAGTTGGTTTTGTTCCAAGGATTCAAGCTGGTTTACCATTCAATTATCTATTTGAATAGTACAAATTGTGGTCTATTTACACAATAGGATTCTATGAATAATGAAAACCAATAAACTACTGCTTCAGCAACAAGACCTTTCTTACAAACATAAGGTTGAGTTAAGAAGCTAAACAACAAAAACAGAATATGTATTGTATGATTTCATCTACATAAAGTTCAAACACAGGCAAAACTCATCACAGGTAATACAGGTCAGGCCCTGTTGGAGGGAAGAAGGGGACAGTGACCGGGAAACGACATGAGAGGCGTTTCCAGGGGACTGATGATGTTCTATCTCTAGGTTCTATCTCATCAAGCTAAACCACAATTATGATTGGTGTATTTTTCTGTAGCTGTATATACTTCAATATAAAAAACTAAACGGATTTGAATATTGGAACTGAAAGCTGACATTTAGACACGCAACACGTAATAAACCAAGTTATACCAAATCAGAATTACATGGCACTTTGCAACTCCAAGAAGTGCGTTTATACATTACCTCACTTGCTCTTCACGTCAGTCATCAGAGGTAGTATAGGGTGTGTAGGTGATGTTATTATTATCCTCCGTATACAGATGAAGAAACTGAAATATTGAAAAGTTTAGTAACTCATCCAAGATGATGTCGCTATTATCACAATGCCAGGCCATCTATTAACAGAACAATCCAGGGTTATTGAACCATTGACCCTATTTTCCCCTTGGAGTCTAATTTAACAAGTCTCATTTAAGCCACCTCCATGAAATTCATGAACATGGTTATACAGATTCCATTTTTCCCTTTGGTTTTCAAAGCCAGAGCTTCCTGTTTAGCACAGTGGATGGAGCATAGACTTTAAACTAAAATCGTATCTGGGGGAAAGAAAAATTCATACCCTGTCACAAATTAACTGTGTAAACTTGGACATGGTACTTCATTTCTCTAAGCATTGCTTTCCTAATCCACAAAATGGAACTAATAATACAGCTCTCAGTGGTGTTGCTGTGAAGAGTAAATTAGATGACGGGGAAATTGCCTAGCGTGGTGCCTAAAGCAGCTGCTGCTCAGTTACATTGGTTCTACCCTCCTTCCCAGTCACCAACTTCATACAGGAAGTGACTCATAGGCCCCATAGAAATCAAGCCCAAAGCTTTTCAAATAATTGTGGAATAAAGCAAAGAGGGATACTTGAGTTTATCTAATCCAGCGGAGGCCTTTGCAAATGAATTCACTTGTTCAAGGTCATTACTTAGTCAGAAACAGGTAGGTTTAAAATCTAAGTTGTAAACCTACCTAGGCTCCCCAAACTCAGATAAATCTATCCCCCACCCCAACTACTGCTTACCTTTCTTTTGCTCTGGGGAAGAGAGGCTGTTTAAACTTTCAACCCAGCTGAAGGCAAAGGGAGACGCCAACATTTATCTAGATCCCTCATGGTCAGGCTGTGCCAATAGAGGGTTAACCCCAGGCAGAAGGAATCAATCACTCCCTCCCCTTTTCTCCCATTGCCTCTTATAACCTTTCTATAGTGTATAGTCACAGTTCATTGTGATGATTTGCTAGTTTATCGTTTTTCTTCTCTTGGGAATTCAGAGGACAGGGTGTGTGTATTATTTATTTTGATATGCCCAGTGCAAAAAGAAAAAAAAATGTAGTGAGACTCAAAAATTTTTATAGAAGGAAGGGAGGAACGAAAGGAGAGATGGAGGAAGGAAGGAAGGAAGGAAGGAAGGAAGGAAGGAAGGAAGGAAGGAAGGAAGGAAGGAAGGAAGGAAAGGAGGGAGGGACGGAGGAAGAGAGGAAATCAAATAAGTTTGGGGGTAAAAGAAGCACGGTATGTCTTTAAACACCCCAGAGTCTTTCTCTGTGCCTCTGTTCTTATCTTTTACAAACCCAGTGAGGCTTCTTCATTGGTCATCATTCTTTCAACCTTTCTAATGTCCTCTTATTCCAGCCTACTCTCAGAAAAATCCCAGAGGAGGCAGTGATTTACAGGCTAGTGGGAGTAGGAATTACTATGCTGTCGTGGTGGTGGTTTTTCAGGTGAGATATGCATTTCAAGTATATCACCTGGAATTACGGGAGGCTTGGCCCCTTGTTAAGGAAAAGCAGGTGAGGAAGATGTGGGGTTAGAGACAGGAAACTTTCAGTCGCCATGAAGTTGACCCTTAACTCATGAAGAAAAGTAGACCTGAGGCTGCTACCTTAATCTCAAAGCCCTTGACTTCATTTGCTGTTTGTCTTCTCAGATCTCACCCTTTACACCCAATTTCTCACCAACCCACCTGTTCCTTAGAGACTGATCATATGTCTCAGTCTCTCACCACAGGTATCAACACGTGTTGGGTTAGCAGCCATCTCACCTGGGTTCTGCTCCTAAATGCACCCACGTGTCACAGCATCTCAAATATCACACTGAGTGAGTCTGGATGGTGTGATGCAATAATTGCTGCTTCATGTTTGCTGCAGGTAGGGTGCTCGGTGGTTTATGTGGCATTGTCCTCCCTTCCTCTGCCACAGAGCCTGGGCTTGAATAATTAGCTGTATCCTGGCTAGAACTGGGCTTAATGGTGGCCTTTTGGTCCCTTTGTGCACGTCTACATCCTTTCCCTTCAGCAAGAGGTACACGTTTCTAGAGTGCATGTGGTACCATCTTTCAGCATCCTACTGTTGGGACTAAGGCTGGAGACATCTACTGAGGCACAAAAGCAGGTGAAGTCAACCCAGCCATGGATTGGGGAGGCGCAAGGGAATTTGATGTGGGAATTGTGGCTCCAGTCCTTGCACTGAGAAGGATTCAGACACCGTGTGTCACGCAGGGTCTCAACTCCCGCACCCTGCACAAGAACGCAGGATATGGTGAGGCCAAAAAGGAACACCAACGGAGCCATAGATAGGGGAGTCATACCACTATATTCTCTATGGTGGCTGGTCGAGACACAAAAGCAAACATCCGCCAGTACCCCAACGAGGGGTCTTCCTGCACCCCAGTCTCGCTGGAGGCCGGGCGAGACACAGGAAGTAGGATCAACACCATCCGCAATGTAATCCGCTTGCTAACCGCACTTGCTAGCTGCAACCTGCCATCCACTTCTCCACCAACCAACCAACCCCCTAGCGTAGCCACAGCAATTATATTAGTGGCTAATGTCTAACTGGTTACAGCTGATGGCCAGCTGGTCACAGCTGATGGCCATCTACTACCCAAGCCAGCACCTTTCCACATGAGGCTGAGAGCCTGGAAACTGCTCTCTGGGACTCTGTCCCCACACCGTGTTCCCCCCAAAATAAGACCTAACCAGAAAATAAGCTGTAACGTGATTTTTCAGGATGACATTCCCTGAACATAAGCCCTAATGCATCTTTTGGAGCAAACATTAATATAAGACCCGGTCTCCTTTTCGGGGCAACACAGCAGATGCCCTCCACGTATGGATCTTCAGGGAAGGGGTAAGAGGGACTCACATTTTCCCTTCAGGATTCAAGTCTACCTGGCAGGCACGACCTCCAATGGGCGATTTCATTAAATGGAGCACACAAACCCTTTTTGTAGGGGAGATGTGCACTCTCCAGAAAAGAGGCAACAGAACTTCTCTGGGGCAAAGGCAAGGGCATATTCATCGATACTCCTACGAAATTACGGGAACAAACACAACGATGGTGCTGTTAGCAAATAGTGAACATGCAATGAGTGCCAACTCTGCGCCTAACCCTTAGGAAGCATTCTAATGGATTATGTCACGTAATCTTTAAAATAACCACATGAGAGGTATATTACTATTTTTTTACATCACAGGTAAAGCACCTGAGCCTTAGAAAGGTTAAGTAACTTGCTCATGGTCACACAGCTAGTAAGTGGCAGAGCCAGGGTTCCAACCCAAGAAATCTCTCGCCCATGCTCACGGTCCATACACTATACTGCCTCCCTACAGAGTAGGCGCTTATGTATTGAATGAATTAATGAGGACTAAGAGAATAAGTGAACAAAAGGAAATATGGAGTGAGTGCTTACTCCATGCCATGCAGCCAGGTAGGCTACTGCCAAGTTTTCTCATTGCACAGCCGGGCCATTAGGCCCTGAGACAAAGAACACAAAAGGTTGAACAACTGTGAGAAGAAAGGTGGGGGGTTGAGTCGGGGCTGTGTGGAGCTTGGATGCCTAGTGGGGGGCATCCTGGGAGGCTCTACATAATGCTTGCCCCCACTCTCTCCCCACCCTAAGTCTCCAATCCATGCTGAGATAGACAAGAAGGAAAGCTGCAGTTCTCCGTCATCACTCATGGATCTGTCTGCGAGTATGTCAGGATCTTCTTAATCAGACTGGTAGCTCTTAGAGAACAAGGAGCTTGCCTCCCACACTTGCACATCTTGTTTCACTACTCGTTAATTGACTCAAATGACTATTCTCACATTTGGGCCATAGATTGCTTGGGGGAGCTAAAGTCTCAAGAGTGCACCCATCAAACCTGCTTCCTGGTGATGTGGTACATATATGTCTCTCAGCCAAGCATGAAATATGCTTCTGGCTTTCTGTGAGACACCATGACATGCTGTCAAAGTTGAATTATGTGCTTTCAGTTAGTTATTGGCCTTATTCCAGAAACAGCATCTTTCAAGGCCCAGTAGAAATCCCATCTTCTCCACAGAGCACTATCTGAGCCTCCTGGCCCAGGCAATTTCTCCATCCACCTGGCAACCATCAAAACTCATCACCTGGACCGTAATTTGTCATTTGCTATTTATCATTTTGTTTATTCCATATCATATACCAACTGTAAACTCCATGAGGGCAAAGACTATGTCTTCTATTTGAATAGCAAGATAAGATTTTTAGATATGTATTAATCACACAAATCTTTATTGCACATAAATGATATGCCAACCAGAAAAACAACAGAGACAAAACAGATCAACATTTTTTCCATGGTGGAGGCACTCTCCAACCTCTTGTACCAACAGCTAATCGTTAAATTTTCAAAAATCTTGTGAGTTGGTTGAGGATAGTAGCTTGAAATCAGCCACAGTGTGAGTTTTCATACCCTTGAGACCCACAAATGCTACGCATTTGGGCCTCTCTGCATCCCTTCCCCCACACTTACCAGCACAACTGAGTTGCCTCCCCACCCCACCCCCACCCTCAAAAGCAGTTAAGTAGAAAAGACGGTAGGACTAGAACGGAGAGCCTGAGATCATCTAGAGAGGCTCAGAGAACATCAGACGTTTTTTTGCTCCCAGGAGAGTTGTGCACACAGCCTCACAATAAGGACAAGAAGGAAGCAGAGTTGTAGACTGATGACTAGAGACCTTCGTGCGACCACAAGCATCTCATAAAATATCGATTTTAATCATTATTCCAAATAACTAACTCAATGAGAGTGGGTCCTAGGGATAGTATAGCATGAACCAAAAATTATGATTAATCCAATCCTGCACACCTGAGATCCAGGAGAAGAAAAAGAAGGACGAGAACGACATATTACGTGCTGGTTATCTGGAGGCAGCCATCTTAGGACCACACACCTCTTATCAGCGGAAGCCAGGGAGGGCAGAGAAAGTCAGACACGAGAGGTCATGGTTGTAGGCAGACGCTGCCCTGGAAGGAAGGAGAAGGCACAAACTCCTAAATTCACTGAGCATGATCTGAAAGCAACCAAAACAAAAATCAAAAACACCAAAATTAATGAGTTTATCCTACAGTAACTAAGATTTTTCTACTTGTATTAGTCTGCTTGAGCTGCCATAACAAAATACCACAGGCTGGGTGGCTTAAAAAACAGAAACGTATTTGTCACAGCTCTGGAGGCTGGAAGTCTCCTACAAAACTTACAAAAGTGTTTGCCCTCTAGTCCAGTGATTCTGCTTCTGGGAATTTCTCCTATTGGCCTCCCTTCCTGTGCAAACTGATGTATACGCACAGTTATTCACTACAGTTTTGCTTAAAATGAAGAAAAATTGGAAACAAGCAAGTGTCCATCAGCAGGAGACAAGTTAAATCAATACTGGAATATTCTATAGCTACCAAATAATGAAGAAGCTGTCTCTACATAATGATACGGGAATGTAGAAACCAATGTACAAAGCAGTGCAAACAGTATGCTACATTTTACGTAAGAAGGGAGGAATAAATATATATTCACATTCAGTTCTACTTTTAAAGGACTCACAAGAAACTAATAAAAGACATCTTAAACAATAGCTTTGTCATATTTCTTGCTTTTATGTAATGCAATTGTGTGCTCTATTAAAAATTAAAGTTGCATTTCTGCTCACCTGAGTTTGAGGCTTGTAAACAATGACTCTCTGCTTGACCTGTATTCTCCATATTGAGATGTTCAAGGAGTGTTTACCATCGGCTGACTCTGACCCTACTGAGTCATGAATATGACATTCTTCGATCCAGAAAGAATGGGATGAGAATCGAGGCTGCGCCTGACCCTGCCTGAGAAGCATGGGTTGAGGCTGCCCGATGAGCATATGACTTTAGGCAGGTCACCGTTCATCTTGTGGCTTCGATTCTTACATGATAAAGAAATGGATCAGTTTGGTTCAGCAAATATTTATTGGGAGGTGACTTTTATCCTGGAGATCCAAAGCCACCTAAGATCCACTGCCTGCCCGTTAAGGGCCTTGCGGACTGGAGGAACAAGCAGTCAAGACAAGGTCAAGGGCAACAGAATGTGGCAGAGACCATGACCAGAGCTGTGTCTAGGAAGCTCTGGGGCCCAGAACAGGGCTGACCCCTTCCAGTGTGCTCGGGGAAGACGTTCTGCAGGATAGGGGTGAGGAGGGAGGTGTCCCAGGCACCCCTGTGATCAGGATATGGGTCATGTCAGGGGCAGTGAAAGCAAAACAGGGTTCCACAGAGGACTAGCACCAAGGAAAAGGTCCCTTTGCACTCACAGGGGCCCTTGGCTAGGCAGGCAGGACCTTTTCCTTCCAGGCCCCAGCTCTGCCAATCTCTGCAGGAGCTGTCTTCATTGCCACAGAGGAGTGGAGGAGGTGGTCCCTGGCACTCACAGTCTCCCACCCCCAGCATCTTCTCTCCTTGGTGCCCCTGAAGCCCACAGGCTTGTTCTGCCCTCAGGGAAATGTGCCCACCCTAGCTCTCTTCCCCTGTCTCTAGCCCCAGGGTCACTGTTGTTTCTAGCTGCCGGCCGGCCCAGCTCATCAGTGGTCTTGCCAGGGCTGGACCTGGGATTTGTGTGACAGGGCATTGTCCTCATATAATTTGCTTCGCACGACAATCCTTCAAGGTTGCAGTCCTGTATTCATTTTACAGATGAAACACTGAAGCTCAAAAGGGTTAACTGGCCCAAGGTTTCAGGGATACTGAGTGTCAGTGTCAGGACTGGATGGCAGGTCCCTCCTTTCCAAGCCAGGGAACTAAACCTAGAGCGAAAGACCTGCCCGTTTGTTTGTTTGACCAACAGGTTCACTGTTCCAAACCTGTCCCAACCATTCAGCGTGAGCTCTTCCCACGCCCCAGCCCCCTCCTCTCATCCCCCAAACCCAAAGCCAGCCCTGCCCCCTCCCTGAGCTTGGCTGGATCAGATTAGCAAAAGCAACAGTGTTCTCAAGATTGCCCCACTTGGCTCCAGCAATTAATTAAGAGCCTTGTGAGAGCCTCCAAAGGGCCTGCAAGCTCCAGCAAGATACGCACACATAGTTGAATCCAAAATATTTGCTGTGTTTTTCCCCTTGCTGGAGAACCAGTCCTTACCTGTTACCTGAACATGATTAAATTCTGAAGCTGCTCATTCTCAGTGCCAACCATGAGCCCGCCTGTTGGTCATATGTAAGGTGGGGAGGTGGCTGGAAACCTGACAATGCTAATAATTGATCAATAAACATACCGTTGTTTATTGGCTGTACCACGAGTATCCAGGACCTGCACCAGGCACTGCCTGTCCTGGTCAACAGCAGTGTTTGCACACTTGGGACCAGAGGCTCAGCCAGGGCCTGGCAGGAGCCTGAAAGACCAGGCCCAGAGACGTCTGTGGTCAGGCTTGCTTTGTGGCCAGGATGGTGGCCTCTTGGCCCCAGAGGCTGCTGGCCCATGGTTCACTCACAGTCTTAGAAAGGGCATCAGGAATCAGGTAGTCACATCCCCCACCAACCCCCTGCCTCATGGTCTCTGTTCTGCCAGCATTAAAACTCACCCTCCAAAATGTATTGGAATACCCATTTTCTCCCCTTCAGTGTCAACACCTAGAGGAGGTCAGCACACTTTTTCTATAAATAGCTAGATAGTAAATGTTTTAGATGCTGTGGGCCAAGGGGCAAAATCAAGGATATGATGCAGATACTTATATAACAAGAGAGAAAGCATACTGCCACATGTTCATATTGGTGAAATTTAAGGTATAACAATATTAAAAATTGAATACCATTTTTAAAATACAAGTCAACTAATGAAAAGAATGAAATTATTTGGGGGTGGGTGGTGAGGGGCAAATAACATTACCCTTAACTGAGAATCAGAGTCAGTGTTCTCTACCATCAAAACAATTAAGTATTCCCCATCCTTACTTGGCAGGCCACACAAAATCAGGCACCAGCCGGGATTTGGCCCTTGGGTTGTAGTTAGCAGACCCCCACCCTCCACCAAAATGTCCCGCCCCACAGGCTTTCTACCCTGCTTCTTGTTCCCTGACAGTCCTCCACTTGGCACTGGACAGACCTTGGTCAAAACTGTATTCGGTCCTTATTCCTCTGCTCAAAACCTTCCGCTGCTCTCCCATTGCCATTCTGGCCCGGGATGATGGAGTCTGGTTCAGACGTGGAGTCTCCCCAGGAAGCTGGCACACCAGGATGAAGACACCTCCCCCAGGATGGCTGCCCACTGCCTCGAGGAAGCTGGGAGCTGAACCACAGCACTGGGCTCGAGGACAGCTGGCAGAGGTACACCCAGGGCCCCGCGGCCTCCGGTGCACAGGTCACCAACCTTCTGCCGGCAGCACTCGCTCCACCTGATACTCAAGGAGTGACGTGACATGGAGAAACGCTGGAAAGAACTGTGGCGAGCCAGATAACTGCAAGACACCATATTTTTAGAGCTGGGCTGTGAGTATCTGGTGAGCACAATGGCCAGTGGGGGTTATTGTAACCTGCACCACACCAGGTCAGGAGAGCCGGCGTCTGTTTTCAGCTGCACCTCTAACTAGCCCTGGGACCTCAGCCAAGGCACCAGATCTCAGAGCTTCTGTTTCTTCATGAGTAAAAAGTGAGGGGTGTGGTCCCCCAACTCCTAATAATCAGAATCAATGTGGAACTTTAGAATATACAGATTCCTGGGCCCCACCCAGAATTTACTGGATCAGGAGGTAAAAGATACATATATAGCTGTGTGTGTTTGTGGGAGTGGGTGGGTGGATGGGTGTACACACACATATATATATAGATACATGTATATACATATATACATACGAGGTGTGATCAAAATATATGGTGAATGCTGCTGCCAAGTACTATCAAGGTGATGTTAATTGTTTTTTTTGAACTTGATGGAATTGTGCGAGCTGAGTTTGTACCCAGGAACACTACTGTGAACTCTGAATATTATTAGGGCTTATTAGAGCATTTAAGAAATGAGCTGAGAAGTGGGCAGTTTCATCTTCCATCATGACAATGCTCTGTGTCACACATGGCTTCTGGTACAGCAATTCCTGTCAGATAAAAACATTACGGCGTGTCATCATCCACCTTATTCACCAGACCTGGCACTGTGCAATTTCTGGCTCTTCTCCAAAGTCAAAATGACCATGAAAGGTAAACGTTTTGACTCGATTCGGGACATCGAGGCAGCCACGACAGTGCAACTAAAGACACTCACGAAAGAGGACTTTAGAACTGCTTCAGAAAGTGGCAAGAATGATGGGATAAGTGTGTTCTATGTGAGGGGGAGCATTTTGAAGGGGATTAATGGCAATGTGTCTTTTACTGTAATACATTTTTAAAATTTAAACATTCACCGTATTTTTTTATCACACCTAATATATACAACATACATTTACATATAATATATATTTACCTATAGTACATTTATTTAGATATCATATATGCATATGTATATGCATACATACATATATATTAATATATATATTCTATATGTTTATATACATATATAACATATTATATAGTATACATTCCTACATATTGTGCATGTGTGCATGTATGTACACACATATATGCACATATCCATGTGTGCAGATACATATACACATACACCAATGTACACACTATACATATACACACATACATGTGTGTGTCCTTGGTGATTTTGATGATTAAATGTATTTTAAAGACACACTGTCCCTGCGCTGTGTCTACATGACAAAGAAAGAAAATTTGCCTACAAATTCTGTATTTCATACAAACTAATGATACACATATTTGTAAACAATTGCTAAGCCCAGAAAGAATTGTAAACAATTGCTAAGCCTACATGAAAGAATCTCATGTCTCTAGTGTTGAATAAAGCTGCTAATGAACAACTAGCTTTAGATTGTAAGAAAGTCTCTAAACAAATTCCAAAGCAGCCTACAGTTGCCTGTTGTTTGATCCCCTCTGTGCTCACCACAATTGAAGAGGGTTATTGCCGACTCACAGCAGAGACCCACATGGGCTGCTGCTTTTCCCACATCTCCTGCTAACAGGTTGCCACCCTGGGACCTGACCCTGAGCTTCCAAACTTTGGACCTAGTGTTTTTTCCATCAGGGTAAGAACTATTTTGAACTTTTTTTTTCCAAGAAGAATGAGTTGGAAAAGTATAAATTAGTGCAGATTCCAAATTAGTGGAATCCACGTGAATGGTGTTAGAGTTGTGTCAATGGCGGGCACATGAGAAATTATATGTAGGACTTTAAAAATTCCCTGTCCCTACACATTTTGGAGAAAACATTCCAACTTTCCACTTGCTCAGGGTTGCAAGGTTCCTGCTCATTTATACAAGCCAAGTAGCACTCTACAACGAGATTTCTTTTGACAATTGCATTAGAAGGAAGAACAGCCTCTAGGCTCAATTGTTTCCCCTTTATCACCTCTGGCCAGAGAGGCTCACAACCTCCACTCCCACGTTTGTTTGTTCATTCATTCAACAGACAACTGAGTGTTTCCAGCATCACTCTCTGGCAGATGATTTTCATCATCCTCTCTCCCATAAGCATATGAAGCCAGGAGACAGGTGGGACCCCTGTAACCAGGGCGGATACGGTGGCAACCAAGGCGAGATGAGGTTGACCCATTTGGCAGTTGTCCATCCCAGCTTTGAACCTCTCTGGGACTTCTCCTGTGTGAGAGCTGTTGACAGGCATCCATCAACACCAAACCGTCATGCAGCGTATTGAGACCTGAAGGCCAGTGTGGTGTGATGCTGATATAGGGGAGGCGATTGTTGGAATCGTCTCCCAAGGCATCTTGGTTTTCTTGCCAAACATTATTGCAGTCTTAATTAATACCTGGTACGCCCAGTAAGACCCAAATCTGTATTCTTTGGTCATGTAGGCTTTGAATCACCCCCACACCTGTCACTTTCCCCCTCTCTAGCTCTACCCATACAACCGGCCTGTAGACGGCAGGCCTGCCTCAATGCCCCTGAAGAGTCCTGGGATCTGCTCCTTACGTCCCACGAAAGCATCCTTTCTCAACCTCGGCTGCACACCAGAATAACCTAGGGAGAGGCACAAAATGCCAATATCTGGTGGCACTCCCAAAGATTGCAGTTTCCCTGGTCTGGGATGTGGCCTGGCCATCAGGATTGCTAGAAGCTTCTGAGAGGGGCACACATGCAGCCAGGGTCAGAAACTTTGGCTCTAAGCCTTCTCTGAACCAAAGACTTATAATTCTGCAGGCTCTGACTTTAAATAAGAGGGCAGATTAAGGCTTTCATTGATGTGGGATTTAGCAAATATGGTTAAATGATGGGGGTCTCTACACTTCCAGCTCTCCGTCTGATCACGAACTTTCCATGGCTCTCAGAGATTAGGCCACCCCTCAAGTTTCCTGTATAATGTGGGTTTTGAGGTGATGCCTGCACATGAACACACACCCAACTAATTGAAAAATAACGGAAAGTTCTCAACTGAATTTAATGAACGGTTATTTTAAAAACATAATGGTTAGCTTGTTGGTCTGCAAGAAAGAATTATCAGCGTTTTATTTTTTCAAACACAGATGTAATACAGAGGCCACCCGAAAGGGGGTGGGCTTCATTGCACATGTGCTAAAAAGTTTTAAAGTCTTCCAAATAGATTTTCAAGGGATTTATGTCTGTATTCATTTCCTATGGCTGCTGTAACAAATTACCACGGACTTGGTAGCTTAAAAGCAACACATTTATTTTCTTACAGTTCTAGTGGTCAGAAGTTTGGAATGGGTCTCACTGGGCTAAAATCAAGGAAAGAAGGGCTATTGTTCTTTTTGGAGGCGCTAGGGGAGAACCCGTTTTCTTGGTTATGCCAGCTTCTAGAAGATGCCCCCATCTTGTATCTTCCTCCATCCTCAAGTCTAGCAAGAGCAAGTTGAGTCTTTCTCATGATGCCATCTCTCTGCTTCTGCCTCCCCATTTAAGGACCCTGGTGATTATAGTAGGTCCACCATATAATCCAGAATAATTTCTTTAACGTTAGCTGGTAAGCCACCTTGTTTCCATCTGTAACCTCAGTCCCCCCTAATGGGTAACATAACATGGTCACAGGTTCTGAAGATTAGGAGCTTGGCATCTCTAAGGGGCCATTATGCTAGCCTAATGCCCAAAATTATTCTACGGGCATAAATGATGCTTAAAAACCTTCCTTAGCTGAGGAGGAAAGTAAAAACAAAAAACAACTTGTCACCAAACTGGGACCCATGTGTCATCCAAATAAATCAGGAGTAGGGACAGTCCATGTGATATCTGACCTTTAGCTTAATGTCATCTGATCCTGGTGTAAGTGCCAGGAGCAACCTACCTTGGTGCTGCAGTTGTGAAGATGCAACACAATGTTTAATATTTTAGGAGATGTTCTAAGAGATTCAAGTTGAAAACGTTTCTTCCTGATCAAGTGTTTGTGCCTCCGTTTATAAGCGTGGCCCCCTCCCCCGACGTGTGCATCTCTCTTATTGGTCCCCAGGACCTCTCTCTGCCTCTAAGTGTCTATGTGCTCTATGTATGGCCATCTGTCCTTTTCCCTGTCAATCATCTCTATCGCTTGCTTCTTTCCTTCTGTGCCGCTCTCTTCCTGTTCCTCTATGTGTCCACCTCTCTCCGTCTTTCCTATTTCCATTTATTCTCACTCTCCTCTTTCCGTCTTTTTCTCTTAACTAACCTCCATATTAAACCAAAGTGTATATTTTATTATTTTTGTTATTATTAAATGGAGTTTTCTGTTCCACGGTGTCAACCATCGTATGTATTCCTCTCTCAAGAACTCATTATTAAGTTGATTTCTAATTATGTAGCCTGCCATTGATTTTCCCCCTTATAGCTCAACGGTCCTCCATATGAGAAACATGTTGTAAGTGAATAGAGGGCATTTAGAGAGAGAGCACAGAGGGTTGATGTCACCTTGTCTTCCAAAATCCTATTACCAGTGCCACAAACAGTCCAGTTTAAGGGGGTGGCCAAAAGGCCTGCCAATGGACCCTTGCATCTGGTTTTGTATTATTCTGTTTGCTTTTCAGACCCTGATGTGTCACAAGGTAGGTATGCACTGGTCCCTCACCTAGATGCACTGGGCCACACCCTGATGGCACTCAGGGACTTGAGAGTATCTGGAACCTTCCATGGTCCTGCCATAGGTCTCCTCCTTCTCCAAGTCTAGGCAGGAATATAGCTCTTGGGACTTTGAAGGGAAGAGGCCCCATCAACTACAAGGTGATGCCGTACGCTAAAGAGGCTGTCATGCAAGGTCTCAGCTCCCACTCCCCACACAAGAATGCAGGATATGGTGAGGCCCAAAAGGAACACCCACGGAGCCATAGATAAGGGGTGGTATAGTCATACCACTATGTTCTCACTGGCAGCTGGTTTGGAGACACAGGAAGCAGGAGCCACACGATCCACAGCATGCCGTCCACTCCACTGCCCACCAACCAACCCCCCCAGCGTAGCCACGGCGGTTACATCAGTGGCTAACAGCTAACCGGTAACAACTGATGGCCAACTAGTCACAGCTGATGGCCATCTACTACCCGAGCCAGCACCTTTCCACATGAGGCCGAGAGCCTGGAAACTGCTCTCTGGGACTCTGTCCCCACAGAGGCTGTGACTTGAGCCAGGCGCTGGGGATCACCTGCACCCTGAAGCCACAGGCCAGTGCAAAGGGAGTGACCCATTCAGTCCCGTTAGCCCAGCTCAGGCCTGTTAACAGGTGATAACTCCATTAGGTCACTACAGCTCCTCATCCATCAAAAACAGCTGCTCGAGCCCTCTCCTTGGTCTCTACTTTTTTCAAGAGTTAAGTATTTATTTATAGTTTGTTTCTTTTGATGTAAAATTTACATTCAAGAAAATGTACAGCCCTTACGTGTACATTTGCAAATCTTAACACGTTGCATACGGCGGGGTTTAAATCCCTCGTGAAGATTCTCGTGATCTGTACGCAACGTGTTAAGTGTGCATGCATGCATCTATGTAACCTAAATCTTTTGCAAGATATACACCATTACCTTTGCTGCAGAAAATTCCCTCATTTCCCTTCTCAGTCAATCCCTGTCCCGGGAGCCTCTCTTTTATTTATGTTAAATCAATGATTCTATTGGGTATCTCATATGGAGCTTGGGATTTATTTTATACTTTAGATTTATGTAATAAAGTATAATACAT
Source organism: Rhinolophus sinicus (assembly GCF_057876585.1). Classification (NCBI taxonomy): domain Eukaryota; kingdom Metazoa; phylum Chordata; class Mammalia; order Chiroptera; family Rhinolophidae; genus Rhinolophus; species Rhinolophus sinicus. Next base: position 8,879,303 of record NC_142517.1, read on the forward strand.
ATGCCAAATGGCAACTCTTAGTAGCTCAGTCAGTTTGAATGGGAAGTGGATCAAATGGAGATCTTTGGATTGTTTTCTTTAATTGTTTTTTATTAGGGTAAGATATACACACATGAAATTTATCACCTCAAGCATTTTTAAGTGTATAGTTCAGCGGTATTAAATGCAACCAGTATGTTGTACAACCATCACCACCATTCATCTCTTCAACACTTTTCGTCTAGTACAATTGAAACTCTGTACCCCTTGCCTCTTCTTGCCCAGCACGGGAATCCTGAACCTTAATGCTCACACCTTTGCCTTCACTTAATCTGGCTTCGCTGCTCTTTTCTGCTGGGAAATAATTTCTGTTCAGATTTAATAGAATTTTTTCTACTTACTTTTTCTTTCATTTTCCTTTCCCTTTTCCATTTTCCCCTCTTCTTATAGTTCCTGTCCTCACCTCTCTTTCTCACCCCCCCATTTTCATTTTTCTTCCCTGTTTTCTCTTCCTTTTTCCCTTTTTCGTGTCTTTCTTCTTTTCTTTTCCTTTATTTTTATCTATTTTTCTTTTTTTGACCCCTTTTTGCACCCCTCTCTCTCCTCACCTTTTCTCATCTATCACCTTTTTCTCTCTTTCCCAGGGACCCACTTCCTCTGGGACAATCCAACATAAAGATGGAGGTGAGATTGCTGGGTGGCCAAGAAGAGGCAGAGAGGGCGAGATGTCACTGAGAAGTGTTTATGGAGAGAGAGCTCCTCTTGCACAAGGCGCCACGCTCAGCCCTGTAGCAAATGGAAGGAGGCTGGGGACACAAAGCGTGTGTTCAAGGCTTGGCATTGAGTTGGGGAGAATAAGACCCCACACGGAAGGGCAGTGTCATAGGGCAGGACAGGAGGTGCTCAACCAAAGGACAGGCAGAGCTCCAAAAGGTATTTGTGGGTAGTCGTTTAGAGCTTGTACGCGATGTTTTCCTGTAAAAACAATGTTCTGAGTGGAGTAGGCTGTGTGGCTAGCTCATAAACGCCACATAACCATAATGGGTAAAGCACAGCACTCAGAACACCTTCACAAGGACACCTACCTCCATGCTATTGTTTACCTCAGCAGGAAGATTGGTTTCTGGTTCCAACTTGTCACCAAAACATTTAATTTCCTCACCTTGGGCAGCTTGAGGAGGGAAGGCTTTGGGGAAGGAGGGGTTGGGTTCCGGGCCACCAGTAACTTGTTAATGTGTTAAGTGTCCTTCTCCTGGCCACACATTCCCCTGGTAGTTGGAACGAGGAAACAAAACTAGATGTGGTGGGCTGTTTATCAATTAAGCCGCATGGAAGCATAGCCTGCCCTCCTGATCTAATGCCACAAAGGGACATCTTGGTCAGGGACACTTCAGGAAGGAGGCAGGGAATGCACTGGGCCTGCAGGACAAGCAGGGCTAGGCAAAGAATGGCACAAACCGGGACAGGCAGAAGAGCATTGGAAAAACCAAGAGTTCTTACATGGAGTACTGAAAAAAAAGGGGGGTTGGGCTGACAATGGGGGCAGATGGCAGGAGTGGGGAGCAGGAGTGGCAGATTGGCAAGAACCTGGAGAACAAGGCTAAGCATTTTGAACTTTCCTTCTGAGTCAAAGTGTAGGTACAACCCATGAAAAGGAAGTATTGGGGTGCCAGTAACATTAATTTTATGAAGTGAAATCCAATCAAATAGAATGGAACAGAATAAATTAGAATGGAATGGATCAGAACAGAAAATGTCAGAGAGGGTGTCACATAGGAAAAGTAAACATGACTTCATGAATCTTGTCTTGTTTTTTTTAATGTGCATATACATATATATGTATGCATACAAGCATGTATTATATGTACACGCACACTTACATATGTAGAGGGTCACATGCTAAAATGCATTTCTTTACTGTGGACTTTTGAGTAGTGACGTGTTGACATGGATGTTTTAAGGTGACTGTAGAAGTGGTTTGGGAAATTGTTTCAGGGGAGAGGGCCTGGCAGGGGGTGGCCTAGGGAGGATGCAATCAGAGTAGTTGAGAGGCCAGTGTGGAAGCCTGAGGTTTGGGTGGTGACAGCAGGAACAGGATGAGTGGCCACCAGCCCCATGAAGAGGAAGAGGGCCTGCTACACGGGGTCGGGAGGATTGGAGACAAAGATTCCTCATCTGTCAGGGAGTCAGCGGCCCCTGCCCAGGGCAGGGCTAGGCTTGCCCAACACCCAGTCCTGGATGCCACCCCCAGGCTGCTGCAGTTCCCAGGACAGGAAATTGTGCACGCGTGCGTGTGTGTGTGTGTGTGTGTGTGTGTGTGTGTGATGTGAAACAAATAACTTATTTTTCCAAAACTCCCATTCTATGTTCCATCTTAATTTCTTTTTTTTGAGTTCTTGAACTTTTAGTTTAAAAAATGCTTAAATTTTAAATACTACACTTTAATAATTAACATTTCCACTTTATATCACCATGCACAGGTAGCTATGATACCTGTGGTAAGTATGATTGTTATTGCAAAAAAACAATATGAGGATCAAATGACCTACTGATATACATGGCACATTAAGAACTCAGAATGAACAGAGTAGGGTTGGCTGTCACTGACATTTCAGAAACTATTTCTCGAATGTGGAAATACAGGTGTCTTTGGCATGAGAGGAGGACGATACTGAAAAGATTCCCCGTACCCTTGTCTCTAGTGCCAGGTTAGCTCTGCACATATAGGACTGAGCTAGAAAGCCCCACACCCAAGCCGTGAACAGGAAATAGCACGGAGCACAGGCTGGCAGGAGCTGAGGGTGCCAGCAGGGAGGTGCTGGAAGCCACGGGACCAGCATCTGAGCTGAGTGCTGACGGGAGGGCCCATTGCCCAATGGCATCAGAAATCTTGGTCATATTGTGTCTTTTCCAATGAGAATCATGACGAGCACACAGCCTTCCTAAGCAGCCACATCACAGAATGAAATCATCATTCCAAAAACGATCTAAAGGAAGATGCCACAGTTCCTGCCAGCAGCCTTGAAAATTAGTGGCCCAGTGGAAAATTCACAGGATGGTAGACCGTAGTGGCTGAATGTTTGAGCTCTGGTATGCGTGTGGATCCCACCCTGACAATTCCTAACGGTGTGACTTTAGGCCAGTTCTTTAAACTCTCTGTGTCTTAGTTTCTTCTTGGGTAAAGTATAAGGATTGATGAGATTATATATAAAACCCTGAATGTGATGCCTGGCCCATAGTAAGACTTTAATACATGTTGGCACTTAACGTCATTTTATCTACACGAAAGCATATATGTATTTGCAACATGTACGACCACATGTTGTAATAATGAAAATGTACACAGAACTCTAAAAACTCGATCAGAAATACATACCCCAATATAAAAGAGGGGTAGAAGGCTTCCTGAACAAGCCGTTTTAGAAAGAAGAAATCCAAAATGTCGATGCACATGGACCAAAAATGATCAACCTCACCTGTGATAATAAAAGTACAAATTACACCAGGATGTCTGAAATCAAAAGGACTAAAAATACGATGAGTTGACGAGAGTACGGAGCAACTGAAACTCTCATGCACGTCTGGTGGGAAGATAAATTGATGCAACCACTTAGAAAAAAAAATTTTAGGAAGGGTGTACTAATGCTATACATAAGAATAACGGTCTGATCCCACACTTCCCCTTCCAGGTGTGTACTGCATGGACGTAAGTGTGTATGCCCACCACACGACATTACAAGAATGTTCAGAGCAGCTTTAGTCATTGCAGCTCAAAATTGAAAACAACCGAAATACCCTTCCCGAGAGGACTCGGTTTTTCAAAAGTGTGGTTTATTCATACAGTGGAGTAGACTCAGCAATGAGAACTCGCGAACTACGGACGTATACACCAACAGACATGAATCTCACGGCGTAGTTTCTGTATGTTTCAAACAAATGAGGGTCACAAACAGGCAAACTGTTCCAAGATGAAAACACACAGATGGAAAGGGGCACAGAGAGCTTTCTGGAGGGGTGAAAATGTTCTGTATCTTGATCTGAGCAGTGGTTACGTGGGCATTGCTATACATAAAAATTCATTGAGTTGTACACTTAAAAGTGTGCGCTTAATGTGTTATGTGTTATACCTCAATAAAAGTATTTTAAAAATCTGAAAAAAAAATTAAGACAGCAATGAGATGTCACTTTCCCCTGTACAATAGGAAAATGTTTTGTACATGTATAATACTCAGTGCTACCATCTCATTTAGCACAATGGGAAAGACGCTTGGTACAGTATTTCAAAAGGGCATTGGATCCTACTTACCAAAAACACCTTACTAATGCCCATCCCTTCACCCAGCATCTTCACTTGTAGAAATTTATCCTAAGGAAATAATCAGACAGACGTACAAAGGTATTTTTTCAAGGTCTTGATCATTTCCTTGCTTACAACAGCACAGAATTTGACGTCCCGAAATGTCCAGCAAGCAGGAAGACAGACCAGAGGCAAACCACGGTGCTTGGCCCGTTTTAGACTTTCAAGTGGGGTAAGTTAAGGTCTTGTTCTTGAGGTGGTAATAACGCAGCTAAAGGAGTTGTGATAGGCTCTCAAAAATTAAGTGAAACCAACTGACCAAGCCACATTAGGCCAAGTGAAAGGAACCCAACTGTGGAAGGAAACACATCACCCTAGCGCGGGAAAGGAGACTCTCATCCTGGATTTGGGGGCGTCTTCTTTTCCTTAGTAGCCCTTTTCAGGGAGACAAGATTTTTCAGTTTCTTCAGTGATTTCTCTCGTTCTTCGGTCTAGATGCAAAAGAGAGCTATGTACAGCCTCTATAAGAATTACTAAGAGCAGCGGAGTGTGGCAAACACCTTGTTTCACAGGGATGAAACTTTAATTCTATTAGCACGAAGGGTAATGTCATAGGTTAGGTCACAGTGTTAGGTTATTTGCCTGTAGGATTTTGCCTTTCTAACCACCAGCAGCATTCCCCTCTAATTGGAAGGAAGGAAGGCGGGCGCAAGACAGGAAGAAGGGAGGCAGCAGGGCTTTGAAGACAGGAAGACAGCAGCCTGCGCTCCTGGTCCTCACTTCTAGCGCCCACTTCTCTTGCTTCTCCTGCTCTAGGTTTCTCCTGACCGCTCTTCCCACCCCCTCAGCTGTTTCCTTGGGTCTCCCAGAGGCTCAACTGAGATCACGTCAGGTGTGAATGTTCCTTATAGACTAAAGCATCACATTTGCATTCCAGAGTTGTCATTCTTACCTGTGACTGCTCCATGTGTGCAGGTGACTGCCTGGTTTCCCTCCTCCTCCCCTCTTTCCCAGGGATGAGAATGAGCTGTAGACACTGCAGACCCCAGGCACAGCTGGCATGATGCTTGCAGGGGCTGCTCAGCTATGTGGCCAATACCCTGTGCCCTGGGCAGGGCCACCAAGCCACGAGGGCCTCTGGGTCAGTTTGTCTCAGCCAACCAAAGAACATTTGATGAGCCAGCATCCCCACAGATTCTCAGCCACCACAGGGGGCCTGTGACTCAGTGGGAGCCCTGTGAGAGGGACACACAGAGAGTGACTAAGCCCTTTGCTGGGACTCTGTGGGCAGCTTGGTGGGGCTTGAGATCAAGGAAGTGTTTGCAAGTGGTTTCACCCAGGACCCACAGGGGTGGAGCAGGTTATCTGTGTCACAGGAGGTCAACAGCGTGAACTTGATAACTTGAAAGAGCCCCGATAAAGCTCCCCAGAAACAGAAATAACAGAACTCACTACTTACACAGCATTTTCCATCTTCAAAGCCCAGAACCTCAATTAAGGAATTAATAGTCTGGTCATGGTCACGGCTCTCTAAAAACGAGATTGGTGGAGCTCCGGCTTTCCCTCCAGGAGAAGTGCTTTTGCGTCAAGCCCAGAGAAACTCCTGAGAAGACAACCAATACTCCAGCAATCATTCCCCTTCTGGAGGCAAGTTCCAAATGGGCTGGACAATTGCTGGGGCTGCCCCAGGAACAGGTCCAGACATTTGTGGTTCGCTGCCCCCTTGAGGGTGTTCTGAGTATAGCAAGCAAATGGAACACAAACAATGCACCCAGTAATGGGACGAAAACAGCCGTTTTGTCTGAGAAGGAGTGTCTGGCATGCCCAAGACTTCTTAAAGAGAGGAAAATATTAACCCAGAGCATAATAACTCCTCTCTCTTTTTATTCAAGACCTAGACAGACTGTGTTGATATTGAGTTCACAAGTTCCATGGGCTAATACCTTCCGAATGAAATGAGAGGTTCTTGAATTAATGGATGAAACTCTCCCTCGCACATCAGAGGACTGAAAGAAGGTAATTGCCTTCAATATTTATTTTTGATTTGGAAAATCCGAAGCAAGAAGGCTTTGAAGAAGTCAAGATCTGATTATAATTCTAGGCTTGGTGCCAATGGGATAAATTGCCTGGCGACTTTTTGCTGTTATCGACTCTTTGCATCTGACGCCAATGGCCCAGCATGGTACAAAGCCTCAGAAAATGCTCAGAAAAGGGTGTCATTCCTATATGGCTGACAACATGAAGAGTGCTGGGGCTTCAGGACTGCCCCCCGCTGATTGTAACCCAGTTATCTCAGTGGACTTGCGGCACCTCAATCCACTAGCAAAGCAGCAAGTAGCCTCGCCCAGGAGGAATCTTTGATCTCTGTGTGGTTTAAAAGCTGTCTGGCTTCCACATTCTTATGATGTAGTGCTTTGGGCTGGCGTGTTTATGGACTTCTTGCCCTAGACAAATTTTTTTTTTAAATAAATAAACATACAAATCAATTTTTAAAAGCTCCCAACACACATACAAACATTCAAAGTGTGTGCCCCAAGCTAAACTTTCTTCATTCAAGTTCTAGATTCACAGCATTTTCAACCTGGTCAGCTAACCACAGGCCAGCCAATGGAAGAAGAGACCCCGCGGTGGTGGTCAGCTCGAACGTGGCTGGAGCGGGGGCATGGCTGGCTGAGGCTCCCGTCCTCTGCCTCCCCAGAGCTCGTGTGGGTGAGATGTCAAAGCCCTGGAGAAGGGGCTGATGGCCAGGGAAGCACAGAGATGACTGCAGAAGGGCAGCCAAAGCCTAATGGATGGCAACAGCAACCCCAACAGCCTAGCAATGGAGCAACCGCCATTGGAGCTGGTGTCCCCCAGACTTTGATCAGCTGAGGGGCTCCAGGGCACAGGGAGGCAGCTCCCTGTACGGCTGATGACTTCAGCCAAGAGCAGCCCTTTCCAACTGACTCCTGGAGTCACCGAATGCTGTCCCGGAAAGTCCAGTCTTAAGACGACGCAGCTGCTGGACCAGGAGCAGGCTGCCCAAAACCACAGGGGGAAAACATCCAACCACCGAAACCGGTGACCCCACCCTGTCTGCAGTTACTCAGAGCTCGCTGGCCAAGGTCCAGTCAGGCTGAAGTCTATCCACATTTCATTTTCAATTGAAAATGGAAACATGTCAAGCCAAGACAAACCCAGGGCCTGATTTAGCAGCAGCCCCTGCCATGGCAAAGGCATTGTCATACAGGGGCCAAAGGTTGGCCTCCAACACACCCAAGGAACATGTCAACGCTTCCAGACACCACTCAAGTGCCTTTCAAACAGAAACGCATTGACCACGTAACCGCTCTATAAATATAGTTATTGTTGAGGGCACCATTTTATAGGTGAGGAAACTGAGGCACCGAGAAATTGGTGGTTTGCCTAAGCTTTCATGGTAGACGGTGGGGCAAGCTGAACCCATGGGTCTGGCTGCAGACCAGCTTTCCAAGGCAGGATCTCCCGGGGCCAGCCCCTCCCCCACCAAGGAGCCCTCCCCAGCTGCAGGACCCAGGTGGTCCAGGGGGGGATTTGGCGCCTCAGACACTGATGCTGTGTTTGCTCTTAGCCCGCACAGTCTTGGTGGTCAGACCTCATTTCCAACATCCCTAACATCCAGTGTCTTGAAGACATAAAGTGTCATCCTGAGGGCTGCTCTTGTCTCTCTGCCTCAGGTTCACTTCTAAGGGACAGGCTCTTGCAGCCCAGGCCACAGGGGCTTTTGAGGACAGGTCAACATGCAGCATGGACACGTGGGGGCCTCTCGGCATGGCCCCAGGAGTTTGCACCAGGAGCTTGAGTTTTCTGAGTGGTTATTTCCTCCTCAGGAAGATTGCCATTGTGAGGCTGGGCGTCTGTGTCGGGTGGAATTTTTAAAACACTGATTTAGAAAAACCTGTATTAACAAATGATACCTGTCTCCTGTAGAAGTTAAGCTTCTTATAAAGAGAAAGTATCATCTATCTATCTATCTATCTATCTATCTATCTATCTATCTATCTATCTATCTATCATCTATCTATCTATCTATTTATCTAACAATCTATCATCTATCTACCTATGTATTAGCTAACTAGCTAGCATCTATCCACCTACCTACATGCATACATATCTCAGACATTCATGCTGCTGTGTGGGATTTTCATTACGAGCTCTCAATAGTATGTGGATTAGAATCCAATTTCTCAAAATGATTAGCTATGTGACCTTGAATATGTTACTTAATGTCTCTGTGCCTCTTTTTTGTTTTTTGTATCTCTAAAACGGAAAGTATTAGAGTGCTTATCTAATTGGATCATTGCAAGGACTAAATTCCGAAATCCACAAAAAGTTTAGAGTGACAGCCTGGAGCTTCCTCTTGATAAATGGAAGGGAGGCTACTCTGGGTAGGAGCAGGGCCCTCATTCGCTGAGCCCTGAGAGAGAAGCAGCATGATCCCAAGAGCTTTCAAGCAGTGCCTTTAGGAGAGCCATGGCCTGTGCCGTTGGACCTGAGCTAATTTTTACAGTTTTTCTGGAGGGAGATAAGGCCCAGAGAACAACTGTATTTGGCTACCAGAGAAGAGAAACTCAAAGGAGCAAACACAGTTTGCTCTGCAGGAAGCTCTGCAGGAAAATGAAGGCCCAAAAATGGAGCACGAGAGGGTCCCCATCAGAGGCCCGGGGTCAGGGAGCTGTAAGTCCTCTGCAGCTGGCCAGCCCAGGTGTGACCTGACACACATCCCCAGGGGGCTGTCAGGCGCCTCTCTGTGTTACCCACAGCCACTGCCCCATGCAGGACGATGAGACCCAAGTATGGAATGTTTCTGGAAAACCATGCAGAATTCCAAACCTCTACAGCAACCTGAGGATTAGGACACATTGGGCCATCTGGCTTCCCCCACAGCATGGGGCCTGTGCCTGGCATTGAGTATAGTAAATGTCCCCTGAAGGACAGACGGGGGTGTCTTGCGTGGGGCCCCGAGTTGGGGCTGCTCGTTCAGTTGGCTCAGGGTTTGTAAGGAATGAGCTTTGGGGAATGTGTCACTTGTTTGGGCATCAGAAGGTGACAGCAGGCAGAGCCCATCTGCTGTAAAGCATGGGCCAGGAGGTTCCACAGAAGTCTGCACCATGGCGCCAAGAGGGGAAGGTGAGGTCAGCCTCTCCTCTCAGGGACCCACCTGGATAGCTAGCGCAGACAGTGTTTGCTGAACCTCCTGTGAGAGGTTGTCCAGACCAGACCCAACGACAAGGGAAGGGGCAGGAGTGCTGGACATAGCGAGACCTGAGCATCACACAGACCGGAGTGGGAAGCCACACCTGGCTGCTCACCAACTGTGAACCTCCAGACAAATTCCTTCACTTCCCCTCTGCACAGGGGGACAAGGTTATGATTATCTTCCTGTGGGGGCAGAGCCCCAGAAAGTAGTTTACAGGCTCTCGGCCTCACGTGGAGGGGTGCTGGCTCGGGTAGTAGATGGCCGTCGGCTGTGGCCGGTTGGCCGTCAGCTGTAGCCATTGAGCCATTAGCCACTAATATAACTGCTGCGGCTACGAAGGAGAGCCGAGGAGAGTGGAGGAGACTGAAAGAGAGTCGTCGGTGGGTTGCAGACAAAACGGACAGCAGGTCGCACATCCAGTAAACCCAGCCTCCAGTGAGACCGTAGTGGTATGACTCCCCTACCTATGGCTCCGTGGGTGTTCCTTTTTGGCCTCACCATATCCTGCGTTCTTGTGTGGGGAGCGGGAGCAGAGACCCCGCAGGATCTCCCGCATGACACTTCCTCATCAGTTTCTCCTTCTGAAGGCCTGTCCTGTCTTCTAAAGAGCCTGGTGTCAGAAAGCAGGTCGGACAACGTTCTTAGAAAGACGAGGGTTCAGACCGAAGGTAGCATTGTAAAGTCTCACTGTGTCCCAGCTGGAGGAGCTGGAAGGAGGTAGGTTTAAGCCCAGTGGTTTTCAATTATTTTGCACACAGGAATTCCCTAGGAAGTTTCCTGCATTCATTTTCAGGGATGCAATCATGAAGTATCATGCACTGGGAGGCTTCCGACAACAGAAATTTATTCTCTCACAGTTCTGGAGGCCGGAAGTCTGAGGTCAAGGGGTCAACAGAGTTGGTTCCTTCTGAAATTCCATGTGGAATCTTTCCCTGACTCTTCCAGATTCTGGGAGTGACCGGCATTCCTTGGCGGTCTTTGGTTTGCAGCTGCATCACCGCCATCCCTGCCTCTGTCATCACTTGGCTCTCTCCCTGGGTGTCTCTTTGTTTTCACAGGGCCATCTTCCCTGCACATCTCTGTGTGTCTCTTCTCCTCTTCTTATAAGGACACTAGTCATTGTGGATGAGGGCCCCACTCTACTCCAGGATGCCCTCATCTCAACTTATTACATCTGTGACAGCCCTACATCCAAGTAAGCTCACATTCTGAAGTACTGGGGGTTAGGACTTCAGCATATCTTTTTGAAGGACACAATTCAACCCCTAACACCTGCTTGAGAAACCAGATTCCTGGTTCTCACCTACAGAGAATCTGTGTTTTTAATGAAGCTCCACCACCCAAGTGGTTCTACCAACACCTTGATTTCAGATTTCTGGCCTCCGGAACCATGAGAGAACAATTATCTTCCCTCCCCTTTTCTTCCATCTCCCCCCTCCCCCACTCCGGTTCAAGCTATTGCTTCTTAGTCTAGTTGTATAGGTCACAGCTCCCTGGCCTATGCTGGTATTATGAGCCTTGCGCTCCCCCCCGGCTGAGGCAGTCGGTCACCAGTCGTCCGTCAGCCGCTCACAGCAGCTCACGGCTGCTCACGATGGCTGCCGGCCACTCATGGCGGTACATGGTAGCCCATGGCAGCCAACAGCAGCACACAGCAGCCTGAATCAGCATATAGCAGCTCACGCTGGCTGCCGGCCACTCAGGCTGGCTGCCGGCCACTCACAATGGCCGCCGGCCATTCATGGAGGCACACAGTAGCCCACGGCAACACACAGCAACCCGCTGCAGCCCACAGGCAGCTCACGCCAACCTCCAGCTGCTCACAGCAGCCCAGCTCCAGGGAGAGCTGTTGTTCACAATCTTAGCTGTAGAGGGCGCAGCTCACTGACCCATGTGGGAATCGAACCTGGGGCCTTCGGCATTAGGAGCCCAAACCTCCAACCACCGGAGCCACCGGGCCGGCCCAAGAGAACAAATTTATATTGTTTTAAGCCTTCCCATCTGTGGCACCTTGGTCCTAGAAATCTAAGACAGCTGGTGACTGATCTGTCACAGATATCCCCATCTAGAGGGACACCCAGGGCCTCCCAGGTTATACACTCAGACATGAGGCCCTCAGGGAAATCCCAAGGGTGGGTGTGTGTGTTGCCTGTGCATGCGGGGTACAGTGAAGGGGAGCCCTCAATGTGCCCCTTCTGTAAGCCTCCGGAATGTAGCGGGTGGCAGGGTTACCCGGGGGATGAACCCGGCCCCTAGTGCTCTCTCTAGGAGCACGCAAGCAGGGCTGACTCTGTGGGCGTTTCCTCAAGTTCCTGCATCCAGTAGATAGATCCCTGTGAGCAGTGGTTCAGAGCTGGGCAAGGACCACGCAGCCTGGGTTCAATTCTGAGTGTACCACCTATTGGCTGTATCACTGGAAAAACGTCCTTTCCAGTTTCTTCCTCGTAAGACAGGGATTCACATGGCATCATCTCCACGAGTGTGGAGAGGACAAAAGGAGAGGGGACATGTGGCTTGCTTTAAATGACACTGGGAAATGTCACGCAGAAATGTCCATAACATGCCTACTGTGTGTCAGTTTCAAGGGCTCTTCCTAGGACTGAGACTGGGCATGGACCTGCAGGAATGCACTGGCCATCTCCCTCCCAAGAGGCGAACTCTGGAATCCACCTTCAGTCTTTGCTCCCTTCCCTTAGGAGTTGCCCTAACAATAACCCATAGTCATAGGCATAAAAATGATGAATGTGTGTAAAGCTGTTAATGAATCACTTTCACAAAAATGGCCTTATCATACGAGATCTGACAATTAAGTTCGCGAACTTGTTGCACTGATGTTGTTAACTTTTTTTTATATCAGATGGATTATTCATTATGAATTTGTACCAACTGGACAAACAGTTAACCAAGTTTCATATTTGGAAGTGCTCAAAAGGCTGTGTGAAAAAATTAGGCAACCTGAACTTTTCACCAACTATTCATGGCTCTTGCATCATGACAATGCACCAGCTCACACGGCACTGTCTGTGAGGGAGTTTGTAGACAGTAAACAAATAACTGGATTGGAACACCCTCCCTACTGACCTGATCTGGTACCCATTGACTACTTTCTTTACCGAAGGATACAGGAAATATTGAAAGGAAGACATTTTGATGACATTGAGGACATCAAAGATAATACCCTGTTTCCCTGAAAATGAGACCTTGCCGGACAATCAGCTCTAATGCATCTTTTGGAGCAAAAATTAATGTAAGACTAGATATGATATGATATGATATGATATGATATGATATGATATGATATGATATGATATGATATGATATGATATGATATTATACCCGGTCTTATAGTAAAATAAGACCGGGCCTTATACTAATTTTTGCTCCAAAAAACTCATTAGAGCTGATTGTCCAGCTAGGTCTTATTTTCAGGGAAACACGGTATGACAACAGCTCTGATGGCCATTTCAGAAAAAGAGTTCCACAATTTCTTTATAGGGTAGACTAGGCGCTGGCATCAGTGCATAGCTTCCCAAGGGCAGTACTTCAAAGGTGACTGTAGTGATATTCAGCAATGAGGTATGGAACACTTTTTCTAGAACGAGTTCGTGAACATAATTGACCTCGTAACTACCCTGAGTAGTCCTTACGGTTATGACCATCACTTTGTAAATTAGAAAACAACCTCATGGAGATAAAGTGACTTGTCGTGATCTCTCAGCAGATACTTGGATATCAACAGCAACCACCATGTTTTTGGAGGGAGAGGGAGAGCAGTGACAGGGAAATGGGTGGTGGGAGACCGGCAGCTGCCTGTGCCTCCAGGCTCCTGCAAGGGAGGCTCAGGGCTCTAGGGCTATGCTGCTCTGCCTGGCTCCCAACCCGAATCCCAAGTCAGCACAGACTCCAGAACCTTCCGGAGGACTTTGGTGCACCCTGGTGCATGCCCACTGCTGGGAAGAGGCCACCGACACAAAAACATTAGCAACCACCATGATCTTGCTTGGCACACGTCTGCCTCAAAAGCACCAGAGAGTGCAACATCTCTCCTCGGGGGGTGCAGGGGGTGGGGGTGGGGAGACGCAAGGTGGACCACATCGTCTTGGCATCTGTGTGTCCTGGTCGCCCTGCTTCACAACTATAGTGGAAACCTCAACCTCTCAGAGACTGTAGGAATTGTTCCTAAACACAGCATGACCACTAACTGATGATCGGCCGGTTCGCTCCTACCTGCAAGGGGAGAAAGCTGCGCCCCAGACCAGGGAAGACATTTGCGAGAGGTCTTGCAGCAGGTCAAGAGCAAAGCTGAGGGGTGGACCCAGCCCTCCCAACTCTTAGCCTGGCTCCAACACATCCCCCTCACATTCTACCCCCAACTGAATGGCAAAGACAAGTGAGTGACGATGTCGAGAGAAGCCGACTGGCTGCACGCTCCTCCTCTGGGACCCAGAGCTCCAACCCCTGACCCTTCCCCTCCTTATCATTATCTGTAACGCAGACACATGGATTCTCGGGAAAGAACTAGATGCCACACAGCTGGGGATTGGGGTTGCTGTGTGCCTGCATGAATGATGTTTATCCTCCATACACAATGGGAGCTGGGGCATAACCAGCAACCACAAGGGCTCACCTTGATCTCTCGTCTCTCTTCCAAACAAAAATAAGCAAAATACGGTGCTGTCACCAACTCATGGTCCCAAGCCATTTTTTCCCCTTTCAGCCACAGATGAGGACTACTACAGCCTTGAAATCAGAGGTAGCCTCCAAATCTTGAAAGGTCTGGGCCTTACAGGCAGGACTCCAAGACAGCAGCTTGACCTAGGGCCCGAATCCCACATGAACCACCGGGAACTTTCTATGGATGCTTCTTTCCTGCCATCTAAGGCATAGCTTCCTTGCTGACACTATCAAGGGTCCATGTGCTTTCAACTGTGTGTGCGTGTGTGTGTGTGTTTGAGGAGAGCCTTTCAAGGGGGTCTTGAGACCTGGAAAGGGGTCAAGAGCCATTTCTAAAAACAGCTCTTCCCTCAAAGACCACCAGAATCGGAGGAGTACCTGAGAGTGTGCATGTGGTACCTGAGGGTTTGTGAATGTGCAGAGGCGGCGGTGTTTGTGGCAGCATGAGAACATGCCAAGTTGAGCTATTAATAAATGTTACCTTTCCTGGTGATATGTGTTAAATATATATATATATATATATATATATATATATATATATATATATATATATATATATATATATATATATATATATAAATGGAACCACTTTAAAATGGAGCTGGAGCTGCCATCCCAGGGGAACTGCCTTGCATGTCTCACTCCTCAAACCTTTGGAATGTTAGAACAGCGCAAAATAACCTTTGGACTGGGCCTAAAGCAACATGTGTCCCAAACAACCATTTGCAAGGACGAGAACGCAGATGTTATGACTGCTGGGCTGATGACTACTGGACTGAAAATTAAAAACATTGTTCAGAATTAGCATCACCATGTTAGCTTATCTGCACCAATAGAAATGCCTTCCTTCTATTGATGTAATTGTTCTCCTGCCCTTTCTCATCAATACCCCTTGCCTTCGTCTCCTAATCGGAACACGATTTGGGCTTCTGCCTGATTCAGTGCTTCCTGAATAGCTAGTTATTTATTTATTTATTTATTTATTTATTTATTTATTTATTTATTTATTTATTTATTTATTTTGCTCTCAAAGAAATGCTTGTTGCCTCTCACTTAGCCTTTATTGTTAGGTTATCCTACCATGTCATGCTACAAGTCTTCCTGTGAACCACAGTACCCCCACATTGGAGTAGCACAGAAAGGTACTTGGATTAACCCTTCTTTAGCAGGTGAAGGTCCTAACGTTCAGAGGTTCTGTGGCCTGTCTGAGGCTGCTCAGCTTGTAGCCTGGTGACCTGGCCTCCAGATGACACTGAGACCCATGCACATGACGAGGGGCCTGCAATGACGACTCCCGGGCTGGTGGAGGTGGCAGAGGGGAGTTCTTGACACGATGTTCCAACCTCCCTCCACGGCTAAGGCTGGGGGAGCGTCAAGTTTCTTCCAGACGCTTCGATATTTACTCTGTCTCTTGCTCTTCTCATTGGCCAGAGACTGGCATCAGTGGCCTGTTTAAAAATTGTTCCTTGTGAACAGACATTATGGATCCCTGGCCAGAAGGCAAAGAGTGCAAGCTTAGTGTTGGCTCAAGTGCCTGCCATCTTCCCCACATTCCTGAGCCCCCACACCACACAGCAGAGACCCTTTGACACAAGCAGTGATAACACAAGGTAATGAGTTTGCTCAGAGAGAGAATGGGTCTCTGACACGAAGGGCAATGGGAAAAGCGGGGCCATCAAAGTGACGCATCTCTGGATGTCCCGAAAGCTAACGTGCTTAAAGGGAGCAAGATGGGGAAAGGTGGGTTACGAGGACAAGGGACAGAACAAAGGAGAGTGGAGAGAACAGAGGTACAAAAGTGGGTGTTCTCTGCTGGGAGAGCCTGCCAAGCCTGGGGCTCCTGTTCCTCCAGGCTCTGGACACAGGAGTGCCTCACGGTGGGAAGCAATGGGCAGGCGTGTATTGCTGACTTTGCTCTTCATGACCTGCATACCCATGGCCAAAGTGTTGCTGATGGAATCTGAGAGGCTGCCACTCACGGCAAGAGGCTGAGTGATGGATGACACAGTTGGGCTATTTCAGGGACAAGATTGAAGTGGACCTTTTTAAGGAATGGAATCTAGGGAGTGATGGACTGGGAGAGACTCGGTGGGTAGAGAGCTCATGTTATTATTTGTATTCTCATGGCCTAACCCTGATACACGCATGGATGGATGGATGGATGGAGGGATGGATGGATGGATGGATGGATGGATGGATGGATGGATGGATGGATGGATGGAAGTCAAGGGTGAATTCCCTCCTGGGCCTCTTTCCTCACCTACCAAATTATGTGGGTCAAGTTAATTATCTCTAAGACCCTGTTACACTCTGTCCCATGTTTTTTATACTCTCATGACCGAACTGCCCAGGACTTCTGGGCTAAGTTATGGGCCAAAAAGAGTAAATGTTGGAGGCTCTCTCACCACTATTAGCACCAAGATGCCAAGATTCATAGAAAAATAGGTAAAGCAAAGTCAGAGGAAAGGAGTACTGCTGCTGAGACCAGAAAGAGACTGGAGGTTCTGTGCCTGCGCCCCGACGTTCCTGGGTCTGAGGTGCTCCTGCCACCCCCTCTAACCCTCCTGCTGGAGAAAGACACTGGCTTTGGAGAACAGAAACTGACAAAGCTGGTAACACTGTTCTCTTCTCCTCACGTAGGAAAAACACACATGTTGGAAATGCCTAGCGCTGACCAACAGGGAGGATCCTGAGGCTTGTGTCTGTATAAGAAGCAGCTCCTCCATAACGCTGATGCTCAAAGAAGTCCCAGGATTCACAATCTCAGAGGCACTTAAAGGAATTTTCACCAAGTTGAGAAGAAATAATTGAAGATAAATAGGTAACGTATGTCACTTTACCCTTAAATGATTTCTAGATAAGAAACGCTTAAATATGGCTTTTGAGCCATGTGAAGAGGGCAGGAAACTAAAATGTGTTAAGTCCTATGTCAGTTTGGGGTCTCTGAGAAGCAGATGCCCAGATAAGATGAGACACATAAGACAGTTACTGGGGAACACACCTGTGAGAGAAGGGGAAGGAGCAGGAATGGATGGGAGAGCATCAGACCACGCTGACCCCGTGACGGAGGGGGGATTGGCAGTCTCTCACCGCAGCACAGTTCTAAGAAAGTTCCAGCCAAGTCCATGGGTGTCCTTGAGCCAAAGTTGTCTGTCAGAGGAATCCTACATCCCCCCAGAAGGGACCTGTCTTACTGCCCCTGTCGCACTCAGTCGCTGCCTGGAGCAGCATATGAGGCTCTGTGCCAACTAACTAGTGGGTCCAAAGGGACCACAAATGGGCTCATAACCAACCATGAGGGGCACATTTTCACAGCAGCCACGGGTGCTTTCTATGGGGGCAGGCACTTTCTAACTGTCTCCTTCGATCCTCACCCATTGCTGTTGGAGACTGGTATTATTAGCCCATTTTACAGATGAAGAAACTGAATTTCAGAAAACTTCAAGTTCTCCTGGACTGTAAATGACCAAACCTGGACTTGACCCTCTGTAACTGGCTCCCAAAGCCTCCCCAGTGAGCTTGATGCAGATGGCAGAGTGAGCTGGGGTAGTGGATTTAAGGGAGGAGAGGCAGAGGACACGATGGGAAATGCTCTCCAGGTGAAAGGATGTAGGTGACACCAGATGCAGGGAACTAGGGCATCCACACTTTACAACCACCCGATTTAATACTTAAATAAGGACCATTCAGGCAGGGTGACAAATGTGGCCAGGGGAATTGCTCAAATGTGGCTTATGTGGTAGGAAGGAATGCTGGCCCCAAACCTGCTCTGTTTGCAAACCAGAGAATGCGGTCTTCTGAGGAGCGGCCTTTGCTTAGACCTTGGCCTGCCTAAGGGCTGAATTTATTTGAAATGATGGATGGAAGCAAACTGTCCATTCAGCTGTCCCTTCAGGATGATCAGATGTGAAATGTGGCTGCTGAGCAAAGCCGTGCTCTCCCGGCTCTTAGCAGCTTTGCTCAGGAAGGCAGAGAAATAACTGTTCGCATTGAGGAGGACATGGGAATGCAAGCGGAAGTAAGAGCTGTCCACGTCCCCAACCCAAGCCAAGACAGGTGTCCACGCAGAGGCCACCACATCAAACTGGGAAAGCCATGCGTTTTCAATGGATTCTTTGACTCCCAATTAAGAAGACATAAGATTTTTCAAAGACTGAAGCAACTTGAAAATCATTTTTTCCAGATACCTTTAAAAATTTTAAAGGTACAATCAAAGGGCATGAGTGCTGTGATTCCAGCCATTCTCTGTCATGTGGCCCCCAAGGATTAAACCTTGAAGCGTCCAGCCACCACCCCTATTCTACCGAGATGGGAAAATGCCAAGAAGGGGACCTTCAACCAGAGCCCTGCTCTGCATCCCCCATGGCTTTCACCTTCATAATTAGTGTTCTCATCACACTTTTTAATATGTTACTGGAGCCCTGGCTTGGCCATCGGAGAGCAGCTGGTCGGCGGGTGCAGTGAGGGGGTTGGACCTCACGGCTTTTACTCAGAGGGTGGGCCATGCTCAGGCTGAAAATGGAAAAAAGCCCAAACTTAAAATGACCAATCACTTTGGAACAAAGATGGTCTCAGATGACCAGTGGTCCAGGGAAGCAGAGACCGGTCACAGGTATGGGAGGGGTCTGCAGGCTTCGTTAGGCGAGAGGCCACATTGGTAGTTATTACTGGAGATGACAAACAGGTACCAGGGAGGTACCAGGTGAATTTCTGTCCTTTAAGGAGACAAAAACAGAATACTTGTTTCTTAAATCCTATTGCTTAAACATATGAATAAGATACACCATTAAAAATTACACTGAGGCTGAGAAAAACGACAGACATTCGGTGACACACTGTGTTGGAGGCTGTGGGGCTCTCTTGTGTTGCCGGGGAGACTGTAAATCAGTACAACCCCTACAGAGGGCCATTGGGCAACAGTTCACGCAATTATAAATCCACGTGCCCTCCGACCCAGCCAGGTCTTCTGACAGTTTGTGCAGCAGAGACACGTTTGAAATGACAGGTGTACAAGATGATTCATTGCAGCTCCTTTGGTGGTGGCAGACAACTGGAAACAAACCCAGAAATCCATCAAGGAAAAATTAGTTAAATAAAGCATGGGACTTCCAAACAACAAAGTATTCTGCAGCTGCGAAAAGAAATGAGAAAGCTCTCTGTGCCGATAGAGACAAAGGTCCTGGGTATTTTGTTAAGTGACTGAAAATCAAGGTACAGAATATTGTGTAGAGGAGATTACCTTTTGTGAGATAAACGGGGGCGAGAAGAATGTATATCGGCTTGTATTGGATTACGCATGTGCTAGAAGAATACCTAAGAATCGACTGAGAGATAGAGAGGGTAAGGGGAGGACACGGGCTGATGGGGCCTGGGAGAGAAGAAAGAAGATATTTATATTTTTAAGGAGTGTGAATGCATGGCATGTTGAAAAATGTTAAATTAACGAACTTGTCTTATATGAAAATATCCAAAATGGGCAAATTCACAGTGATAGGATTCAGGTTAATGTTTCCAGGGTTTGGGGAACAGAGGTAGAACGAAATGAAGCATGACTTTTTCATGGGTCCTGGGTCTCCTTTGGGGATGATGAAACGATTCTGGAATAGGCAGTGCTGACGATCGCAAACCACTAGGGATACACTAAACGTCATGGTAGATTTTATGTTGTATCTATTTACAATAAAAGAAAAAGAGGCCTATCTATCATAACAGCGACCTTTCCAACTGCACAGACCTTCATTTGGGGATCATTTTGTAATTCAAGAAGTATTGCCAAAGTCCCACTCACTCCAGAAACTAGAGTGTAAATATTTGTTCCTGTTCCAGGCATAAAGCTTTTTCACGAATGTTTGAGAGACACACGCTCACACGAACCCCTGTTTCACTAAATTTAGTTCATCAAGAACTAAAATCCCAGGGGTGAAGGGCAGCAGTGGGTGGAGTGGGAGGTCAGGGGGTTTCATTAGCAGGATCCAGAAATATGTGGTGCTGGGAAAAGGGTATAAAGAAGCCCTGTGGGCACCTGGAGCCCTTGAAACCAGCAGCTGCAGGGCCTATGGATGAAGCAGAGGAAACTGTGACTTGCCCAGAGTGGAAGAGTGCCTGGGCAACCAAACACGCTGACCCTAAGACAAGACATCTTTATTTTGGAGATGCCAGCATCCATCTGTCAGAGCGCTGAGGACGTCCAAGTCTGTGTCAGCATTCCTGGCTCTCCCAAAAGCTCCATGTGAAACCGGTGGTTAATTGACTACTTACCAATCCACCTAGCCAGACAGACGATTATGATGAACTGAACTGACTGACACATTAGGAACAGAATCAGCCCATTTGAGTTGCGATACAGGGATTGAATCGGGGGATTCTGAGACTGGTCTACATTCATGACCTGTCTGAGAAACCTAACTTCTGGGTCTGATTGGTAGGGGGAGGGGGTGCTGGAGGGTAGTTTATAGAACAGAACTTTTCAATGTACTATCTCATTTTTTCCTTGCAACCAATTTGTAAGTAAGGGATCTTTTCTCTGTTATTGAATAGGCAAGCTATACGCTAATTGTTTAAAAGTGCCTTCCCCAAGCTTCTCAACCCACAAGAACTCAATTACCAAATCTTAGCTTGATATCCGTACCTCTTTCCAAGATGCAATACCATCTCCCACCAGGATTATGCGTGGCATGTATGGGTGTGTGTGTGTGTGTGTGTGTGTGTGTGTGTGTGTTGCAAGTTTCACAACTTACGCACTGCAGAACATTGAAGATATCATTTATCCTGTCTATGACTCAGTTTACTCAGTTGTAAAATGGATACAAGAATGTTTTCTTCGTAGGGTAATAATGAATTTATAACAGCAGTGCAATGCCTGAGCCTGTACTAAATCAATGTTAGCTCATGTTATTTTTTAAAATAACTGTCCTTGTAACAGCAATACATTCTCTATCACCCAGCATGGTTGATAACAAAGTGTTTTGATTAATGAAAAGTTCTGAGAACTAGATTTATCATGTAGGTCATGATGGATTACAATGTTTCAAAAATGAAAACACAAGAAAACATTCTGAAGTTGGATGCCAAGCTGGTCTTCCTTGGACAATCCACAGGGCTTTGGGGGACCCGGTGGCACCTCGTCATGAACATCCCTTTAATGTTCATGGAGACGTGCAGCCGTCCAGGTACATAGAGTGATCCAGGTGATAGAAATGGATCACAGAGAATATATTGTTACAATTTGAAAATGCAGGTGAATGAAGAAGCCAATCAACTCCGCAGCTCACTTCATGCTTGGAAGGAAAGACTGGCCTTAATGAGCCTTCCTTTCCTGACTCATGACTCATGACTCAACCTTCTGTGTTCCCTGCTGTTTGCTGGATTCTCTTCCAAGTTCAGAATCAGCCCAAAGCTCTTTCTTAAAAAGAACAGCTCAGCCCAAGGGAGTTGCTCAAGCAAAATGTCCAGCTGCCCTGGGAGAACTGTTATTTCCCAACCACCTGACTCATGCCAAATTGCTTACGGCTTGTACGACAGAGAAGTCTGAAAATGTTTTTTCTTGCTCTCCCTACCAGATAGAAGGTTTCAGAGTCAAACACGGGGCGGCGGACCTGAGGCCAAACATCCATCCCCCTCAGTCATGGGGGCCAGCACCTTTGAAGTCCTCAACTGAATGGAGAAATTCAATCTCATAACTTCCCAGCACCAGCTCTCTTCTCTGATCTGATCGGTCTCGGGTTACTGTTACTGCTTCCAGAGCTCATTAGGCCCATTCCCACCATCTGACTGCTAATTCTCTCTCCCTCTTGACATTCCCAATCTCTCCTCGACAGCCCAAAGCGTTCCCTCACTCACATTGCCCTTGCTGTCTGTATCATTCAAGGATCCAATTACATCTGCCTTACATTTCCACATAAAAGTTCCCTTTGTTTATGCCATGACTCCCCATCAGCTACTTGAAGAAAGGATCTATATCCAGTATGCCCTCTGAGCCACATGGTGCCGAATAGGGGCGCTCAAGAGTGAATGAATGAATGAATGTGTGATAGAAACCACTGTTCAACACTCAGATCTTCTACACATGATGAAAAATATTGAATTGACCCCCCAAAGGGTTTCATTTGACCTTCCATAGCATAGTGTTCTCAAACTTCAGCAAGCGTCAGGATTCCCCAGATGGCTTATTAAAATACAGATTGCAGAGCTTCCCATTTAGCAGGTCCAGGGTGGGCCCAAGAATGTGCATTTCCAACAAGTTCCCAGGTGACGTGGATGCTGAGGGACACACTTTGAGAAGCACTGCCTTGGATCCATGGTCCTCAATGATGAACCAACAGGTCTGGATACTGGTCCCAGCTCTGCCATAGGTGGATGGGGGACCTGGGGCAAGTAATTTAAGCTCTCCAAGCTTCCTCAGCTGAAATTTTCCTTGTATGATTACTAACGTTACTTTTAGCGCTAAAGTTATCTGAGCACAAAAGGTCAAAAATACCCTTCCCTGTGTCAGCCACATGCTATCATCTTTATGAAATCGTAGGCAACAAAGGCACTAGTTGAAACAATGCTTTTCAATTCTTGCACTCACAAGAGCTCAGCCCCAAGTGGTGGTAGGTTCCACTGAAAGGCTGCAAGAGAAGGAAACTGAGACCAGGCAGCACAGAGATTTAGGAACCTGATGGGGGCCAGAGCCAGCCACGAAGAAAGACAGACCAGATACTCCTGTCGAATTAGAGTCTGATCTGCGTCTGGTTGCTTTCCATAGGCTCCAGGCCCCGAAGGACGCTGGCTTTACTTAGGCAGCAGGAGTGGCAGGCCCCACAGGTTGGCTCAATGGCCAAGGCCTCAACACAGCATGACCCAGACGGCACAGCCACTGGTTTTTCCCTGCCATTAGACAGTCAGAATGGTTTCATTTCCATTTCCTCAAAAAGACAGGTGTGATTCTTATTGGCGTTAGCGTTGGGGGAGAGAGGAGGACTTGTCCAGGGCCTTTCAACCCGTGGAGTAACTTGATTCCTGGTCTAGCGCCCTCACCACGAGGCAGCTCTGCCCTCTGAGGCTGAGCCCAATAACCGGGAAGGAACCATATTCATCTTTGCTTTTCCCCAGTTTTTCCTATGGGAAATACTTTCCTGTAAGAGTTTCATGATCTAGGTAGGAAAAATATTTACAGATGAGCAAATTGAGACACAGCAAAGTCAAATGACTGGCCCAACAGCTCTTGGCACCGTTATCTGAAGTCCCAGTTAAAGGAGGCCTAGGTCCGAGGAAGAAAGAAACTGCAGACTGAGAATAGGCTGATGGGGAAAGAAAAGCCTAGGTGTGAGACTGGTCTGCAAGTGACATCTGCAACTATTTTGATAGACGCAGTACACGTATTGGCCACACCTATGCCCCTCATCCACGTAAACTGAGTCACCTCTGAAAGTATTTTAAAAGGGGGGGACCACTTTGTCCCTAAATAACCTCTTCTATTATCTTAAAAGTTCATCAAAAATATTAAATACTGGGGCCTACTTCTTGCGATAGTTAAGTGTCTGAATTAACCCAAAGTTTCCTGCATTGACTCCTGGGGCAACTTAAGCCCATGCCAAAGGAGACCAACACTCACCATGGCACCGCAGCTCATAGCTACAGGGTTAAAACAGTGATTGCGACAATGTCCTCCTCCTAAAAGCACCCTATTGATTGCTTTATTTATTAAATCTCTCCTGGCTTCTGTTTCGCATTTTTATTTTCTGCCCTACAAAGGATATACTGTCCTTTGCTGAGATCCCTTGATTAAAACTCCAAGTATTGCGTAATCTTGCTGTTCCCACCCGTTCTACACCCTCCCCGGTCCTTGGTTCTCATCCACTTCAGCTTCCCTCCCAGGCCCTTTATGAAGATGTGGTTCTGAAAACCACATTTGTGTGATCTTGCCTTACACACATGACTGTATAAATGGCAGCCCAGAAGGCCTCGAGATGGTGAAAGCAAGGGGAGTTCTGGGGAGCTGGGAATTGCCTCCCCATATATTATTTGATTCCACAAAATTGAGCTTTGGGCACTAACCACTAAACAGTCCCTGGGTTCTAGATCCAAATTTCCTTTATGAGTTGTTACACAGTGTGCGAGAGAGCCAGGATTGGCATGCCTCCATGGAGCAAACTGGAAAACGTCTTGTACAGGCAGCCAAGTCACTGCCATGTTACCCAGCCCCAAGCCACCAGGCAAACCACACAGGGCTTCTGTGGCAGTCTTCCAGGGGCTCAGGGCTCCTCCACTGGTGTTGTGAAGGGGGAGGTCCCCGCCAGGTAGCACTTCAAATGTTACCTGTGAGTGCCACTGCATTTCACACAACTTCCCCTTTTTAAAAATGGACATGGGTCTTCAGACTTCTCAGAAATACCAAGTAGAACCTCTTTCACAGAAAAGTAATATCATTGAAATTTGGGGTATTTTGATGATCTAATCTGTTCTCCGGCTGCCAGACAAGGTCACCCTAAGATGTCTCTGAGCGATGAGATGCTTCCTTTGTTAAGATCGCCTGGGGAGAAGATGTCACACCTCCCCCGTGGCAGCCACTGCTATCTCTGGTGATTGCTACTCTCCGGAAGTGTTTTACAGAGTAAAGGTGAGTCCCTCTATACTCAGGGAGAGCATTTCTAGGGTCTGGTCCTGAAGGCAAGGGGGTAACAGGTTCCCCCTGAAGATCACATTCTCAGGGAACCCAGCGCCCTCAGAAGTTGTGCTTATTAATGAAGGTAACAATCTTTCTGTCTGTGAAGACGCATTGTGGTTGAAACTGTATATTCATTTCTTACTGGGGAAAATGCCTTTATCTCATTACTGCGTGAGATAGCTGCTGAGAACACAATCAGCATGTCTCGATTGGATTTATCTTCCTCAAAAAAAACCCAAAAAACAAAAATCATTTTGTTCACAGACCATAAACATGCAGGAATAACTTTAAAAAGTGTTATTAATTTAAATTTTTTAACAGGGGCATTATGTTATTTAACACCTCTCACGAGGAGATGACCTGCGGAAAATAAACAAACCAACCCACACGTAAGGGCCACGTTTCAGCTCTTCCTAATGTGCGATAGCTATGACTTATTTGGAGGTGGCCGCTTATGAAAGTCAGAAGGTCATGTCATAGCTCAGGCTATGTGAAGAATCATATGCCATGTAGAATCAGAGCATTTTACCGCTAAGAAGAACATTGGAGATCACGTAGGCCAAATTCCTCTCTTGGCAATAAGAAGCCAGATGCCTGAGGAACAGGGTTCTGATCACGTCACATCCAGTCTAGTGACCTTCCATTGAGCAAGGAGGCCTCACTTGATTCTTCTGTGCAAACACGCCACATTTTTGCCTCCGCTTCCCAACACAGCATTCCTATTTTGACAAAGATTTTGCTTTCCTGTGGTTTAAAGTCCATGAGCCTGTGACTCCTAAGTGCTTTACAAGTGACAGACAGCAGATCCATTTCTCCCCCACAACTCTTGTCACTTGGAAGACTGCTGGGTTTGGGTGGATAAACCAGGAGTGTCCCTGAGCACAAGACACAATATACCACCTGCCTCAAGATGTGAAACCATCAAACGGGCATTAATGAAGGACATAGAATGAAATGCAGAGAAAAAAGAATGGGCGTCTTTTGTTTTTCCAAACTCCATGTGACTTCTCTCAGACTATTTGTTTCTTTCTAAAGATAGCTTTTGCTACCACAGGAGAAACCATGGCATTTAATATTACTATTATTATTGTTGTTGTTATTATTTTTAATCTCTACAACTGGCTTCGGGGCTGAATGCAGGAGAAGCCAAGGGAGAGAAATGTGTCTCCCTCGTACCTGGGACACTTGGCCACCTGTACAACACGGCGTGAAATTGTAACAAAGCTCTGCATTGACCAACTGCAAAAGAATCCTTCTTTCTGCTGCACCCTCTCTCCCCACCCTTTGGCAAAAGCCTGAGTAAATAGGGACATTTTATGCCAGGACGTGAAGGTCAACAAACTCCTGCTTTGTCGGAGGAACCTGGGAATGAAGTCAGTGGCCTTCACGGAAATGCCGTACCTTCTCACTCCGCGGGTATTTGAGCCTAAGGATTAGGAGTAAAGAATCTCAGGGAAGCTTGCCAAGAACATATGCAACAGACACTAAAGCTATGGCTTAGGGCCACCTGAGAGGTTTGGCAATACCATCTCAGCTGACCTCAGCCCGTGGGTTGTGTATGGTGAGGCAGACGTGCTTTGCAGGGGCCATTACAGATTCTCCAACTCATCTGTAGCAGGACAATTGTAAGCTAGCCCCCCAAGATTCTTAGACCCTGTATAACCTCCCATCCTTGGCAGGGAGGACAGGACCTGGGAGTATGATGGAATATCACCCCTGTGATTAGGCTACATTACACGGCAAATGCAAAGAGATTTTGCATATGTCATTAGAGCCCTTGATCAGTTGACTTTAATTAGGGACATTACCCTGTGTGGGCTGAACTTCATCAGTTGACTTTAACTCAAAAGGAGAGTATCCTGGTGGGCCTGATTTAATAATCAGATGAAACCCTTAAAAGAGGGACTAGAGGTCACAGATGGAAGAAGTCAGAGAGATTCGAAGCAGCAGAGACATAGTTCTACTGGCCTTGACGAAGCCAACTGTCGTGGTAGGGAGAGGGCCATGTGGCTGGGAATGATGGGTGGTCTCTTGAAGATGATGGCCTCAGTCCTGCAGTTGCAAGAAAGTGAATTCTGCCAACAGCCAGTGAGTTCGAAAGTGGACCCTGAACCTCAGATGAGAATCACAGCCCTGGCTGACATCTTGATTTGAGCCGGTAAGACCCTGAGCAAAGAACCCAGCTATGCCACGCCTAGACTGCTGACCTGTGGACCCCGTGAGATGATAACTGCGTGTTGTGTCAGGCTGCTAAGTTTGTGGTAATTTGTTAGGCAGCAGAGAAAACTAATATATCATCCTAGGAATTGCAGGGAGAAAAGGTGCCTACATTTTCTCCATTTGTTTCTTCATATCCATGTTTTCTGTACCCACTTTTCCTGGTCAAGGTGAAAGTTCAAAATCAGGGCTTGTTTTATGCATGAGCAAAACAGGATGCAGCAGGGAGGGGAGGGATGGTAGGGGTGGGGGTATTGAGACAGGCTCCTGAGATCTCTACACCTGGTGTTTTGGGGTTACTGAAGGTCTGGGTGATCTTGTGAATGTTGTGAAAAAAGGCAGCTCATTAGACCTATTGTGGGTGATTAATTCTCCCTTCATTGTACATGGTCAGATGATTAGATATTTCTAACCTAGTCACACACAGCACAGATACCCTGCATTTGGGGAGTGACTCTGCCAAAAAGGAAAATGTCCACCCAGAATCCCTAAAGTAAATGGCTAAAGGGTCTGAACTTACCGGTAGAACCAGGTTGAGGCAAGGGGCATGGGGAGTGTGGTGCTTGTCTGTGCCTGGAGGCCTATTCTCAACCATTGTTGCTGGAGTTAAACTATCTCACTGGCTCAGGGTTTACAGCTTAATAGTTGGAGATGACAGAAGATTATGTCATCGAATCCCTACACTCGACAGAGAAGGAAACTGAGGCCCAGGAAAGCTAGTTGTCTTCCCCAAAGCCTCCCCAACCAGAAGCAACGGGGACAAGACCAAAACTCAGAGCTTTCAACTACCTCCTGTCTGGTCACCTCTCCTCTGGCATAAAATGACCCAAGTGTTGTCTATTGGTTAAATTGCCAATTCTCTGAAATAGAGCATTGGTTGCGGATCCTGGCTGGTCTGTGCCTAGCTGTCCTTGTCTGCTGAGAGCATGACACCAACTCTTCTGACAGGCCAACTTGCCTCTCGCCTTAGCTGTGCCATCAGCTCTAGAGTCTCTCATTGCTAAGTCATGATGAAGTGACTCAGCCATTCCAAGATCCAAACCTCACTGGGTAGATTAGTTTCCTGCGGCTGCAGCAACCAAGTACCATAAGGTGGGTGCCTTCAAACCACAGAAATGTATATTCTTATTGTTCTGGAGGCCAGAGCTCTGAAATCAAGGTGTCGGCAGGGCCATGCTCCCTGGGAAGGCTCTAGAGGAGGCGCCTTCCTTGCCCCTTCCAGCTTCTGGTGCTTGCCAGCAGCAGCCCAGGGCAATCTTTGGTTTGGTTTGGATTTTTTATCACTCCATTCTCTCCCTCCATCTCCACATGGCCTCTTCCCTCTGTGTCAGTGTCTCTGTGTCTCCTCTTCTGATAAGGGCAGCAGTCATACTGGATTTAGAGCCCACCTTGATCCAGGATGACCTCATCTTAATTGAACTAATGACACCTACAGACACTCTATTTCCAAATAAGGTCACATTCCAAGGTTCTGAGTGGACATGAATTGGGGGGGAAGGGTAACATTATTCAACCCAATACACAGGTTTTATATTAGTATGTATGACCAAGGCTACCTCGACCAATTGCCTTAAGAGTAGAGACAGTCTGTGCAACCCTCTCCATCACTCATTCTCTCTCACCTGCCCGCACCAAGATTTGTGTAACCCAGGACCCGGAAATTAGAGAGCTAATGCTGGAAATACCTCAAAGAGCTTCTAGCCAATGGCTGCTAATCCTGGCTGAACAACAAAATTGCCTGGCAGGGAGAGGGGGCGGGTTAAAACACCATATCCAAGCCCAACCACAGCGATTCTGCTTCCGTTGGTCTGAGGTGTGGCTTGGGCAGTGGTAGTTTTTAAAGCTATCCAGATGATTCTAATATGTAGCCAAGATTGCAAACCTATGCATTCTAGTCCAACCCCTCAGTTTTCAGTTGAAAACACCTGAGGCAGACAAACCTTTTGCCGTCCCCCTCCCTTCTGTCTGTTGCCACCTCCAAGCACGTAAGCTGCCAATTCTCTTACTGGAATGTCCTGCTCCCTCTAAGTGGTACAAGGCCCCTGGACAGTTGACAGAACAAAATTGCACCCTCCACTCATGAGAGAGAAGCAAGTAAGGCTCGTCCATGACCATGAGGTAAAATGGCAGCCCCCTCCCTGTAGTCACAATGTCTTCCTCAATTACTGACACAGCTATAACCTGTGGAACCACATATGCTTGTGCAGGCAACAAAGTTGTAAAAATCCTTAAGTACATATTTTGTCCACTCACCCATTTGGCTTCCATCACACGTATTCTTGGGCCTCTTTCTGGCCGCTATTCTATTTTCTCATTTTAACTGCACACTTTTTAAAAATAAGAAGCATTTCTTTTTACTTTTTAAAATCTTGTGTGTTCTACTATCATACTCAATGCAACAATTCTTCTTTCCTTTTTGTGAGCTAGCAAAAAACGCCAAAATATGCACCAAAGAGGCCTGCCCAACACCTGGACCACCACCAAACACTCTCTTTGGGGACCAGTGAGTGAGCTGCAAAGCAATAAACTAGAAATTGAAAGATTCAGATGGAGGCAAGACAAGTCCTGCTGCCCAGGCTCCTTACACTTCTAGGAGCCCCCCTAACTCATTTTCTGCTTCCCCTCGGCTCCAAACTTGGGAGAACCCCAAATCATAAGGAAATGCACCCCCATGATGTAAACAGGACTCTATACCTCAGCTTTGTCACAGATTCAAAAATCAAGAGGCAAAGGACCTTGTGAAAATAACCTGTGCTTTTATTAATTTCTCTCAATTCAGTCCACACTGTTGGGAGAGCATGTGCACATGGTGAAGAAGACCACGACCATACATTTCAAATACTTGAGATCATGCTATGACTACAAAGGGGCTGACTGGACAGCACTGCTCAGAGCTCAAAGGCAGGTCTGGGGTCTCTGGCCACCTCGCCTCCACCCCCACTATCTGCAAACATCAACTCTAGGCAATTTGTAGCTGCAGCTAAACTCAGTTTTTGTGTCATTCCCGTGGGCTTTCTGAAAGGTCTGACGGGCTCCAGGAAGTACTCACATCCCTGTGGCATAGGCCAATCACCTCCACCCTTGCTGGGGAGTCTCCCTCTCCCTCTGTTCCTTTCTCTCTCCCTTCCTTGAAAATCCAAGGTCTGTCTCAATGTTGGCTGTTTTCTTTTTTCCTGAGGAGAAAGACGTGGATAAAATCTTCCTGGTCTGCTTTTGTGGGGTTGTGAGGAAGCCACCTTCTGGTTTGACAACAGGCTGTCAGGTGTCCTTCCTTTATTCAGGAACACATTCAAGGAGTCCACCCTTGGGGGTGCAAAGAAAGAGCCAGAAAGGTAGTGGGCCTTGGTGGCAGGCAAAGCTGAGCGCTGTGTCCTAATAATACAATCACAAGAAAGTCGGACTCACTGTCACCTTTTTCTTCTCAGGCAGCAAAAGAGCTGAGCCCCGGCCTGGACAGCAGTCCAAGCCCTGTGGGCTACTCACCATACCAGCCTGCCCAGCTACTCTTGGATACAGTTCTGCAGGGAAATCAGATGGATGGATTTATTGATTGCCTGGCAATTGATTCAGCAACAACTGAGCAGTTGTTGACTCCACCCCAGCCCTGGGGTCATCAACACTAGGCAATTTGACCCCAGCACTCCCCCCCCGCTACAGGAACCTCACCCCCATCACCAGACCCCACAAGGACACCCCTCAGGGACAGGAGAAGGGCCAGAAGGATGTTTGGGGGACGCAGCCTTGGAACGACGGCAGGCGAGTACCTCCTCCAACCAACCACCTGCACAGGTGACCTCACACCTACTTCTAGGCCCAGGGCTGCGAGGACACGTTGGCTCAGGGAGGTGTGCTCAGAAGCCACGGCTTGTGGGAGAAGCAGTGGATATCTCAGCTGCGATAGGTTTCCCAAGATCCAGGAACTTGCCCCTTCTCTAAAATCCTCATGCTTCTTGGAGCCATCAGTGGGTTGGGCCCCAGGAGGAAGCATCAGGTTTATGGGCTTGGAGAGGAAGAGGCCGAGGAGGGATCCAAGGGCTCTTCTCAGTTCCTGAATCCACAGGGCTGTGCCCACCTCCACCCCATCAGTCTTCACGAACAGGAAATGGATGACGGGCTATCGAGAGCAAGTTGCACTAGAGGTAGGAGGGACGAGGAGTTTCTCATCCTGGAGGCACGTCCGTGGCAGGGCAGAAAGCCACAGGGCAGGGTGGAAGCCCCACCACAGCCGTCCTTCTGCTCATCAGAAACTGCAGCCTGTAGTGCGTTGTTCTGTACACCTGAAAGTAATAAAAGAAAACTACAGCCTGACTTGGGAGTGGACTTCCTGGAAGCCAGGCTCAGACCAGCAGTGCTAGTCTATTCTTTGCTTCTCTGGCCCTGAAAAGCCACTCTTTGACAGGTGGGCTGCCGTGGACTGACTCTGAGAAGGCTGGACTGGGAGTGGATGAAGTCCTGAGGCTGTCTGTGCCTCAGGCTCAGGGGGTCAATCCAACTGGCACCTGCCTGGTTCCTGTAGAAGGTGGGATGCGGCCACCTGGCTTCGGAGAATGGGAGGAAGCGCCACCTAGTGGTGAGAAGTCTGGCCAGGCCTGGGTTGGCTCGGACTGGCTTGAAGACCACTCACATTGATTTATCTGCCTTTCCACTTCTCAGGGCCTCTGGTAAATGTCATGCAACTGAAAGCAGTGTCTCCAAGCCAAATGGGAGGGTCCTGATAGAGCCACCAGTGCACTGTGGAGCCCACCCAGTTCACAGGGTGCCTGACAGACAACTGGACTAGCCCTAGATGGCCCACGCGAGCTGACCAAAGGGGACAGCTGAGCAGTTAGCAACCACCATCCTACTGGGGGTGCGTCATTGCAGGAAACCCGGAGGTCATGGCACAGCTGCCTTCCACCTCCGTGAGAAAGTTCCAAGGTCCTGTAAACTTGTAATCTTATGTCCTGTCCGTTTTAACATAACCCATATACAAAGAACAAATACCAGAAACAGTAAGTTGTATGCAGCCAGCCACTCGGCAGCTTTCACAGAGAACTTCTAAGCACACCGCATTCTACACGACTGAGATATTGCTCCCATTTTCCAGGTGAGAAGAACAAGGTTTAGAAATGTTAAAGGATCATTCAGACATGTCAGAGGTATCGGTGGCAGATTTAGAACCTGTCTGCTGTTGTTTGTGTTTTGTTTTTCTAAACACTGACACTGCCTCAGAGTTCCTGCTAGGGATGAAGGTAGTAACTTGTTTAACTTGTCAGTACTTAATGCCAGAAAGGAGAGAGCAAGCAAGGAAAACTGAATGCTATTTGAACGCTCCCATCTTACAAAACCAAGAACCGTTCTGAGCAAGGGCCGTTCCCCTATTTCTGGTGAGATTATTCTGGACCCTGATGGGATCCGAAAGCTTTAGGGGCTTCCCAAGGCTTTAGCATGTGTTACTGATGTACGCAGTAGAAGGTTGGAGCTTCAGAAAGGGGCCTGACTCAGATTCACAAGCGTTAGCCACCTCAAAAGATGGCGTTGCAGGTGACAGAGCCCAGCAGGTCACCTGAGCCGTGGATAAGCCCAGGCCAGTCACTGACGGCCACTGTCCTTGTCAACTCACCCAGCGGTAGATCAGCGAACCCACCACAGAAGGGGGGATGAGAAGATGGGAGCTGGGGTGTCATCAAGAAAACTGGTCTCTGTTCAAGAGGATTGTTGGGACAGCTGAAATGTCCAGGGTTGAGGGAGGGAGAGGCTGGCGTAGGACAATGTGCCCAGTAGTCTCTGAAAGGAGAGAACTGCACGGAGGTCGACTAACATCCCACTGCATCCCAATCGCAGGCCTTACTCCGGAAATAGATGGCTTCCACCCCACACCTCTAACTCGCTGCTTTTGAACACAATTTCCCCTGGACTGTGGCCTGACCCAAAAGTGGCAGCTCTGGGCACTCCTTGATTAAACAGCCTTCTTCAAGACAAGGGTCACCAGAGACTCAGCTGGAACCCTCTGAAGTGGGGACGATGACTTAGTCAGAGCACGGGCTGCAATGGTAGGCAGTCGTCCTCCTGGGACCCTGAGCACACAGGCAGGCAGCAGAGTCTCCCTGACCTCCCACACCTACAAAAGCCCTGGCGAATCACGATGTCCCTCTGGGAGCAGAGGCCATTCACACGCATCTGGTCTCATGAATGGGCCGTGCCCTGAAATGTGGAACCATATGAAACCAATAGTCAAAGCATCTGCAGAGAAACTGGTGGTACAGAAGAATTCAGAATTAAACCGCTCTATGGAAGGAGAAGTCAACGTATACTGTGAACAAATCCTCTAACATATCCATTTTATGTCTCCAGGGCTTTGTGAATTGTGTTCTTGGGAGGATGCACACCTTGGTGCAATTAACAGAAAATAAGATATATATATATATATATATATATATATATATATATATATATATATATATATATATTTTTTTTTTTTTTTTTTTTTTTTTAAGAAATATATATACATTTCTTTAAAAATCCAGGGGCGATTGGACGGCTCAGTTGGTTAGAACGCCTGCTCTCAACAACAAAGTTGCCAGTTCAATTCCCACATGGGATGGTGGGCTACGCCCTCCACAACTAGATTGAAGGACAACGATTTGGAGCTGATGGGCCCTGGAGAAACACACTGTTCCCCAATATTCCCCAATAGAAAAAAAAAAGCTTCTTCCAAAGCCTAACTACGAACCATGGGAAGTCGGGATGGAGGCCTAAGCAAAAGGCTGCTAGTGTTTTTCTGGTCACTGACTGAAGGAGGGATGAAAGAGATCCCTGACTTCACCCTGCAGTGTGTGTGTGTGGGGGGGGGGGGGGGCAGGGGTGTTGGCACATGTGTAGGTATGTGAGTGTGCCAATGGGAATGTGTGTGTGAGTATATTGTGTATGTGTTTGTGTGTGTGAATGTGTATCTGTGTATTTATGCAGGTGTGAGTGTGCTTGGGACAGTGTTGTGAGTGAGTGTATGTGTGCAAGTAGGTCTGTGTCTGTCTGTCTGTCCAGGGGCGATGGGCTTAGGCACACAGTCAGTTACTGGGGATGGACCCTGTAGATCAGAAAAAAATCTGCTGAGAACTCTCGTCTCCAAAAGTCTTTTCCTGGGTGAAATTTTATCATTCCATCCCTACTTGCTGGGCAGTGTCCAGAAAGTATAACTTTGTGATATTCTTGGATTTTTTCCCAGCCTGCATTTGGAGACTGTGTGCTCAAGAGTAAAGCTGACTTTTTTCTAATTGTCAGGTCTCTTGGGCAACTAGGAGGGAAAAGGGAATCCCCTCCCCCAGAAAACGTTCTCACATCAGGCTGAGAGGAGGGACTACCACACGGTGTGCCTGTATTTGCTTTCTGTGTGGTATGTTTTGAAGAACCAATACACTTTGTTTCAAAATCCACACTGTAATACAGATTTTAGGCCAGCCAAACAGCCCTGGGATCTTTCTCACCTTCCCACAGAAGAACAGTTTTTTAGGGGCTTCTGAAGGGGTTGTGGGGGCGAGGCGCTGGGAGGGGAAGCCTGCCAGGGACTGTCCACCATCCGACAACTACATTTAAAAATGGAAGCGTCTGTAGTATACAGCACAGGGAAAACAGTCAATACTATTGTAGTAAATGCACGGTGGCTGATGGGTCCTAGCCTGAGTGGGACGATCCCATCGCAAGATACTGTTGAATCACTAGTACGCCCACCTGAAACTAATATAATATTGTATGCCAACTATACTTGCATTAAAAAATGTTTTTAAAACCAGAAGAGTCTGCAGGGCACCTATTACAAAGACAGGTCACACGTGTCTTTTCAGACCTCTTTAAGGCTCCGTTGAAATGTCTTTGTGGTTCACATTCAAATACAGATTATCTCTAATCCAAATACCACTAATCTGTGGTTCAAAGTTGCTCTCCCATTTTATTTTTCATTTTTTGTATTAGTTTCAGGTGCACAACACAATGTAACAGTGAGACATTTATCATTTATATCCCTCACACAGTGACAACCCCCTCCCCCATCCACTACCCCTCTGACATCACACACAGCCATTACATTTCCACTGTCTCTATTCCTAATGCTGCGCTCTGCTTCTTGTAACTATATATATATATATATATATATATATATATATATATATATATATATATATATAAACTTGTAGTTGACATTCATGATTGTTCAGCTTCAGCTTCAGGTGTGCAGTGCAGTGATCAGGCATCTACATCATCCCTGAGGTGGTCTCCCTAATGAGACAAGTGTCCATCGGATAGCCTACAAAGTAATGGTTAGCACTCTGGACGCTGCTCTCCCCATTTTAAAGGAAGCCCATTTCCGTTCATTTTATTTCTTTAAATCTAAGTGGAGAATGCAAAGGAGGAAAAAAAATTAAAGATATTGGTTCCATGTAAACATTTTTATAATTTGTTTAATTTTTAAGACACACAGTTTGTGTAGATCATTTTAACATCTAAAAGGACAACGTTAGCAGTAGTAAGAAATGATAGTCAATTTATTTACCAAATTTAAATGTAACATTATAAAACTAGTCTTAAAAATCTGACTCCTAAACAGATATGAAACATGTATAATGGTGACACATGCTAAACACCAGCACTTCGTTTCTCTTCCTAGTCATTTTTCACTAAATTCCAGAACAGTTACATTAATGCGTTTTACTCTCTTCCAAAGGAATCGCTCATAGAGCAGATGTGTACTTTTTTTAATGCACATGTTAGCATCAACTGCACGCTACAACCAATTCAACAAGAGGGTTTTCTAGAAGATGTGTGTAAAGGTCAAGGAAACACAGTCAGGTAGGTAAAGCTTAAACCCTGTGAGGTCCTGATGAGTATCTAAACAGCCTCCCGTTGTGTCTTCCATGCCTTGAATTGGAGCCCAGCAACCCAGCCCACACACACAGCTGTCGATGAGAGGCTGGCTACACGGATGGTGGAGGCGAAGCCACAGCGATACCAGAAAACTCTTTTGAGTCAATCGTTTCCACTTCCTCCCCCAACTTGACCGTTTACCAGAACTGCCCAGGAGTAGTCACCATGAATTTAATCTCTCTGGATTTTCCCTGCCTGACCTTAAAATGACATGTAAAAGGCAGAGAAGCAGCAAGAACCAATATGTCATCGCATTGATAAAGCCATGCAGTGTTGGGGGCTTAGAGAGAGTGGCCATTGGAAGGAATCAAGGTGTGCTTGATTCACCTTTCAGCACAGGGCAGAGAGAGTCTACGACTTGCAGCTGACATTCAGAGTCTTCCTGAAGGCAGGGTCTCTGTGAAAGGGGAGGGAACAAGAGAAGACACCAGACAGGAGGCTGGAATGAAAGACACAGATAGGCACTTTCCTCCGTTGCCGACCCTGGAACCAAAGGCTTAAGCAAGGTGGTAACAAGACAGAGTGGGGACCACCCCCGGCATCCTGCTGGTCCCTGCTGGTCTCGGCCCATCTGTGGACCCTACAATCCTCCCCGCCTTATGAAACCCGGTCACAAGCAACTTCTCCAGCTCTATAGTGCCAAATCTGTTTGTTCTAGGTCCTCAACAGCATCATCAAAGCATTACCAAGAGGTCCCCTCACCAGTCCTTTAAAATAAAGTAACGCAATACCACATAGGAATGAAATTGTGCGTGAGAGAGAAGAAGAGACTGAAGATTGGGAAAATGTTCACCAATAACTTATCAGTTACCTAAGTATAGTGAAATTTCAAGTCATTTTTTTTTCTCTTCCATCTTTACCCTCTCTGACAGTGTTTTAACATATTAAAAGAGGCATGTATCATTTTGTAATTACAACAACAGTATTTGCATTCTGAAAAAAATTAAAATGCGATTTTAGAGGAGAAAAACAGGCTAAACACGATTATGGAAAC
This sequence comes from Rhinolophus sinicus, assembly GCF_057876585.1. Lineage (NCBI taxonomy): Eukaryota > Metazoa > Chordata > Mammalia > Chiroptera > Rhinolophidae > Rhinolophus > Rhinolophus sinicus. The sequence goes on from NC_142517.1 coordinate 8,916,225, forward strand.
TATCAGAGGCAGACAAATTTGTTAAAAGTTGAAGGCGGACTTGAACGCAAACCTAAGTTGCTCTGGAACTTACACTGCAGAACACATGCCCTAAATGTGAGTTACAAAGTCAGTGAATGTCAAAGACATAAGTTCACATAAACTGGACCACTGGCTGCCTAACAGCAGATGCTGGCACTGTTCAGGTGCACGAGGGAGTGGACCATTTACAAGGCCTCGTATCATTTAGTGTTGAGTGGATCAGGAGTATTAAACTGTTGGCATGATTTTGCGAAGGATGGTTACTGTGGGGACATACAAAGAACACACTCTTCTCATAGCCTCGCTCATGCATTGGAAATAAGGCAGAAACACCTGGCTTCACTTCATTCTTTTTGCAACGTCTGAATACGCGTGTTCAATCTCCTGGTCAGCTGGACACGTATTGGTGAACTCGTCCCTAGCATATGCATTGTTCAAGTATCTCCAGAGGCCAGTCATTTCAGCAGGAAAGTCAAAATCTCTGTATCTTTTGGCCACAATCTGGAAATGAAGAGGAAACGATCAGCAAAGGGGAAACCCACCAATGCAGGCAATTAGATCAATCCACTCTTTTGAGGTGTGTGATATATTCTCTATCTCAAGCCCTGATGTCATCCCACCGTCCTTTGGGCTACCCTGAGTTGCACTCTGACTCTGTGTGGGACATACTGGGCCTGGGAAGTTATAAAGGTACTGGACTCAAAGCAGTGGCTCCACACGATCCTGCCCACCCGTTTCTCACAGACTTTCCTTGAGATCTGCTGGCGTGACTTTGCTCTGTCCTCCCGTGGAGTTCCCCTAGTATTTCCGGCAGTTTTCTCTTCATGGGTGCTGTTGCTGTGGTGCTTGGTGCCTCGAGATTCATGATGGATCTTCGGGGTAGGCTGTGCTCAGATCACCGGGACGTGCCCTCTCTTTGTCCTACATGCCAAGCCTCATCTCCCAAAACCCCGAATCCCTGTGCGTGTTTTTCCTGCAGGTTTCCATCATTCTGCCACAAATGACAGAATCCTTTCACTGTGGTCTGCCACGTGCAGAGGACAGAGTCATGAACAAAATGGACAGAAATCTTTACCTTGTGGAAATAGTTGATGTCAGGACAGGGCAATTGAGAGTAAACAACATGGGCAACACAATGGTGTGATATGCTTTCTTTGGGTGAGGGGATGTCGTTGGGGAATTAGTTACAAAGGAGGGTGTAAGCTGTTGAGAACTATTGTCAGTTCCCTAGGGCTGCCTTGACAAAGTACCACACACTGGGTGGCTGAAACAACAGAAATGTATTTTCTCGCAGTCCTGGAGGCCAGAAGTCCAAGATCAAGGTGGCTGCAGGGCGAGCTCCCTCCGAAGGCTCTATGGGGAAACCTGTTTCTGGTCTCTCTCCTAGCTTCTGGTAGCTCCTTGTCTTCTGAGAGCATAACTCCCATCTTCATATTGTTTTCACCGTGTTTGTGTCTCTGTCCAAATTCCCCCTTTTTATAAGGACACCAGTCATATTGGATTGGGGCCCACCTTACTCCACTACGGTCTCAATATGATCTTAACTAATTCCCTCTGCAAAAAATGTGTTTCCAAATAAGGTCACATTCTGAGGTCCTGGGGGTCAGCACTCCAACACAGGAATTTAGGGGGGGACACAATTCATCCCCTAACAGGGACCCAGGGCTACAAAGGCCAGTTCCGCTTTGTTGTCTCCTACTGCAGTGGTTCCTGGGGTGTCTGAACGAAGTGACGTGGGACTTAACCACAAATTAGAAGATCTTTGGGACTTGTTTCTCATATTTGGAGGCCAGCAGCCACTGATGCAGTGTGGCAGCAAAACAGGACCATACAACTTTCAAGAAGCCTCCTAAATTGTTTAATATCTTTTGCTTGAATTTCACTTTACTGATGTTCATCTTAAGAATTCTGCTTTCCTTTTATTTGCAGTTGCCTGGTTTATCTTTGCCCATCTTTTCTTTTTTTTTTTTTAACATTTCTGAGTACATTTGTAAGATGTATGCTTCCTATAAATATCAACTTGGTTTTGTATTATATTTTCTGAATTTCATACTTACAGCAGTACCTCGGTTTTCGAACGTCTCCATTGATGAACATTTCGGTTTATGAACGCCGTAAATTTTATGGATCTATGGTATCATTAGATAGTAAAATTCATGCTAAATTTCCAGTTTTAGGGGTTGATTTTAAAGGTCTGGAATGGATTAATCCATTTTGCGTTACTTTCTATGGGGAAACTGTGCCTCGGTTTTCGAACGTTTCAGAACTCAAACGGTCTTCCAGAACAGATTATGTTCGAAAACCAAGGTACCACTGTACTTTGTTTTCTATCTTTCTGTGTGTGTGTGTGTGTGTGTGTGCGTGTGTGTGTGTGTGTGTTTCCCTCTCTGGTAATGGTCTGTTTTAACTCTTCCAGCCAGTGGTTTCCTATACAACCTTAAATAACACGAGTAGGAATTCTCTATTGCTTGATTTAGCAACTTTAGATGAGATCTGTTTACTCTCCTGATTATGACAAATAAGGACATTAGTATAACTACAATTCTTTCCATTTCTTTTCTTTTATCCCCCCTTCCAATGGTTGTAAAAACAGCCAAGCTTACTATATTCTGATTCTGTCCTATTAACTGTAATTCCTACTATTTAGTCTTAATTCTGGTTTTAGATTTAAATAGGCGCTATGTTTATAACCAGTTCTTTTATACCACACACTTTCTCTGTTCCTAGATTCTTACTTTGATTATCATTTTATTTTGTCCTAATTTGATTTTTGAAAAATGGCTCAGGAGTACTTATTTTATGAAGAACGAAAATCTAGGTAAAAAACAATTTACCTGGATATAAAATCCTCACATCAGACATCCTTTCCCTTAATTCTCTATAAATATTAAACCACTGTTCTCTGGTTTCTATTGTGGACACGGAGACATACGAGGCCAGTCTGAATTTCTCCCCTGTGTAAGTGGCTTTACTGTTTACTTAATTTATAATTATCATCATCACCATCATTATCGCTGCTGGTGCTGTTATTATTGTCTAGATGCCAAGAGGGTTCTTTCTTATCCTCAAAATTCAGTGATTCGTCACATATGTCATAGTGTCTTGATTATTCTGGGGCTGGTTTTCTAATCATGGCATGTTCTTTAAACTGAAGGTTCAGGGCCTCCTTTAATTCAAAACGATTTTCCCTTTGAGCCTTCCTCTTTGTTTCTTGTTCTCTTGTTCCTGCAGGTGCACATCTGGGGTCTCTCTAACCTCCTGGTTCTTCTCCATTTGATTTGGGATGGTTTTCTTAGGCCCATCCTCCAAATGCCCAGCTCATTTCTGGAATGTCTCTTTCTACTTCCTGCTACTTCTAATATAACTTTTATTTCTGAAATTATTTTATTTGTCTTTAAGCTTCTTTCTTGAGCTCTGCCAGCCTGATTTTCATACTCTTTGGGATACTATGTTTTTGTGGCATGATGTGTCTTGTCTTTGAGCTTTTTCACAAAAGATTCAGGTAGTCTTCCATTTCTTTGAGGCCTTAGGGAAGTATCTATCGGGAATGTTCTTTAATTTACTGGAGCAATTCTTTATCAGGTATGTGTTTCCCATGTACCTTTGCCTCTATTTTCCCTTCTCTTTATCCTTTTCCCGTCCCCTTTTTGATCACCCACAGAGAGGTCCCACTTGGACTCTTTCTGTTGATTAATTATCTTTGAATGAGGCAGATTTCTTGGCCCTACCATTTGCTTAAAAATAGTGTGGAGGGCGAAGGGAATGAGAGGGCACTTGGTAGACCCATTTGGATATTTACCCTGAAACACTATCTCACCAAACACTACTCTGCACTCTGCCCAGGGACACATTAGGGTTAGCATCAGGGTCAGGGTTAAGGTTACGGTCAGGCTCAGGGTTAGGGTCATGGTCAGGGTTAAGTTTAAGGTTAGGGTCAGGGTTTTGGGGTAGAGCATCCTCCACTCTGAGGCTTACAGGTTAGGCAGGTCACCATGACTAAAAATGAAGATCAGGTCATTTACAGTCTCTCTCAACTGGTTCAAGGCATGTTTCTCTTCTCTGCTCAGCAACCACCACGCAGAATGCCACTTCCCTTCCCTCCTCCATTCTACCTCCCCTTCCTGTTCCTGTGAATGAGGGGACTGTGGCAGAAAGCAAAGATGGCACCACTGTGTGGCTCCTCCTTCAATGCTGCCTCCCCAGGGATCTCAGCTCAAAAGTGACCTCCGCGGGAATGCTCCCTCTTTCTCTTGTGGCCTGCTCCACGCCCTAGTCCTCCAGCAAAGAAGTCTGGGCTGGCATTTCAGGACTGTATGATTTACTTTGAGAGCACTCTGAACCTTGCTAAAGCCATGCAGAAGCACGCGTTGTCTCTATGGCCCCTCACCCTGGACGACGTTTCTTAGTCTTTGAGTTGGTTATCTGCCCTTTCCTGGTTTTATGAAAGATGAACTTACTGCTCTATTTTTTCATATTGTGTTAGCTGGGTTTCAGAAAGGAGAATAAATGATAAATTCCTTTACTCTCTCATCTTTTACCGTAAATTCCTTTAGACTGATTCTCATTTCCTTTCAGAAGTGCTCCATCCTGGAAGATTATTAAGCTGTTGGGTATTTTGAGTGCTAAATGGCTTTGAAGAGTTTGCTGTTAGGTCTTATATTGGAGCCATGGACGGCTTCATTTTATTCTAAATACTTGGCTTCTACTGAAATGTGAAAGAGTCTTTCTTCATAGGGGCTAAACAAGTGGCAAGTGATGTTGGATGGCTGAGGCATTTCTCTTGCTCTTCCCTGAACCCCATATACTTCTGTGATACTACACTGGGTCATAACAATGATTAGAATGTATTCACCAAAGGGGCTAAACCAAGACACAACTACATAAATACCTCATTGGAAGACGGCTCCCGAATTTCCAATTTCAACCATCACCAATGTAGCGGGTTTAAGGGGTTCATGGGCTTTCATTAAATTTTAGGTGTCAGGGCACTGGCAAAGTTCTTTATATTGTTGTTATAATAACATAAAGTTATTTAGAATGTTCTTTTCAGAGCATTAACGTGCAGGATCAGCAATATCTTTAAGGTTGGAATTTCAAACAGGTGCCCTGAGCACAGCAGGGAAGAGAGAAGAAAGAAGAGAATGGGGCAAGGATTGGGAGGGGACCAGGGAAGGAAGAAGAAATGCAGTAAGAGAAAGGCAGGGGAGTAACACAGAATGACATGGAGTGACCAGGGTGGCTGGCCGCCCACAGGAACATCGGTGCCAGAGGTTGTGGGAGCCTGATTGTAAATTTCTAAATGCTGATTAAATGTGTATTAGAACACAAGGTCCTTGACTTGTCGTCTTCCATCTGCCCTATCCAAAAGGACCTAACTCTAGACCTGGTGGGATTTGAATAATAAAGATTCCCCACAACAAGGTGTGGGCTTCTTCCTGGGGCATTTGGAGTTACTGAAGGCCAAGGACATAGCACCAGTGCTAATGACAATAACGATTACCACCTGTACCGTGTTTCCCTGAAAATAAGACCTAGCCGGACAATCAGCTCTAATGCATCTTTTGGAGCAAAAATTAATATAAGACTCAGTCTTATATTGTATTATATTATGTTGTATTATATTATAATAAAATAAGACCAGGTCTTATATTAATTTTTGCTCCAAAAGATGCATTAGAGCTGATTGTCCGGCTAGGTCTTATTTTCGGGGAAACATGGTAGGTGATAAAGACGCTGGGGGCACTACTGACGGACAGCCGTTACTAAGGAGTCCACTGTGGGGCCATCTGCCTGGGAATCATAGGGTCACCCCAGAAGTTCTGATTTAGTAAGTTGGGCTGGATCAAGGGATTTACGTTCCTAAAAATCTCCCCAAACAATTCTTATGCCTTCTCATGTTGGAGAACCACTGGTCTAGGGAGTCCTAAAACTCTAATAATATATGGCTGATGGCTCTTATTTCATGTTCAACTATCTGAGAAGACAGGCTATCAAATCTGGCAGAGGCCCAGCCAAGGGGCTCTCAGTGCACCCCAGCTGTAGGAAGTCGACGCTAAGCACTGAGAGAACAGGCCTCCGTCATCCTTAGGCAGGGCTTCGTGTACCCTGACAATCACCAACAATCGGCTGAACTCACATTTAAAACTCACTCATCATTTCCAAGCCTTGAGCATTAAATGCCAGGTATAATCAATGTATTCCCTCAAGCTGCTTTCACTTAACTTTTCTTTCGGCTGTGGGAGCAAGACTTGAAAAGAAGCAGTAAGGGGGGAGGGACAGGACTCATGTTCCCAGACGTTAAGAATATCTGAAGGTACCTGAGAATACCCACGTATCTGAAACCTGGGCTCTGGCTGCCTCAAATAGAAACAAGCTAGAGTTTTAACCACATTTTAGATTGTTTCATTGTCTGGCCAAGACACAAGTCAAAACAAAATAAAACAAAGCTCCATTCATGTATTCAGCTCATGGGGCAGGAAGAAAAACAAACCTTAATAATATGGAGCTTGGGTAAGAGGTTACAGTCGGCGAGGGTGAGTTCGTCTCCATCCAGGAACTTCCTTCCAGAAACAGCAACTTCCTCTGCACTGTAGGCACCAATTTCATCGGGCAGAGGGCTATTTAAGTAATTATCCAGCTTCTTCAGGGCCTTTAGCAGGTTCTTTTCGTAAACTAGAACAGGAAGGCAGACAATGACTAAGATAAGCCGTGAGTTCGTTGTCACCTTTCTCTGGAGACAAGGAAGGAGGCTGACTGGTCTCACTCCTCCCTGGAAAATAATTCTATTGTCTACACAACACCGCTACTTCTTGAATTCATTCATTTCTTCCAAAATGTTTACGGGAACCCTATCACGAAGTAGGATTCCCATGATGCAACTGGGAATGCCTGGTGGTAATTATTTCCCTCCCCAAAAAATATCATGTTCTGGGCTTCCAACCTCTAGAAGAAGCCCTTAATCTGAAATCCATGTGCTTAGTCAAATTTGGAGGTACGTTTACCTTATTTCTAGACACAGGTCCCACCCCTCTGTAAAATGGGGCAGAATTCCCAAGACCTCATAAGACGCCACAGCAGAAGCCAAGTATACGGCCATGTTGAGAACTCACTCTCGTTTGCATCCTTCTTGGTGTTTTTTATAAACGCTGAGAATTTGGCAAACACATCATTTCCTGCAAAGTTAGATTCAGGGTGTTGGGTCCCCAGCTTAGGGTACCTTAAAAAATTGAAAAGTAGAATATCACAGATAAGCAATGTTTGAGTTGGGATGATACAATGTTGGGGGAGGAGGGCAGGGGGATATAAAAATGAAAACTTCCCCTTCAATGTTTTCCTAATCTTTTTATCTTCAATGCTCGGAGCCACGCAGTCTGAGGGTAAGCTTTAGACTGACTGTTCTCATCCTGGGACCCAGGGCCCACCTGGCCTCTCCGGTCTTAGTTCCCTCCCTACTAAAATGAAGGTGTGGACTAGAAAGTCCCCTTCCAAGTCCAGTACTGCATGACGTTGCGTGCCGACATGCTCTCCTTCCCTTCCAGCAGTGTACCTAAGGCATGGCCAACCCACGTGACATCAACCAACCTCCTCCCCCACTTCCTGCTATCAAACCCTACTTGCCAAAATGCAGATACAGAGCAAAGAAACCCAGGCCACCTTCACTCCAGGTTTCTAACCTTGCCCTGTGTTTTCTGTGGCACACCACGGGTACAGTTAGGAAGTAAGTACCTCGGCCACAGGAAACCAAACACACGAAGTCTATTGCTGGGGGTAAGTGACAACCAGGTTGTGACACTGGTTTTAGGAGGCCTACCTCGGGGGAGCTAATTTCTCCTCTAAGAACTCCTCCATCTTGTTCACGTCCGTCTTGACTTCACCATCAAACGTCATAAAAGGAGGGTTCGTTCCGGGAGCCAGGTTCTGTAGGTCCGCGGGTTTCCTGGGTGGGATGGAATGGCAGTGTTTGTAGGCCAGTGTGCGACTCATTTCCAAGGCTTAGCCATGTCCTCCCCAATTTAAGAGAAACAGCCCTCGAGGATTTCAAAGGAAATTGTGTGTTTACAAAATGGCTTACTGGCAGTGAAGTGTGGCCCCTTCTCTGGATATGGAGGTGAAAAAGTTACCTCTCCCCAGTGTTATCAGCCAGGAGCGCTGCTCAGACAGGCTTTTGAGAGGTTCACAGCTGACCGGTAACTGGGAAAGCAGGTTCCTCTGGCGCCCCCAACTCCTACTCCTCCCTGATTATGTCTGATCCGATCCTGTAATTACTGCTTAGCCCACACTTGGCTTCAATTCAGGGTCCTGACCAAGGACGGACAGGCCTGTGATAACACCATGGGTCTTAGGGGAGTGTGTGTGTGTGTGTGTGTGTGTGTGTGTGTGAAGTTAGGTAGTTATTTCAATAATGCAGAAACCTCACCTTACCTTTTCAGGTCCACTGTTGTGACATTAAATATAACACCCTTTAGCCAAAGAATCATAAAGAGACGCTGAGAAAAGGGGCAATTTCCAATGCTCTCCCCATCACAACCAGCCTACAAACGGAAAAAAGAAATCTTTATTGGAGCCAGTCTCACAATTATAAGTGCCAGATTCCACAACACACGTGCACAAAATCATTACAAATTTTCGTTCATGGTCATGAGACTGTAAATATCCTTCTGAGGCCATTTCACTCAGCCTCTGTGCCAAGGTGGGAGAGGGGCGGGGGAAGGAGAGGACACAGGCACAGTGCACCCAGCATTTTCTTTCTTTCTTCCCACTACCTCACCACTTCCTGCCACGCTGGGCCTCTGAGTAGCAGTGCACAGAGGGAAAGAGTGGTAAGAGGGAACTCCCTTTGTCACCGAAGGCAAAGAAGAAAGATATGCTCTCACCCCCTCCTCTGTCTCTTGGTCCTTTCCAGAAGCAACGCACCTCTCTTTTCAGGCTGATCATGGTTAACACCAGATCAGCCGACTCTCCCTTCCAGACACCATCCCCAATAGTCTCTGCTATGCTCAGCTACAGAAGGAGAGAATGGGATAATATGTGCTCTGCGATCCCTGGACACTGTAAAAGTCTTATGACCCCGCCTCTGATTCATGGGGTGGCAGAGAGATGGGGAGCAATTGTACTTAGAAGGTAGACTATTACCCAGCTGGCGTCGAGAGTGGAAGGATATGAAATGGTTCCTCTCTGATGACCCAAAACAGGTCACATCCACACACCCATTCCCCAAACAAAAGCAGAGAACAAATGAACGTATGTCCTCCGGCAAAGGAGAGAGGCAGGTGTTAGAGAAGAGAGGGGAGACGGAGGGCTTCCCGAGCCCTGGGAAATGGGGTGGTGTTACCAAGGCTAACAAAAGAAGTTTCGAAACTCTTCCTTCTCGTCCCATCTTTCTCACTCCACACATCTCTGATGAGGTTATCGTCTTAGCAAAGTGCTGCTGGAAAAGCACAGAGGTGACTCAGGCATGCTCCTCACATCCCCAGACTTCACTGACACAAACACAGCCATACGTACTCCATGAAGTCCAGTTCTGCTAAAAGAAAGTTGAGAGTAAAACACTGTATCTAGAACCTGAGGAACAGAAAGGCACGAGGCAGAAAGTGAGCGACTGTTTTGGAAATTGAAAACAAATAGCCTCAAGAAAACTGAACAATGCAAGGTGTACTTAACAGATGTTAGCGTTAAGCCACCCAGAGAGGCTATTTGTGACAAGAGGTCTCTATAAATTAAGAGGACCAGAGACACACAACTGGATTTTAAAAAGCCTCTTCACACAAGGCGAAATCCAAATAAGCACATGGAAAGGTTCTTAACATTACTAGCCAGCAGGGCAATGTACATTAAACCCACAGAGATACCACTACACACCTACCAGGGTGGCTACAATGAAAAGGTCTGACCATGCCACGTGTGGACAAGAATACAGAGCAACCGAATGTGCATTCATTGCTGGTGACAGTGTGAAGAGGCACAAGTGCCCTGGGAAACTTCAGCAGTTATCTACCAAAAGTTAAAAATACGCACTTAACGGATGACACAGCAATCCCCCTCCCAACAGAAATGAGCACAAAAGACACATATAGAAATGTTCTTAGTAGCTTTAGTAAAACAGCACAAACCTGGAAACCACCCAGTTACCATCAAGAGTAGACTGAATAAGTTGTAATATATTCCTACGGTAGGACACTGCCCCGCAATGGAAAAGAATTGGCTATTGCACAAGCAACGGTGTGGATGGATCTCATGTACATAATGTTGAGAGAAGAAACCAGACTCGAAAGAGTCCTGTATAATTCAACGTAGGTGAAGTTCAAGCACAGGCAAACTTCCCAGAGTGTTGAAAGGCAGACTAGCAGGTGCCCTGGAAGCTGGGTATTGTCTGGGAAGGGTGAGAGGGGGCCTCCTGGGTGGCAGGAGTGTCCTGGATCTTGGTCTTGATGGTGGCTACACAGGTATAGTCAACTGACAAAGTCTTAAGGTTTAGGGACTTTACTGCATGTTTTACTTCAATACAAAAGAAAAGAAAGTAAAAAATATTAATTAAAAAATAATACGGAGAGTCGGATTCAGTAGGTCTGGCATGGGGCCCAGGAATCTGAATAAGCTCCCAGAAGCTGATGTGAGGCTGGCGGTCAGGAAGCCATGAAGATAATGGGCGGGCTTATTACCCATAAAGAGGAACCAATCCACCGGGATAACTGCATTCAGAGTCCCCGGAGCCCTGGGTGCTTGCTCCACACCCTTCCAACCCCTCTGGTTCTCCCTTTCTCCCTCCAGCATTTAGTCTTCTGTCCACTTAGTAAAGGGGAGGAGCTGAGAATTTCCCAGCTGGAATCTGTGAAGTTGCTGGCAGCCTGAAGGGTGGGGAGGTGGAGAGTCAGGACCCAAGCGTCCAGGTAGTTGTTACAACTCCCTCCCCTGAAACAGCGCCCCCCTCGGCCACCTGAGTCCCACCCCCTCGTGGCCAAGTTGAAGGCTGCCTATGTCCTGATCAGTCTGTCCCAGAGCAAAACGCAGCTCAGACCTGAGTCTGTAAAACTCCCAGCAGCCTGCTGCTTGGGCTCCTTCTTAAATCGGGCTGCTTTCTTCCCCACTGCAGGTTGGGGCAGAGTCAAGCCAAGGAAAGAGGATAGGGAGATGAGCGCAGGGACACAAAGCCACATACTTTGGCCAGTGCTGACTTGTTCCGCAGCTATTCAACCTCTCATTTTTATAGTAGTTACTCTGAGCACAGTAACGTCCAAGATGAGTTCTGCCGAGGGTGGGGGCCGTTGTTTTCTTTCTCTTCCTGCCTTGTCTGTGCAACCTTGGGAATCCAGTGATAACGCATCTTGAATGTCAAAGCCCCGCTGAGCTTGTGGCTGCTTTGTCATCTCTGACCTGATAAGAGGCTGGATGTGCAGGACAGGATGGGCCTCCCTGCAGCAAACCACGTTCTGCTACTGGGTCTGGAGAAGAACTACATTGCGTAGGCCTGTTCCCCCTGCTCTATCTCTTTAATAGTCTCAAGCCCGTGTGTTCCCTTGAAATTGTTCTTCTCGCCATTTCCTGAATCCTGGCCGCTATGTCTTTAGGACAAGTAAAGGGGGTAGGAGCAATACATTTGGGGGGGAAAGAAAAAAGAAGAAAGAAAACCTGCCTTTGTCATCTGACTCTGTAAAAACTTGGAATTCTTAACAAGCTCCTTCCCAGAACTGCAACTGTGACCAAACATGTGTCCAGAAGGTAGGACGATGGCCTTGTATGGCCACTGCACCCACAGCTTCGATGACAGTGACGAAAGCTGTGATTGTACATGTCCCCTTCCCCCCATGGCCTTAAAACGAAATTGCTCCAACCCAGCACGGCTGGTGGAATGAAGGCTGAGAGGCGCTTTAGAAGAATTAGCCAGCTGCCACGATTGCCAATAAAACAGGATTTACATACCCCGTGTTGCCTCATCTTAAATTGCTCTAAAAAATTTTTTCTGTCTCGTCTGTTGTAAATGAGGGAGTTACGGGAACATGGTGGGAGTGACGAGGACGCCTTGCTGCCTAATTTTGTTTCTTTAATGTGCTTCAGTGCTAGGATGTGCCAGCAGAAAGAAAGGCAGAGATATGCCATCTGCAAAGCCCACTGTTGAGCAATACTGGGAGAGAGTGGACATGTTGGTCACATTTATCAACCGGACAAAACGATGGGCTCAAGATGTACCTATTAGGAGTGACACCGCCGCCATAGTTGGAACATTTGATCGCATAGTTTTATTTTCCATTGCTGATAATGCTGTCGGGCTAATTACACTATGGGCTCACATTTCTCACAGAATTCTCAGCCTACGGGGGAAATTTTGTATGTATACATTTCTGATAAAATCAAATTAAGCAGTTTGAGAGATCAGAGTGTCTTTTGTTTCCAGTGAAGACCCAGGCACTTGGAGAACCCACGATTGTATGTCTGCCTTTCAAATTCAACTGTTTTGAGTGCCGACGATGGTAATTCTCAAAAGAAAAACACGGATGCCTCTGACATGTTCCGAAAAATTCTGTGTGCAACTGAGACCAGCTGCAGCATTCGAGATCAGTGGTAATTCTGCTGGGTCCCGGCCTGCGCCCACCTCCGCATCACAGATGTAAGGGTCCAAAGGTCACAACAAAGGTCAGAAAGCCCTCTTCATCACCGGCCCTCTTCAATTTAGAGCCTTTCCCACCTACTCTTTGCCCACTTAATTCCATTCAGAATTTGTGGGGAAATTTTTTTTTTTTTTTTTTTTTTTTTTTTCTTCTCAGTGCTTTTCACTTCAGGCAAATGAGCTCTCCAAATGCTGGGCTGGAGTTACAAGTAAGGGGTACCACCCACTCCCCCACCTTCACTAAATGACTCCCGTCCAGCCACTGCCTTTGAAGGATGAGACAGACCCCTGGCATCCTAGTCTAGACTTGACAACTGGATGATGAGCCCTCAAATACTCTTGGTGGCTCCTTGGCACTTCACCCTCTCCTTCCCGCCACAGCAGGTCACTCACTCACCACCTTGATTCCTCACCTTCTTGGTTCTACCTTCTTTCTAGAAAATTCTATGTAAGTCTAAATGGTAAACATTCTGTAAAGTAAGCATTTTTCCTTACTTTACTCAAATGTAGTGAAAAACAATTTGGCAGGGGGTGGGGAGGGGGGAGAGAAAATAAGGAAGAGGCAATACATTAGTAATATTCTAATGATCCCTTTTCTGATAACTGGTTTTCAGCCAAGGAGATACAAAGGGTCTCCTGTGTGCAGGGAAGTGTTCCAGGTCCTGTGGGAGACCGGGATCCCTCCCGGTCCCAAACTGGGGACAAACAGTTTGGGTGTGTCCATCACAGGGACACGAAGAAAATCAGGGAGTGAAGATGGCGCACTCTGTTTCCAACGTTCCAGAGGGACCAAAGCTGAATAGAAACAGTAGCTGACCAGAGGAGGCAGGGGTCAGACACAGATTTTGATGTGGGAGGCCTTGGACAGCCACCAGAATGAGTTCTCCACTGAGAAGAACAATGTGGCCAAGAGGACCAGCCAGGACTCTCCTCTGCTGGCCGCTTGCCCAGGGGAGGGGAAAGCTGAACACAGCACGGCCAGAGAGAAAGTTCAAGACAGCTGGATGGGAGATGATGCCCTCCGAGTCCCTGAATTCTTTCTGCATCCTTTGCTGACAGCACGATGGCCTCACACACTTTGGGAACTGGCGATCGGACCTACAGCGTGTGGCCAGGCACAATGATTCTAGCCTTCTAACCGAACAGTCGGACTTCTCCACGTTCCTGGGCTCCCTTCCCTCGGCACCTGGAGTGTTACTGCACAAACAACTGATGCTAGTATTTGATGAACACCTTTTGTGGTGTGTGAGGATCTAGGGGTCATCAGTCATCAGCACGCAGCACGCGGAATAGCTGGCGTTTGTGACAGAGAAATGTGGGAGCAGTGACAGCCCACCACCCTGCCCAGCCTTCACCCAGTGTCTCTGACTCAAGGTCTGCCATCGGGAGCACAATGGAGCAGGTCGGGCTAGGGAAATTGTCCCAGCCCAGCAAGCAGGCCTTGTGGGATGGATCAGGGGCATTCTTACTGGGTCTTTTCTTACTCCCAGGCAGAAGCAGGTGGGAGAGTTGGGATCTCTCTAACCCTCGAAAGGGCTGTGTCTGGAGTCAGGGTACCTGGGTGGCTCCCACAGGCCCTGGCAGAGTTCCTAGCACACAGTAAACACTCAAAAAATGACTGGGGGCTTGAATCCAATGGCTCCCATGTGAAAGAAGCCCAGTGCCTCACAGCCCCTCCCTGCTATTCCTTTTCTGGGCCAATGTCCATAAACCTTTCCCTTTCAGAAGCAAACAGATTCTCACTGCGAAGAGGTCAGCCATAGAGAATGGCATTGAATGGGAGAGGAGAGAATCGATGGTGGAGGAGATAGAGGGCGACGGAGAGGGAGACAGGGTGCAGAGGGGCAGCAAAGTCTTCCCCAAGCCTCTTGGTCCAAGGGTTTGACTTAGAATGCAGTCTTTTAATAGATCTGTGACTTCCTGCTTTTGAATAATTCCGTGAGTTAAGAAAATGTATCATTCTTTCCATTTGCCTGATAAGTTGCAGTTTCCATTCCTCAGTAGCATCATGTCTCCCTGAGGCATCTCGGTCACGGGGAGTGGGTGCAGCCTGGAGCCAGGCAGAGCTGGTGGGGGGAACACTCGCCCCACTACTTCCTAATTGTGTGGCCTGGAGCATTTCATTTGCTTTGCCTGAGCCTCAGTTTCTCCATTTTAAAAACAGGGTTAAAGATACCAATGCCTTGCAGGACTTTGTGTGATATACTCGAGTCTCCTGGGCACCCAATAAAAGCAGCTATTATTCTCATTATCATCATCAACAGTACTCTTCCAAAACTGCATGCACCAGAACAGGCAATTATGGAATTTAGGGTACTTTTTAACAAGGCTCAATTAGTCTGATTTTCGTGCCAAACCGTATAGTCCTTAAAGAACCACTGATTTTTTTTCCCCCCGAAAGTAACGCCTCCGATATCTATTCCAAGTGAAAATTAACACTGAAGTCATTTTCTTAATTGCAAAAGCAAACAGATCTTCAGCCAGGAGGCAAAACGGCAGGGCCCTGGCCTGGCTTTGGCATCTGGGAGTTACACCAATCTCCAGCTGAAAGGTCCAGAGGACAGAAGAGCTGTGAGCACCTGACTGATGGCAGGCTAAGCCCAAGGGAACTGCCTCCTTCTCAAGAAATGACTCCAAAGTCTTCTGCTTGTAACAGTTAAAAGGCTGACCTCCTTTCTGACTTTCGCAGTTGGCACTGAGAGAGCCTAAGCAGACACGGGCTGTCTCCTGTTCCCCATCACCTGGGGAAGAGAGAATTCCATGCAATGGGAAAAAAAGGCAACAAGTCCCCATCGAGATTTGAAGCTCAACATGCTGGAATTATAGATCCACATGAAGAAAGGTTATTCTAACAAAGTGGGGGAGAAACAACCTTGCTCACCCCTCCCTTGTCCAACAAGAATGCTTTGGAAGGAAATGCCCTCCTCCAAAATCAATGATTTCAAAGGTGATTTTTTCAAAACTGGTAACAGCAAACACTCATTGCTCTGATTTCAAGAATGGTTCCAAACAATGATGGATGTTATGGCATTCCGTCCTGTCAAACTCCTATAAGATGTCCTCGTGTTAGTCCCATTTTGCAGGTGACGAATCTGAGGCACAGAGAGACTACGTAACCTGTCCGAAGACGTCAACAGAATTAGATGAATAAAGATGTCTCGTGTGCTCCCAAACGGGATCCAGTTAAAGGTTCCAACTTCTTTCCAGGTTTTCAAGATGGAAATCAGACTCTTTCCCTTCCTTTTACCTGAACGTCAGTCTGAACTTCAGTCTGTCCTGCAGCACCGCCTGTCCTCCTTTGAAATCACTCCTGCCCAGGTCTCAGAGCCTCCCACTGACATTCCCGCAGCAGCCTCCTGCTGGGTCTCTGTCCTGGATTTCTAACCCCTCTTATCTTCCCTGTAAGCTGCAGAAGGTGCACCCGGATAAAATGCCATTTTCCTTAGGTCATTCTGCTGGATGCTATTCAAGTGCAAATTCAAATTATCACATTGTCAAGCAGTGTGACCAGGGCAAAGTACCCAACCTTCCACTACAGCCCTTTCCTCATTTACAAAGTAAGGATAACAAGGTATCCCTCAGGGTTGGGTGAGAATTAATTAGACGTCACGTGGAAATCACAGAGAATGATGCCTGACACCCAGAAACAAATGTTCAATGATCTCTCTCCTTCATTCCCTCTCCTTTGCCCTCCCTCCCCGTTCCCTTCCTCCCTTCTTCCTCCTTCCCTCATCTGTCCCGTTAGCCCTTAGGCTGTCTTTCCCTCTTTCCTTCCTTCCCTCCTTCCTTTCCTTTCCACTTTCCAATATACGCCTGTCAAGCCAGTTACTCTCCTCAAATGTTGTCCCCTTTCAGGCCAACTGCCTTAATTATCCCATGTCACCTTCCTGAAATACCTCTTGGCCACCCTGCCGCCATCTTACTTCAGGTCTGGTAGGTAAGTTCTCCCACTCTTGACCCCTTTCTATGACTCTCTGATTGGCTTTACTTTCTCCTTTTTTCTGAAGCCTGCTTGCAATCTAGTCAGCTCTGCCTGGGTTAGCACCAAATTGTTTACTAATTATTTCCTGTTGGTTACATGCCTTCAGGGTGGACCTCTGCACAGAACGGGTGATGAACTGTTCCCTTGAGTGCTGTGACGTGCTCATTTTCTTCCTACTCCCCTGACAGTGCCCACAGCACAGGGCCAGGCCCACGGAAGTCATTCCATAAAAACTCACATCATGGGGCAAATAGCGTTCCTTTAAAAACAACAAAACGACACCTCCTCCCTCAGGAGAACCTGGCAGGCCCAACAGTGCTGCCACCTTGACCTGTGCCCAAGTCTCTCCCCAGCCTGCCTGTCTTGGGGCTTCTTTCCCACCCACCCAAAATGACAAGCTCTGGGTGACCTGGTCGGCCAGGCCTGTCCTGATTTTAAACCTGGAAATCTGCATCACCCTGCCCCAAGTCCCAGGTGAGCTGGGACCGTGGGTCACCCCATCATCCGCCCACATGACAGCCTCAGTTTTTGAAGAGGGGGACATATTATAAAGTCCTCACAGGTTCCCTGGAAGCAAAGCTTTGCTGCTCCCCCACCAGCTCATCCGCACAGATGAGTCCATTGGTCAATCAGATGAAATCGCTGCTACCTTGGAAGCTGAGGACATGGAACCGTGAGCTCCCTGGGAGAAGGGACAGATAGACAGGGGCTGAGCCTGTGGGGTTGGGGAAGGAGGTGGGAGTTTAAGACAAGCCTGGCAGACTCCCTAAGTTATTAGAACAAGGTCACATAGGAGCATCCATTCTCCTCCTGGCTGTCGGGTCACCTTCAGGAAAGAGAAGCAGTTAAACTCGGTGGTGCAGTTCAGGTGGCAAATATTCCAGAATGGTTCATCTCGGGGTGTGACAGACACCCCGGAGCAAAGGGCACTATACAAATGGGCCAGAAAACAGGACCTCCTCATTTTTAAGTCCCTAAATCGCTCTCCAAAAAGGGCACAATTTCTCTTCGATACTTTATATTTCTCCTTGGATTAAAAAGAAGAGCAAGAAACTCTGTACCAACTCAAACAGGAAAACCTTCCAGGGGTCCCCTAAGTTAGTAGCAGCTGAGGAGACACCCTGGCACACTTGAGTGTCTGCCTCCTGGGAATTTAGGATCAAAAGATCAGTATCGATTAGTGTTAGCTTGGAATTTAGCTCCCACCTTTCATTGAAAAAAGAAGACACATCTTCTCAAAGATGCATCTTCTCAAAATAATTCACCCAAAGTCTTAAGATCACAGATTCCATTTCTGTCTTTTATAAATGTGATTATGAACAAAATGGCCATTTTGAAGTAACAATGATGATGATAATGATGATAGCAACTACCACTTACATAGCATTTACTTTCTACTACTCACTGTTCTAACCACTTTCTATTAACTCGATTCTGACAACAGCCCTATTCAATGCAGGAACTATTACTAATCTTCATTTATAAGTGAGAAAACAAAGACACAGAGAGTTAGAGTAACTTGCCCAAGGTTACCCAGCAGGGTTTGAACTTAGGAGTCAACTAGCATCCATGCTTTTCACCCTACTCCTGAACTGGCCTATGTCCAAATGGAGGGAACTCTGGCTCCAGCAGGGCCCCTCCTCAGAAGAAATGGTTGTCTGTTGGTTTTACTCCACCTCTTTCTAGTAAGGATTGGAGGTGGCTTGCAGGAATCCACAGTAATAGGAAAAAACATATTAGAAGCATATGAAAGCAATGGTTGGGACAAAAAATGGATTTTGGCTGGGCTATCAAAAATGCATACCCTAGATCCAAGATGGCGGAGTAGATAAACACTGTGCCTGTGTCCTTCTGTGAACACATTAAAATTACAACTAAATTGCAGAACAATCAATCTGGAGAACCATCTGGCTGAACAGAAGCTTTATAACTAAGGATATAAAGAAGGCACGCCATGACTGGTAGGAGGGGCGGAGAAGTGAAATGGGTCCCAAACCTCTGTGTGGCGGTTGAGAATGAGAAGGGATAACTCAGCCTCAGAGGTTCCCCCTGGAGGAGTGAGGGACCCCCGTCCCCTACACCAGGCTCCCCAGCCCAAGTACTGGCACTGGGAAGAGAAGCCCCCACAATATCTGGCTGTGAAAAACAGTGGGGATTCCGACCATCCAGGTGGGACTGAAAGCTGCAGGGAAATCCAGGCATCCTCTTAAAGGGCCCACGTACAGACTCACTCACTCGCAGGCACTCACCTTGGGCCCCAGCAGAGGAATGGTGACTCAGGGGGCCTCAGAGATATATGGGGGGGGGGGGGCAGACTGAGGTGTGTAGCTTCAGGGGGAGGACTAAAGGGCAGTCAACATTTTCCCTGTGCGGTGCCCCTCCCATGCAGCCAGCAGGCAGGCACCATCTTTCTGTGTTGAGCCCACCCCCACACAGCTAAATTTGAATCTGACTGGCCTGGTGAGCTCTGCTGGGACCCCACCCCACCCAACTCCTCCGACATCAGAGGTACTTTCTTGTGAGCAGCCAGCCCCTCCCCATTGCACTCTTTCTTGGAAAACTATCAGAGTCCACAAGCCCCAGGTATGTGGTGACTGTCCTCGGTGTGCTCTGAGACTTCTGCTGAGTAGCTCCAGGCTCTGCACTGACACCAAACCAGAGTCTACATTTACCCTGTGACCACAACCCTTCTCACTCTAGTGACTCCCTGAGGCCCTATTTCACCCAACTCACGTACCACAGGAGGTTTTTTCAGTGGCTGAAACTTAAGGGAGTCAGCAGGTGGCAGCAGGCCTCTGAATGTCCTGGCTTTTTGCGGAACTAGCCCAGGCCTGGTACTGGTGGCAGCCATCCTCGGTTTGCAATGTAGCCTATCCTGCGTGCCTCCAACTTTAGCACAGGCAGCAAACAACCACAGATTACTCTGTAGCTCCTACCAGGTAGTCCCTGGCTGGTCACAGGCAGTGGGTGACCTGGGCCTGCACCAGAGCCCCCCCCTTCCGCCCCAAGAGGCCCCAGAACCAACATACTTGGTGGTTGGCTTCAGACCACAGCAAAGCACCTCCCAATTAGCCTCACAAGTGGCACACACAAAGGGTGGTCTCAACAGGCACTAGAGCCCACTGGGGAGAATTCCACTTAGTGAGGTAAGCTCCCTACATAGCAGCTCATAAGCTGTGGATGTGGCCAAACCCCACAGCCAATCAGCCTAAGGGTCAATCCCACCCACTGACATGCCAATAGCAATCAAGGCTCAACTATAACAGAAGGTCACACACAACCCACATAGGGGACACTCCTGGAGCACACAGAGCAGGTGATCAAGGAGACTGTGCCAGGGCCCCACAGGGCACCTACTACATAAGGCCACCTGGCCAAGACTGGGAGACATAGCAGATCTACCTCATACATAGAAACAAACACAGAGAGGCAGCCAAAATGAGGAAACAAAGAAATACGTCCCAAATAAAAGAACAGCAGAAATATCCAGAAAAAGAATTAAATGAAATGGAAGCAAGCAACCTACCAGACAGAGTTCAAAACAATGGTTATAGGGATGTTCAAGGAACTTAGTGAGAACTTCAACAAAGAGATACCAAGCATAACAAAGGACATAGAAACCATAACAAGAACCAGTCAGAAGTGAAGAATACAATAACTGAAATGAAGAACACACTAGCAGGAATCACCAGCAGACTATATGAAGCAGAGGATTGAATCACTGATTTGGAAGACAAGGTAGCAGAAAACACTGAAACAAAACAGTAAAAAGAAAAAATCCAAAAAAATGAGGATAGCTTAAGAGACTCTAGGAGAACATTAAGTGTAACAACATTTGCATCATAGGGGCACCAGAAAGAGAAGAGAGAAAGCAAGAGATTGAGAACCTATTTGATGAAATAATGACTGAAAACTTTCTAACCTGGTAAAGGAAATAGACATACAAGCCCAGAAAGTGCAGAGAGTCCCAAACAAGATGAAACCAAACAGGCCCACACCAAGACAATTTATAATTAAAACGGCAAAGGTTAAAGACAAAGAGAGAATCCTAAAAGCAGCAAGAAAAAGGCAACTAGTAACTTATTAGTTGTAGCATAGTCCATGTTGTGTGGCCAAAAGACTTTGGGTCTGAAATTTTTTTTAAGGCATGTGATACCAAATGCCTGACCTTGGCCACGAATAGCTTTCAATAAAAGCACCCAGAGAGTGACAAGCACTAAGCAAGGCCATTTTCTGCTGTAGAAAAAAGTCTGCTTTTCAGACTTGCTCTTCTCATTTCAGACTCTAAGAAGGCATTGGTTAAGAGCCAGTAGGGCTATCTCAGAAGCAAGCAGCCAGGAAAATACCATCAGTTGACTTTCCAGGTAGGTCTACCACACCTCATTCTGGCCATGGCCTGGGGTGACAATGACAGAATGTGAAAGAACAAGCTCTAAGACTGTTTACTGGTGCAGAATAATGGCCCCTCAAAGATGTCCACATCCTAATACTCAGAACCTGTGAATATGTTACTTTACATGGCAAAAAAAAAAAAGGACTCTGCAATGGTGGTCAGTTTCTGGATTTGAGATTGGGAGGTAATCCTGGATTATCAAGTGGGCCCAGTCTGATCATCTACATCCTTAAAAATGAGAATCTTTTTCAGCTGTGATCAAAGAAGACTTGACTAGGGAACAATGGTCAGAGAGATGAACATTGCTGGCTTTGAAGATGGACAAAGGAGACATGAGCCAAGGAATGCAGGTGGCCTCTAGAAGCTGGAAAGGGAAAGGCATGGATTCTCCCCTAGAACCTCCAGAGAGAGATACAGGCCTGCTGACGTCTTAATCTTAGCTCACTGAGACCCTTGTCAAGCTTCTAACCAATAGAACTATAAGATAAGAAATTTGAGTTGTAAGCCACCAAGTTTGTGGTAATTCTCTAACTCTTTTGCTGTTGGCGCCCCTTAGTGGCCTTGGGATGCACATTCAGACTTACCACCTTCACTTTTACCACATCCATCTTTGATTAGGTTCTGCCATCTTTGATTAGGGTCTGTTGGCAAATGTCACAAGTTAATTTTTAGCCCCTATCAGAGGCTAAACCTCCCCAGTTTGCCCAGGACTCGGGTTTCCTGCAATCTAAGATTTTTATTTTAAAACTAGGCAAGTCCTGGAAAGAGTAGGGCATGTTGGTCTCCATACCCCTGACTCCCATGGGAACACCTCATGGGAAGACTACCAGAAGAGAGCAATGGCTTTGTATCCTAGACACTGCAATAATGAGGCCCCAAACACAATTGGAACTTGGACAGCATGCCTTTAAAAATGCATCTTGATTTGACATCAGCAGCAGAAGTGCATACTTTGCTCATGGTAGGAAAATAACAATTGAAGATTTGTAAATTACTTCTGGACTCTCACTGAAGAGCAATGGAGAGAAAAGGGAGGACGTATGGGGGTGGTGGGGCCAGAGCAGACCATGAAAAAGAAATTCTAATTATGTCTAAATGTGTTCAGATTCAACTTTCTCAATTTGTTCAGAGTTCTCTAGCTCTCTTGCAAGATTCTTTAGAAATATGTAGCTTCCTGAAAAATAAAAAAGATATAAGCTTTATTTCTATTTTCTTTGAAATATTTATAAGTTTTAAGGATGCCAAAGGCCTGAAACTATTTAACAAAGAAGAAAGTCTGGTACCTCCAAGACAATCAGGTAGGTTTCAATAACTAACTTGTGAAAGTTCTACGAGCGATGCTGTGGGTATTTCTGGTATTTCTATAGTACTTTTTATTCAGACTGAAACTAGTCAGTAAATCAGAAATATCTTAAAAGTTATTGAGGGAATTCTTATGAGATAGTGTGTAGGACCAGTGTGGATTTTAGAATGCTTTCCTTTTCATATTGAGAGATGGCAGAAATCAGAGGCTCTGTGGTTAACTTTTCAGGTAGAAGGCAGGGATCTCCTGTGTAGTATGATAGGTAAGATCTGGAAGAATCTGGAAGAAAAATGCCCATGAAAGCCTGAATCTCAGAGAACCACCTAGAAAAAAAGCCACAGTCTGTTAAGGACGTGGTGGTGGTACCTCTTGTCTTCCCTGGGGTCAGGCGAGGAGAGGGCACCAGATCCAGCAACCTCTTACCTTCCCACAAGCTGACACTGTCCATTTCCTCATATACAACATGAAAGGGTCCATTTTGGTGACTTTTTCTACAGCTTCCTACAGATGTTTGATGAAGTAGCAAAGCCAGATGAATACCCATGTCTTTTTTTATTAAAGTTCATTTTCTAAAAGCATGCTTGCCAGATTCCTTTCAAAAAGGTTCAAGGCACTTGATAAGCTGTATTAATTACTACAGCTGGTCATTATAGCTATGAAAAAAAGCTCAAAACCTGAAATTAAATCCAGAAGACCCCAAATAGCCAACGCAATCTTAAGAAAGAACAAAACCGAAGGCATCACACTCCCTGATTTCAACTATATTACAAAGCTATATTAATCAAAACAGTATGGTATTGACCTGAAAACAGGAGCATAGATCAACTGAACAGAATAGAGAGCCCAGAAATAAATGCACAAATATACGGCCAATTAATTTATGACAAAGGAGCCAAGAATATACAACGAGGAAAGGACAGTCTCTTCCATAAGTGTTGTTGGGAAAACTGGACGGCATCATGCAGAAGGATGAAACTGGACCACTATCTACACTATACACAGAAACTTAACTAAAAAATAATTAAAGACTTGTATGTAAAACCTGAAACCATAAAACTCCTAGAAGAAAACAAAGGAAGTAATCTCCTTGACATTGG
Source organism: Rhinolophus sinicus (assembly GCF_057876585.1). Classification (NCBI taxonomy): domain Eukaryota; kingdom Metazoa; phylum Chordata; class Mammalia; order Chiroptera; family Rhinolophidae; genus Rhinolophus; species Rhinolophus sinicus. The sequence continues at coordinate 8,939,622 of NC_142517.1, forward strand.
TCTTGGCAATGATATTTTGGATTTGACAACAAAAGCAAAGGAACAGAAACCAACATAAACAAGTGGAACGACATCAACTAAAAAGCTCTACACAGCACAGGAAACCATCAATCAAATGAAAAAGCAGCCTAGTGAATGGAAGAAGAGATTTACAAATCAAATATCTGATAAGGAGTTAATATCCAAAATATATAAGGCACTCATACAACTTAATAGCAAAAAAACAAACAATCCAATTAAAAAAATGGGCAGAGAATCTGAATAGATATTTTCCTAAAGACATACAGATGGCCAACAGGAACATGAAAAGATGCTCAACATCACTAATTATTAGGGAGATGCAAATCAAAACCACAATGAGATATCACCTCACACTTGTTAGAATGGCTATTATCAATAGGACAGGAAATAACAAGAGCTGGTGAAGATGTGTAGAAAACGAAGTCCTTATGCTCTGTTGGTGAGAATGCAAATTGGTGCAACCACTATGGAAAACAATATGAAGTTTCCTTAAAAAAATTCCTTAAAAACAGAACTACCATACAACCTAGCAATCCCACTTCTGGGTATCTGAAAAAAACAGAAACATTAATTTAAAAAGATATATGCACCTCCATGTTTGTTGCAGCATTATTTACAATAGCCAAGATATGGAAACAACCTAAGTGTCCATCGACGGATGAATGCATAAAAAACTGTGATATATATATATACATGCAATGGAATATTAGCCACAGAAGAGAAGGAAATCTTGCCATTTGCAGCAACATGAATGGATCTTGAGGGCGTTATCTTAAGTGAAATAAGTTAGACACAGAAAGACAAATACCATAGGTCTCACTCATATATGGAATTAAAAAAAAAAAAAAAACAAGCTCATACCGTGTTTCCCAGAAAATAAGAAAATAACACTGGGTCTTATATTAATTTTTGCTCCAAAAGACGCATTAGGGCTTATGTTCAGGAGATGGCATCCTGGAAAATCATGCTAGGGCTTATTTTCCAGTTAGGTCTTATTTTTGGGGAAACACGACAGATATAGAGAACAGATTGGTGGTTGCCAGAGGCAGGGGTGAGGGGTGAAATGAGTGAAGGGAGTCGAAAGCTATAAACTTCCAGTTATTAAATAAATAAGTCATGAGGATGTAATGTACAGCATGGTGACTACAGTTACTAATCCTATATTGTATATTTGAAAGTTGCTAAGAGAGTAAATCTTCAAAGTTCTCATCACGAGAAATAAAAATTCTGTAACTGTGTATGGTGAAGGAAGCTAAATAGACTTATAGTGGTGATCATCGCACAATAGATACAAACATCAAATCATTGTGTTGTACTCCTGAAGCTAATATAATGTTGTACTTCAATCATACCTCAATAAAAATATACAATAATTTAACAAAAAGACAAACATAAAATTAAATCACCTGGTATACTGAAAAATGGCAACTTAGGGTACTAAGTAAATTTGGTGTTCTAAATTAAAATTTGTAAAAGATCTATTTCCTGGATGACATGTCCATTGAAAATGTGTGCTACATTTTCAAAGACAAATAAAGCAGAGCTGTTTCTAGTCAATTAGGTAATCGGTTTCTCCTGCAGTTGTCTTGCTTAATGGAAAAATGGAATTATCTCTGAATGGCTTTTGCAACTTCAACAAGAATAGCAAACAAATGAACAGCTCCCAGCACAAACAAAACTTCTTGTAAAGGAGAGAGGTGATTGCATAATACACTGTGGGACGGCATACCAGATTACTGGTATAGTGGCATGGCAGTTTTTAATTTAAATGCAAATTTAGTAAACTTTGCCCTGTATCTTCATATTTCAGCAAGCAAAGCGACATCAGTTTGCTAAATGTCCCTTTTCTCCTGGCCTGTGAAAGTGGAAGGTAAGCCTGCATTTGTAAACTGAAATCTCAGGTTTCACAAGCTTTGGGCTCAAACCTGTCCTTTTGCATTGGTGAAAGGAGACAAAAGAATCAACCAGGAGTACATAAAATCATATTATGCATAAAATAGGAAAAATAGGCATTAAGCTTCAAAAGCAAGAAAATCAGAGTCAGCAAACAAACAACAACAACAACAAAAAAAACAAAGAAAAAGAAAAGAAAAGGAAAGAAGGATGGAAGAAAGTAGAGTTTAGGAAAATCACAAAACTTTACTAGAATTGTAAAGGGTAACTACTCCAATTTAACAATTAGATTTCATTTTGCATTTCCTTGTTGTTTGTAAATGCTTACAAGTGCAGAGGTGTCTAGGCCATGGGTAACTAATTTGCTGACCTTGAAGTTTCTAGGTCAGTGAGCAGAGACATGTGGTACGACCCTATAGATGTTTTCAACGAAGAGATTTTAGAAGATTTCAGGCATTATAGAATTATCTGGAAGCTTTCCCTTCCCCCATTCCCCACTGTTAGTTGTCTGACTGTATCCTATGGCCTTGTTTGATCCAAGAACAGGGAAGGCCTGTGGCCAACGTGGATCAACCACGCTCCAAACAGGAGAAACACCGAGCAGGCTGGCCAAGGCCAAAGCTAATGCCCTGGCTTTATTATAAGGAAGTCTTTTCGGTGCCACATGCTTTTTTTGGCAAATATTCTAACTCCTTCCGATCCTCACCCCTGGGAAAATAAAAGGGGGGCTGGTTCTGCCTCAAGATTCCCTAACTCTTACCCATTGATTCAAAAAAGATCAGCGTCACAAAGTTGTCCACAAACCAGTTGAGAAGCAAACCATTCCAAGCCTCCTGTTTTCAAAAGGGGCAGTTATGCTAAGTAGCCAAGAAACTAGTGTCTCTAATTCGTTGCAAATCGTACAGAGGCCACAGCAATCCAGCATCAAGGTGCTGAGTCACTTCACCTGCCTCAGGGAGATGAACACAGCGACACCACATGAGGGGAGGCTGGGGTGTCTAAAGGTGTTCATTTATGGTCCTAGATCCAATCCAGGCTACTCCAGTGCCTCAAGAACTGCTATATCTCGGTTTTACGTTAAGGGGGAAAGTAAGGCTTGGAAAACCGGAATTCAAAGATGAGGCACCAAAATATTGTTTTTTGTACAGAAGAATTTGACAATATTTTACACCAGGGTGCCTGTAGGTAATGAACTAAACAGGAAAAGTCAAGTCTATTTCAGGAAGAAAATGGAGCGTGAAGATTCTGTGAGGGCTCTCGTTTACTTATCACTGACATAAAGGCATCTACACAGATGAAAATAAGAGAGTGCAGGGGATTTAAAGAGCAGAGGGAGGACTTGCTGCATCTTAGGTATCTTTAACCCAAAGTGGGCTACATGTCTTAGCTTGTCCAGCCCATCCTTGGGGACCATCTGAACCAGACCCGCTCTGGGTCCCTGGACCCCACCTCTCTCCAAATCCACACTGATAATGATAATGACCTATGGGATCCTGATCACAGAGCCCCTCCAACAAACACCAGGAGGAGAGAGCTGAGAGGGGATTGGTTTAGCTCTGTCTTGCCCCTGAGTCTATTCAATAAAGGTGGACTTGACAAAATGAGGCACGAGGGTAAAAATGACACAAAACACTGAGTACCCCAAACCAGGAAATACTGCACCTCATTCCTAAAGACAACATTGTGCAAAAATAATAAAAGAATATTTTCTTCCATGGGATTTGAGATGCTTAATAACACTTGCTGATACAATGAATGGACACATGAGTCAATCAATCAATTATCCTTCAAACACATTGCCAGTCAGCACTCCACCGCTCTGTAAACAGAAGCACTTTGACATGTCAACAGGTCCTCAAGGTCAAGGGGACAGTGACAATGGGGCAGGAGGAGAGAGCCACTCAGGGAAGGGTCAGCCTCTAGAGTTTCACAAGCTTTATTCTATTCCTGACCTAGTTCGGGATACCCGCTGTGTTGAGAACACTCCAAAAACCCGACCTACAATGGATAGTGTTGGAGAAATCTAGGGCCATAAACTCACTTCACACATTATTCTCTGTGGGTAAGTTGAATAACTTCAGGGGATTTTTAACTCTTTCCATTTTTACCCAGATGCTATTGGTGCCGGAAGTAAGAACTTAGTAATACTCTGCAAACCTTGAAAAATGAATTTGCCAGAATAAAATATGCCACAGGCTCTGAAAGTCCAGCTCTGAAAATCTGGACTGCGGATTTTTAAAACTTGTGTTTCTGAAATAACACCCACTGATATCTTTGAAAGGAAGGATGTTCTCAATAAGTGGCCTACATTCTTGGGAAAGATGATGTGAGTTGAGTTGATACACTGCTTTTCCCATGAAACAAATGATATAATATTATTTTCTTTGCCAAAAGCTAAAGGAACAACCTTTATAGAAATGCCCAATCAACCACAAAATTAAGTGAGGAGTGTCTTATGTAGTGTAAAGTATTCTAAAGAATATACAGACCCTTAAGCGGTGAACAGAGATGCCATGAGGAAAAACCAATAGAAATGAGAGAGAGTGCCAGTCCACAACGCACTAAGTTCTTATCTAATTTCACAGTTTCTGTAAGGGCCAGGCATGCAGGAAAGCTCCTTTCTTTGGTGGAGATTGACATTGCCGCCATCCGAATTTGATACCCCAGCTCAAATTCTGGAATTCCTACTTATGAGTCCCCCTTAGAGGTTGAAGGAAATGAGTCTCGTCGCATCAGTCATGAGACACACCACTTACTTAGGTCCTGTCAGCTTTCTCCTGCACCCTCTGTACAAGCTTTTCTCAGCTCAGCATCGTCTCCTCTCTTCTTCCTCTATAGTTTGTGCTAGTGAAGTAGGAACCCTCAGTGGTCTTATCCGCATCTCTTGGTAAGGTGAAGGATGGGGCCATGGCAGGTGGAGTGGGGAGCTGGCCGCCCTGCACTTGGGAAAGAGGGGGGCCCATGGGGAAGAGAGCTGAAAGCCACAGGGTGCCCTGCTGAACTCCTGTTATTATAGTGGGGGGATAACTGCCACGGTCAAGAGGGAGGGCTGTAGGGGGCTGCTTGCGGGTAAAAGGCCAGCGATCCAGCTGTACCATCGCCATGACTGCTGTACAGTGCAGATCATCTGTAAGGCTTCTCCGTTTCTTTAACTTTTCAGCAAGGCAGAGGGAACGCTAACTGGACTCAAAGTTGGCCATTTTCGGGCTGTCTCTTGCCTTCCCTCTTCTGCCCTCTAGTGGAGCAGCAACTAGCCAGAGAGGACAGCAACAACCAGTAAAACCCAGTGCAGGACAGAAGACCTCCTGCAGAATAAGAGCCAAAGCGGTGGAGCTTCTCTTTTGCCACACTTATGAGGAGTGAAGGGAAAGGTTGTCATTCCCCCTCATCTCCACACCTTGGTTGGTATTATTTATCGATGTTATGCTAGCGTAGCCCATGACACAAATATGATGCATCGCATTTCTTGTAAGCCTACAAAGGAAAAATGTATCATAAGTGCAGTTAGGCCACTTTTAGAAAAGAAAAATTTAGTGGTTTTTTTTTTTTTTTCCTTAAAGAAAGAAAAGCTTGCACAGTTGGTAACACTTTCTAACTGGACTTTGCTTGCAGAGCCAACCAATGGTTTAGGCCGTCCACCCAACATGCCGTGGACAGCGGCACTCGTCTGCGTCTGATCGCTAAAATTGTATTTATTAGCTTGCTCACTCCAGACCACAAAAGGGACTGTGCTCAGTCTTGAAACATGCTTCTCACTCTTCCATATCCTCAGAATTTAAGAATAATCCCATTCATCATTACACCTGTGTCCTAAGAAACACATTTTAGATCTTAAGACTTCAAACCATAGATCTGAGCTTTTCCAAATGTCAATCAATCCTAAATGTGTTCGCAAGGACGTATAGTATTTACTCTGTTTAACTGTTGTAATAATCCGTGTATTGTCAGCAGGAGTAGGAGGTTCACCACCCTTGACCTTTATAGCTTAATCATTGAACCAAGTTGCCCTTAGCTTTAAATTCTGGCCAGAAGCGTTCATTGTCACAGTGGGTGAATCAAGTCACAAGAAGTATACGGATAAACGAAATGGAACTTGCTATTTATCCTCAAATACGAATTCTGCTTTAAAAACTCCAGGGCTATTTTTAATCCGTATTTAATAATATGGCCTGATACCAACTGAAGCTTTTACATGGAGATGAAAAGCTTATTTCCTTGTAAAATTCTCACAAGGAATTATTACAACAAAGGAACATCTTGTTCTGGAAAGCCTGCTTAATAATGCAGCCTGTTTTTATATACCCCAGTGGTTTATATTCTTGAATGACAGAGAGTATTCCAACCCCTATAGTGACTCAATGGGAAAAAATGCACACACCAAATGGAAGAACTGGCCTCATGGGGGCCCCCTTTGGTCTGCACTGCCCCCTCCTTTGAATTGCTTTAAACCACTCTGTACCTCTCACCTTGGTCCTGTCTTGTCAGTCACCCAGATTTCACTAGCTTAAAAGAGACATAAGCCACATGGCCCAGTTACCTATTGCCTCGAAATAAATTACCCCAAATTTAGCAGCCTGAAGTGTCTGTTTTATTATATGTCATGATTTTGTGAGTCAGGAATTTGGGCAAGGCTTGACTAAGTGATTCTTCTGTTCCATGTGGCATCTCTGAGCGAGGGCTCTGCCCTTTGCTGCATCCCCCTCTATTTGGAAGACTATGCTGTGCATAATGGATAGATAAATGGATAATGACAATTTACAAGCATGGCTATCGTGTCGGGAGGAAAGAATTGGGTGGTCAGTTTTGAATGATATATTTTGCAGAATGTAAGTCTTATAATCCCATAAACTCTTTCCATCTAAGCCAGCAATGCCTCGCCAGTCAGATTGCATTTACAGACACTGGCTTTTGCCTGAGCACAATAGTTGTTCAAGGACGGTGCCCCTTAAATGTCATTCTTGCTTTTCCATTTCTGTGGCAGGAGACTATAGCCAGGAATGCAGGTGAAGACCAAAATGCGGAAGAGGGACAAAGGTCACTCAGTGGGGTCAGCTGGTGGAGGGGCTGGTCCGAGGGGTCCAAGACAGCGTGTCTAGTGCCTGGGCCTGGGAAGCTGGAAGACTAGGATCAGCTGGGATTGTCAATGGGTCGCTTTCAGGTGGCCCCTCCAACATGGTGGCTTCAAGATGGTCAGTGAACAAGGCAGAAACTGCACAGCCTTTTATGAGGAAAACCACACAGCACCACTCCCATCATACTCTCCTGGTTACCGAGTGGTCAGGAAGGCCAGACTAGACTCGGAAGGAGGGGAATCAGACCCCACTTCTCAATGGGAGGAGTGTCAAAGAACTTGCAGCCATTTTTAAGCCATCACACTATATGATTTCAGGCTGTGCCCAAATGCTCAAACCATTTATTTATAGATCCAATTCTTTACTAACTTGAACTGGTTTAAGAAAATATTAGTGTCTAAAAGCAATGGAGTGTTATTTGTTTTGGGGGGAGGGGTATATTCAGTAATGGGCACAGCAACATATCTGGAGTACTTACTAAATCAAATCCCAGTATCTGAAGAGCAGCAGAACAATCTTATTTTATTGCTGCTATTTATGATGCAAAGAATTGTAATATATTGGCAGTTAACAATTTGTAATATAAAATGGCAGTTACCAAAAAAATGTACCCTTCCATATCTGATGTGTTAATACCTCTGAGTTTTCTTGAGTTCTGAATTCTCTGGAGAGTTAAACGACACAAAGAAGCCATTGAGTGCAACCCAAAACTTTATCCAGTCTGGCCATTTATGGGAATAGAGTTGAGGGCATCAGCCTGGAGTTCAAACAAAGGGAACAAAGTTGGAGAGAGATTAAGTCTTTCCCAGATTCTTTGAACTCACCGCCTCTAAGGCCCTGACACCAAAGGCACCAAAAAGGTATTAATTTTCCTCATTTAGGGAGAAAGCCTAGTGTCCCTGGTTCTCTAGACCACTAACGCTTTTATTCTGTGCAGCCTTTCAAAGCACATGAAGGCTGTGATGTGCTCAACGATTGCACACGTAGTGTGGCAGTTATCCTAAGGGCCGCATCAGAACCCCTGTGTGCCCCTACCAAGAGCAATGATGTCCCTGCCCTGATTTCTCGTCCCTACACCTCACTGCAGCCAGAGGGAGGCCAGAGGCCTTGTGGGGGGGGGGGGGCTGCTACAGGTGCATGAGGAGGTTCTTCCCACTGCACTGCAGCAACCTAGGCCCCCACAAAAGTTAGAAAAATAGGGCCGAGCAGGTCCAGGTTTTCTCCTCTCCCAGCAGTGGGCCACCCTCTTCAGCAGAATCCCACAGGATTATGAAAGGGGACCCACCTCTCTCACTTCTCCAGGGCAGCTCTGAACATGTACCCTTGGAAGACAAAGGGGGGCGCTAGGACTGGTATCTACTTAATCGGCACAGTATTTCCTCTCCTTCATAAGAATAAATGCTGCTTCTTAGAGAAAAGACTGGAAAAAGGGCCTGTGGGGTGGCCCAGATCGTGGCTCTAGGCCCTCTTAGCTTGTGGACTAGAGTTATATAGTTACGCTACTGCGATTAGCTAGTCAGTACTGCAGATACGCTGTTCTGCCCGTCACTGAACATATAAAATAACTCCGTTGCTTTTAGACACTGCTAACATTTTTTTTAGCCAGTTAAGTTAGTAAAGAATTGGATCTATAAATAAATGGTTTGAGCATTTGGGCACACCCTGAAATCATATAGTGTGATGGCTTAAAGATGGCTGCAAGTGCTTTGACACTCCTCCCATTGAGAAGTGGGGTCTGATTCCCCTCCCTCTGAGTCTGGTCTGGCCTTCCTGACCACTTGGTAACCAGGAGAGTATGATGGGAGTGGTGCTGTGTGGTTTTCCTCATAAATGGCTGTGCAGTTTCTGCCTTGTTCACTGACCATCTTGAAGCCGCCATGTTGGAGGGGCCACCTGAAAGTGACCCACTGACAATCCCAGCTGATCCTAGTCTTCCAGCTTCCCAGGCCCAGGCACTAGACACGCTGTCTTGGACCCCTCGGACCAGCCCCTCCACCAGCTGACCCCACTGAGTGACCTTTGTCCCTCTTCCGCATTTTGGTCTTCACCTGCATTCCTGGCTATAGTCTCCTGCCACAGAAATGGAAAAGCAAGAATGACATTTAAGAGGCACAGTCCTTTAACAGTTGTTCAATTATTGTGCTCAGGCAAAAGCCAGTGTCTGTAAATGCAATCTCACTGGCAAGGCATTGCTGGCTTAGGTGGAAAGACTTTATGGGATTATAAAACTTACATTCTGCAAAACACATCATTCAAAACTGACCACCCAATTCTTTCCTCCCAACACAATAGCCATGCTTGTACATTGTCATCATCCATTTGTCCATCCATAGTGCACGGCACAGTCTTGCAAATAGAGGGGGATGCAGCAAAGGACAGAGCCCTTGCTCAGAAATCTAGGGACCAAATCTCCCCCTGCCTGATTGTTACTGCCAAGCCTGCCATCCTGCTCTGCCACCTGTCCCAGCACCCCCTATACTCCCCTTTCTCACATGGTATTGTAATTGTTTGCTCCTGGATCATCCGCTAGGCTGAAGGCTCCAGAAAAGCTGTGTTTATCACTGTTTGTTACGGTTCTACCCCGGCCCCAAGCACACTGTCTGATACATGATGGGTAATTAATAAATATTTGCTTTAAATAGCCACTCGGTAGTTTGAAGACTGAAAAGTAGCTTTTACTTATCCTCACATCAAAAGAGTCAACTTTTATATGGTCAACCAAGCACAGAAGGGAAGAGAAACAGTTATTTGGGGGTAGAGTCCATAAACCTAGTAAAAATCTGGAATTAGAGAATGTTTTCAATCTGATGATTTCTTGCAGGCATGTGTAGAATTAGACTTACCCTTGCAGACTAAGTAAGTACATATCAACACGGTCTGTGTTTCTCCACAGAGCTACCCTCCCAGAAGCTTCAAAATTATCTTTCAAAACAATCTTTGATATTTGTGTGTTTCATTTCTCATTAAACATAAGCTAGAAGTAGGCTTCCACAATTCACTGGACTCTAAAAGTAGAATTTGTCATCATTCTCTATAAGTTTTGGTCAATTCTTTCAACAACGTGGGCGCATACACGGAAGATCCGTCTAAGAGACACACCCTCATAAACAATATTTTGATATCACTTCATCACAGAAGATAACTTTTCACAATGGTTTTTATTAGTGGGAATCAAATTCATTTCGGTAGATGGCAACCCAAGATCAAAGATGGAGCTGTGTGGGCATGAAATGATCCTGCTATCTACACATTGTAAACTTTGTTTTGAATAGAAGTCTTACAATGTAAAAAAGAGTTGGATCCTGAAAGCATATGTGTTTGATAAAATGTAACCTGCTAATTAAAAAGAAAGGGAGAAAGGCAAGACTTGAAAGACCTAATTCCCTCAGGACTTTAGAAGCTATAGAACATGAAGTAAAACAGAGCATTTAAAGATTCCAGTAAATGTAGGTGACGTTTCCAAGAGTGCTGTCACAGCCTATGCTTTGTTTCCCTAAGCATCAATTACAAGAAATTACCAAAACTAAAAGGATAAATTACTCTAGTACAAGCAGTCAAAACAGTACCAGAAAATATAATGCAACTCACATCACAGACAAAGGTTTAATTTTCTTAATGTAAAAATCAGAAAAACTAAGGCAACAGCAGTATGAAAAATGGCAAAGAACATAAGCAGCTAACTCATGGAAAAACAGTTACCAACAGTTTTTAAATATGTAAAAGTATTCTCAATCTCATGCGTACTAAAAGAGATATGAATTAAGTGACAACAGACAGCATTTTTCACCACTTAGATTCAGGAAGTTGGGTAATATTGAGTGAGGAAAGTTGGGGAAGCAAACAAGGCATTTGTATAGTGTCAGGGGACCACTGTTTGGTATAACCTCTCTGAAAAGGAACTTTGGTAAAGTTCATCTAAATCTTAAATATTCACATGCTTTGCCCTAGCAACCCCATTTCTAAGAATTTGGTTTCCATATATAATTATACATCTGTGGAGGGATATTCACTACAGCACTGATTAACATATCAACAAGAGGAAACTACCTAAACATCCATCTGTGGGAGACTGTAGAATACCGTAACTAAAAAACTATGAAAGTTTTATGAAGAATGCAAGAGAGCCACAGGCATCAATAGGATGTGATTTCTAAGATATGGTGTTAAAAAAGCAAGATATAACCCAATGTATTTCCAGTGTACTATTTTTGGGGGATCAGGGGGAAGGTGGGTATGGTATTTTTTAAAACATCCACAAATCTTTTGCTTTCTCTTTAAAAGGTGGAGCTTAATTCCACTCTTCTTGAGAGCTGGACTCAGTGAATAGAATAAGGAACAAATGACAGTGTGTGACTTCTGAGACTAGGTCATAGAAGGCATTATAGCTTCTTCTCTCTTGGATCCCTGTTCTGGGGAAAGCCAGATGCCATGCTGTGGAGACACTAAAGCAGTGCCCGTGGTGAGGAACTGAGCCTCCCGCCAACAGACATGTGAGTCAGCCCTGTTGGAAATGGGTCCTCCAGCCCCAATCAACCAACCCTTCAGATGAGACCACAGCTCTGCCAACATCTTGACCGCAACCTCTTGAGCCAGAACTACCCAACTAAGCTGCTCCTGAATTCCTGACACAGAAAAACTAAGAATAATAAAAGTTTGTTGTTTCAAGATGCTAAGTCCTGTAGTAATGGCTTACATAGCAGTAGACAACACAGTGAGGGTATTTCCATATATGCTTGAATATGCACAGAATACCTCTGGGAAGATATTCAGTTGTTCTCTCTAGGGAGAAAAACTGAGAGGCTGGGCCTCAGAAGTGGAAGATGACTTACTTTTCATTGTATTGTGTATTTTGATATTTACAAAGTTTTTATTATCCTAATGCATTATCTTTTTAAAAATCAGTAAGTACATTTTACAAAGGAATCCCATGGACTACATAAATGTCCAAACTTTGTATAAATATGTTTAATCTCTATTTAATTTCAACCTAACCTAAATCAAGGTTATGGACTTCATAGGCAAAAAAAAAAGAAAAGAAAACATCTCTAACAATATATATAACATGTTTAGTGTCTTAAATATTTCTTTCTTGATAGATACTACAAATTCCTCTTTTTCTTTGCTAAAATAAAACACCTTTGTGGTGAAGGCAATGTATCTAGTCAAGCCCCAGATGATGAATCCGAGTAGGTTTAAATTAGGAGTCAGCAAACTTTTTCTAAGGGGACTGATAGGAAATATTTTAGGCTTTGTGGACTCCCGCCAAAGATGGAATTGGATACTGTCTCCTTATGGGGGGGAGACTGGGTTGCCAGAAAACATGTCAATATCTTTCGGAAACTGTCTACATTGTGGAGAAAATATCTCCTCCAACCGTGCCCAGATACAGAATCACCACACTCTGTCAGAAAAGGAACCAAGGAAACAAATGATGGAAGAGGCAAGGTTTAGGAACTTTAAACATCTGCCTCCTCAACTCTCAAAGAGAACTTCTTTCTTTCTTTTTATTTTATTTTATTTTATTTTATTTTATTTTATTTTATTTTATTTTTTGCTGAATGGCGCATGGGCTCAGAGAATGGCTACAGCAAAGACAGCCTATTTTAGAAACTCTTGAAGAATTTGTACTAGGGATTACCGAAGGGTCTCACTTGCTGTGTATCCCGAAACACAATTAAATCAATTACTATTTAGTGACAACCGTGGTATCTGCAAGTCTTCCTGCTACACACTCATAGACTCCTAACCATCTTCACTCCCGCCTCCCCTTACTACTTCCATTAACTGGGTGCCTGTTATATGCCAGGCCCTGTCCTGGGTGCTGGGAGAACCACGTTGAGCAAAGCTATATGGTCCCTGCTACTGCAAGCTTTTTGTACAGTGGCAATGTCCATCCACTGATACAATACATGGCTCAACTTCTGTCTTCTATAGTAGACGGAAAGTTCTATGAGGGTAGGAGCCCCGTCACTCTTGTGTGACACTGTGTCTCCCACAGTGCATGACACACAATAGGTGATACATCCACAGGTACTGAGTTAGCAGGTTGATCTATAGCATTATGATACACTTGAACCTAAAGCATGGATCAGAGCTTTGAATTTTACACATCCGTTCAAATTCCAGGTTTTATTTTTCTATGGATCTGAATAAAAAGATAAGTTTACATGCTGAAAGAACCAAGTGTGGTGTTTCTAAAGGCTTCGTGCAGATTCTCAAGGAGGTAAGATATCCTAGTGGACCTGGCCATGGGCAACCAAGGATTTAAAGGGCACAAGCTGTGAAGAGAAGGAGAAGCTCATGCTGAAGGTAAGCACAACGGCTCACTTACCCCCACGACTCCAGCGCACACAACCCCTCAGCCCTAATAGGGGTTGTGGCATCTGCACACAGGACAGGGCAGAGCCTTAGCCCTGGGGGGTTCCAGTGTCATGTAGCCCTGCTGCCAAGTTGTCACCATGAGGAAGACTGGCTCTGGCCCTTTCACAAGGGACACTGGACTGGGACAGTGGGAAACAGGACTTGTGTCCTGCTTCTCACTAGCCAAGTCACTTTGAACCAATCATCCACCCATCTGGTTATTTACCCATCATCACCAAAAAGCGCTGACTGACAGCTTACCACAGCCCACTGCGATGTCAGGGGTGAGCATACTGTATGACTTTCCCCGGTGTGCCTGTGCTGTATGTGAACGTGTACGGAAGAGGTTAGCAAGACGTGATCTTCTACCTCAGTTTCCACCCCAACTAACCCTCGACAAATTTCATACATGTAGTGTGTAAGCAAGTTATACAGGACACTCAGAAAACAAATGACAAAAAATGTCATGTTAGGGGGATAATTGAAGTCGCAGAAGTGCATCTCTGCTCATGTCCTGTCAAAATACATAGACCACATGTAGTTATGAAAATCACATCTCCCTTTCAAGTTCCTCAGAGACCAAGCCCCACAAAACAGATCTCAACAAGCCCTCTTCCAGTAAAATAGGCATAGAGAGCTGCAGCCTACTGGTCTACCACAGGTCAATTCGATGCTGGTCCCAACAGATTACTGACCCACTCTCATCCTGCCACACGGTGTGACAAAGCTTGGGTGGCCTGATTGTTTGTTTGATTGATTGATTGATTGATTGATTGATTGATTGATTGATTGACTGGTTGTGGGAGGCATTTCTGAGTGACAATTATTCAAAGGCCATATCTTTCTTGAGTTTACTTGTTCCATCCTCACCTTCAGCTTTCTGTAGAGCCCAAGTGTGATGACAAATGCAAGTTTTCAAGCTCAACAGTAGCTGAATATTAATAGTTAAATGTATGGTGTCCAAAACATTATTTAAGAAATTCTTAGACTCTGGCCCATGAATATTCACTGATCACATTGAGGTTGTTTAAGTCATGAGAAATTTGCCAGGAAACCCATATATCGGACTGTCCCACCCTAGATCCTGCCTGAAAGTATACATGCTGAATTAGAAGAACCAAGCCTGTAAGTGAGACTTCCTTAGTGACTAAATCCCCACAGCAACGGGAGTCCTTACTTCATTCTTTATCATGAGTATTTGCTTTGTCATTAGTTGCTATTATGCTGGTATATTATTATGTTGTTACCATTTGTGTCATGAGTAAAGAAGAAAAGAATCTGTCTTACTAAACATATTGCAGGGTTACCCTATAATGTGATGACAAATTAACATTTCTTTGAGAAAACAAAACTAAAAATTAGCACAATCAGCAATTAATTTACCATACAGTAATTCAAGGAAGCTTTCCTTGGCCTGTTCTATACGTTGCTGGTTCTTTTATATGCAAGACTACATTCTTATATATTTATAGGAGAAAACAAATGACAAATTAACAAGCTGACTCTAAGACAGGGAATATAAAGCATAGGTGGCTAAAATTAGAAGCAGATTTTATTATTACATGTTACTGGGTCATACTCGTATGTCATTACTTTCTGATATACTTGGAACCAATCGATTTAATTTTTAAAATAGGAAGAAATGTAAAAATATGAAGTTCAGAAATAGAATATAGGCTAACTAATCTCAAATTGTGTTTACTGGGCTGTCATATGAAGGCTAGAGGAATGTTTGGGGGACATTGTGGCACTCTCCTTAAAGAACAGCTCTGTGAATTCCACACCCCAGTGATGGCACAGAAAACCCACCACAACACACCTGCCTGGACATATCTACAAAACCCAGGAGGTCACAGGTCCATTATGGAATAGAGTCCAAATATAATGGAGCCCAAAGAAGGAACCTAGAAAAGGCTAAATCTGGCAAAGAAATCCTATTCTGAACTAACTGAAGGATTTAAAATGAAGTATTACAAACTCAAAAGGTCTAACCGTCTAATGGGTTTTTGCTTGTTTTTTGCTCTGGGGCCTTTTGTCTTGTTTTTAAAGAGAATGATTAGTAAGATAAGTAGAAAGAGATAAGCCTTAGAAATGAGATGAGACACATCTTAAGCGGCCCTCAGAAGTTGGATCAAGCAGCAGTTGCTTGAAAATCAATCTCACTGGTTGGAGATCTGTTTCTTTCCTTAAAGAAAAAAAAAAAGTACAATAACTGATCGACTGATCACCAAGCCAATCATCAGAGTAAAACATTTTAGATAAGCTGTCCAAGATATGCCTTTTGCCTCTGTCTACACAAGCCACTCCGGAGCTAAGAATGAGAAAACTTGTTTTGACTTTTCCTTATATTCTTATCCCCAGAGAATGGAGGTAATTGGGTACCTAAAGGGATTTGCAAATACATACATACATACATACATACATACATACATACGTAAATAAATAACATGAATGGATTAGGAAGGGGATTGTTTCTGGGCAAAACCAATGAAAGTTTATGGGAACTGAGCACTGTAACAGTTAGAGGTCCCACTTATACTATGCTTATTTCAAACCAGGTCGTGTTCTAAGTGCTTTATACAATCTAATTCTTGAATTCCCCACAACAACCTTGCTGGGGAGGTACTATTATTGTCCCCATTTTATTCATAAGCAACAAAGGCACAGAAAGGTTAAGCAACTTGCCCAAGGTCACACAGCAAGAAAGTCGCAGAGCCAGAATTTGACCCCAGGCCCACTAGCTCTAAAGTCTGTGCTATCGATCACGGCAAACTATCTCAAGCAGGCAAACCACCTACTCAAACCTTCATTGAGTTCCAGGCCTGTGCGCCACACCAGACATATAAGATGAATTTCACAGTCAAGAGAAGAGACAGAGCACAGAGGTTATTCCCATGTGTGAGTGGAGGCTCAACAGAGAGACACCCAACCCAGACTGCAGTGGGGGAGCTGGCAATGGGGAGATGAAAATACAAGATTTGAAGGGGAGGAGCTGTGGAATGATACTTAGGAATGATACTTGCTCTACCTTAGGAAAGATTCTTGCTCTGTACCTTGAACACATAGCAGGGGGCATAGAGAGGGAGGAAGAGAGAGTCACACTTTCAAGGCAGGAAAAAAAATGTGTTTCCTCAAGGGACAGTAAGTAGTTCAGTACAGCTGGCATAGCGGTACCATGAGTGACAAAGGGTGGGGACACCCAGATGATGCCGAGGAGGCAGGAACAAATCACGAAGGGCCTTGTGACCTGGCTAAGGAGTGTGGATTCATCTGAAATTCTGCAATAAACAACTGAAGAACTTTAGACTAAGAAACGAAATGACTAGATCTTTTTTCCTAGCTCACTGGCTATCACGAAGGGACCAGTTTGGAGAGAGCAGAGAAAGGAAGCAGGAAGACTAGTTAGGAAGCTGTCCCTGTATTTCAAAACTGTAACAAGAGGCTGGAATCAGGTAACCATGTGATCAGAGCAATAGCAATTTCTTAAACCAAGGAGCAGATCTGGGGCTCACACAGCCGCACCGTGCTTTGGCTTCTCCCTTCCCCTCACTTCCCTGCAGACTTCCAGCTCCCAGTGGCCTTCTTAGGGGTTGTGCCCTCAGGTTAGGTCCTAATGCATAATCTTAAAATGTCCCAGGGTCTTATATAAATGCTCAGAACAGCACCTTTTCACTCGTGAAGAAACAAACCCATGCCCCTTCTCCCTAACCCCCTCACTATGCAAACAATTCATGGTATTCTGACGTTAATCACTTTGGAAACATTTCTCTCTTCTTTTGCTGATTAGAACTTGCTTACATTTCAGTCAAAGAGGTTTAGGTCATAACTGGCTTCTATAAGCCTACAGTATTTGGAAGGATTATGAATCAACATGCAATGCACATTCTTGACCTTATTATCCACCGCTTTCTTTCGCTGGTCTGGCTAAAGGTCTTTTCGCACAGGGCTTTTTTTAAACAGAGATCCTGGTGTCCCTTATTGTTGATGCTTTATAGAAATGCCTGTTTAAACTCAAAACTTCTTCAATTGTGTCTCTTACGATTCTTTCACAAAATCATTGCTCTCTACCCATTTGAAGGTTGAAAATATTACATAAAAGCAGTTGCTGGGCAAGTCCCCAGCGCCTGCATTCTTCCGACATAAACGTTAAGATGTTGAATAAATATTATAATATTTAAATAAACTTCCTCCCAAACATACCTTACAGATTCTACCAAAGTGGGATACCCTATAAGAGCTGAAAACATTGGCCAGACGCTCTGGGCCTCTGGAATTTGAGTCCTGGATACTTCTCACATTGCAACCTACCTACTTGTATTTTTTCACATTAGG
Organism: Rhinolophus sinicus; assembly: GCF_057876585.1. Taxonomy (NCBI): domain Eukaryota; kingdom Metazoa; phylum Chordata; class Mammalia; order Chiroptera; family Rhinolophidae; genus Rhinolophus; species Rhinolophus sinicus. The sequence goes on from NC_142517.1 coordinate 8,957,300, forward strand.
TATTAGAGTTTCCTTTGGCAGAATTATTTTGAACATCAATAAGGATTGTCGCTTAAAAAAAAAAGTTCATTCTTTTAATAACCTCCTGAATAGAAGGGCCAGTTAGGATTTTCAGGACAAAGGACAGTGGGATGATGGCCCCGCATCCCGACTTCTCACCAGCCCCACCCCAACCTCTTCGCTTCCAAACCAGTGTGTCCTCCCCAAAACTTTCCTTTAACTCTTCTCCATGAAACCCAGGCTGTCCCGCCTCCCTCCCGCGGATAAAAGCGCTTGGTGACAATCAGGACGCCTAGCGCACGGCCCCCGCTCTTGCCTCTGGGACGTGAGAAGACGGAGACTACGGATGAGAGGGGGCGTCATAAGAGTTAGGGGAAGTGAGATTTACCTTCACGAAGAGGGTGATGTCGTGCTCCTGCCCCGGAATCCCCTCTTCGGGCGCCTCGCCGTCCTCCCCGCGGCCATTCACCCGCGCCGTCTCGTCCGCGCCCTCCGTGCTGCCCTCCTCCGCCAGGTGGTTGCTGAGCTCGGCCTCCGGCTCCGCGGCCCCAGTCTGTGCGATCGCCTCAGTATCCGCGCTGCCATCGGGGCGCCCCTCCTCACCCTCGGCTGCGATCTCCTCGCCTGGCCCCTGCGGGCCGCCCTCTCGCCTCTCCTCCTCTGCCTCCTCCATCTCTTCCTGGGGTCCCCCCTGGTCCCCGTCCTCGCCAGTGTCTGCCGTCGCGTCCCCGGGGACCGCTTCCTCTGACTCTCCTCCCACGGGGCTCCCTCCCTCCTCCGCGGCGCCCAACGCTGCACCCTGAGGCTCCCCCGAAAGCTCGCCAGGGCTGCACCCTGTGCTTTCCTCAATCACCTCCACCTGGGACAGGGGGCTGTGGTCTCCTCTGTCCCTGGGGTCTCCTTGGGGCCTGGGCGCCCCTCCCGCCGACTCCTCCGCCTCCATGCTGGCCCCCGGCGCCCCGGGCGCGCTGCTTCCCGGTTCCTCCCACCCGCTCTCCGCCTCCTTCTCCGCCTTGGGGTCCGCGGGGTCCCCTACCTCCCCCTGAGTCTCCCCCGGGGCCTCGCCTTGCGAGCCTCGCCCGGGCCTCTCCTCTTCCACCTGCTCTGCTCTGCTTGCCACCTCCCCTCCCTGGGGGGCCTCGGCGCCCTCCTCCGCCTCCAGCTCACCCTGCGCTCCGCTCGCACCCGGCGTCTCGGCCCCAGGTTCACTGCCGGCGCCTGGCGCCTGCTCACCCGCGCGCCCTCGGTCCTGCCCGGTGCCCTCTCCCTCCTTCACCGCGGCCGTCGCGGCTACTCCTGCCCCCTCACTCCTCCGCGCTTCCGCGGCGCCCTCGCTAGCCTCCTCCCCTTTCGCCTGTCCCCCCGCGTCCCCCAGCTCGCTGGGTCTCTCCGCCAGAAGCGCCGGGACCTCGGACAGCCCCTGCGGACCCGCGGCGCCCCCCTCCGGCTCTGCTGCCTCGGCCATGGCCACAGTTCTCTGTCCTTGACCGAAGATCTTTCCTTTTACGCTGCTTGGGGAGCAGGTGGCGCTGGGCGAAGGGCAGGAGACCAGGGGCCACTGCGCCCCCTCCGAGAGGACGCCCCGCTCCGGGCTTGGCGGCCCGGGGGCCGTGCGCTGGACGCGGGGGGCGAAATCCGCCGCGCCCAAGACACTGCTCCCCCACTCCTGGGTTTAAGCTCTCTGGACTGTTCCTCCACCGCCGGTGCTTCTTCCTGGTTCTGCCTCTGCTTCCCACCCGGACCCTAATTCCTACTGAACTTGTGGCGGGTGGAGGTGCAATGCGCGGCTGCCGAGGGCCGCTTTGCTCCAGCTCTCTTTGAAGTGCTTGGCCAGCCGTCCTGTGGTTCACCAGGTCCTTAGTGCCAACTCCATCCCTCTAGGGCTTGGGCGGGGTTTGTACCTCCCTCCTGTGCCCCTGTTTGGGTGACCTGGGAGCCTGGCCAATGACAGCCTTTCTCAAAGCCCTTGTGGATTTCAGTGAAAAGATCTTGGTCCTACTGGCCACTTGGGTGTTTTCTGGAACAGCTTTAAATTCCAGAGACATTTAAGTCACCCCCAAAAAACACACCCCACACGCAAATACTTAATCCCCGCTTTGCCCCAGGAGCCAAGCTTCAGCCTTTCAGCTGGAACCCAACTGCAGTTGCTTCAGTGTCCAAGATCAAGGGTGGTAAATCCTGGAAGAAAAGAGAAGGGAAGCCACACCGCCACCTTCCAATTTTGCAAGGCCCTCCGGAGAAGTTCCAGACACCCCAATGTAGAAGCAAGAGGGGCCAGTTGAGCTGCTCTGACCAGAGATGGACCCTGTCGTGCATGAGGGTCCCCTTCTCCAGACGTGACAAGTACAGGGGATCCTGCACTGAGAGAAGGTTCTATCCATTCTCTCCCTGGTCTCTAAAGACTAAATCTGTATCTTGCACATTCTCCTAGGTTTTATAAACCCATGACCAATGCTTCTGCCTCAAAATTGTGTGTTAAGGGCTTGGGGAGCTGGCAGTGGGGAGATAAAAATACAAGATTTGAAGGGGAGGAGCTGTGGAATTCACTGCATTAGGAATCTCCCAAGATCACAGACTGGGCACCCTTTTCCCTAAAAAGGGGAGTCATGATGAAAAATCATGCAGTAAGTTTGTTGCGAGCCAGGCTGGATCATACAGTGAGGAACTGGTTGCCCAAGATGGCACAGTCTACATGTGATGAAACAGGAGTCCCAACTGAAGACTGTCTCGAGTTGTCAGGTTCTTAAGGGTTTTGATGTTTCCCTGAGACACAGCAGCCTACTGTGTGCCCAGAGGTCTCTGTTGTCACTAAAAGATCAGGGGCATCCTTGATATGACTCCTTCTAATTCCCACTGCCCATCACTGATGGGTGACAAGACAGGAGCCCAGTGTCACCCAGCTTCATGCTACCTTCCTCCAAAGTTGTGCCCTATCTGGGAAGGAATCGGCCAGAAGCTTCGTCATCACAAAGCAGTGTCTACTCAAAGCATGGCACTCACATGCATGAGCTAGATAGACATGTCAGAGACAGATCTTGCTCTGTGGAAGCTCCAGTCACCTAGAAAAGAAATCCTGCTGTACTCACAGGCAAGAAAACAGCCGTCAGCCTTATTTCTTAAAGAAGGATGGAGCCAGAGTATTCAGCTCCAAACAGCAAAACACAGTACAGGCTTACAGTCCCCGACACAAACCCCATGAGGCCAGATGTGTTTCAGAGAAAAAGAATTCTTAGAAAGATGGCTGAGTGCTTTTGTGTATGTTACGCAACACTGCACACCACCCTGTGACCAAACACACTCATATGTCTGCGGTGACACAGATTCCCATTAGGTGGGTGTGGGGACAGAGTCCCAGAAAGCTGTCTCTCACGTGGAAAGGTGCTGGCTCGGGAAGGAGATGGCCAGCCACTGTGACTGGTTGGCCATCAGCTGTTACCGGTTAGCCATTAGCCATGGGTATAACTGCCATGGCTATGTTGGTTGGTTGGTTGGTTGGTTGGTTGGTTGGTTGGTTGGTTGGTTGGTTGGCAGAGAAGCGGATGGCAGATTGCAGACCGTGTGGCTCCTGCATTCTGTGTCTCCAACCCAGCCGCCAGTGAGAACATAGTGGTATGACTCCCCTATCTATGGCTCTGTGGGTGTTCCTTTTTGGACTCACTATATCCTGTGTTCTTGTGCAGGGAGCTGAGACCCCGCATGAGAGTGGGACATGTGAAAAATCACACCTAGCATCAGGGTCCCCAGTTCAAGTTCACCACTAAATCAGTTCTGGTTAGTCTGGTTCTGCTTCCTGATGAGTTCCTCAAAAAGCTTGCAGTTTCAGGGTGTTGTGGATTCCCCAATGCATATAAGGGACGAGGGTCCTGTGACCCTTTGAAGAGGCCTAGGTTTCTTTACAGTTCGGAAATATCTGAGATCAGGTACATCTCTAAGTTTGTGCTTCTTAACAAACCAGCTGTCTCCAATGCTCTCCTTTTACTAAGCACCAAATCAAAGGCCCCTACCTATGTGAGCAACAATATTCCATAAACTTTAACTCAGGCAAAGTGGACAGAAATGCCCTGGGTATGGGAAGGTTGGCATCTCTGCAAAAACCTCCTTTTGAATCCAGTCAAGAGATGATTAACTAGTGAATGCAGACCTGGTACAGTTGACTGGCTGGCTAAGAGCTGGCCCCGGGGCAGCGTCCTTGTAGAAAAACACGAATAAAGTCTGTTCTGTTCTGGCAACTGATCCTGTGTATCACACAAAGCTGATTTATTCTATAGGGTTTATCCTTTCATACTGTTTAGGTTCAGTTACTCACATTGACATTGGTTCTCCAAATAGCTTCATTCCATCTGGAGCGTAACATGTAGAACCTTTCACTTTTCAATGATAGTCTTAAGAAGGTTTTTTACGGGCGTGGGACAATTAAGTTCGCGAACTTTCCACCATGTAAGTGCACCGTGTATTTTTAAGTCATACCGTTCTGAAAATGTCTTTCGTTTCCAGTAATTAAACAAAATGTATAACTTTAAAATGATGACAGTCTCAAAGCTGAAAATAGGGAAGACAGAAAGTAAAAGAAAATTTACAATTTTTCTCTAATCCCATTATCCACAATAAACACTTTCTCTGTTTTTGAGAGAGAAGGAGAGGGAGGCAGATGGGCTGTTTGGACACTACGCTCACAGCAATGAGTGAGACTGACAAGTGCTCTTCCTTTGAAGGGTTTTGGGGTGAAGGAAAAATAAGCAAACCAAATACCTTGATTAACGTTAAGATTTTTTTTTAATAAGTTAAGCTTTATACAGCCACACATACACTCCTGTATAAGCACACACATACGCATACTGAAAACCTTCATGAACTCTGTTCTTTCACACCCCACATCCAACTTGCCAGGAAATCCTATTGTTTCCACTTTTTAAAATATATCCAGAATCCAACCCCTTCTCTCTACTCCCATTGCTACAATGCTGGTCCAACTCACCGTCACCTCCTGATCGGTCCTCCTGCTTTCTCCTTGCCCTTCCGCAGTCTGCTCTCCACCCCACAGCCACGGAGCCTCCTTTGAAATCACCAGTCTGCCATGCCACCTTAATGCTCGAAACCTTTCAAAGGCTTCCCGTCTCACACCACGAAAAAGTCCGGTTCTTACACATCAAGTATGAGCTCCCAAAACATCAGGCACAACAACCTCTTCCCGGCCTCATTGGCTCCTAACACGCCAGCCTCTCTGCTGTTTCTAGAACTTGCTGGGTATTCCTCTGCCTGAGCGTTCCCTGTGCCCTCCTACATCATCCCTGACCTTGTTGAGGTCTTTTATAAGCTGTTTTCTTGCAGCACCCTATTTTGTCTTATGTTTACAGCGATAGCACTTAAGATCGACCCTCTTAGCGATATACAGTACAATACTGTTAACTGTAGTCACATTATTGTACATTAGATCTCCAGAACTCACTCCTCTTGCGTAACTGAAGCTTTGTACCCTTGACCAACATCTCCCTATAACCCTCTCCTCCCAGCCCTAAACTCCATGCTACTCTGTTTCTCTGAATTTGACTATTTTCGATTCCACATAGAAATGAGATCATGCAGGGTGCAGTTGTGTATCTTTCTGCATCTGCCTTATTTCACTCAGCATAATGTTCTCCAAGTTCATCCATGTTGTTGCGAATGGCAAGGCTCCCTTCTTTTTGCAGCTGAGTAATAGTCCATTTTATACATCTGTGTATATATATATATATATCACATTTCCTTTTTCTATTCATTCATCAAAGGACACTTAGGTTGTTTTCATATCTTAACTATTGTGAGTTATACTTCAATGAACATGGATAAACACCCTATTTTAAAACACAACTTCTACTCTGTCTCCCTTTTCTGCCTTATTCCCCCATAGCAGTTATCTCTGCTATGACACAGAATATATTTTGCTTACTTATTATCTATCTCCCCTGGGATAATGGTTCTGTGAAGCCGGGGGTTTTCACTTGTCACTGCCTGGAACAGGACTGGGTACACGGTAGAAGAAGCGCAGTAAATACGTATTGAATGAACGAATACATGCATGCTTTCATACACAGATGCATCGATCTGAACCAGTTTTGAAAAATACTTTTCTCAATTGGTTTTATACTTTGTGGGACGAGCTGACGTCACAAGACACGCGTTTCACAGAAATCCTTATCTACTGACTTTGGTGAATACTTCAGCGAATACATTTAATTATTAGCAAAGGGTAAGTCAGTTCATACAAAGGAACACAAAGGAAATACCAAATAAATAGAGTTGTGAAGGTCACCGTGAAGTCACCTAGGGATTTGCACATTGTTACCTGAGCAGCCAGAACCAGACGAGCTATTTAAATACCAAGGAGGGTTAAACAGAGGTGACAAATTCAGGGATGGAGGCAAGAGAAAAGGGCTGATAACGAAGAGGGTTTAGTAATTATGGAGTTTCCCTATCATACGTTACAAGGAATCGTGAAGCAGGGTATCTCGGGGGTCACAAAGAGAATCCCAAGGGCTTATAAATAAACATTTTAAAGGTTTGTTGTTTTTGCTATTTTTTCCAGAATGAATGGACTCGTGTCCGCAGAAATCCCCTTTCTCTGCAGGTCTCTCCTTTCAGCAGAGCCCTTGGGATTATGACGTATCTAAATATTCAGATCACAGGATACATTTATGGTGAACCAAAGTCCCCCTTGTTCTGCTTTTTCTTCCAACAGCTCATTCTCCTTATGTGAGAATATCCCCAACCTGCGTGAATCTGCCTGGCTTTGCTCAGTTTCTTGTAAAGGTATATTTCAGCTCAAAGAAAGATACTGCAGCAGAATAGGCCTAAATTAGGAGGCAGGGGTTCAACACAGATAGAGCAGCTTGCAAGTCAATAAGAACATGACACAAACCAACACAAATAATGCCACGGAGAAATGGGTGGGTTCTCAGGTCTAGAGTGTATTAACTGTGTGATCTTGACCGTGTTTCATCCAGAACAGTGGGACCACTGTCATTGTGAGTTTGGAATCAGCATGTGTGTCTCATACTCAGCACAGAGCCTGTTATTGTTAACATTATGCCTCATTATTACTGTTGTCCCAGAGGACAGAGCTGTCACATCTTGACGAAAGTACTGGAAGAGCCACGGAGAACTGGAGTGACCCTGTGTCTCACTTGGCCCGTGACAGTTCTGGGTTACGCCTGTTATCTCAGCAGCATAATCGTAAGAGCATCCCCTGTCACTCTTGAAAGTGTCCTAGTTTGGACAATAAATTATAGGGTCACCCTATCATGAACTCATCTAGCTCATGAGAGCTTTTCCTGTTCTTCTTCCCACATGATCTTGCACTGTTCTCAAAGCAAACTAGATTTCCAACAAATACTTGTTGGGTAGTAGAAGATATTCTAAAACACAGAAGGAGGAGGAGGAGGAGGAGAAATGGGGAGGAAGAGGAAGATGGGGAAAGTAGGGGAGGAGAAGGAGAAGAAGCCTCCAAATTCTATTACGAACCACTTGCTGGAAGCCATTCTGGAAAGGTAGCCTACAATCTGGAAGGAAGGAAGTGTCATAGGCCTCAGACATAACACGGTCAGCCCCGGGCCCCGGGGAGAAGGATGGGGAGAAGGGTGGAAAGGTGCCTAAGCCTGTGCCGCGCTGGCTCTGGGCTCCAGAAGGCTGCAGTTAGAGCCTCTTATCCTCACATACCTTCACGTCTGACACCAGGGCGGCAGGAGATAGAAACAATACTCAAACTTAAGATTGCAAGTCCATCTTAAACCTTCCACCTCTAGCTGTAAAGTTGTTTGGGTTTCTTTTTTTTTTTTTTTTAAGCATTGTGGTATTTTTTAAGAACTGTTCAACTTTCTGTATTTGCTTTCTACATGTCTTAGAAATTTGAGTTTCTTTTAACTCTTTAAACTCCAAGTGTTTGACCTCTGCCCTCCAATCCGCCAGAACCCTGAAATCGTGGTGATGGATGCTGACCTGACAAAATAGATCTGTGGTCATGGGTTTGAGCAGCGGCTTTCAAATGCGGGCAACTTTGTCCCTCAAGGGCATTTGGCAATGTCTGGACACATTTTTTTTTGGTCATGATTGGAGAGTGATACTGGCATCTAGTGGGTAGATGCTGCTAAACCTCCTCCAATGCATAGGGCAGCCTCCCCCCCAGGACAAAGAATTAGCCATCCCATCACGTTAATTATTGTGTTAGAAGGACAGCCTGCCTGCAGCCCCCCAATTACAGAGTTTTCCATAGAAAATGCCTTAATCCAATATGTTGACTCTACCCAGGGCTTGGAGCAGTCCACGGGGGATGGATGTGTCACGTTGGGGGGCTGTCACCCCTTAAAACATCTCCTGAAGGTTACTCATGAGTCCTTTGGGAAGACAGAGAGATTATGAGATTTGCATTCAGAAATCTAGACTCAAATCCGAATTCTGCTGCTTACTGGTTGTGTTACACTGTGCAAGCCATTTGTTGGTACTCAATCTATTGTACTGGTTTCCTCTGAGCACTGAAGGAGATACTATGTAAACTGTTTTGTAATTATGAAATTTCTACACAATTGCCAAGTAAAATTATTAATTTACATTCGGGTAATGTTTGATCCTATTGTTTTTTTACTGCCCAGATATTGGAATTGACCCTACTCTTCTGTAACACAGGACATTTATCTAAAATCTTTAATCCCCTGACATGTCAAAGAGCTAACTTTCATGGCCCTGGTGATCTATTGACACATAGGGGTTTAGAAAATTCAATTCCCTAAACTTCCATTTTTCTATAGGAAACACTGGAAAAAATTGTCTTGTCTATCAGAATGAAAAAGATAGATGAAGCTAAAGAGAAAGCATGGTGCTAGGTGTTGTTCCTACATATCCAGAAAGTAACACTCACCCACCAGGAGTTAAGTAAGCTCTGAGCGGCCAGGAGAAGCACAAGCTGGGCACTGTGAGACTTTCTAATCCTTTGTTTTTATTATTTTACCTGTAACTACAGGTCAATGAAGAAGTGTGTACCACATCTCAAAATTAATTTACCATCTCTATGTGGTATACGTAGTCATGAAATTGTCATCTAGAATAACCATTTCCAGTTTACTCACAGAACTGAGAAGACCTACCCATCCATCTATCCATCATTCAATTCATCCATCCATCACCCTTCCATCCATCCATCCATCCATCCATCCATCCATCCATCCATCCATCCATCCATCCATCCATCGTTCATCCATCACACCACAATCTTTTTCTGAAGACCTTTCTTGTGACATGACTCAATGAGTAGTGGGGAAATACACATAAACAAAACAAGGTTTCTAGCCTGCTGAATAATTTTGCAGAGTGGAAAAAGCTTACTGAAGTGTAGAGTTTCTGATATTCATGCTGGTTCATGCTGATATCTCAAGCCATGCTTCATCGATAACTGTGATTAAACATTTACGTATTTTGAAATCCATGTCTAAAAAACTTGGAGTCAAATGTTTAAAATTTATTTACTTATTCAGCATACTTGATTTCATTCTCATGATTTTATACCCAAAAGTCTCAGTAACATTTGGGTTTTCATTTTTAATTTGGTCGAATTTAATCTGACTGGAGCAGAAAGAGATAAAGGCTGAGCAGGAGAGTCTGCCTGGGTGAGAGCTCAGCCCTGTTGGTACATTCTCCCTGGAGGTGCAAGTGTTTGATCTGGTGAGTTGTGAGTTCAGTGACCTTGGAAGTCACTTTCACTTGTTGGAGCATCACCTTGGAGGAGGACCTTGGATCAGATGATCTTGGGGTTCCTTCAGCACTTTGAATTCTATAACTTATGATCCTACAGCTCACATATTTGGAAGTCACTAATAAGAGTGGAAAGAGCTCAGAATCAGAAAGTGAGCAGAAAAAGGTCTCCGAGAGCCAAAAGCAATATAACTGAGTTTCCCTCTTCAAGTGTGTTTTCCTCAAAGATGAGCAACTGGGCGCTCATTCTGAGCCCATGACTTTATAATAAATTCAACTAATCAATGTTCTGGTGTTGATTAGAGTACATTAGAAACAGCAAAATAGAAGGGCTGAAATAGCTGTCTTCATGAAAACAAAATGCTTAAATTGAAAGCAAAGTGCATATAAAATGTCAAGTTTCAGTTATTGATAAGGTTTAGTTCCTCATTTCAAATAAACCAAGAAAATGACATATTGACTGAACAAAAGAAAAAGGAAAGGAGGAAGGAAAAGAGGGAGGGAAGAAGGGTAGGAGGGAGGAAGGGAAGGAGGAAGGGAGGGAGGGAGTGAGGGAGGGAGGGAGGGAGGGAGGGAGGGAGAGAGGGAAGGAGGGAGGGAGGGGGGAGGGAGGGAAGCAGGGAGGAAAGAAAAGCAAGAGTCCTACAAGCCTAGCACATAGTACATAACAATGACTGAAAATTTCAAAAACAGACTATGGGTATACATGTTGGGGAAAAAAACAATATAGATATTTGGCACCATAATTTCTTCTCTTTATACTTCCTCTACTACAGTCTAAATTAGGTTTTAAAATTCTTCCATTATTCTATTGCTGGTGTGGTCAAAGTTCTTGTTCATTGAAAGCTGGTTTCTAGGAGAATGACAAAGAGCAGGATCTTCGTCAATGGGGTCCAACAGGGGGAAAAAAGGCAACCAATAGATCCCAATACTGAAAGGAAGGCACCTGGAGGGGAACAGATTCCTTGTCCCCAGGGGTAGGACTTGAACTTTCACCTGACACTTTCTAAGCAGGTGTGTTCTGCCAGGAAAGCACGGGCCACATTTATTGTAAGTCTTCAGTACATATCTCACATCCTCCTAGAATATTAAAATGTGAAATGTCCTTAAAGATGCTCTGTCTAGCTCCCCCTTGTCAGTAGAATAGTTTGCATTGCAACATGACAAAGGGGGTTCTTTGCACATAAGTTCTTATTTTAAATCATGTGATAATCTCAACAATCCTGGGAGGTGGTCACTGTCCTGGACTAGAATCTGGGGATGTCACAGGGTGAAATGACATGAAATTAAGCTGGATTACATTACAATGACTTGTGAAAAACTGACTTTTAATACAGTTTTTTCTGAAATATTCCCCATGAGAGCAGCATGATCATTTTTCCTACCTTGTGTAAAATAACCATAATAATCCCTGACAGTCATGAAATAAGGTTTTGTGCACCGTTTTTACCAGCTTTATTGAGAGGTAATTGGCATATAAATTGTATAAGTGTAAGGTATACAATGTGGTGATTTGATACATATATATATTATTTATGAGAAATGACACAATAAGGATAGTTAACACATCCATCTTGTCACATAATTACCATGTTGTGTGTTTGGTGAGAATATATAAGATCTGCTCTCTTAGCGACTTTCAAGTACACAACACAGAATTATTAATTCTAATCGTCGTGCTGTACATTAGGTCTCCAGAACTTATCTGATCACTGGGAGTTTGTACCCTGTGACCCACATCTACCCATTTCCCCCAGCGCCTAGCCCCTGGCGACTACCAATCTACACTGTTTCAATGAGTTTGGCATTTTTAGATTCCACATGTACGTGAGATTCTGCTCCATTTTTATGCAGAACTCCCAGCAATACTGCTCTCCTCCCAACCCTCACGCCATCCTCTTACTCAGCCCAATTGCACTGGCTGATTTTCAGTCCCCAACCCCCCAATTCCCAGACAGGAAACTGCAGGAAGGCAGGGAGCCGGCTTCTTACTCACTGGTGTCTCCTCATCACCTAGAACAGCACCCCCAAACAGGAGGCGCTCATAATCATTTGTTATTGGAATGAATGATATTTTGACTGAATTGACTTAACTTGCTGTCTAAGGTGCTCACATGCTTTGAGAGTCTTTGCACAGCCGATGTTTGTTCTTAGGGAGCAAACGTCCTGCTCATTCATCCAGTCAGTCAGCCATCAGGTATGTTTGAACTGGCAGAGTTACTCGGTAGTTCATGCCCAGGTGGAGGTGAACTGGTAGCTGGTGAACTACCTATAAAGTCAAGCTCGAGATGCAGCCACCTCGTTTTTCTTTGCAAGGACTCCTGGGCCTCATTAAGAGGAAGCCAGGTTTCTTCCTCTTGGGCCTCCCCTTCATTTAATTTAAGAACCCCAGAAGTTTCGTCGACCAAAGGGTGAGAAATGACTTTGGTTTCCCACTTTTACCCAGTGCTGATGTTTAGGCCAGGAGTGCTTCTCCCCTCAACCCGGAGCACTGACCCCAGTCCGCACAGAGCCACAGGGGCTAAAGTTTGCAGAGGAGGCCACCCCATTCCTTGACTCCAAGTTCCCCACTGGGAAGGCATTCCCCACATCATCGCTCTCTGCAAATCACCTGTGGGTTGCTCATCCAGCCTCTTCCGGGCAGCTGGCCTACAGGCCTGGAGCGCCCGAGGTGGGGACGCAGTCCAGCACCACCGCACTACCCAGCTTCCCCACCACGGTGGGCTAGCTTCTTCTTTAACCCTCAAAACAAAGACACTCCAACTCGACCCTTCCTCAGTAACCCAGGGCTATCCCACTGGCACCTGCCTTTCAGTGAGTCCCAGACAATTGACCTTCCTCTGCTAAGATGTAAATAGCAGCTTCTCTCATCAAAAAGAAAAGAAAAAGAAGAGAAATACACACTTAACCCCAGCATGGCCCCTCTGGAAGGCTCCTGACTACATTTGCAAATGAAAGAGCTTTAAAAAAAACAAACAAAAAAAAACACTTCTTTCCATATCTAAGTCCCTGAATTTCACAGATGACACTCCTGGCGTTTATGAACACACAGGATTGCCTTCAAACAAAATTTCAATATAAGCCAAGGGCAGAACCAGCCCTTCCTTCTCCCTCTTTTCCTTGCACTTGGTGTCTGGATGTCTTTGGATGTGTCCCTTGACGTTTCCAGTCCTTTCCTGCCAACCTTGGGAACATCCTTGCCCTGCCCTTGCAAAGTTATTTAGGATCAAACAAGAAGTCTGTGTGACTAAAACCCCGTACACTGCGGATGTACAAAAGCAAGGCATCCTTCAGCAGACTTGCAGTGCTCGAAGGCAGTGATGGCCAAACCCAGCTCTGCTGCATAACAGGGAAGTATCTGAGGACGGAAGATCCCTAGATGCTGCCTCCAGAAATCATTCATCCAGTCGGTCAGACTCAAGGTCCCGGTATCTGTTCTATAGGTTCTACAGGAAAATCTCGTGTCCTTCCAAGTTTGGGAAGACTGCTCTCAAGATCAGATATCTGTTCCTTTATGTGAACCTGGCTCGGTGAGCTACCACTCCAAATAATATTTACACTTTAAGTCCTAGCTCTATTTGGGAAATAAGAGCTTTGCACCCACTAAAATTTGAAGGCATCCAAAATCAAGTGAGAAACCTATTTTTCAGGTAGAGAACCTTTGACAGTTCCCGGAAGTTCACCCACTTGGGACCTTTGAAGAAAGAATATAATTAAGGTATATTTTAACCATATAGATTTTTATAGTGAAGGAGTGAATAAGGAACTTGGTAAATCTAAAAGCAATTTAAAATCATGGCAGGAAGGGGGGAAAGTCCTAGATTTTTTGGAGAAGTGAAAAAAAAAAGGTGAAGAGATAGGTCTGAAAGCAGCCCTATTTGGAGATTTTAAATTTTTTTTTGATACAATTATGCCTTCTTATAAATCTAAGTGGTTTTTAAAGCATTACTAGTGTGTATGTTTCTGATGCATGTATATGCATTACATCTGAAAAAATCCTGTTGGGTGAGTGCAGAAGCATTTGATACATGCAAAACTTGAATAAACCCGTCTTCAAACCAGGAAGTTGAATTTTCCCAGAATCAAACTGGCTCATGTTTCAATAGAAACTCTGAGGTCACAAAATACGGGTTGTATTTTTCTACCCCTGGATAAACCATTCTCTCTCTCTCTCTCTCTTTATTTTTCGCTTTTGCGTTAAGTGTGTGTACACAGCTATGCATTCAGGTGGCAGGTCTCCTACCTAAGTGAGGTAAAGTTAGACATTTCACCTCTCCGAGGACTTAGGGGCTTTGTTCCAGTTCTTTTTCATGGGACTTGAAGGCATAATTGTCAGACTGCTGTAAGCTGTGTGGCTTCCGAAGTAACAGAAATGACCAGGGACCATGTACCTGCTTGAAATAGGCGGGTTATGCAAAAATCAACAGCTGTGAGTCAGCAGAGAAAAGGGCCTGGACTCCATCTCTGTGTATATGAAAGTGGGCAAAACACAGTTGATCGCCCTCCCCTTTTTAAGGTTGTAGCCACCAAATGAGCTGAGTGATCTAATTATAGCAAGGTGCCACAAGCGAAGTCCCCGGCAGGTACATGGGTCAGTTCAGAAGGTGAGTGGGGAAAAATCACATTTTTATATTCACGAACCTCAAATTGAAATTTAGCATTTCCTCCAATTAAGAGCTAGGAGGGGAAATGACAATAGTAATAATCTCATCTGTGACTTTGTCTCCAATAAAAATCATCGATATTTTTATATCTTATTCCAGACATGAGTTATCGCATGGTGTCACTTAAACGCTCATCACTTCTTTAAAATTTCAGTAGTTATTAGACCTGCCTCTGGATTTTATTGAATGTGTTCAGAAAGAAATACATATATTACTTCATTTCTTCTTATATTTCTTTTTAATCACACATTTCTTCTTAATATTTGATATTAATTGTATTTCGATATAATTGGCTTTCTCTGAGATCCTATGCATTTTATTTTATGTGTTAAAAACATTATTCAGAAAAAAATTCAACAGATTAGCAAAGACAGCCATAGCTCGTACAAGTTAAAACCCTTGAACTAGAATTCGTTTCTCAGTGGTATTTTACATGAAACCTATTTGCATATCTTAAGAGGGGTGCGAGTTACACAGACATATTGATTTGTCAAAATGATACTATTAATGAAAACCTAAATGTCCTTGAACAGGGGAATGGATAAACAAACTGTGGTACATCCATACAGTGGAATAGTTCTCAGTAATAAAACGGGGCCCAGCTAGGATTCATGCAATAGTATGAAGAAATGTCACATGCATTATGAAAAATGGAAGAAGTCAGGCCCAAAAAGCTACATACTGTATCATTCCATTTCTATGACACTTTTCCAAGTCCAAACCAGAAAACGGATCAATGGTTGGCTGGGGGCAAGGAGTGGGGGAATTGCCAACAAAGGGGCACAGGGGATTTCTGGGGTCCATGGTATTTTTTAATTTCAGGGTATGTACATTTCTCTAACATGCTATAAATATAACCCACATGCTAGTTGCTGACTATCCCCCATCTTCCATCTCTCCCTAAAGATGTACGAGTCAGAGGCCAGAAGCCCCACCCAGCACAGAGGACAGCCCAGCATCTGTCCCACTGTGTCTTAGCGTCTCCCCGGGACCCCTCTGGCTCTGAGTGCCTATGTCTGCCCCCCCACACACACATGCCACCTCTACCTGCTGCTTTCTCCACTGCTCCTAGGTCAGTCCAGATGAACCCTGCCTCTTTCCTTGGTTTTTCAAACACACCACCTCACAGAAGATACTTGGCATAGTTAGGACCTGATTTATAGCACAAACTCAGACACTCTGGGAGGTAAAGGTAATTCTGCTGGGGCTTCAAGTGTAAGTCGTGAGACTCTCCTGGCAAAGCTGGACACGTGGCTTCATGGCATGGGAGATGTTTACTTAAGATTTAGGGCTAATGATGGCAGCAGGTTGGGGGGTAGTTACATCAGAGCCACACTGGGGGAAAAATGCCCAAAAAAGTCAAATGTTAAATGTGTAGATTCTTAATAGTTTTAGGTCACTGCTGGCCCCAGGAATTTTCAATGATTACACCTTCTACTTATAACAGGACTCCATTCTCCCTCTCCACTTCATCCTGAATTCTCCCCCTCAGCTTGCTCACACTCAACCCCAAAATCCCTATTAATTTATTATACAAAGCAAGGTAGCCGTCTGTCTGTTTCATTCCCCACCCAAGCTGTCCCATGCCCTGAGAGCTATTGTCCCAAAACCAAAAAGGCCCATCAAGGGGCTTTTACTAATCAGATAGGATTCTTCCATCTTCCCATGAACTCCAAAACCAAGGCAGTGACAGTAATAGCTAATGCACAGTGACAAACAAGCGTGCTAAGTTGTCTATGTGGATTGTCTCATTCATTCCTTCCAGACCACTAGGAGGTAACTGAAATTATTACCCCCATTTGAAAGATGAGCAGACTGAGAGTCAGAGGTATCAAATAACTATGGAAAGTGGCAGCGCCAGGAGTCCAACCGAGGTGTCTCCGACAGCCCAGGTGACTTGCAGAACTGTATCAGGCCACCAGTGCCTTTGCCTTGTCCCAGGGCACCTAGCACAGATGTCAGGCAAATGTTTGCTGTCTGCCCGCCTACCTGTCTGCCTGATTTATTGTTTGAACAACCAAATTAACTCAACAACTGACAAATAACCCGGCTTTGTCCATCGCAATCTCAACTACATGAGCTCAAACAGCAGTAAAGGTCAGTGTGAGCTTAGGAACACAGGCTCAAGGGTCAAGAAAAGCTTCCTATTCTTGGCTCTCCTCCAGTCAAGATAACCTTGTCCACAAGTTTGAAGTCATTTCCCTCGCAGACAGGAAAACCCAGCCTTGACCCCACCCCAGGTCATTTCTGATTCCAGACCTGTGAATGCAAACTGAAAATGGTGCATGGAGAATTCGGGTTCGAGTGTACCATCCAGTGGCATGAGTATGAAGGCTTAGAAATGCCTCCAGGACAGGTTTAAAATTTCTGTTTCATCCAAATGTTTGATAATAAGAAAAAGCCACTATGGCTTTCTATCACTGGCAGTCCCGTCTTTTCTAACGGATGTGTTGACAAGCCAGAAGGTAAGAAATGCATTTTTCTCATAGAAATGATGTGACAAATGGTGATAAGGTGTCCAGAGAAGCGTCCTCACGTGAATCCTGGGGAAAGAAGGCCAAACAGGAGAAGAAGGAAGACAGCAAATGTCCTGCTTTCCTGGAGCCAAAATAAACCCACCACAATTTTTTTATAAAATGAGTGAGTTTCTGGACTCGTCCCACCATCTTCTGCACTCTTCTCTGAGGTCCTAATCTTATTCTTGAGAATTTTTGGTTTTCTCTTGAGGACTCCCAGCCTGCCTGTCACCCTTCCCCCTCTTCATCCCCATCACCTACCCTCCCACTCAAAACAAAACTCTTACCTTCTTAACGTGGGTAAGTTCTATTAAGTGTCCAGAAACTCTAACAACAAACTCTTATATCGTGCTGACTGAATGCCACACACTCTTTTAAGCACAGAACGTATATTAACTCATATGATTTTTATAATAACCTTCCAGGTAAATACTGTTAGCACCACCCCGCATTAGAGATGAAGAGCCTGGAACAGAGAGGGTAAGTAATGTGCCCAAGGGCACCCAATTGGAAAGCAGCAGAGCCCAGAGATGTCCTAGACAGCCTGGCTCCAGCGTCTGTGAACTTAACCCCATGAAGTTAACCCCTCCTGACATTGGAGAAGCATGTGCCTAGCGCCAGGCACAGCACAGCGTGTGCGTGTATTGAGGAGATATACCCTGAGACCTGCTGGCGTGCCAGTCACTGTGCAAGGGCTGGGGACACAGGGTGACCAGACCACATAGCCCATGTCCTAATGGACTCCTGGGAGGCCTCACACGATGAGCCAAACGGTTACAACATGGCAGAAGTCACTGTCCTGCGAGGAGCTGGTGGGAGGAGGGTCCCACCCTGACCTGAAGCTGAGTAGGGGTGCAATGAGGTTTGCTACAGCTAAAGGATGAATAGAGCTGGTTCCCCCCCCCCCCAAAAAAAAAAGGTAGGAGATAGCATTCCAGGCAGAGGAAATCACATAGGGAAAACCCAGAACAAGTATGCCAGGGGGAAAAAAGTCATCTCAGGGAGGACGGAGCAAACCGTGGATTGGTGATGGGCGTGGGGGGCAGCAAAGGACTGAGAACCCTAGAGACACAGATAAGGACCGGGCATTGAAGGGCCCTGGGAGCCCCATCCAAAAGTGTGGGCTTTACCCAAAGAGCACTGAGGCACCCCGAACGAAGGGTTGTCTGCTGGGGATGAGATGAACTGATGGGCATCTAGAGAGAGCACTTGCAGGAGACGAGTTAGAAGGACGTGGCAGTGGTCCAAGGTGGGGCACCGGCTGCCACTTCCTACAGAACTAATGCAACCACTTCCTGGCAGTCTAGGACCCTAACAGTTGTGCTGGGTCAACATCAAAGAGTAAGGGTAGGCAGGTGTCTGAAAAGGGCCGCCCAGCTGTGGGGCTGTGACTTCTCAACCAGGGGCAATTTTGACTCCCCGGGGACATTTGGCAAAATCTGGAGATGTTTTTGGTTGTTACAACTTGGGGAAGTACTACGGGTCTCCAGTGGGTAGAGACCAGGGATGCGGCTCAACATCCAAGGATGCACAGGACAGCCCCTCACACCAAAGCCTGGTCCAGCCCCAAATGCCAACACGGCTCCCACTGAGAAACTCTACGCTGAACAGGTGACCGAAACACAGCAATCTGTAAACAATTCAGAACCAGCGTCCCGTCGGACAGAGGAGGAGGGACATTACCCTTCAAAGCGGTTAAATTCAAAAAGTAGAAGTTGAACAACTCTTTAAAAATATACCAAGCAGAAAAAGAACCCAAACAAAATCAATTAGCATGTCCCTGTGCTGGACTGCAAGGCATGTGGTCAGCTCCCTGACTTCCAGGAGGTCAGCCATGGGGGTCCCGCCCTGCTCCGTGGGGGGATGCATGACAGGTCCCCCACCTGGGAGCCTCACAGCCTGATCTGTTCAATCAGGTAGTGATCCTGAAAAGGAGCTGCCTCTATTAGCGTCTGGTCTATTATAGGCTCTCAGCAAACATTGCTCCCCTTCCCACTTGCAATTCTGAAGGAATGTCTGAGGGAGAACTCTGGACCAATCCAGAACTCCACCTCCTGAATCTGGGGTGTGTGAGGCAGTGGTCCCAGACCAACCCCCGGGTGAAGAAAGTAAATACAAGCACTTGAGACATTTTTTGGTATCAACACTCTTAACACATATTTCTTGCGTATGTTTCATAATGTAACATTTTCTTACTAATATATACAATTTATGAATAAAATATTTGTATATGTAAATGTGTGGTAAAATTCATTAATATACTTACTATGTTGGAATATTGGGGGTACACATTCAGATATGTATATATATTATTGATTGATTGATTTTTGCTAATGGGATGCTCAAACACTGTTGGCATTGACGACAGACTTGGTTAGCATGGGCTCTGGTACGGGGTGAATTGGGGAGGACTGGATTTGGGGAGATGCTCTATTTATTTGCTCTATTTATTCCAATGCTTTAAAAGTTTTTTAGACCAAAGGTTTCTACCCTCCCAAAGTTCAACTCCTTCCCTTAAGGACCATTTGCTTCTGGCACATGCAGATGTGAAGCCACTGTGCAATCTGCCTGGTCCTTTCCAAGCACAAATCCTGGGGACTTGCCCCACTTTGCCCAGAGGCTCCGCCCTTCAGGGCCGGGAGGGTAACGGCTCTGTCCCCTGGGTGGAAAGGAGCCTGGATTAAAGGTTCCGCCTCCTGGCCAGAGCTGGAAAGGAGTGTCGTGTTCATCAGGCCTTTCTCATCTTTCCTTTCCTTTCCCACATTCCCAGAAAGGCTGCAGGTACTGCCCACCAGGGCCGGCTGCAGCTCAAAGCAGGGAAAATAAGGGTATATAGTTACTGGAACAGAGGGTGAGGGTGGGAATGAGTGATCTCTGTGAATACCTTTTAGAATGGCTTTGATTTTTTGCATCTTGTGCATTTAATTTATTATGTTAAAATTTTTAATATTAAATATTTCAAATTATTTCTGCCAATTCAAAAACAATATTTATTTTGTTTTATTTTCTTAAAGAGTTTAGCAATTCAGATTTCCAGATTTCTATCCCTCTTGAACTTTATTTGTAAACCCTGGATTTTTCTGATGACCTTTCTTCTTAATATATACATGGCATGTTTATCAAAACAGGGGACTGGCTGGTAGCCCCTTCCTGTGAAATTTACACAAAGATGTGCACCCATTTTCTTTCAAAAGGCTCACTCTTCCCTTTAATCTTTCCTGAAGCCAACAATGGTCTGGTTTCAGTTAGCCTGTTTTCTTCCAGGACTTACCTGTGAAATGCATTTATTTTACAGGAAGCTTTTGAATGAATCAATCACCTGATCCTTCCCTGGTATCCTTAGGCTCTGAGGGGCCCAAGTTACTGTTTTCTTCCACTGCTGCCACTGTCCCTTCACAAGCCCTTTTAAAAGCCGCTGGCTCATTAGGAGAGCAGATCATATATCCCAGGTGTGTAAGCCCTCCTTTCAGGACTCCTTCACCTGTAAAGAGGTTTTTGGCAGGTAATCAACCTCCAGGAATTTGAAGCCTTGACTTGCTACAAAAAGCCCTAGATCACAGGCCCAAACTCCCTGATTTTGGGGGACAGCCCATGGAATTTATGACGCACCTATCTGTATCAGTCTGGCCGGCATGCCTCTACATGCCCAGATAAGTGGAATAAAAATCCTTCCTGAATTTCCAGGGCCTGCCCCACCCCTATCCCCCAGCAGCTGTCTTTGGAGGTGATTTGAGGCAAAGAGGATCCAGAGTGCTGGCTGGACCCGTGGGAATGAGCAATGAGGGGACTTGAGGAAAAAGGAGGTTCAGTGTCCAATGCAGAAGGGAGTTTTCCTTTTCTATAGGAATTGAGGGACACATGATGCCATCGGGAGACACTCCAGCACCAGAATTCCTCCCTGTGGGCACAGCATGAATTTTTTTCATTGAAACAATTTCAAAGTACAATATTTTTAATGATGCTGAAATAGCCAGCCATTGACACTGGAAATATGGCATTAGGGTGCCCTGGTAACTATTAAGTAGCCAAATTGGCTTGTTTTTATGCACTAACAAGGACTCCATTTCAGGGACACATTGAATAAAATCTGTATCGGGAATGAAAGTCTGAGTCTGGCAACATGTTTTTTCTCTTGAGTGGAACATTGTGCCAATACAAGTAAATTAAACATAAAGCTTCTGTTTTAACAGTGTAAGAGAGATACACATACGAGTAGAAACCTGGGATTCAAATGATATTAACATTAGTAAATTTATAGTATATGCTTTTGCCCTCTGACCCAGGCATCCCACTGCTGAAAGTCTTTCCCAAAGATATACTGGAAAAATGCAGAAGACATACATGCACAAGGCTATTCACAGAGCACTGTTTTTAACAGCAAAGGGTAGGAAACGACCCATTCAAACTGGTTGAATAAACTAGGGCAAAGGTACACAACAGAATGTAGAAATAGATGAGGACTTGTTCCCTATACTATTATGCAGTGACTTCCAAGGGACAAAAGCAAGATAGATAGTAACACAGTAAAACATACAGGTGTTAATAGGTAATGCCTGTCCCCCACATTGGAGTGGGGCTTACAGGCGAGGAGAGGAGTTCTAGAGTTCCCTGAAGGGTTCCTCTTTTCCCACAACGTTCCTAAACCCTGAGTCACTCAGTGGCAGTCTGTTCTGACTGTCATCTCTAGGTCCTGACCCGTAAGGCACCATCTAGTTTTTTATATCATGGCAACCTGATGCTTTGTTTCAAGTACTATTAAGTCATCCAGAAGAGCTTTTCAGAGGAAAGTGTATGAAAAGGCTGATTTTGTCGTATTACCCAGGTTGTTTGGTTTTGACATTTTAAGAAATTCTAAATGGTAATGGAAAAGGGGTTTGGAGGATGAAATCAATGAATATATGTGCAATTCTTTTGTTACAATATTTGCTAAAGTAATCTAAATCCCCTATCTTGCATCTGGAGAAAAGTCCAATGTGCCCACTGATAACTCGATAAATTCCCAGGGTTAACAGTCATTCCTCTGGTTACTGTGGCCTCCACCCAGGGCTGAGTCTCATTAATCTAAGATGATCATGGTGGTCCCAGCCCCCCGTCAGGTATGGATTCCAGAACACAAACCTGAGTCAATCAACAGGTGGTATCTTCCCACCAAAGATTAGTTCAGTGATGCATTGGGTGACAGGTGTGAAAGGACATTTGCTGGGCAAATTCCTTTGCTCTTAGAGAAAGCCATAAAAGGTACATTGTTACCTATAATGCCAGTATATAATGCATATATAAGGTATATATAAAGTACATAATGTATAATTTCAATCTATATAATGTATTATATATGTAACGTGTATCTATAACATATAGTGTATATAATGTACTGTATGTATGTAGTGTATTTCCTGGTTCTGTTTCTCTGGAGAGCCCTGACTAACAGCCCCTGCACATCAGAAGAATAGCAATCTCCATTCATATACACTGTATTGGAGCTGAAGAAGCTGATTATGTCCTGAGGTGGGAGGGAAATCTACAGAAGTAGGAAAGGTGTGGTCACAACTGTTACCTTTGCTATTTGGAACCCAGTCACCCTTTTGGTCAGCCAGAACCCCAAAGTTTCTCCAAAGAACTCAAAGAGTGAATGAGATGAACTTGAATGTGGCAGGATGTGGGAGCTGCTGCCACCATCTCACTGTCACAGCGCCTGAGAAAGACCTGCGAATGGAGATGGGCAGGAATGAGAGATAAAGAGAGACCAAGTCCAGAGCCATCACATGAACCTCTGAAGCAAGCAAACCATGCGGGCTCCATCCCAAAATGCTACGTTACATGAGCCGAATAAATTCCTTTTTTTGGTTGTTTGTTTATTTAAAAAAAAAGAGAAAAAGAGAGAGAGAAAAGAGCATGTATGGAAAACAGTTTGGTGATTCTTCAAAGAAGTAAGCATAGAATTACCATACAACACAGCAAATCCACTCCTTGGTGTATATACCCCAAAGAATTGAAAGCAGGGACTCAGACAAATCTTTGTACACCAATGTTCACTGCAACAGTATTCACAACAGCCAAAATATAGTGTTGTGGGAGTTACCATCACCAATCATGGATACGCCATCACCAGTCTTCTCCCTTCCTATGCTCAAGGTCACGTGAATCCTATTGCAAATACATAAGGGTGACAAAACTTCTGAGCTCAAATCCAATGCCCCCAGGCATTGTGACCTATTACATCAGCTCCTGGTTGGTGCCAGTGGGTTTGAATGTTCTACCGCAGAATCCATTCTCTGCAGAACACTGAACTCTTCCAAGGTCTGGGGAGGGGTTGGTGCTCCCCAGCCCACAACAGCAAGACTCTGGGAATTTTCAAGCCATGTGCCTCTGAAAGAGAGCTGCCAGCCTCCAGATTCCACCACAGTCACAACACCCACCAGCCACCAGCTCCTGGGGATCTCAGAAACCCAACAATTTTGCATGAACATTCATCTGAAACCCAGAACAAATGTCACCCAGCGAGTCTCTCAACCAAAACCCGAGACCTGTGCCTGACCCAGAGGGATGCATGTGTACCCCAAACTTCATTCTGAGCTCTTCATTCTGAGACGTTATTCAACAAACAGATCCTGCAGTGCCTTTTAAATCACTGTTGTCTGTACAGTAGTTTTCTGGGCTCTCCAGATCTCATCACTCTGCCTAGGCTAGTCTGTCTGATGGAAAAGGTTAGGTACCCGTCCACTTGGGCAGCCCAGCTCTCCTTCTCCCTCCCCCATGCCTCCTTTCTCCCAGCTTTTATAAAGGAATTTGGGTACTTCGCCACCGTTAGTGATAATACCACAGTAAACGACCTGTACGAAACAGTACGCCACGTTTTTCTGAAAGTATGTCTTCTACCACTAGGTGTCACTGTTTCCATGGCTTGCTCTCCTTTACCTTGCAATTTGCTGAGTGGTTCCAGCTGACAAATGAGTTTATTCTCTAGATATTTAAGGGGGGAGAAACCCCCTCACAAATAGCTACTCTAAAACAAAATCATTCTTTTTTTTCTCCAATATTATCCTGGAGAGGTGAAATTTGCAACTAATTTGTTCCGGCATGTTTACTTGACTTTCTTGCTTCGTGGCCATATTATTAAGCAATTAAAAAAAAAATTAACTGACTATTTTTTTAGCTCAGTTTTGGGTGTACAAAAAATATATATATATAGCAGAAAGTACATAGTTCCCATCTATCGCTTCATCACCCCCACACACAGCACACAGTTTCCTCTATAGTGTTTTTTATAAATATGTTTTATAACTGTTGTTCATGTTAGTTTATTGATGAAAATCTCTGAATGTAAACATTTGTAAAACAATTCTAGCAGTTTCTCCTATTGTTAACATCTTACATTACTGTGGTACATTTGTTAGAATTGAAGAGCTAAGATCGATACACTCATTATTAGTGACTGAAGTTCATACATTTCATCAGGATTTACTCTTCCCGTTGTGCATTCTGAGTTTCAATAAATGTGTAGTAACATGTATCCAGCAGCGCAGCATCATACAGAATAATTTTATGGCCCTAAAAATTCTCTGTGCTCCACTATTCATCCCTCCTTCCCGCCAACAACCCCTGATCTTTTTACTGTCTCCATAGTTTGCCTTTTCCAAAATGTCTTATAGTTGGAATCATACAGTATGTAACCTTTGCAGATTGGCTTCTTTCACTGAATAATATGTGTTTAAGGTTCCTCTGTGTCTTTTTGTGGCTGGATAGCTCGTTTCTTTTTATTGCTGAATACTATTCTGTTGTCTAGATATATCACAGTTTATTTATCTATTCACCTACTGAAGGACGTCTTGGTGGCTTCCACGTTTTGGTAATTATGAATAAAACTGCTATAAACACTCGTGTGCAGGTTTTTGTGTGGACATGTTTTTAACTCCTTTGAATAAATACCAAGGAATGTGACTGCTGGATCATATGGTAAGACCATGTTTTATTAGGAATTTTCATAGAGAGGGTTGGCAAATGGTAAGGAATACTTTGAACATTTTCCTCACAACACAGTCTGTTTTCCAAGCAACAGCTTGATTCTTCCTGAAATAGAAATGAGGTGGCCACAGAAGTCCTGTGAAGGGACCTTTCATTGTGTAAAAGGAGCCCCCCCGCCGCTACCTCTCTGCTCACTCCATGGACAATGAAATGGATCTGCCTTTAACACACTGCAGATTGTTCTGCATTCAGAGTAGAAAATAACTTCTGACTCTCTTCTGACCAAAACTAAATGTAAAGACTCAGGTGAAGTGGTTTTAGTAGAAGGAAAAACATTTCCGTCCATAAAAAAAAAAAAAGTAAAAGAAAATAGCAGGGGTGCTTCCACACAGTGGAAGGATGGCCCTGGTCTCACAGCTGACTCAGAAACACCCAAATGGGCGCGGAAGAGTGGCTGTGGCTGAAAGACAGGAGACCTTCT
The DNA here is from genome assembly GCF_057876585.1 of Rhinolophus sinicus. NCBI lineage: Eukaryota > Metazoa > Chordata > Mammalia > Chiroptera > Rhinolophidae > Rhinolophus > Rhinolophus sinicus. Next base: position 8,982,640 of record NC_142517.1, read on the forward strand.
CGGCTGAGCCTGCACGAGACTAACGCACCCTTCTCCACCAACTTAGTTAAAACAAGAAACCTAAACCACGAGTGTGGCGTTAGAAGGGGTTCAGGATCTCCAAGGAGCTATGCAGCTGAGTGAACCCCGAGAGGCCCCCGGACCAGGATTAGCAGAGGACAAGGGTGGAAATGGGGTGATGTGAAGTCTCCGTATCGGGAACAGCCATAGCAGTTAGCACATGTGTACATACATCCACATGTACACATATACGTGCACTCACACGCATACACACATAAACACATGCACACACACATCCATGGACAAATGCACACATGTACATGCACACACACATGCATATACTACCCATAGAAGTACTCACCCATGCTATGCATATGTACACATGCAGATATGTACACATATGCACCAGTGCACAGTACACATACACAGAGATACACACTACACATATACACATACACACATAAGCACACATGCACATAAATACACATGCCTGCATGTGCACGTTACATGCACATACATATGCAAACATACACAGACACACATACATACAAATGCACACACATATGAACACACACACACACACACACACACACAGAGCAAACAGAATACAGCAAATATCCAGATGGCTCTTCCAGTAAATCAAATACACTATCTGGAGGGAAGCTAAGACTTTTCTTGTTAATATTGGTATTCCAAGTAAAGCCCTATCCATCTCACATTTTGGCAGTCCGCAGGCTGACAGCTGGCTTGCTTCCTATATCACAGGCTGACACTTACCTCATCCATAACCCCTGTCCCTTCTAGCATACAGCTGCCACTCAGAATCCCCTCTTGAGAGACCATGGGGAAACTGTCTCATTCAGTAGCAAAGAAAATGCACGCTAGCTCCCTAGTCCTTCTTTCTTAAGGAAATCAGGCTCACCAGATATAAAAGGAGAACACAAAAGCTAACAGAGAAAGAGCAACATAAACAAAGTAACTGCTTAGGAGGCCACAGAGATCACTCAGCAGACCAATGTAATTTTTAGAATCAAATTATAACTCAAGAACTATTGTATAATAAAGCAAAAATTTGAGAACAGGAACTCTATGTAAAGGGAAGACAGAACACGAAATCTCTTAAAGATTAAATACATACTTGCTTAACTCCCCTGTTGTGGCAGGTAGCAGGTCATGGTCCCTATATACTTGTCCCACCCCCCCACTAGGAAGTACACTTTGTGTGGGGGTGGGAGGCACAGATTGTTGTCTGATTTGTGCACCACATTATCCCTAGCATCCCAGTGAGACTGGGAGTCCCCAAAGTCAAAGGCAGCTTGAGGTCAGGCCCGAATGAGGCTGGCTTCGTGTTGTCACTTTGGCCCTGCTGCTGGCGGTGAGTTCATAGGCACTAAGTTGTCATTATGCACACGCTAGGCAATTGTTGGGGGAAGGAAAACAATGGGACACACGGAGGACTTTGATCAAAGGGGCCTTGCTGGGTTCCTCCCTGTCTGTCACTCCTAGTTCACATTAAACGATTGTTCCCTATGATAACAGCTCTCTTCCTGGAACAGGTCCTCTATAAAATTCTTTCAGGCAGTTAGGGGAAAGACCAAATGTTTTTCCTCAGTCTTTTGCTTCTCAAACATAACCAGTTTAAAGTAATCAATCCCCCAAAGAGGTATGCTGCCCCTCACACTGTTAGGTGCTATAGGCAAATAAGATGTAGGGTAGAATCCAAAAAGGAATGAACCCATCACAGCAGTTAAAAGCCATCCATCCCTGAGGAAGAGCCCTGGGAGAGGTACCAGTAACATCCTACCCCAAGCCCACAAAGGAAATCTCTCCTGTAGAATATTGACAATGACATCAGCTAGAGCTCAGGACAGGCTAGCCCAGCACACACAGGTGGCTTCCAAGGACACTGTCCTTAGACTGGGTATGAGGTGGGATGAGTCATCAACGTATCACCCATCTCACAGTTTGTAGAAGAACTCATAACCAGCACAGCCAGACCCTGCCCAGTATTCTTCCCTAGAGGCCAGCCCGCGGGGAAGATGTGTTTACCTGTGATCCCATTGTTAAAAGACTAACATAGAAGAGGAGGGGTTGTTTAAGTGGGAGACCCAGGACCAGGAGGAGAATTTTAATCCTGCTATGCTGAGCTCCCCCTCTGTATCAGGCATAGCCTGGACGGTTTCTAGACCCTGCAGCACTTCTGAAAGCAAGCTATTCACATCCCCTTTCTATATGCCAGGATTTGGAGACTCAGAGATCAAGCACTCCCTCATGGCCACAGAGGTAATAAAAGACACAATTGGAATTTAGACCAGATCTATCTGACTTTTGGAGCTATACAGGAGATTGTAGAATACTACCGTGTTTCCCCAAAAGTAAGACCTAGCCAGACCATCAGCTCTAATGCGTCTTTTGGAGCAAAACTTAATATAAGACCCGGTCTTATTTTACTATAATATAAGACCCGATCTTATATAAGACTGGGTCTTATATTAAGTTTTGCTCCAAAAGACGCATTAGAGCTGATGGTCTATCTAGGTCTTATTTTCAGGGAAACACAGTACTACAGAAGTGATGGATGGTTTTAGCTCAGAACAAAGGAAGACACTTTGAACAATGAGAGCTCACTGAAAAGGCATAGGCTATGAATGTTCAGAAGTGGACAAACATTTACTTATGCACCCATCCCCTTCCTCTGATGGCCTCCAATTGGCAAAATGAACAGCTGTTGAGGTCCACTTTCTAGGACCTTCCCCAGGGCTGGCAGCATGCCCGCCTTTGGCTACCAAGAGATACCCTACATCCTTAATTTAAATTCATAGTTATTTAAGGCTCCTGAGGTTTTGGTTATTTGCAACCAGAAGAACCCTAACTCACATAAAAACACTGAAAGAGAGCTTAGAGTACTATAAAAGTCAGTGAGCTTTCTTTCTAAACTTGGAAAGGCAAAGTAACCAAATTCCAATATTTCCCCCAAAACCCAATTTATAACTCTGGCTTTCTGATTTTTAAAGCATCAGAAAACCATTTAAATGAATAAATAAATAACAGGGATTTTTAAGAGTGGATTTTTAAGAATGAACCATATCGAAAAAATTTCCTTTCTATAAAATAACAACAAAAATAGCATACATTTTAATTCATTTTACAGGAGGTAACAAGATAGAAACTTCAGGTTGAGTTATTTAAAGGGTTTATTTGAGCAGTCTTCGGAACAGTCCGTTCTTTGTGAGAGCAAACACTCAGAAAGCAAGCTATTTGCTTTCTGTCTTAAATACCATTTTTAAATGTCTGTAATTTCCCAGAAAGTGCAGAAATGCCTTTGGCTCATTTAATAAGCTTTCAGGGAGTGTCTACTGCACACAGCCCCTTTCAATTTTCAGAACAAAATAGGAAGCAATTGCAAGTGTCGTGTAGTGAAACTCTCCCACCTGGCAAGTGAATAGGCTAGTTTATCGCGTACAGGCATGTTTGGTTACCTGGCTGCATTAGATGTAACAGACAAGTGCTAAGAACGGAAATAGCCAAATGTGGTTTTCTGAGCCCTCTTCTTTTATATTTGGTAATTGCAATGGCTGACACCAAGGAAGGGTAAGGGGAGGAAAATGAATGGGAAGTGGTAGGATATATTAATTAAAATGTGTGCCCCTTTCCCCATTTCGAAAACAGAATCTCTGAGAGCAGCTCTTTTGTTGCTGCTGTACATGGTGGTAGTTTGTGTTGTCCATTTTTATTTATTTATTTATTTTTATTTCACCCACCACCCACCCCCCTCCCTGTGGCAACCATCAGCTTGTTCTCTGTATCCATGGGTCTGTTTCTGTTTTCATTTTGTTTATTCATATGATTTGTTTTTTAGATTCCACATATAAGTGAGATCATATGGTATCTATCTTCATCTGCCTGACTTATTTCACTTAGTATAATATCCTCTAGGTCCATCCATGTTGTTGCAAGTGGCAAGTTTCTTTCTTTTTTATGGCCGAGTCACATTCCATTGTACCACATCTTCTTTATTCGTTTGTCTATTGATGGACACCTAGGTTGCTTCCATATCTTTTTTGGGGTAAAATTTCTTAATTAAAATACAGCTAACATACAAATTATATTAGATTCAGGCGTACATCACAGTTATCCAACAGTACCCACCTAGCACTATACAGTGTTATTACCACATTTTATTCCCTATGCTAAAGAAGTCATCACTGTGGTAAGTCCAGGAACCATCTGACTCTGTACCGTGCTATCATAATATTATTGATCTTTTTCCTACTTTAACATTTTTTCAATTAGAGTTGACATTCAATATTATTTTATATTAATTTCAGGTGTACAGCATAGTGGTTAGACATTTATTAGGTTGGTGCAAAAGTAATTGCGGTTTAAAATGTTAAAAATAATTGCAAAAATCGCAATTACTTTTGCACCAACCTAATATATAATTTAGGAAGTGATCCCCCTGACTAGTCTGGTACACACCTGGCACTATACATAGCTATTACCATATTATTGACTGTATTCCCTTTACATCCCCATGACTATTTTGTAACTACCAATTTGTATTTCTTAATACCTTCCTCTTTTCACCCATCCTTAACCCCCTCCCATCTTAGAGAAGTCCCTCTAAGATTCCTTGTAATACTGGTTTGGTGGTGATGAACGCCTTTAGCTTTTTCTTGTCTGGGAAGCTCTTCATCTGTCCTTCAATTCTAAATGATAACTTTGCTGGGCAGAGTAATCTTGGTTGTAAGTCCTTGCTTTTCATCACTTTGAATATTTCCTGTTGATCCCTTCTGACCTGTACAGTTTCTGTTGAGAAACCAGTTGACAGTCTTATGGGAGCTCTCTTGTAGGTAACTAACTGGTTTTCACTTGCTGCTTTTAAGAGTCTCTCTTTGTCTTTAACTTTTGGCATTTTAATTATGATGGGTCTTGGAGTTGGCCTCTTTGCGTTCATCTTGTTTGGGACTCTCTGCACTTCCTGGGCTTGTATATCTATCCACTTCCTTCATCAGGTTAGGAAAGTTTCCTGTCATTATTTCTTCTAATAGGTCTTCAATTCCTTTTTCTCTCTCTTCTCCTTCTGGTACCCCTATAATGCAAATGTTGGTATGCTTGATGTTGTCCCAGAGGCCTCTTAAACTATCCTCAGTTTTTTGGATTCTTTTTTCTGATTGGGAGTTTTCTGCTACCTTATCTTCTACATCGCTGGTTTGATCCTCTGCTTCATCTAATCTACTATTCATTCCCTATAATGTATTCTTCATTTCCGTTATTGTAATCTTTATTTCTGACTGGTTCTTTTTTATGTTTTCTATCTTCATTTTTATGTTCCCTATCTCTTTGTTGAAGTTCTCCCTGAGATCACTGAGCATCCTTTCAACCAGTGTTTGGAACTCTGCATCTGATAGAGTGCTTGTCTCCATTGATTTAGTTCTTTTTCTGGAGCTTTGTTCTATTCTTTTATTTGGGACATGTTTCTTTGTCTCCCCATTTTGGTTGCCTCTGTGTGTTTTTTACTATGTATTAGGTAGGGCTGCGATGTCTTCCAGAAATAGTAGAGTGGCCTTATGTAGTAGGTCTGCTGTGGGGCTCAGTGGTGTAGTCTTTCTGGTCCCTTGAGCCATGCACTCCAGGTGTGTCCCTTGTGTGGGATGTGTGTATCCTCCTTTTGTAGTTGAGCCTTGGTTGATAATTGCACATCAGTGGGAGGGACTGACCCATGGGCTCACTGGTTGTGAGGAACAGCCTTGACTTCAGTGGAAGAGTTATGCAGGGGCTGACCTTACAAAGCAGGATATGCCTCAGCAGGGCTCTTGTGCTTGCCTAATCTGCTCCTTGGGTGTGTTGTTCTTGGAGGCAACTGGGTGATGCTCCAGGTTGTTTTGAAGCTGGCCACTGGGGGCGCCAGCCCCAGGACCACCTTGAAGGGGATCCCCTGTAGGTCAAGTTCAGCAACACCCAGGGCCACCCAACAGGAGCCACAAAGAAATCTGCAGATGGCTGCCACCCTGTGCTGTGCTTGGAAGCACCTTGACAGGCCAAGCTGCAAACCACGGCCACTAGTGTCAGCTCAGGGCTGCTCAGGCAGAGGTACAGGACACACTCAATCCAGATGCTGCATGTCTGGGTTCTGTGAACCTTTGAGAGACCCTAGGAAAGCCACAGCAGGAGCCAAGGAAAGCAGTTTGTACTTAAAAGCCACTGGAAGAGGTTTGGCTGTGTCTGTAAGTTGCATGGGGCGGGGTCTCGAATCCCCAGGATGTGGTGAACGAATAGCAGAGACTCAGATATGGCGGCATTTTGCGTCTGTATGCCAGGAAGGGGGAGGGCTCAACAAAGAAACAATGGCCTCTGCTAGCTCTTCTGTCCAGCCCCTGTCCCAAGCCAGATAACTCAGTTCCCCTGCCCCAGCACTGGAGCTCAGAACGAGTGATTCTGTTGGTGGGTGAGTCCACATGCAGTGCCTTTAAGAGGAGCGCCTGGGAGTGCAGTCTCCTTCCGTCTTAATCAGTCAGTCTCCGCTGGTTTTCACAACCAGAAATTATGGGGACGTCTCTCTCCAGCACTGGAACCCTGGGCTGGGGTGGAGCTGGGACCTCTCACTCCTTTGGGGGTTGGAGGGACCTCCACAGCTAAATTATCCCTCCCAATCTTTAATGGTCACACTCAGGTGTGGGACCAACCCGTTCAGCATCTCTTCCCCTCCTACTAGTATCGAGGTGGCTTCTCCTGCGTGTCCTTAGCTGTAGAGCTTCGGTTCAGCAAGATTTTAGGTAATTCTCAATGATGGTTGTTTGGTAGTTTAGTTGTAATTTTGATGTGGTCGAGAGAGGAGGTGAGCCCAGCATTTACCTACTGCACCATCTTGACCAGACCTCTTCCTTATCTTGGCTATTGTAAATAATGCTGCAGTGAACTTAGGGTGGAATTGAGAGTAGCTCTTTACCCATGTTGGTTCCTTTCCCTTCTGGGTATCTGAAAATCTGGATCAAACCTGTTTCTGCCAGCAAATGAGAAGGAAAGTCACTCTGGTTAGACAGATGCTGAAGCAGAAAGCAGGGAGGGACCTTAGGTTCCATTGCTACAGCTGGAAAAAAGAGAGACAGCTAATAATTCCCAAAGGACATTTGAGGAATTTTGTATCTGTTATATGGTAGAGCAGCTTGGAAAAGATTACCCCCCAGTTTAATTGATTTCACCCTTACAAATGTCTGCAATCATACATAAGCAGCAGGTTTTGCTTAGTTTCCACCTGTGCTGTTTTTTTCCTCCGTGGGAGAGACCATTGACAGTTGGTGTTAATTGTTAGTGTCAGAGAAGGCATAAGACACAGCATCTGCCTTTCGTAAACGTATAAGGCATGACAAAGATGGAAGTTACTATAAAATTTTATTTTCTAAGTATAAAGAAGAATCTGACATTTTATTACTGAATGTGTCACCTGCAATAGGGCAAGATCCCTAGGCACCCAGATGCAAAGACATGATGCTAATCGTATTTATGAAGATTGTCCGTCATTTTGCTCTGACAGCTTGAGAGCCCTGTATCCCTCAAGCATCATGCCCAGTGCTGGCCCTAAGTGTGTGAGAGTGTGCCCTGCATGGCCAGCAGTGCTAGGGGAGGTTCAGCTCTTCCCTGGGGTCATCACCCCTGCTCCGTTTTGAACCTAAAGCAACTCTTCTGCTCTCAATCTCTCCACCTCTCACATTCCCCTTCTTTCCCTCTCCTTGCCCTCTGCTTTATCTTCTCTCTCCTCTACTTGTCTCCATTGTTTTCCTTTGGTTCCCTCCCATTTTTCTGTTTCCTCTAGTCCCGACTGGCAAAGGCAGCACAGGAGTGAGACTTGGGTTGGCCTGCTTGGCTATTGGCTGCCTGTTTGCTTGTGGAAAGGTCATTCAATTTCTTTGAGACTCAGTTCTAAGAATCTGGAGTAATCATACCTGTTTGTGAGCTAGTGTATGTGTACAGCCATTAATTATTTAAGAGCTACCTGAATGCAATTGGTATTATTACTGGAGTCACACGGACAACTAAGAAATGTCACCCTCTTTACTTTGCTGCCTGGGGGAGGGACAGGAGACAGAGGAGGGAATCTAAAGTCTCTGAAGGAATGTGTCTTTGTGTCTCAGTAATAACTAACTGCATTCTAAAGTCAATTACAGGTAACTTTGACTTCACCACTTGGCTTGAGGTTGAAGTTGCTCTTTCTTCTTAGCTCAGAGGCTAGCCAGCTGTGATGGCTTTGCTCTGCGAGCATTTCAGGTTTCTGTTTTTCTGGTGCTTTCTCTCCTCTTGTACCTTTTGTCTGCATGCTGTAAGAGGCTTAGGGTAAGCCAGGATTGAAAGAGCCTCTTGTCCTAAGGAGGATGGCAACAGGGACCCACCCAGCAACGGGTTGTCTGGCAGTTGTTTTTCCAAAACTTGTGGCTCTTCCCTTTGTTAACCTTTTCAGAATGTCTGGCTGGGTTCACAGAGAGGTTTGACTCTGCAATGTCATCCACTTTAGCACGCTTCATCTACCCCTCCTGGCCTTTATCACATTCTTTTTAAAAAATACCAGCTTTATTGAGATTCACATAATTCACATACCAGGAAATTCACCCTTTAAAATACAATTCAGTGATTCTTTAGTATAATATATTCATAGTCATACAAACATCACCACCATCCAATGTCACATTTTCTTTAAGCCAAAAAGAAACCCTGTACCCTTTAGAAGTCATTCCTCCTTCCCTCCTCTCTCAGCCCCTGGCAACCACCAATCTACTTCCTGTCTCTATGGATTCACCTATTCTGGACATTTCATATAAATGGAATAATACATGGCCTTTTGTGACTTTTTGAACATAGCATAATGTTTTCAAGGTCTATCCATCCTTGTTGTAGCATATGTCGGTACTTCATTGCTTCTATGGTTGAATAATATTCCCTTGTATGGGGGACCCATTCATCAGTTGATGAGCATTTGGGCTATTTCCACTCTTTAGCTATTACGAATAATGATGCTATGAACCTTCATATATAGGTTTTTGTGTTGACACATATTTTCATTTCTCTTGGGTCTATACCTAGGAAAGGAATTGCTGGGTCATGTGGTACCTCTTACACTTTTTGAGGAACAGCCAAACTATTTTTCCAAAGTGGCTGCACCATTTTACATTCCCACCAGAAACATAGGATGGTTCCAATTTTTCCAGATCCTTACATCACGTTCTATTTTATGAGTTTTTTCTGCCTGCATATTAGTACTCTCATTGGATTTAAGTTCCTAGAGTGCACAAATTGTCCTAAGATTGTCATAATAGCACCCAAAGCACACGACATGTTCTGAATAAATCTCAGCTGTTAGTTGGATATACTTTTTATTATAATCGGTTACAGTTACTAACCAGAGGGTAAGCCTTCCTTAGGAGAAAATACAGGTCTAATTTCACATCTTCCAAACAGCCTAGCACATAATCAGAGCTACCATTTATTGGGCCCTTACTGGATTTTTTCAGATGAGAAAACTGAGATTCACTGGTTATTGGTCCAAGTAACTAATGGCAAAGCTGAAATTCAGACTGAAGTTTTCACTATACCCCATGGTCCTTCACCGTGAAGGAATTCTGTCTTGGAGAGAGAGAGAGAGAGAGAGAGAGAGAGAGAGAGAGAGAGAGAGAGAGAGAGAGAGAGAGAGAGAGAGAGAGCGAGCTACCTGAGGGACTCTGCTTTTCCTCTGTAAGCTCCCCAAAGGCAAGACCAAGTTTTATTTCTTTTGTTATCTCCTGTTGTAGGTAGTACATAATTCAAAAAAATTACTTCTGATTGTATAAATTTTAAACAATGATATAATGACTAATAAGCTGAAATATGAAAGTCAGGTATTGTTGTCATCGTCTAGCGCAATCCCTACTTGTGAGTGCCTGTGATAATATCAGGTAAGCATCTATTTGCCATAGAGCTGGTGCCTGGCCTAGGTCACACTGAAATCTCCACCGGTTGACCTATGTGCTTCAAAACGTCACCGCAAGGGAACCACAGAAGCGCTGCCAACCCAGCTATGATCCGGTGCCCACGAACCCTGCTGGCGTCATTCAACTGGCTCCAGCTGTTGGAAAAGCGGAATTGGCTGAACAGGCCTTTGCCCCTTCCCAGCATGGCCGCCCTGAGGTTTCGGGCTGAGGGCGGCAGACTAAGGTCACGTGACGAGAACTCCGTTCTCTTATTGGCCTTCTCTCCTGGAAGGGCGGGATACAATCACACAGCGGGGACCGGCCTTAAAGGGCCCACGGCGGAATACGGCGGAGCTCCGCCCCCAGGGCTGGGCGGGCGGGGCGCCGCGGGGAATCTCGGCGGACCGCCCGTTTCGCCGAGCCTGCGTCTCCCGGAGCCGTGGTGACTGCGGTGGCTGCGCCGTGATCGTGAGAGGGTTAACCGCGGAGCAGGCAGACGGGAGGACGCGAGGCTCCGGCGCGCGAGCGGGCGCAGCCGACGGGGGCGCGCGGGCGCTGGGATGGAGGACGGCGTGGCCGGGCCCCCTCTCGGGGAGGCAGCCGAAGCGGCTGTGGCCGCCGAGGTGCGAGCGCGGCCCGGGGTGACGCTGCGGCCCTTCGCGCCGTTCTCCGGGGCCGCTGGGGCCGATGAGGGCGGCGGCGACTGGAGCTTCATCGACTGCGAGATGGAAGAGGTGGACCTGCAGGATCTGCCCAGCGCCACCATCGCCTGCCACCTGGACCCGCGCGTGTTCGTGGACGGCCTGTGCCGGGTGAGGGCCGGGTCGTGCGGGCCGTCGGGCGGAGGGCGGACACTTGTTGCCCGGAGGAGGTGGCGCGGGTGGCCGCGCCGAGGTCCTGGCCGCCCCGGGAAGCGTCTCCAGCCCGGGCTGCCGGAGGGGCGGGGAGGGGACCCCCCGGGGACGTGGCGACACCCCTTGCTGACCCAGCTGAGGTGGGGTCTCGCTCTCAGAGGGCCCCGGGGTCCGCGCGCAGCCAGCTCAGAGCGTTTTCAGCGCCTCGGGTTTGACCTGGGCTTGGTAGCCGCCCCTCAGTGACGCCCCTGCCCCGGGGGCAGACGAGGTAGGAGACTGTCAGGGCATGAATTCGCGCCCTAAGTGGCCGCTGAGCTCGTGCTGTCACCCTGAGGCTTGTACCGTCACCCTGCACTTACTGGTTAGAGGGGGGGTCGCCTCATTCATTGGGAGGAGGAAACAGGCGTTGAGCAGCTACGTGACTCACAGCATTCTCAATCTGCACCCTTGGAAGAAGAGCCAATGTTTGGGTGAGCTTCCATGGTTGCTCATTACCCTGCGGTTGGCCAGTTCTGGGTGAATGGTGTTGTGAAGGGGCTCCCTTTCTCGGCCTTTAGGACCTTTAGCCAGGAATATGGCTCCCGGAAGGAGTGACTTGCCACCCTCGGGGACACTCCGTACATTGGGAGTCCCCCCCAAATCCACACAGTTTAGACACTTTGGAGGTTGAGGGGGCAGGTATGAGTAATCTGTGGGGGGGAGGAATTTATTTCAAATCTGCATTTAGTATGCAGAATAAAATTTGGACCACGTAGGCGTTGCAGAATGAAGCCTGTCTCTGAGAGAGATGCCCTAGTAGATGAGCAGCTGTCAAAAAAGCAGTGCTTTCCCTGCTTGGCTCAGGGTCTGCATATACTGTCTGTGAACTGTAGTTGAAGGCACTTGCCAAGAGGAGCATCACTGTGGAACAGAGAATGATGGGCTTAAGTCCCATGTATGTATAATTTATATGCCCGGCTACTTTCAGAAAGGATTTACAGTGGCTGTGCGCTTAGGTAAGCTTCCGTGCATGCTTTCTAAAGCAACAATTGTCACAAGTGCAGGCCCTCACTCATTCTGAAGCCTCTTCTCTTCCTAGGCCAGCGTCTAGGTAGCAGTTCTTGGGGGTCCTAGGGTATCTTTCTAATGGGGCAAGGTCAGGTCATATAAGACTGCGCTTATTTGCTTGGCTGTCGGGCAATTTGCAGTTTTACATTCTTTCCAGGAGGTATTGCGGACAGCCCTGAAGTGGCTTTGTGTGAAATTTTGCCCACTTTGGTAGGTGTTCATTTTAACAAATGTTTATTGAGACTCCACTATGGGCCAGGCACTGTTTTAGGCTCTGAGGGCACAGCAGTGAATAAAATAGCATTCCTGCCACCAGGGCTGACACTTGTTGGGGGAACCAGACAATAAACAAATAAATGTCAAATATGTCAGGCGGTGATAGTGAGATAAGAAAAAGTAAGATTTAGAAGGTGGAGGAGGAGGGAGTGGAGGCCTGTTTTACAAAAGATGATACGGGAAGGTCTTACTAATGAGTTGGTATTTTGAGCAGACAGTGGGTTGGTATTCATTCGCTTACTTGTTCTTTGGCTACCGTGTTTTCCCAAAAATAAGACCTAGCCAGACAATCAGCTCTAATGCGTCTTTTGGAGCAAAAATTTTATATTATTTTACTATAAGACCAAGTATAATATAATATAATATAATATAATATAATATAATATAATACAATGTAGTATAAGACCAGACCTTATATTAATTTTTGCTCCAAAAGACACATTAGAGCTGATTGTCCAGCTAGGTCTTATTTATCGAATGCCTACTATGTTCCAGGCACCGTTTTAGGCCCAGTGGATAGACTGGTGGACATGATGAGCTTCCTCCTTATGTCCTAGTGGTTGAGGAGAAGATAGACACTAGAAAAAAGTAAGTGAACACAGTCATTTCAGGTAGTGATGACTACAATGGAGAAAAGAAAACAGGATAATGTGATAGAAAGTGACCAAGGAGGGGGCAGGGGCTGGTCGTATCAGTCGGGTCCTAACAGAGACACTGTGATGGTTTAGGAAGTGTTCATGAAGAATTGGTTCATTGAAGCAGGACTGAGGGAATGAACGGAGTGTTGGATCAAGGGGAGGAAGTGGTGTTGCTGGAACCCTTGGAGAGGAGCCACCTGGCAGGAGCTGCAGACTTGAAGGTATGGAATTGAGATGCTGACGCAGAGGCAGGGAAGAAACACCCAGACTTGCCCCAGGCTTTCTGATCTCATTGGCAGAACCCAGCTGGCAGCCAGGAGGCAAGGGAGCCAAACTATGCAGTCCACAGGTGGGGCAGCTGTCCAGGGCACAGAGAAGAGTAGAGAGGGGTGGAGAATGTTCTGGGAACAGTGCAGGTAAAGAGGATAAGCAGAGAGGGGTCAGCATGGGGCCCCTTTACAGTGGGTGTCTCCAGAACACCTCTGTAGAGCTTGGAAGAAGCTCCTTGTGTAGATTTTATGTGGCCAGCATCCAGGCAGAGGAATCAGACGCAAAGGTTCCAGTGCAGGGATGAACTGAGCGTATTCAGGGGACACGAAGGGGCCCGCATGGTGGAGCATCAAGTGAGAGGTAAGGGGGATAGTGGCCGCCTGAGGTTGGACACAGCCAGGGAACAGTTCCATGGAGGCCCTTGGAGGCCATGGCAGGGATTCGGATGTCATTCTAATTGCAAAGCTGAGTGGATAATGTCTTTGGGGGAAGGAAGGTGGGTGGGCAAGAGAGGAAGCAAGGAGACTGGTTAGGAGGCTCTTGCCACAGGGTGCTCTGAAGGTGTTTGAACTGGGGTGGTGGTGCTGGAGATAGAGCAAAGGACAGAGCGTCTCTGAGTCTGTCCTCTCCTGCCCCCCCTCGGAGGGTCAGGAGCTTCAGAATGGGGCAGGGGACCTTTGTGTGTTGGTTGCATATCCACAGGGTTTTGTAAGATGTAAAATGATCAGTGAAGACACAAAAACCCTCTGGGCCAAGGCAGGCAGAGTCCCTGAAGGCTGACAGCTCTGCCAAGCCTTCCAGTAAAGAGGTAGTTTCTCACTGAGCTAAAACCATCCCTCTGAATGGGAAGATGTGGCTTCTGAGGTTTCAGGCTGACAGCCGTGTTATTTTAAAGGCCATTCTTCCTGAAGGTTGGGCGTGTCACCTTTGGGAGGTGCAGTGAAAACATGACTCTGCTTCAGGGGAGTCCTGTCTGACCCGTGAGGAGATGGACTGTTACCTGCATTGCCGACAAAAGCCCCTGTGCTGGTGGTCTGGCCATCACCTCTACTTAACCAGTCTGTTGGAGGGGCACCTGGGGGAGGGAGGGCGTCTTAGCCTGTTGTCAGGGCTGCTATAACAAAATACCATGGACGGGGTGGCTTAGAAACAACTATGAGCAGTGTATTTCTCACAGTTCTGGAGGCCAGCATGGTGGGGTGAGGGCCCTCTTCCAGGTCACAGACTTCTCTTGTGTCTCACAGGTGGAAGGGAGGAGGAAGCTGTGTGTGTATGGGGGGAGGGGGAGTTCTTTGACAAGGGCACTAATGCTATTCCTGAGGGCCCCACCCTCATGAGCTCCCAGAGCCCCACCTGCTAATACCATCGTCTTTGAGGATGAGGATGTCGACATACGAATTTTGGGGGAACATAAACATCCAGGCTGTGGTAGATGGTGTGAAGGAAGAAGACTGTCAAATTTCTTTACATGTGTCCATATTCTCTAACCTTAGTCTTACGGGAAAGGAAGAAATTGACCTGCACTAACAATTCATTTGGGAATTTCCATCAGAAGCTGTTTTCTTGCTATAAGAGTTGGGTGGGATGCGTAAAATGCGTTTTTGTTAGCTGGCTCACCATCAGTTGTAAATAATTTATAATGAATATGTTCATTAAATGTTTATCTAAAAAATAACTGAAACTGTATCGTCATTAATTTCAAGTACAGAGAGTCACACCATTACAAATGAATGAAAACTTTTCTAAAATAAGATTTTCTGTTGTACAAATATTCACTTGGCACATCCATTACTGTACTCTTCTGTGGACCTCTTTTTTTTTTTTACTGAGAAAGCAAAGTAATTATATGTGCTTTGAACCAGTAATCACATGTGCTTTGGGTGGTTGATTCTCTGGAATCAGAGTTTATCCAGCCACCACCAAGCCAACCAGAAATTGAAGAGTTCTCAGGTAATATTGTTAGTTTCCAGGCAGTAAATATAGTTCCATACAGTAATGGAAATGGATACCATTTTTTCTGTTGTCTGAAACATGAATGTATATTTGATTGAGAGCTTTGCCTGAACGCTAAGTTAGAAAATGCTAATCACAGAAAAATTTACTCTTCTAGTGAATAAACTCACCTTTCTTAAAACAAATGCCCACTTAAGATTTGTGCTACTTCCATGACTTTCTTTTAATAACAGGAAATATGTTGATAGGCATAAAAGTAGTTGGAGTTAATGTCCTTAAATTAATTCTGTGTATCAGTGAAGACCCCTGAGCACTAGGGAAAACTCCCATGCCCAGGCCACTCCAGACCAATCCGTCTGGGACTGGGGACCACCAGGAAAGCAAGGCCTGGGAAGCTCCCCCAGGTGATTCTACCTGGGAGGCAAGTTGTGGACCATTGCCCTGGCTAGAAGGGCTTTTGCCTGACCAGAGTCATTGTTATAGCATGAAGAGATTATTGAGTAATTTCACTGGGTTCCACTTTTAGCCCGATCCGTGCCCTGATTTCCTTGAATCTAAAATGGGAGTCAGGCTCTGGGTCTGGCACCTCCCTGCGCCTAAGTGGTGTTTGACCTGGTCGCCAGAAAGCAGGATACCTGGCCATCAGGCCTGAGAGCTGGAGCCTTTGGGCGGGTGACATAAGAGCATCTTCTCTGACTTGGGGTTGCCTCGCTTGGCTTTTGTACACCCCCTCCTGCTGCTGCTCACTCCGCCCAAATGTCAGATCCCGACTTCCCCTCCCAAGACGTGCTTTTTGGGCGACAAGATATCATTCAATAGTAATTTGGTGATTGAAACGGTTTTGAGATCCAAGGTGGTACAGCTGGTATACGGAGCTTCTGCTCATAAGGTTGTGTGTGCTTGGCTGGGTTTCCCATTGTCGATCCCCATGACTAGTCCATCTGTGGCAGCATGTTGTAAAATGTGGCATTCCAGCAGGATGGTGACAGTTGGGTTCTATTACAGTGTAAAATCCCGGCGTTTTTAGGCCATTTTCATTTTTTGCCCGGGTGTCAGAGGCATGTGGTTTCTCAGGCTTAAATTATGCCTAAAATTTCCCCTTAAACTTCCTTAAGTGCAGAGCGATATTAAACCAATTTTGTATGGTTTAATTTGTTGGGGTGTTAGAATGGTGTATGGGAAAAAAGAAAGAAGAAGAAGTACGTTACAGATGTGCAGAGTTTACTTTAGAAGTTATCGATTTCCTTAATTTTAGAATTTCTGACTTTTAAATAAATTAAGTTTCTTTGGGTTGTTTTTTCGTCCCTGAAGTTCTTTCGATCCCCCCTCACCACTCCATTCCCTAGCAAGGGTTTGGTCCCCTTTTCACCTCAATCTGCCACCATCCACTGTTCACAGCACTTTTTCTTAGGCAGCAGTAGCTTTACATGTTATTGCCTGTAACCCCAAGCTTTTCAAGCCCCAAGACAATTACATAAGGGAATGAAAAACAGGCTTTGTGACAGAACGGAGGAGCTAAAGCTGAAGCTGTTTGATTCCAGTGTGTACGTTTCAGGTTGTATTCTTTCTTTCCTTTAAAAAAATATATATAATCAGATGACACAGGCCACGCTTTTTCATACCTGTCACTGAGGGGCCGGTTTGCCCTGTTCTGTGACTGCATCGCCCCGGGTACACTCAGGGCAGCTGTGCACATCTGTGTGTGTTGGGGGCGTGGGGAGGAGACAGACCCCTCCGTATACATTTTCTATTGTTAGGACTCATTTCCAGTGTTGTGGGAGAGAGCAGGTCATTTGAAATACAATTCAGTTGTGAGGGGGAATTTGTTTCCTTTGTAAATAATAATCACCATCAAAACATGGGGATGGTGACTGTCAGTGAGACAGTAAACGGCTCTGCTGTGTTCTCTGAGCATGGACAGGCAACAGGAAGTAAAAATAGCGCTTCCACCCTTCTTGGGCAAAACAAACGTTTCCAGAATATAACATCAGGAAAATATTAATTACCTTTACTCAAGGTTTGACGTTGGGGAAAGGGTTGGCTTCATGTTGTATAGATTTCAATCATTGTAGAAGCCCTTTACTATGTCTAGTTTAGTTGGTGTAGAGTGTTGTTTTTCTAACCTCTAAAGATTGAGTCGGGTTTAGTATGCACTCCTTCCTCATGGAAGAGTGTACGTAAGGAAGCAGTGCAACGTAATGGCTTATACGGGGTCACTCGGGGGAAGCTGTTTACCCTGTCTGTGCCTTTGTTTCCCTACCTGTAAAGTGGGGTCCTCCTCGTACCTGCATGTCCTGATGTGTGTAAAATGCCTGTCCCAGTGACAAGGACATAGTAAACACACTATATAAGTTAGTGTGTGTTACTTATCCTCTGCTGTGTAACAGACTAACTCAAAACTTAGTAGTTTAAAACAATAAACGTTTATTCTCTCGCAGTTTCTGTGGGTCAGGTATCCAGGAATGGCTTAGCTTGGTGCCTCTGCCTCCACGTCTGCAATAAAGTATCCGCTGTGGTCTCAGCGAAGGCAGAACTGAAAGAGTACTGCTGCCAGGCTCCCTCACACGGTTGGTGGCAGGACTGCATATCTGGAAGGGGATTGGCCTGAGAGCTCCGGTTCCTCGGTGGCTGTTGGCTGGGAGGTCTCCCTCAGCTCCTTGCCACCTGGGCCTCTCCATTCGGCAGCTCGCAACATGGCAGCCTGCTGCCATCAGAGCAAGCCAGGGCGTGCCAGGTAGAATGGAATTCACAGTCTTTGTTACCTCATCTCGGAGTGACAGCCCACCACCTTTGCTGGGCTCTGTTTATTAGAAGTGAGTCAGTAAGTGCAGCTCCCGCTCAAGGGTGCCGGGCCTACCCAGGGCATGAATGCCAGGAGCTGGAGGTCACTGGGCCGTCTCTCGGCTGCCCACCCCAGGAGCGATTTATCAGCACATTTTTTTCCTTTGTAAACTTTTTTGACTTCTGTGGAGCAGTGAATGTTCAGAAGTGTTCATTAAGGCATTTTCTAATCTGATTTTTTCTAGCTTCAACTCCGTATGAGTACACTGTTACCCTCCACAGCTTAACAAAAATCCACCCCATTGATGAGATTATGGCTAGGTTATTAAGTTTCTGATGTCCCTAAAGCTGTTAGCCACTACATTTCTAAAAGAAGAACTCGGGTCACTAAACCTTTTTTACGTTGGGGAGGTCCAGTACTTTTCCTTCCATTACTAATTTCAGCAGGTGAAATATGCATTTCCCATGTGTAATCATAATTAACACCATAGAAAGAGGCATTTGAAGTTGGCCTGATTTCTGAATTAAATGTTACTTAATCCAGATAGCTAGTTATGGGTTGTTTTTTGCTCAATATAACCATAGCTTGTGTTACTTTGTATCACCTTTATATTTTCCGTCAAACTTGCTGCTTTATTTAAAGATAATAAAATAGTTTGTGTTTGTTTACGTGCTTTATGTGTAATATATATCTCTTCGTCTGTTTACAAGAACTCTATGAAATAGGTACTATTATCATCCCCATTCCACTAACTCAGATGTGGAACCGAAGGCCAGGGTAGGCCAAGTCACCCGTCTCAGGTGACGTAGCCAGCAAGCGCTGGTCCGAGGCGTCGAACCCAGTAGTAGCCAACTCCCCGCCTATCTGTCATCATCTTACAGCACGCTGGGGTGGACGTGATTTTTCACATCTCTCACATCTTATTTAAACCCCAGGACTGCAGTGTGAGGAAAGTTTTTATCCGCAGGAACCTGAGGCGCAGATGAGTTATAACTCTTTTCTTTCGGTCATTTATTTATATTTGATGGGTGGATTTGAGTGCTCCTGGTACAGCAGCCTCGGTGATATTCTTCTGTTCAAGCAAAGGCTGGGCACGGGCACTAGAGCCGTACAGACCGGATTTGAATCCAGACCTGTCACTTCACTCCTTCATTCATTTCATTCATTCATTTCCTCGACAAACATTTATTGAGGGCCTACTACGTTCTGAGCATTGTGCTGGTTCCAAGAGCAGCTGTGGGACCCCAGGTGAGTCGGTCATCGTCCCCAAGGCTGGATCCCTCAGTTGCAGAGTGAGGACAACCATCCCTACCCCACGGTCATGGTGAGGTCAGTGTGAGGGGTGCAGCCCTAGATGCCCTGGGTGAATGACAGACTCCCTGCCTTCGTGGAGCTCACAGCTAGCAGGGAAAACACAAAATTAATTTATTTTACTGTGTGCATGTGTTATACAAATATGACTAAAGACCTTAATAGATCCTTAATGAACCACGTGTCCTTGGGCAAGTTATCAGCCTTTCCAGACCCAGTTGCTTCATTTGTGAAGTGAGCAGGTTGAACTGGATAATGTCTGTGAGGTCATTTCTGGCTCTCAAAACCCAATGGCTCTGTGCTGTTGTACCAGTGGAGCGTGGCCCCACTGCCCTGGCGTTCCCCTGCGCCACCCACTTTCCCAGGTAGGAATTTGCTCAAGAAGAGAATTTCTCTAGTGTGATTCCACTTCTCTTTCCTGCAGCCTTCCATCCGCAGGGAGACTGAACTTTACCCATCCTAGGTGTTCAGCTGCGGCTCTTTAACAAAAAGACGGATTAACGAGAGAAAAACAGACAGTTATTAATGCGGGCAGCACACATCACGCAGGAGAAACCTCAGCGAAATGTAATTCAAAGCGGAGGCTTAGGACTCGGCGTCTGTAGCCTCTTTGAGAAAGAATGATAAGTTTGTAGAGGGACGACTCCGAGGAAAGCAGTTGTGGGCTTCCCAGCAGCAGCAAATTGTGGGAAGGTAAACGTGTGGGCGGAAACTAATGGAGGAAGGTTGTTTGCAGATCCCTCCGTACCATCTCTGGGCTGCTAAGAGCCTAGAGTCATCTCCAGGAAAAGGAGAATTTATATCCTGCCTGGAGGTAGAAAGCGGGGAGGGGGTAGAGAGAGCTTTTCCTGCGTGCACTGCGGCTTAATTGCCTTCAGCTCAAAATAACTTTTATGCCAAAGAGGCTATTTGGGGGTGGCATATTCTGGTTTCCTTCACATCCACAGGCCTGCCTTGTCCTTCATTGGTCAATGGGAGGCCTCTCTGCTAGTTTGTAGCTAGAGGGGAGGTGAATTTGTCACGTAAACTCGTTTCTTTAATCGGCCTTGGAAATTTATGTAGGAGTGATCTGAGAGGGACCCGGGTCAGAGGGTTCAACTGATCTCAGCATCTATTCTGTCCAGTGACCATTTGAGGGTTTGCCAAAGATATAGCCTCACAAAACCAGAGCACTTGAGCAATTTTCTTTTTGAAATCTGTTGATTGTTGGGGACTTTTCCAAAGCTCCTGATAACAAGTACTTATCAATAGCGTGACAGTATGTTCCATTTTGCATGATAAATTAGATAAGCAGTTATTATATAATTAATTACCGTGTTTCCCCGCAAATAAGACCGGGTCTTATATGAATTTGTGCTCCAAAAGATGCATTAGGGCTTATGTTCAGGGATGTCATCCTAAAAATCATGCTAGGGCTTATTTTCCGGTTAGGTCTTATTTTCGGGGAAACACGGTATAAGCACTCCATTTGACACTTGTAATTTGTGCCAGATATTTTATATACATCATTTTATTTAACCCTTCTTATAGCCTTCTAAGATAAATACTATATTAGCCCTTCTCCCTTTGCAAAACTAATCAGCATACAGAATCCATAGCAACTGGACGCCTGACTCGGCCTTGTCACCAAACCAGGCAGGAAGGGCTCAGCCGCCAGCCTTTCATTTCTCCAAAGAGGAATCAAGGCTCAGAGAGGTGATGGCGTTTACTCTGCGTCGCTCACTAGACAATGGCAGAGCTGGAACTTGCTCGCAGGTCCCCTTCCTCCCTGCCCACTGGTTTTTATGCCACTCATTTAATTATCTGTGAAATAACGTCCTTACCCCACCCAAAAGAACCTAGAGCACTCAAACAATGAAGAGGACCTCTAGAGACAAGTCAGCTAGAGCAGACAAAAGTGTCCCCAGCGCCACTGTTAGGGCCTATCAAGGCTTGCGCCCCCCCCCCCCCCCCCCAGGGGCAGAGTACTTGTCCTTGCCAGCGGGTCTGATGCTGCGCTAAACACCAGCTCTTGCCACTAGGGGGCAGTAACTTCACGTATATTCTGCGATGGAGCCGGGTGGTTGGTTGACTTGGACTTGACTTCAGGCATCAAAGACAAGAACGTGCATTTTTAGAAAGGAGACGTCACACCTTGCGCCGCAAAAGAAGCTTTTGTAAAGATACGTTTGTAGTTAAAAACTTTAAAGCAAAGACATCCCCCGCCCCCAACACACACACACACACACACACACACACACACACACACCCAGCAGAAAACCAAAGAGGTGAGAGAACCACCCCGAGTGGACCCCTCCCTGCTGCTGGCTGAGGACACCCCCTTTGGATAAGCAGGAAACAGCGGGGCGCTGAATTCGCCTACAGGAACTACTGTCCTCTTTCACCTACGCATGGGTACAAGTTTGTGACATTATCTGCCGTACGCTGCTCAGATTTGTGGCAACTTATTTAGACTATGATTCAAATTATCATCATAGAGAAATCCAAAGAGAGAACTCAGATGAAAAAAACACTTTATTTAGGAGCTAAGGGGAATTTTCTGAGCTGGCCTCCGGTATTGGGTTACTACGTGCTTACTCTTTTTGTGTGCTGGTGGCGAGGTGTCCAGGCCTGTGTGGTGGGAGGTATTCTGGCGTGGGAGTCTCACATGATTCCACAAGTAACTTCTGCCCAGGCCAGGTAGTGACAGAGCTCTTCCGGGCTGGAGCTGGGATTTGGGGAAACGTGTAGAATCTCATCTCCTTTCGCACAGCCCACCTTTGTGTCCTGAGCTGCAGATCTCAGATGGTGACGGACCCCTCAGGTCGGGGTCAGCAGTCTGTAAAATTCCCTTGCAGCCCCTAAAAACAGACCACCCATTTGAAAAATTCACTGGCTTGCAGTTCATGAGCTGGGCCTGAAGCCACCTGCAGACTTTTGGAAAGGATTCAGGGTTGGTGGGTACCCGTATCCTCTTTCCAGAGTAGCTGAATCCAAGAGGTACCTTTCAAACTCAACCACTTGACACAATATTTGCTGAGTGGTTTCCATTTTTTAAATCAATTCTGAATTTTGTATTACTCCAATTCATAAATTCAAGGGGCTAACATTTGGGCCCTAATGTGCTTTGTTTTGTCAAATACTCGTGTAATCCTTGACATTGGGAAATGCTGTTAATGGATCCACGTTCAGAGCATTTCAGTTACTTAGATCAAGTTCGGGTTACTGACCTGGGCCACAGCGCCATGAGCCTGCCTGAGACTGTGACATAAAGTGAGATGGGGTGGGAGGTGGTGGGGGAGAGAGGGATGTATGTTGGAGGATGACTTCCTGCCTTTATTGAAGGGGTACTTGTGTCAAGGACAGAATGGAGCATTACATGTGACATTAGTGGCTTGGAATGAACCTGTACCAGCTGTAAAAGGAGGGCCATGTGGTGCCTTCTTCCCCTTACCAGGTTGCTGTGAGAATTAAATACAGCACAATTAAATACAAACAATGTTGTGATAACATCTGGAAGCAGGAGAGAGTCTGAAAATATTTGTTTAGTCTTTATCAAGGACTCTGCTTTAATGTCAATGAGTTTATTGTTAGAGGTTTTATATCAGGTCGCCATGTAATTTTTGTTTGTTCCTTTATTTCCTTTTCATTTATTTTATTTTCCTCCTGTGTTTTCTCTACAAATAGCACAAGGACCACACTGGCAGGGTCTCCTGCTTGCAGGTTTTCTTGCTGCTTGTAATTAATCTTACATATTTTTACATATCTTACATAACTTAAATATTTTTATGGCTCAACCTAGAGTGGAAATATATGAGGGTGCATGGACATATTGCCCACAAATGCCTACCCTTCTTTATGGACAGATACCTACTTTAGTTTGGAGTTATGCATGTTAAAAGGTGGTACAACACAGCGGTGAAGAGGGTGGGTCTCAGAGCCAAGTCAATCTGAATTCAAATCCCAGCTCTCCCAGCAACTGGCTGTGTGGCCTTGGGCAGGTAACTTAACTACTCTGGGTGTTAGTCTCTTCATTTGTAAAATGAGATAATATAGGTACCTACCTTATATTACACAACAGGGGTGTTGTGAGGATGAAAGGATAAAAAATAAATAAAGGGCTGAAAATTATACCAGGCTTATAGTAAGTGTTTAGTACACTTACTGCATGTTAGTGATTTGATTAAAATTATTACTAAAATACAAAGATTATAGTGTCTGTATTGCTCACTGCTATTTACCCTATGCCTAGGACAGTGCCTGCCACAAAGTAGGCACTTAATAAATATTTGTGCAGCAATGGAAGTAAAACATTCACATAAAAGTGAAAGTACTGCTCTCTTAAGTCCCTTAAATATTAAGCCTTATTTTCCCAGGAGTAATTTAATTTAGGTATTTCCAGAAGTTGCATAAATTATTTTAGGCCAGTACAGTCTTAGGCTTTAAAATTATTGCAGTGGTGTGTGTGTGTGTGTGTGTGTGTGTGTGTGTGAGAGAGAGAGAGAGAGAGAGAAATTAACAGATTTAGATGTTTCTGAATACTCAGAATACTGCAGTAAGATGTATTATTATACCAGAAGACTAGCATGGCTTGTTATCACTTGTAAGTATTTAGAAAAAGCTATAATTTCAACATAGTGTTGTTGATACAACTACACAATAGTGTGTAGTTGATCCTTGAAGAACATGGAAATTGGAGACACCGACACCTGTGCAGTCGAAAATCTGTGTATAAATTTGACTCCCCCACCCACCCCACCCCACCCTACCCCACCCCAGGCCGGCCCGGTGGCTCAGGCGGTTAGAGCTCCATGCTCCTAACTCCAAAGGCTGCCGGTTTGATTCCCACATGGGCCATGGGCCAGTGGGCTCTCAACCACAAGGTTGCCAGTTCGATTCCTCGACTCCCGCAAGGGATGGTGGGCAGCGCCCCCTGCAACTAAAATTGAACACAGCACCTTGAGCTGAGCTGCCACTGAGCTCCCGGATGGCTCAGTTGGTTGGAGCAAGCCCTCTCAACCACAAGGTTGCCGGTTCAACTCCCACAAGGGATGGTGGGCTGCGCCCCCTGCAACTAGCAATGGCAACTAGACCTGGTGCTGAGCTGCGCCCTCCACAACTAAGATTGAAAGGACAACAACTTGACTTGGAAAAAAGTCCTGGAAGTACGCACTGTTCCCCAATAAAGTCCTGTTCCCCTTCCCCAATAAAATCTTTAAAAAAAATTTTGGTTCCCCCAAAACTTAAGAACAAGGGTCTATCCCTTCATATCCACAGGGGATTGGTTCTAGGACCCCCCCCCTCCCACCCCGGTACCAAAATCTGTGGATGTCCTACACAGGACAATGCATATAGTCGGCTCTGCCCATGCTCAGACTCCCAGTCATGGACCAAAAACAGTACAGGTATTTATTGAAAAAAATCCATATCAAAGGATCTGCACAGTTCAAACCCGTGTTGTTCAAAGGTCAACTGCATGTTGGGACTCAAAAGTATGTTTTCACATAAAATAAGCATAGCTGCAAAGTTGAAAACAACTTAAGCAACGAAACACTTTTTTTTAAAAACGAATCTCAAGATAATGGCTATAAGAACCCCATAAACTCTAAAACATAAAATCATTATTGCTGATGATAAGAAATCCAAGACTTCCTAGCATAATTTAAAAAAAAAATCTTGTAATTGAAAAATAAATGCCTTGTTTGCTGGTGACGTTTTTCCCTCCCTCCCTTCTTTCCTCTCTTTCTCTTCCCCTCCTCCCTCATCTCTCATTGTTCTTAGAATGCCTTTTAGGGGACACACAGCTCTTCAGATGTTCATTGTCATCTGCTAAATCTCCACCTACTGCACCAGCCAACCTCTAACACCTTGCTAGAAGGTGGCTGATCATTCTTTGCCAAATTTCATCCTAAGAGGGCACAATCAACTTGTGATCTTATCTCTGAGGGCTGTACTGGTTTCCATCAGATTGTGCCAGGAAAGATGACCTTCCTTAATGAGATGCGGGCTGTCTGCTTAGTACCACTAGCCTGCTGTGCTTTTAATTAAATGAACCAATCTTTAATAACTTGATTCTTATCCATGCAGCCACATCACCCAGCGGTCTGTCCCCAGTTACAGTGATTTGAGATGCTTCCGTCTTAGGGTGGCACCAGTGGGGACCGAATATTGGAGTGAGGGGCTTGAGCATGGTGAGGGGCTGTGCTCATAGGTCTGGGGGCCAGTTCTCTGTGCTTTCCGTCTAGAATAACGCACTCTTTGTCCAGCTAGAACTTCTAGCCAGAGAGCACAGCCATCCCAAGCTGACTTAAGCAAAAAGTGACCCCACCAGTTGGGCTGGGTGTAAGGGGATTAGGGAAAACTGCCTATAGAGCACCTACTATGGGTTATTACATTTGTCTAGACTGCTGCATAATTTGAAGAGTAATTCATTATAAAAGTAATATTTGGTCATAAAAATAAAGAAGAGCATTTACTAAAAATTCCCCATCCTTTTTTCTCAACCTGTTTCTTAGAGATAACCTCTGTTAAATTTTATGTGTATTCTTTCATGCATGTTCTGTGCATGTACAAATATATTATATGGTATATATAAAGAGAGATGAATGCAATTAAATATATACTATGTACATATATTTCCATCTACTGCACCAGCAGTATCATACTATATATACTCTTTTGTTACTTGTCTTTTAAAAAGTAGGTATCTCTCCAATAAACTCAGTGCATTTCTTTTGATGACTACCTGGCATTTTATTATATGAATGTAACATAATTTAACCAGCAATTCCTAGTGAGAGACATTTAGATTGTGTCTAGGTTTTTTTTGCGGTTGTTTTTTTTTTTTTTTTTTTCCCTGTATAAACAATGTTGTAAGCAGCATCCTTATACTTATATCTTTGTTTGTTTGTGTAAATGTATTTATAAGATATATTGCTGGAAGTGGAATTTCTGAGTCAGAGAGTATGGTTATTTTGCATTTTGATAGATACTGCCAAGCTGCTCTCTAAAATGTTTATACTAATTTCTGTAACCACCTGCACTGCATAAGAGTTCCTCTTTCCCTACATTCTTGACAGTCCAGGGGATTATAAATTGTTTTGAATCATTGTCAGGATCTTTGGTAGATGAAAAATAGTATCTCTTGTATTAATTTGCTTTTCCTTAATTAGGAACAAGGTTGACCATCTTCTTTTATGCTTATTGGTCATTTGTTGTTGTTTTTTCTGTAAATTGATTGTTTATATCTTTTTGCTACTTTTCTGGTAAGGTTTTGGTCTGTATTTATGAATTTGTAAAAGAGTTTTTTTGTATATTAAGGAAATTTGTACTTTAGCACATATATTGTAGATATTCCCCCCAATTTGCCATTTGATTTTATGGTATCTTTACCTCAGAAATTTTTATTTTTAATTCAGATGGAGAAATTTGATCTTTTTGTCTTCTAGGCTAGTCTCATACCTAGAGAGCCCTTTCCTGGGCCAAGACACAGAAAAGTGTATTTTCTTCCAGCACTTTTACGTTTTTATTTTTGATGTTTGCCTTTCATTTATTGGACATTATGGCACAAGGAGTAAGTTTGGATTCTGGTTTTCTATTTTTGCACGTTACCTTGTGTTTCAATATTGCTTACTAGGCAGTGCTTTTCCTACAAATTTGAAATATCACCGAAGTGGTCAAATAAACTTGAATCAGGACTCTGCTGTTGACCTCTTGTCCATTTCTGAACCTGTTTCATACTGTCTTAACGACAGTGGCCATACATTTTAGCCTATTTAACAATTAATAGGACTAATTTTCCTCCATGCTTCTTCGCTTTCAGAATTTATTTTCCTGGCCAGTTTCATTTACTTATTCTTCTCTGTGAACTTTAGAACCATTGTGTGCCGTTCAAACTATCCTCCACCCCCCTCCAAAGAAGGAAAACGACAATGCAACCACCAAACCGGCTGGAGTTTGGGGTGAGATTGCTTTGGGTGTATAGAGATCCTTGGGAAGAGTTGGAGTCTGAATATTTTGTTCCCATATCACTGTCCCACTTATTTCAGCCGTCTTTTATGCCACAAGCACTGAGTTGACGTTTTCTTCAGATAGATCCTATTTCTTTAGTGTGTACTTACGTACAACACTTGTGTTTTGTTCTCTTATCCATGTGGCACTCCGACATTAAATGATAGTGGCAGCAGATGGCATCCTTGTGTTGGACCCGGCTTTTAAGGGACCCGTGGTCATGTCTCACCACTGGCCCTAACCTAGGCATGCAGCTCTGGTCCTTTAACTCCCCTTCAGGTGTCTGGGACCAACACTTTCCTGTTCTAGACCTTGTTACACACAACAGACACAGCCAGCTCTCTCTCATCCCTTTTATGTAGGATCTGACCTAACACGCAATTCTCCTGTTTCAAAAGCAGCTTCGAGAATATTCTATGAACCATATGTCTCCGTCTGTACAGTCTCAGCGCTGCCCGTAGAACTTTCTGTGTCGCTGGAGATGCTCTGACTGCACGGCCCAGTGCAGTCGCCACCAAGCACTTGAAATATGGTGGGTACGACTAAGGAACTCAATTTTTAATTTTATTGCATTTTCATTCATTGAAATTGTCACAAGTTATCGAGCACTTAAAATGTGGCCACTGCTACTGAGGAACAGAATTTCTAGTTTTGTTTTAAGTTTATTTTCCCTGAAATAGCTGCATGTGGCTAGTAGCTACTGAGTTGGGCCACATGGGTTCCCCATGTAGATCATGGAAGGAGGGGATGCAAGCACTCAAAAGGCCATGTGTGCCGGGAGAGGCGGCGGTTGGCCCCAGATCACACAGCAAGCCTGTGGCTCAGCTGAAACGAGAAGTTCAAGCTTTTCCCACTGTGCCTGACCCTGACTTTGCCCCTCACTTCCTATTTCCCTTCTTTCAATGACAACCAAAGTCCTGTTGTGTGCAGACCAGTAAGCATTCTGCACACATGCCCAGCCCCAGTGACTTCTTCCCTGAGCATGAGTGGACCCCAGGGTTGTGCAGTGGTTGAGCTAATGGCCGTGTCCTCTCACTCTGCAGTGCAAGGGTCTCCATGACAAGGGCAGTGCCGTTGGCCTGGGAGGCCACGTCCCCTGTCTGTCTGTCCAGGGTCTGCGTCTGGCCTCTCTGTAAGTGAGATTGGAAGCCCATCGAGCACAGTGCTCATGTCCCAGCATCCTCAGGAAATGCTACTTGTAGGAAATGTTGGCCCTTTTGGTCCAAGTGTATTTTCTAGTCCTTTTCCTAAGAGACTGTAAACATCCATCCTTCCACCAAGATAGCAAGGTGTTGCTCCTGTCCCCTATGACTCCTCTGAACCTTAAGGGAACTCAGGCTCCGTGAGTCAGGGAGTTGGAGAGAATAAAGAAGAGCCTTCCAGAAGGCCCTGGGCCAGGGGCTCAGCATACAAGCCAGGGCTGGGAAACGAGGAGACCACCCATTCGTTACTCACACGTCACTGTGAATTCCTCCTGCTTCAGCCAACCCTCTCTCTTACCCAAGGTTTCCTGGGCCAATCCCTCGGGGCCACTGCACGTATTCTCCTTAGCCTTCCCTTCCAGCCAGTCATTCAGATGGAGCAGGAGCGACCTGCCCTCTAAAGCGCTCTTTGCTTTTTCTGGCTGAGAGGAAGACCGTACACTCTCATCTGAAGGTCATTGGTCAGAGCTTAGCAGTTAAGAGTGTTGGGCCGCCAGGGTTTCGTCCCAGCTCTGCTGCTGACCTGCCTGTGCCTCAGCTAGTCCATCTGGAAGATGGGGACATAATAGCGGCCCCTCATAGGGCTCCAGTGAAGGTGACATGAGTTCATAGACGAATGTGCTCAGGGGGCTCGGCTCACCAGTGTGCCCTCCACTCTTCTTCACCCAGAGGTGATAGCCTCTGCTCTGCGGGCAGGTGACCTTCAGGCTCCGCCCACTTCTGCCTCTCAGTGAGAGTTCTCGCTGCAGGCCTGTTTGGGAAGCACGCCTGGGTGTGTGCAGATGGCACCCCGGTGGCCCCCAGACAGTCCCCTTTCCTGGCTGGATCACATGGATGTGCCAACTTGGCAGAGGGTGGCTGGTTTATCTGACAGCAGGGTCCCAGGCCTCTTGAGGCAGCTGGTGCAGCCACAGTGACCCCAATGGAGCGATTGGCTCACAGCCCTGTCCAAGCAGCATGTTGGTGTTAGAAGCAACAGCTGCCCAGCAGCCGGTGAAGGTGCATGCATGTCTGTCGTGAGGGAGACCCTGCTCTCTGTGCCATTTGTCATGTGGGAGCCCTGCTCGCTCCGCCATTTGTCGTGCGAGGTGGCCTGCGGGGCCTCTGGTCCCGCTCCCCACACAAGAACACAGGATATGGTGAGACCAAAAAGGAACACCCACGGAGCCATAGGTAGCGGAGTCATACCACTATAGTCTCACTGGAGGCTGGATCCACGCGACCTGCAATCTGCCGTCCGCTTCTCTGCCTGCCAACCAACCGACTGACTCCCAACTCACCAGCGCAGCCTCGGCAGTTATATCAGTGGCTAATTGGCTAACTGGTAACAGCTGATGGTCAATTAGCCACAGCTGACGGCCATCCACTACCCGAGTCAGCACCTTTCCACGTGAGGCCGAGAGCCTGGAAACTGCTCTCTGGGACTCTGTCCCCACAATGTCTGAAGCTGCTGGCCAGTTAGGAGTCAGTTTCTCGGACGGGAAGAGGACCTGCCTCCTGGGAGCCAAGCAATGCCCAGCATTGCTCTTTCTCAGCACACACTTCCTCAATGGTTAGATGGCAGCACCCACCAGACGCTAGCATTTGTAATGAACACATGGGCTGTGTACACTCTTAGCAGAGTTAGTAATCTGCTGGAAGGTCCAACTCAGCTTGGTCAGAACATGAAATTGCTAGGATTCTATTCTTTCTGCAGGTTTTGCTCCTTTTTTGTTGTTGTTCATGGTCAGGGAAGTACATTGGAGTACTTAGATCTTAAAACCTAAGTAACTTTTCCTCCCTGTGGGGACAGAGCCCAGAAAGTAGTTTACAGGCTCTCGGCCTCACGTGGAGGGGTGCTGGCTCGGGTAGTAGATGGCCGTCAGCTGTGGCTGATTGGCCGTCAGCTGTAGCCAGTTAGCCAATTAGCCGCTAATATAACTGCTCCAGCTACAGAGGAGAGCGGAGGAGAGTGAAAGATAGTCGTCGGTGGGCTGCAGACAAAAGGGACAGCAGGTCGCACGTCCAGCGAACCCAGCCTCCAGTGAGACCGTAGTGGTATGACTCCCCTACCTATGGCTCCGTGGGTGTTCCTTTTTGGCCTCACCATATCCTGCGTTATGTGGGGAGCGGGACCAGAGACCCTGCAGGCCGCCCCGCACGACAAATGGCGCAGCGAGCAGGGTCTCCCGCACGACACTCCCCCTTTGATGACCCTCTCTTCCTGCCTCCCAGCTCACCCAGGGAAGGGAAGGGGCTATGGTGACTTTCCCTTCCATTTGCTCAGCGCCTGCTATGTGCCAGTCCCCACAGCAAGTGGCTCATATGCTGCAAAGTAAACACTTTCACAGTGTTTGTTCCGTGCCAGGTACTGTTGTACGTGCTTAGAAACGTGGCCGCATTGAATCCTCACACAAATCCTGGGAGAAAGGTGCTGTTACTGTCCCCATTTTGTGGCTGGACTAACTGAGGCATTCAGAGGCGAGGTAGCTTGCTCCGCGTGGCGCAGCTAAGGTGGGGAAGGGGCAGGGTTTGAACCCATCTCTGTCCCAGAGTCCATGTCCTTACCCATCACCCTGCCGCCTCTGCGCTCTGGTCCCTCTTTTAGCCTGACGCCAACATCCCTGTGAGGTGCCCGCTTGTTATCGCATGAGGGCACCGAGGCCTGGAGAGTCCATTCCAGACCGGCAGCCTGCCTGGAATTCAGATGCCTCACCCGGGGGTCTGACTCCAAGCGCTGTTCTCCCCGTGCCTGGCTGCCCGTCGGTCGGTGCCCTCCGAGCCCCTGGCCTCTGCTTCACCCTGTGCCCCTCACATAACTCCCATCAGGTGACATGCTCCTAACTGACTTGAGGGGGCTCAAGGCTCCCCGTCACGGAACATTCTCATTTTTGTTTTTGTCTTCAGCTGAATCTCTGACTATGGAATTGTTCTATCTTCCCACGTGCGTGTTGACTAGTTCCATTTCCCCTAGTCTGTTTCCTCTAGACAGTTCATATCCTTTGCCTGTTGAGCTATTGGTCTGTTTATTTTTAGTAGGTCCACTTTCCAACTCAAGGGTCGGGACAGAAATGCCTGTAAGCTCATCCATGGATACGTAACGTTGTTGTCCCTTTTCCATTTTGCAACAACTCTGAAAATAATCACTTGCCCCGCATGCTGAATAAGAGGGTAAGACTGCAGATCTCATGCATCCCCCGGCCCT
The DNA here is from genome assembly GCF_057876585.1 of Rhinolophus sinicus. NCBI lineage: Eukaryota > Metazoa > Chordata > Mammalia > Chiroptera > Rhinolophidae > Rhinolophus > Rhinolophus sinicus. The sequence continues at coordinate 9,014,084 of NC_142517.1, forward strand.
CCAGCCTCAGAATAAAAACACAAGTGTAAACTGGCAATTTTTGCCCTGCATGTATTATAGATTCTGTCTGTCTGGTGCAGTGGTCGCCCAGGGCAGAAGCCACGCCTCTTATTTGCATACCCACTCTTGAGGGCAGGGTACATACATCCTGGGTCAACCTGTACCCCCGCCTGGCACCTGGGGTGCAGGACCTTCCTACAAGTGTGTGTCAAGGGAATGACAGGGGGCAGCTCATATATATTTGGTGGGAACACCCAGGAAGCCAGAAACTGGCCCAGAACTGCCTTGAAGAGAACTCCCACGAAACTTTCCTTCTCATTTTTCCAGACATTTTCTCATTGGTATATTTACTTGACCTCTTTTCTACTCTGAAAACTGAGCATGTCCGTCCTCCATGCAGGAGCTGACTCAGCACCCAGAGGGCTGCTCAGCCCCACCGTGTAAGCCGCTGGTCCCTGGGAGGCGCCCTGTGGTCACCTGCAAAGCAGGCACCACGGCTCCAGTGCAGGGTGCCTCTTACTCCTCCCCCGCCGGAGAGGCAGGCCCAGGGGGCTCCTATGTACGAGCGCCTCACATTCTTAGAAAGTGCAAAAGATGCACAAATACTAGCTTATTAGCATCCCTTCACAACGCCCCTCAAAAGAAGCCTGAGGTTCAGGGTGGTACGTCGGCCCATGTCATAAGGCAGATCTTATTCATAATGACTCAGTTATTTTCTAATCCATGGTGATGTATGTAGAGGGTCGGCTGAGTGAGGGTGAGCGTTGCATGTGATCCAAACAGGTTGCACCCTGTCTGGCGGTTACAGGCACTTCGTCAGCACCGTGTGGTTGTTGGGTGAGGGCTAATTAGTAGCATGTGAAAACACATAAAATTGCCAATATCTGAGATTTTTGACCTAAAACTATTGGCCCATCACTATTATGCCTCCCTCTGTGTCAGCTTTCTCATATGAGCCCCTCTCAAAATGAGCTTCTCCATAATTAAAGCAAGACAGGGACCATTCTGCGAAGTCCTAGTCTGTATACACTAGGGTTGAGTTGTATTGTAATCCAGAGGGGAGACATAGCCCATTTCAGAGTGAGGGCTTCCCACGTGTATTTGCAGTACCTACTGGCACGGGCGCAGCACTGCTCGTGGGTCATCGGTAGCCCACCTGACTGCCCAGAGCCCAGGACCCCATCCTCTGTCTTCACGTTCCCACCTGCATTGAAAAGAAACAGCACTGCAGTCCCTTCCCACATCCTGGCACTCCAGTGAAGTCAAACCATTGAGGTTTTCCTGTAATTGTAGAACCGGCGTCTCCATATTAATCACTAGGGTACATGGGAGTCACATCGGAAAATCTGGTCAGGGACGAGTCGGCCTCAGCCAAGAAATGTTTTTTTCTTGGAATCAGCGACACAAGTAACAGGTGATTGGGTTCTGTTCACTTTATAATGCTACATAAATCAACTTAGCAATCCTTGATAAATGGTTCTGTTCTTAAAGATGTCGAGTCCTGGTGTGGCGTAATGACAGGCACGTAGATGGCCCCTGAAAGGTGTCTCGGGCGGCAAAGGAGGTCGGGGATTTGTGTGGGGGTGTGAGGGAACAAATGGTCCCGTTATAATGACTTGCCGTCTAATCCCAGTGCTGGAAAGATAGGACTTCCCTCCTCTGTGTGAACTTTAATCCTCTCCGGACTGGTGTCTTATTTATTTGGAAGAATAGCAGCGTAAATCCTGAGCCTTGGGTTTTAGCAAATCTTTGCTTGCCAGTCAGTCAGAGGACAGTGGCAGCTGGGTGTGAGTGTGCTCTGTGCCACCCTGTGCTGAAGAACAGAGACCAGTGCCAGTTACGGGAGTGGGTCTTCCCCTCTGGAGAGCTGCGTGCAGGTGGGCCCAGAAGGGGTCTCACCCTGACACCCAGCTGCACTGCGAGGCTGGGAGTTACCCCGACTCCCCCCCAAAACAGAACTTCTCTCCAGAATGGAAGTTTGGGTGAATTTCGGTAGTTTTCGCAGGTTTTCTGCCCCCTCTCCCATCATTTTTGTTTCATGTATCTAAACCCAAGAAGAGGGAGATTTGGTAAAGACGGCGGGGGGGGGGGGGGGGAGGGGGGCGGGGATCTGAAAATCTGGCAAATGTAAGGGGGTGGGAGCTCTTCTTCATCACATTTGATGGCACTTTTACAGCTCAAATCCCGGTCAGGTAACCACGTGTGTAGTAATTGGTGGGGGGAAGGTGGGGAAAGGAGAGTGGGGTTAGATGGAATTAGATGATGGCTGTTGTGTGGACTCGTGTAAAATAATGGTGATTTTGGTGTAAACCTGACAATCTTAAGATCCAATTTGGGACCTCAAACCCTTTAGATAAATCAATTAATCAAATATGAATTCAACTGCACTTTAAATGACTTCAGCTCTACTTAGTCTTAAGGTAATTGTGTTTGAAGCTCAGCATTAATTTCTGTGTCCTTTATTCACACTCTCCAGGGTTTTCCATGTCCCTGGAGTTCAGGGACATCCCTGCAGTAGCTGGCCGCCCCTGTCCACTGCTCCATTGTCCTCCAAGTTCCCACCCCAGGTCTTTGCGCTTGCTGTCACCTCCTTGGGGTCGCGGCTCCAGTGACACCTTCTCAGGGAGACTGACTCTGGCCATCCTGTTGCAATCATACCACCATCCCCTGCCCTACTTTATTTTCCTCCGTGGTGCTTCTCATCACACAACCTAGTGTGTGTGTTTTACTTATTAAATTTATCCCTCTCCTCCTTCCAGGCTGAACTGCATGTGGGTGGGGTTTTTCATGTTGCTCATGAGTATATATCCCCGGCTCCTACAGCTGTGCCTGGTACACAGTAGGTGCCTAAATGAATACGTATCAAATGAGGGAACCAATCCTGCTGGCGAGGATGTCCACGGGCGTCGGCTAGGCGGTGTCCTGGAACGCAGGAATGGATCTGGGTCTCTCTCCGTTCCATGCTTTTCATAAGAAAGTGGCTTCTGTGTGTCCTGGCAGGTTCCTGCTTCTGAACCCGGCACTGGCATCACCTGTACATGGATTATAAGGGTGCAGCTTGATGGATGTTCACTAAATAAACAAATCCTTAGCATCGCCCCCAGATCAAGACAGTGAATATTGTTGTTTCCAGAAATTTCTAGACCACCCAAATGCAGCCATTCTGATCAGTTCATTATATAGCTGTAATTCGCGAGATAGACTTTGTGTTTCAACAAAGACATAGCTCTACGTATCCATGAGACTCCTCGCTTTCTTACATGTAGGCAATGTCGTCTAGTCCTTTTGTAACCTTTCCCCTGTGGCCTTGCTGACAGGGACCATCACGATGTAACAGATCAGCCCTTGGCCCTGGTGCCACCATAGGAGGAAACACTGGCTAAAATCACATGTTCGAACTCTGTAGGGTACCGGGTGCTGGTCAGCTGCTGGAATGGAAGAAGGTTTGTTCACGTGAAAAAAATGTGTATCAGGATAATGTGGACAAAATACTCGGTTGAAGAGATGCAATTGGGAGCTGGGATTCAGAATGTGTTCTTTTTTCTTGTAGGTTTCTGGTTCCTATAACCTCTTAGATCGGCGTTCTGAAGTTAATAGCCCGTGAGGCGTGCGCATTAGACATTCATTTATTCATTCAGTTGTTCATCCTACAAGTATTTGTTGGATTCTTCTGGCAACGTACTTATGCCGACGGGAGAACCCAGCAATGTCTTTGCCATCATGGGACGTACATTTTCATGGCAGAGACAGATAATGTGTTTAAATGTATTGGCTATAGATTATGATAACTGCTATGAGCAAAGCAAATGGGAGCTGTGATCAACAACAACACGAGGCACCTATGGGGGGCCTGGGAGGTCTCTGAGGAGGTGACGCTTCAACTGAGGCCTGAGGGGCATAAAGAGCCAGGTAAGGTCCGGGCAGAAGGAATGGCTGGTGTAGAGGCCTCTGGCAGAAAGGGCGTGGCGTTCGCACAGGAAGCCAGTGTGAACAGAAAGCAGTGAAAAAGGGAAAATGCATAAGTGCTGAAAATGTTTGCTAGACTTTTGTATTAGTCAGGGGTCTCCAGAGAAACAGAATGGATAGATTAGGTTGGATGGATGGATGGATGGATGGATGGATGGATGGATGGATGGATGGATGGATGGATGGACGGATGGGTAGAAAGACAGACAGACAGACAGACAGATAGATAGATAAAAGGAGATTAGTTTTGCTTGTTTGGAATTTTATAGAAACAGAAACATGTTTCTAATTATTTGTATCTGGTTTCTTTTGTTCAACAGTATGTTTATGAAATTTATCCACGTTGCATATGCTATTAGTCAAACTTCTTGAGAGAAACAGAACAAATAGGATGTGCATACCTACAGAGAGAGTTAGTTTAAGGAAGGAGCTCGTGTGTTTATGGAGGCAGGCAAGTCCAAATCTGCAGGATGGGTTAGCAGACTGGAGAGCCTGGAGAGACCTGATGCAGGAGCTCAAGTCCAGAGGTCCTCTGCTGCAGAATTTCCTCTTGCTCAAGGAGACCAGGTCTTTTGTACTCAGACCTTCAACTGACTGCATGAGGTCCACCTGCTTTAAGGAGGGCAATCTGCACACTCAGAGTTCACCAATTTAAATGTTCATCTCATACAAAAATACCCTCGCAGAAACATCCAGAATAATGTTTGACCAGTTATCTGGGCACTGTGGCCCAGCTGAGTTGACACATAAAAGTAACTGTCCCACACATAGTAATAGCTTATTTTCACTGTTGTTTCTATTTTATGGTATCAGTATATCACAATTTATTTATCATTCTACCATTGATGGCCATTTGGTTGTTTTCCAGTTTGGGGGTATCATAATAATGCCACTATAACATGTCATATAGGACTGTTAATTTATATATATATTCACATTTTCTTAGTTGTGGTGCAGTGATCTTTTTTATAACTCCAGTTTTGCTTTACTATTATTTTTATTTTGGAATTTTAGATCTATGTTCTTGAGAGACATTGGCCAATAAATTTTCTTTCTTATAATGTCCCAGGATCAAAGTTATGCTAAAATCATAAAACAAGTGGAAAGAGTTCCCCTTTTTGTCTTTTCTATTGAAGAGTTTATGTAAGATTGATGTTATTTCTTACTTCAATGTTTGGAAGATTTCACTGATCCTCTGTGAGGGCCTGGAAAAGCTTTTTAATTAAAGGTTCAATTTCTTTTATATGATATAGACCTAACTGATTTTCTCTTGTCAGTTTTGTAAGTGGTATTTTTCTAGGAATTTGCCCATTTTATTTAAAATTTCCAATGTATTTTCATAAAGCTTTTAATAATATTTTTATAAGCTTTTTAATATCTATCTATGGGACATGTAGTGATGCTTTTTCAGTTTTGATAATGGCAACTTGTGCTTTCTTTTGTCTTTCTTTAGTAGCCCTGTCAGAGGTTTATTGAATTTATTGTTGACTTCAAAGAGCCAACACTTGACTGTTAATTGTTTTCTATTGTATATTTGTTTTCTAAATGCAATGTTTTCTACTGTCTTTTTTTCCTTCTACTTTCTTTGGGTTATACTTGCTGTTCTTTTTTCTCGCTTTTTTGAGATTAATATGTTAATCATTGCTTCTCAGTCTTCTTTTCCAGTATATGCATATAATGCTATAAATTTCCCTCTAAATATGACTTTTGCTGCATCTTACAGTTTAGATGTGTCATATCTTCATTATAATACACTTCAAGATACTTTCTGCTTTCCACTGTAATTTTTTCCTTGACAAATAGGTTATTTATAAATGCATTGCTTTGCTTGCAAGCATTTGGGGATTTTCTTGTTAGCTTTTCTGTTATTGATTCCCAGCCTGATTCCACTACGTGATCAGAAAACACTGTATCTCAGTCTCTTGACATTTTTTCAGACTTGCTTTATAGCTCAACAAACAGGCAGTTTTATGTGTACTTGAAAAGAATGTGTGTTCTTCAATCGTTAGGTATATTCACTTAACAGCAACTTATAGTCAATTGAATTACATTTTTTATTTGAATTATTCATATCATCTATTGCCTAACTGAGTTTTGTCTGGTCTGTCTCTTGTTGAGAGAAATGTTAAAATTTTCAACTATGATTTTGATTTATTTCTCCTTTCTGATCTGTCATCTTGTTTGTGTGTGTGTGTGTGTGTGTGTGTGTGTGTGTATGTGTGTGTACATTAAGTACATACATATTTATAATTTTTATATCTTAGGAAAATTAGCCCTCTTATCAATTATTAAATGCCCCTCTTTTGCGAGGACGGCTTCTTGTCTTAAAGTCTATTTGCATGATATAAAATACTATATCAGCTTTCTTCCGATTAGTATTTATGTGGTATAACTTTCTCCATTCTTCTACTTTGTGTCATCTTACTATTTGTTTTCTTTTGGTTCCACTTGTTCTATATTCCTTTTTTTCCTTTCTTGCCTTCCTTTGAATTAATTATTATCTTTTTTATTATTTTATTGTTCCACTTGACTAACTTGTTTGCTATCCGTTCCTTTATTGTTCTGTGAGTGGTTATTCTAGAGATTACCACATGCATCATTGACTTGTTAAGGTCTAATGTGAACTAGAAATAATATCGGCATATACTGCTTCTGTAGCTCATGCATTATTCTGGAAATGCTTATGATTTTCATATTTATATAGCTATAGATATAGGTAGATATAGATATGGATATAGATATAGATCAGTAGGGTCCCTAAATCCTAGAACTGTTAATGTTATTAATATCAATAATCACCAGAATGAGTTAAAAGAGTGAAGTTGAACTCTTACATTATCTTTAGAGATTCTTCAACATTTTTTAAATTGTGACTAATTTTCCTAGAGAAAGAGAAAATTCATTTTAAACAAGAATAATTTATAAATCATTTTTATCATAATCAAAGTACACTGTTTAGGTAAAAACTTAAAACATTGCCCTTTCAGCATACAGAAGTGGTATCCATTAAATGCATATCAAAGCATGACCCTTCGATAACAGTAATTCTTGCTTTTATTCCTAATGTCACACTTTACAGGAAGCTGTGAGGCCTACAGTGTGCATTTAAGTTAACAGTGATTAGTGTGCATTTAATTTTGTTATTTGGATTCATGATGCTCTTATGAATCATGTGATGAAAGTCAGACTTAGAAAATGTCCGGGTTTATTTTCAAAAAGACTGTCACCAGGCAAGCAGGTACATGCTTCTGCAGTGATTTGAAGAAGCCTGGCCTGAGCATTGTTTTTAATTTCTAAGCATATGATCCAAAGTTAAAAGCAACTTACCATCTTTTTGGTATTTACCTCCTTTGGACTGCTGTCCTGTGCATCCTTTGTAATTTCTCCCTGCCTGTCCCTAATTATGCCGTCTCACCTAGCAATTTGATGAAACCCTTCATAGGTGTTACTCTCAACAAGATTATATTTCCTTGGGACGTGTAATTTTCCACTGCTGTCAGCGATGGAAGAAGAGGTCAGTAAAAGAAAACCTTTTGCAAGAAGGCTATATTTGAGTAGCTATTCACAAGAACAAACTATAATTATGAAGTTTAATTTTTACAACGTACAATTTTTTTTCAGCCGTGGTAAAGTCTGTTTCCTGAGATCTGGTGGAAACATTCCGAAAGAGAAGTACTCTGGTATGGGGACACTTATTTGTCGTCATTATTTTGATTTGATGAATTGATTCTGAATGAGACATTTTGGATATTTCTAGCTGAGCTCCTGTTTCACTTTGGATTCTTACTATCTTCTGAGGACTAGGGAGGGATATTAATAGAGATTACTTGGCAGAAGGTGTGAGATTTTTCCGCCCCTAGGACACGGGCCAAAGGTTAAAGTGAACAAATTGTTGCATGATGACAGTCAGCAGGCCGGGCACCCCGATGGCTCTTGCAAGCTGTCTTTGGCCAGCCCTGTCCTCAGGACTCTGTGCAGAGGCAGGGCCAACCATGCTTCTCAGCAGGAGCTTCAGAGAAAAGTTGTCCTAAGGTAATTGGGAGTAAAGAAGTAGCTCTTGGTTAGATTTCATAGCCTGTGTGAACTTTGCTGTGTGTGTGTGTGTGTGTGTGTGTGTGTGTGTGGTGTGTGGTGTGTGTGTGGTGTGTGGTGTGTGTGTGTGTGTGTGCGCCCGTGTGCATGCTTTGTTTTTTTAATGATGTCCCTTCAGGCTTCTGCAGTGGCCAATATGATCATGGGATTTTTATAAACTGTGGTTAAGTTTAAGTTTATCAACCTAGAGATCCAAAGCAAAATGGAGATTCTGTATCTTAGTCTCTGAGGGCTGCGATATCAAAGTACCACAGACTGTGCGGCTGAAACAACATTTATTTTCTCACAGTTCTGGAGGCTGGAAGTCCAAGGTCAAGGTGCTGGCAGGGTTGGTTTCTCCTGAAGTCTCTCTGCTTGGCTTGCAGACACCTGCCTTCTTGCTGTGTCCTCATGTGGTCTTCTGTGTGCACATGTCTGATGTCCCTTTGTGTGTCCGAATCTCTTCTTACAAGACAACAATCAGACTGGATTAGGGCCTCTTTTTAACTTAATTACCTCTTTAAAGGCCCCATCTCCAAATATATAGTCAGATTCTGAGGTCCTGCGGGTTAAGACATCAACATAGTATGGGGCACGATTCAGTTCATAATACGATTAGAGTAATTTTAGCTCTAGTGGAAACAGTAGAAAGGTGGTTACCAGAGACTGGGGGTTGCGGGCAAAATGGGGAAATGTGGGTGAAAGGGATGCACTTTCAGTTGTCAGATGAGTAAGTCCTGGAGACCTAACACAGCATGCAGCATGGTGACTGTTAATAGTAATTCTGTGCTGTGTACTTGAAATTGGCTAAGAGAGTAGATCTTAAGTGTTCTCACCACACACACACACAAAGGGGACAGCTATGTGAGGTGAGAGATGTGTTAATTAGTTTCATGGTAGTAATTGCTTCACAAGGTATACATATCAATTCACACACCTTAAATATATGAAGTTTTCTGTCAGTCATACCTCAATAAAACTGAGCAGGGGAGGGGGGGCAGAAGAGAATCTGTAGGAATTTACTAGAACTGTTGTTCCTAAAACAAGCATCAGATTGTTCTCTCTTTGACACGAACAACTCTGGACCCAATTCCAGTGTGTGTGTAGGAAGAGGGGTTTCCCCACACCATCATTTGTGACACGGGCTGGGTACCCTACAGCTCTGCTCAATTATGACACTGCCCACCTGGAGATAACATCAGAGCCCACAGGTTAGGGGCTCAGTCCTATAGGAGTGCCCCCCTACCACACACACATACACTTCAGGTGCCAGGTCCAGGTTGTCACCTATGCTTCTGAAAGACCAGCTGTAGATCCAATGATCCCCTCCTTGGGTTCAGTGAATTTGCTAGAGCAGCTCACAGAACTCAGGAAAACATTTTACTTACTAGGTCACCCACCGGTTGATTACAAAAGGATATAACTCCGAAACAGTCAGATGGAAGAGATGCATATGGCAAGGAGTGGGGAAGCGCATGGAGCTGGCGTGTTTTCAGGGTCTGCCACTCTCCCCAAATCTCCCTGTGTTCACCAACCCGGAAGTTCTCTGAACCTTATCCTTCCTTTGGGCTTTTTTGGAGGCTTCATTACATAGGCATGACTGATTAAATCATTGGCCATAGGCGACTGATTCAACCTCCACCCCTCCCCTCTCCCTGGAGGTCTGGGGTGTGGGACTGAAAGTTCCAGCTCTCTAATCACATGATTGGCTCCCCTGACAACCAGCCCCCATCCTTACCTGAAGTCCCAAAGTCCCAAAGTCCCCTCATTAACATAACAAAGGCACCCTTATGCTTTCATCACTTAGGAAATTCCAAGAGTTTTAGGAGCTCAGTGCCAAAATACATATTTCTTATTATAAATCACAGTATCACAGTATCACTCTTTAAAATGGCACCAGTGCCCCACATCCAGCCCAGGTGCCAGAGTAAATGACTGTCTGGCTTGAAACTGAGCAGCCCTGTTGGCATTTTGATAGCAAATTCAGAGCTGGGAGGTCACTGATGAGGCTGGTCCCTGACTCTGTCATCTACCTAGAAGGTGCCACTTTGCCAGAACGTGGCAGAGCCCCTGGGAAGCGCCCTTCTCACCCGTCACACCCTTCACATCCTCTCTGAGGACGTGTGTAGGACTCTTGCTGATCTTGCCTGCTTTTCTTTTTTTTAAGATTTTTTTTCATTAGTACTCTGGAAATTCATTTGAGGCATCCTATTTGTGTTTAATATTCTTTAGGCCTGCAAGCACTAGAGGCTTTTTATGTGTAGTGATTTTTTTATTCATTAGTAACAGCATTAACGTCTGGCAATGACTTCTGTTTCTTTGCTTCTTGACTTCCATGGTCAGCGTCCAGCAAATGGAGACTTGAGGGCTGGAGGGCTGGGAATTTGCTCTTCCTCCTCCTCCTTCGTCCTCCGATTCTTCTAATGCTTGAGGAAACTTTTCAAGTAAGAAGAAAGAGGAGGGACGAATAGTACATTCTCAGATTGCAAAGATCTTGATGGAGAAATATCAGTTCATTGTTTGACTCCCAGGGATATTCCTTTAGTTTTGTTCTGTTTTTCAATAAGCCTTTACTCCTAGTCTTTCTTGTTCTGCCCAGTTCTGGAACTAACTGTCTGAGCAGGGCCAGGCAGGACCCCAGAAACAGCATCTAGAGTTGGTTTGGATGTGAGAATAGGTAGCTTTCAATTCTAAGACACTCAGAAAAAAATTAAGAGGGATGCTCAAACATGTTGGTTATTTAAATGTTCCAGCTTGAAGTCATTTCCAGTTGTTCTTTCCTACAGAGACTAAGACCTCTCTGGGGTGACTCTGGGCCCGTCTATAGAAGGGCCTAGAACTCCTGGCTCACTCTCAGCTCTTTTGTTTTTCGGGTTCTTCTCCTAGTGTTTGTCTAAAAGACATTTTTGAAGTTTTGGCCTGAAACGCTCTTCTCCCTCTTCCTGGCAGGACCTGTTGAAAACATCCCCCATCTCTTGCTCTTCTGTGCTTTTTCCTGACCTACAACGTGCTTTCAGACGTACGTGAACGGGACACGAGCAGGGGAGAGAAAAATTCACGGGTCTCAGGTTTTAGGCTCACAGGGCCCAGGGTTTGGATCCCTGCCCTGTGCAACATCTGGCAAGTTGTTTAATCTCTCTGGGTTCCTCATCCATAAATTGGGGTGAGTACTGCACACTTCTTAGGATCATGTGAGGTCTCACCGAGGTGAGGGGCCCAGGAAAAGCACCCAGAGCGCAGCTGGGTACTCGCAGGTGATTAGCAGAGACAATCACGACACCCATCTCACCTCCCAACCTCAGCTGTCAGAAGCCCGTCTGATGCCTGCTTTTGCAAGCACTGTCTCTTTAGCAGCTTCAGGTTGCAGCATATAATTCCTGCAGCCCAAAGGACGTGACTGGATAATAGCCTTGTCAAGTGAGCTGCAGTGATATCTGAACATGAGCCCTGATCTGATTATTCTGCAGTCATTCAACCCCAGGCCAGAGTGAATTCATACTTTCCACTGCCTCCTGGGCCAGCCGGTTTCCATATCAGCCAGAGCCTCCAGGAAGATGGAAGGACACACTGTCATTCTTTCCATTCATGCTGACCCTGCTCCCTGTCAGGCCTGAATGCCAGCACATTCAACTAAAGGAAGTTGTAAGTGCTGACCAGACTACGCAGACCAGCCTTGGTTTCCAGCACGCCTGAGGTTAAGTAAGATGGCTCTTGGTGATCTAAAGCTGGTCTTGCCTTCCCTGGGAAAGCAAGACAAACAGGGCCTCCTCCTTTCTCCTTGGAAATCCTTGGTCAGGTCTCTTATTTTGAGCCGGTGAAGTAATTGCAATGCAGATGCCTTGGGTCTGACAGTAATGCAAAATGTGACATTCTTCCCTCTGTTCCCTGACGCCTGGTGTTCATTGTAAAGACTCAGCTTGATCACAAATTCTGTATGAATTCTTCCCACCAGCCCTGGGAGACAGATTGGTACTTGTGATTTCTATTTTATGGAGTTGAAAGGCAACTTAAAAGGAAAAAACAAAAATTCTTCTGCTCAGGGTCATCACTGCAAACCAGTGGCTTACATGGAATGAGAGCTCAGGGCCCGGGATCTGCCAGGTCACCACCTCCCTGTTCTAAGCTCAAGGACCTTGCTGACACTATTTCAGTTTTAGACAATTTATTCAAGGGAAGTGAGATGCAGGTCTATTTTAGGACCCCTGACTAATTCGTTTTATTGTGTTTTCTATAAAGCAAAGAGTTATTCATCCACAAGTAGAAGTAACATCTGAGTAATGCAGCTATGCTGTGTTAGGGTTTGGGCCATGGTTTTTGAACTGGTCATGAACATTAATTAAATACATGCATTGAAGCATATGTTATTAGAGCTGGGAGGGACGTTAATCATCATGCAATCCAGTGACTCCCACATCTGGCTGTTTATCAGAATGCCCTAGCGAGCTTATTGTAAATTCAGATGCCCGGTCCTCCCCCAGGCCCTGAGCCAATGATCTGGACTCTTTCTGTAGCCTTGCGTGTTTGTCAAGCTCCCCGAGCAGTTCCTACACAGCCAGCCTAAACATCTCTGGAGGACCCACATTTGAGAATCACAGAGTAACAATCCTTCTGTTTCCCCATTGGCTTGTTTTTTGTGTGTTTATCTGTCTGCTTGTTGTTTTTGTTGTTCTTCTGGTGAGGAGCCCAGGGCCCAAACGCTAGGTGACCTTGCCTGGGGTCACACAACTCGTCAGCGTTGGAGTCGGGACTGGAAACCCAGCTCTGGTCTTCCGAGGCATCTCTGTGAACGGAGCGCAACAGAGTGGCCCTCAGAAGGAGGCTGGTGACAAGGTGCTCTCTGCACAGCCTCGCAGACGACTTCTGGTGGCATGCTGCCCTGTGCCCGAGGCTGTGGCCAGATGGCCCTTTCAGAGGACCCACAAGGTTCAGGAGATCATTCTCTCCAACCTTTAGGAAAGGATACTTATGGGGCCATCTACAAACCTCCTCTCCCTCTCTGGGCAGGCCCATGTCCCCGGGGATCAGGTGGAGTCCACCAAGACCAGAGCAGATGCCGGATGGCCCTGGAGTAGAGCTGGTCGTCCCACCTACCTGCTGCCCTGTGACAGCAACCTGCCAGGAAACCAGCTCAGGTGTGTAAGACCATGCACTTTAGTTGCCAATGGCTTCAGTTAAATGGGCCATTTAAAAATGATAGTCTAACAGGCTTCAGATGGGGCACCAGCCATCTAATTACTTGTCGGGCTTGGTAGAGATGATGAGAGTATGTAATTTGATCTGTCTTGGATTTCTTAGGGGTCTGGCTAATTGCGCTCACAGCAAGGGTCCTACTAACCTGTGATGTAATACATTTCTTAATTTCCTCCTGGAAGATCATTCCGATATGTTTCTTCCACCCCTCCTTTTCCTGGAGTTTCTCAATCTAATATTCTTATTTCCAGACCAAATTGGTAGAAAATTGTTTTTCAGATTGTGCCTATCCTTAGTTTTCATTTAACATGGAGGCCAGTATGATGTCCTCATTTACTGAGATATTTGGCGGGGGTGGGGAGAGGGGATCGTAAGGTAAGTAATCAGAGAGATACAAGTGTCAAGGATGATATAAAATTTTATATTCCCACAGCACACATCTTACTCTCATGTTTTTGAATTATCACCTCCACGTTGGTCGTCCTCAGGACTCTGACCTTGATGGGTCATCTTTCTGCTCCTGTTCAGCCACTTGCAATAGCTTGCTGACTGAGACATCCAGAGCCCTGTGCCGGGCCCCAGGCCAGGCAAGCCACCTTCCCAGGGGAACTTACACCCGGACACCCCTCAGGCATTTCAAACTGTGTGTGTGCAAACCCCGGGCCGTTGCCTTCACTGCTGAGTGTGCTTTCTCTGTTTTGTTCTCCCATCCACTCAGGTTTTTTACACTGGGAACCGGGGAGATACTGTTGACAACTTCTTTCTCATCCTCAGTTTTTCGGCCAAAACTTTCGTAGATTTCACATCTTAACATGCTCTCCATCTGTTCCCACTTTCCTGTCCTCACTATAACTGCCTTAATTCAGTCTCTTAGAATAACTCCTTCCTGGATCACTGCAACAGCCTCCTGCCAGCTTTCCTGTCCACCTCCGCCGCCCTGCAATCTACCTCTGGCCCGTCCCTGAGAGATCTTTCTGAAGATCTGTTTAATCGGCTCACTCTGCTGCTTTTCACAACTCCTCCACACTCATGCACGTCTCTAAGTTGAAGTTCAAAATCCTACTTTCCAAAGGCCGTTCGTTTGGCTCCTGCTCATGTGTCTGTCCCGTCCCTCCTGTTTCCTGACACTGCTCGTCAAGGTGGGGGTACAGAACCACTTGAGGTCCCCGGAACGTGACGTGCTGTGTGGTGGAGACTTCTGCTGGCTCCACCTGGGATGCCTCACCCCCCTTCACAGGGTGCTGACCCCTCCTGCTCCTTCTGTTAGCCTTTAAACAGATTTAAGAGTAGATTTTATGCTTTAGCGCAGTTCTGTGTTCACAGCAAAATTGAGTGGGAGGTACAGAGATTTCCCATATACCTCTGCCCCTCCCCCACAACCTCCCCAGTTGGCAACACCCCCGCCATGTGGTGCATTTGTTACAACTGATGAACCTCCACTGACACCTCATCAACATGCAAAGTCCATCGTTCATATCAGGGTGCATTCACTCTGGGTGTTGCACATTCTGTGGGATTGGGCCAATGTCTAGTGACATGTAGCCACCATTGTAGTATCATACAGAGTATTTTCACTGTCCTACACATCCTCTGTGCTCCGTCTGTTCATCCCAGATAGCCTTTTCTCAGATCTAACCTCTGATCTGTTCGAATAAAGAAACTGTCTTAGTATTGCCAGCTCCCAGCACAGTTGCCTGCCATGTTGTATGTTATTAATAAGTGTTTGATAGATGAAAGAAGTTAGCAAGTCGTTTAAGAACCATGTCAATGTCATTGAACCAAAGGGGAAAGCATAATTCATTAAGTATCTTTGGGGCTTCTCTCACTTGCTCATTTGTATTATAAATTCATTTGACTGCAATAGATTTCCTGCCGAGCAGCCACTAGATTCCCAGGAAATCTACCCCGTTCGAACTTTAAAATTTTCACGTCTATTTACCAAAATGTGCAGACTTCTCCAGTGCTGGTGCCTTATTCTCAACCTGCTGTAATTTGTTCCTTCTAAAGACCATCCTTGCTGGCTGGTTCTGGTTTTGTTTTTAATAAAATTCATCATTCTTTCTTAAAAAGAAAGGCTGAGTTTAAGAGCACACAAGACAAGTATAGACTGATTTAAAGTAAGAGGAAAACTCCCTCGAGCCTGGAACCCCTAAGAGCCACCCACCCTCCTGTTGGCTTGAGTCCCAGGGGTTCTTTTCTCCTTGTCACAGGCTTCTCTGGAAGCTGGCCAGGGCCCTGTCCTTGGAGAGGCCCCATTCTCATTGCAGGTCGGATAGAGGGCACGGCCTCCAGGCTGAGGTGGTGCAGGTATGAGCCTGCTGAGTCCCCAGACTTGGTGATCACACTGATCAAATAAAGATAGCACAAACCCCTGTCCTGGTGCTGGGAAACAGAAGGAAGAACAAGGAGGCCAATTATGGAATCACGGAATTTTATCGCTGGGTGATACCTAGGGATCTCATGTAAGGTAAATGACATCATTGAGCTCTTGGACTTGAGTCAAAGTCTTCCTCAAGCCTTCCCACAGGTTGCATCTCTTCTCCTCCAGCCATCACAGCGTTTGGGAGACTTCCGTAGGATCCTGGCTTGCTCGCTCACTCACTCTGCCTAACCCAGAGTTAAGGATCCCAGACGTGATGGAAAGAACCCAAACTCTGGCGCTACCCTGGGTTGGGCCTACTCAAGTTCTTTTGAATTTGTTTCCTCTTAAGTAAAATAGCACCTACCTCAAAGAGTTGTCCTGAGAACTAAATGCACTGATGTGTTCAAGGTCACATAGTGGCCCCTCAGCAAACCGCTATCTCATCTACCCTTCTATGTTTCAGTTAGTGATTTTTTTGCATGCGTCCTTCCTGTTAGTGGAATTACACTTAGGAAGCCCTAATCACTGCTCTTTCTATGTTAAATGCCTTTTAAAAAACACTTTTGCTTTACATCTTCTCTGTCACTTCCAGGCACAGATTCTTGGGCTCTAGGTGTGACCTTGGGCTCACCTTGAGAGCAAGACCATCTCAGCCATAGCGCTTGACATAATCAGGAGGAGAGGGAGGGTGGGAGCAAGAGGGGCGAAGAAGGAAATCCTATCACTAGCAAACTGCGTCGTGGTAGTTCCGGGCAGGGAGAAGGTGAAGCACTAACTGTGTTGGTGTCCTATGGAGTGTTGCCATCCACGGTGAGGGTGGGCCTGGGCCTTTTGGGCATGGTCGGCACAGCGGCCAGGTCGCCACTGCAGAGAGAGGCTCACTCTGACCATATCTCTGAGAAGCCCCAGGACCAGTTTTGGGAAAGAGTGACCCATGATGCTGTTCGAAAACTCATTTGATGGAAATGGACCGCTTTTAGCAGATCCCCCAAATTCTGGCATCGAGCATTTCTACCTTCCTTCTCCTCTCCTTTCTGCTTGGTTCCCGTCTGCCTGTCCAGTTCCACCTTCTAAAAGCCATACTTTTACTTTTGGTGGTTAATGTTTACATTCTATGCTGTAACCATTGTCCACGTTTGATTTATAAATTGATTCTAAAACCTGAAAGTCAGTAAGTACGATTTATGCTATTATGGCTATGCACATACCCTTCAGTGCTGGGCCAAGCAGTTGGTTAAGATTACGTTTCCTCCTAAATAGGTCCAACTTCATCCCCAGGAGGCACTTGAAGAGAACGTATTTAGCATCAAAGTTAAATGGAGACTCCTTTTATACACTCAAAAAACTGCCAATTTAAAATCATGTCCTGTTATGCTTTCTTCGTATTTGGACCTAACTTTCTTAAAGAGCAGTTTCAGTTTCCTTAGAGTTTCTATGACATTCAGTTTTCATGAGTCATGCGCTTTATCACAGACTCGGCTGCTTGCATCTTCTCAGTTATGGCAGACATTCTGTCCTTCACTTTTCCCATAATGAACTGACTCTTCTCAAGGTCTGAGGTTTACCTGCCACCTGGGAACGTTCCTTCGCTCCTTCTCTGAGTTGGATCCAGGGTTTCCTAGATCCTGTCTTCCTCTTGTGTGGTTAAGGCCTTCATTTTGCTGGACAACATTCACATTAACTTCTCCCCTTCCCCAAAGAGACAATGAAAAATAAATTGCCCGTTTTCTTGAAAATAACTAAAATGTGTGTTTTCACCTTCGCTCTTGAGTGCCAGTTTCTCTACATGTGGAATTCTCTAGGAAACACTGTTTTCTCTCAGAACTTTGAGGGAAATCTTACTGTCTTCTAGCATCTGGTGTGGCTGATGAGAAATATGTCGGTCTGGCTTGCACGCCTTTGTAGGTGACTGATTTTTTGGTTTCTCCTAAAACGTCTTCCATCTTTGATACTCTGAAATGCTTTGCAGTTATGTCTGCATGGGTCTTTATTCATGATAGTCTTCATTGGTGAGTTCTTTTCATCTGAAGACTCATCTCCTTCAGACCTGAGGAATTTTTTTTGTTTAGCATTCCTTAATTTCCTCCCGTTTATTAATTTCTTTCTGGAACCCTCATGAGTGATTGTCAGACTCCTAAATTGGTACTCTATATTGCTTATTTTTTTTTTTTCTTTAAATGTTTTCATGACACAGATAATTTGGGCAATTTTCTACTAATTAGAGAATTAGAGGAGCAATGTACATAGTAACAGCAATAACAACAATTGCAAGTAGGAATAATTATAAGATGGAGTAAGACCTTGGAGGAGGCAGGAAGGAACAGAATTGAGAGAACAAATGAAGGCTTTATCTTTGGGAAGGAGAAAGGACGCTTCTTACTGACATGATAGAGGAGCCAAGATTGAGGCAAGATACAGGGAAATGTTGTGGTACAGCAGGGAGAAATTCGTTCCAGTTTCTTAGTCTTGGTCTTCATACAGAGTAGAAGGTGAGGTCATTTACTTAGACTGAAGCCCTGGGGGTATAGAAAGTATGAAACATCTGCTGGGGCAACAAGTGGCGAATGGAACTTTGACTCACAGGCCTTGAAGACCCATCCGAAGTTATATAGGGTGTATTTGCAGCGGGGCCAGTTGGCCTGGTTTTGTCACATCCAATAATTGGAACTGTGAGTAGGGGTGGGATTGAAATTTGGCAAAGCAAGCACGGTAACAGGACATTCACGAGGGACCTAAACCAAGGCAAAACATTTTCATCGGTGATGGTTAATATGAGAGATTAGCTCACTAATCTTGACTTTATCCAAGTCCGTGACTTAATGTCCTCTGCATGTCCCTCCCACTCCCTTGACCTCATCACTGTGCCAGAGTGAGGCCCGGGAAGCACTGAGACAAAAAAGAAGTTGGAAACTTGGTACCCACATTTGAGGCTCTCTGCTAAAATCTTTCCGTTTACATCAAGTCCATTTTCAAACAGCATCTTTGGATCACTGTTGTAAAAAAAAAAAAAAAACCCCAAAGCCTCACCCAAGAGAGTAATTTCGTCTTGCACGCAGAATTTCCAGCTGTCATTGGCTTGGATCTAGGAGCAGAGTCCAGAGGAGCCAAATTCACACACTTTCATGGACTTGAGAATGTTGAAGCTGGAAGAAACCTTAGAGTTCAAGCTCAGTGGTTCTGAAACGGTCTCATTTTTGTTTTTTGCTGTTTTTCATGAAATAGCTTTTAAAAATGAGCTCTTCCACCGAAACTGACACATAAAGAGAACACAGCACAACTGCCCTGTTGTGTAGGACGGTCTGTCCTGTGGCCCCACCGTGCGTTCCCCTTCACCCCCTGTATCATGGCCCAGACTCCAAGCATTTCTCCTTATATTGTAACTGATGAAACTGAGCCCCAAAGAGGTCAGGAAGTGTCAGAACTGCACCCCTTCCCTCCGCGTTCTTCTCCCTGCCGTCTGAGAAGCAGCTGGTCCTGGATCTGAAAGTTGAAAGTCATGTGTATGAATTCAGACCTTTGATATTCTAGCCCCTATTCTAGGGGACAGAAGGAGCTACATCAAGAGAGTTTTAATCCTAGTCTTTTATTTCATTTTTTTCCCTTAGGCTCTTACAAAACCTCACGATTATAAGGGAGTTAACCGCTTGTATTCTGTCCCACAGATGCACTTGTGCCCTTCAGATAAAGTGTAGGTTAATTCTGCTGATTTTTCTGGCCTACCAGCCTCAGAACTGCTGGGTGCTGTGTTTCCATAGTGACAAAGAGGACTCTTCTTGCAGTAGGATGATCGTCCTCCGCCTTTTCTTAGTCACCGATTATGTTAGTGATCATTAAATTAGGTCTTTGATAGGCGTTACAAGTAAAAGCAGTTTGTTATAATTTACCACATCAAATAAATTGTCTTAATGATTCCTTGCAAAGTCATTTAAAATTTTTATCTGTATTCTCTGTACAGTTCTAATTTAAAAACGAATTGATTGGTATTATTAGGGAAATTTGATTTCTTTAATTAAAAGTGCATTCATGTTTTGACATGACACTTATTTTAAAGAGGTAAATGTAAGTTTAATTTTCATAGACACCATTTAATCAATTTTTAAGTGGTGATTTGTTTTTATATTTTTCAGGATAATTTTCTCAGAAAACCAACCTGTATTTTGCTATATTTAAACATGTTCTATTCATTCATAAAGCAACACCCCCCTGAGAACTCTTCATAATCATGATTAATTTTTTGTGGGTGTTTGTTAAAGGTTGCAGCTTGCTTGAGTTTGTGATTGGGGGAAGGATTTTTAAATATATGTATTCATACACACACATACACACATATATATATTTGTGTGTGTGTGTGTGTGTGTGTATATATATATATATATATATATATATATATATATATATATATGAATATACCTATATATTATCCAATGTCATGTGAATCTCTGTAAACAAAAGCATGTTCTAGGACGCATCTAAGGAGGCCAGTCTATGGTCAAGGTCAAGAAACGAAGGTGGCACCAACACACCTTTGCTCCCTGGCATTGCTGCCGTCTCTCACCAGCAGACACACTCTTAAGACTTCACTCACATCACTGCCAAGCTGGAAAACTGGATTCTCAAAGTTACTAGAAAGGTTAAAACACACTCTAGGTCAAGCTCTTAACAACCAATCTAGTTATATAGCAAGGTCTTTTGATGGGTTTGGTGGGGGAGGAATTGCATCCAACATAGAGCGCCTCACACGAGTGCAAAAAGAGTCTAGATTTCAGGATGGCATGCTGACCGTTGGAGGGCTGATGAGTCGTTGAGCAAGTCCTCTGTAGCCAGCTGAAGAGCTGAAGCAGGAGGTCGGCTTTCAGTGTGCCTGTCAAATTTCCTCTTCATAGAAACCATAGTGTGCTTTCAAAGCTGAGCTCAGGTCCTGCATGGAAGGCTCATGTCAGGTAAAAGCCGTTTAAGTGCATTGCCGTACAGATCTGCCAACATCTGCCCTGTTCTCAGAGCTTAGCCCCTTCTGTGCAGATATCCATCGCATCAAATTTGGTCCTGACTGAGAACGAGCAATCAAACACACGACAGGCATAGGACAACATCTATTTCTCTCCAGTAATTTTCTGTCCGTGCAGCAGACAGAACTCTGGAATATCAATGGCAAAAGGAAAGTGTGTGGTTCCTCCCTTCTTTTCCTCCTATGTTACTATTTCATTACCCACAACAGCACCTGCAAATAGGAAATTGCCGTGTAGCCCACACGTGCTAGAGACTTCTTCGGTTGTCGGTTTAAACCTTACAAAGGTTTCCCAGAGCATTTGCTCAGTCAGTAAGTAGGCTGAAGTTTTAAGTTTCAGAATTGCTTGGAGTGTATTCTGAAGAGCTGGTTTTCTAATAGGGGGATACTCCTTAGAGCTAGTGTTCTCAATGTTTTAAGTATTCAGAGTTTCTTTTTTAGTGGACATGAGCTGTACCTTTCTTACTTTGAGGCATTTGGTTTGTGCCCACACAGAGCCTCAAATTGCAGAAACAGGTGGAACCATAATGGGGTTTGGGGCTTGGGGGCAGGTGGAAGGCAAAGCAATAACACTTGTCAGATTTTTAGTTTAAAGCTATCAGGTCAAAGAACACCAAAGTGAGGGTGCTGGGCATGATTCCGACCTCTTCTCAGCCCTCTCTTCAGGTGTGGTTCTAGTGTCACTGTCCTGTGTGTCTCCCTGGGGTCAGATGTGTCAGTCAAATGTGGAAGAGCCTTCACTATGAAGCCTTCAAATCCAAAAGGATGCCGTTTCTCTGTGGCTAAGTGATTATTACATGTAAGTTGCAAATTTTTCAGGGAGCACACAGAAGGCATTGGCTCCATCAAACAGCGCCTTTGAAAAATGACAAAAAGTAGAGGTGTTGGTCAGGAAGGTTCTAGGTCTATTTAACGGTACCCTTTCTGGTGTAGTGTTCTCTAGTCTGCTGTGATGTGTGACACACACTCAGCTGAGTGATCGTTAAAGGAGTGTCTTCCCCCAGGTATGGCTATATAACTGCTTAGGACGGCTGCTTGCCAGCTGCTGAGCCCTCACCATCCCCACCACCTGGTACATGGAACAGCGGCCCAGATCTGAGGCCCTGCTGGTACGCGGGGAGCAGGAGCAGGCGGGCCCGTGGGGAGCACGCCAGCCTCAGCGAGCCCAGAAACTGCAGTGTCTTCAATCAGCGCTTCTCAAACTATCTGCCAGGGAGACCTGCTTTGTTTCAATTCCCAGTGTCTTGCCAACTAATAAATACAATATAATGAAAGCAAATCACTAGAACAATAAAGTGAAACAAAAGGACACACAAAACACAAGCCCTAACTTTAAATTATTAGGAGCCAGAGAGACGCATTTTTTTCTGATCAATTGCTTTAAGTTTCTAAACACTCCCAGTTTCTGTTTTTACCTCATTGCAGACTGGCTGGGCCCTATGCACAGACCACACTTGGGTAGCACTCTCCTAAATCACAAATAGAGGTCAAACCCTGTATTTAAAATTATAAGTACGGATATTTATACTTGTGAAGTTTCATAAACCTTTCAGAAAAGAAAATCAATGCACATCATGTTCAATTTGCATTATTTTTCATTTATTTTTAAATATTTTCCAGGAAATAAGCGCACATTTTGCATAATAATAATTCATAATCCTTAACTGTGTTTATATTCTGCTTTCCCTCCCTGGCCCTTTTCTCGCCTGTACATCCCCAGAGCCACTGCCTAGGTCCTGGCCCTCTTCACCTGCCACCTGGTCGCTGTCCCAGCTTATGAACTCTTTTCCCTCTTACCTCTGTTCTCTGTTCAAGTCAAGCGCCGTGAGGTACCCAGAATGTCCACCCGCAGTCCCACAGCTGGTCTCATTCCTCCCAATGGTCTCACGGTTCTTACAGGACATGTCTAACTTCCCCCACGGCCTGGTCTGGCCCCCACTTGCCTCTCCAGCCTCATTTCTTATTGGTTTTCTGTGCTATGACCCTTCCCACCTTACCCCAGGTGCTTCAGCCACACTGAGCTCCATGCAGTTCCGGAAGATTCCTGCCTTTTCGTGCCTCCCTCCCCGCGGGACTG
This sequence comes from Rhinolophus sinicus, assembly GCF_057876585.1. Taxonomy (NCBI): domain Eukaryota; kingdom Metazoa; phylum Chordata; class Mammalia; order Chiroptera; family Rhinolophidae; genus Rhinolophus; species Rhinolophus sinicus. The sequence goes on from NC_142517.1 coordinate 9,036,755, forward strand.
ATAAACCATCATGGTGCCCAGCACTCAGTGAACGGTAGCTGTTAGTTCTGATGGAGAACAAGCTCCCCATCTGCTGTATTTCCCTAGATATTTTTCTAGCATAAACAGCACTGACAAGCATATTTATACAACCTATCTGTTTTTGAATAGAGGAATTAATTCCTCCCCATGGAATTATAGAGCCTAAGTTTATGGGCCCTTTATAAACATTGTTGTACGTTGTAGACTTGTTTTCCAGAAAGTTGGAGCCACTTTTCCGCATTCATATCAATAAGTCCTGAACTTGAACTCAGAAATATTGTGCCAATATTGGCCCCAAGTTGAGTTAAACACTAGAGTATACAGTGTGTTCTTAGGGTTGTAATCGCTGGTGTCAGACTCCTTCCCGTTGGCTTTGGATGTTGGTTCTGCAAAGACGTGGGTCTGTCTGCCAACATTCTTTTACCCTGAGAACAATGGACACGCAATCAGTACAGCAGGGCAATGATGCTGATGATGCCCGCCTGCTCTGAGGTGAGCAGGAGTTAAGATAAAAGGTTTGCTGACGGAAGACATCCCTCCCTGTGTGTTTAGCAAAGCTGGAGATGCAAAGTAGCAAAAGTAGTGGTTGGGTGCTTGTGACAATAGTGCCCGCTGAGTCCCCGCAGCTGTATGAGCTCGTAGCCGGGTGCTAGTATCCCTCTTCAGGGACAAGAAAACTAAAGCCTGGAGAGTCCACGACTTGCCCAAGGCGACGAGTACACGACGCACAGAGTGAAGCTGGGACTGGATCCTGGGTAGCCAGAGCCCAGTAGCACCCGTGAGTGCTGTGTTTAGCTGCTGCCTTTGCCTGACTTCCTGGACAAGTTCTTCTTTGGCAGTCATGATGGTGACTGTTGTTATTGTTATTGTCATAGAAAAGTCGCAAGTTCAGTACGAGTAACTTCTTTTTTCCTGAGCCATTTGAAAGTAGTTGCCAACCGGATGCTCCATCCACTCTCCCGCGCCCCAAATGTTTAAGTAGAATCTCTCCTTAAAATAAGGACACACTTCTAGAAAATCACAATAAAACTGTCAGGATCCGAACCTCAACACTGATACGGTACTGCCATGTCATCTTGAGATTCCATGGAAAGTTCCCCATTTGTCCCAGGGAGGTCCTTTGTAGTACAGAGATCCAGTTGAGGTTCTCATGGGTCTCCTTCCGTCTAGAACAGCTCTTTCCCGGACGTGCATGACCTGGACACTTCTGAAGGGTACAGGCTGTCGTTTTGTAAAATGTCCCTTAGTTTGGTTTTGTCTGATGTTTCCTCGTGATTAAATTCAGGTCATGCTTTTTTTTTTTTAAATTGTGACAAACTACACATGACATAAAATTTCCTGTCTTAACCATTTTTAAATGTACTGTCCAGGAGTGTTCAGTACATTCACGTTGTTGTGCCAAAGTGTCCTTTCGTAAGTGGCTTAGACATTTCAGGTAATGGGAACACCTGGGAAGGATGCAGGCTCACCTGGTACATCCACCTCTCCTGCCTGTTCTCCCACTGGTGTAGGTGCCGACCCGTGTGGGTGCCTCCCCAGGATGTTCGTCTTGTCTTCAGGTGCTGCCCATGTGTCAGGCTCCCACAGAGAAACACACTTTCCTGGGAATGCCGGGCACGTAGCAGTATCCAATCAGTGATGACTGAATGAGGCAGAACATTTGGGGGAAATCATGGAATATAGAGTAATTCGATTTCCAGGAGCATATTAATGTACGAAAACTGATGTCACTGCAGAGTAAATCAGAACTCCACAAAGTCTTTAGATTTTGTAGCCAAAATGTGACCTTCAGAGATGACCCCTGAGGGAAATGGAGAAAGTTGATTATTTTATGGCTTCATAATGGAATGCACAGAGCACGTGGTCAGATTTCCTTGAAGTGCTTCTCATGCGTGACCGCACAGAAAATATGAGGCCCATCTGGGAGTGCCCCTCTGCAGGTAACGCCGTCACGTTTAAGAAAATGTAATTGAGAGTAGCACTAGGGCCCTGGCGTGATAAACGACCTGGAATTTTCTGGGTAGATCCCAGAACTGGAAAAGATAGGATGGATGTTCAGGGGACTCCTACATGCTTCTGGAAAATGCAGGACTTTTGTGAGCCCCTCACCTGGGGCCAATATGGACAGAATGTTTCTGAGTTAAAAATCAGGTTTGATTGGCATTGACACTGTGTATCAGTTTCTCTTTTCATCAACAGATTACTCAGGTAACTAACTTTTCTGTATAGTCATCCAGAAAGAAGTAAACATTTCCCAGAAAGCACCAGTTCTTGTGTTCTGCTTTCAGGCATTGGAACCATCCAAGTAAAACTTGCAACAATAGTTTTGACTCTTGGAGGAAGATGAGGCAGTTCAAATGTATTTTTGTTCAGACAGAGAGCATTAGAATAGTATTTAAAATAAGTAGGATATGTTGGCAGTTCACATCAGAAATAGTCCAACCTTGGCTTACAAGTATACCTTGGGGATTAGTTTTCTTTGTACCAAAAACAAAGGCTTTAAAGTAACCACTTGCCAACAAGAGTTTCCTGGTGCTGGAGAAAATGGCATAGATTGGAAACTTTTGTCCTGTATTTACATTGATCATAATTTCAACACAGCATTAGTTTTTAAGGATGGTCAAAGTGGTTTGACTGGACATTACTCTTTTTTTATTTCTTTATTTCTTAAGTTCCAGGGGGAATTTCACTTCCCCCAGGCTCTCATTGTGCTTCCTAAACAGATGTGTCACTCTTCTGACGTCTTTGTGAAATCATGTTGATATTTCCAATTTTTAACACATTATTTTCTTTTTGTTGTCACTTCAAATTTTCTTCTGGTACGTTTCAAGTTATCATGTTAAGCATTAAAATTATTAAAGAATTGCAAAATAATTTCCATTATAAAACCCTGATTTCATCATTCGAAACTGCACAACAATCCCCTTTTAAAGACATTTTCCACTAAGTGGAGGCCCCACAAAAATCACCAACCTTGAGATGAGTGGCCATGGGGATATTTATGATCTACTTCTGTTCTTTTTCCTCGATTTTTATTCTTATTCTCTACTACCTGTTTATTCTAAGTGTAAATGATGGAGAAATAAAAATTAAAAAAAAAATCAGGCTTTTAAATGTTCACAAAAGTCTAGGTTGTCAGGCTTACACGGAGCACTTTCACAGAAGGATTTCAAAATTCGCCTTCTCACAGAATTTTCCTGACCCTTCCAGCACCTTCAAGGGCTGCTCGGATCTGTGCCATATGAGCCTTTGATCAGCCACACCTTCAGACCACTCGGTCTTGTGAGAGTCATAAATCGTGCAATCTCTATTACTAATTTAGGCAGATTTGGGGTTTGTATTAGAATGCTCAAAAAATGCCCAGAACCTGACTTCCTGAATAAAAGATAAATTTGGGGAAATTTTTGTTTTAATGATCTTAATCCTTTCTAAGTTCAGAGGCTGAGACCTGAACGAGCTCACCAATGTTCCCTTTCTAGGTAATGTTTATGGACTCAGCACAGAAATCTGAGGGCATGTCCATATACCTGAACTGCGCCCTTTTTGGTACAATATTAAGGATGTACAGGAAGGCATATTTGGGTACAGCCCTCCTGGGGAACAGTCAGAAAGGATGAAGGTGCACGTTGCCAGTTATGAGGTACATGACCTTGGGCGAATAATCTGAGCTCACGGAGTCTCATTTCTGCCAAGGTAAGGATAAGAATTCCTTCCCTATATCCTCTCAAGGGTGTCAGGAAACTCAAATGAGTTAATACATGTGAAAAAGACATTGTAAACTGCAAAGAGTGGGTTGAACGTAACTTAAAATTATGATCAGTCAGAGCCTGCATAATCTAACTGGAAACCCTGAGCTCCTTTCTCAGAAAAAGGTCAGGACTTTCTGTGGGACCCAGTTCCGGATATTTTGACTGACTTAATCCCCTGGAACAAGAGGCTATTATTTCAGAGCATGGCATTTGAGGCATTCGGCTGACCAGACAATTAGCAGCAGGACATTTGTGCACCTTACAACGGGGTCCTTTATCTTCTCTCCCTTGCCTGTGAAAGTTATAGAAACGCCTACAAAGCAGGATTCATCACGGAAGCCTACATTAAGCTGCACTTGTCTGAGCTCATTCACGAGCACGTCAGCCATTTTCCAGAACAAACAGGGTTTGATGAGAGTTCTTGCAGAAAGAATCCTGTGCTGTGAATCAAACACAGATTGTATTAAACTTCCTGACACTACTTAATTTGTCAGGCAAGTTTCCCCCCACCCCCACCCCCAATCCTGGCCTCGTTCTGAATTTTCCAACATTTCCTGGAATAAGTAGGCTACATTTATCCGTCTTTGCATTCTCACAATTTCCAGTGATTCTAATGGGAATTGCATGCAGCTAGGATGACAGCAACTTATGATCTTTTTAGTGTGATGATTACTGGAAGCCTGTTTCTAATGTTCAGGTGAACCGTTTCCGTGGTGCTCCATTAGTATTAACGTGCTTGAGTCTTAGTTCTCTCTCTGCCTGCTTTCCCACTGCATCCTGATATAAGCTAAATTGTACTCTATGTGATTAAGATCTTTCCCGTCCCTGCTATCCTCCCTTTGGGTTCCCTGGGTTCAGAGCATTGGCCCTGAAGGAGGCTTTACCACTGATTCTGTAGCAGATGAGACTGACATCCAGCGAGATGAAATGCTGTGCCCAGCGCAGCACAACTTGTTTTCGCCTAAGTTGCCGCCAGAAATCAGGACCTTGACTCCCGGACCAGCAAGCTTTCTAAGGTGCCATGCGTGACTTCTGGGGGAACTAGACTACAACCTCTGCTGTGCACACTCCTCAGACAGCCAGGTTTTCTGTAGAGCTGAAGGATGCATAACCTTTTGATTATTAGAAGAGTAGTGTTTACCTCTTTGGGGATCAGTGCCTAAAACGGACAGTCCAACCCTGACTTCTTAAATAGGGACGCGGGTTTTTTTCTTGATAATTTCCTTTCTTGGTAATTCTTGATAATGCCTTTTCTAGATCATTTCAGTTCATCAGTCACTGTGTCTAGCTATAGGTAGAGGTGGCGTGGTGTGTAAGTTTGACAATGGCGTGAGCCAGAGGCCCGCTTTCTTAGGAAAAGGTCGCGTGGCCTTGCAAATCTTTTGACCTTGCCTTTCTTGAGCACTTTTTCTTTGTCAGGGTTCGTGCAGGACACCTGTACAGCATAATATCTTCCAAATGTCTCCTGAATTGTCTGCAGCATTGAAAGAATTATGCTTTTTCCATCAGTAGTAGTTCATGGGACAACTGGCACCTCCTTGACAGCTTGAACTTGTCAACACAGTTTGTCACCAGGTATGATGGATCAGTCTTCACTATTTTAAGAATTTGTGCTAAGCTGGGTACAATTGCCCTGTCACTTTGCTTCAGATTCTGATTCTGAGTCAAACATCCAAGGGAATTAGGCATGACATGTAGCCTCACTTCCTCGTCTATAAAAAAGAAGTGGTGCCTGTCTCATGGAGTAGTTGGAGGATAAAAAGAGGGACTGTGTGCAGGGTACCTGCCTCTGTGCCTGGTAAGTTGTAAGGAAGCTGCCAATTTATGCTGCTATTTCTCAGCATCTTCATCCTCATTGTCACGATTTGTTGCTACGTGTATTAATGTCATCTGTGAAAAATGGACACCACCCTTCTCATCTTTTAAGTACATTAAGGTGAACGTGGTTTTACTGTTGATTATTTTTAAATCAATGTTTGTTTTGATTTTGTTTATGTGAGATGTCCTGTTACTGACTACTGGCCTCCATCGAAGGTGCAGAATAACTGGGTATCTGGAAATTTAAATACCTGACACTTGCTCGTATGCATCTTAATGTGTCATTCAGTTTAGAATCGTCCCCCGGCTTGGAAAAAAAGTACATTGTGGTGGTTAATTATTAGATGCGTGCCGGGATTTCGGAGTGATGGGTTGGGTTTTGTTCCTGGCCTTCCCCTTGAGTCAGCCCCTGATTTGAGCAATCATGTGATCTGTGTCAGTCTTTTCACAGGTGAAATAAAAACATACAAGTTCCCGCCTCCACACCTCATCTGATTGTTGCGGGAGTTATGAGTCAAGTGTTTCTGAAATGGGCGGCTGGAATGAGCCACACAAGCACGAGGGTCTGGGTGGCATATCTGGTTGAATGGACATTACCTTTGCAGAGGCCTCCAGTGTGGTCTTCGCAGCTTGAAAATACCATAAAATAACCAAATGTTTCAGCAACAGTGTAGGAAGAGCACCCTTGTCAGCATGGCCCTTTGACCTCTCGGGTCATGTGATTGACTTGACACAGGTCGGTTCCACAGTAAGAAACAAAACCTTCAATAATCCTTGGTTTTCACCTAAAGGGTGGGTGGGCTGAGGCATTTCTCTACACCAATTCCCTAGCATTTTGAAAATTGTTCTAAATGTTTTCCCTACTGACTCTGTTGCAATGATTGCAAAAATAAAGCATGTCCAAGAGAGTTCTGTGGTATATTTTCAGTGTCAGAGTATGAAATCTTTCACCCGAGACCTCGCTCTCTTGAAAAATTATTAAAAACCAAATTGTGTGTTCAGTTTGTATGAATTATACATTTTATTATGAAAAATCATCTTATGACTTATATATATGTAGAATACTTATGGGTAATGCTGACCTTATTTTAAATCTTTTATCAATTCTTCACTGCATTTTATTTTTTGCCTTTTGACTTTTTAAAAATAACTTTATTATGGAGGTTTTGAAACACATACAAAAGCAGAGAGGATAGTCTGATAAATCTCATATACTCTTCACCCAATTTCAACAATTATCAACACACAGAAGGCCACTTCCCATCCTCACATCTTGGGGTAATTTTAAACATACCCCCAAGCATCCTATCATTTCAATTGTATGCCTCTCTAAGAGATAATACTCCTTTAAAAAAAATAAATAGATAAAAGTACTTTTTAAATATCAAATAGCCATTTTGTTTTGAAATTTCCCCAATCACTTCACCCATCTATTTTATAATTAGTGATTTAGAATCAGAATCCAAATAAGGTATACCCATTGCATTGGTTGGCACCTCTGTCTTCTGTCTCTTGATATCTGGGTTCTCCTTCCATACTCATTTGTATTTGAAGACACTGGGTCATCTCTCTGCTAGAAAGTTCCTTGTTCCGGAAGCAGCAGTTGCATCCTGTTAGCATCCTTTAGCATATCCCTTGATCCCTCTGTTTATTGTAAACTCATAGGTCTGGAAGATTGGTCAAAATTCAAGTGTTTCGTTTGTTTTGATTTTGTTTATGTGAGATGTCCTGTTACTGACTACTGGCCTCCATCGAGAGGTGCAGAACGACTGGGTATCTCTCCTTGCGTGTGTCACATCCGTCCATCCCTGGATTCTTGTGTGGTCAGTTTGCTCCAGCTTATAAAACTCCCCATCAGCTTTTCATCTGATGGTTTTACCTGTCATTGCTGACCCTTGCTTCTCAAGTTATCATTTCATTAGGGTTTTGGCACCTGAAGCCTGTCAGCACTCAATGCATAACTCAGTTTGAAAGAGTTTCCAAAAATATTTCTTAGTGGGTATTAGAAATACTGAGTGATTCTAATAAAGTAATGATTTTTAGGTGAAAGTGATTCAAAATGGTTTCACATTTTTATATAGAAACATACTTTTCAGGATTCTAACTAGAAAAATACAACTAATTCTAAGTCTCAAAGAAAGAAGATGAATATGAAAAATAATAAGTAAAGGGTTGGCTGGTTAACTCTCTTTCCATATGCTCCATCTAAAGGTCTGAAATGTACATTGTTTCCAAGAGGTTTTTTAAGAGAATACAGTAATTTTAAAGCATTCATCTTCTTTAAGACACAAGCAAATTGAAGCAGTTTAAAGTACTCCGTGTTCCTTTTGCTAATAATGTAATAATAAAAAAAACAGTGATTAAATATTGAAATGCCCCCGAAATAAAGTATTTTGTAGAACAGCAGCATCTATATGGTTTCTAACACCCTTTGCATCCTAACTTTACTTCTTGATTTCAGACCCCCTTTGGTCTGAAAAGATTTTTGCTTTATAGGTAGCTTATTTGTTTTATTACAAGTAGATCTGATTCCGAATTGAATTCAGTAAGTTGTGAATCATGAGCCCAGCTCTGTGCTACAGGCTCCTCTACTGGAGTTTATGATGCCAATTTGAACCCAGAAACATTGGTCCATCCTATGAATTTATGGCCAAAAGTTTATTTAGGACTTAGAGTTAAGACTTTAAAATTGCACCTAGGTTTCTGGGTTTTATATATCATTCCACTTTTTATGTGGAACAACCTTCATCAGAATCATTTCAGGAAATGAGAAAAGTAGGATATGGCTGTGAGTCAGCCATGGAAAACTAAAGCATGGAATGAATTAGTCAGAAGAAGGTCTTCAGTGGCCAACATGAGTTGTGTGCTGTCAGGAAGTGGTGTGACTTTCCATGATTTTATGTACTATAAATCATGCAGCCTAATGCTGAAGACACCTGGAGTCTTTTCTTTTTTTTCAATCATAAGTTTTGAGATAAAATTAGAAAGTACTGTGGAGCCAAAGTGCCACAGCCCTTTCAGTGGTCAGCCATCCCTATTGTCAGCTCGAATGAATTTCTACCCCCTCCCACTCCATCTGGGAGAGGGACTCTCACCTGAAAGCCCATTGGGTCTGCTCGGTCAAGTCCAAAAAGCAGTTGGCCTTGACAGAGTTGATGCTACAAAAAGGGCAGCATCTGCTCTTTCTTTTGCTTGAGATGTGTTTTCTCATACCGCAGGCCTTGCTGCTTGTAAAGCCCTGCCATTTCTGGTCTGCCAGAGAGTCGCTTCTCCCTGTTGTGTGTTGTGCTTTAGAAAGGTACTCAGAAATTCAGAGCAAGGCAGCGTGTTCCGGTAGTCTCGTCCTGTTCAAGAGAAAGGAAAAACTTGTGCAAATGAGGTGGATTAAAAGTTTGAGTCCTATGACATCTGTAAAACTGCATCTCTAGAGAAAAAGACTGAAAATACAGAGTCAACCACTAACATTGCATGTGGAGGGGAATAAGTTTGTTGTTTTATTGGTAACGCAAGTCAGTTAAAGTATAATTGAGTAATCAAGTCATCTCTTCCCTGCCTGTGATGCTTGATAAGTACGTAGAGCATTCAGTTACAGCTCAGGAGTTACATATGTAAATCTATGTATGTGTGTGTATATGCAGACGTATTTTCAATAAGCAGATCTAATGTGATAATACAATTAAGAATGGAGCCTGCGTGGGAGTACTCTGCCATTGAACATCAGTGAAATTCCAGTTGACTCTGATGCCCTTGGCCGCCTGGTACACATTGTCTCTGGGGGAATCCTGTAAAGCAGGTTTGCCTTCTTGGCCATTTGTGGCTATCTGGCAAGGTTCCTATGGAGAATTCTTGGTCCACAAGTTAACCCAGGACAGTTTGATATTCTCAGTACATGGTAATAATCGGCACCTTCTTCCTCTTCCTCTCCCTCTACCCTGGACCGTGCTTCTCAGACCTTTCTGTGTGCCACAGACTGCGTTTGTGACCCCCTCCCCCAATTCATATGCTGGAATCTAACCCCCAATGGGATGCTATTAGGAGGTGGGTCCTTTGGGAGGGGATTGGGTCATGAGAGCAGCACCCTCATGTATGGAACTGGTGTCCTTATAAAAGAGACCCCAGAGGGTTCGCTTACCCCCTCTACCATGTGAGCGCACAGCCAGAAGACAGCTATCTGGTAACCGGGAAGTAGGCTCTCGCCAGACACTGAATCTGCCATCGCCTTGATCCTGGACTTCACAGCCTCCAGAACCTTGAGATGTAAATGTCTGCTGTCTATAAACCGCCTGGTCCCTGGTCTTCTGTTACAGCAGCCTGACCGGACTGACTGTGTGCATAGGAGTCGCCTGGGAATCTTGTTCAAACGCAGGCTCTACTCTGGTAGATCACAGGTGGGGCCCAGGGTTCTGCGTGTCTCACAGGCTCACAGGTGCTGCCAGTGCTGCTGGCTCAGGGCCACCCTGTGAGTGTCCAGGCCAGAGCTATACAATGAACTATGTCTGCAGAGTTGGCAAGAGCCAAACCCTAAAGGATATCGCTGCCTGATACTGACACTTATAAGACCTCTGTGTCCATGACCTCAAGACTCTTTACATCACGTTAACACCCCCTCAGTGGGGCTGGGACGCAGCCCAGGATGGAGGAGCCCTAATAGGCACATGGCACGAGGCACCTGGGGCCTTCCCACGTGGCACCTTGAACCATGCTTTATCCTCTGAGCACGTGGCCGTCTGTCCCAAACACTGCCAGCCTCCTAACGATCTGGCAATTCCTTCTCTTTCTCCTTGGACTGGACTCTTTCTTAGTACGAAGACAATTTCTAGAACTGTTGGCCATCTAAGTCTGCTCCTGGGACCCACCAGCCCTACTCTTGGGTCTCCATTCTAAGGTATTTCCTACACAGCGCACTTGACTTCACCTTCCGACGTACAGAGAAAGGGCTCAGAAAGTTCAGAAGCACAAGAGGGGATTTCAACTTTAGTGATGAAGGCGGCAGTGCTGGAAGTTCTATGGAAGGAGGTTTAAGCGATCTACCAAGTCTTTAAAGATTTAAAGAAAGAATGTCCATCAGGGGATTATCCCAGCCTAGACACTTCAGCAGTTGGTGTATTTCGGAACCACCAATTGTCAGAACACGGGTTTTGGACTGGCTGAATAACTGTGAAACCAAAGTGACACAGCTGCTTTCTGCCACCTTCTTTTCCCTCGTTTGTCCCAATGGAAATAGGTTAAATCTTCAGTTGGTTATTTTATTACCGTGGAATTTTCAAATAAACCAGCAAGTCAATCTCATTACTTTAAGGCCCTAGGAAATATGATTCAGGGCTTGTCATTATTTTTTTCCAAGGAAGAAATAGTTACAGATATTTTCTGCAAGGGTATATTGCTGTGACTTTTCCAGTGAGAAGCCAGCCAGCAGACGGTTCATACACCCAGTTTGAAAAGAAACAGTGTTCGGAATGAAGGAGTGAAAATAGTTACTATGTGCATGCACACTCGTCCTTGACGGTTCCCCTTAATGTAATGGGTGCCTTTGAAAACCTTTCCTCTGCTGTCCTTGGGTCTTTGTGTAGAAAAAAAAAAGTACCCCATTCCAAATGATTGCCCAGAATGTGGGATTTGAAAAGGCAAGTTTAATCATCGTCATGGAGTTGCTTGTCTTACTTTATCAACATCAGAGAGTTACGTGGTTTTGCAATATGAATGACTGACTTCCAACTTGGTGAGGGATGATGGCAGGATCTGAATCCCATCAGCTATAAGCAAAACGCCGTGTACACCACTAAACGTGTCTGAAGGTATCTGGGTATATAGAGAGTGGTAGACTGGAGCAGTGGTTACATTCCTGCTTAATTGTTTTCTTCCAGAGACTTTTCCTTGAAAACATTAAGGCAAACTATAGATAGGAATGTGTGCTTCTGCAGAGACCTTATATAAGGATGTTTAGAAAGAGTGATAGTTCAAGATGAACACATTTTATAGTGTTACCTACTCTTAAGTTGTACTATTATAGTTTCCTAGGGCTGCTGTAACAAAATACCACAGATTGGATGGCCTAGGCAACAGAATTCATTTTCTCACTGTTCAGGATGCTGTAAGTCCAAGACGAAGGTGTCAGCAGGATTGATTTCTTCTAAGGCCTTTCTCCTTGGCTTATAGATGGCCATTTTTTTGCAGTGACCTCGATTGGTCTTTCCTCTGTGTGTGTACATCTCTGCCGGCCCTTTGTGTGTCCACGTTTCCTCTTCTTATAAGGACACATTTCTATAGGATTAGAGCCCACTCTAACAGCCTCATTTAAATTTAATTTCCTCTTTAAAGGAAATTAAACTGTGTCTCCAAACCCAGTCACATTCTGAGGTATGTGGGGGGTTAGGACTTCAACATGTGAATTTTGAGGGGGACACAATTCAGCTCATAACAGAGTTTCTAGAAACCACTGTGTAATTGCAAAACTATTAATATTTCTTCGAGTCGGGTTATTTTGCAGTTCTTCCATTTTTTTTCAAGAATGGGCCTGTCTTTCTCTTAGTGGGGAGATGGCACATCTGTCATTTTATTGTGGAAGTAAGAATTGCAACGGCATGACACAATTCTCTAAAGGGTATTTTAGGCTATTGAAGAGGTTTTTCCTCTTGAGTAGACTTCTTCAGAAATACACCCGAGACGTTCTACAGAAAACAGATTGGACCCTTGCCACTTAGGAGCCTTGACCATGCGTCCCCCTTTCCCACTTGTTCCTCTTTACCATCCACCATTGTGCTGCCTACCAGCTGCCACCGCCAGCAGGGGCACTTGGGGGTGGAGGGTTCAGAATTATACCTGGATTCTGTGTTCAGTGGCTCCTGGGGTCGGATGGGTGGCCAGGTCTCCCTGGGGGGCCGTCGGCTCCTCAAGGAACCATGGTGGGATCATTTCTGGGCCCCAGCTCCTGGCACAGTCCGTGCCTAGCCCATGGTAGGCAGTGAGTGAATGGATGAAGGAGTGAATGAATGAACTGATAACAACGGTAAACCACTGCACAGCTACCTCCACTCAGGAGGACATCAGCCGTGGACGCCCCGACCTCCTCCTCGTCCTCTGTCATCTTCCTGCACCCTGGGCAACCCGTTAGGGACTGTTGCTATAGATGCCACCAGTGGATCCGGAAGTCCAAGAGCAAGGCATCAGCAGAGTGAAGCCCCATTTTGCTGTGTGTGTATTGGAAGCAGAGCAGGTGTTGTGCAGTCCTGTTTTAATGGAGACTGGAGGGGCACCAGCACCACCCTGCCTGTGAAAGAGTATTAATTTTCCAAGTTTACCTCTGCACTCTGTCCTTTTGAGGCTTTTAGGCAGCAACCACTAATACTGGTTTCTGAGCAACCACAGTGAGTCATCTAGTAGATGCATGTTCAAACTCAAAAGCAGATTAGAATACCACCTAAACCACCGCCAGTGTAGAAAGTGAAGCTTGCAAAAAGAAAGAAAAACAACAATTATGTAAAGTCATAGGTTGTCCTTGAAAGTGCCTCTATAGCATATTTCACCTTTTTGAACGCAGGCTGCCGCAACCATGGCTACTGGCGCCCGGTACCTTTGAGGTCTGTTGACAGCATGTCAGCACCTGTCTGGACACAAACGGCCTGCATGAGACACACAGCTTTCTTTCATCATGGAGGATGGAGGCCATAAGGAGCCTGAGTGACAGAAGGCAGATGAAGGAGGACATCAGACAAGGCCATTTGGTCACATCCCAGCATCCGGCAAATGAAATCTCACAGTCCCTCTACTGGGTGTTCGATCACACGCCGGTTTGTTAGCAGTGATATTTAGCGAAATCATCAAACCTACACAAAATGCACACAGAACAAGCACAGCGAGGGAAAGCATGCATTTCTTTGTAATTGCTTTATACTCTGTTATAGTCCTTTGCTTGAATTTATGTCATAAACTTAGAAGAAATAAAGTTTTATTCAGATGGCACTAAGACAGAGTTTAACATTCTTCTGCCAGCACATTCTGCACTAAACGATAGATTTACTGGTCGATGTAGAATTGCGTAACAGCTTTAAAATGATCATGGATAATGTTTTTCAGTTAAAACAATATTTCTCATGATGAAGCCAAATATCAATTTTATCACAGAATAGTTGAATATTTTTAAAGTGCCATAACAGTATTTAAATTATATCTCAATAAGGCTGTTTAAAAAACACTGTGTCAAAAAAAAAAAAAAAAAAACTAAAAAAAAACAACCACTGTGTCCTTATTTCAAAATTTTCCATATTGAAGAGAATTTAAGTCCTGAGCATGTACTGGCTTGACCTTCTTGATCATTTTCCTCCTTTTGAAACCTCCACTTTCTCATTTTAAATCTAAACACCCAGCCTTCCCAGTTTAAGAAATCATTGAAGAGCTTTTGCAGAAATCAGAGAAGCATCATTTTATTAAGAGGACTGCTTTGATTATTGATATGCTAAGTTAATTTCAAAATTCTTAACCAGCCAACACATACCTCACCATGGAAAACAAATTTCATGTGTAGCTTTGAAAGCAAAAAGTGCACTGGAATGAAAATGCATTGAATGTCTGAATTCAGTGCTTCTCAAAAAGTAGTCAAGTGTGATTGTTAAGAACATGTTCTTAGAACCCGTGGACTTTGGTTTAAAGTTCTGGTTCCAAAGCTGAGTGATAGTGAGTCTTAGTCAGCTCAGGCTGCTGTAACAAAACACCACAGTCTGGGACAGGCGTTTATTTCTCGGTTCTGGAGGCTGGGATGTCTGAGATGGAGGTGCCGGTGCCGTCACTTGCTGGTGAGAGCTGTCTTCCTGATTTGAACATGGCCGGCGGCATCTTGCTGCCGACACAGCAAACTATGTCCTCACGGAGTGGAGAGGAGGGAGCTCTGGTGTCTCTTCCAATTCTTGTAAAGACTCTGATCTCATCATGAGGGTCTCACCCTCAGGGCCTATCTAAACCTGAACTTCCCAAAGTCCCCACTTCCTAATACCTTCACATCTGGAGTTTGGGCTTTAACATATGAATTGGGAGTCAGGGTGGGTGACACAATTCAATCCATAGCAATGGGCCAAGTACCTGATCTTATTCTCCTGGCCTCTTTCTGAGAGGTTTTTACTTTTTCTGCTGGGACTATTTTTTTCCCCAAATTCTCTGCTCCTAGGGGTTTTTGCCTCTAGGAGCAGATGAAAAGGGGTCGTGAGGGGGTTGGTTGCATGGTGTACAGAGAGCAGTAGGCCTGAGGAACAACCTGGCTGCACATGAACGGTCTTCTCTTGGCTCCACTGGAAATGCTCCGTTCTCTCGACATGCAAGGAGTCCCCAGGCCTGGGCTGGAGCCATTCCCTGACTTCACTGCTTCTTGGTTCTGGGGGTTCTGGGGGCCAGAGGCAGCTGGGCTTGAATCTTTCTATGACCCTTTGGGTTCCAAAGAAAATACCACCCCCAAATCCACTGCTTTGCTCACTTCATAGACCTTTCAAAAGTATGGACCCCAAGCAGCGGTTTGGGGAATGTTCATTCATGCAGGTATGTCCTTGCTAGTCCAGAGAAGTCATTTTCAGTAAGTCACGCACTTATGACTAACCATTTTCTCCACTGTTTTGATTTTCCAGATAGGACACAGTTATGGGGCTAGCTACTTATACCTTTCCTGTTTCCCCTTTCAATGGGAAAAACACACTGTCTTTCCGTATCTCAAGTGGAGTTGAACATTTCTTGTAAAATCTACATATCAGGGAAAACCCCACTGCTATTCTGAACTGCTTCCTGCTAGTCTTCAGTTCCTGGTGCTGTGCAAGCCGCCTGTGCCCTCTGCTCGTTCTGAGTTCAAGAGTCCTAATAACTTATTTGCTTATTGGTGTTTGAGGACACTGTGTTTGTCTTCAAATTACAAAGATGGTTTTACTCGTAAGCAAGGAGTTTTCTTTCACCCTCAGGTTTGTAGTATCTCCTTTGCATCAGCTTCTGAAGTAAATAGTAGTTATACACCCGTTGATGATATATTAGCAGCATTATTGAGATTTTAAAATCGTTAATGCTCAGTTTTACTAGTAAGTGATTTTAAGTTAAAGCCTATTTACTTTGAAACAAAAAAAAATGGTATCTCCATACAAATGAAAAACTAATATAAGGAAGAAACAGCAAACAAGTACATAGAGTCAATATGTTTATGTCATTTCTCCTTAGAGCCAACATTTTAGCAAGTTCTCTGCCTGCGAATGTTTGGAGCAGGATGTTGTTATTAGGCTGGGTTTTTGTTTTTTCATTTTTCTTTTTAATGGAAAAAAGTGAATTTTTGCCTGATGTGACTTCTAGCCATTTTCTGAGTCACTGAAATGTTTGTTGTTCTCCATTTTATATCTGTAAATCACTTTCTTTTACTATCCTTCAGGTGATCAAAGAGTGTGTGGTATCTGTGAGGGATTTCATTTATTCAAGATGGACCGAAATCTTTCAACATTTCTGCATGTGTTTTTCAGCCAAGCAGTTGAGATTCAGACCTGTTTGAAATGACATGTTGCAAAGGTGATTTATATTAAAAGAGGTCATTCTTTCCTACTGAACAAGAAATTAAATGAATGTGTTTGGCGTGCTGGAGCTATTCTTAGGATATTAGAACAAGCCTGCTTAATTTTAGATCCCAGAGTTATCCTCCCAGGGGCGTTTGAAAATCCATGAGAGACAGTGGGGTTGTAGCAGTGACTGGTGGGGGGCTGCTGGCATTGGGGGGGGGAGGGGCAAGGAAAAAGGGACCTGCTGGCTGCTAAACAGTCTAGAAAGCAAGGACAGGACTGCACAAGGAAAAATTGTTTCAACTGAAATGTGATTTGTGTACCTGTTGAGAAACCCTGAGAGAAATCAGAGGCTCATAAGACATGAGGACATAAAGGACTTTCCCGTCTAATTCAGCTCCCTCATTCTGCAGAAGAGCAAAGCGAGTGTCCACACTGATTTTTTCAGGGTTTTCCTTTCATCCATGCCCCACATTGTAGCAGTTTTCATCAGAAACCACAAGAAGCCCAAGTTATACTTCCTCGTTTCTAAAAGTGACTTTCTTAGTCATTGCTGAAGTCAGTTTCCTGTGCGGGGCCGTATTCACCCATGTAGTCCACTCACACACAGTCTTTGTTTTAGAAAATGTCCAGCTGGTGCTCAGATTGTCCTCTGGCCGGTTTAGAAGTGTGGGTACCACGTGCAGACCAGCCCAAACTGCCCCTTGTGCAATGCGGCAATCTCCCCAGGAGAGCAAGAAGCAAACTTGAGGTGACATGGAAAGGCGTGGGGATGGGGGGCTGCTCTTGTGACTTTGCTTTGCTTTTGTCCTTTGCTTTGGTTTCTCTGAGGGATCATGTCCCACTAAGAAGCCAGTGGGGCTGTTGGACAGCAGATGGCCAGTCCAGCCTGCCCGAGATTGCAGGCCTGGAGCTCAGGAAAGGTGGTCCCAGCAGCTGTCAACACTGACAGTAGGCCAGAGAATTCTGTTAAGCTTTGTCAACATAAAGTCACGTATAAATGGCGCCATCTGTCTAACGCCTTCCTGGCCTTCAACTTCACATCCATAGCCTTTAAGAGGCACTCGGTGCTCCCTTTTCTTTGGCACACATCTCTCACACTGCTGTTTGCTAAGACTTGAAGGACAGTTACTCCAACCTAAAGTGGGTGCTTCCAAAGAGCAAGGCCCTGTCTCACTCACATGGTCCCTCTCCCAGGGACCAGCGTGGCTCCCCACACAGGGCAGATGCTCAGCGAATGCTTGTCAAATGACTGGGGCAGACCAAAATCCGAAAATCAGATTTTCTCCCACACATTTACAAGTTTAAAAAGGTGCCAATTACCTTTTCTTTTTCTTTTTTTTCCTAAATCCTTCTTTTTAGATCAGTATTTTGGAGTTTACAGAAACTGTGATCATTAATTCATTTAGACATTCAGCCAACAGATAGTCATGAAGCCATTCCCTGAGTACCCAGAACGGGGCTAGACGTGGAAGTATGCAGATCACAGCAGGGTCATTTTCCAGGCCTAAACCCAGGGCCCGTAACTGTTGTCATATGTGCCAGGAAGGAAAAGGCGTGCTTAACAGAGAACTTAACCGCGTCCGAGGGGCCAGGGCCAACTTCTCCGAGGAGTGATATTTCAATGGTTCTTCTAGTGGGAACTGAGAGGTGCTCCAGGCAGGGGAAGCAGCATAAATGACGACTGTCCAGCGTGAAGGCAGGTCTGGGGAGCGCTGATGGGTCAGCACGGGGGGGGGCCCAGCCCGGGCGAGCGTGGGACCCGCAGTGAGAGCTCAATCTGCTGGGTTTCTCCTGAGAGCAAATGGAGGCCACGGGAGGCCGCACAGGAAGAGAAGGACAGGCCGTTTCCGAATGCCCGCGTTCAGAAGGTCTCACAGAAGAGGGCTGCATGGTGTGCTTTCTGAGGCTCGCCTTCCAGAATGCATCCTAAGGCATGTCTGCCTCCTGGTCTGCCAGGTCCTGTCGCCGTCAAGCAGCACGCAGAGAACTGGTGGGGCTCTCAGCCATCATTCTGAGAAGCAGGCTTCCCCGAGCTTACCTGAAAGCACCCCTGGGCATCCACAGGGCCCTCAGGGCAGCCTCAAGTGGAGGAGTCCTCACAGGAGGAGGGATGGAGGATGGTTCAGGAACGAACCAGAGAGGTGGGAGGAAGGTTGGTGAGAAGAAACAGGCAGAGATTTAAAAAAGAGTCAGAAACCGTCATAAATATGGTAGATGCTAATCCAACTAAATCAGTAATCACTTTGAACGTCAGTGGTCTAAATGCACCAATTAAAAGACAGAGATTATCAGAGTGGATAAAAAAAACAAAACACCCAACTACATGCTGTCTCCAAGAAAACCAATTTAAGTATAAAGACACATACAGATAAAAAATAAATTTATTTTTCTGGAGAAAGATAAACCATGCCTAACACCAATCAAAAAAAGTCAGAAAAAAAAATTGGAAGAAATGAGAAGTGTGCAGAAGGATGAACTGGAGGGAGAAGAAGGGGAATGGATACCAGTTCACTCTGACTGTACACCTACTAAGTGCCAGGCTGTGTGCTGAGCCCTGTGTGTATGTTCTCTACATTCTCATAGCTACCCTATCAGGTAGACCCTGTTTTCATAGCTTCAGAGACTTGGGCCAACCTCTCCCTGTTTGCAGCCTCTCAGAGTATGGGATAGGGCCCCCCCTTTCCCGACCCACTTCCATTAAACTTTTCTTCTGTAGGTACTTTATTAGTTTAGCTCTAGCTGCCTTTGATCCTTAAGTTAAAGGGGAAAAGGGAATTTTGTGTGGCCCCCTTGTCTGGTGTTCGTAGAATGTCAGTCTGATCTTACACCTAAAAGGGTAAGCCTGGAAGATATTTTTTCTTTTGTTCTTTTTAAATTGTTTTCAAATGCAGTAAAAGAGCCATAAGATCCTCAGGACACATAGTGACCCAACAGCCGCAGCTGCAGTTCACCCAACCTGATTGCTCCCTTTACACACACCAGAGGTGTTCAAATTCCAGTGTGCACCCAGTTGTCCGGAGGGCTTGTTAAAACCCAGAGCTTCTGGTTCAGTAAATATATCCCATAGTTGCCTAATGAAATACCACAAATTTAGAGGTTTAACAACACCCATTTATTAGCTGACAGGTCTGTAGTCAGAAGTGACGTGACTGGGTTCTCTGCTCAGTGTCATACTAGGCTGGAATCTGTCATCAGCTGGACTGCATTTTTGTCCGGAGGCTTGGACAAGAATCTGCTTTCACACATATTCAGATCCCCGTTTCCTTATGGGGCTACCCTAGCTCCTCCACTCACATTCCTTGCCACCACCACCACCCCCCTACGCCCCATCTTCAAGCCAGCAATGGAGAATCTCTCTCACCTCCAATCTCTGACATCAGAAAGAGTGTGGTCCCTTTAAGGGCTCAGCCTAGACAGTCTCACTTCCACAAACTGTGCTGCATAAAATGACCTAATCATGGGATAAATCCATCAAGGCCCCAGGCCTGGGGATTACAGAGGATGGGTCAACCAGCGAGTGGGATCTTGGTGCCATTTTAGAATCCTGCTGACTCCAGTAGGTGGGGCAAAATTTTGCACGTCTAACACGTTTCCAGGTCGTGAGACGCTGCTGCTCTGGGAATCACAGTCTGAGAACTACTTACACTAATTCCATAACCTTTGACTTAGACTGTGCTTAACTTACAGACGAGGAAACTCAGAATTTTAAGTCTAGAGGCAATACTCAAAATATATAGCAACTAGTACCTCATAGACACTGACCAATTAGAAGGGACGCCAAGCCAATCAGGACAGATTCTGGCTGTGAGTGACCACTGTGCCCTTGCTGGTGGGCACCAGCTGACCGAGGGCTAGGGCCGTTGCTCACAGCCAGGTCAACCTGATGCATGAGCTGGGGCCTCGGCCACTAGGCCATGCTAAGACTCAAGAGAAAATGTCCCACCAAGGCTAAATCTGGAGGAGAGGAAATGGAGAGTAACTGACTGATTCCGCAAGCCATCCTGTCATTGCTCCATCTGCTCCATGTTCTGTAGAGCTATCTTTCCCAAGAGTAAAATCTAGATTCTTTTCCTAGTGCCGCTATAACAAATTACCACCAATTTAGTGGCTGAGACTCCAAACTCAGTCTCAGTGAGCTAAGAGCAATGTGTAGGCAGGGCTCGTTCTTTCCTCCAGGCGCTAGAAGCTGTGGCATTCCTCGGCTCATTGGCCCTCATCACTATAATCTCTGCTTCCATCATCACATCTTGTTCTCCCACTCTGACCCTCCTGCCTCCCCCCTTATAAGGACCTTGGGATCACCTCCAGCCCCCTGCCACCAACAATCCAAGGTCATCTCTGATCTCAAGGTCCTTAACTTAATCCTATCTGCAATGTCCCTTCAGCCACATCAGGTGACATATTCATAGGTTCCAGGGATGAGGATGTGAACATCTTTGAGAAGCAATTCTTCAACCTGCCCCACCACCATGTAAGACACACGTTTGCAAATAGCAAACACTTTCCAAAACGTCCTACGTGCCAAACCCTGTTTAGACATTAGCTCAGTAAGTGCCACAACTGTATGAGATAGGTTCTGTTTTGTCCTTTTACAGACAAAGAAACTGAAGCACATAGGCGTGAAAAACGTCACCCAAGGTCACACAGCTAAGAAATGGCAGCGCCAGCGTTCAAACCCAGGTAGTCTGGCTCCAGAGTCCATGCTCTTTCCTACTCTGTTATGTGCCTCTCATAGATGCACAGGTAAAAAGCAGCCATGCACACTATATAAAATATGTCTGAATATATACACACGGCAAGAATCCGAACTCACCAGCCCCGCCTCAACCCCTAGCCTGCCCTTCCTTGCTCTCCCACTGCCCCTATCAAGGATGCCACTCTCCTCTGGTCGCAGGTGGAAAAGCACTTAATTACTTTGGTTTTTCCTTCCTGACTTTCCAAGTCTAATTAGTAACAAGGCCTTGTCACTTCTCTCCATCTCCGAAATGTTATTCCAGTTACTACTGCTGTGAAACAAACCGCCCAAAACTTAGTGGCTTGAGAGAGCAGCAATTATTTAGTTTTCTCATGAGTCTACAATCTATGCAGAGATGGTTCTTCTCCCCTTCGTTGGCTGGCGACCGGAGAACCCACTCTCAAGACGTCACACTCACAGAGCTGGCAAGTTGTGCTGCCTGTCAGTTGGGAGCTCAGCCAGGGCTTTGGGCCAGAGGCCTCAGCTCCTCTCCACGTTGGCCTCCCTGCAAGCTGCGTGGGCTTCCTGACAACATGGTGACTGGCTTCCAGGAGAACAAGGCACAAGTTCACAGCTTTTTGTGACCTAGCCTCGGAGGTTATGGGTGTCATTTCCACCATATCGTATTGGTTGATGCACCCACAAAGGCCCTCTCATGTTCAAGGGCAGGGGACATACACCTCTCCTCTTGATGGGGGAATGGCGAGGTTCTAGAAGAGCACGGGGGATGGGAAATGTTGTGGCAGCCATCTCCAGAAAATTCAGTCTGCCAGAATTGTCTTTATTGTATCTCCCTGCACCCTCTCCAGCCCTCCCACACTTACGGATACATGACTCCCTGAGCCCAAATACAGATGTATAACATGACAAAAGATTTTTGTCTAACATATTCATTTACTTATTTTGATGTTCTTATCAAAATCCTAAAAATGTGGCCACGTGTGTTGCATGAATTGTTTGTGTTTTTAGAAATAAATCAAAGTATACCAAAGTAGGATTTCCCGAGAAATCTACATCAGATTAACAAATGTTAGCATTTAACCAGTGCCATGCAAAAATACAGGCAGTCAAAGAAATTTGTTCAATGTGAGTGAAGTACGTATGTCCTTAAAGCAGCGCATTATTTAAATCTGCATGATGGTGGATGAAAGAAATGTTCACTTTCCTAATACCCTTTTAGGAATGTAAAAGGATGTAGGAATGAGAAAACACAGGGGTGTATCCCTTTCCTACCCATGTGAAATCTAACCCTATTTTCAAGGCCTTTGTCACAGGGCTAAGTGTTTATTGCGACAGGGTCATTCCGTACTGGACTAGTCTGCACTGATCACCCCCTGAGCTCTTTTCATCTGCAACACAGGACGGAGATCATTTCTATTATGTTGTCACTGGAGCTGCCGTTTGTGTCTCGTCTCCCAAGCTCCAAGGTTAAGCGCATGTGGGGCAGGCACTGTGTCTGGGTCACTGAAACCGGTGGTAGAGCACTGAGCACCTGCTCATGGCTTAGTAAGTGTTTCTCGATTTATTCGACAATGAGCTTTTTGAAGGAGTGGCTATGCCTTGCTGCTCTTTGCATCTCCAGTGAAGAGTCAGATACTTAGCTGCGTGCATTCATTCAACAAATATTTATGGAGGGTCTTAAGTGTTCCAGGGTCCATGGCTTGGTCTGCAGCACTTAGTTTAGTGGAGGAAACCAATTAAAATGTGAAAAATGCTAAAAACTAGAGGTTCCCAGTGTTGTGAGAATGTGTAATAGGTGTAATTTGACCCAGTCATGGAGTTGGAGAAGGCACATAGCAGATCCTTCATGAATGGTGGTTGAATGAATGAACAAATGAGTGGTTTTCCTTTAGGCTTGGAAGTCAGTTCTTAACCCCAAACAGTCACCCACAAATCTGCTCATTGTAGGTGCTCAAAAAGTATGTGTGTCATCTCCAGGTAGGCAGCACCTGGCCCCACAAGAGCCCACCTGTCCAGGGAATTTTCCGCTATAACTGGTTGCTGCCTGGAATTTTCCCCTTAGTGATACATTCCTTTGGGGCTGAGATTTAGATCTCCAGAATGTGCTGATTAGATATAAATTTGCTGGGAGGTCTTATCCATTAAACAGCTGTCATCGTTAATGCTGCAATGGGGAAAAAAATCATTAGATAACATTGCAGTCTTCTTAAAAGGGAGATGCAGAGGGTAGGACCATCCCAACAAGAAAAGACCTGGTGTGATCCTGGGACAGCAAGAAGAATGGAGAAAACAACGCAGATGTGGAAGGAGTAGATGTGAGGATATGGCAGTGACAAGAAAGAATGTGATAGTTTTGCTCAGAAAAGGCATTGCACGGGAGTCATTTTCAAGATAGGGAGATTTTTCTGAAGAACATCAGATATCCTCTGCTGGCCACCCTTCAGAGCCGCCAGAATGTGCTGTGTGAGACCAGCTCACACTAAAGCAGAACCTGACCCAGCCACCCACTGACGGAACAGGACAGAATCACGACTGTCTCCTGGCAGGCAGACAGCCTAGTGAGGAGCTGTCGACACAACTAAATAGTTGGGCATTTCACCAGATAAACCCTGTTGACAGGAGAGATTATCACAGAAAAGCAAAATAAATGTTTTGTGGTGACATCCCTGTTTTTCAAAGCATTAGGTAAGAAAGGTAAGAAATGGAATTCTTTCAACAGTTGGCACTCCAAAATATTAATGGGTTAAAAACACCAGGATTGGGAATTGCGCAGAACAAATACAGTGCAAAGAAATTAAAGGCCATGAGACCCGATCTCTATGCAAAAAGAGGTGTAAATTTCCTCTCCGACTAACCTTTAACCTTATGTAGCTAGTTAATAGTGTCTGTTAACTATGGTTTTTGTGGCCATTGACATAAAATAGTGGGGGGAGGGGAAAGAGAAAAGCATTTTTGTTATTATAAAAGGAAGAAATGTTCATTGTGGAAGTTCTAGTAAATCCAAATAAGCAAAAATAGGAGATCTTTAATACTACCATGTATATTTTTCCTTTTCACCCAAATGGAGTCACGGCAACAAACATTGCTTTGTAACCTGCATTTTTCTCTGAACAGCAAGTTGTGAACATCTTTTCATGTCATCGGATAGTTTTCACTTCCTGAGTGTGAGTGGTTCTGTGGAATGGCTTCATTGTGTTTATTAGCTGGTCACTGATTGGACGTTTAGGTTGTTTCTAGTCTGTTATTTGCATAAGCAACAATGCAGCGAATGTATTGGCATCTAACTCTTTGCCCATAGCCAGGAGAATTTCCTTAGAACAAACTCCTAGGAGTGAACGTGTTGGGTCAGTATTCAGGGTTTGAGTTGAGCCGGTTTATAACGAAAGTTTAAGCTATTGAGTTTACTACTTATTTTACCATATTCCTTTTGAAGTGCCTTACATGGCCAGATGAGCTCAGATCTGGAGTGGAATCAGTAGTATTTTCGTGGTGTCCACTTCAAAGTCTGTCATATTTGGGAGAAATTTTCGATGGTTAACATGGGGTACAAATCTTCGAACTTAGGTCTGGTCGGTGGGTTGGTTAGTTGGTTGGTTGATTGATTGGTTGGTGGATACTGTGACACACCCCAGGTCCCTTCAGGAATAAAGGATTTGCCTCCCAGCTGCCCTTGGCAGTCGCCCCACCTGCAGATTACTTCGGCTGAGGAGAGCCATCTTTCTACGTCCTTCCCTCCCCCTTCTCAAGGTAGCCACTGGTCCCATAGCCGACCAATGCTGGCACATCAAGCCCCAGTGCTTGTGTTCTAAGTAGGGTCGTCCCATCTTCAGAACTCCCCACGGGGCCAGGGAGGCTTCCACTGGGCCCGCATGGTAGCTCCACTCTCCTTCTGCTCGGTCCCATTTTCTCCCCTCCCCTGCCCGCCCTTCCCTGGGTGCTATCCCAGAAGCACACCCTGATAAACGTCCTGCACAAGAACTGACCACAGTCTGGAAGCAGCCAGTACCTGTTGGGTTTATTGATTAGTTGGAAGGTTGGGGGAGGGGAGGGCGCAGCAGACGCCAGCAGTGGGTCACTGTATATGCCACATAATTTCACACGAGGGCAGTAGTTTCACCATGACCTCCCTCAGTATGAAAGAGCCCAGGGTAGCCCCAACTCACTGGGAGGGTTTCTGAAAAGGATGATGGTAGGCACGATCTTCCCGACAGTTACGTCAACCTGAGATTGATCAGACTAGCCTAGATTTTTACAAGAGCACTTCAAAATGCTATCTTCTCAAAATGGTCTTTTAAAAAACTATCAAAAACAATCCTGAAAATAAACCTCACCCTGAAAATCCCTGGATCTCCGTCTACTTTCGGATCATTTTTCTCACCATGTCTTCCATTGTCCGTCGTGTCAAAACCTTTCTGCCGCCATTCATCGTAAGCCTGTTCCATAGACATCTCTGTAGTGTATTCAGTTTCAGATTCTCTGCCATATGGTCCGCCTCCGTGGGGTGGCCCAACCACATCTTACTAACAATTACAGAAGAAACCAACTGTGATTCATAAACGTTTGAGCAGAATCTAGGTCATCCCTAGAATAATGTCTCCACCGTTCACTTGCATTACAGTATAATTTCAGGAGTAGGGAAGAACATCCTGCAAGCACTCGGGAATCACCCGTGGAAATTGGGACCAGTGAAGCGGCCAGAAAAAAACAAAACAAAACAAAAAAAACCTAAAGAATTGCTGTATGGGGAGTGAGGGACATGGTCTTTAAATACATTCTCTAAAGATTATTTGACATAGCACCTTTTGTACCATGGGGATGGATGTGTGAGCTGCCATGTGTATACCCCTACCACTCACAGTGCCTGGCTCACAGTAGGCAACTATTTTTGATGACTTACTAAATAAAAACAGGGTCAAAATTCAAATGCCTTTGGGGTCAGGGAGGATGGGGCCGTGGGTGTTTGAGAGCACGTGTTTAGCCACAGGTTCACCCGAAGCCACATGGGCCTCTGAGCCCCGAATTGCCACATCTTTCTTTCTTTTCCCCAGAGCAGCCAGAAATTCTATCCGTGTGAAACCTCCCAATTTTCAAGTATTGACAACTAGTTTTTTTTAATGTTGGGGAGCTGCCAATTCACAACCGGTGAACTCACCTGGCCGTTCTAAACCTGCTGGAAAGAGGGCCGCTCTTACACCTCAGACGCTCTGAGGCAAAGAAGCTGCCCACGTTTAGTCACGTGACATGAGGGCCCACATTTTCCCAATAAAGTTGGCACAAGTGTTCTCTTTTTTGATGGCAAGGGTCAATATCCAAGTTGTGGCGGGGTCTTGTTGGTTTCGTGGTTATATTAAAAGTTCCTTGTTTTTTTAAGTATGTTTTGAATCACTGTGTTACCCTCATGCAGATGACAGAATATACTTCGCATGGGACTTATCAGACTTCTAAATAATCAGCGAAGAAGGCAGTGTACATGTAGAAACAGCATATGCTATGGCCCTGGTGATACCTTCTCAACTACAGAGAAGGAAAAGGGGCCCATGGGTGGGAACAGAAAGAGTAAGAGGGCATAGCACACTCTTCTCCTGAACTTCGTGAAAAATGAGTTCTGAGCTGACTCCTGGGTTTTTTAATTGGGTGTGGATACAAACTCTGCATAGAAAAGTTATCAACAAATGTGTTTATGTCTGGTATTAAAGATTCACAGGTTTCTGGGTAGCTGGGTGGCTCAGTTGGTTCGAGTGCGAGCTTTGAACAACAGGGTTGCCAGTTCAATTCCCACATGGGCCAGTGAGCTGCGCCCTCCACAACTAGATTGAAGGAAAACAACTTGGAGCTGATGGGCCCTGGAAAAACACACTGTTCCCCAATATTCCCCAATAAAATAAAATAAAAAATAAAAAAGATTCACAGGTCACAACTTTCCCCCATTCTTTTTCCTTTTCTCTGTGGCCTTCTCCTCTTTTCATCTTCTACTTACATTTAGCCCGTTACCCTCCGGTATTGACAGGGACGTCAATTCATCCCCAGGTTCCCTGGAAGAACCTACCAGAATGAGATCCGGCCTCTAGGCCTTGCAGCAGCACACATCCTGGCCAGGATTTAGTTGTGTCACTTCTTCCGAGATGAGTATGGAACATGACAAATAAGGAACAAGGGCTTGTTTGTCAGCGTGAACGCCAGCAAGTAGAACTCAGCTTTGAATGTAAAGGGATTTGCTTGATGGGAATGAATCAGTATAGGGTTGTGAAAGCTGTTTCGTGCTGGAATGAGCGCCGAGCAGGTGCTGGTGACAGATGAGCATGTAGCCGACAGGCACCAGCCCAGTCTTGTACAACAGTTCTCGCCCAGGCTTCCCAGTCACCGCAGGATTGTGCCTCTGCCCGAGAATGCCATCAAAGCAGACGTGAAAATCACTAATTAAAGCAAGGTGGGTCTGGAGAGGAATAGACGAAAGAGAGCAAAGAAGGAATGATTAATTAAGGTGCCTCTGGCCCCAGTCATCTCTACATAAATGCTACCTCCCTTAGCCCACAGCTGCTGGTCTCCAAGTCATTAAGTATAGTTTTGATTTGACCTATGGCTATTTCTCCATCTTAAGCACTGCAAGGGGTGTGTTTCCAAGAAGTTCCAGAGCAGCGGTTAATCTTTATGTACTAAGGAAAAGCTGAGGTAATAAGGAAAAGAGATTTCCAGCGCACATGGAATTTAACAAACAAGATGAAATCTTACAGGAACTGTGACCTCTCTTAAAGTATCAATCTGAGTTCACACTTCCTCTTTATTTTTCCCCAATCCTTTGGTTATTTTATTTTATTTCATTTTATTTTATCTCACTTCTTTTCTTCCTTCCTTCCTTTTTTTTCTTTCTTTAATGATTGTAATTGTTCTTTATTTCCACTAGAAGCTTTAACAGGACACATTGCCATATTGCTAAAATACATGTTTAGCATGTTCAGCATTGCATCCATCCTTTCCACTCCGGCCATCAATAAGCCAACCATATTTTTTATTTAAGTAACTGAAAGTTCTGTGTTATCCCAGAAATGCATAGTATTTGTATGCTATCTTGTACTAATCTATGCAAAGTAGCAAATGCTATTTCATGCTTTTCCATGTTTTTCAAAGTATGAGAACCATGCCTGGCTAACGTTTAGTGTTAGTATCGTTTCTTCTGTGTTAGCCGCAAATTCAGATTAATGTTTATTAAGTGAAAAGGTGACTTTCATTTAAGATGTTTCAGTTTTCATTTCAGATTTGCCAGTCTTAGGCATCATCCTCTGTACTGGGAAACCAGCACTTGCCTGTTTTGTCTAGAGCGTTCTGCTGAGAACCCTCAAAGCCCATCAGAAAAAAAGATTATCTGCTTTGTGTTACATTTTCTTTGAAATGGAGGCCCCTCCCTGTGGCCAAGGCTAAGCGTAATAAATTCCTGAGCTCAAATCTGGGCTCCCTTGGCCTATACCCTGATCACCTCAAAAAGGGAACAAAAGTGGAAATTCCTTTAGAGATCAAAAAGAATAGTTTCCTGTTCTCTTTCTTACGTTTGCTGGTTATGAAGACGCTAAAGAAGGTTGGGAATTTAATCACAGTACTGCTTAGACAAATATGTCCAAACATTTTTGATTATGGTCTTCACTGATAAAAGATTTTTGAGTACATCTGCCAGTAAAAACATTTTATTTGTAAATTCTATGCAGTTTCTACTCTACACTGGGCACCTTATAAAACACACCGTAAAAATAGGTATTTTAAAATAGACGAGGTGAACATATATTAAGTTGAATACATTCTGCCGACACATCAAAGAATTGTCAAGGCTCCTGCCATGGACCCACAGGAGGAATCACAAACTTCGGTGGCGTCCCGTAGGGTGGGGCCTCAGAATCTGCAGCTGATGGGGCAGCCCTGTGCCTGGGCATCTTGCGAGGCCCCACAGCAAGGACAGAGGAAGCACACCCAGGGATGTGACTGGCACCCACTGAGCAAACGTGTGCTTTACCAATGCTGCAGCACCTCCTCTGACAAGTCGGAATGGCACGACCTTTGCTCAAACCACAGACACAGCCGCCCTCCATTCAGGGACACAAATGGCCATGGCCCTTTGACGCCTTGGGAATTCTGGCCCTTCTCCTGTGTCAGATGGGCCCCCCTGGTGCAGCCCTTGAACTTCACATGCATTTATCCGCATCTCCAGGCAGCCCCCGAGTGAGCAGCTTTGTCTTCATGCAGCTCCCATTGCGATGGGGAGATCTCTGAGTAAGAACAGGACCAGGATACCAGGCAGACTGTGGTGAGAGCCTGGGGGTCACCAGGGTTAAAGGAAGGAGAGAACATTTAGATGGGAGGGTGCCTCCTGGAGAAGTGGCATTTGTGATGGGCTTTAAAGGATGAATAGGAGTTTGACAGGTAGAGAAGAGACAAGGGAGGAGCCAGCTGAGGGAACTGAGGAAAGCGGGCACCACTGAAGGCGTGCCTGGAAGCTCCACAGCTAGAGGCCTCGTGCCTCATTGGACACCGTGCTTCCCCCCCGTCCCTTTGCTCATTCTGAGCCCAGACACTGGAGTGGCTCTGTGTTAGGGAAGCCAGGTCCTGTCCCTCCTCTGCTCAAAACCCTTTGATGGCTCCCACCTCAGTCATCATACACGCCAGAGCCCTTCCAGTGGCTAACGTCTCATGGCCTCGTTCCCAACCACTTCCTCTGTGTCCCTCCACTGCGGCCACCCTCAGCCTGCTAGCGTTCTCCTACCTGAGGCCTTTGTCCCTTCTGTTCCCTGGGCCTGCCCCCCAGTACCCCCTGGTTCACTCCCCCACTCCCTTCAGGTGTGATACATATGTAATCGCTCAGAGACCACTTACCTGACTGGTCTTTCAACGTCTCCTTTCCCAACGTTTCCTACTTCTCCTCTCTGCCTTATTCACAGCACTTACCGTTTCCCCCCGAAAATAAGACCTAGCCGGATAATCAGCTCTAATGCGTCTTTTGGAGCAAAAATTAATATAAGACCCGGTATATTATATTATATTATATTATATTATATTATATTATATTATAGACCCGGTCTTATAGTAAAATAAGACCAAGTCTTATACTCATTTTTGCTCCAAAAGACGCATTAGAGCTGATTGTCAGGCTAGGTCTTATTTTCGGGGAAACACGGTATGATAGTATCTAAACATACTGTCTGTTTTACCCATTTCTCTTGTTTCCTTCCTTTTTCTTTTCTCCCCATTCAAGAATTTAAGCTCCATGAGGGCAGGAGTTTTGTCTGTTTTGTTCATTTTGAACAATGCTTGGATGAAAGAATAAACTAGTCTACAATACCAAAGGTCACGGCCATAGGTCCATGGTATGAGCGTGGAAGACCAGGATGAGACCTGGCTCCCCTGAGCAGTGTCCCCCTCTGAATCTCAGTATCTTTATCAGTGAAATGGGAAACAGAAACGCAACTAATGTGCATCGACCACTGATAGTTTCACGGACTGTGCCCATGTCACATTGTTCATTCCTCACCAAAACCCCAAATTTGATGCTAACCCAGTTTATAAGGACACTCTCCTCAGTGAATAACAGCTTTTAGACAGAGAAACGATAAAGATGAGTGAGGGAAAGAGCCCGCATGTTTTCCTTTTGAATTGCAGCTTCAATTGGGGGAACAATGCTCCAGATTATAGACGGAAGGGCTACAAATACGGTATAATAACAAAGCTATTCCATTATCTCAGAAGCTAAAAGCTCTACTAAAAAGCAAGCTTTATTAGCATTCCAGATAAACGCACTGACAACTTTTATCTCCATCAGGCAAGTCATTTTCCTAACCAGGAGATCTTACGCAAATTTCCTCATTCTTCACTCTGCTTTGGTTTGCACAACAAAGTCAAAACTCAGTTTCCCTGTCTGGTTATTTGGTAGAAAGTTTCACCGGCGGCACATTCTTGGCGAAATTGTAACGTCCTTGGGGTGTCTAAATGGGCATGCTGAGGTCATCCTAACAATACTTTAGGAATGCTGTAATGGGAATGATGGACTTCAACATAAACCTCAATTTTTCCTCGCTGAAAATAGAAACGTCTTAATGAAAATATGCTCTCACTGCTTGGAAGCAAATGCAGGTTAAAGAGATTCATTTAAAACTTTTATGGTGTGAAGGGAAGAAATGCAAAACATCTAAAGCTTTCAGTTGACTAAAGCATTTCATTCGTCCTTTAATTTCTGGTTTCAGTCTTACTATTCTGAGTGCAATTTTTGGTATGCTTTTCAAGAGTTTTAATGACACATTGCAGTTGGCTCTGCTTCCTTCAAATCATTCATATCCATCGAACCGACAAAAAGCAAGAATGCACTTGTCTCCCAGACCACAAAGTATATACAAGTAGGAAAGACTTTTTATTTTTGTTTTCTTACCAACTTTATTGGGGAATAATGCATGTAAAATAAATTTCATAAACTTAAAGTGTACAATTTAGTTTTGACAGTTCTATACTCCTGTGAAATCTCCACTTAAAATCAAGACAAGCTTTTCATCGCCCCCAAAAGACTTTTACTGTCGCTTTACAGGCCATACCTCCCTCCAACCCTGGCTCCAGGCAATTACTGATTTGCTTTTGGTCACTAGAGGTTAGTTTGGACTTGTCGTTGTTGTTTTTATTATTATTATATAAGTTTCAGGTGTATAACATTACAAATCAACATCTGTATTCACCACAAAGTGATCATCCCCAAAGGTCTAGTTACCATCCAGCACCATACAATGGACCTCCTTCACCCATCCACCCGCAACGCGCTTTCCCTCTGGTAACCATCGATCTGTTCTCTACATCTATGAATTTGGCTTGGGTTGGTTTGTTTGTTTTAGATTCCACCTATGAGTGAAATCATACGGTATTTGTCTTTCTCCTTCTGACTTATTTTACTTAGCCTTTTACTCTCAAGGTCCATCCATGTTATGTCTAATGGCAAGATTTCATTCTCCTTTATGATTGGGTAGTATTCCATTGTATATATGTACCACATCTTCATTATCCATTCATCCATTGATGGACACAGGTTGTTGCCATGTCTTGGCTACTGTAAATAATGCTGCAGTGAGCATAGGAGGCATATATCATTTCAAATTAGTGTTTCTGTGTTCTTCGGATAAATACTCAGAAGTGGAATTGCTGGATCATATGGTAATTCTATTCTTAATTTTTTTGAGGAACCTTCATACTGTTTTCCATAGCAGTTGTACCAATCTGCATTCCCACCAACAATGCACAAGGGTTCCCTTTTCTCCACATTCTCTCCAACACCTGTTATTTCTTGTCTTTTTGGTAATAGCAATTCTAACAGGTGTGAGGTGATATCCCATTGTGGTTTTGATTTGCATTTCCCTAATAATTAGTGACTTTGAACATACGTTCATGTGCCTCTTGCCCATCTGTATGTCTTCTTTGGAAAAATGTCTACTCAGATCCTCTGCCCATTTTTTAAATCAGGTTGTTTGGTTTTTGTTGCTGAATTGTATAGGTTCTTTATGTATTTTAGATAATAACCCCTACTTGGATTTGTCATTCGCAGATATCTTCTCCCATCCAGGAGGTTGTCTTTTCATTCCGATGATGGTTTCCTTCGCTATGCAGAAGGTTTTCAGTTTGATATAGTCCCATTTGTTTATTTTGAAATTCAATTTTTTAATACTTGTTTTTGGGTCCATTTTTATTCTTGGTGGGATAAGTCACTATTTACAAAATAAATTATTTTGTGTAGAATGTTTAGAAATCCAAGTTCGTGTGTAATAGACATGGAGTCAAAGAGCGGCATCCCTAACACAAGCTGTCAGCTTAGAAGAGGAAGGGAAATTGAGATGAGTTTAAAGCAGTGTTACCTCTGGGTACAGGGACTGGAGTCTGTGCCCCTGGCAGGCTAGGGTGTTGGAATGCCATGAAGGAGCCACGTACTCAGCCTGGCACACTTTCAAAACTCGAATGTGCTCCATACTTCTCACACTGTAGCTGAGGAAGCCTGCGCTGGTGAACGCGAGGTGCCCTCTGTCCTGCCATAGGGCCCTGGTACCCTTTGGGCCTGGTGATTGTTGCCAAAAGCATTCTATCCAGGTTTCCTACAGTTGGCCACCATTTTGAACCCCTTTCCCTGATGTAAAAATGGAAGCACTCAGTTCACTAAATTTGATTCAGATGGCGTTTAAAATCAGTTCAAAGGCAGCCACAGAATATGTTTTATTAGACTTTTTGGGCAGCCTAGTGAAAGGTCAATCTTTTATCATTTATTTCTATGAGCAAAGACAGTTGAACAATCTTCAAATACCTCACTATTCTTTTTCTCTTTTCATCCATATAATTAAACCAACATTGTAAATTCGGGTGAGTGCAGGACTGTTTTCTCAAAGGAACAGAAATGTTTCATATTTGCCCCCACAACTGAACTGGAGCTTTGTGTCATGATCTTTTTACCAAAGAAGACAGTGAAATTAGTCTCCTCTGATCGCCTTTCAACTCATTTTGCCAAAGTGGACTCCAGGAGAAAGAGAAAAGGAGGGGAAGGGGTTGGAGCTGAGGGAGGGAAGACACTTCAGAGAGGTCCCCAACCCCTATGGAGTGGAATGCAGTTGTGTGTCCCCTACCTCCTCCTCCCTTTCCCCTTAGCCTCCCCCAACACCTCCCACACCGACACCACCACCACCAGCACCACCAAAGTCTGTATGTGCCCTGAGGAAACGAACACAGCACATCCAAGCACACAGTCCCGTCGCCAAGCACCATCCATTGTGACCATTTCCCCTTGGTGTTTGATGCATATTGTATTGTTTGTGTTCCAAACATTTTTTAGAATATATGCATTTAGATCTTTGCAGGTAGGGAGTTACGGGTAATTTGGCAAAGCAAACACCATAACTGGTTTCTTACATAACTGCAGTTGGCAATATGGCACCGTGCTCTGAAATTAAGCAACGTTCACTCATCCAAGAAGAGTTCGCTTTTCCTTTTTTGGAGGGATTAATGTTCTCGTTTGTTTTTTTCCTGTTGTATATATTCCTTTTATTATTGGCTGACTTTAATGGTTCTTTGAAGTTAATCTTTAAATGTGAATGGTAGGGTTCCATTTAACTTTTGGAAACTTATAAGGTGTCCCTGTGTGTCTCTAGACCAGAGAATGTCTTTATAAATAACTTGAGTGCTTTTAGGTGATAATGGAATTGGGGGAGGACCTAGGACCCAGACTGCCATAGGGATCTAAACCGGTAAAGTGCTTAGAAGTTCAAAGACTTGCAGCCTTTTGAAAGAACGGGCGTCCTGCCATCCCAGGATGCTTCTCCAGACCAGACATCTTACCTGAAAAAAGGCCAGCTGAACTAACTTTTCAACTGTAGTGTACATTCTTTCCACTTCTTCCTTTCCTATTTAAAAAAAAAACAAAAAACTTTCCATCTTTGAGTCTAAACACGGGATGACCTCTTAATGTTTCTTTTCTCAGCTTCAGACACTAGATTCTCTAAAATGTTTTTGTAGCTTTCTCTGAATTCAGTAGCTGTGAGGAAATGATCAAAGTGTTGCAGATTCCTACTTCTCAAATTATAATAATAAAGTTTTCCAATGAAAATCCTGGCATTGCTTGAGGATCGCTTCTCTTGCCTGAGGAATAAATACAAGTGGAAATTAGGACATTCATTTTTTGGGGGAAAGCTGTATTTCAAAATGAATTCCACTTTTTTCTTTAAAAACAGAGTTCATTGACCAAGACAAATTTCAGATGTTTTCTCTAATACCCCAATATGAAACTTTGCTTGTTTTTCAGGAAATAACAGGGATCAGAAAACTTGCCAAGACTTTGGTTTCCAGGTTTCCCAAAGCCTTGAAAGTTCCCTGGAGGCTAATTACTGTTTACTGCTGCAGACCTTCCTCCTTTTTCTTTTGTAACATTTTCCATCTTAAGAAGGGTCGTCCCATTCAGCCCAGGAGCATGGTGTCTGAGCGGCTGAATGGAATTACTACCAGTGGAAACTATGCTGCAAGAGGGGTTGATAAAGCAGCTGCAAAGCAAACCTCTGCCGTTTTTTCCATCCTCCCCAAGCAAAGTTAATTAGCATAGGGAAAATGACTAAGGTGTTGACGTCACCTCTTTCCAGTAGAAACTTACACTCTGTCCCTGTCTGCCGGCAAGCATGCAGGACTTGACTCAGGAATTTGCTGTCCAAACAGGACGCGCTGGAAGCTGTGGTTTTTTTTCCCAGGGGGCTGGACCTCGGTGCTTTATAAGCCTTGGCTCGAGAAAGAAACTCCAGCCTCTTGTAAAGGAACTTCACTCCGGGCTTGACTGCGTGAGTCTCTAGCGCTTTTGCTGTAGGAAAGCGAGATGCACTTTAGAAACTTTAACTACAGTTTTAGCTCCTTGATTGCCTGTGTGGCAAATAGTGATGATATCTTCAGCGAAAGTGAAACCAGGGTAAGGCTTCTAATATAATGTGACTTTTGAGAGTTTTCAAAGCATTACGTGAATTGGGACTGTTAACTGAAATATTTGAGGGGGGGTGGTATGTGGCTCTCTCGTGGGTTTGGAGGTTTTGAAATAAATCCAAAATACTTGGAGTCTTAAAAATCAAAAGCGATCTCCCAGGGGATTAACTGTGAAGGGATTTTTAAAGCTCTCAGTGTTTGAAAACATCCAGGTCCCTTGATCAACTGGTAAGGCAGACCTTTGGCATTCTGTTTTTCATTCTGGGTAAACTTTTTAGAAGGAGGTCTTTTCTGACAGTAAATAGAATGTTTCGCTTTGACATCTAGTGTTCAGAATAATTTGATTTTATCTTAGGAAATAAACATTGTAAAGGTATTTGTATGTTTGCAGTCATCACAGGGGCCTGTCCCCAAGTTTCCAGATTTCTGTAGCTGGAGAAAAGGCAGCAATAGCAAATAATAAAACTGGATAAATAACGTAAGTGTGAGATAAGTGTACCTCCTGGGAAGCAGCTCTCACTGATGGTAATTAATACAATTAGTAATTTTCGTTACTATGCGTTTCTTCTTCTTTTGATTAAGATGTAAGATTTTCATCAGTACCTACACAGCTATGTAATTGATCTTTAACAATGTTGTATATGAATGAATCTGTATGTGCTGTTTGGGGGTTGGTGTTTGTGTTACATGCTTTATCCTCGAAGTTATATTGGGATGTGTGGAGGGTTTTTGTTGTTGTTGTTTTCTTAAATCAAATTTAACTCCACAATCGTGTACCAAGCTTGCCAGCCGGGGCTGTAGTTTTTGAACTCGGTATTAGAGCACATCCTGTGCTTAAAAGTACATGTATTTAATATAAGCCTTATGTGAGTAAAATCGCTGATTTAGTTAAGTAGAGATGCCATTCAACAACTATAATAACTAGCTATCAGTTATTAGAACATATGAAAGAACGCTGTAATAGTAACATGGATTTAAGATAACACACATTCTCTTGTGTTCTGGTCTTGAGCCCTGACTTGTATTCTAAAAATATTCATCAAAGTCACCTCTCCGCAATTATGAGTCGTAACTTCAAAACTACACAGTTTGTCACAGTGCCTATTGATGAGGTCATGCGAAATTCCACATTTACGCAGGCACCATTATGCCAGAAACTTGCCCACGCTCTGGAGAGGTGGAGAAAAAAGCCACAGGTGGCCAGAGATGTGACGCCTCTGCTCTGTATTCCTTCTCATTTCTTGCCCCTGCAAAAGCCCTCATGGGAAAGTCACAGAGATTTCCATCACCTAAGGAAAAGCCAGGGAATTCCAAGAGAGAAAGTTTGTGGTTGTTCCCACTGCCCCTTAGCAAGCCACCTGGGTGGAGACACTTCAGCAGTGGGGACACCAGACCTGCCCGGCATGCAGCCATGGGGAGCACATATCAGGAGGCCTTCCCTGCTGCCTGGCACTGAATATTCTTGAAGATGTTCTCTCTCATTCGGAATCCCCTCTCCCCTCTGCAGAAACACGGTGCTTTCCATAGGTTTCCCAGGTACTTTGGGGGTCCCGCCTCCTCTTCTGTACCCCTCGCCTGTGTAGAGGGCACGCTGACCCATCCACCCTCCTGTGCCACTGAAAGTCCATATAACCTTCCTCCAAGTCTGACTGCCCATTATCTCCCTCTCTGGCTGGAATCCTGAGGGACTGCAATGGCCTCCTAGTGTCTCCCTTCCCACCAACACCCAACTGGCACCCCCAGCCCAGGACCCAGCCCAGGAGGGCTCTCCTCAGACCTTTCCCAGAAGGCGGATGAGCTCTTTCCTGAACCTCAGCGTGCAATCATTGAACTCGGGCATTTCAATTCCAACAGCTCACGGTGTTTCGTAATTTTCACTAGCCCCTGTCACACCAGAGCTAGATCTGTCCATATTATATTAAAGCCAGCATGCAGAGATGTGTCTGTTTACAGTCTATTCATTTTTTTAAAAAATCAGTGTTATTTTAGAGAGTAAAAAAGCAACAGATTGAGTGGCAGAACAACAGTGGGAATGTTTTTAAAAACACTTCCTTTACATTAAGAAATGAAAGGCTTTTTATTAACTCCATTGCTTTCCAATTCAATAAAAATGGTTTTCTCAAATTAGCTCCAGTGCTTTTAAGCCCTAAAGAAATGTTTGATGTACACAGCAACGTCCTAAACTGAGGGGTGGGAATGGAGTTCACTAGACTGAGAAAGGTCACTGGAATAGGAACTGTCAGGCCAGAGGGGTGATAAGTGACTAAAGTGCACCTCCTTGGAAATGCTCGTTCTACTTTGAAAAGAATGTTTCTGTGAGTATAATAAGTGTTTAAGTACTGGTAATTGTTATGCTTATTAAATGAATTTAGCCAATCAATCATGCATTCTTCCTTTCTTATAAAATCATCTGTTTGAGAAATAAAAGGGAAGAAAGCAGAATCTCCTCAGAGGGGAAGGCTGGTTCTGTCTTCTCTAAGAACTTAGGTGTTCTTGAAATCATTAATAATTGATTCACTTCCTCAATAAGAAATGTAATGAAGTCGTCTAGTCAACGGTCATATACAGGTAATTTTTATCTCCTTTTATTTTTGTTTTTCAGGCCAAATTTGAATCCCTTTTTAGGACATACGACAAGGATATCACCTTTCAGTATTTTAAGAGCTTCAAACGTGTCAGAATAAACTTCAGCAACCCCTTATCTGCTGCAGATGCCAGACTCCAGCTACATAAGACTGAATTTCTTGGAAAGGAAATGAAATTATATTTTGCTCAGGTGAGTCAAGCTCGTTGATAGGCATGCTTCTTCCCTCTCCCTCCCACCTTTCTCAAAAGTAGCTTAGACAATGATAATGTTATACATTGATTTAAAACTCCAAGAAGTCATCCTGAGACAGGCAAAATTCATCCTCTAAAATTTCAGTATCTCACCTATTTTAAGAAAGCATCAGGGTTTATTTGAAAGTGACCTCAGAAATGACCCCTGGCCTTCCTGGGTTGAGTACTGATGGGAGAAAGAATGCCTTTCTTGTTCATTCTGGAAGGTTGTAGAGTGCAGTGTGTGGGCGTGGCCACTCTGGACCCCTAAGATGTGTGCTGTGGGTTTCCATGAATTTGCTGGAGGGTCCACGCTAGTGACTCCTTTACCAGGGAGAGCAGACCAGAGTGGATCCCCGCTCTGTGCAGGCTCTGGGCAGCCTGCTCCATGCGGGGACAACTGATAGTCTGCAAGGCGGCCATGCACATCAACAAAGGACTGCCAGGCCCAGCTTGAAAGGAAAAATGTGGATTAATCAGTCAGGTGGCAAAGGATCGGAAATCCTCCTGGTAGCAGGGGTCCTGGCCCCAGGGCACTCACAGGGCTAGGGGTTGGGGACTGTGGGTGGGTTTGCTTTTCCTCCTGCTCACCAGCCTTCCAGTTCCCCACCTTCCATGATAGGTGACCCACCTTCAAGGCAGCTCACAAAATTCCATTTGACAATATAACAGGGGTCTCACAGGCTGGCGGGAGAGGAGAAGGAGCTTCTCAGAAGCTGCTCCCTGGTTAAAGCGAACCCCCATCCGGGCCATCGGGGCTCAGAGTCCCCCACGCCAGGGTGGAAGCAGACCCCCTAGAGAGGCCACCTGACTGGGAGAAGGCTGACTGGCCGGCTCTTCAAGTGTGAATTAGAGCTGGGACGTCCTGCCCTGCCCCCTAGTGGTGGGGCGAGGCACAGGCTTTGACCTTGGCCCCTTAGTTGTGAGTGCACTCTTTCCTGCATTTGGTGGGCTTCCACTTAAATAATTGTTTCGTTCCTCCACCACTTTTTATGATTATTAAAGTAAATGCATTGTGAAAATTTGGGGGGCGGGTGGATGTTAAAAATACAAATAAAACCCCAACTGGTAAGTTTTGATATAAGATCTCTCTGGGCAGCCCTGTAATCACTCGTACAACTTTTAAGCCAAAACTAGGATCATAGGTTATTTTTCCTTATTATTTTTGTTTTATCTCCTGCAAGGTGGATGTTTTTTCCTTCCTTGCTTTTGGCATCTGATTCAGAGCCCCCGAGGGAGGGAATTGGGGGGCTGCCACTGGGCGGGAAGCCTTAGAGCATGGTGGGTGGGAGTCCTGGGTCCCCATCCTTGCTTTACCCCCCTATAAAAACAACATCACGTTAGAGCTGTTACTTAGCCTTTTGGAGCTTCAGTTAGGCCTTTGATATGAGGAGCTGGGAGAAAGGGATTTCTAGATCCCTTCTGACCTGGATGACAGGGGCTTTGTTTTTTCCATTTATACAAAAACCATCTGTTAATTTTCCGTCAGTCTAGGTCAGGAATAATTGCTTGCCGCCCCTGTGCCTATGAGTCCCAGGCCTGGGAGGGGGTTGTAATCATGTTTGCATCATAACCAGAGTTCAAACATCCCTGTACCCCCACCCCCACCCCCTTTATAGACCGTTTTACGATGCATCCTTGACCTGCGAGCGTTCTGCCGGCCTGACAGGGATTTGTCCTTTCACTGCTGCCTTCTGTAACCTGGCATTAAATGCTGTTGCTTCAGGTCTGCCCTCGTGAGTCATCTGTCCGTATTCGTTTCATTTCTCTCCTCAGACTCTGCACATAGGGAGTTCACACCTGGCTCCCCCAAATCCAGACAAGCAGTTTCTGATCTCTCCTCCCGCCTCTCCTCCGGTTGGTTGGAAACAAGTGGAAGACGCCACTCCCGTCATAAATTATGATCTTTTATACGCTATCTCCAAGCTAGGGCCAGGTAAGCAGAGCTCTCAGGTGGGGAGGGGGCAGGGAGAGGCGGAGAGATTGTGCTAATGGCCCAAGACGCAGCTGCTCATCTGAATCAGGGAACGGTGGAGTTCCGATTGCACTTTTCAGCTCTCGTTTCACTGATGCAAGCGTGTGTTGTGAACTCTCTCTATTTGCATCTTCTGTATCCGTGTAACTCGTGCCGGGGGCGTGCATACCTGCTCCTGGCCTCATTCCTGACGGAGGTGTACGAGACGGATTGTACTTGGTGGTGAGGGCCTAACACCGTGACCCCGCCTTGCAGGCCTCACGTGACTCCACCCCCGCACCCACTGGGCACAGTCTGCGTGGGTGGCTCAAGACCCCAGGTCCTTTCGCTCCAAGTGGCGATGAACGATTGGACTTGGGAGAGGGAAAACCAACCCCCCCTTTTTAAAATGTTCATTTTCAGTAACAATAATTCCACCCATTCATCTGATTTTCACCTGCCTTTTTGAATGTTCAAGAGAACGGAGAACGATAGATCATAGAGAAGGAAGAGCTCAGCCGCGCATGCCCCCTCTGGGCCCTATGGGGTGCTTTCGTGCTGAGCTTGCCAGAGAAAGAGGTTCCAGTCTTCTGA
Organism: Rhinolophus sinicus; assembly: GCF_057876585.1. Classification (NCBI taxonomy): domain Eukaryota; kingdom Metazoa; phylum Chordata; class Mammalia; order Chiroptera; family Rhinolophidae; genus Rhinolophus; species Rhinolophus sinicus. Next base: position 9,077,366 of record NC_142517.1, read on the forward strand.
AGGGACCAAGCTGTGAGGACTGGGGGAGACAGGTACTCTGGCCTCAGGCTCCTCCTCCGTAAAGTGGGTATTAATTACCCTATGGAGTTCTGAGCAGTACATGAGGTCGTCCTGTAGAAAGCACTTGCCACAGTGCCTGCCTGGCCCATAGGCAGCGCTCAGATTGTGGTTTTTAGAAACAACAGAATGTTGCTGGTCCCCGTCCTGTCTGATAGAGAGTTTGGGTGAGCAGTCAGGTATGCAGGGTGTTGGAGTGAAGAGGTTTGAGCCCCACTCTTGCCCTATCCGTGCAGCAAATAGAATGAATGCTGAGACCACCCACTCCTTGACCAGCAATCCGATGTTCCTTTGGGCGCAGGGTTTTATTTTCTTGGACCATCAGCAGTTTCATATTGAAAAGATTACATTTCTGAAAACATCACCCCGTCGGAAATTTCCTCTGTGGTAGAAAGCAAGAATCAAGACTCACGTTACTTACTACTAGCTCATGGCATGAAGGTCAAGGTGGAAATGGCCAGTCTGAGGAAGCATATGCCCTCCTGGCACACCCTGACCAAGGTGCATCAGCAAGGCCATGGGCTGGGGTCCCCTGAGCTTCATAAAAGGGAGGAAATGGAGTCTCCACTGGAGACAAGTGTCATACCGCTCCAGAGGCAAGAAGTGCTGCAACCAATTCCTTCACATTCCAGAATCTACCACTCCTTTGCAGAAGGCTTATTTGAGAAGCCTTTTTCAAAATTAGACATCACAAAATCAATTTTCCCTCTGTTTACTTAACAATTACTTTGAATAATAGTTCATATTTCGGCTGTGCTTTGCAGCCAACAAGATTGCAAGGATTTTGTAAATCTGGTCCTACACCCAGGCTTCTGGGTTGTGACTGATTGGGAGGTAGTAGTAGGCAGAGCATCCTGACCAGAGATCGAGTGAGCTATCTGACCCTCCCCCATAATTCTCCCCCCTCTCCCAAAACAGGTGAGGCTCTTCCACCTTTTCAAAGCAGTTATAATAACACCCCAGTTTCACCACTGCGATAGAGAAGGCAGTCACTTTTGTCATTTTTAATGGTTAAAAGTGCCTTCCTGCTTCCTACCTAGAACAGCAGGAGGTGGAGGCCCTGTTTACTGTTCCTTCCAGTTGGAATGGGGTTCGGGAAGAGGGCATAAAACTCGGGGAGAGGGGAGCCCACCTTGGGCCCTCCAGGGGCAGAGCAAGCTGAAGCAAACCCTCCTACTCCTATTTAAGATCCTTAGCTTTTCTGCTCCCAGCATTCCAAGGAACGACCGAGGCTCTGTTTTTAAAGGTAATAAAACTAGGTGGCACTGACGGGCATGTGTACTGTATGCCAGGGGCTAAGTGATATACATGCAGTCAGTGCCATCAGGTCGATGCCTTTATCACCCCATTTTACAGAACTGGACACTAAGGTGCCCAGGGAGGCAAAGGACATGCCCATATGCACCGGGTACTGAGTGACAGGCTGACAGCCCAAGTGTTGGCCACTGGCCACACAGCCTCCCTCAGCTTCAAGGGTGCAGACTCCTCCTGTAGCCAGACCAGCACCCAAGAGCTTTGCGACCACTTTTCAGTTGCAGAAAGCTCACCCTACCCTTGCTGGCCCAGAGTGAGCTGAACTTGACTGAACAGGGTAAAACTCAGGCTGCCACAGGGCAACAAGACACTCCTGGTTCCAGGTTGATAGTTGTTACATGGAAACGGCTGCTGTGGTCAGAAATGTAACGAGCCACCAAAGAAACACCTACCCAGAGTGTGTGTGGTCTGTCCTGCAGTCCCCACGGAATGTCCACAGAAGCCTGGCCAAGCAGACCCCTTCATGCTTTTCCATTTGCTCTTGCTTTTTGCCTCTCTCTGGCTCTTGCCGGACTTACCCTGCAATTCTTTTCTTTCCCCAGGGGAAAAGTATGAATTACACGCTGCAACCGACACTACTCCCAGTGTGGTGGTCCACGTATGTGAGAGCGACCAGGAGAACGAGGAAGAAGACGAGATGGAAAGAATGAAGAGACCCAAACCCAAAATTATCCAGACCCGAAGGCCGGAGTACACGCCCATCCACTTAAGCTGAGCTGGCACCGAGATGAAGACGTATTCTACATCATATTCATGGGGAGGAATCTTTTACTGCGAAAGTGGCCGGTCACGACTTTGAAGTGGCAGCTGTGATTGCAGTGGTGGAAATTCCAGTTCACGTTGCTCAGAAGAGAATCAGGTTTTGCCTCCTGGTTCCAATACTGCCCATCAGTCAATGTTTGTGGCCCCTGGAAATGTCCTGGGCCAATCACTGAGTTTGGGGTGATCACACAAGGACATTAGGGGAGGTCTTGAGAAAACCGATAACACTAGTATTTTGTACTTTTTTTTTTTTTTCTGGTAAGTTCTGTTTTTGCCAAAGGCGGGTTGATCAATGGGCCTGGGGAGAGCCTTGTGATTCTAACCAGCCTTCCCGGGTAGACTCTCACTCCTGGTGGGAAGAGGCACCACGTGAAGCCACGACGTGTCTGGTGCAGAAAGCTTGTGAGAACATCATGCAGTGTGGAAACTGTAGTGCTTCATTTTTCCCTCCTCATGTTCTAATGTTTGTGCATGTATATTACTGATTTTCAAAACTAATCTTTGTTCGTACCTAGAGTTATGCCCGTGTTGTTTTACATCTTGTGGGAAGATAGGAGAAGCATTTGGAAACTGGATCGTCTTTCCAGATTTACGACAGCACGCGTGTGGAATTCTACCTGGAATCATTCACTCCACATCGTGTCTGGTACAACAGAAAACTTGTGCTTTTCCAAAAGAACTCAATCTGAAATTCCCATGTAGGGTTTCGCTTATAAAATTCAGAGAATAGCAGTTCCACTGCCAACTTTTAGTGGGTGAGACTATTTCAGTTTGGCTGTTTTGGGTCGGACATCGGTTTCATTTATTTCTTTCACATGGTGGTTTATGATGAGTCATAGCCAAAAGCCTTTCCTGAGAATTGTTGGTTAAGATAGTTGATTTTTTTTTAACCCCACTAAAACATCAAGATAAACTTGTAAATAAAGCTGATAGCATCTGTTCATACCTGTTGTGCACTTGGGTGAAAAATACGGCCGTGGAAGACTAGTGTAAGCTGTGTCAACCTACCTGTGAACCGTATATTGTAGAAAAACGCCGCTAAAATGTTTGACAGGCCTCGAATTCAAAGCATGTGAAGTGGATAGTAGATGTGTGGTGATATAAGGAGAGATGCAGTGCCTTCCCCCATTAATTCCTGAAGGAATTGTTACACTAGGTTAATGTTTGTAATTTTTTTCTAGTTGTAATGTGTATGTCTGGTAAATAGGTATTATATTTTGGCCTTAAAATACCATAACAAAGTTTGTCATTTTGAAATACCTGATTCCCAGGAACAATGCATGCTTTGGAAATTTGGAAGATGGTTTTAAGAAGCAAATAGGTTTGGTTGTTCTTATCAAGGAATTGACTGACTGTTCTCAAAACCCTGTTTACAGTACTTGGTAGGGGGTGGAACAGTGTGGGACAGACCATTGCATCGCTATTCGAGTGTTCCTAGTTAAGTGCTTTTAAACTGGAGAGGCCAGCCTCAGCATAGTTTTTTTTAATTGCATTCTATAATAAATCGACCCAATATGCCCTTTGTGGGAAAGTTATCTGTTTGTCTTTTTATGTCTAATGATCGATCTGGGAACCCTTTGAGTTCTTCAGTCTCACAAGGACACTTTCCTTCATCAGTTGGAGTTTAGAAACTTCTAATTCTTTGCTGTGGGTCAGGGGGGTGGGGGGTGGGGGTCAGCCACTCTAACAGTGAAGGGGGTGGGGGGTGGGGGTCAGCCACTCTAACACATCACTTAGTAAAGGGGGAAATGCACGGAACTGAAATCCAAGTCTGAGGGTTTCCTTTGTCTGGGGAGATGACACTGCGATGAAAACCCCCTTCACCATCAACCCCTCCACTACACAGCAGTGTTTTTGATTGTTAATTTGAGGAGTTCTCCTTCCTGTTAGAAAAGGTGCCCATGGACGATACTAAATTACAAAGGCCAGTTATGCTCAGAAAGTCTGTAAGCCTTCCGTCTGAATTTCAGGCAGCCTTTTCCTGGGAACTCTTACTACAAAGGGTGGGGAGCTTCCTGTGCCAGCTGCCACCAGGCCTGCCTACCTAACTCACTATTTATTTGCTGAATTCTAGCTCGCAAATGACATTCACCTTGATCAAGATTCACACTGGGTGTTTTTCTATGAAAAATCACATGCTCCTCTTTTCTCCTTTGATGAGCATCCTGTCATTTCCCAACAGCATTTATGTATTTTAAAGCCATATATGTTTGAGGGTTAAACATGTTGGAAAATCCACTTTCGGTCGGGTTGGTTGAATCTGATTATTGAGCAGATTCACTGATGACGTGGGGGTAGGGAGGAAGGGGGACTGTCATTTATTATCCGTTCGAATAGCTAGGAGCCCAGTGATGGATAGAAGTGGATTACAAAGTGTGTGTGCCCAGATCCTGTCTCATAAATAACCCTGGAATAAGGCTGAAATGTGTTGTCAGTTAAATCAGACAGACTCCCATGAGGTGAATAGAGGTGGGTGGTCCAGTGAAGCCAACAGACCCTGGAGTAGAAATCACCAGTCAATGCGTATCTTCACTCATGACAGACGATGTCTAAGCTGTTTTGTGGTGGGTATGTGTGGCAGCCAGTGCACACAGGCGCCGGGTGCCAGGGTGATGGACAGGACGGCCCAAATCAGGAGCGTGCCCAGGACTCAAGTGTTTCTTTGGCCCCGCTTAGGAGAGGGCTCAGTGAAATGCAAAACAACAGACACAAAACAGGCGAGATCGTGCAGAACACATCCTTTGCCATTGATCAAATGTGTTCCTTAAATACATTTTGATAGACTATATTTCTGACCTGATGGTAAGTAGCTTAGGAACATCCAGCAAAAGAAGGTCCTCCCTGCCAAATGTCCTCATACATGACAATACCGTGAGGGGTGGTGAACAGTGAGAGAAGAATAACGTTCCACGCAGCTATTAGTCCTCGGGTTATAAACATTGGTTTGCAGTCAGCAAGCATTTAGGATTTGGAAGTTCCAGGATGTTGTATGAATGGGTGTCCACAGGAGACTAGGGTTTTCAGAGAGCTATAATTTTAAGTGAAATGTACAGAACTCACTACAAAGTAAATAGATTTTATCAAATATTAAATTTCAAAGGATCGAGTACACTATATGGAGATGTTATGACCAAAAATGAATTGGCAGCTAAGTTATGTCCTGCTTACCAGCATTTACAGAACCCTGTGGAATGTTTACTTACTATATCAAGTGCCTATCAAGTAACATTCATCTAAGGGTCAATAATTTGGAAGGAAACTACATAAGTCATTTATCTTAAAATTATTTGGGAAGAAGTTAGATTATAAATAAGAAATACATTCTTTCTTCCCTGATTTTCTGGTCTTCTGATTTCTAAAGTAGGAACTGTAAGGCATTTTTTTCAAGTATGCCTCCACTCCTGGCAATCTTTAATTCACGTCTGAAATTCTCACTCTTGTGACTCAACAAAAGTTATATGGCAATCAGGTAGATGGATTTTATTCTCACATACCTCATCTTCTTCAGTACTCCCTCCCTGCTGTTCGTGAAAGGTCATTTTAATCATGGTTATGTGTATGAAAGAAGGAAATGATTTGCAAGTGATTGAGACGCGGCGTCTACATTCAGCATTTCTTTTTCTTTCAAGATTCTGATTAGGGATTTGATGACCGTTCTGTACAGTGAATGAGAGCCAAGTAGTTGTAGCCACTGCTCACAGCTCCCTCTTCCAAGGTCACCGGGGTCTCCTTCCTCATTGACATTCATCTTCTGGTCATGTGGAAAGGTCAATGTTTCTAACTCATCATGTTCTTTTTCCCCCTGTGCGCCATTATGCATGTTCCCTCTGCCCCAGCCGATGGCCCCATGGCCCAGCCAAGGCTGACTCCACAATGATATGCACCCCACGTCTGTCCTACTCACCTCTGTCTGAATCACTAGCAGTTATCACTACGCCCAGCCTGCTGTGCTCAATAAACATTACTGAAATAATTAACTGACATATTGCTTTTTGTCCTACAAGCTCCATCATTAATGTCCCTTCCCCTTGAAAATCATTCCCAGTTACTCCTGCTGAGTTTCCCATTGTGTCCCATGTTCCCCTGTTGTAATACGTAATGCCTGTTTAGCCTAATTGTGAAATTGTTTGTCTTCCCTGTTAGAACTTAAGTCAAGTGAAGGCAGGATTCCTGGTAGCCTGCGGCTCACAGTTGACATTCAACAAAAGTTGGATGGATGGATGGATGGATGGATGACAGATAGATGGATGGATGGATGATAAGTGGGTGGATGGATGGACAGGGAGTTCAGAGGCAGAGGAGTGAGAAATCACAGAGGAAGAATGAAAACTAATGAGGCATGTCCCCATCTCCTTAGTGAGTAGAGCCCTAAGAATCTCAGTGCCTTCATACAACAAATTTCCAGGCTGCTGGAGAAAGCATGAAAGAGGGAGTAGAAGCAGAGATAATGTCATACACTGGCATTGCACATCCATCAACACAGTGAGTGAAATGCCACCGTGGAAATAAATGTAAAGGAGGAAACATGCTCACAGCTGCCCTGCAGGATTTCCGGGATGAGACCCGCAGGCCCATGTCAGCTGGCTGCCACTGCAAGATGGCCCAGGTGTGGCACCAAACAGACACGCCCCTTGGCCAGTCCTGAGGGACGCAGAATGGTGTGGCCTGGAGCTCACTCAGGGGAACTGTGCTCAGGAGGAACAAGAGTTCTGTCAAGTTCCTAAGACCATCCTGAAGAGAAGCACTTACGATGATGTGGACATTACAATGTGCTTGAGGGACCTTCCGGGACAAGAAAGGAGTGAGAGAAGGGGCAGTCCAGGCTCCTCTTCAATGACGCACTGTTCAGCTCCTAACTCTCCTCACTCCCACCCCCAGAACACAGGAAGAGATGGAGGCTCACTCATCCGTTGACAAGGGCCTGGCCGTGTGAGTCCCCTGTCCATGCACTCTGCCACCCACCTGGGACAGCCTGGATCCCTTGCAGAGACATGGGCGGCGAGAGAGAAGGCGTCAGGCATAAGCACAGCCTACCTCCTCCTAGTGCGGGGCCCTGACAACCTAGAGAGGAAGGTGAGTCAGGGCCTGGGATGTGGCTGCCCACCAGCCGAGGCCAGCAGCGCCCCCTGCTGCCTGTATTGAGCTGTACACACCCCAAGAGCACTGAGGAGAGAAATACAGCAGTGAATTGGGGACAAGATGTTCTGAGGCGGAGGTTGAAGTTATATGGAAAATGGAAAGGGAGGCAGAGAGGTGACCAGGGAAGGTCATGCAAGGTCATGTGGGAGAGGTAAGGGGACTCAGCAGGTGGGCGTCCCTGGTCCAAAGAGATAGATCCTTTGTCCCCAGCCACCAGAGTGTTCTCAGGGTTTAGTGAAAGTTTAGCCACGGTTGGAGAGGATGGGATTGATGAGAACAAAGTTGTGAGTTTGGGTTGAGGGGTTGTGGTAAGCAGAATGGCCAAGGGGATCCCCAAGATGCCCCCGCTTCAGGTGAATAAGCCCTACATAAACCCCTCTCTTAACTGTGGGCAGGACCCGTGATTATAATGGGATATCACTTCCACGATTGTATTTTTATGTCAAAAGAGATTTTGCAGATAGAACTCAGTGCCCTACTCAGCTGACTTTGAATTAATCTAAAGGAAGATTATCCCGGGTGGGCCTGACCTAATCAGGAGAGTCCTTAAAGGAGACAAGAAGCTGGGAAGAGACAATCGGCTGGGTTGTGAGAGGCAGGCCACCTGGCAGGGGCCTAATCTAGAAGCTGCGAGCAGTCCCCGCCAACAGCCTGCTAGAAAAGGGAACCTCTGTCCTACAACTGCAAGGAGAAGAATTCTGCCCACAACTGCAGGAGCTTGGAAGAGGACCCTGAGCCTTGGGTGAGACCACAGCTCTGGCTAACACCTTGATTCAAGGTGGTCTCACTTGGTGAGAGACGCTGAGCAGAGGACCCAGCCAACCCACACCTGGACTCCTGACCCACGGGAACTGAGGTGATAAATGTGTGTTGTTTTAAACTTTGACACTGGTGGCAATTTGTTGTATAGCTATAGAATACTAATACAGAAATGTAGGGTCTGACTTCAAAGGGAAGGGGTGACTTCTTCATCGGGGCCAGGCTCACAGGACCACAGAGCCAGCACCTCCCGGCAGGCTGTGAGCCTCTGGGAGCCGCCAGCCCCACATGGGCCTGGCCTCGCCTCAAACCATCCCTGTACCGCATGCTTTGGCCCATGTTGATTTTAACCTCAATTTCTTGTCTCCTTTTTAACAAATGCGTTTATAACTATATTTCAGTAAGCTTCTTCCTAAGTGAATTTACAAAAAGATGTGGCTATGAATTTGGGGTGGGTTTGGTTTGGTTTTGCTTTATTTTGAAGGGTACGATACTCTCAGTATAGAGCACTGTTGTAAAATACACAAAAGAAAATGATCATGATTTTCAAAATCAGGCTTCCCATGATTATTTGAACTCGTGGAAGAATAGAAGCACAGATAATGCCATCCACTGGCCACTGCAATGTTGCAATATTCCATTGCACGCTCATTCAAACCCTATTTATTAAGCATCCAGATGTCCCAGTGACTGCTGGCAGAGCTGGAGATGAGGTGATGAAATGGACCAATTCAGTGCCCACTCTCTCACGAGCTTAGTAAGAGGAATTAGATGGAAACGTATAAATTAAATAATTTCAGATGAGCAATGCCATGAAAAAGATAAACAAGATGTATTCATTTCCTAGGGCTGTTGGTAACAAATTGCCACAAATGTAGTGCCTTGAAACAACATGAACGTATTCTCTCACAGTTCTGCAGGGCAGAAGTCTAAAATCAGGGTGTCGGCAGGGCTGGTTCCTTCCAGAGGCTCTGGGGAGAATCCGTTTCCTTGCCTTTTTCAGCTTCCAGAGCCCACCTGTCTTCCTGGGCTGTGGCCCCTTCATTGCAGCACCCGAACACCTATTTCAATCACCTCCTCGTCACCCCTTGCTGAGGGACAGATCCTTATGGGGACGGCTAACACCTGACAAAGGACACAGGAAATCAACAGCAGGTTATTCACATATGCTCACAGCCCAGGGGAGGGGACACTGCATGCCACGCGGGCCACACAGGTGTCACATTAAGGACAGGGTGAACAAGCAGGGCTGTGGGAGGCAGGTTTTATGGTGATCGAGAGGGTGGGGTGACACTTGGTTGTCACAGGAGGCTTGTTTGAGTACTTCCAGGAGCTGGGAGGGAACTGAACTCCATTACTCAGGATATGCAGGAATGAGCATGGTCCCCTTGTAAGGGAGGGCCACCTGGCTAGAGGGACCTCATCCACAGGAGCTGAGTGGGGAGGGGAACCTGTGGTTAGGGCATTCGAGGCCCCCCAATTCCCTTGGAGGTCAAGGCAGCACATAATATGGGGTCTTATTTTATATCTTACTCTGCATTGTCACATCTACTACTGGAGCGGTAGAGACAACGCGTTTTTGACTCCAGAGCTGTTGCTCTAACCACCATACCACACAGCCTCTCTTGCACTGTAGGTTGTGGCAGCCAGTGTGCAAAGATGGCCCCAAGGAGCCATACCTGCCAGCATTCATATCCTGGCAAAGTCTGCTCCCGCACTGAGTCTGGGTTGGCCCGAAGACTGGATTTAATCAATGGAACATGGTTGAAGTGACACTGCACCTACTCTGGGCCTAAGAAGGCCTGGCAGCTTCTGCTGCTGTCCTCTTGGCAGCCAGCTGCTCTGGAAACAGTCCTACTACCTCCTGTGGACAGAGACCATGCAGAGAGGCCTTAGAAGATGAGACCTCTCTGTGGAGAGAAAGGAGGCCCACCAAGATACCAGCCATGTGACCAAAGAAGCCATCGTGGAATGTTCTAGCAAAATAGAGCTTCCAGAGACTGTAGCCCCAGCCAACTTCACAGAGCAGAAGAACTGCCAGCTGAAGCCAGTCAACCCACAGCGTGGTGGAAGAGAATACAATGGTGGTTGTTCTAAGCCACTAAGTTTCGGGGTGATTTGCTACTCCAATGGATAATTAAGAGTTCAGTTGAAATCTTCTCCCAACTAATTTTGTACCATTAGCAAAGCATAAACCCTTTAGATTAGTGCCATAGTCAAGAAAATTACCTAAATCTATGTGTGAGAAGAACACTTGGGTGAATACATTCGTGTATCATTAAAGAGGGTGAAGAAAGACCTCTACTTGCATTGCATCTTCTGTCATTTATATTCACTTCCATGGATGTTCTTAGAAAGCTGTCCAATGGCTGCTTCCTCGCCCTTTGCGTATTTCCCATGTTTTAAAAAACATTTTCTTTCATAACACTGGATTATTTTGGAGCCTTCCAAGAGAGTTACCTCATAGGTGTTCTTCCTGAAACACCAAAAGCATGAGTTGAACAGGTTGGCTAACCTAAACCCGAGGTAAGTGTTTGGCTCCTCGAATGACTCTAAAGAAAGATGGTGGATAATTCCAAGTGGTGGTGTCGTTATGCAGTCTCTGTTCTAAAAAGAAAAACAAACAAACAAAAAACAAACAACAACAAAAAAACATTCTAAAAGCTGAAGGAGGTGTTTTTAAATTTTTTTCAGATGCATGCCAACGCTGTGAAGTCGCTGGCCCTCCCACCTGGCCCTCCCACCTCTCACGTGGTTTGTGATGCAGTGGCGTTTTAAGGCAAAGGCATTGTATTAAGCCACATATCGCCTCTCAGAGTCTCCTCATCGTCACTGATTTTGGTCTTCTCCGGGGCAAGAGGAATCCTGGGAGACCCCTTCTCTCGGCCATCATTTAGTCCCCCAAGAAAGATATTTGAGGCTGACACGCAGATGTGTGTTTATTTCTGTCACCATTACAGATGTGTCTTTCTTCTTTCGGAAAGAAGTTTGGAAACGCTTACGTGGGCCCACACTCTCCCACCCAGCCCTCTCCCAGGAACTCCAGAATTGCGTATTCAGCTGGGCACATCGATTTCCCCTCCACATTTCCAGATCTCAGTGACCGGGGAACCCTGTCCACCCAGTGACTCCAGCTAGGGCCATGGAAGGGTCCTCTGTCCCCCACTTAATTCACTTCTCAAGTCCTGGTCATTCTCCCTTCTGTCGTTAGGACAGGCCTCTCTGCTGGAAGCCGAGAGCCACTTTATTCCTCCAGGCCTTCATCCTTTCTCACTGTATTTGAGCAAAGCCTCCCCTATCTGTTCCCCACACCACCGCCAGAGTGAGCTTTCTAACGTGTATGACTGACCGCCATGCTTCCCTTCAGCTTCGTGCGAAGTCCAAACTCAGTCTCCCAGCGTGTATCCACCTACCCTGGAATTCTCTCTCACCTCCCACAGAGACTGCAGGTACACAGGTATCTGCTGCCATGCTTCCCTCCTTCTGGGGCTGCAACGCCTGCAATGCCTTTCTCTGACTCTCCAGCTTCCAGTCATTCTCCAGATCCCTTTGCAAGCATCATGTCTTCTGAGAAAACTTGCCTGACACCCACCTGTCCCACCACACAGAGTTACGTGTCCCTGCTCCGGGTTCCTGCAAAGCCACCGTGTCCCCAGCACAACGCTCACCACCCTGAACTGGACTGCAGTGCTCGGCTTCCCTTCCAACCCCCAACCCATTTGCCAATTCTTGCAATTTATTTGTCTCTGATTTCTCGGCCACCGGCAGAGTGCTTACCATGAAATAGTCACTCAATCAGTATTTGTTAGATGAAATTCTTACAACCCAACTGGATTCTTCTTTCTTTAACTCTGCATGGACGCAGATCACCCCAAACATTGGCAAGCAGGCCACGTCTGTGTGGACAATGGAACCTAAGGCAAAGCAGATGACACAAAAATATTTCATAGGGGCTGTTTTCTCAGTGGAGGCTACATGCTCTAACATGGAAATCCAGGCCTGGATTTCCTCAGGTGCTTCCAGGAGAGGCTGGTTTTCATCTCTGTGCCCCCTGGCTGTGCTCATTTGTGATGGGGTGGTGGGGGAGGGAGTTCACCTCTGGGGCTTACAGAGGTTCGGGGTTATTATGGAGCTCACTGTTCTGGAGCGCAGAGTGTAGCTGAGCTGTATGTGGACTGGAGAGTAGTAGTTGCCATCTCTGGCCTGCAGAAGTCATGAACATGCCAACCGCAGACCGGCGGCTGGGATGGTAGTTCAGGGTTCTCGTGTCTGGGCTTGTTCCTGGGCACTGGCTTGGGGCCCACATACTTAGAGCTTTCTTCTGTCTGCCAACAATTACACGAGCTCTGCTTGCTCTCTAATATTCCCATATGCTCACTGACCATGCCACTTGGACTCAGAGACTATAAACCTTCTCATCTACCTCCATCCAGCTTCAGAGTCCTGAATCCTATTTGTGGGCCCTAAAACCAATAGGATTGCCTCATCCTCTTTCTCAGACAATTGAGTATCTACCTCAGAACAATACCAAGATGTGGGATGAGCATGTCCTCCCAGACCACTGGGTGCTTGTCCTCATTTCCTGCTGGAAACCCTTGTCCTCAAGTTCCACCTGGGGAGGATGGTCCTCCAAGCCCAGTTCTAGAAGAGCTCCCGTAGTCCAGGCGGCCTGGCCCTCCCTTTGCTGGTCGCTGGCTGCTCCAAGTCTGGGCCAGTCCAGGAGCTGCTGTGTCTTGAGCTCTCACAAACGCCCTCCCAGATTCAGGTTCCCCCATTTTTCTTTCCTCATCCCCACCTCCATCTTTATCTGAAATCTACTCTGTGCTGCAATGGAACGACCTGAGAAACAAAATATTTTTTTATTTCGGAGCCACAGAAATCTGCAAATAGTTCAAGAAAGTGTCACCAGGTCTTGAGGAACTGAACTGAAAATCCGGATACCTGGGATCCCTCCCAGACTGACTAAAGGAGAACCACTGGGCATTGTGAAAACTCCCCCAGGATGAGCCAAAGGTGAAAACGGCTGGCAGGAGGCAGAACGTGAAGGGATCTTTGGTGTGTTACTAGGGAGTCTGGAATGAAGCCTTTGAGCAAATAGTGGTGGGGGGAGGAGGGTCTTTGAAACATTGTAGGGAGAAGGATAGTAAGATTTGGGGTTCTGAAAGATCCTCCGGTGGCTTGTGAAGGGTGGATGAGAGAGGAGTAAGGCCAGGAGACCAGGTAGGAGGTTGTTGGGGGATCCAGGTGAGGGCCCTCTAGGCCTGGTCTGGGGTTGGGGCTGCAGGACTAAGAAGAAGCGAAGGAGATTAAGAAGGATTAAAGAGGGCCTTCGACCTCGTCACTTTCGCTCAAGGTCATCCTTTTCTACTTCTCTCTGATCTTAGGTGTGGGGACAGAATCCCAAAGAACAGTTTCCAGGCTCTCGGCCTCACATGGAAAGGCGCTGGCTCGGGTAGTAGATGGCCATTAGCTGTGACTGGTTGGCCATCAGCTGTAACCAGTTAGCCAATTAGCCACTGATAGAACTGCCGTGGCTGCACTGGTTGTTTGGTTGGTTGGTTGGTAGGTAGAAAAGTGGACAGCGGATTGCAGATCGTGTGGATCCTACTTCCTGGGTGTGTGTCTCGCCCGGCCACCAGAGAGACTGGGGTGCAGGAAGACCCCTTGCTGGGGTACTGGCGGATGTTTGCTTCCTGTGTCTCCAACCCAGCTGCCAGCGAGACTATAGTGGTATGACTGCCCTATCTACGGCTCCGGGGGTGTTCCTTTTTGGCTTCACCATACCCTGCATTCTTATGTGGGGAGCGGGACCAGAGACCCCGCCTGACATCCCGCATGACATTAGGTTTCGGCGATCTTTAAGTCATTTTTCAGAAGAACGGGCATTAGTGTTCACACCAAATAGTGAGAGGCAAACATCTCCTCATGAAGGGGCAGAAGCATCCAGATTCAACATATAAGAGCCCCCTTCTAGACTTGGACTTTGAAAGGCACTCCAAACTTCACATGTTCAGAAGATAAATTTCTTGATTTCCATCCCCCCTCTAGTCTCCTCACCTGTTATTGGCACAGACTCCCACAGATGCTCATGTCAACCCTAGCTGACCAACTTGACTTCTCTTCACCTCCTGGGCTCTGCCACATTAATCAGAGCCATTTAGCAACTTCTGACAGCTGCGCCTCAAAACATTTCTCAGGGCCGGCCCAGTGGCTCAGGCGGTTAGAGCTCCGTGCTCCAAACTCTGAAGGCTGCCGGTTTGATTCCCACATAGGCCAGTGGGCTCTCAACCACACGGTTGCCGTTTCAACTCCTGAGTCCAGCAAGGGATGGTGGGCTCCGCCCCCGCAACATGGCACCTTGAGCTGAGCTGCCTCCCAGATGGCTCAGTTGGTTGGAGCACGGGCTCTCAACCACAAGGTTGCCAGTACAATTCCTCGAGTCCTGCAAGGGATGGTGGGCAGCACCCTCTACAACTAAGATTGAACACGGCACCTTGAGCTTAGCTGCCGCTGAGCTCCCGGATGGCTCAGTTGGTTGGAGCGCATCCTCTCAACCACAAGGTTGCCTGTTCGATTCCTCGACTCCCGCAAGGGATGGTGGGCTGTGCCCCCTGCAACTAGAAAACAGTAACTGGACCTGGAGCTAAGCTGCGCCCTCCACAACTAAGACTGAAAGGACAACAACTTGAAGCTGAATGGCACCCTCCACAACAAAGATTGAAAGGACAACAACTTGACTTGGAAAAAAGGCCTGGAAGTACACACTGTTCCCCAATAAAGTCCTGTTCCCCTTCCCAATAAAAAAATCTTTAAAAAAAAAAAAAAAAAGAAAGTAACAGAGAAGTTAAAAATGGGAAGCTAAAAAAAAAAAAGTTTCTCAGATCTGTTTGTTTCTCTGTCTTCCCTCTGCAACCAGCCTAGTTCAAGCCCGTCACATCACACATGGACCGTGTGAGGACTGGATCCATGCTGCAGAGAGAATGAATGAGCAGCTGGTTTGGTTTCTCCTTGACCTCCAAGATTTGACTGTTCCCAGTGGTTCTGAAGAGCATTGTCAGCAGATGTAATTTATCTTCCAGGAGACTTTGAGATTATATTTCATGAAAGATGTGATGTTAACAAGGGGCTGGTGAAATGCAAAGGTCATTAGTCTTTGAGTTAGAACTCCTCTTGATTAAAGAAAAGCCAGTGGTTTCCATATTGCAAAGGATCTATGGGTCCTTTCATCCTCTGCAACATGGAGGCCAAGCATTGATCGCAAAGTACTTGCCAATTCTGCTAAACCGTTCCATGTTCTCATAGGTGTACGTGTGTGTGTGTGTGTGTGTGTGTATGTGTACACAAATACATATATATATTTTCAAAACTAGAAAAAGAATAGAGAATATCATGTTTACCCATGTAGCTGAACCCAATTTTATCACAACTTCACATTTTGCAATATGTGCTCCAGATATTATATATAGATATATGTGCGTGTATATAAAATACTGTATGTAGAAGTGAGAACCTCTATCCACTGCTCTCGATTCTATTTACCTTCCTCCCTCTGCAGAGGTAACTGTTATCATGAATTTATTATTTACAGTCTTGTGTGTGTCTTTGTACTTAGACTACATTTTATTAGTCTGTAAGCAAGATACGGTTTGTTTTACTGATGGGAAATTTTAAAAATTAGTATTGTCACACGGGGTCATGCGGGGTCTCAGCTCCCACTCCCCACACAAGAACACAGGATATGGTGAGGCCAAAAAGGAACACCCATGGAGCCATAGGTAGGGGAGTCACACCACTATAGTCTCACCGGAGGCTGGATTCACACGACACGCGACCTGCTGTCCGCTTTTCTGCCAACTGACCGACTCCCCTTGCTAACTGCAATCCGCTCTTGCTAGCTCAGCCCCCATCTTCTTGCTAGCCCCCACTTTGCTGCTAGCGTAGCCATGGCAGTTATATTAGTGGCCAATGGCTTACTGGTTACAGCTGACGGCCAACTAGCCACAGCTGATGGCCATCCAATCACAGTTGACGGCCATTTACTACCTGAGCCAGCACCTTTTAGCGTGAGGCCAAGAGCCTGGAAACTGTATCCCTGGCTCTGTCCCCACAAGTATATTTTAGGTATTTGGTAAATTGCTTTTTAAAATTCAACATAGTTTTTTATATTTACCCGTGTGGGTAAATTCTGATTCATTCTTCATGCAGTCTCGTCATCCTTCCTCATTGAGTTTTATTGAGTTGTACAGAAAAGCACACAAATAATGAGTGTCAGCTCAACTAATTTTCATAAAGTGAACATATCCAGGTAAGCACCAACTAGGTCAAGAAACAGAACACTTATTCTAGAAGCGCCTCCCATGACATCATCTGGTAACTATCTGCTCCATTTCTCCAAATGAAACACTTTTCTAACTTCTCACCATAGTTGCCAGTTTAAAAACTCTGTATGGAAGGAATCATAGAGTTTGTAGACTTGTTTCTGGTTTCTTTTGCTCAACTTTATATTGAAGACACTAATCGATGTTATTATTGTGTGTGTATAGCAGCAGTTTGTTCATTTAAAAAATTTTTAATAGACTTTATTGTTCAGAAAAGTTTTCGATTTTCAGGAAAATTGAGAAAATAGCGCAGAGTTCCCTTATACTTCACCTTCAGCTTCCCCTATTATTACCATATTATATTAGTATGGTACATTTGTCACAATTAATGAACAATATTGGTACTTTATTAACAAAAATTCACAATTTATTTTGATTTTCTTAGTCTTTACCTAATGTCCTGTTTTTCTCTTCCAGGATCCCACATTACATTTAGTTGTCATGTCTATTTAGACTTCTCATGGCTGAGGCAGCTTCTCAGATGTTCCCATTTTTGATGCCCTTGAGAGTTTTGAGGAAGACTGGTGAGGTATCTTGTAGGACACCCCACTGATGTTTTTCTCATGATAAGACTGGGATTATTGGTTGTTGGGAGGAAGACCACAGAAGTGAAGTGTTATTTTCATCACATCATAGCATGTGTACATACTATCATAAGTCATGTCTGCTCTGCTTTCTTTTGGTTAATGTTAGCATAGTATATCTTTCTCCATTCCGTTACTTTTAATTAATATCTATCTTTATATTTAAAATGAATTTCTTGTAGACAATATATAGTTGTGTCTTGATTTTTGATCCACTTTGACAATCTCTACCTTCTTTAAAATTTTTTATTGGGGAATATTAGGGAACAGTGTGTTTTTCCAGGACCCATCAGCTCGTCATGTCATTGTTTTCACTCTAGTTGTGGAGGGCACAGCCCACTGGCCCATGTGGGAATCGAACCGGTGATGTTGGTGTTATGAGCACTGCGCTCTAACCAACTGAGCCAACTGGCTGCCCGGACAAGCTCTATCTTTTAATTGGTGTGTTTAGGTCATTGGCATTTAAAGTGATTCTTGATGCAGTTGGATTACTAGCTACCATATTTTTTACTGTTTGCTATTCATTGCCCTTGTTTTTTGTCCTATTTTTGTCTTCCACTCTTTTTCTACATTCGTGGTTTTCACTGGGTATTTTATGACTCCATTTTCCCCCTTTCTTAGTATCTGAGTTACACTTTTTTGTTTTTTAGTGGTTTCCCTAGAGTTTGCAATACACATTTACAACTAATCCAAGTCCACTTTGAAGTAACGCTGTATCACTTCATGAGTAGCGCAAGTATCTTATAATAACAAAATATTCCTAATTCTTCCTTCCATCCGTTATATCATAATTGCTATTCATTTCACCTATACGTAAGCTATAATCATCTACTACATGGTTGCTATAATTATTTTAAATAAACTGTTATCTGTTATCTCTATTAAGAATAATAAAAATGTTTTATTTTACCTTCACTCACCCAGACTCCAATACCCTTCCTCTCTTTATGCAGATCTGAGTTTCTGACCTATATCATTTTCCATCTCTCTGAAAAACTTCCTTGAACATTTTTTGCAAGGCAGGCCTACTGGAGGAAAATGCCCTCAATTTTTGTGTGTCTGAGAAGGTCTTTACTTTTCCTTTACTTTTGAAGGATAATTTTGCAAAATACAAAATTCTAAGTTGATAATTTTTCTTTTTTTCTCTCCACGCTTTAGGTATGTCAATCCACTCTCTTGTGTGGTTTCTAAGAAGTAAGATGTAATTCTTATTTTTGCTCCTCTGTAGGTAAGGTCCACCACATTCCCTGGCTTCTAGAAGATTTTTTCTTTATCTTTGACTTTCTGCAGTTGGAATATGATATACCTCGGTGTATTTTTTTTTTTTTTTTTTTTTTTTTTGGCATTTACCCTGTTTGGTGTTCTCTGAGCTTCCTGGATCTTTGGTTCGGTGTCTGACATTAGTATGGGGAACTCTCAGTCATTGTTGTTTCAAATATTTCCTCCATTTCTTTCTTTCTTCTCCTTCTGGTATTCCCATTATGCATCTGTTATGCCTTTTGTCATTGTCGCACAGTTCTTGGATATTTTGTGTTGGTATTTAAAGTCTTTTTCCCTTTTGCCTTTAAGCTTTGCAAGTTTCTATTGATATATTCCCAAGCTCAGCAGTTCTTTCTTCAGTCATGCCCAATCTACTAAGGAGCCCTTCAGTGGGGTTCTTTATTTCTATTACAGCATTCTTGATCTCTGGACTTTTTTAAATTATTTCTTAGAATTTTTATCTTTCTGCTTACATTATCCATCTTTTTTGGCATGTTGTCTACTTTTCCCATTAGAGCCCTTTGCATATTAACTAAAATTGTTTTAAATTCCTAGTCTAATAATTCCAACACGCATGCTATATCTGAATTTGGTTCTGATGCTTGCTCTGTCTCTTCAAACTATGGGGTTTTTTTGCTTTTTAGTATGACTTGTAATTGTGTGGTTTTTTTTGAAAGCTGGAGATAATGTACTGATAAAAAGGAACTTTGGTAAGTAGGCTTTCCCGTAGTGATGCGGTGATAAGATGTGGGGTGGGGTGGAAAACATTCTGTAGTCCTATGATTAGGTCTCAGTCTCTTAGTGAGCTTATGCCTCTGGACTATAAACTTCACTAATGCTTCTTAATCTTCCCTTCACCACCCATTCGTGGGACAGGATGGCTAGAGTGGATGTAATCGGGTATTTACCTTCCCCCAGGTAGGTTAGGCTTTGATAAAACCCCAGTAGACTTTGGTAAAACAGTTTCTCTAGAGGACAGACTTTGTTAGAATGCTCTGGAGTATTTCAAAATGGTTACTTTTCTCCTTCTTCTGCTGGAAGTACAAGGGAATTTTTCTCCAGTCTTCACTGTGAGAACCTGGTAGAGCTCCTGGAGGTAAAACTAACAAAATGCATGTGGTCCCTTCATGACTTACTGCCCCACACTGGAGTTTTTAACTTTCATGCAAGTCTACACTGAGTCTCCAGCGATTCGTTAATTACAGTTTAAGGTTTCCTACCCTGACACTGGTTCCCCTTTGGGGGTTCTATTTGTGAGTTTCCATTCCAGTAATTTGTCATTTTCTGTACCTGCCTGACTGCCTCTCCAGTTTTGAGGGCCGTGCTTTGCCCTGTGACTTCACTTTGTAAGCAATCTAAAAATTGTTGATTTTTTCAATTTATTCAGCTTTTTATTTGTAGTTAAGACCAAGTGGTGACTTCTAAGCTCCTTACACACTGGACCAGAAACTGGAAACCCAACACAACGTTTTCAAGGTTTGTCCATGTTGTAGATGTACGAGTATTTTATATCTTTTCAATGCTGAATAGTACTGCATAATAATATTCACATTCTACATTTTGTTTGTTCATTCAGTTGATGGACATTTGGGTTGTTTTCACTTTTTGCCTTATGAATAATGATGCTATGAATATTTGTATTCAAGTATTTGTGTAGACATATGTCTGCATTTCGTTTGAATATGTAGCCCCAAAGTGGAATTGCTGCCCCTTTTTATTTTAATTGTATTAAATGTGTTGAGGTTTGAGTCATGATTAATTATGATAATCATGAAAAGAACATGTATTTTTTACTTGAAAAGAACATGTATTCTGCAGTTTTGTGTTACTGTGTTGTATGTATTTTAATTAGATCAAGTCTACTAACCATGCTTCTTAAATCTGTATTTTTATTGATGAAGGTGGGTGGGGTGGTTTCGTTTGTTTAATCAGTTCCTGAAAGAACTGTGTTGAAATTCCACGCTTTATAGGTTTGTCTTTTTCTCTTTTTTGTTCTATAGTTCTTGCTTTATATATTGAGAATATATTAAATACATATATATCTAGAATTTTTATTTATCCTTGAAGAATTGAGCCTTTTATCATTACAAAATGCTCCCTCTTATCTCTAATAGGCTCTTAATCTATTTTGTCATGTACTAGTGTACTTATACCACCTTTATTTTGTTTTACGTTTGCTTGGCATATTGTTTTCTGTTCTTTTATCTTCAACATTTCTGTATCTTTATAATTAAAAGGTGTCTCTTGTAAAGCATATGCAGCAGATCTTGTGTTCTTATCCTATGTGATAATTTTTGTATTTTATCTTTTATATATTATGTAATTACTGATGTGTTTGGGTTTAAACCTATCATCTAAATAATTGTTTGTTATTTGTTTTATCTATGTTTTTTTACTTTCTATTCTTTTCTGGATTAATGAAGTATTTTTTAATCTCTTATTTCCCCATCCTGAATTTATTATTTATACCTTTTTTTACCTTTATTTATTGACACTACCAGAGATTACAACAAGCTCATTGAATTTTTAATATGTTTATTTTGCCTTCAATTTTAAAGAATATTTTTACTGAGTATAGAATCCTAACTTCACAGTTATTTTCTTTCAGTATTTGATGATGTCATTCCATTTTCTTTTGGATTCTATCATTCTTTTTGAGAAATATCTATCTTGTTGATGAATCTTTGAAGTTATGTATCTTTTCTTTTTTTTTTTTAAATTAAATTTATTGGGGTGACAATTGTTAGTAAAATTACATAGATTTCAGATGTACAATTCTGTATTACATCATCTATAAATCCCATTGTGTGTTCATCACCCAGAGTCAGTTCTCCTTCCATCACCATATATTCGGTCCCCCTTACCCTCATCTCCCACCCCCCACCCCCCGCCCCCCTTACCCTCTGGCAACCACTAAACTATTGTCTGTGTCTATGAGTTTCTGAAAACAACAAAAGAACAAGACAAACAAATGAGAAAAAGTTATGTATCTTTTCCTTTGTTCATTTTAAGATTTTTCTCTTTGTCTTTTTTTTTTTTTTTTTGCTCCATTTTTATTATGATGTGACTCCGTGTGACTTTCTTTGAAGTAATTCTGCCTGACATTTTTAATACTTCTTTAATCTGTGGCTTGATTTTTTAAAATCAGTTTTGGAAAATTCTCGGTCCCTGTGAGCTAGTAAATCCATCCACTGAATTGATACTTTTTATGGATTTTGCTGAAATTTATTTATGAATTAATTTTGGAAACTTGTTTTTTCCTAGGAAAAAATGTATTTTATCCAAATATCAAATTGTATTCCTTGAGTGGCTTTTCACTTAGCTGATCCTTTTATTTTTGTCTCCCTTTTTGTTATTTTCTGTTCTTAGTTTAAAATTTAATTTATTCTACTTTCTTTAATTTATCTTATAGTTATTCTTTTGCTTTTTGAGTTCAATTTATTTTTTATAAAAATTATAAAAAGAAAAATTATTTTTAAGAATTTATTTAATGCTGTAAATATACCTATAAGAACTACTTTATGAATCCAGAGGTTTTCATATATAGCACTTTCTGTGTCATTTAATATCTTCTTATTCTTGATGTTTTTTTCTTAAACCAATGAGTTTAGTAGACATGTATTTGGTTTTTGGTTTTCAGATATATGAATGTTTATGGACTACATATTTATTGTTGATTTATAAGTTTTAAAAAATCAAAAGCAGAATTTATTTTTCTATCAAATCCCTAATCTACATTCCAGCCAATGGATGAAGGGTTAATAAAGCCCCATGTAGACTCTTGATAAAAACAATGTAACTTTCTATAGGGAAAAAAGAAAATATCCTAGACGTTTTTGAGCAGATGAAAAAATGTTCTTATTTAATGGATCTGTCCTTTCTTCTTTTGTTTATTCAAACGTTCCCTTCCTGCTGTGACTTCTACACAGATGAGGCACCAATAGTAGTTTTGCAGCTGCACCAGCAATCCTATCTCGGTGTCACTCTGTGGTTTGATAACTGAGAACCATGATATGATTTACGTTTATAATGCCTCAAGAACAATTGAAAAGGTCTGGATTAAATTGTTCAAAGCTTTACTGAACATCTACTATTTACTGGGCACAGGCTAGACATTGGGGAGTAATTCTGCTGGTTCTGAGAAACATAAATGGTGCTTAAAGAGGAGTTACCTTCCTAAGTGGCAGGAGGATGTTTGCTGGGGGGTTAAGAGAACCAATTTCTTCTCTGTTTATACCACCTGGGGTAGGTATGAACTCAGGTCTTGGGAACAGATGCAATGCTCTCTCTTCTGACAGGTGCTGCCATGGAAGACCCGAGAACAGTTTCTAAACAGCTATGGAATTTGCTCCAAACTCCACACAGTGATGTGTCTCAAGCTCTGGGTCGTGTGGCCAATGCATGAAATCGTCACTGAAGTTCCCATGCAGACCACTCTGGTGTGCTCCAGGATATCAGGTACTATGCAGAAGAAGTACACAGGAAAACGGTCCTCCCCTCTCGGCCTTCCCAGGGAATCTCTCCAGCTGCTCACTCCAAGGTGGAACGAAGGAGACATTAGCTGTCACTTATGTGCCAACCACCGTGTTCATGTACTGAACCTGACTAGACAGTCTGGTCACTCCCACAGAGCAGAAGTTGGAGTTCCGGATTTTCCTGGTGGCCATGATGGCAAGGATTACAAAGGCATTCTGCTGATTAAATGTGACCTTTACTACCTTGATGCTCTCATCATCCACAAAGACTGAATGAAGAAACAGGAAGAAAACCAGTAAACCAGATGCCAGGAGAAGAGCAGGGTGGACAGGAGAACATACTGCTCTGCTCTCTGAGGGCGCAGTCTCTGATCACTGTGTGGGGTCAAGCCCACCTCCCCGTTTATTGTGCTGTTGTAATGTAGCCTGTCCTTTGACATGTGACACTGTAATGCTATCTCACCTGGTGAACTCCACATATGGGAAGTAAGCAATGACTTCTTCCTGCTCCTGCTCAGCCTGCAAATCCTCCCCATTGTCTTCTTTCTTTTCTTTGCAGAAAAGGGGAACAAGCAGAGTTAGAAGGTCGGGGCCCCATGGCTGTGATGTGCCACTTGTGTCGTGTCCTACCCGTTTGACCCTCAGAGATGCACACATCGATTTATAACTTAATTGCATTTTGCTCACAGAACCCAGTCTATATAAAACTAATGTTTAAAAATGTGTTGGGACTTAGTATATGGCCAATTTTTGACAATGTTCCATGGGCACTTGCAAGGAATGTATGTTCTCTGTTAGCTGGCTGTAGGGTTCTGTCTATATATTTACCCAATAAAGCTTTTTAATTCTGTTACTCAAGTATTCGTTATGCTTACTATTTTTTTGAAAGGGGGAGTCAATCATTTTTTGAGAGAACCGTGTTAAACTTCTCCCCCAAATCTAATTTCTCTTAAGGTACATACCCCAATTTCTTATAAATCTGCCAGTATTGTTTTATATTTTTTGAATCTGTGAATTTAGATACATACAAACCCATAATTTTAATATCTTCCTGGCAGATTGTTTCCTTTTATTAAATTGTGGTGACCTGTCTATCCTGTTATCACCTGAATTTTTACTTTTTCTTATGTTAATATTGCTGCCTTAGATTTCTGTGGTTTAGCCTTAGCTAAGTATGTTTTTCATTACTTAATTTTCAACTGTTTGATTTGGTTTTATTTTAGATCTGTATCCTGTAAGAAGCATATAATTAGATTTTATTGTTTTTCAATGTGGTAACCCCAATGTGTGTATATTTTGTTAAGGGTATTCTGATTATTGATATAGTTGGATCTATTTCTACCATGTTGTTTTTTCTTGCTTCTATTTAACAGCTTTTTTTCTTAAAGTATTTTCCCTCCTGTTTTCCATTGGCATGATAAAGTCAACTTATTCACTTTTATTTTAAAAGGAAATGTATTTTGTTGCTTTGTAACTTATAGATGTTTTCTATTCTTTTCATAATTACCTATACATCTTTAGCATCCTTAATGAACTGTACATTTAATAATTTTTCTACAAAGTTTCTAGTTATTCAATATTTCTGTCTTCTTCCTGACCACATCAAGGACCAAAGAAAACCTCAATTATCTATAGGATTTTCACCCATGTAATTGATATTACCCCTTTTAAGACCCCTAAATTAATCATTATTATTTTATTAATTTAATAGGTAGTCAAATTTATTAACATGCTTTATAAATTTCATTACCATTTTATCTTGAATGTCACACATTTCCTCCAGTCCTCTTTTCTTCTGACTAAAATACAACCATTAATAGTTTGTTTTAGCGAATGTGGATGTTCTTCATTTATAAAATTCTGAAAATTTCTCTATTTCTGTCTGATTTCAAAGAGTAGTTTAAGTGGATGTAATGGTCTAAGTCCACGTGATTAATGGAAAAAGTTCAGTCTTTTCAACAAATGGCACTGAAACAATTGAATGTTGCCATGAAAAAACATAATCCGCAACCTTCTTTTCACCCTTTATAAAAAAAATTCAACTCAAATTGGATCATACACTAAATATACAACCTAAAACTATAAAACTTATTTAAAAAAAAAAACATAGAAAAAATGTTTGTGATCTTGGATTAGACAAACTCTTAGCTAGGATTTAAATGCCTTATCATAAGCTAAATTTAATAAATTGGATTGCATAATCTGCTGCTTGAAAGACACCGTCAATAAAATGAAAAATAAACCCACGCTGGGAGAAAACATTTGCAAAATAGCTATCTGATAAAGACTTCTACCCAGAGATACAGATGGCCAATCAACATACGAAAAGATATCATCAATAGTCCTTTGGAAAATTTAAACTAAAACCACAACTGGATACCACCTACCAGAATGACTAAAAATTTAAACTAAAACAACAACTGGATACACACCTTCAGAATGACTAAAATTTTAAAACTGACCGTACCAAATGTTGCCAAGGGCAGGGAGCAACCAGAACTTTCATACACTGCTGGTAAGAATGTAAAATGGTACAGCCAATTGGAAACACTCTTTGGAAGTTTCTTACAAACATACAACTACTTCTCCTCAGTATTTATCCAAGAAAAAGGAAAACATAGATCCACACAGAGACCTGCAAGGGCATGTTTATAGCAACTTTATTTATAAGACCCCTAAAGTGGAAACAACCTTAATGTCTATCAACTAGTGATAGGTAAATTTTAGTACACCCATAATTAAACACTAATCAACATTATAAAGAAACAAACTACTGATACCCGAAACAACATGGATGAATCTCCAAATTATTATGCTAAGTCAAAGAAGCTAGACATAAAAGGCTACATACTGTATGATTCCATTATATGGCATTCTGGAAAAGATGGAACTGTGTAGGCAGAAATCAGATCAGTGGCCGCCAGCGGCCAGGGTTGGGAGAATGAGTTGCTACAAAGGGACATTTATATATATATATATTATACACACACATAATATATATAGTGTGTATCCACAAAGAGATCTGTTTTAAGGAATTGGCTCATGATTACGGAGGCTGGCAAGTCCAAAATCTGCAGAGTCTATGTCCCATTTTGAGTCTGCAGGCCAGCAGGCTGCTGTAAAACCAAGAAGAGCCCATGTCCCAGTTAGAAGATTGTCAGGCAGGAGAATTCTCTCTTACTCAGGGGAAAATCAGCCTTTGATTCAATTCAGTTTTTCAACTGATTGGGTGAGACTCACCCACATTGGGGAGAGCAATCTGCTTTACTAGTCTATAGATTTAAGTGTTAATCTCACCCAAAAACATCCTCACAGTAACACCCAGAATAATGTTCGAACAAATAACTGGTCACCATGTAGCCCAGTCATGTTGACACATAAAATTAACCATAATATCTTCATAATAATATTAACACTACTAGTATATTAATTACATCCACTGATTTTTTTGTTATTGTTATTATATTGTATCAAACCAACCTGGTATTCCTGGAGTAAACCTACCTTTATTATGATATAGTGTTTATTTTAGAATTACTGAATGTAGTTCGCAAATATTTTATCTAGTATCTTTGTATCTGTTTTCAGAACTATGTTGACTAGTGATTTTGCTTTTTTTGGTCCTGTCCTCATGTGTTTTGGTATTAGAGTGTTCTAGCTTCATAAAATGAGTCAAGGATTTCTGACTGTCCTTAATGTTATATTTTTTTCACATGTTTTAACATTTTGATTGTTAGGCGTATTTTTCAGTGGGTTTTTATTTTTGTCTTTTCACTTTTCTGCCCACCTGCCCACAACCTACCCAGCCAGCCCTTCCCTGACCAGCTTCCACCTGAACTTTGGGATTCCATTGTGGACCAGATTTTATAATGGCAGTTTGGGGTTTCTGTCCTGTAGTGACCTTGGGGACATCCATGCCATCAAAAGGCCAGTATGTGGCTAGGTTCAGTTTTTGACTGGAAGTTGGGTCTCCAACTCCACTTTTCCAGACTTTCATTCTTCTAAAATCTTGGTCTCCAGGCAATGGGAAGCCATGGTTTCTTTCTTTCCGGGTTTCCACTCCACGTCCTGACTGCAAGCAATGTGCTTAGTGCCAGTCGCCATCTGTGTGTTTGCATCTTGGGTTTACCCAGCAGGAGCCAAACTCCCTGCTGATTTTAGACAAAGAGCCCAGCAGATCAGAGGCTTCTAGCAGTTTTTCTTCTGCTTCTGTTGAGCCAGACATCACTTTTTAGAGTGCTATTTTTATCCCTTATCTGTCATGGCTCTGTGTTCATAGCTAGAGGATGGATCAGAGCATGAACTCACTGAGCTGTCTTGTCCCGAACTCTCTTTCCTATCTTTCTTATTCTCAATTCACTGCCTTGTTACACAGGGATTTAAAAGGGTATTTTACTTCATCACACTGACACAATGAATCAAATTGAGCAGATATTCTTACCACCCCAAGCGACAATTGAGCAAAACCAGAAACGAAGCGTTCAAGTGCCTCAGCTCAGGTTTCATGAATGAATCGTTACCTGCAGAGCCCGGATGCCCACAGGGGGCTCCAGAGTCTATCCCATTTTAGTTTTCAGGTCACTCTTCCCACCAAGAGAAATAGAAATCACCATGGTATTTGTTAAAGTCCCCTTGCCCAAATATTCAATGCTTATGATACCTTGGACATTTTGTGATTTCCCAAAGAACAGTACCAGAGGTGAAAAGGTCTGATCTGCTATCACAACAATGATTTTAATTTAGATGCTGTCATTCACACTTCCTCCTCCTACTTAGCTTTCTAGTCCAAATGTCTGTGCTCCAACATTCCATCAAGTTCAGCTCGACTCAATAAATGTTCACTGGGGTTGTCATGCTCAGACACCACTAGGTCTGGTCTACGGCTGGCCCAGAAAGGGGTGTCCTTCCAATCATGGGTAGATGAGTAACCAGTTATCCAATCAAGAAATAATCTATGAATTCCTTTGTACATGCCAGGCTTCTCACTGGTCAAAATAGAGGATGGAAAGGCAAATCAGTTCACAGAGCCTGTCCACTCCACGGGAAGAGCCAATGTGGTCATTGATTACTGATGTGTGAGGTGGAAAATAAAGCATGGAAAATGAACTACGTAAGGACAGATGAAGAGAGTTAGATTAGACCCAGCGATCAGCCTGGAAACTCTTGTTAGATTCCCGGCAAACACTGATACCTGCTGGCCTTTGGTAGGGGCTTCAGAAATGTAGAGAAGAATGATCCTGAGATCACTGGGGGGCAAAGGACCATGGTCAAATGTGATACCCTGGTGCTGTTAGAACCCTCACAGCAGTCCCCAACAGGGAGGGAAGATCACTTTTCCCAAAAAATCTTTGTGTGTGTTGGTAGGAAGGAGGTTGGCAAGAGAAGGGGATGGGCATTTTAGCTCTACTCTGCGAGGTGGGCAAATTTGGATATACTTTTGATTGTGTGCCCTACACCCTGCCCGTATAGAAACTCAGTAAATACTGAATTGAATTCACTAGTCATCAAAGAAGAAATTCACTTCTTAAGAAAAATGTCAAGGAAAGAGGTGGAAGTTCAGATTAGGACGTTAGTTCGAATAAGGATTCAGTCTGAAAATTAAGGTTGTCATCAAAATCTTTTCACTGTCTACACATTTTGCACTTAAGGGTATTTTGGAAATTGCTTTCCTAAAGATTTCTTTTGGATACATTTCCTCTCATCATCCTTTGAGTCATGCCAGACACTACCTCTGATTTCTTTACTTATTCATTCAATCCCTGTGGAGAACTGCAACAACCCACATTAATCCAAACCAACAGAACAAAGGCCCTGGTTGAGATAATACAGAAACCATGAAACTGGCGGTGGACAGTCATGTTTCTAAAAAGTGACCTTCGAGCACATTCCCAGAAAAGCTGCCTGCACTGGTTTTAAACTCAGGCTTGCCAATGTCCTTCCATTTCAGGGAATCCAGCCACAACAGTGCTTCTGTGTTATCAGGAATTGGAGCTACACCAAAATAGTATCGCACATGCAAGGAACTGAAGAGATGCTAATCTCATCCCTGCATCTCCTTGTTTCTGGCTGCCTAAAACACCCCGCATACTGTTACCTTTGTGATTTTAAATCCACAGCATTTAAAAGAATTATACATATGTCTGCGTGAACTGAATGACTTGGGTTTAAAAAACAACAACATAAGGGCACTGTTTATATTCAAATGTCAAACATTGTATGTGTAGATTTAGTGTTTTTTCTTAGCCACGAATAACATTCCAGACTGTAATTAATGTATCCATGTTCCTATCGGTGCAGCCTTATTCCAGAACAAAAAGGGGTGGAGAGAGCTGGGGGAGCAGGGGGAGGAGGGGAACCAAGGCTATTTCTTTGGGAAAAGCTTTCTTAATTGGATTTGTGCTCTTTTCATAACAAGGTGAAGGTTGTGTTATGTGTCAAATGCAAGGACAGCTGTGATGCCTGAATCTGTGAGTCCATACCCAGCTGCATTGTGTTTCTTGGGTGACTCGAGGGTACCAAGAACTAACGCAAACATCCCAAGACTGGTCAGAGGCAACTTAAATGACTATTTTAATAAACAGTCTTGCTGTCCACCAGTCGAGCAACGCTTGGTGGCATTTGATGAGCACAGTGCATAGCAGAGGCCCATAGAATTGATGCTATGTTTCATGGGAAAGATAGTCTTTGCCTTAACTCAACAATTCCTAACGTGGCCAACTAGGAATCACTTAGCACATGGGGGTGCCTAAATCTCCTGAATTGCAGATAAAATGTTGCTCATGGGTGCATTTGTTTGGTGGGGGGACACCATAGCTTTTCTCGCATTCCGAAGGAGAATCCTGAAAAAGTAAGAACTATCGGTCTAAAAAGATAAACAGAACAGACACATCTGACACAGCCAAAAAACACGTGCAAAACAACAAATTTTCAAGGACAAAACAATTCAGTGAGGCAATGAGCTCCTAGGTGTGCAAAGGGAAGGAACAGCCAGCTAAGGGGCTTTGTGGAAAGTGGGTCCTAAAAGGGAAGGGCCTAGTACAGAAGAGACAGACTTAATTTCTACAAGACCAGACAGGATGCTCAGTAAGTGGAACTAGTTCTGCGTCTTTGTCAGGGAGAGTGTGGAGTGGTGGGGCCTGTGAAAAACTCAAGTCTACACTTCTGTGAAAGGGGCTAATGCCATCCACTCCTGCCATTGTTGCTGCGCCAAAGGTAGGACAAAGTTTCAAGATCCGTTGACCTTTTTTTTTTTTTAATTAAAGTTTATTGGGGTGACAATTGTTAGTAAAGTTACATAGATTTCAGGCGTACAATTCTTACATCATCTACATATCACATTGTGTGTTCACCACCCAGAGTCAGTTCTCTTTCCATCACCATATATTTGAAGGATCTATTGACTTTTGAAGTGAAGTCAGAAATCTAGATGTTTAGTAGGAGAGCTCTCAGTGTATGAATCTTAAAAATGAATTCAAAGTTGAAGCAAACCAACAGACCCTAATCTTGGAGGCTCAGAGCTGGCCAGCGGGCCCTCATCGCTGACTCTTGCTGTAAGTTGGGATTTGAAAGAGTCCTGGGCCCGAGTTGGAAGTCAGTCATCAACCTGTGGTTTGTAAAACTGGAAACGGGTTAGTCCCCTTGGAGAAGGTTCTGGAGGGGGAAAAGGTGGACTCCAGGGAACTGAGTGCCTCTTCAGATGACCTGAAAGCCCAGAGGAGCAGAGCAGTGGGAAATGAGGCCTTGGAGCTGGCATGACCTG
Organism: Rhinolophus sinicus; assembly: GCF_057876585.1. Lineage (NCBI taxonomy): Eukaryota > Metazoa > Chordata > Mammalia > Chiroptera > Rhinolophidae > Rhinolophus > Rhinolophus sinicus. Next base: position 9,107,853 of record NC_142517.1, read on the forward strand.
TAGGCCCCCAGCAGGCTGGGGGCGATTTCTCTGGAACAGGAGAATGCCAGGAGACTGCAGCATTTGGGAAGATGCCTCTGTGTGCAGGATTCCCAGCCAAAGATGAGTCCTAGGAGGAAACTGAGACAGGCCTCTGTGACCAAGTGAATCAGATGGGGAGATGTTGGCTAAGGAAGGGAGACAGAAGAGATGAGGGCCCCAAATGGCCATCAGAGATGACATGGACATGTCAAGTCGTCTGTGTGGGATGGTGACGGAGCTGTGGACAACATCGGGGAGATGGGGCATGACACCCCAGGCGGGGCTCTCTTCCATCAGTCTGCACCTCATCACTTGTCACCAAGTGGCCTGGATGGGGACTTCTGTGGCCTCCCTCCTCTTTGTCCTTCTCGTGGGAAAGAAGTATTGTGATTTTAGCACACTACTGCACCCAGACTATGTTCTGCTGCTACTGTAAAAAGGGTGTTTGTCTTACAAGTGTTTCTCCCTGAGAAAGACAGTTGCTCATGGGGACAGAAGCCATGGGGTAAGGGGTCAAAAAGCAAGAAGGAAGGGGGCCAAAGGGCAGGGAATGTCCCTAGATGAATACAGGGGTATCTGGAAACTAACTGAATGGCAGCCAGAGGGGACAGCAAAGAAATATCCACATGACCACGGACTCCGCCAAGAGGACCTTGGGTGGGTTACACTGAGAATTGGTCCTTTCTGGTGACAGAGACTTTCTTTCTCCAGTCGTGTGTGAACACTATGAGGACATAAGTAGGACACCCGAGTTACGAGTTGAGATTTGGGATTTTCCCAGTGAAGATAAACTCACTGGAAGGAGCAGGGCCCATGATTGCCAACCCTTACCCAAGGGACAGTCCCTAGTGAAGGGACTAACGAAAATGGAGACAGTAGAGGAGTCAGAGAAAGAGAAAAAAGAGAGAAATGACCCATGGGCTTGTGCACTGTGGCTCTGTTGTTATAATTATTTAAGATCAACCATACCTGCGTGATGGGAAGAGGTGAGGATGAAAGAGGAGACCAAGAAGAACGAGGAAGAGAAAAGAAGAAACCGTTTCATCATTACAAAGAGAAAATGTGGACAACAGCATCATCACAATAAAATAATTCATCACGTGTGGGGTGGAGAGAACCAGGAAGAGAAATGGAACACCACCACTCACATAACACTTCGCCTTTTTGAAAATGCTCCCATACACGCTGTCTTCACAATACCTGGGTGACAGGTGGGCAGGCATTGTTTCACCCTGATGAGGAGACAGTGATCTCCACAGCTGGTGTGGGATTCTTCGTGCATGTTTACCTGGCCTAAGAGTTGTTACTAAAATGGCTCCACATCTTTATAAAACAAGTCATGAGGATGTAATACACAGCATGGGGAATGGAGTCAATAATATGATAATAACTATGTATGGTGACAGATGGTGACTAGACTTATTGTGGTGATCACTTTGTAAGGTATATGAATGTCAAATCATGTGGTACACTTGACACTAATATAACATTATATGTCAACTATGATTAAAAATAAATTTACGAAAAAGAATATTTACTAAAGCCACACCGAAAATTATTTCCTAAAGAAATTATAACATGTGGAGAAGGAAAATATAAGACAAGAATAACATAAATGATAGAAAGGAATAAATAAATTAAACTGTTGAAAGTTTTTTAAAAAGCAGGGGGTGGCTACACATACATTTGATAGAACAAACATTTTGCTTCAATCCATTATCCATTCTCCCTCCTGGTGGAATCTTTTGTGGAAAGGTGGGCAAACGATAGCACATTGATACAGCATGACCCTGAGAAGGGAGAATCCAGGGGATTTTCAGATGAACTTTATGTATTATTTTCCTGAATATTAAAGCACATAGAGTTATTGCAGAGAAAGGGGGGGGGGACAGAATAGTATAAATAAGAAAATAAATCTCACCACTAACAGACAATATGAAATCTGTGGTGTGTTTTCTTAGTCTTTTTAAATAATGCATAGAATCCTGTATGTATAATTTAGGGTCCTGTATTTTTCATTTAACATTATAATATAGGAAACCCTCATGTTGTGACAAATTATTTGCACACATTATCTTAATGATTGCATATAATAACCCACTGTACAGAATGACAGTCTATCACATGTACCGTAATTGAACTGTTTTTCTGGTTTGAGACACTTAGATTCTAGGTATGTAAGTAAAACTACAAAGAACTTTTCTATGCCTAAAGCTTTTCTATACTTCCGATCCTCTCCATAGAATGGGTTTCACACAATGCAATGGCACATCAAGGCTATGGACAATTTAGGACTTTCCAAAGTGGCTGCATGGGTTCCTACTAGCACCCATGGTGCAGGAGAAGGCCAGCTCCGCCTTTGCCGGTAGGGCAGAGTCCTAGAATGTCACATCCGATGGGCCCCTCCCTTTGAGGCCCAAGGAGAAGCGATGGGCCAGGGAAGACCATGGGGTCTGAGAAAATTTCTTGCTCTAGGTCGGGAACCTTCCTCTGCTCCCCTCCTGCAGACCACTAGCCTAGACCTTATTCCCAGCGCTTTCACTGAACTGTCATTTGGGAATTCCCTGTCTCACTGTTGCTTCCCAAGCCGGTGGGCAGGTGCTGTGGAATTTGCCCGAGGTCGCCTGGGCCATTGCGCAGTGTGCCCCTCATGGCCAGAAAGACTGTTCTCGCCACCCAAGGACTTTGGATGACAGGTGCAAAGCGTGGGTGGCTCCAGCGACTGACCTGCGTGCAGGGACCCCGCAAGTCTGGTCCTCAGCTTCAGCCCACGTCAGGGCCGACAGGCACTCAGTAGGTGCTCAATAAATGCCAAATAAGACAGTGACTGCAACTCGGGTGCAGGATGCAGCTAAAAGGAGTCTGCGGGGTTTTGAAAATATGGGAAGCTATCGTTTGAAGCTCTTTGCAGGGGTACCTGTCCCGGCGTTTGGCCCAGGGTGGGGCCCCCCATCGTCCTTCCCCTTAGCAGCAGCACCTTCTTGCCTGCGGACGCCGAACTCCCGCAGGAAGGTGGATCTGTCTGTCTGTCTAGAAGTTCTAATACGGATTTTCTGCCGGCCCTGAGCCTACCCGAAGTGATCCAAAGTGCTTGGCAGGATGCGGGGGGCTGTGAGGGGGCGGCGAGGCTGGCCTGGGGTCGCTGGGGACGCGCGGGGAGGGGCGGGGCGACCGCTTGCTGGGGAGGCCCCGCCCTCCCTGTTCGGCGTACTTGGCTGCAGAAGGCGCCGCCAGGGGCTCGGCTGTCGGTATCCTGCGCTCTCCAGGTGCGGATCCCGCTACCCACCCGGCTCTCTCGGCGCCCCAGACCCGGTAAGTCGAGGGCTTCTGCCTCCGGGCCCCTTGCCCGGCTCAAGGGTGCCCCAGTCAGGCGAACCTAAAGGGACTCCAGGGACCTGGTCTCAGCCCACCGGCGAGCACGGGGAGACCCCAGGCAGGAGTCGCGGCTACCCCTGTCGTGGGAGACTGGACAGATGGCTCAGCCTCAGGCCTCTTTCCCTCTGCCCTCTTCCCCTACTGGAGCTCATGCATAGAAACTCATCTCACCACCAGATAACTACAGCATTTCTCCGTTATTAGTGAATTACAGACGTTCTTGTAGAAAATTTGGAAAATACCTAAAAGCATCCAAAGAAAACAAAAACCTCCCCAAATGCCAGTCCCCACCTGGTTTCAAAGACCTCCAGCTCAGGCAGTACACACGGGCCTCAAAGAGAAGTTGTCGTTTTTGACCAGGAAGGTTCTGGGGCCTTGGCATCTTTCCGGGGAAAAGGCATGGGACACGGAGGACATTATTGATATCTAATCTTGATTATAGTGATTAGGGGAAATGTGCAACTTGCCAAAGAAAGTTGATCCAGTAGCAGCCGTGTGTATGTGCCCAATCCGTCACGTCTTGCATTGCCCCCCACCCCGATTTTTCAGACTGCTACATGTGAACTGACAGTATATTTTTGAGTCCACATTTAGGTAAGGAAGGAGCTCTCAGCTCCATTAATGAAGGGCCTTGTCAGTAACCACGGCTGTCATTTATAGTCACCGTGATGGGCAACTTGGCTGTGATCACGCTGTTGCTTTGATCCATGTGTGATGCCTGAGTGGCCAGAAAGCACCTTGACTCTGGTTTGTGGATTTCTAATGATGGGGCAGAAACCTGCTGTTTCTGTCTGTTTCATGCTCCTCATCAGTGGTGAGCTGAGGATGGGTCTGAGGAAGACATTCTGAGCTTCTAGAATATTCAGGTATGTTTTGCTTTTGATAGGCTGTTATCAAAGTAAATTGTTTTGAAAAGAAAGTACACTTTGAAGACATCAGAGAGACTCACTCCTGTCATCTCAAGTGTCTGCAGGCAGGGCTGGTGGGACAGTTTCTGGGTGGTTTGGGTGTTCTGGTAGGTGAATGGAACATTTATTCATTCATGCATTCATGCATGCCTGCGTCCTATGAATTTTTATTTTGCTCCGACCATAAACCAGACACTGTTCTGGACCTTGGGATATAAAGGAGAACAACACATGCAAAGATCGCCACCCGAAAAAGCTTACATTTCAGTGGGAAAGACAAACAACAAACAATGAACATAATAAATTTTAAAAACTGTATTATATTAGCAGGCGATAAGTAACTAGGGCAAAAGGAAAGCAAGACATAGGTTCCCGGGAGTGAGCGAGGAGAATGAAAATTATGCTATATTATTAGCAATTACTGACTGCCTTAAACCTTTTTAGGAATAAGCTGGATTGCAGATACATATATAATGATATTGATCGTATATTTTTAATATGCGAAATAAATAATACTAATAAAATAAATAATATAAAAATGGTTTACATTTTATTGTATAAAAATATGCTCTATAGGAAGAGGTTTTCATTTGGTTATCCCCCAGTTTCTCTCCAGAGTGTATTATACTTTATCATTTGCTCTCATGTCTACAGTGCAGTTGTCTTGAATCTAACACTTTGCATTCTCATTTACTCTGGCAAATCCGTGTTGAAACACTCTGGGTGCTGGAGTGGGGACAAGCTGAACTCCTGGAAGGAAATGCCCAGGCAAGTCAACCAATTATTACAATACAAGTAAGACAAGGTGCTATGAGGGGTCACAGAGGGTTGGGATCACTGGTGTGGGGTTCACACACAGGTTGTTATAGGAGTGGGCTTGCCAGTAGAATTTTGACAAGCAAATATGGTGGTCAGGCCTCTCTTGCAGAGACAGAGGAAAGCCTGGGGTTTGTTCCATACCTCACAAAACCCTGTGGTGTAGTCGGGGTAGATTCCATTATTTCCAGTTTTCAGATGAGAAACTGAGACTCCCAAATTAATTTGCTGAAAGTGAGAGTCTGTCTGGCCTCGTTCTACGTGACTTCAGCATTCCTCCAGAGTCTGGGAATCCTACTGTCAGTCAAAATGCTCGTCCTTTTTCTCATGTTGCGTTTGACTGGGTCCCTCTCAACACCTCACTGGTTCACATTTCCATCCTTCACACTCTGAAACCCCCTCTCTATCACCTATGGAGAGGTCTTGGAAGCTCCTGGTCCAATGAGCAGACTCACCCCATGCCCAGCAGGGTGGCAGCCCTTTTCATGTGGAGGACAGTCAGATGTGCCTCTGTGCAGGTTTCATCCCGATTCCTTGAGACCCTGACCACCTTAGTGACTCACTGCCTCTCAGGAGAGGTCAGGTGGGAAGACCAAGACCAAGCCAGCCAACTGCCCAAAGGCTTTGGGGACCCCTGTTGGCTCCTTTTCTGAAAGGAAGTAACTATATCTCCAGAATTTGGACACAGTGTTGTAATAATGACGCAGCTGACAAATTGCTTCTAAGGAAAATTGGCTCATTGGATTCTTGACTCAATATTGATTCTTGACTCAATAAAATTGTATTCATCCATATTAGGTTTATCCATAATTGTTTTTACCCTGATTCTGCTTCCTAAAACAAATAAGGCCTAATGATGATTTCAAGACCTGATGCTCTTTCGAGGAAATGCTAAGGAATGCTGTGAGGAATGATAGGAATGTTATCTGCCTAGATAAGGAAGCTAAGGTCCAGGGGATCGTGTGGTTTATCTAGGACTGAGCTGGAACTCAGATCCCTGAGCTCTGAATCTGACATCCCCCCTCTCCTACTCACCCCCAGAATCTGCCCCTCTCAGAAGAAAGCTTGGCCTGTCCAGTAATTGCTTAAGAAAGAATGAGAGGTGGCAATGCTGGGAAATCTGTTCTAAGAGCTTTTAGGCTGTTATCAGTGTGGAAGAAATGTAGAAGGCTGGTGTGTGCCAGGACAGTGTGACGTCACCCGCTGCCCCCTTCTCCTCTGGGGGCCTTACAGAAGCAAGGCCCAGGTCGGGGGAGGCCCAGCTGGTGTCCATTTACAGCTGTTAGCTCAGCTAGCAGCCCAGAGCCCTATATCCTGAGTGACTTCCAACAGCTCTGGGTCTAAGATTTAAAGAGAAAAAAAAAACATTGTGCTAAACTTGACTGGGGGCAGTGTCTGTGCCTCATGAAGAGTCTCAAACCCAGGCAGAAGCAGAAATTTCTAGACACTTCCCCCCCTTTCTGGGCCCTATAAGGCCAGTTTGAGAACGTTCAGCCAAAGTCTAAGCATCAAACTGGCTGTTTTTAGAGTAGGACCTCCCTGGTTCCTGCTGTGTCTGCTGCCCCAGCCCCCTATTCACTGTGCAAGGTACAAAAAACCTGTGGTGTCCAGGGGGAGAAGAACCTTTTTTGTCTCCAGGGGGAGAAGGGGTCTCCTATGGCATATTTAAATCAGAAGCCAGTCCCCGTTTGGGTAGACCCAGTTTTACAAGCAGCCGGTTCCTCAGTTCCGTTGAGCCTAAATAAGAATCCATTTCCTCTCTGCAAAGACCTGAGAACTCCATTTTCTGTGCTAATAAAATGTGAGTCCATGGCTAAATGATTCAATTTTAGATGTATTTTTGATAAGACATGACCTTGGGCTAGGCAGCGCTCCTCTGTGGAGCCCTGTGTTCTGTAGGTTGAAATCGTTGGATCAGTTGCTCTCCAAGTCCACTTAAGTCCAACAGTCTAAACCAGTGGCCACTAGGTAGCATTTTGTCCTTACAACAGAAGTGAACTTGGGGAATGGGACATAGGCCCCCAGCTGACATGCAGATGGGATATGTGCCGTTTACACCACGCTGACTTTTAGAGGACATTTCCAAACTCATTTTGAGACTCATTACACAAAAGCACCATGTGACCCAATATGTAGACCTGGTGGGGCACAGAGAGCATTTAGCAAAATCCATACAAGAAATTAAGCGTAAAGTAAGAAACGGATTATTCGTTAAAGTTGTGGACTTGTCATTTGAAAGGCAGTTAATTAACTTGACTTTTCTGGCCCAGCATAAAGCTCTAACAGGCTCGTCATAATTTAAGATGCCAGCATGAGTTAGGACGGGGCAGCTGAGGATATACTAAAGACTTGAGAATTTCTCATGAGATTACATCAGGGACGTGTAAACCCGAAAAAAGAAAATCTGAAAAGCAAACGAGATGGGACAATTATGCTATGAAATCATGTTTCTCTTCTTATAAAATTTTCCCCAGTATCCTGCAGCTTAAAAGACTGATTAGTCCATTTCCTAAAGTCCCACACCATAGCCTTGTCGTTCTCAGTCATGGCTACAAGTTAAGATCACCTGGGAAGCTTTGAAAAGTCCCAGTACCAGAGCAGAACACTGACCAAGGCCATCGCAGTCTTTGGAGGGGGGATCCAGGCATTGGTGTTTTTTTAAAGCTCCCAGGTGATTCTAGTAAGTCATGCATCTAAGAACTTGTTAGAAATGCAAATTCTCAAGCCCCACCCCAGACCTTCTGGATCAGAAACTCTGAGAGTGGAGGGAGGCAGTGATCTGCATTTTTACAAGGTGATTCTTAAGGGTGAGCAAGGCTGAGGATGGTTGGCCCGGTGGGTTTTCAAAGCAGATGTTTCTGGTTGCTTCCTCCAGCCACTGAGAAGTCCATCTGGTTTTAAGTAACAGATCTTCTCGGTCAACTCACCAATGTGAATTGATTGCAGAAGTTCCCCTTGAGGTGCTGTGGGTTCTAAACCAATTTACCTTTGGACGTTGCATGCCATAATTCTAGTCTCACGTGGTGCTGAAGCGATAAGGACACTCTAACGGTAATTGGCGGCAGGATTTCTTGCCAGTTGTGGTCATTCTGGGTTTTTGGAAGAAAATTAAATTATTCGCTCAAGGCCTGTTTTCTGGGGCAGGGTTCTATGTACTCATAAGTGGTTTCCAGTCATTTACAAAGAAAATATTGGCCATCACATTTGGAAAGGTCAGCTGTCCAGAGCCCCGTATCTTGAGTGATTTCTAGCAGACCATCAGCTCTGGATCTAAGGTTTTAAGAAAAAAAAAAAAAGTTACCAAGTGATTCCTATAGAATGGGGCAAAATGCTGGTTTTGTATAAGCGTCTGTTGCAGCTTAGCCTCTGACAGATCTCTGGGCACAGACTCAAAAGCCCCAGAGGTGTCAGGAAAGCCACAAACACGTGTATTTCTCATTCCCGACTGCTTCTCCACAACGTAAAGAGAGCCAGTGTGGTCAGCCAAAGGAGAGCCAAACCTCAAACCCCAAATCCCTGGCTGCTGTTCCTTAATGAGGTGGAAAAGCCAGCACCCTGACACTCGGGACACTCAGTAGGCACCACTGTGTACCTCTCACTATGTACCTGGTGAGTGATACAACAGCTGAAAATGGTGCTGTTTCTCCTTATTGGCCACAGGGAGAAACTTGGGACTGAGCTGGCCTGAGGAACCTGGCCAGGGTCGTGTGGCCGCTGCAGGGTCAGAATCCAAACCCGGCAGAAGGTGTCATTCTAACATCTTGAGTGCTCTCTGCTCCTCCCCGCAAAAGATGCCAGGCTGTGGTTCTGGGAGGGACACAGTTGTCCCTCCTCAAAAGGGACTTAGCTACAGCTGTGTAGGCAGCTCATGGCATCTGTTGATTAGATCAGTGGGCCATGAAGAATCAGACCCTGCCCGTCAAGAGGTATTAAGAAGTTCAAGGACAGCCCCTGTGTTGCTATGTGCCAGGCAGCCCCCTAGGAGGGCTGCAGGGACAGGGAAGGAGGACAGAGATGACAGCCATGCTGGAGTCCACAGGGGCATAGTGCCCTTCACGGCTGTGGTGTGTGTGGTGCTAACCCAGCCCCAGGCATCAGAGAGGCTTCAGGGAAGAGGTGAGAGCAGAGCTGAATTTTAAAGCATGGCGAGGCACCATTTAGGAGTTTCGTGAGCCAAGAAAGAGGGGCAGCCGTCTTTGGAGACGGGCAACGATGTGACGATGTATACGGGGTTCCTCAAGTGGCCAGCAGGGGTCTAGGCCAAGTGGCAACAGAGGACCAGGAGAGGAAGGCAGGGCCCCTCCTATTTAGGACTGAAATCCATGTTGAAAATGGGGTGCTTCACCCTAAAGGTGGGGAGGAGCCAAGGAAAGCCTTTGAGCTGGGCACTGACACGACAGGATTTGCAGTGAGGGTGACTCCAGTTTGGCTCACTGAGTCACCCAGCTCACTGCGGCATGGGGCAGGCTCTTCTAGGAAGGTCAGGTGTTGGGTTTGAGGAGCCTGGGGATGGCCAAAGGTAAATGAGTCCTTGGCAGGTCACTGGACATACTGTTCTGGTGCTCGGGGGGCACCTGGGGTCATGGCCATGTGCGTGAAGCTGAAGGAGCAGGTGCAGTGACCAGGGCGAGGGTGGATGGAGAAGAGACGAGGGCTGGCCGTAGAATTCTGGTGCAGCAGCATTTCAGAGATGGATGGAGGAAGCGTGCCCAGGGGAGGTGCCACGCGTCCTCGCCTGGCACTGGCTTCACTACAGGTTGGAAAATTAAGCCAGTTCTACAAAGAAGTAGCTCTAGGTCTAATCTGGAGGTTTCTGAGGCTGACATTTGTCCTGGGCAAGACAAGGTGTGACGTCACAGTCCCCATCCTAGCTGGGGAAGCCTGAGCACCGCCCCCCAGCAATGGAGATTGAAATTTCTCTTCCCACAGCAGTTCTGCTACAGAGTATGTTCCCAAACACACTTTTCACCCTAGTCCCAGCAGCCGCCCCAAAGGTGCTGTACTCAACTGCTTTGAAGGTCCTGAGAAACGAGTAAAACCACTTAAGTCTGATCGGCTCCTGGTGGCCCTTCCGTGTTGAGTTTGGAGTGTGGCCTCATCACCTGGTCCTGAGGATTTTGTTTCCCAGCAGGTACTGTGGGTAGAGGCCAGCATTTTCTCAAACAAAAATGAATAAAACCTGGCTTAGCTTATCGGTGATCCCAAGGCCACCTAGATGGGGGTTTCAGAGCACACGAACCCCCCGACAGAATGCCAGAGCTAACTTGGACAATTCCCAGGCCTGTTATACGGGACAGTGACATCCAGATTAAAATGGTAGGAAAACTGTCACCTTCTACTTGGCCCATGAGAGCCATGCAGGTGGGGGCGGGGGGCAAAGAGGAGGCACACAGAGCATAGGCTGGAACACTGGCCCCTGAGGGGTGCACTCGACGTGAAATCTCACAGAATCATCCCGGAGGCTGCCATGTGCTAGGGAGGGCTTTCCATCCAAACGATGCTCCCTGGTGGAACAGACCACCCATTGCACGTCACCTCCTAAGATGCCTGACAGCACCTCGGTCTGACCAGCAGTAGAAACCACCAGGCAGTCGCTGTATGAAATGGGTGATTTTCCTGGGTCCCTTGGAGGATAACGACGAGGCTGTTCCTCGCCCCATTGTTTAGGGAGTTAGTGGCACGTCAGTGTCCAGATGTGGGGGATGGGCAGAGAGAAGTGGGTGCGTATCACGGGCACCTTGCACAGTGGGGATTAAAGGCATGCAGTACACAGAGCAACACATGTGGGCCATAAAGTCACAGGGTTGAGGAGAAAAGGAAAGACAGAGGGAGATACATAACACGATGCCATTGACAAAATGTGTTAGTCTGCCATAACAAAATATCATAGACTGGGGGCTTAAACAACAGAAATATATTTTCTCTAAGTTTGGGAGGCTGGAAAGTCCAAGAAGAAGATTCCAGCAGGGTTTGATTTCTGGTGAGAGCTCTCTTTCTGGCTTGCAGACAGCCACCTTCCCAAGGTATCTTCACTTGGCAAAGAGCTAGATCTCTCTTCCGCCTCTTATAAGGCCACAGTCTTATTGGATTAGGGTCCCACATTTATGACCTCACTTAACCTTAATTGCGTCCTGAGGACCCTGCCTCCAGGTACAGTCACTTTTGGGGCAAGGACTTCAACGTATGAATGGAGGGTGGGGGACACAACTTGGTCCTTAGCATATAAATTAAAATGTACACGTACAACACAATGTCTATATGAGAGGAACTCCTTCTGGTGGTCACTTAAGGAGGTAAGTGATGGGAGTGTTGAATAGAAAGAAAAGGGAATCAATTTATCAATTGATCAAGAGAAGGTGTTATGCAGACCCAAGGTGGCACATACCGTGGACTGAGATTTAAAAAAATTGTGCGTGTGTGCGTGTGTGTGTGTGTGTGTGTGCATGCATAGGTGCGGGTTTTGACATACTCTGATTCCGGGTTGCACTTTTCTTTTAGAAAGTTTGCCTGGGAAGTTCGCTCTCCGGTAGTGGAACCTTGAAGTCCAGGATGATCCTGTCCAACACCACGGCCGTGACACCCTTTCTGCCCGAGCTGTGGCAGGGGACAGTTCCACAGGGCAGCAACACGTCTGGCCTGGCCCGCAGGTCCCCTGCTGACAGTGACGGGGAGCTGGAGGCTCTCTACATCCTCATGGTGCTCGGCTTCTTCGGTTTCTTCACTCTGGGCATCATGCTGAGTTACATCCGCTCCAAGAAGCTAGAGCACTCCCACGACCCCTTCAACGTGTACATAGAGTCCGACACCTGGCAGGAGAAGGACAAAGCGTACTTCCAGGCCCGGATTCTGGAGAGCTACAGGGCATGTTATGTCATTGAAAACCAGCTGGCTGTGGAACGACCCAACACACACCTTCCTGAGATGAAGCCTTCGTCGTGACCCCACAGCTGGTGAGACCTGGACAAAGCCTACTCGACAAGCTGATTTTTCTAATCCTTTGCCTCTTACACTCTTTATTGTATGGATACAATTGGAGGTTTTTGCTACTGTAAGGGGTGAGGGATGGATCAATAACATTATTTCTCTAAAATCACATTCCTTCTGTAATGGACTGTCAGCTGTTCAGCAAGATGTGTCCCTGCCTTGTTAATTTTAGCAGAAGCCCTGAGATCATGGCCTCTGAGAATAAGAGCTGTATTTCCCAGACTCCCTGCAGCTAGCGAGGCCACATGATGAAGTTCTGGCCAGTAGAAGTGGGAATGATGGGGGTAATTTCCAAGTGATCCTTGAAAAGGAAAGGATGTATCCTCCAGATCCCTTTCTCCTTTCCCAGTGGCTGGGGCATGGATGAGGTGATAAGCCAGCTTTGACTCTGGAACCCGACAGTACATTTATAGATGGCAGAGCAGTAAGAGTCTGGGTCCCGGGGCAATGCCACAGGACAGGGTCTCCCAACTTTCCTGGACACACACCAGCTCAGACTTTATAGGAAAGAAAAACTAACTCCAGTCTTCCTTAAGCCAGTGTTATTTTGGTTTCTGTTAAAGTAGCAGACTCAATATCCTAACTAATATACTTCCCTTATAGGACTGAAACCTAAGCCATTATATTTCCACGTTTGTCACAAGCCCTTTCTTGTTACAGGACAGTACTCATATCAATTCGACCCTCACTACGTGGCTCTGTTCTCCTCTTCCTTCCTGCCTCCCTCTTCTCCTGTGTGCCTACCTTTCATGAATCCCTACCGCCAAACACATATACAGACACACACACAGAAACACACACAGATACACACTCGCACCCACAGATGCACTTGTGCACACAGAGAGACGCACACACATGCTCACTTCCAACTCATGTATCCCAGTCTCAAAGGAACTCACTCCCTACAGAACTGAGACGCAGGAGAAAAAAATCCTGGTTTCAGAATGAAAGCTTCTCAGCTATCATGGCAGGAGGGAAGGGCCTCCCCATCGTTTCAAGAGCCTAGGAGAAGGAGTGGGTATAGACAAATGGAAATACATGGAACTGAGGTGGCAGGGCCTTTTGAGGTAATTGGTCTATTGTGATTGAATTGTGTCCCCCCAAAAGATTCATTCAATTCCTAACCCCTGGTGCCTATGACTGTGACCTAATTTGGAAATAGGATCTTTTCAGATGTCATTAAGTTAAGATGAGGTCATTGGGGTGGGCCCTAATCCAATATGACTGATGTTCTTAGAAGAAGAGGGAGATTTGGACACAGACATGTGGGGAGAACCTTTGTGGGAAGAACCACACAGACATGTGATGACAGAAGCAGAGATTGTAGTGATGTAGCCACAAGCCAATGATTAACGGCCACCACCAGAAGTTGGCAGAGGCAAGGAGGGATTCTCCCCTACAGCTTTCTGAGGAAGTACAACCCTGTGACACTTCGGCTTCAGACTTCTGGCCTCCAGTACTGTAAGACGATGAGTTTGTATGGTTTTAGGCCACCTTCTTTGGGATTCTTTGTTACAGCAGCCACAGGAAACTCATACACTGCCTCTCACCTCACCCCAGCGACAGCTGCTTTCCTCTCAGCCCTTCTTCTCCTCACAAGACAAGATTCCTTCACATATGAGAGATGGGGAAGGGGTTGGGGGTGGAGGAAGATGGTACCAGGAGGAGTTGCTCATGGCAGTAGAAGAAAGCCTCGTTAGCGTGACCTGACTTGAGGGTGTCACAGAGCATGAGCGCCCTTGGGTTTCAGCCTTCTCCAGCTATCATGGGCAGCGCTAGCTCTCTACGACGTCCTGAACGCTCGCCTGCTTGGGCATTCCTGAAGAGGGTGGAATATTTAAGTAAAATGCAGCTATTCAAAACCTGCACATAATATAAATTAAAAGTAACACATAGCATGTTGACCATCCTTAGATGGACAAACCGGGCCCAGCCCAACTCCAGTCCTTGTTTCATATAACAGACAGTGATTCCCTGGGTGTGCTTGGAGCAGGGTCTCAACATGTCTGGGGCAAAACCCCGACACAGATTACTATAGTCCTTGAGATGGGCGGTTCTTTTGGGTCATAGAGTCCTTTGAAAAGCTAATGAAAGCTAATGATCCCCCCACACACACACCCCAAAAATACACACACGCACAACATTTTGCCCACCATCTTGGCCATTCATGGGCCACTGGAAACCCACTTGACTGCTGTGTGATTTCCCTGCTTTTGTTTTCAATTAGCAATAATCGCGCCTCGGATAAACCTCATTGGCTACGATACTGCCACTGCGCAAAGCTATTTCCCTGCTTTTGACAGACACATATCACCCATATTGAAGGAAAGGCAGGCCGGGAGCTGGGGTGTGGAGAGGGAGCCAGAGCACATGTGACCACTATATGATTCATAGTGTCACCCTGACTTTGATGTTACAGACCCAGGACTGGCTCCTTATCACCATTTCACTCTCCCTCACTGAGATTCCTGCAGCTTTTCAGGCAGCGGGAGCTCCCTTATCCTGCCTGTCCTCGAGGGACCAGCCAGCCATGCAGCTCACTTCCCCACACCCCTCAAACTTCTTACAAGCTGCAAATTTTCAAATGCTTATTACATGTTTAAATTGTAGTTTAACACATATAAAGTGCTTGCTATGTCCAGGGGCTGTTCTGAGCTCTTTAAAAATAGAATCTCAATGTTTTGTATTCAATAGTGTCTGTATGTATTGGATAGGGCAGCATGCCTTTTGAAATATTAATAAGATCTTCTTTGAAAACATAACGTCTTTTATCATGATCTGTGGTGTGTGTTCTCTGAATATCACTATACTTTTAGAAAGTGGATGTGGGTTCTTGGGGGCTCTGATGAGGCAGCCCCAGGGGCTTGGGAATAAGGATGTCAGATTGCCCATGGATAGTTCAACCCTGCGTCGACCCCGATACCCACATATAGAAAGCAACAGAGCAAAGCCCCAGATGAAAATGGAGGCAGACTGTCGAGCCCCCTCCTTCTAAGGGGAAGGCACTTTTGCTGCTGAACTTAATGCATTTCCAGCTAGCCAGAAATGTGGTGCAGTCTTGATGAACTTGAGGGTTGTTTTTTTTAAATAGGCTGGAAATCTGGATATTTACTTGAAAGCTCCTGATTTTTAAATGTGGGCAATTATTAGATTAGTGCAAAAGTAATTGTGGTTTTTGCAATTATTTTTATCCCTTTAAACCACAGTTCCTTTTGCACCAACCTAATAATTCAATTATTTTTAATTATGTGGGCCAGACACAATATAACCTAGAGCTGAATTCTGCCCGAAGACCACCAATGTATAACCTCTGCTTTAAAGAGAAAGAACAGCTCCAGGCCAGCCCTAGGCCATCATGCTTGATAGAAAGCAGAGCCAGAGAGGGGACGCTGCATCTGAAGGGCTGCCCTGCCTTGGTGGCAGAAGAGGCGAAATCACTGGCAGCACTCTCCCAAATGTGGTCCTAGCCAGTGGACCCTCAGGTCCCAGCCCTGCGATGAGAGGCTGCATCAGGCTGCCTTCTCCTGGCATCGTGAGGACATCCCATTCATCTGACTCTCCCTTTGGGACATCAGACCCCTCACTCTGTCACTCTAGAAGAGTGTGTCACAATTCTGTTCCTTAGATTCTCGGAACTAGTGGTGGGAGCCTGCCCTGGAGTGATAGACCCACTATGTGCAGGCAAATCAGGATTCTGAGCTGACGGTGAAATTAGCCAACATTCACACCTCAACTGTCCTGGAGCGACCTCGCCTGGCTCGGCATGGCTTCAAAACTTCTCCAGAATGATATGCAATTCATTGGATAGTTGACTTTGATGAGCTCGCTCCATCAAGGTTCACGACACCATTACCTGTCTAGTTAACTGTCACTTAACTGCTGAGGAAACAGGCTCAGCAAGGACACACTCAAGGTCATTGCTTGTTTAAAGGAGGAAGCCAGCAGGAGCTCTGCTTCTGGAACTTCTGGCTCTCACCTTCCTGCAGCTGCTTTAACAGGCCAAGGCCTGTGAGTGGGGAAAGAATGGAGGGCTGTGCTCGGAGGTGAAAGGTAATCAGTGTTGGCCACAAGAGCAAAGACTTACTTACTAGCCATTGTCACTCCAAAAATTTTTAATTAAAAAAAAAAAAAAAAAGAGCAACGACTTTGTCACCACTACAAAGGAGAGGGGACTGTGAAGTTACTGATTTTATTCTTTTGTATACACCAACTCAACTTGATAATTTTATAGGATATCACTTAGTAATATCAGACAACCTTTTTTCAAATAAGATTCTATACCATCTGCACTAGTATATATTCAGAGGTCTGCTTAGAGGGACATGAGGTAGTCCATTGTATGAGCCAAGCCATTAAAAAAAGAAGGGAAAAGAAAAGAGAGAGGAAGGGAAGGGAGGAGAGGAGAGGAGAGGAGAGGAGAGGAGAGGAGAGGAGAGGAGAGGAGAGGAGAGGAGAGGAGAGGAGAGGAGAGGAGAGGAGAGGAGAGGAGAGGAGAGGAGAGGAGAGGAGAGGAGAGGAGAGGAGAGGAGAGGAGAGGAGAGGAGAGGAGAGGAGAGGAGAGGAGAGGAGAGGAGAGGAGAGGAGAGCCAAAAGGAAGCCCAGTTTCAGACTGAGAATACATTTTGATATATTGCCTTTGCACTGGCTCTGAACTTCATTCTCCCATCATGACACTATGGTAATTCAACAGTAGCCACAACAATAGTTAGAAATAAGCTGAAAAGTAGTTATGGATTTCATAATCCTTGAATTCCAGGCAAGGCTGTGTTGTGTGCCGACTAATGTATGTGGCTCTCTCTCTCCCTATCTTTAATCCACATCAGTAGATGACTTCTCCGTGGGCACAAATGAGATGTAAATACTAAGTTAGACTAAGGGAGATAACCAAAGGTTAGGAGGGCATGAGGACAAAAGAAATGTACAGAAAGCTATGAATGGATTGATAAGGAGTGGTAACATTGTTAAGTAAGCAGGCTCATTGGACAGGTAAAGCAAATCTAAGTACCAAAAGGAGTCAGGAAGTTTAGAGCAATAGCCCCCTCATCCCCACTCCACGTGCATTAGCGCGACTGTCTACTTGAGGTCAGTAAAGCCAGAGCCTGGTAGTTGCAAATATCTCCAAAACTACTGGGTTTCTTCTGCCATTCTACGTGTAGAGGCAGGAACTCTGGGTGCGGCTGCCCCCTGGTGGTCATGTTGAGGCTACTTCTCAATGCACGCTGCGAGAGCCCTGCGCATGGGAGCCAAGGGGCTGGGTGGGCTTTAGACATTCTCAGGAGACTACACTTCTATTCCCTTGTCAAGTCCAGGGAGACAGGACAGAGTAAAACCTAGAAAGAGAGAAGCAGTGTTCTGGAAGCGTGTTGTGAAGACCTCTTCTGAGCAGGGAGCTCAGAATTCTTGGGCCGTTGCTGGGACACCCCCAACACCTTCCTTTGTGCTGGAACCTGCTCATCCCCCTTCCTTTTCCGGGAATAACTCTTTGTCATCCTTTCCATCTTGGAAAACAATCTCTCACCCAGACCTACATCCCTTTCAGGTCGGGCCGGTGACCACCATGCTGTGTGGAGGCGGGATCCCACACCTGGATGTCGCAGAGCCGCTGATGGTCTGGTCACTTCTCCTCGCCCCGTTGGTGAGGGATAGCATCCCGCTCCAGGGTTCTGAAGGTGGCCCAACACACAACCCCCGACTCTGGACAGATGAGATCGATTGCAGTCTATTAGTCTCGTTAGTCCCTGGAGTGGGACTGTGGCTACCGGCAGAAGGCGTGCCTTTCTCCAGTTTGCTCAAACGACAAGACGTGGACCCTGAGGGCTCTGTAACTGCCTTTGACCTTTGTTTCTTTTGCACCTTCATACCTGCCACTGAGAGCAGACGATGCTCGGCAACCCAGCCCACAAACAGGACTGTCCTACAAGTCACCACTCAGTCGTCCTCACGAGTGGGAACAGAGGGACATATTAGGTGACCCAGTGGAGCAATTTCATGCCTTCGATGGCCTTGCAGAATCATGACAGGGAGGGAGAACAAGGCAGCAGTGGGCTTTTCACCTTGTATAAGATTTAAAATCTAAGCTGCTTTCCTGAAAAGGCTTGGCAGGTTTTGGCAGTAATAAACTGAGTGTTTCCTATCAGACCTTGTCATAGGGAGGAGGAATGGGAAAAGTTGCTGCTTGTCTAGAGCTCATCCATAGCTGGGGCTGGGTCCCAGCTTCCTCCCCCCCCCCCCCCATCTGCTCTCCCACCCCCATCTCCCCATTGGGCATTGCCCCCTTCACACTGGACAGTCCTCAGAAACAGGCTGCTTTCTTACAGTTCCCAAGATACCCTGCACTGGGAGGGGCTGCCTGGAAGTGGGCTAGGGCTGGGCTCACCTCCCAGCTCAGGAAGGCGTCTCCCAGGACAAGGGAGGCCGCTCCGAGGTAACTTGGCAGTGAGAGGCCTGAAGGCAGCACGAAGAGTGGAGAATGTGCCCTCTTCGAGGAAAACCCAGGAGATCCATAGAAGAGAACCCAGGTTTCCGGCCTGCTTTTTAAACACACTTTTTGCGTGAGAATTTTCTGAGTGATTATATTTGTTTCCGGTGGCTGCCATACCAATTACCATAAAATCGGTGGCTTGAAACAACGGATAAGCCAGATGTCCAAAATCTAAGTGTCAGCAGGGCCGCGCTCCTTCTGGAGACCCTGGGAGAGGATCCTTCCTGACTCCTCCAGCTTCTGGTGGCTCCAGACACCCGTTAGCTTGTGGCCGCGTCACTCCAACCTGGCTTTTTCCTTTGTGTGTCTTTTCTTCTTCTTATAAGAACACCAGTCATCGGATATAGGACACCACCTTCATCCAAGATGATCTCATATACAGACCCTTGCCTTAATTACATCAGCAATGACCCTATTTCCAGACAAGGCCACATTTTGAGATTCTGAGTGGACATGGATTCTATTCATCCCACGATAGTGATTTGAGTCCAAGGGTTTAGAACAGTGCCAGGCACATAATAAGCACTCAATACGTGATCAGTATCGCTTGTTCTCACCAAATGGAAGTTGCTACTATAAACCCAATTGTGATTTTTCTCAAGTGAGGTTTTCACTGCATAGCCTCACCCCTCAGCAAACATGCCTTCTCGCTGTAGCTGGTCACTTGGGGTCCAATAAGGAAAACAGAAACTCACTCTTTATATGGAAAGAGAAATTAATATTGAGAATTGGTTAAGCAGGTGTTAAAGAACTAAAGAGGCGGAAAAGGGGAAAGAGGCTGAGAAAACACGAAGATACTAACTTCAGGGAGCGGCTAGCAAACAGAACAAAGGGAAAAGGTTGAGGGTCTTATTACCTATCACTGCTGTGTCACCAGCTGCCCTATAACCATACGACCCAGCAATTCCACTTCTGGGTATTTATCTGAAGAACACAAAAACAAAAAGAAAAGAAAGTTCCAAAAGATATATGCATCGCTATATTCATTGCAGCATTATTTACAGTAGCCAAGATATGGAGGCAATCTGGGTGTAATCTAGGTGTCCATCAACAGACGAATGGATAAAAAAGAAATGGTGCATATACACAATGGAATATTACTCAGCTATGAAAAAAGAATGAAATCTTGCCATTTGCGACAACATGGATGGACCTCAAGGATATCATGCTAAGTGAAATAAGTCAGAGAAAGACAAATACTATATGGTTTCACTTATATTGAAATCTAAAAAGAACAAAAAGAAAAGAAAAACACCCAACAAATGAACAAACAAAACAAAACAAAAACAGACTCATAGAAACAGAGACCAAAGGCATGGCTGCCAGAGGAGAGTGAATGGGAGGATAGGTGATAAAGGTGAAGGTGATTATAGTAAAAAATATTGTGATAAGTTTGCACAGTGACGGATGATTACTAGAATTAGTGGCGTGATCACATTGTAAGGTATGTAAATATCAAAGTGCTGTATCGTACACCTGAAACTAATATAACTAATGGAAGATTGTATGCCAACTCTACTTAAATAAAAAATAAAATAATAATAAATCCTCACACAGGCTGCCTGAAGCAGGGAAGTGGAAGCAAGAGGGTTCCTTTAGGGCTGAAGTGTAAACAAAGCCAGGGGTCAGAGGCTGTATGCTGGACACACACTAGGTTGAAGATTCCTGCCTGTTTTACTTTAAAGGGTGGCTTTTCTGACATTTGTGGCAAAGAAAGGACAAAAGAAAAACCCCAAAGTTTCAGCTAGTAAGCAAGTCCCCAAGAGCCGGTAGGACAGAACCCCATCCAGTCAGGAATTTGGGAATTCAGGGAGAAGCAGAGGGCACACACTCAAGGGCTGACTCTGCATTAAAAGAGAAAAGAAACGGAGGAGAAAGAAAAGCATCATCACGCGATCAAGTCAACGGGAAGGAGGGAGGCTACGAGGGAGGGGCCAGGGAGGAAACGAGGCAGAAGACACGTTCTCTTTGATCGCAGGATCTTTGGGAGAAGTTGCAGTAGGTGTGGAAATTTTGTGTGTTTTGATGCGGCCAGATGAAGGTAGGAACATTTGATGGCTTCATTTTCTAAGTTGACTGCTTGGATCAAAGATGTTGGCGCCTTATACAGCACTGAAGCAGTCAATGTTATACATTGGCTAAGGTCTTACGTTTACTTAGGGCACAAGCTGTCTGGACATACTGAACTTGGAACAGACTCAAAGTGGATGTACTAACTGAGCAAACAGCGACCCTTGAGCCTGTGCATGTCCCCCTGCTGAGCTGCACAAAACTCTGGGACAGTAGACCACAAAACGCCTCACTGACAACAAGGTACGGTTTCAGTGGATTTGAGAGACAGGGATTCTAGGCCAGAGTTTGTCCAGCTACGGCCCACAGGCCAAGTCCAGCCACTACAGTAGTACCTCGGTTTTCAGTCTCCGTTGACAAACATTTCAGTTTCCGAACGCCGTAAACCCAGAAGTAAATGCTTTGGTTTTCTAACACTCCTGGGAAGTCGAACATGTCACGTGGCTTCCGCTTAGTGCAAGATGCTGAGGCCGAGTTGTCAGCTGTTTTCAACGTTTCAAAACTTGAACAGTCTTCCAGAACGGATTACGTTAAAAAACCGAGGTACCACTGTATCTATTTTCATAAATAAAGGTTGATTGGAACACAACCCCACACTCCTTTACATGCTCCCTAAGGCTGCATTACAAAGGCAGAGCTGAGTTCTTGTGGCAGGTCCTGTGGCTCACAAATCCAAAAATATTGAACATCTGGCCTTTTACAGAAAAAAAGAGTGCTGACCATATTCTAGAACCATCCTGGATGTTTGGTTATGTGGCCAAACTTGGTAATGTTGACCCACAATCTGGTGCACGCAACTGCAGGAGCCACAGGTGAGAGGCATCGTGGGCACCCTCTGAAGTCAAACTGAGGCAAGCACCTGATAAGCATATCCCATTGTTCTTGGCAGGAGTTTTGTAGATTAAGCATAGAATACCAGAATTCGGATTAAAAAAAAATCAGTGACTATCATTATATAATTATGTATTTTAGAAGGTTTCTTTTGTTTTGTTTTTTCAGTGCTTTTGTATGTGTAAAATCCGCATACTAACCATTGTGCTGAGAATAAACGTGCATCTCCAACACACAAACATGGCTCTCATCAGCGCCCTCTATTGAAAACGCTTGGGCTGGACACCCAGGGAGGGAATCCGTCCCTGGCAGGGGCTCTGCGTTGGCCTGGGTGTTATAGCAGCCTCTCGCCACAGCGGGGCAGAGCGTCCACGGGTATCACTGGGCTCCGCAGCACAAGAATCCCCGAGTCCCAGAGTCTCTGCCTTGAGGGGGCTCCCCGGAGCGCGCGCAGAAAGACCCGATCAGCTGGTGTTAGCATCCGGACAGCCTACACTGAATTATTGAATCAGGAATTTCCGGCGGCACTGAATCAAAGGGAGAACGAATTACTGAATTTCGAACGGCGTTTTTTGGCCAAAGTCTGGGCAACCTGCACGTACAGTTTTCACACCTCATTTGATTCTCTGTATTGTGAGACAGGCTATTTCTCTTACAAAGGCAAAAACATTCCCACAGGAAGATTCAAATCAGGGGCAGAGACGGAAGTCTAGGGGATCAGATTTAAAATGTCTGAAAGCAAGAATTTAAAATGTCTGAAAGCAAGAACTTCAAAGCATAGAAACGGCTGACTCCCTGCGAAGAGTTAATATGTTTGCTGCAAACTCTTCACTCAAAAAACATAAATAGATTTGTCTTTCAATAGGTAAGAGACACATGGTAAAAAAAAATCTTTTAAAAAGGCACTGCTTAGAGGCAACAAAAGGATTCTTAGGTCTCTTTTCAGAGATAGTCTATGCATATGCAGCAGTGTTCAGCTTTTATATATAAATGATATACAACACACACTAATTGTTATCGTGCTCATTTTTTTCCTATTTAGCAATATATTGAAGATTGTTACTCATTAGTACATAGTGAATAAGATCCAATTGTATGGATTTCCATACTGTCTTTAACAAGTTCTCTCTTTTAGGTGGTTTGCAGTCTTTTGCTGTTACAATGGGGCAGTGACTAGACCTGTACATATGCCCTGGAAATAGAGCTCACGCCTAAGTCCTCAAAATTCCTAGAGGATGACTGAGCAGTCCGAAAGTACATGTACTATAAAATTTTAGTAATGCCAACTATCCTCAATGACAATAATAGTAACTGATTTTCTATGCGCTGTTACTATGTGTCAGACAGACACCGTTCTAACTGCTTTGTAGACTGGTGACACTGTGGATAGACCCATTTTACAGATGATCTTTACTCACCTACAAGTAGTAAATGAGATTTCTGTATTATTTTAATTTGCATTTATGTTATTATGCATGAGAATAAGCATATGTTTATCTGCTTAAAAAGCATTCCTGCTTCCGATTCTGTGACTAGGTGTTCATGTCTTCGGGCCATGTTTCTATTGAGCCACTGAACTGTTTCTTAATGTCAAAAGCCTTTTGAATGTTAAGAAATTTGACACTTTATCATGTGTTGCAAATGATTCCCCCCAGTTTATCATTTATTTACTTCTTGAGTCTGTTAATAGCCTATTGCTTTTGCTACAAATAAATTTTTAATTCTTACATAATCGGATTTATCAGTCTTGTCTTTTGTGATTTCTGACTTTTGTGTCATGTTTGGAGAGACTGCCACAATCTGGGATTATAAAACTATATCTCCCATGTTTGTCCTAGCTCTTTTATGGCTTTATTTTTTAAAAATTATAAAATTTATTATGAAATTTATTTTGGTGTATCAAAGTAGAGGTCCAATTTTACTTTTTCCTAAATGTCTACCCTGCATTTATGAGATAACCCATCTTTTCTCCACTGATTTTAAATGTCCATTTAATTTAATTTAATTTAGTTTTATTTTATTTTCTATTTTCCTGAATATTTCAAGTCTACGAGTATTTCGGGACTTTATTCTGTTCCATTGATCTGTCTGCCTATTTATATGCTAAGATGAAGCACTTTTAACTTCTGTGGCATTATAATATGTTTTAATGTCTTACAGGAATATTTCATTCCTTTTTTTGCCCTGGAATTTTCTTGGCTATTCTTGCGTGTTTGATTTTCCTTATAAATTTTAGACTCAACTTGTCCGTGTTAATTGGAATGAGGCAAGGCTCTCAACGTCTTTGTTTAAATAAGAAATCCATCAGACTGATTTACCTCATGCCTCCTGTGAGAGAAGAGGGAAGCCAAAGAAAGTTCACAAAAGCTTCTACCTTGGAGGAAACAGGTATCAATTAAAATATTTCTGCCAGGGCCAGCATAATTAAGTAAGACAACCAGTCTGGATTCTAGCCTTTGGGGAAGTTAAGGTAACTTTTCTCAGGGCATAGCAGCAACCTTCCTTTGCTGGAATAATGCCCTTCCTTTGCTGGAATAATACCTGCGAGAATGGGGTCTGGGACGCAGGATGCTATCTGCTTTCCTTTACAGCTGCCTGGGAAGAAGGAAGGTTTTCTCCTTCTGATTTTGCTGTGATTTTTAAAGCTGGAATTCTATTCATTGAAACTGGGAGAAAAAATGATAGGCCTGGAAAGTGCAAAATATATCATTGGAAAGGAAAAGAGAAGGATAAAGTCATTAACAAATGGAGAATGGGCTCAGAATACTTGGCATTCAGTGTTCTTCTCAAAACAAAACAAAACATCAAAACCAAAAACTTCTGTTGCTCTTTGTTGGGATTATATTAAATCCATAGACTAATTCAGAAAGAACTGTCATCTTTACACAAGTGAGTCTAAGGATAGGAAATGTTTGCATTTAATCAAATCTTTCTTTTTGTCCCTCTTTTGAAGATTTTTTTTATATGAATCTTGTCCATTTATTGTACTCTTGAGTGTTTTATCTTCTTGGTTCCTATTCTAAGTGGAATCTTTTCCTCAGTTATATTTACAAAGTTACAGCTGTTAGTACAGATTCTTGGATAGTGATTTTTTAGTGTTTTGAACTGGCTCAGTTTACTGAATTATCCTGCTGATTCTCATCGGTTTTCCAAGCATATAGACAATGATCATTTTGGCCTCTTCCTTTCCAGTTTGTGTACCTCTTGTCTAATTAAGTCAGATAATTATTTCAGTACAAATTAAATGACAGTGGTGAAAATGGGTGATTGTGTCTTATTCTTGACTATAGTGAAGTGCTTCTCATGTCTCACCATTAAGCATAAGTCTAGCTTCTGACTTTAGATAGATTTAATTTAGCATGTTAAAGAAGTAACCTATCTTCTAATTTATCAGGATTTTAAAAATCAGGACGGAGTTGGAATTGAACAAATACCTCTCATCTATGATGGTGAACACATTCTATTTAGACTCACGTGGTAAATCACATTAATGGATTTCCTGCTACGGAACTAATCTTCCATAGGCGGCATGACTGCATTTGTTTGTCGCATATTATTCTTTTAATGCACTAGTGGATCTATTGGCTAATGCTGTATTTGGAATATTCACATCTTTACCCACAAATGAAGCTGGTCTGGGGTTTCCTTTTATTCTGGTGGTTTTATCAGGCGAGGTTATCATTGATCTACTGGCTTCATCAGAAAAATGGGGAAGTTTTCTTCTTTCTCCATTCTGTAGAGCAGTATGAGAACTGTTCTCTCATCAGCAAAGGTTTAGTAGGACTCACCTGTGAAACCGTCTGAACCAGGTGCTTCTCTGGGTGGATGACTCCAGCACGATTCTCAGCATCTTCTATGGTAACTGATATTTTCTGATTTTTTAAATCTCTTTTGGGGTTAGTTTTGGGGTCATTTCTATTTTCCTAGAAAATCATTCATTTGGTCAAGATTTTCAAATTTATTTGCATAGATTTAAGCAGAGGAATTGAGGAACCATCCCTTTGATTGCCTCTGTATCTATTGTTACTCCATTCACAATCCTTATTTTGTATATATTTTTTCTCCTTCATTTCTTTATTAAGGTAGTTAATGGTTTATCCATTTTATTTCTTTTTTCTTTTTCTTTTCTTTTTTTTAAGGAATCAGCTCTTTATTCATTAGCATTACTGTTTTTCTGGTATCTAAATTCTGCTCTCATCCTTTTTAATCATTACCCCCCTGCTTTCTTTAGGTTTATTTTGTTATTCTTTTCCAAATATCTGAAACGAGATACTTAATTTAAAATTAAAAGCAGTTTTATTGAGATATAATGTACATACCATAAAATCTATCCATTGTAACAGTAGAGTTGGATGAATTTTCATAAATGTGTACAACTGTGAACCATGACCACAATCCAGTTTTTAAATATTTCCATCAGCCCCCAAATTTCCCTCATTCCTGTTTTCATCAATTCCTGCTCCCACCTCTCACCCCAGGTAACCACTGTCTCTGGAATTTTGCCTTTTCCAGAAATTTCATATAAATGGCATCATACAATATGTGGCTTTTGTGTCTGGCTTCTTTCACTCAGCATAATGCTTTCAAAGTTCATGTGTGTGTACTGCTAAATAGTATGGCTTTCCTCACCTCCTCCAGCTTCTGGAGACTCATGACATTCCTTGGTTTGTAGCAACATCACTCCAGTCCCTGCGTCTGCCCTCACATGGCCTTCTTCCTGTGTCTCCATGTGTCTTCTCCTTTTCTGTCTTATAAGAATATCACCTTTGGAGGTAGGATCTACTCTAATCCAAGATGGTTGAGCTCTTTTTCTTAATTACCTTTGCAAAGGCCGTTACTCCAAATAAGGTCATACTTGAGGTTCCAGGTGGACATACCTTTTGGAGAAACACTGTCTCAATCTGTTCAGGCTACCGTAACAAAGTACTACAAACTGAGTGGTTTAAACACCAGAAATGTATTTCTCATGGTTCTGGAATCTAGGCATCCAAACCAAGGTGCTGGCAGATTTCGTATCGGTGAGAGTTCTCTTCCTGGCTTGCAGATGACCACCTCACTGTGTCCTCACAATGCGGAGAGAGAAGAGGAAGCAAGCTCTCTGGGTGACTTTTATTATAAGGGCACTAATCCCATCATGAGGGCCCCACCCTCCCTATCCCGTCTAAGCCTGATCATGTCTCACAGGCCCCACCTCCAAACACCAGCACACTGGAGGTTAGGGTTTCAACGTAGGAATTTTGGGGGGTGACAATTCCATTCATAGCAGACATCATTCAACCTACTGCACAAACTAATGAAGTTCTGTGCATTCTACTTTCTAAATATCTCTTGAATCCATTGGCTTTCATCTTTTTCTGGTCCTCCAATTTCAAAGGCTGTCAGCTTCCTTCTGCACCTCCCTGGAGCTAGGCAGTGACATTAAAGTCCCTAAATGCAGAGGAGACAATAATAAAGTTAAAAGGCAAGAATGACATATAAATGAAAGATTTTTAAATATGCAAACCATCTTTTAAAAGTCCTCTAAAAGGTTGTACCCTCTGCAGAGGCAGAAACATCCAGAATCTGTGTTCTTGACCAGTTGGGGCTGCAAGCGTCCTTTGTCTGAACTGGGGCAAGAAAGAAGCTTGGTTGCTGTCAGCTGAATTCCTAAACGGTCATCATTTTTAATGTCCTTTTAGGTTGAGGGTGTCAGAGTTGGTAGTGAGGTCTACCCTGAAAATACTCCTTAGAAACAATGCCAACTGTGGATATGAGCATTTGTTTATTGACATTTTTTAATGCCAGCTCTGACACCTTGAAATTCAAAAGCCCTTGTTTCTTTTTATTTTTTCCTCTTTTTTTTTTCAGAGAATCAAATCTACATCATTGCCACCTTTGCTTCCAATGGAGACATCTTCAACGTTGACTGTCTCTGGAGTGCACCAGAAATTAAAAAGTCATGGCCCTCTGGGAGAGTTCAGTCTTGAACATCAAAGAAGCCAGGCAGTATTGGGGTCCTTTCTCCCAGAACTGTAGCTCAGACAAATATTTACTGGGTGAGTGGCTTTGCATGATTGCGTTTAGGTCAGTATTTGTCTAGACTGAACCAGAAGGCCTAAGGAGATATACACAAGTAGGAAGGAAATTCTTGGCCCTTGTGGTGGTACAAGTTGTTCCATTTGACTGTTATGTAAGCATTTGGAAATGATAAGCACTTCATGCCATCACACTGCACACAAAGGCAGGCAGCTTCCCTGCCCTGCGACTACCTCCCACTCCCAGGGACATGGCAGTTTACATTAGATGGTACCATGTGGCCACAGCCGTGGCAGAATAGAAAATACTTTTTAAAAAGAGCATTTGTATTTTTCTATACAAACTGTAAACTTTATTTTCCTACTGCCTATCAGGGCTCTCTGTGTTAAAACAAAAAACAAAAAACAAACAAACAACAAAAAATAAGACGAGGTTTACATTGTAGTATAGCATGCATGCAAAAAAGTCACCACACATAGGTGTACAGTTCTATGAAGAGCCCCAAACGGAACAAACCCATGAAACAGACTGTGCCTAGCACCCTCTATGCCCCCTCTAGTCACTTACCCTCAGCTGAAAGATATCCATTATCCTGTCTTCTAACATCATAATATAATTTTGACCAACAGGGAGGGTTTCAAGGTCATGGATATGCTTCAGCAGTGACAGTCTACAATTCAACCTGTAGGGCAAGCACTCGGGATTATTCATGGGACCCTGGGTCCAGCCTGAAGGTGACATTCAGGGTGTGGAGGGAGAATGCCTTTGGTGTCAGACATTCCAGCTCTGGCACCTACGAGTTGTGTGACATTGGGCATGTCACTTCTCTGAGCCTGAGTGTCCCTGCCTTCAAGTGGAAACAATATTCCTGCCTTGCAGAGATTCTAGAAGCAGAAAACATGTGGAAAGCACCTGTCACAGAACTATTCCCTAACCTTAGTGCCCGTTTCCAGGGTCGATGAGACAAAAGTCATCTTTCCTTATGTTTTCCCTAGTTTTCTGGAGCTTATCACTCCCTACATCCTCCTGAACCGAATGCCAACACCTTACGACTTCACAGATGGCACACTCTCCAGCTCTTGGGCCCATCTGCCCGGCTAAGCCCTTCCTCTCCTGAGGTGCCTGTGTTGGCAGCTGTCCAATTCAGACACCTCCACAAGGAGTGGCCCTTCCCCAGGCTTCCTCCCTGCTTTCCTGGGACTAGAGGCTACCGGATCTGCGGCTCCTCCACCTTACAGAGGAGGAAACTGCATCTCAGAGCGCAGGGGACTTGCCTGGGGTCACACAGCAAGGGCACAGCTGGGACCACAGCCCACTCCTAGCTCTTGTCACTCCCTTTGTCCTTTATCATCTGTCCTCCACTCTGCCCCTTCTCACCTCACACGGTCAGTGTGGGAAACCCCTGTCTGTATGGCAGAGCCTGAATGCCGTGGTCCAGCCATCCCATAGCAAGAGACAGCAAGAGCCTAAATAGAACTTTAACAAAGATTTACATTTAATTAATGGGTGTATTTATTATTAATAGGTAACACGACACATAGTTAAAATTCTTTAAAGCATAAAGAATACACAGTGAGAATTCTTCCTCCTACTCTTGCCCTCCATCCGCCCAGTTCTTCTCCACCCCATGTAATTCCTGTTCTTACTTTCCCGGCCATCCTTAAAGCGGCTTTTCAATGCCTATACAAGCAAAATCAGATCTATATGATTTTCTCCCTACTTTTTTGCGTAGATGGTAGCATATTCTTTTCTTTGTTGTTTTCACTCAACAATAATACATCTTGGAGCTCTTTACACAGCAGTACACAAATAACTTCCTCATTCTTTTTCACAGCTGCACAGTGCTCCATTGTATACCTATATTAAATTATAATTATTAAAATATAATTGACATACCATAAAATCCACTGTTACAGTGTACAATTTAGTGGCTTTTAATACATTCACAGAGTTGTGCACCCATCAATTTTAGAACACTTTCATTATCCCAAAAAGACACACTGCATCTTTAATTATCACCCCCCTCCTCCACCTCAGCTCTAGGCAACAACTAATCTACTTTCCGTCTTTATAGATTTATCTATTTTTGCTTGATATTTCATATAAATGGAAGCATACAACATACTGTCCTTTGTAATTGGCTTCTTTCACATAGCATAGTGTTTTCAAGGTTCATCTATGTTGTAACATGTATCAATACTTCATTTCTTTTTATCGCCAAATAACATTCCATTGCATGGATAAACCACATTTTATTTGTTCATTCATAGGTTGATAGGTATTTGAGCTGTTTCCACTTTTTAGCTATTATGAATAATGCTGTTATGAACATTTGTATACAAGTTTTGTCTGGATGTATGTTTCCATTTCCCCTGAATATATACTTTGGAATGGAATTGCTGGATCATATGGCCTACTTTATTATTTACTTATGTATTCCCCCACTGGTGGAAATTTCATCAAATTACATTTTAAAAACTAACAACCCTCACAAGTTTGGCAGGTCGTGGTCATATTAGGGAGGATTTAGGAGAAATGGGGCTGGGAATAATGGATGCATCATGGAACCTGCCAAAATCTTCCAAGCTGTCCTGCCTTAGTTCCCTTTTTCCCCGGATTCTTACTTGGGCGCTGGAAAGTGCTAGAACAGATCTACTTTGATTCCAATGTGGTCTGGGAGTCAGGGGTATGGGAAAGAGAAGCGCCACCCCTCACAGCCTGGCCCACGAGCCCATCGCTCACTGACCTCCGAAGGGGAACCCGAGGCCCCTCGGCTGTGTCCTCCTGCACCTGCTCCTTCCGGTCTGGATTTCCTCAACCAGGAAATAATCCAAGAGGAAGCTGGTGACTCTTGTGCATGGAGTTTCCTGGCCCTATAACAACAGGTCTCTGCACACCTGACCCTCTGCCACACCTGCAACAGATGCAAAACAAGGGAACTCGGGAACCATCCAGGCTATAAGCTGGTGAGACAACCTTGGGGAAAGCTTGCCACCACCACAAGGCTGGGTGGGACCTGGGAAGGCAGAAGAATCCTTGGTACCAGCATGTTTTTAAACAATTCTTTTGCTTTCGACCTTCTCAACAAGCCAGAGCCAGGAAATGCTTTTATTCTGAGCCAACAAAAGACAGATCAACTTAGATCCTCTGAGTAATTGAATGAGAGACAATTCATCCAATTGCTTTCTATTTGGTACTGCCTTAACTTTTTGGGGTATCACGTTACTCCCTGCTCAGGACCCTCAGTGCAGCCTGACTTCAGTGAGACTGTGACCATTTGCAAGGAGAAGGCGTTCCCTTTCATCTTCTCACCTTTCCATGGCAGCTGCTTAAACTTGCCTCCCCAGGAGTCAAAAGAAAAGACCACCTCATGGAATGTAAGTATTCTGCTATGATTCAAGGATGGGCAGTTCTAGAATTACGTACACATTTCACGTCATTACAAGTGCAAAATGGCACAGACGAAAAGGTTTATCTCTTCTACAAGACGTGTTTTATCCTCTAAGATACAACCTAAGTTACTCTTATTTTTTAAGAAAAAAATAAAGAACAATGTACTTCAATACTTAATATAGTGAATTTTTTTAATGTGGAAAATGGACTGGTTTTAAAATAATTTAATATTCTGTAATTTTAGTTGTGTGAATTTTGTATGTGTTTGAACATATCAGGTCATTCTATAACAATTCACAGAAAGTTCTCTGAGGTTATACATGTGCTCTGAGTTTAAACGAGTTCTCTTGCCCTAATTAAGTTTATGATGTTGTTTTAAACAATTATGGGAATTTTTCCCTCTCTACTTAAACTTCTCAAACATTCCACCAACTGTGGTGTAAAATTCCTGATTGTTGTAGGGTTTCTCATGAGTGACAAATTTTATATAATTAAATCTGTTAATTTGGGCTTAGTTACATGTGGTTTGTACAGTGATTTTTAAATGGTTTCTCCCTTCATCTAAAAGTAATAAGATTATGCACTCATTCTGACAATTAACTATAATAAAAAATACCAGCCTCTCTGAATCTTGCATTAGCAAAATGAGTTAGCAACAAACAAACATCAAATAGACAGCATTTATGGAGCACCTTTGGTCTACCCAGCAGCAAGCTGTGCGATTTATCCTATGACATGTCTGAATACATCTGTGTTCACGTAGAATAAGAAGTGGGGATTTGAAACAGTAAAGTTCCATGGGGAAATGTCCCACAGTTTTATGTGCTGCTTCTCTGTCTTCCATCATTTCATTTTCACAGGCTTCCCTAGGACAGAAAACAGTTTTGAATTAAACAGCAGTTAAGATCTTAATCATCTGGTCTTGGAAGGGCACACAGCGTCTTTACCCAAGGGCACTTCGCCAAGGAGACCAGAGAAGTGCCCACTTGTACGCTTCCTTTTTAAAATTAATTTCTTTTTGAAATAAATGCACATGGTAAAAATGTACAAAAGGGCATCAGTGAAAAGTACATTCCCCTTCCCCTAATTCTCTTCCCCGTGGGCAACCACAGGTACCAATTTCTTGTATAGTCTCTCAAAGATAATACGTCTGTGCTTCAAACAGATAACATATCCCCCATTTGCTTACATATATGATTTCACACTATTTCGCAGTTGAATTACTTTTCCATTTATTAATATTTAGCACAAAAAAAAAATCCTCTTTATTGGTTTTGATGGCTGCTTAGTACTCCAGTGCATGGAGGTTCCAAAATGTATTAAACCATCCCCTAAACGGATGCTATTCAGGCTGGTCTTAAGCATTAGTCATCGTGCTGCAATGACTAACCTCAAACATACATTGTTTCAAACATATTCCAGTGCATCTTTAAGATAAATTCCTACACGTACAATGGCTGGATCAAAGGTAAGTGCAGTTTAATGTCAGCATGCCCTTCAGATTGGTTGTATGAATTTACGATCTCACCAGCAATTAAACAAAGGCCTGATAATGCTGCAGGCATATCCATGCAGTGTATTCTAAAGCATCATAAATTTGCAAAACTGATAGATAATAAAATGTTATCTTGTTGTAGTTTTAATTTGCAATTTTCTTATTATAAGTAATATTGAGAAGCTTTTTACATGTTCAAGGTCCATTTCTTTTTCTGTAATTGTCCGTATCCTTGGCATATTTTTCTACTGGAGTTTTGAACTTTTTCTTATACAACTGAAAGCTATTAAGCAAGTTAGTGATATAAATTGTAATTATTGTGATTTGTCTTTTGCTTTCACAGTAGGTAATAACGTTAACATTTTCTATGTAGTTGAATTTAACATTTTCTTTCTTTTTCATCCTCTGAATTTTTGTGTTAGGCTTAGAAAGGAATATCCCACTCTGAGATGATAAAGGAAAAAATCTACCATGCTTTTTTCTAGTACTTGAAATTATTTCTTTTTTTTAATGTTAAAATCTTTGATTTCTCTGCACTGTTTTTTGGAAATAAGGTGAGAGATGTGGACCCAATGCTATATTGCTCCAATATTACTTGTTGAATCCATCTTTTTTCTTACTGAGTAGGACTGTCCATTTATTACCTACCAAATTCCAATTCCTAACCTTTTAATGGTGTTTTACTCTGTTCCATTGGTCTACCTGTCTATGTATCACAGAGTTTTAGCTATTGTGTTTTTATGGGGAGACTTTTTAGGGAGAGTTGGACTCTGGAGAAGAAAATATTTATTCATTCCAAAAAAATTTAAATTATTTTCCCTGAGTGGTTAGTTTTAAGTTTCTGGCTGGGCTAATTTCCATTCATCACTCTTTTTCTCACATTCTTCCTAATTAGTCTTGACAGCTGATTTTTCAGTATGCAAAGTTTGTCTATTTTACAAAGAAATTCTACTGATCTGTTTATTGCAATTATATTAGTTGTGTAGATTATTTTAGGGACAACTGACATCTTTATGATGTTGTATCTCCTATTCAAGGACTGGGTATTTTAAATTCTTTTGATTTAAAAAATATGTATATTTTATGATTATATAGATAGATAGATAGATAGATAGATAGATAGATAGATAGATACATAGATACATAGATACATAGATACATGATGACATGTCTGTTGCTAGCCTCCTGCTCATTCAACAAAGGAAGTCTCTTCCAGCAGTTCCATGTTTCCCAATGATGTGAGGACCACGCTGTCACTGGCTTGGTCAGGCAGCCCTCAGCCCAGGATGCTGGGTTTTATCTGGATCTTTCTGTTTCTCAGTGACCAAGTGGACTCCTCAGGGAGGCACCAACCAGACCCAGACCAGCAATGTCCTGGGGCACCTGCTGAGGGTCTACATGGAGGGGAGAAATGGTACCAACTCTACCCGGGCCCTGAAGCTTCCAGATGGGACCAGTGCCGCCTGGTATATCCTCACCATAATTGGCATCTATGGAGTGATTTTCCTCTTCCGGTTGGCCAGCAACATCCTCAGAAAGAACGATAAGTCCTTGGAAGATATTTATTACTCAAATTTGACCTCCGAACTGAAAATAAAAGGACTCCAAAGCAAGATAGCCAAATGCTCCTCATTGACCATTAGCAACAGAGCTGTCCTGCAGCCTAACCAGGCCAGCCTGGGGGCCATGTGTGGGAACAGTGGACCCCAAACTGAAATCCAAAGCATCCCTTGAAAGTCAAGGCAAGGAGGCCTCCATAGAAAGGGCCCAACTTTCTTGTGGTGGGAGCAGCTTTGGGTTTACCTGGAACCTTGAGACAGGAGCCAAGAACGTTCTTGGGGCTAGAAGAGCATCACTGAGCCATGGGCACTTTGGGCATATGGGGGTGTGACCAAAGCCAGCATCTTGTTTCCTTCCCAGGCTTTCTGATGCTTTGAGATTAGAAAGCAGGGGCACTGACTTCCAGTCATACCCTCCCTTCAATGGAAAAACTTGTGGTCCAGGGAAGTGTGTGGGACATCCACTGTACTCAGAGGAATCTAAAAGACTCCTGGGAATACATGAAGGTGGCCTCTTGTCATGGAAAGAAGGTTGAATTTGGAGTCAGATGCCCTGGATGAAAAATGTAACTTCTAGGGGTTACATGAACTTTGAGTGGTTAGTGGCACACCTGGGACATGTGGGTGTTGGGATATATGGTCCAAAAGGGCCATGCGTTCTAAAGACTCTGACTGGAGTATAGAACCAAAGTTAATATCAGAAGTTAGTCAGAAGTTCTTCATTTTCATTGAGAGTGGGAGCTGTTGGAAAAAAGCATTAGTTCTGGAGTCAGAAGAACCAAACTCTAGTTTGGGTTTCATTATGAACCACTGTGGCGTCCTTGAACACACCACTTCACATCTCTGCACCTTAGTTTCCT
Organism: Rhinolophus sinicus; assembly: GCF_057876585.1. NCBI lineage: Eukaryota > Metazoa > Chordata > Mammalia > Chiroptera > Rhinolophidae > Rhinolophus > Rhinolophus sinicus. The sequence continues at coordinate 9,142,661 of NC_142517.1, forward strand.
TACAGAAAAAATCAGGCTAATAATGGACAGTTCTGCCAATCTTACAAAGCAGATAAGAACTAATGAGATCATGCATATGAATGTATTTTGAAAAGTAAAATAAATATGTAAATATAGGCCTTGTGGGGATGGTGATGATGATGCTGATGCTCGTGATGGTGTTGGAGTTGGTGGTGATAGGAATGATGGCTGATACTGATGGTGGCGCTGGTGGTGGTTGATTTTGATGGTGGTGCTGGTGGTGGTAATGGTGGTTAATTTTGGTGGTGGTGGTAGTGTTGGTGGTGATGGTTGATTTTGGTGATGGTGATGGCAGTGTTGGTGGTGTTGGTGTTGGTGGGGATGGTGGTGGTGACTTTGTGGAACAAGAAACAACTAGTCTACTGGTAATTAGTCTGTAAGCAATGGCTGTATTACCTTGTTCTACAGGAAAACCCACCTGTCTAACAGTTGATGCCCTGTGCTCTGAAGCAGGTCCTTGAGATTCAAGTTTTAATGTAGTCACTTTTAAGTTTTGTTACCTTAAACATTGTATGATTCATTCCAATGTTTTACAAGTATTTGGTACTTATACACTTGTCTCTACCTAAAAAATAAATCAGTTCTGCCTAGATGACTGATCAATTTAGAGAGACTGTGATTAGCTGTGGCTTTCAGCAAGCAAAGAGAAAAATCGTATTTTGTACCAATTTCTTTGAAGTTCATCCAGTTCAGCTTTTGCAGATGTCCACTGGACTACAAATGAAATATTATTTTCCCCTGTCTGCAGACAGTGGTCTACAACCAGACCCACAATTTCATAAAGGTCAGAATTAAACCCCAAGCTTTTATTTTTGGAGGGTGAGATACACTTCCAAGTATTTTTCTTTCTTTCATATTTACCGTATCATCATCTCATGGGTTCTCCAACAAAAGTTTTGGTTTGTTTATAAAGTTAGGATTGTTTTATAAGGTTATAGGGCAGGATATGTTTTATATGCTTATAGGGCAGGATATCTTTTCCTAGCAGCCCTATCAAAGTACTACTTTACATTAGCACAGTGCACGTAGTTCTTATCTTGACCATGTGATTCCCCAGACACTTTCTAAGGGCATTCTAAGCTGTTTTTACTCACAATGCTTGTGACACCAAATGTGTGGGTTTTTCACACCAACAACCAGTTCTCCAACTCTCCACACCCCAGCTGGGCGTCCTACAATTCAACTCCATTCCGACACTAACTGCTCAGAAAGGGCTCAGTCCCACAAGACTGCGCCCACTTCAGATGCCAGTCTCAAGTCCTAGGCTGTCACCTGTACTTCTGACCAACTGACCATAAATCAGAGGCTCCCATGACCTCCTCCTCAGTTTCGATAATTTGCTTGAACAGCTCATAGAACTGAAGAAAACACTTTACCTACTAGATGTCCAGTTTATTATAATGGACACAACTCAGGAACAGTCAGATAGAAGAGACCCATGGGGCAAGATATGTAGAAAGGGGTGTGGCGCTTCCATGTTTTCTCCGTCGGGCCAACCCCTCACCCCCCAGAACTTTCATATGTTCACCAATTCAGAAGCTTTGTGAGTCACCCTTTTTACGAGCTTTTATGCAAATAAGCATAGTTGATTAAATCACTAGCCATTGGTGATTAATTCAATCACCAGCCTCTCCTCTCCCTAGAGGTCAGGGGATGGGGCTAAAATCTCCAATCCTCTAAAAACAGTTTGATTCCTCTGGCGACAGGCCTGCAGCCATCTAAGGTCCCACCAAGAGTCGACTTATTAGCATAAGCTCAGGTATGGTTGAAAGCACCTCGTTATGAATAGTAAAAGATACCTCTATCATTCAGGAAATGCCAAGGGTTTCAGAAACTCCATGCTAAGGACTGGGGACAAAGACCAAATACATGTTTCTTATGTCACAGACATGCAACGGCTCAGGCACTCACTGTACTAGGGCCAAGGATACAGAGAAGCACAGTCTCCTGGAGAAAACAGTGTCAAGGGACCACTTATAGGGCAGGGCAACAGGAGCAAACCTGGAGGTGAGTCAGGGTCTTGTGGGAGCAGGTCAGGTAGCAGGTAACCCTGGTCAGAAAGAGTGTGGTGGAGGGGATGATGTAAGGAAGGACTCCAGAACGGTAGCTCGTGAGAGACCTGGCATGAAAATAAGTGCCTCCTACAGAGCGGGAGGTTCAGGGGGGTCACTTTCAGGAGGCATCGTGGCTTCCCTTAGGGCCTGCATAGCATATGGACATCCACCACCCGCCCCCGCCGCCCCTCCCACATAAGACTTCTCCTCCCAAAGCTGGGGGAGTGACCACATCAGTGTGGCACAGAAGGGAAGTCTTGCACAGGCTATGAACTCTTTATTAGAAAAGCACGCCCAAAGCATTGGTAATTCGAAACAATATATTATGACAGAGCTTAAAAATTGATCAATAAACATCAGGTCAGGGCACAAAAATAGATTTATATTATCCACCCTCAGCATTAGTGATACAATTTAACGCATTGGAAAATTTAATAAGGTGAAACCAACCAGCAGGATTATGTTGATGATGAGTCTCCAGTGAAAGCTGTAAATGTCAAATTAAGCCACATCATTTCAGTGTCATGGATTTCTGTGTTGCTTTCATGTGCGCACAAATCCTAAAATTCTTTGGAGAGTAACATTATTGTAATTATTATTTGCCAGGGAGATGATGAGATGTCTGCCCCCAGTCATGTTCTTCCTGGATTGTTTGAAACCCTGATTATCTCGTGTCTTCTGCCCAAAACTGCCATCAAGGCCCCAATAAGAACTTTCATGTACATATGTCTTTATTAGTATGAAATGCAGAGGGAGTTGCCACTTCTCTATGCCTGGCAGGACCCGTTATCCCACATCCTCTGCCTTGTAAAACTAGTTGGAAAGGGGTGGGGGATCCAGCTGGAGCCCAGGCTGCACCCCCTACAATTGTTGGTGAGGCTTTTTGCACAAAGAACAGAGGACAGATTTGCTCCTAGGGAAAGAGAGATACAGGGAAAAAAGTTTGGCCCCCTCTTGGAGACTGGGTGCCCAGAAGTCCAAGCAAGAATCTTGAGATTTACTGGGGAACTGCTTACGTCACAAGCACATCCCTGAGCCATGCAACGGGTGGGGAGTGGAATGTGCTCACTGGCTTAAATCTGGTGCCAGAGTTGGTGTGGCTTCCTCCAAAAGAACCTGAGCTTCATGGAAGATGGGTGAACACCTGAACCAAACTCAAGGTACTGTCAGGAAGGGGGTAGGGGGAAATGGAAGCAGGGTAGGAACCATGTGTCCATTAAAAATGCAACAGGAAGAGAACAAACATAACATCTAATGAACACTACCAAACACTAGATGCTTTGACGTATACTAGCCCAGGTGATCCCCTTATAAACTCCATGAGGTGGGTATATTAGGGAATTGAGACTCAGAGAAGCTAAGGAATCCATATATTGTTACACAGCTTGCAAGAAGTTCAAAGCTAGGTCTATCCAGATTCCAAAGTCCATGTGATGTTTCCATTAAGTCTTTGTCCAAAATATACTTTTATTTTCATTCAAGATGAGGAGTGGGAAGGTTACTATTTTGGGCTCCATTTATTTTTGTCTCACACCACGTGTGCACAGAAGGTTAGCTGGGGCTCCGCTCTGTGTCATTACTGCCCTCACTCAGACCCAGGTTTCTGGAAGAGCCACTTTGAAACACTGCTGGTCTCAGGACTGAAGGGAAGAGCTCTGGAGGCTCTCACCTGGATGATTAAATGCTCCAGCCTGGAAGAGACACCATCACTTCCCCTTGCCACTCATTGGCTAGAATTAGCCTATGACTACTCCCAACCACAAGGGGGTGGAGAAGTGCCACCCTTCCTACCATGTGTCTGGAAGGTCGAGAGTCAAAAAATCTGGGAACAGTATTAATAGCTACCAGAGTTGAGCCAGATCCGAGGTTCTCAAACTATGTGCTATGGATTGGATGTTTGTGTCTGTCCCACCCCCCAAATTCATATGTTGAAATCCTAACCTCTATTGTGATGTTTTTAGGATGTAGAGCCTTTGGGGGGGGGGGGCGGTAACTAGGACACAAGGGCAGTGCCCTGATGAACAGGATTAGCATCCTTATAAGAAGAGACACAAGCGCTTGTGTCCAAAGGGGAGCCTCTCTGCTGTCCACTGTGTGAAGACACAGTGAGAGGGCGGCCAGCTGCAAACCAGGAAGCAGGCCTTCACCAGACCCCAGATCTACCGGCTCCTTCATTTTGGACCTCCCAGCCTCCAGAATTAGCAACTGCTCCCCCAGCCCCATTCTACAGTAGCTTCTTATAGCAGCCGGAGGACTAAGAAATCAGGTTCCATGGAGGTCCCTCAGGCCACCATAGGGAGCAAGGAGGAGCCCAGTCCCATTCCCTACTTTCTCTCTTTTTCATTTAGGTAAAATGCAAACGTTCCTATATGGAACCATCTATATGCATATCTTAACGTGAGGAAAAAAATTGTTCAGTTCCTTTCACAACAAACCCTGAGGTCCCTGCCAGCCCGAATGTTCTGCTCCCATAGGTTCCCACCAGGCCCTAATTAGACCTTGTTCTAAGACAGGGGTTCTCACCTTGGCTTGACCTTAGAATCACACAGAAGCTTGTAAAAATCTCAATATGTCCAGGCCTCCCCATAGATCAATTCAATCAGAAACTCTGAGCTTGGGGCCCAGACATAAGCAGTTCTGTAGGGCTCCCCAAATGATGCCTCCATGTACCCAGTTGAGGACGGCTGCTGGAGGCCGACCCTGGAAGAAGCTTTAAGTTCTGTGGGCTTGTTCTTATCTCCCAGGAGAGCGAGAGTGGAAGCCAGAAATGGGAGTTTGGCCTCAGCCACACAAGGCAAGAAGTGAGCTGAGAAAGGCTGAAGAGATTTGGTAATTACCCTGACTGATGTTCCCAGCTGTGGGCAGCTGGGAACAATGTGGGAAGTGGGCTGTGGGAGAGCCCAACGGAAGCGCTGTCCCTCCGGGCCAGGCCTGAGGAAGGCGTTCTCTGTAAGTGCTGGGACTTGGCTGCTGGGGAAGCAGGAAGCACATCTGGAGCTGGGTGCCAGGGTTTAAAATTCACACACACTCCGTACAAACACACACACGCTCACACACACGCAGACACATATGTACACACACACGTTTTCACACTCCCTACACACACACACACATAAACACACACTCATGAGTCTGCACTCATGTGTGAATACACCCCCACGTACACACATACATACTTCATACTTTCACCCAAATATACACTCTACCAACTCACACACACACACACACACACACACACACACACACACACACAGAGTTTCTTGTTCCACAAGAAAGAGCAAATCAAATTTTAGGGTGAATGAATCTCACCCTTACCTGGTCCAATTCCCTCATTTTACCTGTGAGGAAATGAAGCTCAGAGAGGTCAAGGAATGTGAAGAAGCCCCCTTGGTCCCCGTCAACTCCCCTTAGCGCCAGAAAGTACATTAGAAGAATGTTTTTCAAGAATCTCTTTTCTAGAAAAAAGAGGTGACTGGGGACTCTTCCCTTGGTGGACAAGGAGAGTAGAAGGGGCAATTTGTCATCACTGTCTAAGCAACTTGTCTCCCAAATGGGGCGATAATCGTTTCAGTGACGTGGATCACAGCGAGGATGACCCCGGATGCTTTGTGTAGCGGGGCCGGCACCAATCCCAGCACTAAGTGCTCAGAAACCTCATTACCCACAACCGCTGGCAGAGCAGGGGCTCTGTGGCCGCCCATGACAGACACGTTTCATTGGGAGTGTTATTCCACCAGGGAGTTTGGGGAGGATGCAAATGTCTGACGTGCACGTGCTCACACACACCGCAGCAGGGTCTTCGGTAGAGTTGTGAACTTGAGTTTGTTCTTGGCAGTTTTTCCTTCCTGCCCTGGCACCCTTAGGAGGGAGCCAGGCTTGGTGAGCATTGACTCAGAGGTTCAAGATGGCAGGCCGAGAGCCTGATGGCAGACCCTCTCCCCGTGTGTGGTGAGCTTGTACGACTTGTCCTGCAGAGCAAGAGGGAGGGCAGGGCCACAAGGGGAGAGATGGGGCAGGGCTGTCCCCAAGTCTAGGGCCACACAGAGGCTCCTGGGTTGGAGATCTGGGTGGGGGCTCCTCGGCTCGGCTTCCTCACTCTAGATCCCCCTCAAGGTGACTGGGTCTCCTGAGGCAGTGGCTCTGGGGCCTACCTAGTTGGGCCAGACCTTGTCCTTAAGGTTCTTAGCCCCAGAAAGAGTCCAGTGCCCGGATGATGGGAGTAGAGGGTTGGATCTGGGCTCCTCCACAGTGCCCACAGTGAGCAGCGTGGAAGGGTAGCCTCGGGGCCCTGCCATCACTCTGGCTGTGGGAGTGGGGTGAGGAGTCCCAACAATGCCCAAGTCCCATGTGAGCGATTTAAGGAACTGACGCTTCCTGCACAACTGAATTTGTGGAATAAACTATCACATGGACACATATAACTATTTATATGTGTGGTAACTGTTTCAGTGTTTGGGGTTTTTTTCTTTATTTATTTTTTGGTGTGTGGGGGGGTGTTAGTGTAACTAGTCTCCAAATGTTTCCTGTTCTTTTATGATGAGCACGATTTGTGCCAGGCAGAAGACAGTCCAACAGAACTGCAGCAATACCTACACACTGAGTGAAGATTTCTGTCACTTCCTATCTTTGAACAGGAGCAAATTTGATCTCCCAATTATACGAAATTAATTTAAATGAATTAAACAGCTTACAGTGTTCCGCCTTAGAATATCAGTTGTCTGGGCAGTGAAGAAAGAAGTACTGAAATGTTTTGTAGAAAAGCAGACAGCGCTTACTCTGAGGGCTGAGAGAGAAGACTGTAATTGAGCAGGGGTATGGGGGCCGCTTCTGGGGCTGGTAAGGTTCCTTCTGTCTCCTGTCCTGGGAGGTGGGACATGCCTCCATGATGACCTGGGACGTCAACATGGAGGCACACCCATACTGCCCCCTGGTGGCCCTTCCATCACCCTCTAAACTCTCCAAAGTGGGAAGGGACACTGGTGAATCTTGGTTCTTTCTCCCAGGCCTTCGATAGCCCCCAATGGAAACCACAGCCAAGGAGGGGAAGCTGACAAGGTGCTGCATCAAGAGAAGGCGGGATGGGGAAAGGTTCTCTGAGTATCTCTGGCCGTCCATGGTGCAATGGTTTCCTTGAGTCCAGGCCCCAGTTCACAGCCAGGGCAGGCTAATTCCTGGTCCTGCCCAGATGCTGGCTAGGCCTCTCCCTGGATGGTGAGGGTGGAGTACAAAAGGGGTCTCTGCAGGGGTGGCTACTGGCTCGGCTTTGAACCCTCTCTGTTGGTCCCTCTTAGGTTCTGGGACACTACCCCCAGTTACCTCCAAGGCCTGGCTGGTGTCCTTATGAGGACATTAGGACAGAAACATGTGCTTGCACAGAGGAAACACCATGTGAAGACACTGAGAAGGTGGCCATCTGCAAGCCAAGGAGAGAGGCTTCAGGAGAAACCAGACCTGCCCACACCTTGATCTTGGACTTCCAGCTTCCAGAACGATGGAAAATCTAATTTCTGTTTAAGTCAACCAGCCTATGATACTTTGTGATGGCAGCCCTAGCAAACTAATACAATTGCCCATCTCTGTCCCAGACCTATAGCAGAACTGATGTCAAAGAAACACTTTATACAGGCAGTATTTCTCATTCTCATATCATGTACGCTAGAAGGGAATTGTTCTGAGTATGTGTTCCCTGATGCTTTGACGTCCAAAGTGTATCTATGGGACTGGTCCCCTGTAAGAAAGCCCTTTATGAGGTCATCATCTCACGCTTGCCAGAACTCCACAGATGGAGACATGTAAACTCTTAAAAACTCTTGGGGAACCACCATGCCTCACTTTGCAAACCCTCTTTTAAGAAACATCATTATCAAAAGTCCATTTGATAGTATCAAGCGGAAGAAATGCCTCCAGTATTTGAAAACCCTGAGAACACTGCAATATGATGGATTTAAGACCATATATTTTGGGGAAACCGAGATCCCTGAAAGTCTTATAACTGGGGAAGATTTTGGCGATGGATATTTCAAGCAAAGTCCAACTTGGTGTATTTTGCATGCCGGTGGTAGTCACGGATGGGTGCCTTGGAAATATCGGATGTTCCTAAGAGATGAGTTATATGTCAGACAAGAAGACAGCCTGTTCTTTGAGTTCTGCGATGTGGCGAAGAAGGCCTATGGGAAGTGCGCCATTGTGGTCAAAGATGGAAGGCGGCATGATGAGATGAGGCTAAATGAAACCAAGGACTCTCAGGCCGAGGCCCACGTCCCATCAGTCATTAACTTAACAAGCACCATGTGTTGTCCTGAGGTGGCCAAATCCTGTGGCCATGAACTACTCTCTCTGCCTTCCCTTTACAGTTACCTGAACCCTTTAGACTCAGCCTGGTCTTCTCTGAAATGGTTTATCATCAACAACAGAAAGGAGTTTTGTTTGCGGTCCATTGACAGTGCCTATGTGTACCAGTATATACTTCTCAGCAGTTTAATTAGCAAAGGGATTGAAAGGATAAACCCAAGCAAGTGGAGAACGCTAACTAACAAAGTGCGGAGGTGGGAAAACTACTATCTTGGTAAATTTTCTTAAGGGTGATTCCTCCAACCAGCAGTGAGATTGTGCTACCAGCATGGTCTTGACCAACTCTCTGGGCTCAACTCTGGACCATTGCAGCCAAACTCTGACAGTAACCTTGCAGGGATGCTGTGAGGACTTGGGTTCCTAAGGGTATTGGTAAAGTGCTTCCGGTTTACTGGAGGTTTCAGTAAAGCTTCTGGATAAATAAAGGATCTTGACTCCCATCTTGTTAAAGCGACGTTGAGGGCTATTTCAGCAGGAAAATTAGGGCTCATCCAGCTCAAAGGAACTTGGTGATGAGCAGAGGTGAGCAAAGCTAAAGGTTGTGTGGTCAAAATTTAGGTCTGAGAAAAAGAGAACCAAGTGTGCAGTCACAAAAACGTTGAAATTAAGTAGTGTGCCAATGCTTCAGCCCACCCAAATCCACAGGGAGCCAGCTTGCCACCAGCTGGAGCTGTGGTCCAGTTGGGGACTTAACAGGAGTTCCCTCCCGTTGCTTGAAGGCAAGATGGCAGAGGGTAAGAGAGAAACATGCAAGGGAAGTGAAACCCTATCCAGACAAGCAAGTTGGTGGTCCCAGTAAGGAACACTGAAAAGCTATGATAGTGATTGGTTCAAGTGGCACTTAGTGGGTGAACAGGGAGGAGTCTGTGGGACGCACTTATCCACTCCATCCCCCATCCCAGCTCCAAGAATTCCAGCAGGAGGTAGGTCATTAGATTCCTCCATGGGGTTGCATCCGGGGTCCACAGCTGGTACAACAGCATCTTATTCAAGTTTGGGGCTGCTGCTCCCGTAGGCTGTAAGGACTTGGGGTGGTAATATCAACTTTTATAGAAAAAGGCCTGCCTGCAATTAAACATAAAGTCCATTCTTATTTATACATGTTCCGGCAGTAATTTTACAATACATTTTACTGGGGTGAGCCAAATATAACTAGGAAAATTTCTACCCAACTCCCAACAGACTTAACCATATATAAGATTGTGAGGCCAGGTTCCTGATAACCATATGCAGAAAGCATCCGATTCTTGGCTTATCTTCCTGCCTTGCTTCCCTCCTGAATCTCCCTGGATTATTCAGAAATACTGTCTCAGATGAAAACAGAGGTTCAAGGCTATTCAACAACTAAGTGGTGGACGACTGCAGCATTTTGTTATGATGCTTTTTACCTGGGGCTGAATCGCACCTACAACCACCAACCCCTTGGAACGAGGCGGTTACAGTTCTTGAACATCCCACTGTACAGCCAACAGGGCTGTTAGTTTCCTGTGGCTGCTGTGGCAAAGCACCACCAACCTCAGGGCCTAAAACAACAGAAACTTACTCTCTCCCAGTTCTGGAGGCCTGAGGTCGAAATCAGTTCGAGAGTCAAAATCAAGGTGTCTGGCAGGGCCACGCTCCCTCCAGAGGCTCTAAGGGAGAATCTGTTCATTGCCTCTTCCAGCTCCGCAGCAGCAGCATTCCAATCTCTGCTACCCTGGCCACCTGATGTTCTCAAGTCTCCCTCTGGCTCCCTCTTATGAGGACACTTGTGATGGCGCGTAGGGCCCACCTGGATAACTCAGACTCATCTCATCTTAATTACATCTGCAAAGATCTTTTTTCCATATAAGGTCATATTCATAGGCTCCAGTGGTGCCTTTGGGGACCATCATTCAGGTGACCACAGGTGCTAAGAAGTCTTCTGCCAACTGGAATACTGCATTCCCCATCAAAAATTAACCAGTGAAACAACTGTTGTGTGGTCTTTCACTATCTGTTTCATGTATGTTTTAGAATTTCAGTTCCTTCCCAGCAAACGGTAAGACTCAAGCCTCCTTGGTGACTTCACGCGCTGGCACTCTGCAGGCCCAAGTGGAGTTGGCCTGGGTTTGGGGCATGAACGTTTTGCTCTGACATCACGTTTATTGCAGAGCTACCCAGAGTTCTGTAGTAAAAAGCACTAACAGCTACACATGCTTAACTCATTTAATTCTCACAACAGTCTGTGATGTAGGAACTACTATTATCTTTTCAGATGGGGTAAACCGAGGCACAGAAAGATTATGCAACTTGCTCCAGTATGGAGGAGCTGAGGTTCAAATCCAGATTCACGCTTAGAGCCATTATTCATAACAACCCCATCAGGTAGGGTCTATCACTTTCCCATTTTACAAATGAGGAAACTGAGGCACTGAGCGGTCCTTTGGACCAGTCATATTCTAAAGCCCGGACACCTAACCACCATGCTTGGCTTAGCTATCGAAGCCGTCTTTTCTTTTTCATGCTCCAATTCACATGGCGTTAGGCACCCCTGACATCAACCCGGGCACCATCTGGCAAAAACAGCCACCTCCAACTGAACACAACAAGAAAAATGCGTTTCGATACAAGACTGAGCGAGAGGCAGAATACCTTTTAAAGACACATTATTTTACAGTGAGGAAAAAAAAAAGGTTTTTATGTTATCAGATGAGCAAGATAAATCAACAAAGGCTTTTTTTGTTTCAAAGCCGAAACATTCTAGTAAGGCGAATTTAGGGTTCTATTCCTTTGCGGCCTGGTTTAGAAAAGCAGGGGAAAGAGAGCATCAGCATTAACCAGAAAGATCAAAAAGACCACCTTTAATGTGCAGTGTAGTTAGAGTGTTGCATTCATAATTAAGAAGTGCTGCTTTACACGATGCGTGGAAACTTCCAGCAGAAAGTAATGGAAAGTATGCTAGGGCTCTTGGAATCTGATAGACCTAGTTGGAATCTCAAGTTTCCTTTCCAGCTTATTAACTGTGAGACTGTGGACAAGTTACTTCCCTGAGACTCAACTATTAGTAAATGAGGGTCAAGGGCTTTACAACGCTTAGCACACGCCGAGCCACTCCAACATGTCTGCCACCTCAATAAATGGAAGGCCCGGCTGGTCTAGTCCAGACTCAGGTTCCTGCAAGTGCCCACACGTTGACCTAATGTGGCTGACCTCATTTCCTTTTCACTCTTTGAGGGAAATTCTTGCTTTTTATCACTGGGCATAGTGAGAGGAATCTTAGAATACTTTGATCAAAGGAAACTTGGTTCTGGGCCTTTCTTGTAAGACATCTGCGATAGGTTAGGGAACTAACGATAAGAGGTTTCTTCTGGTGGGTGGACGGGGAGGTTGGTGAGTACAGCCTGGAATCTCTTCAGGATACCAGTGTATGAAATAAACGGTGGGTGACAATGCACAGCCACCCTGTGTGGACAAGTCCTCTGGAACAGGCCTCCTGATGCTGGTGGCGCTGGTCTCCTGAGACGTTGGCTGATGGAAGATACCCTCCTCTCTAGCCATCACCAACAACCACGTCCCCACTCCCTTCCCATGGGCCAGGGCAACTCCTGAGGTGATGTTAGAATGGTGCTGCCCTGGAACGGGCCAAGAGGCAAAGACGCAAACGGAGCCGGAGGCCCGCTGGCTCTGGCCTTGTCCAGCTGAGGAAGCTCTGGGCTCAGCTGGGTTCCTGGAGCCACGCCTGGTCAAGCAGGGGGCTCCGCTGCCCACCCAGGCGGTACGCACTGCTCCCATTGTGATCGTTTCAGATACACAAACCGTTTTTACACACTTGACCTCATCCAGTTCAGACAAGTACCTTGTACAGGCAGGGCAGTGACCATTAAGCTCCTTTTACGAATGGAGACAAGGCCCGGGGTGCTAGATCCGGCTATGAGTAGTGGAGACCTAACCAGAGATTTAAACAAAATGGAACGTACCCGACCCCCACCCCCCAAAACAACAAACAAGTACTGAGGTGGCAGCTCAGGGCTGTTACGATGGATGCATGATCAAGAACCCAGGGACCTCTCTTTACTCCACTGTCCGAGATTTGGTTCCATCCTGGCTGCTGAAGGTCGCTGCACGCTCCCCAGGGATGAGCACACAGCCTCCCTCCCCTCAGTGAAAACACACACAAGTGCTTGTAGGAGGAAAGAGGAGAAAGAGGGCCTGGGAGGACAGCAGATTAGAGGGAGGGACGGAGGGGTGGGTGAAGGGGAGCAGGCCGAGCTTTCCTCCCCAACAGCAGATGCCACCCTGCGGCCAGTCCTGTGGGGCCTCGCCTGGTCTGGGTCCTGCAGCCTGGCAGTGCTGGGGGGGAGGGGCGTGTGTGTGTGTGTGTGTGTGGTGTGTGCGGTGTGGTGTGTGTGGTGGGTGTGTGTGCTGTGTGTGTGTGGTGTGTGCGGTGGGTGTGTGTGCTGTGTGTGTGTGGTGTATGTGGTGTGTGCTGTGTGTGTGTGTGGTGAGTGTGTGTGTGCGGTGTGTGTGTGGTGTGTGTGGTGTGTGTGTGTGTGGTGTGCGCGGTGTGTGTGTGGTGTGTGTGGTATGTGTGTGTGTATGTGTGTGTCCAGCTGGCCTAGTCCAAAGAACACAGACACCCTTTTTACAAAGGTATTTTATTTTACTAAAGAAAATACTGGTTCTTTTAAAAGCGTGTAAAAAGTCACATCATTTTAAGTTAAAGCTGTAGGCTGGGAACTTATCCTCTGACACATCATTCAGTAATTAAGTCTTTCTTCTCGGCTGGAGTCCACTCAAGCTGACATGTAAAGTGCAAAATCTAGAAAAGAAGAACCAAAGAGATAAATAGGAATGTCTGATAAGGGCCAGTGCTTTACTTCCTCAGCACTAACGCTTACATTCAGCCATTTAGACTTAACAGAAACCACTGTTAGTGAACGTATTTTTAGCTTCATAATTTCCCTTCCATGGAAAAATCCCTTTTGTTTAAAACAAGGCTCCAGGCTTTGATGAGCTGCCAGCCCAGGAGGGGAGAGGGAGGAACCCCCTGGTCAGCTCTAAGCTCAGCTGTGTAAGCCCCCACCCCCCTCCACTGATGGCCTCCGTAGCCGTTTGTGGGAGGGAAGAAGTGTTTATGATCTCACACCTCATCTTTTCTTCCTTGCTCGGTATCACACACAAAATGATGACTGTCTAGGATGGAAAGTCAATCAACATTTCAGTGAAAACGGCCTTCCCTCACCCTTTTTAATTTCGACGTGCTTGCTCTTCCCCACCCTAGTCTTCCTACTGAGTTTCAGTCAACTTAACATTTTTTTTTTTTTTTAAGGCAAGGTCCCACGCTAACTGCTTTTCCCTGGCAGAGGCCTACAGCTCGTTGAGGACCAGTGAGTGATGGGCAGTAACAGGAGCTCACGCGTGCTCTGACAGCTCCCCTTCCTGCATTCAGGACGGCAATGCAGCCGGTGCCTGAATGTCTGACGGGGCTTCAGCTCTGGTTCTGCTCCTCACCACGTACAGTGGGAGCTATTTTTTCAATCTGAGTGGCTCTCACAGGGTTGTCAGGAGGAGGAATAACGGCACTGTATATGGGATGCTCGGCAAAATGCTAGCACATAATCATCACTCTCTAAGTGTTGCTGTAATTACTAATACGTTTGCTTTTAAACTCAGTAAGTCTCAAAATACTACAAAAGGGAACTCGCATTTACAGAAGCATGGAATCTGAGGAGGGACGGGTGTGGGCGGGCCCCTTCCTACAGCCACCTGCTGCTGAGATGCCCAGGCCCAACCACAGACATAATGGAACTTCTCACAGGCTGGAGCCTGGGAACCTGCATTTCAACAGCACCCTCATCAGGCAATTCTCATCTTTAGCCAACGCTGGGAACCACTGATCTGGAATCCCCTGCCACCATAGTTGAATCCTAATTTTTAGAAAAGCACAGAACTCGAGAAACGAAGGAACTGGCTCAGCACACCAGAATTAAGGAAACTGCTCAATGCCATAGGTGCAGTTTGTAGTGGGGGTTGAATAACAACTTCCTGGTGCCTCAGCTCCACACACACATCCTGGGCACCTCCTGTGTGTGCTGTGACAGGCACTGGGCCACAATGATGAGTCCTAACTCCTGCCTGGGAGCAGGTCATCGGGAAGGGCCCTCCGGGCCACGGGACTCACAAGCAAAGGCCAAGGGGCACAAAAGTCTGTCGAGGTCTGCAGGAGCATGGGGAGTGGCCGCAGAGGGACAAATGTGTCCTGGGTTAAGGACACACACGGAAGGGATTTACAGGCCCTACCCAGGAGTCTGACTGTATCCTGTAGAGATAGCAAGGCCTCTCAGTCTTGGGTACAGATGAGGGTGTCAAATGATGCATGACCCCTCTCCCCTCCCCCATCTCAGATTTACACATACTTGTGTTTCTAGTATGTGTGCTTTTCTAAGAAGGTTCACAGCTTTTATTAGCTTCTCAAGAGTCCTGTGACCCAGTACCTATTAAGCACCATTAAGCACGGCTGCTGCCAGTAAGAACCCTGCAGAGGCATGGACTAATCACATGCTCCCTGACTCAGCAGCAGACGGGGGAACGGTCAGGCTCTGCATACCTCACCTTACAGAGCTGCTCAGTGACAGGCGGGCCACGTGCCCTCACAGCTCAGACCCACCCGAGGGATGCGGAATTCTCGGAACTATCACATTCCTTGATTGGCCACCCAACCCATGTATATTTCATACTTGCAAAGTCCCGGTACCTTTGATTTCCCTTTAGTTATATTTCTTCTCTGATTGCTTCTTCTTTTCAGCTTCCAGTTTTTGCTGTTGTGCTTCCAATCTTTTCCTTTGGTATATTTTGACTCCAGCAAATGCCAGGCAGAGAATCAATGTCTTCGCTGCCAAGATATACAGCAGCAGGGGAACGTGTTCAAGAACCTTAAAGAAGAAATGATTCTAAATGTTCTATAATTGATAAGAAAGGTTCATGTTCCTCTATTCAACAAACATTTACTATGCAGCTGTTGTGTAACAGGCATGAGGCTAGAACAGACAAGGTTCCTGTCCCCAGGGTGCTAACAGTGTAGTGTTAGCTGCGTTCCTGTCCCCCTTGCTGCTGGCTTCACAGAGGCCCTCCAGCGGACTGCAGATGGAACAGCCCTGGTCTCTCACAATCTGACCGTGCACTTTGCCGACTGCCCAGGCCCTCTGCTTCTGAGGCTGTGGCATGGTCCGGTAAAAGGAGCCAGGGCCACCCTGCCACTGACTGTGAAACCTGGGTCAGTCACTTGACTTTTCTGAGCTTCGAAGACAGGCTGGACCTGAGCTTCCTTCTAGATTCTCCAGCTGTAGTATGCTATGATTTCCTTTGGTTCCCTCTACTCATTAGCTTTGGCACTTGAAAGCAAAATATAAAAATGAAATACAACTCAAATTTTATTAGCTACTTATTCACTATTCCTGTAATTTTTTGTTGGAAGTTTTAACGCATTGGCTAAAATGAAGTCTAGGGAGTAACTGTTGATTGGACTTACTCTTTGCACCAATAGGTTTCATTATGAAAATCTATATAGAATAGTATCTCAAGGCAAATACTATAGTAGTTTTCGTAAACATGATAAGTATGATCTGAATAATTATGAGTTTTTGTGTGTGATTAAAAATTCATTCCAAATAAACGAATGATAGCCTTTGTTCAGTAAGTATCATTCTAAAGGACTAGGCAGGATTTATTCCAATGAAATCATTAGGTTCAATTCCCAAACATCACTTATTAGATGTAATTCCAAAGAGACTCTGTTAATACTACGGGGAGTATATTTGTCCCTCTGAGAGTTTCAAGTTGATCTGAAACTAGTCAGTCAAAACTTTAGCTGAGAACATGCTCACAGACCTGGAGGGCTAGATGGATTTTAAAGATGACTTAGTCCACCACCTTCTTAAACAAACAAGGAAAGTGGCAGTTGAGAGGCCCATCCACGTCACACAGCTAATTCATTACGAGGTCAGAGCTAGAACGGAAGATTTTAAAGGATGCCAGTCTCCTTCCCACTGGTTCCTGATTTTCAATGAAATGGAATAAAATCACAAATTATGTACATATATGTTCTTGTAATTTTATTCAAAATTTTTATGACTCAGACCTAGATGTATTTTTCACGTTTAGAAGACGTAGCATCAGTTACCATCCACTGAGAGCTTACTGTGTGCTAAGTGTCTCACAGAGACTTTTCCCTTCAGTCCTCATAATATCCCGTGAGGTAGACAGACTGTCCTAATTTCATAGCTGAGAAAACAAAGTCTGAAAAGGGTAGTCTGACCGAGTTCTGCCTGCTCCGAAGTCTGAACTCTTCAACATTACATGAGTCTGTAACATACGTGATGCTCTCCCCCACCCTCAACTCCTTTTACAATTAAATTATGCGAATAAACAAATGCTTGGCTACTGAATTTACCAAAGGCAACTAAAATCATGACCGCTGAAGTTATTTAACTGATTACTTATGGATATTTGAGGAAGGTTATAATGCAAAGCAATAGGAACACAACAGATATCAAAAGGAGGAATCCAAATATTTAAATTGTTTTAATTAAAACAGTAAGAACACAGGAACACTGAGTTAACTAGATAACAGCTTTCAACCACAAAACTATTTAACGGTGAAGAATATATACAACAAACCCACTTCAGAAAGATCACTCTGGCAATAGTATAATAACTAAAAAAATTGCAAAAATGAAATGTTTTATCCTGACAAAATATAAGCAGCTTAGAATACTGATTTGGTTTCCGGGTCCTTCCTCCCTCAAACCTCTCTTATCTTCCCCAAATAATTCTCTAATTCATCTACTT
The DNA here is from genome assembly GCF_057876585.1 of Rhinolophus sinicus. Classification (NCBI taxonomy): domain Eukaryota; kingdom Metazoa; phylum Chordata; class Mammalia; order Chiroptera; family Rhinolophidae; genus Rhinolophus; species Rhinolophus sinicus. Next base: position 9,159,895 of record NC_142517.1, read on the forward strand.
TCTTGAAGGTTCTCATTTTAGAGATGAGGCTTGACTCCACATTTATAAACCAGCTAAAGAAGGTCAATATAAACCTCTCTTCATTTCACTAGAACTTTCTAGGCTACCTGGGCACTGACATGTACTGGGAACAGTCTCCAATCCATATCACAGCCCATGGTTCCCCATGAGCTAAACACAAAATTTCGCTGGAGCAGTTACAGGCATGATCAAAAAATACGGTGAATGTTTAAATTGAAAAAAAATTTTATTACAGTAAAAGACACATTGCCATTAACCCCCTTCAAAATACTCCCACTCGCTTTGAACACATTTATCCCGTTGTTCTTGCCACTTTCTGAAGCAGTTCTGGAAGTCCTCTTTCGTGAGTGTCTTTAGTTGCGCTGTCGTGGCTGCCTCGATGTCCTGAATCATTTTGACTTTGAGGAAGAGCCAGAAGTCGAACGGTGCCAGATCCAGTGAATAAGGTGGATGAGGACACATCATAATGTGTTTATTTGGCAAAAATTGCCATAGCAGAAGCAATATGTGACACAGAGTATTGTCGTGACGGTAGATGAAACTGTTTGCCCACTTCTCAGGCCGTTTTCTACGCACATCGTTTCTTAAATGCGCTAATAAGTCCTTATAATAATCAGAGTTCACCGTAGTGTTGCTGGGTACAAACTCAGCGCGCACAATTCCATTAAGGTCAAAAAACACAATTAACATCACCTTGATGTTGGATCTTAATTGACGTGTTTTTTTTACATGAGAACTGGGCGATTTCCATTGACAACGCTGAACCTTGGTCTCAGGATCATAACCATAAACCTAAGTTTCATCTCCCATGATGACATGTCTTAAAAAGCTGGAATCTGAAGCGGCACAATTGTGCAACTCCAACAAAATTGACAAACACTGTTGCTTTTGTTTGACAATCAAAACGCGTGGAACAATTTCACACTTACTTGCCTCATGTTCAAGTCTGTTGTTAAAATGTTTTGAACGGAACCATAAGTGATACTCAGATCCTCAGAAATTTCCCTAATAGTCATTCGCCTGTTTGATCAAATAATTTCACTTACTTTTGCAACATTCTCTTGGGTTTCTGATGTTGAAGGACATCCCAGTCTCTCCTAGTCTTCAATTGATTCACGACCATTACGGAATCACTCAAACCACTTGTAAACCGTCTTCGTGGTCACTGCAGCATCACCATAAACTAATTCTAACATTTAATGTGTTTCTTTAGCACTTTTTTACAGTTTGAAATAAAATTTCATGTTAATTCATTGTTCATGATCCATGATTTATGGCACACTTTAAAACACACTTTCTCTCAACCGTAGCACACACCTGAAGCTACAACTGCACAGAACAAGCTGAAACTTTTCACACACAGTTACTAAGGTTCGATGCATCGCTTTCCATATTGAAGATCCCGGCCTTTCCGTTGGATGGCACTAAGTAGCAGCATTCACCGTATTTTTTTTATCACACCGTGCAACCAGATTCAGAAAACCCACTGAAATGGAAGCACATCAACAAAAGGACACAGATAAGTGGTTTCTTATTTACTTTCTTTTAAAAAGTACTAGAGAGGCAGAGGCAAGAGGCAGAAGTTTCGAGACTGAGAGGGGGCAAAGCAGTGGCAGCAGGGGTCAAGGACTCTATGAGGGCTAAAGTGAAAGATTTCAGGGGCCCGTTCCTGCCCCTCTTAAGTACTAAACTGCAGTCATGTTAAATCTCTTCCTTTGATCTCTAACAAATGCCTCATATTAAGTCTTGAAATATGCAAACCTTCAAAGAGGTAAGTGAACAAAATATTGTTGGGGTGGACTAGATCTACACCAATTGTTTTAGACAAACTCCAATACCTGTGTCATGAGAATGGCGGGCTTCTTAAATAATGAGGCCACACTCATTTGCTAATGCACAGGTATGGCTGACTGTTGCTAATTACCACAGGTCCAACGTGCCAGAGAGGAAAGGGCACAGGAGACAGTGGCCCTACATAATCCTTCAGTCTCAGGGGGCTCTGTGCGGTCAAGGTGTAAGGAGAGGCCATTGCTTTGACACCACAGGGTGTCAGAAACATGAGGTTGTTCCCTGGCAGCCAGGGTGCAGTGTGTGTCTGTTCAAAGTTGGAAAGGTTTGGGCAGATTTTGTTCCTGACACAGGAAGGACTCCTTTTGTCATAAGGACTTGCCTCAGTGGTCAAGTGGGTCACTGTACAATTAAAAGAAAACCTTCTCTGTGCACTGCCTGGTAAATCACAAAGCCCAGGCCTATACGATCAGACTCAGGGGGGTAAGGACGCATTGTTTTAACTAGTTGAGGTGGTTTTGATACTCTTAAGTGTGAGACCCTCAGGGCATCACGCAGGACGCTCTGGGGCACTTAGTACCACTTCCGTCATGGCAAGACAAAGGGTAATAGTCCTTCCCTAAACCTCACCCCACACTGCTTTCTGCTCTTCCCCCTACATCTTCTCACTGCCTCATCTTTCCTCCCCAGCCTTTCCACAGTAAACTCTGGAACCCTGATACATGCTAAATAAACACTTCTACATTTCCAGTCTCTTCACAGAATCCTCACTCTATCTTCTTAACTGCAACCAGGCTCTTTCTAAAGAACAGTCTCCACAGCCCTTCCCAAGCCCCATGCCCCAAGGAGCTGGGGAAGGAGGGGGCGGGTCGGTCCTCTCCCAGTTCCCTGATCCTGCTTCCAGACCTTTCCAGTTCTCCTTGCAATAGAAACCTAGGGGATGTCTGAAACAAGGAAATGCTTGTAATAATTGAAAAAGTACATACAAGATCCTAAGTTTGAAAATATACACTAAACTTACATATCTTGAAAAAATACACCAACATTGTTCAAAGTAGCCCTCTTCGGATGGTATGACGATGTGTAATTTTTATTTGATTTTATATTTTTCAAAGTATCTACAATACAATAGGTTTTCGAGGCTGCTCTCTTAGCCAACCTCCACCTCACGCCACCTACTGTGAGGATTTATTGCGAGCCACTCCTTTCCCTCTGTAAGAGCAGCTGGCAGGCTACTCTTTATTCAGTTGCCCTTGAACTTCTCTACCAGCTGAATCCAATATTTTACTGGGATCAGTTGTGTTTATTCCCCAGCCAGGTTAAGTTGTATGCGATGCTATAGTAATTTATTTAAACATGACACTTAGGAAATATGACTATGTAAACAAGATTGTTTCCATGAAAACTAAGTTGAATGTTTTCAATGCTTTTTCAAGTTTGAGTTGGAAAAAAAAAACAAAAAAAAAAACGTGTTGGCAACACATATGTAAAAGATTAGGAAAGAGGAGCATACAAATTTAGAAAGATTTCACATGTAAGATCTTAATCCATTTTAAAGAAACAAAAATGTGAAATTGTAGGTGAAATTTAAAGGTGTAGTTTTTGCAAGAAAAGGGAGGCCGATCTGAGGTCAACTAATGCCCGCTCAAAGAAAAGGCCTAGCCTTCCTCCAGGAGTCTGGTGAGTAAATGTAGACTTGTATGTTTTAACTTAAAATATTAAATATTGTTATGATTCCTGGTGTAATTTACTTCTTATTCTGAATTTTTACAAACAGGAGAAAGAAAAACTCAAGCCATAAATGTTTAAAACTATTCTCACTTTCCAGTTCATGCTGCACCAACTGTGAATCCACTACTGCTCGACGGAGGCCCACTCAGACAAGCACATGAGAAGGAGCTGGAAGGTCAGATCTCGCTGGTCTGGTGGGGAAAAGAAGAATCAAGTCAATTCAGGTTTTCTAGAGCAGACTCCCTTTGATGAATACTTCCCTTTGATGAAGAGAGAGAGCACATGAGCAAAGACAGCGAGCTTTGCAGAAAGGAGGTTTAAATGTCCTCAACAAGGTGAGCCAGAGCCTGGTGGAAAGCAGATGGCCTGGGTGAGGGCCGAGGCAGGCTTGGCTCTTGGTGAGCAGAAAGATCTCTTTGGCTGATCTTTGCCGGGGATGGGAACACAGCCTCAAGCAGAGGTGGCAGTGCTGCTCCTTAAGGCATATGTGCTCCCTTTCCATTCATCTGGGAATTTTAAGAGCCCAAATCCAAAATCGGTTCCTCCACCCACCTCCTGCCCTGAACAAGAGCTGGTTTGTGGATGAGTGAGTGTTCCTCAGGTCCTCTGAGTGTTAATTAAGCAAATCTTGGTTGTTAAAAAATGTCTGGAGGAGAGTAAATGATAGGGAAAAAATTGTCCTAAGAAAGCAATTTGTATCTAGATTCCCTCTGAAATGTGAGGAAGACTCAGGGGAAGGTGAGGCAGGAAGTGACAAGGCAGGGACACAGCCAGCACAGGATTTGCTCTGAGGCATCACATGTCACTATTTTTAGACTACGACACATACCCCAAGTGTCAGAAGACTTGAGCTCTGGATGAAGAACCTACACACTCTGGCAAATGACTTTCCTCTTAGGGCCTTGGTCCCATCTGTAAATGAAGAAAAGGGGTGTCAACTAGATGGGCTCTGGGCCCCTATTTTTTCTGAAATTTGGTGACTTACAGCATAATAATCACAGCTTCACTTTATTGTGCCCAACTGGGTTGAGTGTGTTAAATGCAGTAACTCATTTATTCTTCACACCGGTCCTATGAGGTACAGTCCACTCTCCCCACTTCAAAGACAAGGAAACACATGTAATGTGTTCACACACTGGGGAACTGGGATTTGACCCCTCCAAATTGGCTCCAGAGTTATCCTGATGCAGGCAGAGAGCTTTGTACTCAAAAATCATAGGGATGCTTTCCTTTAAATGTACTTACAATTAGAATTAAGAAAAGCAACAGAAAATTTCACAGGCCTTTAGAATGGAAATAATAAAATGAACTTCAGGGAGGATGTTTTATAAAAACTTTCACTTATAAAAGTATCTAAATATAAAAAGTTCATACCTCATCTATTCAAGGTCATAGTAGCTGGTAAACAAGCTGGCAGTTGGTACAGGACAACCAAGTTTTCCCCATGAACTTTTCAAAGTCAGATAAGCTAACAAAAGGAATTTACACCACAAATCTGTTTAAATGTGATGATGGAGATTGAAGGTACTCATTACCTTCATGTATAAAGGGCCTCTTTGTCCTTAAGTAGCAGCAGATTCTGACCTGCACTAAATACATTCCTGTTACAACCTGTTGCTAGAATTTTCACCTTGAGTAATCTCTAACAATCTCAGGGATTAGCCATGTTGTAAATTAAATGTTTAAAGTTGTGTAAATTTTCTTTTTACAACTCCAGCTCTGAGTTGTGTACACATATAGTAGGTGAGTTTGGCTGTTCCCCACTAATCTTCTGAAGCCATATTACATACCTAATGAACTGATGTAAGATATTGATTCCCAAGGTCAAGGACAACAAACTGGTCCCAAAAGCTTATAGGAGGAAATAAATGAAAAAGAACCCCCAGTAGTCTGGCCCTCTGGCCAACAGGAGACATTAAGTTCTTGAAATGTTTTCTCAATAGGTTCTGAGACTTATAATGAAACCAATTTTACCACAGGCTAATTGATAAAACAAGAGTTAAGTTCCTACGACATCTCATCAACATTATAGCAAACCTGGAACTGTAAACTAAGCGCCACGCTCAGCACATGGACAGCACTAAGTATTAACCATTATTATCATGATCAGTATCTCTCCTTCCACTAATGGACATGCCAAACTTTAGAACATAACCAAGTTACATCCAGGGTAAACACAGTCACTGCAAGTCAGCAGGGCATGGTATAAAGAACCACCACCAGAGGACCAGGAGAACTGGAGGTCTGGACTCTATTCTTGGTGGCACCAATGGCACATCACGTGACCTGGGGCAAGCCATGAACTTCTTTGAACCAAAGTGTTCTCATTTTAAAAAGATCAGAATCCGAAGAACAACTCTGCAACTCTGGAATTAGTAAGTCACCCTTCTCTCTGATAGCACAGAATCTGACTTTAAACATATACTGGCAGCTGCCTCAACTTCATACCTAGAATAATAAAATTCAAGCTCTTTAGGAAAGAAACATTTAAAGTAGCCCAACCTGCAAAGTGGTGGAAGGGGTACCGCGAGGTGGGAGACCAGCGGGCAGATCAGTGCAGCTCATTCCCACCCACTGCCTCCAAATTGTAATTTTCCATCTCCCACAATTACATGCTCCCACTCTGCCATTTGTGTAGCTTCCGGCAGGACTTGAGCAACTGAGAGCTCAGAAAGCTAAAACTATCAGCAGGCTATGTGCTCTGCGGCCACAGACACACGTGGTGCAATATTAGAAACAGGAGGCAGCTGGTAGCTGAGGGCTGAACTGCAAAAGCCAACAAGATGGGGACAATTTTGAGAGATAAAATCTATGAAGTGCAGAATATTTTAAACTTACCCTGGAACTATCCAGTCTTAGCTTAAAACTCAAAAATAACAATGGCTTCGATAGAAATAATTCTAGTCCCTTTACTGCAAAAATATCTTGATTTTTTTTCCTTTGCCAGATTTCTCCTGGAAAACCCAAAAGCTATTAGTTTATCGTGGGCAGGCCAATTAAAGCAATATGGACAACGACTACGGGTCCACAATTTACTTTTCCGTCTTGGCACACCCGGCAAACCCAAGGGTCGTGCCTTCGGTCCTCAGTCTGCACTTTCCGAAGCTGTTATCACTCCCAGTCTGTCCCTCTCTCACCACAACTCCTCACCCGACCATATTAGGCAGGGGCGGGTGTGGCGAGAAGGGGATTCCAGGTGAACCTCGGGCATCACTTGGTCAACAACCTGAGCCCCACTCCCCAGTCGGCCGGCGAGCTGGGCCTCAGTTGCTCGGTAACCTGAGGGCCGGGCCAGTGTCCCCTCCGGCCCCAACACCTGGGAGCAACACCTGCCCCGCTCAGACCCAATGATGAGGACCAAGGGAGGTCACTGCTTCCGCCACCCTTCAGGGCGTCCAGACAGTTCCCTCGTCCCCCCAGAACCTCTCGGAGACCAACACCCTGTGGCCAGAACCAACCCTGGGCCCCGGCGGGCCCGCGCCTGCCGCCTAAACACGCCGCCTCCGGCGCCCGGCCGACCTAGGTCCTCCCGCAGGCGCGCTCCGCCAGTGGGGGCCGCGGCGCCCGTCACCCTCCGGGTTCCCGCTCCCAGAGCCGGCGCCGCGCGGCCGAGGGCATCTTGGAGAGACAGCGCGAACGCCGGGCTGGCCGCCGGACACCCCAGCGCCCCCCAAAAGCCGTCGGGATTCACGTCAGGCTCCCGAAGACCCACAAGTCATCCACTTACAGTTCGAAGTGACCGAGGATCCGACGTCCGGCGGGCACGCAAACCACGATTCCCACAATGCCGCGGGGAAATTACACGTCCCGAAATGCACCGCTCCGCGCGCCGGCGCAGTAGGCCTCGACAGCCTCCGTGGGCGCCGTGCTCCGCGCGCCGGCGCAGTGGGCCCTGGCCGCCTTCGTTGGGGAGTGACGGGGCTCGCAGGTCATGATTGGCCGAGTCAGGGGCGAGGGCCGGACACCGTGGGACAGGCCCAGGGCTGGTTCTGGTGCAGAAATGATCCGAGCTGGAGGAGGCCTGCAACCGCGGGGCGCGGTGTCGCGCGGCCCCTCCCCCTCAGCTGCCCCGCGTTCCCTGGATTCTCCTCGCTGCGACTGAGGGCCCGTGGTTCCCTGAAGAAGTTTCCAAGCTCAGCATTCGTCTTCGCTGACAAAATGCACGCAGTTTCCTTTGGGATAGCAGTAGGGCGCCCCGGTGCTGGGTTCCCAGATTCCTTCATCAACAAACGCTTAGCACCGGGGTGCAGTTTGAGCAGTCATTCCCTGCCCCAGGTACCCACTGGGCAGGACAGTTCTGGGTGGTAAACGATTTACATCTCAAAAACGGAGAGAACGGATTTATAATTGCAAGCTTTCTAAGTAACTGCTCTAAGAGTGAGGGGTTCAGAGGGGGTGGTTTGCCTGTCGCCAGGCTTTGGCCGGAACAAACAGTGAATTCACCTGGCTAGTTGATCTGTCTCAGGCAGGACCTGAAAGGGCTGGGGCCATCTTAGGGATGCAGCCTCGAGCTGTTAGAAACTATGCTAGTATTTGTTCAAGTCTCTTAGGTTGGGGAGGGTGATGAAATACTTTGTGCCGAGAGCCTGCACTGTTTATAGTTCGAGGTTGAGGGCTAGTTGAACAGAGGACTCAGAGGAGCCCGACCAGAGTTTGGTCAACAAGATAGTTTTTGTCACCGGATGGAAACCTTAGACCAGACCCAAGGCACGGATTTTGTAACGCGGGTCACTGCTGTGGTCACATTGGAATGAATGTCTTGGGTGCAACAGCATTTCTGGGAGTCTGATCTGAGAAAGGAAGCCACCTTGCCACATCTGCTCTTGGAATATGAATGGCTTTTCCCTGACACTGTATTTCATGCTTCTGTTAGCATAACTGCACACTTATTATTAGGAAACAGATACCTTGTATATACTTCATGCTGAAGAGATAAACCTGGTAGTCCACATAAGACATCCTACAAGCGGGCCTTGAAGAAGGGCTCCTTCTATGAATTTTGTCTTAGTGCCCTGAGGCTTGAGGCCCTGCTCACAATCACTGTGCCTTGGCTGAATAGATGGGGAGATGAGAGAGGAGCAAAGGGTAAGCCAGGAGACATGACGCTTCATGAAGCTACAGCCTCACACATCTTGCTTGCCATTGACTTCCTGCTCTCAGCTCTCTGAGAGTAGACAGTGACACTTCGGCCTGCCCTCCTGTCCCTGCTCTAACTCTGCCCACTTTGTGTTGATCTCTGTTATAAGTGATACCATCATGATGTTTCCATCTCTGACTCCCTCTCTGCTGAATGGGTTCCTCCAGCTCAGGGAGTCTCATTCATCTCTACTCCTCTGGTCTAGGCCAGTGACCCAAGAAATGGATGTTGAATGTTGCTATTAAATTAATGAATGAAGTCACCTAATCTGTGGACTGCAGATTTGTTGTCTGTAAATGAAATGGTCTGACAAGAATACGATGAGCTCCAAGGTGCCTTTCGGACCTGACATTCTCTGATTTCGTGAACCCCATGATGCGAAATATTAAGCAATTACTGTCTAGATTCTCAACAGACATAGCACTTCAGACACTTTTTGTACCTTTAGTCTCGTCAAACAGAAGTAAAGATAGGTCATTGTAAAGAGAAGAAAATAAAATTGAGTGAAAAGAATAAGTTGTTTATAAATGTTACAACTTTTTATTATTTTTTTCTATAATGACAAGAACTTTTAAAAGTGAATTTTCTGTAAAACTTTAAATGTTCGTTTAAAAATGTTTGCACTGGGTAATTCTTAAAGATTCTCCTTCTCTGGAATGGACTAGTTGCCGCTGTGAAATATTTGTTCTGTCTTCAGACTTCCAAATAAATTAAATGCCAGGAAAGCAATCCCCATAAAGTAACCCCATAGTTTTGTTCATTATCACTTCAGACTCTACATACATTCATGAATTAATAAGTGCTCCGATGTCAGTCTAGTGAGCAAGGGGTAGATTTTGAACCTCAGCTTCTGGGTAATACATCAGGGTTATTTATAAATTCAGTTAGTCACATACAAAATAATGTTTCATGACAAAGAAGCTACAGTGCTTTGTAAATCTCTCTATCCCCACTGCCACTGCCCAGGTACTTTACTTCAAAATTGGCTGTATTTTTACTATTGACATTGATTAAAATGACATTTACATTTCACAGAGAGTAAAAGAAGTCTTCAGCATAAAATATTGCTCTGATGAGCACGCAACAGTCACTGAGATTGAAATGTGACTTGTCTTCGTGAACCAACCACATGATCTCCATGAAAATTCTCAACAGAGAGCGAGGAACTTCGGTTCTAAGAAATGACAACTGGATGTGCTCCGTGGCGTGGGCATCTCTTCACGTGTGGATGTCAGGGGCTGGCTTTACGCCTTTCCCGTTTGTCAAGGAAACATTTTGAACCCTGCTGCCCCAGGGTTCTCATGGATGGTGGCCCTGGATTCTTCCAGATTCAGAATTTGGCTCTTGTACTTCTCTCGCCAGTCCTCCACAATGTATTGGTGGTAGGGGTCGTTGGAGTGTTCTTGCCTCTTGGATTTCACGGTGCTTACCAAGATGGCCACGACGATGAACGAGAACATCCCGATCATCACCATGAGGTACAAGATGACGTAGTAGAAGTTCTCGGCGTCCACATGGGCCTGCAGGGCCTCTTGCTCCGCGGTCGTGTTCCTGCGCCAGTTGTCCATGTAAGTCACAAAAATCCTTTTGAAGGCATCTTCCAGTGTCTGTGTCAGATTGGATAAAGGAGGCATATTTTTCTCCTGCTGCAAATTAAATATTAAAATAGACGAACACGGTTAAAAAAAAGGGGGGGATCTTTTCCACATTTGGTTACCTGAAGGGATGGAGGGAGGGGCATGCAAGGGGAAAACAATAGTATTTTTTCTCAGCCTAGCTGGGGATTGATGGAGTACATATTTTAAATTTTCATATGCATGTTTTGCATGCATGCTATCAGACAATAAAAGTCTTAATAGAGGACATAAAACTATAGTATGATCCCAATTTATATATGTGAACGTTTATATGCGTATGAAAATGGAAAAAAAGACTGGAAGTAAATAGTTCAAAATGTTAATAGTGGGTGGTATACTTAAAGAAAAATGTTTCTTCTTTATGCTTTTCTCATGTTACAAATTTTCATCACTAATCTTGCATTACTTTGTTTTTAGATTGGTCAGTAACCTCATAATAGCTAATATAATGCCTTGTCCATAACAGGCCTTCAACAAACATCAACTGAATGAAGCAATGACTCATGTATGTTCCATGTTTGTAGAGAGGTATGGGGTAGAAGATGCCTTTGCAATTTGTGTCATCTCCAATGTCTAGGCAGTGCTTTTCCCAAGGATCCCGAAGAGAGGAGTATGTACATCCATATTTGAAAGAGGGATTTTCCCTCTAACCTGAGAGATCATTCCTATTTCTCAAATCCAACTCTCCTCTCCATCCTCACTATCACTGCCCAGCATCTGTCCGCTGGATGATATCATGCAATGCAATACAACCCTCCCCAAAACCATCTCCTTGGGGTCACATCAGCCCCTCTCAGCCCCACACAGCAGTCAACGTGCTCCTTTTAAGAGGGAACTGGGATCATTTCATTTCCTTGTTTTTAAAACGATGTAATACCTTCCTGCTGTTCTTAAAATGAAATCCTGCCTCCTTAATGGGTTTACCTGGCCTGACCCCTGACGACCTGCTCTATTACTCCACCCTCACGACCACCTGGCCCTACTGGCCTCCCCTCCTCTAAGTCAATAAATGTTCTCTTGCTGCAGGACATTTGCTCATTTTATTCCCTCAACCTGGAATACTTTCGCCCCTCTCTTCTCCCTGCCACCTCTTCGCCCTTTTGGTCCCAGCTCTGCTGTCACTTCTGAGAAAACTTCCCTGGCCCTGCTGTTAGTCAATTCCCACCACCACTTTTCTCCAATAGCATCTTATTATTTTTCTCCAAAGCACTCTTCACAACGTGATAATTATGTGTATATATTGCTGGGTGTGTGTGCGTGTGTGTGTGCGTGTGTGTGTGTGTGTGTGTGTGTGTGTGTGTGTGTGATTATTGATTTATGGTCTCGTCTTTCCCACACAACTCTCACCTCTATGAGGGCAAGGCTCACACCACCTTTGTCCACCTTGGTATAACAAGTACCTGGCACAGAGCCTGAGACATAGCAGGGGCAGTGGGTGTTTGATGAATAAATTAACATGCTAGGCACAGGCTAAGTATTTGGAAATGCAGAGATGATGAGCGCTGTGTGTGGCAGCTCAGTATAGTGGCAGAGACACAAACAAGTACCGATACAAGGTGCAAAGTGTTGTTACAGGTATGAACAAAGTGAAAAGGGAGGTCAGAGAACGGAGCTGAACATGGATCATAAGTGGGGCAAATGGGTGTAAAGAGAACTGGAAGGGATGTAGGCGGGAAAGAAACCTGTGATTGGCAGAACCTGCAGGCCCACTAAGTCAAGAAAAGACCAAAGGACCAAACAGTGGGTTGGCCTAGTACCCTTATGAAAGCAGTGTGCCCCCTCTTTAACATGCGTCTTTCCTTTCTTCCTATGGAAAGAGGTGTTTCAGATCGTCCCTCTTGGGAAAGGGGTACAAATAAACTTCCAAATCTTTCTCCCACAGAACATTCCCCAAACTTCCCTCATTGAGAATTACTGTAACTAAGATAATATGCGTTTCTCAGTCTGATATTTTTAAGCCCTATTATTCAAAGAGCTCTAAGATCTTCCTCTCCCTCTCCATGAAACGCCTAGTGCGTTGAAAATAAACTTAACAAATAGATAAGACTGCCCCAAAGTACATGCCAAGCACATTTTCTAAGCAATGTAACAGAGACGTGCTTTTTCCCCTTAAAATAATACAGTTCACTGTGGGAGAGTGTAGCTAGGCTGGCTTTCATCTGTGTCAAGACCTCACCGTTAGCTCCTTAATCTTTGATGAGAAAAGACCTACCTACTCATTTGGGGAGTTCACACTTGTTTCATTAGTTAGAAGACAACCCGCGCCCATGCTCTGTGCTATGTCAGGGCTAGTCTTACAAATGTGATGGGACAGGATTAGGTCACCTGCGAGTGTTCTCACCCTCTGTTTCTTCCAGCCCTTTTCCACATCTCCATCCAATAAAGAAAACTGTCGTTTCCCCCAGATACTCCCTTTAGAGAGAATTCAGTTTCCTTTGTGAAGCCAGATTGAAAAGTGGGTAGAACAGAGAGACAACTAAAAAACAATCGGAGCTAAGTTTACAAAATAAAGGGCTGCTGGTGGGGTACAGAAAAATCACAGGGATGGGTGTTGAGGGAAGTTGGTTATGGGAGAAGATCCTGAACGACTGTGGAGAAGGAGGAACTGAGAAGGGGAAGAAGGGAACCTCTTCTGAGTGGAGAATTAGATCCCCTGTAGTGTTCTTTCTGAGATGTTGTCAAGATTGGAATTACTCTAGTTCTTTTTGCTTATTGGACGGTGTGCACTGGGCCACATGAGACTCTGCCTTGTATCTGGGTTCTCCCCAGGGGGTGGGGAGGAGGCATTGCAAGTTCCTGAGTGATTGGAGCTCCTCTGCCCACCACCTCCCAGATATCTCCTTTGTGGGCTTTGCCACTGTGCTTGGAATTCCACCAGTGGCTTCTCTGAGAGGGGGGACCAAGGGTTTCCGTGTTACATGGAAATAGCAACTGGACTGCCAGCATCCTTCTGGAATGTTTCCATCAGAGGAACTCGTTAGCTTTTCACTACCTGTGAAAAATCTAGGCCAGTACCTGACTCATAAGAAATGTCCAATTGCTAGTCCCCTGTTCCTTCAGGACTCTGAGAGAATGGAGACCTAGGAGAGGTATGTCTTGATGCTTAGCAAGGTCATCCAGAACAGGGCACCTCAAAAGAAGACTGAATTTTCCAAGGTGGGATGGGGCTGGGGCACTTGAATAAGTATTGATGGGGAGGAAGAATGGGTCCTGAAGGAGACAGGAGAGGGCACGGAAGTCACCTTGACCTTCTAAATGATTTCCCCTGACTTGCCCTGCAGAAGAAGGTAAAATACAACTTCTACAGGACAATGGAGCTGAGTAGCTCCCGACTCACACATGAAAATGATGGGATGCTCTTGTCGTCTCAGAAACCCGCGTAGGTGGACATCTCATCCACAAGCTTTTCCCCATCCTCCAAGTCTGGCTTGGAGATCCCTCTTCTGTGCTGCTTCTACAAACCGCCATTTGTTTGCTTGTTTTCAGTTACCCATGTATTGTGTGCCATTCATGCGATGCTCGAAACCACTCTGTGACATTGGGACTATAACCTCCACAAACTATAATACAAATGAGGAAACCCATGTCTAGAGAAAGTAGGTTATTTGAATCATAATTACAGGAGAGCTTGAGCTGCTGGAGGGCACGGATTTCTTTATTCATCTTTGATCTTAGCAGACCTTTACTAAACGTTCGGTGAATGAATGAATGTTTCTCTCCTGTGTACTGTGGAATTCAACTGGAAACTACTAGAATGGTGAGTCTTAACTTATTTGTGGGGGAGTGGAAGGGAAGGGTTCGCAGATCCCTTGAGAAATAAAATAATCTGATTTTGTATTTCCCCAGAAAAATGTACTCATGCACATACAAAAGTCTATATTCACACTCGGGACTCCCAGGACCTCTACCCATCCAAGAATCTGCAACAGAATATCTGTGAGCTGAGGGACTTCAGTGCCAAATTCCACAGGAGTCCTTTGGGTTTGCTTCAAGGTGTGGGCATGGCAGCGTTTCCTGGCCTGTTAGAGCTAATACTGCTGATTGTTTGTTCAGCTCTTCTAACATGGACAAAAGCCCGGTGCGAGCAGATCAGGAGGTGCTTTCTGATAAGACTTGATCATAGAGTTGAAAGGGCCTGTGGGGATTCAGTGCCCAAGGGCTGACCCCTTGGCCAGGCTGAAAAAGTCAAGCCCAAAGTGGATTCCCTTTCTTGAACACTGGGCTGAGCAGTCCATTGTCTGTCCATAACCGCAGGAAATAATCAAATCACAGTGTGTGAAAGCAATTTCACTGACGGATATGCTAAAACATATTCAAATAGATGTAAGTTTCTGATACCCAGAATAACTATTGAACTGAGAGACACTGGCCATATTTGGAATATATATTTACCCCTCTTCTAAGTAGAAAAGGTGTTTAGTAATGTGAAGGAAACCATTATCTAATACTCTATAACCATATGAAATTGGTTACAAAGTGGTCACATATTGGAGATTTCATATCATTCAACCTACTCTATGTGAACATATATATTTAGGGCATTTCCAATAACCAGTTCTTGCTCAAAAAAGCAGGCTGGGCTCCTGGAGATTATTAACGCTGGCCTGCTCAATAAAGGCAGGTGGAATGACTATAGCTCACAGAGCTTAAATCACCTATCCTAGGTCACAGGGCTTGCGTGCTGGGCATGATGCTGGAACAGGAAACCATGTCACCCAGGCTCACACTTAGAACCCATGCTGTCCTAGCAGAGGTCACACATTCCAGTAACTCCCCGTTTCCATTGCCTCTGGCTGGTCAGCTCAGCTGGCAAAGAAATGAGACCAAGACCATGGTTTGAGCTCATCAATTAGTTGTTCTCTATGTTCAGGACATGCGATGACCCCTTGCTTCCAGCTGTGCCCGTCACAGATGTCTGTGATCACAACAAGGGCAACCTGACACTGGCGAGAACAACCACCACTTGATCCCCAAATGCAGAGTTCTCTTTTCGTGGAAGAATGGGTCATTAGCATCACCTGGGCCTACAAGAGGCAGCAAAGTCTTTCAATTGTACACAAAAAACACTAAAAGAAGTGGCTATCTACATTTACCATGAAACTCCCGTACAAAAACTTTCAAAAATGTCACCCAAAGGCAATTATTGAAGAAACGAGTAAGGAAAACACTACTAAAAAGAGGAAGGAGGAGGAGGAGAAAAAGAGGGAGGGAAGGAGAAAGAGAGAGAGAGGGGCGGAAGGAGGGCGGGGGGGTGAAGATCAGGTCTTATACCAGGAAAATCATTCCCTTTATAATTTTCTGGAAAAGGAAACAGAAAGCTTTGTTACTTACTTCCTCCAAACACGAAGAATTTGCAGTGGAAACGTACCTATGCAGCCTGTGAGCGGTATGAAATTCCTTGCTCCAAAGCCAGGCTTTGCACCTTCTTGCTGGCGTTGGCGGGCTCTTCAGGACTGTGCAGAAACCTCAGCCTGCCGAGCACCTTCCGCTCGCAGTCAGCTAAGCCCTTGCTAGCCGCAGTCTGCAATCCTAATGACCCCTAATGTTTAATCTAATCTAATCTCCTGTGGAAAGTTAAATACTGACCGGCAGTTGGGAACTAACCTTGGTGCCTGACAGGGTGTGCCTGCTTGGAGTTGGTCATTGGCAGAAGTGGCACAAGTTCCCTCTTCAGGCCTCATGATGCCAGCTCCAGCCAGGACAGCGCCTGGGCACAATGAGCCACCCTCTCCAGAAGTCTCAGTGGACAGCACCATTTCCTGGACAGCGTCCCAGAGAGCTGAGATGAACATGGCCACCTCTGTCTGGGTGGTGGGTGTGGGTTGAGGAGAAGGCCACCGTGATTCAAGGCAGGCATCCCTGTTCTGACCACTTCTTCATAAGCCAAATTTTGTTTAAATACCTCTCTCTGGGAAAATTTCCAAAGACTTTATAACAACATTGTTGTCTTGTAAAACGGAAACTGTCTCCAAGAAAGGTGTTGTATGGAGACGGAAGCAAGTCTGGTAAAGTATGTAAAGGCCTCAAAAGAGATGAACCAACTCTATTTCCTAAAGGTCCTTTTGTATCATAGTGGAAGTCCTTGCAGTTGGGAAGAGTGGGCCTTAATAAGAGCTCACGTTTATTGAGTACTTAACCCATGTCAGGATCTTTTCAAATGCTTTTATTGTATTAGCGTCATGTATTAGTTGCCACAAGGCAATGGAGAAGGTATTATAAACTTTACGGCCTAGGAATCCAGGCAGAGAATGGTCAAGGGATCGGGATGACGTAGAGGTAGAGCCAGGATTTGAATCTGATCCTGGATGGTGGCTGCAGAAGTAACACTCCACCCAAATCACTGGAAAGTCCCAGGTTGTAATGGACTGTGTGAAGTAAACTTTGTTTCACAATTGGATTTTCTCGTTAAATAGTGCTCTGAACAATGTGGTTTGAAGTACACTGGGTGGCAAGAGGAAGATGGGTAGGATTTAAATTGTCTATAAATTGTAGTAGTTAATGTATTAGGTGTGATGTGAAGAAATACACGGATCTATATAACTCTGGTAGACTGCGTTCACGGAACAAGGTCAGGCAAACCCAGCCAGAAAGGAATGGTTTGAACGTGCCTGGGAAGCAACCGAAGCCAGTCATTCAAATGACTTCCTGTGCAATTCTACTGGGGCGACTGTGCCACCTGTTGGTGGAAATGAGGAACACAGGCCAATCCCCCTCACTCCTAAAGCCGCTTGGCTGTTTACTCAGAAGAGTGTGCAAGTCTACACTTGGGTAACTAGAGGAGCAACTGGACGCCACATGTCCTAGAGGCTAAGACCTTGGTTTTGGAGGCCGACAAACCCAGTGCACAGATTCCTTAGCGTTCCTGCTCTTTGGATACCTTCATCTGTAACATGGAGAGAATACGAGTTCCTACCTCGCTGGGTTGTCATAAAAATTAGAAGAGATAATGGATATAAAGCACGGAGTACAGAACATGGCACATACTAAGAGAGTCAGTGCCCTGGACATATTAGCTTTTGCTATTGTTTTTAAGAGAAGTAAGTGAGAGCACATGGCAGTGAGAAGCAGAGCTTGACCAGACCTCACCAAAGAAAAGAACATTCTAGCACCTGATGAAGAGTGGCTCTTTAATGGCTTATTGTTAGAGAGCTCTTCCCCATGCCCTGATACACAATTCCCACAACTGGAATGAGATGGGGACCTGACAAAATGGAGGCAGGAGCAGAGTGTAAATAAGACCGAAATCTCAGTTACAGGCTGGACAAGAAAACAGAGCTGCTTTGTGCTTTTCCCTGGCAGCCGTCAGTCCCCTTGACCTCTGCAGAAGGCTCTCAATAGCTTCTCTTTGCATCTTCCCCAACAAGAGAATATAGTGGCATCTGCTCAGAAAGCAACGTAGGCAAAAGCAAATGTTCTCTTTGAAAACCAAATTGCAGCCCACATCTTTACAGAGCTCCTCTGCCTACATGTGGATTTAAAACCCAGGGAGCTGAGTCTGCTTTTGGATTTAGAATTGGTTGTTAGTCTGATATCCAGCACTAACAAAACCCAACATGTCTTCAAAAGAGAAGAGCTGTGGAAGACTTTAGAATTGAGTCTGCCCTCAAGCTCCAGGACTGTTGTTCTTAGGATACCGCTAGGGATACAAACCAACCAGTTAACAAGATTCTTTAAGTAGAACACAACTGCTAATGACAGGTAATAGGGAATGCAGAAAGCGGGGTAATTGTCTTTGGAGATCTTCAGATGGTGCCTCTGCCCCCAGCCAATCCCCCAGGACACAGCCTGCTTTAGCTGTTGACCTGCTATCCCCTAGGGTACTCTACAGCCACACGCTCCGCCCTCCTCCACACCTTCCCAGCGTAAGTACATCGCTTAGGGGTAAATCCAACTTCAGAGTTTGCATTGTTATGATGATAGAAATACTGTTCTTTGATGACCCAAGCTGACCCAAATAGTGAGCTGTAATTACATTTCTCCTATAAAGTTTTTCTTTTCCATGGACCTCATAGTTATTTCATTTTTCCTTAGCTATCTTTGTACCCCTTCCTATACCTCTCAATGGCTCAGCATCACTTGTCATTAGGGAAATGTAACTTATAACCACAATGAAATACCACTACACACCTACTAGAATGGCTAAATTTTAAAAAGACTGACAAGACCAAACATTAGTGAGGATGTGGTGTAACTGGAACTCTCATACACTGCTGGTGGGAGTGTAAAGTAAGTGATATAGTCTCTTGGAAACAGTTTGGCAGGTTCTTAGAAAGTACAGGGCTCCAACAATCCTACTTCTTGGTAAATGAAACAAATATGCCCACACAAAGATGCACATATGAATGTTCATAGCAGCTTGACTCATAATAGCTAAAAACCGGGAATAACCCAAATATCCCTCAACAGATAAATGGGTAGACAAATTGTGGTATATCTTGTCAACAGAATATCAGCAATAAAAAGGAACAAACTAACGATACATGCAACAACATGGATGAGTCTCAAAAACATCATCTGAGCAAAAAAAGTCAGACACAAAAGAGGTTATACTATATGATTCCATTCTAGAAATTCCCAAAAGGGCAAAAGTTATCAAAGTCTGTCGTGATGGAAAGCAGATCAATGGTCTCCTGGGGGGATTAAGAGAGAACTTTGCAGAGTAACTGAATCTTTTTATATCTTGATTGTGGTGGTGGTTTACCTGGGTACATATATTTGTCAAACTCATTGAACTGTACACTTAAAATGGGTACATGTAATTTAATATAAACCATGCCACAATAAAGTTGACTTCTCAAGAATCCATGTTTAGGTAGGTGACTTGTAAATTTAAATCTCCAGCCCACTCCTCTCCTCTAAGCTTTAGACTCAAATGTGCAAATGCTTACTTGACATTTCCTCTTGGATGTCTGATGGACATCTCACCTTCAAAGGTCCAAACAGAACTCTTAATTCCCCCACCACGTCTGTTCCTTCTCTTTAATCAATTACTATAAAGTGGCCCCACCATCCTCCCAGTTTTTTAAGCCAGAAACTTAAAAATTAGCTTTGATCCTTTTCTTTTCCTCACCTTCCGCATCCAATCTACTAGCAAATACTGTTGATTGCTTCTCATCAAAGAAAATTCTCTCGAAGTCTTAAGGATGGGTATGAATTTGCCCACTGGTGTTGAACCCACCAGAACCATAGGAACTCATCCCAATCTCTTTGGAAACTGTGTGGGCTTTTGTGTCAGAAACTAGTAGAATGGCCAGTTGCAAAGAAGAGCTATGGTCCATCTCATGAACAAACAGACACCTGTTCTAGGAATCTTTCCTTTGTTGTACTTTCTCATTGTTGCCCTAAGCCTGGTTCTTCCTATTTCTACACAGGCAGGCCCTTTGAATTTGTCTCCTTTGCTTGGCAAGCAATACATTCAACTTGTTTCTTACTGCTCTGATGGGTTTGTGTTTAATTTGACACTTCAGAACACATCCCAACTCAGTCTCTGCTCTTCAAACCTCCTTGGTTTATGGCTGAACTGTGTCATGACCTGCTCACTGCCCTCCAGTTTTCCACTCTTTGTCCCCATTTATCCACTTCTAAAAGCAACCAGCATGATCTTTTAGCAGCATAAATCAGAACATGCTGTTCTCCTTCTTAAAACACTCCACTGGTTTCCCATCACCTTCAGAATAAAATCCAGCCTCCTTAGTGCAGCCCACCAGGCCATAAAGGACGTAGCCCCTGGTCCCCTCCCAGATCTCATCTCTCCTCATAGCCTGACCCTGCTTCCCTGCTCTTCTTGTTTGTGCCTTAGTGTCTATATTAATTTCCCGTTGTTGCTATAACAGACTACCATGAATTTTGTGGCTTAACACAACACACATTTATTACCTTTAAGTTCTGCATGTCAGAAGTCCAATGTGGGTCCACTGGGCTAAATTCAAGGTGTCAACAGGGCTAATTCCTTCTGGAGACACCAGAGGAAAACCTGTTTCCTGGCCTTTTCCAGCTCCTAGAGGCTGCCTGCATTCCTTGGCTCATGGCCCCTTCCTCGTATCACGCCCATCTCTGCTTTCATCATCACATTTGTTACCTCTAACTTTCGCCCTCTTGCCTTCCTCTTTTAAGGACCTTTGTAATTGCACTTGGCCTGCCCAGATTATGCAGGATAATCTCATCTCAAAGCTACTAATTTAATCACAACTGCAAAGTCCCTTTTACCATGGGACTTTATTCACAGGTTCCAGGGATTAGGAGATGGGCTTCTCTGAGGGGCCGTTATTCATCCTGCCACAGCATCTTCGCATCAGCTGTTCCCTCTGCTGGGAATGCCGTTCCCGCAGGTCTTAGCACAGCTTGCTTCTTCTTCACTACGAATGACATCTTCTCAGACAGGCTTTTTTTTTTTTCCCTGCCTACCTAATCTGTAACACTGATGCCCGCCCCAATCTCCTGTCACCCTGTTTTATTTTCCTCAGAGTTTTAAATTACCTGAATACTGGTGTATGCACTGGACAGTGCGCAACCAGGGGACACCATTCATTTAGACTGAAGGTGAATGAAGTCTGAGCCCAGCCTTCCCCCTGTGCCGCCATCTGGATTCTGCAGCTATCGTGTTTTATGGCTTTCAAAATTTTGTTCTTTTTTTCCTGTCTCTAACTACAACTTGAGCTCCACAATAGCAGCAACTTTTTGCTCTTTCTGAGTCTGGTTGAGAAAAGCTCTCAATGCTTCCCAAATTCATGGAAAAGGTGGCAATTCTAGATTCCAACTCTGATGCAGTCCCACCTATGGACACGGTACCAAGATTATTCTTCTCATGAAAAAGATGCTTGGGGAAAAAAAACTTGATCATTTCAAAAACATTAATAGCACTTGGATTTTCCAAATAGGGCTCATAAAAGAGGAAGTTTTCTTTGATGGTCTTAGGACGAGCATCATGGTTTGTGAAAAGTTGGAGCTGGCTGCACTGATAAACACGGAGCGTTACATACAGCTGCACACTGAGTTTCTAATTTCTCTAGGCCCAGCTTCAGAGTATTAGAAGAGATGACAGTTCTGGAGTGGATGACATTATCTGACTGAGGAACTATTGGAATTGTCTCGTCTAAGCCACAACAAGCTCAACCAGTTCCAAAAAAAGTGACCTCACCAAGGACTCCCCCAAATATAGGGCTTCTTTAGTTTGGCAACAAAAGTAAAAACCTTATAGGATGCTTTGGAGGTGCTGCTTTAGATGCTGCCAATTTTGTTAAAGTTTATCCCCTTCACATGGAGTCTTCACCCAAGATGCTCCCCGCTTTGCTGGCTTCATGCTTCCAGGGGTGAGAATGTTAGCACCAAGAAACAGTGGGTCAATTTTGCAACGTACAGACAGAGGACACCTCAGCGTCGTCGTGTTCCATTTTCCTCCAGTGAGGCCCAAAGTTCACGAAGGCAGATGTCGTGGGCCTGATGGCAGGGTGTTGTCTTTAATTTCTGTTAGTGGCAAATGAAGGCGACGTAGAGCTCATGGGGTTCGGATGTCCCCCCATCGTCTCCAGCAGGAGTTCTTCCCGGTGCATTATTCTGGAGTGAATATTACCTTCCCGTTACATGGGGGTAATTTTACAAAGGTGATTTTCAAAGAGGAAGAGAATCTAAAACAAAACAGAATCTTCGGTGTGTAGGCCACAGCTGTGTGGGGTTAAAAGTGGACAGAAAGGCGATTGGGGGGCCTGGAGCTTGAGGGATGGCCACGGGGGCTTCGTTCTCAGGAGCTGTGGGAGGCCCATGGGCCCTTGTAGGGAAACGCAGATCCACCCAGACAGGGGAACAGAGGAGGGAGTCTCACAAGCAAACTTTATCTGTTTTCTAGTTTTCCCAAGAATCAGGCCTGCCTTTTGGTCTCTGCTTGGAACCCAGGTTCCCGTTAGTGCACTCAGTGAAACTTTCCAAATGTGTCCTTGGCAAAATCTGTCCTCGTTTCCAAGCCCTTCATTTGGGCAGATGGTTGAGTGGTTTTCCTAGGGAACTTCTGTGTCTGATTCAGAGACAGAAGCCCGGGATGGAGAGTACCCAGGACAGGAAGAGTCCCCATCTACGCCCTGGGAGCAGGCAACCCCTCCCCACCCCTCCCCATCACTGTGGACCCCTAGCTCTCCTGTCACCCGATGAACTCAGGTTTAGCCTCAGTGTGGGGCATCCACCAAAACCCCGCACTTGCTCCCTTAAGAAATCTCTTCTCAGATTTCCCTCTCCTTGAAAATTTAGAACAAGCCCATGGTTCCTTGCCTTGTCTTGAAGAAAACTCTCTCCAGGCCTCTCCTGGGTTCCAAAGTGTGGTAGCTTTCGGAGTTTGCTTCACTCCATACCTGTTAGGATGGCAGTTATCAAAGGAGGAGGAGGAGGAGGAGAAGGAGGGAAAGAAGAAAAGAAAAGACGACCAGTGTTGGTGAGAATGTGTAGAAATTAGAACCCTTGTTCACGACTGGTGAAATGCAAAATGGTGAGTCACTATGGAAAACAGTATGACGTTTTCTCAAAAAACCAAAAGTAGAACTACCACATGATCCAACAATCCCAGTCTTGGGTGTTTATCCAAAAGAATTGAAATCGGGGTCTCGAAGAGATATCTGCACTCCCATGTTCACCACAGCCAAGATGCGGAAACAACTTAAGTGTCCATCAACAGATGACTGGATGAACAAAACGAGTATATACATGCAACAGAATATTATTCAGCTTTTAAAAAGAAGGAAATTCTATGATATGTGACAACACAGATGAACCTTGAGGATGTCATGCTGAGTGAAATAAGCCAGTCACAGAAAGACAAATACTTCATGACTCCACTTATAGGAGGGACCTAAAATAGTCAATTTCAGAGACTCAGAGCATAGATTGGTGGTTGCTGGGAGCTGGGGGAGGTGGAAATGGGGAGTTTCTAACCAACAGGCATAAACGTCCAGTCAAGCAAAGTGAATAAGCTCTAGGGATCTGCTGTACAACATCGTTCCCAAAATCACCAACTGTGTACTGTGCACTTAGAATTTTGTTAAAAGGGTAGGTCTCATGTTAAGTGCTCTTACCACACTGAAATAAAATGTAAAACAAAAGAATTTGCTTCCAATTAGTGACCTCAAGGAAAGAGCCCAGCTTTCCTGAGTGTCCAGAAAAAAAGATCACCCAGGAGACCCTGCTGTCCACTTCTGGAGTACTCCTGATGACCACTTTCGAGTTTACGGTCTTTCAAGCCTGACCAGGCAGGGTGTTTATAATAATAGGTTCCAGTCTGCTAGAGCTAGAGAAAGAGAAGCTAAACCAGAGCCTGCGGTGTTCAAAACGACCACACCGTGTCCCCACAGTGCTGTCAAGCGTGCACGGAGCACAGGGCGCTCTGTCCTGCGTGCAGTGCAGGGTAACTCAATGGCTCTGGGCCCCAGCTCTCCCCGCTGCCGGCTCTAACTGCCCACCGCCCCGAGCAAGACTTGGGCTTATTTCTTTTTTAGAGAACAATGGATACAACCGTTCTATACATTTTTTTATATTATTTTTATTTTGAAATCATTTTAGACTCAGAGGCCGTTGCAAAAATGTTAAGTCCCATTTACCATTTACCCAGCTTCCCCCAATGATGACATCTCACAGAACAATAACATAATATCAAATCCCGGAAATTGACATCGGTACAATGCTGTTAACTAGACCACAGACCTTATTCAGATGTCACCATTTTTACCTGCACTCGTGTGTGTGTGTGTGTGTGTGGGGGGGGGGGTCTGTGTGTGTGTGATTTGATGCAATTTCATCTGATGTATAGATTCATGAAACCATCACAGTCAAAGTACAAAACTGCCCCATCACTAAGAAACTCCCTGTACCCCACCCCCCTTTACACTGCAGCTCTCTCTCCTACTCCTGTCCCCTGCTCACCCTCTCTATAAACCTGTCATTTTGAGAATGTTCTGTAAACGGGACTGGACAGTATATAACCTCTTGAGACTGGCTTTTTCTTCCACTCAGCACAACGTGAGATCCATCCAGGTTTTTGTGTCAGTAACTAGTCTCTTTTTATTGCTGAGCACCACTCACTCCAATATGTGGATGTTTAACCTTTCACCTGCTGAACGACATTTGGCTTGTTTTCAGTTTATCGCTATTGCAAATAGAGCTGCTATGAACATTCACGTATAGGTTTTGGCGTGGACATAAGTTTTCATTTTTTCTGGGATAAATGTTCAAGAGTACAATTGCTGGATCACACGGCTGATGTATATTTAGTTTTATAAGGAAATGCCCAATTAGTTTCCAGAGTTGCTGTAACAGTTTATATTCTGACCAGCAACAAGTCAAAATTCCAGTTGCCCTGTATCGTCACCAGCAAAGCTTTGTGTTATTATTATGAACCCCTCGGACTTTAGAACATTATACATATATGGGGCTCTAAAGGTTATTTCGTTCAGCCCATTGATTGTCAACAGGCAGGATGCCGAGAAGGAACCTGACCGCCATTTCTCCCTTCTTCTAATTCTCCTGTCATTATTAGTACTAGTTTCCCTGTTTGCCCACTCTCAGGCAGAGCTGTCTTTCCTCTATGATGTCTCTGGAACCTTGTCAAAGGTTGGGCGGAACCTAAGAGCCTTGTTCAAGCCTGGGGGAAAGCCTTGCCCAGGAAATGTGACCTTGAGCCTTGCTGTCCTCGAAGAAACCAGGCTCCATCTGCACCTTGGGATTCTCACACGGCTCTTAATGCAACACTGCATTGTCTTCTCTCAGGAAATTACTAATAGCACCAAACTTCAAGTATGATCTGAAGGTACAGCCCACAGTCAGCTTTCCTAGGTTCACCCTGCCCCCGCCCATCAATAATGTCAACAGCCATTGCTACTAGCTCAGCTACTCCCACTTATTGAGCACCTACTATGTGCCAGGCAGTGAGCGAGGCACTTTATGTACCATGCCTCTGGTATTTATGCCCATCTGCAAGGTTGGTACAATGAGCCCCATCTGACAGACAAGAAACAATGGCTACGAAAGTCATAATCTCAAACTCAAACGTTTTAGAATAAAAGAACCGGCTCTAGGTCATTCTTTGGCACAATCATTCACAGTACAAAATGCATAAAATACTGTTTTTGGTGCTCAAAGTGGACTTTCCTGTCATTTTCTGAGCTTAAATCTTCATGGTGCCTCTCTTCTGCGTTTTGTACCTGAAACTTGGGTAACGGCCACCAGGTGGCGCCAAAGCTGAGTTTTTCCCTTGGGCGGACCAGCTAGACTTTTCCCAGAAGCCCTGGGCTGATTCCCATGGTGCATGCTTCACCTCAACTAGGGCATTTCCAGCACATTAAGCTCTTTATTAGAACAGCAGGCCTCTCCACTTTCTTAAAAATCCAACCACTAAATATTAACATCTGCACATCTTTCTAAAAAGGTAACACTTGACAGCAAAAAGTAAAGAAATACAATGTCGAGGTAGGCTATAGAACCTTTTCACTAAACATCAATTGTTTTACCCTGCTGCGTAGTCTAACCTTGGCTTTTCCCCTCTATAGGTGCTCCTGAAAAATAGATAACTGTTCCAGACCCTTCCAGCATTTTGAGCGATTAAAAGCCATGAATTTCTTTGCAGTCCTCTGTGGAGATGAAGGCAAATCATATCCATAGCTTTGTGTACCGTTGAGCTTGTTTGAGAATAGTTTAAGATCTGAAGCCCTCTTCTTTTGCTTGCCCGTGCCCAATGTCTCATGACTACTATTTCCCTGTTTCTTCCTAGGAGGATAAATTATTCTCTCCTTCTTTGTTCTCCCAAACTAAAACATGAAAGGAGAAAGACAACTCCTTCATACGTACGTCATGTCCCAGTGACCTTTCACTTTCCTAATTCCGATATTTCCTGTATTCTTTCTAGCTCTTTCGAAGTTCTTTTCTTTGAAGCTCCAAGGAGGGTGACTAACTTGTGCTAGTTGGCCTGGGAATTTTCCCCCATCCTGCTTCTTCAGAACCCCCTTAGTCCCAGGCAAAATGGGACAGTTTGTGACTTTCTAGCTTTAAGTTGAGTAAACTTGCAATAAAGTTACGATTAAGATTCAACTTCACCCACTACAGCAGGCTTCATTCTCAACCACAGACCTATTATCCATTCATTCATTGGGCAAGCAAGCATATATTGAGTAAAACTCTACTCCCTCTGCCGTCCCAAATCCATCTGAGTGACTCTTAACATTCCCCCTTTTCACTGTGGTTTTTTGAAGGCGACAATTTCTGTTATACATCTTCTAAGGCCCACAAAGCCGAACACAGCATCTAATTCAAATAGATGCTTCGTTAAGGGTTAGTAAATAAAAGACAGGAACAAATGTCCCTCTCCCCCTCGAGCTGACCACTTCTCTGTGGTTTCCAGTATGTCTTTAGTCTAGAACCATACAAGCCCTGCTCAAAGCTAAAGAAAGCTCGTAGGAGGGAGTAGCGAAGGGAAGGTCGTGATATCACATGGGGTCTTGGCTCTGAAGGGACAGTGGTGTTCAACAGATTTTTTAAAACCTGCCTTCAACTTCAAAATCCCTTGTTACCCCTCTGGGAATAAAATCTCCCTAAATTTGGTTTCCGTGAGGTTTATATTAACGAGAAGCTAGCATTCAGGAGCGACTCATAACTCAGGAGTAGTCTTAATTTTGCACCAGACCTCAAAATTTCAGAAGAGGGGGTAGTGGTTGCAGGAATGGGGGAGAGGAATTTGCCTGAGAGATTGTCCTCTATTCCCAAATAAGTTCTGTCTCTCTTTCCCAGCCAGGCTCTCTATAAAAGGGAAAACTGGACAACAGGCAGTGGGAAAGGAGCATGTCCTGGCAACTTTCTGTGAAATGCGTACACCATGCTGTTTACAAATTCTTACAGCCAGCCCCAGACTCCAAATGTAGACAACTCTGTTTATGTAACTAAAATAGATGCTTATACCGTGTGATTAAGGTAGCTGCTGGGAGCTGAGCCACGGGGAGGAGACATTTGCTGCCGCTGAGGCCAAAGGGCAGCAAGGGAACAGGCTCCCCTGGGAGTCTGGGCAGGTATGAAAAGTTAGACTAGTTTTCTGGCCCGGAAATCTCCCAGGGTAGGCACGTCTAACATGCACGGGAGAGCCACAGAAGTCCCAACCCAGCAGCCTTTGTTTCAGCCAGTCACAGAGGATAGAGGTTTTCTTCTAAGAGGGACCAGCCCAGCATCGTTCCTTCCCAGCCAGCTCCTCTCTCAGCACAGTTTTTGGAGTGAAGTCCCCATCCTGCACCATTAGAAGACTCACTGCTTGGGTGGATACGAAGGTTCATGTTCTAGAGTCAAGAGAGGTACAGCCCAATAAAATGTTCCCTCCGGACCCGCTCATGCGCTTCACCCCTCTGAACCCCTGGCCTCATGATTGAAATGGCTTCCTCCACAAGACTCGTTCTTCAAGACACAATTCAAGTCATTTCCTGTTCAAACATTCTCCACTCCTCCTCCATCTGGAGAAAGTCATGGCTCCCTCCTCTAGGCATTGTGGTCACTCATGTCTAGGCCCATCCACCCTGTCACAGGAGCTCCTTGGAGTCAGGGTCTGTGTCTCATCATCTTTAGACCATCCTTGGCCTCGGCATAGTGTCCGTCATGGGCAGTCCACACGGGGAAATGGCTTGTCTTCCTGTGGTACGGGAGAACCCACCTAGGGACGATGGGGCATGAGCAGAGCAGAGGTTACTCTTGGTTAAATGCCAAGGAAGTTAGGGACACCTTCCTAGACAGCAGTGCCCCCCAGTCCAGATGAAGTCCCTTTGCTACACGTTTGCACATATACCAGGTACTGCTATTGCGTCTTATGTGTACTCACTCCCCTATGGAGGGGCTGAGCTGGGTTTTATCCCCGGGAGCCTGGCTGTGGCTTCTGAGACCTCCCTTCCTAGTTCTCATCACGATGGGACTCAATTATTGTGCAACCTAGTGCTTACTGTCTGCTTTCCTGCTTGACTTTGGAAAACAGGAAATTCATCTTCTTCTCCACTGTCTTCCCATCGCCCAGTCCAGTTGCCTGGCTTAACAGGAATGAATGAACTAATGAATGGATGAACTAATTAATCAACCAAATGAGGCCTGGAAGAACTTAGGAGAGAGAGCCTGGAGCAACCAAACTCAAGGTCACCTTGAGGCAAGACGAAGCTCAAATTTGACCATGGCCCACTGCGGAAGGTACTTTCAAGTAACAAAGGGTGACTATTCTCTGCCCTAATCAACAGGAGAAAAGACAACAGAAAAACCCCAATCGTCACCTCCATTTTAAGCCAAATGTTGTTTTCCCTTTTTCCTTGGAAAAAATAAACACAAGGTTCTTCACTGAGTTCTTAAGGGGGAAGTGGGTGGCTGTGGCGAGTACATGAGGAAGAAAAGTTCTGGACAGTCAACATCTCTGATCTCAGATGCAGACCCAAGGAGCAGGAGGTCCCACTGAAGTCACACTTGGATGCCAGACTCACGGTGGAAGGGAGGGCACCATGGCTGCCAGGACCAGCTCGGGCACACACAGAGGGCTTTCACAGCCTCGCGGCCACAGCCCCTCTCACCCGCCTTATGCGCCCCCAGCAGCAAACAGAACTCTCTGTCTTGGTTCCTGAGTTAAGCCTGCACAGAATTAACTGTAATAATTGGCAGGTGGGCTGCTGGCTTCTGGGTTTCAATTCACCAGGGGCTCATGAAAAAAAAAAAAAAAACCTGGCTGTTCCACCGCAGCCAGTATTTAGCTTGGGCTCCAAGAAGCTTCAGCTTTCCATGACGAGAAACAAACGGTGTGGCTGCAGCTGCCCTGGGAAGACAAGCGCTCCAGAACAGCCTTGGAGAAAGAGGCCCCCTCTGGCCAACAATCAGTTTGCTCCTTGGGGAAAGAGGAGGAAATTGCCCTTGACCTGCTGCCCTTCTCGGGAGCACCAGATAATGGAGAAAAAATGAGTGTTTCTGGGAGTGCATTTTTGTTTTGTTTTCTTTCCGGGATGGAAAGGAGTGATCGTCACCTCCAGAGATTTTCCAGGGCGTGATGCCCGTGTCATCCTTTGTGGGAATAGTTATCTCAACCCACAACTCAGCCACCATCAAACAGTATCTACTGCTCACAACACAGGAATCAGCCACCTCCACGGCTATGCTTGTTATTTGCCCATTGCAGACATCGCTAATCAATAGTGGTTACCTTTTCCACTGAGCTTTAGACATGGACTCGAAATCCTTCTGAACACTGTACCCTAGGAAGCCATTACAGATTAATAGGTGTTGGCCTAAGAGCTGAAAAGTTACAACCCAAACAGGGTCCTTATCACTGCTCTCCACAGAGCAGGCTGTCATCCTCAGGGAGAGGAACACTGTATGGGACTTCACAGGAGACCCACGCATGGTGGCCCAGGGCTGGGACAGCCAATGCCAAGAGCACCTCTTTTCTGCTCATTGTACCCCCATTTGAAGCTTATCCTTTGACTGGGGTTTTTGCCACCAGTTTGTTATAGCAGGGACAGAGCTGGCTGTCCTCATGAGGTCCTTTCTGGGAGGCAGCTGCCCCATTCACAGTGCATCCCTGCCATCCTTCTGTCTCCCATCACTCACTCTTAGCGGGTCTGCTTGGGGCCTCTTTCATAGGAAACTAATGAGTCGCTCTGGTGTGGGAGGACTCCGGGTTACAGGGCTGGGAAATGTTGAGGAAGTGGCTTCCTCTGGGGTCAGGCCCCCATTCTCCACAGAGGAGAAGGGGCTTCGTTCATGCTCCGAGTAACACCAATTATTCCTTCACGGATGACTGTCCTTGTGATCTTGGACTTTTTCCAGTAGGTTTTGGAAGGGTGTCTCCTTGTAGATTCCCTTTCCCATCCCTGCTTTCCCATACATTAGAGCCTAAAACCTGAAGCAATTATAATAGTGCTTCCTCATGCTCAGCCCAACCATGACCCTGGGGGAGGAGCTTCCTCTGCCATCGAAAGTTGGGTGCTGGGTCAGATCCTTAGCGCGTATTTACTGCCCTGAGAAGGAGAGAGACGTTGGCAGCCCCTCCCTCTCTCTCACCTTGTTACTTGGGTTCTTGAGTCACACGCCCCAGGGTTTAGGCTGTCTCTTTAGCTCCCTAAATCTGCTCCCTTGCCTGAAAAATGGGAATAATAACATCATTTCCTAGGATTGCTGTGAGGACCAAATGAGATAGTCTACACAAAATACCCAGCATGCAGGAAGCACCCAATGGAGGCAAGCTATTATTAATATGGGGTAGATATTTCAGCTATGACACTTCTCCTATGGATTTTTTAAAATTGTGGTAAAATATACATAACATAAAAATTTACTCCTTTGAAGTGCACAATTCAGTGGCATTAAGTGTCTTCACAATGTGCAACCATCATCACCACGACCTAGTCCCAGAACTTTTCATCACCCCAAATGGAAGCCCTGTACTCTTATTTTTCCTTCCCCACCAGCCCCTGGCAACCTCTAATCTGCTTTCTGTGTCTATGGATTTGACTATTCTGGATATTTCAAATAAATAGACTCATACAATATATGGTCTTTTGTGTGTGGTTTCTTTCACTTGGCATGTTTTCAAGCATCATCCATGGCATAACATATATTAGCACTTCAATCCTTTTTATGTCTAAATAATATTCCATTGTGTGACTAGACCACACTTTGTTGATCTGTTCATCTGTTGATAGCCATTTCAGTTCTTTTGACCTTTTGGCTCATGTGAAAAAGGTGTTATGAACATTTGTGAACATGTTTTTGCTTGGACACCTGTCTTCAATTTGGGGAAGGGTATATACCTAGGAGTAGAATTATTGGGTCATATAGTAATTCTATGTTTAACTTATTGAGAAATAACCAAAGTGTTTCCCACAGTGCCGCCACCATTTTACATTCTCATGAACAATGTATGAAGGCTCTAATTTTTCCACAGCCTCACAAACAATTGCGATTCCCCACCCCCTTTTTATTCTGGCCATCCTGGTGGGTTTGAAGTGGTATCTTGTAGTTTTGATTTGTACTTCCCTGATGACTAATGACATTGAGCATCTTTTCATGTGCTTGCTGAGCCATTTGTTTATCTTCTTGGAGAAATAAATGTCTATGAGTATTCAAGTCCTTTAGTCATTTTTAATTAGGTTATTTGTCTTTTTGTGGTTTTTCTTATGAATTTTAGGTCATTTTCTAACCAATGGGGTCAGGAAAAAGACAGGAAAATGTGTGTGTGTGTGTGTGTGTGTGTGTGTGTGTGTGTGTTTTCAAACTCCCTGTACAAACTGGATGTACAGGGAATAAAACTAGTACTAGTTCCTTTATTTTCTCTAAAGCTTATTTGTCTTCCGTCTGGGTCTTCACTGCTGGTTGGTAGGGGAAAGATTATTTTTTAATCTATTCTGCTTTATAACTCAGGTCCTAAAATTTAAACAGTTCTGCAAGTTATGCTCAGTCTTTCTAGAAACAAAACAAACACCAATTCGAAGTCTCTTCCCTGGTCCAAGGTGGTTATGGCCCTGAGAGTATGGGCTGGTAGTGGTTTTGTAACCTCAATGCAGAGGGGACATCTCAGCATCCTTGGTGTGGTGACTTCTGACTCTTGTAGACTCCTGAGCTGTGTCCCTTGTCTGTTGGTTGAGCCTCACCATGCTGGAAAAGGTGGCCAAATGCTGTGGACATGTGGTTAGTCTTCTCTTGGTTCCATCAGAGGCCACCTGCTCCTGGTAACTCAGCCTCCCCCCTGAGGTCTGGCTGTGACTTCCCCTGGGCCTTCCTCACTGGATCCCACCCTATCCCATTGAGACCTTTGGCTTTTCCTGAGTCTCATTTTTACCACAGGTAAACCAAGGAGAGCTCTGGAAAGCTAAAGCATGGGGCCTTCCTGTCAAACCACCCTGCACCGCCATGTTTGCGCAGAGGAAGTGACCCTAGAGCAGCTGCAGCATCCTTCCAGAGACCCAAAGAGGGAGCAGGGGGAGTGACAGCTTCCTGGTGGCTCAAAAGAGGAGGCAACCAAATTGGTCCTTGAAGGACAGGGGAAGCATCTTAGGTGGGAATTCTCTGCCTTCTGAGTCTCCTTTGCTCCTCACAGCACCTGCCGAAGTGTTAGACAAAGTGAAGGTGCTCAGCCATCAATTGCTTGAGTTGTCTGTGGGAGATGAAAGCCTTGGGAAGTTGAAGGCAACAGTTTGGTGGTTGTTTCTTTTAGATTAGAGGAAACATTCAAATGTCCACCCAAGCCCATCCCTATCATTGATCATGGACTGCCCCAACGTACTGCCCACACACTGACACATGTACAGGGTCTATTTTTTATCATGCCTCCCTTCCAGTTGTGCAGGTATATTCCCCTCCTCTTTGGAGCTAATTCTCCTACCTGTGCTCATAATTTCCATCTCTCCATCACCTTTAAGATCCAGACCCTGATCCCAAAAACTCAAAGAGGATGCCCTGCTCAGATCTACAAAGAAGTGGTTGACCAGTTGGCTTATTGCTGGCACCTAAAAGCAGTAAACGCTGACCCTTCCCCTGCCTGCTGGTTTTGCCTCTGCTTAATAAATGTTCTCCTCCTGATATGCCTGCCAGCAGACTACAAAATCAGGAGCATTTAAGGGTCTCTGTGATGAGGAGGGGAAAGACCAAGCCTCCAGCCCAAGAAGCTCACAGCAGAGCAGGACTGATGAAAAATGCTTGAACCAAAAAGTAATGAGCGTGCTCAAGAGGACATGATTAGAATCTGTGAAAAGGATTTCCTGGAACTAAAGGAAAACTATTTTATATTTTAAAAACTTGGGTAATACGCTGAAATAAGGATGATCACTGCTGAGCAGTGACTTAGAGGTCCAGAAGATCAAGTGAAAAAAATCGCTCATAATATGAAAACACTAATGATGGAAACCAGGAGGGAACAGTAAGAGACTTAGAGAACAAAACAGGAGACATGGCATTCAAATAACAGAAGTTCCAGAAGGAGAGAGAGAGAGAGAGAGAGAGAGAGAGAGAGAGAGAGAGAGAGAGAGAGAGAGAGAATACATGGAAGAGAAGTAATATTTAAACAAATAGCAGAAGAAAATTTCTGTGGCTTGACACAAGATTTAAGACTGGAGATTAAAAGTCCCAAGTCCCAGACAGAATTATTTTTTAAAGACACACACCTAAATATAACTTGGTAAAATCTTGGAATTCTAAAGAGAAAGAAAACTGCTTTCGAACATGAGAAAGAATGAAGAGGTATGAAAGGAGATACAACTTTTTCTTGCTACACCTTTGTATTGTGTCACAGTAAAAATGAGTTCTCATTGTTTTAAAATTGACAAAGAAAACTATTTTAATGCCTTTCTAATGACTCTCATTTGCCTATGGACCCTCTTAGCCTGGCATCTAAAGACATGCTTGGCCCCGGACCCGATGCCTAATTGTCCTGTTTTTTGGCTCTGCCTCTCATGCCTGGGCCCTGGACAGCCTGAGCTCTTTCAGATCAGCAACTACTTCTGATGTCTTTACCTTGAGCCTGGAATGATGCTTGACATTGAAATGCAAAGATGGATAGGCATGGTTCCTACACTCAAGGAGCGTAAGTTGGGAGTGAGCTGAATATGCTCCATTGGATCAAGCCTCTTTGCTGATTCTTGAGGAAGTGGTGATATCATAAAAGATCATGCACATTTCCTCCATTAGCCTGCTTCGCCCCCCAGCCCCACCACTACCACCTCAAAGGAAGATGGCCTGATGTGACATCCTTCTGGTTTCTTTGACAACCCCAGGAGGTATTTCCCATGACCCAGCTGAGGTTCTTCTGAGACAAGGTGGTGACTTGGCTCCTCGCCATCCATCCCAGCCCCCTCCCCTCTCCTTGCACCCCCCCTTCACGTACGTCCACCCCCTGTACACACCAGTCACAATGTATCTGGGGATCCCCTTAAACTCGGGAGCATATTCTATATGTGAATATCAACTCACCCCCTGGGCTTGCTTTCCAAAGACAATGGAAAAAGTCCCCAAAGGCCGGGCACCTTGAAGCAGGGCCACCCAGGTTGGGCAAGGGACTGTTTGAGGTTAAGAACCAAAGAAAGGAATAAAAGAGGGAACTTCCTGAATAAGATGGTTTCCCACCTTCTTCTCTCGTGTCTTTCT
The DNA here is from genome assembly GCF_057876585.1 of Rhinolophus sinicus. Taxonomy (NCBI): domain Eukaryota; kingdom Metazoa; phylum Chordata; class Mammalia; order Chiroptera; family Rhinolophidae; genus Rhinolophus; species Rhinolophus sinicus. The sequence goes on from NC_142517.1 coordinate 9,194,317, forward strand.
GGTAAAGAGAGAGAGATGGGGATATGGAAAGCTACAAGGGAGGCTAGCAGAAGTCGCAGAAAGGAATGCAGAGGTGGCCTCTATAGAAAGAACTGTGGAGGGCCACCACCCAGAACACTGACCTGCAGTGCCCGGGTCTGCCAGAGGACAGCCTGGGAGGTCTGCGAGCGATACTCAGTGAGGCTGGAACATGACCATATTGGAAAAAGTAGGGTATCCAATCACCACACGCGATTGCAGAGTTAATGTATTTATGTATCTGGGGCACCTGACTGGGTAAAAAGGTACAACTTCTCAGGTGCTCAATGACTCTGAGTGACACATATACCTTTAGCACAGGGTAATAAACACACACTCTCTGCTTTCTTTTGTCATCTGCCTTCCTCCCCTTGCCGTTCCAAAGCCTACTTCTCTGATTACCCCTCCACTTGTTTGGTCAGAAACTCACCAAGGCCTGGGGCTTGGGACTCTTCCTAACTGGGATGCTTCTCAATTCTGGAGGCCAAGAAACAAGACCATGGGTCACCCCTCCTTCCTGCTCCCTGAGGTATGCAGCTGAGTTGGAGCAAGACCCCTGAAGCCCAAATGAGGAAATATCAAGGCACCCCAGGGCAGCTCCAGGCCACATTGCCAACCCTGGCCAAGGTCCAAGCCAAAGAACATAAAGAAACAGGCTTTCCGTGGAGAGTATCTTCAAGGATTTGCACTCCTGCCCAGTTGACAAAAGCCCCAAAGTGTTGGCCCAAGGAGGGAGTGCCAGCTTTCTGTTTAGTCTGGCACTGATCTAACAGGACTGCAAAGATCAGCAAGCTGCAAGTGTGGATTTCAAGGCCCCTGAGTACCCATGTTTATCTTCAGGCTCAGATCCAGGAGCTCAGCAATGTGCTCATTTCAAAATAATAATTACAATAGCTGTCTTCGGTAAGATGCAGACATTGGAATCCATGTCAAAGTACAGTAGAACAAAACACCCTAAGAGAAAGCAATTTTCCCTAATTATTCTGATGAATAAAGAATGGAATTTATCCTAAGAATGCTCAGAATCCATGTTACTTCAAACACCTCAATAAGAAGAGGATGTGAAGACATTATAATTGGGAGAGATAATTAGGGAAATGGCTGGAGCATAATGTTTTGCAAAATTGGGTGTTTCAGCTTGTTCCAGCAATGGAAGAACCAGCATTTGGATATTCAATTACCTCCTGAAGCTGAGGACTAGTTAAATATATTTGGTTCCGGAAATGTCCCAATGAAGCAAGAGAAAAATGGGACAAGAGGCTTTGGCAAAGGCCAAGCCATTCTCACAGCTGCAGAAATGCAAGACAAATTCCAGAGCACCCTCCACCATCCCAATCCCAGACCCCACGTGGCATCTGGAGAATGCACCAAGCAAGGCTTACCAACAGCCTGGCTGGTAGCATGAGGCATTCACCGAGCCCCCAGGAAGACTCCTTCTGTTGGCCCACCCCACACTGTGGCAACCATCTCTGCCTCGTTCAGAATGAAAACTACTGAAGCCACCTTTGTGACTGCTGCTTCTGGGTACCCAGGCACTTAATCAGCATCCCTGCCTGCCTCTAGAAAAACTCCCAACTTTCCAACTGCACACCGATAGTCCTGGCAGAAGAAAGCCTTATTATTTCACCTGAACCAACGAGAAACAAAGCCAGTCACAAAATTTGCCTCTTGGGACTGCAGAGCTTTGAATGCCATCAGTCATGTGGAAAATGTTGAGCCAAGCCGAGCTGAGTGCTCCAAGACCTTCATGCAAACAAGGGAAGGCTGCTGAGAGCTTTCAAGCCCACTTGGAGGAGGGGCCACTAATCGCCAAACCAGGCACTGGCCTCCTCCGATGGCCCTAATGAGGACCAGGTGACCATGGATGAACGCGACCACACTGCATATGCGTTTGTCAAATCTGAGATTACTGCAAAGCCTGGAATGAGTGAATCTACAAACAAGAAAATCTATGTGTCCAAGACCTGGAAAGAATAGCATGTGCAAAAGACAGGGGTGTCATCAATTACTTGTGGTTCTCGGAGAGCCAAGAATTATGCTTGGAAGTTCAACTTCTGAGCATCTGGAGAAGTCTTTGGTCAGCATCCTGAGTCTTCTGGATAATATCAAAGTCGTTCAGACCATCCAAGCCAGGCCAGATGGAGGCAAGATTGTGAAGTGTTCAAACTTGTCTTGGGCTCCTCACTGCCCATCTTCCTGCTGGTCCCAGCCCCCACCCCCACCACCAGGAACAGCTTAGGGTCTTCCCTTCCTCCCTGCCAAAATCTGCTCCTAGGAAAGGATCTGATACAACCATTCTTGCAGTGATCACAGGTCCAGTATTCATGTATTTACACTATAATGGGAGCAAATGCTTTCAGGTGAAGGGTGAAGATCCTCACTGTAGAAACTGAGGACTTGGCCCAGAGCAGAAGGAGGCAAGAGTCACAGGGACATATCCAACAATGCTTTGGAGGAGGGAGAAGGGACACTCACCCAGCGCTGCCTGTCACTTCTTGTGGGACGTTGGGCATTGGCCTCCTTCTCTTGGTCTCAGTTTCCTCCTTGGTGTAAGGAGGGGCATGTCGCCTAAGGGTGACACTAATGATCCTTTAATCTTGACCAGCCCATGGGCAGCTGGGCAATAAGAGCTTGTCATGAGCCCCTGAGAAGTAATCAGGTATGTTTACGGAGATGCAGAGATTCCATCACTAGTCTGCCTCTTCCATCCCAAGCAATGTTGCACCATCTTGGTGGAACAGCCTACTGCAGCCTCCAGAAAGTTGGACCTTGGGGCGGGGGTGGGGGCGGGGTCTGCTGGGTCCCGGGGATAAGGCACAAGCTGTCATTCCCATGGGAGCATTTTGGGGTCATATCCATGGTTTGACAATACTCATGCTGGTCCTTCTCTCGGCCCCTAGGGAGGCCCCTGGGACAGGGGGTGCCTCAGTGTCACTCCCCTGCAGGGGTACCACTCACACTGCACTTTATACTAATGGCTCCACTTTGCCAGGGTGAAGGATGCCCCCTGGATTTGGGCAAGGCAGTGACCCTGCCTTGTCCTTCCAATCCTTCCCAAGCAATATTGTGCCTCTGAGAGTTCTACAGTCCCCTGCAGACAATTCCGTCTTTGTCAACAGTACGGTTGCTCCTCTCCCTCGTCCCCATCTCCCCCTGAGCCTCTCACAGGACTGGACATCCAAAAATGTTCCATAAACTCCACCGACTGGACTAGACTAGAAGTCAGGGCCACAAACGAACATTCCTTGTTATTCATAAATTTTGTGGGCTTTTTATTTATAGGAGAGGTATTTGGGTGTTTGGGAAGGAGTTTTTCACATAACTTTTTATAGCTAATGAAGAATTTTAAAATATTCTCTCAGACAAAAGGCCTCTTTGAAGCCCGGTCCGCGAGCAGGGACACAATGGACACCCTGTTTATTTGCTGCAAATTGTTTACTTTGCTACAAATTGAATGCAGAGAGAGGCTGTTTGTGCAAGATGTCAGCCTCGAAAAGAATTCCAATAACCTCAGCCCATTCCACATACCCCACCTCAACTATGTGTTACGGAATGGTTTGTGTTTGGAGCTCTTGTGGGTCCCGATTAGGCCCTGGGGTGGGGTGAGGGGGGTGGGTCCCTCGTTATCAATGTATTTTAAGCCTTAGGGTGAAGGAAAGGAGTAGAGCAACTGGATACTTTGACCTGCTGGAAAGACTCAAGATTTCACTTGAGGATGGAAAGGAGGGCATGTAGGAAGGAAGGAGGGAGAGGTGTTCTCTCTCTCCTCATAGCTTACTATGCAAGCCCCCCCCACCACCACCACCATCCCCCAGGGAAAATACTTTTTCTGCTTCCAAAAGGGGTCTAACTAGACTCAAAGACCATGCTTATCCCATTTTCCCACATAGCTGACCCTACTTGCTGTCTGTCAGCTTTGGGCTGGATTGTGTCTCTTCCAAATTCCTGTGTTGAAGCCCTAACCCCCAGTGGCTCAGAATGTGACTATTTGTACACCAGGCCTTTAAAGAGGTGAGTCAGTTCAAATGGGGCCAACAGGGTGGGCCCTAATCCTATGTGACTGGTGTCCTCATAAGAAAAGGACATTTGGACCCACAGGGATGCACACGCACAGAGTAAAGACCACTCGAGGACGCACGCAGCGAGAAGGCGGCCATCTACAAGCCAAGGAGGGAGGCCTCAGAAAACACCAAACCTGCCGGCACCTTGGTCTTGGACTTCCAACCTCTGGGACTGTGAGGAAATAAATGTCGGCAGTTTAAGCCACCCTGCCTGTGATATTTTGTATGGAAACCTACCAATGTAATCTACTGTCAAAAGAACAGAGGCCCTGGAACTCTCTCCAAGCACTCCCCACCTGTGAACTAGGAATATGTGTCCCGGCCTTGCAGGGCTCTCGTAAGGGTGAGGACTACAGATGATGAGGCACGTGAGCAGGGTCTGACACAGAGTGGGCACTTGCTAAACAACTGTGAATGGTTACAATTGTTGTTGTTACTGTCAGACACCAATCAATGTTTATATGTCACATATGGGTCCTTATCCAATGTCATGCCCAGAGTCTATCCCCATTGATTTGATGATTCAGTACCAAAGAATTTAGTATTTTAGCAACCCTAAAGATTTCATCCTCCCTGGGCTACCATGTTGCACAATTCCAGGGGGCGTATTCATGGCGTTTATTGCCCCTGAAATAATTACCTCTTCATGACTTTACATCCCCATCAGTTTCCCAGGAAGTTAGTATTTCACAGTAGCTACTGACCAGACAAGGCTTTGCTGAAAGTCTATACAAATTATATCCACAAGGCTACTCACTTTCATGTCAAACTCGAATAAATTGGTCAGGTATGATTTTACCCTGATATCATCTGTTTTCTGGCCCCAGAGAAAGAATTATTTTCTAAGTATTGGTGAGTCTGTCTTCTCTCATACCTGTACCACGTGCCATGCTAGCGAAGTGGGGCTCACACACTGAGCCTTCTTGTATGTAGTAGGGTTTCCGGGGACACAGTGACCACATGTAATGATGGGTTACAGCCTTCCCTCACAGTCCTGGCCATTGATCCACATTTAGTTTGCTTGTCCTTGAAAATACTGGACTTTGACCACCTCTGAATTTAAACCTCCAATCGGATAAATTAGAATCTCCCTTAAAGTTCTCCCAACCAACCTTGGCCTGGATCCTGGCCACAGACCACTTCTCTATCTTAATATGTCCTTTCTAAGTGAAAGGATGTTCTTAGCCCTCAGTTTCTGATGGCCACAGATTCTCTGCCTGGGTTTCTCCTTTTGCACCACTCTTTCTTTAAACATTAAGCTCTGCAAAGCTGGCCCACCACAGCAGTTATTTTTCCTCTCTGTTTAAATGAGATGGGGTACAACAAATACTTGGTAAACTGCAACAGCAGGGACAAATGCATGGTGTGATGTTTGATTGCTGGTTTTTTTGTCTTCTAATATATTCTCTCATTCCTGGCGGATAACTTCACCCCCAGGGTAGTAGAGAAGACTGTGAACATGAAAAGTGAATTTTCTTCATTTACATCATCTATCAATATCCATCTTTCATCACCACTTCCCTCCATGTCTGACGCCTCTTCCTTCCACCAGCGTCAGGAAAGCAGTGTTCCCTGCTCTCCTCAGGGCCAGCTGTCCACCTGAACTCTTGTCCAGAGTCTGACAGTCAAATGACTGTCCTCTCTCACCTTTCTCAGCCTCTGCCTCCTCAACACAGACTCCTTTATGACATTACAAAACTATCTTTTTCTGAGCTCACTGCCCTTCCCCAGCCGACAATTTCTCATGACCGATTGTTTTAAATTTAATTTAATTTTTATTGAGATATAATTGACATATAACATTGTGTAAGTTTAAAGTGTACAACATGTTTATTTGATATGTTTTCATATGGTAATATGATTACCACCATAGTGTTAGCAAACACCTCTATCACGTCACATAATTATCATTTCTTTTTTGTGGTGAGAACAATTAAGATGTAGTCTCTTAGCAACTTTGAACTGTGCAATACACGACTGTTGTCTGTAACCTCTCTTCTGTGCATTAGAGCTCTAGGATGTATTTATCTGCTGGTTGTAAGCGTGTGCCCTTTAACAACGTCTCCCCAGTTTCCCCAGTCCCTGGTAACTACCATTCTACTTGCTGTTTTTATGAGTTTGGCTTTTTTAGATTCCACATATAAGTGAGATCAATGGTATGTGTCTTTCTCTATCTGACTTATTTCATTTAGCATAATAACCTCAAGGGCCATCCATGTTGTCACAAATGGCAGGCTGTCCTTCTTTCTCATGACTAAATCATATTCCATCATATTATGGACCACATTTTCTCCACACGGAGATTCCTGACCCCAAGGTCTTAACCCACCACCATGTCTCAGAGTCACTTGTTTGCTCCTGAATGTCTGAAATCTGATTGCCATCCCACCCCTGACCAAATGAAACTCTGTTCTAAGGCCAAGTTCAGAGCCTCTGGGCAAACTCCTGCCTTGGGAGGGAGGCAGAAGTGGCACAAGGACACAAGTAGGAAGATGAGTGACCTGCTCTGGCTGAGACACCATTTCTCATGACAGAATCACACACAGTGAACTTCCGGGCAGTCACACGGCACCTGGAGGTCAACGCCTTCTTGCTGAGGGTGTCACCTCCTTTCCCTCTGTGATCCGTGACCTGTGCTACCCCCACCTGTGCCAGCTCGCCCCTCTCATCTGCCATCTCCTAGGAGAAGTCTTCCCCGCCCCTCCCCCAGCGCCTTTCTACACCCATCAGAGACCACAGCCTGCTCTGCACTGGCCCCAGGCACTGATGAGCACCGTGGGCCAGGCCTTCACTTAATTATTCTGTCCTCGCAACAACCTGCTGGGTTAGGTACTCCTGTGTCCTCATTCCCACTTCACAGGTGAGGAAACTGAGTCGCAGAGAGGATAAACTATATGTGCCCAGGGTCTCTCTGAGCAGTCTGGAGGAGACCTTCACATTCACAGTCGAGGCTCCTAACCCTTTACTCTCTCACCTGGATTCTGCTTCATCCCTACCCCAAGCCAGCTATGCTATACCCACTTCTGCTGAGTTATTGTCATTGGAGAGGGACCTTTGTCCCCAAGAGGCAGAAGAGAGGAGCAGTTATGCCACAGACTCCAAGTGGACTGCCCAGGTTTAATCCTGGCCCCTGCACTTATTTGCTGTGTGGCTTGGGGCAAGTTACTGTACCTCTCTGTGCGTCAGGCACCACATCTGTAAAATGGGGATGATAACAGTACCTCCTTCTCGCAAAGGTGTGAGGATGAAGTGGCACAGCATAGCAAGGAATAAGCATTTGCCTCATCATTTGCACTCATGTGGTCCTAAGGAAATAGCCCTTCTCTTAGAAGCAGTATCTCAGCAAGAGGCTCTTAGAGGCGGAAAACAAGGAGCTAAAGAAATACGTCTCTAACAGTAGAATTCCAGGCAACCTGGAAGACCGAGGGTCTCTCCTTGCATCGTCCGAATCATACCCCAAGGGCAGCTGCCCATGTGTCCCGACCCTGCTCATGGCCCAAGTGACAGCCATCAAGCTGGTTTGCACCAAGTGGCTGATCACCTGTCACCACCACTGACTCAAGGTCTTCATTAGTCAGATGTGTGCAGGGGAGGTGCCAGTGCTACTGAAATGAGCTCAGTGGAAGACTGACCTCTGCAGTGGTGACCGTCACCCCAGACAAACAATGAGGGAGGGGCTGGGCACGGCCCCAGGCTGGCTTGCTAGGCCTCGTATGACTTCCGGCCTTGGGGTGGGGTGCTGTACAGAGGAAGAAGGAACAGCTCTGGGACCCCGCCTATTTTTTTTTTTTTTTGGGCTGTGCACAATTAATTGGAGCTGTTACCTGTCCCAGTCGCTACGTGTTGTTTATTGACTCTACAGACGTCAGGACCAGAGCATGGTAAATATCCCTTTTCCACTGGGGCCAAAGTCACACGGCCAAAAGACTGAGGCAATGATCCAGAAAGCAAAATTGTTTTTGTCAGAATGTGCCATTGGAGACACTGAAAAACAGGCTCTTCAGGTGATTACAGAGCTTAAGCTAAGCCAGGCTGTTGCCTGAACTATCTGCCTAACTGCCTTCGTTCTCCGGTTCGTCGGTACGGATGCAACCTCATCTAAGCGAGCACATTCGAAGGAGAGTAATGATGCCAATGTAATAAAGACCAAGGCTCCGCTGGGCCTGGCTGCAGCCACAGCCTGGTTTTAAGGACTCGTGTGTAAGGATTTCGTTTGGCAGTGGGTTCGACGAATGTTTTTATTGCTAGTTGTCCACAATAATCCTGGAGGGTGTAATTCCTGCCTTCAGTACCATCTTAGTCCCTGAACCAAGCTTGTCATCTTGGAGGTCTTTCCCCTGCTGGGAGACCCCCGAGCCCCTCACTGCTGGGGTGGCCACCACATGCTGGTCCTGAGGTCAGCCATCAGGGTCGTATTGACCAAAGTGGACACTGTCTTGCACTTTCTCTGAGACACCGTCCCTGTCCCTGCTTTTGGCTGTCCAAGCCGAGTCAACCCCCGCGGGAAGCCACAGAACCTCTCCTGCTCCCCGAAAGCCATGGTCAGGACCCCCGTGGGAAAGAAGTGGCATAACAAATGGGACCGTTCAAGCAGAGGATAATTAAAAGGTGTGGACAGCTGAGCGGGACCCCAGAGCATGGTACAGGGATCCCAGGCCAGGGTTGGCACTGTCACAGCCCCTCCATCCCCCTGACTGGATGAGGGAAGGGGGGCTCCCCAGAACCTAAAACATGAGGGTCAGGCAGAGCGGGCCCTCCTGAGAGGAGCTGTGAGGGACACAACCAGCCAAGACCACTTTATAGGGTTGGTCCCGGGGAATCAGATCGCGGTGTCACCCTTCTGCCTGCCTCTGATCTCAGGGGTGGCACTTTGCCAGCTGACGCCAACCAGAAGACAGAGCCCCAGGAGCCCATCCAGGAGCCTACACAGCTCAGGCCCCCAGGGCAGAGAGCAGGATAGAGAAAGGTGACAGTGACTGTCACAGGTAAAGAGAAGATCTGCAAATGGAGGAATCAAAATTCAATTACAAAAGGAACCCAGCTTGGAAGTTCAGAATTGAATGTAACCACATCTACATCCCAAGTGTCAATTGGTACGGAACCTACGATCTGCTCCCTTGACTAGGCTGAGGTGTTGCTTTGACTTGGGGACTAATCAACTATCATAACCCTACAAAGGTACAGAAATTACTATCTTGTAAAGTCGCTGTAATTTCAGGGATGGATAAAATAAAAATAAGCAGAAAGATAATAAAGGAAAATATTAGGTCCCTGATCCTAGCACTTTTCTCATTGTTTTAAGTGTCATTGTAACAAAGTTTCATTATCAGTGTGCTAATATTCACATTTTTGAAGCACTTAAAAAATCCAGTATAGTAGACTTGTGATTTTAATTGAATGATTCGAAAAATTTGATTAAAGAAGTTTGTAATTCCTGTTTAAATATGAGGGAATTTTTAAATTTGTAAATGCTGAAGTTTTATGTTATTGGTTCGGTAAGCGGTGTTTGAAGAACAATGTATAATAGGCTTATGAGATTAATAAATTGTTTATTAGGTTAAGCAGACATGGTGCTGTGTTGCTCTTCATGCTCAAAGCCCTTAGATGTCCACGAGGGCTTTCTCTTGTTACTGTGGACCTAGTCACACAAGTCCAGCGTGTCTGTGAAGCTTTCATTGACCCCTCTGGGGTCTCCTCCTCTCCTTATTGGTTAGCTGCTAGACTCTTCTCGGGTCTCTGCTGCCTAAGCTACTTCTTGCCCTTTTGTTTTTTTATGTATGGCTTCAATCCCCAACTAGACGGTAAACTCTTTGGGAGACAAGCCACTTGTCACCTGCAACAACCTTCCCTTCTTTTCCATTCTCCATTTCTCCAAGGCCAATAGGTACTCAATACATGCTCATTATTTCGTTTTAGACATGTGTTGAATGATTCTGTTAAACTGCCCATATCACAATAAATGTAATCAAAGTTTTTTTTGTTTCTTTGTTTGCTTGTTCTTTTTGCTATTGTTGTTTTTTGTTTTGTTTTGTTTTTTGTTTTGTCAAGGAAGGAGTTAATATAGAGGACCCTGACATGGCCTGCTTGAGTATTTAGTAATGGGAATGCTTTACCAGGACTCCCTAACTTAAAAATACTTTCTCAATTCTAGGATGATCACTGTACCCTTGCCTCGTCTCACCATCATGCACAGAGACCCATTCAGATTCATGGACTTTTTAGGCTCTGGGGTTCTCTAGAGGTGTAAGGCACAACCTCTTCTTCTGAAGAGGCTCAAACCTTGTTAACAGAACTCATCTATTAAGAAAATATCTGATGGGTACCTAGTGAGTGCTCAGCACGGTGCTAGGGCCTGGGGATACAGCAGTGAGAGACAGAGTCTCCACCCCTTAGAAGGTCATGATCTAGTCAATACCTTGCAAAACAACAATACCAAGCAGCTCTGCTGAGGGAGACGTGTGTGAGTGACAGTAAGTGCCTGAAACTTGAGAAGGAAGCCATTACTGCGAGACAAAGTGTCAGAGAAAGTTTCATGAAAGAAAAGACGGGGTGTCAGGCTAGGCCTTAGGGAGTCAAGGGGGATGGAGGTGGGGGATGTATTCTTATTCTATCAGGGTGAGCAACATAATAAGAGGTAGCAATTGATTTTGGTTCGGCCCTGTTACACGCGAGGCACCATGCCCTCAGGGGTCTGCTAAAAGTAGAACGTACACCAGGAATGCGAGTAGACCAGAGCTGAATGAGAACAATCTCAGAAAGAATTTCAGAGTGTCAAGGGTTGAAAATCGATCCACAGGTAGCTGCATAACAGTGTGATGTGTTAAAAGCAGTGCTTTTAGTGCCAGACATGCCTTTTCTGTTCACCAGCTATTTCTCATATCCTATAATTTGGGGGCATTCCAAAGTTAGGATTATTTTTATCTGATTCAGCCAAGGTGGCGGGTAGAGATATGTGAGGGGGTGGGGCATGGCGTGGGAACAGGAATGTCCAAGAGGCGTGGGAATCCACGAGCAAGGCACTGTTCTTCTTTAGGAAGAATTACTTCTCGTGAGGAGTCTGGAAAGGGGTAAGCCTAGGAGGGTGTCTCCATGCCAAGCATGAGTACTGAAGATGCAAAAGCTGGTGGCATGTCACCTGGCAGATGGCCCAGTACTATGTCACAATTTCCCTGCACCCACATTAGTTCTGGCAGTGGCTAGATGTTTTCCATGTGCCCAGAGTAACTCAGAAGTCATAGAGAGAGAGAGAGAGAGAGAGAGAGCCGGCTCTGATAAGAGCTCAGGGGGACACAGGAGGACATGGGGTGACATACATTGCTGAGGATAGGACCTGACAGGAATGACAGGAATGGGTCATGTCAGTGTGCATGGAAAATGATGACTGGTGACCAGATGCCAGTCCCATGCCCCCAGAAGGAACTGGGATCCCAGGGAAAGGGGAAAGCAAGGCAATGCGGGAGGATTTGAGATGACCCCAAGTTCACTGACATTTCAGTTCCCATCATCGGGCAAAGTATGGGCTTGAAACAGAATGTAAAATCAGTAGTTTTAAAAATTAAAATAATGAACATTTCTGAGTTCGTGATCTGAGATTTGTGCCACATATTTAAGACTAAAAAAAAAAAAAAGTAGAGACACTGAAATAGACAGAAGGAAGGACAAAAACCAAGAATGAGAAAGATGGGTGTTGCAGAAGTCAGGGGATAAAAGAGATCCACACAGCATGGGTAGTGCCTGAACAGCCAGGGCTGAGCCACGATGCCCGAGAATGTCGTGAGAAATGAGGTGGTGGGCTTTCAAGGGGCAGAGGCCACACATACGGTGCTTCTCTTGCCTTTCCCAGCTGCCTTTGCAGCATGTCACGCAGCTTGAACTTGAGGAGATATTGTTGCAAGCACTCTTCTTCAGAAAGGCCACTGCTCTCCTTTAGAAAGAAGGTTGCTCTGGCTCACGGACCATTGAGTCCTTCTTTAGCCAGAAACAAAGCTCATTGTGGGGAAGTTTGACCAGACTCAGCTTATATATTGAAAAGTAAGCATGACGCAGATTTGGCCCAGTTTTGGGGTTCTGGAGAACTTCCGGTCATGATCCATTAAGAACTGTATGGGCAGCTGCCTAAATACAATGCTTTAAAATGGAAGGTGCCAGGGGAGGTCAGGTCAGCCTAGAATAACCATTAACCCATTGATCCACACTGCAACCAGTGTTGGTGATTGTGTTGCAGACCAGTGACTACATTCAAGCCCAGTGTCAGTGAGACGCAGACTGATTGTCTGTATATTTTGGGCTAATCACTTATGTCTCTGGGTCTCAATTTGCTCATCTGTAAAGGCACCATTCTGCATTCTCACAGATTTCTTCTGTTCTCCTGACCATTTTTAGTGCTTCACAGTTATCTACTGGCATATTATTGTTGAATCCAAGGAACCGCAACTGTTGATTTACCAGACCCTAGGAAATGTTTTCCATTTGGTGTGGGTTGGTGAAATGAGCACTCATATCGGAGAAATTGATTCTAGAGAACAATTTGTCAATATGTATTAAAAGCCTTGTACGTTTAACTCAGTAATTTCATTTCTAAACATTTATCCCAGAAATAATCGACGGAACAAGGAAAAAATATGTAGGCAAGGGTGGATATTCATTGCTGCTATGGAGAATAGGAGAAAATTGGAAGCAACTTAAATATCACACAATAGGAGATGATTGCATAAATTATGATACATCCACACAATAGAATATTATGTATAAAACTAAATGGTAAATGGTTATTTAGTAACATGGAAGAAAATGTATACAATATGATGATGCAAAATGGGGAATCACAATAAGATCTGATCTTTGGAACATTATTTATTCTATTTATGTGAATAAAAATAAAGCAGAAGGATGCAGCCTTAATATTCACAATGCTATTCTCCAGGTGTTGGGGTTAGAGGTCATTTCAATTTTCTTCTTTGTGCTTCTCTGTCTTTCCTGCAATGAATGTGAGCTATGTTTGTGATCAGGTTTTAAAATATATTGTTATAGAGGGTATTTTACACCCAACGCCTCTTCATAGTCTGATGTCAATTAATCTCTTAGAAATATGTCAGTAAATACCTCACCGACAAAGGGTCTTCTGTCACTGCCTGGCGCTGTAGGTTTGGGAGTATGGTCTTAATGGATGTTGGGGAAATGTAGGTGGGTTTTGTTCAGATGGTTGGGATGTTTTTGTGGGGGAAGGTACAAGCAGCTGAGATAGTTGCAGTTGACTGAAGGATGGAGTGAAAGAGTTTAGGCTTATTCTCTTCTTCTCTCCACCTGTGATGCAAACAGCCCACAACCACGTTCAGCATAAATAAAAACTTCCAGCTGTACCAACAGGGACCAGAGTGGGTATCTGTCCACAAGGATTATGTAGCTGGTAATGTTTTTGTAAACAAAATTGAAAAGCATTATTTCCACATGCCAACCATGGAAATAGTTCCTTTCTCTAGTGGATTATCAGCTTTTTGCATCCAAGGATGTTTTTCTAGAATAAACTAGAAGAAGGAGAAATAAAATTGGTGAACACATTAAGTGACTTCTACCCTCTAAGATCCAATTAGTTAAAAATAAGGAGTAACTACTCTGTTGGTGACTCTGTAAAGACAGAATGTTCTACTTCTCTATTGCTAGCTAACAAAAATCCTCATAACTCAGTGATCTGCAATGATTTTATTATGCTCTGGATTCTATGGGTCAAAAATTTGAACAGGGCGCAGCAGTGGTGGTTTGTCTCTGATCTGTGATGTCCTGGGCTTCAGCTGGAGGCTGGAATCACCTAGAGGCATTTTCCTACCTGGACTGGGTTGATTCAAGGCCTGGGCTTAGCTGCAACTGATGACCAGAGCACGTACATGTGGCCTGCCTGTGTGACAGGCTTCCTCATAGTGTGGCAGTTGGATTCCAAGAGAAAACACCTGAGAGGAGTGTCCAGAAAAGGAGCATTCCTGGAGAACTGGTGGATACCCTGTGGCCTTGCCTTTCCTAGCTTCAGAAGTCGTGCTGCAACAAAGCTTGCATGTTGTGGGTTGCAAACAAATCACTAAGGCCACTCAATGCAAGAGGAGTGTGTTCAGAACCCATCTCTTGAGGGCAGGGTGGCAGCCACATTACAGAAGTGTGTGCTGGATATGACGTGGGCTGCATCTGTCTTTGGCGTAAGGCCTTCTTAAAAGGAACAGCTGGTACCTGTTGAGTTGGGGATATTCCTGATCTTCTGATTTTTCAGGAGTGGCCTGCAAAAAATCTTGATTTTTATCTGAAATCTCATATTTGTTAATGCTGGGAACTAATTCCAAACGTTTGAGGAATACTTCAAAGCCATTGTCCATAAAGTTTCCCCTTATGAGAGTGCCTGCCCCTTATTTAAGTGGTAGCACTTTTATTTACCCTGATAAAAACAAGTTTTCAGCCTTTGGTATGGAAGGGGGTGGTGAAAGGTGAGAAGTAGGATGTCACTGAGAGAGGGACAACGCTGAGCGCAAGAGGAAGAAGCTGATGGTTCCGGGAAGGAAACCAGGGTTCTGGAGGAGAGAAGACTGACAAGGCAGACGAGGAGCATCCTTGACTAGGAGACAGGCCATGTCTTCTTTGCCAAAGGTAAAGAAGGGAGAAGGAAAAGAGAATGCAGGAGGGCTCATCCAATGGGAAACAACTGTGTGTGCCAGGCAATGTACGGGCACTCTACCAGGTCATCCGTAAGCCCGGTCACACTCCTTCGTGGTGTGTATCTTCTAGTGGGTTTCCCTGTCTTCTCATGGGGCCCAGGTATGTGCTGAGAATGAGATGGGAGGTGGTGAGGGCACTGTGGCCCCAGGGGAGCCCCAAGGGTAGGAGTAACCACCGGGGGCAGTGGGTTGGGAGCTCTCCGGAGCTGGTCGTCAGCCCTGCAGAGATTCCTGAGCGTGACCTTGCAAGCAGGCACCCATGAGCATGCCTTCTGAAGCTTGCAGCTGAGACATGGGAACACCTAACATGATCCTGGGCTGGAGATTCGGGCAGAGGACACCAATGGAGGGAGGTATGAGTGGCCTTTAAGTGCTATGGCTCCAAGAGAGGGCCACTGGAACCCAGGGTGGGGACAAATGCTCTGGGTCCCCGGCTCCTCTCAGGAGGCCTGGGGGAACAGCTATGACTGACTTTCTCTCTCAGAGCCTCGCCCATCTGCCAGGGCTGTGCCTGCCCCTGGCTGACTGACTCACGGTCTACCTAGTCGTGACATCATGTGGGTTGAGACAAATGTGAGCTCCAAAAGTAGCCAAATCACACGTTAAGAAAATGGTACAGAATTCATGATGCTAACCAACTCTTCATTGAAGAAGAGAAATAAAACATTCATGTGACTTTTGTATGTGTTCCAATTATTAAGGACCTGAAGGAAAATGAACTGCTGCAATGTAACTGAGCAGAGTATGTGCTTTAATATTCTGTAGCTATACATGTAACAAGCAAGGGCTTTACTGAAACTCCTGTTTCTTTTCTTTTCTTTTCTTTTTTAAGAGAGTAGCGGTTAGAACCAGACTGTAACAGAACATGCAAAGATTCAAAGGGAAAAATATTAGAATGCATCAGTCAGTAGATAAAAAGGGCTGAGCATATATGAAAACTGCAAACCAGGAGAACCATTTTTCTGAGCCCACAGCTACTCGTTAATTAAATCAGCTCTCTTGGATCCCTTATGTAAGAGTATTCAGAAAGTTGCTTAGTTTCTGTGAAATGAGGCATACCTTCCCAAATTTCATTTCCAAACTTAAATTTGAACCTGGAATAAAATGCAATTCCTCACTCACCATGCTATGCATCTGTTGGAAGGAAATTTGAAACAAATTTTCTATTATACAGCAAAATCAATGCCAATTCATCCCGATGTTTCTCATCAACATGTCTTATTTTCTTCTCTGTTCCCATAACTTTTCATTATTTGCGGTCCTCTCCAAATAAAGCCTTCTGTTCTTCTCCTTAGTGTCTCCTTCTGGCTTACAATTTATATATGTCATTTGAGGCTGAAGATCACTGATCTATTACTAAGCAATTCTTCGGGTTTTCAAACCCCTGCCATTAAGAATACAGAGCTCTGTCTCTTGGGATCTCATAATTCAGATAGAATATTTTAAAGAAAAGGTTAAATTCTTAAATTAGAAGGTAAACATGGATGGAGCCATACAATTTCTTAATGCGCCCTTTGAGAAAACGAGTCATTGTCTTAATGCCACCACTGCTCCCTGCTAAAATAATTTCCACAAATGCTGGAGGACAAAAATATTTGATTCTTGCTCAGAAATCCCATCCAATAATTTAACATTGGCATACTCCCACTTGGGCTTTCGGCACGAGGCTGCCTCTTCCCCAGCCCTGCCATTTCCCCATTCTCGATCCCTTTGGGGTTGTTTAAAATACACAGGCATATTTTCAGCTTGAAAATATTGAAAACATTTCCAATAAGTTTTTATGATTATTGAGGTTTGCGTCTTGGAGAGCTAGTTTCTCCAGTGGGACTCAGACCATGGAACTTCTTGAGAAAGCAGCCAGTCCTCATGTACCTGAAATGCTGGGGGCAGAGCTGGAGCTGACGCTCAAGGTTATATTGACTGCAATTCCAATTCCAGAACCTTCCTGCTTGCCTTCATCCCTCCTTAATCTGAAAGATGCAAGTTCAAGGGTTAGGAGCCCCCGAACCGAGGAGCCAGGAAATCTCCACTGCTTCATGTAGGCAATTATGTGGTTGAATCAAAAGACAGCACCAAGACCCAGAAAAACCCTCACACTGAGTCAATCCACCCCATGTCAGTGATGGGGCTGAGCCTCTTTGCCTCTGGCTATAGGGGACCCAGTGATGCCAATGGGTAATGCACTTTCCCATTATAATATTTCCCACTGCTGAGTGGAGAAATGGCATTTTGTGGTCTCTCAACACCACGGCTTTTTGGCAAACAGGAAAATGCTGCTGCCTTGCAGCACAACTGTCTATATCCCACTGGACAAAGTTTGCACAACTAAGCAGAAAAGCCCCACAAACTCGTGAGATGCTGCATAGCCCTTAGGGTTTCATTCAGCCTTCAGTCTTTCTCTATCATATCTCCAAAAATGTCAAGGAGTGTTGTGAAATCCTCTAAACAAAATGGATTTTAATTCACCCTTGTCGAAAACAAATAAACATACAGCAATTGGGGCGGGGGAGGAGGGCGTTGTGAGGGAAAGGTTGTGAAATAATTGTTTTCCATCATACGTGGTCAACACCCCCAAATCTGAGGATGCTCTCTGGGAACTCCATGTGAAGATTTATTTACCCACTTGGGAGATGGCAGGATTAAAAATGGAGTCACAGCTGAAATAAGGGGCAGGTGGAATCCGGTAAGGAGAAGAGGGAGGCTGCATGCTGGAAGCCGTGTAAGAAATGGCTTTGAGGTGAGATGGCAATGGGTAGAGATGGGAAATGGAATTTTAAGAAGAGAACATTCTCCAAAGATGGAACAATGGAGTGTGGTGCTGTAAGGAGAGAGTTAAAGGATGCTTACACTCTCTCGCTTAACTCTGCACACTCAAAGACCTTTTAGAAGGAGCAAACTTTGTCAGTTACCTTCCAATTTCTCGGAGCTGATTAGCTAGAGCTGTGGGCATGGCAGATACTGCTCCAGCATCTACCCATCGAGTATAGCAAGCGTCATGTGTTTTGATGGGTTGATACCAGTCATTAAGTATCTTTAGTATTGTTATTGATTCCTTCATAGTCTGAGAGTGGTGAGGTTTAAAACAAAACACAACAAAGAACATCTGAGTTCCAGGAAGAAGAGTTTGAATCCCTGTTCCACTATAAACAATGGGAACTTGAGCTTCATTTGGCTCCCTGCCCCCTTCCTCTTACCCACAACTATACATAACATCTCAGGTGACCTGAACTACAGCAACCCTGGCCAACTGAGTGCCAACAACCTTTCTCGTCCATTGGTCACTTTTCAACAGGTGAAAAAGAAACCAACCAATAAACATCAATGTCGTGGGGGATGTGTCTCCAGAGGTCTTTACCTTTAAGATAAACTTACCTGTAACAGCATTTGGATCTTTGTTAGCACACGTTGTCATTGACGTTGGCAAGGTATTGCTACTCTCTTATAAAATATACAGGGTCATTAATAAGGAGATAATGTAGCTTCCTCTTATGTCTGTTGAGGTATCAGTTCTTAACCAGGCATCCGGTTCCCCTTTGTATCTTTGCCCTCTTAAGTCTGATAAGGATTGTTCATCAATTATGTACTTCTCCCTCCCAGGGGGGACTCCTTTGCCTCCACGCCTACAGAAAAATTCACCACCTGAGATGGACCAAGCTCTCTGTGGCTAATTTCTTCTATATTATCAAAGAGAATTTTAAAAGTAATTTCGCATCCCTTTTGATGTTTTCTGGTGATACCCTCATGTGAAGCTCACGTTTGCACTTACATAGAATGTCCTCTGTCTTTTTAGATATAAAAACTTGTAAATGCAGGATCGTTCGCATTCTTCACGTTTTGAAGACCATTTCTATTAAAGGGGCACTAGGCTTATTCTCTGTTGCTCCTGAAAGAAGAAATGAAACCAAGAGCTGGAGTCTACGGGAATGTATTTCTTCTCAAAAAGAAGGAAGAATTTTCCTTAATATTTTGAGCTGCTGAAAAACGGAAATCCTTGCTTCAGGATAGTGGGGCCACTTACTGGCACTGGAAGAAGACACCCCATAACACAGTATTTCATGAGTGAAATAAAAAGAGGGGTTCAGCTCCAAATGACTGTATGGTTCCTTCCAACTCAAAAGCCAGTGAGAGCTCTCAAGTTTGAGGAGTTTACGCTCCCAGGAAGTTGGCCCACTCTGGATCACAGCATACTCAAAATTATACTTTTCTTCACTTGTTCAATCTTCCTTTACTTCCTTTAGTAGAGTTTTATAGTTATGATTTTATTTGTATAAATACTAGGTTTTTCATTGGTTTGGTTTCTGCTTTCTGAGACTGAAGAGTTACAGTAAAGTACTAACTTAAATTTCCATATTCCTACAGTTTAGAATAAATAATGCTAACTTTTATGTCTGCTTCTTGTCAATTTTTAGGAAGAAAAAAGGAATAGGGAAGGAAGGAAAGAAGGAGGGAAGGAAGGAAGAAAAAAGGGAGAAAGGAAAGAAGGAAGGTGGAAAAGAAGGGAGGGAGACAGAGAGGGACGGAAAGAGGGAGGAAGCAGGAGGGGTGAGCCAAGGAGAGACATTAGCTAATGTCCCCTAAACCACTCATCCCGCACCCATTCCTCTCCACATCTCCCTAGAGACAAAAATTATCCTGTATCATTTCATTTCTTAAATTTTTTTCTAGACACATATGCATCTGTTAAAACACACACACACACACACACGGTTTTGTTTTTAAAATATGCAAGTACATTATCTGTATAAACCCCATCAATCTGCATCTTTTTTTTTTTTTATACTCTACCTTATGTTTTTAAGATCTCTATTGCTGATGCATATCAATTTTATTTGTACTTTTTAATTGTTGTATGGTATTTCATTACAGGAGAACACTACATCTTATTTATTGATTTCTATATTGAAGGATGTTTCAGTCACTTCCCTTCCTTCTGCTGCTACAAACACCATGGGGACAGGATCCTCATCGAACGACACAGGAGGTTGTCTCGTGTATATCTTAAAACATAATTTCTAGGGCACAGGGAAGGCGCATTTTCCACTTTCACAAATGCCACCAAATTTCTCTCCAAGATGCCTTTACCAATTCACATTTCCAATGACTTTCATGAGAGTACCATTTTCCCTACAACCTTGCCAACAGTTCAGATAGCCTGATTACTTAATTTGACAAATACAATGGGTGAGAAATTGTCTCTTTTTGTTTTTGTTTTTATTTGTCTTCTCAAGAATTGAGTATCTTTTTGTTTGTTTGTTTGTTTGTTTGTTTGTTTGTTGTCCATTCACATTTCCTCTTGGGGCAATTAATTTTTTCTGTCTACTTGGCTAGCACAGACCCTCTCCCATACGTACTTGGCATAGGCTGAAATGTGTCTCCCGGAAATTCATGTGTTAAAGCGCTAACCCTCAGTACCTCAGAATGTAACTGAAGATGGAGCCTTGAAAAAGGTAATTAAATTAAAATGATCTTTTGGGTGATTTTAGGGGTGGACCCTAATTCACTCTGGCTGGTATCCTTATATACAGAGGAAATTTGGACATAGATAGCAGGGTTGTGTGGGCACAGAGAAAAGACCATGTGTAAACACAGCAGGAAAGTTGGCCGTGTGCAACCCAAGAAGAGAGGACTCGGGAGAAACCAAACCTGTCGGCACCTTGCTCTTGGACTTCCAGCCTCTAGAACTGTGAGAAAATGAATTTCTGCTGTTTAAGCTTCCCCATCTGTGGTACTTTGTTTTGGCCGTCCTAGAAAACTGATACAGTAGATAATCCCCAACAAAAATGGATAAAGATGCTTGTAATTAGATACAGTTATATTTAAACCTTTCAACGTGGATTTTTCACTTAATGTAGTGAAAAATATGTGAACAATTCATACGATAAGCTCACCCCAACAAAGGAAGGCAGCCAAGGAAACGATGGAGGTCCATATGGAGCAGTTAAGCTATTTGTTAAGAAATCAGTCCTTTATCAAGATAGCAGATAGGATCTGACCAATAACAGTAGGTTGTATTAGTTTCTCATTGCTGCTGAAACAAATTAACATGAACTTAGTGGGTTAAAACAAAGTTATTATCTTACAGTTCTGGGAGTCAGATATTCCAATATTGAGGTGTTGGCAAGGCTGTGTTTCTTCTTGTGGCTACAGAGGACAACTCGTTTCCTTGCCTTTTCCAGTTTCTAGAAGTGACCTTAGTTTGCAGCCCCTTCCTCCATCTTCAATGCCCAGTCCTCCAATCTTTGCTTCCATGCTCACGTCTTCTTTTCAGACTTTTCAGACTCAGACCCCCTGCCTCCTTCTTATAAGGACCTTTGTAATTACACTGGGACACCTGGATATTCCAGGATAATCTCCCTACCTCAAAATCCTTACCTTGATCACATCTGTACCGTCCTTTTTGCCACGTAAGGTAACACAGTCACAGGTTCCACGGATTAGGTTTGAACCTCTTTGGGTAGCCATTCTTCTGTCTACCATAGTCACAAAAGAGTCCAGTAAAATAATTTTAAAGGAGAGTAATTATATTGTGTCCAAAAGGAGAGAATTTTAAAAGAACGCAAGTATTGAAAGCCTCCCTGCTTCTTAACTCAACAGGAGAGTTTTTAAATCAACTTTTTCGAAACCATCTATCAGCACCGGAAGTTTTTCAAAATAGTTTTTAAGTTCTTGTTAAAATTAAAAAGTGTTGTTTTGGTTCATTTTGTGTTTGGTTTGAGCTCTGTCTCTTGAGCGTTTTTCCACATTCAGTCGGATTCCATCTGCCAATGGACAAACGGGCCTGTTTCTACTTAGAAGATCCTCTCCCATGAGTAGCCTGGAGGCAGAAGTGTCCCAAACTACTGGAAAGGCCGTCCGACTGCTGATTTCTCCAGGCAACTTATGCAACCCTGAGAGTCAGGCTCCAAGTCAGAAGAGCAAAGCTGTCGGGTGGGAGAGAAACGAAGGCTCCTCTGGCCCAGCTGATTCAGGTTCTTCAGAGCTCCCGTCATTGGCCCTCTCAGGCAGCCGCAGGCAGCAAGTCTTGCCACCAAGACTCCCAGTATCACTGGGGGGAACTGAGTGTCAGCAGCTGACGGTGAAACACTACAACCTGCCTTGGGTATTGCAGAGCGTGAGTGGGAAAGCCACCTGCAGGCAGACTGAAACAAACACATGTGTGCATTTGCCAGAAACCATGCTAGAAGTTTCCGACACAGACAAGAGCTCCACCACATGTAGCTGAGTGATGGAGGAGGGAGCACTGATTGTTCTGGAAGGCTGTTGCACCCCCAGGGGACGTGTGTTAGAACAATTAACTCCTCAGGCTATGGAGAGAGTGTTTATCAGCAGCTACTATTTGTGTTCCAAAATGGAAAGCTGCCTTGGTCCTCTGCCTGTGTGTATCTATGACAGATATGAACTCCAAATGTGCACACACGTAATTATGCAAGTGTCTGCTGGGCACGTGTGCATCAATGTGTCTCAATCTGTGTACATCGGTGCATTTGTTCTTGCATGTGTGTCTATGTGCAGGTTCTGCTTTTTCCTAAGAACCAAGAGAGGCCAGAGGTGGGATTGTGCAGCTGCCCTCCAGCCTCTCCCAGCTCACTTTGACACTCCCAGAGGTGTAGGCTTCTGCCCAGCACACCAGCCTTCCTGGAAAGCCACCCTGCCATACTGAGGAAGGCAGAAAATACCAGATGGCCTGAATTGCTTTCTGGCTCCCCTCTCACCTCTCTGCAGAGGGGGTATCCCAGGCTCAAGGGAGCAGGTCCTCAATACATTCTGTATTCCCCTAGCCCGGAGACACCACTGCCCCCGTCTCGGGGCCCAGCATCACTTCCCCAGCGAGGCAGCACTCAGAGAAGCAGGCACGTTAGCCTAGGTCCTGTGTGTTATTTTAGGTGGGTTGCTTTTCTCGTGGGGCAACAGCTACTCCAAAGAAGCAGCTGAGGTCCGAACTCTTTATATTCAGCAGGCTCTCTCTATTTTTTTTTAATTAATAAACTTTTTAGAGCAGTTTTAGGATCACATCAAAACTGAGCAGAAAGTTCAGAGAGTTCCCATATGCTGCCCCCCCCCAACGCCCCGACACAGGCACAGCCGCCCCCACGATCAGAGTAGGGCATTTGTTACAATCCATGAACCTACCCTGACATGTCATCATCACCCAGAGTCCACCGTTGACATTAGGGTCACTCTGTGTATTGTACATTCTGTGTGTCTGGACAAATGTATACTGACATGCAGCCACCATGAGAGTGTCATACAGGATAGTTTCACTGCCCTCCATATCCTCTGGGCTGCTTAGTCCTCTCTCCTTCCATGCTAACCCCTGGAAGCTCCTGATAGTTTTTCCTTTTCCAGAATGTCATATAGTTGGAATCGTCCAGTATGGAGCCTTTTCAAATTGGTTTCTTTGACGTAATAACATGCATTGAAGTTTCCTCCATGTTTTCTCCTGGCCTGAGAGCTCATTTCTTTTTATCACTGCACACTATTCTACTGTCTGGATGGACCACAGTTCATTTATCCATCACCCGCTGAAGGACATCTTGGTTGCTTCCAAGTTATGACAATTGTGAATAAAGCTGCTGTAAACATCCATGTGCAGGATTTTGTGTGGACATATGTTTTTGACTCCTTTGGATAAATACCAAGGAGCTTGATCGTTGGATTGTATGATAAGAGTATGTTCAGTTTTGTAAGAAACTGTCAAAGTGTGCAGACTCTTTTTAAATTTAACATTTCTACCTAACTCTATTTTTCACAAAGCTATTTATTAACATGCAGTGGGCGCTTGAAATCCTCATGGGATGGGACTCTTGATTCTTCCAGAATTCCCCAACTCAAGAATATGGAAAATTTGTACAGGCTTCTGGCATCTTCCCGAATCACATTTCCTTCGGGAATTGTTTCCTGCACATCTATGCACACCACAATCTAACTGCCTCTTCAACTTCTACAAAACTTCTAGCTTTTACTTGACCATTCTTCACACACACACACAAATACTTGTTGTTTTATAATCTCAAAAGACTTAACTTCGCAGCGTAAATCAAGGAGAGGAGACCAACACACTGCGGGGACGAGGGTGCGGGTGGTGAGCTAGGCACACTCATGAAGCCAAATGATTTGTTCCCAGTATAATCCTCACCACATAGTTGCTTCATATTGGTACCTCCGCAAAATGACAAATCGCAACTTGATGTGAGCCTTCTGAACGACACAGGGAAACTCAAACTTGAAATGATAGGTCCACAAATTCTATACAGCACTATTTTTAAAAAAGGTCCTATGAAATAGATTCCTATTACTGACCTAGTTTAATCTGAGAAACAATTCATTAATCTGTCCTCACAATGCACAGTAGTATAATGACAGTATAATACTAAGAATGCTGAGAACAATATAAAAATCACTGATTCATTTGTTTTAAAAAGTATAATACATTGAGTCCTGGTTCTTTTGGCTTCTCTACTTAGAGATGGGGAAGTGCAAACAGGAAGTGGTTACCTACCAGTGTCCCTGGCAATATGGTGACACCACTCCTAAATAGGCCACTTAAAATGCTGGAGATGATATTAATTAAAATAAGTTTAGTAAAGTACAGCTTCAGAACAAGGAATTCCTAGGAGGTCAGAAACCTTGAGAAAGCATGAACCCAGGAAGGAGAGCTAATGCTGGAGGCAGTGGTTGCCTATGAGGGCAGGGGTCATTTCTTGGTGGCCTAACTTAGGTTTTAATGGGTCATGCAGGCACCAGGGACATCCAGGGTGAGGAGATGATTGGGAGAGCCCTCATATAAAGTCAAGACCACCAAAGGACAGCACTCTGAAAACTGAACCAGAGAAAAAGAGCCTGACTCTCAGAGAGGCCCGGGAGGAGATATTCCTGCCTCCACCTTTGCTCTGGGTGGAGCCAGAAAGAAGTGTCCCCTGACGTTTTCTAATAAGAACCTAAAATTTACACTATTTTGGTAGCTCTAAAGCCAGACATTTATTTAAAGTGATACCAGGATGGGAGTATTCCCAGGCACCTGACAGAAATAAATCCAAGATCTTATTTGAATCTAGGTCTCAAATAATTATCACAGATAAAGTTCTAAGGAATATGAGCTCAGCATCAAACTCGTGAATACATAAGCCACCGTGAATGACAATCATAACCACAGAGATCATAAACCACAGACTAACACCTGCAAAGATCACAGATATTGGAAATATAAACACAGAATACAAAATAAGTAAAAAAAAATTAATGAGGGGAGATTGAGTATATGATGAAGATATACGAGATTATCAAATATATCAGGCAGATTTGATAAGGAGCCAAAAAGTACTATGAGAAGTGAAAAATAGTTGTGAATGCAGCACAGAGAAACAGAGGTAAAAAATAGAAAAGTGGATAAGTGGCACAGAGGGTAAAGTAAGAAAATCCAACATGTTATCAGATCAGACTTTCTGAATAGATAATAAAACCAATGTGAAAAAGATAATAACCGTGAATTTTAGAGAACTGATGAAAGACATGCATCTTCAGATTCAGGAAGCCTGAAGAACACCAAATCAGATAATTAAAAAGATGCATTGGTAGTGAAACTATACAATAGGAGTCAGCAAATTATGGTCCATAAACCAAATGCTGACAGCCACCTCAACAAAGTTTTATTGGAACATACCACACCATTTGTTTACACATTGTTTATGGCTGTTTCCATGCTACAATGCCAGAGTGGAGTTGTTACAACAGAGATCGTATGGCCCGCAAAGCTAGGAACGTTTATTGTATGACCTTGCCTGAAAAAGTTTCCCTATCTGGTTGTAGAATATCAAAACAGAGAAGATACTAAGTGATTAGTCAAATTTATGGTGAATTAACAGCACAGCTATGGTTTTATCTCAGTTCTCTTGACAAATAGTTCTCAAACTTTGGCCCAGAACAAGGACCAGCAGAATCAGCATCAGCTAGGACATTGTAAAAAAATGGAACAATTATAAGAAAAGATGAAATAGTACCATTTGCAACAACATGGATGGATCTTGAGATTATTATGCTGAGCGAAATAAATCAGACAGAAAAAGTCGAGAACCATATTATTTCACTGATAAGTGGTATACAAAACTGAAAACAACAAAAGAACAAGACAAACAAATGAAGAAACAAAAACACATAGACACAGCCAATAGTTTAGGGTCGGCGGGGAGGGTAAACGGGATCAAATATACGGTGATGGAAAGAGAAATGACTCTGGGTGGTAAACACATAATGTGATATATAGATGATGTACTACAGAATTGTACACTGAAATCTATCTGACTTTACTAATAATTGTCACCCGATAAACTTTAATTTAAAAAAATAGAACAATTTCCTGAGCCTCACAAGTTGCCCAAAAGATTCGAAGCATGCTAAAGTCTGAGAACCACTGCTCTTGACTAATTTACTAGACCATAGGTCTCAACCCTAGCTGTACTTTCAGATCACCTGTGAGTTTGTAAAAAATACCACTGCCTGGCCTCACCCCCGAAAGAGCAGATCTGGAATGGGGCATGGGCATTGGCATTTTTGAAAGCTTCCCAAGTGAGTTCAATTTTCATTCAGGTGAGAACCACTATGTTACAGGTTGCTGCATTTGTTGTTTTATCACTGGCGAAGTAGACATGGAGAAAAATCTGACCAACTCCCAAAGCTTTGTCCATGTTGGATATGGTATTGCTGATTCTGCAGACTAAATAAGAACAAGGGGCACTTGAGGGGTGGGAACACTGTTTTGCTTATTTGAACCACTCAAATAAGCCCAAGTTAAGTCTTACCTTCCCTTCCTTTCATCCCCTCATATCTCTCCTGGAGGAAGAACTATCAATAAATGAAATAACCAAATATCAAGCCATTTGAATGGATGGAGAAGCAAACTTTGTGAAGTCAATTTTGTTGTAAACGATTCTCGGATAATGAAGGGTTTGGTAATGCCCAACTATACCAACAACAGAAGAAGGATCTGAGACTTTGTGAATTGAGAAAACTTAGCCCAAATAGCTTTCTGCAGTGTGGTACCTGGGATGAGGCAAGCAGGGATCAGGGAATTCACGCTAAATTTCTCCTAGATATGGTGGCTAGAAGAGGAAAGCTGACATCTTCCTCTCTATTCACCCCGATGGCATTGGCCTCTGCTGAAGGACACACCTCCTGGGCATGATTTCTACTAAAGGCTTGCCCTCCCCACACCCACTCTCTTTACAGTGTCACAGCAAAGGTAGCCCTCCTGGCAGGTAAGATCATAACCTGAGGACCCAGGTGACATTAAATCACCATCATCTTCTTAGCTTTTAGGAGAAAGGGGCTATTTGGACCAGTGCTTCTTTGACAGAGGATAGTTAATTCAGAGAGATAGGAGAAAGAACTAGCATTCCTAAACTTGTTAAAATTCCACTTGTATAAGAAGAAATGCTGAGAGTTTATCAATTTTTTCACCTAAAATTTCAAAATAATGTTGAACCACCATGAAAACTAGTGGTTTTATAATAGGGAAGCCCACAAAATGGCCACAATAATTTGCATCTTCATGGTTTATAGGCAAGAAGTCTTCAACTTGAGTTGAGGGAAAAGTAAAATAAATAGCTGGGGTTCTTTTACCACTCACCAAGATACTTATGCACTTAAAAGACTGATGCTGTAAACCACATTCTCATCTACTCTGAGTTTCCACCCATTCCCTTGGCGTTATATCTGGTGGACATTATTGTAATGCCACTACGAGTATTTGTTTAAAGCTCACCACACAATGATGGGGACCAGATTTGGTTCCCCATGGAAACCTTGCATGAGGCAATTGAGAAAATAATGGTCATAAGCAAGACTTGGGCAGCAGGCGGAATGAGAGGGCTGGTGTAAACCGTAATTGGAAGATAGGCAGACCCACAGGGTCAGGGGAAGACATGGGTCTCTGCTTGGGGACTCTACACCAGGAGCCAAACTCAGGTCCGGGAGGCCAGGGAAACTGAGTCCAGAAAACTGATCTGAAACTGAGTCTTTTTGTCTAAGGCAAAGTTCAGGACAGATGCAGGATGTGTAGGGGTCATGCAAGGTGACAACTCCCTGGGTCAGGATTGGGAAATGCCCAGTGTGAGGAGCAGGGTGAAGAGAGAGAAATTGAAAGTGGGCAAGGAGCCTCCCTGCACAAGGCCTGGTCAGGCAGAAGTAGGGAGTGGTTCCCAAGGATCATTGGAGGCCAGATGCCACTTGACCATTTCCTGGAAGATGAGGTACTTCCATTGTCAGCTCCCCCAGGATGCCATTCTCTCTGGGGCTCAAGGAAGTCCCAACCATCATGGTCATGGACATGGAGTTCCCTTACACTGTTTCTCAGGCACTTGTATATCCGCAAGGCATTCACTGAAGACCTGATGGGGAAGTAGATAGGTGCAGAATGGGGGTGGGTTAGGCCAAACAATTGACATCATGGGGATATAGCCACTGGGGACTGGGAATTCAATTCTGGAAGTTGATTCCCTGGGAGGTTCACATACAAACTGACAAGGAAGGATCAGTGTTCTCACCCTGCTTGGGAATTAGAATGATTGAGGGGAGCTTTAGAAAGCATGGTATCCTGGCCTCATGCCCAGAGATTCTGACCTACCTAGTCTGGGGAGGGTCCTCTGCACTGGTATTTTTCAAACATTCTCCTGGTGATTCTAAGGCTCAGTCAAGGCTGGGTTAGAAGAATGTGGGGAGGGGAGATAGAAGACTATTTCTGCACTTGTTACCCACTCTCAACTTCCCTTTCTATGAAAAAGCCATCCTGTGAATGTTTAGTGTCTGACAGTCTTTGAGTTTTTATTCATACTATCTCTTTAAAGAATAATATCTGTTGGGCTTATTTATTACTTTTCTACTAAATTACTTTAAAATGCTAAGGTTTAAAAAAGTCTTTTACTTAGTTAACAATGACTAATCACTATATACAAAGCACGGTTCTCCAAGGAAGAGGCACAAAGTGACAGGCGATGACAGGAGTGGGGAGAAGACATGTTCAGAGCCCGTGCAGGGATGCCTGTGTTCTCATCTGCCCACAGCTGAGGGGAAGGAGCAGCACTGGTCCCACTCTCACCCACAATGTCACCTATTCCACTGAAGGTGGACGTCTCCCTGAGGACTCAGCTGTTTGGTAACAAGACACAAGAAATGGGCACCGTCGGAAAGGTTTTAGATCCAGAGCAGAACTGCAACAACGATGCAAGGAATGCTCACCATTGTCCCGGGGCTTGAGCTCCTGAACAAGATAGCACTTTGGAAGACCTCCAGGCTGCAAACTAGCTGCCTTTCCCAGGCAACTACTCTCCCTCGGTATGTTTGCCTTTTCCGTGACTATCAACCCCACATGAAAATGAAGATGGAGGAAGAGGCCATGAGCCAAGGAATGTAGCTGGGCTGTAGAAGCTGCAAAAGGCAAGCAGCTCTCAAAAGGCACGCAGCCTGACCAGCACCTTGATTTTAGCCTACTGAAACTGATTTTGGACTTCTAACTTCCAGAACTATAAGGTAATACATTTATGTTGTTTTAAGCTACTAAGTTTGTGATCACTTGTTACAGCAGCAATTGGAAGCAAATACACCTCTCTCCCCACACCGTCCCTAGTTCTTGCACATTATGACATTTGTTCTATGAGCAAGCCCTCTCCCATTCGACCCCAGGAAAATGCTACTTTCAGGTGTGTAATCAGCTCACTTTTCCCCCTTTTTTTGCACAATCTCCTAGATTCAAAACACAACAGTCTTGTTTTTGGGGCTAAAACCACGTAGAGGTGACTAGGATATTTTCTGGAATTCCTGGCTTTGGGCTCAACTTGGTGAATCAGGCCAAGTTGTGGGAGGTCTCAACTCTTATGGATACTTAGGGGAGATCTCTCTCCTCTTCTTCTCCTGATCCAAGACACACTGCCCACACTGGCTGGCTAAACTGTATTTGAGTGTTTGTGCAAAGTTCTGGAATGTATAACCATTCCAGCCACAGAGGTGGTCAGACTCCCCAGATCCTCCCATCTCTGCCCCCATTCCACACCTTCTTTTCATTCATTCATTCATTTCAACTGACACTAATTAACCACCTCTCAGGACCAGATGCTGTACGAGGCACTGGGATAAAACACTGAACAGACACAGCCTCTGTCTCTGCATGGCAGGGTGATGGACAGTAAAATGGTAGTCTGTGTGTTCTGATAAATGGTGGGTTCCCAGGGGAGGGTGATCCACTCTGGTGAGAGCCGGTCAACGTTGCTTTTAGGGATGGCCTCAGAGAGGATGGGACCTTTGAGCTAGGTCTTGAGGATCAAGAGGGTTAATAAGCAGACAGGGAAGAAAGGAAAGGTTGGAGGCAGAGAGCAAGTGATGGAGCTATCATGGCCAGACATCATGGACTGGTTTGGCCCAACGACGCAATTCAAATAGCTTGGTGTGGCCACAGCAAAGAGTACAAAAGGAATTGGAAAGGAGGAGGTAGAGAGGGAATCACAAGTCCTTGGAATATAACAGGAATGACAAAGGCAGTTTGTAAAACCAAAGTCTGTTTTCCGGCATATTTGAGTTGCAAAACCATGACCCATTGGTTGGATGGGGGAGGAGTCTAAGAGCATCGCATCATTGAGGATCTTTTTTGGCTGATTTAACTAATTTAAGTATTATATGTGGGGTTATTTTAGGGCTGGTGAACAGTTAAAGAGGAAAGATGGGGTAGGGTATTGCTTAGATCATGGGCTTTGGAGTTGCACAAACGTAGGCTATGACTTTGCAATTTGGGGCCAGTTAAATAACCCTCTGAGCCTGAATTTTCCCCAGTGAGGGTCAAAAGTTGAAGTGAGACGTAAATCAAATAATGCATGTAAAATGCTCAGCCCTCTACCTAGAACACAATCAATGCTCACAAATCACAGTTGTTTATCATCATGGCCCTTTATGTCAATTTCATGTGTCACTCTATTTTCCTACCAAAGGAAGATAAGAGGAAGCTGTCAACAGCTTCAAGATGGGATTTTAATAAGAAGCTGCAAGGAAAATGACAAAAGAGCCAGGAAATACAAATCTCCAGATTATAAGAAGATTCATGTTGAAAGCAGATGGGATTCATTGAACTGTTAGATCCTTAATTAATTAGAACAAAGTTTCAAGATTCTATGACAGACCTTTCTCTGGTTCCTGTCAGGGAAAGCAAGAATACAATGGCAGAAATTTGGAGGAGAGTTGAAGTTAAATCATTTTCTGAAAGAACTTTAACTGAGGAAAGTGTGGGGAAAAGAGGAGGAAAACTTTTTAGTCAGTATTTTGTCACGACTGTCATGTTTGGTCATTGGCGGAGTCCGCGCTCTAAGTTCTTGGAGGGCAGGAAGTGGTCTTAAGTGTCTTTGTACCTACAGAGTGCCACACGGAGAACCAATGAATATTGAAAGAACAAAGGAGACCTTACCAGTATTTCTTCTTAACTCGCTCATCTACCAATTCAGACATTATTCAATTGTTAATTCAGCACAGGTAAGCCAGTGGATGGCTTTTTAAACCAACAACCTCTTGACCCTTGCTTGAAGTCCATCTATCATTCAAATTCCTCAAATTGCTCAGAAACTTTGTTTTCGCTCCTGACCCTACAGTCACCTGGTGAGTGACAGCAAGAGCACATGCGGTCACATGCTCCAAAGAGTCTCATAAGCTGAATTAAGCATGGTCACTTGCCTTCCATAGAATATGAACTGATAGCGGAAAAGTACTGAAAATGTATCATTCATGAGAGAGAAGTAATTCATATACTTCATTATTTTGCAAGTCTTAGCTTTACACTTTGTGAAACAACCAAAGCCTGGTTTTAGAGATGCAGTTTTACTGGCTGCCATGGCTAAAAAAGTTACTGCCCAAATATGAGAGAACCAGGTGGAAGACGCGAGTATCTGTTTGTAGTTACTGGGTCAGGACCCCACTTATTCTATCTTTTATACCAACCATGACAAAGTTTCTCTTGAAATTGCACTAGTCAGTTTCTTTTCTTCCTCAACTAACAGAATTTTCTTGCAATCTAGAAGACACCGACGTTTTAATATTTTTAACAATAGGTTAAAAACTCATGGAAATACTTTTCTGGAAGGTTTCTGAGCAGGTTAAAAAAGTTTCCATTTATTTTTTTAACGTGCAGATATGAGTTTTTATAGGTAACACATCATTTTAAACAATGCTACATAGTAGTGGACTATTTCCAAACATCTGTTTTCAAAATGCTTTCTCCATAGCATGATTTCTCTTGAGAATTAGTAACTTTCTTACTCAAAGTTAAAATATGACCTTTACCTTTACAGTTTATGCTTATTACTTCAAAAATAACTGCCAGCCAATCCCTGACAGCCACATGCCACAGAAATTGTGACACTAGTCTTGTGGTAAAAGCAACTGGATGCGTCATCTCTAAGTTGGACAAACCTTTTAAGTATTTTACAAAAGATAACCAGTAAACCTCTGTGTGACACAAAGTATGTTCACAATTATTTCCTTCCCGTTACAGAATACTCTGAAGAGTCTTGTATATTTTAAAGTTTTTTATGTATGTTTTATTACCAGATTTTGTTTTGAAAGTTAACCTCATCAATGTCGTCCCCCCAAACTTTATATCCTCCAGCAATAACTTCTTCCCGATGACAGCTTGCCTGTGAAGGGAGTAGTAAATGAAAGTCACCTTTGGATCTACCTCTGTAGGGTTACCTGGAGATTGCTTTTACATTTTTGTCAAATTGGCTGCCGCGTCAAGAGTTACACTAATATCGTTTTTCTCCTAAAACATTGCTCTTGTTACGGAAGTCACTAGAATTAAAAATATCTTCTCCAGTTCATCTTTCTTTGAAAGGTTCACAAAATAAGCAGTCCTGGATATATGAGGCATGATCCAAAAATATGGTGAATATTTAAATTTAAAAAAATTTTAAAGTAAAAGACACATTGCCATTAATCCCCTTCAGAATGCTCCCCCTCGCTTTGAACACACTTATCCCATTATTCTTGCCACCTTCTGAAGCAGTTCTGGAAGTCCTCTTTCTTGAGTGTCTTTACTTCATCCTCCATCATGACAGTGCTCTGTGTCACACATCACTTCTGGTGCAGCAATTTCTGTCAAATAAAAACATTATGGTGTATCCTCATCCACCTGATTCACTGGATCTGGCACCATGTGACTTCTGGCTCTTCCCCAAAGTCAAAATGACCATGAAAGGAAAACGTTTTAAATCAATTGAGGACATCGAGGCAGCCACGACAGCTCAACTAAAGACACTCATGAAAGAGGACTTCCAGAACTGCTTCAGAAGATGGCAAGAATAATGGGATAAGTATGTTCAAAGCAAGGGGGAGCATTCTGAGGGGGATTAATGGCAATGTGTCTTTTACTGTAATAAATTTTTTAATTTAAACATTAACAGTATTTTTTTATCACACCTCATATTTCATTACTAAGTAGAATCAGTGAATTCCATAGGTTAGAAACATCTGTATCATAAACTTCCTACATTAATGTCTCCTAATGTTTATTTTTTCAAATCTTCAGTGATGTTTTCAAGGCATGTTCAACAGTATTTGCTGACAAAGGAATGCATTTTAGTTTAGGCATCAATTGTGTTCCATGCATTTTTTTTCCAGCTGTTGTCACCACAACAGGAATAACAAGTGTTTGCTCCATAGTGTACCTTTTTCCTGTTTACTATTAATTAAGAAAACTACAATTAAATAAAAAACTTAAATACATCCTTAAGGGGCTTCCAAACATTTATCCTCAAATTTATTGTGATTTTTGTAAAGCACTGGATTGAGTAGTGAATAGCTCTAAACAATAATAAAAAAAAAAATTGTAGAAGTTTACCTTCATATTCTGGATAATAAGATTTTTTTAATGTTTTGCAAACAGTGTTGATTTAATGCCAGCTTTAGTTGATAATCCAACTTACGATACACATTTAGCTTGAGTTTCATTATTAATAATCGACAATGTAAATCATATTTCAAGCAGTTTTTGTGGTCATTTCAATGTTGTTATTTTTTTGTGACCTGTTGCCAGAACAATTGTAATTGTGTTGCCTCATAATGTGGCCAATAAAAAACTTGCATCAGAGGGTCAGCCCTGACATCTTTGTAATAGTTCACCGCTGTTTTCGTTACTAGTGTTATATGCAACCAGCAATGTTTCTACAGGTTCATTTAAAGACACATGTCTACTTTGCGGGGGTTGGTTTTGTTAAAACAAAATAATATAAACCACAAACTCACTTAACTAAGCTCACATAGTTTGCAATTTATCGTGTTGCCCTGAATTTAAATGAATGAATGCGGGGACTACTGTTAACCCCTTCATGCTGGAGATAACCACTCTCCCCTCAAGATAATTCGCGTATTGTTTGAGATATGAGACTGACCTAAGGACCAAATGTAGGCATCAATGTCGTTTCATATACAGAATGTCAGCAAAGCTGACGTTCTTATTATTTTAGATTTTAAGAAAAAGATGTTCTAATGAACCTTTCCTCGTGCCAATAGATCATCTGTACTGCCTGGGGTGTGTGTACCCTGCTTTTGGAGACCACTGTGCTTAACTCAACCCACTTTCCTGATAAATAAGTAGCAATATATTAATTATTCATTCCACCAATTACAGACCCGTTAGCCATTCACCAAACCCATTTCTTCTCCTTCTTAGCACACAGTGACCACATTTTCTAGTTTTCCTGTGACTTATATGGCCATGAGATTGAGTTTTAGCTGATGGTATGTGTCACTTCCAAGCCCGGGCCATGAAACCTCCCAAGCAATCTTTCTCCCCTTCCTCTCTATTACTACATCTGCTATCAGTGCCCAAAGCAAAATTGGAAGCCATATGTTGAAGACGGTGGAGTCTCCCAACTGTTTGGGCTCCTGAATGACCATGTGAAGCACAGCACCATTCTCAGCCCTCCATCATCAATTGAACTTTACATGAGTGAGAAATAAACTTTCATGTAACGAGCCACGAATATTCAGGGAGTCTATCTGTTACACAATCAGTGTTACCTTAATTAATACGCTTCCTTTGTGTGAGACATTTGATGGATGTAAGGACTACAAACACAAATAGACATATCCCTGACCTCAAGAAGATGACTAAGACACATATACAAATAATTGTATTATAAATCAGTCCAGAGTACAAGCACCATGAGAGTGGCCCAAATTAAGCACAATGAGAGTTTAAGCGAAGAGAATGACTGCTCTAGTTAGCATGGTCAGAAAATGTTCCATGGAGGACATCAATTTGTACTAAACTTTGGAAGAGAAATAAGATTTCAGTAGAAGGAGCTAAAAAGGAGAGGAGAGTGGGGAGCTTCCTGGCAGAAGCTGGACTTTGAACGCCAAGCTAAGGCATTTGAACTTGATCCTGCAGACAATGAAGAGCCACTAAGAAATTTTGAGTGGGGCAAGATGCAGTCCTGTTGGTTATATTAGGGAGATATAACGAGGGAGATATATTAGTGAAGGTAGACTGGAGGAAGCATAGGAAGAATTGTGTATCCGTAAGACCAATTAAGAAGTAACCACAGTGGTGAACCTCATGTCATAGTTCAAACTCAGGCTGTGGAGTTGACAGACCTGCATATAAATCCTTGCTCTTCCATTTGTCAACAATACTGACCTTGGGTAAGTTAATTACCTAAGCCTTAGTTTTCCCATTAGAAAACAACAGATAATAATAGAAGGTGCTTCATAAGATTGATGTGAAGAGTGGGGGCATGCAGCACAATGCTTGGCAAATACTAAACACTCAATAAACAGTCATTATTATTTGTATTCCCAGTGTGAGCTAGTAAGAAACTGCTTTGGGTTTGTTACAGTGATGATGGAAAAGAAGGGCTGAATGCAAGAGATATACAAGGAAGGCAGATGGATCAAAATGACTGCAAAGTTTGGTCTCGGTTCCTTGGGCGAAAGCTCCCCCACTGAGAGGAGAGATTGGTTTTGTGGTGGGAAAAAAATAACCTTCGTTTTTAGACAAGCTAAGTTTGAGGAGTGAAAGGAAAGCCAGACAAAGATGAAGAAAGCAACAAAGAAGGAGAAATTTAAGGACTGGAATAAATTGTTGGAGAAAGATTCCAAGTGAGAAAGGAGCAGATGCGACTGAGACATAGGTTAGGGTTTTAGCTGTAGAGAGATGGAGACACACATCCTTCTCCCTCCCCTCTGAGGTAAAAGAGAATGAGGGGGAAAAGGAAAGCTCTAGAAAAACTATGATCGATAGGACAGTAAAGTTGAGGTTGCTGGTGGTACATGGCTTTGGCTTTTTTCTGAAAAGTGTAGTCACCTGCTTGGGGTTGAGGTGGAGAAAGCACTATCAGCACCGGAAGCAATCACCACTTGACACTAACCATCTCCAAATCCTGTGTATTGAAGACCCAAACAGTAAGACCCTAGGCTCAGTGCTCTGCAGAAAGAATTTTCAAAGGACATCGTTTTTATGGGGAATGACCAACATTCCCGGCTATGCTGGAGGCTTACAAGGTTAGCTGGAGGCCAACAAGAGCAAAAACACTCTCAGCATCCTAGAAGAACTGGATATTAAAGTTAAAGGTCCAAATCACCTTTCTTTGCTCTGTTGTCAGACAGAATCAACCCCAAGGGCATGGCACATCAAGGTGTTTGCCAACTGGGGCCGTATTGTAATTTGCTCTCAATGATCCCAGGGAAGCCCCTGGAGGACTGGAAGCTGGTTAGTGCAATTTGTGCTTAAAAAGATGGAGGCTGGTGTGAACACTTATACAGTAAGCTCCCATCTTCCTACTCCTCAAGCCAGGGACCTTACTGACTCCTCGTCTTCTAAGCTACCCAAATGCTCCCTTCAACCTGATTTCATCTTTGGACAACATGAATGAGGAGAGAGAGAGATGTCCAGTGGGATAGATAGCCCTAGAGATGGCCCTGCCTGGATGCTGGAGCCAAGTATAAGCCAAAGTTGAGTCTGAGCAAACCAACTTGGAAGCTCATAAGGTGGAAGACCTCCAGCCGAGATAGGCACCCACCAGAAGGCACCAGTCACACGAGAACGTTCCTAATAAAGTGAAGCCTTGTTTGTTTTTCCCTGGTGGAGGTAATTACATGTGACATTTCTCTGAATCATTTATTTATATTTTTTCTCCTTTTTTCAGCATAAGAAACTAAACAGATGGAGAAAACTCACTTAAAGAGTTTTCTTATTACTCCTGGCAGTCTTTGGCTCCAGACAACTTCTTAGCCTCTTTCCCTGGCTAGAAATAATGGCTGGAAGTGTTTATACTGCCTTCAGATTCACAGAGGGTGAGCAGGGACCACATTTTTCCCATTTGTTCCCTTCATCAAAGTCTTCTTCAGAGCTCCAGTACAAAGATGTTTTATTGAGGCTCTGGACCCCACTCAGAAGCTTTTTCAATTCTATTCTTTTTGTTGACATTAGGAGTGCATTTAAGCATGTCTCCATCCCCGTCTTCTAGCTGGAATCCAGAGCTCCTTGTTAGAAGGTTGGACATGGATGAAAACATCCATGCTGGTGAACATAGCTGGGAGCATGGGCAGCTGTGAGAACAGAAGGGAACAGATGGCAGGCAGGGGCAGGCCAAGAAAAAGGCCAGCTCCTTGCCCACTCCTCAGAGGAGGTATCAGAGTATGCAGCAGGCCATACCAGCACCTTTGTAGGATGGGGCAAAGGGAGGATGGACCGAGGGGACTATCTAGGGGGTCAGAAGCCTGTTGCTACTTCTACTTCCAGGAGGTTCAGTTTCTTCAAAGCTTAAGCCAGACTGAGCCCCCAGGATCTGCAAATCTTGACTATTCTCTGCTGCTCAGAGTAGAGTTTACACCCAGAATACAGGGTTAAGAAGGGGTGAAAAAGAAGAAGGGGAAAAGGGATGTAATGGGTGGAGACTTTGAAAGCTCCAGGTGGGAGCTGAAGTTTGGGTGGAACCAGGGTCTGTAATGAGGTAGCAGTAGACACACCACTCCATCCCTCAGCCTATCTTCTGTCTGTGAAATTGGGGTTGTCCTTCCATTTCCCCATCATCTTCTGTCCCCACTGAAGGAAAGTACGTCACTCCCAGGGGTTCCCCCTTTGTCACTCCTGATATTTGACCAGCATGCCCTTTTTATATCCCACATACCAGCCTGGGTGGAGTGCCCCTTTTCTCATGTTCCCTCAGCACCCAGTACTTAACTCACCCTGTGTTGGAATGTACCTGCTTATGTGCCTCTCTCCCTCATTAAACTCCCTCTTTGAAGTTAGGGGCTGTTTCTTCCTGGTGGATTTTCCCAGGAATTAGTACAATGTCGATTCATAGTTCAATAACTGTTCAAATGAATCTGTGAATGAACAAACAAACACGAAACAAACTCAGGAACTTCCTCACTTCCACTCACCTAATCCCAGTCTGAGACTGCCATTCAACAATACCCAAAAAATGTGGACTGGATGCCTGCTATGTGCCAAGCACTATGCTGGGCCGTAGAAATACCACTGTGAGGAAGAAGAGTTGGGACTTCCCAGTCACACACACACAGGCCTCCGAGATCACAGACAGAAGAGCCCTGGTTACTGTGTCCTGTCTTGCCTTTCTCGATCCAGGGAATGCTGGGCGTCTGCCCGGAAGGTGGACACGGTCCCTTCAGCTTGGTGCACCCCATTGCTTCTCATCCCAGTCTTATCTTTGCATTTGCTCCCCTTGGGCTGTTTGAAGCCCTCTTTCCTCCCACAATTCTAAATGGGTCTGAACCATTGTAGAAATCTTAACCTTGTAGGTATTTTTGTCTCAATGACCAGGGATGTCTTACTGACGTTTATTTGGTGGAAACCAAGACAGTTCCACCTTCTGCAATGTCTGGGACAGTCAGTCCCCTGTCATAAAGAGTTATCCCACATCCTGCCTGATTTTCAAATGTTCCACCAGAGCTTCACGTAGGTAAAAACTCTTTCTTCTGTTTTACATACAAACACAACATATTTCTTGGGAGGCTTAAAATACGCTGAATTTTCCAAGAATAACACTCCCATGTAAATCGAGGGAAGACTCTACTTTGTTCACCAAGAGTTGATCACCATTTGGGACATCATGTCCCCAGTGGCAGTGTTCCCAATGGCAGCTGGTCTGTCAAAGGCTACATTTATATCTGCTGCTTTCACAGAGATGCTGCACAGAGACGCAAGTATCCGACTCAGGCCCTATATTTCTACCTTACTCCTACCTGAGCATTTACCTATGGAAGCACATACCATTTTTTTATAAATTACTTTCCATTTATTTTTAAGTCAGAGCATTATGTTGACCTTTTAAAATATAATGCATGCAGGGAGATTGTATAATTTATTTCTGTTATGAGTTGAGTTGTGTCCCCTCACCCCAATCCAAATTCAGATGTTGAAAACCTTGAGGACCTCAGAATATGACCTTATTTGGAAATAGAGTCTTTACAGAAGAAAAATCAAGATAAAATTAGGTCTTCAGGGTGGGCTCTAATCCAATATGATTGGTGTCCTTATAGAAAGGGGAAATTTGGACAGAGACACACAGAAAGAGGACAATATAAAGGGACTCAGGGAGAAGATGGACATCTACAAACCAAAGAGTGAGGTGTGGAACCGATCTTCCTTCATGGCCCTCAGAAGGAACCAACCCCGCTGACATCTTGATCTTTGACTTCTAGTCTCTAGTTCTGTGAGAAAATTAATTTCTGGTTTTTAAGCCACTCAATCTATGGCACTTTGTTATGGCAGCCCTAGCAAGTTAATACAATTTCATTGCAGAAAAGTACAGGGGGCATGAGATACATTATAAAAAGAGGGCATTGAGTATGACAGGGTTGAGAATAACTGCTTAATTCAAACTCTTAAACAGAGCTGCTGAATAGGGCCACAAACAGCAATAAGAATAACACAAAACTTAGGCTTGGTTTGGCAAAGGCAACACCTAAATGGGTAATTTTAGTGTCAGAAATAATCAAAGTATTAAATATCTAGCAAAAGAAAAGAAAAGTAAGCCTCTAACTATAAAGACTTCCTGCACTTGAGAGGAATTGACCACAAAGCAATTAAAGTTAAAAAAGAAAGAAAACTTTCTATTTTATACGTGGAGAAAGCTCTAAAACTCTTCTTGGTATAGACAAATAGCACCACTTATATTTGTATGGCTTTTCAGTTTTAAAAGCACTTCATATACTTTATCTCAGGTAACAATCCTGAGAGATAGGCAGGGCAGATGAAATTATCCTCATTTTATAAATGAGAAATCTATGGCTGTTCAAGTGATTTGCCCAAGATCAGATAAATATTAAATTTCTGTTTTGACTAAAATTATTTTGGTTGCAAGAAATAGCCACCAATTTAAATAACTAGATATAAAACAATTCAATAGTAGAAATCCCCCAGCTAAGGAAGCCAACCAGCCAAGGGCAGCCCAGAGCCACAGATCCTCCTGCCCCTTAACCTGCAGGGGATTGAGGGTCTTCGTCCATGAGGCCACCATTAAAATGACTCCACAGCCAACTTCCGAGACCAAGTCTCTGATCAAATTTCCAGATGAGAGGATCTGATTGGCCAGTTAGGTGTCCAAAACTGTGCCAATTAATTGAGTATTGACGTGGACAGCATGACCAGTTCATGTAGTAACAACAAGGCATGGAGACCCACTCTTATAGATTAGGGGGATAATTTCTAGACAGAGGAAAATCATGATGTCGCTGAACAATTCCCCACAAGTTCCAGCCCATTGGCTGCCCAGCACAAGCACACACTCACCTTCCTGTGCATGCAGATGTGCCCTCAGGTAATATATATGGCACAGAACAGAAAGGCACAAACACACATGTCCACTCCCCAGAGCAAACAACCAGAAGTCATGTCCAGCTAACAGGTTCTAGATGGACTAGCGGGTCATCACACTTGATTGTTTTCTTCCTGGGATCCCAGATTTACTCCACTTCCCAGCTTCCTTTGGAATTAGATGTGGCATGTGACCGAGTTCTAGCCAGTGCAACATGAGCGGAAGTGTTGGGCGTCTCCTCCAGTTCCGATCCTCCTCGCCCTCCCCCTGCACCAGCTTGATGCAGAGGAACACAGGGACGTTGGCAGCTTCCATGAATTGAATATGCAAAACCACAACATGGAAAGAGCCTGAGTCCCTGAGTCACTTCTTGAAGGAGAGACTCCAAGCCTATCAGGAACACATTTAAGATTTTAGGAGAGTAAGAAAGAAACATCTCTGGTGTTTGAGCCCTAATACATTCTTAGTGTTGGTTTTCCTGCAGCTAGTGTTATCTTAACCAATGCAGAGGGTGATGTTAAAGACACATGGTTTCAATATTCTCAACCTTCAACGGGTATTCATTCCTCCCCTTCATTTCATCACAGTCATTTCTCCCCATTGCAAACCTTATGGACTCCACCATCACCAACATATGTTCTACAAAGGAGTAGGGAGAAGGAAAGGAGAAACAATATTAGGTATAAATCAGATGACTGTTGCACACCTGACTCAATAACTCCATATCTTTCGCTCACAGTGATCCCCTTTTCTCTGGGAAGCACAGCCCTGTTCTCTGGGCTACAGCAGCCATGTTTATACGGCATGAAGTTGTCTCCTCAGGGCTGACCACAGAACTTACCTAAATGAGCCAATCAGCGTCTCTTTTCTGGGAATTGGAATTTGAATGGGATGAGAGACTAATAGATGAGAACTAACCACATTAATAACAACATTCTAGAGGAAATGTCTATTAACTCCTGGAGTTGACATCAGCAGAGCAACCCAGTTCCTATCTTTCCTGAGATGACTTTTCAGCTCTTTCCTGAATTATATGATATGCCAAGTAACCTTTCAATATATGGTATTCGCCTTGATACTTAAACTTTTAAAAAAAAATTGCAACTCAAAGAACTCTAATGAAGAAGGTAGTTCCAGAAGAAGGTATTTTCTGATCTCCTCAGTACCCAAGGAGGAGCTCTTTAATTATTCATTCATTTAAAGAATATCTATTGAGCTCCTGCTATGTGCCAGACATATTGTGCTACATACTGAGCATTCGATGATGAATCTAACTTCTGCCCTCTTGACGCTTACAGTCTAAAGAGGAGAAGGACATTAGTCAGGTAATCCACTCATGAACATGTAATTACAAACTGAAATAAGGACTCTGAAGGAAAGATTCAGCTCTGTGAAAGAGCAGAGCATGGGATCAAACCTTAGACTTGGGGATTTGAAGAAATGATGTTTGGGCTGAGTCCTGAATACTGAGTAGGTGTTTACTCATGGCAGAAAGCAAACTTTATGCAAATATTTACAGAACCCTGTGTTGGGGCTTAAATAGAAATACACAGGGAGTTCCACTGGAGCCCCCCAAAAGTACTGTAATCTCTCTAAAGGAAATGGAAAAAGCACCTCATAGTAGGTGACACTTCAGTTGAGTCCTAAAGGATAAAAAAAGATTTGCAAAGAAGAAAAAGGAGAAAGGATATTCCAAATAGAGAGGGAAAAAAGCAGAGACATGACAGCATCAAGGTTCAGAACAAAGAGTTCTGTGTGACTGTAGCATGTAGGGGAAGGATGTTCGTGAGGGAAATGGTCAGTGAGGAAGCTAGAGGGCCAAGTCAGGAAGGGCCTCATCTAGGTCACGCTGGAGGGGATGGGCCTTATCTTGTGGGCAGTGGAGAGTCAAAGGGAGATGATCAAAGGGAATTGTTCCAATAATACTTTTGCTTTAGAAAGGTTTACTTTAGGTTTTATGAAGAACAGATAGGACATGAGAGGGAATGGAAGCTGAGAGGATAATTCGGAGCCATGAACCACCTCTGTGGTGACAGTTATTATCTACTAAGTGATCCGTTATAGGCCTGAGGCCTACCATAACCTGAGCATTCATGGGAGATGAAATAGTTTGAAGTGTCTCCAGAGCCCTCCCCTCCTACCTGGCTCATTCCGCCATCTTGGTTGCCTCACATGTGACTTGTGGCCATAGCCTCCTAACTTGTCTCTCTTCCTGTAGCGGTCCTCTTTAATCCCTCCTCCACATTGACAGCTGGTTATGCTCCCTGGGACTTGCAGCTGATCACATCCTCCCCCACATACACATACACACCCACACCAGCTCAGAAAGCTACACATTGCCTGCAGTATCAAGCCATAGTCGTCTGTTCACCATCTCTAGTCTCCTCTCTCTTTACTCATTAATACTGTCTATTCAGCTCTTTATATACATTATATTTAATTTATCTCCCACCCCAAGGTGAACATTACTGTCCTTATTTTATAGCCTCAGAGAGGTCAGGTCACAGTTCATAGGCCAAAGGTCACAGGCTAATAAATTGTGGAATCACATTTTGAATCCAGGACTGACTCCAAAGCCCATATCCTTTCCATTCAGGCACATTAGTTCTGAACCAAGTAGCCTGGGCTATTTAGACCACAGTCACCAAACCATACACTATAAATCTCAGTATGCAAGATTTCAGCCGAAGAATTGCTCTTGTAAAATTGAAAAATACCAATGATATTCTATTCCCAAACCACAGTAAATGATTGGATTTTCTTAATTTTGCATATGTGTAATTAAAAAAATATATCTTTGACCCCTGATACCACCTGTGTAAAATGAAATTTTGTATAGAACACTGACTCTGCACTATTTATATAGTGATTATAATGGACTCTGTCTCTTAAATAAAGTTGAAATCCACTGAGCAAGACTACCCAGTTAGTGGGGAAAGTGGGAAACGCAGCTAGAAATCCTGTGTTGAGGTTGATGTGTATACAGAAGGCTCTGAGAGTCTGGCCCAGTAGTTGTACTCTAAGCAATGGGAGCCCTAGGTGGCTTTAGGTGGCTTTATCTGAGGCAGGGCCCCATGACAGCTATGCCATAGGAAGACCTGTTGGACTAAAGGGCCAGAAAGATAAGAGCAGAGCATCTCAAAACGTGGTCTCCTACCAACCAGATCAGAATCCCCCAGGAGCATGTTAAAATACAGATTCCCAGGCCACACCACAATGAGAAGCCCGGGAGTGGCATCTGTGTGCGTGCCACCAGTGAGCTCACTCACCAGCAGTGAACTCTCACAGGCCGATTCAAAACCCACACAGCTGTGTTCTAAACCTGGCCAATTATATTTGACTGGAAAGTTAGTCAGAGCCAAAACCTGGGAATAATTTCAAGGACACCTTTTAAGACCAAAAGAAGGCCTTTTAGAATTGACAGTTTCTGTAGATCCAAGTCACACGGAGCCTTTCATCTGTATGGTAACACATGCAGTGCTCAGGGAGGGGGCTTGTCTGAAACGCAAATCCTCAGGCTTTCTAAAACACACACATTTTCTTGTTTAGCTTCCAGTCCACTGAGGGGGTCA
Organism: Rhinolophus sinicus; assembly: GCF_057876585.1. Lineage (NCBI taxonomy): Eukaryota > Metazoa > Chordata > Mammalia > Chiroptera > Rhinolophidae > Rhinolophus > Rhinolophus sinicus. Next base: position 9,238,467 of record NC_142517.1, read on the forward strand.
TCTGGGGAATATCACTGCTGGAAATGCATCTAGAGGTTTTCAATTAAAATAAATTGCCTCAATCTTTGCAAATTATACAAGAAACTGTGGGTGTCATACCAGGGCCACAAACTGTTCACTCTCAGATGAGCTCCAGGCTGAACTTCGGAGGCCACAGATAAGGAAAGAAAGTCCAGCTAGGCTCACAGCCTGCCCTGACTTCACGCGTGGAGCCACAACGCCAGTTCTCAGCCCCAGGAAGCTCTCAGCAGATGCTGTGGAAAATCCGTCCCAGTGATCGGTCTCCCTGCCTGCTTTCCTCTCCAGCTGCCCAAGGTTTTCCTGCAGCCACACATGGTTCAGTGGGCTCCCAGACACCCTTGCTCCACCATTGGCCAAGTCCAACTCATCTCAAGGACAGTAAGTATCTCAACTTGCCCAGCACCACCCAGGTCCAAGCACCCCCTGATCTCTGATCTTCGTCCCCAGGCAGGTCTCATGGGCAGACAGAAGGACAAGGTTGCTTCCCACACTGGATCATAAACTCTTGGCTTGTATCATATGCTTTGTTAGAATTCCCCTCCTAGCACCACTGCCTCTAAGAGGCCAGGAAGAGGGCAGAGTTTTGCTGAATGGCACTTGTGTTGCTTACAGGCTTGGCAGGAGGTGATTATTTAAGACAGTTCAGGCCTATTCATGTTGATATATGCATACGTCACTGTCTTAATCTGCTAGGGCTGCCATAACAAAGCACCACAGAATGCAGGGAGGTGCTTCAATAACAGAAATTGATTTAGTTCTGGAGACTGGAAGTCCAAGATCAAGGTGTCAACAGGGTCGATTTCTTCTGAGGCCTACGTCCTCGGCTTGTACATGGCTGTCTTCTGGTATCTTCACATGGTCTTCCCTCTGTGTATTTGTGCCCTAATCTCCTCTTATAAGGCCACCAGTCAGATTGGATTACGACATATTTTAATGATCTCATCACCCTAATTACCATTTTAAAGGCTCTCTCTCCAATACAGTCGCATTCTGAGATACTAATTGTTCAACATACGACTTTTGGAGGGGACACAGTTCAGTCTATAGCAGTCACATAGCACAGCATGTGCCCACTAAAAGTCTTACCCCTCCCAGTCCTTGCCAGTTAGCCAGACTATCCACTGTGGCATTTCTTGAAAGCTACAGTGACTTGGAGAGGAGGGCAGGTCCAACAAAGTCAGTTACTTCTGGTTGAAAGGACATTAGGAGGAAGTGTTTGAAATTAGTAACTGGTGGGTCCCTGTCCTCATTTATTTAGACCCCCACCTCCCTGGGTCATGGCAGATCACTTAGTGCCTTTAATTGGGAGTACAGACCAGTTGCTCTGGTTTAGAGCCATGGCGCTCCAGCCTTCCGAGAAGATTCTTTCCCAAAGGGCTCACACACACCCCAGGCAGCAGACATCGCCTTAGTGCCTGGGGTGCTCTAGTTACCGTTGGGAACCCAAGCACTAGGTCCAGGCCTGAGGGCCTGTGGACTCATGGGTTAGAGACCCCACAGAGGTACCCCTGTGGAGAGGGCCCAAGGTGCCAGCCAGAGCCTGCTGGTGTTTCATGCAGCTGTTTGAAGAGAACTGTTTTGATCCTCACAATAAATGTCCCGAAATATTTCTGGAAATCTGCTCTAAAAGGAAAAAAAGAGACACCAACAGCTGCCTCGGAAGAGAAGCACTGCTGTTTGTAACCAAGTACTACACGATGCAACGATGTGTGGTACAGTTTACAGGAGGGAAGTCCAGAGGCCTGGATGAGAAAGGCTTTGGGGAGAAGGTGTGTGCTGAGCTGAGCCTGGAAAGAAGATAATAAGGCTGAGAGCAGGCAGGAGGGAGGCCCCAGAAGTGGGGGCCCAGCAGGAACAAGGACCAGATTCAGGTAGAAGCCAGCTGTGCTCGGGGCTGAGAGAATGAGCCCTGTGCTGGAGAAGCAGAGACAAGTTTTCTAAATGCAGAAATGGGGATGCTGTGTGAATGGCATAATTTCCAGAAAGAGCCGGGGGTTGAGGCAGTGTCTGTGGCCGAAGCAGGCCCAGAAGCAGCAGGAGAAGCCAGCCTGTCCTCAGACTCAGTACCTCTTCTGCATCTAAACCAAAGCTCTGCTACGCTTTTTGGCAGGCCCCGAACTCGCTCTCTGCTGTCAGCATTATTGCTTTCCAGGAATCTCCTGTTTTTCAAAGTATTTTTGCCAAGATGTGATGTTTTGCAAGTTCCGCAGCCCATCTCCCTCCTCCCCCGTCAAACTGATGAAACCATTCATCTTCCAGCCCCAAGCAGTCTTGCCCCACCCTTCCCTCGCTCCCCAACTCACCCCAGAATCTGGCTGAGACCCAGAAGTCCCTGAGGCAGAAGACAGGCCCGTCTGTCTCAACCAGAGTTGGCGACACGGAGGGGCTGCGGTCTTCTCACTGCCCAGTAAAGACAACTGCATGTTGGCAGATACTCCCAAGGGGCATAAATATCTCTGAGGCAGCCCCTGAGTTGGCAAGAGACAGGGTAGGATTGTTTCTGAGTATAATTTGACATGAATTAAGGGCAAGGGGCCCTTTCTAAAATATTTGCTTGAGGACTGGGTTTTAAATTTATTCCACTGCTCAGGGACTCCTATACCACATAACTTAATCAATACAGTCAAATATTTATTCAGATTCCCATTAATTGGGCCAAGGGGAACAAAAGTGCCTATGGAGAAAGTGCCTCAGGCTTGTCGATTCCTGTACCTGGAGATCATTTTAACCCAGCCTTGCAAACAAGCACTGAATTTTACCAGCCTACTGTTTTACTTCATCTATGTAGACAAAAACATCTTAAGTCTGGAGGATAAGTTCTTAACATTTATCAAGCTATGAGGCAGGCATTGTTCTGAAAGTTTTGTATGTGTACATAATCCAAAAGAGACTTCTGTTTTATCAGGGGGAAAAAATTCAAAATTCTACACTAAAACCACCCATGACTCTCTGTGCTTAGCCATCCATGGTGATACCCCATGGTGGTACTGAATACTGGGGTAATAGCAAACTGTGTCTTTAATCCCAGACCTAAAGATTAAACCCAAATTGTTTTACCCCAGCATTTCTGGGAGGCCTGTGTAAGCTTCCAACTAATTCAAGGACTTCATTTTTCCTCACCTACCTATATACTGTAGAGCATGCCCAGCAGCTGGTGGAGCCTTTGGTTAGCAGCTACCCTAAAAAATGACCCTGGACCTTTCCAGAAGCCTAGCCAGGGCTGAGAAGGGTCATTTTACTCCCTAGTTTAGCCAGCGCTCGGGTCATGGCTTCCCTGGCACCAAGCATGCAGCTTTGGGGGAAATAGAAAAGTAATTCAACATGAAATCTCTTTGAGAGCTCGGAGGACACAATGGCTTCCATCAGCCCTAAATAGCATTAGATTGATTTTCAGAAAGGCTTCTCTGTCCCTGACTGCTGGTGTGGTGGAGACGTATAAGATGGTAAAGCCATACCATGTCAAAAACTATTGTAGAAGTTGTGGTTTTAAAACTTCTAAACTGTTTTTACTATGGAAGTGTTCTTCAAGTAGAACCTTACATGGAAACCCAGTATAGCGAGCAGGCAAGAAGGACGCCCTCCCGCCCCTCCTCCCCACCCTGGCATCGCAGGAGTAGCGGGGCCTCTACCCTCCTGCGCTTTGCCTCCTCACTATCACTCACGTGCCAGCAGCGCTGGGAATAAGGAGGAGTCGCACAGCCTCTGACACGGTATTTACATTGAAGGAAGACACCAAATCGGCTCCTTAAGATAAGAGTCTCACAGTGGCACCAGGCAGCTGGACTCAAAGCTCACGTGCCTCCATCTGGGATTCACAGCCTCTGGGTAATGTGACCCTGTCCTTCCTGCCACTCCCTGATCAGCCCCACTTACCAGCAGTTTCTTAGCGGGGTAATCTGCCCCAAATGGTTGACACAAATAGTGTCATAAAAATCACACCTCTTCTCAATGCAAGTTCATCACTTGTAACCAATGTACCACCAATACCAAACACCAGATATTTACTTTATATAGATTTTTGTACCTCTATGATATGTTATAAAAGATTTACTATAATAGAAGTATTCTCTTTTTACTAGGCCTTAGACAGGGAACTTGCCCTCGATCAGATAACATAGTTAGTAAGTGGCAGCGTCAAGATACAAATCAGGGTACTAGCTCAGCTTTTTCCCCTTAATCTGTCTTATGTCTTTACCAGCACCACCTCCCCCATCACACTTCCTAATACCTGTATCTGTCTCTCAACACATTGATTCAATAACATTTATTGCATACCAGCTGTATTCCTGGCACTGTTCTAGGTACGGGGGATGAACAAAATGAACTGGGTACACAAGGATTCTCCCTCATAGAGTTTCCACAGGAAATAAGTAAACAAATAAGTAATAAAATTATATCTCATGATAACTGCAATGAAGGAACTAAACTTGATGCCAGGATGGAGAATACCTGACTTCCCACATATAATTTTAGGGCCATACCCGTCCCTGCCCCAAACGCAGAGACCATGGAACTCTTGATATGCTCCTGATAGCTGGAGCATTTGGCCTACGTTACTTTTACTTCCTACCCTTTTAAAGAGTTGTCTGTGCCCAAGAGGGGCCCCTGGTCCAACCACCAACCCAGTTGTGGGGAGTGGGACAGACGAGAACGTCAGATCTGCCCAGGGGAAGTCCTAAGGGGAAACAAGAAGTGCTGAGGGGAAACAGGAAGTGCAAGAAATGGAAAGTGAAGAAAGCACAGACCCCATAAATCCTTAGGCAAATGAATGTCTTCAGCTAGCAAAAGCTTGACACTCAAATCTCCTGAGTCCTAAGCAAACACGTCAGGGAGATGCTGGTAAAAGGCATACACACATGGGGGTTTCCTCATCAAGGATCTAAGGGGAAATCATGGTGAAGGGGTGTCCAAAGCTGTCTTTCACCTTGAGGGAATATGTGATTCTAATAGTAAGAATTTCGGGAGCCCTAGCTAAACTTTGTCAGCAAGGAGAAAATGAAAACCTGAAATAGAACATAGTAATCAGCCAATTTCTTCACCTTAGCCTGGGACAGCACCACCCATGAATAGAAACACCAGTCAGGCAGTCGCCAGTGTTCAGAGAAGCTTACAGGACATTGAGATCTCTGTCAGAAATATTTGTTGGAGGAGAGGAGACCCAGAATGCAAATATATCGAAACAATGAATTTACTCACATTACAAGAGACTCAAAGAAACGATTCTTTATTTTCTCTATAACTTCATCTGATATTCCTCATGAGTCCCCACCCTGCTGGGCAGAGGGAGCAACTAAGGCTGGCCAATTAACAATAGTTCAGACTTTTCCAGTTTAAACGGTCTCCTTTCAATGTAAACATTCAGTAAGTTTATTGAAAGTTCAATTCTCTATAAGGCGGTCTTAACAGTCTCTATAGAAGAACTCAGATTTCCTCCCCTGTTGCTCTGTTACTTTCCAATATGGCAGCTAAGCGTTTGGAGGAAAGAGTTTTCATGACTTTGAAGAGACAGGGAAGGCATCTTTCAACCTCCCTACTGAAGAGCTCCCCTAGCCAGATTTGTTATCTAGTCTTAACAGCCGCTATAGAACAACTATGTCTAGCTTCTGCTTGACCCTTCAAAGGCATCTAGACATGTGGCTGGTCCATTCCATACTGGAGTTGAAGACAGCTGGGAAGGGCCAATCTCTGGTTCTCCCTCTGACCCACTAAATAGATGTCTTCCGCAGGCTGGCGTAGGGCAGTCTGTGATAGTCTCCTCTCAGAGCCCTAAATTGCATTTCCTTCAGTTTACCCAACAGTCTCCCCACCACCATCATCTCTGGGGTTGTGATGATGAGAGGATATTCGGACTGGGGTTTGGTTTCTTGCCTCCCCTCCTATTGCCAGCTGTCTTCCAGTCTTTCCATGCCATTTTGAAAGTGGCCAATACAGGGATTCTCCCAGAGGCCTGGAGCCTCCTTTGAATACACCCAGGGAAACATGCCACTAGCCTTGAGGTTTGGGGCTGCCCAGGCCTATCTGGATGTTTCTGGTAGCCTCATAGGATGCAGGTGTGTAAGGAAGATCCTTGAAACTCGACTCGGGCTTTTTCCTTCTCATTCCTTTCCTGCACCCACAGTTCTAGGTGGATTCAAGTTCTTCCTTTCTACATATCATTCCTTTCCTCCACCCTGGAAAAGCCAGCCTGGAGGCCTAGTTGTCACTGGCTGAAGTCTATCTCTGTCATAATTAGGGAAAATTTCAAGATATGAGTCCTCCAGCCTTGGTTCTTGATATGGGAATGAATTTTGAAAGCCCTCTCCCTCTCTACAAAGTCTGGTTTCCAGGACCATTGTCTTGCTGCAAAATTCAGTTTTGGATGTCAGAAACTTCCTTTTCTTTGCCTCCTGACATAATAATTCTGACTCTTTCCCAACCTCTTCCTGAGGGGAAATGAAAGGCTCAAACTGTGAAAGGGAACGAGGAGGAGGTTCTGCCCACAACAATGCAGAAGGTAAAAAAGAACATTAGTTTGCATCAATAAAACACAAACCAAAGCCAAAAATAAAACCCTATCTGCATTTCAGAAACCTATTACTGAGACTTACTCAAATGCTAGGCCTTAGTCTGATTTGCTCCCATTCTCAGAAGAGTTACAGAAAACTTCCGTGGGTAAGAATGGTTCCACCTTGCATCTCCACAGGACGTTCCCTCATCTTTGCCTCCCCTCTTCTTCACACTGTCTAGTGAGGGACTACAGCAGTCATACGACCTCAGAGCAGGAGAACCAGGCCTTTCTGACTCTGACAGAAACTTGAGGGACAAGTTGATGCCTTTTCAATGTCAGAAAGCGGCAGACAAGGACAGATGGGGCTGGACTTAACAGCTTTACAAAGTTACCAACTTATGGCTAATCTCTTTTGCCAAGTGATGGAAAGGTTTCCAGATGAAGTCCTGCAACTGTGCGAGACTCTGTAAAGGAGAGAACACAACTGTATGGATTTTACATTGGTCTCTGTTTGGAAGATGTAGTCAGGAAAAACGAAGGAAAACCAAAGAGAAACAGTACAAATGCATGTGAATCATTTTCATTCACCAACTTCTCCAGGAGCCACTTTAAAGAGACACAGCTTTTGCTGTTTGATGACGTCCTGCATTCGTGTGGCAACTTAATTTCGAAGCACTACCGCACGTAGGATCTTCTTGTATCTTCTCAAAGCCCCCCCACCCCACCCCGTCAAAGCCCTGGGAGGTGAGAACAATGAGCACAAGTCTCGCCCTTGACAGATGCTTGGCCTCTGAGCCACAAAGAGGTTGTTTGAGATACTCAAGTTGATCTGCTTCAAATAAACCCCATGAGTCCCCAGGCAGATTCTTGCCCTTGTGTCACAGAGAGGAGTTGGGCATAAATCTTCATAAAAAGGTGAAGGTTAAATGGTGCTGCTGAACAGTTTTGAGAGAGGCGGTGGGTACTTATAGATGCTTGCTGGACTTACAAACAGAAAACCTGGTTCTCATGCTGGCTCTGCCACTGTGTGGCCGTGTGGCTGGGGAGAAGTCACTGAACCCCTGTCAGTCTCAGTTTCCCTGTCCATAAAATAGGGTTGATGATGAGGAGGAGGAAGATGACGGTGATGATATCTGCTCTACGCACCTCACAGGATGGTTGAAAGAATAAAAAAATGACCTGTATCTATGCATTTGTATCTATGAGTGCTGTATTTACAGAGGAATTTTATGACAAAACCAGCCTACGGAAACCGTGCTATGGCAACTCAATACTGACAATTACAATGTGTCCAACGTCCTGCTTTTTCTAACCTCATTTTGGGTATCAACTCTGGTATCTCTGCCCCCTTATCTTAGGAAAGAAAGAGAAAAGTGGGTGTGCAGTTCGGAAGATATAAATTAGCCCTTCATTCCTGTTTACAGGTCACTGAAGGGAAGAGCATGGCATGAATATGGCAGAGGGTGAGGGTTTCATCCTTTTCTCTTTGGGGCTTTATAAAAACCAAGTAAGTAGGCAAGCAGGACAGATAGCATCACCTGGGTATGGAGACTGGAGGGAAAATGACGCTGACAAGTAGTGTGACCACGGCCACGTGGGGCTGACCATCCCATAGTCTCTCCCCCTCCCCCAATGCTAGATTTAGGGCTAGACTTTCAGCACTTGAAACAAAAGATTCGAGCAACTTCAGCAAAGGTATTTTTTCTGAAATTCAGCGACAGTGTCCCTCGACATCCCTTGAGCATCTAATACGCATGGAGTGTTGGATCAATTTACAGCCCTATGTTAGGGACTCAGTGTTGTGCTAGGACCCGACGGGGGTGTTGAAGGAAAGTGCTTGATGGCTCCCAAGTTGCATGAATCTATTGGCGGAAAGAAGACAAATACATGAAATAGCAAGGAATGATTTGGGCCAGAACTAAAACTAGCACAGGGCATGGCACACACGGGGCTCTGGAACAGGATCAAATAACAAATAATGGAATTGATTAGTTAAAACTGATTAATGGGAAAACATTCTATTAAACGCCAGGTTGAATGGCTCAGGATATGAAGAATGCAGGATTTGGACAGAAAAATAGATGAATGATGGTGAGCGAGTTCGGGGAAGTGTCGCGGACGAGAGATTGAACTGAATGTTCATAGATCAGTAAAGATTTTGCATTGTAGGAAAAAGGGAGGACATGCTAGATAAGAGGAAGAGAGAACAAGTTCCAGACAGAGGCGTATATAAGGTATTGCACACTGTGATACGCTGGTAATGTTTAACATCCTTCTCTCCGGAGAAAAACAACTTTGTAGCATTCACCAATTTCCATGGTATAAATCCTCCCAACACGACAAATTTCAAGCTACCAGCATGACATCACTGAATGTGGCGTTGGGAAGAGATGTGTGTTAGCTCACCATCATATAGTATTTCTACCACACAGATACAACAGAACATAAATATTCTCAAGAGCACAGATCATAGTAAAATAATTAGGAAGCTATGAGTTTTAATCATGCATTAACTTTTTAGACATAATTAACTTAAGTGTATATCATCTACTTTTTAAATAATGCCTGTGTTTAACAACTAGCTCACAAACTTCCTGAAAATCCAGCATCGGCTCTTATGAGCCCATACGAGACAGTTCCAGCACAAAATTGCATACACATAAAACAAAGAATCAGTCCCATGAGAATGGTTCATGTTAGCAGAGAGAGGGAAATAAAATTCACTTCTTGGAGTCAGATTGCAAAGACTAGAAACAACAAGGAACCTGGTCTAGCCTGAAGGTAGTAGGCTATGGAGACACGGGGGACACTCAGGCAAGGGAGCAAATGTCATGGTGTTTGAGAAAGTCTGAGAGAGATGGACAGGGCAGAGGGGAGAGGTGGTTGTGGGAGTGTCCAGCTCAAATATGTGTGGGAAGGGGAGCTGGAAGTAAGGAAGGTAAATCGAACAAAGATGGGGAGACTAATGTGAGAGAAAATTTGAAGTAAATCCAAGCACAACTTGGCACCTGGATTTGGGGATAAGGAGACGGGCCAATCAAAGATTGGCTGACAGGAGAGTTAACACTGAGAGAACTAGCTGACCTGAGCAAACTGGGAAGGAAGATGATTTCTTGAACATGCAGGTTGGAGGTAACAGTCAGGGAGACGTAGCAGTGGAAATGTCTTGTGGACAACTGTAAAGAGATACGGGACTGGAGCTTGGGGGAGAGGAATATGCTAGAAAATGTTGATTTAGGAGTCTCAGCCCAGAGGTGGCAGAAGAAGCCTTGAGGTGGGTGGAATACAATAGAAAAGAAGGCCTGAGCGTTGGCACTCTGTTATTTGAAAAGTGGGAGGAGGAAAAAGAGCTAGAGAAGAGTCCAGATAAAAAGCCACCAGGGAGTAGAACCAGAGAAAAAGGTCAGCGTTACCAAGATGGGCAGTTTCCAAAAGGGAAGAGTGTATCAAATGCATTAGGGATGTTGAGTAAGCTAAAATAGAAAAAGATAAGTTCTCAGAGAGAAAGAGAAACAGTAATGGAATTCAATTCCATCCCATGAAGAAAAATAAATTCCTCTATTTCAAGCAAAAGCTGCTCTCTTGGCCTGGGTCATCTGGAATGTGCCTCAGTATTGCACCTCGCTCTGCTTGTGTAGACACAGGCTCTTCATTTCAAAGATGGATGTTCCCAGTCCATCAGTGGAAGTGTGTATTCGAGAATCTCACCGTGGTAAACAAGTTCTGAAAATCATGGATAACTTCTCAGTAGTCACCAATGACGAAACAGCTGAGATTATAGACGTTAAAACGTTAATAAGCAACTGGAGGTAGGACACCACAAGTGCAGCCCGACAGACATTCGTCTCTCCTACGGATACAAAACTGCAGTTTGTAAAATAATCTGGTGGCAACATTGATTCCAGTTGCCTCCTTTGAGAAGATTCTCCATGAAACCTAAAAACACAAGTCTTGGCCCGTCAGAGGAAATTGGTTTTAAATGTCCAAAAACAACACTGTATAAATACCGCCGTCTTCTTAAAGGAATGTGCTGTATATGTCCATTGTTTGTTATGAAAGCCAGAGATATCCACACGCAGCCCGTAGGGACCACTATGTAAATAACGAGCGCTCTTAAAAATGCAAAAGCCAATTCGATAGCATTTCCATGGCTCTTATTTTGGATTACAGTTATTGAGAGAGAAAACAGATCTCAAGCCAACTAAAGAGAAAGATAACATCCCACACATTGTGTTCAACGTATTGAACAGCAACACCAGAAACAAAGCTTACTCTACAGGTTTATTTCCAAAATTTAGTAATTCTTGCAATTCTTTTGCTTCAGAGAGTGCTGGAAAGAATAGAAACAATAGGTACATTCTCGTTTTCAATGCAGCTCATTATTTTCCCTTCGGTGTTGTCTTATTTATTTGTTCTCCTTTTGCTCCTGACCCTTTCAAAAGGCCACCCATGGCCCTACTTTTTTTTTTCCATTTTTGTACTTGAATGATAAAAATCTTTCTTAACTCTTTATGATATATATTAAAACCTCCCACATATTACCGCACCAGGTTTTAATTAGGGAGAGATCATTTTCTGATTCCATCTTCTTAGCTACATGGAATTATGCTGGAATCAGGAGAACAACAGGGGAAATGAATAAAAATGACAAAGTTGTTTGTTGGCAGGGCTTTGGGGAAGCAGGCACACTAAACTTGGTTGGTGGCACCATAAACTTAAAAAAAAAAAAATCTTCTTAAAGAGCAATTTTGCAATATGTGACAAGTCATAAAAATTATTCTACTCTTTGACCTGCTAGAGCCTCTTGGGGAAAAATGTCCTAAGGAATAATTCCAAGGAAACAAACATATTTGTAAAAAGATGTTCCAAGACCTGCTGTATATTAAAATGAATAATTGGAAACAGCCCAAGTACCCAACTGTGAGGAAGTGGTTTAGGCAGACTGTGCTCTATTAATATAATGGAATATGAAATGGTCACTAGGAGGACGTTTATAGGGATGATTGCGAAATCTGGGAAGTAGCATGCAAAAGCATTCTAAGTAGAAAGAGTAGAAAACAGACCAGTATACACGGTAAAAGGTAAATTATAGCTTTTATAGGAGGGAGTATGATGTAAATAGCTCGTGATACGAAGTTCAGTTATTGGGGAGCCTTAGCTTTTATTTCACCTTGCCTTTTAGATGGGCCTGTTTGACTTCATTGTTCAGTTTACTAAATCCTACAACTTTCCGTGGTAGGCAGCATACTCCCCTCAGAGGGGAGAAGCAACATCAGAAGATGGAGGAAAGGAAACTGGTGCCACAGTTTAAAAACAATGCAGTGTTTTGTCCCATTGTGTGTGTGTGTGTGTGTGTGTGTGTGTGTGTGTGTGACATATATATCAGAGACAGAGAGAGACATTATACTCAATGAAATTTGAACCTCAAATGACATTTTTAAAGAAGGTGAGCTTTGTTTGGTTACCAAAAATAAAAAGCACAACTTAAAAAGGTTGAGAAATACTAATTTCTCTTTTGTAATTTGTTTTAGGTATCTACTTAATCTATGTAATGATGGCATTTGAACTGGATCTCCAGATATTCCATTGAAATTGTCCATATTGAAGCAATCTAGTCACCCACAACTATCCTGAGGTGCAACCATCACACAAAAGAATTGCCTTCTAGCCATTTGCCATTTACTTTGTACAAGATAAACAGATTAATGGTCTGTCTCACTGAGATGGCAGTAGGGCAGCACACTTAAAGAGAACTTTTAAATGGTCCAAGGTAAATTCTGTAAAGGGCAATAGACAATGACATGGAGGACCAAATAGTCTCTTTGAGTGTATGACTGAAAATGTCTCATTACTTTGTTATCCATTTAAGTGGAACTTCTGCCATGTCAGTGGAAAATAGGCCCTCTCTATACCCAGACTCTGGAACCCAAGCCACCTCCAGCTCAGAGTCCTGCTTCATTCAAGTTCCATCTATTTCTACCACCTCCACTGCCATCTCCAGTGGCTTCTTACTCCCATTGTCCCCCATCTAAATGAAACTCACACTGGATTCTTTCTTTTCCCTTCAAGCAGTGGTATATCTGTAAAAGTTTAACAATCAGTTCTCTGGCAAGAAGAGCCCTGATTTATAGCCTTTGCCAATTGCCATGGTGTAAATACTCCTCCCATGGCTGAGTTCAAGCTACCAACGTGACATCACTGGATACACAATTGGGAAGAGAAGCACACTAGCATGACATTACGCAGCATTTAAACCATGCAGATACAATAGACACAAATAACCTCAAGAGCATAGGTAATAGTAAAAGGTTAAGAAAATAATAAGGAAGTGAAGAGTTTTGAATATTTATCTTTGCTTTCAATAAAATATATTTAATGGCAAGCTTACAAATTTTAATTTAAAAGTTTAATAATAGCTCATAAAATTCCTGCAAAGTTAACCATGAGTTCTTGCAAACCAACTGCTCAACACACCAGCCCATCTCCCCATTGAAATATACACGTAGACCATGAAACTACTGTGCCATCGAGTCTCTTTGTTGGTTGGCACTGCCCTTCTTGAAGCTCTCTCCTCCCAAGGTTCTGGGACAACAAACGGTTGTGGTTTTCCTTGGCACTTCGGGCACACCTTCTCCATCTCCTGTCTTGGTTCCACCTCCTTCCCCCATCCCTTGGGGATATTTGCAACCTGGGGTTTTCATTCTTGATCTGTGTCTCTTCTTCCTCCAAGTGATCTCATTCATTACTGACATGTTAATGACTCCAAGATGATTCCAGGATTTGCACCCCAAATCCTGACTTTTCTCCTGGGGTCAAGAGGGCCCCTAGGCATCTCCAACAAAATCCTTGCTTTTTGCCTTCTTTCCTACCTCCACTTCCATACTTCATATTTTTCACGCCTTCCTTATATGGGGAGAAGGGTATTTCTACTCACTCACTAATTCATTTGCAAATATTAACTGAGTATTTAACATATGCCAGGCAAACAGATATATTTTACAATGTCAGATAATGGTAAACACAATGAAGAGCAAGGCATTTTAAAGTCCTCCTCAGTTCCTTTCTGCTTTAATACCCACACTGAATTGGGTAAGTCCCTTTACTGCCTAAATAGCCCTTGAATGGAAACCTTCCCCTCTCTCGAAAGTGACACGGCCTTCACTTATGACTTCTACAGTCTCTGGCCTGGCCTCCCTGTTACAGGTTCTTGCCTGATCCAGCCTCCACATTTCCTCTGGAGCTTTCGAAACACCCATGTCATCATACCCCTCCCCTTGTTAAATAGCTCCTGGGTACTTTAATAACCATGAGATAAATTCCTCGGTGTTCTATACAAGAAACTAACTCTGTCAGTTATTTACCATGTGCGACATTCTCAGTGAACATACACTCACGTGCGTGCACACACACATGCGCACACACATTTTATTTATTTCTATATCCCAAATAGTTACAGAAAGGATTTCATTATCCTTCCAATGACTGGGTGAATTTGTATCATTTTTCACTTTGTACTAGACCCTTTCACAGTCTGGCCGAACCTTTCTCGCAGGTTTCCTCTCCTGCCCCTCCTCCTCCACACCTGAAACCAGGCCACACTGCCCTACTTCCCTTTTGAAGTTATTTTCACACATTTGAGCCTTTCTCACCTTGTCTCCTCTTCCAGGGATTGTTTGCTTTACTCTCTCTACCCAGTTTAGACGCCTCGGCTCTACAGTTTAGATGCTTCCTTCTTAGGCCAGGTTTCCTCCCTCCGACCCTCACCACCATCTTTTGTCCCCGGAAATCTCTCCCTTCTCAGCACTTCCACAGCCCTTTGCTCATAAAATTGGTTGAGCTCCTACTATGTAGGAGGCAGTATTCCAGACACTGGAGACAGAGAGATGAATAAATCCAAGTCCCTTCCCTCATGGGGTTAATATTCGAATGCAAAGCAATGCAACGTAAACACATAAATAATTTCCAATAGCAATGCATGCTATAAGACAAAGCAGGGGGTAAAGACTTGGGGGAAGCAGTTACAGGTTTGGTCAGGGAACCACCCCTCCCCTCCCCAGGGGGGACAATCACAGCACATACAATCAAGTATTAGAGTTAGAATTTGGGTCCACATTCTTCTCCCCCATTAGTCAATGAGGGTAGTAGGGATCACCCCTTATTTCTCTTTGCCCCATATCACCTATCTTTTATGCAGTAAGTATTTATTGACTAAATAAATAAATAAGCAAGCAAGCTTTCACAGATGATTTGTTTTGGGCACAGAACCCAATCAATTACCAAATGTTTCAAACTCCAAAAAAATCTTCTGATAGAAAATCCCGGTCACACAGTGATGTTCCCCATTTTCAAGCTATTCACATCACACCACCCGAGTGGCTCCTTCTTGTCCCATTTTCCCCCCTGACCATTGTACTGCATCGAGCCATTGGACAAGGAGATTAAAATTGCGTTACACGTCCCAATTTTGAAAGTGCAAGTATTGTTTCTGTCTGGGAAGCAGTTCAGTCCCAGGAATATTAATGCCAGCATCCGTTCTAAAGTTAATCTATTTTCCCATCTGTACCATTCATGAATCTACCCATTTGGCCTCACAGGAAAGAGAGGTAGCTGGGAGAACTCCATGGCTATGGGAACCTAAGCTGTGGTTCCCTTGTAGGGAAATGCATAGAGCAACACCAAAAGGAGGGGATCGGGAAACATCAAATGTGTTCTTCGCATGCTCATAGAATACATGCAGCAGATAGATGGAGAGGGAAGGCCCTGAGAATTTTCATCCTTCAACCTTGAAAGTAGAATAGTGGCCTTGGCAGGTCACAGGCGCGATCATATTTCACGTTATTTGGGGCTCTCTAATTAATTACTTTTTATTTGGGTGGGAAAATAGCACATATTATTTTATCGCTAGTACAAGTACAAGAAGTACAAGGGGAAAATATTATTTCAGATCCTAGTTCTGTGGTTTTAACCCCAGTACTTTATATCTTATATGCTTGCTCTCAATGAATTCAGATTTGCACGTGTGTGTTCATGTATATCTTATTATTTGCACAGCCTATCATGTTGCTGCAAGAATATTAAACAATTTATAAAATCACTTAAAATATAAGATTGTATGACAAAAATGGGATAAAATTTTTCCATATGATCTTGAGTTGAAATGAGAGCGACATACTGGAGTAGATCTTTCTCGCTGAGATTTGCTAAAACATAATTAAATCCTTCTGGATAGGTACTTAAGGCTCCAAAGAAAATAATGGTGCTAACAGAAGCCCAGGGTAATATCTCTGAGAATGGGGAAGATTATATTCCATGTTTCAGGCATATTTTTGCACAATAAACGACAGGAATCATTTCTTGTGTGGTGAGCAGTGACGAAGCTCTAAATGCTTTAGTTTTTCAACCTCGGTGTTGAGACCTCTCAACTCGTGGACATGTACAGCCCAGAGTCTCCAGGCAATGTTGTGATGGGCAAGGAAGACAAGGAGAGAACCAAGAGGCTAGAACATTCTCTAAAAAGGAAGTTACTGCATTTTTATTTCGTATCGGCTTGTAGGAAGATGTAGGAGATGGGCAGTCATAGAAAAGACGAGAAACAAGATGTGAAATCAGAACACTGAAACGCTGAGAACCACGGAGATATGTAGCTGTGGGTTGGGAAGGGAGGAGAAGGGGCAGGAGTTTAAAACGTGGGTCTGGCCAAACTGGCCTGCGTTCTAGCACCAGCTCTGCAGTGTACTAGCGGTGTGACCTTGGGCAAGGTCACTTAGCCTTTTTATTATTCTTAGCTCTCTCTCTGAAGTCAGGGAACCAAACTACAAGACCTCTTGAGAAAATTCCCTTTCAGTTTTCAGAAGCAGAATGTAATGGAGAGGTGCTCAAGAAGCTGGTGGAAAGGCACTGCCCTGCGGGGGGGCAGGCCTGGGAAAAAGTTCACTTCCTTTATCCTAGGTGGGTCCTGGTACATTAAGCCCAGGACTTGGCCTCCAGGGGCCTGCCCACATTCTTCATAAGAACATCAAGTCTTTGCCTTAAATAGCCCATTACTGAAAAGGTTAGTGACAAAAGACTTTGGTGTATCTTTTTGGAATATTTGCTTTTCCTTCCTTAGTGGTTTACAAACCCACCATCTTAAATTCAAGGTATTATGTTTGTTCTTATGAAACACAGAGGAATATGACCCTAAAAATGACCTTTTTGATTCCCTTCAGTATGTGCCAGCAGCTTTGGAGCAAAGAACCCTTACCAATCTTTGATTTTTTTTTCCTTTCTTTCTAATTTTCTATGAATTACTTTTTCCAAACTTATTAATAAAGCTTTTCTTCACACACAAATTCTCTAGATCCACATGAAAACTTGACAACAAGTAAATTAACACATTACAGCTAGGAAAAATTAAGCACAGTTTATTTAATCTCCTGGAAAAGGAAACTAAAGTATCTTAATTCCAACAGTCAGCTTGGGACGAAGGACTTTGTACCCACAGCTGCTGAGGGCCCACAGAGGAAGCCCACCATTACACTCATTCTGGGGTCTCCTGAAGTCCAGAACAAACAGAAGACAAGGCTGCCTCGGGAGAATGCCTGGAACCACAAACATATAGACCTTGATGGTAAAACAGGACCCATTGAGAGGATCGCTCGGGGGCTACCACACACATTTTCTGTGGATTTCCTCCCCTCGGGGCCATGTGCTCAGCTCTCTGAGACTTGAAGATATAAGTGCCAAAGACCAAGCTGAGAAAGGTACCCTGGTCATTGGACACTGTTACCCCACATGCCTCCAGTTCGTGACCTGTGCCTGGTTACTCAGTAGATTCTGCTCCAAGAGTCCGTTGGGACTTCTGGAGTCAGTAAATATGGACTTCGACCTTATTTAACCATGCTTTGAATGGCTCTAAAGTTTTTTCAGGTATTTAAGTTTCTTACCATCTAGAGTGAACACAGCAGAGGCCCAGTAGATATTTTCCTGATGAATCAGTTCCGTGAAGGCAGTATTTGTGGACTCATCCAGCATTTATTGAACATGTACTACGTATCAGGCACTGGTTTGGTCACTGGATTTATAATGGTGAGCAAAACAGACATGGCCTTAACACTACTGGGATTTAGAGTCTAGTGGGGCGGACAGAGCCCAAATCCACAGTACAACAATAAATATAAAAGTACACACTGTGGTAAGTGTCCTGAAGGAGTAATATCAGGTACTACGAGAAAGTATAATGGGGCTTTAATTAGATGGGAAGGGGGTCAGAAAGGGTCTTTTTGAGGGAGTCATGTCAAAGATGAGGGGGCCCTAGCCAGGGGCTGACTTAGGGGAACACGGGTGAAGTCAGAGCCCAGTGAGAGGTTGAGATGGAGAAGTAAAAGGGGGCTGGAAGGTCAACAGGGGCTGGCTACGCAAGGTCTTGAGGACATGTGAAAGGCCTAAATTCTAAGCTGTGTGCAATGGGAAATCATGGAGGTGTTCCAGGCAGGGTTGTAGAGCAATTTAGTTTCTACATAAGGGAAACCACTCTGGCTGCAGGAAAGAAGGCCAGAGATGGATACAGTCACAGATAGATGTGGGGAGACAGGTAGGAGGGCAATGGATACTCCAGCTGAGAACTATTGGTGCTGGAGCTGGGATGGGGCAGTGGAGATGGAGAGAAGTAGACAGATTGTAGATGTACTGAGAAGGTAGAACCCAAAGACCCTGGCTGTGTTAAAGGAGAGAGCATTGCAGGGGCAACTTAGTGGATGGTGGCCCTGTTTCCAGATGGGAATACAGTAAAGGAGCAGGTTTGAGGGGCAGGTCGAGGGGTCTGCCCTGCGGTTGAGGAGCCCATGAGAGCTCCAAACCCAGCTGGAAAGGAGGCAGAGATGGGAGCATCCTGGAACCCCGAGGGGAGATTGAGGCTGCTTTCCCCACATTGCCTACTGGGGCTCCACGTCCACCAGACAGGCTTAATAAATGGCAGCCACAGGACCCAGAACGCTCACCTGAGTCTGCCATTTACCCAGAGGCCCCATAAGCCCCAGTGTCAAGAAGGCTTAACAGTCAATGTTGCAACATTTTGAAAACATTAAAATCCAACCACACACACTCCAGTTAATTGCCACGTGGGCTCCAAGAGTTAAATTCATAGTAAGTATCAAACTTACTTTATTTATCCTCAAGCTTCCTCCCATATTACAGTTCATATACTCAAGTCCTGGTGCAATAAAATCTGGATTAAGCTGTTGTAGAGCTTAATGGAGCCAAGTCACGATGCCAAGTTTCAGTTAATACATTTTAAATGAAAACACACCAGCAAGATTTAGAACAAGGGTCAGGAATCATAAAATAAATACCACAAAATAATTCTCCATTGTGAAATGACGAGCGTCATGCCCCAGGGAGTCTGAAATCTCTCCTGAATTCAACAATCTTTTCACTTGGAGACCATTAGCAAATTGTTGGCAGGCTCTGCTCTTACCTTTCAAAAGGGAAAGAGAAGAAAACTCAGACAGATAAGCCAGAATCTTGTCTATCTCTATTTCTAAGCTTGGCTCTAGGCATTGTCAAAATATTATTGCTCTGGTTCAAGGGAAGACTCTGACCAACCAACAACTGGGCAGTAGAGGGTTAGGGCCTGGGGACAAAAAATCCTGGTTGTGCAAACTTCTAGAACGTTCTAAAAGCTGAATGAACTCCTAACTCTGGGGATACCTTGGTCTGAGGGGTACAGGTGGTGGAGCCAATTGCAACTGTTTCCCACCCACCCCTCGACTACTCTTCTCATTAGGAATGCTGCCAGAGAAGTCAGGTCTGCTCTCAGAGGAGGCGACCGCTACTACAGATATTCTTTGCTGTGGTGATAGTGAAGTTGTGGCCCCGCTGTCGCTTGTGGGGACTTGTCCTTTCTGTGCCCACAGTCTTCCAACCTCCACAGTCACTTTGTGTTCCTAGCTAACACTGGGTAATGCCAGCCCCTGAAAAGGCCGAGCTGTTAGGCCTTCTTCTCAGGTACTCAAAGCTCAGTGCTCTGACAGGCCATTCGCTTCACTCAAGCAAAGTCAGGGGCTGGGTGCCACATTTAAACTCCAAAATGCAGAGTCTGTCTAGACATGGCGGGAAGGTCATGAGTTGTGCGTGTTTCTCAGAGAGAGACATTCTAGCAGGACAATTCTTTGTTGGGTGTCACTGTCCCAGGCTTGCCAAGTTGTTGCCTCCCTGCTCAGCCTCTCCTGCCAGCTCCCACAGCATGGTGACTAACTAAAATGCCCCCTTCATATCTCCAAGTGCCCCCCTGAGGGAGCTGGTACTAACTCCTGGTGGGAACCAATGTCAGGGAAACCCCAGGACAGAAGGAGTTAGAGACCCAGAACTGTGTCTTCTCTTTACCTGACTCACATCCAGGCCTTGAACAGTCAATAGGAAGCTGTCCACAACCTCTCTACCCCTGAAATTAATCCAGGATGTGTCTCCCCACGGGTTATCTGGATCTTTTGGTGAAACCCAGCGCTATTCCTGTTAGGCCTCCAAGCTGCCTTCGATGTCCCTTTCCCCAGCCAGCTCTGTCTCTGGGATTGGCCAGCATTCCGAGGCTGGCTGAGTGGCAGGTCATGTTGTCACCTTCCCCTACCTCTCATGGGCCTCGGTGACAGCACTGGCTACCCAAGCCCCACATCACAGCTTTTTTCTCCTCCTCATACAATGGTTGGGGATACCTGTTCCTTGACACAAGAGCCCAGGAAGAATCATTTTCCAGAAATGCTCCAATGGGTTTTTATGTTTCTGGAATGTGAGAATACGAGGGCACATGAACAGTTTAATTCTGCGAGCCGAGAAGCTAAAATAGTGGCTGGCTGACATGACTGGTAGCTCAACTATTTGTAACAGACACTGTGCTGCCACCGGGCCAAAGCTGGAGTAAATGTGGCCACACATCTGAACTGAATTTTGACAAGATCCTGTTTCCAGACTCTTCCATGTCAAAAGCAGTAATGTCTACCACAAAATGGAGGTTTGTCCTTGAAAAAAGTGATGTCAAAGAAAGAAGTGATGACCAGCGTGTGAGCTATATTTATAGTGCTATTAATACATTGGTCCCTAAACCACAAGTGATCCCAGGTGGCCGAGATGAATGAAGAAAGAGGACACTTTTCTGAGGGGTGACACGTCCAAGCATTTATGAAATTTAAAGTTATCTGATGGGAGCACAAGAGGGGGTCATTGCCCAGCCTGGGTGACCCCCAACCTCACCATTGAGTCCGTGGACCGTGGCGGTCTCCAAGCCAAAACATGAGTATCATTTACCCTAATTAAATAGACTCTGAAGGGGGCCTGTGTGGGGCTGTCATGCCTGTGAGAGCTTTGGAAAGCCGAGCACTTGTAGCCACCATGTCTGGTCTAGAGAAAATAAACATCGATTGACATCTTGGCCCAGAATATAAACCCAAACTTTCAGGGGAGTTATTTTCCAAGGTTGGATTGGGGTTGTGTTTTTTGGTTCTTTTTTCTTTCATTATTACATATATATTTTTTTTCATTTTCATGCACGTTACTACTACTGGCCTCCAGGCAGGTCTATTCTGCCAAGAACAGGCAAACTATGAGAAAAGTTCTTTCTTTCTCTCTCTCTCTCTCTCTCTCTCTCTCTCTCTCTCTCTCTCTCTCTCTCTCTTTCTTTCTTTCTAACTTTTCTAAACTTACTAGAAACAGAAGATATAAGGAATCTGGACACTGGTTGGCAAGAGGAAAAGAGAAAGGGAGATGTATGATTTTGGGGGGCCAAAGCGGAGAGACATGTAGAGGAAGACTATCGAGCACTCAAAAATAAATCGCAGTGGGGTGGGGATGAGGGAAAGAGAAGGAACAATCAGGGAAGGTCCACATCCCAAGGCTGGGGTCTGGAGGAATGCTGGGAACGTCAGTGGAATTGGGGCAGCTATACCAGGTTGGTGCTTTTAATGGCTTCCCCCATGCTCAGGGTCAAGTTTCAAGGAACACCACGGAAAGGGTTTGCGGCCAGCATTTCACCAGCTCAGACCTTTCTCTGGGATCTGCTTCCCACCCTCCAAGTCCTCCTATGTCTAGTCTTGCAAAATTTCATCTCGCTGTCTTTCTACCTAGACTTTCTCTCCTGTCTCACCTCTGAATTGGTGACATTTGGGGGCTGCCTGGCTGGTTTTGATTTGCCATTAACTCAAAACCCATTTTTCTAAGATCCCTCTCCCACTCCCGCTCCACACACACCGCCAGCCCTGTGCCTTCTAACACGTGAAGCCCAACTCTTCATGTGACCTACACATAAGGTTAAGATATGCTACACACCAGGCTCACTCGAGGTTCCAGTTGCGTGGGCTAAGGGAAGAAAGGGGAGACAGGAAAGGAACTTACTAGGAAGAATATAAGTTTGTTTTCATCCATGTAAGTGCAAAGTGACGGTATATCTAAGTGGAGATGACCAGCGGGCACTTAGAAATTAGGTCTGGAACTCAAGAGTTAAGGCTAGACGTAAAGTTTGAAAGTCATCACTATAAGGGTAACAGTTGAATCCATGGTGGTGTTTTGTGTAACAATTTCCAGCCCCACTTACAAATTTACCGACAGGTACACTCATCCTTACATTGTTACCTCTCATGTCCGTATTCAAAATGAATTTCTCACCTATTGTCATAATTCCGTTCCTTACCATCTCCTTTACTACCAGCTCTTAACTTCAATCTACAAACATGTTCAAATCTCCCTTATTTTTAAAACAACAAATTGACAAATTAAAAAAAAAAAAAAAATCCCCTCCTCTGACCCTGACTTTCCCTCCAGCTTCGGCCCTGGCTTTTTTCTCGTTCTTGCCTTTCCCAAGAGGGAAAGAGGTTTCCCTGAAAGAGGGACAGCTACTGCCTTTACTTCCTCATTTCTCATCAACTGTCTCTTTCTAAGGTCACCACTAATCACCACGTCTTCAAGCCCAATGGGTTTTTTTCAACCCTCACTTTAGCAGATACTTCTCCATTTAACAATGTTGTTCCTTGGAATTCTCTGTTCCCTTGGCCTCTGTGACTCCTCTTTCTTGCTTCTTGTTATTATTCTCTGATCTTTTCTGATCGGCCTTCTTCAAAAGCTCCTCCTGTGGAACCACCATACTACTGTTCCCAAAGTTCAGCCTTGAATCGTATTTCCTCTCTTTGCATGCTCCCCATGGGTGATCTTTATCATAGATTTCTAATTTAATTCTCTTAACATCTGAGAACACATTCTGTATGATTTCATTTCTTTTAAATTATTGAGACTTATTTTATGAACAAGCATATGACCTATCTTAGTGAATGTCCTATAAGCAAATTTTTAAATGAGTATTCTGTTGTCATGGGGTGCTTTTTAATAAATGTCGATTATATCTCATTGTTCAAGATCTATACAGTAATTTATTTTTTTCTCCTATCAATTATAGAGAAAAGAGTATTGATATCTTAAATTATAATTGTGAATTTGTCTGTGTGTCCTTTCACTTTGTTAAGTTTTTGCTTCATATATTCTGAAGCCTGATTATTGATGAATATATGAGTATATTTAGAATTGTCCACTTAATAAATTGCTCAGTTTATCATTATGAACTCTTCCTCTTTATCCCTCGTAATATCCCTTGTTCCAAAGTCTACTTTGTCTGATATTAATATAGCCAATTTGGCTTTCACTAGATTAGTCTTAGATGGTATGCGTTATCCATCATTTTACTTTTAACCTACCTGTGTCTTTGTATAAAAAGAGTTTCTCATAAGTAGCACATGGTGTGATCTTATATTTTTATCCAGTCTGACAATCTCTGCCTTTTAATTGGGGTGTTTAGAGCATTTAATTTAATTTAATTATGCATCTGGTATAATTTCCTTTTGTCATTTTCCTGTTTGTTTTTTATTTGACTTATCTGTTCCTTATTCTTTTTTTCCTCTTTTACTTCCTTCTTTTGGATTAATTGAGAATATTTTATGATTTATTTTATCTCCATTACTGGTGAGCAGTCAAAGAGGTAGAAATAAAGTCTGGTGAATATGATGTCATGAAAGCCAGCATAAGAAATATTCAATAATAAGAGTAATCAAGTATGTTAAGTGCCTTTGAGAGTGTGAATAAATATATAGATAATAATGACCCATAAGACTTGGCAAAGTGGAGATCATCTGATGACTTGGTAAACCGAATCTAAATGGGATGCATGAAGGATAAAACGTGAAGAAGTACATATAGTTACTATGGACAACTGAAATATTTAAAATATTCTACCATTTTCAGAACATGGAGGTTTTGTGTGTGTGTGTGTGTGTGTGTGATTAAAAAAATGGAAGTGATAGAGACTCAACCATTGAGAGGCTCTGCTTGGAAACACAACATTATTACCTTTCATGAACTGATAATAGCTTTCTTCCTTCTGTAGTATTTTACAAGATGCTAAGAAGCATCAGCTGATCAAAGAGATGGTAAATTATTACAGTTATTTCATTAATGTCAACTCTGGTTTTATCATCTTAGCAATGGCTGTATATCATATCTTATTCTGCCTTTACAGGCACTCTGCACCAATTAATAGAATTTATTTCCAGTCCATTGACATTTTAAAAAGGTTTTCAAAGTAAACAATTTGATACAATTTAATTACAATGCTTTAAAATTCAGCTAAGATTAATGGAGTTAAAGGAGAACACACATAAATTTTTGACAGACACAAAGTGATTACTAAATGAAACTGTCACCAGAAAATAAAAGACACTTATTTGAATTTCAATTAACACTGAGAGATGAACCTTGTACGTAGACAAAAGAATAGCACACATTAAGCAAAGCTGAGAGTGAGAACCAATGTCCCCAAAACATGAATCTATAGCAGTCATTGTCTGCCTTCTCCATAGGAATAGAGTCGAGCACCTCTGATGTATTTTGTGAAGAGATCTACAAATGTACAAATGTTTCCTAAGAAAATCTCCCTCACTATTCTTCCGTTAAAGACTAATATCTTTGGTTAAGTATTACCCTGTTTTTCCTTCATTTTTAAAAGCCAAATACTTCTGGGTAAGGAACTGCCTGACCATGAGGAGCCACACTCAAAGCTGAAAAAAAAGCAAAATGTGTCACTTAGGGCGCTGGATTTGCAGCTGGATATGGTAACTGTGCGGGCTTTAGCTTGACTCTCTTTGGGGAGAAAAGAGATCTAAATTTTGTTAGGAGGAGGCATATTTTTAACTATAAATATGAGAAGAAGAATTGGTGTGTGTGCTGTTGGACTAAGGGGTGGAATTGTGGGCATCTGTTGATTTTTTGTCTGTCCAACACCCCCATGTCCTTTGGGGAAATGCTCCCCTTCCTTATCTAATCGCGTACCTATCGGCAGATGGACAACCTCAGCATCTCAACACCATCTCTCAGCACATGAGTGAGCAACTGACAGACCCTGATGATCAGTGTCTCCCACTACTGAACCACAAGTGCTGTTCCAAGAGTAAGTCCTTCCTGGTATTTTTCTATTTAAGCTGGAATAAAGTTGTTTTGGAGGTCAGGAGACTCCAGGATGAAATGCAGAATGCAGGGGAATGAGGTGCTAACTTTTAAGTAACTTTGGAAATGAGTGGAGTCTGTACGACTAAAGGCCAAAGGTGTTTTACACAGATACAGCACGGCACTCGAGCTGATGAAGTTCTTTCCCACAAGTGTACAGGTTAACAACTCTGAAACCACGATGTATGGATCCTGGAATTGGGCAATTAAGGAAATGGATGGCAGATGGTGAGAGCCAGTCACTACTCACTGTTGGAGTGGGAGGTTACAGGAAAGAACTAGGAGGAAGCTAGAATAATCTATGTAATAAAAATGGATTAGCATTAGAGACATCAGTATGAACTTAAATTTGGCTTAATATAGATACAGATGGTTACCTGTAGAAGTATTTATAGATATGTGTACATATACAAGTTAGTACATGCATATATATGTCAGCTGAGAAGGCCTAGAGGCAATGACCATCCAGATCTTGGTTTATAATAGTATTGTCCAATAAAAGAAACCATGGCTCCTTAGAGAAATGGCTGATTCTAGGACTGGGGCAGGAAATATATAAGGTGGTCCTGGAGCATCTTGTAGTGCCAGAAAGTAAGTACCTCCCCCTAAAAAAAAAGATAGAAACCCACATTGATGGAATTGTGCCAAAGGGACCCAGGAGCTAACTGCACGAGCTCTCAATGGCCGAATCTGGACCAACTCACAATAGGAGCAAAAAATAATTTTTTAAGTAGAATTGTATTATAACTCAGGGTACAAAATCATTATCAATGAATCCATACTGATATAAATAAATGATGGAGGAGAATAGACAAATCTCCTGTGCAGAATTCCCACTAATGTGTGGAGGGCGGAATACCCCTCAAGGTGGGGAGCATAACGCCTCACTCTGCCAGTGTGGGCTGGGCATAGCAACTTCCTTCCAAAGAGGCTGCTCATCAGAATTTGTCTCTCACAGGGAGGCCAGGAAGCCTGAAGGCAGTGAGGGCAGAGTCTCTATTAAAAGGGGGACAAAGAGCCACTTTGCAGTATAGAAGCCTGATAAATACTACCCCAACCTGCTAATCAACGTTAACATCAACAGTGGTGTCGGGTTGAGAGGATGCACCTTTGCTATGACATGACGAGCGTGGATTTTACCTCTGGTCTTCCTCCCCAAAACCCGTAACCTTGGTCTAATCATGAAAATTCAAATTCCAGTGGAGGGACATTTTACAAAATACCTGATCAGGGCTCCTTAAAACTGCCAAGGTCATCAAAAACAAGGAAAGTCTGAGAAACTCACAACTCATTGGGGCCTGAGGAGAAATAGCGACTAAATGTCATGTGGGATCCTGGATGGGATCCTGCAGCAGAAAAGGGACATTAGGGAAAAACTGAGGAAACCTGAATAAAGTGTGGACTGTAGTTTAAAATAATGCATCAGTATTCGTTCATTAACTGTGGGGAATGTGCCATCCTAACGTAAGATGTTAATAACAGGGAAAGTGGGTGTGGGGTACATAGGAACTCTCTGTGCTATCTTTATAATAACTCTACAAATCTCAAAATAAGGTGTGTTCAAAAAGAAGTTTATTAAAATAAAAAGTTTGCTGAAAACAAAAACCGCATCAGCAGAGCCAGCTCTATTTTTAGCACCACCGGCGGCTCCCCAGTTTGAGATCTTCCGAGTCCTCTCAGATTCTCTTGGTTACTGTAGTCTCTATGGTTCTGCCCGGGTTCGCTAGCTCTGTTCCTTGAATTCACCTGGTTTCCCTCTTCCAGCACCTTTAGCAATTCATAAGACCCAGCTAAGTGTCCCCTTCTCCTCTGTAGCATCATTTCCAGGTACAGGTCAGGCATCCCAGGCAAAACCCTGGCTTAACATGAGCCCTCACTAAGCGTCGGTAAAGACTTCAAATGATTACCTTGTAACACAGCCACCCCACTGCCTTCTGCTTCTGCTCAGTCTAGTAAGAGGAGCTACTTGAGGGAGGAATTACTTTTCTACAGAAAACAATAGGAACAACTGATCAAGAAAGAAGACCAACAGTATTCCAGACTCTAAAGAACATTCTCAGATTCTGAAGCTCCAAAGTCCCCCTGCCCTACCCCTAAGGCAATGCACAAGGTCCTGTGTTGCAAATCGCTGTCAAATAGCTGCAAATCACACATGCGGCCCATACACTTGGGCTGGCGCTGGAGGCGGGTCCTGGAGCTGTCCCTCTCCCTAGTCCCTATCTCCACTGCCTTCACCTCTCTCTGCACCTCAAAGCATCAATGTAGTACTACAAAGACACCAGGGAAAACAGCTAAAGGAGACATTATCCCGGAGCGTGGGCACAGGGATAAACACGTGAGGGGGGAAAACGGGCGCCCCGCCAAGAAGAATAGTCAGAAGGAACAAGGAAACAGCCAGGGTCTTAAATAGGCCCCACAGCCACAGGTTTGCATGGGGTGCTGATGGGTATGGAATAAGCCATGGTGCCAGGATGCACCAATCATGACAGAGCATGGAGAAATCAGAAAGAAAGAAAAAAAAGTAAACTTTATCTAGAAAAACAGTCAAGAGACACCCAAAAAAGAGCCAACGAAAGGGTAAATAAAGGAAAAAGGAAATAGGATGTATTTAGTGGCTGCTATAACAAATTACCACGAACTTGGCGACTTACAACCATAGAAATTTATTATTTCGTGGTTCTGAAGGGTAGAAGTCTAAAATCAAGGTGTGAGCAGGGCTACGCTGCCTCCAGAGGCTCTAAGAGAGAATCCTTCCTGCCTCTTCAAGCTTCTGGGGGCTGCCTGCGTTCCTTGGCTTGTCGCTGCATCAACCCAACCTTTGCTTCCCTCACCGCATGGCCACCCCCTCTTCTCTGTATCTGCGTCTTCTCCTCTTCTGTCTCTTACCAGGACCCTCATAATTGGATTTAAAGCCCATCCAGGTAATCAAGGATAATCTCATCTCAAGCTGCCCACTTTTACTTAATTATATTTATAAAGGTGAAACTTAAGAAATCAGTCACTTAGCCCATAGCTTGATTCACCTCCCAGTGTGCTATTCAGCTGTTTCCTTTGTTTCTCTCCCTCACTATCCGATTTAATGGCTCTGCTTTCCTGAGGCTACCTGCATACCTTGCTAATCTAGCTAATCAACAGAACACTAACTTGCAAGAAACTGAGTCAGCCCTCCGGACACCTGCAACCAGGCTGCAATTGTTGACTGCGATTCTCTGTCAGATGACATATGACTCACCCGTAAGACTGGGTTCTAGATGAACAAACCAGACCCCAGGAGATGTTCTCCCGGATGAGTCACATGACTGACTCCCCCTTTCCTTTGTTCTGCTTCTTCTTGTGTACGGATAAAATCTTCTGACCTTTCTAGGAATGAGGAGATGGCCTTCGGACAGGAGTCTGCCATCTTCTCAGAATCCCCGCATTCTGAATAAACCTGCTTTTCTTTCCACCAAACTTGTCTCTCTATTTTTAACTTTTTCAAGCAATGGGCAGCTGGACCTTAGCACGTTAACATATTCACAAAGACCCTTTTTCCAAATAAGGTCACGTTCAAAGGATCTAGGACATGAACACGTCTTTTGGGGGCCACCATTTAAGCTACTGCTTATGAGGTCGGACAATTAGGTTTGTGAACTCATCCTAGAAAAAGTGCGACATACCTCATTGCTGAATATCACTATGGTCACCTTCGAAGTACTCTCCCTGGGAAGCTATGCACCTACACCAGCACCTAGTCCACCCTTCAATTTTGGAACTCTTTTTCTAGAATGGCCATCAGAGCTGTTGTCATATTACCCTTGATGTCCTGAATCTCATCAAAATGTCTTTCTTTCACTATTTCCTTTATCTTAGCGTAAAGAAAGAAGACATCGGGTGCCAGATCAGGTAAGTAGGGAGGATGTTCCAATACAGTTATTTGTTTACTGGCTAAAAACTCCCTCACAGATAGTGCCATGTGAGCTGGTGCACTGTTGTGATGCAAGAGCCAGGAATTGTTGGCGAAAAGTTCAGGTCATCTAACTTTTTCACACAGGCTTTTCAGCACTTCCAAATAGTACATTTGGTTGACTATTTATCCAGTTGGTACAAATTCATAATAAATAATCCCTCCGATATAAAAAAATGGTTAACAAGATCATTGCAACAAGTTCGTTAATTTAATTGTCAGACCTCATAGAACTTAAGAGAAAAGATTAAAATAAGTACCTCTCTTAAGCACTGAAAAAAAAATCCCAACTGTGGTTGTTTGATGTTTGATGAGGAGCAGGTATTTTCACACATTGGGCACAGCAGGGGTGTGAAATATTTGCGCCTTATTGGATTTCAACCCAGCACTGTTGAAAAAAATACAGAAACCCAAGCTCCACCCAGACTAATGAGAAACTGTAGGGGATGGAACATGGGTGTCAGTATTTTTCAGGGCTCCCCTGGTGATTCTAATGTGCAGCCAGGATTAAGAACCACTGGGCTAGGTGAGACAGGAGGGTGGTGGGCACTGATATTTTTTATGAGGCTCCCAGCCCACCCTGGGAGCAAGCAGCAGATTGGCCTGTTCCCCTCCAAGCCCAGGAGCCCAAGGGAAATGCCACCATGCCCAGTCATCAAGCACTTCTCAGCATTCAACTGCAAGAGATGTGCCCTCGGACGTGTCCCTCCACAGCAGGGGCAGTCAGTGACATACTGGAGTAGATTTCTTGGGCTTCCCTTATTGCCAGCCTCTGTGCAGTCTCCCAGACACACGTGCCTGCCCACTAGGGAGCCACACCTCTTTCTGTGTGAAATCCTCCTCCCCAAACCCAAACGGGTATATTCCACCCAACTCATAGCGATCTCTGTTGAGAACAGCACAGGTGCTCTCCCAGACGAAAAATCACATCTTTATCTAATCAAACTCTTTCTTTACTAATCAAACTAATCAATTTATACATGAAGAGCTAGATCAGGTGAAAAAGAAGTCAACTCACCAGAATTATTAGATGCGTGAGGCAAGGAAAATTAGATTTCCATCTACCCAAAATAAACATACACTCTCAGTCAATTAACAAATGCACCAAACAGTATCTAAAATAAAGTACTAATATGCCTCGGTTGTTTTTAATACCACTTTTTTACACGGTGGCATCAAAGGAAGCACCAGTGAAGCAGCAATGAAGCCAAACTGACTTGCCTTTGAAAGGAAGCAAGTAACTCACTCTCCTGCAATCACTACTTGGATCCACGGGTCCCTCAAAGCGACTCCTCGGGCTTCATGCCAATTAGTCTCAAAGCTACAGGCAAAACCTGAGAGGACAATGCCCCCACTGTTGAGAATGAGAAAAAGATGATTGGATACTTCTCGAGGTCATTCTGATTTAGCACAACAAAAAGTAAAGACAAACTAAAAAATGCTTCCTGGTTAATGTCGATTTGGAGTTGGTGCGAGGAAAGGGTGGACCAGAACACAGTGCTGGGATGATGACCGGAGAATCCAATGTTCTCAGAGAAGAGTGTGAAATAAAGAACAGTATGTTTCTTTTCTTTTTCCTCTCAGAATCACTGCCTACCAAAAAGTAATAAAAGAATAAATAGTCCATTGATATAGGAAATAACACAAACAGTAAATCATGGTGTGGTAGTCATTAGTTATGCTTTCCAGATTTTTCTGGATCTTCTCTTGGGCCCATGACCCTTGCCCCTGAAGTAAGGTATGACCGTGTCACTTGCTTCGGTCAATGAAATTGTGGGAGAAGTGACATGTGTCACTTGCAGCCGAGTGTTTCATGACCTACACATGATCTGTTACTGTCTCCCACTTCCTCGGGCACCAGCAGCATTCCAGGTAGTGGCTGTTCTACCAGCCTGGCTTCTAGAAGGAGGACACCAGGAGCAACATCACTAGTGAACACACAGAGGAAACGTAGCATGAACAAGAAATAGGCCTCCATTGTTAAAAGTCACTAAGATTTGGGGAATGTTGTTACCAGATCTTCACGCAGCCTAATTAGATTTGAACCTGTGACATGAAACAAAAATGTTCAGCTTCATGAAATCCAAGTCAACTCTGAAATAGCGTTTTGCACCTATCAAATTAGCAAAAAAGAAAGAAATAAAGAAAGAAAGACAGAAAGAAAGAAATTAAATTATAAAAATCCAATGCTAGGAATACTTGGGATAAAAACAAACAAACAAAAACACTGATAACTACATAATTTGACACAGCATTTCTGGAGCATTATCTAGTACTCTCTAACAAGAATAAAAAAAAAACAACATTCACATCTTTTACCCCAATAATTCCTTTCTGGGAATTTATTTTATGGAAATAATTCCAAGGAATTGATGAAAATTAATTATATAAAATTGTTTACAACAGCTCTGTTTATAATGACCAAAAAGAGGAAAAATCAAAATGCCCAACAATTAGATAAGGCTCTGTAAATTACTAAAACCAATGGAACAGTAAATATGACATAAACTTCAGGGAAAAAGCAGCCCCCTCTGCACACTAGCTATAACCATGCAGACTTTTAGCTCCTATAGAATAAGCAGAACTTTCTACTAGAACATATGTCCCATGTGGGTAGAAATTTTCTGAGTCTTGTTCCCCACATTCCAGGTACCTGGAACAATACTTGGCAAGGGGAAGGTATTCTGTCATATATTCTGTTGAGTTAACTAACTAACTAACTAACTAACTAACTAACTAACTAATCTCCATAAAACCTTCAAAGTATAGTGTTATTGTCCCCAATTGATAGCTAGGGGAAATAATGTGTTTTTGAGAGGATTTTTTATTAGGTTGGTTTTGGGAGGTTTTTGTTTGTTTGTTTTGTTTTTTGCATGTTTTTCTATAATGTTTCAGCATTTTAAAAGACTCTCTTTGAAGGGATGCCTAATTCCTCAGTTCTCCCTCTCCACCCGATTCCTCCTGTGAAGTGTGTCTTTTGTACTCCCCACAGTAGGAGGCTCAGAGGTACACAGGGGCTTAGAAACCAGGCAGGGGACAGGAGGAAGAGATCTTGGGCTCTCCTTCTCTCTGAGTTTAGGTTGTGGCTCCAGTAGGCCTTTCAACCCCCTGAGCCCAAACCCAATCTTGGGTGAGAATGTGAATATAAAAAAATCTTGTAAACTACACAAAGATTTGGACAAGCATGGCGGTCTCAGTTTCCTCATCTACCTGCTTCCTAGAACGATTATAATTACCCAAAGAGAATGTATGTGCCAGTACCGTGTATACTATAAAGCTCTCTGACAAGATTCATTTTGTGAGGGAACCAGGGTGGGGGTGGGGAGAGAGCACGTGGTAAAACTTATTGGGGTGTCTGTGCTTCCTATGAGCCTGGATCATCTGTCTCCTCTCCCAAGCTCAGCACGGAGGAGAGAGCTGCTTAGATGGCCAGGCAAGTTGTCCACATCCTACAGGTTGGTCCAAGCACAGCCTTCTTTCCTGCCAGCCCCTGCACATCAGACAACACCAGCACATTCGGCACATACCCTGGAGACACCAGTGAGGGCTTGATTTATCAAGGCTTCATCCATCAGAGCACCTCAGGCAACCCGTGCGGGAGGACGTGAGTACCAGCTGCTCCTCATGTTAGTTACCTATTGCTGCGTAACAAGTCATCCCAAAACTTAGTGGCTGAAAACAACAAATGTTTATCATTTTACAATTTCCATCAGTCAGACATCCAGGCTTAGCTCAGTGCCTCTGGCTCAAGGGCTCTCATGAGATATTAGTCAGACTATCAGCTCTGGCTGCGGTTTCATCCGAAGGCTTGATTGGAGTAGAGGGGATCCATTTTCAAGCTCAGTCATTGGTTGCTTAAGAACCTCCCTCGGGCCACATGGACCTCTCTATAGAGCTACCTCACCACATGGCAGGTGGATTCCCCGAGAATGAGTGATCCAGGAGAGAGTGAGTACCCAAGATGGAAGACACAATCTTTTTATAACTTAATCTCAAAAGTGGCATCCCACCACTTCTGCCCTAGTCTATTTTGTTAGATGAGAGTCAATAAATCCAGCACGCACTCAAGGAGAGGGGATTACACAAGGGTATAAATACCAGGAGACAGGCATCACTGGGGGACATCTTGCCGGCCACCCTCCTTCTCCCCCACAATCACTCCCCACCAGAGGCCATGCCACCTACCAGGTTCAACACAATGCAGATCGAGTCCTGTGCCCAGAACGTTCCACAATGGTTTAGGAAGTTGGTAAGATCACATCAGGTCTACATACAAGAAGAATCACGTAGAAATCCCCAGCCAGGCTCACCCCACCTCTAATGCTACCTTAGTCCATTCAGGCTACTACAATGAAAACACCACACATGGGGTGGCTTATAAACACCAATGTGTGTCTCACAGTTCTGGAGACTCTTGTGTAAGGGCACTAATCCCATTCACGAGGACTCCTCCGTCATGACTTAATCACCTCCCACAGGCCCCTCCCCCAAATATCATCACAGTGGGGATTTCAACATATGAATTTTGAGGAGACACAAACATTCAGTGTATAGAAAACACACACCAACTTAAAACCAAACGATGAATTTGTTATGGAAAAATAAAGACTAGTGGTTAAGAGTATACACTCTGGTGCCAGGCTATCTGGGCTATAGTCTTGATTTTGCCACGTAATTATGATGTGACCTTAGCCAACTTTCTCACCCTCTCTGAGTCTGTTTCAACATCTATACAATGGGACCGACCTCATTGAACTGTGCTAAGGATGAAAGAAAACAATAGGTAAAATTATGA
Organism: Rhinolophus sinicus; assembly: GCF_057876585.1. NCBI lineage: Eukaryota > Metazoa > Chordata > Mammalia > Chiroptera > Rhinolophidae > Rhinolophus > Rhinolophus sinicus. Next base: position 9,272,223 of record NC_142517.1, read on the forward strand.
CAACGGTGTTTGGCCCAGAGCAAACTCTCAATAAATGTTAATAGTCTATTCGTGCTGTTTGTTGTTGGAAATAAAAACAGAAGATCAACCCTGACAAAGGGGGAGGAGCTGATCATTTTGCACAAACTTCCCTCTCAGCAGTCATGGACTTCTGAATATGGTGTTCAAATCGTTTTCAAAAAGAAAATGATTTTTCCAAGGAAGGCCAAGTTCCATCCACTGCATGTTAATGTTTGGCCATCATAGTTCCAACTTGGGCCCTCAGGAGCCATGAAAGTGGCAGGAACACAATGGTTTGCTTTCTGTGTATCTCTGCTAATCTGCAAAGCTCTGACACACAGTTCTGTGTTTCCAGTGGATGGGACCCCTATAAATCAGGCCACTGATTCCAACCCCCAAATCTGCAGCAGAAGGGTTCTTGGCAGGAAGCCCTTATTTTCTTAGCTTATGACGTTTTGCCGAATTATTTAGTTCTGTAAAATCCAATTGGTTGCAACCAGAGAAGTGATGATTTTTAGCTATGATTTCCCATTCGCACCGAGCATATGTCTCCTGTCTGCATCCCTTGGTGAATTCGAAAGCAAGAACAGCAGATCGTGGCCAATTCCTCACAGCAGATTCCAGTCCCAAAGAGAGAGCCAAACAAGGTAGAGCACCCAAACCAAGAGCAGGTAGGAGCTGGGACAGACAAGAAGGCATGAGCAGCCCCGGGCCCTGCCCTGCCACAATGCCCACTGACAGACCAGGCTGTGCCCACCTCTGCGTGGACCCGCCTCCTTGGGGGTGATGCTCCTGACCCCTAGCTCTCCTGCTGTTGCCCATCACAGGGGCTACATCACACCCCAAGCTTTGCCTCTTCAACTTTCGAGAAGCACGTCCACTGCCCCTGTTTCTCATTCTCTCCAGGGAATACCTTTTCTCTTTCGTCTCTGTGTTCTTTGCTCCTCAGTCTTGGGTGTCTGAGAAACAGCAGAATGGCCTGAAAAATATCAGTTTCGTCCCCAATCTATTGCTGGCTGAGTGAGCGTGGCCAAGTCGCCTTACCTCCCTGAATTCCACTTTCTTCTCTCTCCAACAAAGAGGAAGGTTGAGCAGCAGAAGATCCTGCTCTGTGTTTCTGATTCCCTAAGTGGTCCTTTCTAGCTCTGTGTTTTTGATTCTCTAACTGGATGGCAGTAGGTCCAAAGCAGAAGCTCACTGCTGCCCACTGGTAGTCAGAGAGCAGGCCATCCCAGTGGGAAGACTGGCGTGCCCCAGAGCCTCTTGACCCATCCTCTCTCCTCCCTGCACCCCCACAAGCCCAGCATGAGAGTGAGACAGGACAGGCCCCTGGAGCCCCTTTGCTAGCCGTTGGAGGAATGTGCCTGGTTAAAAGACCCCAGCCTGGGGGCAGGCAGCTTGTCAAAAAAATAAATGAGTACATAAATTAAGATTCTCTTACAGGAAACATGCTCGGCAGTAAAGCTTAAATCTCTCTCTGTCTCATTCTCTGTGTGTCTGTGTGTGTGTGTGTGTGTGTGTGTGTGTGTGTGTGTGTAGCCAGACCCACCTTTCGAACAACTGTTGACACTAGGATAAAAGGTTTTTCTGGCATCAGAAAAGAAAATTACTATAAAGGACATTTGGGGAGATATCATAAAACCTAAATATAGACTGTATGTTACATGTTAGCCTTGTATCAGTATTAAATTTTCTGAACGTAATCATTACATTTGATTATGACAATGAGTGTCCTTATTTTTAGCATTCAGGGGATGAAAGATCATGGTATCTGTACTTAGTTTCAAATGGTTCAGTAAGTAGTGACAATAATATAATACGTCTACACACGGAGAGAGCTAAAAGCACACGTGGCAGTGTAACCACTTGTAAGTGCAGGTCGAGGCCAGACAGATGTCCATGGCACTATTCTCGCACCTTTTCTCCAGGCTTGAAAATTTCCAAAATAAAAAGTTAAAAAATAAAATGAAATAAGAAAAACGTGAAAACAAAGTGTCCAGGGATTTTTTTTAAAACATCTTATTTGGGGATTAAGGGCAGGGGGTGCAAAGACAGGTGAGAGCCTCTGGTTCTAATTAAGTTCACCGACCCTCTTGGGTTTCAACACATCATGATAAGGGCCAAAAAGCTGAGCTGGCCTCGCACAGCTGTGTGTCGCTGGAGGGAACCCAGTGAGGGAGACCCAGGCTGCCCTCCCGGAAGCCACTATCAGTGGGGGAGAAAGGCAGGCCACAGTGACTGAAGGCCGGCCTCAGGCAGTGGGCACCACGAGGGGCAGCCCCTCAGCCCTGGAGGCGGGGTTTGCTTCCCAGGGGCATCCAATCTGACGCTTTCTAATTCCAAACAGAGCTGCTACTCAGGCAAACCTTCCTCTCTCCCCAACAAGCATTAGCACTTTCTCTCCTTCCTTAACCTCTAATTTCATTTCAGTTAGGTCAGCATTGGACTGGGCTGCCCCCAGGAGGCAAGAGAGCTGGGCCCATGGTCAAAGCTGCCACATGGCCCCAAGTCAACACCTCCATTCAACAGATGTCAGCTCAATAGACGCCACGGAGATCCAAGTCCTATTAAAAGGGATGAGACAACCACAGGTCTTTTGAATGTCATTGCCTTTCTCAAATCCTTTTGATTGTTTCCATAAAGAAACATCATTATGGTCACAAAAGAGTGGGCATCTGCTGACTCATTGTACCACAGAGGGTGCCCCTGGTCATCTCAGATGGGTAGGGGCTGAGGGGCTGCCCACAAAAGAAGGGCTTGGAGGACAAAACACTCCATGCCTGGCTCTTTCCAAACATTTTGCTCCTCCTCTTACTAAGCTGGCAGGGCTGAGTCAGCCCTGTGAGGCTCTGGAATCTTCCACCTACCCTGCATTTGCTCCATTTTCTTCTCCTTCACTTCCCCCAACTTTCAGGTGACCTTTGAGTCTTTTGGGGTCTAACACAGCAAAGAAAGAACCAGTGGAGTTCCACTTCCCAGTCCTCTGTGCTTCTTGCCCGGAAGGTGGTCTCATATGTGGAAGCACCAACATGGCCCTCCCAGCTCCAAAGTTTTCCTGAGCGGTTCCCCTAAGAGACCACAAGAGGGAGACAGCTTTCTCTGCCAGAGTGCACATCAGAAAACCCCAGGTACCCAACTCTGTGCCCCAAACAAGTGCTTGGAAAAGAGATAAATAGTATAAGAAGCGATAAACAAGGAAATTCAGCAGGTATCCCTCTCTAGACGCCATGGCAACAAGAAAACTCCCTCCCACTATATTCGTTCCCATTCCCTGACTATAAGCAAGTCTCCAAAGTAAATCAGCCCTTTGGGTAAATGAGTGGATCCATCCCAGACTTCAGATTCTTACTCCTTCCATCTTGAGTTTGGACCCCACCGCTGCGTCCCTTTTCTGCTTTTCCCTCTCCCGTACGTGTCCTGTCTCTGCAGGAGAGTCCCACTTGATATGATAAGTCATAGCATCAATGATGGAAAGAGAACCTGGCAGACCCCCATCACTTCTCTGCCCTGGTCCTCCTTCCTTTGGACCACTCAGCTCTCTTCCCTGCCTCCATCCAGCTTGCCTGGGCTGGTGCCTCAACACCCCGCACCCACCCACGCTACTGGTGAGGTGATGCAGAGAGCCAGCTCGGCACTACATTCCTGCCCTAGGGGGAAAGGCGTGTCCCTGGTCACATCAGTGCCCCACATGCCCTCTGGGGAGTAGGTGAGATCACAATGCAGGACACTTTACCTTTACCCACACCAGGCCCTAGAGTGCCCTGTACAGAGCACTTACTATCACTTTACACCCTCCATCTTCCATTCACCCCAGAACATGGTCTTGAGGCTTAAAGGAGAAAATCTTCCTGAAAGCACCTTGAATTGTGTGAAGATGTTAGTAAAGGCAGTGCTATTATTTTTCAAGTGGACTTGATTTTTTTAGAGCAATTTCAGATTCACAGCAAAATTGAGCTGCAGGTACAGAGAGTTCCCACATACCCCTGTCCCCCCACACACACAGCCCCCCCCCCATTATCACTGGCCACCAGAACGGGTCACTTGTTACAATCAACGAACCTATATTAACATGTGATCATAATCCAGAGTCCATAGTTTTCACTAGCGTTCATTCTTGGTATTGTATAGTCTCGGGGTTTTGACAAATGTATAATGACATGTGCCCACAATTATACAGAGTAGTTTCACTGCCCTAAACATCCTCTGTGCTTTTCCTATTTATCCTTCTCTCCCACGTAAGCCTGGCAACCACTGACCTCTTTACTGTCTCCATAGTTTTGTCTTTTTCAGAAGATCATATCCTTAGAATCATATATATGAAGAATTTTCAGATTGGCTTCTCTCACTTAATAATACACATTTAAGGTTTCTCTGTCTTTTTATGGCTTGATAGTTTATTTCTTTTTAGCGCTGAATACTATTCCACTGTCTGGATGGACCACAGTTTGTGTATCCATCACCTACTGGCTGCTTCCAAGTTACGGCAGTGATGAATCAAGCTGCTATAACATCCGTGCGCAGGTTTTTGTGTGGACATAGGTTTTTCAACTCACTTGAGTAAATATCAAGGAGCATCACTGCTGGATCATCTGGTAAGAGGCAGTGCTATTATTAATTGCTCTTTCCAGCAAAAGGCTCCCTCTCCTTGGCTTCCAGATCACCAGGGGTCTGCCTCAGGAGGGCTTTAAAAAGCACAGTCAACAGCTCCAGGGTCTGATTCACTTGACTTTTTTACATAGCTTTTAAAACACACTTATTGTGAGATGATGATAGATTCATACACAGTTGAAGAAATAATTCTAGAAGAGCCCTTCACCCAGGGTCTCCCAATGATAACATCATCTTGCATAACTATCGTATGTATCACAACCAGGAAATTGACAGAGATATGGATGTAGCAGGGTTTTTTAACCATTCTCCCATTGAAGGACATTTGGGTTATTTCCAGTTTGGAGCTATTACAAATAGAGCTGCTATGCACATTTTGTAGAGGTTTTTGTTTGTTTGTTTGTTGTTTGGTTTTTTGGTAAACGTAAGTTTTCACTTCCTGGGATACTGTCCGAGAGTTCAATTGCTGGGTCATATAGTAAACGCACGTTTAGTCTTGTAAGAAACTGCTGGCCTCTTTCCCAGAATGGCTGTGCCATTTACATTCCCATCAGCCATGTGTGAGTGATTGTTTCTCCCCATCCTCGCCAGCCATTGGCATTAACACTCATTTTTATTTTAGCTGTTCTGATAGCTGCACAGTGGATCTCATAGTGGTTTTCAGTTGTGTTGCCCTAACGGTTAATGACACTGAAAATCTTTTCACATGCTTATTTGCCCTCTGCATATCATCTGCAGGGAAATGTTTGTCCATGTCTTTGCCCATTTTCTAATTGGATTTTTGGGGTTTTTACTATTGAGTTTTGAGAGTCCTTTACATATTCTTGATACAAGTCCGTGGGGTTTTCAAATGTTTTCTCCCAGGCTGTAACTTGTCTTCCCATTCTCTTCAACAGGTCTTTCACAGAACAAAAGTTTTAATCCTGAGGAGGTAAAAATTGACCAATTTTCCCTTTTATGGACCATGCTTTTGGTATCAAGTCTAAAAACTCTTCATCTAGCCCTAGGTCTCGATAACTTTCTCCTATTTTTTTCTAAAAGTTTTATATTTTGCTTTTCACACATTAAATTTAAGTCCGGGATCCATTTTGTGTTACTAATTTTTGTGTAATAATGTGTGAGGTTTAGGTTGAGGTTCTTTTTTCTTTTTTTCTTTTTTTGCCTGTGGACATCAATTACTCCAGCACCATTTGTCGAAAAGGCCACCTTTTTTCCACTGAATTGCTTTTGCCTCCTTGTCAAAAATCAGTTTGACATATTTGTATGAGCATCTGCTTGACTTTGTCTTGCTTTTTTTTCCTTTCCTTTTAGAAATACCCCTGGCTGGCAGGATGCAAATTGCTATGCACATCTGAAGTCTCAGAGTTATTGCTTCAAGCAGCCTGGACTCAAATCCTCACCCAGTTGCAAAGTATCAGGGGTGTGGCAACTGATATCCTAACTTAAGGAAAGCAAGAAGCAAAGGTTGTTTGGGGGAGAGAAAGTGTCAATCGGCACTTAATTGGAGTTTAGAAAAATAGAAACCAGTCAGATAGGTGGCAAAATGTGAGTGAATTCCAGCTTTCCCTTCCCTAAAGCACATAGTAGTTGTTCTGAAGGTTGTAGACAGCTGTGATGGGGAATGTGTCACCATGGTGTAACCACAGGGTGGGAGACAAAGCCATTCCCAGCCACCAGTAAAGACAGGGATGCATCTCATTCTCCTGCAGCTCAGTGAGGTATATTTACTTTCAGACGAGCTTTCTTACTCTTTCTGGTTCTCCTGGGGGGTGTCAAAATTCAGTCTCCTCCTGGAACCTCACCTGAACCATCTGGAGCCCAGTGGAGTTCATTCTCAGTCGAGAATCCATGGATCTTCACTCCTCTTCTGCTGCCCTGGGCCGTTCCTTGTCTTACTGAGCCTGCCATTCAGGATCCATTTCACCCTACACCCCGCCATGGGGGGTGGGGGGGAAGGCAAACGTTATACCAGAAGCCTCCCCTTCATTCTGATCCCATGTCTGAGTCAGAGAGGCCAGGCCCCGCACAGCAGAGCACTGCCTTCACATAGCGGCACAAAGCTAAGAATCACAGCTCAAGAGCTTTCCTTAATGTGAGAATGTCAGAAAGCAGAACAAATTTCTCACAGAGCAAGACACTGGCTCTTCGCACTGTCACTCAGGCCGGCTTTCTGAACCATCTTACAGAAATGCAGAGCTCCCAGCTGCTCGCCTCAGAATCTCCTAGAAACAAAGGTTATTCAAGACTCCCCTCCTGGAGAAGCTTCTCAGGTTCCAAGAGCTCTTTCTGCCTTCTCCTGCACCCAGAGCAACAGAAATGCCTGGCAACCAGTGTTCTTGGGGCAAAAGCTCCAAGAACGCCACAGACCAAAAAGAACATATGCCAAAGACATCAGCCCTTTGGCCCCCAACCTTCTAAGACGTGTTCAAGGACATCCCAGGGTGAACTCTTGTCACAAAGCAATCTCCTCTGGCTGTTCTCGCAAGACAGACTAGTAGGGCAGTCATAATTAGATTGCCACTAACACACCACAGTTAATAATTGACATAAATAACCACATAAATGTCAAGCTGTGAATCTGAAACTCGATGGGACCTTTCAAATACAACCAGCTTGGCACCAAAAGGCCTTCTCTGAATTTGCACATAATCTGCTTTTTTGCAGATCTTTTGAGAAGGAGCTATTTACCCAGGAAGCATGTTATTCTCCACCAGAGGTTGTAGTCATTCCAAGTCAATTAAGTACATTCCAAAGAAAACAGGAGGAACTTAAAAGACAAGCGTTTAAGGTCTGGGAGAGAAATAGAGAAGACATGAAAGGGTCATGTAAATTGTGGTTACTAATAATACATTGGCATTGCCCTAGAGCTCTGAACAGCAGATAGCACCAAACCATTTGATTTTTTTAAAATTCCATGTTGTTGCTACAATTTTCACGTGGACCGCTTGGTGGAGGGTGTCCAGGGCCATTGCAGGGCTGTCACTACACTGGAAGGCACCAGCTCAGTGGCTACTCACACAGAGCCAGAGGGCGCCCACGGTGGCCGTCATCACGACCCATCCATCGTTAGATCCCTCAAGGCTGCCCCTTCTTGCTTCTTTCTATTGAGGTAAATAACCTGGAATTAACCATTTTAAAGTATGCCATTCAGTGACCTCGACCACATTCACACCATTGTGCCACCACCAGGTCCATCTATTTCCAAAGTCTCATCACCATAAAAGAGAAGCGTAGGCGACCCAGGAAGCAGTCACTCCCCTCCCCCCAGCCGCTGGCAACCACTTTCTGTCTCTATACGCTGACCTGTTCTGGACATGTCATATAAACAGAATCAGACAAAATGCGACATTTTGTGTCTGGCTTCTTTCACTTCACATAATAATTTCAAGGTTCAGCCACAATGCAGGATGTATCAGTCCTTCTCTCCTTGTCACGGCAGAGTAATATTCCACATATGGAGAGAGCACATTTTGTTTATCCATTCATCAGTTGATGGAAATTTGGGTTGTTTTCACCTTTTGGCTGTTGTGAATGGTGCTGCTATGGTTATTCACATACACGTTTTTGTTTGAATGCATTTTCCGTTCTGTGCCGTAAACCCCTGTTTCCGTTCTGTGCCTAGGAGTGCAATGGCTGAGTCCTATGGTAATTCTATGTTTAACTGTTTGAAGAACCACCAAACTGTTTTCCCTTTCTCACTTTTGAGCAGTTATGCCTTCACTTAAAACTATGTCTTTCATACTATTTCTGAGGTTTGTAACAAAGGCGAGAAGGCTTGCTAGTGGCTTACTCAGCCGTCTTGATACCAGAAGTAAATTGAATTCCAAGTGGAGATCCTGAAGGCCTGGTCTTCTCCACATCCACACCCTCCCAGATCCAGTGAGAAGTGGGCGTGATTGGTCATGGGGGGAAGAAGAGGAGAGACTGAGCTAATGAGATAGTGTTCTCCAAAGAACAGGACACACACTGCATCATAGGTGCACAGACCATTACCCACTGGAATACCACAAGAAGCCATTAGGATGTCTATTTCTATTTATTTTTAGCTAAGAAATAAGAGGGAAAAAAATGAGCTTTGCTAATTGTTATGGGGTTTGCCCACAAAAAGATATATCAGAATCCTTACCTCAGTACCTGATAACGTGACCTTATTTGGAGATAGAGTCTTTACAGAGGCAATCAATTTCAAAGGTCATTAGGGTAGACGCTAATCTAATATACTGGGGTCCTTATAAAAAAGGGGAAATTTGGATACATGTGCATGTACACACACACACACACACACACACACACACACACATACACACACAAAGAGAACACCATGTGAAGTTGAAAGCAGAGACCAGGGTGACAAGCCTACAAGCCAAGCAGCGCCAAAGATTGCCAGCTGACCACCAGATGCTAAGAGCGAGGCCTGCGACAGATTCTCCCTCACAGCCCTCAGGAAGAACCAGCCCTGTCGATGGATACCTTGATCTCCAACTTTCAGCCTGCAGGACTGTGAGACAATAAATTTCTATTGTTCAAGCCACCCAGTGTGTGGTATTTCATCTCGGCAGCCCCAGCAAGGTAATATTTGAGTAGTTAATGCAAAGGGCTCATGGGTGCCCTGACTAAATCCCTCACATGAAGGATTTGAGTGACGCCTACTTTCCTGAACACTGAATACTTAAGTGTGTGACACTGTGAGCCTGAAGTCAAGAGCAGATGGGACCTTATTTACGGCCCTCTGTAAAGATTTATTTGGCAAAAGGAGGGAGAACTCTTCCTTTCCACTGGTGATTTAAGGAAACTTCGGTAATAAGGATGGCAAGCCAAAGGGTATCTCACTTGCCAATCACCCAACCAACCAACTAGTAAGACAGACTGTCTGACCATTTTACCCTGGCCAAGTTCAAATACAGGGTCAGACTTCTTCAGAGCCCTTCTTGGCGGTCCAAGAGAACCTATGATTTGAAGACTTCTCTGTGAACAGTGGGATTTCCACAGTGGCCTGTGTCCCTGGAAATTACATCTCCTGCTCCAGCATGCTCTGGACCTTTCCTTTGTGGCTGCCTGATCCAGCTGTGGGGCCAGGACACCCATGCGTGGACCTTCTACCACAGGGACAAGGGCCCATCAGCCCCAGTGAGCTCAGGGCCAACTCACCCTTACCACAGAAAAGGGACCATAGGTGCTGTTGGAACAGATCCACCTGGACCACAAGAGGCAGGCTGGGCTGGGCTCCTTAGAGGCTAAGGTAGGTGAAAATGTAGCTGGTGACAGGCTGCCCTCGTGCCCCAGCTCTTCCTAGAGTAGCAAGATTTTAGATTGGCTTTGGGAGGTCTGAGCATGTCCTCAGTCCGATGACCTTTGCCAACCTTTCCTGCTTCCCAGCCATGTTTGAGTTATGGGAGTGACACGGAAGTCTGCTGCTCCCCTGACCATCGCTAAAAGCTCGAGATAAAACTTTCTTTCATCTGGCAGCTTCTCCTCTGCCCTCAGGGAGGCGTCCGTCCTGGATGGCTCTCAGGGGCCCCGGGTGTACCTGGTTCCACCTGGTGCCTGCATGCAGCCCTGGACCAAGCAGCCCCAGAAGTGGAGCAATAGGGCTTGTGTACCTGGCTTCTCCTCCAGGCCTAGCCTTGCCCAGTTCACTTTGAAAAACTATTTATACTAAAGGGCTGAAGCTGAGGGAAGATTTCGCCACGTCTTATCTCTCCTAGTTTAGAAAAACAACCAACATTTCAGTGACGAGTGACCCCGTGGCGCCTGTGTTTATGGCTCGTTCCTCTGGGGATCCTCTTCTTTCCAGAGCCCTGTCTGGTTTACATTGCTCTGCTCGCTTCCTCTGGGACTCCCAGGGGAAAACAAGATTCTCATGGACATGCCATGTCCTGGTAAGGTTCCCTGAGCATTCCGACGGCTCAAACCTTGAGACTGGCATTGCACCACGTTCCATCGACGGGATGGCAGCTCCCAATTCTAGACCTCCAGCCAAAACATCATAAGTCTCTCAGTTTGGAGGTGCCCTGGAGACCCTCCCACCCACTCCAGCCCAACCCCCATCACCGTCACACAGTGCCCCAGCCCAGAGCGATGTGCTCAGCTTGTCCACACTTGTCCCCACCCCTTACTTAGGCCCTGCTCTGCTATCCGTTGCAGCCATGCACTCCCAGAAGACTGCAAAGCAAAGGCTTTCCAGCTCCACACCCCAGCACTGCGTCTCGCTTTCAGGCCGTAGCAGAATTCTGTTGGGCTCAAGCACTCCTCCTCCAAGGAACCAAGTGTAAAACAAGAGCAGAAATCCCTGTGCCCGCCCCCGCTTCCCCCCATACTCTCTGCCATCTTCCTCCGACTTAATCTGCCGCTACTCCCTCCCTCCCACTCTCTAAATTCCTGCTCCATGATGGCAAACGCTCTGCACCCTCAGCCATTTCTACATGTGTCCCCTCCAACTCTTAGCTCAACGTAAGGATTCTCAATCCTGATCACCCATCAGAATTTTGTGAGGAGATTCATCAAACACACCACAGTAGACAGGGCTAGCTACCCAAATTTGGGAGGCCCAGTGCAAAATGAACTTGCAGGGCCCCTTGTTCAAAAGTATTCAGAATTTCAAGATGTGATGGCAAAGCATTACGCCAAGTGTGGGGTCATGCACCCACAAGCCAGCTCTAAGCCCAGGCACTTTCCCTAAACATTCAGAATTAGCCTGAGGGGGACCCTGGAATCTGCATTTTAAAGCTTCCCAGGAGAGGCTAAAGCAACTGAGCTGGCTGCTATGGGCTGACCCAGAGATACCGTTTTGTTGCAGTCCTTTCAAATGGAAACTGTTTAATCTTACGCTCTTGACTTTGGGGCTAGGAGTAGGGCTAGTCTTCTTTGTTCCATATGGTCACTTTCAGAACATTTCTCTTTCACAGTTTTACAAACTACCAGCTCACTTGAGTCTAAGGCCATTCAAGTCTTTTCCTTGCCCTAGTCTAGGTTATTTCTGCACTTTCTTTGGTACATTTCCTCGTGCAACCACGATTCAGCAAATGGTTCATGATCTTCTCCACCCATTCATGTCGCTGCTTGAGACTCCGTGTGGGTGGCCCAGCTATGATCCTGGCCCCCCGGTTCTTTGTCCTCCTGTCTCCAGTGGTCATCCCCCTTCTTCCTCCTCAGCACCCCACTCCCAGGCTGACCCCCTGGACCTGGCTGACATTCAAGGCGTCTTGGCCTCTAAATCTCAAAACCCAAGCACAGCCTCCTGTGCTAACTTTTCTCTCGCTTCCGCAATCCCACTACATCTGTTCCTCCCACTGAGGCCTCTGCTCCATGACATTCCAGACAGTCCTTTTCCATTAGTTTCACCCTCCTCACCTTCCATTTTATCCTGCTTAAATTCAGTGATCTAGTCATTAATGACTTTATCCCAAATACGGTACTTTCCCTTCCTCTTCTGTCCTCACATCCCAACCATCTAGCAAAATTCCAACCTGGATAAAAGTCAACACCCATCTTCACGCCTGCCACCAGCCAACAGAGCGTTGTTTGAGGCAAATCTCAAGCCCCCCTCACCTACACCCTCAGGACTGCGGCGACCAGTGTTCCTCCAGTTTAGGCTCCAACTTCACACATGTTACCCTTCACACCTTCTCCCAACTCATCAAGTCTGCAACCACTCCTTTCACTCTCAGCCAGTGACCTTGCCTTCTCTCCATCCCTCTGAGGAAAGAGAACCGATGTCCCACCAGTTTCCTCCTGTCGAGGACCAGTTTCTTCACAGATGCTCTGCCTCTCTTGCCGCCCATCTTCTCAGAAGTCTTATGCTCTCAGTTATCCTCTCTCTGGCCTATGTCCTCCATATCTTCTCTGATCTGGATCCCTTCCATCAGTATTTAAATGCCCTAGATTCTGCACTTTTTTAGAAAAGGAGAAAAGGAGAAAAGGAAAGCTAAAGGAGAGAAGAAGAGAGGAGGAAAGGGGAGCGGAGGGGCTAGAAGAGAAGAAAAAGGAAAGGAAAGAAACAAAGTCTCCCCTTCTCCCTCTAGCTCCCACTCTGTCTTACTCACAGTCACACTTTTTGAAAACATTGTCTATTTCTCACCTCCCATTTATTCCTCACCCTCTTCCCCCTGGCTTTTGTCCCACCACTTCAATGAAACAGTTCTACATAAGGTCACTAATTACTTTCATTTAAAACAGAATGGCCTCTTCTTACTTGACCTTTCAGCATCACTGTAACTGGTTGGCCACTCCCTCCTTCCTGAAATATGCTCTCCCATTGGCTCCTTCACACCATTTTTCTTTCCTATTTCTTTGGCTTCCGCTCTTCAGTCTCCTTAGTGGTTCTTCCTCTTCTACAAAACTATTATATGCTGGAGTTCTTTCAGATTCCATTCTGCACCCTCTTCTTTTCTCCCTCTACTCTCTATTCCTAGATAATCTCATTTATTTCCATCACATTAACTATCACGTAAATGCTGATTCGTTTTATCAGCAAAGACATAACGTATCAATGGTCATTCCTCTCTCTCATTATATAAGCATTTTGGGCCAATACAGCAGTGCCGTGATTTGGGGAACCCAGGCTCCATGTCTTGTTCTCTGCCACCCTCAGTGGACTGCACTCACCTGCATGGTCCCAGATAATTCCATGCCATGTTCTAGCCCTTGGGAGGAGAGAGAGTGGTTGGGAGCAGACAGGCCCCTTCCCTTTAAGGACATGACCCAGAAGTTGCTGCATGTATCACTTCTGTAAACATCCCATTGGCCAGAACTTGGACAAATGGCCACACCTAGATCCAAGGAAGTCTGGAAACTAGGCTGAATTCTAGGTGATCACATGGTCCTTTAAACTTCTTTTAGTGTGGGAGAAGGGGAAAATCAAAACTGAGAGAAATCTAACAGAATCAACCACAGGGATCAGCTAGATTTGCCAACTTTTTGTTTTGTCAAATAAGAATGCTTAAAAAAAACCAAAAACTTACCACCTGTTGCCATTGTTTCACAAAAGAGGACATTTTAAATATCAAAATTGAAGAAGACATAATTTCAAAATAGAGAACAGACTTTTAAATTAAATGAATTCAGATGTGTGGAAGAAAGCCCTGAATCAGCCTCATTTTTCTCATTTCCCTTGAAAGTGGCACAAGTATCCCTGTCCTGACCCGAATTGGGAGCCACGACGGAGGTGTGGCTGTGACAGCACAGCAGACTCATCTTGATTCCCCACACCCCCTGATTTCGGGGGACAGCTATGATCACTCCCGCATGGAACTCCGCGCCTCTACCCATAATGAGCCTTCCCATTCCCAAATGCCCAAGGGGACCTGCTTCCTTTGCAGTTGGGGTTTGCTGCTGTGGCTACAGAACGTAGGCCCATTGCAGGACTTTACTTATATATTAGGGTCCCCAGAAAGTCTGGTCACGTTACTGCTACCACCCCCCAAGAGTGCCCTGGACAGGGCACTCTCCCTAACAGAGAAAACGATGTCCCCGTTTGGCCAATCTGGAAAGGTCACACCTTTCTAACAGCACTCCCTCTCTGCTTCACATCCCCTAGGAGAACAAGTCCTCGGGAGGAAACCAGCTCAGGGGACACTGGCGGAAGCTTCGGTGCTGGTCTATCAGTTGCCACATTTATCCTGGGAGGACTCAGTTTCATGTTCATTTGCTTTACAGTGAGTCCCTCCTGAGGCCTCCACTCCTCTCTGGTCAGGAGAACCATCCCCACCCCAGGCCCATCAACATGTCTCTAGGAGTCCTGCAGCCTGGTCCAGGATCCCAGAGTCCTCCAGACACTCATACAGATTAGATCATGAAAGAGAAGGCACCTAAAATGAGAATCCCCCTGGCTCAGGGCAGGGCAGGAGAGCCTTTTGCACCCCATTTCTGCTCCCCCAAGTGCACGCTATACTCTGGGGGTTTGGGGCAAGCTCTCAGCTGTGTTGTTGGAAAGAAAACCTTGGGTGACTTGGCTTTCTGACTTACTTTTCTTGTGTTCTGCCTTTTGAAAATGAAATGCTTCATTCATACAGAGTCCTTCACTGCACATTCCTGAATCCCAAAACTTAGGGTTTGTTTGTTTGTTTGTTTGTTTGTTTTTGTCAAGAATACCCCCTCTTGATATAAAACAGGAAGCAACAAACAAACAAACTGATAGACACAGACAATGGTATGGTGGTTACCAGAGGGGATGGGGGGGGGGGGTTAGGATACAGAAGTTAAAGGAGGTCAAATCTATGGTGATGGAAGGAGACTAACCTGTGGGTGGTGAGCACACAATGTGAGATATAGATGATGCATTACAGGAGTGTACACTGGAGACTGATATAATGTTACTAACCAATGTCACCCAAAACAATTTAATTAAAAAAAAAAAAAAAAGGCCCAGCTCTTTTTTCATTTAGACATTATGGATTCGAAGCCTATAGTTTTAGCGCAGGACAGAGCTTAGAGATCCTAAGATCCTTCAGCTTCATTTATGGCTGAGGAAACTGAGGCCAGGGGCGTGACATGACTGCTCACGGTCACACAGTGGTGGCCCCAGGGTGCAGGTCACACAAGTCCACAGCCTCGCTGGGGAGACTGTGATTGGGACGTGGGGACCCTGGCCTGAGGAACTGGCCCTGGGCCTTGAAGGCTTTGACAATGCAGGGCAGCCTCCTCCTGCACCTAGTCTCCGCTGCCCGCGGGGCCAAAGGCAGCGCTATCACGGAGGGACTGAACAGCAAACTCTCACCGGAAGGCCGCTCAGGACCCATTAAGCAAAGTTTTCTCTTGTTTACAGCAGAGTGCATCCCAGATACCATGCCAACAGGGTTTTGCTTCTTTGTTTATTTTAACCAAGAAGGGAAATTAGCGGCAAAAGAATATTTTGATAATGAATGGAAAGTTAGTCATGACATTTTTGAGGGGGGAAAATATAAATAAACTTGTTTTAAATGAGGGCTGCCTCAACGGACGACAGAGGGGAATCATGAGTCTCAGCCAGTTTGAAGAGATGTTTGGGGTGCCTACTGTGGGTTTCTGCTTCTCCCATGCACGTAGTATAAGCCTTTGGGGGTAGGGGGAGTTAGGGTGTGTGTGTGTGTGTGTGTGTGTGTGTGTGTGTGTGTGTGTGTGTGTAATCTCCTAAAGCAATCCTCATTAGTGGAAAGGTTTTTAAATATTTGCAAAAGGATCTCAGAACTTTACAGAACGCAACGGTATCTATTTCAAAACATCTTGGGAGTATTCAGTGTCTGCTTGGACCTGGTAAATTTCCACTGTGGGTAGCGCTGCACAGCTTTTTCATTCCAGCCCAACGTACTTCAAGTGGCATGATTTGATTAAGCATTTCTTCACTTTTAATTGCCTGCCAAGGCCTCAGGGCATCATTTGAGGGGTGGCCCAAGTGGATTGGAGTGGAGACAGAAAGACATGTCAATCTAGAAAGGTCGGTGCTTGACCTTGTTCTCCAGTGTAATACCGTTTGGCACCTGGCAAACCTTTCCATTATTATGAATAGGCCTGTCTGCTGACGGTGGTTTGCATGGTTGAGGAGAGAAGCATCCAGGGGGCAGCCTGCATCCCCAGAGCCCTCGGCCTTACTGAAAGGTGGGAGGACATCACACTGCACTTCGCTGATCTCCACCCACCACCTGAGAAATTATATCTCTGAGCTGCCCACTTGCAAACTCTACCACCACCGTTTTGGAAAAAGGGTTGTTTAATAATTACACAAATTCTTAACCTCTAAGCACAGATTACGCCTCTGTAAAATGAAGTAATAATACAACCTCATGGGGTTGAGGTGGGTGTTAGAAATATTGCAGATCAAGTACTGGAACACAGTGAAACTCTGCAAATCCCATTTATAGGTGGCACCCTAGATTGTCACAGTATCTAGTATCCCCATCTTCCTTCTTACAAGAAGCCCCATTTTGTTCAGACACCCACCCTACCCCCATGTAGCTGTGTGTGCCCAGGGCAAGACCTCAAGAAGGAGCCCTCCATTGTTGGCGGCGAGTTTCTCAGGATAATGAGAAATAAACAGAAACTGCAGGTGGGGAACAGGGAGGCAAGAATGGAAATGCCCTCTCTCCTGAGACAAAGCCACACATAGAGAGTCTCCCTCATTCCTCGGAATGGTATTTCTCAGGTGGATGCCACCATCTGGAAGCCAGCTGGAGGATGGGGCCAATTCCTAGGAGGACAAGGCGTAGAGAAGGAAAGAGACCGAATGCCGGAGGACAGCACCATCCGGCCAGCTAGCCAACCAGCCCCAGTGCCCTGAGTTTCTCAGCACCCCCAGGAGCAGAGCCCAGGCTGCTGAAAGTTTCCGGACAGGGGAGAGGTGGCAAGCCCAACACTGTCAATACGACTGGTTTCTCCTCATCTTCTCCGGCTGGAAATCTTTGCCTCCCCACAAGTGAGTTGTTTCCCCGACTGGTAAGCCATCCCCCCACTACAAAGCTCTCCCCCCACTACTGAGCTGCGCCCCGACTGATGAGATGTGATTCACCCTTCCTCACAAACAGGAGCCTGAAGGGGACATGTACAGGGTGGGAGGTTTCTTTAGACTTTCCCGAGTGGGAGCCAAGTGGAACAAAAGTGAAAACCTCAGCAGAGGTGGGAGGGCTCGCTCACTAGAGGAGAGTGAAGAGGAAATTTCACGTCAAGAGAGGATTTGCAAAAGAACAACACTGCTGTGCGTTTTCAGATACTGCTCCTGGGGCCTGCTAAGAAGCTGTGGGCTTTTCTGGGGTTTTGGCAATATAACTGCTCCCTCCACTGGGAGGCTCTGGCCACAAAAAATAGAAACCCCAACTGGAACCAGCATAATCAATAAAGGAATGTATCATTTCACATACTAAAAACTCCCTGTCAGGGAGCTTTGGGGCCAGTTGAATTAGTGGTTGGAGGCTATCAGCAAGGACCCAATTCTTTCCGTCTCTGCTTTTCGTGTGGGCTTCATTCTCTGTGTGGTATGGAGACAGGCTGCAGGAATCCAAAGCATTTTAATAATGACCCCCACCAAGAAAACAGCTGCCTTTGCATTCCATGCCACTCAAGGACTGCTGACTAAAGATGGATGGGCTTTGAACGAGGACCAAAGTCCAAGGTTCCAGGGCCTGAAGTGACATTTAGGTCCAGGGAGACATTTTACAGCTATGAAAAGGCAGCTCACTGGCCCTGCAGCCAAGGATAAAGAAGGAGGTTCGATATCACAGCAGCCTGCTTGGAATTTGGAAATACTATGCTCCATGTCACAGGGTGTTTACTACAGTCTATCCCAGCTCCCTAGATAAGTGGCCAGATTTGAGGGGGATCCTTTAGCCAGAAGCTTTAGAGGCAATCCAGGCAGCAGGAAGCAAAGCTTGCCCAGAACACCCATCTCCCCCAGATTTTATGGCAGTTGTCCATGACCGGACTGCTGACCAGCCTTTGGAAAGGACACCCCCCCCCACCCCCCCATGTCCTGAACACTTCACCAGTATTTCTCAGCCTCTGGGCTTCCGGACCTCCGCTGAAAGAGCACTGCTTATCTGCAGCCAGTTCAAACGGTGGGAATGGAAAAGACAGACTTCACTCTATGTCAAACCCCTCTTTCAAAAAACTGATCAAGGAATTCCCAGAAAAACAGGGACGATTATTTGCAACATATATGACTAAGGTGTAATATCCTTACTTTATCATGAACTCTTACAGATCAATTTTTTAAAAAATTAACACACGTAAATCATATAAAACTTACAGCATATAAAATATATGAAAATGCTACCTCTCACTAGTAATAAACAAGTAAATTTAAAAATGAGATGCATTTGTTTCTTTTTGTTCTATTTTGTTTGGTTGGGTGTTGTTGTTTTTTCTTTAAAAAATGGTGACGAAATCCCACATAGTGGCAAGAAAAGTGGTATTGGTTCTATTAGGCACTATTCACGGCAACATAAACTCAGGTAACCTTTCTAGATGTCAATTTGGCAAAACAGAGCAAAAAGACTTCAAAACACACATAACCTTTGAACTAGCACTTCCTCATCCAAAAAAATGTATCCTGAAGAAAGAATAAAGGGCCATGTTCCCAAATACAGTTTGTCTCAGCGCTGGAATTATTTTTATTAACTGCTTTGTGTGTCGATTACCTCCACACAAAGTAGTTTTATTTAATAATGTAATACATTAAATAATTGTTTAAATGATTAGCATTACTAAATGATAATTAAATAATTTAACTACGCAACTAATTACCATTATTTAATTACTCACACATTGGTAGCTTCATTCACTCCTTTGTGTGTTTTCATACTTTCTACTTTTTTTATAAGGAAAATATTTTACGTCCTTGTCAAAAAACAAATACAATTAGTAAAGAGTTTAATGTACAGGTATTTTTCATCCACTGGCCTTTATTCTGCCCTCCCAGCCTCTGACCCATGTCTGGTCTCCATTTGGAATCCTAAAAGCCATTCCAGCAACCACATTCTTCAAAAGCCATCAGAATCTGATCTTGATATCCATAACCAGATGCCTGCCCTTGACAGGATGTGTAACCTCCCATGTGTAACACCCTGGAGATATCAAGCAGAGGAGACAAATTTGGAGGTTCCTTAAAGTCCTGCTCAGTGGGTGGTTCTCCCACTGATTGTGACTGTGTGCACGGCTGCCAAGTTTGCAGAGGTCAGTCGGACCCTGTCCATCAAAGGTTTAAATGCACAAAGCTTTGCCCCTCCCCCCCACAGACCTGCTCACACACTTACAAAAAGATGTCTGCACAAGATACTCCCTAAAGCACTGTTGGAACTAGTAAAAATATGGGGAATAAACCTAATGTCTATTAAAGGAGGATTGTTAGTGTACGGGGAATCCACTACAACTGCTGAAAATATGAGGTAAAACTACAGGCACTGATGGAAAATACATCCAAAATGTATTGGTGGATAAAAAATTTTAACCTGCAGAACAAGCATGCTATGATCGATCCCATTTGTGTTAAAGAGAAAAAAAGAAATCTTTATTTGCACATGTAACATTTCTGGAAAGGTCTGTGAGCAGCTGTTAGCAGTGGGAACTTATGGAAACAGCAGGGAGGGAACAGGGTGACGGGTTGGGGCTCTCTTGCCACTGTATAGCCTTTTGTAGTGTTTTAACTTTTTGTCATCAGTAATAATCATTTCTAAAGATCTGCTTCCTGACATTTTAGGGCAGGCCCAGGCATAACAATAGATGCAGACCACTGAGCCAGGCAAATGCTCTCAAGCTTGGGGTGTGAATTTATGTGTCAGGGACGTGCCCACAGAATGATTTCCACGTTAGCAGTTCAGGTCATCTCAGGGCTGTGCTTCTCAAGCTTTTCCACAGAAGTACCCCTCGATGACAACACAGAATAAACATGCAACCTCAGGGGATGAAGGAAACTGGCCCAAACCTCTACTTGAAGCAACATTTCTTTAGTGTCCAGACTATCTTAAAAATTCAGGCAAATCACAGGATCTTCTTTTACTTACTGTGAAAAATAATTTTCTCTTCAAGTCTCATTTGTAGAATTCTGGTCACTACATTGGTAAATCCCTCACTACTACTTTAAATGAACACAAATTCTAGATAGAATTAAAAAAAAATGTATTCATAGTCTGTAAGGCAAAAAAGTGAAAGTGATGATGGGAGCTTAAGAGGAGGGACTTGTGGAAAACTAGGCCTTGATATACAAGTACACTGGGCGTTGCAGATTTAATGTCCACATGGAAAAAACAGTCTGGGCCTGACTCTTGTGTCTGCAGAGTAAGGACTGATCTAAACACTGGGCTGGGACTCACAAAACATTGTTCTAGACTTGAAATAAGGAACAAGGATTAGAAACGTTCTACCCACTAGTCCGAGAGGTGACAAGGAGGCTTGTCATCAACGTGGATTTTGGGGAAGAAAAAGAAAAATGCTAAAAATTAGAAATCCAGGCCAGTACTGTTATCGAATGTAAATTCACACTACCTGCCTGAAACAGTGGCCTCAGGCCACAATATCAATGTAAAAAGTGATTTAATACTAAAAAAATAAAAAATAAAAAAATAAGGACCTTGGTAGAGGGCAAAAAAGTATTCTGTAGAGGTGGTCCCCAAACCCAGAGATCTGAGGTTTACCATAAAAATATGAACCACACTAAAGATACACAGAAATAATAAATGGCACGAGGTAATGAATGGCCAGGAGAGGTAGTCACAGATGCAATAAATGGGGGAATATTGCATATCAAGAGCCAAAAATAATAGGGTAATATAAAAGAGATATTTCACATGCTTTAAAATATAAAGGAAGAAACATAAACTGTAAGAACAGAATGAAAACAGAACAAGAATATTGCCAAAGAACCAAATAGAAGTTTGAGAAAGTGAACATTATGAACTTTTTCATAGGAAAATGCTATTGATATAGTATATTTGTCACAGATGAGGAGAGTATTAGTGAACTGGAAGATCAGAGGAAATTACCAAACATGGCTCAAAAAATAAAGAGATGGAAAATAGGAGAGAAGTTAAGAAACATAAATATTTTAATGGGAAAAACCAACATACATCTAAGAGGAATTTCGATACAGAAAAGAAAAGAATATTCAAATATTCAATACTTGAATATCTGGGCAGTATTCAAATACGTAATGGCTAAGAATTCTTCAATATCGAAGATAAGAACCCTCATTTAAAGAAGTATGCCAAAATCTGAAAAGGATAATTAAAATATTTAAATGCAGACCTAGATACTTGTACATCACAGTGAACCTACAGAATCCCAAGACAACGAGAAAAATAAGTCTTCAAATCTTTGCAGGGCAAGTGGGGGAAAAGTCACAAGCCTAAAGAAGAACTAAATGATATGAAAAATAAGAAAAATAGAGAACATCTTCTTTTCAAGTGACCACAGAACAAACCTCAAAATTTCCAAAAAACAGAACAGAAAGCATTATTTAATGATAATGTAAAAGTTAATTTGTTAAAAATCCAAAAACAAAAAGACTTTACTAGCTGGGAAATTTTTAAACACTCTTTCAAACAACTGCTGAATCAAAGAAAAAATAGAAAGGGAGATCGCAGAATAACAGAAAGTGATAATAAGGAAGCTTGTACCGTCAGTAGTCACAGCAACACAGCTAAAGCAGTGCTGGGTGAAAATGCATAGCCCGATACACTTTTATTAATAAACAGAAAAAATAAAAATAAATGAAGGAAGCAACATAATAAATCAGTTAGGAAAAAATCAAATAAACTGAATGGTAGGATAACTGAGGGAATAAATTAATAAAGACAAAGTCAGAATATAATGACTATAAAACAGAACACTATACAACTAATGAATACATTTAAAAGCTGTTTCTTTGAAAAACAAAATAATGATAAAATATATAAACTTATGGCTAATAAAATCAAGAAGAAGGAAGATAGAGCAAACATATAAAATGAAATTAAATGAATCCAAACAACTGGGAAAACCATGGAAATTAAATGATATAAAAGTAGCTTTCCCAATGTTATAAAAATGAATTTTTAAATATTTGAAAACATGGAGGAGACGGACCATGCTCTAGAATGGAATTCTCCAATACTGTAGCTACTAGCCACATGTGAAAATTGAGCACTTAAAATGTAGCTACCCTAGATTGAGATGTGTTGTAAGTGCAAAATGCAACTGGATTTTGAAGAATTATAAAACAAAACAAAAAATATGAATATTTCATTAATAATTTTTAATTGATCACATGTTGATAATATTGCTACTGATAATATTTTAGATATATTTGGTTAAATAAATATTATTTCAAATAATTTTACCTGCTTTCTTTACTTTTTTTAAAATATGGCCACTAGATCACTTTAAATTATATATGTGGTTTGTATTATATTTATATTTAACAGTGCTGTAATAGAAAACATAAAACTGACTCCAGATGAGATAGAAAATCTGATAAACTGATACCTGCAGAGGAGCAAAGAAATTTGCCCACAAACTCCTACCTGCCACCTCTCCAAACCAAGCTCTAGACCGGCATGTTTTCCCACTAAAAAACAATAATTCTAATGGTATTTAAACTGTGCCAGAGGATTTTTAAGAGAAAATTTTCCAAATGTTCTTTATGAAATGAACATAATACAAGGACTACACACAAAAAATCTCATATATTAATTTCACTTATAGATATGGTAGCAACAAACCAACAACAAAAACTAAATAAAACATTGACAAGCAGGGTACTTGGGCTTCCAGGTAGAGTATAATAGGTCAGGAAGAGCAATGCTCTCTCTGTAACAACTGGAGAAGTCTGAAATAATTGTATTTTAAAGACAGTGGAGAACCATGGAAACAAGGATTTGATTTTTTTAATTCTACAAGAAAAAAAGCTCATCCTAAATGACCTGACAATCACCAGCTGGATGTGAGCTAATGTCAGCTTGACTCAAACAGAAGGACTCTATATGGGAACAAAAACCAGCAGATACTCTGGTTAGTGCAATGGGTTGGAAGTTTTGAAAGCCCAAAATACAGGGCTTATTTCCCCATGAGACATTTATTAAGTTCTGGGGTGGTTGGGCTAAAAAGGCAGAGGGAAATATACTGCAGTCTTGTAGGTGCTTAGAAAAAAAGTTCCACCAGACTGAGAGGCCTACAAAACACATGACCAGCCTTGTCCTTAAGACATTCGCCAAATTTTAACTTACTTGGGATGGCTGCTTAGCTCAAACACTCCATAACGCAGGACTTCAGGGAAAACCAGAGGTGGAATGCATCTTACTGGACTAGAATCAAGCCCCAACCCCGTTCAGTCCCTTGATTAGACTGAAGCAATCAACTCTCCACCATATCCGCCTAACAGAAGGAAAAGGCAACCCTTATAAGGAGCCTCTATGAGGCTAAAGAAATATGATAAATGTGTTAAAGAAAATAATTAGAATCCAAGAAGATAATCAAGGGGACATTGTACAACTGAAAATACAACAGCTGAAATTAAGAACTTGTTGTTTTTGAAAGAAGACTTTATAGAGCAGAAGACAGGACTAGTAAACTCAAAAATTGATCAATAGAAATATCCAGTATAAAGCACAAAGAGAAAAATGAATGGAAAGAACAGAATAAAATATAAGCAATATATGAGAAACAGTCAAAGATAAAAAAATATGTATAATTGGAGTCGAGAAAGAAAAGATAATGAGATGAAGGCAGAAGCAATATTTGAAGAGATAATAGCCAAGAACTGTCTAATACTGATGAAAGACATCAACTCATTGATCCAGAGTCTCAGTGAACCTCAAGGAAGATAATAAAAAGAAAAATGCATCAAGACACATCTGAGTTAAACAGTTAAAGATCAAAGACAAAGAGAAAATCTTAAAGGTATCTAGAGAAACAATGCACATAACCTTCAGTGGAGCAATAGGAAAACTGGTCAGAGACTTTATCAACAGAAACTGTGAAAGCCACAAGACAATGGAATGATATACTTAAAATGCCGAAAGAAAAAAAACAGCAACTATCAAATAAAAGGTCTATATCCATCAATAGTTCCTTCAGATATTATGAAGGCAAAATAGAACTTTTCAGGAAAAGAAAAACCTGAGCTAACTCATCCTCTCTGGAGAAGTACTACATGAAATACTAAAGGACATTTTTTTCAAGTAAAGGAAAATGTTCTCACACGGAAGCACAGAACTTCAGGAAGAAACAAGTTACACTGGAAAGAATAAATATGTGGGAAAAGAGAAAAGAATGTTTTCTGTTTGAAGCCCAAATAATAATAATAATGTCTTCTGAGCTTTACAACATATGTAGAGGTAAAATTATACAACGATATCCCAAAGTGTGAGATGAAAAAAATGGATTTAAAGTGCTGTAAGGTTATTACATTATCATTTAAGAGGTAAAAATACCAATCTAAGGTCAAAGTTCTTGGGGATTCCTAATGAAATCATTAGGGCAATCAAACAAAAAGAGTATAGTCAAAAAGCTAACAGATGAGAAAATAGAGTAGGAAAATACATGATTAATTCTCCTATGACTGTTGATTTACTTCTTCATTTCAGTCTGCTGATTTCTATTTTAAAATGATGTCATTACGTGTATACAAATTTCAGATTCTTGGCTTTTCTTGTTGAATTGACCCTATTATCAGAGTAAAACATCTCCTTTCCTCTCTAGCAATATTTCTTGCCTTAAAGTGTAGTTTGTCTGATATTAAGATAGCCAACCAAATTTATTTTTGCTACTATTGCCGGATTTAACTTTTGTCATCCTTTTACTTTCATCCTAACTTTGTCCTTATATTTAATGTGTGCTCACTATAAACAGTATACACTTGGATCTCAATTATTTTTATTTAGTCTGACTACTTTATTCTTTTAATTGGAGTGTTTTGTATTTATATTTCAAGTAATTACTGGTATAGTTGCATTAAATCCTACCATGTTGCTATTTATTTTCTATTTGTTCCATCTGTTCTATTCCTTTGTTCCTCATTTTCTGCCTTTCTGAGGATTAATCATGTAATTTTCTATTCCACTTTCTCGTCTACCAGATTTTTAATTATACTTTTTTGTGTGTAGATTCTTCTGTATATATACGTATATACACATATATGTATATTAATGTATGTACACACATACATATATACATGTATAAATTCATCTACTTTACACTTTAGATTTGTGTACTTTCTGTACACTTAAGTTTTGTGCACTTTTACTCTCAATAAAAATGTTAACAAATATGTTAGCCAACAGAAATCATTATCAGGTGAAAATAATAATGTACACCATGATCAAATGGGGCTCATTCCAGAAATGCAAGGAGGAGTTAGTATTAGGAAATCCACAGAATTCTAAGGAGAAAATCATGTGCAAAGAGAATTTGACAAAATTTTACAATTAATTATTGATATTTCAAAGCCAGTTACACAGAAATAGATAGATACCTTTACAATATGTAACTCAACATCAAAAACAAAAGCAAGCTTAATTAAGCAATGCTAGAAGCTTTCACCCTTAAGTCAGGATGAGACAAATGTTTGCCCACAATCACACTATTTTTAATTTTGTACTAGAGGTACTAGCCAACACAATTAGAAAAAGAACAGAATTGAAGGTATAAAAACTGAGCAAAAAGATGTAAAACAATCACTATTTGCAGGTGATTTGTTTTATACTTCAAAACCCTAAGAGAAATGAGTGAAAACTACTACAAACAATAAGAGAACACAGTAGAATGTGTAAAATTAATATTCAGAAATCAATAGCTTTTGTTTATATGAACAAATCAGGCAACACAATAGAAGAAAATACTTTGTTTACAATAAAAAAGATAAAACAACTAAAAATAAGTTTTAAAAAATATGTGCAAGACCTATATAACCTTTTACAGACTCATAAGAGAACAAAATAAAGAAAAAGACTTGAATAAATTAAAAGACATAACATGTTCCTAGATAGGAAGACTTAGCCTTATGTCAATTTCCCTTAACGTAACTTATAAATGTTAATTTATAAATAAATATTATCCCAATAAAAACACAAAAAGAAAATTTCATCTGTACAAGGTGATTCTTACTTTCATATGGAAAAATAAACAAGAATGACTCAAGTAATTTTGATAAAGAAAATAAATGAGAAGGAATAGCTATAAACATTCTTAAAATCTTGAATAATTAAAACATTGTCATAATGGGATATGATTTATCACACTGACATGATACAGAGCTAAAAATCCTGAAAATATCCAAATACACATGGAAATTTTAAGATAAAGGTGATATCTCAAATACATGGGGAAAAGATGGATGAGTCAATAAACGGTATTAACATTTTGTATACAGACTTCTCATCTACAGTAAAATTAATTCCAACTGTATCAAAAATCTAAATATAAAAATTAAAAAAATATAAAAATGTTAAAACAAAAATAGGAGATGAGGAAGGTCTTGCTAACTACGACTCACAATCAAGAAGCCACAAAATAAATGGTTGACCATTTCAACCGCATGAAAGTCAAACACTTCTTTATGGCAGAAACCAAACACGTTTGTTGAACACCCACAGCAAAGTCAATAAGTAAATGACAAAATAAGAAGTATGCGTAACTCATATCACAAACAAAGTGTTCATTTTCCCAGGATATAAAGAACCCCTGCAAACTGATGCGACTAAAGACCAAAAGACCAATAACAAAATGAACATGGATGTGGACAGTTTATAGGAAAGATACTTGGTTCTTAAGTATATGAAGATATGCTCAGTGTCATAATAAGCAATACACAAATTAAAACCATACTGATTTTTTAAAAAATGTACCAGAAAAGACAAAAGTTTGAAAACAAACTGTGTTGAGTAAGCCTTGGAGACATAAGCACTCTCTCCGACATTGCTCCTGGGAGCATAAGCTGGCCTCCCCCCTGCAGAGGGTAATTTGGCGTCATCTGTCCACATTAGAGATATATTAATATTAACCCGTTGACTGAGCAATTCCACTTCTAGGAATTTACTTTCTGCATAAACATAATGATGTGTTACATGAAGAATTGCGAAGTTACCCATGGCAACGCTGTTTGAAAGCAAAAGATTGCAAACAACTTAAATGTCCACCTATAGGATTATTATGGCACGCTTTGTACAGTGAGTATCAGTAAAGGAGAATGATGATGAGCTTTATGCACCATGATAGAAAAGTCTCTTAGATACACTGTTAACTGAAAACCACAAAGAACAGTAAATACATTGTGTGGTTACGACTAAGCAAGTAGAAAAAGAGTAGGGAGTAAGGAAAACAGATATATTCAATTTTCTTGTACGTATGTGCAAAAAAAAAGGGAGGGAGGGAAAAAAAATTTCTAGAAAGATAAACAACAAATTAATAATAGTGGCTATCTTTTGGGATAAAGGCTAAGAACTGAGCAGATGGGAAAGGACACTTTCCACTGTACAATATTTTATAATTGCTGCTTTCCTGAACCATAGGAGATATTAACTTATTCAAAACATTCAATAAATAAAACATTTGGCTATGAGCAGGAAATACGGGACAATGCCCCCCCCCCCGCCCCCAGAACACTCAGGCTCCCACTGAGCTGAGGAACGTGCACATGTGGTGGTCTTGGTTTCAGAGCCTGGAGTGGGCATATGTGAGTCCTTGAAGATTACAGGACTTGTTTAGGCCTGTCTGGGGAGGTCAAGGGCAATTTTAGAGCTGGAAGCCCAGAGAGGGTAGATTCTGCAGTGATGAGTCCTGTGATTTCAGAATGGAGCCCCTGGCCCCAGGCAAGGAGGCAGGTGGCTGGAGAGCCTCTGAGGGGCCATCACTGCTTGGGCCAGCTGGTCAGTTCTGGTCTTGTTACAGGGATTTGAGCAGCAAGGCATTGTAGGGTTTTCTGAACTGACTTTATAAAATTTCTCACCCTCCTCACCTGGTGAGAGGCCTCAGACAGAATTACAAAAGCATGGTGGGACAGAGGCCTGGAAAGGAGACTGGCCTGTCAGCAGAATGTAGCCACCCCCCAGGCCCTGGCCCCAGGACCCTGGACTGACCTAGCAAAGAAGTGAGAGGGATCTCAATCCAAGATGGCAGAACACATAAACACTGTGCCTGCTTCCTTCCATGAACACATTAAAATTACAACTAAATTATGAAACAGTCAACCTGGAGAACCATCTGAAGTCTGGCTAAACAGAAGTTTTGTAACTAAGGGTATAAAGAAGAAGCCATGTGAGAGCCATGGTAGGAGAGGTGGAGACGTGCACCAGTCTGGTCCCAAACCTCCGTGTGGCGGTTGAGAATCAGGAAGGATATCTCAGGCACGGAGCTTCCCCCCAGAGGAGCAAGGGACCCCAGCCCCCAACACCAGGCTCCTCAGTCAAAGTACCCATGCCAGGAAGAAGAGCACACACAAGATCTGGCTGTGAAAAAACAGTGGTGATTCCGACCATCCGGGTGGAACGGAAGGCTGTGGGAAACCCAGAACTCCTCTTAAATGGCCCGCGCACAGACTCTCTCACTCGCAGGCACTCACCTTGGGCTCCATCAGAGGGACGATGACTCTGGGGGTGTCAGAGGCATACAAGGCGGGGCAGACTGAGGTGTGTAGCTCAGAGTAAGGGCTGGAAGACAGTCAGCATTTTCCCTGTGTGTGGCTCTTCTCCCATGCAGATGGCAGGCGGGCGCCATCTTTCCTGTGTTGAGGTGGGCGCCATCTTTCCTGTGTTGAGCCCGCCCCCACAGGTTGCCAGATGGGAGGAAGGTGGGGGGTGGGTGATAAAAGGGGAGGGGATTAAGAAGTATAAATTGGTTGTTAAAAAGTACTTATGGGGATATAGGGTATAACATAAGAAATATAGTCAATAATATTGTAATAACTAGATAAAGTGTCAGAGGAGTACTAGATTTGTTGGGGTGATAGATGGGAGGGGCTTGGGGGACAGTGAAAAAGGTGATGGGATTAAGAAGTACAAATTGGGGCGGCCAGATGGCTCAGTTGGTTAGAGGGCGAGCTCTCAACAACAAAGTTGCTGGTTCAATTCCCACATGGGATGGTGGGCTGAGCCCCCTGAAACTAAAGATTGAAAATGGCAACTGGACTTGGAGCTGAGCCGCACTCTCCACAACTGGATTGAAGGACAATGACTTGGAGCTGATGGGCTCTGGAGAAACACACTGTTCCCCAATACAATTTATTTATTTTTTTTTAAAAAGTACAAATTGGTAGTTACAAAGTAGTCATGGGGATGTAAAGTAAATTATAGGGAATATAGTCAATAATATGGTAATAACTATATAGTGCCAGATGGGTACTAGACTAATGAGTGGGATCACTTCTTAAATTATATAAATGTCTAACCACTATGCTGTACACCTGAAATTAAGATAAAATAATATTCAATATCAGAAAAATAAAAACAAAAAAGAGGCAGAGGCCTAGACACCTGATTCCATTTTGTAATATCCCCAGGGAACCATTCCATCTAGTGACCAGCATGGTCAGCCACTTTTACACGAGGCCTTTTATCACCTTGTGGCCAGTAGACTATCCACAACACTGGCTGGTGTGAGTGGCGGCAAGGGCTGCAGGCCACCCCAACCAGGAGAGGAGGAGACTTCATTTGCCACAAAGCTCTGCTTCTCAACTTCAGGCACTCCCCCAGTCACAGAAGTTCACAGAGCTTCTGCTATTATACAATCAGGCACATTGCAGGGTGCCCCTGGGCTTCCCAAAGCTCTGTTTCCTCCTGCCTGCCGGGCCCCTCCACATAACTCAGCAAGTGTTAGAGACTGTCTTGTGTTAGTCTCTACTTGCTTTTTGCAGTAAATTTTATGCCAGACAAGACTGTGGCCCCTGGAAGCATGGATCTGTGTTGTATTTCCTTGCGTTCTCCAGGGCCCCCAATAAACACTCAAACACATTCCAAGGCTTTCAATAAATGCTTGCTGATTGCTTGCCAGTGTCCCAGCTAGAAAGAGAGTTTCATCACAGTCAGTTAAGACCCAAGAGGCATCCTCAGCCGTGCTGCCCAATGCCACCCTAAACGCCAGTCCTCACAGCCACCTTCAAGGCCCTACCAGCCCTGCCTGACCCCTCCCCCCACTCCCACCCCATCTCCACCCCACCAGACCTTGACCTCACCCTTATCACTTACTCCCTCCCTCCCCCCATCACATCTTGTCCTCCAATAGCGAAGGCCACAGTCCCATCTCAGGCCATTGCACTGGTGGAGCTCCCCACCTAGAATGTTCTTCCTCCAGTAATCCATGGGTCTCAGCCCTCACTTCCTTGTCAGGTGTCTGCTCAAAGACCACCTTCTCAGTGAGGCCTTTCCTCATCACTCTGTTCAAAAACCACCTCCCACCTCACATGCCCCTTCCCCTTTTCCTGCTTTAGTTCTCTCCAGGTCACTTATCACCACCTCAAATAGTCTGTAGTTTTCTTTTTTGTTTATCACCTGTCTCCACAAGACAATGAGAGCTTCCCTAGAGCGGGGATTGTTGTGTTTTGTTCAGTGCTGTATCCCCAGGCATATAACAGTGCCTGGCACGTAGCAGGTGCTCAGTAAATATTTACCAAGGACATTAACATATGTATTGATTGATTAATTTAGCCATGGCTCTTTGTCAAAGTTAATTCAACTAAAAAGACAGATATACATAGTTTATGCATCTGGGTAAAAAACACTTTCACGTATTTCTTTACAAACAGTTTCGTTTTATTTTAATCTCAGGAAATGTTATTATTGTGCTTTTACAGAAGAAAACTAAGACTCAGAAAATTTAGGAGATTTTCCTAAGACTCAGAGAATTTAGATTTTTCCAGGACCCTCAACTGGTCACTAGCAGAACCCAGGCATCGTGCTTTCCTGTCTCCCTAAATTCAGGTTGGTTCACTTAGCTCAAGCTTTTGGACTGGGGATGGCCCCTTCCTCCCTTTCAGTTCCGTGGGTTCCTCCTGACGCCTCATACTCTCCTTTAAAAAGAAAAACCTGTATTTTTCCCTTTCCTTCTCTTGCCCCCTCCCCCCTCCAATCCCAGAAGCAGCCATTGTGATTGTCTTTTGGCAGAAGCACTCTGGGCAAGGTTGTACTCTCATTTTTGGACTGTGTTCACTAGGTTCTTTCACATTGCGAGAAGCAGAAACGGGCCTGGATCCCCTGAAATAATGGGGATTTATGGCAGTAATTCACGTGGCGTTCAGAAAGATAGGGATCTGGTAACACAGCCCAGCTTCGTGGAAACGCAGCGCCTGCCCAGCAGCCTCGTTCCGGGCTGGAACACAGGCTCCCGGCGCCTCCCCCCCCTCTGTCTGGCTAGCTCCTATGCTTCTTCCATCTCGGGTCTGCATCCCCTCCTCCCCGCACTGGCGCACTGAGCAAACGGTCCCTCCTTTGTGGCCCTGGAATTTTCTGTGAGCATCTGGACCAAAGCATTGATCCTGTTGCGTTGGGATTGGTTGCTGGGTCTCCCTCCGCACCTTCGCGATACAGATACTTTTCCTAACCCCTAACCCTTCGCTCTCTAGGACCACCCGCACTTCTAAAAGGGTCTGGTAGTTCCGAGGTGGATGGATCTAGAAAGGTACCCTTTCATTCATTCTCCCAACAGGTACTGAGTTGCAATAGCCGGCGGAGGAACTTGGGGGAAAGTCCCAGACCAGAGCATGGGTGGGCGAGGCGGGGGCTGGAGACGGTGGTTTATAACACACACAATAAAGTCACAAGGGAGGGAAATGCCACCGTCGTTGCCCTCCCCCCCCCAATAACACAGGCATCGCCAGCTTTTCGTTGATTTGCTGAAAGCTTTCCTCGTAGAGGTGGGGAGAACAGGCAAAAAAAAAAGAAAAAAGAAGAAAGAAAGAAAACCAGCGTCTTGCGCGATGACTCGTGCAGCAGCTCCCAGAAACCGGTGGTTTCGATGGGCTCCGCGAGCGACCCCGCTCGGCGGCCGGGGGCTGCGGGATGCGCAGCGCGCGACGCCGCCAGGGGCCGCCGGAGCCGCCTGGCGTGTGGAATTTTCCACAGCCCGGCGGAGCTTGCACTGTTGCGTCTCATTGGCCGAGCGGGGGTGTCTGTCCCCTCGTGGGGACGGAGATTAGATTAGCCTGGGAACCCTCCTCAGTGGGCTTGGCAGGGTTCTGATTAATCAGGTCAGCCGGGCCAGGGAGGGGAGACGACGTGGGAGGGTGGGGGCCGGGAGGGGCCCACGTCTGTTTTCAAACCTAGCTGGCTAAAGCCTTTGTCTGTCACCTTTCCACACGGGGAATGCTCCAGTGAGCCGGGAAAAGTCGAGGGTAGACAATCGAATTTGCCTCTAAATAGTAAAAATTTCTCTAGAAAATAAGATTCCCCATGCTCATGCCCTGGTCCCTCCCCCATCTCTCACGCCCTCCCTCTCCCTAAGGGTGAGAGCTGTAGCCAGGCCACCACTCTCTTCCTGACCCTGACATGTAACCCTTTGACCATGCGATGCCATCAACAGATTCTGTTCGGACAGTGACTCTCCCAGACTCCCCAATCCAATCAGAACTTCAGAACCAAATCGGCTTTTGCCCCCCAAGTCTCAATCGAGAAATGCAGCCAGTGAAAGACAATTAGAAATGGGGAGAGTGGACCTTTTCTGTCTGTTGGAGGATGTCATGAACTCCCCACACTGATATCGAAGTGCAGCAGGGCACAGCAAACATTACTGCTCAAATAGATGGCTGGCTTGATGGAATTTACGTGGGAGCGTCTCCTGTTGATTTAGGGTTAAAAATGCTCCCCTTGTTTTGTTTTCTCCTGAAGTTTCTGGCACTGGGAAGCTCCTTTCTGAGGGTCATTGTCAAATCTGCCACAGGGCTAGCTCTGGTCCTCCGTGGATGTTTGGTGGTCAAATGAATGTCGTCCCCTGCTGTCCAGGTCCTTAAAATGGCAGTAGTGACAGCTCCTGGGTCCTAGTGCTGGCGCTGTCACAGTTACCTATGTGACCTTGACTAGTAATGCTTTCGTTGGGGCTCAGATTCCCTGCTTTTAACATGATGCCAATAGATTCCTCAAAAAGTTAAATAGAGAATTATCATAATAGGACCTCCTAGGTATATATACACCCGAAAGAGTTGAAAACAGGTACTTGGAACATCCTTGGATAAGAATGTTCGCACCAGTCAAAAGGTAGGAACAACCTAAGTGTCCATCAGTGGATGAATGGATAAACAAAATGTGGCATATCCATACAATGAGATATTACTCTGCCATAAAAACGAGTGAAGTACTAACACATGCTACAACGTGGATGAGCCTTGAAAACATTATGCTAAGTGAAAAAAGGCAGACACACAAGGCCACAAATTGTATGATTCCATTTATATGACATATCCAGAATAGATCAGTCCATGGAGACAAAGCAGTTGACGGTTGCCAGGGGTCCGGGGAGGGAGGGATGAGGAATAACTACTTAATGAGTACAGGTTTTCTTTGGGGAGCAATGAAAATGTCTTGGAACGAGATAGAGATGGTGGTTGCACAACACTGTGAATATACTAAATGCCACTGAAATGTTCACTTTCAAATGCTTAATTTTATATTATATGAATTTCACCTCAATACAAAAATTGTAATGGGGCTAATAATAAAAATACCTGACTGAGGATTAAATGTGACATCTATGTAGAGATGTTTGAGCAAGTTAAACACCCTAGGTCTTTGATTCCCACTACCTATTCCTTGGGCCATATGGACCCTTAAGAACTGGGGGGGGGGGGGGGGGGGGTTCCAGATGTTGATCTAAGTAAGCCCCAGAGCCAGAGCGCACCACAAAATCAAACTAACCGAATGCATGTGCTGGAAATAGCGTATATGCTCAGTGAATGTTAGCTGGTGTGATTAAGGAAAAGGTAAACGATGAATAAGAAACATTGGGTGGTTTGTGTTCTGTTGGAGGCTGGTGGAGTGAGGGAGACAGCATTTAAAGTAAAAGGGGGGGGCGCTTGGAAGTCAGTTTTTGAAGTTGCTTTAAGCACTGTGCAGCATTGCAGGATGACAGAGGGAGGGGAATTGGGGGGTAGAGGATAATGACAGACGGGAGAGAGGTCTACCCATCAATGGGGATATTCTGAAAATAAAACTAGGAGTGGGGATGACACAGAAATTCAGGAATCTCCACAGGGCACAAAAGAGCCTTCTTTTGTTATAACAGTGAAAGAAAGACTGAAATTTTGTCCCCTGCAACAAGGCACTCGAAAAATTCAACTCTCAAAGCAAAATCCGCCGTGCCAAGCAGGATCCCTCAGAGAAAAACCCCTAATGAACTAAACTGAGTAGAAACCCACCACGCGGGCATCCCTGAAGCCCTCCTCCTCTTCCCCACCTGAATTGAAAGTCCCATCATGACAATCAATCTTTCTGCAAATCAGCCTGAAGCCAACAGCCTTTAACAGCAAAAGGGAGGGTTGCACGGGTGCAGGATATAGTGGGAATTAGGACATTTTCTAATTTTCTATGGTGACCCTGACTCCACTTCTGTAATATCAACCATCAAACTAACCATCCTATTCCTCACTGTAACTGGAGACCCCATCCACTCCCCAGGGACGTGCCAATGTGAAAACCCAGGGGAGCCCCAGAGGAATCACTGATCTAAGCTACAGCTCCCTGTAGCTTCCCTGCTCCCTGAAGCCCAGTTCCCACTAGCACAGGGCAGGGAGCCCAATGAACTGGCATTCCAGAGAGAACAGGTCACGGAGCCCCAGAGGACCAGACCTTTGGACTTTGCTGGAATGCATTGTTTTCAGTCTTTCAGAGACACAGGTAAAGGTAGAGATAACAAGTGTATCAAATCAACACGTTCATTGTGCACTTTAAACTTACACATTTTATATCAACTGTATCTCAATAAAGCTGGAAAAATAAGAGCGAGACATAGACACACACACATACTATTAACTGTTGTTCTACAGGACTGGGAGTTGTCTCCTACTAGAAATAATTTGAAACCACAGTTCTACAAGGTTTTTTATGCCTATGGTATATGCCCCCCACACCAACACACACTGTCCCCTCCCTATGCCCAAGCCCCTATATCAACACAGGTGAAATACTTCGCCTAAGGTGGCAGGAAACTCAGTTAAATGTTCCAAGCAATTAAGTTAGGTGTATTCAGTGATTAGAGTCCTGATGGATTTCAGATGCAACTTTTTTTAATACAAGTAAAATATGTTTATTGTAGAAAGTTTAAAACACAATTAAGCAAGAAAAAAATGTTTCAAAACTTTTAAGCACCCCAATCTCGCCATCAGGAATCACTACTATTAAATTTTAAATTCCGGTTTGTATCGCTTTAAATACATGCACGCACGTGTGTGTACACACACACACACACCACACACACACTCACACACACGGGGGAGCCGCTGAGACTAATGAATGGGGGGGCAAGAACTCATTTTTGGATGAGCAGAGCTTTGATGTGAGGTGCACGGAGGCATGGGGTCAGGTGGGAATGAGGACAGCGCGACTGCTGGCGAAGCCTCGGGTCCCCAGCCTGCCCCGAGCCATAGCTCAGCCCCTTGGAGCAACCCGGAAGCACCACAACCCCACCCAGCACAGGACCAAGGCAGGTGCTGGCAGCCAGGTAAGCATGAGGTAGCCATCTGGGGCTGACCTCCCCAAGGGTTCAGCAGCAGGAGCAGGGTCTGGGACAGTCCTCAAGCACTTCTGCAGGTGACAGGAACCAAAGGCCAGAGAGAGAATCTGAGGTATGGTGGTCCTAACAGGTGGGAAACACCCATAAGTTCCCTCACAGACAACTGAGGAGACTATTCTACATAATTTTATGCCATATTGCATTTTGTTCTGTGGATAAATGATAATTTATGCATTAACCCTCTAATTTTGGACATTTAAGTGGCATGTACGTTAGGACTTGTGTTCAGATGCAAAATATCACACCCCTGAGACACCATGACTTAAATTAGGATTGTATTTTTCTCATCTAATGAAAAGTCTGGAAGGAGGCAGAGCTGATTGACCTTGGGTGAATGGGTAGTGGCCTCCAACACCCCGACAGAGTTCCAAACAGGATAAAGAAGGAGAGCGGGCCAGAGGTCATAGGTCAGGACGGTGCTGGGAACTCAGTTGATTTCCCTCACAGAGCATTTTCCTGAAGGTGCTGCCCCACGACTTCTGCTTACATGTCACTGTCCATCCCTTCCTACTGGCAAAAGGGTCCAGAAAACGATTTTAGACATATTGCTCCCCACCATGTGTCTAAAATCCCCAGCAAAACTGGGGTTCTCTTAGACAGGAAGATCAGAAAAACAACGTCAGAAAAGCCTTTTCACCGTAGCATTGAAGCTACATCCTGACCTAATTTTTTCCTTGAGATCAAGCCACGGCAGTAAAATTGTTCCTTTAAAGAGCTGTGGAGAGTTCTGAGACTTCTCCAATACGTTGCCCTTTAGAAACGGTACGAGCTTGTACTCCCACCAGCAGGGTCTGATAAAAAGAAAAAGTATCCCTTTAACAGAAATATTGCTGTAATCTCTTTTTATTTGTACTCTTTGCTACTTTAATAAGAAAAATTTTTCGTGCCTTTTTCCCCTTGTTTAAAACTCTCTTTAAAATAAATAACAGTCCTGTTTCAGTGCATGTCAGTGTGACGTAGACCAGTGCTTCTTAAATTTTCATATGTGCACAGATAACCTAGAATCTTATCAAAATGCAGGTTCTGACGCCACAGGTCTGGGGTCAGCTGAAAATCTGCATTTCTAAGAAGCGCCCACATGACACAGCTGCTACTCGTCCCCAGACCTCACTTTGGGGAGCAAGTTCCTATGCGCCCCACCAGTGCGATTTTGTTATAAAATAGCATAAGTCCATGTGATAAGTGAGAACTGCTCTCTTCCCTGAACGCAGCAACCTCCACACAGAGGAGGGTCAGGCTAAAAAACACCCCGTGTGGACTATCCAGCACCCCAATCTCTGCTACTGTGTTGCTGCAGAGGGAATAACAATTCTGCTCAGTTCAACACAGGATTTCTGAGTGAGCTGGGAGGCTCCTGCAAACAGTGAGGGCTGCTTCAGGCAGGTTCAACTCAGTGGTGGGGGAGAGAGAAGAAAGGTAAGCACCTCGGCAGCTGACTTCCAAACGAAGACCAAGAGTCTGGAATAGCAGAAAATGAGTGCCGCTCGTGGGCACCTGGGGAAAGCGACAGGCTCAATTGTTAAAATACTAATTCGGGTTTGGTTCCCTTTGTTTCTCTGCGGCACCCATGTCCAGCTGGTAGCCCAGCTTCACCTGGCCTTGCCTCGGGGATTTGGGCCCAGCTGAAAAGATTCTGCCCTGCTTTTGCAAACACTAAAATCCTGGGTGACATTATCCAAGGGCCTGGAAAGTAGGAGGAGACGGGAGAAGAGGAGAGAGGGTTCCAGAGCAGGGCGGGGGACGGAGGAGCTGTGGGGACACGGGGCGGCCATAAGACCTCCGAGGGCCTGAAGAGTCCCAGAGCTGGGCCCCAAGCTTTCTTTCCCTAGGGACACAGCTGACCTGCAGGCTGGGCCGGACCCAGTGCCAAGGCAGTGGGGGTAGGGAGACAGGGATGGGATGGGAGTGTTTGGGCGGATTACCTCTGTTTATGCTCCTTACCTTGAAGCCTGCTTTGATCTTAAGTTTTCTGTGCTTTGAGTCTGCATAGCACCTCTTTTCCCATCCTTGTACTTTTAGTGTGTCTGTGTCCTTATATTAAAAGTGTGTCTCTTGTAAACCTTTTCGTGGTAATTGGACTGCACCATGGCCTACAAACAACAAGGGGGTGTGGGGCTTACAGGGCTTAGAAAATCCCAAAGGGTCATAAGATGAAAGAGTTTGTAGTACCACTGACATAAATTATCTTTTTCACCAAAGGGGAACCAGAATATAAGTGAAAAAAATCCCACAGATTGGAAGGTAAGCTCGGGAACTGCAGCACCCATGGTTGCTGGATACCCTGCGCGCCCAGCCAGGTGACCAGTGTGAGGACCTTTCAACCTGGGAAGAGAATCTGAGTGTGTGAGTGTGTTCACCTGCCAGGGGGGCTTAGCTCATGCAATGCCTGTTTCCCTAACAACAGAGCCTGCTACAATGACCACCCCCACCCCACCCCCCACACACACATAAACACTCTCCTACCTACACCTAGAAATGTCACAGCACCACCTGGAGAGAGACAGAGAGAGAGAGAGACCCAGAAATCGCAGAAGACACAGCCAAGAGATAGCTGTCATTTCTCTCATTCAGCCCTGGCTACTTAGAAGCACCCACCAGAGAAGATATTTTAAATGCTAGTGCCCAGACCCCATCCCCAGGTAATTCTATTTCATTAATCTGAGGTAGGGCTAGGCATCTGTACCTTTTAAAGGAACTTTCCATTTGAATCAATATTTTTAAAGGCTAAGACAATTGAATGGGCAACCAGACCCCTTTACAAGCTGGAGACATTCCAGAAGGGAATCACTTAGAAAGCCACTAGTTTTACAGTAGGTATCTGTGGCATTACCAATGACACCAGGCCTGGCTGGCTTGCAGGGACAACTCTGCTGAGATGGAATGAGACCAGGTGGTGCCAGGACCCATCCAACACACCTGACCGCTTGGGAATGGCACCTGATACTGAAGCTCCCTAAGGGAGAGAATCACGGCCACAAAACGCAGGACAGGAGCCATGCTTGCTCCCCGGCAAATAATCAGGCTTGAACTTCAACATTACTTGATACCTATCTCCAAGGTCAATACGAATGAATAGACCTCTTTGGCTTCTTTTCTTAAAGCACATGTTTCAATCGTCTCTATTTTCCTCCTCAATTCAGAGGACATTGGCCAGCACGTTGGAGCCATTCTGAAAGCAAGCCTGTATGTGGACATAATGGAAATTAAACCATTTCCATGAGAAATGGCATTTCGTGTTCAACCCCGCTTGCAAGAAATTAACTCAATTGACCGGCAGAAGAAAAAAATATAGCCGTGTTTTGCAAAGAATGAAAACTGACCCATGATCCATTACAGAGAAGCCCCTGGAAGTCCAGAGTGTTTGGCTTCAGGCAGAACTAGTGAGTTTGAGGCTCATTTTTCAATGGAAAATGCTCTTTCTTCTCTGCTGCTCACAGCAGCTAGCACACAGTGTGAAGTCCAAACCAGACCATTTGAAAATGATATTGTTCTAGGACTTGGGGTTTGGGAAAGACACAGAAGGATTTCAATGGAAGGATGAGAACTTCTTCTGTCACCTTGACCAAAGCAAATGCTACCCAGTTATC
The DNA here is from genome assembly GCF_057876585.1 of Rhinolophus sinicus. Lineage (NCBI taxonomy): Eukaryota > Metazoa > Chordata > Mammalia > Chiroptera > Rhinolophidae > Rhinolophus > Rhinolophus sinicus. Next base: position 9,311,561 of record NC_142517.1, read on the forward strand.
CAGTCCAAGGATCCCTTTGTTAGCGTGCTAAGGCCCGGCTGCCCACTGCTTGAAAAAGTTTAAAATTGAGAGACAAGGTTGGTGGAAAGAAAAGCAGGTTTATTCAGAATGTGGGGATTCTGAGAAGATGGCAGACTCCTGTCCGAAGGCCATCTCCTCATTCCTAGAAAGGTCAGAAGATTTTATCCGTACACAAGAAGAAGCAGAACAAAGGAAAGGGGGAGTCAGTCATGTGACTCATCCGGGAGAACATCTCCTGGGGTCTGGTTTGTTCATCTAGAACCCAGTCTTACGGTGAGTCATATGTCATCTGACAGAGAATCTCCAGTCAACAATTGCAGCCTGGTTGCAGGTGTCCAGAGGGCTGACTCAGTTTCTTGCAAGTTAGTGTTCTGCTGATTAGCTAGATTAGCAAAGTATGCAGGTAGCCTCGGGAAAGCAGAGCCATTAAATCGGATAGTGAGGGAGAGAAACAAAGGAAACAGCTGAATAGCACACTGGGAGGTGAATCAAGCTATGGGCTAAGTGATTTCTTAAGTGTCATTCTTACACCTTCCCTGATGCATAGAGGATGTGTTCCAACACCCCCAGTGGATGCCTGACACCACAGATAGTGTCGAACCCTATATACCTATATACCAGGGGTACCAAAAACATGTATACAAGTGGTCACTTTGGTCAACATTGCTCAAGCAGTAGATCGCCATCATCAGAAGTGTCTAGACGCTGATGGTAACCACTTTGAGCATCTCTTGTAATTGCAGAAGTCAAATGTGACTTGTATTCATCTTTTGTTATCAGTACATATTGAGTATTACAATTTTAAGAGTTTTTTCCTTTCTTAAAATGTGTATACATATTTTTTTTGGCATCCTCTGTGTAATGTTTTTCCCTATATGTTCATACATACCTTTTCCCTTCAAGAAATAATTTTACAGCTTTTCTGTGGCATATCTGAATTGCCAGCATCACTAATCTCGCTGTTTCTGGCCGTTAAGTAAAATAATGGTCACTTGAACATAAGCACTGGGATACCAGGGCAGTCACTCTGATAACAGGACAGCTACTACGTGACTAATGGGCACCAAGCATCTACAGTGTAGACAAAAGGATGATTCATGTTCTGGGTGGGTCGGGGCAAGAGGTGCAAGTTTTCATCATGCTACTCAATGGCGTGCAATGTAAAACTTACGAATTATTTCTGGAATTTTCCATTTATTAATAATATTTTCTGACTGAGTTTGACCGCGGATAACCGAGACAGCAGAAAGCAAAACCGCGGATAAAGGGGGACTGTCCCCAGGTGACAACTTGCTAGATGTCATTAATTAAAACCAAAGCTCCCTGCTTGCAAGCACCAGGTTCCACCTGCTGCCCCATCTTTGCAGCAGCAGTCCCAGCCCTTCCTTCCTGGTCATCCTTCTCTGCCATCAGCTTCTCGGCTCCTGCAGAATCAGGGGTCGGTGTGTGAGGGGTTGCATCCTTCAAGTGGATATGCCACCCCTACCCCTCCATTTATTCTCTGCAGAGGTTTCAACACAAAAATGCTTGGGGTGGGAGGTTGAAGAATGGGGGAGGGTTGGAGGCGTATGCAGGGATCTTGTAGCTGCTGAAGGCCAGAAGAATACAATTCCCGTGTGCTACTTAGAAAGAGCAGTAGAAGGCCACAGCCTCCTCCTCCTGGACTGCTGACCACGTGATAAGAGCAGCAGAAGATGGACAAGCATTCCTTCACCAGTTTTCCCTTGGATTTCAATGAACAGTCAGGACACACCTTCAATGTTTGACATCCCCATGCCCCGGACTGCCAGAGGGGACGTTGTAAAGGCAAGAGGAGGTCAGGGAGACGCAATTTGTTCTTAACCCTGAGGCTGGGGTGGCTTTATAAAACAGAAAGAAATGGACTGGGTACTCACCTAGGGTAAGTGCCAATAGTCTTTACTCCAAGGCCAATGGCCTTGGAGTTTATTTACATCAGCCAGCAAAGATAATACGGTATTTTCCCTCACTCACACAGAAATCCTTGTCCCATTCAGCATCCAATTCTTTGGAGGATAATTTTACTCTTAAGGATCCTTTCCCTGTGTTCATTTTCTCCAGGTGGGAACTTGCGAGGTATCATTCCTTCCTCGCAGCATTGTTTCCTGCAGCTGGAACTTACTCATCCAAAAAACACTCTTGCAGAAACATTCAGAATACTGTTTGACCAAATATCTGGGCACCCCCTGGGCCAGTCAAGTTGACACATAAAATGAGCCATCACGATGGAGTAAGAGGCAGCATCGAAAGAACATCAGCTCTGGAGCCCAGCAGTACAAGGTCAAGTTCCAGCTGTTCTTTACTGGTTGTGTGATTTGTAGGTTGCTCTGTTCCTCTGGGGCTGCCTCAGGTGCCTCTCCGGTGAGATGAGGATAAGAAGAGAGCCAGCATGTACTAAGCATGTGACACATAGCAGGCACACGAGCAGTAGTTGTTCTGGATGCAAAAACTACTTTTTTAAGGTTCAATTTGCCCTTTGCATTTAATATACATTAATAGTATTTAGGCAAAAGAGGCTGCTTGGCATAGAAAATATAGGAAGAAAAAGGGAAGCATTAATATCAAGAAAGAAAAGGAACGGACCAGAGGATCTGTTGTTGGCACATCCTTACTCTTAAATTAGAGTGGCAGGATCTGGGGGTTTGGGGGACATATCAGAGCTGCTGGACTGTGCGGCTTCTCTCCTTTAATGAAATTGCTCCTTTATTTTCCCAGGGGGTCGGTGGGCCCATATTTACCTTGGAACCTAATGGTAGGGTGGCAGTGCATGGACATGTTTCACATTATAAGCATTGAGTGTTGGACGATCACGAAACGTAATACATTTGGGACCTGATACCATCATCCACCATAAAAGCAAAATATTTTCCCGTCTAGAAATCAAGTTGGAAAACCTCTCTCACAGTTGGTTTAGGTTTTAAAAGCACAGTAATGGCTGCAAAGATGGCCTGCTCGTCCAGATAAGACTGGAGCCAACCTGACACCTCATTGCAGTATTGGTCCCTCTTCCAAAGCCCTGCTAAGCATGTGGGTGGTGTTAACGACGTCTTTCTGGCAGCTAGCGTGCATGAACCAAGAGATCAGCCTAATGGTTAGAGAAAACCTAGATGGCACAGCAAGAAATTCAGTGGCTGGGCTGGCCAGCTGAGACTGCTGGGGGCCAGCACGATGGCTCTCACAGAGTGTGAGATATTTGGGGTTTGGCAAACCCTAAGAAGCTGGCTGCCAAGCCCTGTTGCCTCCTTGTTCCCCTGGTGTATTTCAAAGGAAATTAAATCCACATGTTTCTGATTTGCTGACACTTAAAGCTCATCCAAAGGTAGTTTTGCAAGAGTGGTTTGGATCCGAGAAGCCTAGAGAAAGTTTAATTATTATTGTTATTTTTCATTTTGAAATGCAGACCTGTACGCTTGCATAATAAATGCCATGCCTGCAAAATCAGAGCCCAGTTTTGCCTGATGAAAAAGTTTCGTCCTGGGCCCACCAGAGACAGAGAATTGAAATCAACTACAGAAGACAGTGACTTTCACATCCAACCTGGAAATCCATCTTGAAAATGGCAGTGTTAATGGCTCCTTTTGATTCGGCGGCACCTGAGAACTATTAAAGCTAGAGCTCAAAAATCTATGCACCGTATACATTAAGTCTATCGATTTCATTATTTCCTCAGATTCTGGCCAAGGGGACGAAAGCCCAAATTCAAGATGGCGTCTACGTAGGTCCTGGGAACCTGGGTCCAAGGATGTGGAGCGTGGGACCTTAAGGGCAAGAGACCATCACAAAGGTGTTCTGAAGAATGTTCTGAAATGTTCTGCCATGTCCCTGAATGAAACCTAGACAAGCGGCAACCCAAATTCTGCTTCAGGGAAATAGAATTGTATACTTGGAAAACATTAGTGCTTCTGGATGTTACATGTGACCACTCCAAGTCCAGTCACATGAAAACTGTTGGCCAAAGAGACCAGGGACCAAAGGGCCCCTCTTCTGAGCAAGGGATTAACGTGTTCAGTTTCTCCCATCTCCCCTAGCTCTAGCCATTGCTATAGCTTTTCCTCCGATTCACATCAGAGGTGGCCTCCTCCACTGCTCTGAATTCTTCAGACAGAAGTGGTAGCTTTGTTCTCTCCCGCTGCTCGCACCACTTCCCCCAGCCCCGGCCTAGCAACTGCTTAATTGGCACTTTATGTGGTGGTACCCACCACTGGAATCCCCCAGCGCCTAGCTCAGGGTCGGGTACATGGTAAGTACGCTTTAAACCTTTGAAGAATGAGGCACTGAGGCTGAGATGAAGAACCGGAAACAAGTCAGCCCTCCGCCAGTGTCCCACTCAGCTCCTGCTGTTGGGTTTCTCTGGGCATGTGTACACCCCTTACTCCCTCTTGCCCTAGAGTCTTCACCCACTCCCAGCTCCTCCCACTCCCCATTTTTTCAATCCAGGTAACCCTTGCTTTTCAGATCAGCTTAGATGTCACTTTCTTGGGGAGCCTTTTGCTTTCCAGCCCAGTTTGGGGTATGAACTTCCCTCCGTCCTCTGCACACTTGATATCTATTCAAGTACAAGGTCCGCTGCACTGCCTCCCTTTCCATCAGCCTGCTGGCTCCTAGAGGCCAGGAACCACGTCTGTCTCCGTCACCCTGTCCCCAGCACCTGGCACTCAGAAACTGTATGGGTTCACTGACTGACTTCTCACTCTAGCCCGGAAGCCAGCCTTTGCCATCATGACAGCTCCTTTCTGGGAAATGTACAAACTAAGAGCAATGAGTGTTTTCAGACACTTTGACACCAGTACCCACTTGAATCAGTTTAAACCATACCACAAATGGATGGCTTAAAACACAGAAATGTGTTGTCTCACAGTTCTGGAGGGCGGCAGTCGGAGGGCGAGGTGTTGGCAGGGTGGGTTCCTTCCGAGGCTGTGAGGGAGGATTTGTTCCAGGCCTCTCCCTTGGATTCTGGTGGCTGCTGGCACTCTTTGGCACCCTTTGCTTGTACAAGCACCACCCTAATCTCTGCCTCCATCATCACACGACATTCTCCTTGTGTGCACATCGGTCTCTGTGTCCAAATATCCCCCGTTTATCAGCACACCAGTCATACTGGATTGGGGACCACCCTGATGACCTCATCTTAATGTGATCATCTGCAATGACTCTATGTCCAAATAAGGTCACTTTCACAGGTACTGGGGGTTAGGACTTCCACATATTTTGGGGGGCACAATTCAACCTATGATACCACTCACTCTTCCAGTAAAAAAAAAAAAAAGAGCTTAAAATTGACATTGAAATACAGTAACCATTTAATTTACAGTCCAAACTGGGACTTTTTTTGAGAATGAAAGGGGCACACTTAATACTTTTGCAGGGACAATAGATAAACTGTCCCAGGACTGTCCCAGGCCATCTGTCTGGGACGTGTATATGACCACCTCCTGGGGCCAGCTCACTGCCCAGCCTTCCCCCTGCAAGGATGCAGCGTGCCTTCACTTCAGATCCCTCTTTGTTTGTGTTCCCAGCGAGTCCAGTCTGTTTTATACACACACAGTCACAGCGAAACCAAAGGATTAGCTGTATTCCGGCTGTAGTTAATTCCCTGTTTCCCGTTACCGAATGCAAGCCCAATCTCAGCAATTAATTTGGTCAGATCAAATCAGGCCCTCTTACACCTGTTCCCCTATTTATTTAGGCTCTAATCTTCCCAGGGGACTTGGAGGCACTGGGGACGATTACCTAAGCCTTAGATTAGCAGGGCAGCGTCAGACACTCTGTCTTCGCCATAATGCACAAGCGATGTCCCTGACACAGCCCCAGCCCTCAGTCTAGAAATGTGCCTTGACAACTGTGATTCCCCCCAGCATGGCCGGGGAAACGATCCCTCTTTTTGTTACAAACTTCCTTTCATCTCCTCCGAAGGGAAGGAAACGTTCCCAGTGGTGCTTCTTTCTGAGGTAATTGTTGGACAGGAGTCAGCCAGTGAAAGCTGCCCATCTAATTAACAGAGTCTGTTATGACTTATCAGGATAATGAGATGGGGAACAAAGACATGCAGGTTTTAATTTTCTCCCCTTCCTGATATTTTGGCTTCTTTTCTTCCTTTTGGAAGATGACCCAACGTTAATGAGGAACGAGTCACTTATGGTTGGGGTACAAATAGAGAGATAAATGACATTGGTAATTAAGTCTCAAGCTCTCTTTGGTATACGGAGCCATTTGTCAGGCACTATTATTCAATCAATCCAGTCTGTTAGGGCTACCACATTTCTCCAAATCCAGCTGTGTGGCCACCAGTGGCAATAGTTTGTATGGTACACAAATAGAATAGCTAATAAAGGCATAGTGAACCCAAAGAGAAAGTATTTTAACCACCACAGGAAGCCTAGCCAGAAGCATTTGATTTGAAAACATGAAAAGTGATCATGACCAGCCACATAGCTCTTCCCATCACAGATTGAACAAATGCTCTGGGTTCCTCGGCTCATATACCTAGGAGGGAAAAGGGGGATATCGGATTGGTCTAGTTCACCTACTTCTGCCATATCAGGGGTCATTGTCAAGGTCTCTGGTCAGCTGCCCATCTGGAGCCCGAAAAGAGACAAGGTGACATGAAATGGGACCGACAAAAGGCCAAATCTAAGGGCAACAAATGGGAGGAAGGCTTCCAGAACAGCATCTCCCACACGGGATGGCCAGATTTTGTCCCCTTTCTTTCCTTTCTTGTGTCAGCGGGGAATCCTGACCTTCTCTCTGCCCATCCGTCTCTCACTGCTCACAATTCAAGTTAATTCTGTCTCCACTGATGCTGGTGTTAATAAAAAACAAACCGACATTCCCTTTAATTCCCTTCCTCTTTCCTTGCTCCTTTTCAACTCTTGCCAACGTGTCTCAGAATTCTTTACCTCCGTCCTAGTGAGAAATTTGCCTTCAGAAAAAGAGAGGGTAACAGTCCAGAACCACGTTTAAGAAAAACCTGACTACAGGAATTAGTGTCGTGACATCCTAAAGAGAAAGGCCAACCACTCTTTCATAGCCTTGACAAATCCGCCTTCCCTTCTTCACCCACCTCCAAATCAACGTGTCCTTCCACCACCATTATTAGTATAAATAAAATATTATCTCTGTATTTCCCTTATGGCTTTACCGTACTCTGTGATCTGCTCTTTTCACTGTGACGCAGCAATATTCCAGCTGGATTCAGGATTAAATATGCCCCATGTGCTGGCGTGGGAACCTATCTACCATTCCTAGGAAAACAGCTCGCATTCCAAATAGCTGACTTCCAAAATCCAGAACATAATCTGTTTGTAAGCTGGCTTCCTACACAATTCTAGCCCCTTTTCTCACCTCTTGGTTAGTCAAGTAATCCTTTGTCTCCTGAGCCCATTCTCTGGGCAGGAGTGTGAAGTTGACATTGGAGGCCACCAAAGCTCCAAAGCCAAGGTGAGAAGGAAAGGGCCCAGGGCAGTGGTTCTCAAACTTGAGCCAGGAGCAGAATCACCTGGAAAGCTTGTCTGAACAGATTGCTGAAGATCTGGGATGGGACCCAAGAAATGGCATTTGTAACCTCCTTTCCTGTGGGAATTTTCCTTCAGAAAAAGATGGTCTCATCCAGGGGTCATACTTTGAGAACCTCTGGCCTAGATGGTACAGGGACAGACAGGTACAGGGAGGTAACTAGATTTTCAGAATCCTGAGAGTCCAGCCAATCACCTGGCTGATGCAAAGGCCATCCTTCTGCAGATGAATCATGACAGAAGCAAAGAAGCCTTGCCTGGGTGTCCACCTTGACCTATAGGCAGAGACCATGCCCTAGAGTAACAGCAACAATTTCCTGGGCCTAAGCCAGCATTGCCTGCAGTTTTAGAATTCGATATAGAAATCGCACAGGAAGACTCCTGAGACTGTGAGATTTCTGAATGTTTGTGAAAATATCTGTTTTGTTCTCTGCTTCTTCTAGATGTCACACTTACTCTCAGATGTTCAACAGGTTTGCCAAGCCTTGGGGATCCTCTCCTACCATTCTTCATGGAAGACACTCACACACCTGTGAGAGCTGGATGGGCACCTGACAATTCTAACTCTCCATACTGTGCTTCCAATGGTCACCTGGCCCAGGATTTCCCAAGCTTCCCTTTGAACCCCGTTCACAGAGATGTACAATGCAACCAAATCCCTTAGCAATTTGCATTCATGTCTTCATTCTAGTGTATCATTTTAGTTTCTTAGCCTAGGTTCTTCACAGAAAGCAGAGCTTTTGGAAAGGAAGGTTGTTTTGGAGAGTGATCCCAGCAGACAGGAGTCAAGGGCAGGGGGGAGTGAAGCAGGGAAGAAGGGAAAGAACGTGGCCACATGGTCCATGTCATGTCCTATGAGGACCCTCTAAGAAGCTGTATAGAACGCACATTAGAATTTTCAGCATGAGGGAAGAAAAAGGGAAGCATGACCCCACAGACTCCCACTCCCTTTGGGAGTGTTTTCTCATGGGGTGTTGACAACTTCCAGTTGCACAGGCATAAACACCAGGATACTGTCTCAAAGAAGCTCAGGGTAGAAAGAGAGATAGATACATGGGGCAGCTGAAAGGAGGCACTGTCTGGTACACCTGTACAAAGCTGGTTGCCCCAGCAACGGCTGGCATCAAAAATCGACCAGAAGGTGAGAGACATGCACAGATGATTCCAATATGGTGTATTATGGGGGGAAAAGAAAAGAAAAGAAACAGAGTAAAAAATATTGTATATTTCACCCAATATATTATAAATCTCATTGTTAGTATAATCTTTAATATTCAATATATTTAAAAATTTAATCAAAGGTGAGGATTAACATAGAATTGCAGGAGTGTGTGTCTAAAACCCATAAACCTTACAATGTGCCCTATTTCTAGAAACTTCTACCGTGTCGGTGCCCAAAAGCCTTAGGGAAACAGTGACTAAATAACAAATTTCATGGTAACCATTTCAAGGCCATCAGATGCAGGGGGGGGGGGAAATCAATAAAAGTGTTGTTTTCTGTTGGCTGCTTGATGCTCACATTAAAATACAGGTTGAGATTAATTAGGAATTGAGGCACCAACATTGCTTTCATGACCTCATGTCTGAAATTCTTATAGTTTGTGCTTAAAAAATCAACTAGCTGCTGCTTATAGTCACTTCTGTACAATCATGGGTTCTTTATAAATGAAAACCAAAATTAGACATAATTGTCACTATCTTTTCTTTCTGTAACACTAAGTTTCCGAGGTCCAAGGGCATCTTTGGAGGGATAGATTTTAATGACAAAAAGACTATCTTCTTTCATGTCTTATATTTATTTATATTTTCTATCTTTTATAAGATAAAGTGAAGATTATGATCAGGCAATTTATTATTAACATGAATTTCGGCATCTGTGTTGCTAATGGTTCTAGTCTTCAACAAATGATCCGTTCAGGATATGGACCAAAGAACATACGGCTCAGAATAAAGGCCATTTGAAGCTGTACAACGGGTTACAGGCATTGGGATTTCAGCTCACAGTTAAATTGACTAAGGTCAACCCATGAGCATGCTCAGTTGAGCAGCCCACCCTGCCGCGCATGCGGACAGGATACGCTGTCTGGGGCTCGCGAATCATTCTGAGATGAAAGATGGAAGTATTTTAAATACGCTCTAAAATTTTTCTATCATTGAAATTTCAAAAAATATGCAAAAATACAGAAAAATAGAATGAGCCCTCAAATACCTCACCCAGCTCAACTGTGATGGTCACTCTTAAATCCGTTTTAATTTTTTTCTCTTTTTAAAATTTAAACAGGCATCACTTTTGCTCCTAAAAACAGGAAACCCTGGAAGATTTTCATGACCCCCTGAGGGTTTCTGACCTGCTGGTTCTTTGGTTCACTGACCTCGTTCAATCCTCTCTTTATACAAGGGAATGCTATGCTTCTCCCATTCTCTCTGGCTATCTCTCATGCTTGCAGCAAATTAAGTGGACTCTGTCTATGATTTCAGCAATGGTGACATATAATCCCAGTGTTAAAGGATGGAATTTTCCAATGCAAGAAGCAGCAGACAACGAACAGAGGAAACGTTGCTAGAGCACAGGCTCCTCAACACAGTATCTCCAAGTGTGCTACAAAGCAGCCCAGCGTTTGGATGGAAAAAAAAAATCTGACAATGGAGTGATTGTTCTCCCTCCACAAGCAATCCTACTATTTCTAACCCCTCAATGGGCTCTGCTGGCAACAGGCAGGCATCGCTTAGGTCTTCCTCAAGAGGCTGGCAACCCCAAAGGCAAAGGGGAAAGGACCTGTTGTTTTTCGGGAGACCAAGATCCCACAACCGGATTGCAGCCACTACGACCTTTTCTCAGAAACAAACAGAAGGATGAGCAGGGCAGCTACTCACCTTGTCTCATTTGTTCACGGAGAACCCAAAGCCAGCAACATGGATCAGCTTTCTTGCCTTTTGTCCAACTCCTTGCCTGCTACTCTAGAAAAACAACCAAGGTCTGCCAAGAATCGGCAATCTCCTAAATCTCAAAATAATGACTAGTCCATCCAGTGTTTCCATCCAAGGAATTGTTGGTTCCTATACAAGAAAACCCTTTGGGATGAGAATCAGGAGTCCAAGAAAGGCATGTGGTTATTTTTGCCACACTTTGGAAAGAAAGGGAAGTCTATTTTTGACATCAGCTATTCAGCTTTCAAACAACATCAGCCCAGAAAGCATACCTAATTTAAATGTTGATTCCAAATTTTACTTAATTTTAAGGCTTTTGGGGTCTCCTTCTATTCTACTGGTCTAAGCACACACACACACTCACACTCACGCTCACACTCACACTCATATTCTATTTCCTTGGCATATATGAGCTAAAGTTTTGGCATAGCTTAAGGAATTCATGGCCCTATTTCCATTTGACAACTCCATAGTTTTTAAAATAATAAACAGGAGTGATCAAGTGAAGAATTTGATGGCTTCATTCAGATTACAATGCTTCTAAGACTGGCCATGGCGTTCAGAACAATTAGTCATTAAAGAAGGAACTATGGGCTGATGAGATATGAGGGGGAAATGAAATGCTAAGGGGCACAGGGAAAGGAAAGGAATTACACGGTAGTCTTGGAATATTACAGTGGTTTGTGAGCCATTACCCATCAACCCTGAGAAGGCCAAAATCAAACATGAAATTCACTGCAGGCTCGTGAAAACTAATAAAGATTGTAATGTCACTGACAACTTAATCACCACATTTGCATAAAGACTGGAAAATGATTTCTCCACGTGGGGGCCCCTTGCTTGAAGGGAAAGCATTCTATTGTCTCAGATAAAAAATATATACATATTTCTAATAATCATGAAAGCATTTGCAATCCAGAGTTCAGCTTGTCTTTTAGTTAAAAAACAAAACCACATCATTTTACTAAAATGATTCCCAACATGAAAGAATGGAGTTGTTTTTGCCCTTAATTCACTTCAAAGACAAAGAAAATTGTCCTTCTTCAGAGCCTTTGGTACATATTGTTTATCCAAAGTAAAATAAATTACAAAAAGAAAGCAGCTTTCCCCTGCCCTCCTCACTTCTGCCTTATCAGCCACCCACCTTCTCTGAACCCCTGGAGACTTTGGTGGACACGCTCTTATGTCACCACTTCGTCTTCCTCTAGCAGTTCATGAGCAAGTCTTCTAACCCCTGGAGCCACCTTGACCTTGATCAGTGTTGTTGAACGACTGAATGCACTCAGTATAAGATTTTAGTACTACCTATCAAATTAACCTCTTTTATGAAAATAGGAAAGATGGAAGGGGAAGAAAATAAAAGTCATAGTTATCGGTTTAGTATCAAACTTCATTAGACGCGGAAATAGTAATACAAATACTAAACTAAAAGGAAACTGAGTTAGAAGCCCTGTAGGGTGACCACCTGTGCTAGTGATGGCCTGTTTTAGGACAGAAACCCCCCACATCCCAGGAAACCCCTCAGTCCCGGGAAAGCCTTGAGACAGTTGTTGATCACTCTACAGGTTACCAGTGACTCTCGAGACCAAAATCCAAATGTCAACTTAGTTGGACATTGGCTAGGTTTAAGAGGGCTCATCACAAACGCAGGATACACCTTGTCCCTGCCCATCTAAGCCCCCTGTCTATTTCCTTCATTACACTTAAAATAATGTGATTATTCTCATTGCTATTCACTTACTGTCTGATCTCACTATGCAGTGAGAGCTCCATAGGGTCAAGGGAGTCACTTTGCTTGCTGCACAATTCTGAGAAAGGATGTGTGTATTTCATTGTGTCCCCACGACAGGATGGAAGCAGGAGATGCTCAGGAACAGGTACCACAGCAGGAGACAAAACTTGGTCAGTGGCCCAACCACAGAAGTATAGTTAGGAAAGTCATTAGAACGAGTCCAGTTCATAATCATCAATAGCGATCATATATTGTGTTAAACAAAATGTGTCCGTTTTTCTTAGCGTCTCTCAAAGCATGGTTACATGCTCCAAGTCATTTCATAGTTTGCTCACTCATTTATTCTTATATTCGCCAAATAATTGAGTGCCTACTATATGCCAGTCCACTCTCCTAGGCTCAGGGCATAAAAGGATAAACAGGAAGACACAATTTCTACACAGTACATAGCATAGGATAGGTTTTTAACCTGGGGCCCAGAGACTTTCTCCCGAAGTGGTTCATGAACTTGGGTGGGAAAAAAATTACAAGTGTCTTCACTAACCTGTCACCCCTGGAAATCACTGATTTGTCGCTATCACTATAGTTTTATCTTTTCTATATAAACAGAATCATACAGTAGATAGAACTTTTGAGACTGGCTTTTTTCACTCAGCTTAATACCTTCAAGATTCATCCAAGTTATTGTGTGTGTTGATAGTTCATTCCTTTTTATTGCTAAATTGAGCAGTATGGCGTAGGGATATACTACAGTTTATTTACCCATTCACCCACTGAAGAACGTTTACACTGTTTCCAGTTATTGACGATTATGAAAAGAGCTGCTATAAACATTCAAGGACAGGTTTTTTTGTGAGCGTAAGTTTGCCACCCAGTTGGGTAAATACCTAGGAGTGGAATTGCTGGATCCTACGCTACGTGTGTGTTCATCTTTATAAGAAACTGCCATGTGGTTTCCCAGGGTGGCAATGTACGAGAGTTCCATTTGCTTTGTCATGGGAGCTTGTTTTTGTTGGTTTTTTTTTTTTCATCATTCTATTTCGCCATTCTAGATATGTAGTTATATCTCATCAGGGTTTAATTTGCATTTCTCTAATGGTCAATGATGTGAATATTTCTTCATGTGTTTATTTATTACTGGATATTTGCCATTATTTCATTGAGGATTTTTGAATCTGTTCAAGAGGGATATTGTTCTAGAGTTTTATTGTACCATCCTTGTTGGGTTTTGATAGTAGGATAATGCTGGCTGCATAAAATGAATCGGGAAGTGTTGCCTCATAGAAAAGTCTGTGTAGTAGTCATTGTATTTCTTCTGTAAATATTTGGTAGAATTTGCTAGCGAAACCATCTGGGTCTGGAGATTTCTTTTACAAAGGTTTCTAACTTCAAATTTAATTTTTAAAATAGTTATAGGGCTACTCACCTAATCTGTATTTCATCTTGAGTGAGTTTGGTTAGTTTGTGGGTTTTTTTGCAGAATTTGTCCATTGTATCTAAATTGCTGAGTTTATGAGCAGAGTCTGTAGTGATAACCCCTCTTCATTCCTGGCATTGGTAAGTTGTGTTCTATTTCTCTGTGAGTTTCACTAGGGATTTATCAATTTTATTGAACTTCTCAAAGAACCAAGTGTTGGTTTCATTGATGTTGCTCTATTATCTTTGAAATTGTTTTCAATTTCGCTGATTTATGCTTTTATTATTCCCTTTCTTTTGCTTGTTTTGGGTTTATTTTGCTCTTCTTTTTCTAATTTCTTAAGGTAGCAGCTTAGACTGTTGATTTGATACCTTTTTCTCTAATATAAGCATTTTAATTGTATAAATTTCCCTCCAAGTACTACTCTACCTGCAGTCTACAATTTTTAAAAATATTTATTAAGTTTATTGGGGTGACATTGGTTAGTAAAATTATAGATGTTTCTTTTTTTTTAAATTAAAGTTTATTGGGGTGACAATTGTTAGTAAAGTTACATAGATTTCAGGTGTACAATTCTGTAATAATACATGTATGATGAAATTATTGATGCTTCAAGTGTGCATTTCTATAATACATCATCTATATATTGTGTTGTGTGTTCACTACCCAGAGTCAGTTCTCCTTCTATCACCATATATTTGATCCCCTTTACCCTCATCTACCACCACCCCCTTACCCTCTGGTAACCACTAAACTATCTTCTGTGTCTATGAGTTTTTGTTTGTCTTGATGGTTTGTTGCTTTCAGTTTTATAGGCCACATATGACTCAATTCATATGGTTCTTGACTTTTTCTGCCTGACTTATTTCACTTAGCATGATAATCTCAGGATCCATCCATGTTATCGCAAGTGGCAGTGTTTCATTTCTTCTTATGGCTGAGTAATATTCCATTGTATGTATGTAGTACCACATCTTCTTTATTCAATCATCTATCGAAGGACACTTTGGTTGTTTCCATGTCTTGGGCACCATGAATAATACTGCAGTGAACATATGGGTACATATATCTTTACAAATAAATGTTTTCATATATTTTTGGGTAGATACCCAGAAGAGGGATTTCTGGGACATATGGTAATTCTATTCTTAATTTTTTGAGAAACCTCTATACTACTTTTCATAGTGGCTGTACCAATTTACATTTTCACCAGCAGTATATAAAAAGGTTCCTTTTTTTCCACAACCTCTCCAACACTTGTTATTACTTGTCTTGTTGATAATAGCCATTCTAACAGGTGTGAGGTGGTATCTCATTGTGATTTTAATTTGCATTTCCCTAATAGCTAGTGAAGTTGAGAATTTTTTCATGCATCTGTTGGCTGTTTGTATGTCTTCTTGGGAGAAGTGTCTGTTCAAGTTTTCCGCCCACTTTTAATTGGATTGTTTGTTTTCTTGTTGAATTGTACAAGTTCTTTATACATTTTGGATATTTGCCCCTTATTAGCAGTGTTGTTTGCAAATACCTTCTCCCATTCGATTGGTTGCTTCTTTGTTTTATTGATGGTTTTTTTTGCTGTGCAGAAGCCTTTTAGTTTGGTAAAATCCCATTCATTTATTCTTGCTTTTACTTCTGTTGCCTTTGAGATCAAATTCATAAGATCCTCTCTGAACCCAAGGCCCATAAGTTTAATACCTATGTTTTCTTCTATATGATTTATTGTTTCAGGTCTTACGTTTAGGTCTTTGATCCATTTTGAGTTCATTTTGGTATATGGTGACAGATAGCAGTCTAGTTTCACTCTTTTGATATATTATATTTTGATATTCATTCAGTTCAAAATATTTCTAATTTCCCTGAGACTTCCTCTTTGACTCATGGATTATTTAGAATTGTGTCGTTTAATTTCTAAGGTTTTGGAATTTTTCCAATCGTCCTATTATTGATTTCTAGTCTAATTCCATTATAGAGAGAGAACATACTTTGTATGACTTCATCTCTTTAAATCTGTTAAAAATCTGTCTTATGACCCAGGATCTGGTTTAACTGCATCATGGAAATTTTGATGATTATGTTACAAGACTAAATTTTATCTAATTCCTATGGAAAATGTTGTGGTGGTTGTTTTTAACAGAGAATCTACCAGGCTGAGTTCCGGTCAATGGTTTCAAGCAGTTTTCTATGGGTTGTGGTTCCAATACAAGTTCTGTTTTCCAACATTTCAGATCTGCCCCTATGTGTACTATCCAGTGGCCAATCTGAAACCCCGGACAATGGTCTACTTTGTAATTCAGTTCTGAAAGTCTATGGTATGCTATTTAGGGTCAGGTCTAATCTTGTGTATCTCGAGGATGAGCCCAGAAGTTCATAAACAACTTTATGGAGTTGCTTCCCCTAGCTCTTCCCTCTCTCTGGTATTTTCCAGTTCTCAGGGGCTCAGCTTTTTGGTCCTCTGGGCAGAAAGCTGGGGCTTTACTCAGTCTGTTCTTCTATGAACTTCCCATAACTGCATCTGTGTCCAGCGAAAAGTGGTGAGAGGACAGGGAGAGAAAAAGCTTTGGGAGTTTGCCCCACACTCTTGAGACCACAGCTGCTCTAATCAGACGGAAGATTCTCCTCTCTCAGTTTTAGGCTCCTATGAGTTCTCATGGCCCTGACACCACAGGACGGCTTTGGGGCCCGAAGCATGAGAAAATGGAGACGAGAAAAAAGAAACAGAACGAAACAGGGGATTTCTCTACTCCTTCTAAGTATTAGGAAACCTCCCTCCTGCTCTCTATAGGGCTTCTCCCGGGGCTGTCAGTATGGGCAGCAGTGTTCCCTTCCGGGTTTCAGGCTGTGCTGAATCCAGGCTGGTTGTTCTGCAGGGGGGAAGAAGAGTAACTCACCACCAGTTCAGGAGTCCTCAAGCTTCTGTCATCTTCTCCAGGCTGCCAGCCACCATTTTCTTTTGGGAGTCTTCAAGTAACTCTTGCACACATTCTGTCCCAGTTTTATAACAATATTCACTGGAAGACAGAGTTGAATGTGCTTAGTCCATCTTGGCCTGAACCAGAACCCAATGTGTTTTATTTTATGCATTTAAAAACATGATTCTAAAATAAGATCCACAGGCTTCATCAGCTTCTGGAGAGGTCCACGGCATCGAAAGGACCCTTAGACAAAAGGGAGGTACAGACGTATCATTAGTCACTTGCAGGTCAGCATCATACATGCGAAGGAGGAGAAGCTAGGATCTTCGGAAGCCCTTGGAGAGCACCTAGGCTAACCTGGAATCAGGGAAGGCTTCCCAGGGACCAGGAGAGGAACAGCGTCTCAGCAGATGGAAAGTCATGTTCATGGACCAGAAAAGAACTAGAGCATGGAAAGTGTGGGTCACAGCAAGTAGTTCAGAATGGCCAGGATGTGAACTTCTCTTGGCCCTTGAGACCATGCACAGAAGAGAATCACATGGTTTTATTAAATAGTATTTGTGGACTATCAAATTCAATGACATTCTAGGTCCACCGGAAGCTGTCATATTGATGATATCCATCATAGAATCCAATTCCAGATCTCCTTCTCCATTCTATACATAGACTCTGTTATGTAGGCATTTAACACTCGCATAAGGAACCCATTCATTTTGTATGCTTGGCAACAAACTCTGTTGTGGATACATATACCATTGCACAGCTATCTTAAATTGCTATTTCAGAGATCAAAAATTCAATGAGCAGGCTGAAAGAAAATACAAAAATGAAGGATGCAAAAGAATAAAATAGCCAAAGGAAAAAAATTTTAATTCCATCTTTTCATTATTATGAACTAGAAGAATAGCCACAAAGAATTGACATAATCAGTATAATATATTTCTTTGTGCTTTTTTGAAAAATTCAAATTTGTCAGAGCTTGGGGCAGAACATGGAAATAAATATGATGAAACAGAGAAAGTGTGCTAAGAAATACAAAAAGAACTAAATTCCCAAGGCAGGTAAAGCCCGCATGCAGTAACAGATTCAAATCCCTGTGGACAAACATAAGCCTGTTGTGAAAAACCTAGTGGCTTTGCCACAGAAACTATGGGCTGGATCTGACCTCAGGCATAGAACTCATTTCCTTATCATGCAATAGAAGGATATTTGAGGGTGGGGAGAGGGGAGAAAAAAGGAAAGAAAGAAAGAAAAGGATTATGCATTCACACCACTACAGAGATTTCTGCACAAAATACGACTGGTTAAGAATAAAATAGACAATAAAGAGAGAGTCCATTTATGTTAAGAAAACATTTGGTAGCATTCCATGTAACACAACTTGCTTGAAAATCAAAATGGGGAAAGAAAACAAACTGGGAGACTTTCATTCAGGCTTTCATTCAGGCAACTAACCTTTATGAGCATCTACTATAAACCAGGCCAGCACTAAGCTCTCGAGTGTGTTATGCATTGAATTGTGTCCCTCAAATTCATATGTTGAAGCTCTAAACTTCAGCACCTCAGAATGTGACTGTATTTGCAGACAGAGCCTTTAAAGTGGTGAGTAAGGTTAAATGAGGTCATTAGGGTGGGCCCTGATCCAATCTGACTGGTGTCCTTAAAAGAAGAGGAAATTTAGATACACAGAGACACCAGCAGTCTGCGCACACAGAGGGAAGGCCATGTGGGGAGATAGTGAGAAGTCAGCCATCTGCAAGCCAAGGAGAGAGGCCTCAGAAGAAATCAAACCTGTTGACACTTTGGCCTTGGACTTCCAGCCTCCAGAACTGTGAGAAATGAATTTCTGTTGTTTAAGCTGCCCCCTCTGGTACTCTGTCATAGCAGCCTGGGCTGACTAATACAGGTGGGAAGATGAATGGCGCTCACAGGCTCAGGAAGAAGCCAACCCAGGGACACGTGGTAACAACACCCAGAATGTGTGGCAGAGTGATGAACAAGTGTGCGGACCTGTAAACAGAGCAAAAGGGAAAAAAACGAAGTGATTCCGGGAAATAACCAAGAGGGTCAAAGGATAAACTCAACTTCAAATCTGTCAATATGGCTAGTTTCTCTAGAATTTGGTTTTATTCTGGGATCAGTTAGACTGAAAATGCCATCTGCGGTCAGCCTCGGAGTCAGAAGCTGCCCTCTTTGGGAGGTAGTCTCCCATCAAGGGGTTTGGGATCTTGTTGCCTCCAGGTGTAAACCATCCCCAAGCAATTAGCATAAAAACGCAATGTACTAACAGTTCATATCCATCCTTCAAGCCTGGACTTTCTCATGATGGTACCAGTAATGAGCTGATCTGCATGGTCAACGATCTGACTGATACCAGAGCACCGAGCAAAAATTCAATAACATGAACATAAAGAATGAAAATATGAGAGCTAGGGAGTACAGACTCAAGAATGGTGCATACTAGGAGGATATTGGCTATTGAATATTAAATATTAGAGTTCCAGCAAAAAACTAGATGGAGGAACAAACCTGAAAAACAAATAGATGAAAATGTTCCTTAACTGAATAAAGACCAATTTTTGGATCAGAATGCAAATGCTAAGTACCAAGAAAGGTGAATAATAATAATAATTTAGCAAGCAAAAAATAGTCATACCTGGATATAATCTGGTGAAATTCCCAATACTCCAGGTACCAGAGAATGAGAACATGAGCCATGAATCCTTACATAGTCCCTAGTTTCTAACTAGATAGGGTGAAACTTATCAAAATAAAAGAAACGATGAATCCACAGTCATCCTAGGATACTTCAACACTCTCTTTGAAACGGACAGGTCAATTTGTCGAACACATAGTGAAGATCTGGAGAAACCGAGTAACAAATAAACTGAATGACATAGATCTGTGTGGATATTTAGACTAAACTTAGAAAACAAATTGTCTTCAAACACTCAGAAACGATTTTACAAAATTGACCATGATTAGTGTTGTAGCTCAGGCTACTATGACAGAATGCCATGCACTGGGAGACTCTCCAACAAACATTTATTTCTCACATATCTGGAGGCTGGGAGTCCAAGGTCAGGGTAACAGAATAGTCGGGTTCCTGGTGAGGGCCCTCTTCCTGGTTTACAGATAGCCATCTTCTCATTTTATCCTCATCTGGTGGAGAGAGAAAGACAGAAAGCAAGCTCTCGTGTCCCTTAAAAGGGCACTAATCCCCCTGGTGAGGGCTCCTCATGACCTAATCACCTCCCAGAGGCCTCACCTCCTAGTACTGTCACCTTGGGAGTTAGGATTTCATCACATGAATTTGGGGCGCGGGGGACGCAAACATTCAATCCATAACAATTAGACCACAAAGAAAATAGTAAAAATACAGACGTTCTGGTCAAAGCAGAAGGCTGAAAGGACGAAGAAGGATGTCTTGCCCCAAATCAATGAAAATATTGAGTACAATACAACAACAGAATTTTGTTATGTAGCTGAGCTCAAAACCAAACAGAATGCCCGGAAAAAAAGGGGGATGACACAAAGCAGTGAGCAGTAGCTAACGTATCAAAAACAGCCCCCAGCCTCAGAGTCAAACATCTGGCCTGGGATTTGGGGTCCACACTGGAAGAGTTGCTAGGCTGCTGGGCCAGGGGAGGCTGGGAGCTGGAAGGAGCCCCTGGCATGAAACCAGGAGTTACCAAGAGCAACTTGTCTCCTGAAAGCAAACTAGAAGAACTCAATCTATGGGCCCAGAGCCTCAGACCCAGACCAAGCCAAGGATGGGGAAAGAATTACCCATGAGTGATTGGCATGAGTGAATGAATGAATAGAATCCAAGGTTTCCTCCTGTCGATGACTCCAGAACTGCCCCCTATGTTCATTACTGGGTTGCAGGTGCAAAACTACTTCCTGGTGCCTGAATCTTTTACCTAATTACCAACTAGAACAGCATCTGTAAGAACTACAGACAGCTGCCCGAGTCTGTGTGCCTGCTTTCTCTCTGAAGCAATATTTGTTGAAAAACATGAGACTACACTGCAGCTGGGTCTTTTCCCCGTCACCCCCACTGTGCTCTGCCAGCCTGAGGTCAAGTGCATCCTGAGGGAGATGGCATGTTTGTGAAAATGCCACCGTGGTGCCACTCCATGGCAGGCATCGTGTATTTCAGAAATTGTAAGAAGTCAGCCTATAGCATAGTGAAAAATGCCAGGCTTAGGAGACCGGGGCACTGCAGAAGGCATCACGCTTCTTCAAACCTCAGTTTCCTCATGTGACAATGGGAATAACAACCATTTTTGAAGGTTACCATGAGAATCAAGTGAGATATGTAGACTAGTAACAATAATAAACAAGTGAATATCATGATGATGATGATATGCTTAGATATAAATGGGTTCCTTGATTTGATGTTAAAAAATTGCCCCTATGATGTATTTTTATCTTTGGTTTCAATATCTTGCTAGAATGCCTGACAAGACTTGGCATTTATAGACAGAAGTTCAGTGCCTTGGAATAAAGAGTGTGATCACCAGGTATGCCTGCCAAATGGAAGAAATGTCTCTGGTAGCTTTTAACGCTATGGCCATGTGGCTACATGAGTGGAAGATTCCATGAGCTGAAAATGTGTAGACACACTCCACCCAGCCTGGATCTGCAAACCTGTACCAACTAAACTTAGAAAACAAATTCTCTTCAAACACTCATAAACGATTTTACAAAACTGACCGTGATTAGTGTCTTACTTCAGGCTGCTATAATAGAATGCCATATACTGGGAGGCTCAGCCAACAAACATTTATTTCTCACACATCTGGACTGGGTGCCATTTGTGACGCCCTATAGGGCCAGTAAGTCTGTGCGCAGAAGTGCACAAGACATGACACCTGAAGGCCCATGCGCCCCCCCCCCCAAGATCCCTGCCACAGGCAGAGGTCCCAACTTGCCTCAGTCTCCACATAATCTGTCCTCTGTAGAAAAGCTAAATTCAGAAGTCTGGACAGCAAGCTGAGGGTGCCACCACACCCTCTGTCATCTACCACAATGAAATTATGACCCCCTCCTCTTTTTTTATAACTGTTTTATTGAGACATAATTCACATATCATGAATATGCCCATTTAAACTGTAGAATTCAATGGCTTTCAGTATATTCAACAGGGTTGTGCAACCATCACCACAATCCATTTTAGAACATTTTCATCACACCAAGAAACCCATCCTCACTAGCTGCCATCCTCATTTCCCCCCAGGTCCCTCGCTAATTTACGTTCTGTTGCTATGCATTTGCCTCTTCTGGAATTTCATATAAATGGAATCCAACAATATGTGACCTTTTGTGACTCGTTTCCTTCACTGTTTTCAAGGTTTACCCTTGTCATATGAGCACATGTCAGTACTACATTTTTCTTTACTGCCAAATAATATTCCACTGTAGGAATATATCCGCATGTTATTTCTCCATTCATCAGTCGGTGAACATTTCGGTTGTTTCTACATTTGGCTCTTATGAATAACACTGCTACAAACATTTACATACAAGATTTTTTTGTGTGTGGACACACGCTTTTCAGTTCTTGGGGGTACCCAGGAAGGTCTTTTATTTCTTGGTTCTCCCCAGGAGAGGGATTGTTGGGTTGGACGGTAACTCTGTGTCTAACTTCTTGAGGAATGACAGACTGTTTCCCAATGTAGCTGGTAGGAAGCATCCCACATTGGTAGGATGCTTTTAAAAGCAACTGAATTACAAAAAAAAAAAAAGGCTTTTCAGCATCCCCACCTCTTTCCTGGAGAGCATCAGAAGTTGGTAAAGATCCGCTTCCCTTTTATTTGTACAAAGTGAAGCAGAAGCAATAGGCTTTCATCGAAGTCCTCCTCCTAAATTGTGGAGATTTCAGGCCCAGCAAGCGCCCTCCCCTGTGAATCCATTTTCTCTCCTAGAAATGAAGACAGAGGCAGAAGCATCTCCTTAAAGTACCCACTTAGGCTCTGAACAACAGGGTTGCCAGTTCGAGTCCCACATGGGCCAGTGAGCTGCGCCCTCCACTAGACTGAAGACAAAGAACCGCCGCTGAGCTGCTGGAGGGGTGGCCGGATGGCTGAGTTGGTTAGAGCACGAGCTCTCAACAACAAGGTTGCCGGTTCAATTCCCACATGGGATGGTGGGCTGCACCCCCTGGAACTAAGATTGAAAACGGCGACTGGACGTGGAGCTGAGCTGCGCCCTCCACAATTAGATTGAAGGACAATGACTTGGAGCTGATGGGCTCTGGAGAAACACACTGTTCCCCAATAAAATTTAAAAAAAGAAAATATGCAGTCTGCAGGATCCAGGCCCATCATTAAAAAAAAAAGTGAAACAAGTACCCACTTAGTCCAACATGGTAGAAAGCAGGTACAGGAAAAAAATGCTAAGAAATGTGGATTCAAAGCTAAGAATTTAGAACATGGAACAAAGCTCCACGTGAAATACAACCAGATCTTTACAAGACTGCTCGAGCAATTCAGGAACCTCCTTGGCTCCAAGGAGAGAGGTTTCCCTCATCCTTCTCTCAGGCCTAAGAAAGCAAAGAGCAGGTGATGAGAAGTAACCTGGGGAGCCAGTCAAGGTGGCTGCAACCAAAGGCTCTGCTGCAATGCCTGGAGTTAAGTCAAGTTTTCAGCTGGTCTGACTAGCCAGGCAGACAAGCAAAATGAAGAGCATGTTCAAACCTCTCTTCAGAAGTCAGGCCGTCATGCTCTGCGGCTTATTGTAGCCTTGGAGAGAATCATCAACAATGCCAGAAATGGATTTGGGGTGCGATACATGGGCGTGACCATACTTTGAATCTTATGTGCATCTATGCTGAATTGGAAGGGTTCATACAGAGCGTTCTTTTGGGTATAAAAGTAATTCTGCTGGTCACAGGCAAAAACTCATCACGGTACAGAATGACAAGTAGGATGGTTTTCCCACAGTCAACAACAGGAAACACACACACACGTACACACGAGTATTTTAGGTGTTGCTTTCCCCATGCAATTCAAACTGCAAGGTGGTAGAGTGAAAAAGGTAAATAGGCAACAATGGAAAAAAAATAACAATTCCACTATAAATAAGCTTTATTACCCCATCTGAGAAAGAAAACAGGGATCTGGATAGTATGTGTCTCTTCCCTTTCAAACCCAAACCGTAATCAAAAGCAAAAGGCTCAAAAACGCAACAGAGATAGAACTGGCATTTGTAGCTGTGATGGAGAGACCTGTGGAATGAAAAAGCTCCACACAATGAGAGCGTAGAAGTGTGGTGCTTTGTTTCATTCAGGAGATGTCTACGAGGGGCTCAGACCCCTTGAGAGGGGGCCCCAATCACTCGGCAGTTGGGATCGGCAGCCAGGGGTCTGCAAGGTGATGAGGCAGCTGCGCTTGGACAGGGGTCAGATAAGCAGCCCCAGGGCGGGAGGGAGGGAAGGAAGGGAGCTTAATACTCTGCAGACTGCCATCCGCGAGGGACACAGCCCTGCAGGTCCAAAGGCTTCAGGCGCTGTGGTGGCTGGCTATCGAGGGCTTGGAAATGTGGCTCAGTGCCTTTTCCGTGTTCCCCATCTCTGGACCCTTGTGAGATGGAAGAGCCTATTTTCTGAGAAAGGCCTAGAATGAGATGTTAACACCATATAGTTGGCGTCTGCGGTTTACCTGTGTCTCTGTGCCTTGGGGCAGGACAGGCTGTGACATCACTCAGATACTGCCCATTGTGTCACCCAAATAATTTTTATGATAGTCTGGCCTGTCATGGACAACTTCCTCCATTTGTGCTTCTCATCTCGGGGCTCTTTGGGCATGATGGCTCCTCTGGGCGCTAGTTCTCCTACACCCTCGATCTCCCTATAGCTCTGTGGATCCCCACCCCCACTCCATTTTAAAGGAGTCTTCGTCATGCTCGCCCTCTTGAGTCCCCCCACCTCTGGGCATGGCTGAGGCCTGGTTCTCCCTCATGCACCTACTTCCCTCAGGCATCCCAGGGCAGGGCTCCTCTTGCCACCGCCAGGGTCTGTCACCATCAGGAAGGAATTCAACACCCCCACAGCTGGCTCCTTTGCCTCCCGGACACTCTCTTCCTGAAATCCTCTGCTCCAGTAAATTTCAGCCTCACCACAGCCACCGTCTCCCACAGTCTGCCAGGACCTTGACTTCTCCTGAATCCCTCTGCGATTCTCTAGTTTGACATTGGCATGCATCAGGGATCTCATTTCAGGATTCCTTCCTTTCCATTCTGGTGACACTGTCTTCACGCACAGCCAGTGCCGCTGACTTTGCTTAGCTAGCTATTAAGGTTGGAAAAAATCCAATTACATCTTGCTCACCAAAGGGTTGACTGATCATGGATTACATGAGAACGGACGAATCCTCCTCCTTCAAAGAACGACCATGTAAACTCCTATGATCTGAAAGCTATTGTCCTACTCTTACCTGTCCTCCTTCCTGTCAAAGTATTCATTCAGCAAGTTAAACCCATGACTCGCATACAAACAGAAAATGAACATGTACCCAAAATTTATTTAACTCATTAATGAGCAAACCAGTAGGACAGGAAAGATGGTTCAAAGAGCATTTGTGGAATTTACTAGTATTTAAAAACAAAACAGAATATGAGAATGACTTCTGGATCATTTGTTAGATACAAAACTGGTTAATGCCCCACCTGGGAATAAAACCTCAACTGCTGTGGTTATCTTTTCTAAGGGTATGAAACCAACAAGTTAACATGTAACTTTACTGTATCTGGACTTATTAAGTAATAAATAGTAAATTCAAACACAGCTATATTCTCCTCAAGCACTAAATAATGCTTGGGTGAGC
The DNA here is from genome assembly GCF_057876585.1 of Rhinolophus sinicus. NCBI lineage: Eukaryota > Metazoa > Chordata > Mammalia > Chiroptera > Rhinolophidae > Rhinolophus > Rhinolophus sinicus. The sequence goes on from NC_142517.1 coordinate 9,336,928, forward strand.
CTGTCGAAAATGCCCCAGTGTGACATTGAAAGGACATGTCCCTTGACTTATTTCTAAGTTTTGGATAATTTTTCTTAACAATCCCTAAAGAGAGAGATTGTAAACTAGTTATCTGAAAATCTCCACACTCATTCCTTCCTGAATTTAAGAAAAGAAAAAAAAGAAAACCATAAGTGCATCACTCACACTCCATTAGGCTCTTGATGACCGAAGAATGACTGTCACCTGGCATGACTCAGCAGTAGGAATGGTCCTTTGGCAGCCCTCCCATCACACAGATGGCCACCAGCCCTCCCAAGACCAGTCCTGGCCAAGAATGCAGACACTTCGAGTTCCGGGAGGTCATTCAGGACTGGATTAGGTGGGTTTACACCTTCATCAAGACATCATAAGATAGGAATGTCAAGGAACCTTCTGGAAAGTCTCCCTGGATTTCCTCCGACAGATGGTGTTTCCTGTATTCAGTCCTCTCAGGACTGCGGAGCCCACTGTCAGCCCTGCCAGGCTCCCATCAGGCTCCCAGGCAAGGCCTCTTCTTCAAGCTCTATTAACCAATTTAAGGCCATTTCTTCTCCTTCTTCTTCTTTCCTCTGTGAAAATGGTTCACAATGGATCATTGTTTCCATATAAATCTCTTTACTTAAGACAATTTTTAAGATGTACTTTCTTTTAGGCTAAATAATCCAAACTGTTACCACCTTCTTAGATCTACTGTTAGCTGTGCTTCGCTGAGCCCTCTGGGTCTTTCTTAAGACCAGGAAGAGCGTAAGCAACCCCCAGGGACGACTTCACAAAGCAGATCTCGTGTCTTCCGCACCCTATGACCTTTCTCTAAACAAAAACCCAGCCTTGCTCACACATTTATGGTGGAGGAACAGCCTTTAGAGTGTTTCTTATGCTGTTTGGCTTGCTCCGTCTTTCTTTATCGTGATTGGAAATAGTTCCACTGTGTTCCTTCAGTCCATGCTCACTGTTTTTTTTAAAAATTAGCAATTATAGTTAACAAAAAGGAGAAGATAAAAAATAGCCATCATCATCACACTTCTCAGAGACAACTACTGCTCATACTCAAAAGTTGGTACCTAGGTTTTCGGGTTTTTTTCCTGATTTTTTCTTTTTTTTTTTTAAAGAAGAGATCAGACTGGGCTGGACTGCCCTTAAGCTACTTTTTTCACCCAATAACAGCTGGGGGTCCCACACTTTACCCCTGCTCGGAGCTGTCTTGCCTTCCCCAGTTGTTGGGTCACAGCATTAAACCATCACCACTGCTCACTACAACCCATTCAACACAGAGGCAGCGCCTCGTCTCAGAACCAACCCGTCCTAGCAGCAGTTCAAATCAGCTTAGGAGGCAAATAGAATCTTTTGGAGATAAAGCCTTTGCAGCTGTAATTAGTTAAGGATCTCAAAGTGAAATCATCTGGACCTACGGTGGGCTTTAAATCAAAATCTGACACCCTAACAAGAGGAGGGAAGACACAGACACATACAGGGAAGGAGGCCATATGACGACAGAGGCAGAGATTGGAGTGATGCAGCCACAAGCCTAGGAATGTCAGGAGCCACAAGAAGCTGGAAGAGGTGACAAAGGACCCTCTCCTGGAGCCTTCAGAGGGAGCAGGGCCCTGCTGACACCTGACTTCAGACCTCTGGCCTCCAGCACTGTGAGAGAATACATTACTGTCATTTTAAGTCACCCTTCTTGTGGTCCTTTGTTACAGCAGTTTGGACCCTGATGGTGGCGGTGAAGGAGATGAGAACCGGTTGAATCCAGGTAGGTTTGAAGGTAAGAAAATAGGATTTGCAGAGGGGACTGGATGGGGGATGTGAAGGAAAGTAAGGAGTCTAGGATGATTCCAAGATTTTTGGCTTGAGCCAGTGGGAGGCAAGGGAAGACTTTCAGAAGAGCAGGCTTGGAAGGGAAGCAGGAGCTCACGTTGGATGTGTGAAGTCTGAGGAGCCTGTTCGGCTTTCAAGGCAAGATGTGCTGTGGGGCCATCGGAGACACCCACAGGGAGCCCAAGAGAGAAAATCCACGCCAGAGACAGAAAACTGGGGGTCTTCATATATGTGTATATATGCGTATGTATGTGTATAAGTGTCTACGAGGTCAATTAAATTCGCGAACTCATCTTAGAAAATGTGCTACATACCTCATTGCTGAATATCACTACAGTCACCTTCGAAGGTCTCCCCTTGGGAAGCTATGCACCGACGCCAGCGCCTAGTCCACCCTTCAATTTTAGAACTCTTTTTCTGGAATGGCCATCAGAGCTGTTGTCGTATTACCCTTGATGTCCTGAATGTCATCAAAATGTCTTTCAATATTTCCTTTATCTTTGGGTAAAAAAAGAAGTTACCGGGGTCCAGATCAGGTGAGTAGGGAGGGTGTTCCAATACAGTTATTTGTTTACTGGCTTAGAACTCCCTCACAGACAGTGCCGTGTGAGCTGGTGCATTGTCATGATGCAAGAGCCATGAATTGTTGGCGAAAAGTTCAGGTCATTTTCGTCTAACTTTTTCATGCAGCCTTTTCAGCACTTCCAAACAGTAAACTTGGTTACCTGTTTGTCCAGTTGGTACAAATTCATAATGAATAATCCCTCTGATATCAAAAAACAGTTAGCAACAGCCTAGCAACAAGTTCGCAAACCTTATTGCCAGACTTCATAGTTAAAACTGTAAGAGTGGATAAGATCACGCGGGGAGTGAGAGTAGACAGAGAAGACGTCTAGGGCTAAGCCTGGGACACCCAACACTGAGAGTCGGGGAAATGAGGAGCAGCCAGCACAGGAGCCCATGGAGACCAGAGATAGGAAGGACAGTCTACGATGCCAGGAAAACCCAGTGAAGAAGGCACTGGGGTTGGGGGCGGTGAGCAACTGTGTTAGTACTGCTAAAATAAAATGAGGGCCGAGAGGAGTGGTGGATTCAGGGACTCTGACACGAGTGGGGTCGGGGTAAAAGCCTGATGTGAGTTCAGGGAGGAGAGGGAAATGCACTTCGATCCAAAAGGAAGGCTTCTGTTCATTCCTTTCACATTTGTTTTCATTGAAGAGACTAAGAAGAGAGTAAATGAAGAACACAGAGAACTCATTGCTGTTTTAAAGGTAATTAAAATGTATTTGATTTGGAGGGTGTTATGAAAACCCTTGAGATATCATGCAGTCTTGAGAGTGGGGCTGCTCTACTACTTATCTGATTATCCCTTCCGTGCCCTTAGCGAAACCCCATCGCATCTGCCTGCTCCTAGGGCTGGGAGATGAATGGAGCACTGTGTCCAGACTCTTCTCTTCCATTCTGCCTCTTTCTGGTGGCATCACCAAGCCCTTCCACCCAAGTACTTTTTAAGTGTTCCTTTCAAAGAGAAGGCCCTGGTCATGTCAACTACAGCTCCCTAGAGGATGGGAGCCGGCGGAGGAGAATGAAAGTCAGCGTGGATGAGAAGGGGAGGCCGGACGGTGGAAGACACACTGGGCAGGCAGAGTAACATCAATGGTGGGAATAAAAATCTCCTTTATTGCAGAAAAAGGCTGGAGAACAATAGAAAGACGCTGAAGTCCTCAGCACAAAAACAACGCAGAAGCCGCAGAGTCAAATGCAGACAGTTCTCGTTATCAGCGGTAATTATGTCGTATAAAGTTGCTGTGAACACTGATTTGGAGAATACTAAACCACCGCTCCTAGGGGAAACACAGGGTTAGGTTCCTACAAGCCTCTGATCACAATGTTTATGGCAATCCACCAATACGTATGTGTTTGTATTGGTGGGTTGACATGTGTGTTTTATGTGTTTCTTTTAAAAGACACCTTATTTAATGTATGTGTACCGTTGATTATTAACCGTGAACAAGGCCAGCAGCACTACTGCTCAAGCCTGAACAAGCTAACCTAACCTGTTTTCTACGTAAGGCACATGGCAGCCTTCCCATGCTTAGGGACACTACACAGCACGTCAGCAAGACACTCGGGGGTCATTTTAAACAGCAAGATCACCAGCAAAAATCACACAGATGCAAAAAACGAAAAAAGAAAAAGACACTAAATAGGTCATGAAAAAGACACTTATTTACAGCATGAGAAAAAGAAACAAGAAGGCACAGTGTCGCCTTGTTCAGCCTTGGCTGGGAACAGACTCATCCACAGACTCAAATTTTTGCATCTCTATCCATGAACGACTGAGAAAACACCATGTGTATTGATTTGGGGGTCACAAATAAGTTTTGCAAGCAGGCAAATTCACAAATACAGAATCTTCAAATAATAAGCGTTGACTATACCAGTGAACAGAGTTTGATGTCTCTGTCAGAAAAAGCAAATCCAGTCTTTCACAAAGAGGTGCATCCATTTGGGGATCTAGTTGGACCAACAGTGCTCCATCCAAGTCATTTGGCTCGATACGAGCTTCATGGCAACAATGGAGTCTCCCACTTATTTGGAACAGAGAGGTCAAGAGTGCATTTTGTATAATCCTTCCTGCTGGCACTGTCCACTGGACAATGCATCCTTGTCTTTTCTACTCACAATGGAATCATCTGGGCGCAGGTCTCTGGGAAGTAAGACAAGTCACATTTCCTTCCGGAGGCACAGCTAGTGCCAGTGTTCTGGGGACAGGGTTCATTGTGCAATACACTGACACCAATTCTGCTCCCTTGCAGTGACCCAAAAGCCTTGAGCACTTTGGAGCCACGGTCTGGCTTCAGGAATCTGACATTTGCTGATCTCCCCATTGAGTTAGGGGGAGCTCAGAGTGTGCAAGGTTATCTATGAGCTTATCTCATAGGTATGGCTGCTGTTACTACAAACCTAAAGGTTGTGTTGGGGGTTGTGGGGCGGCTGTCTCCAAACCAGCCACCTCCTAGGGACTTCTTATTCGCTACACTGTTTTCTGGCTGTGGCTCTAAATCTATGCCCCTTAAAACTTCATTCTCAGAGCAAAAAGAATGCTGGCAATGTGAGTCCAGCAAATGACTGCTGGCCTCTGGCGCTCCCTTTGCTGTTTTCTTCTGATTAAACACAGAACTTACTCTGTTTAGAATTAGAGTAATAGCCCCATAGTACCCACTGGCGGGCTATGAAAACAACAGCTATGCGTATCAGAAGAAAAGAAGTGTGCAACGAATAAGCCTCTGTGAAATTCTTTTAACCCTTCCCCACTGCCCCACCCCACCAACTACCAGTTCTCAGGTCACTCAGGGAATAACCCCTCAGTAAGGGTGGGCAGTGGGACTCAGTCAGGGCCTCAGAGACGCGGAAGGGCTCTTCGAGACCGACTGGTTCACTGGATCTATTTTCCATATGAAGACACTGAGGCCTGAGGCCAAGGGAAGGCAAGAAATTGGCCAAGATCAAGGGGCTGGTGGGCAGCAAAGCAGGGCCATGGAGGAGGTCTCCGACCCAAAGTTCTCAGCTCATTCTACTACTCCATTATTTTCAAGGTGACCAAGAATCCCACAAATTGTCCTAGAAACCCGCCACCATCCACACCATACTGGCCTGTTCCCAGGTGCAGAGGACAGAACAGGGGCCGGCAGGTGGTAGTCCAGGTTGATTCCAGGCGCAGTCACCTCACTGAGCCCACCCAATCAATGGAAGCAGCAACAGCCCAGACAACAAGGAGGAAACACGTACACTCAAATGCCCCCACCCCCGCCCCAGCATTTCGCAGCACCCCCAGTTCAGCGAGGGGTCACTGGGCAAGCACTTACAGGTTCAGGCCTGTCTCCTGCTGCTGGATGTCTGAAAACTTTGCCTCAGCCCTCTTTGTGCTTCTCCACGGTGAATTTCTGTAATCCTTTCTTCCTCACAGATCTGTGGGCAGCACGGGGGGTGGGTCAATTAGGAGGCACATTTTGTAGCAAGTTGATATGCACAGCGCTCATTCTTGGCTCCTTGAAACGATCCTTCAAGGAACCCTGAGCAGCCGTAAAATGTCTCCTCACCAGCTGAGGGCAGCTTGGACCCTCCCTGAACCCCCAGTCTGTCCTGCACTCCAAGCTCCCTCCCACCATCATACCACACACTTGTGCCACCTCCCATCCCCCCACCCCACCCCACGGTCCACACTAGCTGTTCCCGCTTTCACACCATCTCTGCTGGAAACTGCCCCGCCCCCAATCCAAGTCCTAATGAGTCCTTCTCCATTTCCATAGCACTTGGTTTGAATCTCAATTATTTTTATTACGGTCTGTTTTCAGATAGCTGAATACTTCTTCCTCCCCTACCTGTGAGAGCCTTGAGGGCAAGGACACTGCCCATTCCGTCTTTGTATCCTGCCTAGGGCAGCAGCTGCCATGTGTGTGCTCTATAAATACACCCCTGGAGTAATGCAGAGAGAAAAAGCTCTGTGGGAAGATGGGGCAGGGGAAAATGTACCCAAAGTAGGCCTGGTCTCCACGTTTTCTTCTGTTGTTCTCAGGACACCCCTTTGAAGACTGGAGATTAAAAACACTCCCGAGGAACAGTATTACTCGGCCAGAAAGAAGAAGGAAATCTTACCACTTGCAACAATATGGATATACCTAGAGAACATTATGCTAAGTGAAATAAGTCAGACAGAGACAGGCAAATACCATATGATCTCACTTATATGTGGAATCTAAAGAATAGAATAAATGAGCAAACTAATCAGAAACAGTCTCAGAGATACAGAGGAAAAACTGAGGGTTGCTAGATGGGAAGGAGAGGTGGGGATGAGGGAGAAGGTGAGGGGATTAGAAAGCACAAATTGGTAACCACAAGATTGCCACGGGGATACAAAAGACAGTTTGGGGAATGTAATCAATAATGTTGTAAAGATTTTGTAGGGTATCAGTTGGGCACTTGTCTTATTAGGGAGACCACCTCAGGGATGATGTAGATGCCTGATCACTGCACTGTACAATGTCAGAGGGGTAGTAGATTGGGGAGGGGGGTTATCACTTTGCGAGGGGTGTAAATGTTTAACTAGTACATTGTTCTGTACACCTGGAACTAAAAAAGGAAAAGAAAACACTCCCCAGGAATCCCAGATCTTCTCTCTCCTCTCTAACAGCAACGAAGCCCGGGCTTCTGTCTGGGAACGGGACAGGAAGGGCCGGGTGTAGGATGCTGAGAGCCGGCCCCTCAGCACTACCTGAACTGCAGAGAATGGCAGTGCCCACCTCCAGAAGTGTGCAGGGGGCCAAAAGTCGGCTTTCCAATCACTAATCCCAGCTCCTCCCTTTGTAGCCTTGGACAAGTCACTTATTTTCGGAGCCTCGGCTGCCCCATCTGTAAATTGGGTATAAAACTTGCCTCATGGAGTTGTGAGGAGTGTAAAGGAATAACGTGCACACTGGGTTTTTCCTGAAAGCATGTGCTGTATCCCTCAGGCCTGTTGGGGTAGACCAGTAGTCTTCTAGACTCATCCAGAAGTATGGAAGCACGTCTCCCATACCCCTCTAATCCTTTAATCAAATATTTCATCTCAGTCAACACAAATTTGGTTGCAAAAATCTAAAAGGCTCACTTGGCTTCGTGATCCTTCCTTGTGGACATTCCACGGTAACCGGACTCGATCAGCGCTGATTCAGATGCTTGCCAAACGCTTCTGTGACATGTAAATGGCTCCAGGAAGCAGCTTCTCAGGCACCGGACACTAGCTTCTTGGGCCCACAGCCTCCATCTCGGTGTCCACCTCTCTGAGCCCACCTCACGCTAACAAAGCACTTCTGGAAGCTCGATCCTGTCCAAAGGGGACCACAAATAGTCAAGGCAGCAAATCGGAGGCGTGAGCCCAAAGGGGGGCGCTCTGGAACTGCCTCTTCCCCTTGACACCGGGCCTCTTGTGCTTCTGTAGCTCATTTCACTTCAGCAGACTCCTATCCCTTTGCGTTTATTCCCTGAGGGTCTCCCACCTCCCAGACCTGGCTCTTGGGTCCTTGTCATGTCCCCTCTCTCTCCTCCCATTCTGTGCTCCAGCTCAGGGCCTCAAAGCATCTGCACGTGTTATGCCCTGTCAGTATCACATCACATGACTGGCTCATCAGGCTTGGGATCTCAGCTTCGTTGTCACTTCCTAACCACATCCTCTGCTGTTCCCCTTTGCAGACTCCCCCATGTGGCACCACGCACTTCTCTGCCTTCCCCGCTATCAGCCCACACGGACACGACTGTCTTTGTTCACTGCTCCACTTTCAGCACTTTGCTCTTAATCGTCCACTGAAGGAGCGGACCCCCCCCCCCCCAACAGCGCCTCTGACCACTCCCAGCCTGGGCAGGAGGACCCAGTCCTTTCGGTGCTGACAGCAAATACACAGGGAATGACCTGCATACGAGGTCGGACAATTAAGTTCGCAAACTCATGCTAGAAAAAGTGCTACATACCTCATTGCTGAATATCACTACGGTCACCTTCCAAGTACTCCCTTTGGGAAGCTATGCACCGACGCCAGTGCCTAGTCCACCCTTCAAAGCAATTTTGGAACTCTTTTACTGGAATGGCCATCAGAGCTGTCGTTGCCTACACTTGATGTCCTGAATGTCATCAAAATGTCTTTCAGTATTTCCTTGATCTTCAGGTGAAGAAAGAAGTCATTGGGGGTCAGATCAGATCCTGGGTGTCCCAATACAGTTATTTGTTTACTGGCTAAAAACTCCCTCACAGACAGTGTCCTGTGAGCTGGTGCAATGTCGTGATGCAGGAGCCATGAATTGTTGGCGAAAAGTTCAGGTTGTTTTCGTCTAACTTTTTCATGCAGCCTTTTCAGCACATCCAAATAGTAAATTTGGTTAACTGTTTGTCCAGTTGGTACAAATTCATAATGAATAATCCCTCTGATATCAAAAAAGGGTAGCAGCACCGTTGCAACAAGTTCATGAACTCAATTGTCAGACCCCGTACATGCCCTGCTCTAACGCCCAGCATTCTGATAGGATGCAAGGGGGCAAGGGCCCCTTGAGTGGCTGAGGGTCCATTAGTGAATCAGTGCCTCAGGGGAAGGGACAGTGGCTTCATTTTGGAGCTTCCAATGCGAGGAACTGGCACACCGCACGGCTGTCCTACTTAGTCAGCCTCCTTCCTCACACTCTAAACTGTGCCACAGGCTTCTGAACACTTCGTGACCTGGAATGCCCAATGATGTCAGTCGTCTTCGCAGGGTAACTAGCAAGCACAAGGGAAGTGCCAGCACCACCACTCAGGCTGGGAGGACAAATGCTACTACCTGGGTGGTAGTAACTCACCCCAGACACCCAGGTGCCTTGTTTAACCTGAGAGGACAAAAACAAGATCACTGCTACTGGATGGAAACGACCACATGGCGTCGGGGTCTCCAGTTCAAGATCCCAGCTGTCACTTGGTAGTTGGGGGAGTTAAGGTCAAATCTCTTGGAGTCTTTGTTTCCTCATCCAAAAAACAGGGACAACAATGTTCCCTCAGAACTGCTGAAAGGACTAAATAATGCAACAGACAAAACAGACAAAATGAAGTAACAGCACAGCATATGGCACGTAGCAGCATGTAATAAACTTTAAGAAAAATGGAAAACGTACCTCAGGCAGCACGAGTAAAAGTGCATCAAGATGCAAACTGTTTGGTAGAAGTGTGCTCTCGCAAACCTGGCCGAGAGGCTGCGCTTTCAGGAAATTCCGAACAAAACAGGAAGTAGCATATTTTCCCAGATAATCTCCCCATTATCCCTTTTATTTCCTGTCTACAGTTCTTTTTGGCCCTCTTGACTGAGCTATTGCTCTTCAAAGACTTTTTTTTATAGCGTTTTGCCTCTGGAGGAAGTTGAAGCTGGCTACTGTCTGGGCTCTGAGAATGCAAAGTGACAAAATCTGATCACAGCGGAGAGACCAGCAGCTTCGCAGGGGGAGGAAGCCCTGGCTCGTTAGAGGAACAGGGCTCTTCCCGGCATTGGGGCATCGGTGTTGCACATCTATTTGTCTCACCTCGGTTTAAAAGAGGCAGAGGCCACATCTCCGAGCGTCCCTCCTGCTTTAACATGATCTGATTGTATCAATTCATATGAGCAGACATTCCACTTTGTAATTGGCTCCTCCCCCAACATTTTATGCACAGAAGTTTTGTCATCTGGGCTGCTAACAGACACCCTGTGCAGGGGACCCTTGGGAGAGTGGAAAGGGCTGGTCAATTTATTCCCATTTACCAGCTTTGTGGAGACTGAGGAGTTGCCGAGGGCTGTTCCAGGAAAAAGCCTTCTCCTCACCCACGACGGACACCATCACCCTAGCTCCTCAGCTTCCTAGGACTGGGGCAGAAACCACATACAGAACTTTATAAAGTGTTTTTTTTTGAAGCCAGGTAACCCTATTGATTCTAAGACCATGTTGTAAATTCAGGCTCCCAGAACAGATTATCTGGAACTGCCCAGGAAGGAAATTTCAGTTCATTTCTAGATCCGTTTTTTCTGGTGGATTGAGGCAAACTGGAGCATGCCAGCTGTGTTCTCGTCTATAACTCGCGACACTCTTCAGACTCACCTTGTTGATGATGATAGTAGCAGAAAAGGCAGGATGCGGGATGGGGACGTCATTTCCTTCGTATCGGCTCAGCTGGCAGAGCAGACCCTGTCCCTGGCACTACTTATGCCTTTATGTGTTACACTAAGGTTACCACATAAAATACAGGACACCCAGGAAAACTTGAATTTCAAAGAATGTATCATTTTTTGGCTAAGTATGTTCCACGCAATATTTGGAGCCTACTTATGTGAAAAAAATGAGTCGCTGTTTTTCTGAAATTCCAATTGAACTGGGCATCCTGCATGTCTATTTGCTAAATATGGTAACCCTAATTACATCCATTTCAAGCAAAGACTGGCTGGTTCTTAGTCTCAAAAATATAACAACATCCCAAACCTAACCCCTTCCCTGCCAAAACAACAAACTCTCAAAACAAAACTTGTCTTTTTATTTCCAGGACATATTTTTTAAAAATAGACCTATGAGCTTCAAATTTATGAGAGAGAGAGAGAGAGAGAGAGAGAGAGATTTTCTTACAAGTACCCCTAAATTAAGAGCTCAGTGTGCCACTGGCTGCAGGCCACAGGAAGATGCCAGCCAGTTCTTTGCGTATCCCCAACTCAAAAGCAACTGGCTTCTAACTCATCAGGTAGCAGGGAGAAGACAGGAGAAACAGAATTCCAAGGTGGCTACTCCCTCAAAGAGGCCTGCCAGACTAAGGGACAGTGGAGGAGAGGAGGCAGATGCTAATGGCAAAGGAACAACGGGAAGCACTGCCAGAGCTCACGTGTCACAGAGCCCGTCCCTCCACAAAGAGCAGCACCCACCACAATGACAAGTTATTGGGAAATAAAAGAAGTTACTGATTTTATAGAATGCCCATAGCCAAGGGGCAGAGACATTCCCTCACGCCTTCTTCCAGTCTCTGAACTTGGGCTGGTAACCAGGCAGCCCACCCCCCACACTGCTGGTGTTCTGGGCAGACTGGAGCTGCAAGGCCTGGGGCAGTGCTCTGTGCTGGGCAGGTGAAGAGACAAAACACCTCCGAGTTTTTTAAAATCATGTTTATTGCTCTGATCGAAAGTTATATAATACCGCATGGTTTTACAGTATGAACGATATTTTATTTCACATGGTTATACAGTCTGAGTGACTAGCTCACAATCCAGGGCCATTTTATAAGTTCCGTTGTTCAAAACGGTGTTAGTGTTGTTATAGGGTAAAAAGACCTCATTGACCAAGAAACTACATTAATATGACAAAATACAGAACGATGTGCTGGTACCACAGGTTAGGGTGGCTCTCAGCAAGCCATTCCCCCACCTCTCACAGCAAAGGGACCAGGAGCTAAAAATACCTTAGGAAAATCCAATGGCACCCGCAACACACTCTTATATAAAGGTCAAGCTCGTGAGTTATTAATCCATGGTGCTTGAAAGTGAGAGAATTAAGTATAAGTCTACAATCTGGTGAATCTTCTCACTTCCTCTTCTTTGCGGAATATAGTTTTTCTTCAAGTGGGACTGGGACAATTCCTTCACATTCCTTTACTTCCTGGGTCAGAGGGTGTTTTATGATATTCGGTCTAATCACATCAATGTCTCGAGACAAGTACTCCATCATGCTTTCAACAGTTGTTGTTGGTGCATAAAAATCCACCAAGAAATACCTGCAATAAAATAAAAATTTGTGAATTCCTGCATTATGATACCAAAACTAGACAAAGATGTCTCACGAAAAAGAATTATAGGCCAATATCCCTAATTAGCATAGATGCAAAAATCCTCAACAAAACGTTAGCAAACTGAATTCTATAGCACATTAAAGGATCATACACCATGACCAAGAGTGACTTATTTCAGTGATGCCAGGACTGGTTAGCCATCTCCAAATCAGTCAATGTGATACCCGCGTTACCAAAATAAAGGATAAAAATTGTAGGATCATCTCAATAAATACAGAAAAAGCATGACAAAATTCAGCACACATTTATGATAAAAACTCAACAGAGTCGTTATAGAAGGAATGTACCTCAACATAATAAAGGCCATAGATGACAAGCACACAGCTAACATGGTAACAATGAAAAGCTGAAAGCGTTTTCTCTAAGCTCAGGAAAAGACAAGTACGCTCACTGTTGCCACTTTTATTCAGCATGGTGTTGGAAGCCCTCACCAGGGCACTTAGGCAAGAAAAAGAAATAAAAGGCATCTAAATGGAAAGAGAGAAGTAAAACTGTCACTATTTGCAGATGACATGATATTATATATAAAACACCCTAAAGACTCCATCAAAAAACTGTTAGAACTAATAAACAAATTCAATAAAGTTACAGAATATAAAATCAATACACAAAACTCTGTTGCATTTCTATACAGCAATAATGAATTATCAGAAAGAGAAAAAAAGAATTCAATCCCATTTACTACTGAATCAAAAAAAATACAATACCTAAAAATAAATTTAACCAAGGAGAGAAAACACCTTTACATTGAAAACTGTAACACTTTAATGAAAGAAACTGGTGAAGACACAAATAAATGGAAAGATAGTCCATACTCATGGATTAGAAGAATCAGTTTTGTTAAAATGTCCGTACTACCCCAAACAACCTAGATTCAATGCAATACCTATCAAAATTCCAATGGCATTTTTCACAGAAATAGAATAATCCTAAAATTTGTACAGAACCACACACAAAAAGACCCCTAATAGCCAAAACAATCTACAGAAAAAACAAAGCTAAAAGCATCACACTCCCTGATTTCAAACTACATTACAAAGCTATGGCAATTAAAACAGCATGGTATTGGCATAAAAACAGACACGTACATCAATGCAACAGAATTTAGAGCGCCAAAATAAACCCACACAAATATGGTCCATTAATTTACACCAGAGCCAAGAACATCCAATGGAGAAAGGACAGTCCTTTCAATAAATGGTGATGGGAAAACAGGACAGCCACATGCAAAAGAATAAAACTCTATCACTACCTTACACTATACACAAAAATTAACTCAAAATAGATTAAAGATTTGAATATAAGACCTGAAACCATAAAACTCCTAGAAGAAAACATAGGCAGTAAGCGACTTGACATAGGTCTTAGAAATGACTTTTGGAATCTGACCAAAAGCAACAAAAGCAAAAATAAATATGTGAGACTACATCATACTAAAAAGCTCCTGCATAGCAAAGAAAACCATCAACAAAATTAAAAGGCAACCTACTGAATGGGAGAAAATATTTGCAAATTACCTATCTGATAAAGGGTTAATATTCAAAAATATATAAAGAACTCATACAACTCAATAGTAATAAAACAATTCGATTAAAAATTGGGCAGAAAATCTGAGTAGACATTTCCCCAAATGACATACAGACGGCCAAGAGGTGAATGAAAAGATGCTCAACATCATAAATCATCAAGGAGAGCAAAGCAAAACCACAATGAGCTACCACCTCACACCGCTTAGAATGGTTATTATCAAAAAAAGAAGAAATGACAAGAGGTGTTGAGAATGTGGCGAAGAAGGAACCCTCGTGCACTGTTGGTGGGAACGCAAACTGGTGCAGCCGCTATGGAAAATAGTATGGAGGGTTCACAAAAAATTAAAAATGGAACTACTCTGGGTACTTATCCAAAGAAAATGAAAACACTAGCTCAAAACGATACATGCACCCCCACGTTCACCGCAGCATTATTGACAACAGCAAAACATGAAAGCAATCTAAGTGTCCATCGATGGATGAATGCATAAAGAAATTGTGGTACACACACACACACACACACACACACACACTCACGAACGTTATTCAGCCATAAAAAAGAATAAAATCTTAACGTTTTCATCAACATGGATGGACCTCAACGGCACTATATATTAGGCTGGTGCAAAAGTAATTGTGGTTTAAAAGGTTAAAAAGCATTGCAAAAACCGCAATTACTTTTGCACCAACCTAATACTAAGTGAAATAAGTCAGACAGAGAAAGACAAATGCTGTATGATCTCTCTTATACACGGAATCTAAAAAGAACAAGCTCATAGATACAAAGAACAGATTGGTGGTTGCCAGGGGGCAGGGGTTGGGGTGAGGGTGAGAGAAATGGGTGAAGGGTGTCCAATGGTAAAAAGAAAAATAAGTAAGTAAATATGGTACATTACTGAGCACCGACAACAACCAAAAAGAAGCAATTGTTTTCTGGATGCACAAACCTAAAAGCAGGTTGGAAGATAACCAAATCACCAATTCTAGTTCAAATTATTTTCCTCTTTAACCATATGACAAGAAAACTTACATTGAATACAAACCATTTTTTTAAGGAATGTCATTTTTCATGTTAGCAATTTATGTTTTGTGTATTTGCAGCTGAGAATGAACTATTTTTCTCCAAGACCAAGCCTGAGACAAGGCAAGCCCGTGAAGCTACTCCTGGTGAGACCTCATCTCTGAGCAGAAATGCCCCAGAATGCCCCAGGTCAGACCCAGCTGCAATAGACGAAGGCTGTCCTGGAAAAGCAAACCTCAGGGAGAAAGGGAACCTGGCCTCCGAACAGCCACGCTAGGAAAAGTACACTGAGGTACAGCCAAGTACCTCTCGTGATGAGGCTACCGGTTGTTTTTATGCATGAACACTATTTATCCATGCTGACAAAATCCCAGTCCCTGGCACCCCCAAAATCTTTGGGATTTGAGCTTGCAGTGGGGGTGCAGTGTGGGTGGCATTACAGCGGTGGGCCCTGGCCGAGCAACAGGGCTCCTTTCTGAAGTTGCAGCCATTGAGTCACCTGTGCCTTCCCTAGAAAAGGGAAGTCCTGTGGGGGAGGTCAGCGGGGACCCTGTCTCTGTCAGTCGATAATACCTCCAGGCTCTCTCCTCTGATTTCTTTCTGGGGTCCTGAACTTCTATGTGCCCTAAAGGGGGGCGGAAAGGAAATGATCTGAATCTCGGGTGAGAGAAGGAATTTAACACTCATCTATTCAGACCAGACTACTAAGGATGGTTAGAGCGCGGTGCTAATAACACCAAGGTTGCCGGTTCGATCCCTGCACGGGCCACTGTGAGCTGCGCCCTCCTTAAAAAAACACAAAAAACAAAAACCCCAACAAAGTCTTCAGCTCGGCTAGATAACAGTACAAAGGAGGACGTGTGCTTCCTCCCTACCTGCCCTCCTCTCAGCGCTCCAGGTTTAAGCCTCGCTGCTCCTGTTCGCGGAGGAGCACAGACAGCGCTGTTTCACGGCGCGTTCAGCGCAGTAGTCAGCATCCTGCGACCTCCCCGCAGTGACCCTAGGACCTCATTCACTTCGTCCCAGCCACACTCCCCTCCCCAGCATATCCCCATTCTGTCTGCCAGGAATGTCCTTCGCCCATGTTCCCAGCAACTCACCCCTCACTTCCACCTGCCTCTGCCCAGTGTCACATTGTCACAGAGGCTTTTCACTGACCACTTCCCCTAAAGCAACACCCTCCTTGCCCCCCACGAAGCCTCATTCCTCTACGTCCCTTACCCAAAGCTTTATTGTCCCCATAGCACTTGATCACCACTGACATACTGTGTTTCCCTGAAAATGAGACCGGGCCTTATGCTCACTTTTGCTCCAAAAGAGCATTAGGGCTTATGTTCAGGGATGTCCTCCTGAAACATCATGCTGGGGCTTATCTTCCGGTTAGGTCTTATTTTCGGGGAAACATGGTGGCATATATTTGTTTACAGTCTATCCCATGCCACTAACACATAACTGCCTTAAGAAGGACTGTGTTGCTATATTCCCAGCACCCTGAACGGAGCGTAACACACAGCAGGCCCACAGCAAACACTGGACAGAGTGGTGGCGTAAACATGACAGGCGGAATCCTCATAGAAAGCAGGAGAGATGGAACTGGAAATGGGCAGATGCAGGAAGGAAGGACGCTATGAGAAAAAGGATGACATGTTTTGTAATTCCATATAAAGAAGGTTCAAAACTCATAAGAAAGCTTCCTGAGTAGCCATTCACTCTTAGCCAAGCCTAATGGGAAAGTCATTCAAGTAAACAATAATTAAAAGTAAAAGGACAGAAAAACATATATCATGTCAAAACCCTAATCAAAAGAAAGCTCAAGTGGCTATAGTAATATGAGACAAAGTAGGCTTCGGAGCAAAGAAAATTACCAGGGGAAAAAAAAAGAATACGTAACAATGGGTTCATCAAGAGGACGTAACAGTCCTAAATGTGTACGCAGCAGATAACAGAGCTTAAACATACAGTAAGTAAAAACTAACAGAACTAAAAAGAGAAATAGACCAATCCACAATTACAGTTGGAGACTTTTAACATTTCTCTAAGTAATTAATAAAATTAGTACACAGAAAATCAGCAAGCACAGAAAAAGTGAATTATCGCCATCAACCATCTGGATCTAAGATTTCTAGAACCCTCCACCCAACTACAGCAGGATACACACTGGTCTCAAATGCACAGAGAACTTTTACCAAGATTGACCATATTCTGGGCCATAAAACAAGTCTCAATAAATCTAAAAAGAGCTGAGCCATACAGAAAGTCTGGGAGAGACAACTAAGATGGCACAGTATGTAAACGCTGTGCTTACCTTCTCTCACAACCACACCAAAATCACAACTGATCTACAAAACCATTATTGAGAATTGCCTAAAATCAAGCTGAATTGAAGCCTTTCAATTAAGGACGTACAGAAGAAGCCACCTCCAGACTGGTACCCTGTTTCCCCAAAAATAAGACCTAGTCAGACAATCAGCTCTAATGCGTCTTTTGGAGCAAAAATTAATATAAGACCCAGTATATATTATATTAATTATATTATATTATATTATATCATATTATGTCATATTATATCATATCATGTCATATCATATTATATCATATTAATTATATCATATTAATCATATCATATCATATCATATCATATCATATCATATCATATTATATTATTATAGACCCGGTCTTATATTATAGTAAAATAAGACCAGGTCTTATATTAATTTTTGCTCCAAAAGACGCATTAGAGCTGATTGTCCGGCTAGGTCTTATTTTCGGGGAAACATGGTAAGATGTCATAGGGGTAGTTGCTTGAGGGGTGAGTTATCACTTTATGAGGGGTTTAAATGTCTAACTATTACGTTGCTTTGTACACCTGAAATTAATTTAAAAAGAATAAGAAAAGAAATAAAAGTCTTGGGAAAAATCCCCAAATATTTGGAAACTAGATATATGTCTAAATAACCTAAGGGTCAAAGAAGAAATCAAAAGGGAAATTACAAAGTACTCTGAATTGAATAAAAATGAAAACATATCAAAATTTGGGGGATCCACTAACGCAGCACTTAGCAGGAAATTTATAGCACTAAACACCTATGTAAGAAAAAAAGAGAATTCCCCTCAATGATCTCAGCTCCCACCTATAAAACTGGAAAAGGGAAGGAAGGAGGGAGGGAAGGAAAGGGGGAGAGAGAGAGAGAAAGAGAGAAAGAGAGGGAGAAAGATCAGAGCAAAAATCCCTGAACAAGGAAACAGAAAACAGTAAGAACATCAATGAAACCAAATACTAGTTCACTGAAAAGATAAATAGAATTGATACACCTATAGTCAAGACTGGTCAGTGAAAAGAGGTAAGAAACAAAGTACCAATATTCAGGAACGAGAGAGGTAAAATGACTACAAATTTTACAGATATTAAAAGGATGGTAAGGGAAGACCATAAACAATTTTTGCAATAAATTGGACAACTTTGCTGAAACTCCTTGAAAAATACAAACTACCAAACCTCACTCAAGAAGAAATAATCTGAATAACCCTGTATCTATTAAAGAAATTATATTTGTAATTAAAATCCTTTCCACACAAAAACTACAGACCCAAATGGCTTCACTGGTGAAGTCTACCAAACATTTAAGGAGAAAATACCAATTCTGATACAAACTGTTTCAGATAATAGGAAAACACTTCTCAACTTGTTCTATGAGGCCAATGTTATCCTGATACCAAGACCAAAGATACCACAGGAAAAGAAAGAAAGAAAAAAAAAAGATCAATATCCTCATGAAAATAACAAAAAAATCCTAAACAAAATTTTAGCAAATGTCTACTATAATATATAAAAAGGACAATACATCATGACCAAGTAGCGTTTACCCCAAAAACCACAAGACAGGTTTAACATTTGAAAATCAATTAATGTAAATCACTATATCAAGAAACTAAAAGGAAAAGCCATGTGATCATTCCAAGAGACGTTAAAAAAAAGCATTTAACAAAATCCCATATCCATTCCTGATAAAAACTCTCAGCAAACTAGGGACAGAAGGGGCCTTCTTCAGCCTTATAAAGAGTATCTCTGAAACACCTACAACCAACATCATACTAACCAGTGAAAGTCTGAATGCTTTCCCCCTAAGACTGGGTACAAACAAGGATGTCTGCTGTCACTATTTCAACATTTTAGTGGAGGTTCTTGCCAGTGCAATAAGGCAAGAAAAAATAAATAAGTAAATAAATAAATAAAAGACATCCAGATTGGTAAGGAAGAAACAAGTCTTTATTTACAGATGTCATGATTAGGTATATAAAAGGATCTGAAGAAATTTATAAAAAAGATACTACAACTAGTAAGTGACTTTAGCAATATTATAAGATACATAACTAATATACAAAAAAATCAATTATATTTCTATATACTAGCAACAAATAGACCTTGAAATTAAATATGAGATACTGAGGGATAAATCTGAAAAAAGATGTGCAAGACCTGTACACTCAAAACTACAAACCCCTGCTGAAATGAAATTAAACAAAGTCTACATACACGGAGAGGTACATCTTATTCATGGGTAGGAAGATTCAAATTTATTTAGATGTCAATTCTCCCAAATTGATCTACAGATTCAAAGAATCCCAATCAAAATCACAGCACACTTTTTTTGTTAGAAATTGACAAACTGTTTCTAAAGCTCACATGGAAATTCAAAGGACCTAGAGCAGACAAAATAATAAAGAATATGGTTGGAAGAACTAACGCTACCTGATTTCAAGACTTTTTAAAAAGCTGGTAATCAAGACAGCATGGTGTCCATATAAAGATATAATATTGTTCATATAAAGATCAATAGGATAGAAGGAAGAGTCCATAAATATTAGGTTGGTGCAAAAGTAAGTGCAGTTTAAAAGGTTAAAAATAACTGCAAAAACCGCAATTACTTTTGCCCCAACCTAATCGAGCTACACATGTAAGTACAACTGATTTTAGATGAAGATGCAAAGGCAGTACAGTGGAGACAGGACAAGCCTTTAAACAAATGGTGCCGGAAAAATTCAGTATCCACATGCAAAAAAATAAACTATGAGCCACACTTGTACTATATACAAAAGTTAATTCAAAATGGAACACGCATCTAACAATAAAACACAAGGATATAAAACTAGAAGAAACACAAGAGAAAGCTTCTGTGATATTGGGTTAAGCAAAGATTCCTTAGACATGACACCAAAAGCACAATCCACAAAAGAGAAAAAATTCATAAATTATACTTCATCAAAATGAAACACTGCTCTTTGAAAGATACTGTTAAGATATAATAAAAAGACAAGCCACAAACCAGGATCTGTAAATCACATGTCTGATAAAGGTCTTGTTTCTAGAATATAAAGAACTCTCAAATTTTAATTTAAAGAAAACCAATTTAAAAAAATGGGTATATTTTGCTTTGTCTTGTGCACCTGAAACTAATTAAAAATAAATTAATTAATTAAAATGAAAAAAAAAAAAATGGGTATAAGATTTGAACAAGCATTTCACCCAAGATATAGAATGGTGAAGGAGAACATGAAAAGATGCTTAATACCATTAGTCACGAGATAAATGCAGATTAAAACCACAAAAAGATACCTATTAGAATGGTTAAATTAACACGCCTAACCATGCCCAGCGTTGGTGAGAATGGAGAGAACGCACTGGCTCTCCTACGGTGCTAGTGGGAATGCAACATGCCACAGCCACTTGGGAAAGCAGTCGGGCATTTTAAAGTCAAACACACTCCTGCCACGGTGATTAAGCCATTCCACCCCTAGGGATTTCCCCTGAGAGAATGAAAGCATGTGTCCATGCGACAACTTGTTCTTGAATGTTCACAACAGCTTTACTTCTGACGACTCCAAACTGGAAACATAAATATCTATCAACACAGAAACTGATAAGCAAGCTGGTATACTACTCAGCAGGAAAGAGAAACACTGATACATACTATTGATAAATCTCATAATAATTTTACGAGTAAAAGAAACTACAAAGAGCACATAGTGTCTGATTCTATGTAAATAAGATTCTAGAAAATATAAACAAACCTATAGTGAAAGAAAGCAGATCAGGGGCTGCTAGAGGCTGGGGAAAGTGGAGGGAAGGATCACAAGAGGCGGGAGGAAACCGTGAGGGTAAGCAACTCATTCCTTGGTTATGGTGGTTTCGTGGTGTGTGCGTGTGTGTGTGTGTGTGTGCATGAAAACTTTATTAAATGTACACTTTAATATGTGCAGTTTGTGTGTTAATTATATTTCTATAAAGCTGTTGATTTCAAAACGGCACATAAGAAGCTCCACTCCACTCCATGTAGCAATTCAGGAACCCCAAGAAGAGGAAGTGGTGCTGGCTGTTGGTGTGAGTCCAGCAGCCTTCTCCCCAGCAGCAACCACTCTAGTAGTTTTCAAAGTGTTTCCTCCATATTGCCTCTGAATTCTGTCACGGTTACGTCATGAGCTCAGGGTCCCCCAGCTCCTCAGTGGCCACAGCCAGGACCCCAACAGAGCAGGTCTTTTGACTCCAGGGCACAAGAAGATACAGACGACGCTGGGCCCAGTGGGTTACAGAATCCCAGAGTGGAAATGCTGGCAGGACCAAATATATGGTGAAGGAAGGAGAACCGACTCTGGGTGGTGAGCACACAACGGGATTTATACATGATGTATTACTGAATTGTACACCTGAAATCTATGTAACTTTACTAACAGCTGTCACCCCAATAAAGTTTAATTAAAAAAAGAAAAAAGAAATGCTGGCAGGACCGTGAAGACAACGCAGTCCGCCCCTTACGCAGCTAGGAGGGAACCGGTCTGCTCCAGGTCACAAAGCAAGAGGCGCCCGACCCCAGACCCCACGGCTCCCGACCCTGTCAACCACATCTCTTGCTACCAGCTACCAAGCAGCCAGCACTCTGGAGGTTTCTCAAGGATAAAGAGAAGTCCTAGAAAAAGGCCTGGAAACCCTACGCTTGGCTTCTGGAGGCTCCTGCTCCACCCCAAGCCCCTCTAGCTTTTACTTTCTTTATCTACTCCGCCTTCCCTCCACCAGTCACAACGCTCCTCTAGCAAGGGAGCCCAAACAGAGCAATGGCCAAAATGCAAATGAGTCTGTGCCCACAACCACAGCTGTGACAGTCATTTCATGCTTATCACCCTGCTGATCTGTGACTGGGGCTCATGTGGGCAAAGGCTGCTTCTACTCCCACACTCCTTATTACACCATGGAAATTTCCACAAAAAGGAACCACCCCCAAAACACAGACAGGAGAAGTGGCTCAGAGATGGGCAGATCTTACTGTGTTCACACTCCCAGCCAACAGCTGACCTTCCTACCTCCCCATTTCCCTCCCAGGGAACCAAGATGTCTTTCACACCACGGGAGAACCAAGCTGAAATCCAGAACAAAGTCAACGTCCACCTGCCTTAGCGGCCCAAGCACACAGGCCAACAGTCCGCCATGGCTTTCCCACACAGCAAGGACCATGACCGATCCCTACCTGCTGCCACTATATATTCTTTCTTCTCACCTATTTATCTCGGGGAAACTTAACTGCTCAGTGAACATCTACTGTGGGCAAACGTCAGGAGGTGCACATGGCCTTGGCCTCCGGGAACATGGAGACAGCCGGAGAGAGAACCCACAGGGCTGCTGTGCGAGCAGAAACCCTCTCCAGTGCCCGCTCTGCAGAAGACTGGAAATGCCGTGGCGGTCACGGAACCCAACCCCAGGCTGCGGGGCTTTTCTAACTACAGAGGACCTGAGCAGCGATGCTGGGACTTTTTATAGACACGAGAGAGCAGTGAGTGCAGCCTTGCATTTCCAGTTTTACCCATGAAGAAAGTGAGGCCTGAAAACCACCCACTTGCAGTTGTGGGTTGTTTCGGAGGCCTGCAAGGAGCCCTTCCCCACCACAGCACAGACCCTGCGCAGACCTGTCAACGTGGGAGTCGGTGAAAAACTGACCCTGAAACTTCCTTGATACCCACGCCCTACATCCTGCTGAAGGCTGCCATGGAGAAGCCATTCTGAAACTCTGATGAGCTAGCTGCTGTCCAAGGGAAGAGGCCACAAAAGGGGCTCAGTGCCTCCTGAGGAATCTGAGAGCGCTTTCGCCCTGCCTTCCTCCTCCTAAGATGGGGAAGGATCCAGAGGATACGATAACCACAGTGAAATATCAACGTCTGCTGCTTCCCCTCACCAAGCTGGGCAGAATCAAGACACAAGACCAAAAGTCGTAACGCACGTGCACTCCTCCTTCTCTCCTTCCTCACAGGAAGCTCCTTCCTCAAGGGAAACGTTTAGAATTATGACTATAACACTGCAACTGCTGACACACGCCCCAAAGCTGACATCCCAATGAGAAGAAAGAGAATCAAGTTCTCCAAATGGCCAGTTTTCCATTCTCTACTTTTACACTACAATCAATGATGGATCAATAAATGGACAGATCATTTTTGGAAATGCCCAGCTCAGCGCTCTGAAACGGAGTTATGGATGCCAGCGCCTTCCAGCACGTGCTCAGCTGGTTCTGCACAGCAGGGGCCGGGCCGGCGGCAGCACGACCCCTGCGCCAGCACAAGGCCCAGCAGTGTTTACACCTCCAGGTGTGTTTCCCCCTGTGTGCTTTTAATTATGGAATCCCTTCATCTACAAGGTAGAAATCAGATTTACCCAAGCATCTCTCTTTTCTAAAGAAAATCACTTAACTTTTACGCAGCAGCAGCTCTGCAGAAGTGAAAGTAAGGAGATGACTGATACCCGCGGCCAGGAAAGAAAGGACAAGAGAAGGTTCATTGCAGTGATGCCTTTCTCAGCACACATTCCCAGGTTCAAAAGTTGGAAGAACAGTGAACTATGTCACACGTAGAACCTGCCCACGTATTCTTCAAGGTGTTAATTTACCCTCCTTTCTATTTCTTCAGACACTCTCACAATCCCAAACTCTCCGCCACCATGACTGAAAGCCCAGAGATCTGAGAAGACCCGGAGAAATGACTTCCCCAGGACATGAAAGGATGCCACCAAGGTCGCTCCAACCACAGCAGCAGTTTCCCGGTGTCACGAGGGAGTCAGCAGCTCTCAGGGTCCTTTCCGCCCCCCCTCCCCACTCAGGCAGCTTCTGACACAAGCTCTGCAGACAGCCCAGGACTGCCAGCCCCCGCCCCCTTCAAGCTCCCCACCTGGGAGTTGTTGGGGGAGGAAATGTGTTTTCTTCCAGGGCTCCTAAATGCAAAGGTTGTATTTATTTCACTTGTCTTAATCCTGTATTTGCAAGTTTTCCACAGAAAGCGCTTGCTTGAATTTGAGTTAAATTCTTTGTCTGTCTCTTTCAAACAGTCACACACTCACTTAGCCTCCCCTTCCCCTTAGCAGACAAGTGGAAATTTCCACTGAAGCGCTCAGTGGCTCACAGTGGGTGGGGGTGGGGGATGGGGATGCGAGGGATTTGAAG
This sequence comes from Rhinolophus sinicus, assembly GCF_057876585.1. Classification (NCBI taxonomy): domain Eukaryota; kingdom Metazoa; phylum Chordata; class Mammalia; order Chiroptera; family Rhinolophidae; genus Rhinolophus; species Rhinolophus sinicus. The sequence goes on from NC_142517.1 coordinate 9,361,144, forward strand.
CCATGCAGCATCTTGGAGCCTTTTTGAAGCTAGGAAACAGATCCCTTTGAATGCCAGTTCCTAGACTGTTTATCGGTTAAACCTTGCTGAATTCAGGCTTCACTGAGGCAGTGAATAACTCATCTTAAAACCAAGACACCCTCTGCACAGAAAAGTCCCATTTCTTTTTGTATCTGTTGGGTCTCATACACTTTAAAAACCACTAAAGCTGCTGCAGAATCTTTACAAATCTTGGGACGCTGCCATTGAAAAGAAACCTCCCCGGCCGCTGCAGCCGTGCCCTGAAAGCCCATTGTGCAGGACCTACACACCAGACGAGAGTCAGGATGCTGGCTGGACTCGATGCTGGCAGGAAAGCACGAGAACATGGAAATGTTAGCTAACGGGAAAACTACAGAGGAGAATCAATCTCCTCTAGAGAGGGTGCCAGCTCTCTTGGAGTAAGCTGCAGACACATTTGGGGAACGAGTCAGTAAAATTCCACTGTTTTCACCACAGAACCAGTTATTTTTATCATTCTGCTTACCCGTAAATAGAAGGGCATCTTATATGTAGGCCAGCATATCCTTGCTAGGAGCACCTATGCACATTTTAAAGTGGATGAGAATGGACAAAGGAGGACAACAGGCGGGAGAAACCTCCTTCCCACTTAAACAGCACACGGTCCCAGCCCGCCGCCCCATCTCACTGCAGGAAAGTCAGACCGGGTACAAACAGTCCGAGCCGACCGGAGGCGCCTTTACAAACAAGCGCACGCCCCACACTGAAATACAGACCGGTTTCTTCCACAGCTCCCCCTCCTGCACCAGACAGCACGCACGCACGCTCCGTCCAGCCCCACCTAGTGGAAAGAGCCCTGCAGCAGTGTGTGCAGCCCAGAGAAAGACGCTGCAGCGGTTCTGGCAGGGGTGACGGCTACAGGTCAGTACAACACCTGCCTCTTCAGCAAGCGTCTCCCTGGGCTTCTACTCTCACTGCTCCCTTCTGCATGTGACGTTGTCCCTCTTTGACTCCGAGGAATACAGTAAGAATGTTCCACTACACCAACCTTGCCTTTCCCAGATTGGCTGAAGGTATCAAGGTGACATGTGAAGGGACAAAGGAGAAAACATCTAGGAGGCCTCCAAGAGACCAAAGCAAATCCAGAGCCGAGAATGACTCCCAGAGCCCAGAAGGACTCCCAGACCCTACGACACCCCCAGCGCCGTCACGCTCCAGCAGTTTCCAGACAGCGCCTGGAGACGGCAGACGGAAGCCTCCATCTGGAAAGCTGGTCCAGAAGACCCATTTCCCAACCACCCCAACTGGGCCCACACAGCACAGGCGCATCTGCTCAGCTCCTCCTGGTCCTAAGTTCAGATCACCTGGGGGGACAAGTGACACGGGAAGTGACTTCCCCTGGAAAATCAGTCGTCAATTACAGGGGTCTGATACTGTCCCCGTCCCTGACACAGGTGACCTGACCCAGGCTCCTCTCTGTTGCCAGGTGGAACGCAGCGCAGCATTTTTAAAGTTTGAAAAGGGCGTGCAGCCATACATAAGTGACTCGCCCAATTCTGCCTCAGAGATGATGAGCGAAATAAGTTTCTGTGGAGCAGCCTGAGAACTTATCCATCGAGTGGTTCCAAAGGGAAAACAGGTTCCCAGTCACAGACCACAGACCTACAGACAAGTTTCTGGAATGGAACCCGTTTCTGAAGTGGGGACTGACCAAATCAATACTTGGACTGTAATGTTTGTTCTATACCGTTTCTGGTTGGTTGGTTTTTTGGCGTAAACAACGTAAGTAGACAACATAATAATAAACACCAGATGCCACTTCCAAGGCACCACCTCTTCTTCCTTTGACTCCTTCCACCCTAGAGTAGGATTTCTCCTACCTAAGTGCTTTTCCCCTCCTTTTTCTCTCAGGACTACTAGGCATGTGGGTAGCGGAGGTATGGCTTTGGGGGAAGGAGGTGAGAATGGGAGGACAGCAGAGGTAATCACTCAACCTGATGGACGTAATTGCAACAGAGACGCCTGCTTGTCAGGCTGGGCCAGGCGAGGCTTGCTGTGCGCCCGGGCCCCTGCCCTTGCACCCCTTGGCTGGTACCTCGGTCAGCCATAGGCAGGCAGCCATCCCGAGACCTCGGAATACCGCTAGGACATTCCTCCCTAAAGCCTGAAGCAACACACACACAACACCAGCAGCAGGACAACGCGATGTGGGTGCTCAGCGGGCAGCTCGGCTCCCTCGTCAGCCAGCTGAAAAACTGGCTCTCGCACACCCGCCTCAGGATTCCAATCAGGGCCGCAGCAAAAGTACAGGTAACGAGTCACGGCCTCCAGGGCTGCTCAGGAAGAGCTAACAACTTTGAATGCTAACACACACGGAACAGACAAGTCTACTTCTTCATCATGTCACAGACGTGAACCAGCTCAGCACCCCACACACCTGGCACATAATCTGCTTCATATACACCCGCAGCTCCTTCTGTGGCTGTGTGTAGTGCACATAAAGAACTTGCCAAGTGAACAAAACGCCTGGGACAAATGTCGCTGGGATTAGTGACCACGGGAGGACTGGATGAAGCCAAGAGAACATCAGACTGACTTGAGCCCCGCACCGCAGACATGTGACACGAAAGTAAATCGAAATCTTCATCCAGGTAATTCCAAACTACACCTCATCTCCTCCTCAGTTACCACGTCACTGTAAGAATACTAACGAATGTAAAGAAATAAAAGGTAACATGGCGAAATACAGCTGATAAACGAAGGCATCTGACTGAAAGGCTTCTCCCATGTCGCTACTGTGCTGTGACTCTAGAAGGGACGAGATCACACAAGGCTTCCCACAACCCACTGATCACCCCCACCCCCCACTCCCCGTATTTTGGTGGAGCATACCTGTATGACTAGTGTTTCAGAACCACACTTTGGAAAACATTACCTTAAACTAATAAACACAAGACATTCATTTGTCCCAGAAAAACAAGCTCAACACAGGGACTTCCCCACTGGGGCTGGTCACCACCCCTCTGTCTCTACGTCACACGCATATACAACACACCTTAAGAGTGTCGCTGTAAAGGAGAACAGAAAAAAAATCCTTGAATATCAATGGAATAAGTGACTGCAACCCAGTGCGTGGTGGGCACAGGCCCCGTCAGGAACCCGGAACGTAAAGCCGGTGTTGTCGGCAGCTCTGGCTTAGTTCCAGGGGAGTTTTTCCAGGATCTGAATTTGTTCCCTTCATAAAAGAGGAACAGCACCACCCAAGCCCAGTACTGTACACAGAGGCCCGGAAACTAAATGAGTCAGTCGTACGGTGGTTCTCAAAGTGTGGTCCTCGGACAGAAGCATCAGCACTACCAGGCACCTGGGAAAGTGCAAATTCTAGAAAGCTGGTCATACCAACTCTCAACCGAGTCAGATCCTCTACTTGGAAAAATGGCAGAAGGACTCCCACTGTACACCCCTGAAAGCACATCTGTGAGCAAACTGACTTCTCCCCCGATTCAGCGCCTTCCATCAGAGAACCTGGCCAATAATTCTTGGCCAAATTTTATATGCTCCTCTTTAAACACAATGGCAAAAGGATTCATAGCTGTGCTGTTAAAACCAAACCCCTTTGTGGTTAAGTTTTTTTTTTAATGTTATCCACACAATCTTCATCCCTCACTGTTACTATGATTGCGGAAGAGGAATAGCCACTGTGCATTTCATGTTGCCTAGCAACGCCTCAGGCACTCTCTTCAGAGGTGTTCTCAAGAAGCTGAACATTAGCACAAAACAAGGTGAAGCAATCAAAATATGAAATTTGCAGTATGTGCCACATCTTGGCAGAAGGTTTAAACGCAGTAAGAAAGCCTTGCTGTGAGGCTCCACCTGGGCCTGTCACAGGTACTACACCTGCACAAGCCCACTGGCTCCCTGTGATAAAAGCAGCACCCAGGACTGTCTGCAGAGATTCTCTCATCTGATCGCCATGACAGTAGATGGGAAAACAACCACCCGAGTTCAGTATCCAAGGAAGCAGGAACCAGAGAAGCTAAATGACTTACTTGCTCAAGGCCACACAGCTGGTGTGTACCAGAGGGGGAATCGAGTATTCCACTCCTGGACCCTTGCCACTATGCTAAAAACTGGCTCCCATTTTCTCTACGCCTACTGCCAGGAAACCCAACATTATGAGATGATTCCTCCAAACCAGAAACCATGGGCATAAAAAAGACACCATCAGGGCTTAGAGAAGCTTCGTATCAACTCAACAAATTAGTGTCAAAGAATCTGCACAAAGGACAGTTATTACAACAGAATCAAATACTTGACATATGTTTTGAGGAAGTTGCTATATATAGTATGAGAGAAAAAATTCCATTACAGAAAATTGTGATTACTGGCTGAGTAGGTAGAGGCATTTTTCTATTGTGGGCTAGGCTCTGGTTATGTACCTTAGTCCTAAGAAGTGAAGTTTGCTTGTTGTCTGCAACCAACACATTTACAAAGGCTGCACTGAGTATGTGAACAACGCATTGCTCACTGAGGTGTCCTCAAGGCATTTTAAAGAAATGCCGGGAAAAACAATGCTTAGACAAAAAAAGAGTTTCTGATGATCAAAAGCTTATAAACCTGTTGCTCCAAGAGTGACCTGTTCTTGTACTGATTCCAGCTTGTTACGGGCCAGCAGAACCGCCTCCCAGGTGCAGCTCCGCCATTGCCAGGGCATGTACCTGGACACCACCCAGCCCAACAGGGATCTGACTGTGAAATTATAATACTTTCTAAGACGAATTAAACAGTATTCTTTACTGAGCGGATCAAAGACATCTTTCACGTGATAAGAAACGTACCCTCCTCTGCTGTGCCGCTGACTGTGGGCGGACATCTTGTAAGGAAGCGCTCGTTCACCCAGGTTTTCCAAGTTCCTCACGACTGCCCCTCTGTCCATCAGGGCTTCAATCGTCCGTTTCAAAGCAGCAGCGGTCTCCGGCTGTTTTTTTGTTTTTGTTTTTAAAAAGAAGGAAAAAGACACATCAGAATCAATGTAAGAACTAGAATGATTAAGTCTGGCCAGTTCTAATCATTACAGCTCTACTGGTAGAAATCTTTGAGTAAAAGCAACAGAAACTGTCTTTGGCTATTTTAAAATTAAAAAGAGAGAGAAGGAGAGAGGGCGAGACAGAGAGAGAAATGGATATTGATTGTAAAGATATGAGATCGCTCACAGATGTGAAGTAAAACCTGAAGACCAGGCCGCAGAGAGTTCAGGGACCAGAGCAGCTCCAGGGATCTGGGAAGCAGGAACTAAGGAGTGGCTTCTTCGAGCTCCTTGGCCAGGATGTGTCAGCGCCAATCACTGTCAGTCTATGAATCCCATGACTCAAAATTCAAACTCCAGAGAAAGAGCATCCGCTTGGTAGGACACTTTGACCATCCCACCAAAATCAAAGCCAGTAGGAAAAGGGGTTATCCCCCAAAGAAAAACTGGGAGATGGTAACCAAAGGGGGAGAGGATGAGTAAGACCCAATTTCTGCCCTCAGGGAGCTTACAATCTAATAACGGAATTAACACAAAACCCCCTGTAAGAAGAGCAGAAGGCAGAACACAGACGGTGACTGGGATCAGAGCGCTCATGAGAGGGGAAAGCACACTCAGCTGGTTTCATTAATGAAAGCTTCCTTGAGAGAAGCCCTGAAAAATGACAATGGGAGATGCAAAGAAAAGTGAACCAGGCACTGATTTAAGGAGCAAAGGCAAGAAAGGGTGAGTGAACTGAGGAACCGGCTAGGAGCCCACGGGATGAAGCCCAGGACCAGGGAGGGCTGAGACGGGAGATCAGAGGCGGGTATAAGTAGAGAAATAATAAATTCCTGTTACATAAAACAAAACTCAAATCATAAAATCCCATCATCCAGAGATAAAAGACTTTCAACATTTTGGTGAATTTCTTTCCAGATACCTCTTTACATATGTACACATAAAAGAAAGTCTGGAAGATGCTTTACAAGGGTAAACCTGACAAAATGCAACTAATGTCTGTGGAGAATGGAGAGGCGTGGCACACGAGGGCACCAAACAGGTGGCCAAGGGGCTGGTACTGTTATTAACAGCTGAAGGGAAATCTGAAGAAGCTGGCTGAGGACAGTAAAAGATGAGTTTGGCTTAGGACACGCTGAGCCTGAGCTGCCCACAACTCCTCTAGGTTTGCTTCCCAAGATGTAAACCTTCAGCTTAAAACAGGGTGGGTTAGGATGCACATGGGAGGGCTATCTGAAGCCCCAGGAGGAGACCACTGCAGGAGGGGGTAGGGTGAGAAGAAAAGAGACCAACCACAGAGCCTTGGGGAAACACAAACATCTGGGGCCTGACAGGAAAATTCAAAGTCAGAGAAGCAAATAGGAAAGGCACAAACAGTACAAGGAAAGTCAGGCCTGCCCTGCCACAGAAACTAGGAAAAGGGGCAGCGCCCACAGTGACAGGGTAGAGGATGGAGATGAAGGCAAAGCCACAGTACGGTGGCTGCATGGTCATAGCAAAATGGGGCCAGAAGCTGGGCGGCAAAGGTTTCCATGATAGAGATTCGACAGCAACGAAGGCAAAGAGAAATGCCAGGACTTGAAGGGCAGATAAGTTCGAACAAAGTGTTTTAGCGGAGAGAAAACATGAGCAAGTTAGTAGTTAAAGGGGAATGAACCAATCAAGAGGATAAAATGCAAGACATTTTAAACAACAACGATGGCAGCTATGACTTACTGTGTAACTGCTATATGCCCAACGCTGGTCTAGAGTTTTATCGCTACATATTTAATCTTCACCAAAACAAAAAAAGAAGTGCAAAGAAGGTTTACACATTTGGAAATTGGGCCTCTTGAGAGATGCCATGACTTTCAGGTTACATGGAAGCTAATATGTAAAAGAGCAAAGAAAAGGACCAGTGACAAAGCAAAGACAGGGAGAGGAGCTCAGAGGACACCTTGCAAAGGAGAAGGGACATGTCTCCTAAGAGACATAAGTGAAGGGATGCAAGCAAAGAGAGGCTGCAGTGCAGGCATGAACTAAAGAAAGGCTGCCTTCCAGTGGCTCCTTTTGGATCAAATGAAAACTGCAGAACAATTTTTAAGTGTGTATTCTGGTAACCAAAGAAAACCACTATTCCTGTAGATTTTCTTTCTGAAGAATACTGCTAAAATGCTGTGAAGGTACTAAGTATTAGTTTAAGGTTTAGAAATAAAATTTTTATTTTCATTTCATATTGTAGCCCACAGGGATTTTAAAAATGCCTACTGAAAATTATGTTTGTTTATATATTTAACTAATCTTATAATAAAACAAATTTCCTGAAAACAATAAAAATAGGGGCCAAGATCTCTTTGCATTAACACTAACTAGGTAAAAACTCTATGGCAATTTCTCCTTATGACTTTATACAAACACATTTTCATATAGTTTTCATCTACATGGAGACTAAATTCTTCTCACACCTCATTAGTTCACAGACGCTTCCATATTTTTGCAGAAGCCTCAGTACTAACAGCAGGGTAATATTTCATTCCATTAAAATACTATTTCATGACCTGGTATTACATCAATTAACTTATGATAATGCAGGTGAACAGTCTATCCAAATAAAGAATGGGTAAGATTTTAAAAACAAAACAAAGCAAAACTTTGATTAGTCTTCTGATTACTTCCCAAATCATACATTTTAATCTCAGTTTTGCCTGATTAAAAAGGATATATCTCAACACCTCTGGCCTTATTTCAATTCCAACTCAAGTGTTTACAGTATGAAACATGGAGCACCCTCTTCTGAAATAAGAGCTTGTGAAATAAAAGATTTTCTTCTGTTCAAAAAGGGTAAAGCTACCTAACAAGAATGTAACCTAGGAAAATATCAAAACACATTTTGTTTGATTTTAGTATGTCAAGGTCAAATTGTATACTGCTTGACTAGACACATTCATTTCACTGTAATTTCAAATTACCTAAAAGTTTAAAAAGAAAGATGAAGATGGGGTAAAAATATTTCTTGTTTCTTGACTTGTCCCTTATAACTGACCTCATCACTATATATCAGGAGTCAGCAAACCAGGGCTTATGGGCCAAATCTGGCTCACTACCATGCTTCCCCCAAAATAAGACCTAGCTGGACAATCAGCTCTAATGCGTCTTCTGGAGCAAAAATTAATGTAAGAGCCAGGGGTATTATATTATATTATATTATATTATATTATATTATATTATATATTATATTATACCCGGTCTTATAGTAAAATAAGACCCGGTATTGTATTATATTATATTATATTATATTATATTATATTATATTATATTATATTATATTATATTATATTATATATTATATTATACCTAGTCTTGTAGTAAAATAAGACTGGGTCTTATATTAATTTTTGCTCCAAAAGACACATTAGAGCAGATTGTCTGGCTAGGTCTTATTTTCGAGGAAACGGGGTACCTGTTTTTGTAAATGAAGTTTTATAGGAACACAGCCAGCTCAGGCAATTACACAGTGTCTCTGGTTGCCTTTGTGCTAAAGGCAGATCTGAAATTACAGCAGGGACTCCACGGCCCGCAAAGCCTAAACTATTTACTATCTGGCCAACCTCTGCTCCATATTGTAATGGGTTCAGGGAAGCTGGCAAGGCCTCAATCCACTCATTCTGAACTATGCCCGAAGACAACCGCGAGCCTGGGCCAGACAGAGGGATGGGTCATCAAGTAGATACACACACAGGGCACCAACCTAAAGAACATCGCTAACTGTTCAAATCACCACAGGATTCAGAAGAGATTCTACAAAATCACCAGTCCATCCACCAATCACCGATTCTAATCAACCCAAGTTGCCAACTTCATTTGTCAAGTTGTCACTTTCCTCATTTAGTATAACCTACAGATTAAAATAAAATTTTTAGGCTTCAAAAAAAAAAAAAAAAAATCCAGCATAATGTTCAATGTGTAAAAACACATGGTCTACAAAAAGCAAATATCTTGCTGCCACAATTGCCATTTAATTAAACCATTTCGTTCTAAAAGAGTTGTGCATGCATGCTTCTGAGAGGCTTCTCCCTCCTCGTCTTAAAGCAGCTCTTTCTTCCAACCCACCATTGTCAATGAAACACTTCTGGCAAGGCACAGACTGCGGGACTGAAAACATTCACTTGAAAAACTATGGAAAAGAAACAGTAAAATGAATGTGAATGAGAACTAGGAAAACTGGATTCCAGTCCCTGCTCATTCACTAATGAGTTATACAACCCTGGATACATTTTTAAAATTTATCAATGTTAAATTTATGCCTCCGTTTTCTCACATGCTAAATTAGAGGTTCTCAACGAATTTTCTGTTGCTACAAAATTCACATACGCATTCATATCACCGTTCTCAATGTCCCAGGGGGCGTACAAAGCTTGAGTCTCTTTCTTTCTATGCTCCTCGTCCTGACACCCTCATCACCCAAAGCGCTCCCCCCCCCCCCCCGCCCCCAGCCACAGGTACTCTATGCCGCTCCCCTTTACTTCTCCACAGCACTTACGGCATCTATAAATATCCTTTCATCACGAGAACATAAGCTTCAGAAGAGCAAGGACGTTTGTCTCTCTTGGACACGGCTATATTCCCCAAGTCCATGCAGTCCGTAACATGGAGCAGGCACAGGAAATAGTTGTTAAATAAATGAGGTATCACTTGTACCTTCCTAAGCGGGTCTCTTGCTTACTTACTCCCATTCTTCTTCAAGGAACTCTAAGTTTTCTCGAATCTCTAATACAAGTTGGAGCCACTTTTCATATCCAACACAGCTCACTACAGGGTCGTGACTGTTAATGCTGAAGCTAAATTACAATACTGATGTTTTTCTATTTATTTCATGTAGTGCCAAAAATGCTGTTAGTACTAATACTTAGATGAAAAGAATCCAGAGTTCATCTAATAGAAGAAACTAAATATTGTATGGATTTCAAAAATACCAAGTTCAAATATATAAATACAAATGTTGAACTTAGATTGTTCTAATTATTTGCTGATAAGATAAAGTACTAACCAAAAAATTTACCCTAACTAACACTTAAAAAAAGAAAACTCCTCCTAGACAAAATTTAAATCAACTTTTGATCTTATTATTAATTACTGAAACTACTGGTGTTCAGGCTATAAAAGAAGACTTAGGGAAAACCCAACAGCTAAGTTCAACTATTTGCAGGGTAACTGTGCAAAAAATACTTAGGTTTTATTTAGATTAGAACCGAAGGATTAGACTGGAATCAAAGGGTACAACCGAGAAACGGAGACTTCATGTATAAACAAAAACACACTTCTGAAAGCTACAGCTTTATGAAAGTGAAATGGGCTGCTTTGTGAAGCACTGACCTTCCCATCACTAGAAGTACACAGATACAGGACGACCACTGGATCAACCTTTGTACTGGGTGAAAGGTTAGACCTGCTCATTTCTAAAGCCCCTGTGCCAAGATGAGATTCCAGTACTATTCTGGTACCACTCATCACTCTGACGGACATTCTGAACTGAAATTGGCTATTAAAGAAAAAAACTTCAATTGCATGGTAGCGAGGAATATGAGGTGTGATAAAGAAAAAGAAAACACAGTGATGTTTAAATAAAAAAATTACAGTAAAAGACACATTTCCATTAACCCCCCTCAAAATACTCCCCCTCGCTTCGAACAAACTTATCCCATCGTTCTTGCCATTTTCTGAAGCAGTTCTGGAAGTCCTCTTTCATGAGTGTCTTTAGCTGCACTGTCTTGAATCATTTTGATTTTGGGGAAGAGCCAGAACTTGCACGGTGCCAGATCCGGTGAATAAGGTGGATGAGGACACACCGTAATGTTTTTATTTGACAGAAATTGCCTTATACCAGAAGCGATGTGTGACACAGGGTGTTGTCATGATGGAGGATGAAACTGTTTGCCCATTTCATGTTAATGCGTTGTTCGTGATCCATGATTTACAGCACACTTTAAAACACACCTTCTCTCAACCGTAGCTCATACCCGACTGACTGCACCATACAAACTGAAACTTGTCACACTGTTACTAAAGTTGGACATGCCACTTCCTGTATTGAAGATCCCTGCCTTTCCATTGGATGGACTCAGCAGCAGCATTCACCGTATTTTGTGATCACAACGGAAAGGTTCCGTTTCACACATTGCTTCTGGTACGGCAATTTCTGTCAAAGAAAAACATTATGGTGTGTCCTCATCCACCTCATTCACCAGATCTGGCACCGTGTGACTTCTGACTCTTCCCCAAAGTAAAAATGATTCAGGGCATCGAGGCAGCCACCACAGAGCAACTTAAAGACACTCACGGAAGACGACTTCCAGAACTGCTTCAGAAAGTGGCAAGAACAACAGGATAAGTGTGTTTGAAGTGAGGGGGAGTATTTTGAGGAGGATTAATGGCACTGTGTCTTTTACCGTAATAAATTTTTTTAAGCATTCACCATATTTGTCGATCACACTACATACACTGACAACAAGTGAATTCTGCTGCTGTTGCCTGCATTTATACTAAGACTCCAGCGTTTTACTCCCTATAACTTTTGTGATGATGCCCTGAGAGGGTCCCTGGGAAGCCCAGGCTCCTCAGACCGCATTTTGAAAACCACAGTTCTAGAGATTCTAACTGGCAAAGTTAATAAACACAAGAGCAAAGAGATGGAAAAAAGAAAAGAAAGAACATCTCTACTTGTCCCAAAATAAAATCCCCATTCAGTAAGGTTATTTAAGCTACGGATTCATGCAAGTATCATAAACACCAGTGGTCAGTGATCAATGTTTAAACTAATTAAACATATTTTCACACCAGAAGATTAACTTGCCAACAAATTATCTTGTAAATAAGACTCTCTGGCAGAGTTTTGAACCAGTGGCTCTTGATGCACCCAGTTATCACAACAGCACCCTCCCAGTCCAGCAGGAAATACAACTCACACAGAATCCACACCATTTAATGGCATGTAGCATCTCTCTACACCCCACCTTTCTCACTTTATAAAGAGTTGTGCACTCCCAGGAACAAGAAGGATTTAGGGAAAGTGGAGCCAGGTGAGAAAACCATCAAGACCTATAAAAATGTAAATGTAAAACCTTTTCCATTCTTTGCTAACTCTTAATTCCAAGGTTTACATCCTTAAAAATATATCCTTGAAATGTACATTTCCAAATAGACAATGTCCCTGGAAATTCTTCCTTGGGATTCTCAAAACAACTTGAAAAAAAGAAAATCTGTGAGTACCTTTCAACGGAACAGGCTTCAAGGGCAGCTGTCACTAGCAGACCTTGGAAAAATGGAATGAACATCTACCTCAAAAACGTGTAAGTGCCAGCCTTGCCTAATGACATCTCAAAGCCCAAATCTAAAAATGGTTCCACGGAAGTGTTTCACCAAATATTTTAATGATTCAAGAGAACCCCTTTTGCCCCCACAATTTGTTGAATGAAGAGATACAGTTCTCCAGGTAATTAAGGATTAAAAATTACTAAGCACAGAAGCTGTGTTAAAAATTGGAATAAAATTCAGTAAGGACACTACAAAAAGGTAATGACACATAAATACATGCTCAAACATGATTACTTCCCTATATGTACTATTATATACTGCATAACTTGTGGGTGACTAGAAAAGTTAACTTTAATAGGTTGTTTTAAAGGTCAAAGATAGAAAACTCTTTTGAGAAATTAACTGCTCTATTACTTTGCCCACGAATCACATTTAATAAACCATTTATAAAAAATACGGAAGAACTACTGCACAGACTTAACAGGCTTAAAAAGTGTGGGAGAGGATGGGGGAGACTGGCACCAACATACATGAAGTGTACTAGAAAAGTAACGAACATTGCAATGCAGTGAAAAACTGTTCTTTGCTCCGCAAAAACAAAAATACCTCAAATTTAAAAATGTTATATTAAGTGCAGTTCAGACATACCAAGTGGTCATTTAACTGTCAAAGCTATAGAGCTTTAAGAGTTGCTAATGTTATGTATTAAGTGAAAAGCACTCATGAACACAATATTTAATTTACACAATAATCTTTGTAAGAAAGTTGGGGGGGGGACATGTAGAAGTCTTTATTAGGGAATGATTCTAAAATAATTTTAACAGCACAAATTGGTTGTAAAAGAGGAGGTATGGAGTGAAAGTGACAACTAAATGATCGCTTAAGACCAAATTCTGTGGATGTCAAAAGTATAGGTTGAACCTTATGAAACTGACAATTGAGGGAAAGAAGAACAGTCATATATTAACCATTTCTTAAGGCTCAACCTAATATTTACCTGGAAACATTTCTCTCAAAGTGTCTTCCTCAAGACAAATAATTCCAAGTTGCTCACTGTGAAATCTACCTTCAAAAGGGTAGCTACAGGGATGTAAAACACAAAGCCTACCCTTTAAAGATTCGTGATATAGATTTGAAGACAGACACATGCAAGTAACTAATAAAAAGCAAGTTGAAACACAGGTAAGACTGAAACAAAAGGCAACGATGCTACAAGCTCAGAAAGAGCAACTGCTTCTGACTAGTGGATTAGAGACGGCCGACGTCAGCCAGACCCTGCGCTGAACACCTCACCTCTTGGAAAGCTGGGAAGAGGGTCAGCGAGGGTGATAGCAGAGGGGGTCTGGACTAACACTATGACAGAAGGACAGGAAGATTTTGATGCAGTTTATATTTGGGGCAAAATCAACGTGGACACTGTGTCTGGTATAGGTAGAAGTCAGTGCTTTTTTCCTTCCACTCAAGGCAACATTTTGCCTAGAACTTTAGGATTTCAGTTTCTTCACTCATCTACGTTGATGATAAAAATATCAACTTTCTGGAGGGAAATATATAAATATATATTAATTTAAAATATGCACACCTTCAATCCCCTCACTTCTAGGAATTCACTCTAAGAAAACTGCCAAACCCTGGCACAAGGATTTAGCTATGAAAATACTGCAAAGTTATAAGGATAGTGAACAAATGGAAGACTGGTTCAATAAATTACTTTCACTGATTGAACAAGTACTATGCAGCCATTAAAAACAGAATGTTGATCCTTATATACTGACATGGAAATATTTTAATAATAAAGAAAGAAATCAGCATGCAGGGTCAATTCACAGGTTTTTCCAAAAGAAAAAATGTTAATTCTGTACACATACATGAAAAAAAGTGTGGCTGAACATACAGCAAAATGTTATTAAGTTTTCCCTAGGTAATAAGATGACAGGAATAGTCCTTTTTTTTTTTTTAATACTTTGCTGTTATCTGATTTACAATGAGCAATGAAAAGGTATTTTAGAAATACTTCTTTGGGCAAATTCAGTTTTGTTTTAAGAAGAATTTCTTCCAAGTTTATGCCGAATGCTATCTTATAATAGATGCCATAATTTGTGAGTTCTGTATTACAGCCCTGAATCTACGCTTCAACACTTAGAACTCACTCACTGACTCCACGTCCATGTAAATTTTTAATAATATAATGACCAGAGCGGTGTAGATGGACGGTTTTCAGTGGTCACTGAAAGGGCCTTGCAAGCTGTACTTCCAGCACCATGAGCTATTACAACTGGCTGCTCTGCCTCCTGGAAATCAGAGGGAAAAGCGGAATCTAGGAGTCAGGAGCCCAGAAATCACTGGTCCTAGACTCAGGAAAGATGAAAGAAATGTGATGGGTCAAGGCCAAGTCTGGCCCTCAGAATGTAGTGGCCAATGAAACAAGGTGATCAGAAAAATAAGACGAGCTTGCCCATTCTAAGGCCATGAGACCAAGGCAGAGATTGAGACCCAGGGAATCTTAACACGAAAACATATTCTTTAGGGTTAGTGATGAAAATAAAAAGAACCCAGAGATGAATGAAAAAAAAAAAAAAAAATTCAGAGGAGCACTAGTACAATGACCGCTGAGTTCAGCAGACTAATGCCATGGCAATAATACAGTACAAACAATAAAATAGAGTCAAGTTCATAGCACGGCTGACTTTGCAAATGTAAAGGCGATGGGTGACCAGTAAAGGAACTTGAGCTGCACAGTAGTCAGAATACCTTTAAGTCACAAGCTGGACTTGCCTTAAATGCAGAGGGCATCCAAGGGACCCTGCAGCCAGTGCACGCTCAGAAATCAGTATCAGCATTGGCATCAAAAGGCCATAAGCAAATGTAAAGAACCCACAGAGCAAGAAGGAAGTATTGATTACATGAGATTCAACTTTGTATGAGTTTACTAGTTGTCAGTTACTATGTGCCTCGGTTAACAGTAAATCTGTGTAGTTCAGCCATAATACAGTTTTGCTCCTTAATTAATCCACTTATTTCTGAGGTCTCAAGTCAAAGAATATCATTCAAATGTCATTTAAGGTCAAATATGGGGGCTCAGTTGCATGTGACCAACCATTCCATTCATGATTTGGGTAAGTCAAAGAAAAAAGGCACTATGAAGGCATTCCTCGAGGGCACCCTGGAATCATCTGGGAGCTTCAAAAATGAAGTGACAAAAATGAAATGCCCATGTCTCACCCTCAGATATTTCTACTTGCTGGGCTTCTCCTCACTTCAGAGATAAATGATTCTAACTGAACTGTAGTTTATAAAGGATTTTCAGCAATGATCTCCTCCAACTCTAATTTAAGGATCAGAAAAGCTCCACTCTGCTCAAAGAAATAATGGAACCCTCCCTAAATATGAAATGAAGAATCAACAATCACAATAGGTGACTACTTGTGGTTAATATTACTTCAACAGCTGGATACAATGCCAAAATTACAGTACCCATGCTTGCTATTCTGAGGACATTCCAAAATACACAATCCTTTTACTGGGAAATTTCCATTTCTGTCCTCCCATCCCCCCTCCAGATGCACTTCCAGATGAATAAAAGAAGATGGGAAACAGAAAGATTGGCAGGAGTCCTGGTTACTATGGCAGCAAGTAAATGAAATGCGAAAGCTCAAGAAACTGATAGGGAGAGCAGGAATCAGGTAGACGTCATGGAGCTCCCAGTCTTGTTGATTGCGCTCCTTCATGCACAATTCAGTTCCCTGCCTTCGCCTTGTATTTCAGCCTCCGCAGAGAGTGGAAGGGGGATGGCACTGGAACGGCAGGGAGGCCAGAGGAGGTAAGAATCAGCGGAGGATTTTGATAGTAGAGACAAAAGGGTTGTAAGAAAATTCTATTGAGATCCAGTGAAATTTTCTAGACATCAAGTGTATGAGTTTAGCAAAAATATCAGTTAGTTGACTGGATTGAGAAGTTTTTTAAATATGCACTGATAGAATCAGAAAATTGGGCTCTGGAGAGTCAGATTTGCATACCTTGCTGAACAACAGACCAAAAGTGGGTCCACCAAGCAGGCCACAGCAGTGGTTCTTAATTCGAGTGGTGGAGGAAAGCACTTAAGGGACTGCACGAAGAGCCCGGAGGAGAAAGACGCAGACAGGAATGAAAGGAATCAAACCACCCCTTAAGGTTCCGCTGCGTCCTGGAAGGAAGTGTGCCTTTCCTCTGGAAGTGTGCCTTTCCTCTGGAATCCCACGTGCATCTCTGCTCCTTCCACATACATCTTGCAAGTGTAATTATTTAGGAGTACACCTCCTTCCCTAACTAAGCCTCTCCAAGGTTGTATCTGACTCATCTTTACTAGATGCTGGAGATGCAAAGAACCTGGCATGCAGTGTGTTCAATAAATATTTGATGAACAAAGAATAAATGAAAAGATGAAAGCCTGCTAACTGTACTTAGCTAGTAAGGAACACAGGATTAAACCAAGTCATAAAATTCAAGGAGAAATAAGATCTTCATTGCAAGGAGGAAAACAGCAACTTTTTTGTTTTTCTTTTTTGAACAGGCAGAGATGCATAATAAAGCTAAAGCACATCCTTTAAAAACAGAGACGCACAGTCAAGGAACCAGGAATAAACAGGTGAAAGATAGAAACAAAAACAAAGATGCAGTGGGAGACTCATAAAGGTACCTCCAAACTTCTAAAGATCCTTGGGCCGTAATCAAAAGACCAATGGACATTCAACTCCTTGAGTGTACAGAGAATATTACAACAAAACCCAGACTCTGAAAAGCTACAAAAACTTCTGGAAACGGAGTCAGCAAGCCCCATGCAGAGACAATAGGACTTTACAGAGAATCTGCCATAGGCTACCACAATGAAACTTCAAATTAGAATGAGGCCAGTAAAACCCAAGGACTGGCAGTCCTCATTCTATCTCTCATTCTACCCTGCAGTACTGGATTCAACTCGGGGGCCACATATGAAAGGGGACATTGATTACCTCAAAGTTGTCCAGGAAAACTCAAAAGACCCAAATGGCAAAGGGTCTGAAACCCATGTCCTCTCTGAAACCCCAGAGAATGAAGAAGGGTAAGCCTAATTTTGAGACTTAATACATTTATCTTGAATAATTATCTTCAAATACTCCAAGGGAAGATACTTGGGAGACAGAACTTCGGACTATCAAATCAAAGTCAGAGGCAGATCTGGGGTCAATAGAAGAAAACCCTTTAAAATCAGAACTTTCTTAAAGTGGAATGAACTTTCTGGGAGAGGGGGGTTGATAAAAGTTCAATTTCTTGTGGATGGTGGTTGCACAGGTATTTGCTTCACAATTGCAGTTAATTCTCATTACTTGTGGAATAGGCCAACTAGCCTAATAAAATTTGTCTGTAAATCCAAAATCAATACTCCCACCACCTCTGCAGTCATTTGCAAACATGCGCATGCAGAGTTGTAGAAAATTTCAGTCACCCAATACACAACTCCCAGCTGAGGTCCAAGAAAACGGTGTTCTGCCTTCTTGTTTCGTGGTCTATTTAGTGCCACGGTTTTCGCATTTGAGTATTTTTATTGGTGCCTTCGCTGTTTGAAATGGCCGAGTGTAGTGCTGATGTCCCGGTGACTGTCCTGAGTGCGAGGAGGCTGGGATGCGCCTCGCGTTACACAAGCTTCACTCAGGCATGAGTGAGTGAGTTACGGGCCTTGAAGTCAATGTTTACCAATGAACAACATATACGTCTACAAGAAGGAAACATCAAACAAGGTTCTGCACTGATCAGTTGACAAAATGTGGTGACCAGCCAGAGGCTTACAGGAACCAAACCATGTTATTTCCCCAAGGGTCAAGGACTGGGTATTCACTAATTCAGTGTTCAAGATGACTTTACAGAATATATAACTACCCCAAATAACAATAATCAACCATATTCCCTGCACTGTACATCTGTTCATGTTTCATGGATTCAATTTCACAATGAAAGTGTCTGGATGGGCAGTGTTCATGCACTGTACAGAAGAATCAAATATACACCCTCTAATGCCCACTCAAATGTGAACAACCATCAGTTCTGCACTTACAGAAATCAGCAGAACTTTAAAACTCCCACTGAGCTTCTGATGGTCACACGTTCTTTAGGGGAGGGCAGAAATGGGCAAGAGACCCTGCAATTTCAACCTTCGAACGTAAGTCAACAGGGAACACCAGGACTTCCCGGTAAATTGGAGGATTCAACACATACATCTAATTATGCTCCCTCCTGAAAACTACTAGAACTACTGTAAAGGTTTTCTTGTTTGTTTTTTAAAGTACAAGCCTAAAGAATGAGAGAAAAGGGGGTAACAGCAATAAAAATACGGAAGTAAATGGCGAAAAGCAGCAATGGGAAAAACCAAGATCAACCACAGTTACACTATAGAATTCCTCAAAAAATCTGGGAATTGGTAATACTAAAATTTAAAAAGTTGGGAGACTAAAATTTAAAAAGTTGGTTGCAAGTTTAAGGAGTAATTCGATCCCTAGATGAATGTTTGGAGATTTATTCTCTAGACTGGAGGACAAAGCCAGCTGAGTTGTACTATCATACCAAAATGGGATTAAGGAAAAAAAATGCATACTGAATGCTGAGACCCCTGGGCTCTTTCCATGCTTAGCTCCCAGAATGTTGGCCCGAGGCCTTTTATCCTTCAATCAAAAACTGGAAGAATCTTCTTTGGGGAATCTGACCTGTTCTAAAGACACTGCAGGAATCACCCAAGCAACAGCCAGGTGGTGGTAATGGTCAAACAATGAAGCCAACAAGCTCCACCCACACATTCAGAGCATTTTCAGTCCACCCGAATAAATATAAGCAGACAGAGATCGGAAGCATTTGAGAAAAGGCTTTAACATGAGAGACCGACACAAACAGAAAAAACTAGAGTAAACTAACAACACAGGAAGAGAAAACCTCAGTATCTTCAGAGATGAGAAGATACAGCATCCATGAAACAAGAACAAGAGGCTATAAAAGAAAAAGATTTGGGGAACAAAGACACTCTTTAAAAAAACTTAAAAATCTGATAGAAATTTAAAATAAATTCTTTTTTAACAGAAGGATTGGAAGATAAAGTTTAGAAACACCCCTAGAAAGAGCAAAAAAATAGAGATGAAAATTAAAATACAAACGACTGTATGAAACTAACTGGACTAGTTCAGAAGGTCCAAGAACTAAAAAAAAGTAAACGGGAGAAAAATTATCCCAGAACAAGAGGTCACTGGGTTGTCAAACTGAAAAAGCCCACTAAGAGACAGTACAAAGAAAGAAAAGCTTTCATCAAGGCCCATAATTGTGAAACTTGAGAACACACGAACACACACACACACACACACACAGTCTTACGCTTACAAATTTCTGAGGTAAAATACTTTCCAATCTAGAATTCTATATTCAGCCAAACTTTCAAACAAATGAGTAAAGATATCTTTAGACATGCAAAATTTTTAATTCTAAGGAGTTGTAGGAATGAAAAAAGTGAGTCAATGTGTCAATATTACTCCATTCCTTGCTGTTGGGGAGGATGCAAGCATAGATGCAGAAAGCTGAAGAAGAGAAACCTGGCACTGGCTTAGAACTGGAGGCATCAGTGGACATGACGAGCATGTCCGGCCCTGCAAGAATGAGCACCCAGACCTCGGTTTCTCAACACCATTCCCCGCTGAAGGCCTGATTCCTACTGGGGCGCGGACGGTATGAGATGAACCTGGAACACCTTGTACTGGAAAATGATAAAGTATTTATTCAAGAAATGATGGAAATGTGTCACAAATGACAGAGAAAGTAGCCTGAGAAGGTCCCACTAGCTAAACCTGGAAACATCTGAGCAAAATGACAGCCCACTAAATAAAATCCATGAGTTCATACTGATAAATGGGAAAGAGAGGAGGTTCTTGATTTCAGCACAGCACCCCCCACCAAAATCTTAGAAAAATCAGTTTTGCACCATCATAGTAATAGCTTACTCAAACAAGGATTATCTATGGATGCTAAAAGTAGGGGTTCAAGTTTAATGAGGGATGAGTTATTTCCAGTATCCAATGATCTCCCCACAAATGACTTACTACCAAAAGGAAAGAGTAACTTAACAGTGGAGAAACTTGGTAGATACCACCTAAAGCAAGTATCCAAGTTAATGTCAACAATGAAAACACAACATCACATGCCTCCCAGCGAGAAGCTTCAAGCACATAGTGCTTATGTTGTATTCCTGCCAAAAATGCATAGTGTGACTCTAATCACGAGGAAACAGATGAGCCCAGACTGAGGAGGGGCAGTCACAGAATGACTGATCCCTAAACTTCAAAAATGTCAATACCGCGAAAGACAAAGAAAAGCTGAAGAACTGTGGTTCCAGATTAAAGGAGACACATGTAAAAGCTAAAGGAACTAGACTGGCTTCTGAACTTAAAAAAAAAAAAAAGTTGCTATAAAAGGGCATTAATGGAGAAGCAACGTTTGAGTATTTTTAAAAAATGTATCACTGTCACTTTCCAGATTTTGGTAATGATACTGTGATCAGACAACTGACTGCCCTTGTCTTAAGAAATATAGCCCCATGTACTTCGGGGGTAGAGGGGAATGATGTCTGCAACTTATGCTCAGACAGTTCAGAAAAGTATGTATGACCAGAGAGAACGACAAAGCTAATGTGGCAAGATGTTAACTACTGATGAGCCTGGATGAAGACGATTCTTAGGTCCTTCATACTATTCTACAACTTTCCTATAATTTGGAATTATTTCAAAATTAGAAGTGAAAAAACAGAGTATTTTTACTCAATGAGTTACATGTAACTCAATTCTCAGTCAATACCTGTGAGTCCGTGTTTACAAAGGTAAACAGCAGCAATAAACTGGTGGGGGAAACTCACTGGAACCATTCACGAGCCAGAGAAAAGGAACTGAAATACCACCTCTTCGATTCGGAGACACAGAACATTGAAAACTGACGGCAGATGTGTTCATACTGAAAATACTCAGCCACAGAAATGTAAATTTTTCATTTTATTCAAAGTTGGTACATAAATGCTAACATTTCCATAAAATAATTACTATACTTCAGTTACAGGACAAAATACCACAGAAAGGAATATACTTTGCAAGAAATGTAGTTCATCTTAAGTTTCCAAATACTTTTGAAGGCTAATGCAGCAGCTGGCAAAATAACACACAGTACACAAAGAACAGTGTATTTTACAGAGTCAGTAATGAAAACTGACAGCTCTTTAGCAGATCTGCTTCATTTTTTTCATTTTTTAAACAATAACACTTTTAAAAACACATTAAACCAAGATCATACATGTCTATAATTTTAAAAATCAGATTGTATACATACAGTAGGTTAGAATAGTCAAGTTAGAACTGTCATGTATGGTTAACAATCCTAAATCTACAATTTCAATTGTATTCTTTTCAATATGGAAATAACCTGGTTTATATCGAATTCTACTTTCTGCTTGCAACTAAAACACTGCATGACATGGACCCAACTAGTCAAACCTTAAAAAAAAAAAAAAAAAAATGCTGTAGACAATGAAGGGTACACTGGAAATCAGTTTACAATTCAAAAAACTCACCAATAACTCAGCAACTTCATTTATAATCACATTTGGTTTACAATGCATAATTGATGAAATGATACATGTACACAATACACACTACACACCCCCAGTGCACAGACTGGTCTCTTACAGAATATGTGAACAAAGTATAATAGGCAGGACACTGAAAAACATTTTTAAATGTAGACATCTTTTAAAAATGCTTTAATACTTACATATCAAAATTACTAGATAAAAGCAGCAATACTCTGCTGACATTTGGCTTAAAAATAAAGAAATGAATGAAGGGATTTCACAGGATATTAGAAAAGGAATTGGTTTTCTTCTTGAAGAAGACTACTAACTTTTGCACAGCAACTATTTTTGATATCCACCTTATCAAACAAACAAAAACAGCACTGAGAAGCGTAGCACAGTTCATATGTGACTGCCAACGTAGGTCTGGGTAACAGAAAAAGGAACGTCCAAGCGAAGCATGGTAAGTCCCTGCTCTGTTCCTCACCTCTACTGGCAATCTATAAACTGAAGCAATCATGGTGGGGAAAGCAGGGGAACACATTCCATACCATCATCTGACACTAATGTAATATGACCTTATTAAAAAAAATAAAGCTTTTGCATTTTAACAACCCCACAGAAAAATCCATGAGCAAAAGACTTATTGATCTGTTTGCCACTCAAAAGTTAGAGATCTCACAGTGAAATTAGAAAATTCTAATTATACATATTTACACTGCTAGGACTACTTTCACCTAACTAATTAAAGCAATTTTCCATGGAATTATAAACAAAAGATATTCTGACAAAGGAATCTTGAAAAGCATTAAGTTTTTGCAAACTACTTTAAATTTTAAAAACAACATTTAAAGGTACAGAACACGTACGACATAGGACTAACAGGTTATAACCACTTTGCCTTCTCACATATTGCTAAGCCAAAGATGTTCCTCAAACGTCTCCTTTCTCCTGCATTTCTGGGTCTCCTCTCCCCTCATCCCCCAAAGCCTGAAGTTTTACCCTCTAAAATAATGCTGTAGGTACACACCTGGCTACTTTTTGCTGCAGGGGGAATCTTTCCCTCAAAGTGTTCCGGTTTACTCTTCTAAAACATGTCACATTAGTGTACACCAGCTTTAATCTTAATTCCATATATTAGTTGACCAAGTCTTTCCCTAGAAGAGAAATATACAAAAGAGAGGAGAGTGGGAACAAAGGTAGTCAGTTCTCTCCCATTCTGAGTGTTATATTATTGGACATATGGTCAAAACGCAAACCAGATATATTTATTCATTCTTGATCAAAAGGGAGATGGGGCAATGCCAAGTGGAGTTAAAACACATCCTATTCTTTTGCACACACATTCAGATTTCATCTACTCTAGTCCTGAAACGGGTATTGGGACAGGCCAAAGAATCCTTTGGACTCTTACAACCATCGTGAAAAGCGAAAGAGCTCACTTGGCAGATCTGTCTCACATTAACTTGATGCTCAGCACACCTGGATCAAATTCTGCTCTACTAATACGAAGTGCAGTCAAGCACATGAAAAAATAAAGTTAACTTCATATTTTACATACACACCTATACAAACATTAAAGACAAGTAGTATTTGCCCTGTTAAAATGCGAACTTTCTCCATGTTTTTAGTGTACTATTGATGGGAGGTTAAATTTCCTAAAGATTTAAGATAAAAAAACTCCAGTGGCTCTACAGCTTAAAGCAGAATCTGTGTGTCAAACTGTTCCCCCCACCAAAAACCTACAAGTCTGTCCTGTTTCCTTACTTCCAAATTGTAGGAAAGAGCCCACAGACCCCATTTTAGCCAGTAACCCCCAAATATAACTGCAGCATTCTTGACATTTGTATTCTCTCCCTCCACCAAAGAAATACAAACTTACTCAAAATACTACATTGAATTACTTAACCTGTAGGACCCATAGCATAGATACCTCACCGTCCCAGGCTTTCAATACTGTGGTCTGCCATCCTAACAACTCCCCAGACACACACACCTGGCGGGCTTTACGACTGGCACTTGTGGGTACGAGAATACTGTTAGTCTTGTGCTTTCTACATGTGGAGATACACACACGTGTGAAAATGATTTTGTGCTTTCTATGGACCTTTACTTGAAGCTTTTTCCCTATCACAGAATGTGAAACTGTGGTCACATACAAGTTCTCAAATACCTATCAAACCTACACTGGAAAACGATAAAGTTAAAATATATTCACAGAATTAATATAAGTAACCTTATATTTTTTAATTAAGGAAATAGAAGAAACAAATATAGATAAATAAATAACATTTAAGCGGCAACATGAATTAGAGCTTCCTGGTTTCTTTGAACCTAAATACAGGCTGCATATAAAGTATGTAAATATAATTTTTTTTTTTTACTTCCTTCACTAGTTATAACAAAATTTAAAAAGAGAAATTGTAACAAGAATTTTCAATCAAGAAAGGGAAAGGTATGAAATAGCAGAGTCAATACTGGCAACCAGAAGGCACTAATCAAAACACACAAATTTCAGAAGCTTATTATATATTATGGAATACCCTATACATTGGCCTTTGCCAATCTGGGATTTCAGGAACAGCGATGAGCTTAATTTCAGTTTCCAACTATTATAACAAAAACCAAAAAAAAGTGAAAAGTGAGTTATTAAGAACATTTCACTTGAAGTTTAAGTCTAGGTTACACTGGTAGATTGGAAAATTATCCAGACTGGTTTAGCCCAGTGGCCATAACAAAGGGTAAACACTCCCTCACCCAACAGCACTAGGACACAAGGTGAATTTACCAAGATATAAATGTAAGTCTCCAGTGAGGCTCTGGTTATCTGCTAGTTGTCAACTTGTGCTGCTGCCCAAATCAATGAAACCTGTATTTCCCCTACTGACAGAGCTCTCTGCAAACCGTCTGGAACTGGCAGGGGTGGGGGTGTTATCATCCTGGGGGACAATTCCGGGAGAGCTCCACTGAGGAGAGCAAAGCCACCGCTGCCACACCAAGAGGACTCTGAGACCACTGTGCTCTGTGCCTTGACTTGCACTTCAGGGGCTTTATTTATTCCAGCATCCCGCTCTTCAAACATGCTACATGAATCCAGGTGACCAAACCAAACTTAAGAAGTTGTTACACAAAATAAGGTTAACGGCTTAAGTTAACAGCTTCAGATTATGTATGGTACTGCTCTAGAAAGTCAAGTTCATGAGATGAGTAATGATACAGATACATCAAATGTTTTTTATTTCTGAGTAAAAGACTGTATGCCAATGGTTAAGGTAGTTAGTTATCAGATAAATGGGGTGCTTATTACACCCAAAACAAAAAACTAAATCCTATCTTACAAAGGATTTGAGATGGAAACAGAAATATAAATTCCATTAATTCTCACAACATTCCTTTAAAGGTGAATCAGTAGTTTAAAGCCTTATTCCCAGCACTGGAAAGGGAAGTTGAAACAAAAACACTTCTGTGACTAAGTGAATAATGGTGTGGGATTCAGCACTGGCAAAGCCTATTAAGTATTTCAAACCTTAGCTAAATTCTGTTCTAGGAATCAAAGGAGCTGAACACCTAGTCAGTCTTCCAACAGAGGGGAGAGTTTGACAAAAAGCACACCGAATTAAGAGAAGTGACCTTAATGGAAGAAAAGGAGTTTGCAGCCCTGAGTTAAGTCAACCAAGTCTCAGGGAGTAAGTGGATGGAGGAATCAGAAGATTACTTCTCGTATAATCCATCTTCATACCTAACTAGTACAAAGGGTTTCTATAGATGCCAACTGACTAGTTCAAACTTTTTACCTTTAATTACAGCAAGAACAAAGCTTTCTGGCATCAAAACAAACTCTGTTCCTCTCAGCACTGTGATACCATCATTTCAAAGGGACTCATGAATTTTAACTATTGCTGCCTCCCTAATTTTCGAAAAAGGAGTTTTGAGAATTAAATACTGATGAATTCATAGGGCTTTTACTAGTAATAAACATAAAACTGAGAAAATCATTTCTTGAGAATTAACAGTTTAAGCTAATAGAAATTTGGTATTATTTAAACACAACTATATTTAATGAATCATTTGGATCGAGTTTTCAAAACTGGGACAAAGCAGCACTTTTGCAAACCATGGCAATAAGCCTGAAAGTGCATTAAACTGACAAAAGATCAAAACAAGAATTTGATAAGTGTTGAAAAGGAAGAATAGGTGAAGAATTAAAGTGAAAAAGAGAAATAAGAGGAAAGACCAGTCTCTCTGAATGGTAGGTGGGTATACACAAAAATGGAAATATACCCCATCTGGAAAGTCTACTCAGCTAATGTCAACATTGAAATGACTTAAGCAATTTAACATCTGGCTAATGAGAAATCTTACGAATACTGAAGCCTAAAAGCATTTTTTTTCTAAAGTATCACTTCAAATATCAGTCATTTTAACCTCAAATATGTTAATAAACTCATACTTTACAATGTTTAACATCAAACCAGGGTTTAATGGGCTGGCTGTTCCTCACTAGTACCCTAATCTGTAGGGGGAGGGGTTTAAACTAGCTGATAGCCAAGATGCTTCAAGTTCTAGAATTCAATGAATATAATTCTATGCACACTTTTAAGCTAATGCTTATCATTTAACCAACTTGTTCAGTCTGTATCACCCAGGTGCTTCTCAGCATCTCACTCTCTAGTTTTTTTTATTTCTTAGGCAAATTTTGTCCTGGCAAGTCTCTGTAGTCACATAATTTAACAGGAATGGTCTTCATACATCTCTCAACCCATACCTGGGGAATGGTGAGGTCTCACTACTAGATACCCACATGGTCCTTTCCAGCCACCATACCTCAGATGAAAATGACAGTGATGACAGATGAAAGTGAAGTATAAGGAAAGCAAGTAAGCTGAATACTGCCAAGTGCGGACACTGGCAGGTCTAACCTTTTAATAGCTAACAATACAGCCAGTCTTCAGGGTGATAAGGAATGAGAGTAAGAACCCATAGGCTATATTAAATGATAATCAGAGAGAGGGGAAGATCCATGCACCCAGTATAGGAAGAAAGTGATGGACTGAGAAATACAGAAACTTAAAGACGAACAGCCCTGGACAAGATTTTTCAGCTTCCCTCACCCCTACTTAGACTCAGGTTAGAGAACTGAGTTAACAACCTTTCCACTCAATTCTTAAAATGTGAAGTTTCACAAGTGATGAGTCCCTGCTAATTACTTCAGGTGCCATCCCTAAGAGCTATGGCTACGTGACCAAAAAGACACTGGCTCCTTTGAGCCGAGAGAAAAGGAAGCTTTGGGAGATGGATCAGAACTGCTGAATTTAGGCTTAAGGACAAAGCACCACTGCTATTGCTTGATGCTTCTCTAACCTAGTGATAACCTCACCAGGAAAAAAACAGCCAGGGAAAAAGACTGGCTCAGCGATTTCAAAAGCCACTTACTATGTTGGGGTTGCAGGACAAAAAATTCTTAGATGAACAGAGAAATTAGAGGTCCCATGAAGGAATCAATATACTCATTCTGCAGACCAGAGTAACAAGCTCTTCTCATTAGATCTTGAGACTAAGATTGCTTGAGAGGACAAAAATCTAAGAAATGGGGATACCATTAACAGCAGATAAGACATTATTTTTCTCCACCTTTGAAGACCAAAAGGTCTTCATTTTTGACTCTTAGCTAACTATTTTAGTCACTACCACTCTTAGTCAATTCTGAACCTTAGCTTAAGCCAATATAAAAATATATACATGTTAATGTCTAGAGATCAATGACATCATTTAGGACCCATTTAGTTAAAATATGAACATTTTGCTAGCTTAAGATAGACCATGTATCATTCCATGAACAGTCATTCTAATGAAATATAGACTGAAGAACGGTCCCCTGAAATGAAGTTGCAATCAGAATTCACATACTTTCAAGCACATTATCTATTACTGGGAAGCAGTAAGGACAAGCTCGAGGGACTTCAGTCTAAATAAAGTGAAGTTTATACTGGCAAGAATAAACAATCCTAATGGATATGCTAATAGTCATTCCTTATTTACAGGCATTAGTACTCTAAACTTGACTTACTTCTATATACACACAAATAGACACACGATGATGTATTTTATGTATCATACTAACAAGAGCAGAGAGAAGGTAAGGGGACCCTAATAATCCAAAGTATTAGGAATCAACATTAAATAAGGGGGGAATCTACATAAACACCACGTATTATGCTGTAAATAAACAGAGTAAGAAGGCTGCCCAGCCAATGTGTAAATCCTCACTACTGACTTACACAGCAGTGTGTTCACAGTCAAAGAAAATTGTAATTCCAATTTGAATGCCAATTTGAAAATCTAAGGTCCTATTATTTTCCCAAATACCGAAATGTTGTCACAAAGGAAGAACAGTTCTTTGAGAAAAGAAAAGGACAAACCATAGACACACCACGAATCCAGATTGGACACCTGGCTTTCTGTTCTTCCCAGTGGACTTGGTAACCTCGGAATGTCACAGCCTCAGCCTCCATACAAGAAAAGAATGGTCTCTATTTATTTGGCCCCCAACTTAAAACTTTAAGAATGAAATTGAGAAAAAAAATTCTACAAGGCACTCTAAACTCTCAGGAATCATGCTATTCATACATTAATTGTTTTTTCATCTACAGACTCAGTCCATCAGAAAGCCTCCTGGAGATGGGAAGACATTATGCTACCTGATAATTTCTAAACTCAACTTTGGACTAATCATGTCCATCACAATGAAACTTGTTTATAGAATACAAAAAATTTAAAGTCATTGGGACTGAGTTTTGATTCAAAATCTACAAAAGTACCTAAAAAAGTAGTAATTTCCCTAAATGTAAGCTTAATAAAATCATGCAATTTAAAAAGTATCAGATTACAGAAAAGTCAAAGAAAGTAGATACACAATTAGTTCCCTTCATCTGTCATGGAGTTTTGAAAAAGGACAGGGTTGCACACACACAGACACAGAACTACATCATCTGGAGCGCTTCGCTCTAACAGCTTTTGTACCCTGTCCTCTGAAGGGGAATTAGCCTGTGAAAAAGAGGTTCCCATCTACGAAGGTTGCAACTGTGTACAAAGCCATGTCAAGATAAAGGGTCCTATAATTATACAAGTCCTGTAATATCCTCCACAAGACACCCCACTAAACCCAGAAGTTCTTATTCGTGGCACCTCTTGAACATGCTACCCATTCTACAGAAAGACTACACTGACAACCTACCCAGGGCAAAGCATGCACCGAGTCTTCAGTTACTGATGCCCAGTTTGCACTGAAACATCCTCATGCTCTAAGTCACAGGGACTTTTTAAGCGAAAATATAGAGGCCGGGTACAGATGGCAAGTCTTCTGAAAAAACAAAAAAGGGATAGCAAGGAAAAGAACTTATCAAGAATACAATATGATCTCAGAATTAAATTTTCCATCTAAAAACTCAACCTCAATATATCGTGATCTAACCAAGCAGGGCAACCCCACACAAAGGCAGTGTCAACTTTTCTTCAAATTTCTGGATACATCTTCCAACTGGATCTACTTGGGAAGACATATGGCTAATAAAAAATGTTACCAAATGATAAGAACATATCTAGAGACTCGGTGGAGTATGAGTAATCAACCACCTGTTTAGAGTAAATTGATCAAACACTGCTTACGGGCTGCTGATTCCCAAACTCTATATAAACAACCTAGATTTGGTCAATAAAAGTGGGGATCATCAGCAACGTTTACTTCATCTTCTCCCCCATAGTCATTTAACAATACAATCACGACATCTAACTTTATAAAGACAGACTTGGTAGTCATTTGAATATGATTCACTAAATGTCAGTTAAAATAGGAAGAAAAAAAAAGGAACCGGAACAAACTTTTTTCCAACATTCCATATACTGGTGGTACAAGAACAGCTCCAGGAAGACAGTCTTCTTCCTTTCTTTTGGCAGTCAGAATCCATAGGCTCACGCTAACAAAATGAACCTGGCAAGTAACTAACTTCTCCTGAAACAAGTACCCCACTAGCACATTTAGTTAGATTTTCAGTACATAATTGATTACACAATGTCTACAAATTCAGTTTGTTTGGTTTTTTAAATGGTAGTAGAGATTACAGAGACAAAAAAATTTGGAAATGAGCAAGTCTTCTACTTCACGTTAAGGTCTACCAAGATTTGGCAGCGCAGAGCGTTTACCTTATTCATGATATCCTAGCATGTGTTCTGCTCTAAGTGCTCTATGAGAATAATTGGTCTCTCCTGACTTTGGTATGAAAAATTTTAAACCACATTTGCACAATTCAGTCTGTTAAACAAGTTTTGCTTCATTTAGGTTGAAATTTTACTTTCATCCATCTCTGGGAAAATAAAGTCTTGCAAACAGATGATTTTCTGCTAAGTAAAATTTGGCTAAAACCTACAGCGTAAACAATGCCTGAGAGATGCAACAGTTAAGTGTTTTTTCAAAGACCAGTATTTTCTTAAGTTAGTGTGTCTCATCACATCCTTAAGTTCATAAGGAGAAATAAACAAACATGAAAATCCCAAGTGAACACACAGCAACAAGTCCGACGTTCAGTACGAGTGTGACCTGCGGCGGCTCCTCCAACATCTGTAAGCAGACAGCCTCCTCTTCCATCAGGTCTCTCAGGCTCCGCTTACTGAGGCTCTTACTCTTAAAGCCACAGAACCAATCTATGAACTTCCAGTACCGGCTTCCATCCTCGGTTTCTTTCTTCCTCTCTTTCTCGCCCATGAGAGCCGCTTGCCCATTGGAATACGCATCCACTGGTGTTTCCGCCTCTGAATGACCTAAGGAGGCCACTGGGTTGCCCTCTTCTCTGCAGGTCACCAAGAGATTAATATCCTCGGGCTGAAGGCCCTTAATGCTATCCTCAGATTTCCCGTTGGGAATGATGTGGTTGATGGCCTCACTATTCTCACTGCATCTCAGGATGCTCTTCTCTTGCATTTTGTACGGTTCGTCTTTCGGGGAGCAGCTTTCCTTCACCACCAGGCTCTTCTTCGACCAAAAAGTGGTGGTACGAATCTGTTCCTTCGTGGGAGGTGAAGTGAGAAGGCTAACAATTACAGTAATGAGTCCTGTGACCCAAA
Organism: Rhinolophus sinicus; assembly: GCF_057876585.1. Lineage (NCBI taxonomy): Eukaryota > Metazoa > Chordata > Mammalia > Chiroptera > Rhinolophidae > Rhinolophus > Rhinolophus sinicus. Next base: position 9,392,178 of record NC_142517.1, read on the forward strand.
ACAAGGCTGTGGCCACATACATATAATGAATGTCTTTGATGAATTCTGGCCTGTTATCAGGTTGGTCACATTCTGGGGCACGGTAGGCAAAGGCCAGTGTCAAACGAACTGCTCCAAGAACAAAGCCAGCCATTCCACCATAGAAAGCCCCTTGTTCATTGCAGCGCTTCCAGAAAATGGCCAGAAGGAACAGGGCCGCAACTGGAGGCGTCAGGTAATCTGCTACCTCCTGAATGTAAAGGTACATCTGGCCTCCTTGCATCTCCACAATGATTGGCACCCATGCAATGCTGATCACCACCATAAAAGCCACGAAAATCCTCCCCACGATCATCAGTTCCCGGGAGCTTGCACTCTTGCGGATGAGTTTGTACACATCGAGGGTGAATATGGTGCTGGCACTGTTAAAGATAGAGTCCAAGTCACTCATCAGAGCTGCAATCATCACTGCCATCATCAGGCCCCGGAGGCCCACGGGAACCAGCTTCATCACCAGGCGTGGATAAGCAATATTAGAGCAGCCAGCTCTGCTTCCACACACTTGCATGCAGTGCTCTGGGTTGATGCAAGCTATGTCATCAGCAAACAGTATCCTAGAAATCATTCCTGGGACAACTATGATAAACATTGGCAGAAGCTTCAAGAAGCCAGCCATTAGAGTAGAGCCTTTGGCATGCGCAATGTTTTTAGCCGCTAGGACCCTCTGCACGATGACTTGGTCAGCACACCAGTACCACACTGAAGCTGGGGTCTGCCCAAGAATGAATCCAGGCCAAGGAACATCTTCATCTGTTGGATTCCGCAACATTTTCAGTGCATCTTTCTTAGGGTCGACATTACAAGAATTCGTGTTGGAAAGGTTGTATGTCAACAAGATGGAAGTGACATTGGGTGAGGCCAACATGTACCTTCTCTTAACTTCCTCAAACCCGCCAACCTCCATCATGCTAATGACCATAAGCGTGAGGGCCCCAATGATCATGAGCAGAGCCTGCAGAGTGTCTGTGTAGATCACCGCCACGAGGCCTCCGGTGACGGTCAGCAAAGCAGTCATGCTAATCAGCAGGATGACAGACACATAGAGATTCCAACCCAAAGACTCCTGGATAAAAAGGGCGCCCGAATACAGGTCCACTGAGAGCTTGGTGAATATATAGAGAATTAGAGACAAGGCTGCAAAATAGACCTGAATCCTATGGCCACCAAACCGCTTGGACAAGTACTCAGGCATGGTGTATACCCCTGACCGGATGTAAATTGGGATGAAAACCCATCCCAGAAGTTGCAAAAGCAGTAAGGCATTGAATTCCCATGCGCCTACTGCAAATCCACTTGCAGCTCCAGATCCTGCCAGCCCAATGAAGTGCTCACTGCCAATATTGCTCACAAACAGGGAGGCACCGATCGCTACCCAGGTCATGGAGCGCCCGGCCAGGAAGTATCCACTCACGGTGCTCCTATTGGATTTCCACATGGCAAAGAAACCAATGCACAGGACCAGGACAAAATACAGGGCCACTACGGCAATGTCTGCTGTCTCCAGCACAGCCCTCATTTTGGAAACTTTGTGAATAAAAGTGTCCAATGACGGGAGTGTCCGACTTTTTATTGACTCATTAGTACCCCAGCCAAGTCTGTAAACCATACGTGAACCGGACTACACAGAGCAACAGAGCAGGTCAAAGTCTTTGTCCTTTGGTTTGCTGTCTTGATGGTGGTGGTTGTGATAAACTTTGAAGGAGACAGTTTAAATTTTCCTCCGCTTCTTAATTGGAATTGAGAACTTAGCTCGTACTCTTAATCCACTCTCCACAAGACCATCAGCATTTACTCAGGTGCTGGAGGAGAAATTCTGAGTTGCAGCTAAGTCTAGTGAAGCCTACTGAACCAACCCTGCAAGGCAGCAAAGACAAAAGACAAAGATTGAATTAGAGGAGTGTCTCACCAAGTGATGAGGAAACTTTTCAGTCTAGCAAAACGGCGCAACAAGACATTCTTTATGAAAAGAAAAAAAACTTTCAAAATATACTTCAGTTCCACAGAAAAGACAAATCTATACTATCACAAGTCAGTGAGAATATTTACCATTTTGAACTAAGAACAAAAATTCATCGACCCCATAACTAAGTGGCCTAACTTCTATAGCAACTAAACCGCCTGCCCTGACACTGCCCTTTCTTGCCCTGCTGTGGTAGTCTCACATTAGAATAGGCACCAAGATCTTGAAGCACCTTAAACAGGGAGGAAAAACACTAATTATTCATAAGAGCACCAAAATGAATCTTCAAATATTATGAATCTAAAGAGTAACATACTTTATAACCAGTTAGGTTCCTGGATGGAAATGGCAGGTGCTGTTTACTATGTGTTACCATTTACCCCCAAACAGAAAACCAAGTATTGCTTAGTCTGTGCAAATCTGTTACAAAATTTTTCTAGATTCCTACTCAAAATGTACATCTGTACTAGTTATAATACAGGAACCTAGAAATTATGAGATGACTCCTGCCCTAAAGGAAAAAAAAAGACATTCCACACACAAAAAACTAGGAACATGAAATTTATAAAACCCTAGAATTTTATTCTTTCTGCTACCTATAAGACATTGGATAATTAAAAAAAAAAAAGTTCAAAAAGGTAATTTCCTTCCCTTCCTTTTCATCAGGCAACTAGTTCCAGGAGAATCTGTGAGAGGACAAAAGCACTGACTCAACGTTTGATTTTGTTGAATATTTTTTCCTTTTAATGCTTTCTTGTTGAAGGGTATAGGAAGCAAAGAGAGGAGGGAGAAGGAAAATTTTTCTGGAAGACTGAAAAATAATTTGATTTTTATTATATCTTCCAAACCTCAACGAAACAGACATCTGTCAACCATTAGATAATAAATCATCTTCAATAAGTCAATCAGGTCTTTTTCAGTCCTAGATTAAGAAAATCACTCTGAAAAACATTTAAATTTATCCAAAATTGAGTTTATGAATTCGATGGTTTTTCTCCCGGGAAAGAGACAAATTCTGAATCTTCAAAGTTAATTATAATTGTAACTGACAGGTCAATATGAAAAACATTTTGCTATTGAACCTAATGCCTTCCACACAGTGATTTCTACTTTTGTAATAAGGCAACCTTACAGTGTGAAATGTTTTTCTATGCTTGACGAAGCAGATGCTTTTGATGAATCTAGGCATTTTCTTTAAATATCAGTAGCAAATTTAAGTTCTATAAATAACAGTAAAGCCACTCTTTTCAAAACTATTTGTAGACCATAGTACTAAAAACTAAAAAACACACCTTTCACTGGCTAAGAGTTGGAAATACTGCCTAAAGTTAAATGCCCTGCCAAATTAGGTTATTAGGTCTAATTCATAAAGCTTCCTAGATAGAAACATCTTAATCCCATCTTTATGCCTTTTTTAAGCATAATGTACTACAATAATTATAATAAGAAAACTGATCAACACCCTTCTTCCTAAAAGCCAGTGTCAATAATGACTGACATAAATAAAACTGCCAGACAAAAGCCTAAAATACACCAAAAGTTGGGATTTGTATCGCTTCATATTTGCCAAATCCTAAAAGTGGTCAGATTTCTATGACCACTTTTCCCACCCCAAAAGCTTTCTAGTTTAAAAAAAAAAAAAAAAAGTGGACATTATTTAGGAAGAACCACCCAGATTTTTAACAAAATCTAATCAGATGTCTAATAAACATTAATTATTTAACAGCGTACCTTTAGTGTTTCAGTGTAAGGGTCAGGTCCTTAATTACACTGAAAACAACTGCTGGCAGTTATGAAACCCTGCCTTCAGCAAAGCTCCCTGCTACCCAACATCCAAGCCATACCCTCGCCACTCGTTTCCACTTCACAGAGGAGCCTAGCTCACGCACTGGTCAGAGGACCCTTTCAGGTGTCGCTCTTCTCAATGGCAGTAGTGGACCATGTGTTTCCCCAAGAAGGGACAAACACCCAGAGTTGGTTTTTTTTTGGAGGCGAGGTGGAGTGAGGTGTGTGTTGTAGCAGCCACTGCAGCAGCTTATCTGTTCAGAGAACAAAATGCTTAGAAACAAAACAAGCACTTCCTTTCTCCATCACTGTGAAGCACTGCTCGTATCAATAACAGTTTTTCACTGTCAACATCCCGCTCTCTGATGAATGCTCAGACTAACTGAAATTCCCATGCTAGGTCTAACCTCTAACTTCTCTAGAAAGCAGGTGAGCTAGAGAGAAAAGATGCTCTGCCCAGGGAGAGCAGCAGGAGTGGCCACACACTAGCTAAGACGGAGGTAACTCCTCCTGCCTACGCCTCCTCAGACTCCTCAAAGCCACTGCTGGCAGTCCCAGCTCACTGGATACCATACCAGTCTGTGGGCAGGTTTAAGATTTTTCCAGTTTAAACAAAAAAAATCCAGAGACCAGCACCTGGTATAGACTGAAAAAAGAAAAACAAAATAAAACCAAAAAGAGGTCAATTTAGTTTGTAGAAAAATATAAAATACTATAATACAATGTGGCTACATTACACATTCTAATCATGAACAGATTGTCACAGCCTTGAACTTCATTCAGTCTTTTAGAAGATAAACTGTGCATTCCTTAAAAATGATCCCAAGTAAGATATGCCATATAAGTTTTACATATTTTTTCTTTCTTTTAAAGCAGCAAACATTTCTGCAACAAAAATACAGTCGTCCCTCTGTGCCCCCGGGGGACTGGTTCCAGGACCCCCCCCCCATACCAAAATCCCTCACGCTCAAGTGTCTTACATACAATGACATAGAAGACATAGAAGCCGCATAGAACCTATGTCGGCACACAGGCTACATCAGGGCACGCCTATGTACACATCACTTCATTTGAGTGGCTTCAGCGTACTCAGCACATGGCAAATGCAAGTTTTGCTTTATGGAACTTTCCGGGATTCTTTTTCCCCAAAATATTTTCGATCCATGGGTGAATCAGCAAATGAGAAACCTGTGGAGGAAAGGCTGACTATGCTATGGATATTACCCAAAGTTCCTTTATTTTTACGAAGAATATACATGGAAAATGTTTTCCTTCAGTTATAATGAATCTTTTTTATGTTTTTCTATTTCTAGGACTAAGCTGGTTCACAGTTCCAGTAAATCTCTTTAAGTGAGAAATGTGGGAAAAGTAATAAAATCGATACAGTAATGTTAAGTGTGTGGGTTGGTACATTTTTAAGAAAACAGTTGTTTCTATAATGAGAGTAATATTTGTAGAATGTACAAAGAAATGGTCCCCTAGTGGCAATCAGTAGAATAGATTTAGACAAATCTCAAACACAAGAATGTTTTGAAACAGAACAGACTCCCCTTCCCCCCCAAAAAGGGCTTCCTTCTCAGAAAGTAATGTTTTATTGATAGTGTTCCACAAAATTAGAATACAATTTTGATACTGTTTCAGGTACTTAGATGAATTAAATTACAACTGAAGAATTAATCCAAATAGAAGTATACATGAGTTATTTGCTGTGTTTGAACAAGAAATAGGAAAATAAGACCAAATTTAAATCTGCAATGAAACTCCTTCAGGTAATATAATCAAAATGCAATTAGTTAGAATGACCAAATCCAATGCTTTTCTTCTAATATCTAGGGCAACCATATAATTTCTCTTCCAAACTAAGACATTATTCCTGGACAACCTGTAAAATCCAGGACATATGGCCACTCTATCCACAAAGAAAGTCATTTGTCACAGAAACGAGAGAACAAGAAAAACAATCCCCATCAGGGCTCCAAGTCATCATAACTGCATTGAGGCACGTGGGCTTAAAAAGGGTAAAACACGGTGACCCTAAAAGTGCCCAAACAGCATTTTTGGCTTTGGAGTTGATTTACGCGCCACACTCTCAAATGACAATCTGAACAGGCCCCATCCAGCACTATCGATAATAGGCTTGCCCAGTCTTGGCCCTATTCTGATCCAATGAAAAATATTAACTAGCTGGTAAAAGATCGTTAGTTTAAGGTGTACAGAACCCAGAGATACTGCAGAAAAGTTACATGAGCAGGTGGCATGGTCAAGAAATCAGACAAGCTCTGAAGAGCTGGGTTCCAAGCTCTGTCACTTCCTAACTGCAGGATTTTAGACAAAGAATCTCTGAGCCTCAACTCTATCACTTGTAAAAATGAAATTACCACCCAGCTCCTAATGGTTTAATTAAGGAGTAACTAACATATAGAAAGCATGTAATATTGCCCAGTGCAAGAGGCAGGTGCTCAATAAATGTCACTTTACCTTTCACAACTTGTAGAGACTGGAAGTGATATCAGCTTCTAATTAAACTGTCAACTATATGCCAAGCATATTAGAATCCTCATTGTTGAAAAAAGAACTAGATAAAATGTATTAAATATACAGTTCTCTCACAAATATTTCAAAGAGGTTCTCAACTACTTCATAAACTATTAGTGCCTATTTACATCACTTAATTCAAGTTAAAATACAAAAAAATTAAACTGATATAAAATTCCACTTACAGACTTTTCATATACGTTTTCACTTTTGTCTTCTTGAGTCAAGGTCCAGTGAAGCAAAGCCCACTAGTGGAACAGGTTAATGGCGCCTGGTACAGAATATGCTCATACAGGACCCTCCTCAGCCTTTGCTTACTTTAAAACCAGAGCACGGACATGGTAGTGGTTTACCACTGACGCTTTCAAGCGAAACAAGTATTCCTAATACAACTGTATGAATTCCAGCCAACTTTAAATTACAAGTGGAGCTGAAGACAACACTACGTGTAATCGTATGATGTAACAGTCTCTCAAACATTTAAAGCGTTTGCCCTTAAATCTCTTTGACAAAACATTTCTATTACACCCACAAGCTTGGCTATTCAAGTTTTCAAGAGTACCTAAGAAATGCATGAAGGCCTGATCGAACTCAAGACGACCCCGTGTACCACCACCAGGGTGGGAGGTGAGGCAGAATGAGCAGGAATGAGGCCCCCGTCCAGCAACCCTCTACCAAACAGAGCAGCTCTTTCAGAAGCCTCACATATGAGGGGAGGGCTAGGAAGGATGGGCTCCCATATAAGTAAACCATTTCTTCAAATAAAATTTACCTAGAAAAGTTTGTAAGCCACCAGATTTATCATCTCATACAAATTCCCCAAGATATACTCAATTTAACTTGCTTCCATCAATTAGAAGTCGGGTTTACAGTGTTTGCTTTTTTAAAAAAAGTCTCAGAGAATGAAGATCTTTTTGGTATGGGACCAACTTTGAAACTACCACTGGTTTCAACTCTTAGGTGGATGACACTAGATCATGTGTATGGAGCGAACGCCAACAAGCTGTTGTTTTTAAGAAAAGCAATAACAGCAATGGCACCCATGATACCGTATCATGTAATCACAATGCCTAAACACTTGTGTTAACTCTTAATTGAAGAATTCAAGAGGCTCAGCACTATTACCTTGTACAAGACTGGTTCAAGTTGTAACTAATGGACATAAAAACTTAACACCTGACACTTACTGAACTAAGTCCTAACACCGTAGGTACCGTGACTAGCATGCTGTGTACATTATTTTAGTCCTCAAAACAATCCTGGGGCAATAAGTACAATTATGATGATCATTTTACAGATGAGAAAACTGAACTTGTTATCTGTGTTTCTGACAGCATTTGCACTTGCACTGGTCTAAACAGCATCTGCCCTTATTATCACTAGATAATACTACCTTTAACAAAAAGAATTTTTTTATTGATTGAAACATAAACAAAATAAATAAAAAAGCAAACATTATCCATGCTTGCAGAGAAAATTCTTTGTGCTTACAGAAAATACCTGGGATGGATACGAATATTAACAAAATAGACTGCAAACAGCACATGGGATAAAATTCAACTGAAGCATTCATACATAAACGGATACACGTATGGAGAGAACGAAGAGATGCAAAACAAAAAGAAGTCCCAGACACAGGCTTCTTAGGGAAGGACACTGAGGGCAGGAACACCTTGATGGGTTCACTGTAAGAGCAGGGCTTATCTACTATTTAGGTTCTCACCATCCAAACCCAAGGCTTTGGCCTTCATTCTCTTTTTCAGTGTTAATTAGTCCTTCTACGAGAGAATAAAAAATTCAGTCTCAAAGTCGCTCTACGCCGTACAGCCTGTCACCACAGGCGATAGGAATCTGTCCAAGCCAATCTGCCTTCACTACTAACTGCCACATCTTTATGTCTTTAGGTTAAAAGAACTGGCTACATGACCCACAGACCTAAGAGTTTACATAGTAAAATCTATGGACCATGTTCTTACTGAAGTGCTTGCGACCCCCTAACCTTTTGTCTGGGAGTATCAATAATTTGGCTCGTACCCCTAAACCTGTTCTACTTTTAGTCTTCCTCGTCTCAGAGAACGGCAACTCCATCCTCACTATTGCTCAAGCCAAAATTATCAATCATCCTTAACAGCTTGCTCACTTTCCCTCACCCCCCACACAATCAGTCCATTAGCCTATTGGTTCTACCTCAAAAATATATCCAGAATCAGACCACTTACCATCTCAACTGCTGGCACCCTGCTCCACATCACCATCCCACCTCATCCAATTAACTACCTGCCCCAGCCGCTTAGCCTGTCTCCGAGCTCTGGACCCGGGCCCACTGCAGGGCATTGATTCACACGGCACGCATGCCCGATTCACAACGCTCACGGTACCAAACTCGCCTCCGGGCCTCGACATTGGCTGTTTCCTATGCAAGGACATTCCCAGATTTTCACAAGACTTGCTCTCCTTTCTTTCATGTCTTTGCTCAGCAGTAACTTCCTTATCCATCTCAATCTCTCCTTATCCTGCTTTACTTTTCCCCGTAACACTCAATGCCTTCTAATATACTATAAAACATGTTTGACTCCTCACTACTAGAATGTAAACTCCATACGGTCGAGATCCTTGTCTGTGTTGTTCACTGATGTGTGGTCTGTATCTAGAACACTCTCTTATATACTGCAGGTGCTCAAATATTTGCTAAATAAATGAATCAAATATTAACAACGAAGTACTTGATAGAGAGTGTTTAACTTCCAATATCCTACATAATCAATAGTGTTTTCTTTTTTTTCTCTAAGTAATACGAGATGGCTGATTAAAAGGCCAAGATGGAATAGAGCTTTCCTCCCCCAGCCCCGCAGTGATCAGCGATCTCAAACAGCTCTAACTAAGGGTGTATGTAATGACAAGGCAAATCAACCTGGGCAAGAATGCCCTATTCAGATAAAAATCTCAACCGGCCATGACGTAGTAAAATCCTGTACCTGGAGCCACCATCTCATCCTAACTACCCACCGTAAGAGTGGCCCACATCCCGTCATTGTATTAACTCCAATTTCACCCTTGCAATTGTGAACATCCACTTGAGAGTGTGCAGTGACATACACAGACCTTCCTTACACAAGTGCTTTCTGTATCATGGTCATTTCCATGCAGTCAGAAGGACAGGTCAGTGTGGGCAAGCAGCACTTCCTTTCAACTCACTCTATCCAAGTCGAAGCGTTCTACTCATGTCAACTCACGAAGAACCTCTTCCTTCTTCACTTCTCCATTACATTTAAAGAGTTAAATGTTCCCACAAAACGGAAATAGTTGCTTTAATAACTACAATTTACCAACACTAATGCCAGGCATCATTTTTACGCTGCATGTACCAGCTCATCTAATACTCACAAAACCCCTGGAGGTAAGGACGCATGCATAATTTTCCCCAATTTACAGAGAAAATTGAGGACATATTAAAGGATCACTAAGGGAACCCAGAAATATCCTCTGTAAAGATGAAGAATGTATCCTTTTACAACACTTTCCAGGAAGATACACATTAAAAAAAAGTAAAAATAAACACAAGTCAGAAAAATTCTAGCTAACCAATACAGAAGGAATGATGCAATTAGAAAATCACTCTTTGCAACCCCTAATGAAATGATGACTTTAGGCAATGATTACAAGGGATGCTATAATAGAACCCTCAGGTGAAAGGTTGATGGGGCACTTTAGAATGGACGGATGAGGCTGACAATACTTGCACCCATCAAGAATGAATCCTACCTCTAATAGGCAGATGTAGGTGGCTTCTGATAGGATTCTAGACCCGGGAACACTTACGTACTCTTGCAAAACAACCTGAATTTAATCAAATTTCCATCTACCAGGTTACAGAAAATTCCTAGAACAGAACACATAAAACACCAGGAAATGATCAACCAAATTCAGAAGAGGAAGGGTGGGGAAGCTATTACAGTCATGCACTACTTACGGACGGGAGCACTTTCTGAGAAATGCATCATTAGAAGACTTGGTCATTTCGCAATCATCACAGAGAGCACCGACACAAACCTAGAAGGCACAGCCTACTGCACACCTACGCTGTGTGGTCTACCACGGTCGTACATGCAGCCTGGTGCTGACCAAAGCCTCACTATGTGGCACATGACTGTACAGCGCCAAAGACTAGAGGTCAGCAGGTAAATGTAACCTGTTGACCTTGTTTGGGTTCAGATTCAAGCAAACCAAATGCGGATAAACAATGGAAACAACTCAGGGAATCTGAATATGGATTAGATGTTAAGGAATTGTATAAAGGCACCGTAGTTGTCTTTTTAAAAGCCCTTATCTTTTAAATATATACTAAATATTTACAGTTCAAATTTTATATCTGCATTTGCTTTAAAGTAATCCAGTAGTAACTGATTCAGAATCATCAACAGTTGCTAAAACCAGTAGGAGACTGTTGGAGAAAAGAATATTCAGTCTCAAGTTTGTCACTCCATAAATCACTTACTAATTACAAAAGAAAAAAAGATACATTTACAATGGAGCAATCTAGTGGATATCACCTAAATCAAATCACTGCCTAAAATCAAAGCAGGATAAACTGACATGCCTCCTTATATGATACCCTGACATCCCTATGTAGCATTCCTGCCAACAATGTTTGACTTACAAGAAAGCAGTGAGACAAATCCAAACACTGAGACAGTCTGCAGGCCAGCAGGTGTGGACTCCTCCAAGTGCCACTGTCATTAATGACAAGGCTTGAGAACTGTTCTAGATCAAGGAGGCTAAACAACTAACTGCATGATCTTTGACTGAATACTGGGTTAAAACACTAAAGAATATCACTGGAATCACAGTAGATTTGCACACGAATTGAACATTTTATAACAGTATTATATCAATGTAAAATTTGACTGTAAGGTTTGTGTTGTGGCCAGAAGAAGGCCCTCGTTCCTAAGAAAGGCACGTCAAAGTGCCTGCAACTTTCAAATGGTGCTGAAAAACAATAACGAGCAAATATGGATAATTCTAATAATTGGTGATCAGGCAAAAAAATTACAGGTATTAATTGAATTGTTCTTGTAACTATTTTAAAGGTTTAAAATTTTAAGATAAAGTTAAAATACAAAATAATCCAGCAAAAAAAGGAGGAGAGGGAGTGGAGACGAAGCAACATTGGTAAATGTTGATTCACTGTTGAAGCTGGGTGATGGGTACAATATAGACATTCATTAAACAATTTACTTGCATGTATGCCCGGGTCTGTGTCTTAATTCTCACTTGTATAAAATGGGAAAAACATGTACCTGAAAGCGACGTCAAGACCAATTACTAGATAATAAAGTCCTGTGGAAAAAAATTAAACATTAAACAACTGTCATGCACTGTCACTTCTTTCAGGAAAGGCTTGCAGACAACATATAAACCAATCAAGCCTGCTGAACTGAACGCAAGTTAATATGACTCCAAGCAAGGTCTCTGCACCTGCCTGCTCTCGTCCCCAGGAAATGGCCACAGCTCACTCCCCTGCTTCCTGCTGAAGTCTCTGCCTTGCCTCAGCACTCTAATGAAACTGGAACTTGTCACATTGTGTCCTTTTATCCTGCTTTCTCAACAGCATTTGCTAGGTTGTCTCCCTTAGGAAAGCTGGAACTTCTGTCCTACAGTTTACCACTATCTTCCCCAAACACAGAGTAGTGCTGGCACCTAGCAGACACTCAAAACATGTGAAATATTTCCTTCAATCTAAAGGGACTCTGACTGCACTACTACTGAAGTGTACACCCCTTTTGACAGATTCAGTGATTAGAAGTATGGCTTCGCATTTGAGACTGCCTTTAGAATCCTGCTCCGCCACTTAGTGAATTGCTGTGTGACCCTGGGCACCTTCTTTCTGCTTCTGTTTTTTCATTTGTAAAATGGAGATCACATTATCCAACCCTTAAAATGGCTGAGTATTCAAAAGAAAAAAATGTCATACTCTATATGAAAAGCCCTGCTTACACCCGTCACTAAGAATTAGGTATTATAAACCATAGTCCAACCAGGTCAACTTTGTGTTCACCCTCATGTTTTCTGTTCTCATCCTACTTAGTTCCAATTTTATATTCCTAGAAAAACAGTTCCTAGAACATATACCAAAGTTTCTCATTTCTCCATGTGACTGAGGCCAGAAAATGTAAACACAAGAGTCTTCCTTAGTACACCAGATTCTAATTCTCCAAGGAGGCCAAGTCATAAATAGAAAATCCTGAAATTGGGATGTTTCCCTAAGGCAGATAATTTTGGTTGGAAAATTTTAAAACTTTCTAATTTTCCCCAAGGAATTGGGGAACATAATATTTTCAACAAGTAAAACATAACACATTAACAGGGTAACTTTAAAAGTATTTGGAAAGCTTGGTATTGAACCTAAGTGAACATAAAACTGGCATGGCATCATAGACTACGAATGCAGCTCCATTTTTTTCTTATATTTCAAAGACAGCACAAGTAGATAGACTGGTATAAAAATACAGAGAAATACTGTCAGAATCGCTTTCATTGGATCTCAGAAGATAAGAGATCTTGAAATGATAGCTTCCAATTATTTCACCCTAATCAGGTAAAATATTTAATAAAGAAAATATTAGGAAGCATTTCTTTTCTTCACTTGACTCTTAAACTGATTTTGCAAAAACTCCTGGTACTCAATCCACACATGAGAACGGCATTCCTGAGACCAACAACGCTACTGAGTCTGCCACACTTAAGACTGTCCCTGATGGAAACCTGGGGTCTAAGGTTTCCAAGACAGTATATTACACAGTTGCTTTCTCACATAAATGCTAACAGAAGGCAAGTAGTACACCAGCAAAAGAATGACAATCAAAACAACCTACTACTGAGTCATACATTCACTTAACAGGTTCAAATGATTTTTAAAAAGAATACTTAAAGACGTCTCTCCTGTAACAACAAATGCCCGACAAAGATGCTATCCCCAAATCTAGCTTTTCATTCAACAACAGAAACTCACCTTAAATCTGAATCTAACCAGTACTGAATGATCTTTTGTATTTATAATTTGCACATAGGACATCTGAACAAAAACTGAAAAAAGGGCAGATGTCTGGGACTTTAACTAGTTCTCCACCTTCTAAGAGAAGCTAAGACTGCACATGGTTTCCCACACAAGGATCTGCCCAGCACCTGAAATCCAAGTGTAGCTAAGGTCTCATCACCACAATAATTTTTTCATACTGGACCACATCCACAGCAACCTGGCTGTTACAGCTGTACTCGGAATTCTGCACCTGACAAAATTAAAGCATTTTAACAGCCAGGGTAGAGGGTCAAGGGAAATGCTTTAAAAACCTAAGACTAAACAAAGACAAAACTGGAAAATCTTCATTCTGGAGCAGAAACAAGCAAATGGCAGCTTATGAGCACTGAGGGGTCCAGGTCCAGGTCATTGGTTTTTGGTCCATTCTTTCATTTGGAATTCAATGTTTAAGCTCTCATCCACACCAGCCTCTACTGAAGTAGTCTCAAAGTGGGTAGGGGTTCCTTACCTAGGGCACTGTAATCATAGTAAAAATGATTGAAGGGCTGGGGGCAGAACAAATCAATTATACCCTGGACTTGAAAGATAGGGGAAGAACAAACTGCACCTGAATTTTTTTATTTGCGATTTGCTGTTATGGATCCGGAGTGAGAGTGGGAAAGTGAGAAAGACAAAAAGGGAAAGTCAGTCAAGATAATAACGTGGCTTCCATTCTATAGACACATGAAGCCTGGTCAAAAATAATATTTCATCATTCCCTTGTCCTATACTCTGACTAGAAGAGCACCTAGCTTTTTTCCATGGTAACATTATATTCCAAGGATCATAGGTCATATGCGGACTTCACAGACATACCCTGAGCAAAAAAATGTCATTTTCTTTGCCCAGAAACAGTATTTCAAACCCCTAAGAGGTTAATACAATCACCCAGACATCTAAAGAAAAAGTGGACTATGAATACCAGTTTCTGACAGTTTATACTAAGTCATACTTGATTCCTGTGCCCCTCTCTGCAGTCTACGTGTACACATTAGCCTAAATGCATAACCTACTAGTCCAAAACTAGAAACTGATACTACTTTTAAGACCTGAACATGTTTGCCTTTTACCGTTAGTCGTATTGTAAACCAGTGACCAAAAATAACAAGGTGGGTTTTGCCAACATGTGAGCAGCAATTTCTGAATCATAAATGCTAAAAGAGAGAAATTTAAAGGCAATTAAGGACATCTTTAAAGAACATCTAAAGCCAATTATCAAAATCAGAAATTATAAGATGGTAGCTATACCTAACCAACAGGTACTTTTCATTTCGTCGATGGTTCATAAATATTTTTGAGTTCGTTGCCAACATCTTAAAAATCAGATTTCCTGTAAAATCTGGATTTCTGATTAGAAACAGGGTAGGAAAGGAGGAGCTGGCAAAGCCAGGCCCATACTCCGCGTGGCAGTAACAGACTGGAGGCGAAGGAGCACCAGCGCAGGAGCGCACACACCCACGCCCGCCCCCAGCAGCTCTTCATTTTGCCACGGGCCCACCCAACCCTTTCCACCTTGAATTAAAACACTTCCAACTATGACAAAATAATTTAAGGATGATGACAACCATTCATACTTACCCAGTTTTAAAACACAATAGTTAGAATTTACAACACACCCTGTCTATTCCTTAGACAACTTTGTTAAATAGCATTTATTAATGAATACATTTATATTTCATGTTGCCATTTCCCAAAGAGAATGAAATTTAAAAGTTACCAGCATTACTATTCTTCTTTGCCACATTCTTGTTTCTTCATCCATTATACACTCACACACACACATTTCTCAAGTCTGCTTCATACGTTGCCCAATACCCTGTACCATCCAATATCCCATTATGCAGCTTCGGAGTAAAATAAAATAATCAGGCACAAAAAAGTTACAAATTAAGTCTGAAATAAAGTGGGATTTAAAAGGCTGACAGTTACACACATATCAAAAAATGCATTCTCTCTTATAAAAGGTCTTATTTTGGTCTTGTTGGATGGCAGGTACTGCTGGCTTATAAGACAATTACTAAAAAAGTCAATTAAGCACGTTAATGAAACATGTGCTATATTATAACATGTGCTAAATATAAAATACTGTTTTAATTCCTTTATTTAAAAAAAGTCTATGCCAATAGGAATGAAACAAATCTCTTAAAATCACCAATTAAAAGGAAAAACAGTTTTATAATACATTGCTGTATCAAAACTGAAAAGTAAAATACTAATTGAAAATACCACATAGCAGTAGAAATCGATTGGGCTACTATTTCCTGCTCCATCTGTTGATTCTACTGAAAAGTGGTCATCCTTATAGCTTTAGCAATCAGGCAATTAGCAAGTAAACATTTACTGAGTAAGTTAAAATACTGTTTCCCCCCACACCTGCCTCAAATCACCTTAGCACTTGGCCTATCTAAACTGCATAATTCTTGTCTTTAATTTTCTCTAGTCTTCACTTTTCCCAACCTTCTCACCTAAAAAACACTTTTAAGTCTTACTAAGTACTAGTTATATAAGGTCAGATGGAAGAGATGAACACAGAGCCCAAACGCAAATAGTTTAGCTCTTGACGAGGAGTCCCAGGTCCCAGCGCAGTGCCTGGCAAAGGCCAGTAGCTGTTGAATAAACGATATACATCTGTTTGACAAAGACGTGATTCTACACTGGTAGGAGTTCATGGGATCCCTCATACACTCTACAAATCACAGATGCAAAAGCTTACCCTTGCTTAATTAGCATGCCATCTATTACCATGTTTTCCCAAAAATAAGACCTATCCAGACAATCAGCTCTAATGCGTTTCTTGGAGCAAAAATTAATATAAGACCCGGTCTTACATTATAGTAAAATAAGACCCGGTCTTATATTATATAAGACCCGGTCTTATATTATAGTAAAATAAGACTGGGTCTTATATTAATTTTTGCTCCAAAAGACGCATTAGAGCTGATTGTCCGGCTAGGTCTTATTTTTGGGGAAACACAGTATGTAGAATGGCTCATGTTCACTAATTCAAATATTTACTGAACAAGTACTATATTTCAGGTTTGACTCAGTCTCAGATTCTGATAAAATAACTTACATAAAAGAAATTTACCTTTAGGAGTCTCTTCATCAATAAAGTGTGAATGGAAAACTAGGCAATGAAGTTCAATAACTTGCCTGAGGTCACAAAGCTACTTTAAGGACACACTGAACACTACAAACTCCAAGGTCATGTTACAACTTTCTCCTCAAAGACTCTCCAACTTAGGGAACACTCCCATTTTACAGATGAGGAAATGAAAATCCAAAAAGGTTAAGATCCCTAGAAGGTAGGTGCCAGGAACCAAAACCAGGGTGATCTCTCTCTAAAGCTCTTTCTAGGATCCCAGTGCCAGTTCTTTGTTCATTCCAACATAACACAACCACTATCTTCATTTGGAAGTTTATATTCTTCCATTCATTTAGATAATAATCAAAGTACTTACTGAAGCAGAAGCCTTTGTATCCAAAACAATCATATCCAAAATAGGGAAAAAAAGGGATTAAAGTTAAAGTAGGAATCAAAAAATCATACATACATACCTTTTTTTTTTTAAGTTTCACACATACATGTACATCATTTGCCAATTTTAATATAGGGTAAAAGCACTTGGAGAAAGGGATCGATGATGTGGAATTCTTGCTGAGTCAAGTTCCTTCTGCTTGATCTAAACCACATCTATAAATGCATCATCTACAATTTCCATTTCAGTTTCATTAAAATGGACAGCTTTAAGAAATCCCTGTAAAGCAGTCTATATACAGAATCCTCCTGGACTATTGTTGTTCTTCCTCCCAAACTTGTAGAGATTGCAGCCAAATCTAATTCGACAGCCATTATTTTAGTGACTCACCTTTATCAAATCTTTCCAAAGAATCCAGTTCAGTTTTCAGGGGGGAAAAAAGTCTGCACTTATTTTATCAGTTGACGTATTTAAATTATTATAAAAACAAGATTACCTGCCATAAAATAGTGTTGGAAATCAACACGACTTCTGGCTAGCATATAACTTGCCCAGTGCAAGCCAAGTGCACAGAATTGAAAGCATCTTACTGGCACAAAAGGTCAGCATGCTATCTCATATCTAAGAACTGTTTTAGAGAGATGACAGTAGAAATCCTTGGAAGGCTTCTAAGTGACCATTGCTGTATGTGCAAAGCAGAGCAGAGGACAGAAATGAAACAGATTTGACCCTTAGAATTTATAATCAAGCAAAGGAGATAAGAAACACTCACCAATTAACTGTAACACAAAGTAAAAAGGGATCCATATGATAAGACACAGAAAAACATCATGCAAGTTCAAAGGAAAGATTAGTGTCTACTCCAACAGCGCAGGTCTTCAACAGTTGTTTAATGTACCAAGAGCGTTAAAATGAACTTCAGGCACGTTTTCATGGAGATGATGGGGCAATGTGAAAAGGGAGGGTATTCCAAGAAAAGCAGTGTGACACGTGTACCAAAGAAAATAAAAGGGAATGGTATTTATGGGAATCTGCAGCAGCTTCATTTACTTGGTATATGGAAAGAATGAAAGAAATTGAGAGATTTATTTTTTTAAAAAAATAGGTTGGAATCCTATTAGAGGCGGCCTTGGATGCCAAACTTCATCTGCATGTCTCTTTCAAAAAGAGAGGTGTGCTATAATTTGACAACAGCACTGACACAAGCAACTAGTGTGTGAAGACAATGAAATAAGCAGAAAGGCATCACTATACAATGAATGCTTTGTATTTTCTTGGTCAAAATGCATCGCCATTTAATCCTTTCAAAGTATGTTCTCTCAAGAACGTATATTTTTGCACTCCAAGAAGCATATATACAGGTATTAACTCCTCAGCAGTATGTTAGAGACCAGATAAGAAACTGCAAGAATCAAGCAAGAAATACGAGACCAAGGCAGAGAAGAAACTATATGGGATTGAGACTGCAGGAACACAAAGAGTGAAATTTGTTCAGCCCCAGGTAACAGAAGATAGAGAACCCATAAACAGAAAATAAGGCAAGTTTTGGCATCGGCAACGCAGTAAGTTTGAAGCACACTGAGTTTGCAGTGCGCTAAGGGGACATACAGCAAGCTACAACCAGCACAGAGGAAAGTGCGAAATGCCAGAATTCTTGGCTTACTGCCTAAGAAAGGGAAGTCATTCATATGAAAGTCAAAGGTATACAAAGAGAAGGGAAAGGAAGGAATCAAAGAGGAAATGGCAGAAACAGCACCATAAAGAAACTAACAGAAATACTGGACTGGGAAATTATGCCTGCATACTCTAAATCAGGGGTCAGCAAATTTCTTTTATGAAGGACCTGATAGTAAATATAAACAAATGAACAAGGTTATGTTCCAATACACCTATATTTATGGACTCTGAAATTTGAATTTCTTAATTCTCATGTCATAAAATTTTGTTTTCCCCAACGGTTTAAAAATGTACAATACTTTCTCGACTCACAAACCATACAAATATTGGTGGCAAGTTAGATTTGGCCTGTAAGCCACTTTGCCAACTCCTGCTCTAAGTTAGAGCAATAAAGATAAGAGAACCGGATTAACTGTCCTTTTCCAAACTTCTGAGGGTATTTTTCCTTTAGATAATTTGATAACCTAACAGACATTCACAAATTTGAATGATTTCCTTAAATTTGACTAATTCCTTAAATCTGACTCCCCTACGAGATAATTACATGTGTTGTGCTGATATTAAGTCCTGCTGGTTAAGAACACTGCCTTCCACTAAAAAGAGGTATTCCTTACCTTGAACAGAAAAATCACACCTGTACTACAGATACAGTAAAGACTCACTGAATGAAAAATATTACTTCTGAATTTGTCCCTCATTGCTTTCAAACTCTTAGTTTATTCTTTAAAGTGATTTTAAAATCTAAAGGTTAGAAGATTCAACAGCAATCTGCATATAAATGCTTAGATTTTAAAAGCCTATGAACATCAGTATTGAATGTGAGTCATGAATAACAATTAAGAAAAAAAATTTTAGGGGCGGCCGGATGGCTCAGTTGGTTGGAGCCCCGGCTCTTGACAACAAGTTTGCCGGTTCATGGGATGGTGGGCTGTGTCCACTGCAACAAAGATTGAAAACGGCGACTGGACTTGGAGCTGAGCGGCGCCCTCCATGGCTAGATTGGGGGGCAATGACTTGACTTGGAGCTGATGGACCCTGGAGAAACACATTGTTCCTCAATATTCCCCAATAAAATCTTTAAAAAAAAAAAATTTTAGTGCAGAATGTCAACTTCTGACAGGCATTCTTCATGATTACAAACCATGTCTGGTGAGGAAGGACTCCCTACCCCCAAGCCTCTCCTTGTACCTTAGTTGTAGCTCAGGGGCAGGACCGGGCGGGACTCCTTCTTCAATCACTTGCTGCGGCAATAAGCTGTAACCCAAGAACACTTTAATCCAAACGAAAGTATAACATTGTCCACAGAGCTCAAGTCTTTCATTACTAGAAAACTATTTTAAGTTGTCTGGTTTCAAGCAGACAAAACACTAAGAGTGATTATTAAAGACACAAGCTAAGCTACTCAGGGAGGGCCCATGAGAAGGAAAAGACTAACTTAGCCATATGACAGCTAGAACAAAGAAGTTTCCTTTCCATCTGAACTGTTGTCTGCCACCACCTGAGAACAGAAATATCACCGTTTGCTAGTCATCAAATGTCGCCAAGCAAGCCAAACTACAATGACTAGCGCTGACCAGCCCCACACTTGAGCTCATTAGCACCGTACGCCGCTAAAACATTCTGGAGCTCTTACTTTTCAGAAGATCCTAACTTGGATACAACTCTAGAACAAATACAAAACTTCTCCTAGGTTTTCTAAGCAAAAAGGCTCGAGTGAAGAGAAATAGAAGCGACTCTTCACCACAATCAAAAAACCTACTGCTTTCCACATTTTAGGAACTAGAATAACACAACACTTCGATTTCTAAACTTATAAAACCCAGGTGGTATAATAAACTCAGATTACATCATAAAACTCTTTGCCTACAAAACATTATTTCAATGAGTTATCTTAAAATTTAAAACATAACCTACTTTTCAATAAAATTGACAATGAGTATTAAACATAAAATAACTTAGGAAATGTTTTAAAGAAAAAGAACTTAAGATTTCCAAAGTACCTATCTGCTCTTTTATTCCTACTAGAACAATATATACAAAGGGGTATATAAATGCTATTTTATTAAACACACATGCATTCGCTTAGCAACTAAGCTGGTTATTATTTAAACCATGAACCTTTAATTCCTCATGTAAAACTTCCTTAGTAGCAATGAGAAAACTTCAGGAAAAAATATTTTCCCAGGGCTTTCACAACTCCAAATAATGCCTACTCTGGGCAAATGTAATAAGACATGATAATCAAAGTGTTCCTAAATTAAGTAACCAAAGAATATAAATGCTCTGCATTGATCTTCTTCTCTGCTCAAAATTCCTCTTCCTGAACCCATTTCAAGCATAAAAATTGTCTACAGTTTACACAGCTTTTCCTAGGCTTCGCTACCCAGTACGAGGCTTTATCATTCATGCATTGGCAATTCAGTCTATCTTTAACCTATGTGAAATTAACTACCAATCTTTAAAACCTAATTTCAAAGTGAAATCAAAGGACATTGGCCATTTTCTCAACCTCTCCAGAGAAGGGACCTCAGGAATCGGTGTCAGACTTCAACCACCAAATCTAAGACCCCCTCCCTCTATCGACCTGAATGTTCTGGCTGCAAGAGGACAGGGTGGAAGTGGAGGTTTCCATCTCGCAGGCAATTCGTTTCTTTTTCAGTTGTTAGAAAAGGTCTTTCACGTGCTGGATTGAGACTGGCTGGAAACCTGCGGCCTGTGCTTTTCTGTGTAGCTATGTCCTTCCACACTACAGCCTGGAATACTGTGTTTTCCAGAAGTGAATAAAACTTTTTCGGTGCTCTCTGATACAGGTAAAATACTCTGAAAATCTTTTTATTTGGATACTCTTCTATAAATATAGTCAAAGACCAGTCTAAGCAACTATCCTTTCCAATGGCTTTAGTCATTACCTTTAAAGGCCTGGTTTCACGACATCCATTACTTTATTATGTCCAATTTCAGACTTTAACCACACTTTTAATTCCTTTTTATGCTAAATTAAAATAAAAGTTGGGGAAAACAGACATGACATATATACACACATCAAAATAAAATTCAAGCTAAATAGCACCTGCAAATAAATTTCTCCTTGGGAGGAACTGGTATCTACATTCATAAATGCACAAAGGTTTAGGGGCAACAAAAGCACAGACTCATTATAATTAACTCCCAACTGTAAACTGAGAAAGATATAATGGGAACTTCTAAGTGACCTGTTAACACACAAATGTATAGTTCAATAAAGGCTCATTCTATATACTACACCCTGAAATCTTTCAATGGGGACTCCCACAAATGACTGCTACAATGCCCTGCGTTGTCTAATATTATAGCACATTTCCTCAATTCCAAGAGACATAAATGACTCGGGGAGGACTATGCCATCACATTAAAGGGGTATACTATAAAAGGTATACATTTCAGAATCTAAAAATATGCAACTTAGAATGGAGGAGTTACAATAGGCGTCCTACAGCAGGACCACGAACTGCTCTCGATTAGAACCGAGGTTTCCCAGTCGTCAAAAACGTGTACAAGCTCACAATGGGATTTTGCATTAAATAAACCTAGTGTTAACTTTTTCCATTCATTTTTTTCCCCAAGCATCGCTCCTATTTTAGAATCCGATAATTTTCCTAAACTGAAAACAAAATTGTTCAAAACCAGGAAGTCTTTGTCACACATTTACAACCTACTTTAAAAATATTTTTTGTGAACCAAAAAAATTGAGAAGTTTTTTTGTTGTTGTTGAATCTTAACTTTATTTAGGTCAAGGAACTCTCAACACAACTTCACCACTGTTACAATGTCCTATGTGCAGCCATGAGGGCCTCCTCCTCCAGGGAGGAGTTCACCTTGATTATCTGCTGAGGTTTTCTACCCCACCCCCCTCCTGCGAGGATTTCAAGGAGAGTACTGAATTACTATTTTAACCAACATGTACTATGCGGCTTATCTAAACTAGGGTAAATGATGTATGCTCCACAATACAGGAACATACAAATAAAAAACTGGATACAAAAAAAAACAAACAGTAACTCAAAATACATTTCATATACTTGCAGTCATGTTAACCACTGTACTTTGCAGCTATGCTAAAGACAAAGAGTTCAAAGTTTTCATTTCAAACAATTATGCCTATACACTGACTCTTCAGTGATCACCCATTTCCTCCCTAAAACAAGGTGAAACAAAAGAAATTTCAATAACCGCATTTCCCCCGGTTCTGTGGTATCTCCTAAAAAGCACAGGTTTAAAGGAGGGCTTAAACAATTTCAACACAATTAAAAATGTTTCCTTTTAAAAAATGTGTTGTTTTTTTATTGTTCCCGTTCTCTTTAAGCAGTGTGTCTTACCATGGAGGACGGAGGGCCAAGAAAGGAGGACTACCCCGGGGGCTAGACAACACAATCTTATTTTCTCCCAAATTCTGGGATAACAAGCTTGGGGACACAATAGCCTGCCTGATCAAGAGGCACGGGTGTGCTTTCCCACTGTATACGGTGCAAAGAATGTAACTATCTCGGTGATTGTTACTTTTTCTGTAGAGCCTGGACTATGATCCAGGCTTAATTAAGTTCAACCAAACTTTGTAACTGCTATTCCACCAAATTGATTCACACATAACAATGTGTACAGGCCTCTAGTGCCGGAGGAAGCTATGCTTTCCAAGTTCAGACATAGTATATTTCACTTTTTATTAATACCTGGGGGGAGGGGGTGCATACACCACACTCTACGTTACCGAATTCAAGGAAGAATAGGGATTTCAGCGACGGCTTGAGGAGTACCTGACCCAGAACAGAGGACGAAGAGCTGCCTCCAGGCCGCGCGGGCCCCTGTCCTCGGCCACACCAGCATCTGAAGTGAACGGCTGCAGGTTCGCTTATCAGCCCTCCAAACCTGAAACACCCTACCTCAAGATCAATCAAAAGCAGAGGGAGAAAAGTTTCTTCCGGAGGCGCAAAAAAGGTCACAACTTGGATGAATGAAACTGGGCTAAGGGGCACCCGGAGCAGGATTTTCGCTGAAGTCAGAAAAAGAGAAGTCAAATATTTTTTAACGTGAGAGCGGTTGTATGCGACCGTGGTCCAGATAACTGCACAAACACGCTTTGGAGAACGTTTTATTGAACGCGGACGGTTCCGGGGCGGCCAGCAGGCGCTAGAGTGGTGGCGGACGGCGGAGGCGGAGCGGGCGGAGGTGGAGCGGACGACGGCGGGGCCGGAGACAAGGCAGCTTCGCGACGACGGGAGCGGGGCCGGGCGCTCGCGCGTGTCCTCCCGCGGACCTTCCACAGGACTCCCGTTGCCGGCCCTGCACCCCCGCCCACCTGGCCGGCGGCTTGCGAGGCACACCCACCCGCGACCGCGCTCCCGCGCGGGCACACCCCCACCCCCCGCGCGCACGCGGCCTCGCCGAGCCGGCCAGCCCAAGCGCGCCCCCTCAGTGCGGACGCCCGCCGCCCGCCCGCCGCCCGCGGCCCTGGCCTCCTCCCGGCCATGCGGGGAGGACGAGGGGCGGTGGCCTAGCGGCCGTGGGGGCGCCCGCGCGGGAAGGCAGGTTCTGAAGGGAAGGTCACTTACCCGCTGCATGGCTTTCAGGATTAAAGCCAGCTCGTAGCGGGGCATGCCCAAACGCTAGGCGCGCGACTCTGGACCGAACCGGCTCCCGAAACGCTGAGAGGCGGGGACAACGGGGAGCTGACAAGCTGCTCGGCCGGAAGGCTCCCAGGCGGCGAAAGCACGATCCGGCCCCGTGAGCCCGGGCTTAAAGGCTCTGGCAGCTGCGCAGACGGCCCGCCACGCCCCTCCAGCGCGCCACGCCCCCTGCGCGCAATGCCACGCCCCCTCCTTACGGGCGGCCGCGCCCCCTCGACAGCCTTGCCGCCTGCAGCGAGCCGGACCCCCCTCCGCCAGAACCCCCACCCGGGTCCGCCACTGGTTGCGCTGGAACAGCGCCGTGGGCTCGGCCGAGTAACGGCCCACGGAGGCCCCACGCTCCCTGCGATGTTGCTGCAGCCGCCGCGCCTGCTACCTATGGTTCTCGAATCAGCTGGAACTTTCCACGCCTTCGGTCTCATCCAGGGCGGCGGGCAAATGTACGCTCCCGTGTGCGCGTGCGCTACTGTGCGGTCTCGTCCGTGCGCGCGCTTCTCGCTCCCGACTCCCGGCCGCGAGGAACATTCTCGGTGGCTGCGCTCCTCCGGGGGGGCTGCGGCCAGACCCCGGGCTCTCGTCGCCCCCGGCTGCGTTAGGAGGTTCCGAAACGTTCCTGCTTCAGACTGCGCCCGGGGCGCACTGGACCCACAAGGCCGGCGGAGAATGCCCGGGGCGGCCTGCCGCTCACTCCCACTGCCCACAGCTCTTCGTCTTCGCACGGCTGCAGTCGCGGCTTTCCGGGGCCTCCTCCCTGGCGCAGTGGGCTCAAAGCGCAGGCTGTGGGCCCCCGCCAGGGTCAGGGTCGGGCCCCATGCCTCGCCGGCTCCCTGACCTTGGGCAGGCTCCTGCAGAAAGGGGACGCGGAAGGCACCTACTTCCCAGGGCAGTGAGTTGATGCACGTGAACCGCTAAGAACCGAGCCTCTGCGACACAGCGATTTGTGTGAGCCCGGCATGAGCCACGTGTTGTTGCCAAAGGCAGGCTAATACTTTGGCTCACACGAATATTCTTTCAATGCTAGGCGTTTATTTAGAGGACCAGCCATAACCGTCTGGGATCAGAGCGTGCCTGCACTCGCCTTAGCCCCCAGATGTGCACACAAGGCTCCACTCTTCCTGCAGTGGGGGGCTGCAGTACCTCTGTCAGGAAATGTACTCGATACATTTTTCAACAGCTCCACTCGTTAGAGATTGAGGCCCCTGCAACTATCGCCCCTGCCCTTGCTTTCCCCATTAAAAGGGTCTGTGAGATGTTTGTCAACTTTAAAGTGACTTAATGATAATACGTAAAACTTACTGAGCACTTACTATGTAGCAGGCAATACGCTAAGGCTTTTATATGTAGCTCATAAAATTCTCAAGAGCGGTATGAGGCAAGTAACTAATATTAACCCCACTTTAGGGATTCAGAAATATAGGCACGCAAAGGTTATATAACTAGCCCCAGGCCAAACATACTAATAGAAACAAACTTTGGATCCAGACTGTATGAAGGCTGAGCCCATATTCTGAGTCCAGCCTGGAGTTCTACCACACAGATTAAGGTGCTGGTATTATTCAGTGGCTTTACCATGTATTCCAAAAATAGAGTCCGTTTGTCACCTTATCCAGAGACTTCCCTATTTCTCATTTCCAATCTTTCATTCCCCGCAAAAGGTAAGGATGGTTTGAACGCAACCTTTTCTGTATTATCTGGCTTTTAATATTTTCTATTCTTGGACGTCTCTCTAACTCGTGTTCTTCCTAAGAAAACTATACAGGTATTAATACAAATTATCTGGTTAGTGTAGGCTAATTTCACTCCTAGTTTAAAAGAGTAGAATACTATAAATACCTTTATCCCTTATTGGATACATGGTTTGCAAATATTCTTTTCCCGTTTTGTCGGTTGCCTTTTCATTTTGTTGATCATATCCTTTGCTATGCAGAAGCTTAGTTTGATGCAATCCCACTTTTCTATTTTGCTTTTGTTGCTGCACCTTGGTATTATATATATATATAAAATCGTTATCAAGGCCAATGTCAAGAAGCTTTTCCCCTATGTATAAGGGAAGGAAGCAAGTAACTTCTGGACTTTCATAAGTGAGTTACAGGTTTTCCTGGATGGTCTGACTTCAACTTATTAACCACATGTCCCAGTTTGGGAATGAGACAATACGGACCCAGAAGAAATATGCCAAGCCAAAGGGCAGGGCTGTACCATGAGCTGACTCAACTTTTAGCATTTCCTCTTGAAGCTCCACAGTTTTTCCCTAATGCCCTGTAATGAGTGAGGATCTGGCTTCTTCCTCTACTCCACCCTCTAACCTGACAAGTGTCAGAAGGAAATTAGTCTAATTGCATAATGCCTCACCATCGCACCCCACAAACCACCCAATCTGGTGGCTACCCACTGGCTCATTCCATTTCTTCTGAAAGGGAGAGAGAGGGCAGCTACCCTGATTTTCCCCCCTCAACCTTTTTTTTAAAGCACAGCATCAGAATACTGGTGGATTCATTAAAAATTAGTAATAAAATGAAATCACAAGGAACACTCCGAATTTAGTGTCTTCCTACTGTAACTACAAACTTCACCAAAAAGATTTTATACTAGGTATGGTCAGCATTTAGAAATATGAAATACGACTGCAATAATGCATTACTTTAAAAAAATTATTCTGATACTTAGGAATAAACTTAAGGAGGTGAAAGATCTGTGCACTGAAAACTATAAAACATTGATGAAATAAATTAAAGCAGACATAAATAAATGGAAAGATAACCCATGTTGGTGGATTAGAAGAATTAATATTATTAACATGCCCATATTACTCAAAGCCATCTACAGATTCAGTGCAATTCCTATCAAAATCCCAATGATATTTTTTACAGGAATAGAAAAAACTCATAAAATTCATTTGGAACCGCAAAGACCCTGAATAGCCAAGGCAATTTTGAGCAAGAAGAACAAAGCTGGAGATAGCACACTTCCCAATTTCAATTTACAAAGCTATAGTAATCAAAAGTGTATAGCACTGGCGTAAAAACAGATATACAGACCAATGGAACAGAATAGAGAGACCAGAAATAAACTCACACATGTACAGGCAACTGATCTTTGACAAGGGTGCCACGAAGACACAATGGGAAAAAGATAGTCTGTTCAATAAACGGTGTTGGGAAAATTGAATATCCACATGCAAAGGAGTGAAATTGAACCCTTACCTCATATCACAGACAAAAATCAACTCAAAATGAATTGCAGATGTATACATAAGACCTGAAACCATAAAACTCCTAGAAAAAAATTAGGGGAAAAGCTTTGCGACATTGGCTTTGATAATGATTTTTTGGATATGACACCAAAAGCACAGGCAACAAAAGCAAAATAGAAAAGTGGGATTGCATCAAACTAAAAAGCTGCATAGCAAAGGAAACAATCAACAAAGTGAAAGGCAACCTACAGAATGGGAGAAGATATTTGTAAACCATATATCTGATAAGGGGTTAATATCCAAAATATATAAGGAATTCAACTCAATAGCAAATAAATAATAACCTAGCTAAAAAATGGGCAAAGGAACTGAATTTCCCCAAAGAGGGTATATAAATGATCAACATGTACATGAAAAGATGCTCAACATCACTAATCACCTGGGAAGTGCAAATCAAAACCACAATGAGATATCACCTCACACCTGTTAGGGGAGCCGTTATCAAAAAGTCAGGAGATAACAAGTATGGGAGAAAATGTGGAGAAAAGGAATCATGTACACTGTTGCTGAGAATGTAAATTGGTGCAGCCATTATGGAAAAAAGTGTGGAGGCTCCGGAAAAAAATTAAAAAACAAACAAAAAACTATGATCCAGCCATCCCTCTTCTGGTTATATATCTGAAAGAATTGAAATTAAGATCTTGAAGAAGTAGCTGCACTCCCCTGTTCATTGCAGCATTATTCACAATAGCCAAGACGTAGAAGAATGTAAGTGTCCATGGCTGAATAAAGATAATTGATTTTTTTTTAAGTGGCACAATGGAATATTGTTCAGCCTTAAAAAAGAAATATTGCCATTTGTGACAACATGGATAAACCTGGAGGACACTGTGTAAGTGAAATAAGCCAGACACAGAAAGACACACAGATAACACATAAAACCACTTTGATGTGGCATGTAATATAGTCAAACTCAGAGGAGCAGAGGGTAGAATGCTGGTTGTCAAGAGCTGCGGGGAAGGCAGATTGGGAGGTATTAGTCAAAGAGTACAAAGTTTCAGTTATACAAGAAAAAAAATTGTAACTTAGGGTCTCCAAAATGTTTAGTATGATTATGTTTAAGAGTTGATTAACCAGAAATGTTGATTCATTTTCAAGTATGTTTTCAGGACAGGGAACAGGAAAGAAAAAATAAGAGCAGAAGTCAAAATCCAGGCCTATTTCAAAACAGTAACCTCAGTGAATGCCCTGGGTCAGTTTAATCACCTTTACCTTCTTAGTTTACATTGCTATATAATGAGACTTGATCCTAGGCTCATGCAAATCATTAATTTTCAAAGACAGCTGTCATTTTTCCTTACTGAATCCAATGTTTTGAGCACTCACCATGAGCCAGGAACTGTTCTAAGTGCTTTGCATGTATTAACATTTAATTCTCACACAAAGCTAGGTATTGTCACTTCCCCCATTTTACAGATGAGGAAAATGAGACTTAAGAAATATTCATAATATTCATATATTCGAAGAAATATTCATTGCCCCAAATCATACAGAACTCAGAACCTTCACATTTAACCCTAATACTACACAGCACCTCAATGTTTACGAGCCAGTGCAAACTGAGTACCTATCAGTTCATCAGCAAACTTTTATTGAGGTCCTACTCCCAACACCCAAATACGTGGTCCTCCCTTGAGCGACCAAACTCCCCCTTTGCACAGGCTTCTTCCTACTGCCTTGAAGCATACCTGGGTCTCTTCTAGGAGAAAAAGCCTTATCTTAACCCTGTTGCCTTCTCAACTTGTCATTTTTCTTTCTTTTACAGCCACATTTCTCCAAGTGTCCAATCCAACTGCATCCCCTCCCAGCCTTTGCCACCTGTGTTCACCCATGCCCTCAGCACTGGTCGCCTCCTGTTCACCCAGCGAGTGGCTGTTTCCCAGGTAGCGCTGTCAGGGACTCCTCTGCACTCTTCTTTGACATCCAGGACCCTGCATTCTTGAAGTTCTCCTTTGCCTCCTGGGTCCCCTTTTCCAGCTTTGTTTTCCCTTCCTGTCCCTGAACACGGCTGTTCTCCAAAGCAAAGAAAAATCCTAGCGGCAGGATTTAAGGTGGAACCTTCACATCACCTGAGCTCCTGTCTTCCAAGTGCATTGGAGTTTGGCTCTCAAGAACTTTAAATTGGTCTTTCCTACCAGGATCCCAGTCTACTGTAAGACTGCAGGTGGGAAGTGGAAAGTGTATAAAATAAGTGATCTCCCAGTCTGCAGATAAGGAATCTGATAAGGAAACAAGGTAAATTATTTATCCCAGGCCATACACCCCTGGGCTGGCACAACTCAGAGAAAACAACTTTGTTTACCAGATTCTTTGACCTAGCCATGTGCTACCGTTTTTGCCCGAAAATAAGACCTAGCCGGACCATCAGCTCTACTGCGTCTTTTGGAGCAAAAATTAATATAAGACCCAGTCTTATATAAGACCCGGTATTATATTATATTATTATATAAATATAATACTGGAAAGGTCTTATATTAATTTTTCTCCAAAAGACACATTTGAGCTGATGATCTGGCTAGGTCTTATTTTCGGGGAAACACGGTATGTGCTATGATGCCCGTTTTATTGTAATGAATACACCCATTGGGAGGGCGATCCTCCAGTATTCTAAAAGGTGAGTTCTAAATATCATTGGGAAGAGGTGAGATAAACCCAGATCATCATTTCTGCTTATGTAACTTTGTGTCTCTAAATACAAACCTTCAGAAAGTGAAGAAATGTGAACGTTTCCAATTAATGGAGAACATAATCTCATTGTCAAACCAAGTCATAATTTAAGCTGTCAGTCCTCATTCTATCAGCCTGTCATCTGCTCCCTGGTAAGAGTGAGTCCCCATTGCTGGGAACGTGCACGCCCCCTCCTTGCATGGAGACCTGGGGTTGGGCCATAGCCAACTGCTCCCAGGACCTGGACCAATAAGATCCTCCCGCTGCTTGGCTGTGTCTCTGTTCCTCAGCCGATGGCCCAGGCCCATGTCACAACATTTCAAATGTATTTTGTTTTTAAATGATTTATTAGTGAACCCACTGGTATTTCCTAAACCCCCTACAAAACCCTCACCCACCCTTTTAGGCCCTGTCAGCCATATTAACTTGCCTTGGGTTCTTTTTGTCTTCTCAGTGAGCCTTAGGTATCACGTGAGCTGGTGTTGACCGACCTCACTCAGTCCATGCCCATATGTGCTGTTGGCTGCGTCTTGCAGAATGAAATACTGCACGTACCATGTATTCCTAGGTCAGACATTTTGGGGGCTCTTTAAACATTTTCTTCTCTTTTAATCCACCAATTTACAAATGATTTTTCTAATTTTGGTCAATAAATAAGTTTTGGGGTAATGGGGGAAGAGGGAGATCATATTTGGGCCCCACTTACAAGAAAAATAAAAGGTAAAGCAAACATTGCCTCAATGGGATGTTCTCTTACCTTCACCCCCGCCTTCTCTCCCCTGCAAAAAAAAAACACAAGGATGGGATGTTTGTGAGAGATGTTCTTCTTACCACAATAACTTCTTTAGGAAAGAAATGCTTACTATGTTGTATCACTTTCTAACTTTAAAAAAACAAAATACTTACTTCCTGCATCTTCACTTATTAAAGGAGTTTTTTGTTTTGTTTTGTTTTCTTTTAACCTTAATATAAAGTGTCCTCCACGGCCTATTGCAGGACCACGAGTGCTCTTCATGTTAAATTTCAATAGTGTTGGAAGTATTAAACAGCTTTACGTTCTTTCTCCACAAGTGCAAAATCCAGAAGAACACACGTGGCAGGATTTTAGATTTAGTAAAAGGTACAGAGGCCGTGAGCTGGAGAGGGGTTGCAGGAGAATGAAACAGCACCTCAGGAGGCTCCAGGGGCCGAGGCTTCCTGGGCAGAGGCACTAAACAAAGGCAGGGGGAGCACCCTGCAAAGTAAACTAGGGGGCAAATACTCAGGGTGAGGCCTGAACCGTGGGAGCATCAGGTTCGCATGGATTCAGAGGGGGCCAGTGTGCAAGCAGGGACAAGCTGGGAGGGCATTGCAAAGGCCAAAGAGGGGGTGGAAGCTAGTGGAGCTTGAAGGAGGGGGTGTTAGGAGATAGAGTCTGTAGGATTTGGCGACTGTTTGGATGTTTGAGGAGCAGCTAGTGAGGTAAGTTTCTTCTCAAGAAACATTGGGTTTCTTCTCAAGAAACATTGGGTTTCCTGGGTTTCTTCTCAAGAAACATTCTGGACTGACTTTCCTTTGTTCTGGTCACACCCTTAGGTGGTATTTCCTCAGCTCCTAATTCATAAAGCTTGTATTACCACTCAATGTATTAGTATCTTTTTTTCTCCACATGTTTTACCTTCATATATTTTCACAGCAAGATTATAATCTTGTGAAGAAGATTGCTCTGAATAGTGTTCCTATTCAGGGCTTTAACCGAAAGATGGAAGGTGATAGTCCTGAAGTGGACATTTAGTCCTAAACCACCTAAATGATCAGGCCACCCCAAAGAATGTTGAAAAGTGGGTATCATGACACCGCCAGTCAACACTTGTTGGAAAGGTCGTCATACAAGTATCATCTCCAAGTGCAGTCCTCCGTGAGGATCACGCCGGGGCTCTGCTGATCCACACGGGAAGAATGCCCTCATTGTAATCAGACAGGGTTGAACAGACATTTAGTAAAAGGAGCAAAGCTCAGAGGTGCTAGATTACACTCCACAGTTCTGCAGCCCCCACTGACTCAGCGATAAGTTTGCCTTGACAACAGAGTTGTGCCCTTGATCTGAACTTCACTGAACTTCCTTTCACTAAGGAAGAAGGTGACAGGGAGGCAGAGGGGATTCCAGCAGAGAACATGTTTAGGAAGTAAATAATCGTTTGCAAAAGAGAAGGTATCTGGTAGGAAGCCAAACCCTCAAAAGCAGCTGTGAGGAAGATTTTATACTTTGGAATGTATCAAATCAGGATATAATATTTTACCATTAGATAGTATCTATTTTTTCAAATTGCCCCTATTTTAAAAAATAAACATAATGGCAATAATAGTAGCAGCTATCTGTGCTGCAAAAAAAGAAAAAAAGAACATTCCTTACACGCAATTAAAATTACAAGATAACTGGGAGCTATCTTAGGAAGTGATACCTCCCACAATAAACCATCTTGAACTTTCAGCCTGTTTACTGAGACCTTAGGTGAGTATGCAGGAAATATCTTGGGAATTTAGCTCCCAGCTTGAATAAAGAAGTCCACAATTGACCTTAATATTAAATGCACCCACTAAGAAAACTTTAAATAACTATGTTGACCAGTGCTCCTCTCTAATATTATTGCAAATGGAACAAGTCATTTTTATGATAACGAATCATTACATACAATGCTATTATTAAACGATTCCTACAAAGGACTAACTTTTGCAATGATCAACTATTTAAAAATCGTTTTGTTTCTTTCTTTTCCCTTTTGCGCCAAAACATTCAGAATCTCAATGAGACTGCTTTTGGGACCAAGAATGACACTTTACTGTCAATCAATAATATGCCTGGTTGACATTAGAGAGCAACTAGATAGGAGAATCTCTTCCTGTTATTAACGGTTCAGTGATTAAGAAAAGACAAGTAGGGAGGGAGGTCGTAGATGAGGGTAAAGGGTAACAAATATATAGTGACGGAAGGAGAACTGACTCTGGGTGGTGAACACACAATGAGATTTATAGATGATGTATTACAGAATTGTACACCTGAAATCTATGTAACTTTACTAACAATTGTCACCCCAATAAACTCTCATTTAAAAAAAAAGAATGAAAGAAAAGAAAAGTCCCTAGATGCAGCATAACAAGGCCGTTTGTCTGATGGTGAGGAAGACCAGCTTCTGACCTTGAAGGCAGAGCTACTAAACTTAAGTCCAGCTAGGAGCCCATGGTTAAGTGCCACAGGTAACAGGCTAGGACCAGGAACCCTTCTTTTCACCACCTACCGCCCCTCCCCTGGATACTGCGATTCACATCCTTCCACTGTGGCTGAAGCATCTTTCTAAAAATGCGAATCGTGTTCAGTCTCCCCATAGCCTCAATACCTCAGCGGCTCCCCACTGCCCGCAAGGTCAGGTCCAACTTCCTCAACAGACTTTTATGACCCCGGAGGGGCGTCTGTCTGCCTCCACCCCTCTAGCCACTCCTCAGCATGCCACACCATCCTGTTTGCAAGTCCCCTGACCTCTGCACGCACTTTCCCTCCTGCCCTTTGCCCTCTGCCTCAAAAACACTCCACTTCCTTCACCTAGCCTATTTTTATTCCCTCTCGGCTTATTTTTAAATTATGAGATATACAGACAAAGATTGCATGAAACACATATGGAGAATTTAAAGAATAATTATTTAACAAGCAGCCCAGAATCTCATATCCCAGAATCCTCTTCATGCCTCTCTAGAAACACAACCCCACTCCTCCCCACTGTCCTTTACGGTCGTACCATCTACCCCCTAAGCTACTCCCTAAGCAGTAGCTTATTTCTGTCTGCTTTTTAAATGTTGTATGAGTGTCTTCCTTTTTTTCCCTTCCCTATATTTCGTCTGAGATTCATCCAAGTTATTGAGTGTAGCTGTAGTTCGTTTATTTTCATTGCTGATACCATTCCATTGTACAACTAAACCATTGTTATCTATTCTGCCGCTGAAGGTGGGTTGTTTCATCTGTGAGTGGCTATTACAAATAATACTACTGGGAACATTCTCATACATGTGCATATATGTACAGTGCATATATGTGTACACATGCAAAGAGTTCCGCTAAGGGCTACACCGAGGAGTGGAATGCTATCTCCCAGAGTACGCAAAACTTCAACTTTTCTACGTAATGCCAAACAGTTTTCCAAAGTGATGGCCCTGGTTTGCCCTCCCATCAGTAGTATCTGTGAACTTGCTAATGCTCTGTTCAGGTCTCAGTTTTAACCACCACTCCACAGAAAGCCTACCCTAACCATGGAAGTCTGGATCAGATGCACCTCATTTGTATTCCTTTAGCACTTGTGCTTACTCCATCAGCACATGAATCCTACCTTCTTACATGCACATGACAAAAGTGAAAAGATGCTGCTCAGATACACGAACAGACACTTCATCAAAAAAGATGACTAATAAGGACATGAAAAGTTGTTCAACATCATTAGTTATCAAGAAAATGCAAGTTAATATTGTAAAAACTATGTATACTGTCAGATGGGTCCTAGACTTATCAAGGGGATCACTTCATAAATTGTATAAATGTCTAACCACTACACTGTATACCTGAAACTATATAAGATAATATTGAATGTCAACTATAATTTAAAAAATATATAGTCATGGGGATATAAAGTACAGCATAGGGAATATAGTCAATAACATTGTAATAACTATGTATGGTGTCAGATGGGTAATAGACTTATTAGTGTTATCACTCTGTGAGGTATATAAATGTCTAATTACTATGTTGTTTGTACGTCTGAAACTAATAAAAAAAAGAACCACAGTGAAAAAAACCCACAATGAGATACCACTACATGGTAGCCATACCTACTGGAATGGCTAAAATTAAAAAGAGAAGCCCAGGGCAGAGGGGTGGCTCGGTTGGTTGGAGCGCTGGCTCTGGGTAATGGGGCTGCCGGTTCGATTCCCACATGGCCCTGCAAGTTGCACCCTCCACATCTATAGTGAAGTCGCTGAGCTGCCGGTCAGCTCCCAGGAGGCTGGATGGCTCGGTTGGTTGGAGCACAGGCTCTCAACCACAAGGTTGCCAGTTGGACTCCTCAACTTCCGCAAGGGATGGTGGGCTCCGCTCCCCACAACTGACAATGGCAAATGGACCTGGAGCTGGGCTGCGCCCTCCACAAGTAAGATTGAAAGGACAACAATTTGACTTGGAAAAAGTCCCAGAAGTACATACTGTTCCCCAATAAAGTCCTGTTCCCCTTCCCCAATAAAATCCTTAAAAATAAATACATAAATAAATAAAATAAAAAACAACAACAAAAAGATAAGACCAAATATTCGTAAGGAGATAGAGCAATTGAATCTCTCATACACTGCAGATGGGAATGCAAAGTGGTGCAATCATTTTTCAATTTCTTAAAATGCTGTAGGTAGACCTAGCGTATGATCTGCCGTTCTACGCCTACCGTGTTTCCCCCAAAATAAGACCTAGCTGGACAATCAGCTCTAATGCGTCTTTTGGAGCAAAAATTAATATAAGACCCGGTATTGTATTGTATTGTACTGTACTGTACTGTACTGTATTGTATTATATAAGATCCGGTCATATTTTACTATTATATAAGACCCGGTCTTATAGTAAAATAATATAGTAAAATAAGACCGGATCTTATATAATAGCAAAATAAGACCAGATCTAATGTAATATAATATAATATAATATAATATAATATAATATAATATAATATAATATAATATAATAAATATAATATAATATAATACAATATAATATAATACATATATTAATTTTTGCTTCAAAAGACACATTAGAGCTGATTGTCTGGCTAGTCTTATTTTCGGGGAGACACGGTAAGTATTTACCTAAGATAAATGAAAACATATGTCCATACAAAGACTTGTACACAATGTTCATAGCAGCTTTATTCGTAGTAGGCAAAAACTGAAAACAACTCAAATGACAATCAACAGATAAACAACTGTGGTATGCCCATACACTGGAATACGAGTCAGCAATAAAAAGGAGTGAGCTAGTGATATATTTGGCAACATAAATAAATCTCAATTATGCTCAGTGAAAGAAGGGGAAAAAGTACATACTGAATGATTCCATTTATATAAAATTCCAGAAAATTTAAGCTATAGTGATAGAAAACAGGTCGGTGATTGTATGAGGTAGAAGTGAAGGAGAGAGGTTACAATGGGGCATGAGGAAATTTGGGAGAGGAGTGATATTGATATATGTATATATATATATTATCTTGGTTAAGGTAATAGTCTCACAGATGTAAACATGTCAAAACTTAAATTGTATACTTCAAATATGTACAATTTATTGTGTATCAATTATACCTCAAAAAAGCTGTAAAAATATAAGTCATTTACATCATTATGCTCTGAGGAAAGTCATTTTAGGTCATTGTTCTGATATACCTCTACCCTCTTCTTCCCCTATTTCCCCTTCCTCAAATTCCTGGATGGAATGTCGAGCCCATACCCACCTCTGGTATTCATATCAATTAAGCTGAAAGAAAAAAGTCTATGTGAAAAGAATTTTGGATGTGGATAAGAAATAGCCTTCAAGAAGTTATAATCTAGGTAGAGAGAGAAGATGTAAATATGTTTAAAATTAAAATGTCTAATAGGATTTAAGTTCAATTGTAAAAAAAATGGAAAATATATAAAAAGAGAGTGATTCACTGCTTAATGAAGAGCACAGAAATAAATTTCCAAAGTGAGATTACTTTGGGCTAGGATGGTTTGGGAAGGTTTCATGTAAAATGTGGGATTTGAGCTGGAATGTGAACCCTGGATAACATTTGGATAAATGGGAGGAGGAAAGAGAATAAACACAAGATGTTTGGGTGAGGTCAAAGAATGGTGACATTGAGGAAATAAGTTTGACAGGAAGAAATGTTTCCGTAAAAGAATCATAGGACTTTTCAAAAGTGGCACCAAAATTGGAGGGTATTGAGTACTAGGTAGAGAGTTTAAACTCCCAGCCTTTATTTCCTCCTTAACACGAAGAAGAACTTTTGAGGCAGTGAGTCTTTCATCGTTGTAATCATTCAGCAAAGAGTGTATGAGCATATGCAACAGGAATGTGCAAAGTAGATAACTCCTGTATGGACAAATCCCTTCAAATCCTAAGACGCTGGTCACAGATTCATGGGTTTTGAAAGCAACATTAGAAGTAGCACTGGAAATTTGTCTGATGGGAGATTGGTTCCTCTTGGAGGTGGTGCCTGACTCCCACTCCAGAGCCAACATGGATAGATTTTCCCCTACTCCACTCCATGTTCAGCCAGGGAATAGAAGACGATGCAGGTACAACTGTCAGACTCCCTCCCGTGATTCTGAATCCAGAGTAAATGACCCCGTGACAAGAGGAATAGTTAGAGGTCATTAATTTATCACATTCACCAGATCCTTCCTGCTTCATGGCTGTGGCTATGCTTCATGCTAACCAGCCCTCTGGAGTACTTGTGGTTGCTGGCCAGTACTCTGCTCGCTGGTCAATTCTGTGATTCCCCCAATATCTTTCTAATACGTTTCATATTTGCCTAAGACACTAAAGTCTGTTTCTGTTGCTTGAAGCCAAGAACGCTGACTGACATCGAATTCTTCGGTCAGTAGAATTCTTAATGCAGTAGTTCCCTGCATAGACCTATTGGCCTTAGCTCAGTCCCCTGGGACCACATGGAACAAGTCTATCCCCTCTTCTACGTGAGCTCTTCCCTTATCTGAAGGCAGCTCTCTGGCCTATCCCTTTCCTTCCCTAGGCTAAATGCCCTCATGCTCCTTTGGGCACTTCTCACCTTACCCGAGATGGATTGCTGCACCCGCCAGAACACTAGTTCTAAGGGTGCGGAGCTGTTCAGTCAGACCTTTGTGACTCAGGAGATATTTGTTGAATGAGTGAATGTCACCAATTTAAAGTCTTGCTTTGGGCTACAATACCTTTTGTAGGCAACAGGCATTCGTTTTTGTTTTTCCATGGAAAGACTATGTTATAATTAGAATACTGGTTCAGCTACTGAAACAAAAGACAAACTAACAGCAACTTAAATAAGATGATTTACTCCTCTCACATGAAAAGCTCTAAACGTAAGTGGGACTAGGGACCCAGCCTCTTTCCAGCTAGCTGCTTTCCATTTATGGCACATGGCTTCTACCTTGTGGTCTAGCATGGCTGTTCCTGCTTCCAGTGCCATGTTCACATACCAGGAGCAGGAAAGGAAAAGGGAAGAAAAGTCTTAGGGCATTCCTTTTAAGGAGTGTTCTGAAAGTTGCACTCATCACCTCCACTCATTTTCCATGTGTCAGAACTTAGTCTTGTTAGTCTTGTGTCCTTGAGATGAGAAGCGCCCAAAGGTATATGGGGGTATTGCCTTTCTGAGGGCCCAGAAAATGTAGGTGTAACTGGGAGAGGATGGTAAACCAGCAGTTTCTACCATAGACCATGTAATGCAATTTGATTATCTTCTGATAAACTACTCTAAGTATAATGAGAGGCTACACAAGTCACAAGTGGTTAATTGGCAGTATCTCTCTTATACTCTATGTTGGGTATTTAGCAAATGACGACTATCAGGCCAAAGTTACTCTAAGATTTGAGTTTTAGCTAAATTCAATTTCATAGACTTACTAGGACACACACCTGGACCAACCAGTCCCTGTACTTATAACCCAAAGGTCAGATCTACAGTGGAAATTTCCTCTAATTGAGACAACCGAGCAGCTATTTCTTTTGAAAACAAAACCCACAGGTTTGCTTCACACAATGAGTTGCATGTACTTCACGTATTTTAGATAGCATTCTTTTGGTTACAAATAATAGAAATGGACTAGTTTGATTAATAGAAGGGAGGGATGAATTATTATAAGTGGACCAGGTGTCTCTCAGGATTCAAGGCAATGTGCTGCTGACTGGCCTCTGGAACAGCCTAGAACCAGGATGCTCTCCATCTTTTATTTCTGTTTCTTTGCTCATCAGCTTAATTCTTCTCTCTCTGAAAGTACCCTTTTTTCTGATCCTGTAGACAATGGCTATTCCCAGCTCCTTGGTCTGCATATAACCCGCCCATCCACGTGGTGCTAGTCTGAGGCTCTCCTTCAATTAGCATTCTCAGTAGCCTTGCTTGGGTTAGTGTTCTACCCTTGGACCAATCAGCCAAATCTAAAGGGTGAGTGAAGTCATATCATTATGACTTCAGAGGTAGCAGTAGCTACCTCTGAATGTTGTAGATTTGGGGGGTTATGGGTGAAGACAAGTTGTTTGTAGCCGAAGGGAGTCTAGACAGGCATCCCAGTAGGTGTCTCCTCCACCCATGCATGTGTGGAGGATTGTCATAAGAGGAATGGAATTTAGAAATGTAGCTGTGAGATCTAAGGCACTGAGACAGACTACAAACATGATGTAGTGGGGTTGGGAAGGAACCTTCTTCCTCAAGATCTTCATGGTTGTAAGTAACAGAAACCCATCCTAAGTCTCTTAAGCATGTCACTTGAGTTTTTTTAATATCTGTAAAAAAGGTTTTTACCTGTAGAGGATCACCTACAGTTACTTGTTTAAATTAGTACTCAAGGCATTAAAGTTGCAATATTTTTTAAAGATTTTATTTTTTTAAAGAAGTTTTAAGTTCACAGCAAAACAGAGCAGAGGGTACAGAGATTTCCTATATGCCCTCTGCCCCCACACAGGTTTGCTTCCATCATTACCAACATCCCCACCACAGTGGTGCATTTGTTACAATCAATGAACCTACATTAATACATCATCACTCAGAGTCCATAGTTTACATAAAGTTCATTTCTGGTGGTATATGTACATTCTATAGGTTTGGACAAAAGTATAATGACATGTATCCACTGCTACAGTAACATACAGAGTATTTTCACTTTCCTAAAAATCTTCTGTGCTCCACCTTTTTATCTTTTCCTCCTCCCTAACCCTTGGCAAGCACTGATCTATTTACTGACTCCATAACTTTGTCTTTTCTAGAAAGTCATATAATTGGAACAGTACAGTGTATAGCCTGTTTAGATACAACACCAAAGGCACCATCCATGAAAGAAAAGTTTGAAAGACAGTTTGATGATTTCTTACAAACTAAAAATACTCTTAAACCATATGATCCAGCAATCATGCTCTTTGCTATTAAACAAAGAAGTTGAAAACATATGTCCACACAAAAACCTGCACAGGATATTTATAGCAGCTTTATTCAAAATTGCCAGAACCTGGAAGCAACCAAGATGTCCTTCAGTAGGGGAATGGATA
Source organism: Rhinolophus sinicus (assembly GCF_057876585.1). NCBI lineage: Eukaryota > Metazoa > Chordata > Mammalia > Chiroptera > Rhinolophidae > Rhinolophus > Rhinolophus sinicus. The sequence goes on from NC_142517.1 coordinate 9,432,596, forward strand.
AATGAACTGTGGTCCATCCAGACAGTGTAATATTCAGCACTAAAAAGAAATGACCTATCAAGCCATGAAAAGACATGGAGGAAATTTAAATATATATTGTTTAACAAAAGAAGCCAATCTGAAAAGTTGTAATATTTTAAAACCTAGGTTTTTCATAAGACTTTCATGTTTTAAACTCACAAATCTTATTCTTATGTCTAGCAATCTTTACATTAAAATAATATTAATCACTTTCACTTTTTCTCGTATTAATGTTGAATTGACTATTTTTTTAAATAAATTTTATTGTGGAATATTGGGGAACAGCGTGTTTACGCAGGGCCTATCAGCTCCAAGTAGTTGTCCTTCAATCCAGTTGTGGAGGGCGCAGCTCACTGGCCCATGTGGGAATCAAACTGGCAACCCTATCGTCCAGAGCTTGCACCCCATCCAACTGAGCCATCTGGCCACCCTGAATTGACTCTTAAGTTTAACATAGTCAGTCCTCCTAAGTAATCAATCCTATTTATAAACATTTAATTTTCTAAAACATTTTAAATGCATTTAAAATTAAAATACATCTGTTTCTTTAAAACACTTCAAACACCTGATATGGCAAATGTATAACACAAGTAAAATTTTTCTAGGACTTTTTAGCAATTATTGAAATTTAACAAATCTAATGAATGAAGTTTCTGAAGATTTATGATGGATGGTGGCCAAATGTTCTCCCCCTTTTTCCTTTAGGTAAGACTCTGAGTTTTAGCTAGACGCATGTCCACCCAATAATAGATTACATTTTGCAGCTAGCTGTGGCCATGTGACTCAACTTTGGCCAATGGGACAAGAGCAGATGTGATGTGTGCCAAAACCAGATCATCTCCTTAAGACACTTGTCCTGGACTCACTTCTTTCCCACCCTGCTTGGATGTGGTGGTGAGCCAACATCAACCATGCTGTGAAGAAGACACTCTAGGCCACGGCAGGTCCCAAGGAGCCAAGGACCTAGGAGACCTCATATAGCAAAGCTGTTTGGCCCGCAGCTCTAAACCACTCACTACTTGACTGTTACATGAGACTGAAATAAACTTCTATAATCTTTGAGCCACTGTACTTTAGGGTTAGACTGTATCCCAGTAAATAAACTTTCAGAGATTATCTACAAACTTAATTAATTTTATCCTCAAACATCTCAAATTAAAATCATGAGTCTAATATGCTAAGTTCTCTAATATGTTAGGTTTCCTTCAATGTTTCAGTTTCTTTAACACACATATTATCACGATGATTAAAAACTTAACCCTAACCTTACAACAAAAGGAATGCTAAATTTCATGGGATCTCAGATTTCTTCAATTGTAAGATACAACGTTATTTCACTGTCATCAAGGAAGAAGAAATACCACCATATATAATTGTATGGTGCCACTGAATGTAGGATGCATCCCAATTTCCAAGATGTTAAAAACAATAAAATATAGCAATACTCTTATTTACTCTTATTTTGAGTCAGCTCATCTATTCTGAGCTCTACATTTTCCAGGATTTACAAAGTCTGTCATGCAGGGTGTCATACGGGGTCTCAGCTCCTGCTCCCCACATAAGAACGCAGGACATGGTGAGGCCAAAAAGGAACACCCACGGAGCCATAGCTAGGGGAGTCATACCACTATTGTCTCGCTGGCGGCTGGGTTGTAGACACAGGAAGCAGGAGCCACAGAATCCGCAATCTTCACTCCGCCATGCTAACTGCAATCTGCGCTTGCCAGCCACCATCTTCTTGCTAGCCCCCGTTTTCAGCTAGCATAGCCACATCAGTTATATTAGTGGCCAATGGCTCACTGGTTACAGCTGACGGCCAACTAGCCACAGCTGATGGCCGACCAATCACAGATGATGGCCATTTACTACCTGAGCCAGCACCTTTCCACGTGAGGCCGAGAGCCTGGAAACTGCACTCCTGGCTTTGTCCCCACACCCATCTTGTCTCTCTGGAGACAAGTGTTCTCTGCTTCTCCATGCCCACGGTGGAACCTGCTAGCCCATAACCTGAGTGTCCTGAGGACACGCATGTTGGGACCATCATCTCTGGTCCAGAGAAGGAATCTCACTTGAGATCCATCCTGGGAAGGGCATCCCCCACTGAATCCAAGAGAGTCTGACCATGAAGTACAAATGCTTGGTTCTCAGGGAAGAGCTGTCCTGGGGAGCTGCAGACAGGGCAGATCTCACTAAAGGTGGCATTTTAGGGACAGTAGATCTTGGTAGTTAAGGACATGGTGCCAAAGCCAGACTGCCTGGATCCAAACCCAGGTCCCACTGCTTAATGGCTATGTGAACTTGACCAAGTAACTGAATTCTCTGGGCTTCAGTTTCCCTACCTGTAACATAACCATACCTAAGGCATAGGGTTATGGCGAGTATTACGTGATAGTACGTGGGAAGCAAGGGGAAACCTGCCTGTTATGTGGGAAGTGTTTAATAACTGTTCACTGTGTATTCTGATTGGAGAAATGGGCAAGTAAATAGATGTAGGTTGCATGAATTTGCTCCCCACGTCAGGTGCTGAAATAATTTATGTATGTATGTATGTATGTATGTATGTATGTATGTATGTATGTATCTATCTATCTATCTATCTATCTATCTATCTATCTATCTATCTATCTATCTAAATCAGTTCATCTGGTTTGGTTCCACCTACCCAATCTGACAAGTGATTCCATCTCAGTCATGACTTGCCCCTGGACTCTCATTCTCCATCCAGACCGAAATCATGCATCCAAAGGTAGGGGATTCCACCTCTCCAAGCCAAGGAGGAGTGTGGGGTTCATTGATTCACTCAGTATAGAGTGGTCATTACATGTGCTGGGGGCTGGGGACTCAATGGTGACCAAAACCGTATACCTTTCTGCCTCTTGAGGAAAAAATTAGAAGGTAAAATCAGCAAGGCTTGGTGATTGTATGGACGAGGAGGGTAAGAAAGAGGAAGAGATCAACAGTGACTCCTGAGTTCTTGTTCTATGTCATCGGATGGACACTGGTGACATTCAAGGAGACACTGAGAGAAGGAAATCACAATTTTTGTTTGGGGCAAAAAACAGGATGTGTGGTAGCATCCTGAGAGTGTGGCATTTAGAATCAGGCAGCCTGGGTTCCAGCCCGCTGTGCCAGTCCAGCTAGGCAATGTCGGGCAAGTCCTTTAACCTCTGTATCAGTTGTCTTAACGGAGAAGGAGGGAAGTAATAACCCTACGTCACAGAGCTGTTGTGAAATGAAACACATTTATACCCGTAAAGCATATAAAACAGTGCTTGGCTCCATGAGGGTCAGTCTTCACCACATAAAGGAATTGAGATGCCTTTGGCAGCAGCAGAATGCAAGCCCCCCGGGGAAGGGGCTTGGTCTAAACCCTGTTGAATCCCGGCCTCTAATACAACGCCTGACACATAAAGGGTGCTCAAGACACATTTGTTGGCAGGACAAAGTAGGGATTTTGTCTGGAGGGTGGTCAATAATATCAACCTGTCCCTGCCCGGGTGGCACCTGAAGCCTTTGGCTATGCTGAGTCCCTAGGGAGAGAGAATAGAAGGAAAAGGGGCCTAAGCTGGAAACTTGAGGAGCCTCAAACTTGGGGCTTTGGGTTCCATTTGGGACATAGGTCCCTGCCGTTTCTGCCCCCACATACCCTCCACCTAGAGGTCCCTTCAGCATTGTTTCCTTCCAGGGGCCTGAAATACAAACATTCTGGGGGAAGCGGAAGACAGCTCAAACTTTCAGATAAATGCTAGCCTCTGCATGCTAGTGTTGTGTGGACGAAGGTGACATCTTCCTTTCCTGGGTCCTCAGCTGTGCGAAAGAACAACATTGCAACACCACTGGTGTGCTGTCCTCCCCGATACTTCATCCTGCACAGAGTCAAGTTTAACACATGCTGGCTGTCCTGTTCCTACAGCTGAGCCCCCACTTTACTATGCCATCCAGTACGCCCTCACTCCCTGCACTCTGCTCTTCTTGGCACCCCTCGTGTATAGCAGGAACTGGCCCTGAACTCTGTCAGACAGGTCACGCTGCCATGGCTGGTGTGCGTCCCTGAGCCAGCCATCTGCCAGCTCACCGCTCCTGTGTTTCCCTGAAGGGAAACCCCCACGATACCGTCCCCCTGTCTTTGATGACATTATTTCGTGGCCTGGAAGTCCACTCGTGATGTGCCATGCCCAGCCAGGTGGCCCACAGGAGGTGAGTGCCCCACCCTCATGAGCCTACCCTGAGGACTTCACATCTAGTGTTAGGTGCAGGCAGGCTAAAGGAACGGGCCAAAGGAACTTTCTGGTAGCTTCCCCTGCTCATTGTGCGCTAAGCTTTAAAACTTGTATTTAACAGGTTGTGGGGTTTTTTGTACATTTTAAATGCCAACAACCCAGAGCCTTGCCTGCCTCACCCCAGGGAGGGGGTTTTCAGTGGAGACCCTGCCCAGAAGGTCCTAACCTACTTCTGTGAATTTCCCCAGATCAGTAGCTAAACCCCAGGCCACAGAGGATGGAAGGAGTCAGAGTGAGGACAGAGACAGCCTAGTTCTTGAAAACGGAGAAGAGAAAGCAGCTATCAAATTAGGTTTCAGGGTTTTCACAGGGTTTTATTTTTATTATATGTATTTTCCATTGTAAGATCAACATAACCTCATTACAGAAAATTTGGGAAACAGGAAAAAAAAACACACACCATAATCCCACAATCCAAACACAGCTATTGTTGACACTTTAGAGGTTTCTTTCTAGGCTTCCTGTGTGTGTGTGTGTGTGTGTGTGTGTGTGTGTGTGTGTGTGTGTGTGTGTTTATTTACATAGTTTTAATCATATTGTGCCTATGAGTTTATATTCTATTTTTTTTGCTTGATATCTAATCAGCAGTGCTTCCATGTGCTTGACTAATATTTGTAACTATTATTACAAGCTGTTGTGTCATAGTCCACCCAAGGAAGTGTTGTTTACTTGATCATTCCCCTGCTTTTGGACATTTCAGTTCGCATTTTTTCATTCTTCATTCTTAGAACTAATTCCAAGATGAACTTAGCGCATTGGGTTTTTCTGCATTTAGGAATGCTTCCTTCAGTTGGCCTCCCAAAGTAGAAGTTCCGGAATTATTTACAGATCTTTGGGTCCATTGCCACAGTTTTTCCAAAGAGGGCACCAGCAGTACAGAGCGGGCCTCAGATTAGAATTAGAACTAGGGGAAACTGAGGCCCAACTAGCAAGGACCCTATGTTCTCATTACCCAAGAAACTGCAACAGAAGTTCCCCAGGGCCAGGGTAAGAGGTCAGAAGATGTAGGAAGAGGAACTGGGGGCGACTGGAAATGCCCGCTTTCCATGGGAAGCTGTGCTAAACAGAGTGAGTAATGTGTCTAGATGTGGAATTGCCCACGTGAGATGCTGGGCACCCTGCTCGCCCTCCACTTGCCCCACCCCGAATCGCGGATTGCTCAAGTGCTATACAGCAGAGGCAGGGTGGGGAGAATTAGAGGAGACATGCAGGTGAAGGCCAGGATCCCAGGGGCATAATATTTAATGGAGAAACTCTAATCACCTGGGAGTTGGTGTGGAAAGTTACTGAAAAACAGAAACTGGCCCAACCCAATTGCTGCCAGAAGCCACCTGGCCTGCACCTTGCCCTGGGTACCATAAACAAAAGGGGTTCCAGCACCCACTCCCTGCTTGGTTCCAGGCTGCCTGTCTTAACCCATTTCTCCCACCTCATTCCATCCTGGATTTTATCCTTTCAACTTCCAGTCCTATTGGACATTCTTTCATGCTACAACTGTGCTCAGGGGCAAGGTCCTTTTACATCTGGCATTGATTTCTTTAAACCATAATTCAGGTTCCACCACCACCTGCTAGCCAGCTTTGGGTCACCTCTGTTTCTTCCTTTCACGTGCCTCCAGGACCACTGCAGCCTCCCTGGCTTTCTCCTCATGCTGTTGGGTGCCATGAACTACCTAGACCCTGCTGGTATCCGTTCCTTCTTTGAGCCCACACCTCTCTCTCCTGGGCACCTCGACGAGCATGTTCCAAATACCACTCAGATTCAAGAGACCAGCTGAACCCGGTATCTCCACTTTGGGTCGCACGTCCTCTAGTCCCATGTCCTGTGAGTAGCACCACCAGACACCCAGGCCTTATGCCGGAAATCTGCAACCCTCCTAGAACTTGAGCTTACTTCTTACCCTAGCCCCTCATCCAGTCGGTCACCATCCCTTCTTTCTGACCAGCTTCACACAAGATCCTCAAATTCACTGCCATAATCACCCCTCTCTGACTGAATCTTCCTTTGTCTCCTCTGTGGCTCCCAAATGTGGCCCTTCTCAAATGTCAATCTGATCAGGCTGCTTCCCTATTTAAAACTCTAACTGGCTCCTGGAGCAAGGGATGCTATAGACTGTAGGGGTGTCCACACTGCGGCCCGTGGGCCAACTGAGGCCCGCAATACATTTTTAATTGGCCCGCAGCAAATTCCAAAAATATATTTAGTTTACTTAAATAAACCAGGTGAGGAAATACGTACTTCACCTCGAGTGAGTGGCTCGGCTGTTTGTGTATTTTACCGCATATGGTCCTTGGTGAAAACCGTTGAAAAAAGTTTGGACACCCCGGCTATAGAGTAACATTGCAAATCCATTCATTCACTCATTCAGCAAATAGTTACTGAGGTCCTACCATCTGACAGTTACTGATAGCACAGTGGGAAACAGAGCAGACATGGTGATATAATATTCAGTGAAATTCAAGGTCATCTGTGAATGGCTCTTCCATATATACCCAGCTTAATCTCTCAATGCAGCCCTGCTTGTACCAGACAGTCATACCCACGGCCCTGCAGTCCCTGAAAAGCACCATACTTCCCTGCCTTTGACAAGTAGCTTCCCCATTTCTTTGGATAATTGTTATGTTCTTCCAAATTCAGCTGTGCTCCCACCTCCTTTTGAAAGCTTTCCCTCACACCTCACCCCAACCCCTTGGGATTTATCTGCCCCTCCTCTGAGCCACCAGCACCTGTGTTTACCTCTACAATTGTATTTACTACACAGTGTGGTGACATTGTTTATTTGCCTGTATTCTCTTTCCCACCCACACCCTACACACACACACACACACACACACACACACACACACACACACACACTTCTAAGCAACTTGAGAGAAGGGTAATTTTTATCACCTGTGCCCAACAATGCATGGTACATAGTCAGCATTTGGTAAATGAACTTTATATATAAAGATAACTTACATCATTCTTGTTGAGTTAATATGATATTTAATGTATTTATTTGTATAATTCATTATAAATGCAATAACTATCTTGGTCACTTTGGATGCAACATTAAATAAACTTGTGAGAGTGTAGCATTAATTTCATCTGTTCAGTGCCTACTAAACAAATTTTTTTTTGAGTGCCTACTATGAGCCAGGCATCATTTTGGCACTGGGAACACGGCAGTGAAAAAATTGGACAAAGTCCCCCTCCTGATGGAGCTTATGTTCTAGTGGGAAACGGTAGAATATACACCCATAGGTAAATAAAAATCTCAGAGAGTAATAAATGCCATGAAGAAAACACAAGAAGACTGGGAGAGAGCATTGCACTAGGGGAGGCATAGGAGGGACCCTCCACATTAGCCAGGGTGATTTGGGAAGACCTCCCTTTATCTCAACTTCTTCACCTGTGAATTGAGAATCAGAAGAGCAGCTCCAGAATTGGGATACTTGGAGGAATTCATGAGAAAAATATGGATGCAGCACTGACATTCCATAAAAACTGTCCTTATTGCAGGGTTTTAAGCCAGGGAGAAAGGTGATCTAATTAACACTCTGAAAGGAGCAGTCTGTTGCAGGTACACAATAGAGTGCACAGCCAGGAGGAGAAGCAGGGGGTTGTTCAGAAAGCTTAGTGATAGAAAGATGACGCTTCTGACTTCATGTTTCTGGTAGCAGATGCCGTCAGTGTCCTTATGATTTCCCGACACTCACCACTACAAAGGCAAGCTTAGCAGACTGTCTCCTGGATATGAAAGCACGTTTGTGCCTGATAGAATGTGTGAGAACATGCCTGTGTTTCTGGCAACTCACAGACACGTCCTGCATCCAGTTCTTCCGTGACTATCACACCGAGGGAGTCATTCCTATCTGTTTCTCCAATGTGACTGTATTTCTCTCTCTCTCTCCTGTTCCTTGCCTGTCTCCTTGGGGTTTCATTTCCATCACTATGTCTATTTGATTCCTTAGTGCTTCATCAACATTTTCTAAAAGCTGCTCCACCATTGTGATACTTTTAAGACTTTTAAAGATTTGATGAACTAACTAAATAAGAGCACGTACAATTCTTAGATTAGGTAACTAAACACTCAGAAATGCATACAGTTCTTATAAATGCGATCTATTTGTCACCTGTTAATGGGGATGTTTTTAAATGTTATCAGGGTGAGATTTTCGGGCTATCATCAAGTACTTGCCCACACAATGGTAATAACATGTCTTCAAAAACTCTCCAGTGTCACGATGAATAAATCTACTTCATTTTCTCAAACTGGTACTCATCACACAGCATGCTGTAATTTATGTATATCTCAGTGTATGTAATCATTCTTCTTTTATTTTTGTAAATGTGTGTGAGTGCGTGTGTATGTGAAAAAGAGAGAGAGAGATAAAGAGAGAGAGCGAAAGAGAACCCAAATAAAAACAGGGAAAAACAAAAATGTATAGCTCAATGGTTTATCCCAAAGTGAACATCCATACAACCAGTTCAAGAAATGGAATACTACCAGCACCCCAGAAGTCCCCTTTATATCTCAGTCACCATCCCTCTCTGATAAAAGTAGCTACTATCTTGGTTTTTATGGAACTCACTTCTTTGATATTAAAAAAAAAAAAGTTTTACCACCAAATTTGTATTCCTAAACATGATAGTTTAGTTTTACTTGCTTTTTGAATTTCATATAAATGGAATCTTACAAAATGCATTCTTTTGGATTTGGTTTTTTCCTTAAAAATTATATTTGTGATAACAATCCACCTTGTTTCATGCAGCTGACATTCATTAATTTTCATTGCTTATTTTATTTTATGACTACTGCACAATTTATTTATCTGTCTTACTGTTGATGGACATTTGGGCCACTTAAGGTTTGAGATTGTTGGGAACTTTCCCTAGAGACTCTTGTGCGGTACACGTATGAGGTGTGTCAAACAATATGGTGAATGTTTAAATTTTAAAAAAATAACGTATTACAGTAAAAGATGCATTGCCAGTAATCCCTCTCAAAATACTCCCCCTCACTTTGAAAACATTTATCCCATCATTCTTGCCACTTTCTAAAGCAGTTCTGGAAGTTCTCTTTCATGAGTGTCTTTAGTTGCACTGTCATGGCTACCTCCCTGTCCTGAATCGATTCAAAATGTTTACATTTGATGGTCATTTTGACTTTGAGGAAGAGCCAGAAGTTGCACGGTGCCAGTTCCAGTGAATAAGGTGGATGAGGACACGCCATAATGTTTTTATTTGACAGAAATTGCCGTACCAGAAGCTATGTGTGACACAAAGCCCTTCTCGCTCAGGCATTTCTATTGGGCATAGATATAGGAGTGGAATTGTAAGGTCATAATGTATATGCATCTTCAACTTCAATAGGTAATGCTAAGCTGTTATTCAAAATGGCTGCAGCAATTTATTCTTTTATTACCTATGTATGTGTCCTCTTTGCTTACATTATCCTTACATATCCTTACTAACATTATCAGTCTTTCTAGTTGTAGCCATTCTTATGGATCTGTTGTTGAATCTCATTGTGATTTTAATTTGTACATCTCAGATTTATAGGTTTATTGGCCATTTGGATAGCCTCTTTTGTGAAGTGCCCACTGAAGTTGGTTGTCCTTTTTCTACTGAGTTGTCTTTTTCTTATTAGTTTGTAAAACAATTTTTAAATTCCTATTAGTTGCCATAGTTGCCTTTTTACTCTTTTAATGGTATTTTTTGTTGAATGAGAAATCTTAATTTTAATGAAGTATGATTTATCGATTTTTATTTTAATGGTTAATACATTTTGTGCCCTGTTTAAGAAGGTTTTTCCTATGTCAAAGTAGGAAAATATACTCTATCATCAACTAGGAGCTGTATTTTACCTTTCACATTTAGATCTATAATCCATCTGGAATTGAATTTTATGTATGGTTGAGATATGGGTTGAGTTTCATTTTCTTCCATATGGATATCCAATTGTCCTAGCACCATTTTTTAAAGAGAACTGTGTCAAATACCAAGTGTCCAAATATGCATGAGTCTATTTTTAGATTTCTCTGTTTTATGCCACTAAAACTTTTGTCTACAATGTTGCAATGATATAGGTAAACCCGTTGAGAGCCTCTGGAAAAGGAAAAACATAAAGTCATTGGGAATACTACAGGAAACGTGAAGGAACTTTTCCAATAAATTATTGTTTTCATCCTTGTCTTAGTCTTTTCAGGCTGCTATAACAAAAATACCATAGACTTGGTGGCTTAAAAACAAAAAAACGTTTTTTCTCATAATTCTGGAGGTTGGAAAGTCCAAGATCAAGGTGCCTGCAGATCTGGTGTCTGAGGAGGGCAGTCTTCCTGGTTCACAGGAAGCTGTCTTCTTACTGAGTCATCACATGGCGTTCTTTGGAGTCTCTTTAATATGAACCCTAATCCCATCCAAAGGGCCCCTCTCATGACATAATCGTCTGCCAAAGGCCCCACCTATAAATACCATGACATTGGGGTTTAGGTTCCAACATATGAATTTTGGAGAGACAACAACTTCCAGTCTATAGCAATCCTCATTGATATTTGTGAAGATTTTATATACATAAAACAAGTTACTATGAAAATGGACAATATATCTTGGAAGTTAAAAATTAAAGTACATAAAATAACTTCAATGTGTATGCTGAATAGCAAAAAGAACACTGCTGAAACTCAATACAGAGGGTGCCAAAAAACATACATGCATTTTAAGAAAGGAAAGAACTGTTAAAATTATAATACTCAATATATCCCAATAACAAAATATGATTACAAGTCACGTTTGACTTTTGCAATTACAAGAGATGCTCAAAGTGGTTACCATCAGCATCCAGACACTTCTGATTACAGCGAACTACTGCTTGAGCAACGCTGACGAAAGTATCCATTTGTATACATTTTTTTCGCATCCTGTATATGAATACCTAAAAAATTCTCCAAAAAGGAAAAACAAAGAAATGGATATTTTAAGACTAAGATGTAAAAATGAGGAGAGAGCTAAGAGAGTCAGCCACATAACTGAGTTCCAATAGACAATAATTCACTTGGAAGAGAACACATAATCCAATAAATAATAAAAGAAAATTGTTCTATGCTAAAGAAAGACAGGTCTTTACATCAAAAGGACCCACCAAACACTAGCTAGGAATACTAAAGAAGTCAGTCAACTATACAGTTCATGGCAAAATTTCATTTATTTTCCCCAGCTTTCTTGAGGTATAATTAACAAATCAAAATTATATACACTATTTAAGGTATATAATGTGATGATTTGATATATGTATACATTATAAAATGTTTACCACAATCAAGCTAATTGACACATCCATCATCTCACCTAGTTGCTTTTTCTTATTTGTTTGTTTTTGGTGAGAACACTTAAGATCTACTCTGTTAGCATATTTCAATATGCAATGTGATATTACTAACTATATTAACTGCTTTTAACTGCATAGTCACCATGCTGTACATTAGATCTGCAGAACTCATTCATCTTATAACTGCAAGTTTGTACCCTTTAACCAACATCTCCCATTTCCCTCACCTCCCAGGCCCTGTCAACCACCATTCTACTCTCTGTGAGTTCAACTTTTTAAAATTCCACATATAAATGAGATCATACAGTGTTTGTCTTTCTGTGTCTGGCTTATTTCACTTAGCATAATGACCTCCAGGTCCATCTATGTTGTCACAAAGATGAACAAAAAAAATCTTACACACTTCCAAACAAAAACAAGACTGTGTGTTAAAGACCATCATTAAAATTCTCATCTGTATTTTTCAAATGCTGAAAGAATGAAACAACACTGACAGAATTCCCAGGGAATTCTAGAACTCTATTCTCAGCCAAAGTATGAATCATGCATGATCATAAAAAGACAGGTTTGGACATACAAAGATTCGAATTACATACCACCCCATATTCTTTCTGAAGAAATGACTTAAAGTTCTCTAATCTAACAAAAATGGATGAAAATAAGGATGACAAAAAAGGGAAGACTGTGTGTATACTAAATATAACAGATAACATTTACTGAGCACTTACTATGGGTCAAACATGGTAATCAATGGAAGAGACTTTTAGAATGCAAGAAAATAGAACATTCATATTCCTTTACCCTTCTGAGAAAATCACTTAAGAATATCCTTTAACCAAATAATAAAGAAGAATCAGAATAAAGACATCAAAAAAGTCTAGTATATAATAATAATAACAATAACAGTCAACATTTATTGAAGGCTTATGCTTACTCAAATACTATTCTAAACAACTTTACATATAATATCTCATTTAATTTTCCCAATAACACCATGGGTATGAACTATTATTATCCCCATTATACAGATGAAGAAACTGAGATACAATAATTTGTCCCATGTTATATAGCCAGAAGGGTGGCAGAGCTGGTCTTTGGATCCAGGAGATTGACTACACAGCCAGTGTTCTCACACATCTCTTTACTCTGATGGTGAACAACAAAACTTTCAATTTTCTAGGTGCTAGGGATACAGGAGTAAATTTAAAAAAGTAAATAACCTTACCACATCTGCGCTCTGTGGGCACAAAGTCAACAAATATATGTACTATGAAGAAAGACAATGAAGGGTAAAGAGAGAGTGAATAGAAGAAAGGGGGTCAGAGAGGGCACTTCTGAGCAGACACTGGAGCAAAGACACAAATGAGGTGAATAAGGCTACCATCTTCATGTGCGGAGCAATTGTTCCAAGTACCGTAAAGGTAGAGGTGGTCTTGGAAAACTTAAGAAATAATAAGGAGGTGAGTGTGGCTGAGTCTAATGAATGTAAGGAGAACAGTGAGAGGGGGAGGAGAAGAGATACCAAGGAACCAGATCATTTAATATCTGTCGACAATGGGAAGGACTTTTCCTAGTGTGATGGGAAACAATAGAAAGGATTACTCTGTTATCAATTTGGAGACAAGATTGTAGGGAGGAAAGAATAAAAGAATCAAGACAGTTAAAAGTCTATTGTGATAATCCAGGAGACATATGAGTTTGCTTTGGACCAGGATATTAGTAGAGGAACTGGAGATTTGCTTTGAAGATAGAACCAACGAATTTAGTATTAGATTGAATTTAAGTATGAGAGAACGAGACAATTCAAGTTTGATTCTAAAGCATTTTAACCTGAGTAACTGGGTTAATAGGGTGCCATTCACAGAGAGGGGAATGCCAGAGGAAAACCAAGTCTAGAGAGAGCATTAAGAGTTTGCTTTTGGACATGTTCAACATCAGATGCCTATGGAACATCCAAGTAGAGATGTCAAATTGGCAGGTGGAGCTTAAGAAAGAGGTAAGGATTAGAGATACAATTTGAGAATTATCTGTGAAAGGTGGTGCTTAAAGCAATGGGACTGGCTAAACATCACCAAAAATGTAAGGTAATTGAAGATAGAAGAGGTCTGAGGACTCAGTCTTGGGGCACTCCAATATTTAGGATTTAGGACAAAGAGAAGAATCAAGCAAAAGAGAATGAGGGAGAGTGTCCTCGAGGTAAGAGAACATTGGGATTATGTGGTGTCTTAGAAGCCACAGATGAAAGGTGGTTTTATGAAACCAATACAAAAATCATTTATTGTGTATTTATACCACTTAATTGAAAATTATTTAAAGGAAGTTCAATATAGAAGACAGTGATTTAGAGCTTCTGGTCAAGATGGCAAAGTAGGTAAATGCTGAACTTACCTCCTCCCATGATGACATCAAAATTACAACTAAACTACAGTAAAACCATCCTTGAGAACCACCTGAAGTCTAGCTGAACAGAAGCCCTATAACTGAGGACATACAAAAGAAGCCACATGGAGAACGGTAGAAGGGGAGAAGACATGGAATGAGCTGATCATATATCCACGTGTGGTGGTTAAAAATCAGGAGGGATATCTTGGCTGCAGAGGTCTCCCCCCTAAGCAGTGAGGGGTTCCAGCCCCACACCAGGCTCCCCAGCCCAGAGTTCCAGTGTTGGGGAGAGAAGTCCCATAACTTCTAGTTGTGAAAACCAGTGGAGATTGTGGCTGAATGAGATGGAGGGCAGCTGGAGTCCCAGGCCTTCCCTTTAAATGGCCCATGTGTGGACTTACTTGCTGACAGACTCACTCACTCTGAACTCCAGCACAGGGGCAGCAGTTCAAAAGCCACTAGGGACATATGGGGAGGAACTGAATTGTCTCACTTCAAGGAGAGGAGTGGAGGGACAGTGTTTTCCCAGACAGGGGTGCTGGCAGAAGCCATCATTCCTTTGGTGAGCCCTCCTCCCTTCCAGCATGCAGACACAGGCAGCCGCCATAACTGAGCCTCCATCAACCTAGCTAACACCATTCACCAGCCCTGCTGTTTCCCTGAGACCCCACCCCACCGAACTTGTGTGCCCACCCAAGCAGCTTCCAGTGGCTTTTCCATACAAAGAGCTTGTCATGACTCATGCTGTGGACGTTCCCAAAACCTCTCAAAGGTTCACAACCCCCAAACAGGCAGCATCTGGCCTTGGTGTGCCCCACACTTGTAGCTAAGCAGCCCCAAGTCTGGCACTAGTGGCAGCCAGCCTCAGTTTGTAGCTTAGCCTCTCCCAGGAACCTCCAAGCCCAGCAAAAGTGGCTACCATCTGCAGATCTCTTTGTAGCTTATACCAAGTGGCCTCAGCAGGACACAGGCAGCGGCTGACCTTGGCCTACACTAGACCTTTCACAAGAGGCTCCAGAAGCAACACACCCAGTGGCTAACTTCAGACCACACCAGATAAACCACTCAGAGCACCACTTAACCACCCCACAAATGACACACCCAAAGGACAGACTCAGCAGTCACCAGAGCCCCACTAAAGCGAATCCTGCTTCATAAGGTCAGTCCCTGCACAGCAACTCCTCTGCTATAGTCACAGTCAATCCTCACATCCAATCAGCCTGAGGGTCAATCCTTCCCACTGATGTGCCAACCTCAATCAAGTCTCAACTACAACAGGAGGGCACATACAACCCACACAAGGGACACACCTGGAGCGCCCAGCAAGACTGCGTCACTGGGCCCTGTAACACACCTACTACGTGAAGCCACTCTACCAAGACTGGGAGATGTAGCAGCCCTACCTAATACATAGAAACAAACCCAGGGAGGCAGGCTAAATGAGGAGACAAAGAAGCAGTTCCCAAATTAAAGAACAGGACAAAACTCCAGAAAGAAAACTAAACAAAATGGAGACAAGCTATCTACCAAATGCAGAGTTCAAAACAATGATTATAAGGATGGTCAGTGATCTAAGTGAGAACTTCAACAAACAGATAGGAAAGATAAAAATTGAGATAGAAAACATTTTTTAAAACCAGAAATGAATATAATAACTGACATGAAGAATGCGTTAGAGGTAATCAACAGTAGAATAGATGAAGCAGGGGATCAAACCAGAGATTTGGAAGATAAGGCAGCAGAAAAAACCAATCAGAACAGAAAAAAAAAAATCCCCCAAAATGAGGGGTTTAAGGGGCCTCTGGGACACTAAGCATACTAACATTCACATTATTGGGGTACCAGAGGAGAAAAGAAAGCAAGGAATTGAAAACCTATTTGAAGAAATAGTGATGGAAAACTTCCCTAATATGGTGAGAAAATAGACATACAAGTCAAGGAAGTGCAGAAAGTCCTAAACAAATGAATCAAAGAGGTCCACATCAAGACATATCATAATTAAAATGTCAAAGGTTAAAGACAAAGGGAGAATCTTAAAAGCAGTTAGTTAACTACAAGGGACCTCCCATAAGACTATCAGCTGATTTCTCAACAGAAACTTGGTAGGCCAGAAGGAAATGGCATGAAAAGCAAGGACATACAACCAAGATTACTCTACCCAGCAAACCTACCATTTAGAATCAAAGGACCGATAAAGAGCTTCCCAAACAAATAAAAAGCTAAAAGAGTTCATCACGACCAAACCAGTATTACAAGAAATGTTAAAGGAGCTTCTTTAAGAAGAAAAAGAAAGATAAAAAATATGAATAATAAAATGACTACATATCTATCAACAATTACTTTAAATGTAAATGGATTAAATGCTCCAATCAAAAGACATAGGGTGAATAAGAAAACAAGACCCTTACATATGTGGCCTACAAGAGACCCACCTCAGATAAAGACACACACAGCAAAAATAAAGGGATGGAAAAAGATTATTTCATGAAAATGGAAACAAACAAACAAAAAAGCTGGGGTAGCAATACTAAACCAGACAAAATAGACTTTAAATAAAACAAGGCTATAACAAGAGACAAAGAAGGACCCAGTAATTTTACTTCTGGGTATTTACCTGAAGAAACCCAAAACACTACTTTAAAGAGACATATGCATCTATACGTTCATTGCAGCATTGTTTGCAATGACCATATGAAAGCAACTTAAGTGTTCATCAATGGATGAATGGATAGAGAAGAAGTGGTATATATATACAATGGAATATTAGTCATAAAAAAAAAAAGAGTGGAATCTAGCCATTTGCAACAACATGGATGGACCTAGAGGGAATTGTGATGAGTGAAATGGGTCAGACAGAGATAAACAAGTGCCATGTGGTTTCACTTATGTGTGGAATCTAAAAACAAAATAAATGAACAAACTCAACAGAAAGAAACTCACAGATCCAGAGAACATTTTGAGGGTTGCCAGACGGGAGAGGGATTGGGGGATGGGTGAAAAAGGTGAAGGGATTAAGAAGTACAAATTGATCGTTACAAAATAGTCAAGGGTATGTAAAGTATAACACAGGGAATATAGTCAATAATATTGTACTAACTATGTATGGTGTCAGATGGGTACTAGATTTATTGGGGTGATCACTTTGTGAGTTATATAAATGTCTAACTGCTATGTTTTGCACCAAAAATTCATATACTATTGTATGTCAACTGTAATTTAAAATTTTTAAAAATATTTTTGAAAAGAAGGCAATGTTTTAAAAAATCCCTAAACAGTCTGAGAAGTAGTTTGAGGCAGTAGTTAAGAGCTTATAAAAAATTAGACAATGCATGTAAAACAAACATGGTACCTGGCACTAGCATTCAACAAGTAATGGCTATGTTACTATTTCCATTATCATCATCAATAACAAAATGTAGTTTGTAGAGAGGTGAGTAGGAACAACAAGAGTAAGTTCAATTTCTCAGGTTGTGGAGATAATAGAAGGGAAGGAGACTTATAAATGCTATTTAATTATTGATGTTGATAGATAAATGTGGATTAAAATAGGTTTGTTAAAATTTTAAGAATATCTAATAGAATAAAATTTTTCTCCCATCTCTTTTTTAAAATTACTTTTTTATTTTTTAAGTTGAGATATAATTTACACACTATAAAATTCACCTTTTTAAAGTGTACAATTTAGTATGTTTTAGTATAATCACAAAGTTATGCAACCATTACCATTATCTTATTAATCATCACAAAAAAATCTCCATACCCATAGCAACTATGTCCCATTTTCCCCTCCCGCCTCAGCCCCTGGCAACCACAAATCTACTTTCTGTCTCTCTGGATTTGCCTATTCTGGACAGTTCATATCAATGGAATCATACAATTTGTGGCCTTTGATGTCTGACTTTTAACATGCTATCTTTAAGGTTCATCCATGTTGTATCACAAATCAGTATTTCATTCCGTTTAAAAGCCAAATAATATTCCATTGTATGGATATATCACATTTGGTTTATCTGTTTGCCAATTGATGGACATTTGAGTTGTTTCCACTTTCTGGATACTATGAATAATGCTGTTATGAACATTTATGTACAAGACTTTCTG
The DNA here is from genome assembly GCF_057876585.1 of Rhinolophus sinicus. Lineage (NCBI taxonomy): Eukaryota > Metazoa > Chordata > Mammalia > Chiroptera > Rhinolophidae > Rhinolophus > Rhinolophus sinicus. Next base: position 9,450,692 of record NC_142517.1, read on the forward strand.
TGAACATATGTTGTCATGTCTCTTGAGTATGTATCTGGGAGAGGGATTTCTGGGTCATATGGAAACTCTTTGTTTGACTTTTTGAGGAATCGTCAGGTTTTTCCAGAACAACTGCACAATTTTATATTCCCATCAGTAATGTGTGGGGGGTTCAGTTTCTCCATATCCCTGTCAGCACTTGTCTGTTTTTTATTATAGCCATCCTAGTGGATGTGAAGTGGTATCTCATTGTGGCTTTGATTTGCATTTCCCTAATGACTAATGATATTGAGCATTTTTTTTATGTGCTTATTAGCTATCTGTATATCTTCTTGGGAAAATGTCTATTCAATTCTTTGTCCATTTTTAAATTGGGTGATTTGTCTTTTATTGTTGAACTGTAATAGTTCTTTATATATTCTGGATACTAGACCTTTATCAGATATATGATTTGCAAATATTTTCTCCCATTGTGTGGCTTGTCTTCTCACTTTCTTGATAGTGTACTTTGAAGCGCAATTTTTTTTAATTTTTGATGAAATCCAATTTATCTATTTTTTTCTTTAATTGCTTGTGGTTTTGGTGTCAAAGCTAAGAAACCATTGTCTAATCCAAGGTTATGAAGATTAACACCTATGATTTCTTCTAAGTCTTATAGCTTTAGCTCTTACAGTTAGGTCTTTCATCCATTTTGAGTTAAATTTTGAATGGTATAAGGTAGAGTGTTCAGTTTCATTCTTTTGCACATGTGGATATCCAGTTGTCCCAGAACCATTTGTTGAAAAGATTATTTTTTTCTCCACTGAATTGTCTTCACAGCCTTGTTGAAAAACTATTGACCACAAATGTATGGGTTTATTTCTGGATTCTCAATTCTATTCCATTTGTCTATCTTTAGGCCAGTAACATACAGTCTTGATTATAGCAGCTTAAGTTTTGAAATTGGGAAATGTGATTCCCCCAACTTTGTCCTTCTTTTTCAAGGTTGTTTTGGCTATTATGAATCCCTTGCATTTCCACATGTATTTTAGGATCAGTTTGTCAATTTCTACAGAAAAAAAAAAAAAAGCAAGCAGCAGTTGAGATTTTGATAAGGATTGTGTTGAACAAGAAAATCAATTTGGGAAGTACTGCTATCTTCCCAACCATGAGCACAGGAGGTCTTTCCATTTTTGTAGGGCTTCCTTAGCTTCTGTCACCAATGTTTTGTAGTTCCAGTGTACAAATCTTGTACTTTCTTTTGTTAAATTTATTCCTAATGGAATTATATTGTAAATGGATTATATTATACATGGAGTTGTTTTCTTAATTTCATTTTTTGATTGTTCATAAGTAGTGTGATGAACTACAATAGACTTTAGTATACAGTTCTTGTATATTTGTGGATTCCTTGGGATTTTCTATATGCAAGACTTTTTTCCCCCCTTTAGCTCATTAGCCATGGTTTGTTCCTTGTTGTTGCTGTTGTTACAGCAACATATATAGCTTAGTTGGTTTACTTTGTATAGACTGTTTCCATTGACTGCATTTTTTCCCTGTCTATGGGACATACTTTATTGTTTCTTTGCATGTCTCATAATTGTTTGTTGAAGATTGGACATTTAAAATAATATAATGTAGCAACTCTGGAAATCAGATCCCATCCTGGGTTTGTTGTTGCTGTGTATTTATTTGTTTATTGAATTGTCTGAACTAATTCTGTAAAGTGTATATTCTTTGCAGTATGAAGCCGCTGTAGTCTCCTATCAGTTAGCTTAGTGATTAGGTAATGATTCAACTGAGACTTCCTTCGATAATTGGAACCAATAAGGCTCTCAGTCTTTGCCAAAAGGTTCTTTGTGTGTTTTGAGAGATACCTTCAACACTGAGCCAAGCATTTTACAACTCAATCTTATCCAGTGGTGAGAGCTAGGGCCCTCTCAGATCTTTTCTGAACAGACACACAGCCCAGGACCTGAATGCACCCTACATGTTGGCATCAATTGGCCTTCGAGATTCCCAGGAATATGGTGGAGATTTTCAAAGCCTCCTATGGACATCTCTTCTCCAGCTTTTCCTTTTAAACTTTTTGGTTAGCTTATTGTTTGTCCCAACTCTTATCCACCACCTGAGGCAGATGTTCTGTAATTGCATTGCCTCTGATTATTTTCAACACATACCCCTGGGGAAACAGCTATTTGCACTAGATGAGCTCTGAGTCAGATCAAATACAGGCAGCCTTGCAAGTGGGGTCTTCCAGGGAACCATCAGTAAGTCAATAAGAATAGGGCTTTGAAGGAGCTCCCGCCCCATTCCGCCCTCTCCAGTGGCTGCCAGGCTGCTGGTTTGCCCTGTGACTGCAGGCTGTTAGATTTCAAGGCTACTGTGGTGCTGGGGAGGAGGGCATGGGAATATGGCAAGTTCAAATGACACAAAGCTCATTGTTCTCACCAAGATTCAGCTCTTTTCCTTGAATAAATGCTCCCCAGATTGCTGCAAGCCTTTGGTTAATTTCCAGAGTTCTAAAAATGTTGATTCTGACTTTTTTGTTGTTGTTGTTGCCAGTGTTCTTGTTGCTTTTATGGGAGAGAGAATTTTTGGAAGTCCTTACTTCACCATTTTTGTGGATGTCCTAGAACATGGTTTTGATGGAGACTTTCAAACCTCTAGAAATGCCCTGTCAGTACAGTAGCCATTAGCCCTATGTGGCTACTGAGCCCTTGAAATGTAGCTAAGTGCAAATTGAGATGTGTTTTGCATGTAAAGTACATTCTGGATTTCAAACACCTATTACAATAAAAACAGAACTTAAAACATCTTCATATTTTTTACTTTGAATATACATTACAATGATAATATCGCGACTGTATTGGATTAAATAACATATATTATTAAAATTAATTTCACTCGTTTTGCTGTTTTTTAATGTGTGTGGTACCCAGAATCTAAGATGATCCCCGATGAGTCACGCCTTTGTGACTGCTAGAAATGTTAAAATTACATACGTGGCTCTCATTATATTTGTATTAGACAGTGTTTGTCTAACAGAAAGGAAGGGGAAAAGTACAAAGAAAACTGTTAATCTGGTAAAATAAAATCCATTAAAAATTAGAAGGAAACAGCAAAAAAGAATAGTAAATAGAAAATGTAAAACAAGATTAAAGGAACTAGACTAAACATATTTGTTTGTTAGAGTCTGTATAGTGGAATATTCTGCAGATATTGAGAAGATGGGGCATTATCTTTGACAGGCTCCTGGGAAATAGAATCTGAGATGGAGGTATGCAGGCTGGAGTTTTATAGGGAAATGCCCTCAGGGACAACACCTGTGCAGGAGGGCAAACCTCTGGAGCTGGGAAGGCTTTTCAGAGTGAAGGCTGAGCCTTTATACTCTGCATTGACTGGCCTCTGGATACAAGTCATCCCTTGGGAGAAGCCATCACTTTGGCCAAGGGCAGTTTCTGGGGAAAGACTAGGATGTGATCTGTCACCAGTTAATTTCCCGACAGCTGCGGAAACAAGAAGCGCTTTCACTCTGAAGCAGGATCTGGGGAGCACATATCCCATCCACTACAGAAGTCGTCTACTGAACAATAAGTGAAAAAGAAGATCAGAGATACTATGGTTTGTATGTTAAGCATTAAAATATAAGTTTATATACAGGCATTAGGAAGGTAAGTAAAGGTACACATCAAATCACTAATAGAGACTCTTTGAGAAGGACAAAGGAAAGGGTGGGCACTGGCTGGGGTTGGGAAAATATGTACTTCCAGATAGTCTTCTTTTTTTGCAGTGATCATATTATAATGGCAGGGGATAAATGAATGGAAATTAATGAGAGATTTCCAACACGAGCATGCTGTATGGTGATCAACTGTGGTTCTGGATTGAAAAGCTCTGAATTAGAATTGCTTTCTGAATTCTGCTTCCAACATTTCCCAAGACTCTACAAATAGATGACAACCCTGGTAGTTCTGACATTAAAGAGAATGGTCCCTCCTTCATTGAATCCCTGCTGGGCCAGATGGCATCTGTCTCGTTATACAAACTTCAACTGTTTTTCAGGCCACATGTTTGCTTATTTTATCTGGTTGAATTATTCCAGGTATTTCCTTAGTACAAAAAGCAAACAAACAAAAAACCAGCGGACATTAATTCTGGTCCTGGTCAATGGAGTATCTTCTTCAAACTTGGTTCACTCAATGATCTAAACAAACATAGTGGTTAGGGCCTCCTTTCATCCTGGAAGAACCATGGAGTCTTTTCCAGGCAAGGAAAGGCATGGCACCTTCCACCACCTATGTGGGTGAGAATTTGTTTTAATTGCTCTATCAGCTGGGGTGACAACCATTTAACAATCAGTATAATAATAGGTACCAACCAGTTAGAATGGACCCAGGCCCTTGGGAAAGTAAGCAAGTGTCTAGATAATGTTTATTTGGCAACCAGCATGAAAGTAGTTCAATACTTTAATGGACTAAGATGTACCTGCCAAAGATGGGCCCTGACCACAGATGCAAATGCAGGTACATGGAGGGAGGGCGGGTCATTATATTTGTATTAGACAGTGTTTGTCTAACACTGTCTAATATTAAATAGTTTAACACTGTCTAATACAAAATATATTTGTATTAGACAGTGAAGCTTACTGGCTGAATGAATGGCTCCAAATCCAAATTGGCCTAATGATCCTTCTAACTTAAACTCTGAAACATGTCAGGTGGATATGAAAGCACACTGTAAACTCATTCAACTATGACTCGCCCACTTCCTTCCCATGATTCAACCTGAGTCACCAGCGTCTGTAGGTTTATCACAGCACTTCACTGCAGCAAAACAGAGGTGCACAAAATAAAGGACAAACAGTCTCCCCTTGATTGAAAGTCCGTGTGTGCAGCCATCTCCAAAGCACCAGGAGTGGGAGGCAGGAAAAGGAGGGTGGGTTTTTTATTACACTTTAAAATGCCACCGGACATTTTAAATTGAAACATTGTTTTAAGGAATTGTAGGTATTTCCAGGCAGGAGAAATATGAGATCAGTTTGATCACAGTAATGTTGACTTTAATTTTAACTGTTATTCCTTGGGCAGAAATCTAAAACCATTGTGGACAAATGGATGTTCTAAAACACCTACCTGTGGGCAGAGCACTAAAGGTTTGGGACGTGCTGCTGCTTTTTATTTAAATGTGAAGAATTGCACAAGCCGCTCTTTCCATCTCATCTGATCTTTGCCATTAGCTCCCTTTACAGGTGAAATCAGGTGACAAGTCTCTCCAAGGTCCCACCTTCCCACTGGTCCAGCTTCCCCTCTGGGTATCATCCCCTTCTCTGAGTAACAGCCTTCTCATTGAGAACCCTCCTTGGGACCAGGTACACCTCCTCCCTGAGTACTAACCTCCTTCCTGGGTATCATCAACTTCTCTGAGTTCTCATCTTCTCATTGGGTGTCTTTTCCTGCCAAAGACAAGTACTCGCTCATGCTGACTGAATGACTATTACCTCCCAACCAAGAATAACCACCCACGTCTATAAGGCCTCCACATTTAACCAAGCAAATTCATTCACAAGGTCTCCTTTGACTTTCACCACTGCCCTGGGAGGAAGTGAGAGTGGCGTCCTCCATTTTACAGATGAGAAGTGAGGACTCAGCAAGAGTAAATGACTCCATTCATAGCCTTATCTTCTGATCCTCATCCCCTGTACTTTTTTAATTTAGAAAGTATTTTAATACATGATGGACAAGTACTTAATTTTAACGCCTATTTTTCAAAAAAATTTTTATGGTTAATAATGGTAAAAATAGGTAATAATTTTTCCCTCTCTCCACCCTTTTTCATCCCCTGGCACTACTGTTTAAAGTTCAGAGTGTATCCTTACACACCATTCTTTATGCTTACATAAACATGCAAATATGTAGTATACACATTCATGATTTTTTCTTTTTTTTCACGTTAAAAGAATGATTACTGGATCATATTATTCACATTACTCTGAAAATTTTATTTTTATTATTCAAGAGTAAATCATAAAAACGTTTCCTGGCCAATAAATATAAATCTTATTCATAGTTTAATTTTTTAAATTTAGATTTCCTTTCTATCTTTTTATCGCACAGTAGTTTCAAGAGCTAAATTGTTCTGGAAGGCTTGTTATGAAAAGCTTCAGCCTCCCACAATCCCCATTACTTGTTACTCAGAGGCAACCAATCCCCTTCAACTCTGTTAGCTCAAAATAACATGTTTATATAGTTGCTTACTCATTTTTCAATTTTGAGATGTCATCTATTTACTTCCCAGTATGGACGATAAGGATTCATCTTCCTCACCTCTGATTTCTATCATGCTCACTTCCCCACACACCTTTTCAATATAATTATATCATAATTATGACTGAAAACCCCCGAGGCCCTGTTCTTTGCACGATGCTATGCTGCACTGTGGCTCCCACAGTGTATCGACTTCTGTGCTAACTGGCTCATCCTGAACAGGATGGGCATGTGCCCATACCCCATGCTGCTCTCACATTCCAGAACAACAGGGTGTGGGTTCTCGGGGTGCTTGGGAAAAGATGGGAAATGTGAGCACCTGGAAGGAGACACCCCTCTGTTTCCCTACCTACCTTCCAGGTATGGTGACAAGATAAAGAGATGATTAAGTCAAGCCTGTGTTGTCATGCCTGGGTACAACAAATGGCTGGTGTTTTAATGAGTCCAGTAGAGAAGATGCTCTGGGGGAAAGTCTCAACTAAACTCTGTGCGGCACTTTCCGTGCCAAGGCGAGTTAACTGAGCAGTTCCACCTCTCACTCAGCATTCAGCCGGGGGCCTGTCTAAATGCGTTAGGCCATGCACCACACCCCCCATGAAGCCTCCATTTCTGTGTAAACTCATGCCCGAATCACATGGTCCACTCACATTCCAGAGCTATTACCACTGCACAGCAGGGAGAGGACTTGTACCACCATGTGCAAAGAGGGTTCCCAGGCCAACATCCGGCCAGGCCTGGCATGGGAGCCCTATTCAGTAGCTGCCAAGGGACCGTCCCTGAGCTCTAGGACTAAGATTCGGGATGGGTCTGGCCTCACTGATAATATACAAGATTCTCTTTGGCCCCAAAAGATTACAAATGACAGTCATGGTCTTGCATTCCCATCATTTTCAAAATAGCCAGCAGACCACAGAAGTACATCAGGGTTTATGCAGATGTAAACTCAGGAGTTCCAAATGACATACCAGAATATAACACTGGCTCTTATGGAAGGCATGTGTTTGGAAGTTTACATGCTATGCAAGGTATTACTACAGGGGTATTATAAATGGAAAGAGAAGGGAGAAGTGTTTTAGCAAGCTGATGAACCATTTTTTTAAAATCCATGATCTGAACAAGTTTGAGAATCATGGGGAATAAACCAGCTGACCCCCAAATTCCAGATCCTCTTTCAGGTCTCAAAACTTGGCTCACCAAGATTGCGTCTGAAAAACAACCACCTCTTTGTTCTTGAGCTTAACTTCAGAAGGCTTCTGGAATCTAGAGAGATCAGGATTGGAAGTGGCCCTGGCTAATTTTCTTTAGGTGAAAAAACAAAAGCAAAAATAACAATACAGTCCTTCCATTTTCTTCCCCAACTCAAAAAAAAAAAAATAAAACCAAACAAATAAACAAACAAAACACACAGATCCTGCAAGACTTTCTCCTCCCCTTCCTCCCTCCCCTTCTCTGATCCCTTTTCTCTGAGTGTTTTATCAACTACTGTAGTGGGCGGCTTCTGGACTCCTGGTGTTTTTCTACTTAGAAGAGCAAGAAAATTCCATTAACTGAAGAATAATATGGTTGACTGCCCCAATGGGAAAGGCATTCAGCATGCTGCGTTCCTGTTTCCTCTGTCACTCTCAGGACCCTGAAGTCTAGACTCACAGGCTCCTGCTCCCTGGGCTGTCCAGGTCCCTGGGGCTGTGACTCCCGCCCACAGAGAAAGTACAGTATGTGCTCATGGGGAGCACAGGGACAGAAGGAAGAGAAAAGAGGATGGGGGTGACTGGGCAGGTAAATTAGTTCTTTTTCAAGAAAAGAAAATAAAGGAAAAAATATCGGCATAGATCTGGTCCTAGAGCTCATGCTGAGGACTCTTGAAGTAATCAGGGTCTGGAAATATCCAGAAAGAACCCAGGAATTGACTCTCACCAATCCCTTACCCTTTGGGGTGAATGACCCCAGCCCTCTTATTTGTTTTGGATTTTTTTTAAAGTATCGGGTCTCAGACTTTGTTGGTGGACGTGTAAAATGGCATAATCATACGGGAAAACAAAGTTTCTTATAAACACACACCCACTCTATGCCCCAACAATTCCATTCCTAGGTATGTCTTGTGATTTCCTGTATTCCTTGGTTTATGGCCTTTTCAAAATGCATCACTCTGATTTGTGCCTCTGTGGTCATGTCACCTTCTCCTTTTCTGTATTCAAATCTCCCTCTTCTTACTTGTGATTACATTTCGGGCCCACATGCATAATCCAAACTAATCTCCCCATCTCAAGACCCTTAGCTTAATCATACCTGCAAAATCCCTTTCGCAACATAAAATAAGATTCATAGGTTCCAGGGATTAAGATCTGGATATTGTTGAGGCCATTATTTAGTTCACCAGAAGAATAAACTCCCTGGGAATAAAAAGAAATGAGCTGCTGATACATACCACACGGGTGAATCCTAAAAACCATATGTTGAACAGAAGAAGCCAGGACAAAAGAAACCCCCCAAAAACAAAATAACCATCTGTATGATTGCATTTATATGAAGGTCTAAAGCTGGCAAAACTCATCTATGTTGATACAAATCAAAACAGTGGTGGCCTGGAGGCAAGGGGATTTACTGGAAAGGACACAGAGAATTTCTACGGTGATGAAAGTGTACTGTATCTTGATTAGAGAGTTCATTACATGGATGTATACATTTATCAAAACTCACGGAACTGTATACTTCATGTCTGTGCATTTAATTGTATCTAAATTGTTCCTCCATGGGGGGGAAAAAGAGTATTGGGGGAAAGTAAATAACAACAAGAAAAGAAAACAAAAACGGGGAAGGCAGAGAGAGAGAAAAAAATGCCTAATCTATTTGGGGAATACATTTTCCTCTATCACTGTCACTAGGACAAACTCCCTGGAAAGAGCTTAGACACAGTGGAGGGATGGCCTGGGATCTAAGCTGCTTGAGGTCAGCTGACCTCCAGCCCCTTCTAGTATTTAAGGACTCTAAAGCCATTAGTCTACTTTAGATAAATTGGCAAGGCAAGACACCCAATAAAAAATATAAATTATATGGAACATTTTCTCCTCTCATAAGAAATGAGAAAGTAACCATACTTTTTACATATCAATGTTTTCACTTTTCCTATTTCCTTCTAGAATTTTTACATATTTCTGTACACTGTCTAGATTGTTGTTATCATAGCTGAGGGATCATTTGTCTTCTGTCTTTTTCATTTAACATCATGCAAAAACATGTTCCTGTTTTGCTAGAGAGGCTTCATAAGCATCCCCTTTGATCATTGGATAACATTTCAATGCAGTGATTGATTTACCATGATTCACTTAGCCTTTTCCCTCTTATTGGACATTTAGGCTACTTCTTTCTTTCTTTTCTTTTTCTTTATGGAAGAATAATGGAGCACTGATTGGTTTTGTTCTTCTGTTGAATTATTTAAGAAGTGGATATTGAAATAAGAAATCAAGAAGAGGAAAAGGAAATAGCAAAGAAACCCTTAGCACAGAATTTAGAGTTCAAGGAACCTCCAGAATTATCTGATCTAAAACCCTAATTTTACAGAAGAGGAAAACAAGGCTAGGGCACATTTGAAGTGAAATACCCAGTACCACACTGCAGATAAATCACAGAGCTGAGACACAAACTTAAGGCTTCTGATCGAGTGCAGCACTCTTTAATTCAGACAAAATAAGCACAAGCTACACCCTCTGCTTTGCCTACACAGATAGTGCCAACAGGCACAAATAACACCTGTCTAACCCTGTCATAAAATTGTGCCTCCTCAGAAAAACAGACACATAGACCAATGGAATAGAATTGAGAACCCAGAAATAAAACCACATAAATATGGACAGATAATTTTTGACAAAGAAGCTAAAAACATACAATGGAGCAAAGACAGCCTCTTCAATAAATGGTGCTGGGAGAATTGGATAGCCACGTGCAAAAGAATGAAACTGGACTGCTATTTGTCACCATGTACCAAAGTTAATTCAAAATGGATCAAAGACTTAAGCATAAGACCTGACACAATAAACTGCATAGAAGAAAACATAGGTACTAAACTTATGGACCTTGGGTTCAAAGAGCATTTTATGAACTTGACTCCAAAGGCAATGGAAGTAAAAGCTAAAATAAACAAATGGGACTATATGAAACTTAAAAGCTTCTGCACAGCAAAAGAAACCATTGACAAAATAAAGAGGCCACCAACTGAATGGGAGAAGATTTTTGCTAACAGTGCCTCCGATAAGGGGCTAGTATCCAGAATATACAAGGAACTCATGCAACTCAACAACAAAAAAACAAACAACCCAATTGAAAAATGGGCAGAGGACTTGAAGAGACATTTCTCCAAAGAGGACATACAAATGGCAAATAGACATATGAAAAAATGCTCAACATCACTAATCATCAGAGAAATGCAAATCAAAACCACAATGAGATATCACCTCACCCCAGTCAGAATGGCTATCATCAACAAGACAAATAGCAACAAATGTTGGAGAGGCTGTGGAGAAAAAGGAACCCTCATACACTGTTGGTGGGAATGCAGACTGGTACAGCCGTTATGGAAGGCAGTGTGGAGGTTTCTCAAAGAATTACGAATAGAATTGCCATATGACCCAGCAATCCCTCTTCTGGGTATCTACCCAAAAAATCTGAAAACATTTAGAGATAAAGACACGTGTGCTCCAATGTTCATTGCAGCTTTGTTTACGGTGGCCAAGACATGGAAACAACCAAAATGTCCTTCGATAGATGAATGGATAAAGAAGTTGTGGTATATATACACAATGGAATACTATTCGGCTGTAAGAAAAGATGATATAGGAACATTTGTGACAACATGGATGGATCTTGAGAGAGTAATGCTGAGCAAAACAAGTCAGACAGAAAAAGCAGAGAACCATATGATTTCACTGATATGTGGTATATAAACCAAAAACAACAAAAGAACAAGACAAACAAATGAGAAACAGAAACTCATAGACACAGACAATAGTTTAGTGGTTGCCAGAGGGTAAGGGGGGCGGGGGGTGGGGGGTGGGAGATGAGGGTAAGGGGGATCGAATATATGGTGATGGAAGGAGAACTGACTCTGGGTGATGAACACACAATGGGATTTATAGATGATGTAATACAGAATTGTACACCTGAAATCTATGTAATTTTACTAACAATTGTCACCCCAATAAATTTAATTTAAAAAAAAAAAGAAAAAGAAAAAAATTGTGCCTCCCAGATCAATTGTGAGAAGAAGTAAGTTAAACTAAAAAGATAGTTGGTCAGAGCCTAGAATGTTAGCATGAGATTAGAACTTAAACTACCCTTGAGTTCAGCTGAAAAGACAAATACTTCACCTGAAAAAATGGAGAGAAGATATTTTTTCTTTGCGTTTGTGTGTCTGGGAGATGCTCTGAGCACATGGCAATTAAAATGAAAGATTGTTAGCCCTCCATTATCTATACTAATAGTGGGAAACCCTGTCATAGATCATACAAAACAGAAATTAATGCAAAAATAATTTGCAAGTGTTTTACATAATTTTCTGGCAGCAGATTCACCTTCTTAATTATGTTTATCATATAACTTGAGTTTCCAGAATACGCATCAGTTGGGAAGTATGGAGTGGCTTGATTGAGCACGTGCTAGAAGAAGGAGGAAGAAGAAAAGGAGAACAACCATTTACAACGTACCTGTTTTGTGCCAGGAATAAACTAGTCACTTTAAATATGCTCCTGCGTGGATTTTTATCACCAATAAGTAGGAATCTGAGGCTCAGCTGAATTAAGTAACTTTCCCAAGGTCACTGTAAGTATCAAAGTCACGATTCCATTCCAGCACTGTCTGAAGCTGAAACCCACGTGTCTTCAACTCTACCAGGAAAATCAGATCAAAGTTTATTCAACAAATATTTCTTTATGTGCCATCTATGTATCAAATCCTGTTTACTAGGTAGCCAGGGTATAAAAATTAACAAGAGAAATATCATCTCTGGGTAGTACACAATCTAGCAGGTGAAGATAGAAGGAATCACACATCATAGTAAGTTCTACATAAATATTTGATAAGTGAGGGAGTGAAGCCTCTTAGAGAAGTTTGTGAAGGAGCTTAACAGTCAATGACAGACTGTTTAAAATGCCAGTTGGTGTGTCACAGTCTTGCTTGTCTTACACATTGTGAATCTCACGCAAACATTGTCCTACTCTAACTCTAAGACCAAAAGTATTTTGATTCCTGTTTCCCGATGGGGCTGCAAGAAAAGATCTAACAAGGTGAATTTTCTGAATTTCTTGTATATTTTACCTCTTTGCCTAAAGTGAAATACAGTAATCTAAGAGTAATAACTTGTTTGTATAATACAATTAAATTCATGGTTTCTGAATGGGGAGTTTTTGGTTGTCAGTAATTCAAAAATGTTTGGTAATAGGAAAAGTAGTAGTTCAAAAATGTTTGGTAATAGGAAAAGTTTTTATCTCTCATTAAAAAAAAATAGTGAAAGCATAATCTGGGGCTGATTCTATTGGCAGCTTAATGATGTCATTAAGGATCCAGGTTCTTTGCATCTTCCCACTCTCCCACCCTCAGCATGTCAGATTAAGGGTCCTCATGGTTGCACCATGGCTGCCGTTCTTCTAGGTATCACACACTGAGGCAGAGACTTTCCACGTGCTGACTAGTTCCATTCCTCTAACTTGGCACACAGAAGACTACATTTCCCAGCTTCCCTTGCTGTTAGTTGAAAGTATATGACAGGGTTCTGGCCAGTGGGATGTGGTCCAAGAGGATGAGCCTAGCCCCAAGTGCAATGGCTCACCCTCTTGCTTAGTCTTCTACAAGGAATATCTCTGGCAGCTTCACAAGCTGGAAGGAATCTAGATCCCTGAGTCTGCATTTGAAGAGAGCCACTGACTCGTAGACCAAAATATAAATGCATACAGGATTAGGCCACTGAAATCTTGGGCTGGTTTGTTCCAGCAGTTGACATTGACTACCCTACTCCCCATCCAGACTTGGTAATTTCAGCAGACAGAGAGAGGGGGCATCTTCTCTGAGTGATGGATTCCTGACACAGGGGTTCAGTCAGCAAAGAAGAGGGGGTGGGTGAGAGAGGCAATCACAAGGTTGGCTACACCCCACTTCCACCAGGCCTTTCTATGGTGCTTACCTAGCAATCCTCCATTTTCCCTGTCAGCGCTCTTGCTGTGCCTATTGGCTATCACCAGCCTTGTTCTCCATTCTCGGACCTATGAGTGCTGTGCCCTGCTGCCCTCAGGGCGGCCTTGCACTCTGGCAACCCCAGGACGCTGTCCAACAGACTCACTGGGCTTCCTGCAGCCAAACTTCCAGACCCATCTGCATCTTCACCCGAGCTCACCACTCTCCACTCTGGATCCCATACCTGCTTCTGTTAATGACTTTCCTCATAACAAATTCTTCCTTTTCCTGTATATTCAAAAAAAGTTTTCCTCTTTAATGTCTCTTCCCATCAGCATTGAAATATGATCAAATTCTCATGTTAAAAACAAACCCTCTAGCTACTGCCCTCTCTCTTCTTTCCCTACATAGCCAGAATTTTCAAAAGAGTTGCCTGTGTTCGGTCTCCATTTCTCCCCTATCATTAGCTCCCATCTAGACCCCTTCACTGCTATACTGAAGCTTCTCTCACCATGGTTTCTTATGACTTCCTTGTTGCTAAACCTGGTAGACACTTTCCCTTCCTGTATTAATTTCCTGGGCTGCTGTAACAAATTACCACAAATTGCTGGTGGTTTAAAACAACAGGAATTTATTCTCTCAGTTCTAGAGTCCGGAAGTCCGAGATGGAGGTGTGAGCAGGGCCATGCTCCTTCTAAAGCGCTGGGGAAGGGTCCTTCCTTTCCTCTTCCAGCTCTGGTGGTAGCCAGCAGTCCTTAGTGATTGGCTTGTAGCTACATCACTCCAATCTCTGCCTCTGTCTTCACGTGGCCTCTTCCCTGTATACAAAGTTCCCTCTTCTTATAAGAACACTAGTCGTGGGTTAGGACCCACCCTAAACTCTAGTATGACCTCATCTTAACCTAATTATATCTGCAAAGACCGTACTTCCAAATATAGTCACCTTCACAGATAGCAGAGATTAGGGCTTCAACATATGTTTTGGGGGGGACACAATTCAAACCCACAACTTTCACATCTAACCTGACCTGGCAGCATTCCTTCTTTCCTTAAGATGCTATCTATTCCCTGTCTCCCTTGGATCACTCTGAAATCTTTGTCTCACTCTCCTTCTTGGTCTTCTCACCCCTGCCCATCCTTCTATCATTGATGTCTCTCAGGGCTTCCATTATTTACAAAGCCATATAATGAATTTACATAGTGTTTATGGTAATGTGTTTTACGAAGCACTTTCTCACCCACTACCTCATTTGATATAGGCAGGAATCATTGTCCTCTTCTAACAAACACTCATGAAGATTAAATTTCTTGTTCAGGGTGTCACAATAAGAGAAAACTCTAGATCAATCCCACCTCCCTCAACACCAGAACCAGTGTATTTTCCAGAAAAACTTCAATGCCTTCCTGCAAAGCATGTTTTGCAAAACCACAAACCACCAGTTCGAGTGTGTCAACCATCCTTAGCCAACATATATTCATGAAAAGACCTCTGCTCCTCCCCAGGTTCCCATATCCTCCTCTCCCCAGAAAGCTTTCACAACATGCTAAAGCCAATATTTAAACTCAGAGGTAAAACCTTCTGGAACTCCTTGATGTAGCCATTGCATGTCTTGCCTGTGTTTTCACACTATTTTCCAAAATGCTTACTGCCCTTCTCCAGATACTCATTTAGCAGATCCATTCAGACAACCACAGGGCAGGGATCAATTGAAATACGCTTGTCTCTTAACACTTTTGAGTCATTGTTGTCTTTTCAACATATTAATTAAAACATGTGGGGTTCATAAAAGCTGCAGGCAGAATTACAGGCAGAAGTCAGTTAGCAATAATTAATATCCTCTATCTATTTCCTATCCCCCCAACTGATAAAGTGTCAGTCCATTTGGACAAGAGGAACTGAGAAGGGGGCTAGGACAGAAAATTCACTGTTGAACAAAATCTCTACTATCTATGTGGGAAGGGCTGGTCCCATTAGAATGGTCGGGCTTCCCGGAATCACAGAGTGGAGAAGTAAAGCTAAGCGACCGGCCCTTCAGTGAGGTGACAAGAGTGGCTGGCAGGGTTGGACCGTTCTTGGTAGTTTTCACTTGCTGCTCACAAGCTCTTACCCTCTTTGGTTCTTTGTCACTTGGTCCCGTACAAACGCCCACTTCAGGGAACTTGAACGCTTGCTCATGCCACCCACCAACCCAAAGGCATGTGGGGATGAGGGTTAGAAGTTCACACACTCTGCCCCTTTGTTTTCTTGTGTTTCTTTCTGCATAAGCACCTCTAAACAGGCCAAATGACTGTCATTGTTGCCACATGACTTCGTATCCCTGGTTTCCTTCCATCCTCCCATTCTTGAGGGGGGTGGGAGAAGGGCAGAGTTAACTATTCGGTAAACAGTTTATAGGATGAGTAGGCACAGACAAGAAAAGTAAGCCTGGACGCTTTAAAACAAGCTGGTTTGTAATTGAAGGGCTTATTTCCTTCCTGCAGTACTCCTTTGCTGTTGAATAGATACTGCAAAGGGTAAACACTCTTATCTTTCTTGGAAAAAAAAAAATTGTTTTCTCAGGAAGCTGAAAAATTCTCCTGCAAGTGTAAACATTTAGGAAGAAAGAAAAAAAAGAGTTAAGCCCCCTAATTCTAGAAACTAAGGATATCCGATTGGATTGTGTGTTCTCATTTCCATCACCGTTCCTCTCTAAGGTGTAGCCCAAATCCTGCTCCCGCTAGCTTTCGAGAAGGAAGAAGCATTGCTTCAATTCCTCTCTAGACTTTTCATTCAGATTGTTCAAACAGCTGGACTCCTTTGTAAAAATGACTTTAGTCATGACAAAAACATATTACTTGCAACACAGAACCGAGAGAGAAAAGAAAAACATTTTCTGTCATCGTTTTTCCTTTGGGTTTCTCGAAACTGAGGGAAATTTTCACTTGAAAAAAAGCCATAAAATGGTCTTAGGATGCACTCCACATAGGTGAGAAAAGACAGCCATTAAAATGAATTACAGAATGGGAATAGCACTGTTACGATCCTCTACTATTGCTTTTCAGAGGTGTCTTGTTCCAAAAATTTTCAAGCATATAATAAGAGCAAAATGTTTTTAAATTATGAGTGGCTTTTCAGAAAGGTGTCCCTTTGTCTCAATTGTGACTAACAGAAACAAATGAATAAAAGAAATCTGAATGAAAGCAAGAGCTGGACCAAAATGAATTACCTTCCTTTTCAGCTCGAGATTAATCTAAAGGGTTGTACTGAACCATAATTTCTGGTGATATGGGCTGTAGTCTATGAAAGTTTAACTCTCCTCACCAACTGGGAGGCATGGAGAGTGGTCAGGGGAATGCCTTGCAGTTTGTGTTGGGTTCAAAACCAGGCTGTCATTTCCTAGTGTGTGCTCTTGAGCAAGTTACGCAACTTCTCTAACCTAGGTTTCCTCATCTATAAAATGGGAGTACTAATAATACTGCCTCATCCATCATAGGCTATCGAGAAGATTAAAAGATTAAAAAAATGCTTAGAGATACAAATGGCTTAGTGTGGCACCTGGTACCTTTTAAGCAATGGTTAAAAGGTAACCGCTATTATTATTACCATCTGGATGAGTCAGAAAAATGATTAACTTCTTCGCAACACACATGATTTGTCCTCATGTGTGGAAAGACTTGAAGCTAAAGCACATAGCTCAAGGTATTCCCATATGGAAGCATGTTTAGAATGGACTCAAAACTGGATGGAATGATATTTGCAAAATCAACTAGCAAACTTTCATGATGTCAGGCCACATGTCACGTTCTCAGGGATGGGGAGAGCATTATGTGGACTGAATATCATCCTCTCAAAATTCTGATGCTGAAGTCTTAACCCCCAATGTGACTGTATCTGTAGATGGTGCTTTTAGGAGGTAATTGAGGTTAAAGGAGGTCATAAAGGTGGGATCTTAATCCGATGGAATTGGTGGGCTTCTAAAAAAGGAGAGAGAAAGAGATCTCTTTCCCCAAATGCATGTGCCAGTGAAACGCTACGTGAGGACATAGTGAGAAGGAGGCCATCTGCAAACCAGGAAGAAAACCCTCACCAGGAACAGAATTCACCAGCATCTTGGATTTCCCAGCCTCTAGAACTGAGAAATGAATTTCCGTTGTGTAAGCCATTCAGTCTGTGTGGTACTTTCTTATGGGAGCCCAGAAAGAATAAATCAGAGGGAAAGATGTCATTTTTTTCTTTCCCCACAACCAGAAAATGGAAACTGTGCCTTAATGAACAGAAAATACCTCCTTTCTTATTAGCCTTGTCCTTGAGAGATGGCCAAGTGTGCATAAAACTTATAATAGTTTTTATCTGATTTTGAAACATAGATCAAATCCCATGTTTTAGGTTAAGCAACTTACACATGGGGGGGAAAATTCACCACCCGTTGGAGAGCCATAATTTGTACAACCGTCAGTTGGAGAATATATTTGGTTGCACAAATCACACCTATAAACAGGATTGAGTAAGAAAGCTACTTCAATGAATTTGGTAAGAAACCTGCATGAAACTAGAAGGTTTAGTTTTTCTCCTGACACATTTTTGCAAGTGATTCACACGTCTAAAGACAGATGTTATCATCAGTTATTGAAATTACAGTTTCCCCAAGGGAATGGGCAGTGTCCCAAGAGAGATAAAAATGTAGACAGAGGATGAGTCAATTCTGGAACATTCTAGTAATTTCTGCAGGAACGAGTCAGATGGCTGCAGCTCTCCCTCCTTGCCAGCTGTACTCTAAGCAAAATGCTGGACAACCCTCTGAACCTTACAAGGGCAGCCGCTGCAGGACAGTGGCAAAGGCTCTGGGGCTGGGATTCAGGAGATTCAGGCTCAATTCCACTAGCTCAATAAGTACTCACGGAGGATCTATTGCAGGTTATGGTAAAGTGGCAAAGAACAGCGACTAGAGCCAGATTAGCAGGCACCGCCCTTTATCAGGACCGTATGACCTTGGGCGAGTCAGTCAATCTTCTGTGCCTTAGTTTCCTGAGGTTGATGGGATGGACTGAGAGCCATACCTGCCCCTCATCATAAGCCTCATGTCTGTTTGCAGTTATCGTTACTCCTACCTGGGCCAGGGTCTATCTCAGGTACTGGCATCGATGACCTTCTTTCTGATACTTCATAGATAGATCTGTGTGACTTTTAGCAAAACATTGAAGTTGCATGTGTTCAATGTCCTCATCTGTAAACTAGAGAGAGCAGGCAGCGCCTGTCTCACGGGATTACACGAGGATTAAGTGAAATAAAACATGCAAAGCACATGGTATAAAATGATTGCCCACGGGAGTGTTTTCCTATTAATAAGGTTAATTTTCTTTTTTCTTCAACACCCATCACCCCACTCCCTCCCCCACCACCACTTAATTATTCACCATGGAGAGCCCTTCTCAGCCTCTGACCACAGACAAACCCTGATAATGCTCATAGGTGAGAGAGGTCATTGTGTTCTCTCCACGTGAACTTTCTCTCTTTGATAACCTGTGATCAGAGGCTTAGACACACCGCACAAGTGGAAATCAAAATAATTGTCTAAATTGGAGTCAAAAAACTTCTGTAAAGGATCAGAGAGTAAATATTTTCAGTTTTGTGGGCCAGCCAAATGGTCTCTGCCACAACTATTCAACTCTGCTGATGTAACGTGAAAGCAGCCTTAGACAATGTGTAAATGAATGAGTGTGGCTGTGTTCCAATAAAACTTTATTTACAAAAACAGACAGCGGGCCAGGTTTGGCCTGTGGACTGTCCTTTGCTGACCCCTGATCTAGATTCATCCACTCAACAAAGACATACTATGAGCCTAATACATAACCAGCACTGTCCTGGGTGCTGGGGAAATAACTGTACATGAAATAAAGGCCTTGCCTTAATGCCCTGTTTCCCCGAAAATAAGACCTAGCCAGACCATCAGTTCTAATGCGTCTTTTGGAGCAAAAATTAATATAAGACTTGGTATTATATTATATTATATTATATTATATTATATTATATTATATATCATATTACATTACATTACATTACATTACATTACATTATATTATGTTACGTTACGTTACGTTACGTTACATTACATTACATTACATTACATTACATTACATTACATTACATTATATTATATTATATTAAAAACCCAGTCTTATATTACAGTAAAATAAGACCGGGTCTTATGTAAAACCCAGTCTTATATTAATTTTTGTTCCAAAAGACACATTAGAGCTGATGGTCCAGCTAGGTCTTATTTTTGGGGAAACACAGAGCTCACATCACATTATAAAAGCATTTGTTAGTGTCTATTTCCCACACCAAAGAGACCAAGTGAAGACACTTTTTCAAAAAAGGAGTAATCATTGGTGTGATTACTGCTGCTGTAAAGTTTGCACAAGCCGAGGACTGAGAACTCGCCATTGGATATGGCAACAAGAGCAGTCTCCATGGAATGGTGGGGACAGAAGCCTGACTGGAGTAAATTCAAGAGGGACTGGAAGTGAGGAAGCGGGAACAGCGAGGACAGAGCAGGAGTGGGCTGTCAAAGGGCGGCCCAGAAGTGAGATGGGAGGTAAAGGGGATTCAGGCTAAAGGGAGGCTTTCCTTGTTGTTTCCAGATGAGAACATCGGAGCGTGTTTGCATAGAACACGATCCGGAAGAGGGGGACAGACATTATGATACAGGAGGGAGAGAAGAACTAGAGTTCTAGCGTGATGTTCTAGAATGGCAAGACGACATAGGTCCCAGCGCCCAGGTGAGGGCTGGCGTCTGCAAGGAACAGGTACAGTTTATCCCTGGCAACAGGAAGGAAAACAGTGCAAAGGGCACAGACTCAGTTCTAGGAGAATGAAGCCATTCTCTTCCAATTGCTTCTACTTTTTCACTGAAATCAGAAGCAATAATATCCAATGAGAATGAAGAGGGGGAGAAGTTCTGAAAAGAGATAAAAACATTCAAAATCTCAGCAGGAGGGAGGGTGCATGGATCCCCGACATGGGATCGGCTTGCCAGGCAGCCCTGAGGTGCCTCGGGAAGGGTGACCAGCCACCAGGGTGTGTTTTCCTGTAGCGATTGCCCTGTGGGAAGAACTTTTCCCACTAGGACCTTGCTTGGCCTCTGACCTGTCCACAGAGTGTGTCCCTTCCAGTTACATGTCTGCTTCTGGTGCAATCAGCTGAGTCCAAGGGGGCGGCCTTACGGGCATGAATCACGGCCTGTTCTCTCTGTATAACACTGTCTTGCTCTGTAAGGGACTGTGTATTGATTGGGTGGGAGTTGTTTCTCTAGAGTGATGTGTAGGCATCAACCCTTAGAAGGGGCAAGGGAGTGAATAACAGTCAGGGGTTAGGCCTGGGAAGATCCACTTGGCAACAGGTGACTGATTTTTCACATGACAATGAACCAGTAGTTATACAATATTCAGATTGTCCAAGACACAATGCTGCCAGATCTAGCCTATTGTTTAAAGTTCTTGTATACGATGATGTGTCCTATATCTGTAATGGGAGGCAACTTCCGTTTTGTGCTACCATCTAGTCAGTCCTTAGTATGTGCAAGACACTACGCTAATAGCACTTAAAATAGAGTATTTCAAGTAATTCTTGAAACAGTACAGCAGTCAGAACTGTTGTTATGCCCCTTTTACAGATGAAATATCCAAAGTTGAGAAATATGAGGTACTGTGCGCAAAGTCACGTAGCAGGACATATCACCAGGTCTGACAGACCTCTAAGTCTGGACTCTCAGCTGCTAAGGTAGACTGAAAATACCCTGATTCAGTTAGACTGCAAGTAACAGGAAGTCCCAAAATATCAACCTAAACAAATGAGGGTGGTTTTTTTTTTTTTTTCTCATATAAAAGAATACAGCGGTAAGCTGTTCAGGACTGGTACAGCAGTGGCACAACACCCTCTAGAATTGACATTTCTTCTAGCTTTCTGTGTCCTCTCCTTCATTTGCAGCTTTTGTTCTCATGGTCACCTCATGATTACAAGATGGCAACTGTACCTCAAGCATTGCATCAGCCCTCCAAGCAGAAGAAAGCAAAGGACAAAGGACAAGAGGTGCATGCCATTATTCCTCCCACGCCACCTTTTTTTTCTGTCCTCTTTTAAAGAGCTTTCCTGAAAGCCCCACCCAACAACATCTGCTTACATCTCATTGGCTGAGACTGCCATAGGGCCACCTCTGGCTAAAAATACGGAAGTTCGGCTGGGTTCATTGCCAGCCTAAAGAAAAATGGTGTTTTGCCGCATAACCTTCTCTTGACAACTGCTGATCTTTTTACTGTCTCCATAGTTTTGCGTTTTCCAGAATGTCAAACAGATAGAATCATACAGTATGTAACCTTTTCAGATTGGCTTCTTTTGCGTAGAAATATGCATTTATGTTTCTTCCATGTCTTTTTGTGGCTTGATAGCTCATTTCTTTTTATTGCTGAACAATATTCCATTGTCTGGATGGAGCACAGTTCATTCATTCATTCACCTACTCAAGGACATATTGGTTGCTTCCACATTTTGGCAATTATAGATAAAGCTGCTATAAACATTCATGTGCAGGTTTTTGTGTGGACAGTTTTCACCTCCTTTGGATAAATACCAAGGAGTGTGATAGCTGAATTGTATGATAAGAGTATATTTTGTTTCTAAGGAACCGTCAAACTGACATCCAAAGTTGCTGTACCATTTGGCATTCCCACCAGCAATGAGAGTTCCTCTTTCTCCACATCCTCGCCAGCACTTGGTGCTGTCAGTGGCTTGTGTTTTAATTTAATTTAATACTTCAGTATTTTTCAATTCATTCATCCAATAAATACTTGATGTGCTCCTATTGAATCTCATATGCAAGAGAGTTAGTCTCTTACGACGCTTAGAGTTCTGAATATCTTTAAATTTAACACGGAAAGTTTTGGAAAGTCCTGCATCCTTTAGATCAACGGTTCTTAAGCTTCAGCTGGAATCTGAGTTACCTGGAGACCTTGTTAAAATGTGAACCGCATGGGCAGAGGAGGAGGCAGGGCTCACCTCCAGAGTTTCTGATTCAGTGGTTCTGGGATGGGACCCAAGAATTTGTGTTTCTAACAAGTTTCCGGATGACGCTGCTGCTTCTGGTCCAGGGACCACACCTTGAGAATCACCGCACTGATGCTTCTCAGGTAAAAACAGAAACAAAACAAAACAAAACAAAACACCAGTTGGGACTGCCACACCCTCCCTCAGGTACCAAAAAACACCCAATGGGATGACCACTACCTCCATATGAGGCTCTATTTTAAGGCTCCTGGGATACGCCTAACCCAAGGGACAGCTCATAGAATCTATACTTTGCCTGCTTCTAAAAGGTCTCAAACCTGTCTGCAGAGGCTTAGTTTAAGTCCTGTTTTCCTTCCAGAACAGGGAACAATTTGTTAGCCACATTATCACCTTCTGCAGAAGCAGCTCTTTGGTGGGGAAACCTAGCATGAGGGTCCCTTCTGGGACATTGAGCAGATGTTGATGTCGGAGGCAGTGCTGATGCATTTTGATGGGCATGAATCACGGGTTGGGAGTGGGGGGTGGCAACAGATACTACCTCACCTCTTGGTGCTAGAGCTTGTGCTGAACCACCAAAGGTCAGGTGACCACAAAACCTTGATCATTTACAGTTTACTTCTCAAAAGTGATGTCATCTACAGGACAGACCTGACTGTGACCCCAGAAGTCAGCCCATTCCACAGCCACTTCTTTGGCTGTGCCTTTACAACCTGTATTGATTATAGCCTCTTCTGCAACTCTGTCCTAAGAATTAGCTGATGCTCCAAAGACTGTCATTCCACGAGGGCCCATAGCTGTGACTGTTGCTGTGATTGCCAGCATCCACTGTGCCCAACTGTGCCAGACAGTGTGCCAAGCATTGCACATGTCTTCGCCATGCATTGCACAGCCTCTATAGGTGGGTCCTATTGGCATCACCATCCCCAGTTGACAGATGAAGAAACCAAGGTTCAGTGTAGTTGAGAAACTTGCTCCAGGTCACATAGCTACTAAGTGGCAAAGCCAGAATTCAAACTCAGGTCAGGCTGATATTAGATGGGTGCAAAAGTAATTGTGGTTTTTGCATTTATTTTTAACCTTTTAAACCACAATTACTTTTGCACCAATCTAATGTTAGACTTTCATATGAAAGAGTAAATAAGAGCAGAGCTGCTAAAATATAGACTGAGAAGACAGGAGGTAAAGTCCAAAAGCAAGGACAAAGACGTCTGTGATGTTTATCCCCATGTGGATGTCTCCTTCCACCTTCCAATTACCATGGAGTTCTGCTCATACCCCACGCAGAGCACTTGTCTTAGACCACGGAATAACAGAATTATTTTCACTTCATTTGTCTTGTCTGCTCCAGAGTCTTGCCCAAAGTTGGCCCTGGGAAAAGGTGTATGTTTAGGAAAGAGATAGATTAAAGATGGCCAAACTGATCACATCTAGCACCTATGTCTTGGTTATTAAAACTGTTCTCCGATATAAAGATCCAGGGCTCCTTGGAGAATGGCTGATTCTAGGACTAGGGCAGGAAATATACAAGGTGAGCCTGAGACATATTGCAGTGCCAAAAGTTAAGGGAATGTTCCGGTCACCCGCCCAAAAAAAGGAGGAAAAAACCCCACAATGATAGAGGTATGTGAAAGGGACACAGGAACCAACTGAAAGAGCTCCCATTGACCTAAGCTGGAAACAAATTGAGCAAGAAAACATAGATTGGATTCTAACCCAAATAATAAATCAATATCCGTGAGTTCGCAGTGATATAAATGATTGAATAGATAAGTAAGCAGGGCAGAATAGACAAATCTCCAGTGCCGAAGAATCACAAATAATTTATGTAGCTATTCCATTCTCGAGGAGGTGGGAAATAGTTTCCCATTCCTTAAGTGGGGGCTACACATAGTGACTTCCTTCACAATGAGACAATATGGAAAGAGAAGGAAAAGAGAGAAATCTGACAAACACTATCTGAGCCAGATAATCAAGGTCAACATCAACAGTGATAAATCATGTTGACAGTATGTATAAGACTTGATGAAAATGGCATTTTTCACTTTTCCTCCCCCAAACCCATAATCCCAGTCTAATTATGAGGAAAACAAAACAGCAGACAAATCCCAATTGAGGAACATTCTACAAACTACCTAACCAGTACTCTTCAAAACTGTCAAGGTCATCAAAAACCAAGAAAGGGTGAGAAACTGTCGCAAAAGGAGACTAAGGAGACCTGACAACTAAACATGATGTGGTATCCTGGATGGGATACTGGGACAGAAAAGGGACATGAAAGGACGTTATAAAACAAAAAACAAAAAAAACAACCTAAGGACATTGGAATAAAATACAGATTTCAATTAATAATAATGTATCAGTATTGGTTCATTAATTGTAACAAATGGACCATACTACTCTAAGATGTTAATAATAGAGGGAAACGGGCAGAACATATGGGAACTCTCTGTACATCTTTGCAATTTTTCTGTAGATCTAAAACTATTTTTAAACGTAAAAGTTTATTTTTTTAAAAAGCCAAACCATGCCATGAAGTAAGTGGGATTCCAGATTGGTTGCTGTCTATATGGGGAGAAGAACAGTATAGGAAATTGATGGAAAGCCACTTACAGTTCTCAACATAAACTGTCTTTTCTCCTCAAGGATGCATTTTATAAATGGATTGTTATTCTAATCATGATTGCTATGTTTTCTTTACCATATTAGATCAACATATTAGCTAAATCGTATGAGTTAGTACAATTCTCCTTGCAAAGAATTAGCATGGCTTTATGGTCTCCACCCCACTTTCACAAACCCATTTCAAAGAATTTCTGAAAGGTGTGGTCCTTCTTAGTGGCTCTCATGGGGCTTCTTGGGCCACTTCTAATCTCTGGTAAAGCCACAACACTGCCCCCAGGCAGCCTCGGCAGATAGATGGCCAAGCACAGTGGTTTCTGACAAAGGTCTGCCCTTGCCTTACCTGAGGTTTGATAATCCCAGCTCATCACCCTCAAGCAACTAAATGGTTCAGATGGAAAGATGCCCTGCGGTAGGGGGTTGAGGAGATGGGCCAGAGCTCCCATAATTCAACGAATTCCATGTTTGTCAGCAAGGAGTCCGTCCTGCCACACTCCCGATGGGACGTTGTGCTGGTCAGAGCCATCGCTCCTCCTTGCGCTGCGCGGATCACCACGAGCTAACGCCTGCGTATTGTTTTCCAGGCTTCCGGGTGAGTTTGGCTAAGGCACAGCATCGGCAGAAGATTGGGGAGTGGGAAGAAGGGAGAAGCCAGGGTCTCTCTTGCCTCCTCTCTGCCTCAGCAACGGCTGCATCTCCTGCATGGCCCCAGGCCCAAATGCCCACTATGGGTGCTAAGTGACCCAGATACTGGCTCTGGCAACGCTCCCCCTCCCTTTGACTCTCCAACCTAAGGGAGTAGCAGCTTCCTGCTCTTGCTGACTTCATGATTCCTTCTCTGGCCTTTGGCTCCTCAGAGCTTTCCTCACCTGCTTAAACAATGCCCTGTATTAAATACCCTCTATTTAAAATACTTAGAGTGGATTTTGATTTCCTGATTAAACTCTGCAGTGTTTTCAGACCTGATTTTTTTCTTTTTCATTCTCATCCTGATCAAGAAAAGAACACACACACACACACACACACACACACACACACACATTTTGTATCTTCGCATTTTCCTCATTTTGTACCATGACATTTCGTGTTTATTAGGACATAAGTGGATCCCTACCGCTATGATGGGGGTAGGGAAGTTGTAAGAGGATCTGAGAAAATGATATAGGGAAGCATGGCTGGACTTTATGTGACCTCCTAGACAAACACTCCTAGCAAAATCATCAACTGTATCTCCTTTAAAACTAACAGAATTTTTGGCTACACACTTTCACGACTCTCCCTGGTCACACAGCGAAGGAAAAAAACATTCTTTGTTCACGATGATGTTTCAGGGGGTCATCCTGGTATTTCTAGGTTCACAAAACGAACTACAAAGAAAGCTTCTATTGTTCATAAGATTATTGTGACTTTGGTTTAATATTGGCGTCTTCATGTGGTCACTAGATGCAATGGCTTAGGGTATTTCAGAGAGTTAAAGTGATTTTGCAGTAATTGAGGACTACTTGGTTAAAGGTCCATTTGTTATGGGGGGAAGGGGGTGCATCATTGCTGTCCAAAGTCATAGGCTTTGCTTAAGTTAACCAGATAGTTTAAAACTAAAAAACTTTAAACTAAGACATCCCCTTTGTCCTAAAATAAGCAATTCATATCCACACAAATGTATCTGAAATTCATCAATGCGCTATTTGACTCCTTGCTATATTGATCTAATGTCAGTATCCTTTCAGCAACAAACATCATTCTAGGTTTGTGCATAGTGTAGATTTCAGAAGCCATGTTCTCTGAGGACCAGGTATCTCAGACTCTTGGCCGAACATGTGTGCATGCTCAGTACATGAATACACAAGAACATATACTATATT
The DNA here is from genome assembly GCF_057876585.1 of Rhinolophus sinicus. Lineage (NCBI taxonomy): Eukaryota > Metazoa > Chordata > Mammalia > Chiroptera > Rhinolophidae > Rhinolophus > Rhinolophus sinicus. The sequence goes on from NC_142517.1 coordinate 9,477,595, forward strand.
CTGTCATGTAAGATCAAGAAGAGTATGTTTCACTCAATTGCTTTATCACTTAAAACCTGTTTCCTTCAGAAAAATGAGAAACTCAACAAAATAATTTTATTGTTTTTCTTTTTTTTTATCAACATGTTACAGTCACATATATTGAAGGACAAATTCTTCTCAGAAGACACACAGAAACAACTTAGAGATACTGTTCTTGGGCACGTGATGACCCACAATGGCAAAAGGACAAGATACACGTATCAAACAGCAGAAACAAAGGCTTAAAGTAGCCCCTGCATTTTGTGGTCCAAACTTTCCCTACAATACACACACAATGAAACAAGTTTACATGGGTGTTAGCAAAACGAAACCAATCTTACTCTCCGCTGCCACAGTTTGCTGTGATGGCTTAAAAATGTATGAAGGAATTTTTACATCCAATGGTTCCCAGATCTCAGGGTATATCAGGACTGCCCGGGAGGTTGGTACAATGCAAACTCTTGGCTCTCACTCTCCCATATTTGGTAGGTGTGTAGGAGTCCCAAAATTTGCAATTGAAACCGGTGCCCCGGTTCTGATGCTGGGGATAGGAGGGTCTCCAGACCATGTTTTGAGAAATGCTGAATGAGACACTATTCATGAGAAGATACAGCCCCAACCCTTGGACATAATACATTTTTACCTTAAAGCCAATTTCACTTCTAATTTGACAGCTGCCACCAGTTGTACTGTAATTAGATTAGCTGGCCAAGGGCAGGTGTGGTAGAGCTGGGACAAAACATTTCTCCCACGGTCCATGCATGGAGCTCCTTCACGCCTTTGCTTGTGTCAGACGCTTGTGGGGACCCCTGAAGCACCCCATGCACTTTCATCCCATGTATTCTTTTCCACAGAGGGAAAGGTCATTTGAAGAGTAAATCACTTGCTTTCCTCAACCAGAATCCCTGGGGAGACCCAGCAAGTATTTTTTTAGAGCGTGGCTCTCTGCCCAGGCCCAGAGGTGCTCTCCTCGTTGGGGCCTGGACAAGGCTTGACAGTCTGGGCCAAATCTGGAATGGGTTTCTGAAAGCCAGTATTGGACCACTTGTGACGGAGACCTGCCAAATCATGTGTCAGGAATGTCTAGTTCCTTCCCCGTGAAGAGTGGCAGTGTTTAATGAAAAAACACAGCTCTGAAAATTGAGACATTCCCTGTATTTATCTATATTCATTAAAACTGGAACAAAACCCCAGGAAACACAGACACCTCCTGTCATTGAGGCTTCACCTTTTCCCTGGGTTTATTTAATATACATGCCATGGAAGCTAATCTACAAGGCTATCGCACGTGGCAGCATCTGCCAGGCCACTGTCCCCTCTCTTGTTGTCCTGCAGGATGCTAAGCAGTGGGAGGAGAGGCGTGGGGGTGGCAAACTAAACAAAACCTTTGAAAACAAGATTCTGGCTGGGACTTCCACGGCACAGATTACCAAGCGGATAGGCATTTTATTTTGCTAAATGAAAGGGCTAGTTTATATCTCCCCTGGATCACTTTCTAACCTTACTGCAGTGGAAACATTCTCGGAAAGAAAGACTTTCTTGTTTGTTTGCCCTTTATATCGCCACTGGTCGTCCCACTCGTAGAACTTAGGCAGCGATCTGCTGCTTCTGCTTGGGGACCAGGCCAGCTAGGAAACGCCTCGAGGAGGTCACCAACACCAATATTTCATTAGATCACAGTCAACCCAGAAGCCCTCTGTAGGGTCATGTTTAAAGCAAGATCACATTGCCAGTCCATCTTTTGTGGATGGAAATGGTTCGTTGCACTGGCCTCTCTAGGCAGGGAACCATATCTAACCCAAACCGTAAGAATTCTATAGACTGGTCTTTAGTTTGTTTGTTTGGGGTTTTGTTTTTGCTGGCAAGCATCTAGCAGGAGTTTTCCTTGGAAAGGAAGCCATGAAAAGATGGCTCCCCAAGAACCACAAGGAATCCCCTACACCTGGTTTATGGTTGATCCTCTCTCTTAAAATCAAACCCCATGATTTCCTTCTCATTAAATAAAGGCAAGGCGGTGGGGCATGGCCAGTGTCTGCGCCTGGGTGCTGACTCTGCTTTTCTTACTTTCCTCCTGCCTCTGGCAGCAGCTGTGTGGCAGAAACAGACCAACCAAAGCGTTTGCATCCCAATTCTCCTTCTACCCACATGACTGTTGGCAAGTTTCTGAGCTGTTGTGAGCCTGCTTTCCTCAACTGATAAAAGAGGCATGGATAAGACCTCAAAGGACTTAGGGGTGAATTCAGTGAGATAAGTAATAAGAAAGGGACTGAAAGGATGGTTCTTCCTTTTTGTTTGTCCTTTTTCCACGGAAAGGGGAAAGATTCAGGGATGGGAGGGAAGTGTGGTTGTTCACTTGGTACTTGGAAAATCTCTTCATTAGTGAAATTTTAGGGTGTCCTCAGTCCAGCCCACAGCGATAGTGACACTTCAGTTGTCTACCTGCCGCTGCCTGTCTCGATCTGAATGCACTGCACACAGTCCAGGGCGGGCCTTCCATATACCCTTTTTGATGACAATGACAATGAGCCATTTCCTGCATAGAGGAACACAGAAATGGTTCTCCCTAAAGTGATCTAATTTCACAGGAACATTCTTGGTACATATTTTAAATGCAAATGAAAAGCAACCTTTAAAATAGTCATTTTAGAGTTCCGTAGATGGGACTTTAAAGGTCTGCCACATCTTTGAAATTACATGAATGATTCTGTGTACTGCGTACAGAATAAAGTTTCCAAAGAGAGCCTCTATAGCTGTACTTCCAATAAAAATACAACGTGCACCATAGATGTAATTTAAAATTTTCTAGTAGCTACACTAAAAAAGTAATTAAATTCTAATAACCCATTTTATTTAACCCAATAGATCCAAAATATTATCATTTGCACATATATTATTTGAACATATCATTGACAAATATTATCATTGAATATTACCATTTAATCAATATAAAAATTGTTAGTGAGATATTTTGCATTCTTTTTTCTTACTGAGTTCACTTTCTAATGTGCATCTTGATTCAGATTCACGCTATTTCAGGTAGTAAATGGCCACATGTGGCTAGTGGATCTCCTATTGAACACTGCATGTCTATAGCTTTTTTCATATTTCCGGCTCCCATTGATAACCAGTAGTGGCACAACATAACAGTGAACAGTAAGAGATTATCTTTGGAAACTCCAAAGCCAAGTTCTTGGTATTCCCAAAACCAACTCAAAAGTCCCCTTATGAGCTCAAAGGTGCTTTCAGATAAATGATTTCACCAGCTCTTCATCACACCCCATTATGGAGACAAGGCAGATGTCTTTTCCTCATATTATAGCTGAGAAAACTAAGGCTTAAACATATGAGGTAATTATCCCAAAGTTAAACAGCTAGAGGTTGGGAGGTTAGGAATTTGAGCTGGGTCTTGGGACGCTGAATCCCTGGTCATGCTGAGAAAGAGCCAGCTGCCGCCCTCTGTCACCACACTCCCCGCTGTGGAAGCAACTCTTGTTTGCATTGCCCACCAAACTATAAGGTCCAAGAGGCCAGGACCTGCTAGACCTCCTGTCTCAGCACCTGACACAGGGCCTGGCACAGAGCAGGCACACGGTTCCTACCTGATGAATTAAAATTCAACTGAATCAAAAGGGTGATCCACACCAGACACCCTTCTCGTCAACGCTCAAATCACTCCATCTTTGGGATATTTGGCGAAGCCAAAACCAGAAAAACTACCTATATGCCATAATCCTGAGTTGCTTTGTTCACCTTTTGACGCCCCCTCCTTTTCCAGCACACAAACTATATTTTGGGGTGCTTTCCTGGGCAAGTAGCTGTTGTAAGGCTCACTTCGCAGTTTGTAATGGAAATTTACATCTTCATTGGAAAATGGATCTTGAAAGTAGATTCAGTCTGACTTGCGAATTGGATGCCAACCTGCATCCACCCAAAACCACCTGAAGGAACCCAGGGACCACCCGTGAGGCTAGTGACGCTATAGCGTAAGGAAAACGCCTCACTGGCCCTCCACCTCATTCTGTTGGGTTGAATCATAGACCTGCAAGAGTGGCAAAATCCCTGGCAAGCAATGTCAGAGGATGTCTGGGAACCGTGGTGGAGACACAGCCCTGTTCCCAGCCGCCCCTGCACAATCTCCAATGGGCCCCTGGCTTGCTGCTAACCCCATCAGCACTAGCATTCTCCACTGAAGGTCTCTTGCCTTCCTGTGTGGCGGCCTGGCCTCCCACGTCTGGGTTACTGTGCCAGGGTTTCATGGAGGTGTAGGCCAGGTGCTGAGAGCTGCTATCTGAGAGCTGCACATGGTAGGATGTTGGAGCAAGGCCGAGATCCAGGACCAACACTCTCGGCCCCATGCCTTCATCAGGTGCTTCTTGCCAGCTTGCCACTGGGCACTGATGAGGCATTTAGAGCAGGGGATACAAGCAAAAGCTTATTCTGAACTTTTATGAGCTCCTCAAATCTGATTGGCAGCCACGGCATAGCTCAGGAGCCCACATGTGCCCCTACAAATGCAAACTGGGGGCCCGCTGAGTCCTGTGTTATCTCTGTCATATGCATCTTGTTCTTGTAATGCTTCCCCATGAATTAGTTTTCCTGGAAAACACCCAAAGTCATATGCATATTTCGCTTGAAATAATAATTTTTAAAGCTTTGTTAAGTGAACACACTGAGCTAAGTGAAAGATTTAAGAATTATTCAGTTAATCATTAAGTGTCTCCTGCTCCTGCACGTCAAAGTTCTCAGCACTAGAGATGCGAAGGTGATTAAACCAGAGTCTCTTGTAGAGTTTACATCTAGTGGAGGCGGGGGTGGGGGGGAAAGGAGGGTGAAGGGACAGAAAAGTAAATAAGAAAACAAATCAATAAATAACATCACTCTGATAGTCCTAAATGCTATTAAAACGGGTGATCAGGGCACAGAATCATGATAGGGTAAGGAAGACCACTCAGAAGGGTGGTCTGAGAAGGACTTTCAGAAGAGGTGACATTCAGGTTGTGTAATGAGTGTCTAGAAGCCGCCAGACACATGAAAGTCTGGGGAAGAGTGTGTTGAACAGAAGGAATGGCTGAGGTAGGAATGAGCTTGAAGCACTGGGAGAGGCCCATGGGGCTGGAGCGTGGTGAGCAAGGAGGAGAGTAGTGAAGAATGACACTTGGGGGGTCATGAGGGACCCAGAAGGAAAGCAAGAGCTGTGGTGGCTGCCCTGAAGGACCTGTCGGTCCAGAGAAGGAGCAGGCCCAGAACATCTAGAACTTAGGTCAGCGTGAGTTAACTTTTACAACAGAGTTTAAACTAAAGGATGAGACAGCAGCAAGTGAGAAGTCATTCCATCTTAGGAGATGGGAGGATTCAAACGGGTTGCAGCGATGGCCAGGCCTGAGGCTTCAGGTAGAACTCGTCTTGAGTTCTGTCCCCAGTTAACTTGAATTTCTCAGCCACTTCATGAGATGACTCTGATACAAATAACCAATCTCAATCTCCCCATCCCCACGGAGGGCACAATCAATGTCTTCTAGAGCCTCGTACGCTGTCCCTGGGGTATGCAGCCAACCTTTCCAGGGAACAGCACATGGGCTTCCCGGTGGGTAAGATGAGCAGGACGACATCTGATTTATTTGACACAGGACAATCAGAAGATACCACAGAGGGGAAAGCCTTCTTTCCTCATTAGATACTAAGAGACACAGCCTGGGTAAAGCCCACCTTGGCAAAACTGCAAAGCCCTCCCAGTTTGCAGAGCAGTTCAGAACTGCACAGGACCTCACTCAGCATCCGGTCGAGGCTCTTCAGCCTCATCGCGGAAGGGAAATGCCTCATTGGCCCTCTACCTTGCTCTGTTGGGGTGCACCACACAGACCTGCAAGAGTGGCAAAATCCCTGGCAAGCAATGGATTCTAGCGGCAGCATGTTAGAAATGCACTTTCCAGCCTCGTGATTTCATGAACCACAGCCTGCATTTTCACAAGATCACCAGGGGATTCCTGTGCATATTTCATTTTGATAAACACTGTTCCAGAGGTTCTTAACCTTCAATGAGCAACAAAATCACCAATGCAGTTTTAAAAAGTACTATACGAATCCCTGGGCTCAGGGATTCAGTTTAAATTTTTGTGAGATGAGCCCAGATAATGTTTATGTGATTGGCTTTTTTTTTTTAAGGTCCCTGCATGGCCAGGATGGCTGGGGTTGACCATCTTTGATGTAATCAAAGTCCTTATTTTATAGATGTGAAGCTCAGGCTCAATAAATTGAGATGCATATCCTGTTAAAATGCTGGCATCTTGTTAAAAAGTAGAAACTGGGGTGGGCTTGTTATTCTGTATTTCTAACAAGATCCCAGGTGAGGCTGACACTGGTTCTTGGACTATGCTATGAATAGAAGGTGTAATGGCTAATTTTCTATGTCCACTTGGCTGAGCCAGGGGGTGTCTAGATAGCTGATAAAACATTATTCTGGATCTGAGGGAGGTTTTGGATGGGATTAACATTTAAATTAGCGGACTTTGAATAAGCAGATTGCTCTCTATAACGTGGGTGGGCCTTATCCAATCAGTTGAAGGCCTGAATAGAACAAAGACCAGCCTCCCCCGAGAGAGAGAATTCTCTCTGGCATCAACCTGGAACATTGTCTCTCCGAGGTCTCCAGGGTCTCCAGCCTACCAGCCTCTCTGAGGATTTTTGACATCTCAGCCTTCATAATCATGTGAGCCAAATCCTTATATCAAATCTTATAAAACATTTCTTATAATAAATATATATACACACGTATAAATATTATATACGATTTATAGAAATCTTATAATAAATAAGATATATAGATGTAGCCTGTAAAAATGAATTACTATAAGGAATAATTATAAGATTTATGTAAGTTAAAAGTATAAATATATATATGTATATCTATATGTATATACATATGTGTATATACATATACATACACACACACCAGGGATACCCAAAAAATGTGTACAAGTGGACACTTCGGTCAACGTTGCCCAAGCAGTAGTTCGCTGTAATCAGAAGTGTCTGATGGTAGCTGATGGGAACCACTTTGAGCACTTCTTTCAATTGCAGAAGTCAAATGTGACTTGTATTCATCTTTTGTTGCCGGTATATATTGAGAACTACAATTTTAATAGTTTCTTCCTTTCTTAAAATGTATATACATTTGTTTGGCACCATATATATAAACATGTATATCCTATTTGTCCTGTTTCTCTAGGTTGATTGATAGAGCAGGGTTGCAGAGTGCTTTGTTGAGGTTCCAATTCCTGCCACAATGGTGAATTCACACGAACCATTACCTGTCTCCCCAAAAGGAACCCAATTAAGACAGGAAACCCAAAATTCAGGAACCAAAGGAAAACCTATGAGAACAGTGGAAGAACAATTATGTGTGTTGGGTGGGGGAGAGAGGTTGCACCAGGAGCAAGGGCAGCAGCTGGTGCCACTGAAGGAGGACAAAGCAGGAAATTCAGCCTGAGTTCTGCTCTTCTTTCCTACAACTGCCTTGGGACAATCCAGAGCTGCCATCTCCCTTTGGAAATTGGCAGTAATGGCCCAGACTTGTGCAGGAGCAAAATCAGGGCCGTCAAGAAGCTCTGTTCCAGTGAAACATTTCTGAACACAAGTAAAGGCCCAGTAGCTTCTGCATTCCCTGCTCTCCCAGCCCTGGGGCTGGTTGATGATAATCTGTGAGCGCTTCTTCCCAGGGCTGCTTCCCCGTGAGAATCTGGAGGGGAAGGCTTTGGCCTCAAGAGTTGTTTGGTGGGTGATACCAAAAGGGGTTGTCCTATGTGGGGCTCTCCCCTGGGCCTGCCCCTTTTCTCACCTTGCTCAACACAGGAATATAAAACAAAAATAGGGAGAAATACAAGGTGTGAAAATTATATAATGGGAATAAATAATACAATAAGTGGGCTACATGGTTGAATAGATACAGTGAAAAATGAATTGATGAGTTGGAAAATCAGATTGAGGAATTCTCCAGAAAGAAAGTAGGGAAAGATTCAGAATTAGAAACTATAAAATTAAGAAATTTGAGGTACCAGCATCCAGACAACAGGAGTCACAGAATGGAAAAAATAAAAATAAAAATGGAGAGAAGGAAATATTAGAAGAGTTCATGGAGATAAATTTCCCAGAATTAAAAAAGACAAATAATTTCAAATTAAAAGGGTGCATGGAATTGCAAAAAGAAAAGGAAAATCCGACACTTAAACATGTTAGAATGAAATTTAAGAATACCAAACTTAAAGAGAAAATTTTGAAAGCTCTCCAAAAGAGTACATCACCAGCAAAGGAAAAAAATCAAATGACTATCACATTTTTAAACCACAGCAATGAATGAAAAAAGATAATGGAGTATTGGATTTAAAGCATTGAAAGAATTACTTTGAACCTTGAATTCCATTTCTGGCAAGATTGTCTTTCAAATATGAGGATGTAATAAAAGTATTCTAAAGCATGTAAGGCTTGAGGAAGTTAGCCATGCTAAGACTCACATTAAAAACACTTTTTGAAGAAGTAATACTAAAATAAGAAAAACAAATCCAGAAGAAGCTGCAAGAAATATATGCAGGGAGAATCACATATCTTAGAAATTTTTTGTTATGGATATTAACATGGGAAGATATGTTCAAAGAATATGTAGCCATGCTAAAGCTATCTTGGAAGAGAAAATATAGATATAAAATTTTCTAAATAACTGTGGGGACAGAGCCAGGAGTGCAGTTTCCAGGCTCTTGGCCTCACATGGAAAGGTGCTGGCTCAGGTAGTAAATGGCCATCAACTGTGATTGGATGGCCATCGGCTGTGGCTAGTTGGCCGTCAGCTGTAACCAGTGAGCCATTGGCCACTAATATAACTGCTGTGGCTATGCTAGCAGAAAAAACGGGGGCTAGCAAGAAGATGGTGGCTGAGCTAGCAAGAGCGGATTGCAGTTAGCAAGTGAGGTTGGTTGGCAGAGACAAGTGGATGGCGGGTTGCGGATCATGTGGCTCCTGCCTCTTGTTTCTCCAACCCAGCCGCCAGCGAGACTATAGTGGTATGACTCCCCTACCTATGGCTCCGTGGGTGTTCCTTTTTGGCCTAGCCACATCCTGTGTTCTTATGTGGGGAGCGGGACTAGAGACCCTGCAGGCCACCCCACGTAACAATAACAGAAACAGAAAATTTTAAGCTTTTAATTAAAATTGAAATTAAGAAGTTAGAAACATGTTTAAATACATCACACAAATATAAAGACCTAAATTTGCCAATTAAAAGGCAGAAATTGTCAGATTGGATTTAAAAAAAATAAAATCCATGTAACATATTATTTGTACAATATATTTAAAGCATTAAAAACATGGAAAGGTTAAAAGTAAAAGAATGAAAAACGATATTAGACATATGTCACATGAATTGTACTTTAGAGGAAATATACTTTAAGAGAAAACGTGTAATTAGGGCTAGAGAGGATCATTCAATAATGACTAAAGGGTTTGTTCTCCAAGACATAATTCTAAATATGAGGGCATCTAATTAACTAGCCTCAAAATACATAAAACAAAAATCAATAGAAATACATGGGGAAATTAGCAAATCCATTCTCATAGAGGGAGATTTCAATTATTGATAGGTTTCAAGTATTGAACGGTCAGGCAGACAAAAAGCAACACAATTAACAGGTTTGACCTAATGGCCAATATAGAATTCTGCACCCAAGAGTTAGAAAGTGCACAGCCTTCTCCCACATTCATGACACTTTTTTTAATCTGGTAAGTAATGGAGGTTTTAGTTGGGTTTCTAGATACCCAGATAAAGACTACATTTCCCAGCTTCACTTGCTTCTAGGTGTGCCCATGTGACTAACAGCTAGCCAGTGGGATGTGAATGGAAGCCATGTAAGCAACTTCCGGATCATGCCCTTAGAGAGCATCCCAGCCTCAATCAGGAAATGGCTGGGAGCCGTCTTAGATCATGCAAAAGGGGGCAAGGCCCTGGAGACGGCAAAGCAATAAGACAGAAGGAGCCTGGGTCCCTGACACTAGGGTTGTTAGATTGCTTATTCTCAGATTATTTCATGAGAAATAAAGTAAATTCTGTCTCATTTAAATCTCTTCTTGAAGTGAGATGAGTCCCTTTTAGTTTTGTCACCCTCATGACCCCTAGCAGAGCATATATGAAACTGAAGAAAACTAAAGCAGTGTACACCGTCCGGAAAGAGAAGACACTGATAAGGATGATGGATGGGAAACAGCTTTTGACTTGCAGCAAAAGCCTTAAGTTGCTGATGGAGATTTTGAAGGGAGACCTGAATATGATCAGAATCACCTGCCAGGCAGTTCTGGGACCCTGACCACATAGGCAGCATCTGGTGCAAGGAGCCCTGCCCACCCTCATCTCCACAGAGGGCAGAGAACTAAAGAGGAACTAGGAGAGGAAACACACATTCCACTCATGTGAAGGAAGTGACAGCAACTGGAGCAGGAGGGCAGCCATTACCTTAGAGGGGGCAGGCTCGTTGTGCCAAACCCATATTTGTTTTAAAATTGGATTGGAGGCAAAAGTGCTACTTTGTAAAAATATCTGGTTTCTGAAGGCAACAGAAAAACTGAGAGGCAGGTGGCAAGCGTAGGCCACAGTGAAAAAAATCATATCCCTTTGTCACAAATCGCTGAAGACTGGCAGACACAAACTGAGAAGAACGGAAGATGGTGAATGACTCAGAGGCGAAAAACTTTCTGTGGTGACCTCTACAGACTCAGGGAGCCACCATCGTACTGTGAAGTCGAAACTTCAGTGTCCCTCTGGAGAGCCCCAGAACTCTATAAGGTCATGAGGAGTAAGTGCCAGGAGTTCTAGAAGCACAGTCAACATACGCAGTGGAAAAGTACCAGTCGTAGATGGTCGCACCCAGGTTTCTTTCCAGGTATTTCCTCAACAGGCAAGTATGCCCCACCCACCACAGTGAAGGGGAGAGGCTGGGGATAGGCACATGTTGGAGGCCCAAGGGTGTGGGCCTGTGTGACAAAGTTCCAGCAGCTGAAGACGTCTTTGGCACCCTCTCTTCTCACTCCTGGTAGCCACTCCCACCACCAAGAACTTCTCCACCTTTGCCCCCTTCTTCCGTCACCCAAGGCACCCAATGCTGCCATGCTCCAAACCACTTCCAGAACATTCTTTCCGAGCCTTCCCCTGAGTCCCATCTCCCCACACTATAAAGGCACATGGATCCTCCTGCATGTCTGGGAAGGCAGCCTATTCAAAACAGTTCACTCAGAGCCATGAAAAGTCCACAGCAGCTCCACTTTCCCAGGGCTAGCCACAATTTTAAATGGAGCCCCCAAAGCACAAAGGAATCTCCAAGGCAGTGCAGTGCCTGAGCCCCGGGAAGGCATCCAAATGCACCATGGAACTTTACGAAGTACAGATTTGATATTTCCACTCCACACTGGGATAAACAGAATACCCAGGAAAGGGGGTGGGTGAGGCTGGGAATGGGCAGTTTTCAACCTTTTGTTTAAAAGATTCTGATGCCTGCCAAGGCTGAGAACCAGGGCTCAGAGGCAACGTCCAAGAGATACTTTGGAGCTCCAAGTTCGCTAAACCACAAGGTGTGAAAAACTAAAACGAGAGTGAAAATATACCAAGAAATACATGTTGTTCGTTCCCTCCTCACCCATCTCCCAGGTGGCCCTGCCCCTCCCACAGCTCACTGGGGTATGCAGTCCAGCTGTTGGATTTGGAAAAAGAAAAGGGGAGAAGTGAAAGGGGAAAGGAGAAGCATGGCTGACGCCTGTCAAAGCCATCTCCGCATGCACCTCTCGGCATCTTCTCCCTCCCCAGAGACAGGCAATAAATGGCTATAAATAAGTAGCAGCTATTAATAATTTCCTTAGTGATTAGGGTAATATTTAATCTCTCCTTGTCACCAGAATGGGCTGTGGATAAAGGATTTCTGATTTATTATAGTCATCACTGCCTAGTGTTTTTCCCTCCCCCCCCCAAAAAAAAAGGTATTTTCATTTCACTTTTGTTAGTGAAGTGCAGACTCTCGAATTTCTTGGCAAACCTAATCTCAATCAATATTTGTATTTACTATTGGTCCCCAGCTTCTAAGTCTTCTAAAACCCAGCAGATTATGGTCCTTCCTATTAAGGGCCTTAATTAGGTCACTAATAGGCATTCCCTGTTTGAGGACATGACCCTGAACAAGCACAAAGAAGTTATCATCCTCAAAGGGACTTTTCGTTGAGTTACTCCCTGAACTTGGCTGTGGCCCCTATCGTGTCTCAAATTAAATTAAAACCAGATTTCCCATAAGGCTCTCCACCATCAGCCCTCCTCTACCTGAGAGCCTCTTCTTGTAGCCCCTCCCTGCAAAAGATCTCCCCTTTCCCTCTTCCTGGAATCTTCTTCTCCTCCCTGTGCTATCTCATGAGCTCTCGTTCATCCTTTAAGATGGAGACCTACACCCTTTCCTGCTTTCTCTCTAGGAAGCCTCCCACCCTCTCTAACAGGGTTTGCTTCATCTTCCTCTGAGCCTTCCTCTACCAGAGCTCAGACTAATTGTCCTGAAAAATCTGTGCCTCCACACTCCAGACTTCGAACTCCTCAAGTGCCAGAGATGGGGGCCGGCTGTCTCTGTATCTCCAATGTGCTGCACAAATCCTGCCCATGGTAGGTGGTCAATAAATGGGTGAATTGAATGAGTGAATAAATAAAACAAGGCCACTTATACAACACTCTCCCTCTCCTCCATCTTTCTCCACTTTCCTTCTTTTGGCCTAGAAGGAAAAGGGGAGACGTGAAAGGATGAAGGAGAAGCCTGGCTGATGCCTGTCAAAGCCATCTCCATATGCACCTCTCTGCGTCTTCTCCCTCTGAAACCACATACCTACTGTGAGGGCAAGGAAGGCGTCCATTCTGTTCCCTGTTTCATCCCCAACACCTAGAACCATGCCTGGATGCTCAATAGATATCTATTGACTCTGAACCAATCCTTCAAACTTTCTGCTCAAAATTCACCTCCTCTACCCAACTCTCTCCATTCCCCACAGGACTGTCCCCCTCAGCTCCCCTCCTCCTGCTTTCACATACCACTGGCGTGACTAACTCAAACATGACAGAAGAAGCAAGAGGCCTGGGGAAATCAATCACTTCAGAAGCTTCCTGTCCAAAAATGGATATGACCTGATCATCCATCAAATTACCACTGAAGCAAGACCAAGGTGGGTGCCAGAATGAAAAGCCACCTTCTGTAAGTCTCTATTTGTCACACCATGCTGCCTCGATCAGGAATTTTCATGCACGTATACTGGTTTGGAGCTGCTTCCCAGTGTGGTGCAATCCAGAAACTGACTGGGGACTTATTTTGGTCCTACGTACAAAAAACAGAACAAGACTGGAGTCTGCCTTGGAAACTTTATGCATAACTATTAGTTATTATTATTAATCAGGTTAACTATTCAAGTAGGTGGAAGAACAAGGTATGCTGCTCTGTGGTTGACAGAGAATTGCTGTTTCCATCACTCATCCGTCCCTAAGTTTCCAAGAATTAGAACACACTGAAATACATGTCACGGTAAAAATCTATTGAACGGGATCCAATCTTTTTTTGTGGTTTCGGGATCTACGTGGCCCCAGGATCGCTATGAGCAGCAATATCTTTTTATGAAAGGTGTAGACGTACTGCGGTTAGGAACCTGTTTGAAAGAGCACTGCTTGCGTTGGCTGGGCACACATTGCCCCTGCACACACTGGGTTGATCTGTGCCTCAGTGCCCACCCTGTCATGATTTCATGGTAATACACTCCAGTGACCCCTCTGAACTGTCCTGTTTGTTCGTAAAACCAGCCACTGAACTACCTGTCCAGCGCTCCCAACCCCAAACTCCACCTCGCCAATTCCCGTGGGAACACAATTGTTTTACTTTAATCTTCGTCTTTTAATTCCCGTCTCCCTCTATTTGTTTTTCTGAAGGTTGCAGTTCTAAAGGACTTTGCGCGCACCCAACAAGCCATAGCTTTCAGCAAAAAAGTGCTAGAGGGCCATTGTGCCACCAGGTAAAACAGCAATAAAAGGCTTGTGCTTGGAGTTTAGGCTGATCCTTTGAAAAGCACCTGAATTTTGAGCAGTGTACTAGGACCCAGGTGAAAAAGCTGCTCTGACCATCTGTATCCAGAGAGACAGGTGGGAAAAAAATCGGAAGCTCAAACTAATCAGACTTTGTCATTAGGCCTGTAGTCCATGATAGATGTGTCACAACATGGCTGGCACGATGTCTCTAATAATAACATCAGTAACAATAACGGTAACGGCTACCATTCCATGAGGTAGGCTTTATTATCCCCCTTCGCAGATGAAAAAACTGAGGCTCAACAGGTGTACAGGTTGTACATGGCCAGGAAGGAGAAAGCTACTAAGCAAGCCTGCTGACACTCAGCCCCATCTGTGTGATGCCCGAGTTAACTCTCTTAGTTACTCCGTTCCGCTGAGGTCATTCCCAGCCGTTCTGCACATGCTCGTGCGCATACACACACCCCAGTGTTTTTGGATATTTGTGGTTATTTTGGCTGCCCAGCATCCCTGCATTGGGGACGTGCTCCATCTCATGGAGAGACTTTATGGGAGGCAAAGTGCAGAAGCAGGAAATGCTAACTGCTCCCTTTCCCTGCCAGCCTTGCTGTTGGGACTCCAGTGTGTGGCCGGGGCTCGGCCCATGCAGAGTCTAACTCAGGAGCAGTGATGGTGAGAAGCAGGGCCCACGAGAAGCCATTCCAGTGGCAGCCACGGAGGCTTCCACACCGCAGGGCAGAGCCAGCGGGGCCCGTGTCCCAGTTGGGTAGCGGGTGGCTGCGTGGGGCCCTGGCTACAGTCAGTCTTGGCTTCTTTCCATCCCGTCTTCAGCGTCCCATTTAGCTTTGTGAGCCTTGATGGCAACAAAAAATGGACAGATACACCAACCAAGGGCAACATCTCAGCACCAGGAGTGTTAGTGCCCAAGTATGTCACACCGGTGCCTGGGGTGGAAGGGAGCTGACCAACCCATGAGCCTCTGCAGCCACCTCCTTAACTCCACATGTGGTCAAAAGTGAGAACAGTGCTAGACAACCTTTCTAAGTAGAACAACCCATTGTAATGTCCACACAGCCGGACAATCAGCTCTAATGTGTCTTTTGGAGCAAAAATTAATATAAGACCTGGTCTTATTTTACTATAAGGCCGGGTATAATATATTATATTATATTATATTATATTATATTATATTATATTATATTATATTATATTATATTATATTATATTATATTATATTATATTATATTATATTATATTATATAATACCGGGATTTATATTAGTTTTTGCTCCAAAAGATGTGTTAGAGCTGATTGTCTGGCTAGGTCTTATTTTCGGGAAACACGGTATTAGTTTGCTAGGGCTGCCATAACAAAATGCCACCGACTGGGGGCGCTAAGACAATACATATTTATTTTCTCAAAATTCTGGAGGCTGGAAGACCAAGATCAAGGTAACAGCAGGGTTTATTTCTCCTTAGGCCTCTCTCTTTGGCCTGTGGGCAGTTGTCTTCTGGCTGTGTCCTTACATGATCTTCCCTTTGTGAATGTCTGTGTCTTAATCTCCTCTTCCTGTAGGGACACCAGTCACATTAGGGCCCACCCTGATGGCATCATTTCAACTTAATCCCCTCTTTAAAGATTCTATCTCCAGTCACACTCTGAGGGTTTATGGCTGTAACATACGGATTTGGAGGGGCAGGGACACAATTCAGCCCATAACAATGTCAAATCATTTTGTTTGTCCGCATTATACTTTAGTGTATGTTAAATGTTAATACATGTTAAGTGAGGACATAGTAAATGAGGATATATTAATAAAAATATTGAAATTGGTATTTCATTCATCACAACACTCACATGTATTTGGAACTTGAACTTGAGAAAGTGGGAGGCCCATCATCCTGTAGACAACAGTTGGGGTACAGCCTCTACCAATGCTCCGGGCTCCCCAGGTCTGGGACGCAGCAGCTGGGACCTGGTGGCTGGATAATTCTTTAAAGTCTGAGCTGGCTGCTGCCACAGGGATGCATCTGAGAGGGAAAAGCACTTCCTCCCAGCCTGCCAGCCTGCCTGGCTATCCTGTGTGAACCTGGCTCCTCACCAATTTATTTTTTTTTAAACATGAACATTTAATTATCTTTAAACAGATTACTTGGTGTTTGTGGGATTGACTCCATGCTTACAGCCTGAGGCCATCCCATTCTGGGGTGGAGGGAGGAATCCTGAGGTCACCCTAAGGTCAGCAGCTGCTTGGAGCCAGATTCAATCTTCCCTCCCCTGTAGAGGCCACACAGCAGATGTACCCACCAGTCAGCAGGCCTGGCCCCTCAGCCACCTGAGGTGTTTTCCTACCACCTGAGCCTATGTTTAAATGGAAAAAAATGATTACCAAAAGGGTATTACTTTAAACTTTGGTGAAACAATGGATGTGTTCGGAACAAGAAAATTCTGGTAAATTCCCTGATGACAAGTTCTTAGCTGAATAAATTAGCCATTCCCACGAGCCTCCTTTCTTCTTAGTTTTAAGTGCAATGCACAAATCCTCTCATCCAAGCTTGGACGGTGGACACCATCTTTTTCCCCAGAAAAAAATCACTCAGGAGAGAAATGCAGACCCCACCCTCCTGGGAACTCTGATACCCTTCACAACACCAAACCCTACCAACCTCTTACCCCTATCTTTTTGCAAATCAGTAGCATCCACAAACTGTTCTTCTGTAAGGACATCAAATGTGTCATCGCTCAAGAAGCGTCTTCTGCCCAGAGGCCACATTAGGCTGAGAAATGATACCGGAACTTGAATTCAGAAGAGCTGCATTTAGTGTCACTCAAGGCTGGCTGACTGTGGGACCTTGGCCACGTCACTGAGTGCTGGTGCCAGGCTCTACAACGGCTATCACAGGATTTGCCCAGTCCTATAAGAACGCTCTTATAAGAAGCAGACAAGATAATGCATGGGAAAGCAACCAGGAACACCGTAGAGTTCTTCAAATGTTTGCAGCCTCTCTGTTCCCCCCAGTTTCCTGCCTCCCAAGGTCCTGAGTGTCCTACAAGGCCCATCTTAGTCTGGGGGGTTGGGGGAAGCAGCGAGAGGGCTGGGGGCCTCAACTGGGGGTCTGGGCTGCCTGCAGAGATCAGCCTGGCTCAGCTCTGCTGTGGGAAAGGTCCACGAGGCCACAGCTTGCAAGTCAGTCTCCTCCCAGGGTTGGAGGGGTGCAAGCAGGAACCTGCCCGGATGTGCTATGATCCAGAGGGGTTTGAGCCATGAGCCATGAGGGGAGGAGAGGGTGTCCTAACAGAGCCCAAAATGGAATTCAGAGTCCAGTTTGGTGTCATTGTCTGGGTTTATTTGCATTAATTGATACATGTCAAGGCTGTGGGGAGAATTCTGTTGAAATGAGAGTTTTGAGGAAGATTGGTTCTGTTGGTCTCAAGGACTGGATCTCCCTCATTGGAGAGGGAAAGAGAGAGATGCAAGAATTTCTATTTTTGAATAGACAGGGTGAGGCTGAGGCGATGGATGCGACGTGAGTGACAATGGGTGTCTTAATCCGTTTGTGCTGCTACAACAAAATACCACAGATTGGGTGGCTTATAAATAACAGAAATGTATTTCTCACAGTTCTGGAGGCTGGAAGTTCAAGATCAGGGTGCCAGCGTGTCTGGTGAGGTCCTCTTCCCCGTTGCAGACTTCTCACTGTGCCCTCACATGGTGAAGGGGTGAGGGAGCTCTATGGAGTCTTTCTGACAAGGGCACTAGTCCCATTCTGGAGGGCTCCATCCTCATGACATAATCACCTCCCCAAGGCCCCACCTCCAAATACCACCACCTTGGGCATTGGGATTCCAACATGTGAATTTTGGGGGACACAAACATTCAGACCATAGCAATGGGTGACACAGATCCAGTCACGGATAAAACCATGTCACCTTGTCCTACGCCAGGACTGTGCAGCCTGGCTGCACTCTGGGCTCAGGCTTCCTTTGCACATAACGCATAATTCCGAAGCTCCCTTCTCCCTCAGATTTTAGTGAAGGCCTTCCTCGGATGTCACCTCCTTTATGAAGCCTTTCTGGATCCCCCCAAAGGTGAATCTCCATGAACACTCCCACTCCCAAATACCTGGCTCTCCCTCCTGAGGGGCCAAGCGCAGAGCCTAAGGATATAAGTTCTGATTCCAACTCATAACATGATTTTTGCACAAGTTACTTCTTTTTGGACATGGGGATAAGGGTTCTTGCCAGACCTACCTCTCAAGGTTGGCAATGAAGCTAGAATGGACAATAAGCATGGAAAGGCTCTGCCTGCTATGACGACGCGGGTGAATGCCAAGTTTTACTAAGATCAGATATATGTTTCTTGGGACACATGGGTCTTTGTGTACCTTTGTATTCCTCGGAATACTGAGCACTCAACCTGCTCGAAATCTTGGTCATCTTGTTTGACCCCCCAAGGCATGTAGTCAACAAGCCCTAAGTCTTGACTCTAGAGTGCAAAGCCCCAGAAGGCAGGGAACCCCAGCAGGTTCCACTTGCATACCTGGTATTATGGGCTGAATGCTGTCACCCAAATTCATGTGTTGAAGTCCTGACCCCCAGGACCTCAGAATGTGACCTTATTTGGAAATAGGGTCTTTGCAGATGTAATTCGTTAAGATGAGGTCGTAATGAAACAGGGTGGACCCCTACTCCAATATGACTGGAAATTTGGACACAGACGTGCACACAGGGAGAATGTCATGTGACAATGAAGGCAGAGATTGGGGTGATATATCTACAAGCCAAGGCACACCAAAGATTGCCAGCAAACCACCAGAAGCTAAGAGAAAGCATGGAATAAATTATCTCTGCCTTGCACGCCTCAGAAGAACCAACCCTGCCAACAATTTGATCTCAGATAGCTAGCCTCTAGAACTGGGAGACAATTAATTTCCGTTGTTCAGTCCCTCAGTTTGTGGTACTTTGTTATACAGCCCTAGCAAACTAATACACCTGGTAAATCCTGCCCCAGGATTCACCATACTCACCAGACAAATAACTGGTAACTGAGTGAGGGGAACCCTGGTAAATACTTATCCAGGCCGTACCTCTAGGAGTATGAGCTCTCTCGAAGAACGCCCTACACTCCACCACAGCGTATATGGTATGTGTGTGAGTGCGAGTGTGTGAGAGTGTGTGTGTGTGTGAGCAAGATCAGGTGCAGGGATGGGGGCCTTGAAGCCAGGCCAACCTCAGAGACAAAAGGCTTCTCAGCCGCTTCTCCCCACAACTCCCCTTCCACACAGGACACCATCAAGCGTCAAGCCAAATTACTTTTATTTACCTTCCCATCAGCCCAGAGCAGAGAACTGAGGAGAAGGAAAGAAATGTTCATCCTTCCGAAGTTCCTCTCATTTCCTTTTCTTCTCCTCCTGCCCCTAAAATCCAGTGCCAAATGTTAAACTTGAGAATTGAGGTGAGCTGACATTTTCTTAGCAAGCAGTCCAGTTCTGGGCCATGCAGCAAAAAATAGACATCTGTCTTTTTTCGTTGGCTTAAAAATAAAGTTGGCAAGACAAGACCACACACACAAAAAAAGTAAAACCAGAAGACTATACTGACCCTTCCAGTATTTATACCTTCTCCTCCCCAGATTAATATCTCCACGTATAAAATACTGTGTGGAATCCCTGCCAGGCCTACAGCAGAGCTTGGGAGATGGGAACAGCATTTACATGAAAACAATGTACGAGCATGTTGGGGAATCTGAGTGGCACCTGCAATGTGCCCTCTGGCTTTGGAATCTGAGCCCAGCGCAGGCCCCACAGGTGAGGAAAAGATGAAAACCCAAGCCTGGCGGTCGATCCCTGAACAGACAGCCAGAATGCTTGGGCAAGGGCCCGCGAAAATTATGCAGCCTCATGTGCCAGGCTGGGGCCACTCATGCGCCTGCATATTTTGGGCCTTTCCTCAGTCGATGGGGACTGTTTGCATGGAATGACCTGGTGTCGCTGGGCCAGGGACAACTTTGTTTTTGAAAACATTGTTTCCTGTAATAGCTTCTGAAGAACTAAACACCAAAAATGGAATGCATCCAGGCGCCAGAAACTCTCCTGTCACATTCCCCAGTCCAAGATGATTCTCGTCAGACATTACTGCCTCCTCAACCTCTTACTGAGGTAGGCGCCCAGATCCAAAGGTGCTTTGGGCCAAGCCTCCATGTCCAGAATGGATGACATTCTTCAAAGGACATCCTACCATGAAGGGCAGTCAGTGGTTTGGTCATCCAAGCAACTATGAGATAAAAAATGCTGCCATGTGAACGAGGGCACCTAGGTATTATACATGTTCCCCTTGATTTCCTCACAGTGACCCAGAGGTGGTGTTCTCCTGGGACTTCTATACTCGTGTAAGAGGAGAGGAAACAGAGATAAGGGCCCAAGGTCACACCACCAGACTGAGGGATCTTTGACCCCACATTTTTCCCTCCCCTCTAGACCACTGAAAGTAAACAACGCATTGATTTAAACTCAATCGAGTGTGTTACATATAAATGAGCTATCATGGGTTTCGTGTGAGATATTATGAGCTATGGTCATGTTTCTGAATATAAACTGGGATGCCTCTTCCTCTCCCCTAACAGACAATGAGCTGTTCCTTGAGGATCAAAGAGCTATAACAGCCAGCCCACTGTGCACTGGGAGAGAAGGGGGTGGAGTAGACAGGGAGGTAGAAGAGAGGTGTCTATGACCCGAGCAAACCCAAAGGAACCAGCAGGCCCATTACAGCTGAGTAGGGAGTTGCCAGATGACGTGGGTTAGGAAAGAAAGACACCCCCCTTCCCCTGATTGACTCCTTAGCCAGAAGAGCCAGCCAAGAGGCAGCAAGGAAGAAGGACTTCATTCAGATCAAGTCCAGGAACCGCAGGGACTGACCCCAAGCTGTCCATAGCTGTCCTCTGCCCCCATGACTGCCCCAGAGGCTCTGGTCAACTTCATCCCAGTGTCCTCACTGCCAAGGTCAACACTATCGTTCTGGAAGACCTGCCTGAATGAGTGGCCATGGTGACCCACCAGGAAAAGCCACTGAAGGGGCCACAGCAGGTGACCTGCTGGCTGCTCTCAGAGCCTCCAGCCATAGCAGGAAAGACAGCAGCTGGCTGGCCCACGCCAACCCACTCCTGACCCAGGAGAGGTTATTGCATCTAATAAACCAAGTGTTCAAACTACCTAGGAGAAGTTGGAATTCTTATATATTGCTGGTGGGAATACAAAATGGTGCAGCCACTGTGAAAAACAGTTTGGCGGCGCATCAACAAGTTAAATACAGAATTACCATATGACCCAGCAATTCCACTCCTAGGTATATACCCCAAAGAACTGAAGGTAAGTGTTCAAACAAAAATTTATACAAAGTTATTCATAGTAGTATTATTCACAATAGCCAACAGATGGAAATAACCCCCAATGGTCTACCAACGAACAAATAGATAAACAAAATGTGGCATGTCCATACAATGGAATATTGTTTGGCCTTAAAAAGGAAAGAAATGTTGACACATGCTACAACATAGATGAACCTTGAAAAATTATGCTTAGTGAAAGGAGCCAGACACAAAAGGCCCCATATTGTATGATTCCATTTATATGAAATGTCCAGAATAGGCAAATCCATAGTGACAGAAAGAGATTTATAGTTGCCAGGAGTTGTGGGGGACAAAAATGGTGAGTTACTGCTTGATAGGTACCAGGCTTCTGTTTGAGGTGAAAAATTCTGGGACTAGAATGTACTTAATACCACTGAATTGTACTCTCTGAAATGGTTAAAATTATAAAGTAAGTTCATGCTGTGTGCATCTTACCACAACTGGAAAAAAGATAAAGGAAACTGGAAAAAAAAAAAGTTATCCAGTAATTTTCTGAGTTTACAATATTTGATTTCTTGAAAAGAAACTTGATCCACAACAAATTAAATGCACAGTTCCAAGCTTTGAGTCATTCTATGATGTCAGTTTTGCCTCATCTGGAAACAACATCACATTTTCAGGCTCTGTGCTGGAGAGACGGGTGCTACAGTAAAAGGACAATCCTTGTGAACCGCGTCCAAATCGCTGTCCAGGGAAATCCCTTAGCTTGCCGGGTACGCGTCCTCAGATTTCCCCTCATCCTTACATCTACACTGTGAGACAGACGAGGTGGGGCTATGGTTCTTTCCTTCTTACAAAAGAAGAAACTGAGACTCATGGAGATGAAGAACACTGACTTGTCAAAGGCCATCCAGCCTCAGGAGCATCCACCTCTGGACTCCGGTTTCAGCACATGCATACACACACACACACACACACACACACACACACACACACACACCTTGCTGCCTCTTTATAAGGCATCTCAGGCCCCAAGCCTCGGCATCCCTGGTAGAGGACCCAAAAGCGGTGGGGGAGTGGTGAGGAAACAAAGTACAGCTCAGGGTCTTAAAACAAATATCGATTTTTTTTCTTCCCCTCCCCCCCAAGAAATGTCCCTTGGTCAAGTCCTTTCAAAAAAATCTCAAGAACCCAAGCACTCTTAGATTGACATCTATGTGTGCAAGTAAGTGTAGTGGGTAGAATTTTGTTTCCCAAAAAGATATGCTAAAGTCTTCAGTTTATTTGGAAATAGGGTCTTTGCAGATGTCACCAAGTTAAAATGGGGTCATACTGAATTAGGATGAACCCTAACCCAATGACTGGTGGTGTCCATATAAGAAGAGGGACATTTGGACACAGAGACACAGGGAAGAAGGCATGTGATGAAAGAGAGAGAGGTTGGAGTGATGCAGCTATAAGCTAAGAAAGGCAAAGGATTGCAGGTAACCATCAGAAGCTGGGAAGAGCCAAGGTAGGATTCTTCCCTAGAGCCTTTGTCAGGAACCTTGATTCAGACATGTACTTTCTAGAACTATGAGAGAATAAATATCCATTGTGTTAAGTCGCTCAGTTTTTTTAAAAAAATTATGGTAGCTCTAGAAAATTAATGTAGTAAAGAAAACATGGCCAAACATCAGCCATTTCACATGGCTCCCTCTAACGGATGTGCCGGTTACAGGTCACTCTGACTTCGGCCATCCACAAGAAACTAAGCAGGTCTAGGGAAGTTGGAGAGCAGTCCTGCTTGCTGGGCCCTGGATTCGGTTGCTCATGGAACAGGCACCATCTTGGTGCCTTGGACTCACAGGGGCAGTTACTGACCTTTGACAGGCCCTGTCCAGGCCTCAACCCCTACACCTCTTCTCTTCCCTCCATCCTCCCTCCCTCCCTAAGCCAAGAAAGCAGCCACAGACAATACATAAACGAATGAGCATAGCTGGGTTCCTACTAAACTTTATTTGTGCACTGAAATTTAAATTCCGTATAAATTTCATGTGTCACAAAAGATTACTCTGTAAAAAAAAAATTTTCAAACATCCAAAAATGTAAAAAACTATTCCTAGCGGCTGGACAGTACTAAAATAAGCAGCAGGCTAGATTTGGCCCATGGGCCATAGTTTGTTGACTCCTGTCCTATGCAATCTTATGGGTCCCCAGGGCTGAAAATGCTAAATATATATGATGACCCACAAAGACCTACCTCCAGCCCAGCCTTCTTTTTCTCTGAGCTTCAAATACCTATGTCCACTTGAATGTCTAATGTGTGGTTTTCCAAGTGTAACATAGTATAGATACAAGCTATGATTTTCCTCCCCACTTGAAACCTATCCCACCCTTCTGGTACCAGTTAATCTCAGTTAACAGGGTCACTGTTACCTATCAGGCCAAAAATCTGTATTCATCCTTGAGTCCTCTCTTTTTCTCAAACTCCACATCCAATCCTTCCTTAAAACCTGTCAACTCTACCTTCAAAATACACCTAGATTTGATAACTTCTCCTGATCTCTTCTGCTCTGATTCTGGTCTAAGCCACCAGCACCTCCTGTCAATCTCTGGATCACCTACCATTTATTCTCCCTAAGGCAGCCAATGTGATCCTTTTGAGTCCAAGCACACCCTTCCCCACGCTCCGTCCTACCTCCAGTCCTCTGAGTGCTCCCTACTGCCCTTAGAATAAATGCAACACCTGCATATCAAAGCCACCATGAGACACCACCTCACGCCCATTAGGGTGGCTGCTATCAAAACATCAGAAAATGACAAGTGTT
The DNA here is from genome assembly GCF_057876585.1 of Rhinolophus sinicus. Classification (NCBI taxonomy): domain Eukaryota; kingdom Metazoa; phylum Chordata; class Mammalia; order Chiroptera; family Rhinolophidae; genus Rhinolophus; species Rhinolophus sinicus. Next base: position 9,501,839 of record NC_142517.1, read on the forward strand.
GGAGAGGAGAGTACGTGAAGAAATTGGAACCCTTGCGCATTGTTGGTGGGAATGAAAAATCGTGCAGCAACTATGGAAAACAGCGTCGTGGTTCCTCAAACACTTTAAAAGACAATTACCACATGATCCAACAAGTCTACATCAGGGTACATACCCAAAAGACTTGAAAGCAGGGTCTCAAAGAGATATTTGCACACCCATGTTTATAGCAGCATTATTCACAAGAGCCAAAAGGTGGAAACAACCCAAACACCCATCGGTGGATGAATAGATGAACAAAATGTGGTCTAAGCATACAATGGAATGTTATTCAGCCTTAAAAAGGAAGGAAATGCTGACACATGCTACAACATGGATGAATCTTGAGGACACTATGCTAAGTGAAAGAACCCAGATACAAAAAGACAAAGACTGTATGATTCCACATATATGAAGTATCTAGAAGAGTCAAATTCATTGAGACAGAAAGGAGAATGGTGGGTTCCAGGGGTTGGAGAAGGGAGAATGGGAATTGTTGTTTAATGGGTACAGTTTTAGTTTTGTAAGATGAAAAGAGTTCTGGGGATTGAATGCACAAGAATGTGAATCTACTTAATACTGCCGAACTGTACACTTAAAAACGGCTAAGATGGTAAATTTTATGTTATCTACTTTTACCACAATTTAAAAAAAAAATCCAACCCCTTCATGATTTCTGCACTCCTCAGTGTGCATCTCTAACCTCATTTCCTACCACCCACCTTCCTCCTTCAGCTCTAGCCATTCTGGCCTTCTGGTTGACACCACTTGGAATGTTCTTCCTCCAGATGTGCTCATGACTTACCCTCCCACTGTTGCAGAGCTCTGCCCTTGGGGACCTCCCCTACCTACCCTTTCTAAAATGGCAGCCTTCCGTATTTTATTTCTCTTTGCAACATCTCCCATATTTGGCGTTATGTTATAAGTGCAATTATCTGCTTATTTGTTGTTTCTCTCTCCTTTGTGAGGGCAGAGGCTTTTTCTGCTTTGCTCACCACTTTATCTCCAGCTCCTAGCACATAGTAGGCACTCAATAAATACGATGTCTGTGGAATGACTTGTTGAGAGAGTGAATGTGAGCCCTACAATGCAATCTGGCATCAAAAGACAAGGGCAGGATCCCCAGAACTCTCGAATCACCCACTTAATGCTCAATAAATCCAATTTTCTCCCTGGACAATGGAATCCCTTCAGATGCCTCAAAGACTGAGATGGTAAATAATGGAATCTAATATGTACACATAAAATACTGTGAGCACATAGGGAGAATAATTACAAAATGTATGATGGCTGGCACACAGCAATGCTCAATTTTCGTAGAATAAAATTCTTTGCACTGAAATGACATAAGAATTCAAACATAAGCTGTTTTTCCATTTTCTCCAACCCCAAGTGAGGCTGCTGCTCTGGGATCAGGACACCTGGACTCTAGCACCAGTGCCACCACTCACCTGCTGTGTGACCTTGGGCAAGACACTTTTCCTCTCTGGGCCTCAGTTTTCTTTTTGGTCCTGAAAAAGGACTAAGTTAGTGTCCTACAGGTCCCATCCTACTTGAACATTTAGCAACTTTGAAAAGCTATAGTTCATCCTTTCAGATGAACTGATTTCTGAGATTTTAAGTTCATGTCAAACTGCTAATTAATCAGATTCCTTTTTACTTCTTCCATCAGTAGGCAATGCAATACCAGTAGAAAAACAATTCTGCCCAGCCATAAAACCACAATGATTCATGACTTGTTAAACCTAAATTTAACAGGGGACAGGCGGTGATTGAGAAGAATAGGGAAATTTACTGATTCTTGGAATGAGTTTCAACTCAAAACTGCATTATTCACAGTCACATCATTCATCCTGATAAGCTGCTGTATTTTTCATGAGAGTATAAGATGTAATTCCTCAGGCATTCAGATATTAGAATAATGGAGTCCCATCCTGTCAATAAAAATGGAGTAAACTCCATCTTCAGGGGAGCCAAGAGTGAGTCTCAAGGGAGAGCTACAGAGAGCGAAACTGTTCTGGGAGCAGTCCCTGGGATTGGGATATAAAGTGACTGGCATCAAGAGGGTGGGTGCTATGGGTACTGGCAAGCCCCTCCCCACAAGCTCATGACTTACAGCCCACTGAGGTGAAACAGGAAACAGACCAGGCAGCCCCCGGGCACCACAAACTCAGAGTTTGGGAGGAGGGTACAGGGACTTTCAGAATGTGGCTGTAGGAAATTTACCAAGTAGAACCTGGAGACTCGAAAGAGTTCATGTGCTTTTCCAAAGAAGAGCCTGAAGGCACTTAGGCCAAAAATAGATGAGTGAGTGTGTGTGTGCGTGTGTGTGTGTGTGTGTGTGTGTGTGTGTGTGTGTGTGTGTGTATGAGAAAGAAAGAGAGAGATAGAGAGGCACCTGGGAAGGCAGGAAGGGAGGGAGGGAGGTGGGGGAAGAATGAGAAAAACAGCAGCCTGAGAAAAAAGAGATTACCTTTAGAGAAGCCATACATACAGTCAACTGACTTCTCAAAAGCCACAGAAGTCAGAAGATTGTGTAATGATGTCTTCATTTTACCAAAAGAAAAACCTAGATTCTCCACCAATGAAAAATATCTTTCAAGAATGAAGGTGAAGAGATCCAAGATGGTGGAGTAGAAAAATGCCATGCCTGCATCCTTCCATGAACACATTAAAAATACAACTAAATTATATAACAATCAACCTGGAGGACCATCTGAAGTCTAGCCAAACAGAAGTCCTATAAATAAACATATAAAGAATAAGCCACATCGAGAATGGTAGGAGGGGCAGAGGTGCAGAACGAGCCCCAACCCTCCCTGTGGCAGTTGAGAATTGGGAGGGATATCTCAGCTGCAGAGGTTTCTCCTGGAGGAGAGAGGGACCCCAGTGCCCCACATCAGGCTTCCCAGTCTGGAGTACTGGTGCCAGGGACACGAGCCCCCACAATAACTGACTGTGAAAAACAGTGGGAATTCCAACCATTCAGGTGAGACAAAAGGCTGTGGGAAACCTAGATGTCCTCTTAAACAGCCTACACACAGACTCACTCACTTGCAGGCACTCACCTTGGGCTCCAGCGGAGGGGCAGTGACTCAGGGGGCCTCGGAGACATACAGGGGTGCAGACTGAGGTGTGTGGCTGAGGTGGAGGACTGGAAATCAGTCGGCATTTCCTGGTGAGTGGTCATCCTCCTATGCAGCCAGCAGGCAGGTGCCTTCTCTCCTGTGTTGGCCCCCACAGGCCAAATCTGAATCTGATTGACCTGGCAAGCTCTGCTGCTCCGCCTGCTGACTCAGCTGAGACCCCTCCCCACCCAACTTGCACACAGCTGGAGGCACTTTCTCCACAAGCAACCAGGCCCTCCCACATAGCACTCTTTCTTGGAAAACTATTGGAGTCCACGGGCCCCAAGCAGGCTGTGACTGGCCCCGGTGTGCTCTGAGATTTTTGCTGAGTCACTTCAAGCTCAGTACTGGCACAAAACCAGTCTACATTAACCTGGTGACCACAACTTTTCCCACTCTAGTGACTCCCTGAGACCCCACTTCACCCAACTCACAAACCGAACGATCTATCAGTGGCCAAACATTAAGGGAACCAGCAGGTGGCAACAGGCCTTGGGTTGTCCTAGATTTTTGCAGAGCTACCCCAGTTTTACAGATGACCTCAGTTTGAGGTGTGGCCTCTCCCCAGGGCCTCCAGGTTTAGCACAGGCAGCAAACAACCATGGATCATTTTGTAGCTCCTACCATGTACCCCTCAGCCAGTCACAGGCAGTGGAGGACTGGGCCTGCACTGAAGCCCCTCCCAAGAGGTGCCAGAACCAACGTACTAGAAGGCTGGCTTCAGACCACAGCAGAGCACCGCCAGCTGAGAGGGGGTTGGGGGTGTGGGTGAAAGAAAGGGAAGGGATTAAGTACAAATTAGTTGTTACAAAGTAGTTATGGGGATGTAGGGTATAGTGTAAGGACTATAGTTGATAATATTGTAATAATTATATATGGTGTCAGATGGGTACTAGATTTGTTGGGTGATAGAAGGGGTTTGGGAGGCAGGGTGAAAAAGGTGAATGGATTAAAAAGTACAAATTGGTAGTTAAAAAATAGTCATGAGGATGTAAATTAAAGCATAAGGAATATAGTCAATAACATGGTAATAACTATGTATAGTGCTAAGTGGGTACTAGACTAGTTGGGGGATCACTTCTTAAATTATATAAATGTCTAAACACTATACTGTGCACCTGAAATTAATATAAAATAATATTAAATGTCAACTGTAATTGATAAATTTTAAAAGGGGGGAAGGAAGGGGGATAAGAGGTCCAAATTTCCAGGTATAAAACAACTAAGTCATGGGGATGTAATGTACAGCATGGGGAATATAGTCAGTAATATTGTGGTAGCATAATACAGTATCAGATGGTTGCTGAACTTACCATGATGATCACTTTTTTAGGAATATAAATGTATAACTATGGTGTACCCCTGAAACTAATATAATATTGTGTGTTAGCTATATTTTTAATAAAAATCTTTTTTAAAAGAAAATTAAAAAACAAAACAAAAAGAATGAAGGTGAAATACAGATATTTTGGGACAGGAAAAAAAAAACCAAGAGCATTCATGGTCGGCAGATCACCATCTAAAAGGAAAAAAATAATAATAACCCCTGATGGAAGGTGAGAAGGGCAAGAAGAAATGAGAATTAAAGAAAGATGAATTTCTTCATGTGAAACAGTGACTGATTTCCATCAAATCAGAAGTGTGTTTTGTAACCTCCTAAGCTTAGTCTCCATGACATACTGACTTTGAGGAGCCTAGGGAAGACCTTAAAGAGTTCAGGCAAGCAGCTATCCTCCAGGGCAGCTGGAGCTGAGTCAGGGAGGCCCACGTGGGGACTGATCAGGAGCGGCCTGCTATATCCATCAGGATTCAGAGAAAGCAAACTGGATTTCCAAATGTAAGCCAGAAATGAATAGTCACAAGGACATTTGTAATTGTAGGCGTTGGTTTGCAATACATCTAATTCTCTTAGGATGCTATCCAGCGTGCCTCAGGGTAAGAAACCTCAAGGATCTGTTCATTCGACATTGGTTAGTAATCACCTCGTCTCCCTAGTAATCAATGAAGAAAACTACACCCAGAGTTGAAGGAAAAAAATCTGTGAGGTCATGCAAGTGGGCAATGACATTGGCTGGGATAGGATGGTGGCAGTGCCCGTGGAGTTGAGTGGATACAGATATATTGCAGGGAAACATAACTCAGCTACAAACGGATTGAGTAGGAAGTTTGGGGGCAGGGAGATCAAGGATTACTAAAAAAATCTAACTTGAGAGACTTGGGGTACCTTTTACTGAAATGAAAAAGACACAGAAAAGAGCATTTAAAAGTTTTTTTGGACAGGAGTGAGAAGAATGAAGGTTCAAAATTTCCATTTTAGATTTTTGAATTGGTTATGGCTGTGAGGCCTCCAAGTGGACACATGTCTACAGTTGGAGCCCAGAGATGGGGTTTAGATTATAGAGATAAATATTGGCATTACAGTTGACTCCTGGACAACATGGGGGTTAAGGGCACTGACCCCTGAACAGTCAAAAATCCTGGTATGATTTTGATTCCCCAACATCTTAACTACTAATAGCTTACTGTTCACTGGAAGCCTTACTGATAACATAAACATTTGGTTAACACATATTTTGTATGTTATATGTATTATATACTGTATACTTACAACAAAGTAAGCTAGAGAAAAGAAAATGTTATTAAGAAAATCACAAGGGAGAGAAAAATACATTTACTGTATGTATTGAAAAAAAATCCACAGATAAGTGGACCCAAGCTGTTCAACCCCTTTTGTTCAATGGTCAATGGTATTAGCACATTAAATACAATATTTAAAGACACTAGCATGAATGAGATCATCTAACAAAAATGTGTATAATTTTAAAATATAGATAATTATAAAGAGGAAAATAAAAATCATCCATAATCTATCAACAAGAGCTCATCATTTATAATTAGGTGTTTATGCCTTCTAGAATTTTAATTATCCACATGTGTATATATCAGATGGCATGATAATATTATTGTAATGAGAAACAATGGTCTTACCTACAATTTCCTTGTACACTTGGCCCTCCCTCCTTTTCTCCAACCTTTGGATGAGCAACTGAGGCATTTGATGTCCCCTCCCTCAGCCAAGGGAAGTGATAGCAGAATATTTTCTAGTTTTTGAGATTCCAAGGGACATGGAAAGAACCAAAAGCATCTCTAAATGATAGATTTGGGAGAATACCCAGTTAACAAGTATCTCCGTCTAAGTAAAGTTCCCCTGGAATGGGAGGAGAAAGAAGACCAAAGGGAAGCAATGGGCCGCAGAGGCTGGTGGGTCCTAATGAGAAGAGTCCTACACCCCCACCCCAGGACAACTGCCAGAAAGGCCCACCCCCCCCTTGTGGAATCTGATAGCAGGGGCATCCTGGACCTCTTTGCCCAGGTAGCAAGCACCCAACAAGGAGGGCCCAAATCCCAGGGGAGGAAACACTGCCAGGTAAAGGGGCCGTGGCCCTGCTGTGGGGTGGAGGCAGTAACAGGATCCTGTGCACGCATGTGTGGACAGGAAACACAGAACTGATGGGCTGCACAGAGCTTCCGGTACGGGAGAGGTGCTTGGCAAACTGGGTGGACCAGTGACCAAGGACGTCAGCAAGAACCAGATGGACCCCCACACATGTCCTGGCACTTTAAAGCCCCCTGGAATGCATATATAACCCCAAGGAAAACATGGGAACCCTAAAAGGACATGGCAAAATGAGGGCTCAAAATAAGAGTTATAATAAGCCAGCGAAGGATAAAGAAAATTATACTTCTTGTGATATAGAAATAAACTATTGGAGGTGGGCTTTACGAAGAGGGTGGAGATTCTGCAAGGGCAAGTACCCGCAAAAACAGAAGAAATACCACCCACTACTATCCGCAGCATAGCATGTATCTCCCAGGGTAGTGGGATTTGGGAAACGAGGACAAAAGGAGATGAAGCGCCCACCCCAGTGCCTGGTACCCAGATGGTAAGCTTGGGGACAATGCCAGCCAGGCCCGATCCACTCATCACCAGCACTGTCCCTTACTCAACATTAAGCATCCAATAAACCCCTTGTGGAATGACTGAATGGTAGAACACAAATAATATTTGTTGAATAAATACACATTTTATATATATGATATATACCATTTATTAAAGCAACACAATATGACTGGGGAATAAAATAGAAGAAAAAAAATTTTTAATTAAAGTTTATTGGGGTGACAATTGTTAGTAAAGTTACATAGATTTCAGGTGTACAATTCTGTAATACGTCACCTATAAATCACATTGTGTGTTCACCACCCAGAGTCAGTTCTCCTTCCATCACCATATATTTGATCCCTTTTACCCTCATCTATCACCCCCAGAAAAAAAATTTTTAATTTACCTAAATCCCACTATCCTGAAATGAAAGCATGGAACATTTCGGTCTTCCCCTCTTGTCATTGTTCTGGATAAAGGTGGAACCAGAGCATCTAGCCATGATGTGTTTTCCTGAGAAAGGTTTTTTCTCTTGCAATAAGTATTTGAGATTATAGCTATTAGCCTCCTGGAGGCAGAGTCTCGTGCTGATGTCCCCACTGTCGCTAGTGAAGGGCTGGGGCTGGCTCCCTCCATTAGTGCCTGCGCAGTGAGACCACAGACTCCTGCGCCAGTGGTCCTGAGGGTGGAGGCAGCCTGTGGGGAACAGCAGATGGCCCCTGCTCTGGTCCTGACGTTGGCACCACCATCCCTCCGTCAGCAGCCCGAGCTTCTGTTCCCCATCTGAGCCGATGATCTTGGAGATGCCGTTCAGCTTAAATGATTGATGAATCTGAGCTTCTTTGATCAAAGAAGCTGATTGTCACTGGGAACTGACTCCAAACGCATGTGTTGGCACTGAAGCTGATGTGTGAAGAAGTCCTGGATCTCCCCAGGATGGGAAACCCAGACATTAGGAAGCTTTTCCTGCCTGGCCAATGAGCCAGGCATTAGCTTATAGTCCCCACCCCCTGGTGCTTGCAAAAGAGAGGAGAAATTCCTGGAGGGAGACCAGAGGGCAGAGGTAGGGAGAAGCCAGTGCATTTCTGCTAGTGGCGAGGTCTCTTTCATGGCTTCAGTTTCCATGGGTGACACCAGCCTCTGGGTCCAGTAGCTCTACCTCCTCCCATCATCCCTGCAGCCAACGGGTGGTCATGGCGTCAGTTGTTGTTAATCTGTGGGTTGTTTGACTGTCCCCTGTTTGGCTTCTAAGTTTTTCTGCCAATTCCTTGCATTGTATTCCTTCTGCCTTAAATATTTAGAGGGCCTTCTGTTTTCCCAGTTGGACCTTGACAGAACACAAGGGCTATGCCACTGCTAAAGAATGCAGGCCAGACTCAATCACTCTCCCCGCAAGTCCCCCCTGGGCAGGTGAGTGGGTACTTATGGGAGGCCACATCTGCGGTGACCAACGTGTCCCAGTTTGCCAGGACATACTCAATTCTAAATTGAAAATCCCACAGCACAGGAAACCCCTCAGTCCTGTGCAAACTGAGGAATATGACAAAGGATGGTCATAAGAGAGAGGGTCAGGAGCAGGGACGTACCTGGTTCTTAGTTTCGTGAACAGAGTGCTGGACTCAGGCTGGCCATGTGTGCTGTGTGACTCTGAGAAGTCATTCAAACTCTCTGGGCCTGGTTCCTGCGGAGAGGGAAGTAAGAGCTCCGATGTTACATGTCATCCACCCCGAGTTACTAGGAGAGTCAAAGGGAGGGCGTCTAGGAAAGCACCTGGAAAGGCGAGGAGAGCCAGCCATACAGAAGGGGCATGATCATTGCCTCAAATTACTCACGTACAGTGACCAAAAGAGTATCAGCTAGACTCTGGCAATTAAACAAATGACGAATGTATCATGCTCCTACGCTATGAACATGCAGGTACATTGATTGAGCAGGAGCCCAATGGCAATTCCTCATCTTGTGACTGGACTTTGGGGGCCCACAGTGTTCCTCAGGAGAGCCCCTCTCTAGGCCTTACCCCTTGGGGCTTCTCCTGCCAGGAGCCAACTTCAGAGACTGTGGACCTGTGAGCTCATTCCTCCTGGCTGCTTTCATGGAATTCCCACCACACCTCCACCTCTGGGCACTGGCCACCCTCCCCCAGAGGCCGGAGGGATGGTGACAGTTCCAGGGAATGGCTGCACACACTGGCCACAACGCCCTGCGTCAAGGATGCTGGGGAGTCTTTTTACTTCCCAGGATAATAAAACTTTGTGGGGAAAAGGGATTAAGTATTCGTACAGACATATAGCCCACTGGGAACGTGACCCCACTGCCTTCTTGAAAGCAAGGGACATTTGTGTGTCTTCTCTTCCTGTGTGACATCATGACTGAACATCCCATTCAAGAAAAAGGAAGGAGATATTTGCTGCTGTGGCCCCAAATGCATTAAGATTCTTAAGAGGTTCTTGGACACTGTGACTTTAAGAGAAACGACATATAACAAAACCAATTTTACCACAGGCTAATTGATATAAACAAGAGTTAAGCTCCTATGGCATATTTCTGGTCACAAAAACATCAGCAAACTTCTAAATAGAGACCCAAAACACTTCTGATATTAAACATGGACATAAATGTGAGCTGTACATACACTTAAGAAGGATTAATGAAAACAAGTAAGATAATGATTTTCCAACCTGCTTATTTCAGTTCAGGGTCTCCTAGCAGCTCAGGGTGCCAGGCAGGACCTACGCTGGATAGGATGCCTTTCCATCCCAGGGCCACTCACACACACCCACACTCACAAACACTGGGACGATGGAGACACACCACTTCACACAGAGTGGGAGACGGGAGGAAACCAGAGACCCCAGAGAAAACCCATGCAGCCATGGGGAGACGGTGCGAACTCCACACAGACCAAGGCCCAGAACAGGAATCAATCTTTGTTCTCATCAACGTTACAACAAAACAGTGTTGAACAAAACAATGTTATTTGGGGACGTTTAATCTAGGAGAATACATGCGTGTTGTTTTAAGCCAACAAGTTTGTAATAATATGTTACAGCAGCAATTGGAAACTAATAAAATGAGTCAACAGAGAGGGTTACTCTGACTTGCCTCAAGCTCCTCAGCAGGTAAGTGGCACAGGGAATTCAGGCCCTGGCCTTTTGAGTCTTAGCCTCACATTCTTTCTGTTACACCATGTTGTTTCTGAGACTGCGGGAGTACAGGGTAAAATCACTGGGAAACAGATAAATTAGGTAAATGTGTATGTGTGTGTGTGTATCTGTGTGTCTGTGTGAGTGTCTGTGTGTGTGTGTGTTATTAGCAGGAGGAGAGAGAAGTGTGAGAAAGGAAATATATCATTGAATTGTATTTATTCCTCAAAATACCCAATGAAAAATTGAGAAGCACCGAATAAAAACTTGACTAGCACCAATAATTTTAAAAAGATATCAATAAGCTCAGTTTTGGGCCTCTACTTTCTCTGGTCCCATTGGGGTCTTCATATTGCAAAGTGAAGTGATGACCTCATTATGCCCACAGGCTCACCGAAAGCAGTGGACTTACAGAAAGCTTGGGAAGAATACGGAGGTCCTGTCCCATGTGAGTCCTGCTACATGACAGAATGTGAGTAGGACAGACACAATCCAGGCCTCTGTCCTAAAGGTCTTGAAGTTCAGAGTATGCTTTTCCTAAAGGAGACTTGAAGGTGAGCCTGTCATTAATAGATGTTAGTCACCTTCGTGCCAAAACCCATTCTTGAGACCTTGTTTGTTCACCTGGCCCATGTTGAATTTTCTCTTTCATTTTTAGCTCCTCCAAAAACCCTAGAGTGATAAACTGGGAAGACATCTCATTTAACCTAACGAGGAATCCTTGGCCAAGAGAGATTAAACAATGGCTCAAATGTTACTCGTTCCAGAATCTGATGGGTCATCATTATTCTAAAAGGTGAGGGAAACTTCTCTTAGTTTCTTAAAGCTCTCAACGGAAGAACTACAAGTGTCTGTTCCTTTATCATTTTCTGAGATAGTCATTTATCAGGAAAGTATGTCTGTCATTGAGCTAGTCAAGCCTTTTTTACATATGAAAACTTCACTATACCCTGCTCCCCTTGATATAGACATTTTGACCTCACGTAGGTTTAATAATCTATGTTATGCATAAATATATGTCTGGTTAAATGCACACTGCTTAGACGTGATGCCATAGTATTATCTGAGCGACCACAGCTACATTTCAAGCCCTAGGGTGAAAGAGAAAAATAAAAGCAAAAGACCCCTAGCCAGAAGATGACAGCATGTCAAAGCTTAATCTTATGGGATTTTCATTTCTACTCTTGGCACCTTGAACGTGTTAGGCAAATACACCATGTAACAAAGTCTGGGAAATATAAGTTGGAAAGTTTCTTCTAGTTGATTAAACTCCCTCATTCTTTCCCAAGGCTTCCCCCCAAAATTCTGAAATCCCCTTATCAGCCCTCATATGGACAACAGAAGGAAACAGCATTTTCTAAACCCTCAATCCTACTCCTGCCTAACCTCCCTCACTGTGTCAGGCTTCCTGTTTCTAGAATTCAATCTCCACCCCTGATTTAAAAGCCACCAACACCTCCATTGTTGCCAGGAATTTTCTCTCACTGGAACCTTATTCTACGTGCTTTAATTAGAAGATTTGGGGTGGGGGTGGGAGCTCTCTGAAGGCCCCCCCCACCCCCCGGGGTCCCAGTGTGGAATCAAGGTATAAGACTTTTGATGGCCCTGGTAGCCATCCTCCACAGGACAGGGTCCTGGGCATTGCGTGGCACTGCTCGGCTCACCAAGCCACAATGACAAGATGTGCTGGTGAGATATCTGTTCAGGGCTTGTACTTCTCACTTGGCAAGTCCTCATAGATGACTACCACATGCGGACAAAAAGGTAGGCGTTGAAATAGCATGGCAGAGGAAATCTGGAGCCATCCATAAACTCTAATTCCCTGAACTAGGGGACTTTGCCGAGGGGAAACATGCTTATTTCATCAATGACATCTACTGGCAGAGAAGTCCAAGGCCAGGGAGACAGTGCAAGTCCCTACAGGCAAGGGAAGTCCCCAGCTATTTCAGCACACCCCGGGTTTTTCTTCACAGTCGACGGTTTGATGGCGTTAGACATCTCTCACAACTACTTCTACCTCCTTGCCTTTCTGTTTCAAGTTATTCTCTTGGGAAACTCTGATCAAATTTTAATGTATGCAAAGGGCACTGTCTTAAATCCAGCTAAATGCACAGATTCCCAGGTCTACTTTGAGGAATCCACTAAACTAATGGTAACTTGTTTAAAATTCAGCAGCTATTCTATTTGGTTAAATTCAATAAACAGTTCCTGAGTGGTGCTGTGTCCAGGCTCTCCTAAACGGGGTTGTCTCTGACCTCACGGAGCTCCCAGTCTAGCTGGGAGGACAAATTTAAATAGGGAACCACAAGTGTGATGAGCTTTAGTGAGTGCACTATAAATAGCAAGGGGATTAAAGCTAATCTCCACAGCCAGCTGCTGCTGCTGCTGTGGCCGCCATGCAGCAAACTGAAGCCAGAAAGAGAACCAAAGAAAATGCAGGAAGTGTGCCTGAAAAAAATAATGATAGCCTGGTGGCCACACACAATGGTGACCAAGTTTTTTTCCAAGTTCCAATGAAGCATCCATTCATTTTTATTTTCTGAGATTGAAGCAGTAATAGCTGGGTGTACAAAGAATTTCCTGTAGATTAACATGAAGCTGGAAGGAGTTGATAGACCTCAGGCAGTGATTTGGACTATTAATCCAAGCCAGTCATTCATTAACCCTCAGGAAGTTTTCTGGGCCAAAGTCATTATTATTATAAACTAAACCCCAAACCCCACATGGGTGTATGGCTACTTTTCTCTCCAGGGGGCTCAGTGTCAGACTCAGCCAGGGAGCCTGAATCATTTCCTAAATTTCCTCTGGTTCGTGGGGAGTTTGGCTTTGTAACGGCATTGCTGCTGCAAGAATCCGGCAAAGAGCCCTTTTGAGAAGTAACTATCACTCTTGCCTTTTTTATGAGGGCCTCAGAGGCTATGGGAGACTGCTGGTTCCCCAATTTCTGTTCTTCTATCCTTTTACAGTGTTACATTTTAGCAGGCAACATGGCCACCTGGCTAAAGACTGCATTTCCCAGCCTGCCTTGCAATAGGTGCAGTCATGTGACTCAGTAATGTTAGCAGAAGTGATGGGGGTCACCTCTTGATCTTACCCTCAAAGAATTGGAAGTATAACCTCCCCACCCACAGTCCTTTGCCCTCTTTCCACTGCTGGAAGGAGATGACAAGAACTGGACAGTCTCCTCGGGCACAGAGATGAAAACACATATTGAGGATATGGAGCTGACCCGACAGACCTGAAAGGTTAACCTCTGGACTGTTACATGGGAGAAATCGACTTCCATCTTGGTAAGTCATTGTACTTTAGACTCTTTTTTACAGCAGCGAAGTCTATACTTCTATAAATAGTGACTGCCAAGCAAGCCCTGTGTCCCCAGATCAGGCCCCTCCCTACAGCCTAGATCATATTCTGACACATTGGGGCAGTAGCTTTTATTCTGAACATGGTAATTTGAGGCACATACTATATAATGAGTGTTTTTTACACATTATCTCATTTAATTCCCCCAATAGCCCTATGTGGCTAGTATCACTGCTGTCCCATTTTAAAGATGAAGAAACCCAAGCATAAATACATCAAGAAATTTGCCCAACATCCCACAGGCAAGGAGGTGGTGGGGTAAGCTTTCAAATCCAGGCAGTGTATGACATGTTCCCTTAAACATTTTTGGGGGGTCTAGGTTAACAAATACCCCAGGTTAAACAAATACAGAAAATAGTCAAACATTTGCTCCATGTGCATGTAACCCACAATGTGGCTTCTGAAGGCACATGGGTCAGTCTCCCTCAAAAGCTCTCTGCCTACTAGTTCAGTAGTTCAGCAGCTCCATGTTGATTAAATTCCTATTGTGTTCCGGGCATTGAGTCCGACACTAAGGACATAAAAATGGATAACACATGGTCCTGGGTCTCAAGGAACCTGTAGTCCAGTGGGGGGAAAAACAGACTTGAGTGGACTATTTCTGTATAATGGATGTGGCACTTAATTTAAGAAGGGTATGTAGAATGTCACTGTAGGCTGCCACATTTTGCTTTTCCAAGGCTCCTCAAAGGGTAAAGAATTACGCAGTTGGTACTTGAAGGGAAAGGTAATTAAAGAACATCTGCTGAATAGGAAATATAGTCAATAATATTGTAATAATTATGTATGGTGGCAGGTGGGTACCACACTTATCGGGGAATCACTTCGTAAGTTATATAAATGTCTAATCACTATGCTATAAACACCTGAAACTAATATAATACTGAACGTCAACTGTAATTGAAAAATAAAAAACAATTTTTTAAAAAGGCCTGATCTTAAAACTGAAAAAAAAGAACATCTGATGTCACCCTGTGCTATTTCATAATATGTGTTATTTTATCTAATTCTTAACCTAAAACTAACAAGGGTTCATTTCATCCCCATTTTACAGGTGAGGAAAGTGAGGCCAACAGAATGTTTAAGTAATGTTCCCAGGTCCCTATACTGCACAGCAGAGGCAGGATTTAAATCTAGATTTGTCTGACTCCAGAGTCCACATTTTATCAACTGATCCCCAAATAAGAAATCAGTTGATCTTCAGATCAGGGACTTTTTCTACTCTCAAGTCTTTTGACTAGAGCACAAAACACTTGGAATACAGAAACAGCTAAGAGAAAGGATTTTATAAAACATGTGTTATAAAACTGCATTGTGTCAGCCTCAGAGAGAAAACATCTCCTGTTAACAAGCATAGAAAAAAAAGCCAAGATTATGGGGATTGTTGTTTCCCTTCCATGTTCCTTTGGGGAGCTGCTTCTTCCCAAGACAATGTGGTTCTGGGGGGCTGGGTCAGAGTGCTTTGCCCCCCCCCCCCCAGGAGGTGGTGACATGGCCCAGACCTGGCCAGTCCTGGTACCCCATCCCTCCTGCCCACCTGGAAAGCCCACAGGAGGGGCATGTGATCAAACAGGATGGTCCAGCTCATCCACGATATCACATGTCCCTGCTGGGAGAAAGGCAAGCTCCCTCAGCCCCTCTGGGCATCAAGCCATGGAGGTCTGGGGCTGAGGCGGTGCATTCCTCTGGCAGGAGAACACAGGTCTGCTGCTGGAGCCGGAAAGAATGATGCCCGGGAGAGCCAAGCTGCGATGACAGAGGAGACGTGGAGAGATTCCGACCCCATTCAAACCAAGCCCACCCCCTGTCTCTTCTACTGACAGAAGCAAAAAATAAACAAATAAATAAAACCTCCTTTGTCCTAAGCTGGGCTGGGTTCCGTTTCTTCTACTTGCCAACTAAAGCATCCTAATACAGTAGGGAAGGTAGGTCTGAGTCTAAAACATAATTGCCATACTTATATTTCTTATTTTATATGTTATATTCTTACACTATATTATATATATTTATTATTACTTGCCCTTATTTTATGTATAAGATAAATGTTGTATATACACTGATTATTATTCATTATTATATTATATACATTATATTCCTATTTGTATTTCTTATCATTTTAATACTTAGAGTTTTATAAATTCTGAGAATTTCAGGCACACCCCATCTTCACATGAAACCACAAAGACAAATGCCAAGGTCAGATATTTGGTACTGCCATCTTTTCATCTGCCTCCTATAGCATTGGTTTTTTTATGTATTTTATAACTAAGGGTTGAACCTCAGTTTTAGTGTGTAGGTACCAGAGGATGTAGACAGTATCATCTGAGCTAACCACCAGCCCCCACCTCCATGAGATGCCAGCTGTGCATTCTTAAGAGTCTTTTCCATTTGTGTTTCCACCTGCACTGCCATTTTTGTCTAACAAAATTCATCCTATGATTAGCCACTTGCATTTTCTCTTCTTTCTTGTAAAAGGTATTACTCAAATGATTTCCCTAGCATTTCACTGCTTTTTAGAATCTGTGCCCAAAAGTGGGACTATTTTTCCATTGTACATCTGGGATCTGGCCTGATGGGTACACAGATTTGGGGGCAGCGACATGGGGTGACTCCAGGGCTTTGGGGTCCCTGCCTCATCCCAGGGCCTCCATACTTGCTTCTTGAGGTCCTCTATGGAGCACACCGCCTGTCATTCCTCAGTTATATAGATGACTCAAAAATGTAATTGTACCAGGGAGAGGTGACACATCGATTAATCCACAATAAGATATAAACGACAGAGAGCAGATCCTTTCCGATTCTGAAAGGCAAAAAGGTGAGGTGAGAAAAGGTGGGCAGAGGCTGTCTGGGCAGGGTAGCCCAGACATGGGGAGCAATCCTGAAGGAGGAAGCTGAGGCTATAGAAGCCGCCCTGTAACACAGCCTGGGTGGCAGCATGGCACAGCCTGCTAACTAAGGCTTTCACCAGCCATATGACCTCAGGCAATTACATAACTTTTCAGTCTCCTCATCTGAAAATGGGGGCTATCATACTTACATCACAGGATGTTGTGATTCTTAAAATACCTCACGTCTATGGAGTGGCAGTATGATACATGGGGCTCATGGTCAGTGTGCAAAAAGCTTAAGCCCAGTCCCTTCAGATAAATATTTGTGGAATGAATAAATAAGTAAATACCTCCCTTCAGTCAGTTGATCAATTAGCAACCATTTATAACGCATCTGCTTTGCAAGCCACCACATTCAACACTCAGCTATGTTCCTGGCAGTCAGGATGGGCTACATAATTTGTGGGGGCCTGATGTAAAGTGAAAATGGGGGGAGAGGCTTATTCAGAAATATTAAGGATTACAAGATTGCGATAGCAGATCATGAAACCAAACACAGGGCCCTCTGAGCACGAGATCCAGTGCACCTACCCAGGTTGTCCATGCAGCTGTCCTGAAGCTGGGGACACAACAGTGACAAAATAAACAAGCACTCCTACCCTCAGGAAGTTCACACTCTAACAAGAATAGATAGACACTACACAAAATAACTAAGAAAAAATATGTAGAATAGCAAAGCGTCCTCAGGGCTGTGGAGAAAAATGGATCAGAAAGTGGGAGAAGGGTCAAAGAAGGGGAGTTATTTGTCATTTCAATTAGGATGATCAGGGAAGATCTCACTAAGAAGGGGAATTTGAGTGAGGACTCAAGGAGACGAGGGATGAGCCAAGCAGATAAGGGAGGGGGGGGGACTTCCTGGCACAGGAAACAGCAGTACAGGGGCCCTGAGTGGGAGTGTGCCCGCTGTGTCTAAGGAAGAGTAACGGGCTGGACAGGGTAGGAGTGGAGTCAGGGCAGGCAGAGCAGCACGAGGTGACCTCAGAAAAGCAAAGGATCTGAAAGACTCCATCTGAGGCTACGGCGATTGTCAGAGTGACAGATGGTGGTGGCCCAAGCAGGGTGGGACAGGGAAATGATGAGAAGTGGTCACATTCCAGATGCATTTGGAAGGTAGACTCCAAAGGACTTGATGACAGACTGAATACGAAGTGTGAGAGGGGAGTCAAGGGTGACTCCAAGCTTTTGGGGCCAAATATTGAGAAGAAAGTTGTCATCCTCCAAGAAGACTGTGGGGAGGAGCAGTGAGGGGAGCATGTTGGGAGCTCAGTCTTGGACAAGATGCCTGTTAGATGTTCCAATGGAAGCACTGAGTGGTCAGTTGGAGATATGCATTTTGGGTCTGGGGTAGGGTCCAGGCGGGAGATGCAAACAGGGGCGTCATCAGAGGTGATGAAGGACATGGAAGAAAAGGACCCTCCAGGAGCTCATCCACCTGGAGAGATCAAACACACACAGACGTTTCTAGTGCCGGACAGCATGTGACAAGAGCAGGAGAGAGGCAAGGACAATAAATACGAAAGGAGTTCAAAGTTGGGCGTTAGAAAGTGGGCTCAGAAAGTAGGGAGTAGTGAGCGTCAAGCCTGGAAGACGAGGATGAGGAAACAAGACAGGTTGGGACCAGGACAAATAACAGGAAAAGCTGAGCCCAAGAGGCAGAGCTCAGAGGGCCCCAGGGCCTCTCCCTGAAAGCTCACTGGCCACCTCTCAGCCATCAGCAGGTCCTGTTATTCTACCTCCTAAATACCTCCCAAATCAACTAATTTCTTTCCATCTCCATGACCAGCAAGCACCCCAGGCTCAGAGTTGCCAGGACAACCAGAGGAGCACTCACTGCTGCTCTTACCCCTTCCTGATGCATCCTCTCCTTAGGAGTACCTCGTCTTAGAATATAAATGACATCTCATCACCCCCTTATTTAAAACCTACATACATACGTTTTCCCATAGCATTTCAAGTGCAGCCAGACTCTTTCCGGACTTAGTCCTGCGTGATCTGACTCCTGGCAACATCTCAGGCCACCTTCCTCCTTTTCTGTGTCACCTGCTGCCTGGCCTCGTTGGGTTCCTGGAGGTGGGGTGGTACAGGGAGGCAGTGAGAAGTGATCAATTCTGGATATATTAGGAAGGTAGAGCCAAAAGCACTTGCTGACAGATGGAAAACTTGACACTTGAGACTCCAAGCTTCTTCCCATCTCAGGCCCTGGAACATTCTCCATGTTGTTCTCATCCTGTGGCTGACCCCTTCTCACACTTCCGGTTTCAGAGAGGTCTTTCCCAACTGCCCACTTCCCTCTCATTCTCATCACTGAGCCCTGCCATTTCCCTTATGGCACTTTCCACAGTTGAGAAGATGGAAATACGTGTTTGCTGCTGACTTGTGTTTTGTCCCCCACATTGGTCTCTAGACTCTTAGAGCAAAGACTATACTGCTGTATGCTTAGCCTTATGGAGAAAATACGTGTGTTAGAGGAATTTCCTTCAGGCATGTGTTATTCTGTCAGACATGAGTTCAATGTTACTGAATCAACAACATATATTAACTAGGATACCTTGAAACAGAAACATAAATAAATAAAGTTATACATTGAGTTGACAAAAATACTGTGACTAGAGGCTCAAAGAAACCTCCCCCTGTTTTTCCCCTGAGGCAATGATTCAGTATTTACTAATTCTATATTCACATATAACGAGAATGACTGGTATGTGTACTGAATGATAAAAAAAGGAATGGATGGATGTCCCAGGGCTCCTTCTAGGTGGGCCAGACAAGGACCGCCCGTAACGTGGCCACCATGGGAGAGAGCAGGAAGGAATTACCTAAGTACTCACTCTTTGGTGGGTACACCAGCACCCTGAGAACCACCCACCCACCCATGCTGAACCCTGAGGCTCTACGAATCTTGTAACTAGAGTCAAAGCACAAGACGGGGGCTGGGTTACAGAAATAAGGCAGAAATGTAGCTAGGAAATCTGGAACCCAAGGCCAGAGGTTTACTCAACGTCCCCAGAACTGCTTTATGAAATTATACTTCAGTGAAGACAGGTTTGATCCTACTTATGACTGGCAGCCCATAACAATGAGAATCATGTGAAGACTTCTTGAAGGTGGTAGGTCTTAAGTAGGTCTTTGAAAATCCATGGGAGAGGGGCAGAAAGCTCATTATTCAAGAGCAAAAGGATCATGGAAACCAGTGCTTCTCAAGCTTGTTTTGGCCAAAACCCACAGGAAGAAATACATTTTAAACACACACATTTAAGCAATAGTTACCCTAAATACACACAATTTACTTTTAAGAAATTCTATTCTATTCTATTGTCCCATTTGGTTCCATTACATTCCATCCCATTCTATTCTGCTCTGTATCTCTTTTCAAGTTCACTGACTCTCTGCCATCTCCATTCTGCGATTGAATCCATTCAATGCATTTTTGTTTGTTTGTTTCAGATATTATCATTTTCATTTCTAAAATTTCCATTGCGTTCCTTTTTCTCATTTTCATTTCTCTGCTGACCACTTCTGTCTTTCCATTTGACAGTGTTTCCCTTGCCTTGTGGGCATGATTCTAATCACTGCCTTAGAGGATTTGTCTGATAACTCCAACATCTGGGCTGCCTCAGGATTAACATCATTGACTCTGTTTTCCTTTGAGAAATGGTCACATTTTCCTGGTTCTCATGTGGCAACTAAGTTTGCATTGTGTCTTGTAGTTTTTAAATATTATGCTATAAGACTTTAGATCCCATAAAAAAAAAAAAAAAAAACACCTAATATCTAGAGGATGTTGATTTTGTTTTGTTTCATTTTAGCAAGCAACCAACCCAGTTGGGTTCAGATCATATGTTGTGTCTAATCTTCTGTTTGAGGGGTCCCAGTTTCAGGGCAGTTGTCAAAGCTTTTGCAGTACTGTTTTCAAGTCTCTCCAGGGCATATGCAACTCCGGGGCAAGCCCAGGGTTTGTGCTGGTTCACACACAGAATTTCCCTTCTCCACCTCTCTCGTCGCCTAATTTCTCCTACTCAGTAGATCCCAATGCTCCCTTTTCTCAGTCTTCTGGCCAAAATACAGGGTTTCCCTCAGAGTTTTAGGACCACAACCAGCCTACCCTCCAATCAAAGTCAGGACATAAAAGAAGGGAAAAATTAGTAACTCACTTCTGAATGGATCACTCTTCAAGTTTTGATTCCCTGCTCCAATCTGCCTGTTGTTATTACTTTTCAGAATCCTCAGGTAGTTCCATCTTTTGTACAGACTATTAGTTGTAATCAGTGGAAGAGATAGGCTTAAAGGGCATATACTGCATTGGACCAGGACAAGAAGCTGATCTTTTCTTATTTATTTTTTAAAAAGCATTTTAGATATTATTGAGAATCATATGTCCCACTCTTGTCCCCTTTCCTTCCTTTCCATCCAGAAAAACACACAGCCTGAATTTGGGGTTTATTGCTCCCATGTTCCCATGTGTTTTATATATATATACATACATATATATATGTATATGTATATATGTGTATATATATACCTACGTATATATATACATGTGTGTGTATATATATATATATATATATATATAATATATCCGTAGATATTAAAAAGTATAGTTTTATAAGTTTTAAAACTTTACATAAAATGGCCTCATAACAGGATATCACGATGGTGTAGTAGGTAAATGCTGTGCTTACCTTCTCTCACAACCACATCAAAATTACAACTAATCTACAAAACAATCATTATTGAAAATCGCCCAAAATCTTACTGAACTGAAGCCCTTCAATTAAGGACACCTCCAGGCTGGTAGGAGGGGCAGAGACACAGAACAGGCTGGTCCCATACCCTCGTGTGACCATTAAATATCGGGAGGGATATTTTGGCTGTGGGGATCTCCCCCATCCGCCATGGAGTGAGAGGTCCCAGCCCCACCCCAGTCCAGGGTTCCAGTGCCAAGGAGAGAAGTCCCCATAATTTCTGGCTGTGAAAACCAGTGGAGACTGTCACTGAGTGAGACTGAGAGTGGCTGCACTCCCAGGTGTTCCTCTTAAAGGGACCATGTGTGCACTTACCCACCAATGGAATCACTTGTTCTGAGCTCCAGCACTGAGGCAGCAGCTGGAAAGGCAGCAGGGACATATGGTGGGGAACTGAGTTGTCTGGCTTGGGACCGGGGCTGGAGAGGTCACTTTCTCCTGGACAGAGGAGCTGGTAGAGCCCATTGTTTCTTTGTTGAGCCCTCCCCCTCCCCCACATGGGAACATAGGCCACCGCCATATCTGAGTCTCTGCTATTCCTTAGCTATGCCCTGGCCAACTTTCGGGTACACCAGGCTGTTTTCAGTGGCTTTATTGTGCCAGCCACCTGCCTTAGCCCAAGCTGCAGACTTTCCTAGGGTCTCTCAAATGTTTGCTGAGCCCAGACAAGCAGCATCTGGCTTGAGCGTGTCCTGTGCCTCTGGCTGAGCCGCCCTAAGCTGGCACTAGTGGCACCTGGCATTGATTTGCAACTTGTCCTCTCAAGGTGCTTCCAAGCACACAGCACAGGTGGCAGCCATCTGTGGAGTTCTTTGTGACTCTTGCTGGGTGGCTCCAGGTGAGGCACAGGCTGTGGCTAAATTTGACCTACAGCAGATCCCCTCTAAGGTGGTCCTGCGGCTGGAAACCCCAGTGACCCACTTCAAGATGAGCTGCAGCATTACCCAGCTGCCTCCCAGAATGACACACCCAAGAGATAGATTGGGCAGGCACCAGAGTCCAGCTGAGCAGATCCTGCTCCATAGGGTCAGCCATTGCATAACAACTCCACTGTAGTCACAGCCAGTCCTCACAACCAGTGAGTCCATGGGTCAGTCCCTCCCACTGATGTGCAATTATCAACCAAGGCTCAACTACAAGAGGAGGGTACACACAACCCACACAAGGGACACACCTGGAGTGCGTGGATCAGGTGACCAGAAAGACTGCACCACTGAACCCCACAGCACACCTACTACATAAGGCCACTCTACTAAGACCAGAAGACATAGCAGCCCTACCTAATACATAGAAACAAACACAGGGAGGCAGCCAAAATGGGGAGACAAAGAAACAGGTCCCAAATAAGAAAACAGAACAAAGTTCCAGAAAGATAACTAATTGAAATGGAGATAAGCAATCTATTGGACATAGAGTTCCAAAACTGATTATAAGAATGATCAATGAACTCAGGGAGAACTTCAACAGAGAGATAGGAAGCATAAAAATGGAGATGGAAAACTGAAAAAGAACCAGTCAGAAATAGAGGATATAATAATGGAAATGAAGAATATATTACAAGGAATCAACAGTAGATTAGACGAAGCAGAGGATCCAACAAGTGATGTAGAACATAAGGTAGCAGAAAACACCCAATCAGAACAGAAAAAAGAAAAAAGAATCCAAAAAAATGAGGAGAGTTAGTCCTCCAGGACAATATCAAGCGTACCAACATTTGCATTATAAGGGTACAAGAAGGAGAAGAGCGAGAGCAAGGGATTGAAAACCTTTTGAAGAAATAATGACAGAAAACTTACCTAACCTGGTGAAGGAAATAGACATAAAAGCCCAGGAAGCACAGAGAGTGCCAAACAAGATGAACCCAAAGAGGCCAACACCAAGACAGATCATAATTGAAATGCCAAAGGTTGAAGACAAAGAGAATCTTAAAAGGAGCAAGACAAAAGCAGTTAATTACCTACAAGGGAGCTCTCATAAGACTGGCAGGTAATTTCTCAACAGAAACTTTGCAGGCAAGAAGGGAGTGTCAGGAAATATTCCAAGTGATGAAAAGTAATGAACTACAACCAAGATTACTCTACCCAGCAAAGCTATCATTTAGAATTGAAAGACAGATAAGGAGTTTCCCAGACAAGAAAAAACTGAACAAGTTCATCACCACCAAACCAGTATTATAAGGAATCTTAGAAGGACTACTTTAAGATGGGAGGGAGGTTAAGAATGGGTGAAAAGGGAAAGGATAGAGAAGTACAAATTTGCTGTTACACAGTAGTAGGGTATGGTATAAGGAGTATAGTCAATAATATTGAAATAACTAGGTGTGGTGCCAGGTAGGTACTAGATCTATCAGGGTGATAGATGGGAATGGGGTTGGGGGCAGGATGAAGAAGGTGAAGGCAATAAGAAATACAAATTGGTCATTAATACAGTATGGGGAATATAATCAACCGTGTTGTAAAGATCATGTAAGATGTCAGATGGGCACTGGACTTATCGGGGGAATCACTTCATAAACTGTGTTCAGCTGAAGCTGAAGTAGGATAATATTGAATGTCGACTATAACTAAATATATAGGTATAAATACTCATAGGATGTGAAGTACAGCATAGGGAAGACAGTCAATGGTATTGTAACAGCTATATAAGATGTCAGAGGGGTAGTAGCTTGTGGGGTGGGTTATCACTTTATGAGAGGTTTAAATGTCTATTACGTTGCTTTGTACACCTGAAACTAATAAAAATAAATTAATTAATAAAAATTTTTAAATGGCCTCATAACATAAATATTTAGTATACAGTCAACATCTATAAATTTTCCATATTTGTTTAGAAAGAACATATAAGCTCTATTGTTAAATGTAGAATTACATATATGATTATTGCTCAAGCTTATTTATTGTGATGTCCAAATTTTGTATAATCTTACTAATTTTCTCTCTTCTTGGTTTATCAATGACTATGAGAGGTTATGTTAAAATCTCCCACTATAACTGTGGGTTTGTCAATCTTTCCCTGTAATGATGCATATTTTTGCTATATGGATATTTAGGGTGATCTTGCAATCAAGATAAATATATCTTAATCAACTGTTCCTTTGATTATATATAGTGACTATTTTTCTCCTTAGCGGTGCTTTTATACTTAAAGACTAATTTGTCTGATATTACTATAGCTGCATTAGTTTTCTTTTTTCTTGGTGCACATTTTCACACTATTTTATTTTCAACTTTTCTATTTTACTCTTGTAAATAAGAGACATGCTGGATTGTGTGTGTGTGAGTGAATGAGTGAGTGTGTGTGTGTGTGTGTGTGTGTGTGTGTGTGTGTGTGTTAAATGTTCTCAGGATTTATTGGGTTTCTTGACTTTTAGGATTCCAGTCTTCAATCAATTCTAAAAGTGTCTTAGCCATTATCACTCTGCATACTGCTTCTTCCCCATTATTTATCTTCTTACCCTCTGAAAATCCCTTTATATGTATATTGGAACTTCTCACTCTGTCCTACTTGTCCTTCAACCTCCCATTCATATTTTTCATCTCTTAATATCTGTGCTGTTTTCTTTGAAATTGCCTCCATTCTGCCTTCCAATTCTGCAATTCTCCTTCAGCTTTGTCTAATCTGTTCATTGAGTTTTTTATTTTAATGACTATATTTTTTTATTAATATATTAGATTCTCTTCCATATATACCCCATTCTTTGAAATAATGTCTTATTCTCTTAAAATACATTTCAATGTCTTCTTTTAAGTCTTTAAATAATTTTAAATATATTTATTTTATGGTCTACTTGGTAGTTCTGCTAGCTTAAGTTTTGGGGATCCAATCTGGCAGTTGCAACATCTGCTGACTCTTGCTTATGGTGGATTTGTTCTTTGTATGTTTTTTAATTTTGGTTTGTGAACTCATATTTAGTGCACCTCTATTTTTAGCGATCTTGAGCTGCCTGGATTGAGGGTATATCTCTCCAGGGAGGTTTTTTATTTGCTTTTGACAGGCATTGCAGATTATTATCACCTCTTGGGACCACCTTTATATTAATTTGTCATCTTGTCACCAAATGGATAGTGTACATTTAAACCTTGAACTTACATGAGGAATTTACAGTAACATCAAAAATCATCAATACCTAGATATTAATGTAATGGAAGTTGTGCAAGAGCTCTACCATGTTCACATATTGGAAGATTCTAAATTGTAAATATATGAATTCTGTACAATTTGATATATCTAGAGTTTCAATGTAATCCTCATTGAAACTCTCAATCTCAGCAGACTTCATGAGAATGCAAGGAAATGCTGATTCTAAACTATGTATGGAAATGCAAAGGGCCAAAAATAACCAAGACAAACTTGAAGAAGTTAGAGGACTTTCTCTGCTGATATCAAGGCTCTTTATAGCTAGGTATTATATGCAGTGTAAAATTGTCACAAAGGTAACAAACAGACTAGTGGGAGAGAATAGAGACTACAGAAATTGGCCAATAGTCATATAGTAACTTGATTTATGGCAAAGGTGACCATGCAGTTCAATGGGGGTAAGAATGTTCTTTTGAATTAAGTGGCATGGATCAATTGTATATCTAGATGGGAAAAATTAATATCAACATACACACACAAGGTCAGAAAATTCAGTTTGCAAACTTGTTGCAACAATGCTGCTAACCTTTTTTGATATCAGAGGTATTATTCTTTTTTTTTAAAGATTGTATTGGGGAAGGGGAACAGGACTTTATTGGGGAACAGTGTGTACTTCCAGGACTCTTTTTTTTTTTTTCCAAGTCAAGTTGTCCTTTCAATCTTAGTTGTGGAGGGTGCCGTTCAGCTTCAAGTTGTTGTCCTTTCAGTCTTAGTTGTGGAGGGTGCTGTTCAGCTTCAAGTTGTTGTCCTTTCAGTTTTAGTTGTGGAGGGCGCAGCTCAGCTCCAAGTCCAGTTGCCGTTGCTAGTTGCAGGGGGCGCAGCCCACCATCCCTTGCAGGAGTCAAACCAGCAACCTTGTGGTTGAGAGGACGCACTCCAACCAACTGAGCCATCCGGGAGCTCAGTGGCAGCTCAGCTCAAGTTGCTGTGTTCAATCTTTAGTTGCAGGGGGCGCTGCCCACCATCCCTTGCGGGACTCAAGGAATTGAACTGGCAACCTTGTGGTTGAGAGCCCACTGGCCCATGTGGGAATCTAACCAGCAGCCTTCGGAGTTAGGAGCATGGAGCTCTAACTGCCTGAGCCACCGGGCCAGCCCCAGAGGTATTGTTCTTTATGAATTTGCACCAACCGGACAAACAGTTAACCAAGTTTACTATTTGGAAGTGCTGAAAAGGTTTCATGAAAAAGTTAGACGACCTGAACTTTTCTCCAACAATTCATGGCTCTTGCATCACAACAATGCACCAGCTCACACGGCACTGTCTGTGAGGGAGTTTTTAGCCAGTGAACAAATAACTGGATTGAAATACCCTCCCAACTCACCTGATCTGGTCCCCAATGACTTCTTTCTTTATCCAAAGGTAAAGGAAATATTGAAAGGAAGACATTTTGATGACATTCAGGACATCAAGGGCAATACGACGACAGTTCTGATGGCCATTCCAGAAAAAGAGTTATAAAATTGCTTTCAAGGGTGGACTAGGCACTGGCATTGGTCCCAAGGGGAGTACTTCGAAGGTGACCATAGTGATATTCAGCAATGAGGTATGTAGCACTTTTTCTAGGATGAGCTCAAGAACTTAATTGTCCGACCTCATGTGTGTGTGTATATATATATAATTTATATGTAGAAAAAAATCAATTCCAGATGTATTGTAGATCTAAATGTACAAGAAAAACAATAAAATATCTAAAAGAAATTATAGGAAAATATCTTTGTCACTTTGGAGTAAACAAACATTTCTTAAATAGGTCACATAAACCAATGACTATAAGGAAAAGTCTGATAATTGGCTTTGTTAAAATCAAGTGCATCTGCTCATCAAAAAAACACCACTAAGAGAGTGAAAAGATAAGCTGTAGAACAGGAAAATATATTTGTGATACATTTACCTAACAAAGATTTGTATTTTGGGTGTATAAAAAAACTATAAAACAAAAAAAAAAAAACCAGAAAATAACTTGAACAGATATCTCACAAAAGCATACAATGTTCAAAGCAGCACTATTCATAATATCCCCAAACCGGAAACCACACAAATGTTTTGGATGAACTTTCAAACCCAAGTGCCCAGATTACAAAAACCAACCTGTCCACACTACTCCACCCCTACCTGGATGCCACCACTTCAGGCATGTGCGTGATGCTCTGGCTTGCACTACCCTCTTCATTCGGCCCCTGGAGATTTCCTTTGCTTTCTTATGAGCTCAGATCTCCACTTAAAAGGCTGCACGTGACAGTTCATCCAGAACATCTGGAGGCTTTGCAGCAGAAGTGTCTCCAGGTTACGTAGTTCATACTATGTCCCATCATCTTTCCATCCCCACCAAGATGTGAGGAGTCTACCTGGCACTGTTTTTACAGCCTAAAGATGATGTTTGCTTGTAAGGAAGAGAGCACAGAGAGGGAAAGAGAAAAATACTTTTGCTTAACATCAAAGGGGCAGGGGAGTGTAGTGGAGGGACAGTCTCTCGCTGCATTTCCTCTGATGAGAGGTAGAGGTGTTCTTCATTCCACACCCTCACTACCCTACCTGGCTGGAGACCAAAAAGCCTGGCTGCTCTAAGGGCCCATCTCTGGTCCCATGAGATAAACAGCCATTCCATGAGCCTCCATCACCCAGATGAGCAGCTATTTACCTGCATCAGGTTACAACTCTCTGATAGAAGAACCAGTTTCATCCCTGGGTGCAGCTTGTGCTTCTTGTATCCTAATTTTCAAATAGCCTAATGCCCGGGGCCACCCGAAAGAAGGAAATTTTTGGCAGGCTGGGGAAATAGCAATTCTTCCCAGGGAGCTGGACTGGGCCCTAGAGGCCATGATGGTGAGTTTTCTGCAGACCACTTCTCTCTGGTTGAGTGAAAAGATTTTCACATTTTGGGGTAGAATTGGGGCTCCTTATGACCCACTGTCATTTTAACCTGTGGCTTAAGAGAGATAGTCAGGCTGTAACAACAAAAATAAGTTCTGAAATATTGTGCACTTGTCAAAGTACTTTACATGGATTGTCTCACTTATTGTCAAAACAATCCTAAAGGTATATATTATTATCCCTATTTTTCTGATGAGGAAACTGGGGCCCCAAGAGGTTATATGGCTTGCTTGAAGTGACACAGCTAAGTGACAAAGCCAGGACTGAAAGCTAGTAAATCTGGGTCATGTCCTTGATTAGTATTCTAGATGTGAGTATTTTGTCACTGATCCTAGACTTTAAGTCACCTCTAGTTCCTGCCATGTCCTGCTTTTGGAGGAATCCTTCCCACCTCTTCATGGTTTAGTGTCCCAATGGACCCTTCCATGGGGATAGAAGCAGGAGAGGGATTCACAGAGAGCCTCTCTGGTAGGATCTCCCAAGAGTCCCTCCTTATTCATTTCCCTCTTCTTGGCTACCAATGCATCCCTGCCTGCCCCTCATAGCCAGGGTCTTCAGAACACATTGGCCTGTCTCTTTCAAATTTACTTAGTCCTCCAGTCTTCTCACTCATCTCTGACCCAGAGCAATCCTGGTCCAATCCCTGTTCCTCTGCCCAGGCGCCTAAGAAGGCATGCCCCACTGGACCATAAGACATGGCCGCCTCTGCTACAGTCAAGGGCTGTCTGCTTGGCTCTTCCTTTCCTGGAAACACCAGACCAGGAAGGCCCCAGCTTTCCTTCATGGGAGAATGGTTTCTCTAAGAGAAAATGGTATGGATTCTTGGAGGCGGGTGGAGTGGGGGAGTTCTTTAAATGTATAAAATAGCATTTCTGGTAATAAGTGAGGCCTTGTGGCACCAACCATCTTCAGTGGTTGTGATTTAAAACCTAGAATTAGAAAATCACTTTCAGATAGATCATCCCACATATTTCCTGTTTACCATCTTAGCCTCGATAAGACCTTAGATGTAGCTCTTGCTTAACGGCTTCAAAGCAGAGGTAACATCGAGCATGACAGAGCTGTCAGAGGAAAATCCAGCAAAGCATCCTGCCAGGCTCCCAGACACATCCTTCGGCTCTGCCAGGCCTCTAGTCAACTTCCAGGCCTCGGTCACCACCAAAATCCTGCAGTCGGCCAAGGGTTCCTGCCAGACAGCCTTGTTCAGTTATATAAGAAGGGACATGAGCTCCTTGTAAAGTCAACAGATAACTTCAAGAAAGGTAATAGATATCATAATGGGCCCAGAAGAAACACCATCGGGCCAGAAGCCTGAGAGCTTATAACCCAAGTCTCTCACGAAGGGTCGGCTCAGTGTAGACTTTGGCAACCAGCTATATAGAACCTGCCCTGCTTATCCACTGGGGGAAGCGGGGGAATTAGAATTCTTTGTTGGGCTAAACCAGGTGACGTCTTCAACACCCTTCCAACTGGGAATCACCTATAATTCACTCAATCTTTGTAATGTCTCCCATTTAATAAACACTGTGGACCAGGCACGTGAAGGCATTATTATACTCAGCCCTCCAGGTAACCCAATGAGGTAGTTTTTATTAACATTCTTCTCAGAAATGGGGAAAGTAATTTGCCAAGATGCCAGAGCTAGCTGAGAAAGAGAAAGGAATTGGATCTAGGTCTGTCTAACCCCAAAGCGATACTCTTTCCTGCCTCTCTGCCTCTGGCACTTTACCAGCATTCTCAGCCTGCTGCCCCTTGAAAGGGAGTAAAAGGTACAGACAGATGGTGCCCAGGTTGAGACCCACCACCCCCCACCACCCCCAGAAAATGGGCACTTCTGGAGCAAAACTGTCACCGTGACAAAACTGCCTCAGTGACAGGCCTTGTGACCAGCAGCCTCCATCCATTAACCACAGGGCCATCTCTCACCTAGAAAGAGGCTCCCTTTTGTTCACACGGCCCTACACACAAACAACAACTCCATCACCCAGGAGACCACAGAACAAAGGGAGGGAAGTAGATATGGACAGAACCGAGTATAAATAAGAGGCTGTAGGGCAGAGAGAAACCAATGAGTTAAAGGCAGACGCACCAGGATCTTTGACCTGCAGGCTTTTAAATTATGTCTACACTCCTTATATGAAGAGTGTACACAAATGAATCTGTATTTTCAACTACATCACATGCCCCGTTTTGCAACCAAAAACAATATTTGTGCTTCATGTGCTGCACTGTAGTGTTTTATACACAGAATCACCTGGCACAGCTCCTGTCCCCAAGATGCAAATTAGTGTTTTCCATGGGGGAGGGGGTATGAGGAGAGGCTGGGGGGAGGGGAGCAAGCGTGCTCCACAGGCCACACTCTGGCACTGACATTGCTGGGCATGATGGATGCTGCCAGCGCTGTTGCTTAGCAACCCAATACCCTTCAAGAAAATCCAGCAGTCTCGCTGGCTCGCAGAAGCAAGCAGGGCTGGTTCAGCACGGCATTGGGCATGGAAAGATAATAATGGTTTTATTCCAGTTATTAATAATCATTCTTTCTGACTTCTTGTATAGATCAACATACCTTGAGGGCACACAGAGCCCTATACTAGACTGGGGCTGGAAAAAGCCCAGGGTTTTTAAATTACCTCCAAAACGAACTCAGAAAGTAGTGGAATTTTACTGGCTGGTCCCATGATGCTCCTTCAATCCTGGGCCCTTTTTGCAACATAAAGGCAGATCTCGGAGGCGTGACTCACCAGCATACCTCCAGATAGTTGTTTGTCAGCCTGTCGTGAGTCATGCTTTCTATTTTTTCAAAACGAAACACTTGACATTTTGAAATGGGGTTGGAGGAAGGTGTTTTTTAAAAAAAATTCAAGTCACTCTGTGGCTTTGTGTGCAAGTGTAGAGGCGTGTGGGAAGAGGTGAGTAATGGCTGCATGAACAGGTAAACATAAGTGAGGTTCTCCACACCGTCTGTCACCATGAAAGCCATGGATGTGCAAGGATGCAATCATTTGTGTCACAGAGAAATGGACACGCCCCTGGGCTATATCCTAGAAGGAACAATGCCCTGGTCATCATCCGCCCTCTACCCCCTCCCAGTTTCTTGCCAGCAGCCTATTGCTCCCTGTATCCCCGACAGAGCAGTCAGCCTCCTTTTGTGCAGCATAGATAATAGTATCATCGTAAGGCTTTAAGAAAAATCCTGCAGGAACAAAGGAAATTGGGATTTTAGTTGAAAAAAAGAGAAGTGCAAATACAACTCAAATTGTGCTGGACTAGACCGATGGCAGGATCTCTGGGTTCTGGTCCTGATTCTGACATTAATTAGGTGTGTGATGAACTTCCGCTTATTTTGCATGATCCAGCACAAGTTTCATCCTCTCTGTGAAGCCCTCAGATTGTCCGATTTATTTACTTAGTACACTGTTTTCCCTCCTAAAGTGGGAGCTCAAAGTTAGACACCATTTTATGCATGTCTGTATCATGTCAACGAGCAGCACATCGGTTATAAACTAGGTGCTCCATTCATGCTGCCTGCTTGTAAGAGAGATGGATAAATGGAAGAATTAATTAACTGGTCCAATAACTAAATCCAATTAACCTCTTGGAACCCCTATTTCTTCCCATGCTTAACAATATGCACTGTCTACTCACAGAAAAGCAACAGGGTCTAGGAGTCGCAATTGAAAACATTTTGAATGTTATACACCACCACATCTTTATTGTAAAGGTTAATATAAACATATCCACTTTAAAATGGAGCTGGAGCTGTCATGCCAGAGGAACTGCCTCACACATCTTACACTGCAAACCTTGAAATATTAAAAACAAGGAAAAATAACCTTTGGTCTGGGCCTAAGCCACCTTGTTTCCCAGAGAACTGTTTGCAAGGATAACAAGAAAGCAGGTATTGTGATTACTGAACTGAAAATTAAAAACATTGTTCAGAATTAGCGTCACCATGTTAGCTTATCTGCACCAATAGAAATGCCTTCCTTCTATTGATGTAATTGTTCCCCTGCCCTTTCTCATCAATACCCCTTGCCTTTGTCTCCTAATCAGAACAGGATTTGGGCTTCTGCCTGAATCAGTGCCTTGCAAATAGCTATTCATATTGATCTCGATGAATGTTTGTTGCCTCTCACTTCAAAAGAACTTTTTATTTTTAGGTTAGCATTATAAAGCATTAGTAGAAAAGGTAGTGATTATCAAAAGTGTCCCCAAAGTCAGGGATCAGGACCAATTCTATCCATAGGTAAACTAGGGAAGGAGAAAGTTTGAGGTGATACAAAATATTGCCCATATCGGGTTGGGGTAATGCCAAAAATTTCCAAAATGTTTGCTTCTTTGGATTAAGACATTGAAGATCCTTGCTAAAAATTGTAAATGCTGTCTTGCAGCAACCACATATTAATCCATTATTAACCTCAAGTGCTTTAGCTAAACTTATTAAATCCACTTCCAGAGTGTAAGGGACATGAGACAGGTAATTACTTTTTATTCTTTATTATGAAAATGTTCAAACATACAAAACTAAAAGCAATCAGATAGTAAATCCCTATGTGCTCATCAGCCAGCTTCAACAATTATCATCCTAGAAGCAATCTTGCTTCACCTACCGCCTCCCCAAACTGGATCATTTTGAAGCAAATCCAAAACCTCCTAGTATTTCATTTATGCATATTTCAGTATATAGCTCCGAAATACAAGCATTCTTTTTTAACATTACCAAAATACCAGTATCATACTTAAAATAAAAAAACAAATAAACAATAATTCCTTCATATCTTCAAATAGTAGTCAGTGTTCAAATTTCCCTGTTAGAACAGTTCAGTTTTGATATAAAATGACATTCGATTCCGAATATGGCAGGGGCTGGTTCTAGAACCGTCCTACCCAGGGGAAGACAGGGTCATGATGTGAATTCACTGTTTTGTTTTGTTTTCCAGTTTCACAATTGCCAAGAGCAATGCACACATGGGAAAGGACCTAAATGCAGAAGCCAAAATATGAATTACTCTCCCTATCCACCGATGACACTCACCAGCTTCCCCCAGCTGTTATAAAAATAATAAAGAGTTAGGTCTCCTTCATCTGGCAGTAGCAGAACTTCGTTACTTAATGCCATTGTCAACCTCGCTTGATTGTAGATAAGCCATAGGTATTTGCCTGAGCCTCAGTTCCATTGTGCAATGGAGGCAATAATAGTACATACCTAGCCCATAGGGCTTTTAAGAGAATTAAAGAAGATAATGTATGTATAGCACTTACAAAAGCTCTTGGCACAGTAAACCCATAATGAACCTGAACTACAGTATTGTTGTTAGTCCCCAGTCTCCTTGGAAACCAAAGCTTGGGCAAGATGTTGCCTGATGAAGGTCCTAATGGGCTTATCATGGCCACCTAGTCTGCTTGACAAAATACTGTATCTAAAATATTTTAAGGTAGTGTTCCTCAAAGTGTGCTTGTCAGACCACCTGTGTCAAAATCACCCTGATTACTTTAAATAGGGATCGCTAAGTTCTGGGTAATTCTTAAGAACACTAAAGTTTGAGAACTGCTTTAAGCTTGCCTGAATGGTGGTGGAGTGACTTTCCCAACCAGTGAGAAAATGGAGTGCCTGAAATAATGAAATAATGAGGTGTAGTATCAGAGGGACCCCGGACCTGGAATCAGGAGCCAGCACTGGACCTGCCCATCCATTTACCTATGGAATGGAACTGGTAACATCTCCCTAAAGGAGCCACAGAAAGAACAAAATGGGATCCTGAGAATGGGAAAATACTTTCCATTAATCAGTTAATGTACGATGTCACTTACTTAGATTTTTATCCCATCCAAGAACCTAAATATAGAATTCCTATATGGTACTTCCAAAAAAGACCATATGATCTAATAATGCCCATGACAAAGGACATCATTCATGAGCGTCTCATCCATTCTTTCATTACCAAATATTTATTGAGTGCCGGTTCTTTGCCAGGTGCTGTGCTGGCGCAAACCAGGGAAAACACAGTCACATTCTCGCCCTTCCTGAGTATGTAGAGGATTCTGAGATATCCAAGGACAAGGAAGGGATAGGAAGAACCTTCAGACAAAGCTCACAAAACTCTAGAGCTAGAAAAAGACCTTAATGGATGCCTTCTCCAATTCCTTATAGAATTGGTAAGAGGAAGAGACCCCACCCCCACCTTGCAGCCCCAGTGAGTATGTAGCTAGAAAGGCATTTGTTCCTTGGTTCTCAGAACTCTTCCTACTTGGTCTGTTTTACTCTTTCCTGCACCAAGAAAAGCAAAGAAGCAAAACAAATACTGTGTTGCTTTTTCTCCATGTCATCAGAATGAATCATTTGAATTGACAGCAACAAAATTCTTCCCACCTAAAGCAGTGCTATTAAATTTTCATTTTTCATTTCATTTAAAAGCAGGTTACAAAACAGTGTGCAGCGCAGGACCTCATTTTTATAAACAACATATCTGTGGTATATATGTGTGCATAGAAAAATGGCTGTGCAAACAAAGATTATTAATAGACATTCCCTAGGGGTGAAAATTGTGGGCACTTTTTATTTTTTTCTTTATATTCCTCAGAACTTTCTCAGAATTTTCTGAATCTTCTACAATGAATCCAAATTTCTTGGGTAACAAAATAAATAAATTTTATTTCAAAAATAATGTTGTTTTTTAAGTCAGTGAGTTTTGCCTTTCTGTTTTGTTTTTCCAGTTTTATTGAGAAATAATTGACATGCATCACTGTATAAATTTAAGGCATACAGCATGATAGTTTGACTGACATATATTGTGAGATGATTATCACAATAACATCTGTCTTCTCATATGGATACAATAAAAAAAAAGAAGGAAAAATTTTTTTCTCCTAGTGATGAGAACCGAGGATTCACCCTCTTAACAACTTTCCTGTGTATCATGCAGCAGTGTTACGTGTAGTCACCATGCTATACATGACATCTCTAATTCTTATTTATCTTACAACTGGAAGTTGGTATCTTGTGACCACCTTCCTGCAAGAATGTTCCCTTTTTGAGGTTAAATCTAATCTCATGAGAGGTTTCTAGAATCTTTTTGTGCAGATTAGACCCCAAAATTAAACTCAGTCTTTGTCTTCCAACAGAAGAGAGGCAGTACAAAATAACCACTTGTTGCCAGAACTAAGATACTCCTTGGATTTATCGGGGCAAAAACTAGCTCTAGTCTTGAATGGAATCAACTGGCTGATAAGTATTTCCTGAGCCCTACCAAGAACTGCATTGTGCCCTGTGCCCAAGGTCAAAAATGCATAAGACATGATCCCAATCTTCAAGAAACTTGACATTCAGCTGAGAAGTGAAGGCATACAAAGTTTAGTAACAAAATATGAACAAAGGCCTGATACTGTAAAAGACACTGTTGGGTCCGCAAGGACAAGTCATCCAGGGAGCCGTGGGAGCCAAGTGGCAGATAGGACACAGAGGGCAACAGGGAGCTACTGAAGGCTTTTTAGCGGGGAGGTGACATAAGACCTGTGTTTCAGGAAGATTAAGATCAGTGGATGCACACGCCTATTTGAGCAGGGAGAGACTGAAGAGAGGGAGGGAAACAATTGCCAAACGAGTCAAGTGAAAAGGACGCTAGGTTCCAGGTCCAGCTCAGTCATTAAGAGACAACCTTGAACCTATCACTTCTACTGGGACTAATTTCCTCACCTGACATGTGAGAGGGTTGGACTAGAATCTCTAAGGTCCTTTCCAGCTGTCAAAATTCTTTAGTTCCGTGGATCCAGGCAAGAATGATAAAGGCCTGGAACAGAGCGTTGCCGTGGGATGGTTTGACTCCAGCAAGGGCCTTGCAGAGGGAGCTGCTAAATCATCTTCAGCACAGGCACCAACAAAATAAGATCAGATTTTCCCTTCTTACTTTCATTTTTAACCCCTTAGGAGGCTTTACAGCAAGTCTTTTTTTTTCTTTTTTTTTTAAACCAAGATACAACTTACATAGCATAAAATTTACTCTTTTAAAGGATATAATTTAGCAGTTTTTTTTGTAAATTGTGCAACCATCACCACTATCTAATCCCAGAACACTTTTGTCACCCCAAGAAAGAAACTCCATACCCATCAGCAGTCATTCCCCATTTCCCCTCCCTGTCAGCCCTTGTCAACCACTAATCTGCTTTCTGTCTCTATGGATTTGCCTTTGTGGACATTTCATATAAATGGAATCATACAATCTGTGGCCTTTTGTGGTTAGCTTCTTTTACCCTATTTTCAAGGTCTACCCATTTGGCAGTGTGTGTCAGTACTTTGTTCCTTTTCATGGCTGAATAATATTCCACTGTCTAGCTATGCCACATGTTGTTTATCTGTTCATCCAGGACAGACAGTTGGGTTGGTTCCACTTTGCAGCAGTGCACTGAATCGTATACTCTTGTTTGTCAGAATCAAAGCTGTCAACGTGTGTTCCCGCTATTTGAATTTCAAAAGAAGTGGAAGCTGGGATTGTAGGGAGTATGACCACTCCTTGACAGTGCCCAAACTGTCTTCATCTGCAGTAACCACAGCAGACGTTCATGCTGACGAGCTTTTCCATAGATACTGCAGGAGCAAACAGAATATTTGTATCTCCAAAGCGTGGGTGACTTCAAGTGAAAAATTTTGAGCTGCAAAGCCCATTCCGTGGATTAAAAAATGCCACAGGATTAGGGGATTATCTTCAGCTTTCATGTTCTGCCAATGAGAGGGAACTGAGTTTGTAGATTCCCAGGTATGACGGCAGCCACGTCTCAGCCTATGTGTGACCTGCTTGTCACTCTGTAAACAACCTAGTCAGACCCATGCTTATCAGAGTTTCAGCATTACTTCTCCTGTTGCAGAGTCCAAGCTGTTAAGTTCCCCACTGTATTTTTATGAGCTGGAAAAACATGAAATATCACTGAACTGTCAGTGTTTTGTTACAGTATGAGACCCAAGATGTCTTTGCCTTTTCCTAAATCAAACTGAATTTAAAATAAGGCCAATAAAACATTTATCTGGTTGACACGACACCTCTGAGTTCAGGTCTTCCTAAATGGGAGGAGACGGGGGTAAAAAAAAACGTAGGTTTCCTCCTTCCAGTCATTTAATAAAATTTAAAAATTACCATACAGACCAGGAAAAAAGTGGAGAGTCTTAAGGTTGAGACCTTTACCACCAAGAAATAACACTTACTTAAGCACCTACTTTGTACCAGAAAAAGTGATGAGTTCCATGGTCTCTTGTAATCTAATTGAAGGGAAAAGATGTAACCATTAAAAATCATTATAATTTGCCAGGATCTGTGGGGAGGAGAGAATGAAGAATGATAACGGGTATGGAGTTTCTTTCTGACTTGAGGAAAATGTTATTGAATTAGATAGTGGTGACAGTTGCACAAGCTGGTGAATATACTAAAAACCATTGAAATGTACATTTTAAAAGGGTACATGAATTTTATGGTATATGAATCATGGCTCAATAAAATAAAAAATTGAAATAAAAATAATAACATATCATAGTATTACATAAAAAGAATAAAAAAAAAACATGCCTGGGGCTAGGGTAGAAGATAGGTTTTGTTTCAAACATGAATTTTGTTACTGAGCAAAAACTGTAGTAAATTTTCCTGCATCATTTGCACTACCCAAATTCACTGAAGCCCTCCCCCAGCCATGCCCACTGCCGCTGCCCAAACTCCTGAAATCCCCAGCTTTGCCTGGTGCAACGGACACCCTCATCTACAGATTTTGGTGGACGTTCTCTTAACTGCTTTGCTCCCAAGAATGTGTGTTTCGAGAGAACGCTGCCTGGCTTACAACGTTATTTGGAAATATGCTGCTGGCTGTGCTTCATGCATTTTATCAAGTTTTTTTAACTTTGTACTAGCTGGGACCATGAAGGGCACAGTTTTAGAAGGTTGAAGTTAAATAATAATTTCACATCAGAAAACATTCAACCAGGGCCACCAAGGAGCAAGCTGCCTGGCACTGGTCAATATTCTTGAGCCCTGGAGGCAACCTCACATGTAGAGGTTGCACAATGACCACTGGTAGAGTTTGGGGCTGGAAAATATAGTATCTGAGCTCAGAGTCTTTGGGGACAAGCCAACTGACTAACCATGTAATCATGGGTATGTTAATTAACCTCTCTAAACCTCAGTTTCCTCATCTGTAAAATGGGGATGATTTTTGTCTGTAGCTAACCTGTGGGGTTTTGAGAGGATTAAATGAATAAATGAACATAAAGAGC
This sequence comes from Rhinolophus sinicus, assembly GCF_057876585.1. Lineage (NCBI taxonomy): Eukaryota > Metazoa > Chordata > Mammalia > Chiroptera > Rhinolophidae > Rhinolophus > Rhinolophus sinicus. Next base: position 9,540,324 of record NC_142517.1, read on the forward strand.
TTAGATGAGTTCCTGGCATGCACTAACGCCTTAGCAAGTGGTGACTGCTGTTAGAATTATTATTATTTCTTGTGCTATTGCTCTCTGACTATCCTTAAGGAAGGAAGGTGTTTGCCACATTTAATGACCTTCAAGGATACTGGCAAGCTGGCTGGGTATATTTTGATTGTCATCCCATTTAGACATGTCACATTCTAAAATAAGACAGTTCAACGAAGGCTCATGGATCCAGGGACATCCTGGGGTCACATTCCATCACTTTTCATCATCTTTAGACTTCAAGCTATTTAAACTCAAATGCCCACTCCTCACAGGTTCTCAAAGAGTGGTACCAAATCCTCTGTGTCAGAACCACATTAGGTCGCTTGTTTAAAACAGGAAATTCCCAGGCCCCACCCAGAGCTACTTCATGAAACCTCACAGCCTCCTTTGCGTGCTGAAGTGTAAGAATCACAGCATGGGGCTTAAGAAAACTGAGCCTCTGCAGGCCGAGTGCCTACAATTGTCAATGCAAAGCACAAAGTGGCTTTTTTTTTTTCCTAATAAATAGAGAAAATAAAAGCCTAAATCTAATTAATGGAAAAACTTTTAAAGGCTAAATAAAAATCGTGGATGGATGGATGGATGGATGGATGGATGGATGGATGGATGGATGGATGGATGGAGCAGCCATGTGTGTTTAGCTTCTTTGTTCCTCCTCATTGTGTGGTTATGGAAGGGGATATTTAATGGTAACATTTATGAGAGAATTTTTCCTCGGTATAAAAGCAATATATGACTGATGTGCAAAACTTTAGAAAACAGAGAAAAGCACCAAGGAAAAGACAAACAAAAATCACTACTCAGAGGTTACCACCATTGACATGTTTGTGTGGCTCCTTCTGGCTTTTTGTGTGACGCATATAAGTATGTGATTACTTAACAAAAATATCATCATATCATACACTGGATACTCCTCTGAGTCTGCCTTTCTTCACTTAGAAATGCATTATGAATATTTTCTCAGCTCAGCAAATTCTTCCTCACCATAATTGTAAATGGCAGTATAGTATTCCATCATACATATACTATGATTTATTTAATCCCTACCCAATCATTGAACATTCAAGCTCAATGATTAATTAGAAAGTGAAATGCACATGCAGATTCTAATTCGTAGGTCTTCAGGGGACACGTGTAGTTTTGAAGTCCCACAACTTGACGTCAATCAGCAGCTAGGACTGATGGCTATTACCCAGGAAAGACTACTTCCAGAATGTTCTCAGGAAACCTTTGGAGTCGGAACACGAATAAGGAAATTTTCCATGCCTCAAGAACGTCAGCAAACCTGTGTCACATAAACTCCATTGATTCCAGCGGGCACAGATCACAAGAGGAAAGAAACTGGTCCTCCTGTCATCCTCACAAGTGGGCCCGTTTCACCCAGGGCCACTGAGAGCCACCAACTTCATGTCTGATAAACAGCCACTTTGAGAACTATAGAGTGATGCTTTGCCTACTGGACGATTTATTTGTATCACTTCTTTCCCTTAGCTGTTTCAATTAGTTGACAAGCTATGACGGGAGGAACGAACGTGCTGTCTCTTCTGGGCTTGGATACAGAAGTAATTCCTATAATTTGAAGATTTATAAATTAAAGGAAGTCCGGAGTTTGTAAAACGATGTGCAATTTATTTAGTCTGATTTTTAGATGAATACCCACATCAATATTCTCCTTGAATAGAGAGCAAAGGTGATTCTAAAAAGTTAAAAACTGATTTAAAGGGAACCTGGCAACAGCTCCTTGAAAGCAGGGTCAGTCTCGATTGCTTTCATTCCCTGGAGCATCTATCATGATCTCTAACATGCAGCCAAAGTTTGCTAAATAAATTAACGCCTGAATGATTGAATGAATGAAGTAGGGTACAGTCCTCAATGGTCTGAACTACTCTGTTTTCCTGCACATTTTGCCATAGTCTCCAAACACCACCCCATTAAATAACTCCTTCATTGCTTAAAAACTCAAAATAGATAGTGCTTTTATCCAGCTTTGCAATTCTATGCACAGAAATATGTCACAGCCCAATCTTCCCCAGGAGGTACTCAGCAAAATGAAAAGCCTCAGTATTGCTTACCCCTTTTGGGTCACAGGGGCCATCAGCAAGGTCACATTAATTCATTTGCTACCGAAACTGTGACTGCCTTTAAACTCGGGGCTGGAAAAAGCCTCCTTTATTTTCAAGTCACCTCGCTGACTCCGTTCCCAGCCTCTCTGCTCCCAGAGGTCAGCTGCGACCAGGGCCTCGCATCTTCTGTCCTCCGCCATCTTCCTTGTACTAACCTGCATCGCCCCAAACAGCCCCAGCCTGACCTCAAAGCCAGCGTTCCTCTCTGTGTGCATCTTCACTAATCAAAAACAACAAAAGCATCGATCTGCCATCACGTTTTCTCAACAATTTCTTGGGCGGTGCATCCCACTGTGGGGTCCAGGAAGAATACTTCACTCCGCTGGGCATTTCAAACTCCAAATGCGCCAGTGCCCACCGGAGTTCTGGGAAGGCTTCCTTGCCCTGACTTTTGCTTTCGCTTTTACCACAGCTAAATAATTATGTGAAGGAAAAAAATGTATAATTTCCTTTTTTATTTTACCATGTAATTTCCTTTTTCACACCCAACTCCTACAAAGCCTCTACTGTTCTCACATTTTTATTTGCACCAAATATATACACTAGCCCCCCCCCACACATACACACACTTTTTAAGTAAACAGTGCTCAGTGCTTGCTTGTTTACCATTATATCCTGAGAGCTGATTGTTCTGAAACCACTAGTCTGTCTTCCCTGGTTAAGTCCCAGGTGAAGAGACCCACTTCTGACTGGGGCCTTTCCACCTGGAGGCAAGTTCCTTAAAGTGGGGCTGCTTTTGACAATAACCATTTCCCAGCTTTCAGAAGACATGATGAAGCCCTGTGGTACATTCTGAGCCACAGCCCAAGGAGGGGATGAAAGTCAGAATTAAAATTCTATAATGAAGACTGATCCAGGTTTATGTTCATCTTGCCTCTGTACATAGAGGGACCAACTGTCTTGAGCAGGAGGGTAACAGCTGGTTTTCCTGCACGGACTCCTTGCCAACACTGTGCTAAATGCTTTACAGGCATTAAGTTCCTATCTCTATTCTCCAGGTGAGGAAACTGAGGCACAGAGGTTAGGAGACTCACCCAAGCCTCACAGCTGGTGAGTGGCAGAGCTAGGATTCCAACCCGGGCTGTGAGGCTAAAGAGCCTGGCTCATCTCTGCAGGAACAATGGATAACCACCAAATCCCAGCGACAGAGGACACCCCGCCCCCCAACCCCAAGGCCTGGACAGGGCCAGCAAATAGAAGCGAGTACACAGGAGCTGCAGAACGCTTCATTACATCGGAAAAGGCACCAGATGTACTGTTCACTGTGTTCACTGTTCCTCTCACTTTAGAGCCAACATTTTTATCAAATCAACAAACATAAGAATATTCTGCATTTATGACTTGCTCGTTATGACCATCTCCCAAGAATAGGGAACCCACTTTATGGAGTAACTTTTCCCAGAACTGCCCCAAATCCAGAAAGAAGCAGCACTTTGATTAGGAAGTCTGAGGTGTGCTCCAACCCAGGCGCATTTTCCTGTGGAGCCTTGGAGGCAATGCCCAAATGTGGCCGTGGTGACCAAAAGCTGGGTTGCTGTGGGAAAGGTGAGGGCTGAGGGGGCCAGTGTGGAGTGGAAAGAACGTTAGGAGGGGGAGTTCCTAGAGGCTCTAAGAGAAAGGCTTCGGCACTGAGGCTGTGCGACAGGAACAAGAAACTATACCTTGAAACTCAAGGAACCTGGATTGGAGCGTCTCTCAGAGACCATTCTGTTTACCAATCTCACAATACTCTGATTCTTACTTGCATGTGTGAGCACCAACACGGAGAACTGCACAGCGAAAGCTCTAGAAAGAAATTAATTCCGAGGCCAGAGGCTGTTTACAGCGTGGGGAGATGGCTCCCCCTGGTGTCAAGCGCATCCTTCAGCGACCTGGACCAGGCTGAGCGCGAGGAGTGACCTTGAGCGCTGAGGTGGTGAATGTTTCAAGGTGAGTACAACCTGCAGGGCTGGAGGAGAAGGGGAGGGAAGAGGCCAGTGCCTGGGGTGGGTGACCAGTTCCCACAGTGCCAGGTGCTCCCTCTGTCACCTTCCAAATCCCAGCTCAATGCTGCAGACCCTCCTAACGCAGCTTTCTCCAAAGACAAACAAACAAACAAAAACCCACCAAGCCATTTGTTATGTGTTTTATTCACTCTTTTCCTCTGTAACAGATGTACCAAATCCTAGGTTTAAAGTCATATGGTCACAGTACCTGGAATCCCCTTGCCCATTTTCTTAAACGCTGTTTCTTGTTCAAAGCTTGATCAGTTCCAGCCCAGGGGCCAATGCTGACGGACGGCACTGCCCTAAAACCCCTTTTAACAGGGAAATGCCACCAAGACCTGTGTACAAAGCTGCCAGAGTCATTTACCTGTTCTTAAGGTTAAACGAAAAAATAAGCTACAACGCAGTTGTAAATCGGGGCAGCCAGCCTGTGGCCCTGAGACAGCAATTGGCTCCGTCTTTTTTAAAGGATCCATGTACACTTCTCAAAATAAACTTGGCGGAGAAAAGAACAGAAAATTCATGTAGAATTCACTCCAAGAGAAATACATGAATAATGCAAACATTTCCCAGGTCCTTTCGAGATAACAAAATGTGTTGGGAAAACCTTATTACTACAATTTGCTCTGAAGTTACCATCTGTAGTATGTATTCTGCAAAGCTAAAGAAAATATTCTCCAGGAAAAGGGAACCCTTGCACACTGCCGGTGTGAATGTATATTGGTGTAGCCACTACGGAAAACAATATGGAGGTTCCTAAAAAAATTAAGAATGGAGCTACCATCTACCCAGCAATCCCTCTTCTGGGCATCTACCTGAAAATTTTGGAAACACTTATTCATAAAGATATATTTATGAATTATTCACAAATTCACATTATTCACATTATTCACAAAAGACAAGACATGGAAACAACCTAAGTGTCCTTCAACAGATGATTAGATAAAGAAGATGGGACACCTATATACAATGGGATATTATTCAGCCATAAAAAGAGGAAATAGTGCCATTTGCAACAACAAGGATGGATCTTAAGACTATTATGCTAAGTGAAATAAGTCAGAGAAAGGACAAGAACCATATGATTTCATTCACGTGGGATATAAAACAGAAAGCAACAAATGAACAAACAAAACAAACTCCTAGATACAGACAACAGTATGGTGGTTACCAGAGAGGGAAGGCGGTGGGGGTGGGGAATGAAGAGGGTAAAGGGTGTAAGTTCATAGTGATGGAAGGAGACTAGACTGGACAGTAAGTACACAATAAAGTATACAGATGTCGTATTATAATGTTGTATGCCTGAAATTTGTATCATGTTTTTAAACCAATTGTTACCCCAACAAATTTAATTTTAAAAAATGAAAAAGAAAATATCCTCCAGGCTGGTAGAGTCTGCGTTGAAGCTTATCTTGGGAAGAAAGCTTGGAGGTCCTCTCGTCTAATTTTGGAGGCTGATTCTTCCTGGAACTCATCAACCTGAAGCAATTGGCCTTCATGTCAGAAGCTGAGTATTATCAGAAACTAGAGAGAATGGTTCTCTCCTTTATGGGGCACAGTAGTTAAGTGACAGGATCGTGGCATCTTTTATTTTTCTGATTATACTTGTGCCACATGCTCATTGTAGAAAAATACAGAATGTAGGTTGTAGCTTTTTTCTTCAGTGTCATTAAATATTTTTTCTACATCATGAAATACTTTTTGCAAATCTCATTGTTATGGCTGCACAATGTGCCATTTTTAAAACCATTTTCTTACCATCAGACATTTGTTTCCAATTTTTCGCTGTTTTAAAGAAAGTGCAGTGAACAATTTGTACATTAACCTTCATTGAGATTCCTGGATTTAGAGGGGTTCTTTCTGGGTCAAGTCACTTCACTTTTTAAAACATATGCAGTTGAGGGTCTCATGACACCACACTGCTGTTTTCCATGCAGGCATATAGTGCTTTGTAGAGAAAATATGACAGTGAGAAACATTTGCTTTTTTCTTTTTTTCTAATTTTATTGGGGAAGGGGAGGGGAACAGGACTTTATTGGGGAACAGTGTGTACTTCCAGGACTTTTTTTCCAAGTCAAGTTGTTGTCCTTCCAATCTTAATTGTGGAGGGTGCCATTCAGCTTCAAGTTGTTGTCCTTTCAGTCTTAGCTGTAGAGGGCGCAGCTCAGCTCTAGTTGCCATTGCTAGTTGCAGGGGGCACAGCCCACCATCCCTTGCGGGAGTCGAACTGGGAACCTTGTGGTTGAGAGCCCGTGGTCCAACCAACTGAGCCATCCAGGAGGCAGCTCAGCTCAAGGGGCTGTGTTCAATCTTTGTTGCAGGGGGCAGAGCCCACCATCCCTTGCAGGAGTCGAGGAGTCAAACCGGCAACCTTATGTGACTATTCCTTCCCAAATTCTCTGTTCTTGCATAGCAGGAGGTATGAGGGTCACACAGCTGGGAAATTGCTGCCAGCTGGTCCTCGTGAGTTTGCATGTGGGGCCCTGGCCTGTCATTGCAGTGCTTTGCCTGCAGTGAGATTTCAGCAGGTGCCCAGGAATCCCAGAGCAGGCGGAAAGGAGGTTTCACTGCAGAGCCATCAGGCTCCTTCTGTGTTCCTCCAATTGTCCAAATCACCAAGATGAAAGCAGCATCCACCAGCATCAAAATCCCATGCCCAGAAATTTATCCTGAGACCCGCAACTGCCATTTCCTAGATGAGATGCCTAAACAAGATCTGAGAAGTTTCACCACCTATAAGATGGGGGAGTGCCAGACTACATCTTAGAATTGTCCTGAGACTCAAAATAAAAATGAAACCATATACCATACGTGCAACAACTTAATAAACCCTAAAACTTGGCCACAAACTAGTATGTTGGTGAAACGTAACGGGCTGAAGTGGAATGGGGGGTAAACACAAACAAAATAGGGGGCATCACCCGGCTTCTTTGCAATTGGACAGTTTACCTATAATTACTTATCAATGCAAACATAGTGTCTAGAGTTTTCCAAGTGTATTTGGTTCCAGAACTTTGTATTTGTATTATTATACATCTATTAACACCCACACATTAGGAAACGTGGGTTTTGTGATTTGGTTTCACATAGAATGTAAGGTCTGTGAAGACAAACCCTTTGTCTTGTACCTTCTGTACCTTCAGGGATGCCTGCACATAATAGGTGTAAAATGTGTTGTGTAATGAATATACTTTCTGTTAGACTTGTTTGAAACAAGTTAGCAGAGTGAAGTGAAACAAGGTTTCTTATGTGCTGCTAGTGAAAGTGTAAATTGGTTTAAACTTTTGAAAAACAGCATGGCCTCATGCATTGAAGACTTTTAAAATGCTCACACCCTGTCATCAAGTTGTGCCCGTTCTGGAAATCTGTTTGGAAGTTATCCTAAGTATAAAGGAAAGTTTGTGCCTAAAGATGCTCAGAAAATGCAGTGTTGTTTAACATGGCCAAAAAAATGGAAAACATCTGAATTATGTTAAAAAAAATTATTGAATGAAGTTACAAACTCTCCAATTGATGGGTTATTCTGCAGCCGTTAAAATTATGTTGTCAAATGAACTCAAAAAGAGTATGGAAGAGGGGCCGGCCCGCTGGCTCAGGCGGTTAGACTCCGTGCTCCTAACTCCGAAGGCTGCCGGTTCGATTCCTACATGGGCCAGTGGGCTCTCAACCACAAGTTTGCCAGTTCAACTCCTCGAGTCCCGCAAGGGATGGTGGGCAGCGCCCCCTGCAACTAGCAACGGCAACTGGACCTGGAGCTGAGCTGTGCCCTCCACAACTAAGACTGAAAAGACAACTTGAAGCTGAACAGCACCCTCCACAACTAAGATTGAAAGGACAACAACTTGACTTGGAAAAAAGTCCTGGAAGTACACACTGTTCCCCAATAAAGTCCTGTTCCCCTTCCCCAATAAAATCTTTAAAAAAAGAGTATGGAAGAAACAACCGAGATGGTGCAATAGGTAAACGCTATGCTTAATTTCTCTCAACACCACATCAAAATTACAATGAATCTACAAAACAACCATTATTGAGAATTGCCTAAAATAAAGCTGAACTGAAGCCTTTCAACTTAGGACACACAGAAGAAGCCACCGCCAGACTAGTAGGAAGGGCAGAGACACAAAACAGGCTGGTCCCACACCCATGTGTAACCATTAAAAATCAGGAGGGATGTCTCGGCTGTGGAGGCCCCCGCACCATCCCCCAGAGGAGCAAGAGATCCCAGCCCCACCTCACCCCAGGGTTCCAGTGCCAGGGAGAGAAGTCCCCATAACTTCTGGTTGTGAAAACCAGCAAAGATTGTGACTAAGTGAGATTGCGTGCGGCTGCACTCACAAGTGTTCCTCTTAAAGAGACCATGTGGACTTACCCACCAACAGCATCACTTGCTCTGAGTTTCAACGCTGGGGCAGGGGAACTGAGTTGTCTGGCTTGGGATGGGGCCTGCAGAAGTGACTTTCTCCTGGACAAACGAGCTGGTAGAGGCCATTGTTTCTTTGCTGAACCTTCCCCCTTCCTGGGGCGTGAACACAGGCGGCTGCCATATCTGAGTCTCTGCCATTCCTTCTGTGCGCCCGGGCAATTCAATTGGAGACCCCGCCCCGCCCAACTTTTGGGCACACCCAGGCCGCTTCCATTGGCTTTTTCAAGCAGACTGCCCACCTTGGCTCAAGCTGCAGACTTTCCTAGGGTCTCTCAAAGGTTCACTGAACCCAGACAAGGAGCATCTGGCTTGAGCATGTCCTGTGCCTCTGGCTGAGCAGCCCTAAGCCGGCACTAGAGGCACCTGGCCTTGATTTGCAGCTTGGCCTCTCAAGGCGCTTCCAAGCACCGCAAGGGTGGCAGCCATCTGTGGAGTTCTCTGTGGTGCCTGTCAGGTGGCTCCAGGTGGGGCATGGGCTGTGGCTGAACTTGACCTACAGCAGATCCCCTCCACGGTTGTCCTGGGGCTGACGCCCCTAGTGGCCAGCTTAAAAATGAGCTGGAGCCTTACCCAGCTTCCTCCATGTACGACATAAGCAAGGGGTGGATTGGGCAGGCACCAGAGTCCTGCTCAGGCAGATCCTGCTCTGTAGGATCAGCCCCTGCACAAAAACTCTTCCACTGAAGTCAAGGCCAGTCCTCACAACCAGTGAGCCCAAAGGTCAGTCCCTCCAATTGATGTGCAATGACCAACCAAGGCTCAACTACAAGAGGAGGGCACACACAACCCACACAAGGGACATACCTGGAGTGCCTGGCTCAGGTGACCAGAAAGACTGTACCACTGAACCCCACAGCACACCTACTAAATGAGGCCACTCTACTAAGCTCAGAAGACATGGCAGCTCTACCTAATACATAGAAACAAACACAGGGAGGCAGCCAAAATGGGGAGACAAAGAAACATGTCCCAAATAAAAAAAAACAGAACAAAGCTCCAGAAAAATAACTAAACGAAATGGAGATAAGCAATCTACAAGATGCAGAGTTCCAAACAGTGGTTATAAGGATGCTCAGTGATCTCAGGGAGAACTTCAACAGAGAGATAGGAAGCATAAAAATGGTGATGGAAAACATGAAAAAGAACCAATCAGAAATAAAGAATCCAATAACAGAAATGAAGAATATATTGCAAGGAATCAACAGTAGATGAGATGAAGCAGAGGAGCCAACCACAGATGTAGAAGATAATGTAGCAGAAAACACCCAATCAGAATAGCAAAAAGAAAAAAGAATTCAAAAAATTGAGGAGTTTAAGGGGCCTCTGCCACATTATCTTCTGCCACGTTATAGGGGTATCAGAAGGATAAGAGCAAGAGCAAGGAACTGGAAACTATTTAAAGAAATAATGACAGAAAACGTCCCTAACCTGGTGAAGGAAATAGATATACAAGCCCACAAAGCACAGAGAGTCCCAAACAAGATAAACCCAAAGAGGCCCACACCAAGACACATCATAATTAAAATGCCAAATGTTAAAGACAAAGAGAGAAACTTAAAAGCAGCAAGAGAAAAGCAGTTAGTTACCTACATGGGAGCCCCCATAAGACTGGCAGGTAATTTCTCAACAGAAACTTTGCAGGCAAGAAGGAATTGGCAGGAATATTCCAAGAGATGAAAAGCAATGGCATGCAACCAAGATTGCTCTACCCAGCAAAGCTGTCATTTAAAATTGAAGGACAGATAAGGACCTTCCCAGACAAGAAAAAGCTGAAAGAGTTGATCACCACCAAACCAGTATTATAAGGAATCCTAGAGACTTCTTTAAGATGGGAGGGGGGTAAAGGATGGGTGAAAAGGAAAGGGATCAAGAAGTACAAATTGGGTGTTATACAGTAGTCATGGGGATGAAGTGTATAGCATAAGGAATATAGTCAATAATATTGAAATCACTAGGTATCCTGCCAGATAGGTACTAGATCTGTCAGTGTGATAGATGGGAAGGGGGTTTGGGGCAGGATGAAGAAGGTGAAGGTATTAAGAAATACAAATTGGCAGTTAATACAGTATGGGGAATATAATCAACAATGTTGTAAATATCATGTAAGGTGCCAGATGGGCACTGGACTTATCAGGGGGATCACGTCATAGGCTGTTTCCCATGTGCTATACAGCTGAAGCTGAAGTAGAATAATATTGAATGTCAACTATAACTAAATATATAAGCATTTTATAGTCACAATCTAGGGAAGATAGTCAATGGTATTGTAACAGCTATATAACATGTCAGAAAGGTAGTAGTTTGTGGGGTGGGTTATCACTTTATGAGGGGTTTAAATGTCTAACTATTATGTTGCTTTATACACCTGAAACTAATTTAAAAAGAAATAGTCTGGAGACTTTGCTAGAAATAAACGATAGAGATTTATTCAAGGGTCTTAGAGTTTGCAAACTGGAAACACAGCTAGGCAAAAACCCAGAAGTGTTCCAAAGAAGAGAGAAGTGTTAAAAAGTCTTATAGTAAAAAAGCATGCTCTTGAGAATTATCAGTCCTGCATTGTTAGTCTTAGGATTGATCCAGGGTGGTTACCAGTCAGAGGGCAGTCAGTCAGGATGAGGGATGCCATTGGTCCAGAAAATGGGCACCAGGAGGTCTGGTCACATCCAGTGGTCTGGATAATAGATATCAGATAGATGTATATGTGAGTCCATTGGGGGGCAATTTGAGTTCTATCTGGAGGTCCAGATGCATATCCAAGTATTGACACAAGACTGGAAAGTTTCTTAAAAATGTAAGTTCCCAGGCTAGTTAGAACATGAATGGGGCCTTTCCTCAGGGCTTAACCTTCATAATGTTAACAATTGTAGCAGCTTGTGACCCTATTTTATATATTTCCTATCTTCACTCTTTCCTCAATGCTTATGAAAATTATATAACTTGGAAACATGCTTATATTATATTGTAAGCATGTATTCACAAGCCATATGTAATTTAGTATCCTTTTTCCTCTTGTATTAAGGAAAAAGGCAGCATACTAAATTACATATAGATTGTGAATCTGTATACTCCTATGTAATAAAAACAAACATAAAATAAAGAACTAAGATTATTGAGTGCCGTTCTATCAGGCAATTCTTCTAAATACTTTACATATATATTAATCTCCTATTTTTCCTAACAATTTATAAGACAGGACTATTATGTTTAATACCCGTTTTATAGATAAGAAAAAAGTGAGGCTCAGAGAAGTTATATAATTGGGCCAAGGTCACTGAAAGGACTGGGATTCAAGCCTGGGCAGTTGTGGCTACTGCTTGAAAAAATATTGACAACGGCTGCCTCTGGGTGGTTGAAAAGAAGGCAATTATATTCCTTCTATGTTCTGCATTTTTACAAGTTTTTTGTAATGATGAGAAAACGGCACTCTAAAAGGGTGAATTAATGAATTGTTCTGTGTTCCTATAATAGATCTGAGCAGAAAAAAAAAACTTTTTTAATTGACCACAGGACTCCATTATTGCAACCAAGGAGGTCAACCCCTTGCTCCGCCAGCCAATTCTATTCCGTACAGAAGAGAAAATTAGAGTAAGCTCCATTTAGGGGTTAATAGTTTGAAAACAGGTTGTTTTTATGAATGCTGAGAAATTGGCCAAGGCTAGTGCTGGGTTCTCGGTTTCAATGTTACACTCAAACCCCAATCTAACAGATAATTGCTGCACTCAGGTGAGAAGGGACGCGGGCGGGGAGGGATGAAGGGGCAGTCATGTCCCAGGTACTGGGCACGCTGTATCCGCTGCTGGAGCTGTGAGGTTCGTTTGTTTAATAAGCGCTTGATATATTGGCTTAGTTGGAAGAAGGGGTTAAAATGCTAATCATGCCGGTAAGGAATGTGAAATGGAACAGATGCCACCATATTTGCCTACAAGGAAATTTTGTAACTAGGGACAATAAATCCATTCTACAGTAAGGACCGCTTAATCAACTACTGAAGGATTGCATTTTCAGGTCCAGAGCCCACTATCCCCACCCCAGCCCCGTACTTTGGTACCCTCTTCTAAGGACTACAACTCCCAGCCTAAGGGAGGTCTGTGCGCATGCGTTATAACGACCTGCGCCTACATTTCCCAGCGGGCTGAAGGGCTACGCTGACGCACGCGTGCGCCCTTGCGTCTCTCTTCCAACTCGGGTTTGACCTACAGTCGCCCGGGAGAAGATGGCAACCCCAGCAGTGTCCGGGTTCTCCCGGCAGGTGAGAGAATGGAGGTCCTGAAAGCCAGAGGGAGGCTCTTTCCTGGGGTGACCCATACCAGACCCCTAGAGCAACAGTGCGACAGCTGGGGGAGCGTGGCCGCCGTTCAGGGTCATGGGGCCCGGCGATTGGGGGCGACGCAAGGAGGCTTGGGCGGCCCTGCTTCCCCGCTCCCGGACGTCCACGGGGCAGTGGGCACGGGGCTGCGCGTGCCTGACCTTGGTGTCCTCTGAGCACAGCTCCGAGAACCTGCAGGCTTGAGGGTCACAGGCGATGGGGGCCCGGCTTCCCTGGATTGCGAATAAAGGACACGGTCCACCTCCAATCATCTTTCTTTGTCGTTCTAATCAAACCTGTCAGGGGTCACTAGTAATGCTAAAGAATCTTAGTAAAGCACATCGCACATTTTTTATAAGGGAAATGAGGCAAAAAAAAGTTTAAAGGATTCGTCTTTGGCTGCTCAGCCAGTAAGCGGTAGAACTGAGGTTCGAACCCAGAGTCACGCAGAAAATGGAGTTAGAAAGAAAATGTGTGCTCTTTATAGTGCATATTAACACAGTGCTTTAAATATCATGACGTCTGACAGCTTAGGTAACTCTTTTCCATAGTGTTAAACAGGCTTTTAATCCTCACAACCAGTTTTGCTATACAGTACACTGCAGAGCTGGGGTTATTTGAAGGAGGCCTGTGCCCTTGCAGGTGCTTTTTGAACTACGGATTCCAGCTCTGTTCCTAGATAGATGAGATACCATCTCTCGGAACTGGGGCCTATTCTCGTGTTAAACTCTGCTGCAGTGCTCAAGGGTTAATCTTTATTTGCACATAGCATTTGGATTCTAACAAGATCTATCTCTTGGAAATCATGACTGGAATCCTCCCACTTTTTATTAAAGTCCTGCTCAAGGGTAGTAATATAAATGGCAAAAATCTTACTAAATTTTTTTAAAATGTGTATTTCATTAAAATTAGTGTTGTCTCTCATCCTGGTGAGCTAGCTGCAGCCTGTTCATAGCATAGTAGGAAGTTAGTGGGAAGGCGATTTTCCAAGCACCTTGGGGTGATTCTCAGCAGGGATATTTACTCCTAAGCAATAAAGAACAGCTCTCCCTCATGTAATCTATGTGATGATACAAAGAAACATACGTAAGAAACTAACCATTTAAAAGTGAAATTGAAAATTTCTTGTTATTGGTTTAAGTAAAGAAATCCTTCAAGTAATCTTGTTTGCTCTACTTTATTTTTTTAAAGGTGCGATGCTTCAGTACATCTGTGGTCAGGCCATTTACCAAGCTTGTGAGGGTAGGTCAACTTATTCTGTTGTAATCGGAAAGCCGATGAATGTGTCTGAGTCAAACAGCAATACCGCTAGGGCATGGACTTTTGTATAGTTACTACCTAAACCTTGGCTGCACGATTTGTGGGTCCCAAAATGTGATGCAGTGGGGGGCAGGGAATGAAATAATGTTGAATGCCTGCTGTGCGACAGGCCCATACATAACCTTTAAATATGAGAATTTTTTAAAACCATGTAATGTTAATGGGAAGTAGCTAGCCTTCCCAGTTTACAAAGGAGGAAACCGAGACTGGGGGAAAGTTGCCGAAGGCTGCTCAGCTTGGTCTTAGAGCTGGACTGGAACTAAATCTTTCTAATTCAAAGCCTAGGCATTGCACTACAACCATACAGCACCACTAAGCATGTGTAGTCATGCACTGACGGCAGTATATAGGAAAAGGCCTGTAGTTTATTGTGAAAAACAATTCAAGCATCAGGCACTTATAAATTGCTGAAGGGCTCCTCTAAACTGAATATTGATGAGGAGGTTCTGTAAGGAAAATTTATAGTATTACTATGAGATGTATAAAAGTATGCTTGTATATGTTTCACAAATGCCTGTTTTCCTGGCTCTAACATGTTTAAAAACCTCCTGGACTTAGAACTGAATAGTATTGCATTCAAAGGAAGCGTAAGCTTATCTCAAAATTAATTTCATTGAATCATAGGTAGTTAGAGCTGAAAGGGATGTTAGACATCAGTTTCCTAAGGCCCTTGATGAAGAATTGAAAGCTCAAAGATGGAGTGACTTGGCCAAGGAAATATTTCTTAATTTGTTTGAGAATTGCCATTCAGGAGAGCTCTTTGATGACACATTTGAATTTTCTTTGTGTTATAAAAGATGTGTTTTTTAAATTGTAAATATTTAATCCGCCTGTTGACTGTATACTATTGTCTTGACTGATATTCCTTTTTTCTTCCGCCCCTACCCCACCCTTGTTTTCAAAGCCACCTGTTCAGATATATGGTATCGAAGGTCGTTATGCCACTGCTCTGTATTCTGCTGCGTCTAAGCAGAATAAACTGGAACAAGTAGAAAAGGAATTGTTGAGAGTCGCAGTAAGTAGCTTTCCTTATTAAGTTCCCTTTTTATATTATTTTCCTTTAGTGTTTTGATTATGCATCCCTTTTCTCTGAGGTGTATCCTCAGAGAAAAAGAACAACGAAAAAAGAAATCTGTTTTCTGTAATCATGTTGATAGTAATCATACTGGGTATTATTCTGAATCTATTGTATAATAGGTACAAACAGATAACATAAGGCTATTGATATTACGAACTAAGATTTCAGGCTAAGAGAAGAAGTAGAAATATGAGATGGTAATTTAAGAAAAATAGCCATTTCAAAAGAAAATTAAGAATTCACCATTGGGGGTGGCCGGTTAGCTCGGTTGGTTACAGCGTGGTGCTAATAACCCCAAGGTTGCTGGTTCGATCCCACATGGGCCACTGTGAGCTGCACCCTCCTTAAAAAAAAAAAAAAAAAAAAAGTCACCATTGAAAATCTATGCTTGTATTCCAGGTATTTCCAAAATAGTATTTATAGTTTATAATGATTTTATCTTACTGGGAATTTATTTTCCTTAGGAAGCCTTTCCTTGGTTTTCATTACTTTATTCCCAAGATGTGAGGGGAAATGAGCAGAGCGTGCAAGGCAGCAAAATTAGTAAAGATGTATGTGCTCCATACTGAGGACAGACTGACGAAGACAGACCGGGAGACTGCAGGGAGCGTTCCTTTTTTTTTTTAACATGAAAAGAAGAGTAAATGAACTGACTTAACACAAGCCTACTCTATAACTTAAATAGGAGAATCTCTGCTGTAATCTTCACTGAATTTTCTAGTTAACAAGTTTGTACGCATTTTCTTGCATCCCCTCGTCCTCCCACTTTCTAGCTGCCACCTCTGGCAATGCGTTCTGCGTTAAAGACGAAGAGGGAAACAGTCCAGTACGTACTCTCTCCAGACAAAGTTGTGCTCTTTTGATTTTATGTTTTAAGAAGTTCTTGTATTTTTTAATCCACATACTTCTAAAGAATTTTTTTTTTAATCTTACGATTTGGGGAAAAAACCTCACAGACTAGTTGTATAAAGTAATACATGTTTTGTTCATCTGTATTTTGAGTTTTTATTGGGACTTCTGTCCTGATAGACAGTCGTTTTAACTACTTGTCTCTTCCTTCATCCAGTTACCTCCGCAGGTAATGCTTACAGCTAATGCTTTCCTGTGTTGTGATCAACTCTTACAATCCTCACAGAGCCAACAGTCTAACTGTTGGAGACACTCGGGGGGCTGGGGGGGCGGAGGCGGGTAGCAAGAGCAGACAGGATGTCACACAGGTATTTTGGGAGGTGATAACTGTTGCCCACTACTTGTCATTTGTGCCCATTTTAAACCTGAACAGTGGTGTTCGCAATGGAGAGAATGACCTGGCTTGTGAACATTAGAATGGGGTTTGACTAAAACCTAGAAGTCAGTTAAGACGTGGAGACATAGAAGGGAGGCAGTTACCTAAAAACTCTGTATAAATGAAGAGTAGCAATTTTTTGGCACCTACAGAAAAGTGATGCTACATAGGTGTCGCTAACTGTCCGTTGGGAACCCAAACTGCAGAACGCTTTTAATTTGCATAAGCCAGCATTTTGTGGGGGAAACGTGTTTCTATGAGGCCACTCAAGTTGCGGTTTTTGCATTAAATGGCAGTGTAGGACAAGCAGCCTGGATCAGAGACAGTGGTGGCCAGGAGCCTGGGAGAAGGTGCTAAGAGTAACGGAAAGGCTAATAGACACACGTAACTGAAAGACGCCCACGTGCTAACACCCTTGGCTTGTTGGAACTCTGGCCTAATGCTAAAGGGGAGCAAAGTGCTGGAAGCTGCCCTGGGTCACTGAATCCAGACATTGATTTAGCACCATGGAGACAGAGTGGTCTCTTGTGGCCGTTGCACTCCTCTTTCTTGTCCACATTCCCTCCCAGACTGATGGAGGCTGCCCTGGAAACACCAGAGGTCTGTCGCAGGGTTAGGTTGGTTCTCCACAGCTCTGGACGAGCCAGGACAGAGCCAGGATCAGCCTGAGATGGGGGGGCCCCCTCCTGGGCGATGGCAAGGAGGCCTCTGCAGTCACAGGACCTTCTGAGGTCTGCACTTGAGTGTGGGCATCACTGGCGTCTTCTCAGTATGTGAAGAACTAGAGTCGTGCACAATTCTGCAGAAATTATTGTATCCTGTGCAAAATCATGGTGGGGTGGATTCTTAAAGGTAGAAGACATTATTTGATTGTAAACTTCATCTGTGCTTTCACAGGGCTAATTTAATTCATGAAATAGGTGATTCATAAGAAAGTATGTATATGGCCGCTAGGATCGTTTGTTCTCTAAAGAGTTTAAGAGATTTTTTTTTTGGCACTTTTAGCAACTCTTGAAGGAACCCAAAATGGCTGCCTCAATTATGAATCCCTATATAAAGCGTTCCGTTAAAGTGAAGAGCCTAAATGACATGACCGCAAAAGAGAAGTTTTCTCCCCTCACATCCAACCTGATGAGTAAGTATTGGCTCTTTTTCACCGAAGTCTGAGATTTTTGCTACTAGAAGTGTGGTCCGTGAACCAGGAGCGGCGGCATCACTGCCCTTTGGCAGTGACGACTCTCAGGCCCACGCCAGCCTCCTCAGTCAGAATCTGCATCTTCCCCAGCTGCCCACGTGAACATTAAAGTTTGAGGAGCACTGTCTAAAGATCCTGAGATGTAAGAATGTCTGATCGCAGGTCAGGAGTTTCAATCCATGGAGGCAACCAATGGGATTCATACCAAGAAAATGGTTTGTAGCCAGTGGCTGTGTCCCTCTGCCCTTGCAGACAGTCACATTCTTTGGTACACTTGGATTGCTTTTCAAATCCCGTGGTCAACTCAGAACACAAGTTCCAAAGAAAATGTACTCATGTCATCATTTTAGAATATAGCTAGTATGTTAATTTGGTAATTCGTAGCCTAACATTGGAATCTGTGACATAAATATGAAAATCAGACTGCAAGCTGTGATCAAGAATCTGCTACAGATCTGTGTAAGACACACCCCCTTACTGCCTTAATGCTTGTCGGTGCAGTCTTTTAAAAAAAAAAAAAAAATTGAATATACTTTTTAAATAACAAGTTGCATCTTCTCCATTCACATTCTTAAAAGACATTGAATATAGAAAATTAAGCTTTCTTTTGAGATGAATATAATAGCTCAGTGATAACCCATTTTAAGTGAGTTTGTGTTACTGAAACACCTTCACTTCCAGATTTGCTTGCTGAAAATGGTCGCCTGAACAATACCCCTGGAGTCATTTCCGCCTTTTCTACCATAATGAGCGTGCACCGTGGGGAAGTACCTTGCTCAGTTACCACCGCATCTGTAAGTAAAGGGTTGTTACTGCTGCACTGGCCTTGGCATTTTATGCATCGCATTTGGCGGGGTGGGGCAGGGGGGAACAAGGTGAAATCAAGAAATTGGGAAAGGTGACTTGGCACTTGGCACTTCGTTCTTATACCAGCTTCTGGGAACTTCCCCTTTGGAAGGGCCAGTGTGTATCTTATTAGTGCCTCCCTGACCAGTGATTATTCGTAAGGACTGTAGATTGGCTTAAAATGCGTTAGGAAATAGTGGTTCATGATCCATTACAGGTTCGAGTTATTTTGTAAATACTATATTTAATGGTTGACTGAAACTAGTTCCCAAACTTGGGTAGTGGTGAATGGGGAAGGGTAGGGTGGATAGGCCCTTTGATCTTATTGACGTGCTGAAGGGAGCCACCATTTGCTGGGTTCTTTGTAATGTATTTTTTTATTATGAAAGGCCTATGTGAAGTATAATTATAATACAGATGAGGAAATATGCCCAGGGAAATTAAGTTGCTTGCCCTAGATCACAAAAAGTGAAGCAGGATTTGAATACAGGCCCCTCTGTCAGCAGTCCATGTTCATAAGCTACACTCCCTCCCCAGGATTAATTTTGTTCTTAAATATTTTCTTCCTACTGGAGTTCTGTCAATTTAGGAAAACGGTCTGTGGGGCCTGAGTATCAGTGGAGCGAGGTGGGTTTCCCTGGGCTGTACAGCGCCTGACCTTGTGGAGACTGACAGGTCTAGTGTCTAAAAGATACTCTACCTCCCTGGGAGAGCACAATTTTAAAGCGCCATTTTAGCACCTACCTCGCAGAGAGTCCTGCCAGCTTGGGGGTCGCAGTGCCCACTGTGTTACAGAGCTCCGGCGGTCACGCTGACCTCGGCGAGTGCGCGTACAGGTCGTTCTTCAGTGATTACAAGGACGTGGGTTTTTTAAAGGTTACTGAATTTTGTGAAAGTTTTTTAGAACCAATACTAATGCTTTTGATGTTGAAACTCCTCGGTAAATGAGTTTCCACTGTTTTAAAAAAAAAGTATACCTTTGATTAGTGACAAAGGGCATAGACTTTAGAAATAGACTGATTTCAAATATTGGCGCTAGTCCTCACTTGCTGGTGAGACCTTTGGTGGGTTTCTTAACCACTCTGAACCTCAGTTGTCGCATATGTGAAATGGGCATAATAGTTGGCCTCCCAAGGTTGTCCAGATGAAACGAGGTTGTGGGTGCAGAAGGGCTGGCCCTCAGTGCACATCTCAATGGAAGGTGGGCAGATAGAGTTCTCTAACCTCAAGAGTCCCAGTAAACAAGTTTTGATTGAACACCGATAAACTTACCTGCCCTACCCCCCAAAAGATACTGTTAGATTTTGCAAAGATGTTAAGGGTTTTTTGTTACCTTTGGGCTCTTGGATGAGTGGGTAAGGAGGTAGGATTTGTGACAGGTAAAAGGCCTTTTCCATTGTCACCTAACCAGGAGTAAGAGCTGGGGCAAGAGGGGGCTGGATGTTGGGGTGCTTGCTCAGTATGAACAGATTACAGAGCAGTACAGACTTCAGGAGCCAGCCAGCTGCCCTCGAGGAGTTTCACTGAGTGGGGTGGCGTGCCAGAGCCCCTGGTAACCATGGATCCTAAACGATCATAGAACCAGGTTACACTGCGGCTTATCATCCAAGAAAATAATAGGCTCACGCCGCGCCCACCAGGGCTGCACAGGGCAGAGGCCTGCATCCTCAGGCATAAAGGTCAGGATTGTTTCCCCTCAACCATTCCTAAGAGCTTTGCTAGGACTGGAGCAGAGACGGGAGGGAGTGAACCGCCAGGGCGCCCCTAGGTGTTCTGATGAGTGGCTGTTGATCACCCTGGGTGGGCCCGCGGGTGTTTAACACAGGACTTCAGGAGGCCTGTCTGGTGGTGTGTGCCTGCTTGTTTTCCCCTTTCCTTTTACGATGGGAAGGTTCTGTTTTGCTTTATCTCAGGTTTAAAAGATGGTTTTGTCCCTTTTTAGCCTTTAGATGAGGCCACTCTTTCTGAATTAAAAACGGTGCTGCAGAGCTTCCTAAGTAAAAATCAGATACTGAAATTGGAAGTTAAGGTAGGTTTTTAATTGTGTATGGTATGTTTCCTCGGGTTAATTTGACACTTAAAATGGTTACAAATAGTGAAAAATTAAATCCGATTACCCACTAATTTACCTATGGTAGAAATTTTATGTTCTCAGTTTAAATGATTACTGATTCCATTTACAATTTGACTGCTGCCTTTTTCTAGATGTAATTATAATGTCTTAAATTGATGTGGCACATAGACTTTTCAGAGCACTTTTTCATCTTTCCATTTAATTAGTGAAATGTCAATGTGTTTTCATACATCCAACTTATTTTCTTTCCTAGACTGATCCATCAATCATGGGTGGAATGATTATCCGTATTGGAGAGAAATATGTTGATATGTCTGCAAAAACCAAGATTCAGAAGCTGAGTAGGGTTATGCGGGAGGTTTTCTGAAAGTGAAAGTAATTGATTTTCTGTCAGGGAAAATTCTTCAACTTGGAGCAACAATAAAATGCTTCCTGAACAGAACACACTGTGTTTACTGTCTTTTAAAGTAGAAATACAGGGAGCCTTATTTTTATATCTTTCTTTCAGTATCTTCCTAGTTTAAAGGCTAAAGGCCCTTGGGCTGGAGAATCTAATTTTTGTAGATTATTCTTAGGAATTTATGAAAGCTTGTGTTTGTTCCGAAAAGTAATTACCACTTATTGTGGCCTCATTTTATGCCAGGGACTATTAAGTACTTAATGTATCTAACCTCATTTCCTTGGCCTCTAAACCCAGAGCCTGGGGAGGGGCTGAGCCTGCAGGGGGAGTTAAGGTACCAGCGAACCTGGCTGGCTGTTGTCCTCTTGGAGTTTCAACTGTTGGCACCCGTCTCTAGTCAAGGATACTGGAAGTTGTTCTCTGAGCCCCAGAAACCCGTGCTGGTCAGACATCGGCAGCTGCTCCACGCTCCACAGCTTCATGCTGCCTGCAGCTGCCGTGCCTGGACCAACCCCAACTGCTGTACGCTATGATCTGGTGTCAGCCCGGTGTATTGGGTCTGCCTGAAGTGCTGACGATGGCTGGTACGTGCTCATCTCATTATTCTAACAGCTTCTTCCATCACGT
Organism: Rhinolophus sinicus; assembly: GCF_057876585.1. Lineage (NCBI taxonomy): Eukaryota > Metazoa > Chordata > Mammalia > Chiroptera > Rhinolophidae > Rhinolophus > Rhinolophus sinicus. The sequence goes on from NC_142517.1 coordinate 9,562,028, forward strand.
GCATTTTGACTTGTTTTGAGCCCAAAGTGATTTGTCTTACAATCCTGCCCTCCGTATTATCCTATTAAGTATAAAGGCAGTAATGTTTTCTATAAAGGCTTTCAGAGATATTCTGGCCAAACAGATGTGTCCTTTCTAGAGTCTAGAAACCGAAAGCAGTTATTCTGCTAACAGGCCTTCCTGTCCTCAACCCCCTGAGGGCAGAGGTCCAGGTCAGAGCCCTGCCTGACGCAGGTTTCTCACCAGCTCTCACAGCCCCAGGAATGTCTTCTGAACCAGAGAATGGCCAGGAAGAATGTCAGCCCAGAACAAAATCAGGGGCCTTTCTCCCCCACTGGGAGCAGCTATTCCAGGGGGAGGTGCCCTGATTGCTAGAAGTCATTGCCCTTTGGCGGAAGTGCCCATTGGTCCCGCCAAGTAAGGCCTTTTCCAGCAACCAGCAGGCTGGGACAGGAGATGCGCGTATAGTGGAAGCCAAACCGAGGAAATAGCCTCTGTGCTTCTCCTATCATTACAGTTACCCTGAAATGGCCTAAAAAGATTCCTCAGACTTACCTGGCACACATGTGGCCACTGCACTTCAGCTTACAAAGTATATCCCGACTGGACTAGAACCTTTACGGCCACAGTGAATGTCACTTCACTTGGATAGTAACCTCCCAGACTAGTGACCTAGTGGAGAGGAAGAACCATTCTACAAAATTCATTCGACAAGCTTAGAGTACCTATTATGAGCCAGGCACTGCAATTTTCACCTTCCACACCACCAGAAAGTTCCATCAGTAAGGATGTGCTATGCCACCTGCATGGAGTCTCCTGACGTAGACTTCGGCAGCTCTGCTCTCCGGCTGGGACAGTAAGCGTGGTGGTTACCGTGTCTTAGCCTTCCACACGGTGCATGTGCAAGCCCCTACCTGCGAAACTTCCAACCTGCGAAGCATCCCAACTCCAAGCCTGGGTTTCGTCCCCTGTAAATGGAAGCGACAATGCCCAGAGTAGCTGTGAGTGAAGCAAGATTCCCAAGGGCCTAGTACAGGGCCTCGCAGAGGTAAAGCTGTCCGTACATGGTATTGTTTACTGGCTCAATGACCTCTAACTTTTCTGGGCCATCTGACCCCAAGGATTGATTAAACACAGCAGCTGACATGTAAACAACGTCCGCCTGTATTGCCTTCCTGCCAAAATCTCTTGCCTTCCAGGGCTTGTTCAGCACTCCTGGTCCCTAGTAGGTCATTAGGACAACTCTTGCACCAGCAGTCCTCCAGGGAAAACTCTCCTAGTGAAATCCCTTTGTCCTGACATAACACCTAATCGTAGGGTGCTCTGCAGCTTTCAAGGCCAGTTCATGTGTATCTTCAGCATCATAACAACCGTTGTGATGCAGGAGGGGCAGACATCCCCCACTTCACAAATGAGGGAAGCGGGTGAGGGGATTTGCTCACGGAACACGTGCTTGGACAGCGGGTGGGTCAGGTCCCAGAACCAGGGTCTTCACTCCCCACGTCGTGCTTATTGCACCATGTCACTGACCACGCCCTGGCACGAGATCACCCCATCACTGGAACCAAGTAAGATTAAGCAGAGCTAATCTTAGGGGAGTCCCTGTGCCCCTTCTCACTTTGTCCCTAAGGTCCTCCCAATTCACCCATTAACTCAGGTCAGCTCTTCCCTACGTTTTCCCTCTAGGCCTTCTAGAGAAAATATTCTCAGTGCCTATTCCTTGATCACCCTTCAAGTGTTGGGGCAGCAAATTGATTCCCTTCCCAGAGCTACCCCTGGGTGGGCAGAGGCAGGATGTAGCTAAGAAGTCCTACAGGGCAATGAGTGACCCAGGGCTACTCACTGTGTCTACATCTGGCATAGCATTGCCCTTCTGGCTGTCATGCTTGTCTGAAGCACTGACTTTCTCCTGGCAAACCAGCTCCATAGTCACCTAACAGGACAACTGCCTGAGATACCATTTTGGAGCCTCTCAGTACTTTGCCAGGAGCGCCCAGACTCTTGCTTGGCCCCAGTATCCACTCCCCTAACTTAGCATAGGACCACCCAGCTAGAGAACACATTTTCCAGCCTCCCTTGCAGTACCTGATGGTGGACCTAGGTTCCAGCAGATGGGAGAAGAGAGGAGACGGTGCGTGGGCCTTCCTGGATTGACCTCACAAGGAACAGGTGTGCCGTCCTCTTAGTTGGTCCCCTTGCCCTCTGGCTGCAAGTGAAATGGGAGCTGAAGCAGCCACACTCCAAGGTAAAGCCAAGGGATCCAAGGGCAGAGCCATTCTGCCAGGCCCGAGTGTAGACCTCTGAGGGAGAAATAAACCCCTCTCGTTGAAGCGATGGGATGTTGAGTCTGTAAGTCTTGGCAGCTGAGTCCATAACCTAACCAGCATTCCAGGTTCCCCAAGATGACTCCGCCTTCTTCCCAGCTCTCCTGACTTTAGCGAGGCCAACACTGCATTCAACCAGGCATTACACACACTGTACATCCCAGAAAACCACCAGCTTCTAAGACATGTCAGCTGATGGACCAATTCTCTTTGGGGAACCCTCTTGCTGTAATACTGCCCAAATCCTTCAGAATCAAACTCAACAAACTTCCTGTTGATTATGCACATATAATAATGGGGAGAAAGGATAAAATGCTTCAAAAAGCACCTTATGTGTTCATCAGAGATTAACCCAGAAATCTGTATACGATGATATTCTTCACAGCTCTTTTTCACCAATGTGAAATTTTAAAGCGATCAAAACATGTAACCATTCAGGATTGTTTAGGTAAATTAGGGTGAACTAGGATACATTCAGACAATGGGATACTATGCAATCTTTAAAAATCAAGTTGTGGAAAAAATAGATATAGATGATAATAGAGAGAGAGGATTTAAAATAAAGCAATCAAAATATAAGAGATAATTTATATAAACTGTATAATTGAACAGTGCCTTCATATTGAAGAGCTCAATGCATATTAACTATTAAATAGTACAATAGCATCCAAAATGCACGTCGTGCTCTCGCACACACAAATGCACAGAAAAATCATGGGAATGACGTGCATCAAAATGTTAACATTTATTTTTGTGTGGAAGAATATCTCCATTAAGTGATTTTATTTCCTTTGTATTTTTCTGTGCTTACTGAATTTTCTGTATTAACAAGTATTGCTTCTGTAATTAGAAGGAAAACAATAAATATTCTAGAATAAAATATTGCCTTGATTATGCTGGCTACTAAATTTTCTTAAATAGGTATTATTCAACAGGTTTCATACCAATGATTCCTTCTACCCACCAAGCTATGCTAGGGGGACCTCGTCAATCTCGGAGAAAACTTGGCGTAGTTTGGGAAAGTATTATTTTTAATGACATTTATTTTTAAAACTTCAAAAAGGAGGGGGGGGCATAAGATTTATAATGTTTATCAAAAATAGGGCATACTGGTTTATAAAAGGCCAAGATATACTGCTCTAGGGTCAATTTTTTAAAAATACAACAAATCAACTAGTGTCCAAGCCAATCAGAGAATTGAAAGGACTTGATCATATTTAGATAATCAGTGATGAAATAAGGAGGAATTAGCACAAAAACTGAAGCAACCATAATATTCAGTGTTGAGTTTGCTGATGGTGCCCAGAGTTAAAAGTCGAGGTTCTAAACTTGTGGAATTGTTTGTGTTGGAAATTCCTTCATGGAAAGCCAGAAGAATCCTTCTGGATGTCTCTGTAAGAAAATCTAGCCTTTTGCTTTCTCCTCACTGCCCTGGCACAGCACAGAGCTTCTCAAATTCTCAGAAGGACTTGGAACAGGTGCTCATGTTTGTCTGAAGAAGGCATGGCAGAGTGGTAAGCATGGTTGGTTTGGTTTGGTTGGTTTTTTAGGTTTATTTTTGCATAATTTTCCTTCCACAACCACAGCCTTATCTGGGGGAGAAGGAAACACACACAGAGAGATGCCATTTGCAGGGCTGTTGGTTTCCTGTCTGCTCAAAAAGCAGGTGGGGCAGAAAGAACCCAAAATAATCCACTGTGACAGGATTGGATTCTTTCATTTTATTCGTGAGCTATGTGAATTTAAACCGCACGGGTCAAAATGACCACAGAGTTGTTTGGAAGAGATTATTCTTTTTCATTTAAGATACACAGGAATAGCAGTCTGTACTGATGTCACTACTGGTTTAAAAAAAGAAAGAAAAGGAAAAAAACACAGTTACCATAATCTGAATCGGAAAATTTAACATTTCATACATAATAAGGTGCCAAAGAAACACTCAAACAGCAAAACTAACCTCAACTTCTTTTAAACAAAAAAAAAAAAGCGTAATGTTTGGACCCTGCTTCATCAAACCTTAGACAAATACATAATTCTACAATTTATAATAGTGCCTAGTAATTTTTAGAATTCCATCGACATTACATATCACACAAGATAGTCTCCCTTTTATGGAAAATTAAACAGTACCATTATTTGGCAACAGAAGTATATTACAATCAACAGGACATCCATGGGGCAGTGGGGTGGGGGGGAGGCAAGGAGGGCTTATCTGTACCCTTGGGCAGGACTGTGAGGGGAGCAATACACCACCAGCACTGTGACCCATTTGTCACTGGAAACACAAGGGATTGACGTCAGGATTGATACATTCTTTTCCAAACAGACAAAGGCTAACCGGGGTGGCTTGTAAGCGCTCTGGAGAGGAGCCCCATATCCTTCTGGCTTTTCTTGTCCCCAAACTGTTTTGGAACACCCAGGGCCCAGGGGCCAGTTGACTGGCTGACTCGTTCCCACTCACAGCCCTAGTGCTAACCCAGCCCAGAGAGCACAATGCTAAGGAAGCAGGGCCCCGACCTATTCCGGGCGGGGAGACCACAGTTTATCTAGTCCTGCTGGCTGGCCTGAGATGGCGCTCCCAGGCTTTGCTTGAACAAGGAGATCTCTAAACGGCTCCATCTTTGGAAATAAAGTCAGCTACATCCACATGGGCAGTTCCTCAAGGTGATTTGCAGGTTATTGTATGATAACAGATTCCAGGAAGCTTCTGGAAATCACAGCTCCCCAGACCCTCGAAGTCCAGGAAGTCACTTGGACCCCAGCATTCGCCAAGTTCAGGCCTATCAATAGGGACTTCCACTGTTGGTTGGCAGCATTCAGAAGCATACAACTTCTGGGAAGAAATGTTGGAAAGCTAATGCTCACAACTCCCTATATGGTCTTTCAAGTCATCAGCCCTAAACTTTCCACAAACAGTGATATCCTTACGCAATGCCCCCATCTCACCAGGAACTGGCTATTTCACCAATGCATCATTTCCTGCCTGATAGCAGAGGCTGGACAACCAGGTTGCCACCCTCTGAAACGACTTCCAAATGCATCTCTCAGGGGTTTAGACATTGAGTTTCATGGGGGTTTACACTCCATCCCTCCCTAGGTGGCCTGCAGGGACAGACATTTCTGGTGGCAAGTATAGGTTTGTGACCCAGAAACAGTCTGGACTTCCGACCCTTTTCTGGAAAGGGGAAAGGAAAGAGGAGGAGGCTTCCTGCCCCTGGCATCTCCACCAGGGACCCGGGCATCCAGGAGGTTGCTCTGTGCTGAAGACAGTGGAGACGCCCCAGGAAATTTCACTGAAAATGCAAACACCAAAGGGATACACTGATCTATCCAGAAAGAGAACAGTACAGGGTGACCCAGAAGTCACATTACCCAAGTAATCTGATTAAGCATTTTCTACTTCTGGAATAGATTTTTAAATATTTTTCTATAGTTTTATGCACTTAAATTAGATACCTAAAATACTCTCATATACATACAGAAAAATAATCTCTCAATGACAAATCACATTTTACAATAACAAGTTAAATATGTTTGACTACAGAATCTGTTAGTTTTTGCAACATTTAACAGATAGCCTCTTACATACCAGATATACATTTAGTCATGGACATTCCCATAAACATACAGCAGAGATTTCATAACAAACTGTTTAAAGAGCACAACTTTTTCACTTTATGTAGTGGAATGTTGCATTTTTCTTAGCTGGAAACTGCATAAAATTCAAGAAACCAGAAGCTATGGGCTGATTACCATATACGGGATATTTTTGTTGCAGATATCTCATCCGTATACATGTATTTACATATATGTTGACCACCTATAGATGTGCGGGTCCAAAGCTAATGTAGGTAAGGCAATACAGCATGAATTATATGATTGCCAACTACTCTATCTCCCCAGGGCTGAGAAGAAATAGGAAGAAGGGGCCAGGAAGGTGCAGACCAGCTGGCTGGAGCTTCAGAGGACAAGATCTGAAGTTGGTTTCACAGTTCAAAGACACTTGGGCTATTGGCAATGTATGTTTTAAATGCATGTGTAAAAAAAAAATATCACTACCAAAGATCTTACTAGAATATCTGCTTTCTGACACAGTGAACATTTAGCAGATAACATTTTAAGGATGTTGATTTATAAAATATACATCAAAAATGTTCATTCATGAAAACGAATGCTAACAATATTTATCAAATGCTTCTAGATAACACCTTCTGAACTTTCAGTCACTTGAAAGATTCATTACATGTAGAAACAAAGCTACAATTTGCTATTTCGTTCAATGTGACGCAAATCCACACAAGATGAATTTGCAGTTTCTGTTCAGCTTTCTGTCGACTTCTTTACTTAACAAACTATAATCCCAGACAGAATCAAGAGACGTGGAAAGGATTATTGCTCTGTGTGTGTAGAAATGAGATTGAGCTGCAAAGAACAAGCAGAATGTCAAAGGTTTTGGAGCATCCAGCCCAGTGCAAGAAAAAGCTGTGAAAGAAAGCAACAACAAGCACACGGCAGGACCAAGACAAGACCATCTGCCTCCAGGAGCTGTGGTCTTCTGGAACTCAAGGTTACTCACACAGTGGGTTCTTTCCTCTCTCCTGACATCACCCCCCTCAAAAGCCATATGGGGATTCTCTGGGGAGAGCCAGCTGGGCAGTCACTGCCTCTCAGAAGCAGACATCTGTGGACTATTGGGCCCAGCCAGGGCAGAGAGGCAGCTGGCTCCACGCACTGTCTCTCTCCAGGGAGTGGCAATGGAGGAACCAGCTTCTGGGGAAGGGGCACTGAACACTTCCCCCACCGTCCCTGTTACCCTGATGGTCGCTTTGAAGGAGAGGCTGGAAAAGCCTCTCTGTCCTACCAGGAAAGGGGACAAAAGCCTTCAGTGGGTGACGAAAGACCAAAAGGAAGGGTTTTGTTTCAAATTAGTGGGTTAACTGGTAAAAGCTCCAAAGCCTCTTGGCGCCTCGTGGCCCGCCCTGCATGGGAGCCCAGAGACTAGGCAGATGATTCTCTCTCCTGCCTCTAGGCACATCTGTCAACAGGGGCTTGGGTCCTGTACCCTCTGATTAGTGCAGACCATGTGCGCGTTTACGAAATCAAAACAGACATTTTGAAAAGTATGTCAGCCCTGCTCTCCACAACCTGCCAGGGAGACTTTACAAAGTAAGAAGACATATAACAAAGTCCTACCTGCTTCAAGAAGCAACTGAAAATACAGTGTGATCAGGGTCGGCTCCGTGCGTGTATGGCCTGTGCAGTCACACAGGACACCGTGCTTAGAAGGGCCCACGCTTGGTTTAATTCTCTGCTGTCACCACCTTGAAATGCTCAATCATTTTGAACAAGGAACCTCACATTTTCATTTTGCACTCGGCCCACAAATTATGTAGCAGGTCCTGAGAAGGACAATGGGAAGTGCAGACCAATCTGTTTCCCTGTTCAGGTCACATATCTGTCCATTTCCCCTGGCGCCCATGCAAACGCAAACACACACACACACAGACATCCTATGGCGAGCTTCTGCATCCCCCCACCGCAATTCACATCTGAAATTCCAGAAGTTCAAGTCTCCCAGTAGGGACTCTGTTATCCAATCCACATACAGGGGACCTGACTTCTGGAACCCGTGTTGGGGAGATAGTACCAACTCCAGCCACCCGGCCTGGAGATCAGCCCAGCAGTGGGGAGACCACCTCCAATTTACACCCGAGGCCCTGGCAGGGCTGGATCTTAGGGGCTCTCACCAAATCAGATGCAGAAAAGGTGGGAAGGCTGAGGACCCTGGTAGAGCCCCAACCCCAACAGCAGGGAAGGGCAAAGTGTCACTAAGTACCCCAGGAGTGCTGGCATCAAGTCCTACGTCCACCACTAATTTCCTTCTCCTGCCATCAGTCTCAGACCACCAGCAAGTTGGAGCTGTGATTTACCCAAGAGCGGCGGTAGGTGGAGCCAGCACCCTGGGATCTGCCGGCGGGACCTACAGGTTTTCAACAGGGAGACTGCCCCCTAGTGGTATCAGAGGGTAGAGAGGCAGCTGCTGGCTCCTCAACCAGATGCTGCAAACCACCACCACCCTTTTTCTGGTTTCTGTATCATCCTCTTTGCCCTAGTCCCCCATTCTATTTAAACACAGAAACAGGAGGAAACAAGGGATTTGAGTACAAGAGGAGAAATGAAAAGGAACGTAGTTTTAGAAACACAGCCGCACAGGAATTTTTTTTTTTTGAATGATAAAAGTACAAAACCAGGGTTCCTAGAAGAATATGCATTCCTACCACTGCATAAAAAGAAAGCTTGGTTACTGGTTAATGCTCCGTAAATATCAGAGAGAGCCTCAAGTTTTTCAAAGCTGGCCAAATAAGCCCATTTCTAAACAGTTTTACTTGGTGGGCTTTGAATACTAAAATAGTCACACTATTCAGATGATATTAACAACATAGGCTGGTATAGAAAGTAGAACAGAATTCTATTAAAAACAACTCACAAAACACCCTAACATACAGTAGGGGCAAATTTACCCTGAAACATGGCAACCACACATAGTGTCGAAAAAATTATTATGTGGGTATTTATTTACCTGGTTCCCCAAAGCCAGAGTAAAGAGGGAGGAACTCATTGAATCTGCATGTCACTGAAATCATTATTTGGAGGTGCAGGTGAATTTTTACAAGGTGGTGGGTGTTATTTCAGTGACTTAAAATTAGATCTATAATTAGGCCATGAATGCCACAAAGGCAGGTCCCTCCACTTCACCTCCCACGCCCTTGGGACAATAGCCCAGGATGGGGACTCCTTGGATGAATGACTAGCCTTATTGACCAGGTTAGGGAGAGATCACAACCCAGAGATAAGACTTTCCAACGTGTTGGTATCTGAGTTTTAATGCTCCTGAGATAAAGAGCTATTAGGTGTTTCTCTCCTTCAAGTGAGATAAATTTTCCATGCTTGTTAGGAGTAGATTCTGTCTCCTAAAGATATCAGGTTATGTACCTCAGTCAAGCCTGGTGACTTACAAATATATCCTGGATCTGATACAATGTGGGAGTTCTAGAACTTTCCTTGCCTCTAGCTCAAATAAACATCCCAACTCTATTTACACAACACTACGTGGCCCCACAAAACATGGCTCAGGGCACTGCCAGGTGAGTCTTGAGTTTTGGCAGCTGACCTGAGCCATTCCCAGCAGTAAGGAGAAGCCCCACAGGCATTTCAACACTGAGGGTACAAAGAAAAAGTGTTGCTTTTACCAAATACCTCTCGGGGCGCCGCAGGCCACCGCGTCTGAGGGCTTCACAGAGTCACTGGTTTCTGGTGCTGCCGATTACGCTTCTGCCTGGTAGGAGCTAATCTACAGGCTTGTTTATTTTCATGGCCTCACCTTCTGGCATAGGAGGCTCTCAACTTGTAAAACAAGTACATCAGCGCAAGCAGACCCACTGCTACCTTCACACTCTCCTCAAATCCGAAATGACCCTGCTACCTCTAAAGCATGCAGGTGGCCATTTCAAAGTGTTAGTATCTGCTGTAAAGCTCATCTCCAGACCCAAAGGAGAAGAGAGCTGAAAATGTAAAATAAAATAAATAAAATAACATAAAATAAAAAATAGATAAAAAGGAAAGAAAAACTTACTTGCTGTTTCCAATGGAAATTCCTAAAATTGCTACATACCCAAAATAAATTTTCTTATTGAATCAACCAGAAAAAACTATCTGGAGTAGACAGAGAGAAGTCTTCTCCTCACACAAGTTGTTGGCAAACTCTAAAATATACTCCAAGATCTTCACCCTTCAAATAAAACCAGGAGCACCTTATCCATTTCCCCGTTCTCCAGCCCCTTCAGATTCTAGAACACCCCCACTCTGTATGGTCAGTGCTTTATGCTTGCCCCAGTCAGCTCCTGGAGAGATAGCTGACTGCCCGGGCTTGGATGGCAGACCTGTAATTGTTCTTCCCTGGTGTCCCCAGCACCTAACCCCCTGACCTCACTCCCATCCCAGAGGACACCTGGGTTTTGTTACCAGGTTACCAAGATAAGACACAACGCAAGTAGTCAATGTGCCCATTTTCTGAGGGAAAATGAGAAGTTAAACCCAGTACTACTCAACCAGAAAAATCAGTTACTTTCGCATAGTTAGGTCATGCTTAAGTTGCTCGACAAGCAAAGAAGAAGAAAAATACCCTGTTTACCATTGATGTTCTTTGGGAGCACAGCTGTCTCCTCTGCCGTCAGAGGACAAACAAGGAAGGCTGGCCCCAGTTCCTTGAGCATCCCCAGCCTAGAGAGGTCCCTCATTCCCATGGCAGGCCAGCCCAGGATCTGAATGAACCACATCTTCCAGGCTCTCGTGGTGACAGGAGATCTGGTCCCAGGAGATGGTATGTCCTACCTGCATGCTAGGGGAGACAATACCAGCCAGTAACGCTGCCCCAGAGAGACTGGCATATGGATTGTCCCTTCAGGATTTCTGGTCTACGAAGACCCAGCTCAAGGGCTGCTGTCAGGGCACAGCCCTGTGAGCAGAAAAGTCCCTGGTTGGGCTAGAGGTCAAGATGGCTCAGAGAAGAGGGCAGAGAGCTGGGGACACAATGCCAGGGTGCAGAGGCCTAGAGAAACCCTGTGTTGAGAAAGCAAAGAGCTAGGTGACAGATTGCTTATTGGCAAGGGACATTTGGTCTCTGTGACACTTAGCCCTGGCAGCCAAAAAGACAGAAGCGATGGAATAGAGGTCGGAGAGTGTAAGGCTCCACGCCTCAGCCACCTTCCTCTACCCACGACACGAGTCATGAGTCACAGCTGGATCTGAGAGCCAGCCTATCTCATCCAGAAGGATGACCCGTCACAGTACAGGTTACACCAGTGAGTGCAAGGACACTAATGCTGAATTGCTATTCTGAAGGAGCATCTCAGGGATGCTCAGTGTAGTCACTTGGGGAAAAAGACTCACATATTGCTTTGCATGCTACCTTCATTCTGATAACGGGACTCTGCAAGTGCGTGACCCGGCAGAACTAAAAGGGTGACGAGACATTTGTCGCTGTGCACATCATACCCTACCTACATGGATCCCCAACACTGACACGCCAAGAAAGTCAATGAAGAAGAGGGAGAACAGAAAGAAAGGGGACGGGATGGTGACCCAATGCTACCCCATAACACATTTAAAACTTTTTTTCTACCACAGTAACATATCCTTCATAAATACACTGAACAAACTGTATTGATTATAGAAATAGGAAAGCATGAGTTGTACGGCTATTTATAGATTTAATTTAAAACAGTTTCTTAACAACATCAAAAAATATAAACGTAAAGTATTTTAACCATGTTTTCTGCTATGAAGTGGTAAACAAACGCATGCTGTGAAGTTAAACTTGGTCTGTAATGTGTTCAGTTGAAAGTTTCTACCTAAAGGGTACGTCTGCTTGTTTCAAAAAATACGTATGTCTGTTGTTCTTGATATAAAATTCTACACTATCTTCAATAAATAAATAATAAAGTGTTTTTTTGTAAAGTATGAAATGTAAACTTTGTTGCTCTTTCCAACACACACATTTGTGAAATTGCTTGAAATATGACAGGGCTCTGATGGGAAATCGTGACACTATGCGTTCAGTTCCCGACAGAGTAGGTACTCGGCCACTATGTTGATGCTACCATTTATAAAGCACTTCTACAACCCTAATAACTTCTAAGGACCTACAATCAAAGAGAATACCATCAACCACAGGAAAGCTAGACTCCAGTACTAAGAGGACATGCAAAGAACATTTCTTGACCACAACGAACTGGGGTTATGCGAACATTAACATGCAAACAAAAAATGACCCACACTTTTCCTTAGCAAATCAAGTTATGAACTAGTTAACCAGCCTATCTCCTGGCATTTAAGGGGGGGGGGGAAATCAAAGAACTCACAGCAGACAGGTTGGCACGTGGTCATACACTCCTGACTGGCAACAAGCCCATGGATGCCCATTAGTGAGAGGTTGGCTGTGTGGGGTGCAGTGTGGGGCGCAGTCTTGGGCTTTCCTCCCCAGACTTGTGCAGCTGCGTGTTCCTGGGGTCTTTCCCCCACCACGTGGTGGATTTCCTTCACATCTGTCCACCCGCTTTCCGATTGTCACTTTTCCTTGTCATACCTTGGGGATGCCTTTTTAGGGAACGTACCAAAGCAGCTGCTGAAATTTCCCATGAAGGTCAAGACGCGGAATATTCAAGCAAGAATAGGCTCCGAGCTGGTCACCATCAGGGACTCTCATCATGAAATATCACAGGACCTCCAAACCAAAAGAGAGTTATCCAAGTGGGCCGGCAACCAGGACCCAGCGACGCCGTGACGTCGTGGTCTTTCAGGTGACCTGCAATGATCTGATCCAGCAGATAGAACTCTACAGATAACAAGCTTCCTTAACCATCTTCCCACTACGCTGGAAATCAGAATCAAATCACCTGATTGAAGCTCATGATAGTTTTCATCGACATCTATCAATATAAGACCCGGAGGGGACTAGAATGGCTATAACAACACAGCTGCTGGAATCTTCCATGGACCAGCTCTTCAAAGAGCTAGTGCAGTGTCCCCTCAGGACACCACCTGCCCAAGTGATCCGATCCAGGGCAGCATTTCAGATAAGGTCCCAGTGGGGAAATGAGATTCTGAAGCAGTGGCAGGACCAATAATTTTTCCTAAATACACCAACGACTAGGCATCATAGGTCAAGGAGCCTACTGGGGGCTGGCAGAGGTAAGAAATAGGAGGGTTATGAGTTCTCCAAAAATACAGACATTGCATTTATAAATCTATTTTTATAGTAACCGGAACCATGCCTCAGGCCCAGGCACGGGCCAGACTCCCAACCAAACCTGGCTGGGAGCTACGGGATTTCAAAGACCTTAGAAGCCATGGCGAGACCTGAAGTGAGGACAAACGAAACAGAGGTTTGTTTCATAAAATGGGAAATTGTCTGGGGGGGAAGGATTGTCAAGAATTATTCCCAGAATCCGTAACGGGCCTGTCTTCACCGTCCTGTTGCCCTGTGGCTGAACACCAAACAGTGGTCTTAGAAAAGCAACATCGATTGCAGACGGCATCTGCTGGCTCGGGCTGGAACTGAAGTAGGCCCTGAGCCCACTCCCTATGGCTCATCAAATAACTGCAGGTCCAAGCGGACCACAATCTCTCCTGTGGGGACCTCGTGCAGCAGGAGACACTTGGTGACTGGACCCTTGGAACCCTGGTCCTTCTTGATGTCTGCTACGCGGATCTCCGTCCGGCCTAAAAAATCTGAAAGGAGAACAGACCCTGTTCAGAGAGCAGATCCCTTCCCTTCAAGGTGTGTATTTGGCATACTGGAAATTTCCCAGTGAATGGTTATGCTCTCCCTTCTTCCAAAAGGGAGCTAGGTTGTTTTGCAGGAATCCATGAATTACAATGACAGAGGATAATTTTTAAATGGACTGAAAAGAAAAGGATGCCAGGGTGGGGACAAAGGAGAATCTAGAAGGAGCTGAAAACATAGACCATGACTCCTTCACACCTGGAGCCCTCCAAAGGGCTATAAACTGCCTGGCAGGTGATGCAAAACCAGAGGTCGTACCAGCTGCACAATCTGCAATGCGTGTGGAATTTAAAGAAATCACACACAAAAAAGACAACTGTTTCTGGGACCAAAATGAAACAGCCATTTCTCCCAGAGGTTGTCACAGGAGCGTGCTTTGTGATGTTGTGCCCCTTTCAGAAAAGTCAAGGATGGTGAGCTGGCTCAGTTCTGATATGCCCCTCTCCATGTGACAGAGAGCAAGTGTGAGGGGACAGGAAAGGAAGGGACAACACAGGAGCTGCATGCTTCCAGCAATGCTCCCAGAACAATCTCAACACCACTTTTCACAAATATTGAATGTCAGAATGAGAATGGATATGACTATGTTTGAAAATTTTTTAAGCGCTATGCAAATACACCATGTTGTTCCATGGACCTCCAGACCATTAATTCCTTCATTTATTCATTGGACAATTATTTATTGGAATATACTATGATCCAGGCGCTCCTGTATAGGAAACAACATTTTTTCAATGTTCCCATTTAAAACCTGGGAAGTTTTTCTGGTGGACAGATACAGGTTTATTTTTCCCCTCTGTGCATGGTATGGAAGTAATCACTGATGTAAGAACTACACTAGGCTTTTCAACTTACACCCTAGTGGAGTTGTCATTGTGTCATGATATTTCACTATAAAAAAGCAAAACAAAACAACTTAACCTCAAACGTTCACTTGTCAGAATAAAAACTGACAATAAAACAGTGGTGAAGAGCCCAGACTTGGGAGTCAGACTGCCCTGGCCATGTCCTAACATAGCCAGCTACGTGACCAGTACCATCTACTCACCATGAGATAATTCATATAAAAGTTCTAAAAGACAAAAGCCACACGGAACGTTTTAAGCCCTGCACAGATCATGCTAGCATTAGACCCTCACTCCTTGCATTTAATTATCCTCCGTCAAATATAATTAAATTGAGACCGTAATCTTTAAACATACTCTCTGGTTTTTATTGGGTTGAGGAAGAGAGTTTATTGGAATCATTGGCCAGATCCATTCTTTTCTAGGCCCAAAGCAGAAAGAGGAAGTTGGTTGAAGGCAGGATGCACCCAACACAGTTCCATCCATTTGATTAACCAGAAACGTCACCCAAAGGACACTGATTGATTCTGCCACACCTATTGTGCGCTAACGTTCTTCTTGCTCAACTGGCTAGTTTTATCCATTCTCACCACTGGCTTATGGCCAAGGATTCATGGGCTGGGCTGAGGTTTATTGGGGGTAGCCCTCTTTGCAGTCACCTGCTTTGGGGAAGCATAGGACCATGGTGTTTGTCTAGGGGAGCTGGACCACTCTAGACTGAGCATGCTCTGTCCAATTCCCTGAGATGCACCAGCATCACGGAAGGCTTCCTTTTAGGGGAGGCTGAGTCTTGTCTTATGCCAACCTCATCTCCCTGGAGGGAAGCATAAGCAATTCTGGGCACCAAGTTTCCAGGTAGAAAATGTTTACTCATGACGGGGAAGGAGGAAGGGCCCCACGGCGGGGGGGGGGGGGGGGCCTCTCTACTCACCATCTGGAGAGAACTGGTCCCTCTCAAACACCGTGATGCAGAGGACCTCCTGCTCCAGGTCTTTGATGAAGAACTGGCAGTTGGAATTCCACTTGGGATTCAGAGTGTCCTGGATCGTCTTGGTGATGTGACACTGGGAGCCCATGGTCACCTCACAGTACGGGTTACTCTTCCCTAGAGTGAACAGAGCCTGCTCAACTCCTGCCAGGCCGCAGGCTCTTCTGGGCACAGTGTGGTGGGATCACCGCCACAGTGGGTACCACTTTCCTCTACACCTATTTTTATACCCCTCCATTGCCGTGCTTCGTAAGTGGCATAAAACGGAGAATCCAGGACAAAACTCCCACAATTCAGCATTATAATAAAACTAAGAATAAATAATTAGATGAGTGGGCTTTGAAACTGCGCCTTTCCTGTCTCTTTGCATCAGCCTTAGATTGCATCTAAGGCAGCCACTCAGACCTCTCTGAAAAACATAACAGCGGAAAGGACTTAAAAAAAAAAAAAAAGGAAAAAAAACCTCTAGGTTTTTAATAAGTGCTAGAAAAACCAATTCTGGAAGGAAATTTGGGATTCTGGAAATAGCACACTTGATTTAAAGCCAGGAGTGGGGGGCGGGGAGGATGCAGAAAAGGCTTCTACCTTGAACACGTGCTGGGAGGTCGGGGGGTGCTTCTTGGGTCCTTACCATGTGACCGACAGGGTTTCAGCTCAATGCCTTCAACAACATTCACCATCAATCTTCCAATCCCTGTTGCCCTTTGGGAACGGACTATGACAGCAGGAAAAACAACACATGTTTCATTTTAACATTTGACACCTTTCCATCCCTGCTTGCCTCGTGCTCTATTTTGTGTACCTGCCCCCCTTCAAGAAGAATTCTGCTCTCCTCTCCTTAAATACTTGCTTCCTTGCTCCTGGAATTTGCCTTCCACTCCTCATCCTGCACCCCATTCTCTTCCCCCCCACCTCCATCCCATCTCAGGCTTCTCTACCTCCAGGCCCGTCTTCCAGCTCTAAGGATTCTGGGCCCCACCAAGTGGCCCTCTGCCCCAGCTTTGCAGGAAGCCCGGTCCATGCTGGGGAGCAATGCATTACCCAGGTACGCCTTCTCCCGCTTCTTTTTCTCGGTCTCTATGTAGAGTTCAGAAGCAGCTTTGATTTTCTGCACCCAGGCAGTCCTTGGAAAGGAAAAGACAGAAAGGTGCCAAACAGAACTCTGGAGAAAGGCTTCAGGTCTGTTTCAGTGCAGTTTCCAGGATTCTGCTTTGTTCGTTTGATTTTAACAACAAAGGCTCGGGAAAGAAAGCCTGGATTTATGTCACATGATGCTAATAATTATTCCTACCATTAATAAGAAAGGCATGTGTGACATTTTTATTGATGTATTCAAGACCTGCACTGGTGTCCGCATGCAAGAAAATCTATGATAAATGCCGTCCTAGAGGAGATATAAGCACACAATTCCTCTCTCTCCCTTATTGAAAAGCATCACATATTTCCCTAATCCAATAAGGCCAGAAGGTTCTCTCCTACTAAACCATCCAAGGGAAGAATGAAAACCATTTCCCAGATAAGGAAACACTTTACATGAAGGAGCAAACACACACTGGGCAAGCATTTTGGCATGACACTTTCTTCTTCATTTTTCAGAGAACCATATGTACAATAACTCTGGCCCGTTTTCTTACTTGGCACAAATGCTCTTTGGAATGTTGGCCTTGGGTCAAGTTCACCCTTCAGAAAATGATCTATTTCATTTGGCTCCAGGACAGAGTCTTGAAGACACGATTGAAGCAAAACACCCACAGCTCTAGGATCCAGAATGTCTGTCCAAGTGAGCCAGCTGACGAGGGGGTTGGGCTTGGGTGGTCCTATTAGTCCCTAAATTGCATTCCTTTCGGTTTCTGCCACCTGGGAAACCTGACATGCTCCATTTATCTTAAAGAATGCTGACAATTTCTACCAAAAAAGAATTCTCAAGCAAAATTAATTTCAATTCATTTTATTTTGAAAAATTCATGCCACATGTCAAACTTTTGTGAGGCTCTAGAAGAAAGCATTAAGACTTCCCCCGGCCTCTTCAGACAGAGATTACGGTATTGCAACTGGGGGATTCTTGGGACCTGCTGATTAATTAAATGTCCCCCGTGGTCCTGGTGCTCAGGCCCAGGGAGGTGGCAGGTCTTACCTTTCATTTATGCTTTCTGCTCGGAGGGTGTAGACGCGGTCGATGTGGGAGATGTGGAAGATAGGTTCATCTCCAGAAGGGTCAGTGGGTAATTTTACTAAAACCTCATTGAGGAAAATAGGCTGAAAAATAATGCACAGGCATTATAAAACTAAACTGTGCCTGTGTGTTCCAGTAAACTGTGAGTGTGAGTGTGAGTGTGAGTGTGTGTGTGTGTGCATTTTCCAATAAACTAGATTGAGGTTGTGTGTGTGTGTGTGTGTGTGTGTGTGTGTGTGTGTTTCCAGTACCCTAGACTGAGGGTGAGGGTGTGTGTCTGTGTGTGTTCCAGTAAACTCTAGTAGAATAATGATTTTGTGTTGTATCAATTTTCATATGTTACAAATTAGAAATATGGATTTTCTCCCCCTCCATTTTGCAGGTGTTTTTTAAGTCCTTCAGAATAACTGGTCTGTTTTTCCCACAGCTTATCCTAATCAGCAAACAGCCTCCATCAACTTTACTTCAAGAAATTCCCTCCAAAGATTTTCATACAAAGTGGCTAGTGACAAGCTACCTAGGTACATTATTGTTTCCTGCCAAATAATGCTAACGGCTGCTTCAGAGAAAATTCATCTATAAGAACACCCCCACAGAGACAAATTTAGAAAAACAAAATCCCATGACACGAAGACACACACACAGACATGCACGGAGGAGCAGACCCAGTGAGCAGCCTAGGAGAATTCTCCACGCGTGGACCGTTTAGATTGGCTATTATGGGAACAGGTGAGGGGCACAGATGATTCATGCTACCTTGAGGAGTTTGGAGGGGGATCTGGGAATGTTTGGAAGGTGGGTGCTCACACACAGTGGGGGCTCTACTCCCAACCTTTCCCACTCCTGCCTCATCTGTACACTCGACCTTGAGCCCCGCCAGGGCAGGGTGTGTCTTCGTCATGTCTGGGGAACCCACAGCAGACATTTGGCAGCTAATAGATGTTCTGTCAATCAAATTGAGGGTTGCTACTTTTCTGATAATACAGGCACACCTCCGAGATATTGCAGGTTCAGTTCCAGACCTCTCCAATAAAGAAAAAAAAAAAAAAGCGAGTCGTCATCTTTTTGCTGGGGGAGGGTCTTGCCTTCAATTTGTAAAAAAATGCAACATCTCTGAAGTGCAATAAAGCGAAGAGCAATAAAATGAGGTGTGCCTGTACTGGAACTGCACCCTAAAACCTGGCTCACCCCTTCACCTTCTCCTCTAGACCACAGCCCTAGAACTCTGCTGATACTCTGACTCCTTCTGGAGCCTTCTCCTCCCCCGCACATCAACCCTGATATGGCAATCTAGAATCCAACTTACTGTTTTGTACATTTTATACTGCAGGTTAGATTTGGGGCTGAAGACTTTGTCAGTGCCAGAAGAGCCCAGGGGCTTTATGATTTGGGTCAGCAGGAGGAAATCGTTGAAGAGGAAGCCGTACAGCTCCTTGTTGCTCTTGGCCTTGTAGAGTTTCCCACTGTGCAGAAACTTGCGTGGCCCCAAGCAATTGGTCACTGAATTGAACACAAGTTGCTGAGAAAGGAAAACAAAACCCAAAGAAGACACAGTGAAGTCAGGTCATGTTTTGATTTTGGTTTTTGTGCATCTGAAAGCATGGGCTCCATCAGCAGCCGGGGCCGGGCCCAGGTGGACCTGTAGCTGAGGCTCACAGCAAAGGACTGCTCTGAAGACTCCAGGCAGTGCCTTTGGGAGGCAAGAAGTCACAGTAGGTCAAAGGGATGGTTCTGGGATTCTGAGTGTCAAGATGAGTCTTGGTTATGATTCCTAATGCTTTTCCCCTGGGGGTTTGCTAGTGTCTTTGGGTGATTGATGCTCTTCTCCCTTTTATGTGTGGGGAACCTGGACAACAGGAAGAAAATACTCAGCTCTCAGCTACCTCAATGAGTATGTGCTGTGTGCACAGTGGCCTGCTGGAGGTGGCGTGAACCTGTTCCAGTGATGGCCCTGCACAGGTTCAAACAGTCTTTTGGACTTCTGGAAAGCAGCAGCAACTCTGTGCACAATTTCACAGGACAAATACTACTTTCCAAGGTATCGCTGAGAGCCAGGCCACTAGGATGTAGGTGACTGTAAAACTCAGTGGTGCTGAGTGATGCCTCAAAGTCAAGCAGAACAGATATTGCGTTGGTGCATATTAAATCTCACCCAACTCACTGGTCCTGAAAACATGAAGAGGATAGCTCTCTTCCTGCCACTTCCCAAACCTTAGAGATGGCCCTGACTGCTAAAATGCAGCTCTCTCATCCCACAGGGCTCTATCATCCTACGCTCTATCATCCCGATGGGCTCCATCATCTCACACTCTATGGAAGGCTCTATCATCTTGTGTGAGCAGGTTCTAAAGGGACAGAGGGATACTGAGGCAGAGACACCTCACTAAGGTCCCCTTTTTAGATAAAGAAGGACAACAGTCTATTTTAGATAGTAGGGGGAGACTGAGGGAGGGGAAGTCCACAGCTGTGCCCGGGCAGTGATATGAGCCAGGCAGGCATCATTTGGTCCCCACCTGTCCACAGCCAGATGGTCCATCCAGCAGCATTCAAGGTTGAGGCTCTCTCCAGAGCTACAAACCTTACAGACCTCCACGAGGACACTATTTGTGAAGAGGTGATGGGGTTCACAACATGCATCCCCCAAGAGATGCAGGTGGCCAGCTGTCTGCCTCCAATGTGAGAGAAGTGGCAGGGCCTTTGTGACCAGAGACCTATAGGCACCAAGGAAGAGTGGCCATTCCACCTCGCTCTCAGGTACAAGGAGGAAGGAGGGCCTCTAGCCTCCCACTGAGGCTCTGAGAGAGCCTAAAAGACTAACGGTGACACCCCAGCTGGAGCCTTCAAAGGGTATTCTTCATCCCTGCGGGCTCTGACAGTCTCTCTAAAACAGGAGCCCTTTGGGCCTGCCAAGACAGAGTTCAAGCCACTGGGGGACAATGAATCAAGAAAAGTCAACTTGGATCACTTAAAGATGGTGTCGTTCACTCATACTCAAAGGTTAGGGCCTTCACGTGGCCAGGCTAACACTGACTACGTATGAATTGGGCACAGACAAGAACACCAACGACAGCGTTTAATTGAAACTTAATCACTGGTGTGTGTCCAGATCTGGGCCAGGAAACAGAGGGCACCGTGGCCCCTTTCCATGGTTGTGAACACAGTACAGGCAAAACGAAACCGAGGAAAGACTGACCGATAAAGAAGGACAACAGTCTATTCCAAAGAGGGTATAGAAGCCACAAAAAGCAAATGACAGAGTTTATTTTATTCTTAATGTTTTACGATGAAGAGCCAGGCCTCACTGAGTCCCCCCGACTACAGCCATGAGACTCAGGGTGGGTCCCTTTCCCAAGTGCCTGCTGCTATGGTGGCATTTCTGCTGGGCCGACTGCTCAGACACACTGTCTTCAGGATCAAGCTAACGCTCCTCACGATGATACACAGGCCTTTCTCGTCCTGGCTTCCACTTGCCTTAAAGCCTTATCGCTGTCACACTCCATTCCTCACCCATGTCCTGCTCAGGCTGTGCCCTCCACTGAAATGCTCTCCCCCTGGATTCTTTCCAGGAGAGATATCTTGATCCTTCAATACCAGCCAAGTGCTACCTTCTCCAAATATTCCCCAATCCCTCTATGACTGTCCCTACCTCCCTGTCATATGTTCCCACATTTGGCACCTAGTTCTACCTACCATTTTTCATATTTTGCTGAAAATATTGGTTTGACCCTTCCAGGATTATAGGCTCCTTGAGAGAGGGGAGGTCACATCTTACTGATTTTCATGTACTCAGATTTAGTACCGAGCAATGACACATGGGCAGGTGCTCAATAAATGTTGAATGAATGAATGAATGAATGAATGAATGAATGAATGAATGAATGAATAAGTGAGCCAACCAACCAATGGAAGCCCCTAGATTGCATATCAACACAGACTTCCAAAATGGGAGTCCACATCCATCACCTTGGTCTCCACAGAGCTGTTCCCACAATTTTATTAACCAACACCTACGCTGAAGGCAGACAGGAGGTGGGGCAGGGAGGAACTGGTGGTGACGTCTCAGGTAGTGACTGCCTTGAAGCTTGTGAGAAGGAAGAAGCCACAGGGACAGTGAGTGGGGGAGACACATTCTGCCCAGGCACTTTGGTAAACACTGGTGAATGGGATGCATACGTGTGTGAATGTGTGTACCTGTGTGTACAGAGACAGAGAGAGAAAGAGAGAGAACAGACAGAAAGACTGAATGAAACTAAAGGAAAGGTGAGTGACAAGAAGAGAAGCAAAGAACTAGAGGACAGACCTCTGTGTCTGGCAGTATGGTGGACTAGATACTCTGACTCACCCAAATGAAAATATAAAAAACTGAGTAAAATATAAAAAATGCACTTTTTAAATATAAGCAAAGTGGTAAAAATGAAAGTAAGAAATGTACAGAAGGCAAAAACAGAATGAAAATGCAAACCCTGGAAGAGAAGTCCCCAAAGCGGGCTTTAGCCCTGAGGGTCTCTCTTAAATCTGGTGACCTTGAGCTTTCACTTTGAAGTCCACGTGGGGTACAAATGACAGGAGATATACGCAGGGCCCGTGTGAGGTGAGGAATCTAACAGGAGATCACAAAAAGCTAGACCCCAGAGGAAGAACGACATGTAAACTCAAGCGCAGAAGGGATGAGCAAGAAAACTTGCTTGCTTTTGACCTTGGTATAAGTCGAGGGGGAAAAAAATGCCCCTGAGAATTTGTAACCAAAAGGCTGCTCATACAAGTTTACAACCACAATTCACACAACTAACGTGATCCCTAAAAACCCTCTAAATTTAATTCCTCTCAGGAGGAATGCAACTTCAGACCTCAGAGATCCCACAGATAAAGTTCCAAGGAACATTGAGCCCACGATCAAAAATCACAGTACATACAGAGAAACAGGCCTGTGCGGCAAGGGCTGGCGGAAACAGCAGACAGAAGACAGAGATCCATACGTTAGATATTGGAATGATCAGGTTTGAAATATACAGGCAGATGTTTAAAAAGAATTAGGAAATAAATGAGAAGCATGGCCATTTGTGCAAGGAACAAGATACAAGAAAGAAACCAGCAGCTTAGAGAAAATAAATAGAACTGCTGAACATGGAAAGGAAAAGAATTGAAATTAAAAACTCAGTGGATGGGCTAAATAGCAGATGGGAAGCAGCCAGAGAGAGACTGGCAAGCGACGGCTAGAGACAGGGACAGTTCATGATCTTTCTCGTCCTCCTTCAGGCTGGCTGTGGAGCCTCGGCGGGGGAGGCCCGGGTCCCACCCCACGGCCGCTAACCTCAGACAGGCCTTCACACTGCACGTGGGCTTGGATCCACTCCAGCCGGTCGGAGTTCTCCTTCTCTCGCACCCCTTCGTTCACCTGGGAACACAGCTCTTCCGCCTTCTCCAGGGCGTGCTTCAGGTGGCTATGGTCGGGGTGGTTTTCAGGAGTGTTTTCCAGGATCTACATGGGAGCACAGAAGGCAACAACCCCCTGGGGTTCGCTGTCCTTGACAGTCAGGCCCAGCAGAGGCAGAGCACAGCACAGACCTTTCCTGAATGGTGCCCACATGACCCACCGAGGCAGTGACATGGAGCGTGACAGCCACTCCTTGCTGGCAGGGTCCCCTTTGGGAGACAAGGGATGTCACACTATTTATACTTGGCGTGTGAGAAGGGCAGTGGCTGCAGCGAGGGCCATCACGCACCCCACATGGACTTCTCTCGTGAGAATGGCTTTTTCCTGAGTCCACACACAGCTGCAGGTGTCTGTGTACTCCCACTTCTTCTGGATCTGAATGCGAATATGCGTTTTTCTGCATAGACCATTCCAAGCCAGTGGATAAGAGCGCCAGTTCTGGAGCTAGGCCTCCTAGGTGGAAATTCTTCCTGCTCTGCCATTGACCAGCCATGATATAAGCCAGTTACATAAATGTACCATGATTTGTTACATATAAGGGGATCCTGCCAATTCATAAACATATTGAGGATAATGAGAGCAAGGCTTCTCATAGAGAAGGAAGTTATAAATATATAGAACGAAGGAAGGCTACGTAGAATTGATTCTGTGGTGTTAGATTAGAATAGGAGGTATTGTGAACACATGGGTTTTAATATACATTATAATATACATATATTGACATTGAAATAAATATATGTGTGTACACATATGTATACGTAAATATGTGTATGAATATATTTACATACATATATCTCCAGACTCTACCACTGAGAGACCCAAAAGTCCACACCGCCCTGGTAGCAATGAGCACGCCAGTGTCCGGATCTGGGTTTCTAAATTCTCTACTAAAAGGAACCAGATGTAAAAGCTTTCTCCAGGAGCTGTCTTCCCTGTGGATACTAATCCCGGGCTCAGAGGGTGTCTAAGTCTTTTCAGTGATTACAGACGGGGACTCGGAAACGCTAATTTTTTTCCTTTCTTTTGGTATTGGCTCCTTGAAGTTACATGAGAATGACAATTATCTAATGTCAAGTAGAGTCTGTCACAGTGGCTTTCTGAAGATGGCTGGTAGGAATTGCATTTCTTTCTCTCGTTCTTGCTGGGAAAATGAAGGCTTCAAGGTACTATGTCTGCATTAGGGAAAGAATCAAGGTCTGAGCTCTCACTTTCCAACTTATAAGGTAGAAGCCACGTGGTCTCCCAGCCGAAGGCGGCATATTATTAGCTCTTTTCATGGTAAACAGCTTTTCTTTCTGAGTTACCACACACATGCCTCCAACACCCTGTTGGCATATGATTTCTACACAGTAGATACCAGGTGTGCTGGCTGCAGAACCTGCCCATGACCCCGGATCCCTGAAATGCTGAGAAAGCATTCCTCTGCTGAAAAGGCAAGACGGGTACTTACATTTTTAATGATCAGTGGGTATCTTGTTACCCGTTGCATAGGCTTCAGTATAAAACTAGAGAGAGGCATCCCTTTACATCGAGGGTCCATTGCCAATCTCTGAAATAAGAGATTGTTTTAAATGTATTTAAGAAATCTGCAAAATCCAGCTGGTGACATCAGCATTGATGCTACATTTAGGACTCCCCATCCCTTGCATGGTCTCATTTATGTGGGTGACAACTGAGGAGGCTGGAGTTGGAAGGGCCGGGCCAGTTATCCTGGTCCAGGATGGAGGTACTTTCCAGATGGAGAATGGGAGACCTGCAGATGTGACTCAGCCACCAGGGTTAACCCCTGCTCTCTAGGTTCCTTCCATGGGACACATGGGACACTTTCCATGGGACACACAGTTCCTTACTTACAGAGGTGAGATTAGAGAATATTTCTTCTGGATATCTGTAAAAACTTCATAACATTCCCAGGAACGAGGAGATTAAAAATTCAAGGGTCGGAATAAAAATTTCCCTTAAGTCCCAGAGATGCTGGAAGAGCTGATTGTCATTGACTGTTTCCGGCAGAGCCTGCACAGGCCTGGGGGAGGCTCAGACAGGGCAGGACGTGAGACACAGGACTCCCCCTGGGGGCCTGCAGGCTGGCTCCATCCTGGATACCCTGCCTCTTTCTTCCCACCACTTTGGCCAATTCTGTCAAGTCATCTGGAGGGCTAGAATCCTTCTGTCCCCAAAGGTGGTCCTGTCCACAAGTCACAGGATTACGTGGTGACTGAGCTCTCAAAGGCTCCATTCAGGTTTGATGCCTTAGAAACAGGCAGCTGCCATGACCTGGGCCCCAGGCCCTGAGAACTGTCAGCGCCTGACCCTGCTCTCGCCGTGGGCATCATTATTCCAAGAACACTTGGCAGCTGGCAAAGGCATGTCAAACTCCCCCAGGGATGGGGTGGGGACAGCTGAGGAGGGGAAGGGTGAGGTGAGAAGGGGCAACAGCCCCCTCCCTGGGCTGGTGTCAGCATTTCCCTGAAGTTCAAGTGCATCCAGCGATGAGCTCATCCTGCCTGTACCCAGGGAGGACCCAAGCCTTGGCTGAAACCCCAGGGGGCCTGTGGCACCGGGCAGCCCAGACTCTGCATTCCAGTCTGCATCCCATCCTAGGTCAACTTCTTAGCAATATTTCTCCCCTTCGAATGATTTTAGAACGCCTCATTCATTAGTCAGCACATCAAAGCCTTTCATGCTGAGGAAAACCAGGGCAGTGGGGTGGGAGGGGAGAAGGAGAAAGCGTCTGTGATGCTATGGCTAAGAAGAGACGCAATGAGGAATCCACAGACACAATCATTGAGGAGGAGGGAATGGCCTGCCCCCAAAATGCATGAGGTACAAAAAGAAGTCTGTCGTTATTACCGTTTTGTTGTCTATTCATTCAAACGTACCTGTTTAGGAGAAGTTATGTTATTCTCTTCTTATTTTTCTCTCCTCTGAGAGAGGCTGATTATACGGGCTGGCGTGGCCAGCAGGGACACACCCTGGCCAAGGTCGGGTGCCAGGGCAGCAGACCCAGGGCCTGGCGCCTCTAGCAGCACCTCCACAGATGTCCCCTCGTGGACATGTGGCTCCCAGACCTCTGTTAGCCCCCGAGGCAGAGACCTTGGCATCCCTCACTCACCCCCACGGGCTGCCTAGAGCTTGAGACCATCAAGGAAAACCAAGCTGGAAAGGAACCAACAGTGCACTGGGGCTCCTGGCCGTTCCCTCTGCAGGTGAAGGGCAGAGACCAGCCAAGAATTGAGGGTGCTCAGATTAAACAGAATCGGAAACTTGAGACCCACCAGCCCTCCTGGGCCTGACAAATGAGACGGAAAATTTAAACCTGTATCCAAACAACAGCACTAACACCTGGACGACAGATCAAAGCTCCCAGGCCCAGGGCTGGCCCCTCTTCTCCAGCTCCCTTTGGTCACCACACATGCCAGCTAGTGCCAGCCCACTATTATTGAACCAAGTCCTCAGTCCCTTTTGGCCTTTAGCAGGAATATGCTTCCAAACATTTGAATTAGCCCCTCACACACCCCGTTGCCCAAACACAGCCACTGGTGGCCAGGGCTGGTGCAGGGGCTCGGCTCCACCTGGGCTCCTTACTTTGACAAACTCCTTGAAGTCTGGGGCCTCGTCTGTCTTCTGCTGGATCAGGGCCGCCCCGTTCAGCTGGCAGCTGCAGAAGCGGATGTAGGGTTGCATATGTGGCAGCTGGGCCGTCAGGATGTCACCGATCATTTTCACAGGCATCTTCTCTCCAGACATCTTCTTGCGAACTCTCAGTGCTCTGCACAGAAACATGACATGGCAGTGACACGGGACACTTCCAGGTCACACAGAAGCAGAATGTGTGTGAGGGGCGCAAACCCAAGGGCCACTAAAGGGTCTATGTGGGTGATGAGGAACAGAAAAAGAAGTGAGTCTAGTGCTACACAGAGGTTATATCGGAGCATTTTTCTTGGGCATGATGGCTGTTTGCTGGCTCTTAGGAAGAAAAACTTCAGAAAGAATCTTTATAAAACAGGTCAACATTGAAAAACAATCTTTTCTTATAGAGAAACAGAGAATCCTTTCTTTAATAACTCAGGATCCCTGTGTCAATGTTTCACTTTACGGATTATCTGTGGTGAAAGCCCCAGCTGGTACGGTCCCAGCACCGAGCCTGCTTCCAGGCCAATGTGGCCCAAGGGAAGTTATTGTAGCCAGGGAACAGAGGGGACGTGGAGGCTCATTTTCAGACTAAACAGAACATAATTAAGATGGTAGATCAACTGCCACAGAAAAATAATCCCATTATTATGTTCCCCAAAGCCAGGTACAAATGACTGAAACATCTGTGCTGTTCACTGCTTTATGACTATGGCTAATTTGAAGTTGACTTAATTAAGAGGAGCTCTGGAGAGAGAAGCCTATTAATATAACAATGGACCAATGAACCCAAACAATTTATATCCTGGAAACCGAGGAGGGACTGGAGGGACTGGGAGTGTTTATTCTGGGGTCCTGCTGCGGTCTGAGTGTTCACGGCCACCACAGCCAGGGATGTGCATCCCACCCTTGCAACTCGAACATGTCAACTCCTAACACCAGCATCTAGAAGAAGAGCAGGGCACTGAGCTTCTACACGGCAAGGATAGCAGTGCACTAGGAGGGCAGGACCACCACATAGGAGGCCATGAATGTGTTCTGCCTACCCTAGTGATCACGGACGGACAGACGGACGGACGGACGGATGGATGGATGGATGGATGGATGGACGGACGTATGGATGGGTGGAACAGAATGATGTGCTATATGATTTTAACATAAGGGTGGGAGGATGTCACTATGAATGCCTTTGGCTGCCTTCATGGCCATGGTCATGCCTTCATGGTCATTTCCAAGGAGGCTCTGCAATCTCAGTATTAGGTTTTAAAAACTTCAGATCTCTTTATTTTCAGATTTCTTTAACTACTTTTTTAGTTAAAGAACAAAAATCCGTGGACTGGGCAAGCAAGCCAAGGAGAAAAACTTTAGGGACAATAAGTTATATGGTCTGAACAATCGGCGATTCCTTTTTTTCTTCCTTCTCTCCATCTTGTATTTACTCTCAAGATAGATATTTTATCTTTCTTTTGTTTTCTGCTTAAAATAAAATTGTGTCTATTTTTAAGTTAAAAAGAAGTTAAGCCGAACACTTTATATTTAAGAAATACAATTTTTTTTTTTGCGTACCTCTTTCATTTCTTTTTTTTCTTTTTCTTTTTCTTTCTTGTTTTTGTTTTTTTTTTTAATTTTTCAGGCAAGGAGGCAGGAAAGGATGTTGATAAAAGACAGTTTCTAGCACCTGGGCTTGTGCAGCCCTACCTACTGCTGTCACATCTGACAGCTGCCCCTAGGGCCTGCACCTGGGTCTTAATATAAAAAGGTTCTAGATCTTTCCGCCCTACTCTGCATATTAAAGACAAATTTCTCAGCTCTGGGCTCACCAGCAAGAGAGCCAGCCATTCGCTCTAATCCCCAAGCAGAGGCACCATTAGTAGGAAACGCATATGCTGCAGTTACCCCCTTTTATTTTCATTTTATTTACTTCCTGTTTATCTGTTTGCTAAGTCCTATGTCCCCTAAGTACAAGCTGTCTCTGGCCCTTGGTCAGGAGTGGCAGATATGTGACTGCTCACGGTTGGCCTTCTGGGACACTCTGCCTTAAGTTCAGTTTGTCCGCAAACGCCTCCCTCTTCCAGCTGCCAGGGGCCCTAACTCTTCCCCATCATCGGGGCTATTCCTTTGCATGAAGAAATCAAGTCCATGCAGCAAAGTGAATATTTTTCATAATAAGATGTTGAAAAGGGGAAAAAAAAGAAAGGAAAGAAATCAGGTCCCCATAAGGCTGCTGTTAAATCTTTTATCTGGAAGATGAAAATGAATCAGGTCATCAGAGGAAGGGGACAGAGCACAGGACATTGTGATGGGAGAGAGGCGTGACCCAAACAAGTTTGACCGTGATTGACAATGTGCCAGCTGTACTCCTTACCCTGGCTCCTTGAAATGACCCTGCATGTTAGACAGGGCAGGCACCATACTGCAACTTTACAGGCTCTAAAACAAAGGGTCAGAGAGTCATCTGCCCAAGGAAATTGCCCAGAACAAGTTAGAAGGTGCTGGACCCTGGACAAAAACTTGGGATGTCTGCCTCCTGGTTCTACATTCTTTCCACGGGGGACGGTGGGGATGGAACCTCCAGTGGGACCTTGCGCTTCACCCACCGAGCAGCCCTGGGCACAAGCGCCCCTGCTGTGTGACTTCGGACAAGTCACCCAGCCTCTCTGGGCCTTGTTTGCCAGCTGTAACTGCACTCTCGATTCCTACGTCCAGGGCTATGAGCACATCAGCACTAACAGAAAGGAGGAGCGGCAGGCCTGGCCCCGACTGAGCTCAGGAAAGGGGCATCTGTTCCCCTGACAGGAGCAGGAGGGCGGGGAGAGAACAGGGGCAGGGTGAGCA
This sequence comes from Rhinolophus sinicus, assembly GCF_057876585.1. Classification (NCBI taxonomy): domain Eukaryota; kingdom Metazoa; phylum Chordata; class Mammalia; order Chiroptera; family Rhinolophidae; genus Rhinolophus; species Rhinolophus sinicus. The sequence goes on from NC_142517.1 coordinate 9,591,601, forward strand.
ATGCCAGAAGCACAGTTTTCCGCAGGCCAACCACGTCGGGGCACATGGGGACATCAGAAACATCTCCCACCTCCCTTACGCGCGACTGATAGCAGCGGCCCAAGGAAAAGCGGTTTTAAGTTGTAGGTATAGTTTCAACAGAAAACCTTTGTCACTATTTTAAAACAATTTGTCTCCAACAATTTAGGCGTATTAGGTTGGTGCAAAAGCAATTGCGGTTTTTGCAATTATTTTTAACCATTTAAACTGCAATGACTTTTGCACCAACCTAATAGTATTCGTAGGTTCAGGAGTTAACTAACCCCCTTTCCCCCAGGTGACTGGGGAGCCTCTCTCCAAGGCGAGGGTGGGTGCTTAGCCTCCACCACCGGGGTCCCCGGGGGCCCGAACCCAGCACTTACTATGGACCAGACACTTATAGTCTAAAGATCCCCTAATAAGAACCCCATGTGGTGGGTACTACTCTCATCCCCATATTACAGATGAGAACACTGAGGCCCAGTGAACGTTAAGTGACTTGTCCAAAGACACACAGCTGGTGGGTAACAGCAGGATGTGAGCCTGAGTTTGACCCAGACCTAAGCTCAGAAGATTCTAGGGCTCAGAAGATTCTCAAGGAGGATAATGAAAATACTTTCTGTAAACCCCCCTGGGGTCGTCTTTGATTATTTGTGTTCTAGAAAGAGCAGATATGATATATTTTTCTCACATCTACGTCTCTGTGTCTCCTCTCTCCAACCCTCATCCACTCCCAGACACACACTCAAGAACGTGGGGACTTGAAATGACCTTATGAGAACAACACGGGGACCACGTTTAGGAAACAGCCACTTCCCAATTATGTGAACATAGAGATTAGGAATGGACCCACGTTCCAGGGAGTCGGGGGGGCTGTGCTTCATTCTCGAGCCCAGGGAGAGAGTGGCCCTTCCTCCCAGCTGGCTGTGTCACCATGGACTTAATCTGCGTTCTAGCAAGTGCATTATAATGACGTCCTGGTGAATACACACTTTTAGAACTGGAAGGGACCTTTGTGATGATGTCATCCGATCCTCTCAGTTTCCAGGTAGGGAAACTGAGGCTCAAAGAGGAAGGGCAGTGAGTTGGGCTCCAAACCGAGGTCTCCTGACTCCTGGCCCAGTGTCTCTCCTCAGCCCTGCAGTTGCCTCTGAGAACTAAACCAGGAAGAAAATATCAACACTCCAGGCCAGCTTCTCGGAGAGCTATCCTGAAGATGCTGCTGAGGTGGGCAGTGAATGGTTCCACCCTTGCCTCCCACAGCTGCAAAGATGCTTCAAGAGACCAATATTGGCCGTGGAGACCCAGGTCTGAGGGAAGGCGGGTGGGCTGCCCCACGCCCTGAGATGGAACCGGAATTGGCCTAGCTCTGGAAATTCTAGAACCACAGTACAAGCAGAACGTGGGGTGCCATGGCAATTAACTCTCTCCACCATGAAAATTGGGAGGGGCGGGGGTGTTTTGGGAGGCATCAGAGCAAAAAAAGAGCAATGGTGCTTGTGAGTAGAAATGAGCAAAAAGGCAGAAAGACACACAGAGAGGCATGCATGGGGGGGACACACGGATGAACCTGAGCGCAAGTGCTAGTGTGTGAGAGCCGAGGGGCAAAGCGAGGCTGGGATTAGAGAAGAGAGGCTTACTTCAGCAGTTTGATATTACACATAATCAGCTCCTTCCAGTTAACAAAAATCATAGCACCCTCTTTTTCTGTCAGCAGCTCAGACTCCATCAGGGGTTTCTGAAAGATCTACAGATGCAGAAAACGAAGCAGTTCAGAAAGTAGTTAAGCTCAAAACTCAAACACACGCACACACAGATCTGTTCAGAGCGATGCAAAGGGCCAAGGCGTCTGCAGCTTTGCTGGGAGGCCAAGATGCAGGACGCCCCACATTCCTGCAGAGATTTCTGAAACAGATGGCCCCTCCTCTGCCTGGGCAGGGAAGGGGTCCCCATCAGGTCTGCACTGTGCTGCAAGGGAGGCTACTGCACCAGGACAAAGCCTCACAGAGTCTTCTGCCTGCGGTGAAGACATGGGCACAGTGGGAAAAGTGGGGGGCTTAAAGATGCATGTGGGTATGGGCGACCCCTTCATCCTCGTTGCAGTGTCTACTGCAGTCAAGCCTTGGGCTTCCTGGGGGAGCAGCTTCCCGCAGCCTCCAACAAGCAGCCTGGGTGGCAGACTCCATTGCTCTGCCCTCAGCCTGGGCTGTGCCTGGCACAGGGCCAGCATGTACAGGCCTGGTACAGGGTGGGCGAGGCTCCTCTCCTGGGCTCTGGGAAATAAGTGGGCCCACCCAAGCTCCACGTGGTTGGGTGACTTGCAGGAAATCACAGATATCCCCCAAACCCATGTGGTGAGCCCCTGCCCACAAAGAGTTATTACCTGCCACTGGAGGCAGGCCGCTATCCTGAAGGTTCCGTAGGGATGGAGGCAGCCTGTCTTTAAGTAAACGTGGCTGCACTGAGGGGGCTCCCTGGGAGCCCTACTCTTCCTGAGTCCTTAAGCTGATGTTGAATCCGGGCTACACCAGGCCACTGCAAAAAGGTGCCATATCCAAGGGGGTGACGCACACATCCTAGACATCCTAGACTGTATATTTAGTGACGGTGAAGTGTCTTTTTTAAATTTGCACTCACACTTTCTATGCATTAATAGTGGTCTTGTGGGCCAGCAACCCATCCTGCATTCTGCATTCATTCAACACTGTGCGGCCGAGTCACGTCTTTCCCGGTTGTTAAGACTGTCAGAGATGGTTCCACAACAGCTAGGTGGCAAAGGGGCTGATGTGGGGGGAGGGGAAGGAGTTTCTGAATTATGACAGTACTTTCCTGAAATTCAGTTCTGCAAATGCCCTCATACGGTAACTTCCACGGTGTGTGGACAAAAGGCTTCTCGCAAAGCATGGTTCCCCAACTCTGCATGTCCCCATCCTTCTGGACAGGGTGGCCAAGGCCCTTCAAGGGCTACCCAGCAGGAGAGACAAAATGAGATGTCATCCGGGACAGGCAGTGCCCAGGGACAGGCGGTGCCCAGGAAACGTCTTCATTCTCAGCAACATTTCTCTCAGAAGCAATATGTAGCACTAGGAATGAGTTGAAACAGTAGCCAGATGGCTGCCACTTTCAGATGCCAACTCTGAGGGCCAGGGGAAGATGTGACTTGCTCTGTGCATCAACTAGTTGTGGCTGAGCTGTAACTGCGTGGACTTGGACCCCAGCTCACAGCCCACGTGTCTCTGCGCAGGCAGGGTCTCACGGACTCACCTGTCCTTTGGCCTGAGTGATCCCTGCCCCTCTGCAGGCAGGACCTAGAGTTGGCCAAGGGTGAGAATGTCACCATCTTCTCCTGGGTGAGGGTCTCCTCTGTGGTTTACCGTCCAGATGCTCCCCGCATATCCCAAAGCTTCTCAGGCTCAGAATCAGGACATAGGCCTCCTTGGCAGAACCCCTCCCCCCCCTCTGCCAGTGCCCACGGTACCCGCTGGCACCCACAGCTGCTGTTACCTCTGTGACCAGCTGCAGGTCATTCACATAGTTCTCCTCCGTGACAATGAGTTCGTGGATGTACCCTTGTCGCTTTCTTTCAGTCGGGGTCAACATATCCAAGAGATGTAAGTCTGAACACCCTGGAAAACACAACCATCAGGACAATTTAGCCCAAGTCTGGGGGAGCCCACACAGCTTCACAGTGGTGATGCCCCAGGGCTCACAGCGGCCGGGTCCTGTGTTTTCGCCTCAGTCAGGCAGTGTTGTGGGTCGAACTGTGTCCCCCCTCAAAAGATATGTTCCAGTGCTAACCCCTGCTACAAGTGACTGTGACCTTATCTCTGCAGATGTCATCTAATCAAGATGAAGGCATACTCAGGGCGGGCCCTAATCCAATGTGACTTGTGTCCTCATAAGAAGACGAGGCATTAATAACATCTACAGTGACAGATGGGTAACAGACTTATTGGGGTGACTACTTTGGGAGGCAAATAACTGTCTAATCACTATGCTATTTTGTAACCTAAAACTAATATAACATTGTATGTCAATGGTAATTGAAAAAATTAATTTTTAAAAATTAAAGAAAAAAGAACATGAGACAAGAGACAGACAGAAAGAAGGCCACATGGTGATGGAGGCAGAGACAAGCATGATGCATCCACAAGCCAAGGAACCCCAAGGATTGCCAGCAGCCATCAGCAGCTAAGAGAAAGGCATGGAACAAAGTCTTCCCTGAAGCCTTCAGTTTAGAGGAACGCGACCCTAACGACACTTTGACTTTCTACTTCTCATCTCCAGAACTGTGAGAAAATTAATTTGTGTTGTTTTAGGCCACCTAGTTGGTGGTCATTTGTTACAACAGCTCTAGCACAATAAAACAGAAATAAGAGAGAAGATGTAGGAAAATTGGCCCACATTTCCTGAGGGCTCACACCACGCCAGGCACAGTACAAAGAGCTTTACATCGGCAGCTATGTTTAACACTCACGTAGATACTACAATCACCTTCGTTTTACAGGCAAAGAAACTAAGGCTCACACAAGATCTCTCAGCTGAGGGGTGATGAAGCCAAGTTGATCCCCGACAGGTAAACCCGAGACACTGGGTTCGATGCTAGAACACTGGTGTTGAGTCCAAGCTACAGGGAGGACATAAAGTTGGTTTTGGGGGATGGAATGGCTGTGCTGAGGCTCCTGCCGGGCCTGGGGACCATCCAGGGCAGGCTCAGCTCTCCTGGACCAGGCGGCTGCCCCCTGCCTGTGGAAGCTGAGCAGTGAGCCTGCAGGCAGAAAGGGAAAACCCTCCAGCTGCACGCAGCTGGGCACCAGACCACAGCTTTGGCTAAAGATGCCCAAAGGAATGGCTCTGCAACCTGAGATGGGGTGAGGTGGTGACAGCCTTTGTCTCCACTCGATTAGCTGGTTCTTTGGGTTTGTGTTTGCTTCAAATGTTCTTGAGTTATTGGCAGATGCTGCCCTGTGACACAGGCACACTGGAATGAGGAGGGGAGGTTCAGTTCTTGGGAACACCCCTCAGGCAGGCCTGGACTCACCTCTTCCAGGCCAGTGGTCACCCCTTCATTTTTTTAGGGGGTCCTCATTTAATCACAGAAATCAGATTTGTACAATAGATAGACTGGGAGGCGTCCTGCCTGGGGGTGGGGATGAGAGCACAGAGTCCCGTTCACCTGTTTTTCTCATCCCTTCTCCTCCCCACAAGGGGGCGCAATAGAGCAGCATGAAACCCCTTGGTGGGACCAGTGGTTCTCAAAGTGTGTTTCCAGCTCCAGCGGCGGCATCAGTATCTGACATGCTCCAGCGGGAGCATGTTAGAAATGCAAATTATCAGGCCCCTGATGAATAGACTGTCTGGAATTAGAATCTGATTTAACAAGCTCTCCAGGTGATAATTTCAGGTGCACTCAAGTTTGAGAAGCCTGCTCTGTACTATCAGGGGTTCCTCAGAGTTTCTATCTTCTCATGACTGATCTAGTCTATATGCTTCAAGCTTCTGCAAATAGAATGGTCCCTCTGGGACAAGTGATATCATAGACTTCTTGGCAAATGTTCCACCCTGCTCAAGATTAACTCCAGCCCTCAGTGGTGTCCCCTTCCCTTGCCAAATGTCTTTTCTGGAATGCTGTAGCTTCCCTTCCTGAGACAGGACGATCCCGGGACAGGCGGATGGATGCCGGGAAAGCAGCAAGGATGAGCCATCATTATGTTAACACCTTCCGCCTCCATCCATCGAGGCCTCATTCAAAGCCACTGCAGTGCAGCCAACCTAGCATTCCGCGGGGCCACAAGCTGAGTGCGAACCTTCATGCAGGTCTGCAGATGTATCTGGAATGAGGCCCTCTGCAACCACAAGCCTGGCCCAGCTGTTCTTCCTGCTTCGGGGCGTTGCTTGTGTTTTATTAAGCCAATGACATCAACAATGGACTGTCAGAAAGGAAGCAAGTCACGACTGCTCCCTCTTCCATTCAGCCGGCCTCTGCCCAGCTGCTGCGTGAGCAGGCAGCTAAGCAATGTCACCAATTTTCCTAATGAAAGCCACCCAGGAAATATTCTTGAGTTGGGGAGGAACACATCTCGTTCCTGCCCTATTTTACCAAATTTGCCTGTTAGTGAGTTAAAGGGCCCAGGACTAAGGCCATTTCTTGTTAAAGGGAGGAATGCAGCCCTTCCATTACAAGGACTTGTGTAAACTCACAGAAGCAGAGCCCCCCGGAATTTCTAGGACATTCCTGTCTGTAGGGATAGCAGCATATTGGTACAGAGCTGCAGTTCTAAAACCACAAGTACCGTGCAGTGGTGTTTGCAGGGACACACACGTCAGGCTAGTAGTGGACACTGGTTGGGCCAGTCTTCAAACGTCTGTCCCTTTAGGTCACAAATTCCCTTGGGGAATCTGATGGATGCTATAAACTCTTGCCCCAGAAAACACATGTATACGACGCACACAACACACACACACATTTTGCACAGCATTTTACAGGGTTCATAGTCCCTCTTCAAGCTTGTTCATGGATCTCTTGCATTCGTTCATTATTTTGAGCAAATAATATGACAAACATTTCCTGATGCCCGACCATGAGGCTGGCAGTAACTGCTGGGTGCTGTTGGAAAAGGAGATGCCTGTCTTCCAGAGTGTACAGCTAAGAACCTTGGGGTTCAGTGGTCCTCAACTGGGGGTGGTATTGCAAACCCCTCACAAAGCTGAGGTTGTTACTGTTCCCCCACCAGGCTGAGAATGATACTGTTCCCCCAGGCGGGAGATGGTACTGCCCTCCCCAGGCTGAGGGTGATACTGCCACTCCCCCACCCTCCCAAGGTGGTACTGCCCTCCCCAGCTGAGAGTGGTACTGCTCCCCACAAGATGAAGGTGGTACTGCTCCCCAGCAGGCTGAGGGTTTTACTGCCCCCTCCTTCAAACCCAGGCTGTGAATGGATTCTTGGTTGTCATAATGACGAGAGCTGATTGCTGGAATTTGGTGGGTTGGACCGGGGCGGTCAGATGACCTGCAATATACAGGACAGAGAACGGCTCGCCCCAGAGGTCAGCAGCATCCCATTGAGAAACAGTCACCTTACTAGAAACTGACAACCCAACCAGACCAGAATTCCACTCTATAGCAAGGCTGGTGCAAGTGAGCAGAAGACACGCTTAGAATGACTGAGGAACCAGAAACGAGGACCTGTGAGGAACGATGACAGGAACTGGCTTGCTTTGGATTTCAGAAGTTCTTCTGAGTCTTCAAGTTGCACACATGCAGTTTTGAAGAAGCTCAGAGCGAGTACAAGCAGAAGGTCCAGGGTGGATTTGGGCCATCGGTCCAAGAATCCCAGGTGCTGGAGGCAGTTCAGGGTGAATTGCAGGTCTGCTCATGTGGGTCGGGGGCGTGAGGAGGCTGCATGGCTCCTCCTCGGGGAAGCTCTGGCCTTGGCAGTCAAACCACCCAGCAGGCCCAAGTCAGAGCCGATGGAGCTGAGAAGTCGGAGCTGTTTGCCTCAACACATCCTGTCCCACGCAGGTCCACCTACCCGTCTTCCTGGAGACGGGGAGATGGCCTAGATGGCCTCTCCAGACCCCAGAACACAATAAAAAGCAAAGATTTTGTGGAGAGATTTGTCTTAGCATTATGCGCCAGTGATGTTGGCTTGGAATCGTCTTTTCAGCTACTGAACGGACCCATAGGACACTGCTTTTAAAATTTTTGCTGGTAAATGCCAGACCAAGAGAACCATTAAAGACTTGAAATAGGCACTTGGACCTCAAAAATATCCTTCCTTTGAAAATTTAGTATTTAGAAAAACAAGAGAGTTTAAAAACTCCATTATTCAGAGCAGGGTAAATGGAAAAGTCATCTCAAATAAGAGAGTTTTCTTTAGGGGTGGAGGGACGTGGTCCCTCGCTCCTTTGGGAACCAGGATAAACATGGTTTGCTGGCTCCCTTTTCTGGTGAAAAAACTTTTCATGGACATCTTGATGTGAAAGAATTCTTATAACTAAGTATAATCCACTCACAGCTGAGATAATATTGCAAAAGTCTCCAGGCAGTTAAAACTGATCCCCAATTATAGCCCACACAAAATTCCTAATCTATGTGCTATTCCTTATAAACTCATATAGTTGGACCCATTTACAAAATGGAGACAGCTACAATGACCCTTTGAAAGGATTTGATCTGGGGCACTGGAGAAAAGTATGGGAAAATCTTACTCAAAAAGGCCATCTCGACCCTTCCATGGGACAATGTTCATATGACAAACCTAATCTAAATGAATTGTTTTATTACAAAAGTAATGTATGCATGCATCCTTCTTGTAAACAGTTGAAGAATACAGAAGTGTTTAGGGTAAAAAGTGAGCGTCGCCCCTCTCCGACCCCTCCAACCATTCTCCTTCCTTTCCCAAAAAGGACCATAATTTTGAAAACTGAGCCAGTCCCCACAGCAAGCTGGCCACTGAACAAAGCAAATAAACTGGCCTTGCTCCTGTTATGAAAGAGCCAACATATACAATAAGTTGGTCAATAAATATTTATTAAGTTCCTATGAAGTCCAAGAGAAGCAGAAATAAGCAAGATAATGTCCTTGTCCTCAAGGAAACTCACAGCCCTTGGGGAGACTCGACAGGAAAATTAAACTTAAAACAGCGAGCAACAAAGACTGGGCCTGTGAGCTGTGCTGATGGCGGCAGCGTAGGACTCAGAGAGTAACTGTTCTTTGTCCCAAGGGAGCGGGGTTCCGCAAGGAGGTCCAGCTTGTGCTGGGTTTCCGTATGGCCCGGCGGATGGGCCATTATGTTGAGGGTGTGGGGGCCACCAAGCCAGGTAAATGCAGAGACGCTGTGAGAGATAAGGTGGGAAGTAGGTCACAGAGGTTGTGCTGCCAGAGGGACCGGAGGTGAGAACTGGGTACCAATCAGCAATGTACTCGTACAAATTCAGGCGGTGGTTTTTCATTGTCAAGGGAAAGGCTGTACCAACACGTCTGGGGACATTCGGCCCCAATCCTCTGGCTTCATGGCCCCGGCGTAGCAGAACACGGGTTACCTAGGTTCTTGGGGCTTCTGTATTCTGGAGACTTCTCCAGGGTTGGCCTGATCCTAGGAAATGGGGGCCTCATGCCCTGGTCTCTCCTGCCAGGTGAGCCCACATCCCCTAAAGGTGACACTGGAGTCTCTTTGGAAATGAATCCAATTGTGCTGCCCTCTAGCTCCCAGGCAGACTGTCATGTGTGGGGCGGCAGCCACTGCACCCAGGGCTGAGATTTGGTGATGAATGAAGCAGGATGGGTTCTTGTCCTCGGGAGCCTTGGTTTCCTGGAGACTCGGGCATCCCATGCAGATTCTGAGTCGCAGGCACCTCGCTGAGGGAGTCACTGCGGTTGTTATCAGTCCTTGAGACCTCAGAGTTGCAAATCCCTAAGCCTGGATTTTTATGGGGTCTCACGCCAGCTGGGCACAGAGGCCTGTGGAATGCCACCTGAAGGCACCAACCCCCCACCCCCCATACTTATGCCCCGGTGAGCCCAGGCCTGGGGACTCCCCGGGCCCCATGAAGCTGGGGGTTTCTGCTCAGCTGCACTCGGTCATAATCCAGAAGCTTAAAAATGCCATTGTGGTTTCCGGATAAGCTTAATTTTCTCCCAGGAAGAGGAATCCGGTTTACATGGGCTGTCAGGCAGTCGAATGGCTATGAGAAGTGGTGAAAATCAAATTATTCTGGGATAAGTCATCTCTTTATTTTCCATAAATATGACTGTTAGCCATTCATTTTATTAAAGGCGTATCATTCGTGGCTTTATAACTGACACTGGCATTCCTGGCGTGGCGTCAAGTACCCTACGGTATACATTTGTTAGCTCATTCCTGGCCCCATTTATGCCACCACCCTTGTTTTTCTTTCTTCCTGAGTTTCTGCCTTCCAGGTGTGCTATCCCGCAATAGCTTAGGTATCTGACATAGCGGTCATAAATGAATCCTTTGGGCACACAAGGTAGCTTGGGGTGTTACAAGGACAAACACTTTTATAAGACTACGAGGGAGGAGGCAGCAGTTATGCCTAGAGGGATCGGGCACTATTTTCCTGAGGAGGAGGAATTTGAGGTGGGCTTCATCAGACAAATGTCAGCCTGGGTGGGTAGTAGCGAAGGATCCAAGCAGAGCAAGCATCGCAGGAAAGGGGAGTAAGAGAGGAGTGCCTGGACCCCAGGAAACAGGAGGAAGAGGGAAGCAGATGCTGGGGTAACAGGTGTGGTCGAAAAAGGGATGCTGTAACAAAACATAAATTCCTAACTGGGCAGGTCATGGTGGGTAGTCACGCCCCAGGCCTGTAACTTCTTGAGTGAAAGGTTTTTAGGCCAGCCTGCCCATTGTTCTTGTACATCTAGGTTAATACACCTTTGAAATACCTGAAGTAACACCCCTGGAGGGTGTAAGCCTCCCTCAAGAGAGCACATAAGCATCTTAACTATCCTGTAATCCAACCCCCACCTCCATGGAATCTTCCTTACGTCCCCTCCCAAATCTCAAGGGCATCAGAGAAGCTGCAAAACTTCAACAAAGCTCTTGAGAACCTCTTCCCGGCAACTGTTGTCAATTTTGGCTCAAATAAACTCATAAAAATTCTCTACAGGTTTGGACGTCTCTTGTGTGGACACAGGGAGTTGAGGAAAGTTGATCCTGAATGCTACGGGGAGCCCACCGGTTCCAAGCACTGTACTATGTACATAAACTTACTGAATCCTCCTATGTGGCAGCGATTGTTGTTATTCCCCTTTGAACAGACAAGGAAACTGAGGCACAGCGGCGAAGTTAAGTAACTTGCCAAAGGCTCAGTCAATAAATGGCAGAGGCAGTCTGACCTTAGAGATCCTGCTCTCAAATCACTGTGCCTCTTGCCTGCTGCACAAGTGACATATTAGCTCCACAGACGGTCGGCTTAGACAACAGAAATGTACTGTTTCAGTTCTGGAGGCTGGAAGTCCAAGGTCAAGGTGCCAGCAGGGCTGGTTTCTCCTGAGGCCTCTCGTAGGCGGGCAGATGGCCCCTTCTCTCTGTGTCCTCACATGGCCTTCCCTCTGTGCACGGTCACCCCCGGTGACGTGTTGTGCTCAAATTCCCGCTTCTTAGAACACCAGTCAGATTGGATGAGGGCCCACTCCCAGGGGCTCATTGTAACTTAGTCACCTCGTTGAAGGCCCTATCTCCAAATACATTCACATTCTGAGGTAGTAGGGGGAGGGTAAGGGCTTCAGGACATGAATTTGGGGGGGACATAATTTGGCCCCAAACAGGTGGGGAAGTACAGTCAAGGAGGCTTTGAACCCTGGAATGAGGCAGCTGTATTTTTGTCCTGGCTGTAGTTCAGGAAAATCCCCGTGGCAGCTGCATGAGGATGGATGAGGCGGTGGCACTTGAGATCAGCTGCACATAGGATCACCTACGGAGCTTTTCAAAAGCCCCATGTCCCCACTGTACTCCAGACCAATCAAATCTGACAGGCCAGCATGCAACCCAGGCGTCCATAATGTGTAAAGCTTCCAGGTGGTTCCGATGTACAACCAAGAGTGAGAACCACTCCATCAGTAGGAAGATTGCCTGGCAATCAAGACGCCTGGTGTGAATTGGAAGCGAGATTCGAAAATCAGACCTGTCCAGGCGCATGCAACACGAGGTGCCACAACTGCGGAACCAAATCCAGCCCAATGCAAGTCACTGACGCTCAAAGGGGCATGGTGGCTATAACCACAGAATGCCATCCCTGGCGGCTGCACTGCCACCACCTGACCCTCAATTCTAGGGCCAAGGCTTAAAAGGTCACTTCACTCAACAACCTCATTTTATGGATGGGACAGCAGAATCCAGAGACGTATGGTGATTTCTGTCAGGAATAAAACCTTTGCTCCTGATGTCCTGGGAAATGGAGAATCACAAGGAAACCACCAACTTTTCGGAGTGGGCTTGTGGGTGGTCCACACCCGGTTCTCTCCCGGTACATTCCTGCAAGACCTGGCTGAGAGGACACTTGTCCTTGGAACCTGAGGCTATCGGGGGCTGTAATGGGCAGCCAGCCTGGGTCGAGGCAGCCAGGTCTTCTCTGGAAATGACCTTCGGCTGACCAGTCCTAGGCAGCCCCCGACCACAGGAAGCTCTGGAGGCCAGCCCAGCGGTGGGTGGCCCAGAGGGGCAGGTGTACTTCTCATCCCAACAGAACTTTCTTCACAAGTGTCTCAGAACAGCCTGGCCCTCTGGGGTCTCCTAACTTGGCAAACTGTTAGGACACAAGAAACAACCTGAACCCAAGATACTTCCTGTTTATTTTCAGCAACTGGACACATGTGCTCAGACCACTGCTTTCGTGGAGCTTCCATTCTAGTGGGAGAAGACAGAAAACCAAACTCATGCATAAGCATATCGTGTTTAGGGTGGTTATAAGAATGCTGAATAACAAATCTTATAATTCATAAGCTCATTTCCTGTTCCAAGGTCTTCTCATGTGAATTTATCTTTTAAACGATGGTGCTGCCCAACCCATAGGTTTGTGTGGGGTTCTTGGCCACACACAGCGGGGGGACTGAACAGCCTAGTTGGGGAGGAAGGGGTGAGCCTGCGGAGCAATGGCAGGGCCACACGGAACTGTCCCCCACAGACACTTCCTGAACAACTGCCACGAGTGAGGCACGCTGGGCGAGAGGTGCATGCGTGGGGTCGATGCTACCCCCCAGCTTATAATCCAAGGGGGAGACTAGGCATCAGGAAATAAACCACACAGGGGGTGGTACATCACTACTTATTAGTGCTGTTATGTGTAGGTCTTAATGGGATACGGTCTTGTCCCCAAGGAGCTCGCAGTCTAATTAGGGCAAAATGAGTATCTATGTGTGTAGGCATCAGTCTATCCATTTGTGTTTATTTATGACAAGTAACTAGGACTTCGGCAAAGAGCTGAGTCACGGAGGTCAATGGAGCTGGCCAGATGGCAGAGGGGTGAGGGTGGGCAGGTGGAGGCAGGGAAGATGGAGTGAGGACATTTCCACCAGGGGCTTCAGCTTGATGCAAGAAGGTGGGGAGAAGACTGGTGATAGAGGGAAGGTCTGGTTGGGTCAGACTCGACAGGCAGGATGGAGTTGAATGATGGGGGGCCATGGATCTGAGTCTGTGCCCCGCCTCCCATTGCAGGTACACAGAGCCCTGGGAGGAAGGTGAGGGGCTGAGTCATGGGTCTCTACCACAGCATGGGTCCATGCCGTCTGCTCACCGGCACCTCCTCCGCAGTGTGGGCCCCAGACAGTGAGGACCAGTGATTAAAGCGGGCCTTTCCATCAAGTGGTTTGGAGGTCAGAAGAGATAGTTTTCAAGAGGGCCAGTGGAAATCCATTGGGGCAACAGAAGCCTAGACGTTGTTGAGGGTTGTCATGGTGACTCGAAAGTTCGCCGGGATGCTGGAGACCAGCTCTGTAAGGGGCCCAGCCTGGGGTTTCACCTCTTCAAGCACCAGTGCCCCCTCCTGCAAGCTACAGAGGCCCATGGCCTCTGAACCTGCAACACATTTTGGTGCTGAAAACCGGGTGTTTAGATGACAGAAAAACGGGTTTTTAGATGACACTAGCCACCTGTTGGTGGTCCTCTTAGCAATCCAGGGAGGAAGGCCCTCGTTGACGGAAGGCTTCCCTGAGGACGTGACGGCTGAGCTGCGCTAAAAGTTGAGCACAAATAGGTATAAATGAGGAGAGAGGAGAGGGGGCTGCCAGATGAGTGGAAGGAGGGAGCAGATCAGGCAGGGCCTTGGGACCAACCACAAGATTTAGGTCTTTATCCCATGAGGACTGGGAAGCCCCTGGGTGATTTTCAGCAGAAGCAGTTGGGTTTTGAAAATACCTCTCTGCCCACCATGTGGAGAAGAGGCAAGTGTGGAACAGAGACCAGTTACAAGACTGATGCTTCTTTACGGCAGGGGCAGAAGAAACATTCGCCCTCAGGACCTTTGCACTTGCTGTTCATCGGGCTTAGAACCGTGTCCCTTTGATCTGTGCACCGACTCCCTCTCTGCTGTCAGACCTCCACCCCCACGTCTTCTCCAGAGAGGTCTCCTTGGGGGGCCACCCCACCCGCTATAGCCCTGACCCTCAGCCACCCACCACTAGCTGAAATGATTTAGCTTATGTCTGCTCTGGTCAAGCCCCGCTCCGACAAGCTTCAGGGGAACAGGTTCCTTGTCTGCTCACATCCCATTGAGCTCAGCGCTATTACCAGGCTCCATATTTCTCAGCCACGACTCTCAGGGACAGGAGCTGCTTGCCGGGGAAACGTTGGCCGGCTGGGCCCCTCCTGGTCTCACAGGCGATGTCCAAGCCTTTGACACAGCATGGGGACGGTCTGGGGGAAGGGGAGAACTGGCAGAAGTATTTCTGCCCCAGGAGGATGGAGTGGGGTGACGGTTACTACCGGAGACGACATGAGTGGAGGGCCATTAGAGGATTCTGTGGGCGCCTTCCCACGGGGGCCTCGGAACTCCAAGGTAACGTCCCAGAGAGGAAAGAAAGGGGCAGATGCAGGCCTCACACTCTGCTGGAGGCCCAGCAAACAGAGCAGAGGCGTCCAAGGCCCAAAGCTCTGGCTCCTGAGAGCATCTCAGGATGTAGGTACGCAGTGGGGCGGGAGAGAATTCACGTCCCAGCCTCTAAGCTGGGGGTGGCTGCTGTGGAGACGGCGCCTTGGGGAAGCACCCCTAGTGACACACGTTCCCTTATCCGAGCTGCATGGCTGCTTTAAAAAAAAAAAAAAAGCAAGCTTCTGGCGTGTTTGGAGGCTGAACGTTCAGTCTTTGCTGGCAAGAGAACACAAGACCACAGAATGCAGTGATGACAAATAAAGGCCCAGTGAGGCAATGCATCTGTGACAGGTTTATTGTGGAGCTCTGCAGGGGCCTGCCAACTCAGTCCACAGACATGACATTTCAAAGCTTGGCACATTCCATTTGCTCTGCCGGCCTCCCCACCGCTAGCCGTGTGAAACACAGGGCAGCTTCTCCCCGTCCGCCAAGAGTCCACAGCCACAAGTCCAGAGTGTCACTGAATGTTTTGGGAGCATGGGAAGTGTATGAAAAAGCTGCTTGCTTTGCAACAAGTAGGCCTCCTGCTAAAGGAGAGAAGGGGACCCTGATTTGTGTACACACGAAGGACAGGTTTAAAAGTTGTAAAAGAAGCTGTCCAATTTTTTCTCTCTGAAACCCCCAATCTGCAAAAGCCTGTTTTCTGAAAAAGTCCTAAAATGCATACACAACCCACGTGCTGTCTGGGTTTAACGCAACAAAGCAGGAAGCCAGTTAAATGGATTCTGTCATGCTCACCGACCACGCACAAATGCCTTTTCTCTCCAGCAACAACAAAGCTATAACTGTCGGGGCTTCCTATCTGCTAGGTGGTATTATTCTCTCTCCACACGTAAATGAGAAAACTGAAGCACTGAGAGGTTGAGCAACTTGCCCACGATCACACACCTACTAAGTGGCAGAGCTGGATTTGAACCCCTGCTCCAAACTGCCATCGTGTATGGCTTCCTAGCCTCTATCAGGGCCCAGGATATAGTTACCCTCTCCTCGCCCACCTCCCTCAACTATCTACCTATAGGAAAATAAAATGTTCCAAATTTGTAAGAGAATGGAGTCAAATATTACACTGAACTTGTAGATAAACTGTGTTATTATGTACGGCACCATGTTTTGCTGGCAGAGGCGGGAATGGAAATGAGAAGCTCCGGCAACACCTGATCTTAGGGTGGCACAGGGCAAAGGCCCCTCTGGCAAGCCTGCGTCTTTGGAAGATCTGCCTGCAGTTGGGGTGGAAGGACGAAAGGTTGAGGAGGCAGCTGCGTCTTGACCTTGTGCACTGGAAAGGTGCAGCAACGAGCTGGGCCCTTACCCAGAGCTCCCACCTCCCCGGCCAGCCCCACAGTGAGGGAACCACAGGAGGGAGAGGAACGCACGCTCCACTTTTCCACGAATAGTCACTGATTCTGTGGAGGCAGGCAGCTCTGTGGCCCCGGCATAGACAGGGGTGTTGTCACATGGAACAACGTGACAGAGGACGGGCCAGGGAGGCTGGGAGCTGCCTTTGAGAATGTCACTGTAGCTCCCAGACCCTCCACGTTCCCAGCTACCAAGGGCAGGGCTGGCCAGTGCCCACTGTTCTGCAAGATCTCCACTTCATCGAATAATCTGTGGGTGCACCTTGGCACGTATTCTCCCCCATCACGGACCTTGCCCCCACTTTCCTGGTGGGGCCTGGAATGCAACAGGGAAGACCGGGGACCAAGTGTTGGGAAGGGACAGCATGGGACACAGAAAGGGAATCGAGTTCTTTGATGCTCTGAGTGAAATCGTATCCTTGATGAGAAATGGCAGGTCCAAAGTGCCTTTCCCTCCTGAGTCAGTCAGGAGAAACTATTCCTCAGTAAGATAGGTCCAACATGATGACCTCAAAGGGATACTTCCTCTTTGGAGGCTTGAAACATCAACTGACACTATGTGCCAAGAAGACGTGGAAAGAGCAGCTGTCCACATCTGCCAGAATCTTCTACAGTGTGACATTCACCTGCTTGCTGGCTCTACTGTAACCTCACCATTTACTCTCCTGTTACTATGCTATAGACACAGGCATGTAAATCACCTGTAAATTACTGTCCCTCTCTCTCTCTCTCTCTCTCACACACAAACACACACGCCCAGCCTGTTGACAGCATAAAACATGGTAGCTTAACAGCAAGTTGCACTGACTTAATTTTATAGCTGATTCTCATTTTTGTAAAAAAACGAATCTTAAAAGTTTTGTGACTCAAGTTATATCATTTAAAAATGCCTGGGGAGTTTTCCATTTGAAGAATGGAAACTTCCTGAGAGGCAATGCAAACCTTTGATACAGAGTAACTACACACCAGGAAACATTCCAGCAGTCTGACTTTTATGTGTGGTGTTTTCTTAAAGAAAGGCGCAAGAGAACTCTGGCTGAAGTGAAATAGTCACATATCGCTATTGTAATCTGTGACCTTACTAGGTTTCCTGATCCTACCAGATCCAAAAAATCAGACATTTTGAAAAACGGGTGATTTTTTTCTATGCATTTTGGGATTGCTGGCATTCAATACAGTTACCACAAAAATTCTCTTGGGTATTTTTGGAACTAAAAAGAATGAATCGAATTAACTTATAATTTTTGCTAGAATTAAAAAGTGACTATTCACTTTCTCTCAGAAATGACTTTCAATTTCCCGGAAGCAGGACTGACTGATTTGTTAGGCCTGTTCCTCAAATCAGATCTGGAGGGGTGGGTGCTTCCCCCACCCCACGCCGGAGTGGAGACCTGACCCAGACGATGGTGGAGACACCCTGGCATCCTTGGTCGTCTCCTGCATAGACCAAATAAGCAAGAGATTCGACGAGCAGCCCTTTCCAAGGGTACTGTTGCTTTTGGGAAGCTCACATCTAAAAGGAAAGGAAACTGGAGAGACATGTCGGTTTCCTCTCTGAGGCTGATGCCGTTAGGGTGTGCCAGGAACTGAACTCCCGTGCCTCCCTCACATTTATGAATCACTGGACTCAGGCCTTCAACAGGCATTTAAAGGCCCTAACCTACCATGTGCCAAGCGATCACATATATTAGGTTGAACCACGTGAAACTGCAGTTTTGTAGTTTAGGAAACAGGAATATTGGCCACTTCATACAGTTAAACCTACTACTTTGAAGGTTTCCCTAAGCTAGTGTTACTAGGTTTCCTTCTGATACCAAAGAAGGTTTAGAGCATCTAGTCACCATTTACTACGCGAGTCCGGGTCTGCCAGGTTCTCTTCCAGAAGCTGGATACGTTTTCCCCAGACCTGTCATGGTGCGATAGCCTGCATGCTTTCGCTAGACCAGCTTCTCCCAGACACCTCTAACGCACAGGCAGTCTGGGGTTTGGGCCCCGGGCCTCTACTCCTTTCCTTCCATTCCTGGGCCCTGCCTCCACCCCCCGCTCTCCCCGAGCCCCCACCGTGTGGACACCAGCCTTAGGAAAGCAATCCAAAACTGCAAAAGGAAGGCGATCTCATTTGCTCTCTTCTTGGCCATCTGCCACTGGAACAAAACTGTACCCAAAGTTCAGCTGCAAATGTATTCGCACAGGCATATCAACAGCAATCATGACATTAAATGATATACTGGCCAATTAATTGTGTTTAACAAATAGCTAAAAAAACCCACAAACCTCCCCCCCCAAAAAAAACACTGATATCTTTAAACTCTGGGGCCAAAGGAGATAACCAGTATCTCTTCACTAATTTAATTAGAACTAAGCTGCGTTCTCTCCATGCTATTCAACTTTTTGTTAACCAGATTCTCTGATAACATGACTAAAAAATTTAATCTAGTACCAAATTACAGAGTATGAGGAATAACCAAGAAGAATAAGATCAAGTTTAAAATACAAAATCAAGGTTCTGAGACACTTTATGTGCAGATACATGGTATGGACTTATTAAATGATTAAGTTTACTCAACAGTAGTTGCCGGAACACCCTCAGCAGCCCCCAACAGGGCAGCCTTTTTGACCATGAGCAACCAGGCGAATATTAACCACAGTGGCCAGAGGTGAGACCAGGGTTTCTCAATCGTGGTACTGGCGACATCTGGGGCCACAGAAGTCTTTGTTGCAGGGGATTGTCCTGTGCACTGTAGAAAGTTCAACAGCATCTCTGGCCTCCACCCACTAGATGGCAGTAGACTTACCCTCTGGTTGAGGGCACTAGGTTAGATGGCTACAATCAAATGCAAGCTGAATGGTATGTGTGGGGGCAAGAGTAGTTTCCTAGGGGAACAACCTGTGTCAGCTTCACAAGCCAGAGGAAAACCTAGAGGAATGGTCTACAGACACGGTGTTATGGAGAGGAAGTTATATATAGTACTAGAGAGCAGTACCCACCTTGACAATTGTATCCCTTCTAGCCAAACTCAAGGCTGGAGAAGAAACACTGGCTGATACAGGTGAAGGGGTCCTGGGCAAGAGATGGGGCTTATGGTCTTGATCATTGCACCACGACAGAGTGGACTGGGGGACAGTGACGGCGATCTCTGCCCACGCCTGGGCCTTTGCATGACACCTCTGCCTAGAATAACCACTTCTCTTCCCACTTCATGTGGATCCTACTGGTCCTTCAGGTCTCAGCTTAAATAGCACTTTCTCCAGGAAGGGCTCTCTCTGCCCCACTGCTCTGGATGTCCTGCTCAGTGGGGCCTTGCGTCCCGATTCTCCTAGGACCTCTTCAATTCGCAACACACCACATATATTGATATTCACTGCAGTAGTTGGGTTTTCTGCTGGTTCGTCCCACTAGAGTATGAAGTCAGAGACCCTGTCTCTACTGACTGCGCAGCATGCTTCCCCAGAACCCAGCGGAGCACCCACACCCGTAGACCTCTTCCCCCAAATATTTGCTGTATTCCACTGAGTGGCAGGGGAGGACCGATAGCAAAGTTCATGGACGGAATCAAGTACATGGTCATTATAGCAAACAGTTTCATCAATGTGTACACTGCTTTATTGCTGCCAAGGCGACAAGACTGGAGTGTGTGAGGCAGAAATGAATGGCGAACAACAGTATGGAAGGGGTGAAAGTTTCCATCTTTACCCACATATTTTTTGGATGTTCAACAGACCCTTATTATAATACATCTTTTGGACACATGTTTTGTACTCTGAGTCTAATCACACACCTGTCAATATATCCATAATATATACCGAAAGTCCAATGAGATAAGTTAATCGCTAAGCTGGGTGGAAGTTTTATCCTTCAAAACCAGTATTCTGAGGGGAAACAGTTTACATATTGATCAGGGAGAGGCGGGTAGCAAGGTGAGAGGGAAGGCCGTTCAAATAAGACTCGGTGAGGCTCTCATGATGTCTGTATTTCACAGAGCACGGGTTGTAATGAGCACGCGGGCAGCAGGCCACCTGCTGACATCTAGTCTGTTTGGTTCCCCGTCACCACTGCCAGTTTCCAACATCAAGCACACAGAGACATTTCCATCTAACTTTTATATGAAGAATTTAATTATCTATACACGTAACTAATCCAAAAGGTTGTATTACAGTTGTTAAAGCCGCAGGTTTATATATTTATATATTTTACATTCATATCCGTGAAAATACTGAGGCACAAGTGAACAAGGAGAAGCCCTCATCCTCTGCACCACGTGACTGGAGAGGGACCTCGACACAAGTGCCAGCACAGGATCCCCAAAGGGAGAGACACACAAACAGGTCACTACGAGTTAAAAAGTCATTAGTACAACTTCTAGATTGTGCTTGAGGCCCCGCCACCCCGTTTCCTGTGCTGTCAGCAATGGGCATTTTTATTGAGAGCTTCCAACTAGTGTTTAAAAGACAAACATGGCTTCAGCTACAGCACATCGAACACATAAACGGACCACGAGCTCCATTTCATATTAATCTGTAGAAATTCCACAGTCTAGTTAAAAAATGTAAACATTGGAAATTAATTGCAGGGAGACTTCTATACATTCTTTCTTGTCAAGAAAATTACTTGTTCAAAATGTGTCATTCCATGAAAAGTAACTGGAATAAAACTTCATATAACAGAGACTAAGAAGAGATTGTAGGTACTGTTGATCATAACAATCTCGATGGTGTTGTCTACTGATTTATGGTATGAAAACACACAAAATTAAAAACCCAAAACAGAAAACACCAACTCAACCAGATAAATCTGAGACAGAACAAACACAGGTGCTTTCTCATGTGGCTAAAAGGTCACTGTGCAAAATAAAATTAATGCAATATGATTAGAGTATCGTACAAGGTAATAGCTTTTGCCATGGAAGGAACTAATTTCTTACGTACAGGATGTATTATTACATGCTCAACAAGGTACATCTGAAACACACACACAAGCACAAATCACCGTCTGTTTAATTGGGCTCGTTCTACACGTCTTTAAAACAGATATACTGAACTCCTCTGTACTTCTACAGTAGGGGAAAAACCCAAACTACACAATTGAGTTGATAACACTGGACAAAATGAAAAAAATACATCAAGTTTCAGATCTATGGACATTTGGAACATTTTTTTAATAGCACATGCAGCATTCCTTGATAGTGGGTCTTTTTGCAAAACCAAAATAGCAAAGAAGTAATTTATTGTTTGATTGATTTTATTAAAAGGCTAAAATACATATTTAAAAATAATTTTAAAACTATTGAAAGCACCTGTGCCAAGGTGGGGGTAAGTCAATTGGAGTCACTAGGAAAGCCACAAAAGGACCCACTACCCTGTGTATTTCTGTAATTTTTGCTTCTATCTCTGCAAGAAATAACTCCACATTGCCCTCACATGCAACTAAGGTAAAATGAGGTAAACTGCTCTGCAGTGAGTTCTTCCACTCAGAAGGCAGTTGGTGATCATGCTGGAAGTCACATGATCAAGGCTGCATCTCCCATCATCCCTCTGGGCAGTGATATGGGATAGTGGGTCTCTTTGAGGACTTTCAAGCCTGAGGGGGGGATGGACAACATATGATTCCTAGAAAAAGGAGGAAAACAACACATAAGCAAAACAAAACAATGAGCAAAATTCAAGCTAGGAAAATGAGTCAGGCATGTAAACAGCATGGTGCCAAAATGATTAAAAAAAAAAAAAAAGGAAAAGGGGGGGCGGGGAGGGAGGGGACATGCTACAGAAGGAATGAAAAAAACAAAAACAACCCCACAAGATAAAGTCTCGTATTACAGAAGGTCTTCAAAGAGACTGGTGCAAATGCAGCAATGGTCTAGCTTTAAGTTCTGCAAACAAAGCTCAGCAGAATCAGAGCAATGCTGCATGTTTTACCGGAAGGTACCAGAGAGGAGAGGCCACAGAGCCCCACGGCACTTACATTGCTGGCTCGGGTCCATGTCCGTGGTCAGCTTCACGTAATTGGATGGGAAGAGCCCCACTTGGCCACTGACTTCTCCTTTCCACCAGTCAGGGTCCTCCCTGTTGAGGACGTTGATGAGCTGGCCCTTGTTGAAGGCCAGCTCGTCGTCGTTCTGGGCGGTGTAGTCGTACATCCCGATCACCTGGCACACTGCAGGAGACAGGGCCGGGTGAGCAGCTGCACGACTGCGCAGCACGTGGGCCGGGCAACGCGGGGGCCTTACACTCGCACGTATTCTTTGTGTCCTTTCCGAAGAGGATAAAGGGACGCGGAGGCGCTCGGAGGAGCTTTGTATAGTGTGGGCGGCAGAGGAGGACACGAAGGATTAAAAAACCAAGACAGCGGCAAGAATTCCACACGAAGGCTTTAGTTTTTTTTTACAATATCTTCCTCTTTTTCATGTTTACTTGTCAGGAGAACATTTACAGTGGTAACTGAATGCTTCCGTGGAATCGTTTCTAAATTGGGGTGCAGTGGAACTCCTTTAAAAAGCTGACTCTGAAAGATTGGCCCAACTGTACAGGACAGCTGTGTATCGTGGACACTTGACCATAGTTTTTGTTTTTGTTTTTTAAGGTGACCTCCAAAAATTCCTACTCTTAGTGAAGAGCAAAATCAACTGTTTCATTCGCTGCATTTTTGCAGCTCAAAATTTTGTCTCAAAGAAAGAAATTTCCACATTTAAGAACAAGTTTTCTTTCCTCATTTTCCCTCAGACCTACAGGAGGTTAAATTATTTTCATTCCCTGGCATTTTTTATACTTCAGATAAGTCTGCATAGTGAGGTTGTACCCCCAATTCATCTTTCTTAACCAACCTATATATAGGTTTAGGCTTTTCAAATTCGCCAGCTAATTCAGTCACGTCAGCAAATTATTTCTGTGGGTTTCAACCAACCTGATGAAGGGGACACGGGCCAGGCCTCCCCAAGGGAGAGGAGATCCAGCTGGCACCCCACCCCTCTGCCTACACGAGGCCACAGCTCAAGCAAAGAGGCCCAGCTGGGGTCGGGAATCAGTCACACAGTTTGCCAATCCTTTCATTTCTTGCAAAGGCTGCCAAGTTTTAATCTTATTCCACTGGGGATGCACAGCACAGACATTTAACCACAGGTACTGGAACGAAAATTCTGCAGTTTCCACAAATGCCACCCATGAATTGGTGGCTTAATGACCTAAAGCAGAATTCTGCCCCCCTAACCTCACCCATCTCAAATATTACCGAAGCATCTACTTTGGTCTGTTCGATCAGAAAACAGCCAACCGGCTCAGCTGCAGTGCCCTCTGTTCCTTTCAGTCCTTTAGGAGTGTGTGTGCAACATCCTGCCCATTAAGCGAAGCCCCTCTGTTCACAGGAAATGTCACAGGGGAGTTATTTTAGTCTTCAGTGAGCAGCACGCCACCACCACCAGACCCCCGTGGACTCCAGCTCCATCTCCTGACCTATTTAGACCCCAGCCATTTATTTTTAGAAGTCCCTTTTTGTCCCCTCACCCCCGAGCCCAAATCCCAATTTAAATAGCTGGAAGGAAATCAAGAGAAAAAGCTGGCTTTAATGCCACAGCATTCACAACTCCTTTCGGAAGCGAGTTCCAACAAGGGCTCTGTTGTACCCAGCACAGCAAAGCTGCTGAGATTTTGGTCCTTTTGAAAAACATATTCCATATCACATTAGTTGGGTGTCAGTCCCAGCAAGTAAAAGAAGCCCTTGCAGCAGAAAAACAATCTAAGCTACTTCATGAGAAAACCGAGTGGGAAGACTAACACGCCATGCAGACCATTTTCCACGTAGAGATGAAAAACTGCTTACCTGCCGGGAATGCCGTGGGCTTAGGGGGCTCGGTTGGAGTGATTTTGCTTGTCCCAGGGCTTAAAAGTTTTACATAATTAGCAGGAAACCAGCCTATCTGGCGCTTTTTCCCACGTGCCTAGTAAAAAAAAATATATCAAAAGTTTAAAAGGTTCATGTTCTTTCACGGTATGGTTTGCTTTGTAACAGCACTCATGTAAGGTTTGCACATACCTGGAAAATGCATTAACAGTAGAATCTATGGATTACTATGCTACAAAATGAAAACACTGCAGCTCAAATTCTAATTGTGGAGGTCACTGGTCAGCAAAGCCTCAAATGTTTTTACATGGGTGGGATTGTATGGGTCACAACTCAGAGTATAAAGCAGTACATATAGGATCAAACACGGTTCATGTAATGTCAGCTCTCATCTGCTAATTTCAGGTAATGTAAAATTGTAGCTACGTGGATTTTAGGAATAATCATAGCAGTCAACACTCATTGGGTGCTTTTCATGAGCCAGGCCTGTGCTAAGCATCTTAAATGCATTTATCTGCATAATTCCAAAAGTACAACACTTTACTGTTCCCATTTCCCAGATAAAGAAAGCAA
Source organism: Rhinolophus sinicus (assembly GCF_057876585.1). Classification (NCBI taxonomy): domain Eukaryota; kingdom Metazoa; phylum Chordata; class Mammalia; order Chiroptera; family Rhinolophidae; genus Rhinolophus; species Rhinolophus sinicus. Next base: position 9,615,985 of record NC_142517.1, read on the forward strand.
GGCTCAGAAAAGTTAAGTGACAGTCCCAAGGTCACAGGCTAGTTAGTGGCAAGCCAAGATTCACACTCATGTCTGTACTCTTCTTATTGATAATAAACAACTGTAGATACAAGATATATACATGCAATATACATAGAACACAAGGAGTCTAAACTTGACATTGTTTTCAAAAACCATCAGGCCTACATGATGGGTACAGTCACATTTTTAATTTTTCACTTCCATTCCTTTCTCCTTCACTTTGACCTAATTCAACACAAGATCCATTTATTAAGTGTTTACAAGCCAAGTACTGCTGGAAAGGGTTAGTATATGACACAGACAAACTTATAAAGTTGGTAAGCCAAGACTTACAACCATGGCACAACTCTATGAGATGCAAGAGACTCTCGTTAGGGATCATGAGAAGTGCTATGATTACCCTTGTACGTTCCACCAGGAACAGAGAAGTCAAAACAATTTACACATACACACACTCTCACACTCGAGAAGCAAGTTGCCTTTGGGAACGGACGGGAGCCATTTGAATCCCTTTTTGTAACTTTTGAATTTTAAACCATGTGAATATATTACCTATTCCAAAAGGACATACGATATAAAGAATATAAAATTAAGAGAAAAGGGAACTCCCGCCATCTTACCCCTGCTCTCCCGTCTGCCACTATATCAAGGATACTTCTGGTTCCTTTTAGAACACAGATCACATTTCCCTTTCCTTGCGGTCTGATAGACTTCATGCCCTTGGCTCAAGGACTAAAAGCTTCTATTTTCACAGTGAATTCACCAATGATCGAAGCCACTCATTTACCAGTTCCCACATGCTTTATCTGTGTTGTATATGCCACAAGGCTCACAATGGTCCCCCCTTCCCCACCCCTGCAGTTTCACAAGGGCAGACAGAGCTCACTGGCAATTTCTTCATTTGTGTATCCACGATGAGAAACACTGGTTAAAGCACCAGAAGCCCTCCTGAGCATGGCAACTCACCCACTCTATTGTGGAGTCCAAGACCCCTTCAAAACTCTCTTTTGAACAAGGTACTAGGAGCGTGAGGACAAAAAAATGTGGTTGCTGCCTTCAAGGAGCTGATAACCGACATGCAGAAATAAGAAATATTCATGGACAGCTAATAATAATGTCAGCATCAATATTAAATATCAAGAGTGGTACAGGCATCAGAGCCATCATAGTTCAGGGGAAGGAGATGTCACTTCTGGTGGGGTGGTCAAAGAAAGCTTCCGGAAGCAGTGGCACTTGGCCAGCTCTTGAGGATGAGGGAGAGGTCAGAGACCACCACTTGGGGAGACATATGATGAGTAAAGGCAGTGAGGCATGAGAGTCCAGGGGAGTTAGCTTGTTTTCCAGACAGCAATTCACCAAATGAACCTGGAGGGGAGATGTCACTGACAAGTGACAAGACCGGTAAGAGGTATGGCTGAGACGAGAAGAGTGGCGCCTGTGGGATGCCCGCACGGCAGCCTGAGGAGGGGCAGTGGGAGTCACTCAAGTCTTTAGAACGGGAAAGGGACGTATATAGAGCAGAAGGCCTATTAGGTGATGACAGCCAACTCTCCACAGGGAGTGCGACCCACAGGTCTGAGGAGGGCCTCTTCCTATCCAGCAAAGGAACAGACACATTAAAGGGGAGGGGACCTTAGGACTCCAGGTCACATCGCTGAGCCAGGAAGCTGTAGCTGGTCAGACAGGGTTTTTATGGCCGCCCACTAGCGAGCTCCCCAGGGCAAGTTTCATCTTTGGCTTCACTCGAGGCTATGCCGTCCATTCCAGCCAAGATGCATTTCTTTAGTCCACTGGCTCACTCTTCACTCTTAAGGCACTTTATTTTTTTAAATTAATTGTCCCATATGCACAGAAAAGTACTGTATTTCTTCAACTTACCACAGTATAGATTTTCCTCTCCTTGACAAATGTTTGCATCAACAAAATGGTGAACTGAGGACGGATAGATGGGGACACAGACACACGGACATGGACACACACACACACATTCACACATGGAAATTAAAATGTTGTGAGGTATAGATGTGGCTTAGAACACATGCACACCTGCTATTGTACCACACCGTCTAATGCCCCCACGGAAAGCGCCGCTTCTGTAATGCCTGACACTTAATGGTAACTTCTATGCAGGTCTTCTTCATCATGAATTCTCATTATCCCAACACTCACTGTCTGACTCAGGAGCCAATAGATTTGGATAAGTCTTCAGAAGAATCCTTATCTCTCACAATTCTACTATTGGATGTCCAAAGCTTAGGAACCAACAGATTTGGATAATATGGAATCGGTCGCTCGCTGTTCAAACGCAGGATTACTTTGCAATGAAACTGCATCCCTTTGAGATTTTGCATATTCAAATTTGGACAGAGAATTTCAAACAAACAGAAAAGACACTAACTTGCAGCTCTCCTTCCCACCATCCACCTGGGTTCTTTTTTCGGATCAAAATCAGCTGACCAGGGGCCAGGGTAAGCTGCTCGGGACCCGTAGCAGTGTACGAAGCAATAACCTGGGCGATTTCTGAAAAACAAGATCCAACATCGTGGGGTACTGTTATAGTCAAGAGAAGAAAATTCTACGAAGACACAGCCACCCCCCAGGTTCACAGATTACCATCATCAAAGCCAGTCTACTGGGCTAGTTTTCTGCTAAATGAAGTAGGCTCACTCAATTGTCCCCCTGTCCCCCCATTCCACAGCCTACATCACAAAACAGCATTCAAGGGCTTGGTTGATCTTTTGGTTCGGTCCAGTCTGCTCTAGGACTCTCCACATCATCTCTCAGAACTTACTTACCAACTTCCCTCCACGAACTCTCCCTCCTTCCCCAATTCCTGCACCTTCTGTCTCAGCCCTTCCCACTATTACTGTAAGCACCCTGAGGCACACCGCTGCGCCCCATTCATCTGCCCCCCACAGCTCTCAGCATACAGTGCACTCAAGGATGGCGAAGTGAATAAAGGAACACAAGTGATGCTTTTCCACCTGTCAAGTACAGGAGAAAGAGAAATTCTGTTTCCCTCAGACACCTTGGGAGCATGGTACTAGCTGATGTACACTGTGGCTTTAGACTCGCACCCTCGCCCAAGGGACCAGTTTCTTTGCAGCTCACATTTTTAGGGTGATCCCTGAATATTAGGTCAGAATCATGTCAATGTGAGTTTGCTTCTTTTTATTTTGAGTTAAAGGAGGAACCTCGGGTTACGATGGGAATTTTATGCAAAAACAATTGAGCACAGAAAAAAATGTAAATAGTTCTGTACTTTTCCTGAATGTTAAAAAAATCTCATGGGAAAAATTCCAGCAGTACCACAGACTAGGCTCTGAAAAGTACAGGAGGTTGAGTATGAAAAGACAAAATTCTTCTCTGACTGAATTCTGGCGTACCTGCAGTGACTGCTTTCCGAACTTCTAGAAGCAATACAGAACAAACTGTTCTACCCACTCTCCCCATCACAATCATGCTTGAAAGAAAGGAGGAATGAAGTCAAGAAAGAAAGAGGTAAAAAGGCCCCATCCTCTGACAGTACTTCCTACTTCTCTAGAGGAACACGAGCTCCCCCCCCCCGCCCGCACCCCCGTTACCCTGATCTGCAGTCAGTGCTGGGCACCAGGCTAGGAGCGCAGGCTGTCATGGTGCCAGCCTAGCCCTGCCAGAGGCTTCAGAGAGCTCAGAGGAAGCGAGACAGCGCGCAGCTTTCATACGTATATACCCTGGCTCTGCTGAGAGCTCAGGCTGGGACATCTGTGCTAGGGACAGGCATTCTCCCCTAAAGCGCCAAGGACTAGCTCCAGAGTCCAAGAGTTTCTGGTGGGGACAAAGTCCAGATCAGTAACCTATTTGGCCTCAGATATTTCTGCTCCTCAAAGGACCTGGCACATGTGGCCAGCGAGCGGCCCCAGCATTTTTTCCTGGCTCTGGCGTCCCCAAGCAGCTCACTGGTTTCAGTGCGAAGTTAAGCCCATTGGACCCTGTGGAACAACAACTCAAAATGCAGACCACTCACACTTAAGACAGATTCGGCCCTGGTGGTCTGAGTCTGACTAAAACCCTACGACAACCCGAAAGCCCACTTTTCCTTGCCAGATAAGCCCATTTGGAGCCGAGAACCACATACAGATACACAAATAAATCCCTCGCTTGGCGTAGCGGTGACTCTTTCAACCTATAATTTCCTGGGGCTATAACAGCAAAAAAGCTCAAATGACCTAGATGAGGAAGACGTGCCACACAAACCATATGATTCACATCTGCTTCTCTCTTTCATGCTTCTATTTATAGAACATGTGATTTTGTTTAAAAAAACAAAAACACTGAATTCAGAGGGATGACTATGATGTTGTACCTTCAATATGCACCTGAGGAAAACCACCCAGTAGCTTCCAAACTAACGGGACCTACACTCTGATAATAATAATGACTCTTGCTCCTCTGATCTCCACTATTTATGGCCTGGGACTGAACGTGCTGTCGGGAAAGGTAAAAGGGCTTCCGGAGTCTAACGAGATGACTGAGCAGCAGCTCACCCCAAACCTTACGCTCCATGCACTACGACTCCCCGCCATCTTGCCTGGTTCTTCACTGCCCCAGGGAACTCTGTCCCATGTGTGAAGCAACAGCCATATTTCATAACCATGTACACATTATTTGGGGATTCCAAGGAAAGGATCTACTATGTCCACCACTCTTAGGAAAGACTACTTTGTCTTTTTGTGCGTTTGTTTTTTAAGCTTCTGGCCTTCATAAACAAAAATTGGGAGCAACTATCAATTACATTCAAAACATTGAAAAATAAGCATCAGGGTTTGTAACTTACCAGGTTTTTTTCCTAAACTCCCTGTTTTCCCAGCAGTTCCAGAGCCCTTAAAACAGAGCAAAAGGTCTCATTTGCATACTGCAGAGTTTTCATCATGCAACTTAAAAAATGATTAGTGACGACACACACCCACGTGAGCCCCTGAATCCCCCTTTTCATTCCGGGGAACACAGTAGCACTATATATTCTGAGATACAGACGTGCATCAGGAAAACACGGGACAAAATAAGTCTTTTAAAACATGCAGCTTTTACTCTCTTTGCTAGAGAAAACTTAGCAAAGTAGGGGGCACTGTAGGGTCCCAGGGGCTCAAGTACTAAGTAGCGAAGGCACATCCTGTCCCTGGGTAAAATCAAATGGGCTGCCACGCTAGTTGGACTATTAGTCTATTCCCTAAAAACTAAGCTCATGCTTTATGTTCAAATGGTTAATTATTAGTTTACATATAAAAAGTACCGACACCCATGAGCACAACACCCAGATTTAATACATGAAAATATTAATATTTTGCTACATTTGCTTTAGAACTTTTTTTTTAAAGAACTACAACAGTACAGTGGCCATTCAAACATCCCCTCCCCCATTGCCTTCACCTCTTTATCCAAAGAGGCAGCTACTCTCCTGTGTAGCCTTTCTACTCAAATCTTAAGCTGTTTAAACACTGAGTTTCTCTGTCCATGCTGGATGCACAATCCATAAAAGCAGAACATATTTTTTTCCAACTATTAAGTGTTTCAAAGTGCTCTGGAGTTGAATTCCTTCATGGATACTCATGGAATTTTAAACCGGCCGAGTACGCCAACAGAGAACTGGAGTCAGGACAGAGGCCTGGCTGAAACCTGTCCTTCTAAAGTGCTGTATTCTGAATTAATTTTCACCCTCCAGTCCCTATCTTGCAGTACATTAAGTATTCCAATTAAAAGAAAAGTCTCAATAAACAAAATGAGAGTTACTATAAGAATAAAAATATGTAATTTATCTACCAGGAACCCAACTCATCATAGTTCCTTTATTTTGGTTATTGAAATTTCACAACCATTTACCAGGGCAAGTTTGAGTTAAAATTTTTACTCTGATAATGCTTTCTGTATTAATAAACAAAGTTATACAATACCAATCTCCCTTGCTGTTTGTATAGGCTGCATATCAAAATAAAGGAAAGCTAATGAAACAAGAGTCCAAATGACCAGTTCCATTCCCAGTGCAGTCTTCTACTATACTCCTTATATTCCATAAAAAGAACAAAGCAACTAGCAATATCATCGTAGCTTCAATGTGCTCCCTGTTAAAGATCACAGCCAGCACCTCAGCTAAGATGTCCTCAGAAGGCCAGGGTCAGACCCTGCATTCCTCAACAATGCAGTGGCAGAGCTGCCCAGGCTGTGTGCCCAGCACATCTCAGACAGAGAAGGGAGGCCAGGATGGCACAAGCGCTCCTGTACCCCTGGGGCAATTCTGGAATCTGAGGCTGGGTCTGGTTTTTACCTTTGGCAGGATATTTTCCTTACACACTGAACTCTGTGTCTAAGTAGGGTGAAAGAGCTGACTTTTTAGATTTTTTTCATTATTATGAAACAACGTAGATAAATGTCCCAAACCTTTAGCACTGCTAGTTCTTCTGTGGCTAATAATTTAAGACTACGGTTAAGAAAGCACCTTATAGCTCAGCTTACCTTTAAAAAATGTCACAGTGTATTTTTTTTTTAACTTACTGACTTCAGATGGCTTTTTATAGAAAACTATATATAATTTATTAAAATTGAAGTGATGGCTTTTGTGTTTTAACTAATCCAAAAGGTAAAGTCACTTTAAAAGTTTTCATGCCTGGTAGCAGAAATCCAGTTTAATGTTTCCCCCACCCCTTGAAAAAACATCTGCATAATTCTTATTGAATCCAACTGGCCGGCATGGAGAAGAATTTAATTCCCTCTCTCCAGGTCTGCAGAGGACAATTTGTTGGCTGTCTTACAGGGGAGGTACTTTCTTCCTGGCTTCTGCCAGATTCTCCAAGGGTAGGCCGACTTCTGCAAATCCTATCAGGGGAGTTTCAGTGAGCTGTTCTCCAGACCACAGCATGGGAAAACAAGGAAACAAAAACAACAATAAAGATGCTCCCTAAATAACAAACCCATGCAAAATGAACTATTCTGAGAACTGCAGGGAAGGTGAGAAGGTCGGTGGCAGTACTGCAGCATGTCACAGGCCCAGCCTCGCTCTCAGAGCAGCTAGGGCCCTGTGGAGGGGCCCAAGCTGCACCCTCCTACTAGCATTCAAATGAGAGGAGCCCTGTCCATTTGTTTACACCTGAGGCAGTGGCTTCTCTAGGCGCTTTACCAGCCTCTTCTCTCTGTGCCTAGAAGGCATGAGGAGAAAGAACAGAACTGCGACCTGATTGCCTGCACTTAAAAAAAAAAAAGAGCCCATTCTTGTTGGTTTATTTATGTGCAATGGATCTGTTAAATGACTACATCTATACCCCGAAATTCTCCACTAACTTGACACTGGCCACTTCGAGATGGGCTCCCATATTCGGTAGGCCCACCCCACCATTTCATTAAACTTGCACTATCTCCAGAGCACATTTTATGCAATTGAATTTTTTGAGCCCCATTTAACAACAATGGGAGCCATTTCTGATTTAGAAGGATAACAGCATTTATTTCAGACCCTTATCAACGGAGATACTAAGGCCTCGCCAAAAGTGTACCAATCCCTTAGACCTTGTGCCTTCCTACTGCGTAGGCATATAAGTTTGAGAAACTCTCTATTGCCCAATATTCTGGGGACAGTATCCCCAAAATACTTTTGTCTACATGGGCAAAATCCTGCTGTGTATCTTTCTTGGGGTGTCCCAATTCAGTGACCACGAAGACCTCATCAAGAACGTTTACTCAAAAAAAAAAAAGGTCAATGAAGAAAAAAGAAAAAAACAAAAACGTTTACTCCAAATCCTATGTCAGTTACACGCAGGAATAGAGATGAATATTGAACATTATCCCAGCTGATACAGCACAGCCTCCGCTCAGCCCCGGGGAGTTCTTCTGCGGGTGGGAAGCCACGGCTTACCCTGCAGCACCAAATGACAAGTTCAAACAATTACAGGTCACACTGTATTGGCTGTCACATTCCAGGACTTAGCAAAACCCAACAAAGTGTTCCACCTTCAAACATGTGAAGAGAATCACTGCACAGACAGGGAGAGGAAGCAGTTAATGTGGGTTTACCTCTGAATCTTTAAGCCTCACATAGTTAGATGGGAAGACTCCGGACTTGTCGCCCACTGTTCCTGTCCACCAGTCACCATCTTTCTTGGTAACCAAAATCACATCCCCTTGCTGAAAGGTTAAATCGCCTTGCTCAGAACTCTCGTAAGTGTACATGGCAATAAATTCTGGTGGGGAGAAATATCGAGATACGGAGAGAGCTTGATTGTTGACAGAAATCCCAGACAGCTTTGCAAAAGCAAGTTTATGAATAAGGGAGTTAGGATAATAAGACCCATTCCCGAGAAGGGCTAGTCACGGATAAAATATGGCGTTGCAGAATACCCTGGGCTCCAAATTCTCCAACAGCACATAAAAATTCAGTAACTGCAGCCAGGGAGACAATTCCTGGGAAGGAAGACCCAGCCACAGGAACACAAAAACCCAGCTGCGCGCCTACCAACACTGAGCACCACCAAGAGTGATCTATAATTTAACATCATGATTTCTTTTTAAAATGAAAATGGTTTTCCCATTTGTAACTAACAGTTACTGAGCAGCCATGCTGTGCTGAGCACGGGGTTAGATGCAGTGACTTGCAGCTTCCGGTCTGCACATCAAGTATCTGTATTTCAGTTTGGAGGGTACCAAGCCACGATTTTAGAAAATGTTTACATACAGTACACCCTGTATGTAAATTAAGACACATTTTTCATTACTCAAAAGCCTGAGTGAAAACTTATGTCCTACTGTGACATATACACAGATGATAGGAAGCTGTTGGAACAGGAAATAAAAAATATATGTTATTTTGTTAAAAATGGGCATCTACTTGTGATTCAAATGCATAAACAGGTAGACTGGGCTACAATGAAAGCCGACACCAGGAAATAATCAAGCCTTTTTGAACAAGTTGAAAAGACAAATCACAGTTTCGTACATTTTATTATTCATGTAATTTCCTCTTACGAATAAGAACTAATGTTCTTCACTGTCTTGAATGTGAAGCCTCTGCATTCCAGAGGAAATTCTTCTTTTTAATTATAAGCAGCTGATTTTACTACGGCTTAGAAACCAAGTCACATGCTCAGAAAGATCACTAGACACAAAATTCGAGACACTACACTAGGGACAGGATCAAGATGTACAGAAAGATGAACCTAAGCTTTTTTCCCCACTTTTTCTCTGTTTTATCCTAGGCCTTTGTATAATTTTTGAAAAGCAATAAAAAAACACCATCGACTGAAAGTTCATTTTGCTGTATGCTTCTCACTAAAACTCCAGTGCAGAGCCTAAGGTTAATTAACAGACAGAAATTTAGTATGGAGGAATCCTTTGGCTGATTGTAAGCGCCTCTGCAGGAGGCACTAGTGAAAGCTAAAACAAACACAAAAAGAACACAAAACCCCCCATGGCTTGTGCTAATGTGTGCAGCTCTGCGATGTGGGGGGCTCTCCAAGGCTGCCTGGGCTGCCGGTTCAGCGCTGACCCATAGGAGGCCGGGGCCAGCACGACTACTGGTGAGTGCCTGCCCTCGGCAGACACAAGGTCACCCAAACGTGCCAAGGAGAACAGAAGACTCTCTGTGTTTGGCCCTCCAGGGCTGGTAACACACACCTCCACAGTTAAAACTGGAAAAATTATTTCCCACACAAGGAAATCAGAGCTTGGCAGCTTTCATAAGGACGTTCTTTTTCTGTTAATACATTTCTTTTCTTGATTTCTCAATATTGTGACCCTCCCTTTTCACTTTGCTCCGTTACTTGTTTCTTAGCTCATGTTTGGCCACTTAGATAGGATCCTTGGCAGTCAGTCGGTCCTGTCCCCGGTGATTCCTACACTCAAAAGCCACTTTCTCAAAAAACGGATCCAAATGTTGAAGGAACTTTCAAAATGCTTAAGAAACTTCAGAAGCATGAACTCCGGCTGAACCCAACACTACAGTGTAAGACACCAGAGACTGGAAGACTGTGGCTGTACTGGGCCTGCAGCCCTGCCCACAGCAGTCTGGGGCTGCTTCTGGTTTCAATGAAAGCCTGGAGACGCAGTGGCACCTCACCACGGAGACCCTCCACCAGAGACATGTAACGCAGGGCACTGGCCTTTCCCAAGCCGACATTTTAAGAGCTACTCAAACTGACAATCTGTTTAATCTGGTTTACGGTTTACTTGAAATTTGCTGATGGTTCATGCCGTCTGAATAAGCAGCTCATTAATACTAATACTAAATAGCTTTTCTCAGAATTTCAGATGCCAGTGTCCTTCCACATCCCTCCAGGGTGCCAGCAATCTTTCCCAATATTTCTAGTATCTAAATCATTTCAAATGGGTGTAAGAAATGTGCAATCTTTCCTAATATTTCTAATATCGAAATCATTCCAAAATGGGTGTCATAAATGTCAACTAAGATTAGAATTGAACTCTCTTCTGTTGCCCAACTTTATGTGCGTGGTTCATCTGTGACCTATTTATTGAGGCCTTAAATGTTGAGGCCTTGACATGTTTCAAAACAAACTGACATCCATCAACACCGCTGTTAGGTAAGAAAGCTCACTGCTTTCTGTGGCTCTATCAATAACCCAGGAAATGAAGCAAAAAGGAAATGAAAGTAGCAGGAATTTACTGAGCTTCATTCTAAAAACTGTACACATGTTATTTCATAATCCTTGTAAATAATGTCCTAACTCAAAGGGTGGTTATTATGCCCACTTTACAGACGAGGAAGTTAAGGCATGACCAAAATTACAAGGTTACTAGGTGAGGGAGCTAGGATATAAGCTTTGGTGCTTGAGACAGACTTACAGGGGGTGGGGAGGGCAGGTCATCATATGCCTTATACATACTGACTGCGTGTGCTGTGTTTCAATGAACTTTTTGCCTTGTTCTAACAGTGGATAAAAAAAAAAATCATTAAGATGATAAGAATGTGTAAAAAGGACTATGTTAATGACTGTTTTGGTGGTAATAGCAAAAGCTGGATGCAATAAAATGCTGGACTTGTTTAGTGATGGATAAAGTTTTACCATTATACATAATTAAAACAAAATGTTTTTTTCACTTGTAAAATTCTTCTTGAAAAAGTACCTTTGTTACTGTGGGTCTGAAATACCATTAAACCTTAATCCTTGCTATCTCCATGGAAATAATTGTTTTAATAATTCCAGTTGTCAAAAGGCAAGGTTTCGAAGGAACGCAGCAATCTCACAATGGCAAACAAACTAAACAAAACATTCTATCCTCCTATAATTTATTCAAGGAACCCATGAAATATTACTACATAATTGCGTAGACAATTATCTGTTAGCTACAAACACTGTTCAGACTTCTACGTGGAAAGCCTGTCTGACTCAGGGTGCATTCTTCAATTAGTACTTACCGTGTTTCCCTGAAAATAAGACCTAGTCGGACAATCAACTCTAATGGGTCTTTTGGAGCAAAAATTAATGTAAGACCCGGTCTTATTTTACTATAACATAAGACCCGGTATAAAATAAAATAAAATAATATAATATAATACAATACAATATAATATAATACCGGGTCTTATATTAATTTTTGCTCCAAAAGACGCATTAGAGCTGATGGTCCAGCTAGGTCTTATTTTTGGGGAAACATGGTGTGATAATGGCTATATTGAATGTAGAAAAGACATGAGAATTTACCATTAGAGCCTGAATTATGTAGGTTTTTAACTCATTTTTAAACTCATGCTACATACTAGCATATACAATCCTTAGGATTATGTCACAAAGCAAAGACCAGGAAATAAATTAATTATTTGTGTAATAAACACTCAAAATGAAATTTTTAGGCCTAAATAATCTGGTGTGGTTGTTTACGTGGAACATAGAAACTGAACTTCTGTTTCATTTGGGGCGGTCCAGATGGCCTGACGTTACTGTGACAGCTTTACTGGACTGTATAGTTATGGCTTCAAAACAAAATACCTATGTATCGGTCAAAGAATAGCAACGCCCACAAGTTAGCTATAAATAAAGATGCTCAGAAAACTTGACCCTCAGTGACGATGATGGGCCTGTTTCAAAAGTCAAAGGGCTCGTAATCAAATGTAATTAGAAAATTCAGTTTTTATGATCAATATATCTGAGAGTAATTTGAAAGTCTCCATGAAATATTTTGCTTTTGTAAAGAGCTAAACTTTTACTTTACCTAAAAATTTAATATACTAAACATAAATTAATGTTATATATTAAATAAATAACTATTTAAAAGTGAAATCCAATCTTGGTTCAAACATTTGCTGTTCGTATTACATAATTTCCTTGACCCATCTAAAAAACATAATTTGACTCAGGTTCTCACCTTCTCCCGAAACGGCTGGCTTGGCTGCTGGGGAAGCTACTCTCTTTAGACTAGCCGGACTTTCTGAAGAACCAGAATCCATGCTGAAAAAGGGAGGGGAGGGGTGGGCAGAAAGTATTTTAATTTTTATCTTCAAAGAAATTAAACAAATGACATTGATTTTTTTTTAAACTGCTTAACATTTAAAACTTTGAACAATCTACAGATGAAATAGATGCACTTAGTTAAAACACACGGTAAGGTACAAGAGGCCTGATTCTAAGCTTATATATTTGTTTTTCAGCACTACGTTATGCTGGACAGACAGCCAACGTATTGGTCTATTTCAAAGCAAGACTGACAGATCCTCAGCCAATTATTTCTATTTTTATCTTCTTAAAGCTCAGAATTTGTGCTGAACATCAATACAGTTGGAATAATTAGACAACAACCTGGTTAAAGTTCCATGCTATAAGGCTCCTAATGAAAAAGATAATTCACTCTTCCAATTACTTCCCCAAATGCCGTTGGCCTCTAAGTATTCATATGTATCTGGCACAGTACCGGTACTAAGCTTATGAAGAGAGGCATAATCTACAACAAATCCACAAGAATGCTTCAGGTCTCAGAGTAGAACTCCCTTTTGCAGAAGTTAATGAAAAGCAAGACATGCTGGCTTCCACAAGGGAGGGAAAAAATGACCATTTATCTGTAAAAGGCTCCCATCTTGTTGACACATACTCTAATTTTTGCAGTTAAAAGATCCCGAAGACAAAAGAATCCTGCAACTCCTATCTGAATCTGAACCCGTGCAAACAGTAATTTAATGACTGATATTGTTTTCATCTAATAGAAGCAGATAAACACAAAAATACCTTGTAGATTTCCTTATGGGCCCTGAAATGAGTTTCACGTAAGACTTGGGGAACCAACCCTTCTGACCTTGAACTTCTCCAAACCACCACATGTCTTGCTGTTCCAGGACGGTGATGACATCATTTTTGTTAAAATTTAAATGGTTGTCTTTCTTGGCTCTCCAGGGATACAGGGCTTGTGCCTGGAGCCCCTCCACCTTTTCACCCTTGTGTGGAATAAGGTAAAGGACCTCTTGTTACTTTGTGATGTGTATCAATTCCGACCACACGAACATTCCTCCCCAATAAGAACACTCCAGCACACACCCAGCCAGAGGACCTGCTCAGGGCAGGTGGTTACAGATGCTTCACAGTTTCCCAGTAATTGTTTATTTTCAAAAGTGGAGGTGAAAACCTGCCAGCTACTCACAAAGCCATTGTCTGGCCATCTAGAACTCTCTATGTAAACAAGCCAGGAGGTCATATTTATTCTGTTGCCCCTGGCTGTGTGCTTTTTACATTTTCGTTCTATTTTAACTCTCAAGTTGCCCAGGGTACCCTCCGTCCCCCATTTCCAACCTTATCTGGATGTTTAGTGGGAGATTAATACTGGAGCAGAAATCTTACAAAATCCCAAAGGATAATTAACTGACATCTTAGTTCAGGTGGACACAGGAAAACATGCCCTGCATTGGACTCGGCTTGTGTTAGTTCCCTTTTCAGAACAGAGGTTTGGTTAACCTAAATCTATTGTAATCACCATTGATTGCACATCTATATGCAAGACATTATGGGGTTACCGAGATAAATAAAATGCCATCTCTGCTTCCCCAGAATAATTTAGGTTAAGACACTTTATTAACCATAAAGCATTATAAAAAGGGGACAGTATGATATTATTAGCAAAGAACTCACAATTAATAAGGAAGAAAGAGATACAAACTACTATGACTACCATGAGGCAGAATGAAATATGCTAATAAGAGGTTCCAGCCATTCACTGTGGGAACAGAGAGAAAAGAGGCATTAATTCTGCCTGATGGCACCAGGGAAAGCTTCGTGGAGGAGGTGGCTTTTGAGCTAGGCCTTGAAGGATGAGCAGCATTTTGACAGGTAGGGCTTCGGAGGAAGGGCAGTCCAGGCCGAGGGCGCAGCACAGGTAAAGGCCTACAGGCGGTACATGGTGAAGGGTCCAGGAAAAGGAGCAGAATCCAGGGGTGCGTGGGGCCTAGTTTCATGTAGGGGTGTAGTGTGAGGTGAGGCTGGAAAGGAGGGTGAGGCATTTACTGTCTTTTTAAAAATGATAACACAATACCATTTAATAGCTTAAAACATTCCTCAAAAATACGTGAAATTTCAATCACATACTTCATAAATGGACATGAACAAAGCATAATGCCCAAAGACAGTTCATTCTGAACCAATTTGTACTTGCCTTCAGAAGACATTTGCATATAGACATTTGTATATTGCATATTGATGATTATGTCTGATATGTGGAGAATTTATGACAGGTCAAACAGTTTCAGCATCCTTGTTGATAACTTCTACACCCTGGTCTTCATGGGTTCTCACCTTCTTAAACCTACAACACCCTTATTTCTTCCACTTCAACCACGAGGTCTGACAATGAAGTTCGCGAACTTGTTGCAACGATGTTGCTAACCTTTTCTGATATCAGAGGGATTATTCATTGTGAATTTGTACCAACTAGACAAACAGTTAACCAAGTTTACTATTTGGAAGTGCTGAAAAGGCTTCGGGAACAAGTTAGACGACCTGAACTTTTCGCCAACAATTCATGGCTCTCGCATCACGACAATGCACCAGCTCACACTGCACTGTCTGTGAGGGAGTTTTTAGCCAGTAAACAAATAATTGTATTGTGACACCCTCCCTACTCACCTGATCTGGCCCCCAATGACTTCTTTCTTTACCCGAAGATAAAGGAAATATTGAAAGAAAGACATTCAGGACATCAAGGGTAATACGACGACAGCTCTGGTGGCCATTCCAGAAAGAGAGTTCCAAAATTGCTTTGAAGCGTGGACTAGGCACTGGCGTCGGTGCATAGCTTCCCAAGGGGAGTACTTCGAAGGTGACCATAGTGATATTCAGCAATGAGGTATGTAGCATTTTTTCTAGGATGAGTTTGCGAACTTGTCACACCTTGTATACACTCCTTCAAGTTCTCAGAGCTGGAAGGTTTCTCTGAATTTCAAACACCTGCCGGGGACCATCTATTCTTTGCCCCCTATTTTCTTCTCTCGCACTCACAGAGAACCCCATAAACTCACCACAGGGGCTCTCACAGCTCTTCTGTACTGTCTAATCCTTTCGGCCACTTCCATTTATTTCTCTTCAAGAATGGACCCCATTGCAACTGTGCCCTCAGGAGTATTTCAGAATCTTTTTCCCTGAGAAATCTTCCCTGTAACGCCTTGTCAATCTCTCTACATAGATTTGCCTGAATAACCCAGCGAGGGGTTGGCCAGACCTTGGACCCTGGGTTTAAATCCCAAGTCTGTCACTTCCTAATTCTGTGACCTTGGGCAATTACTTAATCACTCTAGGCCTCAGTTTCCACATCTATAAAACAGCAATACTTTCTTTAAAAGGCTGTCAAGACAAGATCTATTTATGGTACGATGATGGCAATAATTGTAACAGTGGCGGTAGCTTTTACTGTCATTACTGCTAGTCCCAAACTGTGAAGTGTTGCCAGAGAAAGCTAAGACAATGCGCAATGACAATGAGATTCAGGCTAAATTCAGTAGCAATTCTTCGTGCTTTGCTGAATTCCTATTTTGCACACTGTGCAGGCCCTCGGGGTCCCCTCCCACGACTGCTGCCAGTAGCATTATCTGAACTTCTTTCTCTCCTTTATTTTTCTCCAACTTCTCTTCACCAGGCCTCTCCCAGAAGAAAAAAGAATCCTGTCTCTTTTCTGTGCTTTTCAGCTTGTTTCCACCTTACACGGATTATATTCTCTGGTACCTGACTTTTTAGTCCCTTTCTCCACTGGCAACACGGTTGGTTCACACCTTTCCTGGCGCTCTCCCTCCACCCTGCTCCTTCTCTTTACTTTTACGAGTCTTTTCCCCTTCTCACCAATCATTTCCTCTTTCACCCCTTTGCAATCTGGTTTATCCCACTCTATTGCAGGTCACAGATACAGTCTACATGCGACATTGCATGGTCTCTTCTTTGCCCTGATCACCATTAGTACCATGAGCACCACAACCACCCCTTTCTGGAAATTGCCCCCCCTCTTCTCCACCACTGAGCTACCCCTGAGCATGAGACACGTGCTCACTGCAGACCTGGGACAGACTAAAAGGAGCAGCTGTAAGAAGCTGCCCTCCCTCCAGCTCACAGAATGCACATGCTCTGTGTACTTTGCACATCCCCCATGTCCTCTTTCCTTTGAAGACCTCACACATGTCCTTAGATCTGATCTATGTTCCAGGCAGGACTACTGGATGTCCCACTTTCACCTTAAACTTAACACGTCGAAAACCCAGTTCCTCCCTCTAACTAAAAATCAATTTCTCTTTCTGCCTTCTTCATTTCTCTTTAAGGTCCAGTCCTTTTTCTCAATCCCAGACCTCTCCTCTCCCTTTGCTCCCACAGGCATTGTGACTCCATCCTCTAACTGGTGTCACTGTCCCGACGTCCTCCACGCGCACCTCCCTGCACACGACTTCCATACGCACCTGCCCGCATCAGAACCTGTCCCTGGCCCCCAAGCCTGCCAGACGGGCATCTGCTCGTTGGGTTTGATTAGTTATAGAAATTTCATTCCTTTATCTTTATTGTGTGAAGTAAAAACAGAAATATTCGGAAAAGCCACCATTATCCCTTCAGAAATTACTTTTCTTAGTAGGGCATTGAAGAGCTTCCCATTAACCTGCCATCAGTCTGTGTTTTCTAATAAATGCTCAATGGCCTAGCCAAATGCACTGGCCCGTGACTTCCCCTAAACACTCTCTGATTTCCTACCTTAAAGCCTCTCCTCATAGTGTTTTCTGTGTGATATGCCAGGACTCTCCATTTCCTCATCAGATCTCACCCACTGTTCAAGACGCAGTGCAAACACTACTTCCTTAAATAAGCTCTCCCGCTCAGCCCAGGCAGGAGCTGCTTACACCCTTCTCACTATTCACAGCCCCGTCCAGGGAACTGGACTGCTGGGAAAACGTGAACAGGACTGCACCCTGCCAGCTGACCCAGATACACATAATGAGGCTTCCTTCTAAATGACACAGTGGATCAGCATTTGCTGAATTTGTTGGTACCCTGTGGCATGTAGGTCTTCACGCTCCCACGGACTGCTCTTACCTGGCCTAAGACCGGAGATGGAGAGGAGCCAGTGGCCGTGGCTGGAGTAAAAGCCGATCTCTGCCTTAACTGGCCGGCACTTGGAACGGTGAGAGAGGGCTGGGCTGCCCATGCGTCCCAGTTATCGGTTTCGGGTTTCTCATTCATGCTGGTGGGCCACCTGGAAGGAAATCACGCCACCGTGAGGAGCAGGTACTCCCTAAGGCATCGGCCTTTCCCCACAGCAAACACAAACCCCGAACTTGACGGGGCTTTCTACAGTTCAAGAACGAGGAGGGGAGGAAAGAGCACAGGACTGGGTTTGGGTTTGGATCTGAGCTTCGCACACTAGCAACAAACCTCAGGCAAATTATAATCGTTTCTCTGAACCGTGATTTCCTCATAGACACAATGGGAACAATACTTGCCACTTTGGTTGGTTGAGAGGGTCACATGAAATACTGGATAGAGAAATACTTTGTAAATCTAAAGCGTCGAGAAACACCCTCCCCTGACCAGTATCATCATGTGTAATAACAATAGCTAATCAGCCAAAACAGAAGCTATGCACCAGGAAGGAGAACATGCCAGCTTGGTAGCTGGGGCCTCTCAACACCATTTCTCTGTCCCGTACGTCATACAAGCACCCGGCTGGAGGCCTCCACACCGTGGGAACTACAGTATTCTTAGGGCGTCCAGTTGTCCTGGATTTCTGGGACAGGGCGAATTTTGTAATTTTACACTTGTAAATAAACACATCTGTGTGAATGCAGATCTAAATGCAATTTACTTTTTATATCGTTGTAAGACATGAACTAATTTGAAAAATCAAAATAATTCCTTTGTTAGACTGCACGTTCTGTTTTGGGGTTCGGGAACTAAGATGCCCATGATCACACCAGGACACCGCACACCACACATTTAATGAGGAAAACAGGCACCCCGATTGGACCCGCAGCCAAACAAAATCCTGGAAGATGTGGTTCTGCCTTTTATTTCAGCCTGTTTAAAAAGTCAGCACTTTTCAATCAAGATCCAGAAAGGAAGGGAGAGTTTCAACTTGAACTCATGCTAACGGAAGGCTACTTTTTAGCAGAGATTAGACAGGGCGGACCTTGTTTAGCACTTTCAACCTTTTATATGAAAATAAGTATGAAGAACTTGCTCTCCTTTACATCCTTCCCTCCACTTCCTCCAGCCCGTGCTCATTATGCTCCTTCTGTTCCTCTATTTAACCCATCTGATCTTTCTCCAGCCTTAAGTCTTGACTCCTTGCCTTCAACTGGTTAGACTTAAAAAAAATTCTGAAACACTTTTTATTCAAATCACTTTTACTTGAATACTCGTATAAAATATTTTTAGACAAGTACACCTCTAGCTCATGGGAGGGTTCACCTACATGGCAAAGGTCTGCTCACACCTTTTTTTAATGCCATTTCCCGATGACCAAGGGCACAATACGAACAGCAGCAGGAGCATACATCTCCCCACTCCCCGTCCATTTGTACACGACTGATCAAAGAGGAAAGACAGCTTTAAAGGAAACAGGTTTCTATCTTATTCAAAGCCACATGACTGAACTCAATTTCTGTTTCTGTCCAGCAAAAAAGTACTATTTATAGTCAGGAAATGACTGAATATTTGCTGACTGACACGGATGTCAAACAGATTGTTAGGAAACTGCATTTCTCCATTTCTTCCACAAGAATGAAAGAAATAGACAGATGACTGAATGAAACAAGAGACGGGCTTTATCCTGTGCCAGGGCAAATCACTGTTGAGCAACGACAGACTTAATTCCAGTTCAGAGAACGTAATCCCCCGTTTGCCAATAGGCCAGTCAGAGAAAATGGCAATGGAAGTGAGCCAGCTCCTTTATTCAGGGGTATAACCCCACACTATAAAAATACTTAAAAGAAAAAAAGAAGACCACTAGGTGAAGATTTCAATAGTCATGAGCAATAGCACGCTGCACGTACGTGGAGCTGAAGTCGGCCCAGTTGTTGGGGGTGGTGGAGGGCTCAGACGAGGCCACTGTCAAAGGAGCAGGCGTCTCCCGCATGGCCAGTTTGGGTGCAGGGGTGGAGGTCGGGTCAGTCACTGGTTTCCCTGGAACAGGAACCTCGTTTTCTGGGATTCTCTCTGCATAGTTCGCGGGAAACCATCCTGTCTTTCCTTTTAATTCTCCTCCAAGCCATCCCGGTTCTCCAGTTTGGCTTTCGTCCACCTGCAGCAAAGTCACAGGCCCGTTAAAGATTTAATTTAACCTGTAAAGACACCAAACGTTTTACCCGAACAAAGCCCCAAGCCTCCGACCCTGTGAGACTGACACACGGCACAGACGTTTCTTCATCTTATTCTTATACTGAGAGTCTGGAAAAATGGCCTCTGATTCAAGTTCCTATCCTTTGTGCTTCCCCCCCCTCCACTTCTTCAAATAATGGAAGTTTAGATAAAGTGCCTGAAGTCCTAAGGCCCATAGTTTAAAACTTTTAGAGCTATTTTGAATTGGAAAACGATCTGACACACTTCATCACTCAGAAAGTAATGTAATTATTAAAAATAACTTGACTTGGATTTATTATTTAAAGTTGAAAGCAAAGGGCACAATCTATATAAATTTAGCACTCTGAAAGTCTCTAATAACCAAGTAGTTACTCAGCACAGGGACAAGAAAGATAAAAAACACAGCCTTAGATGATTTCCACGGGAAGCAAAGCTGACTGCTGTGTTTAGCCATTTAAAAGCCCCACAGATACATGATGAGAAAATTAAGGAAGTGATTATTTACAGCAACAGTCAATTTACTAAGGTCCCATAGTTTTCTCTGGTGCAAATTTAACTTGAATAGTCACAAAAGTACAAATGAAAATATAGAATTCTGTTGTTTAAAATTTTCAGAGGCTATTTATTAAACCAAGTGCTTTTCATATTTGTATTTTGTCTTAATTCTGACTCAAAAGGATCATTCGAAATCAGCAGAATGATTCTACTTATCTTTATGAGTTATCCCCATTAGTTTACGAACAACAGAACAATTTTAGAGGACAATTACATTCGCTGTTAGAAAATTATGTTCATCACTATAAGTCAAATAAGGGTTATCAGAGACTTGAGCTTTTTTTTAATCCCTTAATATACACCTAAGGAGGATAAACATTGAACACTTACTTCATTGGACATTAGCGATGTTTTTTAGAAATCATAGAAATGAATAGGTAGGGTCTTAACATTGATTTTGGAAAAACTGGCAAAAATGCTGATTTTCTAACCCACTCAAATATTCAGTAGAAAAACAAACAAAAAAAGCAAAAACCTATGGAACCAAACATCTTTCTGTATTCCGTGTAGAGTAAGTAATAGGGTGTAATATTTATTAGCTTACTTGAATTTAAAAAATATGCTTGGAATGGGGTGGAGAAAGTGGAATACTCAGCTTACTACTTAATTCTACATGTTATTTACAAAATATCCCATATGTAGGGGACTCTTACTATCATGGGTGAAAGCAATTTTTACAGCTGAGAATTCTCCAAAAAGAAGTTCCCAGAGACAAAGTGCAGTACTGCTTCTAAGCTTCTGTGTTTCGCTTTGCAGTTATTCTTCTTGCTAACACCGAATCAGATGGGAACACATTAGTCACTTCTCATTCAACTCCCTGTGCTGTTTTGTTCTTACTTTCTTTTTTCTGGGAAGCCCCAACTATTTCTCTAGATGAGGATTTAAGATGACACTTTTCCACTTGGATCTTATTTTAGGCTAAACTCAAATGGCTACGTGCCTTTCCTACCTCATTTATATTTATTGTGGTATTATGACATATTTTAACTTTACACACGCTTTGCACTGGAAACCTAGCTGTTTCAAGGTCAACTTGTGCCAGGGCCTCGCCAACGTCTCAGTAGGTTCAACAGCCAAGCTCCGGCCCATTCCATTCATTCTAGGACCAAAAGTGACGTCAGGCAGGAGTGAGATAGGACCCTGAGCCTCAAGACTGCAAAGTGTAATGATCAAGAGTAGGGCTCGACAATTAGACTGCCTCAATTTGAATACTAGTTCTACAATTTATCAACTGGTTGACCTTGGACAAGTTTAATCTCCTGTTGCCTCAGCTTCTTCATCTGTAAAATGGGGATAACAGTACCTGTTTCATGGTTGTTGTAAGGATTGTTAAATATTAGGACACTGCCTGACCTGACATATGAGAAGAGTTTAATGATAGATTTTTTTAAAGTCACTTCTATTGCCCAGCTCTGACTCTGTACTAGTTCTATCTGGGCTTTCACTTGTTCTAAAACCTTGGTCTCTACTTTACCCTCCTTGTCCAGTACTTTCTGGGTTTGCCTTCTGGCCAGTAGGTTGGTTCACCCTTTAGTTCAACCTGTGATTGTGGCCTGTCTGGAACTCCTACTGGTCTATACAAGTTGGACTTCCCGGAATGTCAGCTGCTTTACTCATACCCTATGATCTGTCATTCCCATGAGACCCAGGGTCTTATCTAGTCAACAAGACTTGGTTGACATATCTAGAATTTGATCTGAAACCCCAAGGAAATGACCTACCCTGTGGGCAGGTCTAGCTCCCACCCTAGTTGACTGACCACACCCGCCCAGTCCCCTGATAAGACAGAAAGCATGCCTCCCCACTGAAAGGTGTTTTGTATACTTAGGAAGGGGACAGGGTGCCTCTTACTTGAGGGAAAACATTACATAAGAACAGGAAAAGTTAGACATATAAGCTTCTAGTAACGTGGCTGGCTAGAATGTGGACTTTTACATATATAAAGTAGATTTATCTATTGGTGGCTATAAATCAAGGGGATTAACAACATTGGTCTTAATACAAGTTCATTTAACCAGTCCCACTGTTAGGTAGAAGTTAGAAAACAGTAGGAGGAGGAAGGGTTGGAGGGGGTCCATAGTGCTGACAGAGAAGCTCCTAACTAGCTTTGATTACTGCCTCCAGCCACGTATCTGTTTTTACAACAACAGATGACAAGAGGTGGTCGGGAGCAACATAAGGATCCTGACCTCCACCTCCCTTAGGAGGTCATGCCCTCCCATGGAAGAGCATGTACCACTTTTCCCGCCAAACCAATATGTAACTCCCTCACCCCACCCAGCAAACTGTGAGTCCTGGGGCAAGTGCTCTCTCTGGCCCTTGGGATCTCTAGCCCTAGCTCTCTCCCCCTTTCTCTCTCTCTCCCTCTCCCCCACCTCGCCCGTTCTCTTCCCTGAGAATGTGTCACTAATAAACGCTGCTTGAATATTAATCAGGTGCTGACCTTTGGTTCTTCACCATGTCGGCAAGAAGAACCCAGACTCCTGTGACACAATGGCAACCCCTCAGAGCATCTGCGGTCATTCTAGTGGAACATTATCCAAGTGGGAAGTACAAACCCCAGAAATTGCTTACATGTCTGCGTATACATTACAGATGTAGTAATTATACACTGTATACAGCAGGGGATACATGCAACAGTCTAAAACACACAGCAGCTATTGGGCTTTATTGGCTAAAGCCCAATGACATGACGCCTCTTTTCTCAACGTTTATATGCGTCATGGCTGCTACTGTCATTAGGTAGGTAGCATTAATATTTCTAAAATCACAGACTTTTTCATAGAGAAGGGAAACAGAAATCCCCTCTCCCCTCATAAGCATGACGAAGAACACGGCCAGCAAACAGGTTTAAACTGCCTACCAACTCAGACAAGCTCATGTGACTGCCTGGGACGTGCTGAGGAGTGTGGGAGCATTTGCCAGTTGGAAATATAAGGCTTCCTTCAAAATTCCTACATGAGGATATTAAATTTTTCTAAAGCTCTAATCTGGAGGTTGGCAAATTTTTCCGCTCACTGTCCCAACTACTCAACACTGCCATTGTAGCACAAAAGCAGCTGTAGACAATATGCAAATGAATGAATGAGCCTGGCTGTGTTCCAATAAAACTTTATTCCAAAATAGGGAGTGAGCCGGATGTGGCCTATCCCTGGAATCATATGTGGGTATTACTCCCTCAAAACAGCAATGACACTATGACTAATTGTTACCCAACAAGCTGAGCTGAGATATTAAGGTTATGGAAATCTAAGAAGGCAGGAAAGATAAGGTATTGACTACATTAAAAAAAGATCTCCATCAAGAGAAGAAAAGGTGAAAATGAGTTTAAATTGTTATGAGAGTTAACGCTAAGTTAGAGGATAAACAATTTCCACAACGGATTGACTGGTTGATGGCTGACAACTTCTTTAAAAAAAAAGTCTCCTTCTTGGGTATTTCAAGAAAAAAATATTCTCCAGAAACAATTTAGGACTAGTCCTGACAGGAAAAAGAGATTCGATTTTATCAGTGGCTTGCTCAGTGGTTCCGGAAACTAACTCCCTAACAGAACCACCTGGAGAAGGTTTTGAATCCTGTATTAGGGTTACGATTAGAAACCCCCAGGGTCTCTGGAGGCGAGCCCTGGAATGCTTGTTTTTTTAAAGCTCCCCGAGCAGGTCTAATGTACTCCGTCTTGTACCCTCTAAAACCTGCTGAATAAATGAGCAGCCTGTGTTCTTAGGGTAAATCTCAACAAAACAGTAACAAGCAAAGGTCTTCTAATTTCTTAAGCTATCCCAGTACATTGTAGATGTCAAATTGGATTTATTCACCCTCCAAGTATGGGGACCTCCCGATCAGAAGACAGGCCATAGATTTTCTAAGTGTCTAAGCCTTAGCTGTCAAGGTCAAACTCAACTAAGAAGCTTCCATTCACCTGTCTGAGCACATCGGTTCACCCTGATTCCTTTCCCCTTTGAAATTCCTAGCAGCATTGGTGAGTATTCATTGAGAATTTCATCATGCATTGGCTTTTCCATGTGTTGCTCCCTATTTCTCTAGAAAGATTTTAAACATATGAATGGCAGACATAATCTTATATTTCTTTGTATTATCAACAACATTCAGAACAGGACGATGTACAAGTTATCAATTTTTGTTAAACATAAAAAAATATTTTGGGATAAAAGTGAATCAAGTTAGATGTTTGAGAAATCTGATGATTACTGTGCCCATAAAAAGTAAGTGAGGTCCTGATTATTCAACCAAGAGAGATTGACAGCAATGTTCTATTTTTCATGTACGTATTTTTCATGCACATGTGTCTTAACTGCAAACTTCATAAAATAAAAAACTTACTATTATTACATGTTCATCCCCCCCCCCCTTTTTTTTTTTGCACTGATGGTTAACCTCACAAAGGTTATACAACTGAATGCCATTTGGGGGGTCATGCTGCCTTTGATAATATAAAATCAAGACACTGCTCTTGTCCCATCAGCAAGCCAATAAACGATGCCCAGTAGTACATTCCATAGTTCATTACATATTTGGGATATCTACAATAAAGCAAACACCATTCTAGTCCCAGGTAGACATTCTCTGTTACACTTGTCGAAGCTGGATTTATTTTTAGTGTTTTATTAAAAATTACAAATGTTAATTCATTTGTAAATATGAAAATCATGTAGAATTACATAAAATTGAACATGAAAGCCTCCTCTTTACTGGCCAGCGGTAACCACTGTTCACAGTTTGATTTCAAGACTGTTAAGTATACGCATATAAACATTCACATACACACACGTAGTTTCTTATTTAACCCAAATGAAATTATATTCTGTAGATTGTTTCTGTTTTTTGTTTTTTTTTTACTGGAGATCTTATTTGTTGTATATATAGATCTATGTAATTTTTTTTTTAACATCTTCATTAAATGTATTGTTTAGCAGTGTTGTACTTTGTTTAAACCATTCCCGTATAGATGGACATCTGGCTGTTCCTTTTTCTTTTACCAACAATGCTTTAGTGAATATCCATCTACACATATACTTGTACATATACCAAAAAACAGCCTAGAGAGAATAATAGAATTTTGAGAGTTTTCACTTTGAATAGGTATTGCCAAACTGTCTCTCAAATGACTTAGCTAATTCATATAACCATGCTGACAATGTTTATTATATCCACTTTCTTACATTCTTGACAAAGCTAGATATTATCAAACTTTTAAACTTGCTCAGTTGAGAGATTAAAAAATGCTATCTGTCTTGTTTTTTTAACTTGTATTTTCCTGATCACCAATAAAATGAAGCATCTTTCTGTATATTTTTAAACATTTACTTTTCTTTATCTGTAACTATCTCTTCATATCTTTGGTCAACTTTTCTATGTTGTGGGTTTCTTTCATATTAACGTTTTAGAGTCTCTATGTAATATGGATTTTGTCTCTTATGTATTTTGTAATAATACAAATTTTAATTTTTTCATATTGTCATTCTGTCCATTTTTTGTCATTTATGGCTTCTAGTTTTAACTTACAAAGTCATTTCATGGCCAGAAAATTATTCCAATATTCACCTTTGAAAAAAATAGTTTTAGAATTTTGTCTTTTAAGTTTAAACTACCTAAAATTTTTTTTTGCCCATGGCCTGAGCTAGAGACTTGACCTAATAACCTGCCAAATACAGAGCCTTCAAGTTGGTCCTTAAATAGAATCTAGCAAAGAGACACCTGGTACACAAACCTTTATTATAACTTTCTTCCTTTCTTTTTTAAGCACAACGTACTACATAAACTCAAAACATGTTTTTACTGCCGTGACAACACCCAAAGATATGTGTACTTACACAGAATTAAAGTGATTTAAAAGAACAAAACATTTAATAAGATGCAGACTTCCTGACAGGTACATAGCACTTACCCATTCCCCTTTAACCTCCACCAGGAAAGCAAAGGTTTGAAAGCAAGGCAAAATATATATTTAATGAAATGTTTTATTCTTACAGTTTGTCTAGACTCTATTCATTTAGTCAAGCTGGTGGTTAACTAGCCAACTTGAAGAAAAGGACTTAATATCATTGTAACAAGACTGTTTCCATAAGCAATATTTCCTCATTAAAATACAGATCATCTATAACATTTCCTTATCCTAATATTTGTAAGACTTCCTTATCTCAAGAAGAGAATATCACTTTTCTGCACCGTGTCCCAACAAAATCCAGTTTCAAAAACTTAAGCTTTTTCTTTCAACAGTGTAAAAAGGCAACTTTGTAATGAGATCCTATCTGATGCCGCACTATACTTTCATAATTTTTAGATTCCTACTATTGCATGATATTTATATTTTACAATTAATCTGATTTAAAGGCATGATATTTCAAAGATGAGGCAGTATGAGTAAAGCAGCTTCAGGCCATTAGAAAACCTGGCGCGGGAAACGGGAGGTGGTGGAGAAACTGCACGCGCCACCACCCTGCACCACCACCTGCGGGTACAGAGAGGTGTGCCCACACTTCCGAGAAACCAGCAGTTCTTTCTGTCAAGAATGAGTGAAGCTGGCACCCAGCACATTTCAGGCAATGCAAAAACTGTTTGCTGAATGAAGGCTGGAGTATATTTGAAGAGGGTTTCAATACCATTACGGAGATTTTCATTTTTAAAGATTCTAGCCCTTTGGCCTTGATTCCCCTATTTCCAGCCCATAATTAGAGGAAAAGCTATCAAAAAAATGAAGGGAAAAGTGATTGATTTCTCTGAGTACCAAACACAATGTACTTTCTTTATATTTTGGCTCATTGAAGATCATACATTCTGCTCAGAGAGATGATGCATATATGCAAAAGCATGAGGAAAAGTACAACACCCTTTTATATTTTAAAGACATATAGTCTTAGCACAAGAAACATGTTTGTCTCAATTCTTAACTTTCCGAGTCCTTTCAAAATTCTGACCCAGCCCATCTTTTTTTTAATCTTATGTTTTTATTGCTAACAGTAATGCAAAGTTTGACCACTTCTAAGACTCCTGTTCTTAAGTTAATAACTAGATTGAGGAACTACTGTTTCCTTTTAGAAAATAATTTAGGTCAATCACATTGCTTTATTCTTTCTTAAACTGGTTACTACAGTGTTAGTTACAATCATAAGACAATATTTAATTAAGAAACCAGATTAACTGTATTTAATTCATTACTTTTCACACAATTCCAAGTTAATACAATCAAAGGGAAAAAAAGATGCTTTTGACCCAAAGATACAGAAGTTATCACTGGCAATTATGAAAATGATAGAGTATTTTGCATTTAAAACTATTTCTTAAAGACTACTCATAGCATATAAGCAGTAATCTAAACTCTGAAATTACCAGATCTTTACAGATTTAAAAATATTCTAAGGCTGTGATAAAAACCCATTTTCTTTCACAACTCTATTTTAAAGTTATGTTAGAAGTTAGAATACATTTTTAAATGTCTTCTTTTATTCTAATAGAAAAAGAAGAAGATTGATCCTATACTTCAAAAACCCAGATGCTGGATGACTGGATTTGACACTCACGGACAATTTCACAATTGTCAAATAAAGTCCAGAAAAAGGACAGATGTTAATCATCAACAGAAATCACACTTTCACTGGAGTCGTTCTTACCATGACTATATCTCCCGGCTGGATCGTGATTTCATCATGACTTCTGGATTCAAAGGGATATAGTGCCCGGTAATAGACCACTTTTACATTCTCCTGTGCAGAAATCGTAAGTGGGCCTTTTTCTGTTTACAAAAGGGGTGTGTGGGGGGGAAACAAAAATAAAACATTACACGTAACACAAACACATGAGAACAAGCCAAATAACTGACATCTCCTCTACTGCCTACCTTAACATCTGAACTATTTCCATCCATTCAAGGAATTTCTGAAACATACTGGATGCCAAAAAGGAGCTGAATCTGATGATGTCATCAAACCCACTGTTCGTAGACTCTCTAAACAAAGGTCACCCCAATGCCAAGTGCAGTGAGGCTGTCTAAGGTCCCCATTCTCTCCCTCCTGGCTGAGGCTCCAGCAGTGCACATCTGTAAAGCACTAAGACCCCTCTCCCCCAACCCAGGCAGCACCTCGAATGTGACCCAAAGTCTGGATCAGCCAAGAAGAAAAGGAGGGTAGGACGGGGGCCAAGAACAGTTTTCATATTAAAAGACAGGGAAATGTTGATGTCTGCGGCCCTGAACGTAGTCCTAGAAAAGACAAGTACTGACTTCACTAAGAAGAGTTATGACTGATAATCCCTGGTAAACCTTCCTCTCCATTTCCTGGGGAGGTGACGTGAGCCCAAGGATGGGCCTTAGATGAAAAGAATTTCGATTTGAAATGAAATAAAATTTTTAAAAATGCATGCGAGCAGAGGATAGTTTTGGATCCTGGTTAACAGTACTAATCATGGCCCTCGGAATTGTTTTACCCAAATATTTTGACACATATCTCTTTTCTCTGAAAAGCAGTGAGGGGAAGATATTATCTTCATGGAGTCTTGAAACCGGATGATGTGCAAAACTTCCCACTGACTGAAGGGGAAAAAAAAAATCCTTATTTTATACCAAGAGGAGATATAAGAAACTTAAACTAAGTGGCATAGGTTAAGTAATGGTGAAATTCTAAACGGTCTGAAAACACAGACTGGCCTTCCTATAGCATGGCCACGCCTGCGTGGCTCTGATGACCTGCCAGCCTTTCTCCCCGGCCTGCGTGCATCTTAGGCAGGCAGGGTGTCGGACCGAACTCTGAACCGTCACTCGTCTCCCTGCCCACCATGTGAACCTTTACGGAATAGTGTGCTTCTGCCTTTTCTTTCTGTACACCAGTAAAAAGCACACTGATATATATATAATTTACCACACAAAGAAAAAGGCAATCGCTTTGTTCAGCTGAGCATTATCTGCCACACGAGAATTTTACAAATTCATTCTAGTTTGCATCTGATATAATGGACGTGTTCTAGCTAGTTCTAAGTTTTTCATTTATCATTATTTAAAGAGGCAACTTATGATCAAAGGGCAAAAACAGCCACACTTTTCCAAAGGTAAAGAACACGGTGTTATGCAGTGCAGACTAAAGACAGTGAATGTCACATCAGCACCGGCCAGGGGAGGACCACTTCCTGCTCCTGAGACAGCTCAGAACTCCCAGAGAGAACAGTGGAGGACTGGAGAAGCAGAGGGTTCCTTCTGCAGGAAAGGTTCTCAGCTCTATTAGGAATGAAGGGGGCTCGGTCATCAAACTTCATGCCATTTTTGTCTGCAAAAGACTTGTGATGCCAGTGTAATGATGGCAGCCAAAGGTTGGCATGGTGCTGAAGAATAAAACAGATCTAATGACCCTAGAGAATGAACAGCTGCACTGTCCCCAAAAAGGAGACTGGCATTCTCACCTCTATTAATATAGCCCGGACAGGGCCTCATTAGATACGAAAATTTCTCAAGAGGATCTGAAGATGACATTTTCTGGAATTATTTTGCCCTCAATACCTGTGGTGGACCATGGTGCTTGGACAGCTGGCTTAGCCGGTTCTTGGTGCTGATGGAAAAGCCGACTCAGTTTGTCTTGCATTTCCTGTTTGCCTTTTTCCTCGCCGTCCTTCTTTTTGACACTCTCTTCCCTTTTGAGTTTTTCATCATCGTGGAGTTTTCTTGGCCGCTGAGGCTCCTCGTCCTGTGGCACATGCTCAGGCCACTGCTTGTCCCTTTCCTGAGCTCGTCTGTCAACAAAATGCTTGGTTACAGCAAGGAAGCAACTCCAATTTAACACCAGTTGTCTCTTTTCACAAAAAAGCTCTATCTAGTCAAAGAGATGCTAAACAGCAAGGAGATACTGTTGGGCAGATGGAGCGATCAACGAAGCAAAGACTCTCAGGGCTCCAGTTCTGAGTGAGATGAAATCACGTGATTCAGAGAAACACACGAAGAACTTTGATGTAGTTATAAAGTGATTAGAAAAATAACAAAAATGCTTCTCAATTTTAAAACTGGTATATAATGGCAAAAAACATTTTAAAAAGCCATAAAACACACAGGAACATAAGTTTCATGAACAGAATGTACAATCAACACTGCAAATGAAATATTGCTTAAACAAACCCATGATCAGTCAGATCATTAAAGGTATACCACTTTTACAGGCACACACATAACACCCCAAAAACTGACGTTGAAAGCAATAGATTATTTTAAACCCTTGAGGTAGTACCCATCCATTACTCAGCAATAATTCTTATGTATTTCACTGAATTCAACTACTTTTTGTTTGTCTTGCAAAGCAGCTGATACAAAGAAATACTTGCAATTGAATCTAGACCTTTGAGGGCCTCAAACTGAAACCCATAGGAAACGACTGGGAATGATTTTTCTTATCCCATAATATTTTATAAAATCAGAAAACACTTTAAATGATCACCCTTTTAAATGGAACTAACATTCAATATTAATGACATAATGTTAATAATAACACATTTATTAACTACTTTAACCTTCACACCAGGTAGGTAAGTCCTATTATTATCATCCCCATTTTATAGATGAAGAAAATAAGGCAGATATATTAAGGGACTTGTCCAAGGTCACACAGACACACCAGCCTGGGTTTCAATTCCAGGCAGCCTGGTTCTAGAGGCCACAACCTGAACCACTATCCTGTGACACACCCACATACAAAGGTCATTTCTTAGAATAGGAAACTGCCAAGGGAACATAATACAAACAAAACTTTCTCCTCCACTTAAAAAATATTTTATTTATGTCTACTCCGTATGAATGTGAAAATTTAGTGCAGTACAGTTTTTTTTTAACCTAAATCTTAAACATTTTACTTACAATTTTCAAAATATCTTTTAGGAAAGCAGAAAAATTGTTTTGGAAGGGTAGGGACATTAATTGCTATTCATAATAACAAAAAGAAAAACCACAATAAAATTTGCTTAACATTTTCTACTAATAAAGGTAACCATTTATAGTGTATAACCATGTAATTTCGGAAGTTATATTTTGGGCACTATTTATCATATAATTGTAAGCAGAAAATTTAACCTTTCTATATTATGATATTTTGTGTTTATTTCTACTCTGTATGAATGTGAAAATTTGATGCAGTATATAGTGTGAATAATGAAAGCATTTTATAAAGTTTGAAGATCGAAAAGTGATGGAGTTAAAGTTAATCAACACATCCAAGGAATTAATCCTTGGTATATAATCATAGTCCTACCCTCAAGAAAACCATAAAATACAGAGGGTGCCAAAAAAAGGATACACATTTTAAAAAAGGAAAAAAAAAACAATTAAAATTGTAATACTCAATATATACCGATAACAAAAAATGAATACAAGTCACGTGTACACATTTTTTTGGCATCCCAGTAGTCCTCTAAATTGAGACCCTACCCGCTGGCATGGAAACAAAAAAGTCCAAAACCCCAGACTCAGAATACTGTATAAACCCGTAACAAAACATGCACCATTCTAGGTGGTTTAACTCAGCTCAGGCCACTAAAGTTCCTGACTTGCCTAAAGTAGGTTTCTTCGTCTTTTTAGTCTAATTTCAATAATTGACTTTTATAATTTATACTGTATCTCATTGGGGTATTTGGTCATTTTTGTTTCTTGGCATCTAAAATTCATTGAAATTTAAAAGGCAACAAAATCAGACACACCGAAAGTTAAAAAATAAATGTCTATAATTTACTGCAGAAAGTTACAGAAACACAAATATTCAAACAAAAACCAACAAAAATGTCTGTATCCTAAGCAGCAGCAGCAGCCAATTTTCTCCTTTTGTACTCAAGTTTAATTTGTAGTTGAAAAAAAGCAGAAAGAGCGGCTCACTGTCATTCCTACCGAGAAAGCCTGTGTGACAGGACTCAGGGACTCCAATTGCAAACCCAGAACTCAGACCTCCACTGTTATTAAAAAGCTGTGAACTGGAAACGTATTTTGGTCATTGGCATGCAAATGAGCATACCAAGTGTCCTAATTTCCTTGTATAATTCCATTTATCTACATAGTAGTAAGTTAGGAGAGCTCTGGGAACCAACCAAAAACTTCGGGGGGTGCTTATATATGCAAAGGTTTATAAATACACACGTGTTTGTGCACACACACACACACACACACACACACAGACACACACAGACTGAAGGCTCTTTCTGGTGCAGTAAGTACTTGGAGAAGCCAAGCAAAGAACAGTAAATACTCAAAGTTCCTTCCAGATGGGTCCACAAGCCACTGAAAAGACTCACCTTTGGGCTTCTTCTTTTTGTTTTTCTAATTCTATGATCTTTCGCTCTTGCTCTTTCTGTTTTAGCCGTTCAGCTTCTATGGATTTTTGTTTCTGGAGTTGCTGCTTATTATGTATTTCTCTTAGTTCCTATAAATAACCAAGAAACAGTTCATGTAATGCATGAGGTGTTAGGCATTTCCACTGTTCATCAACATGCAACATTTCACAGTGGGGCAGCCTAGGCACTTAAGAGATAACATTTCAGATGTGAAAAACACTAACTTGGAAAACTAGCATCGCTCTGCATTTTGATATGACTGATCTCCAAAAGCTCTTCCAAGATTACATTTTAGTGAGCCATAACATGACACCGTTTTCCATGATGTGCTTTAGAAAGAAATTGCTAGTGAAGGGCATTAGAGAAGCTCAAGATTCAGCAGCAATAATGAACCTTAGCCGGTTGTAAGACATGGTGATAATCATGAACCAGGTCCTTCTAATACCGTGCTTTCCTGAAAATAAGATCTAGCTGGACAATCAGCTCTAATGCGTCTTTTGGAGCACAATTAATGTAAGACCTGGTCTTATATTATAGTGTATTATATTATATGAGACCCAGTCTTATAGTAAAATAAGCCTGGGTCTTATATCAATTTTTGCTCCAAAAGACGCATTAGAGCTGATTGTCTGGCTAGATCTTATTTGGGGGGAAACACGGTAATGAATCAACACCAGCCTCTACTGGCTTTGAAAATACACACACTATCTGCACTAAAACCTCCCCTCCTGCTTATGCTATGCTGCCTTAGAACAGACGGACATCCTTCTGCTCCCCAACCTCGATTCTCCCCCACCCAGGGTCTATTTTTCTTCAAATCACCCCTCTTTCAGAGCATCTCCTCTTACTAAATCCATGTGTGACGCTGTCAGCTGCCCCAGACTAAACCAGTAATCAGGTGAAAGTAAAAAGCTATAATTTCATAATCACCACCTTGGATCTGATTTCCTCATTTGACACTAGCCTCAGGAATAACAGTCATTTCCTTCATAGGCTACTGAAAGCAAAATGCACTTTATGATATTTAAAGTATTTAAACACCCCAAAATACGAAGAACAAAGAAATGCTGGTTGAGGGGGAAACCCTCAGACTCCATAGGAATCAAACTGTCACTATCAGATTCAGTCACCAAAACTCCTTATTTGTGTCAACAATAAATCAGATGAGCCAAAGTGCCCAGCAGAGCCTGAAGTATATTCCCAGTTGACTTCTTGGTCTGGCTAACTAGAGTTAGTCCCCCAAGTGGACAGCCAAGGGGTCTATATGGTGAGACGTAAGAACTAAGTCCTGCCCTGTCTTCTCTCGTCCTGTTCACTAGCAAGTCCAAATGGGCAGATTTCTTCCTGCCTTAAATGCCAACCTTACATTCATTCAGGGATTGAACTGCAAAGGTAGAGGAAGTGCCTGTAGAAGATCAGTGTTAAAATGCACTTATTCTGCTAAATAGCCCTAAGTGTTAGGTTAACCCTTTCCTACTGGCTAGGCTGCTGTTCTTAAGATAAAGTTAGAATACACGTACAAGCATTTTGTATACGATAAGTGACTTTGAGAGGTCATAAAGAGGTCATTGAGATACAAGAACATGTTGAACTGGAGATCAGGAGGTTGGGGGAGACATGCACTGGAAGGCAGGGAAGACTAGGGGATGGGAAGCACGAAAGAGAGGGGGCAGGGAAGGGGCTCCAGTGGGTAAGCCAGCACATGAGGCCGGGACTCCCTAGCAGGACGCAGCAGGAAGAGGCAACTCCGAAAGCCACAAGCTGGACTACTCGCCATGGCAGTAGCCCTGGGCACGTGGCTTCCAAACTATGAAGGGGACCTGGGAGAGCAGTTTAGCTAGGGAGGGGGCATGGAAGGCGAAGAATGGAAACTGGAAAGTAATGATGAAGCCTCACTCTGACTGTTTAAACTTCTAACGAAGAGAAGAAAATCAATACAAGAAAGAGAATTTCATTTTTCATTACCTTTCTCACTGTCATACCACACGATGTAAAACTGTAATGTCTTACAAAAAAAATCAGCAGTATTGCTTTTCATGGTCATTTGGAATCAAGCATAAACAGTAATCTCTAATAACAGCCATGAAAAAATGTGATCCACATTTGAATTTGATATTTCAGAGACAAATGGATAAAATGGGCCAGTTCCTGTTGTTGGAGTACTCTGGACATTTGGCTCAAATATCTCTACATGAAAAGGAAAACTGCAGTGGGGTGACATGGAATCGAATTCTAAATGTCCTGTCTTAAGAGAAGGACCCACAGGTCAGCACCTGCCAAGACAGGGAGGGACGGGGGCCCCCTCTTGTCATTAGCCCAACGGTGAAGACCCTTTGAAAAGGAAGGGAAAGGAGTGACTAATAGATTTACTTTTTTTCCTATTTTAAAGTTTCATCTTCAATTGCAGAAAGTTCCTAAATAGGTTCAGAAAGAATAAGTTGTGGAATAGGCTATAATTAGGAGGTACTGAACTGGGAACAAAGGCACCTGCACTCTATCCCAGGCCCCTGACATGGGCCAGCATCTGAATCGGAGTAGATGGTCTTCAGGTTTTCTTTTAGCTTTAAATCTAGTAAATTCTTAGACAATGCTTTTTAACCAAAAAAATATGATTTATTTCAGCGTCTTTTATTTAGGGTTTTATTCTTATTTATCCTTCTAAGCCAAAAAGGTATAACCAGTAAGCAAAATAAGTGTGAGCTGAGATTTAATATGAAGGAGTAAGAAATGACAGGGAAGGAATAACATTTTAGTTTGATGTTCAGAAACCTGATTATATATTAAAAAAAGAAAAGCTGTTACTTCATCCAGGAAAAAAATGTTTGTACAGGTAGAGTGATATTCAGCACATTTACCCACAGGTACTACACAAGCACGAGTCATTTAGAGTGGACGCAGGCCACAATGTACCAATGCACCAGGGACCAAAGGCACGAATGAAGACTCTTCATTTAATAAAGAATTATACTGCACATTTCATTTCTATACTGGGCTCTAGTAATTAGAGGTTGAGTTATAGATCAATAATTACCAGATACAAAGTCAAGATATATTAGTAATGTATTAGGAGGCACTTACAAAATGAAAAGCAGAAGTGAATTTAAAGAATCTACAGAAAAAAAATCATGCTAATGAGACAATTTAAAAACAACAATTTTTAAATGTATCAAAACCATGAAGTAAGATATTTTAAAAATCTAAAAGCACATTTATTTCTTAGTATAAGCGCATTATAGGATAGGCTGAACCTATCTTTGGAACTGTCGAAATAAGTTGCAGCTTCAAGAACCTCCAAGGAATTGAAGCCTGCAGGAGCCATAAAATAACAGATGTCAAATAAGGAAACAGAAGGCTCTGGCATCTTATGACCCAGATTGGAAGACTGCGAAGTTTTTCTGTCATTTCCTTCATCCAATCTGCTGAGATACACTATCAGCTGTAAGACAATCAAGACTCTGCAAACAGGCAGGCATTCGGGCCCTTCCTCTCTTTCCTTGGATTTGGGAGCTTAAGATGGCATGAACCAAAATACGCAGACAATTTATGATTCCTGAGTTGATAACTTTTTTAAAAGTTGAACTTTCAAGAAGGCAATCGCTAGAATGAAGGCCTATGCACTAAAAACTAGGGAATGACTTGCTTTCATATGCCTGACAATGGCCTTGTGGAAGGAACACCGAGTCCCTTCACATGGGGAGCAGAGGACGGCCCTGCTCTTTCCTTCCTTTTCAATACTGTTTAAAAAACTCAAGTACAATGACAGTTATTTAAAAGTGCCCTTTTCATTCTTTCAGGGAAAACATTTTTAAGGTAACAAATAAATCCGGTGTCATTAAATTCTTTCCTTAGGAAATGAGAGAACTATCAGGAGGAGCAGCTAAGAAAAACGTCACCACACATTCTATCAACTTTTTCTGTTGGTCAACCAGATTAAAGTGCCCTGCAAATTCTATTAAATTTGTCACAATTATTTCTCTATTATAATGAGGATAAAAATAGAACAAATAAGAAATTACTAAGAATCAAAACTCAGTATCTCACTTGTGGTTCTTCCTAAAACTAACTTATGCTTTTCTCAAATAATGCTACAATCACATATTTCTTGGCTAGATAGTTTTCTATCCATATGGTATTCAGTGGACAACTTTGTTGATTTCTTCTATGAATTCCATTCCAGGTTATGATATGTTTTACATTAGGTATAGTATGTAATAATTTAATATTATCTCCTAATAAAAGTATAATACCTTTCTTAATAAATAAGAAATTATTAAACATGCATTCAGGAAGTTTTCGCTACATGTTACAAACAAATACATGGGAAAAATAAAACCCCTATAAAACGTGTACTATATTATACACAAATTAAAATAATCAGATTATCACCAATAATATCTACAGAATTCTAAGATACCGCAGAGTTTCTTAACCAGGATCTATGAATAAGCTTTGGCCCTGTGAACACTATAAAACTGTATGTAAACTGGGGTATACAGGCATTTTTCTTGCAGAGAAGACTTTACTTGATTTTCAGGAGTCTTTGATCAAACACAGATTATGAATCACACTAAGAAAATTATTGGCAAGTAAAGATTCTGTCTTGTACTAAGATAAATGAAAATCAGCTTGCTTTTAACTTTATTCCTTCAACCAAAAGGAAAAAGTCACTCATTTCCCCTAAAGAATTAAGATATTTACACCATAAAACATCTTTGGACAGCCTGTGGCATACAGCCAAAGTATTTCAAAAGCAATATGCCTGACAAATTGAATACTCAAGAATATCCAACTTTTTGCCCTGAGAAAGATGGCTCACATTCAGTTTTACTAATGACAATTGTTATATTGCTATGCACGGGGGATAGAATCACTCGATTTAAAAACTATTTCTCGTTCATTTGGTTTTAGAGACACTTAAAAATAGATGTATTATATGAAGGGATATTACTTGAAATATAAAGAAGCATCCACCTGAAAGTATATATGGTATTACTTTTCATAAACATTATTTTACATGAATGATTGTGAAGAGAGAAAAGAATTAACTAGCAATAACAGGGCATTTGAAAGACCAACATATAACAGAAATTTATTAGTAATTTGCTCATGTAACATTTTGAAGGATTACTCACTCTGCTTCTGATTTTTGTCTCAGGCTGTCTCAAGAGAGACAAAAACCAACATACCTTGATTAATTACTTAAAATTCATGAACTTAACACTATAAATGAAAATAAGGACACATATTTTATATTTATAATCTATGTAGTGTTAATATTGAAATGGGCCTCATAGAAAATTGATCTAGGTACCGCATCAGAAATTTCAGGCATTTGTTTTGTCTAAGCCTAATAACTACAGAAAAGTGCTTTTATATAAACAAATACTACTTTATTTCTCACCGAGGGATATTATGTAGTACACAACATCAGAATTTTTAAAAGGCCATTTGAGTCTTAAATTACAGTAACTTATCCCAATTAAGTGGCTGTGAAACAAATTTGAAAAGCAATCAACAAACCCAATGAGGATAAGGGAACTTGTATGTGTGTGGAAAAATCTGAAAAATAACTAAGTATTTCAAAACATAGACATTTGTGCTGAAATCAAGGTAAATCGATATTCCATTTATCACAAAATTATAAAATGTATTCATTCTTGATGCATTAAAAGTGGGAGGTTGCATAAAAATAACATCAATCAGTTATTTAAATTCTGAGAAGGGGTATACTAATATTTAAAGGCATTTTAAATATTACTTCTAAATCTGAAGTCAATATTCTACCAAATAGTAAGTCCAATTCCCCAAGGCAAAGATTGGCAGTCAATGCATCGTAAGTGCTAT
The DNA here is from genome assembly GCF_057876585.1 of Rhinolophus sinicus. Taxonomy (NCBI): domain Eukaryota; kingdom Metazoa; phylum Chordata; class Mammalia; order Chiroptera; family Rhinolophidae; genus Rhinolophus; species Rhinolophus sinicus. The sequence goes on from NC_142517.1 coordinate 9,654,489, forward strand.
GAGAGAGCCAAAGAGAAATGCACTGGGGTACATGTGTGCACGTGTATGTGTGTGCGAGAGAAAGTGTGTGTGTGTGTGTGTGTGTGAGAGAGAGAGAGAGAGAGAGAGAGAGAGAGAACAGGTGGACAGAAAAGGAGAGTTAGAAAATCCTGTCCTCTCTGTAGTAGGAATAGCTGATTAAGAATCTTCTCTCGTGTCTACCTTATATTGCCAGAAAGAGAAAACTGACTCCATTTTGTCCTGAAAAACTGAGTTTTCCCAAAATGTCTCAGCGTTGTTTACAAAGCAATATTCCATTATTTTAAATGCATGTCATTCTAAAGGACAAAATTGTTAAGGAGTTTGGCTAAACAAAAGAATTAAAACAGAAAATATTTCTTTCAAAAGATTGAGTTTTGCTTTCTCCCTTCCCAGATCACCTTTTGCTAAATATTTTTTTAAATTTCACGAAAACAAAAACAAAAAAACCCCTATGACTAAAAAAAACTCAACCCAACCAACCAAACAAGCTTACTGGTATGATATAGAATCTAATATACAACATCTGTTAGCTATTTTGAGTCTTGGGAGTGTTCTAATTATTTTTCTACATTCAAGGAATCTGTGTCAAGTTTCGACAACCACAAGTATACTGAATGAGAATAAGTGAATTATATTACTTCTGGGCAAAAGAGGTTTTTTCAAAACTAGCATACATGTAAAAATAAAATTTAATCTCAAATAAGACAGTAAACCATGAAACAGCCAAACATTATTCTACTGATATGAAAAAACAACATTATCATTTGAATTCACACTAGTTTCTCTGCTGTCTCTGCATCTCCTCTTTCTGGATCTTTTTCTTCCCTTCATTGCTTCCCTTCAGATGTATTTTTTTCCCTGACTTTTCATTCTGTTCTGCAGTTCTTTCTCCGGCTCTTTTCTTTTTTTCCCTGGTTGCTAAACATTTTGCCTTTCACTGCCTTCATAATGAATGAGCCTGCCATGAAAGCAAGTGTCTGAAACCAAGAACATAAAAGCCTTAGTTAAGCCAAGAACCTTTTCACTATAATCTGGCATTCTCATTTCAACAATTCAGTTCCTAGAAGCAATTTTTAGGATAGGTATTATTACAGGCAGAATTTGTATTTCTAATAGCCTCTTGTGTCTAATTTAAGAAAATTAAATTATGAATTTCCCAAGTATATTAAGGAATATAATTCTGAATTCTGAATTAGTCCTACATACTCAAATATTCCTTAGAAAACAGTCCACTTTTGCAATAGTACACTGACTATAATACTGTTTCCCATATGATGGAAGTATGCATATAGATCCAAATGATCACTGAGTGTTCTTTCCAATTTTTGTAGCCAAATAGCAAATGCAGTGTCAACAATGCTTGATATAAAGACAAGACTATAGTACACAGCACCTTCTCCAGCTTGTAATTAGGAGTTTCCATCATCACACACACAATTTGTCAAGAGGAAAGATTCGCTCACACACCATGATTAATAATAACTAATCATGATTAACTTTTACAAAGAAGGCTTAGCACGTCATGGTAAATGCTGTCGGGCACTGAGCACTCATCTGCGTGGGGGCAACAGAAGCATAGAGCTGGAGATGCTTCACCATGCCTCAACCATTCTAGAGCAGGATGCTTCACAGCCTGACAAAGATCTGCATTGCCTGAGGAGGACATGGACCTTTAGAAATAAGTCTAAGTGGATGACGCGGCCCAGGAGAACTTCCAGGCACTGCAACACTGCCCCCCCCACCGCCATTGACTGGAAGAAAGAAATGCTGAAATGTAAACATGACTCACGTTAGGACTTGTCCAGCACACAGGGACTAGACGGGAACCAACAGGGACTCAACTTTTCAACATGAAACACAACATCTAGTCTCTTTGTGTGATGGATTCTCTTTATTTGGCATCCATTTCAATGGAGCCTTGAAAACTATAAGCTATACTTTATGTTGCTCTATGTAGTTAAGATATTAAAATACAGAGCATAGGCCATCAGCGCCAAGGAAAACTGTTACAGAAACTACTAACATTTCCAAGGGCAAGGTGAAGTCAAGCGCTATTGTCCAAAAAGTCCCTATTGGTAGAGTTATTTGAGACCTGTTCGAACGATAATTTTATACCTATAGCTAAGCACTGAGTGTAAGAAACAATTATCAGGATGACTCTATGTGTCCCTTAGATACAGATTCTCTAAAAAATATTGAGAGTTTTGATTTTCCTGTAAAATGAGGTAAAAAGAGCAAATCATAGGTAATCGATTTTAAACTGATGTTTCTAGAACATGAATATGAGAAGACCTATTGACTTCTTAGCATGATAAAATATTTACTACATATAGAATATATTTTAAAGGCAGAAATTATGGTGCACAAATGTGATCCACTGAATTAAATAACTACTTTAAGGAGTATTAATGCTAGGAATAATTACGAACAAAATCAATTATTTCTGGTGAAATCACTGGCTAAATACTTTCTTTGATCATCAAAAAGCTAAAATTTACTGTTCATAGAAAAGGCAGCACAAATACCAAACTGCCAATCGGGCCATTTCTGGCACAAGAGCTTCAGCATCTCAGGACAGTACATTTCTCCCCTTCTCCCACTTTCCCTTTTCTATAGATTTATAAAAGCAAAGTTTACTCACTACGGTAAGATTCCTGTTTCCTTTCTCAGGTAATTCTTGGCTTGGGGTGATAAATTAGAAAAACAAAGATACGTATGTCTTGGGAACATTTTTGGAATATAAAAATATCATATCTATAAGGTAAAAGTCTATTAAAATACATGAAAAAGAGCCTTGTCTGAAACGAAAGAATGAGACTTCAATTTCTCTGAGATTAGACAGAAACACAAAAGTCCAAGACTCTAGAGATCTTATGTTCCACCGTACTGAATCTGGAGCCATTTACCAACAGACCATAATTGTAAACATGTTTCATGTTTTCAATATGTTGCTACCTATATGAAACAAAGACCTGTTAATTAACCTGACGGCAAAAGTAATTTTTTTTTTCCTCTTTAATTAATGATTTGAGAATTTCCATCATTGGTTATCAGATCTTAGGTGAGGAGGCAGGAATGTAATTCTTCCTGAACTGAAGAGAAAGGGAGAGACCCTCAAAAGAATAATGAATCTGAACAAGGGTCTCGTAGAAAGGACTAAATCAGATGGAATGGTTCTTTTGTTTTAAAAGGAGAAAAAAATGACAGAATGTACTGGACATGACTTTGAATGCGCATCAAAATACATAAATGGCTTTTTGCAAATAGTTTTGTACCAAATAAGCATGAGAATTAGTTTTTGCTGAATGTAATCTTCATTTATGGAGCAGCCGTTCAGCGTTCTGGTCAACTAATTTAACATGTTTTCACTCCATAAGGTATTTCTCCAGTGTCACCATACAAGTTGATAATGAGTGAATTATACTTTCTTCTTCTAGGTGAACCACCTACATGAATATCAAATGAAACTGCCAAATTCTAATTTCTATATTCTCCGGCTGATTTCCTTTTGGGAGACGAAGGTTTAGGATACAGCAAATTCGCACCATCAAATTGGGTGTGTAGAATGAGTGGACACTCGCCAGTGCTGCACTCCTGGCAAGGCAGACGTAAGTTTTGCATCATTAGTGTGGACGCTGTTGGGACAGGACACTGCTGCGGCAAGAGAGGCATGGAAGGAATCCCAAGGGTCAGAATGCTGGCACGCCTGGTCTATCTCATCTTACAAGAAATTACAGCTGCTAATGAAGACATGCTCTAAATCAGAAACAAAACGCTTCATGTTTTCCAATGTGGCTACAATAAGGATAGGCAGGAGATCCTCAAGGGACCGGATCTTAAACTGGCCTCTGAGTTGTCTCAATCAAATGATAAATCTTCTGATTCTTCAATTTACGTGTTTGTTTTGGTTTCATCAGTTTTAAGAGGAACACTAGACATGATAACCGTAAAGCAACATAACATTAAGCCCTCCAAATGGATTCTTAAACAAAATAATATGACTATACTGGCTTGATTTTTTTCACTCTCACATTAACTTAAACTTAAAGTAATAATGGAAACCAAAATAAAAATTAAGATGGAAAGAAATGTTATTTAAAAATAAATATATTTGGAAAAAGAGCTGGTGGAATAAAGAGCTAAAATTAGCCTTTGTATAAACAATTCTCTAACACTGAAGGCAGCCTAAACACAATAAGAATGACTTACACCACATTTTAAGGGTGTTCTCTTTAGCACTGTAACAGCACTTCAATGGCTGAAATCATTCTCAAATCATCTACGCATTTGTAAAAAAAATCATCTACTGCATTATCACTTTCTAATTTGTGAGTCAAACTTATAGAAAAAGGAGTCCTTTTTTTTTTTAATCCTTCCCTCTCCTTGTTGTAAGTTAAAAGGCAGTCTTAAGGGTAAGGCAGAAACTGGACTACTGCCTGGGTTCAAAAGATACCTGAGTACTTAACAGCTTATATTCCAAGAGATTATTAAAAAGCACTGTAAGCTTGCACACAGTATCATATCCTTATGGCTTAAAACAGTAGCAAGTCACATGAGAGTTAATGTGGTCATTTTTATTGTGCTTTTCCTCGAGCTGGAGAACTTACAGCTGTACTTCCCATACTTACACATCACATATAATCACACACGTACAAGTATAGACTACACACACACACACACATACACACACACACGCACACGCACATTCTATGTACACATGAAAGTGAGGTGAAGAAAAACACTAAGTTGACTCAAATAATATTTCCCCTAAGAGCACTTTCCTGGAATTGTACAGTTGAGAAAAGTTCATTACCTATTACTCTGGGAAAAGAAAAAAAAAAAAAAAGCCCAAATGCCTCAAACTTGGATGTCTAGACAATTTGGCCTAGAATCTCAATTCAATGTTCAACTAAAAATCTCAAATATGCTTCCTAATTTCTTTCTATTTACAGTAATAAAGAATAGGAGTTTACTTTTTCCTAGTTACAAAAGCTAAGTCAGCCAGAATCAAGCATAAAGGATTTTAAGTTAGAAAAGGAAAATGAATATATTTTTAAAAAGTGTAAAATCTAATTTCTTATCAGAACATAATTGATAAAAACTCCAATATCTACTTAAATCTAAAGTATATGATCAGGGCCGGCCCGGTGGCTCAGGCGGTTAGAGCTCCGTGCTCCTAACTCCGAAGGCTGCCGGTTCGATTCCCACATGGGCCAGTGGGCTCTCAACCACAAGGTTGCCAGTTCGATTCCTCGAGTCCCGCAAGGGATGGTGGGCTCTGCCCCCTGCAACTAGCAATGGCAACTGGACCTGGAGCTGAGCTGCACCCTCCACAACTAAGATTGAAAGGACAACAACTTGACTTGGAAAAAAGGCCTGGAAGTACACACTGTTCCCCAATAAAGTCCTGTGCCCCTTCCCCAATAAAAAATAAATTAAAAAAATAAATAAAAAAATAAAGTATATGATCACTATTGATAAGAAACAAATTGCTTGTATTCTGGTTTTATCATAAGGTAAGAGTTAACTTCTTAAGATGATAAAGTTGTAAAGTGAAATTGAGAGCACCAAGTCAGAAAGAGGCTGTGATAACCACCTTTACATTCCCTAAGAATATTGGCATTTTCCTGAGTTTTACTGTGTAAATGTGACAAAACCATACACCACTTCCGCCACTGAGACAAAAGCAATTACTCCATTAAACAATAAAAATTTAAAATATGAGGTAACAAAATAAAATATCTACATTCAAGAACAATCCTAAAGGTAAGAAGTGGCAGAAAAATTCTTAGTTTTAAAAGAGAAAACAATCCATTTTTAGTAGAGACATAAAACAAAGAAAATAAGAAAGATGAAGCTTTTGGAATTCAACTTGATGTAGTTTTAACAAACAAAAGGATGGAGATGTGTAAAAATATAATTCAAGTTAAAGATAGGCACTATGTTGGGGTCACTCACTCAGCCATAATTTATAGATGTCAAATTCATATATATAAAATTGGGGAAGGGGAACAGTGTGTACTTCCAGCACTTTTTTTTTTTCCCCAAGTCAAGTTGTTGTCCTTTCAATCTTAGTTGTGGAGGGTGCCGTTCAGCTTCAACTTGTTGTCCTTTCAGTCTTAGTTGTGGAGGTTGCAGCTCAGCTCCAGGTCCAGTTGCCATTGCTAGTTGCAGGGGCACAGCCCACCACCCCTTGCGGGAGTTGAACCGGCAACCTTGTGGTTGAGAGGACGCGCTCCAACCAACTGAGCCATCCGGGAGCTCAACAGCAGCTCAGCTCAAGGTGCCATGTTCAATCTTAGTTGCAGGGGGCGCTGCCCACCATCCCTTGTAGGACTCGAGGAGTTGAACTGGCAACCTTGTGGTTGAGAGCCCACTGGCCCACGGGAATCGACCTGGCAGCCTTCGGAGTTAGGAGCATGGAGCTCTAACAGCCTGAGCCACCTGGCTGGCCCTCATTTTTATATTTTGAAGGAGAAAAATGCAACTTAAATTACATAATGTTCATCTATAAATGTGAAGGCTTTCACGGAGGCTGACAAACCAGCATAAATTATTCTGCCTGAGATTAAATATCAACTAATCATCTGGCCACTTAGAAAAATTAAAGGGTAAGATACAAGCAGGAACACACAGAATACTTACCTTCAGTTGATTATTGAAAATATCAATCTCCTGTAGTTTTGATCTAGTTTCTTTCTCAACTTCATCCAGTTGGTCTCGTAGCTGCTGCCGAGCTAGTTCTTTTGCTTCTAAGGCTCTTTTGAGTGTAAGAAGTGAATCTCCTGTTTTAGAAAAACATTGTAATATAAAAATTTTTAAAAACTGGCAATGAAGAAAAATAGTTTTTAATGTTCTCCTTTCACTTAAAAAAGTTGTCAGTGAAAAAGGAAATGGACAATTTTAAAAATAAAACACCTACTGTGCAAACTGTTTTGCTGAACTTGTTTTAATTGGTCATTGAGTATCTGTTTTTCTGGAATAAGTCTTCCAAGCATTTGCTGAGACTCCTAGAAGAGAAGAAGGGAAACAACCATGAATGACGGGGAAAACGTCACATCTATACTCAACGTTGATGAGGACACAGGTCAGTTTTCTGGTTCCTCAAAGACTCTTCTTATCTCATCCCAAACCCTCTCTGGGTGAAAAGGCATTTAATCGCTTGTCAGGGCGGTTCCTGCTTTCTTGCCAACGAATTCACTGTTTGCCAACTGCTTTTCACTGAAATAAAGTTCAGACAGTTATAGCTCCCTTGATATTTCTTAAATTTTTGTTGACTTACTGCCTATTTGTAAGCTTTAAAAAACATACTCAGCGGAGAAAACTGAAAGTAAGGATCTCTGTTGTCTGTGAAGTTTAATAGAAACTATTCTCTTCTGAACTTTAATACTAAATAGGGCTGAACTGAGGTTTACCATACACCTGAAGTTGGAAACAGAAATCCAAGAGAATTTTAACAATAAGAATCTTTAGCTGCCACATGTTTTTCCGCTACCACTCACGATGTAGCTACAATTTTAAAAAGGTAGACAAAAAGTCTTGAGCCAACTATTTTTAAATGACGTAAGAAAAAAGCTAAATCACACTGTACAAGAGATTTGGAATTTTCATGGGTGACTTGTCAAGCATTATATACATATTAAGTTCAGCCGAAATGATCCTATTTAGTTTCTATACATTTCAGTAAAATGACAGCCTTTCCAGCATGTAAGAAATATTTGACTTTGACTTTTACCTTGATTTAAAAAAAGATCTCTATGTGTTGTTTTCAGTTTGAAAAATAAAAATGCGTTAATTAAAAATTTTCATCAGAGGCTAAGAACCAGTACTTTTTGGAACAACCATCTTTAGATATAGACTGGCTTGTGTCTAACAAATCTTTATGTACTATGTGTCTGAATAGTAGAGAGATTTAACTCAACAGCGAGGATTTGGAAGCGTCTTCTCATATGAATAATCCCCACAAACACCCAAAATTTGGACAAAATAGAATACACAAATCAGATCATTTCCCCAAAAAGCATGGTCAACTGAGCTTCTCTTACTCTCCTCCCTAAATTAAGGCAAGGCCTCTTACCCAATACCAAAGTTTCTTATTTCACATCAAGAACCCTGATTTGCATTTTATTATTAATAAATGAACATGCTAAGTGTCGATCTTAAATAACAAAAATGTGTTTGGTCACAGCACATTCAGTGAGATAAGAAATAAGCATGTGGCCATCACTACTACATTTTCCAAGGGAATATTTTATGAAACATCTCATAAAGAATTAGTGAAAGACATATATAGAGAGAGGTGCCATACAGAAGAAAAAGGTGCATGCATTTTTAATATTTTCAAAGAATTTCTAGCAGTGAAATTCTGATACTATTTTCAATATATGTCATATCCAAATATCTCAAATTCATTAGAAGTTCAAAGTACTTGAAACAACAGTTGACGGAACTGAAAGAAAAATAGACAAATTCACAATGATAGAGATTTAACACTCCCCTCTCAGCAGCTGAAGGAAGTCACAAAATCAGTAAGGACACATAAGACACAAACACCATGAATCAACATGATCTGATTCGTGTTTATGAGACACACACCCACAACAGAGTACACATTCTTTACAAGTACATATGAAATATTCTCCAAGACAGATTACACGCTGAATCATAAAGTAAGTCTCAATAAACTTAAAAGGATTAAAAAGTATTGAAATCAGACAGAGTACACTCCTAGATCATAGCATAAATAAATCAGAAATCAGTAAGATACTTGGAAAAAATCCAAATATTTGGAAACTAAACAGCATAATTCTAAATAACTCATCAAAGAACAAATGACAAAGGAAATAAAAAACAATTGTGAATTGAGTTAATTATGAAAACACAACATATTAAAAATTTGTGATATATGCATATGGCTATGACAATGCTTAGAGGGAAATTTATAGCTTAAAATGTTTATATCAGATATGAAGAAAGATCCAAATTCAATAATGTAAGCTTCTTCTTTATGAAGCTAAAAAAAGCAAATTAAACCCAAAGAAAGTAGATGGAAGGAAATAATAAAGTGCCTCAATAAATGAAACAGAAAACAGACATATCACAGGGGGAAAAAATCCATAAAACCAAGAGCTTATTAAAAAAAAAAAATCAATAAAGCCAATAAACTTCTAACTAGATTGATGGAGGAGGAAGGGAAGAGAGAGGAAGAAAAGAAGGAAGATGGGGAGGAAGAGGAAGATTTGGAGGGGGAGAGAGAAGACACAAATCCTTAATACGAGGAATAAAAGAAGTGACATCACTATGGATACTACAGACTTCCAAAGAATAATAAGAGAATATTGTAAACAACTGTACACAAATAAATTTGATAACTTAGATAAAATGGATAAATTCATTGAAAGATACAAATTATCAAAACAGACTCAAGAAGAAACAAAATCTGAATAGTCCTATATCTATTGAATAAATTTTACAGTTAAAAGTCTTACCACACAGAAAGTTCTAAGCTCAGGTGAATGCCACCAAAAATTCAAAGAAGAAGTACCTTTTCGACACAAACATTTTTAGAAAACAGGAAAGGAAAGCGTATTCTCCAAGTTATTATTTTCATATTTATTACCCTGATACCAAAACTAGATAAGGACAATACAAAAAACTATAAACTAATTAACGTCCCTCATGATCTTAAATGAAAACATCCTTAATTATAGCATATTGGATCTAATAAAACATATTTTTTAAAGTGATAATACACCGTGACCAAGTATGGTTTATCCAGGAATGGAAGGCTGGTTTAACATTCAAATTTCAACCAAAGTAAATCACTATATTAACAAAATAAAGGGGAAATAAAACAACAAGTAAACATCTCAATAGATGCAGGGCAAAAAAATATATGACCCAATTTAACACTTGTGCACAATAAAAACTCTCAGCAAAAAAGGAACAGGCAGGAAATCCCTCCAGCTGATAAAAGGTATCTACCAAAAACCCTATAGGTAAGATCATACTTAATGGTGAGAGACTGAATCCTTTCCTCCTAAGACCAAGAACAAGACTCTCACCATTTCTAGTCAACATAGTACTGGAGATTGTGATCAATGCAGTTAAGACAAAAAAGAAAAAAGAAATAAAAGTTATATAGATTGAAAATTAGGGAGAAAAGAAAGCAAATTTCTTTAGTCACAGACAAATGTTTATGTACACAGAAACGCTAAGGAAGCTTAAAAAGCTATTAGAATAAATACGTTAAGCAACATTGTAGATATAAGGTCAATAAGTAAAAATAAATTCTACTTTTGTATATGGGCATCAAATTGTAAATTGAAATAACATCAAAAACCAGGAAATACTTAGGGATAAACTGTACAAAATATGTACAAGGCTTATACAGTGAAAACTATAAAATACTATTGAGAGAAATTTATAACATAAAAACCTAAATAAAAATGAAAAAGATACTGTAAAACTCAATATTGTCAAAATGCCAATTCTTCCCAAACTGATCTATAAATTCAATGAAACACCAATCAGAATTCTAAGTATCTTTTTCAAAACTGAAAAGCTGATTCTAAAACTCATGTGGAAATGTCAAGGACCTAACATAGCCAAAATAATTTGAAAAAAAGATATTGAAGATCTCACAGTAATTGATTTCAAAAATTATTATAAAGCTACACTTATCCACAGAGTGAGGTACTGGTGAAAGGATACTTGTAGATGAATGGAACAGAATATATACACCTCTCATACCTCCCCTAAATGACTCAAACTGTACTTCTTTATTGTCATTATCATGGTAAAGCCAAATTCCTGTGAATGGACTTCAGGTGCTACATGATCCAGCCCCCACCTCTTCCAATCACAGTGGTCTCCTTGCAGTAACCTGCATCCCAGAGACCAGGTACAGCCTCAGAACGTCTTAGGGTAAAGCCTGCTCTGCCAGGTGTCCACACAGCTTAGGCGCTCGTCTCTTTCAAGTCTTTGCTCAAATGGAACCCTCACAGCGAGGCCTGTCCTTCCCACCTTATTCAAAAACACAGCCCTCCCTACCCCCAACACTCTCTAGCTCTTCCCTACTCACTCTCCAGAGACTGTTCATTGCCTACTAGAGTACATACCTGACTGATTTTATTAGTGTGTCTGCCCTGCAAATAGAAGATAAGCTCCAAGAACGGGGGGTGGGGAGTCTCTGCTGCTCACTGCTGGACCATGCGCACCTATGAGAGCGCCTGGCCCGCACGCCACAGGGCTCAGCAAACGTGCGTTGTTTGTTTACCGGACGGCCTACTTTTCAGGCAAGGAACCTGTGCAGTTCATCGTGACTTCCCAGAGCCCAGCACCTGGTAGATGCTTGATGCTGGTTGAGCTTTGAGGGACATATTTTCTCACCTGTAATTGTTGCTGCAGATGGGTGATTTCAGCAATTCTCAACTCTCTCGATTTGTTTGTACTCTCAATTTCTTGCCTTTGGGTGGTCAATCGACATCTGATATCTTGAAGTTTTCCTTCTAGTTGATGTTTTTTATCATTCTTTAACAAATGAAAAATAATAAAAATTATTACCATTTTTAATTGTTCAGTATTAATATATCCCCAAAGCATAATCAGACTTCACTCACTAGAGCTTCTAATTCAAATTCCAAAGTCTTTTTCTTTGCTTTCAGTACAACTATGTCTTCTTGTTCTTTGTTTCTTTGATTTAATAGCTCTTGTCTTCGATTTCGTTCCCATTCAAGTTGCCGTTGCCTTTCAAGTTCTCGTTTTGCAGCCTGTGACACACACAAACAGACGACTTATTAATTTTTCAGTTCTTACACTATCCTATATAGCTTAATAAATGTAACACTTGGTAAATCTTTTCTTCTAGGGATGAAGTATTATTAAACATTACAAGAAATTCTATTACAAAATAGCAAAACAGAATGTATACAAATATAGTTTCCTTCTATGAAAGAAAGGAACTTTTAGAAAGACTACAGTATTTACATCAGATGGAAAATATATGGGATCACTTGACCACTGGATTGCTTAGGCCTTCAAGAATACCTGATGTGTAAAATAAAATTGTCCTTATTTACTGACTCAGGAGGAGCAAGGAAAATGTCTTTAGTCTATTAAAATCAAGCCAAAACCCCCAGAACAGAAAAAACAAATAAAAACGTTCTTCCATCAAACAAGTAATTATTTCTTCCATTAAAGGAGAAATTAGTACAGGTATCCCCCACCCCTCTTTTCGAAAGTTCGGATTACACCATTTCACTTTATGAAAGACCTACATAACTACCGATTTTTACTAACTGAAGGAAATCGGAAGATTTTCGCTTTTACGAAAAAAGGTGAAAAACCAAAATAGCATTCAGCGTTTGATTTGCAGCAAGCCATTATAGAGGCAGTGGCACTCTGAGCAGCGAGAGTGGCCCGCCAAGCCCCTTCCCTGGAAACAACACTCAGCATCTTACTTAGTCAGCATCAAGCCACCACAGCTTTGAACTGTCTGTGAGCATCTGTGCTTTATGTCCATTCATTTGGTGCATCCTATTAGCAAGGTATCAGAAAAGCTAAGAGACCTTGTAGGGTGTTACACTTAGCGTAAAACTGGACATAAGCATATTTGGCATGATTTGGTAGGTTATTTTTTGGGTCTGGGAACACTCAAAAATTTTTCCCTATAAATTAATGGTAAATGCTTCTTCACTTTACACCATTTCAGCTTACGGAAGTTTTCACAGAAATACTACTTTTGGATAGTGGGGGAAACCGGTACTTATCACAAGTATTAAAAATTCAGGACCTTTGTCCCACTAATCATTCATTTCCTTTTTACCACAGAAGGTTTTCTAATTTCTCTGGCAATGTCAGCTGGCTTCAAAGCTGACTCTGATGGCTACTAGGTAGAGTACCTGCCACAGCATCTGACACTCTTTACTGTAATTGCTTCTTACGTACCTGTCCTCCAGCTACACTGCAAGGACCTGGCAGACAGGTGAGTACCTTACTCACCTCTGCATTTCCAAGGATTATCAATGCCTGGCACGTGGTAAATGCCTACTAAATAATTCTGAATAAATACTCTAAAATGTCCTTTATCTTTTTTTTTTTTTTTTTTTTTTTTTTACACTGAAGAAGGGAAGGCTATTTTCTGGGTTGCCCATTCTGGAAATTAAAATCCTGCATCTGCGAGCGTCGGCCTGAATAAAAGGCAGGTTATGGCTACAAGTTTTGTAAAGTAATCAGCAGGAGTTGAAACCAAAGTATTAATTAAAACAAAACAAAACAAAAAAAACTCCCCATCTTTAAAATGTATTTCATTCACACAAGAGAATCATGGCATTTCCTCTGTAGCAATATATTAAAATTGGAAAGACAAGAGATTGGCTTGGCCCCTATCCAGCCATGGTACCAAATTTATGAACCTTCCATAGAACATAGTGAAGATCTCCTACACATATTTTTTTTAAGTGAAAAAAAAACAGTGCAGAGAATTAGTATGACACATCACAGTGGTTAAAAAAAAAAATTTACACAAACCCCTCAACCTCTCCACCACATAAACCTTTCTATTTCTATACATGTATATAAATGAAGAGAAAAATGTCTGAAAACACACACAACTAATATCAGTGGCTTGTTATAAGATTGTATTAAGAACTTATACATGACCACTCATAGCAAAATTATTCACAATACCCAAAAAGAAACAATCCAAATATCCATCAACTGATGAACGGATAAATAAAATGTGGTCTATTCATGAAACGGGATACTATTCAGCCATAAAAAGGAACACAGCACTGATTCATGTCATAACTTGGAAAAACCTTGAAAACATTATGCTAAGTGAAAGCCACACACAAAAGGCCACATATTGTATGATTTCACTTATTCGAAATATCTAGAATAGGTAAACCTAACAGACAGAAAATTAAATCAGTGGTGAGTAAGGGCTATGGGGAGAGGGGAAAGCAGAGTTACTGTGTAATGGGTAAGTAGTTTCTTTCTGGGTTGATAAAAATGTTCTGGAATTAGACAGGGTGATGGTTCCACAACTTAGTGAATATACTAAAACTACTGAATTGTGGGGGAAAGAAGCGGGGGGCAGGCCCGGTGGCTTAAGTGGTTGGAGCACCGTGCTCCTAATGCCAAGGTCGCCAGGTTAGAGTCCCACATGGGCCAGTGAGCTGTACCCTCTACAGCTAAGACTGTGAACAACAGCTCTCCCTGGAGCTGGGCTGCCATGAGCAGCCAGAGGTCAGTGTGAGCCGCTGCGGGCTACCGTGTGCTGCCATGAGTGGCCGGCGGCCAGCGTGAGTGGCCGGCAGCCAGCAAAACCTGCCAGGAGCTGCTGTGAGCTGCTGTGAGCTGCCGCTTCGGGGTGGGGGGGTGGGGATGATGGAGTGCAAGGCTTATAATACCAGCATGGGCCAGGGAGCTGTGTCCTACACAACTAGACTGAGAAACAACGGCTTAAACCAGAGTGGGGTGGGGAGGTGGAAGAAGGGGGGAAAAAAAAGATTGTATTAACATATTACTTGAATGATTCTGAAGGGGGAGGCAGAGTGGTGGAGGGTGCGCAAGAACACAGGCTAATTGTGGGTTTCTCCCCAGCTGCTCACCTCTCGTCTCTCGATCTCTTTTCTCCTCTCCTCCTCCCTCTGCCGCTCCAGCTCCCGCTGCTTTTCCAGTTGCTTCTCCAACTCCAGTTGCCTTTTGCGCTCCTGTTCCTGGCGCTCCCGCTCCTTCCTTTCCTGCTCCGCCCGCTCCAGCTGTGCCAAGCGCTCCTGTTCTTTTCGCTGTTGCTCCAGAAGAGCTTGTCTTCGTTTCTCCAGTTCCAAATTGCCACGTTCAAAATTCTCACGCTTCTTATCTTCAAATGTTACTTTAAAACAAGAAATAAAACAATTATGACAAGTCATGATATTCAACACACCATCAAGGAACGAAAAACTCAACGCCATATTTGAAATTTGCAGCATAAACGCAAACCAGAGCTCGCTAAGCTTCCCTTCTGCCTGTGCCCTTGTTATAAGCGCTACGAAAATGCCCGCACCTAACCTCTTTGCTTACATACTGTCCCTTCCACGATGAATGTCATGTCATGGTGTTCAAAACGCCAAACACCGTTTCTAGAATACTCTTTCTATAGCAATTCTGCATCATCACCAACTCTCCTTTCCTTCCCCATTACTCTATCCTTTCCCTTCTCTGTGACCTTGATTCAGCAGCTGACCCTGTATGTCTTCTGTATCATGCGTCTCTCCCACTCGCCCCTTAGCTTCTAACTACACTGCTATGTCTCCTAACAAACAATGATTTCCGGAAGCAGGGATAGGAAGGGAAGTATCCCGTGTTTCACACCAAAGAACAAGCTGTGCCCTCATCATTATGCAGATTGCATTCAATAATTTTTTTTTCTAATCCATTATTCAATTTTCTTCCTTGGGGAACACCAATTATGAATTTTAGACTATTCTCAGGTCAATCATTTTTTTCTAGTCCTTGCTAACAATTTATATCCGTTTTACTTTATGTTTTTTTAAAAAAGAATCCGATCCTCTATGTCCTTACCTCTGTTTTCAGCAGTGCCTATTATTCAGTTTTGTGTTTGCCTCACACGCTTCTCCTTAG
The DNA here is from genome assembly GCF_057876585.1 of Rhinolophus sinicus. Classification (NCBI taxonomy): domain Eukaryota; kingdom Metazoa; phylum Chordata; class Mammalia; order Chiroptera; family Rhinolophidae; genus Rhinolophus; species Rhinolophus sinicus. The sequence continues at coordinate 9,670,137 of NC_142517.1, forward strand.
AACCAACCCCAGACAAGGGAAGCGCTCACTGCCACCCTGTGTAGCATGCATTCCCATTGTTCCCAATCTATTTCAAGAACTGTCACTTCACACTTTTGTCTTGCAATCTAGCTGTGAGCATCCTTTCTTGGCTACTTCCCACATTCCTGTTTGGCTTTCACTGCTTTAGACGGACTTTCCTCACACACTGGAGTTAGGGATTAGAGATCAAAGATGGCAGCCATGCTTTGGCTTTCTTGTTCTTCTTGTTCCTTTACTGATTTCAGAGGAGGCAGCAGCCCTTTTCCTCAGCTACCTTAAAACTGAAAGTCCCTTCAGCCTTATAAAGGAATGGAATACACATGCAAAATGTGGATGACTTTCAAAAATATTATGCTCAGTGAAAGAAGCCAGACATAAAAGGTTGCCAGGGGCTGGGGAGAAGGGAGAATGCGGAGTGACTGGGCATGGAGTTTTCTTTTGGGGTGATGAATATGTTTCAGAACTAGATAGAGGTGGTGATTGCACAACATTGTGAATGTACTAAATGCCACTCCTACGGACTAAATATGCTCCCAAATTCATATGTTGAAGCTGTAACCCCCAATGTGATGGTATATGGAGACGGGGCCTTAGTAATTAGGTTTCAGATAAGGTCATGAGGGTGGGACCCTCATGATGACATTAGTGGCCTTATAAGAAGAGGAAGACACAGAGAGAGCTTTCTCTGTCCCTGGGCACACAAGAAAAGGTCAAGTGAGGACACAGCCAGAAGACAGCCATCTGCAAGCCAAGAAGAGAGCCCTCAGTAGGACCTGAATTGGACAGCACCCTGATCTTGAACTTCCGAGTTTCTAGAACTGTGAGAAATAAATTTCTGCTGTGCAAGCCACCCAAACTATGGTATTTTGTCATGGCAGCCCTAAGACAACCACTGAATTGTACACTTTAAAATGTTCAACTTTATGTTATGTGAATTTTACCTCAATTAAAAAACAAGAACTGTAAGTCTCTACACATCTTTTAAATTCCAACATCTGGCCCTATAGCTGGTCCACAGGAGGCACATAATAAATTGCTGTTAAAATAATAGATGCACAAACAAAAAAACTGCCTGTTCAAAACTTTAAATGAATGTCTATCACCAACAGAAAATGAAAATTCCAAATTCTAAGGATCCCTGTCCTTATTTGCCTTTGAGTCTTTATTCTCATGATTATCAGCCTAAAAATCTTCTCCATTCCACCTGTAACGACCCTATTCATCTTCAAGTCTCCACTCAACTGTGACCTCTTCCACAGAGATTTAATTCCTTGTGTCTTTCCCAGTCTACGCCAATCAGCTGTAAATAAGCTTGGCTGTGCCTCTGTAACACTGTCTTCAGAAATGTATCACACTTATGCACTGCTTTGATGATTGTTTATATGGATGTCTTAAATCCTCAATTATGGTATAACCTTCGAGAAGGTATGACCATGTATTATTAACATTTAGATTCTTCACTGTGCTCAATATATTTGCACAAAGAACATTTTCAATAAGAAGTTTATCAGTGAACAAAAGTAACTTAGTTTAAAGAGGAAACTGGGAGAACTAGTGTCCTGAGCAGGTCAATTAACCCCTAAGCACTTTAAATGCAGCAAAATGACACTGACAAAGCATTTAACAAAAAAGAGACTCCATAATAAATTTCACTTGTTTCTTAGTATCAACTATCACCTCGTCATTAATAACTCAGTCGCCTTAGAATATTTTAACAGTATGATGGGTTTACCAGTATAAATGAGGATTATTTACAAAAGGTTCGTATTAAATTTCAAATAGCTTCTGGTTATTAAGGAGTTTCCAATTCTCCTATAGCAACATAATAACAGTAGTGACTTTACATTCTATTTCTGCACTGGTGGTAGTAACCAACTGCCTTAAAGACTTATCAATTTTGAGTGCTTTATAGATAACATTTGTAAGATTTTTGTTTAGTAGTAACTAATCAGATTTCAATTTAAAAGCTAGAACAAGTGTGTATTAGCAAAGTACATAATGTTCTTATTTCTATACATATATGCAAATCCAAAAGCATATTAAAAGTGTCTCCTTTCTGCCTAAGGTCAGTTAAAGGAACAAAGCAAGAATGTCAAAAGCTCAATTTATTTTACCTCCATCTTTCTTTGCCTTAGAGATAGAACATCTCTAATATGATATAACTCAAATATAAAGACTGCCTTACCAGGCAATTTCTTTTCTAGTTGTTGTTGTTCGTCTTCTAAAGCTGGTTCCTCTGGTAACCTCTGATCTACTGATGTCGAACTTATGACAGATATACCACTGCCAGATCGAACTCTTCTGCAATTATGGAAAAGAAGGAAAAAGAAACAAATTCACATAAAGCTGTCTAGATGGAACTGAGCAAACTCTGACAAAGAATTTTTAAAGATTATGCCATATATCATGGTATAGTTAGGAATAAAAAAGGATTTGATCCTCACTATTTACAAAGAGTTTTTAAAAAATGAATATTTGAACGTCATCAGACTGCGCACTAAGTAGGTTCCAATGTTTAGAATCATTACCCAAATGAGGGCAAATCCAAAGGAATGAATTAGTGAATAATCATAAAGTGGCTACAACAGTGCCTGGGACACAGGAAGTGTTTGCTGCTATTATCATCACCTTTTTATGGAACGATCAATTCCTCCAATGAGCAGCTCAGCTAATTGGGAGTATCTCTTTTCCCTTTACAAAGATCTTGCCATTTTATCTCTTAATAAACACATGAAATGTCTACACTTTATAGTCCCTTAAAACAAATCACTTAGTTTATGGATTCGTTTCACTTTAAACCATTAACCTTGCTCTTTAAACCGATCTGTCTTTTTAACTTTTTTCTTTATCAGCTTCCAGTGTTAAGTATCTCTCACTGTGATGCTTACAGCCATGGGATTTTACAGACCAACGGCCCAGTGCTGGTTTCTTGCTCCTGTGTCGTGTCTGTGCTGACAGTAATGACTCCATTTCTCTTACTTTTATGGAAACTGTTTCTGCAGTCTTTCTTGATAGTGGAGGAATTAGGACAGAAATTCTTATCTTTGTTTCTTCCACTCTTCTTTGCGCTGGTAAGATCTCATGGTTGTCTTTTAAGCTAAAGCCTTAAGATGGAGTTGTCTGGGAAGGGGTGTGTGTGGGAGTGAGTGTAGGATTCAGGTCATTCCAGATTCCTCCCAACCGGGCCTTGGTCTGCGCTCCCTACATCTCCACTGAGATTGTGCTTCACACCAGAATAATTTTCTTTAACTATTTTCCTGACTATAATTTTCACATTGTCATAATTTTGTTACCTGTTGAACGTGTAGAATTCACAGGTAGAATCTCCTAGCTTTATTTTCTAGGTCCAGATTGATACAGTTTCACTTGCTAAAATTTCTAGTGAGCTTCAATTATGTAGATTGGTACAAAAATCACCCATCTGTTGATATTTTACTTCATTGTTTTACTAACACAGGCATACCTCATTTCATTGTGCTTTGCTTTATTGAAATTCACAGATGTTGCATTTTTTTTTTACAAACTAAAGGCAAGACACTCTACCAGCAAAGAGACTGCAACTCATTTTATTGTGATGGTCTGGAACCAAACCCACACTATCTCCGAGGTATGCTTATATACTATAAATACTTTAAAGACTAGAACAGATCCAAGATTAACACAGAACCTAGATTAAGATTTTCTTGAATTCATGGATATTTCATTCTCTTGCCAGGAATAAAAATGACTATGAGACACATAGCCGACAAAGCCAAGTTTGAAATTCACGTAGTCAGCACAGAATTTCTTGTAAGAGCTAAATGTTCCTTACCTAAAGGAAGGTGGAATGTATTCTGGAGGCAGGACAGGTGGCAGTGGTTGGCCAGACATAGCTACATCAATTAGGTGCATAGCCAGGATAAATTCTTCTGCTGTGAGTTTTCCATCTTGATCAATGTCAGAAAGATTCCTATTCAACAAAAAGTTCATTGTAATCTAGCTTCATGAAAATGCATGCTTGTTACTATTCATGCATGAGTAATTTATTTGTTTATTTATTATTTTATTTTATTGGGGAATATTGGGGAACAGTGTCTTTCTCCAGGGCCCATTAGCTCCACGTAGTTGTCCTTCAATCTAGTTGTGGAGGGCGCAGGCTCAACTCTAAGTCCAGTCGCCGTTTTCAATCTTTTGTTGCAGGGGACACAGCCCACCCTCCCATGTGGGAATTGAACTGGCAACTTTGTTGTTACGAGCTCGTACTCTAACCCACTGAGCCATCCGGCCGCCCCTCAGAAGCTCAGCAGCAGCTCGCTGTCTTCAATCTAGTTGTGGAGGGCGCAGCTCACTGGCCCACGTGGGAATCGAACCAGCAACCCTGTTGTTCAGAGCTCTCACTCCAACCAAGTGAGCCATCCGGCCACCCCAATGCATGAGTAATTTAAATGTTCTATTTTCTATTCTGACTCTAGGTCCATTGAGTCTCTCTATGCCTCAGTTCATAAAAATAGTACCTATTTCATACTACTGTTGCAAAGATAAAATGAGACAATCCGTATAGCTGGCATGGTGTTCAGCATTCAACAAATGTTAACTATGATTATAACTGTATTGATCTCAGTCCTTGCAAGCCCATTTGAAATGTATTATATTCTATGCTCAGCAAAGTATCAGGTCAGATGGTAAATATTTAAGCTTTGCAGGACATACTAAATCTATCACACCACATTCTGCCATTGCAGCAGGAAAGCAGCCATAGACATATATAAGCGAATGGGCGTGGTTGTTTTTCCAATAAAACTTCATTTACAAAAACAGGTGGAGGCCAGCTTCGGCTCACTGGGCTCAGGTGGCCAAGCCCTGATCTAGGCCCACTCGGGTGGATCTTTATGGCCTTCAGCCATAAACAGTTATTTTCCAGGCAGAATCAATGGTTGGTGCATGACTGAGAGATACACGCTTCTTAAGAAGCCATTTGGGCTAACGTTTAATGTCAGGAATCCTGTATGATCTAGGCAATGCCCACCAACAGCTATTAAAAACCATTACAAAATAGATAAAGAGACATTCATATGCTTCCTGATGAAAGTGCCCAGTATCATCTCTGATGCAATCCTGCAACAAAAGGGGGGGAGGGGACATCTGTCCATTTCTGGAGACATTTTTGATTGTCACCACTGGGGGTGGGGAGGGACGTGCTACTGGCATCTAGTAGGTAGAGGCCAGAGATGGGACTAAACAACCTACAAGGCACTGGACAGCCCCCACAACAAACAACTGTCAGACCCAAAATGTTAATCGTGCCGAGGTGAAGAAAGATTGCTCTAGATCTAATCAGCAATCTACAGGAAATACAGGAATAAATTAACACCACAAGGATGCAATCATCAAAAGTTAGACTATAAGAAACGATAAAACAAATGTCTCAGTTGTTTCGGGGGGGGTGGGGGTAGAGGAGGGGAGTTGAGAACAAGACAGGAGAAGTTAATAGGTTAAAGGATTCTTAAAAGAGGTATTAACTAATTAGTACAAAACACATTTATTTTAGTCCTGAAATATATCAATCATAAAAACATTACAAGGCAATCTAAGGAATTTGAATACTATCTGAATTTGAATACTAACTTAATAAAATATTATTAAAAACTTTCGGTGGACAATTGGTATTATACTGTGTTTCCCTGAAAATAAGACCGGGTCTTACATTAATTTTTGCTCCAAAAGACGCATTAGGGCTTATGTTCAAGGGATGTCATCCTGAAAAATCGGCTAGGGCTTACTTTCCGGTTAGGTCTTATTTTCGGGGAAACATGGCAGACATGTTGAAAGAAATCTCTATCTCCTTTGGAGAGGTGAATGTTCATACAAGGTGAACTATCAGAAGTTGTAAACAATATGACTGAGATTTGGCTTAAAATAATCAGGAAAGAGGGGAGAAGCAGGACTAGCCCTGAGTTGAGACTTATTTAAACTGGTTGTGAGATCTTGGGAATTCATTATATTAATCTCTCTGCTTTTGCATTTCTCAAAATGAAAAGGGGAAAAAGGCAGGTAATCATTACAAGTCATTAAAAAATTAAGCATACACCATATATCCCCTCTATAAATAATGGTATTAGTCCAAAGACAGATGAGCCCGTACCAATTTAAGAAATAAAGTTTCCACACTATACAAACCAAGGAGCTTTTCATTCCTTACCATATTGAAGCCAGCTGAGCCTGTGGTAAACTTGATTGCATAAGAATCGTTCTTGCTTGGGGACCTAAACAGAAACCAGGAAAGAAGTATACAGACGAATCAGCACACCGTCACCGTCCCGGAGGCCAGCGTTCTGCACACGTGCACTCTGCAACCTCATGCAATCACAGTGCTTTAAACAATATTTGCTGTTACCCAAGAGGCTTTTTAAAAGGGAAATTAAGCCCCGATGGAGAGTGGGAGAAACACAAAGCACAGCGACTGGCACACACTCAATCAATGTTTGTCAAATGGATGATGAATGAAGAACGAGTCTGTAAAAGACGAACGATTCAAAACATACCCTGCCCTTTTGTCCATAGACCATCTCTATTAGTATTAGGCTTTTATTTACCAAGATGAAACTTAGCCTCTCTAAATGCAACATCTGCCACCATCTGCTGACTCCACCACAACTAGTATCAGACAAATTCAGGGAAAAGTCAGAGAATTTTAGAGGGGGAAGGGACCTTAGAACTCTTCTAACTACTTCAGTAGACAGACTTAAAACAACAACAATACGACTTGCTCAGGGTTCCACAAATGGTCAATATCACAGCCAAGATTAGAATTTCCTATGTTAGCAATTAAGAAGAATTCCTGGAATTTCCATTCTCCTTTCAAAATATGCTCTCATTTCTTCAAATATTTGTAAATATCTTCATTTCTGGAATGAAACTAGCCTTAGATATCAGACAAAGTTACAGTGGGAGATTTTGAGTGTTTGAATAAACCAGTAATGGAGAGAGACAAATACCATGTTTCCCCGAAAATAAGACCTAGCCAATCAATCAGCTCTAATGCGTCTTTTGGAGCAAAAATTAATATAAGACCCGGTATTATATTATATTATATTATATTATACCCGGTCTTATAGTAAAATAAGACCCGGTATATATTATATTATATTATATTATATTATATTATATTATATTATATTATATTACATTATATTATATATTACATTATATTATAAAGACTCGGCCTTATATTACAGTAAAATAAGACCAAGTCTTATATTAATTTTTGCTCCAAAAGACACATTAAAGCTGATTATCTGGCTAGGTCTTATTTTCGGGGAAACACGGTAAGTCTTTCCAGCCCTACCTCTTGGGGTTTATGGTCCCAGGATGACTGATGGACCAAGCAATGGAAAACTGTAGCAATTGTGTTGGAAAGATGCCTGTGTACAAACTTGTGCTTTGACCTAGTTCACTTTTCGGAGGCTACCTCATCACAAACACCGAAGTGGATGTGTTTTCGCACAGCAAGCCACAGTGGTTGGCCATCTCTGAGCATCACCAGAAGGTTCCAGCACAGGAACTCCAGAGAACGGCAGGAAAAGCACTGGTGAACCAAGTGGGAGGCTGTGGGCTCTGGTCCTGGTTCAGTCTAGAATTTGCCAAGTACCGTTGGAGAGGCAGTTTCTTCACTTGTTGGACCCTAGTTTTCTTTTTTCAGGAGTCCTTTCCAGAGTTACATGTCTATGATCCATCGTGTTACAAACCATAACACAGAGCTTAGCATAGTGCTAACACATAAAAGTGCTCACTAAATGGTAATTAACATTACTGACAATATTTTAACTTTTATTTACCTATAAATTATGGGCAGACGGCACACATGAATATATACCTGTGTATTTTTACATGTGCACATGTATGCAGCTTAATTAATTTCCAAACTGGAAATGGTCAAGTAAACAGTACCCAGATCACGAAATAGCATCCCAAATGGCCCCCTTGAACTCCCTTCAATCATCCCCTCCCACCAAGTGTAGCCTAATTTCTAATGGCAGAGTGAATCTATGTTAAGTTTGGTTCATTTTGCCCAATATATTATTGTATGTAGTTATAGAACATACTCCTAATTGCTGCATGCTATATCACAGTTTGGGGCTATGATAAATAGCGAACACTCTAAGTTTTGGTGAACACATGTGCACATTCCTGTTGCATTTGTGTGTGTGAGAGTGTGAGAGTGTGTGTGTGAGAGTGTGTGTGTGTGTGTGTGTGTGTGTGAGCACCTACAAATAATAAACATCTTTATTGAATTAATGTGAAAGGTCTAAAAGTTCTGGGATATGTTGGAATGAAAAAAGTTCACTGATCATTTTACTTAGTCTTTAACATTGTTTTTAGAATTGGCAACATTAGAGTTGAATTAGCAAAACTTTAGTGAATGCTTTAATTTATACTTGTAATAATTCTCTCTATTTCAGAACTATGTAAAAGAAAGGTAATATTTCATCTACGCCCAATAAAAAGTGTAACAATAAATGAAAAGAATTAGCCCTGGACCTGGATATCACGAGATATGGATTCCAGTCCTAACTTCCCACTCTCTAATGTGACATTAACAAAACTACTTTCACTCTCTAAGAGGTAGTTCCTTCATCTCTGAAATGAAGGAAATGATCTAGAACAGGAATTGGCAAACCACAGTCCACAGGCCATATCTGCCCCACCACCCGCTTTTGTAAATAAAGTTTTATTGAAACATAGCCATGTCCATTCATTTAAGCATGACATAGGCTGCTTTTATACTACAACGGCAAAGTTGAGTAGTTGTGACAGTGTATGGCTGCAAGCCTAAAATGTTTACTATTTTGCTCTTTACAGAAAAAGTGTCATGACCCCTGAGCGCCAGAAGATCACAATTATCTTTTGCAATTCTAACAGTTGACTCTGTATGTCCTAAGACAAGGTTGTGAAACATTAAAATAGATAGGCAACAACTCACATAGCCTCTTAGCATAACAGGACAGCATAAAATTGAGCTCTGAATAGACAGAACTATCCTGTGGAAACCTACATTCAAAAAAGGATATCAGTTTTGGAATACTGGCTTATACATAAACATTATGGGGATAAACAGAAATCTCAAGTTCATAAACCCTACTCTGGGCATCCGTGTTTGGATAAGAAAGCATGAATAGATGAGGCTAGAGAATTAAATGAAGTTAATGCTTTATTTCAAACAATGGCTAAGACTATAGCTTTTGTGATTAATATATGAATAACCAAATAGCACAGTCATCGGTTAAGAATGCAAGCAGATAATAAAACACCCCTTTGAGAAGAGGGCTAACATTAACAGGTTTGCCAGAATTCTACAGGTCCTTATTTAAACTTGATCAAAGAATGGGCCTCCTCTATTGTATGAAACTGTCTCTTTTAAGAGCATACACATCGAGCTGTGAAGGAACAAGGGGTTCCCACTTAACCAGGTATATCAGCTCAATCAACCAGGTAAATGGTGCCACTTCTAGATTAGCTTCACTTCCCACAGTGGACAAACTCATGTCACAAGCTCAGAGGTTCTCACTTTCTTTTGCTTGGGACCAACCAATGGTATTCTTACCGTTTCCCCGAAAATAAGACCTAGCCGGACCATCAGCTCTAATGCATCTTTTTGAGCAAAAATTAATATAAGACCCGGTATTATATTATATTATATTATATTATATTATATTATATTATATTATATTATATTATACTACATTATATTATATTATACCGGGTCTTATATTATAGTAAAATAAGACCCAGTCTTATATTAATTTTTGCTCCAAAAGACGCATTAGAGCTGATTGTACGGCTAGGTCTTATTTTCGGGGAAACATGGTAGGCCCACAACATACTCTTACAGATAAAGCCACACTTCGATGGCATCCAAACGGATGTGAATGAAACAAAATGGTGATCAGAAATTGCTCTGACCACCATCAGTACATTAACAGTGGGTATTTGGGCCGGCCCGGTGGCTCAGGCAGTTAGAGCTCTGTGCTCCTAACTCCGAAGGCTGCCAGTTTGATTTCCACATGGGCCAGTGGGGTCTCAACCACAAGGTTGCCAGTTCAATTCCTCGACTCCCGCAAGGGATGGTGTGCAGCACCCCCTGCAATTAAAATTGAACACGGCACCTTGAGCTTAGCTGCCTCTGAGCTCCCGAATGGCTCAGTTGGTTGGAGTGCGTCCTCTCAACCACAAGGTTGCCGGTTCGACTCCCGCAAGGGATGGTGGGCTGTTCCCCCTGCAACTAGAAAACGGCAACTGGACCTGGAGCTGAGCTGCGCCCTCCACAACTAAGACTGAAAGGACAACAACTTGAAGCTGAATGGCACCCTCCACAACTAAGATTGAAAGGACAACTTGCAATTATAGACAAGTTGTAAAAATGTTTTCTGGTTCCTTTAAAACAAGAACACACGAAAAACAAAGCCATGAAGTAAAAAAACGAGATTAAGAATATTATATTATACATTTTACTTGGGCCTTTATATTCTGGGAACTTTTCTCAACTTTTCCTCTTATCCTTAAGCTGAATGGGTAACTGCTTTGGGGGTTCAGGATTCACATAATTATTTTCTAAATTGTGACCATGACAATGGTCTTCGTATTTCATTCATCTCAACAAACCAGCTCTGCTTCCATCAACAGTCTTATTTAGCCCAAAACACACCCTTATATTGATTCCTCACAAAGGGAAAACTGGATTTCTTTCATTCATTTCTATTTTTAAATTTACAATAATAAATTATTTTATTTGCTATGACTATACAAAGATCTGGCTTGAAAATAAAATTCCACCTCACATTCTTGCCAGGACAAAACAGTATTAAGTACGCAGACAAACATTAGCAAAATCTGCTCTTTCCAGTATATTACAAATTTTACTTTCTACCTCAGATATGAAACAATCTAAATACTCAAATGCCTGGGTCATTACCTTTGGGTTGAAGATGCTGCACTTTGGTCATAAAACATACATCCTACCAAGATGGAATTTTACATCAATGTCGCATCTGAATACTATTTTAATTAACACAGCAAATACCAACAATGCTTTGAATAAATTTTTTCAGATTTACTGGTAATGTAGTTCTGGGTCCGTATGGAGTACTGGTGTCAAACAAACCATGTTCACCAGTATTTAAAACTATGCTGTTGAACATTCCTTCATTGCCTATATAAGCCGGACTGCTTTTTCATGCTATGTATAAAAACGACAGCTACTGTTTTAGCAGAGAGAAAGAGTAGCATACAGAGAATTTGTTTATACTTATAATTCGCCCCTTCAGTTACAAATATATGCTTATTTGAGAGGACTGCTGAGATCTTTTATCGGGGTAGGGTTCAAGATTACATCAGAACCCTTCAAAGTCTCACCCAATCCTGACATTTTTAAACAAGGATAAATTTTTCTTTTGGAAGTAAAAATTACAACTGTAAGTGATAAAAAAAGAATAAAAAATTGGAAGTGTTTTGTGTTATATACCAGTGCTTCTCCACCGCAAGAAAACTTTTTTCTCCCTTTTCTACTTATTAAAGGGCAGTTATATTTTTCCCTTTTACACTTTTAATGTCCTATCAGAGGTCTCTATTTTCCTTTATTAAAATTAAGCTTTTCCTTATAACTGAACAATTGTGTTTACACGAAAGGATTTCTGGACAGTATTCTAAAATCCTTTCTACTCTCCTGATGTAGATGACAGAGTATTTTTAAAAAGAAAAAAAATCCACTGAGATCATATAACTGAACTCTGTCTGGCCTCTTATGCATGAGATCCAAATAGGTAAAGTAAGTGACCTCTACCTAGTTGGTAACATGGCCAGGTTCAAAACTCCCCAGCCACTTAGCTACCCTTCACCCTACCTACTGCCTTAAACACCGACTTTTTGCGTAGGTGGTTTCAAGTTCATCTACAAAGCTGGACTTCAGAACTTGAACCGCTTTTTATTCACAGCAGTGTTTCTTTGCCAGTGCTTTGATTTGCATACGAGTGGCATTCAGGGTGCAGAAGGATCCTTGGTCTCGGTTCCATTTACCAAGAAGCAATAGGGCAAAAGCCAGAGGCACTGAAGAATAATGTAACTATGGCTTTATCAGCAGATGAGAACTCAAGATAAGAACCACAGTGAAATCCTGCTCAGAAAAAGCCAAGAGGAAAAGATGTTTAGAAAATATCCTTGTCCCAACATCTAGAAACAATCGCATTTAGAACAAAGATCCTATTTCACTCAACTTTTTTTTGTTTGTAAATACCTGTTAAGTGTCCACTCATAGTTTTGTCATGACTATTGAACAACTGTCTGTATTTCAGTCTGGATGACTGAGGAACGGCCCATTCTGCCACGGGTGGGACACTGTGGGGAAAAGAGGAAGAGGAAAAAAGGATTAAGAGTAAGTAACTGCCAATGGAAGTTCTTCAAAAACAGCCAACTAAGAACTTCTCTAGAAACCAACTTTAACCGTTTATTCACTTTTGTGTCACAATTTCTGAATCTTCTGTAATGAGTGTGTCCATTTCATTTTTAAGTTACCAACATTTCTTTCACTGAAGGGTAAACACAACAGACGGTGTGGCTGTTTCAAGTGTATATACAATTTAATAATTTAAAGGTTCTACAAAAGTATGGGAAATCTTCTTGGAACCGAGATACCCTAATGTCGAGGCTTTTCTAAACAGTACTCTTTGGGTTTAAAAAGCAATGCTGATAGCAGACAAATAACTGTCTTTAAACGTATTAATTCTTTAAAATGTTTAGCTTTCTATACACCAAAATACAGGATGTATTTCTTAATGGAAGGAAATTATTTCATTCTGGGAAGTTTCAATTCCCACAAATGGAGAGGTGCCCAGAAAGACGAGAACGTTCCTGGGGTCATGGCAAATCAGCGAGGGGTCATGGAACGACCTCTGCTTTTCTGCCTGCGACCCAGTGCCAACCTTTCCTTGCCAACGCAGCAACCCATACCTGAGGAAGCCCCTGTCAATAGGCAATTTGGGTCTGGACCTCCCAGAAAGCAGTTGCCACACAAGTAGCACAAGGGTCCCCCTGGCTTGTTAAGAGCCCAATGTCTAAATAGGGCAATGTAACCACAATGGCTAAATGAACAGTAAAAAATGGCACTCCACATCCAGGACAGAGTACAACTAATGTCCCTTGTGCCATTTGCTTTCATTTCAACAAAAATATCTATTTCTTACATGTAAAATCAAAATTTTAATCATAAATTGAACCTTAGTCATCATTTATACACGTTATCTATGTACTTATATGCACTTCATAAGTATAGGAAATGGCTTCCAATCACTTGAAAAGTACCCTTATAAATTCCCCTTTTCAATTTTTATAAATTTCTTAATAAAAACACTTACCAAGATCTATTCTGCTGTGCATACTTCTGCAACAAGTCTCTCATTTTAAACTAATATTCTGCTGATTCCAACTTGCCTATCTGTCAAGAAGCTAATTATCTTTCTTCTGCACCCCAGGAATGTAGGGTGTTACCCACAGAAGTTGTCCCAGATTACACTATCAAGGTATAGTTTTCTACCAAACTCATAAGAATGTAAATGGACTGAATATTCATTAATAGGTAACCAAAGAGTTAGATGCCACATTGCAAAAATTTGCTAGAAATTTAAACATTGAAAAAATGACTACCTAAAAAACCACAGTTGTCTTAATAGCATTAATGTTTGCTATTATTGATTATTTATTCATTCTAATGTCACAAATCAATTTTAAGACAGATTTCAAAATCCCTTGTGGAAAGTCAGAAGAAAACTCAAAACTCCAGCATGGTACGGAGAAAGAATAAGAAATTTGGAACTTGGTGTTAGGTGATCTGGGTTTAAATCTGTAAGCTGTAAACGATGGGTGGGGAATATAACCTCTGGGTTTATTTTCTCATTCACAATTCTGAGACAGTATCTACTGCATAGGACGATAATGGGGGGTAAATAAGATTCATCAGGTGTCTGACAAGTAGATGCTCAATAAATGTTCCTGAATCTTAAAAGTAAAATCTTAATTAAGTGGAACACAAATATCTGTATACAACAATTAATTAAAGCTTTTGCAGCAAACTTCCATGGTTAAGAATTATGCCTTAAAATCAGAAAGAACTCAGTTCAACTCAGCCCTGTCACTTAAGAGTTAATATTATCTTGAGCAAGTCACTTAATGCCTCTGAGCTTCTTCCTCACCTATAACACAGAGATAATAAGAGTCATTTCAGGGGGAAGAAGGTGAGCATTGAGTGAGTTAATGCACAGAAAGCATCTGGGACAGTGCTTTTCAGTTTATGGATTTTCTTTAAATCTTTTTTTTTTTTTTTTCCTCTCTAGAGTGGAAAAAATGACTTGATTCACTTAGGAAAGATTTCTAATGAGTATTGAAACAAGAAAAGATGGAGTTGTCTTCATTTACATTCCCTTTTCAGTCCAAGAGTTTTGACAGCTTACAAAGAGTCATCTAAGATTTTTCATCTTAGTGCAGCAGTATGCAAGGGAAACAAATAAGGATAAAAGAAAATAAAAATATGAAAGATAATATGAAACCAAGATTGGCCAACACATAAGCAGTAAGGTCATGTAAGCTTTGCCAAAATCGAGCCATATATTTGGTTAATAAAAACTGTCCACTAATCTGAATAACTCATTTCATAAAAATTGATCTTAAATAACGTTTTACTAATAATCCACACAGACTTCATAAAATTATCTGGGATAGAATTTTTAAAAAGGCCAATTGTGGCTCTAATCTCCATCTAAAAATTTTTATTAGTAAACTTTTGATGATTAACACAAAATATTTAATTTGCTTTTTTCCCTCACACCTAGAGTACTAGTTAGGTTTAAACGTTTACTACTACATATTTATTATTCTCTTAAAAAAATAACATGCAAAGCCTTTAAAGGAAATGTCATGTCCTTGATTCTGTCATCGCTGCAACAAATAAATGATAAAACCTAGTAACATTATCCAGAATCAAGAAAAACTTTGGCATTCTACAAAATAAAAAAAGGTAATAAATAATGAACACAGCTAATTCATTTTCACATTTATGAGTTAATCAGATAATGGCTTGAACCAAACTGCCCATTTAAAAACAAGCAAACTTACCTAGCCACGTCAAATGATTGTGCCTTCTGTAATTTAGTGTTTAATTGTGACCCTGGACCAGACCTACTAAAAGAAGAACTCTTTGGCAATGTGGCTGCTGTAAAAATAAATAAACGTTGAATAATTTTAATCCTACAAAAATAAGACAATTACAAAAATTAAAATGTACAGTCATCAAGTCTGAGGCAGAAATTATTCCTCCTTCCTTACCATTTTGGACTCAAAAAGAGTTACTCCCTCCTGGCTTCCTGCCCTCTTGCCAAAAACACTGCTAGATTTATTTGTTCCTACTGAAAATCACCTTACTAAGTAGTAATGTTTACATCCATAAAATTTTACTTTTCATTAAGCATTTAGTATCATATTTTATAGGATCTGTCAACAGTAATAGAAGTAACAGCTTAAATATACAGATGGCATCTTCTTAACGGCACCAAAGGAGCTGAAGTATTGTTTCCAGATGTGAGAGCCAAGAAGTCACAGACTTGCAGTCTTGGCCAGATAACGTGACGCTAGGGAGGGTCAGCTTTTGTGTCTGATTCTCATTCAGCTGGTTAGCTGTGTGTCACAAAAAAAACCTCTGAGCTGTGGCCACATTCCCTCATCCTTGCCTGTTGTTTCGCAACATCGGCCATTAGCCACCAGAGGAAACAAGATGGTGTGGGATTCACTGGTATCCTTGGGAAAACAAGCACTTTCTTGACTGCATAATGTCTGCAGTCATGGTCACTTATGAAAGATGAACTATATGTGACAAGAAAATCTTCAAAAAGAGGTACATTTAGATTCTTTGGCTATAACTTAGAGACATATCCTGACAGATGTAATAAATCCAAGGGCTATGCACAGAAATTATAATTCAAATATAATGCCCAAACCCATAGTCATCACCACTGAATTTACTCAGATACATCCAACATACTTTTTAAAAAGATACTTTCCATATTGATATGGATTCAGGAAGATTTGTTAGACTAAAGCCATCAACATTTACAATTTATGCTTTCTTTTAATTAATGGGAAAAAGAATGAGTAAAGTCTCGAGATGAAATTAACTAAATCAGAAACTTTTTAATCCTTTTCTTCAATTAAGCAAGTATGTAATGCTACGATCTTAATATATTTAGTCATTTAATAGACTTCCTTCCCCTGTCACTCCATTTCAACAACAACAAGACAAAACAAAAAAGCAATGTTCTCCCGGCCCCCACCACCACATAATTCTTCTCTGAAGGGATTGGCTTGTTCATTAGCAAGTGGTAGCAGCTAAAGAAAAATAGTAAATGATACATGGAAGTACAAAACGTTACAATACTATGTAAACTTCAGTTGCTTTGGTCAAGCCCTTGAAAGGACATTATGCTCTTGGTTTTAGCTGTTGAGTTCACCTTGGTCCACAGTGGTACCCAGAGTCCCATAATTCCATTCTCTTTTCCTTCTCTCTAACCTAGCACATCCCTCATTTAATGTGTTGAAAAAATGAGAAATTAAATGAAAAAAATGAAGCTATTTTCCTCTGGAATAAAATACCACTTAAATATAACCAGAAAGTTAAGACAGAAGATTTAACAAGAATGAAGAGTAAAATACAAGTTGTAAAAATTCAGTCTATGGATTCATCAGGCCACATACCAGGATGAGCAAATGCAGGCAGAGGTTGTATAACAGGGGGGGCCCCGTTAGCCAGGGGAGGCACTGCTGCTGGAGGAACAGAAGATACTAGGGGTGGAGACATTCCGACAACTGGAATGGATCCCATTGGCACTGGAGCAACAGCTGTGAGTGGTGGCATGCTGGCAATACCTCCTATACCTACGAAGAAAGAATTCCCAATAAAATTCACAAGGAATCACATTTCAACATTCAGTGATAATGAATCCAAGACCGCTTGAAGAAGAAAATCACTTCTCAATTTTAATATATTCCCACGTATAATATGAATTCAGATTAGTCATCTTAAAGAGTACCAAAAATCATGTCAAGAGTCAATCAAAAGGGCTCAAGATCCAACCTGAAAAAGGATCTACTGGCCAAAGTTAAGGATCAATAACAGTAACAGTAATGGACTAAAAGCCACCAAAGAGAATCAAATTCACAATTCATAATACCATTTGAAAACAAACAAATTAAATATCCTAATTGGTCACCACAGGTAATCAACATATTTTGAAAATTAGTAAATAAAGGGGGAAAATAAATCAAACATTTATCCTGCCTTTCCTTTATACACTGAACCTCAGAGTAACCGAACATCTGATGGGGAAGTTTCTCTTTATAGAAATATTTCAACCAAAAAATGAAGAAATGATACAACTAAAATAAATGTTTCCTTCCTTTTTTCTTTGTCTCAACTCGTGATGTTGTGATATAATAGGAAATACATATCTGGTCTTCGTCCCCTGTTCCTGGCAGAGCTCCTAAAACCCTTGTAATTTCCTGACTGATGGGAACATCTGTTATATTTGGTCTTGGTCCCTAGTTCCTGACACAAGAGCTTCTGAGACCCTTGGAATTTCTGGAGTGATCTCTGTTTGTATTTGAATGAAGTGACTGGTGGCTGGGGGTCCGTACGTAGCTGCAAGATGGGAGCTGGTCACAGGAAAAACCAAGTCACGATTATTGGGTTGGAAAGTGGATTTCCCAAGGAACGATTTCAGGACTGAGAAGTCCCACCCCACCCCACCCCTACCTCCACACCTCAGAGGAGGGTAGAGGGGCTGGAGATGGAGGTTATCAATGGCCAATCATTTAATTAATCATGCCTACATAATGAAAACTCCATGAAAAACTCCTACACTACAGGGTTGGGAGCTTCCAGTCTGCTGAACACACCCACATGTTGGGAGACTGGCGAACCCCGACTTCACAGGGACAGAAACTCCCACACTCAGGACCCTCTGGACCCCACCCTAGATCCCTCTTCATTGGGCTGTTCATCTATACCCTTTATAACAAACTGGTGAACGAAACTGTTTCCCTGAGTTTTATGAGCTGTTCTAGCAAATTATATAGAATGGGAGAAAAGGGTTTGTGGGAACCTCTGACTTTGTAGTCAAGTTGGACAAATGCGTGGGTACCATGGGGACCCATTACTTGTGACTCAAGTCTGAAAAGAGTTCAATCTTGTGGGATTGAGCCCTTAAAGCTGTGGAATCTGATGCTCACTCTGGGTAGTGTTGGAATTGAATTTAATTATAAGATACTAAGTTAATGTCTGGAGAGTTGGAACAATGGCTGATGTGGTTTTTCTGGATACAAAATTCTTGTCTCCTTCCTTCCTTGAGAATCCTAAAAGTGTCACTCCATTTTCTTTGGGCATATAAAGCACTGCTGTAAAAAAGTCTAAAGGTATTCTAAATCTTCTCTCCCTTGTATGTCATGTGCTTTCTTTTTCTACATGCCCAGATAACTTTTTTGTTTTTTCCAGGATATATCTAAGTGTTGGTCTCTTCCAGTTGATATTCTCAGGTATATGACACACTCTTTCAAATATACTTTCAGATCTTTTATTTCAAGAAAGTTGTCTTGAGCTAGTGTTTAACATGTGTCTATTCCCTTACTTTGGTTTTCTTCTTCAGGGACTCCAGTTAACCATACATTCAGTTTTCTTTGCCTTCAATATTTGTCGATTTTTCTCAAATCCTTACGTTTTTTCATTTCCTTTTAATGTTTGAAATCTTCCTCTTTTTACCTCTATTTCTTTTCAGACACCATCTCTTGTGTTGCTTGTAATTTAATCTTTATTTCTGAAATGACGTTTTCGTTTATTTCTCACTCTTGCCTGAGTTCTGTCACTTTATTTCTGAAGTTTCAAAATTCTGATTTATGTTGGTCTTTCATGACTGGTATCCTTCTCTTAGTATCTTTTAGCTCATTTTGAAATAGGCTACTGGTGTGCTATCGCGGTGCATAGGGTGTTATTTGGCTCTTTATTCTCTTTTTTCTAATAATAGCTCAAAGTGGGATCCGACCTTGCCGGATACTGCCTGTTGCTCATTTGTATGAGCGCCTTGCTTCCTGGGATTTCCAGTTTCCGTTCTCCTCCCCCAGTTTTGTGAATTCATAGGAACCAGACTACTCCAGATCTGTCAGGTCTTCTTATCCCAGGCACATCATTGTAATTACTCTCTCACATTATAATTTTCCCACTTTAAGTGACCTACTCAGCTGTTAAATAGCCACTGCAAAGATTATATCCTTTTACCTTTTCTGAATTTTTCTATTTATTTCTAAATAAATATATCTACCCGATGTTGTGTTTTAAGAGCCATCCTTCTTGACTATGCTAATTTCTTGAAAATTTCGCATCGCTCCTCAATCACTGAGTTTTCCCTTCCCATTCTAAAACTGTGGAAGCACTTCCCATCCTAAACACACCATTCTCCAGCTGGCATACGCCTCCAGCTTCATCTCCCCTTTAGAGTTAAAGGCCTCTTCCAAGCCTCCAGTCAGGCTTTTGTCCCTACAACTCCAATAAGACTGCTTGTCAAGGTCATCCACAAACTCAACTTAGGAAATCCAATCACTTCTCTGTCCTATTCTTACTCAGTGTCTCAGAAGCAACTCAAACAATGGAGCACTCCTCCTTCATGAATCACTTTTCTTGGTTTCCAGGACACCAACCAACAACTTTCAAATACCACAGCAGGCCAAGGTTTGGTTCTAAGTCTTCTGCCTATGCTAGCTACACTTTCTCTAAGGTATCTTACCCAGTCCCAGGACTTGCAATGCCATCCACACTCAGATCCAGAGCTGATGGATCTCTCCTCTGAGTCCCAGACACATGGATTGATCTGCCTCCTCATTATCTCAACTTGGCAATCTACTAGGCCCCTCAACTTACCGTGGCCAAAACTTGATTTACTTTTCCTTCAAAACATAATGAATTTAATCTTATGCTATCTTCCATTTTGGTTTTTGTCACCCAGATCTAAATCACCATTATCTCTTGCCCATGGCAAAGGGCTCCTTACCGAGTTCCCAGATTCTACTCTGGTCCCCCAGCAACCATGTCACTCCCCTCACTTAAAAGCTCTCTGCAGCTTTCAAATGCACTCAGAATAAGAAATTCCAACCCCTCAGTGGCTTTATCAGGCCATAAACCATGTGGCCCCTGCCTTACCTTGCTGGCCTGCCAATACTTCCGTTTTTGCCTTTAGATATTTGCGATTGCTGTTCCTTTTGCCTGGAGGTCTTCTCCCCTAGGTCTTTACTTGGCTCTCATCTCTAAGTCAGCCCAAAAGTGATCTCCTCAAGGAATTCTTCCTTGACAACTTGGTCTCATTGGTCTCTTTCTATCTTATTACCTATTTGCTTGTTTCCCCCAACTTGACAAGAAGCTTCACAGTAGAAGGAGCCATGATGTCTTGCTCACCTGCATGTTCCCAGCAATTAGGACACACATTAGGGTCTTAAAAATACTGGTGTACTCCAATAAAACCATGGACTTCTGGCCAAAAATAATTTTTTAAAAATCAAAGAAAAGAAAAATGAACTTCCCTTGAAATAGTTGGATCCAGAATAAAAGAAGAACTATGCTGTGTACAAATGCACTGAAAGAAGAAGGTATCAGGCATACTCATAGCACTTGCTGAAATACAGCTCGGTACCCTAAGCACAATATCACTGTACCCCATTTTCCTCTTCTTAATATAGGGAAGTTGAAGAAAATGCTTGCTCATCTCCTAGCTGGCTTTAACAACACGGGGTGTTAACGTTTGCATTAATACATGTAGACAACAAATCCCAGAAGAGTGATGCCCCATGTCACCTGATGGTTTGGTGATAATGAAGGTGGGGAGAGAGAAGGTATATAAGGAACCTGAGAGTTTTTAGGAAAACTAGGTGTTTGCACAAACTCTCCCTCCAGTTTCTGAAATATGGTCTTAAGCAAACTGTTCAACTTCTTGGAATCTTAGTTCCCTCATTCATATAACAGAGCTCAGCATTTCTGCATAGTTTCAGGGTGACTGGTGACTAAAATACTGTATGTGAAGGCACACCATGTAAGGGCTAGGAAATGCCTGGTCAGATAATTTTTAATACTAATTAGAAAATAATGATAATAGTAAGAAATTCTTTTGTTCCCAAGTAGCCAGAAGTGTAAGAAAAAAATTACCCTGGGTTGAGCTGAGATGTGGAACTAGAAATACTAAGAAAGGTCAGAATACCCTTGGGCAAAATGGATCAAGACCATGTACTTCTAACTTCTCTTATGTTCTGATATTTCCTCATGACTTGGCCTCTTGGAAATAGTTTACTGAGAATGTTGACGTGCTGAGAACAAGGTGAAAGGCAGTGGAGGAGCCTAAGGGAAGAGCTAAAGACTGACTGGCAGGGTGTCAGATCAGAAATCCCAGGTTCCCACAGAGGTAGTGCCATGTTACTTAAGTGGCTGGAAAACCCTCCGGGCAGTGAGGCCCAGAAATAAATCAGCTGAAATTTAGCCTGAAAATAAATCAGCAATATCTCTCGAGTTGAAATTCCTATAGCAGAATGGAATAAGAGAAGACATATTAAATGTCAGAGGAAGAATAACTGACACTCGGGTTTGAGAGAAAAAGAGGAAATGGGATGCCTCTGGTTATCTGACCCTCTCTACTCTGAGGTTTCTTCTTGCAGCACCGGAAGGGAAGCCAAAATAAAACCAAACACACCCGTTAGCTGTTTTAACACATGGATCCTGACCAAACGTTGGCAACACGGACCTTCAGAGAGCCAGAGCAACTTCCATTTAAAATAAATTTTTTAAAAAATTTAATTACCAATGGACTACCTTTTCTGAATATTTTCTGTGTATTTCTAAATAAATACATTCACCTGAGGCTGTGTTTTAGAAGCCATCTCTTTTGACTAGGGATAATTCTTGAAAATATCCCATCTCTCCACAATCAGAGTTTTCCCCCTCTAGTCTAAAGATGTGGGAGGAAAACGGGATACAGTGATATTGTGACTTGCCTCAGGGTGCCCAACTGAATTCCAGCAAGTGTTGTGTGTATGCCTGGTACCTCCTTCCTTCAGTGTGTCTGTCTGCACACAGCATAAGTCTTCTTTTCCTCTGGACTCGGGTTAACCGAGGGCTAAGCACTGAGGACACACGATGGACAAGGGCCCGGCCACTAGGGCCTACTGTCCTGCTCACTGCCGCTCTTCCCAGCCTTTGTCCACACGACTTTATAAGTGTTTCCTTCTTTTCAATCACTATCCTACTTGCCTAACTCAAACCCTGCACCCTTCCCCTTATAAAAACCAGTCTTAGGCTAAACCTCACCAAAGGAAAGGACATGCATACTTCACTCGTTTTCAACAGTAAATGTATTAAGTAAAACCACACTGTTTATTTATCTCAGCTTATCATTAACTGTACCAGAAACAACCTGAACTACTATTGACTGCTCCCCTCCCAAATCTACATCACTCTATCACCTGTCATCAGATACATCAGGAGGAAGAGAGGGAAAGAAACTCTATCCACAATTTCCCTGTTTTGTTTAAACTGTCTAAGAGCTTTCCCATGAATCAGAAGTTACATCTGATTACTGTAATCTTTAAATCAACCTAAAGAATCAAAGTTTAGGGTGAGAACAGAGAAGTCAGAACAGTTGGTGATCTTAGTGAACTAATTCTGATTAATTTTTAAGCAAACTATCTGGCTAAAAGATAATTTTTTTATGGAATTACGTTCTTAGTTGCGATAACAATGTTTATTTTCTCCTGCCTCATTTTGTTCTAAGAATTTAAATGTGGCCATTTGTCTCAGTACTGTAAATTTAAAAATAGATTTTTGAGATACCATAATCCAAAGCAGTTGTTTATACACAAGGAGAAACAAAGATATTATGAAAACAGAAAACCAAAAGGAAGGATGTGACAATGTGGAAGTCAAGAATCAAGTAAGAGCAAGAAAAAAACAGAAGATGCTGCAGCAGACTGCAAGTTTGTTACTTTCACGCTGAGAATCTGCCTCGCCCCCCTCCCCCATCCTCCAGCCCCCCCTCCCCCCCACCCAGCCCCACCCCCGCACGCCTTCATTTGGATCACTCTCATCCTGGGATTAGAATGTGAATATGTTCGTTCTCCTCCAGCACTACTTTCCTGCCTATTGCCATTATTTTCCAGTCAGAATTACCCCCTAGAATTTCACAAATGCTAGAAACTGAGAAGGGGGAAAAAGGGGAAACATTTCTTTTTAAAATATACAATGAAATATAGGAATCAATTGCTTTTCAAACTTACCAAACGTTGGTGCACTAGAAATAGCAACTGGTTGCTGTTTCATGACAGGGGGGAGCGCAGAGGGGAGTTGATAGCCTTGCAGCTTCAGTTTGATAAGTTTCATAGCTATGGAAAACTCCACTTGATCCATTCTTCCATCGTTATTCATATCAGCCAGTGCCCTGCAAACCAACAGCAAGGGCTTAAAATGACATGACCACGAAAGAACATTTCCCAAACTACCACTCCCACCCACACAAAAACAAAATAATCAGCTCCCTTAATCTTGGGGAGAAGAAACAAAGCAAAACAAAACTAAATTTATTTACCAAGCTATCAAGAGTAACCTGGAAATACTGACAAGATTTTATATAAATATGAAATGCTTTTTATTGTGTTATTCTTTACTTATATGATACACGAGGTAATTTTCAGTCCGAATCTCAGGATATGTACTTTGGATGTCAAATAGAGTTTCTTTATGGAGTGATGAAAATGTTCTACACTTGGATAGTGGTAATGGTTGCACAACTCTGTGAAGAGACTAAGAAAACAATGAATTATACACTTTCAAAGGATGAATTTTATTATGTGAAGTATGCGAAAATAAAGGTGTCAGCAAAAAAAGTATTTAGGAACAAGAGAGTTTATTTCTAGAGTTACTTGACTAGATTGCACCAACTCCTCTGTGGGGCTCTACAAACCTCACCATGGGGACATGACACGCTATGCTCGTATCATTCTACTATACGATTAAAGCTGTGAAAATTAATTAAATGAGCTTACAAGTGTGTTTATGATTTGAAAATGGTACTCAAAGAGAAACGGTCAAGTGTAACTCGCAATGAGCTTTTATATAAAGTATGTTCTCTCAGAGAAGAGTAAGCAGGAGAAAGGGGTTTGTCCTGGCAACTGGAAACTGTGATCCGCAACTGTGCGTGTGCATGACTTAACCTCTTCTGTGTGAAGAATGTTCATTCAGATTTCGTTTCTTTTAGTCTAGATATTAAAAGAGCGAGAATTTATTTTTTTAAGCCAATCTTAAGAACAATTTTATTTGAAACATCAAATGATAAGACCAGCTACTCCAACTAAACTGCCACGACTAGCAATCTTTTCAAGAAGCCACATCCAGGGAGTATCCAAAAAAAAATTAAGTTTCATGGAAAATAATCCTGTAATAATTAATAAGCTATAATAATGTTGCTGGAGTTAACTCAAAGAGAGAAAACATGAAACACAATAAAAAGCATGACCTTTAACAAAAATTTAAAATCTCTAATAATGTTAAAAATTGTCCAAGTCAACACTATTCTTTTGGAAAACAAGAAAAGGTCATAAAGAGGGAAACGGAACCCCACAGCTACGGAACCTCCTTTTTGCCTCAGACAGACCCACCCCCGGCCCCTGCAGTCAATGATCCCCTTCAGCAAACCACAGGAGTGGAATCGGAATTTCACTCACTACCAGTGAGCCTGGGCACTGCTTTCCATATGTTTCTGGGCATTTGGAGTCATACATGAATTGCTCATTCACAGTCTTTGCCAAGTTTTCTGCTAGATTGCATGTCTTTTCCTAGTCAGTCTATAAGAACTCATTGTGTATTACATATTAACTATTTATCTGTCAATTGTTGAAAGATGTTTTAAAATTTATTATTTGTCTTTCGTTTTGTGTATAGTATCTTTATTGAAAGAAATTCTACGTTTTTACATATAAAGATTTCTTTTATCACACAGTTTGTACCTTTTCAGTCCTTTACTTTCTAAGATTATTTCATTACATTTCAGTCTTCAAACCAACTGCAATTGTATGTGTATGTGTGATATGTTATCCCTGGGCTCGACCTTATTTCTTCCAGATGGAGACCTAGCTTTCCCAGCAACATTTATTAATTGATCCATCCTCTTCTCATTGAACTAAAACATATTTTTGTTGTTTATTAAATGTTCATATGAAGTGAGACCTATTTCTGGATTATCTATTCTGACTGAACAGTTCCATCAATATGACAATGATCTCATCACACTCGCTCTAGGTACATTCTGATAGTTGGCAAGGCTTTCTTTTTTCCCTTTTATTAAACTTTGTTGGGCTACTCACAGATGTTTCTTTTTCCCTATGAACTATAAGATCATTTATCCATTCTACAAAAAACCCTAATGGGATCCAAGCTGAACCTGCATTAGATATATTCCTTTTTAGAAAAACGACTCATTTATGATAATCTGTCCACCGAAAAAAAATAGTATGTCCAGTTCTACTAACATGTCCTTCAATAAGATTATATCATCTTCTACAAATAAGTAATTACTTTTCTTAGGAATTTTATCTTTTTTGGTACTATTTTAAATGGAACATTTCCCCATTTCCATATTTAGGTGTTTTGTTCTAAGCACAGAAAAATAATTTGCTGTTAATGATCATTTATGCTTAGCTATCCCACCAATATTCTATGAATCTTATTAATTTTTTAAAACTGAAATAAAATCTCTTGGGTTTGGTAAGTATAAAAATCACATAACTACGAAAAAAGTTAAACTTTCTCTTCCAATATTTATACCATTCCCCTCTGGTATTAAATGTGTTAGCATCCCTGCTTAGCTATGAGTTTAAATGAAATGGCTGTAGTGTTTCATTGTTTAGAAAAATGTTTGGTAGCGATTTTTACAAGTAGCCTGGCATACTTAGGCAGTTCCCTTTTCCACTTATCAGAAATGGTTACATTTTTTATCAAATGCCTAATCAGTATCTGATCTGATCACACCTTCTCTTTTTCTTTTTATCTGCTAACACAACAAGGCTTATCAAATGCTTAGTCAGCATCTGCTGATCAGATCACACCTTTTTTTTCCCCTTTTATCTGCTAATATAATAATGCTGAGAGAATTTCTTGATTCTGAACCAACCTTGTACCCCTGGCATAAATTCAAGTTGGTCAGAGTCTTCATACATTCTGGAATTCTACTTGTTAAGATTTTGTTTTGATTTTTTGCATCTATATTCATAATTGAGACTGGTCTCTCGTTGCTTTATTTCTGTCCTGTCTTTCAGGTTTTATAAAGGAAGTTAAATAAAATGAAATGGTGAACTTTTCTTTCTTTTGCTGTTTGTAAAAAGGTAATTCAGCTATTTCAAATGGTTTTCAGGAAAAAAAAAAAAGTTTCTGTCAATCAATGTCAGCCTGCACACCTTAAAAAAAAAAAAAAAAAGACCAGGTAGAGTCTCACGGCTTATTCCCCCAACCACTGCCCTCAAAAATGTGTTTTCTAATGAAAAACAGAAATACCCAATGTGGAATAATGAGTGGGTTAGGGGAGAAAAGACTTTCTAATAATGGTTTAATTATAAAAAATTAGTTTCTAAGAAACTGTCCACTGAAGTGCCTCAAGGGGAGAGGAGACGAAACACAGAATCCCAGGTTGTAGGTGCCTGACTGTAAGCCCCGCACCACATCCCCAAAATATTACTTGAGGATTTTGTGTGATCTTGCCTAAAAAATTTTTTTTCAACTAACAAAATATAACCGTGGGGGGGGCAGGGGGGGGGCGGTGGCAGGATGGCTCAGGTGGTTAGAGCACAAGCTCTGAACAACAGGGTTGCCAGTTCGATTCCCACAAGGGCCAGTGAGCTGCGCCCTCCACAACTAGATGAAAGACAACGAGCTGCTGCTGAGCTGCCAGAGGGGCAGCTGGATGGCTCAGTTGGTTAGAGGGTGAACTTTCAACAAGGTTGCCAGTTCAATTCCCACATGGGATGATGGGCTGTGCCCCCTGCAACTAAAGATTGAAAACGGTGACTGGACTTGGAGCTGAGCTGCGCCCTCCACAGCTAGACTGAAGGAGAACAACTTGGAGCTGATGGGCCCTGGAAAACCACACTGTTCCCCAATATAAATAAATTAATTAATTAAAAAAAACAAAAAAACAAAAACATAACTGTTGGAACTTCTTGGTACTTAAAGGACTCTAAAGAAATACAGTAGTTACTCTTACAAAGCTCAGTTCTCTCTCCACCCCCCGCCCAGTACACTGGAATAGAGTTGGAATTCTATTTCTCGAGGCTTCTCTGCAAAAAAACTTAAAAATAAATAAATAAATAAATAAATAAATAAATAAATAAATAAATAAATAAATAAAATAAGTGTGTGTGTGTGTGTATATTTTTTTTAAAGCAGATTTAAAAAAATTATAAATCAAACAATGGCTGTTTATGACAAACTGATCTTAAACAATGTTTAGCCTGATATTAAAATCTGTACATTACAATAGGCAGGGTTGAGATGTGAAAGGGACCAAAGTATGCTGAATACTAAGGGTAATTTGCTTTTGTTTGATGTGTACAAATAAACTATATGTCACTCTTATATACTGTCAGTGGCGAAAAGTGCTTTAACTTGAAATGGAGGGCAATTGGACAACTTCTGCAGATCTGCACATGCATTTACTCTTTGATCCAGCAATTCCACTCCTAGCAATTTCCCCGGCAGATAGATCTCCAACAATACAAAAGTATATATGCTGTAGCTCACACATTGCTATGTTGTTCATAATTGTAAAATATTAGAAGTAACCTAAATGCACATACACAGGAGGTTGGTTAAATAAACTATGATATATCTTCCACAACAAGTACTACCGGTATGAAACTGCAAAAAGAAAATGAGAAAGAACTCTATGGAATGATCTGAGTGATTTCCAGAATGTCATTAAGGGAGAAAAGCAAAGAAGAACATTTATAGGATACCTTCAAAGTAACAAAGAGGAGGAAAAATATAAATACGTACACAGAATATATTACGGACCTACTTGTTTTTGCACAAAAATAAAGGAAGGATAATAAGAAACTAATAAAATGGGTGGGAATGAGGATGAAAGACTAGGAGAGGGAGTGACATTTCTCTGAGCTCACTTTTAGTATAGTTTGGCTTTTGGAACCTTGAAGTCCACGAAGATGAGAGATCCCTAAACTGAATAAAACAAAAACAAATTAACGTAACGGCACTTTAATAACATATACACATATGAAGACAAAAGAACTAATCCGAGTAACTTCTAAACACAGTATTTCATATATCCTCAGTCTAAAAACAAAGAAAGAACTAGGAAGTAATAATCTTGAACTCTGTTGAATGAGTTTGGTGTTTGTAGTGGATACGCGAGCGCAGCAATTCTGAAACAACTTTCTTTGTATTATAGGATTAAAGGGAGAGACCAGCCTCCTCTCAGGCCCCAGAGCTGAAGCCTGTGGATTCCTTTAGGAGCCCACATGTTCCACAAAGGCTGTCACAGGCTGCTCATCCCTCACTGTTCAGATTACTCCAGCCTAGTCTTCATTCTTTGTTTGGTTACTCATCCGACAAATGAGGGTCGCCTCTTCAAAAGGTGTAGGCACTCTCTGGGAATTGGGGTTACAATTGTGAAAAAGACAGACAAGGTTCCTGCCCTCACAGAGCTTATGTTTCAGTGCAAGCAGACACCAACCAAGAAAACAAATCAGGTTATTCCACATGATCAATGCAATTAAGAAATAAAGAAGGTGATGGGAAAGAGAAGGCAGTGGGCAGGGGCAGGTGGGCAGAGGGAACTCCTGTAGACTGACTAGTGGTCAGGAAGCATTTCTCTGGGGAGGTGACATGTGAACTGAAACCTGAAGGGTAATGAACCAGCTACGCGAGGATTAGAGTTGCGTTATAGGAAGAAGAAATACCAAGTGCAATGAATGACCTGCTGATTTACAGAATAGAAAGAAGGTCAGTAAAACTGGAGTGCAAATATTGAGGAAGAGAGTGGTGCAAAATAACAGAAGAGGAAAAATGCAAGAAGCCAGATCATGCTGGGCCTGTGGCCTTGGTAATGACTTTGGATTTTCTTCTCAATGGAGAATTTAAATGGATTTACTTTTTTAAAAGATCGTTTGGATGCCATTTGCAGACTGGAATCTAAAAGGGGCAACTGTGAAAGAGAGACTTCAGTCTGGATAGTCAAACAGTGGGCCCAGGTGAGACAGATTAGGTCAGAGAGGACAGTGGAGGCAGGAAGAGGTGGCCAGACTGGGAATAAAGTCTGAAAACTGAGTCAAAAGTATCTGCTTGACAGACTGGATGTGCAGGGTGAGGAAACGAGAGGAACCAAGCGTGGCTCTCAGCTGCTGGATACATGCTCAGTGCCATGAACTGAGATGTAGGCTCGGGAACGGGGATGGAGGACAAGGGAACATGAGTCAGGATGGCTTTTTTTGTTTTTGGTAAATGAGGTTGGTACATTGACCTTATTGGGGGCTGACGGCCACTCAGAGGCATCCTATGACAGTACATGTTATACAGCCGTTTGCCCTGTCCCCATGCCCCAGATCACCAAGCCATTCTGATTTCTTTGTTTTTGGCTCTGGCTCCCTCCTTCTCTCTCAAGGCCCATTTCCAGGTGGTGCTCCCTTCCTCCCGCTCATTTCTTTCCTTAGAAGACCCTGATCTCCATTTCTGCAGCCCCTACGGCCTCTGATTCCAAAGCCCTCATTCGACCACTTTTTCTTTCCTAGACCTTCAAGGCTCTTGTCCATTCACCTCTCCTTCTCCTCCCTCTCCCAGGCCAAGACTGAACAACTGTAAGCACCTGAGTTGCCAAAAGGAAATAGAATATTTACCAGTTTCCTTCCAGTTCCTTATTTATAAGACAATTTCTTTGTTACAATTTGGCATTACACACACTGACCTGACGCCATTCTCTGAGAGTTCAAGCTTTCTTATATTCTTAATTGAAAATCAGATTGGATAGGTAGGCATCCCCAAAGTATCAGTAGGTTACAATTCAAATGTCACAAATTAGTTCATTGGAATATAGGTTCCACATGGAACAAAAACTATGAAGGTTTCTAACACATACTCCCAAATAGTCCACATCACTCATACAATTGAACCAAGGTCCAGAGCAAAGAGAATAAGGCCCAGAGAGATAGGCCAGAAATAGTCCCTAATTCTCAATCCAAAACTTTTTTCTTATCCAGATGACTGACACAAACTCATTCTGACTCAAACACATTCCTCTCTCTACCAAAAGGGTCAGGGGCCTTCCCTGGGACCTTACTAGAAAAACCACAGGAAAACACAAGATTAGCATGAGAGACAGAAAGGGAAAAGTATTTAATTAGGTCAGCTGTTATTACTTATAAATTTAAAAACCTAAGGTTGAAGAGCTCAAGTATTGCTCAGGGTTACAAAGTAAGTATCAGAGCTAATACGGAAAATGAGATCTTACACTTTGCACTACACTAGTCCATCATCTCAGCAGGACAGCCATGGTTCGCGAAATTTACAATTACTTTTCAAAGATGTTTCACTTGGGAAAAGATACTTAAATGCATAGTTTTTTGCCCCCTAATAGCAATTCTCGGTAAAATAGGCTATCACAAGTTTATTTAACAAAATGTCATAAAAAAGTTAAAGACAAAGAACATTTTTGACTGCCAATTTATCATCTGTATTGTTAATAAAAATTTTCACTATAAAAATAAGTTGGAAAAATGACTGATACACTAAGCTAAAAAACACTCTTTCGAAAACTAACAACTTAATTGAAAAAAAAGTAAAATTTACTAGATAATACTTAATTTTGTTCCATTACACTTGTTACTATGCAACAATTTTTATACTGCTATTAACTCTCTCCTTCCACTAGACGGCAATTTCTATGAAAACACAGATTTTTGTCTTTGTTCACTGCTATATCCCCAGCACCTACAATATTCACTGACCCATAGCAAACATTTGATAAATATTTTTACACTGTTGAATGAGTAAATGTGAAGTGAGATTTTTCTTGCAGCAGAGTATTCATCAGAAGCCTGTTTCTTGAATGAAACTTCATAAACTGGGAATATAACATAAAAGCAGAATTAAATGGAGGAAGTTAAGCTTGGAAAAGGAAGGTTCTAATGAGTGATCCTGACTTTTGGTGTAAAACACAATCATATACCAGAACACAAAGTCAAACAAGCTTGTCCCAATTAACACAGATGTCACAAATCCCTTGCATTTTAACTTAGGCACTTAACTGACAGGTGTGCTCCTGTGTTTACATGTGCTTGAGCTCTCTCTCCTCTCTCCTCTCTCTCTCCTCTCTCTTTTCTATCAAACTTGTCTTCTATTTTATTTTTAAAAAGTAATTCCAAAGAACCTGGTTATCTGATTTTCCAAGCTCAAAGTAAATCAGAGGTTAGAACTAGAAGGGCGTCAGAGGAGGAGACTCAGTAGTTGAAAGAGACAGTCTGGCAGCCAACATGCTGACAACGAGGAAAAAGAAAATAAAGCAGACACCAAAAAAAGCACAGGAATCTGATATCATTTAGTTTCAATTCTAATATATCCATACACAAATATATCTAAATTTCTCATGAAAGTTCTGCTATTTCAGAACATAGTAAGTGATTTTCATACTAATGACACGTATAATCAAGCTTAGAGACTCTGCTTGAAGGCAACAAGGAACTACCGTGTCTCCCCGAAAATAAGACCTAGCCATACCATCATCTCTAATGCGTCTTTTGGAGCAAAAATTAATATAAGACCAGGTATTATATTATATAAGACCCGGTCTTATATTGTATTATATTATATAAGACCCGGCCTTATATTGTAGTAAAATAAGACCGGGTCTCCTATTAATTTTTGCTCCAAAAGACACATTAGAGCTGATGGTCCGGCTAGGTCTTATTTTTGGGAAAATGTGGTATGTCAATCTTTATTACTTTCCATAAAATTATAAATAAAAACAGTCGCTCACTTAAGGGACAAGCAATTAGTGGGACAACTTCGTTAAGTGGAATACCCAGTCCCCAGTGCCGACAGCAGCTACTTTTTTGGAGGTTTTGGTTTCAGGGACTGTTATGTGCCACGCCCCTTTATATACAGGTTCTCTCCTAATCCTCTTAGCTCTATAAGGTAAATATAAGTCTTCCCATTTTCTAGATTAGAAAACTGAGGTTAGAGAGGATTAATACATGTTCCAAATCATAAAGACAGAAAGTAGAGCGGCTGGGATTCAAACCCAGGTGTGTGACTACAAATCACATGCTTTCTACTACAGCAAGCTGCCTCCACAACACTAAGAAACCAGGGCAATGAAGTAGAAATTGTAAGAACCAAACACTGTGGGGAAATGTGGTTTCTTGACAACAGAATTTAGCATGACTGCCCAAAGTCATGAACCTAGAACCCCAAACTATATTTGCTATTCACTCTTTTCTTTCCTATGGTTTCAAAGACTTAGTGCTTGTGTTAATTAATCAAGAAATTCAACAATATATGTTATGCATTCACCTTGTACAACATTGTAATAAATACTGGATATTTCACTGGCTATTTCACTACTAGCCTTCAAATAGTTTCTTTACCATTTATTCAATAAAAGATACAGAAGCATTACATTATAGAGAAAGAAATGTGGGACATTCAGATGAAAATGTGTGTTGTAGATGAAGCTAAAAAGAATAGAGAGAAAATATCAAAATGTAGATTTCTCAACAGGAAATTCAACTTTTGGACAGTGTTACCTTGTAAATGTCACCTTTTTTTTTAGTTCTGCATTAGAGAGATACTTTTTAGAAGTATCCCTCTGGTAAGAAGTAGTCGAGTATTTCAGATTAGGGATATAAATTCTCCTTCTATACTTTAAGAAATTATATTACTGAAATATTTTATTTTACCATCTGCTTATGTAAGGTTACAACTTACCATATCTGTGCTAAAACAGGTTGTGGTAACCCAGATTGAAAAAAAAAGTTTCTAGCTTGATCACCTGCAAATTAAGTGGAAACAGTTTCAGAAGAAAACAACAGCTGAACAATAATAGAAATCTCCTTACATCAAAATTGCAAAAATAAGAAAAGGCTGGTAATCCTATAAATACAGAATTGAATACATGATAGAAGCCAAATGGCACGTCTATAAAGCAACAGTAAAACAAATCCATCAGCATTGACTTTAAAAAATCATCTGAAAAAGGGCAGCCCACTTGCAGGGATAGATACTTTAATTGATGTGCTATTAACTAAGATGGTAACAGCTGCACGTGACAAAGCACATCTACAGGGATCCTGAAGAAAGTGATGACCCCATACTTCTACTTTATAAAAAAGGTCTTTGCCATTCCCAGTATCTACACTTCAAATTTGGAGTGTATTTATGGAGAATAAGTAACAAATATTAAAAGAATCACATCAATGATTAAGAATTAATAAATTAAAGAGAACTACGAGAAAAAAACCACACAAAAACAAGTCCCAGGAAATCTAGATGCCATTTTTTCCTAAAGCCAATTCCTAAAGAATAATCAAACAGGAAAGATAATGGTACAAAAGGCACGTTAAGGGCACAACAATAAGAGAATTCCTTCTTTCTTTTTTTTAATGTTCAGCATTTGTTAATTTCTTTAAGTTTTCCAAACAAGTTCAAGATGAGAATTAAGCAAGTGTTTTAGCTCAAGGACCACAGCCCAGTGCTACTTAAAGAATGAGGTCCTTTGATCTTAACCAATTCCCATCAGTGATATGGTGGAAACAAGTGACTTGACATCCATTAAAGACTAATCAAGGCTTGAATGCATCATAGGAAAAGCAATGGTAAAAATACAGGCTCAGGCGATGGCAAAATGGGTAAATGTGCCCCCCAACCACACGTGTCCACCTTAGCTTTGCGTAATAGAGTCTCTCCACAGACACATGCACTACTGAGAAGTAAAAATGTAAAAATACTGACTCCAATTACCAGTAATAAATCCAGATATTGGCTTTAAACTATGGAACTGTTGATCATGCTTCGCTCTTTCCTCTACAGTTATGGCCCAGATATCCAGGCTGCCTACAATCCAAAAAAAAGACAAATTATTCAATGAGAAAAAAAATAAAAGACAAGGCACTCACACAAACTATTTCCATAGTACTTTAAGAGTTTGTCAATGTTATAACTGATTTGATAAATTAACAGCTGTTTGTCCTTGGAAGTTATACACAAAAAGTTAGCAAATTAAGAGTAAAGTAGCCCACGGCCCCCAAAAATTGGCACAAATTATTTTTATAAAAATGGTCCTGTAATCCTATAGTTAGCAGGATTGTACGAAGACATAGTAAGTTACTAATCATAATTTATTTACATAAACTTGAGCAATAGACTAATTTAAAACTGCATCTTCAGATGTCTTAAATGCAAAAGGTGAAACTTATGGAAAAAATGTGGGCCTCGCAATCCTACATGATTCCATGAAAATCTTTTTGGAGTATTAAAAATATTTAGATATTGGATTGTAGTGATGGTTGCACAACTCTGTAAATTCACTAAAAACCACTGAATCAATGGTACAGTTAAAATTAGTGAATTTTATGGTATGTAAATTATACTTCACTAAGACTGTTTTTTAAAACGGGGTCCTTGAAAAAAGTAATGGCAAACCAAAGAGAATGGAATTTTTGTTCTCCTTCAGTTTCAGCTCTAAGTCTGACCAGATGTTCCCTCCCTTCCAAGATCTTCCTCACTTTAGTCCTAGGTCTCCTCAAATAAATTCACCAAAATAATTTTAGATTACATAGACAGAAGGCTTTCAAAAGTTCAGACACTTTCCCAAAAGGTGGGAACAGACAATATGTATGTTTCATACAAAATGTGAATATGTCTAGCACAAAAGCAAAATGTCTAAACATCACATTTAATCTCTCTGTGGGGTATGACAGTGACACATAGAGTGGTAATTCATTCAATCGTTGGAAACCTATTTATTGAACAATTAATGTGCCAGGCACTGGATAGATATTAGGGATAAAATGGTGACTGATACAGGTATGATCCCTTCCCTCACAGGCCTTACAGTCCTGCAAATTCTAAAAGGGATTTTTAATGCCTTGTCAGAATTCTTCCCTGGAACTATAAACAAAAGCAAGACCAAAACAAAACAACCCAAAACTTGCCCAGCAATTAAGAAGGAAGACAAAAGCAAAACACAAGTGAAACAATAACACTAATGGTTTTGAAAACTTTCCAGACTGCTATACTAGAATCCCACAGAGACTTTTACAGATGTGATCAGAGGGATGATGCTTTGTGTTTTCTTACTCTCTTCATGACTGGATCAGACAGCTGCCAAGAGTAATCAATTAATGTGTCACACTGTCTTTGAAAAAAAATACTTAGCCAGTGTGCAAAAATATTATTTAACACTTTCTTAACGTTGTTAGGAAAAATTACCTAAAAAACATATTTTATGTAGATTGATATGTTTTAAGAAATTAAACTAAAGCATATGAAAATGTCATGTTTCAAATCCAGGCTTCAAAAAATGTATGGAACAAATGATCCAGTCACTTCAACAAACAAATTGCAAAGAAAAAAACAGGGATGGAAGAGGAATTTAGTAATGAAGATGCTTAGGAGATACATGAACTAACTGCAGTGTATGTATCTTGTTTGGATCCTGACTTGGACAAACAAACCGTAACCAATAAATGGGTAAATCAGGGAAATTTTAACACTGACTTGATAATTGATATTAAGGAATTACCATAAATTTTGTAGGTGTGGTAATGGTATTATAATTACACCTTTAAAAGTGTTCTTATCTATTAGAAACACATACTAAAATATTTGTGGATGAAATGATATGCCTGAGAGTTGTTTCCAAAGAATCAGATGAAACAATATTGGCCATGAGTTGATAATCACTGAAGCCATAAGATGGGTACATATGAGTTAATTATATTATTGCCTCTGCTTATGAGCATATTTGAAATTTGTCATAATACTAAGTTATTAAAAATGTAGTTCCAAAGTACATTAAAAAAGGAAAATCTTTGAAAACTTACCACCAAAAGGTGCTGGAAACTGAGCCATGGTTCTGTTACTTTTACCTTGCTAATCGACGCCTGTAATTGAAATGCAACATTTAGGTTTATAAAAACTTCACTCCTAGATACTTATAAACACATTAATACTCTGTGTCTTTAATGATCAGAAGATTGATACCAGAGCTAGGGTACAGCACCACAAATGAAAGTTACAACTAAGAGGCCCATTCATTCATTCATTCATTCATTCATTCATTCATTCTCTGCACAGTTTCTGTGTCAGGTACAATGATGGGCACTGGGGAATGTTAATGAAAGACTCTGGCAACAAGCTTTCAGCCTGGTGAGGGATACCATTAGCCCGGGACAGCCTGGGCTACAATATCACCAATGTTGTATGTGTTTCTTTTTCAATATGTCTTTTTCTTAACTGTCTGTGTATACTAGTCTATCTGCCTGATGGTTATAACAACAGCTCCTTTTAATGAGCACTTAGAATATGCTGCCCACTGTATCAGGTGACTTACCAGTTTTATACTTTTCATTGTCATCACCGCCCTATCAGATAGGTACTGTTATTACCATCCCCATATTACAGATGAGGAAAATGCGTATCAGAGAAGTGAAGCGACTAGACAATACTACAATTGGGTACCAGCTGGAGTTGAGCAGTGGCTCAAAACTAATTAAAGCAAACTCCACAGCCTGTGTTCCTTTCACCCACGAAAAAGACTGTCTACAATCGCTGCTTAAAGATTTTGAGAAAAGCCATAAACAAGGTGTATTACACTAATGTCTGTCGGCAACAGCAAACACAAATCCACTGCTCCACAATCCCCATCAGGCAGTATTTGTTCATGAACAGCCAACGTGAAATCAAGTCCATCCTTTTCCTCAACTAAAAAAATCTGCACTTACTGAATATTTTTCTTTATAGTTAATTTAACAACACAGTAAATGTGCACAGTTAAAAGTGAGTATCAATTAATCACAGATTTAAATTTTAGTTAAACTTAGATTTTAAAAATGCCCTAATACTCTTCAATGTCATCTTCCTATCTGTCCATGGAATTATTTTCCAACCATGATATTTTTAAATTTCCAAAAACTCTTTCTGTTCTCCACTCTTTATTTCTAAAACCATCTTTTTCTGTTTCTAACAGACACAGTTCTCATTCTTTTTTCCCATTTTGCTCGTTAGCTTTCTTCTGTTTCTTACATCACTTGATTCCTCCTGTTTGTTTGTTGGCTGATGATCTGTTTTAGGTCTCTCTTTTTCAGCTCTGAGGCTTTCTTCACTATCTAGTGATCCCTGGGTGATCCTTCGTAGTTAACTTGAAACACTAAACAAATGCTCAGAAGCTGCGTGTGGGTGGCAGGTTTGCTGACTGATGACGGAGTTCTCCATACAACGATCATGTATAGCCGTCACCTTTTCCTTAAGCGACCTCCAAATATCAGTATGGAGAGGCTTTTTTCATTGAAGAGGTTCAGTTTTGCAGAGAGAAAGAAGTGTAGGGGAGAGTGGAGAGAGAACACCACATCTAGCTACTGGCTTCTGGTGCAGAGTGGGGAAGGGAGAAGGTGACAGGCATTACCAAAAAATAATATTACATATATTTATATATATTACATATATGAAAAATATTATATATATATATATATATATATATATATCCTAAAGAATACAAATGCAAAAATCCTTCACAAAATATTAGAAATTGAATCTCAGTAATATATACAAAGCATAAGACATGAACGAATAGGGTTTATCCTAGAAGTAAGTAAAGGTTAGTTTAACATTTCAAAACAATTAATATAATTTACCATATTAACAGAATAAAGCAGAAAATCCATATGATTGTTTCAATAAATGCAGAAAAAAGCTTTTGACAAAAACTCAACACTCAGTAATAATAAAAACTTTCTGAAAACTAGGATTGGTAGGAAAATTCCTCAGATACAGAGCATCTATGAAATTTTCAAATGTTAAGATAACTGGAAAAACAAGTAGTTTTTTTACTCTCAAGTCTGAGCACTAGTACACTTAATATTCTTCTCAGTTACGATCAGATTATTATTTCTATTTAGAGCTTACTTGAAAATAAGCCTTTATACCTTTCAAAGATTCCTTCTCTCCAAAGTCTTATTCATTCACTCAGGAAAAGTTTTTATTCCCATGAACTATTTTATTCCCAAGGCTGTATTGATCCAACATATAAATAACAGGCTTGTGTCAGAGATTTTTATCTCCTCATTAAAGCATTTGAAGATTGTCCTAAAAGAGCTCATTTCTAAATCCTTATCTCATTCAAATGACATCTTAAAGTTCTACTCCCAGAATCAGAGATAATGTTCTACACTACGCCAAAATTATGGAGTCAGCTTCGGTAAGGATTTACTGGCATGATCCTTACTATTAAAGAGTTTACAATTAACTCAATAGCAAAAAAAACAAATAACACAATTAAAAATGGGCAAAGGACCAGAACAGACATTTTCCCAAATAAGACATACAAATGGCCAACAGGTATACAAAAAGATGCTCAATATCACTAATCATCGAGGAAATGCAAATCAAAACCACAGTAAGATATCCCCTCACACCTGTTAGGATGGCCGTCATCAAGGCAAGAGATAACAAGGGCAAGGATGTAGAGAAAAGGGAACCCTTATATACTGTTGATGGGAATGGACACTGGTACAACCATTATAGAAAACAGTATAGGAATTCCTCAAGAAATTGAAAATAGAATATCATATGATCCAGCATCCCACTTCTGGGTATATACCCAAAGGAAATGAAATCACTATCTCGAAGAGACACATGAACTCCCATGTTCACTGCAGCGTTATTCACAATAGCCAAGATACGGAAACAATTTATCTGTTGACAGACAAATAATGTGGTATACATATGCAATGCAGTTTTATTCAGCCATAAAAAAAAGAAGGAAATCCTGCCATTTGTGACATGAATGAAACAGGGGACATTTTGCTAAGTGAAATAAGCCAGACACAGAAAGACAAATACTGTATAATCTGACTTATATGTGGAATCTAAAAAAGTCAAACTCATAGAACCAGAAAGCAAAATGGTACTTTCCAGGAGCTATTGAGTGGAGGGAATGAGATGTTGGTCAAAGGATACAAACATTCAGTTATAGCACGAATAAGTTCTGTGGATCTAATGTATAGTATGGCATGGTGACTAGTTAATAATACTGTATTTTATACTTGAAATTTTCTAAGAGAAGAGATCTTAAGTGTTCGTACCACACACACATATGCAAATTGTTTGAATGTGCTAATTGGCTCGATTGCAGTGATCATTTCATAATGTATACGCATATTAAATCATCATCATGTTGTACCCTAACTATAGTTTTTATTTGTCAATTATACTTCAATGAAGCTGGAGAAAAAAGGAGTTTACAATTAATTAGGGGAGAGAAAATACATATCAAAAATCTGTGTGTGTGTGTGTGTGTGTGTGTGTGTATACAAAGAGCCATAAGCAACAAATAGTAATTAACTAAAACTTAATGAAATGCTTACTAATACATCTGATCTGTATTAGCCAATTTAACCCTATTAACAACCCTCTGAGTTAAATAATATAACTATCCCATCTTACAGATGTGGAAACTAAAGCAACAGTTGACACAATCATTATTACTGTTTTTTCACACAATTATTAAATAGTAGAAGAGGGAGTCAGTCTGGTTTCAGGGCCCATGATCATAACCTCATACTTTCAGGATTAAGAAATTCATGGAACAATCATGAAGTAGTTAGCCTGGCAAACCAACCAGGGCGGAGCTGGAGGGAGGGAGTGAGGGGATCCTGTTGGAAGCAATTAAAGCACTGGAAAACAAAAAGGAGAAAGAAAGGGAAACCGAGTTTGTTTGTTTTTTAAGAGTCATCACAGACCACAGAGGAAACTGAATGGGGGAAATAAGGTTAAGCTTTTTGCCATATAAGTCCAAAGAGCTTTTACTTCTATACGAAACAAGCAAAGCTGCCTTAGTAAGCACTTCTCAAATGAAAGTTGGAAGTCTTATATACAGCGGGTGCCCCAAAAATGTATACACATTTTAAGAAAGGATAAAAGTGTATTAAAATTGTAATACAATGAATGACGCTAGTAGTCATTTGATTAACACCATCTTTTGAGCATACGTCATACTACACATTGCTACCATAATTCAACTCAACTTCGAAAATACATACATACATCTCTTAAAATGTGCACTTTTTTTTAGCACCCCCAGTATATGAGTACATATATGTATATATGTATATATGTATATATGTGTATATATACACACACACACATATATAACAAAGCCCAGAGCAGCAAAAAGAAAAGAAAAAAACAAAACAAAGAGAGTGAAGGCAGCGGTTCTATGCAGATAACAGGATTTCAACAGGATAAGATAATCACCAACACTGAGAAAAAAAAGAAATGCAGGAACCCGGCTAGAGCAAAGCAGAGACCCGCATTCTGCCCTCTGAGGTGTGGGGTCCCACTGCCTGGAGGCAGGGAGGCAGGATCCTGGCTCAGAAGGAGGGTGGCTGCCCCCGAAGGAGAGCTGATGTCATGCTGCTGAGTGGACCATCTGCAGTTCGTCTCTTATAGAGAAGGCAGCCACCATGCAAATACGCCAACACTGTCCTATTTTATTAACATCTTGGTATTTATATTTCCTTTTAGTCCTTTCCCTATAAATACACAATTGTTTCCCTCTTTTGCACACTCTACGTTGTAATACATACTTTTCTCAAGTTCTTAAAACCTTTCATAAACATGTTGCTGGACTTAGATACTAATTTTTAGAGTAAGGCAAACACTCCTTTATTTACATATAAAAAACAGAAAACACACAGACTAAATATTGCGCAATCAAGAAATAAGTAAATAGTAGTAGTTTTAAAAGTTTGGATGTTAGGATTTTTAAGCCAAAAGCTAGAACATGTTTGGGAAATATTTGTAATCTTCCTTCATTTCAGCTTCAGAAAGGAGAGCTAATTATAGAAAGTTGAAGGAATGTTGATCCTTAATTTCGGCATTTACATTACAATCCCAAATATTGATATAAAGTAGAAGACCTCTGTGTGTATTTATAAAATAAAAATTCATTCTAAAAATAGCATTTATGAAAATGTCATTTTGCATGATAAAAAAATTATATTGAAACAGGCTTGTTATTTGATTTCCAATGTTTGCTATCATAAATTAAAGGAAGGTTATTCAGAAAACATGAAACGATTGCAAAAAAATCAAAGTAAATGAAATACTACATATAAAATTAATTTCTAGAACATAATAAACACTAAATTTAGCGGTAAAAAGGGGGAAATTAACCATGAAGAATAAAATTTCTTAACTCTAAAGTACTGGCACACTTTAAAGATTTTAACTTTATATTAAATAATTAAACTAGTTGAAAAATCCTTAAAAACAGGTATGTCATAGTATTCTTTCAAATTTCCTGCAGGTTTGAAAATTTTCTAATTTTTTTTTTTAATTAAAGGGGGGAAGGGCATATATAAAAACAAGTATGCGAGATGAGATTCAAATATGTACTCATTCACAGAAAAAGGAATCTTCACAATTATGTAATTCAAAGAATTACAAATTAGCAAAGCCTCTAATATATAAAAACAGGACTAATTTAGCATTATTGACCTAAAGACCAAGAGGATATTATGAACATACATTATCTGTTTTTCACTTAACTACTGACCATTCCTTCCCTCACAATCTTGTAATCCTCTTCTATAAATTAGAGAGGAACGAAGGTTACAGGAGAGGAGAGAGGCAGAGGTCCTGGCTTTGCTGTAAACACTCCACTGACCTGTGTTACTGGATCCATAAAGAACTCCTGGGTCTCAATATTAAGAATATACTCTTGGTAAAGAAGGTATTTTGTCTACACCCAGTTCATGGTGTTCTTTCTCAAGATTCAGGCTAATTTATTTGAAACAGATTTTCATGGCAGTAAAGTAGTGAACTTTAAATTCACTTCTTATAAAGAATTTTTAAAAAAAGTATTCTAAAGTTGCTCAAGAGGTTTAGGTGAAAGGACCTATAGAATAGGAAATTACAGAATAGAAAATTTTAATTTCTACAAAGGTGGCATCAATAAAACATTGAGGGGAAAGAAAGGAACAGAAATAATGTCAAAATGTGAGAAGAAAATGAAAATGTATGGATATTTTAAACATCCTGAAGGATACAAAAAATAGCCTCAGGAACATTAAAAAAATATACAGTACACCCTAGTCATATCATGATACTATCTGATATTTGAGAGTTGTGAGAGTCTGGTTTTAGGTATTTTTCCAGCCATATTTACCCTTGATCTAGAAAAAAAATAAAAATCATCAAAAAAACACTATTGTCCCCCTATCTTTTCCCTTTAGAAATATGAAGAGGCCTTCATATCTCTAAAAATTCAAAATTAGAAAACCTTAAAGAAAAAAAAAATCAAAGGAAACCTTTCTCTATTAAAAAAAAAAAAGTCTGTAATGAATGGAAACAAGCAGAAGAGCCTATACCCCTGTTTTCTAAGCAAGTCTTACACCAAATTCCACTCCTGTAGAGACTGTTTGAACAGGAGATGAACAAAACGCAGAGCTGCCCTGTAAGATGACACATACAGGCAGGATGTACACAAAGCTCTTTTGAAACACAGAAAAAAGTTACTGAAAGCCAAGCAATAAATGGATAAAGGAACTGACAAATTCTAAACATATAGCCAACCTGATCAATGCCAAATTGTCATGTCTGAAGCCACGGACCTCAAATGTGGCTTCTACATGTGCTGCTGCCTGCAGTGGAGCAAGATGACCTGTAAGGGATGTACTGCCCGTTCACAGGGAAGATTTTAAAACTGCATGAAGGGTAAAGAACCCAATAAAAAAGAAAACCTTATTAGTAAGTTCAAAGAGACACTGTCAACATTCTGTCTGAAAACCTGTAGGGAACATTCAAGTTGTCCTTTGAAAAGAGAACAGGCATTCCTCCCAGATTTTTGTTGCTGGGGGAGGGGTGGTGGCAGGGGACAGAGGTGAGAAGGGGACAGGTCAGGAGTGACCAGTGGTGAGCAATCACTGTCAGGCCCAGCTGTCAGCACATCACTTGGCAACACTCAATGGCATTTCAGAAGATTTATCCATTTACTCTTGTTTACTTTCCACAAAGAGAAATGCCAGGGTATCTGGCCTACAAAGCTCAATAAGCAGATTTTAACCTCAGTTCTTCTAAATCACCCTTACTTTAATATTTGCAATA
Organism: Rhinolophus sinicus; assembly: GCF_057876585.1. NCBI lineage: Eukaryota > Metazoa > Chordata > Mammalia > Chiroptera > Rhinolophidae > Rhinolophus > Rhinolophus sinicus. Next base: position 9,713,632 of record NC_142517.1, read on the forward strand.
GGAGAGAGAATTCATCAGGGAGCAGTAAAACCAAAACATAGCTACAACATTGAAAAATCAGAGATAGAAAACAAACAAACAAAAAAAAACAAATTCCTGCTTTGAGAGATAAATGGAAATTAACCAGACTCTCTTCGAAGCTTATTTCCACCTCTAGACAATCAACTAACTGCAAAATAACATCCGAAAAGTAAGTCATTAACTATAGTTTGCCTAAGTTAAGAAATCAGACTTTAAAACACTATACCTGCAGGTAGGATAACCATTCATAAGGCTTCAATAAAACAAATGAAGGATTTTATTTCTTCTGGAAGTTTCCATTTTCAAGAGGGTCATTAAGAATAAAACATTATCCCTTGTTTTAAGAGACACACTTAAAGCTGAAAAGTAATTCCTGGAAAATGCAGATAACCCGCATACCAAACACCAAACAATAATTTTAAGAATCACTGAGCGGCAGAAAAGCATTTCCAAAATTTCATTTTAAATGTAAAATTTACGGAATTTCAAGATTATCAGCCAAATTAATAATGAGATTACATAAATTTAACTTATTGCAACTCACAAACTTTCTAGTACCTTCTCATATATAAATTTCTAAGTGACTAAAAAATTGAAATTTCACAGATAACTGAAAACACTTATCACATGAAAAAATGTAATGAACTAGGTAACGGGAGAACAAGATGTTGTCACCTGTGTAATGTAGTTATATATAGTCACTAAAAAAAAAAAGAGTGAGAGAGATGATCTGAAGGGTTTCTTCCAAATAAAAACTGATTTTCAACACATTACAAGGCACATGCACACTTAAAGGAAAACATTCATATAAACTTCCACACGGTAGCACAAGAATTGGTCACACTGAGTCTAAAGTCAGTACAGTGTACTATTTTCTACTATCCCCTTTATCACTAGGTTAATAACTTGTATATCTCTAAATACTCTAGCGACCAAACCTGGTATCATCAATTCACCTGCGGGAACAGTGGTGAAGCCTGGGCAGAGAAAAGTTTTAGATCAAGCTTTCAGCTTTAAAAAAGAAGTCAAGAAACTACCCGAAAAGCACCAATTGTGCACAAGAGCACTGGAACACTGAAAAGAGCAAGAAAGCGGAAGGCTTCCTGCCAGATTTTTAAGCCTGCTTCAACAAAAATAGTGCAACAGCTGCAAGTGGATAAATGAAATGAGTTTACAGATCATAGTAAGAAATGAAATATGTGTGCTGTATAAAAAACAACCATGTGCTAGAATGTACAGAATGCTCTATATTTGAATATTTGCATCAAAATTAAATCTGCTACATGTAAGCCTGATAACAAATACACAACTGAGAACCCAGCAAACATTTCACATCTTTGACGTCTTCCCAGATGTAGTGTCACAATGGACAGCAATGACAATTAGACCCTCCTGTCCAACACAACCAACTCCTGAGGCCAGAAAGTGGGAAACTCAAGGGCGATTTTGTTTTAATCTCTTAGATTCTTTGCTGAAGACTGTTAAGTGTTTGCCTGATCAGGAGATAAAGGAAACCTACATAGCTACATATTGAGAATCTGATCCAACCTAAATTCTAGCCGCCTCCTGCTACAGCTGAAGATTACTTACCAGTGTCTAAAGATTGAGCGAAGTCCAAGGGAAAGCCTTACTGCAGTATCAATGAAAAGTGTCATGAATAAGAGCAAGGACAATGCAGTCATTAACAAAAACCAACTGCACCCTGCTAGGTGACCTAGAGGACTTCTATGCAGGATACGATTTATTAGCACTAGGAAGTTTTAGAACTAAAAAAACCGTGCAATAACATTAGCATCACTAAAACACTAAATAAACTGCAGCCAACAGAAAACCAGACCATTTTAGAAGGCAACAGGTACATGATTCAAATCTTTAATTTCACTTCACTTGACTGAGATAACTGAAATATATTTAAGTCTGAGAAAAAAAGGAAAAGGTTGAAAAGAATCATGGTTATCATTTAGTGAGGATTTCATTCAATTTCTTTAAGTATATCTGGCTGTACCATTAAAATACAGAAAGGAAGCTTGAAGGTTTCTGTTAAAAATCACTAATATAATGTGATCTGGAATAAAACTGAAAAACAAGAAAATCCCAGATTTTCTCAATTTTGTATTTTCTTTAAAAAGATTCAATTTCTCATAATACGAAAAACTTTGTAGAAGCCAATTTCATACTCAAAGTGTCATTATGATTCAATTTATCTAGAATTCCAATTTAGTCATGTTTACACACTTCAAGTTGACTGCATTTAATTTCAGTGTTGTGAAATCCGGTAGTGATATTAAGCTTTACAATTTCAGATAACATTCAAAAGATTTTTGAAAAGATAACTATTGTTACTGAATGGAAGAAAAGTCAATTCATTCAATATGCAGTTCACTGATTAATATTCATCTAGATGTGGACATTATAAAACTAACCCTTTTATTCCCTCTCTGACAAAGCTTTTATTATTTCCTCTATACCCCCACTTTTAAAATGAATCTTCTAAAGTTTTTGACAAAGGGAAATTTTACTTGGGAATTTGAACCAATTTACTTAAGGTCAACCCAACTTGGAAAGCTCACCACAAAGGAATGAAGTAAGACCTCAAAATAAGTAAGTGTATTATTGAAGATTTCCAGTATTATAAACCGGTGGGAAGGCAAACTGTTACAAATCCTCTGGAAAGCAACGTGACAAGGTATGTACCAGGAGTAGGAAAAATCTTGTTTACCCATATGCCTAATAATTCAACTCCAGGGAAACTGCCCTAAGAAAATAATCTAAAATGCAAAGACATATGTCCAAAGATGGTCACTGTGACTGTATTTTTTACAATTAAAAACTGAAATAATCTTATATTATGTTCAATAGGATACAAAGAGTTAGGTAAATTATGATACAACCATTCAACGAGATGTGACAATTAAAAACGCTCATCAAAAGTATAGAACTTTATATGAAGTATTGGGTCTACCATGTTTTTGTTTTTAAAAAATACAACGAAAGAAGAAAGTACGCCAACACATTTAAAAGTTGCATAAAGTGTTGTAAATGTTATCACTAACACTTAAAACTTGTACAATGATTCAGTTACTACTTTCATATACATTGTATCAAATGAGATGACCCTGTAGTTGTCCACTGGACTGTGAAGCCCAGAGGAAAAAGCTATCAACCTGACAGAGAGAACAAGCCACTCTGCAGAGTAACTAGCAATGAGTGTGATTTAAATGAGAAGCTGTATATAAACACACAGGAAACAGCATTTAGACTGAAGAGCGGCATGAAGGGTATGATTAAAGCAGCATGTAAAAGTACAAAACGCATCCAAGGATTAGTCAGTAATTCAGAACGGGAGGAATGTAAAAGGGATGAGAGAATGTAAGAGATGCCGTACAGAGGACAGGAACCCAGTAGTGGCGAGTAGCCTCCAAAACGTCTTGCGATTGAAAGAACCTTAGCTTCGTGCTGAAGAGGTCTTCCTCTAATTAATATGCACAGCAGGAGCAGCAGCTATCCAAGCGATTTTTATTTTTTATTTTTCTTATAGAAAATTGAGTAAAATCACACCCAGATGGTCATATTTTACTCATAACAATTTAGAAAACAGCCAATTCGTAAAGCTTACAGGATAACTCGCCCATATTTGAGGAGTTTTGCATAGAAATAGATTATTGGAGGATGTTTAAAATCACATTTCATGTTCACATCTGAAATCCTAATTTTTATATTTTCTTCCTTCTGTAGCTATATTTCAATATGTGACATCCAGAAATATGGCTGAAAAATGTTATTCTACTGAATATATATATATATATATATATATATATAAATAAATAAATAAATAAATAAATAAATAGAAGGGGGGTGGTAGATGAAGGTAAACGGAATCCAACATATGCTGATAGAAGAACTGACTGAGTGGTGAACACAATGTGATATATAGATGATATTTTACAGAATTGTACACCTGAAATCTATGTAATTTTACTAACAATTGTCACTGCAACAAACATTTTCTCCCCTTTCTTCCGCCTCTCCCCCAGCTCTGGTTCAAGCCATTGTTTCTCAGTCTAGTTGTGTAGGACACAGCTCCCTGGCCCCTGCTGGTATTATGAGCCTTGTGCTCCCCCCTGGGGCTGAGGCAGTCAGTCGATGGCCCATTGTTCACAATCTTAGCTGTAGGGGGCACAGCTCACTGGCCCATGTGGGAATCGAACTGGCAACCTCGGCATTAGGAGCACGGCACTCCAACCACCTGAGCCACCGGGCTGGCCCCGCAATAAACTTTAATTTAAAAAAAGAGAGAGAGAAAGAAACATTTATAGACAAATAGTCACACCAACTACTTGAAATTCCAATAAAGCCGCTAACATTTAAAGGGCTCTCTGTATTGCAACCTCAGTATCTTGCTCCAGTGGAAATCATGGGCTTTGAAACAGTATTGATAGTGGCAAGGCCATGAATCATTCTAAAATAAGGCAACCTTCTATTGAGTCTCACAATAAGTTAGCAACAATGAACTGCCATTACGGGCTGGGCACACAGTCCAAAGCATGACCAACAGTTTAAAGTCATCAAATGGAAAGCATCCAGCAAGCGTCCAGCTCTGGTACTTAATTGACTTTGGGCCTCGTGTGAGTTGCTTAGACGATTTCTAAGCTTTAGATTCTTTATCTATTAAATGCAGGTAATAACAGTACCTGACTCAAAAAGCTCGTAATGACAAATACTCTCTCCCTGACCATACTTTAGTCAGGCTCTGAGCCCTCTTGACGAGGCCTAGGTATTGGGCTTCGGCCTTGGTTCTTGCAGTCTTCAGTCTGCTTAGCCCAGTTTAACACGTGCAACGTGTTAAGCAAGAATCCTACTAGTCAGTTTAGTGAGAGACACCCTACCCCAGATATCTGATCATACTTGGTATCCGAATGAGCTCTTCATCCCCAACCTTTGATGTGTAAGTCCTTGGGCTGCCTTTTGCAAAAATCCTGTTAGGTCAGTTTAGCAAGAATCCCCCTACCCCTGATGTCTCCTCTTAGTAACTTTCCATCCATTGTGACCCCCCTCACCCTGCTCCTTGAGTATAAATTCCCACTTCTTGTATGTAGAGTTGAGCCCAATCTCTCTCCTCTATTGCAACAGTCTTGAATAAAGGCTTCCTCACATTTTTAACATGTGTCAGAATAATTTTTTCTTTAACAACAAAGAGAATTCAATGAGTTTTAGTGTAAGTAAGACATTTGGTACAGTGCCTTGTGAATTTCCTTCATTGTTCCCTTTACATGCTCTCAGCTTACAACTAGATCCACTGTAAACTGTTTATTTACTGTCTGTTTCTTAGACAAAACCATTGTCCCTTGAGAGTAAGGACTTCTTTCTGAATTCCCAGCATCTGTTACATGGTTTGGCCCATTCAAGGCACACAAAGAATGTGTACTGAATGAATGGGGTTTACAATGAATGAATGAATGAATGAATGAATGAAGTAAATACTGAGAAGCCCATGTGCTCACCCTTCCACCTTCAGTGGTCACCTGCATACACTGAGAAACAAACAAGGAACATTTTCCCTGTCAGATTCCTGCTGTTGTATAGTCTCAACAAATGTTCAGGAACCAATTTCATTTCTTTAAAGCGACCAATACCAGAGCAAAAAACAAATGATTTTAAAAGGTGATTATGGCCCCCCAAATATTCCAAAGAATACAACAGAAACTAACTAGTTTCCTAAACTTCACAGTATTTTATTTGCCATGCAATTTGCAAATCAATTATATGGAGTTCTCACAGAAATACATAAAATGCAGTCCAGCTAATGAAGCTAATGCTTAAACATATGGCTTTTCAAGAAAAAAAAAGGAGCTATGAATTTAAAAACTGATGCCTTTTTTTTTTTTTAACTTAATATCTTATCATACGCAGGGCAGCTTTTTAAAAGAGACCGACCAGGTAATCACATTCTAGATTTCTGCTATTTTGGACGCAACTATAAAAATGCTTAGGAGGCCCTCTTATCTGCACACAGGACAAGTTTTTCTTAAAAAGTCTTCATTTAGTGAGCCTTAAAATCAAACTAATTCAGTTTACCATCAGAGGCTTCCTTGTTTATTTGATGTACTCAGTACCAAAGTATGTCATTCTTGTTTGTAAGGACCTTACAAAAGCAAGGCAGTTATCACAGGATGCCGAGTCATGCTGTATGACACAATGAGGGCCACTTTCAAACATTTCCTACTCGACTGACAACTGTCCCTACCTGTATCAGTGGAATGCTGTCTGGAGCAAGTCATCTCATTTGTTCTTAAAAGTTAATTCATTTCCAAATGTAACAGAAACCAACCCTTTGAGTAGGTGGACATAATAATGTAACAAAGGAGACCACCCTGAGAGAAAGAGTCCTGTTCCCTTAAAAATTACCACCCCAAATCCTTAGGCCCTCAAGTTCCATTAGAAACATCAAAACCTAAATAGATCATCTAGTGTCTGAAAAGATCATGCCTATAAGCATTCCAAGTAGGCTGGAAAATTCTTTACAGTTAAAATTCTACTAAGGTTAAAATTCTTCAACCTCATAAATATAAGGTTGACCAAATATTGTTAAGACTAAAGAAAATGCATGTTTTGCAAATGTACAAGATGCCTATCCTCATTTTTTTCAAACAATACAACCCAAGCCACATGAAGAGAGCAATTTCACCCATAAACACACAATGGGAGCCCAGAAAACTGGGGAATCTAGAGACCCAGCTCTCGTCTCAGATCTGCTGCTCACTGTCTAATTCATGCCACATAACGTGAAGGATCTCATTCTGACTATTCCTCAGCATCCATCTTCCTTGCACTAGTTAACCAAGTAGATCCATACTGAAATTGAAGACATAAAACAGAGGGGGTAGAAGACAAAATTCAAGTTCAAGACAGCCAGGCAACAGACAAACTGATTCAGACTACCCAGTCACAGACAGTGAAAAGTGTCACTGTAAACAGTAACTCAACCCTGAAAGTGGAGAGGCCAGAAGGCTACACAGGCAAGCCCTTAGCACAGTTCAATTGCCTTGTCATTCATTTAGCCATCTATCCAGACTCGACTGTGTACTAAAAATAGGATACAAGAATGCTTCTATAGTGTCCCAGCTACTAAAAACATTAAGAGAACAAATTCAAAACCTGTACCGGGAAAAGACAAAAAGCAATATATTTTTAGTGTCAAAAACACAGATCAAGAAAAATGAGATGGTAATAACACTTGGCTTTTCGTATTGCACCAATCTGTGAAGGAGCTCAAATAATTTTGCAAATTTTTAAAAAATCTAATGATAGTACTTCTAACAAAATCCCTGTGAAATAGGTAGAATATAAATATAACTATGTCTGTTTAGCTACTGAAGTAGACACATATTACACTGCAAATTAGATTCCTGATCTAGCTCAGTCTAGCACACTCAGCATCCATTATAAAAAAGTCACCAATTACTCTATAAATTGTAACACAGTAAAATATAAACGTTAACACCACAGTTTTCTATGTTTAAGAACTCAACCATAAGAATTAATAATTAAGGCAAAATTGGCTTTAGTTTTAGGAGAAAAGCACTTCAAGTAGTCTCTTCAATCTGTTGAATCTACTTTTTTAGAAGTACATCGAGGAACTGCTATGATTATTATTAAAACCACTTGACATTTGCAAATCATACAGAAAAGTGAAAATTCTGTTTTGCACACTCACCAATATAAACTGACAGCTTTATGCCTCCTTCAAAGGACAAAAAAAGGAATTCAGTTTAACGGGCAAGGTCAAAGTACATAAAAAGACACACTGGCCTGGGAAACCAATAGGTTTAACAACAAAGGATGAGTCAACCAATACTTGCAGATCCCAGCTACTTGAAAGAAAATTTCATTTTGACTCAAAATAGGAATTCAATTGTCCCACTGATGGCTACAAAACAAAATCACCTAAAAGTGTTTTATTTGTGCTTTTTAAGAGCTATTATAAGAGGTACCTTTAAAAGCTAGTGTATTATTACAGCATTAAGGGGCACTTCCTGAATATACCTAATATATCTAACTTCCTCTCAATGCCAACTCTTGGTGAAATAATTCTTTCTTCCCTTCAATACTATTTAGATAAGGCACAGCCAAAGCAGTTACAGGATGACTAAACCTGAACTTGTTACAGGAATTTCCAAACAGATAAGAACTTAAGAACTTTGTAAATACGCCCTTATTTGAAAGACAAGAGAAACTTGAAGAAAGTATCCAGTGAAAATATGAGCTCCTTTCTTAAAAGGTAAGCTCTTCAATGCAGGGTCTGTCTCCTTATAAATTCTATTCAGCCCTAGCCGGCCATGCTAATGCCAAAAGAGAAAATGGCTTCTACTGCCACAATCAAAAGCAACCCACTTTAATGAAATATGATGTCTAGAATTTGCTTCCAAATAATCTAGAGCTGGGGCTGGAGGGATAGATGAAACAAGATTGGCCAAGAGTTAACAGTTACTGAAGCTGGGAAATGGATATGGTTCTAGGGGTTTACTACTCGCCCCATTTCTGTAGATGTTGGAATTTTTTAAATAAAAGGTTAAATAGAGAAAGAGAAGGAAGCTAATTTTCAAAAGTAAATGCCTCCCAACTAGCCTATTTCTATAAGCTACCAGCTCGGAAACAAGTTACTTAACTGAGAATTCAAAAAGAATATAGCAAAATTCTTTATAGTTATAAAACAATCAGGATGATCCTACAGTTTTTCTGTTGTTCACACAGGAATAAAAGTCTGAGTTAATGTTTTCACTGTGTTAATTGATTTCAGGTTTTTTTCCAAAATGTATCAAAAATCCACAAAAAATAAAAAGTTGATATTTTGACTATTTTATGCATTTAATAACATTTTTAGCTGCTTTGTACATAAATGACATTATTTTTATTTTAAACCTTTGTTATATGGTAATAAATTTACCATTATATTGAATTTTAGCAAAAAATACTCAAAACATACTTAGTGGCATCAATTAGACTTAAGTTATAGATGAATTAGAATCTAATGGCATTGATGACATAAAAAAATTTATTACAAAATGTTACACAATATGGTATACAAAATATCTTTGTTATTAATAGTGCCAGCCACAGGAAAATATATCCAAACGTTGCAGCAAAAGAGTTAAGAAATCACCTGTCTCTAAATTACTATGATTTCTCCTTTATATGTCACTGTAAATAAGGCTGATTTTTAAAAAATGACTGTGCACTTTTTTCTTTGCCTGGTAACTACTCTACTCTTTCTGAAAAAATTAAAGGAAATTATAGGATCCTGTAGGGAAGCCATTTCTACCCAAAAACCCAGGCTTTCAATAAAGCTTAGCAAAATTTAAATTTTTACATCAGTTTCTAAGAGTTACCCTTAGATTAAACTAAATTAAGCTAATTTTTAACATATTATCTTAATATATTAAGAAATACTCCCATAAGTCATACTATTCCATATTTGGGAAATTTCATTCTTTTAGATCCTGCTAAGAATTGCAACACAAAAGATACCAAAGCCCTGACCAGTGTCTTTTTATTCAATAGAATCAGTATTCTGATGAGTTCCATCAAGATCACTTCAGTCTCCATAAATGATGTGAGACATTAGACAATCCAGATTAATGTCGGACCTGTGAACCTGTGAGTTGATCTTAATGGACACTTTTCTTAAAGGAGATACATGTTAGATTAGATAAGTAGTCACATGGAAACTCAAAGTTATTAAGAATCACATTTCTTTAAGACGTTATCAGCAGTCTACTAAATACAGAACTTATCGAAACGCTTTAATTGAACAGGGAAAATTATAATGAAATCTAGGATGGGAAATGAAGAATAACTTGTAGAGCTCACATTAGTCTCTAACAGATGTTTCATGGTGTGCTCACTCTCCTTTTTTTCCCCTTTCTCCTCTTAGATTTGGTAGCTTTACTTAGAGGCATCTGCTTCAACAGCAAACATGCACATTATATAAGCTGTCATTCTGCACACATTCCTAACCTATTTTGCAGAGTGGACGTTTCTAAAATGGGTAGCAACTACAAAAATTGCCAGAGAAATTCATCAAAACACAAAAACTGGTCCCTGCATCTACACTGGGTATTTCAAAATATTTGGAAATTACATTAAGAACAAGAGGTACTCAAAAGAGTTTAATAAACAGTTTAGTTAATCATGTAATCTTTATGGTAATTTTTACAGCCCTGATCAGATCTCTTTGTAAAATGGACACAAAAGGCACCTTTTAGTAACACGTAAGGAATTCAATCTGTGTATTGCAGGAGATAAACCAGTCCTCAGATCTATACCGAGACAACAAATACTCATGCATTCACCTCAGCAGGGTGGATTTACAGCCCAGTGAAGGGCCAGATGACTCAAGATTCAGCCAGGTTTCCAAAGCTTAGAGGGACGATGATTAATGATACAGAAGAACAAGGCATGGTGAATGTGTACAATGCGTTGCTTACAAAAGATTCAGTGGCTAAAAAATTGCCTCAACTTTAGATAAAGAGGGCACTCATCGCAGGTTCAAGCAGGGGCTAGGTTCTTGAAAGACTCACATTAAACTTAACTAGTGTATCAGTCACAAAAAGATAAGAGGACTAAAATCAACTTATTATCAAATTCTTGACATTTAGATCACGCAAAAGACTGTGCAAACTCCAAGATATGAAAGAGAGCTCTTGAGTAAAAGAAGAAAGAGACCAAATAAAAAAAGAAAATGAGCTTGATTCTCCAGGGGCTGATTATCTAGTCTGAGAATCACCTCAACATCTTATTTTACAGGCCTGCTGTCCACCTTCCATCATTCTTCTGCTCATTTCCATTCTTGCCATAGCAAAGGAGAGAATAGGATGTAACTTTTTTGATAGAGTGAATAGTTCATATGGAGGAGTAGAGTCAGGAAGAGAGAAAGAGAACAAGGAAAAGTTAAAATTAATCCTATAAAACTCATCTATGTCATCTATGACCCTTTCAATTGTTGATTCACAACCTTGTAAGTTAAGCAGGAGATATTGCAAAAGGAAGAAAAATAAGTGGTTACAATATGACTATAAACAAGGACATTGTTCAAAAACTATATGAAGAAAAAAGGAAGAGGAAACATAGTGGGATACACAATAAACATTATCAATAGCCAGATAGAAGACGATCTTTTCCTTGACTGTATTTAATGCATATTTTTCAAATACTCTATAATATGTAAGTCATTAAGAAAAACAATTTTTGTATGACAAAAATGACCCCCAAGAAAGCATTTTCATTTCGTATATTAAGGTGCAATTTATAGGAACTACTCCATAAAATTGTTTAAAGCTAAGCAGGAAAAGGCACTAAAGATAATGAAAAGAACTGCTTTCTTCCTATTGTTAATAAGTTTTGTCCATTATTCCAACAAACATCTATTAAGCAGCTACCATGTACCAGATCCAGTGTCTGCCAAGATCCCCAAAATGGTAATAAAGATATAACCAGTAAATTCTCATTATCAAGGTGCTTGAGAGCATAGCGGTACATCTTCCTGCCCCCGCACCTCCAACTTTAAATACTCCTCAAAAACCGAAAAATTCTTTTTGTAACGCCACTGCGTCCAAAAATATACTGCAACAGACAGCATTATTGTGAAAATATTTGTTGTCCTTTCCTTTCCAAATCCTTCTCTTCCTGCCCATCCTTGCAGGAGATTATATTTCTTGCCCATTGAGGCCATGCTTGACCATGTGACTTGCTTTGGCCAATGAAGTATGAGTAGCAATGGCATATGCCACTTCTGAGAAGAAGCATTAAGAGCCACTGGAAGATTCTGTCATGGCTCTTGTCATTCTTCCATCCTGGGTCCTGGAATGAAGCCCATAAAGGGCATTAATACGAGAAATAAACTTTTGCTGTTGTAAACAACTGAGATTTGGAGATTGTTACTGCAGCATAATTTAGCAAAAGCTGACTAATTCACACACCATTGACTAAACTTCAATACATTAAAGATCACCATTCACCAATGAGCAGGAGGTAGAAATAAGTAACTTCCGCCCTCGCTATGCCCATTGTAGCTATTTGGTCTCCAAACCACTGCAGTCATTAACCCACTGCTTATTTTGTTTTGCTTTGTTCTCTCTCTAGAAGTCTGGGCAGGACAATTTGCAGCACTTCAGGAATTTGGAGCTCTGCTCTCACTCAAGCCTTAGACATGCATGCAATTCCCTTCCTTCAAAAAAACCTTCAAAAAGTGGTGCCAGTGAAAATATTCCACAGGACACAAGAGAACAAGAAACGTCCAGAGGAATGAAACCTACCACTTTCCTTTGAAATAAATCAACTGTAAGAATCATTATGTTATATTCCTGAAACTCACATAATGTTATGTCAATTATATCTCATTTTTAAAAATTAGCTAAAAGTTATGTTTAAAATTAGAAGGTATTTCCTTTAGAAACAATAAAATACAAAAGAATATTATATCTACTAAACAATAGGCTGTTGTGAAAAGAGAGCAGGCTAAGCTAACAAGGATACACCTAAAATAAAAGACAGACTGAAAATAAAGGGATGAATAAGGATCTATCAAAAAAAAGCCTCACAAAAAGGAAGAGTTACTAAATTTAATAAAATATCATTTCAGGGGAAAACCTATCTGTGATTCAAAAAGCTATATATGATACATTTTTTTCATAAAATGTATAATCCACAATGAGAACAGTTGTAAAACTTTATACTCCGAGTACTGTAACATGAAAACATGTAAAGCAAAAAACTAAAGGCAATCTCTTTACACTGACTGGCTAAAATGTAGAAAGCAATAACTTAAAACACAACTGAGATGAATTTCTAATTAACAGAGTAGCCTAAAACTAAAATACTATAATTGTCATAGGACACCTGTCACAAAAAATCAGTTAATATTTAAGGCAGCAAGCAGGTATATATCAGAGTACCGGTGCAGTGAGGAGGTAGAAAAGGAAACAGAGAAGTCATAAACTACAGCGTTTATAATTTAATGGGAACAGGAGAACACAAATACTATGCATACACATAGAGATTATATGTATGCATACATACCTATGAATAACACACCTGGAACATAAATATTTACACAATAAAGATGTTCAAATGCTTTGGCTTAGGATTCAGGAAGCACTCTTCAAAAAGGGTAAATATAAGATGGCATCATCTCATAATCTTCCTAACTATAGGATAAAAACAATCTGTGGCATGCAATTTACTATGTAAAGAAAAAAGTACCCTGGGGCCAGAAATGTTTAAAATCATTATGCTGTATTCAGGCTTGCCACTTCAGGTTAAAAATCAGGAACCATATCACCAATATATTTATAAAGTAGCTAGAAAACTGACAGAAATGTCAAATTAAAATTTTTTCTTCTTCATATATCTTTAGAGTAAAATCTTATCTTCCAAGGAAATTATCTTCAAACTTTTGTTTACCAAGAAAACTTTCTATAAACAAAACCTTACACTGAAGCTCAAGACATAAAAGCTGAGCTGCTCTGATTACAGTGTGGGTAGGGGGCCACAGGGTGGGAGCAGTTCCACAAATGGTTACCTACTACCTATCACCAGTACCACCAGGCACTGGGCAGGGAATTCAGAAGGGAACAAGAGTCTCGGCCCTCAGGGAGCTTACATTCTAGAATGGGAGAAAAACAAATCTGATCATTTCACTCCAAAGCGAGTAGGGTAATAAGGTAGGCGAATACTGGACGTGGTATTTGGGGTTTCTTCATGAGCCTGGGTAGTCAATCTCTAAGAAAACATTCGGGGTAGTTTCAAGAAAGTTCTAGAGAAGGTTCACCCAGTGCAAAGAGCCAAGAAAAGGAAAAAAGAACCTGATCAAGGAATAGAAAGAGGCCAGGTTAGCTGGTGCAAAGTAAATAACAGAAGTGTAGAAAGAGAGGAAACTGGAGAGGCAACAGAGTCCAGACCACAAGGATCTCCAAAAGTGAGGCTTGGATTTTATTCTAAGTGTAACGGGAAGTCTCTGAAAGGTTTTAAGCAAGGGAATAACATGATCTGATTTATGCTGTAGAAGCTACGATGTGGAATAGATTCAAGGCAAGCAGAGTAGAATCAAGAAAATCAGCTGGGAGACATGGCAGATAAACTCGTGAGAGACAGCGGTGGCCGGGCTAACATTGGAAATGATGAGAAGTGGTCAGATTTGAGATTTATGCGTATTTTGGACAGAAAACCTACAGAACTGAACAATGGAGTAAATACAAGGTGTGTGGAAGAGAGAAGAATCAAAGATAGCTATAAAGTTTCTGGCCTGTGTAACGGGGCGGTGGGGGGGGGGGGTAACGGCACCATTTACTAAGACAGACAGGTCTGGGGTGCGCAGATGAAAGTGGGGATAGCACCAAGAATTCTGTTCTCACCATGTTAACTTTGAACTGTCTATTATTAGGAGCCCAAGATCTGCCTACTAGGTGCCTAGCTGCCCATCTAAGTCTGTAGTTCTTGGGAGAAGCTGGAAATACCACATACTTGCTCAGCTCTCCCCTTCCTTTCCCACCTCTCTTCTCATGGCAAATCCTTTAAAGCCTCCTCAGAATTACCAGTGCTCCTCAGAGCAATGCGAAAACCATGTGTATCTCCAACTTGCTACCTAAATTTGCCTCATGTTTGCATCGTGTGACCAAATAATTAAATATTAAGAAAATATAAATTGCACTTGCTCACACTAGAATTTATTTGCTCATACCAAAATGAATTACAGATGATTTCAAGATTCTAGTGAAAAAACTGAAACAATGTTAGGGTGCTACAAGAAAATACAGGTTAATACTTAGAAAATCTTGGAGTGAGAGAGGACTTTCCCATTGGACACCATGGGCAGAAACCCTCAAAAATGGAAAATAATAACAGGTCGGGGGAAAGGGAGGCCTTAAATAATTCTATTAAAGATAAACACAAGTAAGTTTTTAAAACAAATGAAGAATTGGGAATAAATCTCTGAAGCATGTAACATAAAGAATTAATATCCTTAAGTGGAAGGAGCTCACATAAAGTAAGAAAAAAGATTAATTCCAAAAGAAAATGTGACAAGGACAAGAGCAGAAATTCAAAAGAGAAGAAACATAAATGAGCAATTAACACATGAAAAGAAGTGCTAAACTTCTTATCAGCAAGAAGAACTGAATTAAAATGAGGAGATAAAACTAGCAAATATTAAAATGGCAATGAGTGTAGACTGGAGCCTGGGCAGTAATTACTAGGCCATTTCTGGAGACAATTTGGTAAAATAAATCAATAGCCTTAGATTTTACATGCTCTTTGACTTACCAAGTCTGCTTCAGGGAATTCATCCTAAGGGTGGGAAATTGGGGGTTGTTAGAAAAGATTCAGGTACAAATCATGTTTTTCAGGTTAGGATACTCTGTAGCTAAAAAGATGCTTCAGCAGTACACCTAATGACACGAAAAGATATTGTATAAAAAATGAGGTTATAAAACCATATGATCAGGATAATACATACCGATAGGTAAATTCATATAAAAAGATAATAAAGTGCAGGAAGTTAATACTGTGTTTCCCCGAAAATAAGACCTAGCCGGACCATCAGCTCTAATGTGTCTTTTGAAGCAAAAATTAAGATAACATCCGGTCTTATTTTATACCAGGTATAATATAATACCGGCCCTTGTATAAGACTGGGTATAATAGAATAGAGTATAACATACTAGGTCTTATACTAATTTTTGCTCCAAAACAACGCGTTAGAGCTGACGATCCGGCTAGGTCTTATTTTCGGGGAAACACAGTAGCAGTTGCGTCTAGACAGTGCTCTTTACGATCTTTTTCTTTGATTACATTGAGCACATATTGTTTGATAATCAAAACCTCAGTTGGGGGGAAAACAAAAGTCCTACACATAAAAGAGACACTAAATGGAAATTAACCAAAAAATTTACAGAACACATCTCCAAGTGGTAAAATATAATTTGGGAATATGTTTCCTCTCTTCTAGAATAGAAATTTTTCTGTATTTATGACACTTCCCATTATGAATATGCATTACACTTATTTTTAAGAAGGTAAAATAAAATCTTTTTTCAATTAACTATTTCCAATTCTCTTTTGTTACCTTAATTTTATGAACCATTACAACTATCATACAGTCTTTAAGGGATTACGCCTATGTTTTCCTTCCCTTTGAGTTCCAAAACCAGTTTTTCTTTATAATTCTAGTATTTTGGGGAAGGACAAAGGGATTCTCCTGAAACATGCTGGGCCCCAAATCTCCCTCATATTATTTCCTTTAGTTGACTACAACACTTCAGCCTAGGTCATTCTTAAAGGCTGATCCCAGACCTGCACCAGAATAAACAGCGAGCTTGTTAGAAATGCAAGATTTGGGGCCCCACCCCAGACCTAGGGAAGAAGGGAACAGGGGAGGTCCTCCAAATAATGTTTATCACAATCCTCCAGGTGACTCTAATGTGTGCTCAAGTTTGAGAACCACTGTTTCAGCCTATATGCTTTAGGCCATCAGAATCTAGAAACCCTCCTAAAAACAGTCAACTCATTTTTTAAATTACATGTTTCAAAATTCCAATCGTAATGTAATTAAATCATTCAAGGGGACTGAGCTGCTACATCTTGAATCTTAACAGCTGAAAGCAAACCTCCGTAAGGAAAAAAAAAAGATCAACAATGAAAGAAAACCATACCTGCACAGGTGTCTTAAAGGTACCAATGAGTCCCAGAGACATCGCTTCAAGCCTTCCAGTCTTTGAGGTAAACAGACCTGGCTTCCTCAAGGAACACACTAAACATGAACTCATTTAATTACACGTCACAGAGAGGGATGCACAAACAATCAACCAGATTCCTGAGTAATAACAATATTCAAGCCACATCTAGACATAAAGACAACAATCAGGTGTGCTGGAAATTTCAGAAACATCTTTCTCTTCAACTAATAAATGATCCCATTTGGGGCAAGATTTATTGTGGGCAAGATTTGTGTGAGGTTTTATGTGGTAATCTAGTTATTTACTTTGATGAAAGTGTAACCATGATAGAAATGAAACAAAGTTTATTCACAGTCCAAAGAAATTAACTTTCGGTCACAGTCATTTGCTCAATGGATTAACGAGCCAGGGGCTGAGACAAAAAGGTGTCTAAGACACCACCCTGCCTGCCCTCCAGAAACCTGCAGTCCACCTGGAGAGCAGCAGAGAACAGATAGGGATTTCCCTCTACCCCAGAGCAGGAACTTTACACGCACCATCTCTAGTACTTGTTAGGGACAAGAAAACTGAGGTGAGGATTTGAGAGGTTAATTTATTTGTTCAAGGCCACCCAACTCCCTACAAGTCCAGGCTCTTTCTGCCCTAAGGAAGCCCCATTTCCTCATGTTAGTACCACTTTTAAAGTTAACAAGAGTCATGAGGAGGCACTGTTTGCTTATAGCATGAGATGGTGCTGAATTTAGGATCAAATCAAGAATAAAAATGATTGTTATGATTTTAAAAAGAGACATTATGTAAAATCAAGTAGTATCAAGCCAAGTAAACAAGTAGTTTATATCTGATACCAGTTTTGAATGGGAAAAATTATTTAGAGAACAAAACAAACGCCAAGACAAAAATAGAACAATGTAAGAGTACTGATTATATTGGGTGATGAGATTACAGGCAATTATTCTTCTGTTTTGAAATTCTTTTATAATTAAGTTATTTTTTAAATGGTCATTAGCATTAAAAAACCTTTTTTTTTTTTTTACCCAGCCAAGATTCCATTAATCAGTGGTTTTCAATAGATGGATGGATGACTGGACATGTGTACAGTTATTTGTGGTTATCACATTCATCGGAAGGCATCACTGGCATTTAATAGGCTGTTCAGAACAGTCCCATACAAGGAATTGTCTCATGTGACTTTCAAATGTCTCTCTAGACACTGGCGTAAGGAAAAAAAAAAATCAATTTATAATTACCTGAGCCTAGAACCAAATTGCATTTTACATATAATACAAAGGATTTTTTGAAAGTCTTTACTACCGTGTTTCCCCGAAAATAAGGCCTAGCCGGACAATCAGCTCTAATGTGTCTTTTGGAGCAAAAATTAACATAAGACCCAGTCTTATTTTACTATAAGACCGGGTATAATATAATATAATATAATATAATATAATATAATATAATACAGGGTCTTATATTAATTTTTGCTCCAAAAAAAGCATTAGAGCTGACTGGCCTGCTAGGTTTTATTCTCGGGGAAGCACGGTATACACTCAATTTTCCAGGAGTGCAATTCAAGAGAAGATTGTTTTGAGTTTTATCAAAAGTTGTTCAGAATTTCGTGAAATCATGTCCTAATTATAAGGCCCTTCTCGCTACGTGAGTTGCCTCCATCTGTCTACATCTGCAGGGAGCATCTCACTCCCTGTCTTCCGGTGTAGTCAAGACCGAGATCTGACATACTGAAATAGTGCAAATTACTTAGATTTCTTTAGAAACAAGTTAGGGCATTACATTGATACTTTTTAAATTATGTGTACATTAGTGATGAATTTAACTTCATGAGAATAAAGGGGGATTACAGAGGGGAGTGTTGGGTCTGCCAAGGTTGAGAGCTTGCTGTGATGACCAGGGGAATGAGTGCCGTGATGAGAATCCAGCTGACTGCCAACATGCAAAGCAATGACACTTTTCTCACTACAGTTCTGTTTTGAAAAATAGTTATTTTCTTTAAAAAGCTATTTATGTTAACTTCTAATGAGTTTATTATTCATTTCTAAATGAATAAATAAGTTGAAAAGTAATTTCTCAGTTTTCATTTTAAGATGGTAATAGCAGTATAGAACCCACATAAACAAAAGCTCTTTGAGGGGGTCCTCAAATTTTAAGTGTATGAAGGGGGTCCTACGAATACAAAGTTTGAAAACTGAGGCTCTAGTAGAAAAAGATATGGAATGGGGGCAAAACTGGCTGGAGAGAGCAGGTCCCGAGGCTGGTGCAGCGGCTGAGTAGAATGAGGAAACTTTGAGAACTACGCCAGATCAATAGAGCTTGATTAGAAGTGGGTGTAAGAGAGAGGAAGGAATCCAGGGTAAGGCACAGGCTTTTGACTGGGGCAGCTGCGTAAACAAAAAGCCACTCAGAGAGATTTTAATATCATAAACATATTATTTTGTGTAATAAAAGTTTTGTAAGTAGAAAATAAATCCACTAACATATAAAAGCTCAAATGAAAATATTGGCACAAATAGCCCCCTTTCACGCAGATATAATAATAGTTAAAAATACCTTCTTCTCTCCCTGCTTCTGATCTACGTAAATAAACCAGCATGTTTGGACAATAGTCACAAACAAGACTGGACTCCTGGACTCCACGCCGTGGCCCCCAAAGGTAGTGGAGCCTCAGGAGGGAGCATCCAGTCTCCTGCCGCCCCCTTCAGCCAGTATCTTTAGGATCCCACACAACACACAGAGGGTGCCAAAAAAAATGTATGCACATTTTAAGAAAGGAAAAAACTATTAAAATTGTAATACTCAATATATACCAATAACAAAAGATGAATACAAGTCACGTTTGACGTCTGCAATTACAAAAGATGCTCAAAGTGGTTCCCATCAGCGTCCAGACACTTCTGATGACGGCGAATTACTGCTTGAGCAACATTGACCAATGTGTCCACTTGTATACATTTTTTTGGCACCCCCAGAATTTTTCTTTCTTTTTTTATTTTTTAAGGATTCAGCTTCAAAAACCTTTTCAATCAGAGGTGTTCAAAGCAGCAGGAAGCAGGGACCACCTACTGCCCTGTCACACATATCTGCCAGAACTCCCTGCAGGCTCGGCCCTCTCACTGCTCCACTGGGAGGGTCTGGGCCTGCCACCTGCAGTTCAGGACAGTTTAGGACAGAGTAACGGATATGGCCACAGAGCAAAGAAAATCCCCGGAGGTAAAAGCTTTTACTGAGAGTACCAGTGGGAAAGGACTATAATGCCCACTTTTTAACAGTAATGGAACCTCCACTTCACACCAACTGTCTGGAACATCCCGAGGCCCCATCCCTGTTTTCCATGTCACCCCAGTGTGAACTTGGACCTAGGAGGGACCGGTGGTAGTAGGAATAACAGTAGGAAGAGAAAACGGGAGGAGGTAAGAGGGCACATCCTTTAGCCCCAGTGCTCTGGGTAACATTCTCCCTTCCAGCGCTTGGCTACAGGGCTGGCTTATTTCTCCAGGCAAAGCACCTACCCTCGCCTCAGTGATGATAAGTCTGGGGGAGCCTACACCAAGGCAAAGTGACCTTAGCGAGGACGATGACTCTTATTTTGATGATTTGAACCCAAAGACCTCCATTACCACCAATATTTGTACTTAAAAAAAAACCACCATGGTTCTAAATCTAGTAATGTCTGAGCAATAAAGACATAAAATGACACCCTCCCAAAATCATTTGGCTTTTAATTTATTTTCCCTCTATTTTCAAAAATGCATAATACAGGCACTTCTACTTTTTTTAGTATTATTATTATTCTGAGCACATAACATTTCCACTAAGACACTGGTTCCACCTAACATTCTGGTCTCAGGACTCTCTTTTACACTCTTAAAAATGATTGAGGATCCCAAAGAGCTTACCTTAGAAAATTCTAAAAAAATAGACAAATACAAGCACATAAGCCATTAGCCACCAAACAGATGTCATCAAACATCATACAGCCACTGGAAAACGACACTGTACACTTATGGAGAATGAGTTAAAAAGGGAAATAACATCTTAACTGTCATTATGAAAATAATCCGAACTTGCAGACCTTTTGAAAAGATCTCAGTGACCCCCAGAGGCTCCCATTTGCACTGAGGAAAGAACAGGTATCAAAATTCTCATGGCTTTCATGTTCTATCTTTCTAGATTTACAAGAGAATAACTGAAATGATCATTACCTAAATTTACAAAAAAATTTTAAGAAAATATTTCGCCAAAATTATTACTAAGGTAAACGAAATAAATGTCATGCCTAATTTTTTCCTTTTTTAAGTGGTAGAATAATACGTAACATCAAATTGATGTTACCATTTCAAAGCGTAAACTTCAGTGACATATAATACATCCACGATGTTGTGCAATCATCACCAACACCTAGTCCACGACATTTTCATCATCCCAAAAAGAAACCCCATACCCAGCCCCAGCAACTACTAATCTGCTTTCTGTCTCTGTAGGTTATTTACCTCTTCTGGATGTTTCGTATAAATGGAATCGTACAGTACGTGGCCTTTGGTGTATAGCTTCTTTCACTCACCATAGCGGTTTTAAGGTGCATCCATCCGTATTATAGTATGTATCATTCATTCTTCTTAATGGCTGAATAATATTCCATTGCAAGAATATATCACATTTTGTTTGTTCTTTGATATACAAAAGTTGATGGGCATCTTGAGTTGTTTTCACCTTCATATACAAGTTTTTGTTTGAACACCTGTTTCGATTCTATTGGGTACATACCTAAGAATGGAATTGCTAGGCCATATGATAATTCCGTACTTAGCTTATTGAAGAAGTGTGGGGGCAGAGCCCAAAGAGCTGTTTCCAGGCTCTCGCCCCCATGTGGAAAGGTGCTCACTCGAGTAGTAAATGGCCATCAACTGTGATTGGATGGCCATCAGCTGTGGCTAGTTGGCCATCAGCTGTAACCAGTGAGCCATTGGCCACTAATATAACTGCTGTGGCTAAGCTAGAAGCAAATGGGGGCCTAGCAAGAAGATGGTGGCTGAGCTAGCAAGAGCGGATTGCAGTTAGCAGGTAGGATTGGTTGGCAGAGAGAAGTGGACGGTAGGTTGCGGATAGTGTGGCCCCTGCTTCCTGTGTCTCCAACCCAGCCGCCAGCAAGAATATAGTGGTATGACTCCCCTACCTATGGCTCTGTGGGTGTTCCTTTTTGGCCTCACCATGTCCTGCGTTCTTATGTGGGGAGCGGGACCAGAGATCCCACATGACAGGAACTATAAAACTGTTTTCCCTAACGACTAAATACATTGAACATCTTTCCATGTGCTTGTTGGGGGCATTTGTATATTTTCTTCCGAGATGTGCCTATTCATGCCTTTTGTTCATTTTTCAATTGGGTTCTTTATTTTTGTTGTTGGATTATAAGAGTTCTTAGGTCTAATTATTTTTTATATAAGTGGATGAAAGCACTTTAAACCTAGCAAGCATCTGGTCTTCCCCTCTCCACCAAGCTTTAAGACAAATGCCAACCTTCCAGATGATGGAAAGAGCAACTGAGAAGTTAAGAGAGATCATAGAATCAATCGGCAACAAGTGTATATAACACCTTCATTTTTGCCTGAAATCATAAATCCAGGATTGGGTCATAGATGATGATAAAATAGTAATAATAATAATACAGTCATTTCTTCTAAAGTGTAACCATTTAGTGAGGCACTGCGCGAGGTGCTTTAACATCCTCTCAGCAACTCTATAAGGCAAGAACTGTGACCCACCCACTTTACAGATGCGGAAACCGAGCTACAGAAAAGTTAGACAGCTGGCTTCTGGTTATACAATCAGTAGCTGAGCAGTTTGGTTCCAGAATTTGTGCTCTTGATCCCTTTGCTATACTGCCTCTCAACCATGAAATAATAATAAACCTCACCTGGTTGCCGAACTGAGGACTTTTTAGAAAATGCCAGTAGCTACATTTTGTTATGTCACTTTCAAGTTCCAATCTCCACTGTCTGCACAAATGTTTTAAGCAATTCTTGGTTCTAGAGCTTGCCGCTCTCATTGGGTTTAGGAATGTCATAAAGAAGTAAGCCCCAAACCAGATGGGTGAGTGTCATTTTCTCATTTCGATTTAGATCTTTTCTAACATTTTTGAGTCTGGCAAAAGACTGTTCAGGATATTCTGACTCAGCGGTCTATTTCCAAGAGCGTCTGGATTGCACACTGACTGTAATTCTAAGATTACAGTGACCAGCAAAGCCAGGGCCTAAAGGCCCATCTAACTCAAACCCATAATTTACAGTATAATTATATATTGGTTAATGGCTTTGTAAACTGAATCTCAAACTTGAGAAGAAATCTAAAAGGTAATGTATTTCATAATAAAAACCAATATGAACACAATGCTGGAGTTTATAGATTTCATTTTCTGAGCGGTAATTACAGACAAAACTGCCTGAAGTATTGGGCATTGCTGTAACTGCCTAGAGTTACAGGACCTCAGAATTTGAAGAAATTTCAGGCCATTTCTAGAACAATCCTTTACAAACAATTCCTGCTCCTTTTAGAATAAAAGGTAGACTAAAGCCCTGAAATGTGCCTAGATAAATGCTCATTTATACCAAGTGTCATTTTATAACATTCCTATTTACTTTTGTGGTAACACAAGCATTTTTTAACTTCAGCTACCCAATATGCCATTTGCAATGTTTTCATTACTACAAATGGTAGCAAATGTGAGGTTCTGTTTTCTCACCTGTAACATAAGGATATTTACCAGCTATCTCACAGAATTGTGGAAAACAAATTTAGATGGGATCTGTGAAAGCCTCTTGTAAAATCCCTCAGCCATGACAGGTACTCAATAAACAGTCATAAGCAAGTGTGGGGCAATGGTTACCAGTCAGATAATGCCAGAAGTCATTCTAAGGCATACTTTATTTACATAAGCTCAGCACAACTCTGATTACTTATCTAAAGGTTACTTATCTGATGAACTCAGCTGCATACAAGCCAGAATCTAGACAATACCAGGGGAGCTTCCTGACTAGGAAAATAGGTATCATTCATATAGTTATCAACAAAATCAATTTATTCCTTGGGCTACACCTAACTATAATACCATTTCTGGTAGAGCAGACGGCTCCAAAAACTACTCCACCACAATTTGTCCAAATGCTTCATTTCATAAGGGCTAAGAAGGTTCAACATACAAAATATTAAGTTTAAGTCACAAGAGGGATGTAAAACGCTTTCCTGTTATCACAGGTTTATGAAAATAACTGTAAACCAGAGGGACCTAGTAAATAGATGGACAGAGGTCGAGTCAAAAGTTTGGGAGGGGGGAGGGAGTCAAAGGGAAAGTGAGAAATAGCTGGGGCAGGAACTTTCACCTCAGCAGCGTCCGTCTGTTTGATCTGGAACATGAGCCAGAGACAGATTAGGGGAGGCAGAAAAAAGAGGGCAAAGGAACATGTTAGACTTAGGGAAATGAAATGTGAAAATTGTATGTGATAAAATACCCACATTTTGAGGTGCAGGTGACTAGAGTCAGAAAGGTGAGATATAGATGGAAGAAACTAGAAAGGTCTACAGGGACGAAGCATAAAGCTTTAGACTGTGCGTAAAAGTTTAGATTTTATCAGTGTGGTCCAGGGACCCCCTAGAGTTCTCAAGATGCTTTCAGGAGGTCGGGAAGGTCAAAATTATTATCACAGTAGGACTCAGACATTATTCTCCCTTTTCACTGTGTTTATGTTCACATTGATACAAAAACAAGGTGGGTAAAACTGCTCCAGCTTAGCAGTGGCACCAAACTGTATTAGTGGTCATTGTATTCTTCACTGCCACAGACTCTTATTTAAAAAAAAAAAAAGTTTCACTTCAGAATGGTCTTGATGAGTTATTAAAAATTATTACTGTATTAAGTCTCAGCCCCTGAGTCCATGTGTTTAATATCTGTGTGACTAATAATGGAAGAAGTCATAAAGCATTGCTATGGCACACCGACTATGACAAATGTCTCAGGGAAACACTTGTGCAACTGAGCTGCAAGCTGAACTAGCCCCCTTTTTTCACAGAACACAATTTTTATTTGGCAGAACATCATCAAAAAAACTATGGTTGTTCAGACTTGAGTGTTTGGCGGGCTGTTTCTCATAAATAAAGTGAGCTTATTGCTTCAAGTAAAACAACCGAGAGTATTGGCTGCTAATGATAAAATTTGAACTTTTGGGTCAAAAGTAGAAATTTGGAAAACTTGTATCTGCCATGGTGAGACAGACTACTTCCCAACATTTAAAGAATTTTCCAAGATAGGTGTTGATGTTTTCCACATAGGATTTTGTGATATTATTTAATGAAACATATCAACATTTGGAAGATCTACAAACTCAGTGAACCAATATTTTCCAAATACCAAAACATGATGTTAACAAAATTCACACAGGAGTAAAACATCCATTCAAATTACAATAGATTTTGCAATTTAGATCAATAGATTTTATTGCAACAGAGCACCATGTTTCCCCAAAATAAGACCTAGCTGGATAATTAACCTGCTCTAATGCGTCTTTTGAAGCAAAAATTAATATAAGACCCGGTCTTATTTTACTATAAGACTGTGTATAAGACTTATTTTACTATAAGACTTATAATTATAAGACTATAATATATTATTATAACATAATTATATAATTGTAATATAATAATATATTTTATTGTAATATAATATAATATAATGTAATATCGGGTCTTATATTAATTTTTGCTCCAAAAGTCATATTAGAGCTGATTGTCCGGCTAGGTCTTATTTTCAGGGAAACACGGTATGAAAAGTTCACTAATGTGATTTCAGATTCCACTTTGCAACTAACCCATAGGAAACCACCAGTGTCAAATTTTGATATAGTATCAAATAACCAGTTTTCTGAAAATGCCATTAAAAGACTCCTGCTTTTTCCAACTACTTATCTGTATAAAGCCAGATTTCTTCAACTACTTCAACCAAAACAACATTTCACAACAGACTGACTATAGGAGCAAGATATGAGACTCCAGCTGTTTCCTATGAAGATGGACATTAAAAAGATTTACAAAAATGTGAAACAATGCCACTCTTCTCACTAAGTTTTTTGTTTCATAAAACAGCTTTCATAAAAATGTGTTATTTATGTAAGCATGTAATGGGCTCATTACAGATAGTGTCAATAAATTAATAAATATTTTGTAGACTTCTCAGTTTTAATTTTTATTCTGGCAAATAGATAAAAAATTCACATACAGAAAAGCTCCTGGAGGTCAATCGTCCTTTTCAGAGTATCCATGGGTCCTGATACCAAAGTTTGAAACCCTTGGCCAGAGGAGATGAAACCACAGAGAAAGAGTTTATTGTCTGGCAGCACCTGAGCAAATACACTCCTCCACAAGAAGGAGTAGGTAAAACCAAGTGAATTAGGGAAGCTGCAGCCAGGAAGAGCAAATTAGTAGAGTGAAAAATGAGGAAGGCTGGACTAATAACGGGGATAGAGAGGAAAGGATGAGTTCAAAAGGTATTTCCGAGGCAGAACTGACAGAATCTAGCAACCAACTTCAGAAGTGGAGAGAAGTCCAGGCTGCATGGCTACATGGTAACTTCCTGTCCACCTGTTTGGCTTACAAGCAGGGACTGAGTCTAGTCTATACAGTCCTGCGCCGCTTAATTACAGGGACACCTTCTGATATGAGTTGTGTGAATATCAGAGCGCACCTACACAAACCCAGATGGCATAGCCTACTGCACCCCTAAGCTGTGTGCTAGCTCACTGTTCCCAGGCTACAAGCCTATACAGCCCGTTACTGTACAAAACAACACAAGATTAAACCAAGCACAAGGGAAAATGATGTGATCAAGAGATGCAGTAACACGAGATGTATGAGGCTGTTGCATACTGGTTTACAGCACTTACTACACAGAAACAGTACACACTAAAATAATGATAGTATAGTAAATACATAAACCAGCAACAGTCATTTATTATCATTATCAAGTATTACATAATGTACATAATTGTTTGTGCTATACTTTACACAACTGGAAGCACAGGTTTGTTTACACCAGCGTCCCTATGAACACGTGAGTAACACACTAGACAACAAGAATTTTTCAGTTCCATTACAATCTCATGGGCCCACTGTCATACATGTGGTTCACTGTTGACCAAAACATCATTATATGAAGCATGACTGTATATATCCAGATATCTAAATACTCTATAGTCAGGATATGAGTTCTAACAATAGTTCTCTGAAACCAACTGGGTTTCCTACAATTCAATTCAATTCTGACACTAACTATCCGGAGTTAATGCAGACCCCAAAAGTTAAGGGCTCATCCCCCTTCAGACACCCTCTACAAGTCTTGAGTATCCCCAAGCTACCAGCACTTCTGCCAGGTAGACTACAAATTCAAGGGGTCCCACAACGCTCCCCGCCATCCCCTCACGCCCTTGGTTTAAGCACCCATTAGGACAACCCACAGAACTCAGGAAAGCGCTATATTAGTGATTACAGTTTTATTATAAAGGATACAACTCAGGAACAACCAAATGGAAGAGATTCACAGGGCAAAGTTCGGGGAAGGCAGATGCAGAGCTTCCATGCCCTCGCCTCCTCTGTGGAATATGGTTGCCCACCTTCCCATACGTCTAAGGGTCCACCAAACCAGAAGCTCTCCAAACGTCATCATCCTAGGATTTTTATATGGGGTTTCATCATGTAGGCATGATTGATTAAATCACTGACACTGAACTCAATCTCCAGTCTCTCTCCTTTTCCAGGAGATGGTGGCAGTGTGTTGGGGGGAGGGGAGGTAGGCTGGAAATCATTTCATTAGCACAAACTCAGTGTGGGGACAGAGCCCCAGAAAGTGGTTTACAGGCGCTCGGCCTCAAGTGGAGGGGTGCTGGCTCGGGTAGTAGATGGCCGTCAGCCGTAGCCAGTTGGCCAATTGGCCACTAGGATAACTGCTGCGGCTAAGGAGAAGAGCCGAGGAGAGCCGAGGAGAGCCGAGGAGAGTCGTAATGGACAGCTTGACTGTTTGTTTGGGAATATACCACCATGTAGTGGAACTGGGGGATATTTGCTTTTGTGTCTTGACCGCCGCCATCGAGAATATGTAAGCACCTTGATTGTGAGTCGCTGTTGTTCCAGCACGGTACCCTGAGAGGCCCAGAGAGAGTGACAGTGCCCTGAGAGCCCTGGCTGTGTCCAGGAAGTGTGGCTGTGCCCACAGAGAGTGGCAGTGCCCTGAGAGACCTGACTGAGTCCAGGAAGTCTGGCTGAGCCCTGAGATGCCCTGGCTGTGCCCAGGAAGTCGGGCTGTTCCCAGAGAGAGTGGCAGTGCCCTGAGAGCCCTGGCTGAGTCCAGGAAGTCTAGCTGTGCCCTAAGATGCCCTGGCTGTGCCCAGGAAGTCGGGCTGTTCCCAGAGAGAGTGGCAGTACCCTGAGAACCCTGGCTGTGCCTGGGGAAACTAGTGGTACCCTAAGAAGCCCAGGAAGTCTGGCTGTGCCCAAAAGCACTGGTGGTGCCCTGAGAAACCCTGGCTGTGTCCGGGAAAACTAGTGGTACCCTGAGAAGCCCAGGAAGTCTGGCCGTGCCCAGAAGTACTGGTGGTGCCCTAAGAAACCCTGGCTGTGCCCGGGGAAACTAATGGTACCCTAAGAAGCCCAGGATGTCTGGCTGTGCCCAGAAGTACTGGTGGTGCCCTCAGAAACCCTGGCTGTGCCCAGAGAGCCTGGCTATGTATATTGCATTCACCTCCAGGCTCCTCGCACAGGGCCCCTCGCGGAAGACGCTTGTCGCGTAGATTGTGAGGCGAGAGCCTGTAGGGGTGGAGTGTGGGGGCAGAGCCCCAGAAAGCAGTTTCCAGGCTCTCAGCCTCACATAGACAGGTGCTGGCTCAGGTAGTAAATGGCCATCAACTGTGATTGCATGGCCATCAGCTGTGGCTAGTTGGCCGTCAGCTGTAACCAGTGAGCCATTGGCCACTAATATAACTGCTGTGGCTGGCAAGCATGGATTGCAGTTAAAATGGGGGCTAGCAAGAAGATGGTGGCTGAACTAACAAGAGCGGATTGCAGAGAGGCAGATGCCGCCAGTGAGAATATAGTGGTATGACTCCCCTACCTATGGCTCCATGGGTGTTCCTTTTTGGCCTAGCCATATCCTGTGTTCTTATGTGGGGAGCGGGACCAGAGACTCTGCATGACACCCTGCATGACAAATGAAGCAGCGAGCAGGGTCTCCTGCATGACACTCAGGTAAGATCTACAGGGGATCATTTTGAAAAACAAAAGACACTCCCACCACTCAGGAAATTCCAAGGGACTTAGGACCTGTGTCAGGAACTAGGGACAAAGACCAACACTATTTTTTGTTATTATACCACAGAGTAGCTAACATTACTGATATATACCAGGTACTCAATAAATAATTGCTTAAAGAATGAACAGAAGGGTAAATAACACTATCATTCACCAAAATGGGAAATACAGGCATCAAAAGAGGTTGGTCAGAAGAAAGGTGGTGGGTGGGCTATGTTTTAGACACACTGAATCTGAAATGCCCAAGGAATGCAGCAGGGTTAGCTAAAGCATTAGAACGCAGAAGAAAGGACAGAGCTCCAAGTACGGTAGCTAAAACTCTAAGAGTGGAGAAGACTGTCCTGGAGGACAGTGTAAGGTCAAAAGAGGGTGGAAAAAACAGCTTAGAAGTCCTAGAGGTAAAGGTGGAAAAAACACAACCACAAGGCAGAGGAACGTACAAGTAATGTTTCTCAAGAATGTGCAGAATGTCACAAAAAGGTCAAGAAACAAATGGATGGAAAATTGTGCACGGGGATCACCAATGGAGGGGCAGAGGCAGAAGCTGACTGCCACAGGTGACAGGAACAAAGGCACCCCACATAGACTGCTCTTCCGATCAACATGGCTACTAGAGGAGGAAGTGAGACGCTAACAGTGAGAGGGAGTCCAGCAGCAAGTGAGACAAACCTGAGCAGACATGAAGGAAGAGGACAGAGGGGATGGAAGACACAGGAGATAGAGGAGCATAAGTCAGAGGAGGGCTTTAGAAGGACACAAACCCTGCCAGGCCCTCCCTGGTCTGTACTTAGCTCCCTCTCCAATTTCTTCATGGCGGCCACAAGGGCCTTCCCCTCAAACACACTATGCTCCTGAATGCCACAGGCCCTGCTCGCGTGCTGACCCCTCAGCCTGCAAAACAACTCCTTTCCCTTCCCTGATTAACTCCAATCCATACTTCAGACCCCAAGTAAATGTCACATCTCCCCTGAACTCTAAAACTACATTATGTCCTGTTGAATACTTTCTTTGTAGCATTTACAACAGGTGGGAATCATTTATTTATGTGATTGGTGGGGGGTGGCGGAGTGAGGGTGTAATGTCTGTCCCAGTAAAATACTGAGTGAGGACAGGGACCCATCATGACTGTCCTCCTGGCTCCTGCCACACACAGCACCTGGCACAACAGCAGTCAAGCAGGCTATAGCTGTGGCACCGCTGAAGAGACCGAGCACAAGAAAATGGCAAGAAGTCTCAGAGGAAAAAGAGAAGGATAGCATCTAGCACCAGGGGAAGGAGACACCGACCTCTTCCTTCTCCCTCTGATCTCGAGAAGCAAAGAGTAAGTGTGAACAGGCAGATGGACGAGGGCTACCTGGGAAATGGGCGGTGGCCCCAAGCAGGAAGCAGAAGCACCCCTCAGAGTGAAGGTCGCGTCGCGTCTGAGGAAGAGCAGGGAGGATTGAGAAAAGGGGCAAATTTGGTTCAATGGCTGTGAGGGATGGAGAGAAAGCTGAGGAGGGATACTTAGTGGAACTTAGTGGAACACAGCCAAATAGGTAAGGACAAAAGCCCACATTTGTATGGTTTTCTTCAGCTGACTTTTAGCAGCACAAATACAGGAAGCAGAATAGTTGAGTTGGTCTAAAGATGGAGGTCTGCAGGGTAAAAATGACAGGACAACAGAGCAAGGAAATAGCTGAAATTACCTACTCTGAGGTCCCAGCTGCATATGGAAGGAAATGAAAGTAGGAGGAAACTGATCATCTGAAATAAAAGGAAGAAGATCCAGGAACTAGAGCTTCTGGTTGGAATTATTATAATCAGAAAGTGTAAAACAAATTTCGCTGCAGATATGTAATTTAAAAACTTAGTACAACATATTTTTCATGATATCATAAGCTCTCAGCACTTACTGTTATCAGTCTCTTAGAACAAACAAACAAAAAAAATCAAAAATAGCCCCATTCCCTTCTGAAAAAGGTCAAGTCGCTATCTTTCCTGGAATCAAATTTAAAAAATGCAGATGGCTGAAGAAAGGATATCCCTTTCCAGCTCCAACTTTTCCATAGTATATGCATGTTTTTCCAGCAGTTCCAGAACCTTCAGTTAAAAAGCCTCCCAACTATGAGCCAAGAGAGAATACTGACAGACTATTAGGCACTGAAAAAAATCTGTAATTATAGAAGTAGTCAAACTGGTGAAAATAGTGTCCACGGATCTAACCAGATTACAGATGAGTCTCCCACACTGAACTCCCTCTAGAGAAATCACAGAATAGTAAAATATATTTTGTTTTAAAATGAATGAGAAACAACATGAATTCTGTGGGCATATAGGGCATTTATATTTAAAAAGAAAACTTTATTGAGAAGAAAGTTCATACATACTTTTGGTTGCTTTGATGTCTTTGTATTGTTTTATTAAAGGCTCTCATTAAAAAAAAAAAAAAAAAAGTCACCATCAGTCCCTTTCCAAATGATCACTGTAAATGATGAGTGTGTTGGACATGTGTTTTGCCTGCCCAGCTTTCTATCTTCCTGTAATTGACCCCACTTTCCCTTCTGTTAATTTCAGAAGTTTAGGTATTGACCTCCCCAACTGGTACAAAAGGTGGACCCAAAGGGCCAGGACAGCCAATAAGAGTTCTGTATTCCCCTGGCCATGGTGATTGGTTCAGGCATGTGACCAAGTCAGGCCAATCAGAACCGTTGGACTTAACAAGCATATGAATCAACACATTTCCATTTTTTCTTAAGGCACTTTTTTTGCTTCTTCCACTTGCAAATGAAAAGGCTCAGACAAATACAATTATGAATGAGGAAAATTGTAGCAATGAACTTTGTCCTCTGTACAATTCTTTCCTTCTCTTCCTGTCACTTTTTCCCCCTCTCCCCACCCAGCTCCATAGGATAGTGGACTGCTTAAACTTAGCACTGAGTTTTCATGACATTGTCATGAGACAGCAAACTAATCTAAGAATAAGCCTAGCCCCAGGTAAATTACGTTGTAATTCAACTCCTTGATATTTAGAAATTAAAGTTAAGAGTCTGGTTTCAGTGGCTTGAACTGAGCACACTTGAACAGACCTCAAACTCACCCCCTACATGACACACACAACACTGTATGCTGTAAATATCTCTATGATCATTTTTTGCATGAGGTCAAAATGTTATGACATTTGGTAGTAAATTCAAAATCTCTTCCTTCCTGTTTTCCCACAGCTAGAGATGTGAACTGATTTAACACGTTGCGTACGGCGGGGTTTAAATCCCTCATATCCCTCTGTTCCGGCAGGTTTTTAAAAGAAACTACTTTAAAATGCACTCTTCTCTTTAAAGCGTAAATGCTTCTATGTCATTTATTATTTTTCTATGGAATTTTTTAGGATTTACTCACCTATGACGTTAGTAATCCCTCCTGGTGTGATACTGCAGAAAGCAGCTTCCTTTGTTATTAACGAAACACAAATAATTCAATAAAATGTGCAAAGTAAAAAGAGTCAACAGTAAAAACGAGAATTCTCGTTATCCGTCCTTAACGCATAGCTCAGAAAAAAACGAAGATTCTCGTGATCCATACGCAACGTGTTAATAGAGGTCAGAGGCTGCATCCACATTTGCAAAATGGCCTTGCCAACAAAACTGTGATTACCTGAATTACATTACATGTGTGTACCTCTGGTTTTCTTGCTATCTTTAACTTGTGATGTTGTTATATGGAGAAAATAATACATTCACAACTTCCTCAAATAGTGAAGGAACGTAAGAGACATGGTAGTATTATAAAAAAGAATATGGTGCTGAGAATGAGAACACTGAGGTCACAGTAACAGAAACCAATCTCAGCTGACTCAAACTAAAAGGGGAATGTAGGGGTAATGTTAAGAATATTGGTTTCACAGAAGTCAGGAACAGGAATGCAGGCAGCCCAAGAAAAGACTAGAAAAGGTTTAAAACTATCAGGGACTCAGGTTGTGTTTTCTCTGTGTCTCTCTAGATACTTGCTTTATTCTCTCCGTCAATAAATGACCTTTCTCTGACCCTGGACACAGCAGCAGAACAGAACTGCCTTTAAATCCCATCCCATGCGCGTACCACGGCCAAAGCCCTCTCTTGGGCCCATTTCAAATTTGCAGGAAAGGGACACTGATTGGGCCACCTTGGGTCAAGTCTCCAAACCTGGTTCAATCCTCTGTGTCTTCTGTGGGAAGGAAGAAGTTAGTGGGGAGTGAATGTGTAGGTTAAAGGACGGCTCTGGGATTTGTACTGGGTCAGACAGCATTGCACAGGCCCAGCTTCGTACTTTGCTTTTCTCATCATCAACATACAAACTGGTCACCAAAGTCCATTTTACATTTTTGCTAAGAGTCTAGAGTTTAACAGTACTTAAGAGAATTAAGTTGAATTTAAGAGATGAGAGGGTAACGAGCATTCACTGTTTTAGAAGTTCATGTAAATAAAGATATACAAGGTAAAAAACAAATTATAAAGTCTAGAAATACAAATTGTCTTTTACAAGTATGATGGTCTACATGAAAAAACCCAAGAGAAATGAAAACGCTTAGAGGGCTGAGATTGTGTCTTGATACCAGTCTGGACACCTAGAACAGTGAGTGGCAGGCACGAAGCCCGTGCTCAGACATTTACTGACCCCCGATCAAACTCTGAACTGCCCAGCCATAGCACCTTAAAATGAGTTACAGGTGTGTTCAAGGTACTGCTGCCCTCAGCTTTGGGGGATGATGCTTGCCATTAGCACTAATTACCAGGACTTATGTGGGACTAGTATTACATGGTATTAAAATGTTGAGAGGCATTCAATAAACGACCAAAACACTACTTACTGGAACGAAGAGTTCTAGCAAGGAGGCTGGTTACCAAGTAAAACTGCGTAAGGCCAATTACCATTTAATAGGTGTTGACTCATTGGTAAGATTAAACGAGTAAAACTGGCTAAGACTTTTTTGCAGTGGTTTTACCCAATGTTGGTAAGGGACCTGGAACTAGGTACACATTGCCAGGGGAGCACACTGGAGGGCATGGTGCTCTACGGTCTTGGGAATATGTTCCAACATAGTAAGTGAAAAAGACAGGCTACAAAAGTCTGTGCACCTGAGGTTATAAACTGACAAGGCAACAAAGACTGAATTTAGCTCTCAGGTGTGCTTTGTTTGAACCCCAGCGTGTTAATAAAAATTGTGAACCACCTAACAATCGGGAGATTTCCCATTAAATCCATATGCCTGTATTTCCAGCTTCTCTGGAGGAACTAGAAAGTGTAGTGCCACCAGGATGCATCCTCCCAGGGCAGCCCAGGCTGCCCCATCTATGGGACCATCTTCGGTGCCCAGAGTCCCTCAGGTGCCTTTGTCTCCCAGACTGCGCAGCCTCACACACCCAACCTGCTAAGTAACCTGAGTATGAACAGACCCTCACAGAGTAGGAACAGTCATTATCGATGGACAATGAGATTCTGGGTACGCTTTTGTCTTTCCTTATCGATATTTTCAAAAGTTTTCTTCAATAAACATGCATTGCGTTTGTAGTAAAAAAAACGTGATTTTTAAAAATAACCAAATCACAACGGCAATAGCACTTCATCTAAGGAGACCAAAACAACTAACGATAACAGATAATGACTGTGTTTTAAAACTAATTGAACTAAAGAAGTAATGTAAGGTTACAATTACTGCAGTATTGCCCTCCCCTGGATACTAATTAAAACAGAGTGATCTTTTTAAACAAAAGCAAATCATGGGACTCCCCTGCTTAAAACTCACATTAGCGTCCTACTTCCACGGACCGAATAAACTCCAAACCAGCCCGTCTCCCTTATTCCTCACCTGTCTCTCCCATGCTTACCACAATTGGGCGACTCTGGCCTCCAAACAATTGGGTCCTCAAACGCTAATCTATTCCACATGCCAACAAGTAACAGCCGGGTGTCCACTGTGCACCAGGCACTGTTCTAGGTCCTAAGGATACACTCAGGTAGGAAACGACGCAGACAAAGCTCCCCGCCGTCATAGCACTAACATTCCAGTAACCTCTGTACCAAGTTCTCTTTCTCCTCAATCTCTCTAATCACTTAAAGAATATTGAAACAATTGCAATGACTACCTCTGAAGGGGTCTGAGAGGCAGCAGGACTACCGAGAAAATGTATTACCATTTACTGAGTTTATTTAACATTAACTATTTGTAATAAACATTAATTTTTGTTTATTAGTGAGGGAGAGAGGAGAAATAAAGGAGGGCTTTACTCATTGAAACTTGCTCCATACCAGGAATGGCACTATTTTGGGGAGTCAATTTTTCAGTACTAGCTATACAGCTTTTATATATCAGTACTCAAAAAATGTAATACTCTGATTCTGCAAGAATGGAGCAGTTGAGCTTGAAATAATTTCAGAAACTGAATAATTACTTGCTTTTAAAATCTATTACCTTAAGTTTATAGCAGTGTGGGGACAGAGCCCCAGAGAGTAGTTTCCAGGCTCTCGGCCTCACATAGACAGGTGCTGGCTCAGGTAGTAAATGGCCATCAACTGTGATGGGATGGCCATCAGCTGTAACCAGTGAGCCATTGGCCACTAACATAACTGCTGTGGCTACACTAGCAGAAAAATGGGGGCTAGCAAGAAGATGGTGGCTGAGTTAGCAAGAGCGGATTATAGTTAGGACGGCGGATTGCAGCTAGCAAGTGAGGTTGGTGGCTGAGCCTGCAAGCGGTGCAGTGAGGGTTGAGAATTGTGTGGCTCCTGATTCCTGTTTCTCCAACCCAGCCGCCAGCGAGAACATAGTGGTATGACTCCCCTACCTATGGCTCCGTGGGTGTTCCTTTTTGGCCTAGCCACATCCTGCATTCTTATGTGGGGAGAGGTACCAGAGACCCCGCAGGCTGCCCTGCACGACACATGGCGCAGCGAGCAGGGTCTCCTGCATGACAAGCAGGAATGAATTGATTTTTACAAAACACTGAATCCACAATGAACAGACTCATTATAGATAACGCACAGGAATGGTGTGTGTGTGTTTATACAATGGCTTAAGATACAACACACTGCCCTTGTTAGAACAATAAAACTGCTCAGGAAATTTGTCTCAGAGGTTAAAACATGGCATTAAAAGTCAGTTAACTTTGTTCATTTCCATGAGTTGTATCCATGTCTTGCAAATGCACACCACCAGTCACCAGGACTCGCAAACAGACTGCAGGGGTGAACGAAACCAATACTGACAGAGAAACAAGACCAAATGCTCACCAAAGCGAGAGGGGATCAAAAGCACTACCCTCCTGTACGAAGGAGAGGACGTTTAATTTTAACCACCAAGGACAAAAAAAACTTTGACCAACTGCTATGACCTTGTTCTTTTCACACTCAGATTCAGCTGAATCCAAAAGTCGGTCACATCCCTCAGTTCAATTCCTGGCTCTACCACTCAATGAAGAGTGAGATGTGACCAGTGCCATTCCCACACCACCGTAGTGAAGCCCTGCCCGCACAGCAGTGAGCAGCTTCCCACAGAGGCGCAGCAGAACTACCTCACTAGGCAGCAGAGACAAACTCGGGCCAGGGAGCTGAAGCCAAAACAATCTCACTAATGCTCTCTCTGGACAATCAGCTAGAAGGCAAGCTACCAACCCGTAATTCTACTAGAGAAACCTTAAAAGAGCATTAGTGAATTCAAATAGATTACTTTGCTTGAAATGCACCTTGTTAGAGGGCTACAAACATCAGCAACAAAACTTGAATGATGTCCTACCCTCACACTTAGTGATAGAAGTTTTGTTTTTTGATGGTCTCCCAGTGGATCTGTGACACCTCTCTACTGTGAGGCCTCTGCATGCCTGATGTGAATTTCCACAGGCCAGCTCACATCTCCAAACTGGCCAACGTGGAAATGTGTGGACAGCCTCCCACAGGCTCTCTAATCTCACTTCTGTATATAGTCTGATGTTTCCAAGGCAAGTCCACACCACACGTGAACTGCCTTTCCAAATTTCACTAGTCTTCTCTACGACTTTATTCCTGTTTTCCATGCAGGGGCACTTTAGGAAAACCACGAAAGTAAAGGGTAACAGGCTGCTTTGCAAGATGAATGCTGAGAGCAGACAAGGCCTATTTGCCAGCTAACTTATGAGCTAACTCCTCAATGACTGGGATTCTAATTTGTGCCCCACCTAATTTATAAATTAATACATATCAGGGAATCTCTAGGTTATTCCAAAGCAGAAACCAGGAATGCAGAAAAGAACCCGAATGCCTATCACACATGCCCAGGAAATAGGCAGTTCAGCACTGTGGCCAAGCGTTCTGGGCCCTACAGATACAAATCTTACTTGCTGGCTCTCTGAGATACTCAACTGCAGGTATGCCCATTTCCAAGGCATGGGCACCTAAAGCATGAGAAGTTTATGAAGATTAAGTGACTTAATACTTATAAAATGCTGCAAACAGACTTGATAAACATGAGCTATCACTATCACAGGTGTAAGCATTTTCTGACTTTCCATAGCGCACTACTCAACAGGTTACACTGACATCCGATTCTTCTTCCTAAAAATAATTCACTAGGTTTGTCACTTGTTAAGTCATTTCAAAAAAAGGGAGGAAGGGAAACCGAACTCTCATACAACAAGGTAAGGGTACAAATTGCTACAATTTTTCTAAATGGTAAATTGGAAATATGTATCAAAAACCTTAAAACTTAGCATCTACTTTGATCCTAAAAATCCACCTCTGGAAACTTATCCTAAGAAAAAGATTCTCACAAGCAGATACACAGATGTATGTAGGAGGACAGTCACTGCAGAGTTACTGATAATGGGGGGAAGGGAAGAAACTAATGTCTAATGAAATAAATTAGCTAAATTATCATAGATCCATAAAATGGAATGTTATTGTTACTAAACTATTACAACTGATAATACAGTCATGGAATAATTCATAAGATGTAAAAAAAAAGGTTACAAAGCAATCATATATATAGTAGAATCTCTTGTATCTCTTGTTACCAAAAATTGTTTATGAATAGCCACATGCACACATAAATAATGTTTGGAGAGATACATACTCAGACAATAGACTTATGAGTATTGTATACTTTTCTCCTTTTCACTTTTCTGTATTTCAGTCTTTCTACCATGAACATGCAGTTCTTTACAATATAAGGGATATTAGCTAATCATGATAAACTGATTATCAGTTTGGTTCTGAAATGTACAATTAAGCTGAAAGTGATGGCAAGATTTATCTTTATTTAGAAAAAACTTGTATTTATGTAACATTTGTTGGTTTACTAAATGCTTTTAATGTTCAGCCTAGTTATCCAATCAATTTCTTTAGTACCAAGAAATTTGCAAGACTTCTTTTAATCCAAGTAGCAATGGATTTCTACTTACTACCATAAAGTGCTGTAGTACAAAAATTAATATATATGAGTTTTATGTTTTTATATACCCCAATTCTTTATCATCACTGTAACTACCATTGATTAAATAAACATGTCTCAAGAACTTATGTAAGCACTTGGAAGTATTTACGCTTTATCTACTATTATTATTCCCATTTTCAGCTGAGAAAACTGAAGTGTTGAGAAGTTAGGTGACTAAATCAAAGGCACAGACCTTGTGTGATCAAACTCAGTATGCTCTAGGGATTAACTATCCAGCACCCTCAATTATACAATAGAATCTGTAATTTATGGGGTCCTATGCTGGACTATGAAAGAAGGGAATGAAGGTCAGATTTTATTAGAATGAAAAATGAAATTGGAAAACATACCAATGGTCTATATTTTTTGGAAACCAATTTTAATAGCATTATGTTAGGCTTATCATAGTTTAAAAAATGGTATTTTGATATAGTGGTAACATAATAGTTTACCACTACATTGTTTTAAATTTACATTTTGAGTCTCTAAAGCAAATATTTTGCTAGGTGCCTTCTTTCCAGCTTATCAGCTTGAGCATTCTATGCTTGAGAAGGGTTCTCCCCTTTCAGAACCAACCAAACTTACCAAAATGACTGGGATACAGTACTTATTAGCTCCTAATTTCTAAAATCAGTGACTATTAAGTGATAAAGATGATTTTACAAGTAAAGGTTTTAAAATATGGCCTTGCTGCAATGTAGTTCACTCATAAATATTTAATCAAGTTCCTCCAGATGATGAACCAAAGTCTCTGCCCTTCTGAAATGTTTATAATAGGTATATAACTTATCTGAGGGTCACGGTCAGTTTTTATTAGCAGCAAAAGGTATAAAACATTCTGTTACTTGAAAAACTTGCTATCTACCTCAAGAGATGGTCTTAGAAGACAGTCAGTGAGAAGGAAGCACACCACCAGTGGTTCTCCAGCTTTACGGAGCAGGAGAAATTCCTGAAAAGCTTGTTGAAAATACTGATTCCAGGCTCCCACCTCCTAGAGTCTGATTTGGAGGGGATGTGACAAAAAAAAAAAAAAAATACATATTTTTAACAAGAACCTCAGTTAATGCTGCTGTAAGTGATCTGAAGTCCAGGCTTTGAGAAAACCACCAGTACCTGGAGCCATTAAGAAAGGAATGCTCTACTGCAGCGGAATTTGAACTGAGTAATAAACCCAACCCTCATGTAATTAATCCTCTGCAATTCACAAATCTAGCAAATTAAAAAGATGAGTTAGAGTAATTTACCAGCATTTCCTCCTTAACCTCTTATGGAAGATTTGAATTTGTCTCAATCTAGGCATTTGGGGAAAAGATGAGCTTAAGCAGACCTCTACTACCAATACTAGAGGTAAGCATTTTAAGAAAAAGGAAATTACTAGTCAAGTGCAAAAAAAAAAAAAAAAAAATGCTAAGAGGGACAAACATTTCACGGAACTAACTTGCTATTCATTTTATGCCCTATTTCACAATCTTAGTATCTGAACAATCCAGGATTCCAAAGTACATCAAAAATTTGTTCATTTCCTCCCTTACGTGGGTAGAATAATAATAGAGTTTTGTGAAGGTACCATGTGCCTCAGCAATTTCAATAGACACATTCTTAGATTTAAAAATGCTTTTTAAAACATATGTTCTAACAGAAACTCCTTAACTGGAGCTATGGAAAGGAGTTTTAAATAGTTATAATGTCATCACTAGTATCCCTATTTCTCAATTTAGATTACTTAAAAGTTCCTAGGTTCTTTACAAACTTCCCATAGAAAGAATTCAATATTAAAAATATTTTTAAGTTATAAGCAAACACACATCAAAGCAATATAAATGTTTCAAGTAACCCATTAAAAAGAATTAAAAGAGAAACATAGTACTTTATTCTCAGATAACTGACAGGTGGAAATCATAACTTGGAGGGTTGTTTAAGCTTCTGTACCTTAAGTCATCAAATTAACAAAGGTATCCCAACAAGTACATTCCTCCTATTTCAGAGGTTAAAAGGAGCACTACACAAACCAGCTGGTCTGCTGGGTCCTCGCCCCAGTCCCTGCCCTCAGATCCTGCCCACTACAGAATCCATGCAATCTCTGAGCCTGTATTTCAACGGTCCAAAGCGATTAGTAAAACTGTCTCCTCGTTGACAGAATTGAGATTTTTCAGATGCGTTTGTTTCTATGGTATTTGGGTTGTTTTTTTAATCTATACTTTCTATTGTTCTTGTTTTTATTATTTGTACCCTTTGACCACGCAAATAGCAAGAGCAGGATGCCAGCAGATAATCATAAAGAAACGCGTCTGTCCAGAGTCTGCATGTATTTGAAATTTCAGGCTGGTGCTGCCTTCACAATAGCATTGGTGATCGCAAAGTTCTAAAGGAAACTTTCATATTACGAGGCTATCAAAAATCTCCATAGCCTCCAACTCAACTGAGAAGCCGCTAATCTATTTCTTCAAAAGCAAAATCTGCTTCAGTCTGAATCACAACAAAAGATGCCCATAGGAAATGTAATCTACGAAGTTGCTTGCTAATCCAAAGGCAAACATTAAGTAAAGGAAGGTGCAACCCATTCCTTGCTGGTTTCCTTTTCCTGGGGATTCTGATTACATTTCCTCGTTCAAGCAAGAAGAGACCGCAATTGTGCCTTGGGTGCACAGCATAAAACCGTGCCTGTGCGTAAAGAAGGGAAGGAGGAACGGCAGAAGAGGAGGAACGCGCTCCCACTAAAAGGAGAGCGGCTTTCTGTTAAATACCATCAGTCAGCCCCGGTAGGGCGACTTAGGGCCAAACGGCATTGACTGCCCTTCACTGACAAGGGCTGTGCAGGCACACGAGAAAGAAAGAGATGAGCCGGGGACTCGAGGCCGAGGGGACAGGCGGGCGGCGCGATGCCGCTCCCCGCGAGCTCCGAATCCCCGGGAGGCTGGCGGGGAGGCGAGGCTTGGCCAGCGCGCCACGCTCAGGCGGCGGAGGGCAGCGAGGTCAGCCCTGGAAGGACCGACCGCCCCCACGTCCCCCTGGGGAGGGAGAGACCCCGCTCCGCCCGCCAGGGCTGCGGACGCCCATTCAACCCGAAGCCCGTCCCGCGACCGCCACCTCCTCAGCCCGCCACGGCTCCCCGGCCTCCTGGCGCCGGCCAGCGGGCCACCCCACCGCCGCCCCCGGGAGGATGGGGAAGGACGAAGCGGAGGGGCCGCCGGGGCCGCGCCTCCCCGGCACGCGGCAAAGGGTGAAGGGCGGCCCTCGGGACGCGCCTCGGCCCTCTGGACCGGCGCCCCGGGCGGCCATCGCGCCGACCCCCGCATGGACCCCCGCCCCCGCCTCCCGGGTC
Source organism: Rhinolophus sinicus (assembly GCF_057876585.1). Classification (NCBI taxonomy): domain Eukaryota; kingdom Metazoa; phylum Chordata; class Mammalia; order Chiroptera; family Rhinolophidae; genus Rhinolophus; species Rhinolophus sinicus. The sequence continues at coordinate 9,755,474 of NC_142517.1, forward strand.
CAGGCCGCCGCCGAGCGGCCAGCTCCTCACCTCATCTCCAGGCGGGTCTGCGCTGCCGCCCCAGGGACAAATCAGTGCAGCTCACTCGCCGTGGGGAGGGACGCAGGAGCCGCAGCCCCGCACACCATCCCCGCCCGCCCGCTTCTCCGTGCGTCCCGGAGTCCGCTCGGGAGTCTCCCTCGCGAGCCGCCGTACTACGGAGCAACCAAGCTGCGCTCCCTCCCCTCTCCTCCGCTTTTCTCTACCTCCTTCGCTCCCTCCCTCGCTCCCTCGCTCCCGCCTATCTCCTCATCTCCCTCGGCTACCTGCCCCTCCCCTACCCACCCCTCCATCTCCGCCCACAGGTAGGTGGGGACAAACAGCCTGCCAATCGGAAGAAGAGGCAGGCACCTCCTCACCGCCCCACCCCGTCTCTAGCTCCGCCCACCGTAGAAACGAATGAAGATGGAGTGACAGCCAAGTAAACCAATCGCAAGCTCAAAGGGGGCGGGCATAGTAGTATCCTTCCCCGCCCACCTTCCAGAAGGCGTAACCAGATGCTTCCGGTCTGGGATCTCCCTGACGCGGTGTATGGAGATTTTGTTCCACGATTTCAGTGCATCTGTTGCCATGCGAGACGCTAGTGACAGCTAATCTAGTTACGGAAGATTTTTAAAGGAGAGAATAACGTGGAGGCCAAGAGGGAGGCGGGGCACAGCCCTAGTAAGGTGGTAGGGTAAACGGTTAGAATGAGAAGGGGTGTGACCTTTAACTAAATTTGCATAAAACGGAACCCATCCAGGTGACTACAACTTCACTCATTTATTGGTAGCCCCTGAGCGGCGCCTCGCTTCTCCTTGGAGCAGATCATGTCGGGAGATGTAGTTCGGAATTCAGTTACTATGGCGTTCTCTACAGCCTCCGGGAGTCCGGGAGTGACGAGCGGCCTGACCAATGGGAGCAGCGCCTGGGCCAGCGGGGGCGGGCTCTCTACAGAAGGACTCGAAGGTGGCGGTGGCCCAGGCGCAGGCCGTTAGGGCCGCTCGAAGGCAGGTGAGCCCGGGGAAACGCGTCGTGTTTCTTGGGAAACAGGGCTTTGGAGGAAAGATCGAGAGACGCCCCGCGGAACCATCCAGCCTTGCAGCGGGTGGTGGTTCGCGTTGCACCCCAGATCCCCTCGGGCCCAGGCCTAGCTTAGCTAAGGGCGCAGAGGGGCGGGTAAGATTTGATTTGACTGACGATTTCCTGGTCCTTACAGGTTTTGACTGTAAGTTTTATCTCAGTTTGCATATCCCTTCACCTTTAATGGAGGCAAAAGTCTGGAAGTTCCCTTCCACTGAATCTTCCAGGTTGAATTTACCCCCCACCTGCTTCTTTCTGTTTGTTTCTATAATTTGAGTTTCTTTTTCTTTCTCGCTTACTGCTCTGCAACCGCTTTCTCCTTCACTTTCCTTTTTTGGTGAGCAGTTACCTAAATAAAGCAAGAGTGTTCGCATTTATGCGGCTATAAGGCCAGGTTTGCCCTTTTAAGCTAAACAGCTGATGATACTCTGGAGCAATGCGTAAGAATCACCTCAGAATGTGTTGTAGTGCAGATGCCGATTTTGTAGGTTGCGGGGAGACTGAGAATCTGCGTTTCTGACAAGCTCCCTGGTGCTGCTGGTGCACCTTAGGAGCAGCAAGCTTCTACATCAGCTCTGTCCAAAACAGATACAATGGCAAAGCCACTTACATAATTGAAAATTTCCTGGCAGCCACATCAAAAAACATGAAACACGTGAAATCAATTTTAATAATAAGTTTCGTTTAATCTGGTATATCCAAAATGTTATCATTTCAACATACAATCAGATATTTTTAAATTGAGATATTATACTTTTTTTTTGTATTGTCTTCAAAATCTGATGCATATTTTACATTTACAGCACATCTTAAATCTGACTAGACACAGTTCAAGTGCTCCTTAGCCACCTGTGGCTTACTGGACAGCACAGATCCAGATGATATGGTTGCCCACTGCAGAAACTAAAAGGTGTTACAGCTAAAAGGGTTTGCATGTGACCATGTGACCAAACCCTCTGCTGCTCTTTGAGATGGGCTTCGGAACTACCTTAGAGGTTCTCTGCCCAATTTGCAGAAATAAGAGTGAAAATAGCCAACACTTACTGAATGCTTACTTTGTGCCAGACGTTGTACTGAGTGCTTTGCGTGTATTCTTTAATCCTTACAGCAACCCTTTGAGGTAACTACTACTATTATCTCTGTTTTATAAATATGAAATCTAAGGCCCAGAAGATTAAAATTAAATAGCCCAAAGTCATATAGCTAGCAAGAAGGAGAATCAGGATTCAAACTTGGGTCAATTATGACTTCCAAATCCTATCTGTCAACCACTGCAATGTATAATTATTATCTTTTATCACTAATTTCACCTCATTGATGCGTTTGCTCCAGTTTCTGGCAGGGGATGAAATGTTCAGATTTGAAACACAGAGGGTTCCCCACACAAGGTCCAGTGGCATGTCAGGTGCAGTAAAATATTTTGATAGTTTTACAACTGTCAGTTCCGTGCATTCAAAATCAAAGTTCTGGATTGAAAAAGGATGTTCAAACCATCGAGATATTTAGGCCTCTGGACCAGTATTATACCCTGGGCAGTAATGTGTCTTGATTCATTTGTGTACCTCCCTAAAGATGGAAAAACTAAGGAATTCTTAAAGTGTTTCACTATGGAATCACAGTGTTTTTTGGTTTTGTTTTTAGTGAAATGTTTTTTTAATTGATAAAAATGAATGTTTTCTTCCTCTTGTGAATTTGACATAGAATGTTTCAAGGACAACTTTATTTGTGATTTTTCTAGACCTGTTGAACAGTAGTACCTGGAAATAAGGAGAGGTTTTGTGAGTAGAAGAGTGAAAACACACATATCCACACTGCTGAAATACAGTATTTTGCAAAATAATTTTCTTCTGTTTTTATACTTTATAATAAATATGGCATAAATTGTTTTCTCTTGATTATGAATTTATTAGCAAATATGTAATCAAAATTACAATTTCTATGATATTTTGCATCTGAAGCAAGAAATGGTTTCTTTAAGATCCTATAACAAATTGGAAAATTAAGCATTTACAAACTGCAATGATGATAGTCAGTGGAGAAGATTGGTTAAATCAATTGGAGAGGATGGAAAGTGTAAAGATTTGAAGATCCTTCAGTTGCTTATATCCCTCATCACCACCTGCATTTTCCCAGTGTCACATGATTAAGCCAACATAAAGAGAATACTTTCATCACACCATTGGTTCCATTGTTCCCCAGTAGTACAATATGGGAAAATATGGTGCTGATTCAGAAATATAAATGTTCAGAAAGTTACGTTTCTATTGTTTTGGATCTTAACTATATTAAATGGCCCTACATTGAATAGTAACTGGACCAAAGATGTCCAATCTTTGACATAATGGCCATCCCACTTCCCCAACCTACCCACTACCCACCCCCCAGAGGTACTACAGGGGAGTGCCTCCAGTGAGAACCCTAAGTGAAAAGGCATTTTATAAATCAAATAATAACAGTTAAGCTCTCCTGGAGACAGGAGAGTTAATCAAAAATTTGAGATTCTAAAGGTTATTGTTGGGAGCCACTGTTCTAGACAGACTCATTTGGATACCACTTGATGCATAGATATACAACTTGGCATCTCCAAGCAAATGTTCTTTTGGGGGTTTTTTTGCTTCTGCTTAAAGCTTATATCAAAAAGAAAAAACTTTTTTTCCTTCCTAGTTCTTTACCTACCTTTAGATCTCAGGTTATGTGAGATGTAAAGATTATGTCACACATGTAAAAATTCAATCGAGTACGTCTTGATAATGTTCATAGAAATTTAGATTGTCATAATTAGATGAGACTTGAATATGGTCATCTCAACTCCCTCCCCCCTTAACTGATGCTTGAATCCCATTTATGATGCCACTGTAAGAATGTATCCAGATAGGGACCATGCAACTTCATGCATTTTCTGAAGTTTAAATTATATACCTAAAATGCGAAAGTAAGGCTTCTTATAACACAATATTAGCTAGAAACGCTTCCTAGCGTCTAGCCAGGTGTGAGCCACTATCACAGTGTCTCCTGTACCCATCTTGTAACAGGCACAGGAGAGCGGTGCAGTTGTATGTAGCAAAACACCTGTGTACTCATTGCTTGTGCATGGTGTCATTAGAGTGGACAGATTTCTAGACACTGTTGCCTATACAGTGTAGACATGTCTTCCAACTGTTAAAACCATGCGTTCAGCTCCCTCTTTTAAGAAGCAGAACTGGCCTATCTAGTTAGGACTACCATTTTCCACAGCCTGCAAAGTATGGTATTTTGTCATGCAAGGTGGCATGCAAGGTCCCTGGCCTCGCTCCCCACATGAGAACGCAGGATATGGTGAGGCCAAAAAGGAACACCCACGGAGCCATAGATAGGGGAGTCATGCCACTATCCTCCGCACCTCTCTGCAATCCGCGCTTGCTAGCTCAGCCACCATCTTCTTGCTAGCCCCCATTTTCTGCTAGCGTAGCCACAGCAGTTATATTAGTGGCCAATGGCTCACTGGTTACAGCTGACGGCCAACTAGCCACAGCTGATGGCCATCTAATCACAGTTGATGGCCATTTACTACCTGAGCCAGCACCTTTCCACGTGAGGCCAAGAGCCTGGAAACTGCACTCCTGGCTCCGTCCCCACATATTTAAATCACACCTCCATCTAGTTACTTTAATTTATTGACCATATTTTTTAATCAAACATTTGGGCACGTGGCTTGACATGCTTCTTTATCTGATATGTGGTTAAATATGAAAAGTCTCACAGATTGGTAAACACTGTTAAAACTTAATATTAACTCTTCAACATAATGGAAGATTTATCCCTAACAATCCAGCTAGTATAATAACGCTATGTAATAGTCCTGGCATAATGATGAGCATATGGGGCCACGTTTCAGCGTTGACTCCATCTGTTTTTCTGGTGTTTTTTGGTAGCCTAGTTGCTTGACAATATCTATGCTTTCCTTAAAATAAAAATGAGGGTGGGTTAGAAATGTTACAACTGAATCCTGAACCTGAAGTGGCCACAGTATTGCAAAGTTTTTGGTAGAGAATGATAGAAATTTGAGCATACCAGTATAAAGGTTTGGATTTTCAGGAATTAAGTTGTCCACAGAGTAACAGATGGATTGGATGACGGAAAGAAATGAAGCCATTCAACAGCCTGTGGCCCTAGCTCAGGCCTGAGGCATTACAACATTAGTGCCTCACTTGTGCTAATACCCATGAAAACCAAAAATGAGCAGGTAAGCCAGAACATCAAAAGAAAAAAGGAAGCTTTATGGTCAATAACTTCATACAAAGGAAGGAATTATGATAGACTAAGTGATGACTGAAGATTGGTACAGCAAAATCTTATTTTGGGGAAAGATGTGTCCAGTTTTATGCCTCTTAAATTTGAGGTTGATCTGATATGTAGAACACTTTTGATCTGGAAATGTAGCTGAAAAATGATATGTAGCGGCTTTATTTATAATTATTAATAGATGAGCTCCTTGGGGGATTATATGCCGCAGCAGAAAAGCAAGTGGAGTTCGTGTTGCTGTATAAGATGAAGCCATTGGAAATTTCTTCCTATTGATTTTTTAGAAATCTCTTAAAAGATCAGTACTTTTATTAACTACTTTCTTGAAGTGTTATATATAGCAAGTGTTCAATGTACACAGAGTCCTCTGCTTTGTACCAAAAATTATTTAAAATAGGAGTCATAATTTTTGTTCCTCCAGATTTTTAAATATATTTAATGTGTGACCATTATAAAAATATAAAGTATTACAAACATAGTCCTCAATTTGTGAACTTACATCAAATGTATTTAAAATCTGACGTACATGGAAAAATATAAAATCTTTATGCTTTTTATAGGGCACAACAGCCTACATTTTTAAACAGGTTTGTTGTCATTTAAAAGTTTTATATAGCACTTCTTTGATAAAGGAAAGTTTACAGTAAAATACATAATTTTGAAGTTACATAACATTCATTCTTGGAAATGGCATAAGTGTTACATATTTTAATTCACATTTTCATTTCATAAGGTGGTGGTATTTTATTTCCTGTGTGCAAGTATCTTTACATTCAATAAAACTTTTATTAAGTGATGGACTAAGTTGTTCCATTTAATCTAGACCTGTGCCTAAGGGACTCTTTGGGCCTTGAATACTATCCATTCTACCATCTTCTTAGTGTCAAGAACTCAGTATTCCTTTTTTGGGTTTGTGAAACATAATTTTTCCTTAATTTTCTTGCCAGTTTTGTAAAAACACTTCTCTGCATTTTGTAATTTTGAGGATGTTTTTGTTCCTACATGGTTCTTTATTGGACCAACTAAACTTTTTTTTTTCCTACCAGCCAGGCCAATTTTAACCTAAAATTTGGAGGAACCATTAGAACAACCTGACTAGAAATAGTGGCATTAGTATGTATATAATATTTGCTTTAGTGCATATCTTCCCGGGTCTTTGAAATCGGGGTGCATGCAATGTGAGGTCCATGTGACTGCTAATCTGGTAGATGACACATATGTTTTAAGATGCAGTGGGCAGAGAAAACAGTGGCTTCTAGAACTACAAAAGGAGATGCTTTGACATCAAGGTGGTGCTGAGGTAATGTTCCATTTCTCAAAAAGTCAACGCTCGTAAGTCCAGACTGAGTAGGAGCAGAGATTTATTTATTTAATAATAAAGGGTATTGATTCTTCTAAGCAATAGCTGGGAAAACACACTAGTTAGTAAGTGAATAAGGCAAGATTTTGTTAGCCTATAATACCTAGATGCATGGAACAGATGGGGTAGATTGAGTGTCACTGGGGGGGATTTCAGAGAGGGAGTAGGATTGAGCTTTATTCGCAGAATCGGTAGAGTAAGTACAGCTTAGTCTCTGAGAACAAGCAATGCCTGGAAGCCCTGAGATGGGAAACCATATGGTGTGAAGTCATAATGACTAGGTCAGACAGAAGGTATGTGTTGGAAAAATGAGGGAGTAAGGTAGACTAGGGGCAGTGGGTAATGCATTTCAGACAGCCTTGAAAGCTAGGCGGAAGAGGATAGATTTAATGTCACAGGAAATAACATGTATCTGTGATTCGGTTCTTCCCCTGTTCTCTATCATGCAAACAAACACATTGACATACACACACAAGGCCCTTTTGTAGCCAAAGGGTTAGAATTCAGTCGTTTGACCTAGCTCACCCTGTTATATACTTTGTTGATACATGCGACATACATAATTATACAGGTCTTGAACGTGTATTCATTTCTGATCCAGCATTTGATTATCGTACTCTAGAAAGTGGCAACCATTGCTGAACTACTCAGTAAAAACCATTTATATGATTCCATTGGATCTTCTGAGATTCAACGTGCAAGCTGGTTTGATGGGCATTGGGACGTAGCTAGTTGCACTGGACTTCATGCTCGGAAGGAACCCAAGCTCGGTTTAATGCTCTGCTGTCACCATCTTGAAATTTTAGTGACTTCTGGAGAAGCTTCCCCACATTGTCATTTTGCATTGGGCTCTGCAAATTATGTAGCCAGTTTTATCAGCAAGCATTTAATAATTGTCAATCCTAAACTAAAGGACATAGGATCCTAGTTTTAAGGGAAATAACTAATGTTAGTAGCTCAATAGAGAACCATTAAATACAATGGTTAACAAAAATCACTATGGAGGTGGCAGCACCTGGTTTGTGCCAGCTCTGGGCCAGCTGATGCTAGAAGACCCTGGGTATGTGCCTTAACCTCTGCAGGACTCAGTTCCTTCATTCATAAAGTAAATGTAATAAGTACTTTCACCAAGAAGTGTGTGCAAGAATGTTCTTAACAGGATAATTTGTAAAAGCCCCAAACTGAAAACAATCAAATGTCCATCTATAGTGGAATGGATAAATTGTAATTTATTCATACAATGGAGTACTAAATAACAATGAGAGTGAATGAACTGCAACTATCGGCAACAACATGGGTGAAACAAACATAATATTGACACAAAGAAAGCAGGCATAAAAGAGTATGATTTCATTTATATAAAGTCAAAACAGACAAAACTAATCTGTGCTGTTAAAACTCGGGATATTGAGTATTCTTAGGAGGGGGATGTACTGGCCAGAAGGGGAACAAAAGAGCTTCTGGAGTTCTAGCTATGCGTTTTCTGCTGTGACAGCCGTGTTCACTTTGTAACATTCAGCAAGCTATACATTGTAGGATCTGTGCATTTTTTATGTGTATTTTATTCTTTTATAAAATTTACATTTAAAAATTAGTCCTGCCATACAATTACTATAAAAATTAAAGAGACAACTGGAATCCTTAGAGATGCTTCAACAAATCCACAGAATACAAGTTAAATGGTTATAAACTGTTACAGAAGAATTAGGGACATAATTTCAGTGTCTTAAATAGTCCACTTTTTCCTTTTTAAAGGTTTTGTATAAGACTTTGAAAGCCTTTTAAATGACATCTTTGGTGATAAAAATTGAACTCTGGCCCTCCTTAGATTTTTTTTTCCTTTCAAGTATGTCTCATAGTTTTTCTTGAATAGCAAAGTGAAATTAAGTACATGCTCACTTTTGTGTGACAGGTTGAACTATAAACCCATTCAACATAAGACTACCCAGAGACTGTCACAAATTCTCTTATGAGATCACTTTGAGAACCGTTACTTAAATTTATTTGTTTAAAGACTACATTTATAGTTGTCAATTTATCCTTTGCCAGCACTATTTTTTTTTTTTCAAGGTTTTATTGGGGAAGGGGAACAGGACTTTATTGAGGAACAGTGTGTACTTCCAGGACTTTTTTCCAAGTCAAGTTGTTGTCCTTTCAGTCTTAGTTGTGGAGAGCGCAGCTCAGCTCCAGGTCCAGTTGCTGTCTAGTTGCAGGGGGCAGAGCCCACCATTCCTTGCAGGAGTCGAGGAATCGAACTGGCTACCTTGTGGTTGAGAGCCCACTGGCCTATGTGGGAATCGAATTGGCAGCCTTTGGAGTTAGGAGCATAGAGCTCTAACCACCTGAGCCACCGGGCCGTCCCCCGCCAGCACTATTTTTCAATTTTTGCTTTCATTTGATCCGGAAGACATTTTGTTGGTTTGTTTATTTCATGTATATTTTTCTTTTTTTTTTTAGGTGACTATGAAAGGGTTATATTTTCAACAGAGTTCTACAAATGAAGAAATAACATTTGTATTTCAAGAAAGGGTAAGAAAAATTCTTTAATCATTAAATGGAACAAGAAAAGTACATTTACCCAGGTTTAAATGATCTGTTAGAAGTTACTTTGAGTGGAACTTAAATGAAACTCTACAAATTACTTTCCTTTAATCTTATATAACGCTGGTGGTCCATATTGTAATACAATTATATTTTTGAGACAGTTGCTACAAAAAAGTTTTTAGTTCCTCAGGGTGGTGGTATATAGATAATAGGAAAACAAAACAAACTTAGTAGTCTTATATGTTGCAAAATTAACTCAAGTTATTCTGAATACCACAACAAAGTGACTTTCCAGATTGTAGCCATATTTCAGAAAATTCTTAAATTGTGAAATGAAAAAGGTGGAAAAGCATTGTTTTCCACACAAATTTTTGAGCTTTGCAAAATTGCCTTATTCACTAAGCTTTAAATGTTTACTAGCTTTTTATCACTTTAAGCATAGTAAGAGAATTATCATATATTCGTGATTGTTTGAAAGGTTTGCGGCAAGCCAAAATCATTCCACTGTAAATTTAGGGATGAATACTAAGTGCTATTTATATTTCATAGTTGTATATTTCTTAGTAGTAATAACAACTTCTGGATCATGACCACAATCCAGTTTTTCTCTGTTATCTTTCACTAACTCTAGAGTCATTTAGGTCAGGAGTCTAAATCTCAGACAGCTTGGCTTCTCCCATTAAGTCAAGATGAAAGTCTAAGAGGTTCTATTGGCTCAGAAAGAATAGCCTCCAGGGTCACACAACAATGAGTAAAATCCACAAATTCATTGACATTATTGAATATCCTCATAATATCACCAAATATTATCACCAAATATTATTAGATCTGAGATTTAAAAAGAGATACTCCCAGAATATTGTTTTCATGTCAAACATGGTGATCTGGTTAATAGACCACAGGAGGGGCTATGCAAGTAGTTATTTTTAGCTAGCTTTTGATCTAATTTAGGGGCATATCTATCTAGAGGTAAAGAGAGTATTTTAATTACTGGTGCCGGGATATAGCTATTTAGAGGAAGTGATATTATATTTAATAATACAGGTGGCAGACATTGAGTGCCTGAGTGAAATATTTTTTTGCCTTTGAAATTATATCTAGCTGTGGAATAGGAAGAGTAATTAAGTTTCATTAAATTTATATTTTGACCCCATAATTCCATGGGGCATGCTGAAATGTTAAGTGACAGATGTTAAGTAAGGTAATGTTAAATAAGAGATAAACAAGTAGACTAAAGAACTACATTTATAGCATTAGGAAATTCCAAAAATCAGTAAAGGCCATGTGTTATGTGTATATGTATATATATAAAGACATCCCTGTTAAGTGTAAAGGTTAGATGCTTTGAGATTATTTAGATTGAAATGCAGTACAGTGTTTGTTTTTCTACTTTGTTATCCTAACTTTATTGTGTACACAGATACAGAGGGTGCCAAAAAAATGTATACACATTTTAAGAAAGGAAAAAAAGGTATTAAAATTGTAATACATAATATAAACTGATAACAAAAGATGAATACAAGTCACGTGTATACATTTTTTTGGCACCTGCAGTATATCCATGTCAGTATCTGAGGACATTTTCAAAACACGTAACCGAAGGCTTTTTAAAAAGTTTACCCCAAAATTTCTTTTATTTATTTTTATTTTTTATTTTTATTTTTTTAAAGATTTTATTGGGGAAGGGGAACAGGACTTTATTGGAGAACAGTGTGTACTTCCAGGACTTTTTTCCAAGTCAAATTGTCCTTTCAGTCTTAGTTGTGGAGGGTGCTGTTCAGCTTCAAGTTGTTATCCTTTCAGTCTTAGTTGTGGCAGGCGCAGCTCAGCTCCAGGTCCAATTGCCTTTGCTAGTTGCAGGGGTGCAGCCTACCATCCCTTGCGGGACTCGAGGAGTTGAACTGGCAACCTTGTGGTTGGAGAGCCCACTAGCCCATGTGGGAATCGAACCAGCAGCCTTCGGAGTCAGTAGCATGGAGCTCTAACCACCTGAGCCACCGGACCGGCCCCAATTTCTTTTGTTTTTGATAGTATACTATTGGATCATTACTTACAGCTTTTTCAATTAAGTTAGCTATAAGGATTGGGGTCTGTTTAATTTTGTTCAATTATGTATGAAAATTTTCACAACACAAAGGCATGTTGTCAAAGAAATGTGTGATGTTTTGTTATCATTTGATTCTAGGAAAATCTTCCTGTTACAGAGGATAACTATGTGAAACTTCAAGTTAAAGCCTGTGCTCTGAGCCAGATAAATATAAAGGTATTGGTGCTTTCATTTTGGTCAAAAGTCAAATGAGAGTTTCATAGTATATTTACTGTACAAATGTATCATGATAACTGATTTCTGAGTGCCAAGAAATTATTATCATCCTCAGAAGAATAGAATAGCTAGGAAAAAGTTTAATGTGAATTTCTATATTTCTACATTAAAGTAAATCATTAGTCTGACTGAAGTCATGTATTTTATATTGTTATATGAAAATACCTTGTAACTTTTTTACAGTGTGAAAGGCTAAGAATTTATAATTACTAAAGCCTATAACCAAGGAAGAAATTATTCTTATAAATATAGTAAAAACATAGACTTCTAATCAACTAATTTATTAACTGTATATTCTATAGATATTTCTAGTTAATGTCTTTAGATAGAGTTCATATTCTTCTAATCATTTCTCTTTGTGTCTCTCTCATACATACACATTTGCAACCTCACCACACCCCACAATAACGTTCCGCTATCGATCATGAAATACATGGGAAGTTTTCCAATGGTAGACTATGGTTAAATATGCAATGATAAATATAACAGGTCTGTTTACTCAGTTTTGTAAAGATTAATGCCATAGTTTTACTGGACCCTTAACTTATTGGATTATAATGTCACCCTAATTTCTAGGAATCTAAACGTTTTCTGTAATGAAGTCACATTTAGGGAAATTACAGAACAAAATTAAAGGCTTCCATTGAGCCTGACTTGAAAAATGAATTTGTGAGATGCAAAAGTCCTTTCACTGGGGCTACGAGTACTTCTCCTTGTTTGCAGGGTTATGTTCCACCCTTCCACGGTGTTCTCTTTAAAACTATGAAAAATTCATTAAAATCCCAGTCTAGGAAATTATCTCATGTCTAACAGAAAGAAATAGTAATTATAATAAAATCAGTTCAATGAAATATTACACAACTATTAAACATAACATTTATGAAAACGGTAGTAATGTAAAAAAAATGCCTATGGTAAGTAAAGAAGGCGGGGTGCAACTGCTATAACCATGATTATAGCTCTATAAAAGTGTACATAAAAGAAATAATGTGAAACACCCAATATTTCTATAAGAGTGTCATGTTATCTCTTTTACATTATATAAAAGGAAATGTAAGAAGTTCTACACTGAAAAAGAGACTTTTCTGGCAACCATACACAAGCTATGAGCTAATTGGAAAATAAAAAAATATACAAGAGAATTATTTCAATTTCTTTTTACTTACTGTCCCTAAAATACTGTGATACCGACAAATGTGTCCCACAGCTCTGGTGTTATTATAAAAGTGTAAATGACAGGAACTTAAACTACAGGCTTATCTGGGTACAGTCTTGTCACTTCAAAAGCCAAGTACTTAATTTGGTCAGAATCTAACAAAATACTAATTGCTCAAAAATAAATAATTTATCCTTTAAAAGAAATGCCAATTTGAAATTACATAGCAATTTCTCTATGTATATCTATCACTTGTTCCCGCCTGCTTCCTAAGTCAAGACTTGTGAGAAACGGGATGATTTTAAAGGGTGTGGGAATTGAGACCTTTTTGTACATATGCCCCTTATTCAGCAGTGTCCTCTCCAAACTCGCCTCAACCCACTCAAATGGGGTGACTGGTAAATTTGGGCCATAATTTCTCTTCGTGCTTGTCAGAGTGAGAATGTTAAAGTATGTTAATGGTGATTTGAATAATAATACTCGTACCTAAATCATACATATCAATTAATTCCTCAGCAAACTCTCGGTAGAGAAACTTATTTTGTGAAGTTATTTGCTTTGTCTTGATTCCAAAAATTGAATCATGTTTGCTTTATCTGTGGTTTGATTTTTTGCTCTTGCTTTCCTCTTGTATAAGAATAAGCCAGGATTTATTCTTGACAATAAACAGCCTTTGTCGTGATTTAGCTTCTTGCAGAAATGAAGATGGAGAAGGATTTCTTTCCTGTTGGGAGAGAAATTGCTGGAATTGTGTTAGATGGTAAGTTTACAGATGTAAATATCTAAATTTATTTTCTAAAGTACAAGAAATTACATAGTAGCTAATTGGTTTACTGGCACATAAAATCGTACACACTTCTTTAAATATAAAATTTAATTATACAGAAATGTTTTCTTTTTTTTAATTAAAAAGAAAAATAGAACTTAATTGGTATTTGATAATTAAAGAGCTTATTACACTTTAGTAAATATTTAGGAATTCTGTGTTTAAATCTGTGAGTAATCATATTGAATAGAATGACTAGTGTTATCCTTGTTATGATGTTTACAAACTAGCATAAATTACTTGAGTGAGTTGGCTTTGGGCCAAAATTTATATGGTAATCACATTAAATTCACATTATATTTTAAAGTTTGCCTAAAATTGAGCGTTTAAAAGTTAAGCAGTTTGCTCATCTAAAAATGGGTTCTAGGGAGAAATAACCAGTAAGGTTTTATGATTGCCTTAAATAAAAAAATATTTTAAGTTTTATTTAGTAAATGATGGTCTTAACGTGCAGGGCAATACACCTGAGTACTTGAAATAATTTAATTCTAAATAGACCTGCTGTTCATATTCACTGCTAATAGGTAGTTCACGATCAGTCAGTATCTGTTCTTTCTGCATATATGAATGAATGAATGAATGAATGAATGAATGAATGAATGAGTGTGTAATATAATAGGTTAGACTAATTGTAGCCCATAATACATTTGATACTCTTTCTCAATGTAATCCTCTAAGACAGCTAAATCATAATTTTGTTCCCTCTCCTTTCTTCTGCTCACACTGTAGGAAAATTTTTAAAAATTAAAAAAAGAATTATAGTAGCCAGAAGATGAGTAATCATTTATTTATTCCATATTTAATGAGCACTTGCTAAGTGCTTGGTATATGAAGATAAAGAAGAAAAAGTCCCTGCCCTCCAAGTATTTACAATCTAGGGGAGAGACAGATACACAAATATGAGTGGATTATTATGAAAGCTCTGAGGACAGATGCCCAACTTAGCCAGAAGAAACAGGAAAGGCTTATTGGAGTAAATTAGCCAGAAAGTAAGGGACAGGCAGGAGGAGAACCACCCAGCAGCAAGGATATCATGAGCAAAGGCAGAGAAGCAAGTAACAAAAATGTGATGTATGTAGTAAGAATGACAGAGTTTGGTGTTGCTGGAGCAAAATAAGCTTCTTGGCAGGCCTTGGAGGTAAGGCAGGTACTTGGCACAGAGAAGCATTTTGTCAAGAAAATTCTCCTTCAAACATAGAAGAATAAAAGATAGTGAACAAGATATTTTAATGATGATATGAATACTGATTCCTTCCCCCTAAAAATGAGACAGGAGGGTAGCTAAGGGCCAGACCCATGATGAGCCTCACATGTTAGCTTGGGTTTTAAGGGAGATTATTAGAGTAGCCACATGAAGGATAGATGTGTGGCAAACCAGCCTGTAGGGAAGAGGACTGGGTGGAGTGTAGACCAATAGGCAAGAGACGACAGAGTCCATAACCTAGGCTATGGTGGCGAAAGTGAACAGGGACATATTCAAGAAATACTGAGGAAGTCAAGTCAGCAGGGCTTAATAATTGACTGGAACAGGGGAGTTAAAAACAGGTAAGAGCCAGGAATAACAGGATTCTGGTAAGGTATGAATTGGTGCCACCAATTAATAGGGGGAGAGGATTTGATTTGGAGGAAGATGGTGAGTTTAGATTTATGATTGTTGAGTTCAGGGTACCTAAGTGATATCCCACTGGAGATGTGTAGTAAGCAGTTATGTGAGCTTAAGCTCAAAGGTGAGAGACCTATGCTGGAATTGTATATATTTGAGAGTTGTCAGCATGTAGGTTGTATTTTAAATATAACAGAGTTGATGAACTCACCCAGGGAGGGGATAACGGAGGAGAGACATATGCATAGCACAGATCCCTTGGGAATGTCACTATTCTAGGGACAATCCAAAGGAGTCTGAAGGAAGCCAAGAAAAAAGTATCAGAGTGATCCCAGGAGGAGGAGAATGAGTAGGAAAAGGAAAAAAGTACAATGGATCAGAAGTCAAAGTTATTGGAAGATGATGGCACAGGAGGGATCCAAAGAACAAACTGTAAAAGGAGGCCTTGAAAATAGGAATGTCAGACTTAGAGGTCCTTGTTGAGTACCAAAAATGAGTTCTGCGGCCATTTTGATGACAGAGCCAGCCGAAGAGTCCTCCTCTAGATTACTGCTTCACCTCAGTTTTCTTGTCTGTTAAATAGGAATAATAATGCCTACCTCATGTATACCAGGAAGATTAAATGTGATAGCACACTACCATGCTGGACATAAGTAGACAGTCAGTAATGTTTGGTTCCCCCCTCTTCCTCTTGTAACTATTTGAAGAAAAATATTCTAAAGAATTGACTGATGGTAGAGGCTTTTTCTCTACATGTGCAGAGAAAATGTAACTGTCTCATCTCAATATAGTTCCAAAAAATTTCTTGGCACCAGTCTAAATTTATTTCCATAATCCCAAATCAAAGTAATTTTATATGTGACTCTTACCAGAATATCCTGTTGTGTGTCTGAGATTCTGCAACTAAAATAATGATAGAAAATCAGGCTAACCACATGAGGGGTGGAAAGCAACATAGCCATCGTAGGAGCCATGCTGTGGATTGTTGTCCTTCACCCTTAGCTAAATTGAGGGACGTTTTTCTCTGTGGTGCCAAAAGCCACGTGGCCCAGATTTTGTAGAAAATTTTGTAGAGAATCCACATTTGAAGTGTTCTATCCAGTAGTCCTTATAGATCATCAAAATGTCCTAGAAGTTCTGGCCTTTTCTCTGAGTTCTTGACTTTTTAGAAACCCATGAATCTTTTTATTTACTTTAATAGTTAAATAAGAATTATATTTAATAACCTCAATACTAATTATGAATTTCCTTCATGCTTTAGTTGGAAGCAAGGTATCATTCTTTCAACCAGATGATGAAGTAGTCGGTAAGTTATCATTCCCAGTCCTATTTCATCTATTTTACTGTCATCTCTTCCTTTTTCTGTACAATTATTAATGTTTATTGTGACCTTGCTTCATATACAAGTACGTTCTGATTTTTGAAATTTGCTCTCACATGTTCATTGATGAAGGGAATTGGGAGTTTGATCTCAATAGCAGAACATGTAAAACTTTTCAATATGTGGCTATGGACTAATATTAGTGATGAAAAGGATGACCATAGTTGTCACTATGCTTGGTTCAGCCCTTTCCGGACAGGGCCACTGTTTATGGCTAGACTGAAGTCTAGAGAAAAGTCGTAGGTCATCTACTTGAAGACTGCTGACTGACTTGGCTGTACGCTGTAGAAGCACCCCTCCCCACATCAACTTGAATTATACAGGACTTCTTCCTCACTGCTCTTGTAAAACTAGAAACATTTCATTTACTGGTTGTTGTTTTTTATTAATCCACAGTTAATACTATTTTGCAAATACATATATTTATACTTGTGTCCTAGACAGTCACACAAGCATATGAAGTATAACTTTAGGAGTAGTAGACTTTGAAATGACCATTTCTCTATGGAAAATATTGATATAAACTTAGAAATTGTTGAACTTGATGGCATGCTTGAAGCTGTTAAGAAAAGATTTGTAAGACAAAAACTCAGATACAGACAACAGTTTATAGTGTTTACCAGAGGGTAAGGGGGTGATAGTGGTAGAAAAGGGAAAACGGGGTCAAGTATACAAGTACAGTGATGGAAGGAGAACTGACTCTGGGAGGTAAGCACACAATACAATACATAGACGATGTATTACAGACGATGTATTATACAATTGTACTTGACACCTATGTAATTTAACCAATGCCACCCCAATAAATTTAATAAAAATTTTAAAATTTTAAGAAAAGATAGATTTGTAGGCATGCTTTTGTTAGCCTCCTACAATATTATTGTCTTTGACTCGTATATTTTCTTGAAGAATTTATTATTTCTGTCTTTCTTATTTTATTTATCTGGCCAAAAAATCAGTGACACTGTATTACTCAAGATTTTTTTTGTAAAAGACCAAAAATGAAATCAGACTAGCTTAGGAGAAAATGGGATTTTACTGGAAGCATACTGAGGCATCTTATAGAACCAAACTGTGGGAAGGTAGCTGTGCACCAAGGACAGTTTTGTGTTGTTTTTCTCCTTTTCAAATTATTTTTATTTTATTTTACTTTATTTTATTATTAGTTTCAGATATACAAAGGGCACAGTTTTAATGAGGAACTCAGGTGCCCCCTAGACTCTGGTTGGCTCTTCACATTGGCCATTGTCTTTACCTTCACTCAGAGGTGAAAGAAAAGGGAGGAAAGGAAAGAAAAAGGTAGTACAGATGATGTAATGCTTGTGTCAGAAAATGAAATATCCACTTCCCTTTCATATTTCTGAAGTCCTTCCCTTTCCTACACTACTAATTACTGGAATCTTCCTCAAAATTCCACTGAACAAAATTTAGACTGGTTCTTACCAGCATCTCATTAGGAATGAATTTATGCATTTGGGGATAGCTTCCCTTAAGTTTCTTGTTTTAATTTTCAGGAATTTTACCCCTGGATTCTGAAGACCCTGGACTTTGTGAAGTTGTTAGAGTACATGAGCATTACTTGGGTATGTGGCGGCTCAGTCTCAGAGCTCAGATAAGTCTACTTCACTGCTGTGTGGTTGTAGTGACATTTTGATGTCTTTGTATCTACCGTGAGTGTACATCGGAAATAACTGTTGGCTGGTCATGTGAGGACCTCGGCTTATAATGTAGCATCATAAAATTCATATTCATACTGAGCAGTATATAGAACCTTAAGTTTCGTTTATACTGCTCGTGGTAAGAGGTTTGGGAAGCAGTTTCTCCCTTGGCTCTGAGCTATTCCTAATTAGAATATTTTTACTTCTTACTCTTGGTTATTAATTGAAATTGGAAATGTTCATTTAAAATTTTTTTAATTGAAAAATCTAAATACATGTAGAGTCTGATACAGGAAAGAATCAAGAACACTTGTGTTTGCTTTCTATTGCTAATATCTTTTGACAAGTATTCAGTTTAACTGAAATGTTAATTTTTTATTTTTCTTATAGTAATTTACTTCTTGAATATTTAAATTAAAATAAATATAAATACACACACTTCATGAAACCATAGTGAAAAGATGCTGCATCTCCTCAGTAATCAGGGAGAAGCAAATTAAAACCCCTTTGAGATGACATGTGCACCCACAAGCTTGACTGAGTTATAAAGTTAAACCATTTCTCGGGTCGGGAAGGCTGTGGAGCGGTGGGACTTCTCCTGCACCAGGAGCAGGAATTGGTACAACTGCATTGGGAAATAGTTTAGCATTGTCTAATAAAGGTAATGCTACATACTCAGACCTAATCATCCTACTGGTAGTTTTGTACCTCACAGAAACTTGCTGTGCACCCATAGATATGCACAAGAGGTCATGATAGTGCAGTTTGTAAATTGTAAAATAAAAATGGAAACAGCCCATATGTTCATCACCGGGAAAATGGATAACTAAAGATAGTCCTAGATGGTAATTCAAATCAGCAGTGAAAATAAATAAGACCCAAACATATCAAGATGGATGAATCTCACAAACTGTACTGAGTGAAGAAAGCAAGAATACAAACGGTATAAACCATTTATTTCTATAAAGTTCAAAAACATACAAAGTTAAACATATGTTACTTAAGGATATAAAGAAAATGTAGGGATGAAATATAAGGTGGAGATTTTTCGAGATAAAGAAATCTGAACATGGATTGGGTATTAGATGACACTAAGAAATTACTGATAATTTTGTCATCTATGAAAATACCATTATAGTTATATCAGAAAATGTCCGTATTATTTAAAGGTGAACACTAAAATACACAGGAGTAAAACTGCATAACATCTTGAATTTGTTTTAAAAATAAAAAAGCTGGTCTTTGTGAATCAATTATACTTTGAGAACAAAGATAAAAAACCCTATGTACATTATTTCTATAGTGAAATTAAATAGCTAACTCACAAATTAACTTTTAGAATACAACTCAGTTCATAAATCAGGGGATACTTAAATATAAAGTATAGTCTAGAATACTTAAACAGCTCTATTATATTTCATCTCAATTCCAAATATAACGGGTGAGAGGAAGATAGGTTACTAGATGCTACCAGATCTGTGACAGTTGCTAAATAAAACTCATAAAAACAAGACAAAGTCTATAGCTTCAAATCAGGTTTGTGTTACTAACGTTTCCAACAAAACCTGACATTTCCAAGGTGTCTAATTATTTTAAGAATGGCTCAAATTTCCTTTAAAAAAAACCCTTGATGACTTATATGTCTACCTGGCCCTTATAAGAATGTATGCATGATAAAATAAACAAATCAGGGGGGGAAAAATCAGCTGGACGTTACCTTCGTGGGCAAAGAAGAAGGATGTGATCAGAGTGGACCCCAGGACTCAGGCGGTTCTGCCAATCAGCTGTTTCTTATACTACGATTCATGTTATTCTTGTACTTTATGGATAAGTCAATGTATACTCTTTTGTGTTCTTGAAGTATTTCATTAAAATTTTTCCAAAGTCTTTTCTTAAATGATACAATCCCTAATCAGACCTTGGGAGGACAGATGGCCAATTTGGATTTGGACTATTAAAAATAGTAAATTTATACTTTTTTGTCCATATAGTAACTTGCACTGGGAAAGCAAATGCTAAAATTAGATAGCTGATTTTGTCATTTCATTTCTAATATTATAAATTGCAAATAACCCATGTTTAAATTAATGACATTTACTATGTCTAAAATTTCCAAGTAATACCATATTATTTTATTAAAAATTAATTTCAAAAGGTAGTTTTCCAGAAATCTGAGGACTGTGCTTACTTATATGTGTTTTAAGGTTAGAATGTGCCTTCCATTGAAAGTAAAGTTCACTTTCAAATACTATGCAGTGAAAGTCTCTGATCCATAGCTATTTTGATAGTAGGCTGTTTGAAAATGGAAGTCCAACCCTGGCTCCTTTATGGGAAACTACAGACTTTGACCCCAGAATTTCTTTGGGCCCTTGTTGCCCATATTCTTTTGAGAACCTTGTAAATATGGAGTCAACTAAAACCTTTAATCTGGATTCCCAAGCTTGACTTTTGGCTAAGTCCTGTAAACTAAATTGTTACAGAAGGTTACATGTTGAAAAAAGAAACAAAAAAGGCCCATTCCTGTAGGTATTGCTGAAAACTGGAGAATTATAAAACGGACCAGAAAGAGAAAAGAAAATTAGAACACCAAAGTTTCCTAGCTATAAAGCTTAAGCTAAGACAAGCAAACCACACAATGACCTTTTATTTTCCCACAGATCAGGAGGATTATAGTCTAAAAATCCACCAACGTATAGAGCAACAATTTCAGATAGTCCTTGAGAAAGAAAATACAGTAAAAATGTCTGTATTGTTTAAAGGAAGTACTTTAAGAACCACCACTAATTGCAGATGACCTTTAGGCAAGATCCTGGGTGCATTTACTATGTCTATAAACAAAGCTGCCAAACTAGATAAGCTCTAACCTCTATTGCAGTGCCAGCATTTTGTGGAAAAGGAAATAATTTCAGTATGTTTCCTAAAGATTTGCAGGGGGAAATATTCAGTTTACCACAACTCTAATTTTAGTTCGTATTAATTCTTTGGTGATTTTTTTGTTGTTGTTTTAATGAAAGCTCAGCACTCAGTCACCTTCAGAGAAGTCTGTTCTTTCCCTAAAACCAAATAGCTGGGTTCCAAACGACTCCCCCCAAAACTGTCTTATTGATCAGTAAGACTCTATCCTTAATTGCAGAACATTAGGACAGAGTTAAAAATTGCGTAATTCTTCCAGTTCTTTTGTGCTTTCAGTTCTCAAGGCATTCTGTCAAACTTAAAAATAATTTTATGTTTCATTCAAACTTTAGCACACATTTTCAGCATTATTCCTTTGGACATAGGGTCGACGAACTGAAATGATAATTATTGGATTCTTACGCACTGTTATTACTGATCCATACATGACTCTCTTTTACTTATTTCATTAGTTCTTATAAAAAATGCTTGTTTGATTTTTTTTTTTAAATAAAAATGTAGGTAGTCCCAGTTCTTATGATGGAACATGTTCCCAAAACACTCTAAATAAATTGTGGGTAAATTAAGCCTGCCCAAATAGAGTAGATGTGCTTTAGAGTCAGACATTCAAACTTATTAGATATATGACCTCAGTCATACGTCACTTAATGAAGGGGATACTTTCTGAGAAATGTGTTAGGCAATTTTGTTTTTGTGTGAACATCATAGAGTGCACTTACACAAGCCTAGTGGCATAGCCTACTACACACGTAGGCTAGACAGTACAGTCTATTGTTCGTAGGTTATAAGCCTATACAGCCTATTACTGTACAAAACAACACGAGATTAAATCAAGCACAAGAGAAAGTGATGCACTCAAGAGGTGGTAAACGCAAGATGTGTGAGGCTGCGGCCCGCATAACAGCGTACTATTTTAGAGCGAACTTTTCTTTATAAGTAGCAAGAGGACACTCTAAAATAATAGAGTATAGTAAGTACATAAACCAGTAACAGTTTTTATTATCATGATTCAATATTATGTATTGTACATTATTGGACGTGCTATACTTTTATGTCACTGGCAGTGCAGTAGGTTTGTTTACACCAGCATCACCACAAACAGGTGAGTAATGCGTTTTGTAAGACGTTAGGGTGGCTACAAGGTCACTCACTAAGCAATAGGAATTTTTCAGCTCCATTATAATCTTATGGGATTATTTGTGATCCATTGTTGACAAACGTCATTATGCTGATCATGATTGTAATTCCCCTGCTTAGTATGTTGTACTATTTTAATGCCTTGATCATAACATTTTCAATACGTATGCGTGGATGCTGCGCTTCCCCACTAGATGGCACTAGTTAGATCGTAAAGGTAATGCTGACTGGTGCTGCACCACCCGAGTATCGCCATTAGAGGAAAGTTATTTGAAAACACTGGTAAAGACTATGAAAAGTGTTATAAAATTGACTTTAGGTTAAGTGAGGATTGTTTATACTGTGAAAAGATCACAATCAGTATACAACATAAAAACAAAATTAAAATTGAATAATTAAATATTATAAGGAGCCACTTGATGGTCAGATCAATAGGGCTCTTTAAACTACAAGTATATTAGGAGTTTGCATTTTGTTCCAAATGCAGCGGAAAGCCGTTGACAAATTTTAAGTATCAAAGTGTTAAGATGTTTATGTTTTTAAAATATCATTCTGATGGTTCTGTTTTTCAACAATACTGTTGAAAAGACTGAAAAGAAACCATAAAATTGAAAATAATATTTATAACACATAAGCAAGTGACTCATTTAGAATATATTAAAAATTCTGTAATGAATAAGAAAAAGACAATAGAAAAATTGATAAAATACTTGAACACTCACTTCACAAAAGGAATTCTACCTGGCCAACAAACATGGAAAGATGCTCAACTTCATCAGTAGTGAGGGGAAAGCAAATTAAAATCACAGTAAGAAACCATTACATACCCACATGATTGGTAAAAATGTAGAATAATGCCAAGGGTTGACAGGGTATTGGCAGCAGCAAGAGCTCTAATGAACTGCTGCGGGAGAAAGAAGTTATACAGCCACTTTGGAAATGCATAGTGAAGTCGAGGTAATAATACACCCGGGGACCTCAGATTTCCATTCCTAAGCCAATATCCTGGAGAAAACTTGTGCACCAGTGTAACACTATCTTGTCTACAAGAGGATGCTTAGCAACACTGTTTATAACTGCAGAAAACTGGGAACCACACAAATGTTCCTCAGCTGAAGAATGGATGACCAAATGAAGGTGTTTTCACATAGTGGCGTGACATAAAACAACAAAAATGACAGCACTACAGCCACATGTACAAAAAAGGGTATGTCTTAAATGTTGAGCATAAAAAAGCAAGACAGGAAAGAATGCGTATGAGTATGATTCCATTTAGATAAAGTTCAAAAACAGGCAAAACTAAATTATATTGTTTAGGATATTTGGTGATGAACAATGAAGGCAACTAAGAAATTAAGTTAGAATGGTGGTGACCTCTGATATCAATTTTATCTCAATTTAAAAAAGCCAAAAACAATGGTGGTGACCTCTGGTGGGAGAGACAAGGCTGCTGGGGGGAGTGGATTATGCATGGGCCAGAGTGGAAGCAGGGAAACCACATTGTAGGTCAGCGACAATGAGAGTAGAGGCTGCGACCAGGACCGTGGTGGGAGTGGTGATGGAGAGAAGTAGCTCCAGATGGTGACACTAACAGGACTTGCTAACGGATTGTTTTCTCTTGTTCTATGTGATAGTTCACAAGCCAGAAAAAGTCACGTGGACAGAAGCTGCTGGAACCATTCGGGATGGAGTACGAGCCTACACAGCTCTGCATTATCTTTCTCATCTCTCTCCAGGAAAATCAGTGCTGATAATGGATGGAGCAAGTGTAGGTGCTAATAGTTTTGTTCAGAAATAGACCAAAACACAGTAAACTTAGGGACCGGGCCACCCTTTTGCTAATGTAATTCTTTGCCAATAGTTCATTCACTGATGTGTTGACCAAAGTCCCAGTTTGTTAAAATAAGCAACTTTTATCAATAGGAGATAAAAGACTTAGTGTTTATTCTTACTTTGAATCTGCTAGTACCTTAAAAAAACAAACAAGCAATTTTTTCATGCCTCGTTACACGTCTGAAATAGCTCATGAAGTCTTTGAAGCCATACCCTAGAACTCCCTACCAATGTTTTATCATGTCCCACACATTTACACTTTCTGTAATAAAGTGTTGCATTTATAGGTGGATCACACAGGATCAAAAATGTCCTAATTTAAACAGCTTACATGTATCATCAAAAAAAATAGTTTGACAAATGAGAAACAGAAACCCATAGACACAGACAATAGTTTAGTGGTTACAAGGGGGTGGGGGGTGGGGGGTGGGAGATGAAGGTAAGGGGGATCAAATATATGGTGATGGAAGGAGAACTGACTCTGGGTGATGAACACACAATGGGATTTATAGATGATGTAATACAGAATTGTACACCTGAAATCTATGTAATTTTACTAACAATTGTCACCCCAATAAATTTAATTTTAAAAAAAATAGTTTGACACTAAAAGCAAATACATAAAAACATTATCTAAAAATGTTACAAACTTGGAATGAATTTACACTTTTATTTTTTATCTTGCTGTTGATGAAAATGCTTTTCCCCTGATTTTCTTTGGAAAAAGGGCAGAACTGTCTTTAGCTGTGGCTTAGCCTGATGTCCAATATCAGGGTAGTAGTGTCTCCCTGAACTTACCCACAAGTCAGCAAAGGAAAGGACGGAGCTTTGGAAGTGCTGTGATGTTCCAACAGAGGTCGCTGGACTCACATATGTATGATAGTCTGATTAGCTTAGATCATGATGCTGACAAGGCCCGCAAAGCCATTTTTCTCTTTTCAAGGCCATGTTTTTGAATGCAGCGCTCCAGCCTTGAAATTATATGCTCTGGTCTGACTGGGTGAGAGCATGTGGTACATGCAGCTTTCCCACCACCCTTTCTGAAGAAGAAACTTACTCAAATGTTCTATTCTACTAAACTTGTCCATATTTTATTTTTCTATCAGATAACAATGGAAAATACACTACTAAAGTAGCACCGAGGTGTTACACTTTGTTAAACAACCTATCAAGTAAATTAGATATGGCCTCCACCCTATATCTATAAACCTATTGTGTATTTTTTCTACACAGGCACTTGGTACAATAGCTATTCAGTTAGCACACCATAGAGGAGCCAAAGTGATTGCAACAGCGTGCAGCCTTGAAGACAAGCAGTACCTGGAAAGACTTAGGCCTTCTATAGGTGGGTAGTATTGTTCAACACAGACTTTAAGACATAAAATTTTGAAGGGACATCACCTTAAAAATTATGCTCGTAAAACAAAGCACAAAATCCCAAATGACAGTCACTTTTAAAATGCACTTAGTATCTGTGCTAAGTCCAAGTTAACTTAAGTGATAGTTTTAATTTTGTTTTTTACTTAAATTTTTTTTATTTTTTATTTAAAGTTTTTGATGCAGTTGTAAATGGGATTGTTTTCTTAATTTCTCTTACTGGTAGTCCATTATTGGTGTATTAAAAATCAACCAATTTCTGAATATTCATTTTCTATCCTACTTTATTGAATTCATTTATCAGTTCTAATAATTTGGGGGGATTCCTTAGGGTTCTCTATGTATAGTATCATGTCATCTATCTAATTATTTGTTTTTTAAACCTTCATTTTTTAATGTTTTTCTTCTTTGCCCTGTTGTTATCAACTTAGCCAAGTTCAAGTTACATGAACTTTGAAACAATTTAGATATACCTGATGCCTCTTCGGTTTTGGTCAATAAATCAATATATTTTTGCATTACTTTTTATGTTTCTCAACCTGTTTTACCCAGTGATACACCTCTAAAGTTGTCTATTTTCCGTGATATACTAGGAAGGGAGATGAGCTACTTACACAAAAACACAGGTCAGATACAGTTTATGATGAATGGGCATGGTAAAGACTAGAGAGCTCTTGAAAAGATTGAACATATCTGAACAGCAACAAATATGGAGTGGAGAAAGAAAATAGAGATTGAAAACATGAAAAAGGAGAGGAGAAATATAGGAATGGAAGTTAATAGCATGGAGTTACAGAATTAACATTGGAGTTTAACACATGAAGAGAAAAGAGTATGAGCCGAGTGTAATTGAAAGGAGGAAGGTAGGAAAGGAATGTTTATTGAGTCTTAATATGGATGTTATCTCTTTAAGTCCTCAGCAGCCCTGGGTTGCCTAACTGAGGAACAGCATCTCCGAGAATCTAACTAGCTTGTTCAACGATACACAGCTAGAAGAAGGGCTGGAACAGGATTTGAACCCAGGCCTGTCTAGCATTAAAGTCCATGTTATTTCCATTGTTAAATTACGCTTCTGACAGAGATAACCAAGGCATGGAAGGATGGCTAAGGCAGGGGCTGGAGAAGGAGGAATATAGGGAAAAAAAGGAAAAAGAAGAAATTGAAAATAGAAAAAAAAAGTATGAATGGTATTGTTGAAGGGAAAGTTTTCTTTTTTTTTTTTTTGAAGTGGCTACTTTTTTTTTTTTTTTTTTTTTTAATTTTATTGGGGAAGGGGAACAGGACTTTATTGGGGAACAGTGTGTACTTCCAGGCCTTTTTTTTTCCAAGTCAAGTTGTCCTTTCAATCCTAGTTGTGGAGGGTGCCGTTCAGCTTCAAGTTGTTGTTCTTTCAGTCTTAGTTGTGGAGGGCGCCGGTCAGTTCCAGGTCCAGTTGCTGTTGCTAGTTGCAGGGGGCGCAGCCCCCCATCCCTTGGGGGTGTCGAACCGGCAACCTTGTGGTTGAGAGGACGCGCTCCAACCAACTGAGCCATCCGGGAGCTCAGCAGCAGCTCAGCTTAAGGTGCCGTGTTCAATCTTAGTTGCAGGGGGCGCTGCCCACCATCCCTTGCGGGAGTCGAGGAGTTGAACTGGCAACCTTCTGGTTGAGAGCCCACTGGCCCGTGTGGGAATGGAACCGGCAGCCTTCGGAGTTAGGAGCATGGAGCTCTAACTGCGTGAGCCACCGGCCAGCCCCGGGAAAGTTTTCTTATTACTTAATCATGCCCTTCGCAGGTGCGTTAGTCCCCTTTCCCTTGTGTCCTCCCCACCCCACATCTCTGTCCCCCCCAATCATAGATCACTATTGGACTACACCATAAACCTGACCAGCCCTTAGCAGGATTCTCTTTAAGGAGGCATTAAAAGATACAAAAATGAGGGGCGGTCAGATAGCTCAGTTGGTTAGAACGCAAGCTCTGAGCAACAGGGTTGCCAGTTCGATTCTCACAAGGGATGGTGGGCTGCGCCCTCTACAGCTAGATTGAAGGACAACAACTTGACTTGGAGCTGATGGGTCCTGGGAAAAAACACACTGTTCCCCAGTAAAGTCCTGGAAATATACACTGTTCCCCAATAAAGTCCTATTCCCCTCCCCCAATAAAATCTTTAAAAAAAAAAAAAAAGATACGAAAATGAAATATATATGTGTCTTCATTTGCCAATTCTGAGACTTCTATTTTAATTGTCTCATTGGCTTATTCTATTGATATAATACTTTAAAGCAACCAGTTAAAATTAGTTTAATTTTCACTAACTGTGCTAAAAATAATCATGCTTTTTTTTCCTTCAAGATTTTTCTTTGTTTTGGGGCACAAGTCAAGGGGATTTCTATGATTGAGAAAGGATAAAACAGCCTCTAATAGAGAAGTATATTGCACAAATATAATTTCATGCTTTTTAGCTTTAAACTCTAGTCAATCTGAAAATACTTAAGACATTGCTTAATCTTTCAACTGATGTGTGTACCTCTATGGTTGAGAGATTCTCAGTCTTGGCAATATATTCTATAGCAGGGGTGTCCAAACTTTTTTCAACGGTTTTCACCAAGGGCCATGTGCAGTAAAATACACAAACAGCCAGGCCACTTACTCGAGGTGAAGTACGTATTGCCTCACCTGGTTTATTTAAGTAAACTAAATATATTTTTGGAATTTGCTACAGGCCAATTAACAATGGATTGCGTGCCGCAGTTGGCCCTCGGGGCCGCAGTTTGGACACCCCTGTTCTATAGCTATAGAGAACAATCCTCTGTTGTCAACAGACCAGCCTTGAAACTCGTTATCCACAAATGCTTATATTTTATTTTATTGGACTATACCAGCCCCTTCGTGTGAACTGATCTTTACCAATATTGGGTTAGATGAGAAAAAGTATAATTTGGATTCACTAATTGTTTGAACCACTTAATTCATTTCAGAGAATAGATATTTATTTGCTTTTCTTTTTCTTTCCTCTGATTTGTTTGTGTTGATCACATAGAGAACAGTACAATTGCCTGACTTCCTGTCCTTTGCAGCCCGAGTGATCGATTTATCTAATGGGAAAGCCCATGTTGCTGAAAGCTGTTTAGAAGAAACAGGTGGCCTGGGAGTAGATATTGTCCTGGATGCTGGAGGTGGGTACTTCACTAAATTAATAGTCTGCGTAATTTTTTTAGTGTGATAGATGAATTTTAGAAAAAAGATACATAACCAGGGAATAATTTTTAGCATATTTATTAAGTTGATGTTTAGTTTTTTGGGGTTTTTTTTCTGTTTAAATTGGAGCTTCTTCATTTTATTTCCATTGTAAACTGTCTGGAAGAGAGAACATGCTTGCCTTTTAAAGTATAAGCATTAGAGTTTAAACATGTCTACAGGAATCTACAGACATCTTTTCAATGGTTCCCACCTGATGCACATTCATTCAAGTCTCAGCCAGATGCTTATTCAATCAGTTGTGCTACCTATGGCCCTGTATTGGATGGTTGACTTCTGTAGTCTCTATTTGGAAAACGCACAGAATGTTGTTCAGTTTTTCACCTTAGTGAACTTTTGTAGTTTAACAAATATCTAACACCAAATTTGTACACACTTAGGTAGTGCCATATCACCTAAAGAATAGGTTTCACAAGCCTGCAAAAGCATTCTATTTATACTTTGTTCAGATTTATTTTTTGTCATGAGAATCATAGGTGAAGACAGCTACATATGGCTATCATATGTGTTTCTTTTTAACCATTATTTTCAAGATTTGAAATTAACAAATCTTTCAGTGGAGCGAATGTATACTTCATTAACTATTCAAGTGGACATATCAATAATTATGTCAAAGTGTGACTATCTTGAGTCTATGAGTTCCTTAATCAGAAGTCAACCTTTCCCACAGTATTGACCTACCGATGTTATGATTAAAACTCTCAGGCTTAGTATTACTTGTATTACCTTGCCTGGTTTTCAAATAAAAATAGACTTTTTATCTTTAGTTATTACACTTATAATTAAATCTAGAGTAAGTTTTATGACCAGTTTTAATGCAAAAAGTATATTTTAGGATGTCTGAATACATTGTGTTGACTTTTTCTGAGAAAAAATGCTTCTTCATTCCTACATTAAAGGACAAAGAGAACTTGTTTGAAGAATAAATTTTTGTCAGATGACTATAAAATATATTTCCTCTCTCTCTCTCTCTCTCTCTCTCTCGCTCTCGCTCTCGCTCTCGCTCTCGCTCTCGCTCTCGCTCTCGCTCTCGCTCTCGCTCTCTCCCTCAACTGTTCCCCTCTAAGTGAGATTATATAGTAAAGGTGATGAACCAGATGTAAAATTACAACTACTACCACATAAACATGATATCATCACATTGCTTGGTGTCGGAGGCCATTGGGTAACAACGGAAGAAAAACTGCAGGTATTATCAGACACAGTAAAGCATTACTATTACTATTACCAAAAGGGGGTAATTACCAAAGAATAACGCCTAAGTCTTTTGAGGCAAGATGTGGCTAAATTGTTGTAAATTCTAAATTATACCCTGTATAGTATAGCTGTTTTTTGTGGTGTTTTGTTTTTTTTTTACTGTTAGCTACATGTTGGCCAAAATGTTGAAATGGTGCCTAATAGAGAAGTTCATTTAACTTTTATCTAGTGGTTTGGAAGTAGTGACTTCTGAATTTATACGTATTTCAAATAGGATCTTTTTCTTAGTAACAAACATTATTGACATATACTTAGCAAAATATTTCTATATAAAATTACTACAATTTCCTAATTCAAATTGGAATGTACTATATTTGTGTATATACACATTGTCTCCCAAAGTTACATTTCTTAAATATTTTTATCTTGGTTGATATGCAAACACCATAGTTCTCATACACCAGTCATCTCTGATTTTCCAACAGCCTCATGAAAATGACTGGTAAGTAGCAGCCAGAAATCACACACACACACACACACACTCTCTACTGCTCTATCACCAGGATTCTACATGGGCCTTGAATCTGACCTTGCTGTTTCATCATTTTGGACAATGAAGTACAAAAGAAAACATGGCTTACGTACAGTTACTAAAGTTTCTGTGCTGTTTGTGATGTGGTTATTATTTAATTTGTGTAGAAGTTTTCCTGGCTTAAGATTCCCGTCACCTTTCTGCTGTTAAACTCAGTAACTGATCAGTCTTTGTGCATTCTGTCCAAGTTGGATCCTCCCGACAGCTACTGCCTTTTCCTCAAGGGAGCAACGGTGGCTTTCCTGAACGATGAAGTTTGGAATTTGTCAAATGTACAGCAAGGAAAATATCTTTATATCCTTTTTTTCTACGGACTCGGGTGTCTGGCTTGAAATTTACCCTGTGCTGTCATCATTATGTCCTTTAATAATGGCAATAATAACAGCAGCTAACTTTCATTAAGCATGCTGAACAACGTTCCTTTGTAGGTATTAATTTATTTAAACATTAAAACCACCCTATGAGGTGTAAGTATTGTTATTATCCCTGTTTCACAGGTGAAGGAACTGAAGCAGAATAGATCAATAATGCATTCCCAAGGACGCAGCTAGCAAGTGCCAGGACAGGAATCACACCCAGGCAGTCTTGCTCGTTTCTGAATGGGAGCTAAACCATAAGTTACGTGGAAGATTTTGTTTTGTTTTTAACCTGGCATTCTGGAAATGACACGTCACCTCGAGAAGCTGCTTTCATACTCTTACAATGGTGCCCTTGTGGAAAACCTTTCAGAAAACTTTTATCTAAATTAAAGAGTTTGTGGGGCATTTTTAAGAATATCACTGCTAGGAAATCTTCATGAAATAAAGATGAGTTTGATTTATTTTTTTTAATGGAAGTCATTCAGAGACAAATCTGGTAAAGGAAGCCAAATCATTCCAGTTTTGGTAAAAGTACTGAAAAGTTTTCTTAAGAAAGCTCCAAACTTCAGAACAAGGTCAACTTAAAAATAAAACTTTTATTTCTAAGATGGCTGTTCTGAAGGCAGCTGCCATTGGTAAAATTTTTAACATACTGGATAAAAAAATAAGTTCTCATCACATAATAGAGTGTACTTGTACGTAAAGAAAGAGACTTGCATGACCTTACACTTGTCGCCACTGAATGTCTTACTTTTACTTTTGTTAAATGTGTAGTTAGATAGGAGTGATATGTATAAGGCCAGTCTCTTCCAGGAGCAATGACAGACTTGATGCAGAGCCTTCACAAGTATTTCATTAATATACTGTGTATGTTGAGCTTTAAAGAGTACATTTCAAAAACCAGAAAAATCCCTTTAATGTAGTGAGTGGACGAGATTAAAGTATTTCTGATTAAATACTTTCCTATTAAATTTAGAAAATAAAATTAATTCTCAACTTTCTAGAAGAATTTGTTTTAAATTTCAGTTTAAAGCAACTTAAATGTCCAATATCATTGTAATTATCAAGAATATCATGGGATGTTAGCAAGAGAGAATACAGTGTTTTAAAAGTAACAGCATGTTTTGAATCTTACATGGCAGAAGCTAAGTTGGGCTGCTTTGCCTATGTTGCTTAACTTAATTCTCTCAACCATCCTCCCTTCCCCCCCAGAAGATGTTTTTAACCTGTTTGACAAACTCTTGGACCATGTTGAAAGGTGACATGTTTATATGAAATGATGTTAAATTTTCAGAAATCACACACACACACACACACACACACACACACTTAAATATACTGTTGGCAATTTCATTAACAAAAGTAAAAAGAATTTACAGTATGAATAAGTGAATCAGTATTCGTTAGGTCCTTTTTAAAAATATTTAAAATGTCTTATGTTCATATTTTCTAATTTACATTTTCTAAAGTCCTAAGTAAGACTTTCACCCTCACTTGTGCAAACCCCCTTGCGTCAGGTCACACATTGAGCCAGTTGCTGCTTGTGATTTAACAGTTCTCCCAATTGTGAGAATAAATAATTCTCCAGTACTAGCAATTACATAGGCTCTCAATTCTAATTTCAATTAATGACTAGATTTTTAAAAAATTTTAGTTTTATGGTTCTCTTGGTGACATACCACACAGTTTAACTTTCCTGCACACAAATTTTTATGTCTATAGCCATTTAATAAATAAATGTGCACTTAAAGTAAGAGAGGTACGTGCTGAAATTGTTTTTAACTGAAAATAGCATAGGTAGTGCTAAAGTGAAAAAACCTCACACCATCCCATTATCATCCATTTGGGATAACACTAGGCATTCCTTAGGACAGGCATTAGGCTTGCTTCTTTCATCACTTGCTCTTTCAAGTTTGGGCTCTATTATGTTACCACCTCCCACAGTTCCCCATATCCCCTTTTTAGAGATAAATTTGACAGCTTACAGAATTTCTGTAACATAAAATTTTGAATTTCTGAGATTGCTAAACATAAAGAAAAAACAAGTGGCCTGTCTGGCACCTTCTGAGTGGTTTTGTTTAATCCTTTTATCTTTTACATTGCCACCTTAACCATCCTTTCAGCTACGTATCTTAAAAGATGTGATGGAGAAGTTATCGATTGGTGTTTTTAGGTACGCTAAGTAACCAAATGATCTTGTTTATTTTTCTGTTCTCAAGGAGGTAAGGCAGGCATTTCTATTTTTGTTTCAGCTTTCACAGAACACCTATTGCCTCTACATTTTATTATTTGGGTTAGATAAAGAGCTGTTCCTTAATGTTTCTCAAAGGGTATCTTGTGACAAACCAGTAAGTATTCCCTAAGAGAGAAGTAGCTCCTGAGTTTTCCTTACTCCATTCTGTACCATACCTCACCCTTTGCATCTTTCATCACCCCTCCCAAAGCAACTTGAAATAACCCATAGCTTGAGAACAAAAAGTACATTTTTTTAAAGTTGGATCTGCTTACCAAAAAAGAGGGAGTGAGTACATTAGATATTTTCGCCTTCAAAATATAATCACTTTAGAAAATCTAATAGACAACTTTGTATTATTTAAAGTAATACAGTTGAACCCTAGCAGTTGTCAACTACCTACGATTCTATGTCCTCTACTCAACTAATAATTTCATTCTTCTTCAGGCCTCAGTTGGATGAACCCATTCCACTATATGAAGCAAAAGTTTCTATGGAAGTTGTTCAGAAAAATCAAGGAAGAAAAAAGCAAGTTGTTCAATTTTAATTTTGTTCTTTCTCAGAGCTCAGTTGGATGAATCCATTCCAGTTTTTGAAGCCAGAGTTTTCTTGGAAATTGTTCAGAAAAGTCAAGGAAGATAAAAGCAAGTTGTTCCAGTTTAAAGCATGATTTCCTGCTGAGACAAGATGTTCAGCGTTATTTCAAGTATTTAGAAAGTATTTGAAAAATTACTGTACAAACGGCCAAGACCGTTCTATAACATCTAAAGGGAATATTCTGAAAGTCTTTTTCGTTATTGTTTTTATGTACTTTCCTCCGTTATTAATTTTTTTCCATGAAGAAAACTGCTTTCAGCAAAAGCCACGCTGTTGATAAAGCTGTTAGTCTTTTGGTATGTCAAAATAACGTTACTTTTGTCTCAACTCCATTCTCAGCACCTGCGTTCCTTAACAAACGTTTGCTGTCGTAATTTAATCTTTTGAGTATACTTTCAAGTCTCAAAGGATCTAGCCCATAGACACTTAAAATGTTTTTCAAATATTCACCTCAGGGTTTTCTCAGGATCAAACAGGATCTTCAGAGTAACTCGCCAGTGGCAGCTGCAGTGTTTGCGTGGAGGGCTGCGGTGGCGATGCTTGGGGAGGGGAACGGGAGGCTGCGCTCATTTCCCCTCGGGGTTCTCTATTTGGGGGTAGAGAGAAGAGACCCAGGCCCCTCTCGCCAGCTCTGGACTTCGCCACTGCCCTCTAAGCCTATCGAAGCAGCAGCTCAAGTGTGACGTTTCCTTTTCATCCAGGCACCGTTCCCCGGGCTCATCACGCCCCTGCTGCGGATTTAAATAGCAGTCAGCTATTCTGGGGTCCAACAGGGGTGTGCAGACCAGTACCCTGGATCGCGTGCCTCCCAGACATTTAGCACCCGGCGACCGGACGATGGCTAAGGTCCCGGCAGGAGAGCCAGGGCAGCGAGCGTCCGGGGCACCACCTGGTTTGAAAGTCCGGCGGCTTCCTCGCAGGAACGCAGCCGGGGGCGGGGCCTCAGGAGAGGCCCAGGGCGCACGCGCCGCGCGGCGCCTCGGGGGCGGGGCCGGCGCGCGCGGGAAGCGCCTGCGGGTTGGCCGGCCAGCTCACCTATTCGCCGCCGCGCATCATGGCCCTTTCGGTTCCCGGCTACTCGCCCAGTTTCAAAAAGCCGCCCGAGACTTTACGGCTACGACGGAAGAGGGTCCGGAGCCTTGGGGCCGCCCTCCCGCCCGGGGAGCGGCCCGAGCCGGAGCCCCGCCGCGCTCCCCTGGCGGACCGGCTGTCCCTCCGCCCCTTCCCGGCGGCGGCATCAGGCAGTGACGGCGGTGGCCCGGCCACAGCCGGGAGGAACCCCTTCGCCTGCCTAGACAACCGGCCGCCGATCGCCGCGGAGCCCCACGACGGGCCGTCCCGGGACCAGCAAGAGCCGCCGAGCCGGGTGAGTGTCTTGGTGCTTGGCAGCCGAGAGGCTGACCTGGCTGTGAATTAGGGGTGGCCAGTTCTCGCGTTCGCGGAGGGCGACGGGCGCAAAGAGTGCCGACCCCCGTAGCCTCAGGGAGCCCTGGGCACTGGCAGTGGCTGCTCTGACAGGTCGAGTGTGGGTGAAGTGCGCTTCGCGAGCTGCCGCGGGACGTGCGGAGCGACGGGGTCCAGTCGGCCTGTCCTGAGGAAAGCGAAGAGCACTAGGGTGCGCGCCCCCGCAGTCCATCGCCGTGCCCGGGTCGGAATTTGAGCAGCAGCCCTCGTGGGGGGTTAGAAATCAGTGAGACAGATAGATCTAAAAATCCTAGAATAGCTCATCCTGGAAGGCTGGGAAGATAACACGGTTTCTCTGCGTGGTTCAGGGCCTCCCCTCACGCTCTCAAAATTCTGGGCATGGAGGAATGTCGAGGATTCATGGGATCAGAATTTACTAGAATTTGTCTTACCTCAAAGCCTTTTGATTTGAGATTTATACATCAGTATTAGATGTGCAAATCACCGGCTTTCCCCGCCTCAATTTTAATAGTAAAGTTAAAGCACAAAACTGAAGCGAAATACGGATGTACCGATTTGGGTGCATGTGAATTCCTGCACTTGCAGTTATTGAGAAACTTGTATGGCAGGTGAGGAGGCTCTGAACGTATTTAAAGCAAACTCTAGCATCATTTTTTATTAAAAGAGACTATTTTTTTTAACCACAGTTTTTAGATTCCAATCAAGAGAATGACTTGCTTTGGGAAGAGAAGTTTCCTGAAAGAACAGCGGTTAATGAGTTACTCCAGGTAATACTTTTTAAATGCCATTAGAATGTATATTCTTAGATTATAAATTCATACTTCTCAGAAACATTTTACCTGGAAAATCGTTTCACAGAGAGCTCTGAGTGAGTGGTCATCTCTACCAGGGTTAAAAAGATGTCATCAGCTGTGGTCAAGAACTTTGTATGATGTAGTAATGATGTTTATAATGGCACCAACACTAAAGAAGGCGTAGATGTGGATTTTCCTTCACCCTCCAACAGTTTGTAACACTCCTGTGGATGGTGACAACTCCAGCTCATCATTCAGAGCCAGCCCCTCCAGGCTCAGCTGCTTTTGCAGCATAGTTTTTCACTGAATCTTCAGACCAAATACCCCAAATGTGGCGTATCATTGAACCTTGCTCACACCACCATCACCACCATACACACACTCCACGCAATACACTCACACTGTTGAATCCATTTCCCTGATACTTCTTTTGTGATAGTTTAAGAAATGCATAGTTAGTTCTAATAGGAGCCGGCTAAAAGAATTCCCCAAGACCCAGTTTCCCTTCCTTGTAAATAAATGGCCTTCACAGAGTCTATTGGAAGTAGTTCCCCTTTCCTTGTTATTTTTTGGTTATGTCATCTGAAAGAATCATTGTAGTGTAGGAAATACTGTTAAATATGTTCTCTAAGAGACCTACCTAAGTTATCTGCAAGAGCAGTTTAGTCCTGGTTTCAGAGTTTTAGAGGCTTAAAGGGTGCTTTGAAGGTACTTGGAAGATTTTTGCTTTGATAGCAGTATTAATAGATTTTGTTTTTTAAATTATGATCATGAAAAGAGCACATGCCTCCTGTTACTAAACTATATAGAACTATATAAACAAAAAGTGAAATCTGCCCCTCCACCACCACGACCACCATCCTCAACAACAAAAAATCCCACTTTCCAGAGATAACCACTGTTTAATGTAACTCTGATAACGGTTTAGTGTAGCTCTTTCCAGACGTTTTCAGTGTGTAGTATATATGTTATTTATTATACATTTCCTACAATTTTGAAATTTCAGTGATCATGAGTATGTTAGTTGATGAAATCTGTAGATTGAAGGTTTTTTTCTTGTTACTCTACTAATTTTTGTGTTCTTTGTTTTCTAAAAGACTCCACACGTATCATTCTCCGAATCTGATATCCCATCCTCAGAAAGTACTGAGTTACCTGTGGACTGGAGTATTAAAACTCGACTCCTTTTCACCTCTTCTCAACCCTTTACCTGGGCAGATCATTTGAAAGCACAGGAAGAGGCTCAAGGTGTCGTCCAGCATTGTAGGTCAACAGAAGTTACTCTGCCTCAAAGTATACAGGTAATTCTGAAAGCAAATAGCGATGTTTTAAAGTAACACATTAAATGTAAAATTTACTTCTCTGCAAAATATCAGAGATATTTCCTTCCATTAAGTTTTTCTTCTGACATTTAAAGACACTAGGGCTTAGCAATTTTGTATTTCCCAAATGGTGCTTTCATAAAATTATTTTAATCAGATTCAATAACTGCTCATTAAATTTAGAGAGGTGTCCTGAGAAATAGTCAATGTTGCAGGGAGGCATTGTTTCAACAAAACAATTCTTCTTAAAGGCCTTTTGAGAAAGAAAATATAAGGAAAAGAAATGAAAAGCAATTGGGGAGTCGAATTGCAAAGGCAGATTGGTTATTTTACTGATTTTCTCACATAACATATACTCTTTATTTAAATGCACTAACTCCTGCTAGCTGGATGATGGTCTGCTGTAAATTTAGCAGAGTTAATGAGTTCTAGAATGTTTTCAGAGAAATGTAATAGCATTGCTGTCAAGCTGCTAAGGTTGAAAAGGATTAGCCAAAAGAGGCTTTGGTATATCTTTTTCAATAAATTGATCAGGATGATTTGTGATTTGCATTGTCAGTTTTTACTGGCTACTTTTGAAACAGTGTTGTGAGGGGTAGGCAACTGAATGCAGTGTTAGCTATACACACACACACGCGCACACACACACACACACACACCAGTCTCATGATGAAAAAGATAGTCATTGCTCTCAAGGACGGTAGAGACAGCAGACTGCTCCTGTCTATGCTCCAGAGCTCTTTTTGATAAATGGTTTACAGATTGTCATTGCTGACAAGAGAGGTTTTCCCAAACAAGCATAAACTACATTTTAGCCCCTGTAACAGTTATGAACACTTTGCCATGGGAAGCAGTAAAGGTAAGTGTTTATCTGAAAAAGCAGTGTCTTTTTAATGAAATGTTATACTTCTAATGGGGCAAACACTGTCCAATACCTCTGGATTTTAGGACCCCAAACTCTGCACTGAGCTTCGGTGTGCCTTCCAACAGAGCCTTATCTATTGGCTCCACCCTGCCTTTCCGTGGCTGTCAATGTTCCCGCGTATTGGAGCTGATAGAAAAATGGCTGGAAAGACAAGCCCTTGGTCAAATGATGAAACCCTGCAACACATTTTAATGAATGACTGGTAAGATCAGTAAAACCTTGTGCAAACCCAATAGTGAATTTTCATTTTGGCAATGTTCTCTCCTTGTTTGTGATACAGAAATGTATATTGATAGAAGGAACTCTTTGTCCTTCTGAATTATTTTATTTAAACTGTTAATAACCAACATTTATATTGTTTACTTTTTTAGCTCTTACTCTTTATGCAATTGTGAAATGTACGTAAGTGTTTGATAAATATATAGAAATAATTCTTTACTTGTCAGTGGCTGCTTCCTTTCTGAGCAAAAGCTGCTCAGAGGATGTCATCAACTTATCAATTAAATTTTGTTTAAAGAAAAAATAGAGTTTAAGTGGTAAACACTATTTGTTTAAGTATCTAGAAGTCATCAGTGAGTCCCATGACCAATTTTAGTTCTTTAAATGCCAAGTTGCATGAAATGGCAGAAATTCAAACCATTATCTTTAATATTTGTGTTGTGTTTTAAATCAAGTGAGTATCAAACTGAATTATACAAAATTAAATTTTAGATGTTGTGTTTATTAATACCTAAAGAGCATTTTTTGCTTCATAGGTCTGTGAGCTTCACTTCTCTATATAATCTGCTGAAGACAAAACTTTGTCCCTATTTCTACATTTGTACCTATCAGTTTACTGTCCTGTTCCGTGCAGCAGGATTAGGAGGAAATGATGTAATCACAGCTCTCATATCTCCTACAACTAGAGGTATAAGAGAAGCTATGAAAAATGAAGGTAAAACTGCAGGTTAAAATGAGACTACCACACTATATAGTAAATGCTTTTTTTTTTTTTTAATTTATTGGGGTGACAATTGTTAGTGAAATTACATGGATTTCAGGTGTATAATTCTGTATTACATCATCTATAAATCCCATTGTGTGTTCACCACGCAGAGTCAGTTCTCCTTCCATCACCATATATTTGATCCCCTTACCCTCATCTCTCACTCCCCACCACCCTTA
Source organism: Rhinolophus sinicus (assembly GCF_057876585.1). NCBI lineage: Eukaryota > Metazoa > Chordata > Mammalia > Chiroptera > Rhinolophidae > Rhinolophus > Rhinolophus sinicus. Next base: position 9,794,811 of record NC_142517.1, read on the forward strand.
CTAAATGCTTTTCTTGAAAGCTCAAAGTTGAATTATCTTTTACAAGTTGAATTGTCTTCTACCAGTTTTATCTATATTAAGAAATGTTTTATTTCTTCATTCCTTTTTTTAGTATTTAAGCTATCCTTTATACATAGCTTTAAATTAATGGTGTTCCCGTCACTGTTGTCTAAATACATATTGGGTCAGAAAGTCTCTATCTGAATATACTCTTCTTGAAATTATAGTGCAAATTACCTACCCCTTTTAATAACAGTTTCATACTGGGTCAAACCATTATTGGATCATAAAATCTATTTAGTGGGTTCAGTCAGCATTTTTTTAAAAATGAAAGAGAGTAAAATATATTTTATGAAAGACTACCACAGGTAGTAAGACTGTGTATTATTCCCTAAACCTTTTGTTTCGTGGAGAAATGAGTGTGTTTTGGGCTGCTGTCAAGAAAGCTTGAAAGCTAGACTTAACAGATCAAGTGTAAAGACTCACATTTCAAATTTTGTACTCTCTAAAAATAGGGCACACCTGTTAAATTCTTTTAAATTATATTAAAGAAAATGCATATGAAATTATGAATTTAAATTATGAAAATGAATATTAAAGAAAATTTTTCTTTTCTCATGTAGGTATTGAATTTTCTCTGCCTTTGATAAAAGCAAATGGCCATGAGAAGAAAGCATCTGGAACAAGCTTGGGACATGGGGAGTATGTGATTATAATAATTTTTTACGTCATCCAGTGATTTATGGACTCAGTGGAATAGATTTTTAGAGGAAACAGCTTTATGAAATGGGAACTCTTAACTGTAACCCTTTTTTAGGGAGCAAGCAATCAGTGATGAGGATGAAGAAGAAAGTTTTTCCTGGCTAGAAGAGATGGGTGTGCAAGATAAAATTAAAAAACCAGACATACTGTCTATCAAGCTGTATCCTTTCATTTGTTGTTAACTAGAATTCATTTTCATTGAATTAAGTTAGTAGTGTAATACTCACTGGCAAGTTTATTTGACCATAATCTTAAATTATCTTAGGATCATATTAAAACTAATTCTCCATGACATTAACAAACCCCTAAGTACCAATAAAATACGAACAATTTTTAAGCTTTTTGAAAGTGAAAACATTCCATTTTGGGTTAAGTGTGTGAAGGGAACAGAACGTATTTTTGACTAGAGAAGAAATTAGTTTTTGCTGGGTGTCAATTTCTAGCAAATTCAGATCAAAGAGAAAATGGTTTTGATTTAAACAGATGCCTTAAAATTGCAGTGAGGGGGCAGCAAGAGCATTTCTGGTTTGGAATGGGGAAAGGAATCCCACATGATTCAGAATCAAGGTAACTGCTTTTCCCATTGGTATGGAGTTCGCATTAGCAATTTCCTTGATGGTAATCTTCAGGCGTAAAGAGAAACATGAAGTACAAATGGATCACAGACCTGAGTCTGTTGTGCTGGTGAAGGGAACGAACACCTTTACATTGCTCAATTTTTTGATCAACTGTAAGAGTTTAATTGCTACTTCAGGTCCACAGGCAGGACTTCCACCAACCCTCTTATCCCCAATAGCTTTCCGAGGAGCCACAATGCAAATGCTTAAGGTAATAAAAATAAATAATTCTATACTCATCCTCATAACCTAGCTTCTTAAAAAGAACTTTTCCTTTTTTGATCTTGATTTGTTTTTAGCAACACCTTCTAGCATTTTTACATGGTGCATATTTTGTTTATGCTTTCCTCCCAGTAAAAAAATTCTTTGATGTAAATTTGTATCAAAGTAGTTAGTATGTGAAAATACCTGAATTATATGAAAATAATTTTTTTCTTATTGAATAAGCATAATTGGCAACGAAAGCATTTTGATGTTTTCTTTTTTTGCCATAAAGTTGCTTAATCTCATGTCTCATTGTGTCTCAGGATTTTCATCATGAGTCTTAAATCTTTGTCTCATTTCTTAACCAATGAAAGACCATAGCCAACCAAGAATATTATGTTCTAGATCTCAAACACTGGGTCATGGATAAATACAGGCATACCTCATTTTATTACACTTTGCTTTATTACACTTCAGAGATGTTGCGTTTTGTTTTTTTTTTAATTGAAGGCAGACCTTCCACCAGCAAAAAGATTACTACTTGCTTTATTGCAGTACTTTTTTGCGGTGTTTGGAACCAAACCCGTGGTATCTCCCAGGTATGCGTGTATGTCCATATTATAATACATGTAAATACACAATAATATAGATTAAAAGCAATAGAATCAAATTTTTATTTTTGTTTTCCCATTATGTATTGAAAGTGTATTACTAAATCAGAATGGATACGGTAAGCAAAAATTGTATTTCCTAGAATATAAACTGACTCATAATTTGGAGATGCTGGAGACTGAGACTTTACAATTTTTATTCATATAACATTCTTTTTATGTCTTATGAACTACTTTTGTTCCGTAACTAAAGAGAGGAAAACCCAAATAAAAAGTTATTGAACACATTTTTAGCTAGGGACAAAAGCTTGAGAGATGACCGTAATTTTGTTTTCCCCTAAATTTTTTTGAAGGCACGAAGTATAAATGTGAAGGCACAAGGTCTTTCTGAATACAAAGATCAATTTAGTTTGGAGATTACAGGACCTATCATGCCTCATTGTCTACATTCTATGACCACACTACTCAAATCTTCACAGAGTGGGTCATTTTCTGCAGGGCTGTATACCCATGAGCCAACTGTTGTATTTAATATCTGCCCACCAATGGATAAAGTACTGGATAAGGTAAGTAGACAGCTATAAACAGACTTTTAGTTACAGCTGATTTCTTCAAACTAGATAGATTTATGAGCTAGACTTGTTTCAAGTTATTAAATTGTACTTTTTCCAATTATTGAGGAAGCAGTCTGTTATGTTGTTCTTGTGCAGTAAATTTTATGCATGTAGGCTGTTGTACTCAGCAGTGACTAAAGAACTTGCCAAAAAGAAAGCCAAGTTTGTCTTCTCAGATCCAGAACTTACTAGTGCCTGATTCCTGTTATAAATTATGGGTACTTATTTAACCATATTTGCCTTTAATTTTGGACATATTTTTTATTAAGAACTTTAAATTTGCCTCATATTTTTATCACTTTGCTAGCCTTAAAAAATTATTTTTGGACACTCACTATACAAAAATTCTTTGGGATGTTTATTGATGAACAGGAACAAGACATTTGTCAAAGTTCCCATAGTAATTATTAAAAACTTTAGTGTTCAAAGATTGATGTGCTTTTTACTGACTTGTATACAAATTTCCACAGGAGACTGTTCATGAGGAGCTTGCTAACTGTGGGTTGCACCCTAAGACTCTGCACCAAATCAGTCAAACACCAGTACTGGGGAAGTCATCTTTACGCAATGTGGAAATGAGTGGCTACATTTATAATTGGAGATCCTGAACACCAAAGTAAGCCTAAAAGGAATCTTTGAGGAAAAAAGCCTTCTAGCAAGGAAATTCAAGATTCTTAAAGTTCATTTTGGAAGTTAGAAGAAATATAACTTGAATATTTCTAATGTTTATATTCTTTTACATTAACATTTTTTACATGCACTAAGGTTTTTAAATCAACATTTTTTTTACTACTTGGGATATTCAGATATGAAAACTCAGACTTTTTAAACCTCAAATGAGAATTCTAGATCCTTATAACCTAATTATAAACTGAATAGAAAATTGAATCAATGTCAGTGTTTTCCTTGCAAATGGGATATTGAGGCTAACTTAGTATTATTAACTCATGGCATTGTGACTAACAGCATCAGGGCAAAACTATTTAACTTTCCTAGGATTAGCAGGTTCTAGTTTATAAAGATAGAAAACAAAATGTAGACAGTATCTGCTGAGCTGATTGTTGATGCTTTTACCTTAGCTTTCTTGCTGATTTAAAATTCCTATAATATACATGTATCTTAATGCATGTTCATACAGGTAAGGGTTTTCATATTCCATAGTGTTGAGTTGTGAAGTATGCTCACCTATTACAGTATAGTAGTATTTAATGTGCTTTTAGGTATTGTGTGTGTGGTGGTATGTGTGGTTTGTGTGTGTATAATTCAAATTTTCTTCAAGTGCTTAGAAATCAAAAGCATTGGGGTAAAGAAATAATAGTATTTAGTGGAAATGTATGTGTTCACTTTATAATCCAGAAAATAAAACACAACATTTATTCCAGAGAAGTTTATATTTGGGCCTTAAGCTTTTGAAAATAAAGTTGAGACATAGCATATGAATACCACTGTAATACACATGAAATAGTCTATCAGACCCTAAAAATTAACATAAACTTAAACTTTCTCATAGTCAACAAAAAATAGTGGCCGGGTGCCGATTTTATTAGATAAATTGGTTACAGCGTTTTAATTATCATTTTACGTCTATCTAGGTGTAGCTGAAATTCAAAATGCACATCAAAGTAAAACTATATCACAACTCAATGCCATACTAAATGTACTTGGCCTCTGCAGAATTCTAGTCGGACTTCATTCTGACTCCCTTCTCACTGCCCAAGTGGCTTTGACGGGAATGCAGGCCTTAGTGCTGACCATCACACATACCACTTTCTTTTTATAACTTCTACAAAATTTTAAGGGGAGATGGTGGCATTAGCCCTGTGGAACAGATCTTGCTTGATTACCTCAATTAACACTGGCCCAGTATCTGTCCAGCAGAACCCATTGTGAACTAATACAAGGTGCACAGCCCTTCACTGATTACAGGCAAGTGTTACAGCAGCCTAGCCATAAGGAAGGGGAGTTACATCATAGTACAAAATACAGTATAAAAGCGTTATTTAACATTCCACACTGAAGATTACGGATGCCTTCAAACAATTGTTTGGATGTTAGCCACTTAAACAAATACATCACTAAGGTAAACAATATAAACATACCAAAACCCTGTATGGTTAAATACAATTTCCATGGTACAAAAATCAAAGCCTGGAGATGTTTATACAGATTGCTTTTTACACAATGTCTTAAATTGCCAAATATTTACAACATTAAAGAGGAAATACATTTTGATGCAGAGTAAAATTATCTGAAATGATTATTATAAAACCTCAATCTATCTACGTGAGGCACTCCTGAAGCAAGTGGCATTAGCCATGAGGTCCTTTGGTACAAGGCCCATTGCTTGAAGAACCACAGTTGCTGCTGTGGCTTTAGCATGCTTCTTATTAGGGCTGGCAAAGCTGGGCTGGTAAGCGCTTCCATTTATCAATACCTATTCAAGAAAAACATACAATTGGGCTGGTAAGGGCTTCCATTTCTCAATACCTATTCAAGAAAAACATACAATAAGAACAGCATCAAACTTTAATATCTATTAGCTTTGTATTTTTTCACTAAATGCTAGAAAAATAATTTACGAAAATATAAAACCCATATGATATAAGTCAAATTAATCTCAACCCAGAAGAAACAAATCGTTTGGAAAAAGGGACTGCAAATTAAGAGCAGGTCTCCAAATTGAAAAAATCCTGATAAAACTACTAAATTCATTCCCCACATTCCACTGAAAAATGTCAACAAATTTGTTCACCAGATTTTGCCCACATATTTCCCTCCAACATTTTTTAAAAATAGGGTATTAAAAAGTCGTATTAAAGCATGCTTAAATGTTTAAAAACCCCACAAATCTACCCACACATATACACACTCCCAACCCACAAACAATATAGTAATCCTATGATCATATATTCATCCCTCACCCTCTAACATCAAATTAATAAATATACAATTAATGCAGAAATTCATATTTACCCTAAAGAGAAAATGTTTGCGATGATCAGGGCCACTATCATGGACCAAGAGAAATTCAGGTGGTTGCCACCTTCTCTTATTACAGATTTCCATCAAGGCAGACACAGGATGTTTGCCTGCAGAGAAAAAAACAAACCAGTTATTTCCACCATCTGTGGCAACAAATTATGACTTCATGGTAGGGGCGGGCAAGAAGAAATTCAAGTGTCCCCTTACCTGACAGATCTTTCATTGCAGCAGAGAAGTTCCCAGACCGCTTTTGTGCTCTTTCTCCTACAGCAACAAGACCTTTAAAAAACAGTGAATGTTCAATGAATAAATTTCAAAGATCGTTTTAAATTATAACATAGCAAAACAATTCCATCTGTAGAAACAAGCCATGCCTTCAAATATTCAACAAATTCCCACTACCCTTGATTTCTATATCATCTTGACTTCTGTTTTGCTATGTTTCAATACAGTATATATCTATACTTTATATTCATATACCTTGGTGTATTGGAAAGTGTATAAATGAAGTTCAGAAAACAAAAATTTAATATGTGAGTACATATATAAAGTGCCATAATTAACAACTCTAGGTCTGGCTTTTTGTAAGTTTAAAAAGTAGTTACTATTTATTGCAAGTGATTTCTAAGTATTTCCCATTCCTTTAAAAATGCTCACTTAAGAAGTATGTTCCCCCAAAGGTGAGGAGTTTAGGTGCACGCGCATGTAAAAAGTGAGCAAGGCTGTCTCTATGGTTCTATTTTTTCCCCAGGAATGAAGCCCTTTCTGACTTATCAAATGTCAGATGTTCTCAAAAGACAAACGTGCCAGCAGTGCATAACCTCCCTTTCCAAAGTGATGTAGCTGTGTTACTATCCAAATAAATGCTTTCCCAATTTCCTTTTATCCTAGGGAGAATTCCTCAACCAGATGTTTGCTAATTCTGCCAGTATGCTTTCCTAAACCTAGGCCATACTGCAATTCCAAAGAGAATGTTCCCTGGAATTATACATCTACAGATGTTTTCTTCCAACAAACTACCTTTTATGACACAAAGAACTCGGATCAACTTGTACAAGCAATAAAATGACAGTGACGTAATTAGCATAATGTCCTTTTCTAATTTAAAGTTTGAATTAACTAGCTATATCATAGGATGATTCTCATGTTATTTCAAGCCTATTTGAGTCTATGAATATAATATATTCCCTCCGATTTGAAATAAAATAGCAACACAGTATTCTACATGGATGACAATGTAGAAATTCTGATGCAAACATTTTAAAAAATACATAATTTGGTCACAGCTAGTCGGTTTCAAAAGCTATTAAGAAAATAGTTTAACTGCATTAACTTCAACTTGCTATTTTATTACAAAGATAGGGAAAATAAATTCCAGTTTTAAATTTTCCAGTTTTTAAAAATCAGGCTTTAAAACAAGCTATTGAAATCACAATGAACTGGCATTCCCATGTGATATTTAAGACATCATTCTAAGGGAAGAAATTATTTAAAAGGTACAAATTGGCTGTTACTTATGTTATCCAAGTGTATTTTTAATAGTTAGTGACTACATGCAAGCTAGACCCCCAGGTATCTGAGAATAGTAGCGAAATACAGGTAGATATAAGCTCCAAACACAGGGCAATGTGAAGAGGTAACACTGTTGTCAGTAGGTGATCTACTTCCCAACCCAACAGAACTCAAATTACTGAGCTTGAAAAGAGGGATGTGTAAAAAGGGTTTATAAGGAAGGTGAAGACAAAATAGCACTCTACTAGGAAATATAGGGACTATGTGGAATAAAGTATCTGAGAAAGAAAAAACAATCAAATCCTAGAAGGATAAGAATGTATTCCTTGTCAAGAGAAAACACAATGGAAATTCCACTTTCTAAATATGAAATCTAGTTAAAATTTTAATCATACAAATATATATGCATACTTCCATAATATTTAGCAACTAACGTAACAGAGGTTGCCTTTTCAAAGCTCAAATTAGTGTTTCCATCTATATTTATATTAGAGTTGCTGAAAACGGGTTAAACTTTTTTCCCTAACAAATAGCTGTACATATACCAGAAGTACCTCCAGTTCAGGACCACTGATACCAAAAGAATGTATGACGGTAATGAAACCCTAAATGTTAAAGGAGATATAATAAATATTCCCATAAAAACTTGTTACCTTTTCGGTCTGTTTTAAAATCAACTAGGATAGGTTCCTTATTTCCTTCTTTGTTTTTTCCTAATCCTTCTCCTTCTCGCCAGCCCATTTTTCTCATCAAAACGGCTCCCATTCCTCCAGTTACTGGGGCTGCTCTTAAGAACTGATCCTATCCAAAGAAAAAAAAGGTAAAATGTCCCCATTTTACAGTTAGAATTTGACTGCAAATCAGTATCACTTTAAAAAAAGAAATCTCATTTTACTTCTAGATCTGTTATAGCAATTAAATTTAAATGCTTCTTATATACATACTGTAATGTGTATGTTCTAATTGTTTTTCACATTAACATAATATTTTCAAAGTCAAATAAGGCAATAAATAGCAGTTTTAAAACAGTGGCCCTCGTGCCCCCCTCCAAAAAAAAAAAATTAGAACACTCCTGTTTTCGTCCACTATTTAGGTTCACTGGTATCTCTTCTTAGCTTGCAAAATAAAAAGAAGGCAATGTTAAAACAGTCAATAATATTAATTGTCCCAGGTGTACCTAGTTAATGAATAAAGCCCAGAAATCATTTAGGAATAGTATGGACAATGAAAAAGCGTACTGTTAACATCCAAAGTGTTCCTCCCCATTCTACCATGAAGCAAGTATAAATATTTTACTGAGAAAATCCCTATGAAGCCAAAAGATAGCTCTTAAAATAAATTTACACAGTTAAGAAAATGGAAGGCAATCACAGAAAACACCCTGTAATTATACCAAACTGAATTTGAATTCTTTTAAAACCTAGCTGATGTTAAAAGACTTAAAAAACTCCTTAAACGTTTACATACCTAGGCCTCGGTAGCAGCAGTGTTGTGAATAGTAGGGCTGGCACTGACCGGGGCAAGAAGACAGCTACAAGGATTTGGCCCTGAAACAAGTTTCCATACAGAGGGGTGAAAGTTCACAGGTTATTCTGTGAACAGTCATCTCTCTTGTATCCAACCCACTGAACCATAATTTCCATCAAAGCAGCAAAGCACTTAATGTCATAAGATGCACAGCTGTATACATTAGCATGGTCAACAGTCAATTGTTTCCACACAAAGAAATAATGTGATGCCTTTTTTTAAAGGGCATCCGTGTACATGTAACAAACTACTGAATTCTACTGTTGATCTTTCTGGCTATTTTTAAAAAAATTTATGACATAAATCTCCAAATGATTATTTCCCCTTGTTACTAAATTTTAGATTTACATTCTCTAGTAAATGTATAGCAGAGGTCATTACTTATCAACAAAGGGGATAAAAAATTTTGGTAAATCTAGAAATAGTATACACTAGTCATTTTCCTGTATTGATAATACTAAATTTTTTAAATCTTGTTTTCACACAGTAAAACTGTGTAATATTATTTTCCCCCAGCGTTTTAACTATATGCTAGGGAGAAAACATGCCAATGATTTATGTGACTAGACATTAAGTTCAAGAAGGTGCTCTGATGGAAGGAGGCAGCTGTGGAGGTAAAAACATACCCCTGGTTCAGTTCCTTATTTGGTGCAGGCCATGCAGTGTTGATGTATAAAGAGAAAAGTTAGCTGATGCTTGGGTATTAACTGCCTTGTTGCTACACACCTAGAATGACTTTTACTTACTTCCAGGTTCATCCGCCCCTCTTTTCCAGGAAACACTCCTAAAAAAAAGGGCAACTGTGCAGAGTGTAATACAAATCCAAAAAAACCCAGGTTTCCAATTTTGTTTCCATTCTCTAATATCTTCATCTGTTTCTTTACCCCAGTGTGTATAAAGTTCACCAAAAAGATGACTAATCTGAGACTACAATAGTAAGCCATATTCATCAGGTCATCTCCAAATCATTCCATTCCAAAATATAACGGTTCTTTTCAATCAATAACCATGTAAAAATGTTTTAGTGACAAAAAATAATAAAACTCTCCTTTTTCATCTAAGAATATACTGCAACAAACTTAAAGAATAAGGAGAATGTTGGCATTCTATGTGGTTTTTAACATATAGAGAGGGCGTTGGGCTACAGCAAGGCAAGAAAAAGCCAAATGATCATTTGAAAAAGTTTTCTAAACATAAGTAGATAGTTTTGTGATATTTGACAGTGAAGATAAATGATGTTTTCTTAATAACTTTTCCACATGTCCTAGCTCATTTTTATAAAATGTCTTTCCTTAATAATGGTATTAGTAGCAAATATTCTTCAGTATCATACAAATTAAGTTTTCCTAAAAACACAGCTTTCTTCAGTAATTATTTTAAAATTTGGTCAGATGAACACATCTATCTCATGATAATTTATCAAAATGATTTACATTATTTACATTTAAAATGATATAGGTTATTTAAAAATCTATAAACTGTTAAGACTGGAAATAATTTAAGGGAAAAAGTTTACAGGGAACCAACTGAATCTGTAAAAGATTCACTTTTTTAAAAGTTAACATGAATTTTAGAAGTATATTTAGAAGCATTATGGATCAGTACCAAAATTTTGCAATGGAATCACATTGAAGTTTCTTAGTAATGTACATGACTATTATGTGCCTAAACACCCATATAAGCTTCAAGTCTAAGTTCCTGAAATACTGAGTACTCAGCTTCAAGATTTAATATACATATTAAATATATAAGAATATATAGAATTTATATACAAATTCTTTAATAGTATTAAAGAATTAAAACTTAAATGTACATTTATAATTCTCAATGAGATGAAAGCAATTTTCAAATACTATTCAAATCACTTTCATACTTGAAATACTGTAGTAATATTAGTCCAGAATTAATTCAAACTGAAAAATATTTTGCTGGATTCTCATCTTTTTTTCCAATACCAACCCCTAGTAAATTAGGTAAGTTATAATTTTTTAATGAATCTGTGTACTCACTATACACATATTGGAGTGCAACTATTTCCCCCAAAAAATGGCAGGCAAAGTGAGAATATATAATGTTTCCTATTAACCTGTTAATAAGAGGATCACCAGAGATAATGCTATCAAAAAGTGAAATAAATGTTATGAGATTAAAAGGTCCAAAGCAACCAAAATCTCATTTTTCAGAAATTCCGCCCATCCACTGGCACTCATGGCAATTCTCTACAGGTACCCATCACATTACCACCCTGAAAGGCATGAATGAGGACTTGTCTTCACATGACACTTGAAGACTGAAATTCCAAGTAATTACTTGCCCATGATCACAAAAGGAGTCAGGAGTACGGCAGATAAAGAAACCTTCCCAATCCATTAGACCACGGAGCCTCCCAGTTTCAGCACTGCTATGCTGCCAGTACTCCTGAAACAAATTTCCAATCACCCATCCAACCAGGCCACATCCCTTCACCAGAATGCATTTCTTCAGGAAGCCCTTCTTAACCACCTAAGACTCCCCCAACAACGAGGCAGCCGTAGGTGGAGTTCATAGGTCTCATTGCAGGAATCTGAAACCAGGAGCACCTATATCTTCGCAGCACGAGGCGTCCATCCTCTCCCTTGAATTTAGGTCTCATATATCCTGTTTTTTCATGAGATCAGTGGTTCTCAAATTAAGCCTGTGGATCACCAAAGGCCACCAGGGCCTAAATGGTGGTCCACAGATAGTATTCTCCATCCCCATCCCACCCTCTTCACCCTTCAACACTGCGCACCCCACGCTCCAGCCGTCCTCCCCCAGCCGTCCAGTCCCATGGCAAAATCACCGCATGCAGTGCTAATACTGGGGCCTCCCGACCACTTGCTGTAACCAACAGCTGCCAACCACAAGGACCTGGGCCTGAAGATCACAAGAAGGGTGAGGAACAGGGACCAAGGAGGCTTACAGGAGGGCGCAGGCACTAAGGAAGGGGAAAGAAGGGCAGAGGAACAGCAGTGGAAAATTAGGGTGGTAGAGGGCTCTTGGGGGCAGTGATCCACCAAAACTAAACCTGAAACAAAGTATCCCATGATGAGAAAAATTTGAGAACCACTGCTTTGAAATCATGAGATTAGTAGTCAAACAGGAACTGTGGAATATTCTGAACAATACCTAAGATACACTGTTAGCATTTCAAAACACAGTTTAAAAAACCACCCCCCAAAAGAGCAGTAGCAGCAGTAATAAAAATAACCTCAGGATATAAACTGAGTGGCTCCTGAGCCATATTTATACATTGGCAATAGTCTCACGAATCCGGGTCCACCTTCAGTGTCCATCCTGGAGTATATACACATAGCAAATTTACTCATCAACTTGGGTTAGAGTCAGTGGCTTCTTTGTGCATTTTTAATAAAATACTTTCTAAAAAATTTTAGCTTTCAACTTGAACACTTTTCTATGTGCATTATGTTGTGTACCTTTTTAATCCAGGCTTGGGCACCAGTATTGGCCAACTGTTCTTGTGTCAGAACCTGTACTCCTGTACTTCCTGTGAACTGGCCAGGAATAGAGTTCAGCTGAGCCCAGGCATCAATCTGAAGACAAGAAGATGCATCAATTAACTAAGTAAAATTACTTATCTAGTTAAAATGCCCTTGGTATATTAACAATTTAATTCACTAAAAATGGTTATTTAGTTCCTGAAAAGGCTAAAAAAAAAATGGCTTAAATATCCACTTTTTAAGACCACATAGTGAATTTATACATATTTAACATTGTTTTCCTAAACATTCCAAATAAGTTTGATAACATTCAGTGAGTCCCATTATTAACATGATTTGAGCTGTACCTCTTCTAACTAAAAAGCATAGCTACCATACTCATTCTTCAAAATACCACACACATAAAGAGCTCATATGGCAAAGGATACCTGCCCTCCTGCTTACATATCTCATATAAATGCATTCTAACGTCATGACAGCCAGTTTTTAATTACTTCCTTTGAAGTATTATAAATCCAGAATAAATGCAAGATACATGCTTAAGTAGTAATACAAAAAATTGTTCATTCGAATATACTGGGGCGGGGGGTGCCAAAAAAACGTATACACATTTTAAGAAAAGAAAAAACTATTAAACTAGTAATACAGTGGTATCTCGGTTTTCGAACATCTCCGTTGACAAACATTTCGGTTTACGAATGCCGTAAATGTTATACATCTATGGTATCATTAGATAGTAAAATTTATTCTTAATTTGCAGTTTTAGGGGTTGATTTTAAAGGTCTGGAACGCATTTTGCATTGCTTTCTATGGGGAACCACACTGTGGTTTTCGAACGTTTCAGAACTCGGTCTTCCGGAATGGATTATGTTCGAAAACCGAGGTACCACTCTACTCAATATACACCGATAACAAGAGATGAACACAAGTCATATGTACACACTTTTTTAGCACCCTCTGTATAAAATCGCTTTCTTGCTGCCCATTGTTAAAAGCATAGATTCTGACTTAGACTGACTAGGTTTGAATCCTAGCTCCCCAACTTACTAGGTTTTATGACTTTGGGCATCACTATACTACCTACATTTCACAGGGCTGTTAAGAGCAATTAGCTATTTTTATACACGAGATTATAAACTGTGAGGGCAGGAAATTTTTTCTATTTTATTCTCTCAAGAAACAGTTCCTGTCATATAGTACACAGTAAACATTTACTGAATGACCAGACCCCAAATTGTTCATTTAAAATAAGCTAGCTAATTAACAAATGATTTATTTCCTTGGATTTTCAAGGTAAGGACCTACATTTCAACAGCACGCCACAGATTTTGCTTATGTCACAACAATCTAGTTAATGAAATTCTCACTTAAGACATTAAAATTGCTACATACCCGTTCCTGAGCTCGATTTAACATGCTCATGGCTTCAAGGTCAAATGCATTCTCACTGAGTCTTTTCTGAGCAAGTGCCCGCTCACTCATTGCTGTCGAGATGTCCACAGGCTAAGAAAGAAAACACAGATAATTATCTCAAATTACGACAGACCCCCTAAATTCTGAAAAGTGCTCAAATCTTTAGTTTCTACATGTGAAAAACAAAATAGTCTTGTATGTATTAATAATCATGTAAAGTAGGTAGAAGACTCAAACAGGTAAAGTAACCTTGGAAAGTAGACGAGGATTGTTTAAGGTAAGTTACAAAGTATTAGAAAGAGGCAGCTGTTGAACTCAATCCAAAAATATGATGCCATATTTCCTGTATCAAAATATAATCAGAGAAAGTTCCATGAAGAACTTAAAATTATCTCTAGCTTTCACTAAGAATTTTTAAAACTATTTTTAAACTATTAATTTTATACTCATTAGCAGTTTTTATTTTACTCATCAGCATAACCTTCAGAAGCAATATAGTTCTTGAATAGCAAGCAGAAAACCACTATTGCGTCAATGGTCTTTACTCATCTGCAGACCTTTTAACCTTCTTGCAGTTTTCATATACTTTGGGTCTTGAACTTAATTTCTTCAAAGGATATATTCATTATGTAAATGAATCTTTTGTTTTTAATTTATATACATTTATGACCAAAGTTAATATATTTCTGTGGGATTAAAACACTTAAGGTTATGTTTGAAACGTCTTAGGTTCTCCCTATCAAAGCTCATCTTCTACCTGTAAAAACCTTATGCTAAGCAGAGATGACTTTATGATTTAACTTTTAAAAATGTTTCATAATGTCCAGGAAAATTCTTAAAGGTACCCTTTAGAACAAATCCCCACTGTCAGATTTGTGGAAGGCTCAACCACAGAAGGAAGAAACTCATCAAGTGAGTATCTGATGCTTTTTGTTCTAACATTAAGAGCTCAGGTTGATCTGTACCAACTCACCAATTTTTAATACTTGTTTTCCTGCGATACAACAACCCATTAATACCTATTTTTTAGTTATTTCACCCAAGAGAATTCGTTTTTGGAAAAAGCTCATCTGACATGGGAAGGTTTCCCTGTATTCATATACAAAGAATGATTAATAAGTACTGCTTGGGTATGACAAATATAAGGCAGTCAGTAAAATGAGTTAACAGCTAAGGATTTATTTAAAAAGCTAAGTAAAGGCTACCTGTAATTTGACTATGTGCTGCATATAAAATACTTTTCAAAACAAGACCTATATAGTAGAGAAGGGTATATGACTGAATAATTCTGTCATGCATAAGGATTACTACTTCCTTTCCCTAACTTCAGAAGCCCTTTATCATTCATCACTCCATCATTCCTAGTTATCTTGCTAAATCACCTAATATTTCTTTAGCAAAATTAATTTTTTTCTTACAAAGGATAGATTCTTGTATGTCTTCTTAAAATGAAAGCAAAATTAAACTGCATTCTGTAATTGTTTATTAGACTATTTACAGATTTCATGAGTGAAAGATCTTAATGTCTTAGTCAACTTAGTAAATTATCCAAACTAATTAGAATATTTCCGGGGCCTGTAAGAAATCACCTAAGCAAAATCAGACTGAAACACACTAAACACTAAAAACTTAGTATGTTCGCCTTTCACTTCTATTGTAATTCTGACCGCTGGAACTTCCTGGTCAGAATTTATGTTCCTTTAGCCTACCGTAGATGTTTCCTAAAACTCTCAGGATTATTGATGTACTTTTTAAAGGCCCACCAAATACATCTCAAATACTGTTCAATAACCTTGTCAGAATTATTTTGGGTTCCACAGTAGTCTATAAATCTATGTGTTAGGGGGTTAGGTATAAGTAATACATTTTTATTCCCAAGTCTAAACTCAAGAGGAAATACTGGGGAAAAATGTATCTACCAACCATTCCCAAGCCCTGATCCCTAATGTCCAAATATAAGCCATAAAAATGTAGTTAAGATGGCTCTGAAAACTCCTTTTCCAAAATAAAATTAATTCTTCCCAACTGTAAAGCAAATAAATATACCTATCTGTAAATTCATCCTTCTGAAGACATTTTATATCTTCATACTTTTTTCTCTTTAAGCCTTTATTGTAGAAGCAGGTAACCTAATGCGTCATCATTTTATCCCCACAATGACACTTCTTTCAAATCTCAGTAATATTTTGTTAAATTCATATCTCTGAAAATAATTTGAATATAGCAACCTTCATGCTTAATATAAATTTACTTTAGATAAAATTACTAGTTTTTTCCTAAGGTAACACAACCTCATTTATTCAACAGGCTTACCAAGTGAGCTGCAAGTTCATGTCAAAATTTTATTACCAAATAATAATTGGACTAATTTCATATTTGTTCCTTTTTATTATGAAGAGATATGCTCAAAATAGCATGAATCAGGATTATCTTAATTTCTTAAGGATCCTCAAGAGTTTGCATCTAAAAGCATTATTTCCAGGATTTCAAGGTAACTCAGGATATACAATGCATAAAAAGCCAACTATAATCCCCAAAGCATTAATATGCAAGGATTAGGCCAAATGTATGTATCAGTATTAAACACTCAAAATATCACTGCTACCCTTTATAGCAGCATCGGTTCAATAGAATATTCTACAGCTAGCTAATGAGCACTTGAAATGTGGCTAGTACAATTAAGGAACTGATGTTTCAGTGGCTGTTGACTACTACATTGGACTACGTGTACTATACTACATAATGGAGCTTTAGAGCCTTAAACATCTTTTAATGTTGCTCAGAAACAGGAATGTGTGAAAGGTACCAAAATGATGCTAAAAAATCCCTTCTAAAAACTAGAGGAAAAAAAAATCTTAAATCCCTATTATCAAGTTGTCATCAACAAGCCTTGTTTCCACTGATACACTAGACTTGGAAGTATATCTATATAACTATGATTGTGTAATAATAATACTCCAGATATCACAATTCGGGGAAATGCTTAAATTTCTTTTTCCCTAGGACTTGTTCTTAAGGGTGAAATCTACATAAAAGAGTGTCCTGACCTGAATACTTCTCACTTTAATAAAAACCTGTCCAAGTTATTTATCTTTCTACTTCATCAACACAGATTACTTTTTCTTCTATAACCTAAAAAGGTATCAGGAATAATAAAATACATAAAGTAAATAGTACCATGCAACATGCATTACAGGGCCTAAGCTGTAATTGTGTACCTTCTGTATCTTCCTCATTTAAAAAAAAAGCCTTCTAAGTCAATTTACTCCTCCTTTTGTTAACCCAACTATTTACATAGAAAGAAGTAACTTCAATAATTCTTAAAAAGACAAGGAAAGGCTACAAAAGAGCTAAAGAGAATTATAAGGAAGTTAATCAGATAATTAAAATAGCTCCTAACATGAAAATTATTTTCTACACAGGTAACTACAGGTATCTCGAATTAAGATAGTATAAAAGAATGATTTTAATTATAATGGAAGTAAAGAAAAAGCATCTGACTGATACATAAAACATTATTTTAAAACATTTCACAAAAATTAATGAAATACAAAGACTCATATAGAAATGAAAACGACTGCTTCAAAAACAAAAGCCACACTAAATATAGAATGCCTGAGTTGTTAATGGATTTGCTTCATTTTAAAAGGTGAATTATGAGTCTTTTTGTAGTATAGAAAATAATCTAGTGCAACTATTAGTTAACTTATACACTTGATCTAAATGAAATATAACAGAAAAATAAATAGATAACCCATTAAATGGTTTAAGGAAATTCAGTGTTAATCACCTAGGAGAACCTAAGGAGAGAATGAGTAACAAGGCTGTTACATTCCAGCACTGCTAGGAACTATGTGTTTAACTTCCAGTTGAAATTTTCATCTTGACCCAAGAATTTAGCTTTCCTAAACTTTATGAATTTAGAACTTCTAAACTTTAAGAGATTTTTAGCTCCATTGGGATGTGAAAATATTCTTCAGTAATAAAAACGAAGCACACAGCCTGAGACAAAAATTATCTTCACATGTAAGCAATCACTAGACCCTCATGGAGAGCTACTTCTGGACTTCTAAACGTTTACGATGGATAATAAACCCAAGGAAGTTTTATGTCAAAGATTACATTTAAATCGCCTACCCAATAAGCCTTTGCTAACATTTATTACCAAGAATTAATGCCCCCAAGGACATTTTTTTAAATATTAGTTTTCCAACATTTATTTCATTGCTTATAAATCAAATTCACAAAAATATAGTCAAAATTCTATAACCACTCCTTACTGAGAATGGCTTACTACTTCTTATGCTATGGCAGTGGGGCACACAATCTGATGAGTTGATATTCCATAAGATGGATTTATGTTGATCCATCCACTCATACTTAATGTCAAAGAGCACTCACATGCAAGACAATTGGTGGGATCAAATCTGTGACCTTTGCCTAAATGTTTTATGCTCAACACTAAAGAACCACAAAATCCACTTGTATTTTTAAAAATGAAAAAGGTAAAAAAAAAACTTTAAATACTATTCAGTTAAAATATTTGCTTTAAAAGAACTGTTAAAGAACTTTCCTTTACTCTATGAAGGCTTTATTTCAACCCCTGATGGAAAAGGGTCAATGCTTTCATAAAATTTCACCAGTAGTATTCCACAAACATTGGTATATAGAACATTATTAATCTTACAAATACAAGACACAGTTAAATAACCGGAACTCAACATTTTACAATGTGAACATTTCCTCCAGGTGTTTAATATTATTGCTACATACAAGTATAGAAACCTGAGGCCAAAACAAAATCCTGTCCCTTTTCCTCCTAAAATTTTGGGATTGTTTTAAAATTAAAGTTAACCTATGTATTGAGTCTACTCTTCTAAGAAACTAGCTTAAGAGTTCTGACATCAAATAGTTGTATATATCCTCCCATAGGAGGAATCTGCTTCATTTATTCTGCCCTCTGAACAGAACCTTTCTTCCTCCTGCTTTAATAAAACACTCCCTTTACTTATTATAAAATTTGAATACCCACGTTTTCCCCGAGATTTCTTTGGAATAACTCTTCCCAACGTTTAATTAAAATTTGTCAACCACTTTTGATGACAAACAAGGCTAAGGCAGCCCCCGGTCAGTGTTAAGACTAAAATTGGCAGAATAGTGAATTTCAAATAAATATACATACATGCATATAAATTCTCAGTCAAAAAAGAAAGTCATCAGGATTCACTAATTACCTTCCCCACTTTCAACTGAAGTTAAAATAGTTATGGCCATTTATTTTCTTGGGAAAACCCCTTGGAATTTTGCAATTTTATAGGGCTTCATTCTGTTGGAAAACTTTTCTCACATAACCTCGCTGGCTTTTTTCCAACTCTTTGTTAAATGCTTACTCTGCAAGAAATGACTAACCGCGTATGTATCAGAATTTCTAAGTAAGTCTGTTCAGCCCTTATCAATGGTTTATAGTCAGCGACAAGACTTAAGTCAGTTGCAACTATCAGTTATCCTTTCCCTGGTCAATGTGCAGGTAGCCCGATTTAGGGATTAGCAACTGAGCTCCTCAACTTGTTTCACTAAAACAGTGGACAAACCAGCCACCCTCCCCTCAACCGGCGATGGCGTAACTTGCTTCAATTGTTGAACCCCATGTAAACAAAGATCATCACCAGTGACTGTAAGTCGCACTGGCCAGTTATCATGTCCAGCCAGCTTCATTGTATAGAATTTGCTCTTTTAAAATGCCGCAGGTCCAAAAAAAAAAAAAAAAAAAAAGCAGTGAAAATGTCACCTGTGAATAGCTCAGGGGAAAAAAAATACTATCAAAAAAATTTCTGATTTGGGTTCTGTTCACTTTCTGGTTTTATAAACAGGATTTGTTTATTTGTAATATTGGGGATGTTTAGTGGAAGATGACGATATGGCCAATAAAGGGAACCTCAAGGTGTAGAGTACAGGTCTCTCTGACCTACATATCCCAGAAATGCAAGAAAAGGAAGGGGAAGAAGTCCCACATTGTAAGGGCACCAATAATCTAATCCAGTCCTTGGACAAATGTCTGGGCTCTGGAAACCAAAGGCAAGAGGTGATGACTAGTCTATGGTATTTAAAACCCCCACCACCCCCTACTAAAAGTCTCCACCCTCCCAGATCCCCCAAGCGTGATTTTGCACAACAAGTTAAATAAAAGTAAACTGTTTATTAAAAGATACAGCAAAGGTACAGATACAGAGATACATACAAAGATACAGATATATATATATATATTTACATATATATACAGTCTTGCTGTTTTCATGTGCACTGTATTCAGCAGCACATATTTAATCAGGCGGCATTTTACTGGGGTTGTTTTGACACTTGGCGTTATTACTGCGTCATTTTGACAAGATGCAACTATAGCCTCGTGAAAATTTCAAGGTGTTCCACTTCTCCAACTTTTAATAGTAGCAAAGAGGGGAAGGAGAAGGGAAATGGAGTACACCAAGGCTGAGCATTAAGTTAAACACAAGAATTCAAAAGGGCCAAGGTAGCACAGGGAAGGGAAAATGATTAAAATAAAGGCTATCTGACAACCCAGAGAAATAGTAAGAAACCATTATTTAAGGGCAATGGGCTAAGTATCCAAGATGCTCACATCGGCCTACAAAGACCTTTCCATTCCACGTCTTGTGTTGAACCTGATATGCCTCTCTCTGCTCAATCCCTCCACCCAGTAAATTTGCTACCACCAAAATCTAGAGCTATAGAGCCTTGAAGCAAAACGGGAAGCTAAATAGTTGTACCTCGGGCTACCTTCCCACAAGTGCAAGGAGGGCCCAATGTTGGGTAGGGATGTGACAACACTGTTCTCTGCAATTCGATGCTTTTCACTTTGTGGCTTGGTTCCACAAAGTGAATTGCATCGAGTTACTGTCAAATGAGAAGCTGCGGGTTGTTTCATCTGTCGTTTAACCCGGCCCTGCCGTTTACCCCGGCCCTAAGAAGAGTGAAACAGAATCCAAATCAGATATAAAATAACAATAAAATGGCAGATTCAGGTATAAAAAAAGAAAAATACATAATATTTCTCTTACTTACCTCAGAGGGTAAAGTGCTGCTGAAAACATTATCATCATCTTTGTTTTCTTCACCATTTTTCTCTACAGGAACCCACTCTCCATAAACACTATCTGCTTCTTTCTTTCGGTGTTGAGATCCAGATGACACAGGAAATTCTTTTGTTAATGTTACCTGGCTTTTTGGTGGAGTTGGCTTTGCTGCAGCAATCTAGAAAATAATGTATTTCTTAATTAAAACTCAGTAGATATTCAACAGTCTGAAAATGATTTTGTTCATTATTTCTCACAGTATTTAATTCATAAATTAAAAAACTAAATTCCATTTGAGTTTTATTTAAATAGTTCCATAAGTTCTGTTTCATCAAACCATAAATGCTAATACTCACATTCAGATTGAAAAAAATGGGTTTGGGTTCACTGAGTTTAAAGGGATGATGATAAAAAGGAGGTTCTTCTTCCTCTTCATCCGAAACATGAGGTTTATTCACTATTACATCATCATCTTCTTTACTCTGTGCGATCTGTTTGCATTTCTTAAAAAGTAAAAACAAAACATAGATCTTACACTTTAGATAAAATGTTTCTTAAAAGAACCAAACCACATAAAATCAGCTTTCAAAACTAAAACAAGATTGATAGATTATAGGTAAATAACTTGACTTAGTTATTATTTAAACACACTAGCTGGTCAGTCAGTCAACAACATTTATTGAGCACCTACTATGTGCAGAGCACTGTACTGGGCACTGTCCAGATAATACAAAAAAAAAGACATGGTCCCTGCTCTCAAGGAGCTTACAATCTAGTTCAAGAGACAGAATACATACACATGAAATAATTGAAACGCTTTTACAGAGCAACACAAGTTAACAAGTGCAAACTGATATAATACAAACTGAATACATTAAGTGCCGAAAGAACAAAAGCTTAAGAGAGAATAGAATCAGGCAGAATTTGATAATCAAGGAATATTCCTTGAAGAGTTCTAGACCAGATTTTCATAGTTAAGAACAAGGATTGGCAAGGAAAGGAGAAGAAAGTGATCTAGTCAGGTGGTGGTAAAAAGGTGAGAAGAAACTTATGAGACAAGAGGGCTGAAGATGAGGCTAAAAACATAGGGACACACTAAGTGTTCACAGGTTTTGGGTAAGGAGTTTGGATCTGATAAGCAATAGAAAGAAGACTTTACTAGGTCCTTTATTTAAAAAAAAAAGTTGTAATTCATATTGTAATAAATCTAAGTGATGAAACAGACTAAGAAACTATGTGATCCCCAAAGGTATGGCAAAATAAAACATCGGAAACATTTGCGATTGGGTTAGATAATAATGTCTCTCCATAAATGTCTTTATAGGTTGAGTCTCTAAAGGAATAGAACTCAAGAATGGAAAATAAGGCATGATGGAGAGGTTGCAACTAATGAGGTCTGACACATAAAGCAAAGTCAATTCCTTCCTGAGAAGCAAAGGAACAGACTCCATTACCTGGCTTTATAAAAAGGTCAGAATAAATTTGAGTGGACTTGTCTCTATACATAAAGTAGTAGAATTTGTGACATCCATTAAGTGAAAATATTACAATAGGATAAAAAGCTCATTTAGCCAAAAACACAGAGTATACTAAGCTTGTAACCAAGGGAAACAGAATATATTGACAGTGGCAGGCTGGCATAAGGCTAGCCGATAGCAAGTTTCAATATGTGAAAATGGTATTTCTGGATCCTAGCAGCAATATTTCAGCATTCCCCCCACCCCGAAAAAAAGACAAACAAAATAACATTAATAAAACAAAGCCCCAAAAAAGCCTTAATTGAAAAGATCAAATTCTTAAAAACAAAAATAAGTGTTTAAAATATATATGTTACTGCCAAAACCCGAACCGCAAGGAAGAACTGATAATGGCTGGCCATTATCATCAATGGCTGGTACCAAACAGCCAAAACCCGAAATGTTGATGCGAAAGAAGTTCCTTTCAGGCAATGGCCAGCTATTCTCATTAATTTCCAAGCTCCGGTGGCAAAAGATCATTTCTGAAGATTGTCTGTGTCTTTGCGTATATGCAGTACACTCGTGGCGATCAGTGAACACGTCGTGAATGGAAACGAAACTGTAGGCGAGCTTCTGCGTGTTGCTCACTCAACACCTCCTCCATTCAAACGAACCGTCCCACTCCTCAGTCAGTTTGGCTTCTAAAACTGGAAAGCAAAAGTAATGGGAAGTAACTTTTAGCTAGCGGAGCTTAGCCATCCCGGATAATGGCCTGCTAAACAGAGCTTCTGCCGCTGCCACATCTGTATTTCGGGTTTTGGCCACTCGGTGCCAGCCATTATCAGTTCAGCCCACAATTCGGGTTTTGGCACGCTCCAGAGTCAACTTCACTGGAATAATCCATTTAAGAATGAAAACAAATTCTGTCTAGCTTACCTCAGTTAGTTCTTCTATAGTAGCTCCTCCTGACTTTTTAGCAACTTTCTCTTCTATTGTAGGTGGAGGTGCGGGCTTTAGGTTTGGCGGTAAAGGAACACCAGCCTTAGCACACATGGCAGCTGCATTAGCTTTGGCTATTTCAAGTAATTGAGCCTTATCTGTAAGAGGAAAAATATAAGCAGTTTTCCTAAAAGGCTATACATTTTGTATTATCAAAAATTTCATATGCTAACAAAACTGAAAACATCAATTTTCTGCCCTAACTTACAGCTGTTATCAAATTACTCTTTGGCTCAGGTTTTAAGCGAATGCCTTTTAAAGAATCAAGTCCACTTTTAGCTTCCCATTCAAATACCACAGAAGATAGCTAAATTATACGACTATGATGATCACCTTGACACACTCTAAGACACACACCTGCCAAAGCCTTCTAATCTGACATTTTAAACCACTCTTTCAGCCCAAGTTCAAGTGCCACCTCTTATAACAAGTCATAAGTCAGAATTTAACATTCCTCTCCACTGTGCTCCCAAAGCACCTTACCTATATTTACAGCAATCATCACACACTGCTCTTTTTGGTAATTTTACTATTTGGTTAAAGAGACACATGTATTTTATCCATGTCTCCTCTACTAACTTGTAATCACTTCAGGAATTAGATACTGTTCCTCTCCTTTGAATGAAAAAGAACTCAAAAATGTTTTTTAAACCGAATGCGTTCTCCCTTATTGTTCTGTTAGGATCTTTTTCTTTAGACAACACTGACTTGGAAATGTCCAACCTGGGATAATGATAAATGAGCCATTAAATTTATGCAGGTAGTCATGTATTAACCATACATTTTATTACCTATGTGCACTTCTTAAAATCGGGGCATTAGAGTACTTTATTTTTAAAGTAAGGCAGATTATTAAAATCACTCTAATAAATTTCACTTTATTTTACTAGTATCACCTACCCAGGTAAATAACTCCCTATAAGCAAAATTCCCTATTCACTTCCATTACCCATTATACCTATTAGAATTACCTTCACAAACATTTAAGTGCTATGTTGCCATTTTAAGACATGTAACACTAAAGAAACATTGTAACTTGAGGCTTATTTGCAAGGATTTGTGTTGGAATATTATGGTAACAACCTGAGCATATACTAGCCTTGTCTCTAACTAGCCTTCTACTTTCCACTTTCGGTTATGGAAAATGGTTCAAGCAAAATAAAACATTCAAGTTTGAAAACACCTTGGTTCTAACAGACTCCAAGACAGGTCTTTTTAACTCTAATTACAAAAGTACTTATCCCTACGTTTTC
Organism: Rhinolophus sinicus; assembly: GCF_057876585.1. Classification (NCBI taxonomy): domain Eukaryota; kingdom Metazoa; phylum Chordata; class Mammalia; order Chiroptera; family Rhinolophidae; genus Rhinolophus; species Rhinolophus sinicus. The sequence goes on from NC_142517.1 coordinate 9,819,329, forward strand.
TAAACACAAACTAACCTATTAAAACTTAAAAAGAAACACTTATCCTAAACCAATAACCCAAAATATCCCATGACTCAAAGATCAGAAAAACACAGATTTAAATAATTCTCTATTACACTACCATTAAATTTTTAAATGACTTACTCAAATCTGTTAGACGTTTAGGTGATCTGCCTCTTTCAGAAGACCGGGATCGTTTACGACGGAGGGGAGATCTGCTAAACCTTCTTCTCAAGGGTGTTCGTGATCGCCTTAATCTGACTGGTGATATGCTAAAGCTTCGTCTTCTTACCACAGACCTTGATCTTCTCCGACGACTAGGAGTGCGGCTCCTTCGGCTTGGGGTACGGCTCCGTCGGCTTGGGGTTCGGCTCCGTCGGCTCGGGGTGCGGCTCCGTCGGCTCGGGGTGCGGCTCCTTCGACTTGGGGTGCGGCTCCGTCGGCTTGGGGTGCGGCTCCGTCGGCTCGGGGAAATACTAAAGCTCCTTCTCCCCACAGATCGAGATCTTCTTCGACGACTCGGAGTGTGACTCCGACTCCGCCGACTTGGGGTGCGACTTCGAGCTCTGACAGTTTTCCGGTTATCCCTGGAGCTTGATCTTTTTCTTTTTCTTTCCCTGGACTTGGATCTGTGCTTCGGAGATCTTTTACGCTTCTCTTTTGATACAGATCGCCTTCCTCTAGACTTAGATCTTGACCTACTGCTCCTTCTTCTGCGTCTTGAACGTGACCGTGAACGTGTTTGAGAGCGATGAGACTTAGACTTAGATGATCTCTTCCTTGCCCTAGAACGAGACTCACTGGTCCGCTTCCGTGATTTGTGTTCTGAAGATTTGGACCGCTTACTTCGAGATCTTAATGAAGAGTCTCTTTTCTTCTCTTTCTCACCTTTATCACGGTTCTTATTTTTCTTGCTTTTTTCATGTGTGTCTTTAACTTTTACAAAAATTTCATAATCATCTTTTTCCTCTGAAGATGACTCTGAAGCTCTTTCTGGTACATTAACTACAACTGGACTGGCAGCAGATTTGTCACGTTCAACTTCACTCGCAAGTAAAGGTCCTTCAATACCAGCTCTGAGGCTTGTAAGACGTTCCATGTCCTTAGGAAGTAATGGTCTTACTAAATCTGCTTCATTAATATCATCAATACTGGCAGAAAATCCTGAACCAGATAGTATCTCTTTAGCAGGGAGAGGTACTTCTTTATCTGTACTACTTTCTTTAGGGCTGAGAGCAACCGCTGTCTGGTCACTCTCTTTCATAGGTAATGGTCCTTCTGCATCACTACTAATAAAGTTATTAGACGGTAAGTCAAGATGAATGTCTTTAGCAGGCAAAGGTCCCTCTATGTCAGCCTCACTGCCACCACTGGGGCTCGTGGAAATTACCATGTCATGTTCAGTATCTTGAGTATTTAAAGATACTTCAACATCATATTTACTAATTGAACTGAGAGCAGATGCTGTGGCAAATTCAATACCCTTACTAGTTCCCATTGTATCAGGTTCAAGAGCAAGAGGGCCAGTAGAAGATAGAGTTCCTCCTACATCAGTTTCACTAACACTAGGGCAGGTATCCAATACTGTGCATTGTTTAGTCTCACTCGTAGGCAAAATTTTCTCTTCACCAATTTCACTAACAGCACCAGTACTGGCAGCAGACGCTGTGCTATGTTCCATCTCATTAGCAATTAAATGATTATTTATATTAAGGTCTATATTTATACCATGTTCACTTTCATAAGAGTTATTCTTCAGGTGTCCTTCAGTATATGGCTCTACTTCTGAATGCACAGTAATTTCCTGCGTGCCCATCTCTGGAGCACGAGTTTCATCACCAGATAATAAAACACTAGACTCCAGCATCACTGGTGCAGACTCTAAAACCATCTCAGTTGGTGTTACTTGAGTCTGCTCTGAGACAGTGACTGCAGCAGGCTCCAAAATTGTCACAGTGGATTCTGGGACAGAAACAGATGGTTCTGAAACAATCACATTAGGTTGAAGAACTGACACTGCTGGTTCCAGGACAGGCACAGCAGGTTCCAGGGCAGAAACTGGCACATGAATGGTAACACGCTCTGGCTCAACCAAGGCCAGAGGTTCCGGGACAGCCTCAGCCGGTGGCCCTAGGACAGACACAGCCAGGGGCTCCCTGACAGTCTCGGTTGGGGGCTCTGGGACAGCCTCGGCCGGGGACTCTGGGACAGCCACGGCCGGGGACTCTGGGACAGCCACAGCTGGGGGCTCTGGAACAGCCGCAGCTGGTAGCTCTGAGACACCCATGGCTGAGAGCTCTAGTGTGCTCTGTGATGGCTCTGGAATAGTTACTGCAGGCTCTAGCACAGACATAGATACCTCTGAAGCAACATGTCCTGAAGCTCTCATGGAAGCAAAGGTTTCTGCTGTCTCTGACATAATAGAAGTCTCTGATGTTAACATAGTTGGTTCAGCTGACACAGGAGTTTCAGATAACATGTAAGTCACAGGTTTTTCTGGAACAATTTCATGTTCTTCTGCTACTGCAGCAGACGCTATAGATGTGGATGTAGCCGAAGATTCTGGCTCTAGTGGTGGCTCTGGAACAGTCACGGCAGCCTCTGATGGTAACACTGAAGGCTCTGATGCTGACATTGAATAATTAGCAAGTACTACCGAAGGCTCTGAAATCTCACTTTGACTCACAGGAGGTTCAGGCGGTGGTACAGACTCTTCAGGAGGTAATGCTGGCATCTCAGATGGCCAAGCATTTTCAGCTGTTAATGCTGACTGCTCAGTGGGTAATGCTGGACCCTCTGGGGGTTCCTCAGGAGGCAATGGTGGTGTCATTGGTGGCTCCTCAGGTGGCAATGGTGGCATTGTTGGAGGCTCTTCAGGAGGCAAAGGTGGCACCATATATGCCTCCGTGTATGTATCAGTGTAAGAATCAGTGTAAGAATCAGCTGCCATAGACATCATTGAACGATCAGCAGTATAAGATGACATCATAGATCGGTCTGCAGCAGAGTACGATGACATCATAGACCGGTCTGCAGCAGAGTACGATGACATCATAGACCGGTCGGCACCCATGGACATCATAGATCGCTCAGCCATTGGGGACATCATGGAGCGCTCGTAAGCTGACATCATAGAGCGTTCATAAGCTGACATCATAGACCGCTCAGCCATAGGGGACATCATAGAGCGCTCATAGGCTGACATCATAGAGCGCTCATAGGCTGACATCATAGAACGCTCAGCCATAGGGGACATCATAGAGCGCTCATAAGACATCATAGAGCGTTCATAAGATGACATCATGGAACGTTCTGCAGCATAGGACATCATCATAGACCGTCTAGATGCTAACATCAGGGGTCTAGGTGCTAATCTATATGGTCTGGGAGCTATCCTATAGGACCTGGGTGCTATCCTATATGGTCTAGGTGACATCCTATAGGGATCAGGAGTTAGTCTGTAGGGATCATGGCCTAATCTATAGGGGTCTTGCCCTAACCTGTAGGCATCATGACCTAGCCTGTAAGGGTCATGACCTAACCTATAGGGATCCTGAGCTAACCTATAAGGATCCTGAGCTAACCTGTAGGGATCAGGAGATTTTGAACCCAACATAGCAGAATCTTGGGTACTAGATGCTAACATCTGGGCATCCATGGTACCAGACGCTAACATCTGGGCATCCATGGTGCCGGAAGCTAACATTTGAGAGTCCATAGTGCCAGATGCTAACATCTGGGAATCCATAGAGCTAGTTGCTAACATCTGGGAGTCCATGGTGCTGGTTGCTAACATCTGGGAGTCCATGGTGCTGGTTGCTAACATCTGGGAGTCCATGGAGCTGGTGGCTAACATCTGGGAGTCCATGGAGCTGGTGGCTAACATCTGGGAGTCCATGGAGCTGGTGGCTAACATCTGGGAGTCCATGGAGCTGGTGGCTAACATCTGGGAGTCCATGGAGCTGGTGGCTAACATCTGGGAGTCCATGGAGCTGGTGGCTAACATCTGGGAGTCCATGGAGCTGGTGGCTAACATCTGGGAGTCCATGGTGCTAGAGGCTAACATCTGGGAGTCCATTGTGTTGGACGCTAGCATCTGGGAGTCCATGGTGTTGGACGCTAGCATTTGGGAGTCCATGGTGTTGGATGCTAACATATGGGTCTCCATGGTGTTAGAAGCTAACATATGGGATTCTTGGGCCATCAAGGGATCCACTCCTACTGTTATAGAAGTCTCCCCCACTAATGTAGTAGGCAGCTCCTGTGCTACCGTATTATAGGATTCCAGCGCTGTCGTCGAGGGCACCTCCAGGGACTGCGACACGGTCATCGTTGACAGCTCCGTTGTCACCACAGACTGAACAGAGATCTCCAGCGCCACAGTTGCCACAGGCTGCCCAGGCAACTCTGGCGCCCCAGGCTGCCCTGGCAACTCCAGCACCCCTGTTGCCAGAGGCTGCCCCAAAAGCTCCAGTGCTCCAGCTGCCCCAGACTGCCCCGAGAACTCCAGTGCCCCAGTTGCCATGAGCTGCCCAGGCAACTCCAGTGCCCCAGTTGCCACAGGCTGCCCCGACAACTCCAGTGCCCTAGTTGCCGAAGGCAGCCCTGGCAACTCTGGCACCCCAGTCACCGAAGGCTGCCCTGGCAACTCCAGCGCTGTCGTTGCCACCGGCTGTCCTGGCAACTCCAGCACCATCGCTGCCTCAGGCTGCCCCAGCAACCCTGTTGCTGTTGTCACCTCAGGCTGCCCAGGATGTTCCATCGTTGTCATCCCCACAGGTTGCTCCAACTCTGTCGTCGTCACAGGTTGCTCGGTCAACTCCATTGCTACTGTTACGGCAGGCTGCCCCGGCGACTCTACTGCTGCTGTCACCGCAGGCAGCCCTGGCAACTCCTGTGCCATCACAGGTGGCTCTGATACCTCCTGTGGTGGCTCCAACCCCATGGATGGTGCTGGAAGCCCTGGCAATTCCTGTGACAACTGTGGCACTGACGTCACAGAGGGCCCCGGCAACTCAGGCACTGCTGTCGCAGGGGGCCCTAGCAACTCAGGCACTGGGGTAGAAAGGGGCCCTGGCAACTCTGGCACCGGGGTAGCAGAGGGCCCAGATAACTCCAGCACTGGAGTCACAGGGGGCCCCTGCAACTCCGGCATGGAGGTCGCAGGTGGCCCCGGCAACTCCATCGCTGAGGCCACCGACGACTCCAGCAGCTCCAATGCTGTGGTCTTGGGCAGCTCCAGCAACTCCTGTGATCTTGTCATGGATGAATCTGCAATCTCCGATGGTACTTCTACAGGCTGCTCTGGCAATCTTAGTACTTCAGTTGCAGATGACTCTGGAAAATCCATTGTTGTTGATGTGCTTGGCTCAGGGTATGCCTCAGGTGTCTCTGATGATACCGCAAGGGTTTCTGATGGTTCCAGCACTTTTACTACTGGAGGCTCTAACGTGATCTTTGATGGCTCTGGAGGTGCTCTCTCTGAAGATTTCAGCACAGATTTCATCTGATATGCCACTGACATTGGTACAGATGATTCAGATGACTTTAGCTCTACTGTTGTAGTAGGCACTGGTGCTGTTGCAAAAGAATCCAGGGTTTTTGTCACGGATGGTTCCAGCGTTACTGCCACAGACTGCTCTGACTGAACTGAGATTACTGATGTAGATGCAACTGACAGTTCTGCAGTTTTTGTAACTGGCTTCAGAGTTTCTAAAGTGTGTGGCTGTGATACCTCCATTGATACTATAGGAGGTTCTAGCACAACTGCAGGAGATTCACTGGTCTCAGACAGGCCAAATGCTCTTACAGGATGCTCCAGTGCCATCGCTGACGGTTCAGAATCAAACTTCAAAATGGAATCTGATTCTAAATCCATGTTCCCATCATGATGTGATTTCGGTTTTGATTCAGATTCTTCTGGCTGTCTTTTATACTTTTTTTCCTTTTCTTTCTTCTTTTTCTTCTTTTTATTTTTGTGCTTTTTATGCTTCTTTGACTTTTTGGCGGGAATTTCATCAGTAGGATCTGTTTGTACAGACACACATCTACTTTTTCTGGAGACCTCCTTCAAGTCTGAAATTAAGAGAAATTAATTTTAATTCATCAAACATTCCTTCAAGTAGACTTAGCTAAGCCATGTAAGCCAAAATTTACATTCCATGTTAAGACGACATCGTTTAACACTCCTTGTTAAATAAAGTTACCAAATAAACTATTTTCCATAAACCAATTATCTGAAGACTGACACTTTTCCAATACCTCTACAACTAAAGCCTAGATTAAAAATAAGTTCTTAGTTTATAACAAAAACTTAGAATTACATTAAAATGTGTTTCAACCAAATTCGTTTTAAAACAATCATTTTCTCCAGCTCTCAAATTATATCACATTATTTTTAAACAGCTTTCATATTATCAGTATTAGAATTCCTATAAAAAATGCTAACGTTAAATAATTTTGTGACTTTTATAACCTCTATTTATGCAAGAAGCAAAATGGCACTGGCTCTGGAACAAACTGTCTGCTTTTGGACCCTGAATCAATCCACCACTCACTAGACTGACACTCTGTCTCCCATAGTAAAAGAACAAAGTGAGTTAAAACGTACAAAGTGCACTGAACAATGCCTGGCATGTAGTAAGCTGCTCTCATCAATTACTAGTGATTGCTTTTATATGGCACACAAAGGTCTGAACAACAAATGTAAAGCATCAATATGGAACATGAATTTTACCTTATTACACCCATGCTATGTCTTAATAAAAATAACATATTCCCACCAATAATCTTCTAAAATTACTAAGAAACAATTTTTTATATGTCTGCTACTACTACTGCTACTAATAATAATGTCATTTGGGGAAGAAATTTCTTACAGCCTTTAACAAGTAACATAAGAACATTTCAATCTGCCTATCTGAAAGAGAGTGGCTTACAGTCCACTTTATAACCAGGTGGGATTTACTCTAATGCCAGTACTAAATTAGATAAATCTTACTGATCCCAGAAAAAGCTGATCAGAATCCTAGCCCATTAAGATTATGGGAGGGTAAAAAAAAAATCAGCACACAAGACCTATTCCAAAGCAAAACTAATCGTTTTCTATCATTTATTATGCACCAAATGTTAGCTAAGTTACAATTCAATCAATAAAAAGTTGCTAGTGCCATGAATCTAAGTATAGCTAAAGTCTCTGCTTTTCTTTACCATACCCTGTACCAAAAATAATAATTAAAATAAAAAAACCGTACCATACTCCATTTCGAAAAATTAAATGAAGATATTGCTATTTTTGTGGTTCATCATAACACTTTCATTTCTAAGCATCAATTATTTAATCAACTCCAAAAATGATAAATATCCAAGCAATGATTCCTCTGCATTCACCGCACTTTTAAGAGGAGTAGATGCAAACACAAGACAATTTCTACACGTAGTTTATAAAATAAAACCTCCCAGGGTTTTAAAATCATGACTAATGTGGTCTAGGATCCTGTATCTTCCAAAGTGCACATTTACACAACTGTTCAATGAAAACCCACTTTCAAAATCCTGGCACTGAGGCACTATGAGACTGAATCAAAGTTATGTTCCACCAGCAAAGCAAACAAGTACATCAATGTTCATATTTCAGTAACAATTGTATTTTCAAAATAATCAAACGAATTCTTCAGTAAACCAGTCAAACTAAAACTTAAATTTATTGAAGTTTTAGATCTAATGAACATTTTAAATACCATTCAGTCAAAAAATAATACTGTTTACCGTTAAAAAAATCATCTTCAAGTTTTTCAAACAGCTCATTATCTCCAACTTACCTGGCTTGCATCGTAGTTCTGTATCTAAGACCCCAGAAAGTACTTCCTCTATCTTCTGAACTATTTCTTCATTTGGTAGACTCCTGGCGGAGGCAGCTGCATCACCTGCCTGGTTTCCTTCAATAGGTGTATTTGTTTCACCATTGAGCTGGCCTTCACTCCTTCCACTTTACAAGAAAAGTTATCAAAATTCATTAATATTTTTACCACATTATACAATAAATTTTGTAACTCAATTGATTAAAATCATCTTATATGAATACATTCACCATTTTTGTATTTATTTCAGGTTACATTCCCTACTAGTAGTGCTTCCTTAACACTATCTACTTATAGATTTTTACACCAAGTTTTCAGAACTGTGAAAAAGTCTTCAAAATAAATTTCTGTGCTCATCTTTTTTAAAAAATAAAACACTCCCAGAAATATAAATTTATTTAGATTTCAGTTACCTACATATTTATCTCAGGAAAGAAAAATTATTGTAAGATCACAATCACAAATCCAAAGAAAACTATATGACCTAATGTTACAACAGAAGCTATAGCCACTATAAAGCCACACCTGTGCGTGGATCACAATCACCATCAACAGTATCAAGGAACACAAAGTTAGCCACAGACACATCAGGTAACATGTAGACTCTGATCAGACTTAGGTTGATGTTAGCGAAATGCCACAAAGATTAAAAACAAAAATACATTTATATAATTTTTACCCAGTCATCAAAAATCCTAGTATAAAAAAACTTCCTGGAGATCAAAAAAAAATTCACGTAAAACAAGTGACAATTCATTTATACCAACAGTAAACGAACAGATTGAATGGGTGGCTTAACATATTTTCAACTCACTGGGTCAATTCATTTTTTTTTTTAATTGGGGTAAAGTGTGTGTGTGTGTGTGTGTGTGTGTCTTGAAGTGCACATAATCATCCATCATCTGTATACACCACGAGTGGTCACCATCAAAAGTCTAGATACCATCTATCGCCACACCATTGACCCCTTCACCTATTCCTCCCTCCTCCCCAACCTTCTTCCCCTCTCATAACCACCACTCTGTTTTCTGTATCTATGAGTTTGTTTTTGTTTTGTTTGTTCATTTGTTTTGTGGGTTTGGGGTTTTTTTTTTTAAAGGTTTTTTTTGTTTTGTTTTACAAGAATCTTAATAGACATAAGAACATGTCATTTACCTGGTCATTTTCACTACTTTTGTATAAATTTGCAAAATTGTTTTGAAAAATAATTTCAAGAACACATTCAATTTAACTTACATTTTAGCTAACAAAACAGATGGAATTATGCTCCACTACCTGATAAAAATTGGTAGTTAACCATAATTAAGGAACATCTGGTTTTCTAATACAATGATGCACATAATTAACATTTGTTGACTATTAATGTCACAAGGTTCTACATTTTTTAAACTCATTTAATCCTAATGAGACCCTAAGATCAGCACTATTATTCTGATTTTATAAATAAGGAATATGAGGCACAGAAAAGACAAGAAACCTTGCTGTAGGTCACACAGCTATTAAGAGGTGAAGCTGCTACTCAAAGCCAGAGCTCATACTCTTAACCACCATCTATATATAATAAATAACCTATTTTAACTACCTAAATTTCAGTCTCCTTACCGAAATTGACATACGTAAAAATAGAAGGGACATAAAGCTCATGGAAATGGCAAATATCAAAAATCTGTTTTTAGACCGATAACGTATTACATGTTATTTCAGAAGCTGAATATTCCTCTAATAATAAACTGCTTTCTCTGATATTCTTTAGAATTTCCTTCCAAAGCACTTTTCCTAAGCACTTACACATACGTAATTACCTCACTAAAAAGGCAACAGATTTAAAAATCAGAAAAGTACAACTAAAAAAAAGTCAGTCTATGAGAAAGTAACCATCTTAAAGCTATCAGGATGTTTACCTCAAAAGGGATGAAAAGGGATGAAAATTTCAAACCACCTAAATATCCATCAACACATTCCTACAGAATTCTATGGAACCATGAAAAAAATGTCCCGTAAGTTCCAAAAGACTACGGAGATTGATTAAAGACAACCTTGTTCACAATACATTAGGTGAAAAAAAAACCAACACAAGATAATCACATTTCACAAAACATGCATGTGCATCTGTCCGCACAGGAAAAAAAAAAAAATCAAAGAACATCAATAACTGTGGTAGTTTTTAATTTTGTTCCTTCTAAATTTTTTAAAGTTTTTCCACAACAAAACACTTTCTAACACAAAAACCGATTTTAAAAGGTATGAAAAACATTACAATAAGCAAACACAACCACTTATTGCACGAGACTATTAGAATGTAATGTATCCCCCCAAAAAAAAAATATATTACATATTCCCTTAGCTCAGGTCTTTTCCCATCATCCTGAAAACACAAGCATGTAACAAAATTTTTGAAAGCAATGGAATGAGTAAGCAGATATATTTTCCATTTAAAAAACAATATATCCTGTAAAAAATAATCCTAGCAATACTATATCGTTGCTCCAATAACCCTATGTTAACTCGAGCGCTTAATTTACAATTGCGTTTTCCGCTGATTTTTATTGCTCCTGATGTCAACTTTTAAACTAAAACTAGCAAAAACATTTGAACTCGGAACAAATATTTACGTTATACAAAGCAAAAAATACTGCAAGACAACCAGTGAACAACCACATTACCCACACTATTTTCCTCTGAGTAAACAACTATTTCTTTGGAAATCTCTCCTCGTTCAAATTTTGTGGAACCAAGGATAAACTACGTAAAGTCTACCAGCAATGTCAAAAAGGAACGTGTTGTTCAAATATCAATTGGGGCAACGATAGCAAATAAAAATTTAAATCTACACACAAAGCCCATCTTTCACTTGCTAAATTAAGAAATTAGTAGTAATTCAAAGTCCCCTTCCATCCTCAACTCGACATTTTGGTCAAAGAAGCTAACATTAATTGAGTTTTTTTAATTTGAATTCCGAATCTTACAATGCTGCCTAGTGGAAGCCACAGGACACTAGGGCCCAAATAACCTAATTAGAGGATCCCGACCCCCAAATGGTCTGAAGCATGTAGTAAAAAGCGGATTTAAGTTTACTCAAAAAACGGCCGTTAGAGACCCTTTCCGGTCATAGGCACCGACCGGCGAAATCCGCGGAGGCTGAGAGGGGGAGGGGAAACGCGGCAGCGGAGGAGGAGCTGAGGAGGAACTAGGCCCGTCCCTAGTGGACAACCAGGCCTACTAACTAAAGGGTAGGAGACGACCAAACGAGAGAGAAGAGTGAGCTTCTTAACTCGGTCCTGGAGAGGAGTCTGGGATTACCTCGGAAAGAGCGAAGTTCCTCGCTGGGAAGGGAGGGAGCGGATGGGGGTGGGGGGGGCGGAAAATGGATCCCAGGCCCAGGCGGGGCTGTAGCGGGGCCTGAGGCAGGGAACGACGGCGTCTCTGAATAAAGGTGCTATGGAAGACTACATGATGCTCTATCGATCCCTTGGGAGCAGAAAAGTCTGGGAAGCGCCTACCTTGAAAGCTCCTGTTGAATTTCCCGGAATTTACTGACCACGAAAGACCTAAAAATCTGCTCGATGTTGGTAGCCATGGCGTCCGCTCCGTTCTCTCAACTCCTCCTCGCTAGTCCTCCAGTCTCCCAGAATGCCTCGGGAGGAGGCGCAGGGGCCAATTCCGTCTCTCGCAGTCCTGATTGGCTCCTGTGGGAGCGCCCGGATCTGCACGCTCTGCCAATGTACCAATCAGTGAGCACGGCCCTGCTCTCCTCCGCTGTTTCTGAGCGGCTTGGGTAGAGCTGCTGACGTTTGCGCCGCGCACGACTCTGTCCGCCATGTTAGTGACTGACGCAGGCGCCATTACAGGAGAAATCTCTCGAGGCGACTTTGTCAGTTTAAGTTGTCAGTCCCCAACAATGTTTAGAAGCTTAAGAGGCTTACTTTAGCCACTAAACTCCCGAGATTAAACGTTATGAGGAAAGGGTGTAAGAAGGGCAACATGTTGGCTACGGGGCCTCCGACATTCCCAAGTTGTTTCGGCAAGGGAGATGCATCCGGGAAAGCATTAATCAGCGCCCGCCCCCACTGATGCCAATAGGAAGGACACGATTTTACCCCATGATAGCCTATAATCAGTTTTGTTTTTAAGCAATAGGAAGTCTTGAGCGACCTGCGATCAAAGCCTGGTGCATGCTAGTCAGGAGCCGGGCGTTTCACGAGACTATCACTGTAGCTGCTTGGTTCTGACTCGTTAGCAACACACAATTAGCTAAGTGTGGATTCAGCGTTTTGGGGCGCTCCCCCTCCTCAGAGACCCAGACGCTCTACGGGAGGAATAAGGACCTTAGGTGGCACCTGATGCTGTAGTATCACCTAAGCACGCAAGGAAGGGCTTGTTAGCTTTGCGCTGGAGTGGGCTCAGGCCGCACCCAAAAATGGGAGGGAACATACTGATTACCTCGCGGCAGGGCCCACGGTTTGCGCTGACCAATGGGGAAGCGAAGCCCACCGCGGGGCGGGCCGGAGCGGGGAGGAGGCGCGCGCCCCGGATCCCGGGCGGCTGACTTCCGGCGCGCGCAGTCGAACTTGTGAGTGGCAGCGGCCAGGAGGCCTTGAGTCGACATTGTGTCCGTGCGTAAGCCCTCTCCGCTTTTAAGTAAAGTACATTTATACTTTGGTTTGGGGATCTAATATCAGGAATTGAATGAACTAACTTAAGTTGAGAGATAGCTGTAGGAACTGGCTTGGCCATAGGAATACTCAATTTTTAAGTGCACTGAGCGGGGGTTCGCCATGTGCTTTTCGTTTTTAACAGGTTTACATTGGATCTGTCACTTTCCCTGCTGTCTAAGATTCAGGGCCTTTTGTATCTTTATGCTTCTTTTTTTAGGTCATAAATATAAGTTGCATATTTTCTTGTTATGCACCCATTGTGTCTAGAAGATTAGTCCACCTCTGTAATTGGTTTTTACTTTATATTACTCATCAAATCCACATCTCGTTATGTTACTCACTTGGATGACTGAGGCCCGAGAAAGTTAAGTCCCTCAACGTACCCTAGGTAATAAGGGACAGAGTCTCAACCCAAACCAGGGCACCCAGACTAGAGCCTGGCCTGACCACTCCTGGTGTAGATTCGTTCAGGCTGTCTTCTCTTCCCCCTCTTATTCAAACAAAATGTAATATTTTCTCTAGTTTTAAAGCTGTGTTTCTTTCAGATGTTTCAATGCACGTGGTAGATCTGTGTTTTCTGTTAAACTAAAATAGCTTTTCCTTTTCTGAAAAGACAATTTAGTAATTTTTTTCCCTCAGGTTTTCAATGACCACCATCTCAATTTTGCAGTATCTAATGAAAAATTGCTTCAGTTGCAATACAGGCTCCACCCCCTATTAGCTCTGACCTGCAAGTTACTTAACCTAACTGTACCTCAGTTTCTTATCTGTAAAGTGGGGATGGTAATAGTACCTCATAGAATTAGGAAGATTAAGCAAAGTAGTTCATGAAAAGCGTCTAGAATATAGCATCTGGTACAAAGTAAATGCTCAAAAAGTTAATTTTTTCTATTATCAGCTTAGGTTTTTATTTAAATGTGTAATCTTAGCATCTCACAGGAAGTTACAAATTTCAGTTTTCTTTTCCCTATTTTCAGTTTGCCTTCTACGTAATTAAATGTCTTCTGAAAATTAGTAAATTAATTTGCCAAATTATTCATTCCTTTTGCTTTTTTTTTGTTAGAACTTCTAACTTCTAAAGTATTAACTTGAGTAAAAGTACTTAAAATAAAACAAGTTAGCTTTTACTACTGCTGAATGTCAGAAATTGTACTAATTGTTTATATAAATATCCTTTCAGTTCATCCTTAAGTAACCTTGTAAGGCAAATTTTCTCCCATCTTTTAAGATGTGAAGAAATTGAATTACAAATAGTAAGAGCTTACCCAAAGTCACACTGCTAACCAGTGGAGAGATAGCTGTTGTACTCATCCTGCTCAGAATCAAATGCCAGAACAATGTGAGACATGTTCAAATTTGATTTTTGCCTTCTCTACTGATTTTCTAAAATACTGCACTAATTTCTTAAATCAGAGGTCAGCAACCTATGACCCTTATGCCAATCTTTCCTGTCAACTGTTTTTGTACAGCCCACCAAATAAGGATAGTTTTTACATTATTAAATGGTTGGGGGAAAAAGAACGGTGTTTTTACGACACCTGAAAATTAAAATTCAAATTGCAGTGTCCATAAACAATAGTTTTATTAAAACACAGCCACGCTTATCCTTTATGAACCTCTGATTACTTTCTATTGCTTAGAGCAGAGATAGGCAAATTATGACCTACTGCCCATCGCCTGTTTTTGTAAGTTTTTACTGGACATAGCCACATTCATTTACTGAGGTATTGTCTGTGGTTGTTTTCATGCTACAGGAGACGATCACAAGATTTAAAACTAGTTATTTTGAGTTCTGGTCTAGATTTAAAACATGGGGATTCATTTTTAACTGAGGTTCGATAATTATATCTTCTAAAAACCCAAAAGGTTATTGTTCATACAAGGTTTGTTTTTTGTTTTGTTTTTTAATCCAATAAGGAGTTAAAGTCACCATTTTACTCCTTAACTTAGCTGTCTAGGCTCGTCTGCCTCATTTTTAAAATACCTCCCTAATCCTCATGAATACAGTCATATTTCTCAAATTATTTCATTTCTCAAATTCATCCTGACTTTTCACAAATGAATCGTTGGAATACATCATATTTAAAAATTGTGATTTCTAAAGTATGTGCATTCTGAAATACCGATTGTGGTTTTCTTTCTGCAGCTCTCATTTTCCTTCTGAATTCCTGCTTTGCAGACAGCAATGGCAGCCCGAGTACTTGTAATTGGCAATGGAGGAAGAGAGCATGCACTGGCCTGGAAACTTGCACAGTCTAATCATGTCAAGCAGGTGTTGGTTGCCCCAGGAAATGCAGGCACTGCCTGCTCTGAAAAGATTTCAAATGCTGGTAATCATGTTTTAATTATAAATGATAAACTGTCAACCGCATCTGTTTTTTATAAGGTCAATTGCTATTCAGATTTGAATGCTTTTCTTAACCTTAAAGTTTATGAGGTAATTTGAATGTTTGCCATATATTGTAAATGTAAGGTATACTGTTGCTCGGTATATAGCATTTCCTTATCTTAAATTATAAAACACGTCCATTAAAAAAGTCACACATGCCCAATGTAGGTTAAAGGCATTTTAATGTGTAGTTTTGGACATGAAAACTTGAGCAGTGCTATTAAGTTCTGACAATTCTATCTCCATCATAGATCTCAGCCTTTATCTCTTTAACTGGTAAAAATGAAAAAATTATCAGTTCTTATGCTATATTGAACTCTTCAATGGCTTCTTATAGCACTTAAAATAAAACTCAAAAGTCCTTAGTGTTCCTTATGAAGCCCTTTGTGATCTGGCCGCTGCCTGCTTTCCAGTCTTATTTTTCATATCCTTTGTTTTCTTTTCACTGTGCTCTAGCCGTGCAGGCCTGCCAATTTCCCAAACAGAGCTGCCTAGGCCTTTGTATTTGTTCCCACCTCCAGCATCAGTGGCTCCTCATTATTTCAGATCTCAGCTTATATGTTATCTCCTCAAAGAGGACTTTCCTAAAGTTTCTAAGTAAAGCATGTCCACCTCACATTTTATTTGTTTGCGATTATGAACCATTATCTATATTTATTTTTTACTTGTCTATTGTCTGTCTCCTACCTTCACTTCACCCCTGGAATGTAAGCTGTAGGAGGTAAGCTACATCAGTGCAAGGAATTCAACTGTCTTGGTTTGTACTGTGTGCCCTGTGCCTAGTACCCTATGTGGCTCATAGTATGTATTGGAGAGAAGACTATCACCCAGCAAGCCATAAACTGGGAGAAGATAATAGCATACACAGGACCAAAAATAAGAATAATAACAAAAAGATAAATAAGGAAATATCTGCTTCCCTGGAATCTTAGCTAGGGGGTGAGATATTGTATGTTTATTGAAGAACTAGCACATTTTATGTAAAAGCAATTGATGCCATGCAGGCCAGCCCCTGAAAATCTCCCAGATTGTCCTGAGGCTGCTACCACTTGCAGAGACAAGCTAGGTGTGCCCTCTTCCGCATGCCACCCTCTGCTGTGCTGAGGTACTTGGCTCTTCTCAGCCCACTTGTGTTTGCAGCTGCTCGCCCAGAGTGCATTGTACTCCATCCTTATTCCACTCAGGCAGTTCCTGTGGACTGAGAACTCTACCCTTTCTGTACTTATCCCCAACACATCACAAATACCATATATGTGCAGGGTAATGGAGGTTTCAGCTAACTTAAGAAAAGGGATCCAGGTACAGTGAAGCAGGAGAGCACTTATAGAACCAACCCATGCTTAGTATATGGTTGATCCTACTGCCAGTTAATTAGAACTCCATCAAGAAAGAAAATTTACCTGGCTTGTAGTTTGGAGAAGCGAGCAAGGTCTTAAAATCATTTAGTTCTTAGCTTATACATCTGTGCACAGAGACTCCACCAGAAATAGCCTCCCAATTCACCTCATATCAAATTTGCCTCATTTGTTCACAATTGGTTTTTTCTTTATTTATGTATTACCCAACATTCCCTTGCTTAGAATATAAGGATCCTAAGTGTAGGGATCCTGTTTGTGTTAACATCTTAATGCAGTGACTAGAAGAGTATCTAAAGCATGTGGTTCTCAGTAAATCTTGAAAGAATGACATTAAAAGACTGGTTTCTGAATATACATTTTTGTTTACTATACAGTCAACACTAGTGACATGAACACCATAGTCGAGAAGGTTCTCTATAGCTCTTTGGGAAGCTTACTGGTGTTTTCATCTAACTGGCTAAAGCGGTGGCAGAGAACTGAGCTTTATTGGTCAGCCTAATCCCCTCTGCTCTGACTTTCTCATGGTGAAACTCGTCTGTACCAGTAAAAGAAAACCAACAGTTAGTAGGCATAACAAAGTGTAGTACTTAGTTTTCAGTGTGACACTTCGATAACTTATTAAATAATATTTTTGTAAGTGATGTGGGTTTGTTGTTTTGTTTCTGTTCACAGCCATCTCCATCAGTGATCACAGTGCTCTTGCTCAGTTCTGCAAAGATGAGAAAATCGAATTGGTAGTTGTCGGACCAGAGGCACCTCTGGCTGCTGGTAAAGATCATTTCTGTTTATTGTTACAGTATGTCTAGTGCCAAAGGAACTTGGAGCTCATCTAATCCAATTCATTTTAGAGATGAGGGTTTCTAATGTAATATTACATTGGAAAAAAAGCTTTCACCCTCTTGAAATTTATGGATTCTAGATTTTTTTCTCAAGCATCAGCAATGTGCTAAGTGAGAGATCAAATCTGCAGCTGTGGGAAGCATACGTTTTTATTCTGCTCTCTTACGGTATCAGTAATCCGTATATTTGAATAAAACAAATAACTTCTGCTGGATTTGAATCACATGTTGGTAGCATTTTTGTTTATATCTTGTAGACAACACGAAAATCTTAGTTATTCTCTGCCACCAGTCGTCTGTTTTATCTCAATGTATATTTAGTCTAATCCTAATTCTTCAGAATGGAAAGGCACCATAAAGACCTTGGCTCACCTCATGCTGCTTGTTTCCATCCATAGGAATTGTTGGGAACCTGACATCTGCAGGAGTGAAATGTTTTGGCCCCACAGCAGAGGCAGCTCAGTTAGAGTCCAGCAAAAGATTTGCAAAAGAATTTATGGACCGACATGGAATCCCAACTGCACAATGGAGAGCTTTCACCAAACCTAAAGAGGCCTCCAGCTTCATTATGAGGTAGATAGAAGACTGACTGTGAAGGGCAGTTGTTTTGTTGTGATAGTTAAATATACGGGTCACTTTTATGTCGCAAGTTTATTGTAACATAATTATGGGGGAAAGATCAGTCTATGTAGGTTGCCTTTTTCCAACATCAAAATAAAGTGGGCTTCTGTGCATATAGTACACTCTTCTGGCCTTGCTGAAAGAGGCTTTTTATATATTTATTAGTGAATAGTTTTAGGGGAAAAGATACATTTGGTTTTACAGTCATGCACTATTTTGACAGCCAAATTGACACAGTGGCATCTACAACATAAAGAATATTGATTTTTTTCCATAAGTAATTAACCAGAGTGAGAAATCATTGCTTGACATTCTGCCAGCACTGCTCAACTCTAAATTTTAAACATCCTTGTTCTCAATATTACATGAAAAACATTGAGAAATTCATGAACGTTGGTAGACATATGACTTTGCCCTTTTTTGTTGACACTTCTCCCTGTGACCTGGTATGTTTTCTTTTTAGTGGTGTCAGCTTCATTCTTTATTCATTCTAAATCTTACAGAGTTTCTTAAACACTGAATATTATCATTTCCTAGTAGCCGGATGCCTTGGGTAAGTAACAGTTTTGTTACTTTGGGTAAATCTTTCTGATCTCCGGTTCCACTCAACAGAAGAAATTACCAGCAACAGTTTCTGATGTGTTCTTTCAGAAATGGTCTATGTGCCCATGTTTATATTGCTCTTACAAAGCCGTATCTTCTACTTGAATGAGAGTATGATTCACTACTTTGTGTCATAAAGATCATTCTATACCAGTGCTCTACAACTGCTTTATTCTTCCAAAGATTTTGCCAATATGCTCTCATAATAAGTGAAAAAAGGAAAATTGTATGTGCGATATGATCACGACTATAAATGAATACGTAGGGGGAAAATTCCTGGTGGGAAACACATCAAAAGGGTGTTGGTATGATCATGAATTTTTCTTTCTGCTTTTCACTTGTTGCTATAGCATATCATTAACAAAATCCCGAAGCATTTTATCCCGAATGATAAGGGTTTATTGGCTATTGAAGACCGCTCTGTCTTCACAGTGAAGACTTCCCTGCTTTGGTTGTGAAGGCCAGCGGTCTTGCAGCTGGGAAAGGGGTGATTGTTGCAAAGAGCAAAGAAGAGGCCTGCCAAGCTGTGCAGGAGATCATGCAGGTAGGTTGAGTCCTCTGGAAAAGTAAGTTCCTAATCACACTGGGTAAATACTCTTAACGTTTACAAAATGTTCCTCGAAATAAGGAAAACAAATCTAGCAAACATACAGGTAAGTTATTGTGCCTAATACCCTGTATTATATCCATCTCTGTAAGAGTTGTTATAGATCTACACTGATAGCTAAACCATGATTCTGTTCTTTGGAAGTAAGTTCTAGCATCCTTTGTTGTCTGGTACTGAAAAATAGAAAATCCTCAGTCTACAGAACATACAAATAAATTCTCAACTATCCATGAGGACAAAATTATTTGTGCTTTGTGCCCCTGGCCTCAGAGAAGTGAAGTAATGAATTAATATACTTTTCTTTTCTTTTATGATCCATCTTGGTTGTTGTGGCTTCCTTCCTTTTAGATGAATTATTATAGGCAAACATATAAAATCAATCAGAAATAAAAATTAAATGTCAATGATGAAAACATTTGTTTTTCCATTACCTTGTTTGAAACTGGACAGCGTGATCCCCAGGAGAGTATTAGTGACACACTCATCTGTACCAGTGCTAGCTCTGTATCATTGCCACTATAAAAACAGGAAACATTTACATATTCTTTTGAGGCTTTCAGAAAGGGAAAAGGAAATTACAATACCAATGTATTGGTTCATAATACAAATGGTAGACAATAACAGCCAATTAAGTAAATATTAAAAGCTTACAATTTACCTTTTTTTTTTTAATCTACAAAAAGGATAAAGCTTTTGGAGCAGCTGGAGAAACAATTGTCATTGAAGAACTTCTTGAAGGAGAAGAGGTGTCTGTAAGTATATTTATCTTTGGGGCTTTTATGGAGGATAGAAGCTGTGGTGTCTGACCTATGAGCCCCAAACGACTTGATTTACCCTGGTTGTTTCATCTGAAAGCATAAGCCCAACAGTTACAAAGAAATTTGTATGCATTTAGTATTTGGGATGTACATGAAAAAAGAACTTACCTTCTTTTAATCTTCCCCAGTGTCTCAGTAAGAGACTTGGACTTATATCACAAATTATTTAAAAGGGGCAAAGGCTGAAATATTTTACTTTGCAAGTAGTTTGGATATTTTTCCTAACCTAGCTCAAAAATTACAGATCCTTCAGAAATTGAATATACAAGATCTGGTTCTTGATATAGGTAGCTTAGGGTTAGTTATGTTTCAACTCATTTTACCTTAAAAAAAGAAGACTTTTCCTCTAAGAAGAGTTAAGGTGCATATAGTTCTCCTTATTAAATTTTTTTTTTTTACTTTCTGGCATTTAAGCTAAGTGGCCTATTTGTTTTCTGTCCAGTGTCTCTGCTTCACTGATGGAAGGACTGTGGCCCCTATGCCCCCAGCACAGGACCATAAGCGATTGCTGGAAGGAGATCACGGCCCCAACACAGGGGGGATGGGAGCCTATTGTCCGGCACCTCAGGTACTTCCCAAAGGCTCAGCTAAAGTTCCCTAGTAATTGGTCTTCTCAAAGAGCTCTCAGACAATGCTTTTCTGTCTTGTATATTTCTGTAAATGATTACCCATCAGTAATTTGTTTTTCCTATTAAGTGAAATGGCATTTATGGTATCTCTTCTAGTCTCTCTAAAATTAACCTTTTCAAAAAAGCCTTTGAAAAACTAATTTAAGTATAGATTGAACAGATCTTCTGGCCCCTCCTCTCTGTACCCTATTTTTAACCCATGGGAGACAATTATAGTCTAGAATTATCTTTTATTCATCTTTGGATATCCAGGACCCAGCACAGAAGTGCTCAGTGAGAGAGAGAGAGACAGAGAGAGAGAGAGAGACAGAGAGAGACAGAGAGAGAGAGATATGAATTGAGAACCCAGTCAGACAATAATTTGTTCTTCTGGTCTTTCTACTTGATAATGGATAGATAAAGTATATTTCCAAACAATTTCTGGACAGTTTTTATAAGAAATCTGCATTGAGTGTATTATAAGTACATTAACACTTCAGAAACTCACCCATTCTTTCCACTGATGATAATCGTAAACTGTGCTAATAATGTAGTGCCTTTCAGATTTTTTTCTTGATTAAAAACCAAACAGGATTTGCGTTATTCTTTTTATTTAATGAATTCTTTGTTTGCAATATTATAATCTTCCCTCCCCATTTCCTTCTGCCTCCCCCTCACACCCTGGTTCAAGCCGTTGTTTCTCGGTTTAGTTGTATAGGACACAGCTCCCTGGCCCATGCTGGTATTAGGAGCCTTGTGCTCCCCCCGGCTGAGGCGGTCAGTTGCCAGTCGACGTTCAGCAGCTCTCGGCAGCTCTTGCCGCCTGCCAGCCACTCTCCATGGCTCCCGGCCACTCACGCTGGCCACTCATGGCAGCACACAGCAGCCCACGGCAGTTCACGCCAACCTCTGGCTGCTCACGCCAACCTTTGTCTCCAGCTCCAGAAAGAGCTTTTGTTCACAATCTTAGCTGTAGAGGGCGCAGCTCACTGGCCCATGTGGGAATCAAACTGGTGATCTCAGTGTTAGGAGCACGGTGCACCAACCACCTGAGCCACTGGGCCGGCCCTCTTTATTCTTTATTGTTTAAAGTTTTTTATTTTTCAATTACAGTTGACATTCAATGCTGCATTAGTTTCAGGTGTACAGCATACCAGTTAGACATTTATATAACTTACAAAGTGATCACCCCTCTTAAGTCTAGTACCCACCTGACACCAGTTGTTACAGTATTATTGACAATATTCCCTATGCTGTACTTTACATCCACATGACTATTTTGTAACTACCAATTTGTACTTCCTAATGCTTTTACCTTTTCACCCTGCTCCCAACCACCCTCCCATCTGGCAACCATCAAAATGTTCTCTGTGTCTATGAGTTCATTTCCATTTTATTTGTTCATTTATTTTGTTCTATATATTTCACTTAGCATAATACCCTCTAGGTCCATCCATGTTGTCGCAAATGGTAAGATTTCATTCTTTTTTGTGGCCGAGTAATATTCCATTGTTATATGTACCACATCCTTTTTATCCAGTTTTCTATCAGTGGACACTTACGTTGCTTCCATATCTTGGGTCTTATAAATAATGCTTCAGTGAACATGGGGATGCATATATCTTTTCTAATTAGATTCCAAATGGCTTTCTTCCGATACTTTAGACTTTATAAGTATTAAAACTACCATTTGGTAGAAGATAGTTTTAATATAAGGACTATCTCTAGGTCTCATTTTTACAATTAAATTCATAAACTCATATTCTTAAGTTTATAGGCTTATGAAATATGCGTAGAATATACTGGAAAGAATCAAAGGAGCCTCTAAATGGGAGAGGAATTTTTTCATTTTTATTATGTTTCAGGAAACGTTTTAGTTAAGTGTTAAGCGTGTATATGTTTGAAAATCTATAGGTTTAATAGTAAAAGGTGCTTTAACAGTCGGTTATGAAATGGTAATTGATGCTGCTCTATAAATACATAATCCAGCTTCTGCTTATGGTAATTTTTAACTCTCAGAGGTCATCTTTCCTATTTTATAAGAATGAGGCTGAATACCTACTTGATAGGGCCAATGTGAGTATTTAAAACGTTTATGAATTTAAAGTGCTCAGCCTATCTGAGATAGTAAATAAATGATAGTTGTCCCCTTTCATTGTCCCATGCAAGGTGATTTTTTTCAGATACTGATTGCATTTACATATTGCTGTCTGTTCCCCAGGTTCCTAAGGATTTGTTGCTAAAAATTAAAAATACCATTCTTCAGCGGACAGTGGATGGCATGCAGCAGGAGGGTATGCCATATACAGGTAAGCACATCGATGTCATTTTATTATTCATGGAGTAACTTGACACCTTTGGCAAAACTTCCCTGTTTTCTCTTTTTTTCACTACCTTTTAATTGACCATTGTTGTAACATTTGTTATGGCTATTCAAAAACTTCAAGTATTAGAAGTTTATGTTCTAATTTTCATAGTCACAATACAATGTCTTCATTATTTTTTGTGTTTTGTTTTCTCTTTTTTAATGAAGGTATTCTCTATGCTGGTATAATGCTGACTAAGGATGGCCCAAAAGTTCTGGAGTTTAATTGCCGTTTCGGTGATCCAGAGTGCCAGGTGGATGAAAAGTATTACTTTGTAGAAGATGTATATTGTTTTAATCTCAGGATTTATCAACCTTGGAATAATTACCTTTGAGAAATATAGTTAACCCTTGAACAACACGGGCTTGAACTGTGGGTACACTTATACATGAATTTTTTAAATATATATACAGTCAGCCCTCTATGTCCCTGGGTTTCACCTCTTTGATTCAGCCACTGGCATATTGGCAGTTGGGAATCCACAGATTCGGAGGCCCACTGTCTGCATCCTACGCCATTTTATATAAGGGACTTGAGCATCTGCAGATTTTGGTCTGGGAGGGCCTGGAACCAATCCCTCACGGATACCAGTGGACGACCATAGTTAAGTTTTTAGGGAGTGAAAAGTTATTCGTGGATTTTCCAACTGTACAGGGTTTCAGTGCCACTACCCCTACGTTGTTCATGGGTCAACAGTATGTGCAAGTTTTGCTGGTATCCCAGTGATTAAAATGTTTCTCAATTGCCATGTTAATTATGTTTTTCCAGGTTATCCTCCCACTTCTTAAAAGTGATCTTTACGAAGTGATTCAGTCTACCTTAGATGGCCTGCTGTGTACCTCTCCACCCCTTTGGCTTGAAAACCGCACTGCCATAACTGTTGTCATGGCAAGTAAAGGTTATCCAGGAGACTACACCAAGGGTGTGGAGGTAACAGGTGAATGTTAGAGAACAAAAGCTTGAATTACAATGTGACAAGTCACTAGTGCCACTGTCACTAGGTCCAGTTGACTGTAGGTCTCCATGCCATGTTCTGCTCCTCTTAAGGGTGTAAACCCATCAGAAACCTTTCAGGGGGTCTTAACGTACTCATGTTGTTTATTGGGTATGAGTGTTCAGATATCCACAATCACTGTATTTAAAGAAATGTCATCCATTTCCTTTCCTCTACACAAGGAAGACTGAAGTGGGCCTGGCCAAGAGCCAGGAAGATAATGGAACTGTATGAGAATTAGAAGCACATTAGTATAAACTGCATCGATGAGATACAGTTCAGAGATCTGATCTCATCACACATGGATTCCTGCAGTTTGCAGTGCACCCTGTAGTCACCTTGGGTGGTAGAATTCAAGCTTTCAAAAGTATGGCCTTCTGTTCTGTTTCTCTTTACAGGAGGTAAGGCGTCTAGTTAAAATGACGTTAAGTAAAACTTTAAAATGCCAACTAAGTTCCAGTGCCAAAAGCCCAAAGGCAGACCTCTGTGATCCCTAGCAGGCTGTAGCTTGGCCTCCCTTGGTACCCCAAAAGTGTGTTTGATTCAAACACCCTATTTACTGTCTTGCCCAGACAAGTCCATTGCCCTATGAATCCCACACATGCAACTGGGCAATTGGGAATTGGTTGCCTTTGAAAATGAGCAAAGAAAGAGATAGAATCAAGATCCCTTGTGTTATGAAATTTCTCTAAGATTAAGGTGACAAGTATAATTCATTTTTTTCCCAAGATTTTTTATTGGGGAAGGGGAACAGGACTTTATTGGGGGAACAGTGTGTACTTCCAGGACTTTTTTCCAAGTCAAGTTGTTGTCCTTTCAGTCTTAGTTGTGGAGGGCGCAGCTCAGCTCCAGGTCCAGTTGCCGTTGTTAGTTGCAGGGGGCGCTGCCCACCATCCCTTGTAGGAATCGAGGAGTTGAACTGGCAACCTTGTGGTTGAGAACCCACTGGCCCATGTGGGAATCGAACCGGCAGCCTTTGGAGTTAGGAGCATGGAGCTCCAACCGCCTGAGCCACCGGGGCAGCCCAATAATTCATTTTTGACACAGCGATTTTGGGTATTACCAATACCAGCAGTTATTTGGGTACCTGTGACTGAATGCTACTATATTACAAAAAAACACTTAGGAAAGGCATATATTAACAGACTACCAAATATGATGCTAAAAGAAAAATGGAGACAGACACGGACAAACTGGGGATATAAGAATGGTGTCTTTAAAAATTAAGAGATTGTGTTTTTGTATAAACTCCCCAGGTTCATCATTTTAGAATTTATAAAATAGAGTGATATTTTAAGTGTAAAGTTATATATGAGTGCTTTAAAAATAATTCAAAAGAAAATGAAGCCAGAAATCTTAGACAAGTCTAAAAGCTAATCAAATTTGTCTTAAAATTTTACAATTGTTATAGTAGGGAAAAGATTAAGAATATGTTTTCAATGCTATGGTCCTATTGGTTATTTAAAAAAGAAAGAAAGCAACTTTACTTGGATGACGGATAAAGGAAGTAGAAATTCCTTTAGTCTTAAGTGAAAGATGTGATCAAATGCAGGATTGTTCATTGATGTTTACGTTTCATATCTTTTTTTATTTTATTTTTTTAGTTTTTAATTTGTCACGTAAAAGTAACTTTCTACTTTTAAGTCTCAAACTTTTCAGGGTTTAGCTTTCTTTTTTTTTCCCACATTGAACCACTGGTCCTTACATGAGAATGATGATGACACAAGGTTTTAGAAATACAGTTATCTCCCTAGAGCAGAATGGACTGTTCTTAGGAGAAAGGGTCTGTTTACTAATTTATTGCATTCATTCTTTCCTGATCCTTGTGAAGATTCATTTAAATGAAATAAAGATTTTATTTAAAAAAAAAAAAAAAAAAACTTCTGGCAATTAAAAACCACTTCACAAGTGTAGAATATTGTTATCTGAAATAACATGTCAAATGTGCTATTTTACAGGGTTTCCTGAGGCTCAAGCTTTAGGATTGGAGGTGTTCCAAGCTGGTACTGCCCTAAAAGATGGCAAAGTGGTGACTAATGGTGGTAGAGTCCTTACTGTTACAGCCATCCGGGAAAATCTTATCTCAGCCCTTGAAGATGCCAAGAAAGGACTAGCTGTTATAAAGTTTGAGGGAGCCATTTACAGGAAGGACATCGGCTATCGTGCCATAGCTTTCCTGCAGCAGCCCAGGTAAATTTCTTACCAAAGTGATGAAAGCACAGCTTCAAACTGGCATATATACCTATATAGAAAATTCTGTAACCCTATACTAGTCATTCTGTATTCTTTTCTCTCTGTGGGACTGATCTGATTTTGATTTGCATTTGGTTTGAATCAAAACTAGTTACAATATTCAAATGAAATGGAAAAAATTTCATGGTAGCTCTGTATGTTTAAAAAGTTTGATAAAATCACAGTGATATTAAGGATTTTTTTCACATTGTTCGCTTTAAGTATATACGATCATTTTGTCAATCATTCAATAAAGATGAGAAAAAGGATTTTTATTCTTTTTGTAATATTTAAATATTACTGTTATACTTATATCTTAATACCTGGTTTTTTCGAAGAATTCAAGATGAAAATATTGGTCATCTACTTTTACAACTTAGTTTGATTAGACTATAAATTTTGGCAGTCTTTTGTCACTGCATTTATACCTATTACTGAAATGTATTTTTGACCCCTTTGCGATTCATTTATTGACATGTACAACTAGTCCTTTGTAAAATCAATAAACTGTTAACTGTAACTGTGGGTGTTTTGATTTCTTAAGTATATATTACAGTTACTATTTGTTGAGTTCATCTTTGAAAATAAATTTTAGGATAAAATAAGAAATTTTTAGCAACTTAATTCAAGGTATACTACTACTGATAGGCAAATTTTTAAAGTTTAAATATTGGCATTTTTTTTTTAGAAAGAAGAACATTGAAATACCATTGTTAAAAATGTATTTTTTATCTTAAACTGATAATTCCATTGAAAAGTGACCTCTTTCAAGGCCCTGCAGTCTTAATACTGTCTCAAGTTCTTTAAATTAAAGATGAAGAAAATGAGAGGCCACAATGCCAGCTGCTAACTGAGAAAAGGCTTTTTTTAAACCAGTAGAACTTTGTTTCCTATCTGAGCATGACCCTGACTGCTAATTTCATTGGTATTAACTGGCAAAGCTCTCAAACTCTGTATGTACCCTGGTACCTTGTTTCTAATAAAACTTCCCATATTTCTTCATGTATCACTGCATTCGACTAGGCCAAAGTTCTCATTTTTGTAAGGCAAAACTGCTGAATCCACAGCGCCATTCACAAACTTGGTCTCTAAATGTACTGCTCCAGTGTGTTGGTCCTGTGTAGAAGGAAATGATGCACTGAATACTACTGTCTGGTTTTGCTTTTTTCATAGGTTTTTTCATCTTGTTTCTTATTGTCTCAGCTATAAGGAAATTTACAATTCTCTGTTGTTGCAATAATTTAGGGATTTTTTTGAGGAATTATTATAATCCTGATTTTTAGAATTTAAGGGTTTCTTTGTTGAGTTCTTATAACCCTAGTTTTTACTTCTTTCACTTAGTTTTCTTACTCCTTTTCATCCCATACCAAAATTGAACAGAGAAAGATTTTGGCAAAATATCCATATATCTTAACTACCTGTGAGAAATACGGAAGGGTTAAGTTAGAAAAGTAGTTCTCAGTAGTGATGATACAATCGAATCAACTAGGGAGATTATTTAAACACATTTCAATTTCCAGGGCCAGTCCTAGACCAGTTAAATCATAATCTGTGGAGGGGTCGCAGCACATTAGGGGATATGAAAATCACTAGGGATGTATTCTGCTTTAAATATTTTAAGATTAAAATGATTTTTCCTGATATTTAGGTGATATCCTAGGTGTTTTGTTTGTTTGAATTCTTTAGAGGCCTGACTTACAAAGAATCTGGGGTAGACATTGCAGCTGGAAATATGCTGGTCAAGAGGATTAAACCTTTAGCAAAAGCCACCTCCAGACCAGGTGAGGCAGATCCTAGCCTTTGCTAATTCATTAACTTTGACAAATATTGTGAATTGATTTGGGCTTTATAATTTACAGAGGAAAATGTTCCAAATTAATGCCAAGTTGCTGTCTCGCCCTATTTAAGCCAGACTCAAAGTCTTCTGCCTTCTTGTACCTGTGATTTAAAAAAGCATCTCTTATTTAGGATGTTAAACTCAAAAGGATATGTCTGCTCCTTTAATATTTAATTACCTTCTTGATCTGTGCTTTAAGCGTGGGGTGCTCTCTCCCATTCTCAGGAAAGGCATCTTATAAAGTGTTTCGTATACTCATGTTTACCTGATCTGTCGAAGTGCAGAAAGTAATTAATTTCCTCTCCAACAGGCTGTGATGTTGATCTGGGAGGTTTTGCTGGTCTTTTTGATTTGAAAGCAGCTGGTTTCAAAGATCCTCTTCTGGCCTGTGGAACAGATGGCGTTGGAACTAAACTGAAAGTAATCAGACACCTTTGTGAATAAAGGCCTTTTGTGAAAGATAAGAGAGAATTTGCTGTATATCAAATACATACTTTGCCCTTTTGACATATAAGCACTAAAGTGAACCATACCAGATAACCATATAATATGACTAAAATATCGACATGTTTCTAACAGTACAATATTGTTGACTCTATCTCTGGATGGAAGGGTTATTTTAGGGGATGAAAAGGGATGCTTTTGGACCAAATAGCTTATCAGAATTTAGTGTTCTTTTGTCTTTAGGCGTTCAGAGCAGCTAGCCAAAAGTTGATAATATTTGTTAGCCTCCACTGATAAAAAGGAGAAGATATGATTTGGAGCTTAATTTCATGTGGATGTGTTATGTTCTGTAGATTGCCCAGCAGTGCAATAAACATGATACCATTGGTCAAGATTTGGTTGCAATGTGTGTAAATGATATTCTGGCCCAAGGGGCAGAGCCCCTCTTCTTCCTCGATTACTTTTCCTGTGGAAAACTTGACCTCAATACGACTGAAGCTGTCATTGCTGGAATCGCTGAAGCTTGCAGAAAAGCTGGATGTGCCCTCCTTGGTATGATCATTTTAATTACACATCCTTTTTACTGTATTTTAGCCCTATGTATAGCTAATGAGAGAAACTGTGTATCACAAGATCAGGCAAATAAAGATACAGATAACACTAAGACAACTTAGACCCTGGTGTCTTCAAACCCCTCCTCAAGGGTTTGTTCCCCAGACTCACACTCCTACACTGTCAGCGAGGCCTTAGCTTTCTCCCCCATCTTTGACCCCCATTTCTATCTCCATCTTTCTCAGTGGCCTCCTAGACAGGGTAGGGGTTACTTCCTCCTTATCGCCATGCAACAGAGGCAGATGGGTTCTTGGCATTCTAAATCTGAAGTTTTATTTTCCCTCAGAAGTGACACTAAAAATGTACTCAAGGTTTATAGAAACATTACTTCAACATATATCAGAATTTTGAGCAAATTCGATTTGTAGATTGACTAAGAAACGAAACTATCGTACCTCTTTTATATTACTGCTTCTGTGGACAAATGTGTTCCAGAAGCCAATTGCCTTTTCAACCATTTTTTAGAACAATTTGTAATTTGGAATCTGCCGGCCTAAACCCTGTCTTTACATGATATTCTCATAAAGTGAACTGCGGTACGCTTTTTAGGCCAGGGCATGTGGAGTTGGGTGGGCTGATTAAATCACATCTCTAAGCCAGTACCATCATCTAACAGGGATTGTAAAGATCAACTATAGGTGAAAGCATTTTTGAAAGTAAATTGCTAGAGAAATGACATTCAGCTGAGCATTCACCCTGTTAAAGTAATAGTGTTTGGAGGCTACACTCAACCTTTGTGTAAATTAGTGCTGGTTCCCCTGAAATTATGCTTGGTTAAAAGTTCTGTTAGACAGTTACTAGAGTACATTTTATTGAATGTCCGCGGAATATAGCCACGTGTTTAATTGTAGCTGGTGTCACTACATTCTAGATGGGTTTATAAATATTATGATTTCTTTACTCTTGCATTACCTTCCTGCCAGGAGGTGAAACGGCAGAAATGCCTGACATGTATCCTCCTGGAGAGTATGATCTAGCTGGTTTTGCCGTTGGGGCCATGGAGCGGGATCAGAAACTCCCTCACCTGGAAAGAATCGTGGAAGGGGATGTCGTTATTGGCATAGCTTCATCTGGTCTTCACAGCAATGGATTTAGCCTTGTGAGGAAAATTGTAGCGAAATCTTCCCTCCAGTACTCCTCTCCAGCACCTGATGGCTGTGGTGACCAGACCTTAGGTACATGCACTTACGTTTTACACTCTCCTGCTTGGAAATGTCTGAGCAACCACTTCGTGGGGTTCGTCTCTGATTAACTTCAAGTAGAATAAATTACATTGTCCTATGGTTTTGTTGTTTGGACATTATTATAGAATTGGTGTGTCTGCAGGGTCACAGTCATTTTCTGTTTCAGTTTTATTATTTATATATGCTTTGGTTTTATGTTCACAGGCTAAGTTTTTGTCTTCTCTCTCCAACATACAGGGGACTTACTTCTAACTCCAACCAGAATCTACAGCCATTCACTGTTACCTGTCTTGCGTGCAGGACATGTCAAGGCCTTTGCCCATATTACGGGTGGAGGATTGCTAGAAAACATCCCGAGAGTCCTCCCTGAGAAACTTGGGGTGGTATTAGGTAAGCTCGCGAAATGAAACTTTTGATCCGAAAACCAATAGAAGAAAAAGTACATTAGAGGGGGAAGCTCTATGGGTAGTTAGTACACATATGATTATACATGTTAAAGTCATATCATTGCGGTTTCTTGGGGGGAAAGTAGAGCTGACCATTTTCTACCTTTTTGCTTTATTAGCTGTGTTTATAAGGCATAAAAATCCTCTCATGTAATTGACTTATATATAAGATCAAGCTCTTAACAGGATGGAATCAGGAACATACCAGGAAGGGAAGAGGTAGCTATTATATAGTCCATTGCAGGAGATGAAGAGGACCCAAACCAATACATAGAGAAGAGAGACAGGTTTGAGAATCGTTTTTGTGCTTAGAAGGAAAAAAGACGTCCCGTGTTTCTATTATAGTTAAGCAGGTGAGTAGATGGTAACATTCATAACACAAGAGGAAGAGTAGATTTGGAGTAGGAAGTGGGAATACAGTGTTTTAAACCTTCATTGTGTTTATTGCAAGGAGTCTTTGAACAGAAGTTGAGATCAGGTTGGAGATAATTTGCATATGGGTGCTCATATGCAGATGGTTACAGCCAAGCGGGTAGAGAGTACCAAAAGGTGTTGTTCAGTGTTCTAGCTACGTTGGCAGAGGTAGAATTACTCAAAAAGAACAGTCAGAAACGGAGTAATAGCAATAGAAAACTAATATAGTGGGTCAAACTGTGAAAAAGAAGAAAAAAAGAAACGGAGTAAACCATGTAAAAGTATCATCAATTGAAGCAAGGATTTGAACATAACACTGGTCAGTATCAAGTACAACATAGATCTAGGATGAGGACCAGAAAAGACCAGTATATTTCAGAGTTAGGTCAAAAAGCAGCTTGGTGAGGGTAGGTGCTATCCACCAGTTTATTGTGGGGCAGTGGGTTGCAGAGATAATAGAGACAATTAATGGCGATTGCTGTTTAAGACGTTCATTAGTAAAAGGAAAAGGGGACTAATACGTTAAACGCTTGTGGCAAAAGTGAAGGACAGGGTTTTTCCTCCCTGTTTTTATAGGGTAAAGAGATAGGCAGAGAAACGGTTTCAGCTATCATAGTCAACTAGTATACATTGGTTTGAGGGAGTAGAAACTGAAGAAGTTCCCATAAAATAATGTCTTTTCCCACTGAAGTAAGATAAGCTTAATGAGATGAGCGGACCTGGAGTGCGGACTTGAGGAGAGGAGTGAATAGGAAACCCATCAAGGTCAGAAACAAGAATGAGACAGCAAGCAGTACTGAAGGTCAAAATGAATCCGGTTGTGTAATTTTTCTCCAAAAGTAAGAGCATATGTAGCCTTGAAACAACAGAAAAAAATGGTTTGGATTGATCCAGGTGGAGGGGTCAGTTATGGGGTGAAGCAGCTGTGGATGCAGGTGAGTAGATTTGCTGAGCTAACCCTAGAGTCAGAGAGTATGTGAAGTTAAGAGAATCTGAAGAGTCAGAAATAGGTGTAAAAGTGAGGAAACAGGCAAGGTAGGCTGGCAGAGTGGTCAACTGGGATTACAGCATCTCCAGGGAAGCAGAAGAGACAGGCTTGATGGGAATCCCGTCATGAGCGTAGTACAGAATTGAAGGGTATGTAAGAGGATTAAGTTAGTGGTTTAAGACACTCGGGATAGAACTGTGTTCCAGTGAGCATAAACAAAACCTTAACGAAGTATTCATCCTCTTTAAATCATTACAATCGGTGGCATGCTGATGAATGGGGAACAGGCAAGGCTAATTTGTGCATTTGCCAATCTCTGTGGTGTAAATACTCCAATCCTGCCAGTTTTAAGTGGCTATATGTAACGGTCTCTACAAGCTGGCTCTCGCACACCACTGGTGAAAAATAACATCATGGTCCCCACATCAGGAAATTGAGAGTTGATGTAGTATTTAAGGTCTGTTATGTTTTGAGTTACACAAATGTCTGTGTCCTGTTAAAAAGGAAACTCAGTCCCTTGCATCAGCCTCTGAGGTTTCTTCTAGGAATCATGCTTTGACAATAGATTTAAGAAAGGAATTCTCAGCATTAAAGTTACAACTTGTGTTATTCATGACATACTTATTCATTTGTAGGAACTAGGCTCTTAGTCTGTCAGTCTTTTTTTCTATAAATAAATACTTTGTAAATCTTTTTGCTAAAATGAGATCATAGTTTGGTAATCTGCTATTTATCCTGCCATTTAATATATCACCTACCTGTCATAATAACATCATTTTTCATGAAGAGTATTCCATTTTTATGGGTGTAGCACTATTTGTTTTTATGTAGTTACTCATTTTTGATTATTGGTAGAATAGTGAACTTCATAGTAGCTAAATCTTCTGAGCTCAACTTTAAAAAATGGATATTTCCCAGCTAGTAGAAATGGAATTAAATCTGATAGGGGACAAGATCCATACACATGGGATGCCTTTTAAAACTTGTATCAACTCAGCAGCACTAAAAAGCTAATTATCCTGCAGGTATCCCAAATAAATAAGGGGAATGGATAGTCAATGTTATTATATAACAAAAAGCTAAGTTCACGGTGACTTCTCTTTCTTAGGAGCATCATAAATATTTAATTCAGTATAGTAATTTTGTAAATCAGATCCCATAACTGTAGATTGCAAAGAACTCTGCAAATTCCTTTATTATCCACAAATTTTATGTATGTGTATGTGTATGTGTGTATACCTTCACCTAAAATTTTTTATTAAAGATTATTGTTGTGTTATTCGTGATAATAAAGGATATATATCTTTTTTTATTATTATTTTTTTAACTTTTATTGGGAAATACTGGGGAACAGTGTGTTTTTCCAGGAACCATCAGCTCCAAGTCAAGTCATTTTCAATCTAGTTGTGGAGGGCGCAGCTCACTGGCCCATGTGAGAATCGAACCGGCGACCTTGGTGTTATGAGCACTGCGCTCTAACCACTGAACCAACCAGCCGCCCCGAAATATATTCTTATGACAGACCTAAATCTAAATTTTTTTTAGATAAATATAGAAAGATAGAGTATTGACCGTAAACCTTTTATATAACATGACTTTTCCTTAAAAGTGTATGCATTTCCTTTAAATCTGTATATAAGCCACCTAATTTTGCATCATACTTAAGGTGCACTTGGGTCATCACTAAGATCCAGCTAAACATTCACAAAAGGATAGTATGCCAACCTTTACTGGAATTCAGCTATTAGCACATCTGCTACATTAGGGGATTCTAAGCCTCTAGATACTAATTAATGCAACACAAAATCTCACTCAATTGTGAATACTGGCCAAAGTGTGTCAACAAAAATGTTTCTAATGTCTAAGGTATAAATGGATCCCCAAAAAAACTTCTAAAAGGGCAGTTTATAGTTTTACCCTATAAAATAACAGTGCTGGTTGGAATTTCCATAGCTTTGTGTGTGCATGCACCTATATACTTGTTTGAGACAATAGGTTTAATCATACAACTTGCCTGTTTCCAGATGCCCAGACCTGGAGGGTCCCCAGGATCTTTTCATGGTTACAGCAGGAAGGACAGCTCTCTAAAGAAGAAATGGCCAGAACATTTAACTGTGGCATTGGGGCTGCCCTCGTGGTATCAAAAGAACTGACAAAGCAGATTCTAAAGTATATTCAGCAGCGCCAGGAAGAAGCCTGGGTGATTGGCAGTGTGGTGGCATGCCCTGAAGGTAATCGCTCCTTATTAGTTGCCCTTAGGTATAAAATATTGAATATAACTGTGTCCTGCCTCACAACCGTCAGGGTGGCAGAATACCCACTCAATTAGCTAGAGATGTCAGGGCTTCTTTTTTCTGTACCTGCTTTTCATTGCTTTATTATGTTGGGCTCATTTGCAAGCATGTTCTCCAAATACCGGAAAAATGTCTTGAGCCCACATCCTTCAGCTTATGTTGCAATGAGAAAGAGAGGCCCTCTCTTTGTCAACATCCTATATCAAATCTTTTTTTTTTTTTTTTTTTTTTTAATTAAATTTATTGGGGTGACAATTGTTAGTAAAATTACATAGATTTCAGGTGTACAATTCTGTATTACATCATCTATAAATCCCATTGTATGTTCATCACCCAGAGTCAGTTCTTCCATCACCATATATTCGATCCCCCTTACCCTCACCTCCCCCCCCACCACCCTTACCCTCTGGCAACCACTAAACTATTGTCTGTGTCTATGAGTTTCTGTTTCTCATTTGTTTGTCTTGTTCTTTTGTTGTTTTTGGTTTATATACCACATATCAGTGAAATCACATGGTTCTCTGCTTTTTCTGTCTGACTTGTTTCGCTCAGCATTACTCTCTCAAGATCCATCCATGTTGTCACAAATGTTCCTATATCATCTTTTCGCACTGCCGAATAGTATTCCATTGTGTATATGTACCACAGCTTCTTTATCCATTCATCTATCGAAGGACATTTTGGTTGTTTCCATGTCTTGGCCACCGTAAACAAAGCTGCAATGAACATTGGAGCACACGTGTCTTTATCTCTAAATGTTTTCAGATTTTTTGGGTAGATACCCAGGAGAGGGATTGCTGGGTCATACGGCAATTCTATTCGTAATTCTTTGAGGAACCTCCACACTGCCTTCCATAACGGCTGCACCAGTCTGCATTCCCACCAACAGTGTATGAGGGTTCCTTTTTCTCCACAACCTCTCCAACATTTGTTACTATTTGTCTTGTTGATGATGGCCATTCTGACTGGGGTGAGGTGATATCTCATTGTGGTTTTGATTTGCATTTCTCTGATGATTAGTGATGTTGAGCATTTTTTCATATGTTTATTTGCCATTTGTATGTCCTCTTTGGAGAAATGTCTCTTCAAGTCCTCTGCCCATTTTTCAATTGGGTTGTTTGTTTTTTTGTTGTTGAGTTGCATGAGTTCCTTGTATATTCTGGATACTAGCCCCTTATCGGAGGCACTGTTAGCAAAAATCTTCTCCCATTCAGTTGGTGGCCTCTTTATTTTGTCAATGGTTTCTTTTGCTGTGCAGAAGCTTTTAAGTTTCATATAGTCCCATTCGTTTATTTTAGCTTTTACTTCCATTGCCTTTGGAGTCAAGTTCATAAAATGCTCTTTGAACCCAAGGTCCATAAGTTTAGTACCTATGTTTTCTTCTATGCAGTTTATTGTGTCAGGTCTTATGCTTAAGTCTTTGATCCATTTTGAATTAACTTTGGTACATGGTGACAAATAGCAGTCCAGTTTCATTCTTTTGCACGTGGCTATCCAATTCTCCCAGCACCATTTATTGAAGAGGCTGTCTTTGCTCCATTGTATGTTTTTAGCTTCTTTGTCAAAAATTGTCTGTCCATATTTATGTGGTTTTATTTCTGGGTTCTCAATTCTATTCCATTGGTCTATGTGTCTGTTTTTCTGCCAATACCATGCTGTTTTGATTATTGTGGCCCTGTAGTACAGGCCAAAGTCAGGAAGTGTGATACCTCCATTATAGTTCTTTTTTCTTAGGATTGCTTTGGCTATTCGGGGTCTTTTGTGGTTCCAAACAAATCTGATGATTTTTTGTTCTATTTCTTTAAAATATGCCATTGGGATTTTGATGGGGATTGCATTGAATCTGTATATTGCTTTGGGTAATATGGCCATTTTAACTATGTTGATTCTTCCAATCCATGAGCACGGAATGTCTTTCCATTTCTTTGTGTCTTCTTCAATTTCTTTCAAAAATGTCTTATAGTTTTCAGCATATAGGTCTTTCACATCCTTGGTTAAGTTTATTCCTAGGTATTTTATTCTTTTTGCTGCAATTGCAAAAGGAATTGTTTTTTGTATTTCTTTTTCTGAGATTTCATTGTTAGTATATAGGAAGGCAATGGACTTTTGTGCGTTGATTTTGTAGCCGGCAACTTTACTGTATTCGTTGATTGTTTCTAATAGCTTTTTGGTGGAGTCTTTAGGGTTTTCTATATATAGCATCATGTCATCTGCAAAGAGTGATAATTTAACTTCTTCATTCCCAATTTGGATGCCTTTTATTTCTTTCTCTTGCCTGATTGCTCTGGCAAGGACTTCCAACACTATGTTGAAAAGCAGAGGAGATAGGGGACATCCCTGTCGTGTTCCTGAACGTAGAGCAAAGGGCTTCAGTTTTTCTCCATTAATTATGAGATTAGCCGAGGGCTTGTCATATATGGCCTTTATTATGTTAAGGTATTTTCCTTCTATACCCATTTTATTAAGTGTTTTAATCATAAATGGATGTTGTATCTTGTCAAATGCTTTTTCTGCATCAATTGATATAATCATATGATTTTTGTCCTTTATTTTGTTTATGTGATGTATCACATTGATGGATTTGCGGATGTTGAACCATCCTTGTGCTCCGGGGATGAACCCCACTTGGTCGTGATGAATAATCTTTTTAATGCATTGTTGTATTCGATTTGCTAGAATTTTATTTAGGATTTTTGCATCGGTATTCATTAGAGATATTGGTCTGTAGTTTTCTTTTTTTGTGCTGTCCTTACCAGGTTTTGGTATCAGGGTAATGTTGGCCTCATAAAATGAGTTAGTGAGTACTGTCTCTTCTTCAATTTTTTGGAAGAGTTTGTGCAGAATTGGTATTAGATCCTCTTTGAAGGTTTGGTAGAATTCACTAGTGAAGCCATCTGGTCCCGGACTTTTGCTTTTGGGAAGGTTTTGGATGACTGATTCAATTTCGTTACTGGTGATCGGTCTGTTTAGATTTTCCAGTTCTTCATGGTTCAGCCTTGGAAGGCTATATGTTTCTAAGAACTTGTCCATTTCTTCTAGGTTGTTGAATTTGGTGGCATATAGTCCTTCATAGTATTCTTGGATGATCCTTTGTATTTCTGTGGTGTCCGTGATAACTTCCCCTTTTACGTTTCTGATTTTGTTAATCAGTGTCTTCTCTCTTTTTATCTTAGTAAGTCTAGCCAAGGGTTTGTCAATTTTGTTAATCTTTTCAAAGAACCAGCTCTTTGTCACATTAATTTTTTCTATTGTCTTTTTGTTCTCTATTTCATTTATTTCTGCTTTAATTTTTATTATTTCCTTTTTTCTGCTGACCTTGGGTTTTACTTGTTCTTCTTTTTCTAGTTCTTTAAGGTGTAACATGAGGTTATTTATTTGGGAGTTTTCTTGTTTCTTGAGATAGGCCTGTAATGAGATAAATTTCCCTCTTAAAACTGCTTTCGCTGCATCCCAGAAATTTTGGTAGGATGTATTTTCATTGTCATTTGTTTCTATGTATCTTTTGATCTCTCCTCTAATTTCTTCTTTGACCCAGTCCTTCTTTAAAAGTATGTTGTTTAATCTCCATGTATTTGTGTTTTTTCCCGCTTTCTTTTTACAGTTGATATCCAATTTCAAAGCCTTGTGATCAGAGAATATGCATGGTATGATTTCAATCTTCTTAAATTTGTTGAGACTGATTTTATGTCCCAATATATGGTCTATCCTTGAGAATGTTCCATGTACACTAGAAAAGAATGTGTAGTCTGATGTTTTAGGATGAAGTGCTCTATAAATGTCAATTATGTCCATTTCATCTAATGTGTCATTTAGGGCTACTATTTCGTTATTTATTTTCTGTTTGGATGATCTATCCATAGCTGTCAATGATGTATTTAAGTCCCCTAGTATAATTGTGTTTTGGTCAATTTCTCCCTTTAGTTCTGTTAGTAGTTGCTTGGTGTATTTCGGTGCTCCCTGATTGGGGGCATAAATATTGATGACTGTTATGTCTTCTTGTTGTACAGTCCCCTTCACCATTATGAAATGTCCATCTTTATCTCTTGTTATCTTTTTCACCTTGAAGTCTGTTTCATCTGATATCATTATGGCTACACCTGATTTTCTCTGGGTACCATTTGCTTAGAGTGTCAATTTCCACCCTTTCACTTTGAGTCTATGCTTGTCCTTGTAGCTGAGATGTGTCTCTTGGAGACAGCATATGGTTGGGTTTAGTTTTTTGATCCAATCTGCTACTCTGTGCCTTTTTATTGGTGAGTTCAGTCCATTTACATTTAGGGAGATTATTGATATGTGAGGATTTCCTGTCATTCTATCTTTAGTTTTCTGGTAAGGCTGTGTCTCCATTGTTTCTTTGCTTTTTTGTTGTTGTCTATTATTTCTGTGTGGTGGTATTCTATGATGTTTCCCTCTGTTTCTTCTTTTATTTCAGTATATATTTCAATTCTGGATTTATTTTGAGTGGTTACCCTTAAATTTATGTAAAAGAAAGTTTGATATTTAGAGTATTCCATTTTTTTCAGCACGCTTACTTTCTCCATTCCCATATTCCGGTTCAGGCCTTTACTCTCCCCCTTTTTGAGTTTTGGTTGCCACAAATTGTCCCTGTTGATGGTGGTCGAATAGCCTCCTTTAGTATTTCTTGTAGTGCAGGTCGTGTATTAGAAAATTCCCTCAGCTTCTGTATGTCTGGAAAGGTCTTTATTCCTCCTTCATATCTAAAGGATATCTTTGCTGGATATATTATTCTTGGCTCATGATTTCTCTCTTTTAATAGTTTGATTATTTGGTTCCACTCCCTCCTGGCTTGTAGAGTTTCTGCTGAAAAATCTGATGATAATCTAATGGGCTTTCCTTTGTATGTTACCGTCTTCTTTTCCCTGGCTGCCTTGAGGATTCTTTCTTTGTCGTTGATTTTAGACAGCTTCAATACAATGTGCCTTGGAGAAGGCCTGTTGGGATTGAGGTAACTAGGTGTTCTATTTGCTTCTTGGATTCGAGGGTCCAGTTCTGTCCACAAATTTGGGAAGTTCTCATCGACAATTTGTTTGAATATATTCTCTGTTCCCTTCTCTCTTTCTTCTCCTTCTGGTATGCCCATTATTCTTATATTGCTCTTTCTGATGGAGTCAGAAAGTTCTTGTAGAGTTCTTTCATTTCTTTTAAGTCTCAAGTCTCTTTCTTCTTCTCTCTGTGTCATTTCCAGGTTTCTATCTTCGATGTCACTGATTCTTTCCTCCATCTGGTCAACTCTACTACCTAAGCTGGTTATTTCATTCCTAATTTCTTCTATTGAGTTCTTAATCTCCAGAAATTCTATTTGGTTCTTTTTTAAGATTTCAATCTCTTTCGTAAAATGCTCATGCTGTTCTTTGATTGAGTTTCTGAGTTCCTTTAACTGCCTATCTGTGTTTTCTTGTATCTCGTTGAGTTTTTTCAGAACTGCAATCTTGAATTCTCTGTCATTTAAGTCACATATTTCTGTATCTTTAAGTGCCTTCTCTGGAGATTTTTCACTTTCTTTCTGAGTTATCTTGTTGCCTTGGTTATTCATGGCGATTACTGGTTTACTATTTCTCTTCCTAGACATCTACAGGAGTGGCTTCTGCAACAGGTTGATAGAAAGCGGTCTTTCTTTTGTTTGCCAGTACTTGTTGGTAGAATGTTTTATTATTTCTCCAACTGCAACTTATTTTTCTTCTCCCACACAGTAGTGCTATGTTTTCTCTGCACTATTCCAACTTCTCACACAATGGGGGGATTCCCTGGGAGATGGGCTTCTCCTCTGTTAATAGTTCGTCTAGGTCACAGGGCGCAGTGTCCCGGTGGGTATGCGGAGAGCTTTTGATGTTCCAAAGCTCTTCCAGCTCCTGATTCAGAGCCCGTAGGTTTCAGCAGTTCTGTTTACTCCTGCAGGGATCCGCCCAGATAGGTGGGGTCAGAGGCAGGGTGAGTTGTGAGGTGGCCCAGAGCAATGGCGGCAACCACCACCACAGCCGGTCCTGCTTCCACAGGTCTCTCCCCTTTGCTGGAACTAGTTGGGCTGTGAAATTGTGTTTGCAGTCCACAGTTCTCAAAACAGCAAATTTTCTGTTGTTTTGATCTGACACTGCTACTGTTTCGCTTTTAGCACCGGGCAGGTGGGGGCGGGGCGAGCTCTGGGAGGGGAGGGAGGGGGTGGCTAGTCTCAGTGCCTAAGGCTCCGTTCTCTGCTCGGCAGTGTGGGCTTAAACCACCGTTTTCAGCCTTTTTCCCTCAGTCTTTTCTCCGAGGTCTCTGCCGTGAGCGTTGGGTTCAGCCGTGTTATATGCTGTCCCCTCAGCCCTGTGGGCCACAAGCGGAGCCCTAGCAGTCCGAGTTCTTCCCTCTCCCGCAGCTGCGGTAGCTCCGGGAAGCAGCGAGCTCGGCGCACTGAACTAGGTCTGCGTCCTGCGCCCGCGCGGCTCCGTCTCCGCGCGCTTCTCCTCCCTTTCCTCCTCCCTCCACTCGCGCGAATCTCCCACCTGTAGGTGATTTCAGTCGGTAGTGGACCTCTTCGTGTTGCCTGTGTGCTGTGCAGGGAGTCCTTTGTGGAGTTTTTGTTGTTCGATTCGTTGTAAATTCCAGGGGAGCTTTACAGAGGCTCACCTCACGCCGCCATTTTTCCGGAAGTCCCTATATCAAATCTTTTAATGGCCTTGCTTGGGTCACATGCCTACCCTTGAGGCCAGGAGCTTATACCGAGTTTCCCTGAAAATAAGACCTAGCCGGACCATCAGCTCTAATGCGTCTTTTGGAGCAAAACTTAATATAAGACCCAGTCTTATGTTATGTTAGAGAAGACTGGGGCTTATATTAAGTTTTGCTCCAAAAGACGCATTAGAGCTGATGGTCCGGCTAGGTCTTATTTTCGGGAAAACATGGTAGCACTATCTTGAATGGAAGATTGGGAGGGGTGGGGACACAACACTGGCAGGCAGTAACATAGAGCTTTTAGTCGAAGTAGGTAATATGGTCAAATTAAGGAAGTTTTTATGAATGAGTAATATTAAGTAATAAAAAACCTATTATTTGTTTTAGTCCTTAAATGTCTTATTTTGAGAA
Source organism: Rhinolophus sinicus (assembly GCF_057876585.1). Classification (NCBI taxonomy): domain Eukaryota; kingdom Metazoa; phylum Chordata; class Mammalia; order Chiroptera; family Rhinolophidae; genus Rhinolophus; species Rhinolophus sinicus. The sequence goes on from NC_142517.1 coordinate 9,860,580, forward strand.
TAAAATGCAGTATTCTAAAGTTTTCATGAAATACTTTTTTTACTAGTTAATTCAGTTTTTTACTTATTGACTGGGTGTGTTTGAAATGAAGGTTCTCCTCGTGTGAAAGTCAGGCACCTGATTGAAGCCATGCAAACAAATGAACCAAAATTGCAGAATGGCACCATGAAAAATAATTTCGCTGTCCAAACAAAAAAGGCAAGAGTGGCTGTCTTAATATCTGGAACAGGTGAGGTGTCGTTTCCTCTTTGCCGTATCAATGTAGAAATGCTGTTCCCTTCTTCTGACCCCCTACCCACCTCACCCTCCCCACCAGAGAAAAACCTCCTTCAGATTGTGAGAACACTCAGCAGAGTGGGGTGGGGGGATCACTGAGGAGGGTTATCTGTCCTGGATTCTCAGTCTTTCTACTTTTCTCAGGCATTTGAGACAGTTCCTAAAGGAAAAGTAGGTGTCAGGAAGACGATTGAAGAAAGACAACCTAGAAAACACAGAGAGGATGGAAAATCCAACTTCTTTTGCATAGTGGCTTTATAGTTGAAAAGTCTTATAATAGTTGAGGGGTTTATCTTAATTGCTAATAATAAGAAGAATATGAAATTTATGTTTGACTCTTGTGGATAGAAGGGTAAAGTGATAAGTGTGTCATATTTTCTTATGCAGATAGAGCATGATTTTTTTTCCACTATTGTAACATTGGTAAACATCTCATAAATTTATAGTACATTCTTAAGTGCATATCGGATTATTTCTTTAGGGTGCCTTCTCAGAAGTATCATTGCTTTACAAGTCCATTTTAAGATTTCAGTATACTTCAGGCCCACGTTGATGATAAAGCAAAGATACTGTGCTTGTAAAGGCCATAATGGTTTATTCTTCTGGAGAGGATGGGTTTTTCTTGCTTAATTTAGCAGCGTATTCAGTTTTAAAATCATGTTATGTCTACTGCTGTGCTAGATCATATTTTTTTAATGATAGATCATAAGCTATTATTATAGTGCAAGAGCAATTACATATCCTAAAGCCAGGAATGCCTATTTTTGTAAGCTATTAATCCATTATCCCAAGAAGAAGAGAATTTAAAAGCCTCACATATTTTGCCAATCTATTCTAAGACATTTATCCAGAAATCTTGACCATTCCCCATTCAAAATGGTACGTGTCTCTTTTTAAGAAGCATGAGCTTGCTTGCGTTTTTGTCCTTTTCAGGATCAAACCTCCAGGCTCTCCTCGCCAGCACGCAGGCGCCAAGCAGCGCTGCGCACATTGTTGTCGTCATCTCCAACAAAGCTGGGGTGGCTGGTTTAGATAAGGCGGCCAGAGCCGGCATTCCGACCAGAGTAAGTGGCTTGGAAAAGTGTCTTTCCTGCCAGCGGCACTGAAGCTCACAGTCTGCCTCCACAGGACCTGGGGCTGGGGGGCACTCGTTCTTTGGATGTCTGGATTTGGGGTGGGTGCTGGGCTTGCCTTTCCGCCTCGTCGTGTCCACTCCTTAACAGATGTGTATCGGGTGTGTCTTCAGAAGGCAGTGAAGTATGTTCTGTGTAAAGGTTGAGTTTTAAATTGTTTTTGGTAATTCATTGAAAAAGATTGCACTTCTCTTTTTCTATCACAGGTAATTAATCATAAATTATATAAAAGTCGTGTAGAATTTGACACTGCAATTGACCAAGTCCTTGAAGAGTTCTCCACAGACATAGTCTGTCTTGCAGGATTCATGAGAATTTTATCTGGCCCCTTTGTCAGAAAATGGAATGGTAAGCACAAATTGTGGGACACCACATTGAGAAATCAACTGAATGAAAATGGACTCCAGGGTGGGTAATTCGCCAAACAATCCTAGTCGTGAAATATTTACTGCAACATTTTCTTTCATGGCACAGGTCATAATTTAATTTCCTTTGCCTTAGCCCAAAGCATGACCCAGTGATGATTTGTTCATTATCCTGCTTTCTTTATCAGTTTTCTTTGGCCTGCTGTAATTAGTCACTTATTCTAATATAGCTTAGGTTTGTTTCACATTACTGCAAAGATATTTCATCTTCTGAGTAATATTTGGAAGAGACTTTTTCACTTGTTCAGAAGCAAGAGAAAGTGATTCCCTGTATCCCAAAAAGAGTCTATCCTCTCCTTAGGAAGTCATGACCGTGGCCAGAAGATGGCAAGGGAGACATTGTTGCCAGAAAACAAAATACTGTGTTTTGCCTTTTTCCACAAAAGTTTTGACTGCATCCTGTTGTCTTTTTTTGTGCACACATTTAGGCAATAAATGCATTTTCTCTCCAATGAGTTTGTTTTCCTAAGAATATAGTCAGAGCCCTTGTGGTCTGATCTAACCAGGCAATGCCTTTGGTGACATATGGCACACAGAACTAACTAATCCGGCATCTGGCTAGTGGACATGCCGCTTGGTGGTTAGAAGTCAAACACATAGACACTATGAGAGAATCTCCTGTCTTTCTAATAGTATGTGCCAGCGACAAGCTGAATTTTCTTCAAGAGCCCTAGGATAGCATTAAACACCCCGCCCCCGCCCCGCCCCTGTCCAACTTTCCATCATTGCGGGCGCCTATTCAGAGCCCTCGCTGCGTCTTCAGCTGTTCAAGGCAGGAACTGGCTATCTCCAGGGCCTCCTTCGATGAGAACCTGTCTTCCTCTTTACATCATTTCTGTCTTTGACAACGAAAAACCCCTGTCCCAGAAAAATCCTGCTCCTGTGGACTCCTGTTTCGACCCAGGGAAGCGTGTATTCTTTTAACAGAATCCACAGGCTGTTTCTATTCTGACTACTGTGCTTTTTATTCCCAGGGAAGATGCTGAACATCCACCCTTCCTTGCTCCCTTCTTTTAAGGGTGCAAATGCCCACGAGCAAGCCCTGGATGCCGGGGTCACAGTAACTGGGTGTACTGTGCACTTCGTAGCTGTGAGTATGTCTTCTCCCAAAATCCTGTACTGTTAGGGCTCAGACCTAAATTGTACTTGCTAGAAGGTGATGTTCAAAACTTTGCTTCTTTTTTCAGGAAGACGTAGATGCTGGACAGATTATCTTGCAAGAAGCTGTTCCAGTGAAGAGGGGTGACACTGTTGCAACTCTGTCTGAAAGAGTGAAATTAGCAGAACATAAAATATTTCCTGCAGCCCTCCAGCTGGTGGCCAGGGGAATTATACGGCTTGAAGAAAATGGCCAGCTCTGTTGGGCCAAAGAGGAATGAAGCTGCCTAATTCAGGAATGGCACCAGCTTTGAAAGAAGTCTAGCTGTTTGTATGGTGGCTTTTTATCATGGACTTGACCCAAAAGAAAAACTAAAAAAAGGAAAAAAGAGAACCTCACTCACCCTTATCCTCTTCGGCCTTTTGTTAACGAATAGAGATTCATTACAAGCAAAACAAGGGAAGCATTTCTAAGACATGTAGTGGCTTCAGTGGTCTTTCAGGTTTTACCTGTTTATGACCTTCCCCTCTATTTTGGTTTAGTTATATGTTCTCTAGTCTTTGAAAAGTTATCCGACAAGTCTAATAGTAATAGCTCTCCCCCATATTGTTTATCTGTGCTGATTTGAACTGAGATCTCTAATTATCCTGATCATGATTTAGTGGCATAAAATTTCTGGGTAGCTCCCATTTCTGAGGGATAGTATCCCTTGTGCTTTGAAATATTAAATGTCCCTCTAACTGTTGACAGATTTTATAATACGCAGATTTTAGCTGCTTAGTTATTCTATGGATTATATACATCCATACTTTTATAGGGCACTGGAGGGTTAAAGGGACAGTTTCGGTGGCTTCTAGATTCAAACAGGACTTTAGGCAGGTTACGCATTCTATCACCCCATCTACTAAAGTAGCAAATGCCTATCATGGTTGTTTTGATAATTAAATTTAGTACTTGTGAAATGCTTAGAGCAATGCTTGGGACAGAGTAGGCATTCAAAGCTTAGCATTTATTTCATAATTCCTGCTGGTTATGAAAGCTGTTGTAACTCATTCTTAAAACAAATACATCTTGAGCATAAACTCAAGCATGGTGATAAATGGAATATTGGAAGAGTGGTAGTTCTTTTTGGAAGAAGTGAAGGCAAGTGGATGGCAATCTACCCAGACTAGTGAAGAAGATTATGGCATTGCATGTTATTTTCCTTTCTAGCTGGTCATTCACAGTCTGGATTTGCAGTTCTGGAACTAGGAGGCCGAGGCTGCTAGTGAGTACCCTACCCAAGCTTGGTACCACATTTCTGCCATGGCTGAGTGAACAAGCAATGGCTACCTGACCCAAAGGCAGCCAGCCATCCTCAGACTGCTGAGCAGACTTGCAGGTGATGTGGCCTCAGAGCTCTGCCTGCCCAGCAGGGTTGCACCTTACTAGAAGGGTACCTGGAGGCCCTGTTCAAATCCTCCGTCGGAGTTGGAACTCCAAACCTAACCAGAAAGGATTCTTAGAGTAGTCATACACGTATTCAGAAGGTAGGATACTCTAGCCTGAAGGCAGGAAAGAGTAGAGGGTGAGCGGACAGACACCTTCGCCAATAGACCCTGATCACTGCCTCTGGTGCTGGTGGGTGTCCCCAGGCCTGGGCAGCTGGCGGACGTTATGTTACCTCACACTGACTAGTCGGCAACTGCCATCAACTACATGGGAGATTCAGGTGCCTCATTTCCCATAGGTCCCTTTGCTATAAAAACAAGCAAATCACTGGTTTTGGAGCGTTCACTCAGCTTGTTAAGCATTTATTACATATATGCCAAACACTGTCCAATGAAGTTTGTAGAAAGTTAAAAGATATAAAGGAAAATGTTACTAGCTGATAACATTCCATACTGTAAAAGTAGAGGCTAGTACCAGGGTGTAGATTAGAAAAACCAATGTAAGCTTCTGACTTTAGAAATAAAACTTTCCAGCCCTTATGTTGATACTAATTTCACTAAAAGGAACCTGTATTCCATGTAAGGTAGCTGATTCCATATCTTTGGATGGGAAGAATCAAAATGTCTGAAATACCTGTTGCCAGACACCAGAAAAAAACACTGGAAAAGAGCAGGATGATACTGAAAGAACAAAAGAGCTTAAAGGGGGTCTTAAGAGCTTTAAGGATTGTGCTAAGTTGAATATTATTTGGACATGTTGAGTGTGTGAGCAGCCATTTGTTTATAATGATAGTCACAGAGAAAAGGTCATTTAAGTTATAAAGAGGTCATAATGCAAAAGGTGAAAACAAGATGTTACTGTTAATGTAATAAATGTGGACTTTTTTTATTACCGATGTCTCTGTTTCTATTTGTGTGAGCAGCAATAAAACAGCCCAGTGATCACACATTGTGTTCAGGTAGAATATGGTGGGGGTTGTGGAAGGGGGTCCAGTTGTTAATGAGTCCTGCTGGTTACGCACAACAAAGAGAAAGGATTCAACTGTGAGTTCCAAAATGACAGCCAACGTTCTAAAGAGAAGTATTGTAATTTCTAAGATTTCAGACTCTAAGTATTCTCTCTCAATTTTTTAATATTTGTAACTGCTATACAAACTTTTATATAACTCAGGTACAATATAGTACTATTTTAATTATAGTAAAGTTGGTAACTGGTACAGCTAGTGCCTTGTTACTTTTTATCTTGGCTAGTCTCTCTCATGCTAAGCAGCCAGAAAAAGCCAAAATCATGCCACGGGGAGAGTCTGGCAAGGAAACTGCCGCCATGGCCAAGTCAGGCTCCACTGGCCCCACTTCCAGTGCACTCCGTCTGCAGCTGCCCCACAACCAAAAGGCACTCGGGCTGCCGGTGTCTCTGGGTCATTCGTCCAGGCTTCAAGTCCCAGGCACGATGATCTGATTGGCCAAGTTGAGGTCACCCACCCTGTTCTCACAGCCATGGGTTAGGGAGAACAAGAATAAGCCCTTTGGGCTGTCAGGGAGACTGCCTGTCACAATGGTGGGTGCCCCAAACACAGCAAGGGGATTCCCGTGCCCAGGGGCACACCCCCTCCCCCCATGACAAAAGTCCAACTCCAGACTTGGAGTGAAGGATACAACTGCAACTAGGTCAGAAGATGTGTAAAATCCACATTTTCTTTTCAAAGTTCATGTTATGCTGACAGTTCCTGGCTTCTTATCTCCCCGAGCTGCTTTTTGGTAATTAGCCAACACATAAATTTTGCCACCTCCACCACTGTTTAAAAGAGACCATCTCTGATAGCCATTCTTTCTCAAGCCACTTAGAACTTGTATTTACCACAATGTAAGGCCATTTTCCTTTACCTGGAGCCAACTGTAAATTAACATTTAAAAATTCCTGAGTAGAAACAATCCAAATGTCCATCAGCTAATGAATTGATAAAATGTGGTCCAGCCATAAAATGGAGTATTATTCAGTCATAGAAAGGAATGAAGATGCGGTGCACCATGAACCTTGAAACACGCTAAGCGAAAGAATCCAGTCCCATATGACCACACACACATTTATGATTCTATTTGCATGGGATAACCAAAATAGGCAAAGCCATTAATTAGTAATATAATGTAATATGTAATATACCGGGTCTTATTTTACTATAAGACTGGGTCTTATATTAATTTTTGCTCCAAAAGATGTATTAGAGCTGATTGTCCGGCTAGATCTTATTTTCGGGGAAACACGGTACTTGCTGTTAGTTTTCCGTCTGGGAGGAAACAGCTTGGATAATACAAATTCCTGGAGTCCACTGAAGCAATGCATGAGGCTCAAAGAGACCTGTTGTTTTGGTTTGCTAAGGATGCTATAAAAAAATACCAGACTGAGTGGCTTAAACAAAGAACACAGAAGGGTCCCTGAACCTCAGCATTACTGACATTCTGGGCCAAATGATTCTTTGGTTGGGCGGGGGGGCTGTCCTGTGCATTGTAGGATGTTGAGCTGCATCCCTGGTCTCTCTACCCACTAGATGCCAGTAACAATCCCCTATTGTAACAATCAAAAATGTCTCCCCCATTTCACATCCTCACCAATAATGCAGTTTCCAATTTCTCCCTGTCCTTGCTATCACTTATTTTCCTTTTTTTTTTTTTAATAGTAATCATCCTGGTGGATGTGTTGTGATATCTCATTGTGGTTTTAATTTGCATTTCCCTAATGATTTAGTGATATTGCACATCTTTTCATATACTTGTTGGCCATTTGTATATCTTCTTTGGAGAAATGTCTATTCAATTCCTTTGCCAATTTTTTAACTCATTGATCGTTTTACTGTCTCTATATTTTTTTCCAGACTGTCATAAAGTTGGTATCATACAACATGTAGCTTTTTCAGATTGGCTTCTTTCACTTAGCAATATGCATTTAAGATTCAAACTATTTTTTATTACTGAATAATATTTCATTGCATGGATGTACCAGTTTAATGTATTCACTTATTATTAGTTTCAGGTGCACAAACATATTGATTAGACATTTACACCCCTCACAAGTGATAACCCCAAGTCTGCTACCCACCTGACTCCGTACATGGCCGTTACAATATAATTGACTACTTCCTATGCCGTGCTTTACATCCATGATTATATATATTTTTTTAAATTATAGTTGACATTTAGTATTATTTTGTTAGTTTCAGGTTTTATTCATTTATTAAAAGACATCTTGATTGCTTCCAATTTTTGGCAATTACGAATACATTTTTTAGAAATTAAAAATGACACGTTAACATGCAGAAAAGTTGCAAGAACATACAAACATACCAAATAACCTTTACCCAGATTTCCCAATTAACATTTCCTTCCATGCAGTTTGCTGTTTCCTGTCTCTTGCCCCCTTGCTCCGTACATGCATTTATTTCTAAATCATTGGAGAATAATATGCAGACATCATATCCCTTTATCCATAAATATTTCAATGTGTATTTCCTCAGAACTAAGACAAAACCAAACGCTCACTGTGGCTATCCCCCAGAGCTGATAAACCTTAGCTGTCAAGGAATAGAAATCATGTGATTTTTTAAATTTTATTTAATACAAGAATGTGACTTAAGAAGGGCCTCTTCATAAAGGAGCTTAGGTAACAAACTGGATGCATATGCTCATTTCCTGTGCTCTTCTATTGAGAATAGCTTGGGTCAAATGATACAGTATCTTCCTCACCCAGAGTTGGAGGTGTCTCTGGACAAGCCTTAAGGTGAAAGGGTCATTCAGAGGCATCCCCAGGTGATGGGCTTTTTGAACAGAAGCGCCCATCTCATTAGGAAGCTGTCTTTGGAGTTAGATTTGCCTTAAAACCAATTCTGTCTGTAAAGCATCTTGGATGGTTCTCTAGCAAATAGTGTTATGTGACGGTTTTGATGTATTTACAGTTTTGTTCCTAAAATCTTTGACAGTTGGACAGCAGTAAGAGAAAGGAAGTAAACCCTCCTTGTTTTGTTTTTTCTTCATCAAAACATTTTGACTGACTACAGTTAACAATACTGTATCATATACTTGAAATTTGCTAAGAGAGTAGATTGTGTCTTCCCTGAAAAAATAGTAACTACAGAGATGCTGGGTATGTTAATTAGCTTGATTGTGGTGATTATTTCACAATATATGTGTATATCAAATTATCAAGTTGCACACCTTAAATATATACAATTTTTTATTTGTCAGTTATACTTCAATAAAGCTGGAAACAAATTTTGAAGGGTCAGAAAAGCAGGGAGTAGTTGTGCTGTAAGGCAGTGATTTCAATAAACACCCTGGGTAAACATAATATGGACTGGAAACAATTCAAATCTTGATTCCCAGGCAGTTGATGTGCATTTGTTTTCCCGAACAGTAGCCTGCAATTAGAGGGAGGTATATACATTATTCATAATTTCAAGGAACAGCAGGTGCTATAGACCAGTACCAGTCAAATGTAGATATTTCAGGCTCAAGTGACAATAAATCATCACATTAATTCAACGCCAAAAATGAAAATTAGACATCCTGTGTCGGGGAGGGCATTTTACCATTAGCAAACACCCACAAACTCTGTGTGTGGCCCTTAATGACCACTCCAGGACAGTTCAAAAACTGGTTAACCTGGTTGGGGAGAAGGAAAAGGGAAAAATACCCAAGTGACTGTGAATCTCCTCTTTTCCATGGCACCTTTCCCTTAGAATTTAGAGTGCTGTTGTACTGTGTAAGTTAATCTACCACCTACTTTCTTTTAAAGCTGACATTCTCTGCATCAAACTGTTCCTTGATCAAAAAGAGTGAAAAATGAATTCGGATGCCACTCAGAGAGGAAAGCATTTTCATGGTGGCTCTAAAGGCTGTAGCTCCAGAAGATACATTTGCAAACGTCATTGGAAAAAATTCAGTTTTAGGATCCAGACTGAATCATAAATCAATCTTCAGGGAAGTGTGATTTTTTGGTTACTATGGCAACACAATTTATTGGGGGAAAAATCAACTTCTTTGCAGTTATCACAGAACCAGCACACAAAACAAAAAAAACACAGATGGACTAAAACAGAGACCTCATTGGCTTTAGTCAAGGTGTGAAATTACATCGGAGAGTACAAAGAGAAAAGTGGTTGCTTTTGCAGTACCACACTTTTTGCAGTAGTGCAGTAAATATCTAATATAATGATAAAGTCAGGAAATTTGGTTTTTTTGTAACTTTCAATAATATCATCATCTATTTTCTATCCATTCAGCAACATAATTAGTAAAGGTTTTGGTGTGCAAACTAAATTCTTGCAAATAGTGTTATGTGACAGTTGTCTCTGGTTGTGGGAAAATTTGTTTCAAAATGCTCAACAATATTGTGAGAGCACAGACTCATGAAAAAGATGCTCTAAACCAGGAAATGTGTCACATACATCTAATCTAACACACTTTCATTTAAAAACCAGTCCTATGTGTAATATTATACTACATCCCAGCTGATAAACTTGAGGTAAGACTGTGGAAACGATAGACTGAGGTTCAAGTATGTTGATTTTAATCATGACATACCCTTAAAATGGTTAACAATATTATAATGAAAACTGAACACGTTTTTAAGAATCTACAGTTTAGTTAAGCAAGGTAACATAACCACATTAAAAATGCTAGTCAACCTGTGTGTTTGTTCTGACTCTAAATTTGATTTTTTTTTTCACATCATATTATAACACTAGGATTGCTGACTGCAGACTATGTAGCCACCTTTTTAAAAGGAAAAGAACCATTATTTTAATATGGTGGTCTCTTTCCGCCCATAACTAAACTAAACAAGAATGCTTTGGTTTATCATTCATTGGACCTGCTGACTTAAAAGTCTATGTGTTGCTCTAAAGGACATCGTTAGGACAATTGGTGAAACTGGAACACAAAACTGTGTATTAAATAATATATCTATGTTAAATCTGATGGTTTGGTAACAGTACTATGGTGTGTCCTTGTTTTGAGGAAATAAATACTGGAGTACTCTGGGGTAAAGAGACGTAATATATGCAATTACTTTTAAATGCTTGGGGGCGGGAGGAAGTACCTATATGAAGAAAGAGAGAGAATGGCAAAGCAAACGTGGCAGCTGTTGGCAGCTGAATCAATACTAGAAACTGCCTAGCTCCACGTTTCTTATACATGAGAAAAATAACCCAAGTAGTTTAGCTAGTGTACACTCTGCAGCTGAAAGTGTTCTTTATAGGTACTCAATCGATTCCAATTCACCTTCTGTATGTACGGAATCGTATCATAATACGGACCCTCTGAAAAGAGAAATGGACTTAGTTCTACTCCTAACTTTGCCATTTAATCAAGTCACTGAACTACTCAGGATTAAAGTATAATTACTTATAAGATGCAAACGTCAAAATGAAATTTGTGATGCGAGCTTTGTAAAATGCAAAACGGGATACAAGTATGAGTGGTTTTTAAACTGTATCGATGCTTTTTTCTTTTATGCTGTTTAAGGTGTCGACCCGAAAAGTTAACACCATTTTCTTTCACACAGTTCATTGTTTGCTTGTAAGGAAATTCCTCTGAATCAGAATTTAAACCTTTTTCTGTGCACCCAGAGAGAAGGTAACTCAAGTGTTTCCCTTCTTTTTAAAACAATTATCTCTCCGTAGTAAATCCCCATGACGGTGCCTGAATTTAAAACCCGTAAACCCCTATTCTGATTTTATCCTCACCCCCTACCGACGCCTGGCTAAGCGGGGTGCTCAGTAAGTACTTGCTAAATTAATGAAAGACGAGGTTTCTAGCCTGGGTTAGCTCGACCTTTCTGAGTTAGGTGGATCTTTCACGTCTCTGCGCCGGCATCCGCGTCTGCAGACTCGGAAAAGGTTGTTCAGGTCCTGTTTAGGAAAACGGGCTCGTCTTCTCCCAAAAACAAGTTACTGAGGGCCGTCGCCCTCGGAACCACTAAGACTTCAAAGGTGCCAACCTACACTCACCACACTGCAACAAGCCCTACACACGCCTCCGTTTCCGCCCTCAAACTATTTTCACCTTCCCCGCCTCTCTCGCGGGAGGCGCAGGCGCAGGCGCAAGCGCACGGAGGCGTCCAGGGCGCGTCGCGCTTCCCGACAAACTACAGCCCCCACAATTCCAATCGACTGGACCACCTCCCTCCCGAGGTAGGGACGGAGGCGGAGCGGATCGCCCTGGGATGGGACGTGTCCTCCCGAAATGTCCTGCCTGTGTCCTCTTGGGTAGAGTTCGTTTTAAGAGAGATTCTTGGGTCCACCGGTAAGGTACGATACCTGTTCCGATTAGGTATGACTCTGCCCTCCACCCCTCCCTCAAACCCCTCTGTGTAAAACGGCAGATGGTCTAGTCCAGCGAAGACACCTTTCGCTGCCCCGGAGGCGCCTGATGAGAGAAGGACGGGCCGCGCACGCATGCGCAGAGGCGCAGCATGGGGGCAGGAGCCGCTGAGCCCCTTCCTGGCGTCTGTGGTGAGTGGGTCACGGGGCGGGGCGTGTCCCCCATTGGGACTCACCACTCCCTTGCAGCAACCACGTTGGCACAATCACCACTGCCCCAACCGACTCTAAAAGCCGTTAACCCCAGTTGTCCAGAATATTGGGGCCCCCAGGAGATCAGTTTTAGCGTTTACCCTTAAAATCACACAGTTAAACCATTTCCATCATTTCATTGCCATTATCTATGTATAAGTCTTGCTCCTCTAGCATGCGTGTTTAAAATACCAGCTAACATGTTGGGAGGGCTCACCTTTATTCTGGTTTTCCGGCATGTGGCATGTAGCAAATAGCTCCTTCCAAACGAGGTAGAGAGCTTAAAGTCTTTTGGATACTTGATTCTATTCAATTTAGCGTCGGATTAGGTACATACTTTGTCACGTCCTCTGTTTCATGTGCATACACGTTTCTGTTTCATTTTGCTTACACCTTGCTGTGACGGTCATGTTGCTTAACCTTCTAGGCCTACGTTCTCTCATAAAATGAGAAGATTGGATTAGATGGTCTCTAAGAACCTGATTGCTCTAAAATTCTGTGGTTAGTGGGTAGAATCCAGATAATATCACAATACGTTAATGCTAGACATTATCAACTTCCATTTCTCCACTAATATAAATGAAATAGAGCTGTAAGAAGTTTGGCAGCCGCTTTAGAAAGAACTGCGCCATATTGTACTTGTAATTTCTTCCTTACTGTCGAATATAGGAAATTAGTGGATAACACAACTTTCTTTACCCTATATTTGTTGTCATTTTATAGATCATTGCTAGGAGGAACTGAGTACAAAAATGAACACAATATATGTGATGATGGCTCAAATCTTAAGATCGCATCTGATAAATGCTGCAATGATTCCTAATCGAGTGAAAGTGCTTCCATATTTTGGTGTAATTAGAAATAGGATGATGTCAACTCATAAATCCAAAAAGAAGATGAGAGAATATTATAGGCGCCTGAATCTGGATGAAGGATGCTCTGCCGATGATGTCAGGGAATCTTTTCGTGAGCTTGCCAAGCAGTACCATCCAGACAGTGGTTCTACTACTGCTGATTCTGCAACATTTATAAAGATTGAAGAAGCTTATAGGATGGTGCTTTCCCACGTGCTAGAACAAACAAATGCCAGACAGAATAAAGTTGAAGTAGCAGAAGAAGAAGAAGAAAAGTTCAAATATAAAACACCCCAACACCGGCATTATTTAAGTTTTGAAGGTATTGGTTTTGGAACTCCAAGTCAACGAGAGAAACAATATAGGCAATTTAGAGCAGATCGTGCAACTGAGCAAGTGATGGAATATCAAAAGCAGAAACTACAAAGACAGTATTTTGCTGATAGTTTAACTGTTAAAGATGTAAGACAGAGTAAAGAACAAAAGATAACTAAAGCAATAGAGCGTTTAGTGGAGGATCTCATTCAGGAATCCATGGCAAAAGGAGACTTTGACAATCTCAGTGGGAAGGGAAAACCTCTAAAAAAATTTTCTGGCTGTTCATATATTGATCCCATGACCCACAACCTGAACAGAATATTGATAGATAATGGATACCAACCAGAATGGATCCTAATGCAAAAGGAAATAAAGGATACTATTGATGAACTCAGAAAGGCAATTTTAGTGTCAAGGAAAAAACTTGGGAATCCAATGACATCAACTGAACAGAAACAGTGGAGCCAAGTTTGTGAGCAGTTTCAAGAAAACATCAGAAAACTAAATAAGCGAATTAATGATTTTAATTTAATTGTTCCCCTCCTGACCAGGCAAAAAGTCCATTTTGATGCACAGAAAGAAATAGCCAAAGTCCAGGAAATATATGAGACCCTTATAAAAACAAAAGAAGTCACAGATGAAAACCCAAGTAACATTGATCAGGAAGAAGGGGAGAAAACACCTGGAGTCAAGACAGGTTTTTTCAACTGGATGAATATGTGGAAATTTATTAAAATGTGACCATTTCAATGTTCACACTACTGCCCCAAACCATTTTTGGTTGTACTGACATCACACATAGAGGCTGAGATTTATGGCTGTAAAACAGGAGTTTGAGAACTGTGTGCCTGGGTGCTTTTCACAAAACTAATCACATCTGCAGTGATGTATTATATAAGTAAGAAAACTATAAGAAGCTGTCAGAGAAATGTTCAACCAGCTTTGTTCTGGGAATATAGCAAGAAAAGAAGAGAACTGACTTGTAAAAAAACAATTGAATTCATTTCAGAGTTTAACTGTCAGTCATCCGGTAAAATGAGTTAGGACAGGGACTCCGATTGGGGATCATAACGAATATTCCAAACATGCAGTTTTAAACTCTAGTAACTTAAAAACAGTTGCTGTTTGCCATCTTCAAACACAGGTACTTAGCAACAGTAACAAAAAAACTAAAAATTTGTTACCGAAAGTCACAAAACTAAGCAAGTAAACCTCCAAATGATGTATGTTTTTTGCATGTTTTCTGCATTTATACACCTGAGGTTTTATTGAAGCCCAAAACTGTTCCAAGACTTTTGGGATACTCTATATGGGTGGAAATGTTAAGATGAGGAAATTAGCCTAAGAGAGGTACTCTTCTTTTTTTTTTGTAAGGGCCTTCTGTGTGTGTACTGGATTTAAAGAAAAAAAAATCTGGTTTGTACTTTTTCCTGCCTAAGTTCATGATCCATTGGCTGCACAAATCAATCAACCAAGCTAGTTGGTTTAGCTGTTCTAGAAATAGACTCCAGTGTCCACTTTTAAAGAGTTTTGAGTGTATTTTCTGATCGTTCAGAGGTGGAGGAAAAAAATCCTTGGGCTCAATGGAAAGTTAAGATTTCACGTCTGGCTTCATATCTAACCAGAGAATGATTGAGTCTGAAGCCTCTCTCTGTGTCATGTATGGGACGCCCCAGAGGCTTTTTCAGCCATATGAAAATCTCAATTTACTGTCGTCCTTTAGTAAACAAAGACAAGATGTCTGAATTTTGTACCAATTTGCACCTTTGGCAAATGACAAGAGATTGACATTCATAAGAGTGTTGTGTCCTATCCCCTTTCAGAAAATCTGACTTTTAGGTTTGTTAATTGCTTTAGCCACAGAATTAGGCAACTAGAAGGATACGGAGAGTGGTCAAAAGGAGCAGGTCTGTTCCTTATTTAATTCAGAGCACTGTATTCTAGATGTGTTTCAGAAACATGGCACTTGCCACTTGGTTGTGGGGAAACAGCTATTTTGTAAATTGTGATAGTCAAAACATCTTCAAAAGGAAATTTCAGGCCTTTTTACCTGGATGATGGGGCATTCATTGGTATAATATGTGATTATTTTGTTGAATGGGTTAGAATTTGGCCTCTATAATGATAGTATTACTCTAAACAAAATTGTGAACAGTATGAATATAGCTTTATAATGAGAGCTAGTTCCAAAATATTTTAGAAGGCTATGATTCTGTCAATCTTGTTATTAAAAATGGGAATTCAATGTGTGATACCTAATTCCACTGCAGCAACATTTGTAAAGGAAACCATTTTCCATATTGGGTAATGGATGGGAAGGCAAAGTTACCAGAAAACTGGTAAATCCTTAATTTCAGCACAAGACACTTTATGTTTGTAAATGTCTATAGTAATAAAGTTAATTAATAAAGTTCATTATTATTCAATGGTCCATTTTTACAAAAACAAATAATCACCATACTTTTGGCTGACTACCTAAATAAATGTTTTTTAATCTTTTTGACTGATAATATCAAAACTGTAATATAGATTATTCTTGTTAAGAAGGCAAATTTGCCTGTATAAAAACAGATTCACTTATTTAAGTAACCGAACTCCAGGTCAGAAAAAAGATTTTGGCCAGTTTCTTGGAGTTTGTTGAATTGGAATCTGACACTTATCTCTCTTAGGATGCAGCATTGACTTTTTTCTTGTAGTTTTTCACCTTCTAACTTTGTCAGCTTTTCAGATCTAGTAGTAATTTATTGAGATTTCTGAACTCAGAAGTACTGCCTTTCCTTTTCAACAATGTTCTGTTCATTCAACATACATTTACTGAAGTCCTGAAATGGAATCCACCATTCTACCATCTGGATTCTCAGAAATTAATAATTGATGGGGGCAGATGGACCCCTCATGTAATCCTCAGATACTCACTTTCCTTGGTGTTACTGCTGCCACCAGCTCCAGGTTGGGGACACTGGGCTCCTCTTCCTGTGACCTAAGGGCAGATCCACAAATGTGGTCATGATACCTCTTGCCCGCCTGAGACCAGACCAGAACACCAAATTACAACTTTCCTCAAGGCTCAGGGATGACCAGGGAAGGGAAGACAGTCCCTAGGATGGGATAACCTGGCCTGTAGCCCTCTCCAGTTTGCTTCTGAGCCCAGCCCCCAGCCTGCTGTGGATGACAGAGCCCACCATTCTCTTACCTCTGGGGCAGCCCTCAAGTGCCCTAAGTATGCCCCCACACCCCCAAATCTAGATTTAGGAAAGTAGGGTCTAAGCAATTTTCTTTCCTGCCAAGACCAATTTCAAAGGTCTGGCTTCCTCTTCAAGGACCCGTATCTTCCCTAGATGACTGATGTATGCCATTGTCCCCAGCCCCAAAAGCCTACCTGAAGGTCTCAACAGGACAGATACATCCAAATACACCCCAATAAGCTTACCATTATTACAAGAGAGACCTACTCAGTTATGGGGCAGGGTTCTTCCCGGTGCCCCTTGAGAACCTCCTGGCAAGGAGGATGTGGCTCAGTGGCGACTCAGCTTTGGCATTTATAGCTGGGCCTCTGTGCTATCTGTGGTTTCCACCTCTGGGTGATCCTGATTCCGTGGCCTCGTCCTCTCAACTTCCCCATTCAGCCACAGTTTATATCATAATTTGCCCAGTTGAGCCCTAAGATTCTTCGTGAGCTTTCCTTAACTGATGTAGTGGACAGCTGTTGTGCTTTTGCAGCCTCTCATCTTCCACATGGCCTATACTGACGGTGGCACGTGTCATTCATCTGGGGAAGATGTACTTCCTAGTACAGGAAGTCAGGCATTTAAAGTTGGTCTTAGCAGGAGAGAAAATCCCTAATTTTCTTAAATATGCTCAGAAATGGTTATGTGACCTAGGCTCTGCCAAGAAGACTTGTCCTTGGGAGACATGGGTTCAGAATGAGGCACTGGAGGAAACGGCTGTCTATGGAGAAGTTCCACTTAGCTGGTGCAGGAAGACAGTGGCTGCCAGGGGGAGCTCCTGGCACAGAAGTGGCATCAATGGCAGTGGCAGTGAAGTTCCTCGCCTGTAGTGCATGGTGGCCACAGTAGCTTGGTGTTTTTCTCACCAGGCCAGCTCTTCAGTGTGGTTTTAGGCATTTTTCCTGGGAATAACCTTGAACCACTTTCTCCAGCCCTCCCAAAAGTTCCAGTGTCCTTTAATAAATCCCTTTTCTGCTTAATCCAGCTAGAGTGGGGACTGCTGTTTTGCAACTAAGAACTGTGACTGAGAGTTGAGATCAGGGGCATGTCATGGCTTTGGGATAAACAGGAACTATGCAGTGGATTGTAGTGCATGGGGCACGTGGACTCTGGTTCCGCTCTCAACTGTGCCACTTTGTAGGCGTGTGACCCTGGGCAAATTACCCAACTTCACTGACCTACAGAATGCTCGGGTGTAAATAGGAATAATGATCGGTGATTGTGAAGATTCAACGAGATCTGTGTAAAGAATCTGACACACGGTTACTGACACACAACGAGCACTCCATTCTAAGTATTAAATTGTGTATGTTATTGTGCTAATATTATCATAAATAGAAGTTCTTAATGATTTTTAAGATTTGTTGAAAAAGTTCCGTAGGTCTTCTGTTGGGGGAGTATTGATTTCAAAGCTGATCTTGTCAGTTTCGGTCTATGTCCCAAATTGACTGAAACTGTCCTCTGTGGTGCGTTCAGCTAGCAGGGGCTTTACATGAAAATGTAGAAGCAGCCGGTCAAGAAAGACACATATCTTATGACTCCATTTATATGAAAAGTCCAGGACAGGGGAATCTATTGAGATAGAAAGTAGATTAGTGGTTGCCCAGGGCTGTAGAGTTTGGGAGGAAATGATAAGTGACTAATGCTTCCAGGGTGTCTGTTGGGGGTGATAAAAATGTTCTAGAATTGACTGTGGTAATGGTTGCACAGCTCTGAATATACTAAGAACTGCTGAATTGTGCATTTTTTAAAAAATATTTTTATTGACATATAGCTAACATGCAATATTATATTAGTTTCAGGGGTACATCATAACTATTCAACATTTATAAATGATCACCTAAAGAAGTGATCACCATGATAAGTCCAGCAACCATCTGACACTGTATTATGCTATCACAATATTACTAATTATATTCTCCATGCTGTACATTACATCCCCGTGACTTATTTTGTACCTGGAATTTTGGACCTCTTGTTTTTCTCATCCCCTTTTTAAATTTATCAAGTATAGCTAATATTCAATATTTTATATTAATTTCAGTTATACAGCATATAGTTAGACATTTACATAATTTAAGAAATGATCCCCCTGAATAGTCTAGTACCCACCTGGCACTATACATAGTTATTACCATATTATTGACTGAATTCCCTATACTTTACATCCCCATGACTGTTTTGTAAATACCAATTTATAATTTTAATCCCTTCAAATTTTCCACCCTGCCCCTTAACCCCCTCCCATCTATAGCTCCAACAAATCTAGTACCCATCTGACACCATACATAGTTATTACAGTATTGTTGACTATATCCCTTAGGCTATACCCTACACCCCCATGACTACTTTGTAACAAACAATCTGTACTTCTTAATTCCTTTCCCCTTTTTCACCCACACCCCCAACCCCCTCCCATCTGGAAACAATCAAAATATTTTCTGTATCTATGAGTTTGTTTCTGTTTTGTTTGTTAATTTTGTTCTTAGATTCCACATATAAGTGAAATCACATTGCATCTTTCTCTGTCTGAGACTCCATTCAGCATAGTACCCTCCAGGTCCATCCATGCTGCCACAGATGGCAAGAACCCATTCCCTTCCATGGCCGAGCAATATTCCACTATATATATGTACCACCTCCTCTTTATCCATTCATCCATCGACGGACACCCAGGCTGCCTCCACATCTTGGCCACTCTAAACAATGCTGCAGTGAACATATGGATGCACAGGTCCCCTCAAAGTAGACTTTTGGGTTTCTCCAGATAAATACCCTGAAGTGGGATTACTGGGTCTTTCGCTGTCTCTTCTTATAGCCTTTGTTTTAAAGTCTATTTTGTCTCGTACAAGTATTTCTTCCTCAACTTTTTTTTTATTTACATTTTCATGAAATATCTTTTTCCTTCCCTTTACTTTCAGTGTGTGTCTTTCAATTTGAAGTGAGTCTCTTGTAGGCAGCATATATAAGGGTCTTGTTCTCTTATCTGTTTAGCCCTCCTATGTCTTTTGATGGGAGCATTTCATCCATTTACGTTGAAAGTAATTGTTGATAGATATGTAGCTATTGCCATTTTATTATTCGCAATTTTTGTCTTTTTTTTTTTTTTTCCATCTTAAAGAAGTCCCTTTAACATTCCTTGTAATACTGGTTTGGTGGTAATGAACTCCTTTAGCTTTTTCTTGCTGGGAAGCTCTTTATCTGTCTTTTGATTTTAAACGATAGCCTTGCTGGGTAGATAATCTTGGTTGTAGGTCCTTGCTTTTCATCACATTGAATATTTTGTGCCAGTCCCTTCTGGCCTGAAAAATTTCTGTTGAGAAATCAGCTGACAGTCTTATTGGAGCTCCCTTATAAGTTACTAGTTGCCTTTCTCTTGCTGCTTTTAGGATTCTCTCTTTGTCTTTAACCTTTGCCATTCTAATTATAATGTGTCTTGGGGTGGGCCTGTTTGGGTTCATCCTGTTTGGATGAACTCTGTGCTTCCTGGACTTGTATGTCTATTTCCTTCACCAGGTTAGGAAAGTTTTCAGTGATTATTTCTTCACATATATGCTCAATGCCTTGCTTTCTCTCTTTTCCTTCTGGTGCCCCTATGATGCAAATGTTGTTACACTTATTGTTGTCCCAGAGGTCTCTTAAGCTATCCTCATTTGGGGGGTTTCTTTTTTCTTTCTTCTGTTCCGATTGGGTGTTTTCTGCTACCTTGTCTTCCAAATCACTGATGTGATCCTCTGCTTCATCTAGTCTGCTGGTGATTTCCTTCTAGTGCATTCTTCATTTCAGTTATTGTATTCTTCACTTCTGACTCATTCTTTTTTATGGTTTCTAGCTCCTTTTTTATGCTTGCTATCTTTTTGTTGAAGTTTTCAATAAGTTCCCTGAGCATCCTTATAACCATTATTTTGAACTGTCTCTGGTAGTTGGCTTGCCTCCATTTTGTTTAGTTCTTTTCTGGATTTTTCTGCTGTTCTTTCATTTGGGACGTATTTCTTTGTTTCCTCATTTTGGCTGCATCTCTGTGTTTGTTTCTATGTGTTAGGTAGATGTGCTATGTCTACCAGTCTTGGCCGGGTGGCTGTATGTAGTAGGTGTCCTGGAGAACCCAGTGGCACAGTCTCCCTGGTCACCTGAGCCAGGTGTTTAGGAGTGTCCCTTCTGTGGGTTGTGTGTGCCCTCCTGTTATAGTTGACACTTGATTGCTATTGGCATGTCAGTTGCTGGGATTGACCCTCAGGCTGATTGGCTGTGGGGTTTGGCCACATCCACAGCTTATTGTCTGCTGTGCAGGAGGCTTACCACACTGAGTGGGATTCACCCCAGCGGGCTCTGGTGCCTATTGAGACCACCCTTTGTGTGTGCCACTTGTGGGACTAATTGGGTGGTGTTCTGCTGTGGTCTGAAGCCAACCTCCAAGTATGTTGGGAGGAACTCTGGTGCAGGGGCAGGTCACCCACTGCTTGTGACCAGCCAGGGACTACCTGGTAGGAGCTACAAAGCAGTCCACAGTTGTTTGCTGTCTGTGCTGAACAAGGAGGTACATGGGAGAGGCCACATTGCAAACTGAGGACTACTGCTACCAGTACCAGGCCTGGGGTAACTCCACAAAATGCCAGGACACCCTGACGAATGCTGCCACCTGCCAGCTCCCTTAAGTTTCGGTCATTGATAAAGCCTCGTGCAGTATGCAAGTTGGGTGAGGCAAGGTCTCAGGGAGCCACTAGAGTGGGAAGAATTGTGGTCACCAGATTAATGTAGACTCTGGTAGGGTTCCAGTGCTGAGCCTGGAACAAAACAGCAAAAGTCTCAGAACACACTGAGGCCAGTCGCCACCTTCCTGGAGCCTGTGGTCTCCCACAGTTTTCTAAGAAAGAGTGCAACGTGGGAGGGGCTGGCTGCTTGTGGAGAAAGTGCCTCCAGCTATGTGAGAGTTGGGTGGGGTGGGGTCCCAGCTGAGTCAGCAGGGTGGAGCAGTGGAGCTCACTAGGCCAGTGAGATTCAGATTTGGCCTGTGGGGGTGTACTCAACATAGAAAAGATGGCGCCCGCCTGCCAGCTGCACAGGAGAAGGACCACTCACTGGGAAAATGCTGACAGTCCTCCAGTCCTCTTCCTGAAGCCACAGCCCTCAGTCTGCCCCCCATATGTCTTCAAGGCCCCCCAAGTCACCTTCTCTGTGCTGGAGCCCAAGGTGAGTGTCTGTGAGCAATGAGTCTGTGTGTGGGCCATTTGACAGGATGTCTGGGTTTCCCGCAGCCTTCTGTCCTACCTGAAGGGCTGGAATCTCCACTGTTTTTCACAGCCAGATGTTGTTGGGACTCGTCTGCTCCATGCTGGGGAGTCTGGTGTGGGGGAGTGGGGTCCCTCACTCCTTCAGGGGGAACTTCCACTGCCGAGACATCCCTCCTGATTCTCAACCACCACAGAGAGGTTTGGAGCCCGTTCTGCGTCTCCACCCATCCTATCAGTCTGGATGTGGTTTCTTCTTTATATTTTTAGTTATAGGACTCTGTTCAGCTAGACTTCAGATGCTTCTCCATGTTGATTGTCCTATAATTTAGTTGTAATTTTAATGTGTTTTCGGAAGGACCCAGGCACATTGTTTTTCTCCTCCACCATCTTGAATCTCTCTCTGAAGTGTGCACTTTAAAAGAGTGAATTTTATGGTATGTGAAAACTGTTTTTTAAAAAAGAAAAAAGTGAAAAAAATGTAGAGTGGTTCTGAATTTAGTAGGTTGCTTACTACTTTTTTATAGGCAAGAAATGTCTTCAGGAGTGTAAGAAATAAGAATTGTTTTAAATTGTGTTAAGCATAAAAATGACTAGCAATGTTTTAAGAATTTAAATTTAGATGCTCTTATATCTATAGCAAAAGTTGATTATTACTGTTGAGAAACAAAATTCAACCAAGTAAATCTGAAGATGTAATTGGCTTTAATTAAGCAATTCATGAATGGGGCAGCATCCCATCTAGCAGCTAGAAGGGTGTTCGGAGGGGGTTGTACAAAATGGAAAGTTCTTGTAGGAAAAAGGGTGGGACAAAGGAGCTAGTAACAAAAGAAAAGAAAAATAGAAACTCATAGACACAGACAATAGTTTAGTGGTTACCAGAGGGTAAGGGGGGTGGGGGGTGGGAGATGAGGGTAAAGGGGATCAAATATATGGTGATGGAAGGAGAACTGACTCTGGGTGGTGAACACACAATGGGATTTATAGATGATGTGATACAGAATTGTACACCTGAAATCTATGTAATTTTACTAACAGTTGTCACCCCAATAAATTAAGAAAAGAAAAAAAAGAAAAGAAAGGATAATTCTTGAGCCCAGATTTCTTTGGAGGAAGAGAAAGGGAAGGGTTTTCATCATGCAGATTGCTCTTCTTTCTATAGGGGATAGAGAGGGCCCATGAGACAGATAACCTTACTGGTGCTTGACCAGAAACTTCCAGACTGGTTGATTAAGATTATGTTTCTGGGAGAGGAGGAAACTGCAGTTAGATGAGGTATTAAATTTAGGTTTGGTTTCATGGGCTTTTAACACAAGTGACACCGTTGGGGGCCTATGTTTTTTTCTTCAACATGACTTACAAATTTCTACCAAAAAAACCCATAAATCTTTGTTAGTATTCTCAGGCATTTGCTACTGTGTCTTTCTTACAACAAATGACTACTCTTACCAAACGGAGTGGTGGCTTGACATAAACACGCATCCACAAACTGGATCCACAGAATGACTGAACACGAGTGGCAGGGAGCTGGCAGAGGGAGGAAGAATGCTTGCACATGACTTTGGGTCCCATTCTTATGAACTTGAGTACCTTGAGAGGTTTGGAAGATGCCCATCAACTTACCACTAGCAGTGAGTGCCTGACCACATCCCCACAGGGGCCACAGCCTTTGGCCTGAGGGCAGCAAATACATCAACTGACTAGTGAAGGGTTACATAATACATAACAAGATAATGTACTTTATTTGGGGGGGAAAATTATTATGAAAACTCACATGTATATAGTAAAAAGTCAATCAATGCAAAAGGATAGGCAATAAAGAAATGGGTTTCCTGTCACCCCAGATCCAGATCTCCTGAGCCCACATCCCAGCTCTAATCACCAGTTTCTTGCATAGCTACATTATAATAGTCTTCTACTGCTGTTGTAACAAATGACTCCAAACTTAGTGGCTTAAACAACACAAATTCATTTTACAGTTCTGGAAACCCGAAGTCCAAAGTAGATCTCACTGGGCTAAAATCAAGGTTCTGGCATGTCTTCATTCCTGGAGGCTCTAGAAAAGAACCAGATTCCTGACCTTTTCCAGCTTCTAGAGGCTGTCGGCATTCCTTCGCTTGTGGCCCCCTTCCTCTGTGTTCAAAGCCAGCAACAGCAGGTTGAATCCTTTTCGTATCACATCACTCTGACTCTCCTGCCTCCCTCTTCCACTTTTAAAGATCTTCATGGTTACATTGGGCCTACCAGATAATCCAGCATAATCTCCCTATTATAAAGTCAGTTGATTAGCAAGCTTAATTCCAGTTGCAATCTTAATTTCCCTTTGCTAAGTAACATAACATATTCATGGATTCTGGGGATTACGACATATTTGGGGGGACCATTATCCTGCTACAACAATACTCTTCCAAATATATATATGTATATATAATTTATACACACACACTGTCTCTTTCTCAAACTCACACATACAAATGTGATCACACTACATAGTTGTCTATATCTTTTTCTTCAGCTGCCTATTAATATATTGTTAACACGTTATTTGTTAAGCCTGCGTGAGATTGTTATATGCTCTTACGGAAATTAGAGTTAATCAATACTGAGCAAATGAAATAAACAGCAGTGCAAGGTTACACAAGACACCATGAGGCCTAGAGAGAGCAAATGCACGCTGAAGTTATATGAATCAGGAATGAGATATGGCATAATAATGAGGCATAAGGTATAAGGTACAGAGAAGGTCACAATAGCTGAATCAAGAATGAGATATGGTACAATAGCTCGCACTTGTTGAACACTTTACTTGCATTAACTAATTTAACCTTCACAACAACCCTATGACATACCATGTTTCCCCGAAAATAAGACCGGGCCTTATATTAGTTTTTGCTCCAGAAGATGCATTAGGGCTTATGTTCAGGGGATGTCATCCTGAAAAATCATGCTAGGGCTTATTTTCCGGTTTGTTCTTATTTTCAGGGAAACACAGTAGGTGCTATTGTTAACTCTTTTTGAGAGACGAGGAAACTAAAACACAGAGAGGTTCAGTAATTTGCCTTGGGTCATACAGCTAGAAAGTGACAGAATTGGGATTTGAACCCAGGATGTCTATGACTGGTCTGATTCCAGATCCCTGTTCTTACCCACACATTGCACTATGGTGAAGGCATTGAGGAGAGGGGTACAGATCACATTAGTGACAGATTCTGGAGTGAAGATTCAAGAACATCCACTGAGCATCCTGGGGCTGCCTTGGATTCAGTCTATTTTATAGTTGGACTGTCATTCTTGTCCTTTATTTCCCTTGAGGCCCTTGCCTTTTTGACTGGCCTTAATACCAGTGAGCTTGAGGCAATGTAACGCAGTGGAAGGAAATGGGCTTTGGAGTTAGGGAGATTTGAATTTAGATCCAGGTTTTTCCATCCACTGGCTCCGTGACCTTCCTGAGCTTCCCTTTTCTCATCTGTCAGGTGAGTATAACCAGACCCAACTTGCAGGATTGCTGTAATCTTTAGAGATGATGAACATGAGATGCTGGGTGCAGGATGGATCCCGGTGGTAAGTCAGTGGTTCTCAGAGGAGGCATATTTCCCCCTAGAGGACATTTTGAAAATCTGGAGGGGAAATCTTTAGTTGACACGATGATTAGAGGGGCACTATTGGCAGAGCTTCTATTTAGCCCATTTGGACCAATACGTTGTACTGGCTGGCATCGATTCTGATTGGTTGGTAAGTCCACACCATCCTAGTTGTTAAATATTTCAAACATCACCCCTCAACACAGGCTTTTAGGAAGTGGGGCCAGGGATACTGGGTTTCAAATGTGCAGGCTGCTGACCACAAAAAGGAATTGCTCCACGTTCTGCCCAACATTCAAATGTCCTACCAGACATTCGTGTGGGTGAAAAACCTGCTTATAATCACCTAAGCCTAGAACAGAATTATATTTTACATATAAATACAACATACTTTCTACATGATTTTAAATACACTAATTTTTTTTTTTTTATCACAAATGCAACTACTGTGAGAATTGTACTTTGTTTTCTGGGGAATTTTACCAAGACTTGTACCCCATTTCGGAAAAACATTACTGATGGCACCATGTATATGCCTACAGCAGTCTGCATTTGTAATGTTGGATACAAATATGTATCAGAGGAAATTGGAGATCCCTTTTAGTTGAGAACCAAATATAACTAAATTACTGAATGTCATAGCCAGCATTCAAGATAACCCCCAAAGATACCCACTTCCCGATATTCACATTTTTGTGTGTAGTGCTTTCCCTCCTACATTGCATCAGACTTGGTCTGTGTGACCAAAAAATAGAGCAGAAGGGATGGCATGTCACTTCTGAGGCTAGAAACTTTCTGCTCTCTTTTTCTCGGATCTCTCACTTTGGGTGAAGCCGGCTACTGTGTCTTGAAGCAGTCTTGTGAAGAGGCATGTGTGTCCAAGAACTGAGGCCTCCAGCCAACAGCCATGTCAGTGAGCTGTATTGGAAGCTGAGCCTCACTCAAGCCTTTAGAAGTCTGCAGCCTCCGCTGACAGTTTAATTAAAAACTCTTGAGGAATCCTGAGCCAGAACAATTCAGCTAAGCTGCTCCCAAATTCTGGACCCTTAGAAATGATGCAAACTAATAAGTCTTTGATGTTTTAAGTTGCTAAGTTTGGAGATAGTTTGTTATGTAGCAATAGATAACGAATATAGTAGACATACATGAAACTCAGTAACCTCAAGTTCATCAATAAGCAGTTTTAAATTTTCACATGTTACCCTTCTAGTGTAATTACAGTCAATCTGCATTGTAAAAATTACACGTTGAAATGGTTTATTAATTTTGGGGTCGCCTATCGTGTATCTGTTTTATACTGTCCCCAGAGGCCTTCTACCTGACTTCTCTATGGCTTCTGGTACTACTATACTACTATATCTTTTTCTGACGTAGCCTCTGTACTGTTACCCATTGAAGAATTTGTCTCTACATCAGTCTTTTAAACACTGGTGTCTAAATATATCCTTGGTTTAGAGTACTTGTGATATTTCATCACCACCATTTTCTGGGTCTCATACATTTTCTCCATATGTATTTCTATTTCAACTGAGGTTATGTCCCATTTTTTATCAGATACAAACAGGCCAGTCATGTTGTTACTATTCTAAACCTTGGTTTCACTCTAGTTTCCATCTGTAGCTCATACTTTCATTTTTCTTGCACTTCTTGATTAGGATGCCTTCTGATTTCTTACTTCCCTTAAATCTAAACATATTCAAGTGGATGAAAGCATTTGACTACTTTATTATGTCCTCTAGTGTAATAGTACATCATTAAAATTGTAAATTATACCATTTCTATTTCTCTTACATTAGAGTTAGGGCATTTACTGATATTTTAAAAATTATGTGCTTAGGTAAGTTACGTTTTCCAGGAATTCCATTTCAATATAATTAAAGGGCATTATGAGATAGTAGAAGATATTGATTGGGCCTCAGAGAGGTCATAGCTATTGTTTGTTCCAGTGATTGGTTCAGGTAACTTGGCTTAAACCAATCATTGTCTGGCAGTTTGCTGGGTTTAGGGATGGGTTCATGGATAGTCCAATCAGAGAAAAGCTGTTTGCTGGATATGATCAGTAAAGATGCTAGGCCCAACAACTTCGAGGAGAAAGTTGGAGCCAGCCTTAGGAAGAAACCACTTCTGTGGACAACACTGTGGAGATAAAAGGTGACACAACATTGTAGAACCAGTGGGTCACCCTGCCTTGAAGCCCACCAGTTCCTCCAGTTCCATGAGCCGCTGAATCCTCTGTATTATTTGAGCCAGTTTGAGATTGTTTTTCTCTATGACTGTAAGTGAAACCAACTGATAAGTGTAACCACTGCCTTCAGAGTGTAGACTATAGAAGCAAATCTTTTCTCTTTTGACAGAATCAAATCATCTTTTCAATCTTTGGTTTTCTGTTTTTCATCTAATGACCACTCTTTCCTCCAAATTTTGACACTGAATACCCATTCTTTCAGGAGAGGGTCGTTTCAGACTCACAGGAGTGTCACCTTAGTCTTAAGCCACTCTTATCCAAATACAACAGTTCTAACTGACTGACACAAAGTCTTTTTGTTACACAACCTCATAAGCTTATGGAGGAAGAGACTGGTTTTGGAAGTACACGTTTACACAACATGCTTTAGTCTTTCAGCTAGTTCTTATGGTAACATTTGGCATGTACTCTTATTTTAAAGATCGGAAGTGAATGCCACTCCATCAGAGTTAAGTTCATGAAGCAGCCCTGAGAAAGTTAAGAACAAACTAGAACACGTAGGACCTAGTGTGAAGGACAACTGGATTGTTCCTTACTCTTCGTAAGCTTGAACCAACTGGACTGGATTCTACCTGTCCAGTTTTAGGTGAAGTAGGTCTTTAAGAACCTGTTCTGGACCAAACCTGAAATGGTTGTGAAGTCACAAAGACTTCAGAATCTAGGAAAGCCCCTCCGAGATCCTTAGGTAATACAAGTAGGATTTTAACAAAACATATAACTTTGGTAATGACATGATGGAATACCAGTTGAATCAGGGCATATGTGGAGTCTTTTTAAGGATGATTTGCAATTTTACTAAAGACTCAAATCAGTGCATTTGAAATGCTGACACTGAAATGCTGACATCAGCAACTTAATCCCAATACGCATATCTTTCAAATGCCTGTATTTTTGAAAGCATAGCTGTATACATATTTGACTTTCTTTGTGAAATATTTTATAGAGTGAGAGAGAAGCAAGCTACATTAGTGTAAGTTCCTACTCACTTCTGGAAAAGCAACTCATGTACATCCTATTGGCAGGTCAACAGCAAGGCAACCTCTTCTTTCACATTTTCGTAATGTATGAAGGTAAGCATTTTTGTACAGATATTCTTCTGTAAAAAAGCTTTAAAACATCTTGGGGAATCTTAAGATACTCAATTTTAAAAAGTGATGATATTTAAAATTATGGTAGAAACTCCTACTTGTCCCCCAATATCCATTCTTCCTTCCTTTCTCAGTATGCAAACCCCATTTTCCAGTCTTCCTTGCAGTTTAATGTAGCTAAGTGAATGTTTTTTTGCCAGCAGAATTAAAGCAGAAATGGTAAGTGCAACCTTTGGAAAAGGTTATTAAAGAGAGGAGTGTTCCCTTCTTTGTCTTCTCTTCTGTTGGTTGGAATGCAGGCACAATGGCTGGAGCTATTGTAGCTCTCTTAGACCATGAGGTGATATTGGGAATGGAACCTGATATTTTCCAAATGCCCATATATTTGAAAGCATAAATAAATCTATGTGCGACTCTCTTGACTGGAGCAAGGAGGCTGGATCTGTCTCCATGAAGTGCCAGACCAGTTCTAGACTAACTTTGGACGTCTGACACATAAGAAGTCCATTTTTTGCTTAAGCCCCTGTTATTTTGTGGTTGTTTCGCCCTGTTACTCCCAGTCAAACTTAATCCCAATACAATAATCAAAACAGAAGCAAGATTTAAAAGCTTATTTTTAAAAAGTCAACCTTTATAGGTCAGTAATTTAACCAGTTTTAGGGTTGCACATATTTCAAAAGTAATTTATTCAGGAAATATTTATTAGCACCTATATCCTAGGCACATGTATCAGGATGATGGATAAAGTAACAATAAATGTATTATTTGCCAACTGACAAAATATAAAGTGTGGTCACACAGCAGCCTAGCTGTCTGTCCCCTCCAATCTTTCCTTAGGGAAAGAGGACTCTGTGGGATTGTGCCTCTTTGGGGTTGAGTTTGTAATACCTAGAGTCTCTCCATCTGGTCCTCAGGAGAAGGGTCTGCGGTCAAAGACAAGTAAGATTCCTCAAGGGAGGGACGACTTAAGCCAGACGGGACCCCATTGGGACCCCCATGAGCTAGTATAATAAAAGTTAGGAGGAAGCCGTTCCCCTCCTCCTTGTCATTACGGGAAGCTGCTGATGCAGCCCCAGTTGTTGCCCTGCACCCTGTTGTGCAAAGGACCCATTAGAGTGATAAGATCTCGCTCTTTCTGCTTAGCTCATGGGATAGTTTTGCCTTGTGAGACTTGCTCCCCAGGGGTTGTACACACCGCACCTTAGTCACCTGGGGACGATGTGCATCGGTTGCTTTGGGACAATTATGTGGGTATTGGAAAAATTATTACAGTGTGGTGTAAGAGTTTTGCAGACCCCGCCCCTAATCATGTGATGCTTATTGTAAGAAATCAATAAATATTGATGACGACCCGATTCGGGGCTCCAGTCTCTTAAGGCTGCGAGTCCCCTGGTCCTCTGTGATTTAACTGTATATGAGTCTCTGTCTCTTTATTATAGTTTAACCCTCGCCGCCTCCCTCGCCTTCCCACGGCTTGTATTGTGCAGGTCGCAACAATAAAGAATAAAAAAATAGTACATATGAAAATGAGAACTGAGGGAAAGTGGAAAAATAACAAGAAGTAGGGATTGTCCCTCTTACATGTATAGTAAGATCTATAGAAGTAACAGGAGTGTAAGGATGGCATTTTGTGATAACTCGGGACACAGAACCTTTTATTGCATTATACCTCGGGTAAAAACTTTTTTAGATTTCCATTGAAAATATCTGGACTTACACAGTGTCTTTTGCTCAGACAACTAAATGATGTTTTATATTCTGTAGGAAAAATTTAGACGGGGCTTTCAAAGGCTGTTGAAATGATGCTGAAAATTCAAGACACAGTGTCTTTAAAGGAGACAATAGGAAGAGACCTGACTGTAAGAAAGCTAAAAATCTGGGTGGATGGTCGGGAAAAGCATCCAGACAGTTTCAGAAGACCAGTTGTATTGTGCTGGTAACCTCGAGTTACAGTGCTAGTTAGTAGCTCTGGACGAGTAACTTCACCTTTCCAGGCCTCCATTTTTGAGTGGCGGGTTAGGGTAGAGGCGTCTCTACAGACCTTAAGTTCCGGAGAACCCTCCAGGAGCACCTGCCCTACTCTGAACCGCTCGCGGCCAACGCCGCTGAACCTGTAGGCAAAGGTAACGAGAGCCCCTGCCTTCTGGGTCTTGGGCTCCCCGGCTCGTGATCTCACGGAGGCTATACTTGAAGTCCGCGAGCAGAAACACAGCGCGTCGGGGGCTGAGGGGGAAGCGCGTCGCAGCCGCCCCGAAGACCACTGGAGCGGCCACAAACCGAGTAGCGCGGGGTCTGGCTGGCGACCCACAGAACTGCAGCGCCTTCGCCCGGTCCGCTGGAGTCTCGCCCCGCCCACTAAGCCTCGCCCCGCCCCCGGTCGGCCACTTGCCGCGCGCCGATTGGTTGCTGCGGTGCGCACGGCGCCGCGCCCCGCCCCGCCCCTTCGGCGCTCTAGCCTGGTGCCGGCCCTCCGCTCCCCGCTCCTGGCTGAGGCGGAGCGGGGTACGCGGGCCCAGCTGCGGTGCAGCCTCCTCCTCCTGTGTGCTCACCTGGGGTCGGCGTGGGCGTCGGGGAAAGCCGGGTGAGTGCTGTCGGCCAGGCCCCCAGGCGCACTAGGGGAGGCGGTCCCCACCGGCCCGGCCCGGCCCGGCCTGCGAAGTACAGCGGCGCCCCCGGAGGCCTGCGGAATGGGGGCCATCGCTGCCCCCTCCCGCGCTGCTCCAGTGGCCTCGGGCCCACGGTGGCCGTGACGCGCCCTGGTCGGCTCTCGGCCGGGGCTGGTCTCAGTGCAGCGTTATCTCGCCATCAGATTGCTTCCCTGGGAGGTCTGGAAAGGTTTCCGCCTGGAGCCTGTCAGCTGCCCAGGGAGACCGGCCCGGGGAGAGACGGTGTAAGGCTCGCGCGGGGTGCCTGGGGGCGACCCAAGTACTTCGCCGTCTCTCCGGACTGCTCTGAACCATTGCTGGGAATGTGGCCACCGCTTTGTGGGCTTTTCCGACCGTGTCCGTACGGGAGTCAGGTGCAGAGGTGGGAAGAGGAGATGGAAGAGGATCAACATTCTTTTGAGAATGAATCATAAAGTGTGGAGCGTCCTCGTAGATAAGTAGCAGCAGAGAATTGCCACTGTTCGCAGTGGTAGTTGCGCTGGGCAAGACCATTTTGGTTTTTAACCAATACGTTGGCTTCCGAGTTAATTACTGGGAGGTGCTTAATCGGAAAGGTAAACAGATGACCTTTTGAAAACCTGAGCCGTGAGGAGACCGGCTGTGCTCGCGCTCTCGCTGCCAGAGCCGCGCGCGCGCGCGCGCGCGTTGAGGGGCGTTTCTAGGCTCCCACTGGAATGAATGTAATCATCGTTATGCTTCTCACTTTCTTTTTGGCATGTCCACCTCTTCTCTCAGACTTTTCCCTTACCTGTACTAAATCCCCCGTTTTAACAGTTCCCGAGGCTCTTACTCCCAGGCTTGGCACACTTCCAGCACTTGTCTTCTTTCAAACCTGCATAGGTTTGAGACGTAGAATAAACGTTAAACATTTTTTCACCCGTGATAGTGTTGCAAGACTCTTCCTTCTTAAAATGAAAATAAAAAGTTGTCTTGAATATTGATGCCGCTGGAAAAGCAGGTTTATTGAGAGCGGGGGAGGATGTAGTTTTCCCTTCCGGAGACGTGCCTGCCCCACCCCCATCTTCTGCCCATTAGGATTTACGGGCAGCTTTAACTGGCTGGTCTTTCCTGAATTCACTTCTGGATTCCAAGGTAAATAATTTATCTTATCATTTTATCTTTAATTTCTCCTTTTAATTGATTACAGAAGTATATTCAGGTTGTAATCTTTTTAATATTACAGAAGAATATCAAGAAAAAATTCGTACAGCACAGAAGTATATCAAGTGAAAAGTCAGAATTCTTTATTTCTTCACTTTGCATCCTTTACATCCTGAATTCCACTCCCTAACAGGGAATCATGTGATAATACTGTTGGGCAACTAGCTTAATGTAAGGACACATTTTTGTATCAGTACTGTGGACCTCATGTTTAAAATACTGTATAGTATGCCTTTGTTTGGATGTACTGTAATATATTTATCAGTTCCTTATTGATGGACATTTTGGTTGTTTCTGGGTCTTAGCCATTAAAAGTCTTGCTGCATAAAAATCGTTTTGCCCTGATTGTGCAGAGCACTGGAAACCACGAGGAAGAGGTGCAGTGTGCTCTCCTGAGCCTGAAGCCAGATCTTGGTGTTGCTTTTGTAACTGCCATTAGCGGTTGATTGAGATCTTCCTTTGGGAGAGTAAGAGAGAGAAAACACAGTCTGAATGAGTGGTGTCTATAAAAACAAAATAAAATAAATCATTTTGACATTGTAGAATGTTTCAAGTAGATAATTTAAACAGATCATTGTACTTCAGTATAAAAATAACTCTTTTCACCAGGATTCTTTTTATAACTTAGAGGATTTCATAATTTAAAGGCCGTAGCTGATTTCTGTTTGATTTGAATGCATTTCTTAGAAGCTGTGTGTCCTTTTATATTCAGAGATTGGATTAAGAAAATTTTGAGGACCACGGTAAATAATGGCGAATTTATTAACCTTGTTACCATTCAGTGGTGTTGACTATGAGGTCGTATTGACTCATTTGATTGGCTTGGCAGGAATGAATAGAGAGTGGCTGCAGGAAGAGAAAATGTGAACAGACATATTTGTGTAATATCATCTGGTGGTAATTCCCTAGCATATCCAACAGTAACAGAAATTCTTGTTCTCTTTTTAAATAAGTTTCCTTTATTGCAAAATGTATCTCAGGGACAAGAAATTGTGTAAAACATATATGTATATTTGAAGGCTACTTTTGCGATGATCATCATTGTATCTACCACCGATTACTTACGAAACAAAACATTTACATCTTTCTTCCAGAAGTTGCCTCTATCTTGATTGTTTTGTTAATCTTTCTCTTGCTTTTTAAAATAAGCTTTATACATAAATGTATAAATACACACATATATTTACACATATATACATAAAAGTACATACACACACATCCTAAATAATATATTTGATCTTGAATGAATAGAGTTAAAAACAAAATTCTTGATAAAATAGATAGCGTGTTTCAAAGTTTTATTTAACTTATTGACAGTGCCACAAAGAGCTGATTTTAAGAGGATTTAAGGAATAGACATTTATGTAGTCCATAGAGAAAGGAATGTCAGTAAAATTGCAGAGTTAGATATAATACTTTAATGTTCTAAAGGGCAACAAAATCATAACTTCGGAATTAATTTTTTTTTCTGCCAGTCTATAAAATCATAACACTACAAATTTCTGCAGTTTAGTTCAAACCTTGCATACTATAAACTATGCCTTTACTAAGTAGACCTTTCATTAAATAAACTATGGTAGTAAAGTTCTCTCCCCAACAGTGCAGGTGAGATCTAAACAGGCTTAATAAAAAATGCTAGAGCT
Source organism: Rhinolophus sinicus (assembly GCF_057876585.1). Lineage (NCBI taxonomy): Eukaryota > Metazoa > Chordata > Mammalia > Chiroptera > Rhinolophidae > Rhinolophus > Rhinolophus sinicus. The sequence continues at coordinate 9,894,519 of NC_142517.1, forward strand.
TTCTAAATTTGAGATTAAAATTTTGTTTCATAATTTTAAGCACAAACCTGACTGTGTAAAGAAAGGACAGTATTGTCACTATCAGGAAAAGATGAGCAGAAAAGAATGGCTTTAACGTCTCTGTTTGCAAGGGCCCTTTCTGAGGAAGTCAATGGTCAGGGATCTGAGTGGGTCCTAGGAAATGGGGTTCACTGCAGTCAGGGGCTCTGGAGGGCTCTCGTGTGGTCCAAGTACTGGAAGGACAGCAGGAATATGAGGGAATGGGCTGCTCTGTGTCTGCTGCTTAGCTCACCAAGGCCTGCCTGCAGTTAGCAGGGTAGGTCAAAGCAGAACCCTTCTGGGAGGGAAGTGAATGCTCTCTGCTGATCCAGGCTGCGGGGCTTGGGAGGAGAGCAGGAACCGCATGAGCATATGACCAAGATCAAGCCCAGCCCTGCTGAGTACAGACAGGAATGTGGGCCAGGTTCAGGGGCATGCAATCCTCAGGTTAACACGCTGGTATAGCAGCTGGGACATAATCTGTCTCTTGTGACACTGCTTCAGTCTGGCCTGGTTACTCTCCTCATCTGGGGCACAGCTGGCTTCTGAGCTCTCCTGTGTTGGATCTTTGCTGTATCCTCTTTTATTGATTTACTCTCTCTGGTGGTACTGAAACTCCAGTAGCTTCTTGACAAAAAGAGTAACACTTTTTGGAGACTTTGCCTGTGTTTTGATTCTATCCTCATACTTGATTGATGTTTTGGCTGTTAATAGAATTTTAATTGGGAATAATTTTCCTTCAGAGTTTTTAAGTTACTGCTCCATTGTCATCCTGCTTCCAGGGTTGCTGTTGAGAATGCTGAGCTTTGTGATTCCTGATCCTCTGTATGTGACCTGTTCTTTTTTTTTTCCCCTCTCTGCAAATTTATAGAATCTACATTTGACCCCGGTGTTTTAACATTGTAAGTGATGTGTCTTAGTGTAGACTTACTCATATTTTCTTCCATTAGGTTGAGTATTTGATGGGCCCTTTAAAACCTTTATTCTTGGGACATTTTCTTGAAATATTTTGTTATCTTCTCCCTTCTATTTTCTCTGTAGTCTCTCTTTTGGATTACCTAATATTTACATGTGAATCTTTTAAAGGTCTTCTAATTTTCTTATCTGTTTTCCATCCTGCTACTTACTGCTATATTTTAACTTTTATTTCTCAACCCTTCTATTTGGATTTTTTTTTTTAATTGCCAAGATCATGTTTTTAATTTCCAAAAGCTGTTTTTTTTAGTCTGAATGTTTCTTATGATAGCATCCTATTGTTTAATAGATGAAATGTGTTCTCTTATCTTTGAAGTTACAATGATTTGTTTTAAGTTTTCTTTCTCTGCATAGTTTTCCACCTTCTTGTGTGTACGGAAAGGATTCAGCTGCCGGTTTTCGTGAGCTAGAACAGGAAAACAACATTCCCGTACGTCCAGTTTCCAGTGTGATACGTACGTCTTCATTGGTGCTTAGATAGTATCCCCAGTCCAGAACACAAGAGACAAGGAAAAAAGTCTCAGACTTCTGCTAGGATATGGAAGAAGCAGTTGCCAGGCCCATAAAGAGAAAAGAGAGTATCTGGGGATCTAAGTTTTCTAACTACTGTCCCAAGTCTTTACTGCGTTGGTTGTCAGCTTTCCTTGCCGCTGGCTTGGAAATTCAGCTTTCTTGGGTGTGCTTAGTCAGTTACCATTGTCCATTTGCTTTCTAGCTTTCAAAATTTTATTGTTGTCTCCTTTTCTGTCTCTGTATCATTAGGAGTTTATGACACTTGAAAAACTACTTTTATTGTACTTTTAGTGACGTTTCAGGAGGGAGCAAAATGAGATGCTGATGTACACTCTGCCATCTTCACCCAGAAACAGAAATAGTTTTTCCTGACCAAGGAGTCCTGACTTTCCTGCCAGGAGCAGAGAGCCCTCTGCAAAGCAGTTACGTGTACGTGAAGCATCCGTTTGGTAGGTAGTTGACAGTATTGAGTAATCACATGTGCTGAACACTGCTGTTCTTATTAATACTCACATTCTGAGGGACGTGCTTTCATCACCCCTGCTTACATACCAGAAGACCATAGCCCAAGGACTTTTAAAGCTTGAACAGTGCTTTGCACAGAGCAACTACTCCATGAAGAGTAGAGTGGCTGAGGGAACCTGGCCAAGTAGGCGCAGCTGGGCAGAGACTGGATGGAGGGGCACGTGCAGGCCAGGACTAACTCCAGAGTCTATGCCTGTAGCTGCCTCTGTGCTGGCAAATACTGGGAGGTGATAACTGGGGCTGGAACATGTCCACTGCCTTTGAGCCCTTTAAAAATATTCTTACTGGGCCGGCCAGGTGGCTCAGGCGGTTGGAGCTCCGTGCTCCTGACTCCGAAGGCTGCCGATTCGATTCCCACATGGGCCAGTGGGCTCTCAACAACAAGTTTGCCAGTTCGATTCCTCAACTCCTGCAAGGGATGGTGGGCTCCGTCCCCTACAACTAACAATGGCAGCTGGACCTGGAGCTGAACAGCGCCCTCCACAACTAAGATTGAAAGAACAACAACTTGACTTGGAAAAAGTCCTGGAAGTACACACTGTTCCCCAATAAAGTCCTGTTCCCCTTCCCCAATAAAATCTTTTAAGAAAAAAATTCTTACTATAGGCCTTGCTTTCCCAGTACTGCTTGCCGGTAGAGTTCTCTTTCCCCTTGTGGGTTGGAAGCTGTGCCCCTGGGGCCGGTTTCTCTGAACTGGGGAGTAGGGCATTTACTGAGCAATCCCAGAGGATGCAAACATGCCTCAGCAGGGCTCCTGCTGGACCCCGAGGCAAGGATGGCCTTAGGGAGTGAATGGAATTTTGCCATGGCTGGATCCGCCCTTGGATTGTGTAGCAGTCCTCTATATGTAGGTGGCCATTCATGATAGTATGCCTTTGTTTTTTTCAACTTTTTGTTACAAAAAATTTTAAACAGAAATGTTGAAAAGTAGAGTCAGCATTTTAACATTTTGCCCTATTTCCTTTATCCTTTTTTTCTTCGCTTACCCATTGGATGGTAATGTTGCTGACATCAGTACTCCCACCGCTAAATATATAAGCATGTTTCTCCTAACAGTAGGGCATTCTCTTTACATAACCACAATTCTATCATCACATCCAAGAAAATAATTCTGTATTATCCTCTCATATCTGACCTATATTCAGATTTTCCCGACTGGCCCAGACTGCCTTAAACGTTTTTTTTTTTAACCAGGATTAATAAAGTTAAACCTATTTCACTTGGTTTGTTAATTGTATATTTTGACATAGATGGAATTACTGATAAAATTCGCCAACAATTCATGGCTCTTGCATCGTGACAATATACCAGCTCACATGGCACTGTCTGCGAGGGAGTTTTTAGCCAGTAAACAAATAACTGTATTGGGACACCCTCCCTACTCACCTGGTCTGGCCCCCAATGACTTCTTTCTTTACCCGAAGATAAAGAAAATATTGCAAGGAAGACATTTTGATGACATTCAGGACATCAAAGGTAATACGATGACAGCTCTGATGGCCATTCCAGAAAAAGAGTTCCAAAATTGCTTTGAAGGGTAGACTAGGCGCTGGCATTGGTGCATAGCTTCCGAAGGGGAGTACTTGGAAGGTGACCGTAGTGAGATTCAGCAATGAGGCACGTAGCACTTTTTCTAGGAAGAGTTCACAGACTTAATTGTCAGACCTCATATATACATATATATACATTTTATATATATGTATAAAAATCTCTTTGGAATGCCTCTTTCATCTCTTATCTATAGACAAACTCCCATTTTAACCTTCAGGACACACATCAAACAATTCCTTCTCCAGGCAGAAATCATGTAAATGCTTTCATGAGCAGTTTGACAAATGGTATTCAAATAATGTCTAGAAAAAAACGAACCTGGGAAACCGCCTTCTAGTACTGGCTCAGACATTCTCCAGCTGTATAACACTGGCCTATGAATGGGATGGACTAAATCAGTGGTTCCCAAACATAGGGACATGGACCAGTGACAAGCTAACTTCATACCATGTTTCCCCAAAAATAAGACCAGGTCTTATACCATATTTCCCTGAAAATAAGACCAGGTCTTATATTAATTTTTGCTCCAAAAGATGCATTAGGGTGTATTTTCAGGGGATGTCTTATTTTTTCATGTACAACAATCTTCGTTTATTCAAATACAGTCATGTCATCTTCTGGAACATCGTCATAATGTACTAAATGCTTCTGTCTGGCTGACGATCTTAACTGGGGCTTATTTTCAGGGTAGGTCTTATTTTCGGGGAAACACGGTAGTAACTCAGGGAGTTCAGGTGGGGAAAAAAGTGATTAGGACTCACTCCTTCCCCCATGATCAGAAAGTCAAGAGTAATGCCAGGTTATCTATTCTAAAAACTCTCTAGGTGAACATAATGATCAGCCAAGTTTGGGAATTACTGAACCAAATTACCTCAAGGGTCCCTTCCATTGCTAAGATTGTAAGCATCACCATTTGTCCCGTAATGAGGCCGTCTCCGAGAGCCATGAATTGTTGGCGAAAAGTTCAAGTCGTATAACTTTTTCATGCAGCCTTTTCAGCACTTCCAAATAGTAAACTTGGTTAACTGTCCAGTTGGTACAAATTCGTAATGAATAATCCCTCTGATACCAAAAAAGATTACCAACATCTGTGCGACAAGTTCACAAACTTAATTGTCAGACCTCGCGCGTGTGTGTGCGTGCGTGCGTGCGTGTGTGTGTGTGTGTGTGTGTGTGTAAACTTAGCAGTTTGCCTAACAGATATTCAACAAGTATTGGCTGCCTTTTCCCTTTTCTTTGTGGCTGGAGTATAGAGTGTGTCAAGATAGTAGGTGAGAAGAAAGCTATATAGGGAGATTGGACGCACTCCGTATATTTTGGACTTTATCTCACAGGCTGTTGGGAGTTTCTGAATGAAAGGCAAGATCTAGTCTGAATTTTAGGGAGAAAAATCTGGCAGAATCTGGACTTGGGAAGCAGGGAGGATGATTTTAAGAAATAATGTTTTTGAATATATTATCACGGCAAAATTTATTTCCCTCACTGAAATGAAGTATCTTATGGTAATACAACTTCTACAGATCATCAGTTTAAATAAATACAGGTATAAAGTTGACTCCATTTCTTTTCGTGACAGGATAATGAGACATGTATTGCATTTCAGAATTTGAAAGCTGTAATAGTTAGAGTCAGTCATTCAACAAGTGCTTGAATGCCGATTAGTGCCAGACAGTCTGTGGTTGGCCCTGGAAAACTACAGTGAGCAAAACCGGGTGTCTTTCATGGGGCTTACTCTACATGGAGAGGTAGGTGTTAATCAAATCATAAGATTAATAATAACATACCAGGGGGGTTCCATCTGTTCACGGAAGTCGGTATCTTTCACTGGGATTAATTCAACAGCCCTTAAACATAAGTCACTCTGTTCAGAACTCTCTATGGCTCTCTTTGTCAATCAGTAAAAACCAGAGTTCTCGGGGTGGCTGCTGAGGCTCTAGAATTATCCTTCCTGGTCCTGTCACCTCTGATCTGGTTTTCTCCTACTTACTCCACTGCAGCTACACTGGTTTCCTTCTCCATGGAGACTCTGCCTTAGGGCCTTGCCCCGATGTTGTTCTCTCCGTCAGATAGCCACAGGGCTAAGTCTTGGCTCAGGGGTTGTCTTCTCAGCGGGGCCTAACTCCATCAATTTGGCCCTTCATCTGGCGCTACTATCTATCCAGCCTTACTATATTCCCAATGCCTTCTCCCCATGAAAGTTATACTACCGTGGTATATAATTTACTTTAAAAATTATGCTTATTGTCTGTTTCTCCCCCCCTGCCCTGCCCCCACTCCCGAAGGTCCATAGAGCGAGTGCTTTTTATCTGTTCATTGATGTATCCTAAGTGTCGATAGCAGTGCCTGGCGTGTCATAGACACTGTAGATAAATGAAGGAAGGGAAAGCTGATGAGTTGAAAAGTGACAGCTAAGCTGCCATCTGACAGTATGAGTTGGATTAACTCGGTGAGTTGGGAATGGAAAGGTATCAGACAGAGAGGCTGTGTGGGTTTTAGATGGGGCGATTTAGCAAGAATGAGGCACTAAAAGAGAAACCAGGATGACTGGAGGAAAGAAGAAAATGTAAGAGGAGGCTGGGCCAAGTGATTGGCCTGCAAATAGAGTTTTGTCTTTATCTTAAAACAAATGGGAAAGCAGTGAAAGGTTTTAGGGAGGAGGGAGATACCAGCTGTGTGCTTTTTTTTTTTGGTTTTTTTTTTTAATCATTCCAGCTGCAGTATCAGAACATATTGATGGGGGCAGGAGTAGATGTGGCTAGATCAGTTGGGAGGCTATTGTAATGGGACAGGTGAGACAGTGCTACTCAGGTCACTTAGGGAACCTCGGAATGGGATCAGGTTTGGAGGAAGAGATCATGAATTTGTATTTGGACATGTTGATTTTGAGGTGACTTTGCTTGCAGGTGGTTGGATGTATGGATCTGGGACTGGATTTTTAAATCTGTGAATCAATTGCATAGAGAAGCAGTGGAGAATTTATTAAGTAGCCCACATTTTGAATAATTAGAAGTTGTTAAGGATGTTACTGGGGAAGTTACATAGTTATAAAATTAAAGTCTCTAAATATCTGTGCTCCCTATCCTTTACTTTGGGTTTTAGATTTAAATCTTCTACCATAATTGGTGGCACTTACTAAATTTTATTCTTGTTATTTGTAATTTACAAGTTGGAAGGCAAGTAAACATTCCCTGGGGCGGCCGGATGGCTCAGTTGGTTAGAGCGCACAACAAGGTTGCCGGTTCAATTCCCGCGTGGGATGGTGGGCTGCGCCCCCTGCAACTAAAGATTGAAAACGGGGACTGGACTTGGAGCTGAGCTGTGCCCTTCACAACTAGATTGAAGGACAACGACTTGGAGCTGATGGGCCCTGGAGAAACACACTGTTCCCCAATATCCCCCAATAAAAAAATCTGTCATGTTTAATACATTGTTTAAAAATAATAAGCATTCCCTAAAATTAAGTATGTAAAATGTGTTTTCCAAAAGTATTTAGATGTCTGACTAATTCTTGCTGTTGGATTTTAGGCCTATAAAATATTCACGCTGGAAGTGCTTAGAAACCAGGTTTGTACCAATCCAGGAACAAAAATTGTATTGTCCAGACTCCTCTGGCCAGATTTCAATCAGCAGTGATCACTGTGGTCATGGTGGGTCTCACAGAGCTGCTTTCCTCTATTTCCAAATGATCACAGTGTTCCTGTAAATTGGGGCTGTTTCTTTTCCATCTTGTTCTTCTTGCTTTCTTCACCACGGGTAGTGGAACCATAACGTTCTCATGAAATCTGAAATGAGAGACATGCTGTGCGACTGTCTGGTGATGGGTGGCACTGCCGTGTAACGGCCATGAGCGCAGGTTCTGGAATCAGATCAGAACTTCAGTGGAAATTTTGGCTCTCCTCCGGCTAGCTCTGTGACATTGGGCAGGTTAACCATTCTGGAAACCTTTGCAGTAATATGAGCTAATAATAGTAACTGCCTTAGCGTGTGTGTGTGTGTGTGTGTGTGTGTGTGTGTGTGTGTGTGGATTCAATGGAATAGTCCATGAAAAAAGTGTTTCGGAGGGTGGAATGGAGTGGTCTGCAATCTATAAGCACGCTATAACAGTGAGTCGTAGTGGGAAGATGTACATTTTGTTTTGTTTCATTTGAGTCAAGCCTATTTTGCTCTGGCTATGTAGACCTAATATTTTGAATGATATTTGTATTTTGTTAATCTGTTTTTTTGTAACATGACACGAATTGTAGTTTTAATGACACGAATTGTAATTTAATTTTAAGAAGTGTTCATTGATTTTTCTGCTAGTTTGTAACTCCCCTGATGATAAGGGCTGAGTTTTATTTATCTTTATTTTCCCCGCAGTGCCGTGCTCATAGGAGATGATCTGTAAATATTCAGTACATGCTGTAGAGGAGTTCTGTGCTGATTGAATACCCTTATATACATATGTCTGCTGTAATGCCTGTAATTCAGGGAAGCAAGGAAGTGACTCAGAGATGAGCACTGACTCAATCCTCAGTCATCTTCCATATTTTCTCCCTGAGATACCTTCACTGCCCCACTAACTGACTGTGAGCCTGCAATTTGTATTTCTGACTTAAACCAATCTTTGTACATCTGTCTCACGTACCTCTCCATCTGAATGTCCTTCAGTCATGTCAGTTATGCTGAGACTCTCCCTTCCCACTCTTCCTTTTCTGTTTTGGTTACTGGTGTCTCACCAGTCATTGGCGCCCAACCACAGTCATGCTTAGCTCCTCCCTGCCTCTTGATAGCACTACTTTAACATCTCTCAAATAGAAACTTTGTTTCACTTGTACCAATATGATCTCAGTTTGCATCCTTATTCTCTCCCTGTCTAGAATGAGGGCAGGTATCTTTAACATTTTTCTTCAGTCCCCACACAGTGCTGCTGCCAGAATTCTCTTTCTAAATCACAGAGCCTTTTTTGTCACTTCCCTGCTTATAAGCCTCTGGTGGTTTCCTATTGCTTAGAGCAGGGGTCTGCAAACCACGACCTGTGGGCCTAGTCTGACCTGCTGCCTGTTTTATAAATTAAGTTTTATGCATGGACTGCAGCCATGCTCGTGTGTCCACGTACTGTCTGTTGCTGCGTTTACGCTACAACAGCAGTGTTGTTGGGGTTTTTTGTTTGTTTTAATTGGTACCAGGATCAGTTTTGTGGGAGAACATACCAATAATTCCTTGTCCTCAAAAAAGTCTTTTCGAGTTTATTAAAAGCAGTTACAGACATGTTACATTATACGAGAGATTTCTCAACAGGCAAGAAATATCAACAATTCATTGTGTTAAGTACAATAACTTTCAGAAACTTTGTATTTTAAAAAAAGTAATTCATGCTCAGTGCAGCAAACTTTGAAAACAGACAAACACAAGATCCTATCACACAAACATATATATACAGAGGGTGCCAAAAAAATGTATACACATTTTAAGAAAGAAAAACTGTGTTAAAATTGTAATACTCAATATATACCAATAACTAAAGATGAATACAAGTCACGTTTGACTTTTGCAATTACAAGAGGGGCTCAAAGTGGTTACCATCAGCGTCTAGACACTTCTGATGACGGCAAACTACTGCTTGAGCAACGTTAACCAAAGTGACTTGGTTATACTTTTCTTTGGCACCCCCGGTATATAATATATATGCATATTATATAATATATACGAGTATGTAAATAATATTACAAAAGTACTGATGTTTGCCCTTCTAGTATTTTTATATGTATATGTGTGTTTATATATGTATACTGTTAATTCTTTTTTAAAAAGGAAATGATGCTATGAATACACTTTTTTCACTTAGTATTAGTATTAGCCATTGCTGTTTCTTCATGCCATTAAATGTTTTTCAAAAATAGACTTTTTATTGTCTGCATTAAGTAAACAATTTTACTTTAACATTTATTCTGTTATTGAACATTTAGATTTTACCTAAGTAGTTGTTGCCTTCGTTATATTAAATATTGTGTACTTGTTCTTTAACTAGTTGTTGCCTTCGTTAAGTCTCCAAAGGCCTGTTATATTAAATATTGTGTACTTGTTTCTACTTTAAGCCAGGGAGCCAGTGTTAGTATTGTCAGTTTCCATTACATCAAGACTGTGTCATGATGCGATATGCTTATCCTTTGGCAAATATCAATAATAAAACTCTTAGGAAAGTCAGTCTTCCCAGTTGAGCGGTTAGTTCTTAACACACTAGCCCTTCCCCCTCACTGTCCTCTCCGTAGTGACTGGGCTCTTGGTGCCTCAGCAACTTTTCTCCTTGAAGACCTTCAGTTGATTGCTCATTACAAACCATGGTGAAACCCCCAATCCATCCTAAGGTCCACGTTAATCTGGAATATGATCTGGCCCTTCCCTGTTTGTCTCCAAACTTATTCCAAGCCACTTGCTCCACTGAATTAATGATACCCTGATTCAAGTGTATACTTAAGATCTGTCTATTTTCAGTATGTTTCAAAATTTTAGCAAATGTTACCTCTTTGGAGAGGCTTCTCCTAACCGCTCATTCTAAAGTAGGTCTCCCCTTTATTTGTTATTAGGATCCTGTGCATTTCCTTCACAGTAATTATTTGTATTACTTTGCTTGATGTTTCTCTGCCTCACCCCATCCCTGACTGACCAACTTAAGCCCTAGGAGGGAGAAGACCATGACATTTCATAAATCACAGTGTGGAAATAACTATATGTTTTTTACCTATTGAACGATTTATAATGTTAATATGTAGGAAATGAATTTTTTTTAATTTTAATTTGTTTTAAATTGGGGAATGTTGGGGAACAGTGTGTTTCTCCAGGGCCCATCAGCTCCAAGTCAAGTCATTGTCCTTCTATCTAGTTGTGGAGGGCGCATCTCAGCTCCAATTCCAGTTACCATTTTCAATCTTTAGTTGCAGAGGGCACAGCCCACCATCCCATGCGGGAATTGAACCGGCAACCTTGTTAAAAGCATGCACTCTAACCAACTGAGCTATCCAGCCGTCCCGAGAAATGAATTTTATAAGAGGAAGTAAGACTTTTGTTTTAACCTTCAGACATTGTCTTAAATTCATGTTGACCTTCCCTGTACTTGCTGTTAACTAGTTAATATTTAATCTCTGATAACAGTTCATTACCATGTCTGTAGAATATCTTGATAACGTGCTCATAATGCAGAGTAAGACTTTTGTGCAAACTAAAGCATATCTGAATGGTAAAAACATTTTTAAACTTTCTGTGGGTAAAATTTACATACCGAAAATAGACAGATCTTATGTATACACTTGAATGACTTTGATAACTATATCTACTTGCCTAACCATTATCCCAATCAAAATATAGAAAATTTCCAGCACCCCCAAAAGTTCTCTGTAGTCCTCACCCCCTTAGGCCACCACTGTTCTGATTTCTGGGACCATTGATAAGCTTTGCCTCTTGTTTCGTTTAAGTGGAATCACACTGTATATACCCTTTTGTGTCTGTCTTTCACTTAAATTCATATTTTTGAGATTATTTTCTGTGTGGTTATATGTATCAGTTCATTCTTTTTTGTTGCCAAATAGTATTCTATTGCATAAATTGATCATAATATGTTTATCCGTTCTTTTGTTGATGAATATTTAGGTTTTTCAGTTTGGGGCTCTTATGAATAAAACTGCTATAAACTTTCTTACACAAGTGTTTTCGTGTGTGTGGACATGTGTTTTTACTTCCCTTGGTAAATACCTAAGAATGGAATTGCTGGGTTATTGGGAGGTTTATTTTCAACTTTGTAAGAAACTACCACAAGAAATGTATGAGATTTCCAGTTGTTCTACAACCTCACCAACATTTAGTTGTCAGTCTTTTTAATTTTAGCCGATCTAGTGGATTTGTGGTAATATTTCATTAATTTGCATTTCTCTGATGACTGAAGATGTTGAATACCTTTGTATGTGCTTTTGGTAATTCATTGTCTTCTTAATTCTTTTGACCATTTCAAGTGTGTTGAAGTCTTCTGCACACTTTACATTGCCTATATTTTGTTTACATTTTTATTATTAATATTTAGGAGTTCTTTGTATATTTTAGATACAAGTCCTTTGTCAGACATTTGTTTTGCAAATATTGTTTCCCAGTTTGTGTCTCCAGTGTTTGGATCTTCTGTAGTATATTTATTGTTTTGTGTTTTTTCCCCCAGATGAACAATTGGACCCATTACTTTAAATTTAGAGGCATTTCACCTAAATCCGTATTTAAACATTATTTGAAAATGTAACTGACATACTATTTAGAAATAAGTTTATTTTTGTGGACATCCTATTCAGTGTTATAATTTTTGCTTAAATAGTTACCTTTTAAATGAAAAAAAGAAAACAAACATCTTTTATATTTACCTATTTATATATCTATTTAAAAACAGATCACATTTTTTCCTGTTTCTGTGAAGGTCTAGTAATTTTTTACTATATACTGGACATTGTGGGTGGTACATTATAGACACTCTGGATTCAGTTATCTTCATCTAAAGAGTGTTACTTTTGGTTCTGGTTTCTAGGGGTCAGGAATTTGGAAAGGACACAGCCAGGATGATGTATCTCTGCTCTGTACATATGTGGCCTCACCAGGGAAACCTTAACGTCTGGGGATAACACTGCAGCTGGAATAGCAATCAACTGGCATTGTCTACTCACACATCTGGCAGATGATGCTAGCAGCTGGCTGGGACCTCACCTGGAACTGTGGGCCAGAATACCTGTAACAGGGTCTCCTTGAAGCATTGTGGCCTCGGGTTTTTTACACAGCAACTCAGGACTCTAGTATTAGTGTTCCAGAGAAGCAACTACAAGCTTCATTGCTTTTTATGACTTAGTCTCAGAAGTTGTATAGCAGAGGTTACATAGCATCCTTTTTCTACTTTCTAGGTCAACCAGTCTTTATTGTTGGCCCAAATTCAAGGGGAAGGACATAAATGCACCTCTCAGAATTTGCAGACATGTTTCAAAACCACCATGCTCATTTAGGAACTAGTAAGCTCCCTGTCGTGTCCTAATGTCCTTTGTACATCTTGTTAGATATTCATTGAAATATTGAATTTTTCTTCTTAACTATAGTAGATTTGGACCTAAAGTAAATTTGTGTTTAAAGCTTTAAAAAAGGAGGATGTCACTTCTTAAAAACATTTCCTTAGATTGATTTTTTTTTTTGGTCTTTTCATTTCTAGAACACAGTATTTAATGAAAAATCCATGCTTAAGGGGTGAAAATGGCAGGCTTCCTAGATAATTTCCGTTGGCCAGAATGTGAATGTATTGACTGGAGTGAGAGAAGAAATGCCGTGGCTTCTGTGGTAGCAGGTATATTGGTAAGTGAAAAAGCCTGGTTGGTGACATTTATGCCTCATCTTTTTCCCTGAAAATTAATGCTGAGTCCTTTTGAACTGTGAATATCCATTTAGAGCTATTTATTTCACTGGTTATTTTGTATAGATAATTTTAAGAATTCTAGTTACTGTTACTGAACAAAAACAAGGTAGAGCTTGGATTCATTTGACTATAAATTTGCTAAACTTAATATCTTTTCTTCAGTTCCAGTGATAACACAATTATTATAGGAAGTAACATTTTGAAGTTCATGATACAATATGTGTAAGTCCTTTAAGATCCTTAGAGGCTCAGAATTTGATGTAACTAAATATTATTGTTGTGACTCATTAAAATTCAGGCTGTGTAGACAGCAGTAATGACCTTAGGTTGCACTAGAACTGATGCCCTGCAGTGCTAGCGAAGAGATGCCACCTCCATTTCCCCAGGTCTGGGAAAGTGAGAGGAAGAAATTTGTGGAGAAAACTGAAGATGTTGAATACCTTTGTATGTGCTTTTGGTAATTCATTGTCTTCTTAATTCTTTTGACCATTGCTTCATTTTCTTCCCAAATATTTTTTCTTTTCTTAATATTTTATTATTAAAAATGTCCATCATATAAACAAAAATAGGGAAAGTGGTAAAAGAGTCTCTCCCCCTCTTGCCCCATGTACTTAAAAAAAAAAAAAAAATCAAATCATGACTAATCTTGCTTTAGCACTCCATCAACCACTCTGCCCCCACTGCCTTTTTTGAAGCAAATTTCAGTAGCTATTACATTTTAAAAATTCATCTCTTTTAGTATGTGGCTTTATACTTGAAGTCCAATAGAAAAAAATAAAGCAGAGCAGAAACTAAAGATAATTGTGGAGCAGTCCTCTTAGATGATGTTTCTAAGTTTTCCTTGTTCTTTATGGTCATCTCAGCTGCACTTAATTTGTCTGTGAAATTCTTTAGCAACTTGTCCAATTTAAGTTGATTCAGCTTATTTTACATAGAAACATTACATTTTACAAACTCATGTTCAGTCAGTTATATAGTTTTTAATCAAATTACAGAATTAATACCGTAGCAGATTTAAACAGTTTTGGAGACATGACAGCTGACTCTTGGTAAGTGTACAGCTCATTTGTGGAAGCAGAAATGCATGGGCATGTTGAAAAGGAGTGTTCTTTAGAGTGAATGAAACACGTCATGTAATCAGAGAGCTGGTTATTTGGAAGTTAGTAAAGAGAGCTTCAGTTGCATATATTATTATGGTGGATGAAAGAAGCAGAGAATTGATTTCCACATAATTTTTCATCTTGCATTGAGAGGAGAACTTTAGAGTGATTAGATTCACTCATGTGCTGTAAAGAATAAGTAAACAAGGATTCTTACTTTTTTATATTTCAATACTGAAAATTCAAAGTAAAAATATTTTGTGTTTCACTTATATGGTCTATAGAAAAAGAGGAATGTGAAAGAGCAGGTATGATGCTAATTCAAAGTATTAGTGTTATTTTAATGACTTGGGCCCTTTCTCAAGTTCTTCACAGGTTGGTGGATAATGATTGATGCAGCCGTGGTATATCCTAAGCCAGAGCAGCTGAACCACGCTTTTCACACATGTGGTGTATTTTCCACATTGGCTTTCTTCATGTAAGTGTGAAGGAAATTCTCAGTTCAAGATTATTTTTCTAAAAATATTTTTTCCTTAAAGTTTAATGCTATCTGCTATTGGAATAAATTTTTAATTTAATTAATGGATTCTTTTTTAACATGATAAATAAACCCACAAACAAACAAATCCCCATTTTATTAAGATTTTTTAAAATCAAGAATTAGTGTTGAATTAATCACATGTTTTCTTAGCTAGCATCTGTAAAGATTGTCATGTGATTTTTCTCCTTATATTTGTTAAACCGGTCAGTTACCCTGTTTTATCCATTCCAAGATTGTTTTTTATATTTTAACGTCTCTGAATATCAGGTGCTTTTTTTAGTCAGTGCAATCTTATAATTATCGTTGATAACATATTTTTCTTTCTTGGCAAGTTAAAAAATAATGGTGCCTCTTAAAAATCAGTGGCATCTTATATTTAATGAAATGTTACATTTCTAAATTTTTTAAGCAGTGAATCATCCTTAAGTATTATAATACACTCAACTTTTTCCAAGGAGTATTATTTTTTTTAAATGTGTTGCTTGACTGTGTTTTTTAGTATTTGGAAGGAAGGGTGGGATTGGTCTTAAATGAGAAAGAAATGGCTTCTTTTTAATTAAATCATTTTCAAGTTTATTCGTTATCTCACTTCATAAAAGAGTTTGAAAGCTTTTCATGGATGTCTTTTAATTAAAAATGTGTTAAACAATAAGATTATATAATTCCCTTATACTGGCAGGAATTTTTTAAAAGTTTAAATTGTAGAAGATGTAACTACTTGTATGCATTCTAAGTAGTTGCTAAGAAAAGGCAATTCCTGCTGTAGATGCACCTTTCTCTAACAAAAATAGAAAGAAGCTGAATAAAGTGGGCCTATTTATTATACGTAGATCAAATGTTGTCTGAATTTGAGAAATGGATCAGAGAAAATCACTTGACTTTTAACACAAAGACAAACTGTTAAACTCTTGATTGTAATGAGAACCTTAAAATGGGAAAACACACACTGAGTCATTCATGTGTAAATGTAAAATAGGCAAAGAAATCAGAAAAATGGCCCCTCTTTCATAATTTCTGGAGAAAACTAATAGTAATTTCTTAAAATTGAGTGTTTTCTGGGTGTACTTTAGAAAGATAAGACTAATGTAACATTTATATCCACTGGGACATTAAATTAAAAGGTATGTTCAGTTATTCAGACATTGACTTTAGTTAGGAAATGTTCCCTTCTAAATAAGTAAATACCTGTAAACATTTCAGCATCACGAAAGCTTATTAGATGATTTTGTATTGTTCTAGGATAAATGCTGTGTCCAATGCTCAGGTGAGAGGTGACAGCTACGAAAGCGGCTGTTTAGGAAGAACAGGTAAAGGCATTTGAGTTGTTCCTGTTCGCTGATGAAAGAGGGATTCATGAGCAGGAAAAAACAAAGTCTCTAGTGAGTCTTTAGGACTGGTAATGATTAGTGGAATCTTTTTTTATTAACTTTCAAAAGTTTCAGAGTTAATAAAGCCTTAAGAAAGTTAAAGTTCTAGAAATTACTATTCTTGTCATGTTCTACTACCCATAGTATGTAGATAAAATGTTACTATTGAAAGTCAATGGATCTTGGACTTCCAGTGCTAACGATGGGTTATTCTTATCCCAAATGTTGACCGATGATATTACTTATGAGATGGTTGTTATGATTACTACCAGCAAAGTATGGACACATTAGGAAATCAAACCTAGGACTACAGCGTTTTCACGTTCAGTTCTGATCACCTGAGTAACCCCACACACACTGTTAACAAAACTGTTTTAGAAGCACATTCTGTTTGTTACATATAAATCATTTTTTTGGAGGTTGAATTCTTTTGAAGTGTCATCCAATAGTATTTTTCTTTTATTCAGGTTGTAACACATTCTGTTAGAATCCAGGAGTTTGTTTTCAGTGGAGTTTCCATGCTGTATGGAAAAAGCACCTATTTTCAACATTGAAGGACTAGGGAGGGTGATTTGTGGTTATGGCCAGAAATTTGGAGAAGGTGGGAAAGGAATTTTGAAGGATGGTTAAGAATAATAGCAAATACTTGTAGAATACTTAGTGTGTGCTAGAGACTGTCCTGAATGCTTTACACTTAGTATTCACTTGTTTAATTGTCCTATGAGGTAAGTGCTCTTACTGTCCTCAGTTTTAGATGAAGGAACTAAGAGACAGGTTAAATAACTTGTCCAAAGACACAAAGCAGGTCGTGGAGCCAGGATTTGAACACCAACATTCTGGCTCCAGAGCCCATGCTGTTTGCCACCGTGCTATGCTTGTTTCTAATCCAGAACCATTTGGTATCTTTGTCTGGTGTAGTAATACATATTTATTTTTTTGTCAACTTGCTTAAGTATAATTTATATCAAATAAAATCCACCCATTTAACGTGTACAGTTTGATTAGTTTTCACAGATGTATACAGTTGTGTAGCTACCACTACAATCATGATCATTTCCATTACTCCAGAAAGTTCCCTCATACTCCTTTGTAATTAATGCCCTACCCCCCACTTCCTGGCCACCCCTGATCTGCTTTCTATCCCTGTAGTTTTGCCCTTTCTAGAATTTCATATAAGTGGTATCATAAAGTAAGTATAACATTTTATGCCAAATAAAGAAGCTGTGAAGAGTTTAGTTTTTTAAAATATATTTGTTTTAAGTGTATTTTTCCAGGACCCATCAGCTCCAAATCAAGTAGTTGTTTCAATCTAGTCGTGGAGGGCGCAGCTCACACTGGCCCATGTGGGAATCGAACTGGCAACCATGTTGTTAAGAGCACTGCACACTAACCAACTGAGCTAAGCGGCCGCCCCAAGAGCCTAGCTTTTTAAAAAAGAATTTTAATTAAATTTTTTGGTGGTGAGAACACTTAACATGAGATCTACTCTCTTAATAAATTTTTAAGTGCATAGTAAATTTTTAACTTCACGACAGGCACGGTGTTGTACAGCAGATCTGTAAGACGTACATTCATCTCGTATAGCTGAAACTTTATACCATTGGACAGCAACTGCCCGTTCCCCCTCTCCGGCCCTGGCAACCACTTTCCTACTCTCTGTTTCTATGAGTTTGACTATTTCAGATGCCTCATATAAGGAGAATTGTGCCTTAATAAAGAAGGAAATCTTGCCATATGCAACAACACTGGACCTGGAGGACATTATGCTGAGTGAAATAAGCCAGTTACAGGGGGATAAATTAACTATCTTTTCTACCTGATGCTTTAAATGCTGATGCAGAATTTATGACTTCACTTCCCTTGAGATCCTATAAGAATTGGAGGGGAGGGGGATAGTGACAAATGACAGACAAACCTAAGTTAAAAGTGCACTCTGTGTGTGTGTGCACGCACGCACGTGTGTGTACATGCGCATGTGTGTATGCACGTGCGTGCGCGCTCGCATATCTTATGCCTCAGCCACAGCAGGCGATATCAGGAATGGGGGAGAGTAAAGAATAAGAAAGCATGTATTAGCAAGTGAAAATGTTGTGCGTAGAACACACAATAATTTATTTGATTATTTTTCTTTAAAGAATATTCCAAAGACATTGCTGTGGATTGTGCTACTCTTAACTATTTTCTGTAGAAAATTTCATGGTAATTTACCAAAAGTTTTTTAGCTTAAAGGTAGAACTTGCCTTGGGTCTCTCTGGTTTCAAAGCCCATACTTTTTACCCTCACTGAGTTATGTATGACATTTTATTCCATTTACCTAGTTAAAATTTAGAATACAGTTTATATGTATTTCTATGTGGTGCATATAGTGCAAGTTCTATCTAGTGCTTCAAAAATGAAGGGCAGACTGTCTGTTAGGCACACTCAGGGGTTGCACCGTTCTGAGTAATGGCGTGATGCAAAGGGGACACATTGGTCCTTACTCATGTGCAGTGTCTCATTCCTGTGTGGTAATTGCTATTTGAAATACCTTTGCTGCTTCTCATAGAGCAATTACTTTGATAATACCATATATACAACAGGGTACATTTTCAGTTAGGGCTTAATTAATCAATTTAGTCAAATAATTACTTATGAAGCTTGCCTAGTGTATTCAGCTTTTAGATTCTGTAGCCACTAAAAGAAAGGTAACTTTCCCTTTTAGGTTTTTTTTTTTTTTTTAATCTTCGTTCAGGTAACTGTGACAGCAGGTGTGCGTAAATATGTGACTGTCTTTGATGTGCATGACATATATTAGGTTAACAGTGTTTCTAGTGTTCCTCATTCCTAAGGCACAGAGCTGCAGACATGGGCAAAACCATAAAGCCTCTTCTTCACACAGGTGCTCGGGTTTGGCTCTTCCTTGGTTTCATGTTGATGTTCGGGTCACTTATTGCTTCCATGTGGATTCTTTTTGGTGCATATGTTTCCCAAAGTAAGTATTCATTCCTCCTTTATTTCATATATATGGATTCAGATATGTCTTTCATATTTGCCTCAGTCTGTGAACTCCACCTGGAGTGGAATTTAGTTGAATTACTCAGTTAGCTTGAAGATACGACTCTGTGTGAAGGTACATAGTCGCTGAATAAAATTCCTTAGTGGGATCATTGATTGCAGTGGGATACCCTGGTTAGGAAATGCAAGCCACTGATACGACTGTGTAACTCGGCCATCCCTAGAGTTTCTGATTTCCTTCCTTACCCTGAGCAGCTAGGCTCTCTACTAGAGGCCCATTTACTGATGCTTGTAGTAGTAAAAGAAACCTGTACAGGCCTGCAGTTCTAAAATGCACAATTCTAAAATCCAAAGTGCTAAAAGTCATTTTTTCCATTAACAGTTTGGCAGCCGTACCTCACCTAAACTGATGTGGGGCTCATTATAGTCTTTATTCCATTTAATACATCTTCAGATGTTTTCTTGCAGGAATGTGGTTGTATCTGATTGTGGGATGCTGGTCCATACCTAGCTGGGTTTGCTATGTAATGTGTTATCATTCTTAAATCTGAAAAATTCTGAATTCCAAAATATACCTTGCCTCGTGGGTTTCAGATAAGAGGCTATGGACCACAATCTTTCCTTCCACTAATACTTCCTCTCTCTAACCTAAGTAGGTTTTCAGTCATAGATACAAGAGGAGCTTTTTAAGGGCAACACCGAAGGTGTGTGTAGTCTTCATGCAGAACCTGTTGATGCAGTGACGTGAGCTCTTCATACTCCATCCTGAGTTTTCTGGCTGTTCCAGGCACCAGAGCTTTTCATCCAGGATTGGGTTGAAAAGCAGGACCCAGTCTGAGCATGTGCCTCTGGAAGCATTGGAAGAACCCGTTTCATTGGCTGTCTCCCTTCCTTCCAAAGACAAGAGTCAGTTTCAGATAATAAATAGCTTATTCATCTTCTGACCCCTTTCTCTCTGGAATCTCTTTGTCACTCTGCGTAACTGTCACATCTCCCTGTCCTGACCCATAGCTGATCTTTTAATATTCTTGTTAGGAGCCCTTAAATCTCATACTTTGATCAATATTAGATCTTTGAGATACTTTTGTCTTTCACTTGGCACAGAATAAGTCAGTGCAAGAGGACGGTGGTGGACTAATGCTTAAATAATACTGCTCACCAAATATATCTAAAATGTGTTATTTTAGTTAATTAAAAATACTGATGGAGCACATAGTTCTAGTATGCAGCTTGTGTAAAGTGCTTTTTTAAAAACAGCTTTATTGCGATGAATTTGCATATCATGATTCCATTTTGAATGTACACTTCAATGTTTTTAGCAGAGTGTTGTGCTACCATCACCACAGTCCATTTTTAGGACTTTTTATCACCCCAAAAAAGAAATCCCTTACCCATGAGCATTCTCCTTCTCCACAAGCCCGAGGCAAACACTACCCAACTTTGCATCTCTATAGATTTGCCTATTTCATATAAGTGGAATCATATAGGAAGTGTGTTTTAAGCTCATTTTATCTCTGACTCTAAGAAGGATGGGCTGCTATTATTGATTTCCTTGGAAAGTCTGCATAGGTACTTGTATCAACTCGTGAAATTTTCCAGTTACTATTTATGAAAATAGGAATCAGTTATCCATCCTGAGAGGTGTGTAGAGAAGTATTCAGTTTATGAAGGTTGTGCATTCATTGATTGTATCTTAATCTTTAAAGAATTAGTGCATATCGAGTAATTTCTTGATTATGGACCTCATCTTCATATTTCTACAGCATTGCTCGTTAAATATATTTTTCTGTTTGTAAACTGAATATGCTTTTACTTCAGAGAGCATTTCTAACATATTTCAAATCTTTTACTGTACAGATTTGCTTGAACTATTAATCATACTAGCTAACATTTATGTAGCACTTTATGGGTCAGGTGCTATTCTAAGTGCTATATGTAGTCACACATTTCTGACACTCTGGGGGAGGTGCCCATTTTACAGAGATGGAAACTAAGGCATAATGAGGTTAAATAATTTGCCCGTAGTCATACACTTAGTCAGTAGTAGAGTTAAGATTCAAATCCAGGGATGTGGCTCAAACTTGGAGCTCTTATTAATCATGCTGCTATGTTGTTTCCTGTGATGTCAGAAAGTAAAAATTGAATGTTTCTTCATCCTATCCAGTAGTTTTAATCAACGTTTACAGTTTTATAAAAGTTAAATATTCACAAAAATTTAAGTAGTTTTCCTTTTCTCTGAAGATAGTAATATTAGGGTGGTGCAGAAATAATTCTGGTTTAAAAGGTTAAAAATATTGCAAAAACCGCAATTACTTTTTTTCCCCCAATTTTTTTTATTGGAGAATATTGGGGAACAATGTTTCTCCAGGGCCCAGCAGCTCCAAGTCATTGTCCTTCAATCTGGTTGTGGAGGGCGCAGCTCAGCTCCAAGTCCAGTTGCCGTTTTCAATCTTTAGTTGCAGGGGGCGCAGCCCACCATCCGTTGCAGGAATTGAACCTGTGACTTTGTTGTTAAGAGCTCATGGTCTAACCAACTGAGCCATCTGGCTGCCCCTCTGGAAGCTCAGCAGCAGCTCGTCTTCAATCTAGTTGTGGAGGGCGCAGCTCACTGACCCATGTGGGAGTTGAACCGGCAACCCTGTTGTCAGAGCTCATGCTCTAACCAGCTGAGCCATCCTGCTGCCCCAAACTGCAATTACTTTTGCACCAACGTAAATATTTCCTCTAGGAAAGATTCAATGAAAGAACATGACAATGAACTATAATAACCCTTTTTCTATCTGTCAGATTTGCACAATAAAACTCCTGAATTAATGAAAGAAAACAAATGAACAGACTAGGAAATCATCAGGAATTTAATTTGTATCTTTCTAACATTTTGTATTTATAAATTGGCCATTGGAAGTGAAGAAATGAGCTACTGCTTCCGCAACAGTTTTGATGCAGCAAGAACCATAACAATTACTTTAGACAAAAAGAAAACCCAAGTTCATTGTCTTTTATTCACTGTGAGACCAATCCTTTGTTTTGGGCAAGTGAGACTGGCATTTTCTTATTTCAATTTCATTATAGATTTCTTAGAGTTAAGGAATAAAGCAGTATTGTGTAGTATACAGAGCATGTCATTACGAATGGCGCAGAGACTTTGTTACTGCCAGTTCCCTTTTGTAATCTTCCGTTTTATTTTGTATGTGCAGATACTGATGTTTATCCAGGGCTAGCTGTGTTTTTTCAAAATGCACTTATATTTTTTAGGTAAGTTGCCTAATTTCTTAATCATACCTGGAACATTTACAGAAATGTCACCTTTCTTATAAGAGCAGAATACACAATGGAACATGTATAAATCCCTTTGATTAGTTACAGTCTAAGCCGGATGCTTTAGATGTGTTACCATTTAATTTCCATTTAATTGTTCCCATTTAATAGATGAGGAAGTGAGGCTCAGCATTGCCTTAAGGACACCCAGCTAATACATACAAAGCTGGTATTTGAACCCAGATTGCTATTTCCACAGTCTGTGTTTTGTTAAAATAACAACAAAAAATATCAGGTACCTTTATTTAAAAAAAAGAAAGAAATCAGAATTTATACAGACTATTCATGTCTTATACAAAAACTGGTAGGGGAATTGGGTTTTTGATTAAAACACTTTTGATTAAAAGTGTTTTTTAGGGGCTATCTTCTAAAAAGCCCCCAAATGAAGCCTATATCCTGTGAATGTCTTTTAATGTAAAGATACGTATTTTACGTATTTTTCCATTTGTAAAATTATACCTCCCACCCCACCCCAAATCATTAAGATCTAAGCCTTGAAGAATTTTGCTTTTGTCACTGGTTTGAAGCAATTTGATTATGATATTCTATGGTATAGTTTTCTCCATATTTCTTCTGCTTGGGATTCATTTATTGTCTTGGGTCTGTGGGTTTATAGTTTTCATCAAATTTGGAATCTTTTTAGCCATTATTTCTTTAAATACTTTTTCTGTCAACCTGCCCTCCTCGGATTCCAAATATATGTATATTAGGCTGCTTAAAGCCATCACATAGCCTACCAATGCTTCGTTTTTGTTTGTTTGTTTGTTTGTTTTTGTTTTCTCTCTGCTTCAGTTGGGATAGTTTCTATTGTATATTTGAATTCACTGATCTCTACTTCTGTAGTGTCTAGTCTACTATTCCTCCCATCCAATGTATTTTTCATTTCAGACATTATATTTTTATCTCTATTAGCTTGATTTGTGTCTTTTTAAAAAAATTTTTCACATCTCTCCTTAACATGTTCATGCTTTCCTCTACCTTCTTAAACATCTGAAGTGTGTTTATAACTATTTCAGGGTCCTTGTCTAATTGTGTCATTTCTGAGTCTGTTCCTGTTGATTATTTCTATTTTCTCTTTATTTGGGCCTTTTTTCCTTGTTTGCTTTGCATGCAGGTGGTAGGGGCTGGACTTTTGAGCATTTCTTTAAAATATTTTGAGCTTTGTTCTGGATGCAGTTAGGTCACTGTAAACAGTTTGATCCTTTTGAGTTTTGCTTTTAAGCTTTGTTAGGTTGGACCAGAGCAGCGTGAGTCTGCGACTGACTTGTCCCCCTTTCGAAGGCAACAGACTTCTGAGTATCCTTCCTGACGCTTCATGCGTTCCGGGATTTCCCACTGTGTTCAAGACGTTGTGAAGCCCTCTCAGCCCTGTGGCCGCTCTGGGAATTGTTCTTCCCTTTGGGTCTTTCCCTTTTCTTGGGTATTTTCTTCACATGCGTCTACCCCTTGATTAAAGACTCAAGGGGAACCCCCTACACATCTGAGCGCCCTTTCTCTGTGCCTCTCTGAACTCTGCCTGACAAACTCCAGCCGCTTTGGCCTCCCTGAACTCTCAACTCCATTTCCTCAACTCAGGGAGACCACTGGCTCTGCCTGGGCTCCCTCTTACTGCGTCATGGCCTGGACACTCGTGGCTTTGGAATACGTTGGACAGTTTTCTGCTGTCTTGTGATTGTATTTCTTGACATGTGACTGACAGCCTTCTAGGGGTACAGTAAATTTTCATGAAGACATCGTTTAGAGAGCACATTTAAATTCCCATCCAGCCGTTTGTAGTCGTAGGTGAATCCACATAAACGCCGGATGGACAGAAACCTTGTCTGTGTGTCTGAAAGCCTGTGCTCACGTGGGCAGTGAAGTGACTACTGCACCTGCTGTGTGCTCCGCCCGGAGGCCCACGTTGTCTGGCCAGCTGAGTGCGTCCTCTGTGCTGGGCCTGTTCTACGCACCAGAGTGCAGCTCCTACTCTCTGGCCACTCTTCCTGTTTCCTTTGCAAGCTGATGCTCCACCCCCGGCCACTAATTTTTGAAGGTTCTTAGGGCTCCATTCTAGGCACTCTCTTCTCTGCTCGTTCTTTCTCTCTGTCTAGCTGAGCTCCTCTGTGCTTAGGACGCCAGTGACTGCCGATATGCCGATGAGTCACAGAATCTTACCTCCACGTCGGAACTATGTACACAGATTCCTCCTTGTCCCCTCTTGGGTGACAGACGTTTCCAATCCAACACATCCAAAATGCCCGCAACTCAACTCATGGTTCCAGAGTATCCCATCTCTCTGGTCCTCTCCCTCTTTCCCCTTGTGCTTTGCTGAGATAATTCCTGCTCTTGTTTTAGATCTCAGTTCAGTCACCACTTCCGCAGGAAAACCTCTCTTACCAGGTCAGATCCTTCTATTTCACTTTCTTGGTACATTGCCTTTGAAGCATTGTTTTTTGTTTTTGGTTTTGGTTTTGCAGTTGGGATTTGTTGTCTCCCTCAGTAAACTCAGCTCTATTAGTGAGCACATTTGTCTCATTTTGACTCACAATCACATTCCAAGCATTTAGTCGGTACCCAGTGTGAGGTGTGATCAAACAATATGGTGAATGTTTAAGTAAAAAAATTATTACAGTAAAAGACTCATTGCCATTAATCCCCTCAAAATATTCCCCCTTGCTTTGGACATGCTTATCCCATCATTCTTGCCACTTTCTGAAGCAGTTCTGGAAGTCCTCTTTCATGAGCGTCTTTAGTTGCACTGTCACGGCTGCCTCGATGTTCTGAATCATTTTGACTTTGGGGAAGAGCCAGAAGTCACACAGTGCCAGAGCTGGTGAATAAGGTGGATGAGGACACACTGTCATATTTTTATTTGACAGAAACTGCCATATACCAGAAGCGATGTGTGGCATGCAGTGCTGTCATGATGGAGGATGAAACCATTTGCCCATTTCATGTTAATGCATTGTTTGTGATCCATGATTTACAGCACACTTTAAAACACACCTTCTCTCAACCGTAGCTCACACCGAAGTGATTGCACCAAACAAGTTGAAACTTGTCACACAGTGTTACTAAGGTTCAATGTGTTACTTCCTGTATTGAAGATCCCTGCCTTTCCGTTGGATGGCACTTGGCAGCAGCATTCACTGTATTTTTTTTTTAAATCATACCTGTACAATAATTAGTTGTTAAATGAACAGAAAATTGCAGGATGGTCCATTTTAAGATGCTTCGGTTATTGTAGCTTAGATATCTTAGAATGCCTGCCACTATGAGACATTCCCCTTTACCTTACGAGTTTCCTATCTAATAACTTTACAGGCTTTAAGAAAGGGTGTTTAATTAAGCTCAGATATCAAGGTCAGCAAACTGCTCTACAAAAAAGCAAATTTAGACCAACACCACCACAATCTTTAATTTAGAAATTGATACAAAGGGATCAGTGAAGTATCTGTCAAAGCATATTTAGAAAATGAATTTTCTGTTGCTTATTCCATGTATTTTTTCCTCACAATTTATTTTAATATTTTTGTAGCACTCTGATCTACAAATTTGGAAGAACTGAAGAACTATGGACCTGAGATCACTTCTTAAATCACATTTTTCTTGTGTTATATTCTATTTGTAGATAAGTTTTTATCTTTCAATATAGTTTACACATTGCCAAATGAAATAGATTGTACATTAAATGTTGTGTTTCTTTACACTTTTATGCTCTGAGTTTTGAAATAGTTTTATGAAATTTGTCCTTTTTTTAAATGAATAGATTGTTAACATGTACATAATATAAGACTATAGAGATGGGATGGTGAATATCAGTCTTTCATTCCTGAAGACTTAAAGCTTGATCTGTTTTCTGAGCCCCGGTTGTATCATCATGTCATTTTAGAGTTAACTGTATTGTTTCAGTATCTCTGATTTTTGAAGATGTACGAAAAATAGATCCATGTATCTGAAATAAGCACTGAGCCATTAAAAAGGGTATTTCAGCAAGTTGTAATTTATTTTGGCTTAAAAATGAGATTTTTTTAAAGGAAAAATGTTCTTGTGTATTAAAGAAGTGGACTTTTATATGAAGATTTTATAAATGTCTGATAGACTAGTTTGAAAGCCTCTTTTAAAAGCAATTCCTTTAACATGACTTTATTTGAGATGGGGTAATACACAATCAGATAAGCTCAGTTTTATATGGTTAATGTAAGAAGACTGTAAGGCAGCTAGCTCAGCAACATGCTTCTTATAAAAGCAGCTTAAATGGTCTGTCTACTGGGGTTCTCATTTGACAGCTTGCTATTATCTCACATTACAAAATTCAACATCAAGCAAGTTTGAGACAACTGCAGTTTAGAAGCACGAACGATGTAACAAAAGGTGGAATAATTAGTTTCCAGATAAAGCACTTCTTCCCAAAGGGAATTATTATGACCTGGTGAAAAATTAGGTATTTCATCCCCTTAGGTACCAACTGCAAGTCTCCTTTTGCTCCAGCTCTCAAGGTCGGGGTGAACTCTTCCTGCAAAATGTATCTCTTGAACCTGAAAGTTCATAGTGCTGTCAAAAACTTCATTTGCTGAATTCAAAACACTGTATTTGCACTGTGTATATTCCTACCAGAGATGTCAAATGGATATTTGAGTCTTTATTACTATTGTTGCTTTTGTTTGTAGACAGGTTTTATGTTGCACTTTTTTCCTCCAGAGGGATTTTATAGAGCCTTTTGTTGTAAGACAATAATATCAAGGGTATCATATGCAGCTTCTAATGCAAGCCTTATTTATCTTAACTTCTCTCCTCTCTGAGAGGATTTACTGTGCAGAGTATGAAGCAGTGGTGGAACACAGCGCTGTGCCTTTGTCTAGATACCATCTTGTTTAATTACTTCTTTCTTTGTTGTTTTTTCCTTTTAATGTTAGTAATACTTTGTTTTGCTTCCAACAAATTGTAAGACTAATTACTTGTTTCCAGTCTCTTGTAACCTATTGCAATAAATAATTACTTCTCACATGTTGTAACATCGTTGAATCTGTTTGAGAAAACGAACCATAAACATTGGTTTGCTGTTCATTTTTCAATTATTCAAGTGCACCCAATCAAAGAAGCCGTTGATCTTTGTAAAATAAGGAGTCTGGAGGCATGACCACTGTCTGACCCTTGAGCTGGACCGGGCCAGAATGGAGATTGCTTAGCACAACCCCGCTTAGAGTCTGTCTGATTGTAATCGATGTTCATTCTGACGTAAATCAACACCCCTCCCTGCCTCCTGCTATGCGCTGGTTCCTGGAACAGGCCGTTGTCCTGATCGGTTCAAGTGTGTAATCACGTACTAGTACCTGTGACTGCCCCCCTCCTTTACCCTACGTCATTCTTTGGTGCCTGCCAAGAGGTGTGTGGATCCATTTCATCCTGCAGCCACCCAAAATACTCCTCATATATAAGTTTCCCTTAAATAAACTCTTATTAATTACATTAGAGTGGCCAGCCTCTTTATTCCGTCTTTCCCTGCCCTCCGCTTATGGATGTAAATTTTCAGTCTCAGGGCTTTTCCCTGGGTCTGCATGCTCTAATAAGGAAAAATATTATAGTCAGATTTGTAAAATGCTAGTGTGAAGGCTAATGAAGGGCGTCTGAGAAGACCAACAGAAAATGGCTGTTTTTTCTATTTTTGACTCTGCCATGAATTTATTTAATTGTTAGCAAATCATTTCTTTTCTCTTTCCTCATTAAAAAAAGGAAGATAATCTTAGTATCCACTCTTATAGGTAATGTGAGTTAGAAAAGATACAGTCTTTTGTAATTATTTTTAAATATATGTGATTCCCTTAATATAAAGATCTCCATGTTACAGTTTCAATGGCAGAAGTGGGATTACTGGATCCTTCTTTGTCTAACCTTTGTTTTAAAGTCTATTTTGTCTGATATAAGTATTGCTACTTGAGCTTTTTTCTTTTTTTCTGTTTTTATGGAATACCTTTTTCCATCCCTTTCCATCTGTGTGTCTTTTCATCTGAAGTGAGTCTCCTGTAGTCAGACAGCATACACAGTCTGACAATTAAGTTTGTGAACTCATCCTAGAAAAAGTGCTACACACCTCATTGCTGAATATCACTATGGTCACCTTCAAAGTACTCCTGTTGGGAAGCTATACACCGACACCAATACCTAGTCCACCCTTCAAAGCAATTTGGAACTCTTTTTCTAGAATAGCTATCAGAGCTGTCATCGTATTACCCTTTATGACCTGAATGTCATCAAAATGTCTTTCAATATTTCCTTTATCCTCGGGTAAAAAAAGAAGTCATTGGGGGCCAGATCAGGTGAGTAGGGAGGGTGTTCCAATACAGTTATTTGTTTACTGGCTAAAAACTCCCTCACAGACAGTGCCATGTGAGCTGGTGCATTGTCGTGATGCAAGAGCCATAAATCATTGGCAAAAAGTTCAAGTCGTCTATCTTTTTTAATACAGCCTTTTCAGCACTTCCAAATAGTAAACTTGGTTAACTGTTTGTCCAGTTGGTACAAATTCATAATGAATAATCCTTCTGTATCAAAAACGGTTAGCAACATCTTTGCAACAAGTTCATGAATTTAATTGTCCAATCTCATATATAAGGGTCTTGTTTTCTTATCCATTCAGCCACCATATGTCTTTTTATTGGAGCATTTACTCCATTTACATTTAAAGTAATTGTTGACAGATATGTAGCTATTGCCACTTTATTATTCATAATTTTGATTTTTTCCCCCCATCTTAAAGGAGTCCCTGTAACATTCCTTGTAATACTTGTTTGGTGGTGATGAACTCCTTTAGCTTTTTCTTGTCTGGGAAGCTCTTTGTCTGTCCTTCGATTCTAAATGATAGCTTTGCTGGGTAGGGTAATATTGGTTGTAAGCCCTTGCTTTTCATCACTTTGAATATTTTGTGCCAATCCCTTTAGGCTGCAAAGTTTCTCTTGAGAAATCAGCTGACAGTCTTATGGGGGCTCCCTTGTAGGTAACTAACTGCTTTTCTCTTGCTACTTTTAAGATTCTCTCTTGTTTTTAAGCTTTAGCAATTAATTATGATGTGTCTTGCTGTGGGCCTCTTTGGATTAATCTTGTTTGGGACTCTCTGTGCTACCTGGACTTATATGTCTATGTCTTTCCCCAGGTTAGAGAAGTTTTCCATCATTATTTCTTCAAATAGGTTTTCAAGTTCTTGCTGTCTCTCTTCTCCTTCTGGTACCCCTATAATGCAAATGTTGGTATACTTGATGTTGTCCCAGAGGCCCCTTAAACTATCTTTGGTTTTATTTTTTGTTTGTTTTTAATTTTTTTATTTTTGTTGTTCTGATTGGGTGTTTTTGCTAATTTGAATCTCTGTTTCATCTAATCTGATGTTGATTCCCTCTAATGTATTCTTTATTTCAGGTATTCTTCATTTCTGACTGGTTATTTTTCATGTTTTCTAGCTCCATTTTTATGTTTCCTATCTCTTTGTTGAAGTTCTCACTGAAATCATTGAGCATCCTTATAACCAGTGTTTTGAACTCTGCATCTGGTAGATTACTTGTCTCCATTTTGTTTAGTTCTTTTTCTGGAACTTGGTTCTGTTCTTTAATTTGAGACATATTTCTTTGTCTCCCCATTTTGGCTGCCTCCCTGTGTTTGTTTCTATGTATTAGGTAGGGCTGCTATGTCTCCCAGTCTTAGTAGAGTGGCCTTATGTAGTAGGTGTCCTGTGGGGTCTAGTGGCGCAGTCTCCCTAGTCACCTGAGCCAGGTTCTTCACGTGTGTCTCTTGTGTGGGTTGTGTCTGCCCTCCTGTTGTAGTTGAACCTTGTTTGCTGTTTGTACATCAGTGGGAGGGATTGACTCTCAGGCTGATTGTCTGTGAGGACTGGCTGTGACTACAGTGGAGGAGCTTTTGTGCAGGGGCTGACCCTACAGTGCAGGGTTTGCTTTAGCAGGGCTGTTGTGCCTGCCCAGTCTGCACTTTGGGTGTGTCATTCTTGGAGGCAGCTAAGGTGATGTTCCTGATTGGCCTCAAGCTGGCCACCAGGTGTGCCGGCCCCAGGGTTTTCTGGGAGGGGCCCCACTACAGGCCAAGTTCAGCTGGTGCCTGTGCCCTGCCTGGGGTCATCTAGAATGAGCCACAAAGTAATCTGGGGATTGCTGCCACTCACACTGGGAGGTGTCTGGGAGAGGCCAATCTGTGAGCCACAGCCGGCTACCACTAGTGCCTGGCCAGAAAGAGGTACGGGGCATGCTGAGGCCAAATGCTGCTTGTTTAGAGTTTGTGAACCTTTGAGAGATTCTGGGAAAGTCCACAGCATGAGCCAAGACAGGCCGTTTGTATGGAAAAGCCACTGGGGGTGGCTTGGGTGGGCCTGCAAGTTGGGTGGGAGAGGGTCTCAGAATTACCAGAGTGGGGTGAACGGTGTTAGCCAGGTTGATGGAGACTCAGATATGGGGCCTGCTTAAGTCTGCATGCTGGGTTGTGAGGGGTACTTCTGTTCAGTTAGATTTCAGGTGGTTCTCAATGATGGTGGTTCTGTAGTGTAGTTGTAATTTTGAAATGGTTATGAGAAGAGGCAAGCACAGCGTTTACCTACTCCGCCATCTTGTGCAGCCGAGACTTGGAAATTTATCTCCTGAAACACTTTGAGAAATAAAATTTGGGGCAACTGTTGCTATGGTGGCTTTAGAAGAATAGATAGAACGCAGGAAATTAACAAAAGGAGAGGGAAACTTAGTTGTGGATGCTGCTGGCTTTAGGAAAACCCAGTGGCCAACCTCACATGGAGAATAAAAATGGTGAAGATGGAGATGGAAGGAAGAGTATTTGCAGTTGCATTGTTATTAGACATCTCTGGTTTTGAAGTTGGGGTTCTTGGGGGGACCATGAGTTTATGGTTAGGTTGGTTTATTTTTCCCTAAATCTGGTGCTGCCACTTATTATCTACATGACCCTGAGCTGTTTACCTATTTGTGTGTGTGTGAGAATTAACACATCTCGCATAGTCCCAGGAAACAGTAAGTGACCAATAAATGTGGGCCCTCCTTATCTTAATGGCTTTGCCTGAAGGGATGTTGCCTTCCTTATTCAATGGCTTTTTCACTTTTTGTCACAAGGTGGCGTGCCACCTAAAAAAAAAAAGTTGGTTTTTGTTTTGTTGGAAACTTCCAGTGATTGCTTTTTTTTTGGAGCAGTTTTAACACAGCTTAAATCATTTTACATAGTGATTTCAGATGACAGTGTATGCCTCTTCAATTCTTTTAGCTGTAGAAAATAGGATGTTTTATATTTCTACAGGTAAGTGTGGCGGGGTAGGCCTTCCAGACCCTCACTGATTATGCCAGTATAGAAAGCACCCAGATCTTTGCCTTGGGAACTTATGGCCTCTCCCTACCCAGAGGTCTAGGCTGAAAACCAGAGAATTCTCAGAAAAAGAGTAAAATAGAGCTTCTTTCCACCTGTTCTATTCCAGGTGCCAAAAAAGTGATGCAGTATGATGTTGTGTACTTTAATACCTTCCGTTATGCAAGTTGTGAATTTAGAGATTAACTTTTCACTTAGAAATAACTTCAGACTGAAAGGAAAGTTACAAAAATAGCACAGAGAATTCTTGTATACCCTTCAGATTTCCCAAATGTTAACATTTTACCACATTTGCGTCTATTTTTTTTGAGGTGTTTGACAATCTGCTGCCGATGTGATGCCTCTTTAGCTTTCAATATATCTGTATATATTTTCCCAAATCAGATACTAAAAGAAGGACGTTGACACTGACACAGCACTAAGCACTTCATTCAAATTTTGCCAATTGCTGCACTAATGTGCTTTATAGTAAAGAAAAATGTGGGGGTTTTTTTCTGTTCCAGAATCCAATTCATGATCACACATTGCATTTAGTTGTTACGTCCTTTTAGTGGCTGTTAATGTTGGAATAATTCTTTAGGCTTTGTCTTTTATGACTAGGTATTTTGAAGAATGCAAACCAGTTGTTTTATAGAATGCCCCTCAATTTGGATTTGTCTGATGTTCCCTCATGATTAAATCCTGGTTATGCGTTTTTTGGCAGGAATAATATAGGAGTGTTGTTTGTTCTCAGTGCCGCTTATCAGCAAGCAATTGCCCAGCCGTGTGTCCGCATATCCGTGATTTTAACTTTGTTGCCTGCTCAAGGAGGTGTCCGCCAGCTTTCTCCACTGTAATGTAACCATTTTTCTCCTTTGTAATCACTAAAGTGCCTTGTGGGGAGAGGGACTGATTAACTTATTAAATCAAATAGAACAAATTTGTTGTATTTTTTACTAACAGCATTACGTGGAGTTGAACTAAATTGGCCCTATGACGTGACAGAGGGGATATACAATTTGTATGTAACAAATTATAATCTTTACTTTACATCTGGTTGAAGGACAACTCAGATGTGTGTGGGGGGTGGGGGCAGGGTGAGGATTTCGCCTCATCCTGAAATCTGCCTGTTTTCAGTCCCTACCATCCCAGTTTCTCTTGGGCCTGGAGCATTGTCCTTTCATCTCATGAAATTTGTAATAATTACTTCATTGTAAAAGAATATTCTCATAGAAAATTGCTGGAAAACAGAGTAGAAAGAAGAGATTCACATTGCCATCTAAAGTCTACTAGTGGCATTTTGGTGTATAGTAACTTTTAAATCTGATTTTAGAAACCTCACCATTAATTTTGACAGATTTTTATGAGAATATTCTAAATCTCAAAGGAACCAAATGTATTTTTGAAACTTCACTGGATTACATACAAGTCAGGATTACTAGCAGTTGCTGTGTACATTTGTGTTCTATGTATGTAAGTGGCACCACTGGACTTGCACAGTGCACAACCTGCACAAATGTATGCATGGCCCTGACTGGTGGTATTGTGTATATCTTTTAGTAGCAGCGTGGGGCTGGCCACTTGAGAAGTGTTTGGGGGTACACTTGGAGGTTCACAGCAACATTTCAGAACGGAAACAGTCAAGAAATGAAATTCGTTTAATTAATTGAATTTTCTGCCAGGCCCATTCCCAAGGATCTCAGGGTCCTACTTGGACTCACCAGCTCTTTAAGAGCTTAGGCTTCTCTTATGTTTTCAGCTACAAAAAATACACTTACTACCTACAGAAAATATCAAGTAGTTCTATTTACCTGAGTGCAAAACGAAACAAGTTCAATTACATTCCGATCCGTTATAATTGTTATTCATACCACTCTTTAATTACAAGGAAAAAATACTTAACTACCTTTTGAAAGTGATTTTAGGTTATCTAATGGTATGTATGTAAAGAAACCCTGGGGGTCTGCCTTCCCCCCTTTAAAAAAAAATAATTGAGGCGCCCAGAGGAGCCATTACTGGCTGTATTTCTATCCCGGGATGAAATTTTAGGCAGCATTGTTCTTGGTCTTCCCAGAGCGCTGGCCAACTGCGCAGACCAGAGCTCTCCCCGCAGCAACGCGCTGCTCTGAGGGCCCAGGTCCCTAGTACCCACTCTGACCAGTTTCCATTCCCTCCCAAAGCAGCCAGTTGTCTTCTGTCACCACAAACGAAGCAGGAGGAAGAACTGACTTTTGCTACATTCCCATCACAGAGCCCTTGCTTTCCTCAGGGGGCCTGTGAGCAGCATGGAAGAGCAGGGAGGTCTGACTGCATCGTGTGAAAATGCCCAGTAGATTCTCATTCTCGCCAAACAGTAAGGACCGTTTAGGATGTTCTGATCTCAAGTACAGGCTGTTTGGCACACAGCGAATTTAGTTGGGAGGGCTCTGGGGAACCTCAAAGAGAAGAGTAGTTGTTTTGCAGTTGCGGAAGGGAGTGAGCAACGAGAGACTATGCAGATTTATGTAAATACTGTGGACAGAGATAAGCACTGTAATTGAAATAAAAGTCACAAAGGCGGCTGCCCCAAGCACCAGCTAGGAACTGAGCTCTTCCCCTCAGAGTGAGAGGGCAGAAGCGATTTCTCCAGTTATCGGTCCTAGATATACAGAGAACGTCTATACAGAGAAAGTCTCCTTTCTCCGTCTCTACCCCTCCTCCAATTCCTGCCCGGGGGACCCCATGGGCTCCGCATCCTCCCGGCCTAGCACCGTCCCGTATAACGGCTCAGCCTGCAGCTTCCTCCCGCAGAGGGCCACTGTCCAGTCTGCGGCTGAACGACTGAGAACTGTGGGACCCCCAGGGGGCGCTATTCACAGTGCAGCCATAGATGCGACCGGTTTAAAAAGAAAATCCATGGCGCTTGAAATCAGTGTCTTGAAAGATAGACGCCTTTATCTAATTCACGCAAAGGTACCTTGTAGGCTAGCAATGGCCTTGATCTAGCTAACGCGTCATCTCTGGGTGACCTATTTTTGGTATAGGGCTCACTGTCCTCTACTGAGCTGCACATTCCTAAACTCTGTATCCAGCCTTTCCTAGTCACTAGTTCATAATGTGCTTCGTAGGATACCTGCAAGAATTAAATACCCCTCCTCCCATGTAATATGTGGCCCCTGAATTAAGATAAGCTCAGTGTCAAATGGGGTCTTGTGGGACCTTCAGTAATTATAAACCTAAATAACCGGGGTGGGTCTGTTTCTCCTATACAATGAACACTTCACCGTATAGTTCAGGGGTCAGCAAACTTTTTCTTGTAGCAAATATTTTAGGCTTTGTAGGCACACAATCTCTGTTGCAACTACTCCGTTCTGCCTTGCAGAGCAAAAGCAGCCATAGATGATGATACATAAGAGAATGAGCATCTCTGGGTTCCAATAAGAGTTTATTTATGCACCCTGAAATTTAAATTTCCTGTATGTTTGATTTTTTTCAACCATTTAAAGAGATAAAAACTATGGTCAGTTCACAGGCCATATGAAAATGGAGCCGGCTGGATTGGGTGCTTGGGTGCTTTCCTCTGTTTATAGCTGATTTATAAGATTGCTTCTGCCAACTGGAAAACAGTAGCAACTAAGTGTTTTGTCACCAAAAAGGAATTATTGGCGGGGCAGGAGGTGGGGAAATAAAAGATTGTAATCCAGCCACGCAGACGTGACCACATGTACACACTGAACTGTGTGCCAAGATGGAGGGTTATTTATAGAGGGGGGGAAAAGGAAGTTAATGGGAGTTACAACCAAATAATTCTATTGTAAGCACAGAATTCTTCCTCTGGAGTGCTCCCCATAACGTGGAACGCCAAGAATCCCTCCCATAAGCTCTAGCGCCTGCCAAAGACCCTCCTGACTGATTACGTTCGTTTAAAGTCCCAATCTATCACCTCCAACTCAAACATATTATGATTATGTACTTAGCTTGACTAGAAATTAAGCCCCAAATTAGTGTAAGTATTAATCGCATTGGTTAGACATTTATTTTGCAAAGTAGAGCTGGGTGTTTCTTTTTGGGAAATACTATAAGAAAGGAGTATCTTAATCAAAACCTTCCTGTCCATTCCCCATTTAATAGGCCAACCTCATATCTACTTGAGATGTTTACTGAGTTAGGATAGTGGGGAGGGCCCGCAGGGGGCAGCACGTTTGGTGTCTGGGTGACCCCTGTTTGGTGTCATGCCAGCCCCTCCCCTCTAAGGTAATAATCTTAGAGAGCTGGCCTGGACAGAACGCTGGCCCTGGGCTGGGGCTGTCTGTCACTACTAACCTACGATTGACAATTAAGTCAATTGACAAGTGACAATCTCTCACTAACTTAAGCAGCTGCCTTCAACTAAGAAGAGCCTTTCTGGGCTTGGACCACAGTGACTTGTGCCCCAGGACACTAGCCCGGTTCTGTCCTGAACCCAGCTCAGCCTCATTAGAATCTCGTCCCCACAACCAGCCTGCTTGCTCCTGAGAAGCTGTCAGCGCCCTGTACACAGGGCGGCGTACACCAGCCTACTGCAAATGTAACTTCATACTTCTAACTTAACTTTCTAACACAATTATCTGTCCCCCTTTCTCCTGGGCTCCAACTCTTAACCTGTTCTCTTTCTGACACATACAGGCCCCCCTCCCGCTTGGAGCTTCATCCCGTGGCCCAGGACAGGAAGCTCTTCTACCTTAAATTCCCTAGATGATCCAGGTAGGTCTGTATAATGTCCAGCTACTAACTCTTCTCTAAATCTGTCCCAACTCAAGGTGCACCTACTCAAGGTAGATAAAGTAGGGGGAATTGCCAGGGTGTAGGCTGTGGGTGGGCGTCCTTTTATCTCTTGTCACCCTAGACTGGCAGGATGCACAGTGCTGGGTCAGAAAGTCAACCCAAGTTTTCACCAGTGGCACAGAGCTCCAACAGAGAGAGAAAGAGAGAGAGAGAGAGAGAGAGAGAGAGAGAGAGAGATTCCATTAACTAGTGCTAGAGATTTCATACATATAGCCAAAGTCAGCATCTCTTCTTCCCGTTGTCAAGGTTAGGCTGCCAGTAGGGGCTTCTTTTTAAAGCAGACCTTACAGCACTATGTCATTTTGTGTGATTGGGGGGAGGGGGGAGGGGGTGAAACCACACATCCATTTCCTAAATGCTCAGTTACATAAGTGGGTTATAATCCATGTCCTTTGAACAGAAGCGCCCAGGGGTACTTGCACAATCAAAAGACTTGCGTGCCCAGTGGACAGCACTACTCACTGCTACAAGCCCTGCCTTGGTCAGCACATGTGACTCATCCCATTGAATGAAATGCTAATGTAGCTTCTGAAAATCTCCTTTATTCCTTTTCAAGGCATCAAGCAACATACATAGAAAGTTCTTGCTGAGTGACCATGAGGCTTCAGTAGCCCTACTAAGGGTCATTTAAGAAAACATGTTCAGGTATAGTAATTTTTAAAAACTGTAACTTTGCAGAAGAGACCAAAAATAAGACGGCAAAGTGGAGAGGAAAAACTTCACACAGACTTTTAAAAGTTAATTATACAGTCTTTTATTTCTAGCTTGGGGGGAAAAAAAACCCTTAAATTACTAGGGAAATATTTACAGGATTAATCATATTTTAAGCTGGGAGACTGGATGTGAAGGGCCGCTCAGTGTCCCTCGTAGGGACAGGCTGAGACAGGTAATGTGACCTCCCTGAGGGGCCACGGCTCACTTTCCAGACAGTCAGGAAGAGGACCTGGTCTCCTCATTGCTGGGTCCAACCAACAATAAACAGAATATCAGAGGTATGCCAGAACCATTTTGCTAACAAATAATTACATTCCTTTTTAGTGTTTAAGAGAAATCTTAATTTTTCTGGGATATTTCTATAGAATCAGTCTAGCAAGTTGTATAATTAGAAAACTCCGAAAGATAAAAAAAAACACAACAACACAGAAGCTTGTCAGGAGACCCACTACTTCTCCCCAGGCACCGACGGCCCGTTTTGCTATGGGAATAGGGTGTCCTGGGCTCCGAAAAGTCCTGACAGGATGATCAGCAGCTCATTGGCTCCACGTCCTCTTCCCACAGCCTGGCAAACGGGACCAGTGCTTTGGAGCAAAGTGCTCGGGAGACCATCTCCTCACTCCTTCCCTGGGAATGAAACGATGGACACGGCGTCCCAGGCATCATCCTTTGGCGAGCTGTCCTTCTCCAAAGCCTCTAAAATCGGCTGAGCCGGGTCCTTTAAATACTTGAAAAGATTGAAAACCAACATTGTAATAATCCGTTCAAAATACCAGCCCTTGTACTTTGGCTTTACTCGGCACCACCATATTTCATTCAGGTGTCACTTCCTATTCTGTCCACCAATGAAACAACTTGTATAACTTGACTCCCCTTCACCCCTCATCTCACTGGTAACTTGAACACGAATCCAAGGCCCTACTAGGTGACGCTCTGAAGGTGTAAAAGGGATCACGCCACGGAGAAGCAAGCTCTGACCCGCTGCACCCGGGCAGGATTGTAGGTTATTAGCCCTACAATGTCTCCAAAATTCTAACTTTTCAGCGAAGGAGAAAACAGGATCTCTCGTTCACCAACAATGGGAGCAACGGCATGAGCATTTTTTTCAAACCTTCTACCCACCGGCGGTTTCTACTCCACACAACGCACAACGCGCAGTCTGGACGTGCAGCATGGCCCCCATGGCCCTGGGGGGTTGGTGGTGGGGCTGTGAGAAAGTGGAGGTCCTCAGGGGAAAGTGATATTTCACACCACCTAACTCTCCCTTCCCCTCCTGCCTCTGCTCTAGGCTTCACCATAAACTCACCAAGTTACCAAGAACCCAGCGCCTAGATCTTCAAGATGCCGAGAGATACTGAAATACGGTTAAGCTTAGAGCCGCTAACTAAACGAGAAACAACGAATTACGTGTGCTTGTGAAACCTCGACAATGTAAGTGAAACAGGATTATTCTTAGGTAACTTCAGTGGCCTTTGATATTTTTCACACTTTCCCAAGAAAGTGAACCGAAAGACTGTTTTAGATTCAAGCCCCAAAGAAACAACTAGTAGTAAATTAACTCCCTAGGGCTAGTGGCTAGTTCTGCGTCAGAGAGATCATTGATGCAGTTAGACCTTCGAGACCCTGGAGAGCTGACATTTTGTGACAATATCAACCAGGGAAGGTTTGGGTTTTTTGCTGTTTTCTTTTTTTTTCTTTTGTGGTAAGAACACTTAACATGAGTTCTACTCTCTTAACGACATTTTAAGTACACAATACAGTACTAACTCTAGCCACGATGTTGTATGGCAGATCTCTAGAACTTACTCATCTTGTAGAACTGAAACCTTATACTTGCTGAGCAGCAACTGGCCGTTTCCCCCTCCCCAGCTCCTGGTAACCACCATTCTACTCTCTGTTTCTATGAGTGTGACTATTTTCGATGCCTCTTATAAGGTAAATCATGCAGTATTTGTACGGAGGTTCTAGTAGGGAATTTAACCTATAATTTGTATGACGCCCGTGTCCTTTAAATGCTTCATGACAGATGAAGGAAAACAAGTGATTACAGCTCCTTCCAGAAGCAACACTCTGTACAGACTTGGACCTTATCTAACACCTATTCATTCTAGACGTCACAGAATCAGATTCTGTTTACAACGAAACAGAATTTCAGTTTTACCCCAATTTTACCAAAGAATAATAAACCTCCAAAAGCAAATACTTTTAAATATTTTTCTATCAGCCAGCTTGTGATCCTAAGAATGTGCCGACCGAGTCGTCAGAGGGACCGGCTGCCTCACAGAGCCTCAGGGGCCTGGGCACGTGCAGGAAAACAAGACTTTCCACGGGGCCCGCTCTGCTTTTCTTTCTGAGGGCCTTTATGATACTCGTAACACCCACGAGCACTTGGTGTGCAAGACCTTCTGGAATCTTCCTAAGTGCTCACTGTGCTGCCTCAAGCCAGGGCCCTTCTGCAGCCAATCTCTTGGCCAGGCCGGACCACCATTTTGACCAACTTTGTACCCGTAAAAAATTTTGTTTTTAATTGTGGTAATATACACATAACATAGAAAATACCATCTTAACCATTTTTAAGTGCACAGTTCAGCTGTGCAAAGTATATATTCACATTGTTGTGCAACCATCACTATCATCCATCTCCAGAACATTTTCATTTTGTAAAACGGAAACTCTGTACCCATTAAGTGCTAATTCCCTGTTTCCCCCAGCCCCTGGCTGCCACCATTCTCCACTGTCTCTATGAATCTGACTACTCTCAGTACCTCGTATAAGTGGAATCATAGAGTATTTGTCTTTTTGTGACTGGTTTATTGCATCTAGCATAATGCCCTCAGAGTTCATCCACGTTGTAGCACGTGTCAGAATCGCCTTCCTTTTTAAGGCTGAATAACATTCCACTGTATGTGTACATCACATGTGTTGATCCGTTCATCTGTCGATGGACATCTCGGCTAGTTCCATCTTTTGGCTGCTGTGAAGGTGAATGTACGGATAATCTCACACCACTTTTAACTCAAATCTGTGTCCACGGCTTTGTCCATTGCTGGACTCTTCGGTGTTACCAGAGGGCTATGGAGGGCTGACACATCACCCATTTAGATGTATGCATACGTACCTCTTCTATTTGTAATGGGATGCTTGGTGGAGACTGAAACCAGTATTTAATCAGGCTTCTATATTTCAGGACCAGGAAGAAACAGCCCCCTGCCAGCACTGACAGCAACAGAAAGGTTCCCACGGCAATCAGGATGATTTGTTGAAGCTCGGTAGAGGCTAAAAAGATGTCGTAAAAGTGAGTAAGAGGAGTATCCCACACATACAAATATCAGGTACCTTTTCATCTGCTGACTGCTCAAATAGCATTCATGTCCCAATAAAATGGACAGATACCAGCCCCCTCCCCACCCCATTTGCTTAAATTAGTAGACAGTGAGGCAACCCTAAGATAAAGCATGTGTTAGCTGTGTGGCAGCTTTTGCTACTGGCGATCTCAGCACCAGCTCACGGTACCTACAGTTAAGAGTGTTCTTCTCGCCCCCTTCACTCTGGGTCTCCCCACACCCACCACCCTTCACCTCATAAGTGGTCCCCAATTTCACCAGTTTAGTATTCTTCTCCCAGCTCAGAAAGGGCACGAGAAGGCACAACTTACCATCTATTATCGTTTCGTGACAAGTTATGTTGCTCAATTGCCCGAATCTGGAGATGTCTGGTTCTGTCACAGACAGCTGTGCCTTGACTTGTAAACAGTATACTCTTAGGGGTTTTAAATCCTTCAACACAATGACGTTGCTTCTGAAAGGGCCCTTAACCTGTGTAAAAATCACCAACAGCCACACATGTAAATGACCCAAACAGACTTGCTCAAGCCACTTCCATCCTTTCAGCATTTCCTCAGATTCACAGTGAACACAATAACCAAAGAAGGAGATTCTGTTTTGAAAGCGTCAGGGGACACATTTTATATGTGAAAACTGATGAGTAGTGTGAAGAAAGGTGCCGATGGCTTTAGGGCTGTTTCTGGCTGTGCGGCCTCAGACGGCCGATCCAGGACCTACTACAGCAACGGAGGAGCCAAAACTGGAATTTAAGAATTAAATTTTCTCCTTTAAAACGACCATTTTGTATTTCATGGTTAATTTAATCCAGATACATCAAGTTAGTAAACAGGGAAAAAACAGCATTCTAGGAAGAAAATGTGCCTTTAATTCCCAACCTGCTTCTAGTTTTAACTGAAATGTGCTGACTCCTTTTATAGTTTTGGTCAAAATGACCTTAGTGGTTTATGTAATCCGTAAACAGTAGGCTCCCAAATTCTTAGAGGATTCTGTCCCATGTCTGCCTTCCCTCAGGCCTCGTCACCTCCACACCTGGGTCACTCCAGTCAGTGGCTTCTGCCTCGTCCTGAACAAACTGGCCATTGTCCCACAGGGAGACGAGGAAAAGATGTATTATACTACGACAACATAGGACTTTTTAGAAAGGACTGCTTTCTTATTTTGAGATACAGTAGGATGCATTGTAGCCATTTGAAATGGTGGTAAAACCATCAGTCAGAGAGGAAACTGCTGCAGTATTGACTGAAAAAAGATTATTCACTGTATACGGAACATGATCTTTTTTTTCAAAAGTAAATATGGTCCAGTTTTTTCAAAGGTCACTGTGACTCTGCTTCAGAGTATTGCAATTTTTCTACCATATTTATATATGCACATATATGTATACACATATATATATTATATATTCATACTATATATATTTGGTAGAAACAATATAATAATAATATATTATATATAACTTATATATTACATCTCTGTTCTCAATCTAGATGGGACATTCTTTATTTATATCCTTAGTTATAGGGATTCTGTTCAGCTGGTCTTCAGATGATTCTTGGGGTTGATTGTTCTCTAATTTAGTTGTAATTCTGGTGTGGTCCTGGCAGGCAGGAGGCACAGCGTTGACCTAACCCACCATCTTGGATCTTCTCCTACATGATCTTATTTTTAAAAAGACAAAATAATTATATTATTTATGAATAGTGGGATTACAGATGGTTTTTAATTCTGTTTCTTTCTGTTTACTGCTGATGGATTGCCAGGGCAGAGGGAAAAAAAAAAAAGGCAATTTTATTCATGATGCTACATAAAGCAATTGTAAGGACAGAATTGCTTTTGGGTTTATTCCAGCAGCCAGTTGGCATTTCTAAAATTTAGAATCACTGATTGCAGAGAAGAACCAACATTCAGGCTTGAGATTGCTGTCCTTAGAAACAAATGGCTTCCTGCAAAGCTGACCCATGGCTGGCACCTTGGAGCTCAGGAGCGTCCCACCATTCTCCAATAAGGGTGGTTTATTATACAAACAATATTTCTTTATGCTGAACACCTGCTTTCCTTCTGGGAGTCTGGAATCTTTGTATGTGCTAGGGAGAGGACTGCCTATGTGACCAGCCACCAATAAAAACCCTGGGCACGGAGTCTGTAATGAACTTCCATGGTAGATAACATGGGACGTGTTGTCACAGCTTGTTGCTGATGGAATTGAGTGTGTCCTGTGTGAGTCTACAGGAGGGGGCTCTTGGAAGCTTGCGCCTGGTGTCCTCTGGACTTTGCCCATGGGCCTCTTCTCTTTGCTTTGTGATTTTGCTTTGTGTCCTTTTTCTGTAATAAATCATAGCCGCAAGTACAACTACATGCCATGTCCTGCGAGTCCTTTGAGCAAATCTAGTAGTTGCTCTTGGGGGCCCCGGACACACAGACTTGCAGCTGGGATGGAAACCATATTGGTGGTTTTCAGAGTCCTTTTTTAGCCCTAGAGTATTTTGTTTATGGGAATCCAAAGTTTAGAAGCTCTGATTGAAAGGGGGGAAGGGGCTTGCGGCCCCCCACAAATTCCAACTTATAATTCAATTATTTCTTTTTACGGAAGAGGAAACTGTAGCCTAGAATGGCTAAGTGACATTGAACTAGTTCCAAGGGGTAGAAGCGTGGTCCATGCCCTTTTCATTAGGCACACAGCTAAGTGAGCCTGGTTTCAGCATCCTGGAGGCTGAATCCTCCAGCACTGGGCAGCCCTGCCCAGCTCTACAATACCAACAGCAAATTGCCCCCTGGGGGCCAATTCGGTGGAGTGAAGCCATTGACTCCATCGTAAGT
Organism: Rhinolophus sinicus; assembly: GCF_057876585.1. NCBI lineage: Eukaryota > Metazoa > Chordata > Mammalia > Chiroptera > Rhinolophidae > Rhinolophus > Rhinolophus sinicus. The sequence continues at coordinate 9,937,844 of NC_142517.1, forward strand.
AACACAAATAAGGACAGGAAGGGAGCACTGCAACATGATGCATGCATGCTGGGCAAGAAACCAACTAAATGGCGGAGAAAACATGTGGTCAGAGTGCCCATCCTATCTCCCACATTTCCAGCATCACATCTGAAGTCCAAGATGTAGATGGCGCAGGATGTATATGGAAGAGGCAGCCGCCTCTCCCTCCTGGATTTTTCTGAGCCTTCTCTACTCCAGTTGACCAGATCTCAACCTCTGATTTGGGGAAATGATTACTTCCTTCTTCCTTGAGTTTTGCTAAGAACATGTTCTTCCATGAGTTTTGCCTTGCCCAGTGATTTTAGACTCACTATAAAGAAATGAAGTGCAATACTCATGGGATATGGAGTATAGCACAGGGAATAGAGTCAATGGAATTGTAATACTGTGTTTCCCCGAAAATAAGACCTAGCTGAACCATCAGCTCTAATGCGTCTTTTGGAGCAAAAATTAATATGAGACCCAGTCTTACTTTACTATAATATAAGACCAGGTCTTATATTATATAATATAATAATAATAATAATATAATATAATAAATACCAGGTCTTATGTTAATGCTTGCTCTAAGAGATGCATTAGAGCTGATGGTCCGGCTAGGTCTTATTTTGGGGGAAACACGGTACATATATATGATGTCAGAGGGGCAATAGATTGGGGAAGGGGGGTTATAACTTTGTGAGGGGTGATATGTCTAACTATTGCATTGTTTTGTACACCTGAAACTAATTAAAAAAAAAAAAGCACATTCGGTAGCACCAAATCTAAGTAGGCATTGTTAAAACAAACAGTTGCCATTACCTAGGAGCGTTTAAAACATCTTGATTACAGACTACTGTTTTAGTTGCTGAGAATATCTAATTGTAAAAAGATGTTTATATTTCTTTGGAAAGTCAATGTATGTAACTTTTTAAATTACATACTTTCTTTTAATAAAAACCTATTAGGGGTTCTGCTACTCTCCTTTAAAAAAAAAAAAGGGAAATGAAGTACAAATACGAGCACGAACCCTGAGGCCAGATGTTTCCTTCTGCTTTGCTAGGTGTCAGCTGCTGACCTTGGGTTACTACTTAATTACTGATTTCTCTCTCTGTAACAGTTTGGTGTAAAGCTTAAATGAGATGATCTATCTAAAATGCCTGGCGTAGTGCCAGACACAAAGAAAGCTCTTGATAAACATAAGCTCTTATTATTAGTAGAAAAATTATAATAGTGTTGAAGTTAGGAAATCATGACGTTTACATAGATACTGAAACCTCATGAAATGCGGCTTGGATAATCAGGCACTGGAGAGCATTAAAAGCCATCATTTTGTTCTTGTACTACCCATGGGGGCTGACCCACCTTTGTCAACCTTATCACCTGCCACAGCCCCTTCTCACATGGCCTGTATTTCTGACAAATCCACACACTCACAGTTCTCAAAATTGGCCGTCTTCTCATCTCTACTGGTCATTCTCCCTAAAACACTCTCTCCTTCCAGTCGACTTGTCACCTATTCACATGTACCTTCTTTGCAAACTGTTCGAACCAGAGAAATTTATATTGTTAAACCTTGCAGACTGCAGGGGAAGATTCCTAGTTGTAGAAACAGGCCCACTAGAGCCTTCTCCAAACTCCAGAGTGTGTCAAAGTCAACGTGAGCAATGTGCCCCGTGAGCAAGGGGCCCCTCAGATGGAGCTGGTGGAAGGGAACTCTCAGCACAATGAGGAGAAAAATAGGTCTTAAAGAGGAGGATTAAGACCAGCTCAGGTCTCAGACTCTAAGGTGACAGTGGGACAGCCTGTTCTCCTTGTCCATTTTAAAGCTTACTGTCTTTTGTTGTATCAGAAACTGCAAAGACAAGAAAATCAAAACACACGAAAATGCTCTTACCTGTTGGATTCCTGCCCTTTCCCAGTAATGCACATAGTACAAAAAAGTGGCCTTGGAAGAGGCCTCGATGTCAAAGGGAGGGTAGAACCTGATGATAAGGGAGCCGTCCCCTGGGGTCACCCAAATGTTTTCTGGAGGCCCGATGGTAACTGAAATAGAATTACAAACAAAAACAAAAAAATATATAAATATATATATACATACATATATATGGTGCCAAAAAAAGTATACACATTTTAAGAAAGGAAAAAGCTGTATTAAAATTGTAATACTCAATATATATCAATAACAAAAGATGAATACAAGTCACGTTTGACTTCTGCAATTACAAGAGGTGCTCAAAGTGGTTACCACAGTGTAATTTTAATACAGTTTTTTCCTTTTTTATAATGTGTATACATTTTTTTGGTACCCTCTGTATACATACATGTAATATATATTGTAAATATACACATTACATTGTATATATTATATATATAACATGTATAAACACACATTATATCTTGTACTGTATATATACACATTGTATATATACAATATAACGTGTATATATATATATATATATATATATATATACACACACAGTATATATTGTATATATGGCATGTACACATACACACACATATGCTTATATATGCAACGAGGTTGCATTCAGGCACACAAGACTACCAGAGGCTGCTCTGGGCACAGATTTATTTGGAAGGCTGCAGGGCAGGAAGCCCAGCAAGACCACAGCGCAGCACCAGGGACTTCTTACCTTCAGTGGAAGGAGGGGTCCTTGCGGGAGTCCACACGGCAGCCCAGAGCAATTCTCTTTGGCCCTCCCAAGAGACAGCTCAAGTGCAAGGAGCCGAGACCCATGTCAGGCAGAGGTACAGGAGCCTCCGTGGCTTAAAAGCCACAAGAACCAATACCTCTTACAATAATTCCACAGGAACACTTTCCAGAGTCCCCATAAGGAATATGCACAGTTACAAGAATCACTGCGCTCAGCACAGCCCAAAGATAGGGCTTCCTATTGGGTATTTCAGAGCGTCTCAACTGAAATGCAGCTTACCAATCAGGGTTCATTTTGACCACAACCCATGATGCCTAGTATCCCTAGTATCGTGGCTGACATGCCATGTTTATTAGGTTTCCAGGGAAACAGCTGGAAGGCTAACCAAGGGTCAAATTTTCATGCAGCGGGGAAAAGATTTTGTTACCTCTCACCTATCTATATTTTGTTATATAATTTCTATACACATGAACAAAAAGTGATGTTTATAAACTTATAAATAATTTGTCTCCTAGCTTATTATAATACGATACTTAAATATAATAACGGATCAATATTACCATTGTTAAGTCTATTTGTTCAGGCTTTTCATATGATTCACAGGCCAGCCCAGGACTGTGACTCAGCATGTGCTATAAATGAAAGTTCACAGCACTTATCAAGTAAGCATTTACAATGTATAATTAACCGAAGGAGCTCAGATCAAAGTACAGGTTGGATCCTACAAGCTCTAAGAGGCCTATTTATGTATATTTTATACACGGAGACCATCACATCACTGTAAACAGTTATGTGTTCATGATATTGGGGCTGATTTCTCTTAACGCTTCCATGCTCTCCCCTGAGCAAGGGTGAGGAATATGGTCTGGCCAGCCTTCTCTCTATGCAGAAGTAACTGGTCCCTACGGGCTTTGCAACTGTGCCCTCTGACCTCATTTGTTCTGGTGGAGGAACTAACCCAGACAGAGACAGAGCAGGGCCTGGCCCACCACGAGCCAGGGCGAGGTTGGCAGACTGGCTGCAAGTGGCAAAAAGCTCTGTTATTGAACCTACTCACAGATGCTGACACGCACTCTCGAGCTTCCCTTTTAACAGCGACATGATTGGAGCACGAGAAAACCTGCTGACTGCAGGGCGCAGCCACCTGCTGTGGCCTCTCACCTCCGCAGCACATATCCTCTAGACTTCCGTGACTTACACATGGGAATGCGTGTGAGTACAGAGACCAGCCATGACTCATCACTAAATCTCTGCAAGGTCAGAGCTGAAAGACCCCCCTTCTGAAGACAGTCCTGGGTCTGGAATCTGATACCCTCCTGATAAGCCTGTCTCTGGAGGAGGGAACAATCTGCTTTCTCTCAGTGCACTGAAGGAAGGCTCGATGCGACTACGGATAACTGTCGAAAGCACCTTTCATGTACTGAGTGGTTATTATAAACCAGGCAACATGGACTTTACCTGTGTGTCCACAAAGATCCATGGGGCAGCCATACAAGGTGACCCCCATTGCCCAGAGGGGAAAACAGAAGCCCAGAGGTGACAGTACCTGCCCAGAGTATCAGCCAGTAAGTGGCAGAGTTGGAATTTGAACCCAGGTCTGTGTGATGCCACAGCCTGCCCTCTTTAGCCGTCTCATCCGTTCCCCCTCAGGCCCTGGGTAAAAACGATCTTCTTGCTGGTTACTCATCCCAACGCCATCCCAAGTGGTGAAAGCAACGATGGGTCTGGAGCACACCACCACCTCAGACTCGATACATGAGGGGGCAGAGAATGACAACCCAGCCAGTAACTAACCAAGAACATGGCTGCCCAGCTCAGGCCGGGTGGACAGAGTAGCTGACACTGGACTAGTGACTTTCATGACACGTCCTGCTTCTATTACCACCCCTTTCTCCTGGGCAGCGGCTGGTAATCACCATTACTATAAAAAGTGTTTTTAAACTAATTCTCACTTAGGTGACACTTCCTAGCTCCACTCTATGATGATTCTCTACTCAGGGACAAAGGACTAGTGCACAGTAGATGATGAGCGAGCAGGGATGGCATGTCTGCTCCATCCATCCCTGCAGTCGCCTAGAATAGGCCCTTCTTCCCCCTCAGCTTCCTATTACAGAAAATCTCACAACGCATAGAAAGCGGAGAGAAGATTGTAACAAAAGCTCGTGTACTGGTCACCCAACTTGAAATCAAACACCAAGTCATGGCCAGTTTCGTTTCTCCTGTGCTCATTCCCTTGTCCATGCCCCTCTCTCTCTGGACTATTCCGATCAAATCTCAGACATCACATTGTTTCATCTGTAAATAATTCAGTACATATCTCTAAAAGCTCGGACCCCCCCCTCCCTTTTAAAACATGTAAACAAAATACCATTATAGCACCTACAATAAATTAACAGTAATGGCTTAAGTATCATCAAATATGTGGACAGTGATCACATGTCCTCAGTTGCCTTATACTTTAGTTTGTTTGAATCAGGATCCAGATACGTTCCATCCTTTGTGTTTGCATAAATCATGGACACTGAAGAAACATCGGGTGTAACTGACCATGTGAAAAATGATTCAGTGAATGAACAAATGTACAAACTAGTATCTGATGATTCTTATGCCCCCTTCCAATATCTGGGAACACATTTTCCATTCAATCATTCAACAAATATTTACTGAATATATACTATGTGCCAGGAACCATTCAGGGCTCAATTACAGTTTTCTTGAACATAAAAGAAGTTGTGCCAGAACAGGTAAGTGTGATCAGTGCAGCCACTATGTTAGTATTCTATCTAGTACAGAGGTCAGCAAATTTTTTCAGTAAAGCACCAGAGTAAATTTAGGCTTTCAGACCCGACTTGTTGCAACTACTCTACTGTTGTAACATGAAGGCAGACATAGACAATATATTAAAAGATGGCATGACTGCGTTCCAGTAAAACTTTATTCACAAAAACAGGATGGTGAGCGGGATTTAGCCTGAAGGCTGTAGTTTGCCAAACCCTGTCTAAGTCAATCATACTCCCCTAGCACCAGCCTCCACGGTCAGTGCTTGGGTTTGACCATTATCCCCACCTCTTTGCTGGTTATTTAGGGTGAGAGGCAGGACGGAGGTTCATGGAGTCAATACTGCTCAGTGAAAAAGGAAGTGAAGGAAACCTGGCAATGATAATGGAAGTTTGATACCCAAGCTCTCTTACCATTCCGAAAGTGCTGGAACCAAGGCACTGTCACCCAGTCAGAAACACGTTCTTCCAGCTCAGCGCGGACACGTAAAGAGATGTTGAAATGTAGTGGGAAACCCTTCGAGACGCTGTTTGGGGTGAAGTTACACTCTGTTGAGGTGATATTCGTACAATTCACCGATACGTGTGCTTCCTTTGTGTCCACGTTGAACCAATCATTACTAGTGGAGCTGGAAAGAAAAACAGGATTTCACGTCACAGAATTCCCTTTTCTATCACACAGTTTTCCCAGAGCTTTATTCAGATACAATTCATATAACATACAATTCACCCATTGAAAGTGTATGATTCAATGGCTTTCAGTATATTCAACAGGGTTGTGCAACCATCACCACACTCAATTTTAGAACATTTTCGTCACCCCGAAAAGAAGGCCTGTATTATTAGCAGTCACTTCCCCCTTCTCCCCCACCCCCCAAGCCCTAGGCAACCATTAATCCACTTTCTGTCTCTATGGATTTGCCTATTCCGGTCATTTCACATAAATGGGATTGTAAATGACGTGGTCTTTTGTGAATAGCTCCTTTCATGTAGCATGTTACACTTCGCATGTTTTCAAGCATGATACGTGCTGTAGCGTGTGTTAGTATTTCATCCCTTCTGTGGCCAAACACTATCTCACAGTAGGAATATACCATGTTTGTTTACCCACTCATCTGTTGATGGACATGTGGTGAGTTTTTCCCATTCTTTGGCTATTGTGAATAATGCTAAGAATATTCACATACAAGTTCTTCTGGTTTCATTCTCTGCGTGTACATACCTAGGAGTGGAATTGCTAGGTCACGTGGTAACTGTTTGTAACTATTTTTCCAGGAGTCTGCACCATTTTATATGCCTGCCTGAAATGTCTGAGGGTTCCAACTTCTTCACATCCTTATCAACATTTGCTATTACGCCTTTGTTCTTATAGCCACCCCAGGGGGTGTGCTGTGGTTTTGATCTGCAGTTCCCTGATGAGGAATAATGCTGAGCATATTTTCATGTACTTGTTGGCCATTTGTATTTCTTCTTTGGAAAACTGTCTATTCAAATCCTTTGTCCGCATTTTAATTGGGTTATTTGTCTTTTACTTGTTCAGTTGTAAGGAGTCTGTACATTCTGGCTACAGGTCACTTATCAGCTTCGTGGTTTGCACACATTTTCTCCCAATTCTGTCCTACGGCCAATTTTTTTAAAGTTTTTTTTTTTTTTATTAACTTAGTGAAATAAGTCAGATGGAAAAGGATAAAAGCCCTGTGATTTCACTCATATGTGGAATATAAAACAAAAAGTAACTGATGAACAAACAAAACAAACAAAAACGAAGGCATAGATACAGACAACAGAATGGCGGCTCTAACCGATTTCAGTGCTTGACACGGAGCCTCTGTAAGCCTGTAGCTTAAAGGGGATACTGTGTTCACACTAACCACACTCATGCGTCCTGCTACTGTGGAGCTGGCTTTCGCCCCAGAGCTGCCCATGCAAAGACAGTTTTGCTTCGCCCGTATGAAAACCCTGCCAAATATAAGGCCGTGCAGCCTTGGAGGTGACAATGCAGTCCCCAGAGTCCGAACGCCTCATCCCCACATGGGACTCTGGTTTCCAGCTTTGACCTCTGTCCTTGTTTTAGGTGACAGACTTGAGAAAGGCCAGGGAGGTGGCTGCTAGTAGCCTCAGTGGGGGGCAGTGGGCAGTGTCCCCCTCTAGGGAGAGGCTATGCCATGGACAGCAACACTGGGGGGCACTGCCACCAACCTTTCACACACGTGCTTCTAAGGGTAACTCTGACCCTGGCTGGGGACTTTTATCTTCTGTTGAAGTGGCAAGTGACAAGATGAAAGCCACTTCAAGATGCATAACCAGGGCTTCCACAGAAGACATCCACCATATTCACACACCTCCAAGGCCTAGGGTCACAGACCCTATTGGGGAGGGGGATCCCAAACCACAGGCCCCGATTTCAGGCTGGGGGGCATGCTTCAGCAGGGGTGATTTCTTTTTCAAGGTATACGAACACTTAAAGATAGTCTGACCTCCCCACCTATCCTAGCTGTTGAACTTGGCCAAAAGGCTCCCTGTATTTCAAAGGCTCATTCCCTGTGGAATCAACAACCACGTACCACCCTCTCTCCTCCTCTCCTCCAAACTTGCCCCTTTCTCAGAAGTACGTTTTAAAAATGTTTTTCAGAAAAGGAGTTTAAAGGGGACCAAGCCGTCCAAATGGAAATGACAGCTGGCACACGAAGACCAGCAGTTTTGGGGGAGGGAAGAGTGGGACAGGAAGCTGAATTCTGGAAGGCTGCCTCCCCGGCTACAGGCAGAGGGGAAAGAAAGGTGGCGCTGGCCTCATGTAAGTGAACAAGGAGCATGGCCTCAAGGGCAGGACACTGCCCGTCACTAGACTCACGGCTTCTAGTCCTGGGTCCTGTCTGCTCAGCCAGCCTGAGCCTTACTCAGAAAGTCGTCCTGGCTCCTCCTTGCAATGAATGCACCCACTGGGAATTGCCTCTATCCCTGAATTTACCTAATTTTCAAAGCAACCCTCCTCCTGAGAGAGAGCATAGGATAGCGGTTAAAAACATGGACTTTGGAGCCGAATTACCTGGGTTCAAATCCCAGTTACTTCACTTCTCCATTCCTGACTCTCATCTATAAAACGGAGATAAACTACAGTATCTGCCGATCAGAGTTGCCGTGAAGGTGGAACAAGTGGCCTTCGGGACGACGGCTGGGCCAGGGGCCTGGTGCCAAGTAAGCACCACGTGGCAACTAAAGCCTCACTGTTCAGCCTCTGTTAGATCACTTCCAAAAATGGACGACATGCAATAAAAATATTTACCCAGAATTAATCATATGAAAAAACTGCTCATACACGTACTATGTTGAAAAAAGAAAAGGATGCAGGACCCAAACATTAAACCTCGTTTTGTTTCATTTTCACACACACACCTCCAGTACGTTTTCAAACAAGTGCATGCATTTAGAAAAAAGTCTTAGAGAAATACACTAAAACGAGTATAGTGATTATTCTTAGACTGTAGGACAACAGGGTGTTTTAATTTTATTCTTTCAACTTTTATGGGTTTTTCCAGATTTTCTATAGAGGACATGTATTGCTATTAAAGTCAGAAAAAAATGAAATTAAAAAAATGTTTTAAGAAGACTGGACTGGCAGCAGGCCAAATGGGGCGTGACCCAGAAGGGCCCTGCTGCTTGTCTGTATTTTCAGGAAAAAAACAAAACTTGTTTTTTTTTCTTTTTAAGTGAAACCCCCAAATTTTTTAATGTTGGCAGTAATTGGGGAAAGAAATTTAAACACTGTGGGCCAAACACAGCCTGTAGGCCACACTATCTGCAACCCCTGATATAAATTTTCCCACAAAGTGCTCGATGTAATTTTGGCTTTGCTACTGTGACTGTCACAAAAGAGAGGCATCTTCATTTATAATTATAGGAATGCTTCACTGTAGATAAACAGGATAGAGAGTTTTAAGTCCCACAAGTCTCAAAATTAAATTATTTAATGTAACAAAAATGTCCCAAACATGTAAAAGTATATAAAACAAAACAAAAGCAAAGCCCTCTTCCATCATCAAATCTGCAATTGGAAACAAAAACAAAATCAACTTCAGTTTCAGTATTTCGGGACCCCTCAACTTCTCCAAACAGGGACATTCACAGTCACCCCATCCTTTGTTTCTTTCACCCAAACCAATCTCTATCCTGACAAATTATCCACAAAATACTTTCTGAAAAGAAAACAACGTGAAACACGTCTGTGGTGTGAAACTGTCAAAAGTTTTGAAAAAGTATTTCTAATATTTATAGGCACTGTCACCCCGCAAATGTTACTTCCCTATTCAAGGTTAAGGAGTGCCAGTCAGTAAATCGTCTGTGACTTCCTCTTACTGAAATCTTGTTTAGCTGTAGGATATTGTGTATGAAATGCCGAGTAGGGCCAGCTTCAGGCCTGTGACCTGCGCAGTGTCACAAAGCCCTGCTCTGGGAGGGCACTGGTTTGGTGCTCTGTTGATGCCATCTTGAAATTCTTAATGATTTGTGAACAAGGGGCCCCACAGTTTCATTTTCCACTGGGTCCTGCTGGTCCCAGTGGACTGACCAATTTATTAGAGATGATCGTGTCTGTAACTTATAATTACTTGAGGAACAGATAAATATGATTCAGAGATAACCCCCAAGTCTCAGTTTAGAATCTATTGCTATTTAGCACATATTGTTACAATGGACATTTAAAGAAGAAAAACAAATCATCTGGAACACACTCCTCTGACAAATTAACTGCCTAAAAGTTTTCTTGACCAAAGACAGTCTAGATTTTACATAGTTGCAAACACTACCGGCTGACACACAATGATCTTTTTTAGTGATTGCCTAATATACAACTATAAGTTCACATGACACAGTTTGCCACTTTTCTGTTGATGGACCTGAATACACATTTTAATGTACACCTTCACGAATATAAGGTTTTTTTTCTGATGGTGGGGGGTTGTATTATCTGCTTAGTATAAAAATAACATTGACGTGTCCATGACTAAATGTGTAGAACTACTTTCTAAGAGGGCTGTGCTAATTGACCCTCATCCAGCATTGTATCTACCAGCCACATTCTCATAAGCACTGAGCATTACCATTTCTTTCAATTTTGTTTTAGTAACATAAAGTGACTTAGCCAATTAGTCTTCAATTAGCCTTAGTCTTCAATTAATACATTTAACAAAGTAAACAAATAACACTTCAGGACTTGGGTTTTGTCTTTCTACTTCCTACATGTGTTACATAAAAGCTTGAAAAAGAGGTGAGATATAGAATGAGGAACCAGAATAATATGCAAAATAGAAAACCCGGTTAAAACCTGAGAACTGATAGTAATTAAATGAATAAATTCCTTGTGAGGCCAAATGTGGCCAATCAGGTGAAAGAAGCCAGATTTTTAAACCTGAAGATGAAGACTCCAGGTGCCTCCAGCCCTTCCAAGACAGAAAGCCCTTCCTATCCTGAAACCATTGAGAGAATGAACTTCCCCCAAACTAAGAAGCCATATGGTTTGCAAATGAGTAGGGGGTTGTGAAATCTGTCCTCAGAGATTTTAAAAATGGGGGAGAACTATCTGCTTCCCATGGGTTTGCTTACAATCCTGCAGAGAGGCAGGAAGAGCAGCTGGCCTAGGGTTCCACAGCTCCCCCACCGCTCCCCGTAAGGACGCCAACACAAACATCAGGCTTACTATTTGTACTGCACCCGGTAGACCACTGGCCTTGTGTCATTGTCGAGGGACACTGGCTCCCAACTCAGAACCTGCTTGGTTTTGTGCAGGTGAATCTTCGGGTTTTGAGGGGCAGGCAGCTGGGAAAGAGAGTCTTGAAAAGGACAAAGAACAAAAGAAGGTGGAAGAGGTGGGAGAGAAAGGGAGGGTCAAAAGGAGAAAAATCAATTACAAACATATTTAAATACACAGTGCCAAACCATTTATACAATTCAGTTTTTGTTCAAGTGCAGAAATGGCATGATCTCCCTGGCTCTCACCCCACCTTTGACTAAAGATGGAGCCATCAGCACAGTCCGTGGGAAAAAAGTGGGGCTCGGGGCTGCCTTTCCATTGTCGGTTCCAGGTCCTGGGTGCCGGAGTCTGGCCAGACTACAATGCCTGTCCCACTTTTAGTGAGTGTACGTGACTGGGCAGGTAACAGGCAGACCCCAGTTTCTTCTTCAGGAACAAGGGTAAATAATAATACATTCCACAGGCTACAGTGAAGATTAAATTGGTGGCCATGTGACATGCATTAGCCCCAGACTCAATATGAAGGGAGTTATGTGGTAAACCTACACACACACACACCACCCCAGGTATGCAAAACCCACACACATAAGGGGGGGTGAGAGCTGTCTTCTGGGCTTCCCAGTTAAAAGGCAGATTCCCAGGTCCCACCCCAGACCAGGAAATCTGCATTATCAACAAGCTTCCCAGCTGATTCTCATGCACATAGAAGTCTGATGACACAATCTCTAGGCAGATACTGTACAGGACTGGGCCAGAGACTACAAGCTCAAGAGCCCACTCTCCAGTAAGAAAATACTAATGATGAGTTTCTCTGAGATTGAAAGATTAATGAGAAACGCCCAGAAGGTGGGAAGCAAGGTTGGGGAACCATGTTGTTCCGGAATTCAAAGCAGGAAATTCAAACCACACATTTTCAGTAAGTGCATCAATGTAGAACAGGACTGGAGCCCACAGCCTGGCCTGCCAGCTCTCCTGACAGGCATTACCAAGCGTCTGTGGCCACTGCTTCCTGACGGAATGCCCCTCATCTCCACAGCGCCAAGCTTGGGCACACCTTCATTCCCGATCTTTACTGAACGGGCTAACCACCACTTCTCTCAGTTCATACCAGGCCGCACGAAGGCCAGGGCCAAAGGCAGACAGACAGAGTGTGGGGGGAGGCTGCTCTCCTGGGCGGGCACGTCCTGCTCACCGTGGCTGCTATGGCCCAGAGGACCCCCAAACTGAGCTGAGCACTGACGTCCTGCTTCCAGGAGGGCTGTGCAGCGCCCCAGTGGTGAGCACTTGGTTAGAACTAGGCACCCATCAAAGAACCTCAGAACTCCTTTTACTGCCTGTATTAGTTTCCTATTGATGCTGAAATAAATTACCACAAATTCAGTGTCTTAACCCAGATTTATGCTCTTACAGTTCTGGAGGTCAGAGGCTTGAAACAGGTCTCACTGGGCTAATGTCAAGGTGTCAGCAGGACTGCGTTCCTTCTGGAAGCTCTAGAGGAGAAATGGTAGCTTGCTTTTTCCAGCTTCCGGAAGCTGCTCACATTCTTTGGCTCGTGGCCCCTTCCCCCAGCAGTGCTGGGCTGAGTCCTTCTTGTGCTGCCGTCTCTCTGGTTCTGACTCTTCTGCCTCCCTCTTCCATCTTTCAAGGCCCCTGTGGTTATACTGGGTCCACGGAGCCCAACAATCCAGGGTCACTGCCCCATCACAGGATCCTTAATTAAGTCACATCTGCAAAGTCCCATTTGCCATGTAAGGTAATAGTCACAGGTTCTGGGGCTTAGCATGTGGACATCTTTGGGGATTCTGCCTGCCACAGTGCCCCTTCAGCATCTCTCCATCTCCGGGGAGGAGTCAGCAGTAATTTCCTCTCCCTCCATCCTTCCTGGCCCCCCCCCATCTCCCCAATCTGGACATTCAGCTAAGAAAGGAATCACCAAGGTACCCAGTGATGAAGGAAGGGCTTCCAGCCCCACCAACATGTGGACCAAAAGGGCAGCCTTGTCACAGAGGAGCCTTCCACTTTCTTCAACTTTCATTCTTATTGAGGCGTGGGCGAGAGGAGCCACAGTTTTGATCTTGGAATCCCCTGTCTCACCACATTCAGAGAAGAAAACAAGTCTTTGAACTGTGGATTTCCAGTGAAGTACCAAAGCTTGCCCACTCATAACAATTGCCTTGTCACACGCAGAAGGCCCATCCTTGAGGGGCCTCACTCCCTTTATTCCGGCCCAATGGTCTCCTAGTTTCTGGGAAATGCTGGAAATATTCCCACCTCATATCTCCCTTGCTGCTCCCTTTCTCTGGAACCTTCTTTCCCGCTAGTCCATGGCTCTCTACCCTTCAGGTCTCCGCTCAGGTGCCACTTTACCAGCTGTTTTCTGCGTACAATGCCTAGGGCACAGGGCTCCCCATTCCTGCTTTCCCACCACCTTTCTTTACACCACAGTGGTTAGAAGCATGGATTCCAGAACTAGACTACCTGGGTCCAAAGCCACACACTCCCTGGAGGAGGTTGGGCAAGTTGTTTAACCTCTTTGTGCGTCTGTTGTCTCGTCTGTAAAATGGGGATGGCAGTACAGACTTCAAAAGGCGGTGACAGGGAATGAAGACTTCATCTCATGTGCAGTGCTGAGGACAGTGTGAGCACCGCATGAGCGTGGCCTCTGGTCACCGCTAGCAGCTTATCCAGTCTCCCCCAGACACTGACACAGTGAGCTCTAGGAAGGCTGGTGGTGGTAGATTTGGGGGCTGTTTTATCCCCAGTGTCTGGAAGAGCAGCCACTCAATCTCCTTCAGAGATTATGTAGCAGTTTCTTGTGTCCTCAACTTTCATTGGGCCACACACAAAGCTCAGGCTCTTTGCCCTTCCTTACTTTATGCTTAAGTCCTCCCTTTTCTCTGGTCTTGGAGGCTGGGGCAGGGAGTGGGTGGATAACTCTGGACCACGGACTTATCTAGATGGCTCTAACGTCAGTACGTTTAGGGGCAAAGCTCTTGCTGTCAATGGTGTTCACGAAGGCTCAGTGGGAAGAGAACAGAATTTATGGACAAAGGAATCCTGACCCTGCCACCTCTAGCCCCGGGATCCTGCCAAGACTCTACCTGAGCCTGTTTCCTCATGAAGAGTGAAACGATAACCATCTCTCCCAGGACGGGGCAAATGCAAGACCACAAACGAAAGGCAAAGGAGACACTGCTGCCTCAGTGTAATTTTTATGACGTGATGATTGCAGGGTGTCCCGATGAATGGCTGGCCCAACCAGTTACCCAGACACTCCCTTTAGTGACCCCCAACAGGACGCCCAGCCCTGAGCTGAGCACTGTGTTCAATAGTCTGACCCTGTTGAAGGCAGAATAGTGGTCCCCCCCAAGATGTCTGTGTCCTGCGAATATATTAGGTTCCATGGCAATGTTGAATTAAGGTTGCAGTGAAATTTAGGTTCCTAATCAGAAGATGCTAAAAATAGGGAGATTATCCTGGAATATCTGGGTGGACCCAATGGCATTACAAAGGTGTTTCTCTAGAAGCTGGAAAAGGCAAGGAAATGATTCTCCCTGCTAGCACCTCCAGATAGGAATGCATCAATGCATCCCTACCAACAGCTTGATTTTAGCCCAGTGAAACCTGCATCAAGACTTCTGACCTCCAGGTAACAAAAGTGTGTGGGGACAGGAAGTATGTTTAAGGTATCAAGTTGGTGGTCTTTTGTTACAGCAACAACAGGAAATGAATACAGTCCCCGCAAACGGATGCCAGGCTTTAATGACACCCCAGCTCCTACGAGATGAAAGTTCACAGTCCTCTAACTAGGCTGTACAAAACCCCACTCTTCCTTCTTTCTCCGTGGTCTGGCGGCAATGATTCATAAATTGTTAATGGTAAGAAGAGAGAATCTAGGAGTCAAGTGTGTCCTCTGCACCTCACCACCTCAGCTCCTTCTATTCTGCCTTCCTGTCCCAACCTGCCGTCTAATCCACCCTGGATCCAGGCAGATCCAGGCGTTTGAGATGTTATCCATATTTAAGAATAGGCTACCCTGGGTCTTAGCATCATAGCTGATTAACACATCATCACCTACAGATAATAAAGTACAGTTATTAAAATTAATCATTTAATCTTGACAATGGAAGACCCTTCAGGAACTTTCCATAGATGGGTCATTATGATGAATATCAATGAGCCCACCTCCAGCACCCTGCAGGTGAGAAGTAAAAAAAAAAAAAAAAAAAAAAAAAATTCCCTGAATCCTCAGCCATAACTAGGAAGTTGTTCTTATCAGTAAATACTGTACATGAGCTTATTCACCCAGATCGTCTCTTCCAAAAGAGCATGGTTTTGTTTCTTTTGGAGGAAAATGAGGCTGTTACCTACTCAAAAGAACTGCTGAGAAAATTAAGAAAGATAATGTACATAAAGCACTTAGCACCTTGGCTGACGTAGGAGAGTAGCCCAATAAATAGCAACTATGACTGTCATTTACAGAGTTTGCCCAACCAAAACCTTCCAGCTACTGAGTAGTTTCAACAACTGGGACTATGACAAACAGGAGTTACTTGTGTGTATTCATTTGCAATTGGAGATTTACTGTCTTTCTCAGTGGTCTCTAAGCACATTAGAAGCTTTGGATGCTCAAGTCAACAAATCATGGTAATAAAATTCTGTGGCACAAGTACAGATCCAATCCACTGGAAAATTAAGTAACATCTACAACAATTACCAATAGAAGCCTTAATACTTCAACACTCAGGTGATTAAATTACTAAAGAGTCACTTGACTTGCTGCACTAAAGTGCTGTTGATTAGTTTTCTATCCAAAGCAAATGGCCGCCACTTAAAGCACCACTACAGACCGGTTCAAGACCAATATTTTCCATGTTATCCCTATAATAACTCTAACGGGTAGACATTGTAAGTCTCCCTTTTTAAAATTTGCTTCCAATACCTTTTTTTTCTCTCTCACCATAAAATCAATTTCATGATTACTGAAGGGCTTGTAAATTATGGAAACGTGTGGAAATTTTTTCTATTACCCATTTACTATATACTCACGGTAATTATTTTCACTTTATGTTTTCACTAACAAAGAGTTTCTTTTTAAAAAAATATCAATTTTTAAATCATTTATTACGAAAAATTTCCAATAGTCACAAAAATAAAGGTTACTATAACATGAGGCTTCGTTTCAAAGGGTCTATGGTGAAGAGCCAGTTTATTTCCAATCATCACACAGACCCAGACTTTTGCAGAATCCAATAAAAGGCAATTACTAGAGAGATGGACATGGCCTTGGGTGTCGGCAAATGTCAAACTGCAGTTTTCTAAATATTCTCTCAACCTCTGGGCTCGTGCAGAGGAATCACAAACAGTTCACAGACCACCACTAGTCAGGTATGGCACTGGTATAAATTACCACCAATGCCCATCACCCAGCTTGGGTTAATTACCAACATTTTGCCAATCCCCAAATCTCCCCTGAAGGAGGCCCAGGGAGGGTGCAGACCTAGGTTGCACAACACTTGAAGGTGGGAAGGGGTGGGGTCAGGATTAAACACATCTGGCCAACTTCCAGAGGAAAACCACTGAACCAGGCACAGCATCCACATAAGCACAGCTCCTCTTACCAAGGAGCTTTGGCATTTAAGGGCCTCTGCAAGATATGCTGGTAGAAGAAACAAACTCGCACAACACCTTGAGACTTCAGGTGGGAGGAAACTTCTAAAGTGCTACCCAACCTATGATATCAGTCTTTCCAAGGGAAAGAACCCAGGAAAACGCACACACATACACGGAGAGAATGTTCTCCCACCTACACCTCTATCACGGAGCTCTTTTTCCTTCTTTCCTTCTTTCCTTCTTTCCTTCTTTCCTTCCTTCTTTCCTTCTTTCTTTCTTTCTTTCTTTCTTTCTTTCTTTCTTTCTTTCTTTCTTTCTTTCTTTCTTTCTTTCTTTCTTTCGCTCGCTCTCTCTCTCTCTCTCTTTCTTTCTTTCTTTCTTTCTTCTTTTTTAAATTTATATTTGGCTTGTAAGTATGGTCAGGTAGTGTCAGAGGTAAGGAGGCAGAGCCCAGGTAAAGGGCTGTTTGGATGGGAGCAGAGCTGGGGATTAAGTCTGGTTCAGTGGCACCCTCCCCATCCCGACACAACTCGAGGTCCAGATATTTGTGGGTCTTGTCCTGAGGGCTGCCTCCATCTATCTGATCCTAGGATACTGACAATTTGGATTTCACACCCACTATCAAACATATCCGGAACACAGTAGGGCCAAGTCGTCGTCACTACTCCAAGACATACGTCCCTGCCCCTGGCTGACCGCTTTGGCACGAAGCGGCAAGGAAGGCAGACCTGGGTTCCGCTTCTAGCTCGGGCCACTGGCGAGGCCACGCCAAGCAGGACGTTCAGTCGCCAGGATGAAGAATGTGTGGCCAGCAGCGTCTGCCCTCTCCCGAGCCCTGGACTCGGTTCTTCCTTTGTTCATTTTGAGAAGTTCGGGGACCGCAGCGCACGTAGGGTGCAGCGGCGCGGAGTGGGGAACAGGAGGGGTAGCAGCGTGTCCAGATTCATGCAGGGGCCGTGGGAGTGTCCTCCTTCCCTAGAAGGGTGTCCTAAGGGCCAGGACACCGCGACGGGCGACGGCCGTCCCGAGCCCTCCGGGTCCGCCGGCTCCGTGCCAGGAGGCCGCCCGGAACTCCCCGCCGTCCACTGCTTCGGGCTCCCTGCTGGCCCCCTCCACTGCGGGCTCCCCGCGGAGCCCCCTGTACGGGCCCTCAGGACTCCACCCGATTGGGGCTCCCTTGCATATTCTCAACCGTTTGGAGCTCCCTGTGGCTCGGCCACCAGCTCCGGGCTCCTCGCGGAAACCCCACCCGATCGGGGCTCGCCGAGAACCCCACCCATTCGCGGCGCCCTGCGGACTCCCACCCGCTGTGGTGACGCCTCGGTGGGCCCTAGGCCCCGCTTACCTGCCGGGGGCGCCGCGACGCCGCGGCCGCCGAGCAGCAGTAGCAGCGACAGCAACAGGAGTGGCGGCGGCCGCATGGCCGGGGGCCTCTCGGCGCCGCAGGCTCGGCGGGGCTCCGGCCGCGCCCCGGCCCAGGCGCGGGGTCCGCGGAGGCGCTCACGTTGCCGCTGCGGCGGCCATGGCGTGCGCAGGGCCCGCCTCTTCCCGAGCGGCGGGGGCAGGGAGTCCCGCTCCGCTGCGGCGCCCGGCACCCTTCACCCGTCCCGGCGCCCCGCCCGGCGGCTCCCTGCCCACCGCCGGGGACTTTCCCCGGCGCTTCCAGCCACCTCCCCTGGCAACGCTCCTGGGAACCGCGTCCCGAACTTCCTCGATCCGCAGCGCCCCGCGCGGTCCAGGCCGGGCCTCTGCGGAGGCCGAGCCGGGCCCCACCGAGGCGGGTCTGGGCCTGGCACAGAGGAGGGGCGGAGATGGAACCCCTCCAGATGCCCACCTTCGGGGAGCTTGCGGCGCTTCGGAAGAGACCGCGCAACACCCAAGGCCCAGCGTGGGCCTCGCGCCCAGCTTGGAGCCCCCTAGCCCCACGCCCTCCTTTCCCGCTGCTCCCTGATACTTGGAGGTCGCACAATTCGAAGATTACTCTCTTTAGTTTAAACTTTTGCTTTCTTAATAGCTTCTAAAGTACAGGTGAAGCTTTTAACCCGTTTTTGAAAACAGATTTTAAGGGTCGAGTTAGAAGGGGCCTGGATAAAGGAAGGAGTGGGGCTTTGGGAGATAATGTTGCCAGACAATGCGGAGGGAAAAGACAAACGTCCCACATTTCTCAATGGCCTGTGGGTTTGGCTCTGGGACAGGCCGTGAGCTGTAGGAGGAAGTAACCTCAGAAACTGGGTTTGTGGGGGGCGGGGAAGCCCACTTTCTGAGCCTGAGCCTGCGCTGTTGCTACTTTGATGCCATCTGGAAGGATTTGAGTCTTCTCTGTGCTCCCAAGGTGGGCCCAGCACGGAAGGACGGGGGCAGAAAGGGAATAAATGGGGGAAGACCACGAATGAAAGAACAGGGTCATCAGGGCACAGTCGGGAGCCTGCTGGGCTAGCTGACAGCAGCGTATTTGGCAACATAAAGCTTTACTCTTGGACTTGCATTTTATTTCCTTTTTGTGGAACTCTTTTGAAATTGGCCACCTTTGTGAAAATGTGTGATGAAATATCTAGCTGTTATTTGAATGATGCTTTGAGTGAGTTTTTCAAGGATACAGAGACATGTTTATGTGTTTAAAAAGCAGGATATAATTCAGAATCCTTGCAAAAATGATGCATGGAAAATGACTGGAGTAAATACTAACATGGACTAGGTAGTAGTGGGATAGTGAATGGTAACACTTTTCCTTTTTTATACTTTTTCCCCCAATGGACATATTTTACTTTTATAATCAGGATGCAAATATACCTTGTTGAAGAAAAGGACAAACCTACATCTGTCTGAGTCCAGACCACAGAGGCCTTGTGAGGTCTCTTGACGTCAAGTTTTCAGGGGCAGTGACAATGCCACCTGTGGTCTTTGAGGGGGATGGCAACACCCCAGGGGGCTGCTTGTTTCTCCCAGGATGGAGAAGCTTCCAAAGCTCTTCTCTGCTAGAACTTAGCTTCAGTTTTCCTTGTAGAAGTCCTAAAAGGAGCATGCCCGTTTTGCTACTTGGATGGGCATCCTGCTGTCACCTCAAGCACACAATATCCCCAAAGCAAGCAACTGTCCCAACTCCAAAGCAGCTCGCCATGAAAAGGCCAATTCTTGGTGGTTGGCATTTCCATTTTCCTGCTCCTCCTGCCTGGAAGACATTTGAAGTCACCTATGGACGACTCTGACTTCCACCAAGATCCCAGATCTGACAAATAAAGGAAACCAATGTTGTTGGTATTTCTTGAGAAAGGTGTTTAGCATCCACTGCCCTGTCTTTGGATGCGTCCCCCACATAGCATCATGCAATACTTCGATTATTGTATATAACCTTTAAGTGGGTCCCCTTCTGCAGTTTCTGCCTTTTGGAGGCGGAATTACTGTGAAATTACTGAAACCTTAAACCTTAGGGGCCCTCACTTGCACAACTTCTTCCCCGACCATAGAAGGCACTGCCAGCCCTGTGTTCACATGGTCATATGCTTTTGTGAAATCTGCAGAGTAAGAGGTTTTTAACCACAGTTGTTAGGACCTCTGTCTCTTTCCTCTTTGACTTCTCTAACATACTTCTGTAGCGCTGTTGGCGTGGCTGTGGCATTTTTGAGAAATGTCTTGACATTATGTATCAACAAGTTGTGAAGTTAAAAGAAACTTTCCTAAACTATCAAGAATAAACATTTTGATAAATCATTCTAGAGGAAAGACTGAATTAACGATTGTTTATTGTTAATCTATTGTTTCTATAGAACATATTACAAATATGTTGTCAGATGCAGAAGCAAAGATTACAGTAAAAAATGTAGGTAAAAGTATTAGAGAGGTATGTACAAATATTTTTCTAGATTTTGCAATGTTAGTGGTATTTGGCGGCTTTTAAAAATGTGTAATTTGTGATTTATTTTCTCATTCTAAATAGACACTTTGGTATTTAATTTTACATTCTTAGTTTTTTTGGGTTTTTTTGTTTTTTGTTTTTTTCAGAAAGGGCTCCCACCTAGGATCTAAACTTCAGCCTTACAAAACCTTAATTGTCCCATCCCTTTCCATTAATTTGCTGCCTTCCACCCAGTTGATTGTCCCTAAATATTGTTCTCATGCTAATAATCTAGAGGTGCTTCCCCTCAACACCCTCAGGGGCATGGATGAGAGATGTCAGAGAGAAACCAACATTGGCTGATGGCCAGGAAAGGAAGGCTTCTACATGTGTTCTATCACTTAGTCCCGACTCCCATTTCACAGATAAGGAGACCCAAGCTCAGAGAATTAAGTCACTTGCCCTGTGATGAATTTGTACTTGTCTATTTATTTATTTATTTATTTTTAAAACCTTTTTTCTTTTCAACAGTTTTTTTTTAATCGGGGCATATTGGGGAACAGTGTGTTTTCCCATGGCCCATCAGCTCCAAGTCATTGTCTTTCAATCTAGTTGTGGAGGGCACAGCTCACTGGCCCATGTGGGAATCGAACCGGCAACTCTGTTGTTCAGAACTCGAGCTCTAACCAACTGAGACATCCGGCCACCTGTATTTGTCAATTTAGTTAAGCTATAACTGCATTTCCTAGAATTCCCCTTCTTGCATAGTTCCAAAATGGCATGGGTCAGGAGAGATGTTTTTGTACAAGATTTGGAAGATAGAAGTCAAGGTGCAGCCATATTCTTTTATGCTCGGGAGGTTGGGGCAGGGCAGGGGGCATTGCAGTCACAACATTGTGGCTTATCTGCTAGCGTCCTGGATCGCAGGGAATGCAGCCAGGCCTTAGCCTCCTCCAGTTCCTGCCAGATCCTCTGATACAGCTCCCCTTTGTCCTGGGCCAGGTGTCTGTTTAGCTCCGCGATAATGGGCGCCAGCTTCCCTGCAGGACACCCCGTGCAGTCATCCAAGTTGGAGGCTTGGAGGTGATGAGGGCCTGATGAGGGTTCCAGCTTGTCCCTGCATCCTCCACCTTCTCTCCTCCACCTCCCGCCCTGAGAACTTCAGGCTCCTGCCCTAGACACAGGAGAAACAGTCTCACGTAGACTGTAGCTAACTCCCACGATTGCCTGAGGTCAAATCCCTAAATCATACACACACGGATGCACCCATGCAGGCTCACGTCACGTCATGTCACATCCCCTGGTGGTACTGCTTCTCTGATCAAAACCTGACTGATCATACCCCCAAATCACACAGCCTGTAAGTGGTGGGGTGGGCTCCTGGCCAATCCCATCTATCTCCAAAGCCCCTCGTATCTCATACCAAACTTCTCATCCTGCCATTTCAGTTTCCCCATAATCCGGCCTGCCGGATTGTGCTTTCCGCGGCTCCCCAGCAAGACCCTGCTATTCCATCAGCAAGTCTTTGAAGATGTACTTCTGTGAAGGTCACAGGCGCAACTTCTCTTCCCACGCTGTCCCACCTGTCCCACCTGTGCTTCCTTCTTCCTTCCTTCACTTACCACCCTCTTCCCCCTCCGCATACCCACAATCTAAATTCTATGTACAACTCTATCTCTTGCGTGAATTTCCTGAGAACTTTGTCGCCTTCTCTGATTACTATCTTCTACCTTTCGACACCATTTAGTATCAGCGTTGATCTAGTCTGAGACGGAGGCCTCCTAAGTGTAGATGGGTGAGTGTCCCCCACAGATTCCAAAAGAGCAGCAAGAGCTCTGATCCTGAAGTAGATCCTTGAGCACTGCTCTGTGGGCCTTTGATTTGTAACTTGGTGTCCTCTGTTCCAAGAAATGCCAGCAGCAAGGTCAGGGGGATTGACTGGCATTTAAGTGAAAGGACAGATTCACCTCAGGTCTCCAGAGATTGGGTCCTGTCTTCTCACTGTCTCTCACAGCCCCTCTTTTCATCTCCCCACAAGTATTGCATTTCTGCTTCCCCAGTGCAGCCAGCATAAAGCCTTACCACAAAAATACATACCCTTTTCTCCTCTACGCCTCCTATGGGGGAATTCTTGCAAGAGTAACTATTACAAAACACTACATTCTGCATTTAATTTCTCCGTAAAACAGGGGGTGGGTAATATCTTGAAATTTGGCAGGGAGAAGAAAGAATAGTCAGAGAGTAGAGAAACATTTATTAGTTCTTTTATCCGTTTTAAAAAGAGAAGGTGCGCCTCCATTTTAGGTAAATGCCAGAGCTTTGAGCCGGCCCTGATGAGGCCGCTGGAAAAGCCCCAGCAACCCCCGGGGACAGGGCACAGGGCTTCAGGAAGCTGCCAGTGGGAACTGGAAGGCAGTGGGCTTGAGACTTCTCAGGGCAGAATCGGTGACTCTGCCCTGTCCCCGGGGGGTTTGTAATTCAGAAAAACTCAAATCAATCTCCGTTTCCTGGAAAGATTAAGATTCTATCAGTATCCTTTCGTATTTAAATTTGCCCTCTGAATCCTGTAGATTTACAGGAAGAACCTGGCAGGTCGGAAATGAGTAAGAGTGGTTCAGACAGGAGTAGGATCCATAAGTCAGCAAAGTACTGCCAGGCCGAGGCGTTAGAAGGGACATCTGATGAGTCACTGCAAACACCGTCAGCAAACCAAGGAGTTATGCCCTCACCCGCCCTTAACAATACTTACTATTTATTGAGACCCTCCCCCCACCCCCCATGTTGTTTGTATTGCTTCCTCCATCCTTGTAGCAAACCTATGAGGTAGGGTAAGTGGCTGTGTGTCCTGTTTTCTCACTGCCTGGCACCTTTTGAATACCCTCGCTATATTTAGGCGATTTTCAGCTTTCTGAGGACTTCTCCTCCCAGAAAACTCCAGTTCCCAGCCTCCCTTACAGTTTGTGCTAAGCATCCTTCTTCCACTATGCTCCTCCTTTGGGCCAAAAATCACCAAAATTTCACCTCCAAGAACCACCAGGAGTTCTCTGCAGACTCTAATTCTTCAAGAATTTTTCATGAGGGAAATCAGCACCATATAATCAAAAGAATTGTATGTTATAGATCCTAAAACTTAAAAACATATATTATTCTCTCTTTGCGAACATATTTATGAATATCCTTTCATATATATTCTTTACCTTGTTTACTGAGATTCCCCTTGTTTTCAAAACATATATTTGAATCTTTCTTCCATATGTGTTTTCTGATTTGATTTACTGTTACTCTTTGTGTGTGGAAAATGTGTGCTGGCACATCTTGTCAAATGTATACTGTAGGTTCATTTACCTGGGAGAACAGGGCCTCGTGTGTGTGTGTGTGTGTGTGTGTGTGTGTGTGTGTGTGCAGGCACGTGCACGTGCATGAACGTGTGTGTATGCATTTTGGAGCGGGGTTATGGACTAAATATGTTCCCCCAGTTTCATATGTTAAAATCCTGACCCCATTGTGACAGTATTTGGAGATGGGGCACCTGTGGGAGGTGATGAGGGTTAGATGAGGTTATGGGATTAGTGGCAAGAGAGCACCCTCCGGATCCTGACCATGCTGGCAGCTGGATCTTGGACTTCCAGGCCCAGAACTGTGGGAGAAGAAATGCCTGTTGTTTAAGCCACACTGCCTGTGGTATGTTGTTACGGCAGCCAAGTGGAATAAGACAAGGGGTCTTCATCTCTGGTTACACCAATGTGTGAAGAAGAGTTCTTAAAACAGAGCTGTTAAGAACGGAAGTGAAAAAGTCACCTGGCTTCCATCTGATGGATGCTCTTCTCATTTCATGGAGATTGTTTGGAAACAGGAATAGTGACGTTTTCTAAAGTCTGTGTTCTCCTTGCCACAACATAACCCCTGCATGGACTAAGTCTGGGGGAGTTCAGTTCCTGTTTTATAACCTCTCAGATGTCGCCAGTCAGCGTTTCTGGTGGCAAAACATATTACCACACCGAGGGGGTACAATTCCAGCCACAGAGAAAGAAACTTGATGTTTGAACTCACCCAGGAAGCCTTCCTGAGGGCAAATGAAGGATTTCTCTGAGGCTCTGAGACAGTCCCGGGGGCCTTCATTTCCTCCATGAAAGACTCCCAGAGATGTGGGGACTTAGGCTGGGAGCCCTCAGCTCAGAAATGGGTGACCCAGTTGCCCCTCTTGTCAATGTGCCCTGTGGAGGCCTGCTTGGGCCCCTGTTACCCGGGGCTGCATGAGTTTTCTCTGGCTGCTGTAACGAATTACCACAAAGTTTGTGGCTTAAAACAAAAAGTTGTCTTACAGTTCTAGAGGTCAGAAGTCCAAAATGGGTTGGCAGGACCGTGTTCCTTCTGCAAGCTGTAGGGGCGAATCTGTTTCCTTGCCTTTTCCAGTTTCTAGAGGCTGCCTGCATTCCTCAGCTTGTGGGCCCTTCATCTTCAAGCAGCCAGCAGCCTAGTGTCTTCAGCTCTCAATCTCTCTCTCCAATCCCTGCTTCTGCCACCACATTTTCTTTCCTTTATAAAAAATTGAGATGTAATTGACATATAATATTAACTTTGGGTGTACAACATAATGATTCAATATAGCTATATATTATAAAATGGTCTCCACAATAAGTCCAGTTAACATCCCAACACCACTCATAGTTACAATTTATTTTCTTGTGCTGGGACCTTTTAAGATCTACTCTCTCAGCAACTTTCAAATGTGCGATTCAACATTATTAACTATAGTCACCATGCTGTACATTACATCCCAGGACTTATTTATTTTATAATTGGAAGTCTGTACCTTTTCATCCCTTTCACCCATTTTGCAGCCCCCACCCCTGCCTCTGGCAACGATCAATCTGTTCTTTGTATCTATGAGTTCGTTGTTTTAGTTTTTAAGATTCCACATATATGTGAGATCCTATAGTATTTGTCTTTCTTTGTTTGACTTATTTCACAACACAATGCCCTTGAGGACCACCCATGTTGTGCAAATGGCAGGATTTCCTTCTTATTACGGCTGAATATTATTCCATGATACCAGGATCAAAGGCCAAATCATAGAAAAGAAGGTGCTCTCATCACTCAGGAAATTACAAGGTTTCAGGAGCTCTGGCAAGGAACCAGGGACCGAGACCAATATATATTTTGTATATTTTCTCACAGTAGGGAAGACAAAGGGTTATTGTGAACAGCACCTTTCTTCATTTAATTCCTTCCTCCGTGCAAACAATTTTTTTCTGGATACACATTCCCCTTGAACCAGGCTCCTGCCAGAACTGAGACTTCCAGGAAATTCTGGTGCATGATGTAATACTGTCAGTCACCTGGACCAACATGCTGGCTTAGCTTGGGCAGCACCTGTGAAAATCAGCTGAGTTCTACTACTACTCAATAAAAAAAAAAAAAGTTAATCACGTACTTTGTTCTCTAGAATTCTAAGGCAGCTTAGAATAATAAATATACTATATGGCTGTTTGTAACCTATGCATGTATTATTTTTTAATGTAAAAATCCATAACTAAAGAAGCATACATGGTACAAAATATTAGATAAAAAATTATAGGCCTAGGACAAGTATATGAGTTCAGGGAATTAAGACAGAAAGAGTGTTGTGGGGGAGTGGGGGCAGTATGTTCATGTGTAGTCAAAAAGGCCTACACATTTACTAAAATCAGCTTCCTAGCAACCAAACTGAAAACCTGGCTACTTAATGTCCCAAGGTGCCCTAGTATCTGAAGTAATAAAAGGCAGTTTACAAGACATGCATTTAGCTTCCAGTCTGATTTCTGCTCCAGACAATGGCTACTTTTGCCTTTGCTGGGCCTTTAGTATGTGGGTTAACTTAAAATGAAATATTCATTGATTTGGAACTTCTAAATTTAACAAACACATACATTTTCTCCTTGTTATAATAATAGTATTTGCTCCCTGTGGGTGAATCTGTAAAGTACAGAAAAAGAATAAAGAAGAGAAAAAAATTCCCCCATAATCTTACAACCCAGAAATAACCACAGTTTGCATCTTGAAATTCTCAAGTTCTTGAGCACCTGTAAAATGGCAAGTAGGCAGCGTTATTTCACCCTTTTTGAGACGGTCATAGAAACCACATTCAGGACACGATAGAAAGGAATCTTTTGCTTCTCACGTGCTTGTGTTTTATAATTATGTAAAAATCAGGCTGCCTATATTTTCAGGACATTCTACAGATACAGTCTTGACTTTGCAAAGCCTGGAACATGACTTGGGCCAGGAAACACCGAGCCAGACACCTCACATTCACTCTCTAGCCACCCTCAAGCTTAAGCCTTATATTGGCTCACTCCTTCTGAGTCAAGTCGTGGACATTGTACAGCAGGCCATTACCCGGGCTTATCCTACATCTCATGGATGTTAAATACGTTGTGGATTTCCCTTCTCTTGCAAAGTCTTAGAATGTTGTCAACATGAACTTTCCTTTTTTTTTTTTTTTGACTTTAAAGCATATTCACTTTAAAGCATATTAACTTAAAAATAAAGGAACAGAGAGAGTCTAGGGACAGAGATGCATGTTCAAAAAGCATAGGTTGTTTTCCATATTGTGTCCTTCCTTCCTTCCTTCCTTCTTTTCTCATTCATTTAACAAATGTTTATTGAACATCTGTTCCATGCTAGGCCCTGTTCTGAACACAATAAACAAAAACTCTGAGCTTGTGGAGCTTACTTTTTAGTGGACGTGACAGAGGTCACACAGGTCAATCAGCAAACACAGCACCTCATGTCTGGGGTGATGATGGACATGCTCTTGAGAGGATGAGTCGCACTCAGTTCTGTCCCAGGCCTTTCCCTTCGTGTCTGCAGTTGCAGATTTTGTAGGAGCCCCTCCTCTCTCTTCTGTTCCAGTGTTAGCAGTCGGTCATGAGGTGGGTGGATCCTCTGTATGGGAAGTGAGGAACCCCTGGCAGGAACTGAGGTGACTCTTTGGCTGTGCCAGAGAGGACCCATCCATGCAGTTTTTCAAAGTCCCCAACTGTAGCTTGAGGGAAACACTAGCTTGGGCTCCTGGGAGGTGTCCACTGAGTGGCAATGTCTTCCCTCCTGTCTACAGATCTCACCCTCAGCTCCCCGTCCCCCCACCGCCCCTAACCTGGGGGGAATCTTCCCCCTGCCTTGGCCTTCCCAGGACATGCAGTGGGGGGGCACCATTGCCTTCTGGCACTGTCCTAAATACTCAGAGACCTGCGTCCAGCTACAAGCATGTCCTCACTCTCTCTGTCAGGTGGTACAGGGGCATCAATACAGATGAAGCCCCAGAACCTGCCTGGACAATCTCAGTTAAGACCCGGGGACGCTCTTGATTCCCAAATGGACATTGCTCACATTGCCTCAGGAAGCAGAGTCCTAAAGAACTTTGATGCAGATGAAGGTAATACTAGTAAATAACACATTATTCTAACACCAAAATTTTGACTTATCCAAGTATCCAAAGAGACAGATCCATTTCCTTTTTCATTCTTCAGCAAATATTTGTTGCGTACTCCTATATGTCAGGCATTGTTCTAGACACTTGAGATACAGCCCAGACCAAAGCACTGTAGCTAAATTTAAACTTCAACAACCCCTTGGACTTCAGTAATTTGATTATTATCTATAAGAAAAAAAGTGTCGTTTAAATGGGAAGCCAGAGAGAAGACTTAGTGGGAGAAAGTGATTACTGAAAATATTTTGTACTTCCTGACCTAGATAAACCTTTTCACCAGCAGAAAGAGTGCATTTGTTAAAAAGGTGAGCGCCACTATGCGTTGGCTTCACAACATTCGAAAACAAGAACCATTGAATCATTTTTGCTATGTAAATCAAATCAAATCAGGCTTCACTTCCAACTTTCCAGGCCACTAGAGTTGGACAAAATACGGGAATGCAGGGAGGGCCAGCCCTGTTGAACGTGCTGTGAGCACAGCTGAAATGCTCATGAATCCACTCGAAAAAGTGGATCCCCGCTCTCTGAGCCCACTTCTTGCACACCTAGAGAACCCAAGCAACCTCATCAGGGTCCTCCTCTGCCTTCTGCCACTCAAGACCTGGCTCCACCAGCTGCATCTTCCCAACCAGGGGAAACGGAGCCCCGCCCCCTGCCCCCCCCTCCCCGCGCCCGTTTTTTTCCTTCTACTGGCTCCTCTTTCACAAACATTCCCACTCCTCCTCTCTCATTCACAGCGACTGCAGTATCAACAGCAGAAGAGACAGTTTCTAATTTGTTTTCCACAAATTAAATTTCTATTTAGCCCCTTCACCTTAAAGCATGTTAACATAAACATAAAAGACCTTTCAAAGTGAGAGGGCAACAAGCATTTATTTGAGATCAAAAAGAATAGCCATTAGAAGCCCAAATAGTGTTCCCTTTAGGAGACAAAAGTAAGGGGTATTTTTAAGAAAGGGAAGAGGAACAATTACATCAGTAGAAGAAAGGGATTTCTATTGGTGCAGAAAAGCTAATGTATTGATGCTATTTCTAAAAAGTGTTTTTAATTTTCAGTCTGGTAGTCATAATATCTGCTTTCTTGTTATCTTTGCGAATAGTTCTTTGGTACACAATGTTGCTTTAGGCTCAGTCCAAAGGTTATTTTGCGCTGTTCTACCATTTCAAAGGTTTGATGAGTAAGACGTGCAATGCAATTCCTCTGGGATGGCAGCTCCACTCCATTTTAAGGTGGCTCCATTTATGTTATTATAATTTTTTTTTACAAGCAGATTAGTCTTATTTCCCAAAATCAAAATATAAACCTGCTCAAGCTTGCATTTAGAAATGGCTGTAATTGGTAAGTAAAGCACCCCACAGGTGACGATGAAAATGAATGAGAATATGTCGAAATCAAGGATGAGGAAAAGGCAGCACCGGAAAGTGAAATATGCTTCATTGTTACTTTTTTTTTTAAAGATTTTATTGGGGAAGGGGAACAGGACTGTGTTGGGGGAACAGTGGGTACTTCCAGGACTTTTTCCAAGTCAAGTTGTTACCCTTTCAATCTTAGCTGTGGAGGGCACAGCCCAGCTCCAGGTCCAGTCACCGTTGTTAATTGCAGGGGCACAGCCCACCATCCCCTGCAGGAGTCAAGGAATCGAACCGGCAGCCTTGTGGTTGAGAGCCCACTGGCCCATGTGGGAATCGAACCGGCAGCTTTCAGAGTTAGGAGCATGGAGCTCCAACCGCCTGAGCCACCGGGCCAGCCCCATTGTTGCTTTTTAAAAGCTACAATATAAGAGCTATTGCTTGCCCATTATATAGAAGTATAATAAAATCTTTTATGTTTAAAACACTGTACGTGTGATAAAACATGGTTCTCTGTTAATAACTAACTGTCTTTGGAATCTTTTTCTAGATTTACAGAAAAGGTACAAAGTACAGAGAGTTCTGTACACCCCTTACCCAGTTCCAGTTTCCCTAAGGGTAATATTTTACATTACTCAGGTATATTTGTCAAAACCCAGAAACCAACATGGGCACCTTAATATTAATCAAACCCAAACTTTATTTGGATTTTACCAGTTTCCTTTTTCTGTCCTAAGATCCAGTCCAGGGTACCATCTTCCATTGCACTGGATTTTTTTTGAAGTGGCAGATATAGGATGACAAAAGGGTAGACTTTATTATAATACATGTTATCTTATTGGAACTATTGAAATCTAGACCTTCTTTTGAGGTTTTTTTTGTTGTTTTGTTTTGTTTTGTGTTTTTTTTAAAATAAACACAGTCAAAAAGACAAATAACTGAATTTGTCCCTCAGAAGCAAAAGGTTGCTAAGGGAGGAAATTTTTTACTTTTTTTTTTTTAATAATCTTATTTTAAAACCATATACAATGAGGAAATTTCGGGAGTGATGGATATTCATTATTTATATATGTAAAAACTCATAAAAATGTACATTTCATATAAGCACAGCATGATGTATACTGATTATTATCTCAATACTGATTATACCACAATCAAGCTGTCACAAAAAGAAACAAAGAAAAAATTGCATGTCTTGTTTAAGACTTTAAACATAGGGTTGCAAAATTCTTAGCCAATGATGGTCAATGTAACAGATCAATCTATATATTCCATGAGTCAAATTCCACCTTTGGAGAACCCCAATGAGAGGGAAATCTAACTCTAAAGATATTTCACCCCTAACCTGAATTGGAATTCCTAGAGTTTCCTCCCTTAGAAATCAGAGCAGGACCTATATGGAAAAATGACCCCAATTCAGTGCCCGGGCTCTGGCCCCCTCAGGCAGCTCCAAGACCTGGAGAAACTCCAGTGTCACCCTGGGCTTGGAGATGCCAACAACCCAGTGATGTCATATACAAGCTGGGACTAACCCTGCCGGTGGGCCAAAGGTCACCAAGGCTAATAAGAAGAGAAACTATGCCAAGAGGTCAGAGTTGTCTCCACTGAGAATTCAGGCTGCTGTTCAAGTATTTTAAAAAAACCAAGTATCACAGAATAAAATAATTAGGCCACAGGAAAATAATGTAGACATCATACAGGTCCAAAATCCTGATCCACACTTCTAAAATTCAAAGACTCTGAAAATCACAAACTTCTTTTATAACTCAAACCTGTGTTAACTCAAAGTTATATATAGTCTTTGTCCCATGAGGTGGAAATAGTTACACGATTCTCTTGAGAACTAACTATAAATGGTTTGATTATAAGGTGCTGGCCCACTCCCTGCTGGAGGTACTACATAACGTTACTTGTACCATACCCTCTTTCTAAAATCCCAAATTGCAAAACATTTCTGGCCCGAGCTTTCCAAGTGAGGAGGGGTTGTGCACCTGTGCTGATAACCATGCCCATCCACTGAACACCAGTATGTCGATTCTTGGGGAGTCTTCTTGACCCACTTGTAAAGAAGAAACAGGTATCCTCTTAGCTGGGTGGAAACTGGGGCTCAGAGGCCTTGTGGTAGGGTCTATATCAGACACAACAGAAGCCACCCTGGCCAGTTCAAGCAGAAAACAAGTGTATGGAAGGATGTTAGGAAGCAGAATCTCTGGTTGAACCAGAAAACAGACCTGGAGACCTCATAGCCAGGCCAGAAATGGTCTTCATTGTCACCTCTAGGCAGCTCTGGTGGACACATTCTTTTCCCACAACCTCACCAGTACCAAAGTATTAAACTGGTATTTTTTTGCCCATGTTATAGGCAAAAAACCAAACAACCAAAAACTTCCTGTTGTTTGATTTGCATCTTTTAACTGTGACCATCTTTTGTTTGTTTAAGAACATTTGAATTTCCTTTTCTGTGAACGGGCTGATCACATCTTTTGCCCTTTTTTGAGTGGCTTATTGTCCCCATTAAAAGTGATTTGTTTTAGTGATATTAGCTCTATTCAGTCATATGTGTTGCAAATATGTGCCCCCAAGGTTATCGTTTGTCTTTTAAATTGGTTTGTGATAGTTTTTCCCATACAGGAATTAATAATTTTTATGCAGAACAATAAAATAAAATATTAAACAAGGAGAAATGAATGAGATAGCATTAAATGTGGATGTATAAATTGATCTCTTGGTTGGAGTAAGTGAAATATGTTAGGGTTTTTATTTATTTATTTATTTTTTATTATTCTTTTTTCCTTTTGCTGTTCTGATTGGGTGTTTTCTGCTTCCTTGTCTTCCAAATCACTGATGTGATCCTCTGCTTCATCTAATCTGCTGGTGATTCCTTCTAGTGCATTCCTCATTTCAGTTATTGTATTCTTCACTTCTGACTGGTTCTTTTTTATGGTTTCTATGTCCTTTTTTATGCTTACTATCTTTTTGTTGAATTTCTCACTAAATTCCTTGAGCATCCTTATAACCATTGTTTTGAACACTGTCTCTGGTAGGTCGCTTGCCTCCATTTTATTTAGTTATTTTTCTGGAGTTTTCACTGTTCTTTCATTTGGGAGTATGCCTTTGTTTCCTTATTTTGACTGATTCTCTGTATTTGTTTCTATATATTAGGTAGATCTGCTATGTCTCCCAGTCTTGGCCAGGTGGCCTTATGTTGTAGGTGTCCTGTGGGTTCCAGTCGCATAGTCTCCATGGTCACTTGAGGCAGGTGCTCCATGAGCGTCCTTTGTGTGGGTTGTGTATGCCCTCATGTTATGGTTGAGCCTTGATTGCTGTTGGCATGTCAGTGGGTGGTACAGACCCTCAGGCTGACTGGCTGTGGGTTTTGTCCACATCAACAGCTTATGGGCTGCTGTGTGTGTGGGGGGGTGTTTACCCCATGGACTGGGGGTTGCTCCAGTGGATTCTGGTGCTTGTTGAGACCACCTTTTTTGTGTGCTTCTTGTGGGGCTAATTGGGCGGTGCTCTGCTGTGGTCTGAAGCCAATCTTCCAGTATGTTGGTTCTAGAGACTCTTGGGAGGGGCTCCAGTATAGGCCCAGTTCAGCCACTGCCTGTGACTGGCTGGGGAGTACCTGGTAGGAGTTACAAAGCAATCCATGGTTGTTTGCTGCCTGTGCTGTCCCTGGAGGCTTGTGAGAGAGACCACGCTGAGAACCGAGGATGGCTGCCACCAGTACCGGGTCTGGGGTACCTCTGCAAAAAGCTAGGACACTCTGAGTCCTACTGTCACCTCTGGCTTGTGTAAGGTTCAGCCACTAATAAGGCCTCCTGTAGTATGCAAGTTGGGTGAGGCAGGATCTCAGTGAGTCAGCAGGATGGAGCAGCGGAGCTCACCAGGCCAATCAGATTCAGATTTGGCCTGTGGGGGCGGGCTCAACACAGGAAAGATGGCGGCCACCTGCCAGCCGTTCGCAACAATAGCCCCACACAGGGAAAATGGGGACTGTTCCTCCAGCCCTTGCCCTGAAGTTCCACAACTCAGTCTCTCTCCATATGTCTCTGACACCCCCAGCATCACCATCCCTCTGCCAGAGCCCAAGGTGAGTACCTGTGCAAACCCTTTAAGAGGGTATCTGGGTTTCCTGCAGCCTTCCCTTCCACCTGGATGGTTGAAATCCCCACTGTTTTTCACAGCTAGAAGTTGAGGGGGCTTTTGTTCCTGGGACAGTACTGGGGAGCCTGGTGTGAGGGATTGGGATTCCTCGCTCTTTCATGGGGAACCTCTGTGGCCGAGATATCTCTCCCAATTTTCAACTGCCACAGGTGGGTGTGGGACTAGCTCATTTCATGTCTCTGCCCCTCCTATCAGTCTCGACGTGGTTTCTTCTTTATATCTTAGTTATAAAACTTCTGTCCAGCTAGACTTTAGATGGTTCTCCAGGTTGATTGTTTCATAATTTAGTTGTAATTTTGATGTGTTCATGGGATGAGGCAAGCACAGCGTTTATCTACTCCTCCATCTTGGAACTTCTCTCCCCAGACTTACTTTTACTTTTTAATTCTTTGTTGAAAATCTTTTTGTGTGTGAACGTTTTTCTTTTTTTAAAAAAAATTTATGCTATGTGGACAAGTTACCTTCTTAAAAAAGATTAACAATGAATTATTTAATGTAATTAAAATAATATTTATGTATTTTTATTTATTTATTTTATTTATTTTATTTTTTTAAAGATTTTATTGGGGAAGGGGAACAGGACTTGATTGGGGAACAGTGTGTACTTCCAGGACTTTTTTCCAAGTCAAGTTGTTGTCTTTTCAATCTTAGTTGTGGAGGGCACAGCTCAGCTCCAGGTCCAGTTGCTGTTGCTAGTTGCAGGGGCCGCAGCCCACCATCCTTTGGGGGAGTTGAACTAGCAACCTTGTGGTTGAGAGGACGCGCTCCAACTAACTGAGCCATCTGGGAGGTCAGTGGCAGCTCAGCTCAAGCTGCCGCGTTCAATTTTAGTTGCCAGGGGTGCTGCCCACCATCCCTTGCAGGACTCGAGGAGTTGAACCGGCAACCTTGTGTTTGAGAGCCCATTGGCCCATATGGGAATCAAACCGGCAGCCTTCGGAGTTAGGAGCACGGAGCTCCAACCGTCTGAGACACCGGGCTGGCCCCCATTTATTTTTATGCTTATGAATAGTTTTTCCTTAGAAAGGACTTCCGTAGCTTAATTTGTTAGCAAATGTATTCATGTTTTCTTCTGGGACTTTTACTGTTTCATATTTGACCAATCTATAATTTATATTCATTTAAAGAATAAAGTTAGGATTTCAGTGCTTTTTTTCCTGTTGGTATTTTAATTGGGACACTACTGAATTAAAAAAATCAAATGACAATTGACATATTTTATAAGAACAAAGTGAATCTTTCTATTTACTTAAGCTTTCTTTTATATTCCTCAAAATAATCCCTATAGAGTTCTTGCTAAATTTATTCCCTGATATTTTATCTCTTGATGTGTTGTTGTCCCTATTATAAAAGAGATATTTTCTTCCATTATATCTACTCTAACTGGTTTTTATTTCTATGTAGGAAACTGTTGCTTTTTACATATTACTTTTGTAATGAGTTGCATGATCAAATTCCCTGATTGTTTCTAATAGTTTCTCAGTTGATTGTCTTTGTTCCTCATGTTCATACAACCCAACATCATCTTCAGGCAGGAATGACTTTTCTCCTCTTTCGCCTGCCATTACACACGATATGGGTGAAGCCTGTGCTATGATGCGTGTTTCCACAGACCTACAAACACACAGGCACAGATGATGCTTTGGTATTTATAAACTCAGCAGGACTGCCTCAGTTGGCAGGTATATCAGAGATGAGGTTTTAGAGTGATTGGCATTTGTGCTGCCTAAGAAAGGTTGGCTGGGTTGGAGGTATGACCAGACGCTCCTCCGTCTACCAGGCTCTGGGCAGGATCTTAGGGTGGGTGTCTTTGCTGCCAGTTAATGGCACAGGTGACTTTGCGCACCTCTCCTTTGCTTTCACAGGGCCACTCTAGAGGTATGTGAGCAATAGGACTCTGAAGAGTCCCAGTGTCCCCTGGAAAGGGAAAGACCCCTGAAAAGGTGCCAAGACATGGGGCTGGCATTACGGACCCCATGGCACATATTTCGCAATGTAACTCTGAGGTCAGGTTCACCCATTAACAATACAGAGAAAGGCCTGGAAATTCTATTGAGGATTTCAATAGTTCTCCCACGAGGGAAGAGAAGGAGCTGAATGAGAGAGATGATTCCTGATGAAGGAGATTTGTGTCTCTGAGCTGGTAGCGAGGACATGGTGGTTCACTCAGGGGAGTCACCCCACTTGGGTCCAGGACAGAAAGGAGAGCAAGTTCCCAGCTGCTAAAGACCTCCTCAGACCCAGAGTGGGCTTCGGGGGGCAGTGCAATGACCTGGGCCGTTGGGTCACTGGGGGAAGTTAGACCCTGAGGACAGAGAAGGTCTGTGCTCTTCCTTGCAGAGGAGAGGGGAGTCGTGGCTTTAAAGAGCCCCTGGACACTTGGTGCTGGTGATCAGTCCCTGCTCCAACCACCTACTGGGCAGGACCTGCTCTCTTGGCAGCAGTTCCATTAAAGCCGGGGAAGGGCCAGATGGCAGAGAAAGGCATGGCTGCAGCCTGGGATGGCCCCTAGCACACTTACCTTACGTAAACATGGCATGGACTTCCCGCCAGAGTTATCAGACACACCTCAGAAGCTGGGGTCAGTCCCAAGGCTGGCTTAGAACTAACAGGAAAGCAATTGAAAGAGGACATTTAGCTGCCCAGAGAACTGTCTTTGGCTAACCTACACTCAGCCAAGCCCAGGTAGTTTTATATTCCGCTTGTAACTTATACTCAACCCACTCAGTGAAAATAGCCATTTGATTCACATAATACTTGCTGCTATGTGGTTAATGTGTGAAGACACTTTTACAAACGGTTAAAGCCCTTCGAATTTTTCACCATTGACAGAGAAGACAAAGTGACATGTGGTTATTATGTTATAACCACACAGTATCAGAGGTTACTTAGCTAAGTGTGAAAGTAACAGTAAGCACTCGAACATCAAGAAACTCAGGAAACTATTCCTCGAAGCCTTTGAGTACATATCCAGTACTGCAGAACAACGAAGCAGCTGTTTCAAGGTCACACGCTCTTTCATGTGTTGAACCTTTCACGTGAGAAATCAGACCCTGGTGAACGAGTGTCCTCGGTACGTTCTAAGGTCCTCTAGAGGAGCAGTTGAGAGGTTCTTGATCATGTCACTGAGATGCAGGGTTGTTCAGAGTGGGATGGGTGGACACTGTCTCATTCTGGAAACAAATGTACACAAACAGCTTAAGTGACTTGACATCAACAAATATTTGTTGAGAACTGATAAGGTGTGTGACGTTCCATAGAATGTGAAACTGATAACACAGATTTTTTGCCTTCAGGATCTTGCAATCAAACAAGACAAATGAGGGGAAAACATATGCTAAGATAAGGCAGAGGGGGAGGAAGGCAAGAGAGTTTTCAGAAGGAGAGGGCTGGTCAACAGCATCAACCACTATAGAGGAAAAGGACGGGAGAGGTTGGACCAAAAACCAGGGTCACTGCTGGGGACAGCAGTGACTTTCAGAGAGCAGTGTTGGTGTAACAGCAGGCAGTGAAGCCAAATCGAGAGGGATTAACCAATGAGTGGGTGTGAGGAAGCCGAGAAAAGCGTGGTGATGAGCATGGTGGTGAGCTGAGGAAGTGGTGGGGCCAAAGGAGATTTGTGTCTATGTTTTTAAGTTGAGGGAGACCTGAGCATGTTTGTAGTTGGAGGGTGGCGTCGGGGTGGGGGATGGTGCCAGTGGAGGAGGGATATCTTTAATCTGCATCTTTAGCAGACGTCATGATAGCGATCACCAAGCTCTCTTCGTGTTCCGTACACGGTCCTACGTGCCTTGTAACTGCTGGCACACATTCAGAATGTTGATGTTTCATCGCTTGATGAGTGTTGTTTGAATTTTGTTTGTTTTACAATGAGAACATATTAATATTTGGTTTGTGAGGTTAAAAACAAGAGCCAGAACAAGTGTTTGCTGAGGTCTCCCTTGTTTCCTGGAGGGCCTGGAGCAAGGCTGAGCTCAGCTCAAGCTTTCAATAAACATAACTATGGATAAACCAAGATGGCATGTCCATAACATGGAATATTATTCAGCCATAAAAAGAAACGAAGTACTGATATTTGCTACAACACAGATGAACCTTGAAAACATTATGCTAAGCGAAAGAAGCAGGGCATGAAAGGTCTCAGATTGTATGATTCCATTTACATAAAATGTCCAGAATCGGTAAATCCATAGAGATGGAAAACAGGGCCGTGGTTGCTGGAAACTGGAGGGAGGGGAACAGGAGGGTGACTTGTTAATGGGTACAAGGTTTCCTTTAGGGGTGATGAAAATATTTCAGAACTAGATACAGGTGGTGGTGGCATAACATATTGAATGTAGTAAATGCTGCTGAATTGTACACTTTCAAAAGGTTATTTCATGTTGTGTGAATTTCTTCATCATCATCATCATCATCATCATCATGCCAGCCCAAAACGATGCTGGGCCCTGCCCATTGCGGGATTCCACTTCCCTCCATTCAAAGACTCGTTAGTCACCAGCCGTGCAGCAATGAACAAGTTACCCTGGTCCACTATGTTCTGATCTCTGAAATGGGGATCCAAACACTTGTTGGGCAGGTGATGGACACCGCCATGGTTGACTTCCTGCTGTCCTCCTCACAGTGTGGATCACGTGACACTCCCTATAGCTTCATCACACCTTGGTCTTTAGCCAACGTTGTGGCTAAAATGTGCCATGCTCTGCCAGGTACCCCCACAGTCCTGGTTGTTCAGGGACCAAGGGTTCTCCTCAGAGGCAGGGCTTTCCGTGTGAACCTGGGAAAGTCCCTGGTAAATTGGTTGAGTTGGTTGGCCTGTCTTGTGCTCTGGTTAAACAGGCGTGCGGAAGTCAAGGCTACAGTATCTCCAGTCCTGGAGATAATCTCAGGTTCTCCACCCTGAGGCAGTCTCCTCGGGCAGTCATACCGCTGCACTGCAGGGGTGTGGCACAGGGCTCCGCTGGCCCGTGGAGGAGTCTGCATCTTAAGCATGGTGAAGCTGGGACAGCGCTAGATTCGGGGCTGTAGCAGTGTCTCCTTCTGGAGTGGAAATTGGAATTTCCTTTGCGGTCCTCTTTGAGGTCAAAGGCTAACCTCATGAGTGGCCCCTTCAGTGACTTAGATACAAGGCAGCCTTCCAAGGGTTGTATTGGTGGTGGTGCTGGGAGCTTGGGCACGATGCTTTTGGCTGGATAAGGGCCTGAAGCTTAGATGTAGTTGGCCTGTGAAATTCGGTGATGCCTCAATCTGAGAGATGCAAATAGACTGACTAATTTACAGAGATGTCAAGGAGAAAGAGTAACTGGAACTCTTTTGTTTTGAAGTTTAGTGTTATTGGAGCTCATCTGGGTGGATGTGGGCGGGGAGAGCTTGACTGAAGCTGGTGGAAAAAAGAGTGGGGGCCCTGATTCACCCTAAGGACTGGGAATCTGAAGGGTTGAGGCCCAAGAGGCTCTGAACTGTGGGTCCAGAGCCTAAGTCATGTAAGAGAAGAGTTAGTGTGGATCGGCCTGTGAGGGACAGGGCCACATGCACACGTGGGGTGCCTTCAGGAAGTGGCTGCATGGGAATCAAAAGTGGGCAGCTAACTCACTGGTCAAAACAGCCTCACAGTGGAAACAACCCAAATGTCCATCAACTTATGAACGGATAACCAAACTGTGATGTAGTGTATAATGGAAATTATTCAGCAATAAAAAAAAAAATGAAGTGCTGATACATGCCACAACATGGATGAGCCTTGGAAACACTGTGCCAAATGAACAAAACCCGTCACAGAAAGTCACACCCTGCGTGATTCTCTTTATATGAAATGTCCAGGATCGGCAAATCCACAGAAACACAAAGTAGTTTATGGATGCCATCTGCTGGGAGGAGGGAGGATGAGGGTGACTGCTAATGGGCACGGACCATCATTTTTGGGGTCACACATGCCACCAGTGTGCCACCTGGGGCTATGCTGTGCAACCCTGTGGGCCCGTCAGCCATGGGCTTGGCTTACGCTTTCAGACCAGCTCTTCTGGAAAGAGTCTCAGAGGCCAGGGGATGGGAGGGAAGTGGGTGGGGGAGAAACCAGGCAGAGGGAGGGCTGCACAGTCCCGGTGCCCTGGGCACCCTTAGTCTCTTTCGCTCAGATGTAGGTTTTTCTGGGTCACAGGAACCGTTGTTGCCTCAGGGTTTTGGTTTCCTGTCTGTTGCCATGCTCTGGTTGCCATCCTGCTGTGTGTTAGAGCAAGTCATAGCTGGGGACACCGGAGGCCCAGAGACGGCCCAGTGTAGTTCTCAGCTCTGGCTGCACTTTAGAAATACCTGGGCCCGTTTAAATACTAGCAATGCCCAGGTTTGTCCTAGAGCCTCTGAGTCAATTGGGGTGGGTGGTAGGGACCCACACGTTGACTGCTGGGAACTCTCTTTTCTACAGAAATGACATTACACTATGGATCAAAGAGAATGCAGCAAAAATGTAGGCAAAAAGTATTACAGACATGTATCAGGCTGTTAATTAATACAAATATTACATTATTTTCCTGGATTTTGTGACGTCCATGATGTTTGACCCCTTTTGAAACTTGTAACTTGTAATTTTATTTTTTTATTCTATGTCAGTATTTGCTTTGGTGCATATTTTGTATACTTTTTCTTAAAGAGGGACTCCCAACATTGTATAAGTTTTATGTCTCATGAGACTTGGATCTGCCTCTCAGCTAAAGGCTCCCTTAGGTTCAAGTTAAACATTTTGGCAGGAATACGTCATAGTTTTACATCACATCACTGCTTCCATAATGCCTGGCTGTCTCACATTTAGTGACCACTCAGTTGAGGCAGATCTGTCCATTGTAAAGGTCCATTTTCTCTACTGTAACTAAGAAACGCTCAGTGTAGTGGTAGGTTGTCTCTGTGCAAAAATTCCATTCCCCAACTTTTCACCAAAGGGTTTTAACATCCATTGATAAGCTTTTCCTGAAGCAATTATTCCACTAGGAATTGCAAAATGCTAATTTTATGATTCTTTCATTAACTTTGCCTTTATCGGCTGGAATTCTTCTATGAAGAAAGCGTTCCCTCATCCATTTCACCGGTGATTTTAATGTCAACCCACCACAGTTCAGAAGCACTGATCCAGTGCAACCGCCTCACTTGCAGAGAAGAAACACGGAGACTCAGAGAGATGAAAAGATTTTCTCAAAATCACACAGTCACTAGCAATAGAAGAGGTATTTATTTTTTTTAATACTAAAAGAAAAATCTACCTTGAAACAACTCTGAAATGCCAGAGCAATGCAGCACCAACACTTGTCAACACTTTCTAGACCAGGACACAGCTTGGGAAATATGACCAGGCTCTGGGAAACCTTAGAAGACTGACTGGTCATTTCAGCCAAGGAACTAAATTTGCTCCCTGCTCTTTCACTGCAATTATTTAATATGGATCTGGAAGATCTGACTAACAAAGATAAGAAGTAAAAAAGAGGTATCATTATCTGAAGTACGAATACAAAATTACCGCTGTTTGCATGTAGTATGCTACTTTTTCTAGAACAGCAGTTCTCAACCCTTTCAACCTTGGGATCCCTTTACTCACTTAAAATTCATGAAGGACTCCAAATGACTTTTGTTCTAACCATGGTAGAAATTGACTGAGAAAACATTTTTTAATATTTACTCATTAATTCATTCAAGATTAACAAACTAACTTACCGGTTAACGCAACACCATTTTATGAACAGTAATTATATTCTCCCCCTCCCCCCAAAAGCATTTGGTGAGAAAAGTGCTATTCTTTTGCTGTTCTACAAATCCCTTTAACCTCTGGCCTACTGCAAGGCAGCTGGGTTCCTATGTGTGCTCTGCAGTTTCGCTGTCACACACAGTGTGGTTGCTGGGAAATGCTACTGTATACTCGATACAGAATAAGAGCCACAAAGGCAAATGACCTCTTGGTATTATAATGAAAATAGTTTTGACCTTGCAGACGCACTTGCGTGGGTTTCTGGGACCACACTTTGAGAACTGTTGTTCTGGAACATTCAAGAGACTCAGCTAAAAGTTTTACTAGTGTCACTTGGCTTGGTAAAATGGCTGGATAAATGATGCATATACAAAAACAAATCACTTTCCCATATAACAGCATCTCTGGAATGTCCCAGGCTCTACTCAGTGTGTGTGTGTCCTCCAAGTCACCTTCATAGCAAATCTTTGGGTGTAAGTTGCCAAGAGTCCAGACTTCTCAAGGGACCCTTCCCCTTTGCCATCCATTCCTGCCTCTGCTCCTGGATAAGGAAAGAAAGGCAGACAGGACGGGAAGGTGGAGAGGAGGGCTCACACGTATCATCAGAGCTGCACCTGCTGCAAACAGCCCTACTGTGTGCTGTTGGCCCTCCCCGCACTATGCTGCCCACAGGGCCTCTGACAGCCAGGCCTTTCAGACAGGACCCTACAGTTCTTTCAATGCCATCTTGAACTTCCCAGGGTCCTGGACACAGGAGGAAGCAGATGACTGATAGAGACTGACTCAAGTAAGTCAGGAAGGGCACGTTCCCGTGGTCTCTGGGATCTGCCACCATCTCTGTCACTCTGGTCACACCTCTGCATTCATAGAGCATTTTTCAAAGGGGCAGTGCTTTCTCTTCCTCTAGTTCAGCAATTTCCAGGTGGGGTCTGTGCAGGTGAGTCCCCGGACCTCATGTAAATCAGTAGGTGTGACTGGGCATCTGTGTCTGTGTCGTCACAGTCCAGGGCCTTTCAGAAGGGCAGCTGAGCAGCTGGTGGCTTTCACCTATGGAGTCTCATTTCACACCTGTCAAAAGACTGTGATTACCGCAGTCATGCCATGAGGGTGGTAACCTTTCGATAGGATGAGAGACAAAAAGATCTTACTTATTTTAAAAACATTGAAAACGTTGGCAAAGTTGGAGAAAGTAGAGCAGATGGAGGGCCGGGAAGAAAGGAGGAGAAGAAATAAGAAAAGGGCAGGATGAGAATGGCGTGATCATTGGGAGAAAACAAGAGGTCCGGAGGTGGGGAAACGGCACCTGAATTTTCTGGATTTTGGCGGAGGTTTTGCCAAAGAGGTCAGGTGGGAAGCTCCTTCCTCCAAACACCCCTAAGAGCCCAGTGTGGTTGTCCTTCTGAGCGTGAAGGGAGAGCCAGTCCGTTTCAGGAGACAAGTGACTTTATAGCTAACTCCAAAGAAAGCTTTTTAGCTCCTATCTTCCCAAAGCTGTTGACAGTTTCAGTGGCATCCAAATTTATTAGGAAAAACTTGTTACCTTTGTAAACAGAAACAAAGTTATTTTCTTAAAGATTGTTTTCTGTGCCTGTCAGGATTTTGTCCATACCAGTACTATTTTTCAAGTGTCCCCAGACTTGATCCTACTTACACTGAAATACTGTGGAGTCTAGTTTTGTCTCTGCTCTGGAATGCTCTTGTTTGGATGTTTTTACTGGATTAAAAACTCACTTATCGCTCAATTAAATTTTTAAAAAAGCTGTTATTGAGGTATAACTTTTGTACACAAAACTCATCTGTCTTCAGTGTACAATTCAGTAATTCATCGTAACTGTATAGAGTTGTGCAACAATAACCACAATCTAGCACATTTGTCAATTTTCTTTTAATTCTTAAAAGCACCCTAAGTACAATTAGAGTTAGAGAAAAATACATGTCTATTTTTAAAAACCCAGAAATTTGAAAGTATTTTTAAACTTAAAAAGTATATATTTTTTCTTTCTGTGGCAATGGCTTAAATTAAGCCAATTGCAATCTTATTTCAATGACTCAATCAACTATTCAATCATTTGTCAGGCATCATGTGATAGTTAATTTGATGTGCCAATGTGGTGAGGCTGTGGTACCCTGATCATTGGTCAGACATTTG
This sequence comes from Rhinolophus sinicus, assembly GCF_057876585.1. NCBI lineage: Eukaryota > Metazoa > Chordata > Mammalia > Chiroptera > Rhinolophidae > Rhinolophus > Rhinolophus sinicus. The sequence goes on from NC_142517.1 coordinate 9,981,353, forward strand.
TCTAACTGTTATATGTGTCCTAATCTCCTCTTCTCATGAAGACACCAGTCAGACTGGATTGAGGCCCAATCTAATGACCTCATTTTACCTAATTACCTCTTTAAAAGCTCTAACTCAAAATATAGTCACATTCTGAGGTGCTGATGGTTGGGACGTCAACATCTCAATTTCTAGGGAGGAAAGGAGAGACACACTTCAGCCCACATGAGATGGAAAGCCAGTCTGTTGGCTGGCCTCTGGTAACTTTCTTTTTTCTTCTTTTTTCCCTTGAGACATTTATTTGGAAAAAAAATAAAACCAAAGTTTCACCCAGTGTCTTAGTCAATTTGGGCTCCTCTATCAAACATCCTGAGTGGTTTATAAACAACAGAAATTGATGTCTCACAGTTCTGGAGGTTGAAAGCCCACGGTCAGGGTGGCTTTCAGAACACAGTACTGAGTTCTGCATTACTCAGAATGCATTCCTGAGTTCTGGGGAAAGTTCCCTTTAGATGCAGACTGCCAACTCTCATTGTATCCTCGCATGGGGGAGAGCCTAAAGGGGAAGCGAGTTCTCTGGTGACTCTTAAGGGCATCAATTCCGTTCCTGAGGGATCCACCCCCATGACCGCATCTAACCCTAATTACCTCCTAAAGGCCCCATCTCCTAATACTATCACATAGGGGGTAGGGTTTCAACATATGAATGTTGGGGGACACACAAGCATTCAGTCCACAACATCCATACTGGAAAGTCAACATTTAATTTTTAATAATATGAGCTCATTAAGGATGTAACTTAAGATTTTTGTCTAAGTGGTGATGTGTAGAGATTGTCAGCAGCCATGGCTGCCTATGTTTTCTTGTTTTCAAAGGCACGTAGTAAATTGAAATCTCTGTAAAGAAAATTTAACTTTCCCAGCATGGTGTATCCCCCTGCCCCATATGACTCCATGTAACATCATATCAAGTCAAGAAATAGGCCTTCATACTTTTAGCTTTTCTTAATACTTCGTAATTTAGTGAATAAAATCATTTATTTTTCCATTCATCCATTTAACCATTAGTTATTATCAAACATCTACTGTGTGCCCAGTACTTTCTAAGCATTGGAGATACTGCAGCTACTGAAAGAGATTAAAAGAAAACAACAAAAATCCCTGCCCTTGTGGAACTTACATTTTAGTGGGGGAGACAGAAAATATACATGATACATAAGTTAAAAAGTTTTTTTTTTTCTAAAGAGAAAAATAAATCAGAGAAAGGGGGTTAAAAATGTGTATGTGTTGTATGTGTGGGGGGGCTGCAATTTAAGAGAAAGTGAGCAAGACAGGCCTCCCTGAGAAAATAACATTTGAGTAGAAGCTGAAGGAAGAGAATGTGTGAGCCATGAGGATAAGTATGCAGAAAGTGACTTCCAAGCAGAGCAATTGGCAAGTGCAGAGGTCCCGAGGCAGAAATATGTCTGGAATGCTTGAGGAACAGCCAGGAGGCCCGTGTGGTGCAGAGGAGGGAGCAAGGGGGAGATGAAATCAGAGAGGTGCCTCATAGACCTTGGGCAGGATTTGGGGTTTTACTTTTAGAAGGGAGCCATGGAAGGATGTCGGGTCAGAGTAGCATGATCAGGCTTACATTGCTGAAGAGTCACCTAAAATGATTGACGAGGGGAAAGAGCTGAAGGAGGGAGGACCATATAGGAAGCAGTTGCAATCACCTACCGAGAGGTCATGGTGGCTTGGACTGGGGTGGTAGCTGTGGACATGGTAGAAGTGGTCAGATTCCAGATATTTGGTAGTAGCGCTGACAGGATTTCCTGACAGGTGGAATGGGAGACATGAGAGAGAGTGGGGAAGTAAAAAGTGGCACAAGGTTTTTGACTTCGGCAACTGGAAGAAAGGAGTTGCTACTTCATGGGAGGATAGGAAAGGCTGATTTGATTTCAAATCATCATCAACATCTCTCATTTTATAATAGAAGACTTAAGAAAAAAGATAATGTGTCTGAGGCACATGATTCTAGAATCTTCTAGATAATCTTGCAACCATGAACTGTTCTAGAAACTGTATGTCCATCCCTGTTTATCCCAGCAACACCTCTGGGACGTGGTGTGAGCGTGCCGATTTTACATTTATTACTATGTGATTCATTATGTCATACCTGGGGTGTAATTAGTGATAGCAAACAGTTACCAAGAACTTCTTGGGCTCTAGGCCACGAGGAGAAGTTGTTTGCCCCAGCTCACACAGCCAGTAGGTAGCAGACCTGGGATTTGAACTGGTGTGCTGGACCTTGAAGCTCCCCGTCTCTTTGACACACTGTGGTGCCTAATTGCAAAACTGAATGTTGGGCCACATAGGAAAGAAGTGCTTGATAGTAATTCTGAATTATCCATTCTCATTCTCCAGAAGGGTGGACTCAGTAATTTATTTGCTCTTATGGCAGTCGAGTTTTTGTTTTTTAAGTTCCACACATGAAAAAAAAAAAGCTTGTCTGTCTTAGAGGAAGTATAACTAGATAGTGCATGCTTAGTCAAGGGGAATTTTTCTAAATAAAAGACAGTGTACATTTGAGGAAGTGGGTTACCAGGCCAGGGGACCAACAGGCCCCCAAAGACTCAGAGAACGTTGTACTTCTCCATAATAATTCTTTAAAACCGAAGGAATGGCACAAAAGCACTATGCATTCGAAGCTTGTAATCGAAGTTGATGATTCCTGAACGTGGTAATGAAGAGACCTGCATGGCGTGGGGCAGATAGTACACATGCAAGGTTTGTAGGATGAATGAATGTTCTTGACCTTCTTCTGTTTTTCAACTTCCTTTCCCTGAAATGACGGAAGCAACAGAACTAGGAACACCCAGGCTTCAGTTCACATATTTATTCTTGATGGTTACCGTCATAAAGATGTGAGTTTCAGGAAGTAGATACCAGTCACAGCGGGCACAGGGCCAGTTACAGAAGGAAGCTTTAGGGTACAACCTGGTTTAGTTTTAGAGAAAAACAAATATGCAAGACAAATGCTTCATTTGACCAGTTCCTCTCTCTCTCAAAAACAAAATGACAACAACAAAAAAATCAAATCTCAGGTATCAGCTTCCATATAGTTATGATGTTAATGAGATCAAATGAACGCTTCTTGCTCAGGATAAATATGTACTTGAACTTTGCAAGTAATTGGTCATTTAAGAGGAATTCTTCCAATTTCTCAGCCTACAGATTTGTTGACCACACCGTGTAGGCATGCCTGGTTCTCTAGTCCGCATATCACAAGGTTGAAATCCAGGTGTTGGCTGGACTGGGTTCTTGTCTGGAAGTCTTTTTTGGGGAAAAAAATCTTTTGGGGGAAGCTTGTTTTTGTTGGCAGAATTTAGTTCCTCAAAGTTGTAGGACTGAGGATCATGCCCTTAGTTCCACGGTGACTGTCACCTAGTGGTTACAGGCCACCCCAATTCCTTGCCATGTGGCTCCCTCCGTTTTCAAGCCAGCGATGGTGCGGTGAATCCTTGTGGCTCCAATTTCTGACTTCCTCTTCTGTGATGAGCCGGAGAAAACTCTCTGCTTTTAAAGGGCTTGTATGATTAGGTCAGGCCCACCACCATCACCTATCTCAAGGTCAACCGTGCTATATGCTATAACCTAACCACAGGAGTAAAATCCATCATATTCACAGCGCTGAGGATCACACAGCAGGTGTGGGGATCTTGTGGACCACCTTTGAATTCTGCTTCACCCAGCTTCAAGAATTACCAACCCATGGCCAAGCTTGTTTCATCTCGTTGCAGAATGGGTTCCCTGGGAAGCAGGCTCCGACATGAAGGTTGGCTTCTCAGGACCAACTCTGTGCAAGGGAAGAGAAGGAAGTAGAGTGGGGAGAGGGCGTTCTGAAACTCAGATGGTCCGTCAGAGGTGTCCCAGGGTGTGGCAGCCCCTGTGTGGACAAGACCCTGGACGTGGGCTGCCCAGGCAGGGTTCACTGAGGGCGTGGCAGCGGTGAGGCACTCCCAGAACATACTGAGAGTAGCCGGGTGTCTCTTGGCAACCCGTCAGCAGGTGAGGAAATAAACTGCTCATTCCCGATTAGTGCATTACAGCAATTGTATTGCACCGCATTTCTACGCCCCTCCTTTCCAGTCATCCAGTGTTATTTTGAATTAAATCCCGGCTATCCTATTGCTGCATCTATAAACATTTCAGTATTACTTCATCTATAAATGTTTCATATGTGTCTTTAAAATACAAGGAATCATGATATCATCTCATCCAAAATAAATTAATAATTCATATTATAAAAATGCAGTTAGTGCTGAAGCTGAACAATAATGAATGTCAACTACAAGTTTATATATATATATACATATATATATATGTATGTATGTATGTATGTATGTATGCATATACTTACAAGAAGTGGAGTACAGCATTAGGAATAGAGACAGTGGAAATGTAATGGCTGTGTGCGATGTCAGAGGGACAGTGGATGGGGGAGGGGGTTGACACAGTGTGAGGGATATAAATGATAAACGTCTAAGTATTACTTTGTTTTGTGCACCTGAAACTAATTTCAAAAAAAAAGAAAAAATGCAGTTAGTGCTAAAATTTCTAATTGTCTCAAAAATGTTATAATTTTTACTCTTTCTTCATTTCTCTGAAGTTTGCTTGTTTAAATCAAAATTGCAAATAGATAAACTCTCTTGTTCTTTGCACTTGATTTGTTAATAAAACCAGATCACTTGTCTTGGAGACTTGCTCCGTCTGCAGTTTGCTAATTGCATCTGCATGACGTCTTGAAGCATGCTTTTTTCTGCCCTATGTTTCCTGTAAGTCGGTAATTGGATCTGAGGCTTGATCAGATCAGGACTGAATTTTTGGCAAGACTTCTCCACAGATGGTGATGTGTTCCTCCAACAGGAGTTGTGTAATGTGTCTCTTGTTGTGATGTTCGGAGCTGTTGATGCTTAACATCTAAACAGAAATAATTAAACAAAAATTTATTGAGGAACAGTGTGTTTTTCCAGGACCCATCAGCTCCAAGTCAAGCCGTTGTCTTCAATCTAGTTGTGGAGGGCGCAGCTCACTGGCCCATGTGGGAATCAAACCGGCGACCTTGGTGTTATGAGCACTGTGCTCTAACCAACTGAGCCAACCGGCTGCCCTGTTTTGAAATTTTTAATTTTTCCTGCCCACTCACTTTACTGGCCCTTTCTTCCCTCTTGTAGCATTTGTACTAGAAAGTGATGCCTTTGCAGGGATGTCACTTTCTTTGGCAAAATGTCTAATCCATTTCCATTTCCAGAGCAATATCAGTATTTGATCATAGGAAGGATACAGGTGAACGTATTGCAAGGTTTTGCTGCTAGCTTTATAGCCTCTTGTGGACATCTAAGCCTCCTCTTAGTGAAGCAAAAGGCATATTACAACCTAGTTTCTCAGCTGTGAGGTATTTTTGTGTTTTGTTTTGTTTTTAACATTTAGAGACTATGGTCATAGAAAATATAAAAGGAAATATTGTATCAATTTATATACTTTTTTGTTGCAAAGATGTACAACAGGTGATCGATAAACACATTACGTTAAGAAACACTTCAGGAAGAAGAATATGAATTCAGGGAGAACAAGTTATGAGGCAAATTTCAGAACCAATAAAGAAGAGTTTCTGTAATTTTAAAGTAAGTGAGAGGGGGGATCAATTGCTTTGGCATTAGACTCCATTGGATACGTTTATAAGAGTGATAAAGTTTATTTTTAAGTGTTAACATCCTTTGCAAGTATTTAAACTTATCAGGAAATATTTTAGATGTCAGTGAAAATGTGTGAGGGAAGGACTTGAAGAATTCTTTCAGGGGCTATGCAAGCAAAATGTTGAAAAACTACACGCAGTTTTCCCGCTCTCCCTCTCAGTCTGAAGATACTGGCGTTCATGTTCCTTCAATATTTAAGTGCAATGGGGAAGGGCTTGCTTTTACATTAACATCAGCAAAAGCCTGTGTGACTAACTGTATATTTGCTTTCAAAAGAGATTTGCATATAACAAAAACTTAGAATAAAACATTTCTGTACTTGTGTTCTGGACAGCTAAAATAATGGTGGATTAATGAACAGACTCCCTTAAGAGAACAGAGGAAATAATGTATCAGGAACCAAGGATGAAGTGGTGACTATAAGTCTGCCCTAAATTACTTTTTTATTAAAATCACGACATCTTTTTTTCATTTATTAGCCTTTCATCTTGGAATATCTACTTTTGTTTCCTCTCAATCTATTTTGATTCAGATGATTTTCCCAGTGTTTTCATAATTGAAAACACCCAAACCTAAGTCTTGACTCCCTCCCTCTGTTAGAAAGAAATAAAATACTAAGAATCTCCTCCAAAGAACAATCAAAAACATGCAATAATGAGGGTTTGCTCTTCATCAACAAAAGCCAAAATATAGACATCCAGACTACAAAACTGCTAAACTGTGATTGAAATCTTTTGAGTAAAAAATAAACACACAAACAAATATCTTAATTTGTTTCTTTTCCCAAACAATTAATTACAGACTTTAAAAAACCAGGTAACACATTTTTTAACATGTGGTAAAAAACACATAGCATAAAATTTACCATCTTAACCATTTTTAAGTGTACATCTCAGTAGTGTTGACTGTATTTATTGCTGTGCAATAAATCTCTAGAACTTTCCATCTTGCAAAACTAAAACTCTACATCCATGGAACAACAACTCCCCAGTTTCCCCTCTCCTTAGCCCCTGGCAACCAACATTCTATTTCTTTTAGTTTAACTTCTTTTGATACCTTATATGAGTGGAATCATAAGATATTTGTCTTTTCGTGACTGGCCTATTTCACTGAGCATAATGTCCTCAAGGTTCATCCATGTTGTAGCATGAGACAGGATTTCCTTTTTAAAGGTTGAAAAATACTCCAATGTATGTATATATATTTTTTCTTTATCCATTCACCCGTCAATGGGCATTTGGGTTTCTTCCACCTCTTGGCTATTGTGAATAATGCTGCAACGAATGTGGACGTGCTAATATCTCTCCAAGATCCTGTTTTCAATTCTGTTATATATATCCATAGAAGCGGGATTCCTGGATCATATGGTAATTCTTTTTTGATTTTTTTGAGGAACCTCCATACTGTTTTCCATAGCAGCTGCACCATTTTATATCCCACCAAAAGTACATAGAGTTCCAAGTTCTCTACATCCTCACCAACACTTAGTTATTTTCTGGTTTTTGATAGTGGTCTTCCCAATGGGTGTGAGGTGATATCTCATTGTGGTTTTGATTTATATTTAAGAATTAGTGAGGTTGTGCATCTTTTCATATGCTTGTTGATCATTTGTATATCTTCTTTGGAGAAATTTCTATTCAAGTCCTTTGTCCATTTTTAAATCTGGTTATTTGTTGTTTTGTTGTTGAGTTGTAGGAGTTCTTTATGAATTCTGGATATTAATCCCTCAACAGATACATGATTTGCAAATATTTTCTTCTTTCTGTAGGTTGTCATTTCATTCTGTTGATTATTTCCTTTGATGTGGATTTTTAAGTTTGATGTAGTCTGAGTAGTCTATTTTGTTTGTTATTTCTTGTGCTTTTGGTGTCATATGCAAAAAAAACATTGCCAGTCCAATATCATGAAACTTTTTTCCTATGTTTTCTTCTGGAATTTTTATAGTTTTAGGTCTTATATTTGGGTCTTTAATCCATTGTAGTTGGTACATAGTATAAGGTAAGTTTCCAATGTTAATTTTTATGCATGTAGATATTCAATTTTCCCAGTTTCATTTATTGAAGAGATTATTGTTTACCTGTTGTGTGGTCTTTTATCCTTATCAATCATTTGACCATTTATACGAAGCTTTATTTCTGAGCTTTCTATTATGTTTCATTGGCCTATGTATCTGCTTTTATGTCTGCACCACATTTTTTAAACATAGTTTTGTAACATATTTTGAAATCAGGAAGTATGAAGACTAACTTTATTCTTTTCCAAGATTATTTTGGCTATTTGGGGTCCCTTGAAATTCCAAAAGAATTTTAGGATTTTTTTTCCTATTTCTACAAAAAATGCTATTGGGATTTTCAGAGGGATTACATTGAATCTGTAGATCACTTTGGATAGTATGGGACCTTTTAATCACATATTAAGTCTTCCAATCTATGAACACAGGAAGTCTTTCTGTTTATTTACTCTTCTTTAATTTCTTTCAGCAGTGTTTTTCAGTTTACAATATATAAATCTCTCATCTTTTTGGTTAAGTTTATTCCTAAGTATTTTATTCTTCTTGATGCTACCATAAATGAGATTATTTTCTTAAATTCCTTTTCAGATTGTTCATTGTTGGTGTATAGATATGTGACCAATTTTTGTGTGTTGATTTTGTATCCTGTAACTTTGCTAAATTTGTTGTTCTGCCTTAAATTTACCACTCTGGGAATACAAACATTTTCAAGGAGAATTTTATTTCATTAATCTTTGCTGGAACATTATTTGGTAATATAATAGATGACATCACCATCCTCTTCTATTCTGAAGAAAATAAACATTTTTATAGTCATTTCTTTTATTTATTCTTTCACTGACACATATAAATTGAGTGCTTACATATTCCAGGCACCATCCTTGAATTTGGGTGTATATTGATGGATAAAGCATACTTGATTTTTACCTCATTGCGCCTAGATACTAGTAGCCAAACAAATAAAAACAATGAAAAGGTGTGTAAGAACCATGAAGAAAAGGATCCAGGAGTCAGGTAAGGGACTACAGAGAGCTCTCTCTGGGGAGGTTCCATGAAAGCTGAGACCTGGGAGAAGGAGAGCATTGGTGAAGATGGGTGGGGAGGCACAGTGGGGACACCATCGGGGAGAGATCCCTGATGAAGGCCCTGAGGCAGGAAAGAGCTCCCAAGAAACAAAAAGGAGGCCAATATAGCTTGAGTGTGGTGTGCAAGGAGACAAAAAGGTGGGAGGTGAAGGTGGATGAGGTCATGCCCTTGAAAAGCTTGAGAAGTAATATTGAATTGTAGTTTAGCATAGCAACATTCCTAGGGCTTACTGAAGTCCGTCTGCTGCTTTTCTATACTCAGAAAAATGGATAGTTAAATGTGCCCTCTCCAATGCTTTGCCATGCTCTCAATCATACTTAGACAAGATAGAGAGCAATTCTTCTCAGGTTGAGCTTTCTAGGGAGTGACTGACCTGTAATGTGCTGTGCGATTGGGAGGAAAGAGGTGCAGATGGTGAAAACTGAGGATCTGACGCATGTTTTTCCTTATTAGAAAGCTATTCCATATTCCTCTGATCATGCTGTGCAGTGAGAAAGTTCAGTAGACACAAAAAGTCTTAACGGAACTCTGAACATACTGTCATTGATATGTAAGTAGAGTAATTTTCAGTAACATAAAAATTGAGCCCAAAATGAACCCTCCAAGTAAAATGTGTGAAGAGATTCAGTTTCTTGGTTTGTTGAGAAGAAATTTTAAAGGGAATTTTAGAGTATACCTACTAATTTTCCTATAATTTTGGGCAAGGTTATTTTTCTTCTTTTTCGTCTTACGAAAGGGTTCATCATTGTTTCATATGGTTCTTGAGTTAACTAGTTGAATTAAAATGAGAGGAAAGCATTTTATTCAAGGTTTTGCAAAACTTTTCCACGAGTGAATTGAACTAGACATGTTATATCATACTCTGTAGAAAGAGGAGACCTCCTAGGCCATTTATAGTCTATTTATTGGGTTCAGTAGACAAAGAAGGAAGAAGCGATACCAAACACTGTCCTCACATGCCACTCTAGCCATAACTTTAAGGTGGTATCCTGAGTGGTCCGGCATCTCCCTGGGAGTGGATGGGGCAGGAGACACTGCAGTATATCTCTCTTGGGTCATAGCTCTGACTGTTCTATACTCCTGTCTTCAGCTGCTTGTTCAACAAGTCAGAGTTTAATGAGTCATCTCCACCAGCAGGGTGTGCATTGCAATGATCATACCCTGGGGCCAGGCCTGTTTCCTTTCCGGTTCAACTCAGCTCTGAAGTAAGACCTACTCTTCCCATCTTCCCCAAGGTGTTACTATGGAGAGGAGCTTCCTTCTCAGTGACTTAACTACTACAAAGTCCTGTTCATTGAAAGGCAAAGGTGGTTATAGTAGAGAATGTGGTGGCTAAGTATTTGCTCAGCTGCTTTTATCTTGCTTAGTAAAACCAATAACCAAACACTTTCTAGGTCAAGTAATGGTGACCAGCACATGATTCTTACTTTTGCTTTCCTTTCCTCATTGTGCAAAATGAGACATTCAAAAATAGAACTTTAAGAAACTCCCTGCAGAACCATACTTTGAGGAAGTATTTTCTGAGGGTAAAAAGGCCTAAGGATTCAAGTGGAGCCCTGTGGAAAGAACTGAGTTCCAAGCCAATGTTTTTCAAATTTCAGATTTGTTTTTGGGGTATACAAACTTTTCTTCCAGAAATTAAAAAAATGTGTGTTCACTTTGATAGTAATCTTTTAAAAAATGAATATAGGCATATTCTGGAATCATCAGAATTAATCTATTGTGTGTTTGTGTTTAAGGTCTCCTTGGGGTATAATAGCACTATTTTGACCATTTCCAGGCAATGGGACATAAACAAAGATAGACTCAATTTATCTATTTCATCCAAACATGGTTAAATGATATTAACTGTATACTATAAAATCAGACATTCATCATAGTTTGAATTTTTAAAAAAGTAATGGCTAAATTGGTTCACTGCAGGATGTGTGGTAGACAAGCAATGCTGAACTCAAAAGAATGACCAGATTCATTCCGCCAGTGACAACTTAATTTCAACAAAATAAAATTATTCTAAATATTCACATATACTTAAGGAATATTATCACAAAATTTTTCTCCAACATTGGTAGGTGCCAAAGAAACTTTTCCCTTTAAAGTGTTCCAAACATTTTTCAAGTTTGAGAAACATTCTGCTAAATAAATTAATATGATGACAAAAGATTGTCTCTTTTGCTCTCCTAGCTTAAAGTGCTTGTTCTGCTGATTCTCAACCGACCACACTTCAGGATCAATGGAGGAGCTTTAAAGATATACCACGCAAATAACAATGCATAGCTGGAGTAACTATGCTAATACCAAACAAAATAGACTTTTAAGACAAAAATTGTTACCAGAGATGATGATATTTTATAAATGATAAAAGCATGGATCCATTAGAAACTCCAAATTATAAACATATACAAATGTACAAAGATGGAAGAAGGGGCCACAAGCCAAGGAATGTGGGAGAAGTCAAGGAAGTGATTCTCCTCTAGAACTTCCACAAAGGACCAATCAAATGTCAGTGGGACGGTGTTCCTTTCTAACTGCTGAGGGTCTAATCCCTATAATAAATACCAACGATAGTGTTCTGGTGCTATTCGAACAAATTGCCACAAACAGTGGCTTAAAAGAACAAAATGTTCATATTACAGAATTGTAAGTTCTGGGGTTCAGAAGTCCAAAATGGGTCTCACTGGCATAAAAGTATTGTGATATGAAAGATGTGATCAGAGCCAGGCGAGAAGTGATGAGAGGCTGACAGCAGGTCAGATTCCTCAGAAAGACCTGCATCCCCCTCCCAGGCCCCAGGATGGAGATGCCTCCTATGGCTTCTCATTGGAACAGAATTAGATCAGAATTGATTTTTCTGGCTATATGTTTGCAATATTCACTCTCTTAACCACTGTTTTAAACGGTAAATAAAACATGTTGTGTGTAATGTAGCTGGTATAAATTTCTGTGTAAAGCATGAGTATGTCACAAATATTGCACGGGACATGAAAGTGATTTGTTGTTTATCTGAAATTACTGATGGGGCACAAAGATGCCTTCTCCATGTTTATGTGATAGAAACCATTTAGAAGATGTCAAAGAGGGAATGATATACTTTCATTCTAAAAAATTCATAATCATCTCTTTCTATAAGTAAAATGTCAGAGCTTTCAAAACATTATGCAACAAAACTTTTTTTTTTAGTGTAAACATGTACCATGAAGTATTTGGTACATAACTTTAAAAAAGTGTTTACCTAAAATTCAAATTTAATTCAAATTTAACTGGGTGTCCTGCGTTTTTATTTGCTAAATCTGGCAACTCTGAACGATGTACACAGCCTTCAGGTACACACTGCCTTCTTCATGTTTCTTGGTGACACAGCTATTTAGGAATCTATTTCTAAACTACCAGCTAAGGGTGCGGCCAGATGGCTCAGCTGGTTAGAGCCGATTAGAGCCGAGCTCTGAACAACAGGGTTGCCGGTTCAATTCCCACATGGGCCAGTGGGCTGCGCCCTCCACAACTAGATTGAAGGACAATGACTTGGAGCTGATGGGCCCTGGAAAAACACTGTTCCCCAATAAAATTAAAAAACAAACAAAAAACAACCCAGCTAATTGTGCATTTAAAGTGACTTGTCTCCACCTAGTGGCGAATCCAGACAATGTATGTACCTTCAACGCCATCACTTATTAAACATGTAGCGAATGCTGGCTCAAAAATTAGTAAGATAGTCCTCACTTTCCTGGAGCTTGCCACCCAGCAGATGTATGTGGGCACATGCCTAACAGGGCGTGTGCTACACAAACGTGCAGGGACAGATGGTCACAAAGAAATCTACATGGAGGTCTTTTAGGAAAATTTCAAAGTGGATGATGTACCTTTATTCTGTAAAATTCATAATAATCTTTGGATAAGTAAAATTCCAGAGTATTTAAAGCATTATAAAAATTGGGAATGGACAATAACTGAGTACACAAAAAGGTATTACAATCTGTTAGATATTTAAGGACTAATTGCCATCTTTTGGAAAAGATAGAGGGTGCCAAAAAAAGTATATGAATTTTAAGATATGTTATCTATGTAGCAGTTCGCCATAATCAAAAGTGTCTGGACCCTGGTGGTGACCACTTTGAGCACCTCTTGTAATTGCCCGGAGTCAAACGTGACTATATTATTACTATTTTAATACAATTTTTTCCTCTTAAAATGTATATCCATTTTTTGGCACCCTCTGTAGACCATCTTTCTACTGGATAGATAGGAAAATGATTTTCTTATTCATTTTCCCCTCAGCTCCGTCCTCTCTGATGGAGCCAGGAGATTTGGGGGAGGAGGACGGGGGTGGAGGACAGGGGGTGGGGGAAGTGGGAGTACTGTGAGAAGAAATGTTTAATTTAAATTAGCTATTGAGAGGTGTAATTTTTCTATTTCCAGCCTCTTCCCAAGCCCTTTTTTTCTAATCAATATCTACTCCACCAACTTTTTCTTTTCTTCATCCTCACCAATTACTAATTCTTCAATCACATAATGTCCTGTGTTAGAAATGAGTTCTAAGTGGGGACAGACGAAAGGAAGGGTAGGAAACTAGTATATCCTTTGCATGTAAGACTACTAAAATTTTCTCTTCATGCTTCTGTTCCCTTAGGTGGCATATACGGTATTTCCTCCATCAATAAAAACATCCCACAACTAGTATCCACATGTATTTATGTGGCCCACAAGACCTGTAATTCTGATCACCTAAACCCAAGAAAAAAGGTAGTGAGAAAAACTGGGCGTTACTGGTATTTCTCACTGTTGTTAAGGAATGGGGCATTTCTTGGGCATCAGAGATGAATTTGCTTCCCTATTTTGAAAAAAATGAGGAAGCTTGTCTAAAACATGAATATAGAAAGGTTCCCAATTGAATGTCAAGTGTGTTCGGATTCAGATTCAAATGTCTAGATGGCAGGGGAGACCAATTTACATGTGGGATTGGGGTCTCCTTAGAAGGAGCTTATTCTGAGAAGAAATATTTGTGAAATGACAGCAGTTTGGTTCTAGAAAGCAGAGTAGGCAACACCACTGAAAACCTCAGTAAGGCTGTGCTCCAACCAAGTCTTTTTTAAAGATTTTATTGGGGAAGGGGAACAGGACTTTTATTGGGGAACAGTGTGTACTTCCAGGACTTTTTTCCAAGTCAAGTTGTTATCCTTTCTATCTTAGTTGTGGAGGGTGCCGTTCAGCTTCAGGTTGTTGTCCTTTCAGTCTTAGTTGTGGAGGGCACAGCTCAGCTCCAGATCCAGTCACCATTTCTAGTTGCAGGGGGCACAGCCCACCATCCCTTGCGGGAGTCGAGGAATTGAACTGGCAACCCTGTGGTTGAGAGCCCGTGCTCCAACCAACTGAGCCATCCAGGAGGCAGCTCAGCTCAAGGTGCCATGTTCAATCTTAGTTGCAGGGGGCAGAGCCCACCATCCCTTGCGGGTCCAACCAAGTCTTAACACATTGCATACGGATCACGAGAATCTTCGTTTTTTCTGAGCCATGCGTTAAGGACAGATAACAAGAATTCTCGTTTTTACTGTTGACTCTTTTTACTTTGCATATTTTATTGAATTATTTGTAGAATAATTATTTATAGAATAATTTATAGAATAATTTATTTGTAGAATCTATTATTTATAGAAAAATAATAAATGACATAGAAGCATTTACACTTTAAAGAGAAGAGTGCATTTTAAAGTAGTTTCTTTTAAAAACCTGACGGAACAGAGGGGTATGAGGGATTTAAACCCCGCCGTACGCAACGTGTTGTTGAGGCTGTGAAAAAATGAAAGCGAGCAAATGGACTGGGTCTGGGACAAGTGCGGGACCGTGGGGCAGTGCTGGCGGCTTCCAGCGGCTCCTTCCAGACACTAACGCTGGACGTCAGGACACTGGGAGCGGCATCAGCCCCCACTGTGAATACCTTTGAAGGTGTCAGCTGCAGCACTTTCAGTGCATCGTTTATTGATTAAGTTCAAGTACAATGACAAAATCGAAGACTTGTGGCCCCACCCAGTGCTTATTACATAAAACTGTTCGTAGCAACAGGTTTAAGACAGAAATACAAATTAAATAGGAGGTACAATACAACACTGAAAACATTTGTACGTCTTTCCACAACTCAGTAAACACACAAACACTGTCAGAAACACCCAGTTGGTTCAAATTCTGTATTTCATTTGGTAATTATTTTCTGCGTTCTATCTCCGTGCAAGGCACTGCATTGCTGAGATGCTGGGGACACAGTCATGAGTTAGAAAGTCCCTGCTGTCATACAGCTTCTGGTCTCGTGGGCGCAGACAGACATCAGACCACACACATATGAAGAGGTCAGGTAGTCAAAGCTTATGGGAGGAAGGGGGAGGAAGGAAAGTTTCTGTACACTCTCCAAATTCTTAAGAGCTATCTGAGGCTGCCTTAAAGGTCAAAGCTTGGGGAAAAGATAAAACTCTGAATTATATTGTAAAATCACTTTTTTGTAGGTTGCAAAGTTCTGGTCAGACGCTATCAAGTTCACAGTTCTGAGCAGCATTTCTGATTATTATAGAATCTATACTAGTAGTACTTTATGGTTATACTAATGGGACATGGCCACATCCTAAGGGTATGTTTACAGACCCGAGTTATTACATACACATTTATCTACATTACACATTAATATAACGTTAGTTCTGGCTGTAATGATACAAAAATTCTTAGGTTATATCCAGTCTCTCCAAGAACCACCCCTGTTGTAATTCTCAGGCAGTTTATTGGTGCTCGCAAGTACAAGGTGTTTCCACGTATTCTTCAAAAAAATACCCTTACAAGTAAGCACGTCTGATTAAGCTACACGCAGACCATAAATGGAACTGAGCTGCTTTTTCCCATCCAGGAGACAAGGCAAAAGCGAGGGTTTTTTGTTTGGCTGTTGCCACTTCCCACGTTTGCTCCCTGAAAACCACCCAGGGCCTTAAAACTTGAAGACACATGTTCCCACATCTTAGGGACGAACAATTTCATCAGTGTCTCTGAATTTGAATGTCTGAGTTTCCCTCCTGCACCTTCCACACAGAGATTGTCTGTTAGGATGTCCAGCCTGAAACAGCATTTTCCCAGATAAACCCAGGGCCTGCATGCTGGACCAGAGCAATGGGCTGGCACAATATGAAAGCCTGGGTGCCAGGTGTCATGACACGGTCCTAACGTTCTCTTGAAAGAGGCACATTTCCAGAGACAGAGCCTTTACAAATGGAAGGCCAACCCAGAAGATCTGCTTTAAACTAAGGTTTCTGGTCAAAAAGAGGAAAGGTGAGTGTGTCGGGGTCGCTGGAGGGATTCTCCAGCACAGCTGTGTCTCAGAGGGGTTTCCCTGATCCCCACCATAGCTGCCGGAAGCCTGGACCACAGGTGCAGGAAAGCGCATGGCCGGCTCTGCAGAGGTGCCCAGGTCACAGCTCCCCCACCCCCACCCCAACCCCGACCCCCCTGGGCAGCTGCTTTCAACCTTTCCTTCCACCCAGATGAACTGTTCCCTGGGTAGAGACGCTAGGTAAGCTACTGGCTGTAGTCATGTGCACGTGCCAGCCTGCTCTGGTGGCTTCGTCTCCTTTCCCATTCCCTGCTCCCTGCTGCAAGCGCTCAAGTTGACAACTCTGCCCTGGAATTCCTAGACTTCCTTCCCACGAAGGATCTCCATGAATGATCCCAAATATCAAATAATAGAAAAATAAGCTAGAGGTGCCTTTGAAAAGCATTATGATTATATACTTTCTAAAATAAGGTGTTCTTCCCAGTTCAATTTCCTCCCTCATCCTGATAATAAATAACCTGCATTGTCCCGAGTCCATGCAGGCAGAGCAGAAGGGGTCCTGCACACTGTCCTGCGGAGTCAAGAGACTGGCCTCGTATTAAAAATGACACAGATAAACCATAAACACAAACAACTCCACAGGATGTTAATAATTAAAAGTCGCTTACATACATTATTCCTGTTTTTCACTAAGGTCGCCTTCTTCTTTCCTACTGAATTATTCTACTTCTTACTCTGTCTATTCTACCAGTAGCATTTTCTGGTTTGAAGGCTTCTTGCATACACTGTGACTAACCACAACGTACTCCCCGCTATCTTCAAAAATGATAGTAATTTCTCTAATTAGGTAATTTCCCATTTCTCTATAACTTTAGTGACTACAAATTCTAATCAGAAGCTATTCTAATAAGTTATGAATCAGGACAGCTTCGTGTATAGCACAAGATCACCTGGTTTTCATCCTAAACCATGGAAGGACAGATAACTGTGGTAAAGGTGGCAATGTTCTCAGGATAAATGGGTAGAATTCCCCCCCAAATTTTTCAGGATCACGTTTCTGGCATCTTCTGTAGATGTTTTTTCAAGTAAGCTATTTTTTCAGAATTTCTTTTACTGGTAGCAGTATTCAGCTTTTCTAAACAAATTTCCTAAGGGGCTGCTTTAGCATCAAAAGAAAAGGCCAAATGTTCTAAGTATCTTTTGAAACATAATGGACGACACCGGGAAAGGAGCCGGACTCAGTGCCACAGGCAGCCCAGCAGCGCCGTGATAGCACTAACTGACAGGAACACAACACCGCACAGCGGGACTTACGATACCATTAGAAACACAGACGGCATCTTCCGGCTTTACCTCATCTCATCTAAGACAAGCCCAATGACAGCTCTTGCAAGACGTTACACATGGAAAAGACTTCTTTCCAAATTCCTGTAATTTCACTTGTGAATAGCTAAGTGCTTGCCTGTATTTTTAGGACCTATGATCGGAGACGGTTTTTCTTCTCCAACAAGCAAATATCCTCTTGATAGTTACTGAGAGAAGCGAGGAGCTCAGGTTCCCAGTGTAACTCCACAGAACTCCCTAATATTTTACAGTTCATTTCTGGTCACATAGTTTCCACTTGTAGAAATTCTTCACTTGTTTTACTTCCACTGTTTTCATCTTCATATGAGTAGTTTCCTGAATCTTGACTAGTTTGGGAATTAAATTTTTTGTGATTTTCGTCAATTTGATTAATTCCTATTGTAGAAATAGTGTCTATATTTTCAATTATAAAACATCTTTCAATTTGTTCCTCAGAAGTGGAAAGAAATAGATTCTTTAGTGGCTGTTCGGAGAAATACTAATTTAAAAAAGGGAAAGAATAGAAACAGATTATTTAAAATAATAAAAATCAGTTTTCTAGTTCTAATAGCTTTAGTTTCTGAAGTTCATTATCTAGAAAACCTATCTTTTGGCATGCATATTAAAAAATCAGCTAAGCGCCTATCCCCTGCATTACAATGTATAGCATAAAACCATCATTGGTGAGGTCACGTACATCTTAATACCGTTTTTTGGTAAGTACATGAAGAGTACCTCAGTACAGTGTGCTGGCAGGGGCAGGGGATGGGAGAGCACTGGGATCATGGACATTTTGAAGTAATAAAAATTTTTGTATCCAATCCACAAACATCCAGAAGCAGCACCAACGATACACTAATTTTCCCCTGTTCAACTAAGATTAACTGTTGTAATCAGCTAGTTTTAAGTTCTTTCAGTAACAGCTATGTGTATTAGAGTATACTGGAATGATATTTAAAAACTCAGGGCGATAAAATAGTTGATATTTACGGAGCATTTTTACAGGTCTAAGCCTTTCTGGTTTCTCTTTATTGCTCACCACTCTATGCGGTTGTATTACTGGCTCCATCTTACAGCCTGAAAGGACTTGCTAGAGTGCACAGAGCTCACAAGTGCAACTATATTACAGCTTATCAACAATTCACCGTCAGGTTTCTCTAGCTCCAAAGCCTGAGCTCTTAACGATACTCTCACGGCACGCAGCTAGGTGAACATACTACTCCCGGCGCATAACCCAGGCTGAGGTCTTCATCAGTTAGTGCTTTCCTTAAATATGCTGATCTCACAGGATATTTAAGGAAATATCTGACATCCTTGCCACCAAAAAAACCCAACAAAAACAAAAACAAAAAAACACCTAAAATTGAGAGGTGTCATGGAAGGAAACTCATGTTTTCTTATTTCATTTTCTGAGATTTCATCCATAGAATACAGTTTCTGCACTGATGGTAGTGTTTTACTCTTTCTGTGAATACAAAGACTTTCAATGGAAAAACAAATGCCACAGTAGCCAAAATGCCAGAAAAATATAAGATTAAGGACAAACTTTACCATTCCATGTTATATTGTACTAAATGACTGTTTCCAAACTTAATAAACTGAAATTTTGAAGAAAATACCCAAATCAGTCTGCATTACTTTCGAAATATCAAGAAATCGTGTATGTTCTGTTGAAACCAAATATATTTCCCATTTAAGAAAAATCCAGACAAAGAAAAGTAACATACCTGATCTATAATGGAAGGAGGTTTACTTGATGGAAAGAACACATAAAGGATAAATTTCCAGAGCACTTTCACAACGTAAAGGACAAATGGGATAGACAACACAGTGCCAATTCCAGCTATAAGCCAGGTTTTAGAAGTATTTCCTAAAAACAAACAAATGATGTTTGGCATCAATACATGTCTTGACACATAAATATGTTAAAAGCGCCGACAGTTTGTATAAAAGAAATATAACCATATGAAAGGAACTCTATTACATAAAAATCTACTAAATGATACCCTTAGAAGTGGTTCTGGTACCACTGAGCCTACCACCGCTGTGGGCAATGGACTTTACTTTTTAAGAGAAGCCTGGGAAGTGAAATAAGAGATCCTTAGTGAAGGATACAATATTGCCACATAGCGCCAATCATACTAAGTATTCTCCAGCACTTCTGTAACAGACAGCTAGCACAATTAAAAACATGGTGTGACTGTCCACAAGTCTACACTAGAAACTGTAAAATACAAAATGGGACTAAGTCATTCCCACATAAAAAAAAATTCACAACTGAACCCATGAAGTGATTTCCAAATGATGGTTATGTTAAGGATTATGTAAAACATGTAAGTCTTACTTAATGCTAAAGAGTAATAATCACAAGCAATTATGTACATACTGGATGAAATAGAAAGCATTAAAAAAACACTGAATTGAACTAAGCATTAACAATATTTTCTAAAACTGAAAAGACTTAGCTTGAAGATCTACTTTTCATTCATGTAGTTCATAAAGAAAATATTCTTTTTACAGTAGTATTTTACAATTTATAGTAGTATTTTACAATTTTCAATGAATTAAATATTTTTGTTAAGTCTAGTAATATTTTAAAAATATATATAATAAAAGATTCTGACCTGGTTTTGTCTTCTCGCATACAGTATCACTAAAAACACTGCTGTTATTCCACTTTACATCCTCAACGATGGCTCTGACTTTGACACAATATACAGTCAGCGGTTTCAAGTCAGGGAAAGTAAAATCAGTTCTTTTCTTTACAATTTTCCTCTATAAAAAATAAGTGTATCATTGATAAAATGTAGTCACCTCATGAAATCATATAGGGAACATCTATTCCTGAATTCTTTAAATATTCAATCTAAGATCGACCTTTCCCAAGAACAGTTGGTGTATGTTTAAGAAATATAAATTTGTTTTGCACAACACATTATAACCAAATCAGGAAGTTAAAGATGCTGCTGTCAAAAAGAAATATGACATATTCCTAAGACAACTCTAATTTATATGTACATGCGGATTTGGTTTACCACGGTATTACCTCCGCTTAGTTGCAGAATGGTTATAAGTAAGGGTCTGGCCTCAGACTGCCTGTATGAAGATATCATTTACAGCTTTGTGGCCTTAGGCAAGTGATTCCATCTCTCTGGGCCCTACACCCAGACAGGAAATAATGAAGACAATTATTGTTCCTATCTGTATTAGTCAGCTATTGCCACCATAGTGTGTAACAAAACATGTAAGTGTTGTGAAATGTTGTGGGACAAAACATTCCCTGGCTCAGGACATACTTCCTTTTCTCACTCCTGAGTGTCCTGACTGGCTGGGGAGCTGTCGTGGAAGTTGTGGTCTGGTTTGGGTCTGCTCTCATTGTCTTCGGACCAAAGACCATGCCGAGCAAGCGCTGCTCTGGGCAAGCAGAAGGACAAGAGCCAAGCCAAGCCAGGCATGCAGTTAGGCCTCTGCTCACATCACAACCGTTCACGTCCCGCTGTCTGAAGCCCAGCCAGTGAAGCAGTAGCGAAAACCCCATCCCAGGTATCTTCTGAACAGTCACTGAATTGACCATACTGTATGGCGGGGTTGTTTTGAAGAATGACTGAGACAATTCATGTGAAATACTTCTTAGCACACAACTCAGAGTAAGTATTTAATAAACATGAGCTGCTATTATTACTGTCATTATTGATGAATTTTCCAGCCTAGGATAGGATGGTAACTAAAAGTTCCTGAATCGTTACCATTTATCAAGCAATGGGCTACACAGGTAGTATTTCACATGTTACCTCATTTTAAACCTTATAAACATCCACCCTCAAAATTCATTACTGTGGTTACCACCATTTCACAGAGGAGGAAATGGTCTCCGAGAGGTAAAGCACCTTGCCTAGGGATACACAATTTCGTAGCTTGAGACACAAATTTAGGTTTCCCTGAACTGGGGACAACTGAGAACTGACCACAACTAGCAATGCGCTAAATTATGCTATGATTACAGTGTCAGATACTTAAAATAAAAGTAGCCAAGTAACCAGAATTTTCTTAGATTTCCAACAGAAAATGAAGTTAAAGAATTTACCAACTCAACGGCATAAGATTTTTAAAGGTTGATTCCTTGATTGTAATTCCACAGGGAAAAGTGACCTGGGAATAATGTGGGTCACCTGATGCAGTGTATTATCTCTGTCAGGGTTTTTAGCGTTAAGCCAGGGTTTCTCAACCCTTTTTTCATGTCTACCCCCACGAGGAGCTTTTCTAGATGATGTTTTTCTAACCCCTTTCCACTATGGAGTTGAATACCAAGGATGTTGGGCAATGTTGAATTTTGGAAGAATGTTTCCCTCCTAGAGTTCCACAAAACATCGTAATACCTAAGATTTTTTTTTGCCCCCTAAAAACCAATTTTTGCCCCCTTGGAGGTGTCCTGCCCCCAGGGGGTATTTGGCATGTCTGGAGGTAGTTTCAGTTGTCACACCTGGGAAGGACTGCTGTGGCACCTAGTGGGCAGAGGCCAGAGATGTTGCGAAATATCCCCTAATGTGGAGGACAGCTCCCACAACAACGACCCGCCCCAAATGTCAACAGTCCCAACACAGTGGTTTAGGTAAATACTGGGCAATCATATTAAAAATGCAAATTCCTGAGTTCTACCCCCAGGGATTCTGACTGAGTAGGAATGGGCTCAGGAATCTGAATTTTGAAAACAAACCGGGGCCGAGATGCAAGTGACCTATAACTCTGCCATGCAAAACATGGGAAAAGGCTAGTCATTTTCATATTGTAAATATGTGAGTTAATCACTGTCTTAAAGTTTAAAAATTTCCCTAAAATTTTAATTTCAAGCTTTTTTTTAACCCCGTCAATTATAACTCTAAATTACAGAATTATACTACATATTCTTTTTACCTCAGCGTTTGAAGTGTTTTCCCAAAAAGTAATTTCATAAATTAGTGGGTAATGCTGGTACACAGACTTGTTCTGAGAGACTTTTGGGGCTCCAATATAGACACGCAGTGAATTATTAATGGGCTTCAGGTTAATGACTGGAGGAGGTATGAGAGCTGGAAAACATTTGTAAAGGCACAATGTTAATTTAGATTATGGAAACAATTTTAAGAATCTCTACCAGACTGGAGAATTACAATCTATAGTAAAAACTATTGGCTTACTTTGTGTGTCAGTATCAAATTTTTCCTCTTCAGACCAAAATGATGTGCTATTTCCATCGAATGCTTGTACACGGATAAAGTAAATTCCTTTCTGGAAATGATTTTGAGGAAAGACACATTGGGTAGTTCTGACATTTTCACAGTTTGGTATTTGTTTCCATTTTCCTGAATGGTTCTCAGGAATCTTTTTTAAATAGGCACTTTTAAGACAAAAAAAAATTTTTTTTATTCCAAACACATTAATAAATATTTTTATTGAGTACCTCTAATAGGTTAGACATTCTGTTAGGGGCTAAGGTTATAAAGATAAATAGTCCCCACGCTCAGGAAATTCACAATGCAGTGGAAGAGAGATACAGAGGGTGCCAAAAAAATGTATACACATTTTAAGAAAGGAAAAAAACTATTAAAATTGTAATACTCAATATATACCAATAACAAAAGA
Source organism: Rhinolophus sinicus (assembly GCF_057876585.1). Taxonomy (NCBI): domain Eukaryota; kingdom Metazoa; phylum Chordata; class Mammalia; order Chiroptera; family Rhinolophidae; genus Rhinolophus; species Rhinolophus sinicus. The sequence goes on from NC_142517.1 coordinate 10,004,429, forward strand.
TGAATACAAGTCACGTTTGACTTCTGCAATTACAAGAGGTGCTCAAAGTTGTTACCATCAGTGTCTAGACACTTCTGATTATGGCGAACTACTGTTTGAGCAACGTTGACCAAAGTGTCCACTGTGGCACCCCCGGTATATACAACACAAAAGAAAACGAAAGATCTTGTTTCAGAGTGTGATAAAGTAGTGGTGTGCTAGAGTTGGCTCATATCAGTGCACAAAGACAGCTGTTAAATTTTCAGGAATGCTGGGAGCCAGTTGTTAAACACAGCCATTATTAAAAATTAAATAAACTTATAAGTAAATAAATTGTACTAAAAAGAAGAGTAACAAACACTCAAAACTCATCTTGTCCTATTTTACTACATTTATGACCTATACTCAGGCTATTTATGTCTATCGTACCCACATGGTGGAAATACTGAACAATGGAGTGCTACCATGCATCTTGTCCCAACTCCATGTTCAGGGACATTATATTAGTAGCTTGAAAGTGGCCGTGGTGGGAATATTTACATCATGAAAACTGGCAAATACTACAAATAAGGCTTTTCCCTTTTGGTGCATGCTGAACGCGCACCAGCCCCACACCGGGTAAGTGCTATGACCGAGATATACACCAGCGTTAAGAGAGCAAGCCTAAACAGAGTATGGGCACCTCACTGAACCTGGAGAGGCCAAGGAAGTTGCTCAGAAACCAACAGCTCAAAGCATCTGAATTTAAGCCTGGAACTACAATGGCCTCCCAACTGGTTTCCTCATCTTTAGCTTCCCCTTAGTCCACTGCACCATATACAATACGGCCATCTTCACCTTCCTCAAATACAAAGGTCATGCGACCCATCCCGCAACACAAAATTCCCAATGGCACCCAAATGCCTACGGGCAAGTCTGAAGCTAAGCCTCGTATTCTCCTGTCCAACTTACTCAACTCCCTGTCTCGTTGCTCTCCTGCACCCAATGTCCTGCTGCTCTCCAAGCAGGCCTTCCCCACTGAGGTGGGCAAAACTCCAAGCTGGCCCCCAAGAGCCCTGCCCCCTGGTGTATACCTCCTCCCCTTGAGTGTGGGCAGGACCCACGAACCCCTGACTAGGTTACATTATACAGCAAAGGTGAAGAGATTTTACAAATGAAATTAAGGTCCCAAATCAGTCAACTTTGAGTTAATCAAATGAGACTGTCCTGGGTGACCTGACCTAATCAGATGAGCCCTTCAAAGAGGGTCCAGAGGTCAGAGATTCACTCTTCTGATGACCTTCATGAGTTCCACAGCTGTAAGAAATGAATTCTGCCAACAACTGCATGAGCTCAGGAGAGGACCCCAGGCCTTGTGTGAGACCATGACTCCCGCTGACCTTGACTGCAGCATTGTAAGACCGAGCAGTGGACCCCGCTGTGCCTGGACTCCTGACCAGAGGTCACTGAGATAATAAACAGGGTTTTCTAAGCTGCTAAGTTTGTGATAGTCTGTTACAGAGCAACAGAAAACTTATACCTGTCCCTCACCCCAACCTAATTTGACGTCTCTTCATATCCCAAGCTTTCCCTTGTGCTATAGATCCCTGCCTAGGATGCCCTCCTTCACGCACTTTAAAATATCCGATTCAACACCCAAGGCGTTGTTCACATCTCATCTCCTTCCGGGCGGCTTCTCTGGTCTCTCCAGCCCCTTCGCCCTTTGTGTTTCGATTTCTATAATGCTTATAATTTGTAAATCACTCCTCAGTCCTAAAACACACTTGCTATGCAATGTCAGCTGCTGCTTTGGATTTCTAGAACCATCTGTCTTAATTCTGCTGTATCTTTTCAATTCCTTCAGAGCTTTGTACCCAAAAGAAAATCACAGACAGCAGCCATCAGAAACCCTTATCCCTCTCTAACCTGCGGCCCTATTATTTAACATACTTCTGAAAGTGAAGTATACGCAAAAGATTACTGCAGTTTCCTGATCGGTCTGAGATTACATACGAGATACTGAGAGGCATGTGTATACATGAATGTGTTTGTTGCCTTTATACAAACTGTTCTCGGTTCAAAACTAACACTAAAGGATAGAGAAATCGATCACGGCAGTGTCAACTTTCCTTCTCCCTCATTTTCTGTTTCTCTCCAGTCTCTTCGCTCTTCCTCTTCCTTACCTGCCTTACCTATACTTGCTTTTGGTCCCTCTGCTCCTCTGCCCTCGATATTTCTCTTTCTCACCCCTTTTCTCTCCACTTCCCCCATTTGATTTTCCTCTTCTCTTCTCCTTCTCTATTTGTTCCCTACAATTTCCCATTAGTATAAACTATGTCCAGGTCTCTTTCACCATGTGGTGCTAAGACTTTATCCATATTTTTCTAGTCTCCATTCGACCACATAGAACACAGTTCTTTCCAACTGTCTTTCAATTCCCACTAAAGTAATCACTGAAAAATTTGTTCAAACCACTGAAATTATAAAGAAAATGGGAAGGCTAACTTGAACTGAACAAGTCATAGTGACTGGACTGGAATCATTTCAAGGACTCATGGAAGAAGTGAGCTCAGAAGAAAAGATCAAGGTCACGCGTCAAGCATTCCAGATTGGGGAAGTAACACAAGTAACTAGAATCACACCTTTCTTTTTAAAAACCAAGAGCTGGTAAGGACAGTCGGTATTATTGGAATATACCCATTTTACAACAAACGAAGAAACTGAGTCCAAAAGAGATTAAGTGATCACTTCTCGGCCTTTTGGCTAATATCAAGTGGAGCAAAAGACGGTAAGTGATTAGCTTAATGTCATCCAGTTAGTTACTGGCAGAGGAAGAATGACAATTCAGTATCTCATTTCCAATATATCATAACTGCCTCTCTATCAGTCAGCATGTGTGCAAGGAGCCGCAGGGGCTGCAGTGAGTGAAAAGAAGCATACAAAACTGGGCAAAACAAACCGTGCCAAGGGAACGTTATGGAATAGAACTTACGAGAGCCACTGAGCTTGAAAAGTCATGTTTTCATATGTGTAATCCCATTTAAGAACATAGACCTGATTTTTGGCAATGACTTGTATATTTTCTGGCGGAGGCAATTTATTTTCAACTGGAAGACAAAGAATACAGAAAAAAGCATACATATTTACTCTAGTGAGATAACACGTGCTAAGAATTCTCAACAGCATGGGCAGAGACGATAAAAGGCTTGCACTTTATCATTATGACGTGGTAAAGTTATGGTACATATTCACACAATGTAATACTATGTAGTCATTTAAAAGAATGTGGTAGACCTATATGAATGTACTGACATGCAAAGAGATTCTCAATACAGTAGGTTAAATAAGCAAGTTGTAAAATATTTCTAGCAGGATCCTATTTTTTAATTTAAAACACGAAACAAAAAAACTGTATGTCTGTACACATGCTGATATTAAGTCCTGGAAAAAGTCAGAAGGGAGCTACGCAAACTGTTAGCAATGCTTCTCTCTGATAAATGGAATTCGGGGTAAGGAGGCAGGAGAGGAAAACTATTTTGAACCCTTCTCTATGGTTTGATTCAAAACACAAAGTGTATTAAATTTATAATTAAAATAATACACAAATCTAACCTCCTACCCGTGACCTTAATTGTTGCAAGATGTCACTGATAAACATATCAGGACGCGCTCATATTCTAACATCTCACTTACAGAGGAATAATTTTGGAAAGACTAACTGTTCTTCTATAATAGCAACTGCCTCCCCCTTTTTGTGGATTCTGAACAAAATTTTTTTGCTAATGTAAATGCTTTTGTTTTAGTATCTATTAAACCATCATATAAATTTCAGCAACAATGGGAAAAATGCCAAAATTATTAGATTGCTAATCTGTATATATAGTTATTGAGTTTAAAAGCAAAATTTTCTCCTTACCTGTGGTAGCTATGCAATACACTGGACTATACAAAGAAACTTTTCTCTGCCAACGTAATCTTGCTTTAACTTTTAAACAGTAAGTAGTGTCCGGTGAGAGTTTATGAATTTTAGCTCTGGTATAAACAGTTTCAGTTTCCGTCCTGGTCTTTAAAAAAGGACAAAGTCAAATTTCAGAATTAATTCATGTCTTTCTTTTGTCCTATCAAACCAAGGTAAAAGTAATACTTACTTCTACATCTGAAGAATTTTTCCAGATCACTAAGCTGTATATAAAGCTGGAACTTTCCATAGCCCACATGATACTATCTTCTGTTCCAGGAGGAGAGATGTTTATTATTATTGCCTTATCTTCAGCTTGTAAATGTATTTCCGGAGGACCAATGTGAGCTGCAAGACTCAGAACATTTACTATACAACTTCATTAATACAATGCCAAAACGTTCAATCAACAAATAATTCTGATTATTTAATACGTGCCTGACACGGTCAAACAGACACACTCGGGGAGCTTACTCTTTAATGGGGGATATGGCAAAACCCCCCAACAAACACATATAGTATCATGTGTGCTCTAAGGAAAAATGAAGTAATATAAGGGGAGAGAGACTAGTAGCAAAAGCTGTTTTAGATAAGTTAGGCAGGTAAAGCCTGAGACATTTGAGCTGATACGTGACTAAAGTGAGGGAGTAAGTCATGCAAATATCTAAGGTAAAAGTATGTATGCCAGACTGGGGGGGCATCAAGAGCAGGGCCCCTAAGATGGGAAGGGAAAGTGCTTACTATTCTCAAGAGACAATAAGGGGGCTTAAATGGCTGAGTGGTAGAAAATGAGATCAGAGGGAGCTAGCAGTCAGATAAGAAAGAACTTGAGGGCTGAGATTGGAAGGGTGCCATGGCGTGATTTATGTTTTGATAAGGTCAACCTGGTTAATGTATAAGGAAGTGAAAGGGGCTTGGTGAAGGCTCGCGGCAGGAGGGGAAGTGACATGGCATCAGACTCAGCATACACTTGGAAGGGTGATCACTCAGAACTTGTTGACAGGCTGAATGTAGGATGTGAGGAAAAGAGAAGTCAAAGATAATTCCAAGGCGGTTGGCATGAGCAAATACAGAGGTGATGTCATTGACAGAGATGGAGAAAAACTGCAAGAAGAGCTGGTTTTGAGGGGGAAGATAAAGAGCTTTATTGGGCCATTTTAAATCTGAGATGACTTTTAGACATCTAAGTAGAGATATTGAACAGAGAGTTGGTGATTCAAGTCTACAGGTGAGGGGAGGGAGGTATCCTTTGGGGAGTCCACAGTACATAGATGGTACTGAAAGCTGTACGATTACCAGTGGAGTGAGTGCAGAAAGAGAAGAGGTGAAACGACTGAGCCCTGCAGCAGTCCCACGTTTAAAGGTCTGGGGGATGAGGAGAAACTGGCAAAGAAGCGACCGATGAGCACAGGGAGAGCCAAGCAGGAGCAGTGCCCTAGAGGTCCAGAGACGGGAGGGTTTTGAGAAAAGGGAGCGACAACCACGTCGGTCGGAGCCAGAAGAGGACTGGGAACTCACTGGGCATCATCGTGGAGGTCACTGGTGACCTTGACAAGACTGGTTTTAGTGTAGTGATGAGGAACAAGCTCGAGCGGAGAGGGTTGAAGGAGGAGTGGGAGGACCAGGTACAAAAAAGAGGTACAGACCGTTCTCCTGTCAGTCCCGTGTGGGGCAGGGGTTCTCAACCTTTTTGGTCTCAGGAGCCCTTTACACACTTGAAAGAAACTGAGGATCCCAAAGAGCTTTTCTTTATATGGGTTATGTCTTTTGATATTTAGCATATTAAATATGAACTGATAAAATATTTATTAATTTATTAAAAATAATGGTAAACCTATTACACAGTAACAAATATTTGTTATGAAAAATTAACTATAGTTCCCCCAAACAAACCAAAACTTAGTGAGAAGAGTTTCACGTTTTTGTTCACATCTCTTTTATGTCTGGCTTAATAAAAAAGGAAGATGTCCCTCACACCTACTTCTGCATTCATCCAGTCACCAAATCACACACCAAATGGCATCTGGAAAATGCCAGTGTACATTCAGAGAGAACGAAAATGAAAAAGGAATGTAAATCTTCTGAACTATTATGAAGTTGACTTGACAGACCTCCTGAAAGTGTCTTGGGGACCATGGTTTAAGAACCACCATTACAGGGAAAGCAGAAAAATCAGGCCGTAGCAGGGATGAGGTTAAGTTTAAGTGAATCTTTGTTGCTGTTTATTTTTTTTGAAGACGGGAGATTTTTCATCATGCAAATGAATGGGTTTAAGAAGTGAGCTGTTCTGGTAATATTTAACAAAGAATACAACGCAACTCAGCTGGCCACTTTTTCTTACCTTGTTGAAATGGTATAAACGGGTCAACCTCATACCACGGAGAAGCACTGTTTCCTTTTTCTGTTCTTATACGCAATTTCATTTCTTCATAAACATTTATATCAGGTGAAGGAAAGTTGCATTTGGTACTAGTAATATATTGGCACTCAGGCAGTTTTATCCAATTATCTATTTCAGGGCTTTAAAATTAAAAAAAACAAATGAATAGGCAAATCTATAAATACAAAAGAGTGCTAAGACAACTGTTCTGTTTACTAACATTATAAAGCTAGTCTAAGTAGTTACTTTGACTTGAGTTAATGTCCTGTTAACATTTTAGTGTGTAACATTCCATTCATTTTCAAAGCATATATACCAAGTCATTATTTATAAAAGGATTAACTCTGACATATAACTACTTTTTAATACAGTTCTAAAGGTAAGGGGAAGTAATGGGCTGGAGGTATCATTTTGGGAGTCCAGAGCATATAAATGGTACCTGTGTGTACTTGTGTGTAACCGCGTGTGGTTGCATTAGATTTCAAAGAAACAGAGAAAGAAATGACCCATAAGGTTAAAGTGGACTTAGTGTCAGCTTTGTTAAAAATAGTTGTGTGACTTCTGGGCAATTACTTTGCATTTCTGGATCTTCTCTTTCTTACTGAAAATTTGGAAACTGGATCAGATGATTCCCTTCCGATCTCCTACGAACAGATTTCCTCCTCCTAAGACTGACCTCAGAATCAATCTGGTTTGAGAATTTCCTCTGCCCTCCTCAAAATCAAACCATCCCTTCTGCTTGCTGATCTCCTTTATTCCTTCTATTATAGTATTAGAAACAAAGAACTTAAAATGTTAACAGAATTAAATTCTTCAAAGTGGATTTAGTCAATCAAAAAGTTTAAGTGATTAATATCAAATTCTTCAAACACATGAAGTAATCAAGTTGGCATCCAGCGCCCCAAGCAGAAAGGACCTGTGTCTATAAAGGAGAAAAGGAGTCTGAAGTGAATGTGAGGGACAGAAAACAAATATTTCAAAACTTCTGCCAATGGTAAGCCCTGCCTACCTTGAACCACACAGAAACTATCCTCTGAGAAGACATTTTTTGTCAAGGTTAATTCAGAATTCTAGCATTAGCTGATTTTTTTTTCTTTTGGAATACCGTAGACTTCATTTTTTTTCTTTTTTTTTTTAAATAACATTTTTTTTTATTAGTTGCAGGTGCACAAAACAATGTAATAGTTAGACATTTATCATTTATATCCCTAGACTTCATTTTAAAGATGCTTTACAACAACAGAAACTAGGGATGCTATCCAAATAATTTTGGTGCTGACCCAAATTCAAGTCTACTTTATTTTTCAAAAAGGAAATATTTTTTAAAACTACCAAAAAATACACACGAGCATATGGAACCCTTCCTTCTTGGCCATGGCCAGTTACCCCTTCTAATGACCTAGGTGAGCTCTGAGATTAGAGCTGTATTAATGACACCTTAATTTAACATAAACATTCCTGAAAAACTCTTCCGTATATCAAAATCCAGATTTTTTTGATAGTTTTGTTTTTCTCAAATGTCTTTGATTAGAAAATACAATTCTAGCAAAGTAGGAGCTATAAGAAGACTGGGAAGTGGGTCCAGTACACAGACTTCTTTAAATCAGGGGCACAGAGGGTCAAAATAAAATGAACTACAGGCAAAAAGCAGGTCATGACTGAACGACTGTATGGTCCATTCATCTGGAAAACTCTTATTATAAACAGAAAACTTTATAAAAAATTTAAAACTAAGCCCTGATATGGTTTCAAACCACCCTCACTTTTTACAGCTGTCTTTCCTGCACACTCTATTACAACTGCTTTTGCATCTCAGGGAGCTACTACAGAGGTAGCTACTTTCATGTTTCCTTAAAAAAACTTTATCGTATACAGTATTTACATCAGAACAGAATATAATTTGAAAGTGAATATATAACCAATATAAAATTCATTTCTTAAAACAGGTTTCATAATATAACTTCCTGCCATCATTGTCTCTCCTAGTTACTGATGCAGTCTAAGCACCCAGAACAGTGTTTGGAATTCAAATGAAAAACAATACAAATAAAATATTAAAAAACGAACAAAAAATAAAAGCATTCAATATTTGTTGAATGAAAAGAACACTACATAGTACATAGCATCATAACAAATTTTAGATACAGGTCACAAGCACTGATGTCTTAGCATCCATCGGTTCCACAGGCACTAGTATCTGACAGCTTATTCATGCATCTGGGTACCATTTATCACCATTACATGCGCTCCATTCTGAGAAACACTAAGAGATACCGGTCTGCTGTTGCTATTGACTACACTTTAATTGATCACTTACTCTATGCCACTGTTCTGAGTATTTGATAAACAACTGTTCAATACTCATAACAACTTTCACAGACATTTTATTATTCGGGTGTCCTAGTAGTCCAGTTTACCTAGAACTGTCCTGGTGTAAGCTTGTTCCTGCTTATGTAAAATTAAGTGCCTCTTTTCACTCTCAAAAGTATCTGCTTTGGATGCTAAATTATATATGGTCATAGTTTTTCTCTCTGCTTAACAGATAAGGAAACTGTGATGAAGTAGCAGAGGATGGGTTTAAGCCCAAACAGCCTGGCTCACATCCATGCTACACTCCACACTACACTGCGCTATACTGTCTCCCCCACCTTGTAATCTGGCATATTTTTACAGAGCCAATTGTTTATAAAGCTAGTAGAAAGGAGTAAGAACACACTGGAATAATGCATTTGATGCTCAAGTCAGAATGGAAGGATACAAGATGGCTGTGGACTGGAGAATTCAGTATAAGCAATAAATGTAACGTGTGAAGGAAGAACACAAGAGCGGTCTACGGCTCTGTCCTTTATTACTGGGTAACTTTACAGAAGGGTATCTGAGGTCATCTTTGCTATACTTAAAACAGCCGTTCAGTTAAAAATTCTGAACTAATACAAAGAACAAAATTGGTAACAAAACTCAAAATTCAATTTAAAGAAAAACTCTAGAGATAAAAATTCGTATATTATCAATTCTGAGAAAAACCGTACATGTGTATGTGTCCATGTACACACATACGTACACATATACACACGCAGACACTACTAAAGCTGTGAGGTGAAAGTCATCTCACAGTTTTATTAACAATCAACTGGACAATGACAGTGCCATGGCCACGCGTGAAGGGGGGACCCCGGTACTGGGGGTCTTACACCTGGTTTCTTCACTGCCTGATTACCTGCCTGCTCTTTCTTGGACAAGGAGCAGGGTTAGCAGACACGTCCCAACAGCAAAGTACTGCAGTTCCTGAGCTCTGTTCTGTTTCCTTCTGCAATCTCGTTTTCACCTCCCTGCCTGTTTATCCTCCCAGCAATTATGAAGTACAAAGGTAGCACTACGGACGAACTGAAACCCTAAAACCATCGAGTGTGGAAACGCAGGGTCCAATATACAGAGGGTGCCAAAAAAGCAAAGGAAAAAAACTGTATTAAAATTGTAATACTTAATATATACTGAGAACAAAAGATGAGTACAAGCCATGTGTATACATTTTTTTGGTACTCCCAGTATTGACGTTTATAAATTGCATCTAAAATTAAAATGTTGTATATGCTGGAGATAATAGGAAAGCCTGACCACAAAAAACCTGGTTTCCTATTCCAAAACCATGGATAGGCTTTCTGGGGTTATCTCTCCTACATCCTCAAGTTATGGTGATGCTCCAGTTCAGATCCAGACTTATATTTAAAGAAGGTGGAGCATCCGGAACAGAGAAGGTGTGGCTGTGGACTACAGAAGCTGTCTGCCATCAGCATCCCCCAAAATCTCTTTGTGTCAATGTCCAAGGATAAATTTGACTAGATCTCTACTGGTACAAATGAAGTTATTTGTATCACGCAAAGTAGACATAACATTTCTTTAAAAAAATGGAAAAACAAAATGTTTCACAAATCTGAAAAAAGCTATGATGTTAAAATCATAAAAATTCTTCAGGTGATTCTGGCAAATCAATAAGTAGAGTCACATACGTTTTATAATCTACTGAATAAGTCACATTTGTGACAGACTCATTGCTTCTGTTCCACTTCAGGCTAAAGGTGTCATCAATGATGTAGACCTCTACATTTTCAGGAGATTTTAGATTTGTTTGTCCTGTAAAGATAACAAAAAAGAAGCCAGTTATATACACACTACAGATTATTTTTTAAAACGTTATTCTTCCCTTCACATCACTGATTTAAGAATGAATACATTTAAATACCACAAAGTATATAAAAACATCTAAGAATACCTAATCATTGCTCGCAGCACAGGGAGGCTGCTAATTATTTATATCTCCGCATCTGAGAGAACTGGAAAAAGACTGAGTTTTTTTAATCTATAAAAAATATTATATGTCAATTACATCTCAATAAAAGTAGGAAAAAAGACATGTATTTTAATTGAAACAAATAGTCTCTGTACAAAAATAGAATTTTTATTTTGTCTGGAAGTGATAATGATGTAAAGAATACAGGGTGGAACTGTTTGGTTTCACATTCTATATTCAGAGACAATATATGCTTCACATACTCTCATAGAGAACTGAACAGATGCGATTTTGAAACTTGACGGCGATTCACAGGAAATGAATATTCACATAACAAAATCAAGAGATAGAGGTATGAATGTTTATGTCAGCCAAGCCCTATAGGAACCTGAAAAGGTCTTGAATGCTGAACAAATCAAGGCTGAACCCTTCTGTTTACTTTTAAGGAGTTGTAGAGACCTTTATTTCTTACACTCCTAGTACATATCTTCCACCTCTCTTCTCATTTTTCCGTTCTGGTCCCTCTGATCTGCATTTTTCTTCCTATCTGACCACTCAAATCCTCCAAGACCCAGCTCAAGTTTGACCCATTCTGGAAAACTTCCCTCAAATATTGCAGCTCACGCTGATCTTCCTTCACATGCTGAACTGCCCAATTTCACATGGGAAGCAGGTGAAAAAAACAACAACAATAAAGCACAGTACGTGTTACCTAGTAGGCTCTCAAAATTTGTTGAATAAAGATTTTTTTTAAAAATTGAGTTAAACACAAATCACCCACACCGCAGGTTCCTTAAGGGCAGGGTCTATGTATCTGCATACTTAATGTGCGTTTTTCAGAGTACTTAGCATAATGTTGAGCTCACGTGAACTTCTTCAATATCACAAAGGTCTGATCCTTCACTATGATAAACTACAATTTTTAAAAGACCAGCTTTTAAATTTATTTCTGATTCCTACGATATTTCTAGCCTTTACTTCTGCCTAAGAGCAAGCATGTTATCTCCTTGCAGACTTCTGCTACCACAGGGGTCCTTGTGTGGAACTTTCTTTATTGGGACTGCTTCCCTCTACTTTCCATTTAGAGACATTACGGTACGGAGTCAAAAGGGGAGACATTTGAGAAAATATTTCCTGAATTTCTTTTTAAATTGGGGGAGGTACTCATTGAGTGTCCGCACCCTCTATTTTATTTCACACTCATATTCTCTGAGACTTCATCCCTGAACAAAATACTTCCCCTTATCCCACTCATCTAAACTTAATTCCCATCCCATTCGTTGGAATTTTATATTCTATGCAACTAAAGGACAGTGACTCGCTTTACAGGGGTTAACAAAAGATCTGATGGCATGTGTAGTATTCAGACCAGAATATTCTAATTCTATAATTTGGAGACTTGAGATGTGAGGAGGAAATCTGATGGGGTGGAACCAGGGAGTTCCTCAGGATGCAATTCTTCTGCTAAAGGAAGGAACCCTGGAATTAGAGGCATGCTGGCATTTGGCAGATCAACACATAACTGACTGATAAATGGACAGAGACTTGGAAATAGTTATTAAACAGGATTTTAGATTTCACAGGTTTTTGTTCTATTAGTATTAGCAACATCCTTTTGATAATGGTTCATTTCACCCTTTTAGCATGTAAAATATATAAATGGGCACTTAACCCAAACTTCTATTTATACAATTGGTTGCCTTCCAACTTTTCACATTCATATTGATAACGGGCCAGTTTACTATTTTATTTAAGTCTGACATAAATCCAAACACATACATCCACACAAATATCAATTTCCTCCCATATTTTGGATAGTTTTCTTAGGCTAGGGTCCCAGAACTGCATTTACTAGGTTTAAAGGTATGAATATTTTTATGACTTTGAAAGATGGGAACAACATTATGATCTCAAGTTAGAGTTCACATTTCATTTAGTTTTCAACACTACTTTTCCTTTGAGAAAAAAGTAGAGTAGTTAATTGAAAGATAACTAGGCTCTTAACATAGAGGTGGCTAATCAAGAATTTAAATTGTTTGGTCTTTAGGATAACAGTCTAGCCTAAAGCACCAGGACTCTGAGGCCAGTTTCCCTGGGTCTGATTTTCCACTCAGCCACTGGCTAGCTAGCTGTACAGCTTAGGCAAGTTACTCAATCTCTCAGGATCTTAGTTTACTTATATGTGAAATGAGGGTAAGCCCGCCTAGCGGTTGTTTTGAAAGGTAAAGAAGTTTATACCGTTAAAACAGACCAGTGCCTGGTACAGAGTTAAGAGCACAGTAAACGCTAGCTGTGTTGTGTATCAAAGTAATTTTAGCAGCTCTCTCTAGAGTAAAATTAGGATCTGAAAGCACACCCTTCTTGAGTGTTAATTTTACATGAAAACTCTAGGGAAATGCTTATTAAAACAAACATGAGTTTAACGCAAATTTTCACGAACAAAAGCCTTCAAAGAAATGACCACGGGTTGACCTAGAGCCCTACTACCACCCGCGTACTGTACGTGTGGACGAGTTTGAGATACCATGTCCCGACCTCCTGGATTCCTGCGCGCGATTGTTAGGCCCCGTTTCTCTTTGGGCACCTCTCCTCACTGCAAAAATCAACCTTTATAATAGCTGCCATTCCCCAGCTACATCCTGGTAAGTATTCAAGATTCCGCCCCGTCTTTCCGGCCTGAGACGGCCCCCTCGCCTGGGTGGTTCCCAGCCTTTGTATTTTGGCTGACTAATCTCCTTTTATTGTTACTTTTTATTAGACTGTACGAATCCTGAAGGCACAGAAATGTTTGCAACCCTCATCTCCCTCCCACGTGGGACTGTTTACTAAATTGAGGATATGCGTTTCAGGAACAGTAGCATAGTTCGCGTCTAAAGCCTTATTATTATTAAGCGGTCCAGCCGAGCTGCCCAAAGAAACAAACTCTACACAAAGGCTCTCGCACATTACGTGCCGCGGGGGTGATGAGCAGCCCGCGGCCGAGGGTTGGAGGACCCGCGGGGAGGGCGCCCCCAGCCCGGGGACTGGTACGCCGCGCGCCGAGCAAGCGGCGTGGTTGGCTCTTGAACACCACTTCCTCCCGTTCGATATTCGAGTCCAAATCGGTTTCAACCTGAGCACTGCGGCCAGGGATGACCAGAGGCCTCCCAGAAGGACGTCTAATACCACCCAGCCACCTCCCCGGACGGCGGCTTCCAACATCGCCCCGCCCAGCCTCGCGCCCCGTCCCCCGAGCCCCGTCCCCCGAGCCTGCGCCGGGACCCCGCGTCTCTCACCTGCGGCTGAGCGCACCCCCCCTGGCACCGCGGCGATCAGCACCAGGGTCGTCACGCCCAGGAGGGCGAACATTGTCCGCGGGCCACCGCCGACCACGCCACTCACATCTCGGCCACCCCACGTCCTGCGGAGCGCTCAGGGGGAAGCCCGTGTGCGCGGGACACGCCCCGCGCTAGTCCCCCAACCCCTGCGTTCGCCCCGCCCCTTCCGCACACGCGCGGTCCCCACGACTCGAGTGCGAGCGCTGTTACTGGCGGCGTGAACGGTAGAGCGCGGTCGGGAGCTCGCGCCGGGGAAAGTAGTATCAGGCCGCGCTGCCTCCTTCTTGCGCCCGCTCCGTCCGGCCTGAGACCGCGCACTCGGGGGTCCTCCCATTGCCTTCCGGGAAGACAGCGTCCAGCTGGAGACTTTGATCCTCGCAGGAACGTGGCGCGTTGCCAGTGCTCCTGCGCGGGTCTCGCGGCTCCGGAATCCCCTGGCTCCTTTCCGCTGATTGCTGCTGGAGGGCATTGTCAAGGCGCCCTAGGTGTCGCCCTTCTTCGCGCTGCTCGCGAACTCGGCGGCCTTGGAGAGCGGTGTTGGGGCGGCTTGCGGGTTAAGGGAGGCATGAATGAGGAAGCTGCCTAGCAGGCCAGGCCGTTTCCTAAGTGCAGAGCGCTGCGAGCGAAATGCAGGCGAGTCCAGAGTTAGGTCAAGACACGTCTAGCGCTCGTTTTCGGAGCGATCTGGCAGAGGGCCCCTTGGAGAGAACAGTGAGGCCTCCGCGCGTGAGGTGGTCTCCAGAGCAGCGGAGCTCAAGCTCTTTGATCGCCAATTCTTTTATCAGTAAACAATTCGAATCCACCATTCAAATGGTTATTTCAATCCTTAATAGAGTATGTACATTATGAAAATAAGCAAAATGAAAAATAAAGGATGAGAGATGAAATAAATCAAATGCTTAGCTGTTAATTATATAACACCTAACAATATTAATTGTCAATTATATGGCAAAGTGAGTATTTGTAGAGGACAACACGATTGGATATGCCTTATAAAAAACTGAGGTATGATTTGCATACCATGAAATTCACCCATTTTAAGTGAACAATGATTTTTAGTAAATCTCCAGTTGTTAGGCCTCATTTTAAAAAACCTTTGGATTATCATTTTGGGATTCAACGATTCTTTGGTTTGATTCTGAGTATGTCTGCTTTCAACGATGTCACAGATGGAAAAATACCCTACCAGCATATGTGAATCCAAATGAAGAAGGATATTCCTGGTTGCAATTACCAAATCATTCTCATGTTAAAAGGCTTTCTTATGACTCATGGAACCTGTTTTATTACAATTCCATTTCCTGCTTTACAAAAGTTGTTCTGCAAACTAGTGGCATTTTTACATTTAGAACAATGGACCCCAAATCAACCGAAACATTGCATTTGAATAATTTTTAAATGTGGTGGTAATTCCTCCACCACACACACACACACACACACACACACACACACACACACACACTTCAGTAGACAACTAGAGTTTTTACAGGTGCGCACAGTGTTTTTGGCAACAAAAGTCACATCCAAATGGAAATATCCCCAAATATATTTAGAAATGTGAGAGTTGGGGCTAGCCCGGTGGCTCAGGTGGTTGGAGCATCGTGCTCCTAACTCAAGGTCACGGGTTCCGTTTCCACATGGGCCAGTGAGCTGCGCCCTCTGCAACTAGAACGAAGTCAATGAGCTGCCACTCAGCTCCTGGGTGGCCAGATGGCTCAGTTGGTTGGAGCCGGAGCTCTCAACCACAAGGTTGCTGGTTCCACTCCTTGGATGGTGGGCTGTGCCCCCTGCAACAATGGCAACTGGACCTGGAGCTGAGCTGCGTCCTCCACAACTAAGATTGAAAGGACAGCAACTTGACTTGGAAAAGTCCCCGAAGTACACACTGTTCCCCAATAAAGTCCTGTTCCCCTTTCCCAATTAAAAAAGAAAAAAAATTGCGAGAGTTATATATAGCTCACACCTATGTAGTTTCTTTTGATTTTCACTTTCTCTCACAATAAAAGCACTTTTAAGGAATCCATTCATCGGTTTGTTTTGCTTTTCAGTATTGTGACATAACATACTAATGTTAGTCACTTGTTAAAGAAAAGGCCAGTAAATATCTTTTGTAAAAAATACATAATTCATCTTGGGGTTGACGGCATTTGCATGGCACAGATTTTCAAGATCTTTCCTCATCTTAACACAACATATTGTAAATAGTGGATTGTGTTTTAATAAAATTTACCACACAAGTAACAACCTGGAGCACTTTATGCACTTCAGTTTCAGTTTATTTGCTGTAATAGTAGTTTGTCTGTGGATGAAGCATGAATTAATTTCCCCTGGGGTGGGTTCTAGCTCTCCAACCTTAACCCAGAACCACCTGCTCTTCATTCAAGTCAAAATGATCCATCAGAGGTTGCACTTGCAGGTTTTTTATTAAACATGTTCTTTTAAATTTTTGTTTTGAAATGGTTTCAAACTTACAGAAAAGTTGCAAAAATAGAGAACTCCAGATTCACCAAATTATTAATATTTTGCCACATTTGTGCTTTCTGTGTATACACATACACACATATATGTACAAACTCCATATCTGTATATCTATATATATATTTATACCTATACCTATATATCTATCTGTGCTTCTCTGAACTTCTTTAGATCTGGCCTTGGTCTTTCATGGCACTTTTTTATATATATAATACAGTCCAATTATTTTATACAATGCTGAATGCCTCTCAATTTTGGGCTTGTCTGATGTTTCCTTATGTGTCGCATCCAGCGCAACACGGGCAGTAAGCGTGCGACAAGGGGCGGCTTTGGGTTAAGTTTTTAAGAAAGAAAGAAACAGAGACTTAATGCAGTTAAATCCCAGAAGGCCAGGGGGTCTCACAGCCATGAAATACTGGAGCCCCTAATCATACCGAATGGTGGCTTTTATTGCTAAGCATACAAGGGAGTAGTGTTGTTTCTGACACGGTCGTGAGACTCATTTATCACATCATAGAGACAACCCAAAACAGTTATGTTGGTCCCCAAACAGCCAAAGCAGAAAGTCCTATGATGACTGAGGTGAGGTATGCGACTCCCTAAGGGACATATATCACATGTCGAAACTGTTCCATAGAGCTGAGCAGAGAGGGCTTGATCTTTACCACTCTCTTGACCTCTCTCACAGTCAGGTGAGAGGGGAAAGCCAGAGTCAGCAGTGGTTTTTCCCAGGCAGGGGGAAGGGGAGGCAAGGCCCCTTCCCAGATCTTTCTAAGGCAGCTCATTGGGGGTCTCCATGCGGTTCCACCTGGCTTGAATTGTTCCCCCCATGGGGAATCTTACTCGTCATTGGCTCTTTTGGAGACTAGATAGAGAGACATGAGGTATAAAACATCAAGATACAACAAAATCCCAAAAAGGCACAGTCTCACAGACTCTTCTTCCCTTAAGGAAAGACACGGGGTGGGGTGAGGGGACAATCGGCTAGGTCGTTGTGTGACAACACTTATGATTAGATTCAGATTATGTATTCCTGGCTGGAATACTGCATAAATTGTGTGGTGTCCTCAGATGACCCACCTATGAACTATATTCATTCACCCCTTATTGGCTAATTTTGAGCACAGTGTCAAAGTGTGATCCTACAAAATGTTCTCCACTGTGTAGTTATTGTTTTATCCCTTGCAACTAATTTGTGGAGAGATGCCCTGAGATCCTGCGAATACTCTGTTCTTCATCAGACTTTTCCATCTATAATTAGCATCCATTAACGATCCCCGCCTAAAGCAGCCTACTGTGACTGTGATGATTGTGAACGGGTAACGTAACACTGCCTTTCCTACTACAAGTATTAGCCAACATGTTATAGGAAAGTGCTTGCTCTTCTTTTATTTATCAGGATGGACTCTCATTTTATTCAATTGATTATAGTTCATTACTATCGCTATTTGCTTATTACATTTTTTAAAGGAATAGACTATTTTTAGAGCAGTTTTAGTTTTACAGAAAAATTGTGCAGAGTTCCCATATATATCCTTTCATCTTCCTCAGTTTCCCCTATTGTTATCAACTTACATTGGTATGGTACACTTATTACAACGAATGATCTTACACTGACACATAATTAACTAAGGTCCATCGCTTACATTAAGGTTCACTCCTTGTGTTGTACATTCTATAGGTTTTGCCACATGCATAATGTCATTGTAGGAGAGGAAAATGTTTTCCTTCTTCCCCTTTAAGTTCTTTGGTTGGTTTAACAATTAAATTGACATAAGACAGATTAACAGGAGAAAAACAAATTTAGTTACATATGTACGGAAGCCCCATAAAAATATGAGACTCAAAGATGTGACCAAAAGCAGGCAGCTTTTACACCTACGAGACAGAAACAATAAGTTTGTCAAGACTTGACAAGACAAAGGGGTTGGAGCTTGGAATAGTAAATTGCTGAGGTAGCAAGGTTGGTTTCCACACCCTTCTCGGCCCTCAATTCCCTATTTCTGGTGATAAGGATGCCTTCTACCTTCCTGGTACAGGGAGGTACCTTTCACGTGAGAGAGTTATTGTCTGCTTTAAGGGGACAAAGATGATCAGAGTGTCTGTCCCTGCACCAGTTGTTTCTCAAGTTACTTTAATTCAAAATAATCAGTGTGCCCAAATAGCATATTTTGGGGTGGCATATTCTGTCCCCCTTCATCATGTACCCACCATTACAGTATCATACAGAATAGTTTCACTGCCCTAAAAATTCCCTGTACTCCATTGACTCATCGTCTTTTTTTATTTTAATGCTTTCAAATTGTCCCACTTTAGGTCCGTGGGAGCCTTTTGATATGTCCCATCTTTTTTTCTTTTCTTTCTTTTTTTTTTTTAAAGCACTTCTTTGAACTCTGGTATAAGATGTTTCAAGTTCATGTCATACTTTTCAGCCCCAACCCTGAAATCAGCCATTTCTCCAAGAGGTACTGATTTCTTTTAATGGGGAATGGTATTTAGAAACCAAGGTCTAGGCACTAAAACTTTTTGTTTTAATTAAAGAAGTAAATTCCTGTTGCCTGTATATCTTGTCTCTTCCTTGGGGGCTTAACGAAGAAAAGCAGTTCCTTGTGTGTTTCACTTTTGAAAAGGACTTGTTACAAACAGCTGCCTGCATGGTATGTTGCCATATAGTTATACAGCAAACTTCCCACAACGTGAAACTCTTGTTTCTTCAAATCTTCAGCCATATTTTTTTTTATTTAAGATTTTTTATTGGGGAAGGGGTGCAGGACTTCATTGGGGAACAGTGTGTACTTCCAGGACATTTTTCCAAGTCAAGTTGTTGTCCTTTCAATCTTACTTGTGGAAGGTGCCGTTCAGCTTCAAGTTGTTGTCCTTTCAATCTTAGTTGTGGAGGGTGCAGCTCAGCTCCAGGTCCAGTTGCCGTTGCTAGTTGCAGGGGGCGCAGCCCACCATCCCTTGTGGGAGTCGAACCGGCAACCTTGTGGTTGAGAGGATGCGCTCCAACCAAGCCATCCAGGAGCTCAGCGGCAGCTCAGCTCAAGGTGCCATGTTCAATCACAGTTGCAGGGGTCGGAGCCCACCATCCCTTGTGTGACTCGAGGAATTGAACTGTCAACCTTGTGGTTGAGAGCCCACTGGCCCATGTGGGAATTGAACCGGCAGCCTTCGGAGTTAGGAGCAGGGAGCTCCAAACACCTGAGCATTCAGCCATATTTTTTTACACATCTTCCAATAGTGTTTGCTGGCAGAGGAACATGCTTTAGTTTATCATTACATAGTTGCAAGAAGAACAAATGTTTCCCCATGACCTGTCGCTTTTTGTTTCTTGCTGTTAAGTAACAACATCAAAAGCAGCTTTGTAAACATTGTATTCAGTTGTGAAATTTTGTAAAGAGTAAGTATCACACGATGTAAACACTTTTGAAATACTCTTGTAGAGGTTTGTTTTTATGGTCCTCCTAATGTTATGGCTTCAGATTGTCATTAGCTAATATCTCAAGTCTCAATATAATTTAGGGGGAGAGGAATGGTTAATGATGATGAGTGTAAAAACATTCCACAGGGGCCGGCCCAGTGGCTCAGGCGGTTAGAGCTCCATGCTCCTAACTACGAAAGCTGCCGGTTCGATTCCCACATGGGCCAGTGGGCTCTCAACCACAAGGTTGCCAGTTCAATTCCCCGAATCCCGCAAAGGACGGTGGGCAGCGCCCCCTGCAACTAGCAACCACAACTGGACCTGGAGCTGAGCTGCGCCCTCTACAACCAAGATTGAAAGGATAATAACTTGAAGCTGAACAGGACCCTCCACAAGTAAGATTGAAAGGACAACTTGACTTGGAAAAAAGTCCTGGAAGTACACACTGTTCCCCAATAAAGTCCTGTACCCCCCCAAAAAAAAAACAACAAAAAAAAAACATTCCACAAATAGTCTTTGTGATGATTTTTTTTTTTTTTACTGAGTTCTTGAAGGGTCTGATCAGATTGTCATAATGTGGCACAAAAATACCCCACAAAGTTCATATCAATAACAGGAAATGGGTCAGTTCTGACGTTATCTTATTCACTTCTCTGTTACTAGTATTATATTTAATTCCCAGTGTATTTGCAGAAATCTTGTCACATCCATTTATTGAGCTTTAGTTTATTAAAACTAGCTGCATAATCTGTAAACATGATTAATTGGGCCAAGTAAACAGCTAGACATAGTCACAAACTCCAAAAACATACAAGTGGAAGCATCACTGCAGATTTCCTCCTGGTGGGACCCCCACTCTGGGCTCAGGTATGTCACACATCATTGAATGTGACGTGTGATCCTCTGACATTTACACTAAGTGAAAGTGCTAGTGCTAGACCATATGTCAAACATCAGTAAAGCTTTTTTATTTCTTATTTAACAATGCAAATAGAATTTCATTGCACCCTAGTGGACCCTTTATTCCAACACAAATCCCAGAGTGGTGGACCCCAGTTTAGAAACTGCTGTATTACAAGCTTTCAGAAAAAATGAGTTTACTTCTTTTTGGGCAGACAGGATGGTGGAGAAGAGCTCAGAGGAGCAAACTTTTAGGGTGCAGGAATACTAGCTCCAGGATGCTCAGGGAGGAACCTGAGCAGCTCTGCTCCTGAATCTCCCAAATAGCTGTTCTCCTTAGGGCTTTATCATCTTCCTTTCCTCATCCCAGCAGGCAGACAATTAAGTAAAGAATAGCAATAAAGCAAACAGTCAACTATTCTGGTGGCAAGGAATATGGATTTTGGGAGGTGCCCTGGAGTAAGAGGTGTCTAAGTGGAGACCAAGAGTATAAGCAGGAGATAGGCAGGAAAAGGAGAGGGGAACAATGTTCCAAGCAAAGGGACCATCATATTTGAAGCCTGTGTTCAATGTACCTTGTGTAGGGTTTCCAGGCGGGAATTCTCGCCGGTTCTCAGGAATTGTGTTCGCTTTCCCTTTCCTGAATCCTGAGATATAAACTGTTTTCTGTTCTCCACGATGAATTGTTTCCCCAAAGTGATGGCCGATACTACCAACCACCTGGGTTCAAGGAGCCAATTTTCCCGATTTCCCGACCAACTTTTCTCAGGATTCGGGAATGGGAAAGCGAAAAAAAAATCACGAGAACAGGCAGGGATTCCCACCCGGAAACCCTAGGCTTGAGGAAAGAGTGAGATCGACTGCATACTGACTGCATACAGGGAGAGGAACATATCAGGTTTTAAGTGATATGGTGCAGGACAGCCACGCCTCTGCCCATCTGGTAATTAAGTATCTCTGAAACAAAACAGTAGGCCTGCTGGTTAAGAGTATGAGTTCTAAAGTTGACTTGACCTGGGTTGGTATCCCAGCTCCATCATTCTGGGAACTTGAGCAAGGTATTTAATCTTGTTTCTTTACGGGACCACAAGAATATGTATGTTGTAGTGGTGTGATGAGGATTAAATTAATTAATGCATGTAAAGAGTTCAGTCCAGTATCTGACATACGGTATTCAATAAATAGTGGCTATTTCCCCCCCATCCGCCCACCCCCACCCTGACCATTGTGGTGATAACTTTTCTATGTCTGAAAGGCTCAGGGGAAGATCCAGTTCTAGTAGAAAAAACCTGAGGGGTCACAGGTGCCAACGATCCAAACTTCATTCTCCAACCTCAACTGTGCTGAAATGTAAAAACATCTCCACTTACTGCAAATCTCTGCGCCACCACTTCTCATTTTCAACAGATGTTCTCCCACCCAGCTCCTACTTTGTGGCAAAGTTCAAGCAACCAACAGATTAGACCTCAGCTTCCCACAACCAAGGCCTCAAACGCACCTGAAACCACAGCCATTCTTTCCTTCTATTAATAGGAAGATGTCCTTCCTTCAGTGGAAGGACAATCTCTCCATCTGGTTCTGTGAGCAACCTCTTTGTAGAGACAGTTTTCTATGGATTATTCCCCCTCTCCCCCCATGACTTCATCATCTCTCTTTGGCTCTTTCTCACCAACAATTAAACATTCTCAAGTCTCTCACATCTTAAAAGGTCACATTCTTTACTCTTTCCAGAAGCTGTCCTTTCTCCTACCATTCATATCTACATGTATCCACACCTATCTTTGTTTTCTCACTTCCCATGTATTCCTCAGTTTTACTAAGTCTGACTTTCTGTTCCTCCTGTCATGCTTGCCCTGTTCTCACCAAGATCACCAGCTAGCTTCTAGTATTCACACTCATTACACTCTTTACAGCCTTGATCTTACCTGACTTGTCAATAGCATTTGGTGTCTATTACTTCCCGTTCCCTTTTTCTCAGGGTCTCATGATTTCATACTCATTTGCTGTTCTTTCTGTCCCTCTGGCCATTCTTCTCAATCTCCATTGCAAACCCACTCCACTACTTGTCGTTTAAATATTGGTGTCCCTCATTTTTTTGTCCTAGCCCTCTTTCTTCTCATTTTAAGTGATCTCCCCTCAGGGTCCCCTCCGATCTATGAGTTCATTGGCTGTCATTTATGCTGATGGCTCCCAAAATTGTCTTCAGCCTAGATCTCTCTCTTGATATCCATATTTTATACCCACCAGCATATTGGAAATATTCCCCAATTATTCTGCTCCCCATTTGAGGAGGCTGATTGTAGGCTAAAATCTTACATGGGATGTTTTAGTCCCAACCAAATACAATGATAAAGTTTTGCCTGGCCGGCCTCACAGGAAACTGCCCCTCCACACCTGACCTGGTGCAGAGCAGTGCATTCCAGGTTCCTAGAGGGGGTTGTAGTCAAGAACTCAGGCTTCCTCAGGCCAGCCATGCTCATTTGCATACCTGCGTTCCAGGTACTTCCATTCAGAACCCCAGCTGAGGCACTTCTCTCTACTTTGATTCAGTACCTTTCCACTCCTAGCCCTTCTCCCTTTCCCTCACTCCCCTTTGGTTCATTGATTTTTTATTGTTGTTGTTGGGGAGTCTTTTGTGCAGGGATCTTTGGCAGTGAGACAATTTCCCCTATCTGTGCTGTATCCACCTGACTTGCCTGAACTCTTCTGTGAGGATAAGGGATCTCGGGGAGCCGGTGCCTCTTTTGCTTGCCTGTGGCAGTAAATGAACAAAGTCACACTTATTACTTTCAGTTTGTCCTGTTGGACTACGTGGACCCTTGATTACTTGAGACCATTCAGTGGGCCTTTTCCATTTGGAAACTTGTATCTCTTCCGCTGAAGGAAATGGGGCTTGCTGAAATTCTTGGGTCTGGGTGTGTTTATGGTTTCCGTCATTTGGAAAACTAAATTTACTATTATTTCTTCAAATATTTGTTCTTTCCTGCCCTCACTTTCCAAATACACATATATTAGGTTGCGTGAAGTTATGCCACAGCTCACTGATATTCTTGTCTTTTCTTTTTTTCTCTCTCTGTCTTTCATTTTGGATAGTTTCTATTGCTATGTCATCAAATTCACTTATCTTTTCTTCTACAGTGCCTAATCTGCTATTAGACCCAATTCAGTATATTTTTCATCTCAGACATTGTATTTTTTATCTCTAGAATTTTGATTTGAGTCTTTTTAAAATTATCTTTCGTGTCTCTCTTTATCATACTAATGCTTTTCTCTACCTTCATATATGTATTTCAAAAACACATATGAAATATGATTTTAATAAATGTTTTAATGTTACAATTGATTAATTCTATCTATTTCTATTAATGTATTTTTCTTCTCATGGTGGGTTGTATTTTTCTGCCTCTTTGCATGTAATTTTTGTATCGATGCCAGACATTGTACATTTTACATTGTTGGGTGTTTGAAATTTCTGTATCCCTATAAATATGGTTGAGTTTTGTTTTGGGATTCAGTTAAGTTACCTGGAAATAGTTTGGTTCTTTCAAGGCTTGCCTTGAGGTAATAGCCTTCTGAGTACTGTACCTGATTCTCCATGAATTATGAGGTTTTCCACTCTGGCTGGTGAACTATTGCCACCCTGTATGAGCCCTGGGGGTTGACATCCTTCCCGCTTTTTGTGTTTTTTTCCCCTGGTCTTGTGTTTCCTTACAACAAATGCTCTGATCAGTGTTTAGCCAAATACTTGAGGGAGACCCTGTGAAGATCTCTAGAGCCTTCTCTTGGTGTGCAGCATTCTCCTCCCTGATCCTCTGCCCTGAGAAATCCAGCTGCCTCAGCCTTCTTGGACTCCTAGTTCCATCTCCTCAACCCACAGGGCTCTGAGTTCCTCCTCTGTGCTGAGGCCTGGAAATTCTCTCTAGTAAGTCAGCCTGGGTGACTGTATCTCATTTGTTTCTCATTTGTTTCTCTCTTCTCAGGGATCACTGTCCTGAACTGTCTATTGTCTAATATTTAAACACATATATCAGACATAATATAATGTAATATAATATAATATAAATATTCTTCCAGAAGCAGATGTCCATCATTGTACTATTTTTCAGATCCTCTCCTCTCCATTTTCTCTGCTCTCTCCTTATTAGTAGAAAGTTTATTTCTTTGGTTGACCCTCGATGCCTTTTAATCTGTTTTCTCTAGTTTTTAATCTCTTTGTATTTTTGCCCTTGGTTATGAAGGATTTATTTGACCTCTAATTAAAATTTTATTTCTGCAATTATGTGTTTAATTTTCAAAAACACTGTCTTATTCTGATTGTCTTTCTTTCTTTCTTTCTTTCTTTCTTTCTTTCTTTCTTTCTTTCTTTCTTTCTTTTTAAAGTAGCAGCTTCTTCTTGTTTTACGGATGCACTAACATCTCAAATATTTTAGGATTTGGGTTTTTGTGACATTCTCTTCTTTACAACATTTTTTTTCTTCAAGAGTAAATTTTTTTTATTTGCCTATTTTTGTCTTTTTTTTTTATGCGCTAGTTTTTCTCACTGTCTGGTAAACTTTAGGTGTCCACTTAAAAGGTCAAAAGTTGTTTGTTTTTTTTAATTTCAAAAGCACCTAAAATGATTCTTGAGCATCATAACTGATGTCTTATTTAGTAGAAAAAGGTGTTTCTGGGTTACAGGTAATAAAATGTTATGAGCCCACAATAGTAGGCTCTTGTCAGTACAACTATTGAGACTACAGAATTGTGAGCATGTGCTGAAGGGAAACAGTGATGAATCGTGAGTACCCACTTATTATTGTCTCATTTTGGTCGTTTGGAAAGCATATTTGCTGGTTCAGGAACAAACCAAAAACAAAACTTCATCCTAAGCATGGACTGGGTCCTCATTTTCCAGTGCTAAGACCTGGACCTTATTGTCTGGCTTTGCATGTACTAATGCTAGCGGTAATCCATCCATGACATCTGGGATCCCCTTTACTTGTCTGTGAACCTGAGCCTGCATCTTCTAATGCCAAGCACCTGTGTCTTTTTTGGATGTAGACCAGACATTTTTAGGAATGGTGTGTGGGAGTGTAAACACCAGCTCCCTTGATCCTTGGCCAGGATATTTTTAAGGAATGTGCACTGTACTATTCTTGAGCTTTTCCATGGGGTAAAGATTACTCACCCACTTTGATAGCTGGTTTATTGAAAGTCTTCCCTTCCTTGTAGCATCTCCCCTCTATTCTGGTGCTGTCTCTACACCTCCCAGAAAAACTACATGCTTTCAATTGTCATCTCAGGATCTCCTCCTGGGAGGGAATCCAGTAAAGTTAGAGGGGCCAAAAGTTGACATCCTTCCCTTAACCCCTTACACCAAAAGCTCCACTCTTCTCTCTTCAAAAGTTTATTAAGAGAGGCTGGTGATGGGAGGCAAATTTCTACTCCTGTGCTTCCTGTAATATGTTTGATCCTGCTTAAGGCAAGAAGAATTCAGACACCCAGAATGCGGCAGATTTGTCTCTTAGGTTATTAAACCACAATGAACACAAACCTGTAAGACCAGTTGGCGTGTAGGGTCCAGCTGCCATGAAGAACCTCTCCTGAGGGTGCTAGGGTTTCATATCCGTTTATCTCCACCACAATAGGGTACTTTTCAACTCCTGCAAGAGTAGGAAACCACAATAACACAGAAATCTGTACATTTTGTACTCACTTGACAATTTCTGTGTCTTTTGAGGGAGCGGTTCTCAAACTTTTGTGTGCATCAGAATCGCCTGAGGGATTGTTAAACTAAAGATTAAAAGACAGGCCTCATCTCTAGAGTTTCTGATCCAAAGGCCTGGGGTGGGACCAGAGACTGCAGTTTTAATAAGTTTCCAGGTGATTGCTGTTGTCCAGGAAACACACTTTGAGAACGATTGCTTTAAGGAATTTTGTGTTCTTCTTACCCTAGCTTAGAAGATTATATCTTACAGTCTCTGTTCCTTTCATGGAAACTTCTAATACGATCTATGTAGTTTTCCATGTGATTGTATAGTATCTGATAGACTGTTGAAGTTTCTTATTAGCGATGATAGGCCATTTAGAATTTTCTACTTATGTGGTTATCCTCAGCATATTCATGTTAACAGTTCTCTTACCCCAGTAAAACATCAATCCGCTTCATTTAATTTTAAACACAATTAGCAATCTCATTCTTTTCAAATGTAGCACTTAATTAACATATCCAAGTATGTACTGCAAATACAGTGCAGCTTCTGTCAAAAGTTATGAGGTTTCCAACATGTCAGGACACTTCATGCGCATAAAGTGATATGCTTTGAAAGCAAAGCTCTGATCTGGCCCTAACTCTGATGCATTCACATGATGTTCCCAGAAGAAAGAACAAGGTCCCCTGGGGAGTTTGTAGACTGCAGTGTTTCCTGTTTCTGGAAAGTGGAAAGATTGATGCCAGTGTGGGGTGCAGAGAGAAAGAAAGACCTCAGCCGAGAGGCTACGGCAGGTGTGGCCAGCAATCGATAGCCTGGAGGGCCAGCAGTGAAGCCTAATAGTACCTGGTGGACACCCAGAGGGTCCAGGCCGGTCAGAGAGGATAAGCAGGAAAGCAGGAGCAAGGCAGCTCAGAGGAGAGAGAAGGGAAAGCAAAAAGTAGAAAGCACTCCCTGAATTGGAAGTAGCAAATATCTAGCAACAGTTCCTTCACTGTGTCTTCACCAATGGGGAGGCAGAAATCATCTCTGATAGACCTTAATCATGAAAGATGCTTCAATGTTCTTTAACAAGAAACACTGTGGCATTCAATTGCTATGTTGAAGAACAACATATGAAAAAGGTTGGAAGCTATTTTATATGACACATCGTTAGCCAGGTTGGGCAAGGGTCTGTGTAGCTTATACCATACACACCATCCCTCATGTTGCCTTTATTACAAATCTCTTCAGGCTTCCTAATAGTTAAGAAGGAGGAGAAGGAGGAAGAGGAAAAGGAGAAGGAGAAGAAAATAAGGTTTGTGGGAAAATGTGATGTATCCGATGACAAACATGTAAGTTATGTTTGTTCTTGGAAATGGAATTTGCTTGATACCTTGTGAATGAATACTTGTAACATTTAACCTACCAACTACAATCGATGCCACAGTGTTGTGTTATTTCAATTCACCGTTGCAGTGGAGGTTCTTTTGTTAGTCAGAAAGCATTAGATTCTAGGCTTAGCTTTATTTTTAGAGACCTGCTCAAAAAGAACATTGCTGGAAACAACTGGGTTCACCCCTGGACGAATGGATGAACAAAATGCAGCATACAGGATGCATTGGAATATTAGCATAAAAGGCACGAGGTCCTGAAACGTGCTACAATATAGATGAACCTCTAAAACTTCATGGAAGTGAAAGAAGCCAGACATAAAAAGTCACATATTGTACGATCCGTTTTTATGAACTCAAGTAGATCCACAGAGACAGAAAGCAGATTGGTGGTTACCAGGGAGCGGGGGAAGGGGAACTGGGGAATGATTACTTAATGGGTATGGGTTTTCTTTTGGGGTATTGAAAATGGTTTGGAACTTGATATGGGTGATGGTTGCACAACATTGTGAAGATAGTAAATGCCACTGAATTGTGCACCTTAAGATGGTTTATTGCATGTTATGTGAATTTCACCTCAGTTAAAAACGAAAGAAAGAAAACGAAAAATATTGCTTGTGGCACGTCAGATTCAAATATAACGTGAAGCTTTTTCTTCCACAGCAGGTGCTCCACTTCCTTTTCCCAGAGCACCTAAGGAAGGGTTTCTCAGCTGCTTCTTCCCGCAGCACCTCTTAAACAGAGAAGGCAAACCTGTCTCGTGCAATGAGAACCCCCAAACAAGGCAGATTCCTGTGTTAAAGACAGAAGCAGAGGGTCATGGGAGGAAGAGAAAAAGCAATGAGGGAGTAGAATCTCTGCCATAAATTCTACATTTTAGGATGGATGAGAGAAAACTCAATGTGAAAGTGCTTAAATTTCCACATGGGGAAAAAAAGATGCTGTAAAGTCCTAGTTATGGGTATAGATATTATTTAAACACAAATTGAATGTTTCAGAAGGTTTACATATGCTGGTTCCAAATTGTGTACATATAATGTTTGAGAATCTGAAAGATGGGAAGTCCTGGATTGCAATGCAGCAACCAGTAAAGAGTCATAGAAGACCTCAGCTCTGCGTCTGATTCTGCCACTAACTTACGGGATGACCTTGGACATTCACCCATTTATTCATACATGCATCTAATCAATCTATCCTGAGCACCTCTTAAGTACTAGGCACTGTTCTAAGGGCTGGGGATCCAGCTTTGAACGACACACACACACAGTCTCTGCCCTCATGGACCCTACAGTCTGGTGTGGACACAGTCAAACGTGCTCCAAGTATGTGTCAAACTGAATTGAAACAATGTAATGTCAAGTAACAATATGAGCTATGAGAAAGGATAAAGCAGGACAAGAGACAGTGAGAAGGAACGCCTCATCAAAGAGGAGACACTGTAGCAGAAATACAATGACATAAGAGGGCGGTGTGAACAGAACATCCTGGGCATAGGGAGGAACTAATACAAAGGCTCTGACATACACGCATGTGTCTGGCATGTTCCAGGTGTTAAGTCCTGGAATCGTCCACCCCTCAGACAGACAGAGGACATACACGATAATGCAAGTCACACAGCGAGGTTTATTTCTAGCTAGCTGGGGTCCCCGTCTCTGCCTGACGCAGCTGGTTTTAACAAGGACCCCTAGCCCTTCAAGCTAAGGGTTTTTATAGCGTTTCTAAGGCACTCAGTAATTTTAGGGAGTACAAGGTAAACTATAATTCCCACATAGCTAAGGCATTTAGTAATTTTTCATAGTCTTAGGGAGTGCAGGTTGAGCTATGCTTCAAAGAGTTTACAGATAAGCTACAAAAGCCTCCATTGCTTCAGAGAGCGGGAGATAAGCTATTAGGCACCTGGTCTCACATAACAATTAGGCCATTAGGTTATTTTAAGCTCAGGGCTGTTAACCCTATCTTAACCTTAAAGTAGCAGTTCTTATGCTAACAGTCCCTTACAAAGGCAGAACAAGGAGGACGGAGCAGCTAGAGTGTGGGGAGGGAGGGGGTGCAGGGAACACAGACCTGAGCAGTCGTCTGTAGCGCCTGCAGCCTATGAGAAGGGTTTGGGTTTTACTGTGAGGGAGATGGGGGGCCATTTGTGGGGACAGAGTTCCAGAGAGCAGTTTCCAGGCTCTTGGCCTCATGTGGAAAGGTACTGGCTCAGTTATTAGATGGCCATCAGCTGTGGCTGGGTGGCCATCCCCTGTTACAGGTTAGCCATTAGCCACTAACAGAACTGCCGTGGCTACGCTGGCAAGGGGGGTTTTGTTGGTTGGTTGACAGAAAAGCAGACAGGCGGATTGCGGCTAGCAAGTGGGGTTTGCAAGCGTGGATGGCGGGTTGCAGATCGTGTTGATCCTACTTCTTGTATCTCGCCCGGCCGCCAGCGAGACTGGGGTGTAGGAAGACCCCTCCTTGGGGTACTGGTGGATGTTTGCTCCCTGTGTCTCCAACCCAGCCACCAGTGAGAATATAGTGGTGTGACTCCCCTATCTATGGCTCCGTGGGTGTTCCTTTTTGGCCTCACCATGTCCTGCATTCTTATGTGGGGAGTGGGAGTCGAGACCTCGCATGACACCCTGCATGACACCATTATAGAGATTTTAGCAGAGGAACAAACTTACGTCTCAAGTGGGTCACTCTGGCTGCTGTGTAAAGATTCAAGTATGGGGCAGAGGGGAGCAGGGAGGAAGGAAAGACACCTGTTGGGAAGGTACTGCAGTAACCCAGGTGACCAGTGAGAGAGGCCTGGTCGGGGTGGAAGCAATGGCAGTGGGGAGAAGTGGTACACATTGAGATTTATTTTGAAGGTGAGGTGTAAGACTCTTGATGATGGATTGTATTCTGGGGTGGATGATGTCAAGGATGACTCCAAGATGGTGGCCGTGTCCTTGACTCGCTAAGCCTTTGCTCCTTCATATATAAAGTGAGGGGATTTGACTAGGCAACGCCTAAGGCTCCTTCCAGCACCAAGGGTCGAGATTCTCAGAGAACCCTGGACAGTACACAGAAACGAAGGAACCAAGCCTCAGTTTACCCATCTGTTAAATGCACCCTCTAGCCTGGTGGTGAGGAGCAAATGAGGTCACACATAGCACTAGCATACCCAGAGGGTCCAATAACTATTAACTTCCTTCCTTCTTTTGGAAGAGTGAGCATGCCTAGTTGGACCTCATAAGGCCTCCAGACAAGGGCTCCCAATTAGCAGCTGGGTGGGTGGGTCTTGTAAATCAAACCAAATATTTGACAAAACTTACGTCCACACCAAAAACCTACATATGAATGTGTATAGCAGCTTTATTCACAATTGCCAACATTTTGAAGCAATAGATGACTAGATAAATAAATTGTGGTACATCCACACAACAAAATATTATTCAGTGCTAAAAAGGAGCTCTTAAACTATGAAAAGACATGAAAGAAATTTAAATGCACGTCACTAAGCAAAAGAAGCCAATCTGAAAAGACTGTTTACTTTGTGATTACAACTGTACGTATGTGGGAAAAGGCAAAACTATGGCGACAATGAAAAGATCAGTGGTTGCCAGGGGTCAGGGGAGAAAGGGATGAATTGGTGGAGCACTGGGGATTTTTAGGGCCGGGAAACTGTTCTATACGATACTACAATGGTGGATACATGTCATTATACATTCGTCAAAACGCATAGAATGTGCAGCACCAAGAGAGAACCCTCATGTAAACAAACCATAGACTTTGGTTAAGAACAACGGGTGAGTGTGTTGGTTCATTCATTGTAACAAGTGGACCACACGTGTGGGATGAGTGTGAGTGGTGCTGTGTGGGAACTCCGTACTCTCCTTCTATTTTGCTGTGAACCTAAAACTGCTCTAAAAAAATAAATCTATTAATTTTTAAAAAAATGCACGTTACCTTTAGGCAGGGCCTCATGGTCCCCACCATTCCCTGTGGTCGCTTCCTGTGGGCATGTAACCCCTTTTGACTCTAACTGTTCCATTGAGTGATTTTTAGTATATTCACAGAGTTGTGTAATCATCACCACTATCTAATTCTGATAGAACATTTTAATCACTCCCCCAGAAAACCCCACGCCCTTTAGCAATTGTCCCTCATTTCCTCCCAATGCCCCAGCTCTAGGCAACCACTAATCTACTTTCTGTCTCTATGGATTTGTTTATTCTGGAAACTTCATATAAATAGGATCATACAATATGTGGCCTTTTATGACTGGCCCCTTTTACTTAGCATAATGCTTTAGGTTTATTTGTGTTGTGTCATGTATCAGGACTTCATTCCTTTTTATTGCCAAAGAATATTCCAGTGTATGCATACACCACCTCTTATTTATCCATTCATCTGTTGGTAGACAGTAGGGTTGTTGCTACTTTTCAGCTGTTATGAATAATAGTCCTATGAACATTTGTGCAGAAGTTTTTGTATAGACATATGTTTTCATTTCTCTTGGTTATATACCTAAGAATGGAATTGCTGGGTCACAAGGTAATTCTACTTACCCTTTTAAGGAACTTCCAGACTGTTTTCTGAAGTGACTCCACCATTTCATAATCCCACCAGCAGTGAACGAGAGCTCCAATTTCTCTACATCCTTGCCAACACGTGTGGTTATCTGTCTCATTCATTACGGTCGTCGTGGGTGTGAGGTGATATCTCATTGTGGTTTGAACTGTATTTCCCAAAGGCTAATAATATTGAGCAACTTCTCGTGTGCATCTTGGCCATTTGTAAGTCTTCTTGGGAGGAATGTCTATTCAGACCCTTTGCCTATTTTTAAATTGGATTATTTGTCTTTTTTATTCTCTTGAGACTCTTGAAAGCCCCAGTTCTTCTACCCGGAACAACACATATGTGACCCCAGATCAAGAAATTGGGCTCTGGGGCTGATCCAGGACAGCAATAACAGGTGAACTTGGGAAAGAAGGGGTGCAAGGTCGCCAGGGGCCCACCTCCCTCCTTGCTCACAGTGACACTGGACTTACTCCCATTTTAATCATTTTTAATGTTTAAGGGCTGTTGTATGTTGAAAGGAACCCACACTAAATTTTTATCTGTTTTTAAGGAGTTGGTAATTGTCTAAATATTCACATTCTGCTTAGATAACTATAACATCAAAAAATATGAATTTTAGAAATAGGCGTTCCCCAAACATTTTAACAGTGATTAAAACCTTCATCAGCTAAACTCTTCCAAATGAAAATTTTAAGCCAAATTATAAGACACTTTAAAATGCTTTAAACACTTTAAAAATCTCACACACATGAATATAGTAATTATAAAATTTTCAATATAAACCTCCCAAACCCTTTTCTGCAAAAATGTCATGTATCTAAATTTGCTTTTTATCTCTGTTCTTATTTTCTTGTTTTCATATTGCTTCCCTGGGGGGTTGGACACCTTCCGTCTGCCTCCCGAGATCCATTCTCGCCCTTGTCTGCCCTGCTCTGTGTCCTGGGAGACTCCTCGTATAAAATGCATCAACAGAGTCCTTTATTCTCAGACTTCCAACTTGTTGGGTTCTGACAGTGGGGGACTCAGCCTGAGATTGGAGGGAGGGGGACAGTGAGGCAGGCTCCTTTCCTGCAGGGTCTCCTGAGTTGGCTGTGTCATGCACAGAAGGCCGCAAACCCTGTTGCTGACCCTCCTCTCTCTGGGATAATGGCTCCGCCCTTCCCCTTCCAGGCCTGGAGCTAGTCAGCTGCCCACACCAGAGCTCATGCTATTCCTTGTTGGTTTCCTTTAACCCTGCCCACCCTTTTATAAATAGTACCTTCATTCCACCCTCCTCTGTCACTCTGTTGATGTGTGTCAGCTCCTTCTTGATAGATCCCTGACAGATAGGATGACATTTTTATTTGCCTGAGCTGGAGAGTCAGACTGGCTTTTTTTTCTTTCTTTCTTTTTTTTTTTTTTAAAAGATTTTATTGGGGAAGGGGAACAGGACTTTATTGGGAAACAGTGTGTACTTCCAGGCCTTTTTTTTTTTTCCCCAAGTCAAGTTGTTGTCCTTTCAGTCTTAGTTGTGGAGGGCGCAGCTCAGCTCCAGGTCTAGTTGCCGTTTTCTAGTTGCAGGGGGCGCAGCCCACCATCCCTTGCGGGACTCAAGGAATCGAACTGACAACCTTGTGGTTGAGAGGACACGCTCCAACCAACTGAGCCATCTGGGAACTCAGCGGCAGCTCAGCTCAAGGTGCCGTGTTCAATCTTAGTTGCAGGGGTCACTGCCCACCATCCCTTGCGGGACTCGAGGAGTTGAACTGGCAACCTTGTGGTTGAGAGCCCACTGGCCTATGTGGGAATCGAACCTGCAGCCTTCGGAGTTAGGAGCATGGAGCTCTAACCGCCTGAGCCACTGGGCCGGCCCCCAGACTGGCTTTTGCTGACCAGTTGAGGTGAACAGGTGAAGGCTCAGAACCAGGGCCAGGAGACTTGGAGCTGCCTCCCTCCAGAGGATTCTGTCTGAGCAGAACCAGAACAGGCTCTTTATCTTTTGGGGGGTTAGCCTTTGTCCATTACATGAGGAACTGCCCAGGTGAATGGCTCTAAGCGATCAGTTTTACTCTGATTTGTTGGTGTCCTTTGTCTTATAATCTTTTGAAAAATAAGGCTGTTTGAATGTCTTACCTTTAAAGTAGAGCCTGAGAAAAGACTGTCTAATTACGTACGTGTTTATGATGCAAGTGATATAAGCCATTTTGCAACTGCTTGTTGCCAGAACCAGGTGGTTTTAATTAGTTACAGCCAAGTCAGCTGACGGAGAGTGAATTTTACTTCCCATTGACCATGAAGACCAACAATAATGAGGCCTCTGCTACCTCTGGGTCTGGATCTGTGTATGCCCAGGACCTTGGGGATGCACACAGCCCCCGGGACAGTGAGCACGGTCAAGGACCCGGGCCTTTCAGGCAGCCCACTTGGGACACCTTCAGGCTTTGAGTAAAACAAATTTAGTGATTGATTCCCCATCTGACCGACGGAAGAGCCAGAAGAGAAAGAAGCCACGAGTCCACACGCGAGCTCTTTCCCAAACACACTGTACTCTGAGTGAACAGTGCCTGGGGATTTACTGCTTGTATTTTCCCTGCCTGGGGGCTTTGGCTGCTCAACTGGATGCATCGAAGTCCCTGTTTGATGCACCTTCTGGAATGCTAGGAACAGAGCCACATGTCAACGTCACCCCCCCCCCCCCCGGGGCAGCATTTCTTCCAGCCCTTTCCCATCTAACAGCGCTATGCTTGCCCCCACCCTGGCAGAAATGCATGTGGCACTGGAAGGGGGGAGCCCGCTATTGCAAAATGCCTGCTATTTGCCTGTCGCCATGTGAGGCAATCTGCAAATATTCTGCCACTGATATTCAAATAGGCTCTCCTCTCAACACTGCCCAGGTAGCCCACTCCTTTGCTGGGTACTCTCTTTTTCACTCCCTGTGAGGACAGAGTTCCAGAGAGCAGTTTCCAGGCTCTCAGCCTCATGTGGAAAGGTGCTGGCTTGGGTAGTAGATGGCCATCAGCTGTGACTAGTTGGCCATCAGCTGTGACTGGTTGGCCATCAGCTGTGACTGGTTGGCCATCAGCTGTTATCGGTTAGCCATTAGCCACTAATATAGCTGCCATGGCTGCATCGGTTGGTTGGTTGGTTGGTTGGTTGGTTGGTTGGTTGGTTGGTTGGTTGGTTGGCTGGTTGGCTGGTTGGCTGGTTGGCTGGTTGGCTGGCTGGTTGGCTGGTTGGTTGGTTGGCAGAGAAGCGGATGGCAGGTTGCAGATAGTGTGGCTCCTGCTTCCTGTGTCTCCAACCCAGCCGAGACTGTAGTGATATAAACCCCCATCCATGGCTCCATGGGTGTTCCTTTTTGGCCTCTCCATATTCTATGTTCTTCTATGGGGAGCGGGAGCAGAGACCCTGCACGACACTCCCCTAGAGGACGGCTTCATGCCTGCTCATTTCTCCCCACGCTCTGATGACCTGGACCTCATTGGGATAATAGGAGACACCAGACTTCCTTAATTTCCCACCACCTAGTCCCATAGCCTGCCAGAACCTGACCACGTTCTCCTCTTCTCTCCCTCCTGTCAAAGGCCTGTGCTGGGGCTCTGGGTCCTGTCATTGTGCTCTTGTTCTTTCGAAGGGTGTCAGTCCTTCCTCTCACGGGTATCATCAGTGTTTGTGTCAAGGGCCCAGCTGAGTTGGAGACAGAGCACTGAGCTGCCCCGTGTCAGAGAATGCGATGAAAGCAAGAAGCCCAAAATGAAAGGAACAGTGCCACCTTTAATCACTTACTGCGTGGTATAAGCAACAGGGAACCCCTGTCCCACTCCCCCCCAAGGAACTGTGCACTTGTCGAGGGTAAGTCACTTAACCTCTCTGTGTCTTAGTCGCAACCTTTGGAAAACGAGGCACATAATAGGCTTCATAGGGTTGCTGTGGGAATTAAATAAAAATGCAAACGTGCTTAAAGCAGGACCTGCAGAGGGTGCTAACTAAGGACTGGCTGTTCCTCCTGCCCCATCACTCCATCCCGGCAGGTATGCAGCTCAGCCCTCAGGGGGAGGGGACTCGCAGCTATCTTGCATTTCTGTTCTTGGAGAATTGTTGTCTTGCGTCTGTCTTTGCCATTTCTCCTGCTCAGAGAATTTACCCACATACGTTTAGCCTTCTGGGCATATTTTTAGTCATAAACCAAGGGCATTAAATCTAGGCCCAGCAGCAGGTGGCTGCTTAATGAAGCATTACTTATGGGTATGGAAATTGGCATTGTTTGGTGTCTGCTTGGTCCAGACAGGAGTGGAGGCCGCCAGGAGACAGACCAGGAACGTGACTCAGGAAGAAAATCACATTGAGTCTTTATTGCGTGAGTCAGACTTCTTTTCTTTTGTTTTCCGAGGTTAGATATCTGAACGGAGAATTCAGGATACAAGACAGCACACAGCTGTCTGTCCTTCAGGTAAGTCCCCTGCTGAGGAGAGGGTCGTGTTGAGACAGGTTATGTAGCATGTCCCGAGGTAGAGAGGGAAGTCCCTGGTGGAATAAACAAAGACAGCCATATCCTAAAATTCCAGGTTTTGAAATCACTCCTTTGCTCCAGGACAAATGTAACAACGTCTTGAGGTTAATCATAAAAATTCCTTTTGGCCTGACAAACGAGCAGATCTGATAGATAAGAGTGGGTTATTTTGCTAATTCCTTCAGGATGGGCAAGCAGAACAAACCTGGTAGACGAATTTCACTAGAAGGCACCAGTTCTCTTCTTCAAACAATTCCCTTCTTCAAACAGCTCCCCTTCCCCAAACAGGCAAAGGAAGGTATAAAAGTAAGATCTTTTGCTTCAGTCGCAGGGCACCCCCATTCGGGACCCCCACCCGCTCGGGAGTTCTGAACCTTTGCTTTCAATAAACTATCTTGTTTTCAAAACTCTTTGCCTCTCCTGGGTCCGTGTTTCCATTCTTTGGTCTCACGAGACAGGATCCCGGCCCTCACTCACTCACTCCAAAGTCCCCTTCTTCATTTGGTGACTCACAGAGACATATTCCTCCTTTAGTGTTGGGTTTTCATAAGATGAACTGGGAGGGCCTCCTTCCTCTCCTGCCTTCCGTTTTAAGCACTGAGAAGAAGTTATAACTGGTCAGGATGAAAAAGTGGAGCCTTTCACTGCCGTATCACTTTCCTGTGGCCACCTTAAATTACCACTAGCTGAGTGGTTTCAAACAACAGAAATGTATTCTCTCACAGTTCTGGAGACTAATCAAGGGGTGGCAGGGCTGTGCTCCTTCCAAAGGTTCTGGAGGATTTTTCTTTGCCTCTTCCTTGTTTCTGATGTTGGCCTGTGATCCTTGGTGTGTCTTGGCTTGGAAACGCATCACCCCAATCTCTGCTTCCATCATCACATGTCCTTCTCCCTGTGTGTGTCTGTGTGTCTCTTCTTATGAGAACACCAGTCAACATTTTAGGGTCCACACAAATCTAGTATGACCTCATCTTAAATTATCTAATTACATCTGCCAAGATGCTATTTTCAAATAAGGCCACATTCTGAGGTTTGGGGTGGACATGAATTTGGGGGTGTGGGGGAACACCATTCCACTTAGTACTGCTACCCATGATTTCCGTTCATCTTCACTTGTTTCAAATCACTTCTCATTATAGCTCTGAGGTCTTTCGAAATCCGCAGCCATGGATAACTGATTGTATTCAAGTTCAAGGGTTCCCCCCCCAATCAAAACAAAACCGGGGAATGGGGTGCGCCTGTCTGTGAGCAGACCATCAATGACGGTGAGTGTTGAGATGCAGCGTCTGTAATTTTCCTCCTCTGAGCATGTGAAGTAGCTTTATAGACGCCCGAGTGTGGGGGTTGCAAGGCTCCTCAGAAATCACCACATCGAGCAAACTCCCACCCAGTTCAGCCCTGACTGATGGGCTTGTGAGGCGGCAAGTTCACTCAGACCAGAGGGCTGCAGGGACATGGCTTCCGTCCAGGTTGCTGAGGTCTGTCTCCGTGTGCCCACCTCTGCTGTGCTCCCTTCTCATCAGTCTTCCACACGACAGCATGGGGAAGGTTCAGTATCACAAGCCCCGTCCCCCCCGCCCTACAATGTCCCCCATCATGTCTCCATTTTCTTTGAAAACATCCTTATCCTGTCACCCTTTCCACAATGTGCTGCAGGTTTTCATGGTGGTACCAGGACCTAATTATAATTTTTCATTTATAATCTGACACAGGCCCTAGACACTTAGTGTTTCTCTTCCTTTTTGTTTCAAACTTTTTATTTTGCAATAATTTAAAACTGGTAGAAAAGTTGTAAGAAT
This sequence comes from Rhinolophus sinicus, assembly GCF_057876585.1. NCBI lineage: Eukaryota > Metazoa > Chordata > Mammalia > Chiroptera > Rhinolophidae > Rhinolophus > Rhinolophus sinicus. The sequence continues at coordinate 10,043,028 of NC_142517.1, forward strand.
CATATGAGGAACTCCTCTATACCCTTTACCCCAGTGCACCGATTGGCCCTTGGTGTTTCTTTAGAAAACAGGATGGCCCGAGAACAAGGCCATGGGGAGGCAGGGTTCCGCAGACGGTCCTTGAGGCCTGCACACTGGGAGTCGGAGAACAGACACAGGTCACATAGTTTTCTAGGAGACATGTCCCACACAATTACCACAGGCTAAGTTTGACATCAAATACATTCTCCAGCTCGTTTTTAATTCTTGCCTTCTTCTTTTTGCCACTTACCCATGAGAACCTCAATTCAACGAGAAACCTCTGGTAAGGATATCGTGTTAATTTTAGTCCATCATTGCAGCTTGTCACAGTCTGTTGAATGTCTCATTTAACATGTTTATTGCTTCTCTTAGTCTTATTTGCTGATTTGAAAGGAATGGTTCTAGACCTTTATTAAGTTTGTGGATTAAATGACTGAAAATGCTCCTGGGTGCACCTTCCTTACGCCACATAAAGTGATTAGCTGATTGTTTCCTTGGCCACAGATCCTTCTAACTGCATTATTGTCTATGCTATAGTTCCTCTTCTTTTCCACGTGGTTATCATTAAGACATTGTTACATGACCTGATGAAATCAGATACCCAATGTCAATGGTAGCAGTTTCCATAAGTACTTATGGATATTCTTCCATAAAAAGGTCTTACCATCAAATATTTAAAAATGATATGTACTATATTCTCTCTCTGGGAAAATTCACTACATGTGCTAGCATATGACATGCTGCAAAGAGTCCTGCAATAGTAACATGTTTTCAAACTGATTTTGTTCAACCAAGTGCTTCAGAAATTCCTCGATCAATCAATTCCCCCCTTTCTGGTTACCATTTTGAGGAACTCCAGTGTTATGAGAAACACTGTGAAGGAAAAGCTGGTCTATAATGTTTCACTAATACACTGTACAAATTACCGCATCCAGAGAAAGAAATGAGGTTACTTTGACAGTGTTCGAAAACTTCCATTCAATAATCAGTCATAGAGAGTAATTTTTTTCCTAGTGAATCAGAATTAATCTCAATAGTTTTTACTTTCCTGAATCTTGCTTTTTTCCCTCTTTCTGAAAATGTGGTAGTTCTTTATCTACATCAAGTGTGTTGTTATCTTCTCACTGACTGTAATTTCTCCAATCTCACTGGCCGGGTTCTGCAATCACAGTCGCAGGGTCTGTTAGGCCTGGGAGGCCATGTACCAGTCAAGTGGCTTTGTCTTTGCTCTGGAGGGGGTCTGGGTGACCCTTCTTGCTATTTCTTGACTCAGTTCTTGACTCAGTGCTGTGTATAGAGTAGGTTCTGAATACATGACCTTTCTTCCAGGACTGAGCAAGACCTTCGACAATCTGAGCTTGCCAAGCATTCTTGACAACATTTTTAAATAATAAGATGTGTGGATACATCTAGGCCACAAGTTGTTTTTATCTACCTGTCTATATTAGTGTGCTAGGGCTGCCATAACAAAGTTTCACAGACAGGGTGGCTCCAACAAGACATTTATTTTCTCACACTTCTGGAGGCTGGAAGTCTGAGATCAAGGTGTCAGCTCAGCAGAGTTGGTTTCTCCTGACACCTCTCTCCTTGGCTTTCAGATGACCATCTTCTCACTTCGTCTTCACATGGCCTTTTCTTTTGTTGACATAAGAACGTCCAAACCTGTGGATAATTTTTACAAGGGTTTATTTGCACCAAAGTTGATGACAATTGCTGGGAAGTAAGATCTCAAATGCTCTGGAGAACAGCAGTTTGCAGTTTCTTTTATGCATTTGAAATTAAGAAGTTATCAACCGTTGATTGTCGGCACCAGTTCAATGCCAACAGGAATCCCTAATTTGGGATGTGGTGAAGAAAGAAACTGTATGTAGTGCCACCAGCTCAGTTGTGATACAGCATGGCTTTAGAACAGCTCAATAGTGTCACAGCTCAATTATGAAGCAGCACAGCTGAGAAACAGCAAGGCGAAAAGGAGGCCCTGCGGGGAGGCCACTCTCTGTCTAGACGGCTCTGCTCCACATGTTCTAGTGTAGTCTGCTCCCCTCTGCTTCAATGAGAAGTCTTTGATGTTTCAGCTCCAGCCAGGGATATGCTGTCTTCAGTCTTCAGTGAAAAGAGAAAGTATGCTCCCTGAGCCAGAGGAGAACTGATTTATATAGAAAGAAGTCCCTGTCCCTGGTCCCTGGTCCCTGACTGCTCTGTCTTCATGCAAATGAGGACTCCAAATTCTCACAGTTTGATAGGTCCAAAAACCACTGTTCTGATTGGTCAGAATGGAGATGCTCTGATTGGTCAGTGAAGATACTGATAGGAATGTAGCTGTACAGCTCCAATTGGATGGGGAAAGTCTCAGGCCTATTGGTTGAAATACAATTCCAGGAACTGCTTTATAAGGGCTGGCTCGGATGGCTGGAACACAGTGGAGGCAGGCAGTTCGGTGCAGGCTTCTCTCCCGGAAGTGTGGTTTGTGTGAGAGGCCCCTGTTAGAAATGGCTGCTAGGCTCTGCTGTTAAATTTGAGTTCAGTTAGCCACCAGGAGTCCTTCTCTGTAGTTATCTTCTTTTCAGGGTCCACAGAGGGAACATAAGGAAAATGACATGAAGGTGGGAGAATGCAAGGTGGGGATTGGATTACAGGGTAGTTAGCAAGGTTATGAGCTCTCTTGAGGGTTGTTACACTTATTTCAAAGGTGTGTAAACCTAGATGCACAAAAACAATGGACAGGGCTTGCTTAAGGCAGTGATAAACCTTTTACTAAAAAGTTATATGCCTGGAGTATAACTACCCACCATGACCTACCCAATGAGGAATTTACGATCAGATCACCCTGTGAGCTTACTTTCCATAGAACCTCATTTTTCATTTACAATCAGATGTCATTTTATGGACTTGCCAGGTCCAATCCTTAATTGTCTTCAAAATGGGCATCCTTTTCATCACCTTTCATGTTACAGATTAGAAAACTAGGACAGATAGATGTTAAATATTTTACCAAGGTCACGCAGCTAGTCATGACAGGGTCAGAATCAGAACACAGGACAGGCTGCCTGCAGAACACAAGCTAATATCCCCATCTGTATGTGTCTCCTGTGGCTGCTGTAACAAAGTCCCACAAACTGTGGTACTTTATTCAGTCGTAGAGGCCACAAGTCCAAAATCACTACCACTGAACCAGAATCAAGCTGTTGTCAAGGCTGCACCAGCTCTAGAGGCTCTAGAAAGGAGTCTGTTCCTTGCCTATTCCAGAGTCTCGTGGCTCCAGACATTCCTTGACTTGTGGCCACATTACTCCAATCTCTGTCTCTGCGGTCATATCCTCCTCTTCTGTCTATGTAATCTGCTTCTGCCTCTCTTATAAGGACAGCTCTAAGGGCATTTAGGGTCCCCCTGATAATCCAGGATAATGTCTTTATCTCAAGATCCTGAATTTAATCCCATCTGCAAAGACCCCTTTTGTGAGGACCACATTCCTAAATTCCAGGGATTAGGATGCGGATGCCTTGTAGGGGGCCACTTTCCAGCCTGACCCTACTGATCCTACTGCCTAATTAATTCCATGATTTAATTAATGCCCTTTGGACAAAGTGGAGAAATGTAGCCTCCATCATGGCCCAGTCATGGAAAAGCTGAGAGGTGCTAAAATCTCAAGACTGTTGGAAAGTCATTTCCAAATGTTTTAGAACAAAATAAGGCTGCCACCAAGGCACAGTAGAGAGGAAGAGGCCCTAAGAATTGAAATCATGACTGTAGAGTAACCTGGAAAGCTGAAAGGGGAGTGTAACTAAGTAAATGTTTACTCATTAGTGATTTTTGAGCCTAGACTCCAACAGGATTTATTCTAAAGATTGAAAGTGGGCACACAACCACAGGCAATTTTTTCAGAGCAGCTAGGTAGAACCTTCTAGAAAGAATGCCAGTAGAACCAAAATGAGCCAGAATCTTCTAGAGGTAAGATTTGAGAAGGCATATTTGTAACAGGAAAAAACAAAGAAGGGCAGCCCTTTGTTCTGGGTAGGAAGTGTTTTGTAAGTGGAAAACCAAGGGGAAGCACAGCTATTTAGCCGCTGTTTTGCTTCTGGCTTCACCATTAAAGAGACTGGTCAGACAGGAAGGGACACCTGGGGTGACTTGCTGCCAGGCAAATCAAAGCCGGGGACAAGCATAGCGTAGGGACCACGGCAGCTCTCACCTCCAAGGCTAGAACACTTGGCAGACTTGACTATGGAGCCAGGCCCCAAACATCTGAGAAATACGGGCGGGGCTGCTGGAAAAGGGCCAGAGAAGGGAGGACGAAGGAAGAACAGGGAACTGTGCAGATCAGGGGCCTCACATTATGCAATTACCCAGCCTGACTCCTAATGTAGGCCTCAATCACGGCCCTGAGGTTGAGGCATGAGGACATTCTATTCTTGTTTTAACTCATCTGGGAACTCAAACTTTGGAAACTTCTAGTCGATGCCTGGATATATGCCAGACCTCCAGCTAATCCTCTGATTGCTCCCTGAAGGACTCACGTATCCAAACCACCTGACATCTGACTGGTCACCATCCTGGACCAATGCTGGGGCTAAGAACGAAGGACTGCTCCTTCTCAAGAAGGCACTTTTTACTATAAGAACTCTTAACTTTTCTTTCTTCCTTGGAACATTTCTGGGTTTTTGCTGGATTTTGTTTAGTTGTGTTTCCGGTTTGCAAACCTCACGATGCTTCAATAAATCTTTATCATTTCTTTCTGGCAAAGCCTCCAGAGTCTTTCTGAGTTTGTTCAACAGCCCAGAGAATCATTCTGATTTGGGGGAGATTTGCTGGAGATGGAGACTTTCAGTTGAAAAAGCAATAGGGAGATTTATCTAATGCGGATATATTAAGCCAACTAACTAGCCACTCTTCTTTTTGAGTTTTATCCTTGGCCCATTTCAAGGAGAATTAAGAGTATGTATCTCTTGAAACCACTGGATTCAATTCTTGGGAGTCGCCTCCTTCCCTTCCTCCCTCCCTTATTTCCCTAAGCCAGTCTGGACACAGAGCCTCTAGCCTACACCCCATCCCCCCCCTCACCCCCAGCTCTCTTCTTCTTTGATGTAAATGAGGCAGATGAAGACTTGGAGCCCATGAAGGGAAATCCTGACAGCTCTGGGCCAGCTAAAGGGCTGGCAGCAGAAATTATAAGAGAGAAGAGACTGATTAAGGAAGAGGTCACAAGGAGTTAATTTGGGGAGAAGGTAGTCAAAGCAGGAAAAGCTTTACCAAGAAATGTTTCTCAGTCTCACAGTGAGTGTCATGGTCACTAGTGGAATGAGGAAGATGGGCTGCAAAGAGCAGAGAACTTTAAACCAGCAGAAACCTCAGCAAGTATCTATTAGCACCTTTGTTCCAAGTGCTGAGGAGATAAGGATAAGACTAGAAAATGGTGACTAGAAAATGGTCCTGCCCCTCTAATAACAAACAGTGGGGACAGACACTGAAAGGATTGTTTAAAAGTGCAGAACTGCTTTGGAAAACAGTCTGGCAGTTCATCAAGCGTCTAAACATAAAATTATCAGAAGACACCGCATTTCCACCTCTAGGTATATAACCAAGAGAATGGAGAACACAGTCTACACAAAAACCTGTACACAAATGTTTATAGCAGCATTATTCATAGTAATCAAAAGGTGGAAACAAACCAAATACCTATCAACTAATGAATGGATAAACAAAATGTGGTCTATGCATACAATGGAACACGATTGACTGTAAAAACAACTGAAGTATCACAGCATGGATGAACCTTGATAACATTTTGCTAAGTGAAAGAAGCCAGCCACAAAGGATCACATACTGTATCATTCCTACATACAATGTCCAGAAGAGGCAAATCCATTGACACAAAGTCCATTAGTGGTTGCCTAAGGGCTAGGACGGGATAATGGGGAGTGACTGAGATGGGTAGGGGGTCCTCTTTTCGGGGTGATGAAAATGTTTTACAATGAGAGAGTGATGGTGATTGCACACCTTCGTGAATATACAAAAAAACCGTTTGGGTTGTGCACGTTAAATAGGTGAGTTGTATGGCATCTGAATTATGTCTCAGTAAATCTGGTATGGTTTTGTTTCAAGTGCTGACATTGCACACAGGATGCTGTCAGGACGGAGGAGGGCCACTGAGTCACTTGAGGGTGTGCCGAGAGCTTCCTGTGTTCTTCACACCTATCTCACTAGCACTGCTTCTCTGTACTGCTTCCTGGAGGCACCCCAGTGTTGTAATGGCCACAAACACTTGCTCAGGTTTAAAACAGGAACTGCCTATGACCTTTCCCTCGTTTAAATAAAACAAGCAAATGTAATGTGTTGTCATTTTGTAAAAAACATGTTTTCTTGCCATGAATTAGTTCTACATAGAACTTCTGGAAGGCTAGAAACGGAAAATTACTGTGTTTTTTTGTTGAACTTTTCTTCCACAGTATTTGTTCCACTCTTGTCACTTTCCATTTCATTTGTCTTCACCTTTGGGTGGCTTTTAACATTAAGACCAAGTTTGCCACTGAGGGTGTGATTTCTAACCCATTCTTCTGTTGCTAACTAAAATAAAGGCTACATTTTAGCAACAAGAAACAAAAACATTAAAAATGATGTCTGAAGGTGGGGTAGTTGTGTAACGGCCACCATATGAGAAGGTATCTTAAGACTGACAAACACAGCAGGCAATTCCATTAACTATAACTGAATTCACTGTAGGGTAATTTACTTGTGGGGAGATTGGGTCAGAGCAGAGAAGACGACCCAGAAGTCATACAGATTATTTTCTGCTAACAGTCCACTGTTATGGTACTTATTTAATGGTGTAACTCGGATACTAACGGCTGACAGGACTGAAGGACAAAGAATGCAATAGTGCCAGGGGCCACTGATGGTTGAAGATTGTTTATAATCGATGCTGTCACCAGTATGATATTTATTGGTTGTCATGCCATTCTGGCTGTTACTAACAAAAATATTTATGGCTACATTTTAAGGAGCACAGTTAATCATAAACTGGAAAGCTCTGATATGCTTGCTAAGGACAGTGAGGTTGGTCAAAGTTCACAGCATGAAACAAAAAATGAAATGAAATCCGGGACATGGAGATGGAGTTAGTTTTTTTCACATCTACATCTATACAAATGGAGAATAGAATTGAAATGTTGTAAACTTCTGAGCGACTTCTGATGTACAGTGTGCCAACTTGTACACCAAGTTGAAAAACAACTTCGACTCAGTTTATAAGTAGTCAGAATAACCTTACAGAGCAGAACCCTTTTCTTTAACCTGGGCTATTTTCATTGGTTTTGTTTTGCTCCTGCATGTGTTTTATGGACCTACTTAAATAGAATTAGCTCTGTTTAATCTGCATGTGTAATTGTCACGTACTCAAGAAGGCTTCAGTTTACCACTTTTTATTATCTATTAATTCAACAGATATTTCTTAGTACTAGGCACTGAGTTAGGTGCTGACGTGGAGATGAGCAGTGGTAAGATGCTTAGAAGTCTGGAGCAGTGCTGGGAGGGAAAGGTGTCGGCCATGAAAATATTTCCCAGAGATGCTCACAACCCTGGATAACTTCTGACTTTCCTGCAGAAGCACAGGGTGACAGGTGGACCCTGTTAGCTGGGTTTTCAAAGCAAGAGTGATCCCTTTGAAGGCTAGAGGACAGGAAGAGTATGAGAGTGCTGGTTAACAAGTACATACAACCTACCTTACCAGCTCTGGTTCTCCACCTTGGTTGCACGCTGGAATAACCTGGGGGAACTTTAAAACATAGTGATAGCTGAATCCTGCTCCAGAGAGTGGGAGTTCATTGGTCAGGGTGAGGGCTGGGCATTGATATTTTTAAAGCTCTCTAGGAGGCTGCAATGGGCAGCCATGGCTGAGAACCAGGTGTGAGAGGAGGAACAGGGGGCTGCCCTGGAGGCTAATCCAGTCTGGGGTGGGCAGGGCAGGGAGCCCCCTGAGCAAGTGGAGGGAGTTCCTTTTCCACAAGGCTGGGCTGTCAGAAAGCATCGCCAAGGGGAAGAATGGGGAGAAAGAGGAAGATGGGGAAGAGGGGAGGAAAGGGAAGTTGGCACAGGCTGGCTTCCCTCCGGGGGCCTTTCAAATAAACGTTTCTGGTATGACATCTTGGTGGTGCACACAGATGACTTGTCGAATCCCTTTCTGGTTTCAGAATTCTTGGCCATTTTCTCACATGTGGGGTTCTTCCATTCTTCATTTCCTAGCTGCAATGTTTTGCAACCTTAGCAGCAGGTAATTCACCCACATTCTCCTCCACACACCTGGGCTCCAGAGACTTGGCAAGGCCACGAAAAACACTCTGACTATCAGCAGGGCACAGGCTGGCCCTTGTCACACATCTGGCATGCACCCTTTTTGGTACACGGTTTCAGAGGTTCCTGTGGAAGGTTCAACCACAAAGAATAAATAAGATAATAAACGTCATGTATTTCTCACAAAGCCTGGCACACCGTAAGCACTTAATATATGTTACTTTTGTCAAGATGATTACTTATTTAAAAAGATAAAAAAAAAAGACCCACGTACATTTGAGAGGAAGATACCTCAAATAGTCCCATGATGTGAAGAAAGAGATTTGAACAATGCTGGGGAGAAAAGTTCTCTGAGTGTCTGAGCTGACAAATTAACTATGCCAGATAAAGAGGAATCAGCTGGAAAGTTACTCAGCAGGAGTTTGTTCCCCAGCGTCCTTGCCAGTATCCATCAGCTCTGCTGTTCCACCCGCTTCTCCAAGGAAGCCTGTAAAGGCTGCCCGGGACACGGGCTTAGCCCATCTCACTCGCCAGCCAGTGTGGACAGTCTGTGTACCGTGGGTACGGAGCTCAGTATTTCTCGGGTCCTTGGGAGCCCCCTTTCAGCACAGGCAGTGCCCCTCGTTTGGATGTCCTCCAATAACACCCTCCCTATCAAGCTCCAGTGTAAGTGTTATCTATCACACAGACAGAGACGGGGCTAAAACAATTTATGACGTTAAGCAGCAAAACAAATTTTTTTTCTGAGGCAGAGGCCCAGCTAATTTGGAGGAAATTCTGTGTGTTTTGAACTCATCTGGGAACTGAATGCATGTTGGAATGATGACTATTGGTAAGCAGTTATATGTTTGTTATAATTTCTCCTAACTTTTTATTTTGAAAACTTTTAAACCTATAGAAAATTTAAATGCCCAGATACCCTTCATCTAGAACAATGACACTTTGCCACATTTGCTTCCTCTCTCTTTCTACACACACACACACACACACACACACACACACACACACACACACTTTAGCATCTCTGACATTTGGATGTGTCTAACAATTCATAGTGAGACAGGTTGACAACATTTTCTTTCTTTTCCCCCAGTGGTTCAAATACGAGTGGTGCATCTTACAACTGATAACTTCTTAGATTCAACAGACAAAAGAATGGGTAATGTGGTTAGCACAGTGTCTGGCTCATGTCAATGCTACACAGATGTTAGCTGTTATTACTATATTAATATGATGACAAATTTGTTTACTTCTATGGCTCTGTCAATTAAATCTATTTTGAAGCTAGGTTGTTAAGCACATATATTTTTTAGAACTGTTTTTAGTTGCTGATGGATTAAATCTTTTTATGATTATATAATGGTCCTCTTTAATTCTAGTCATGCTTTTTGCTTTAAAATCTATTTTGTATGATATTAATATAGTGAAATCAACTTTCTTGGTTAGAATTTGCTGGGTATATCTTTTGCCCTCTTTTTACTTCCAACTTTTCTATATCCTTATGTTTTCTGTGGGCCTTTGAAAAACAGCTAAAGATTTACTATTTTTATTTTTAAAAATACAGTTTGACAATGTTGTCTTTTACTGGATCATTTAGTCCATTTACTTTTGGATTTATTTCTATTGTCTTACTTTATGTTTTCTATTAGTTCTGCCTTTTTAAAAAAAGATATCTTCTTCTTTCCTCTCTTGTTGGAGTAGTCTCTTGACTGAATAATTTTTCCTATTCTACTTTTCCTTTAGTACAGTTTCTCAGCCTCAACTATATTGACCTATTGGGCCAGATCATTTGTTGTGTGGGGGCTGTTTTATGCATTGTTGGATATTTTTGCAGCATCGCTGGCTTCTACTCACTAGATGCCAGGAATACCCCTCCAGCTGGAACAACCAAAAATGTTTCCAGACATTGTCAAATGTCTCCTGGGGCACAAAATTGCCCCTCTCCCCAGGTGAGAACCACTTCTGTAACGATGAGGTTACTGTAGAAATTTTAACATATTTAACTTCTCCATGTCTCAAATGAATCTTTGTTCTTCTCTGAAATACAACAGGAACTTTAAAACTTCAAATGTTCCCTTCTCTGGGTTTTAGTTGTTGTTTTTAAACCCAGAAGATATTATTATTGTTTTATACAGTCAATATTTATTTGGATTTACTCATGTATTTATCCATTTCTTTCCTATATTTCTTCTTGCATGTCATAACTTTCATCTGGGAATGGTTTCCTTCTGCCTAAAATACATTCTTTAGATCTTTATCTAGTAAAGTTCTTTTGATGTCAAAGACTCTCATCTTCTATTTGTCTGAGTCTTTGTTTTATCCCTTTTCCCCAGATAGGATGTCCAATTCTAAGTTGACAAAGATTTTTTTTTTTCCCAAAGGTTTTATTGGGGAAGGGGAACAGGACTTTATTGGGGAACAGTGCGTACTTCTGGGACTTTTTTTTTTTTCCCAAGTCAAGTTGTTGTCCTTCCAATCTTAGTTGTGGAGGGTGCCATTCAGCTTCAAGTTGTTGTTCTTTCAGCCTTAGTTGTGGAGGGCGCAGCTCAGCTCCAGGTCCAGTTGCCGTTGCTAGTTGCACAACCCACCATCCCTTGCGGGAGTTGAACCGGCAACCTTGTGGTTGAGAGGACACGCTCCAACCAACTGAGCCATCTGGGAGCTCAGTGGCAGCTCAGCTCAAGGTGCCATGTTCAATCCCAGTTACTGGGGGCAGAGCCCACCATCCCTTGCGGGAGTTGAGGAATCGAACCGGCAACCCTGTGGCCGAGAGCCCACTGGCCCATGTGGGAATCGAACCAGCAGCCTTTGGAGTTAGGAGCACGGAGCTCCCACAGCCTGAGCCACGGGGCCGGCCCGACAAAGATTTTTAATGCACTTTGATTCTTGGCTTCTATTACTGCTGAGAAATCATCCATGAATTTAACTGCTTTTCCTTTGAAGGTAACCTGTCTTCTCTGCTTTTGATGTCCCCCAGTTTCACTCTAATGTGAGATCTTCTGATTTGTTCAGCTTGGGATTTGTTGGGATCCCTGAATTTGTAAACTAGTATCTTTCCTCAGTTGTTATCTTTTCAAATATTCCAATGCAGGCTCACCTCATCAATATTGTGGGTTTGGTTCTGGACCGCCGCAATAAAGCAAATATCTCAATCGAGTCACATGGAGTCTTTGCTTTCCTAGTGCACATATATGTCATATTTATACTATACTGTAGTCTGTTAGGTGTGTAATAGTATTATATATAATAAAACAACGGACATACCTTCATTAAAAATATTTTATGGTTAATGCTAACCATCATCCTAGCCTTCAGCAAGACGTAATCTTTTTGCTGATGGAGGATCTTACCTTCAATTTGTAAAAACGGAGTATCTGTGAAGCGTGAAGCAAGTAAAGTGAAGTGTAATAAAATGAGGTGTGCCTGTATTGCATTTGCCTCATCCTTTCTCACCTCTCCTTCGGAAACTCTGATTAGACGTGTAATAGATCATCTCACTCCATCATTCATACAGCTTATAGCTTAACCTCGCAGATTTTCCATCCTAATGTTTCTCTGTACTGTACCCTTGATAATTACTTCAGATTTACTCTCCCACTGCTGGTTAATTTTATGCGTCACCTTGGCCAGGGCATAGTGCAGATATTTGATCAATCAACAATGAACACCAGTCTGAATGTTGCTGTAAAAGTATTGTTTTAGATAAGATTAACATTTAAATCAGTAGACTTCGAGTAAAGCAGATTACCCTCCATAATGTGGGTAGATCTCATCCAATCAGTTCAATGCCTTAAGAGAAAAAAGACAGGTTTGCCGAGAAAGAGGTGATTTTGCCTTGAGACTGCCTTTGGATTCAACTGAATTATCAACTCTACCTGGGTCTCCAGCCTCTCAGTCTGCCCTACATCTTTCCAATTTGGCAGCTTTCACAATTATATGAAAATCATACTTTAAGCCTGTTCCTTAAAATAAATTTTTCTCTCTCTCTCTACATATATACACACACATCTGATTGGTTCTCTTTCTCTGGGGAACGCTGACTAATACACTTCTCCTTCTGTCCAGTGTACTTATTCTCTCTTCAGCTGTGCCTAACCTGCCGTTAAGCACATTCTCGGACTTTTAAATTCCAATGATTATATGTTTTCATTTCTAGACGTCTATTTGCCCTCGCCCCACAAAATGTTTAGTCATTTCTTGGTGTGTAGTAGATTGTAATTATTGCTCCTAATTATTCTCTCCCTGCCTTGTGAGAGAATTATACATTCCCGCGTGTTGCTATGCAACTTTCAGTTCTTCCCTGGGGAGTAGTACACTTCCCCACTCTGTTCACATTAGACGTTGCCTGAAACATCCCAGAGAATCCATGTCTTTGGCCAAAGGAATGTGAACAGAAGTGACTCGCTCCACGTCCAAGCAGAAACTTCAAGAACAATTGTGGGGCTTGTATTTCTTTCCCCATTTGGCATGTCCTTCGGCCTAGATCCTAGAATGAAAGAGTCATTTTAGAACAGACCCACATTTGACCTCCAGCCACACATAAAAAGAGCGAGAAATAAGTCTTGGTTTTTAAAAGCCACTGAGATTTGGGGTTCATGTGTTACTACCACAAAGCTGAATGATTCAGCCTCTTGTGCTTTTCCGATATTATCAATGCCTTCTTACATTTACTTCTTTATTTAAATTAAAATTTATTGGGATGACAATAGTTAGTAAAATTACACAGGTTTCAAGTGTGCAATTCTGTATGACATCATCTATATCTCACATTGTGTTCACCACCCAGAGTCAGTTCTCCTTCCATTACCATGTACTTGACCCCGTTTACCCTCTTCTACCACCCCCCTCACATTTATTTAACTGTATGAAGCAAGCTGCATGTCTGTTTGTATCAGGATCTAAAGTCTTTGCGGGTCTGGCTTCGCTGCTTGTTTTTGCTAGCTAGTTCTTGCTCTGATGTTTTCCTTTTGGGTTTTGTGATTTCTCACAGCTAACCCTGAAGTTTTACTTGACCACCCAGATAATGTGATTTGGGGCTGCAAACCTACTGTGTGAGATTATATTATTACTTCTCAGGAAAGACATATTTTGCCCCTTCACTCAGAAAACAAAATCAAAACCAAAAAGGTTTATTTGTAGTCCTTGGTGGGGGTGTGTAGTAGGCTGAATAACTACCCCAAAGACACCAGACCCTGCTCCCTGGCACCTGTGAATATGACCTTATTTGAAAAAAGGGTATTTGCAGATGAAATTAAGGATCTTGAGATGGGGAAATTATCCTGGATTATCTGGGCAGCCATTAAATGCACCACAAGTGTCCTTATAAGAGAGAGGCAGAGGGAGACACACATGTGGAAGAGGGGAGGGTGACGTGACCACAGAGGCAGACACTGGACTGATGCTACAAGCCAAGGAATGAGGCATTTGGAAGAGACACGGAAAGGATCGTCTCCTCGAACTTCTGAAGACTTCTTTGGCACCTTGACTTCAGCCAATTGATACTGATTTTGGACTTCTAGTACCATGAGAGAATAAATTTCTGTTGTTTTATGTCACCCAGTTCGTGGCACGTTGTTATGGCAGCTACAAGAAACTAATATAGGGGTGGGTTAGGATTAATTTCTTCCTGGTTCACCCTCACACAAAGCGGATGGCTTTTTGGGATTTCAGATTCATGGGGAGGTCTGCTTTAGACCCCACCTTGTGTGAGCCCTAAACTTTGTCTTTTGTCCCCTGAGCCCTTGTGTGCGGCTGCAATCTACAGGGTTTGTCAAATGCCCTCAAAAGGAAAGGTGGCATTTAACCAGCTTCTCTAGGTTCTGGCCTCTGAATATTCCTTCCTTCCTTGCTAGGAAACATTTTGTGTGTGTGTGTGCTTTATGGTTTCAAAAATGGCACCCAAGAGGCTCATTCCGCATCTGACAATTCTGCAAATGGAATATCATGAACACACGCAGATTAAATAGAGAATAAAGTTTTAGTAGAGCACCAGCACGATATGAAACAGGTACAGGTAGAGAAACAAAACCCAATCGAAACATCCCTGAGGATCCAGACAGCTTGCAGTCTGTACAGCGTTTTTCTGACCACCGTTGAGGGGAGGTTATTTTTTGGATCAGTCTATTGGCAGTCTGGTGGGATTTTACAGCTCCATTTTTACTCCTCCTTTGAAATATTTTTATTTCTCACAATTAAAATCTGCCTTATATTAGTGAGCATAAGAGGCTGAAAATTATGCCGTCAGTGGTCAACTATTTTGTAATCATTAAGGTCTTTATAAAGTAGCAAGTTCCCAAGATGGAGTATTTTTGCCAAGTGAGCCTTTAAAATTTAGCTCTTCGGTTGTTTAGACATGGTCCCAGCATCTGCGAGTCTTACTGGGGCTTGCTCAGGTGGTCTCGGTCCTCACTTGTTGCTCTGATCACCCTAGAGGCAGCCGTGAGAAGTAGGGGGTCGCTGAGTCCAGCAGAGTGGGCTCCCTCCTCAGAGACTAGCACGAGGGCAAGTCCTGCCCAGCAGGGGCCCGGAGGCTGCAGCTGTCCACAGGCTGCTGGCTGCTTTCAGAGACTTCTGTGATGACACTCAGTTTGTCAAAAACTTCACTCTCATCAGAGAGCGGGAAGGAGAAAAACAGAAGCTTACTGTGATGAGGGTGGCCCAAAAACTGCAGGAGGAAAAAAAAGAAAGTCAATTATCAAATTTTCCCTGAAATTTTTCCCTTTGGGCTTACAAAGATTTTATACAGAATTCATGGCAGGAAAACGCTGTTAAAAAAAAAAAAAAAGTGACAATAATAATATGAGAGTTCCTCAAAAAATTAAAAGTAGAATTACCATCTGATCCAACAATTCCATTTCATGGTAGATCCCCAGCAGAAATGAAAGCAGGGTCTCAAAGAGATACTGTGCACTCATGTTCACAGCAGCCTTATTCCCAACAGCCGAAGGGTGGAAACAGCCCAAGTGTCCATCGGTGGATGGATGGATAACCAAAGTACGGTCTGTGCACACAATTAATTATTCAGCCTTAAAAAGGGAGGAGATTCTGATACATGTCACATGCATGAACACTGAGCACATGCTCAGTGAACTAAGCCAGACACAAAAGGTCAAATAGTGTATATTCCACGTAGATGAGGGACCTAAAATAGTCAAAGTCATAGACAGAAAGTAGAACGGTGGTTTCCAGGGGCTGGGGGAAGTTGGGGATGGGGATTGACTATTTAATGAGTGCAGAGTTTCTGTCTGGGGTGATGAGCAATTTCTGGAGATGGGTGGTGGTGATGGTTGCACAACAATCTGACTATACTTAATGCCACTGGCCTGTAAATGTCAAAATGGTTAAGACAGCACATTTTATGTTATGTGTATTTTACCACAATTCTAAAAAAAGCAACAACAAATCTGCAGCTCATTTTCTAAGTGACTGTGGGTCAACTGGGAGGGAAATGTTTAGGCCGGTCGTGCTGCTGTGGCACTGACACAGCCTGGCTGTCATTTTTAGGAAGCAGGGATGTCGCAGGCATGGGATAAATGTGTCTTGAAATAACCAACAGAATCTCCCATGCATCCTCAGGCTGAGTTAGGGGGCCCTCTTGGGTGCTCCCAGCATCCTATGTGTCCCTCAGTTTCAGCCCTCCGTCCTGCACTGTCCGGTATGGTAGCCACGGGTCACCTGCGGCTACAGACCACTAGAAATGTAGCGAGTCCGAATCAACCTGTGCGCTAAGTGCAAAATACATACCAGAGTCTGAAGACTTTGTGTGAAAAAAGAATGTAAATATTTCCATCATTTCTTAAAAGACTGATGACATGTTGAAACATTTTGGATATATTGGGTTATAGAAAATATATTAAAATTAATTCCACCTGTTCCTTTTTCTTAAAAAATGTGGCTATTAGCCAATTGAAAACATACATGGCTCACGCGGGGTTTCTGTCTCTCACGTTTTATGGACACTGACTCCTCACGGTTTGTCTCTCCCAGTCGTTGGGGCTAGTCAGGCAGGGACCACCATCTAACCATCCTTGTCTCTCCAACTCTTTGAACAATGAAGATGAACTTATGTTTCCTGAAATATCTGATTTCACGTTCTCCATTTTTTATCCCTGTAGGCCAACAATGCTCTTAAAGTGTTGAAATGTTTTTTTTTTTTTAAGGAGGGCACAGCTCACAGTGGCCCATGCGGGGATCGAACCGGCAACCTTAGTGTTATTAGCACCACGCTCTCACCAACTGAGCTAACCGGCCACCCCAAAGAGTTGAATTTTTAACCTGTCCTTTCCAGCCTTTTATTCCTAGTTCCATCTCAAATTCATCCCTCTACTCCCTAATTTTTAATATAACCTCTACACTCCACCCTTTGCTACGATTTAATCTCCTGGCGTGGACTTGCAGGCTGTCTCCCCTGGGTTCTGACCATCTGATGGAAGGGAGGGGGAGGGGCAAAGAGGAATTATGTCCATATCCCTGTTGGGCAAAGGATGAGGCGGTGGTTGGGGGCGGGGAGGGAGAACCTCTCCAAATCCTCAGATCCAGTGGATTCATAAGAACAGACTAGAAGCTACCCTTGCTTCTCCTGGGAAATGGGGAGAGGAGAGAAGAACACAAGAAGATACGCTAAACCTCAAGAAAGCAAGTGTCAGGCTGGTCTCCCAGCTGGACACACACACAGAAACTGGTGGACGGCTCAATATACCCGTGTTGGATAAATCTCACTGTTGCTTTTTCCCATCCGCAGCAAATCTCCCCAACTCATAATTTTTCTCTGGGCCATGGTTCATGGATTTTCTACATTATGAGTCAAACTGGAGAATTTCACGTGAGGACCCTGATCTGCTCATAGTTCCTTCGTCCTCCCTCCTCTGGCCCGTTCTCCCTCCAGCAGCCTCGCCCGTACTCGTCTGATATTTTGGGGCTGGCTCTGCAGTCTCCGAGCCTTGGAGGTGAGAGCTCACGCCCATGGTCCCTTCATACTATGCTTTGATTTGCATGTCGCCCCATCTGTCCTTTCCTGTCTACCGGTCTCTTTGATGGTGAAGCCAGAAGCAAAAATAGCAGGCAAATAGGTGTAGTTCCTCTTGGTGCTCCAAGAGCAAAACACTTCCTACTGAGAGCAAAGGGCCGCCTCTCTTTGTTTTTCCTGCTGCAAATGTGGTTTCTCAAATTTCACGTTTGGAAGATTCTTGGCTCGTCCTGGGGCTGCACTGTTGCTGGCACTCTTGTCAGAAGGTCCTTGCCACTTGGAAACATATGCCTTGAGCCATGTGTCCCAGCTCTCCCTTCATGGTGAAGGTGCTGGCTCCCTAGCTCCCAGGAGCACTGGAGCTGGAACACTCACAGAGAGGTCCCTCTCCAGAAATTGTCCTCCTTGGGAGGAAGCTGCCTCGGCCAGGGGTACGTGTCCTTCCCAGGGGTATGTATCAGCCGATTGACTGGTGTGGGGACAAGGTGTGACATCAGCTCTCAAGAGCATAGGTGAACAGGACCAGAAGAGCAAGAAGTGACAAGGCCTTGGTAAGATACATGCACTGTGGAGGGTGGGTAACTCACCCTGTGAAGAGTCAGGGACCTGCCACATCAGCGAAGTTTTAGGGGTCCCGTGGAGTAGGGCATGGCAGGACATCCTCTCCAAAGTAAGGACCGATTATCGTGTCTCACCCCTGCCACTGCTATGAAGGCAGCAATACGCTAGACGGTGTCTTTGGGTTCTAGAGGCAGCATGTTCCACCCCAAGGAACACGACTCCACTGTGCGGACAGAGTGACACAGAAGGCTGCCCCCCTGAGGGCCCCCCCCACCGAGCAGGAAAGGGCCCTGCAGAAAGGACCGGCTATGGAGCAAGCTGCCCTGGCTACATGGTACGCTGGCTGATGCAGGGGTACAAGGCCTGGCCTTAGTTACCATGACAACACGGTACTTGAACCCCTAGGACCTGGCAGATCCTTGACAGGTCTATGGTGGAGAAAGACGCTGTGTGGAGTTGATGGCAGATCCGAGAGGAGAGTCACAATGCACATCACATAGTCCCAGGGCAGGCAGTGACATCTGCTCTAGACAATGGGACCCTCTGTGAAAATCAGGTCCTGGAGTGCTATGGGGACCTGGCAGAGACAGGGCCTGTGGTCACGGGACCCCAGGTGACACCACCCGCAGTGACCATCGTGAGGCCTGTCAGACCCACCAAAGGGGGTCACAGGGCCCAGAGGCAGGTGGCCTGGCCTCCCATGCCATCTACCCCTGCTGTACCAGGAGGTCGCCTCTGCTCACACCATGACCATGCAGGGGGATGGGTCCTACGACCAGCTGAACAAGGAGGAAAAGAACAAGTGTGGTTCACAGAGAGGTGGAAGTGGCATACGGGCGCAACCAAAACGGCCTGCTGCAGCACTGGAGTCCCAACCAGGGGGCCTGAAGGGCGGAGTGGTGAGGAGACAGCCTTCCACTGGCAGACAGGTGGCGGGACGAGTGACCCACCTGGGGAACGGGCGCTCCCGGGTCGTGTAATCTTAGGCTCTGTCCATCTAAAGCAGGCTCAAATCCATGGCCCATGAGTTAAGAATGGATTTAGAATTTTAAATCATTACGCTTAAGTGGTTATGTAATATCTACATAGTATCACAATTCTGCCTCTTAGCTGCAAAGCCTAAAATATTTGCTGTCTGGCTCTTTTAAAACCAGTTTGCTGATATCGGGTCCAGAGGGTTCCCAGAGGGAGAGAGTTTCACCAGGGCACACAGTAGGAATCCTGTTCGACTTGAAATGATGGCTGCCACCTCCTCATGACAGCCTCCTCATGCCAAGAAACTAGCCGGCAAAGAACAGAGCCACCACCCTGGTCATCAAAGGGAGAAAAGGCTGCTGTTCCGTAACGGGGGGCACTTGAGTCATCGGGCGTCCCATGGTGTCCCCAGCCCAGTTCTGACGCAAGTGGTGAAGTGCAGTAGCCACGGGCCGCGAAGGCTCAGGCCTCGCAGAGCGGAGGGGCTGGGTCACCCAATCAGGTCAGCAGAGGCTACTGGTGGCAGAGAGGTCTGTACAAGGGACAGCAGAGCAGCTGGACCCTGAGTGTGTGTGACCTGTGCTCCTGAGACCCACAGCAGCGGTGGGGCTGGCACTTGTTCCACTCACCCTTCTCTTGTAACTTCCCAGGGAGAAGAGATGGGCTGCCACCCGGGAGGAGCCGCTCTAGCGGGTCCAGTGGGACAAGGGGTGGACTGTAGTGGGTGCTGTGATGAGGCCCCCAGTCCTCCTCAGGGAGGAGACACCCACTCCCTAGGTGCTGGGAGCACTGTTTGCTAGAGTCTCGCAGTGGAATGTCTCCCCAGGACGATCGTTTGGTTTTGCCCCCTTCCTGGGGGTAGCCCACATCTGGCCCAGGGTTAATGCAGGGTGCACAGGCCCTCTTGCCTCAGCTTGGCACACCCTGAAAGGGCCATCCTGGCTCCAGAGCCCCCCTGGGATTGGCTGAGGCCTCTGTTGTGACTGCCTCGCAGCTCAACCTCTCTGTCCCCTCACCACCCTGCTGCCCTCCCACTCGTAGAGGTATTACTCCCCACTTAGCCTTCTGAATACACATCTCCATCTTAGAGTCTGTTTCCCGGCAAATGAGACTCCAGATAGGTTCTTTGGGGGCTGGGCGTGGCATGTTTTCGTTTTGAAGTGTTGGTGGACATTCAGAATTTCACTCCCAGGGCCTCTGCAGTCGCTACCCAGGCACGTCCTTTGTTCTTTCTTAACCTTTTGAAAACAGCTTTCCTAAATTCTATGACATACATCCCATAATTTCAGTCACTCTCAGCTAACCCCAAACTGAAAACACACCTGTCCTGCCTCCCATCTCTCCTCTGGCTGTTCGCTGGCACTTAGCTTAGCATTTTCTCTCTTACTCTGAGCTCTGCTTTTTCTCTTCTTGTCCCAGAACCATCATCACCTTGGCTCCCTGATGACCTGGGGCGTTAGGCAGGGAAGGTCAGAGAGGGAATGATGTCCCAGTTGGAGGGAGAGCTTCTGGAACAAACCTTTGCCTCCTCTTTTAGGGCTGTCCCATGACCACAGAGGTGCCTGCATCGGGCACCAGGAAACGGACCAGCATGCAAGACACGGGTCATTCTCTGGGAAAACACGCTGGCCTGGATTAGCGGCCTGGACTTAAAGGGAGAACTCCTTCCAATCAGGGTTTCCAACCCACACAGGCTCCCCCACCACCTACCTCTTTTAGGTGCTGGGGAAGCGAGTTCCTAGGGCAGAAGGTGTACTTGGTCTTCTTGTAGACGTACCAGAGCAGGGCGAAGCAGCCAAGGAGAAGCAGGCAGGCCGCACACACCAAGGCTGTGAGGACCATGGCGATGATGATCCAGGACGGGGATGAGTCTGCAGGGAGGACGGGGGAGGGGTCACACTCTTGTCGCACACAGACTGGGTCACGGTGACCTTAACACTGTTTCCACCATCACGATCCAATGGCAATCCCCGAAAACAGGGCCCATACGTTCCTCTCAGAAGGTGTGAGGAAACACAGCAGCTGTCTGAGGATTCAGAGATTTCCAACAAGTTTCACTCCTTTCCTGGCTTCTTCCAAGTTTGGTTTCTGGCATGATGGCTGATACGCACAGAAAGAACAATAGCATGAACTCTGATCCACTTTCCCTACTCGCAGGGTAGGCAGTGAGGGGTCTCCCGTTCTGGATAAATCTCTTCTACCTAGAAGCAGAAAACGGGACTCCTCTGGGCCCCAGAGCCCCAGTTAAACACAAGCACTATAGCGCTTTGTGCTGAGAACTGCTAAAGCTCTCGGCACAGATAATTCCACAGAAACACCTGCACTCAGACACCCAAACTCTAGCATGGCTTCCAGCAGCTGGAGGCCACGCTGCTGGGCGACGCAGCGTCCTCTTAAGAGCCTGTCTGGAAAAACTCAAGGGCTGCCAAAAGAACTTTCTATTTGTCCCACCAACATCTGACCTTCCTTTCTTAGAACATTTACTATAAAATGAGTGAGTCCTTCCTCTGTCCCTGAGATGTGTATGAATCTCCTACAACCCAGGACTGTCTTTCTCAAGGACCCAAAAGCCATCCTGTAAAATGTAATAAGGTAGGAGTGGCCTGTCTCCCAGTCTCTGTGGGAGGGCACAGCCTACCTTGATAAATGCCAGTTAGCATTAGACACAGATGGTCTACTCGCACTGACCTTGACCCACGTTCTCACTGGCTTTTTTACTTCCCTGACTGTGCTTTTCCTTTACCCTCCCCATTCTTCCTTTAAAATGCTCAGTTAGCTCTTTCCCTTCCTGAAGCCCTTACTAAGTGAAATCTGTTCTCCCACTTTAACTAATGTCCCGCTGTATCTTTGACAGTATCCAGGATGTCACCCAGGTCCTTTGTGGTCCTAGCTCCTCTGGTTCAATACTAGGTCCCTTTTCCAGTGCCCTGGTCACCTAACTTGCCTATGCCCAACCCCTGGCAACCAGCACCATCCTCCAGATCAAAACCCAAAGCATTTGGTGCTGAGAGAGGCCAGGAGAACAAACCCTGCCCTTTCAGAACACGTCATTTCCAGGGGACCGTTTGTGGGGGCAATGTCAATTTCTACATACACAGGGCAGATCAATACCCTGAAACAGCAAATGCTCCTAGATCTACATTAGCTGCAGCCACTGCTGGCCTCTCCCAGCACTTAGCAAAGGGCTCACAGACATTCCTTAAATATCTGGTAATGGAGGTGCGTCTGTAAGGCGGGGCGGAGGCTGGGAGGGGCCTGCCGCATCTCCTCTCTGCCTCCCTTCCTCCCACGTCATGCTTTAATTCACTCTGGCAGTGACCTCCTAGTCTTTCCAGCTTGTGATTTCAGAGGACCTCCTTTTCCAAGTTCCTCTATGAGTTCTTGTTTCATTTATTAGAATTAAAGGGTGGTGCCTTCTAATCCACGCTTGCAACATGTGCAAAGCACACATGTGCTTTCTTGGTGAATGCAGGGTCACGTGCAGTGAGCTGGCTGGAGTGGCCCCAGGCTATGCCCTAGCAGACAAGAGGAAGTTGACCTGGGATCTGACATCCCAGCTCTTGAGGAAGTTCCAGCATCCACATCCATCTGTCCTTTTTAATATTTCAATAGTCTCTAAGTGGCAATGCATCAGAATCGCTTGTTAAATGCTGATGGCTGGGCCCACCCTGGCACTGCTGGTGACATTGTGACGAGCCCCTGGAGGCCAGCACTGGGGTCTCCTTGCATCTCCAGCCAGGCCATCATAGCATCTTAGACAAGGACAGTCCATAAGCATACCTGGTTGATGCTGACAAAATTCAAAAGATGCTTTTGTGACTCAGCCCAAGGGAGAAGAGAGGAAGGAGAGAGGAAGTGTCCTTTAGACAGGCTGCGAACTGTCAGACACTCTATTAATCGATACCCTCTGCGTAAAGCTTTCTAGCTTGTGTCAGTTCCATGCTGTCAGGCAGACCACCTTCCTCTGTTTTACCCACAGACATCATGCCTTTGCTCACCTATGGAATTAATCTGCAGGGAGTTAATTACAGGGAAGATAACCTGGGCTTCGACCAGCCTGTGTTCTGTCATTTACTAGCTGAGCAACTTTCACCTCTCTGAACCTTCATTTTCTAGTCTGTAAAAAGGGAGAAGATCCTTAGAAGGCTCTCACTGAAAACGTGTTGTGAGGTTGAGATGAGATTATTCTGTTTAAGCAAACCTAAAATGATGTTTGCTGAAAGCCATTTTTCAATGGGTCATACTTTCATAACCCATTTCACGTAGATTTTTATCACGTAGTGGGTGATCATTTATAGCCACAAAATATTAAAAAAAAATTTTCTTTTTGGTCCAATTGTATGCCTCATATTGTGTGTCGTGATATAAACCTTTAGAAATACTAAACGATGTGATTCTAATGGTATCGTTATTAATAACAGTAAAGACATATAACTTGTACTAAGGGCTTTCTCTGTGTCGGATATTGTTCTGAGTCCTCCCAACCCCTACGTACGGCGGCAACATTTTATTCCACCCATTTTGCAAATGAGGCAGCTGAGGCTCAGGGTGGTTCAGGACTTGCCCCGTGCCACATGTTAGGTTGGCATTCACAGTGGGGAAGGACAGGATACGGGGATACTTGGGCATGCTCTCCAGGCTTTGGGACAGCAGACAGCAAATGTTTAGAGGAAGGCGTGGTTCCAAGGCCAGGGAGTCCAGTGATTCAAATGAAAGGGGGGCTCCAGGGGACAGAATTCTGAGTTAAGTACAAGTGACTCAAGAAAGGAATAAAATGAGAAAAAAACGTAGAGAAGGCCTGTGAAGATAACTTGTGGCACATATAATACAGGGTGTTTTTTTTTTCTTTAAAGGTGTTGTTGAGAGGCTCAGCCAGCTCAGGCATGGAGGAAGGCACTCACGTAGGTCCCCTCAGCCACAGACCCCTCCAGAGGCAAGCCACGGAAATGGGGCTACAGACAAAGAAAGGAGTGTGCTAAGTGAATTCCCTCCAGAGACACAGCAAGACTTCTCAGCTTCTCTGTGGCTTTGCAGTCCTGAGAAAACTGGCTAATACACTTGCAGAACAGCTCGGATGACACTGCAGAGAGCATGTGCCTGGGAGAGGTAAAAGAATCCTGGATTCAGGCAAACAATTTGTGCCTTTACAAAAGAAGAGGAAAAAAACCCCAAGAAGATTCAGGAAACTACAGGCCAGGAAGCTTGATGCTGACCTCCGGAAAACATATGAACATTCCAGAATGGATAATGAAGTGGTTAATTACATACCCTTAAGAAAGATCAGAATGATAACTAAACATGATAACATTAGGGGGGTGGCCTGTTGGCTCAGTTGGTTAGAGCACAGTGCTGGTAGCACCAAGGTTGCCGGTTCGATCCCTGCATGGGCCACTGTGAGCTGTACCCTCCTTAAAAATAAATAAATAAAATAAACACGATAACATTAGGGCACCAGGAAGAAATTAGCTCAAAGTTGCTGCCTTTCCTTTTTCGGACTGGATTACTTGTTGGTAAATTACGGCCTATTATGGGCTGGTGTTTCCCAAGCCATGTTCCTTAGAAGGCTAATCCTCCAAGGTCCTGAAAGATCAAATATGCTAAAAATGCTAATATACAGGGTGACTTTTCTGAGAGGGAAATACAGTGCACCGTCATTTGCAAGCATACCTGTCTACAGGGCTCTTACTCTGAGACACGAGCTACTCAGAGAACACAGCGGGGGCAACGCTGCGCCTGGCCCTGGGTGTCGATTTCAGCTGGCATTTGCCAAAGTCTCTCACAAGGACTTTGTGTTCAATAGAACGAAACAGCTTACATAACAGGACGCCACATTCAGATGGACTGGTGGCCAGTAAGCAAGTGGTTAAGCAGTCTAAAGGAAGGTGTGTGCTGGAACACTCCGACGGTGTAAACAACAGGCTGCTAAGGATCCTGAAGCTTTTCCTAGCAAATCCGGAGATGAGACAGAGCAAAACTGGGCGAGAAATGTGTTCGATGACAAAAACCAACATGCAAGAAGCACTTGATAAGCCACAACGGCGACTCAATGCACACACAGCATTGCAATTTTCACAGACCTGCACAGTGACACCGAAGATGAAAACACTGCTCTCATTCAGAGGGAATTATTTTCTTTCCTCGGATTTCTGTGGCCCCCAGCTGAATGCCTTGCACCCAGAAGGGCCGTGGTGAATGAAAATGGCCAGGAGTGGCCCCACTTGCATTCATCCTCCCATAGTCTGAGCTGGCCGAGCCTCTCAACATCGTTAATGAATAAAAAGGCCTCTCATTTGTGTGCAGACATCTAGGCCATGAGATTTTGTCACCTTGGATGCAACTGCAACGCGTCTGCATGTAAATAATCACAGTCTCCAGGTTAACTGGTACCCTTCCGTCTTTCTCTTTTCCTCCTTTGTTTTCTCTTAAGAAACACCAAGTATGGAGGCACCCTGCCAGATGCGGTGGCCCACGTCATATGTGAAGGAATGTTGAGGTCCCAGGACTGTATTTGACGATGGACTCTGAAACAAGCAGCGCTTGCTGAGGAGTGACAGGGTTTCTAAATGCCTCCTTCCTGTCATGTGTCTGAAGGAAGTGGAGATGTGCAGCCTGGGAAGGAAAGGCTTCTGGGGGGTGGGGGTGGGGGCAGTGACGGAGCCCGACCTCTGCTGGGTGCTCTCCGTAGGGCGGATGAGACTTGCTTCAGGGACAGAATGAGCACAGCAGAGGTGGGCACACGGAGACAGACCTCAGCTCCCAGGACAGAAGACGTGTCCCTCCAGCCCTCCGGTCTGAGTGAACTTGCCGCCTCACAAGCCCATCAGTCAGGGCTGAACTGGGTGGGAGTTTGCTCGACGTGGTGATTTCTGAGGAGCCTTGCAACCCCCACACCCGGGCGTTTATAAAGCTACTTAACATGCTCAGAGGAGGAAAATTACAGACGCTGCATCTCAACACTCACCGTCATTGACGGTCTGCTCACAGACAGGCTCACTCCATTCCCCGGTTTTGTTTCGATCAGTAAGAAACCCTTGAACTTGAACACAGTAAGTTGTCCATGGCTCAAGATTTCTGAGGACCTCAAAGTCATACTGAGTAGTGACTGGATGCTAGTAACGAAGACAAAAATAAGAACATGTCTCAGGAGTGAAGGGACACTCTCACCCTCATCCCCCCCCCCCCCCATCGGTTATAATCTTTACTTCAGGCTCAAAATAGGAAGATGAAAGAACGAGGCATGACTCCCTGGTCATTTCAGGGGTCCCATTTTAAGGGATGGGGCAAGGACTGTGGTCCTGACAAACCATCTTATTTCTTGAATTCTCTCATTTAAATGACATACAAACCACCCCACTTCTTTTTGAAAAACAGATAAACTAGTTGCATGGGTTGAATTGTACCCCTCCCCCCAAAATTCCTATGTTGAAATCCTAACCCTGTAGGACCTTAGAGAGTGATTCAGTTGGAGATAGGGTCTTTATAGAGGTGATCAAGTTAAAATGAGGTCCTTAGGGGACCTAATCCAGCATGACTGATGTCCTTATAAGAAGAGGAAATTTGGACAAAGGCACACATACAGGGAGGATTCCGTGTGAAGATGTAGGCAGAGATGCAGGCAGAGATCAGCGTGCTGCCCAGGAACCAGAGTTCCAGCAGCCACCGGAAGCCAGGAGAAAGGCCAGCCCTGCTAACACCTTATCTCGGATCCCTAGCTTCCAGAACCCTGAGGCAATACAGTCGCCCAGCTCGTGGCATTTTGTTACAGCAGCCTGAGCTAATACATTGGTCATCTACAGTAAGACTCAATGAGATTTTTCTAAGTCAAGAGCACGTTCCTGACTCTGGCTGTCTGGGGTTCTCGTCTGACTCACTTCTGCACCTGTGTACCTGGGTTGCCTTCCTCCAGTGGCCACCTCACCTCGAGGGTGCACACCACAGCCTGCCTCTGATGAGAGCATCCCTGCCTCATCTTAGTTTAACCTAAGTATCAAATACCATCATTGATGATCTGTTTCTGAATTTGAGAAACCAAAATAGTTTCCAGGGAAATGAAGGGAATCAGGAGTATATACTACTTGTATTTCCATCAGGGTTGTAATTTTCTTATAGAAGGGTCCTATGCAAAGTTTGCTTTAGGAACAGGAACTTCAATAGAAAGTGAGCACACACTTTTTTTACTCTTGTAATCGATTACTTTCCTTTTGGGGCTGGGTTTGTTGACATCTTGTCTATATTCCTTCATTGTATGAGAAGCTAAATTCATTGAGGTTAAGAATTGGATTATACCAACTGACCACATGAAGAGTATGGTATAACTTCCAATAATTAAAAACAAAATAAAACCCCAAAGTCCAGGCTTTCGTTTCTAGAAATCCAATACCTCTAAAACCTTACAATGCTCTGTTTTCAAAGACTAAACTCAGAGGCTGACCCATAAGGGGCAGGCAGGGAAGAAAGCAGCACAGATGTGATGGGACCTGCTCCAGTCCCCTCTAATTGCTCCCCCAACCCATCCCCACCCCCTTCTGGTTTTATCTTATCCACTTCTCCCATCAGGAAGCAATAGAATTTGCAAAAGTCTTTTATGCTATCAGTTTCAGGATCTAGTATGACACCCTCTCAGAAACATTTGCATTCTAAAAGAGAACCATACTGTCATTCCTTTTGGACTGCTATGGCGGAAGACCACAGACTGGCTGTCTTATAATCATTTATTTCGCACAGTACTGGGGGCTGGAAGTCCACAATCAAGGTACCAGCAGATCTGGTGTCTCCTGAGGGCCTACTTTCCGGCCCATAGCTGCAGTCCTCTCGCTGTGTTCTCACATGGAAGAAGTGGCGAGGGAGCTTCCTGGGGTCTCTTTTGTAAAGGCAGGAATCTCATCTATGAGGGCTCTACCCTCATGACCTAATCAGCTCCCAAAGGCCCCACCTCCTAATACCATCACATTAGGGATTAGGTTTCAACACAGGACTTTGGGGTGGGGGACACAAACATTCAGTCTATAGCACTTACAAACCAGTAATGCAGGCACCGGTAAGGAGCTGGGGAGCAGACAGCCTTTCCAACACTCAGCATGTCACACCAAAGGCTGCCACACACGGGCTGAGGGACTGGACAAATGTGCAACCAGATGACTGTTCTGTGGGCATGCTCTAGATAAGCAGCTAAAGATAAGCTGCGTTTTGTGTTTCATGCTTGGTGCAGGGGGCACTCAGACATAGTAACTGTGGAATCAAATCCTTAGAGTGCATTGATAACTCCTTGAGTGGGTCCATCTGTCTTTAGTTTTGCCTCCCAGAGCTTAGCAGACAGCTGCATGTGATACGTACCCATAAAGCACATTATTCTATATTGCTTTCTAGGCTTACATTTCCTGGGGTCTTGACCATAAGCAAAATCATCTATTCTGTGAAGAAGGCAGATATCTTACGCCATTTAATGTAGCATTTTCTGAGGGAAAATGTTAACCTGAGATTCTTTTGGGCTATGCAATATGTACATATAAGTTTAATTACATTCCTAAGACAATACACATGAGTGACCCTTTCCTCCAAACTCTTGAGAATTAAGTGATAATTTCAAAATTTAATGTAGAAGAGATAGCACATATGTAAGTTGGCTGATAAAACATATACGTAAGTCAGTTTAGGACCACAGAAGGCATTCAGCTCAGAAGCACTAAGTATAAAAATGAAATTTGATCAAGGATGAATGAAAATAACCTTAACGTGTCTCCGTAAGGGGAAAGGACCTCGTGTACTGACCACATACATTGGCCAGGCAATGAGACAAGTTTATATTTTTCATTATATCATTGAACTCTCCAGTAATCCTATGAAATACATTGTTATCCCCACTTCATTAACGAAGTGGGTTATTATGCTCATTCTGCAGAGATGACGAAGCTGTGGCCAAGCATGTGACCAGAGTCACACAGTGGCAGGGGCAACATTCAAACTACGTCTTTCCACTCCCAGCCATGTTTTCAAAGGAATTATTCCCTGAAAAGGAGGAGAGTAATGGGGAAAAGTGGGGTCAAACAGGTAAAATGTGACACTGTTCATCCAGTATCCAGGGGTAGGGCTCCCTGACCACGAATTTGACTATTCTGCGGTGGATGTGGACATAGGGTACAGGCCATGGAACAGGAGTCAGTCAGCTGATCACCACATTTGGCTGACTCCAAGTTCCCCAGCCAACTGCTGAGTCAGCTCTGCCTTCTCCTGCAACTTCCCTTCGGGGAAAGAAAGGCCTGTTCTCAGGGCACCAGCATTTTGGAAGTCAGCTCTGCACATTTCCCTGGGTCTGGGAAGCATGAGCCAGAGATGCTGGTCATCTGTCAGATTGGGAAACTCTGGCGCTCAGATGACCAGGTCTTAGATCCTCTGGACCTTAAGGTGCTGCCACCTTGCAAGACCCTGACTAGATGGCTTCCTGGCCTCCTCTCTCCATTGTCCTGGCTTCAGACCAATAGTGAGCAAAGAAAAGGGAGCCTATATTTGAAATACGTATGATTTGCCAAGCTTACCTTTTCATCAGAGCCATTCTTCCAATATTGCACATTATAAACCCATGAGTTATAAATATTCCTCATGGTCCATGTTTCATGTTCCTTCGCAATTTTAGGGGCTAAGAAACGTATATGTAAAGAATTAGCAAGTGCTTCTACTTGCATTCCAGGAGGTCCAATAATGGCTAAGTATGAGAACAAAGCAAAATGACAATCAAATATCACATTTTAAAAACGTCAACATTTATTTTTCGTAACTGTGCAGACCAATTGGTCTACAGAAGTACTCTATTTGATATACCATTGCTATGATGTTGGTTGACATGGCTAATGAGGATTTTGCTATTTAAAAAAATAATAATCTGATAACCTTTGCCTTTATTAATCATTTTTGTCCATTTATGTTTATTGTGATTTTTGATATATTTGAAATTATTCCAAGTACATTATTTTGTGTTTTCTATAAAGACTTTTTTTTTTTTCTTTTTGGCTATTTCCTCTCTTCTCTTTTCTTTCCATTAGTTTGAATTTTCTTTATTTCCTTTGCTGGGCTGGAAACTAAAGATGGTATTTCTATTATTTTTAATGTTTAGCATATACAATTAACCACACACATTTTCCAACAAAGTCTGAAGCTGTTCCCTTCCAAATGCTCTTTTACTAGATATTCATGTGGGTGGCCCCTTCACTTCATCTGGATCTCAGCTCAAATGCCACCTCCTCGGAGCGACTGTCTCTTACCACCGGATGTAAAGAGCAGCTCCCATCACTTCCTGCCCTGGTAACTTGCTTTATTTTCTTCAGAGTCATAGTCACTATCTGTCATAAAACATGTATCTGTTTATTATCTGTCTTCCCCACTAGAATGTATGGTCCACGAGGGGAGGGATTTTGGCCTTGTTCATTGCTGTAGCTTCAGCACTAAGAATGGGCTTCGTACACAGCAAGTACTCAATAATAACTGCAGAATGAATAATAGATGGCTCTGGGCAATGGTGCCGTTTGAGTTCTCTCCTGTATTCTTCTCTAGCTGCTGTGACTTTTTGTGGGGCTGCTAATGGGCCTGCTTTTTGCATTCTACCCTGTTTCTAATCTGCGGGTAGCTGAAAACCAGATAAAAAAATTATTAGCTATTTCTCCAAAGCAAATATAAATAGGTTCCACATGATATCTTGAAGCATTTTCCTATCATATAAACTTCGAGAGGCAAATATCCAACATGGGGTAGTTGTTGCTAAGAGCACGGATGCATGAGCCTCATTTGAATCCTGCTCGGACACTCTTTACCTGTGTGACCTTGGGCAAGCTGCTTATCTATTTTATTTCAGTTTGTAAAGGGAACTTCCAAAATAGGATTCTCTAAAATAGGATTCGGAACTAGTCAAGACCTGTTAGTGAGCAATCACAGGAGCAGAAACCTGTACTATGTTTTGGAGACTTGACTAGTGTTAAGCTGTTTGTACTTTTTCATGGTCACTTTTTCTTCGTTTTAATAAAGATACCTTTAGAAAAGATAATGTAACTTTGATACTTTCTCACTCCAGAAATAAGAGTTGTTTGCCCAACCCTGGGACAGAACTGAGAAAGGGCAGAAGGACATCCTAGCTACGTTCCCTACCAGGGTGGGCAAAACTGTAGGAGCCACCGGGGTCAAGAGCAGGGGAAAGATACAAAGGCCGCTCCCCACACAGAGACAATCTAATGCTTCTCTCTATCTACTCCTTAGAACAGGGGTGTCAAAACTTTTTTCAACGTTTTTTACCAAGGGCCATATGCGGAAAATACACAAACAGCCGGGCCACTCACTGGAGGTGAAGGACGTATTGCGTCACCTGGTTCATTTAAGTAAACTAAATATATTTTTGGAATTTGCTGCAGGCCAATTAACAATGGATTGCGGACCGCAGTGGGCCCGCAGGCCGCAGTTTTGACACCCCTGCCTTAGACACTTGCCCTTGAGTTTTGTTAATAAGGTTCTTTTGACGCCTTATCCTCTTATTTTCTCTACTGCTATGTAGGGGTTTAATTACTTTTCAATTCCTGATATTCTAATTATGTTCATTCCATGACCTCTGGTGGGTCCCCATGACCCTCCAGATCTAACCTGGGAACATTTTCGTTTGATGCTTACCAGCCAGCCTGCCCCAACACATCTGCCATTAGCTGTATCCGTCCTTCTGTCCTTCATTCTGAGCAAGCTGGCTGTCTGCACCTGGGCCTCCTGTCTCCACACCTGCCCAGAATACCTTTATTCTTCTGCCTATCACGTCACATTTCCTTAAGTTATAATTCCAAACTGCCTTCCCCCCGGAAAATGTACTACAGTCATGTACCGCACAACCGCACGTCCGTCAGCGATGGGCCACATGCATGATGGTGGCCCCATAAGATTGTAATGGAGCCTAAAAACCCCTTTCACCTCACATCCTAACCGCCTGGCACAGAGCAGCGCATGACGCATGTGGTGGTAGTGATGCTGGTGTAAACACACCTGCTGAGCTGCCAGTCGTATAAAGTACAGCACGTACAACCACGTACAGTGCCTAATACGTGATAATGATAATAAATGACTATGTTACTGGTGTATGTACCTACTGTGCTATACATTTGACCGTTACTTTAGAGTGTATTGTTGCTACCTATAAAAGAGTTTGCTATAAAACAGCGTGTTGCTCCAGCAGCAGCTTCACACTGCACATCTCCTCTTTACCGCACGTCTCGACTGCATCATTTTCTCTTGTGCTTGATTTGATCTCGTGTTATTTTGTAGACTTAGTGTAGCCTGTGTAGTGTTTACAAAGTCTACAGTTGAGTACAGAAACGGCCTAGGCCTTCACATTCACTCACCACTCACTCACTGACTCACCCAGAGCAGAACTTCCAGTCCTGCAAGCTCCATTCGTGCTATGAGCCCCGTGCAGGTGAACCATTTTTACCTTTTATACTGTATTACTTTACCTTCTCTATGTTTAGATACACAAATACCACTGTATTACAATTGCCTACAGTATTCAGTACGGTAACAGGCCTGTACCCTGGGAGCAATAAGCTATCCACACAGTCTAGGTGTGCAGTCGGCTATGCCATCTAGGTTTGCGTAAGTGAACTTGATGACGTTCGCACAACAATGAAATCACCGAATGATGCATTTCTCAGAACGTATCCCCGTCGTTAAGCAGCACATGACTGTACATTAATCATTCCAGTTCTTCTCATTAACACTGGCCCCAATTCATTCTCACCCTCAAGACACTAAAGTTATTAAATCATATATTTAATTATCTTATTGACTTAATGCGTATCCTTTCCTGTCTCTCCCATGAACTTAAGGCCACGGCCCTCTTTATCATATATTCCCTATGCTCCTTGTACCACGCCACCCACTTTATGGGCATTCAAAGAACTGTTGCTGACGGGAAAACCAAGGGGATAAAACCCGAGGCATGATGATGACATTATAACAAAGTGACTTACTGTCATCCACAGGACAGAAGGTGATGTATACCCAGTCTGAATATTCATCTGCAAGTTCAGCCCTGACTCGCAAGGTGTGGTCACCATACTTGGAAAGATTGGAGAAGTCACATTCCATCAAGGCAGTACTTGTGCATGTATCCTGGAAGTTCCTATAACTATATAATCAGAAAAAGAAAATCATGAGAGCTCTAACTCCAGTCTCTCTAAGGCTGACTGGGGCTTTATTCCCCCTGCTACCAAAGGATAATGGATGATAACAAGAGAAAAATAAAGCAAATTCTTAATCATCACTTTTGATGCATCATCTATGAGCATTTTGTAAACTGTGCCCCACGGGACGTTGATGATCCTTGAGATATCGTAAGACATTTCAAAAATAATCTGTTCCATGGTCAAACAATTTGGGGCAAAAACTGGGTTAAACATAAACAGGTATCTGTCTTCTTCACAACAGAACTTCTCAGAAACGTTCATGTCCTCATGAGCACGTGCCACTCCAAAAAGGGGTTGAGTGTTCAACATATTTGACCAAGAAAGCTTCCTCTCTTGATTATGTATGTCTGAGGGCAGTGGGACATGTTTTGTGCAATAACTGATACACACAGATTAGCCGAAATAAGTATATTACAATGATTTCAAATAATGTCCTATAAATGACGATGTTGCAATCACCCAGGAAAAATTATAAAACAATTTGTTGACCTCAGATCTCTAGTCCCGACACCAACCACGGAAGGAAGGGTGGCAGAAACGTAAAGTGGAAGAAGAAAAGCGATGTTTGGGAATCCAGACAGGTGCATTAACCTCACCACAGCCTGAAGAGGTCTGATTAGCTCCAACCTGACATAAGAAAACTCGGGCTCTTGTCTTGCAAAAAGTGAGGACTTTGACTGGTTTCTCAGTACACTTTCTGTCTTGGTGTCAAAGCCAATAGGGCTGTCCTTAGAGTTTACAATAAAAGTGATGGTGATAAAAAGATTAACAGCTAACACTTCTGAGTACTAGGTGTCCGAGTTGGTGCTAAGTGTTTTATCAGTATCATCTCTGAATTTTCACAACCCCGGGAGGGTAGAACTGAAATCACTTCTATTTTATAGATGAGGCACAGGTATGGAGAACCTAAGAAACTTGCCCAACTGAACTCAGGTCTTTTTGACTCTGGAGCTCATGGTCTTCGGCACCACACCACACCTGGGCACCTTCTTAGCGAAGCCCAGAACAATCTCTTGCAAAAAGGAAGTAGAGATGATTAGGCTCATACGATTTTAAAATCTGCTTTTTTCACTTAATGCACCACAAATATTTCGCCAATTAGTCACCTCTTCATGGCTGCCTAACATCCCGCCATTTGGAAAATCCAGGGGTCATTTCATGAAGGCGATTTTCTCACATGTGGCCAGTTACTTCATTTAAACTAATGCAGCGATTGGCTGGAGGACAGAGTATTTCAAAAGTTTTGCAATAACTACTCTTTCACTAGATCAGCTTTATCGCATTTAAAAATATTTTTCTTCCTATGAAATAGGTACGATGACCCATTCCCTATATTCACACCTAATTTGTTTTAGATGTTTCCATATAAAATCACCAACACATCCTCTGAAATGATCCTTCTCTGGTCACCCCTACTTAAAGCGAATACTTAACAGAGTTTGTGCGATGCCACAGCTCAGGCTAAAGTCTTCTTTTTTTCGTCTGTTTTATTTTTACTTTTTTTTGCTTTTTATTTTATTTTTTAAAGTATTTTTTAAAAAAATCCTTTGTTTCCTTTTTCCCCCCCAGGCTAAATTCTAAACAAATGTTTTACAGAGCCATGAAAGAGTAATCAGATTTTTCAGGATCAAATTTCTTCCCCAAGGACACATCCAGCATGTATTTTGCTCTCCCCAGTACATGCCATTCTTGGTCTGTACTTCTTTGCTGAGGAGACCTGGAACCCAGGCACTGATTCTGGGTTATTGGGAAATCACTGGGAACTCTCATCTAAAGAGATGGACGCCCCGAACCAAAGAGCTCTACTATAAGTGCAAAAAACTGAACAATAAAAATAAACTACAGGGGGGAGAAGAGATAGAGAGAGAAGGAAGTTCATTTTCCACAGTGAAATCTCTAGAGCTATCAAGACTAAGTGGAGAAAACAGAGGTGAAATTATAAAACCAATCAGTGCTAGAAAACACACCACAGGAAAGAAATAAGTTGTAGAATGACTCTTAAGTCCTCGGGAAAACTGACAAAAGTGGAATATGGACTATTGATAAGATAAAAGTATTGTATCAATGTTAAAGCTGCCAGTTTTGATGACTGGTGATGTAAAAGATTATCCTTGCTCTTATGAAATACATAATGAAATGTTAAGGGGCAAAGGGCATGATGTATGAGAGAAGGAGAAAATGTGGTGACCCTTAAAAATTGGTGAATTTGGATATAAGCTGTTAGGAAGTTCTTTGCATTGTACTTGAAATTTTGAAAAGTTCTGTTAGCTTGGAATTATTCTGAACTAAAAAGTTTTTTAAAAAAAAGGAAACAAGGACTATTTTATTCATCTTTCTACTTCTTCTTTGACTTAGCAGGCCTTAAATATGCTTAGAAAAATGAAAGCTGGATGAAAAGGAGTGTGGGATTAATGGAATCCAGGACCCACGTTTTCTCCTGCTCCACTGAAGGAATTACCTATGTATGTATGTTTCTGAGTCACATTGGAAGCAGGTGACCTCCCACTGCTGTTTGCACCTGGCATAAAGATGTGTCACCTGCAGTCTAGCCTATGGCCTATGACGTCAGATTGCTAAGGGAGGGTTGGCACAGAGAAAAACTGATAGGCAGGACAGGTACGGGGAGGTCAGAGCAACACTTAGATAATCGTGTTGGGTGTCACACATCCTTCCTTCGTAAGCCTCTGATGTTTTCAGAGAACAGAGCGTTTAATAGCAGTAACTGTCTTACCTTCAATATCAGGACATAGACACAATCACTGAGCACCCACTATACAAATTACCTGTACCCCACAGCACTGGGGCCTGCTGTTACAATTTATTGGAGGGGTGGATGGTAAAACGGCAAGGGCCTTCCTGACTCGGCATACCTCAGTTTTCCTCAGTGGCTTCCACCTGTTTGTATACTGCTGACTGCTATCAACAGTACTGTAATCACTGGAAATGATAGTTTTCTCTGTCAGTTTCAGTGACAGTTTTCTCTTAAACAATTGTGACAAACCCGGTATGTTCGCTTTGCAGTAGGCTACCAGTGTGGGCAATGACATCCACGTCCAGGTGATTAAATGTCTGCATCTACCACTGTCCCTACGATCATCAAACCATGAACCATCATAGCAAGAAAAAGTAAAAAGAATTTGATTTGTGTGTTTTCAGAGAACAGAGTTTTCACAGGAATTCCCCGGACAGAAAGAAAAGGGCCAGCAGGGAGGCTCCCCGTGGGCTGTCCTGGTCACGTGGGTAACAGCAGTCAGATTTTCTCCTGTGGCCCAGCCCAGGGCCACCATCCTCAGGCACCTTCCTACCAAGAGCACCCTAGCCTCACCTTAGGTGCTGAGCTGTGAAAGTCAGATTCCTGTTGGGAGAAGCAGGCGACTCCCATTGTAGAATGTTCCGGAAATTAACTGAATTCATTCTGACGTTTTCAGGAGGAGGCACCATTCCTAACGCTGTAAAAATAAAGGGAAAAACTTTGCAACTTTTTTCCTCAGAAAGGTGGTCCAAGAAAATGACCATATCCAATACTTGGGTCTCCCCTAAGGCTCCATGTCTTCAAATGGGTACACGGGTGAGGGAGAGACAGTCACACTGTTAGTTTTGTTTGTTGTGAGCCTGGATTTTGCTTTAAGAGCAAGGAGAAGAAATTGTTGCGGGATGTGGGGATG
The DNA here is from genome assembly GCF_057876585.1 of Rhinolophus sinicus. Classification (NCBI taxonomy): domain Eukaryota; kingdom Metazoa; phylum Chordata; class Mammalia; order Chiroptera; family Rhinolophidae; genus Rhinolophus; species Rhinolophus sinicus. Next base: position 10,079,702 of record NC_142517.1, read on the forward strand.
GACAGCAAGAGCGAAGTGGATTTGGGTGGTGGACCATTTGGGTGTGTGTGTGTGTGGGGGGAGGGGCGGTGTAGATGGAGTTTAGATACATTTCCAGAGGTAGAAATTTCTGTCACATTTGGTGTTGAGAATTAGAACTTAATCTCCATTCCTGGCTTAAGCACCAGATGCCTTAGACTGCGGCTGGGAGCAGGGAAAGCAAGAATCCCACTTTATTTGTATTAGATTTGAGATGATGGAGAGGTACGCAAGAAATGTCAAGGACATTTGGACAGCTGACAATGAGCCTGAGGCACAGGGGTCAGATCTGAGCTAGAGACAGAAATAAGTCCGTGTTTCCCTGAAAATAAGACCTAGCCAGACCATCAGCTCTACTGTGTCTTTTGGAACAAAAATTAATATAAGACCCGGTCTTATATTGTATTACATTATATTACACCCAGTATTATATTATTATATTATATGATATGACCAGGTCTCATATTAATTTTTGCTCCAAAAGACACATTAGCGCTGATGGTGCGGCTAGGTCTTATTTTCGGGGAAACACCGTTTTAAAACCTTTTCATAGAAAATGTCAGACATACACAAAGGCAGAGAGACTAGTATCAAAACCACCACTGTCCATCACCCAGCGAGTGCCAAGAGAAACAGAAATTTGAGTCGCGGGCCTATGGCTGGTATTTAATGCCCGGGTTCTGCTGATCCCACCCAAAGGGATGGTGTCGGGGAAGGAGCGATGAGGGCTCGGCGTGAACTTGGCTGTGCAGAGATCCGGTAGAAGTGGCGGGAGGGGTGAGCCATCAGTGTTTGAATCTGGGCAGGTAATTGAGAGGCGAGCAGAAAAGGTTTCACTGGACTTAGAACTCAGAAGCCACAACAGAGCTGTGGAGTTGAGGGGGCAGAATTCAGATGTTGGGGTGCTAAGGACTGAATGGGAGGCCCTGGAGGCCGACCGGGCACTTAGTCGCTTCCAGTGTGCCTACGGGGTCCGCTCAGGGGTCACCCTGTCCCACTGCTGTCCCGCGTCGCAGCCGAGCCTCCTGGTTCCCAAGCGCACCTCCCGCCGGGACGCGGCGCGGATTGGGGTCCAGGTCCCCGTGCAGGCAGCCTGGCCCAGGCAGGCCTGCGGCGCACGGCGCGGGCCCGGAGACAACCCGGCGCCCACTCCCCGCAGACCCCTCACCTGACATCAAGAGGCAACTGCCCAGCAAGCTCTGGAGGCTGCGCGCCATGACCGCGCCGGGAACCCGGGAGGGCGCTCGGGGAGGGGGTCGCCGGCGGGCGCCGGGCACACCCCCGTTTGCCCCGCTTCGCGCCACGAAACAGGCTCGCCCAGCCCCGAGGACGCTTCCGGGAGCCGGCGGGGGGGGGGGGGGAGGGGCGGGGGGCGTGGCTATCCTGTGCCCCACCCGCTCCTTCGCTTGCGCTGGTTCCCCAGTCCTCCCGCGTCCCCGCGAGCCCAGCGAGAGAGGCCGGTGTCACGGGCTTGGCAGGGGGTGACGCGGAGGAGGAAGGAGAGCTTGCTCCTCCCCCCGCGTGCGTGGACAACACCAATGGTAAAACAGGTTTCGAAACTGTAGGTACAGTGTCCCGATTTGGGGGCCACCCCCGCCAACATTAAATGTATGCTTTGAAAGTTTCCCTTAAGTTAAATACACTACAACACCATCCCAGGGGTTCTAGCTGGATGGTGGAATTATGGGTGGTGGCAGTTTTTCTCTACACCCGTCAATACTGTGTTGCCCGTTTTCTCCAACGAACCAGCACAGCCTCCAAAATCCCCACCCCGCAAATAAGCTAATTTTAAAGCACTCCATCCAGTTTGATAGGGTCTTCTTTACCCCGCCCCCAGGGATACACATGAAACCAAGTCATTTATTTGGCAATAACTCGTTTCTCTCACCAGGCTGCCCCGAGAGGTTTAATTTCCTCTTTTTAAACTTGAGCAGTGGTGAGGACGGAAAACCCAACGCAGGGTAAGTACTGGGGCTGCCTGATGTCTGACGCTCCAACGCTCCACGTGCACGCGAGCACCGCGGGCGGAAGGTTCCTTTGGCCTCTGCAGCCCACCGCACAGAAATAGAGGAAGTTTTGTGCAATCTTAGAGATTCCAGCAGAACCACAAGTCTGCTGCGTGTGTACGCTGATGAGAAACAACTCTGAAGACACTACCAGGTTTGTATTAAAAAGCATGTCTTTATTACCCTTTATCAATCTCCAGCCGGTATACAATATTTAAAAATACACACACACCCACGCTGCCATAAAAGGTTATCCCAAAAGATCACTGTGGAGATCTTTCAAAATATGGTAGATGCAGTCACAGGCAGAGAAATGGACTATGTATATGATCAAGTCCCTTGCCTAAGGAATTTCATTAAATAACACTACCCCTCTCACAGCCCTCTCCTTTGAGATACTTTAGGGCAATTATAAAAATAATCTGTTCAAAGTCCTTGAGCTAGGACTCATTTTTGTTTTTCCCCTTTTGAATGGATCCAGAAGGAAGGTCTGAGAACCCTGCCCTTGGGGTGGGGTGGGGGGGAGGGATACCTTTCATTCACCCCAGAAGCCCCTCAGGGTGGCAGCTCCTCCACCAGCGTCTTTATTCCTGTATTTTCTAATATTTCTCCTACCATCATATGAGCTTGGAGATTACCGAGTCTAATCTCATTTCACAAGTGAAGAAACTGAGGCTAAGCAAAGTGCTCAGAGTCACACAGTGAAATGGTGGCAGTCATTCTGAATCCCTGTCCTTGTTTTTTGCTATTGATATTCTAGAATTCTCCCTCCCACCCCCACCCATTCACAGGAACTGTAGTCACATGTAGGACATTTGGAATCAGCATACATAGCACTTCTTGACTTGTTAAAGATGACCTCTAGGAGGTTATTTCTTCCGAAGACCTTGAAATACTTTTGCATTTGTCTCACTTGCTTTTTAAAACATCTTAAAATATGGCACTGAGCTTCTATCCCTCTCCCTCATGCAAATGTTTGTTTCCTCTATTAGGTACCTGCCTGACACTAGAATTAACGTGTGCGAGTCTGTCTTCCTCACTCAGATTGAGGAGGGGCTGGACGAGGAGCCAAGTCAACTTCTCAGAATGTAGGCCACAGAATGACACCTGGGAGCTGCCCGAGACTTGGCTGCACCTCTCCTACTTCCAAAAGGAACATGTGCTTCTATTTTTTGGGAGTCCCCCTCGTCTTCCTCCCGTGGTCCACGCTCCTCCCGCCACTTTTTCTGCCTGTTTTCCTGCTCTTGCCTTGAGCCTGTGGAAAACACTGCAGACTGCTCCTGCTATGAACCCTGCTGAGTGTCTTCCTTTTCCCTTCCCACTCCCACACTGGCCCAAATTAGTTCCCAGGGCCCCGGAACAGCCCTGAAAACCACAGGGAACCTTGCTCCTTACTCTGGAAACCATGAAGCAGAAACATTATAAATGCATGGGTGTAGGGGCATTCCCTTCAGAGCTGTCACTTTGAACATGTAAACAATGCACAGAGTGATACTGTGATACCAGTTGTCCCACCTCCCCTCTTCCCTATATTGGGAATTTGCATAGATGACGTCACCAGGAAGGGGGGGGGCGCCACTCTGCAGTCTCTAACTCCTTCCCCCAGAGAACACTTGCAGACCACAGGAGCAAGTGAGGGTGCAGGAGAGAGAACCCTGGAGGTATCTGTCAGTCCAAGTTAATTCACTATTTTGGGATTCATCATCGCGTTATATAACCGTCCCTGATGTCAACATCTGACTCGGAAGTGTCACTTGTTTCAGAAGGAGAATCTTCAGGCCATAGACACTCCACGGGAAAGGATGGCTGTGTCCCTCCTCCACTAGCCACCAGAAGGTTTGTTTCCGTTTCGCTGGGATCCTCTAGTTCGGTGCTATCTTCTGGAAGAGATAACTCTGGAGGGACTTCTGAGTTGTCATCGAGGACCCTCACCAACACAGAGTTTAAATCCACATTGAAGATAATTCTGTCCCCAGACCCCTCCACGGAGCTGCCATCCTCCTCAGAAAAGTGGTCCTCCAGCCGAGTCCCTCTCCCCTCGTCCGCCTCACTAGTGCATTCCGGCTGCCAGGGGCCGGACCCTGGTGCCATCAGAGACTCACATTCAGCCTCAGGCGTGGGCAGGTCAGCTTCCTCAGCGTCTGGGTCACAGCAGTCCTCCACGGTGGCCGAGGAGCCAGAGGCCGGACACAGAGGCCTGCCAGTTAGACCATGCATGGTGTAGCCCCCCGCATTTTTTTGGGGGGCTGCTTCATTATCGCTGTCACTTTCATCATCATAATTGTAATCCCACACTTTCTTCTTTCTTTTGACATGAATGACCTCCAACAGAGCCACTGCTTCCAAAGGCGGCAGCTCAGCAAATACCCAGGCTGAAAAGTTATAAAAATTCTTTAAAAGGAAAAAGAGAGAGTCTATCAATTCTAAGTGTTTGTTCCTTATTTTTTGACATAATAAAACTTAATGAGATTCACTGCACAGTGATGAGGATGGTGATGATAACCACAGTAATACCTAACAGTTATATAGTATTTACTATTTGCCGGGCACTGCTTAGTACTTTACACATTATAATTCAATTCACCCTCACAACTGCTCTATGATGTAAGCTTACTATTCTTAGCCCCACTTTACAGATGAGAAAATGAGTCAGAGAGGTTAAGGTTCATAATAGTCAGGGGCGGAGCCTGGATGTTAAGCTAGGCAGGCTGCCTGCAGCACCCAGCTACGTGCTAGCCGGCTTCTTCCTACTTCTCTCCCCTCACTGCTTTTTGCATGTCAGGAGAATCTATCCATTTAGGCTGAAGAGATTTCAACTCTGGATTGCCAAGACATTCTTAAGTGGGTGAGGAGAGACTCTATGGAGCTGATTCCATGAGGTCAAAGCACCCTGGACGAGAGGACCTTAAAGATGCAGACGACCCCTAACAGGTGAGGGATAAGACTGGAGCCCACTCTATTCCAGCCCTTGAAAGAAAATACCTCCAGGACACGCAGGGTGGGGTGAGCTAAGGCGAATACAGACAGGCTGAGGTTCACCCTGTCTCCAGTTCGACTACAATGGGGGCCAATGGTGAGGAGGGTGGTCATGATTCCTTTCAATTATCCTTAGCATCGCCCTCCTCTCTAGTCTCCCATGCCTGCTTTTTCCCTGCTCTACCCAGACCCAGCTTGGGGTGAATGTTTTTTTATTGGGTTATTCATCCTTTTCCTTATTGATTCACAGGAGTTCTTTCTATAATCTGAATGCTAATTATGTGTCGATTATTTATGTTACATATTATTTCCCTCCAGTCTGTGGTTTGTCATTTTATTCTCTTTATGATAACAGTTGAGAAAAAGAAATTCTTAATGTTAATGTAAGAAAATGTATCAATGTTGTTCCTTTATGCTTTTTGTTTCTGAGAGAATGAATCTTCCTTACCCCAAAGTCATATAGAATCTCCTATAGTGCCTTCTACAAATATTAGGAGTTTTGCCTTTCACATTAAAGTGAAAGACAATATACCTGGAACTGATGTTTGTGTATGGCGTGAGGTAGAGATCAAATTCCATTTCCTGCCATATAGACATGTATTGACCAGCCAATCCTTTCCCCACTTCAGTTCTACTCATATTCAGTCTTATTTCCTTACGTGTAGGTCTGTTTCTGAGCTCCCCATTTGACTAGATCTTTGGGAATGCCTTTCAATAAGGTTTGATAATGTTCTCTACAAAGGGCTTCTAACGACTTCTGTTAGATTTCTTCAACATTTTAAAAATATTTTATTACTATTATAATGGTATTCCTTTTTTAAAATTGTATGATTCCAAGTTCAAAATCAGGTAAAACTAATCTATGCTGCTAGTAATGTGGATAGCGGTTACTGCTGGTGGAGGGTAGTGAGGAGAAGGTGGCAGGAGAGAGACAGATCTGGGGAGGCTGGTCATGTTCTCCTTCTTGATCTGGGCATTCGTTACATGGGTGCGTTGAATTCGTGAAAATTCAAAGAGCTTTACTCTATAATTTGTGTACTTAAGTTCTTGGATGTTGCAAACAGCTTCATGTTTATTTTCTGAGTGATTGTTGCTAGTGTATAAAAATGCAAGCATCTTTGTATTGATTATTTTGTATGTAACAACTTTGCTAAACTTATTAATCCTAATGACTTATTGCTAGAAATAAGTCAGTCATATCATCTATAAATCATTGTCTCTACTCTCACTCCTCAGACTTAAACTCCATAAGGGCAGGGTTTTGTGTTTGTTTTGTTCACTTCTATATCCCCAGTACCTAGAACATGTGGACACAAAGTAATACTCAATAAATATTTGTTAAATGCAAAAACAAAGAAGAAAAAAATAGATACATTAAAAAATTTCTAACATCTATTCTTGACATACGCAAACACACTAGATCTAGAGGGTTCTGTTTTATTGTTCCTAGAGTTTTACTTAAACACAGAGCAACAATTTTTAATGGAGAAATACTAGACAGACATGAGATAACAACACCTCCTATAATTATTTGGGGTTAACACAATGACAGGCATATATATAATTGGCATAGAATTCTGAGGCATCTTAAGGAGGGGAGGAACCCCAGGAGGACCTGGGAGGAGGTTTAGTCATGAGTTTAGGTAATTCAGGCACAAGATTTATTTAGGAGGGTATGGGTGGTGCTACCGGCCTTTATATTTCAAGGCCTGTTGGAACAGTATTTACAGAAGACCGCAAGGTCAAAGCAATGCATGGCAGATAGAAAGAGTTGGAATGAAGGAAATATGCTACACTGACGGATAAAAAACATCAATTCTTGCAAAACATGGATCACAATGTGGATGACACCCAACACAGAGCCACTTACATCCCATCAGGCATAGCCAAATGCCAACTAAGTTCAAAGACTAAATGTAATTAAAATCTCCAGGAGTACATATACCACCCCAATAAACAATCCCTCACCTAAACCACCCGGACCAGTAAAAATAGCAAGAAAAAGAAGAGAACAATTTTATCAACTACAGGAGAATATTTAAATATGCGGCTATTAAAAAATAAGAAGAAGGTGAATGAGTTCAAACAGAAAAAGAAGATACTTCTGGATGAAAAATTATAAAACTAATATAGAAAGAAAGCAATGGAATAGGGAAAATGATAAACGATGGACAAACGTACTTGAGCCAAAAAGACACGAGGAGGCTTTAGAAACATGTAAGATCAACACCCAGACTTGGCCAAGTGGTTATAGGCTCTGAACAGAAAGTATGTGTCTTGGGAAGCACAGAGAAGAAACGAAGACAAAGCGAAGTGGCTGGTTTCGCTAATAATTAAAGTCACAAAAATGAGAGCAACCATGTGGGACTGTTAGACACACAATAATGAACAACAGTGGTAAACATGATGAATCAATGTCATCAGAGCTTTGGAGAAATGTGCACACCTACACGTCACTACTGGCATTGTGAGTTACTTCTTTTCTTTTTTATAAGATAAATCCACTTTGTGTATTTGTTTCCCTGAAGTAATTCAAAATATAAAGGTAATCTGTATAAAAATGTTCGTCGCATTATTCTTAATGGCCAAAAAAGAAAGAAAAGAAAGGAAAAGAAATGAAAAAGAAATCAATCCAAATGCTTCACAGTTCGGACATGATTAAAGGAAAAACGATACATTCATAACAATGGAACAGTATATGGTCGTTACATATAAAATGTGGATAAAGTAGAAAAAGAAAATATAAAATGCAAAATATGTTTATAGGGACGGAAAAGAACCCAGAGTGTTGAAACTTCATGGTGATTTTAGAAAATGGGATTTTTCTTCTGTGAGAATATTTAAGAATATAATAAAAATTCTTAAGTTAAAATAAAAAATAAAGACAGAAATTAAAAAAAAATTACATACCAGCACTTTGGGGAACTCATTTCTTAAGCATATATAACCAGTGTGTTGCAGTATTACTATGGTGCTTATGAAGACAACGACTATCAAAAACATAGTAATCAATCCTCCTATTTTGGCAGATTCTGATGACTCTGTGGATGAAAAATAAATAACTTTATTTCAAAATAAATCCAATAGACGATCTCAAGTGGGAATAAATGCACGTTGGTCTGGTGGTTGAAGGACATAGCAAGGGAACAAAAGTTGGAACAACTATTGTTAAACACAAAAAAAATGCAAAGTAATCCAAGTATACATTTTTTTTAAATAATAGAAATGACAGTAAAATTTCTTTCAGTTTATAATTATGTTCTGTGACTGCACTCTAATACAGTAGTCATCAGCCAATTATGACTACTTAAATTTAAATGACCAAAATTGAAAAACAGCACTCAGTTTCTGAGTCACACTGGCCACATGTCAAATGCTCAATAGCCACATGTCTGTATGCACTGCAGGAAGTGAAAAATGGGAGTGCGCCTGAAAACAGTGGGGTCATTCTGAGGCTGGACTTTGGCCACGCTATGACCCCAAATCTGGACTCTGCTGAGCTTGCTTTGTCCTATTATGAGTTCTGCCTTAGAGTCTTGTCAAAATTCCATTTGGAAAATTTTAACATTCTGACTGAAAACAGCTTTTTCCCATAAATCCAATTGGACCGAGAAGACATCAGTAGTTATGTAATGACAATAGAAAAATTCTGAGCTGTTCTAAATTAAATTCCAGCAAATCTGAGTGACAGAGACAGCCAGCCGTGGGAGAGAGTCTTGGGAGAGACATCAAGACTGTTTATATTCCTGAATGTTTGTTGAAACTTTGAATCAACTTCTAGGTGGCTATCTAAAACACACACACACACACACACACACACGTCCCACCACCAGTTCATGCTTATATGTTACACATGTGAACTTGATTGCCTATAACCAATCAAGAAGTAGTAAATATTTCTCCCTTACAGACTCTACACCTATCACAGAACTGGCCCTGCATCATCCTTTCCCCACCCCCGTATCTATAGCCAAGGTAAATTCTTTCAAAACAACTTACATCTTTCTTCCCCAGACTCATTGTCAGCCCCAGGGTGGCGGGCATGTTGTCTTCTCCACCCAGCTATGTTGCTGGTGGTTCAGACTGTATGTCCCAGGACCTGGTTCTTTTCTGGCTTGCATATGGCTCAATAAACCCTTTCTTTCAAAACAGCTTTTGACCGTGAAGGTTTTATTACAACAGTAACTAAGGCTCTTAAATTTCCAGAAAGACTTTTATTCATATTAATCTTGTAACCACAGCCTCAGGCAACACAGGTACAAAGCAGAAAAAAGGAAAGGTCAGCCCTCCTAAGAGCCAAGGGTGGTGGGCCTCACAGAATAGGAATGAGAAAAGGGCAGTAAGCGCGGTGTGGCTAGTGCAATGGGCCACCATGGATTCCAGCGGCTCTCGTCCAGCAACACCTGTCACTAACTGTAACCTCTGGTTTCTCTTCCTGGGGTCCTCATATGTAAGGTGGGATGAACCCCTACCGTCGTAAGGTGGTTGTGAAGATGAAAAAACAAAACAAAGCAAAAAAAACCAGCAAAAATGGGAGTCCCTTTTACTAAGCCGCTGTCACCAAACCAAAACTTAAAAACGAACCTAAACGCAGTTTTAGCCTCTCTCAGGAGTGGAATTTTAAACCAATCAGTCTGTAATTTCCAGGTTAACACTAGTGAAGTGATCTGCCTGATACGATGCCTCTGCCTTCCCGGAAGGGAGTCCCATCCTCTTTCCGCCTATAAAAACCTTTCATGTTGTTCAACTCATCGGAGTGCTCGTCTAGGCAGCGGCTGGGTCTTACATTAATTTTTGCTCCAAAAGATGCATTAGAGCTGATTGTCCAGCTTGGTCTTATTTTCGGGGAAACAGGGTAGATAGGATGCTGCCCAATTCATGAATTGCTTCATAAAGCCAATTAGATCTCCAAATTTATTCAGTTGAATTTTGTCCTTTAACATTATTACTTTGAGTTTTTATTAGTGTAATATTGTGATTTATACTAAGAAATACAGTGTTTTTTTTTTAGTTTTTTTTTTAAGGAGGGCGCAGCTCACAGTGGCCCATGCGGGGATCGAACCGGCAACCTTGGTGTTATTAGCACCACACTCTAACCAACTGAGCTAACTGGCCACCCCAAGAAATACATATTTGAGCTTTGACCCAATTCCTGGCATAGAGCTCTGTAGACTATCCTAAGTGATAAGAACAAAGGTGAAAGGAGTGTCTGTCATTTCATAACAAGTCCCTTTCAACCGCACTTGAGTTTTTATTAATGAGTGTCTTTTGGAAAGCTCCTAAGTATGGGGGCCAATTGCCAGGGGAACCAACCGTGTTATTAAAGGGTTGGAACTTCCAGCCCCACCCCACAACTTCCTGGGTGGGGAGAAGGACTGGAAGTTAAGTTAATCACCAATGACCAATGATTATTTAATCAGTCATGACTCTGTGATGAAGCGTCTATAAAAATCCTACATGATTGGGTTTGGCGAGCTTCCGGGCTGGTGAACACATGGAAATGCAGGGAGGATGGTTCACCTGGACATAGCAAGGAAGCTCGGAGCCCTTCCCCATATCTTGCCTCATGCACCTCTACTATCTGGCTGTTCCTGAGTTGTACCTTTTCATAATAAACTAAGAATCTAGTAAGTAAATTGTTTTCCTGAGTTCTGCAAGCCATTCTACCAAATTATGAAACCCAGAGAGGGTTATGGGAATCTCCAATTTACAGCTGGTCAGTTAGAAGCCCAGGTGACAATTTGCACGTGTGACTGGTATTTAAAGTGGTGGTGGTGGCAGGGCAGTCTTGTAAAACCGAAATTGGATTCCAAGCCTTGTGCTACTAGACACAGAACTCGGGCAGATGTTCGTCACGCAGCACCCCTGCCTCCTCCAATGCTTGGCTTAAATAATGCCCAACGGAAGGGCACACACAACTGCATTCAATAACTCCCTGAAATGAAAGTGTTTCCACTTCAGGAGGACTTCTGACCATACAACGGTAGGGATCTGCTTGTCCCTGTGGTATGGTAACATACAAGTGACTCCGCCACTTAGTGGAGAAGGACCCATAGAAAACATCTCTGCGATACGCCTTTAGCAGAAGAAATCCCGTTCGTAGTCCCCGACTTTCAGAGTCTTCTTTAAATAGGGTTTCCCTCAGAGTAAAAGCAAAACATGAATTTTCTAAAACTCTCATACCTGATTCCTGTCCAGGTTTAAGCAGAGTACATTTTGTGGGAGATTCAATTATTTTTCCCGGATCGCTAGGCTCAAAATAAACAGATACACAGTGGTTTGTGTTTGGAATTAAGTTGTCGATGACATAAGTGAAATTTCCAGTGATGGTTTTTGCATTTATTTTCGGTTTATGCTGTAAAAATAAGCAAAACAAATCAGTAAGACTTTGAGTAGAATTTTGTTTAGAGGCAGGCCCTAAGAATATCTTTGGGGATTTGTCTTCAAATCTTAAATAGGGATAGAAATATCATAGGCTTGGCAAGAAAAAGTTTTTATAAGTCACTTGGAGCAAGCGATTTATCACAAAACTACACATATGTGTACACAAACACATACATTTTAAACATGAAATCTCATCTAGCAACTTCATTTTATAAATGAGGAGAAAAAGTCCCAATGAAGACTAAAGATCTCCATGAAGTCATTTTTGCAGGCTTATCTTACAACTAGATAAGCCTGCAAAATAGGAAAATAAGATTATCTTACTTTATTAATGATAACGTGTCTACTTTACATTTCAGAAAGTGCTTTCACACATATTAACTCATTAGACTATCAAAACAGTCTGCAGAGTAGGTATTATTCCTGTGATCCAGACATGGGAACTGCAGCTCAGAGTGGTTAAGTAACTTCCCCAAGGCCACACAGCTTGTCTGTGGCAGAAGTGAGGCTGATGTCTAGGTTCCCTGTCTCCTCCCTTAAAACACCTTGCCTCTTCTTTCCCAGGTATTTCTGTTCCATTTTGGAATTAAAGAGCTGATATGAAGGCTCCTTCATGAAAAATAACTTTTGTATAATGCCTTACAGCTTTCAAAGTACATTCTTACTAGTAGTTCTATAAATTAGGATTTCTGGCAGTTCAAATACAGCCTTCTGTAATAATGTTTTTCTTCAAGTTTCTATATGAAAGGAGGGAGAATTATTTAAAAACAAACCAACACACTGAAAGCTCATGCATGGCAAATAAGCAATGAAGAAGAAAAAGGGGACAGAGCTACAAACAGCACCATGGCAAGAGGGCTCTTGCTTTGTAGTGGAACAGTTTAGGGGTAGCTAAGTGTCACAATGTCTGGGCTCTACACCTGGTGTTGCCATCGTGGGATCTTGATTAAGTCTGCAATGCTGCTCCCTCCTACTGTATTTCCCTGAAAATAAGACCTAGCCGAAAAATTAGCTCTAATGTGTATTTTGGAGCAAAAATGAATGTAAGACCCGGTATTATATTATTATATTATATTTTATATTAAAGACTGGGTCTTATATTATAGTAAAATAAGACCGGGTATTATATTAACTTTTATTCCAAAAGACACATTAGAGCTGATTGTCCGGCTAGGTCTTATTTTCGGGGAAACATGGTAATCCTGTGTGCTTCAATTTGCCTCCCCCGTGACTGGGATCCACAGTCCCTGCTCTCAGCCAAGGCCAACCCCTCTCATGCTCATGATACTCCATCCACTGTCATCTCCTCTAGGACACTGCTCCAACAACCCCCACTAGGACACTCTCCCATCTTAAAAATTCCTTCCCTTGACCCCACTTTCCCCTCCAGCTACCACGTCATATCTCTCCTTCCCCCTGTAGAAAAACTCCTTAGAGAAATTAGCTCTCCTCACTGTCTCCAATTTCTCTCTTCCTTCTCTTGCTTGAATCTTCTCCCACCAGGTCTTTACCCCATCACTCCATCAAAACCACTCTTATCAAGGTCACCGTGACTTCCATGTGCCTAAATCTAATACCCATTTCATAGCCCTCTTCTAACTTGTTCCATTTATAGCACTTGACTCAGTAGATCACTCTCTCCTTCTGGAACTTTCTTCTCTCAGCTACCAGGACATCACTGTCACCTAGTTCTCCTCCTGCCATACTGTGTTCCTGCTCAGTCTCTGGCTGTGTCCTCCTCATTTGTTATCTCTCTCCATTTTTGGAGTCCTCCAGGGCTCTGTCCTGGGATGTCTTCTCTATGCATGACGGCCCCCAGGTGATCTCACCTGGTCTCAAGACATTCAGTCCATACCAAGAAGCCAACGCTCCCCAGAATATCTCTCGGGCTAGGACCTCTCCCCTGAACTCCAGACCTAGTACATTCGATTCCTGCTCACTATTCCCCCGGATGCCCTCTAGGTACCTCAAATTTAGCATGTCCAAGAATGAACTACCGATATGCAACCTATCCACCAGCTCTGTCCGTAGTCTTCACCATTTTAATGAATAGCAGCTCTGTCTATCCAGGTGCTCGTGCTGAAAGTGTTGGCGTTCTAACTTCTCTCTTTCTTTACCACGGTGCACATCTAATCCATCTGAAAATTGTTGGTGTCACTCACAAAATACATGCAGAATTTGACCGTTTGTCATTACTGCCAAGTGGTCTAAGCCACCACCATCTGTCACCTGGATAACACTGGCTTATTTTTTTTTTTTTATCTAATGTAATTTAAAGACGAATTTTCTTTCATGAAGATGTTTATCAATGATGACTTTCCTCTTACAGTGTTGTCAATGTCCTAATAAGCATAGGTGTCTTATTTTAGAAACAATCTAAAACAGAGAGTTAGTAGCTCATGGATGGAATATAAATTAGATGTGACTGGAATAGGATAGTGAATGAAACTTGATACGGTCTCTAAGCTACATAAGCTTATTTCTGCTCCCTCTTCCTAATCAAAGGATTAGGGTGTTGATTATAATTCAGGTGGATATTAAAGAAAAAATTGTAATAATTATATGATTTGCTAATTCCTATAATTCCTATATAAATTGCTAATTCCTAAGAAATTACCAGCCTCTTAACTGGTCTCCCAACTTCTGCCTTTGGCCCCTGTGGTCTACTCTTAACACACCAGCCAGGATGCCCAGTTAAAGCCTGGGCTTCTCCAGTGGCTTCCGTCACATTCCAAAGACTCAGACCCACAAAGCCCGACAAGATCCGGCCCCCTTCCCTCCCTGATCTCATCTCCTTCAATTGTCTTGTTTTGGTCACTCCATTCCAGCTCCCCGCTTCTCAAACCCACTGGGACCACTCCAGCCTCAGGACCTCTGACTTCCTGTGTCCTCTGCCTGAAATGCCCCGATACCTGGTGGGCTGGCATTACCTGCAAAGCTTTTATAATTGGCAAAGGGCCATGCAAACATAAGCTGCTATTTCACCAAGGCCCACCGCAAGCACAATTTGTCCATTTTTCACTCATTCCAGCTTTCTAAGCGAACAAATAATATAAGATCCAGGTCTGTCTAATACCAGGATCACCCCAAGGTAACTGACATTCAGTTAGGTCTTTCTGGGAAATGAGGAGGGAACAGAATTGCCAGAAAGAGCCATTTCCCTTACTGTGCACGAGGGCCGGACTGGTAGAGAGAGATGCTTTTTACATGCGGCTGAACCATCCCTTTGAAACAAAATCTCACCCTGACGTGTTGAAATTTGCCTGTTCTCCCCATCTACACCACACACCTCTCCCTCTCCTGTGTGTCCCTAGATGTTGTGCATGTGACTCATTCTTTGAAAGAAGGCCGTGCTGGTGGGCTCAGGCAATGTATTTCCAAAGTGAATGAACAATGGACGCTTCTCTCCTGAAACCAGACCACACTGATCCAGACCCTTTAGTTTTAATTGTTCAAATCATTACAAATGTCTTTTCTTTAAAAGAAGATAGTCAAATATCTTCACTGCCAACTCAAAACTGTTTTGACCACTTACCTTCTTAATAATCCCTCCTGACACTTCTTCGATGACAAGTGATAAGTAAACATGTAATCCTTCTCCACGAAGTATCTTGGGTATGACAGGAGGAAATTTCACTATCACTTTAATGTGGTCAGTAAAACCAACAATCTCAAAGTTTGGTGGTTCCAACGACACTGTTCAGAAAACAAAGTCAGAAACAAACGCCAGCGTCAATAATTGTCCTGTTCCCACTGTCATGATACCACCTCACTTCTTTCCAGCTATCTTTCTTTCAATCTGCCTACGGCCCGAGCTGAGGCATGGGCTATGGTTTTACCTGTGAAAAACTGGGAACAATAAAAATGAAGTCATTTGCTTAATATTACCACAAGAAATGGAGGATAGATTTTGGGATGGAAGTCAGTACTTTCCCAATTTTCAGGCTGTATTCTAAACACAAAAAATGACTTCTGTCCATATTATAATAGTACATAACCATTGTAGAAATATCAGAAAACAGATAGGCAATTGTTCCTGAATGTAGTTAATCATGTTTTGTCCATGCTGTATGTGTGAAGATATATTTAGACATATATAAATTGAACTAGTGTGTGTGTATATGTATATATGTATATATATGTACGTATATACACACACATATATGTATATATACATATAAATGTACGTATATACACACACATATATGTATATATACATATAAATGTATATACACACACACATATGTATATATACATATAAATGTATATATACACACACATATATGTATATATACATATAAATGTACGTATATACACACACACACACATATACCTAAACTAAAATTAAATCATTCTTACCCATATTGCTTTGCATAGAATATATTTTCACTTATTTCATAAACACATTAATACATATTTATCTACATCAAGGGCTGGCAAACTACAGCTGGAGATTTTGAATGGCCTCCAAGTTCAGAATGGTTTTTATTTTTGAAGGGGTTGTAAACAAATGAAGACTATGTGACAGAGACCATCGGTGGCCCATAAAGCATAAGGGGTTGTTTTCCTCTGGCCCCTTTACAGGAAGTCAGCTGGTCCCTGAGCTTCATCATAAGTTTTCATGGCTAATTCTATTCTGCTGCATGGAGGTACCATGATTTAACTGATTCACTGTTTTGAACTTTTAGATTGACTCTAATTTTTCTGAGTAGAATCCGTGTATTCTTGAGTGTTCTTGGAGCTAAATCTTTGTATTTGTCCTTAATTTCTTTAGGACAAATCAGTAAAGAGAAATTCTGGATTAGAACAGACACGTGTTAAGGTTTTTAATACATGCTGCCAATTACCTTCAGAAAGACTGTGCCAAAGTACACTCCCTAGATTTCCTCTAAACCTGGGTATTTGCATATTTTTAATATCTGCCATTTTGAGTCTTGAAAAATGGTATCTCATTATTTTAATATACTTTCTTTAAAGGTCTGAATACCATGATCTATATATATATATTGTGCTTTTCTTTCTTTTCTATGTGGACACACACAGATATGTCTATTTATACGCACACAGAAACACACAAACAATTCCAGTGAATCTCATAAGTATCTAGGTGTTTGCTAAATTGGGATTAGCTGTCATTATCACTTTGTAGGTGGCAGTACACACCCACACAGCCTTTCACAGGACGCTGAAACCGAATCTTTCTCTTGGAAACCAGATGCATATTAGGACACTGAAAAAATGACGGAGTCTGGCTGAGGGCCAGTGACAACTGCCCTGGAGTGGTTAACCCAAGTGCCATAGGAAGCTGACCCCAGTCATAGAGAAAAAGGACAAACCCATTTGGGCTCCAGTCTTCTCTAAGTCTGGGCCCCACGTGCATGCACACCTGGGCCTTCACATGTAAAACAGCTACTGGGTTATGATCTGGGGGAGGGGTTGTAGTGTTAGGGAAACCTTTGGCCTGCTCCCCACTTTCTGTTACACTGTAAAACAAACCAGTAAGTAGCAGCTACTACTGACTGCCTTCTGCAGGCATTAACTAACCATCATTCCACTTTCTGGACAAGAAAACTGAGGTTCAGAGAAACAAAGTAACTATGGTTACAGAGCTAGGAAGCCAGAGGGCCAGGAAGTGAACCTAGCCCAGAGTCCAAAACACCTCTTCAGGCCTGCCTATTTCACGGCAGAGAAAATGATGATCTCGATGGCAAGACTGAAGGTGATAAGCAGAGATCCACTCACTCTTTATTGCTGGGAAGATGCTCTCCCTGCTCGTACAACTGACCAGGGTTGTGTTCCCTCGGAATGCGACAACTCTGGGGACATACGTCTCAGGCATGCTTTCCCACACATCGGTTAGGTCACAAAATGATCCCGTGACCTCTGTACAGTCCTTCACAACCTTCATATCCTCTGGCCTACTTCAAAAGGAAAAGAAATGGTAAAAGGAAAACATGAGCACTTATGGGATAAGAATCTGTTAACGCCATGTCCCACTTTCTCAGTCCTTCCCGATTCTGCTCAAATATCAATGTATCCAGTCGTTTGGCCTAAGCACCTCCTACAAAATGGAACTCCTATCCTGCCCCGCACACCCCCTTTTCCCCCCACCCCTTTCCCTGTCTATATATACCATTTACAACAACCTGCCTCATTATGTTATCATTGTTTATTGACATCTGCGCCAACTTTCAGAATGTCTGCACCAGTGGGGCAGGCCCTTGGGTTCACAGTTGGACCTCCTGGCATGCAGTCGGTGCTCGGTAAATATTTGCTGGATGCATGAATGTGCAAACCTCAGGCTTTCATGGTAGAGGCCCCAGATCTCCTCTCCCCTGCAGGACAATCATAATTGCCCTCCCTGAGGGCCCCTCTGTCTCCTGCTGAGGACCACACGGCCCAGTCCTAAGTCAGCCTGTGCGACACAGGGACAACATGGGCTTCAGAAAGGTAGGTGGGCGATCCATGTGACTGCCTAGTGCAGAGAGAAACTTAAGTCTCAGCAGGGACCAAGGAGAAACTCACCAAAGGCCCTCTACTGGGTCAGTCAGCAATAGGAACAGCTGTAAGCCAAATTAACAATGAACAACAAGACACTCTGAGGGGCTACTGGATCAAAGCAATGACTTATGAAGGGGACTGTCGCACACGGGAAGAAGAGAGCCACAAAAGGCTTCATCGGTTGTGTCATTCATCCTTGTGGCAACCCCTAAGTAGAAGGATTAGCTCAGAAAAGACTGAACTCTGTGCCCAGAGTCACAGCAGGTTAGTGACCAAGTCAGACTTTGGACCTGAGCCTTCCCTCGTCTGGGCCAGGCCACTTTCTGATGTGCACATGCCTCCCTGAGCAAAGAAAAGTGAACATAAACCATCCATATGGTCACCAGACCTCAGACTCCCGTCCTCAGAAAACATACTGGTTTTACACATTCAGACTTACTAAATCAGAGAAATAATTGTGAAAACCAGACACAATAACAATTTTGCTTCTGAGGCTTGGACCTTAGAAATTGACTTTGGTTATAAATATAAGCTTTATCAAAAATAGTTTTGGATTGTTATTCAATTTAATTAAAAGTGGATTTGTGTGTTGTCTTTGGACTTTTAAAGCTCTGAATGGGGGGGCAGGGAGAGCGAGAGCGAGAGAGACAGAGAAAGACTGACTGCCACAAGTAAAATCACCTCTACCCCACTCCCACATAATAGAAATATATATAGCAAGAGAAAAATGAACCATCAAACTAACCTCATGATTGTGTACCACAGTGTATAGTGAGTTGGTACAATGGAATGATTTTCTAATTCCCATGATAAAATTACCCGGAAATTTCTTAATGTCATCCTGAAAATGCAGAAGTCCTCTGAAAAATATAAAGAAAACAGGAGGAAAAAAAAAAGGAAACACTGAAATCCAGAATCCATGGTTGTATCTTGGCCACACTCCAGACCGCCCTCAGGGATCTGGAGCCCACACTTCCAGCAAAGCCCTCTGCAGAGGTCGGGGTTCTTGGAAACACAGGAAGCAAACGCTTCTACTAGACATGAGAAATGAACTAATATAACTGTACAATTAATCAATGAGCAATACAACGTAGGGCAGGCCACGATGGGAAACAGGAAGTCAGTACTGTGTAAACGGAATTTGAACTCATGCAATTATCAGTGACTCTCAGTAGCTCATGGGATCAAAATGATCCAGGATATTCTGCGCCAACCCATTCTCTCCACTCAACTTCCAACTCCCCCTACAATCCTTCCTAAGCTCAGCCCACAGCAAGCCTTTCCGCCTGCAAATTCCCCACTCAAGTCACTCCCCATTGCAGAGGGGAGGGAGAGATAAAGTGGCCATACCTTTTCAGGCACGAACCGTCCACAGCAGTGCTAACGTAGTTGCTATTGTCAGACCCATTCTACAGACCATGAAATTGAGAAGTTGAGTTATACAATGCTAACGCTGGGAAGTGGCTGCAGTGAATGAGGCTCTAAAGCTCCGTTTGTCAAATCCCGCCTTACATGGTTCAAGTTTTTAAGATCATCTAAGTTTCCTAACCATAATAGGTTACGGCCTGGGCCTCTGCTTCCTGGTTGCCAACTCTTCATTCCCCAGCTCATCACAAGGAAGGACACATATTTAATGCATAGTGAAGTTCTGTGGACAGATTTAGGTATATGGGCAAGACGTTTAGTTAAAAAATTATTTTCCTTTATCTGGTACCAGATATTGGATAACAGTAGAAGAGTGCAAATTATAGGGAAATTATTTCTGGGTCATTTTTGTTTGGCATATTCTATGTCTCCTCATTCTTCTATTAAGAGGTTTTAAACTGAACATTCTTTTAAGGGGTTTTACAATGATCTCTATTGTTCTTATAATAGTTTTGTGAGACAAATGTGAAAACCAGAATTGGCTAATTTTGGCTCCTTTTACAAAGAAAGTATTTGAGAAAAAGGATTTAAACAAAATGGGCAATGGATCTGCAGCAGAAAATGGGCTCTTGGTGTTGGTCACAGGAAAGAATTCCAGGACACACCGAGTAAGTCAAGCGAGCAGTAGATTTATTAGAAAAGGACCGTACTGCTCTCAGGATGGCGGGAGAAAGGGCAGGCTCAGAGAAGAGCAGCCACACCAAAGAAAAGAGAGGTCTGGCGATTTATTACATAAAAAATAAAAGGGTGGAATATTTAGGACTTAAGGGCGGCGAGGTAGATGTTTTTAGGTGGGTCCTTGCTGACCCCTCCCTCCATTCAGGAGGGGGCATTTTTGTCCTTATGTGGCTCTCTCAGAACTGTCATGGCAACCCAGGGGGTGGAGATTTTTCTTGGCTGCCATGTTAATAGCTTTATAATCTATACAATCATCTAAAGTTCATGCCAAAGGGCAAGATGATGGCAGATTCTCCCTCCAGCCCACCCCACACCGCAAAAATCCAGTTCTGGCCAGACTGTGTGGGCTTTTTCCTTAACTGCTATCCTCGCCTCTTCCTTCCTTTTCTTCCCCCTCCCTCGCAGCCCTATTCTTCCTGCCTATAGTAACAGACCTGGGATCAGAAATCAAATTTCCCACATTTTAGGCTTCTGAACGGTCACCCCAACACTCTGACCCTTACACAAAATGTAGTCAAGCTAAGAAAAACCTCTTACCAGGAAAAGCCTGTAACGCACCAAACACGAGGCTGATGTAGGCTAGGAAGAAGAAAAACATGTTAGAAAAACACTAACGCTTCCTCTGGGCTCAATTTAGAATTGTTGCTCTGGCTCTGGCATTCTTTTACACACATCTATTAATGTTGGATTGAGACGCTCTTGGGCAAACAAAAAAAAAAGCTGAACTTAGTGGTTCTTAGAGAGGTGACATTGGTCACGTGACACAAGGATTTAGTCCTGAGTGGATCCAAAACAAGATCTGCCTGGGAACTGACCTAATAACAAGGGTTGGCTGAAGGCGGGTCCTAGGGAGCAATTATCTGTCTGGAAAAGTAATCAGAATATGAATAAGCGTGTTGCTAGTTAATACACTTTAAAGGTAAAGATATTTATCAAGGGTGTTGTGAAAGGTGTTGGTGATGGGAATTGGGCTTCTCATTTGTTTTTTTGGATGTCACAATGAGTTGGGAGGAGGGGTTACTGGCATTTTTCATGGGTGGAGGCCAATGACATTATTTACACACTGCAATGCGTGGGGCGTCATGCTCAGGGGAGAAGTGTCCCATTCAGGGATCCCATACTCATAAACTATGAGACAAATGACACAATGATACTGAAATAGAAATCAATAGAAAGGTAGAGAAAAGGCATGAATAGGGCCACAGGGAAAAGTTGATAACAAATGAAAGTGTGGAAACCAAAGTTCAGGGATGACTTTTCAGTCTAGTGACACCGGTAGGAGATAAAGGGTTTGGCCTCTTTCCAAATATAGGAGTAGACCGATCAATTCCATCCTGGATTAGAAGGAGGGTATTAAGAGAAATTACTCTTCAAATTACATACAAGGATATTCCCCATCATTATTGAGCCTTAAGTCATTCTTGTTTATTGTTTGTTTCCTTAAAAATAACAATAGGGCAGAAACCCATAAGCACAGACTACTTATCTGGCCCGTAACCTGGAGCAGCCTGAGCCTCAGTCCTCAACAGGGCTCCTGATGGTGATGACTTCACAGCCTTGCTTCCACAAGAGCTGTGATAAAAAGCAGCACTTACCCACGAGATACACATTAAGTGGTCTCATTGCAGAGGCATTCTGGCTCAAAAGCATCTTTGTTTGATAAGTCCTTTCTTTACTTTCACATCTGAAAGGAAATCAATATTAGGTGATCAAAATGCTGCAGTGTCTAATTAAGAACGATTGTAACCTGAAATCTATGTAATTTTACTAACAATTGACACCCCAATAAATTAAAAAAAAAAAAAAAAAAAGAACGATTGTACACAAGACAATGAAAGACTAGCAGGAAACTCCTGCTCCCAGGCTTCCCCTGCCCTTCTGGGAACTAGACCATTTACTTGCATGTACAAGAGCAGCCTGATCTCAGCTTCTGGGAACAATTCCCTACACGGACAGGAAGAAATTTAAAATCTAACTCTTGAACAGGTAACATAGTCCTTTGGTTCCAAAATTTTAAACATACAGAAAAGTAAAAATAAAAAGAAAGAAAAAAGAGAGAAAATACAAAAAAGTAAATAGTGAAGAGTGTTGCTTCCTTTAGAAAACTACTTTTATTTATTTATTTTTTTTGGTAAGTTCTTCAGACTATCTTTATGCATAAGCAAAAACAAATCTATGTCATTTCCCCCCTGCTTTTTCCACTTAAAAATATATTTAGGAGCTCTTTCTACATCAGTACCAAAGATAATTAGTTGTGTTGTCTATTCTACAGACATGCATCATTTATATAATCAGTCCCTATAATGGCTATTTGAGTTGTTCTCAATTTTTTTCTGCAATTAATTATCTTGGACATGCATCACGCCACACATGGGCAAGTCTAAATGAAAGGGAGATTTCCAGAAGTAGGACTGCTAGGCAAAAGGGCATATCAGTCAGGGTCCCAGCAGGAAACAGCTCATTCAAGTAGGATGTTTTTCTCTTTAAAAAAATTTTTTTTCCTTAACAGGACTTTATTGGGTAACAGTGTGTACTTCCAGAACTTTTCCAAGTCAAGTTGTTGTCCTTTCAATCTTAGTTGTGGAGGGCGCAGCTCAGCTCCAGGTCCAGTTGCCAGTTGTTAGTTGCAGGGGGTGCAGCTCACCATCCCTTGAGGGAGTTGAGGAGTGGAACCAGCAACCTTGTGGTTGAGAGCCCATGCTCCAACCAACTGGCCATCTGGGAGCTCAGTGGCAGCTCATTGACTTTATTCTAGTTTCGGAGGGCACAGCTCGCTGACCCATGTGGGAATCGAACCGGCAGCCCCGTTACCCAGAGTTTGTGCTCTAACCAACTGAGCCACCCATCCGCCCTGAGAAAGTTTTTAATCCAACGTGAGAGCAGGATATCCGTAGGCAGAAGGAAGAGTGTAGTACCTGGAGCTACCAACAGCGGGGGCTGTTACCTCCTTGGGCTTGAGGCGCAAAGGGAAGTTGCCAAAACGGGAGAGAAGGAAGAGAAACCTTCTCTCTTTGGAAGGAGAGACTCCTGTGTGAGGATCTAAGATGTAAGCCAGACACAGCCAGCCCAAGGTGACTGTGCAGAGTGGGGGCTGAGGGATAAACAAGTCATCCATCACTATCTTTCCTCCCTTCTCTTGGGCTCCACGTTGGTTAAACCCAACCAGAAGTCAGAGAACAAAGATGCTGGTGGTTGTACCTACAGAAGACAGGATCCCAGGGCAAAGTAAAGGGTGGGGAAGGAGGAGGCTGTGTCTGGAGGGGGAGACATAAGAGACCCAGGACAAAGGGGCTATGCATTTGTAACTTTGATAGAAAAGGCCACAGTCCCGCCCTTGTGGCTGTACCAATTTACACAAGCCCCTGCAAGGTGTGAGAACTTTTTGCCTTCCCACAGTCTCTTCAGAGAGGTTATCATCAGGCTCTTGGATTTTTAGGAAATAAACTCATCAATGAAAAATTGTTTTCAGACTAATATTCAGTTGTATTTCTCTCATTCTGAGATGGAGCATCTTTTCATATCTGTAAGAGCTGTTTGTATTTCTTTTCTTGTTAACTCTGTATCTTTGCCCATTTTTCTATGGAGTTGTTGCTTTTTCTTCTTACTGGTTTGCAGGAGCTTTTTAAGTAGGAGGAAAACGGACCCTTTGCAACAGGTCACCTCTTTTTTCCCCTCCTCTTGGCAGTTGCCCTTTGATTTGCTTGTGCTGCTTTTTTTTTTTTTTTTAACCACACAGCAGTTCCTGAGTTTTACAGCAGTTTCTGAGTTTTGTTTTCAGATTGAAAGTATTTCTTTTGGGGGGAGGAGGGTGGTAATGAGGGTAAAGGGAATCAAATATATGGTGATGGAAGGAGAACTGACTCTGGGTGGTGAACACATAATGGGATTTATAGATGATGTAATACAGAATTGTACACCTGAAATCTATGTAACTTTACTAACAATTGTCACCCCAATAAACTTTAATTTTAGAAAAAGCAAGTACTTCTTTTCTTAGTGTCTGCATTTTGAGTCACAGTTAGAAAGCCTTCCTCACTCCAAAGTGAGAGAGAAATTCAAGAATTTTAAGGAGCCCCCCCCAGTCACTCTTGTTCCTTTCCTGACTCAGAGCTTTTATTTCCATCTAAGCAACGGGGCTCTATAGATTCTGGGTGTTCCTCTGTCCCCAAACACTGGGGCAGCATCAAGCCCCAAGTCAAAATGAAAAATGACCACAACATAGCACACTTGAGTTCAAGCTAAAAACAAATTTAGAAGTCCTCTTGACTATCACGGTAACAGGTCCCACCCAGGGTGTTCTCCTAGAGAAATACAAGAGATTCCAAGTCAACACTGCCATTCCAGCTGCAGACTTCATGGACCATGAGAGATCAGGGTATCTGTGCCCACAACTTAGCCCACAACACTGCACCCATTTAGAATACCTAGAGATGTGTCTGTGATATGTGAAGTCATTTCCCGTCACTACTCAGCAGAGGGCTTGCATGGTTGGAGATATTCCTTAGAGGCTGGGCATCCCTAGATTGCAGGCTGCCACATTGGGGGTGACTCCCTTACACTTGAACGTCTGTTCTGTGCCCTCCGGTCTGTTTTTGTTTGATAGTGGTATATCTTCCTTCTGCATCTGCAGAACACGCAGTCCCTTCAGCAGCCGAGACACACACACAGACACACAGACACACAGACACACACAAAAGCTCACAATTAGAAGTCCGCTCTCTGTCTCAGGGCCAGGGAACACTCCTCCCCTTTTTAGTGGCTGGTGACTCACACTCCGCTTTAAACCAGGTATCTGGGAACTAACTAGACTCCAGCTTGCTCAGAAAATCTATCTTCTTGTCTTGGCATCCTGCCTGGAATTTTAATGAAGCTCTTTACAACTCTCCCTGACTACAAATAGATAAGCCTTCATAAAGGCTCGCTCTTGTTACTGTCATCTCTGTAGCCAGGGCCAGCTTTAGTTCCCAGAGCCCTGCCCACAGAAGGGTCCCTCATGTGGTTTACTGCTCTTCTGTGGCTGTTTAGAAATTCTTAACAACTTTATCTCCAAACTGGTCATTTGTTTGGGAAGACTGATGCACTGGGCTTGGAGCCTCAGCTCAAGCTTGTTCTTGCTACCCT
The DNA here is from genome assembly GCF_057876585.1 of Rhinolophus sinicus. Taxonomy (NCBI): domain Eukaryota; kingdom Metazoa; phylum Chordata; class Mammalia; order Chiroptera; family Rhinolophidae; genus Rhinolophus; species Rhinolophus sinicus. The sequence continues at coordinate 10,104,811 of NC_142517.1, forward strand.
CTCCCCTGCAGTGGGAGGGTCCCAGGCCCTACCTGGCCTCTTTCTAGATCCATGACTGTCAATATTCTTTGAGTGGGGTGGCAGCTGGATCATTGTTGGAGAGTCCCATGATGCACTGATGTCTTCCTGGTGGGTGTGCAGGGAGGGTGGGAGCCGGGCAGGATGGAAGCCATCCTTGCCCGGGGCTGGCAGTGTCCCACTTCAGCCAGGAAATGCCAGTCTGCTGGGGGTGCGTATCTAGGTCAGCTTTGATCCAGGAGCAGAGTTTAAAGACCCTGGGACTTTGTCAGTATGCTGTGGCTTGGGATGGTAGGTCCTCGGGAAGGGGAGACTTGACTTCCCCAGAGCCCATCCCAGGCTGGGGTGTGGGGCAGCTAGCAGGAGGTAGATCCCAGCACCCTTCAGGCCCGAGTGCATGCGTGCCTAGAGTCACCAGCGCAAGGGGCCCCAGGTATGTGTAGGAGCTGCCCTGGCCCTGAGTTTCCCTGTGCGTGAGTGCTCCTTGAGTGTGTGCGTGTGTGTGTGTGTGTGTGTGTGTGTGTGTGTAGGGGGGTGTGGGGGAGGGGACCCTCTCTTCCTCCTGGCTACCTTCCTGAGCCTGCCTTCACTTTGCTTCTTCTGGCTGGTTGGAGGCACCTTCCCAAGATGTGTAATTTGATGACTCTCCATGCGAATTAATTGTTCTTATATTTGCAGCTAGATCTGACTTTGTAAAATATAGATTAGTCAAATTCATGCAAATAATTAAAAACAGTTTTTTTAAAACTTAGAATGACATTAAATAGCACATTTAAAAACAGCAAGTTGAGACAGACTATGGAAGAAAAGAAAAAGCTTTATGTTTTAGTACCTTTAGTGGTACTTTTGCCTGGAAAATGGCATTTTCTTTTGGCCCACAGATCATTGTTCCGTTTTGCAATCAGAATGCTTCCTATAGTTGCACAACATAGTGTTAACTGACAGTGTTTTTTCTTACTTGGTGACATAAAATAAAAGTACATCTTATACTCAATAGCATTTTAGTTTTGGCAGAATATAATGGCTGATAGTTAAAGAATACAGATATGCTGTTGACTCTTCATAGTTTGAAGGTTTATAAATTTAATAGGAAAATGAGTCCAGTATGGCTGTGGGTGTGCAAGTGGGAGGGATGGGATATATATTTTAATAAAAGTTTCACTTTCAAGACCGTAACTCTGGTGCCATGGTTCTCCCAATTTTTTTTTTTTTTTTAGACAAATTACCATTTGTCAAATTATAGGAACCAAATTTTGGGCAGATTAGCTTTTAAATAAATACATTAGAAACTTTAGAGGGAAAATGGGTAAGAATAAAAGAGCCGTGTAGATTTTTGATCATTTAAAATTGAAAAACAACTTGTGAACAACTTGTGAACTTCAAAGTTTGGGGGGGCCGGATGGCTCAGTCGGTTAGAGCCCCAGCTTTGGGCAGCGGGGTTGCCTGTTTGATTCCAACATGTGAGCTGCGCCCTCCACAACTAGATTGAAGGACAACTTGGAGCTGATGGGCCTTGGAGAAACACTGTTCCCCAATATTCCCCAATAAAATCTATAAAAAAATAATTCAAGTCATTTCCTGGGACTAACAGGTCAAATCTCATCAAGTATACTGCATATTGCTATGAAAGTTTACCAGATGTTTTCTTTAGAGCAGATTTTCATAAGGCCTCGCTCTGTCCTTTTACTCCCTAAACCTAAACAGCAAATGTGTATGTGTGGGTAGGTGGGTGGTACTTAGACACCTTGCCAAGGTGTGGGACAGCTGTCGGCCTGTGTAGCATGACACCAGGGGGGAGGGAGGACGAACTTCAGGACTTCCCAGCACCTGCCTCTGTCCCTCCCACCTCGTCCCGCTCAGATCTGACCGTCAGGCATGTCAGACCGGTTTCTAAGACCTCTTGCCAAACAAAAACGAGGAAACCAAAGAAATATTAAAAGAAAAAAAGGAGGCCAGGTATCTAGAGTTTCCCAGTACAGCCATCGCTAGACACATAAGTCGTTTGATGGACAGACTCGACTTTAAATGGTTAATTTGCTCCGGGTCGCAACGCAAATGTCGATTCGCACGTTTCTCACTACCTCGCGACCCCGGAGTGGGGTCCACTCCTCTGTCTCGGTGTTGATGCCCCGTTACCCACTCCAGCTTCCAAGCGATGGATCTGGAAGGACGTAGGACACTCCAGCCCCGGGTGCCCCTGTGACCCTCTCCCGCACGGGAAAGGATGGTTAATTCCGGGTGTTCTCTTGGAGGACAGGCCCAAGTCCCAACCAGAGGCCCGAGCGGGCAACCCATTTTTGCAGGCGGAGTGGGACACCAGGAATTTAACGCTCGAACTCACAACGGTTCACATTCTGCAGCGGCAGATGCCCGGGTGTCCCGGGCATCCTTGCTGGTGGGGGGAGGCGGGGAATGGGGGAGACCATGTGCAGGGCTGGGTGCGAAGAAAGGGGCTCCCAGGTGGGACTATGAATGGAAGAGGCCGTGGAGGGAGGATTCTTAAGGGGGGCGGGGCTGCAAAGCCAGGCGGGAGAGGAAGGAGTCCCCGGGAGGCTCAGGAGGCTGGAGCCGGATTCCGGGAAGCAGCTGCAGGGACGCGGCGTTTGCCGGGCAGTCAGCCGCCCTAGCGATCCCCGCTCCCAGCCCCATCCCCGCCTTCCCCGGGTTACCTTGGCAGCTTCGCGTTGCCCCTCCGCTCCGGGGCGCTAGCCTCGGTCCCCGCCTCTGGAGTCAGGCTCCACCGTCACCCTTTCGTAAGCCGGTTCGGCGCTCGCGGCCAGGATACGCGCTGCTGGCGGCGACCACCTCGGGCGGGAACCGGCCGAAGTCCGCACGGAGCGAAAGTGGGAGGAGCGGCCAGAGGGTGGCCTGCAGGCGCCGCTCCGGAGGGCTTACGGGGTCGACCCGCAGTAGTCCTCCGGTCGTGGCGGGGAAAGTCCCCAGCGCGGAAGGGCGCCCCGAGTGCTGGCTTCCCTCCGCTCTCCGGGACCTGCGCGAGGGCCGGGGCGGGCTGGGGGCGGGGATAGCGGATCTTGTAATTTACTGACGTTTATTGAGTCCGCCCCTTACCAACCCCCACCTCCACTCAATAAAAATGCGTTGAATGAATGAAATGAATGGATTGTTTCCTGGCTTTCCCACTTGGTAGTTATATAAACCGCTCCGATCATAGTTTTCCAATCAATAAAACAGGAATAAAAATAGCTGCCCTTGAGTTGTAAAGGCTTGGTTTAGTTCCAGGCTCAAGCAGGCCTTTGTAAATACGGTAAGTATTGGTTCCCTCCTCCTCTTCGCGTCTTGCCTCCATGTTCCTACTGCCCGGATCCCCACTCATTAACGTGTTTGGGGTAGGTGGACGGGAAAGACAGATTAGTCCCTCATTATTTTGTTTACCTATTGTTTATAATCTGTCAGTTTCCAAAATAGAATATGAGGTAGCTTTCAGTAAAATGTATGCGTATGTTTTTTAATTAGTTTCTCCTTATTAACAGTTTTTGACATTTCCCTGAAGTGAGATTGCTTATTCTTTTATTATTTAAAAACTTTTTAAAAAAAATTTTTTTATTGGGGAATATTGGGAAACAGTGTGTTTTTCTAGGGCCCATCAGCTCCAACTTTTCCTTCAATCTAGTTGTGGAGGGCTGGAATTGAACCCTCAACCTTGTCGGGCAGCTCAGCGCGGGGGCTCCTTGTCTTCAATCCAGTTGTGGAGAGCGGCTCACTGGCCCATGTGGGAATCCAACTGGCAGAGCTCACGCTCGAACCAACTGAGCCATCCCACCGCCCCAAAATGTATGTGTATTTTCAACATTAAAGCTACTAAAATGGAAACGTTAAAGTCCTTTTGAAGGAGAAGGAAAAAAACACAGGAACCACCTAGATTATTCAGTTTCACGTTCAGCTTTGTGGCCTCTGAGGAAAGGGAGCAGGAAGATGTTTCATACTTTTTGTAGATGAAAAAACAAACAAACAGTTACATCCAAGTCCACTGCCATTTGCTGATCTCCCTCTGTATTATAGGCACAGAGGTGAAATAAGCGGAGGTCAGTCTGCTTACCATGTTACCCTCAGACTGCAAGAGGAGCAGAATTCCCACCAGCCCCTTAAGACTTTGAGGGAACCCATCCCAGGGTCCTGGTCCTCACAAAAGACATTCAAGGTTGAAAATATTTTCGGTAGCAGTGTTGAGAAGCTGCAGAAATAGTCTCTGACTTTGGGGGAAAGCCAAAACAAAATTCCATGTACTTCTTTTATATAAGCATATATAGATAACAAACGGAAATACATCAAAATGTCAACTATGGTTAATTGCAAACTAGGCTGCTATAGGTGATTTTTATTGTTTTACTTTCCAAATTTTCTAAGCAAATAGTTTTACTTATATAATCAAGAAAAAGATGTTTAAAAACAAATGCAGTCTGCTGCTTTAAGCAGTAAAGAATTTAGAAGTTGTCACTCACAACAGGAGAAAAGCTGAACCAACTGAAAATCAACAACTCTTCTTAGATTCATCCATGAATTGAAGTCGCAGGGTAAATTGCAGTCCCGAAAACCAGAGAGACAGACAAATGCAGAGAATCAGTGTATGCGGAATAGAAGTTTCTGAAATCCTAGGAAGATTTAAACTACTTGACTAATTGTTGGAGGCTGAGCATGGACTAGCTTGAGAGTTAAAAATCTGGAAGCCCAGTTTTAGTGGGATCCTCCTTGAGCATTACTCCCAAGTGCCCCACCATGGAAAATTCGCCTCATGTTTGTCCAAGAGAAAGGAAAAAATAAGTATTTTGAAGTACACCGCAGAGTGTTCTGTAACAAAAGCCCGCCTTCAAGGAGAATTATTCTGCCTGAGCCTTATCTGATTTAGCTCCACAGAAAGTATTAATAGATAATTCAGTCCCTGTAGCCTCCCTGTCTGTTGTGAGAGGAGGAAAACAAAGGGTGTGTGTGTGGCTAAGAAACTTCTCCAAAGGTCACAGCTCAGAGTCTCAGGCCCATTAAAAGAAAAACAAATCCTGAGATTTCATCATCACATTATAGAATGTTTCCTCTCCACTATTCCTTACCAGGACATCCACAGGACTCCAGTATAATAACAGATAATCATTCTATTTAAGAGGGAGTCTCTAGGAAAATGCGAAGATAACAGAGAGAGGAAAATGAGGACACTAGATGAAATCAAAGCCTCTGACACATATAGGAACAGCAAACATTAAACACAGCCTAACCCTTAGCCAAATAAGCATTGTACTTCATATATCATGTCTGGCTTTCAACAAAAAATACAAGGTGTCCTAAAAGGCAGGAAAAGACAAAATCTGAAGAAACAGGGTAAGCTTGAGAACAAGACTAAGATGTGGCAGAGAATTTGGAATTATCAAACCAGGAATTTGAAATCACTATGATTAACATGGTAAGGCTTCTGTAATATCATAGAAAGATATTTGGTCTTTGTCTACAGTTTCTGACACATGAGGTGCTAAATCCCTCGTAATGTCATGAATCATAGGGAGTGATAGGAGCATTTGTTGTTCTAAAGAGGTGACACTTGGTAGGCACCTAGGTAGCTTCAGGATAGGGAGAGGTCACCAGAAAGACCAAGTCTTGTAATCAAGGAAGTCTGGAATTTTCAGCTCTCCCCCCCCCCCCCCCCCCCCCCCCCCGCAACATCACTACCTTCAACCTCTGGGGATGAAAACTGGGCTGGAGATTGAGTTAATAATCAACCATGCCTTTGTGATGAAACCTCCATAGAAATCTCTAAATGACAAGGTTTGGAGAGCTTCTGGGCCGATGTATCTGTGGGCAGGGAAAAGTAACCTCACAGGATGATCTCATCATAAATTCCTAATTAGTCAGGTCATGGTGGGTAGTTATGCCCAAGAAATACAACTTCTCTCTCTCTTTTTTTTTTTAAATTTTTATTGTGGAATATTGGGGAACAATGTGTTTTTCCAGGACCCATGAGCTCCATGTCAAGTTGTTTTCAATCCAGGTGTGGCTGAGGAGGGTGGGGGCGGGACACAGCTCACTGGCCCATGTGGGAATTGAACAGGCAACCTTATGAGCACTGCACTCTAATCACTGAGCAAACCCGCCACCCTGGCATACAACTTCTTTAGTGAAAGGTTTATCTTTGCCTTAAGCAAGTCCTGTCCATTGTTCTTATGCAACTAGATTAACACACCTTTGAAATAATCATACCACCCTCAAGAGAGCACCTAATCTTATTAATTATCCTGTAACCCAATCCCTGCCTTGCTTTCTCCCACCTTCATGTAATTTTTAAAATTCCCTTCTTAATTTCAAATGCATAAAAGAAGCAGCAAACTGTCATTCTGAGAAGCATTTTTCTCAGTTTGTTCAGCTCTTGCTTCCAGGCATTTCCTCTGTTTGGTTCAAATAAATTTTTATAAAAATACCTGTTTAGATGTTCTTTCATCCACACATCTCTTCCGTTTGGCTGTTCTTGAGTTGTGTCCTTTATAATAAACCAGTGATAGTAAAACACTTTCCTCATCCTAACAAATGATCAAACCTGAAGGGGAGGTCATGGGTACCCTTGACTTTGTAGCCAACTCCTAGAGAAGTGTGGGTAACCTGTGGTAAAGCATGGGAGCCAGTACTTGAGACTGAGTGTCTGAAGTGGGGGTAGTCTTGTTGAACTAAACCACTAAACCTATGAAGTCTGATGCTAATTCCTGGTAGTATCAGAATTGAATTGAATTCTAGGACATCAACTTGGTGTGAGAATTGACTGGTGTCAGGAGGAAAAATCATTTCTCAAGTCTAACGGAATAGTGGACAACAAGAAAGAACAGATGAGTAATGTAAGCAGAGAGATGAACATTCTAAGAAATAGTTAAAAAGAAATGTTAGAAGAAAACACATTATAACAGAAATGAAGAATACTTTTGATGGGCTCATTAGTAGACTGGACACAGCCAAGGAAAGAATCAGTGAGTGTGAAGATATGTCAATAGAAAATTTCCAGAGTAAAAAACAAAGAGAAAAAATAATGTGGGGAGAAAAAAGAAACAGAATATCCAAGAACTGTGGGACAACTAAAAAAAGGTATAACATATACAAATAAGAATATTAGAATGATAAGAAAGAGAAAAAAAGCAGAAGAAATATTTGAAGTAAGAACGGCTGAGAATTTTCTAAAATTAATGACAGACACCACACACGGATCCAGGAAGCTTAAGGAATACTAAGAAGAATAAATACCAAAAATCTACAGCTTGGATTTCATATTCAAACTACAGAAAACCAAAGCCCAAAAAACCTGGAAAGAATCTCAAAGAACAAAGTATCAGAAAGAGAAATTAAGAAAACGATCCCATTTAAAATTGCATTTAAAAAATACCTAGGAATAAATTTAACCAAGAAGGTAAGACACCAGTGCTCAGAAAATTATAAGATATTGAAGAAAGAAATTGAAGAAGATATAAATAAGTGGAAGCATATGCTGTGCTCATGGATAGGAAGGATAAGTTTTGTTAAAATGTCCACACCACCTAAAGCAACTATAGATTCAATACAATCCCTATCTAAATACCAATGGCTTTTTCCACAGAACTAGAACAAATAATCCTTAAATTTATATGGAACCATAAAAGAACCTTGACTAGCCAAAATGATCCTGAGAAAGAAGAACAAAGTTGGAGGTATCACGCTACCTGATATCAAACTATACTACGAGGTTATAGTACTTAAGACAGCATGGTACTGGCATAAAAACAGACACATAAATGGAACAAAATAGAGAGCCCAGCAATAAACCCACACATATATGGTCAATTAATCTATGACAAAGGAGGCAAGAATATACAATGGGGCAAAGACAGTCTCTTCAATAAATGGTGTCGGGAAAATAGGACAGATACATGCAAAAAAATGAAACTTGACCATCTTCTTACTCCATATACAAGAATAAACTAAAAATGGATTAAAGACTTAAATATGAGACCCAAAACTATAAAACTCCTGGAAGAAACATAGGCAGTAAACTCTTTGACATTGCTCTTAGTAATATTTTTTTGCGTATGTCTCCTCAGGCAAGGGAAACAAAAGAAAAAACAAATGGGACTACATTGAACCAAAAAGTCTTTGCGCTGCAAAGGATATCATCAACAAAACAAAAAGACAACCTAGTGAATGGGAAAAGATATTCGTCAATGGTACATCTGATAAGGGGTTAATATCCAAAATATATAAAGAACTCATACAACTTAACACACACGCGCGCAGACATGCACGCACACGCACACACACGCACGCACACACGCACACACACACACACCTGATTAAAAATGGGCAGAGGACCTGAACAGGCATTTTTCCAAAGAGGAGATAAACACGCACACACACACACACACACACATGCACACGCACACACACACACACACACACACACGCACACACATCTGATTAAAAATGGGCAGAGGACCTGAATAGACATTTTTCCAAAGAGGAGATACAGATGACCGTAGATATATGAAAAGATGTTCAATGTCACTAATCATCAGAGAGATGCAATTAAAACCACAATGAGATATCACCTCACACCTGTCAGAATGGCCATCATGAATATATCAACAAACAAGTGTTGGCGAGGTTGTGGAAAAAAGGGAACCCTTTTGCATTGTTAGTAGGATTGCAAATTGGTGCAGCCACTATGGAAAACAGTATGGAAGTTCCTCAAAAAATCAAAAATAGAACTATCATATTATCCTGCAATCCTACTTCTGGATATTTATCTGAAGAAATCCAAAACACTAATTCAAAAAGATATATGCATCCCTATGTTCATTGCAGCATGTATAGATGTAGATGTGGAAAAAACCCACTTCATCTCTGTGTCTTGAATTTCATCTCATTTTTAAATTTTGTGCTGTGACCTTTGACCAACCTTACTGTCCTTAGCAAGCACATCAAAGCTTTCCAGTTGGTGATTAACTGTGTTCCTTAATATGTCATCATAAATAATTTTGTTAGTAATAGTTGGAATGGTATGACAACTGAGATCAATATCGAACTGGTGACAGTGTCGATTATAAACAATCATCGATCACAAGTGGGCCCTTACACTACTGTATTCTTTGTCCCTTTGTCTTGTCAATCATTAGTACATGAGTTATACTAGTTTAAAAAGTACTGGAACAGGGGTCTGTTGGTGAAGAATAATCTGTGCAGACTGCTGGGTCATTGCTTCCATTCCAACTCAATCTTCCCATAAATAAATTACCCGATAACAAATTCTGTTGTATTCTACGGAGTTGCCTACTTTGTTCTTTTGGTCTGAAAATATCTTCTCGTTATGGTGGTCATTACACCTTTGCTCTACCATCAGAAACAACATTATTTACAATAGCCAAGACATGGAAGCAACCTAAGTGTCCACCGATAGACAAATGCAAAAAGAAGATGTGGTACATACGAGTATATGCAATGGAATATTACTTGGCCATAAAAAAGAATGAAATCTTGCCATTTGTGACAACATGAATGGACCTAAAGGGTATTATGCTAAATGAAATAAGTCAGACAGAGAGAGACAAACACCATATGATTTCGCCTATATGTGGAATTTATGAAACAAAATAAATGAATGAACAAAACAGAAACAAACTCATAGAAACATAACACAAATTGATGTTTGCCAGAAGGAAGGGGGGTTGGTGGGCTGGGTGAAAAAAGTGAAGAGATTAAGAAGTACAGATTGGCAGTTACAAAAGAGTCATGGGGATGTAAAGTACAGCATAGGGAATACAGTCAATAGTATTGTAATAACTTTTATGGTATCAGGTGGGTACTAGGCTTATTGGGGGCATCACCTTGTAAGTTATAAAATGTCTAACCACTGTGATGTAAACCTGAAACTAATAAATGTCAAAAAAGTTGAATGCCAACTGTAATTGAAAAATTAAAAACAAAAGAATCCAGAAGAAAGAAACATTTCACCTGAAGAGGAACAAGGATAAGAATTACATTTGACTTCTCCTCAGAAACCATGCAAGCAAGAAGAGAGTGGAGTGAAATAATAAAACCCCAGCACCTAGAATTCTATATCCAGTAAAATTATTCTTCAAAAGTAAAGGAGAAATAAAGACTTTCTCAGGCAAACAAAATCTGAAGGAATTTGTCACCAGTAGACCTTTCTTGCAAGGAATGCTAAAAAGAAGTTCTTCAGAAAGAAAACATGTTAAGAGAAGTTCCTCAGAAAGAAAAAATAATATAGGTCAGAAACGTGGATCTACATAAAGGAAGAATGTTAGAGAAGGAAAAAATGAAGGTAAAATAAAATCTTTTATTTCTTTATTTTAAATTGGTCTAATTGATTACTGTTCAAAATAATAATAGCAGCATTGTTTGAGGTGATGATAGCTTGCGATAAATGAAATACATAATAGTAATTTTATAAGCAATGGGAGGGAGGAATTGACATTCTCTGTTACAAGGTACATGCACTACTCATGAATTGGTATAGTGTTACTTGAAAATGGATTTAGATTAGTTGTAAATGCATACTGAAAATGTAAACAATAATATAAATGGGAAATGGAGTTGGAGTTGCAATCCCAGCGGAACTGCCTTGCCCATCTTATGCCTCAAACCTTTGGGGTGTTAGAACAGGGCAAAATAACCTTTGGACTGGGCCAAAAGCAACATTATGTCCCAAAGAACTGTTCCTAAGGATAACAAAAAAAAAGCAGATATTATGACTACCAAACTGAAAATGAAAAACATTGTTTAGAATCAGTGTCATTATGTTAGTTATCTGCACCAATAGAAGTTCCTTCCTTGTTTTGATGTAATTGTTCCCCTTCCCTTTCTCATAAATACCCCTTGCTTTTGTCTCCTAATCTTAGAAACAATATTTGCATTTCTGCCAGTATTTCCTGAAAAGCTTTGTTTTTTGTTTTTTTTTTGGTGTTGTTTTTTTATCTCAAATAAACACTTTTTCCCTCTTGCTTTGAAAGGTCTTTTATTTTTAGGTTAACAAAAGCTCTAGGGTAATCACTAAAGATGTGTTATAAAGAAGTATAATTGATATACTAACAGAGGAGAGAAAATGCAAAATGCTCAATTAAAACCAGAAAAGGCAGAAAGAGATGATTAAGAAAAAGAAAAAAGAAAAAAATGCAATAACTGGAAAACAGTTATAAATCTATTAGCTATTAATCCAACTATATCAGTGGTCAATTTAAGTGTGAATGGTCTAAATATGCCAATTAAAAGCCAGAGACTGACAGAGTGGATTAAAGAAATGGACCCAACTATATGTTGTGGACAAGAAACCCACTCTATATAAGACACAGATTAAATGTGAAGAGGTGGAAAACTATATGGTATGCTAACATTAATCAAAAGAAAGCTGGAGTAGCAGTACTAGTATCAGTCAAGCAGATTTCAGAACAAAGAAAATTATCAGTGATAATATCACATGATGATAAAGGGGTCAATTCCCCAAGAAAACATAACAATCCTTAATGTGTATGTGCCCAACGAGAAAGTGTCAAAATATGTGAGGTAAAAATTGATAGAACTACAAGGAGAAATAGACAAATCCATCATTATAGCTGGAGGCTGTATCAGTAATTGACAGACCCAGCAGGCAGAAAACAGTAAGATGTAGTCAAGCTGACCAACACCATCAATCAACTGGATGTAAATGGTATTTGTAGAACACTTCATCCAACAACAGCAGAACACACATTGTTCTCTCACAGGGAACATTCACCAAAATAGACCACATTCTGTACCTTAACAAACACACCTTAACAAATTCGAAAGAATAGCAATCACACAAAGTATGCTGTCAAGTCACAGTCGAATTAAACTAGAAATCGATAATAGAAAGATAGCTAGAAAAATTTCCCCAAATATTTGGAGATTAAACAACACACTTTTAAATAATGCACGGATCAAAGAAGAAGTCACAGGAGGAATTAAAAAAACATTCCAACTGAATGAAAATACAACTTATTAAAATTTGTGGGAAGCACTGAAAGTCATGCTTGAGCTGGTGGTATCAGGAAACAACATGAGAAAGACCGAAAGAGAAAAACGGTCTAAGGGGTGGAGGACGGAAACCCAACATTCTGTTTTGTAGTGCTATGCTTGAGAGGCCTGTTGAGCTCAGGCAGAGAGAGAGTCCTAAAGCTGCTAGGTAGAGGACAGCAAGACAGGGGCCATGCCAGTGGGGGATGAGGGAGCCGTGGAAACCCATTAAGGGTGTCAGAATCTGAACAGGATGAAGGGAACATCATGGGAGCAACCTGGTCTGAGGGGGGTCAGAGCAGGTCAGGAAGGGAGGCTTATAGCTACACTTGGGGCTGGGGCAGTGTGAGGCACCAAGGCCTGAGACAGGTAAGGAAGGGATTCTCAGGACTGCCTGGAGTGTGGGGTTGGGCGCCAGGTGGGGTGAGGAGAACATCCATGCTGGGATGAGGGTAGCAGGGGAGATGGGAGGCTTGTTACACACAGGAGGAAGAATCATAATATCAATCATTAAGGATAATGGGAGCTAGGGTTCTCCTTGTTGGAGAAGGAAGTTATCAGTTTTGAAAGGAAGAAATTGGAAAATTGGAACCAATGCTGTGGTATTGGATTGGAATTGAAAGTGTTGAAGTGAACGCATGGTTTTCTACATATAGCAAGGATAGTTAGATACATACAAGTAGAAGGAGAGATAGAATTAAATACAGATATACATGCATATGTGTGTGTGTGTGTGTGTGTGTGTGTGTGTGTGTATTTTCCCCCTAGCTCTGTCCTCTGAGGGGCCTGGTTACCTTAGATGGTAAAAGGGACTTTGCAGATGTGATTAAGAATCTTAAAATGGACAGATTACCCTGGATTTTTCTCCAAGGTAATCCCAAGGCCCATATAAGAGGGAGGAAGGAAGGTCAGAGTCAAGAGAGACAGAAGATTGGACAGAAGGAGAAGCCAGACATTGGAAGATGCTACACTGCTGTCCTTGAAGATGGGGATAGGAGCCATGATGACCCAGTGAATGCAAGTGGTCTTCAGAAGCTAGGAAAGGCAAGGAAATGGATTTTCCCTACAGTCTCCAGAGGAATGCAACCCTGCCCTCACCCTGATTTTAAGACTCCTGACCTCCAAGACTGTAAGAAAATAAATTTGTGCTGTTTGAAGCCACTATGATTGTGATAATTTCTTAGCAGTAATGGGAAACTACTACAGAGAGGTTAGGTACAAAAGATAGGAGGTTAGAAAGGAGAGAAAGCAACTTTGGAGAAGTTTGGTTGTGGAAGTGAGCAGAGAAATGGGGTGGGAGCCAGGGGGGGCTACGTGGGACAAGAATGGATATTTTTATTTTTTTTAATGAATAGATTTTATTTTTAAAGCAGTTTTAGATTTACAGGAAAATTGAGTGGAAAGTACAGAGTTCCCATATTACTTCTTTCCCCCAGTTTCCCTTATTAACATCTTTCATTAGTGAGGTACATTACAATTAATGAGCCAATAGTGATACGTTATTAACTCAAGTCCCTACTTCACATTGGGGTTCACTCTTTGTGTTGTACATTCTATGAGTTTTAACAAATGTATCATGATATGTATTCGCCGTTACAGTATCATACAGAATAGTTTCACTGCCCTAAAAGTCCTCTGTGCTGGCCTATTCATCTTTCCTTCTTCCCCTCAACCCCTGGCAACCACTGACCTTTTCACTGTCTCCATGGTTTTGCTCTTTCCCAGCATGACATACTGTTGAAGTCATGCAGTATGTAGCCTTTCCAGATTGGCTTCTTTCACTTGCAATATTCATTTAAAGTTTCTTCCGCGTCTTTTCATGGCTCCTTTCTTTTTAGTGCTGGACATTGCGTGGAGGCACCACAGTTTGTTTACCCATCACCTACTGAAGGACATCTTGGTTACTTCCAAATTTTGGCAGTTATTAATAATGCTGTTATTGACATTTGTGTACAGGTTTTTGTGTGGACGTGGTTTCAGATCATTTGGGTAAATATCAAGGAGTGCAATCACTGGGTCATATTGTAAGAGTGTTTTCGTTTTGTAAGAAGCTGCCAAGCTGTCTTCCACAGTGGCTGGACCATTCTGCTTTCCCACCAGCAATGAATGAGCGTTCCTACTGCTGCATATTCTCACCAGCATTTGGTGTTGTCAGTGTTTTGGATTTTAGCTGTTCTAATAGATGTGTGGCGGTATCGCGTTGTTTTAAAGGGTGGGTATTTTTTAAGATGGGAGATTATCATGCCTGCTTTTAGTCTAGTGACAGTGATCCCATAGTGACAAATTGATAGTGGGAAAGAGAGGAGATAAAGGCATGAAGGAAGTCATTGAGATGGGAGAGGGGATCCAGGAACACAGGAGGGGCTGGTCTGTGGGAGCAGGGACCTTTTGTTCTCCGTAATAGGAGAAAGGAAGGCAGAAAAAGTGGGTAGATTTGAAGGCGGAAGGTAAGCGAATGTCTGACAGCTTCTACTTTTTGCAGGAAGTATGTGGCAAACACATCTATCGAGAATAAGGTGAGCAGAAGGGTCATGAGGGAGTTCTGTGGAGGAAGAACAACCGGATATGGAAAACCCTTGTGTATCAAAGACTTCATCACAGGAGGTGACCCAGTGATGGCATTCTCTGGGCTGGAGAGTACTGGTGCCAGTATGATCGTTCCCTCGATAACATCTGTACCCCTCCACCATTCTACTCTTCTGAAGGGTCAGTGGAAAGAAAGCCAGATGAGGAGTCTGGAGAACTGGATGTGGTCTCCACTCTGGCTTGAACATCTCATCGGTCAAGCTGACCTCGGAGGCCTAATGCTCAGCGTTAGCTTCCTCTTGGCAGGTCCTGACTGAGGTTCTAGATGGCTGTGCCCACGAGAAGCCACGAGTTCTCCCTCAAACTTGCATGTGAGAGGACAGTGGGGCCCTCTTCCTCCTCTGAGTCTCTGACTAAGGAACGCTCAACCATAGTTTGACCACATTTAGCCTCTTTCTTTCTGCAGCTGCAGAAAGAGGAAATGGGGTAGCAGGGGGCTGCTTCTGCCAGCTCAGCTGCGGGGTATTTGTACTAACAGTTCAAGGCATGTCTTCTTTGGTACCTTCTGGTCCTGTATGCTAAAGAGGCAGTTGCCATCAACCACAAATCGGGGCCTAAGCCACATGCACATGACCTCTTTTCTCACCTGACTCTCAAATTGCTCATTTCCTTCCTTTTACCCGCTCTTCTAAAGCCAGCATTATCCTCTAGGGAGTAGCTCTACCTATACCTTCATCCTAGCAGACTTCTTATGGGGAAGTCTACTTACCAGCCCAGATCGTCCCCCAAGCTTGCTTAAGAAATGGAAGCAACCAGGGCTTGAAGGGAAAGAGAAAAGGAAGTGAGGGATTTGAACCAGCTTCCTCATCTAGAGCAAGCCCTGTGGATGATAAAGGGTTCTACGGAAAGAAACCTCACAGGGTGATCTGATATAAATTCCTAACGGGGCAGGTCATGATGGGGAGTCACGCCCCGGGCATACAACTTCTATGCTAAAAGGCTTACCTTTGCCTTAAGTGAGTCCTGGCCACTGTTTCTAGGTTAACACATCTTTGTAACGCCCCCTTGCAGGCGTCGCCTTCTAATAATACACAACAGCCCTTTCAGACCCCTGCTTCGAAAGCGTGAGAGAACGCACTCCTAACTATCCTGTAATCCGACCCCTGCCTTGCTTTCTCCCACCTTCCTGTCGTCTTCCCTACATTCCCTCCTTAATTTCAAATGCATAAAAGAAACCGCGAAACCGTTATTCTCCGGAGCATTTCAGATCTTGCTCCCCAGCATACGTCCTCAGTTTTGGCTCAAATAAACTCATAAAAATTCTCTACAGGTTTGGATGTTTCTTACGATGACAGACCAAATGATTCCTAAATTCTCTCGAGACTTTAAAGTATGTCAAGGAATTAATTTTCCACATATATTATTGACTCCCATCTAGTAAGTTACTATGGAAATGTAGATTTATTTTTAAAAATCCTCAAACCTCGCTGTTTTCTTATGTACCTTGAGTCTCCCAATGGCTGTGGCCATCTGCTGAGAGAACTATGCACAAGGGGAGCGGGTGGCTTCCCAGGAGACCCTGCTTTTCTAGGGAAGTAGCTGCAGAGAGCAGGTAGCTCATATGAGGCTGGCAAGGAACCATCAAGGCACCTGGACACAATCCTAGGTCCTGGTGCATTGCTGGGGTGCAGTAATGCCTTGGCTATAGCAGTCCTCAAAGATCCCCCAGTCTCGCCCAGAGGGAAAGCTGTAACAAACCCCAAGACAAATGCAGTGGACCCCTCATGATGGAATTAGTACCCTTAAAAGACAAAGAGACTCTTACCAGGAACCGAACTGGCCAGCACATTGATCTTGAACTTCCAATCTCCAGGACAAAGAGAAATAAACATCTATTGTTTAAGCTACTTGGTCTGTGCTGTTTAGTTATAGCAGCCCGAGCAGGCTTAGACGGCATGGTTTTAATATAACTGAATTTTCTAGGAATGTCATCTACTGTGTACACTGAAGGAAGATTGTACTTTGTTTTGTTCAGAACTTTACCCCCAATTCTTCTCCATTTTGGAAAATCACAGGTCAACAACTTCATTCATGAGAGACCATGTCTGTATCAGACTGCATGATACTTGTGGCTTTCGTGGTGGGTCTAGAGCAGGACATTAGCAGGTGAGTCAGTCGTCTCCTGGCTGCAGCTGGGGAAGATTTGAAGGTGAGACTAGAAGTGTGGATTGCAGCAACCACTCAGATGTGGTGGAGGCCTGGGGTGAGGACATGGTGGGGGGGTGAGGGATATTTAGGAAGATGAATAAATAGGACCTGGTGCCAGTTTGGCTGTGTGGAGTTACGGTTACATAAGGACGCAAGGCAAACTCCCAGGATCCTGTATTTGGCATCTGTTAGGTGGTGGTACCATTTTCTAAGATGGTTAATTTCATGTGTCAACGTGGCTAGGCCATCGTATCCAGTTTTGGGTTAAATCCCACTCCGGCTGTTGCTGTGAGGGTATTTTTTAGATTAATATTTCAATTAGTAGACTTTGGGTAAAGGAGGTCACCCTCTTTTATGGGTAGGCTTCCAGTCATTTGAAGGCCTGCAGAGAGAAGACTGCATTCTCTTGAGAAAGAAGGAATTCTGCCTGAACGCTGCCTTCAGACTCAAGCTGCCACATCTCTTTCCTAGATCTCCAGCCTGTCAGTCTCCATAATCATGCGAACTAGTTCCTTAAAATAAATCTCTCTCTCTGTACATGTGCACATCCCATGGGTTCTGTTTCTCTGGAGAACCCTGACAAACGTCCTATATATACACCAAGGAAGGAGCAGATGTTGGGGGTAGAGAAAACGATGAGCTCATTTTCGGGCACAGAGAGGTGCGGGGGTGGTGAAGAAATTTCCAGCAGGCAGTTGGTTCTCTGTGCCCAGAGCAAGGATGATTTCTACTGTAAGAAAGGATTTGGAGAGCAGCAGTGTATAAATGGCAACTGATGTGCTGAGTGCCGGTCATCTGCTCCATGGAGACGACCCAGGCCCAGGATGTGAGGACAGAGCAGCAGGCAACCTCTACAGTTATGGAACAGCAAAGGAAGGTGAACCTGCAGAGGAGGCAGGAAAGGAGCGATCAGAGAGAGGACAGCAAAACCAGAGGGCTGTTGCATCTGCCAAGGAGAAAGAGTTTGAGGAGGAAGTGGTTGATGGGAGTCAAAAGGTGACAAAATGTCAGATCAATTAAGCGCAGAGCAGTCCTCAGTGGGGACTTTGGTGGAGCGGAAGTTTTATGCAATGGGGGTGGTGAAAGCCAGGTGGCCAGGGCCTGTGAACTGAGACTGAAATTGTAGAGGACTTGTTTGCAGCAAGTGTTGGTGGGGAAGTGTGGGAGGGAGTTGGTGTTGCTTTCGGAGGGGAGTTTGGGGACAAGAGAGGTCCTGCTTCATTCTTGCCTTTTTTCTCCCCCAAAATGGGAAAGGCTTAAGTGTGTTTAAAACCTGGTGCAAAGGAGCCAGTGACAGCGGGAAGGTGGAGGAAACAGAAAACAGGAAGGGACAGCCTGAAGTCAGTGGGTGAAAGTGGATTCTGATCTTCCCAAATATTTTCAGACTAGGCTTTTCTAAGAACACATGGTAATTTCTATTGACATTGTGGAACCTTTCCAGGGTGATGTTTGCCCTGAGGAAATAAGTCATTGCCTTTTTGGTGCCTCCACTGCCCTAGAGAGAACACATTTTTAAATTCCATAATATATTCTTTCATTTAACAAGTATTTTTTTTGTTCCTTTTTCATTTTTAATTAGATCTCTGGTGCATAGAAAAGGAATAATCATAATCCTTACTCCATGACATTCTCTCAGCATTGTTCCATACTTGTCCTGCATCAAATTATTTATTTTTTAGTATTTATTTTTCCAGTTTTATTTAGTTAGAATTGACATACAACACTGTATAAATTTCTTGTTTTAAATAATATAATAACATTTATGAGCCTACTTACCCTTTGCACCTCTCTCCCCCAAATCTAGGTCCTAAAAATAACCTATATCTAATTCTACAGCGTCCTATCTCCCTACCTCCCCCAAACTGGGGCATCCAGAATCCAGTCCATAATCTCCTTGCTTTCTTTTTTATATCATTTTGTTACATCTATATGGATCCCTTAACAGTACTTTTCAAATTTTAGTTGTTTAACATTTAGTGTCTTTGGGAACTATATTTTTCCGTATGATATTAAATTGCTAAAGTTCATCAATATTGTTTCAGGTGGCTATAATTCATGTCATTTGACTGTTATGTAACATTTATCATGTGACTAGACCACTATGGAAAGCACAATTCTATGATGGCCACCCAGCTGAGATGGTCTTGAGACTCCTGGACGCTGGTATCCACACACGTTATATAATCAAACACTAATCTAGGTCGCACTGTGATGGGATTTTGCAGATGTCATTAAGGTCCCAAACCAGAGGATCTTAAGAAAGGGGCTTGACCCAACCACCCTTTCAATTGAATCCTCATGCATCCATTATTGCTGTGAGGGAAAATGCTATCAATCTGGTTTTCATTCCTCATGAAATAACTCTTTTCCTCTGGAAACTTTCAGAATTTTCTTTGTTTTTGATAGTTCCATATCTTTTTATAAGGTATCTAGGTGTGATTTCCCCACCCCCTTATTTTTCCTCTTTCTCATTCTATAGGTCCTTTCATTCTGAGGTATTTCATTTTCCTTTTTTTTTTTTTAGTTCTAGGAAATCTAACTCTGTTATGTCTTTAACTATTTCCTCGTTTTATTCCTCTGTCTTTCTGTGTCTCATTATCTGGATATTAGCACTTGTACATAAATCACTCATATTTCTTTGTTTTTCTTTAATATTTTCTATTTTTTTTGTCCCCCTTTTAAAGAATTTCCTCAATCTGGATTTCCAATTCACCCATTTGTCCTCAAGTTGAATCCAGTCTGCTATTTATTCCCATCAAAGTGTTCCTTACTTCAACTATTTTTATATATATTTTTAAAAGTTTATTGGGGTGACAATTGTTAGTAAAATTACATAGATTTCAGGTGTACAATTCTGTATTACATCATCTATAAATCCCATTGTGTGTTCACCACCCAGAGTCAGTTCTCCTTCCATCACCATATATTTGATCCCCCTTACCCTCATCTCCCACCCCCCGCCCCCCTTACCCTCTGGTAACCACTAAACTATTGTCTGTGTCTATGAGTTTTTGTTTCTCATTTGTTTGTCTTGTTCTTTTGTTGTTTTGGGTTTATATACCACATATCAGTGAAATCATATGGTTCTCTGCTTTTTCTGTCTGACTTATTTCGCGTAGCATTATACTCTCAAGATCCATCCATGTTGTCACCAATGGTCCTATTTCATCTTTTCTTACCACCGAATGGTATTCCATTGTGTATATATACCACAACTTCTTTATCCATTCATCTATCGAAGGACATTTTGGTTGTTTCCATTTCTTGGCCACCGTAAATAAAGCTGCAATGAACATTGGAGCACACATGTCTTTATGTATAAATGTTTTCAGATTTTTTGGGTAGATACCCAGGAGAGGGATTGCTGGGTCATATGGTAATTCTATTCGTAATTTTTTGAGGAACCTCCACACTGCCTTCCATAGCGGCTGCACCAGTCTGCATTCCCACCAACACTGTATGAGGGTTCCTTTTTCTCCACAGCCTCTCCAACACTTGTTACTATTTGTCTTGTTGATGATAGCCATTCTGACTGGGGTCAGGTGATATCTCATTGTGGTTTCTATTTGCTTTTCTCTGATGATTAGTGATTTTGAGCATTTTTTCATGTCTATTTGCCATATGTATGTCCTCTTTAAACTATTTATATTTTTACTCATTATACTTGGTAGCTTTTTAATGTTTCTTTATTATTGTTTCATTTTCCCTTACTGCTTAATAATTTATTAGACTAATTTTAACTTCTTTGGACTTTAACAACATTTCTGCTTCTGATGGAATCTGTAATACAGTATTTTTGTTGTTGTTGTTGTTTATTTTGGAAATAGTTATGTTTCTAAAATGTCTTTTGCTAATTTGACCTGTGAGCTCATTTTCCATGGTGCGGCTGGTGGGGACTGGTGACTCCATCAGGCAATACCTATGGAAGAAGACTGGCTTCCAGCCTCCATCTGCCCCAGGGCGATGGGTGGGACGGATGAGTCCCAGACACTGATGCCACCTTCAGTCACTCTACAACTCAGCAAAAAACTCCTCAGGTCTGCTTTCCATCCTTTGCCCCAGGGAGAAACAATTTAGGAGGAGATACTCTTTGGACTGTGATTCCTTTGGCCTGGAGATTTGGAAAGAGAGGTACTCAGAGAAGGGAATCAACTGCCTGGGGGTTGTTTTTCCCAAAGCCTCAAAAGCTCAGGGCTTCTGAGATGCCTGGATTTTTCTCCTGGGAACATCTGGAGCATAGGTCTGAGTCAGCATCAGTGTGAGGCAGGCACTGTTTGCCCCTGGCATTGGTGGGGGAGGACCAAGCACAGAGCCCCCAGTTCCTTTCCATGGCCAGCCCACCAAGCCCTGCTTCTGGCCACAGCCCTCTGTCATTTCACACCAACCCAGTTTCCCCCCTGTAGTTTCTCCTGAGTTTATCTTGGCTGAATCAGCACTCTTGCTGATTCAGCATCTTAGTTGAAACTAGAACTGCAATCCACTTATTAGATATTTTCTGATTGTTTATGTTGCTATGTACTATGCTTGTTGCCTCATTTCTCACCCCACAGAGCTGCTTCCAGACACTGAAAAAAGACATTAAATAAACAGCTACACAAACAGGTAATTCATGGCAGTTGTGATCAGTTCTAGAACAGAGACAGACTAGGAGCCATGAGAATGTATAGGGGACTTATCCTAGGGGGTTAGGGAAGACTTCCTGGAAGAGGTAGCATTTGAACTGATACTGGGATATTGGAGTAATGTTAGCATTAGCCACTGGGAGGGTCTGGGGATGGTGGATAAGAGAGAAGGGCATTTGCTAAGATGAGGATTTTTAAAAAAAATGCTTATGTAATTAGAGTTAATCACAGAGTAGAGGATGGGTTAATATAATAAAATATTCTCTAAAGAAGTGATTAGGTAGTTTATTTATTTATTTAAATGGTCAGAAACAGTATAAACATATTTTTGCTGAGAAGTCTCAAAAATGTTTCTTAAGTAAGCAAAATTGTTCTTTTGGGTAGTAAAAAAAAATATAATGGTAGCTGGCATGTATAGTGTCATTGAAGAGCTGGCAGGAGGCCACCATGCTCCAGTATCAAACACACGGTGAGCAATGCTAGAGAGGCAGGTGGCATCTTCCTCACAAGCCGGGATAAGGATTTGGAGCCGGATTCTAGAGCAGCGGGAAGGCATTGGTGCATTTAATCGGGACAGTGATAGGGTCAGAGCTGCTGTTTTAGAAGAGGCCTCTAGTTGCAATGAGGACAGGAATTGGGAGCATAGAGGAGGTGCCTGCAGGAGTCCAGGTAGAGAAGATGGTGGCTGAGACTGGTGCTGGCAGTCAGTGAATGTGGGAGAAGCAGATGGCTTTTACTGAGAGGTGGGAGCTGGGCCTGGTGGGATTTGGTGATTGGCTTGGGCACAGAAGGCCGAAGGGTGATGCTGAGCTCTAAGGAAGGGCATCTGGAGGAGAAGCAGGTTCGTGGGGAAGATGGGGTTACTTTGGACACACTGAGTTGGATGTGCCTGTTAGGTTTCTAAGAGAAGTACCAGAGCGCAGGGGAGAGGCCTGGCTGGGGAGTCATTGGCTTGCAGACGGTAACTGAATCCATGGGAGTGGATGTGGTTGCCGTGTTTCTCAGTGGGGATGAGTATTGGACTTGTGCTGGACAGTTCTTTGATGATATTGCCCTCTGTTTGGTCTCTTTGGTCCCCACCCACTAAATGTTGGCAATGGAGCCTCCACCCCATCATTGTGACAACCCCATACTGCCCTCACACCTTTCCCAATGCCACCTCCCCCTGAGAACTTGAAGCCTAAAGAGAGAATATAGAATGCAAAGAGAGCGTGGACTAGGACAGAATCTGAACACTTGAGATTTTGTAGAGGAAGAAGAGCTGGATAAGGAAGCTGAGAAGAAGTGGCCTGAGAGGCAGGAGAAACACTCGCAGTGTCTGGCATCAGGTGGAAGCCGAGAGAAGCCAGGGAGGTCGATTGTGTTGAATGGTGCTGAGAACCAGAATGTATCCATTGCTTTTTATTGAATGGTGCTGAGAACCAGAATGTATCCATTGCTTTTTATTGAATGGTGCTGAGAACCAGAATGTATTCATCCACCTGGAAGTGGATGAAGACCTTAGCAATGCGGCTCAATGGAGTGTGGGTGAGGGGTGTAAGCCAGGGTGGGGTGGGTTGAGAAACGGGGGATGAAGACAGCCAGGGGGGAATCTTGTGTACATGTATGTGTATCATGTACATGTATTCATATATGGTGGCTACAATCCTGGATTTTCTAGGATAATACCATTAAAAAAAATAATTCTTTCCCACTAAGGCAATTCATTAAAAATGTACTTAAGTATAATTTAACTTTATAAGCTTGCAATAATTTTTATATCAAAAAATTTACCAAATTAAGACTCCTCATCAGTTTTTAGTTGCAAATATATATATATATGTATATACATACATATATATTATATATATTATATATATATAATATATATATATACATATATACTGTGTTTCCCTGAAAATAAGACTTAGCTGGACCATCAGCTCTTATGTGTCTTTTAGAGTAAAAATTAATATAAGACCCGGTCTTTATTATATTATATTATACCCGGTCTATATTATATTATATTATATTATATTATATTATATTATATTATATTAGACCCGGTCTTATATCTTATATTATATACGACCCGGTCTTATATTAAAATTATATATATATAAAATTCTTTTTAAAGAGAAAAAACCCCAGCTAATCCTGAATACTCCAGTAATGCTGCCATTACTCAGAAGACTCTTGAAACAATGTCCAAGAACTGACTTTTCAGCTTTGAGGGAAATTCCAGAAGCAGAAATTCCCGCTTTTCCAAGTCCTGGCCCTTTGCTGGCACGGAAAAGCAAAGACTGATCTTGGCCTGAGGGCTTCTGAGGCGGGGTGAGTCACTCCAGCCATACTCTTGTGTAAAACAAGAGAAATAATCAGCTAGATTGAATATTAACCAGGAAAAAAATTGGTGGAGAGAATAAACTGCTCTCCACTCACTTTGAGTCATCATCTGGCAGATTCAGTCATGGGCTGTGGGCGTTGGACGGTTTATTTTTTACTCTGCAGTTTCTTGAGTTACTCTATTCTATACTTCTCTGTGTGACTCACTGGACATGGCTGATTCTCTCTGCTTTGTATTTATAGTTTCATCTATTTAATAGCTGGTTTGAAGAAAAGTTACAACACAGTACGTGCACACACACACACACGTCAGTACTTATCTCCTAGGTGCCACATGCTCTACTCTCCTCCACTCTCCTCCATTCCATTCCTTCTTTTTCTTTAATGATATCTGACACTCACTAAGGTGATTGCATGCCCCACCAGTAGGTGCCAAGCTTCAGTGTGGAAAACACTGACTTGGAGGAAGGCAAAGGAAACCCACAGGCCACTGTAAGTGAAGAGGTGATTAAAAACAAAAACTGGTGAGGTTACTTCTTGGGTCAAATTAGCCATGCAAACACAACAAAAGGGCCCTTTCCTATTGGCTGCCGTGGCAGGCTGTGAGGCGGCAGCGGCAGTGGCAAGGTGGCTTTGTGCCATAGCTGCGTCCCAGGCTGGAGCGCCCCTCCCCCCTGTGCCTAGAGCACACCCTGCTTTGAGATCAGTGGCAGACAACAGATCAAAGCTCCCTTTCACAGTGGACTGTGGGTTTCCTTTGCTCCCTCCAAATCAATGTTTCCCAAACTGCAGTTTG
Source organism: Rhinolophus sinicus (assembly GCF_057876585.1). Taxonomy (NCBI): domain Eukaryota; kingdom Metazoa; phylum Chordata; class Mammalia; order Chiroptera; family Rhinolophidae; genus Rhinolophus; species Rhinolophus sinicus. Next base: position 10,129,309 of record NC_142517.1, read on the forward strand.
GAACCTATTAGTGGGTCATGAAATCAATTTAATGAGTCTCAGACATGATTAGAAATAAATAGAATGGAATGGAATGGAATAAAAAAGTAGACTAGAAAATAGCAGAATACGTAGTACATAGTAAGGATAAATATCGACCTGTTTCAAGTATGTGTGCTATGTATGGTGCATGTGTGGTGAATGGTGTGTGGTGTGTGTGTGTGTGGTGAATGGTGTGTGTGGTATACGTTTACGTATGTGTGGTGAATGATGTCTGGTGTACGGTATGTTCGATGCCTTTGCTCCCTTGCATGCATACGCCTTCCCGGGCTCCCGTCGTGCAGACTCCTCTGTGGGCCCACAAGGCTGCCTCTTCTTGGCCGGACTTCCTGCTCCAGTCTTATTCGGGCCACTCTTCCTCCCGTTTTTTGGCCCCCGGCGAGGCTAAATTAGTGTCCTGCCCTCGAACTCTGTTCGCCAGGTGCCTATGCAGATTTGTACTCGAATGCTGCTCCCTGCCCCTGGAAGACCTCTTTTCCGGCTCCTCCTTTGCGTCCTGAACTCTGGGAAGCCCTTCCTCTGGGAAGCCTCCCCTTCTCCAAGTGTGGGCGAGGTGACCCTCCTGTAACGCCCACCGCATCCTGTGCTCCCACCATCATAGTACTGTGACACCACACGAAGGGTTTATCTGTCCCAATGTGTGTCACCTGGCTCCTCCTGTGCCTACCACATGGCAATACCTACTGCACTGCTTCTCCATGCCTGGTGCTGCTATGTACTTGCCATGTACTAAATCACCCCTCACACCTACCCTAAGAGTCAGGAGCTGTTATCACCTGCCCGTTTTACAGATGAGAAAACAGAGACCCAGAGGGGTTAAGTAACTTGCTCAAAATCACACAGTAAGTGGTGAAGCCAGGCGTCTAACCTTAGGGTCTGGTTCTAGATCCCCCTCTGTGACCACAGTGTAGAAGGCATTCAATGAGAATTGGTTAAATGGATGGTTAAGAGAACAGAAATGTTAAAAAATAAAAACCAAAACAGATGAACAAACAAAACAGAACAGAAACAAATTCAAAGATACAGAAAACAAACCGATGCTTGACAGAGGGGAGGGGGCTAGAAGGATGGGCGAAAAAAAGCGAAGGGGATTAAGAAGTACAAACTGCAAGTTATAGAGTAAGTCACTGGGATGCAATGTAACAGCATAGAGAATATAGTCAATAGTATCATAACTATGTACGGTGTCAGATGGGTGCTAGACTTATTGTCGTGATGCAATTCGTAAGTTATATAGATGTCTAATCACTATGGTGCACAGCCAAAACTAACATAATGTTGTATGTTAACTATTATACAAAAATAAATTTAAAAAACTCTGTATGTAACCTTAGCTGATCTTTGAAAAGGGTGAATCATGTTAAAAAGAAGGTTCAGGGGAGCCCCTAGATGGGGTTGAAAATAATGGGTGTCACGGGGACTGGGGAGAGCTGCATTTCCCTGCAAATGCCCACCATAGCGCTTTGTGGGACAGAGGCAGCCCTGAGGGTGGGGGGCTTCCGGGATTGAGGACGGGGACTCCAGTGAGGTGGGCACAGTGTGTGAGAAGGGGAGAGAGAGAGAGAGTGTGCTGGGCAGGAGAGAGCAGTGACCCCCACCCCGCACGTCCCCACCCCCACCCCTGTGCCCCCTGTAGGCAGGGCACCGGGAGAACCAAAATATCAAAGCACATATTGTGAGGCTGTTTGCTGTGGATTATTAACCACTGAGCACTACCCAGCCCCTCCCCCGACCCCAATACAGTATTTTGCCAAATGCTCACAATGCCTTCTTTGTGTGAGTGTACTCCTTTGGCAGAGTTCAGAGAATTCCTGAGATTATGCTGGGGTAGAGCGGGAGATTCTAAGAGTGAAGGTCCAGTGAACTGATATCCTGGGTTGTGATATTGACGGACCTGCACCAATCACACTTTGATCTCCAAAGGGGAAGTGGCTCCAGCTGACTGCTGGGATTTAGAATGAATGGCTGGGCAAACCAGTGTTGATTCAGCAGTATCTGAATCAACATTATCTCATTAGTGCTGCCTCTGTCCCATAGGCTTGCCTGCCTCTGAACCCAGACTCTGGCTTTCCATCTCTTTTCAGAAAATAAACTATATCTGACATGCCCAGTAAGCACAAGTTATCTTATGGTAAAGCAAGTGCACTTTATGCAAAAAATTGTTCTTTCTGAGTCACATCTACTATACTAGTGGTGGTAATGGTATATTTCGCATCAAACCTCTGCTATGTGAATGCATAACGAAGCATATGCCATAATTTTCTAATGATGTTTATTTGCAATGAACTAATTGCAAAGTAAGACAACTGGTTACTATTTAGATGCATTCACTTATCCTTAAGACAGCTCTTTAGACTGGTAGACCCCGTTTTTAAGGCTGCAGGGTGAGATCTGCAGTTAGCTTGACTTCTCAAAACACCTGTAAGTGCCCTAGTGTGCTCTGAGGCTGTAAGTCAGGGCAGATTGGAGGACGTTCTGTTTGTCTGGGACACCCAGCTTGCTCCATTGCAGTCAGATTGCTATTGTCTAACTGCAGGATTGATGAGGTGTACCAGGCCCCGTGAAGTTTCCCTGTGCAACTCCAGGCTAGCCCATCAGCAGAACTGCCAGCCTTGGGTCTATGAATCTGGCGTGGGAGAGGGGAAGTCAGGGGGGAGGAGTGAGTATATGAGACTGGGGTTCAGGCTATCTGGGGTGGCTCTTAGTACCCTGGCTTTATCATCTGCAACTTCCCCTTCAGTGCCTCAGCCTCTACAGACAGCTGCCAGCCGTCCTGCTTGTATCTTAACCTCAGCAACTGCTTTCTGTATCTTTACACATGTGAACTTACATGATTTTCCCAAGAGGTGCCTGGTGGGGGCTTTCTATCAGGTTGAGCATACCATTAATGTCTGCCAGCATGGCGGTGGGACAAAGACCTTTGAACCATTGGTTTATCATCATATAGGTGACCTAATTTTTAGAAATAAGGGGAAAGCATTTAAAAATAAGTCTTTGAAAAGGTTAACAAAATTGAAAACAGGTTGGCTGTGATGGGCTGACTTGTGGCTCTACCCATATTCCTATGTTGAAGTCCTAACCTCGAGTGCCTCAGAATGTGTCCGTATTTGGAGATAAGGTGTTTAAAGAAGTAATTAAATAAAAATAAGCTAAATAAGCTCATATGGGTGAGCCCTTATTCAATATGGCTGCTCTCCTTATAAAAAGAGGAGATTAGGACACAGACACCCACAGAGGGATGACCATGTAAGACCTGGAAAGAAGACTGCCATCTATAAGCCAAGGTGAGAGGCCTCAGAAAGAATCAACACCGCCAACACCTTGATTTCAGACTTCTGGGCTCCAGAACTGTGAGTAAATACATTTCCTTTGTTTAAGCCACCCTGTCTGTGCCACTTTGTTATGACAGCCCTAGCTAACAGTGGCCATTTTGTTAGTGTCTGTAGCAACTTTTATGCTAGGGTATGGCTCCCTCTGCTGGGTCTTTATGTTAAAAGCCAAATGAGGCCGTGAAAACACCAAGTTTCATGTTTGTACAGTACAGAATTAAGAACAAAGTACTTAGATGCTTCTTTATAGAATCCTTTATAGGATCTATATAGAATAAATAATATAGACTCTTTGTAGAATAAATAACATGGGATCTATAGAATTCCTTATAGAATCCTTCATCTGTAATCAGGGTTGATATTAAAAATATTTAGCAACTGGTGTGGCACCCTACTGTTCCAAGCTGGGAGGTCGGACTATGGGGAGGTGGTGGGGAGGGCGCTGGGGGAGGGGCTGACTGCCAGGGCAGTGCAGGAAGGACTGGGGTGGGCTGGGAGAGCAAACTGCACCAACCTACACGGAAGGTGCAGCCACACTGGACGTCTGACTGAAGATCAGTTTATAATCATATACACATAGTTTCCTAATAACTCCTTATAAAACTGCAAATCTTTAACTTAACCCAGTGCTCCTAGAAATAATCTACAAACAGGCACTCCTTTCTAAGTAGGAAATCACTGTCCTGCTGTGGCTTGTGGTTGCTCAACACGTGTCTCTTATAAGCGGGCTTAATGCTATTAACCTTACTTACCTTCTGGTGGTCAAGTTGCATCATCACTAAGACTAGTTATAAGACAGCAAATCTGCTGACCATATCTGGTGCATTGCAGTTAGACTGTTAAGCTTTCCACCACGTTCAGCTTGTGTCATCGCTATAAAACAGAGGGCAATCCAAGCAGTATGTGCTCCAAAAAGCTATCATGAGAATAAAGACCTCAGCCCCTAGGATAGTGTTTGGCACATAGTAGGTGCCCAATAAATAAAGGAGTGGTGATTGGACGCCATGAAATGAAAATACTGGCAGCCTGTGTTCCAAAGTTGGGTAGTCACTTGCCTCTGCAAAGTGAAGATTCTTCTTCTATTGCACAGTCTGGGGAAGATGATAGCACATTTTTGTAACTGGACACAAATGACAAAAGTTGGGGCTATAAGAGGACCTGACATTTGAAATAGGGACTGTCCTGGCATGTCCAGAGGGGAGAGTATGGTCAAGCCATCCTTAGAAGGATAAGGACGTGCTCAGTGACTCCTTACTTGAACCTCCCACCATTCCATCATTCACGTATTCAGGAAGCATTTACTGAGTGGGTTCCATGTACCCGGCATGTGCAGGGTTATAGCAGTGAACCTGAGGGATACAGACCCTCCTTTCTGGGAGCTTAAATGCTTATGGGGAGAAAGACAATTTCACACATGCTTATAATTGTGATGAGGCTAATTCAGGGAGACAGGGCAACATGAGAGGGGAAAACTGAGCAGCTTCCAGCTGTGAGGGGCTGAGAAGGCATATCTGAGACAGTCACCGCCAAGGTGAGACTTGAAGGAAGAAGAGAATGGTCTGCTGTGGGGAAGCAATGTAGGAAGAGAGAACAACCTGAGTAAATGCCAAAGGCAGCACGCACCACCAGAGCAGGGCTGGGAGGTGGTACATGGGAGCTCAAGTCCAGTTGTGGGCTGTGGGTTTTACCTAGTTCCCATGAAGGAATTCTCTGCTTGCCAAGCCCACACCTGGGCTGCACCAGCCCAGAAGATGTACCTTTCCTAAATGCACACAAAGGGCTGGCAAGTACTGAAGCTTGGCTCATTCGAGGAACTGAAAGTATGCCAAATCACAAAGAGCTAAAACCTCTTTGCCAGTTGCTCCTTGTAGATAACTGTCTTCACCTTTACCTAGGTACCTACATGTTCCATTCCCTCCAGTTCAAATAAAATCACTCTCCATCTGTAGACTTTGCTCCTCAGAAAGCTATCTCTTATCCCTCTGTCTAAACTCCCATCTCTTCTGGACCCAACCAAATGCCTCATTTGCTTATATTCTTTTAGAATTGCCCAAGAACTTGGTTTGTTGCAGTCATCCCTCTATGCCCAATGCATGGCACATAGCAGGTGTGAAATAAAATGTGTAGTTGAATGAATTTATTTTCTAAAACACGGGGACATCTCCATGGGAACCTCTTACTCTGCCTGAAACCAGACCTCACTGTACATCTACTTATACACACTGTGCCACCATCAAAGGTGATGCATACTCTTAATCTCGACTATCCCATCTCTCTGGAGCTACATCAGCCCTCCAGATAACACCAAGAACAAAAGAAAGCAGCCTCAGAAAATAATGCACTGAGGACAACGCTCTGGATGCTGCAGAAGCAGCCCTCAGTACTCTGTCCTAGCTTATTAACTCTTAGTTTGTATGCAATGATAACTAGTACAGATCTCTGTGGTCCTAGCCTCCTGAAGATTCGATATTATAAAAAGGAGGTAAGGGTAACTGAGAGTGGGGTGAAAAGAAGGAAAGGAGGGGGCTAGCAGTTGAGAAACATGGACAACATTGACAAATGACAAAGGATTGCTAATCTACCATCATTGTTCCTGGGGCTTGAGAAGGTTTTTTTTCACCAGGTTCCAATCAGGATTCGCTTAGCCACCACTCCTGCTGTTGTGGCTCACTGCATGACATGCTTTCAGGGACACATGCCATGTAGACAGTTCTGCTCTTCTGCTCCAGTTCTTTCTTGGTGGTTGCCTCTGTGACATCAGCCCCGAGCCAGGCTGGTTTCCTTCTATTTCCTCCTTCTCAGCCTTAGCTTCTGAGACACCACAGGAACTGACACTGCCAATTCTGATTACTTGAATCAAGCTGGACAGCAACCGTTAGGCATTCTTTCTCAACTCCTAATTAGCTGGAACTTGGTGGTCACTCAACCTTGAATAACAATTTCCTCCATGTATAGGAGATGTTTAAAATTGAGAAATTCCTCACTTGCACAATATATTATTCTTTTCTTTTTCCCCTTAGCCTTGTGGTTTAGACATCATATTTTAACTTCTCCTTCTCCAAATGGTCAACCCAACATTGGTATCTTGTTCCATCTGGGTCTTTTCCTACATCCATCCATAATCCAAAGTTCACGGGCACTTCTCGTATTTCCCTCCCAGCCAGGCTCCTTCCTTAGGCTCTGTCCTAAAATAACTCAGCTATCATTGCAAATATGTCTGAACACCCCAGCCTGTATGTGGGGACAGAGCCAGAAAAGCAGTTTCCAGGCTCTTGGCTTCATGTGGAAAGGTGCTGGCTCAGGTAGTAAATGGCCATCAATGGTGATTGGATGGCGATCAGCTGTGGCTAGTTGGCCGTCAGCTGTAACCAGTGAGCCATTGGCCACTAATATAACTGCTGTGGCTACGCTAGCAGCAAAGTGGGGGCTAGCAAGAAGATGGCGGCTGGGCTGGCAAGCGTGGATTGCAGTTAGCAAGTGGGGTTGGTTGGTCGGCAGAAAGCAGACGGCAGGTTGCAGATCGTGTGGTGCTTGCTTCCTGTGTCTCCAACCTCCAGCGAGAATATAGTGGTATGACTCCCCTATCTGTGACTCTGTGGGTGTTCCTTTTTGGCCTCACCATATCCTGCGTTCTTATGTGGGGAGCAGGAGCTGAGACCCCGCATGACACCCTGCATGACACTGTATAATTCTTGTTTTCTGCATGTAGACCATTTCCCCCCCAATGCATTGGCAAATATTTAGTGACTTCATATTTAATTGCCCAGTATTCTGTAAAGTGTAGAGGGGATACAAAGACTAGAAAACTTGATCTCACCAACCAGAGTCACCTAAGCATATGTGAATATAGGAAAACGTGAGCTACACAGTCCAGAGCACCCAGCATCCAGCAATGGTTCCCCATCTCTCTCCTCAGTGATGCACAGGAAATACCATACTTCCAGATATGAAGCATCCCTGTGGGCTCACAGTTGCTCCTCCCCTTTCTCAACCAAGAAAACCTATGGACTTTAGGGTGTAATGGGATACTATCAAAGGGACAATCTTAAACATTCTTTACTCTATTTCTCAAAAGAGTCATCATTTAAAAACTGTGATGCTTACTTAGTACCCTCAGTGGTTCCTGGATCTGTCTCTAGCTTCAACAATGTTTGGATGGAACAGACCCAGGGACTCCCCATTTTCCAGCCTCCAACCACCGTCCAACTTCTTTTCCAGTCTCAACCTTCAGAACCAACTCAGCCATCCTCGGCCTCTGAGACCAGCCAACACAGTTTTTTGAGCTTAACTCCTTATTGCTGAGCAAGCACGAGCTCAGCGCGAGCTCCCAAGTTTGTCAGAATTATTCCACTGACCCGGTCAACCTGCGTCTGCAGGCCTCCTACACCTACTTCTCTCTGGGCTTCTATTTCCACCGCGACAATGTGGCTCTAGAGGGCGTGAGCCACATTTTCTCGTTAGCAGAGAAGCACCAGGGCTCCAAACATCTTTTGAAGATGCAAAACCAGCGTGGCGGCCACGCCCTCTTCCAGCATCTGCAGAAGGCGTCCCAAGATGAGTGAGGTAAAACTCAGGTTGCCATGGGAACCGCCATGGTCGTGGAGAAGAACCTGAACCAGGCCATTTTGGATCTGCAAGCCCTGGGTTCTACCTGCACAGAACCCCATCTCTGTGATTTCCGGGAGAGCCACATTCTGGATGAGGAGGGGAAACTCATCAAGAAGATGAGCGACCACCTGACTAATCTCTGCAAGCTGGCCAGCCCTCAGGCTGGGCTTGGCGAGTATCTTTTCAGAAAACTCACCCTCAGGCATGACTAGGAGCTTTTGGAGCCCAGAGGCCTTTGAGGGGCCCCTCTGCATAGCCCTGCCTCACCCCCCCCCCCCAATCCAGCATTGGGCTTCTGCCTGAGCCTCTCCCTACAATCACTAGGCAGCCTTCTAACTACCATGGAGCCCTCTCCCAGGTGCCGTGGACCAAACTGAAACAAAGCTTTTCATAGCATAAATAAATAAATAAAATAAAATAAAAATTAAAACTGTGATACTTAGTAACAAATCACCACATCACACATTATACTGAACCCCACTCCTGTGGCTTAGGGAGCGGTAGCTAAGGCTTTTTAGCAAAGATAGGATTGTTTTCTGGGTACAGATCACACTTCAAAGAAATAAACGGAGTTCTTGAACTGCCTTAACCACCAGTTGCAATCGGGGAACAACACAGCTAAGACATAAACTCTCAAAGGGGCACTGGCTGCCCCGCTCTTGATTGATTGTGGTCTATCCTTACTCAGGAGGACTGTGGGAATGTAAGTGTTGGCATATTCAAGCTTGAAGGCCAGGCTGTTCTGTGTGGGTCTCTCTGATTCTCACTTTCCTTATGTTGAAACATGAGGATCTGAATTCCTACCTCAAAAGGGCTATTGTGGAAATTCAATAAAAATAATCTTGTGAGAGCCATCAGTGCTGTGCTGGCTCAATATATATGTGCTGGGTGGAAAAAATGTTTTTTTTCTTAACAGTCTGCTCTGTAATTTTTCTTAATAAAAGTATACACGTGATGTCTCCAAGTCGATATCATGTTATCAAGATAGCTGGAAACTATCGTACGTGGAATTGCCGAAAGAAGAGGTGTGTCCGTGATCATTGTTTTATGGGCTGCAGTTCCAGTGTGTTCCTGGCTTCCTTTCCTTCCACCAGGAATTGTTCTGTGGGTGAGCTTCTTTAGCTGGGGGCTGAGATAAGTAGGCCAAGGTCGTGCATCTGTTCCCGTGGGCCCGTGAGCTCAGCTTGGCTCCATGTCCATACACATTGATTTTAACACAGGTGACAGATTCACAAATGTGTGACCACATCCCAAAGGACACCATGACGAAGGGTTACTGTGGATCTGGCAAATATCTCCTATCTGCTGGAGAAGCAACACCACGGACTGCTCTGTTATGGTCATTGTGACCTGAAGGTGGCGCTGTTTTCAAGGAAGAAAGGTATGGGGATGCTGGTACCTTGTTTTAAAAGTTTGTGTGTATAGAACATCATTTCAGGTACAGACACATTTAGAATCTGCAAGGTAATTTGGTGCAATCTCCTCACTTTCCATACAAGGAAACTGAGACTCAGCGACACAAAACTCTTGCCTGAAGTCACAACACAGAGGCAAGCCTAGACTCGGGTCTCCTAGATCATAAACGTTTGCAATTTTCACTATTCTAAGGGTTTCTTGGTCGTAAATGGTATCAAGCAATTAATAATATTTAAAACAAAATTGAATGAATCATTGATATGTAATCCGGTGATATTTCCAAAGAATTAAATTGTAATTGAATTTCAAATGTCTGTTAGTCCTAACCATAGGCCAGATTTAAGCTATTTTGGTTTTTATTATAAAAAGTATTTTTATATATCTGTGATTTAACAGATTATTTATTTTTGTTTTCCACATATCTGAAAGACGGAAAATAATTGGTATAAGTAGAATTTTATTCTATACTGGCGTCTTTTGAAGTGTTGAAAAGCGTAATTTCTGTTTAAATGATCACAAATGGGACATCATGTATGTTTTTTTAAGGTACACATGGATAGCATCCTGGTAATGAAAATAATTCCAAGGAAGTTATTTTTAGCCCCTTTCATAATTCATAGAAAGGGGAGCATATTAAAGAGTGTATGTGGCAGGTACACCCCACAGGCATGTACAAAATCTGAATTCAATCTTTTAGAAAGTTTCTGCTGTCAAAATAACTTACTTTTTTTTTTCACAAAGAGAAAAGCTGAAATTTATTCCTCTGGTTACATATCAAGTGGTGTTTTATCTGGGTAGGTCATTTCCAAAATTGTGTTGAAGACTTATTTTGGGAGAAATGTTGTGAGACATTCTACATATTTTAATTTAATTCTGTTTTTTTTGTCCAAAATTTTTTTATTAGTTTCAGGTGCACAAAAACAAAGTAATAGTTAGACATTTATCATTTATATCTCTCACACTGTGTCAACCCCCCTCCCCCATCCACTATCCATCTGACATCGCACACAGCCATTATATTTCCACTGTCTCTATTCCTAATGCTGTACTCCGCTTCTTGTAAACATATATATATATATATAAACTTGTAGTTGACATTCATTATTGTTCAGCTTTAGCTTCAGGTGTACAGTGCAGTGATCAGGCATTTTATTTTTAAAGTAAGCTTTTGCTTGTTTTCTGGGGATAGTAGAACTGAGGAAAGTCAGAGAGTGTGCTACGTTCTCCTAGTGGAGGTTGTCAAAGTGTGGTCAGTGAGCGTCCTTCAGGTGTTTGGAGTCTGTCGTACAGAACTCAAGGTCACTAAAAATGGCGGTGACTGCACCTCTGCTCTTGGCACCCGTTGAAGCTTTCTCGAGATACTGATTGAAGAGAAGACACTGTCTCAGTGAGAGCAGCGCCACTTCCCCTATTCGTCTTGGAGAGGTGATTTTTATCATTCTTGTGTTTGTTTTTCGCTTCAGTACTAAAGGAGACTAATAAGACTAGATGGTTCTTGAAATATGTGTCTACTGGATTCAGGAAGACTATTTGTATTATCTGAAAACTGTTGTCCATCCAATCACTTAGGTTTTTGTCCCATTGCACCTTCTTATGATATAACAGAATTTCAGAATCTTCAGGTCATGATCTGCTCTCTATTTTAACTTTATCTGTGCTCTTAAATGACCCCCTTTGCTACATCAGCATCACCTAGGAACTGGTTAGAAATACAGAATCTCTGGCCCCAACTCGGACCTATAGAATCAGCATCTGACATGTTGGGGTTCCCCGGGTGAGTGGTGCTCCCAAGAACATTGGAGGAGCACTGACTAGAACACACAAGTCTACCAGGAGAGCTGAAAAGACCATAAACATTTACTTTAGTTCAATCTCTATTTTCTTTTTTTCCCCTATCGCTAACCCTAAAAGTCTCTATTTTCTTATCAGTGTTTTATCTTTCCCCACGTAGTCATCTCATTTATGCAATTCCACAGAGATTTATTGAGGCCCATGATGTAGCGGGTACCATTGTAAGGGCTGAGAGGAAAGGGGAAAATCCTTGGTCTCATGGAGCTTAAGGGAGGAGATCAAAAATACACTTTATTTGTTTAAAATATGTAACATGTCATATCGTGACAAACTGTGGAGGAAAATGAGGCAGGTTAATGGGGACAGGAACGTGAGCAAGGGCGCAGTGATGTATGGGAGGGTCAGTGACGGCCTCTGAGCAGTTAGGGCAGGAATGAAGGAGGGGACCATGTGGGGCACTTGGGGAAACCCTCCCCCATCTCCTCCAAGGTCATCCCTCAGGTCACTGTGTGCCAGGGTTGCCCAGATTTAGCAAAAAAGAATACAGCATGTCCTATGTTTTTGAATTTCAGATAAAAATAAATACGTTTTTGGTATAATATACTACATTTTAATATTATATGTATATATAACTTAGTACATATACCAGTACATAGTACTAAATTATAGTTCCATTTTTTAGTATGTCCCATGCAATATTTGGAACATATTTATAATAAAAAATTCATGGTTTAGCTGAAACTGAAAATTCACTGGGTGTTCTGCATTTTATCTGGGACTTTCTGTGTGGTCAGTGGCATTGGGGCAAGCCATGGTTGGAGGAGATGGCCTTCCAGAAGAATCACCATTTCCTTTCTCTGTCAACCTGCGCTTTGCTCCCTGGGCCCCAGCCAGGGCCACTGGGAGGCAGTGGCCATCTGTGACCTTATTGCGTTATCCCCACAGGTAACACCTGGATGTGGTTCCCCTGGACCTGTCTTCTGTAGTCAGATAAGAATTTCCTGAACAAAATACCCCTAAACTGTCTTTTCTAGTAAAACAACAAAACCAAAACAAAACAACACAACTTAGAATACCTCTAGTTATACGTTATATTGTGAGTGTGTCACATTTCACCGACTGGAAAGAAAGTGCTAATCATTCCTTTGTTCATGTAGTGTGTTTGGGAGATGCTCACAATTTATTTTCAGGGAACCCCCACACAGTACAGCGTTTGCAGTTTTCCAAGTTCTGTTTTTGTTGTGGGCCCCTCTCGCGCGTTTTCCTGGAAGAGTCTGTGGCCCAATATCTGTGTGACTGTGTTCAGTCAACCTTCCAAATTTAAATAAGGGGAAATCCTCCTCTATTTATTTATTTTTTTAAAAAAAACCATAGCAATCGCAAAGCATGTGGCTGGTACAATAACAACAGCATTATGTCACTTGGGTAATTACCTCTTGCAGAGCCCAAGCTTGAAGAGAAGGTTCTAGAACTCGAAGTTTTGTGTATTCTAATTAAGGGAATAAAGACTGTAAACAGACCACCTGACTGAGCTAAGTTCACCTGAGGGGCCACTTTGCCATTTTCTCTCTGATACTTTTGAACACCCGCTATCACAAGTTAAAATAATTAATGACACCAACAAAAAAAGCTTTAGTTGTATTTCATAATAATAAGCCCCTCCAATGAGAGGTCACAGCTAACTTGAAGACCAGAACCTCCTCTGTGCCTCCTGACTTGAGACCTCCCCTGGTGGCTGGGCTGGCCGTAGGGACCCAGCTGGTCTGTTGCAGTGAGTTGTAGGTCCTGAGCTGAAAATCTGACAGGTTCCTGGGGTGGGGCTGGAGTGGGCCAAGCAGTAACATAACTTTTCAGAACATTTTGTACAAGTAACATCAACAATGTCAACTCAGCTTCCAAACAGTTTTAAACACTGATTTTAAAGTACCGCTAAAGCTAACAATTTGTCCAAGTAATTAGGAATACACTTTATCTTAGTTTCTCATGCCCTATTTTCAGTAAAAAGTAAGAAGACCTACATGAAAAGAAATTAAGTTGTTTAAATTAATCTGTGGCTCTATTGGGAGTGTAAACGAATTTAGAATTGTTGTCTGCTGTTCCCTAGTGCACTAAAGAGTATTTGTTGAACTAGCTGGTTTGCAATTTTAAAACCTAGCTTCAAAATTTGGGATAGTGAAACAAATTGTAGTGTGTGTGTGTGTGTCTGTGTGTGTGTGTGTGTGTGTGATGTGTTTGCATTTGTTTCACATTCTCATTAGTTATAACATGCGTTTGTAAAATCAAGACTTTCTTAGAAACTTCAGGATAACAATAAAGTAAAATGCTCAATAAAAGTGAAAATCAAGAAAACCTACCACCAAAGATCAAATGAAACCAACCAGCCAACCAACAAACCAACCAATAACTAAATAAAAAGAAGAAAGAACAATTACATTTTAATTACTCACTGGGATATAGCAGAACGAATTTGAAAAAATTTACCTTTATAAAAGTGAATTATTTAAACTGAAAATTTAAGTAGGAAGACTGATAGTAATATTAAATTTTTTGTTTATAGTTTTCACATTAACTTAGAAGTGAAATTATATATAATTTGCACATGAACTATAGAAGTCATGCTACTTTTAGCAGTTGTATATGTTTAAATGTAACTGTTTTCTTGTTTAATAGTGATACATCTACATTGTAGAAAATTTAGGACATAGCTATAAGCAAGAAGAAAATAAAAACCACAGATTCCAGACAGAGAGGACCTCTATGAATTTTAGTGTACATCTTTCCAGTCCTTTTTTCTATATGTATTTATTTTTTTTAAATAGTATTGCCTAGTTTTTTTTTAAGCTGTCATTTAATTTGTGTGTAATACGAGGAAGGGAGGAGGCTGCAATGCAGAGGAAGGAAGATGCGATTTTGCAACGACTGATAATGACACATGAAACAAAGAACTCCTGGACAGATAGAAAGCAGAGTGCCACAGCTCTCTGCTGCTTTTACTTATGTCAGAGTTAACAGTGCATGACACCCCACAATTTTGATATCAGAGTCATATATATTTTTGCATGGGTAAAACACACATTTCTGTATGATTTAAGAATTAACGAGTAGGATAAACTTTTCTAGGTGATTAATTTCAGAAACATTTGAAATTTCCAGTCTTGACCTATTTGAACCTAATCACATCGATTTGGTGGTTAAGACTCTAGCACATTTCCTCTCTGCTTTTAACAGACGAAAGCACTTGGCAGGAAATGTCCGGCTTCTAGCCTAATGTGGTAGGGGCATGCAGGATGATGGAGAAACTCAGAAGACGACTGCAGTAAATTTACACGTAAGCCGGAGGCCACCGCGAGGGACTGCTGGGTTAAAAACCTGTTACAAGGAAACGTGCAGTAAAAAAAAAAAGAAAAACCTCACACATTCGCCCTGTCCCTGAAAATAAATAGTTAGAAAATGGTGACTCTAGCAAACAAATGTCTTTATCATCATCAGAAATGTACTTCATTATCTGAAAGATTTGCAATGCTGTGCAGACAGAAGCTGGCATTAAAACAATAAGAACAAAACTATCATGCCTTTCAGCCAGGTGTGTCACCATATTGTACTCAACGTGAGGATATTAATTTCACAGTCTCTGCAAATAAGTTTAAACATAGGAGCATGTCACAAATAAGCAGCAATCTCTGCGAGGCTACATCAGCTGGGATTTCATAGCCTGCAATTTTTAAATTCAGTCGTGTCCCCAAGGGCCAATCAATATTGGTGGCAATTATTCTTAGTACACAGTCCAAATGAAATGGGTGTGTTTTTCTTTTTTATCAAGGTGGGAGACTGTGATATCGAAATAAGCAAATTCCCCTGTGGATGGCAATTGGGCTGCCTACCAGCTGCAGCAAGTCTGCCGTGGGTCTCTTTTGCCTGTTTCTCGAGACTAACCCAATAATGATCCCATTATTTTAACCCTTCAAAGTGAGCTCTGTTGGATAGCAAGCTCGGAAAAACCTAGCATGTGTCAAACAAAGAAAGAATGAAAACGTAAATAAACAAACAAACAAACCAGGAGCACCTCCCAACGCAGCTGCCCAGAGCAGCACCCTCCACACAGGTTTTATTTACACCCTGGTTTCTAAGCCGCAACCTCTAGAGGGCCCGTGCTTGGGACGTAGGGATGTTTTCACAAAGCAGAGTCAGTTTACATTCTAGAGGGAAAGGTGGTAAAAACCTTTTTTTTTTTTTAATTTCCAAAAGGCAGATACTGAATTATGCAAATCCTCAGAGTTTCATCTTTGAAAAGCTATTATTATTTTTTCTTTCTTAAGTTTTTGCCTATTTGGGGGGTGGCTTAGGGAAGAGCAGTGGTGGTAATGAAGGTGGGGAATGAGGAACAGAAAATCAGAGAAGTGAGCCTCAAAATGACAGTTCAAGTTCCTTTTCCTGGTGGGGCCCATGTTTAAGTCAGCTGGCACTCACTTGGCTAACACCACCAACAAAACCAAGTCATCAAGGGAGAGTCGCGGGGACAGAAACACACACATGCCCGTACGACAAATTAGGGTTAGTGTGCCATTCACTCAGTTTCCTAGTCCTTGGAGTGGGGCTTCTTTTGTCTTCAGCCTGATCCCAAACTGGGCTTTTCATCCCATTTGACTTTTCATCTAATTAATCACATAACATGTCAGAGTGCTAGGAATCTAAAATTATTCTGTCATTTTTATGTTAGCTGATAAACAAAGCAAACCAAAACAGCGTGCCCTGTTTCTACCGGTGTTTTTAAACCACAAGTTCTCCTCAATACATGTTATAAGAAATGAAAAATTCTGAAAAAGGGACAAAAAGATGCAGGCAGGACAGGCCCATAATAAAAACAAACTGGTGGTTCTTTCTATAAACCAAAGAGCTCACTAGCTACCTTGGAGTTTGGGATTATTCTTGTGGAATTTGGTTGTTTTTCTCTCACTTTGAAAAGAAAAATGAGAATGAATGAAAGGGAAATTTTAGGAGTGTTTTAAGGTCATGTTTGTCTCTTGAAAGTTCCAGGTACACGTGGATGATTATCTTTAATTTGGAGGGGTCTCCAGGAGGGACGTGATGAATGTATGAACAGAGCTGAGTGGTACTGAGTTTAAGACGGCATTTAAATTTTTCTTGCCTAAAAAAGGGGTATGGGTGAGGTATTGGTTCACTCGTAACTCTGTACTGCATTTTCGTTAATCACAGTTCTTTTTTTTTTTAGTTTCTTTGAGAGAGTGGATCAAAGTCACCGGGAATTGGTGGTTAGAAGTCCATGTTTTAAAGCTCAGAAATACTTTGTTTTCTTTCCCTCCTCCCCTACTTTGAAAATGTTTTAGAATAAAGATTCCTGATTGCAGTGGTGATTGGTGGTTAATATCATTAGACTTCTGGTTTGGATTAATGCTACTAATTAGTTTTTGTCCTTGACTTTATCCAATTAAAGCATAGAGGCCTGGGTGCTAAACACCTGGGCAGATTACCTAATTAGATGACAGAAACATACACAGTTGTTCGCAGGTAATTATTTTAACTTTCCCTGCTTGGTTGGTACTAAACACACTGATGGAAAGGACCTCCTCTCTTCCCTACTAACCACAAAACATCAGCTCGTGGGCAAGGCAGCTGGTCCTGGTACTGCCTGCTAAACAGACAATGTTGAGTCCTTTTTTTGGTGAATATGTGCAGAAGTGATAGATTTGGGTTTTGCCCCCAGACATAGGAGAAAACACACGTGCTGGTGGTTCCCACTCTATGCCCCACCTGTTCCTCTGAGCAGGCAGTTTCCTTTGATGAGCCAGGTAGGACCCAGACTCTCCCTTTGGGGGTAGCCCTGGGCGTTCTTGGATGTATGCTTGTCCGTCCCAGGGCCGAATAATCTTGGGGGTGGGGGAAGGGGTTCATTGCTCTAAAGGTGGGATGTAGTCTCTTTTTAAAAAAAATTCAAAATTGAAAACCCAACTTCTGCACTTCATGTTCTTAAAAAAGAAAGAGACTGAACACTACTGGGATCCTCTCAACTGTGAGCGTGGAGCCATGGGTTGATCCCAGCTTGCATGTGCTCACCGGAAGGGGCAGGCCCAGGGGCAGCTGAACAGGAGGTGCCTGCGCTGAATCCACCTGGGACCCAGGGAACATTCTATCCTGTGAGGCACACACACTGGAAGCTTGTAACAAATCTCCATGTGCTGTCACAACCAGCCTTTGTAACCTCATCTTCACACAATCCCTCCCAGACCGGCCCAAGGGTACCACTGGCCATTTTCTGAGCACGCTCAGGACTTTCCTAACATTTGCTCTTACTAACCCCCACCTGGGCCACACCTTCCACCACAGCTTCGTCTCTTGAGACCCTGTTTCCTTTTGAGGCCCATTCCCCATGGTGCTCCTTCTCCAAAACTTTTGCTAGACCTTTCAGTTGATTTGACTTATTTTTTTTTGCTTTGAAGCCCTGTAGCTTTGTGTGCCTCTCCTGCATGCCTGCCTGTATTCTCTCTCTCTCTCTCTCTCTCTCTCTCTCTCTCTCTCTTTCTCTCTCTCTCTATCTCTCTCCTTCTCTCCCTCCCTCCCTCCCTCCCTTCCTCCCTTCCTTTCTTTTTCTTTTCCCACTCTAACCAACTGAGCTAACCAGCTACCCTGTGTCCTCTTTTGTATTGACGTTATTGGAGGCTCTATCTTAGTTCTCCAATGATATCAGTCTCTTTATTCATTGCTCAGCAAGCATTTACTGAGTGCCTGATATGTGCTAGGCACTCTTCTAGGAGCTGACGATTCACTGATAACAGAACAATTTCCCTGCCCACAATGAGCTTACAGGCCAGGGAGGAAGGAGGCTAGATAGCAAACAAGCGAGCGCACAAAAAGATACAGGAAGGTCATATAGTGATAACAGCTATGAAGGAGAGTATCACTGGACAGACAGCGATAAAGGAACTAATTTAGAAAATAATAATGTGCAAGCAGTGTTCATTGAGCAAGAACTGTCGTCTTCATTTCCATTAATTTGTCTAATCCTCACAACATCTCTATGAACCAAGGAATCTTACTTTAGAGAAGACAGCTTGAGACCAGAGTGGTTAGGAAACTTGCCTGAGGTGACCCAGTGGATCAATAGCAGAGCTGTGAAGTCTGGTCTGGCTTCAGAGTTCACACACACTCTTGTGCCTGGTCACCCTTCCTTCCCTCTCGTCAAGGCCACAACAGGGCCTAGGGCAGGACTTGAATGTGATAGGCCCTTGATGAGCTACGTGGGTCACACACCTGTGGACTTCTTGCTCTAAAATGACTCATGCATTTGTCCTTTCTTTCCTTCTCCCGTCTTTCCTACCCTCGATCAAGCCCAGACGATCTTGGATCAGGATACCTGGCTTGTCTCTTTCTTAGCTCTGGTCTTCCTGGTTTCCTGCAACTGGGCAGCTACCCAGGCCTCTGAGAATCTGGCTCTGATGGTAAGATGAACACTCATGGGATGCCCCCTGGTCTCAAGGTGATTCCAGGGATCCCCAGTGGTGGGAGGGTCTGGTCAGAGGTCAGCAGGCTGTTTAGATCAGCCTGGGGGTAGTGTAGGAAGGCCCAGCCACAGCTCAGATGTGGGTAAAATGCTGGGGGCCTGTCCCTGGCTGGGAGGCTCCAGGCTCCTGGGAAGCCTGTCACCCAACCTGGCTGAATCAGGCCCCCCTGTGTCCCTGGGCCTGGTAATAACACTAGTTCTCATAGAGCTTCAGTCACATGCTGCACTTTCAGTAGGGATCAGGCCTTGTGGTACATGTGCCCAGATCCTTAGAGTGTCATCTCACCCTGAATAATGGTCCCATGAAGCGTTGTGCTCTGGTTAGGCAGTGTTGTGTCACAGGCAGGTTATGTCCCTGGCTGAGCCACCCATTGAGGTGTCCAGAGGATGCTGTGGCTCTCGGGTCCCTCTGAGCTCCCTTTCTTTGTCTGGAGAAGTCTCCATCTCTTGAGTCTGCGCCTCCTCCAGGAAGTACCCATTCTCTTCCCCAGCCTCCCTTTTCACTGGGGTTTGTCTCTGGGACCTGGCCCCACCAGTCAAACGTCCATGGTAGAAGTTCTAGCACCAAATGCCATATTCAGCATCCCTGGTATGAACCATGGGAGTCTCTGCCCCACAGAAGTGGCACAGGGACTTAGCTGTAGCACTTTTGCAATGCACTTTGGGCAAAGTTCTTGGCCACGGAGCTGCTGCCTCGGTCATCTATTACTGTGTAAGCAGCCACCCCTAGCCTAGAGGCTTCAAACAACGGCAATATTTATTTTGCTCCTGAATCTGCAATTTGGGCAGGGCTTGGCAGACTCACTTCTGTTCCACTCAGTGTCGATTAGAGTGATTGGTAGTTGGGTGGGCAGAGACCATCTCAAGCTTGCTCACCCTCGGGGCTGGTGGTTGATGCTGGCTCCTGGCTGGGACCTTAGCTGGGGCTGTGGCCAGGAAACCTACATGTAGTCTTCCCACATGGCTGCTTGGTTTTCTCACAATATGGCAGCAGGGTTCCAAGAATAAACAGAGACAGAGAGAGAGAGAGAGAGAGAGAGAGAGAGAGAGAGAGAGAGAGAGAGAGAGAGAGAGAGAAGAACATACCAGGCAGAACCTGTGTTATCTAGCTTCAGAAGTCACAGAAATCATGCAGCCAAGTGGGCCCACCTTCAAGGGAAGGAAAATTAAACTCTACCGTTGGGACGAGTGTCCAAGAATTTTCAGGCAGGTTTTAAAACTGGCACAGCTGGCATGTCTGGTTCCCAGCCTTTCCCAGAGGTTCTATGAGCTAACTAATATTTTAAAATAAATTCTTTCAGGGTAAGCTATCTGGAGAGGTTTCTACTATGTTATGCATATAGCTGGTCAGCCTACACACCCAAGTTTGTCTGATTCCAAAGTCTGTTCTCCGAATCCTGCATTGTCGACCTGGAAGGCACAGGAACAGAGCTCTCGTGACCAAGTCGTCCATTCATCCATCCAACCAACCAACCAACCAACCAACCAACCAACCAACCAACCAACCAAAAATCACACATGTGATGAGCACCTCCCAGTTGTCAGGCCCTGGAGATACAGTACTAAACACATTTCCCTTCTGTGAAACACATTTCACTATCTGTTGCAGCCTGAGAGGTGCAACAGATAGTGAGGCTGTGATAGTGACATGTGATGAGTGCTGAAATAGGGAAACTTCGGGAACACAAGAGGTATGCCTAACCCAGAGGAATTAGGGGCTCGAGGAAGGTGTCCTAGGGAAATGACATTAAATCTGGGACATGAAGAATGAGTATGAATGAATTAAGCTGGTCTTGGTGGTGATGGTGATGGCGATGGTGAAAGAATGCTCCAGCAGTGAGAGCAGGACATGCAAAGGCCCTGGGGCCAGAAGAGGTCTGCCCTTTTATAGCAGGAAAGGGAGCTGTATGTGGCTGGAGCACTGTCGGTGGAGGAGGGAGGAAACAGAGACGATGCTGAACTGGTGAGTTAGGGGCACAGCAGGTAGGGCCTGATCACATAATGTAAGCAGAACCACAGTGTTGGACATCAGAAGTACTTAAGGAAGAAAATAATTATTTGATAAAGTCAGGGGCCCATGTTTAAATTCTGAGCATTCAAATAATTATATCAGAATGTCATTCAGCAACTGCTGGAAGTGATGCCCATTCATTCATTCCACAAATATTTATTTGAGGGCCTACTACATTCCAGACAAAATCTATCACAGTTGTATAAAAAGGATAGCTAGCATGGTAGTGTTTGTTTTTCTGTGACTTATAAGGGGAATGTTTCTTTTTTTCTCAATGGATACTCCTGTCTGACCCCATAGTCAAGAGGAGGGAACAAATTAATACCAGCAGTGCAGTGACAAATGTTAACTGGCCAGAGTCGCAGATGTGGTGCCTTCGACTTGCTCAGGCCTTACAGTTTTAGCTGTAACCGGGCAAAGCGCAAACCAATCGCCATTTCTCCATATGGAAAAGGAACAACACACAAGCTTCCTGTTGCTTTGTTTTTTAAATTGAGATAGAATTAACATGCAATATTGTATTAGCTTCAGGTGTACAAAATAATGGTTAGATATTCGTATACATTGCAAAATCATCACCACACTAAGTCTAGTTAACATCTATCACCATACATAGTTACAGAACTATTTTTTTTCTTGTGATGAGAACTTTTAAGAACTATTCTTTTAGCAACTTTTAAATATACAATACAATTTTATTAATCATAGTCACCATGCTGCACATTATTTAGCCTGGAGTTACTTATGTTATAACTGGAATTTTGTACCTTTTGACTCCTTTCACCCACCCACCACCCCTTATCTCTGGCAACCACCAACCTGCTCTGTTTCTATGAGCTTGGTTTTTGTTTTTTAGATTCCACATATAAGTGAGATCTCGTGGCATTTGTCTTTCTCGGTCTGACTTATTTCACTTAGCATAATGTTCTCTAGGTCCATTCGTGTTGTCACAAATGGCAAGATTTCATTCTTTTTATGGCTGAATAATATTCTATTGTATACATACATGATATTTTCTTTATCCATTCATCTGTCGGTGGACCCTTAGGTTTCCATATTCCTGTTGCCTTTTTGGATTGATGCTTGAAAAAAGTAGATACAGATGAAATCTTTCCTTGACTGCAGGCACATGAGAAATGAAGAAGACCTAATGATGGGTGTAGACCTTTCCACAGACCACCCCTCATCATGATCTGTCTAGTTCAGTCAGCTGTTGGGAGCATCTGTATGTGACTGCATGCAGGAAGGACGATTGGGTTCTGACTTGTATAAATGTGTGCATTTATCCCAGACCAACAGTTTAAAACAATAAGTCAAATTACAGCTAAAGCTGTAGGGTTTCATTGATCAAGGCCAACATGGCTATCGACTTTCTGTTCAAACAGCCAACGACAAGGCAAATGAGTCGGATAGTGAGAGGCCGAGAAACTGGTGCCCTCACCGTGCAGAAGCTGATGTCCTCGTGTGCTACGTGACCCACCTGAGATTCTTCTGGGGTAGTTTCCAGGATGAGGTAGGATGGTCTTTCAGGGTTCTCCTGCCTCAAGGGACGGAGGCAGACATTTATATCCCACATCAACCATCACTGCATGTAGTGTGCCCCAGGAAAGGGTGTGACTGAGTCCTGAAGGGGGCATCTGGGCAGCATGTCTCAGCATCCACTACACCATCACTCCCACGACCTCCCTGAGCCTGAAGCCAAGGGTCGCTTGTCATTGGTAGCTGCCCTCGCATTGTTGTTCGTCTTCTGGGAGAGATCATTTCCCTCTTACCTATGTCTCTAGAAAAAGTGACAATGAAACACCCAGGGAAGCCTGCCTGTTTTGAGAAAAACAGAAGAGTGCATTGGTCTTTTTGGAGGTGAAGAATACGGGTACACCTCATTGTATTGTGCTCTGCAGATATTGAGTATTTTTTTACAAATTCCAGGTTTGTGGCAACCCGGCATTGAACAAATCTATCAATGGCAATTTTTAGCAACAGCATTTGCTTACTTCGTGTCTCTGTGTCACATTTTAATTATTCTTCCAGTATTTCAAAGTGTTTCATTATTCATATATTTGCTATGGTGATCTCTGATCAGTGATCTTTGATGTCACTGTTTTAATTGTTTTGGGGCACTACAGATCATGCCCATATAATATGGCAAACTTTATCAATGTTGTGTGTGTTTTGACTGCTCCCCCGACCAGCTCTTCTCCCATCTTTCTCCCTCTCCTTGGGCCTCCCTATTCCCTAAGATACAACAACAATATTGAAATTAGGTCAATTAACCACCCTACAATGGCCTCTAAGTGTTCAAGGGAAAGGAAGAGACACACATCTCTCGCTCTAAATCAAAAGCTGTAAGTCGTTAAGCTTAGTGAGTAAAGCACCTCAAAAGCTGAG
Source organism: Rhinolophus sinicus (assembly GCF_057876585.1). Taxonomy (NCBI): domain Eukaryota; kingdom Metazoa; phylum Chordata; class Mammalia; order Chiroptera; family Rhinolophidae; genus Rhinolophus; species Rhinolophus sinicus. Next base: position 10,152,407 of record NC_142517.1, read on the forward strand.
ACAGGTTGAAAGCTAGGACTCCTGTGCCAAATAGTTAGCCAAGTTGTGAATGCAAAGGAAAAGTTCTTGAAGGAAATTAAAAGAGCTACTCCAGTGATCGTATGACTGATAAGGAAGCAAAACAGCCTTATTGCTCATATGGAGTTTTAGTCGTCTGGATAGAAGATCAAACCAGCCACAACATTTCCTTGAGCCAAAGCCTAACCCAGAAGCTGCAGCAAATTATCCAGAAGATCTAGCTACAGTAATTGATGAAGGTGGCTACACTGAACAACAGGTTTTCAATGTAGACGAATCAGCCTTATTGGAATAAGACGACATTTAGGATTTTCATAGCTAAGGGGAAATCATCAATGTCTGGCTTGAAAGCTTCAAAGGACAGGCTGATTCTCTTATTAGGGGCTAATGCAGCTAGTGACTTTTAAGTTGAAGGCAGTGCTCACTTATTATTTCCAAAATCGTAGGGTCCTTAAGAATTATACTAAATCAACTCTGCCTGAGTTCTATAACTGACACCACAAGGCCTGTATGACTGCACAGAGGTTTAAAACATGGTTTACTGAAAATTTTAGGCCCACTGTTGAGATCTGCTCAGGAAAAAAAGTTTCCTTTCAAAATGTTATTGCTCATTGACAATGCACCTGGTCACCCAAGAGCTCTGATGGAGATGTAGAATGAGATGAATGTTGTTTTCATGCCAATGGGCATAGCATCCATTCTGCAGCCTCTGGATCAAGGAATATGTTCAACTTTCAAGACTTATTATTTAAGAAATACATTTCATAAGACTGCAGCTGATATAGACAATGATTCCTCTGATGGATCTGGGCAAAGTAAATCGAAAACCTCTGGAAAGCATCCACCACTGTAGATGCCATTAAGAACATTCATAATTCACGGGAAGAGGTCAAAATACCAACATTAACAGGAGTTTGGAAGAAGTTGATTCCAAACCACAGGGATGACTTTGGGGGATTTAAGACTTCACTGGAGGAAGCAAGTACAGATATGGTGGAAATAGCAAGAGAACTAGAATTAGAAGTGGAGCCTGAAGATGTGACTGAATTGCTGCATCTCATGACAAAGCATTAACAGTGGGGAGTTGCTTCTTGTGGATGAGCAAAGAAAGTGGTTTCTTGAAATGGAATCTACTCCTGGTGAAGATACTGTGCAGATTGTTGAAATGACAACTAAGGACTTAGAATATTACTTAAACTTAGTTGATAAAGCAGCAGCAGGGTTTCAGAGGACTGACTCCTATACTGAAATAAGTTCTGCTGTGGGTAAAATGCTACCAAACAGCATCACGTGCTACAGAGAAATCGTTTGTGAAAGGAAGAATCAATCGATGCGGCAAATTTCATTGATGTCTCTTATTTTAAGAAATTGCCACAGTCAACCCAACCTTCAGCAACCACCACCCTGGTCAGTCAGCAGCCATCAACATCGAAGCAAGACCCTCCACCAGCAAAAGGGTTACAACTCACTGAAGGCTCAGATGAGGGTTAGCATTTTTTCAAATTATGGTCTGTACATTTTTTTTAAAAAAATGTTATTGTACACTTAATAGACTACAGTATAGTATATACACTGGGAAACCAAAAAATTCATGACTCACTTTATTGGGATATTCACTTTGTCGTGGTGGCCTAGAACCAAACCTGCAATATCTCTGAGGTGAGCGTATATTCATTTGCATGTGACTGATTTACACTCTGTGAGCTGGGGTCACATCTGGGGCTACATTCAGCTGGGAGCTCAGAGCTCGACTGGGGTTGAAATGTCCAAGATGGCCACTCATCCCGCAGGCCCGCTCTCTACGTGGCCTCTCGTCATCCAGGAGTCTGGCTTATGGCATGAAAGCTGAGCAACAAGAGCAAAAGTGGAAACCGTGAGACCTTTAAAGTCTAGATCTGCAACTGACACAAGGTAACTTCTGTGGCATTCTGTTGGTCAAAGCAACTCATTAGGCCACGTCAGCGTCAAGGGGAGGCAGGATAGATTCCGCCCCTCAGTGGAGGAGAAGGAAGAATGACCACAATCACAGCACTCTCATGTCTGGAGCTTTCTGGTGAATGACAGAAGCAGATAAAAAAGGGGGCGGGGCACAGAGTCATCTTTTTCAGGCTTCCCTGGCTCTGGAAGCTCACTCTTTGGAAACCCTTTCCTTTGCTCGGTGGTACAGGCTATAAATGCCTTGCTGTAGACAGAGAGAGATGGGCTGTCCCCAGGGAGGAGTTCTTTCAACAGTCGGTGGGGAGGAGTCAACAATTCAGTGAATTACAGCATCAGGAGATTTTGATGTTTAGCTTAACATCCTTCTGCGTAATTTCTTGCTCCGAGTCGTGATCGCCACCATAGCCATCACATCAGTATTACCCTCAGCAGCGCAGAACCTTTATTAGGCACCTGATTGCATGCGGAATGGTGCTGGGAGATGGAGGGCAAGTACAGGGAGGCACAGCTCAGGCTGCCCACCCGGTGGTGCCTGAGGCTGGAACCGAAGGGACGGAACTCATGTGCAGGCCGTGAAGGACCCAACCAAGAAATGTGAATGGGCACCCAAACGCCCAGCCAAGGGCTTACGTCGTGTCGCAATGAAGGCAGCTCAGCGCTGAAGAGCCACAGCACAGCGTTTTGAATTCAAGTTCTTCTTCCGGTTATTGAGCCTCAAGGTCAGTTGGCACAAAATTAATTTGCTGAAACTGTGAGATAGAGTCCTCGATCTGGGTCTGAGCAGATTTTGGTTTTGCCGCCAAAGGCAGAAGCAGAAGCAAGTCATAGTCTACACAGTGAGGCGGGTGAAATCCACCCATGGCACAGCTCATGCATTCACAGAGAAAATGTAACGTGATGGGCAAGGCCTTGACCCCACAAATGTGAAACGCTGGGAAGGCCAACGGTCAGCTGTGCTGGGCCAACACATTTAGAGCAAACCAGCCGCATTACAAAGACTGAAGTGAAACTGTAGTAGCAAATCCAGATTATCCTGTTTTACCCACAGATACTTGAGTATAGAAAAAGACAGACTTTTTTTTTTTTTAACATATCAATGTTAAAGACAGTTTACTTTGGAAACGGGCTTGTGGACCAGTGCTATTTCCAGCTTTATTTTGTCCTTATCGACTCGCTATTTGGGACACACTTCCCCATTCAATAGAAGTGAATATATTAACTATTCTATTTATATAACTTGGGACTGTATTTTAAAAAGGGGACTTACTTATTCAACAAATATTTGCTAGTTCCTAATACGAGCCCAGAATGTGCTGTGCACTGGGGACTGAGAGACAGAACATGCCCCGGGTTGGAGGAGATCAGGCAAATCAGCCTTGAAACCAATGTAGTTTGATCCGCTCTTGGGCAGAGCTGTGGGGGGGTTGCTTTGTGTCTGGGAGATATTTCTTTCTCTTGCCCGCAATTTAAAAAAGGCACCTTGATCCTGGTCAAATTTGAAATGTTATTGGTTAATTTGGGATATATAACATATAGCCCATTATAAGTGGGCTATATATTATAGCAAACAAACCAAAGGAGGTGTCTTTCTTGATGCAGGCAACTTCAATGAAAAGACTTGACTTGGTTCTTTCAACTTCCTCCCATACAATATACACATTGCCTCTGCTCTGGTAGCAGAAAAGTTAAAATGAGTTCTGTTCTTGGAAGTGAGGGAAGAGCAAGAGAAGAAACAAGGGGCTAGGTGGCTGGAGAGGGGGAAAGGGCTGGGAGGAGGCAGGGCAGATGCCAGCAGGACCATCTCAATGTCAGGGCTTCCCCAAGTCGTGGGAGGTGCCAGCGGCAGCCTGGGTTTGGAGATGAAGTGACCTAAAAGCTGGCAAATGCCTGTGATTTACACACACACACACACACACACACACACACACACAGAATCAATCTCTCTCTCTCTCTCTCTCTCTCTCTCTCTCTCTCTCTCTCTCTCTCCCCCCCCCCCCACTTTTATCTTCTGGATCCAGGTGGTCTACTGCAGGGGGGTGGTGGCAGCAGCCTCCTTAGGCAGGCGTCTTTCCCCGCCATCCTTCTCCCCTATTCCTTTTCTGGTCTCCTGGCACCTACTGAATAAGAGGGTCATCCAGCTGATTTGTGTTAGAAGCTACTGCTCCCTGGCCTGGGGAATGGAGAGGGGACCTGTTCTGGGGACCTCCTCTCTCCCTCCCTCCTCCTTCTCTCTGGGCTGGGATCTCGGGGCTGAATCTGAGCTTGGTGGGCTCCCGCCTGTATGCAGCTACATGTGCTCAGCCCCTGGGGGCCATGGGCAATATGCTTGGGCCCAGGCCCTGAGCTGCCAAGCTGGTTAATTAGCACTGGTGCCCAGGAAGCCCCATCTGTTCCCAGCACTTGTGCTGCTCCAGTCCCCCCACCTCCCTGACTCCCAACGCAGGCAGAATTCCCTTCTTCCCACCCAGCTGTCTCCGGAGTTGTTCCGTCCCTAAGTGCCTTGCCACGGGCCACAAATCAGTTGTCACAAGTCTAGGTAAATCTTGCTCTCTACTCTGCAGGACAGGTAGGACAGGTGGGTGGGGAAGGTGGGGAGGACGGGAGGGGCAGCTCCCACCAGTGATTGATGAACCCTTTCTGCACTGCTCACAGATCCTGAGGCCACTGCCCTCCTTTGTCAGGAGCAGGCACAGCTTCCATGAGGACAGTTTTGTGGCGATTCTGACGTCATAGTTGGGTTCCCCAGTGCAGAGCCTGAAACAAAGGTTTGTGTTCACTGGTTTATTTGAAGGCCTACAGGAAGCAGGGGCTGAGGGAACAGTGGCTGGGAAACAGAGAGGGAGGAAGTGCCAATGAGAGGTCCATTATTACGATTGCTGCTGGAGGCAACAGGGATCTATCTTGCAGGTGAGAAAAATGTCTTTAAGAGGACCACTTCCCAGATGGGTTCAGAAAGTGTGAAGTCTTTCCAGGCACACCCATCATCCTCCAAATGGACAGGTGAGGGTTGGGGGCACTGAAGGGAAGGCCTAAGTTGCAGTGAAATGGGTTCTAATCCAGATGGTGGGTCTAGAGTCTCTCTCCTTCTTAAAAAGACTTACACTCATTCAATGTAGCAAATGCTGGTTGAACACCTCCTACTATAGCTCATGGAATCTGAGATCTCATTGGCTATAAGGCCATGCTGTTATTTTAAGAAGCACCAAGAAAAAAGCTGCCAATTAAAGTATGATACACTGTCAAATGTAAGACACTTTCCTAGTTCAGAGATGAGAAAGTGTGAAAAGAATGTGGGTCTTGGGATAGGTACAGCATACACTACACCTTCATGGACATAGTTGGGGGTCACTGCCTTTGCTCCCAAGACAGGAGAAACACCATGCAGGGATGGCAAGAATAGCAAGGTAGAATAGGATTAGGGCATCAAATCAAGTACTTTCAGAGCACAGAGGAAGGAGAGATGAATTCTGGTGGGGAAGAATCAGGGAGGACTTCCTGGAAGAAGGGGAAGTAACTGAGCTGGGCTCAGAGGATGGCAGCATTTGGACTATTGGGGCTGAAGGGGAAAGGCACTCCATGCTGTGGAAATCACACAGCAAAGGCTCTGAGCTGTCCTAGAAATACAGTGATTGTACTTATCTAGAATGTAGGGTTTGTGGGTGAGCAGAAGAAAAAAGGTTGAGAATTAGAAAAGCAACAAACATACCCTTTGACCCAGGAATTCCACTCCTAGGTCTATGCCCAAGAGAAACTCCTACTTGAGTGTACCAGGAGACAAATATATCAATATTTACAGCAATGCTGCTTATGACAGCAAAAAATGACAATGTACCTGAGTAAGAAAATGCGGGGAGCAGCCTTCTCAGTGTTTCATGAGGAAAATCAGCCTGGCTTCAGAGGAGTGGGAGAGAAACACTAAAAGAACAGACACTTTTAGTGGATAGTCCAGACCACAGGGTATGAGGTTCTGGACCTGGATGGTGGCAGTGAGAACAGAGAAGAAGGAGCAAGTATGGATGACACTGTAAGGGAAGGGTTGACTGAACTTGGTGACAGGGGAAAGTGCCAGGAATAGAAACTGGGAATTTAGGACCAGGATCAGGGGTCTTTTTTGTTAAGGGAGAGAGCAATAAGGAAGATTTATTTGATCTGTACATGAAACCCCCCAGGGCACTATACCTTGCATTTAAATCCGCTGGCTTCAGTGACAGGGTTCTGCCCCCATTTATTTTTTGTTCTCACCCTCCTTCACTAGCTTCTCTGCTCCCTTAGCATTCAGGTTTCCAAGGGCCCTTCCTTTGGGTCCCGAGACTCCTTGCTTTGTACACACCCTCTCTGGGAGTTCTCTTTCCATCTCATGAGCTCCACCTCTGTCTGAAATCATCTGAGGGGCCCACAGTCCTTTCAACTTAGCATTTCTCTGATGAAAACCCTTATCTTTCCAAATCTCATCTTTTCCTTGTGTTTCACACACAAGTGGACAGAACACTACCATCCACGTGACTACCCAATCCAGAAACTGGGTCTTCTTTTCACTGCCTCTAGCCAAGCAGCTTCTTCAGACCTCCCCTTTTGTGCCCCTTCTCGAATTCTCTTGGCTCACCTTTGGGTTCTGGGCGTTGCTGTACAACGAGCTCTAAGGTCTGGCCTGACAGCAGTGCAGTGGGTACTTGGCGCTTTCTACCCAAGCTCGTGGGGACCTGCTTACGTCATTCTGGCTTATGTGCAAACTTGGAAGTCCTAGGAAGGTAATATTCCTCTGGACAAACCTTGACCAATGGAGGTAGGAGCTGATGGGTAAGTATTCTCTCCGTCCATATTTTGAGTGGACAATTCTGAGGTGTCTTCCACACACTTCATCAAGCGTTCCCACCTCAAATGCCCAAGAAATAGCTTTTTGGACTAAATTCTAAATTTAACTCACCACTGATACAAACTTCATGTTGCCCCCATTTCTTACAGTTGCTGGTCCCATGGGGTATCAGGCTGCAGGGAAATGCTGGGATGAAGGTTGTGGAAGGTGCCCTTACCTGCTGGGTCAAGGAGGGGATTGGACCTCCTCTACGCCCTGCTTTACACTAACACTGCCCTTATCTAGCTGGTTCCTTCCCTTCTCTTTAAAAACATACACCCCACTTCCGAGTACCAAAATCGGCACCAGTTTCCTCGAGCTGCCATACACAGTACCACAAAATGGGTGGTGTAAAACAACAGAAATTTATTGTCTTATGTTCCAGAAGGCTGGAAGTCCAAAATCAAGGTGTCCACAGGATCACCTCCAAAGGCTTTAGGGACGATTCCTTCCTTGCCTCTTCCTAGCTTCTGATGGTTGCCAGCAATCCCTGGTGTTTTGGCTTGTAGTTTCATTATTCCGATTTCTGCTTCTGTCTTCACTTGGCCATCTTCCCTCTGTGTGTCTCCAAATTTCCTTTTCCTCATAAGGACACCTGTCATTAGATTTAGGATCTAATCATAACTTGCTTACATCTGCAATGACCCTGTTTCTAAATAAGGTCACATTCACAGAGGCCAGGGTTAGGATTCCAACATATCTTTTATTTGGGGGGGGGGGGACACAATTTAATGCACAACAACTACAACTCATGAACACTTCCCATGTGTTAGGGATTGTGTTAGGTGTGCTGCCCACAGGGTCATCTTTAATATTCCTCACAACCCTGCCAGGTAGGAGTGTTGTCAGCCTGCTTTTACATGTGTGGACACAGAAGCTCAGAGAGGCCACACAACTAGCTGAGAAAATAAGACCACCCTGTGGTGTATGTTATGCCTCATCAGCTCCATGGGCACTGTGACTAAGATGGTTTTGAGGGAGGTACAGAAGAAAGGAGTCCAAGGCCCTGTATTCAGCAAGCTTAAATCTGACGGTGGAGTCAGGATCAAAATAGCTGAAGAAAACAGGAGACTCTGTAGACGGGAAACAGATGTGCAATTATGAATCAAGCACCTCAGAATCTGAGGTTGAGCAAGGCCTGGGCTACTTTTTTTTTTAAGATTTGTGTTACTTTTTTTTTTTTTTTTTAAAGATTTTATTGGGGAAGGGGAACAGAACTTTTTTTTATTGGGGAACAGTGTGTAGTTCCAGGCCTTTTTTCCAAGTCAAGTTGTCCTTTCAATCTCAGTTGTGGTGCTGTTCAGCTTCAAGTTGTTGTTCTTTCAGTCTTAGTTGTGGAGGGCACAGCTCAGCTCCTGGTCCAGTTGCCATTACTAGTTGCAGGGGGCACAGCCCACCATCCCTTGCGGGAGTCGAACCGGCAACCTTGTGGTTGAGAGGATGCGCTCCAACCAACTGAGCCATCTGGGAGCTCAGTGGCAGCTCAGCTCAAGGTGCCGTGTTCAACCTTAGTTGCAGGGGGCGGAGCCCACCATCCCTTGCGGGAGTGGAGAAGTTGAACTGGCAACCTTGTGGTTGAGAGCCCACTGGCCCATGTGGGAATCGAACCGGCAGCCCCTGGAGCTAGGAGCATGGAGCTCTAACCGCCTGAGCCACTGGACCGGCCCCAGGCCTGGGCTACTTTTATTTTCTGAAGCTCCCAACACATTAGGGGGTGGGTGGGGAGAGAAGGAATGCTCAAACAGGGTTACGTAAAGTACGAGGTATTTTAAACATTTATGTTGAACAACTGAACACTTTGACATGTCAAAGATACAATGTCAGCGTACTTAGCCTCAATTGGAGACAATATCAAAAGCCTGAAAATTGAAGCCTCTGAGAATGTGAGCTTCTAGTTCTGGGATGAATATGGGCCACAGAGAAGAGCAGATGTGAGCAGCACATGCTGGCAAAACAGTGAAAAAGGGGTGAGCACCACCGGCACTGTGCTGCTGGGAGGACTAAAATCTCCTACTGCACCATGACCAGCAGGGATGCCTGTACATGTGAGGGTCAGGAAGGGGCGGGGCCTGTACAGAGCAGGCTGACAGAGCAGTTGGTGACCCCGTTTCCCATGCCTCTGCCAGTTTGGCCCCAGACAGTGGTCTCCATCAGCAAAAGGTTTTTAGAGAAAACCTTTGACTGGGGGACCTACGGCATGTGGCTTCAGAATTAATCCAGAAAAAGATCCCTGTTGTGAAGGCGAAGGGAGCTGCTAGCCTCGATACAGCTCCTTGGAGCAGGCGCTGGAGGCTTGGATTCAAGTAAAGTGGTACATCCCATTTTGCTTTCCGATCTTCTTAGGATAAATTTCTCCCCCTGCAATCAGATGTACCCAGCTCCCATCAAAACCTGCCGAATCAGGATCTGGGTTGAGGCCGGGAGGGGCTAAAGTATTGTGGGTGATTTTTATATACACTGAAGTCCGTGCTCCATCACTCTAAGCTTTGGGGTGGAGGTAGGCTGGGATGATGGCATAAGTTGCTGATTCTTGAGTAGCAGGTGAGTCAGTTCAAGTGACTGGGAAGGAGAAGGCCACATGGCTAGGTTGGGTGGGGGGGGTGCCAGCGTGCTGGTGGCTATGTAGGGAAGACTGAGCAGGCAGCACCCTCTGAGCCTCAGTTACTAAAGCTTTGTATCAACCTGTTATCTTGCCATTTATTATGGTTGCCATTGCTATGCAACAAATCACCCCAAACCTAACGGTTTAGACAAGAATGATCTTTTATTTTCTCTCACTGTTTCTGTTGGTAGTGAATTCAGGAAAGGTTCAGCTGAGTGGTTTTGTCTTGGGGTCGCTCATGCAGTTGTAGTCAGATGGTGGTTGGAGCCAGAACATCAGGAGTCTGGAGCAGCTGGGGCCTAGCTGTACATCTCTTTGTTTCCCTTTGGGTATCCTCACGTGCCTCTCTAGGAGGCCTTTCTGGGTGAGGTTGTGTGGGTTTCCTTACACATGGTCACTTCATGGGTCTTTTCACAGCGTGGTGGCTCAGGGCCTACACAAGCGTTCCAGTGAACAGAGTGGAAGCTGCATAACCTTTTATGACTCAGACTTGAAAGTCATGACATCACTTCCATCACATGCTATTGGTTACAAGTGAGTTAAAGCCTATCTAGAGTCAAGGTGAGTGGGCACTGACCCCCGCCCCTCAATGGAAAGATGAGCAAAGTCATAACTATAGAAGCTCGTGTGGGGTGGGAGATATTATGTATGTATTAATTTATTTATATATAAAATAGTAAATATTATATATAATATTTAATTCTGGGTGTGAATATATATATTATACAATATATGATATACTAAGTTATATATATATATATATATATATACTATGTATACTATGTATACTATATATACTAGTATATATATATATATATATATATATATATATATATATATATATATATACTATATATATATATACTATGCCACACCCTGAATCAAAACATTGTTTTAAAAACGTAAAGTTCCTCTGCTGATCAGTCTGTCAGTGATAGGGGAAACTGCCTTTCCTAGGACTGTTCTCAAGGAGTTGGACTCTTTCATTTTGACAATGAGGAGCTGGAAATTCTTTTTTTTTTCTGAAAATGTGCCATACATAGTGTTTCTTCGGCTATCATTAAAAATAATTTGCTTGTTTATGCATAAATGGGTGCCTAAGAAATACTTCTTCCCATTTTATTGATGAGGCAACAGGTTCAGAGAAAAGACCCAAGATCCAGCATAATAACAGAACGGGGATTAACTGCGGTGTTTCCCTGAAAATAAGACCTACCTGGAAAATAAGCCCTAGCATGATTTTTCAGGATGACATTCCCTGAACATAAACCCTAATGCATCTTTTGGAGGAAAAATAAATATAAGACCCGGTCTTATTTTCAGGGAAACACAGTAGGATTAAGAATTTCTTGTTTCCATGGGCATATATTTAACACTACAAAACTGTACAATTAAAAATGGTTAAGATGTCAATTTAAGGTTGCGTGTTTTTTTTATCACAATGAAAAAAAGAATTTCTGGTTTCCACACTAAAGCTTCCGTCAGGTGATCCCTGTGGGTGTGGGGAAGCTGTTTGCAGTTTCCAGGAGCCATTTTGCAAAGTCTGGAAGCTGCTGACACTCCAAACTCATACAAAACCGAGGGCAGTTTGCTCCCTCGCTCCGAGACCTTCAGTGGCTTCCAGCACCAATGGAATCCGGTCTAAATCTCTTTGCAGGGTGTTCAGGGCCCTTGATTATCTGATGTGCTTCCAGGAGGACTGGGTACCTTGCTGACCTCCCACACCATCCATAAAAACAGGGGGATGAAATGGTCAGGTTTCTTGTATGTTTCAGTCCTCAAAATCAATTCAAACTTGTTGGAGGCCAACAGGCATTTCGAGTTGCTGGAAAAGATTGCAGTTTCTGGAAAACCCACCACCCCATTGCTCCCCTGCCCGCAACACCCACCCTCTCTTTCTTGAAGAGCTCTTGGGGGTTTTAACAAAGGAGAGAGAGACCCACTTTGAAATTTCCTTTGTTCTGTCTGAGGCATGAAGCTGAAAGAGAATAGGCTTAGCTGTCTGGACTGACACAGGAGTGATGGGGGTGAGGACAACAGGCTGCAGAGGAGGCAAGAGAAGTCTTGGGGACATTTCCATATGTTGAGGAGTTTGTGAAAGAACTTGAAGCCAACTGCACTTTTTTGAACAGTGCTTGAACTGCACGGATCTAATGTCTCAAGTGGCCCATAAAAATTTTACTACATTTTGTCCACCCATGGATACTGTGACCTAATGTGACCCAATCAGAAATCTGTTTTGGCAATGTTTTCAGAGGGGATTGGAATGGCCCAGGCTGCGGCCGCATTGACAGTATTTGCTTTAATCAGGAATGATGGCTTCTGGTGGGAATGGGAAGCAGGTGGTACGGGGAGCCGTGAACTTTGTCACACAGCAATGACTTCTGTAAAATTCACAGCAGTTCCTTCCAATTCTGTCTCAGTGAGCTGGAGTGACTACATATGTGTCCTATGGGCTGCAAGTAATGATGCAAATGGAGTTTCATTTCAATCTTGAACTCACGGAGGGGAAGCTTAAATGGGTGAAACAAGAATCATTTTAATTGTTTGGAAGTATTTTCCCCTATTCTTTTATTTTAATAACTCAGATTAAAGAAATGAAAAATATGAGCCATTTTTTCCAGTCTATTACAGTTAATCTGTTTGGAGGATATGTCTTCTAAATTGTCAATTAGCTGCCCATGGTTGGTTAACACACCCCCAAGGTACAGAGTGTTCACACGAAAATGCCTGGCTTCCAAAATGATGACTGGTTTTATTCTGAAGACCGTAAAAACTTTGAGACTTTTCTCAGTGTTTCTAAAAGTGAGATATTATCAACAATTCCTCTGGATTACTATTCATTTGATTCAACACCAGGATGCCTTTGAGCCATCATTTGATGGTCTGCTTTATGATTATTCTGACATTATCTTGTCAACCACGTTAAACTTCATGCTTCTTATACTTAGTTTCTTGTTAACCTATCAGACGAAGCCAAGAAATCATGACATTATTAATACCATTTCTGGCAACAGTAACACTACCTTGGTGAATTCAACATAATTTTAGAAGAGTCCAAATGACTTTATTAGAAACAGACGCAAATATAAAATTTTGTGACTTGGATGAAAATAATATTATATGTAAAACTTCAAAGTGGTAGAAGTGCTTTGCAGAACATAATGCTATTTGAAGCAATAAGGGAATCACCACGGTGACCGCCACCACCACCACCACTACCACCACCAGCACCACCAGCACCATCATCAGAACCCTGTGAGTGACAGCAGTCCGGAAATGCTGATCCTGCAGAGAGCAAGGCCACTAAAGCAGTTCTGGTCAGCTGTGTAATGGCTTTTTGTTGTTCCTGATTTTATCATTTTTTTGCAGAGTCATGGCTTAGCAAGTATGGCTTTTCTAAGACCGCCTTCTGGCTTCATTAAATGTGCCTCAATGCGATGGCAAAATTAGACTGATGACTGAATCCAAATTCACAAAAACCCAAAGCAGAAGAGCCATCAGAAATTTTGAATGGAAAGGTCTAATTCAGTCAGGCTTGTGGTATTTGGGTGAGTGACCAAAACAAACTTTGCTTTCCCCTGGAGCTGTGGCCACCATCATTGTGGAACTGTGACCCTCACTCATTGGTTATTTGCTTTGTTGACATTTCCCCCTACTTTTAAAAGAGCTATTGTAAGCTATATCTTTACATAAGGCATGTATGTATTTCAATTTAGGCAACATTGATTTCATTTTATTTTGAAAACATTTTATTGATTTTACTATTTAAGAGATTTGGAGATGCTTTGGGTTTTGTAACACCGAGGCTGAGAACAGCCGTTCCAGATAGATCAGCTATAGGATTTGGGCACCTGTCAAACAACTTCTCCCAATTCCAGACTGTGGGAAACAAGAGCGGCTCAACAACTGTTGTTTGGCTGTGGTGAGTGAGAAGCTGTGATTTGGAGGATAAGGGTTGAGCTGTAACCTGCCGAGACATTTTCAGTGGCCCCTCTTGGAGCCTTACCAAACCCCTTCCTCACCACCTTGATAGAAGTTGCTCGTTGCCAGGACCAAAAGCCTTGCTACCCTCTTAGAGCTACTGATTCCCAGGAGGTACCTGACTGCTGGAAATAATACTACAATTTGCAGCCTCTCTTGCTGATTGTGCGATCAAGTGACTAATTTCTGGCCCATTGGTCAGGATGTAAGCAGAAGAGTAATGCGACAGCTTCTAAGGACCTTCCCTCAAAGAGGTAACTGGCTCAGGCCCCTCATCCCTTGTATCCCTTCCCTCCAACCATGAAGATGAGGGCCACACCCTAGAAATGGCAGAGCAAGAAAATTGGGAGAAGTCCAACTGGGGTGCCTGAATCCAGAGTCTCTCATGACAGCAAAGAAACTTACATCTTCTGTAAGCCATTTTTTTCCAGGACTCTTACTGGGAATCAAACCTAACTTTAATGTGTAACTTCCTTTTTTTTCCCTTCAAAATTTACCTGCTTATATTAATTCCTGCAAACCAGATTCATTCTTGTGACTATATGGGGTTGTCTAATACATCCCAAACAACTACATTAAAAACTTGCTTTCAAAAAAAATTCTGCACTCTTCCCATTGTTTCTGAGGATTTCTGGCATGTGTGCCAGTCACCTCTTTCCCCACCCCAGGTCCTGGATTTTTCTTTTATCATCACTGTTGTTGAGGTTCTTCATCGATGCCCACAAAGTGTCAGTTAAGGTGGCTTGAATGCTGTGTGCTGCCGTCATCTGAAAGCTTGTTCACTCACATGTTTGTAGTTGGTGCTGATCTTAGCTGGGCTGTCAGGTGGGACATCTCCATGTGATCTCTCCATGTGGCCTGGGCTTCCTTACAACATGGCGGCCAAGTGTGAAAGGTGAGCATCCTCAGAGAGTGAGCGAGGCAGAAGCTGCATTACCTTTTATTAACTCAGAAATCATGTGGCATCACGTCTACCACATTCTGTTTGTTGAGGAGTCACAAAGCCCTGTCCAAGTTCAAGAGGAGTGGAAATAGACTCCACCTCTTGATGGAGGGTGACGAGATTCTGGAAGAACATGTGGGAATTGAAATATTGTTATGGCCATTTTGGGGAAACACAGTTGGCCACACCCATCATGGGGCACCCTTTACTGGCCATCATGCCTGGGTTCTGGGGATTGCTGTCTTCCACTGGGGTCCTCGTCCACCCCACTATTCTCAGGTTATTCTTCTCAGTAAACTTCCGTCATTTGTGTCAATTCAGGGAAAACCGAAACCATCCACTCTTAAAATTATTATTCTTATGCAGAGCCATTGGGTTCTCTTTGTCTCACCCTTCCCATTCCCAGCTCTGCTCTTGACCTTACCTTTCATAACCAAGAGGCTCATTCAAATGTTTCTTTAAATACTGGTTCTCTTCTAAAGTAGAAATGGGCATAAATAGCAGACACTTTAAACAATTTTTCTTTCTCCCACATACATTGCTGACTCTTGTAGGCTCTGATCTATGTGCAGTTAATGACATTTGGAGGGACTTTGGCATAAGGCAGAACAAATGAGAACCTTTATTTTACATTTATTAATAGCATGATCTTGTGCAAGTTGTTTAGCTCTTTTTGGCTTTGTTTCTTCACCTGTAAAAATAAGACTACTATTTCCCACATCAAAGGTGGGGAATTTAATAGGGTGACATTGAGACATGGTGTGACACAGTGTGAGGAGGGCTTAACACCACAGGAGCGTCTGAACAGTGAAAGCTGGTGATCTTATTGGTGGGGGTTGGTTGAAGGGGATAAAAAAGTTTTGTAAGTTGTTAAAAATTTATATTATTATAATTTTTTTTTTATAAAATGAGATGTGCTTTTAAAAGCATATTTATTAAACATTTATCAACAGAGGAAAACTTCTTAGGGGAGAATTGAAAAACATTTTAGCATAAAGGTGATTTTCTCATATTTGAGCAAAGCTTAAAAGAAAGAGTGGTCAGTAGAAAACAGCCCCTACTCCTTGGACTCAAGGATGGTCCCATGATCTTGATGGAGCTCGGGCTCATCATCTGTGACATGAAGAGTATGTGGTACCAACCACCCTCTGAGGTCTCATATACCTTGACACCTGTGCTTTTAATGTTATACTATAAATGAAAACATTTTATCAAATGTGTGCTTAGTATGGATTATATTGAAGACACATACCCTGTTTTTCTTGCGTGAAAGTCACTGTAGTGAGAGCAGACTGGAATTATGTTTGGGGTGAGATACTTTTCTTGGTGGGCTGGTTTTCTTGGTAGTCTTTAAACCAAAGGTCTCATTTGTAATAGAACAACCTGTCCCTAGCTGTTCCCGAAAAACATGGGCGGTGTCCTTGGTGCTGAATTACAGTCAAGGAGTCCGGTAATGAACACCCAAAATCAACATCTCTGCTTTTGATGAGAGGAAGGGAGGGAGGGAGGGAGGGAGGGAGGGAGGGGAAGAAGAAGAAGAAGAAGGGAAAGAGGGAGGAGGAGGAGGAGGAGGAGGAGGAGGAGGAGGAGGAGAAATCTGACACATGACACATTCCTGGGTTTTTTTGGAAGAGGAAATGAGAGAAAGTCTAGAAAGAACAAGATTCTTGAAAATAAATCCATGGTGATGCCCAGGGAGTGAGTGCTGCCCAGAGCTTTTCAGGGCTTTCCTGTGTTGTCATGGGTGTTAATTGGTCAATGTTTGTGCCTAAGTTTCGAGTCCCTGTGAGTTAAGCATGAGCGGGAGCTATGACTCACATGCTAAACTATTTTCAAAAGAGAAAGTGTGTTAGGATTTCTTTGTGGTGGAGCCGGTGTTAGAGTTTCTGAGTGGTGGGAGCCCCATACATGTAACGTCACATATGGAGAATACCCTTTTGAACAATGAGTAACATCTTGCCAAAATGTGTTGATAATATTTGGCTAAAACATTTTAAGTTAAAATTAAATTTGCAAAATGATGTTTTAAATAAGTACATTGGAAATGTAGAGAGAATTGGAGTCAACGGGGTCTTTAAGAAAGTTCCCTTCCTTCTTTCCCCCCTCCTTTCTCATACTGTATCGACATAAGAAAAATAGGCCTTTTCATAATATAAAGTCTTTATTGGTGGATTAAGCAACAAAAGTTTATTCAACTATTATTTATTTCATATATTTTCCATTCAAAACACTAGATGTGCCTTATTCATCTTTGAAGTTGTCAGAACAGCTAGAATTGAGTTGCACTCATTCACTCAACAAACATTCATTGAACACCCACTCTGTGCCAGGCCCTGGGCATGGAGTGGTGTCTTGTGGAGTTTCACTTCAATGCTTCCATTTAATATGCATCCAGTGGATTGATTTTCTTAAATAATTACCTATCAGGAAATGTAAAATCCTTAGATTCTTAGATCTGTACCAGATACATGAATGAATGTTTTTATTATCTCAGTGTAGACGCTGACGATCATCAATTGTTGCTGATAATTTATATAAAAGACAAATGATCTTGCCTTTACTTTCAATTAAATTTTGCTTTTTAGTTTAATCCCTCGCAGGTGAAAAGATGCTTCCTGGTTGCCATCCTGCTTTGAAGAAGCAGATCTGTTTCCTAGTCCCAGGTAACCCCCAGTGTACGATCGATCTTCAGGTGGACCACTGAAGATGGTAGAGGTCATTAGGAAACTCCTCAACTTTGAAGGGAGAGTTAGGGGTTAAAAATAATACCTACTATTATTATTGACATAGTCTTGTTTAGAAAAACAACATAATATAAGGTGCTTATAAATTAGTTTGTATAAACTAAAATATACCAGCCCGTAGACCTCTTTAATTCACTAAGAACACTTTTCATGTGCACCACGCATGATAAATAGTATTTGATTATTTGGATTATTGATACAATTTGGATCGTTTTCTTTGTTTTCTGTGGCATGCATGCTGGTCTCAGGGAATCTTAAAGGACTACATATGGCAAACTATATGTCTGTAATTGACATTCATATTTAGGCAACTGCTCAGTTATAAATGAGTTGTTTTCCCAAACGCCATTTATTAAATCACCATGAGGCATTCACCGCATATTTCTCAGTAAAAGTACCATTATACCCATTTTTTACATATGTCAGAAAGCTCATTGCGGGCAGGGCCAGAGTCTTTTTCACGTTGGGTCTCCAGCACCTACTACCATGTTTGCTTGTAGTACATGCTTGGTAGTGGAAAGAATGACTGTTTCCCCCTCTTTCAGAAAATCCCCTTCTATCCCTCCACCTCCTGTTTTCTTTGAATTCTTCAAGATTCAGCTCAAATGTCACACCCTCAGCGAGGCCTCCCCCGAGTGACCCCAGGCAGGACGTATTTGTCCTTTTCTCGGCACCCCCATAGTACCTTCAACAGGTACCACTTATCACACTGCATATCGATGAATTGGTGACAGTTTTCCTGGTGTCCCTGTGAACTTCTTGAGGGCAGGGACCCTGGCTTACTCATCTGTGTATCCCTAACACCTAGTCCACTACCTGAAACCTGGTTGTATTAGGTTGGTGCAAAAGTAATTGCGGTCTTTGCAATTATTTTTAACCTTTTAAACCGCAATTACTTTTGCACCAGACTAATAGATCAATTTAAAAAGGTAGTTAAATCAATACACATTTGTTAGAGTTGCAGGCCAGCCCAGAAAAAGTTAGTATAACCTGTGATGTGGCCAAATGCTCATGCCCATGGAACCTACCCCTGTAGGTAATTTCTAGGTAAAAACTCATTCTGAAGCTCAGTGTTAGAAAGGGAAGTGTCCAGTATGGGGGGTTAGAAGGAGTCTTTGGGGAGGGGAGGGGAGAAGAGGAAGGGAATCCCAGGCATTTCCAATAGTAATACAGTGACCAGGGGAAGAGTTTCAGGACGTGATAGATGTGTCCTCAGCAAGGACAGCCATTGACATGTGAGGGACAGCCGTCACATTGAGAAACCAGAGAATGCTTGTCAGGGAAAACCCGCCTCGTCTCCCTCTCTGGCTGGAGGTGTAGTGTACTGTGGTGGACTGGATCTCCTCTGCTCACACTCCCATGACATATGAAACGTCTACCAATTAAGTTCACGAACTTGCCACAATGTAAGCACACAGTGGCAAGTTCGCTCACTTCATTGTCAGACATAGGAGGCTCCAGCCTGGCTCGCCGGGGGTATGGGGTGGGCAGTGTATGAGGCAGCCACCGGACACTTGGTTTGCTCTGTACTCTGGGGACAGATAACTGTGTGTTCAACGCACCGAATGGCGAAGAGACGCTCAGATATCCCTTCTGGGGGAGTCATGCGCTGCAGTGTTCGTGAGAGAAAAGAATGTGTCAAATATGCCAAGGATGACTTACTTAAAACACAAAACCCAAACCCACTGAGGGCCTTTAAGAAATGGCAGCTGACTTCTGGCTTCAAATCTGGCCGTCTTCCTCCCAGCCTCCGACTTGCAGCGCAATAGGTCAGTTTGACTGAAGAGGCTAAGTGCCGGCATTTAGAGTTAGTTCTTCCATGTGATATTCCTAACCAGCCACAGTGAAATTTAAAGCAGGAAGTGGATGGTGAGACAGAGTGGAGCCCTGGCCGTGTCCGGCTGGATCTTTGAGTCCCACATAGGGCAGGAATCAAAGTCCTCCCGGTTAGATTTGCATTCCGCTTTGTTCTATTGCGTGAAACTTTAAAAAGAGAACTACCCTTGCTGGCCATTTGGGGAAGGGTGTGGAGACAGAAAGGGGCGGAGGAAAGCATGTATTGAAAGACAAGATTGCGGAGACAGATGAAGTCCGGTGATGGCTAGCGGCTCTGTCTTGCTGCCGTCCGGCAGAAGGCCAGGAGGAGGGGAGCATAAACAGAGGCATCTGGTCCCCCAGCATGGAGCAGCGGGTCCGTGAACCATGGCAGATGCAGCCTCAGCTGTGATTGGGCACGAGGCATCGGTGTCCAAGCCTGGGTCACGCGCAGGGCCCGTTTTAACTGTGACAGTGCAGTGTCAAACTGCCATTCTTTCTTTCTCGGCTGGTTTTTTTTTTCTCCCTCTGAAATCTGCCAGCTCTCGGAAGCAGCATAGACGAGGCCCCTCGGGTTCACAGGCTGGAGGAAGCAGGCAGGGAAAAGCAGTGAGTGACATCCAGAGAGTGACACTGGAGGGGGAACGAGAAAGCCAGTAGCAAGCACGGAAAAATGTGAAAAGAGGCCTCTTTGGGTTTTGCATGGTGGGCAGGATTAAGTTTAGAGGAGGCACAGGTGCTTGGTTAGCAAATTATGCAGGAGACATTTTAAGGCTTTGCTTGTGAGGTGCAGATATGCACTTTGGGAAGCCATAAGGAAAGTGTTCTGTATCACAACTTAGGAAGACCGCCAGTAGTTAAAAATCACTTGATATGTTCATGGAGGAAACCAAACAAATAGGTATATTTGAGTAAGGGATGCTATGTTCTGGCAAAATGTAACTTTGCTTTCCCAGCCCTCTGGGGTGTTTAATTACTGTAAGTACCCTCACCCCAATGTTTATCTGTGGGGAAGTGGGGGGGGGGGAGGGAAATGGATCCTTTTCTGAAGGTGGTGCCTTTGGCAGCTAATGATTCTGAAACCTCTTCTGGAAACAATTCCCAACACGCTGCCTGCTTCCATTTTGGGTTTTGCTCAGTCTCTCTCTCTGTCTCTCTCTGTCTCTCTCTGTCTCTCTCTGTCTCTCTCTGTCTCTCTCTCTCTCTCTCTCTCTCTCTCTCTCTCTCTCTCATTAGGAAGGAGGAAATTATTTCCAGGACTTGGTTTATTAAAAAAAACAAACACACAAACACCACACTTCCAGGTCAGGTTTTTACTTTCTGTTTGTTTCTGAGAGCCTGGAGGTGGGGAGGGAGGGAATGCTGCAGGCTGGCTCAGAAGAATGTGTCATCAATTGTCTGAGTCTGGGGTGGTAAAAGTCACATGTCTTACCAACCTTTCCTTCCCTACTCAAGCCTTTTGTGTTTATCCTCTGTTTTCTTTTCTTTAGTGCATGTCCTGTGGGGTTCCTTCCAAGTTTTTTTATTTATTTATTTTTTTAATTTCCTTTCCTGTCCCTCATTCAGCAGGGAGGGACTAATAAGTCAGACATAACTTAGAAATCTCTAGGCAAAGCACTTCCCAGTTCTGGGTGGAGAGACCTGGAAAATACCCTAATGATGGGGCATCTGAGAGCCTGGGGCCTCAGAATGCCAGGGACATGTGGCAGGGTAGTGCTTAGAGGTTTTTTTTGTTTTGTTTTGTTTTGTTTTTAAAGCAAGCAAACAAACAGAAAAATTTATCATATTGCTTGCCACAGCCTTCCTTCTATTAAGCCCAGATTGATTCCTAGCAGATGTGGATCCTGGGCCCCTAAATCATGTAATTTCCCATAGTGGCAGGAACTTCCTCCTTTCTCTTCTTCCTCACTGTCCCTCCCTTTAGAGCTATTAGTCCTCACATCCTGTGTCCTAGAGTCTGTTTCCATTTTTCACTAGGTGTGTATTCTATACCTACATTGAAGGCCCTTCCGACTCTTTAGCTCGATGTGTTTCCCTCCCTCTCTTTTCATTTACATGTCTCGCTATGCGTTTGACTTTCTCTCTGTGTGTCATTCCATGTCCCCACCTGCTTACCTCTCCATTCCAGAGACTGGTCTTTTGATCCTCACTTCTGCACCGTTTTCTACTCAAACTCTTGAAAATGGGCGTGGGACAGTGCTCTGACACCCTACACATTTCTTGGTCTCTGAACAGGAGAAGTCACACAAAGGCACTGGTTCCAAGTGTGCACAGAGAAGCAGCACTGTTTCCAAGTGACACGTCATCCAGGTGTCCGAGGCGTTTGTTTTCAGTTGAGTTTGTCCCCGTCCAGATGAAGCCTTTCAGTCCCTCTAAGCGGAGTCTCCCTGAGAAGACTATCCCTCCGTTAATTATACCAGAGAGTGTACTAAACTTTCAGTGTTGTCGGTGCAGGATGACTTTTCTCTCCAAACACCTGGCCCCCTGATAAACTGTCACAGCGCTCTGGCCCAACGCGGGGCCTCCACGCGCTGCTCAGGGTCTGTTCTCAAGTTGTTGTGGGGACCCCGCCGTATGATGACAATTAGGAGCTGTTAGTGTGCAGATGAGGCCTGCGAGTGGCAGGTGGTGGGAACGGGCCTCAATTAACTAACAGGCACCAAATCCCTTCCTAATGAGGCTGGGCCACCCAGATGAGCCAGGAGGCATGTGTCAGTGACAGCAACAGAGGATTTGAACTGGAGGGGGAGAGGCTGGTCAACAGGTACCTGGCTCAGCCACAGAAACAACCCTTTCGGTCACGTGGCTCAGAAAGACAAACTGGCTTAGGCCAGCCAGGGACAGTGGAAGGGCAGGGGCAGGTGTGGGTAGCGCCTGGCAGACTCGGTTTTGTACATGTCATCTCTCTGGGTGGCCCTCTGGGTCAGTTTACCTCCTTAGTGTGTTCAGGTGAAGAAGAGTTAGACCATCTCCCATGATAAGTGGTACGTGATATATGGCAGCCATGGAGTAAGGTAATGACCGTCAGAGCCGTAATAAAGGGTCATTGTCTAGAGTAGAATTTGAATTCCAAATCAGACAACGGAATAACCCTGCAAGTGTCACGTTGGGTTTTGTGGTTAAGGGCTGGTTGCCATTTCCATTGCAAATCTTCCGAGGCTTTGTTGTGAATTCATCATCTGAATTGGTATGGGATTGAAACTTGTCTGGCTCACTGTGAGCTTTTAAGAATTAAGAAAAAAGAAACTTGAAGAACACACGAAGTGTTAGCAGGGAGGCATCACTGGAAGAATTCTCTGCTCCTGGGTTGCTCCAATCCCTCGTGTTACCCAGCTTGCAGGAAAGTTTCGAGACTGGCAGAAGCAAGAGCCACGGCCCTGGAGTGTGAATCTGCCCAGTTTTTCAAGAACTTGAAACAAATCGGGATCTCTTGCTAGCTGTGCGTTCATCACTGTACTGTGCAAAGGAGGGGGCTTATAATACGTGCATTTTCCGGGGTCCACAGCTTATGCCCTGGGGAGTCTCAAGATGGGCTTTGTGCTGTGCACAGTTCTCTAATCATGAAGCCGTATTCCAGTAGGGGGGAGGGGTGGGAGGTTAGAGCTGTGTTTGCCAGTGGTTATTCGCATCTCTTCCCTCCCCCCCCATTCTTCTCTTGCAGCACAAAAAAAATAGTGTTGAAAAATGTCCGACACCTTAGAAATGAGGCACGGAACTGGAATTGGGATTGTGGCTGCTCCTTTGTCCACACATGTGACAGGGTTTGGATAATACTGTGAACCATGTGTGCCAGGCTGCAGAGCTCAGAGACCGTGGGTAAACCAAGAACCCACTGGGGACCACCACACATTTCTCTCCTCCTGTCGTTTCTGATCCAAATAGTATATAATGGAACATTTCTGTCCTTTCCCTAATTTTGTTGTTATAACAACATATGTTTAAAAAGGATCCTCCTTCTGAAAGGAGGAATGGGCCAACCTTTGTACATCTAATTCATTTTATCTTGACATGTTTGTAGCTTTGTGATTTGGAAAACTGAAGCATCTCTATTGAAATTCTGCAGCATAAATAGTGCCATTTGTTGTCATGATATGTGTCCTTAGATATTCTCTGAATCTTTTAGGGACAGTCCAAAAACACCAGTGACTGTTGAGTCGTAAGATTAGAAGATGGTACAAATTTCATTTTCTTTTTCCTCCCTCCTACCCTTCTTTCTTTCCTTCTCTCTCTCTCTCTCTCTCTCTCTCTCTCTCTCTCTCTCTCTCTCTCTCTCCTCTCTCTCTCTCTCTCTCTCTCTTTTTTTTTTTTTTTTTTTTTTGGCAAGACCCAGCTCCAAAACTACTTTAGGTCAAACACATCTTTGCTCTTCCAGAAGCTCTATAGGGAATTAAATCCAGCTGTCTTAGAGACATCTAATGTCTTCCAAACCAACACAGAAACCCTCCCCCAGTGAGTCTGTAACTTCCCTCAGGCCCTGAGGCATCTACTATCTCATACCACCCTTGTAGCATCTGGGAGAGGGGAAGGGACAGTCTGATGTGTACCTGCTTTATGGAAAGGAAAGGCAAGCCTCAGTCAGGTTCAGCCATTTGCTTAAAGGTTCATAGCGCATTTTTAGAATCCTGATGTTTTTCACTTGGATTCTGCCAGAAGCTGACTTGGAGACAAAGATACGAGGCAAACACTTTATTTGGGAGCTGACCCCAGAAAACATTGTAGAAGTGTGGGGAAATGAGATGGGGAAGGGGAGGAAGACAATAAAAATGTGTTATTACTCTAGTTACCGCTGTGGGAAACCAGTATAACCCCTGGGGGACTGAGGACACACAAGTCCCCGGTCAGAGTTATTCCAATCAAGGGGCAACCAGTCTTTACTGGCTGAAGCTGCTTCCGGGGGTATTAACGCTCCAGTACATGCAGGCCAAGCGTGGCCTCCAGGCCAGAAAAGCCTTCAATTAAAGAAGCACTGTTTGGAGGGATCGTCAATGTCTGGGGGATATTGATGGGACGCTGCCAGCATCTGCTGCATCTGAGTTCCAGATTCCTCACCTGGTTTTGTTTTGGTCCAGAGCTGACGCTCTGCTGTTTCCACACCCTTTGGTATACAAGGTTAGGGGACACAGGAGAGGCAGAGAAGGTGGGAGGGAGTAGGCTTCCACAAATTTTCTTTTTTCCCCCCTCTTCTTCCGCCTCCTCCCCAGCACCACTCTGGTTCAAGCCGTTGTTTCTCAGTCTAGTTGTGTAGGGCACAGCTCCCTGGTCCATGCTGGTGTTATGAGCCTTGTGCTCCCCCTGGGGCTGAGGCGATCAGTCGCTTGTGGTTGGTCAGCTGCCCATGGTGCACAGCAGCCTGTGGCAGCCCACAGCAGCTCACGCCTTGCTCTGGCTGCTCAGGGCACCCCAGCTCCAGGGAGAGCCATTGTTCACAATCTTAGCTGTAGAGGGTGCAGCTCACTGCCCATGTGGGAATTGAACCAGGACCTCTGCATTAGGAGCACGGTGCTCCAACCACCTGAGCCACCGGGCCGGCCCAAATTTTCTTAATATGCTACACATCATTTAGGAAGAGAGATGTCATACCCAGCAGGTCTCAGAGTTTGAGTTTGACGAATGAATCAATCTAGTTCATTTTCAATACCCATGCTTGTGAACAGGACCAGTGGTGTGGCCTGCAGGGTTTTTTTGTGTATTGTTAGTTAACTTTCCTTATATGGATATATATATAGTTAGAATCATGAATGTTAGCACTAGAACAGAACGCAACAAATGGCCTGGGCCTGAAAGAAGAGAAGGCTGTCCCTTATCTTACCCATGATGCTGTGAGGACTAGGAAAGTCACCTGCTCCAGAGCCCATCACACGTGCTGTGCATGAATGGCCCCAGGTCACATGTCCTCATGTCCACATTCCCAGGCTCCTAACAGACAGAGCCACGGGGGAATTTCCAGCCAAATTCCCCCTCTTTAGCTTTGCCTTCTCTACATCTTAGGTTCTAGTTAGCTCCCTTTTCTTGCCCTCTGACCCCTAACTGGTCTAGAGCTCAATAATCAAAGACTCCCAACCTAACAGTTCCTTCCAGCCAGTGGGTGTGAAAAAGGTTTAACAACGGGCTCTCTGGGTCAGGGTGGAGAGAACCCTGACTTTTAGCATTTCTGATCTGTAAATACTCCCAGCTTGGCTTTCTTTGAGCCTCCAACAGAATGTCACTAAACACGGAGGTGGGAAGAGATGCTCACAGTTGGCAGCAGTATATGCTGCTCTGCATCCCAGCATCTCCAGTCCCCAAAGCCTCCCAAGCTCCAAGGCTACACAGCCCAGGAGTTGAAATGTCTTCTGAATTGGTAAACCTCTCACCCCAAACACCTACATCCCCAAAGTCCCCCAACCCCCAAATCTACTTCCCTGCATCCTCACCCTCCCTAGTCCCCCATCCCCTCTAGATGGGGGCTTGGTCACTTCCAAGTGTCCACTTACAACAGCTGCCCCTGAGGCAGGGGAAGAGATGAAGGGGTCTTCCACCTCCTTCTCATCATGTGGCGACTGACCCACAGGTCTGCAGGTCAGGTTTGTCTTTCAGATATTAGGTGTGTGCAGGGGCACCTAGACCTCCCTCC
Source organism: Rhinolophus sinicus (assembly GCF_057876585.1). Taxonomy (NCBI): domain Eukaryota; kingdom Metazoa; phylum Chordata; class Mammalia; order Chiroptera; family Rhinolophidae; genus Rhinolophus; species Rhinolophus sinicus. The sequence continues at coordinate 10,177,916 of NC_142517.1, forward strand.
AAATTTTTCTGCAAGATACATCTTCGTTCACTGGGACCACATTGCTACGGGGGTAGGAGGTGAGGCTGACACTGCTTGTATCTGGTACTTAACTATACTGGCTCCTTCACAGCCAGTCCCGTGCTCAGGACACCTCCTCGGGGAAGCCTTCTGTGACTTCCCCCAGTGTAGTTCTTTGTTGGTGCTGTCCCAGACCTGTGATCTTTTCCACCAGTGCGCTTTGCACATTCTTTGATGTGATTATTTAGTTGAGGGAAAAGTCTGTGTCTACTTGGGCTTACTGTGGTGTCACCAGTGCCTGGCACATAGTATCAATGAATATTTATGCAATGAATGAAAGAACACCCGAACGAAATGAATGAAAGACATGGGGTGCTGCTGCTCTTGGGGAACCACTGTTCTCACCCCCAGATGCACAGGAGATTCATCAGGGGTGCTTTCCAGAAACAATATGCTGCTGGATCTCTGGCTCCAGTGCTTTTGAAAAGCTCCAGAGTTGACTGTCACGTGCAGCCAAGGTGGGAACCGCTGCTCCTGATGAAGGGGCCGGAGGGGTCTTTAACACAGTCGTTTTCAAATGTGACAGCATCTGTGACCCTAATGCCAAGACTGTACCCTATAACAGAGTTTCTGAGATGGGACCCACACATCAGTATTTTTTAAATTTCTGTAGGTGATTCCAATGTGCAGACACTGTTGAGAAACGCTGGAAAACATCCTGTTTCTTTCACACTTTCCCCCTCTCCCATTGTGGTAGGTTATGTTAGAAATCGACTGTTTAGAAATATTTACCCCTTCCCCCACCTCCATGGCATTCCGATGTCTGATTGGAGCTTGGGCAGGGTCTTTGCAATACCATTTGAGCTGAAGTAGAAACCCCTGGACAAACTGGGTACCCATGTCTCAGCTCCCAAATGGGCTATTCCCAACTTGAGGTCCAGAGAGCACCCAAAGGATGGGCTCTGGATCGGGGGCCATGAACTCCCTAACTCCCCGAGGTTGGAGGCAAAACCGTGTGCCTGAGTGTGCACTCACACACATGTGGGCACTATTCTGGGGAGAAGGTTCATTTTTGTTTGATTCTCTGCAACCTCACCGTCCCAAGTCCTTTGTCTCTCAGTGAGATCAGTGACCAGTGGAAAGTCTAATGCAGAGAATTCTACTCTATAAGCCATCATCTTTTGATGTCTATAATTCCAGGGGCTCTAAAGATGAGGCATAATAACGGTGATGGCATTTACCGAGCGCTTACTGTATGCCAGGCATTCTAAGAGCTGTAGGTTTATTACCTCTGAATTAATGCCATTTTGCAGATGGACCCTGTGAGGACCTTCTGACTGGAAGTTCAAACTCTTAACCAGTATTCAGAGAGCATTCCACAGAAGAGCCTCAAAACACACAATGCTGGTCCCCAAGAGTCACACAACCACCTGGAACAGGACAACAGCTTGCCACCTAAATGCTAATCCCCTTTAATCAACTGCACTGCCCCAAATAAAAAGGAAAAGGAACTTGCCCAAAGTACCCATGGTTCCGAGGTTATCCGTTCTGAGAACATCAGTGCCAGGTCTATCTGTGAACCTGGAATTTGGGAGGAATGTCTCCCGCTGTGGCACTCAGATGCTCCTCTGCAAAAGATCCTGCTCTGCAGAGGTAATAAACCTACAGCTCCAGTGCTATGCAGCCCCCTCCTTTCCTGGAAGGCGCCATCTGAACTGTTCCTTCTGCACTGGCAGGATGTGAGTCCCGGATGACCACGGGTCCACATCCCAGCACAGCTCCAGCCGCTGTGGTTCCGCCTCTCTCTCTCTCTTTTCCCAACACCTCCAGTGTTTTCTCTCCTCCCCTCCTTTGTCCCCATCCTGATTTCTCCCCTGGCTTGGACCCAGATTCCACTCACTCTTTAGAGTGGAGAACCCGGGCCCCTCACCAAGCAAACCTCCTATCCTTGCACTTCAGACGGATTCCATCTCCTGCTCTTTTTCTGTGTTTCTCTGATTGCAGCAGGCAGTCCCTTCGAAGTCCTCTTTGGAAAGATGTGGTATAAATGCATCAACAAATAAACGAAAATAATCTCCAGCAGGATGCCAAGACTCTGAGCTCTGGGCTGTCGTTTATGCCTCTGTGGCCACCTTTGCTCTCACTCTGGGTGTCCTTGGGCCTCTGTAGCTCCAAAATTCCAGAGGAGGTTTCCCATTCACCCCACTTCCGGCAGCTAGAAAACATCCCTCAAAAGGTGTGGGATATGGGGCACTTTCTGATGATGTTTCTCAAGCTATGCCCTCAGGAAACCAAAATGCATTCAGTCAGACAGTCGATCAATAAACATTGAGCACCTAGTAGGTTCCAGGCACTGTGACAGTTGTCAGGACTAAAGGGGACTCTAAATACTTCCAATCTGGTTGGGGAAATACCTCCCTCTTGCGTTGACTCTTCCACTGAGCCTGGTGAAGTCCATGCATGTTAGCGACGCACAGAACTTGCCTCGTTGCTTGTTTCTGACACTTACCAGTTGAGGTAACAGGAGCAAGTCTCCTCATCTCTCTGAACCCAGCTTTCTCATCTATGCAATGAGGGGCCGAGAACTTACCTCAGAGGGAAATGGCCCCCATGCATACAAAGCTCCTGTCACAGTGAGGGTGACTCAGGATGATGAGTGCCTGTGAGTCTCTGCTCTCCACCCGTGTCCGTTTTCACACCTTCAGGAACCCAGTGCTTCACAGACTTCACTGTTCTCCCCCTTCCTTCTCTTGACATAGCCATGAGGGGGTCATTCACACATCCGTGTGCTCCTCGATTTGAATGGAATCTTAAATATCTTCCTGCCCTCTTCTTTCTCTTTCAAACAGCTTTGGTGTCCGGTGATCCAATCCCATTCCCTGGGCTCCTGGGACACAAAGGCCCTATTCCCTGGGAGGGTGGGTATGGAGAGGCCTTGTAGTTTATTATCTCTCAGGTGTGACGTGGCCAGACACCAGGGAGCACCAGGAAGCCATACACAACCCCTGCCGAGCAGCCCACGGAAATAGATGCCGAGGGACAGCGACCAGCAGGGGGATGCTGTCCACACCTCTCTGACCTTCCAGAAGGGCAGTGTCTCTGGGACCTTCAGAGTCTAGTCCTCCGGCACCTGAGTCCTCCAAGCTCTTTCCCAGTGACAGTGACCAACACTTACTATGGAATAACCCTTCCTATTTGAAGCCATCAACTGAGGTGCATTTCAGCAACTTCTCCCCCGACACCTACCATTAAAAAACAAAACAAAACTAAAAAACCCCCGTAGCTCAGTAACTATTATAGCAACTCTCTCTGGGTCACAGACATGTTTTCAGTACCCATTGTAATGCTGCTTCTACCCTCTCCCTCTTCTCACTCTTTCTTCATTCCAGGGCCCTCTCCAAGTTTTCCCTGTCACTCTTAGGTTGTGGATTGCCAAACTTCCAAGAGCTTTCCAAGGGCCAGGGTGGAAGCCAAGAAAAAGGCAGTTAATTACAGAACCCAGATACCAAATGTCTCTGCCATCACACGGAGGGCCCACAGGTGAGAAGGTGGGAGCCTGCCGGATGAATGTGGGTTTGGGGGTGCATCTGGGTGGGAAGGGCTTGTCTGTAGTTTGGCATACTCTCCCCCACTGCTTTCTGCTGGGGGGTGTGCACCTTCCCAGCACTGAGGGGCAGGCCCTGGATCTGCCAACTGCATGGAGAGTGGTGGCATCCACACTTGTTCTCATGTGGAAGAAAGTGTGGCTCTCATTTAGACTAACTTAGGGGTAGTGTCAAGTGAAAATAACATCTAGACCTGAGTTGGGGCAAATGGAGGATAATCTGGGCAAACAAAGGTCTCCAGCTTCCTCTTCCAAGAACACAGGGCACAGCCCTCAGATCTCAGAGCACAGCGGTCTCACTGAGGTGTGGGCTCCATGTCCGGCTCACGTCTAAAAGGTGTTTTGTTGTCTTCTTGGAGACACCCCACAGTGCACCCAGTGATAATTTCCACAGGAGTTTCCCAGCCCGGCTGTCCTGTGAAGGGGCAGGCCAGGGCAATCATAGCCCCCTCCCTTACTGTTAAAACCCGGCAGCTGTAGAGCTAGGCACTTCCTCTGTTCTGTGCGGTCTGATGAAGCCTCTGGACCACGCCTCAGAATCATGTTTTTAAATACATAAAATACTCAGGATTGCAGAGGAAACCAAGTATACTGAAATATAGTGATGAAAATAGTTTTAAAGAACAGCTCTGTAATATATAACTGTTTCTTTAACAGCACACATTAAGATCTGGCAGCAAGTTTAATGTGTATGTGACTTTGAAGTAGTGATGTGTAGACAATATTTCAAGATCTCTCCAACAGCTGTAACTAACATGTATCAGCAACTATGCTTGGGGACAAATACTACTATGGTTTGTGCCTTACGTTTGTCAACACATTCCAAATTTTAGTTAGAGGTTAGTGACGATGAAGATGTAATCTCCCCCATCCAAGTTCATGGAGCCCAGGGTAAACATACCTGTTGTAGACCTAGGAAGCCTGTTGTAGACCTAGGAAGCCTGTTATGGGCTGAATCGTGTCCCTCCCCACAAATTCATTCGTTGAAATCCTAAACCCCTGTACCTCAGAATACGAACTTATTTGGAGATAGGGTTGTTACAGATGTAATTAGTTAAGAAGAGGTCATACTGGAGTAGAATGGCCCCTAATCCAAAATTCCTAGCGTCCTTATCAAAAGGGGAAATTTGTACACAGAGACACACATGTAAGGAGGAAACCATGTGACGATGGAGACAGAGCAGGATGGTGCTTCCAGAAGCTAAGGAATGCCAAAGGTTGCTAGCAAACCACCAGAAGCTAGGAGAAAGGCCTGGAAGAGATCCATCCTCATAGACTCAGAAGGAACCACCCCTGCTGACCTATTGATCTCAGACATCCAGCCTCTAGACTTGTGAGACACTACACAATACCCAATTGTTGTGTAAGCCACCCATTCTATGGTGTTTTGTTACAGCAGCCCTAGCAAAGTCATACAGTGCCCTAGGGTGCAAGGGACCAAGGTTCCAGCTCTAGAGTCACAAGAGCTGGGTTCAAATCCTATACCCACCATTTGCAGGCTGTTTGAGTCGGGGAAAGTCTCACGTCTCTGGGTCTCAGTTTCCCTGTTACAGAACGGAGGCAGACCTATCTCACAGGGTTGCAGGGAAGCAGGAATGTGTGGCGGAGTGCTCTGCAAGCAGTGAAAGCACGATGTGTGTGCCCCTTGCTCTGAATCACCAAGGAGAGTTTTCTCCTTAAGTTTTGAGGAAGACTGAAAATTGAATCAATCTTTTTAAATGCACTGCCCCCAAATTTCCTGCCAAAGACATTTGGGTTCATCAGCGATATCTTCTTTTCTTTCACCCCAAACCTCTCCTTTAGGTGCACAATGGATTCCTAGGAAGACCACACTCACCACAATTTTGAAACCACATTTGCAAGGGAGCTGTAACATTCTTGGCACCAAAACAGAGACTTGTGCTTAATTGCTGGGCTCAGGCACGGTTTTGACAGTTACAATACCTGGTTCAACATTGCTGCTAGCCAAAAGTCACCCGCTAAACATGTTTTCTTAAACAGTGACTGATAAGTTGTTATCTTCCAGCTTCTCCTGCTAATTAGACATCGTGAGTCAAAGTTAATTTGGTGGAAAACATTTCTCAACGTAATGACATTTATGGGCAATTAGGCACGTGTGGAAGGGAACACACATTTACATTTCAGCCTATTTTTTTTCCCCCAAGGCTTAACAAGAATTTTCTCTTTCCCGGTTGGTGATTTCTCATTCTCTGAGGAATATGTTCGATACAGACACCACGGGCTTCCTTGTTATGCTAGAAACCAGGGGTTGTTTGCACTAAGCAAGCTACCACACAGTAATGAGGTGCAGACGGAGATAAAATTAGACCCAGTGAAGGCTTTTGTGTTGTTTAGACCCATGTCTCCTGGCAAGAAGTCCTGAGCTTCCTGCGCCGTGAAAACCATGCGCGCAGGCGCGTATCCCTGATAAACGGGTGCCAAGCACACACTTCTCAGCCTGCCATCAGGAATGGATTCTATTTTGACGTTAACCCGTTTGCAAAACAGCTAACCATGGAAAAAGATAGCACTCCTGGATTTCAGGATTGCGAGCTTTGTTACGGTGTTTTTGTTGGTTGGTTTTGCTCAGGAGAACATTCTCCATGGGTCATTTTGTCATAATGAATGGGCACATCCCCTTGCCCGCACCCATTGAGTAGGAATCCAGTTTGGGCTGTAGCTGAGAAACAAAGGTCTGGGCACCTGGGCACTTGAGTCCTGGCTCAGCTCCTGGATGAACACTGTGCCCACCTACACCTGCCGGCATCCACTTTCACCTGCCGTCTGTCTTCTCTCCAGGAGATGCTTTAGTTGAACTCACATGAACGTGCTAGTTCTTTCCCTTTGGGAGTCTCATACTTATGTGTTACACACACACACACACACACACACACACACACACACACACACACAACTAGTGGTGATTCCTCCCTTTACTGCCACAGGCAGAATGGTTTATAGGCTTAAAGAACTAATATTGAAGTAAAGTGCTCCAGTCCAGCGCCAAAGCAATTTGATGGGCTAAGGTGCTGAGTAGGGACTTCTTCCAATTAACCAAATCCCTAACCCAGAAGCCAAGTGTCTTTCATAGGATGCCAGGAATTCAGTTCTGTAAAACCCGGATTATGAGATACCTCTGGGGCCTCAAGATTTGCAAATTTCTCATATTCCACTTAAATATTTAAAACATTTTATTTTTTTGATGTACAATACACATATACATTATATATAATATAATTATATATATATATATATAAAATATACACATTATATATAACCTTACAGGTGAAGAGACACATTTTTTTTTAAATTGTGGTTATTATATATACAATTTAAAAAATCGTACTCTGGGTGGTTGAAGGGTAGAATAAAACTTTACATAACAACCAATAGTGAATAATTTGGAGGACGCTTATTTTATACTTTAGGTGTTAGGAATTGATATTTCCTAAGATAAAACAATGAAACTTTCTAAAATATTATAGTAATAATATTTTAATATATTATAAAATATAATATTTAAATATATATTATATATAAAATATAATATATATTTTAATATATATTTAATACATAGATGTTATATAGTATATATATGTAAGCTATGAATGATATATAAATATTAAAGTAAGACAGATGAACAAAATGAAATAATGATCAAGTTAAAGCTCCTGAAGTCAGCAAAGTAAATAGTGCTCTCTTTTAATAGAACTTCCCAGGAGAGAAATATAATTTCTGATGGTCTGCACTGCATTGGAGTAGACTACAGTTCAATTAGACCCAAATGTCCCACAAGCCAATGCAATGATGAGATCTGTCCCTCCTCAGGGGACAAGTCCTCCCAGCAACCCTGGGGCAGTTCTTGGTGGGCAGCTGCAGACAGTTAATTGTGAGACTGTGGAGTAGCGTGATGGTGGGCCTGGCCTCTAGGTGCCCATCGGCGCAACTGCAGGGAACTGCTGGAAAAATGACTTTTCATGGAAAATGTCCTGATGTGGTGTCTCATCTAGACTGCCAGGTGCTTGGTTACACCCTTGCTGGCTGTGTGGTTACTCACCCTATCGCTTCCCTCATCTGTAAAAAGAAGATACTACTCATACGTAGTGTTGTTGTCATGGAGATTAAATGAGCTGTATATGTGAGCTGCTTCTAATAGTAGCCATCATAGCAGCAGTAGTTATAGTAATAATAGTATTGACTAACCCTAACAGTGGTGCTAGCCGTTACTCTTATTAGTAGTGTGCAGCAATCACACATAACTGCCATGTAACTGTCTTGATCCTCCTTTTCCTGTCTGTGAAATGGAGATAATGATACCTACCCTACGAGGGTATTGGAAGAATCGGCAAGACTGTGCGTACTGTAGGTTGTGACGTGCTGAGCGTGGATGTGTTGGGAGCAGGTGGTCGAGAGAGAAGCACGGCTCTGGCTTGGGTTTCTCCTGTGGACTTGGGAGCTGACTGCAGCCTCCATGTGGGCATTGCCCCTGGATCACATGCCGCTCTCCTGGCCTTTCCCACTCAGCTTCCCCATCATAACATGCTTAACTGGTGTCCTGCTCTGTGAGATCCTGCTTCCTGCTAGGTGACAGCAAGATAATCCAGCCACACACTCCTTCATAATGGGGACTTGAGTGGTAATGGATTCTCCTTCTAGGTTAATATATGTACTTCTACAGAAGGGCCTTCTGGAGATGATGCTTTTTCCAGAGAAAAGACTCTATTGGATGAGTTTGTACGCAGTGGGAGGGACCCTTGTAATGCAGTCAGACACATCCTCTGTCAGTAGCCCCCTGTATACCTCTACACAAAAGTCTGGCCAAACTCTTCCAAAACACCCATCCTTCCACTCCATTCCCCATTCTACAACACTCGGAAAACTTTTCCTGAAAGAGAAAAGATATATCTCTTAATGAATTCATCAATTCATCCATTATTTCCTGAGTGCCTTATAAAACCAAAATGATAATTGTCATTTATTAAGCACCTACTATGTACCAAACTTTGTACTTGATGCTTTATGTATATTATTTCATTTAGTTTCACAACCACCCTCTCCCTTACCTTACTGATGAGACAAGTTTTTGTGGTTTTTTTTAAATTGTGGTAAAATACACATAACAACATGTACCATCTTGCCCATTTTTAAGAGTACAGGTCTTTGGTGTTAAAGTACATTCACATTGTTGTGTGTTCCATCCACAGAACTCTTTTCATCTTGCAAAACTGAAACTCTGTACCCGTTAAACAATAACCCCCTATTCTCCCTTTCCCCTAGCCCCTGGCAACCACTATGGTACTTTTTGTCTCTATGGATTTGACTCCTCTAGATGCCTCGTATAAGTGGAATCATGCAGTATTTGTCCTTTTGTGTATGTCTTATTTCTCTTTGCATAATTTCCTTAACGTTCACATGTTGCAGCATTGTCAGAATTTCCTTCCTTTTTAAGGCTGAATATCATTCCATTATATGGATAGATCGCATTTTGTTTATCTATTCGATGGACACTTGAGTAACTTCCACCTTTTGGCTATTGCAAATAATGCCATAAAGAACATGGGTGTACAAATATCTCTTTGAATCCTTGCTTTCAATTCTTTTGGGTATATACGCAGAAGTAAGATTGCTAGATCATATGGTAATTTCATGCTAGACCATATGGTAACACTATTAAACAAAATAGGAACCCTTGAGCTTCTACGGATATAAATAGGCAGATAAATAAATAAATGGAAAAAGTAAAACCTTTTCCTTAAAGTTAAAGCCTTTTCCTTAAAGAAGAAATGATAGAATTAGAAAATCATCAATTTGCAACAATCATAGCAATTGGTAATCCAAGCAAGAAACATCAATGTATGTTAAAAATAGAGAGTAAAAGTTTGGTGAGGGATGGGATATTTCAGTTTCAAAGTACCTCCCTCAGTGTAGCTTATTAATTACATAGGGAGAAAGTAACTTTACAGTGAAGACACATGGAAAACATCACCTTAATCATATGATTTACATTAAAATCAAATTAAATTTGATTGGGGTAAATGAAAGTCATGTAGCACTTGGCCAAATGCAATGAGAAGAATCCAGCCTCACTTCTGAATTTAATAATGAGGAATCATCTGAAAAAACCCACACAAAAGGATAGTCTACAAAATAATTGGCCTGTAATACTCAAACATGTCAAGGTAATGAAAAACAGAAACTGTTCCAGATTGAAGGAAACTCAAGAGATGTGACAACTAAGAGTGATCAGTAATCCTGGATTGGGTCTTTTTGCTATAAACGGCATTATTGAAACAACTGGAGAGACTTGAATGGCATTTGAGGATTCGATGGTTGTATCAATGTTAATTCCCTCATTTTGAGGGTTGCATTTTGATTATGACAGGGAACGTCTTGGTTTGTAGGAAATACACACTGAAGTATTTTAGGGTGTTGGGGCATGATGTCAGGCACTTATTCTCAAATAAATTAGGAAAGAAAATTCTTTGTAGTATGCTTCCAGCTTTTTTATAATTTTGAAATTATTTTAAAATAAAAGGGAAAACATTTTTAAAAGTCTACAAGTTAACACGCAACATCAGAATCTGCGCCTTCCTCCATAATAAATAATACGCCAAGAAGAGGCACATTCTTTAGAGAATGGGATAACCCTGAGTGGGCCTGCTAGTGTTCCAGCCTGGCATTGAAGGATAGCCCTCCTTTGTTTTAATATCCAGCATTGGACACATTTTCACAATAGGAGGTGAAATTTTCTATTCTCCCGCAGAAGTAGATGACCATATATTGTTGCCCAAGAGACTAGAACTGAGGCTATGTCTATGCTATTGGATAAGCAGGACCAAGTGAACTGGAGAAGCCACACCCAGACCTCCACCTACTTGCAGACTGTGTGTGTTGGAAAATACCACTCACTAGACAACAACAAGACTGCTTGATTAAGAAATGTCATTCCTCTCCCAATCAGGACACTAGACCCACTACTGGGGTTATCATTTGTTTGCAAAAGTAGGGGGGAAGCTGGCAGAAGAGGGGGCAGAAGTGAGTTACAAAAGGTTTTTGGAGGCAGGCAGAGGGAAAGCAGACTTGATGGAGCAAACGTGGGAAGTCACTGCTGACTCCTGAATAGGGTTCAATATCTACATAGTAACAATGACTTGAGGAGGGATTGAAAAGTCTGACACAGAGCAGTCAGCTAGGCTATCCCTATATTTCCAAGGATGGGGGAGCGTAGTGGGCGTTAAAATTCTTTTTTTTTTAAGATTTTATTGGGGAACAGGACTTTTATTGGGGAACAGTGTGTACTTCTAGGACTGTTTTCCAAGTCAAGTTGTTGTCCTTTCAGTCTTAGTTGTGGAGGGTGCAGCTCAGCTCCAGGTTCACTTGCCATTGCTAGTTGCAGGGGGCGCAGCCCACCATCCCTTGCGGGACTTGAGGAATCAAACTGGCCACCTTGTGGTTGAGAGCCCACTGGCCCATGTGGGAATCGAACGGGCAGCTTTCGGAGTTAGGAGCACGGAGCTCCAACCGCCTGAGCCACGGGGCCGGCCCATAAAATTCTTTTGATTAAACACATGCAGATTCAGAAATAATTAATGCATTTGGTTTGTTGTGAGAATTAGATGAATTAACAAACAGAAAACCATAGCATGGTGCCAGGAACAATAAATGTTAGCCACGCAAGCATACAAGCCCTGGAACGAGCTGGGCATATGAGAAGTAGCTCCCTCAAAATGCCTAAAAGCCCTCTTTACCCACATTAGCTAAAACCCTAAGAGTGTGAAAGCACGGCATTGGCTACCCTTCTCTGTCAACCCTAGTATCATGACCTCTTTATTTTATTCGAGATAGCGCTTTCCCTCCAAGGAATTCCAGGTAACTTTAAATTACCCAGGGGGAACAAATCCTCACCAGCCAGAAAGCAAAATAACTCCTCAACCAAAATAAACTCTCTCCACCTCTCTGTCTCCCTGTGGGCCAACCCCCTCATCTAAAATAACCCAGGCCGGCTTTCCAGCGCCTTCCCAGCTGCTGCCTTTGCCAGCCATCCAGTCTGTCCTGTGATCAGCTGACCCGTTACTGTTTTGCTGATGAACCTTGGGCACTTTAACCTGCAGGGTTCCTTTGGAGAACTTCGGCAAGGTGCCAGGCTCTCTTTGGTTTTTAATGACTACCTTCTGACATCAACCACGTAGAGTCCCAACTCGTCCTACTCGCAGGGAACACGGATTCTCCTGCCACGAAGTCTGATAGTGATGAAGGCGTCTTGACGCTTGGATCTGCTATGATCACACGGTGTGTTTGTGGTTGTTAGTCTCCTGGGAGAAGCAGCTCCCCTGATGATAAAACTCTCGCAGATAAATCTGACTTTGCTGAGACCAGAGTTCAAGACAGAGGGGTAGTCAGGAGCCTTGAGCTGGGATTTCAAAAGCTGCTGCTATTCCCGCTGTGCTCAAAATTCTGTAACTAGAGCTGGAACAAGTACATCAATTTCCAGGTTGCCAGTGGTCTGGGCAGGAGCCCTAGAGCCGTCTAGATTGACAACGCACTGGCCAGTAAGGGGCGCTGTTGATTGAGAGACTGTGGCTGGCAGACGCAGAAGAGAAGTGACCAGCTGATGTCCTGCGACCCTTAGACGCTTCTCTCTTTAGGGGGGCGACCTCATTCGAGCTGTAAAACTGAAACAAGCGACTTCAACTTAATCAGCCTCACTGCTGTGCAGTCTCAGAACAGACTCCAACCCCCGCGGCCTTTCTCCTGCCAAGTCCTTCCTGCACGTTCCCCTCCCCGGTCCAGCCACCTCTCCCTCCGCAATAGCGTAGAGGGATCCAGATCGACCAGACCCGCTTGCTGTGATCCCTGCCTGCCGTAAACTTCAGCCTCCTGTTCCACTTCGCTTTTCTACTGCCTTTACGTATTTTCTTTTTCTTTTCTTTCTTTCTTTTTTTTTTTTTTTAATCTCGGAGAACCATCACGGGGCAATCCGGTCCTTTCTTGCACTCACTGTCACTAGTCCCCTGTCCTGGAATCTACCCAGCGCTTGGCTTGATCGACTACTAAAGCTGGTCTCAAGTTCTCAAATGGGGGTGGGGAGACGGAGGGGGGGAACAAAAGAGAGAGAGAGAGGGAGGGAGGGAGAGAGAGAACTAAATGATATGGGGATTGCATGTTTACCCTACTTGCGACGGGATCTATATTGTAATAGGATAATGTATATTATACATATCGTCTTTTACAACCCCCCTCCCTCGCCCGCTCCCCGTTAGTCCGGGTTTTAAAGACAGCGCGCGCGCGCCCCTTGCGCGAGACCCACAGGAGCTGTGACCCAGCGAGGAGGCGCATCCCAGGGGTGGCTCCACCTCTGCAGGCAGAGGCCCTCGTTCTTTGGAAGGGCACTTGGAGACGCCCCCCAGAAAGGACTGGAGACATGCAAACTATTAATAGTCATTACCGCAGTGGCGCTCTCTTAAAACCCGTCTGGCAGCAGATGAAGCAGTCGAGGCCTCTCGCCGTTTCCTTGGGTTTCTTCTGCTGTTCTCCCTGAGCAGAGGAAGCACCAAACATTGGATGTTTGAAAACTCGGGCTGGTGGCATTTTGTTGTTGTTTTTCTCGGTCAAGTGAGGGAACCCAGGTGTTGAGGGAAAGGTGCGCTTTCTCCAGAGCTGGCAGCGAACCAGTTAAAAGAATGCCCCTCGCTCCCCTTTCCATTTTTGAAGTTATAGTTGAAGCTAAAAGTGCCCCATTAACATTGCAGATTTGGCCATCCATTTGCAGAGAACAGATATTTCAGATGCTGTATGGGAATCCTTTCTGTATGTGTGTCTTTGGGAGTGGAAAGTCCAGCTGCCTCTTCTAAGATTGCTCATAATTCTTCAGATGTCAACACATCATTGAAAGGTGTCAGAATGAGGGAAATGAAAGATAATTATTCCAGCCCGGGAGAGCTACTCTGAAAGTGAATAGAATCTGTCAGATCTTCTTTTGTAAACAGCAGTTGGCTGCTTGTGTTGGCCATATTAAATGGATATATCTAGAGCCCAGTGAGGTTGTTTGAGATGGCTGTAATCAGCTTAAGTCGGTTTTCGTGGAGGGAAAAAAGGGCACTAGAAACGGGGCAATTACTGAGTTGGCTTGGAACAGTGGCCCTGACATGGTGGCCAGGGGGCTTCTATTCCGTGCTTAAAAAAACGGAGTCTTGCATTCTTTGTGAATAAATAAAGAGCAAAGTCCGGATGGCTTGGTAATTTCCAGATGGGGCGGGTGTGGGCCAGCAGAGGAGGCTTTAAGGGGATCCTGTGGCCTGGGGTGAGTACAGTCCAATCTCCTCTCAGGAACCAAACCAGGAATGGGAGGACAGTGGACCTTGACACTGGATAAGATAGGTGGATGCCATGTGCTTCCACCGAAAATAAAAATGAAGGGTCATCAGACTTGGATCACATCTCCAGGTGGCAAAGCAGCAAGGAAATTCTTTTAGACAAATGTTCAACGTTATACAGAAGCCAGAGTTGTTCCTGCTTCTCCCACAGCAAGCCAAATACTGGGGAACTTGAACTTACCTGTTTGTGGAGGAAAGATCAGACCCAATAAAGGGAGGGCCAGGAGAGGCATTGCCTGGGCCTCACACCTAGAAAGAAGTTAGTGTTCTCTCTGAATAAGGCTGCCTGCACTTTTGGCCCCATCAGGGTGGCCTGCTGCAAAAGTCCCAACTTACTCTTGGCCCCAACTCCAGGCCACACTGACGTGCACCGTGAAAGAATGTTCTGCAAACCTGTAGTTATTCTGTGAATAGTGTAATTGTTTTTGCATTGTTCTTCCATACTAAAAATGACTCTGTAAAGTAGACGATAATTTGTCTCTCCCTGTTTCAGCATTTCTTCATTTGCTAACATAGTGGGACCTTTGGTCACAGGAGCTTGGGCCAGATGGCTGGGTGGCTTTACGGTCTGAAGTACAGGTCTCCATGGTTCCCAACCACAGATAGTTGTCTGCCACCAAATTAAGGAGGAGTTGTCCTGCCCCACCTCTCTTCTCCTATTTAGGATAAGTCAGGTGAGGAGGGGCCTATTCACCTGATGTGCGCTGTGCACTCCCGGCTTGTGGGGTTACAAGACCCTGCATGGAGTCAGCCACTGGGTGTCCCCCTCTTGTCCTCCTGGTCCTCTACTCAGGCCCTGACATTTTTATCTGCAGAAAGCCTGCCCCAAACAGGTAACTATTCAAGACAGGAGACCCTGGCTGCTCGAGGAAGGACAGTGGTGTTCTGTGTCCGCTGTTTCAGCAGAAGCTCATGCCATCCTGGTTACAGTTTTAATCAGGGACTGTCAACCTCTTGCCATAAACAGTGATCACCAGTGATCAAGCAGGAAAGAGGTTTATCCTGTGGTTCCTGGTCCCTCTGTGGCAACTTCTTTGCCAACACAGATCTCATTGTCCTTCCAACCCCTTTCCTAAGGGCCAGGGGCAACTACCACATCTTCTGATTCAACACGCATGGATTCATGATTAATTCTCATGCACACATTGTTTAGCTCCTGCCCGCCCTGACACACTGACTCAATCCCATTTTATATAGGATGTGAGCGGTTGGCATTCATTTCCTTACTCACTTCGTCGATGTTTCCCGCAGGGCCCAAGCTTCAGAGGGAGTTCCCCAAAAGACTGTGAGTGCTAGTAAGCTCGGAAAGGCGCGTGAGGAGCCTCTGACAATCTCAGCAGCTTGGCTCTTGTTTTCGTTATCCAGTGCCAGCATCACTGGGGTGAGAGAATCATTTGGCACTGGCTTCCCGCCAAGCATCCAGAGACCCTGGGTCGATGTGGCTTGCCCTTGGGCAAGGCCTTTGCCTTGAGTGGTTTTAGGGTCATTCTAAACAAGAAACCATTTTCCCTTTAGGATGTTTCCAAAAAAAGGCCGTGCACATGCCTTTGTGTACATGGCTGGCCCCATTTTGCTCATCCTCTGGCAAACTGCCACCCAGTGATGAGTTTCAGAGCCTTAAAAATGTGGCCAAAAGCAAGAATGTGGGCACAGACTCCCACTGGTCACCACGTACAAGATGTAGGGGTTTCTGTTTTTGCTAGCCAAGGAGGAGGACAGAGGCGAAAGGCAGTCTGTCCACCTATGACTTGGGTCACCCACCTCCGCTCAGAGGCCAGAGACAAGCAGACACACGTCTTTCATTAGGAAATGGGGACACAGGAGATAAGCCCCATGGCCACCTCCATTACACACAGGCTAGGGAAGAAGGCAGAGACAGGGTCCCCAGGGTGCTGAACTCTGCGTGTGGTTACACATATGACCCCCCTCCACTGTCATGACTGGACATTCCTTCAGCAGTGGGAATTTATGTGGGACAATTTTCACTTTCTCACAGGTCCATCTAATGAGTTATTGTTTCATTGGTGGATCCATATATCTGTCCTCAATTTTTCCTCTTTATTAAGAAATTTTACTTTTGCTTTTGTGGAAAGTTTTGGTGTTGTTGTCGTTTGTGTGTTTTACTTTATCTTAATTGTTAAGATAAAAAGTTTTCCCAAATGGAAACAGAGAGAAGGGAAACATGAGATCTAGTTCGTTCAGGAATTGTTTTTCTGAATGTCCTACAAAATGCTCAAAACCTATAAGCGAGACCGACCTAAGAGTCTGGAAAGCTGGATTCTAATCCCAGGCTGCTTTCTGGCTCTGTGGCCCTTGGCAAATCACTCTACCTCCCTGAGTTGCATTCTCCTTCTCTATGGAATGGAGATAAGATTTCCCTCATCTAAACAAATTAATTGTATTTTAGTCACAGAAAAAACAAGGTTTCCACCTGCTGTGGGTGTGGGTGTGGGTGTGGAGCTCTGTTCCGATTACTGGGAGAATAGCTTCTTGTCAGTTCAGGGCCTCTAGAAGCAGTGCTGACCAATTAGAAGGAAGAAGAGTCTTTTTTCTAGTTCTAATTGGTCACTAGAGGTGTCAGTTATTGTCTGTCCACCCACAACCCACAATAGGCCTAAATGGCTATTGTATACACCAGCTTGACCTGTGACCATAGTTTCTGACTAGTTTTTCTAGTTTGCAAAGTTGAATGGGACCCTTTAATTGCTCTTGTGGGGATTGGAATTGGGGGAGTGAAACAGTCAAATAAAGCAGCAAAAGGGCATATGGGTTTTGGGGTTCAGTGGCCAGTGAGGGCTATGTGTGAATTGTAGGAATGATGCCAGGAGTATGGAGTAGGTTCCCAGAAAGACATAGAAACACCATGAGGGAAAGGCAGGGTGGCCTCCTGGGGTCTCTGGCCTTCTGTGTCCATGTCTAAAGGTCTCCAGACACTGAGTCACCTTGTCTTCTAGGTGACTTACTTGAGTTTCTATTCCAGACACTCTCCTGCCTAATACCACTCTCAGGCAAAGCGGGTTGATTTGGGAGTCCCTGACAATTGTCTTAGGACTCACTGGCAGGGACGAGGCAGAGTGTCTGATCACTGAGACTAGCTCCAGCTGTGTCACAAATGGTTTCTGAGGGGAAACCTGTGTCCTTTACAGGAGAAACCATCCCATGGGTTAAGGTCATCGGGCAGGCTGGCTGTAAACAGGGGAGGTTTTTTTTTTCCTGTCAGTCTAACGACATCTTTGTTAAACGACTGCCTGTTTCTGTCTCAGCATTTACAAGTGAGCCCAACTTTGTTCCAGGTCCATAGATCCCCCTACCCCAATCTGTCTTGTTGAAAATGTGGATCAGGAATGGGGGCAAAGCGTGTGGTTGGTTAAGGACAAATTTCCTGTTGGTGGAGTGACTCAAAACCTATGCCTGTCTCATGGTGGGTCAACATCCTCAGAAATGTTGACTATCTTATGCTATGCCTTCTGTGTGAAGGGCAGTGCACGGATAACTAAATTAGTTGTAATAATAATAATAACAACAAACAAAATAATAATGGCTAGATTCATAGCCCTGGAATTCTTGACACATGCCTAGTACGTGATATACACTGGGCTCTCTATTAAGTGCTTTACATTACCTTTGTGAGGTAGATAATACAATCATCCCCATTTTACAGAGAAGGAAACTGAGGCCCAGAGACATTATGTAGCTTACTAAAGTCACAGCTAGAAAGTGGCAGAGCTGACCACATATTCTGACCCCAGTGTCTGGACTCTTGAGTATTATATTATATGACCTGTGTTGTCACAGAATCAACAATAAATAACCACAAACCATTAAAACCCTACAGCCAGGGTAAGTCAAATTACCAATACTATTATTATTATTTTTTTTTTTTTTTTTAATTTTTTTTAGTCACAGACTCATTATTACCAGTAAGTCCATTAGGGAAAGAGATTCTTTTTTTTCTCCCTCTGCCTTTGGCACGGACCCCTTCTCACAGTGGGCATCCAGGAAGTGTTGCTAGCCAGCTCTCCCTCCCTTGTTTCTTATGAACTCTATGTGCCCCCTGCCATGGAGTATCAGCAATGGAATAGTGAACCATTACTGCATATATTTTATTTGTATGACTTTTTTTTTTTTTAACAGAAGGAGTATGAGTTTTTTAAAATGTGAGTAACAATAAAGAGGATTCTGTAAACATTAAAAGTTCTACTATTTTCATCCTCTGAATGGCTTGATGTGCAAGCTTTTAGATAATTTTGTGTATCACTAGATATACACGTAGATATATATGTCAATGACATTGAGCATGCCACTGGTACAACTCACCCTCATTCTTTCTATTGGATGCACCATAAGCTATTTAATCAGTCCCCTATTGATGGACATTTTGGTTATCTCCAATTTTTCACTTTTGTAAATAATGTTATAATCAAGCCCTTTGTACATATGTTCTAGTAGACTTGAGGGAGTAGCTCAGTAGGATATAATCCTAGAAGTGTAATTATTGGGTCAGAGGGTGTAAGCATTTTACATGTTGGTAGAGACTCCAAATTACTCTAGAAAAAGGTTGTTCAACCCATGTTGCCACCAGCAGTATTTGAGTAGATGCAACCCCGCGGTCCCACCCCAAAGGCATATTTCTAAGTTTAATTACATTTGTATTTGTCCTTAGCTTGACTTCCTATGGGTCCCAGGATCCCAGGTCAGTATTCATTTGCATGGTTGACTGTTAACCTGGGAACAGTTTTCCTACTGAAATTAGCCAGGATCCATAGGAATAATGCCACATGCACCATAGCTTCCACATTTAAGCATTAAAAAAACAAAACAAAACCCTAAAGAAACAGGTGAAGATTTGTGCATATGTACTGAATATTTTACATTCTTCCAAAAATATAAAGTCTGGAAGATTTTCCATATGGAAATTTCCATATTTGGGGAACACTTTAAATTTCTATTGAAAATATCTGGAGGAGTCATACAGATGATCATCAGTTATTTTAATCATATCCTGCTAAATTGATTTGCATACCGGTTACAAAGTTTGTACTGTAAAAGTTCCAGAACTCAATTTATAATTGGTTAAATATGACATTTGTGGTCATTTTCATGAAGAATTGTTCCCTAAGTTCTGGGTCCAAATGTGTCCTCCCCACTAGCCAACTCTTTGAGCAAAGGCAGTATTCATAAGTTCAACCCAATAGCTTCATTTCTAGAAATTAACCTGTCATAAGAGTGAAGGTTACTCTTAAATTAATGGCAAGAAATTAAAATATTGGGATTGTTTAGAGGTAAAGCAAAAGTAAATAAAGTAAAAAAGTAAATAAATGAAGTAAATAACATTTAAGATATCAAGTCAGTACCGATGATTTTACACCCAACTTATGGCTACTGTGCATGTGGTTTTTTAAAAATATGATTGTCACAAGAATAACTTAATATACAATTTTGGCCAGTTTTATGCTTCATGAACAAAGTTCTATGCAGAAATAGCAGGGAGGGCAAGCCAATTAGTAGTTTATGCTAAATAATAATGATAATAATAAGTATTACCATTATCAAGGGTCAATGTGCATTTAAATGGGTGACTGGTGCCCTGGAAACTTGTCCGACTGAAATTAACCAGAAGTCACAGAAGTGATGTTACCATTATCTGTTGTCGTTGCTATAGCTACCACTGATTAAATAAGTCCTTACTACGTGCCAGACATCATGTTAAGCATTTGTCACACATTTTCCAAAAATAATTCCTGTGAAAAAGAAAGTGTTGTCCCTTATTACAAATAAGGATAGGCACTGAGAGGTTAAGGGATTGGCCTAAAACAACTTGCTTGTCAAAGTTCATGTAGGAATTCAACCCTCCTCCGTTTACTCCCCAACATGGTGTTTTCATCACTGTACTACAAGTGTCATCCCTCAGGTGAGTCTGGCTGCAAAATGGTCTGTCTCCTTGCATTGGGAAAGCATTTAGAGATCTTATTTTGTGAGGTATTCAATGTTTATGTGAAAGGCTTCATGCACAGGGGTAGGTCAGGGTTTCTTTCTTTAAAAAACAAAACAAAACTAACAGGCGTTGAAACAGGTGGCATGCTTAAGCCAAGCCAGCTTTTTGGTCTGTTCTTCATCATGTCTCAATTGCTATAATGAAAATTTCCCACCAAACAGCAACACAAATATCTTGGCCATGGAGACTGAATTGGGTCCTTTCCGGAGGATGACACTTCACCCATTGAAACAGCCCCTTTCTTGGAACGGGATGATGGGGAGTGAGTGTGTGTGTGTGTGTGTGTGTATGTGTGACCTTGTTTGTCTAGTGAAGCGGGTATTCAGGTGGCACGATGCTGCAAGTGACTTGTTGGGCTATTTGTGAAGAAGCTGGCAGACTTGGGCCTTCTCCCTGGCAGGGAGGACAAAGGGTAGCTTGTTTCCCAAATATCAGAAAAAAGGCTGGCGCAGGTGGGGCCTCCATCAGTGAAATGTTGCTGGAAGCCATGGCTGCAGGTGCTACCGCTGGACGCGGACGTGTGCTTCCTGGGTCGGGCGCGGGAGAAAGAGGACTGCCAACCCCCCAATAGAACCGCACTGTTGTCCCAAGGGTGAATTAAAAAGATGTTTCAGTGCTGTGGACGGATCTGGATGGTTTGCCACGGAGGACAAAAAGTCTCCTATAAAATTCCATTTACATAGTCCTATCTCACTTGGGCTTTTGGTGACCAGATTCAATTGTGCTGGTGTCCCCTGTGCAGTGTGATATCATAGTTTCAGAGGAAGGCTTTATTTAGAGGTCACACTAGTTTGTCCTGGGGATGTAGTCATTTTTTGTGTCACAGACAATGTTTTACTGTGGAGATATGAGCCAGATGGCTCAGCCACTTGCAGTCCAGAACTAAACAGTGTCTGTATTGTGGGCGAATAAACAGAATCTATTGTCTGCTGCTCATGAAACTCTAGTGCCCACCACTGTTTAGAGATGAAGTATTTAATAAATTGTTAGGTCTCGCTTAAAGAATCTGTGAAACAACATCCCTGAGGGATGCAGGCCTCCCATAACATAAAGCGCATGTGTTCTTAAAAACCACCATCACCACCTTTCTGTCGGCTTTCTTCCTTCCCCGCCCCCATCTACTTACAGTAGTGAGGGCTCTGATTTTTGTTTCTTTCCCACCGCAATCCATATGCTAATATGATCTGTAATCCTCGGGCAGCGAGATGGGGGAACAGCATGCCGCCTGTGCTTCAACTTTCTCACCCCCTCCGAGCCCCGAGGCCCGGGACAGCAGCAGCCTCACAGGACAGACCGTGTCACGGGAACGCAGCTTCAGGATTTGCTCTCTCCCTTCTGCCTGAGATTATTCCCGATGCCTGAAGATAGAAGGTGTAGTGTTGGGCAAGCCCCTTTCACATGCTGAATTGGCCTCACGCAGCGGGGGTGGAGGGTGGGGGGGATCTGCTCACTCACCCCAAACAACAACGGACAACACAGCATGGCAGCTAGGGAGGATTACAGACTATCTTTCTCCCTTTGAGGAATGCGTAGAGAGTGTCACTTTCTGAGCATTTAGCATGATCTGCCTGCCTTCCTTCCTTCCTTTCCTTCTTTCTTTTTTTTCCAGCGTGCATCTTGTCTTTCTAAATGAAGCACACTCTTCCGTTTAACTTCGCCCAGCTGCGGTGGGGTATATTGCAATGTCAGAAGTATTCGTTTCCTGCCTTAATTGCAGCCCAAGCCAACCTTGACTGGCAAGGAGAAAGCCACTGACAGGTTTGGGCTGTGTCCAGGCCTCCTCAGACTTTCTGTCAGCCAACTGTTTGACAGTATATGCAAATGCATGCAAATGCAGGGACACTGGCCGAACACCTGCAGAAAGTGACCGTCCCGCCCGGGCTCTGCCTCCCCATAACTGGGGGCTTTGAAATGCTGCTTGGTCGCTTTCTGTCAGTTTATTATGCATTTGTCAGCAGAACGTTGGGCTGATAAAAACGCTCCTCTTTGTCCTGTAGAGCTGCAGGGCTCCATGTGGTACAGCAAGTGCCAGGGATAGTGGGATGGCTCCTGGCCAGCCCTTGTGAGTCATCCCCTCTGTCTCCAGGACCCGAGTGGCAGCATCCGAATCTTGTGGGCTTGCCGGCATCCAGGAAGGCCTTCTGTTTCCCTGGGTGTAAAGACGTAAAGTTGGTGGTGGGCAACAGAGCCAAAGGCCGGCTCTCTAGCAGCTGGAACTTGGCGACTTTGAGCAGTAGTATGTCCTGGATTTTTAAAAGCCAAAGAAAAATCTGCCAGGGCTGTCAGGGAATTGGAAAGGGGGAGAGGGCCCGCCACCTCGAGTGGGAACCGAATT
Source organism: Rhinolophus sinicus (assembly GCF_057876585.1). Lineage (NCBI taxonomy): Eukaryota > Metazoa > Chordata > Mammalia > Chiroptera > Rhinolophidae > Rhinolophus > Rhinolophus sinicus. Next base: position 10,200,223 of record NC_142517.1, read on the forward strand.
GCCAGCCGCACACACCACCTCCAGACTGTGGGAAGACTGCCAGGCGGCGTGACTCCCTCATCCACTTGCCGCCTGGACATGTCGGCTCCCATCTGCTCAGGTCTCCGCTGGCCTCTGACAACCCCTCTCTTCCAGAGATGATGGGACCAGCCAGTCAGCTGTTACTGAAAAGTTGTGTGTGTGTTGGGGCGGGGGCGGTGTAGTTTTGAACTAGGTCTTTTTTGAAGGTAAAGCAAGTAACCTAAGCAGTACAGCCCCATCGGAAGACTGGTGGGAAAGACATGCGTTCTGGGGCCTTCCGTGAGAGAGGAGTAAGGCAGGGACGTGGCAGACCAATAAACATCGGTCACCGGAACTGGGGAAGCATTCTGCATTTTTTTTGTGCAGCTGAGCTTTGATTCTTTAGAAGAACAAGTCACTTTGGGAATGGTTGCACAAACCAGAACTTGTAAACCCCCCCACCCTCTCTATTTACAGGTTGGAAGGACCTTGAAATATAGACCTTTTCTTGTGTATTTTGGGGCAGCTGAATATACAAAATCTAAATATAGGACCATGGTGTCCTGAATATAGATCTATTAGGTTGGTGCAAACGTAATTGCAGTTTAAAAGGTTTAAAATAATTGCGAAAATCATAATTACTTTTGCACCAACGTAATATAACCAACTCTGGCAATGTCTGGGGAGTAAACAGGCATGGCTTATAATGAACACATAACTGGTATCAGTGTAGAGTGCTGGTCCAAGAAATTTATACTCCGAAGTAGATTTCTTTCCCTAAAGAATCACTTTGCCATTTCGCCATTCATGCAACTTAAATCAATCCAATAACTGCCCATTCTTTCCTGGTATAAAAAGAGGTAAAAAAAAAATCACAGTAAAGACCCTTAAGATGTTTGACCATCCAGTCTTTCCCTCTCTAGAAGGAAAAAGCACTGAGCTTCCTAAGAACTGGTTTTCGGAGTCTGATGGAAAATTTGAGTCATGGCCTCAGAGCAGATATAAGGGCTGTCTGTGCTGAGACCAAGGGTATGCAAACATCCCTCCAGCAGCCCTGAATGAAACCCCGATGCATAACCAAGGGGTCCAGCAGATTTGACGAGAGCCAGAGCTTTCTAACTGGTGAACATCTAGGTATTGATAACAGCACAATGGCGCCAAGGGCTTGTGGGATCAGTGGGTTTTCCAGGTACTGATTTATTCAGAGTGAGGAAGAGAGCAAGTTAAGCTCAGAAAGCTATATTAGGTGCTTGCTAAGGACCTGCATTGGGCATCTGCTGTTATGGATAAACTGAGGCACAAAGTCATCGATGAGAACTCTATCAGGGTCCTACAGTAGATCCTGTATGAGAACGCATACAGGACCACACAGTTTGGCGTTTCCCATAAGATCTCAAAGTCCAGCTCCAGTTCCATTCACATGCTTCCTGTTAATTAGATCACACTGTACTAGCAAGAAGGAACACTCTTGGTGGGGCCAAATAGCCACAGAATTCAGGGGGATATGCATGCAAAAGAGAACGATGATTTAAATTAGAATTTGGGAAGCTTTAAGTACCGATGGAGGCATGATGAGGGAGGCCTCCAGTCAGGTCCTCAGTTCCTTTGAATATCCATGAGACTGATATTGTTTGTGGTTGTCATAACATCAGCAAGGAATGAAAGCCGGAATTTCATCAGCTGGGAGGTTGTGGGTAGATTTTTTTACCCCATCCCCAACGCCTGGTGTAAAGGTGCGTACAGCCCACTCCTCTCCCCAGAAAGCTAATGCCAAGGCAAGTTCCGTGGGCACCAATTTTGTTTTACCACATGGAAAGAGGGTTTCATCATACCAGCTGTGTGTAATTCAGAATGTACGGGCATCTCTTATTTAAATGAGCCCACTGTTTGCCTTTAAAAAAAAGGGGGGGAGGCCAGAAAGAAATAAAATGCCACATAAATGAGACCGTTTCATTTCCCTCTTGCACTCTCTCTCTTTTAAAAATAAACTTTAGAACCCAAGGTGGTTGTATTTAAGCAGCTTTAATGTCTTTTCAAGGCTGCGTGCAGGGTTGTGGTCACTCAAGCAGCAGTAACTTTGAAAAAATGACCCGTCTACACCCAAACAATAACAGAATCCCCCTTTTTATGTTGGAAACGCCCACGGCTTTCTGTGTATCTGCAGACTCCCCACGTAGATGCAACTGTTTGACCAGCCTTCTACTGAACAACTTAATTAAGCAAAAGAAAACGTGTCAGTTTCTGCCAACCTCACAAAAACAGAGCTGTGGGGGTAAAAAGGGTCGGCCGAATTAACCCACATTCCTGAACGGGTTCACTAAAGCGAGGCCTGGCTTTGCAGCAATGCCAAGGGGAACCGTACACTGGATTGCCATTCACATTTATCAAGACATATTGTTCGGTAGATCATACTGAACACAATTAAAGCTGCAATACCTTGGGGTGGGGCGCGGGGGGCTACAGCTCGGGTAAGAGCTTAGCCTAATTAAAAAAAAAATCTTGTCACGACATGGTGACATTCGGCACAGCTACAGAGACAAAACAGTTTTATCCTACCATATGAAAACAGCAAGTTGTTTTTAGTTTTTCCCCCTCATCAGTATCCTGCCCTCCCTCTCTCCCCCTTTCGCTCTCCATGAAAACATGCAATATGCAGAGCAACTGTATACTCTACGTGCAATTTGTACTGGCCAGATCAAACCTGAATTTAATCCTTTTTTTTTTATCCTGAGGGCGGGGAAGTCTCCCTGCCTAAATCCTTCTCTGGAAGCTGAGAAATCAAAGGCCGCAGGAATCCTGTTTCCTAGCCAATTAAATTTAGTTGTGTGTGTGTTTTTTTCCAGCCTTGCGTTTTGATTTTGCTTCCTTTATGTGAAGCTAGGATGGAGCTTAGCGCTGACACTCTGCCTCCCACTCCCAACTCTCGTCCCACCCCTTTGGAGCCTCCCATGGTCACTGGGAAAAGCAGGGGCTTTCAGTGGCAGCCAGAGTGAATTCAGAAACATCACTGTTTATGTGGGGAGAAATTGTATCAACACCAGTTTGGGGTTGAGGCTATGAGACTGTGGTATTTTTATTCCCAATTCCTCTCTCTCTCTCTCTCTCTCTCTCTCTCTCTCTTTCTGTAGCAAGTCATCATATAGCATTATTCTATACAGGAAGCATTCCACAGTTAAAATTACATTGTCCCACATTCTGGACAGGGAAGCACACACGCAGGCCAACCTTTAGTTCCTAATTTTGCAGGAAAGCTGATGATACACCGGTGTTTGTAGGTTGGAGGCCTCCAAGTTACACATCAGAAAGAAACGAGCTCTCCAGTCTCAGATGAGCCGAAGCATCAACATCTCTGTGGGGACAACTGGGGTCCCAACTTTCTGAGCCCCCTGCCATGCAAGGAGCCACTGGACAAAGGGGACTTTATGCTGGATATCTACTGTGGGTGTTCGTCCATTGGGATGGGGGATGGGGGCGGGATATGTTTCCAATGAAAGCTTCAAATGTGGGTCAATGATCAGATGACCATATAGGCAGCTTGTGTTTGCTCTGCCACCTGGGGAAAAAAATACGATGTTTGCAAGATAAGCTGAACAAAACCTTGCCAGTACTGAAAGGTTGGGCACACCGTAAACCAAGGAAGTAGTGGAACATTGGCATAGAAGACATTAATAAGCCCTGTGCAGAAGGCAATACTGGCAACGAGTGTGCACTCTGCAGATGTGCATGGAACACTACGGGCTATCATGATTTTTTTCTTCTAGTTTTAAAATGGCTTCTCGCTTGAGTTTGACACCCCTCAAAAAGTGGGTGCTCTGAGAAGCTTGAAGAAAGCTCCCGATACAGAAATTTTCCACTCACTGGTAGAAACACATGCAAAACATGCTGGTCAAGGCAAGCAGAGAACATCAGTGGTAAAATGTGATCAGGAGTTTCTATCAGACAGTTATCCAGATAACTTGCCTCCACAGAATTATTTTGTCTAAGTATACAGCGTTTTCCGGCAAAAGTCATCAAAACTCAACACCAGGACAAGAATGGCTTATTCTTTTAAGGGTTCTTTGTGTCTACAGAAGATGACCCCCGTGTCTCACTGGGGTGCTCAAAGATCTGGGACTGACCTATATTTCTAATTTTTTGTCCAAATAATTCAGGCCCCAAAGGGATTTTCTTTTTTTGGTCTGAAGAGTGAAGCTTGTCTGGTTGGTACCATTTATCTCCCCAGAGATCTCTGTGTTGTCCCCAAATGGTTCTTCTGGGGCCTGATGGAAAATCTGAGCCGAAGAGCTTTAAGTAGGCATAATGCCCCAAGGACGCATCCTCTCCTGGGGCGGTACTCCAGCCAGCTGGGCCCTTGCCCTGCCCTGCCTGTGCCCCCCCTCCTGGCTTCCTGCTCTCTGGAATAGCCAGTCTCACTCAGTCCCACCACAGGAAGTACTACTGTCTCTGCAGAGGGCCCGAGGCTGGCAGCTCTCAGTACCTCTAACCACTTAGAGCATGGGCTCCCAGAGCCAGCCAGCGGCAGGGGTTCAAGTCTCCTTTCTGCCTCTTACCTGTGGTATGCTTTTAGGCAAGTTACTAACATCCCTGCACCTCAGTTTACTCATCTGCAAAACTAGGCTAATAATAGTATCTACCTCAGGAGGGTGCTGTGAGGCGTAAGTGAGTTAATTTAGGTAAAGGGTTAGAGCTGTGCCTGGTGTGTGGTAGCAATTGTCATTAGTCTTCAAACTCCTTCCGGAGCAAGCATTACTTATTTATTGGAAAACGTCCCGAAGGTACTCAACAAAAGTGCCGGGGTCAGTGATCCATCCCCACGTCTGCTTCCCCTGTCGCCCCAGCACAGGGCAGGTGGGGATCTGGTGTGGTAACCCCCTTTCCTTGACGTGGGCTGACTCCCCTGGGCTTTCTCACCCAGCCAGAGAGCCAGTCCCTGCAGAGGTTTCCCTTGAGCAAATGGCAGCTCAAAAGGACAAAGGCTGAATGAGACCAGGCTGTTCCTTCACCTTGCTGGCACCTCAGAAGGCCTAGCGGTCCCTGCCTGACCCTTCAACTCCTTCACACCACAACTGGGAATGGAGGTCAGAGATGTAAAGTGACTGGCCCAGGGTCACACAGCAAGTGCTGGGACTAGAACCTGTCTTTCATCCTTAGGGTGTATCGTTTTGTGGGGCACGGTCATCACATTCAGATGGTAAGACAGACAATACAGCAGTCATCACATCACGATACTCATTCAAACGTTGCCTTTCATAAACTCATGGCCTGAACTGCAGGCTTGAGACTGTCCAGATGGAGCTTAACATACTTCTCCAATGTAAAGAGATACTCTCCTACCATCCTCTCCTAAACGTGACCTGCAGTGTGGATTTTACACACATAAGGACCGGGTCCACATCTAAAGGTTATAATAAGTCGGTCAATACCAGAAGCAGAGGGACACGGACACACACACGCTCACAAATGTGTCACTGAGCATATCGCCCCCCAACAACTTTCATGTCCCCAGCCTAGCCCGGCGTGCGTTGTGCCAGCGATTAGTGGCTGGGAGCTTTCCTCACAAGCCTGCGCTGGATGGCAGCCTCTTGTTGGATGAAATTTACGACCGGCACTTCCTCCGGGAGACTTCCCACGTCGAATTGTTGAACGCTTGTGACCTTAGTGCCCCAAACAAGGGAAGGGTGGGGAGGGGAGGGGCGGGAGGGCGGAGAAAGTAGGCAGAGGGAGGTGCCACTTAGCCAGATGTCCCTGGGCAGGACGGTACGGGTGATGACAACCTGCTTGGCAGGCGCGGGGAACGGGGGTCACCAGGACGCCGGGATAGGCGCGCAGGGCCGGGCTGTCTGCTAATGGGTGCAGCTCAAGCCCAGGCCCCGAGACCCGCGTGACAATCGGTGGCCCCTTGGGTCTCGCAGATGGACCCTACGTTGAGGGAGTGAGCACCTTCCGGGCCCAGCTTATCCAAACCTGTGCGTTATCTGGCAACGCCCCAGAAATGCCCTCATCGGAAAGAAAGAGACACGGGAGGGGTTTGCTAGTTTATCGCTCTTTGGTGTGTTTGTTTCGTAGATGCTCCTTCATCTGCAGGTTATATCTGGATATTCTCTTTCACCTTCTAGTCCCTTCTTGGCTAAAAGAAAGTCCTGAACCCTTTGAAGGCATTGCCGCTGCTCCTCCTTCTGTCCTCCTAGTTGGATGGGTGGTGGGGACGGGGCAGGATGGACTCATCCGAAGAGTCTCTGGTTCACAGCTTCTCAAACTTGGCTGGGCATTGGAAGCACCTGGGGAGTTAAAAAAAAAAAAATACTGATGCCAGCCTCTCCCCACTACCCCAAAGAGTCAGATTTCACTGGCCTGGGGTGAGGCCTGGGCACGTGGGTTTTAGAGACGCAGCCAAGTTTGAGAACCACTGTCAGTTCTCCACTGTCAGCCCCACATGACGTTTAGGGGCTCATCTGCTGCACAGTGAGCATCTGGGAAGTGGACTTAACTTCACACTTGTATACACTAGGTTCAAGATGAAACGGAAAGTGAAAAAGGTTACTTACTGGGGGAGAGGGGCTGGTAGCTAATAAAATAGAACACTTTTTTGACTAGCAATTCATGTCAGCTGGACAACCCCTTACTGATATAAAACCAAGCTAACCAAAACGGTTTTCACTTTTTGGGAGTAGTGAGTTTCAGTTCCCTATGACTCAGATGCACCAACCAGTTTCCAACTTCACTGCTGTGGCCAGGTTGCTTTTGGGACGTACACGCTTCACAAGGTTCTGTGACATGTGGCCCGGGCTCCCTCACCAGCCTATTTGGGACCCTGTAGGGTGCTAGCCACATCGTGGGGCTCAGTCCTTCGAACACTCCCTGCTCCTTTCTTCCCGCCTCGGGAATTTGCACACAGCTGCAGGCTCTGCATGGAGCATTCTGACCCCACTCCCACCAGGCTCCCCAACACACACACTTCACCTAGTTAACGCCTATCATTCTGCAGTGTTTATGTCAGACTGTTGCTTCCCCAGAGCACACCCCCACACCGCCCGGACCATGTGAAACCTCCCTGGGATATGCGCTCACCCTCCCGGCCCTCTTCGTTCATAGCAGTTATCACATAGAAATTCAGTAAAAACGGATTGTACACCCAGTTGCTTACTATCGGTCTCCCTTCTAAGATGTAAGTCCTGTAAGACATGCAGCACGCCTTCGTCATGCACTGCTGCAGTTCCAGATCCATAGTAGGACCGGAATAAATATTGGCCAAAGGATAAAGGTGGGCCACCCTTATCACTTAAAACACCAGCCTTGGGATCCAGTCTTGCGTTTACTGGCCTTTGTTGGTTCAGCCTTGCTTTGTGTATAGGAGCTGGTGGTTCTGTTGTTTTGATAAATGAGTTTGGCTCACTGGAGCTCTCTGAAGCATGGTAGCTGTTTGGTTGTTACTGGTGGCAAGCTCTTTATACATGTTCCTTCATGCCTCAGTTTACTCAACTATGAAGCCAGTGGTTCCCCACCTACAGAAATCCCATGGGACCTCAGAGGTGGGGCATGCTACAGTTATGAATGCTGTGAGCATGCAAAGTTTCATACAAACCGTAGAAGTTTTAATGGCTCCTTTTGTAATGGGCATTTTTTAGCAAGTTTTTGATGTCATATATTTAAAATGTTTACATGAGAGATGATCATTAAAGTTTAAATACTATAAAATCAAAGAAAAACATTAAAAAGGAAACTAAGATTTATTGACACTATGCCAAGTACTTTGTGTACTTGATGCTACTTGATCCTAACAACATACCTATAAGGTAGGTCTAATTATTGCCATTTTACACATGAGGAAATGGAAGTTCAGAGAGGCCTAGTAACTTGCCCAAGGTCACACAGCTAGTAAGAGGTGATGGTGAAATTTGAAAACAAGAATCCCAAGCCCCCTACCCCACACAAATTCCTTATTAAAAAGAAAGAGGAACCATCTTGGTTAGATGGAGTTCTAGACTAGTTCTCATTTGGAGACGATACCTACATTTTGGCTCTTTCTATTATGGAGATAAATTAACTCTAAAAATTTCCAAGGAAGAGCCTAATACTTAAGTCTCACCTTGACAAAACACCCAAATTTTATTCTTGAAATTGTTTGTCAATAAACTGAGAAAGTCAGTGCTTGAGTCCAGATAGAACAGAGAATTTTTCCTTTGCAGATGAGAGAGTGCTCAGTCTTCAGACCAGAGCGCCTTGAGGTCAATACACCAGTGAAAAATAAACCAGCATAGTGGAAATTTCGCTCTATTGGTCCATTTAGTTTCAATTAGCAATAATCACACCTCAGATAAACCTCATTGGCTACAATACTGCCACTGAGCAAAGCTATTGGTCCATTTAGAATGAAGCTGACAGCTACGTTATTCTGTCTCTACCTACAATCAGGCCTAATCATGTCTTTTACTCCCTCTTTTCTCTGGTGACATCTTTTCAGATAGTTTTTTTTTTTTTAAATATAAAAAACAAACAAACCCAAAACCTATGAAAACAATACCTAAATTTTCAAACATATTTAAATGACAAATTTCTTATTCTTCCCCAGGGACTCTATTTCATGTATCGCCTTGTCATTTTCCCACTCCAAAGAAACTTTTTATTTTTATTCAGTAATTATTGTGTGGTTTTATTTAGAGACTGTAATCGTTAATTGGTTATATCCTGAAAGGACAACTGGATGAGTATTCTGGGGCTGACAGTGATTTAAGGGTTTTCCATAAATTATCTCCTCCTGTGAAATCAAGATCCAAGAAATGTCATAAATCCTGGAGTTCCCAGTTACTATGTAAATTAAGATAGGTCCTTGGATAATGGCCCTACAAGAATCCTTATCATGAAAATGCAAAGCGTTTTATTAAAAATTCCAATTATCTTGTGTGCCATTAGTACTGGAATTTTCTTAAGCCTTGGGACACATGAAGCATTCTTTCTATTCTTCAAAACAAAGAAAAGGCTAATGAAACTTTTCTGCAAAGAAAAGATTACTTTGAATTTGTTCCAAAGTGGCAGAGGGGAAAGGTTGTCAGAAAGACTTGCATAGTTGGTTGGGTGGTGGTTCCATTCAAACAGATGGGGAAAGATAGAAAGGACACGCGTTTGTGGGAGAAAAGACCTCAAGCTTTATTTTGGACATTTTGAATATAAGGTGCCTTTGAAACACTCAGCGAAAGGTATGGAAAAGGCAATTGGACACATGCTCTCTGGAACTGGAGACTGATATTTGGAATGACATGTGATGTGCTGTCATATAGATGGCAGTTTGAGCCACAAGCAGGAAGATTGCCTAGACCGAGAACTGGAGTGAAAAGAGAACTGGAGTGAACTGGAGTGAAAAGAGAAGGCAGCCTAGCCTCAAACCTTGGGGGACTCCATATTTAAATGCCAAATGGGTTAGGATTATTTTCTTTCTTTAAAAAATAAGTTTTGTCTTTCCTTATTGTAATGATAATCCATGATCATTGGAGACCTTCCAGATAATAAAGGAAATGTAAAGAAGGAAATACTATTTACCAAGAATTCTGCCACCAGGAGTGATGATAATGAGGAAGATGATGACAATTAGCATTTACGGAGAGCTGCTTGTATGTCTGGCACTGTTCTAAGCTCTTTATATATATTAACACATTTTATTTTCAAAACAAGCCACTCTTTACAGATGAGGAAACTGAGGCACTGAGAGTTTAAAATATCTTGTCCAAGGCCTCAGAGTTGCTATTTGATTTTCAGACCCTTATTGTAAAGTACTGCACATCATACCCCAAACAGCAGAGTGGCCTTGGGTCTCGGCCTTCAGCAATTCCTAGATTATGTCCCCTCGGAGCACTGGTGGCCTTTGGGCTACACTCAGGGTCCTCATGGAAAGTGAATGACAGTGGTTCTTGCCTCCAACTCACTGAGACAATTGGGTGAGCGAGCAGCCCTTTTTATCTTGTTTTGCATTTCCAACCTCTTTTTTTCTTAAATCTTTGCAGTTGCAGTCATGTTTCTGTACTCAAATGTGGCATGAAATGGTATCTAATTTGACATCAAATAGTGTGGTTAGTAGTTCCAAGTTTCATAAAGCTAGTTTTCACGGGGTTCCACCAAGCATACCCTGACTTCCCAGGTTACCAGCAGACCCTGGAGCGTCCTCAGGACTTGTCCTCTTTCCTCTCTCCTTTCAGGCCACCCTGCCACCTGCTGGGCCTGCTGAATGAATGAGCGCTGTCAGCCTCCAGGCAGAGTTATGGAGGCCTGAGGAGCCTGTCATCCTTGGGCCCTCCTCACTCCCAAGTCCCTCCTGCTGGCACTTGAGATTCTTTGTCCCTCCGACAGAGCAGGCCACAGGCTGAGGTTAAGATCCTGCCCCTGTTCTGTTGTTCTCACTGGGTGCCGCCCTCTCAGCCCCCTCCCAGGCCCAGATGACAGTACTTAGTGACCTTTCACACTAGCACTTCAGGCCTTTGTGCCGAGCAATTGGTCTTCCTGTGGGAGGACACAGATGATGCCATTACAGCTGTCAGCAGCCCTGGGCACAGCAGGAGTGATGAGCCGGCAGGGGAGAGCTGGGAGAGGAAGCCAGGTCGGTGTTTCCCTCCTTCCCAACCGCAGGGTGACTGCACTCCTTCTGTGTGTGTGTGTGTGTGTGTGTGTGTGTGTGCTGCACACACACATCCTCCCTCAACACCTGTCGTAGCTGTGCATTACCTGCCTGTGGCCCAAGAAAGGTCATAGTTCCCTCGGTGACTGTCCTTGACTACGCAGCAGACTCGGGTCTGCTCCCAGTTATGACTTGACTGTATGACTCCAAGAAGCCATCTGACTCTGTAGGTGTCTCGGATGCATACTTTTTCTTATCTCAGGTCTATTAGGAAAGTCAATTAAAAATACTTTCAGCTCCCCAGAGAAGAGTCCTACGCATAATCCAGATTGTAAAAAAAATACAAACTATCGCACTATTACTAACTCTATTACTATTACTATTATTACTAGAATTTCTTAGAGCACTGCATTTCCTTGTGCTGATGGACTATTCAAATATAAAGAGAAGAAACTAAATCATATAGACTATATGATCCCAGCTTTGTGAAAAATAAGAACATGTGTTTTAATGACATATACAAGGAAAAAACAACTGGAAGAAAACACTCCTAAAGGTTCACAATGGTTATCTCTGGGAGGGCGGATGACATGTGCTACGTATTTTCTTTCTCTATTTCAGTATTTGCTTGAATTTAACATGAACTTGCATTATTTTGTAGAAAGACATAGTAAATGTGGTTTTAAAAAAAATGCTCACCGGTATTCTGTTTGAGTTCTAAAGACCCTAAAAATTTTGTCCACTTCTTTTCTGTTGGAAAATGAAGCAATTACCACTTTTTTGGAAACACAGTGTGGGTGGTTTGAGAGAGGGTTTCTGCCCTGACTTCCACTCCAGCTTCAGGAGATGACTTCAAAAGGGCCAAGGAAGGAGGGAGAGCGTGCTGTCTCACCGCCTGAGGCCATCGGAGGGCGAGGTGCGTGATTCTTGCCTCATCCCGCCTTGGAATAATCTAGCAAGTTTGCTTTGGCTTGCCAGTGTTTCTCTTCTTAATTCGGTGCTCTGCGCTAGAGAACCGGCAGAGTAAGTCCCCAGGTGAGCGTAGACACTGCAACTTCCTGAGTTGTCATTCGCTCTCCCCCACGCCCTTCAGCTTGGGCCGATTTGAGCCAGAACGACACCTTTTTGCCCAAAGGTGCCTGAAGAGGCACACAGTAAAGGCCTGCCCCGAGGTCATGGTTAGGGTCTGCTTCCGTTTCTGGAAGATAAGCGACGTCGGCCCTGCTGCTCTAGCAAGCGACCATTAGCAACCTCAAGTACATTTCGTTTATCTTCATCTTATCCATGCTCGTTCTTCTAAGCCGACGGCGTCTTGCAATTAACTGGAACCAAAGCCTTTGGTTTTAAGGGTCAGAGTGAAATGGTGCAAGGCTGGAAGACTATTGTTGGGGAGTATTCTTCTCAGTCACACTTGATGTTGGGCAAGTTACCAAGGTGCTTAGTTAGACATTTTTGTTTGTCTAGCTTTGGAGCGTTCATTTACGTCAGTTGACCGGCCAATCGCTCCAAAGAAAACCCTGCGCGATTCCACGCTCGCTTTATCTAAAGACGGAGGACTTGACCCACAAATCGGCCTCTTCCCCCAGGACCCCCCTCCCTCCCAGCCTTGTAAAAATAAAAGTCAACCAGATCCCTAAATCTTGTTGGGTTGAAATCAGATTACAAAACACTTACAGGTGATCAATCTATTCTTTTCCAGGGGGGCATACCAAACTCAGAAAATGTCTGTTCGCACAAAGCGGCAATGAAACAAAGAAGATAAATTCTCCAAATTCAAAAGTCAGACTCTGAAGGATGGCAAATGTGAGAACTCAGTAATCCCAGTACCCAGGCCAGCGGGGCCAGGTGGGGGGACCAAGGACTTATGTGGGCCTTGGCTTCATTTTGGCCTCGGGAAAATCTCATTTTCTGCCCTTAAAATTCACTTCCAAAATATTCACCAAATCCTTTCAAAAATATAATTCTTTCCCAGAAAATAAAATACTTTTTCATATTGGGAAAGTAATTCTTGTTAATTGTAAAACAAATTTAATAAGTGCCAAGAAAAAAGTACAAATCAACCAAAATCCCAGCACCCAAATATTTGTTAATATCTGGTCAACATTTTCCCAAACATTTCTGTACACACAGACACACACACACACATACACACACACACAATTAGATACACCTAAGATTATCTCATACGTAAATTATACAAACTGCTTAACAACATATTATAGCATCTTCCTCTATTTATCTATTATCTATCTATCTATCTATCTATCATCTATCTATCTATCATCTATCAATCTACCTATCTATCCATTTAATCAACTAAAGCTCCAGATTATTATTTCAGATTCTGATCATGGTTATATAGTATTTTATTGTAAGTCCATAGCAAAATTTGTTAAATTTGTCCCATAAGGATGGATATTTTCATTGATTCCTATTTGGTTTTAATATTAAAAGCAATTTTGTGATGAATATCCTGATACATAAATCTTTAAGCGCTAATGCTATGCTTATTTAGAACAAATTCTTTGAAGAATGATTGCTAGCTCAAAGGGTAAGATCGTTAATCATTTATATAATATATAGCATACATAATAGCTAATGTATACATTAAATAACGTATAATATATTACAATATAATTATAATATGTAAGTATACATTATAATTATTTTATGTAGATATAATTATATGTAATTATTTTATACCTATATGTAAAATAATCATCACATTTGCTAGGGACTTTTATGAACCCAAAAGGTTCAGATGTAGTTAGTCCTTGGGAAGTGAAGAGAGGCAATCATGTCTTTTAGTTATTACACTTAATTTTTTCATTCAAGTCATGGGTACTTGAAATTCCCCAGGGACCCACTAACAATAAGTGCTTCAACTCATGTAAGCCCTGCACCAGGCTTATGTCCCCCACACCTCTTATGAGAATTCCCTTTAAGGTGGGGAGTGAAGAAGGAGGTAAGCCTTCAGCAACAAAGAAGGAGGGCCTAACCAGTTTTGAGAACTAGCTGGCTGGGACTCCATTATGGTAATGAAGGTGTAGACCTGATAGAGAGAAAGCTGCGTTTTACTGAAGCAAAGTTTCAATCTGAAGCAGTGAGTTCCTAAATTGAGGGCAGATAAAAAAGTAAGACACTGGATCACTCTGTCAGAGACTTCTTGTTTCGTTTTGTTTTGGCTTCTTCGTCATGGCCTTTTTTGTTGTTGTTGCTTTTGGTGCCAATCTGATTAGAAGTACACTGTTCTTGTTGACCTTTTGCAGGTTTTTCCCCCCATAATTTGAAAGAATTAAAAATTATAGTATCCATGAATAAATATAACTCCCAGGTCCTTCTTATTAACTAAATGCAATTGGGGAATAAATACAGTGAGTGTTCACCAAAAAAAAAAGAAAAAGAAAAAAAAAAGTGAAGAATAGAAAATTGTTTAAGTGGCCAAAGAAACTTTATCCTATTGTGTTGCAGGCCAAGCTATGCCAGCTATATGTAAATGTAAGCAGTGGCCTGTGTTCATGTGACCACTTTGAAGTTGCCATCTGAATTTAATTCTGCCTTTGTGATTAAATCAGGCCATTACGTTTAATCTCACTTAATAGTAAGAAACGTCCTTTGTTGTTTTCTACAGGGAACATATTCTGCCCCTAACATATACAGCTTGGTATTCACACTTTACTATTAATCCCCGATGGCTGATAATTGCTTCATCTCCAAGCCCTCTGTCCAATTCACAGGGCGCTGATTACAAGTATTCTTCCCCAAACATTAATGCACTGTTTGGGTCTTGCTTCTTTGGCTCAGTGAACCCCATCAAGCTGTCCACATTTTCTGGGCATGTGGGCGTATTGTGAGACGTTAATAAATTCTGTGTTGACTACCCCCCCAAACACCGGAATCTATTAGACCCTGCAACTTAGCTGATTGACAAGCGGGACTACTTTTTCACTCAAAATCCTGCAATAAAAACAACAACAACAACAGGCTGAATATTTTGTTTCTAGGCAAAGTCTGGGGTCTTCTTATGGCTGTCTTGCTATTTACATTTTCATGACCCCCCGCGGGATCAATTGCATTACCACGACCTTATTTCATTGATCTGCCATTTGTCTGTCTCATTTTTTCTCTGGGAAAAAATTTTAGAACCCAGAGAAGTACCATTAATTGCTTCAAGCTTGGAGATTATTTTCACCTTCTTGATTTTTCCCCCCCAAAAATGTTGTTTTAGATGATGTCTTAGGCCTCTCTCCACTTCTTATCTCTTCCATGAATTGCTTGGGCATAGCTCTCCGAGGGCAAAATACCAGTTGAATTTCTGTCTTTCCGTTTTGCACCTAAAGTAACAAATACGGCTAATTGTAATGTTAAGCTTCACAAAGAAAAGAGGCTTTCCTTTCTGTTCCCGTTCATTAGATGGGCAATAGTAGCTAAGCTTCTCCTTGTGCTAATTCAGGAATACTATCACTATTGAGCGGACTTTGTGGTTCCAAAAATATTATGAGCTGCTTGTGTCTACTTCATATTAACCACATATAGTGCCTAGAGTTTGAATAGATGCACATACATCCCCTTCAGGTTCTGCCAATGGCTTTGCTCAGCTTCACGCACATCCAGCCGCCCTGCTGCCCTTGGGGTTCTTGGGAAATCCACAGGGCTAGTTTTAATTTTCTTTTTCTTATTATGAAAGCAATCTCACAAAAGTAACCTTATTTTTATATATTATGTAACGATGATGTATATAATTATATAAATAGCAATTGTATAAAAGCAATCTTATAGTCATCATAGAAAAATCTTAAAAGTTCAGAAAAACTAAAGTAAAAACCATTCCAATCCCACAGATACAGCTGCTGTGATCATTTTGGTGTATTTTCTAGATACACTTTTCCTCTTTAACTTAGGGATCAATACACTCACTATATATAGAAATACATACACATAATTTTTTTGGAATTTCCAAAGGATTTTGTTATGTTTCATGTTAAATAATTGAAGCGCTGAGGAATGTGTGCCAGAGAGTTAACAACACGTGGTCTTATTGGTTAAATGAACTTCTTATTTGGAATAAATGCGGATTCATCGGAAAGTTGCAGAGATGGTAGAAAGCTCCTGTACCTCCCTCACCCTGTCTTCCCTTTTGTTACCATCTCATATAAACGTGGTGCATTTGTCACGACCAAGAAACACATATAATTAAAAAAATATATACGATGAGGAGCATACAGTTTCTTAATCTTCTCCATCTGCCATATACAAATTTTAGAAAATATACAGGAACAGAAGCAAGCAAAAAGCGCTAACGCAACCTCCCATTGAGAACCAGTCAACACGTAGCTACGTATGTAGGATCACACTGTTTTGCAAACTACTTTTCACTTATGTCATCACCATAGTTCCCTAATATTTAATATTTTTATAAAAAGTTTCCCCCAGTGACTATGTAGAATTCTAGCCTATGATTTTATCATAATTATTTATAGGGTGTTTCCATCTTTTTCCTACGATATAATTTCCCCCTATTTATATTTTTCATACTATATTATTTTTCCTAATATATCATTATGATATAATATTATTATAAAGGGTGTAACTAAGTAACTTTATTATTGCCTCAGGAAAAATCCTGAAAGGTAGCATTAACGAGTAAGATCAGTGTTGTCCAATTTGTTCCTTTTCTGAGCGGTGCTTTTCAAGAACTACAGAAAACAAAACAAAAGAACATCGGATTTCACTGTATTTGGTAGGAGAACCAGTGTGGCAATGTGATTCTCAGAAGAAAAGACAAAACCCTCACCATGGCTTTTGTGATTCACTAATTGGAAGTTTCTGTTTAGTCAACCGTGTAGCTACCTGGGGGCTCCCACACAAGGAAATACATGTGTGGGGCTCTGAACACCAACACCGGCACCCCAGGAAACTCCTAGGACTTGGCTGAAAGTGCCAAGATACGAACAAGGAGGAAAACAGAAGTCATCACAAATTGTCATTTGGTGGGTCCAAAATCACATTGCTCCTACGACTTATCAAACATGCAAAACGATCAACCAAAGAAAGCAGTTTTAGGTAACACCAAACTGTTCTTTTCCTCATGCACAACTGGGTTTGGACACTGCAGCTACTACTGTTGTGTTGCTGGGCTCTCAGTTCCAGTAAAATTCTGAGCTTGATGCCTGTGCAAACTTGTTGGAATTGAGTTTATTGAATTATCTGTAAGTGGTGATTGTACTTTTATCTTATTGAGTGGGAGCTGCTGCTTTTGGTTTTAATTTACTTCAGATTAAGTAACATATGGGATTAGATATACGATTAAATAAAAAAGATTCCTAAAGCATTTACAAGGTATAAAATAATACTTTTTTTGAAAAGTTGTGCAGGAATATAGAAGAAAGAAGCTAAAAGTATCTCAGCCTTCAATAAACTTGTTCTAACACCATGTCAATTAAAAATAAAATCAACCAGTTCTATAAAAGTCAGAACTCACAGTGACAATCTTCTGTACTTGGAGTTGATTTTAAATTGATAATGCTGAAAACTCCATGACTTTTCTAGCTATATTACCTGTAATTTCTGGGAGGAAGAAGCCAAATGGTGAATGTCTTAGAGGAATAAATAAAAACAGGTGACAGGAAAACAGAAAGATGTGAAGACTAGAATTTCCTTGGGTACCACGTGGCCCTGTGGAACTGGCCCTTCTTGTATTTGCAATGTACCCTCACATTTCTGCATCTTGCCACCCTGGATATTCCTAAACAACATCCTAACATCATGTCTTTTATTTCAGAGCATAAAATCGGTAGCCACAGGAGCTGTAGGTATTGTGTTCAACACTTAAATTCCGTGACAGACATGCCTTAGAAATCTGGGAAATCATTTAATTTCTGGAATAATTTTGTTTTCTATTTGAACACGAGATTGGAGAGTGAGATGAGGATTGCATTTCAGTCCTTGACTCAAAGAATCTCCCTTTCTCTCTCCCTTTCCCTCCGGCCACCTCAGTACCCCTCCCCCTTCTTTCTCCCTTCCACCCACATTCATCCAGGGGTTGCCTATTTTCAGGCACAGTGGAAGAGAGAAGGCGGCGTTAGAGCTGATCCCTGTGAGGGAGGAATTGCAAAGGACAGGGGTGCTTCTGCCTGAGTGATCAAGGGGGTGCAAGGGAGGAAGAGGCACTTGAGCCAAGTCTTGAAGGGTTTGTAGGATTGTGGGAGGTGGATGAGGACGGGGACAGGGAGGTTGACAGGGTGGTGGGAGGAAGAGGCCAAGACAGGCGGTGGTGAGAGAGGGACAATAAGTAGTTGGCAAAGACAGTACCTGAAGGGGAGAGTGGAATCAGGAAATGGCGGGCCAAGAAACTGGAATTACCATGTTTTTGGCCCTTTATCCTCCAGGGATTTGGCTTATCAGCCTGATAAATGTTAATGAAAAGCTCGCAAAAAAGTGCAACACACGTATTGGGCCATATGTTTGCTTTTTTGAGGGGCTCCCAAACTTTCCATGGAAGACAAAGAAACTACCAACTAGATGTTTGCAGTCACATATTTCACCCAAACACAGGCTAAAAAAGAACACCTGGATGAAACATTTCCCTTCTACTGAGCTGGAAGGTTGTTTTTTGAAATGACACACTTTTGCTATATCATATGAGCCTGTTTACATCATTGAAATGACATTGCGTGATCTGGTCTGCTTTTATGATATAAATAATATCTGCTTCCCTAAAGATACCATCCCAGGGCCCACAGGAGGCCTAGGAGTCTCAGAGGAGCTGTGCAACTGGAACCCCAAGTGATAGCTTGTGAGGGAATCAGAAGGGCCCTGGAGGGCCTGCATCGAGCTGCACCAGCCCCTCCCACACCTGGCCAGAGACAGGTGATCCTCTTCAGAATAAATGTGTAGGTGTGTTTATGGGGATACAGCACAGGCCAACAAGCCAATTGTGAGCACTGTGCTGACCTTAGGAAACAAAGTCAGAGGCTGATGGGGTTTCAAAGATGAGGTGTCTTTCATACAACTGCTACACCCATAGACTAACCTTTGTATCCCCAGACTAAAGCAATTTATTTTCAGGCCTTGTCTCCTAGTCCCTGTAAGTCTCCAGGTGAGAGAGGAAAGCAGCACTGGGCTCTCTCACCAAAAGGGAGAGAATTGAAAAATAAAAAATTGGTTCTAATTTTCTCCTTCTTTTTCAGGCTGTGATCTCTGATGAGGCACAGTGGCTCGCCACCCCACCCCGAGAGTATTTCAGCTATTCTTGGCAGAACCTCTCTTATAGATATTCCCAGGGTAATTCTTTGAATACAGGCTCCTAAACCAGAAAAGAGCTGCGATTCTCACGTTTGGTGGAGTTGAGATCATTATGTGGAGCTTGGGGGGGAGCCCTGAGTTTTGCTTTATGGGGGAAAAAAAAAGAAGCCTATAATTTTCACATCCACTCTCTTGACGAACCGCCGGGAATCTGCCTTACCTTCTGCAAGCCTCAGGAAGTCTGTGTATTCCAGCCTACTTGGAAATGGGAACCTTAGTAAATGAGATCCAAGAATAACTTTATGACTTTGATTCAGTACTGAAGACTGTTAAGTCACTCACACACATACTATTATACATGCAAAAAAAGAAAAAAAATTAAAGCAGAGTTTAAATGTTGTAGAGATAGTTCGAGTTTACAGTTTAGCAAAACAGTGTTATCCCAGAAAATGAGCAAGAAAATTAAAGAGAAGCTTGAGCCTTAGGACCTTGACATTATCACTTTGGCTTATGTAACTAGAACCACCTATTTATCTGTCAACACAGGGATGATTTGTAACTTGTCTGAAGACAGAGGTTAAAGGGACTGGAGTTTTCAGCACCAGTCAGTCAGCTTGGTTGTTTAGACTGTGGGTAAAGGTATGAAAAACCAGGTGAGGGGGTTGGGTCAGTGTGGGGACAGAGCCCCAGAGAGCAGTTTCCAGACTCTTGGCCTCACATAGAAAGGTGCTGGCTCAGGTAGTAAATGGCCATCAACTATGATTGGATGGCCATCAGCTGTGGCTAGTTGGCCGTCAGCTGTAACCAGTGAGCCATTGGCCACTAATATAACTGCCGTGGCTACGCTAGCAAAAATGGGGGCTAGCAAGAAGATGGTGGCTGAGCCTGTAAGCGGTGCAGTGAGGGTTGCGAACAGTGTGGCTTCTGCTTCCTGTGTCTCCAACCCAGCCGCCAGCGAGAATATAGTAGTATGACTCCCCTACCTATGGCTCTGTGGGTGTTCCTTTTTGGCCTCACCATATCCTGTGTTCTTGTGTGGGAAGCGGGAGCTGAGACCCTGCATGACAACCCGCGTGACAAATGGTGCAGCAAGCAGGGTCTCCCGCACGACTAATGACGCAGCGAGCAGGGTATGGTGCCAGCCAAAGCTCTCCAAAGTGCAGTGAAGCAGTTTGTGCATATGAACATTCAGTCACAGGAAGACCAGGAGGAACAGCTGCCGGAGAGCTGGACCCCCATGGAGGGGTGGGAAGATGTGGACGGTTCTCCCACCAGCATAGGCTAGAGAAAGCGAAGGTCGTTGCGGCCCTGTGGGCTGGGAAGTTCTTGCTGAGGCAGCCCGGATGCAGGACTTGTAGTCCCAAGAGGAAACGATTGCTGAGTCTTCTGTGGAAGATGAGGGTGAGGTTAAGGTCGTCCCTCACCCCCAGGACAGCCCTGGCGAATGACTGTGGACTATGGGGAATTGCCTTCTATCCCTAGTTTAATGGACCACTTGACTGTTTGCTTGGGAACATACCACCATGTAATGGAACCGGCGGATGTTTGCTTTTGTGTCTTGACCAGCTGCCATCGAGAATATGTAAGCACCTTGACTGTGAGTCGCTGTTGTTCCAGCACGGTACCCTGAGAGGCCCAGAGAGAGTGGCAGTGCCTTGAGAGCCCTGGCTGAGCCCGGGAAGTCTAGCTGAGCCCAAAGAGAGTGGCAGTGTCCTGAGAGTCCTGGCTGTGTCCAGGAAGTGTGGCTGTGCCCAGAGAGAGTGGCAGTGCCCTGAGAGCCCTGGCTGTGTCCAGGAAGTCTGGCTGAGCCCAGAGAGAGTGGCAGTGCCTTGAGAGCCCTGGCTGAGCCCAGGAAGTCTAGCTGAGCCCAAAGAGAGTGACAGTGTCCTGAGAGCCCTGGCTGTGTCCAGGAAGTCTGGCTGAGCCCAGAGAGAGTGGCAGTGCCCTGAGAGGCCCTGGCTGTGCCCGGGGAGACTAGTGGTACCCCAAGAAACCCAGGAAGTCTGGCTGTGCCCAGAAGGACTGGTGGTGCCCTGAGAAACCCTGGCTGTGCCCGGAGAGACTGGTGGTACCCTAGGAAGTCCAAGAAGTCTGGCTGTGCCCAAAAGGACTGGTGGTGCCCTGAGAAACCCGGGCTGTGCTGTGTCCAGGATATTGCATTCACCTCCAGGCTCCTCGTACAGGGCCCCTCGCGGAAGATGCTTGCCGCATAGATTGTGAGGCGAGACCCTGTAGGGGTGGAGTGTGGGGGCAGAGCCCCAGAAAGTAGTTTCCAGGCTCTCGGCCTCACATAGACAGGTGCTGGCTCAGGTAGTAAATGGCCATCAGCTGTGGCTAGTTGGCCATCAGCTGTAACCACTGAGCCATTGGCCACTAATATAACTGCCACAGCTGCGTTGGGGAGTCAAGGAAGTCGAGGAGAGAGTCAGTCAGTTGGCAGAAAGCAGACAGCAGTTCGCACGTCATGTGAATCCAGCCTCCAGTGAGACTGTAGCGGTATGACTCCCCTACCTATGGCTCCGTGGGTGTTCCTTTTTGGCCTCACTGTATCCTGCGTTCTTATGTGGGGAGCGGGACCAGAGGCCCCGCAGGCCACCCCGCACGACAGTCAGCCTAGAAGGAAATGGTGGAGACCTTAACCTAAAGGGGTACTTCTTACCCAGCACTAACTCACTGGACCATGCGAAAGCTGGCTTCCAATTTTTCTAGAGATATTCAAAATCTGGATTTTGTCAATGTAAAGTGTTCTAATTTTCAAATGTTGGCAACTACTCATTTATTTAAAACAAACAAAAAAACAACACATGTCTGCAGCTGTCCTCACCCCACAGGCCACCTCTGATTTAGAGACTAGTGAAGACTTAGAGGCAGAAAAGTCACTGAAATTGAACTCTCTCAATTCAAGTAATTCCATACCTTCAACCCAGTCATTCTCAACCAGATGTGCTCACCTGCGGAGTTTTAAACACTGTACACATGCCCAGCCTCCACCCTAGACTAAACTTCTTGGGGAATGGCTTATTTCACTCAGCACATAACGTCCTTAAGGTTCATCTAGGTTGGAGCATATTGCAGAATTTCCTTCCCTTTTAAAGCTGAATAATATTCTATTGCAAAACAACCTAATAATACACCACTTCTATAAGAAAGAAAAAATTTTTTTTTCTGTATAGGCATTGAAAAGAAAATTGGAAAAACTAGCACCCGATTACCTGAGAGGGCAGAGCTATAATGAGAGCTTACGGGAAGGAGTCTTACTTTTTATTTTATATACAATGGTAAGGTGTGAGATTGTGCGATGAGCTTGCATTAGTTCTACAGTTATAAAAAGATATAAACTAATAAGTAGGTACACTACCAAAAAATAATCAATGCTGTCGAGGTGATGAGGACACACGTTCTCAGTGTCTGCGGGTGGGAGTGTAAATTGTTCTGTAGAAATTTATCCGAGGGTAAACCGATAGAGGCCTTCATTACTGTGTAACTTACTTACAGTAAGGAAACACTGAGGGGGGAAGGAAATGATCATTCATAAGGAGTTACTTCATGAAATCACAGGACAGCATGCAGTGGAATTCAGGGTAAAGCGGTGATACAGCAGTGCATTTATTGGCATGGAAAGCAGCCCGCCATCTATTGCTAAAGGAATAAAGCAGGTTACAAGACAGCCTGTATAGATTAATTCTGATCTGTATCATATGTTTGGCTGTATGTGTATAATATCCATGCAGAGAAGAAAATCTGCAACAATATATGTCAGGGTATTCTGAGCAGTGGCTTTCTTGGAGTGGTGAGATTATAGACAATTTGTTGTTTCTTCTGTATTCTTTTTGAAATGGTCTTATTTATGAGTATATATAATCCTTTTATTCTTTTAAAAAATAATGAAGCTCTCTCTTTTAAAAAATTGCCATAGAAGCACATTCCAAATCCCCCTGTGTGTTTCTTTCAGCTACATTTCCAAGGTAGAAATAGTATGATAGGCATCCTGGCATCCCTGATCTATTATTCTGTTTATAATGCAGGTGTGGGGCACACTGATAGTACCACCGTCTGCAAATCTGGGTTCATAGGCTTTTAACACTGTTTCAGTTACCGTGAATCAGGAGAGGTTACATAATCTAGAATGGCCTAGCATAATGAACACATTCTCATAAGGGGGCTCTTTTCAAATTCTGTGTTTTTTCTTTCTTCTTTTTTTTTAATTTTAAAATGAATTTAAACATGTAGAGTTTTATTCTTGGGGGGAGGTGGGATCATTCCAGTTGAAGAGGCTACTTCGGATTACCAATCACCCCTAGACACACGTGAAACAAGCACGCCCCTTAAAAGCCACGGCAAGCATTTTTCAAATGAATGGATTGCTTTTGAAAAATCGGACATGTGTAACATTTACCACATTCCAAAGACTTTCAGACAACAACAACATTAGAGATCGGCTGTCTGTTCCTGGTGAACCGTTTCTCCAGGGTTAAGATGTTGGTTCCAGGCTCAGCAGCGTTATGAGGATCAGATGTTGCTTGGACAACAAAGCCCCTTTATTTTACCCACTTAAGTCCTGGGGTGATGTGGGACCATGTTCTGAAGTTCCTGATGTTTAATGTTCAAGTGTGCGCTGACGTGGCCACCCCAGGCTCACTGCATGGATCACCAGGTGACACCTGGTGAGGGTGGCAGGAAGAGCCCGTCCGAGCAGAAGACCTGGGCCTGGCAGAGAGAGGTGCCCTCTCCCCACACAGAACTTTAGGTTTTGAGGCTGGAAGTTCTGCTCAGCGGGGCTGACGACAGGGCACAGCTCACTCCAGCCCTACTCCTGGATTCCCTCTCCTGCATTCTTTTGTGACCCTAAGCCCTTAGCACAGGCCTGGCACTAAATAACATGCCTGATGAAATGGTCAGTCACAGGGCGGACGACTACTGTTGCTACTACCATTTCTAGCTTTAGAGGTTACACTGCCTTGGAATAGTTGGGCAGGGAGCTAACTTCAGCAAAGCGCTTCTCTCCATCCTCCTGACCTGGCCACGGACCTGCAGGGACGTTGGGGAGGCTGTGGCCTCATGGGTGACAGGCGATGGGGGAATGGTCCTTACAAACTGGGAGGGGGGTCTTGCCTTCCTGGCTGTGTTGGAGGATGGGGAAAAAAATCAGTGACACTGGTCCTGTCTGTATTTAAACTTTTGAAATTTTGTTCATCATGGATTTTTGCATCTAATTTGGTTTTTTTTTTAAAAATATTTAAGACATGAGTTTTTTTGGTGCCCCCATAAATTTTATGCCCCCCCCAAAGTGCCTCATTTGCCTCACCCTTGTCCTGGCCCTACTTGCTTCTCGATGCCTTATTTCCTCTGAAGGCTCAAGTAGCAAAAAGCAGGTCTAATCTATTTTATTTTACTTTGGGAGCTAAGTGTAATTATCAGGATATTTATTTTCTGACTGGGCCTTGTTGACCAGTTTAAGGTGGTCATTTAATTAATAAGTTTGAACCAAAACATAACTACTATCTAAAATTTGAATACTAATAAGGCCTTCCTCCCAGCCCTCTTTCCCTCCATCTCTCCCTTCCTTCTTCCCTCCCTCCCTTTTTCATTTTAACAAGTGTTCAGGAATTGAGGGAAATTCCTGAACACAGGCTGAAATTTGCTTTAGGCACCACCTCCTGAGTTTAGATGACCACAATCATGATTTTGAGATTTAATTGCTGTGCAGACACCTAGCAGGTAGGTACTCAATAAGCATTTGTTGGACCGGGATAGCTGTTTGCCTTGTGTGACCCTCGATGGCAGGAAGGAGCCCCAGCACCTCCCCTGGGCCTGACCGAGTTCTCTTCAGCCTCCACATGCAGGGGGTGACTCAGCCTGTGATTTCATTCACCCAGCCTGGTGTTTATGCCACTCGCCACCAGCCAGTTGATACTGTTAGGAACTGTCCTGAGCTGATGCTCCGCTGGGAGAGAATGACATCCAGTCAGCTTGTGGCCTCTGTGGCCAAAACAGCTGAAATGTTATGGCTTCTGAATAACTCATTGTCTGCAGTCAGTCGGCAGGAGGAGGAAAATCCCGGTGCTCTCCTCCCTCTACCTTGAAGGAACATTTTGGCTTCTACGTGGGCTCTGCCCATTAGTGAAGGGTCCTGGCTGGGCTGTGGGAATGAGCTTGAATGGGTGGAGCTAGCACGGGACTCCACAGGAGAATCCCCTCAAAAGACACCTTTAAGCATAAGTTAGTGTCAGAAGCAGCTGGGGGTTTTAGAAGGTAGCTTTGCTCACTTTAGATGGATTTTTCCCTGGCACCATCCAAGGCTGTCACAGGCCAGGAATGACTGAAAGCACATCCTTGCCTTCTCAGACGAACACCAACACTACACACAACCATGTCAATAATGTGTTTGTGGACAGTGGAAAAACTATCTGAGCAGCAAGAAGAAAAACAATCACAATGACAACAGGCTCCATGCTAACAGTTTACACGTGCTGCCTCACGTAACCCTCCGTGAGGTGGGTCCTAAGAGTATTAGCTCTTAGAGATGAAGAGACCCAGACACCAAAAGTTTACGTAGCCTATTCAAGGTCATGTGGCCGGCAAGTGGAGTCACCAATTGTGAGGCACAACTGACAGTCTCAGCATAGCTGAGACTTCACAGGGGCGAGAAGCACAGGAGGACAGAGTGGAGGATGGGCCAGGAGACGGGTGTCTGAGTGCACATGAGCACTGCATGGGGTCCCAGGAGTGGAGGCCGTGAGGCGGAAGATGGAGCGATTCTCTCTCTTTTCTCAGCTTTGACTCATCTCCCCCTGCCACACTCCCCAGGGGTGGTTTCTGTCTCAGAGGTGACACCTCTCCATCTGCGTTACTGTGGGTCTGTGTGAAATAAAATACGAAAGGTATCTTCTGATGCTCTCCTAGTCTCTGGAACCATGGATTCCCAGGTCATGAGTGAATTCAAAAGTTGTCTCTTAGATGAGATGCTGCGATGTCCTCCCCTGGTGGTGACTGCAGTGAGAGGCTGGCTGGTTTTCCCCTCCTGACCCTGACTGTCTCTGAGAAAGCAAGAGGCTGTGTGGAACCCACGCCGTGACTAAAGCTTCCAGAAGCGAGCAAACACAACAAAACAATCACAATAACAACAACGCAAAATACTCCCCTGGACTGGTAAGCTAGGTAGGCAAAACGTTAGCAAATCATCCTCAAAAGTTCCTTTACTGACTCTTCATCGGCTCAACTCTGGGTTTTAAGCTTTGAATCGGAAGACACCTGATGAGCACTAACTTAAAAGCGCCTTTTGTTTCCTTGCCTGAATACTAGCAGTGATGGCAGGACCAGGGATAACAGTGTCTTGAAGAGCAGGCTGCATGAGGTCTGCCTTCTGCCCCGTCCACAGTCCCTAATATCTCACCGCCATCCTTCCTGACATCAGCCACCACCAGGTCTGGAAACATCGGATATAATTGTGTGCGGGGACAAGTTGAATCAATATATCAGTTAGACGTGTTCTGAATAGTACCAACCGCAGTCAGACCTGAGGCCAGAAAAAGACAGGCAGGTGGGAGGGCCAGCTCCTTGAGTGCTGAGGAGGACGGGAAGGAAATGTAGGGAGGACAACCCTCGAGGGCTCTCCCTGCCCCAGACAAAGCCTCATTTCTTTCAGCGTCTGGCTTCTACAACTCCCCTTAACTGGCCTCAGCTCCCGTAGTCTCTACCTCTTCAGGCTTCTGTTTTCTCATCTGTAAACTGGGGCAATAATAGTGCCTATAAAATGAAGACATGTGTGTAAAATGCTTGGAACAGTGCTTGCCACCAATGATTACAAGAATGAATACAAGGTTAGCTCTTGTTAATACCATTATCAGTTAAAAAAAATTTTTTTTTGGGGGGAACCGTGTGTTTTTCCAGGACCCATCAATCGTTGTCCTTCAGTCTAGCGGAGGGCGCAGCTCAGCTCCAAGTCCAGTTGCTATTTTCAACTGGCAACCTTGTTGTTAAGAACTCGCGCTCTAACCAATTGAGCCATCCAGGTATCATTTTTATTTTTAGTGCTTTACTACTACTGTTCCACTTCTCCACTTGCCTGCCAACTGCGAAATGATCTCTCTCTCTCCATCACACACACACACACACACACGTGAGAGCTCTCATCTGATGTCGTTACTTTGCAGTCTCCGGTTGTACGGCTTTGGCATTCTCTAAGGAGCTGCCCATGTTACTTAGAAGCTTCTGGGACACAATAGTCCTTCTGGCTCCCAGTGCTGGGACCTATGCCAGCGCTTTCCCGGGGCCCCATGGCCTACCTCCGGCAGGTGCCCCGCATGCAGGCCCTCTGTCAGCGGTGTCTGTCCTCTGTCCCAGTGTTTGGCGGCAGCCTGCACTTACTCCTGCTGAGCAGCCTCTTGGAGAATCACTCATGTCCATGAAAGACACTCAGCGAAAAGATGCCCACACTGCTGAGAAAATCAGGGTCCATCAGTCTCAGAACACTGAGTGTTTGTGTGGAAACACTGAAAGGCAGCCACAAGAGAGATGCCCCTGCGACGCTGCTTTCCCATCCACCCTGCTGCCCTTGTCTGTCAGCTGTCTACTCCCTTGCCTTCTAAAGTTGCCTTCTGAAACCCTAATGACAAACATGTAACCATCAGAGGATTTCTCTAAGGGTTTGCCTCACCTCTGCAGCTCCCTGTCACCAATCTGGGCCTCCCTCGGGGCTATGGGGCAAGGTTGCCGGAGAAAGTTCAGGTGACTGAACTGCAGCCAGGTCACCTGGCAGGGGATTGCCCCTGTATCTGCTTCTTCTGGATGCCACTCTCAGGGGCAGACTGAGCGCTGAGCTGAAAGGCTGGGGAAGACCAGAGGCTGGAGATTTCCTGGGGGCAGGAAGAAAGCCTGCACCTCCTGTCAGGACTCCAGTTTCCAGTTCCACCAAGACAGACCAAGGAAGCAGCTTTTGCCTCCCCAAAGCAGGTACTGGTCCCTGGCATGGCTAACTCCGGCTACCCATGGGCCTTGAGCCTGTCTCCTGAGCTTTCTGGGCCTCAGATGCCTTACTCAGTAGGGAGGAAGGTGGACAGACAACCACGGAAGTCTCCTGCCTCATTGGCATTCTGTGGACTTAGAGCTATGAGCGGGCACCTGTGGCCTTTGTCCCAGGCAGTGGCCCATTGTGTGCTGTGTCCTCTGTCATCATCAAGGAAGGCTGAGTGTGAAGGAGAAATGCACTCCCTTTGCTTTCAATCTGGGTTTTCCATCCCTTCACCTCCAGCATCCAGCAGCCTGTACTATTTCAGAACTTGGACTATTGACCTACTTGTCCTGGGCTCAGAGCCTGAGCTCGGGCCTGTCAACATCAGCTAGAGACAAAAAGGGTCAAGTTTTCTGTTGGAGAAGCTCATCTCATATGAGCAGAGAGAATTTGTCCTAATTTCTGGTCCAGCCTTTTAGCTTTTAGGCTGGGCTTTGTTAAAAAGGACAGAACGGGAACTGCTTGAGAAAGTCATTTGCAACATGTCCATCAACAACGAGGAAGTTTGTGTGTAGGTCTTGAGGGTTATCTTGCTACTCTGTTTTCATATCTTATACTTGGCAGGATAAACTGGATCTTGCTTGAAAACGATATTTCCCTACCACTACAACCTGTTTGATAAAAGTAAATTTGTGTTTTAGAAAAACATGACATTTTTCGGCCTGTTGCTTCATAAACCTACTTCAGTGAAGGTGGTGATCTTCTTTCTGAATATTTACTGAGTGTGCAGAAGAGGGAAGGGGCAGTGAGCTAGCAAGACAATGCCTTCTGGAGGAAACGTGCTTTCCCAGTAGATGCGCTGTGTGCCATGCTGAGAAAAGGCATGGATTTAACAGCTCTTCCTTAGCATCACCTTCTTCTTGGCACGTTCATAGAGCACCTTTGTGTGGCAGGAAGAAAAGCACTTCTTCTGGCTGGCTTCCTTTACAGCCTCGGAGATCTAGCTAACAGGCTGAGGCTTTGACCATTGACTGTCAACTTGGACCCAGCCTCGCCGGCATTCCTGGGAAGTCAGCAAGGACGAGATGGGCAACTTGCAAGCACTGTTGCTTGTCATCTGTACTTGGGTAAAGTGAAATGCTTTCTGTGCTTGGACTGGAGCCTACGCCTTGCTGGGGACACTTCCTTTCCAAGTTATACATTTCACAAGGTTATATTTTCATACCTGGTGTCATCAGTTTCCCTTAGAGGAGAACACCTGTAAATAGACCATCACTATGGCTAGGCAAATCCCATAGTGCGTTTAGTGTGCTCCCTGTTTACTGATTGTTCACCTGGCCTCCCACACATAGAGCAACATAATTTATCAGGGCCTGTGTATTTTCCCATTAGGTTCTGCCCACTCTAATTGCTGGGATCACACCTTGGTGGGTGTCTGGGCACAGGGAGAGTTTTTGGTAGCGGGACCTGCATTCCTTCTCATCTTGCTTCTGAGGCCTGGTGTGCCTTTCTGAAGGAGGCTGCCTTATGCTCTCTGCTTTCTCAACCCTCAGAGACCAGCTTAAACTTGTTCCTTCTTCAAAAAGCTTGCCTGCAGATTTCAAAAAGTAACCCCTTGCTCTACAACAAATGTACCTGCAGGACATGTGGTCCTGCTATAGACATATATTGAGAGGTCTAACTTTGCATATATATATATATATATATATATATATATATATATATATATATATCTCCAAAAAATGTACAATGACTTGTATTCATCTTTTGTTATCAGTATATATTGAGTATTACAACTTTAATACAGCTTTTTCCTTTCTTAAGATGTGTATATCAAATATATGGTGATGGAAGGAGAACTGACTCTGGGTGGTGAACACACAATGGGATTTATAGATGATGTAATACAGAATTGTACGCCTGAAATCTATGTAATTTTACTAACAATTGTCACCCCAATAAATTTAAAAAATAAAAAAAAAAGAATAAAAAAAAAAGATGTGTATACATTTTCTTTGGCACCCTCTGTATATATTCTCTCATCTGTTGTATCTTATAGGACTCCTGACTGCCTGCTAATGCTGTTTTTCAGGATGTAAATTCATCATAAGGAGCAGGTCTGCTAATCTAGCTTGGCATAATGGTCAGTAATATGCTACCTGCAGGCAGATAACTTAAATATTTTGATGACATTCAAAATAGCCCTGCATCCAGAACTACTGAAGATTATAAATTCATTCATAATCTTCAGTAGTTCTGGAAAGCATGCTAGAGTACAATTTTCTCAGTTAAATAAAAAATCACATCTGTTGCTACTTTTCCTTTAAGGCACAGGTACTTGCTCCAACTTATCAGTAGAGAGAGGGAAACCACCCAACCCTTTTCTGCCCTGGAACTTTCTGCTTCTGTTAGAAATGGTTTTCAGAGTGATGGTGGCATCGAGGTGCTGGAATTGGGTTTATGGGAGAAATTCTTTCTTTCTAATCTGGAAATATTTTTTTCAGGGAGGACCTGATTTGGTTTCGATTTAGTTATTGATTTTCATTTTTCTTTCTATCCCTTGTCAAGATGCCAGGTAAGCAATGATGAGCATTGGATAAAAAAAAAGAAAAAGAAAAAAAGAAGGCTGCAATTCAAATTTACTTACTATAGAAGACAGGAAGAACAGGAAATTCTTCCTGAAATGGGTGTGTAAAGCTACTTTCTCTCATGTCCTTTCCTGCTACCCCACTTGAGGAAATAGATATTTAACCAGAATGGTAGGGAAGGCAGTTCCATCCTTCTAGAAACCTCCTTTTAGTGTTCCCACAGTGAATGCTCATTTTCCCTAAATGTATACGTGCCTCACATTAACCAATGTGGATAAAATTAAGTCACTTCATCTGGGTGTTCTTTAATTTTCTACGGGTTCAAGGGGACACTACTTCTCTACTGTATCTTTAAAGAGTGGTTGGGTTTTGTTAATAATGACAAATGTTTAAACATTGCATGTGAGCAAGTCAACATTCCAAATTCTTCATAACATGACCAATCAGAAGAGCTTTCTTCACCTCTTAGAATAAGATGTCCAAGGTCGTAATTTCCTAGGAGACAAGTCCAACCTGATTTAAATGACGGGGGTTGGGGTGGGGAAGCTCACAGCTGTGTGATATTGTTTTAGCTTCTGTCCAGTAAAAGAGATAAGGTGGATTTCTGAGGAAGAAGATGAGATCAAAAATACTTTTATCATAAATGTATTGCTTAACCCATTATCCAGAGAAGGAAGTTTTAGTCAAAAAAGACCCATCTTCCAAGCATGGCTAAGAACTCATTCATGGAATTGCCTTCCTCCCTTCACTAATCCACACACTCACCTGCAGTCCTTGCACTTCTGCCTGATGCCTGAACTTGCCCTACAACTGACTGTTCATCAGAAAGTCAGATTTACAATGTTTTTTTTAAGGAGGGCTCAGCTCACAGCGGCCCATGTAGACATCGAACCGGCAACCTTGGTGTTATTAGCACCGCGCTCTAACCAACTGAGCTAACCAGCCACCTCCAGGTTTACAATTTTTGAACCCCAGTCATTTAACTATTAACCTTCATCCACCAGGGCATCAGGACACGTTTATTAACAAAGAAATCAGACTAAAAATCTAAGGTCTTTAAATGTTTTATTTTGTTGATTCTTCACAGAGCAAGGAATCAAAGTTAGAGATAAAATAAAATGCCAGTTAAATTCGGCAACTACCAACAACCAAAAACTTGAAACATAAAATTCAAAGCAAGCTGCTGAAAGATCATAAAATAATCATGGGTGAAGTAATTTGTTAACGTCTGTAACACATCAAGACCGGTCACCTCCCTAGTTCTTCAATTGCAAAGCGGGAGAAGACCTGCCAGGCGGGCGCTCTGATCAAAGACCCCACACGCGAAGGGACAGCGCAGAAAAACATGCTGCCGTGGCCACCGCAGCGGGGACCCGCCGAACGCCGGCGGTTTGGGGCTCAGTCCCCCTCCTTGTCTTGTCATGAAACAGAACGTTAATTAGCGATCGTACTTGCTGACTTGACCGCAACTGCGAAATACCCAGTTAACTATTTTAGTAAACCGGGAACGCGGTCTGCGTGAAAGGCAGTTGGTTTTTCTTCTGAAGCAAGCTCAAATAAATGTTGGTTACGCAACCTTTGGGGAAGGGGAGACAAAACGGTGCATCTCGAGTTCTAAACCGTCCTTCTGGAAGACCCCAGCATTTCAGAGCGAATGATAACCAGGTGTATATAACCTGGTTATGTGATTCTCAAAAATTGCTCTCTAAAGGCCGGGGTACCAAAGCCGACTCACTTCCCACACCAGCAAATCCCAGCGACCCTGGAGTGGTCATTGCCTTCTCTCGCGGAACCGCGATGCCACCCGTCGGGCTGCCGAGGGTCAGTCCATCTGCTATGTCTGGACACTCTGCACCGACTAACTGGTCTTTCTCGGCTTCCTGAGGTCAAGCAGCCTCCTTTGAGCTTGGCTGGTGGGAACCAGGATGCCTGCGACGTCTAACCGGGGAGAAGGAAAAGAACCCCTCCCCCGCCCTCCGAGAGCAGCCCCTTGGTCGCCTGGCTCGGCAAATGTTGCCCCCGTGAGCAGAGGCCTGCAGGGCTGGCCTCCCGCCGCACCCAGGGCGAGCACCACGCGGTAAAATCCACACTACCCACGCGAAGCGCACAACTCCTGGGACAGGGAGAGACATGCGCCGAGTGAGAGTGGGGTTGAGAGCGCGCCCTTGCTGCCCAAAGCAACTGGAATCCACCTAGAACCCCGACAACGTTGAGGCTCCATGCAACATCCGCTCAGGTCACTCTAGTTCCCCCGGGGTAGGGGCAGGGAAGGGAGCGCCCGATAGTTTCTTCCTCTGGGCAAAAAGGTTCGAAATGCGCTCCTTGCTGGACCCCACTCTCCCGGGGTACAGGGCGCGGGGACGCGGAGAAGCTGGGTGGCGAGAGGCCGGGGGGAGGTCGCGCCAACGGCCAAGGGCCGGCCTTCACTTGGAGAACTGTGCTTGAACCGCGGCCAGGCCCAGGCCGGCCGGGACTAGGTGCGGGAACTTACAGACCGCGCAGGTGCAGAGGCCGGGGCCGCCCGGGCCGCCGCCCGCGCCGCCGCCGGGGAGAGAGAACTGGCCGCACGGAGGCTCCTCGAGCGCCAGCGACAGGTACTTGGCTGGGCGCAGCGCGTCGGGCGGCCCCACGGCGCCGGGCGCCAGCAGCACGGAGCCGGGCGCGGCGGCGAGCAGGGGCAGGCCGGCCAGCAACAGGCGCGGCGCGGCGGGCCCGGCACCCTCGCCCAGCGCGCGGCGCAGCTCCTGCAGCGAGCTGCCCAGTAGCAGGATGTAGTTGCGGGCGAGCAGCAGCGTGGCGATCTTGGAGAGCTTGCGGCCCGGCGCGCCCTGGAAGTGCGCTGCCGAGTAGGGCAGGATGACCTCTCGCAGCGCGTCCATGGCCAGGTTCAGGTCCTGCATGCGCTTCCGCTCGCGGCTGTTGATCTTGCGTCGCAGCTGCTGTTGCTGCTCTTCTTTGGCTTCTGCCCTGGAGCCACTGCCCACGTGCGCACCGGGTCCCGCTCCGGTGCCCGGCGGGTCGGCGGGTGCCTCCGGCTTCTCGCGCGCCGCTTTGGGGAGGAGGGGGGCCGTCGTGGAGGAGGAGGAAGTGGAGGAGGAGGGATGCTGCCGGTAGCCCACCAGCTCGTACAGGGAGGCTCCGAGCTGCGCGTCTCCCGGCCGCTGTGGCCGCAGCATGGTCGCGGGGGCCGCGTTCACGCGCGCCTGGGAAACTGCATAGTACATCTGGGGGGTTGTGGGGGCGGTGGAGGGCGCCTTTCAGGAACGCCCCGGGGTGGGCCCTTGGGCAGGTTGCCCCTCCCCGCGGACCTGCGTGCGGGGAGCGGATGGCCAGCAGCAGTCCGCGCCGGACCCCTTTAAACCCGGCTTGGGAAACTGCGGGGCCCGGGGCCGCTGGGCGCAGCCAATCGGGGCGCGAGGTCGGGCGCAGGCGCGTCCTATTGGCCACCCCTCCTCGGCCCGCGCGGAGGTGCGGCTGGCCGAGCTCAAGGAAGTGATTGTGATCGCGGGTGTCAAAAGGGAAGCGCGGGGGAGGGAGGAGAGAGAAGGAGTCTTTTTGGCTGAAGTGCGGTTGTTCATGGAGTTCTGGTTGCAATGGTGCGGCTAAAACTCGTGTACCTATCGCCTTCTCTCTGCCTGTACTTTTTGGTTCATGCACATATGTATGCATATTTCTTTATTTTAAATTGTAGTCAAATATACATAGCATGAAATATACCATCTTAGCCATATTTAAGTATACATCTCAGTAGTGTTAGCAACAATTCACGTTGCTGTGCAACCAACCGGCAGAACCCTTTTCGTTTTGCAAAACTGTAACCGTACTCATTAAACAACAATTACCCATCTCCCCCAACTCCTGGCAACCGCTATTCTTCTGTGAATTTGACTACTCTTGGTGCCTCATGTAAGTGGAATGATACAGTATTTCTCTTTAGTGACCAGCTTATTTCATTTAACGTAATATCCTCAATGTTCATCTAAGTTGTAGCATGTCAGGATTTCCTTTCTATTTAAAGCTGAAACCTATTCCATTATATGCATATGCCACATTTTGTTTATCCATGAGTGGACACTTGGGTTGCTTCCACCTTTGGGCTATTATGAATAATGCTGCTATGAATATGGGTGTAACATATTTTTTTGATACCTCATTTCCAGCCAGTGTTCAAAATAATTTTAATTTCTGCCAGGCTTTGAGAACTAAATTTCTGGGCTCAATGACCAGTAGAATTAGCATGGTTACTCCCCCTCTGGCACCTCCCTCTGATTAAAAGGTCGTTAGGGGCTAAAGAGCTTTTTGCGTGGAATTTCTTTCCTCCCCAAAAGGGATGCGTGGTCATCCTACCAGTGACTGGACTCTTGCTTCGGCAAAAACTCACATAGAGATTGGCCTCTCATCAGAAAAAAAGAAAAAGCAAAAACAAAAGTCCACCCACACACTCCTATCGGCTGAGGATGGGACTGACTGAATTTCTCTCTTCCTCAAATAACATTACTTGGTGGCGATGGAATTTTTCTACCCCAACACTAGTGCATGCTACTACAGCTTGTCACCATCTCATGGCAAAATGGCATGGAGCAGAGGGCCTTTTTTTAAAACAAAAATCTAAATCTCTACCATTTATTTAAATCTCCACCATTCCATAAGGTAGCCAGCCACTAGCCCCCTGTGGCTATTTAAATTAATTAATTAAAATAAAATTGAGTTAGTGCTTTAGTTCTCCAGCTGCACTAGTATTGCTTCATGTGCTTAGTAGTTGCAGGGGGCGAGTGCCCATCTATTGGACAGCACAGACAGAGAACATCATGGCAGAAAGTTCTACTGGACAGCGCTGGTGGCAAGTGCAGCAGAAAGAAAAATGAGCCTCTCTGTCTTGGTCCTCTTTTGTGTAAAAAGAGAGCTGCTGCTGAAGAGCCTGCCCACCTTGGGAACTGATTGCAGCTCTGAGAGCCCTTTGGCTGTGCCTGCATTGTTCTCGTTTTCTTCTGCCAGTATTTGCCCCATAGGCTCACTCAGATCTCCGCTTCCAACCTGCAGCGCTACCTGTAACATCCTGCCCATGCCTCAGGTTCAGCTCCAACAGTACTTTCTTCTCGAAGCCTTGGTGATTTCTCATCTTCTTCCTCTCCTGACGTTTGGCAAACCACTGATAACATTTCCTTATAGTCTAGGTTGTGTTGTGTGGAGATCATCTCTGCATTTGGTTGTGACTGTTTTGAGGGCGGGGACCACCTGTTCATTTCTGCATCCTCCTAAAGCCCAACACTGTGTTTACAACTACTGTGTGTCCTGGGGGTGTCTGAGATTGGTCTGAAATCTCCACTAGCTGACAGCTCATCCCTTGAAATGTGCAAACTCCCAACAGTGTTTTAATCCAAGAGTTTCCTATAGGTTTCATAGAGAAGGAATGTGGTAGGACCCCCCGCCCCAATCCTCAGGAGACCCTGACTTAACATGGTATTGGGGGACTCGCTTAGGGAGAGAGGAATAGGCCTGGATGGTAAGGAATTGTGTCCCCAAGCAGAACTAGACAGGAAAGAGAAAGACCAAGGAAATAGCCTTGAAAGTTTCAAGCAGGTAGGTTTAACACCTCACTAATTATTTCACCCTTTAAAGCAATCTGCTTCTCAAAACATTTTTACAGACATTTGGTTCTCACATGGGAAACCTGTGAGTTGGGCACTTTTTAATCCCTGCTGTAGGTGGTGAAACTGAGGCTCCCAGAGGGTAGTGGGTTTCTAGGGTTGGCAATGTGCCTTAACACAGGAGTAGCGGGCTTCTGGAATTCCCTCCAGGTAGACCAGGCTTCCAGGAAGCTGAGGATGGAGAGGCTTGGGGAATGGGTGAAAGGATGGAGGGGCCAGCCTAGGCCAATCCAGTATTGACCAGTTAATGGGTTCCAGCCATGTCCCAGAAGAGAGGGTTTCTAGGATCCCACATTCATGCACCCTACACCAGCCCCCTCTGGCAATGCCCACCTTCACTCTAACGACCCCTCTGTCTAGTAGCTGAGATTGCAGATTGAGGCAAGCCCCCAGCTTCTTCCTCTGCCCACATCCTAGGCAGGTGCCCTGGCCCTTACCCTGCCAGGAGGAAGAGGAAGACAGACACTAAACTTGGGGTAGAGTAGCTTAAGCAGCACCCTTTACATTTCCCATTCACAGGCAAGGGTACCCCAGGAATCAGATAAGGAAACAGACTGATACTCTTCCTCCAGAATAGTTTCCCTCTTTACTGGGGGTATCTCTGAGGGTTTTCAGACCTTGACCTCACTACAGCTCCATCTCAGGGAAGAACTCCTCTCTTCCCCTGGCCAAGGACATTGTCAGTTGGAAACACTGGCTGGTGTGTGTTGAAGTGCTTTTGGTGGAGCCCCAGAAGACCGCTGCGGGTGGTCTTGCAGGCGCAGCATGGGCACAGGATTTGGCACTTGTTGAAGCTGGTGACTTGGATAGCCCCTTCTGCTGGACCGGAGCTCCAGTGGCATGCAAAGTGTGACAGCTGGCAAGGGCCAGCCAGTCATTGCAGCCCCTGGCAGGAGCCTTGTGGGCTGTCTCAAGGGGAGGCAGCTGCCGTGGCGTCCCACATTCAGGACATACTTGGGGAAAAACTGTGTCCACCATAACAACCCCTCTTGTCTTTGCCTAAAGGGGCTTGTGTGTGTGTGTGTGTGTGTGTGTGTGTGTGTGAGAGAGAGAGAGAGAGACAGAGAGAGACAGAGAGAGAGAGAGAGAAAGGGGCTGCCTCCTTTAACCCAAGGAGGTGTTTGTCTCAGGCTCCCTTTTCCCTGTATGGAAACCTAAAGTGTCTCCCACCCATTCCCCAATCCTGCCATCCACCCTTGCTTTGGGTCAAGAAGCTTGCGCCTTTGAAATAGCAGACAGTGGGGCCTCAAAGCCTCAGGGGTGGGGGTGGGGGGATGAGGAGAAACGTGTGTTTGGGATGTAGCGCCATCCACCTCCTCTGTAAACACAGACAGGCTTTGCCACTGCAAAGCCTGTCCCCTGCTCAAAGCGCCCTGCTGTCACCCAGGACACTACTCTTGCAGAAGGCCAGCTAAGTATAAATTTGTCTTTGCTAAAACGTGTTGTTTAAACTGGCTGGAGCTTGGACCTGTAATGAAATAATGGAGTTCAGTTTTTAAAGTTCTACTTTCTTCTAAGAAAGGCAGAATTCTTTGGAAAGTTTCAGTTACCGAAGGGGTGTTGAACTTCGCACCATCCCTATGGGCAGTGGCAGCTACATCTAATGTTTGCCCTAAATTACGTCCCCCATCCCATCCCACCCAAACATAACTCTGTCTGGAACACGGAAGACAGGTAAGATGCTTAGCTTCCCTCTGAGTAGAGGAGAGGAGGAGTAGAGAGAAAATGGGAAGAGGAAGTGGTTTACCCTTTGATAAGTGTTCTTGGATGGAGCAGAGCTCCTTACAGGCATTTGGTCCTTCTCACTTGGGGGCCTTCTCTGCAGACTCTAAGTCACTCTTAGAAACTGCAGGTTAAATAAGGATTCCTGCTGGAAAATCTGAAAGAATATGAATGAGGTTCATTTGCAAAAGGGAGTGCAAGTTAATCATGTTGTTATGAACTGATGCAACGTGTAGTTATTTACAGTGTTTTTTAAAGTGACACAGGCGTCCCAGCTCTCCTTAGTTCCAGGGTGGAAGGACACTGATCGTAATATAGTGTTCTCTGTTCTGGTTAAAACACTAAAAATGATCAACTAGAGCAGGTGTATTTTATAAATATTATAGGGAGGTTTATTCTAGTTTATTTTAAATAAATGTCATTT
This sequence comes from Rhinolophus sinicus, assembly GCF_057876585.1. Lineage (NCBI taxonomy): Eukaryota > Metazoa > Chordata > Mammalia > Chiroptera > Rhinolophidae > Rhinolophus > Rhinolophus sinicus. The sequence continues at coordinate 10,238,402 of NC_142517.1, forward strand.
GGATCTGATTTTGATAAAGTTTACTACTAAATATTATTTCGAAGTCCAGATTTCCCCTTTGAGTTTTTGTTTGTTTGTTTGTTTGTTGGAGAAAAATTAAAAGGAAAGAAAAGTAGGAAAATAAATTAGGTGGCATCTGAGGGTTTTTTTTCTTTTTTCTTTTTTTAGACTCTTAATAATAGCTTCATTTGGCTTTTGGTGACATGATTAAAACAGTCAGGCATATCCTTTTTTTTTTTTCAAACTCAGGATAACCTAACAGAAATAGAAATTTTCATTGCTTCTGTGAATACCAAATATTGAAATTCAATATTTAATTAGTGTTCTATACTAATACATTTTAATGCCTCGCACTGTCTATCTGAAAAGGAATTTTCTCTAAAAGAAACTTCCAATAATCATTGTGAAAGCATTATAAAAAGAGACATACATCTTTTTGTTTTAAAGACAATTGGAGATAGTTCCTGCAACACCAAAACTCAAAGGCATATCGGCAGAATTTGGGACAGAGAAATGGGAATGTAATTAACAGAGATCCTCTGAGTAAATGTGATAAGATTAACTGTGAATTAAGATATGTATATTAGCACATGCAACTTGGTGTCTGAAGGGTTGGTTTGGGACAGAACAAAAATATTCTCCGAGTCTCCCTGAAGTCAGGAGCCGGAGCCAAATGTTCCAAAGGCTTACACTGATACAATGAAAAGAGACAATTTGCTTGGAAGGCTGTGGCTAATTTATAACACAATGTCCAATGTCATGGTTAGTTTTGTTGCAGAAATTTGGCAGTTTAACCCAGAGTCTCAGGCAGCCTGAAAAGATGTGGGTGATTCTGGCTGCAGTATCTCCCGCTTGCTAGATGTTCCAAATGGTTCAAACAAGCCCTTTCATAGAGACGCGGGGCCAAGTGTGCTCAAAGGAATGAGGGGAAACAAAGGTGGCTCTGAAGTCATTTCCCCCGCACTGGGTCCAGCCATCCGGTTTCACTCTTTCCCCATTGAACGGGCAGAATGCAACAGGAAGAGTGGGGAAGAAAGAGAACAAACAAGCCGATGTGTTTGGGGAGAGAATGGAGAGAGCCTGGGGCACTGAGCTGCTAAACTTTCATTCTAGGTTTTCAGAAAGGAGTGAATGATGAATTATAGAAACCTGAAAGGTAATAAAATATGGGTCACTGAAGCGCTGAGGCCAAGTTCCTAAACCACCTGCAGAGACAGAAGGTTCTGGAAGTCAGTACGGCCCTGCAGTCTTCCAGGCAGACTCCCTGCCCAAAGCACAGAAGGGAACTGTTCAGAAGCTCACCTGTTGTTTTCCCTTGGCTTGAAGTCCTTCCCTGTCTGCAAGAGCCAGCGGCTGGATCTGTCTCCAGATTAGACCACGGAGGGGGGGTGGGGAGGGGGCAAAGGGGGGAGCGGGCAGAGGGGAAGAAAGGCAGTGTGAAGATTTCCCAGGGTGCAGTTAAGGAGACGGGAGCTGGGAGCTGGGAGGCCACTGCCTTCCTCTCCCGAAGACAAGAGGCTCTGACCTGGAAATAGTAACTCAGATGGTGAAGACTATCCTCATTAAACATGCAAGAATCTTCCCCTGTAACATTCTAAGGCTTTTTGGCTCAAAGGCTCAACCCATTTATATCTTACAAAGAAGAGTCCTAATCACTGGATTGGGGATAAAAGCCAGTCTGTAGCCTTAGCTATACTCATTTGAGCCTCAGTTTCCTCATCTATAAAATGGGAATAACAGTATTTCTCTCCTAGGGTTGTTATGAAGATTAGAAGGAAACATACATAAGGTGCCTTCCGCTGAATCCCTGGTACCTAGTAGCTGCTTAGTAAAATGACAACAGAAGTTCATGTTTATGCATTTGCTACATACCAGGCACCATGGAAAGACATGTCTTTTACAGTTTTCATTCAGACTAAGGCAGTGTCTCAGTTTTGTTTGATTGTGGTGAGAAGTAATAAGTGAGTTGATACCCATGAGGCCCTGAGAAGAATGCATAGCACTGTGTTAGCTGTTATTATTGTTTTATTAACCTCTGTTATGAGTTGATTGTGTCCCCCAAAATTCACATTGAAGCACCTCAGTACCTCAGAATGTGATCTTATTTGGAAACAGGGTCATTGTAGATGTAATTAGTCAAAATGAGATCATTAGGGTGAGCTGACAAGAGTAGTGTGCTTAAAATAAGCCATCTCTCTTCATCCCTGTCACTTGGGCACATAGATATTTGAGGGGATCTCAACCTGTTTAAAGAAAGAGCCAAATTGGCTTTGGAGAAAAGGATGAGGAAACGACCCAGGGCCGCCGTCCTACAGTACAGGAGGACTACACTTTGGCGAGTGGACAGACACAGAAGGATGGACCTGAGACCTGGGATTTTTCCTGTCCAGGAGGCTGTGGGTAGATGGGCGAGACGTGGAGAGTATGTGACTGCTTGAATGGGGCCGGTAGATGTGTGTAGAACATGGTCGAAGCCCATCCTTCTGGGAGGCCCTGGCCCCCGCCCTCTGCCCGGAAACCTCAGCCCAGTTCTCTCACTGTTGAGTTCTCTGTGCAGAGATGAACCTCTCAGAGGCCGTCTCAGACCACGCGCCCTAAAGACACCCCCCCACCCCCCACCAGGCGCAACCACTTCTGTGCACCAGTCACTGTCAGTCCTCTCGGCTTTATTCTCCATCGTACTTACCAACAGCTAAAACGGCCTCATTACTTACTTGCCTACTTATTTATACGTGTCTGTTTTCTTCCACAGTTCAGGCGGGGTCTCCACTGTATCCCACTGCCTTGAACAGGCTGGGCCCCGACTGGTGCTCAATAAATGTCTGAATGAATGAGTGCAGACGCCGCATCTAGACGGACTAACCGAGTTCACCGAATGCTGTCTGGTCTCACAGTCCTATGCCAGGCCCTTGAGAAAAACCGTGGGCTCCCTGCCTTCTAGTAATTTATAATCCACTTGAGGATATGAGGTACACACGTGGGCACACCTGCCCTGCAATATCAGGTTACCTGGCCTGGGTGAGCGGGGAGGCCTACGAGTGGGAGCCGGCGGAGGAAATCGGAGCTGCTGTGGACTAGCGCACCAAAGCGCCGGGGGGACCTCGTTAGAGCACAGCGTCCAGATTCATGAGCCTGCGATGGTTCCCTGTAGTCAAGCGCCCAGGGGATGCTGACGCTGCTGGTCTGAGGACAGCAGGGCTTTGCTTTAGATGTTTAGAAGAGGGAGCGATTGCTTGCCACCGAGGCCTGTGGAAGGAGGGCTTGGCAAGCAGAAGGGCTGGGTGGATTAGGGGTTGAGAAGGGCACGAGCAAAGCTGGGGGGTAAGGAGAGAGGGAACAGACCATGACAGCTGGAGTGGAGAATGGGAACAGGATGGAAAGATGAGGAGGGACGAGGGAGGGGGCAAAGAAGGGGTAAAATAGGGAACCCCCCAGCCCCAGCCACCACGATGCCATCCTCACTCTGCAATCTTCTCTTTTTCAATGCAGTTCCTAGAAGGATTGAGACACAGATACACTGCCTTCCTCTGCTCTGTCATTCAGTCAGAACATGTTTTCAGAAATGTCACAATCTAACATTGCCCAACAGGGCACTGTGGGGGCAGCCCAGCAAGCTCTGTGCAAGCTGAGGCCACCAAGCCCAGGGTTTGTGGGCAGATGTTCTGCTCTGGTGGCCAGTTCTAACCAGCTGGGATGGGTGGGTTTCCTTCCGATGAATACCCTCCCATTTGTGTTTTGCAAATCACTTTCATATCTGTTATCTCATTTTAGCCTTATGGTATCCCTAGGAGGTTGGGAGGGAACCTCCTCATTTTGCAGGCGAGGAAACTGAGGCCCAGAGGAAGTTGGGGCCAGCCCAGTATCACTTGATGCAGAGCCCAGACGAAGACAGGCGGGGATGAGCTGTTCTCCGTTTTTTTCCCCCTACACCACTTGCCTCAATGCTCATAGGTGTTAATGTGTGTGTACAGGATTAGGGACCAGCAGGTCTCCTGTCTGAGGGAGTCTGCCCAGAAGTTTGTGGAATGACGACCTCTTGGTCACCAGATCTCTTGTCAGGATGGGACCCCGTCTAGCCAAATGTTTGCTGGAATGCCAGGATATTCTAGAATCTCCTGAGGGTGGGCTTAGCCTCCATCAGATCCTCCCCTCTCCTGACCTAACGGCAGGGAAAGGGGTGCAGCTGTGGCAACTGGCACTGCTTCCCACATTGCATGGAGGCTAAGGTCAGGGCCAATTTCATGCGCCTTCTTCCCCTATTATGACCTTTGTTTCCCTGGCGCATGGCAGCTGCTTGTCTCCAGATGAGGAGACAGGAAGTATTATATTGTTGTTAATAACACTCAAGAAAAGCAATAACACCATTATTAGCTGACTTGATTCTGCCCGACTTTACCGGTGGATCCATTTAAAGTGATATAGGGCGTTTAGGACAGGCTTTCACTGGCTTTGGTAGAGCAGGGACTTGCCTGCATTTTTAGATTCTTGTACACTCATCAATAAAGCAGGATTCGTGCCTTTTATCAAAGAAAAGGATTGAGACTCGTCAGGTCTGAAATCCTGGGGTGCTGAGAGTGTCAGGGGTTAGGAGAGTAGTGCTGCGGGTACTAGCCTGGATCAAAACTGTGCCTCTGGCAAGGACTGGAGTGTCACCTTGCCCCCTGCTCTGGGCTTGGCTTGAGCCAGCTGGGCCACTCCCACGGCCTACTTTTTGGTCTCCTCCATTGCAGGCCCTGCTTGCTCTGAGCTGGTGTAACATTCAGGGCAGAGGGGCTGCTGCTGCTGGAGAGGCCCCCCTGGGATGCCCTCTGGGGGGCAGCTCTTCTCTGTCACCCCCTCCCCTATATTCTACCCCTAGGCCCGCAGTGGTTTGGCCTCAGGATATGTTCATGGGCCTCTGATGGTTTGCACCACACACATCACACTCAACAGCAATCACTCCAAACCCCCACCCCCCGCCATCAAACACTTCTTTGCACCAATATCTACTACCAACTTTATTCTGTGCTCTTTCTATCCTTTCACCTTGTTAATCTCTCCAGCTGCGCTCCCCATTATTACACACCGTAGCAATCCCAGCCCCAGGCCCTAAACTTGTCTCCACAAACCCACCCCCTGCTCTCCTGTTAACAGAACTCACCCTCTTCAGAATAATTTATTTTTCATTCGAGCTTACCCTTGCAACTTATCACTATACCATCTTCTACTCAAATGCAGCGCTTTTGCCAAGAGGACACCTGGTGAATGAAATTCTCTTATTGCCCCAATAAGAGATGCTAAATCTGGTCACAAGAAAGGCAGGCATCGTGAGCTGGACAACCCCCCACCCAAATGTGTCCTCTATGTATGGGCCCTTCCTATGTTTGTGCCCAGTTTCCTTTGGTGTCCCTTTTCCCTATCCTCACATCTATCTACCATCCAACTGTCACCTGGTGATTCTTACATATCTCGTATGTGTCATTAGGCCTTGGACAGGTGGAAGGGGCGAAGGTACAAGGGGTCCTGGGTTGGGTCTCAGGCCATGTGGTCTCTTGTAAATTCAGTGGAAGAGGACTGGACTGCAGATAGGTTCTCAGCCCTAAGTGCCCAGGTATGATTCCGTGTGCGTCACTTACCATGTCGCTCCCCCATTCTCACTCTCCTTGTCCCTTCCCCTCGGATGCTGCACGGATGTTGGACACATCTCCCCACCTTGAGGCTGCACCATGGCTGCACTTGTGTGGGAGACTGTACTGAGTGGGAGATGCTGTCTGTCGGGGCATTAGCTGGTCTTCCATGTTATGGCCTGATGGTCAAATCTTGATGTGTCCGGGTCCCTGTGATCATGGTCTAAACCAGAGCTGCCCCCGGATGCTCAGACTGAGGCAGCCTGTCCTGGGCGCGTGCTGTAGGGACGCCACTCAGGGGTCGTTCTGGCTGTGTCCCTGTACCTGGGGCCCAGGGGGGTGTCTGCCTAGAGCTTGGCCCCGCTCCCCACCCCATGCCTGTGCACGATGCCTGCAGCGCAGGACAGAGCTGGGCTGGGGAGAAACGGGGCAGGGGGTACAGGCCATGGGCCTTATTTCTGCTTTTCTCCTGGCCCCGCCATGTTAGGAATATCCCAGTCTGACCTTTCAGCTAGTACTTTCTTCTGAACACATGACCTACACCCCAACTTCTGCCAGTGAACACAGTATGGGACTACTCCTGCCCCAATTCTTCACAAAACGTAAGTCAGGTCAGGTCAGTCCTTTTCACTCAAAAGCTTTAGGAGGCTTCCCAACACACTTAGAATGAAACCCAGAGGCCCCCAAACCTCTCTCATGCACCTCCCAGAGCTTTTGTGCTTGTGGAAGCCGGCTGCCGCTTTAGAAGTCCAGTGACTTTGTGAGGGGGCCACATGGGCGAGAGGCCCTGAGACTACACGGGGGTCTACCTGCCTCATCCTGGGCCCGAGGTTACTCGGCTCCAACCACACAGGTCCGTGGTCCTTCCTGCAACACCAGCCTCATCCCTGCCTCGGCACCATCGCTCTTGCCATTTCCTCTCCTTGGAGCATCTTCCCCATCCATACCTCTGGAGGCTTCTTCTCCAGTGTCCTCTAATTGGCGCTGCCTGCCCTGACCCCCTAACACGTGACCATCACCCCTGCCCCTGTGAGCTTGGTATGCTTCCCCACTTAAAGTTATACATATTTTTGTTTTCGGGGCCTAAAACTTTGCCTGGGACGTATACAGTCCCGGATAAATGCTTATGGAGGGAAAGAAGGAAGGGAGGAAGGAAGAAGGGAGGGAGGGATGAATGAATCCCAGCCATCACGTCCCTTCCTCACCATCAGACGTTTCTTGCACAAAGAGTGATCTTTGCCACACTTCTTCTACAGATGCTCGTGCGACTTTGGGGGAAATAAATGTCTACAGTGGATATAGTAACAGACCCCTGTTCCCTCCTCTGTTCCTCTTTTCCCATTTGTGGGGGGCTCTCCTTGACCACTGTCTTTTCTTTCCTGGTTCATCGCACAGCCTCAGACGGATAGTGCTGTCTGCAGCCAGCCTCCTTTTATCACTGGATGCCAAATCCTGTAGGAGACGGACTCCAGCCTGCCCTGACGGTGGCTATCCCTTCTACTTTCTTCTGTGGACATGCGCAAGGCCCCACTGAGAGTCCGGGTGCTACACAGCCTCCCATTTCTCATTTTGGACTTCCCCCTGGGTCTATTATCTGGCTTGAGCAATTGCTTTCATGCTACAAACCGCGTTTGTTCACTTTTGCACCGGGGAGAATTTTGTATCCTTCGCTGGATGATGCCGTCAATAGGCATCTATCGCCAGTGCTCCTGGGTGGCTGAGAGCAAACTGCTAACCCTCAGGATCTTCAGAAATAATAAAATAATAAAAATAACAAGCTGTTAAGTTTGTTCTACCACAATATCTAATTGAAACATCTCCCAACCCTTTTTTGTGCATGACTCTTGTCTGTGTTTCCTAATTAGGAAAAATGTTTCCATGGGCTTGACTCACTGACCACAAGCAACAAGAAAAGCTCTCTTGCCCTTTGGGTAGGGGATGTGGATTTGGCTAGGTTTATCAGTATTAGGTTCACACGAATAAAACAGAAAATACAAAAAAAAAAATGTTCTTTTCCTCTCTTGTATAAGAAATCTGGGGCTAGGCAATGCCAGGTCTGCTATGGTGAGTCCCTCTAGCTTTTCATTCTACTATCTTAATGTTTGGCTTCCACTCTCAAGATCACCTCACAGTCCAGAATGGCTGCTGGAACTCCAGCCATTAGACCTGCATTCCAAGTGGTAGGACAAGAATGACAGAGGGCAAAGCAGCTCATCATCCAGCTAAATCAGCATCCTTTATGTAGTTTTCCCAGAGGGCTCATCTAATACCTCCACTTTGGTCTTATTAACCAGAATTTATTAATCACATGGCTGTACCTAGCTGCAAGGGATGCTAGGGAATGCAATCATATGTCTCAGCCCATTGTAACCCTAAATAAAACCAAAGTTCTGTTGCCAAAGAAGAAGGGGAGGTAATAGGTGACTGAGGATGAAGTGCTGATAGAGCAGGAGGAGAAAAAGGACAGCAAAGAAGAGGGGACTTCTGTGCTGTGGGGCTGCTGCCATGGCCCACACAGGTACAAAAAGAGCCAACCTTGGGGTGGTAGGTCTCTGCTCTCTCCTGCCCCTTGGGCTCCGCAGAGTCTCCCTGCCTGGTCTGCCTTGTTTAGCCTCCTCCTTTCTCAACTCCATCCCCAGCAAATTTCTGCCACTCTAGCTGCACTCAAGAAGCAGTTGCTACCCTCCAGAGCTCTTACTCCTGTGGGGTCATGTTACCTGTTTGTCTTGGATACATATCAGCCTCTCAGCTGCACTCAGTAAGGAAAGGGGCCCCAGTCTGGCAGCAGCAGCCCCTCCACTACCTGGCTTGGTTTTGATCATTGTTTTTGGTGACTGTTGGGCTTCCTGTGTTATATCCTCTTGTGTTTGTCCTATAGAAACAACAGCATAAGGCGACAACCTTGGAGGGATCCCCCCACTGAGTAGGGTTACACTCCCATTCTCAATCTTCTGGGTGTATTGCTTCTTAGACAGGACAGTAGGACCCACAAGTGGCTTTGGGGAGGCAGGGGATTGTGTGTCTCTGTCTCTCTCTGTCTCCCTGTCTCTACTCACCCTCACCCCCTATTCCCTTAGACCTTGAGGAATCTAAGTAGGATGGAAGGGGCTCCTGGAAAAAGAAAGATGGTCTCCACCTCCAGGAGGTGGCCTCAGGACAGCCAGTAAGGGAACCCTGGATATGTTGAAGTCCTAACCCCCAGTACCTCAGAATGCTACCTTACTGTATTTCCCCAAAAATAAGACCCAGCCAGACCATCAGCTCTAATGCATCTTTTGGGCAAAAATTAATATAAGACCCGGTCTTCTTTTACTATAATATAGGACCGGGTATAAGATAAGATAAGATAAGATAAGATAAGATAAGATATATAATACCGGGTCTTATATTAATTTTTGCTCCAAAAGACGCATTAGAGCTGATTGTCCAGCTAGGTTTTATTTTCAGGGAAACACGGTATTTGGAGATGGGGTCTTTACAGAGGTAATTGAGTTAAATTAGGTCATTACTATGGGCTCTAATGCAATATGACTATATCCTTCTACAAAGGGGGGACTCAGAGACAGACACACATGGAGGGAAGACAGTGTGGAGAGACACAGGGAGATGTCAGCCATCTATAAGCCCAGGGGAGAGGCCTGGTGGGAGATTCTCCCTTTACAGCCCTCGGAAGGAACCACCCTGCCCACACCGTGCTCTTTGACTTCTAACCTCCAGGACTGTGAGAACATACATTTCTGTTGTTTAAGCCGCCCAGTGTGTGGTACTTTGTCACGGCAGCCCTAGGAAACATACGCAGTATAGAATGGCTTTTCCAGGGAAACAACTCTGACTTGTTTCTAAGAGCATGTAGAGGCTCATAGCCATAAGGGAACCGGAGGTAAACAATAGGGACATTATTGTTTCTGCCCCCCATTTTCCAAGGAGAAGGCAAGACATGGGCTAAGACTCTGTCCCCCTCTTGGTCTGGCCCCAGCCCCCCACTCCCATTAGTTTAAAATTGAAATGATAAGAATTGAAGTTGCTTTTAATATTAGCCAAGTTTAATTTAGCTTAGAGTTGCTTGATCTGGGGCGAGGGGGTAGGTGGGGAGGGGGCGGCCTTCCGCCTAAAAGTCGATCTTCTGCGTGTCCACTTCTGCTGTTTGTAGCTCCCCAAATACGTCATTCTTTGTGTTGAAAAATAGGGTGCATGTGGCCTAGCAGAGCCAGACCCAGCCTGTCTCCGAGAAGCGGGGAAAGCTCACTCAGGCCTGGCAGTTAGCTGCAGGTGACAGTCCTGACCAGTCCGGGAGCCGATGAGAAGTTCATAGGCTGTTAATACACTGGAACCAATTGGTGAATGCGGGCTGAGTGTGCGGGGGCCCGCTGGGGCCACAGGTCCTTGGGAGAGCTTACACTTGTGCTGCCTCTCTGTCTGCATATAACAGGAGCATGAAAGCACCCGGCCGCTCTTGGCGTTTGTTACACTGAATAGACATATGTCCCTCACACTGGCACGGGGAATATCTAATTAAGCGACACAATGATTGCTTATGCCCGGGGCTGTCACAAACAAGGCTCTGTCACTCTCCTTGGAGAACCACAAAATGGGAATTCGCTTTTAGTGCATGATAATGAATATATTTGAAATATATTAGAATTGATTTAGATCCCTCATTCTCAACCCTTAAAAGAAAACACAACAACAAATGCTGTGTTCACAAAAATGTTTTAAATCCCACAATGGGAGTGGGGCTCAGGGTGGGGGTGAAAGAAGCTCTCGGTGAAGATCGGTTTGTTGATGACCACGCTTGGTATAACTTGCTTTCCAGTTTTTCATGAATGAGTTAGGATCTTAGCGATGGATGTTGTATTTGGCTTAACAGTAACAGAAATGGTTGCGTATACTGCATGGGAGCCAACATGTTTAAGGGTTTTAAGGAGTTTTGAACAAGTTTTACTTGTGTCAGCCTTCCCTTCCCTCACTTTAGTATAACGGGGACCCATAGGGAAACTTTATTTTCTTTAAAGGTGAATCATTTTTGTACATCCAACTGAGGTACTGTATCCCATTTAAGACTCATGTTGCTGCTTTATAAAATGGACTGTGGTTTTGAACAGGGACACATGTCATCTTGGTTTAGGACCTAAGAAACGATTCTTCCTCGCCGTCTACTGTCATGGCCAGCAAGAAACTTGGATGCCGGCCAAGGAAGTGGGGACAGTGAGGAGCCGCATGGCTGGGATGTGGAAAACTGTGACAGCCACCTCAGAGAAACTCTCATTGCCAAGAGCAGCACTGGCCACACCATTTGCGGGGCCCGGTGCAAAATGAAAATGGGGTCCCCTGGTTGAAACATCATTAAGGATTTCAAGATGCTGAGAGCAAAGCATTAAACTGAGTTCAGGGCACTTCTGAGTGGGGGAAGCCTGTTTTACCTCATGGCTCGCACACCCATGAAAAGAGCCTGCCAAGAGCCATTTTTCTGTCCTCAATGGGGAGAAGGCGGAAGAGAATGAGGAGACAAGAAACGATATTAAATCCTGGATTTTTTACAGCCCACGAGCCCAGAGAAGGTACACAGTTGAGATGAAATGAAGTGAAAAATGGACTCCACATTTATTTCGCTCATCCTCACCAGGTGAATGTGAAGACTACGGCAAGACTGGCAACATTGGCAGCTGTGTTTTGAGGACATTTTTGTGCTTTTCTCACTCAAGGTGTAAGACTGTCTTTTTTTTGGTTTGTTTCCCACTCAAGAGTCTATCAGTTCAGAGAACCTCTCTCCTTGTAAAAATTATGCATTTGATGAACCAATCAGAATTCTGGGGAGAGAAATAAAGATGGAGAATTCTTGCCTTCTCCACTGAACAAAAAATAAAAGCCTTGATTAGTAGTTGCCCAGATGTTGAGAGCCCTGGCTGTGGTTGGCTTTTGCCTGGCCGGGCAGTTGGGGTGCCCTTGCTCATGGCTTGTCTGTCTCTTGTTTGCTGTATCCTTATCACACGTACACAGATGAGGCAGCCTCCAAAGCCCTACTTCTTCTGCCATGGACCCTTGCCCACCCCGTACTCTCTGTGGAAAATGACTCCACTTTGGCTCTGCCCATGAGTCAATGTCCATAGGAAAATGGGCTTGTTTTTCTCTGGGCAGGGGAGTTGGAGACCTGTTAGGTTTTTGTTTTGTTTTTTAATTGTGGTAGAAGAAAACACATAACATAAAATTTACCGTCTAAACCATTTTTAAGTGTACAGTTCAGGTGTGTTAACTATATTCATATTGTTGTACAACAGATTGCTAGAACTTTTTCACACTTGTTGGGTTTCTAAGCTCCATCATGACGACCCTACAGGTACCAGACTGCAGACATCCTAAGGAAAAGAAGAGCCCTTAGGGGAGGCAATTAATAAATGTCCTTAAATAGATGAGACACACTATGCTGCGTAACTAAGGCCTCGTTTATGACCAAGCCAATTCTCGAGGCCCCAGACAAAATTTATGATACATTTTTTGTGGCCTTCTGAAATTTGTTCATTTTTGTGGTCTTCTGAAATTTGTTCAAAAGGAGAGAGAGGAACATAAAAAGACTTTTTAGGCACTTGGATTATCTGATTTGTTTCTGTAGGCAACTCTGCATTTGATTTCTAAATCATCTTCTGAACCCATTGTATTGAACCTTAATACTTAGGGGGCCTCAGCAACCTCCCAGCTATCCCGGGGCTTAGTCCAGGGCTTGGTATACAGTAGGTGCCTCATAAGTATTGATGAGTGAATGAGTGACTGGATGGGTTTTCAGAATGAATGAGGAAGAGGAAGGATAAATGAAATCAATGAGTGATCTCTGAACCCCACGTATGCCAGTGGCCTTGTGAAGGGACAGAGGAAAGGACAGACTGTGCACAGGGCCAGGCAGTCAGAAATCCCTGGCCTGGGAGGATTCGCCTTTGGGACGAAAGGAAACAGAAAAGGTGAGCAGCCTAGGGAGGTCTGAGATGGAGGTTGGGGCATCTAGAGAAAAGGGCAGCGTTGTTTAAAGCAGCTGAGAGTTGGTTTGAATGTGAATGATGCCACTTGAGTGCCAGATGAGGAAGGTGGTTAGGCAGGGCTGGCAGGAGCTGCAAAGCCTCATGGGAGGAAGTGTTGCAGGGAGGGCAGAAATTGACAAGAGATCTGGCTTATAGACCCAAAATTATCTGGAGAGAAATTCAGAGGTGGGGGTGGGATGGCATACTAGTATATTATGAGAGAATCAGGGACAGGCATTAGAGCATTTGGGAGCATGAACCTGTTTGTGTTTTGGCTGAAATAGAGCAGGATTGCATGTTTCTACACATCTTTTCAAGAAAATAAAAAAAGAGCCTGGAAGCATTTGCAAGAAATCCTTATGAGGACATCCTGGAGGGAATGAGGTTTGGGCTAAGGAGCAAAGAGAGCACCTCTCACTTATTCAGAGACAGTGTGTCTGCAGCCTCAAGGCAGGAAAAGCAAAACTGTAAGTTCAGCCCATTGTTGTTGTTTTTTTTTTCAAATCATTTCCCTACCTCACTAAGGACAAATGGTCCAATTCCAGGGGTGGAACAAGAAGCTGCTTCTTTTTCTTCTAGATGAGCGTGTGGGTTGTTAACAATGAAGCAACGCACACGGTATGGAAGCTTCGGTGAGCCCCCTTACACCCCTAGGACCCGGTGGGGAGACAGGAGCCAGCCAAGGAGAAGTGTCAGAAGCTCACTTGCTTGCCACTGCAGTGGGGTGTCTGAGCTCACCATTGGTGGAGAAGAATTGGGGGAATGGTTGGCAATTCATCCACGAAATGAACTCACTCTATGGGCCTGTGGGCCAATCGCATCCTTTATCTGGGCCTCAGCTTCTTCATCTTTGAGGTGGGGTCATTGGAGTAGCTCAGTGGCTCAGAATTCCGGAAACAGCCCCTAGAGACCATGACTCATTAGGTTTGAGGTCAAACATCCCTGGCACAGACGTTAAGAACAAACCAACAAACCACCCAGATGGTTTTGATGCACAGCCAGGCTTTAGAGCTGCAACATTAGGGTGCAGGTCTTACTCTGTACGAGTTGACTTTGCTCTTTCCATAGTCAGAAGGATGCCAGAGCTTGCTGAGCAGAATAAACCCAAGGTGGACTAACTTTTAGCACCCCCCAATTCCAGGCTCACATCTGATTCATCTTTCCAGGCCAATTGAAATCCCCATCCCTCTAGGGCTTCCCTACCTTTTGGACCCCTAGTCTGTCCTTTCTCTTTCCATCTCCTAAATCATCCATTATACATCTGTTGTCTCATACGTGTAGAATAACATTATTCGGTGTTATCATCCACCCGTTGTCTCTTTAGCTGGCTTTCTAGAAGGGCATGAACCTCATTGGGAGATCCCTGTCTCCCTCTAGCCCTGACACCATGGTTACGGATTTAAATTGGACGGCTCTCAGGTGGTGCTGGCCAGGTCATCGAGCCATCACGGTATGGCTAATCACTGCTTTGCTTATTGTCAATTCAGCTAAGTTAGCATCTGCTCTTCAATCCTTTCAAGGGGGCATGATATTGTTTATTAACTTTAGTCACCTTCATGCAAATCTCCTCTGCATTTGTACCTTGTGACTTCATTAGCCTGACAGCGAGGGTTAGGTTTGTTCCATGGCTTGTTAAATTTCTCTAATTATATGTATTTTTGGAAACTTTCTGCTTTGATTTGGGAAAGACTCTGTGACATCCACACTCCTGGTAAGAGTCATGCTTTCCTTACCTACCCATTGTTAATTACAATTTCTCATCTCAGAAAAAAAAGGAATTAACACCCGAAATTAGGAACCTACATATGGAGAAAGGCGGAGATAGAGTTGGGAGCATCGGGGGAGGGGGAGGGGACGAGGGCTAGGGGAACAGAGCCATATGTCACACAGAGAAAGCCTGCTTCTACTGTATCACATTTCCTTGTTTTCCAGTCTCATCTCTCTCCTCTGTTATTGTTCTGTAGTCCTTTTAAAAATCACAGTAAATACCAGCTAGAATGTTGACACGATGGGGCAGGAGAACGCCTGCTTGAGAAGGTTTGGAGAGAGAAACATGCTGTATATCATCTTGCAGGTGTCAAAATCTGGTGCCTAACCCTTGCTTTCTAACAGAATTTTCCTGAATTTCTAAGTGAGTCTGCTCACTTATGCATGTCATGCCTCTAAGTAAAGGTTCCGTATTGGCTCTGATAAGGTGGATTCTGGATGTTTATAGTGCAGCTTTAAAAGCAACCAGGGTCTTTCTAACTACAGAAGTGAGGTTTGTTCGGTTTGTGGGCAGCCCTGAAATAGACGTGACTCTTGTATCTGCACCAATGTGTCTATACATAGACTCCCATCACTGTTTTCTTCTCTCACTTTCCCCTTATAAACTCTTAATCACCCAGCAGCGTAAGTCACAGTGGAAATTAGACTCCTACTAAGAAGATTGTAAGCGGGGGATTCTCTTTTTCTCTTGTCAGTGTGTACAATGGACCTTCCGCTGCTCTGAGCAGTCTGTGACTCTTCTTTCTTCTTGCATCCTTTTTCAGGGGAATCGTCATCTGTTGTGCCTTCATTATGCTGTCCCTGAGGATGTTTCAGCCCCTTTCCACTGTCAGGGACTTTAATACTTCCTCCCGAAGTACAATGCTCACCTGATTTCCCCCCTAATCTCTTAAGTCTCCTTCTACCAAATCTTAATACAGTGGTGATTAGATTTCTCTGTATCCATTTTTTCACAACAGTGGATTTTTTTCGAAATATGTTCCATAGGGGCAGTGTCTATGACTGCTTTGAGCAAGTCTTTGGTCAGTACTATTAAAAATAAACATCAGCTGTAGGCAGCATGGTGTCCTGGACGTTACACCCTCCAGTCACCTCTGGAACAGATGAAGGAATTTCGTGGAAGAACTGGTGAAATCTGAATGTGGTTCAGTTACTATCAGTGTAACAATGTTCATGTTTTAATTGTGCCAAATGCTCCAAGGGTACGTAAGACGTTCACCTTAGGGGAAACTGGGAGAAGGGTGTACGTCAGTCTCTACTATCATGACAACCTTTCTGTGAATCTAAAACTATTCAAAAGTAAAAAGTTAACTTTAAAAAAATCAATATTTCTTAAGGAGAAGAAGATTTAGAGGGAACTTGTGTCCTTTTTGATGTGTCAGTGTGGCATCATCGTTATAAGCCTGGGATCTCAAATTCACCTCTGCAACTCACTAGGTGTTTGATCTCTGGGCACCTGGTGCCCTGTTGGTAAAATCACAGTAAAAGTACTCCTTGAGTCAGTACAACTGGAACGAAGCCTGCATACCACAGGAGCCCAATCCGTGTGAACGTTCCTTATTAAAGGTTCACTGAATTCTGTCTACACTGGTGAGTCATTTCATCATGGATTGTCTCTTAATTTTAAACAGTTCTGTGGGGACAGAGCCAGGAGTGCAGTTTCCAGGCTCTCGGCCTCACATGGAACGGTGCTGGCTCAGGGTAGTAAATGGCCATCAACTGTGATTGCATGGCCATCAGCTGTGGCTAGTTGGCCGTCAGCTGTAACCAGTGAGCCACTGGCCACTAATATAACTGCTGTGGCTACGCTGGCAGAAAATGGGGGCTAGCAAGAAGATGGGGGCTGAGCTAGTAAGCAGCGGAGTGAGGGTTGCCGATTGTGTGGCTCCTGTTTCCTGTTTCTCCAACCCAGCCGCCAGCAAGACTATAGTGGTCTCCGTGGGTATTCCTTTTTGGCTTCGCCATATCCTGCGTTCTTATGCGGGGAGCGGGACCAGAGACCCACCTGACACCCTGCATGACAAGTTGCCATGCAAGAAACCAAATGAGTCACATTTTGGGATCTAACTGTCTTGGTTTCAGGCAAAACCACCATATCTTTCACTCCTTTCAGGGTTCAGGGGCAAAGTCCATCACTAATGAGAACTCTAAATAAGAAAGAGATTTAGCATTATTAAAGATTTGGATCAAAATGCATGGCCTTGTGTGGCTTTTTCCTCTCTGCCTTCTTGTCTGAGCTTCCAGACCAGCTCTGGACCATGCCCACCCCCAAACTTCAAATCTAAGCCACTGTCTTGGGGGTCTCTTGGTTATAGCACCTAACCTGTATCCTAACTGATACACCCTTCAATGCCCCTCCCCGAAACCTACTTCTGATCTTGTGGCACAGCCCTGTTAGTCTCCCCTTCCCTCTCTTCCCTGCCTCCCCTGTTCCCTTTCCAGGGAGAATTCACCTGTTCCAAGCCCTTAGGACATCACTTGGTGTTATCAGTGTTACTTTGTAGACCAACCTATGCTAAAGGCTTGCTGTGTGTTCCCTCCCAGGCAATGGGCGTTTTTACAGGGCTATCTGGAAATGGCACACTTGTCCAAGCAATAGCATTAACAAGAGATATGCTGGGTACCATGGACAGCTGGTGGGGAGAGGCTGGGGTACATGCCAGCTTCCCAGAGCTACCCACTGAACACCATGAAACTTAGACCAACTTGGAAGACCAAGTGGCCAGGGTGCACCAGCTTCTCTGTTTCAGAGTCAGAGCATAGGGGTTTATAGTCCTTTTTGTGCATGGGGCTGCATCTCTGCCTCTGTGTGGATCTGGGGTGACATCTCGGAGATGCTGCCTTCCCTGTGCTCTCATTGGGGAGGACTTGCTCTGAGTGAGTCTGGGGACATGAGCAGAAGTGGGCAGGGTTGCCTGGGCAGCTCACCCTAGCTCCGTGTGGGGAAACAGAAAGATGGTGGCTGACCCTCCTGCCCCCTCTTCTAGAACATGTGAACCTCCAGCTGCTGGCCTAACCCAACCTGTCGGAACCTTTGCTTCAAGGCAGGAGTGGGAAGAGCAAAGGAATGGCTTGTGTGGGTTTTCTTCTAATGCAGAGGGAAATAAGGATGGACATTCGAGTAGGCCAGGTGCATCCCACTTAGCTCCATGTTTCCAAAGGAATTTCTCCAGAGCCTCATTTTGTAGTTGCAAGAAAGCTGGGTTTTGTTTTATTTTGGGTTTTTGTTTGTTTGTTTGGGGGACGGGGTTACTTACTCTCCTCAATGATTCACTGAAGTGTGGGGAGGGATAGAAGACAGACTCCTGAGAGGAAAAGGAAGACAAATTAGAATTACGCTCCAAACACCAACTCCTGGGCATAGGAGAAGATCAAAAATGTGAGAAATGCCCCTGAGCTAACATGTTGGAACAATATAGCATGTGTCTCCCTCTCTCTGCCTTTCAATTGTATGAAAATACTTTTCAGTTCTGCAACATGGTTCAAACAAACAAACCATCCCCCAATAATTGTTCCTTTGCTCTCACAGGGTGCCCAGCATGTGCAGAAGGGGCCTGGCCCGCCTCCCCCCTGGACAGCCATCATCTCTCCAAAGAGAAGCAGTGTTTTGAGAACTGGTCAGAACTGGGTAGCAGGCTCTGGGCTCTGCGTCCTGACCCAGGCAGGCGCCGGCCGAGTGTTCTCACAGCCATCTGTTGCAGCCTGTAATGCATGAGCACATTAGCACATGGCCCGCCAGCAGACCCGACATTGTTCTCTGGCTGAGTTAGTTCAGCGGACTTCAACAAAGGGGACAGTTTTGCATTCGGGATAAATACAACCACTGAGGATTTTTCTTTCCTTAGGACGTTTAGTGTTAAGGTTTATGCAGGCTGCCTGAGTTGAAAAGTTACAGCCACCCTCCCACCTCCTCCCCCACCCCCGCCCCCTGCTCTCTTCTCATTCTGTCTGTAACATTGACATGGATGGTTTGTGGGAGCTGCTAATTTGCCAGGAGATATTTTTCCTCTTTCAGAAAAGCTCCCATCAGAAAGATTCATCAAGCTGAATATTTGTCTTTTCCTTCTTTAACCCATGGGCATTGCTTCCCAAAGGATTAGAACAAATTGTCCAACTATGAATCCCTTTCATTTTAAGGTCAGTCTTAGGCCTCAAAGTCTGGATCTTAATTGTGCTCAGAGACTAACCCAAGCCAAGGAAGCAGCGGAGAATGTTGTTACAGAGACAGTAAATTTGTTAAATGTTACTGCGTTAGTAAACTTGTTAAAAGTTACCAGTTTAGTAAAGTTGTTGATCCTAACTGATAATTTCAGAAAACATTTGCCTCCCACCCCAGGACCAATACAAGACCAGCCTCCAAAACTTAGCAGTTTTTTAAAAAGCATTTTTGGGAAGGCAAACAGAGTTCAACAATGCACTTTTGACAGGATCAGCTTTTGCTTGCGTTTTCTTTTGTGAGAGTC
Source organism: Rhinolophus sinicus (assembly GCF_057876585.1). Taxonomy (NCBI): domain Eukaryota; kingdom Metazoa; phylum Chordata; class Mammalia; order Chiroptera; family Rhinolophidae; genus Rhinolophus; species Rhinolophus sinicus. Next base: position 10,257,245 of record NC_142517.1, read on the forward strand.
CCAGTGAAGCTTCATGTCTCTCCTATTCTGGTTAAAAAGGGGCTGGGTGGCAAAAAGTATCTGTATTCATTCATTCAATGAATGAATATTTATTGAGCATGTACTGTGTGCTGGGCACTGTTCTACGCATATGTTAGTGAACAGGATGAACAAAGATCTCTGCTTCTTGGAGCTTACAGTCCACTGGGAAGACAATAAACAATGAAAGTAATATATTTTTTTTAAAATGGTATGGGGAAAAGAAAAATGGAGCAGGGTAAGGGGATCAAAAGAACCAGGGTAAAGTTGGAGTATTACAAAGAAGGAAGTGAAATTGTTATCTCAATTTACTGAGCCTCCATATTCCTTAAAGAAATGTAAAACACCCTGGAGATAATGGTACCTCCCCTACATTAATGTTCCCCCACTCAAGTTCAATTCCAATTGGAAAAGATCAGTTGCCCACCCCCCTCCCATCAGGGTTGGTGCCAAAGCTCCTAAATGCTAAGAAAGAGCATATTTCTTAACTCTGTTCCTCTGTGTGTTTCCAGCCTGTGCGAGGCAGGAGCTGGGATAACATAATGGTAAATGTGTGTCGAATGAAAGATGGAGATTATAGGAATCTGGATATCGATTTGTACAATTTATGTTGAATCCTCATGATCTAGTTTCGTGTCCATTTCTTAAAACGTGACTCTTAGCTATATAATAATGGATTACAAGTACGTTGCCCATTTCATCACCAGCTCACAATTGATGAGCGTCTGGATGAATATTTACTAAGGGAACAACCCACAAAACCCTACCTGCTTCAGCTAGGCTCTCACTAAGATTCGGCCTCTCTAAGCCCCGAAGGTATAGACTCGTGGGGGTGCTGGTCAAACCCCAGGCCATGTGTTCCAATGGGGTCCTCCACACGGGGTTGTGGCTGGCAGGAAAGGCATTGGGCTTCTTTCTACGAGTGGCAGGGAGGACTTCAGAGTCACGAAAAGTCACAGAGGACTTGGAATGATCCTTGCCAAGCTTTTCACTTTCCAGGTGAGTAGACTGAGGTCCAGAAAGGTCAAGCAGCTTGCCTTAGAACACCCAGCCTGCCCAGAAACCTAGATTTTAAAACTTGTAGCCTAGACCTCTTTTCACCATTGCAAGTCACATGCAAGGACCTGAGGAGTTACTCAGATGTGAAAGAGACTATCAACAGATGAATAGATAAACAAAACGTGGTGCATACATATAATGGAATATTAAAAAGGAAGGAAGTACTGATATATGCCACAGGGTGGATGAACCTCAAAACCATTATGTGAAGTGAAAGAAGACAAAAGGTCTCATATTGTATGATTCCATTTATATGAAATGTCCAGAATAGGTAAATCCATAGAGACTGAAAGCAGATTGGTGGTTACGGAAGGCTGGAGGGTGGGGGAAGAAGGTGTAACTGTTTAGTGGGTACAGGGTTCTACTTTGGGGTGATTAAAAAATGCTTTGGAACTAGATAGAGGTGGTAGGTGCACAATATTGTGAATGCCACTGAAGCATTCACTTTCAAATGTGAATTTCACCTCAAACAAACAGGAAGAAGTGAATGCTGATGGGTTCAACAAAATCGTGGGGGTGATGACAAGCAGATCTGCTGCTGGTAGATGGGGCTGGAGCCCTGATCCTTTCTGGTGGAGGGGATGTTGGGAAGAAGAGAGGCAGGGAGGATAAGCTCCAGGATTGAGGTGGGGAGGAGGGGCCGCTCCTGGCTGTCCAAGTGGCTTTGGTTGAAAAGCTTTCTGAGTTCCCTGCCCCTGTTGCAGCCCTTTGCCAGTGCCTGGGCTGCGCTAAGTTACTTCCTTCCTGTCCTAATGAAGCCTCCCAGTACTCTGATTGTCTCCATTGGCTGCACTGGCCTGAATAGCTTGGGGAGTTCAGAACTGGGGTGACAAGGAGCCCCCAGCCCAACTCCCAGGAGGCCCTGCCACTGTCCCCGCTGTGGCTCCCAGCAGCAATTCTAGAGCAGGAAGAATCCTTCACCTTCCAGCAGACTCCTTGCACTGGGCATCAGAGGAACACAGATAGAGGGACCATAAGGCCTGGCCCTGAGAGGGAGGGTTCTCCCTAGACAGGGGATGAGAACTGTGAGCCTGGACCCTCAGCTTCACAGGCAACTTTTCCTTCAGTTAATTCCTCTCTGATCCTGGCTTCTGCCCTTAAAACCAGACCCATTTCTGGTCTCTATCTGGAGTATGGGTCCTTCCCCACTAAGCAATGCAAAGACTATTCACTGAGGATTGTGTGCCCGGCCCTATACCAGGCACCTGGGGGCATGCAAAGTTGAAAACAGGGGCCTTGCCCTGAATTGGGGAGTTTGGCAACTGGACTCTGGTACAGAGCTCAGGAACACTTCTGGGTCTCACCTGGGTTCCTGAGGCATGCAGGTCCCCTGGGAATGCTACAGTGCAGGTCATGTGACTGAAGGTAATAGGGATCCTGCCTTGTGGGACCTCCCAGAATGTGAGCTGACACCCCAGCAGCCAGGCACACTCTTCTGCCTCATTGGGCATGCCCTTTGTGCCAGGCCCAGAGCTGAGGTTTTCCTTTTCAAACCTGATGCCCTGTGAAGACAGTATTAGCATCGAGCCCATTTTGCAGATAAGGAAGCCAAGGCTCAGAAAGCCAGTGTCTCCTGTTCAAGAGACAGCTGGGGGAGCCTGGCCAAGGCAGCATACCACTCCATACCCAGCTGCCAAGTCACGGCCCCACCGTGCTCGAGCCTGCCCCCATGACTTACATATTCCTGGCTGCTTCTTCGGGGCCCAGGCTTTTATGTGAGGGTCCAGATCTGGCGTTGGCTACACCCAACTGGCGGCTCAGGGCATCCATTCACACTGGAGCCAGGCAGGAGGTGACTCCTAGGATGTTTCATTTCATCCTCAAACGAATACAATTGTCAGGTACTACATTCATTGTTCTATTTACATAAAAGAGACAGAGGCTCTAGCGGGGAGGGGGGGTCTCAAAACCTGTCTCACTCTAGTGTCAAAGTCCAGCTGCCCTGGCTACAAACAAAAATGCCTGCCAGTCTCTAGGGCTCAATATCCCCTCAGTGCTTTTTTTTTTTTTTGAGCCTTACACCTAGCAGGTATGTCTAGATTCAAAGCCACCTAGCATAGTTTCTACTCTGTTGGAGCCGCGCAACTCAGGACAGTTCGGTTTCCAGAACTGTTTACACCGCTGAAGCAGAGGCTGTGAATTCCATGGGCACATACACTGGACACCAAGGGGAGCTGTGTTTACCCACCACACCGTCCTTGCTATCCAGGAACTCCCAGAACCTCTGCTTGGAGTTGGACCAGGGGTCCCAGTACCCCCGGCAGAGCCTGCTCCAGCTACGAACTTCGAAACTAACCTGGCTCCATTTTACAGAGGGGTAAACTAAGGCTCAGAGAGACCACGCCAATCTTGCTCGGCAAGACAAGCTTCTACTGCCAAGAATATGTGAAGATGAAGAGAAAGCGACTTGTTCATGGTCCTGTTTCCCCACTGGCCCTTACCCGGATTCTAGGACCGGGACGTGGAGAACCAAGGTGGGCTCAGGGAGCGGACTGTTTTGGGAGAAGGGCAGAGGGCAGGGAGGCGGCCCGCACCTACTAGGCTTACAAAGATGTGCACCCGGACAGATTCCTAGTTTTCGGGTCAGCCAAGGAAGGGAAAGGTAAACCACACTGCCCTCGACCGGAGAATAGCTGGCTCCCCCGGCCTCCAGGACCCAACAGGCCCCCAGGGGATTCCAGTCCGAGGCGGCTGCTGCGACATTCCAGGCTTGCTAGTGTGCGTGGACCCGTGAGCGCGAACTCGGGTGCGCGAGCCTATGTCCACGAGCGCGGGGTCGGGTGCATGGACCCGCGTTCGAACGCCCAGCATCCACGAACCCAGAGCTCTCTCGTGATGCTGATTGGCCCCCACTCGAACTTGGGCACTTTAGGCGGGTTTTGCATGCCTCCTTCTCCAGGGACCCCCAACCCCTCCCACAACGAGTGGATTCAGAGGCCGTGCGGCTGCCGCGGACTTAAAGGTCCCCGAAGGAAAACTGCGCTGCCCAAGGCAATTGTTTAATTCCGACGCTGGGGGCACCCAGCGGACCCAGCGTCTGCAGAGGCCAGGGGTGCGCGTCCCCAGCTGACCCGGGCCTCGCGTCGGTGCTCACGCGCCTTCTGCCTGCGTGGATCCAGGAAGCAAGGGGCAAAGGGGACACCGGTGCACAGGTCGGCTCGAGTTCTCCCAGCAAGTCCGTTCCTGGAAAGCCGCGATGTGGTGGCCCTAGGACTCCGCAAAAAGACGCGACCTCCAAACCCAGCGCCGCGCTAGATCGTCCGGGTCAACAGCGGCAAACTCAGGGGTTGCAAACCGAAAGCCTGAGGACCAATTGGGCCCACACGCACGTTGTAAAGTGGGACACGATATTCCCTGGGAGGAGAGCGCGTGCTCCTGGCTCGCCAAGCTCTAACTGCTTCCTCCCCTTGTCCTACAGGCCAACCCCGCAGGTGTCGGCCTGGACCCTGCAGGCGTTTTGTTTGCGACTCCTTTCCGAATTACTCCACGGGCTGTGGGCTGCACTGCCCGACAGGGGATGCGGCCCGCGGGCCAGCAGCTCCCCGAGTACCAGCGACAGTCCATCACAGAGCCGCCGGCCAACCTAATAAGGGGCCGTCTCGACTCAACTGCTTACCTGCCCTGGCACTTCCTCTGTGCTCACCGCACGCCCATCCGAGCCGCTAATTGTCAAAGACTTACCAGACTTACCGCACTTACCGGATAGGGGCATCGAGGACAGACCGGGTCCCGGCGTGAAGGGGGAGAGGCTGGGGCGTGGGGGGCCGGCTGGCAGCTCGGGAGCTCCGAAGATTCCCGAGGCGACAGAGCCAGTCTGGAAACTGCTGGGTGCCAGGGGGACCTGGGTATGGGTGGGGTGATCTCCCCGACCTGGACTCCAGAGCCAGACTCGCTGATCACAATAATGCCGCCTCCATTGACTGGCTATGCCTCTGTGCCTCAGTTTCCTCATCTGTAAAATGGAATAATAATAGCACCATTCTCAAAGGGTTACTGCGAGAATTGAATGAATTAACAACAAACGTAAATCTCTCAGCGTGGTGCCTCGTACGGACTAGCCATCAGTAAATGTTGGCGCCTCCTCTTCCAGCCTCCTCCGCGGGTTATTAGTATCCCGAACTCCCCCGAGGCTGCAGCCTGGGGCTGCCTCCTTGCTCAGAGCTCTGCCTCCTCTGTTCTCACTGCAGCTCTCTCTCCCCCGTTATTAACCCGGGGTGGGACATTGCAGCCAAATAGGAAAAATGCAAAAATGGGGAGGTGAGATGTGAGTGAGGGAGTGATCCCCATCTCTGCCCTGCCTAGAATGGCCCTACACTCTGATAGGGAGTGGGGGGCTTAGCCCCAGGGGTCTAGCCTAGGTTAAAGCTGTCTGCAGCCTCCAAACCAAAGAGTGTCATGCTGATCACGCTGTCCCATAGGTCCCTCTGCCAGCGGGGGTGGGAGTGGGGATGCAGTACAGGTTTGCAGAAATAATGCCTGAGGGAACCTGTCATCAGCAAGGTGTCTTGAGACCCTTAGTGTAGGTCCCTTGTTAAAGACTCCATAACCCCTACTGATAAATGAGGCACTTATGTGGGAATTGGGAACTTGGACCAAAGTCTGTAATAAAAGAGTACTTAACATGAGATGTGGGCTTGTACAGGGGGACTCCTTTGCCTTAGATGAACTTCCAGGGTCATCAAGGTGTTTACTTAATAGAGGAAGTCCAGATAGTTGCTATGTGGGTTCTGCCCTAAAGGGAGGCAGACAGGAGGAATTGCTCCAGCACTGAGAATGTCTGGGGGTTTTAAAACACAATGCAGCGGCCCCTGAGCTCTTCATTGATTTCGGTCTGGGGATGAGCGCAGATCCTGCCGGCAGGGCTGCCCCAGCCCCAGATTGTCATTTATATCCCTGGTACCTAGGTCTTGCTACACCACACGGCCTCACGATCAGTGTGACATCTCCAGGTCTCAGCAACATGTCCACCGTCGGAGATGCACCTTAGGTCTGAAGGTTTGCTTAGCCCCTCCGCTCACTGCCTGTTCTGGAAGGTGGAGTTCCCACCGTGGCACCCCAGAGACTCTGGCCCATCCTCCAACACTGAGTTCAGGCAACCGTCATTTCTCTGTGACTCCTGCCCTGTAAGGGAGTCAGGAGCCCGAGGGCAGTGCTTTGAAGCCGGTCGCCTTAGAGGAGGCAACGCTCTCAAAGCAGAGTCAGCCATACTATAGGGTGGGGTGGGGCTGGGGATAATCTCAGAGACCTTGGGGTCTAGTGACATAAGTCCCCGGGCTCGCAGCTGAGAGCTGGGGATCCGCGAGGGTCACGTGGGGGTGGGGAAGCTGTATCCCAGCGCAGGCGAGACCCTCAGGGACTAACGCTCCCACCCAGTGCCTTGCAGACTACCCCGAGCCTGGGACTGTTTCTCTGCCTTCCTTTGGCTTCCCCTTTCTCTGTGGGGGGCCCGCCCCCAATTTACAACCCTGGAAAGTCCAAGTGGTTGCATACGGTCTTCTCCCGCTCCACCCCGCAGCTCAGTCGCGGGCCTGCGCCCTCCACCCCGCCCCCTGGCCCCACACCAGTCAGGGCCACCCTCTGCGAGGCGCCACCTGCCCTGGGAGGCCTCGTGTGCGCCTGTGTGTGCCTTCTCCGCGTCCGAGGACGCTAAGCTCTCACACGTGGTGGCCGAGATTCCTGGCTGGGCTCGCAGTTTAGGCGGGCGGCTCCGGGGAGGGCCCGGAGCCTGGTTGGATCTGGCCCCTCTTTCCTTGGAGGCCGGGGTCTATCCTGGCTGGCTGCTGGCCGCCGGCGAAGAGCTTGGGTGTGGGGGTGGGAGGAAGACTTGATTTATTTGCTTTCAACAATCGCCCCTCTACGGAAACACCACGTAAACCCCGGGCTTGCCCTGGGTGAAGGAAGCAGTGACTTCACCCCCACCCCCACCCTGCCGGGTTCTCAGCTCCCACCCATTTGAATTCCAGCCTCTTCACATCCCTCTGTGTCTGCAACTGGAGCTGGACCCAGTTTTGTATTCTTAGCAAGTTTCGTTTCAAATGGGATTTTGGAATAAAACTGCTAGATCCTGCCCTACCCTTTTCTAGGATACACGTGGTGCTGCTCAGGTCCCTGGCCCCTCATCTCCTCTGGCCAGCCGCTGTGTCTCTTCCAGGCTTGAGTGAAAAGCGAAGTCGTACAAGGCGTACAGCACGCAATCTCTGGATACCGGTTGCTCTGGCCAGCAGCCCGAGTTTACCTGCTGGAGTACCCGAAAGCACCTGTCCCCGAGCTGGGGAATTGAGCCACCCTCAGTCATGGTCAAGGGGAGTCATCACGGGCCTGGCTCAGGAGCCAGCCTCAAGAAATGGGGTTGCAACCAAGGAAACCTTCTCCACCGCCAGGTGCCCCAGGTGCAGGGACCTTCTGCTGGTGGCCACCGAAGATGTCATCCAAAGATTTGGTCTATGAAAGGGCCGAGGACCGGGAGACCGGTCCACTGAGTTCCGTGCTTTCAAGGGCAGGCATTCTCCAGCCAGCCACAGGCTGAGACACAGCAACGCGGTCCGCCCTCCTCCTTGACCGGAAAGGTCGAAGCTTTTTTATTTCTAGCTAGAGTCACTGAAAAGCCAAGTCCCAAATTTGTATTGCAGTTATGGATTGTGAGGAACCAGGGACCGGGAGAAAACAGAGGTGGCCCCGGGGAAGAGCTCTCATGAGAGTATAGCTCCACTAGCCGTTCCCAGCACCTGCCTCTGCAGTTCAAGGCCAGGGTGGGCGCTGAGGGAGGGTTGTGCATAGCTTGGGGAAAGGAGCGAAGGGCGAGCGGATCCCGCGCTAAACGCTCAGGCAGCGCTTTGCCGAAAACGCAGCGGCACTGAGGGCCCGGGACCCCACGAGGCTGGTCTGCAGCTGAAGCCTAGGACAGCCGCCTGAACAGGATGGAGTCTGGCAGCCTCCTGTGATCAGAGGGAAGATAAAATCCCGGCAAGGCAGGAGACCTGAGCCCCGGGCCACCCCGCCCAAAGCACGGCCCTCGTTCCCAAGGCCCAAAGTTCTGCGCGAAGGGAGGGAAATTTTCCTTTTCTACTAACTCAGTCCTCAAACGAAGGGGAAAAGAGTCCCGGATTAGCCGTCAGAAAATAAAAATAAGAACACATGAGTTGTGAGAGACACCTGGAGGATGTGTGTGGGGGGAGGGGTGACAAGAGAAGGAAAACAGGTAAACAGCTCCCTCACCCAGCGCGAAACCAGCGGAAAGGCCCCCAAATCCAGTCCCAACTGACAGAGCCCTTCATCCCCTGCGCCCTCAGACACCCGTACCTTCTCCCACCCACACAGCTGGAAAACACTCGACTTACTTTAAATTTTATTTAAAATCTGAACACTCGATCATTTATTTCGTTTTGCAACCAAACAAGTAATAAATATTATTTAGCACTTTTTTTCTTTTTACAAAAATAAAACAGATGATACACTCTCTGCGAGGGGCAGCGATCAGAGGAGAGATGTTATGTGGCGGACGCTGTGAAGCCCAATTACAACGCTGGCAGCGCCGAGGCGGTTTGCGCGGACGCAGGAAGCACGTGGAGGAGTTTGTCATTTGTGTTAAACGTGGCAAAAAGAAACCAACATAGAGGAAACCCGGCTTAGACTCGGGTAGGGCTGGCAGTCACGTGAGCATACAGCTTAGCAGCACGCACTTACCTCATCATTGATATTATATTTACACACCCAAGAAAGAAAAAATGAAAAAGCCAACAGAACCCCCAAATAACCAAACTATATTCACAGCAACAGCCTCCGAGTTCTGTCAAACTCTCAGGTATCAACCACCACAAGTGCCCCAGTCGGGTACGGAACCCAACCACTTTGTGCTCGGAGACGAAAGGAATGGGGTGGGAGGGGGGATTCTATTTTAAAATAACTGAAAACACCCGCTCCTCAAATCGACAGTTTTAGGTTGTTCCGATCCACAGGTGGTTCTATACTGACCGTTTATAAAGTTAGTTTGTATTGTTGACAACGGGACGTGGACAGATTTAAAAACCACAAACCTTAAACCAGTGAGACAAGGAGGACTGGCAACGGCTGTCAAACGGTGGTGGGTTTACCAGATACTGAGACTGGATACGACTGAAGTGCTTCTGGTACCGAATGTCAGTTTCCAACTATCCCCTAGTCCCCGGCCCAGGGCCAGAGACGACCCTTGACCGCGAGGCCTGAACCCCACGGCCGCTCCGGGAGTGCTGCTCCCCGGAGTCCTACCCGCCAAGAAAGGAGGAAGGAGAGTAAGTCCCCAACGCTCCCCTCCCTCCCCATTGCCCCGTGAAACGAAGTGCAGCCCAGGCCGAGTGAGGCCGTGTTCCCCGGGAAATCAGTTTTTTGAATCGTCTCTTTTGGGGGGAGAGGAGGGATTGAGGAAGGAAGGGGTGCACATAGCGGTGCCCTCTTATAAAACGGTGTCTACGGGCCAGCGCCGTTTAGAGAGGGCTAAAACCAGGTCGCTCCACTCACACCCTACAGTTTAGTGCGCGCCCCCGGGAGGTGCTGGAGCACCTCGCCCCCCACCCTCAGCCCAAGGTCTTGAGCTTCTCCTCGGAACTGAGCTCCCAGGCCCCAGCTTCGGCCAGTCCTCGCTTCCCCTCCGCCTCCCGACCTCCCGCTCGTCAGAACGCTCCGGCGCGGGCCGGCTCACTTGGCGTCAGAGGTGAGGCGCGGCAAGCTGCCGGCGCCCATGGCCGACACGTGGTGGTGCGGCGGTGGCACCTGGCACATGCTACAGGGGCAGGGCATGCCGCCCCAGTGCTGGAAGCCGCCGCTGCCCCCGCTGCCGCCGCCCCCGCCACCCAGCGGGGCCGCCGCGGCTGCCGACGGAGATTTCAGCAGGCCGTGCGGGGGCCGAATGGAGCCGACTGACGACAACCCGGAGCCGGGCAGGGAGGCGCTGGACACCGCGGCGGCGGCTGCAGCAGCGGCGGCGGCCGCGGCCGCGGGAGGCAGGATGGGATGGTGCACCGCGGGATGGTGCGCGGCGTGGGCGGCGGCCGCGGGGTGCGCCGTGGCGGCGGGCAGGGGCGCTGAGTGCGCCAGGCCGCCGCAGGCTGACGGGTGGAAGCCCGCGTGGTGGCCGCCGTAGATCTCGCTCACCAGTCGCTTCATCTCCTCCAGTGAGTTGGTGAGCATGAGAATGTAGTTGCGCGCCAGCAGCAGCGTGGCGATCTTGGAGAGCTTGCGCACCGACGGGCCGTGAGCGTAAGGCATGACCTCGCGCAGCCCGTCCATGGCGATGTTGAGGTCATGCATGCGCTTGCGCTCGCGGCTGTTGATCTTCAGGCGTAGCTGCTGCAGCTCCGGCTCCGTCATCTGCTTCTTGTCCTTCTTGGTGGACGACGCAGCCGCCGACGACGTGGACGACGACGTGCTGGACGAGGACGACTTGAAGCCGCCGCCGCCCAGCTTGTCCCCGGGGTGCACGCCCGCAGCGCCCATGGCGCCGCGCAGCTCGGCGCTCAGCTCTGGCGGGCAGTCGCTCGGCGTGGACGAGGACACCGTGCCCCCTGTGAAGCCGCTGCCGCCGCTGCCCTTGCTCCGGGCCGGCAGAAAAAGGTCATCGGGCTCTGGCGACGACGGGCGGCTGGACACCAGGCTGGCGTCCGAGTCCATGGCCCCAGGGATAGTCGCAGCTTTCGCACGGTCCTCCCTCCCTCGGCCTTCAGAGCTTCCACGCACACCCCCTGAGGAGAGGAGAAGAAACAGGAGAAAGATAGAGACCGAGATCGCAGCACTAAGTAATGAGAGAGAGAAGCTGCTCTCGCTTGCACCGCAGCGGCGGGGTCCAGGAGCGGGGAGGGGAGTGGTCGCTTCGTGTCCACCTCGATCTCTCTGGCCTTCCTTCCAGGCGCACGCAGGTACGCATAAGAAGCCTGTTTCTTTCCCTCCCCACAACCTCCTCTCCGCTCTCATCCACAGGTTGTTTTATTCAGGGAACGGTGGACGTCCCTCAGTGAGGGTGGCATTCTAGAGGTTTTATGCCTTCAGTTAGGAATGAGGAGGCTGGATCTCCAGGGCTGGAATAAACGAGTGGCAAGTGAGAGTTTTTCTTTGGGGAAGGTGAGATCTAAATAGAGAAGTATTTATTTAGTTCCTCAAACACATCCATCTTATCTCCATCGACACCGCGAGTAAACACACGCACCCAGCGCCCGCGCGGGGCCCAGATTCCATGCGCTGCGCCCGGGGGCCGCGGGGAGCTCGCCAGCTGACTGTGACTTGGGCAGAAGGAGCTGTGGTCGCCCCGACTTCTCGCTTTGGGGAGAAAGGGATGCTGCGGTGAGTGTGACGTGGGTCAGAACCTCGAAACCACTCAGAACTGGCAGGTAGGGGCGGGATCAGGGTCCCCTCTATTGGAAGTTCCTGGGTCGTGGCCGAGTTGAGGGGCATCTGTCCCTGGGATATAACACTGGGGCTGCTGGGAGGCGGGGACACTTACTGTGGAGGCAATTAGAGGAGCTCGTTCCCAAAAGCCGCAGTGGAGAACCTGGCTCCCGGCGCTGAGGTCGCGTCGGTCTATAATAAGCATCCGCACCTTTCCGGGCTCGGCTGGTTTTTATAGCCCGGTGGCGGCGGCGACCGCGGTGGCGGTGGCCACGGCGGGGGCGGGGAACAATGTGCGGGTCTAGGAGGGGCCTCCGCGCCAATGAACGGAGCCCGCGGCGGGGGGCGGGGAGGGGGTGCTGGGAAGCTGATGTCATCCGGGCTAATTCCGCTCAATGAAGCTCGCGGGTCCCGGCACACGCCTCCTCCAGCGTACAGCCAATGGGCGTCCGCGGCCGGAAGATTCTTGGGGAGGGACTGGAAGAGGGACCGCGGGGGAAGCGTGAGAGGAGCGGGGGGGAGGAGCGCGGGCTCACCCGGGAAGCACAGAGGGCCGGTCGCGGTTGGGACCGCGGGAGAGAGGGAAAATTGTCAAATTTGTGTAAAAATACATAGTCAGGCTGGGGGATGGGGTGGGCTGGGAGCGCTGCAGACAACCTAAGCTGACATCCGACGCGGTCAGATCTTTTGGGATGCGCGCGGGTAATCTTGGCGACTCAGGAGCTGGGGCTGGAGTCTCCTCCCTTGCTTTCTCTTTCTCTCTGGGTTCTGCGGCCGCTTGTGCCCATCATTTGATGCGTTTCACCATCACGTCGGCATTTGGGGCCCCCAATGTAAACGATGACATGTACAAATTGCCTACTTTCTCCGCACTCTGGGCTCTGGTATAGAAGGTGGCCGCTGCCGTAGCTCCGCGGGCGGCCGGTAGCGCCCCCACCTGGGGGCAGGGCCTTGCCAGGCAGAAGCCGTGGAAAGAAGGAAGGGAGCGACTCCAGAACTGTTTTGAAGACATCAAAACCCTTCATAAAGTTGGGGATGGTGTAGACCCAGGGAAGAATTCTTTCCGCACAGTAATCGCGCTAATAAGGGGCAGAGTCCAATCCAGAGTTAATCAATCCCTTACCCCTTATTTATTTACAGGGGAGCCCGATGAGAGTATTTTCCGCATCATTTTTGTGGTGGTCAGCACGACACGGGGTATGGGGCAACGTTAGTCTGCAGAAAGACTGCTTAGGCCTGGACAAAGACTTCACGTTGTGCCAGACAGCGAGATCCAACCACTCGTGGCCGCGTTCGTACACGTTTTTCCCAGACCCGGAAACCCTTGACCAGCAGGAATTAAATCCGGCCTAGAGAAGCGCCTGCGGTAGTTCAGAGGTACTGACACGCCTACCCATTTTAGAGATGGGAAAATCGAGAGAGGGTGTCTGCAGCAAGTCTTCAGAAAAACTTGTTAACCCTTTACAGAGCAGCCCTGCCTGGCTGGACCGCAGACCGCATCGTTGGTGGGTCCTTACAGCAGAGGCGGCCGCGGGTCTCTAACTTTTTCCCTGAGCTGAATCTCTCACATCCATAAACTTCGAGTACAGAAATTTGTTTCTGCAGATCTCAGGACCCTAGGCCTTGGTACTGCATACTCAGAAATATACCCCAGCCCTCTCTGTGTCCTCTAGTTACTTCCGATATTTGGGAACTTTTAATTTGCATGTACGGCTTAAAAACAAGCAGATAAATAAACTTAGTAAGCAATTCGCCTACAAGTTAGCAAAGTTACAAGATAAGCAAATACAAAAAGAAACCCACAATATTGTTCCTAATTCCCTGGAAAGTTTATGGCAGAAAGCCCAGTGGGCTCTCTCCCTCGCCCCAATCTCGTGCCTTCTGGAGCATTATTTTTCTAATCCGCGTGTTTCCCAGCTGGCTCTGCAGCCATCCGTTAAATATGTATTTAAAACATGAAGAACTGAAGCGTGGAGATATGTCGTCCAACGGTTTTGGAGGATGACCCATAACCGTTCAATTAGGAGAATCTGTCACAGTGAAGAACACAGGGAGGGGGATGGGCATACGGAAAGGCTCGGTTACTTGAGGATCATTCCTTTGGGCCTCCTGGGCCACCGGCAATGAGGACAATCGTGGGGGTGTGAGCACTGGGCTACCAGCCTGGGCGTGGACTTGTGTGCACGCCAGTGTATCTAATAAACACCAGCAGGCACAGCGAGCGCGCGCCTGGGTTGCAGCCGCTGAGGTTAGTCCAGCAGCCGGTGGCACGTGTCCCGGAGCCCGAATTCCTTCTTGTGTTACTTGCAACCGGTGAGGGTTCTGCATTCGGCGATCCGCCGGAGGGCGCGGTCTCAGGTTCTTTAAGCGTTTGCTCCAGTGACTGGAATTGGAAATAGGGGTGAAGACTGAGGGGGCTGCTCTGGTACAGAGCTAGTTTAGAGCCTGGGAAGGCAGAGTCCGGAGGCTGCAGAGTGGCTTACTCGCCAGGTTCCCGCGAGGACAGCCATAAGGACAATCCAGGCGCCAGCCCCGCGCTACCGAGCGGAGGCAGCAGTGGTGGCTATTCTGGGGTTGTGCACTAGGACCTCACGGTCCTCACTCCCCTCGCCCGGACCTCGGTCTGGCAACTCTGGACTGCAGTCTCCTCCTCCAGGCAGCCTCCCCCAACATCCTCCTACCGCCAGAGTTGTTCGGGAAGTGGGAGCGGACTGTGTCCCCCTGGGTTCCTTTAGCTCAGGGACACATGGGTTGCTGGACACAGCTCGCTGTGTCCCCGAGTTCTCCTACCCCCTCTAGGAATAATCGGAAACTAGAGCCGGGCCACTGGCGCTTGCCCTTGCGTCCTGGAGGGGTCCCGGCACTTGTTCAGTTCTTGCGCCCGGCGCCTGGTGTCCACATCCTGGAAGGGCCCCCGGCACCGCCGTTCCCACCCGAGCGCGCAGCTGGGCCGCAGCCCTTTGCCGCGAAATGGAGCGCTCACTTGCGGAGGCTAATCGGCCCTGCTCCGGGAGTTCCTGGCTGGCTCAGGCTTCCTGGAGCTGTCGGCCTCCTCCGTCAAAACGGAAGACGTGTTTTTCCCTCTCCTTTGTGTTTCCCTCCCACAAAAGGCCGGGTGCGTGTCGCGGCCCGCCTGTGCTCAGCCGCCTGGCAGCCCGGGAGGAACTTGTGCCAAAAGGACGGGGGCCGGCTAGCGCGGGGCTATAAGGGCGCAGACCTCCCATTGCTTCCCGGGTTCCTCCCCGGCCCTTCTTTTCCGTTCTTGCCTTTCCTTTCCCCGAGTTCCTGCGCACATTCAGGCAGCGTCTCGGCCCGGCTGCCAACTAGAGCGGCGTCCTTGCCCAGGGCGGGCCAGGGCTGGAGGTGGGAGGCGAGGCTCTTGGCACCAGAAAAGAAAGAAAAGAAAAAAGCATTTCAGCCATTGCTCCTAGTCCGGAAACCAGAAGGAATGCGGAATGACCCCTTTTGGCGCCGAAACGATAAGACCCCCTCCGAAGGCAGAATTCTGCAAACAAATGACATCTGTCTCCCTTAAGAGACTCAGGTCCGGGAGTCGTCCACTGTCATCCCAACGTCCGGGGGCCCCAGCGCCAAGCACAGTGGAAATTGCTAGGTGAATACTTCTGAACGCACACACGTGCAAATGTGCACGTGGGCTGGCGTGAAACGTGACTGTTAAATACATGTAAATGTGGACAAAGGTGCGTATTTATTCGGTGTACACAATCAACCAATAGGTCTATAAACTAAAATGCTGGACCTATGGAGCTTTAGAAAGATGGGTAGCGAGCAACAGGTCCATCTAAGGACAAATGTGACCACTTAAAGGCGACCTATGCTGTGCCAGGCACTTAGTGGGTCATGACAGACTTCGTCTCATTTCATCTCTCAGTGACCCTCAGAGGGAGAGATTACATACACGAATGTCACTAGGGGGAAACTGACACAGAGAGGTGTGGACATTTGCCCAAGGTCCAGGGAGCAGAGTCGCAGGTCCAGGAAGGCAGCAGGTGGTGAGGGAGGCAGGCTGTGGGCATCAAGGTATCTTAGTTGTCTTTCTCAGCCTCAGATTCTCCTTCCTAAAATGGATTTCTAGAAGCTACCTGTAACCTCTAAGGGTGTGTCTGCTACGAGATTCCAAAGAGGGTGGGGAGGTGGAATAACATCCTCCCCTTGCAGTTCCTCTATTCTGCCAATACTCAAGGGTTTGCATAACTGTGAAGTGCTGAGAATCGAGCACCCCCCTGCTCTGGCCTGGCTTGGGCTTGGGTGTCAGGAGAGCCTGGGCCCGCGGAAAATCCTGGAGGAACACTCAGGAGCTTGCGGGGAGGGGGTGCTGCATGGGAAAGCTAAGAGGAAACAATAAACAAAAAAGCAGCCAAGCAAACCCCCCAAACTAATAGCCCTTTCCTCCCAGTCAACCCTTCCCTCTGGATCACCCCCTCATTCTGGTAAAACCACCATGACTGCCACCTGCCCCTAAGAATCTGCACCGTTGAAGTTAACCGAACCCCCCCCTCCCAAGTTTGGTGTGGAATGAAGTTGGGATAGGACTGGGGAGGGGACGGGGAACTAACTTTTATGACTCTCAGCTTATAAACCTTTATAGGAAAGGCACGTTGGTTCCATTTTACAGATGAAGATACTGAAGACTGGAGGGTTCAGCCTCCAGCCACCAGATCCCAAGTCCCACGGGACTTGTGGCTCTGTCCTACACCTCCATCTGCCCCCATCCTGTCTATGAAACACAAGGCACGCCCCTTTCTTCTTCAAGATTAATCTGGAGTGTGGGGGATCAGGGTGAACAATCTGGGGAGCACCGGTGAGGGTGCCGGTGGTCGGGTGGGGGCCTAGCGTGGTACGGACATGGGACCAGGGAACCCCGACCGAGTCTAAGGCTAAGAGCCTCGGGAAGAGGAAGCAGCGGGCTTCTGAGAGGGACTCTTCTAGACTACAGGTGACAGCTCTGCGCCTCAGGCTTCTCCGAGACAGCAGGTCCCTGCACTCTCCGACTCCTCGCACTGCGCGCCGCTGCGGGGTGGACGCGCCGGACCTGAGATGGGCTCAGGCCGCTGCCCGTGGGCTTCGGGCCTCGCCGAGCCACGGCGGGAAGGGAAAGGAGTGCGCGGCGAGAGAAGCCACCGGGCCCCGACCACCGGGCGATGGAGCGGCCAAGGACCGGGTAGGGCCGAACGTGCAGCCGGCGCGGGATTCCCAGCCACGTCTCCCGCCAGAGCCCCTAGCCGCCCACTGCGTTTGTGTGCAGCGGGAAGCTGGGACCCCGCGCGTGGGTGTGGGGCTGCCCGCCGGCGTCGCAAACTGGTCACCACGCAGGACCCGCGGACAGCAACTTCTGCCCAATGGGGACGAGCGGCAGAACTCTGGGCGCCCAACACTGGGCGCTCGGCCTCAGTCTTGGGTTTGAATAAATGGATGGGAAAGACAAACGCTCCTTCCCTTTCCGCTCTCTTCTTCTCGCTTCTGTGGGTCTTCAGCCCTCCCTTCTCCTTCTTTCTTATTCCTCTCCAATGCATCCATCTGAATTTGTGATTTCCCCTCGTTATTGAAATAGCACATGCCGGCTGGAGAGAGCCAAGAACCTCAGGTGGACCCCCAACGCGCCCGCCTCTCTCCAGACACTTGGGGTCTCAGGACCCACAGCACCAACACTGGCATTATGTGGTAGCTCCTTAGAAATACAGATTCTCAGGTCCATCCAGACTGAGTGAAACTGAGTCTGAATTAACCAAGGTGCCCAGGTGACTGGTGGGCACATCTGGGTTGGAAAAGTACTGCTCCAGATCTTTAGGGCAGGTCCTCAGGTATGCTCCTCTCCCCAAGGTTCTCGTGTCTTCCAGTTCCAGACATAGACCCTTCTGAGGGCTGACAAGGCTATTTTCGGGACTCCACCACCCCTCTCCAGCCATTTGAATAGCGCTTGCTCCCATCCTTTTGACCATCTGTTAAATAAAATTCAATAAGCATTCAAAGAAGGGACAACTTTGAAATACAGAAAACAAGTCACTAGTAGTCCATCCTTCCTCCTCTCCACCAAGTTACTGTCAAGATTTTGGTGAAGGCCTTCCAGACGGTAGATAGGCTTTGTAATCTGCTTCTTTCATTTCTTAACGTCTCTTGGACGTTTTCCCACATTCACACGCGATCTACCTGACCCCTTTTACCATTATAGGGCTGCACTGTTTGGATCCTCCCCTCCTTTGCCTGTGTAGTCCCGAAAAGCAGGTCAGAGCCGGAATCTCTGAAAAATGTTTCCACTGTGTGTGCCCTGTGGTGGGAGGACCAGGTGGTCAGGTCTCCTGGCTAACAAGTCAAGGAAGATGCCCCCTCCTGGCCCCAATGGGGCTCTCTGCCAGGAGCTGGCTCGCCTTTGAGGAGTTGCTCCCTTCAGGCAGGTGGAGTGAGAAGAACTGGTTCTCACTTTGCCTAGAGATGTGCAGGGAGGGAAGGGGGGAAGCTTAGTCCACCCGTCTGTGACTTGGATAGGCTCAAAGGAGAATGTTGCTTGTGTGAGCAGAGCTTGCCTAGGCTGGGACTGTGGCCAGGGCAGAACTCGAGTTCTGTGATGTTGGAACATGCAGGCGTTTTAGACATTCAATTTCTTTTCTCTTTTCCCCACTTCCAACAAAAAGATCATACACTTCTCGGTTGACTCTAAGGGTACGTCTAAGCAAAGAAGCCATTCTGTTCAGGCAGTATTTACAGTTTTCAATAAAAAAGGGAGGAAGAGGAAGATAAAGAAAGGAACCCCATCATATAAACTGGATTCCCTCTTCTTTGAAGCATGTTTTGCATAGGTACTATATAGCACATGCTTAAAATAAAACTTAAATAGTCTAAAAGGTGTTGATTAAAAGTAAGTCTCCTTGGGTACAATTGACCTTCCCCAGTCCCTCAGAGGCAACTATTGTTACAGCTTCTTGGGTATTTCAGAAATAGTCTTTGAATGTATAAAGTATACATGTAAAGATCTCTCTCTTTCTCTTATTTTTTTAACCTAAGTGGTAGCACACTCTGGTCTCTATTTTGATTTTTTTTCCTGAATAGAGAACATTCTCTACCTTACAGCACACACACACACACACACACACACACACACACACACCACCACCACCACAACCACCACCACCAGCAACAACGGGATTCCACCACATGCCTGCAGTACACATATTTACCATACACCTGCTCCTTGAACACCCTGGGAACCTCCCCCCATTCTAAGTGAGGACACCTCATCTTGATACCGAGCATCACAGCATCAGAATCTGGGCACACTCGCTCCTGATGGTACTTTCCTTGCTTCCCTCAGTCACAAAGAAGCTAGGACACTCGACGCCCCAGATGTTGAGAGATCAAGGCGCTCCCTGCACTGAGTAAGCTTCTCCAAGGTGTCCCCAGAATGGTTCATTTAGCCACTGCCTGAAACTTGCAGGTGAGTCCATCTTTTTTTCTTATTGTAATTGCAAATTCTATAGTATGTCTTCTTTCTTATCTGGATGGCAATCAATCAGAGAGATCTAGACAGACATACCTTAAAGAATATATAGAAGACCACAGGATGAATCTAATTAGCTATTGTTATTTTTTTGTACTTGTTGAATAGGTAATAGTCACATAGTTCAAAATTTAAAAGCATATAATGAAAAGTTTGCTTCCCACTCCTGTCCCCCAGCCACCAAGTTTCCTTAGTCGTAGCGTCTTGTTTATCTTTCCAGAGATATTCAATGTAAATCCAAGCAAATATAAATATATACATACTCTGTTCCCCTTTTTATACAAATGGTAACATACTACACATACTGTTTTCTCCACCTTGCTTTTTACAGTTAATATCTTGGAGATTGCTTCTTTTCAATGTATTAAAAGCTTCTTCCTTTAAAAAAAATTACATCTCCATAATATGGATGTACCACAATTTGTTTAGTATTGCCCTGTTGAAAGACAAATTTATATTGTTTCTAGTTTTTTACTGTTACCACAATGTTGCAATAAAATACCTTGTAAATTTCCATTTGCATATGTTTAGTATATCATAAGCATAAATCCCTAGAATTAGAATTATTAGGTCAGAAAATCTGTGCATTTGTAATTTTGATAGATGTTGCCAAATTGTCACCTAAGTGTTGTTCCAGTTTATGTTGCAATGCAGAAGAGAGATTGCCTGGCTGAGAGCTAATTTAACTGGTCAACTTTTATTTTCCTGAGTGCAGGGAAAATGTGGTCACTAATTTGGATGTCAGAGTGGGTGACAAGCTGACTGCTGTGACTCTACAGGATAGAATAATAAAGTGTCATTTCCTCCTTCGAAACATCAAGCTACAAATTATAATAGATTTCAACATCTGGTACCATTTCCTAATCCTCCCAAAGATTTACTAATGGCTTTTCCAACTGGTTGGGCAGAATGGCCCAAGGGTGCCAGTGCACTGTACCTGCTGAGGAATATTTATGTTTGAACATATAATGCAACAGATATGTATTGGGCTTCTTTCCTGTGCCATGAACTCTCCTAGGTGCCAATGGTCCAGCATCTCTGCTCTCAAACATGTTAACAAAAGTAATTACTATCATGATTATTATAATTTCTTTTGATTCTTTCAACAGCCCTATAAGGTGGTTAGAGTAGGGTGTTCATGACTAACCCACTGCTCCCCATTAAGTCATATTGTTGTTCCTCCAAATCTGCTCCACTTTCTGTGTAGAACTTGCGATTGGGCACATGGTCACCTAGAATAAGGACTACATTTCCCAGCCTTCTTTGTGACCAAGTTCTGTCTAGGTTGTTATAAACAGATGTGGTGTGTGCAACTTTCAGAGGTGTCCTTCCAGCAAGGGAGCATATCCTTTTCATTTCATTCTCATCTTCCTGCTAGCTGGAGTCCCTACATGCCAGTCAGTGATGGAAGAACTATCTGGATCATGAGGTGGCCATGGGACCACATATGAAAGAGGTTTATGAGAGAAGGAACCCGGTACCCTACCAATAATATAGGGTGCCAGATAATACCCGGGACCAATCCTCTAGTTTCTTAGATGAGAGCAAAACCCTTCTGATTTGTTAAATCTGTTGTTATGTTGGGTTTTCTGACACAGCTAACCTGAATCCTAAGCAAAGGTAGGGACTTTTGAATGCTGAGTGGGGCACTTTTGGAGGTCCGAAGAGGAATCTCTCCACTGCAGATGTCTTTGTTATATCAGTTGAGCCTGAATCCTAATTAATACCCAGAGCAGAATCACAAGACTTGAGACTTAAGGTATTGCTATGTTATGAGGCCGTCATCCCTTTAGAGGAGGCTCTAAGGGAAGGGTGAGTGGACACATCCTGGTCTCACCGTATCATTCAGGAAGTGGCGATGGTCATGACTCACTCTGGGCAGCTTCTGTAGCACTCAGCATAGGTCCCAGTTGTCCCTGCACTCTTCCCCATAGTGCCTTTTTATTTTATGCTATTTGCCTTTTGAATTTGGATGTAACCTGGCAGACAGCATTAATGCCCGCCCAGATCTCCCTTTCACCATTTCTATGCACCCCTTCAGGCTCTGGTGAGCTTTTACTTTCTATGGCCCACATCTCCAACTCATCTTTGCAGGACTTCACTTGGACTCCTGGAGCTGCTTTGCTGAATGGGGGGAGGGGGGGCAAGTGCAGTGGTGGCACAAAGCTTCCTAGCTCTGGTTCAAGACAGCTCCACGGCATGATTTTTACCATAGAGATGCGCTCTGGGCTCAAGTGGAAGTCCAGACTCTTTAGGACTTTGGCTTGAGATCTCAGCCTTTCTTGGCTTTCTCCTCTGTCCCGGTTCACAAACACTCTTCCTAGCCTCCGCTGGGAACACTGCTTTGGTAAATTACTTAGCCATGAACCCTCATCTCAGCATAATAACAGCATCAACATAGTTCTCCCTCATGTAGCAGTCTGTGTATAGCATCCCTTGGCCAGGCTCTATCTTGTTGCTTTCTCAGCCTCCCTTGTGATGCATTCTCTCTCTCGTGTTGATGATGGCTGCCCTGGCTCCATCACGCCTGCACTCTGGTCAGCAGGAAGGAGAGGGGAAAGTGGAGGCCACAGCACCTCCTTTGAAGGTAGGTCTCAGAGGCTGTGGGCAGCACTTCTGCTCACATCCCATTAGCCTCTCTTAGTCACATGGCTACACAGGCAAGTGAGGCTGAAAAATGTAGTCTTTAGAGGAAGGGCCAAGGGCCCCCAATGAAAGCCCATTAGGAGCTCTCATGCTAGAGGAAATAGATGAGAATGGATACTCGGGACAACCAGCCATCACTGTCACATTTAGGAATCATTACCCGAAATGCTAGGAGCTAAAATTTTTCTCCTGCCACTGATGTTTGACTTACTTCAGCATTACACCTTTAGCTGCTAGGACCAATTCCAAGGAGCTAGCTGTGAATGCCTTGAAGCACTGGGATGATGTTTCTGGAAAAGGCCTGGGAGATCATCTCTATCCATCAGCATAGTTATTGGGGTCCTGGGACCCTGACTGATAGAGATCTACAGGGGTCCCCATCTCTTTGGTTTTGTCAAAGGTGGGAGTCAGTGAAGAAATGCAGAACTTCAGAAGGTAGAGGTTAGTTTCCTGAGGACCAGAACACTGCAAGGGGGAAATGCAGACATTTATTCCAAAGGCCAGATAGGGGAGGGCTTCAGGAATGGGTCCTATTTGCCATGCAGGGTTCCACAGAGGCCTTCTCAGCCCTGCCCCATGTTCTGGGTAGTTTCTGTCTCTCAGGGAGCACGATCTAGCCTTTGCTTTCTGAGGGCCTTGCCTGTTGTCCCTTGTTGGAATGTAGAGGTGGTACTTTTGTCCCCCTTGAGGTTCAGCCACAGTGAGGCACCTACTGCCTGCCAAAACCTAGGGGGGCTGGAATATGGATAAACACCAGGAGGGTTTCTTGTCCCTGTTACTTCCACTGGAGGGAGAGTAGATAAAAATTTTCTAAATTGCCAAATTAGGATAAAAATCCATGGAGTCCACCATGTACATGGAAGAACATAAGTCTGTTTTGATTTCAAAATTGGTCTCATTGTTCTCTGGCAATGTCTCAATCATGACTCACCACCCCATTCAATCACTGAGCTCACCAGTATTACTCTTGCCTTAACTACAGAATACGAAACCAAGGAGGGTGACACTAAACTGAAATACAGCTGACCATCCAGCCCATTTCCTTATCAGCCTCTGAAAAGGAAATGGAAGAGGAGAGTCCAGATTTGAGGTCATGGGATGGCAAATGGAGAAACAAGACAGGAGAGAAGAGGATTCAAACAGCACAAGGAGACTTCCCTGAGTTGAAAGGAGACCACCACAGTTTTCTTTAAAATAATTCATTGATTTTTTTCCCTTGATAATAGAAATAATGCATGGCCCTTGTTAAAAATTTGGAACATCCAGGGTATTATAGCTGTAGAAAACTTGGAAAATGCAGAGTGTTATGGTAGTCCAGCTGAGCGAAGATAAGGACCCTGTTGTGAGCTACATTGTGTTCACCCAGATTCCTGTGTTGAAGTTTTAACCTCTAGTACCTCAGAATGTGGTTGTATTTGAACATAAGGTCTTTAAAGAGGTAATCAAGTTGAAATGATGTAATTAGGGTGGGCCCTAATCCAATATGACTGGTGTCCTTATAAGAAGAGAATAGGACACAGACACACAGAGGGAAGACCCTGTGAGGACACAGGGAGAAGATGGCCATCTACAAGCCCAGGAGAGAGGGCTCAGAAGAAACCAACCCTGCTGACACCTTGCTCTTGTACTTCCAGCCTCTAGAACTGGGACACAATGGCTTTCTGATGTTTAGGCCACTCTGGTACTTTGCTATGGCAGTCCTAGAAGACTGATATAAACCCCAACCTTGGGCAGTGGCAGGGATACAGAGAGAGGAGAGAGATGGAAAACATCCTTAGGAGGTAAAGCTGGCTGGCCTTGGTGACTGACTCCATGTGGACAGTAGAGGTGCAGAGTGGTCTAGGATCTTGTTAGTTTTCTAAGTGTGGGTGGCTTGATGGATGGAGGGTGACCCCAACCCATCAACCGACATGGAGATTCTATGTGGGAGAGTCAGTGTTTTGGAGACGTTGAGTTGGAGATGCATGACGGACACCAGTGAGGATGGCCAGTGGCCAGCTGAGGGTATCTGTCAGCCAGGGGTTTGAGCCAGAGGGCTGGAAGGGAGCAGGACAGCACATCAGCATGAGTGGAGATCATTCTGCAAGTAGATGAGTTTCCCCAGGCCCAGAGCCACCGGCAGAGGACAGGCCCTGGGGAGGCCGACATGTATTTCCATCTGTGACGAAGGGCCCATCATTTATTGTGCCGATGGCCTGCATCGCAGCTGTTCATGTTTATTAGGTTGATTCCAAAATATTGTCTGCCTCCCCTAATTTCTCTTTCAACCCATTGTTTAAAAAATTCCCAAGATGGCACAGACAGACTACTCCCCAAATGCTAAATTGGTCAAATTAGGGCGAAGGCTGTCTCTTTAACCTACCCCTGTGATTATGTGGTACATATGGTGCTTAGCACGCTGGCTTCCGGGCTCCACCATATGTGCAGGTAAGTGTGGAGATGGGGGGCAAACAATGGGCCGGTTCACTTTTAGCGGTAAATGTTATTACTTCTTTGTACTCCCGCTGGCCTCTTTCCTTTAAAAATCTTTTATTTTGAAATATACATATTAATGTGTGTTGGAAGTGTGTGCAAATGGAAATAACGATCTCGTCTAAGAATAACAATATTATGAATGTTATTGTTATTGTCGTATTGATGGTTATAGCTCGCAGATACCGCAGAGTTACTATGCGTCAGGCACTACACTGCATTGGTTCTCGTGTGCTATGAGTATGTAGCTTTCTACTAAGACATATGGTTCTTAAACTATGGAGGATACCAAGTTTTAAATTAATTTCCTGTTTAAAAGTGCAGGCTCTGCATTCAGGCTGCCTGGGTTGGAATTCCGATTCCTGCACTCACTAAAGGAGAACCCCCTGGGCAGGCAACCTAACCTTCTGTGTCAGTTTCTTTTTCTGTGAGAGAGGATCTTCACAAGATTATTGTGAGGGTCAAGTTTGCTAATATGTGGAAAGCACTTCGAACAAGGCCTGCAACATAGTAAAAGCTCAGTGGATGTCAGCTGTAAATTCTCCTTACAGATGAATATTCCAGGAGTGTTTGTGTGCCTCAACGTTGTCGTTGGGAAATAAACAAAAATATCTTTATAATCAAGAGTCAACATGATTATCTTTGGGCCGCGGTGGTTCATCTAAACCCAAAGGTGTCATATTTGTCTAATACTCTGGACCATGTAACATGAATATGGACGTCTAATATGGAACGTCTGCACCAACTCGCCTTCTCTGCTTTTCCAGGTACCGTTAGCCAGTCCACCACGCTTCATTCAGGCTCCATCAGCTACCTGCGTGTTTCTGTTTGAGGTGTCACCCCCTTCTTTGAAAAGAATGTGCCTATGCCAACTCCTTAGCATGACCTGTTTGGGATTCCAGCAGATTTCTTTAAATTATTTCCCAAATGGTGTTGTCACCATTATCCCACTTTTAAACCATTCAGTTTCATTTTTAGAAAGTTCTCCAAAATCCCTTACTAAGCGGAAGATAACTGCCTGACATTTTATTAAGAATTAAAAAAATAACGAAGCAAGTAGAGATAAAGAGGGAGACTAATTTAGAAACCTGGCATGATTGCTGTTAATTTCTTGACAACGTGGGGTTTGTGGGGGAAGGGACATGGTGGAGGGAGAGGCCAGGGCACGGCGGCATGGCTGACTCGACCAGGCCTTGCATTCATGGGGTAACAGCTGAACTAAGTGTTCAGAGTGAACACATCAAAGACTGTAGTCTTTGAGATACCATTTCTTCTATTCCATGATGTCAAAGGTGGCTGCAAATATACCCAGTGCTTTCTGGGTGGCATTGTTTAGGATACCGGCTCCAGCAGATGGCCCCAAATGCACCTCAGCCTGGTAGAGCAGGGACCACATGTGATGGTGTATAGTCTCTCATTAGCAAACAGAAAAGAAAAAAAAAAAAAAAAAGGCCAGGATGAGAAAGGAGAGAGATGAAAAGAATACACAGAGATATTTACATATTTACATTGTCTCCCTCGCATTTCAAATTCTCCTTTAGCTGAAGTGTCAGTGCGCTTGCTTTTCTCCTTCTGTTTGTATGTTTACTTGTGCTAAATAGATTATGGTAATCAGGCACATAAATGCATGCAACTGTTATTATGGCATTTTAATCACAGAGTTTTTCACTGGAAGCCTTCATTAGAATTCTCATAATCTTACTTGTTAGTGTAACAAACAGTAATAAATGCCAAGGAGCTTGGATTAAGGCAGAGGCATCCAGACTTTAAAAGAGGAATATGGAAATGTTGTCAAATCTCTGCATTACTTATTGAAATGTCACATAAACAGTGCAGGACTCTAAATATCTTACTCATTATAAGGATAGGGAACCAGGCAACCTGAAGATAGTAATTATGTCTTTCTACTGAGCACTACAAACGTATGCCTTACACAGATGCCTCCTAACCCTTGTGAAATAACTGGATGGTCCGATACACAGTCCTGGCCGTAATTTGTTATTGTGAAAATTGGAGAAATGTATTATGACATAATTTCATTTATTTTATGCTTTACGGTTAGTATGTGTGAACACGAATCAAAACTTCCTAATTCTCATTATCTTTCCATTTTTGTGTGATTATTTGGAAAATTGGTAAGAAAAACTTCAGTTTTTTTTTTCCTTGAATGAGCGCTATCATAGCTATGTGCTTGAGAATAAGCCATTCTTTTGGAAAATAGTGTGGTCTGGCAAACAGGTCTAAGCATTGGACACAATAGGTGATCCTCCTCACCTTGTTTAAGCCCAGAATTTAGATGTGGCGATGTTACGTTCTGGGGGTGATTCCCTATTTCAGTCATCCACTGTTGTGTGACGAATGACCCCAAGACACAGAGACTTGAAACAATAACAACATATTATTTCTCACGATTCTGTGGGCTTACCAAGCAGTTCTTCTTCTGAGATGCTGGGATAGCTAGAAGGTCCAAAAGGGATACTCAGCTGGGACTCTTTGGCCCAGGCCTCAGTTCTTTTCTACTGAAGCATCTCCACATGGCTGCTTAGGTTTCCTCTCGGCATGGGGGTGTGGTTCAAAGAACAGCATTTCAAGAGGAGAAAGCAGAAAGTGCAGACCCCTGACGGCTCAGCCTCATAGGTTACGCTATGTCACTTCTGCTGCATTCTGCTGGTCAAAGTGAGTCACAGGCCGACCAAGCTTCAGAGTGAGAGGGTGTGGGGACAGAGTCCCAGAGTGCAGTTTCCAGGCTCTCGGCCTCACGTGGAAAGGTGCTGCCTCGGTTATTAGATGGCCATCAGCTGTAATCAGATGGCCATCCACTGTGGCTGGTTGACCATCAGCTGTAACCAGTTATCCATTAGCCACCAATATAACTGCAGTGGCTACGCTAGGGGGTTGCTTGCTTGGTTGGTTGGCAGAGAAACAGATGCCAGATTGAGGATCCTGTGGCTCCTGCTTCCTGTATCTCCAACCCAGCCACCAGGGAGACTATAGTGGTATGACTTCCCTATCTATGTCTCCATTGGTGTTCCTTTTTGGCTTCACCATGTCCTGTGTTCTGGTGCGGGGAGCGGGACCAGAGTCCCTGCATTACAGAGGGGACCACACAGGGCGTGCATCCTGGGAGGCGGGGCTCATTGGAAGCCATCTTTGGAGACTAGCTTCCACACTCCCACAGGCAGGGGCTAGCTAGGCTGACTTTACCATCACCTCAGTCTTAACGTTAACTCTTTCCTGTCTACATGTGGGAGTGAAAACAGAGGAAGCTGTCTTCTCAGAGACTGAGCCAGGGAACCACCTTTCTTTACTTCCTTTCCTTCTCCCAAAGAGCTCTCCCCTTGCCATGTCCCTTGAGGTCCGGCTCACAGTCACCTCACCAGTATAGCTATCCTTCACGGGTGAGTTGTGATAGAATTCCTCACTAAGGGCTGGGGACAATGGGAGCTATAATCTCAAATGACTCAGGTCATTTGTCTCAGATATAATGAGCAAAATGGTGCTCCTGTCACTCTCTATCCTGTCGAACAAGCCTGTTGCCCAGGCTGCATCCCTCAGAGCCATTGTTTCATAAACTGGTGCATAGGCCTGTATCAGGATTGCTGAAGAGCAGGTAAAAAATGGAGGTTCCTGAGGCCCACTCCAGACTGACCAAATCAAAGCCTCTGGGGTGAGTCCTTAACTTTTAACAAGTTTCCGGTTACTTTGGCTGCACACTTAAGTTTGAGAGCTGATGTCTAGGCAGACCTTTCTCTGGTCCATGTACCCTCAGGCCAGGCCTCTAGAACCTGGCAAGTTGGGATCTTTCTGACATGGGTCATGAGTTTACCCACTTTTACCTTTAGGTTAAAACTGGTGTCCAGGAAGCTCCTGACACATTTCCTCTGTGCTGCCTTCTGGGGGGTTTCCCACAGCAGCTCCCATTAGACTCGCTCTCCCAGGAGGTTTCCTCTCACTGGCCTTCCTGTCAGCATGTGTCCCCGATGCTCCCCCAGCCAGGATGTCCCTAGGACTGCATAGCTCCAGTGTTTTTTGCTGGGTTTGTTGTTTGGTTGGTTGGATGGTGTTGCTTTTGTTGTGTGTGTGTAGTCAGCTATTTCTTCAATGCCTCAGCATGTCAGGGCTAGAAGAACATTAGAGATGAGCCTGTCCCCAGTTGTCTGCCTTACAGATCAGCAACTGATGTCTTGAGAGGTGAAGGTTCTGGCTTGAGGCCACACAGCAAGGGACTGGCAGAGCTGGAGCTGTCTTGCAATTCTTGGTCCTTCCTCCCAACTACCTGTTCCAACCTGCCACGTCCTGTGCCAACCAACTGCAAAAGCCCTCTACTCTTTGACATTTACACCTGCACCTGCACCACCAGCCTGCCCTCCTGGTCTTCTTAAGTTCAGGAGCCACCGAATTTTCCCCTCAATAGTTTAGAAAGACAGCTAGGAAAAGGCCTGAAACTCTAATGTGACATTCTTATCATGCCATTTTCCAAGAACACACATTAGACTTCTCTTTCAGGCCATTTTTGTTTATATTTTAAAGGGAAAATATAATACAGGCAAGATTGTAGACAGTATAGCAGACCTCTTGATTGCTGACCTGAAACCCATTTCCTCTTCTTCCTTTCTAACGAAGACCTGATTTTGTTTGTGGGGCCATTGTAACCGTACTAATATGTCCCTCTTCCCAGACTCCCTTGCAGTTAAGGGTGGCCATGTGACCCATTCTAGCCAAAGCAATGTTGGCAGATATCTTAGGAGCAGCATTTTCACTTAAACACACAAAACTTTGAGAAGGAAAGCCTTGTGGTCCTTTCTGATCTTCCTGCCTGGACTGTGGGCACCAGGCACAGAAAAGCAGCAGCCATTTGTAATTAAGAGGATGAAAGCCTCAAGCTAAGAATGGCAGATCAGTCTGCATCCCAGGGGCCACTGCTTACCAACCAACCACTATAGCCCTACACTACTTACCTTGGGGGCTTTCTTGCTCTGTAAGACAATAACCTCCTTAGTGCTTTAAGCCACACTGATAAGGTTTTCTATTACTTGAGCCAAACACATTATTAACTCTTAAATCAGGTTAGAGAAAGTGGCAACGTCATTGCTAGGCATTTTACACTCAGATGACCAGGAATCATTTTTCTAGCAATTGACAAAAGAATACATAATTGGTTTCTATTGTCCAGATGTTTATTTTCTTTAACAATAGCTTGATCCTTCAAGGAGAGAAATCATTGGTTGATTCCATCCCAAATAACTCCCATAAGTACTTTGAGAATATATTGTGTAGGGTTCCCTTTGGGCATTGTCAGTTCAATATTTACTGGTCTGTCCTTTCAAGATTGATTAGCAATTATTTATAGCAAAGATAAAGCAAACCAACTGTGAGCTTAATACTTCTTAGAATAATAATTTTATTATTTTTATTACAACCAGAAACAGTTTATTATAAAAATTTAAGCAAGAAAGAAAAAGCTAAAGAGAAAACAGCAAACCATCTCAAATTCCAGCACCAGAAGTCAGAAATATTAACCAGAGTTAATATTTGCTATTGGTATAAAGTCCAGGTCTCCCTTCATGTCTATGGTCTGGAAGATGGATAGATAGTGTGTGTGTGTGTGTGTGTGTGTGTGTGTGTGTGTGAGAGAGAGAGAGAGAGAGAGAGAGAGAGAGAGAGAGAGAGAGAGAGAGAGAGAGAGGGAGAGAGAGGGAGAGACAGAGACAGGCAGAGACAGAGAGAGGAAGAGAGAGAGAGAAATCAGCTTGTCTATTTTTTAAAAACTGCTGGGATTTTGATTGGGATTGTGTGGAATCTATAGATCGATTTGGGGAGAACTTAAATCTTAACAATCTTTAGTCTTCTGATCCATGAATATGCCATATCTCTCCACTTACTTAGGACTTATTTAATTTCTTTCAGTAATGTTTCATAGATTTCAGTGTACAGCTCTTACACATCTTTTGTCAGGTTTATCCCTAAACACATTTTGGATGATATTGTAGAAGATTTTTTTTTAAATGTCAACTTCCAATTATTTGTTGCTAATATATAGAAACACAACTGATTTTTGTATACTGACCTTATATCCTGCAGCCTTACTTGTTAGTTCTAGTAGCCTTTTTGAAGATTCCTTGGGATTTTCTATGTAGATGATCATGTCATTTGTAAAGACATGACTTATTTTTTTCTAGTACGAATGCTCATTTCTTTTTCTTACCTTACTGCTCTGGGTATAATCTCTAGCATAATGTTGACTAGGAGTATTGAAAGCAGATATCCTGGTCTGATTCCTAATCTTGGGGAGAAAGTATTCATTCTTCCATAATTAAGCATGATGTTAACTGTTGTTTTCTCACAAATTCCATTTATCAGGTTGAGGAACTTCCCTTCGATTCCCAGTTTGCTGAGAGTTTCTATCAGGAATGCATGTTGTATTTTGTCAAATGCCTTTTCTGCTGCATCTATTAAGATGATCATATGGTTTTTCTTTTTTAATCTGTTAATATGCAGAATTACATCGATTTCTTTTCAAAATTTAAACCAACCCTGCATCCTGGAATACCTCCACGTGGTCATGATTCATTATCTTTTTTATTCATTATTAGAATCAATTTTCTAAAAATTTGGTAAGATTTTTTTGTGCCTATGTTCAAGATATTGGTCCATAGAGAGATAGTATTAACCCTATTTTATTGTTAAGAAAACTGAGGCTCAAAATAATGAGTAGACATATTCTACAATGTAAATAGCTAACTTTTAACATCAGAATTTGAACTTGAATCTACCTAGTTTGCCAAATGTCATGCTTTCCACTGCAACCTACTGTTTCTCAACGGAAAAGATACAAGAATTATACTTAATTTTAAAGTATCGTTATTGATGAAATAAACCAAATAACAACGTAAATAATGTATAAAATTTACATTTATTTATTCACATTAATTACTAACATACATAGTACTGCTACATTTTCACTAATGCTCATTGGCCTAATCCTGCGAAGGGAAGGCAACCATTCATGGTCCTTGCTCCTTTTGCACCCTGCAGCACCTTTAGCCGCTCAGCAGCTGCCTGAGGGCCTCCCTGGCTACAAAGCCAGACACTGTTTATCTCACATTTTGGAGGCCAATTCCAGAGCTACCCCAAGCTTATGTCATTATGGAGTAAAGATTCCTCCCTCCTTTGTCCAAGAAAATAACCACAAGTGGTAATTGGAACCTGGAAGTATATACTGGAATTAGACTATTGATTCATTCAATTAACCAACAAAAATTTACTGAAGGCCTACTATGTGCTAGGTACTATGCTAAGTCCAAGGGATACAACAGTAACAAAACTGACAAAATCCCTGCCCTCATAGACCTTACGTTCTAGTAAGTGATGGGGTAACACATCCAGGTCAATTTCAGCATAAATGCACTGCAAAACTGGAACAGGAAGAAAGCCTGAGAGGACAGGTTGTAAAGTGTGTCTGCGCCCTGTTAAAACTCTACAGGTGGCACAGCCCCCACAGGATAGAGCCACTGGCCTGTCCTTGGAGGTCAAGTTCTAAGTTTTCTTTTCTTGTTTATTTGTCCACTAAGCTTTGTATTACAGTAATATTCAGATTGTTCAGCTTGGTTAGAAGTTTAACTCAATGAAATATTCCAATGTGGAACAGGTTTTTTCACAGGCCATGGGAGCCTGACTCTTGCTTCATTTGATGCTTTTGGTAGAGAAAATAGGGCAAGAAAAATTGGACAGGGGGAATGCCTAAGGAGAGCCGTCGAGTTGAGCATAACTCTTGGAAATTGCCTATAAGCCAAAATGCTGAGTTCTACCTCTGACACCTCCCATTCCATGCAGTGGCCAGCTTCTCAAAGGGGGAAAAATATCACACAGGAAAGAAAGGGAAAACAGTGCTAGAAACAAAAATTCTAGCGATCCTCAGGTTTGCATTCGACCAGCGTGGTATTG
Source organism: Rhinolophus sinicus (assembly GCF_057876585.1). Taxonomy (NCBI): domain Eukaryota; kingdom Metazoa; phylum Chordata; class Mammalia; order Chiroptera; family Rhinolophidae; genus Rhinolophus; species Rhinolophus sinicus. Next base: position 10,289,250 of record NC_142517.1, read on the forward strand.
TTGGGGGAGAACGGCACAACTTCTCTCCCAGCCCCCATCTCTCCCTCTGCTCTCCCCCACCCCTCTCTCTCTTCCCATTCACCACCCCCACCTCCACACCCCCACCCCCCACCTCTGCCTTGGCTCACTCTGTTTTCTTGTGCTTCCTGGGTGGTGCAGGGTTGTGATGTCTTGAATACCAAGAGTGAGGCTGAACATATGTGAACCTTTCCTAATCCTGCTAATCTTTCTTCAAAAACCTTTCTCAAAGTGTAGGCAACATCCAGATTGTAAAAAGAGAGCAGGAGTGAGCCTGAGCATTTTAATGACAAATAATCTTTGTCCAAGGGGGAGGGGGCGGCTAGCTCAGCTGGAGATGGAGCTGATGGACTGCAGCAGGTAGAAATAACGGGCCATATTATTACCTCATGTAATCTCCACCATTCAGGAGCAGCTGAGGTCTGAATGCAGGAAGAAATCGACTTTGCTTTTAAACTGGAGACTTTGCACCCGCGATGGCTATTAAGCGGTAATTAGTTGTGACACGGAATTACCAGCCCTACAATGGTAGAGGGAGTCTTACAAGGCCTTTGAAGCTGATTAGAGAAACTGAATGGATGCTACTTGCGATTTAAAAAATCTGTTCGGATGTGAGCATGAGCTAAGCCTCTCTTCTTTCTGTCCCTCACTCTACAAACCTACCACCGCCCTACAAACTATGAACCTCTCCAGACAGCCAGTCTGGACAAATGTCTCCTTGGGGTGAGTGTTCCTGAAGACCGATCACATACGACCTGGTCCTTGGGTTTTTCCAATCCAGAGAAAGGTGAGTTTGTAGATTCCATAGACAGTAGCATCAGGGAGATTTCCCAGGTCTACCAAAAAAGGGAATAGGATTTGGGGCTAGCTGAGGCAACCAATCACATGTGGCTCTAATACCAAAGATCAGTGTGATGCTGGGAGAGAAATAAGCTCAGAGAAACCAGCCTTATCAAGAGGCAGACAGACGGCCAGAGCCGGGGAATGAAACCTTAGTCCCACAGAACCAGATTTGCCAGGCATGTCGTTTTGATAGAGGCTCTGGTTCTCTAGACTCCAAACCCCCTGGGGGAGAGGTGTGGCCGCTGCTGCCCTGCCCATTGCTTATCCTCTAGAGGGGAGCTGACAGCAAAGCCTCATGCCCTCTGGGGACCTGCAGGCACAGGAGCTGGAAGTGTCCCCAGCCCATCATTGTAACCTTGTTCTGGTCTCTGTTATCAGATCTCTGCCTTCAGCCCCAGGTGGCGCTCATATACATATTACAATCATTTTGTAGTAGAAATGATTCTACATTGGACTTTGTAATTTTAGAAGATGAAGAAGTATAAACACTTCGAGGGCAAGATACCAATCTTCTGGTCTCTGTATGCCCAGCACCTAATGCAGCATCTGTGTTTAGTATGTGCTTAATTAATAGTTGTAGGAAGGAAGAATGAGAGAGGAGAAAGAGAATTGGAATAACTTTGGGCTTTAAATAACAGTTCTTTTATTTTTAAAGAATGTAAAAATATTCTATAGGAATAAAAAACCCTAAATGAATATTAAACTGAATAATGTTATTCCAGATGAAAAATTCTCTTGGTCAATAAACATATATTTTTATAGTTGTGAATAGTTTACCTATAATTCTCCAGTTTTACTTATTTTTAATTGTCAAAGTAATCCTGGAATTGTCCTACATATTTTAAAAACACCAACCAATTAGAAAGTATATACAGGTATACCTTGTTTTATTGCACTTCACTTTATTGCACTTTACAGATGTTGCATTTTTTTTTGTGGGGGGGGAAGGGGAACAGGACTTTATTGGGGAACAGTGTGTACTTCCAGGACTTTTTTCCAAGTCAAGTTGTTGTCCTGTCAGTCTTAGTTGTGGGGGGCGCAGCTCAGCTCCAGGTCCAGTTGCCATTGTTAGTTGCAGGGGGCACAGCCCACCATCCCTTGCGGGACTCAAGGAATTGAACTGACAACCTTGTGGTTGAGAGCCCACTGGCCCATGTGGGAATCGAACCGGCAGCTTTCGGAGGTAGGAGCAGGGAGTTCTAACCGCCTGAGCCACCGGGCCGGCCAGATGTTGCATTTTTTATAAATTGAAAGCAAGACCCTCCACAAGTAAAAAAAAAAAAAAAAAATTTTAAATCAGACACTGCTTTGTTGCAGTGTCTGGAACAAAACTGACAATATCTCTGAAGTATGCCTGCAAAAAGTGGGAGTTTCCTTTCTCCAACCTCTAGATCCCAAACTCCTCCCTTAGGAAAACTCTGCTAATCATTTGATACATAAAACAATAATTTTATTGGTTTCATAATTTGCAGCCCATCTTATACCCACTTCCCAAAAAGGAGTTGAAGGGGCTTAATAGAAATATACATGAATTCAAAAGACAGTTAAAAGAGAAATAGTGGGAAATTATGGATGGATGGATGGAGGAAAAAAATAATATAATCTAGATGAACGTAATTAACATGTATTGTCATTCATGTCATCATACATTGCATTTAGTGACCTATGTGCTAGGTACTGGGATTACTGAGGTAAACAAAATAGAATTCTAGTGGGGGAATCAAAATCAGACCATATGTCATGGCAAACTCTGATACATGCTCTGGAGGACTCTTCCTAGACAGACTAATGCTGTTTATTACAGGTCTTCCAGAGGAAGAATGTCCAAGCTGAGCCCTGAAGGATGGGCTGGTGTTAGGTGAAAAGATGTAGAGAGGACTTGGTACACTGGAAGCACAAAACAAGGCCAATGAACAACGGGAGACCTAACATTGGAGAGGTAGAGGCCAGATAGTGCATAGATTTGTGGGCCATGATGTGGGTTGAATGGTGTACATGTTGGAGTCCTAACCCCCATTGCCTCAGAATGTGATCTTTACAGAGTAATCACATTAAAATAGGTTACTAGGGTAGATTCTAATCCAATATGACTGGTATCGGTATAAGAACGGAAAATTTGGACACAGAGACAGGCAGGCATAGAGAGAATGCCATGTGGAGAGACACAGAGAGAAGAGGCCATCTATATAAGCCAAGGAGTGAGTCCTGGAATAGATTCTCCCTCACAGCCGCAGAAGCAACCGACCCTGCCAACACCTTGATTTTGGACTTCTAGCCTCCAGGGCTGGGAGACAATAACTATCTGTTGTTTTAAGCCATCCAACATGTGGTACTTTGTTATAGTGTCCCTAGCAAACGAATACAGCCATGTTAAGGAGTTTTTGACTTGCAGTAAGGGCAGTGAGACATCATTAGAGAGTTTCAAGTGGGGAGTGACTTAATTTAACTAATGTTACAAAGGTCACATTAGCTAGTGGTAGAAGAATGGATTGGCAGAAGCCAGGGTGGATTTTTCTTCCTACTTGTCAAGGCAAAAATCAAAGCATTCATGATTTATATAATTTTTAGTAGCCAACTAAATACACAAGTTTTTCAAGAGAATATATAATTTTTTAATTAGACTAAAGTTTAAAAGAAATGTTAATGCAATACATTTATGCAAGGATATAAAAACAGTATAACTGCTACATTTTTACCAAAAACGCAAAACCATTCTTCTCACATCATGGTTTCTTATATCCTTTTTTGGTAAAAAGCAAACAAACAAAACATACAAACACACACAAAAGAGCCTAAACTTAAAACATCCCTTTACTGAAGGTGTTTGGGGTGTTTCATGAGTGCTGGAGGCCCCCTCTCTTTCTCTGGTACCCACATTCTGCTCTTCTTTTTTATTAGATAGATCGACGGTTAACCAAATTTAAGTGTATTTAAGTTTAAGTAATACTTCTCAAACCTTTTGTTTGTTTTTCCATTTATGTTTTATTTCCTTATTGGTTTCCTTAGTTTATGTATTTCTAGTCACCTACTTTTTTATTTTTAGCTTTTCATTTAAAAAAATTTCAGACTTCCAGAAAAGCTGCAAAAACAGTACTATGAATTCCTATCTACCCTTCATTCAGGCTCCCCAAATAGTAACATTTGATCACATTTGCTTGGTCATTCTCTTTTTCTCTTTTTCTTTAAATATATTCTGAACCGTTTGAGAGTAAGTTACATCTACTTTATCTAGACTTGATATTTTTATCTGTATATTGTGTTATTTGCTACTCAGGTATGCTTAAATGAATTTAATTTCTAATATACTTTAAAATTTCTAATTTAATTATTTGAGGTCAAATATGATGACATATAGAACTTCTACCATTTGGCATTTACTAAATATTTATTTAAATGGCAGAATGTTGTCATCTTTTGTGAAAGCTTTTTTTATTAATAAATTGAAGGAAACGTGTTGCCTTGTTTTCTCATTCGGTTTTTCCTTTATATGTGTTAATTTTGTCTATTCTCTTTGATTTCTTACATTAACTATTTGTCTAATTTTGTTTTCTGATGATTTTTCAGTCAGTTAGAAGTATATTTTAGCCTATACTTTCCTTATATTTATGGTTTTCCTTTTATACTTTTTGTTATGTTGTTTGGCACGTATAAATGAAATATTCTTAGGTTTCCAATGTTGAGTGTGTCTTGACCGTTATTTAGAATTCCTGTTTTCTGTGAAAAATACTTTATCTGATGCCATTACAGCAATTGCTACAACACATTATGTGAGGATTAAATCATCTCCTACATTATTCCTAATGAACAGCAGCCAATTGCAATCATGGACAGTCAGAAAAAAATTTCAGAACATGGGGGAGGCCGTGACTGAGTTTCCTGGAAGCATTACCTTCCAAATGGTGCCCTGAAATGTAGTTTTAACCTCTTCAGAAACATAGTGTGCTCACCAGGGAGAGAGACAACAGCAGCAAGAAAGTTGGCGGTAAAGCCAACCTTACAGGATATTCTGTTATTAGAGCTCATGTGAGCAAATCACTTGATAGGTAGGAGGCTTTCAGTAAATGACAGATTTGCTTGAAAGGCATTACTGATATCAAAATTAGATAAGTAACATGTCCTTGGACCAGAAACAAGAGAAATTCAACATGGAGGTGGGGTTGGGCACACAGGTGTGTTGCCTCTGGGTCTGGATATAGGAAAGGCAGTTCCAAGCTTGACTCCTGTGGGATAAGAGGGACTAAAGGTGTCCCAGGTGTGATGGGGGACCAGAGACAGTCTTGAAACTAAAGGCTGGGCTGGAGATCCCTAACCTGTGATGGAGACTAAAGAATGTTGTTGACGCTCTGTGGCCACCACTTTTAGCTAACTGTGCACCCAGGGAGGTGGGAAGAAACAGTGGGGCCTCCTGGCCATGCCCTAGGCCAAGCTTTCATCTGGAGCGTCCATATCCCCATAGTACCAGCTGCCATGTGACCTCTGGTTCCAGCCTGTGGACCCTGAGAAGCCCATGGACCATGTGAGTGAGGGGGGCAGTGGTGAGGACAGAAAGCAAGGAGGGGGAACTCATGCAAGATTGACTTTGCAAAGTAAAATTTCAAAAGGAAGGAAGAAAGTGAATGCTAAGAAAGAGCAAGAATTTTAAAAAAGATCAACAACTTGGAAAATGAATTCCTATAGGAATGAAAATAACATATATATGTATAATACATATATATGTATAATACATATACATACATATATATGTGTATGTATATGTGTGTGTGTGTATATATATATATATACACACATATATACACACATATATATATACACATATACACACATATATACACACATATATATATATACACATATATATATACACACACACACCTATACACACACACCATGTTTTCCTGAAAATAAGACCTAGCCAGACCATCAGCTCGAATGCATCTTTTGGAGCAAAAATTAATATAAGACGCAGTCTTATTTTACTGTAAGACTGGGTCTAATATAATATATAAAGTAATATAATATAATATAATATAATATAATATAATATAATATAATATAATATAAAATACAATACCAGGTCTTACATTAGTTTTTACTCCAAAAGATGCAGTAGAGCTGATGGTCCAGCTAGGTCTTATTTTCGGGGAAACACTGTGTGTGTGTGTGTGTGTGTGTGTGTGTGTGTGTGTGTGTGTGTGTTTAATGACAGTTCTAATTCTAATCCAACACCTTAGTGCTCTTTCTAACCTTCTCCATTAATATCTTCGCAAGTCCAGTCTCTGACAGTGAGAAACCAGCTTCTCACTGTTCTCAATATATTTGCTTATTTGCTCAATCGATTAACTTAATTGTTTAACGTAACCAGTCTCCAAAGCACTCTGGCTACTTTCCCTGCCTACCACCTCCATACCCCACCCCCCAGTGCCCAGCAGACACATTGCTGCTGCTACCAGCATGCTGGAAGGGAAGGGAAGATGGACAGGGAAGCGCATGGCGTCAGAAGGAGACCCAATATCCTCTGTAGAAGGACTCGTGATGAATTTCATCTGCTTTTCAATCACAGGGAAAAGTCGATAGTTTCACTTTGTTTAGTTTGTCCTTGTGTCCCAACCTGATTTTCTGTTTCCTTGGAATGAAACCCCTCCCACCATGCTCTCTGCCCAGTGGGCTCTCAGCCGTGAATCAAGGCTTGGCTCTTTATCATTGCTGAAGCGGTGCTTTCTCCAAGTTGCTCCCACCACCATTGCTTTTAGACGGCAGAAGAAACCAGAATCAAAGTGAAAAGACAAAGTACCAACTGGAAAAAATTCTTGCAACATATGGGACAAAGTGATAATAATTTTGATAATCATCTCAATCATATAGTGGGCAGAGGATATGAAGAAAACGTGAAAATAAGCTCAACTTCTCTTTTAATCAGCTGAATGCATGTCAAAATAAGACCTCATTTTTTTTTTTCTTGTAAGGTACCAGTGATGACAAAGAATGATGATGGCATGTTACCTGTGAGGGTTTGGGGAAACAGTCCCACCTGCTATAGGTGGGAATAGCATTTCATCTGACACTTCTGGACTATAGTCTCTCAATATTGTTTGTCTTTTGATTCAGCAACTCTATTTCCTAGGATGTTATCAAAGGTATTTAAAATATTAGGTTGGTGCAAAGGTAATTGTGGTTTTTGCAATTATTTTTAACCTTTTAAACTGCAGTTACTTTTGCACCGGCCTAATATATATTAAAGATATTCATTGCATCATTGTTTGTAGTATCAAAACTTGGGAAAACCTAAGTGTCCATCATTAGGAAATTAGTTCAATAAGTAATGATAGCATAGAATATAATGCAGCTCTGGATCAAGCAAAAATAAAAACATACTATTGATATATAAAGCTGTATGTATTGATATATGAAACACTATTTTTTATTTATGACAAGAAACACCACTTGTATTCTACTATCTGTGTGCAAGATGCTATTGTAAATATATTGCAGATGTTAACTCATTAACTCCTTAGAATAGTCCTGTGGGGACACAGAATGCTCTAGAGTCCATGTTCTTGAACACCGGTCTGCTGCTAATGAAACAAAACAATACAGATAAACAAGTATTTTCAAGTATATGATCCCAGTCATATGCGTGTGTTTATTTTGAAAACATGTATAAAATGAAATGTATAAAGCTTTCAATAATAGTTATTTCTAGAAGTTGAGCTTAGTTTACATGAATCATGTATCATCAGTACAACAAAATTATTTAATCAAAAAATCACTTTGCGGACGAGTGAAGAGTGAGAAAAAGTGACGATCACTCAGGCCTCCCTTCTCCGCTCCTCTGAAGACTATCCGCTGGGCCCCCAGGCAGGTGGGTTGATGTGAACATGATGACAGCCAGCCCACCTTCCTTCCAGCCCCTCTAACCCTGTGCTGTCCGCACGTGCCCTATGCTTTGCTTCTCCAAATTGCTCAGAGAAGATGCCTTAGGTGAGACTACAAATGAAACCAGGAAGCTGCACCAAGAATATGACACGTGTGATTGCACAAGCACTGAACTGGCTGGCAGTCAAGGGACGTGGGTGCTTTTGGCTGCCTGGGTGACACCAAGTAAGTCCTTTCCCTCCCGGGAAGTTCGCCCCTTATGAGAAAAGGAATGGGTCTCCAGCATCTCAGGGACCCTCAGAAAAAACTCACTGGGGTGGCTACAAAAGTGCTACATAGATAAAACATTAAGCCTGTGCCTCATCTGGGCAGGTGTTAAATGAGTGATGGTCATTGTCATGCTTATTCTTATAAAATGATATAAAAATGATATAAAATTACAACATGCAGATGTGAGGATGAGCACGGGAGGGGTACAGGTCTGGAGTTTGTGCACTGAGGGAAATATTCTCAGCTGATAAGGCTAGCCCAGCCTCTGAGGGCCGAGGCTCTGGATTTGAGTTTTCTGGCATTCGCTATCCAGCCACCATGCCAAGAAACGAAATAAACCAGCAAAATTGAAAGACTTTCTTATTGTATGATATGCAAGTACTGAATGGCATGCCTGCTATGTAGGGAAAATTCTTTCATTCTTAATAATACTAAATTGTAGTTTTAGTAATATTTATTGCATATTTACTAAACTCCAGTCCATGTCCCGAGCATTTGACTGGCAGGAAGAGGTGGGTATTAAGCTGCAAAAGGCCTGAGCTAAGTGGCTTAATGCCTGTGGGAGGTGTTAGAATCTCCTTGCCTCCCCCTGAAAGCAAACCAGGTTGCCTCTTGGATACGCCAGCCCATCCGCTCCCAGCAGCTGGTTCCCAGAGCCGGAGAGGAGGAAGTCTCCAGCACCCAGTCCCTCCTGGGCTCTCCCTCACCATCCAGTCATAATTTATTGAAGGGGTCCCAGGGCAGAGAAGGCGCTGTTTTTGTTTTAATGGTAATTTACAACGTGGGCTGCCCCTGTGGTCACCTTCCCCTCTGCTCAAGTAGGTGAACACAATGTCTCCATCTTGGTCTCCACAGAAAGGGGGCTTTCTCTGAGGGCGCCATGAATTGGCCGTGGCTGCACCCCTGACAGCCGGCCAGGGGCACGATTATCCTGCACAGATGAGAGCCATTAACAAAATGGAGTGTGCCATCTTCTCAGCACAAATATTTTCCCTGACCATAATACCCTCTTAAGGAGACCTCAAGTGGCCGTGTCACCAACTCTTCCAGGCACACCACCAATCGTTTTTACTGCTGCTGGCATTTGCAGGGAGGAGAGAGCAAGAAAAAGGCAAGATCTGAGAGCATCCCAAGAGATCTTGGCCCCTATGGCCTATTGCACTTTCTCTGGAAGACAAAGAACCCCCCAGGCCTTTCTCTAGTGTCACTTAAGCTCCATCAATAAATCAGGAGTCCAGCGATAGCCATGTAGATGTGGCCGAGAATTTCTGAAGGTGCTCTCTGAAGATGAGGATGCATTTCCTTGCTAGATATGTAGGTTAGGGAAGGTTTTTAGCATATACACATTTTGTTGGAATTCTCCCCCTTCCCCGTTTCTTTGTCGCTTTTCTCTTTTCTTCCTGGCTCCGTGTGGAACAGAAGATGCATTTGTAGGCCTGAATCAGGGGGATTGTTTCCATCATCAGACCATTCACGCCTGCCCCTCCCCTGTTGTAAAACACCAGCCCAGCCTTGGAACAGCAGCCCCATTGTGTGGGGCCCCATACCACCCAGATTTCACCTCAGTCTTCGCTGAGCCCCTTTTTTTGTTCCCAGTCAAAAGAAAGCATTTGCTCAGGGGACGGGAGGGGTGTTCCTATTGCTTCCACTAACACGGAGGTTAAAGGGAAGATTGATGGGAGAAAGTTCACCTAGAAAACCAGGATAAATTTTGTGCTGGCCAAGGCCAGTTGTTTCATTGTCCTGGGGCCATGTTTTTTGTTAATTATCTCTTACTCTCTCCTTTTATCAAGGAGGAAAGTAGCAAAGCAGGGAGAAAGGAACAGGATATAGGGGTCAGGGGTCCCATTGGGCCACCTAGGTATTCCATTTTAGAGGCTAGGGTGGGTAAGGCCGAGGGTGAGTCTTGTGCAGCTTGGGGGTAGAGAAGAGCAGTGACCATCAAAATAATAATGAATTTGATGCTGTTATTTATGGTAAAAACTTGCCAGCGGTCGCCCCTTACTCCAGCCCCTGGTACCCCTTCTCCAACTCCTGGGGTCTTTATCTTCCTTCTGATCCCCTGCCCATTGCCCCCAACACACACACACACACACACACACACACACACACACACTCACTCACTCACACACTTTTTCCTTTTTAACTTTAAGCCCCATGAAACTATAAGGGGGGTTTCAGAAAGGAGGGGGAAAAAAAAAGAAACAACAACAAGAGAAAGGCTAAGAAAGTTGGTCCAAACAAGAACATGTTGTCAAGGAAATAAACCTTGGTGAGGGTAGGCATGAGACCACAGCTGCTGAATTTGGCCAGCCTCAGATGCTGGTGGTAATGACAATGATTCTTAATGGCAGTGCCCCAGCTCCAAACATAAATAGGGCTCAGCCTGAAAGGGGAGGAAATGGAACAAAACATTTCCTTGGGTACCACTGGCAAAGAAATAACATCAATTTCAGTTTGGGGGGAAAAAAGCCAAAGAATCTCCCTGTTTCCCGACGCTAGTAAAGGCAAATTCATAACTCGCCAACAAAGTACCTTTGAAATGCAGCTGCACTCCACGAACACACTGCCTTTTTCCACCCAGAGAGACAACCCTGTCTTGACCAGAAAGAAAGGAGACAGAGAAAAAGCACACACTATTGAAAACCCACCAGAGAGGGTAAAGGAAGAGGGGAGGGGTGGGGCTGGGGGCCAGGAGGGAGGGGAAATGCGTGGCTCTTGGCAGATGCCAACGATAAGCTTTACCTAGTATAATGCAACCTTCTTTGCCTTTCTAAGAGGAGGCCGTGATGAATGGCCACACAGATTCTCCGGAGAGGGGCTGCACACAGGCAGCTGTTGGCCAAAGGCAGTCATGCAGCCAAGGAAGGAGGGCCAATGGGCAGACCCTGGCTTCCAGGTAGCGGCTCTCGGATCCCAGTGCCTCTGAGGAAGGAGCAGCTGCTCTCTCCCCCTCCACTCAGGAAGAAGGACTGGGGGAATGTCTCCCGCCAGGGTCCCAGAGATCCAGGGATGTGTCTACATGTGAGCACTTTGGGATGAAGCACAAGGTGCAATTCTGGGGTGTGTGCCTCCCCACCATACCCTCCTCCGGGAGAAGTGGTGACCACGAGCCAGGCAATCCAGCTTCTACAGCTAAGAAAGAGACTATAAAAGTAGGCACACAAAGTTAGGTGTCAGCAAGAATAGTTCTCTAGAATGAGAAAAGAAATCACAACAAGCAACAAAAGTTAAAAGCTGGGAAATACCATAAACATCACAAAATCCAGAAATATAATGTGTCTTTCGTCTCTCTCTCTCTCTCTCTCTCTCTCTCTCTCTCTCTATATATATATATATATATATATGTGTGTGTGTGTGTGTGTGTGTGTGTGTGTGTATACACATATATATATATACATACACACATATATATAACATATTACATATAATATATATTACATATTACAGTGGTACATCGGTTTTCTAACATAATCCGTTCCAGAAGACCGTTCGAGTTCTGAAACATTCGAACACAAAGCAGTTTCCCCATAGAAAGTAATGCAAAATGGATTAATCCGTTCCGGACCTTTAAAATCAACCCCTAAAACTGCAAATTTAGCATGAATTTTGCTATCTAATGATACCATAGATCCATAAAATTTACGGCATTCGAAAACCAAAATGTCAACGGAGACGTTCGAAAACCGAGGTACTGCGGTATATAACATATAATATGTAATACATATACACATATTATATATATTACATATTATATAACATACATTATATATGTAAATATATATATAATTATTAACTGCTGGAGACACACCTAGGATACTTTCCATAGACTGCTTCTTGCTTGATACATTTAAAACCTGGTTTCTCCTCTACTACCAACCACATTCTGGTGCTGGACACCAAAGGATGTGTCTCTATTGCAAGACGATTTCTGACCCTGCGATCTCTTGTCACCACGCTGGGGGGCTCCGTACAGTGCGTAGCAGGGGTAATCCTGGAAGACATTTCTATACCCAGGCAACTAGCAGTGACTTCACTACAGAGAAGTGACTGCAAAGCACGCTGGGTAAATCCTACTAAACAGACCCTCTGATTTACCTGCCCCTTAGCAGCCTCCCAAAATTCTCTCAGCCACTCCAACCCCCACAGACACAAAGGGCGCGGGAAAGGACAGTCTGAGCAGAAAGAGACAGTGGTCTTGTGGTTAAAACATCTCACAGATGCAAATTTTACCAAAACATATGCTAGTCAGGCCCTTCCCAAGTCTTGGAAGGGACCGTGCAAATGAAGGTCCTTGAAGCTTAAGCTTTATTAGCTTCTTCATAAAGCAGCCTCTGCCCACATGGGTTACTCGGTCAACATCCATATCTGCATAGCCGATTCCTGATCATCTACACAGTATACCTCCTCCACGAAGCCTTCCCTGATATCTCCAGGGAGAAGTCCCTGGACATCATTAGGGCACCTTTAACCTTCATTAGTTCACTTTTAACTTTCTGCACTGCGTGGACCTTATTGGGGTCCCAGGGGAGTGGATGTTGCTCCTGGATACGGACTGTACCTTCCTCCCACATCAACTCCCAGAGCAGCAATCAGTCACTAGCACAACATGGGTCTCAATAAATACTTGTTGAGAAAACAAATGAGTGACACCGGGTAAGACCGCAAAGTTAGCCCAACAACCCAATAAAGCAGACTCATTATGGATGAAGATACAAAGGTCTCAGGGAAGTGAACTGACTTGTTCAATGTCACATAGCTATGAGGAGAATGGAGACGGGATGTAAACCAGGTCTGGCTGAATACACAAGTTCACTCTGCCCACCTGGGAAGACAGCACAGAGACAAATTAGATTATTGTGGAGCCAGGTTCAATGGAAGTCTGTGTATGTGCTCTCTGTGACAGAAGAGGCGATGGCTCCCTTAGAGAGGGAGACGGGGAGAGGATGGATATGGTGGGGGGTGGGGTGAGGTAAGTGGGACGTTTCTTTTTCCTTCAAGCTTTCCCTTACCCAGTGCCTTAGCTCTGGGGCTGGGTGACTTTCCAGCCGAACTGTATATGTCAGATTCACATGTGTTCCTCTATAATTTGGAGAACAACCACTGGGAAACCCACTCTTGCTTGCCAAGGTGGTAATAGGGCAGGCCACTTCCATATTCACTTTTCCTGACGGTTTTATTCAGGGTGATGAGGGGTAGGGAGAGCTGGGAATGAACAAGTTTTTCGGGACAGCAAGAGAAAGAGAGAGAGAAAGAGAGAGGGAGAGAAGGAGGGAGGGAGAGAGAGAGGTGGGGGTGGGGGTAAGATGTAAATCAGTGGGTTGCCATGTTCTCAATTGGCCACTGACACTGATGGATCCGCCTCTTGGAGTTGAACAAGCTATTTAGCAGCCTGCAGGCCCTCACTCACACAATTCTTCACTCTAAATGAACGGTCCACTCTGGCAAATTACTATGCCTTTCTCTAGTTCACCCTCTCAGTACTTGACCTTCCCACTCTTCCATTAACCCAAGCCTGGTGGGCCTGGAAAGACATCACTCCTGATCAGGGCTAAAGGACTGAAGGATGCCAGCCAGATCCCAGCCTTTCCCCAACTGGGGGTCACCATCCAGTAGCAAGCAAGACTGTGGCAACTCACAGCCATGTGAAAGTCAGCAGTGCCTGCCCAGCCATGAGAGCTCATGCTGATCCACCCACCCCTGGGTCTAAGGGCGAAGAAAAATACCCCTCCATCCTGTTCTGATGGCTCTGGGCTCAGTTACAGCCCATCGTCCCTTCTTCCTGGGTGGCAGTGATGGGAGGTGGGGATGGATCTGAGCTAACATCTGTGCTCCTGGGTTTATATTTTTCTGTTACCAATGTGGGTGGGACCTTAAAATACTGAGTCTACTTGGTCTTGTCTCTCATGCCCTCCCGACTACAAACACTCTCCTGATGTGGTGGGTCCAGGAAAGGAGGGATGCTGAGCCAGCTTATTTCCCGGATAACCATGGGTATGTTTCCATGATAGCTTTTCTTTAGAACCTCCACTGCATGCGCCAAGTGGTCTATAACCGGTCACTCTTGACTCAATCATCCATTTCATGGATTGTAACAGTATGCCTATTTTTTAGGAGCCACTATGTCAGGAAATCCTAAGGCATCTTTTTAAGAAGGGACAGTATTTGAGCTGAGCTGGTCACAAGGAATTAGATATTCAGGGATTTTTCTTTTAACCACCCCATCTGCAAAGTGCTTTGACAGATGAGTAATCCAGTGTTACGTTTGCACAGTATTTCCATAAATCAGAGCCAGGCCCAATGAAAAATTTATCAAAGGAATGAGGGACTCTGGCCCCTGTTATTTCACTTTCACTCCTTTATCTTCTCTCTTCCCCATTCAAGATAGCTTGAGACACAGAGGGAAAACAGAAAAGGCATTGGGAAATAATTGGAAGTCTTTGCAAGAGGTCACGCAGAGGAAAATCTTTGCTGCTCAAAATCAGTACTTTGGGCATTGATAAAATAAGTGAACATTCATTTTTCTTAATCTTAATCTTTTAGAAAAGTTTAGAGCTTTGTGTGTGTGACTATTCATAAAATGAAAACTAAGTTATCTGACTCAATTTCTTTGTTCTCCATAGTGAAGCTTAAAGTGTTCACAGATATTCAATGTACAAAGGCATTTAGCACTACTAAGAAAGTATTTGGTTCGGCTTGTTCTTTCTGTTTTCTTTTCTTTTCTGTTCTGTCCTAAGAATTATTAAATAATCGGTGACTTATACAGCTACTTATATGAGTAATAATACTCTTGTCGGCACATTACTTAATCTCAAGTAATTGAGATTGGAGAAATAAAAATACAGGGAAATCCTACAACTCAATGCTGATGAGACCATGGGTAAGCAGATATTTCATTCTTTGAAAACTGGTACAATGCCTTTTGAGGGCATTTGGCAATCAATGCAGGTCAAAGGTCATAAAAATGCTTGTACTCTTTGACCCCGTAATCTCATTCTTTGGAATTTATTTCAAGGAAGTAATTTAAAAGGAGAAATGGTGTACGTATTGATATATTTATAGCACTGTTATTTATGATAGTGAAAAACTGAAAATAACCTAAAGGTTTAGCAATAGGCAATAGATACACAAATTATAAAATATTGATATAATGAAATATTACCTACTTACTAAAAATGATAAAGTTGGTGAGTAATTAGGACCATGAAAAAGAAAACAATGTCATATGCATAGAATTGGCGAAGTGATGTTAAAACATTACATGTGTAAATAAAAATGCAGAGAGAATGTGGAGAAATGAAAGTACTCGTTATATAAAATAGCAGAAACATGGGCAAACTCATTTAAATTGAAAATGGCTACTTTTTATCTTTTAACTTTTGCTGTGAAATGTTAGTTTTAATTTGGGAGGAGTTTCCATGGCGCTACTCTAGAACCAAGCATTTCTATTACTTGGTTCATTCATGTGTTTATCTTAATCTTTACACCTTGTCAAGTAACTTGGGTTGCTAATTTTAAATGAGTTATTTTAACAAGGAGACTCCGATCAGCACAAAACAGGGGCAGCCTATGTGTGAAAATAGCTCATCTTGATATTGAACTCATAAACCCAAGGGAAAGGACTGAAGAACTATCACCCACCAGTGCTTCCACTCCCAGACCTTGACACATTCTGGCAGCCGGACACATATCCAGGGGTATTCCTGGAAGACATTACGACTTCTTAGACTGTGCTCACTTGACTTAGGACAAGGGCTGTGGGTTTTGGTCTTTAATATTCCCAAACAAGCTTCTTTGGAAGCACGAAGAACCAGCCACCAAGTTGAAAACAAACAAACAGCATCAAAATATTATTCTCTAGTCCTTCCTCTGCCCATCGAATGGGACATCTGTTCAGAGTCTGTGTGTGAATAATTCCCACTGCTCTCAAAATTAATATTTGAGACTTTCCCAGAGGACAGAACCTGGCCTTGTATGTAGCAGTGCAGGGCACTGAACAGCTTTATATGACAGACAATACAGGGGTTGTGTGGAGAAAGAAAAGGCGTTGCACGTTGGTGTATACTGCTACTTGCCCCAAACTGATTGGCTACCCTTATCCTTTGGCTCTGTGCAAGGAACCATTTGGCTCCCAGACTCAGGGGCTGTTCTCCAAGAGTCCAGCATCAATCACACATTCTGTTTTCCCCACACTGGCGGATTGGATCCAGCCCACCAGCTGCTGTGGGGATGTCTGTGTGGGTGCCTGCAAAGTAGGGGGCGCAGATAGGTGCATGATGGGGGGCAGGCCAGATGCTACTGGGAGCCTCTTCTAACAATGCACTCCAAACTAGCCCCTCTGCAGAAAAATCTACCCCAAATTTGCTCCAATAAATAGAGAGAGGGACCACTCCCTTTTGATCAGTGGGGATATTTACATGGACTTTCTGGGGAACCCAAAATAGCACCTTATTATTTGGCATAATAAAGCAAAAAGGGTTTCATGTTAATTACATTTCTATATTACTAGCACATTTCATATGGTGCCAAAATTTGTTTTAAAACTAACACTTTTAGGCAAAAACTATTTTTAAAAGTTTATACATTCCCTGACTTCTTTTGTTTTGTTTAACATTTTTTTAAATTGAGGTATAAAATTGACATATAACATTACACTAGTTTCAGGTGCACAACATACTGTTTCGGTATTTATATACATTGAAAAATGATCACCACAATAAGTCTAGTTAACATCCTTTACCTTACATAATTATAAAAACATTTTTCTTGTGATGAGGACTTTTAAGATCTATTCTTTCAGCAACTTTTAAATATAGTATTATTAATTATAGTCCCTATGATGTACATTACATCCCCATGACTTGTTTATTTTATATCTGGACTTCTTTCACCCATTTCTCCCACTACCCACCTCTCACCTCTGGCAACCACCAACCCATTCTCTGTATCTTGAGTTTTTTGTTTTTATTTTCAAGATTCCACATATAAATGGTTTCAAATATGGTATTTGTCTTTTTCTGTCTGACTTATTTCACTTAGCATAATGCCCTCGAGGTCCATCTTTGTTGTCACAAATGGCAAGATTATATTATTTTTCATGGCTAAATAATATTCTATTGTGTATGTACCACATTTTCTTTATCCATTCATCTATCAATGGACACATAGGTTGTGCCATTAATTGGCTATTGTAAATAATGCTGCAATGAACATAGGGTACATATATCTTTTTGAGTTGGTGTTTTCATTTTCTTCAGATAAATCCCCAGCAGTGGGATTGCTGGATCATATGAAGTTCTATCTTTAACTTTTATTTATTTTAAGTGTATTTTTCCAGGACCCACCAGCTCCAAGTCAAGTAGTTGTTTCAGTCTAGTTGTGGAGAGCACAGCTCACAGTGGCCCATGCTGGGATCAAACTGGCAACCTTGTTTAGAGCGCTACACTCTAACCAACTGAGCTAAATGGCTGCCCTATTTTTAACTGTTTGTGGAACCTCCATACCATTTTCCATCATGGCTGCTTCAATTTACATTCCCACTCACAGTGTAAAGGGCTCCCTTTTCTCCACATCCTCGACACCTCTTATTATTTTTTGTCGTTTTGGTGACAGCCAGTCTAACAGGTGTGAGGTGATAGCTCATTGTGGTTTTGAGTCAAGATCGCCTAATAATTACTGATGTTGAACATCTTTTCATGTACCTGTTCTCCATTTGTATGTATAGTTTGGGAAAATGTCTATTTAGATCCTCTGCCCATTTTTAAATTGGATGTTTCGTGTTTTTTTTGTTTGTTTGTTTCTCTTTTTTTTGCTATTGAGTTGTATGTGGTTTTTACATGTTTTGGATATTAACCCCTGGTCAGATATATGAGTCTCAAATATTTTCTCCCATTCAGTAGGTTGCCTTTTCATTTTGTGGATGGCTTCCTTTGCTGTTTGCTGTGCAGAAGCTTTTTAGTTTGATGCAATCTCGCTTGTTTATTTTTGCTTTTGTTGCATTTACTTTTGGTTTAAGATTTTAAAAGTCAGTGCCGTGACCTATGTCAAGGAGCTTCTTGCCTATGTTTTCTTCCAAGAGTTTTATGGTCTCTGGTCTTACATTCCAGTCTTTAATCCACTTTGAGTTAATTTTTGTATATAGTGTAAGATAGTGGTTCAGATTCATTCTTTTGCATACGGCTGTTCAGTTTTCCCAAAACCATTTATTGAAGAGACTGTCCTTTCCCCATTGTATATTCTTGGCTTTTGCCTTCTTAAACAAAGTTTTATAAAGACAGATTCAACTTTTCCTCATGGCTTTTACATTAGAATTTGAAACTTATTTATTCATATATGAATAACCCGATTTTTATTTTATGGACTAGTTTCTGTATATTTTTTCTATTTGTCCTTTCACTGTCAACTATCCTTTTTTGTAGCACCTGGACTTACCCTGTTGTTTTCAGAAGAGAAACTATGCCTTTTATTTACTCAAAATCAGCAATGCTTATTGAACCCATAAGTCAAGGGCTTGGTATAATGTGAGATCTTAACCATGAAGAGAATACACGGTAATTGAATCTTTGAATATTTACTTTAACCCCCTCTGGATGGATTGGCTGGGCCGTCATAGCTGGACCTCATAGATCCTGAAGATCTTGAAGGCCGGTTACAGGCCAAGTATAGCCAGCTAGCAACATTGTCTAATCCCATGGGCCTGACCTGAGTAGAGAAATGGGCGCATGATATGTGGTAAAGCTGGTCTGGTACAAGTATAAGGCAGATACCCGAGAAAAAAATATGAAGAAGGTTTTAGCAAGAAAATGATGCATATATGTTGTATATATGTATATGATATGATGTGTTTATACATCTATGTATTGCCACCTTCTACACAAATGTCTGTCAGTTTTTCTAGATTGGTTCTGTCCTTTTCTCCTGCTCTATTCCTCCTCTACCTCATCATCAGATTCTAACTGGGTACCACTGGCAAATAAGGATATGACCACATAAACAGACCTGCAAGAATCAATTCTGAGGCTACACAGAAGATACTAATATTCTCCTTTGGCAGAACCCTGAAAAAGATAATTTTATGGTTATAAAATAGAAACAAAACTCAGGGAGAGCGAGGGAAAGACATCTTTCCTTAGTTCTTTCTCTTTCTATGGATCTGAGACAAGGAGCTTCCCGCAGCTGGCACCATTGGCCACAAGTTGGATATCCATCAGAGAACTGGGGCTCCCATTTTCCCCATTTGATTTACTTTTCCTCATCTTTCATTTCTAATTCTAATCCATTTGAAATAAACTTGTTTTTAAAAAGACAAAAAAAGGAGAAAAATATATTTAGTGAGTGGAAATCACCAACCACCATTTTTCTGAGTTGTGGATCTGTTTTATAATTAAATTCGTCAGGAACACCTGTTCCAAACATCATGATGACTGCCCAAGAGCAGCAGCAATCTCACAGTCTTTCAACACAGTTATTTTGTTGCTTAGGCCCACTTCTTTCACTCCTTCAGGGATCGAATGTTATTCTTAGGTCACATGAAACATGGCTGTAATTCTGGGAGAAAAACACAGTAAGACATGCTTTGATAGGAAACGGGGTCCCACTCCTGGCCCTGAAAACACCAAATCGCATCCACAGTGTCCACTTGTCAGACAGCTGGTGAAGGAAATCAGGAGGGCTTCCCACCCTTTCCTGGATCCTTGGGTTTCCAGAAGTGAACTGTGAGACACCTATGCCTTCCACAAACTCCAAAGTGCCCCCCACCCATCAACATCTTATTGGCATTAAGCTGAGGTTAAACTATTGCTGAGGACAAAAAAATGCTCTGTGAATGTTTAAACCAAAATAGGATATTTGCATAGTTTCAAAGTATTTACTTACTAACCACAAAAGAAACAATAGTAAATTTACAGTGAAGAACCTGGCACACAAAACCTTAGCCACGTGATCAAGATAGACATGGTTCACTGAGCAAGACACATCAGTCACCCTGAGATTTGCTCCCAATAATGCAGAACCCCAATCTAATCACGAGAACACATCAGGTAAACCCAATTGAGGTGTGCTATGGACTGAATGTTTGGATCCCCCCAAATTCATATATTGAAGCCCTAATTCCCAATGTGATGGTATTTGGAGGTGGGGTCTTTGGGAGGTGATACGATCACGATGGTGGTGCCTTCATGAATGGGATAAGTGCCCTTATAAGAAGACACAGGAGAGGGCGGCCGATTAGCTCAGCTGATTAGAATGCGGTGCTCTTAACAACAAGGTTGTGGGTTCGATCCCCACATGGGCCACTGTGAGCTGCGCCCTCCACAACTGGATTGAAACAACTACTTGATTTGGAGCTGATGGGTCCTGGAAAAACACACTTAAAATAAATAAAAGTTTAAAAAAAGCAGAAAGAAAAAGAAGACACAGGACACAAATGACCTGTGTCTCTACATGTGAGGACACAAGAAGATAGATGTCTGTAAACCAGGAAGAGGGTCCTCACCAAGAACTTCCAGCCTCCAGAACTGTGAGAAATAAACATTTGTTTGTTTAAGGTACCCAGTCTATGGTACTTTGTTATAGTGGCCCAAGCTGACTAAGACAGGGGGTACTCTACAGAATAACTGACCAGCACTCTTCAAGAGTGTCAAGGTCATGATAATAGGAAAGACTATAGAACCGTTATTTATTGGTGCAGGCTAAAAGGGCATGATGACTGAATGCAACATGCTGTCCTGGATCAGACCCTGAACTGAAAAAGGACATTAGTGGAAAACTGGTGACATGTAAGTTCCGTACTTTAGTGTCATGCCAAGGTTAACATCTTAATTTTGATGAACGTTCCTTGGTTATGTAAGATGTTAACAAAGGGAAAACTGAGTGAAGGCATATGGAAAATCTGTACTATTTTTGCAACTCTTCTGTAAGTATAAAATTATTAAAAATGTAAAAAGGACTGTTGTTACTCCAAATGGCCAAGTGCAAGTGGAAATGTCTATCAACATTTTTGGGAGCAAGTGAACAAAACCACACTGAGCTTATAAGAAAGAAAATTGCTTCTTTCAGGAAGGAGCTGCCAAGAAACCTTAATGCATATTAGGCAGGCTTAGAGTCCTCAATGTGGGAAAGAAACCAATAAATTATCTAGAATGCTAAGGAGATTATCAATGATTTTTACTCCTTGATCCTCTTTACATCTCCTTGCTTGTTAGAAGTAATAAAGATGTCCGGTTGAAACCAGAGTTACCCTTAATTTATGATTCCCATTTTGTTTACCGTCTAGTAAAACTTCCAAAAGCTTGGCTTTACCTTTACTTCAATAGCAAGAACCAAATTGAAGTAATCAAATCAAGCAACTGTTATTATGTAAAGCAATTTCCTTGGACCCCTGCTTTGAGTAAACGATTCCTATTAACATGCAGATTTGCTGGGGATTACCAGATAGTCTCTCAAAATAATCATCAGAAGATATCTTTCTAAAGAATACTTTTCTGTCTGGCTTGGACCAGGATTCAGTCCATAAGTCTCCCCCTTCTACTCAGGGACAAGTCAGGACTACTCCGTGACCAGGATGGGAAAGCAGGGACTACTAATTCACAGCTCTGAACAAAACTGAAAATACAGACCTGGCTCCGGCCCCAGAGTTCTAATTGTAAAGTTCTGTCACAGCCCAGTCATAGAGAGAAACTTCAGGGGTGCGACCATTAATAGTGTGTGTGTGTGTGTGTGTGTGTGTGTGTGTGTGTAAGGTGTGAATTCTGTTACATTTTTATTTGATTGCAGTAAGTATAGAATTTGACACCATAGAGAGTGAGGCAGCATAGTGCCCACCTGGGATCAAAAAGAAAGAGCTTAACAGTCAGTGTGGATTTTGAAGTGTTGTCTTAGCTGTGAAAAAAGGATATTACTTTTACCTGCCTTTTGGGCTGTTGTCAAGATTAAATGAACAATTCCAGATAAGAGCTAACTTATGGAAGAATAACTGTTGGAAGTGTTGAAGAGAAAACCACACGGCCAAATGGAGTCACTTGTGCTAAAGCCCATGACACTGAACCTAGATTTAATACATGACCTAGTTGCACTTTCAAACTTCTCCAGGAACGTAATCCTAATTGGTCAGGCTGGAATTTTCTGGTCAGTACTATGAGGCAATCTGCCCTGTGGGCCCTCTACATTCCCCCAAAAGGAAACTGAGGCAATCTGCCTGGTAAGACGCTTGTGTTCCCCTAAGGGAAGGTAACTTTGCCTGAAGCAATCCTTTCTTTTCTTTTGCTAATAACTTTCTTGCCTTGCCTAGCTTCTGCCTGTGAAAACCTTCCGTATTGTACAGCTTCTCACGGCACCTCTCTACTTGCTAGTGAGGATGCTGCCCGATTCATGAATCACTCAATAAAGCCAATTAGATTTTCAAATTTACTCAAATGAGCTTTTGTTTTCTGAAAGAAACTAAGAATTTTCCTATCTTATTTAAAAAGTAAATATATATCTATACATACATGTATATGTTACTTCCATTTTGTGTGTGTGTGTGGTGTGTATAAAATCTTCAGTATATTTATTTATAGTAGGAGGAAATTAGAAGCAATATCAATGCTGAAGGGCAGAATATGCAACCCCAACATATCACTGCAGGAGTTCAGGACATGCTCCCCCAAAATATTAGATTGGTGCAAAAGTTATTGCAGTTTATAAAGGTTGAAAATAATTACAAAACCCGCAACTACTTTTGCACCAACCTAATATGATGCTTTGGTATACTGATTATTTTGAGCTGTAGGCACTTGGAAAACAGCAAATGCAGGAGAGGTTTTCTCCAAGTGCACTTGATCCAGACATATTCTCCAAAAGGAACTTAATTATCATTCGTCTCCTCCTGGGGAATGTCATCAAAAGGGAAGATTGACTCTTGTCACAGGAGAAGAGACTAGAACACCGCTCCCAGACAAGCTTTGTCATAAACAGCCACACCTCCCTTCTAGTCTTCTAAGGGCTACCCATCTTTACTAAAAATCACTTACTCTCCCCTAAGAGGCCTGTGTTCCCCATTCCTTTTCCTTAGTAAGATGGTATTTAATCCTGAATTCTAAGCCACCTTAGGGAGTTACTCATTTTTCCCTAGGTATGTCCCAGGTATACATGAGGAAGGCACTTTAATAAACTTCTGTTTGTTTTTCTCTTGTTAATCTGTCTTTTATTACAGGAGTTTCAGCTAAGAACTCAGAAAAGTAGGGGAAAAATTATTTTTCCTCCCCTACAATGGCCATCAATAGGTGAAAGGGTTAAATGAAATATTATGCACCCATGAAAATAATTACTCAGAAGACTCTGTAAGTACCTGTGGCAATGTTCAGGGGAAAAGTGATCACAAAGTGTCATGCACGTTATAATTATAACTGTAAAAATATAAACTCAGGTGGGCAGACAACTGAAAGGATTTAAGAAAATTTGAAATAGTTGTATTTGGGTTGTTCCATTATGGGCATTTTTCTCTTCTCTATTTTCCAGCTTTTTAATGATATTTTTAAAAGCTTTCCCCCACCCCCCCTAAAATAAAAAAGCTTTAAGTAAAGAATAACAGTGGGAACAAGAATTTAGTGGAGGCTTTCATCAGAATATCCTAACTTTTTTGGCTCTCCACCCCCTCCTATGCCTGGGCCTGACTGGTCTAAAACTAAGCATTGTGCTTCATTCAGAGATTTCCAGTACCTCCCAAGGAAGGAGGCTGTCTGCTCTTGGAAACTGAGTGGAGCTGAGAGATTGAGTGGAGCTGAGATCTGAACTCAGTTCCCAGGCCAACGATTTGATTCTAAGTTTGGGGAGGATATTTTTAAGGATTTAGTTTCTGTACTTACAATACTGACATAAAAGTGTGGGCCTATTTTATTTACAAACTAGACTTTCTGATGAGTAAATTCTGGCATTGATCAATTTTAAGTTGTAAATTGTAAAATTGAATATAAAACTTGCAAACAAGACATGATATTATACATTTTATTTCCATAGCTATTCATTATAATTGGTGCTTCACCATTCTCCTTGACTAGTGGTTTTCATCCTGCTTTAGATGATAAACGTGTGTGCTATATAGATTTTGAAGTGGGATATGAATGCAAATTAACATGGATTGAATTTTAAAAATGTATGCATTATCACAACTAACCAAGAAAACCGTACAACCAAGAAAATGGACTCTTTGGTAAGTTTTAGAGTAACGTAGCAATTCTATTTTTGAAAATATTCTTTTGAAAAGCAGTAAAGCAGTATTTAGACAAGGTCAGGGAGCAAGTAGGAGTATGCAGAAAATGAAGTTGTTGTTTTTTTTTCTACCTTTGCCAAAGTTCTAATCAAATGTATGACAAAGTGCATGTCCTTTTTTTTTTTTTCCCCATGAGCAGCAATAGGGTTTGTCTAAGGAAAATCACAACTTCCCAGATTTGTGATTGAAAGGCTGTCTTAATCCTGAGTGTGCCTCTGCTATTTATAGCCCCTGGCATACAGCTCACTAGATCCCAAGGCTCAGGGACTTTCTGAGCCCCTGGGGAAGAGGCTATAGACTTGTTATTTTCCTCTGCCTCTCTGCCCGTCCTTGACTTCTCCCAAGATGATGGTCAGCATTTTAGCTTGAGTCCTGGCCCCAGCCCCACACCCCTCCACAAAATTCAAGCATTGCGTTGATGCCTGTGGGGTAATTTGCACTTTATGCATTTTTTTTTTAAGTTTCAGGAGATATTGGAGAAGAAAGAGAAGAATCTAGTGGCAGCCAACTAGATTATGAAGTCTTTGAGGGAGGGACCAGGTTCTATCCATCTCTGTGTCTCCATAGCCTAACATAGTGCCTGACTAAAAGCAATATTAATAAAACAAAACAACTAATCATTTTTGAATTCTTATATGTGCTAAGCACTCTTTACATGTATGTATCAACTCATTTAATTCTTAAAGCAACCCCATAAGTAGATACTATGATAATGCTTCTTACAGAGTTGAGTGAGCTGAGGCTCAGAGAGGTATGTAACTTGCCCAAAGACACACAGCCAGGGCTGGAATTCAAGGCTTCATGTCAAGTCCTATGCCCTAACCACTGAACACACTATTTTAGAGCACATTGTAGGTGCTCAACAGATGTTGGCTGCATGAATAAAAGAATGCCTGGCAAACCCCTCCATAGGCGTGTTGGCATCATAGGGCTGCTTCTAGTCCATGTTGCAAAAGACATGCAGACCTATGTTAGCCCATTCTGTGGCTACACATCCTTCTTTTGCAGAACTAGTGTTACGCCTGTAAGGGCCAAACCTCAGATTTTTCCACTGAGACGCTGACAGAGCAGGAAGGGGAGAGGCGGGGGGTGGGGGGTGGGGGGGTGGGAAGGGCGCTGTGCAAACCCCCATGATGGGAGGATGCTCAGTGTTCCCTTGGAGCATGTCAAGTGCAGCTCAACTGTTACTTTTCTTGCCTGGGTTACTGTGAGCAACCTTGTCATTTCAGGGAATGAGAAAGAAACCTCATTCTGTGCAGGAGAACAGATGCTTCATCTGCAAGTTTCCGAAATAGAAAAGTGTCCCTGAAGCAGAATCTGTGGGCAAATGATGTTCTTGAAGTCTGGGTGCAATTCCTTTGGATGGAGAAATTCCCCTGTGAGCTCAAACTCTCAAGTCCCAGAGAAGAAAGCAAGACCCAGGCTCTTGTGTTGCCACACTGATACAAACTTAAAGCCAAAACCCAAAGGCCACCTTGTGCTGTTCCTAGGTGCACTGAAAAGTATTAAAACTGGAGATGAAGGATAGCAACAAACACGGGATAGATACCCCAGACAGGAGCATGGAGCAGAACGGAACAGGGTGGTGAGAAAGGGGTCTTTCTTTAAAAAACAACAACAAAAAAACACACACAAAAAAAAATATGAAAATATGTCAACAGGTGTAAATTCTGAATGATTGTATTATTCTGGGTACTTCTCTGTGTCTTTAAAAAATTTTAAATATAAACCAAAGACACAATGGACTAATTTACCTAATTTCTCTGAGTGAGCAAAAGGACACAGCGCAGTTTCTAGCCCCTGGTGCTACACCCCAATCCAACAGGCTCCCTTGGTACAGAGTTGGCTTCCACCTCATCAAGTACCCAGACATCCATTTAGTAGCTTAGCACCTCCCCCTTAAATATGGAGGGACTGCCCAACTCTGTAAATCTGAGGAAAGCTCTCATGGAAAACATGAAGACAAAAGTGAAAGAAAACGAACCCAGAGGAAATAGAGACAATTCAGTAAACATTTCAACAAATAGACATTTAAAAAACAACTATGACCTTCTTAGAAATATAAAAGATATTCATTCATGAAACAAGAAGATATAAAAAGAGATTAGTCAGAGAACCAGAGGTCTTGAAAATCAAAATAGAATAACTGAATTAAAAAAAAACAACTTTGAATAATAATATTGGAAAATATAATCAAGGGAATCGCCTAGAAACATACCATCTAGAAATATGGAGGTAAATATCAGAAAACAAAACAAAACAGATAAAATAGTTGAAATTCATTGCTTCAGGGGAGTGAAAGTGACTCCAGAAGTACAATGGGAGAATTGTGCTTATTTGCGTTAATCCATTTAAGTGCTGTTTGATTTTCAAATGACATATTGTATATTGATAAAAATAAAAGTTATCTTTTTAAAGTATTGACAATAGTATTCAAGATTCTAGAAATGTACAGCAAAAATTTTAATATACCCTATTATTACATACATTTATTGTATATTCTTTAGGAACTCATTATAAAAAAAATGACATTGAATATTAAAATTCTTAATTCTATCCATGGTACAAAATGTAGTGAATTTCCCCTAAAGGCAGGATGTAGTCTAATTGGGTTGGCTGGTAGGTGAGAGGGTAGCTGGTGTCCCCTGTGTCCCCAGATTGCATGCCCTTGGACAATTGTCAGGAGGCTATTCAGAACTCTCAGCTTTTATTTCCTTAATGACCTTTTCAGACTCCTGCATTGTTCTCCCTGGAGCTACACAAGATCTTGCCCAACCAGGTTTTTCACCACAAATCTCCGTAAAGAGGCAGAAAGATTATATAGCAAAAGAATACTTTATACCAGAATAAGTCAATAAGTAAATGGCTTATGGAATCTCTGAGTCCCAATTAATATTAGGAGGAAAGGACACTATTTCACTATTTGGACTTTCTCATCTTATATCAGAAAACAATGTAGGGTGGCATGGAGCGGGGAGTGCAGGAGGAGGGGGCACACCACACACAGAGAGAACGAAAACAAGAGTGTGAGTGAGGGTCATTATTTTCTTGCACTTACTTCCATTTCTTCTCTCTGGTGAAATGAAGGGCTTTGGATGAGTTGGTCCCTGGGTTTTCTTGAAGCTCTAAGGATTCTCCAGCCACTTGAAGGGCACTGCGGACCTGGGTGGTTCCTGCCTATTCGAATGTCAGCCCTTGTTTGGGCAGAAGAAAGTCAGTCCCAAAAGGCAGGAGGCTACCAGAAAACAGAGAGTCCAGAGAATAATGTATCTGTGGCTACAGGACAAACATCTTCTGTCCTAGTAGTGCTCCAAAGACCCCTTACCCTTCCCTGTACTCCCCGTATTTCCTGGTACATAAACTAACTGGTTTCAGGAAAGAAGTCCTTTTAAAAACATTGCTCCGTGGCAGTCCCTTCCCCCCACCCCAGTCCCCTTGCACGCACCTGACAGACAACATTAACAAGTGCTAGAGAAGACACTCCATGATACCAAATTCAGTTGTAATGATAATCATAACAATAGCAACAATAACAAGACCTCTTGCTCACTGAGCACGTACCGCGTGTTCAGCTCTGTCCTAAGTGATGCTACTTGAGATTCTCCATCCTTCTGGGGCAAATCCAGATTTCACTTTATAAAAGAAACAGAACGGCTTTGGGGAGTAATGCATCATCTTGTTGACTAACTTGCCTCTATTACAGACTTTTATGTCTAGTCAGATTCCCATAAAGATAAAACACTATTTGGGTTCCCTTTCTGCTGCCATATTACACACAAAAGTAGCTATCAACACCTAATGTGAAATTATCCAGACATTCAACTTCCTGCGGGAAGACTCAACCTCAGGCTTTTATGAGTTCCTTTCCTGCCTGGTGAAAATAGGCTACAACAGAATCACTTTGCATAAAACTTACATACCAGAGTATTTTCCCCAAACTGTTACTTCACATGATACCTTACACTCAACCACCCAATGCTGAATGCTCCTTGGAAATGTAGCACCTGAGGAGGGATTTGACCAATGGACGACACACAAAATCCTCATTGCTATGCCTTTCTCCTGCTGTCTGCCCAATGTGTTGCTTGTACATGAGTAAGGGAGAAGAATAAGAAGGTGAAATCACATTCTCTTAGTTAACTGATAAAAGAGCAAAGAAGAAAGAATAATGGTGATATTTGGTTTGGGGATTTTCTGTGGCTGTCAATTACCCAATACTGTTCTGTTTTCAGAGGCAACTGCGAACAGCACTACCTGTACGGTTGGGCATGTTGTTCACTGCACAAGAGCCCAGGTCCAAGAAGATGATCAGGTACTCAAATCCAGTCTGCACCCTACTAACAAAGCCTGGTACCCTGCACAGGGCCAAATGCCCTGTAGTTCACACAAAGCCATCCTATGGGCTAGCAGTGGCCCCATTAAATGCATATTCCACAATTCAGTTTTATGGATAAACATATGGGATAGAGGTGGGGAAGGAAGGCTGGTGGGAGAGAAAAGAGAAACCATACAAAAATGTGTTGCAAACAGGGAGGAGATTGCGGCTGAAGACATAAGATTTAAGTCTAGGCATGATGTGATGCAGGTTTTTGGTTTTTGCTTTTTGTTTTGGTTGCAACTAATTTGATGGCTCACTTCAAGAGAGCACATCTAAGAGAGGGTGGGCTTAACATGGGGTGGGCTGTTTTCCAAACATTTTTTGAATGGCAGGGTTTGTTTTGTCCTGGAACTCATTTTCCAAGAAAACTTTCAAAGTCTGAGAGGATTTTTAATCCAAGTGAACTTTTCCTTGTCACCTTTTATTTGCTGTGGGGACATCACTCCCCAGCAATTGTGGACATGGCATGCTGTTCCTTCTGCGGGGTTAATGGCCCATGGTGGTGTTCTGGAGATGGCAGTTTGTAATGTAAAGAGGTTGAATTGTTTGTTTAACAATCAAGTGACAAATTATTTAATTAGCACATATGCCGTTTGTCTCCACAGCTGTGATCATCAGTACTAATTGCAAAGCAGTCTTAATTTATTGCAGATATATTGCTCCATGATGCTAATGTGGTCATTACAAACGGCCATTATGCCTTGTATCATGTTTGGAAATGAGAGCAATTCCACCACATGGGGAAAACCACACTTCTAGTCCCAGCCAATATATACAGCCACTACTGTCTCCAGTCATGGGGCATATTCAAGACAGCAACATTCCTTTGGAAATCTCTCAAGCTACCTTTTGAGAGTTAGAGATCAGAGCAGGTTAATGCAGAGTCAGCAGCTTTCAAGCCTGTGCATGCTTCCACTTGCCCACCTGCAGAAAAAGGGACTGGCCATCCATCAACTGTCCCCCACTCACAAGGAAAGCTTTTCCTTTCTCACTACCCTTAATCAGATGTGTTTCATAGGCCCTCGAACAGGGAACACAAAGTAGCATGCCCACCTCAGGGTAAACCCTGGAGGCCACCTGGGTTTTAGCAGCTTATTAACAAACACCAATGATAAAAAAAATAGCAATCCAATATCCCTATAAACAGGAACTGTTGTCACAATTGCCCCTGCAGGTGGAGGATTTAGTAGGGGTGGGGGCAGGGCATGTGTTAGGGTGGGGCAGTGGTGGGGCATGCAGCGGGGATAAGGTTCGTAGGTGAAGAGTGTGCACGCACTCAATTGGGATGAAGGTTGCTTTATCTTCCATTAAACACTGTATTTGCATCCAGTAAAGGCAACTGGTTTAAAAACATGGTCCAAATAAAGTGATGCAAAACCCATTGCAGGAGGGGCTGTGGGGAAGGGAGGTAACGACACCAAACTCTGTCTGATATCAGTGGTGATGTCTTCTAGTTTAAGCTGCAAGTTAAGAGGAGAGAGTCTTTTAGCACAGCTGGGGCATGGGAACCACATGTTAGCCAGCCAGGCTAATTAGCGACCTTTCTTGAAAGCAGCTACCCATCTATTTTCTCATTATCCTCTTAACACCCTGAGATGCAGGGAGGCTGCCTCCCTGACAGGTGAGGGGGGTGGGGGGGTGGCCAGCGCAGGGCGCACGGAGGGGAGAGAGGAGGGTTGCCAGATAAAATCCAGGACATCTAGTGAGATTTGAATTTCAGGTATCCAAATCACACATCCTTTTTTTAGTATTCGTTATTTACCTGGACTCCAAATTTAACGGGGCATCCTGGATCTCTATTTGCCAAATCTGGCATTGCTGGGTGAGGGGAAGATGCAGAAGGAGACAGAGGCCAATACCTCTCTCTCTCTCTCTCTCTCTCTCTCTCTCTCTCTCTCTCTCTCTCTGTCTCTCTCTCTCTCTGTCTCTCTCTCTTTCTTTGTTTTTAAAATGGCCCTGCATTTTTATTTTGCATTGGGCCCGACAAATTATAAAAGCTCTCCCTTCTGATACTTACTCAGACAAGTGTGCATTAGGCAACCAGAAATACGTAAACATTTAAAAAATTATTTATTTTTTTCAGTGACTGTTGACATTCAATTATTTTATATTAGTTTCAGGTGTGCACCATAGTGGTGAGACATTCATATAATTTATGCCGTGATCCCCCCCATTAGTCTAGCACCCACCTGGCATGATATACAGTTGTTGCAACATTATTAACTATGTTCTCTATGCTGTACTTTATATCGCTGTAATACACATCCAATAAGGGATTAACACCCAAACTTTATAAAGAGCTCATGCAACTCAACACCGAAAAACCCCAAACAATCCATTTAAAAATTGGGCAGAGGACCTGAATAGACATTTCTCCAACACATCTGTTTTTAAAATCCTTGTTTGGGGTGGGGACCCAGGGTGTAGACCTAACACCCCTGCCTGCCTTCTGTCACCGCAGGAGAAATCTATGATCTGGGGAGTCCTCCTTTGAGATCCCTGCCGCCACCTGGCACCTGGGCGTCAACCCCACACACTTCCCAGGAGCCACTGAGTCTCCAGGAAGTGCCTCCTTGTAAAGTGTGGGCCTTTCCCCCCCCCCCGGGTGCCAGCAGGACCCTGCTTCCCTGGCATGTTCCCCCAGTCACTATCTTGAATAAAAGGTTTTATTAAATCAGGCAAACGTCAGCCCCACGGCTCAGTAGTAAGTTAACCAGATGACAGGGGTGGATGGGTAAAGTCTCCTTGTGGTAGCATCAGCATAAAAGGGGGCCCGGCGGGCGGTGCAGGTGGAGGGGACAGTGGCCAGACCTCAGCCCTACTTTTCAGGTGGCCACTGGTCAGAACTCTGTCAGCTGTGTCTGTCCCCCAGACGGCAAATTAAAAACAGCAAATGTAGCGCTATTCTTTTTTATTTTCCTCCCCCCTCCTTTCCCCTCTCTTTTTTTCTTTCTTTCTTTTTTCTTTTCTTTCTTTTTTCTTTTTTTGTCAATGCAGAATACAAGGCCACTGCCAAAAACATATCCCGCACAATCAAACATCAGATGGTGACTCCTTTCCCACAGCTTGTGTGAGTGAAAACAGTGAAATTATACCCATGTTTTAGTGGCGAGTCCCCTGGTGTTCCAGCAGAGGCCAGCCCCGCTCTGGCTCTTGTTCGCTGCTTTTTGTTCCTGCGTTCGCAGAGTTTTTAGCGCTGGACACCATTCAGCCCGCATTCAGCATTGTATGTCACTTCACATATGGTTCATCCGCTCCAAATGTGTGCATGTACCCAGAAAATGCAGCTTTTCATTATGTATTCTCTATGTAACAGAAAAGATTAAGATATAAGCCTGGTGAATGCGGCAGGAATTAGTTGGACAGTTGAATAAGGGAAAAATGAATCTAGAATGATGGTGGATTTGGTCTAATGATTGTGGGAGGGCGTTAAGAACTTGCTGGTAGGTTTCAGCCCTTTTAATCCCAGGCTGTGTGTGTATTTTGGCAGGAGAAATGCTCCCTCAGAACTCCATCTTAGAGGGCACAGTAAAAGACCCAGGCGCACACACACAGACACACACAGAAAACCCTTCAACCTGAGGCAGATAAAAGACTTCCAGAGGCTGGGTCCCTGGCCTAAATGTCTTCAAACTTTTTGCGGAGGTTCAGAGGATTCCATATTTCAATGTTCCGCTTTTAAAATAAAAGTGGGAAGCCTTCATGCCATGGATGAGGCCTTCTTTTTGTATTTCATGTTATGTTATTTGTCTGGATTTAGATAAAGAATCCAGGCCCAGAAGGACGACCTCTCTAAAACGGATTTGATTCTGAACAGTCAACAAAAGCTAAAATGTTCTTAGATGTTTTTACATTGGCACCCAAATTAGAAAATGGAAGAAAAAAAAAAGCTGTGGTCATTTAAAATGCATAAACGCAGTGCCTTGGGGACTCAAACAAGGCAGACGTGCTAGCTGACATAGTGGAGTTTTCAACCAGCATTTGTAAAAGGTGTCTGTGTTGAATATCATTTGTTTTATGGTTTAATAAGAAGCCAGAAGTAAGAAATTTGAGATTTAGGCTTCCTTACTTACTTTCTGCCACTCTTTCCAGAGAAAGTTTTTTTTTTTCCCCCAGTCAATTTTGATTGAAAATCTATTTGCATCACAATGGAGATATTTCAAAAGTGTAAATACAAAAGCCTGAGACTTCAGAGACGTCTTGATCGGATCTGTTGGTTTCTAGGACATCATCTCATAAAGGCTTGGGAAGAGGCTGTTTTCAGATTCAGACCAGAGGAGGCTCTGTTCACTGCTCATTACAAAATTCACACAGCAGACTCTTTTGCAAACTCATATGTGACTATTTAATGTGGGGGAGGAGGGGAATATAGCAACATGTCAAGAAACTGGTTACATAATTTAATTCACAGATATTTTTGGTGGGCGAAAAGGGGCCAAATTAAACGATTTGTCTAATTCTCATAAGAAAATGTCTTTTAGAATTTAACAAAATCAGAAAAAAACTACCTCCTTCGGTTGTTGTATATTCTATATATTTTAGTATTCCTTTGCATAATCGTGGTCCAAAAATTTGACAAATGGCTTTATTTGAGTAAAAAACATGCACATTGCAAAGCAACACCCTACCAATAAAAGTAGTATCATGTTTTTCCTCTTTCAACTTAAATAAATTCATTTTAATTTTTACCCATGATGTGGTCCATATTTTTGTGATTTAGCTATCAGGGCTATATTATTCTTATAGAAATGTTAACAGTTTAAAAGTTTACTTTTCATAACTAGAAATGCAAGTTTTTTCCCATTTTTTCCCCGTTCCATCCATCAGAAAAATGGATTGTTTTTCATTCTCCAATCTTCTCACACATGTGTGACAACTATTATGCAAATCAAAACTTTTTTTTGAGGTTCCAAATTCTATTTTCCTTAGCCTGTTCCAGGATTTGGACATGTGGAAGAGCAAAACATATGGCCTCAATTAAAACATCTTTCAGTTTCATGCCAGTTTTATACAAGTTGGTATCTTTTGATAACATGTTAAAGGGAAGAAAAAAGATGCTGATCTGTGTGTGACCTGTCTGTGGAAATTTCCTACGCCAGAGGCATTTTTCTCTTTTGCTCTTTGTTGGTAACGGCCTTGGTTCTTATCATTGCAGTACAAGTTGGACTAAACCTAGCAGAGGCTGCCATCCCGGCATCCTGGTTTAGTCATTTATTTTCATACGATTCCTGGTGTACCATTTCCTTTCCAGTCCCTTGCAAGTAGCACAGCCAAGGAATAAAATCTTTCCTTCAGCCTAGATCATCTGGCATAATTTTCCACAATGCTTTTCCTTTTTTCACAAGGGGAGTTATACTTCCATTTGAAACAGTTTACAGCTATGTAATAAGCACACACTCGCTTTTTTCCTAATCCCAGAAAATATAATTGCATTTTAGAATCTCAGTAAACAGGCTGGTGTGGCGATCAACAATCCGGAAAAAGTGGTGTTGGCAGAAAACTTAGCTCATAGTTTGCCTGACAGAACAAAACGGCATGTCTTCTGCTTTGTCCTTGTGTATATTTTGGGTTGTTATTAGTGTCGTGGCTTCTAAAGTGTCTTTCTGTGCTAAATATAGGGCTGGACCGTGGCAAATCAAAAAACAAACTGGCGTTTGGAAGGGCAATAACTTTTTACGAAGAAGGGAGGAATCTACCGGTTGCCTATTATTTCAGACTTACTTCTGGTTCTCTACATCTTCCAAGGTAACAAAGGAAGGCGGGTCCCCCACCTTCAGTTTTGCAGCATAAGAAAGCAACAGAAGCCTTCTCTCCAGGAATGAGAAAAGGAAACCTGTTTGCTTTTAAAGTTTCAAGTCCTCCCATAGAGATGAAAGGGAAATTAAAGTGAGTTACCCCTACGGAATCGCCAAAGTGAAAAACGGGTCGCTTTATCCAAGCTCTTCAGAGTCTGGCTTGAAATCCGTATAATACTTTCACTCACTAAGTCAAGATTAACAGCACTGGTGCTGCGTCCTTGGGAGAGAACCTCCAGAAGGCATCTGGAAACAGACATTGTCTTGCTTTAAAACACTTCCTCCGAAGCACACATCAGAAAAATGGATTGTTTTTCATTCTCCAATAAAGTTGCCTTTGGCATCTGATTTAAATTCACTAAATCCTTTCCCCTATATAGACACCTTTCCCCACGTCTTGTCTTCACGCCTCAAATATTGCTGATCCTCACACTTTCACCACTCCTGGGCATAACTCATGGGTGATGTTTTGCCCTCACTTCTCAGCCTTGTCTTTCTATGCCACGCCCCCCCCCCCCCCCCCCCCGGGTTTCCATATACAAATATTTGAGATGGCTGTAGTTAGGGCCAGAAATAATGTTTGCTTTTCTTCTCACACATGTTTTAACATAAAATAAGAGGGAAATCACTGTAAATTAAAGTAGATTTGATATTAACTTATTAGCACAAAGGTGATTTTATTTGCTTTCAGCTTTGCCCTAGAAAATGGAATAGACAAACAATGACATAGAACCCAAACAATTTTTGAGTGAAGAGAACGGCTCTCTGTAGGTAGTAAAGTGAAGGAGAAATTTGCGTTGGAGAGTGAAGTTCTGAAATTTACACTGCCGTGGAGGTACAAAGCCTGATGCTTTCGCCAAAGGAAGCCCCTACAGGAAACACCCAGGTAAAATTTCAGAAATGTATTTTCCTTTCGCTGACTTTCATTCTTTCTCTGCATCTGAATTCATGGTAATGGTTGCTTTTTGCATGTTGGGCAGATTGACTTATAAAAGGCCCCAAACTGATGACACAGGCTGCCACGTCAGTGACGGCTGCACATTGGGCAATAAATCCTGGAGAAACAGCCTAATCCCATACAAGTCCCCACTGCAAATGCTGTCCCTGGCATTGTGTTTCCTAACCAGCTCGGGTGAATACCATATTGATCCTAAAAACGTGCAGCTTCTTAGCTAGCAAGGCTCCCTTTGTGGAGCACAGAGGGTCAGGGCGGTGGAGCCAGCATTGCATCTCAGGGCAAAAAAAGTGACAAGATAAGACCATTGGAGGACTGTTGCCTGATGTGTGCGCTTATTATTGTCAGTTGGTTTAGTCTTTCTGTCAGCTGTTTTACTGGCATCTGATTAATCCCCCTGGTCACCAGGGGTAAGCCAGGGTTTCATCTGATCTAGGAACAAAACTTCTCTTGGACAGAAGGTGGTCTGTCCAGGTCAGGGTATGGGTCATTGGAAGGGCAGCCTTAGGAAGCCTGCTGTTTTCTCAGCAACCACTTGTTACAATTAGTTATAAAAAACAAAACAAAACAAAACTAACATGCAGTGACTTGACACTTTTGTGGGTCCCTTCGTCTGGACAGTGCAATTGTTCTGGAAAACAATGTCAGTATCTTCATTCGAAAGTGGTGAGTACAGCCGTATTTCAAGTAGCAAAATCATTGCCCTCTGAGTCATTAGGGAATTTCATTTCCTTCAGTGTCTAGAACTCTATTCTCCTGCTCTGTACTAAATCCAAATGTATTAAATGAAAATGCAGAAATGAAGAAGGCGTTAATGGAGCAAGACAGCATCAGCATACACAGTCCTAGCCATCTCCCCAACTAGGCTGACAAATCATTCACAGAATTGAAACTGAAAGCAGATTCCTTGAGTCTTGGGACAGAGTGCCCTTGAACTCTGACAGAGAAGTCTAGACATCCCCCAATATCAGTTCTGTTCTGCTTTCTTTGAAACAGAGACCCCAATTTATAGCCAGGCATGTATCCATCTGGAATAACAATACTGCATTTCACAGGACTGAAAATGGGTGTGGCCTTGTGACTAAGTTCTAGCCAAAGGTTGAAGGTAGCAGTGGTGTACAACTTCTGGAAAGTGTCCTTAAGGGGCAGGTATGTTCCCTTCTTTGCCCTTCTTCCCTCCCGCTGACTGGAACGCAGATACGATGACTCGAGGCCTGAAACTATATGAACTTGGGCTAAGGAGGCAGACCTCCCCCCGACCCCAATAACCCAATGGAGGAGAGCCATCCCACTGGCACTAGGCATAGGAGAGAGAAATAATCTAGAATCTTTTCCAAGCTGCTTTTATTTGGGGCCTGGTTTCAGACAGATGAACCCAATCGTAACAAATGCAGATACTCAGGGGATTCTCACTTAGTCTTGCCAAGTCCAGATCAAAGTTCTAAAATGTCCATTTCAATTTGAACCCCAGGACTCAAATGGAAAGGCAAAGTGAAAAGATAAGACCAAGAGAATCCAACCCAAAGTGACAAACTGGCTGGGTCAGAGAGCTAGTGGGCAAAAGCTGCCTTTGCAGGAAGCCAACCACTCAGTAATGCTGTCCCATCAGGCTAATTGTTGTGTAGATGAGGAAAACTAATTGTCAACTAATATTTTCTCATTTTTTACTGCTTTGTAGCTTTGTGTATTATTCACCTGGCTATACAGGCCCTAGAGATACTAGGAAGAGATACACTAAATGCATTTAGACGTAATACATACATACGTACATACATATATACATACATACAAATAAAGGCTAGAGTACAATAAATGAGGAATGGCGAATGATTTGAGCTTCATTAATTCTCTTTTGTGAAATGGAAATGATATACATTTAAAAGTTTTGCTTCCAATTTTATGTTTTCTAACACAGAGCAAGGCCTAGACTGGTGTAAAGAATATGTAAAAACCACTGAATCAATGAGAAATTTAGTCTCTGCATACCTAGCTGTTAATGGCCAGCAGAGGCAGCAGGTACATATGGGTGCCACCCCTTGTGAGGTAATCCAGACATCAACAATGAATATCCACATGTAAAAGAATGAAATTGGATCCCTACCTCACACCATACACAAAAATTAATTTTAAAATGGGTTATAGACCTAATTATAAGAGCTAAAATGATAAAACTCTTATAGGAAAACATGGGAGTACATCTTTGTGATATTGAATTAGACAATGATTTCTTAGACATGACACCCAAAGCACAAACAACAAAAGAAAAAAATAGATAAATTGGACTACATCAAAATTAAGAGTTTTTGTGCTGCCAATGATGTTCTTAAGAAAGAGAATAGATAATCCATAGAATAGGGTAAAATATTTGCAAATCATATATTTCATAAGGACAGGTATCCAGAATACATAAAAGGATTTGAATACACATTTCTCCATACAAATGGCCAATAGGCACATGAAAAGATGTTCACTATTACTAGACATGAGGGAAACACAAATAAAACCACAATGAGATGCTGCCTCACACCCCTGGAATGGGCTAGAATCAAAAAGACATATAATTACAAGTGTTGGTGAGGATTTGGAGAAATTGGAACACTCATTCACTGCTGGTGGAAATGCAGAATGGTGTACTCCTTTGGGAAACAGTTTGGCAGCTCCTCAAAAGCTTAAAAACAGAAGTTCCATATGACCCAGTAATTCCACTCCTTGGTATGTATCCAAGAGAAACGAAAACATACATCGAAACAAAAACGGGTATATGAGTGTTCATAGCAGCATTGTTCACTATAGCTAAAAAGTAGAAACAACCCAAATGTATTATGCTAAGTGTAAGAAGCCAGTCACAAAAGATCACATATTGTATGATTCCATTTCTATGAGATAGAAACAGAAAATAGATTAGTGGTTGCCAGGTGTCGGTGGGAAATGGAAATAGTGACTGCTAATGGGTATGGGATTTCTTTTTGGAGTGATGAAAACATTCCCAATTTACATTTTGGTGATGGTTATACAATTCTGCGAATATACTAAAACCATTGACTTGTATACTTTAAACAAGAGAATTTTATGGCAGGCAAATTATAGCTCAATAATGATACATAAAAAATGGGGGAGGTAGAAATGACCCAGCAACCAAAATGAAATGGGCCCAACAAAAGAGACTATACCTGTGATCTGGGTTTTTCTTGAGGATTCCTGTTGCTAATCGCATCATCTCCAGGGTCTGGGCCCACATGGCCTGCCCCAGTCTGTGCTTGATGCCTGAGCCTTCCTGCCTGGACTGGACCCCCTTGGACCCTGATCCATGTCCTGTCCAGCCGGCACCCTGTATCAGCCCCTGTCTGCTTAGCTAGCGCCTGACCCTGCTGTTTCCTGGCCAACCCTTCTCTCCCTATGCATATTCCTGGTGGAACGATTCTACATCCACATAATAATAGTTGTCATGTATTAAGCACCTACTATGTGCCAGATGATGTCTTAAGCACCTACTATGTGCCAGGTGATGTGCTTTCCATGTTATAATTCATTTAATTCTCAGAATAATTTTCTTTGAAATAAGTTCTAATATTATCTCAATTGTACAGATACTGAAAAGGAGATCAAAGAGATGAACACGTTCACACTTGGTCATCCAAGAGGTGACCAAGCCAGTAAATGGAGAAGGAGGATTCGAATTTAAGTCGAGAGACAACTCTTGACCATGTACCACTTTGCCTCAGCCGGCAGTTGTTGACAGTAGGTTAGTGGAGGCCAAGATCATGACCTCTAGTCTTGACTTTGGGGGCAAACTCACACTGATGGGAAAGGACTGGACTGTTTAAACCCTTCTCCTTTGAGATCTCCTGGAATCCCTTTTTCTCATTGTTGAACTCTTCCCCCTGAGGCGTGTTTGTCTTCCAGGAGCCAAACAAGGCCTGTGGCTTCCCTTGGGCTGCTGGAGCACACTTAGCTGGAAGAAGAGCTGGAAGTGTCTCAGAATTTAAGTTCCCTCAAGGTGGCTTACTCTCTAACTGATGACATGTGGTTAAGAAAGGCCCAGCTGCTGCCTCTGCTGGGATGACTCGAGGTGTACTTGACACTCCACAGTCCCCCACACCATCAGATAGAAGCTTCCTCAGCAATTTTGCCTGAGATCACACCTTTGCTTGCTTGTCCTGCTTTCTCACTTCCTTACCCATTTCCCCTGGGAACTTATCCTTAATAAATGGCTTGCACATGAGCCTTTGTTTCTGGGTCTCTTGGGAAACCAGCCTAGGACACAGCATATGTAAAATACTGAGCACAGTCCAGAGCACATAATATGTGCTCATTAAATGGCCAGTTATTGGCTTTGCTGTTCTAGTGATCATAGCTTCTGAAGGATACTCTTCTACTTGGCCCTCAGTATTAGCGTTAATTTTTGAATTATGACAAAGAGGTAGGGAGAACAGAAAACTAGATATCAGGATTCAGTCTTAGATCCTACCCTTGTTTGCTTCTTTCAAGAGCTGCTCAGGTTTTATACCTGGTAGTTCCTCCCATTTTGCATCAACTTTCACATCTTGCCTTGAAGGAACCAGTTGATATGGAATGTTTTTTTGAAGTTTTGAGAGAAGTTGGAAGTCTTAGGCTTCTAAGAAGCCAGCTTTGAATACTTTCCCAGCCCTAACCCCTAAAAATAAAAATCAAATATTTATGTAGAGTTTAATGTGTTAAATGTAAAACATTCTTGTAATAAAATAAAGATATCAAACATTTTTATTGTCCTTGTCATATATCAAGGCCTTTTCTAAATGCTTTAAATATATTAATTAATTTGATCTTCTCAACACCCTACGAAGCAGGTGCTATCATGGTTACTCCCAGTTTTACAAATGAAGAAACAAATGCCGAGAAGTTAAGCAACTTGCTCAAGTTCATGCAGAAAGTAGTGGAGCTGGGATTTGAACTTGAGTAGTGTGGCTCTAGAGTTCATGCTCTCAGCTATGAGGCAAGTCCATTTCCCTGCAAAGGGAGCAGTCACAGACATAGTCCTTGAGGGTCTGCTACGTGCAGAAGTCCAGTTGCCTGAAATAACTCCCACTGTCATGTGTGCACACTGATACACACTCACTCACACTAGGTTTCTACCAGGGCCCAAAGTTACCACTGTCTGGTGAAGCCTTTGAGTCTGCGTTAGGGCTGCCATTACTAGGCAAACCCACACCTAACAATTAATACCCGTTGATACCACCTGACATACTCATTTTATTGCATTATCCAGCAATTCTCCAACAAAGCTATGATCCAGTTTTTTCTTGACAGTCTTCACTTTGTTGAAAGTGGAAAGTATGCGGTGGACATCGGTGCATTTCATAACACCTCAAAGCTTTCCTCCTACAGAGAAAGCCTTTGGAGGATGCATGAGAGAAGGAGAAGAGAAAGAACCACGAAGTAGTTTTCAAACTGTGTTCTAAGGAGCCCTGGAGTTCCCAGGAGGCAGTGCAAGATCAAACATTCGGGGATCAAGACAAAGGCCATGCAAGAGCAATACCAAGGGGTGTGTGTAGGGGGCCTTCTCCCCACCTGTCCTGTCTCCAGGCCTGTTGTGCACCCTCTTTCCACTTCAATCAGAGAAGCGGACTCTGTGCTTTCCATGTCCTTGAATGAGCCTGCTGCTGAAACAGTATTTGAAAACCGACTTTCTCAGCCTGCAGCGGGGACAGTCCTACCTCCCATCGAACGTCAGACCGTTATTTCGCTCCCTGATGACATCTGATGCATGGGCCACCACCCCTCTTGAGGGTCTGTCTCTGTTACACCATCCTAAACAGATGCTGAGCCAGCTCGCAATTAACCAGGGGTGAATGTGTCTGATTTTAGGTCATCCAGAGGCGGCGGCCTGTCATTGGGTCACTTTGCTGCCTTCCTGCACACTAGCCTCACCGCTAGGAAGGGGTGCTGAGTGTGGGCTGGCAGTCCCAGAGTGGCCTGGGGACTCTGGTGAGGCCTTCGGTGGGAGGTCCTTAGGAGGCCTTTGACTGCCTCTCTTCCCCAAGGTCCTTATCACCAGAGCACACAGGTTCTTCAAGGGAGGTCCCCAGACAGCAGAGCAGCGGCACCTGGAAACTGGTTGCAAAAGCAAATTCTCAGGTCCCACCCCACACCTGTGGACTCAGGAACCCAGCAGCGCCCAGCAGCCTGTGTTTCCACCAGGTGACTCTACTGCTCGCTGGGGTTTGAGAACCTGCCAGAGGTAGTTGAATCAGCAGTGCCCTTTCAGTTCTCTATGTACGTAACTGAGTGGACCCGACGCCTTGGAGCTGAAAAGAGATTGGGCAGGGCCCATTAGAAACACATTTATTTGCATATTATGATTTGAGGAACTTTCTCACACCAGATGGAGGCGTATGAAAACCAGAACCCATGTGTTTCCCATTCCTGAAAAAAGCCTTCTTGTATGTAGGTCTTTCAAGAAAGAAAACAACAGGCAGGTTTCCTTTTAGTTCTATCCAAAAAAGCCAGTAATCCCGGGAACATTGAAAAGCCACGTGATATATTGGCGGTCCCAAACCACCCAAACAGCATGGGAGCAGAGTAAGCGGGCTTTGAGAAATGTCCCCCTTTCTACCAGGTGCCAGTAGAAAGTTCTAGTCACGTGACACTTGCAAAAGCTCACTTCTTCCTTTTTAAAATACGCTGTTAGTTTTCACTGGCAGACAGAGAGGCTGGAATGTTAAATGAAGCTGTTCAGGTACCATGGGCTCTGGAAAGGCTGAGTAGGGAGTAGTTACTGAAGAAGGTCGGTCTACAGTGCATTTTTCACAACACTGGACTTGATCAAGCCCTGTGAACTCCCAGTTTCTGTGAGGTGCTGGGCTCCAAGGGCATGCCATGCCTTTAATTCTCTTGGGCTATTTTTGTAAACACCAAGCAAGGCTTCCAAAATTTGGTTATCATTTTCCATTTGCGGTGTCTGATTATAAACCCTTTTGACTTTTTTTTTGTATGGACGTGCACTCTTTACAAAAGAGTGCAGTTATAATCCCACCTTTTTTCCCTGTTATGCTGGAGGAAAATCACTTTCAGAAAGACATCCGACTCTAAGCTTTGAATCACGTTATTTTTATACACCAACAAAGAACAAATGCATTTCTCAATTATGAAACCCATCTGTGAGGTGCCTTTCAAAGCCTGCAATTGTGCAGACATTTGATCAAATTCTTAAATCATCTTGAAACAGTAGTTGTCCCCTGCCTCACTGCACGTTTGCTTGTGCAATATGATAGCATTGTATGTTTCGCTTTTCAAGTTAAACACGTTTTCCATTTATTCCAACTGGCACCAAAGTGATTCTGAAACACTGAGAGGTGGCAATAAACAGTGGTAACAGCCCCTTGGGAAGAATGGTCACCAGTCAACTTTAACATTCCAGCTGCTGCAGAGCTGGAATTAGTTTTCCCTGGATGAAACAACTGCCCCTTCCTCCTTGGAGGCATTTGCTGGATGCATCTTTAGTTAGCACTGCAGGGAGTCAGTCCAGTTCTCAAGACTCCATAGTCATAATGTCAAGAAAACAGAAGCCATCTGTTATGGATTGAATTGTGTCCCTCCAAAAGATGTTGATGTCCTCACCCCCCAGTCCCTATGAATGTGACCTAATTTGGAAACAGGGGCTTTGCAGATGACCAAGTTAAGATGAGGTTGGGCCTTAATCCAATATGACTGGTGTCCTGATAAAAAGGTGAAATGTAGACACACAGAGAGACATGCACACAGGGAAGACGACACATGAAGATGAAGGCAGAGATCAGGGTGATGGGTCTACAAAACGAGGAACACCAAAGAGTGCCAGCAGACCACCAGAAGCTGGGAGAGAGGCCTGGAACAGATTCTCCCTCAGACTCAGAAGAAACCAACCCTGCCAGCACTTTGATCTTGGACTTCCAGCCTCCAGAACTGTAAGGGAATACACTTTTGTTCTTTATGCCATCCAGTTTGTAGTACCTTGTTACAGCAGCTGTAGGAAATTCACATGCCATGCAATCCACCCAAGTCCACAAATGAGCCTTGGTAGTTAGGATAAAACTGAGCCTTTTTAGAACCTGACTTGGCAGTCAATGATCTTTCCATTACGGAACCGTGAATCTCACCGCCAAAGGAAACAAACGTAGGCCTTGCCTTGACAGATCACTGTAGCATCATTCTCCAAGACTTGTTTTCAAATTAAAATCTCCCTCTCAGGCACCAAACAGCTAAGGATCTGGTGGTGGCCAAGAATCAGCCTCTCAGCCAGCAGGTTAACCTGCGGCAAAGGTTTATTTAGCTATGATGTCAGGAAGTTTTGCCAAGCCATTTTGAGCAGAATGGGAGGAACCAATGTTGGTTAGTAGGGGGCTGAGGTGAAAGGGGAAAGGTTGAAATTCTAGCGTCTTTCCCCAGCTTCTGGGATGGAGGTGGAAAGAAAAACACAAGAATACCTCGGCGGTCACCTGGACGACTCTTCCTCTCTTGAGCGCCCTCTGGTGTTCTTAAGTAATGACAACAGTAGCTCATTCGACAGCGGGAAAGGTGCCTGAAGTAACTGGAAGTTTCTCCATTGAAAGCTGGAGGTGTTCTTTTCTAGGTAACTCAGTTGCTGAATTTAGTATCTTCCAACTCTCCCAGGACAACAGAGGTAGCAACTCTGAACTCAGATTGTAGATCACTTCCTCACTACTTCTGGCACTCTTTCCAGCCTTCCATTTCACTCCAGTATGTACTCGTGTGTGTGTCTATATATCTATGTATCTCTATCTCTATCTATAAATTTCACTCCATGAAAATGGAGTCACCATTCATAAAGTTCTCTTTGATTTTTAGATGTCATACATAATCTATTTTTATTTTTTTAGTCAATCTGATGTTAACTTGCTATGATATCATGGTCCAATTAATAGAACACAATATTCCAATCTGTGGTTGGAATAGAAACCTCCAAGATATATATCAAATGTATATATATATTTAATATACATTATTTATACTCAGAAATTATTTGAAGGGCCTTGACTTTGTTCCAGAATACCCTTTCATATATTTTCTTATTAAAATTTCAAAATAACCCTATAGGCTAAGCATTATAATCCTTGATTTATTTCCCTCGGTATTTTAGTTTTAGACTAGGGACTAAATGACCTGATCTATGTCACTCGAGGGGAAGAACCAGCTAGTGATGGAGTTTGTTTCCACAATTTGAAACCATATTTGTGCCACTTCACCAGCTGCCTCCCTGAGCTTGGCAAACAGCCGTGTGGCCCGTTGTCTTCCTCTGTGACACCGGACTGCCTTGGATGACCACGTTGTCATGATTAAGAACTAGTGGCATTCGTAAGTAGCAGTGGCAGCAAGCATTATCTGAGAGCTTACTGTGTGCCAGGCTCGGTCCTTAGCCACGTCATCCTTACAACAGCCCCATGGGGAGGAATCATTGTCACCATTTCACAGCTTAGGAGATGCAGGTACAAGAGGCTAAGCAACTTAGCCAGGTCACGGATTCGCTGTGAGCTGGGCAG
Organism: Rhinolophus sinicus; assembly: GCF_057876585.1. Classification (NCBI taxonomy): domain Eukaryota; kingdom Metazoa; phylum Chordata; class Mammalia; order Chiroptera; family Rhinolophidae; genus Rhinolophus; species Rhinolophus sinicus. Next base: position 10,334,143 of record NC_142517.1, read on the forward strand.
CACACCCCTCCCATGCACGTGCCTCTCAGCTCGGCTTCCTGGGCACTGTTTCTATAACTCTCGACAGACAGATGCAAAGCCTCAGCTCCCTAGCTAATAACCTTGTTTCCTTTGAAGAGTCTCAGTTTCCACATTTGCTTCCATTCCTCAAAATACCATATAATTGTTTTTTATTTACATAGGTTTTGCATTGTTTCTCCTAAGCAGCTGTATTGCACTATCAGAGTGAAACTCAGTTTGGGGGCTAAAATAATTTGATTTCCCTGAATGATAAGTGTTATATCACAGTAGTAAAGGTGGTGATCACAGGAGCAGCAACAGCAATAGCAGGAAGACTGATAACCACAGTCTGGAAACTCTGTCTCATGGCATTAAAAATGCTTGGAATGAGAGAAGTAATTTAATTGTAATGGTGGCATATGAGTTGCTTAGGCTTGCTGTAACAAAATACCACAAACTGGGTGGCTTAAAACTAAAATTTATTAGGGCGGCCAGGTGACTCAGTTGGTTAGAGCGCGAGCTCTCAACAACAAGATTGCCGGTTGAATTCCCACATGGGATAGTGAGCTGTGCCCCCTGCAAGTAAAGATTGAAAACGACAATTGGACTTGGAGCTGAGCTGCGCCCCCCACAATTAGATTGAAGGACAACGACTTGGAGCTGAAGGGCTCTGGAGAAACACACAGTTCCCCAATATGAAATTTTTTTTAAAAAAAACTAAAATTTATTATCTTAGAGCTCTAAAGGCAAATGTACCTTAGGGGTAAAGTCATCCCTTTGATTGCTCCTTATGTTTAAAAACAAAAACAAAACACTAAAATTTTAACCCGAGACAGACACGCACACAGGGAGGACGCCATGTGAAGATGAAGGCAGAGTTCAGGGTGATGGGTCCATCCATATATAAACCAGTCATATAGGATTAGGTCAATGAAGGGGATGACTTTACCCCTAAGGTACATTGAATGATACATTTAATGCGGAGCCTTTGGCAGACTTCTGTAGCTGCCCTCACCACCATCGCTTCCCTGTCTCTACTGCCTAATGGCAAACACTCCACTTACTTATCTCGGGGGGGTGGTAACCAGCCACCAAGATGGCCCCCAGCCATTCTCACCGCCTAGTATTCCTGTTATATGTAGCACCCTCCCTAATGAATCAGGCTCGCCCACGTAACCAATAGGATACTTCAGGAATGATGGTGTGATTTCTGAGAAGGGGTCGTAGAACTTCTGGCTTCTGCCTTGCTTTCTCTTGGGTTGCTGTCTCTGGGGGAAAGCCATCAGCCATACTCTGAGGACCCTCCAGCAGCCTGTGGACAGCCCATGAGGGAGAAACTGAGGCCTCCCACCAACAGCCAGCACCAACTTGCCAGGCAGGTGGGGGAACCACGTTGGACACAGATCCTCCTGCCACAGTACAAGCCAGCCTTCGGATGATCACAGCCGCAGTTGAGATCTTGACTGCAACCTCATGAAAGACCTTGAACCAGAACCACCCAGCTAAACTGTTCCTGAATTCCCAACCCTCTGGAACTGTAATATTAAAAACATGTTTGTTATTGTTTTAAGATTCTAAGTTTTAGGGAGTTGAGCTACACAGCACTGGATAACTAATACAGTGGGTCTTCTGCACAAGCCCTGTGAGGTGGCAGGACAGAGTTCACAATTAAGAAAATACCCTTCATGGCTGTAATTGGAATGCGATACATCCCTTTCCAATCTAAGGACTTCACCAGAGCAGAATCCCTTCACCATGAGGCTGGGAGGTTTAGGGCGTCAGTGCCCCAGGCAACAAGCCAGTTCTCTGAATTTTAAGTATGTAACTGGCCAACTCCACTTCTCAGCGAAAGAAGCTGCGCCCGGGCCCATCTAGGGAGCTGTGGCCTTGCCTAATAATTATGACAATGCATTTGGAGGCATATTGTGAGGGTTGTGACAAATGCGTGCTGCTTCTCCACTCCAGTTCTTCAAGGGAGGAGAGCAGCACGCTGCAGCAGGAGACCTTCCAGGAAGGAGGGAAGCATGGCGCACATTCCTGGGGCTGTGATAGATCTGCTTCTGGAATGGGGTGGACCTGAAGCTGGGAGGAAGCATGAGTCAAAGGCCCACAAGAGGCCACCTTGAGTTTATAATGTCCCTCCACACACTACAGATCATACCAGCCACAAGGGGGACATAAACCCAGTGAGACTTGACTGTGAATTTGTCTCTTAAATAAACAGTCCTTCACATATGGAAATTATATCCTCCATGAGTGAGCTACACCCTGTGAGTGCTTTCTCTCTTGAAATTGGTTCTCAAACTTGACTCTACATTGGAATCATCTGGGAAATCTGTCAAAAATGCATATTTTGGGGCCTTACCTCAAGTAGCTCTTAGCTAGGTCTGGAAAAGTGGCTCTTATGTTTCTAAACTGCTTCCATGACTTTAATTTGCAAACAAGTTTGGGAGCCAAACCTGGGCCCAACATGGGCTATTCAAGAGTTACCTACCTTTGGGCATCATATATAACCTGGCTAAGCCTTGGTTTCCCCATCTGTAAAATGGGAGTTATATTAGTTTGCAAGGGCTGCCATAATAAAATACCATAAGTGGGTGGCTTAAACTACAGAAATTTATTTTCTCACAGTCCTTGAGGCTGGAAATCCAAGATCAAGGTGTCAGCAGGGTTGGTTTCTTCTGAGGTCTCTGTCCTGGGCTTGTAGATGGCCGCCTTCTCCCTGTGTCCTGGGTAAACCATGTGTCATGGTTTTCTCTCTCTCTCTCTCTCTCTCTCTCTCTCTCTCTCTCTCTGTGTCCTAATTTCCTTTTCTTATAAGAACACCAGTCAGACTGGATTAGGGCCCACCCTAGTGACCTCATTTGAACTTAGTCACCTCTTTAAAGGCCCTATCTCCAAATACAGTCACATGTTGAGATATTGGGGGTTAGGACTTCAACACAGGAATTTGGGGACCACAATTCAGCCCTTAATAGAAATAATATGGCCATTGTGAGGATTAAATAAGGCACTTGGAGTCTGGGGTGTTGTATTCAATCAGAAGATGCAAACTCTTATTTTTCATTCCCTCCGATTCTAGAAAAAATTGCCTTTAAGAAGTGACACAGGAAAACTAGACTTTTCTTCCAGGCAATAATGGAATGTCTGGCCTGCCCCCAAGAGCTGGTGCAAATCGACCTGCCATGTGACAGTGGCCCTGGAGTCAGAGCAGCTGCAGCGGGGCAGGCCAGGTTTCCTGGAATCTGAGCTTAACACTTAAGACTGAGTTTCTTTTCAAAAGAGCTGAAGGCTAAGCACTTTGTTACACCTAATCCTTTTCCAGTAGAGGGGGGAGGCACTTGAATGCAGCCCCAACGCAGTCACTGTGGGCTTGCAAAGGGCTCTGGTGGATTTTCACACTCGTCCTCACCCACTTCCCTGCCCAGCTGGGTACCAGAGGCAAGGCCAGCAAACCCACACAGGGACCACCTGAGTGGGACAAAGAGGAGGGGTCATGGTCCCACAGAGCCTGGGGGAGTGCCCCGCTGTGGGCTGCATGCCTGCCCCTTGGGTGCGTGCAGCCACTCTGAGAGGCCACTGCATGCCGATGTCCCCACCCCACCCTGTACCATGAGGAAACCTAGTGTTCCCAGTGCCCACTGCTGCAGAGGTTGGGCAAAGAGAGGGTCCCTTTACTTCCTTATTATTGACTAGAGTGTCTAGGTGGAAGGAAGTGGGATTTTTGGAGCCCACATTGCAGGCAAATTGATCTGGTTAAATCACTTACCTCTACTACTCTTCCCAGCTCTACTGTTTGACGATTCCACAATTCCATCGACACCTAGACTAACTAGCCTTGATCTTTCTGGTTCAGCCCTGTTAGCAATCAAGCACTGGGTATAAAAGGTGACATTTACTTTCGAAAGAAGAGAGAGACAGACAAAGACAAGAGGCAGAGACAGAGGCAGAAAGCAACATGCTGTTGCAGGAAACCAAGCTTGAAGACCATAATTCTGTCTGGAATGACTATCCATGAGCTGTCCCAAATCACTCTGGGGAATAGCCCAGGACAGACCCTTGGGACCCATCCTATGGTGTTGGATTCAATAGGTTTCAGGTAAAGTCCAGACATCTATATATTTTACAGCCCAAGTAATTTAAAGACTCACCAAGTGTGAAGGCTACAGTTATAGACCATTTACCTCTTGCTTGACCTCCTTTTTCTCACTTCATCCCAGACTTTCAGCGCCTTAATCTGAATACAATCATTACCACCTTTATAAAGTGGAACAAATAATCCTTTATCAAAATTTTCCATTAACAGGAGCCTCACAAAAGTATACAAAAATGAAGATTCTGGCCCAGGGATGCACAGAATTTATATTCTCATCAATGTTCCGAATCCCAGTAGAACAGGGACAGGACTTGCTTGGTAGGGTTTCTGGGCCTGGTTTCTGCTTTGAGAAGCCCTGGCCTCCACCATGGCAGAGGCGCTTTGCATGTCTGTCAGGCATAGAATCGGCACTCAACAAGTCCTTGGGGGAGTACTGTTAGATTAAAGAGAGTGTCCTCCAAGTTTCCTCTTGCAATTAAATTCCTGACAAAACAAATCATTTACAATCATTTCTAGGTGAAATCAATTTTTTCTATGACAGTTTCTAAAATAGGATTTTAGAAAACACACTCTGAGAAAAGGATATGCTCTTGGAAAGACTTGATTTTTATTCTTTCTGTTTTATTTTTCTAAGAGTCCCGATAGATTAATTAATCGCGTATCTGTCAACTCTTGAAAGAGTGCCTGTTCTCTGTGCTGCTCTCTATGAGTGTTGGCACAGTGGTGATCAAGGCAAGCATGCCCATGGTCACCTGGAGCCTACGGGCTGGTGCATCCCACAGGTGCTGATTTGGAGACCAGGCCTAGAGACCAAGCCACACAGAATGAGCCGGCCTGGGCAAACTTGGTGCAGGCCACCACAGACGGGTCCGACTGAGGGTCACCCTTCTGAGCTGAGGCCTTTGGGGAAGTAGGGTTGCCAGATAAATACAGGAAACCTAGTTAAATTTGAATTTCAGACAATGAATAATTTTTTTAGTTAGGTATACCCCAAATAGTGTCCTGAGAACTAGGTATGATTATCATCCCTATTTTGTGAATGAGGAAGCCAAGGCACAGAGAGGTCAGATGATTTGCCTACGGGTACACAGCTGGGATGTTGCAGAGCTGGGGTTTAAACCTAGGTAGTACAGCATCAGAGTTGTTTCCTCGTATCTCACTCCAGCAGTGATCCCCTTCTAGCACCAGTGGTGTTGATCCAGACTCAGGGGTCTCCAGAAAATTCTGCTGTGTTCCCAGGGCCACCTTTACCTCAACTTCCCAAAAGAAGGACTAGGCTGGTCATTCGTCATTGTATTCCAGCACCCAGGATAGAGTCTGATTCACAGAAGGCATTCAATACATATTTGTGAAATAACCAACTGAATGAATAATATAAGGAATATGTATTCTTTCCAGAAAACTTGGAAAGTATGATGAAAAGTTTTTTTTAAAACCCACTATAATCCTAACACCTAAAGGTGTTTCTTTTTGAAGAAATCTCTTCCAAAACCTTCTGGATTGGTTATCCTCTACATCTACTACTCAGCTGTTATAGTAGAGGTAACTTCCCCTCTCTTTTGGAGGGAACCCCTGTTTCCCAGACCCCACATTTTCCTCTTTTAAAAATATTAATCCTTTTTTTAATTAAAAAAAAAAAAAAGCTCCAGTAGCTTCCTTATAAGGCCTTGCATATCTGAAAACATAGTCACCACACTCTCACATTTGATGAATAGTTTTGCTGGGTATAGAATTTTACTTTTAGAAATATATATTTTTTTAGGATTTTGAAATATTTATCCATTGTTGTCTATCATATTGTGGGGAAGTCTGATGCCACTCTGATTCTTGATGCCTTGTATAAAGCATGTTTTCTGTTTTCTTCCTGGAAACACTGAGCGTCTCCTCTTTATTCCCAGGGTGATGAAAATGCACAACGATGTGTGTTGGTGAGTCGATTTTCATCCATGGTGCTGGGTATAATTGGGAAATACAGGAACTTGATATTTGGGAAGTTTTAATGAATTATTTTTTGGGGGGATTTCCTCCCATTGTCTCTGAATCTGCTTTCCATATTTGGATTTGATGTTCTGGTGTGGTTCTATAATTTCATTACTTCTCTCTTATTTTCTCTTTGTGTTTTTGCTACACATTCTGAGTAATGTCTTTAACCTCTTCATTTCTGTTCTTTCCAAGCACTTTTGTTTGTTCTCTGAATTTTTAAAAATTGGTATTCTATTCTTTTCCCCAGTTTTACTGAGATATAATTGACATAAATTATTGTGTAAGTTTAAGGTGTACAGCATAATAGAATTATACTCTTATTTCACTGGTACAATATTTCCTGACTCTCTGAAAATATTAATAATAATTTTTAAACATTTTATTCTCCCTGTATAACTTCTATAGCTTCTGTTGCCTCAGTTATCTCTGCCTCTTCTCTGATTCTGTCTTTTAGGCTAGAGGCTGTTCTCAAATGTCAAATGATCCTAATGTCTCTTCATATTTATAAATGGGGCACTAAAAGCTGGTGGTAAGCTCTGTGCACATGCATAGAACCTGGCAACTATGGGCTTCAGTACAATGACCTTCCTGGGCCATTTTCTTGGGGAACCTTGGATATCAGTGTCTTACGTGTTTTCTCTTGTCTTGTTGGAAGAGCTGCAGTGAAGGCTCTTACAATCTCTCATGTGGAAGCTATAATCCTTACTACCTTTATTCTGGAAACAAGATGAGGAAAATGTCTGGAGATCTCAACATTCTGAATGTAAATATTTGTCTGGCCTGAGGCTGCAGAACAGGAAGGGAAGATTAGAGATATAACTGCTTCTTAAAAGGACTTCTAATAAATTATCCTGCTTGTGGATCCACCTTTATTCCCATTTCCATCATTTCCCTAATGTCACCAATTCCTGAACAACTGGGTTGCTTTTGGCTTTCCCCATTGGTGGCTTTCAATTCAGCTTTCTCAGCTCTGTTACATCAGTTACCAAATATACATTTTCTTTCCAGCTTCCAAATTTTATTGCTATTATCGTCACTTCTGTTATCTTCATTGTTAGGTTTATGTGTTCTCCAAAATACCTCCCCTGTTATTGTTTTAGTGGGGTTTCAGGAGGGACTAGAGACTAACCCCTGCATTCAATTTGCCATCTTTGAATAGAAGTCATCCCATCTACTCTTGGCTTTGGCTTTGGAACTTTTCTTTTCCTGTGTTTATCATAGCAACAATCAAATGAGCAAACAAAAATAAAACGAAAGCTCATTCCAGTAGCCATTGCCCTTTTTATAACTTTGCTTTAACATATGAATAGAAATTTGCTTCTCCACTTCTTCACTTGTTTTAGAGCATCTAACAGAGCCATGGAGGAAAGAAGAGAGGGGAAAAAATTCTGAAGTAGGACTGAAGTGGTTTTCCCCATTCCCTGGAAAACAATAGCCCAACAGGTCCAAGAGATCTTGATTTGTATGTGTGAACTTGCGGCACATGCACTGCCCCCTGGTGGACAAGCTGGTACTGCTTTTAGGGTTCTCTCCATGCTTTCCAAGATGGTTATGTGAAGTCCAGATACTATTGCCAGAGGAAGAGAGATTTGAATTCAGACCAGAAGAGAAGAGGGGAAAAGATGTTCTAAACTTAAACTTCTGTTTCATTTCTTATCAATCAGCATGTTCATGCCAGCATCAATCAGTACACCCACCGAGTGTACTAAATCCCCAAGGATTTACGATTACTGAGGGAACAACTAACTGTTTTCCTGACTTCTAAGATGTCATTACCCTGTGCAGAAGGAAAGTACTGGTTTTAAGAAAGAAGACATGTCATTCTAGATGAAACTCACCACCAGTCATTTCACCCCAGTACCCTCTACAGCTGTGCTGTCCAGTATGGTAGCCACGTATGACTTTTAATTTCAATTAATTAAAATTTAAAAATTCAGTCTCTCAGCCACTCTAGCCACATTTCAAGTGCTTACTAGCCACATGTGGCTACCATACTGGACAGCACAGCTAGAGAAGTTCTATTGGCTAGCACTGATGCAGAGCTCTCGGTGGTGCCAGGAAGTGTCTATGATTCTCAGAAGCAGAAGTAACCTCAACCTCACCTGTGCTCCTACAAGTCTGTTCCCTCCTCTACCACAGCATGTACCACAGTCTGACGTGAAACGGAGTTGCTTAAATGAAAGGCCTGCCTCAAGTTCATGAGGTCTGGGACCACACTTGTGCTGTTTGCCATTATCCCCAGGACCTAGAGTAGAGACTGGCAAAGAAGATCCTGAGTAAATGTGAGCTGAATGAATGACTTGATTGTAAACTCCATGAAGGCAGGAATAAAATTTTCTCAGTTTTGTATTCCCCATAGTTCCTGGAGCAAAGAGGGAACTCGGTAAACGTTAGTTGGATGGTTGCATGCTCTCACATCTGCCAGCCTAAGGATGTACCTTAGTACCACTAAGACAAAAAGTCAGAAAGCTGTGTTCCCCAAGCTCCTTCTCAACTCTGCCCTTGCATATATCGTCTCCTGTGGCTCTGCCACATCCCACCTGATTTCCCACTGCTTCGTAGCCCCTACCTCGTCTCCATGAGGCAGGTCTGATACTGCATCACCCCACACCTTACACACTTACTTACACACACACACACACACACACCTTGCACTCCAGGCTTTTTATGTGACATCCTGGCCCCTCCTTCCTCACACCTGGAAGAGTGGTCTCCAAATTGTGGTGTGTGCATCCCCAGGAGTTGCCCAATATGATGCTCTGGAGAATAGAAAGAAAATATTTGAACTCTTGTTGTTTTTTTAATCTCACCCCTTAAAATGGTCTCATTCTGCTGTATGTTTTAATATTTTAATAATATGTTAGTATAGTAATATATGCTTATTTATAAATTAAATATACGTATTTGGGGTGTACACTAACTTATTTTTATTGATAGAAGCATGTGTGAAAAAAGCCAACTGCCCTGGAATTCTTCTGTCCCTTCCGCTTCCCGGTGCTACTCTCACATCTCAGGAGCCAGCAGAAGCCCTGTCTGCTCACTGCATCCTCTGGTCTACTCAGGCCCAGCTGATTTGGGGTGGGGGTGGGGGGAATTGATGGACAGCTCTTACAAACCCCTGGTGTCTTCCGTTTGGAATTCTTATTGTTACTCCAGGTGACACACTGCATTTTGTTCTTGAATTCTCTGGATTGCTTTCAGTTACTAGTACTGTCTTTCCAACCAAATGGCAAATTTCTATTAGCATATTACACATTTTCTACTGAAGACCTGTCATGCAGGGTGTCATGCAGGGTCTCAGCTCTTGCTCCCCACATGAGAACGCAGGATATGGTGAGGCCAAACAGGAACACCCACGGAGCCATAGGTAGGGGAGTCATACCACTATATTCTCGCTGGCAGCTTGGTTAGAGACACAGGAAGCAGGAGCCACATGATCCGTAACCCATTGTCCACTTTTCTGCCAACGAACCTCACTTGCCAACTGCAATCCGCACCTCTCTGCAATCCGCAATCCCCACTTGCTAGCTTAGCCATGGCAGTTATATTAGTGGCTGATAGCTAACTGGTAACAGCTGATGACCAACTAGTCACAACTGATGGCCATCTACTACCTGAGCCAGCACCTTTCCACATGAAGCAGAGAGCCTGGAAACTGCTCTCCTGGCCCTGTCCCCACAAGACTGTGTTAGAATGGAAGGGCAATGAGAATACCAAGTCCAATCACATTTTATAAATACATAAATAGAATCAGGGAGGGAAAGTGACTGCTCAGGGACACACAGGTGAGAGCCTGGCCTGTCCCGGTCATAGATTGGGACCGCAGATTTGAGAGGAAGCTCAACACACATGGGAAACATCAGGTTTCCCAGGGTCTCTGTTCCAGCTCCACGAAAGCAAATCCGACAGGCATAGTTATGAGTTCTCCACGTGCCTAGTGAGAAGCAGCATTTTCGTGAGGCCTGAGGAAAGTCTACACACAGAGGAGGTGTCAGCTGCTAACTTGACAAAAGAGCCAAGCTCATGACCTTCTAATGGTGAACCAGCCTATTAGTTTAGCAATATGTGTCTCCAACATTAGAGTCATGCCCAGTGGAGATTTGATTTTATATTATTCAGGGAGCCCATTCCTTGAAACTGAGAGAGACCTCTAGCAACTGCTGGAAACCCCTTCTTTTAAAATAATAAGTAGAATCTTCACCTAAGAAACTTGGCTCTATGCTCTTTAACATTCCACTGTGCCCTTAAACTAGCTGAGCAGCAGAGGAGGCAAATGATTCGAACCTGTGGGCTTTTTAAAAAATGTCAATCAAATGTAAATGATGATCCCATTAAATAATGATTTTCATTCAAACTCAACAATACAAATTTCTCAGACTTTGTGATTAGCTCTGTGTCAAACTTTCGTTTTTTCATTTTTTAGCAGTTAATTTGGGATATGCTGTAACAATTTTAGGTTTGGGTTGGATTTTTTTTTTTTAAGTACTGACCAAAAAAATCTTGCTGCATTCAGTCTCCTGAGAATGTTGGGTCGAGTTTTTTGATCCCTGTGGCTCATTGATTTGCGGGCTGATGTAGTGCGAGGGGTCCTTATTAGTGGCGTCTGTCCCTGCTGTAATGTTTTTGTTATTTTTCCTCATTTGTTCCCTCTGACATCATGTCATTACAGAATGGTGCTGTTCAGGCCCTGCCTGGGCTGTTCGTTAGCGTGTGTTTAATGAGCAGCTTAATTGAGCTGTCTAGTAGGCCACCTGTCGCCCCCCGGACTTATTAACATACTAATGGCCTGACATTGTATTCTCTGACAGGCAACAGGGCTTACTGATTTGATGTCTGGACAGGAGGATTTTATGCAGGAATGAGAGTGGGCATTGGAAAGGAGGTTTAAAAAACGCAAATTAACTCTTTGGTATCTCTGTGTTTATGGCTCTCTTATAGAAAAAAAGTTCAACCCATCACAGGCCAGGAAAGCATGTTCTGGGAGGAAGGCTTGCTCTGTCCTTGCCACCCTAGTGGTGGTTCTCCGCGAGAAAATACGCTCTACCTGCGAGCAGGCTTTGTTTCCAGCACAGACTTCAAAGGGATAATCTGCAGCCCAGGCGGAAGTTTTGTGATTACACTCTTCTCTGCTGTAGCTACAGAAACAAAAAGCTGCACTGCTCCGCCTGAGGGATTTGAGTGCGGTCTGCTTTCCCTGCCTTTGAATCCAGCTGAGGGCAGGATGGGACTGGGAACACCGGGCTGCATCGGAAGGCCTCCAAGGATGGCTGGAGCGCCAGCCTGCAGAAGACACTGGTTTTGTTTGTTTTTCTTCTGGGTTTGTGTGGTCGGGTCTTCACCCCCTGCACAGGCGAGAGGAAGACCTTCTGTGCTGGGAAATTTCAGGGGAGTGGGTCTAGAGGGCCTGCAGGGCGCTCCTGCAGGGGCCTGGACGTCTCTCTCTTCCGGCTCTCCTTTACTTCCTCGCTGCCCCCTCCTCCCACGCCTGCACACAGAACAAGATATGCAGAATCGTTAAGAAGAGCCTTCCTTAAGCTTCCAGGAAAGGGGCAGAGTAAACCAGATCCTCAGAGCAGCTCAGAGTGGGGTGGGAGCCTGTGTGGAAGAGGCCCATCTGGTGGCTGGGTTAGCTGCAGCGTCCTGCCTGGCCTGAGGTGCCCGCCAACTCAGCCCAGGAGCCGCAGAGAGCTGGCTCTGCAGAGAGAGCCAGAAAGCAGTGCGGATGCAGCTGCCAAGAAGTGACATTCCAGAACTTGTCATGTTGAACCTGCAGCCGGCAGACCTTCGTTATGGGAAGTCACAAACTGTTCCCTCCTGGTTCTGAACATGGGGAGTGCTGCCGGTGGAGCAGTCCTGTCCTCTCCTTGCCAGTACCCGGCCATGGGGGAGGGGGGAGGGAAGAAGAGCAGAAACCACCCACTATTTATCTGACAATGTTCATGTGATGATGATGATGATAGCCTTTATTTTTATTTCTTAAGCCAAACTTTCATAAACATGATCTCATTTAAGGTCTATCGCAGGGTTTGTCAGCTTCAGCACAATGGGCATTTTGGGCCAGGTCATTTTCGTTGTGAGGATTGTCCTATGCATTGTAGGATGTTGAGGTGCACCCCTAATTTACACCCACTAGATGCCGGTAGCACCCCTAACCTCCACCCACTAGATATCACAATCCAACTGTGACAGTCAAAAATGTCTCCAGACATTGCCAAATGTCGCTGGGGGAAAAAAGCCCCCCCCCCCCAGGCCCCCAGTTCAGAAGCACGACTCCAGAAGCAGGCATACCACCCTCAGTTTGTAGGTGGGAAAGAAACACAGAGTATAAAGGGGGAACCCCAACTCTCCCAGCTCGTGTGCAGGGGGAGGAGCAGGATTCTGGCCCACGTCTGTTGACTCTCACACCTGGCTCATTCCTTTGCACACTTCTCCCTGGTCAGGATGAAGGTGGGTCTAGCTGTGACCAGAGGGGCGCCAGCTGTCCACATTCCCAGGGCTGACCATTGCGTAGCTATTGTAGCCCGGATATTTTGCTAAGGATTTTAATTCTTTCAATATCCCTTTGAAGTAAGTACTATTATTATTCTCTTTTAAGAGTTGAGGAAACTGAGGCTCAGAGGAATTAAGTAACATGTTCAAGGTCACACAGCCAGTTGGAGGAGACAGTCTCACCTAGGTCTCTCTCTGGCTTCAAAATACATGTGTAGAGGGTGCCAAAAAAATGCATATGCGTTTTAAGAGAGGAAAAAACTGTATTAACATTGTAATACAATGAATAGTGCTAGTAGTCATTTGATTAACGCCATCTTTTGAGCATACGTCATACTATACGTTGCTACCGTAATTCAATTCAACTTCAAAAAGTAATATAGATAACATCTCTTAAAACGTGTACATTTTTTTGGCACCCCTGGTATATAAATATGAATATAAACCCAGAATCCCAGCCATCTGCACCTAGAGACCCCATTCTTATGGTCCATTCTCCTATCTTGCCAAAAAGAAGTGACACTTTCTCCTTTTATTTTCCTGGCTGACCAGGGTGCTACACTTTGTAAGATTCCCAGCACATGTATGATGGTTCATTTTATGTGTCCATGTTCCTGGGCCACAGGGTGCCCAACTATTTGGTCAAACATTCTGGATGTGTCTGAGAGGGTGTTTGTGGATCAGATCCACAGAAATTGGTAGAATGAATAAAGCAGATTGCCCTCCCTAATGTGGGTGGGCCTCATTCAATCAGTGGAAGGTCTGAATAGAACAAAGGGCTGAAGTAAGAGAATTTGTGCTGTCTGATATGCTTTCACCTGGGACAGTGGCTTTTTCCTGCCTTCAGACTCTAACAGAAACATCAGCTCTCCTGAGTCTCCTGCTTGCCAGCCCACTCTGAAGATAAATATTTGTTTCATTTTGTTTTAGGACTGACTTGTAACCAATAGTAGCTGTTTTTTAAAAATGTAATCTGAGATTAACGATGTTAAACACCTTCTCATGTTGTTGGCCATTCAGATAATGTATCACTCTGTGCTATATTCTGGATGAATTCCTCCACCATGAGCTTCCAGCTCATTAAGTCTCTCTTTAGCCATATAATCTAGAGTTTATCCCACCTATTTCAGTGATATATTTCAGTGATATATTTCAGTGATAAACTGCTTTACCTCCAAGATTTCTAACAATTTTTTTTTCATACCCATCTGTTCTTTTCCCATTTCTACCTGGCTCAAGTCCCTGATTTTTCTTTCTTTCTTTTAAACCATTTTTATCCCTGGTACTCTTTCCTTTAATTCTTAGAAGATATTCAGCATGGTAATTTAAAAAATCATTTTCATGTCGCACTATTATTTTCCTTTTCTCTAAAGCGATTTCATTTCCTGATTGTTAATTTCATTGATTTGGTGTGAGCTCATTAAGAGTTAGTTTATTTTTATTTTGTTTCATTTTGTTGCAGTTGCAGCTCTGTACTCGTCATTCCTTTCCCGGGGGGTTTGTTGTCTCTATCTGCCCCCTTAGGGCCTCCAGTTCAGAGCTACATCTTAAAGTGGGTTTCCAAAGTGTTCATCCTGAGAAGATAATTGGGGATATTGCAGCCCTGGTCACCAAGCCATTTGGTAAAGTGGCCAGATCCTGGCTGCAGGGCTATATTTGCTTTTCCTCATCTTAATAGGTATGAATCTAAAGCCTAGGCCGTGGTTGATAGAAGCATTTTTATCCTCTCTATAAGGGGGAGCTGCTCCCCAGCCCTGCCCTGGCTCTTTGCATGAGACATGTATAGTTTCAACCACTGTTTGAGAAACAAGTTCCCTGCCTCCTCAAACTGCTTCCAAACCCGCTGTCCATCAGGTTTGTAGCTTCAGTCCTGCTTTCACTTTTGGGCTCTGGTCCATGGACATGTTACCTTTTTTTTGAGCACTGCAATTTTAAAAATCTGTCATTACTCCCTGTCGGTGCCAGTGGAAGGCACAAAGCATAGGGGATCTTGATGGAGTTTAATATTCTTTGGCTTTACAAAGTACTGTGATTTGGGAGTCAGAATGCTGAGTAGTCAGAAGTGTGGGCTGAATCAGACTGCCTGGGTTCAAATCCCAGATCCATTACTTACTAGTTCTGGAAACTTGGGCCAAGTTAGTTAATGCTTTAAGCCTCATCTGTGAAATACATCAGTAGTATAATTCCCTAAGGTTGTTATGTGGATTAAATAAGATAATCTGCATAAAAGCACTTCCCACAGATTCTGGCACATAGTCAGCCCTCAATAAATGTCTGCTGTTGTTATGGTGGTTATTACGGCTTAGTTTGAGTCCAATAGGCAACTTCAGAGAATTATTATTTTTGGAAGGCTCCCGTGGCCTAAAAGGCAGAAGAGAGAACTGCCAAGAAACAATTTCATCACTAAGTTTTTCAAGGCCCTTTCATGTCTGTTATCCGTCCTATCACGACAAATCTGTGCTTTGGTTTTTCCCATTTTATAGATGAGAAAATTGAATCACAGGATTACTGCACACTTTTGACTGACTATAGGCACATGAATGAAAAGTCATACTCAATTGACACTCTGGGGCACCAGCAGCACCACCATTTCTTGAAAACAGATTAGGAATCAGCCCTAAGAAAACCCTGCCTCCTTCATAGAAGTCAGCACGCTCCATTTCACGGCTGCTACTGAACTGTCAGCGGAGCAGAGCTGCTGGTGGTCTCAGGCACCTGAGATTTCCCCAACAACATCTAGTCCCATACAATATGTACGGGACCAGTCTCCAACAGTATATGCTGGGAAACTGAGAGGCCTTCTGCTTCCTCTCCAAATCCACTCCCCAGTCACCTCTACTCTGCCCGGGGCCCTGGATCTGCCTGGCTGACATCCATAGGCTCCCTTGCCCTCTGGTTCCTGGCTGTGTTTGGCCAGTGAGCAACTTTTTAGAAAGTTGGAATATGGCCATGAAAGACTAAACAACAATAACAGCAACCCATAGTAACATAATATCTAATGATACTCAGACACACGTGTGTTATTCCTTTTAACATGAAAATATGAAAAATAAGTATTTGTTTAAATTTATATATTATTCTATATTACTTATTTTTTTGTTACATAAATATTATTATTTAAACAAAATGACAGGACTAATTAACAAAAGCAATTACTAGTAATTAGTAGCAGGACTAATTAAACAGATAATATATGTGAGAAAATATGACAATATTTTGATTATTTTTTCCTGTTTTTCAATTTTAACTATTGTGTATCTAAATATTGTAGGCTACATTAAAATACATAAATGTAAGACTTTTAGAAAGAAAACAAACACAATAGGACTAATTAAGTAGATATTGCTTATATTTACTAAAAAATAGCAATTGACATGTTTCTTTCTGTCCAGCGAAACAGTGGGATATTTTTACTCTTTCTGTTTTCTTCTCTAATAATACTTCTCTAAGCTGCCTGCAGCCTTTAGGACTTCTTTCTTTTTCTTGCATGTGGTGATAAAATTGAATAGTCAAAAGTCAAACTCACTTAGACATACTGCTCTCCTTTTATGAAGCCCACGTTACACTGATGCCTGATGTAAATCCAAGGTCATGACACTGAGCTGAATATCCTCTATACAAGCATTTGAACATTAATTTCCTGTGTCATCTTGGCTAGGTTATGGTGCCCAGTTGTCTGGTCAAATATGAGTCTAGATGCTACTGTCAATGAATATTTTAGATGTGATTAACATTTACAATCAGAAGACTCAGTAAAGCAGATTACTCTATAATGTAGGTGGGTCTCATCCAATCAATTGAAGGCTTTAAAAGCAAAGACAGGTTTCCCAAGGAAGAAGGAACTGCAACATAGAAATCCTGCCTGAGTTTTCAGTCTGCTGGCCCACTCCGAATTTTGGACTCGAAACTGCAACATCAACGCTTGCCTGAGTCTCTGGCCTGCCAACCCACACTACGGATTTCAACCTTGCAGTCATCACAAACACATATCCAATCCTTAAAATTTCTCTTTCTCTCTCCCCCTCTCTCTTTCTCTAGAGAACCCTGACTAAGACACTATCAACAGCAAGTTTTTTTGTGTGTTTTTTTTTTAAGATTTTACTGGGGAAGGGGAAAAGGACTTTATTGGGGAACAGTGTGTACTTCCAGGACTTTTTTCCAAGTCAAGTTGTTGTCCTTTCAATCTTAGTTGTGGAGGGCGCAGCTCAGCTTCAGGTCCAGTCGCCGTTGCTAGTTGCAGGGGGCGCAGCCCACCATCCCTTGCAGGAGTTGAAACCGGCAACCTTGTGGTTGAGAGGACGCGCTCCAACCAACTGAGCCATCCGGGAGCTCAGCGACAGCTCAGCTCAAGGTGCCGTGTTCAATCTTAGTTGCAGGGGGCGGAGCCCACCATCCCTTGCGGGACTCGAGGAATTGAGCTGACAACCTTGTGGTTGAGAGCCCACTGGCCCATGTGGGAATCGAACCGGCAGCCTTCGGGAGTTAGGAGCATGGAGCTCTAACCGCCTGAGCCACTGGGCTGGCCCAACAGCAAGTTTTTCAGACTTCCAAGAATTAGTTTCCAGCTCTCCAAAAATGCCCATCTACTTTGTATCTACAGGTTTGTTTTGATAGACCAGGTATTTCTCAGACAGGCCATTTGCATTGATGAATTCATCATTTTTGTATCCAGGCCCAAAATTCCCATCATTTTATGTACTCTGAAGTGCATTGGATGACATGATAAGTTAAACCTCTCTTTCTCAGGGATAATGGTTTTAAAGCATACAAATAGCTTTAACTTCTGAAATTTAAGTTAGACTACAAATAAGTTAGAGGTTTAGTAAAGAAACTGAGAAAATCCTGTTGCCATTTTCTGATGATATTTTTAAAGTTTTAAAACAGTCTTATTTTATGAAATAAATCCATGCCTATGTGGTCATTTAATCTATGATAAAGGAAATGAGAATATGCATTGGGGTAAAGGCAGTCTATTCAACAAATAGACTGGGAAAACTGCACAGATATATGCAAAAAATGAAACTGGACCATTTTCTTATGTCATACACAAGAATAAACTCAAAATGGATTAAAGACTTAAATGTAAGACCTGAAACCATAAAACTCCTAGAAGAAAATACTGGAAGTAAACTCTCAGACATTACCCTTGGTGATATTTTTACTGATAATATCTCCTCAGGCAAAGGAAACAAAAGGAAAAATCAATAAGTGGGACTATATCTGATTACAAAGTTTTTTCACAACAAAGGAAACCATCAACAAAATAAAAAGACATCCTACTGAATGGGAGATGACTTTTTGCCAACGATACATCTAATAAGAGGTTAAAATCCAAAATTTATATATATGTATAAATTCCTACAACTCAATACCAAAAAAGCAAACAATCTAATTTAAAAATGAGCAGAAGACCTGAATAGACATTTCTCCAAAGAAGACATACAGATGGCCAATGGACATATGAAAATATCCTTAGATGGTGATGGCGGCACAACATTGTGAATGTATTTAGTGCCACTGAAGTGTACACTTAAAAATGGTTAAAGTGGCAAATTTTATTACATACGCGGTTTTAAAAAATTAATGTAATATATCAAAACTATTGCATTGTACATTTTAATGGATGAATCGTATGGTATGTGAATTATATCTCAATAAAGTGTTTTTCTTTAAAGCAATCACAGCTCCTAAGTCACCTTCTCAAACACAGTGCAGCCACTACTAATGATCATTCATAGGCCATGTGGGCTCCCAAGACAGCTGCCTTAAAGCATTTCCTACTCACTTTTATGTCTTTTGATTGATAAAAAAATTTGAGGTGAAACTCCCCCCATTAATCACTACAATGAGGTAAAAACTCACACCCATAAGGATAGCTATTACCAAATAAACAGAAAATAACCAGTGTTGGCAAGAATGTGGGGAAATTGGAAGCCTGTGTATTGCTAGTAGAAATGTAAAATGGTGCAGCCACTATGAAAAATGGTATAGAAGTACCTCGAAAACTTAACTATAGATGCACCCCTATGTTCATTGCAGCACTATTTACAATAGCCAAGGTATGGAAGCAACCCAAGTGCTAATCAATAGACAACTAGATAAAGAAATTGTGGTACATATATACAAAGGAATATTACTCGGTCGTAAAAAAATGAAATCTTACCATTTGTGACAACATGGATGGACATAGAGGGTATTGTGCTAAGTAAAATAAGTCATACTGAAAAAGACAAATACCATATGATCTTACTTATATGTGGAATCTACAGAACAAAATAAATGAACAAACAAAACAAAAACAGACTCATAGACACAGAGAAGAAACTGATGGTTGCCAGAGGGGAGGGGGGATAGAGAGCTGGGTGAAAAGAATGAAGGGATTAAGAAATAAAAGTTGGTAGTTATGAAATAGTCACAGCATAGAGAATATAGTCAATAATGTTGCAACAACTGTGTATAGTGCCAGGTGGATACTAGATTAATTGGGGGGGGACCACTGCATAAATTATATAAATGTCTAACCACAAGGCTGTACACCTGAAATTAATATAAAATAATATTGAATATCACTGTAACTGAAAAAATAAATAACTAAAAAAATAAAACATAGGGAGATCCAAGATGGCGGAGTAAGCACCATATCTGCTTCAATCCATGAACGCATTAAAATTACAACTAAATTATAGAAAAATAAAATTTGTTCAGCCAGACTTCAGATGGTTCTAAATTATAGAACCATCTGAAGTCTGGCTGAACAAGTTTTATTACTAAGGATATAAAGAAGGGGCAGAGACGTGAACCAGGCTGGTCTCCAACTCACGTGTGGCGGCTGAAAATTGGGAGGAATACCTCAGCTGTGGAAGTTCCCCCTGGAGGAGCAATGGAACCCAGCCCCACCCCAGGCTTCCCAGCCCAGAGTACTGATGCCAGGAAGAAGAGCTCACACAACAACTGGCTGTGAAAAACAGTGGGGATTCCAACCATCTGGGTGGGACAGAAGGCTGTGGGAAACCCAGATGTCCTCTTAAACGGCCCACGCACAGACTCACTCGCTTGCAGTTATTCACCTTGGGCTCCAGAGGAGGAACGGTGATTCGGGAGGTGTCAGAGGCATATGAGGAGCAGACTGAGGTGTGTGGCTTGGAGGCCAGGGATGGAGGACAGTCCCGTTTTCCCTGTGTGGGATCTTTCTCTTGTGCAGCCAGGCAGGAGGCCGCCATCTTTAATCTGTTGAGCCCGACCCCTACGCTTATGGCCAAATCTGAATCTGATTGGTCTGGTGAGCTCTGGGCTCCACTCTGCTGACTCACTGGGATCCTGCCCCACCCAATTCCCTCAATGCTGGAGGCATTTTCTCTCCTAGCAGGCAGCCCCACCTGCATTGCACTCTTCCTTGGGAAATTATGGGAGTCTACAGGCCCCAGGTGGGTGACAGTTGGCCTCGGTGTGCTCTGAGACTTTTGCTGAGTTGCTCCATAAAACAGCATGAGCTACATATCTATCAATAATTACTTTCAGTGTAAATGATTAAATGCTACAATTAAAAGAGATAGGAGGGCTGAATGGATAAGAAAAAATAACTGTTACATATGCTGCCTACAAGAGACTTGTTGCAGATTGAAACACGCACACACAGATGGAAAGTAAAGAGATGGAAAAGATATTTCATGAAAATGGAAACAAACAAACAAAAAAGCTGAGGTAGCCATACCTATACCAGGCAAAATAGACTTCAAAACAAAGGTTGTAACAAGAGACAAAGGAGGACCCAGTAATCCCACTTCTGGGTATTTATCTGAAGAAACCCAAAAACACTACTTCGAGGGGAAATGTGCATCCATATGTTCATTGCAGCATTGTTTACAATGGCCAAGATGTGGAGGCAGCCTGGGTGTCTGTTGATGGGTGAATGAATAAAGAGGAAGTGATATGTATATACAATGGAATATTGCTTGGCCAGAGAAGGGAATGGGTTCTTGTCATCTGCGGTGGCATGGATGGACCTGGAGGGTATTGTGCTGAGTGGAGTAGGTCAGACAGAGAAAGACAGATGCGATGTGATTTCACTTATATGTGGAATCTAAAGAACAAAATAAACAAACAAACAAATCAAAAACAAACTCATAGATGCAGAAAACATTTTGATGGTTGCCAGATGGGAGGGGCATTGAGGGGTATGGGTAAAAAAAGGGGAGGGGATTAAGACGTACAGATTTGTTGTTACAAAGTAGAAATGGGGATGTAGGGTATAGCATAAGGAATATAGTCAATAATATTGTAATAACTATGTATGGTATCAGATGGGTACTAGATTTGTTGGGGTGATAGATGGGAAGGGATTGGGGGGCAGGGTGAAAAAGGTGAAGAGAGTAAGAAGTACAGATCGGTAGTTACAGAATAGTCATGGTGATGTAAAGTAAAGTATAGGGAATATGGTCAATAGTATGGTAATAGCTGTGTATAGTGCCAGGTGGGTACTAGACTAGTCAGGGGGATCACTTCTTAAATTATATAAATATCTAACCACTATGCGGTACCCCTGAAGTTAATATAAAATAATATTGAATGTCAACTGTAATTGAAAAATTGAAAAGGGGGGAAGGTAAAGGGCAGTAAGTTGTCCAACTTTCCAGGTATAAAACAAATAAGTCATGGGCATGTGAGGTACAGCATGGGGAATGTAGTCAATAACATTGTGATAGCATAGTATGGTGTCAGATGGTTGCTGGACTTATCGTGGTGATCACTTCTTTAGGTATATAAATGTTGAACAATTATGGTGTACCCCTGAAACTCATAAAATATTGTATGCTAGCTATATATTTAATAAAAATCTTTTTAAAAATCATAGAATTGCCATATGATCTAGCAAGTCTATTTCTAGGTATATACCCAAAGGAATTGAAAGCAGGGACTCAAACACATATTTATACACCAATGTTCATAACAGCATTATTCACACAAGCCAAAAAATGGAAGCAACCCAAATGTCTATCAATGAATGAATGGAGAAAATGTAATGTGTACATATAATGGAATAATACGCAACCTTAAAAAGGGAGGGCATTCTGACACATTCTTGATGCACTATGTTAATGAAAATAAGTCACATACAAAAAGACAAACACTATATGACTCCATTTATAAGAGGTACCTATAATAGTTAAATTCATAGAGACAGAAAGAATAGAGATTTACAAGAGGCTGTGGGGAGGGGGAATGGTTTAGTGGGTACAGAGTTTCAGTTTAGAAAGGTAAAAATTTCTGGAGAAGGATGGTGGTGTTTGTTGCACTTACTATGCTTAATGCCACTGAACTTTACACTTAAACATAGATAAAGTGGTAAATTTTTGTTATGTATTGTTTATTACAATAAAAAATATATAGGACGATGACAAGCAAAAAATTAAAGATCACCAAAATTTCTCTATCCAAAGACAGTTGGTAATAGCTGCAATCAGAATCATTGTAAACTAATTCTGGGAATAAGGTTTAGGTTAAGGCATGGCTGGTAAAAATTGAGTTCCAAGGACAAAGGTAGTAAATGTATGCCTTAGGCTTTGTTTTAATTCACCCATGCACTTATTTATTAATTTGTCAGCAACATCAATTTTACTTGTTGGAAAACAAAGAAAGGGGGTATTGGTGGTCCTGCAGTACAAAGATACATAAGAAATGGTCCTTGCCTTCAAGAAATGTGTGGGCTAATGGGAAATATGAGGCCTTGACAAATAACTTGACCACAAGGGGGAATGTAATGATCTTCATACATGAAAGAGGTAGAAAGTTTAGAGAAAGGGAGCTCCCTTGTATCACGCTATCGTAGGAAACATCATGCAGAAGGCAGTATTTGAACTGGTCTTTGAAAAATGAGAATGCGGAAAGATTCTCATGCAGAACTCATGTCTTGAACAAAGGCTAGGAGTTATGAAATTGAGAGGTGTGTTCAGGGAGTGGAGTTTGTCCAGAGGACACAGTAAGTGAATAAGAATAATTAGGAATTCAATTAGAGAGGAGAACATGACTTTAATAGAGTCCTAGGAGATGGGACATGGTCTGACTTGCGCTTTACTAAATTTAATCTGACTTTCAATGGCGTGTACATGTCCGTCTGAGGAGGATAGGTTTTAAAATATAGTGTATAGCAATATTCTTTAAGGATGACTATTTTGTTAAAGAATTATATTATTTATTTTCTAAAAATCAGTTCAAAAATTCATGTTTTATTTCTAAGACCATGTGCCCTCAGTTAGAACATTTGTCGGAGTAGCTCACTACTACCATCTGTTGGCAGCACATCTAATTGCAGGCACAATACGGCAGGTGCGTGCGTGGGTGCCTGAAGGGTGAGGAGAAGTATTTCAAACGCGAATTTATAAACCAAAACATATAAATAACAACAGATTATCACAGGAGGTTTTTATCTTGACAAGGGAAATTAATTGCAATATCATCCCAACTGACCAGAAGTGGAAACAACAGCTTGAGCAGAATGCATTAATCCTCAGTTACAGAAAGAGCATTTTAACTTTGTGAGGAGCAAGGGAGAAAATACACATATCTTATAATGAGACATGTAGCTCCTTGTGGGGACAGAGCCAGGAGTGCAGTTACCAGGCTCTCGGCCTCACGTGGAAAGGTGCTGGCTCAGGTAGTAAATGGCCATCAACTGTGATTGGATGGCCATCAGCTGTGGCTAGTTGGCCGTCAGCTGTCACCAGTGAGCCATTGGCCACTAATATAACTGCCGTGGCTATGCTAGCAGAAATTGGGGGCTAGAAAGAAGATGGAGGCTGAGTGTGGGGGCAGAGCCCCAGAGAGCAGTTCCCAGGCTCTCGGCCTCACGTGGAAAGGTGCTAGCTCAGGTAGTAGATGGTCGTCAGCTGTGGCTAGTTGGCCGTCAGCTGTGGCCCTTGAGCCATTGGCCACTAATGTAACTGCTGTGGCTGCATTAGGGAGTGAAGTCCAGGAGAGGGTCGGTTGGCAGAAAGGGGACAGCAGGTCGCATGTCGTGTGAATCCACCCTCCAGTGAGACTATAGTGGTATGACTCCTCTACCTATGGCTCCATGGGTGTTCCTTTTTGGCCTAGCCATACCCTGCGTTCTTATGTGGGGAGCAGGACCAGAGGCCCCGTAGGCCACCCCGCACCACACTGAGCTAGCAAGCGCAGATTGCAGCGAGCAAGTGGGGTTTGTTGGTTGGCAGAGAAGCGGACAGCAGGTTTGCAGATCGTTTGGATCCTGCTTCCTGTGTTGTCGTGCAGGGTGTCAGGCAGGGTCTCTGGTCCCGCTCACCACATAAGAACGCACAATATGGTGAGGCCAAAAAGGAACACCCACAGAGACATAGATAGGGGAGTCATCTTGCTAGTCCCCATTTTCTGCTAGCATAGCCACAGCAGTTATATTAGTGGCCAATGGCTCACTGGTTACAGCTGACGGCCAACTAGCCACAGCTGATGGCCATCTGATCACAGTTGATGGCCATTTACTACCTGAGCCAACACCTTTCCACGTGAGGCCGAGACCCTGGAAACTGCACTCCTGGCTCTGTCCCCACGTGTGTCTCCAACTCAGCTGCCAGTGAGACTATAGTGATATGACTCCCTTATCTATGGCTCCGTGGGTGTTCCTTTTTGGCCTCACCATGTCCTGCGTTCTTATGTGAGGAGCGGGACCAGAGACCCCGCATGACACCCTGCATGACACTCCCTCTGGGCTAACTTCACTTTAAATTACACCTGCCAATGATAGACATGAAAATTAACAGAGAGACTGCCTATCCCTGTGCTGGATATCAGCTATTGGAAACTGGCATCCTTTCCATGCATTGTAAGAGACTGCTGACTATTCTAAAATCCATATTTTTATTGTTCTGTTTTAGTAGAGGCACCAGGCACATATTTTTCCAGCTACACAACGTTTTCCAGCCTCTCTTGCAGTTAAGTGTGGCCATAAGTTCTTTCTAATGGGGTACAAACAGAAATGATGCTGCCCCTTCCTGGCCCACCCCCAAAAACTTCTCACACGTGGTCCTCCATGCTCTGTCCTTCTTCTAGCTGACTGAGATGATGAACACCTAGGACACCCTTGGAAGCCCCTTGTTGAAGGTAGCAAAGCCACCATCAGCCTGAGTCCCCCTGAATGCATGGAGCAGAGTTGTCACGGACTTGACTTACCCCTGCCCTGCACTATTACCTGAGCAATAAACCTTTTCTTCTTAAAGGCGTTGAACATGGAGAGTCTATTTGTTACCATAGTTCAGAATACCCTCACCCCTATCCCCATCTATGTCCCCTCCTGTATTCAGGAACTGGAATCCTAAAACTACATTCCCCAGACTCTCTCCCACAAGGGTTCCGGGTGCAGCTTAGGTTCTGCCAGTCAGATGTATGTGTGCACGATTTGGAACTCAGAAGTGAGGCACAGGTGCTCTTCCTGTGACGGGTAGGCTCTGACAAACACGAGCACTGCACCAGCCAGATTTCCTGTTCTAGTCTGGCTCTGGCTTTGGCGATCAGTGTTTTCTGATGATAATGGAGATTTTCTCCCGTTTGGACACAGCTGTTGTGATGTGAACTTGCAGCCTAGTGAATGCCTTCTGTCTTCTGCTTCTCCAGCCCTTCTAACATTTATGAAAGCATGATTCCCTCTATCGAATACCTTTCTGCATTTCAGGGTCTGGCATTGAGATGGTTCCTCCACTCCCAGTGGGAGAGTGACATTTCTCATCTTTTTAACTAGTCCACAGTATTCACGATAATTCACCCTTTCACTTTAATTTATTTGCCCTCCTCAGAGACTCATCAACTTCCCATGCATCTCCCTGGTTTGTCTCACTAGTTAGTCAATATCATTCTCTGAGCCTGTTTCCTCATCTATAAAATGGGAATAATAGTCCCAGACCTACTGAGTTCCGAAGATAAAATGAAATATTATTGGATGGAAAAAACCATTTGACAGATTGGTGTATGAGATGCTAGATACATGAAAAATGGATTACGCATTACTTCAGTGAGTTGACAGGTGAAGAAACTACAGTATCTTGTAAAAGAAATGTATTTCCATATGCATTGATACAAAGGTTATATATTTGTCCATATATTTTTCAAAATATATGTGCAATGACATATATTAAGATCTAGAAACTAAGTACAGGTTGATTGCGTAAATGTGAAGTTTAAGTCAAAACACAAGATATGCGAAATGTGGTCATAATTATTTAAAATATCTTGAATCACTCAATATTTTTTTTTTCTAAAAGTAATTCATTTTACTGTGACAACCAACGACCAACTGAAAAACTCTTAAAATTTAAGATAAAGTTTCTTTGTCCGAGTCCACCCATCAGCAGACATTCTCTCATTAACACTTGTGGCCCCGCTGATGTTTGCTCTCATTTGCACTGCAGAAGGCCTCTGGCAGCTTCCTTTCCTCTCTGCTCAAGCAATAGACTTTGTAACAAAGAAGGAAATTTGTAGCTGGTGAGAGTTGAGTTTTAATGATGCAGAGACCAAATTGTTTTTAAACTTGAACTATATAAAAGATTCCAACCTTTCTTTAACTTCTTATTTCTCACAATTATCTATGATAGTTTACCAAATCCTTTACTTTGAATCCCAGAATCTTTGAAAGAAATTCAGAAATAACCTTTTGTGCATATATAGCTTATTAGCAACAGGGAAAGTTATTTTTCTCTCTGACTGTGAGCTTTCCCCCTCCCCCGAACATAAAATAGAGACAAACTTATAGAACGTAGAGGCAGTGACCAGTGTGACATTTCCATATTTTGTTAAAGAAAGAAGACTGGTCATTTGGGGCACTGATGAGCGGCTCAGATCAGAACACCCAAGGCTGGTGCCAGGTCTCTTCATGCCCTGCAATCTTTGAATCAGGACATTTAATTGGTGTATAAAAAGTCACCTTAACAAGGTTCGCAGTCACCTTTACTGGAAATCTTCATGACAAAGGATATGGGAAAACTTTTCTAAACAAACATGATCTGCTCTCCAACGTTCAGCTACACAGGAAGAAGAAATGTCAACGTTCACGTACATGGTCATTCCCACTCTTTGAAATCTCTCTCTTACCAAAATCCAGAGGTAGCACTGAGGATGGAGAGACCAGATGTGAGCAGGTAGGGATAGTAACAGATTGTTAGTCAGGCTGAGTTGCCCAAGCTGCTGGGCCAAAGGATATACACATTTTCTATTTTAATAGCTATTGTCCAGCTGCCCTCTGTAGGTGTCGTACCCATTTACATTCCCACCAGCCTTTATGTAAGAGAGTCTTGTTTCCTCCCAGCCTGCCTAGCAGATGTGCTACCAAATTTATGGATCGTTTTTCAATCTGCTCAATAAAAAACAGCTGACGCCAAAGTTTCTGACAATCTAGTGTGTCGCTGGGATGTCTCTCTCTCCTCCTTCTCCTCTTTCTCCTTGTTCTTGTTCTTCTTCTGGATTTTTCCTTTTTTACTGTGATAAAATACACATAACATAAAATTTACCATTTTAATAATTTTTAAATGTGGCATTAAATACAAGTACATTCGCATTGTTGTGCAACCATCACCACCATCCATCTCCAGAACTTTTCATCATCCTAAATAAAAAATACCTAGTGTAAGTATATCTTCCCAGCATGCCTCAGCTATTTTTCTGGTAGCGTTGTTAATCAGTCTTATGGGTCCTTGAAAGGTGATGCGTGTAATTATTGAGCTAGCACATGTCCTACCGATCCGTCTAGAACATACTGTGGAAATTTGTAATAATGTATAGGTGTTTTATCACACACACACACACACACACACACACACACACACACACACACCCTATTTTATAAGCCATTGAGGTAGATAACTATTGCTGGTCCACCCCAAACTCCTACTTGTCTGAGAAGTGCCCTTCACACATTTAGGATTCCCATGCGATCTGCCATGTTCCTTCCTCCCCCTACCCACCAGCCTTACATGTCTGTTTCTGGGCCGGTTCTTCACCTAAATGGACCAGTGCTTCCCTAAACTAAACCTGCCCCAAGATGTGTATATTTTGGACATAGAGTCAGCTCAGCAAGTATTCATGGCCACAGCTATGAGACATGAGGCTTAGAAACCATCTGTGGTCATGTTTCTTGCATGAGGAAAACTACTACAACTTGCAGCTAGAGAGAAGAAAGAAGCAGAGACAAGTGGCATTGTGGGGGCAGAGCCCCAGAAAGTAGTTTCCAGGCTCTCAGCCTCACATAAACAGGTGCTGGCTCAGGTAGTAAATGGCCAACTGTGATTGCATGGCCATCAGCTGTGGCTAGTTGGCCGTCAGCTGTAACCAGTGAGCCATTGGCCACTAATATAACTGCTGTGGCTATGCTAGCAGAGGAAGAGAAGAGAAGAAAATGGGGGCTAGCAAGAAGATGGTGGCTGGGCTGGCAAGCGTGGATGGCGGTTTGCGGACAGTGTGGATCCAGCCTCCATTGAGAGTATAGTGCCGCCAGAGAGAATATAGTGGTATGACTCCCCTACCTATGGCTCCGTGGGTGTTCCTTTTTGGCCTCACCATATCCTGCGTTCTTGTATGGGGAGCGGGAGCAGAGACCCCACAGGCCGTCCCGCATGACAAATGGCGCAGCGAGCAGGGTCCCCCGCATGACAGGCATAGAAAGGTTCTGGGACTTGTGTGGCCCCTGGAGGCAGTTGTTCCTGAAGCCAAGCTCTGTCCTTGCTTCCTGCCCCTTGTCTGGACAATAAGCTCTCCCAGGGTTCACTGCCTAGTTTTGCACAGTCCACAAGCTAAGAACTTACATTTTTTAAATGGTTGAAAAAATTAAAAGAATAAAATATTTTGTGACATGTGAAAATTATATGAAGTCCCAATAAAGATTTATTGGAACATAGCCACACTCATTTGTTTATGATGGCAGAGTAGTTGTAACAGAGCCTGAAAAGCATAAAATACTTACTATCTAGATTTCTACAGGAAAAAAAAAAAAAAAGGCCCTATCCTAAAGCCAGAAACAATAGAGTCTTTTAAGAAACCACAAAATTAATCAACTTTTAAAAATGGTACTCATTGCCGCAGAAACTCGAGCAGTTCTATATTTGGAGAGAGGTTTTAACTGCAACCATTACCCTTTAGGAAAGAAAAGAAAAAGAAAACACAAAAAAGCCACCTGCAGCCTGCTAAATTAATTGAACAAGGCCATTAAACAGGTGAGTTCAGTAGCCTACGTAAGAAAATTAAAACCTAAGCCTGAAATGCCCCAATGTCAAGAAATCAAAACCTAAGAACAACCAGCCAACTAGACTTCCCCAAATATTGCAACCACTTAGGCTATCGCCAATCAAATAATTTCCTTGCTTTGCTTCAACCTCTTCTCTAGAAAAGTCTTTCCCCTGGCTCCTGTTGGTGAGGAGACTCCTAACTCCTTCTGGTTTGGTACTGCCCAATTCTGATCAATTTTAGCTCAAATAAATTCCTAAAACTTTTCCGAATTCATGTCCATCCAGAACCTCAGAATGTGACGTTATTTGGAAATAGGGTCATTGCACAAGTAATTAGTTCAGGATTCCAAGATGATGTCGTATTGGATTTAGGGTGGACCTAAGAGGAAAAGACACAGAGAAGAAGGTCCTATGGAGGCGGAGATTGGAATTATGCTGCCATAAGGGACGGAATATTGGGGATGACCAGAAGCTGGAAGAGGCAAGAAAGGATTCTCCCCAGAGCCTTTGGAGGTTATGTGGCGCTGCCAACAACTGATTTCAGACTCCTGGCCTCCAGAACTGTAAGAGAATACATTTCTCTTGTTTTCAGCCTCAAAGTTTGTAGTACTTTATTATGGCAACATTAGAAAACTCATACAGAGGGGGACTGAGTTTCCATACAGAAGGGGAAATATGGTGGCAAGTTAGGTAAGAGGAAGGACCGTGGTAGTTATCCACACAGGATATGAAGGGCCTCATGGGCCATCTAGACCTCTAATCTAATGCCTTCGCCTCTTCCCTCTGAGTCCAGTTAAGAAACCATGTAATCAAGACTTACATACTTCCAGGGGCAGGAAATTCACTCCACAACCTTCTTATGATGGTTGATTTTATGTATCGATTTGATTGGGCCATGGGACGCCAAGATATATGGTTAAATATTATTTTGGAGTATGTCTGTGAATGTGTTTCCAGAAGAAATGAGCAATCATATTAGTGGATTGAGTAAAGCACATGGTGCTCCCCAATATGGGTGGGCATCATCCAACTCTTTGAGGGGCCCGAGTAGAACAAAAACGCTGGGGAATACTGAATTCTCTCTTTCTGGCTGCCTACTTAAGCTGAGACATAAGCCTTCTCCTGCCATTGGACTAGAGCTTATATCATCAGCCCTCTTGGTTCCCAGGCCCTCACATACAACGACCATTTACACCACCAGCTCTCTTGGGTCTCCAGCTTGCAGAGGGAAGGCTATGGGACTTCTCAGCCTCATAATCACACAAGCCAATTCCATTTACTATATCTCGTTAGATAGATACATAGATAATGCTAGGTAGAGATAGATAGATAGGTAGGTAGATAGATAGATATAGATAGATATAGATAGATATAGATAGATATAGATAGATATAGATAGATATAGATAGATATAGATAGATATAGATAGATATAGATAGATATAGATAGATAGATAGATAGATAGATAGATAGATAGATAGATAGATAGCCTATTGGTTCTGTTTCTCTGGAGAATCCTGACCAATACACTTCTGAAGCAACTGATTCCATCTTTGGACAATTGCTCTTTATAACAAGCTCCAAATCTGTCTTTACAGTTTTCACCTTGTGACTCTATTTACTCATCTTGTCATCCATATCAAATCCACCTGACCCATGACAGCATTTCAAATGTTAGGAGATATTGTCATGCGTTCCTGCATCTTTTGTTCTCTAAGTTTTCCCCCCCAAGTCCTTTCAGCTGTGTCTCCTGTAACACAGGTTTTGCTCCCCTGAACATCCCAGCTCCTTTCCTTTGAACGTGTCTCATTTCTTTTGTGACCCCCTTCTCCTGCCTCGGAGCTGGACGTCCTACTGCAGTCACTATCTGACCTACAAGGGAGACAGTAAGACCAGTACTCCCCTTTTCCTAGATATTGTCTGTTGCCTTCCATTGTTTTATTTGAGTTGTGAAATGATATGTAAGAAACCACAATGGCCTGCTTTGTCCATGGGAAATTATGACGCTAAGCTTCCAAACAATCCAGGAAGTCGACAGCTGTGTGTGTGACTGTGTCATTTAGAAAGATGGCAGCCTGGGAGGGGATTCCCTTGGGTAGGTAGGGACAACAAAAGACCAGAGCTCCAGGGCTCCACAGCAGCTCTGGGGAGAAAGCCTTATTTTATCTGCTAAAGGAGGCAGGGCAAATAGCCAACCAATTACATCTGTAATGACAATCTTTGAAATAAAGACATGTTGTGATAATTATTCCATTCACTTTAAAGCAACTTTAAAGAACATTGGTTCTTATTAGCAATAATTAGTAATAATTGCTATCAATTACCAGACAATTGCTATGCGCCAGGCCTAGAACAAAGTGCTTCACATCTGTCATCTCCTGAAATCTTACAACTCGTTGAGGTACATACGATCAGCCTCATTTTATAGTTGAGGAATCTGAGGCTTAGAGGAGTTAAGCAACTTGTCCAAAGCCACGCGTGTAATGACGAGTGGGGCATGATTTGAACCAGATCTGTCTGATGCTGAAGCTCATGATCTTGACACCAGGCTCCAGTCTCATGCAACTGTCCACTCAAAATGGAGGTGGGGAGGCCAAAGTGCCACACACTTTCAAACTGCACGTCACCCCCCACCCCCTTCCCAGCCTTCAGCGCTGCTGCTGTTCCAGTCCTCCATGGCCAGGTCCCAACCGCCCATGGCTGCCTCTCCTTCTCACCAGCATTCAGCCTTCTCACGCTGACTCAAGAAAGACAAACCAACAAAAAACACCTGGCCTCTAAATAGTCCTCATTGAACCACACTTTCCTATTTGTAAAATCTTCTACTTGTAATCCTATATCCTATATCCGAATTCATATTTCCGATATGACACTCGTTTCCTACTGATAAATTTCCAACTTCCTTATCACCACCGTCCTTTTTGTCCTTAGAGAAATTCCCTGTGGGTATCATCAGCTCCATATACAGGTGAACACCAGCTTTCTCCCGGGAGCTCCAGAGTACCCATCAGGCCATGACAATACCCCCAACCCTCACTAGCTCAGGGGAGCAAGAAGGGTTGGGGGTTCATCTAAATCCTGAGTACTTTAATTGTGGCCAATGCAGCATGAATAACCAGAACAAAGCTCTTAAAATGCTCTATGTAGTTTAATTCCAAAAGCATGCATATACCCTGCCCCTTACTACTGGTGTACTTTATAAGGAATCCTTTCACTACTTACTTCCCTGTTCAATGCTTGAAGTCCACTCTAAAATATAGGTCACATTTTATTCATACTCTTTGGAATGTCTTCAAATAGATTATTTTGATGGAGAAGAAAAATAATATTGATGTTATGCCCTCCCCCAAAAAAGTGTATATTCATCACGGTTGCTTCCCTTCATAGCATAAGAATATGCCAGTGGTAGATGTCTGCAATTTTAATATCCCAACTTTGCACATATCCTTAAAGCAGATGAAAAAAAAATCCACCCTCGAGTGCAAGTAGGTTGTTAGGCTACAGCCAACGGGGCATTAGATTAAGCTTGGCTCTTCTCTTTCATGAACTCATTGTGTGTCTTTTGGGAAATCACGTGACCTCTCTGGTGTTTTGTTCTGTTCTGTTCTGTTTAAGGCAGGCTGGTTAGGGCATGTCCAAGGCCATTTTGGGCTCTAAGATTCTACTTCTAGATCCTTGTCCTTTCTCTGTTATTTTGTGGTATCTGTGGGCCTTGTACTTGTAACAGGCGTCCAGACAAGTTCCATGGGTGAACCAGAATTGCAGTCATGGGGAGACATGAAAGTGGTGACTCTGGATTCTGTTCCAAGCCTTTTGGCAAAGCTTGGTGCCCAGCATTTGCTCCCCTCCACAGTGGCATTTATCGGCATGGTGAAAATCTAAGCTCCAAGAAATGACGCTGAATCCCACAGATACTTGTCTCTGGGACTCATCCGGGGGACAAAGATGGAGCCACCCAGTGCTCATTAATCCACATGGAAATAAAAAAGATTAAACAGCACAGACAGTGTGACCACTGGGAAAATTACCAAAATAGAGATCATTACATTGCATCTGGTTTTTCCAAGGGGAAGAAGTGGAGATAAAGCCTTAAGTCTTTAATAAGGCTAGAAATTAAAATTGGTATTAGCAACGAGAAGCATTTGTAAGAAGCTGTACATGACACTCCTGCTTTAGTTTTGCTGGCCTGATTTCCGGAATATTTTCTATATTGTTACTATTTCTCACCAGCTTTTTCTCAGGTTGAAAGAAATAGCTGCTGCCCACTGGTTTCAGGCTCACAGCCTTCTGTGTAGACAGACTCGACCTGCTGCAAGACTATATTTCTTTAAAAAGTAATCATTCCACACAGTTTCCACGACGTTTCTGCAGAGACAGGGGAGAGTGACTCTCTGAATTTCAACGGAGCTTTGAGGTCTGGTCTTGTCCTGTGATGCACAGAGAAAACAGCTCCCATGTTTATATACCTCCGATTCTCCTACTAGAGTCACGGTGAGTAGCCAGAAGTCTCTGCTGAAGTGAAATTATGCCACTTGGCTGATCAACTCTTATGGGTTGGGTTGTGTAACCCCCACCTCCAAATATGTTGAAGGCCTCACCCCCAGTACCTCAGGATGTGACCTTACTTGGAAGCAGGGTCTTTACAGAGGTAATCCATGACCTTGATGGGCACAAAGAACTGCTGAGAATTGCAGTTTTCCTTGTTTCCTTCTTTTTAAAGAAAACACCAGGCTTCCGGGATTAATAATGAGAACTGTTGATTGACACATTGCCTAGCATCACCCAACATTTTCACCCAAATCTGATGTCAATTTCTCAGAAGATTATCCAGCCCATTTCCTTCCCCTTGCAGCCACAGCAGCAGCAAGTGCGATTTAATAATCATGATTAGAAGCCATAAGCAGCCCTTCTTTAAAAGCAAAACAAAACAAAAGGATATATCCAATATGTTTGCAATTTTAGTGCTTACTGGGAAGGGTATAGCCTCTTGTGACATCACTGGAACAGAAGAGAAACCCATCAAAGGCAGAGAGGCCAAGGTGGGTACAGACACAATTAATTCCCAGCCATTTGGACTTTCAAGTTAAGGAAGCTGATTGTAGCAGGTGTCTCCTTTGCAGAAGTGCCAACATATTAGAGATACTCCAGGGACCCAGAGAGTGGGGAAGTGGTCCCAAAGGCAGGGCACTGTCCCATTGACTTGAATTTAGAACAAAGTTCGACTAGTTTTTACCCCAGTGAGAATCATTATTGCCTAGGTTACTTTTTAAAAGAAAGTTTAAGCCATTCAGGAACCAACGGTCATAGGACAGAGGCTCAGCAGTCTACTTTCTATGCTTATAATCTGAGGGGGAAAAGAGCAGTTTTAGGTTTGCAGAAATAAATTGGTTTTGTTGTATTTTTAAATGATTCCTATTTCACAGAAAATGTCTACATGCACATATTATTCAGCCGGAAATCCTTCTAGGCCCTGGGATCCAATGAGAAAGGAACCCTCAGTCCAGTGGGGGATGCAGCCATGTTTGGTCTTGACGAGCTGGAGCTCTCAAGGAGCCATTTATGCCACAGGATGTGGGTTCACAGAGACAAGGAAACCCCAGAGAAGAGGCTGAGAGAGGGAAAAGAGCTGGGGGACATGGGGGAAAGACAAGAGGACCAGTATGGTTCTGAGACCAGTCCCTTGTGGAGATCGGCCTGGGAGAGGGGCAGTGGGGGGGGTGATAAAGCGTGGTCAGTGGGAAGCGAGTGAGGGAGTGGTAAGCTGTCCTGTGCCTAGCACCGTGTCCATCACCTGAGAGAGGAAGGGAGAAAAGAAAGGAAGGAGGGAGGGAGGGCAGGAGGAAAACCTAAGATGGGACAGGTTATAAAAGACATTGTGTTCTAGTAGAAAGTTTGGGCTTTTTGTTGTCAATGGGGAGTCATTAACAGTTTAATCAGGGAAGTGGTAAGTGGTAATTCACCAAATCTGTATTTCTGTGGTGGATGGATGGATGGATGGATGGATGGATGGATGGATGGATGGATGGATAGATGATAGATGTAACAGAGATAGAGATGATGGAGATAGATATGATAGTAATAGATAGAGATGACAGGGATGGATAAATGTGATAGAGATGAGTAGATAGATATGATAGAGGTAGATATCAGAGAGAGAGAGAGAGAGAGAAAGAAAGAGAGAGAGAGGTGGAGGTAGAGATGGAGAAGGAGATGAGAGTGAAGGTGGAGATGGGGGTAAGGATATACATCTCCCTTGAGGAGTGTGGGTTGGAGGTGTAGAAGGCCCTAGGGGTGGGCAGAAGGCAGGACTATTGGTTACATTTCTCCTCCTCCAAATGTTCTGCAAATGCCTCAGGCAACGTGACCCTAGTGGTCCTGGCTGAGGCAGTGCAGGCTGGCGACTGGAGGAGGGAGTATGCAGGACGCAGGGGCAAGTGTGGGGCTGAAAGGACGGCCGCTTCCCCTGACAAATGCCCAGCACCCAGGCTTCAGATCACCCACCAGACCTGCTGAGAATGCAGCCACTAATTGCAACTGGAAAAGTCCCTCCTGAGAAGGAGGGGTCTTGTTTTTGTGTTTTGCCTTGGGCAGCCTTGTCCAGTGGGCCTCTGTTTGCAATCCTCATGGTGACAGACTGTTGGGTGTAAATGTTATCAGGAGGGGAGAAAGCCCACAGGCAGCCACCACCTCGCCCTCGCCGGCCACCATAAGGAAAGCCAGGCTCCTGCTGCTAGGGACCAAGCCACCCCGGGAGGGAAATGACCAAGGTCAATGTTGGGGACGCAGCATCTGCAGCAAAGCATTTACGCCATTCTCCTCCTGTGGTCATTGTTACTTTCCACTGACCAGCTGCCTGCAGGCTCCAGCAAAGACAAAATGGGTAACACAGCCGCCATTCAGTGGAGATTAATGCCTGAAATGAGCCACACCTCTGAACAATTGCTTCCTATAAGAGGGACAGCGCTGAATGGCCGGGGAGCCCCATTGATGACTGTTATAAAAGAGGTGAAGGCCTGCGTGGAGGGAAAGAAAAGTTTCACACCGCCCCTCAAACCTAGCTCCGATTCTTCTTTCTCACCCCCCCTTTCCCTTCTGACTGTCCATTTTGCCCACGTTGCCCTAATCCAGAATCATTCTTTTATGTACCGGGACTTGGGCAGCAAGCTTCAAATGCTCAGATTCGCTACTGTAAGTCATATCGCCTGGGCTGCGTGCGGGTCGCATTAGTACTATTATCTGCGCAACTTTCCGACTTGACAATTAGTCACTATCATTCACACTGTGCAATCAGCTGTTAAATCCTCATTTATGCTAATTTGAATATGAATGTGCTGTTCAATAACATGTGAGATTGCCATGTTTACAAATATACTCCAGGTATTTAGAAATTTAGATGATGCAAAGCATACTGTTTAAGTTGCGCTTGGTGCCAGTTTAAATAACTTAAGCCTATTTATCAGTCACTTAGCAATTCTTTTCACAGACTTCTGTTTTCCTGTCTACCCTTCTCAACCAAAATCAAAATATGCTCTTTTTTGTCTGTTTGCTTTGTTGCTGTATTAAACTAATCATCTTCAAGATGGGACTTAATTAGCAGTCACCTCTATGTGGGACGTTTTTTTCTAATTCCTGCTGATCTAATTCCTGCCTCTTTTAGAGGCAGATGAAACAGTAAATGAGGAAAAGGAAGAAAAAAAAATTATCTCTGCAGCTGCAATGTTAAACATCAAGTCTCTGAACGCTAATGATTTGGATGTAGCACAAAGGGGAGAGAAGAGCAAATTTTTGAGTGTAGGTAAAAGCTAAGAGAGCAAGATAATCTGGTCGTAAACTGGGAGGAAAATGGTGTATTTGGGAGCAGGGCTTCTCAAACTTTAATGCAAGTTTTAATCACCTGGGGATTCTCTAGTAAATGCTGGTTCAGGAAGGAGGGCTGGGGCTGATGCTATGTATCTAACCACCTCGCAGCTGCTGCCGCTGGTGCCAGACCAGATACCACACTGGCAGCAAGACTAACACACATGTGATACATCCATCTTCAACTATGATCTGTACAATAAGAACACACTTTTCCACTGGAGATTTGAAAATCAAGCTTGACAATCCCACTTCTGTGTATGTATTCAAAAGAATTGAAAGCAGAGATGAACAGATATTTATACACCAGTGTTTATCGCAGCGTTATTCGCAATAGCCAAGAGGAGGAAGCAACCCAACTGTCCATCCATGGATGAATGGACAAACACAATGTACTATATACATACAATGGAATGATATTCAGCCTTGAAAAGGAAGGAAATGCTCACACAAGCTACAATATGGATGAACTTTGAGGGCGTTATGCTAAGTGAAATAAGCCAGACGCGAAAGAAAAAATATTGTATGATTCCACTTATATGAATTATCTAGAGTAGTTAAATTCAAAGAAACAGAAAGTAAAATGGCAGTTTTCAAGAGCTGGATGGAGGAGGAAGTAGGGAGTTGTTTAATGGAGATTGAGTTTCAGTTTTGCCAGATGAAAAAGTTCTGGATGTGGGTAACACAACAATGTGAATATACTAACCACTATTGAACTATGCACTTAAAAATGGTTAAGATGGTAAATTTTATCTTATGTGTATCTTACCACAATTTAAAATTTAAAAAAACAAATTTGAAAGAATCAGTTTTGGTTTCAGAGACATTGTAAAAAATTTTTTCCTACCAAGAAATCTATATTTGAGCTGATTCTTACTCAATTCTTCCATGAGCTGGTCAGATATCACCCAGCCCTGATACCAGCCAGGAAAGAATTAATCGATTTTCTTCCTTATTCCCATGTTCTTTGATAAAAAGTCTATTCCAGTAATTATCACATTCTGATCAATGTTTGAATTCTTTATGTGTCTCCGTTTCCCTCCCTGGAGTTCAAGGCTTTGAGGGCAATGGTTTGCCCTACAGTGATGTCCTGGGTGCTGTTAGCTGCCTAACCCTCAGGCACATCTCTCCTCCTTCCTGACACATCGTGATTTTGCTCCCGTGTCTTCCCTTCTCCACTATGTCCCTATGCTTCAGAGAAGGCCAGGACCCTAGGACGTAGGCCACGAGGAGTCTTAAATCATTCGTGATGGCTCCATTCCCCATGGTTTCAGCATAGTCATAGGCCAATTTTGTGGTCAATGAGACATGAGGAGGTTCAGGAAAAATTTTCCTTGCTCTTAAAGAGAGACACAGGAAGAGAGCGTTCCTCTGTTTACAAGGTATGTTGCCTGTCTGGATGAAACACATGGAATGAAAGCAGCCATCTTCATACCAGCCTGAGGATTAAGCCAGCACCAGAAGGGGGCAGAGCCAAAGGAATTCCGAGGATCCGAGCCAGTGGCCGAGCCACCAAGACTGGGCTGGTTCACTGCAGCATGACAGTCCCCCATGTTAAGCAATCTCATTTTTCCAACTAGAAAGATAACAGAGTATTTTGTTTTACTAAAGGATTTTCTACGGGCCATTTTCCCTAGCAAACATTTAAAATGTCATTTCATTTACAAAGTTTCATTTAATTTTACCTTTTTGATAGATCTGTGTTTTACAAGAGCAAAGTTCAGGAATAGGTCATCATAATGTCTGTTGCTTACTGCTACTGCTCACATATATGCTGGATGTTATGCTCAATTAATCCTCACTACAGCCCTCAGATTGATTCTATTATCGCCCTCCTTTTACAAATAAGGAAACAGAGGCACAGAAAACCTAATTTACTTGCCCAAGGCCACACAGCTAATAATGTGTGGGGCTGGGATTTGAACCTGAACAGTTAGTGGCTCCTACCATTATGTTCCCCAGTGAGGCTTTGGTTACGTGCATTGTGGCATTCCTCAGTCAGAAAAACCTTAAAGCCATTAACATCTCCTTAAGACTCAAGTCATGTTAACTTCCTACTCAGTGCCTTTCAGTGGATCCCATGGATGTTCTAGAGAGCATCCAAAATGAGTGACACAGCCACCTCTGTCATTTCCAGCCCGGCCCCTCCTACTGGATAATCTGGACTTCTTTCAGCTCCTCTAACACCTTCAGCCTTTGTTATCCCAGGGCTTTTGCACCTGCTATTCATTCTGCCTGGGCTCAACACCTTCCCCACCCCCTCAGACAGACAGAGAGACAGACACCCCCCAACCCCCAACCCCACACACACACACATACTTCGCTCCTGGATAACTCCCACTCATTCTTCAAGTCTCAGTGTAAATATTTTCTATCCTTAGAGTTCTTTGCTAACCCATCAGTTTAATTTTGCCCCACTGTTATGCCCTCCTGGGTCACCTTTGTCACCACATTTATTAGAATTTATCATTTCACTAGTCTGTGTGATTTTCTGCTTTATCTCCGATTTTCTCCTCCTCCCCAGGGAGAGGATCAGCTCCACGTGTTGTGTCATGTCCATGCTATCACCACTGTGTCCCAAGTGACAAACACATCATAGGCAATAGTAGGGAAATATTCAGGGAAAGGAAATTGAGAGGGAAAGAAAACATTGGAAGGAAGGAAGAGAGGTGAGTTGAGAGATGACTACAAGGAAGGAAGCACCCGTGCGGCTCCTGTGAGTTGCCATGTATTTGAAAGCTTTTATCATGGTAACATTCTCTGATAAGCAAGGGACACTGCCTTAAAAATGGTTAACTTTTTTCCAACCTCCCTCCCCCCCTCCCTCCCTCCCTCCCTCCCTCCCTCCCTCCCTCTTTCTTGCTATACCTATGTTCCTGTTTCTTTATTCCTTTTTTAAAATGTCCCTAAAACAAATGTAAATAATTAAATAAAACCAGCATTTTAAATTATCCTTAAGTTTTAAAGTGAAACGTCTGGTTAGGCCCACAAGATATTTTTACCCCCATTTTACAGAGAGCCATGGGGCTTTTCCACCTTGTATTCTTTTTCTCTTCTCAAAGATTATGTGGGTGGGTCTTTACAATCTCATCTACATTTCAGTGCAATAATATCAGCCAAGCTAATATATTGGAACTAAGAATATAACTTTAAGAAAAGCAGCTATACAAATACAAGGATTGTTCTCTTATAGGATTAAGTGGCTATAAAGAAATTATATCCTGGGGTCAAGAGATCTGCTGCTCATTTTCCTTCAGTAAATTAAACAAGAACAAGTGAGAAAAATATAGTGACATGGAAATATCCAAGGAAACAGAAAACAATTTAAAGATGAAAACCGCTAAAATGTAGAATAATCTGTGGAAAACAATAGAATTTCTAAGCACTAAGTCATTTTAAAATAGACAAAATAAATTCCTTCCAGAACATGTCCAGTTGCTTATGAAATGTGATTATACTGAATATATTG
This sequence comes from Rhinolophus sinicus, assembly GCF_057876585.1. Classification (NCBI taxonomy): domain Eukaryota; kingdom Metazoa; phylum Chordata; class Mammalia; order Chiroptera; family Rhinolophidae; genus Rhinolophus; species Rhinolophus sinicus. The sequence continues at coordinate 10,374,254 of NC_142517.1, forward strand.
TCATAAAATTTATTTTTCAAAACATTGTATTAATAATTATAACTAAGACGGTACTGACCAACACATTTCTAGCCACAGCACTTAAGCCAAATACTGTCTCCTCAGGTTTGAAATCACAAAGAAAGTATTGTACTTTAAGTATGGAAAAATTATTTTTCTTTGAGTAATTTTCAAATTAATTTGGGGTGGCAGGTTACCTCAGTGGGTCAGAGCGTGGTGCTCTTAACAACAAGGTTGATGGTTCGATCCCCACATGGGTCATTGTGAGCTGCGCCCTCCACAGCTAGATTGAAACAACTACTTGACTTGGAGCGGATGGGTCCTGGAAAAACACACTTAAATAAATAAAAGTTTTAAAAAATTAATTACATTCAGAGAACCCATCAATTAATTACCGGATGTAGCAATGAGACTGATGGAAGGAAGGAAGGAAGGAAGGAAGGAAGGAAGGAAGGAAGGAAGGAAGGAAGGGAGGAAGGAAGGAAAGAGAGATTGAGGGAGGGAGGGAGGGAGGGAGGGAGGGAGGGAGGGAAGGAAGGAAGGAAGGAAGGAAGGAAGGAAGGAAGGAAGGAAAGAGAGATTGAGGGAGGGAGGGAAACTATGCATTCAAATTAATTAATATTTTCATTCAATAGCGCTACCTTGAGATTACACATTTATTCTTGGGGACCTCCATTCCCAAACATTTCTGGAAATTTCCCATTTGGAACCATCTTATCTTTTCTGTAGCAGTTCTGCGGGGCACCAGGTGCATAGGTAGATCAGTACTGATGTGTGTGTACCACATGCCATGATGGAGGTTTAGTCCTGGAAGGGACCTTAGAGGTTATCAAGTGTCTATTTTACGGACAAGGAAACTGAGATTCAGATAATTTAAGACACCTGACAAAGTCACAGAGCTTTCATTTACTTAAAAATCAATGAGGGAGGGGCGGTCGGTTGGCTCAGTTGGTTAGAACGTGGTGCTCTTAACAACAAGGTTGCCGGTTCAATCCCCACGTGGGCCACTGTGAGCTGCGCCCTCCACAACTAGATTGAAAACAACTATGTGATTTGGGGTTGATGGATCCTGGAAAAACACACTTAAATAAACAAAAGTTAAAAAAATATCAGTGGGGGAGTGAGGAAAGAGATTTGAAATCCTACTACACTTAATTATTCAAAGTATATGTTCCTTTTTATTGGATTCCCTCAGTCCTTCAATCCACAGATATTTACTGAGTATGTGCTGGGCACTGTTGAGGATATAACAGTGATCAAAACAGACAAAAAATTCAACCCATTCATGGAGTTCCTGTTACAGGGATTCACTATAATTTCAATTCCTGATGCTATTTTCCATTCAGAGGCTGCTGTTTTTACAATTCTCAGGAACGACCTAATTCGAATCAAAGATGTTGAACAAATTCTCTACTGACATAATTTGGGGAGTGTAGGAATTACAAATATGAGTCAACTGTTAATTACAAAAAGAAAGGAAACAGTATACATTCAATTTTTTTTTTAAAGAGAGAGAAATTAAACCCCATGTGGGGGGGAGGGGGTTGTTCCAAAATGACATCCAGATTCAGAAGCCATATCTCCAGAAACAGAGGACCAGACTGTTAGAAATACGAGAAAAGAAAATGTTTTGAAAGGCTTTGCATACCGGATAAGGAAACAAACTTTTGGCAAGCATCCTGTCACTTGCAGAATGAAACCGGGCACTGCCTGCAAGTGGTTAGGCCACAGCTGTTGGAAATGAAGAATGTCAAAATATGCAGAAGTAAGAATCCAGGCACACACATCAAAGAAGAGAAGCTGCAGGGGACACCCAGCGTGGAAAGGGACCATCGCTGGAGGAGGAGAGGAAAGGCAGGAAAGGGCGGTCCCGGACCACGCTGAGGACCCACCGATCTTGATGTCACCATCACCGAACCTCGGTGTGTTCATCCCTCTTGTACCATCGTGGAACATTTTCCCAGACATTCGGAACTTCATTTTAATAGGACACAAACTCTGCTGCTGTTACTTCATTCTTCACATTTTACTCAATGATGAAATTAGGAACACATAGGTAGGGCTCCCTTTTTTCTTTTTCTTTTTTAACAAAATCTCATATTTACTGCACCAGGAGAAATCGGTTTTTAAAAAAGCCAAAAATTAATCCTATTTAAAAAAAACAAGCACGTTGTTTATTTTGAGGAGCCAATGTTCTAAAAGTTCATAAATCCCTCTAGTTTTTCCGTTTGGGCTGAAATACCACATTCCAGCCACAAGGGAGCAGTGAAGTCACCAACGAGGTAAACGCTTGTGTAACTTTCTGAAGGATGGTTTGAAGATTATGTCACAACTTGGAGAAATGGTTATGTTTTCTTTTTCCGTTTTTCAATTTTTATGGAATCTGAGCATGTTTGTTTTATAATTTCAATAAATTTTTACTAAAAACAAAATAGAGTGAATCTCTACTGTGGCTTGAAGTAAGACGCATGTGCTAAGGTTCGTCCTTTCATACAAAATGACAAGGGAAGGTGGCAATGCCAAAGATAGCAGTGGAGAGAGCTAGTCCACAGTCCAGCTAAGTCATAGAACATATAAAGATTAATTTTTCTTTCTTGTATCACCCATTTATTCAAATAATACCAGAGACTTTTGTAAGCATTAGGTCCCTAAAATGTCATATGCTGTTTTGGTAAGAAAAAGAAAGAGAGAGAAGGCAGTGGAAATACACTGTAAATATCTCTGATGAGAACGAAGGACAAACCACAGCTCCAAGGCCTAAGAGCTGCAGGCTGCAAGATGCTGAATTAACACAGGTAAATACTGCGTCCCAGCCCCTGTGTGTTCTCTCTGTCCCCAAAAAGTCAGCTAGCAGGATTTATATTATAGAATAAATCCCCAGAGGACACCTTGAATGCATATGTAAAAAATGTGTACATCTTTTAACCCCAAAAATGTGTGTATTCCTTTTTTCAGTCCTTAAGAGCTAACCAGAGAAGTACACAAAAATGTTTGTACCAAGATGTTCATTTCAGCTTTTTTATAATATGAAAAAAATAGTCATGCCCTAAATGGCCCACAAAAAGGGCCTAGTTCAAAAAGTAAGGAGTATCTATACAATGGACTCTTACATTGTTTAAAAAGAAATATGCAGACATAGAGTTAACGACATGGAAAAAATCTCCATGACATATTATTGAATAAAAACACACATTTTATAAAATGACATATATGGTATGGTGCCATTTTTATTTAACAAGATGTATAAATGATAGACATCTGGAAAAATGGCCTCCAGTCTATTGGCAGTAGGTGGAGAATCTAGGGAAACTTGTACTTTGTTCCTTGTTCTGTCCTGTGTTGCTTGCGCATTCTATAAGAATAAGTGTGGGTTTCATCATTGGGTACTGGAAGGAGCCTGCCTGGGCAGAGCTGCTGGAGCCTCTTGGGAAGGCCTGGGAAACCAGTGTAACCACCAGTGGAGGCCCCAGGGATGGATTTGAGGGTGGGCAGAAAGGCTTAAATGATGTGGAAGCAAAGAGGGAGCCAAAGCAGTTTAGGGCAAGAGAAAGGACTGTGACGAAGCAGAATTTCCGGGTGATTAGACTGAATTCTCTTTGAGGCTGCACCGGATTGCATGGCTCCATTATTATTCATAGAATTCCTGCCATCACAGAACTCAGTAGACCATTGGAACAGCCTGGCTAACGGGGAATTTTTTTCAGTTGGCTTGAGGCCTGTGCAAGGAAAGGAAACACCAAGCTAAGTTTCTCAAGAAATATCAATGTTTGGAGGTAGAGGAGAAATTGTTCCACAGAACATACTATTTCACCAAGGTCCACAGGTAGGCTGCAAAGTGTCTTGATTGGCAGTTGCTCTCAGGACTATGAGATATAGTAAGCTTTTCTTTCCTAAAAAAGGGTGAAGAAAGAGGTGAAAGGATGTATCTCTGACTATAACAGGACTCCAGCAGTGATTATAAAATATTCCTGTAACTATTATATTTCCCTTGGAAATCCTTATAAGCCAAAAATGTGAGTAATTTTCTACTAGAATATATAATAGCTCTAATGGTACAAAATTCTCTGGGTGGGTAAGTGAGAAGCATTTTGGGCCTGATTACTAGTTTGCCTGATTGAATATTCCTTATGAAAAAAATGGGTAGAGCTAGCAAGAGAAATGAAAATTACTCACTTTTTAAAGAATTTTCAATACTTCAATAACATTTTCCATGATCTAAATTTAAAAAGGATTACAGAAATATAGTCAAAATACTTATTAAAAGAAAAACATCTTCAAAATTATTACATCCAAGAGTTCCGATTTAAATGTCTGGAAAAGTGACATCCTAATTTTCAGAGGGCTTTCCTAGTGGATCATTTTAAAGTTTAACTGCCAAAAGAAATAAAAATTAAAACCATAAAGCAAAACCAAGCTGCAACAAACAATCCTCAGACATTTGAGCCTATTTAAACATTTTAGAACATCTCAAAGCGATAAACAAGCATCTCTGTTCCAACCTAGTTCGGAAATGTTTGATGTTTCAACACAGATTTTCCATGATGCACTCTGAGTCAACACAGAGATCAACTTAATACAATAAGCATAGCTTCTCCCATTTGGGATTCTTAAAACATAAGAAATATAGCACACTGGCTATTTACTTGATTTGAATTAATAGCAACGTTTATATAGGATATTATTAAGATTGAGTTATTCTATGACCATTTGCTACTTGAAATTTTCCCATTCAGCGGAATCTATACATGGCTAATGTTAAAAAATGATTTTTTTTTTGGTGACAAAAAAAAAAAGTATTTGTGTGATCTTCAAAGTGTTTAATTTGTATTAAAGCTAAATCCAGAGGCTCTGAAACCTTAGAGGCTCTCCATGTGGATTTTTGTTCTGGTTCACACACCTTGAGACAAAGGCTCATAGTCAAGATGCGGAGGAAAAAGACGTTTTTTTGTGTGTGAGATGCGGGGCAAATTTATTCCCGAGGCAGCCTGGAATGGGCTTCAGAAAAAGGATAGAGTGTCTTCTTGAAGAAAGGGCCTCTAAGTAAACTCGACTGCCATTCAAAAGATTTGCTCTGACACTTAACAAGTGGTGCAGGAAGAAAGGAAAATCTGTTGTCAGGTTTGGGGTGTTTATCAGCCCCCCTCGAGACACTTGACCTACTGCTGCCGTCCCCTAATCCGCTGATCTGCATGCCGCGGCCTCGCGAGCCTCAGCCCACAACTGCCGGCAAAATTGCCTGCAACACTTGTCCCAACACATTGATCCCTCAGTATATTGTGTGCGGCTCACCTACTCCCCCTCCTCCCCTCCTCGCCCCCTCTCGCGGCTCCCCCGAAATTTAATTCTGCTCACAAATTGTGAAATAAGTTGTTTGGGCTGGATTTGTCGAGTGAATTGTCCCACTAATGAAACAGTCTGTTCATTATACAGTGGTAGGACGGAAGATTTAGCGCTCCCATACCCCGGGACCCGGGCAGGTTAACGTTTTTTAGACTGACGGTTGACAAAAGAATGAATAGCTCTCTCCTGTCAAATCAGGCTTACAAACAGCTTGGCATACAAACAGTTACTGCTTGTGTGCCTGCGGATTTAGGGTCCCCGCCTGCTAATGCCCCAGATTTGTAAGTACAAATTGCTTAGTCTTCAAACTGTTTGCGAAAGGAATAAAATGACCAAAAATTAGTTTGTTTTAGCCTTTTCCCCTCCCCCCACCTCCCCCAAGTGAAACATTAAAAAAAGAAAAGAAAAGAAAAGAAAAGGATAAAATAGTGTGTAATGGTCTCATGGAATATTGTTGGGTTTTTGCTTAAGGCATCAAATTAAGCAGGACCATTGTTTGGCAGGAAACATTTTGTTCTGCTCTGGCACCCTGCTTCTCGGAAAGCAGCTGAAAATCTAATGGAATTAATTTAAGATGGGTGATTTTAAAACATAGAGAGCAGAGGGGGGGGGAGATCAAAAACTTTTATTTCTATTCATGTTTAGTACCTGTTGCTTAAGACTGGTTACAATACCTCCTCTCCTTTTAACTGCATTGGTCTTTTAAAATGGGTCATTTCCATTTCAATTTCTGAACCTTTTTCATAGGCAATTATGTGTAAATTAGATAAAAACCATTTTGTTTTTTCATGGTGGTTTCCGCTATTTTGTGAACAAACTAATGCACAATCATTGAGGGGAAATGCTTTACAGGAAATAAGGTGAATATTTTACCATGTGATTTTATCATTGGTTTGGTGATAATTTTTGGGCTGGATTGGGTTAAATAACTCTTTGGTTTATTATAACTGCAGCAGAATAGTAGACAAAGGTTATATCATATATTTCTATCATTTTATAGGAGAAATGAACAAAAAAAAAGTAACAGGCTAAGAATTGTTTTCAAATCCAATCTTGATCTAACATCTTTGAATTAAGAACTCTTTCCTTCTTGATCAGATATAGCCCCAGGCTGGCCAAACTTCTTGTAACAGTAGGAGTTACTCTCACATTTTTATAAATTCATTGTCATGTTTCCACGTACTCTAAGACAATTTTTAAAAACAGATATTTTGGAAACTCTACAAGTAGCAGTTATGATTTAATTCAAACATTCCTTAATACTTTTCCCCTTATCGGTGTCTACATTTTGTACTGATATTTTGCAGGATTAAGAATTCCAAACAATAAGTATAATCTTAATTCAGAAATATACCAAATCAATAACAGTTGGCTACTGAAAATCTGAGCAAAGCAAAAGCATTAGACTGCTACCATGTTTTCCCAAAAATAAGACCTAACCAGAAAATAAGCCCTAGCATGCTTTTTCAGGATAACATTCCCTGAACATAAGCCTTAATGCATTTTTTGGAGCAAAAATTAATATAAGACCCAGTTTTATTTTCGGGGAAACACAGTAGAGATACTTGTGGACAGCCTTCACCCTAGATGTGGTTGAATTTTTTTATGAAGTCATCCTGGCCTATGGAATATACTGTACATGTGAGCCCTTGTGCCAAAATTGGTCATTTAAATCTGGGTACAGGAGTGGGAGGGAAAGTTATGAACAACTTAACAACAAACTCTGCCCTATGGCTATACGTAGAACAGACCGCAGTGGTCTCTTTCCATTTTGCATCTCTTCCCACTACTCCCAGACCTTTGCAAACATTTTCCTATAACATCCATTCCTATTCTGTCATACCTAAGACTTTTTCCTACTTGGTCATGACATTTTAGGGCATTTCAAAGACAGAGGCCATGACTTATGTAGAACTTTGGACTAAGAAAATGTATATGTTGCATGAAATAATATTTTTAGAGAAGTATGTTTAGAGAAATGGCATTTGCCTACGAATTTGATAATGCAATGACTACCTTACAATGGAAAGCTATCAGAAAATGCAGGGGGTTCAGTAATCAGTCACCTATTTAGAGCGGGCTTCTCTTTACAATCCACTAAGATTAAAAAGAACCCAGAGAAGAAGAAGACCAAATCTGACTCAAGTTCCATGCAAAGATTGAAGAAAAATGAACAAGTACTTACTCTTTGATGAGCAACAAAAGCTGCTGGTGGAACTATTTTTGAGTAGCCAATGGTAAGCTAAAATACAAAGCCTTCTCCTGCTCTAACAAGGAGACCTGATGCTAAAGAAAGCTGTGTAATTAGCAGGAAAGGATGGACGTTGTGTGTAGGTCTCTTCTGAAGGACGTGCCACTGATCTCTATGTACAGTCTTCCGTGGTGGTAAAGTGACCCCTCTAACAGCTTGTCTCCCCATCTATGAAATGAGAAGAGTCGGACCTCATACTATTGTTGAGTTGAATAATTTATGTGTAGCACAGTGCCTGGTCGCCTGGTCCAGCAATCAAAAATATATGTAAAATATGTATGACATATCTACATATACTCTTGTGAGGATTTTGAGCAATCTCAACTGGCTGACATAGAAAAACACTATTGCCTTATGAGGCATCCAAAAGAGCCAATGGAAAGCAGAGGGTCATGGTTGCAGCTTAATAAGCTACCCTGATTGGTAAACTCTACTCTGCTGCTACATTGCCAGGTAAGTCTTAATTCATCAAATGTCAGATCTTGATGTCTCCCTCCTTCATTTCACAGATGAGGAAACTGAGGTTCACATTCACAGGGGGTTAAAACTCAAGTCTCCTGACTCCGAGTCTAATAATGTTCTTTCTTTGTCTTCAGCTCATTCATTTTAAAGGAAAAGCTATAAAAGCTGTAATCTGGTTTATCTTTTTGATACATAATTCTAATTTCAACTGTATAACACGGGACATTTGGATGAGTTCAGTGACTTTTCTGAATTGATGTCATTTGGCTACTTTTTCCCTTTTAAGTATTTTTATGGATCTGTAAGAGCTATTTTCAGAAGTTAATTACAGTGTCTACTTTTTTTCAGGTAAATGCTGAGGTGGTGGTTATTGTTCTGTAACTTGTGAAGTCAAGTAAACAAAGCCAAACCAATCTACTTGTTACTTAAAGTCCTTTAACAATGTAACATGAAAAATATATTTTCACATTAAAAATCTGTACCTAAACCATGTACCTAAACAGGAATGCCAATTAAAACAGGTTGTATAAGAAATGTTCTTGCTTTACCTTACACAGCTTTTCTAAGATGTCCTAAGGTCCCAAACAAAGATTTTTGTTTCCTCCTTTGCCATTCCCTTTCCGGGAAGGCTGCCAGATCAGCTTCACAAGAACCAATTCAACATGAAGGGACAGAGGCCAAAATAGCCACCAGGCTCGAGTTAGGGTATCAGCAGCTCATTGCTTGGACCACCTATCGCCTTGATTCAACAGACTCCTTCTAAAATTCAAGTATGATCAGTGGCCCAAATTGGTAGAGATTATCTTTTAGAGAAAGGGATATGGAAAGAGGAAATGAAAGCCCCCAAGACAAATGTCATCATTCTTCCAGCTCATGGACAATCTATTTAATAGCCAGCACTCTTAACTAAAGATGGGCCAGGGGATTAGGTGCTATGTCAAAGGAATCACGGCGTAGGGGTTGAAAACCAAAACAGCAAACAAATCGACTGTGCCGTCAGAGGACTCGGCTTTGAACTTTATTTCAGCTAAGCGGTGTGACTTTGGTTAAGTTATTTAGCTAGGTTGTATGTTGGTTTCATCTTTGAGGTGGGGGTGATCACGTCTGTCTCATAGGGTTGAAAGTGAGGATGAAATAAGAAACACGTAATACACACATAAGTACTCGCAAGGCAGACTACGTAGTTAATAAATGTTAGCTGCTATCATTAGATACTCATAGGATCCCCCAGTGCCCTGCTCTTCAAAGTGGGGTTCTTGGACCAGTGGTGAATATTGAGTTGTCAACAGCACAGAATCTCAGCCTTATCCCAGACCTGCTGAATCCGAATCTACGGTTTAATAAGGAACTTTGATGACACATATGCACATGAAAGTTTAAGGAACGCTGACTTAAAACACATTTCTCTGTGCAGTCTAAACTTATCCCTGAGGCATTGGCTCGGTGGTGTATAAATAAATCCTGCAGTCTTTGGCTCGGGCCCTCCATATGCCAGAACACTACCCAGCATGGGGGTTGCCAGGCTGGTTATTTAATGAGTTTTATGATACATTAAATCTTCCAGACCTCATGGCAATTTGACCATTAAGGAAATAACTTTTTTTAAGGTAGCCCAAAACAAGCCAACTCAAGCGAATAATGGGATTAGAGTGGTGATATTGAAATCAGAGTTCTACCACGTGAGTCCCACTCCATCAATCACGACTGCTGTCCTCACGGCTGATTATGGCACATTGTTTCATCAAATTAAACACCAAAGGGATGTTGTAAAGGCAACATATGGTCCTCTTTCAGAAGTAGTTAGCCTGGCATTGCACAAGCAGCCTCACCGTGGCTCCCCTGAAACCTTCTAAGTCACCGCACTGAGGGTATTTGCTTTTGCAAAACAATGTCTCATAAAAGTGGTTGCTTTTTATTGCAGACTTGCTGTTGTTGGAAGCACAGCCAGGACGTGAGATGTGAAGGAGAGTAGACACGATCAGGTTAGGAGGGGGAAGTCAACTGTCCATCTTTTCCTGTTCCTCCATTGAGGTGGCAGGGGCAGCGATCACAGAACAGATACCTGTACTCACTCCTGCCCCCATAGATGCTGAGCTCTCCAAAATCTATGTTTCGCTCTGTCTCATAAGCAAGCAGACTCAGGGCAGGTTTTAGAATAAAGAGGTATAATTACATGTGGTTAAAAGACTTGCTGAAAGGGAGGTTTTCTCTAATGATCAGGAGAGAGAGGACAGCATTTTGTGGAGGCACCAGCCAGCCTAAGGGCTGCTTCCTCAGCTGCTGGAGGATCCAGCAGAACCCTCATAGTTTACAAATGGTGTATATGCCCTGGAATCAGACTGAATTTCAAGAGAAATATCGTTCGGCAGTATTCCAAGCAATGTTTGGTTGTTATTTTGCCTTTATGTGGCTGGCGTTTCCTCCAAGGAGCAATGTGTAATTAGCAAAGAGCAGTCCTCACAGAGGCCCTGAGCTCAGTGTGGAATGGTGTCTGAGGCCATTGGTCACCTTCCTCTCTTCCAGCTACAACTCTTTCTCTCACCTTCCCCTCAAAGCACCCCCACATAAGAGGGCTTGACCCACCTGGGTGCAGAGGTTAAATCAAGATTACCATGGGCACCTGCCTACCTTCTCACCGCACAGTTGCCACCACCCCTAGGGACCAGCCCTAAGGCTATAACCCTTTCTCTGACTGTCTAGAGGCAAACACAGCCAAGCAGATAGGGAGTCTTTGAATCGCAGCATGAGAAAAAGATCTCTCTCTCTCTCCCTCTCTCATATTATTGAAAAGCAAGACACAATTGTCTTTTAAGTTTTTCAAAACATGCTGAAGAGGATAAAATAAAAAGTGAAAGTCTTACCAACTGCCCGCCTCTGACCATCCTTCTCTCTCTGCCCAAGGGTAACCACTGTCACTGACATGTTACGTATCCTCAAGGGAACTTCCATGGTGCCTGACCAATTTCCAGTGAATATTGAAATCTCTTCTATGATGCTGAGAATGAGCTGAAATGTCCCTATAACTTATCCCTGGTGAGAATATCTCACAAATAACATAGTGTTTACACTAGCAGTTGGGAGATATGGTTTTTATCCTGATTTATTTCCTTTTTTAACTCTGGTAGGATTAGACAGTGTCATGGGGTGCTATTTCACCACCCTTCATAAAATGGGCCATAAAGTGGTGATAAAACTTACCACTTTCCTACCAGGGGGCAAAAAGCAATAAATAACTAGTTACCTAGGGCAATAAAAATCCAGGAGAATAGCAATCACAGTGACCTCAAAATTCCAAGTTATTTTCCTTAACCAAATGAAACCTTTAAAGCTTCAAATAAGCAGAAATTGAATAAACAATTGTCAAGGTCATTATTTGGCAAAGAAGCTTAATAAAGTAACAGGGTGATTTTATAAGAACTAGAACTCATCTACTGGTCTGATTAAGAAAATTCAGCATGGAGAGATTTCATTATAAACGTGAAAGAAACCCCGTGTTGCTGCTGTAATAACAGGTGTTTCAGAGTAGACAGTGGCCTCTCCACTACAAGCTTAGAACCTAACACAATCTATATCCCCAACTGCAGTAGAAGAAGGACGTAATGACCAGGTTTCTCCCTGTAGGATTCATGGGGGTTGGCACACGTGTACGTATGGTCTTTGTCACGCAGCTAAAATAATGGATACACTGAACCAATTTAAAAGACCTTAATAAACTTACAACCCTGGTGCTCTGGCCACTTTGGGATCTGCTGTAGCTGAAGCATAGCAACCAACCAACCTGCTGGGGGAAGGTGCTACTCAAAACACCTGTAGTGAGTTATTTTTTTTGGGGGGTATCAATTTAAAACCCAAACCCTGAGGCAATTTGGCCCTCTTTAGCACTGGGCTTCATCAGCCACCCTCTCCATTAATTAGCGTGAACAGTAAGATGTTGCTAATAGCTACACATCTTGTAAACATGTTGAACAGCCCATGCCCCTGAAGGCCCGCACTGTTAAGTGATATCTCAGCTGGGTCTGGGAGCCAGTGTCCCCAGCAGGGACCAGCCGAAAGGTGTGCAGCCTCCGCTTAGGATCAAAACATCATGCTCCGAGAGCTCCCTTTTGGGTGTTCCCGTGAAAGGGACTGCCTTTGGGTAGAAAAGAGAATGAGAAAAAAATTAAAATGAAGAGGAGGAGGAACAGGAGAAGAAACTTGCATTTATACTCACTCGGGAACATTTCTGACAAGGGCAGGTGGTGGGATTATGGAAATTCTCATTTCTTCCCATTGAAGTGAACAGAGACATCGAGACATCGAGCCTGGCAGAGGAAAAAGCCTCTGTGACGGTCCCTTAGTCTGTTGAGATGGCTGGTCAGCTGCTTTATAGCTAGCTACCCAAACAAAACCCGCAGCAGTAGATGATTCAACGCAGGTTTGCAAAACCACTTTCAGATGGGAAACTGCTAAGGGAGATGAATGGAGAGGTGGAGAGGCCACAAGGCTGCGGCCGCAAGCTTTATGTTGAATGCTTTTGCAGGATTCAATTTGAGGTATTCAGTGGTCTATCAGGAAAAGTGATGGTGTGAACCAAGCACAGAAGAAGCCTGGAAGTAGAGTGAACTCATCCCAGTTTGTCTGAACTCCAGCCCTAGAAGTCCAGAGTCCAAGGAAAGCTCTCAGTCCCAGCCAGCCCAGGACAGCTGGTCACCCCACCTGGAGTCGCAGAAGTGCATGGTTAAGAGACTCTAAAGCTCATCTTATCCAACTCCCTCATCTTACATAACGGTAAACTGAGGCCCAGAGGGGTCCATGAGGCAGCAAGACATAGTACTCAGGTCTTCTTCATAAATGATGAATATATGTACTGTCTTGTCATTGTGGGTAAAATCACCAGATTACTGGACACAAACATGGTAGTAGACAAAGAACTTGTACAAGTCTCCAGAGTGAGGTGACATGGGTTCTAATCCTGGCTCCGCCACTAAATGGGGACCTTGGGTAAGATAACTTCTCACTGACTCTTTCATTAATATGATCCTTTGAAGGAGGATTTGATAGGTGAAAAATTGGGTTCAGAGAAACCAAGTACCTGGCCCAATGTCATAGTAAGAGGTGAGATTTGAAGGTGGGATCCTCGGACATCAAAGTAAATGTTCTTCTCAGAATTGCTCTTACACTGCTATGAAACTGGGCAGATTCCAACAGCCTGTTGTTCCCACCAAAGGACCCATCAGATGGGAACAGCAGTTGGAAAGGATTTCTTCTGTTTCTGCACTGCAATTAGGGAGGTAACATAATCATCACAGAATGCCCAAAGGATTGATAATTGAGGGATTAGTACCCTGCCTACTTCCAAGAAGGATTTAGATTAGCAACATACAGGTATTGACCTGTGCTTTCTTTTCTTTGTTTTCTTTATGACAAACTCAGAACCTGACAGACTTTAAAAATTTTTTAAAGTCACCAGTTTCCTATCTCCATCAAAATCAGAATATAAACTCCATGACGACAGGAATTTTGTTCACTGCTATAACCCCAGGGCACATATGCTTGGCACATAATAGGTTTTCAATTCATATTTGTTGAATGAATGAATGAATGAATGAATGAATGAATGAAATTCAAATTTCAATGTAAAAATGTTAAGTAATTTTATTACACATTTTTGTTTTATAATGTATTTCAAAGTTGATCACAAACCCAAGATAGGAGGAGGTAGAAATTAGGGAAACAAAGATGCATCTGTCAGAAAATTTTTAATCAAAAAACTACTAAATGAGCTCTTGAATAGATAAATGTGTTTTTAATTTTTGTAAATTAAATACTTTTAGTTATAATAAAAGAGCTTGCTATATAAAGGTATCAATTTGTGTGGATCCTGTAATTAAACACTCTGTTTTAGAAAAGGAATAAAGACCATCATTAATTTTTCTAAAAAATGTGAGGGTTTATATTGAATTTGCTTCCAGTAAAGGATTCTTTTATGGTAAAATAATGTCTCACTTCCCTTTGTTTATGTGAAGCCATACATGTAAGAAGCACAAAACTGAATGGTGTTATATTTTATAATTATTGTTATCTCTTACAAATTTATCAAGTGTCTATTGTCAAAACAATATTAAATAACCAGAATTCTTCAAGCTGGTATTTAAAATAAATCTTTGGGGCTTTTCTAAATGATTAGCATTTTCTAAATTAAAATTTTCTACAAACATATACCAGTACCTCTGTTTTTTCGGCATATGTGTTATATATAGGATTCTTCTGATACTATGGGAGAAGTGGGTATGCAGTATTACAGGGGGTTGGAATTTGTGAGTGAAGCTTTGTATCATTTACCAAGTTCTATATTCCCTAACTAGTTAGCACTTGAAAATGGTAACACATCTTTGAATAATGTACATTTGATAATGGAGAATAAGTAAGAATAAATCACATAACTTAAAAAAATGTTAAAACACATTTTAGAGGGAAAAATAAACTATTATCTAGAGCTAATCTTAATAAAGCAACATATCAGGTTTCATGTAGGAGATCAGAAAGTAAGCAATATATGGTGTTTGGAATTTATGTATAAATTTAATGGTCAGAGAAATAACTTTCTGATTGGACTGTACTGCCCCTCTGTATTAGTTGTGCTATTAAGATAATGATGGAACATCTTCTTTCTTTGTGGATACAATAGGTCTAGTACCATAAAGAATTGATTAAATCTGTGACTATTTCAGGGCAAACAGTGCATAAAATACACATAGTACAAGGAAATGTGTCTAAGCCAGGTTAACAGATGCATGAAGCTGTATGAACTCTGCTTTTTTTAAGCTTAGTCTTTATATTCCCCTAGAACTATGACTAATCCTCTTTATTTGAACAACTTCAAAGACTGATCTGATACACATGGCACACATATAACAGACAAACTTAGTTCCTGCCAGCAGGTAATCAGAAGCAACAAAAAGGTGTGTCTTAATGAAGAATTTCCTTGTTGTCCAAGCTACCATTTCAGTTTATCCAACAGAAATTCATCCTGTCACAGCCCACTGTTCAGAGGCAGAAAAAAGCCTGGTTTGCAGAAGCAAAACATTCATCTAGCCTATCAGAGTTGCAAGTAATCAATTTCATCCCACTGTATTTACTTATAGAAATCTATTAATTTTGTATAACTAACTTTGTAACCAGGAATTTACTTAGTAATCTTGTTGTTTCTAATAGCTTTTCAGTTAATTTTTATGAATTTAGAGACATATAATATCATTTGCAAATAATTCCTTACCCATATTTATAACTTTTTTGTTTCTCCTGTCTAATTGCATTGGCCAGTACTTCCAGAATAATATTAAACAATAGTTTCCATAGTGGTCAATATTGTCTTATCTTTGATAATGGGAAAATGCTTCTACCATTTTATAATTAATTGTCATGATAGTTTTTCAATTAATATGTGTGTATGTGTTTACATGTAAATTTATTATGTCCAGAATCTATTCCTAATTAAAACTTTAAAAATAAAAAAATAGCTGTTGAATTTTTATAAAAAGTTCTTTTGGCCACCAAAAGTATAATTATGGGTGTTTTGTCTTATGACCTCTTAATACAATGAATTTTGATATCAGACATCATAATATCAAACTATCCTTGCATTCCCATTATTGTTTTACATTTTAATAAACTGCTGAATTCAACATGCTAATATTGTCCTTTAGAATTGTACCTAAGGATATACAATATAAGGAAATAGTACTATCCGTCTCCATTCCAGTGTTTCTATTCTCTTTGGCACTGTAGGAAGGGGGACACTGTTAATACTCCTCTGGAACTTATTTGCTGAAAGCAAGTTATGATAATAATTGTAGCTCACACTTACATAGCATATATTCTATGACAGATACTAACCTAACAGCTTTGCATATATTAATGGTTTCAATCCTCAGAACAACCCTGTGAGGAAAATACTGTCATCATCATCATCATCATCATCTGTTTTTTTCAGACGAGGAAACTGAGCTTAAGTAACTTTTCAAGGCCACACAAGTAGTAAGTGACCAAGTCCAGGCAATTTGCCATGAGAGTTTATGCTTTGATTCCCTCAGTCACTCATTTATTCAACCTGCAACATGTATTTACTGAGTGCCTCCTATTAGGAAGGCACTAAACAAAAATTTTCCTTTTAAAAAACAAGTGAATATTTTGATGAATAGCTAGGTCTAAGTAATGGGTCTAAAAAGTTCGTATCCCTTTAGTCCAGACAGTATTTCCATAAAGCTTTCTCCCCAACCTTTCAATATTATGACCCAACATGTCGGACCGAGGGATATTAAGTTTTGCCCAAGACACTGGCTTAGTCTGATGGCATCCTGGCCGATCCTGCATGGATGCTCCTGCAAAGGCACGCCCTCAGTAACAAGAGAGCTAAATATCCATGTCAGTTCCACAAAGAGGCTGCAAATGATGCTGCCAGACATAATATATCTGAGAGGGGTAGAAACTAGCTGGACGAAGACGAGCAGCAAGACACTGCGTGCTTGGTCAATAGAAGTGTAAAAACTGGGGAGGAAGTAGTTCTTCAAGTCCATCAGCACAAGAAAATAAGCAAGTGCCAGCTACAGGCAGAGCATGAGAGTGGAACAGTGTCCAGGAGGTGGCTTTCATGCCATATGTCTTTTCCCCTGCCCCACAGTCCCTGTGGCATTTTTGAAGTGTTGGCCCTTGATTCCGTCTATTACCTGGTTTTAATTAACCTCCTGAAGCCCCTTTGTCTGGGAGGCAGTGTCAGCTGTGAGGGTGATGAATAGAAGGCACCCCTGTCAATATTTTTTGGAAGGAGACTTGTGAATGGGCCTGATGAGCCGAGGTTGGGCGGCAGGGGAGGGTGGAAGGAATGTTTCCTCTCTAATCCGGCATTTAATCACTGGAGCTGAGGACAATGGAGGCCCCTCCAGCCTCCCAGAGCCTGATTCCATTTGGCAAACCCAGCCCTCTTTTGTCAGCCCCACAAGGAGGCCCCACATCCCCATAGCTCCACACAAGATTCGCTTCACAAGTGTCATTGAGATGAAACAGCCAGTACATGGGACTTGTGACGGCCGGGCCCAGCCTCTGTGACCAGCACTGGCCCATCCTTCACAGGCCTTTGTTACTCTCTGGACCCATAATTCCATGAAAAGCCTTATTTTGATTTCCAGACACTTTTATATTTAGAATTCTCCAAGGGAGTGCAACCCAGTGGAACTATTTTTATACATATTATTTTTCCTAAAAATTTATGTTCCACTAAAGAGCTAAAGGGTGCCAGATGGTTCACAGCAACATGAAATTATAGACACAGTGGTACCGAAATAAAAGAAAACCTCTCAATGACTTACATTTTTTCCTTTCCCTCCCAGTCTTTAACTATTATGACTATCTAATTCCATATAATAATCACAGCAAAGATATGACTTTTTTTGTACTTTGTGTTTTTTTTCAGCCAAGTTTTTTTTTTTTTAATGTTGCTATGTTGCTTTCATAATGATTATTTTCATGGCTACATATTTATTTCATCAAATTCATATAGTTAATCTTTACCCTACTGCTGGACATCTATATTTATAAAGGGATGTCATTCCATAGGCAAGGAGGCTTTACCTTTGGAATCTGTTCTGTCTGTGACCTGTGTACTTGCACTACTCTGAACGTGAGCCTCTTCATCTACGAACTGAGGGTAACAACAGCACCAACCTTCCAGAGCCACTGTAAAATCAAAGGAGATGATGTATGTGAAAGCTGTTTCTGAACTATAGTGTCCATACAAGTGGTAGTTATTATTAGCTTGTTTCCAAATGTTTGATACTAAAAATAAAGATTATAGTGAACATTTTCAAACACATAGTGTTCAACTTCTTTTGAATTCTTTGCTTAGGAGAGATTCCAAGAAATCTGATTACTGAATCAAAAAATGTGAACATTTTTATGACATTAGATCTTAAATCCAAATTACCACCTGATTTTCAAAAGTGTTGAACCAATTTACATGGTAACTGGCTGCATATGGGTGTAGCATTTTGCCAAGGCCTCACTGGCACAGCAAATGTTCATTTTAAGACATGTTAGCTAATTACATAATTTGCCACCATTTGAGTTATTTGACTACTGGTGAAGTCTGAACATTTTTCATGTGCTCCCTTACGAAAAATAATTTCTCTTGTGTGTGACTGATTATCCATTTGTCAATAAGTGAGCTCTTGTACAGTATTAAGACCACTTTCAAAAGAATGCAAATGCACCAAGGTAGGGAGACAAAGACTATATCATCTAGAGAAACCAATTTGAGCTTTCAAACATTACTTACTTATAAAAATGTTTGCAGGATTCTGCAACCAATGAGGTCTTAAAAACCAAGAATCCAGGTTTCATCTTTTTTCCTGAAATGCATCCATCCATGACGCTTTATCCACATTTGGTGCTTTTCTGTAGTGGAGCTTTTACCCTGTGAAGAAGACAAATGACAACTTCAGAGTCTGACGTTTCACGTGTGAGAAACTGAGGCCTGGGGGGGGGGCTGCACTTCAACTAATAGATTAGTTTACAAGTACTTATTACGTATTACTAAGTACTTATTACAACATGGTTCCTACTCTCAAAGGAAACAAAGAATTAATAAGAGGAAATTATCATAGAACACTGAACAAACTTGGAAATCTGGTGGTGTTGCTTCTAAGCACCGTGGAAAATCAGGAAATGGGGAGACCATGTAGCCTGGAGTGAGCAAGGAAGTCTTCAGAGAGATAGCAAGTATTGCCCTTCCTTAGATCAGTGACAGCAGAACACAGGTGTGAGGAGCCAGTCCACCAAAAGCGCTTGGTGCCGGCCACTGCGGTGAGCTGCCCCATTCAGAAGCAACTTCGGTCCGGACAGCAGGAGACCATGTTCACAGAGACAGAACTTGGAAATAAATGAAAAATCATGAAACAAAAAAATGAGAAAGCTCTAAAGATAGTATTACGATTACAACATGTATTAGTGTAATGGTATATCTGAGTATGCTGTGATAATTATAATATTAGAGTATTATGCTTTAGTATAATATTTGAGTGTTATGCTTTAGTATAATAATTGAGTATGGCATTATAATCATAAAATGTGAATATTGGTACTATAGGAAAATATTTGAGTATAGTATTAACATCATAACATCTGAGTATTTGTATTTGAGGGAGAGATTTGAGGATAGCATTATAATTATATTTGGGTTGCATCCCAGCTAATGACTTCACTTTAACGTACATGAGCCTCAGTTTCTTCATTTGTGGGAATGTAGTATTTCCTTGCTCATCAACCTGACATCAAAAAAATGTGTGTTGAGAGATAAGTTCGTAATATTTATTTACTGCTTTACATTTACAAAGCACTTGCATGGTCCCTGTCTTGATTGAGCCTTATGGACACATTTTATAGACACTGAGGTTTAGGGAAGTCAGCTGACTTCCTGAAGATGGTAGGAGCCAGGTTAAGCCCACTTGATGCCTAGAGGTCTATATAAAATGGTGTTTTATCTTGCATCTGCTAGGTACCATGTTTCCCCAAAAATAAGACCTAGCTGGATCATCAACTCTAATGCATCTTTTGGAGCAAAAATTAATATAAGACCTGGTCTTATTTTATAATATAAGAGCCTGTATAATATATAATATAATATAATATAATATAATATAATATAATATAATATAATATAATATAATATAATACTGGGTCTTATATTAATTTTTGCTCCAAAAGATGCATTAGAGCTGATAGTCTGGTTAGGTCTTATATTCGGGGAAACACGGTATGTGCCAAGCATCGTGGCAGACAATTTGCTTACGTTATCTCAGGAAACTCTCCAGCCACTTCAGGTGAAAGGTCAGTTTTATTTAGCCCTGCTTTATAGAGTGACACTGAGGTTCAGGGAGACATAACTGCCTAGGTAATTGAGGGCAGAACAGGATGATCTCAGGTCTTAATCCAAATCTGTACTTGTCCCATAACACAACCAGCCCCCCTGGGAGACAATGGACCCGGATCTCCGATGGTTGACATCTACTGGCGGGACCTGCTGGGGGAGAGAGTCAGGAGGCGGCTGACCCACCTGAGGGGGTTTGATAGCTCTCTGTAGAGAGCCTGGGTGGGCTGGGGGCCAAAGAGGCCAACAGCATTCAGCTATATTTCGATCCAAGCAACAGTTTGGGTTTAAAATGTGTGTTCTCAGCTAGATAGCACATCAGTGAAAAATAAGCTGAAACTTATCACTTTATTTGGGGCAGGCAATGAAGCTGAAATGTGACCTAAAAATTCTTTGCTGTTTGAGCTAATCAATGAAAACAGAGCGTTTGCTTAAGGTAACGAATCTGTTTCTTTTCCTAAATCTTAAAACACACACAAACAATGTATTATCATTTATTACCTTGTTGGTAAATAGGTTTAATGCAAGTTTCAGTTTCTTTGTTTTTTGCATTCTGATTATGGTATACTTTGTAACAGTCTAACAAAATAAAGTAACAATTAAACAAATAAAAAGTTTTCAAGAAAAAATGAAAATATTATTCTCACCTTATTTAAATAGAGAAATTTTATTCTTTAGGTTTAGGATTCTGCTTTTAAAATGTATGGTTAATTAAGAAGATTTTTGTACTCACATCCAATTTTATATGAATTTGTATTTCTTCCTTTCCAGTAATATGATTGTATTACCATGTTTCCCCAAAAATAAGACCTAGCTGGACAATCAGCTCTAATGCGTCTTTTGGAGCAAAAATTAATATAAGATCTGGTGTTATTTTACTATAAGACCTGGCAATATAATATAATATAATATAATATAATACTGGATCTCATATTAATTTTTGCTCCAAAAGATGCATTAGAGCTGATTGTCCAGCTTGGTGTTATTATCGGGGGAACACGGTAATCATCTGAATTAAATATAATATGCTTTGCTCATGATTTTTGTTTTATACCTTACCATCCAGTATAATTTTAGAAAGGCCATGTTTGAGTTATGATAATTGCAAATGACTCCAGGCAAATATTTAATACTTTAAAAACTCAGAATCTTTTCATAAAGTTCTTTTTTAAAAAATTACAATTAAACTGCTAGTTCTATATTCAAATAGATGTGATTAAAATGTAATTTTTAGTTATAAAATGAAATAGATGGCATATGAAATTATTTGAAATATAGTTATATTATCAGTTTTCATTTTTTTAAAAAATTATGCTATTTCTCCATGTCTCTTTTTTTTTCTTTCCATGTCTCTTATTACTTGAATCTTATGCAAGAAGCCAGTAAATAAACAACGTTTTTGTTATAACCAGAGAGGATTTTGAAATAAATTGTTTCAATTTATTTCATCAACTGTTCAGTAATAGAGAAAGTTACAAAACACAGTTTAATCTTGATCTGTGGGTGATTGGCATCTATTGAATGTAGCAGAGAACAATTTATAGAAGTAAGTTTGCCCTGGGGAAAATATATTGTGGCATAACTTTAAAACAGATCTTTCTGTATTTTCAACGGCAAGCAGGAGAGGATATGCATGGATAGCAGAAGGCAGGCTTGTGGCCCCCAGAGCTGCAAACTGGCCCTTTGTAAGTTCTTCTTAATGTGCTAGTGAGTCCATTGGACAACCACAGAAATACTGTAAATGAATGAAACAATGAGGTTTTTGAGTTTCAGAAAAATTTCCCAATATTTCAACAGCCATCAAATATATGGAAAATAAGAATAAAAAAATATTCTGCAAAGAAGTGTGATTTTGCATGTTTTTTTTTTTTTTTTTAATTCACGGTTGGTTTTAGTCCATTGACCTTAGTTCATAGTGGGAATGTGTGCCTGATTGCTAAAGTTCTGAAGGAAAAAGTGGAAGCGAATAATTATTTGTGATTGTTTGCTACCTGTAACCATATTGATAATATTGGAGTATAATGCTAGTGACAAAAATAAAATACAAGAGAGCTATGCAACCGTCTCGGGGGGAATCAGAGCTGGGGAAGAGTAATCTGTCCAGCCAGGTCCCGGCTCTGCCAGGTTCATTAGGACACTTTGGCGTGAAGCCCTTTCCATCCACCTGCCACGGTGGGTGACTTGGCTTTGCCCGTCATTCTCAGTTCAACTTTAGACTTGGGCCTGGAAGGGCTGAAAGACCACATGCGACAGGCCAACAAGGGTTAGTGTCTATGTTCTTGACAACCTTACGCTGTGGTGGGAAATTAGCCTGTTTATCTTGAATACCTGTGGCCTCCTCTTTTCTCATCGTTTGCAGCCCTTCTTAGTCCCAGCTGTTGGTAAAAGATCTGATATCCATGTTTATACCTTCCTGTCATTTTAAGTAGTGGGGTTACCTCTTCTATTTAAATATTAAACCTTATCTCTTAAATAGATGGTAGGGGGTTAAGCTCTTATTCACCCCTGAACACATGAGAACGCACATGGGGAAGGTGGTGCCCAGGCCTGAAATCTGTAGGGGTGTCATGGGCTCATGTGGTTTGGCATTCACCTTCCTGCCTGGCGACTGCCTACGTTAGCCCAGTCAGTACCTACTGGGGGAGCAAGTTAACCAATGTACATCAACAATTTAAAAATAGTTCCTACACATCAAATCTATAATTTCACTTCCAAGACACTAATCTAGAGAAATAAGTCAAATGCAGACAACGCTCTAAATCTAGGGAATTAATCACATCATTGTTTATCATAGCAAAAATCGGAAGGCATTCAAACATCCAAACATCCAGCGATACGGAAACAGTTAATTGCAATGCATCCATATAATGCAGTATTTTGTAGCCAGTAAAATCAGAGGGGTTTTTTTGGTGAGATTATAAGTCAAAAAGCAGCAAACAAAATCATACAGTATGATCCCATTTCGATATTTTTTAAATTAACATGAAAAAAGAAAGGTGACAGATGACCATCTGTGTAGTAAGATTATACGTGATTTTTATGTTCTTATTTATACTTCTTTGAATTTTCCAAACTCCTAACAATAATTTTATAACAGGAGAAAAGTTTACATAATACTGGTAATAACAACATAAAAGCTAACATTTACTGGGCGTGGCAAGCATGTGGCCTGTATTATCTCATTTATGAATAATCCTGTGTTGTAGGGATTCTATTACTTTCACTTTGCAGAGAAAGAAACCGACTCAATGTTAGTTCCAGAAATCAAATCAGGCAGTTTCTCTCCAGAGTTCATGTTTGAAGACTGTCTATTGATAACAAGAAATCCTATTGATAATTAAAAGTTATGACAACTTTTTGAAACGCACAGAGAAAAACATTGACACCAAAATGTTACCGTGATCATCTCTGGGGACGGAATCTGGGGACATTACAATATTTTTGTTTATATTTATATATTTTTATATAACATAGATTAACTTAATGGTAAAGGAAAATGATAAAATATGAAGTAATATGATGAGCTAATTGGAAAACTAATGGCCACATAAAATATTTTACTTAGAAAATGTATTTTGAGTTCCTCAAATTTGAAAATACAGCCCCTTCATAGATAGGTTGCTGGTTATGCCACTTTTTATGACCCAATATGATTATACAACTTTATAATAGCTCTTCTTTAGTGCCTACCAAGTAGTTCTTTGTACCTAACAAAGCACCAGCACAATTTTTTTGAACATAGAATTAGCTCCTCAAATATCTATTAGTGAAAATCAGCAATACTAAAAGAAATGTTCTGGAAAATCCTTTTTTTACTGAGGAGGCACAATGATATAACTAAGTAAGCATCTTGTCAGGTGAATTGACCCTTAACTGAGTCATACTATGACCTAAAGCAGCACTGACTATTCCTCAATTCTTTCCAGGACAATCAGATAAGGAAAGTATGTGAATATGGACCATCAAAGAGGAGAGCGAGCTCCATTCTCAAATCTAAAGTTTAATCCAAGGATCCTTCCTCAGAAAGGAATCTGCTTCCTTGTATGTTTTCACTGAAGTGTTTGCTGTAAGTAAGCATACCTCTCATCTCTTTCACTCACTCGCTCTCTCTTCCGTTCCCCAGTTCTGACTTAGTCACAAGCCTCAGGGGACAGGCAGTATCAGTATTGCTCCTCCCTCAGTAACTAGAAGCTTTACCACTTCTAATTTGGTTTCTTGAGTGAGAAAAGCTGCAGGGAGTACTTGGGTACCTCCTAGGGGAAGTGGGCCAGCTTGTCCGAGAGCCTGTAAATCTGGTTTGGTTTGCAAAAGAGCACTGCCATCTAGTGCAAGAAAAAGCAATGGTCCCATTTCTCTTCTTCAGCTGACTCGCTTCAACTTTCCTAGGAAAAGTTTTGCTCTTCTCTCTACCTTAAATGTCGTACTTCAGTGAACTGAAGAAAACATAGTTGGGCACTGCTTTCCTATGGAAATTACCAGAAACCTGAGCTAGACAGGGAATGAGGAGGGAATAAAAGTATTTTTAGTTCATGGTCAATTTGCTGTTTCCCTCATTATCACTGGCACTTTATTCTTCTTCTTTTTTTTTTTTTTTTTTTTAGCATATATATTATGACTCTTTTGTCAAAAGCTTTACCTATTCCTGCCCCATGCACTCCAGTTACATGGGTGCTCATGTTAGCAAAACTTCCTGGTGTGGTATTCTGGTTTGGGGATCTTGTTTTGGAAATTTGCTAACAAGATGTCACTGCCAAAATAGAGACGAACTGATGACTCAACATCCAGAGTAGAAGGTTAAGATTTGTGACAGTCAACTTGTGAATGATGAGCGTTACCAGGTATGCCTCAGAGGCCTTGGCAAAGCAAACCTTAGAAAGTTTAGAATAAAAATAGAGCATGTGATTGGGATAAAAAAATAAATCCATTGTGGAGCAAAATGAAGAAACAAGTCTAAATACACCAGTGTAAATATCAATGCGTCAAATTCTCACGTTAAAACAGATTGGATTAAAATTCAGCTATGTTCTATTGATATAAGATAACCCAAAACCTATGGATAAGGGAATAGTCAAAGTAAAATTATGAATAAAGATACATTAGAAAAATATATAAAACAAGAAAATCTAGGACAGCCATATTATAGACAAAATAACAATAAAGAGGGTAAACAACATTCTGATATAAAATTCAACTTACTAAGAAGACATAACAATTCTGAACTTGAAAACATTACATAAAGTATCATCAAAATATATAAAGTGGTAATTGGAAAACCGGATATTCTAAAATTAAATGGAAATAAAAAGGGCTAAGTGTCACCACGTCACTCCTGAAGAAGAACAACCCAGAACCTATAAAAAGGACGTATTATTATAAGTCTATCGTAACTAAGAAAGCATAGTATAGGCACAAGAATAAGACAAATAAACCAATGAAACAATAGTGAATCAAGAAAGAGATCCGGAGGGACGGTTGGCTCAGTTGGTTAGAGCACAGTGCTCGTAACACCCAGGTCGCCTGTTTGATCCCCACGTGGGCCAGTGAGCTGCGCCCTCCACAACTAGATTGAAAACAATGACTTGACTTGGAGCTGATGGGTCCTGGAAAGACACCCTGCTCCCCAATATTCCCCAATAAAAAATTTGAAGAAAAAAAAAAGGAAAGAAAGAGACCCACAGTCAACTTTTGTTTGAAAAGCTGACACTGGGACAGTTGAATAGAAAACAAAAGCTTTTTCCCTACCTCACACCAAACATGAAAATTGATTCCAGACTGATTGTAGGTTAAATATGTTAGGTTGAAACATATGACATTGCCATTTTTGTAGGTTGAATATTGGTAATTTCATATGATGCAACCCAATAAAACAATAAATCTTTTAAATAAAACATAGGAGAATATTTTCATAATACTAAAGTAGGCAAAAATTTATTAAACTGACATAAAATGTGATAATAGTAAAAGAATATACTAATAGGTAATATAAGTAAATTAGAATACCTTTCAATTAAGAACTTTTGTCCTCAAAAGATATAATTTAGAATAAAGAGATAAACCACAGAGTGGAAGAATATATTTGAAATACAAGCATTCAACAAAAGATTCATATCTAGATTATATACAAAGTGACTTTTTTAAGAGCCAGAAAACTCAATAGAAAAATGGGAAAAATTATGGACAACTATGTTACTTCACAAAGAAGATATCCATCAAATAGTTACCAAGAAAATATTAACTAAGACCACAATTCTATACCATTATACACCTACCAGAATGACTGAAATGAATAAGATACTACCAAGTGTGGGCAAAGATGGGGAAAACCTGGAACCTTCACACACTACTGGAGGGAGTGTAACATGGTCTAACCATGTAAGAAAACTGGCAGTATCTACTAAAGCTGAAACATACCTGCATCCTATGCCCAGCAATTCTACTCCAAGGCATGTTATTCAACAGAAATGTATACATATGTTCACCAAAAATCATTCATAACAATGTTCATGGCCTTACTATTTGTAATAGTCAAAAGTCAGCTATAACCCAAATGCCCATCAGTAGTATGGATAAATAAATTGTGTTATATTCAGACAATGGAATAACATACAATTAGTGAGAATGAGTCATCTGCAACTAACTATTCAAATGGATGAATCTTATAACCATTATGTGGAGCGCAAGAAGCAGATAGAATATTTAAAAAATATTTCCATATCTACAAAATCCAAACACTGGTAAACTCAATCTAGGGTGTTAAAAGTCAGAATAGCGATTATCTGGGGGAAGGGTAAAGACTGGAAGAGAACCTCTGAGATGCAGGTAATGTTCATTTCCTTGATCTGAGTGCTGGTAACAAAGCATGTTCACTTTGTGAGAATTCACGGAGCTTATACACACTTAAGATATGTGACCTCTGTTGCCAGGATGTTTTACTTCAATAAAAATTTGCTTAATAAGTCTAACAAATGATGTGCAAGGTCTCTATGTGAAAATTTCTCAAACTCTGCTTAAAAGACATTAAAGAATATTCAAATAATGGAGGTATATACCATATTCACAGCTAGGAAAATTCACTATCGCAAAATGCAAATTTTCTCTAAATTTTTCTATAGATTTATTACAAGCCAGGTTTTTAAAAAAATTCCTTAAGGGGTTTTCTGGGAAATGGGAAAAGCTAAATCTAAAATTTTTAGAGAGGAGCATGGGTCTAGAGTAACCAAGACACTCCTGGAGAAGAGAAATGAAGTGGCAGAGAACTTATTGAGATTTAAATTAATTAAGGCAATCTGATATTGGCACAGGGATAGACAAATTTTCCAGGAGAATAGTATAGAAAGAAATAGAAAGAACCTTTATCATACATAGATAGAAATTTTATGTTTGCATATCAATACATGGAACTGGGAAAATTAACTATGTAAAAATGGATACCTAAACCATATCATGTTTAAAACTAATTATAGATGAAAAACTCAAATGTGAAAAGTAAAACTTTAAAATGTTCAGAAGAAAATATAAAAAATGTTTTTATATCTTCAGAGTAGGGAAGGGCTCTGGGCCAGGTTGCCTGGGTTCCAATCCAGCTCTAGGACTCAATAGCTGTAAGAGCCTGTACAAGTGAGTCCCTGTTCTTTAGTTTCCACATCTTAAAAGTAACGTTAATAATAATATCTCATAAGGTTGTTGAGAGGATGGCATAAGTCATATGCATTAAGTGTTTAAAATACTGTCTGACATTAAGTGCTATATAGGTTTTTCCAGTTATCATTATTATTAGTTGTTGTTGTTACAGAAGTAGCTACATCTAGTTACAAGGGACAGGCATTCTTGAATTGGCAGATTTATGCCCCAAAAAGTTCAGAAATTTCAGTAATTAAGAGAAGAAAAGGATATGCAGTATTGGAGGGTAGCAAAAATGAAGAAAAAAGCAACAGAAAAACATAAAGAAAGGACAAGTTAAGAATTCATGATCCACTGAAATAAAAAAAAACTATGTAAATGAGTTTCCTTCCTCCTCTATAAACTTTAAGGGTTTATAACAGACCACCAGGTCACAGATTTGAAGGTTCCGTGTTAGGAGGAATCAATCAGAATTAGGACGAAATCGAATAAGGAGTGCAGTTGGCCTTTCTTGCCATCCACTAGTTAGGTACCCCATCACCAGCACAAGAAGCTGGGTTTCATCTCTGGTTTTATCTTATCAGTGTGTGGCTCATACAAAATTACTCTCTTATTGCTTCATGGATAGAGCCCCTAACAGACGTTAATTTTTTGTCATTAGTTTGAAACTTCTGTTTGTAATGGGCTAAAGCAAGTGTGAGCATCCCTCTAACATGGCAGTCTGTCAAGGTAAGCGTTGGTAAAAACAAACAAACAAACAACAACAAAAAAACCCAAAAAACAAAAAAACAAGGTTTAGGTCTGACCCTGAGAATCCAGTGTCACCAGTAGGTGGAGTACTTGGTCAGAAATCCTTGGGCCTGTGCGGAGAGGCGATGGAGAAGGTTGCCGGCTCAGCTACAAATGTTTATAAAGCAGAATCTGAGGAGATGCTCATGGTCCAGATAGTTTAGCAAATATCAGGAAGTGGGTATTTGCTAGATGAGGGACAAGACTAACTGGAAATGTGGGACTTCAGTGAAGGACAACACCGCTAGGTTAGAACAGCCCTCCACATTGGGTTCCATGGGCACCGTCTCTTGAGGGACAGAGTACCAGTCTTTACTGCACACCCTCACAGACCCTCTCCATCCAGCTGGATAGTGCCTGAGAGCACACCACAGTGTAAAACTGCTCGTGTGTTCTCTACCTTGAAACATACGGTCTGCGGGAGAAATTTCAAAACAAAACTTGCAGCACTTGGTGACTTTTTTGCTCTATGAACTAAAAGAGAAGGAAGAATAAAAAATATTGCTGGGGCTTGGGGTCTGAGGGACGAAGAGGAACTTAATATGAACCCACAGAGTATTGTGAAGGGCTATGAAGAAGAAGAGGGAAAATGTTTCAATGTTACGTTGGAGGACAGAAAAACGGTCAATGTCTCAAAATTACCAGGAGTCAGATTCAACCATACATGATAAACCATTTTACACAACAGAGCTCTCCAAAAACACACACAAAAAGCTGCTGTGTGAGACGGTAAATTACTCATTTCTGAAGGCAATCCTGCTGAGGATGGATTACCAAATATCAAGAAGACAGCTCCCCTAAATCAATTGGTCTGTGTTGAGTTTGTTCTTCAAGTAGGGGTGACTCTAGAATAATTGAAACAAAGGATTGGAATTCATAAAGAAGAAATGTAAAAGAAATCAGGGTCAAGAAGTTTTAGGTGGTGCTCAAAGGAAGGAGAAAGAGGAGCCAAAAGGACAGAGATGATGTGATCAATGAAGTAAAAACCAGAGAAAAATCACAGAATCATGGATGACAACGGAAGACCAAGGAAAGGTCGGCTAATAGTTAAGTACCATAGAGAGGGTAAGTAGATTAAGGCGTAGAGTCACTAGACTTTTTTTTTTTTAGAGTACTTCTTTTTTGTTTATTTTTCATAACTAACAAATAACTCATTCTTTGTAACTCTGACAGTAACATTTGGGCAGAAAAGTCATTTTCGTTAACCTTAGGTTTATAATTTCCAGTCTTTCTCCCCGAGGGAAATTGCCGTTATTTAAAATTTCTCTTAGTTCTATACAAAACCAAACAACCATCAGTGTAAGGCTAATATATGGTAAGTGCCTGAGGCACATTTTGATTAAGTATTAACATAGATTGGAAAATTTCCAAAACATTTAGTGAATATTACTTTCAACCATTTTCATTAAAATTAATAGTAAGTGTTAAAAAGTAGTATGACAAGGAGCTACGGTAATTGAAGTCCTAGTTTCTTTTTTTTAAATGATTTTTTTTCAATTATAGTTGACATACAATATTATATTAGTTTTGGGTGTACAGCATAGCAGTTAGACATTTATATAGCTTACAAAGTAATCCCCCCGTAAGTCTAGTACCCATCTGACACCATACATAGTTATTACAATATTATTGACTATATTCCCTATGCTGTACTTCACACCCCCATGACTATTTTGTAACTACCAATTTGTACTTCTTAATCCCTTTACCTTTTCCACCCATCCCCCCAACCTCCCTCCCATCTGGCAACCATCAAAATGTTTTCTGTATCCATGAGTTTGTTTGTATTTTATTTGTTCATTTATCCTGTTCTCTAGATTCCACATATAAGTGAAATCATATGACATTTGTCTTTCTCTGTCTGTTACTTCACTTAGCATAATACCCTCTAGGTCCGTTCATGGTGTCACAAATGGTAAGAGTTCATTCTTTTTTATGGCTGAGTAAAATTCCATTGTATATATGCACCACCTCTTCTTTATCCATTCATCCATTGATGGACACCATGTTGCTTCCATATCTTGTAAACAATGCTGTAATGAAGATATGGATGCACATGTCCCTTCGAAGTAGCATTTTGGGTTTCTTTGGATAAATACCAAGAACTGGGATTACTGGGTCCTTCTTTGTCTCTTGATATAGCCTTTGTTTTAGTCTACTTTGTCTGGTACCAGTATTGCTACCCCCGTTGATTTTGTTTTTGTTTTTTTTTTATCTCCATTTTCATGAAATAGTGGAGTCACCAGATTTAAAAAGAAAGTCATGAAAGGTCCTGGAGAGTCATTTCAGTGGATCTATTTGACAATAGAATGATAGCTGAGTGACACCATAAAGTGCAGTGGAGGTTTATTTTTTCAGGATGAGGAGGTTGTGCACATCTGAAGCCCAAAGTCCAGACAGTAGAAATTAGATGATAGAAAATATTGCAGATTTCCGGCATTCGTAGCATTAATATTCTTGATTCTTGCTATTTGTCAATGACCCCCATGATCTGTGACAGGTAGTAATTTTTAAATTTGCCAAGGCACACTTTTGGAATTATGTCTGCTGTGTACATGAGTGTCGCTTATTTGGAGAGCAAGCCTAGCCAGCTACCCAGTGTTAGCATGGACTCAAAGGCTCTGTCTGCCTATGGGCATCCAAGCCACAAAAAAACATGAGTAGGAGTTTGCAGCAAAGAAAGTAAAGGTTTATTTAAGGAGTTGGCACCAAGCCGGGAGACACAGGTGAGCTCCGGCTCTCAAAAGCCTGGCTCCCCGATGGCTTCTAGGGCCTAGGTTATATAACGGGAAAATCACTACTCGTGGCTGCTGTCGGAGTTGGGGCTGTGGGCTTTACTGATTGGTCCCGGCTAAGGCAGGGAGCAATTGATCATGACTTCAGTCCTGGTGTCAGTCATGCCGTGCTCTGCCCGGTTTCCAGGGGATGCCATCCATGGGGCCGTTCCGCTTTCTTGAGCCCGGAGCTGAAACATAACTGAGGCCACGGTGTGACCTTTGCTTGACTAAAACCTTATTTTAGTTTGAGGTTTGGTTATTGTATCTTGGTTCATGGTTGATAGATCTGAAGCTTTATTCCTGTGTGAGTTTGACGCTGACCAGAACCTAACGTCCTCAGAGTTTAATGATTAAAAGGAGTGGACATACAGTGTATGTACAGGTAGGAGGATGTGGGGAACAAACGCAGGTGAGTCATAGTTCTATCCGGCTAAGTAAAATGAGCTTGGATTAAAGCAGAATGCATGCTTAAGAGATGGAGTTCTTGCGCAGTTACACCCTCTATATCACATCATACCTTGTTACTCTCCATTAATCCCTGTATATGCTGTAATGATGGTGAAGTGGTAGGAACTCTGCTTCTTTGTAGATCCAGGTAAGCTCATGGATGTTGCTATTATGGTGATGTACGATGGCAAATTACATTAGTACTTTATAACACCATCTGAGGGTCTGAAGACACCACTTTGATGTTTCAGATATTCTCTCCATTTTATGGAGGTAATTATATATAAAAGAGATACTCAAAACAGTGGGAATTTTTAAGCTCTCAGGACACATTTCTTAAAACTCAAGATTCTACTTACTGGAAGAAGTGAGGATATCATTATAGAAGAGACCTTTCACAGGAACTGGGAAGGGCTGCTTTTTAGCTCAGAGGAGGAGGAGGGATTTATTTTAGACTTTGGAAGGAAGAATAAAAGATGTGTCTTAGCCTGATATCCCCAGAGAGCAGAATATCAGAAAATTAACTATCTGCACATACTTTACTGGGCACTGTAACCCCCAGTAGTGAAGGATAGTGAAGCAGTGAGAAGGTGCACAAGATACATTATTGATTTGCGTGATCCCATGGACCATTTGAGAAGCCATATGACAGATGTCTCAAGATTGCCAGTCTGGGGTGAGAAAGGAGGAAGCACTTATCTGTGGATGAAAAAACGGGGTTTCTATGGAGAGGAACCTCACAGGGTGATCTGATCATAAATTCTGAACTGGAGAGGTCTCGGTGGGGAGTCACATGCTAGGTGTATAACTTCTTCAGTAAAAGGCTTACCTTTGCTTAAGTAAGCAAAGATATTGTTTCTGTCCATTGTTTCTGTGTATCTAGGTTAACACATCTTTGAAATATGCCTCAGCCCCCCTCAAGAGAGCACATAATCTTGTAAACTATCCTGTAATCCAATCCCCATGTTTCTTCCTCCCACCTCCATGTAATTTTTCTTACTTTCCCTCTTTAATCTCTAATGCGTAAAAGAAGCCACAGAACTTATTCTACAGAGCATTTGGGATCTAGGTCCCCGGAATATGTCATCAGTTTGGCTCAAATAAACTCGTAAAAATTCTTCACAGGTTTGGACATTTCTTATATCAACACATGCATCAGCTTGCACACCCTCCCCGCCGAACACTGGTGAAAAAAAAAAAAAAAAAGACAAACTCCATGAGGCATTAACTACCCAGAATTTCCATGTTGTACTTATGAGGATGTTGAGGGGTGCCTGCAGTATCCCAAGCCACAATGAAAACTGAAAAGATGGAAAGCAAGAGATGCTGGCTGG
The DNA here is from genome assembly GCF_057876585.1 of Rhinolophus sinicus. Classification (NCBI taxonomy): domain Eukaryota; kingdom Metazoa; phylum Chordata; class Mammalia; order Chiroptera; family Rhinolophidae; genus Rhinolophus; species Rhinolophus sinicus. The sequence goes on from NC_142517.1 coordinate 10,407,173, forward strand.
TAGCCACTATGTGTAGCTGCTTGGACCCATGGCAGAACTGGTCACCACAATGGCGACTAGAATAAAAGACTAGTGTGGCTAAAAGGCCCTGACGTGGTGCACAAGAGGCTCCTGATCCAAGATGTTTGTCGTTCAAGAAGACATTATGCTGGTGCAAGCAAGATAAGAAGAAAACTTAGACTAGGTCCCTGGCTCCTCCCAGGAAAACAAGACACAGGTCCCTCTTTCAAGAATGAGGATGCTGGGGCCGGCCCGGTGGCTCAGGCTGTTGGAGCTCCGTGCTCCTAACTCCGAAGGCTACCAGTTCAATTCCCACATAGGCCAGTGGGCTCTCAACCACAAGGTTGCTGGTTCAACTCCTCGAGTCCCACAAGGGATGGTGGGCTCTGCCCCCTGCAACTAAGATTGAACATGGCATATTGAGCTGAGCTGCCTCCCGGATGGCTCAGGTGATTGGAGCACATCCTCTCAACCACAAGGTTGCCGGTTCGACTCCCACAAGGGATGGTGGGCTGTGCCCCCTGCAGCTAGCAACTAGCAACGGCAACTGGACCTGGAGCTGAGCTGTGCCCTCCACAACTAAAATTGAAAAGGACAACAACTTGACTTGGAAAAAAGTCCTGGAAGTACACACTGTTCTCCAATAAAGTCCTGTTTTCCTTCCCCAATAAAAATCTTTTAAAAAAAAAAAGAATGAGGATGCTGTGGTAAGAAAAAGCACTGGCTACAATTGGAGAACAATTATCCCAGGTGGCAGGGGCCCATTCCATGCCCAGCAGTATAAACTTTCAGTCCTTTGCTTTTTCTCCATGACTTCCTGCACCTTCAGAGTAGGAGCTGAGAACGCAGACTCTGGGGTCCTCCAGGGGTGGGCTGATGTGGAGCAAATATTGGGAGGGTGGGCCATTAGGGTGGTAGGGAGGGAAGCATGGAAGCCGTTAATCACAGAATCAAGAGTGGGTAGAACTGATGAAGTAAAACCAGGGCCCTAAATATGGAAGTTTCTGTGAGAGTGGAGCAGAGCAGGCGCACGGGAGAAAGAACAGGAAGGAAATGGCGCCTTGAAGGTGGAACAGAGCCATGTACTAATGAGAAGGTCTAGAGCACAGTCAGAGCTACTAGGGGAGGACATGAATGGCTGTCCTGCAACGAGCTGAGTGATATGGATGTTGGCGTCTCCACAGAGGGAGTTGGGAAGGAAAAGGAGAACTTGAGACGGTTTCTGGAGTTGCCTAGGATCAAATAAATGGTAATAAAAGATACTGGTAATGATTTGGAGGCGGTAGTAGAGACTTCACATGATAATAATACCCAGAGAAAGGCTGTTGGAAACGGTGGAATGTGAGGCCTCATTGTAAAAGAGTTCAGGTAGCCAGCATGTTAACTAACAGTCAAAGTGCTTGCTCAAGTTTAAGGACAAAGCAAGATTTGCTGCAATGCAGACTTACACCAGTGTTAATTCTGCATGATATTTTAGAGAAGTTGGTGTCGATTTTCACTCTTACTTAATATACTGGGTATTATTTGAATGTGCTGTCAAGAGCCTGCATTGCTCTTGTGATTAAAAAGAAAGAAACCAAAATTAGTTTGTTTTGAACAAACACTCGTCCACCACCCATAGCTCTGAAAGAAACAGGCAGTCTAAGGTGTGGTTTCATTAGTCTTCCCAGCACTCATTTTTCCTAAGTCCACTGAAACTGTGTGACCCAGTTAACACAAAGAACAAATAGAAGTAAAGGAAAGATGGAGAGATATAAAACCTGTGGTAAATGTTTAACATGCCACACACAGAGGTCCAGCCATATTTCATTAGCAGTTGTTTGGCCCTCGAGTTTCCAGGAAGAAATTGACCTCCACCCCCTCTCTGCCTTTGTCCCAGTGCCCCCTCAGCAAGAGGCCTTGTAAGGCATGGATGTCATAAACAGAGAAAGGGACAGAGTCATAATTATAATAGCTACCATTACTAAATGCCTTTTTTGTGTGCAGAGTTTTCGCTCAATACTTTATATAGTTTATCTTAGTCATTAAAATAACTGAGCAGGTGATGATATCTCTGTTTTGCAGACTGGGCAGAGCAGAGCCGCTCTAGGGTTTCAGCCATGTCCTCAGGGCACCAGGCTCCTTTCTATTCCCACTCTGCCCTACTTAGAGGTAGGAACTGCTCCCCCAATTGGCATCTCTGTTCAAGTAGGGAGGAGGAGAAGGAGCAGTACCAGTAAACTTCCACTCACTTCGTCTTGGCCAGAACTAGTCGCTGGTATGTCATTCAGGCTTCATGTCCGTTACAGACAACGGAGCCCACTCCAGCTGAATTAAACAGCAAGGCCGTACAGATAGTTCTTGAGTCATTGGGAGGGCTGAACAGACTCTAGCCGAACTCAGAAAGTCACCACAGAATTGGGCCATCAAAGCAGCTGCTGCCTCTTCCACAATCAGCAAGTTGCTGAATTAAGAGGCCACCTTCTCCAACAGGAAGCCAGTGCCGCAGGCATCAGCTCCGAGTCGTGACACATCTGCCACAACCAGGATGCAAGTCAATCAGAAGACCCCCCTCCTCCTTACAGTGTTAGCTCCCTGATTCGGCCAATTCTGCTAAGACCTGTGCCAGCAAAAGAGATGCCTAGTCTCTCACTGCCCACTGAACTCTAACTCCCAAACAAAGCCACATGGTCCTTTCTCCATGTGACTCAGTTCCAACTCAAGGATAAATGATCAATAACACTTAAATCATGTCTGGAGTGCCAGATGCAGTGGTAGTTGGGGACTCTGCAAGTTGAGTATTTTAGCTTTCCGATCTCCATAACAGAGGCAGGCAAGAAAGAAAGGTGTCGGAACAGAGGTTGAATATGCCAGACCATCATATCAGCCACAATTATTCTGAAAAGTTGGGAAAGATCGTGTATGATTGATCAGCCTTCCCTCCCCCCGTCCTTGGGTGTCCTGTCCACATATATCTCATTTAATCCTCACCTCAACCTTTCAATGAATTACTGCTCTCCCCATTTTATAATAAGGAAACTGAGGCTCATAGAGTTTAAATAAAAATGTCCAAGAAGGTAGCAGAATCCAGATTTGAAACAAAGCCCATGTTCTACTATTCTCATATGGCAGAATTTATGTTTGCTTTGCTGAAACGAAACAGCAACAATAGTGGATTCTCCTTATTCTCAATTCCCTTGCTCCTGACTATGATTCACGGCCTCCAAAGAGCTGAACAGGCCTGGCACTCTCTCATCTCCTAATCTTTGCTCCAGGAATTTTCTTAATTTCTTGAGGTGCTTAATACTGTGGACCACCTGGGAAGCCAGATGACATGTGTCTGAACAGTCTGGGGTGAGAAAGGAGAAAACACGTATCCATTAGCTCGCATCCTCCACTGGCCAAAGAATAACTCCATGAGGCATTATTGTCCTTTTCCCCTATATCTGACCACTCAAATCCTAGTCTTCCTTGAAGGTCCAGATTGAACTACCTCTCTCCAAAAACGTCTCCAATCTCCCTGCCAAAATGCAGCCCTAGTTGCTCAGAAACTACCATGGATTGGCTTTGTATCTCCCTTCAAATATTTTCCACAATCAATGTATATAATCACTCCTCCCATATTATAACCTCCTTGAAGACAAGAACCATGACATTTATCTCTCTCGTCCCTTAAATCTCCTGACACAGTGTATGAGTAGTAAGGGGTCACTAGATGAATAATCCATAAACGAATAAATTTCCCGAAAAAAAGGCACCCTCTTTAAAATACTGGATAATCTGCATCCAGTTAATTACAAATCAATTTTTCTGGTTTCCTGGTGTTCTGAATTAGTGAGACTTTCCTCCATCACCACCGTCCATCTAATTTCTCCTGTATTTAGTAAGTCCTCACCAGTTAGTGTACATAGAATATTTTCTACGTATTAATTTGCTGTGTGGCTTTTAACATTTTAAAAAATGAACTGAAAAAGAGCGAGAGCAGGATTTGGAGTTGAAATGAGTTCATTTTCTCTTTGGAACAACCATAATAAGATAATTTTTACGCTAGTTCAGGCATTTGCCATAAGTAACAATTCATCAGGCCAAGAAGAATGGAACAAATCATGAAAGTAAAAGCATCAAGGCGTCTCCATGCTCTCCACTTAATCCATTCAATTTCCTGCTGAAGTAGAATTTCTTCCATTACTGTCAGCCCTTCAAGGTCAGCGTACAGCAGCCGTCTCCATAGTTCCTTCTGGAAACTTTCTGCTTTAGAATCCCAAAAGAGTGGCCAGCAGTCACCAAGGCAGGTTCTCTCTCACTGTGCGATTAATAAAACCAGTAGGCCGGCAGCTTCCTCCTGGTTGCCATAGAAATGACCAGGGCCGCTGGCCCTCTGAAAACATAAGAGAACAGCAAGTGCAAGACCACGCATTCCATCCTGCCCTACAGATTCAACCAGCTGTCAAGCCAGAGTGAAGGATCGGGCGAGGTCTGCGGAGTGGAGAAGCGAGCCTCTCGGTGGAACTTGGACACGTAAGTAACTTCTCTGTTCTTTTTTGAAAAGCGTTGTCAGTTTTTCATAACCTCAGAATCTCTGCTGCATGGCAGGAGGGGTCTGCGACAGTTTGAAGAGACACTGTGGGCGGCATCGCCTTATAGTATTTGCATTTCTTGAACCTAATGTACACTTATGGGTGGCCTTCACCACGGAACACAGCTTAGGCTTCCGGGCATATGAACTGCTATTTACTGAGCTTCTGCCTTTAAAGGAAATGTTTTCAGTACGTTAAGCCAAGAATGAAACGACCTTCTCACTAATCCCTAAATAGATAAGCTCACTTAGGCTAACATTATATAACAGGTATCTCAGTAAAATCTGGACTTCTTTTTTCTATTTTTAAAATCTGGCTTTATTTTCCTTTTCCTGTTGGCCTTCCACGCTAAATTCAATTAAATAAAAGAGATCTGTGTCATATCTCTTTTCTTTCTTGTGATCACAAACAAAACTAGGAACTCTCAGAACATCAGCGAATATTGTTTCTTTGCTCTGTTTTCATCTAATAGTATTATATTTACTGCTTATTAATACACAACTCATTAGAACACATCATTAACATTTGAATTGGTTAGTTAACTTTTTAAAAAATTGACTCCTTTTATTCAAAAGTGAAAAAAAATGACACTTTAATAAAAGGCAAAATGGTGTTTTAGCAAAATTCGGTAGTCCTTACACAGTCCTGCATGTATTTCATTGTTTAATAACCATGTTTTTTAATAGTATTTTAGCAATAAGTATGTTGGTATATATTGAGGAAAGGAAATATTTCAAAAGAATTGTGCATAATATTTATAAAACCCTGTCCTAAAAAACTGCCAAAAATATCAGCCCTCATTAGTTTGATTTTTTATTTTTTTTAATGAAAAGAGTGATCTTTGGGAAGGTTTTTACTTTTATTTTTAGACCAAATAATGCAATATGTTTAAAAGGAAAAAATATTTCTCTTTAAATTTATTTGACAGAAATTTGGCATTTTCTGAAAATGAGTTCAATAAAGTATTTATGGAAATGAACACTTTTCAATGGCTGACTTGGATTGCCCGATTTTCTTTTCCATACCAATATTTTCCTTGTTTAAAGCTGGTATACCACCAATTTTTAAAATTCCAGTGTCCAGTGGCTTCTGTCTCTGTGTCAGTGAGGTGAGCAGGCCGACCACATAGCGCCATGGCTGTGTGATCAAGGGGGCATCTGTATCAAGCTAGGGGTTTGAACCCCAGTTATCTAATTAGCTGAGTGTATACCAAGGGAAAGCCTTGAGGGGTGTGCAGTCCTTGGTTAATTAACCCTCGCAAGGACCTGGATCAAGTCGGAAGGGGCAGTGGCGACATATTTCAGTTACGACTTCCCGTTGAGTCATTCTTTGTCCCATACTCCAAGCCTACGTTAGCAGAAGCGGCACTCAACTAATGTCCTTATTTTTAAATCTAACTTGTAAACATTTCCTTTTTAAAAAAGTGTTTGTGAAATGTGTGTGTATAATAGAACTCACCTGATTCCTTTTGTTTTCTATTCATCTGGCATGAGGTATCTATACACACTTTAGGTTCAAGGCCAGAGTCATGACAATAGATTGCCATGGAATGGCACTTGAGTAGGAACGTGACCCTGGGGTGGGAATTTTCACTACGACTGTAATTTTCACCATGACTCCCTAGAGTATATTGGGCTGTCTGTGTTCAAATCTTAGCTGTTTACTACTGGTTCCGTGACCTTGAGCAAGTTACGTAACCTCTCTGTGTTGCCATTTTTTGATATGACAATGGGACCATAATATCTACATTTAGGATTATTGGAAGGGTTAAATAATATAAACCATGTAAAGTACCTTGAACAGTACCTGGCACAAAAGAAGCTCTCATTAAATGTTATTAATAAAAAATATGTATATAGGCATACATCATTTTATTGTGCCTCGTTTTATTATGCTTCACAGATGTTGTGTTTTTTACAGGTTGAAGGCAATATTCTCCACCAGCAAAAAGATTACAACTCGCAATACTCGTTTTATTGTGGTGGTCTGCATAGCTCAGAGATATTGCAGGTTTGATTCCAGACCACTGCATAAAGCAAGTCGTAATCTTTTTGCTGGTGGACAATCATGCCTTCGATTTGTTAAAAATGCAACATCTGTGGAGCACAATAAAACAAAGCACAATAAGACATGAGATATACCTGTACTTCCTGCTTTCAGTCCATTTTCAACACACATGTATCTCTCACATTTCTTCTGTAAAAGAACATTGCCCCGTATCAATGAGCGTTTTCTATATTTATCTAGGTTAGCCTTGGGAACACAGGGCTAAGGGACAGTAAATTCTGATGTGGTAAAATGTTTACCCAATGACATGTCTTCTCTACCTAGCCGTCTGAACTCTCTTGGGAATCAAGGGCTGTATATTTTGACAAGTTAAGTTTAAGGTATCTGTTAGACATTCAGGTAGGGCTTTCAAGAGAAATGCTGGATATAAGAGCATGAAGCTCAGGGAAGAGTTTGGGAGCCAGTTAATCATCAGCAGAGAGGTAACATTTGAATCCACGGGTTAGCAAGCAATCACCAAGGGAGTGGATGTACATAGAGAAGAGAGCCAAGCACTGAGCCAGGAACACGCAACAATGAATGAGGAGCAAAGGAGACCCAGCCAAAGAAACTGAGAGAAGCACTCATTGAGGTAGCGAGAAAACTAGGAGAATGTGGTGTTGCGAAGAACAGAGAGTCCTTTGCTCTGGGAGGAGGGGATGGGCAACCATGTCAAATGCTGGTGAGAACTCAAGTGAAATGAGACCAGAAAATTGGCCATTGGATTTGGCACATTGCTGGTTGTGGGTCACGGGGAACCTGATGAGAATGGCTCCAATGAAGTGATGGGAAGAACAGCCTGATTGGAGTGGCTTAAAAATCCAACACAAATAAGCACTGCGTTCTCTGTATGATTGCAGATTTACGTACAAAAGCTTGTTTTTAATTTCTTTTATGGTGGACTAATGTGTCCTATAAAAAAACAGGTTTGAGGCAGGCAAGAACTGTCATCCATGCCCCTCGCTTACCAAAGTTTTGTGAAGGAGGTGGGTTTTGAATACCATTTAAGAGATGGAAGTTGTTGCTTAGAAGACGAGAAACAGAAAACAGTCCCAGATACAGGGGGCAACATAAGCAGTCTGAGGTAGGTGTCACACACACAACAGAAGACAACACACACACACACACACACACACACACACACACACACACACACACCCCTTGGGACTTGTTCCCACAATATTCCCTGCTGCGTCTCCTTTCCAGTTTTGATCCATTTCCTATAAAAGGATCACTTCCCATTTGCATCTCCAAAATGCCTGGTCTTCAAGGTCACTGAGGAAGCCAGAATCTTCTCTGTGGCCGGGAGATCTAAGGAATTCATTTGGAGTTATGCGTACACACCATTTCATGGGTACTCAGTTTAGCCCAAATTGTGATGCCCAGATTATTCACTGGAGTTCTGCTGTTGTCACAAAAATAATCTTCAAGGAGGCATCAATGAGATCAGGAGGCATTCTTTTGAATAAACTCTTATTTTTAGAATAGTTTTAGATTTAGCACATACAGAAAAATTGTGTAGATAGCACAGAGACTTCTCATAACTGCATATCCAATTAATAACATCTTATATTCGTGTGGTACCTTTGTCACAATTAATGAACCAATATTAATACATTATTATTATTAATTAAAGTCCATAGTTTATTCAGATTTCCTTAGATTTTATCTAATATCCTGTTTTTGGTTGTTGTTCCAGGATCTCACACTACCTTTAGTTGTCCCTCTCAGGAGGCACTTAAAAATCTTTCAAGAAAGCAATAAGGTTTAAATTACCTTTGGTTCTAATATTTGTAACTAAAACCACTAAAGGAAAATTTAATTTTTACTTTTCTAAAATCTAATCATTGGAATAGTTGAATACAGATGAAAGGAAAAAGCTGAAGGCTCACATCTTGAGGAAATAGTTCAAGGTACTTTATGGGAGTGTAATAATGTACAACTTGTAAGTGGAAGATCTGAATCCCTTTTTATTGTTCTGGAAGCAAGTAATTAAAATATTAAAGGTCTGCCAGCTTTTTTTTTTTGTTTCCCATCTCCTAGCAAAGGGATTACTCTGACTCATTTTCCTTGGCAACCAATCTCACACTCATATAATAGTGGCCTAGTAATTTGAGCACATCTCTCCAAGTTAGTTTTATAAAACTGGACACTTAAATGTTAGGTTGTGAGGAAGTTTGCAGCAGGGGCTATTATAAATCCCTCAACCAAGAGCAATCTGGGCAGTGGCTTCTGATGCTCACAGATATTTGTGACATCAATATATGCTAAGTCTGCTCATACTTCCCTTAGGCCCTGGGACGATGGGTGGAGTGAGGTGGAAAAACACTAATGGGCTCTGACTTATGGCTCATGGTCCCCATTCCAGACCAGTGTGTTTCACCTGTGTCCCCATCACATTTATAGGAAAGTTCCAAGTCAACCACAAACCTAGACTCGGCTCGTTGGTTAAGTCACAGGAGGTTGGGGATGCCTCATGGGACTTTTGCCAGATGTCATTCATTCAGTGGCTTTCCAGAAGACCCACAGGCAAGACACAGGATACTGAGCTCAAAGTTCACACCCTCTCACACATACACAAAAATCTTATGATGCTTTGTCATGGCTTAGGCTATACGCTGAAAATCCAACAGAAGAAGATGAATTTTGCTTGCTGATTTGATAACATGACACACTCCACACATCTAGGAGGGAACAGGTAAAAGAGGAGGTAAAGATAAAGATGTAATAGTATGCACCTTTGACTTAGCTAATGTAAAGACTTGTTCGGATAATGTAGAGATTTCTGGAGTGCCTCTAGGTGTCAGGCACTGAGCTAGGGTCTGGGAAAACCACGGTTGACAAGAAGACAAGGGCTTTGTCACACTAGAACCCTGACTTACACAGCACACCAACAGCAAGGGGTCCAGCACCCAATAAGCAAATCAGTGGGTGAAATCAACACCCAGTTGAGCTCAATGCTTACAAAACACAAAATGTCTGCTTTTTAGTTGGTTCTTAATCATCTTAGTCTAGAAGCATCTGAGCACCTTAGTCCATTTCTATTATTAATCTCAAAGCAGTAAACCAGTTGATACTTGAAGAGAGCCTGGCTTCACCAACCAGTGGGCATGAATAGGGCTAAATTAACCCTAACATACTAGCTTGCATGTTGCCGGTTTGTGCTCCCACCACCTGATACAGGTCCTGTCTCCTTCCCACCACTGTCTACACAATAGAGTCTCCTCCAATTATTTCTTAGCGTCCCCAGAAGTGTCTTACCTGTGCTAAAAAGTGGTCCTTTCGCCTGCTTCTGTCCTCGACCACCATGGGATGTTGACTGTCCCTTGCCTCTGTCATGGGGCTCCCCACTGATTCACTGCCAGGAGAGCACAGTCCAGACGCGTCCCTAGTCAGTCCTCCGGGAAGGGCCAGACAGTGATGTCTGCCCCTCATGCCTCCCTGTGCCGCACCTGGGCTGCATTCAGTGCAGAAGTGGGGAGAAAGCCTGTGTCCCACACGCAGGGTGACACTTTGTCACCTGGGCAGGGGCCGCCTGTGCCTCACATCTCAGATTTCTTGAGGGCAGTCCACACAGCCTCTGCCTGCCGCTCCACTGGACTCAGCACAAGGCATTAATTAGTCCGGGCTGAGAAGAGACAAGTGCCATCCTATCCCTCCTCTCATCCCTGCCCCAGGCCCTCACACATCATCTTCACCCTTCCTTCTTTTTTCTTCCACAGTTCCACGTATGCAGATAACCACCCGGATATAGTCATTCCCTGAACTCAGGAGACGTGTCCAGATGTATGTGTTGAGGCTGGGCTGGGTCTAATAGCGGGTGACACTCTGTGACAGCTTTGAGCTTGGTACTTCAGGAGAATAGTAAAGGAGCTCAGGACATTTACCCCAAGAACGTATGATCCAGTCTATGAGAGTAATAAGACACATGAAACAACTCGTGAATACCGTGGGGCTGTGGATAAAGACAGGCTAGTGTGGTTGGTCCAAAAGGTGGTTTGAGGTAGGTGGTTTAGTTTCCTCATAATCTCTGTATTCACTGCCTATTACTACTGTAACTCATTTCCATAAGCTAAGGGGCTTAAGACAACACATTTATTCTCTTACATTTCTGGAGCTCAGAAGTCCAAAATCAGTCTGACTGGGCTAAAGATGAGGTGTTGGCAGGGCTGGTTCCTTCTGGAGACTTCAGGGGAGAATCTGTTCTTGCCTCTTTCCGCTTCCAGAGGCTGCTCCCGTTCCTTGGCTCATGGCCACATCCCTCCCATCTCTGCTTCTGTTGTCACATTGCCTTTTTCTTCTTTCCTGGTCCCTTTTAGGACCTTGTGATCACATTGGCACACTCCAATAATCCAGGCTAATCTCCCCATCTCAAGATCTTTAACTTAATCATACCTGTAAAGTCCCTCTTGCGCTGTAAGGTTTAACTTTCATAGGTCCTAGGAATTAGGGTGTGGGCATTTTTAGGGGCCGTTGTTGAGCCCACCACCATATCCAACACGCAGAGTAGGAGGCCAGAAAGAAGGTGTTTTAATCATATCCCGTACTCATGCTGTGCCTTTCAACATTTCACATACATTTAAATTAGTAAAAATGGGAATTGGACAATTGTTTCCACCTCCAAGACTTGCTCACTAGTAATTTTAAGGCCTCCCGTTCTCCAAAATTTACAAGAGAACATTTACAAATCAGATTTGTTTGTTACAGGAAAAATGATGCAGAGAGGCCTTTGGTTTTATTCTAAGCCTGTTCACCATTCATATTTTCAATGCAAGCTGTGTATTAAATGAACTAGTTAATTTAGATTTCTTTGGGGTAGATTTGGGGTGCCTTGACAGAGCATACTAATACAGAAGGTGCCAAAAAAAAAAAAAAAGGTCTACACATTTTAAGAAAGGAAAAAACTATTAAAATTGTAATAATATATACCAATAACGAAAGATGAATACAAGTCACATTTGACTTCTGCAATCACAAGAGGTGCTCAAAGTGGTTCCCGTCAGCGTCCAGACACTTTGTTTTCTTTTGTGTGTGTGTGTTTTTTAAATAATAAATTGTTCTTGTTGCAAGCCACTACATTTTAAAAAATTTTTTTTTCCTGGGGAATATTGGGGAACAGTGTGTCTCTCCAGGGCCCATCAGCTCCAAGTCAAGTTGCCATCCCCCAATCTAGCTGTGGAGGGTGCAGCCCAGCTCCAAGTCCAGTCGCTGCCCTCAGTCTTAGTTGCAGGGTCACAGCCCACCATCCTATGTGGGAATTGAACTGGCAACTCCACTGTCAAGAGCCCACACTCCAACTAACTGAGACGTCCAGCCACCCCAGACATGTCTGATGATGGCAAACCACTGCTTGAGCAACACTGACCAAAGGGTCCACTTGTATACATTTTTTTGGCACCCTCTGTATATTTTTATTATCACTATAATTCTGACATAACAAAATATCACTGTTTATGAGTAGTACTATAATACTACATGTCTATTTACTTATGAGTAATAGTAATCGTAGTTATGAATAGACTGTATATGTACCTGCTTTACTCTTTTTTTTCTTTTTTTTTTTAATTTATTTTTTAAGATTCTTATTGGGGAAGGTGAACAGGACTTTATTGGGGAACAGTGAGTACTTCCAGGCCTTTTTTTCCAAGTCAAGTTGTTGTCCTTTCAATCTCAGTTGTGGAGGGTGCTGTCCAGCTTCAAGTTGTTGTCCTTTCAGTCTTAGTTGTGGAGGGCGCAGCTCAGCTCCAGGCCCAGTTGCCATTTTCTAGTTGCAGGGGGCACAGCCCACTATCCCTTGCGGGAGTAGAACCGGCAACCTTGTGGTTGAGAGGACACACTCCAATCAACTGAACCATCCGGGAGCTCAGCGGCAGCTCAGCGGCAGCTCAGCTCAAGGTGCCGTGTTCAATCTTAGTTGCAGGGGGCGGAGCCCACCATCCCTTGCGGGACTTGAGGAATTGAACCAGCAATCTTGTGGTTGAGAGTCCACTGGCCCATGTGGGAATCCAACCGGCAGCCTTCAGAGTTAGGAGCACTGGAGCTCCAACCGCCTGAGCCACTGGGCCGGCCCCCTACTTTACTCTTATTATAATCTTGCATGGTAGGTGTTGTTATCCCCATGCCACATGGAGAGAAAGGCTCTCTGACTGGCTCAACAATGTATATACCTGAGTCGAACTCGAACAATCACCAAAATACTTTAAATTGTGTCCCTTAAGACCCGAATTGCATGCTTGAGGCTAATTTTGCCTGGAGACGTGGGCTTTTCTTCCTCTTTTTCCAGGTGAGAAAATATGTCAGGTGGGAGCAATAGCTTAGATCCTACTGTAGAAATGAAACGCGCTACTGATCACGGGAGAATCACAGTGAACTCAGTTTCCTGCTTCTCGCAGCGAGCTGTGTGACTGACCCTCAATGAAAGGAAAGGGATCTCCACCATCAGTGCGTGCACAAAGCGGTGACATCAGAATCAGACGCCTGTAAGGGCCTGTGAAAATTCAGCGGCTGTACCAGGGCCGGGGGATGTGTGCTGTTGTGGAATGTAGAGAAGAAAGAAAAGACAACACTTATCCCAGTAAGAAAACACGAGGGAGAGACCCATGTTAACTTAACTCTCCACATTATAAGCTTTGAAATATTAAACAACAAGGATATCATTCCTCTTTTAAATATCATCTTACATAGTGTTTATCTCTCACCTACCTCCTGTAGTGCATTTGTGGGTCAGAGCCAAAGAAAAGAAAAATGCTAAAAATCCCTTTTCTCAAAGAGTTTCTCAAGGTTCGATACCAAAAACTTTCATTCATAGTGTCTCCATGAGCATCTCACCCACATTAACATAGACGAGCCGTTTCCTTCTTAGCCTGGACGGGAAGCCACGGACCAGTGGGAACCCGGCCTGAGAACAGGCGACCAGTCACTTCTGAGGTCCTACAGAGGTGTCTCCAGCCCACACTTGTTCCATGCTTCCTATTTAATTCTTCTCTGTGCCCCTCTAACAAGGGGCACGTTAGGGATAAAGTTTAAATAAGTGTAAATACCATTGAGCAAGGATGTGTTTATTTACATTTGTTTTAAGGCTTAACCAAGTGGTATTAGACCCTATACAAAAGTGGGCTTTTAGCACCAGGTGTCCGGAAAGAGTAGATGAGGGGAAGATGAAAGAATTAAGATGAAAGCACAGCAAGGGGAGCCTGCGGATGGGAAAGACACTGTACTGACTTCAGTATCTTGACCGTAGCTTGTCTCATTAGCAGCAGGTCTTGTTGCCAGTGTAACGACACCACCAAGAAGCTCTCCACTCTGAGAAAGTGAACCCTGCCTTTCTCGTGGCTGTCAGGGGCAGACTGGATGTGTCCCAGAGTGGAGTCCCAGGCAAGCATGTTGGATGCTAAGAATGAAACAATGAATGCTTCCCAGGGCTGCCCATTTGGCGTCTCCTGCCTCCTACACCACCCATTCCTTCCGAGGGATTCAGGCAGGTGTCTGGGCTACATGCCGTGTCCTCATCCCGACTTCCTAAATCCTACTCTCTTAGTCCTCCTCACCCCCTCAAGGATTTCACATATGGAAATAGATTTATCTGGAAAGCCTGGAGTTAGGAGTCAGCAAATAGAGAGAGGTAAACCTTCAAAAAAAAAAAATACAAAAGAAGATGTTCCCTTAGACCTCATTGTCCTCTCACCTCTACTTCCCCACTTCAATCTCTAAACGACCTTCCTGAAGCACAAATCTAATGAGGTCTCCCCCGCTTCAGCACCTCTTTTTTGCCTCTCTCAGGAGCCTCCAGAGGGGGTGTTTACATCAAAGGGCGTTCACAAGGCAAGCCAATGGGGTAGAGCTGAAATTACTCAAACTTTCATATTTACTTTACACCTCAACTTTTAAAAATTCTACTGTTTGTGTTGTGTTTACAATGTAAATAATATGTATGCTTCATACTTATAATACTTTTACAAATAAAAAATCACATCTATTGGGGAGGGTTTTTTAAGTTTTAATTGATGGGGTGAAGATCAGAAGAGTTTGGAGATCAAACCCTTTGCTTGGTCGGCAAGGTCCCCTGTGACCCTGCCTTGCCTACGTTCCCAGCCTCATGGGCCCCCGAGACACACCAAGTATTCTAGTCTCTCTGAGGTTTTGGTCAAGTGACCCTCTGTCTGCAGTGCCTCCGCTGTCCTCACCCGAAGCCCTTCTCCGCCTAACCCAAACAGCACCCCTTGTGGGAGTCTTCCCCATTTCTTCCTGCCCAATGCCTGAGCTGTATCTTAATAAGTATTCACCAATCACATTCGTCTAATTAGTTGCTCAGTTGTTTGCCCCGAGTACAGGGGAAGCTCCTTGGGCAAATATCACGTTCGTTGAGGGCAGAGATGTCTACTTCCTTTTTGATTTCCCACTGCTTAAGGCCATTTCCTGGCACCATACAAGTGTTCTCTGAAAATGTTTGTTTCTCACTTTCTGTTGAAAAAAGAGGATGTCAAAAATCATACATTGCCAAAGAATATTAACATAGGCTGTATCAGTCAGGTCAGGCTAACTGCTATGACAAACTTGAAAATATCAGTGGCTTAGGAGAGTCAAGTTCAATCCCTCCCTTATATTACAGTCTAACACCATTTAAGGTGTGTGTGTGGGGGGATAAGAATAGGGAGGGGTATGCTCTGTTCCTCACAGTCATTTAGGGACTTAAGTTTTTGTCTTGGGCCCTTGGGTTCTCCAGAGGATTTCCTGCCCATATTTCATTGGCTGGAACTCAGCCACATGGTACCACCTCCCTGTAAAAAGCTGGGAAATGAAGTCCAGCACAGTGCCAAGGGAGGAGAGGAGAACATGGGTACTGACCAGCAGGCACGAGAAGTTTCTGACATATCTAGGTTGTAAGACACAATGAATGGCTTTCTGCAACCATGGCCAAAGCTCGGAGGTATGTGTGTGTGTGGGGGTGTCGATCCACCTAAAGTTTTCAGGCAAGACGCTGAAACCTGTGCGTGATTATTCAATCTTTGAGCCTTTAAATCCCTGAACGTGTTTAAAAACCTGAGCTACTGTTCAGAATATGTGCAAATATTATTTTTGTATTGTAGCTGAAGAAATCTTGATAGCAATTAAAACTAGCAACCAGCTTCCTGGAAGCAAAGGCGTTTGCATTGAGCAGATACAGACATCGGTTACTTCAAAACAAATTCCACACAGATTCCTCTCAATCTAGGATTACACCCAACATTTACATAATGTTTATACTTGGCTCCAAAAGGAATGTTTCAAACTGAACTAGTTCTGTTCATAAGAAGATATTATTAGTAAGGAGATACTGTATCAGTGGGAGCACAGCATTTGGACCATTTGCCCCAAACAGATTTGAAATGTCATGAATATGTTGAACTCCACAGTCTTAACACAAAAGACAAGGTTTTAGTTGTGGAACAATATAGTGACATTCTCCAAATCCTTACAGGAATTAAAAATCAAAAGTAATTTGAAATTTGAATTCAGAAATGAGTTTAACTTGAAATTAGAAGTGATTTTTATTTTAAAAGGAGAATGGCAGTTAGGGAAAAGGCTCAAGTGAGAAAACTGTGGAAATTAGAGAAGACCAGAAGCTGATGAGATGCTCTGTCAGGAAGCGGATGATCTGACCTATCAACTTGAGCTGCAGCACTGGAAAGAAAGGCAGAAGAAAAACCAGTGTCTGAGCACCCCAAAAACCCACTGTGAAGCCAGGACTTAGGGAGCGAGGCCAGGCTGTCTCTCTCAAATGCAACCCCCAAAGTGTCTTCCTGCAAAAATCCTTGTAGATTTGGCAGAGGTGAAAATGAGAATTCCAGTGAAATAGGCCATTTGGAATCTTGGGTGTATCCCACAAAGGGAGGCATATACTCACACTCCAGGAGTGTATTTTATCAAGAGGGTGCCCAATGTTTGCTAACACTGAGAGCAGTAAGAAGGCCTGGCCCCCCATGGGTCTAATAGGCTGCCGTCATTATGACTACCTACCTTGCCTTTTTCTGGTAAAGCTGATTTCCTTTACTAGAACCAACCCATTGTTTCCAGTGTAGCTGATGCTACTCATTGGCTCCAGGGATGAGCATGTGACTGAGCCCAGTGAATATTTGTCCAGTACTACAGAGAAACAGACATTTTTCTCTGGGGGTTACTCAGGTTGTAGAAGGGAAACCCGATCTACTGATGACCATTTGGTCTCCAGAAAGGGTGATTTGAGAATGAAGCCAACACAGAGGAAAACAGAGACAAGAAATGGACATTCCTAACAACCTATTTTTGAGCACCTGGATCAAGCCATACCTGATATCCTCCCATGGTTTTTTAAAAATTATGTGACTGAAGTTTGTTTGTTTTTTTACTCAAGACAGCCTGAATTGGATTTCCATAACAAGCAGTTAAAAGAGTCTTAGTACCCTGACATTTGATAAACTATGGTTTTATTGTTTTCATTCAGTCAATAAACATTTTTTGAGTCCTTGCTGTGTGCAAGGCACTGTGCTGGAAATTGAGAATATAAAGCCAGTTGGAGCTCCCTAAAGGGATTATACCCCAGTGGAAGAGACACTTGAACCAGTAATCACCACAATAACAATTTGTAGGGGGTGTGAAGTCTGCACCTAACTTTACCTGGGAGTGGAAGATGTCATGATAAGCTTCATGGAGAGATAATATCTGAGTAAGGGAATGGCTCTTGAGTGAGAAAAAGAAAAGGAAAATTACCCATGTAACATGGGGTGTCCAGAATTTGAAAACTCCAAGAGAAGTAGTTAGGCTATGGAGATGACAGGGGTGGCAGTGGGAGAGGGGAATTGATGGGTCTTGTCGAACTGGAACCCTCTCGCTCACTCTGACATGTCATTTTCTCAGCGTGCTAGCTTGTGGTGTGCTCCATCATTGAGACTTTCCTCCTATATCCTAAATAAGCCCCTTCTTCACACTCAGGCAAGGACATAGCAAACGCAATGTACTTGTGCCCGTTCTTCTTATGCCATGATGGAATCTGCCCACTCAGGGATAAACACATAGTGAAACCATGGTGTCACAACCCATGCTCAATAAACCCACAGAAAGAAATTTGTGGTAATACTGAAGGAGAAAAATGTCCAATGGGCATATCTGCGGTCACCCCATAAACTGGTTCCCAAGGATATCTGTCCCCCTCTGTACGCCTTCATGAGGTTCCTGCATCTGGCCTCCTGGCCCACCCTTTGGGCTCCCTGGTGTCCAGAAGGCAGAGGCCACCCTGAAGTCCAGCCAGGGCCTTGGCTGTTGGGAATTTGCTCACAAATCCCTTTGGGGACTTCCAGCCCCACTCCTTCCTGCAAATCAACGTCCTTTCCTTTTTCTACTTCCTTTTTTCATGCGTGTAGGTATCTGTGTCTGAAAGAATGCAATGGACACGGTTCTCACCAGGTGACAGGCTGGTCTGTAGATCCTCTTCGCTCCCCTCCCCCATAGGGCTGGGACCGAGCAGGCCCGTGGGACTGACAGCAGCAATAGTTCTGGGGTGATAGTGGGGTGATAGCATTACCGGGACATGGAGTCCTAGAAACCTCCAGTGGAATCTGGGACAGCTGATCATCTAAAATTATCTTGTAATTAATAAATTATTCGTTGTTCCTTACTAAATGGGCTAGTCACCACCACATTCTAACACTATGAAAACTGTTAAGCTTCTCGTTGAGGGAGAATTCTGGTTCTATGCATTTTTACAAAATGAACCAATGAACAACTCCTTTAAGAGAACCCTGTGCCAACTTTAAAATAAATACAAAACACTATGAGGCACCAAAAATGGACTTTGATCTACTCCTCTGCTGTGTTCCTATAGCCATATGCACGTTTGGTAGAGCCTTTCTCAGTTCAGCCTTATTTGTCTTCTTTTGCGCGTAAGCCCTTAGAGAACAGGGCCTGGGTCTTGTTCATCCTCATTTCTTCTGCTTGGTGTTTGGCACATAGCCCACGCGGAGCCCACTTGACTCCTGCCTTTGCCTCCCTCCCTGTCCCCACTACTGCAGGCTTTGTTCCTCACATGCAGGCCTGGCCCACCTTGGGCTCTGCAAGCAGAATCAAGCCCATTAGAACATAAGCTCCAGAAGCTCTTAGTCTTATTCTGGGCTGTATCCCCAGGGCCAGCAAAGGGCCTGCCACCTAGTAAACTTCCGACAAGCATTTGGTGAATGAATGAATGACGTTCCAATGCAGTGCACCTTCCCTTCAAGTTTACTTGGCTGAGCTTATGTGTAATTTTCTGCACTCCCACCGCCTGGTGACGATGGCCTGTCTGTGCACCTGACCTGGCATTTTCAGCATGGTCCCCTTTGGATTTCTCACTGCCTGGCCTTCCTACCTGTCGCCTCATCTTGCTCCCTAAATGTTGTATGTCTGCCTAGACTCTTTCCTGCTGTTAGTATCCTCTTTTTAATTCCCCAGACTGACCCCTCCACATAGCCCTCCCCAGCCCTTCCTTCAGGGTCCCAGACCTCAGCTCTGCACTGTCCTAAACGGGAGTTTCACTCCAAGTTTCTCACCATACCCACCGGGCTCCATAAATACAACGAACTGAATTGTATTATTTGGTCTCTCTCTCTTCAGTCATCAGCTAGGTCAGGGGAAACTTAATTATTTTTGCGAAACTAAAATCTGGTGCCCTGTTTCATAATATGTATCTTATTCCAGTTCCATCCTAAAAGGAGACAGCACCCCTAATGAATGCCAGGAACAGTAGAGTGTTTTCCTCCCAAATTGGACATTGGTATTGCTCTTTAAACTACGCATGCATGCCCACCTTATTGAGGTCTTTCAGGAGTGACTGGTTTGGGAGCCCTACAGTAAATTATTTGATAAAATTTGTCCTGGAAAAGAAGTACATAAATACATTAATCAAGATCGTTGTGGTTAACTGGCGTGTGACTAGTCTTTTCATTTCTATTGACATAGTTAAAACTCACTCTAATCATTGTATTTCTAGGAGGCCAGGAAAAGTATGAATGGACCTATAGACAGATTAACAAGATGGGGGGGGCATGTTTGTCTAGTTAGACATTAAAGTTTACCATTAACTAACTGCTTCGCTGGTATTCATGTTATGTTGTTTAACAGGAAGCTCTTGGGCAGCTGAATCCAATAAGGACCTGTTTTGTCTCTGGAATTCCAGGAAATCAGATATGGAGGGGCAGATGGGAATGTGCATGTTTATAGCGGCTGAGAGGTACTCAGTCCCCGTAACTGGATGTTTAGAGAATGTGCACACTCACGTCACCCAAAATCCCTACCCACAGAAAGGATGAACTAGGTCTCCTCTCCAGCGTCCTTTCCTGATCTCTCTTTGGTGTGTTAGTCTGTCAGCAGACACCCCAGGGACTTTTATGGCCCAGAAGAGCAGAGGTCACGGGTTGGCTGCCGCCTCTCCCAGGACACAGAGAAAAGAGCGCCCCCTACCCTTGGCTCCTAGCATTGCCCGCCTGTGGTAGAACTGCAAGACAGAAAAGTTTATGACCGGTTATTCAGGGGGCACCTTTTCCACAAGCTGCGCATTTCTAATGAGAGGCTGTGGTAACAAAGCTGCATATTTTCTTTCAGGTGAGTGCCAATGAATTGGCTCACGGAAGGGGAACACGAGCACGCGGGCGCATGCTGGGACAAGAATGGCACCACCTTCTGGGCATAGCCTCCTTCTCATCAGCCTGCTGGGCGTCTTTGCATTCCACTGCTTCACAAGAGGTCAGAAGAACAGTACACTAATTTTCACAAAGGAAAACACCATTCGGAACTGCAGCTGCTCTGCAGACATCCGGGACTGTGATTACAGTCTGGCCAACCTAATGTGCAGCTGTAAAACCGTCCTGCCCTTTGCAATAGAGCGAACCAGCTACAGTGGCCATCTAACCATCTGGTTCACAGACACATCTGCACTGGGCCTCCTGCTGAACTTCACGCTGGTCCAGGACCTGAAGCTTTCTCTGTGTGGTACGAACACTCTCCCCACTGAGTACCTGGCCATTTGGGGTCTGAAGAGACTTCGCATCAACACCGAGGCCAAGCACGCCTCACCAGAGCAGAGCTTACTAATCCACAGCGCTGGGGAGGCGGAGCCCAGAGACAAGCCCCTGGCGTCACACACAGGCTGGCAAACTTGTACGTATGTCTCATTCTTGGACATGACACTTTTCAACAGGGAGTCATCCCTAAAATCATTTAGCATTGAAAACGTTGCCGGCATGGCCAACAACTTTCCCTACTTTCCTTACTTTAACACCTTCCCAATTCTAAGCAACAAAAGCTACGTTGTCACGTTCATTTACTAACGTTGTAACTGTGTCCAACCACCAGGAACTTTGGCCACCTATGGATAAGTTGAAGGAGGAATGTGAAGATAAGGCCATGAGTATCTCTCCCCACAGCTTTGCCTCTCCCCCAAGCCCTCCCCTATCACAGCAGAGCCACACATAGAAATACCCAGCCCTCTCTACTCCTCTCCGTGCCCAACCATGGGAGCTATTTAAAAAACAAAATAAAAAGCAACCAAAAACCAACTTGGTTCAGTCCAGAAACGTGTCTTGAGGGCCAGGGAGAGGCTCAGTCCTCGCTGCTATGGATGGGTCTGTGTAGTAATGTTAGACTAGAAATGGAGAAAGCAGTGTACACCAGCGGCTGCTTAGCGGAGACTGGCACAGCGGATGACACCCCCAAGAACGGTATCTTCCTCCAAAACATGCCTGTGTTATTTTCTGTGCCATGTTGTTACAGCACATGAAATACAGCACACTGATTCATCAAAGGGAGAATTGATAGATTTCAGAGGTTTCAGGACTGAGTCTCACAAGATAATTAGGTTCTCTTAGACTGATATTTGCCAAATATCTTGCTAAGAACAGATGGGTTGAGAAAGGGGAGTTTTGTGAATGCATTTGGGGGGAGAGAGGGAAGGGTAGAAGCTTGGAGACAGAACAGGCCTGGATAGTGTGGAAATTTAGGACCAAATGAGGGCACTGGGGTCTCGAGGAGGGGGAAATAGAAGGGCGATTGGGGGACACAACAATAATTGCGTATACCTTAAAATTTTGCTTAGAATCAAGAGACATTTTCCTCTTCTAGCCCTTCTCTTGTGTTTTCTTCTCGTTATTTGCCTCCTTCTATCTCAGCGACACAATTTCCCCTACTTCTCTCATTTTCGTCATCCCTCTCATCTTCCTTCTCCTGCTCCAGAAATCAGAACTTAGATTAATGCCATATGAACGATGTTTAGGGGCTAGCCTGGGAATCTGATAAGCACTCATACCGTGTTTCCCTGGAAATAAGACCTAGCCAGACCATCAGTTCTAATGTGTCTTTTGGAGTAAAAATTAATATAAGAGCCGGTATTATGTTATATATAATATTATATTATACCCGGTATGATATGATATGATATGATATGATATGATATGATATGATATGACCTGGTCTTATATTGTATTAAAATAAGACCCGGTCTTATATTAATTTTTGCTCCAAAAGACGGATTAGAGCTGATGGTCTGGCTACGTCTTATTTTCGGGAAAACACAGTAACATTATTCCTATGGGTTAAATGCTCATACTACTAATAGGTAATTCACAAAAGAACTTTTAGGGCTCAGTCCATTGGGACATTTCAAACCGGAAAGTTAAGTATGACATGGTTAACACAAAATGGTTTTATGTGTGTTGATACAAAGAACTAAAGCAACATTTTTTAAAAAGTTAAACCGATTCATCATTGCACAAAGAAAACTGTCCTCCACAGAGACCCAACTGTACTATTAAAGTGGAATATAAAGAATCGATGGTAATTATGGTACAGATGTCTAAACTCAGAGTGCAAAGAAATTGAAACACTATTGCATTCATGATACCATAACGACAAAAAATAGCTTTATTATGAACTGAGAGGATGTCTGGGGGTGGATGACTTTAGATCACATTCATGATATTTTTCTCTTAACCTTGACATGGGGTAACTGAAATAACCTGATATGTCTACATGTGCTTAATTGGTGGGAGATTTGGCCATTCAGGCTAATTGGCATGAGTCCATAATGTCTGTGTTTTAAATAGGCCACAACTAAGACCAAAGTATGAATTTTAATAGAAAAATGTAATGACCTCATTACTGACATTCTCCTTGA
This sequence comes from Rhinolophus sinicus, assembly GCF_057876585.1. Lineage (NCBI taxonomy): Eukaryota > Metazoa > Chordata > Mammalia > Chiroptera > Rhinolophidae > Rhinolophus > Rhinolophus sinicus. The sequence goes on from NC_142517.1 coordinate 10,429,928, forward strand.
GAGGTAAGATTAAAGTGATAGAAAAAGACAAAGAAGGAAAGAAAAGGGAGGGAAAGGAAAGCCAAGAAGGACATAAGTGAAAAGATTAATAATAAATATAGTTACTGCCATTAGTTACTGAAAATGTAAAAAATTGAATCTTAGTGGATTTTTACTAGTAAAGTATAAAGTTAAATGATGTTAGAAATTCCGAGTATCTTAATGTGCCTATCTTCCATTTGGTGGCTTTTAATAGTGTTGAAGCCCTGTCTCATATAATTTAAGTGATTCTTATAAGAAATAACAGTGAGTCAATGGGTCATAAGTCAATAGAAGAGGAACATTAGTTTAGTTATAAATCAAGCTTGAGGTTGCCAGATTTTGGACTGAAAATGTGGTTCAGAGGATGAATAAGGAAGAGAGGATAAATAAGGAACAGAGAAATAAGGAAGGGAGGATAAATAAGGAACAGAAAATCCACTGCACGTACACAGGGAAGAATGGCATTTGGTGCTCAGCTGCAGAGCCAGGCGATGGACAACAGGGAGTCGTGGAGATGGTGGCAAACTGAGAGTGCCCACTCTCCTTGAAGGGTCCACAGCAGCTCAGCTTTGGCTGAGTGTGCCATGAGAGAATACAATGGGGCCAGATCCAATCCTTCAAGAGAATTAGGAATTCCAGGTTTTTATGTGAAATCTCACAACTTGCAAATGTTGGCACACTGTTCCTCTTGGGTTTGTTTGTTGCCTTCAGTAACACTGTGTGGGTCAAACAAACTATGTCCATAGTCCCCATCAAGCCTGGGCCTAGCTGTCTGTCATCTCTGATCAGTGGTGTGCTGGTAAAAGTTTAACTACCAGCTCTCCAAAAAAATTGAAAAAAAAACCACAAGAATATATAAGTATATGTTTATTATAAATTTTACTAATATAAAGGATGTGTAGCACAAAATTTACAAATGATAATAAAATATATGACAATCTTCATTATAAACTCTATGTACAGAATTCATTCTCAAAGAACTCTTTAGTTAATTTTAACCAAACTCTTTTATCCAAAGCTAACCTAGGGTGCAACTGATGAGTGAGTGTAGTCTGGCTTGAATGTTGGTTATTTTCATTTACATGAGGCGTAAGAAGAAAGTTAAACAAGGAAGATGTATGTGGGAATGTCACTTGTTGGTCAATGATGTAAGCAAATTCTTTGCTGAATCAAATAATAGTTTTTAAGTACTGGAGTAATATTTCCTCGATTTGGGGAACTATTTACAATGTAAGAGCTGTAGACATGATGCATTTTTAAGTTTAATCTGCATGGGTAACATTTTCTGCATCACACTCAACAAAACAATAAAGCAAACCCTGATATGTGGCGTTGTCCAGTTTCAGTGGTGTGAATATTGCCACCATCACCAATGTCAAGCTACCAAGAGAAGTCATTGAAGACAGAGTTGAGCAAAGACGCACAGAAGGACATCGTTATAGAGCATTTCAACCCTACAGATACCAAAGGCACAAGAAACCTCAGGAGCATAAATAATAGTAAAATGCAGTAGAATAATTAAGACGTGATGAGTTCTGAGGAGCCCTTATCTTTGTTTTTATAAAATTTATTTAATGGTAAGTTTATATAACTTAATTTTTAATAATGACTATTTAACAACCAGCTTGCAAAGTTCCTGAAAATTTAACCGTCAGCTCTGATGAGCCAGTACAAAAGTGTCTCAGCACCCCACTAACTGGGGTAGAAAGATGAAGGAACTGAGTGAAGACCATGACTTCAGGGTGTGGAGAGTCACTTGCAGTATTGAAATGCCCAATTTCAATTGCCAGAGCTAGAGGTGGGAATTTTAGGAAATTTGCATTCAGCATGAAGCAGCCCCACTCTTCAACATCCAGAGTCATGATCCTGAAAACCTGAGGGGGGACATGGGGGTGGGGATGGGGTGAGGAATTTAAGGTCTTATGGGGAAAATGAGACAGGGGTTAAAATCCTTGAGTGAACCTATTAAAGCCCCCTGAAAGTAAGGAAGAAACAAAGGCATGAAGAAAAGATATTAATAGCACTTTACACAATTGAAGTTAAAAATGGGAGTTGGGCAATCAATTTCCATTTCTCAGACTTGCTCACTGATAACTTCAGGATCTCTCTCGCTCTCTCCAGAATTTATAGCGGGATGTTTGTCAACCTGGTATGATTTGTTACGGGAAAAAAGCAACGTAAAAAGACCTTTCTGTTTTATGCTGAGCCTGTTCTCTTCAAATGTTTAATGTGTTTTAAATTTGGCAGAGTCTCTAGGCACAACTCAGAATGATACACAAGTGATGTATGCTCAATCTAAACTTTAGGAAAGCAATGAGGGGAAGCTGGCTCTACAGAGCGGAGAACATACCATAAATAATGGGTCTCACCAATTTAAATGACAAAGGCACAACAACACACAGACAAATAAATAAAGCAGTAAGGACAGCTCAAAAACAGATCCCAGAGTTTTAAAAATTAGCATATGTTAAGAGTAAAATCACAAATCCATGGGAAAAAGGGAAAGTAATTCAATAAATGCTGTTTGAAGCCAATAAATAAATAAATAAAAAGATTAGAAGGACAAATACTAAAATATTAACAGTATCTAGGTATTAGAAGTGATTTCTATTTTCTTTTTCTTGAGCATCTTGATTTAAAACAATTTTTTGGATAAACATAAATTCACTTTGTGACAGGGAAAATCCAATAAGATGTACTACTACATAAATGATGCTAGAAAAAGTGCTTACTGCTTCAAATTACAGCCTTATCTCATAACTGGGTATAGGAAGGCTTCACCCCACCCCCCTGTACCTACAAGGTGTATGTCTCCCCCGTTCCGGAGTATATTCTAGGGGTGGATGTGCTACATGGCCTCAGCTTACAGATGTTGGTAGGAGAGTTCCGTCTCCGGATCCAGGTGGTGAAAGCAGTGACACGCGGGCATGCTCACCACCCTCCTCAGGTGTTGCCACAGCCCCTACACGTGGTTACAGTGTGACAGTACCGCCTGCCAGGAGGGCAGGAGGAGACTGGTGGTACCCTAGGAAGTCCAGGAAATCTGGCTGTGCCCAGAAGAACTGGTGGTGCCCTGAGAAACCCTGGCTGTGTCCAGGATACTGCATTCACCTCCAGGCTCCTCGCACAGGGATCCTCGGGGAAGACGCTTATCGTGTAGATTGTGATGCGAGACCCTGTAGCGGTGGCATGTGGGAACAGAGTTAGAAGTACAGTTTCCAGGCTCTCGGCCTCACGTGGAAAGGTGCTGGCTCGGGTAGTAGATGGCCGTCGGCTATGGCTAGTTGGCCATCAGCTGTAACCAGTTAGCCAATTAGCCACTGATATAACTGCCACGGGTGCGTTGGTTGGTGAGTCGGTTAGTTGGCAGACAGAGAAGCGGACGGCAGGTTGCAGATCGTATGGATCCAGCCTCCAGTGAGACGGTAGTGGTATGACTCCCCTACCTATGGCTCCGTGGGTGTTCCTTTTTGGCCTAGCCATATCTTGCGTTCTTATGTGGGGAGCAGGACCAGAGACCCCGCAGGCCGCCCTGCAATACAAATGGCGCAGCGAGCAGGGTTCCCCACACGACATATTCTTTGTATTATTCTGCATTTGCTAAATTTCTAAAATGTGTAGGTAGTGCTTTTATCATTAGAATAAGGTTATTTTAAAAGTCTACTTAGTTTTTAAGGAATTTGAAGCTTGATTAGATTCTTCCCTCTGTAATGGTACTGTAACGTTACTGTGTATTTATTGTACAACTTTGTTGCCCTCTAGAACTAAATAACACAGAAAAAAGAAACATTCTCACATCTTTTATAACCAGAAGAGATACTTATAACTCTGTTGTCTTAATAAAATGTATCTGCTTTCATATTTTTCCTCAAGGACCGACACTATGTATGATATTGAGCGAAGATAGGTGAGTTCTTTCAGAACGGATGCATTGCTATTTTTGCTTTTACACTGGTTGTATATTTCTTAGATGTACTCATAAAGTACCCATTGTGAATATATCACATCGGTACCATGATTATGAATTACATTCTTTCAACTATTAACACTAGAAGACGTAAAATACTGAACTGGATAAAATGATTTCAACTGCTCTTTATTTAACATAAAATATTCTAAGAAAAGTGTACTAAAGGAGACATCCTGGAGCTATTAATTATAATCACCTTGAAGGGAAATGTTGTGCCTCAATCCCAGAAATCTTCACATATTTACCAAGAATAAATTTAATTAAAGTTTATTGGGGTGACAATGGTTAGTCAAGTTACATAGGTTTCAAATGTACAATTCTGTAATATATCATCTATGTATTACATTGTGTGTTTACCATCCAGTCAGTTCTCCTTCCATCACCATATATTTGATCCCATTTACCATCATCTACCACCCCCCACGCCCCTTACCGTCTGGTAACCACTAAACTGTTGTCTGTGTCTGTGAATTTTTTCATCTTTATTTGTCTGTCTTGTTCCTTTGTTGCTTTCAGTTAATAATAATAATAAAAGATATTTAAATGGCCATCACATAGGAAAAAATGAATCAAATTGAAATTTCTATCATTTTGTATCTGTGGTTCTTAAGATGTAATATCCTATTGATTTCTTCATAATATAACTGCCATTTTTGTTTATTCACTTATCATCTGTCTCCAGCACCTGACTACAGATTTAGGAGAAAGAACATGTCTGTCTTGTTCACTATTATATTCCTATTGCCTAGAACATAGCATATGCTCAATAAGTTTTATTGAGTGGATGGATAACAGAATTACCAAGTTTAAATAGCAGATATATTTTTAAAATACTGAATAAGTTCAAAATTTCCATGCAAGGAAATAAAACATTGTTTACTTTTATTATGACAGTCTAAATTTGGAGGAAGAGAAAAAATTCTGCTTTTTTTGTTGTTGTTGGAGAAACCGTCCTTTCAGCAAATGAAGGAACAGCCATTACAATTGAATTGCCAATACTTCATAAAAGTTGAGTAGCTCTCCACTGGGGATTTTGAAAAAATATAAAAAAAATCAACTTTTAAAAGTCTGAATTTTTAAAATCTGGATTCCATTAATAATAACAGTTTGGTAGAAAAGATAGAATTAGATACAGTGGCTAAATTTCAATGGAGTTCGAGAGAATTTATAGAAATTTTACACCAATTTTAAATAGAACCATTCACATGCTCTGGATGAAGGTATTTGTCTCCCATTTTTCACAACTAGTATATACTTGGAAGATAAAGAGTTTTCCTTGCTTTTATCCACTGCTTAAATGCCAGTGAGTATATCTGTATGGATATCTTTAAAAAAGAAAAAAAAAGAAAAGCTCCTTTCTGAACAAAAGCTATAGCTGAAGAGTTATTAAGCTGTTAAATTTTTAAAAAATAATAGTGTAATTGACACAGATAAAATTAACATTACTACAAAATTAAAATAACTTGGTTATTTTGTTAGAATTCTTCAGTTCTAGTGTTCTTTGGTTCTTAACTAATGGAAACAAACTTAAGCTGCTTTAAGCAAATACACACACAAACAACAAACCATCATCATCAATAACAAAACATAAAAGAAATTTATTCTGAGGATTTTCGGGGTATCCTGCACAGACAGGCGCACGGTCCTGCTTCAAGAAGAGTTGTGAACAAGAACTGGAAAGGCACGAGAATCCCACATGCTCCTCTCTCGGTCCTCTTCTGCTTCATTCTTCTCTCCTGGTACACAGACTAATTTTCTCAGCTCCTGGATTGACATGGTAATTTGTGGCTTTCCTTTGGCTTCTGAGTTTGTTGCAATTCCAGCCCCTCATTGTCTCTGTTTCAAGTACAACATCTTGGGAGGACCTGATTGGCCCACCTTGGATCAGGTGCCAATCCTTTGCCCAGCCAGTACCATTCCTAGGCTTCCAGCCTTCTCACTATAAGAGGCAGTTCCTAAAAGCAGAGGAAGGGTATTAATTACTACTTTAAAAACTAATCCACTGAGAAATTTATAACAAATGTATTGTAATCTTGTGTTGGGAATAAAGGGATGCAAGCTGTAGAAAATGTTAATGTATATTAACATAGGGTAAAATATTTATCACTAATTAAAGAAACAGATATTGTCCAGCACCATTCAATCAACTAATATTTATTGCCTATTGTGTGCCAGGCTCTATTGCAAGTACTGTGAAGACAGCAGTGAACAAAACATAAAATCTTCTCCCCGACAAAGCTTACATTTTACCATAAGTTAATGCAGAACTGCTTTCAGCAAGGCAAGGTTTAAAAATTTTTTAATTAAATAATTTATTCAGCTTAGTTTTCCAGAGTAGAATTCTTGAGTTATAGTTTTAGAAAGAAAAGAAAAAATTTCTAGATCAGGGATGCCTAGACTATCAGATTTTGCCTGCCAAATAAAAATTTTAGGTAAAATAAAAAATTGGGGTTAGACTCTTAGCTTTCATTATTTTTCAGTTTGCCAAATAAAGATGTAAAAACAAACAAACACTATCACCATTATTTCACAGAAGGAAAGAGATTTTAGTATCTGAACATGGAAAGAGAAAGACAATCTCAGAATAAAGGACTATTTTTTTCCCCAAGTAAGGACATCTTGGCTACTCTACACAGACAGACTGTCCTTATTCTTCTCATTTGGCAGCTGACTAAGGAAAACTTTTCATAGACCTGCATTGGGTAACCACTGTTCCAGACTACCGAGTCTAATACTGAGTCGGCAAACAAAACAAACATAACTGGTTTGGCTATTTTGTCTGAATTTATGGGTCAATTATTCCATGAAAGTCTCAATTTAGTGAAAAAACTAATCAGAATTTTTGCTTGGAATGGTGACTTTTTTAAAAGAACTGCATCAACTTATTGATTCAAACAAAATACTCTGTTTCCCTGAAAAAAAGACCTCGCCGGACAATCAGCTCTAATGCGTCTTTTGGAGCAAAAATTAATATAAGACCCGGTATTATATTAGATTACATTATATTATACCTGGTCTTATATCATAGTAAAATAAGACCCAGTATTGTATTATATTATATATTATATTATACTATTTTATATTATACCAGGTCTTATATTATAGTAAAATAAGACCAGGTCTTATATTAATTTTTGCTCCAAAAGACACATAAGAGCTGATTGTCCAGCTAGGTCTTATTTTTGGGGAAACATGGTAGTTGATGTGATAGTTCTATGTAAGCAATCTTTGTCTTTCCAGAATATTAAAGACACTCCAATATTAAATGGTGATGACATACTACATTCAATAAACCAGTTTAATGCTTAAAGCACAGAAGTACTTTATAAAATAATGAATTTCTGATAACATACTGCTGACAAGCTATTCATTTTCAGGAATTTAATTTCCACAGGTCTATAACCTCTGGAAGGACCTCTGGCTTATTGGGCAGAAAGGTAACTTAAGTGTTTAACTTTGCCCTTTAATTCTCTGAATAGGTAGACTGTCAAAATGATAACTACATTTGTTGTCTTTTGATACCTTGGCTCACTTTAAAATGCAAGTGTTCTCCCCTATACCCATATTCAATCAACACTTTTACAGTGGAAGATGTTTTTGAAGTTTTAGGCCAACATATTAACATATTCTGCTTTGGACCTTATCTTTGCTACCTCTACCCTGATCACGTTACTGCTAATCTGTCTGTTGGCTCAGGTGTCTGCAGGCTGACCCGGCACAATTTGAATCTTTTGTGATGGGAATTGGAGTTCAATTTCACCAATGAAACACTTTGTTGGAATCAGAACTTAAATCAATGCTGAACAGCCAGAATATAAGAATTTACGAGTAATGTGAACAGAATGGAAGTCAGATGTTATTAACTTTTCCTATTAAATAGAAGAAAATGTTACAGAGGACCAGTTTCCAAAAGTGAGTTCTGGTGGGCAGATCTCAAATCCAATCAAAGAAAACCAGAGAAAAAAGGCTGGTGTGTATGACACAGAAATTCTTAGTGGGCTTAGGATTGTCTACTTCAACTTGGAATTTAAATCTTAAGTGAAATTTTGACAGGATGGCATAGGCAAATAGGCACCCTCATATTTGCCAGTGGAAGTACAAATTGGTACAGTTTCTGTAAAGAGCAATTCAGAATCAGCAAAATTACAAATGCACACATGTGGATCTAGCAATTCCAATTCTAGTTCACGCTAAGGTTGTGACCATTTTTTTGAAGCTTTTATTGCAACATTATTATACCAAGACTGGCAATACCCTTAATATCAATTTTTATGGGACTGGTTACATAAATTATGGTACATTTCAACAATGTAGCTGGGTAAAGAAGAGGCAATGCTTTATGTACAGATATGAACTGATTTTCAATTTATATTAGACTAAAAAATGCACTGTTTATACACTGTGTAAAAAAGCTAATTCATAAAAATATACATACGTATTGGCTTTTTTGTTCACAGAATATTTCTGGAGGATGAGAAACTTTTAATATTCCTACTGAACTGGAAGGCTTCTAGAGATGGGTGTTATGTTTTATCTTTTTTTCACTATATGAATACCTTTTGAATTTTGAGACATGAAAAAAAATTGGCTTATACGCGCACATGTGAAGATAAAGACCCCAAGCTTGGTGATGCAACGGGAAAGAAAGCCTGTGAGTTCAGCCTCAGAGTAAAGTACCCTATGCCGGCCTTGAGAGCTAAGATTGTTACCTGGCCGGTTAAGATTGTGACGAAGTCTTAAATGTCACAACCACCCGCACCGCCCCAAGTCGATTTTCGTGTGTGTCTGAAATTGGCCATTTCAGAACTGCTAGCAAACTTGGCATTCGGTCGAAAACAGTAAAACACTTTTGCTTTCGTTGTAATAAAAGGAAGGGGGCTAAAATATCAGACCACGTAACATCTATCATAAATGAAACACAGTGGTTTTGAACGTACTCTGTAGCTACAATGCTGCAGAAATACGAATGTCAATACGGTTAGTGATAATTGCCACATCACACCTCAATTCAGTTTCGAGCATATCCCGCGCCCTGGAGCCCACGCTCTCTCACCAAAGCTCGCGCCTCCTTCTGGCTCCTCCGCCTCCCTCTCTCCCCCCCCCCCCCCGCCCACTTCTCCTCCTCTATTTGCCCCGCCCAGCGCTTGGCGGGAGGCCTCCTCGCGTGACGGCTATAGCTCTGCCTAAGTGCGGAAGACGCACTGCAGCACCATCGGCTTAGGGACGACGGCGCTTACTCTTTCTTCTCGTCTCTATGATCCTCTTTGTGACCCGTCGGATAGTACCGGGGTCCGAGAGTTCCGTGCCAATATTCCTCCACGCCAACAGAGGACAGTGCAAAAGCTGACGTTCTCGCGAGAGACGCGGAGTTCGCTTCAAGCAGTGAGAGTGCTAGCGCATGCGCGCTCGGTGGTGCGCGGTAGCGGGAGGAAAGACAGGACCCGGCTGGAGCTTGGGGGAGCGCGCGTGCGCCGTCTGTAGCTCGGCGCTGCCGGGGCTGCCGTGTGGGTGCGGGTGTGAGGCCGCCGTGCGGGCCGCGGGAATGTTCCGAAAGGCCCGGCGAGTGAACGTGCGCAAGCGGAATGACTCGGAGGAGGAGGAGCGAGAACGCGATGAGGAGCAGGAGCCGCCGCCGTTGCTGCCGCCGCCGGGCACTGGCGAAGAGCCGGGCCCCGGAGGCAGCGACAGGGCCCCCGGGGGGGAGTCGCTGCTGGGCCCGGGGCTGCCGCTGCCTTCTGCACTGACCTCGGGCCCCGGGGCTGAGGCCGGAGCCTGCTTCCCGGGCAGCGCGGAACCCGGCAACGGGCTGAAGCCGCGCAAGAGGCCGCGTGAGAACAAAGAGGTGCCCCGGGCCAGTCTGCTCAGCTTCCAGGACGAGGAGGAAGGTAGCCGCCGTGCTTCTGGCCCCCAGGCCCGGGCATCCTTCCTTCAGCTCCCCAGACCCCCATCCCCCGGGTTCCCCGCACTCCCCGGACGCCCAGCCCCCGCATCCCGGAACGGAGCCCCTTCCCGCCCGACCTGCTGCACATCTTTCCCCGCCTCCGGCCTTCTGCTCCGGCGGGGGACTTGTTCCCGCGCCGCCTTTATTAACCACCGCCCCCTCACCGTCCTTCTGTGCATTTTCTACTCCGAGGGGCCAGAGCTCAGATCAGTCATCCTGAGTTTTTCAATTGGAAGTTCAGTGTTCCCTGTCCTGCGGGTGTGTTTCAGGGACAACTTGAGTTGGGTCCCCTGACTGTTCTTGGCACGTTCTCTGTGCCCTCTGCAGGTCACTGTGCCCACGCCTCTTGGGTGCTCTGTCCAGACATCTTTGAGCAGAAGGCCGGGTTTGTAAAGAGGAGTAATACTAGGTGTGGAACAGAAGCCTGAAGTTGAAGCTCTGATTTTGAGTCACCTTGGGCCAGTCCCTTGCAATCGCTCAGCCTCAGTTTCCCCATACAAGTACATAGGGGTACAGATGTCCGTCCTTCTCATATCTACTTTTGGACAATGAGGAGAGACGGTGTAATAGTAATTCAGGGCAGTTTATCCAAGCAGTGAAAGGCCAGGTTGCAGTGAGTTTAGATTTCTGATCGTAGATGAGAGTTAAATGTTTTTACTTTCTGACCAGTTGTTTGTGTGTTTGTATAACCCAATTAAGTCATTATAAAATAAGAAACTGACACTTTGGAAAATCTCACTGTCCTCTTGACATGAGATGCTTTTATGTTTCCAGTAAGGTAAACAGTTTCTCTTCAGCCTTTCTGTGATTTTTGTTTGTTTGTTTAGGTTTCAGAGGAATGTAGCCAGGTTTTTGTCTTTGATGATGTAAGAACTATTTGGTAAAGTTTTGTGTTTGACTTCAGAAGTTTGAAATACAAGACAATGGATACATCATCAAAATTTATTTTGGAAAAGAGTTTTGTTCCCAGCTTAGTCTTGAAATAACAGTATGTCAGTTTGTGATGATACGGGGTTACTAAGACTTGACAGCTGTGTTAACCAGTATCTTTCGATTTTGGATATTTTGTTTCAGATACCATAATAATTTGGTGATTAAGTGCTCTTTCAATGATATTTTTTTCCCTCCTGAAATAGATGATTTAAGGAAGACAATAGGGCATAGGAAAATTTTGTGTGATTTACATGTGTTGTGCCTTTTTAAAAAAAGTCTCAAATTCACATTATTTCAGATTAATTTATAAAGTTGACTTCAGTTTTTGAGAATTTATGACAGATGTGAGTTAACTTCAAATTATGTAATGCTTTGGAGTGTATGAGTATGTGTTTGGAAGAATTTGAAAAGCATGTAACGTGTGGAAGTTAGAAGGGAAGAAAAATATTGTCTGAAAATTGTTTCTACAGACTTCATTTAATTTCTTTTTTAAGAAACTGAAGAAGTTTTCAAAGTGAAGAAATCAAGTTATAGCAAAAAGATAGTAAAACTACTTAAGAAAGAATATAAAGAAGATCTTGAAAAATCGAAGATTAAGACAGAACTCAACTCATCAGCCGATAGTAAGTACCAAATTAATAGGATTCTTTTGAAATGAAAAAATGAGAACTCTCTCACAGCGATTGAATGGATTTGCTATATATATAGTGAATCCATTTAGTTTACTCTGTCCTTGTCAAGGGTCCAATTGAGTGGCGATACAGTTCTGTTATTTAATTGTAACACAATTGCATTGTAAATGTATTTTTTCAAAAGACAGAATCATCACACCTGTACTGTGTCTACTGCAGTGACGAAGTCCTCTCCCAATTTTCCTACTAGTGTTCAGACTGTTGTTGAACAGAGAAAGGTTTCCCACTTACACCTGAGACAGGTTTACTCCTGTTTGAGGGAATACTGTGTAAATCCCTGTACTTGTGTTTTATAGAGACAGATTTTCAGTTTCTTTGGTGGTATTTCTACAGTTGGTTCAATTACTAGAGAATTTTTAGGAATGCCCTAAGTTGAATGTTGATACTCCCACTCCACACAGCCTTATTACTCACCTGGATGAAGAGTCCTCAGTGCGAGGCACCTGCCTACATCGTATAGACTTCATGTTCTCTCACACTAAGTTGAAAAATTGTAAGCAGTTAATTTGTCTTTAGGAAAGTGGATCCAGTATTCTATGTTATGGTCTGAGTTATTTTCATGCAAATAACCTGGTGAAATCTTTTTATTTCATGAAATTAAAGATAGAATGATTATTTCCCAGTTTCTCAGCAACAGGCTTAATGTGAAAAAGTATGTCATATCTCAAATTTACAGTCGAATTTTGGAGACAACATCACTTAAACGTATAATTGGACCCAGTGTTTGGCAAAATGTCCAATGAATTGTTTAAAGAGTAACCACTTTATTTTAAGTGGCGGGAGAAGGAATGCTTCATAGAGAAAATAGAATTTGAAGCTGGATCTTTTTGATAACTTGAATTCCAAAAGAGAAGAGGGAGGGTATGGGGGTATTATTACAGATTAAAGTGACCAGGGCTGTTTGGGAAAAGAACACGCACACCTGACAGGCCAAAGTAGGTGATTAGTAGACGAAGATGTTTAGGGAGAAAGGTCCGCTGTTGACAGATTGTGGAGCATGTTTAGTATTCAGTCAGGGGTTTAGAGTTGCTGTGTTCACTGGCTTGCCAAGATGGTGACGTGATAAATGCCTTTTGAAATCTTCACCTGGTATTAGCATGCAGCATGGATTGGCATGAGGAAAGATTGGAGGCCTAAAGCACTTGAAATGCAAGGGTCAGTTTTAATCCATTACTAGTGGGTTTAAAAAGGTCTCAGTTGAGCAAGACGGAGGCTTTTTTGGTCTTGGTGGAAAATTTTGGATGAATTAAAAATGTTTGCTGTGGGTCTAGGAGAAGAAATGCAAAGAAAAGATTATTTGAGAAACGTCCCAAGGGTAGAATTGGTAGGCTTGATGTGTGCTTTAGCCATTGAGTCAAAAGAAGTAGTCAAATTTGAGCTTTTGTGCCAGGGTGACTGAGAGAATAATTATGTATCGTAAACAGAAATAGGGAGGGCATGTGGGAGGAGGAGTATTTTTAGGGGAACTGATGATCTTGGAGTCTTGGATACTGCTTCATTTTTTCCAGATTTCTTGAGAATCCACTTGTGTGATGAAATAAAACAAGAAAGGTAAGGAAAAAGGACCATTTAGATATTGAAGTAGGTATGAGGTTTATGAAGCCATCGTCTGTGACCCATCTTTCCACTTTCACATAACTCTCACCCAGTAACTCAGTTAATGTCCTCTCCAAAGGTGGAACCTCTATATTATAAATTGTCATCATTATACAAAAATTATGGTGCTCTGGAGTTCTTTCATTAACTCACAAACCTGAACTCTTTCTACCCCAACCCTCCGTAGATAGGCAGAGATGCATTAACTTCAAAACAAGGGTATTGCCTTGGAAAACCTATTTGTGTGGTCTTCCTAAAATAATGAGTTCACTTTTAAACTTGAATTTGAGTGGAATAGCCAGTGAACAGTTGGAGATGTAGATTTAGGTATGGTGCTTATTGAGATGATAATTAAAACACTGAAAGTAATGGAATTGTTGATGAAGGAGCAGCATAAAGGAAAAATTCCAGAGGACCAAAGACTTCTACCTGTAGAAAGCATGCACATAGAGAAGAGAATTTACTAAAGAGATAAAAGAATCATAAAGGTTAAAGGGGAAAAGACAGGAAAGTTTCAAGATGACGATGGTCAGGTGTATGAAATCGTTCTAGAAAGGTCAGGAAAAGTAAAGACCGAGGAAGGGCTAGCTTTTGGCAGGATTGCTATGATTTTTTCTGGAAGAGGGCACGTGGCAAAAGAGACTGGTCCACTAGCCAAGCTCTGTGCCTATTTGGAGGAAGGAACATCTTTTGCTAAATTGTTCAATAATATTGTATGAATTAGCTGTGGCTGCAGCCATTGGGTTAGCTGGTGACCTTAGAGTGGGAGAACCCAAAGGCCATTTGCCAGGGTTGAGGCTTGCAAGTTGATGAGGTAGAAGGCAGCCAGTCCACACTGCTTCTTTGGGAAGTTTGACAGAGAGAAGTAGAGAACAATAGCTAGAGAGACCACTGGGATCAGGTAGAAGTTATTTTGATAAAGAGAAGCTCTATGTGTCTTTGAAGACTAAAGAAGAGGAGAGGGAGAGCCTGATCAAGTTCAAGGTAATGACAATACTTATGGGAGCAAGTTTCCTGAAGTAGTAGCAAAAAGTAAAATTGAGGGCGAAGAGGAGCCTAGAAAAAGGTTATTGAACATTTCTTTTTATAAAGATGTCTGGAAGCATAGTACGTGACCACCAACAAAAATTCAGCAGTCACTGTGTTTTGGACTAGTATTTGCTCAATCACAAGCAAATACTTGTGAACTTAACGAAACACTGGATCTTTTAAAATCTTCGGAAATCATTATCTGAGCATATCTTATGTGGTAGACCTTTTGCAGTTCTGTTTTGTCTATTAAAAGCCATTGATTTAGCATAGATTGAGAGCAGAAGGAAATGGGTAGTTTTTGACTCTATCTAATTATATGTGTCTGGTAAAGTGAGTTTTCAAATCTCATAGCCTCAGGATGTACTTCAGAAGGAAGTCTATGGCTAATAAGGTAGTATGGTAACTGGAAAAAGAACCTAAAACAGAACGACCTAAATTTTTAGCTCAGTAAAGTTAAGGGGGGTAGCGGCATGGTTATTATCCCTGGGACTCTTGTTTAGGGGGGTAGAATATGGTTTAAGAAGAATAGAGAACTTTGGAAGCAATATTTGGAGGAGAGCATGCTAGGGAAACAATAGAAGGGTATCTTTCATATTTAGAACAGACTTGTTTTATTCTTTCATTATATTCATTGTGCCTCTTGTGTGCATTGCCAGGTTCAATTGCTTCAAGGTGAAAAACATTTTGATTTTCTTTATTTTTGCCTGGGGTAGAGGATATAATAGGACTATCTAGTAAAGCAAACCACTTGGTGTAGATTAAACCTCTACAGACTTCCTGAAACCCAGGCAGGAAAGCAGTCTTGAAACTGGCCTGGGAAAGGCCTGAGAATTAGAACTGAGATCTCTCTTCTCTGTCCACATGGCAGAATATGGCCACTGCACAGCTTCCTTCCTGGTGTATGTGTGGCTGTACTTAGTGCCCCTTGGTCTCTGACTTTGTGTCTCTGTCCCAGTTCTAGATTCCCAGGAAGAGCATCAGGTTGTCTCTGATATGGTCACAAATTTATTCTTAAATACTTAGTCATGGCAGTGGGGCCAGGGTCACCCAGTCTAAAAGTGACTTGGGTCTCACTCCTTCAGATGACGGTTGACAAATGGTTATAAACTAAGAAGATATCTGGTCTGTAAACTTTGTTTTTGATAAAAGCTGCCTGGAATGGGCTTAGAGTTTAATGAAATGCTGACACATAAAATGAAATAATGCTTCAAGGAGGTAGGAACAGTTACCTATGGGAGTTTAGAGGAAGAAACAGTTAATTTTGATAAATTAGTAAAATTTTGATAAAATTAACTAAAGATGGGATTGAGCAGGGCCTCAAATGCATCTCTGTGACCTGTGTATTATTTTTATATGATCTCCCAAATGTGTCTGTTGTTGTGGTACTTCATTTTCATACATTAGTAGTTTGAGGTTTTGGTAAACAATTAAAATAGTTCAAGCTTTAATGAATCAAACCCATAATCAAATAAAAAGTGCCTTGATTGATTCTGTTTTAAAATCATTTTAATTTTTCCAAAAATGTAGATGAACCACCTTTGGACAAAACAGGACACGTTAAGGACAGCAGTCAAGAAGATGGAGTTGTTATTAGTGAACATGGTGAAGATGAAATGGATATGGAAAGCGAGAAGGAAGAAGAAAAGCCAAAGGCTGGTGGAGCCTTTTCAAATGCTTTATCTTCTTTGAATGTTCTCCGTCCAGGTATGTACTTGCAAATACTTCTCAACTGAAGTAAGCCCCTCCAGGTGGTTGATGGTTGTTAAGAAAAGAGTAAGTGGTGTTTCTTTTGACATCCTTGTTTGAAGGCGGGGTGTTAACTTTTGCAAGTATAAAAAGTGAGAGAACTAGAAACTTCCTGACTTTCCAAGTCCATTGTAAGACAGGCAGTTTTTATCAAAGGGCTTCAAGTAGATGGATAAATGGTACTGAAGTCTTTTTTTTTTTTAACGTATTTCAGAAAAAGCCTTTCACTTTTTTAGAACTCCTTCTAAGCAAAACTAATAGTTTTCTGTCCATACTTCCTTCGTTTTTACTTTTCTATAGGAAATAATTTGCATATCTCTTCAGTGGCTAATCGGCTTTTGAATAAATATGTGTTTAGTAGCTAAATTTAAATTATGAAGAGGTATCATTTAACTCATTTTTGTTTATAAAGTTTAAAAATGCTTACTCTGGGCTGGTAAAGTTGTGAAAAATTATATACGTAGATCTAGTAACATTCTGATTGGTGCAGTCCTTAAGAGAAGCTATTTGGCAATATGAATCAATAGATTTCAAATGTTCTTACTCTTTGACCCTGTAATTCCATATCTAGAAATTTATCCCAAGGAAATAATGTTTTCATTGCAACATCTTAATTTTTATTTTCTAGTTTAATAATTTTCTAGTTTAGTAATTTTCTAGTTTAGTAATGTGACTATTTTGGTGTTTTTTTAAAATGAAAAAAATTACAGTTAAAAATAAAACTACTTTTGGTGGCTCCCCCCATATACACTCTTCCCCTTGCATACTACCATTATATATTCTTTTTAGTTTCCTTAGTGACTTAGTTTCCATTTAAAGTAAATTAAAAATCAGTTGGATTGCAGGTACAGTTTGGGAAGGGGATGTCAGCAACTAACGTTAGAACTTTATTGCTGTGATAGGGATATGTTGGTGAGATTATTTCCCCCTCATATTTTCAAGAAAGTAGATACTTTATACTCTGACACATTTTATAATCCTTACCATTTGTTTCCAGGAGAAATTCCAGATGCAGCTTTCATACATGCTGCAAGGAAAAAGCGTCAGATGGCCCGGGAATTGGGAGATTTCACCCCTCATGATAGTGAGCCTGGTAAAGGCCGCCTTGTTAGAGAAGATGAGAACGACGCCAGTGATGATGAAGATGATGATGAGAAACGCCGTATAGTGTTTTCTGTGAAAGAAAAGTCACAAAGACAAAAAATTGCTGAGGAAATAGGTAACTTGATTTAATAAGATAATAAACTCATTACATTGCTAGTAAGGGTGATTTGATGTCAAAATAAATAGTCAAATAAAAAGTCCCTACATTTATTTAACTATTTTTCATGTTAGAGGACTGTTCTTGCTTGAGTACACGTGTCTTACTGGAATTTTTTGAAAACTCCAGGATGATGGTGATAGCTAATGTTTATTGTGGCCAGTATTGTGCTAAGCACTTTACATGCATAAATTTGTGTAATTGGCTCAACGTTTTTAGGAGGCACTAGGTTTTATTCTTCCCTTTGCTGACTTGACGTCAAACTCACTTAGACTAGGGAATCTATCTAAGATTTTAACAATTACGTTAGTACTGACCTTCGCTTCAAGGGATACTGTGTATAAGACAAGCAGAGTCAGGAGTATCAAATGAGAGAGAGGAGATCATAATAGAAATTTTAGTAAGGTTGAGTTAATATCAATAGTTTTGCTTAAGTTTTGCAAAATATCAGGTTAGCATCTCCTCCCTGCTTTTCTGGTATTATTTTTTTGCTGCTTGCTGCAGGTATTGAGGGGAGTGACGATGATGCTTTAGTAACTGGAGAACAAGATGAAGAGCTCAGCCGATGGGAACAGGAGCAGATAAGAAAAGGAATTAATATCCCTCAGGTAAGAACTAAAGAATTAAACTTCAAAAATTAAAAAGTAAATTAAAAAACCTTTCTTGCCGACTTTGTTAAAGTAAAAACGTTGCATGTTGAATGCAATCTTCGTCACTCATTCAAGTATCATAACTGAGAAAATTACATAAAGTTATGTATCCAGTAAGCTTTTAGAAAAAACTATCATGTTTTGTGTCTTTTGTGTGTTTTTTTTTTTTTTTTTTGTAGTCAAATGATGGAAGAATTTCTAGTTTCTTAGATCAGTGTTTCTCAAAGGGGTTCTTCAACCAGCAGCGTCAGTATCATCTGGGAGCTTGTTAGAAATACAAATTCTCACCTTGCTGAGACCTAGAGAATGAGCCACTCTGGGGGTGGGGCCCAGCCATCTGTTAACAAGTCCCTTCAGGTGATTCTCATGCACACTGAAGTTTGAGAATCTCTGTAGAGAAAACGTTTCTTGCCTGTATAACTTATTTTTCCTGACTTGGAAAATTATTTTGTAGAAGATGGATTTCTCAGTAATGCAAAATGTTACCATAGATGAAAAATATGTTCCTAAGTAGTGACTTTTGTTTCAAAGAAGTAAGTAGTGCAGTGGAAATGTCGCATGAATGTAAACGTTTTGTTACTAGTGTTTTGATGCAGAATTTTGCACGCCCGTTAAAGGGTGTAGTAGAGCAAATCCTAGACAAGGTATCAGGAGTCTTAGATGCTGATCTCTGCTTATCTGTTTATTCTACAACCATGGCAAGTAATTTAGCCTCTTCCATTGATAAAATGGTGGCCTTGGATGGTTTTTAATGCCCCTTCCAACTCTACTGTGATACTGCTTTTCTGAAAATTATTAGTAACAAATCCAGTAATCCCATAAGAGTTAGAATATTCGCCCAGCCCTACTTTTATTTGATTTTGAAGAATTATTTATTTTAATTACAATAAGTAATTGTAATTAAATGGGTGTAATTTTTTCTTTTTTTTTTTTTCTTTTAACCCTAAAGGCATAATATTATGCTTTTCATAGTTTTAGCTACTAGTTTTCATATACATCCTGTTTCTTTTTTAGGTGCAAGCAAGTCAGCCCGCTGAAGTGAATGTGTATTACCAGAACACTTACCAGGCGATGCCTTATGGCTCATCCTATGGCATTCCTTACAGTTACACAGCCTATGGATCATCCGATGCCAAATCTCAAAAAACAGATAATACAGTCCCTTTCAAAACTCCCAGTAATGAGATGACTCCCGTTACTATTGATTTGGTAAAGAAACAGCTTAAAGACAGGTAGGGCAGATCAACTTCTTAAAGACCTGTCCTCTAGCTTTGTGTTCCCTCAGGCAACTTGTAGTCTGGGGTAGCAGATGCAGAATATCGGCAAAGAAGATTCACTGGCCCATCTTCAGACACTAAGCAGAAGATGACTTCATACTTTGTTCTGCTACCTTCTTGGATTACTTCTGTGGAAGCCGCGAAAAGTTTTAAAAAAATGTCACTCCATGATCTTGTTGAAGACGTTTCTGAGTTTGCACCTCTTGGACACTGAAAAAGTGTAGTCAAGATATGGGGGGAAAAGCAAAACTGAGATTTTGGTTAGCCCATCACATAACTTTATATGGAGTCTGTAAACTGCCATTTTTTTTTTTTTTTTTTTTTTTTGGAGAAAAAAGCAGTACAGATGAAAAGATGCCACTCCAAATCTTTTTATATTCTAATAGTGGAGCTAAATGCATTATAATATTGCAAGAGTCCTGACAGCATAGATTTTGGGGTGTAAATGTGTTATATTTATCCTTTTGTGTTCTTAAGGTTGGACTCCATGAAAGAACTGCACAAAACAAATCGACAGCAGCATGAGAAACATCTGCAAAGCCGAGTGGACTCCACCAGGGCTATTGAAAGATTAGAAGGGTCTTCTGGGGGTATTGGTGAACGGTATAAATTTTTGCAAGAAATGCGAGGGTATGTCCAAGACTTGCTTGAGTGTTTCAGTGAAAAGGTAAGAATGCAAAAATATTAATCTCTTTGAATAAGGCAAAATTAAGAAGGTCTAGATGGCCTTGTGTAGATCATTTCTGTATTTCTCAGAAAATATCCCCTGAATTCGACTTTAGAAGTGATGAAAAGTCATGCTTCATTTTCTTCACTTCATTAGCGGCATTCTATCTTGGGGGCAAATATACTTCCTTTGTTGAAAACAAAGAAAACTCAAAACACATTAAAATAAGACTTTGGCAAGTCCTACCTATAATTGTAGATTATTGGCCTGCCCTGGATTATTAGAATATATAGGACTCATCTGATGGAATTTACTTTTTTATGGTTCAAGTCTAAACTTATCTTTAAACTGTTTGCACAAGTAATTCCAAATATGAACAAAGTTGCAAAATTTTAGTTTTTATTTTTTACCCTAGATGAAGTTGGTCACCATTGCTGCTAATAGTTTTCATCTAAGTAAGCCTATGCCTCATTCATTTCAGAAACCATTCATTGGCCATAATTTCTTTTAAACTCTCATTTCTACCAAGTTCATTTTTTTCAGTATGATAGATTTTTAGTATGAAGTGCAACTGCTTTATATTTGCATTTTTAAAATTAGCTGCATAGAGAATCCCTTTTTTCTCAAATGACCTCTTA
This sequence comes from Rhinolophus sinicus, assembly GCF_057876585.1. Lineage (NCBI taxonomy): Eukaryota > Metazoa > Chordata > Mammalia > Chiroptera > Rhinolophidae > Rhinolophus > Rhinolophus sinicus. The sequence goes on from NC_142517.1 coordinate 10,450,352, forward strand.
ATCGATTTTTCTTCTTTAAGCGAAATGCTGTTATTTGATGAATTGGCTTATAAGCATTTGTGGACTTTGCAGCCTTATCTTTAAAAAAAGTTAAAATGGTAGTACTGAATACCCTGTCGCCAAACTTTCAGTGATACAGGATTAGAAGGCAATTTTTCCCTTATTCTTGGCTGTGTGGATTAGCATAGACTGTAAGCTACTGTATGTTTAAATGAGTATTTTAGCTTTCTGTTATCTCTGTTGATTACTTCAATACCCTAAAGCCAAAGGCTGGCGGAAGCACCTTGCCAGACTGTCTTCCTAATGGGTTTTAATGGTTCCAGCCAGTCTGTGATTAGATTGAGGCTGAGATAGCATGTACCAGGTCCTCTGTAGGATTTATCACATTCTTGTTCTTATTACTTGATTTCTGGAGAAGTAACTGTAGGCTGAGCTATGGTGTATTCCTTGTGGCAGGTTAGTGGCTTAGGGTGACAAAGTACAGGGGTGGGAAAGAAACAGGTTTGCCTCTGTGCAGGGGTGTAGATGTGTCCGAGTTGGTGGTTGTGTCTTCTTCCTACTAGTAAAGTCCTTATGAGCCTAGAGGGCATGGTGGGAGCTGGTCTAACCTTTTGTGACTAGAGAAGGGATCTTTGTCTTAAATCATACTTTGTAATTGAGGTTTGTCCCTGTGGTGCTTTTTCTTGAAGTATCTTGGCCTTTGCTTTAAACTTACTTGAGTAAACTTACATGCTTTTAATTGCAAACTAAACGCTTAGAAAATGCTGACAGTAATATGATCAACTAGATTATATAATTCTTGAGTTAAAGAGACTACTAGGACATCTAGTTCATGTAGTTTTCAATTTTGTATTCATTTTATAATCAATTTTGTAAACAACTAGTAGTGTACTTACTTTATCTCCTTGATTGCCCTGTTCTAGAGAAGCCTACTTCAGATGGTGCTAATGTGGTTTCACAGAGGCACTTAGATAAACGTTTCTGGAGCGGATCTTAAACCTTACATGTTATACAGTGACTACATTTTAGTTTAAAAAGGTAGATAGTTCCCACTTTTAAAGATATTTTATTTCATTTTGACATTTTCATATACATTCAATTTTATTAAGAGACTCCTGCCGAGTAAATAATATCATAAATTGTCATCTTGGAAATATTTAGAAACAGTTGGATAGATTTAAATATTCACTTTAGTTATACTATAAAAATATTGTTTCAGAGTAAGACCATAAAAAGATAAACATTCCTTTGTTTTTTTCCCTCTTGTTGTAAAAGTTTAAGTGGTTTTGAACTTAGATTTTTAATTATTTACAGATCATTTTAACTTTCCATTATTTCATTTCCCTATAGTTGTCTTCCTTATTGTGTTCTTCGCCTTATGTTTGGTTTTGAAGTAGTAATAGTCAATAACAGTTTTGAGTTTGGAGACGGGAAAGAAATTGTTCATGGTGCATACTCTTGAGATAAATCAACGTTGTTAAGAAACATGAGTGAGCTGAAAATGTGTTTTAGGACTTTTATTCTCAGTAGAATTTTCTCTGGGCGTTGTTAAAGGCATTCCAATTACCTAAGCAGGAAAATGATATTATCAGAATTTTAACTAAATTGAATAATTCATTTCTGTCTGATGCAACCTCAGGTGTGTAGCTCTTACAGTAGAGGAATGTTAACGGTCTCCAGGACTAAAAGACTGCACCATAGATACATCGGTATATTTGTCTTTAGTCCTGTGTGATTTGAAAAAACTGAGGGGGTGGGGAAGTGTAAGTCACAATGATTTGGCAGTAATCAGTTATGTAAATTTTAAAGATTGTCACCGGGCTCAGCTCTTAAAAGATAATCAGTGCAGGTTTGGGGACATTGTTGCCCATGGTTGGCATATTAAAGAATAAAATAACTATCAGTTTGACCTTTCTGTGAACATTTGCTACTTTTACAATGGAATCATGCAAGTGTATAAAATTGCTTTTATTACAGACATCTTTGTATTCCACCTGCCTTTTTTTATTTTCCATTTGCAGTCTGTTCAGTTCAGGAAGATGCTATAATACTTGGTGCAGGTGTTCCCAAACTCTAAATAATGTGTTTTCCATTTGCACTAACCACCAGGAAACTAGAATTTCTGGTTTCCTCAGGTATGTGTAGTGGTTGTTAGTGTTTGTGAAAGTTTTATAGTATTTGGTTATAACATAAGGTTATAAATAAAAAGATTTTTGCTTTTTTTTTTTAAGTTAGGTCTCGTTCTGTAAGCTTTGGTGTTCTATATAAACCAAGTGAATGCTTAGCCATGGATACTAACCTGGAAAAATTTATTGATTTTGTAAAATGACATTTTATTATTTTATTACAAAATATGGAAAAGTTTAAACATTTGATAAGAGCTTTCTGAGTCAGTTTGAGCTGTATTGCTTTCACAAAGGTTAGTGATAACTAGAAATGTTATTTGCCTTATTAATGTAGATGAGTGCAGTTGACACTAAAAATGAGTACTAGAGCTGCAAAACAGTAAGGTGCATATGAGTGGCAGGGCAATTTAAGTGTCAAAAATTGGGCAGTTAGCAGACTTCTGTTCTTACCTAATAGAGTCATTGCATTTTTTTGGTATCACAGTGATAATAATCTATTTTAAACTATAAAAATTACGAGATAGATCATGCGCTGGAAAATTAAAAATAGACTTTAAAAGACTTCCAAGTACTTTATTCTAAAAGAAAAGCACTAAAACTTTTCACTTTTTTTCCTTTTAAATCTAATATGGAGGTGTTAAGTTTTCTAACCAAACTTTTGCTCCAATAACTAGGCACTGGACACTATAGCTCTAAATATGGATGAAAAGAAGTGATGTTTCCTAAACATTGTAAAATTGAATTGCTATTTGTGTGCCATTGGGGATTCATGATTATTCTGTCCATAGAGGGTACTTTTTCAGAAATCCGGAAATAGAATGGAACCCTCAAATAAGTAAGCAGCTGAGGAGTTTGGTGTTACGGAGTGTGTTGTATTTTTACAGGTGCCACTGATTAATGAACTTGAATCAGCAATACATCAGCTGTACAAACAGCGAGCTTCCCGCCTTGTCCAAAGACGACAAGATGATATTAAAGATGAATCTTCGGAGTTTTCAAGCCATTCAAGTCAGTCCATCTTGAAGGTTTTTATTATTCATTAAACAACCTTGTTTACTTAGTGCAGCCTAATTGAAAATTAGAGCTCTCAGAGCATCTTTTTTTTTTTTTTCCTTTTTTAAATAAATGAGTTGTTTTGCTCTTGTATTAGGTAGATCTAAAAAATTATAATAGCATGTACTTGGGTTGTGTTTAAGAAAATACAGTTTCGCAAAGGAGCTCAAAAACGTGCAGTAATATGCTGTCAGCCTTATTCTTCTTTGTACATTTTTTTTTTATTCTTTAGAGTTAGAAAAGACATTATCAGTATTTTATCTTAAAACCACTATCTGTTTGGTCCTAACTGATTTTCCCCCAATTTTCATCCTGTTCATGACACCAGGACAAATGCTGTTATTGATTACAATGAAAGAGTGGGATTGGGGACTGGGAAATTTTGAAGGGCGGAAGGGATTTTATTACGTGACAAATGATACAACTCCGAGATTAGGGGAGTTTGAGCTTTACCCCTTGGATAAAGTAAAATTTTTTGATTTAAAATTTTTTAATATTTTCTAGTTTGTCTTATATGCTATACTGGGTTTTTTAGTAAGTCAGTTGGTACCTATAGTTCTTGAAATATTAGTGTGAAAATCTAGAACTTGAATTTATATTCCTTTTATTATGATGTGTGTTATGGAAAACCAAAATTAATCGGAAACTTCTTATTAAATAATTTAGCTGAGATTTAAGCAGATGTTTGCAGACTTTGAATTCCGTTTTTCCTCCATATTCTTGAGTGCGCTAATGACTTTTCGTAGCATGGGTTTCTTGTGGCTTCCTTTGTCATCTCTTTGTTCCCTGTGTCAGCAGTTCTCAAATGGAAGTGTGCATCACGATTACCCATGAAACTAATTTAAAGAGCAGATTTCCTGGTGCTTTCCCTGGAGATTCTTGCTCGGTCTAATCACCTGGGCCTAGGTATCCAGTCATCTGCATGTTAAACATGCCAGTCATCCATGGATGGCTTGAGTGACCCCAGGTCATCTAAGTGCAAAGGGCCCTAGTGTTATTCTTTCGGAAAACAATGATTTGTCATATAGGGTGTCCTCTAAATTAAAGAGACATTGGATTCCTGAGAAAGCAGCCTTCTGTGTGCCAGGTGCGTTTTGGACCATAATAGCAAGGTGGTAATAGGGCCCTCCGAGCTGAGTCAGGCTGAGATGTGAGCCACAAAAACAGAGGCTTTGACCTCTGTTTTTGCTATGGAAGTTTAAATTGCTTTGCCCTTTTGGGCACCTAAATGACTAATGCATCCCTCCCAGATCACTTTTGATCCCGACAGAACCAGATTTCTGGGGCAGATTACAGGTAACCGTTATACCTACAAAGGGAAGTAATTTCCTTTTAAGTTAAATGTTTTGTGTGAGCTGTACATTTCATCAAATACCGTTTCTTGCCTATAATCTGTTGTTTATAATTTGGAGCTATTTACTTACATGAAACTGGAAATGAGGGTTGAATGATATATGTTAATTAGATTGAGAGTTGGAAAGAAATTGAAAGGTAATGAGAAATTGAAAAATATTGCCCTAGTGGGAGTATTCATTAATTGCCAAAGATTTGAGGAAAATTACATGGGATACTGAAGTATCATTTCCATTTCTGATCTTTTTAAAAAGAAACAAGCCTGAAATTCATCTCTAGATTTGTAAAAACTTACCACAATTACTGTATACAGTTCTCACAGAAATGAGGGAGGCTCGCACTTGGTTCATCTACTCATGGCTTCTTCAGTATGTATTTTTATAAAATCTATAAATGCAGTATTTAAAATATAGTAATTAATAGTCTTTAAAATATTTCTTTAAGAATATCTCTTAAAGAGGCTAGAATCATTTCTGTAGTTTGGGACTTTTTAGCTAATTCATCTATGGTGTATAGTGAACTCACCATTGAAGTAACGCTGGGACATCCTTCTTATGTACTGTACTAATCTTTTTTTATAATTTGTGAACTCTGGAACATACTGCCTTCCTAATATCTGAGCTATTTTGAAATAGTAAAAAACTCAGTAAGAAAGTCAACTTTAAAAATAGTAGGGTCTAGGATAGTTAGGATACGCTGAAGTGTAGAGACCTAATATTTGGTGTTATTTTTCCTGTTGCTCCTATTGCTAACATATCTCAGGGGGGAAAGTATGCAAAAGCCTTTCTTTCATTTTTGCATGTGATTTCCCCCTCCTCCTATCCCTTGTTGTTTACTTCTCATTGCTATCCCATATACAACAGTCCTCGAATAACATCCGTTTCATTCGATGCCATTCTGGTATAATGTGGATGAGATACTGTAGTAACCTAACTTTTGTTTACATGAATTAGCTTATGGTAAAACTCGTTTCACTTAAAGTCACAGAACCAGTCAATCGATGATGTTAATTGAGGACTTACTGTATTAGAGAATATCTTCACAGTGTGGAACTAAAATGTAGAAATGAGTGGAGTATTGCAAACAAATGTTTCCCCCACTCCTCCTCTGACCCTAGGCAAGAGATTAGAGGATTATTCTGTAGAGACAGAGAATGGGTTCAGAGAAAAGACCCAGAGACAAAACCCTCTTGGAGCCCCCAACAAGAGTTGACTTTCTACCTAGTGTTCTGGTGGAGATGCCTCTGTGAGACAACTCCCACCATGTCCACAGAACTTCCAGTCTAGCTTTTATATGAGGTAGTTACACTCACTAGACCAACACAAGCAGGTGAACCTAAGGAACTGAGGAAACAAACAATGCAGGTGGCAGAAAAAATTTTAACACATAATTGAGATCCTCAGGGAGATAATAGAAAGTATTTTTCCCTCTTGGGAACTAAAAATTTGGTAACTGAAATAGAAATTTAAATAGGAAGGTTGGAAGTTAAAGCTAAAAAATGCCCCAGAGAGTTCAAAAAAAGAGGGAGAAAGAGAAATGGAAAATAAGGGAAAAAAGAAATAAGGGATTTAAAGGAGTAGTGTTTGAGAAAGCTTAAGTTGCTCATATTCAGATACGGTTTTCAATCTACATGTTGATTCTGCCCTTGTTCTAAAAATAGTAATAGAGAATAAATGTCTATAAAGCAAAATTAAAATTAGAAGAATAAATTATTAAACTGCAACAAAGCTGTTTTCTCATCCTACCTATGTTTCTTTCCTGTCATTTCATATCATTTAACATACGATGCTTAAGTTCTTCCTTTAAAAAGTAATCTATTGTTTTTCCCTTTGCACAGGTAACTTAGATTTTTAATTTATTTGGTTGTCATAGTGGCATAAACTAGTTCTGTCACTTAGACATAAAAAATAGTGATTAAGCCCAGTTGCCTTTGTGTAGGGTTGTTGAACTCCATTTGTTTTTCTATTCTTTTTCATGGGAACACAGAATAATACAGCGATTTACTCTAAACTAGAAAACTATCTGGTTTACCAATTATTGCAGAATCCTGATGTTGAGATTAGCAAGCAGTCTATCATTATGGCTTATTCTGTGCAAACTCTTTCCTCAAGATCGTTGAAGGAAGGTTTTTTTATTTTAACCATTGTTATTTTACAGATAAAGCTCTGATGGCACCAAATCTTGATTCCTTTGGACGAGATCGAGCACTGTACCAAGAGCATGCAAAACGTCGGATTGCAGAACGGGAAGCCAGGAGGTAAATCTCAAAATGCTAGCTGTTTGTTTGTTTGTGAAGGGAGGAATATCTTTTATCTGGTTTAGGAACTTGATGTTTGTTATTTAGGACTCGTCGTAGACAAGCCAGAGAGCAAACCGGTAAGATGGCAGATCACCTGGAAGGCCTTTCCAGTGATGATGAAGAAACTTCTACAGATATTACAAATTTCAATCTGGAAAAAGGTTAGACATTTATTTGGAAATGAGATTTATTGTCAGTTTAGTTTCTGCTTGGTTGTAGTTTTTACTATGAAATGATGGTTTGAAGTTTTATGACCTCTGTATTAGAACCAGACACCTTTTTCTTAATTGTAAAAACTTACACCCATTTTTTTATTACTGAATATCATGATGAGTTCTCAAAAATAGTGGTAACACCTAGGACTTTCATAATAAATGATACTATTCTCCAAGGGCTACCATAATGCTGCCTGTCTGGCCTAAAAACGTTAAAGCTTGTCAGTAGAGCACTCAGCCCTGAAGGAAACTCCTGATTTTGGGGAGCCCTGAATAATTTCAACCAAGAGGAATAGTTAGTACTGTTATGTGCCAGGCATTTCCAGAAGGATCCCTAAATAAGATTCTTCATTTCCCACTATTGGCTGGGATTATGTGGAATTATATTGGCTGCAAGCCATTTGGAACTTAGTTGGAGAAGCTTGTTAGGCTTCTTCTTTTTTATTGTGAACATCTCTAAACATACAGAAAATTTGAAAGCATGGGATAGCGATCACCCACATACGTACCTGTCACCCAGATTCAGTCGTTCTTAACCATCATCTGGCCAAGTTTGCTTAAACTCTTTATATGTGAATGTGTGTGTTTTGCAGAACCATGTAAACTTCATGGCACTTCCTCTAAAAGTTTTAACATGTGTCTCCTAAAAACAAGGCTATTTTCTTACCTAATCACAATACCATTATCACACCTAAGGAAATTAACTCAAATTTCTTAATATCACGTCTGTTCATTTTTCCTCAGCAGCAGCCCCTCCCCCCCGCCCCCCCCCCAAAGTATCTTGGGACTGTTTTGATGGGTTGTTCTGTGTTTTTCAAACCAGGATCCACACAAGGTTCCTGCTCTGCATTTGGTTGTTACATCTTTTTATCTAGAATTAATGAACATCCACAAGTTCCTTACTCATACACACACCCCTATGATTTATTTGTTTAAGACATTAACTTTTTGAAGACACCAGGCCACTTGTCTTGCAGAATGTCCTACATTCTAGATGTCTGTTTTCTCATGGTATTAACTTGTTTTTCCATTCACTGTATTTCTTATAAACTGGACTTTAGTTCTGAAACCTTGATTAGATTGAGGTTAAACTTTTTTGTCAAGGATACTTCATACAAGATGCTGTTTCTTGCTGCATAATAACGGATGACAAATGTTAAGATTTTCCCGCTATTAGCGATGTTAATTAAGATTGATTTTGAGAAGTAGGTTGTCACAAGTAGGTCTAGCCATTATGAAAATTCCCCTTTCCCAAGTCATCTGGGGCATCAGATGACCTTTTACTTAAAAATCCTACTAGCATCCATTGCTGATATTTGTCTATGTCAGTTATTGCAATCAATAACAGACTTTGAAAGAAGTGATATGATTGGTCATTGGTTATGATGTGCGTGTGTTATTTACACAGTGATTTGTGGACTGAAGAATTACCAGCAAAGTTTGTACTTTAAGCAATTACTCAGTTAATACACCATGGTAACTGAAATTTGAACTGAATTATTGGGGGACAGATTTTATTTAACAGAAAATGGTCCAAAGGAAAGAGTGCCTATACTTTGGTTTGCATAATAGATGTTTGAAACCTAAACTTTTTTGTTTATCCTTTCTTTTAAATTGTAATTAACAATAAATTGTTCCTTTGTTAATGAGCCTATCTCTTACTGATACTCAAGCTACTAAGAAAATGCTGAAAATAATTGAACTGTTTTTTCTACCACGTATTAAATTTCTCTGTGGTGGTTGTTTTTATTGTTGTATTTAGATCGCATTTCAAAAGAGTCCAGCAAGGTTTTTGAAGATGTCCTTGAGAGTTTCTATTCAATCGATTGTATTAAATCCCAATTTGAAGCATGGCGTTCAAAATACTATGCGTCCTACAAGGATGCTTACATCGGCCTTTGTTTGCCAAAGTTGTTCAACCCTCTCATAAGGCTGCAGCTTCTCACTTGGACTCCTCTTGAGGTGGGTGGCTTCTGTCACTGTTTGAAAGCAGTATAACATGATGCCTGGGTAATTTTAACCTCAAAACTAGAGATGTAAGTGTAAGTAAGGTATTTTTCAGGGGAGAAAGTGCACAGGGCTATACTTGATACTATTGCTGGCTGTAATCTTAGGATCTTCCCTTTTATACTCCCCTCCTCAAGAGAGCTGTCTATGGCTTTTCAATTTATATACAATGCCTTTCTCAGTCACCTAAACTATATATATGGAATATTACCATTTTAATACAGTTTTTTCCTTTCTTAAAGTGTGTGTACATTTCTTTGGCTCCCTGTGTATATATAGTGACATTGGCATATGAACATGAATGAATAGGGAGAACTTGATCCTTTGATCCTAGAAAAACATAAAACCCCATGGGAAAGCTCAGTGAGGCAGGTATGAAATAGGGCCTGACCTAATAAGTCAGTGGTAATTAAAATCGATAAATTCAGGAGATGGAATCAGTGGGTCTTGTTGGCCTTGTATTATATATAAGGGAGGAGACTAGAATTTACTCCATACGTCTAGTGGTCATATTTAGGATACAGTTTTGGAAGTTACCAACGTTGATGGAGCCGTGGGTGTGAATGAGATTCACTGGGTTCGATGTGTAAACTATAAGGGAAAGAGGGTTGAGGTTGAAGCCCTGGAAATGATTGAAAAAGAACGTGAGCTCCAGGTACCATTCAGCTCACAGCTCCCTGCTGCTCTTTGCCAGGCCTTGTGGAGTTTCACCCTGTACATGTGTGTCTTAGTATATAAAAGGCTCAAGGGCACTTGTGTGTGTTTTGGAGTTCTTTTTCTGTGTAGCGCCTTTCTCTGCCCCATGGCTTTGGGTTGTGTCAACCTCCCTGAACTCCAATTTCCGTCTCCTCCCCTCAGCAAGCCTGTGCTCTGTGTGCCGTCCACGCCCCGCTCTCCTGATCAGCAGTGCATGTCGGTGATTCCCTTCTTTCAGGGCTCATCGTTCTGTACTGCCCGTAGTCCATTGTCTGAAAACAGGCGTTTCATATGTTTTGTCCAGTTTTTACTTGTTTATGGCTAAATACTCTTTTGACTGGAAGCCGCAGTAGCCACTATTTTAAATGTGTTTGAGTAACCTTTTAATATTTTCTAGGCGAAATGCCGTGACTTTGAGAATATGCTATGGTTTGAATCTTTGCTGTTTTATGGTTGTGAAGAGCGAGAGCAAGAAAAAGATGATGTGGACATTGCACTATTACCCACCATTGTGGAAAAGGTGATCCTTCCCAAACTAACAGGTAGAGATTTCTGAATTGAACATTTAAACACATTGGGTTTCTCACGTCTATTTTTAAGAATTTTTAATCGGGGCATATTTCCTCATAAAAATTACATTATAAATGGAAAGTTACCATTGGGCCCAAAGATGGCTAAAGGCTAGATGTCTCTTAACCGGGGATTTGAAGAACACCTTGGGGCGGGCCTGGAGTTGGGGGCAGTAATTGATCTCTTGGCGAATTTTAGAGACCCTTAAAGACAGCCTGAAGCAAAACTGAACACATATTTTTTTGAGGGATGTGCGTTTTTCTGGGAGCAATTTCATTACTTACATCAATTTCTCACAGAAGATTAGGAATCATTGATACAGGAACCTATTTAAAATATTAAAAATAAGTTCCAAGTTTAGTTAGAAATTCTTGATGCTGGGACAATATCTTCTAGGATATTGAAATCTTCTTTACCACCCCCAGTCTTTATTTTCATTGATTAGCAGGAAATAAGAGGAATATGTCCCCCTCTCCCCATTTGCCTAATGCTCGGCACTCCCACAGTTAATAGGACAAAGGAGACTGAAGCTTATACTCAAGAGAGGGAAAGAGAAATCAGGATTGGCATTTATAAGTTGAGGACTGCTTGACATCTGATTTAATTTATCGCTGTATCAACACATTCTACTTTTGTTCTAATAGTGATAGCTGAAAATATGTGGGACCCTTTTTCTACAACACAAACTTCAAGAATGGTTGGAATTACATTAAAATTAGTAAATGGATATCCTTCAGTAGTGAATGCAGAAAACAAAAATACACAGGTAATTTAATTATTATCTATGAAAGGTTTTGTTTGTTTTTTTTCCTCCCGGTCCTTTTGAAAATGAGCAAGACTTGAGAGATTGAGTGGTTATATTCTAAACCAACCAGAAAATCTGATTCACCAAATTGGGCCATATGGTCCTATATAAAAGACTGAAATATAAAAAGTTTGAGATAATAGATTTCAGTTTTAAAATCTCTCCGTGGAAGGATGATATTATTAGTCTAGGTAGCCTCTCAATTTTTACTGTGCTCACCCTTTTTACCACCACCCCTCCCCCAACTTCCAATCAGCTAATCAAATATCCCTTTAAGAACTGTATTTTTTAGGAAAAAGAGACATGTAAAAGTGCTAGAATAAAAGTGTAATAATTGATTATTTAAATGCTAAAACATTTAAACAGCATATAAAACAGCGAAGTATTGTTTTATAACTAGTTTCCAAACTTCAAATTGCTGTTGTCCCTCAGTGAACATTCTTATCAGCCATGGAGACTTAGGAAAGGTGCTCTTTATCATTGTCTGTTTTCACTGATCTCATTTTAAGAAGAACCAGGTTATGTGTCTTACCTTAAATCTTTACATAGTAGGTTGAAGGGCTGAAAGATTTCTAAATGACTTCATCATTTGGTAGTTGTTGAGGGGTGAACTAACAGTAGTAAGTATTAAAGACCTTAGGGCCTTCAGTGAGGAAAGGGAAAATTTTGAGAAGAGGGTTCCCTCAAAATTGAATACTTAAGTAATTACATGATTTGGAATATGGGTTGTTTTTATTTCTTAAAATTTTACTTTTATCACAACCTTTATTAAAATGTATGATCTATTTTAAACTCTTTAGGTGTACCTAAAAGCACTTTTACTGAGAATGAGAAGAACTTTAGATGATGATGTATTCATGCCCTTATATCCCAAAAAGTAAGTAACTCCTCAGAACATTGAAAATGATAACATTCTCCGTTATCTTCCAGAGAAGGCTTCTTATTTTGTGGAAAAATGAATGCTAGCTTGAGTGGTAGACTTTACCTGTGTAGTGTACACCTGTAGCCTGAAGAGACTAGCTCAGTGGGGACATTGATCCCTAAGCGGAACAGAGCAAACGGTGCTCTTTGTTCTCCCTTAGTGTCTCAGAATAAGTTTCCATTACTTTTTAAACTTAATAACTTCTGGAATATAGTTGTTTGAGAATTTGAAAAAGTCACTTAATTCTTTTGTTTACCTATTTTATTTGTAGACGTCTTTTCTTCTAGAAATCATGTGGTACTTATACATAAAAAACATTTGATCATGGTGTGTTTCTCTTTTAGTGTCTTAGAAAATAAAAATTCTGGGCCTTACTTGTTTTTTCAACGACAGTTTTGGTCTTCCGTTAAGGTATGTATCTGTAGAGTATCTAAAAGACTTCAGATTTGGTTGACTTTATATATTTTTGAAAAGTATTTATATATATACACGTATTACAAAGTCTCCATTTTGCAGAATAATTTTATTTCAAAAGTTTATTTAGGTTTGATGTTTCCACAGGAGAAAATGAATTCTGAGTTCCAAAGTAAGGTCCAAGCTAGTCAGCAAAATGCCTCGCTAAACCACAATTTACTCAAAAAATAGAGTACCAGTTACTTTTCTAAGTTTTGGGGAATAAAGCACTGAATGATAGAGAAGTGGAGCTTTTGTGGAGTTTATAATCTGGCACAGTTCACAGATAGCGAACAAGTAATCCCAGATGCAGTGAATTATGAAGGGAGAAATTCAAGGTCGTATGGGAGCTTCTGACCAGGGGCACAGAGAACCTAACTGGTGAGTCACAGAAGATCCACTTCCACCCTGAGGAAGTGATACTTAGGTTATTAGACCAGAGGAGTAAAGAGGAGTTGGCCCTGAGGTGAGGGAGAGCAGGGCACACTGGAAGAACTGGGAAAAGTCCAGGACCGCTAGAATTAGGGATGAGATAAGCAGTCCAGATGAGACAGCAGCTACTACTAGGTCATGTGGAAAACTTTGGTCTTCATCCTAAAAGTTGTAGGAAGCCACAGAAGGATGTCTTTTTTTCATTTTTTTTAATTAAGGTATAATTTGCATACAATAAAATTCACTCTTTTTAAAGTATAGTTTTGATGAATGAATACAGTCATGTAATCACTACCCAAATCAAAATATATAACACTTCCATCATCCCTCCAAATTCTCCATGCTCCTTTGTAGTCAGGACCAGCCCTACACCCTGGCCACCCCTTTTTGTTGTCCTGTGGTTTTCTTTGTAAGAATGTCTTAAGAATGGAATTGTATAGGTGCCTTTTGAGTCAGGTGTCATTCACTTAACATCATGCATTTGAGATTTCTGTGTTGTGTGTTATCAGTAGTTCATTGCTTTTTATTACTAAGTAGTAATTCACTGTTTTGTGGATAGGCCAGTTTCTTTGCTTTGATTTTTGTTCATTCCTCAATTGAGGGACATTTGGATGGTTTCCAGTTTGGGGTAATTATGAATAAAGCAGCCATAAGTGCACACAGTGTTTTCTGGGTCTATAAGTTTTCATTACACTTGAGCACATAACGTAGGCAGAGCTGTTTTCCAAACCAGCAGTATATTAGCGTTCTAGTTTTTCAGTTAGTCCTCATTCTCACCACACACCACATTTGTTATTGTCAGTTGTTTTGGTTTTTTTTTTTTGAAGTTATTCTATTAAGTGTATCGTGGTATCTCAGTATGGTTTTAATCTGCAGTTCCCTAATGACTGATGGCGTTGAGCATGTTTTCATGTGCTTGTTTGCCACATGTTTATGTTGTTTGGTGAAGAACCTGTTCAAATCTTTTGCTCGTTTTTTAAAATTGGATTTTCTTACTCTTGAACTTTGAGTTCTGTATTCTGGATACAAGTTCTTTGTCAGATACATGATTTGCAGAGTTTTCCTTTTTTCCATAGTCTGTGGCTTGTCTTCATTCTCTTAACTGTCTGTCAAAGCATAGATGTTCTTAATTTTGATGAATTCCTATTTATTGCTTTTTCCTGTTAAGGTTTGTGCTTTAGGTGTCATATGTAAGAAATCTTTGCTTAAAACAAGACCACAAAGTTCTTCTCCTGTCCTTTCTTCTAGAGGTTTCATAGCTTTAGGTTTTATATTTAAATCTGTGATCTGTTCTGAGGTAATTTTTATATAGGGTGTGAGCCTGGTTTGCAGCTTGTTTGTTCCAGCACTCTTTGTTGGAAAGACTATCCTTTCTTTATTGAATTGCTCTTGTACCTTTGTTGAAAATAATTGGCCGTATATGTGTGGATCATAAGAGGGTTTTTAGAGCAGGAAAGGGACGAATAACCCTATGAGCGTGACACTATTATTCTCACTCGACTGGCGGACAGTGAGGCACAGAATAGAACCTGCTCAGGGTCATTCCATTGGTAAGTGGTGGAGATGGGAACCTAACTCAGACCAGTCTGACTCTTGAGCAGCTTTTCTCAACAGGGTTAAAGGATTATTACCTAGTGCTCTAAGGCCTCCGTTGTATATAGTGAATTCTAACCTTTGCATCTAGAATGGCACTAACTGTGCACTATCCTTGGGGAAATTAAGTAATCATTCAAATCATTTCCTATAGATTTAATTCACTCATGCAACCCTGCTTGAGAAAGACTATTCCAGAGCTCTTAATCACTTGAATAACTGCAGGGTCCAGAAAGAGATACTGTATTTTGCTGTGTCTAATGCGCTCCCATGGATAATGCACACCCACGTTTTTGGCCCAAACTTGCAGGGAAATGGAATTAGTACGACCCATGTATAATGTGCATCCTTATTTTTCCCTCACAAATTTGGGCAAAAATGCACATTATACACGGCAAAAAAACAGTAATGGTGGCTTAGATTGGGGAGGTGGCATACGGAACTGAGAAATACACAGAATGATGGAGATGGAATCAAACCCTATCTTGAGGGAGAGCTCAAGAATGACACCCAGGATTCTGGCCTGATCAGTTGGTTAGATAGTGTTATTATTTGCTGAGTTGAGAAATAACTAGGAAGCAGAAATTTTATGGTGGGATGGACTGGGGTTTCGTTTTGTATGTATTGAGCTTGAGTAGCTTGGTACGTCCAAGTGACATAGCTCACCAGGTTCTTGACGTCTGGTAAAAATGAAATATTGTAGTTAAAGTTTACGTCTTTTGGGGAGGTCATAGGAATAGCTTAGTCATGGTTTTGAAAGGAGGACATTTATCTGAGAATCCTCACTTGCCCAATAGTACTTCCTGTGATGGTGGAAAATGTTCTATATGCGCTGTAGCCACTAGCTACCTGTGGCTATTTAAATTTTAGTTAATTAATTAAAATTTAAAATTCAAAGCCTCCATCATTCTAGGAAACATTTGCCCTTTAAAAGTACTTATTAGTACTTTGGCAAGACAGGGTTCACTATATTTCATAAGATGTTTTACTGTGTAACTGATTTGTCTCGTACCTAATTTAATTGCTTAACCTTGCCTTTCAGTAATTTTTTTTCCTTCTTTCTAGCTATTAGGGAATTTTCTTCAATGGTACGGCATTTTCTCGAATAAAACTCTTCAGGAATTATCAATAGATGGTTTATTAAATAGATACATTCTCATGGCTTTTCAGAATTCAGAATATGGAGATGACAGCATCAAAAAAGCCCAAAATGTGAGTTAAATGACACATATCTTAGTTCTCAAAGCACGTAAGTTAAAATGAACTGTTTTCTTTGTTTGAAGAGAGATTTGGGATTTTACAGAATCCCTTTTGATTATTGGACGTGGTGCAAGGTTGACGATCATTTTGACTATTCAGGTAGTTCCATACCCCCATACGTAGAATTTTCTATGTAAAAATTTGTACTGTTGTATATTTGTAGATTTATTTATCTAATATCCATATATCTATATATCAGTATTTTTGCAGGTGTTAAGTTTTAATTTCAGGATAATTTTTTAACAGTCAAATGAATGGTATTTTGAGTGTTACTAAGGAAATGGTTTCTCATGTAAGGAATACTTTTCTTTAATATTGTTTTATTTTCTACTTTATACATAAGTTGCATATTCGATCTTTTTAAAAAATAATTTTCTGAAACACAAAATTGAAGAAAATTTGCAAGTACAGTACAGTGTTTTTCCTGAACCATGTCAAAGTCTCTGACATGATACCCTCTCACCCGCAAATACTTCTGTGTTGTTTCCTAGAAACATGTATATTCTTCAACAATATAACCGTCAACATCAGGAAGTTAACATCTGTATATTACTATAACCTAATCCATAGATCCCTGCTCAAGTTTTGTCAGTTATCTCAATAGTATCCATGATTGGCAAAAAAATTCCCAGATAATCCCTTGCAGTTACTTGTCATGTCTCTTTAGTCTCCTTTAATCTACAAGAGTTCTTCAGTCTTTTCTTGACCTTCATAACCTTGACATTTTTTAAGATGATAGACCAGTTAGTCTGTTGAATATCACTCGATTTGGGTTTGATATTCTCGCATTAGATTCCAAGTCTGCATCTTTGGCAAGAGTTGCCTCAGATTTCACCAGTGGCAGTCCCTTCCACTTGACTTCTGTGATCTTGCGACATGTCCTCTTATTCTGGGGGAGTACTTTCTTGCTTTGTGGCACACAGTGTTCAGTGGCACACAGTGTTCAGGCTCAGCTGCTACTTGCTCAGCCCCAGCCCCGGAATCAGTCATTTCGCCAACCATCCATGGGTTCCTTAGTGGGGTGGTTTCTCTACCCACTGGGACTGACATCCCCGGTAGGCTGTCCTCCCCCATGTGGGAATCAGTCTCACCTCGCTTGGGTTTAGTACTTGCATCATGCCCTTTTCACCCTGCTTCAGCTCTTGCCCTAGGCTGCCCCTCTGGTGTGAGGCTCTGTTCACCCCACTCTAGGCCAGCATAGCTCCCACTGCCAGCATGGATGCCTGCTGACTACGTTGTTCATAATGGGGAGAGGCTATAATTTGATATACTACACGTTTTTAAATCAAAAGCTGCTGATAAAGGAGAACTCAGTTCATTTAGGGCTTCCTGGAAAAACTGGAAAATGAAGCAATTGGTTATCAATTTTATGTCTCTAATATACTTAAATATTGGACAAATTGCTTATCTTTTGCTTTGAGTACCCGACCTATGTGTTGTAAAAATTCAGATATATTGAGGAAAAATGTATGGTTAACGTAGAAGTCAAGTTGAAAATAATCCTTCAAAGTAATTAGTTATACAAAGCCCAGTAACAAGTCTTCTAGTTAAATACATTGTACCCATTATCTAGACTCACCTTTTTGATATTTTCATTTATTCTGTTTTAACTCTTTTATTTTGCATCTTTCTTCTCCATAGGTAATCAATTGTTTCCCCAAGCAGTGGTTCATGAATCTGAAGGGAGAAAGAACTATTTCTCAGTTAGAAAACTTCTGTCGATACCTTGTACACTTAGCAGATACAATTTACAGAAACAGCATAGGATGCTCTGATGTGGAAAAAAGAAATGCAAGGTAATTATATGTGATTATTTAATGAAACAGTGATCCAGAGTCTTTAATTGTCAGATACAGTAATGTTAAAGTGTTTTAAGTAGAGACATGTTTATCTTTTAGTTTAAACTGTACATTGACTCAGTATTGATAAACATACCAAAAATACAGTTTTTATTTTGTGGTTTTACCTAATCTTTTTCAATTGGCTATTTATGAAGGTAGTAAGAAAAGACTTCTGGTAAAGACCAGCCCTAAGGGGAATGAATTAATCATTGTTTTCCGTCTCCTCCTTTGAAGAGTTGGGGAGATCTCAGGCTGTTAGAATGTCATGGGTCTTGGTCTTTGGAGATTCATTGTATCCATATAAACCCTGGAAAAGACAGTCACTGAAGCCAAAGTATATTGAAGGTTATATCCCGAACATCTGTGCTCTATGTGGAGTTTTTCTGCATCCACATCTTAGACTAAAGGTCATCACTCAGGAATTTTGGAGAGCATCTTATACATAATTTCTGTCAAGAATTGGAAAGGGAGGGAGGAAGGAAGAAAGGAAGGAATCATTTCCTTTTCTTGGACATTGTTTTGGCTGTTCATGTAATTTGGGGATAAATCTCTAGCATAAAAAGTTAATAATAACTAGTACAATTTGAAAGAATTTTTAAAAAATGTTTCCTTTCATATAGTCTTCCTAATATATTTTCATTTAGATCACACCATTACTATAACAAAAACTTTTCCTCATTTCCCTTCCATGAAAAAGAAAACCTTATTTTCTTAAGAGAATAATTTGCTATTTTTTATGGTAAAATAAAAAGCAAAGTAGATAGTACAGATTTTAGTGGTAAAATCTTTGGCAAATGATTTTGGTTTATATTTTAATTTCATTCTTAGTATGTCATTATGGTGTTGGCTGTTATTTATTGGCACTAATGTTTCTTCTCCTGGTTTTGTATCTTAGATAAATCCTGTTGACTTTTTAAACTTTGATTTACATATATTTAACACTCTTTTTGTTTGGAGCTTGATATCAACAAACAGTATTTACTTTTCTACGTAAAAGAACTTGAGCACCGGCTGTGTGCGAAAAAACAGGTTCCACATTGGTTGCAAAGTTTTACAAATTATAATCCTTCCCTAAAAGATACTTAACTACAGTGTTGTAAAGAAGAAGGCAACTAATAATGTCACATTATGTGCTGTTTCTCACTAGTGGTTCAAATGAAGTGTTAGAATAGTCCAGTCCTGGACCCGCAGCTTCGCTCAGCATCACTTGGAAGCTTTGTTATTATAGGAATGCAGATGCTCAGGCCCTCCCCCAGCCTACTGAATCAGAACTCTGGGGGTGGGGCCTGGCCATATGTGTTTTAACACCCTCTAGCTTGTTCTGCTGTTTGCTAATACTTGAGGATTACCTAATGAGAAGGCAGAATTACTTCTAGCAGGGGTGATACGGAAGCCAGGTTATGCTTCACTAGTGAATTTTGGAGGGATGGAACTTATGCTGAGACTTGGTGGATTGGTGATGAATGATGAATCCACACAAACGTAACCAATTATGTTCCAGGTATATTCTGAAAGAACTGGGACTCTGCTTTGGGAAGGAATGGAAGGCAGGGCCCTGAAGTAGTTTGGAAATAGATTGCTTTTTTTCTTTTCTGGGTATTAATGAAAATTATTTATCTGAATGAAATTTTGGGGTGGTTTTGTTTTTGAAAGTAGGTCCTCTGTCTCTGGGCTGGTCATTTAAACATACACAGTTTTGTTTTATGTGGATAAATATCTTTTTGTTGTTGTTGTTAACATACTGTAGCTTGCTTATCTCTGTTTTCCTGCTTTAAAAATGTGTGCTTGGAAAAATTGATTGCAAAACCTCAAAATAGTCATAAAGTCAATAACAGATTTTTCCCCTCTAAGGCTTTTGTACTAATTAATGAGATGCTGCTACATTTTTTTTTCTCTTTTAGGGAAAACATAAAACACATAGTAAAACTTCTTGCAAGTATTCGAGCTCTGGATCATGCTACGTCTGTTGCAAGTGACCATAATGTGAAAGAATTTAAGTCTTTGATTGAAGGAAAATAGATCTGTGAGACTGAAAAGCCTATTTGCTTTAATACCATTCCCAGTGTGTAAATTTTGTATATATGTAAAGTTTCTTAAACTGTAAAATACTGATTCTTGTTTTAATACAAAGAACATTATTAATATTCAATACTGTGTCCTTAAATGCGATTTCTTCGAAATGAAAGGAATTCAGACTATTTCTAGGAAGTTTCTGAATGTTTTCCTTACTGCCTGTCATACTTTGTTTACAGAAGTATTTTATATGGTCATTCAAATTAACCCTCAGTTAATTGTTCTCTGTAAATGATGTGTGCAGTGTAAATTGTGTAATTATGCATATATATATTTATACCACCATGGAATTACTTTCGCACTGGAAATTTGTGGTGTTTTTCTACAGAGTAAGCCTTTTAACAGCAGAAAATTATTCAGTAGCAAATTGTCTTAGGGAAATCACTACACTGTTGCAACAAAAGGGCTGGCAAGTGACTACGCGTTCATCACCTTTTGGTTAGCAGTTGCTATCACTAGCTGTGCTGCCTTAAAATTGAGAGTTGAGTGTAGACTTAATCGTTGGGTGAATGGTGAACTTTCTTCCTTGAATCAGCATTACAGTCAAATGTGGGTTTAATGTGAACTCTAAATAATATATGCAACATAGGTTTTTGAACAGAACATCAAAGTTTAATTTTTGGAAATAATAGACCCATAACCTAACTGCATGGTTTGGGGCTGACTGTCCTGTCTCATTCATGGTTTTACTCCCTGACCAGCTTACACGTACATGCATTTGAATTTTAGTAGTCTGTCATTATATTTAAAATCCCACATATGTGAGTTATATATGCAATAAAGAATACGCCTTGCTAATTCTCCACACCCAGGCAGTTTAATACCCATGGTCTTCTATAATGTTTATACCACGTTGTAAATATTCAGAGAACTTGTTTTAAAGTTTATGCTTTCTGATTCTGTGATTTTCAAGAGGAACTTTTGGAAATTAAGGACTACTGTTTGATAATTATATATGTAATTAAGCTTTAGCCAAGCATTAAATTAATTTTTAATTATACTCTTTGTTGTATTTTGCTGGTGACTAATTTTAGAGCATTTGAAATGAGTCTAATATAGTGAGACAATTAACAGGTATATTCTTGGTCAACTGGAATAATATTTAGAACAGTGTCATATGCTCTGATTGCTTTGTCACTTTGATTTTATTGTAGGAATGTGGCTTATCCCTACATACTCATTTTGGATGAATTTTTTTTGCACCTTAAGTGGCCTACTAAAATGAGAACACTTATTTTCAACTTCAATGAATAAGACATAAAATGGATATATATGTATATGCATGTATATATACGTGTATACATATATACATATGCATAGACATACACATATGTATGTGTGTATATTATATATACATATGTGTGTGTGTGTGTTTAAACATGCACAACATTTGTGCCTTAAATTTGTGTTTCCAAACCCACAGACTGATCACTTCTGTATCTACTTTTAAGGACTCTTGCAGTGAACTTCGGGACTTTTTATCCCATGCAATCCACGAGGCTGTTTTGGTTTCAGGAATGGGTTTGAACACCACACTAGATTTTGATGTGAAGTAAATTTAGCATAGAATCATGTGTAAAAGAAGTGGTTCCCATATCTTTTTAAATTGTATTTCTGAAATAGCTGCAGGACATCCTTTCTTAGGAAGGGAACTGTCAAAAGATAAATTCAGTGGGTGACCTTTTAATAAAGCTGAAGTTTTGTCTTTTCAGTTTTCTTCTTTTGGAGCAGTCTTCTGAATTAACTCCAAAATAGGTGAGGAATGTTTTTGAAAATGAAAGTTACTTTATTGGGACAATATAAACTAGTCATAAAGACTGATTACTGCTGTTGTACCAGGTGATGGTGCCTCACCCGTGTCTCTGTTGATGCCATGATGTCCACTATAATTCCGCCTGAGGGCTTTCTCTTGGCCTGTGCAACGGGCTGAGTGTCCACCAGATAATGTCCCTTTGAGCAGCCCTTAACCAAAGAAAAGAAGGAGTGGGAGGATGAATGCTCCTCATGTTAGTCCTGGGGAGTGGTCACCAACCGAGATGGCATTAGATACAACAGATTCATTGGTTGGAGCGCCTATTAGGGCAAAAAGGGAGCTGGGAGACTGGGAGAGCCCGAGAGCTGAGAGATCTGAGGTGTGAGGTAAGGTGGGACCTGTGTGAAGGAGCAGGGAAAGAATTAAAGGTCTCAGACGAGGGCGCAGGTCTATGGAAGTTTCAGCAAAGTCATTCTTCTGAAGAGCCCCATGTCTCCAGGTGCAGGCCTTCCTTTGTGTCCCCACCACACCGAGTTGGTGGGGATCAGCTCTTGGGGAGTGTGCCTGGTACAACCAAGGGCCCCTGAGCTGCATAATTTCCTGTCTACCCCACCCACTTCCTAATCTCCCAGGAAAACAGGTGTGTTCCGCAGCTTCTCCAAGAGCACTTCTGTTCATTTGAGCATAGTTGCCTGCAGTGATCACCTCATTGCCCAGAATTGGCCCCAAATCACACAATTCTTAAAGCAGTACCTTCCTCATGAGAATATACTAAAATGTGGGATTTCCTTAATTTTTTAAAGCCAGGTTTATTGAAGTATTAATTTATAAACAGTCAAGTTTACTCTGAGTATGTATAATTCAGTGAGTTCTGACAAATGCCCGATTTTTTTTTTTTTTATTGGGGAACAGTGTGTTTTTCCAGGTTCCATCAGCTCCAACTCAAGTCGTCCTTCAATCTACTTGTGGAGGGTGCAGCTCAGCTCCAAGTCCAGTCGCCATTTTCAATCTTAGTTGCAGGGGGTGCATCCCACCATCCCATGTGGGGATCAAACCAGCAACCTTGTAGTTGAGAGCTCACCCTCTAACCAACTGAGCCATCCAGCTGCCCCTCCCGAAGCTCAGTGGCAGCTCATTGTCTTCAATCTAGTGGAGGGCGCAGCTCACTGGTCCATGTGGGAATCAAACTGGCAACCGTGTTAAGAGCTCGCACTCTAACCCACCGAGCCATCCAGTCCTCCCCCCGCAATTTTGTTTTAAACGCTAATTTCCCTTGAAATCATGAAACCCTCCTAAAAATGGTCAAATGTAGGGTTGCAAAATACAGTATGAAAATGTAAGTTGCTACATTGTAGTGGTTCTTTATAATTATAAGAACTCTTCTCATCTCTAACACGGTCATATTCATAGAGTAAAGGTGTGTTGCCACTCACTGATGACGTCAGACCATTTTGGTCATGTTTCAAGTGAAAATGAGAACAATTAACAATTTCTGCATGTAGTGAGAATCACGAATATGTCAATGTTTGAGAGGCCTCAAACTTCAATAAGACTGTCGTCCTGAATATTTTGGAGATTGCCATCCAGAACTGAAACTCTATGGATATTAAGTGCATGGCTACTGAGAATGGCTTCGACCACCCAGCAAAGGCAGGCAGGCTACCGATCGTGTGGGATCGGTATTGTGCGGCACCCGGCCTGCATTGGACCTCTGGGCCCTGCTGATTTGTGACGGCTTTCCCCCAGCCCTGTCAGCCCCAAGGTCAACAGAAGCTTAGAGGTGAGGATCATTCAGTACAAAGACAGTGATGAGCACAGCATTTCTCTGAATATATACTGTGGTCCCATTAAAAACGATCTTTAGGAAAATGTACCCAATATCCCATGCTTGGTGATTCAGAACACATAGTAAACAATAAAAGGTTTGACATATCCTGTAGAAACCATGTTAAGGTACTTGATAAAAACACTTGAGCCACAAAAGCTTACCTTTTACATTTAACCTTAGGTGTTGAAATTCCAGAGATGCCGGCTGCTTAGGGACTAAGCCAGGTTGAAGAGTGAACATTCTACAGCTCTTAACAAGAAGCTATCTCTTTCTGTATACTAATAGATCTCTGCAGATCCTGATAGAAGTTAGCTCTAGCCTGTGTGACCCGACAAGAAGCTGCTAAAGATAACTGGAGCAGACTGTTAATAGTCTCCAGATTTGCCAAACGTTTTCTAGCATTTTAGATAAGTCAATGCAGACTATAAGGAAAGTGGTAAACATCTGTCAAAATTCATAGTCTTGTAACATACGGTGTAGTGTGTTTTTTTTTGTTTTTTGTTTTTATGTCATTGGGATAATCATTATTTTTAAATTAATAGATCCTAGCTATGGTTTACTGGGGACATACCTTAGATTGGGCCATGTATAGTCACTATGTGACTTTTTGACCTATATAAATGACAATTGCATGTTTCAACCTGATAGAATTTGCCCACAGGAGAACTAATTTGGTAAAAAATCAACATCTAAAAATCAGGGTGTTTGCCTTCAGTTCGTTGACTCTATGGGAGCTGATATCTGAAGCACCTATCTGGGGCTGTTCTGCTGATCTCAGTTTCTCTCCTGATGAAAAGTCACATAAGCCTTGTATTAGTTGTCTGTGGCTACTATAACAAATTATCACAAACTGGGTAATTTAAAACAACAAATTATCTCCCAGTTCTGTAGGCCAGAAGTTCAAAATCAAGGTGTTGGCAGGGCCATGCTCCTTCCAAAGGGCTCTAAGGAAGACTTCCTGCCCTTTTCCATCTTCTGGTGGCTGATGACATTCCTCGGCTAGTGGCTGCATTGCTCCAATCTTTACGTCTGTTTTCACATTGCGTGTGTGTGTTTCTGTGTGTGTGTGTGTGTGTGTGTGTATCATCTCCCTCTGCTGCCTCATAAGGTCATTGTTGATTGCCATTTAGGGCCTACCCAGATAATCCAAATTAATCTCAAAATCTTAATCATTTCTGTAAAGACTTGTTTTCACCATATTTTAACACTCACACGTTCCATGGATTAGGACATGGATATCTTGGGGACATGGTATTTTGCAGCCTACCATAGATATTACTCATTTTCAAGGGTCAAGAAAGTGTCCGCCCATTTCTGTAGGCCCTTAGGAATTCACTAAGAAATTTGTGTATGCCACTTAACCTGTATTTTAAGTCAGCCCATCGCAAAGACACTCTTCAAATTTGGTGAAAATTTGGCCAGCTATTTCCAAGTGCTGTGATGAACAAGGAAGTATAAAAATAGGAAAGAGAGGACAAGAAAAAGAAGGAGTAACAGTTTTTAAACGTCACTAGTAAAATAGCCGTTGCTGTTTCCAAACCTTGGACATGTGCTTATTTCATGATAGATTGATAAAATGATAAATTTTGAAAGCTATAGCCTTCTATTGACAACTCTATGAATGAGTCCTGCTTACCATTCAGTTTAATTTGAAGAAAGAAGCAGCAATTCAAACCCAGAACCAAGAAACTTTGACTACAATCTCCTTAATCCAAAATTAAAAGAAACCAGGAGTAGGCAGAATACTTGCTTCTAGAAGAGACTAACACCCACACTTCCCTCTCTGAGAAAGAAAGGGTTCCTAGTGTAACTTCACGCAGACACAGGTGTGGAGGAAGGGATCTTAGGTTTGAGGTGGGATAGTTGGGTTTCAGGTTCCAACTCTACTTGAAATGGAGTAATTCTTAACAAATTAAACTTTTTGGCTCTTAGTTGTCACAAAAAGCAACTTGCTAGCAATGTACTCAATACCATCAACATCTCTCTGAGAGCCATGACCTTCCATATTTTTTCTGGTGCATAACTCCGGCACTCCTTCGGGGCCACAGAGGTATTATACCTGAAAGGCAAATAAGAAAAATTCTATTCTCACCTACTCCCATGTAGTTTTCTCTATCAAATGCAATCTCCAATTGAAATGGATTCTTCCGGAAAGAAAAATAAGCAATCACACAGGTCAGCAGAGTATCCTAATATGAGTTTAATTCTGAGACTGCTGTCAGTCACCACTACACAGAGCAAAACAGTTTTTCTGAGGAGATAGTACTAAATGAGAGAGAAATCCCTTCCAGTTGTCAGAACTACATCCAAGTGCCTTTGCATAGAAAAGAAGTAGCTTCTTTTCTAATGAGAAATAGCTACTGTAGCATCCTGAAACCAGGGTGGGTTCAACTTCTCTAAAATGAAGAAATGTTAAATCAAGCCACATGACGGGGCCTGGAAGGGGAAATTATTTTGTGCAAAACGCCAAATTTAAATTCTGCTTTTGCTGTTAAAATTAAAGCTCTAAGGGGAAGAAGTAAAGGAAAAGCAAAGGCAAGAGGAAACAGTTTCTCAGAGGGCTGGGTTCTTCAGGTTTTCGATTCCTTTTGGCCCTGCTGGTTTTAACTTCATTCTCATATTTAGATATACTAAGGAAACAGAATGAAAAGTCTCGAACACTGATAATAGCCAGGAAGCATGATTTGCTGCAATATGAGGATAAGGTGAAAGTTATTAGATTCCACGGTTGGCAAAAGCTGTCCGCCATTCAGGGACAATCCGCTGTCTGGGCCTCGGCGCAGCCAGCCATGTTTTCACTCAATCTTGAGATGCTGGGTTGTGACTTCCCCCTCGCCACCATGGGTACAGCTGAGCACTCTTTCCTATGGTAGTCCGGAGAGCCCCAGAACACACCACGAGAAAAGGCAGCTATCAGAGTTGTTCCAAAGCAGGCATTCATTTTCCTTCCTGCCACCCACTCAGAAGCTCAGCAGAAGAGCTCGGCGCCGTCCGCGGACAGACACCATGGACAGCGCTTCAGGCGCCGCCTGGTTGGCCCGCGTGCTGACTCCCCGGAACCCTCCCCCAAGTCCGTCAGGCCCGGTATGGGCGGCTGGGGGTGGTCCTAACACCCATCTTGGGTGCGTACCAATACTCAGCTCCCAGAGCTGTTCCCCAGAGTCCCTGACGTCCCGGGGGAGGGTTGGGTAGCTCTGAAGAGCCCACGCGAGGGGGCCAGGGAGGCCGGATCCTCCCTCTCCCGGCATCCCCAGCGGTGGGACCTACAGCTGCAGCCTGGGGACTCGCCACCCGAAGCGAAGGTCGCTGCGCGTGGTGGCGGCGGGCAGTCCCCACCTGCACCTGGCTTACAGGGCGGCCCGGAGTGGGCGGGGCCTGCCGCCTAGCGCCCCGCCCTTTCCCCCGCGAAGGGCGGATCTTCCGCCCCCGCCCGCAGCGCAATGCGGAAGAGATGGGCCTGCTGGAGCGGAAGTGACGCTTCCGGCGGCTGTGGCGGCAGCGGCTGCGGGAGAAGGAGGAGGAGGAGCCGGAGGAAGAGGTGAGCAAGCCGGCGGGGGGGCGGGGAGCGGCCGCGGCCAGACCCACCGAGAGCCGGGAGCGCGGGCGGGCGCTTCCTGAGGCAGTCTCCGCAGTCGCAGCCTGGGAAGGAACGGTGAGGGGCGACCGCGGGCAGCCGGGGTCCGGGAGAGCGGGCGGGGTTGTCTGGAGACCACGGGTTGTGCGGGGCGCCGCGTCGGCCGGGGGGCTGTGGTGACAGCAGCTGTCAGCCTGCCCGCGGGAAAGGAACCGAGTCGGTTTGGGCGCCGGTTGGGAACCGAGTCTTTTCTGGCGCATAATGGACGGATTGGGCTGCTCGGCGCCTCGGTCCCCCTGGGAAGGGGCCGCTCTCCCGGGCGATCGACTGCCTGCGACCCCCGAGGATCCCTGGTCGGGTCCGTGTCCCGAATCATGACTCTTCCCGGGTGGCCATTCATATTTACGATCTCCCGCCTGCCGTCCCCCGGCCGGCGGTGGCCTGGAGCTGTGCGGGTGGCGGCGGTAACCTGTGCGGCTTCCCTAGCCCTTCGCCGCCGCCCGCAGGAGACCCTGTGGTGTCAGATAATCCTTTCCCTCCTCCCGCCCCGAAGGAGCTTTGAACCAGCGTCCTTAACCTTCCCTCCCACCTCCTCTCCTTTCCTTCCAAAGGAACGGCTTGAAGTTTCCGAATTGGTTCCCTTTCCCCGTAGTGTCAAATACTGAAGCAGGAAACTGATAAACAACTCCGAACGAAATAGGCTCAAAATTTTTCCTTTCGGTAAACATAAAGTAAACGGGAAACTCATCTTAACCAAACCGTTCATAGACTTAGAGTGATAAAACCTCGTCTTGCCCTGCCCAGAGAATTGGTGGCTTTTCTTTCCTCTCTTGCTTTTTGGTAAAATTAAATGACGACTTATCTTTTGGAATAAACCATTCTCTTTCTGAGCGCTCGTTTTCCACCCCCCACCCCTCCATCAAAATCTGGCAGGCAGGGACTTCTGGATGCCGTGCAGTCCTTGCTGCAGAAGAAAACATAAGCTTCATTTGCTTGGTTTTCCCAGGGCTGCCTCTGAAGAAAGGAGAATGGCGTTCAGCAAAGGATTTCGGATCTATCACAAATTGGATCCCCCACCTTTCAGTCTCATAGTGGAAACTAGGCATAAGGAAGACTGTCTCATGTTCGAGTCTGGGGCTGTAGCCGTGCTGTGTAAGTCATCGGTTAATAGTGCAACTGATCGTGGTCTCTCTTTTGATTTGGAATAATTCAGATTAAACCATTTTGTTAAAGACCTTGATCACCCCCTTAACTGTATTTCCTCTAGCAGATTATGCCTTTATTTTCTTTTAATCAAACCTTATTTTACTTTAAACTTGAATTTTCTTTTCTTCCCCCTGCTGCAGCTTTTTGTTGGGGGTGGGAGAAGATGCACGTTTTGGTTACAGGTTTTTCCGTTGTGGGTTCGAATGTTTCTGAAAGTAAATCAATCTTTCCAAAAAAATATTGCTGCAGCTCATATCACATCACATATACCTATAAAATGGCTTGCTTGGCATTTATACTGTAATGAACAGAATTTCTTATTGGTCAGTGATAGTGATGAACTATAAGAATATTTATCTATCTAATATTTTGGGAGTGTCTTATGGTGAGGACTTTGTTTTTTTTTTGAGAGAGTTGTAAATAATTTCTAAAATCTCGTGGGATATATGATTGATTTCATATTATTAATATTTTAAAAATCATTTTGACAATCTGTTTTAAAGAAAAGGACTACTGCACCACACCACACACAAAAAATAGTAGACTAGTCAGTATGGTTTGGGTTATTTTGTGGGCAAATGGTTGAAATTAAAAATAAAAGCGTTAACTTGCATATTACTTTTCTTTCTTAATAAAAGATTTTGGCAGATAAGTCCAGTTTGGGGTTATTTGAAATGTGATTGTGCTTTCAAAAACTTTGTAGTGATAGCTACTTGTTATTTATCATGTTTTTGTTATGTAGGGGCACACAGGAAGGAGCTATATGTGTTCTAAGAAGCAAGTATTAATAGTATGGATTATCCTCAATCAGTATGGACTTAATTCATTTAAACCATTTTTTATACTTAAATAAACCAAAATATAACTTGGCTGTGACGTTAATTTGCATACTATTTGTTAATACTACAAATATAATTCTTTTTTTTCCCTCCCCTCTGTTTGAATCCCATTATTATTTTTTTTTATTAGTTTCAGGTGCACAAAACAACGTAATAGTTAGACATTTGTCATTTATATCCCTCACACTGTGTCATCTCCCCTTCCCCCTGCCACTATCCCTCTGACATCACCTACAGCCTTTACATTTCCTCTGTCTCTATTCTTAATGCTGTACTCCACTTCTTGTAACTATATATATAATTGTAGTTGACATTCATTATTGTTCAGCTTCAGCTTCAGGTGTACAGTGCAGTGATCAGGCATCTACATCATCCCTAAGGTGGTCTCCCTAACGAGACAAGTGTCCATCCGATACCCTACAGAATCTTTACAACATTATTGATTACATTCCCCAAATTGACTTTCATATCCCCGAGGCAATCTTGTGGTTACTGACTACTTTCTAATCCCCTCGCCTTCCCCCTTATCCCCACCCCCGCCTCCCATCTAGCAATCCTGTTTTTCCTCTATGTGTCTGAGACTGTTTCTGATTAGTTCATTCATTTATTCTTTTCTTTAGATTCCACATAATATAATTCTTAATACTGAAGAATTTGTAATTAAAAATATTTTTGGGAAAAGGTTTAAATTCAGCTGCTTGTGTTTTTTGATGACATTACTCAATTTCCTAATTTTTCTAAATTCTAAATTTTTTTTTAAATTGTGGTTACTGGTAATAATAGGGTTCCAAATTTTCAACTACATGCATTACCTATAGTTATTAGGGTTATTGCTATACTTTACCCCAAGGTCAGGAAACCTAAGGATAATCATACTTCCAAACCTCCAGTAGCCCTCTTTTATGCCAAAAAGCGATTAAAAAAAAAAAAAAAAAAATCCCTGAACCATCCATTTTGACATTAACATTGATTTTTGAGGAAAAAGAATATCAAAGATAGTGTCTTAACTATTAGGTTGGTGCAAAAGTAATTGCAGTTTAAAGGGTTAAAAATTGCAAAAACTTTTGCACCAATCTAATATTTATTAATTCTGTTTATTTTCATCAGATTTAGACTATGTAAGTAACTCTTTCAAGAGAAAAAATGTTTGACTATTGCCTCTCTCTGTAAAGCTAGCATAAATGGATGTATAATCTCTTGAGAATGTTATTAGCTTTCCTATTATAAACTTTACAGCGATACTTAAAATGTTAATGTTTAAGAGCTAACAGACCTTTTTATAAATCATTTGACTTATAAAATTAATTTAACTTTCAGTTTGGAGTGATACCAAGGTGTGTACTGTGTTGCAGAGTGTTCATTTTAAAACCTTCATGTGTTTAAAATGCTTGCTATATTCAGGGAACTGTGCTTGGAAGATAATGAGGTGTTCTCTGTATCTTCAGCAATCCCAGCCTCTTGAATTTCAATGCATCCTGCATGTTAATCTATCAGAAGAATCTCCTAAAACATTTTTGATATTAAGCAGAAGTATAACCCCCTTTTTCAATAAGATTAAGTTCAAACTCCACAACGTGCTAATCAAGGCCTTCCATGATTTGGTCCTACCCTGTTCGTCCAGTGTTGATCTCCTTTAAGGAGACTCTGGTGTTTCCTCAGTGCTTTCCGAAAGTACCATGCTTTTCCCAGCCTTCATCATGCTGTTCCTTGTTATGCCCTTTCTCCAAGACTGCTAGGATACTTTTTCTACCTTTCCAGTCCAAGTGTTCTACTGGTCTTCTTCCTTCATGAGAGTCCACCACCCAGCTCCTCTAGCTCACTCACGTATCTTCCTTCCCTTCCTTTTGTAAAACTTAGTCTGTATCAAAGATGAACACTTTTTACATGCTGGTTTTGTTGCTCTCTACATGCTTGTATGCAGGTATTTTTCTTGAAAAGGAGATAATGAAAGCGACTAGCAGGGCTCAGTCTTCATGTACCAAGGGCTTATGATTACAGGCTCTAGTTGCCCCGGTTTAAAGAGTAAAGTTAAAAAAAATTAGACATCTTGGGCAATACCCATTGTTGAGGATTAGCAATCACTTAATTTTCTTGGCTTATGCCAGAGTGCCATGAGATACTCAACATGAAATCTTATCTTTCATATTATTAGCACATATCAAAAAATGGGGCATAAGTGAAAATACAATGAAAGGCATCTCAGATGGTGGATCCTCTGAAGGACTGAGTGCCCACTGATCCAGCCTCAGGACTCAGTCTTTAAGTCGCTAGGATTCTAAGCTTAAATCAGTCATGATGCTGTGACTAATTCAATCAGTGAGCCAGTGGTTTTCAGCCCTGCCTACCCATTATAATCATCAGGGGAGGTTTTACAAATACTGGGGCCTGGGCTCCAGCCCCATGAAACATTCGTTTATAATTAGGTTTGGATGGTAATTTCTGATCAGAATTTATGTAGGGCTGTCTATGATAGATTATGGGATAACTTTTAGCTTGCAAATTTTATCCAAAATAACCGTGTTTCCAGAATCATAATGTTATTAGTGCCTTTTATGGAGTCAATAATGAGTTTTTTGAAACCCTCCGCCTGAACCAAGTGCCATGGTCCTGTAACACTTTTAGCAGAGCGCTTTCGCATCACGTGGCACTGTGTTTAGGTATTTGGATGCTGTTCTCCTTGAGGAAAAGGCTCATGTCTTAATACCAATCTTTGTTTCCCGAGTGCTTAGTACAGTGTTTTACTCGTACTTGTTGAATCCATGGTTATTAAATAAATGGCACGGGAAAAGACTAACCTAAACTAGATTTCAAAGTTGACAAAAATGCAATATTCTGTACTTGAAAATATGATACTTTTTCCTATCAAATGTATTTCCTGTTTTTAAAACATTGCTATTTGACTGAACTGCTGATATAGAAGATGTATATTATATATTGTTTGGATTTGTTTCTGAAAAATCCTAATAGAAATAACTGTAACCATATTATTAAGGTCTGTGAAATGCCAGTTAAAATTGGTGAATATTATTCATGACTTCTATAAATAGTATTAACAATTGGCTTTAAAAATACTTTAAATGGAAAGTAATTTCATTATTGTTTCTTTTATTGCATTTATTTATTAAAAAACCTGAAACATTCTTATCCTTAGATAAGTTAATATGTGTTTTCATAGTGTACCCATTTTTAGTGTTACTCATTTTTGAAAATAATTATTAGTCCAGAAAAATATTCAATTAAACTCAAAATTGGATGTGTACGGAGCAGTGGTTCAGTGTCGCAAGTGGATACTCCATGATTAGTATCTGGACCAGTGTAAGCAGCAAGCGTGATATGGCCAGCAAATTATAACACTACAGATTTTTTATTGGAAACTAATTTATTAAGAGACAAAAGAGGACATCTATTAGTTTTGTGTAGGGTTTAGTTTTCCTATTTTTTCTACAGTTTCAGACACAACAAGACAGTGGGAGGACAAGTAACCAGTCAGACAGATACATGCATTAAATTTGCAAGCTATCTCATTATTTTTCAAACCATTTTCTGCTTCAGTAAAGGTAAATAATTTACCCTTTACTGCATAATTAAAGGGAAAGTCAACACATGGGAAATGGGGGATGATTCTAAAAACAGAACTTATGGATTACCTGTTTAAAAGATGGGGATATATGGTGTGTAAATTCCTCGTAAAGTTAGAGCTTTTGCTCTTTTTAAATACCACATGGTAATAAGGATTACTTGCTTTTATCTGTCTGGTAGTAAGATTATTTTCAGGCTTTCCAAGTAGCATGATTTGAGTCAAATTAGCAACCAAATCATGTACTTTAATAGACAGCAAAGACATGCCACTTAGTTTTACTCCAGGTTGTCAATCTGAGTTTGTCTACCTAATTTTTTCTTTTATCATGGAAATATGAGCCATAAATCTATAGGATAGTATCCTGGACTGGAGATCTTTGTCACGGAATCTGAAGTATCCCTCCTTTTCTATGAAACTGCATATTTTAAAGGAATAATAATAGTGCCATTTACTGGAAGCTTCCTCTGCCAGTCACAACATTAAGCCAGAAGTTTCTAAACTTCATTGTTTCATAGAATCCTTGGTGTCTCATTAAGTTTTTCACAGCACCCCAAGGCCACAGTTCTGTTTATTAAATAGGTCCAAATAATAAATATTTCTGTTCTAACAACTTTAGTAGGTATTTGAAAAAAGTAATGCAAACAAGTTGAAAATACTTCATTTCCTTTGTAAACAACCACAGTTATTTACTAATGGGATGTGTCTGCTTGGTGAGTATTGGACAGCTTCTCAAACCTTGGACTCAGATTGCACAGTGCTACCCTCATTTCCTGTACTGCATGGATTTTCAAATGGTACTTGCTTAGTATCACAGCAATCACTGAAAACCCAGCTTCAGAAAGATGGAATGTCACCAGAGGGCTATACTGCAATCTAATGTCAAGACTCTGAACCACATCAAGCTAATAGTTTGGGCAGTGTCCAGCATACGTTGACTATCTCCATGTTTCCTTCAACTCAGAATATCTGGCAGGTCTCCTGGGAGTTTGTTGACGTGTCATGGAGCATCTCAGTATACTGTTTAGATGTGGCATTAGACATGCTTTATTTCATTTAATTCTGTGGGTTTTGCTTTTATCCGGTTTCACAGATGTGGAAATTTAGGCTTGGAGAGATTAATGGCTCCAATGACATAGTCTTATCATTTGATCTTTTCTCACTGTAATTATTATTTGTGCTGGTGTGAAGGTGGTGGTTATTATCTTGG
Source organism: Rhinolophus sinicus (assembly GCF_057876585.1). Classification (NCBI taxonomy): domain Eukaryota; kingdom Metazoa; phylum Chordata; class Mammalia; order Chiroptera; family Rhinolophidae; genus Rhinolophus; species Rhinolophus sinicus. Next base: position 10,484,037 of record NC_142517.1, read on the forward strand.
TGGTTCGAGAATGAAGAGTGAAAAGAAATGCCAGTGGAAGACTAAAGTTAGTAAGAGTGAAATTGGTAGCATTTTCTAATGAGGGAAGTGTCAAACTTGCTGTGGTTTTGCCTATAAACTATTAATATATTGGAGAGGAGACATGGTTTGATTTAGAGTGGGTCACTGAAAACAAAAGTTTCTTGCTGGGCCAAGTTAAATGTCAGGTTGTAGAATTTTAAGTGACAAGTGTAAGTGATGATGACAAGCAGTGTACATAGTTTTGTTTCTTGTTGTTGTTTTTTTATTGCCAAATGCTGCCAGTCAGCATGATTGCCCTTTAGTTAAGTTGCAGTATCCTTTCTTTTTTTAAGAAAAAGTTTCAAGTAGAGGGAAAAAGTGAACTTAGGCGGAAATGATGAAATTTAGACTTGTTATGTATCACTTTATGTTAGGGTTACAAAAGTTCATTTTCGTTTTGTAAATAATTTTTGGAATGTTCATATTTAATAGACATATCTTAAATGTCAACTTAAATATCAACGCTTTAAAAAAAAAATCAACTTCACTCTTCCATTTTGAGCCAGGATTAGCCTGTTAAGGTGGGGCCAAACTAGTAGTTCCTAATGCTTTTATTTTTTTTACCACTTAACTTTACTATGAGGAAATAAAAAGTGAAGACAAAATTTCTCTTTTCTCTCTCACTGAACAGTAAAACGCCGTTCTGTGACTTTTTAGTACACGATTTCAGGTCTGTCAGAGGTTCAAAACGTGTCCTATAAGATATAACTAGCCCAGAACTATAACAGGATGTTTTCTTCTGACCATGATGGTGTAACAGTACCCAGAGTTACCCTTCTACCTTAAATAACAGCAACAACAAAACGAATTATATGAAACAGTTTCAGACGTTGAACAATAGGCAGCAGGAGACACTGATCCCTGAGAAGGGAAACAGACGAGGTGAGCCTTGTGGTGGCTCCAGCTTACTACCTGCAGAGCTTCTAGGCTGCACCTCCTGGAGGATGAGCCCAAACAAAGCCTGCAGTCGCCCAGAGTTGAGGAGACAGAGGAGGGACTTTGGGGGAGCCATGGCAGCTAGAATTCTCAGGGCTGCACAGAGAGCACCAGAAATGTGTAGAGGGTTCCACCCGAGACCTCGGCTGAATACTGATCAGTGCCAATCTGTGAGGAAGCTACCAGAGGCAGGGAAAGAACCACCAGGAAGGAGCAGGAAGAAAAATTCCTGGAGCTCACACAGAGCTGGGGAGAGTTCATGTTCTAAATAACCAGGATGAAGAAATCTTGTTAATACTTGGGGAACTGGTTTAATACTCAGAAGGGTATATTGCTTCAGTAGTGGGGCAGAGTAGCCTTCAACTAAATGCTGCCCTGGTTCTGCCTGACATTTTAAAAGCAAGACCCAAAGGGATCAAACTGTTTCCAAAAAACTTAACTTTATCCCAGAACAAAGTTTAAGAATATAGGAATGAAAAATATAAAAATACATATATCCAGCATTCAACTCTGTAAAATTCACAATGTCTGGCATTCAATTAAAAATTACAATGCATGAAAAGAAGCAGGAAAATAACACCCCATAATGAGGAGAAAAGTCAATCTGCAGGAGCAGATGCTAAAAGTAATACACAAAAACATTAAAACAGCTATTAAAAATGTGCTCCATATGTTCAAGAAGTAGAAGAAAGAATGAGTATATTAAGGAGAGACATGAAAAAATGTGAAAAGCTCAAACTTGTAGAAATGAAAAGAACAGTATCTGAAATGAAAAAATACACTGATAGGGATTAATAGATTAGACACTGCAGAATAAATGTGATGAATTTGAAGATATAATAATAGAAATAACCCAAAACAAAACACAGAAAAAAGACATAAATAAACAGAGCATCCGAGGGCTGTGGGACAAGTTCATATGGCCCAACATATAAGTATAATTGGAATCCTAGGAGAAGCGGTTGGGGTAGAGAAATATTTGAAGAAATAACAGCTGACAGTTTTCCAAATGTGATGAAAACTATAAATCCACAGATCCAAGAAGCTACAAGTAAATGAACCCCAAACAGAAGAAACATGAAGTAAACTATGTATATCCAAATACACAATCAAATTGGTTAAAACCAGTGATACAGAGAAAAATCTTAAAAACAGCTCTAGAAGAAAATGATATATGTACAGAAGGAAAAAGATACAAATGGTAAACTTTTCTTTAGAAACAATCCAAGCCAGAGAACATAGAACATATTAAAGTACCTAAAGGAAGAAAAAAAAACGGGGCCATCTCAGATTCTCTACCTAACCACAAAGAAAGATGATGTAAAGACTTTTTCAGATATTCAAAAGCTGAAAGAATATGAACCAATTATAATGGGTAGGAGTTTAAATAGCATTGCTTTTCTTTGCATCTTGTAACAACGTTTTTAAAAACTCTGAGGTGATAAAATCTGAATCAGTGAAATTTTGTTACATAGTTTGCATAGAGTGGAATGGACTAGTACAGTGTGGGTTAGCCTTGTAATTAGAGTGCCAAAAGGAGGTATAAGTTTAAAAATTGCATATCATATTTTTATTGGTGACAAGCAAATTTAAATTTGCTTGAGTTTTTTTAAATAAGAATTTGTGTTTTATCTTTTTCTACTAAAATAGATTTTGAAAGTGTGAATCGCTGTTGTTCCTCTGTAGTGTTACATAATATAAGCACATGCATTCACCTTGGAGTGCATTTCATAGCTACTGAACTAGTCAAATTACTCCAAGTAAATTTGGCATTTGGAGAGACTAACTCTTCTTGGTCAATTGGACACTAATTACCCTTCAGTTCTGGTTGAAAGAATTTATATGCCCTTTAAATTCCTAGATGGTCTTGAGATAACGAAGTCAGTGAAAAGAAAAAATAGGAAAAAAATACTTCTTATTAAATTATTGGCTTAAACATTAAATATTTCTATAATATATATTGGATGTTATACTTATTAAAATACGCTTCCATTTTATTATTGTCATATATAACTTTTTATATATAAAGTATATTTACCTGTATAAACTAGCTCTTAGTAGTAAATATTTATTATGGGTTGTGTTTCCTTCTGTTTACTAGTAGACCATAGGATTGCTGTAGTCTGTTGAATCCCTCACTGAAATGTAGTTAGACAAAGTCTTCTTATTCTGTGGACCAGGGCGAAGCACAGGCAGGATGAATCTTATAATTAAGTAAATTCTTAGCTGGTTGGTTGTACATGAGTGCTCATCGGCGGTCTGTCCTTTGTCGGCATCAGGGATGTGTCATAGGCCTGTCTTGTTCATCAATTTCATCATTCTCTCGGAGAATGGGGACAAGTACAGTTATAGACATTGCAGAGTTGTGTGGGATTGATACAGAGCTGGGTACAATAATTATTTATTTTGGAGGACACAATTGAAATCCATCTTTTTCAAACTGAGATAATGGGCTAGAACCCACAAAATGAAAATGTTCTTCCCCTCGCAGTGGATCAAGTTGAGTTTTGTGTCCATTCGTGATCCAGCTGCTATGGCTATAGGGATATTGTGTGCTATTTGAATCAGGCAGGTGACGGAGAAAAGAAGGTAAAAATTACTGTGATTGTCTGGGTTCCCGCAGTCCCCCCATCTGTACGGTGGCTACACAACAAGGAGGGGTTGGGATAGATGCTGGGTCGGTGGTCGCCTGGATCACTGCATCCCTTCAAGCCTGCTCTTCCTTCTTCCTTCTCGTCGCAGTGGGTTCCCTCTACCCACCTATACCGGAACCTAAGAATCATCCTCCACACCTCCTCTCTCACTTCACACATTCACTCCATTACCAAGTCCAATCAACTCAACTCTTGATTTCATTGAGAATCCATGCAGTTCACCGTTTTAGCTGGTTCTACCCCAGTCAAGCCACTGTAGTCCCTTTCGCAGGCCGTTGCCATAGCCTTCTTAACTGGTCTCCTGCTTCTGCTCCCCCTGCCCAATCTCCAGTCTTTTTAAAAACACAATTTAGTTCATATTATTCCCTTGCTTACTCTACACTGATTGACCACTGAACTTAAAATCAAACTCTTTAAAATGACCTGCAGCAAAATCGATTCCCAGCCTCGCTCTTCAGTCTTACCCTGTTTTACTTGGTTTCTGTGTTCCAGCCACACTGGCCTTTTAGTTCTGAATGTACCAAATTCTTTCTGGTCTCAGAGTCTTCACATATGCTGTGCCTTCTGCTCAAATTTTTATTTTTAGAAATAAACGTATTCACACATGTAGAAAAGTACATAAATCATAAATGTACAACTAGATGAATTACTACAGTGAGCTTACCCATGTTACCACTACCAGGATGAGAAATAGAATATTATTACCAGCTTTCCAGAAGATTCCCTCATGTTCCTTCTCATTTATTATCTCCGTCGTGATCTACAAAGGTAATCACTCTTCCAACTTCTTACATCACAGATTAGTTTTATGTGGTTTTCAACTTAACGTAAATGGAACCATTGTATTGTGTCCAGCTTCCTTCAGTGTTACACATGGGAGATCCTCCAGGTTGTAGCATATGACAGTAGTTTGTTAATTTTTATTGCTATGTAGCCTTCCATTGTGTGAATATTCCAGTATTTGTTCTGTTGACGTTTCCCTGATTTCTAGTTTTTCCTATTACGAATGACACTAGTGTGAACCTCCTTGTAGACGGCTTTTGGTGCACATATGTACGCATTTCTGTTGAATATATTCTTAGGAATGGAATTGCTGGGTCATAGGATACTTGTATGTTGCCTAAAACATTTTTAACTCCACTTTTCATTTGGCTAACTTCCCATTAATTCTTCAGGTTTCAGCTTAATGGTTACTTCTACAGGCAGGCCTATTCTAACTACCATCCTCCCCCTACAAACAATTCTAAATCAGGTCCTCTTGTTGCCGTCTATTGGCACGCCGTCATAGTACTTAACATAATTAATAATTCTGCCTTTGTGTGATTATATAATGCCCGTCTTCCTGCTAGACGTTATTGGGGCACTGACTTTTTTATTCCTATGTTCTTGTACGTGGTAGGCATTCAGTAAATACTTGTTGCAACAATGAGTGAAAGGTTATTTTTGTTATGCATTGTCACCAAGATTGAGTGTTTAGTTTATATAGAACATACTATAATTTGGATAGTTTAATGTCTTTCAGCTGGATTTTTAGTTATTTAATTATACAAAGAAAACCTTTTCCTTGTAAAATAATATTTCTCTTTATGTATGACGAAATGCAGAGGCTTTACTGCCAGCTGGTTATATGCTCTTGGATGAATCACCTAACCTCTAGTGTTTTCCTTCTGAAAATGAGCAGCTTGGACTGCGTGGTCTCAAGGATCCTCTGACTGGAGGCCCTCTGGTTCTACCCCAGAGTGCTGCCTACATGCAAATCAGCTGACCACAAACCATGCTGCGTGCAACCACAGGCAAATTGTGATTCTAGGAAGAGCAGCCTAATTTGTAACCCCGTTTTCACATTCTTGCTGACGTTCTTTAGCTTGGTCTTCACTATCAGCTGAGAAAGACAGGCTGTTCCCCATCTGGGAGGTCTAAGCCGCAGTAGAATGTTGCCGTTAGGGAGCAGGGTCTTCATTGGGCAGCTTAATGATGAGTTTGAATTACTGTAATTCATCAGAAGTTAGAGAATCACATTTAAATTTAATCTTCAAAATCACATTTAAGTTCAAAACAATTTTGTTTCTTTTCATTCAGATGATGGAGTTAGCAATGCAAGTGTGATCACCGTGTAGCAATTATTCTGTTTAATAAGCCTCTGTTTTAGAGTCACAACTCATGAAAATCAAGAAATAAGTGTGTGATTATGTTTTATCTGAATTTCTATAGTTGGATCTTATACTTCATTATTGGCCTTAAATTCTAATTTAAGGCCATGAGAAGGGTGGGTGTAACACCTGAGAAGGGAGGGTAACAATGCTGGGTAATGTCAGTTATGTCCTATGTCATAGTGCTAGAAAAGTAAGCCACTCCAGCAAAAAAGGATGTCAAATACTGTGATAGAGAACAATTGATGTATTTATACTCAGTGTTTTTTATCGGTTATAAATAGATCATCTCTGCAGCTTCAATTTTCATTACTTCCTCATAGCTAAAATAGCAAACGTAGGTTAGGCCTGCCTACAGTCATGAATTTGTTCAGTTAAAAGAACTTTGAAAACATGCACTGAGCTAAAATAATGAATGAGTCAAGTTATCGAAATTAAGTTGTAGGATAGAACGACTTCATGGTTTCATGTCGTTTTGACTATTTCTTAACCTCTTCTGTCATGAGCAAAGGTGAGCTCATTTTCCAAGGATAGTTTCAACCTTAGGATCAATGTAAAGAAAACATTTGTGACAGAATACAGTAGTATTTACCCTTCCTGGAGTCCCCAGTCTGGAATTGTCAAGCCTTCTTCTTTCCCAATTTATTGTATATTTTTTATTTGATGACTATGTGATAGCCTTGGGAGGAGCAGGCTGCCGGGCCACGCTGAGGCTGTAGGACTTACTGCTCCCTTTCGCGTTGTGAAAGTTCAAATGCCCATTGAGCTTTTGACAAATCTACCGCTGGTCCGGGGTAATTGGAGGAAAGTTCCTTTCCGATCACTTAGAATTCCAGTAGCCGCACTTCTCTCACTGACTGGACAGAGTTATCCTGTCTCCTCTCCTTTGAAATTTATCCAGTATCCCAAAGAATGGTGTCAGAATAAATTTTTTTTATCATTTTATTTTGGGAAGTAGCAAACATGCATCAAAGAAGAGTGGACAGTGTCGCTGACTCCCCTGAATTTGTCACCCAGACTCCATGATGGTCAGCTCATGGACCCTTGTGTTTCTCTGGATCCCTGTCCACTATCTGCCCCTCCCTGCTTATTTGAAGTAAATCTCAGGCATCATGTAATTTCATCCATAGATATTTGTATGAGAATAAATGCTTATAGCACATACTTTATTTTGCTTCAAGTTCTGTTCTATGACCTTATTCACATTCATATAGTCACTAGGAGTAGAATCAGAGGGCCTTCATATTATTAGTTCCAATGATGTGAAGATATGTTTAAAAATACAGTGATAATTGTAGATTTGATATATAAAATAGCTTTGTGTTCTCAGGAAATGTTTGTTCACATTAGCTTGAAAACTCAAGAAAAGATTTATGGCATGAATGAAAGATAGTGTTGATTGTGACATGGGAAGAAGAGTTTTCCCCTTTAAGCTATTAAGGGAGTTGGATACTATTTATTCCTGACGTATTATGGTAATAACTTCAGAAGTTGGGCTTTACCTTAGTTTAGGTGTTTAATGGGTAAGCTAAGGTACAGACCTCCTTACCTTAGTTGAACTGCTAAAGATCTTGATTGGCTCAGAATTACTCCTAAAACAAAGGTCTTCTTGGACATTCATACCTGCTTGTGGTTAGAAATCAGTTACAAGTAAAAAGAAAGGTTTGTTTCTCCTACCATCTTGTTTGTTTAATAACACCAACGCGAACAGGAGGAAAAAAAATACAAATGCCTTTACAAAAAGCAGTCTATTCCCCTCATTGAAAGCACAGTAGATACCTTGAAAGACTACACTTCTGTATCACCATGTCCCCTGAACTTTCATTTCCGCTCATTCTTTTACTTTGTTTTCCTCTGAGCTCTCCGCATACCCTACCACTTAATAAACTCCACCAGTCTGTCTGATGGTTTCTTAAGCTCAGATTCAGTTTATGTATCTTGGCAGGAATATTTCAGATGTAGTGCTGGGTTCTTCCATTGTGTCCTGTCTGGGCACACACAGACTTGTCCCATTCCTGTTGGTATTCACTTCGATGGCCTGGTTGAGTTGGTGTCTGTGAGGCCTCTGGCAGACTCTGTTTTCCTTTATAACTGATGTATGTTTTGAGGGGAGGAACTTTGAGACTAGGTAAATATCCCATTTCTCATCAAACTTTCAAGTTATAGGCTTATTCAGTGGATGATATTCTGTCACTCTTATAATTTATTTTGATGCTTGAATTGTCCCCAATTTCTCCTACAGAAGTCCCTTCAAGCTGGCTTCTGCATTTTTGTGACATGTCTCCATTATTTTGTGAATGTTCCTGCCCTGGGCCTGGAATCAGCCATTTCTCCCTGGGGTCCTCCTTCCTTCTGGTGGAGAATGGTATGAGAATGCAAGGTCTGGGTGCTAGGTGTGCTGATTGCTTCAGGAGTATTGCCGACCCCAGGTGCTGTCAGTGGGTAGAGCTAAGGAGAATATGTAAGTCTGTATGTATACGTATACATAGTTATACGCACCCATTTATATCTATATCTTTTTGTCTGTCTATCTAGAAAACTGTGGGTTCAAGCTGGTAACTCCAGTACCAGTCAACACTGCAGCGTGCATCCTAGTTCTCTCTTTCCATGCTTGCACGCCCCTGTCTGACAGTGGGAAACCTGGCTGCCATTTTCGCTGATCCTTCTGTGTGCTCAGCCACTCTCCTGTGACCACTGCAGCCTCCTTCACCACACGGTACTCTCCTCAGCCCACTGGGGCTCTAGCACCCTGCCCGCCTTCCCTCTAGTGCACCCTGCCCCCCAGCACCTTTCTCAAACTCCAACACACCATGCCAGGCAGCTCCCAACATCCCTCGGGGGCACCACCTCCTCACCCCATTCAGATGTCAGTGGCTCAGGCCAGCCTGTCCCTCCTGCCAAGTGGATGCTCCCTTTCCCCGCCTCCGGCTTCAAATCCATGCACAGGGCATCCTTCTTATTCTGCCTGGGCTCTGACAGCCTGCAAAGAACCTCCCTCTGTTCTACCCCAAACCTTTGAAGCATATGTGGAAGAATAGGAAAACGTTTACAGCCCTTGACATAAGTAGTATGTAGGAAAACACGTGTCTAGATTTTTCTCTTACGAAATTGGAAGTGTCTGGAGTTAAGAGTGCACATGGCTGTGAATTCCTTCACCGATTCATTGAACATACAATCAGGGAACTGCCGAGTGCCGGGCACTGAACTGGGCCCCGGGCATGAGGCAGTGCACTAGACAGCCCCTTCCTTCCCTCCTGAAGCTGCTTTCTCTGACTCTGGCTGTTCACACTTAGACACATTAGTAACAATTTAGTAACCTCTCTAAGCCTGTTTCCTCATGTCAAATGGAATTCGTAGTAATTTTACTCATGAGGTTGTTGTAAAAATTGAATAATGCATGAAAAATATACAACCCAGTGTTGGTTACTCTCATAATCATTACAGAAATAATATACAAGTACCTCACCTGAAACATTATTGATCACTCTGAAAATGATTCAGTATTTTGAGGGGAAACCAAAAATCATTGGCAGGGAAAATGACATCTCATCTACTCTTTCAGTTATTTTTCCTTTCCTTTAGCATACTTTATCCAAGAATATGCACTTTAGTTTAAATTGTGTGCATCTGTCCTATTTCCTGAGTCTCAGAATATAATACAAAAGTGTTGGTAACCAGGCAGAATGACATTTGTTTGCATGTTTGAATCAGGTGACAGTCTAATAGATGGGTCTTCATTGGGCCTGAGAGACATGGTATATTCACATATTTGAAGCACAGTTATTGAAAAGGTAATTATTATGCATTATTTGAAGAAAGAACATTTTGTTGCATGGTAATTGAAGACTTTTTTGTTTTCTAAGGGAAGGTGATATTTAATATTAAAAATATATTTTCTTTGTAGCTCTTACTAGCTGCTGGTATATGAACCCAAATGATAGTTTTTGCTGAAACTGATACATGTAGTAATATCTATGTTACTATATTAGCAATGGTATTTAAATATATATAGCTTGTAACCTGTAAAACTAGAATGACATTTGTCCTGGAAGCCGTGTTTTCTATCATCAGAGACATAACAAGTCTCCTAATGTGTTAGGGGTAGGCAATCCTGTTCTACTTTATAAAATATAATTAAAATTTATGTTGTGATGTTTTATATTTGTGTGACTTATTATTGAACCTTAGGAGTAACGGTTCTATAAACATAATAGTTAACAACAACAACAACTCTAGGAATGCAGAATGAAATGCAAATCCCCATAACGAATGGCCTGGTGAAATATTCCCCTCTCCCTAGTTTCACACTGGGTGGTTCGAGAAAGGCCTACACTTACTGATGAACGTACTAGAGAACTGGCACAGTATCAGCTAATTGAGTGATTGAGTCACTTACCCTTAGCTGTGCTGCCAACTAGCAGAGCACAACTCGTGAAGGCAAAAGTGGGATGAATAGGACTAAGGCTTAAGAGTGGATGGTCTGAAAAGAGTGGAAGCAGGCAGGGCAAGTGAGATGATCTGTAGAATCCCACGGAAGGGCTCTGAGGCAAAGGAAGAGATTTCTAATGCCAAGTACTGGGAGGATTGCGCAACGCAGTAGGCTGAGAAGATCGCCCCTTTGTTGGCAATAAGACTGACAAGAAGTGGGAAGGCAGGAGGATCTGCTTACATGCTTTGCTGATGCGGACACAGCCCATAGGCACTGCACTTCTGTATCGTAGATGAACGAGGAAAGGGAAAAGGGAACAAGGAGTGAACCAGTCAGCCAGTAGGTGAGTTGGGGGGTTGGAGTGAGAGTGGAAGAGGGAGGGCAGCAGAGAAGGAAAGAAATCGGAAAGGAAAGAATGAGAATCTAGATTTGCAGACTTGAGAATGTGCACTTTGTAATTGTCCGTTGAGATACTAGCTATTTATATTTCTTTGGTTCATTGTCAGATTTTTACTGAGTGTATCTGCTGATAACTAGGAAGATTTTTTTTCCCTTGAAGTTTCAGGATTTGTTTTGTTTTTTCTTAATAGAACAACCACAACAGCCTGCCCTAGGGAAATGATTCTGTGGGCTATATTCATTAGCAAGGTAACATTAATTTTATAGCGGAAAAAATAAGACAAAGGCCAGACTAAGACTTCCTGTTCCTGAGCTAATAAACGTTGTAGTCATTAGCTTTCATTATTTAAGTGTTTTGTCAGTCTTCTATGTGTCACCCACTAGTCTCAGTGTCAGGGATAAAAGGATGAATAGGACAGCGTTGCTGCCTTGAGGAAACAGGCTGGCTTATGGGAAAGACAGGTGATGAATGAGCACATACAAACTGCTTTGGCAGCATAAAGAGGGAGCTCTGAAAGCACTGTGCTGGAGAAGTAAAGAAAGGCTTCCAGATAGTCACCTCTGCCTGTGTTTTTATAAGATGAATAGAATTTTGCCAAGAGGCAAAGGTTGGGTAGGGCCTTGCAGACCGAAGGCTAGATTGCTGTGCAAAGGCACACAAACGTGAAAGAGCATGTTTGGGCAATAGTCAGAGTTTAATGTGATTAGAACATAGGATGCAAGGAGTGGAAGGAAGCAGTGGGTAATAAAAAATGCAACAGAGTATGTTGAGGCGATATTCTAGAGGATTCCTTGTTAGGGAGTTGGGTGTTGTCCTATAGGGGATATCATAACGCAGTGTGGGTGGTACTGAGTACAAGTGGGCAAACAGATCGCTGGGGGAGAGAAGAAAATTCAAAAACAACCCCAGAATATATGAATAGTATTAAAGGTGGTACTTCAGATAAGTGGGGGAGGATGGATTAATAGATGGGGCCAGAACAATTGGTTAACTCTTTGGGAAGAACAGTTAAGTTACCAGTTTGGGAAACTATTTTATGTAATACATTTATGTTAAGAATATCAGATTTAGATTTAGAAATTTTTGGTTGAAACTCCATCTTTATAGCTAAACAGAACCTGATGTTCCACGTCATATTTCTTACCCTACACCTTTTTTTTATAGCATCTGCAGAAAAAGAGGCAATCAAGGGTACATACTCCAAAGTCCTGGATGCCTATGGACTCTTAGGTGTCTTACGATTAAATCTTGGTAAGTTTATTGTCAATGCAATTAATCTGTTTTTCATTTCTATTTCTGTAAGTCTAAGGATTTGAATGAGATTGCTTATACATCATTTCATACTCCACATTTGAGCTATAAGTGTGGTAACATCGTTTAAACCCTGCTTAACCTAACTTTGGGACAATGTTTGTTGACCGAAAAGGCATGCTGCACTGCACGCTCAAGGTCTTGCGATTTTAAGTTCCAGAGTCAGTGTCCATTTGAACACTTGAAGAGACTGGTACCAGTTGTCCAAAGAGAAAATCAGGGAATTGCCCTCTTACTTTGTTTTGGTGCATTTAGGAAAAGATGTCTTAGTGGGAACCACACTGATTTCCCTGGTTTATAGTGGAAAGGACATCTGTATTGTATTCAGAAGGTCTCAGTTTGAGTCTGTCTCTGCCACTTAATGTCATCATGGGCTGCAAAGTAAGTTTTGTGGTTACCAGTTTGATTGTCTGTAATAGTGTGACTGAATTGGTACCATTCCATGAACTGTTTTGTTATCGGTCTGTGCAGAGAGGAGGAGCGTGCATGTCAACATATGGCTTCTTTCACTGATAAAGTTGTACTATGAAAAAAAATCAGCTAAACCAGTAGTGAATTGAGTGATGTAGTTGATTTCCATTCTGGAACAAGCATCTTTTCTCATTGTAACTGGTAACAGTTAATGGACCATCCTTTCAGGAGCACTGGTCTATAAAATGGAGATTTGCCTTTTGTTAGGAATTTTTCACATGCACCCAGGTGCTTAACTAATACTGTCTTAGGTAATCTGCATAGCCCAGTGAGATTTATTTTAGTCCTGTTTTATAGGGAGCCTGTCTCAGGCTGGTTATGTTAACACACTGAAGTTGGTCTAGATAATAAGTAGTGGAGCCAAGATTCAGGGCCACCTCTGCCTACATCACAGCCCATATTCGAGCACGCTCTTGCTGAATTCCACCTTCATGCTAATTTCATAGGATTTTTGTCAAAATTAGATGAACGATCTCTATGAAAGTTTCTGTAAACTAAATTGCTTTATAAATTGTTACCAAGGACTCGCTGCCCATATATCATCATCATCATCATCAGTTCACATTTTATACCATTTTTTTCAAGTTTACTATTTACAGAGAACTCTCACATTCATTATCTTATCTGAAGTTCCTAACAATCATAAAGGAAAGGTAGGGAAGACAACACTTTTTTTCTTTTTTGCATAAATCTTGTATACCCTCAAATGAAGTAGAAGAACAATTTCATAAATGTGAGATTATTCTGTTAATGTTTAAATGTTTCATTATACTACATGTATTTAAACAAGGATTTTCCCCCAACTTTTGCCAAAATCTAGTTGTAAAACACGTCAGTGATAAGTTTAAAATAACCAGGATATCAGATTTAAAATGATGGAGACAATAGAAAAAGTTGGATGAAACTTTGAATTGCTTGAAAAGTATTGGAACTTTTCATCCAATTAAATCTTTGGTTTTTGCAGGTGATACCATGTTACATTATCTGGTCCTAGTCACTGGATGTATGTCTGTTGGGAAAATTCAAGAATCTGAAGTTTTCCGAGTTACTTCTACTGAGTTTATATCCCTACGCGTTGATTCTTCAGATGAGGATCGCATTTCAGAAGTGCGAAAAGTTTTGAATTCAGGAAACTTTTATTTTGCATGGTCCGCATCTGGAGTCAGCTTAGATCTGAGTCTTAACGCGCATCGCAGCGTGCAGGAGCACACGACTGATAATAGATTCTTCTGGTGAGTCTGGTGATTCCCCTTGTAATCATGTACTGTGCAGTAGCTTGGTGAATTGGGGCAGAGCATGTTCAGCAGCTGTTTCCCGAGATAGCAGGGATGGGCATTACCGACTGAGCTTGTCGCTCACTCTTCCTGCTTCAGAATCCTCAGCAGAGCAAAGCAGGCCTCCCCTGTCAGCTTATTGAAGTGGTCGTGTTATGTGCAGCCCATTTGCTCTTCCTGATCTCGACTGACCTTTCATTTCTGAAATATATGTAAAATCTTTATTTTAAAATTAGGAATGAATTAGATGTAATAGAATTGGGTTACTCGTATTTACTGTTCTTAGTTTTGGGATCTTGTCTCTGGCAGTATTGCCTTTCTAAGCCAACATTTCCATATTATTTTTAATTTTAAGGTTGTAAGTAGATGATCTTGATTCAAGATCAACAGGCTGTGAGGAATAGTATGCTGGGATAAAGTTCAGTACTATAATAAAATAATACATAAGTAAGTAACTGTGATCCAGTCCCTGATTGTGCATAATGTGCTGTGTTGTAAATGCACAAACGGCAAGCAGAGCACGTGACCATCATTACTATTGCTTTATTGGAGCAGACCCAGTTTTCAGTACTGTGGGTTTCTTATCCACAGCCAGTATCGATGTTGACTTTTTTCCCCTTAATACCAGGCACAAACTACATTTCATTATATTTGCATATGTTATAAGGCCAAAGTCCAAGACTCTGCTCTTGGCCTCCCTCAGTAGTTCAGATTCAAGCTGTTCCCTCCTGTATATTTTCTCTTCCTTATACTTTCTCCACCTGTAAAGTGCTTGAGTAGCGTATTCAGGTCGGACCCATTTGCCCTGCTCGTTCTCACCCCGCAGTCCTCAGGCTGAGAGAAACGTTTTCCTTCCTTAATTAGAAGTCCAAGCAGGTACAGATACATTGAGCAGCAACCGAGCACATTTGCTAAGTTTAATCAATAGGAATAATTTCATTTATCTTCTCATTCACTTAAGGGTAACTGTAAATCACACATTGAAGGGGTTTATCCAGCAGTTTATCCAGAGGTGGGGCAGATATAGATAGCACATTGAGGGGCTTACCAGTTGGAACCACGTTAAACACAGAGGGGGCCAAAACACCAAAGGCAAGTTTTGCTATTTCACACTGTTTACAGTTTTGCTAAGGGTTGGCATTCTTGAGCTTCACTTTGCATAGAAAAATGAAAGCTTCAAGAATTCATGTTCATTATGCATACCGTTGCAGCTTAGTAGAAATATTTTCCAGGATACAGCCAAGTAAGTTTTGTAGCCAGAGTGGCAAATACCTATCACAAAACCCATGTAGTTTTACTCCATTGGAGCTGTTGCCAGTCAAGTTTTTTATAAATTTAAATAGAATTAAAACAGCAACATATTGACAGCAAAGAAAAATGAAAACTGACAGCAGAGGGAGAAACTCTACCTGAAAAAATGCATAGAATCCCCCTACTTCTATTTAAATGGGGACAAGCAAGTCTCTCATACCTGTGCTGTGCTCTGGAACTCACTGTGGTTGGTGTCTGGATACACTGGGTCACAATCCGTTAGCGCTTTGCTGCAGATCAATGTCGGTAATAGTAAAAAGTATGGAAGCTTAAGTCATAGTTTAAAAATACTTAATGGTCATTGGATTTAATGTTACTCCAGTAGGAATTTCACCATTTAGTGTTACATCCTAGTATACTTTCTTGAATGGATAAGAAGGGATGGGGTTATAGGTGGTTTCCCAGAACTTCACATGACCAGCATCTGTTTTGTTTCTTCTGCAGCCTAAATCCTGAAGAAGCGGGGCTTGGGGACCGCTGCTCTAGCAGGGTTGTTGTGTATTATTGATGTTAAGGACCCTGAGGCTTCCAGAAAATGCTGTTACTTTTTTTTTATCCCTTTAAGACAGCAAGATAGGACAGAACACTTAAGAAAGATTTCCACATAATATACAAGAGTTTTAAAACTCAGAGAACCAAGTTTCAATATTATAGAAAATCCACTTTTGTAAGGCACCTTATCTGAAAATACCAGATAGAAAGTTTTTCTGCCAAGCATTATATTTTTCTTGGTGGTAGGTTGGTTAGGAGCCTCCACGTGTGTTCTTTGGAGGACTAAGGGTGGGGTAGAGACCCCTGAGGAGGTGGTGAGCAGGATGAGAAGACGGCCACCCTGGCAGGACTTCAGCCCCCATGTCTGCTTTAGCCATAGTGACTCTGTTTTTATGTTTCCATGTTTCCTAATCATTGGGTTTCCACATATGTGAATAAAATGTTTTGCCCTGAAAAAGTTTGGAAATCAGACCCCATCTATTAACCTAAAATGCTAAAAGTATTTGAAGTAATGGAAAACTCTAGGCATGCCTTAATACACTAGCCCCGAGCCTGCCTGGCTACTTAAAATTAAATTAATAAAAATAGAGCCTTGTAAAAGGCAAGCCTTAAAAGGAGAGCTTTATAAAGTGGGGTGAGGATATGTGTATGAAATCCTTTTGGGAAAAGTTAGATTATAAATACATTATGTAAAAAGACAACAGAAATGGGGCACAGGTATTAAAAACATACACAATATGCTGCTTTTCTATGGACCGTGGATCACAAGCTCAAGGATCTCATTTTATAGCCCTATCTTCTGATGCCTAGCTTAGTAAGTGAATTGACTTATTTTGGGTAACTTTTCATATACTAGCATTAAATTAATGTTCCAGGAGCACCGTTGTAAAATTTGTACTGTGTGTTATCTAGTACTCACTAAGCTAATGCAGTTCTTTCTTTTTCTGTTAGGAATCAGTCTTTGCACTTGCATCTCAAGCACTATGGCGTGAACTGTGACGACTGGTTATTGCGCCTCATGTGTGGGGGAGTAGAAATCAGAACAATTTATGCTGCTCATAAACAGGCCAAAGCTTGCCTCATTTCCAGACTAAGCTGTGAACGAGCTGGGACCAGATTTAATGTCCGGGGAACAAACGATGATGGTCACGTCGCTAACTTTGTAGAAACAGAACAGGTATATAGGGTTTTATTTTGCTTAATTCACGTATGAGATGAGAGGCACAGAAAATCATAGAATAATAGACTTTGTTTGACTCAGAACTCATTTTGACATCTGTAATGTCATTCTTCTGGTTGTTCTCAGCTACTTACCGGCCTTCGAAAAGGCTGCCCTGAAACAAGCTTACTCAGGTATGGCTCTTCAGATAAGGAGTAAGAATTGCCGTAATCAGCATGGCACATCAGTGCCTGGGTTTTGGTATTAAATTAAAAATCCTCAGTTCCAGAGCTAGATAACTTAAGTGTTTTTTTGTGACATTAAGTCAAACCCAACTTTTAAATATAGGTATATGTACCATCTGAAAGTTATGATATTTTTGGCTATGAAACTATGTAGTTATAAATTTAGGCCATGCGCCCAGCCCAACTCAGATCTTCAGATTAGTTTTAAACCAACTCTGGATGGTGAACACAATGCAATATATAGATGATGTATTATAGAAATGTGCACTTGAAACCTATATGATTTTACTAACCAGTGTCACCCCAATAAATTTAATAAAGATTAAAAGTATATATATATATAAAACTGAAAAAAAATTAAATGAAAATATAAAGGTATATGTATAAAATATTGAGATTTAAAAGTTGTGATTCTTATGCTTCTATTTTTATTTTCCTGGCTAATATATACAAAATACATATACAGAGTTATCACTGAAAAAAATCAAACTTATTTAATGGCCTATTTTGGGTATCTTGTTCAGATAATTTGTATATGAGAGCTGAGTCGTAAGATATAACTAGTGTGCCACAGATGTTAGTAAATTTGTCTTCTAATGTAAAGGTAATGTTATAATATTACCCTTCTGTGGAAATACATTTTACACTGTTTTTCTCCATAGGTGGTATACTTAGATGACTCTGTTTCTTCCTTCATACAAATTCGGGGGTCTGTTCCATTGTTCTGGGAGCAACCAGGGTTGCAGGTAAGTGTTTGACTTTCAGGTGTTCTTCGTTTTTTGTTTTTTCTCTCTCTTGAAAATTTCCAGATTTTCTAAATTTTCAGGATAGTTTATTAGTTCATTGGATAGTTCTATTATTTAATCTAATCATATTAGCTAGATTCTTAAATGAGGATCTAAGTACAGAGTTCTTGGAATTGTCTTAGGTGTTTTTTTCCTTTAATGTTCTTTCAAATATCCATAGAAATTCAGCTGCTGTGTTTAATAGTAAAATTTTGATGTTTTCATAGTACATTGATTTTCAAAGTATTTCCATATTACTATCTCAGTATCTTAATAGATAACAATTTAGTTTCTGTAGGCAGAAAAATGTAGTAGTCAAATCAGAGCTTCTGAAACCAAACTTCCCAGTTTGGATCCTTACTCTCCCACTACTAACTGTGTGATCACGTGCATGTGATTGAACTTTCTGGTGTCATAGTTTTCTTATCTGTAAAATGGGAATAATAATAGTAGTAGTATATACTTCTTCGGGTACTTGTAAGGATGAAATGAAAAGTACTTAGAATCATGCCTGGCACCCACGGTCAGCACTATGTAAGGGTTCATTACTGTTGTTATTAACGATACATCTGCTACTGAAATTTTGCTTGGTAATTTGTAGTGATCTATCATCTTGAATATGTTCTCTGACTTGCTTTCTGATCTTTTTTTTCAAACTTTCCTTTGTTGATATAAATGTCTAATCTTTAAAATAGAAGACTTTTTTTCACGCACATCATAATATTGGATTGTCCATAATAATGTGATTTTGCATTTTGCTTTTATTCAAAAGTCTTTAGTACCTAAACAGTAAGGTATATTCAGTTTAGGCTTCTAGTATATACTTCTAGTTTAGTAAATTTCCTGCCTCAGTTTGGAGTACGGAGAAAATGAGCAGAAAAAAATCTTGCCTCTTTTTAGTTCACAGATGGATTTCTCTTACAATAACCATACCATAGGATGGTTATTGTGGAGAAAAATTGCAGACCACTTGAACCTTTTCAATAATGTAGTTTATTCAAGATAGGCCTAGAATTAACAAGGATTAACACTTGTACTGCTTTGCAAAAGTTCTTGAGTTCTTGTCAAGACCGGTCTGACTTGTGTGGGTTTTATCTTTGGCATCTGGGGGTAACTTAAGTAGCTGTGTCTCTCCCCAAGTCTCATGGGAAAGGATCCCATCCCCACGCCACTTCTAACGAAGGTTTTGTGATCAGAGAAATGTGTTTGGCGTATTTGCTTTAAGAATTCCTAAAGCCTGCTTTTAAGCAGGGCGAATGCTTTTGCTTTCGAGACAGGCTACTGTTAAGACAGCCTAATAACCTACTTACAGGCCCTCTGTTATACTGCTTTCTGTGTTATTTTATTAAGAAGTTCAGAATTGCAGTGCCTGATTATTCGATAAGGTTGGATCCTGAGTAGTTACATTGAGGGATCCTCCTTGGGTGGGACTTCCTTCCTGCTTCCTTCTGTGTTCTGTGGCAGGCCTGCCACACAGATAGTCTGGCTGGCTAATGTCATGTGATTATGGGCTGAAAACTACAGAGTTTTCAATCATGCCTTTCTTGATGGAGAAAGTAATATTTGAGACAGCAAGATAGTCCAGCAATTCTGCTTAACGGTCACTGAGCTGGCCTGATGTTGTCTTGCATGGGGTTGAGGATTAGGTCAGTGGTTCTCAATTATTTAGCTTAGTAGTTTTGAAAGTCAGCCTTTCTTTGAATAGGAACGGATTAGTTTCATGAGTATCTTTTATCATTTCCCCCACCACTCTAAAAGAGTAGGTAATAGAGGGATGAAACTATGTAATTGATTTTTTCAACTGAAAAATAGATATTGATTTTTACGAATGAAAATAGTCCAAAAATTAATTTTCTCATTAAAGACAAACAAGGACTTTTGACTCAGAGTTGTTATAAATGGTTGTTAGGTACTCTGTGTATTCTGAGGACTGAAAAGTGTTTTAGGGGGTCCTTGGAATTAGTGAGATGTCCCACTTCAGAAGTCATAGACAGAAAATCCTTAGGCACTTATCTCCTGTTTTACCTCTTATCCTCCGTGATTAGTTCCTCTGAGGTTTTTTAATGAAAAGATTTTAAATAATCATCTGATGTGACTTTGAAACATAGATTCATGGCCTCAACTTCACATCAGCTGAAATAGAATCTTTTGGAATGGGGCCAGGAAACTGCATTTTTTAAACCAAGTTCCCTTCCAGTCAAATTTGAGAACTTCTGTCATACAGGATCCTCCTGTAATGACCTTGAAGCATACGCAGCCCTTTCTGCTCCAGCAGCCGATCCTGAGCAAGCAAAAGCATCCCTGTGACACTTACCCCAGCATTCTCCTAGGCATTCTCCCTTTGTTTTTTTTTTTAAGACCCACAGGACACCTACAACATAAGGCCACTCTACTAAGACTGGGAGGCATAGCAGCCCTACCTAATACATAGAAACAAATGTCAGACAAAATAGGGAGACAAAGAAACATGTCCCAAATAAAAGAACAGAACAAAACTCCAGAAAAAGATCTAAATGAAATGGAGATAAGCAATCTACCAGATGCAGAGTTCCAAACACTGGTTATAAGGATGTTCACTGATCTCAGGGAGAACTTCAACAAAGAGAAAGGAAATATAAAAAATGGAGATAGAAAACCTGAAAAAGAACCTGTCAGAAATAAAGAACACAATAACTGAAATGAAGAGTACATTAGAGTGAATCAACAGTAGATTAGATGAAGCAGAGGATCAAATCAGCAATTTAGAAGATAAGATAGCAAAAAAATACCCAATCAGAACAGCAACAAGAAAAAAGAATCCAAAAAAATGAGGAGAGTTTAAGAGACCTCTGGGACAACATCAAGCGTACTAACATTCACATCACAGGGATACCAGAAGGAGAACAAGGAATTGAAAACCTATTTGAAAATATAATAACTGAAAACTTCCCTAACCTGGTGAAGGAAATAAACATACAAGCCCAGAAAGTGAAGAGTCCCAAACAAGCTGAACCCTAAGAAGCCCATGCCAAGACACATCATAATTAAAATGCCAAATGTTAAAGACAAAGAGTCTTAAAAGCAGCAAGAGAAAAGCAGTTACCATGTTTCCCCCGAAAATAAGACCTAGCTGGACAATCAGCTCTAATGCGTCTTTTGGAGCAAAAATTAATCTAAGACCTGGTATTATGTTATGTCATATTATATTATACCTCGTGTTACGTTATGTTATACAAGACCCGGTCTTATATTATAGTAAAATAAGACTGGGTCTTATGTTAATTTTTGCTCCAAAAGATGCATTAGAGCTGATTGTCCAGCTAGGTCTTATTTTCGGGGAAACACGGTAGTTACCTACAAAGGAACTCCCGTAAGACTGACAGCTGATTTCTCAACAAAAACTTTG
This sequence comes from Rhinolophus sinicus, assembly GCF_057876585.1. NCBI lineage: Eukaryota > Metazoa > Chordata > Mammalia > Chiroptera > Rhinolophidae > Rhinolophus > Rhinolophus sinicus. Next base: position 10,505,099 of record NC_142517.1, read on the forward strand.
CACACCAGAAAGGATTGGCACAAAATATTCCAAGTGATGTAAAGCAGGGACCAACAACCAAGATTATTCTACCCAGCAAAGTTATCAGTTTAAATTGAAGGACAGATAAAGAGCTTCCCAGACAAGAAAAAGCTAAAGGAGTTCATCACCACCAAACGAGTATTATAAGGAATGTTAGAGGGACTTCTTTAAGACGGGGCAAAAAAATCAAAATTATGAATAATAAAATGACAATAGCTACATATCTATCAGCAATTACTTTCAATGTAAATGGATTAAATGCACCAATCAAAAGGTAGGGTGACTGGGGGTGGCCAGATGGCTCAGTTGGTTACAGCAGGAGCTCTGAACAACAGAGTTGCTGGTTCAATTCCCACCTGGGATGGTGGGCTATGCCCCTTGCAACTAAAGATTGAAAATGGCAACTGGTCTTGGAGCTGAGCTGCGCCCTCCACAACTAGACTGAAGGACAACTACTTGGAGTTGATGGGCCCTGGAGAAACACACTATCCCCCAATATTCCCAATAATCAAAAAAAGAAGATAGGGTGGCTGAATGGATAAATAAGCAAGACCCTTAGGTATCCTGCCTACAAGAGACTCACTTCAGATGAAAAAAACACATACAGACTGAAAGTAAACGGATGGAAAAAGATATTTTATGAAAATGGGGTGGGGGGGGAAGCTGGCATAGCAATACTTATACCAGACAAAATAGACTGTAAATCAAAGGCTATAACAAGAGATAAAGAAGGACCCAGTGATCCCACTTCTGGGTATTTATCCAAAGAACCCCAAATGCTACTCTGGGAGGATAAATGCCTCCCTATGTTCATTGCAGCATTGTTTACAATTGCCAAGATGTGGAGGCAGCCTGGGTGTCCGTAGATGAATGAATGGATAAAGAGGAGGTGGTACATATATACAGTGGAATATGGACCTTGGAAGGGAATGGGTTCTTGCCATCTGTGGTGGCATGGATGGACCTGGAAGGTGTTGTGGTGAGTGGAATATGTCAGATAGAGAAAGTCCCCCTTTCTTTTTATTCCCACTCTTTATCATCCCAGTTAAGGCTTTCATAATTTCTTCCTGCCTAGAAGATTGTCACAGTTTTCTAACCAGTCTCCTTCTAGCTCTCTGGCAGTTCTTCCCACTTTTCATATGTTATGCTTATCAGATCTACTGGGCACCTGCTTCTTCAGATCTGGCTTCTTCTACTCATCCAAACTGCCTGCCTTGCTGTTTTCTAACAGGAATCCTCTGCTCCCCAAATTAAGGTTTGTTGTCCTTCAGTAGCCAACTCAGATCTCACTGAATGGATTCCAGTCACTCCTCCACACTGATCTCTTCGTTAAATCCTGGAGTTCTTCCCGTGTATGTTATTCTGTACGAGGTGTAGATACAATCTTGTACACTGTGCTGTGAGAAATTCAGGTTGCTTCAGAGAGATGCTTCAGAGAGAGCTTGCGGTCTGGGCCGTCAAGTGTTTTATGGAAAAGGTAAATGTCAGTATGAATTTCTCTGAGGCATCAGAAGAGTTGTCATAAGGTGCTGCATAGGTAAGAATGATATTTCAAGTGCTGGCAACCCAGTCCTTTACTTATGATTTCCTTTCTCTAAAGTCATTTAGCGTTTGTGATTCATTACTCTGTCATTATATTATTATATTATATTATAGTAATTTATGTTAGTCTTAAAAGGTAGTAGGCTTCACGAGCCCTATGCCCAGTGTAGTGCTGCACACTGACTTTTTGGTCAGATTGACATTTCAGAAATATGTGAACATGATGCAGTAGTATTGTTGGAAAATGATGTTTCATATCACCCAATTAAGTGGTTTTCTAAAAACATCTTTGATGTAACTTTATTTGTAATTGGGTAAATGTATGGTTATTTAAAGGCTTGAAACTTTCTGGAGTGCTACTTTGATCACAACTGACATAACAACTCTTATTACAAAATGTTTTTCTTTAACATTGAGTGATGAACCCTAGTGTAGTCTAACCAATATATTGCTGTAAAAGTTATCACATAACTAGCTATGTATACGTTGTAGGGAACAACCATAGGCACTACCTGGAAAAGACAAAAACTTCTGTTTTTTCACCTTCTTGACAGTGGGGAGTGCTGCACAAGATAAATGTTAATAAGTAAACACAATGCTAAATCTTGGACATTTATAGAGTTATAAGTAATTATCTGAGATTACACCAAAGAAAAAGTATTGACTTCTGCTGAATTTTCTGCTGTATAAAATGCCTAATGTCCTGGGGCACATGTCTTTCAAAGTTTGAAATTTTATACAGACTATTAAGCACTGTAAAATGAAATTGATATAGATGTCTTTAGGCTAATCAATTTCTTATTAAAAAAAAACCATGAAGGAGAATCTACCGATTTATTAGTATAGTCTTTAGATTGTCTCACTTCTCAGGACAGAGGGGACAATGCTGAATGAATGATAATATCATTATTCAGTTTTGGAATTGGATGAGCATATTAGAGCTTATGTTTGTCAAACTGCATCACCAATTTGGCAACCCATCTCCAATGCCTATTTCAAGTCCTCACTGTGTTCACAGTGAGGTTAGGAAGAATGAATTCTGGTGAACTTTGAAAGTCTCAAGGAAATGGTTATAAGTGAAGGGAAATAATATGGTCTCACCTTTGTATTTCTTCTTGGCATCTGTTAATATCTTTCTCAGTCCTGCCTCATCTCTCTGCCACTCCTATATGAAAAAAGAACACAATAAGTAGACACTTTTCATCTTGTTTAATTCTCTTAACCTAAGTTTTCTGATTCTGCAAAATGTGTTGTTATATAGTTGTGTGACTGAGATTGACTTTGGAAAATCTTTTTTTCCAGGAACAATATTTTTAACTTGTTGGATGTTTGGGTGAGGGAGAAGAGAATATTCAGCATAACAGACAAAAAAATATGACACACTTGTAGCTTGGGAGAGTAGAAATTTAGGAATCTTTTATGGAATTAGTTATATTGGCCTAAAAGGACAAATTATTTCACTTGGCTGTATTGTTTGTTGATTTCCCAAATGACAGTAATATCTTTTGACTTACATAGAGCACGTAGTTTGAGCTTAAAATAAGGTAATGAATATGAAAGCATTCTTAAAAATATCTTTCATAAATAAACATTTCTGTTAGTTTACAAGTGTTTCATAATGGTTTAGCCTCTAGCTTATTGATTTTTTTAATGAGGTTGTGTTTTAAAAAATAAAAGGGGGAAGGAGAACTCCTAGAATTTGTTTTTTTAAAAGAATATCATGAATGACAATCAATTATCTGACTTACTGCTTTGTGTTCAACAAATTAATTACTGTATATTGTGAAGAGTGATATATTTTTTATCTACATGTTGCTTTTGGTATTTTTCTTGTCGTAGGTGGGATCTCATCGTGTCCGCATGTCGAGGGGATTTGAAGCCAATGCACCTGCTTTTGACAGGTAAGACTGATTATTTTTACATAGTGCTGTAAGTTTTGATACTGTTAAACACTGTGATTAGTTGTAATTATATTTACTGATTCATTTCACTTTTTTTGGCTCTAAGTAAAATTTCATTTGATTCTTAATTTAACTGGAAGATAATGACACCAAATGTTACGACTTCTAGAGGTGGTAGCACTAGGTGTGTAGGTCGTGATCTCTTGGCCTTAAAATTACCTGTCTAGGTGGCTGTCCAGTGCAGTAGCTGCTAGCCACGTGGAGCTTTGGAGCACCTGAAATCAACAAGTCCAGTTGAGATGTGCTGTAAATGTAAAATACACATTAGATTTCAAGGATTTAGTGCAAAAAATGCAAATTAAGATTACCTTATTAGTATTTCTTTTATATAATTGTTACATGTTGAAATGATATTTTAGCTGTATTGGGTTAAATAAAACATGTAAATTAATTTCATTTGTTTATTTTTACTTTTTTTAATGTATCGTCTAGAAAATTTAAAGGTATATCTGTGGCTCATGTCCTGATTCCTTTGGATGGCATTGCTCTACAGCCTCTGTAATGGTTAGAAGCTGGAGAGAAAAAAGGCTCTTATTTGGGACCTATCCCCCCCCCCTTTTTTAGCACTTTATTATTTATTTATTTTGACATTCAATATTTTATATTTCAGGTGTACAGTATAGCGGTTAGACATAAGGCTAGAGCTATTAAGGAGGTCTCTGAATAATCACAGGGGGATGTGATGTCCTCAGGTGTGAGGTGCAGCCCTCTGCCCCAGCTTCCTCCCAGCCAAGTGGATGGCCTGTGCACTGGGCTTGTCTGCCACCACCCTCACAGAGTGGAGAGGAAGCTGCGTGACTCCAGTTGCTCCAGCATAGGTGACAGGCTTAACATTGATAAGTCAGAGAGGAAATTGCATTAAGTGAGTTTTCATAAATTCAGAATTTTGAGACCATGTGGAATGAATTCGTATCTAATTTTCCCAGTTCCATCAGTTTAAACGACTACCATATAGGTTCTGTTTAGTAATGGATTCCTGTTTATTGGGGAAAAAAATTACCTTATCACTTGACATATGCTTATTTTCTTTCTTTAATAGGCATTTTCGAACACTTAAGAATTTATATGGTAAACAAATAATAATAAATTTGCTTGGATCTAAGGAAGGTGAACATATGCTAAGTAAGGCTTTCCAGGTAAGAATGGTATTTAAAAAATAATATAATACAGTAATCAAATTCTTCCAGGAAGCAAAGTCCTTCCTAGAAAAAGGTTGGGTACTTGTTGGAACCAGTAACTCTTTGGGACTATTTGGAAACAGTTTAGGGTAATGTTGCTCAAATTGGGATTCTGGAAAGCTTTCAAGGCAATTGATAGTTTTCTAAAATGGGCTTATTTATGTTGTAGAGAAGCAGAAGAATACCTCTTTCCCCCCAAAAGTGTTCATCTGTCTTTGGTAGCAAGATACCAGGCAGTGTCCTCCTTCATCTGTTCAGGGCCATGTCTATTTCCTAGAAACCACAGTCATTGTTTTAAACCCGTGAAATAGTGAATAATGTATTTGTGTACATGTAAGACTATGTCCTCTTGTACTGATAAGAGAAAACTTGAGAATTTCAAGTAAAAACCCAAAGAAATATCTGACTTCTAAGAAAAAATATTCTCCGTAAACACTTATTGGATCAATAATTAATTAATATAAATTACGGTGTTACATAGAATTATACACTTAAACAAAATGGTTAGAAAACATTTTCTTAAATTCAATCTAACGAAGTCCAGAATTAACTTAATTTTTTGGCTATTTTGTTTTAACCTTGTAAAATAAATATTGTTAATAAAAGATTATACTTTAGAGAATGACTTTTTATGGTAAGTTTTTAAAACATTTGTATGTCTTGAACGCCTATATAAAAAGTGAACTTTTAAATCTATGATAGGCTTTGTCTTAAAAATAAGCTACTTTATTTTGAGATTTTAAAATAGATATAAACAGTTACTAAGTTTGTGTTGTAAAAACTGAAATGCTAGTGGTTGGAAATAATTTTTCATTTTCTAAACCAGCCGAGAATATTATTTAAGTTCTCTGTTATTATGTCACCAAATCTCTCAGGTATAGTATATGAGGTTCTAGGAAAAATATTCCATTAGATATCAGCCAGTAATTTTCCATTTTACTGCCATTGTTGATGAAAGCTTTGTGAGATTAGTAAGAAAGATTTCAAGGAACCGTACTGAGGTTTTATTTTAAGATATAAAGTTCCATTTATAACATATATTACTAGGATCATATTTAGTTAACATTTAGATGAACATTTATCTTTTTACTTTCAGAGTCATTTGAAAGCTTCTGAACATGCTACTGATATCCAGATGGTGAATTTTGACTATCATCAAATGGTTAAAGGAGGAAAGGCAGAAAAATTACATAGTGTTCTTAAACCTCAAGTCCAAAAGTTTCTAGATTATGGATTTTTTTATTTTGATGGAAGTGAAGTTCAAAGGTTTGACTGCTCTATTTCTCCTTACTTTAAATTGGAACTTTGCTGTAATTTAAAAATTATTCTTAACATAGAACTCTTAAATTTCTTTTCTAAAATCAAAGTTTATAATTAAATATCTTCCTTTATTATATTTGATTTTAGGCTTTTTTTTCTTTAGAATCCATCAAGTAATAATAATCACTTACATTATTGAGTACATACCATGGGCCACACAGTGTACTTAGTCTTTACATGTAGCAATAACAACAATCGTAAGGCTGGGTTCTATTATTATCCCGTTCACATCTGAGGAAATTGAGGCACAGGCTATAATCTGCCCCAAGTCATATAACTAGAAAGTGTTAGAGATAGGATTCATGGGGCCCCAGACCTTAGGCTGTTGCCTACGAGGCTGTTCCACTTCTCTCTTAAAACTAATGTTTTAATATTTCTTGACCTCAGTAAGGACAACTAAATACAAATAGAAGTAAAAGATAATTGCTTATTGTCTGCTTTCGAATAATGTATATCTTTAGTTTTTGCATATGAAGTAGAGGAGAAAAGTTTTAAAAGACTAAAGTTCGGAATATATTGAGGTAAACTTTAGTAAACAGAGCTCAGATTTTTAGTTTTTTTCAATGTACAATAGAGATAACATCAGTAGAGATAATAGATTTTGGGTTTTTAAAATTCATTCCATACGTATTTGATTATCTTTTTTTTTATGTACAAAGAACTATGGTGTTACAAATCTGAATGTATGTTTAGCTCCTAACTACTGACCTAATTAAAAATAAATAGGTGTGGATGAATAGATATGTGATAAAGAATCCATGGCAAAATATTAACAGTTGTAGAATCAAGATGGTGGATCAATGGATGTTCAATGTAAAATTCTTTCATCTTTTTTGTATGTTTGAAAAGTGTAATAATAAAAAGTTGGGGGGAGAACATGGATGTTACCTTTTAATGACCTTAATTTTTCTGTTTTAGTTTTGTTGCTTTTGTTTCAAACTAGCTGTTTAACTTTACTGACTTTGTTAACAGATGCCAGAGTGGTACAGTTCGAACAAACTGCTTGGATTGTCTTGATAGAACCAACAGTGTGCAGGCGTTCCTTGGCTTAGAGGTAAAGAATAAATGAAAATGTATGTTTGTGACTTGTGTCAAATGCCTGTTCCAGTGGTTTTGTCATTTGTTTCTCATTAGTTAACGTTTTACGAAATAAAGTTATGTTTCATTAAAAGCATTCTTCTCTTTCAGTCTTCTTTTTTCCCAAATCCCTTTTCACTTAAGTGTTTCCTTTACCTCTAGATTCTTTCTTTGTGTAACTATCTATTTCCTTCTGTTGTTCCTTAATTTTCCCTAAAAAAAATCCCTGCTATTTATACTATGCCAGTAATTGCCTCTTTTTCCTGTCTTTTGGAAGAAGTAAATATATGTATATGTATATGTATATGTATGTATATGTATGTATTTGGCCTTCATTCTCTGTGTTGACTTAAAAGTCTCTTCGGAATTAGGGAGGATCTGTTTTTACATGTACAATTCTATAGGAGTATGTTTTGACAGAGCCTGTAACTAATGCAGTTTATGTGACATTTTCAAATCAGTAGGTATAAAAAAAAAGATCAGATGAAAATGCCATTGTTAGTAAGAATGAAAATGAATGAGGTTCAGCTTCTCTCACAGAGGTTTTGTTTAAACAAGTTTTTTTCTTTACCACTTATCCATGAAACTCAGTCTAATGTAAACACAGTCTCAACTATTAGGCAAACTGTAACAATGCAGAGCTCTCTAAGTCTTTCTATTATGCAACAACAGTTAGGGTCATAGGCTGCGGTGAGTCTTCATTTAATTCCATAGGAACTTTGCACAGTTCTCAAATGCTATGAAAACAGGAATACTAAATAACGTGTTCTTAGTTCCTCTGGTTAATGATCTTAAATTTGGCCAGACTATTGGTTAATTAGTTACTCTGCAGCTGAGGTTCTTTCTATCTCAAAAATGAAAGTACAGTGTATAGAATTGTCTGCTACAGAAATGTATTTTTCAAGTAACTAAATAAATTTTACTGTTTTGCCTTTTTTGAAATCTGTCATTGAAGTGCAACATCATAATTTATTTAGAAAATATGACAGAGACAAGAAAAGTAAAAACAGGCATTTAGAGTTGATCACATGGCTTAATTAGGTTTGTTTCTAGTTCTGTTTTTAAGTGGTTGAATGCATTTACTTAGAATCTGAGAGTAAGCTTATTGAAATGCTTCATAGTCTTCATTAAAAATATAACAGGTGTTACTTTTCAGAATATGACTTAGCTGCATATCCACTGTTGGTAGTTAGGTGTGGGAATACTCCCTTGTATAAAAATTGGTTAACTGCTTACCATATTTACTGGTAAAGTAAACAAAACCAGTTTTGCCCAGGTCCTTGGAGAGGTCTAAATGATAAAAAGGATTCTGGAGCTTATTTTGCTGTGTTCTTTCGCCATGCTAGCGAAGAACAGCTCTGGAATAAGTCGCTAGGTATTCATATAAACCCAGGTTAGGGTTTTTAAAAATATTATTTTAGTTTTGATCCTTCTAGAATTATGGGTAATCTCCGTATTATAGATAAAAGAAAACAAATGGGAAGAAGTTAAGTAAAACTTCAAGGCATAGAATATGACTGGATTCCAGATAAGAGAAACAGACTAGATCAGGATTGTGCATTTCTTTGACTTGGCCAGATTTCAAAGCTAAAATTCATTCCAAGTAAAGATGAGTGGCTTTTCTAAACACTTTTATTGTTACATGTGATGTAGGAGTTGTGGTGCCCAAAGGTCCTGTGTTCCTTGTGTGCTGTGTTCCCTCTAGTTCTCCTTTATACACATTACCAACGTAGATGTTAGTCATAAAAAACTGCATGACTTTATCCAGCAATATGGCTTAGTCTTTATTTTTGTGACGATTTAAGAGCAGCTTGTTTTTCCTCATAATCTTCTGACCTTAATTACCCACACTTGTAGAACCAAGTCCAAAAATTGAAGAAACTTAGTTATTTTTATATATATTTAGATTAATTAGGTAAATAATATTTCTGCTCTCATGCATGCTGTTGAATAATTAGTTCTTTTAGGTGAACAAGGTAAACGAGTATGATTTATAGGGATATTTTAATAAGATTATTTTATCATTTAACCAGAAAGATGTTCTTCTTACTACACAGGAGAATTAAGTTGCTTATAAGTTTCATTGATGTGGTATTTACTTTAAAAATTGAAATGGTGGGAAATAACACAACCTAGTAAACTCTATGTTTTCAGAATCCAGTCCCACCTGGTCCTATAACTACAGATTTTTGGTGTGCTTCTGGTAGTTCTTAAAAATTCACCTCATAATGAAGGTATTAATATACTTATAAAAGTTTCTCTTTTGCTGTTTTAGATGCTCGCTAAACAGTTGGAAGCTCTTGGCTTGGCTGAAAAGCCTCAGTTGGTGACTCGCTTTCAAGAAGTTTTTCGGTCAATGTGGTCTGTGAATGGTGATTCAATCAGTAAGATATATGCCGGAACTGGGGCTCTGGAAGGAAAGGCTAAGGTAAATGTTGGTCTGTCATAAAAGATCCGCTTTTTCCTCTCTTGATACAGCCTCTAAATGGTCTATTTTCAAATTAATAGGGTTTCTTTTAGGTATCTGTTTTAGAATTCTCTTATCATGCTTTTATTCCTCTTTAACTCTTCCTTCTATAGTGGCACTAATGATTGAAGATAGTTATTTCCCTGGTTTGGGGGGCTTTGTGTGTATGACACCTAATAGTAATCCACTAGGCCTATGCATGTATTGCTTACATTTTTTTTCATGATTTTTCCCTTGCATATTTGTTTTACTTTTTATATTTATTTTGATTATGAATGTTTTTTTTAAAACCATAGTCTTCCCCACAAAGGGTCCTATCTCATTTGGCTCTGTGTCCCCAGCACTCCCCAGTACCTATCATTTAAGAGACGTGTGACAAACGCTGGATGGATGAATAAATCAGTGAACAATTTATGCAACACCTCCTGTGAACCCAACATGATTAGGTCTTGATTTTTAAGTTTTTATTATTTTACTTAACTTACCTTGAAAAGGAGGCTTTCAAAATGTGCAAAAGTGTGAGATACGGACTTAATTATAATTCTGTGCCTCATCATTACTTTATAATTGCTGGTTTACCTACAAACTATGTTCCACTCTAGTGTTTGGCCCTTATTGAGGGACCTTGGAAGCGTGCTTGAGATAGTTTTCATTATTTTATATACAATGTTGACTTTTTAAGTTGAATTTATTAATAACATTTTAAATCTCTACAATTCCTCAAATTACTTCAGGAATAGAAACAAGAACATTTACCACTTTTATGGTTCTCCTTCAGCCTCTTCAGTATAGCCCCTGAAATTCTTTAAAGGCCATTCATCATCTCTAAGTCTTCTTTCGACTTCCAAATCTGCCTCGTCCTCTGTGTCCAGAGGTATTGGCCTTACCTGCAAAAGTTCCTTTTGTTCAACTCATAAAAATAATAGGTATTGACATCTACAATTATTTTCTTCTTAAATGGTTCCTCCTTTTAAAAACCTGAAATTATTAAACTTTCATTTATTCCTTTTAAATAAAGAACATAATTCTTGCTATTAAAACCTGATTCCCTACAACTATTCCTTAAAATATTCTTTTATGTTCTTTTGCCTTTTTGTTTCTGCAGTGACTAATATATGTACAGACGTTACTTATATTTTCAGTGGTCTTTTATCTAACCTGATAGATATAAATTTTACTTTAATATACTAGTCCGTATTGAACTAAAATCTAACATCTGAACTGTTCTTTCTTCTCCTTTCTCTGGGTTCCTTTTGATTAATTGCCTGATAATGTGAATGGTGAGTGTCTTCAAATAATGTTATTTGTGTGTGGTATCATATGGAAGGGAATAACATTTTAAGCCTCAAATTCTTGTTATTTTTTTAACAAACAAAAATTATATATTGCAAACCAAAGTTATTTTCTAAAAGGCAAAAGTTTTTTTTTTAAACTATCATCAAAATCTGTAAGATCAGAATAAATCTTCACAGTAACTAACATGCCTAAGTAAATATATGTTCATTGAAAATTAAAGTAAACTCTCTCACTCTAGGAATTAGCCTAAATTTATTATTTTTATTATTTATATTTACAAAGGCAGTAAAATGACTTAAAATATACAGACTATAGTATACATGTATTATTTATTTATGAACTGTAATTATAATTTTCTTTTTAGACTAGACCATCATTTTTATGTTCAGTTATAGCTTTAGCTAATGTAATTTATGAACAATTTCAATTTTATTTTTCTACCATTAAATGTACTTTGAAGTTTTTCTAAGAGTGTATAAATGCAGTGTATCCTCCTTTATCTCCCTTGCGTCTCCTCACCCATTCCATCCCCAAAGTCTGAAAGTTACGATGTAAGTTATTTCCTTGTTTTAAGTACACTTCAGTTTATTTTCTTCCACCCCCCCCCCCCCCCTCAGCCTTTTCTTCCGCCTCCCCCTCCCTCTCCGGTTCAGCCTCCTTGAAACTCCGGTTCATGTTGTTTCTCAGTGTAGTTGTGTAGGACACAGCTCCCTGGCCCGTGCTGGTATTAGCCTTGCGCTCCAGTTTATTTTCTTTATAGTAAACAATTAAAAAGATTTAGTGCTCTAAATATCATTAGTGGGTGCAGTTGAGACACTGAGCTTTTTCCCATCTCTTTGTGCAAAGCTGTTATCCCAACGAGGAAAAGAAACAGTGACATTTTGAGCCATTTAATGTGATAATTAGATATTCAAAATAGAATGATTAGGTCATTTATATTACAGTAAGATTATATAAAACTTGAAGTTTCAGAATACCTACTGGGTAAAAATAACAATATTTAGAATGAAAGTACATGCTCCTTTTCCCCACGACAGGCTGGAAAGTTAAAAGATGGCGCTCGTTCTGTTACTAGAACAATTCAAAATAACTTCTTTGACAGCTCCAAGCAAGAGGCCATTGACATTTTACTCCTGGGAAATACACTAAATAGTGATTTAGCTGACAAAGCTCGAGCACTTTTAACAACTGGAAGTTTGCGAGGTATGTGTACTTTATATTTTACTTTATGTTATTCCTTCTAAAAGTTCAAGAGGTGAATGTAAACTTACATAAATAATTTTTAGATTGAGTTGATTAAAATAATTTTGGAAGGATATTCTATCAATGTAATTTTTCAAAATTGCCTTCTGCAAAGGAAGTTTATCTCTTTCAAAATGTTTATGTCATCAGTAGTATTAAGCCATAAACTGAAGCCCATGCATGTTGTCTTTTATAGATTATGATTTAGAGGGTGAATAGTTTAAGTATTGCTAACTTTATATAAGGCAGGATATCATAGAAAATTCAGCTAGTAGAGCATTCGGTATCCTAATTATGTAGAAAACAAATGCTTTATTGAAAAAACCAATACCTGTATTGATTATTTTGCTAATCACCACCCCAAAAGTTTTCTATAACTTGGTCTTACGTTTTCATTGCTATTGAATAAATATTAAATCATATTAATAATTTAAAATATTGCTTATTATTGGACACTGTTATTCTCAATTTTAATATTTGACATAAATGTATGGTTTTCAGGATGGCTTTTATCTTTCACTGTCTTTTATTAAAATCAAAAGAATTTGAGCTTATATCAGTGAACATATATTAAGCAGCATCATGGAAAAACGCAACAGTCATTGTGGAACTTAATAAATTAGACTTCCTTAGTCCATATTATTTCTATTTTAACTTTTCAGCATTTTTATGTCTTCTGTTATCTCCAAACCAAATCTTTCAATTTTTCCTATTCAATTAGGAGAACTTGTTCCTCATCAAGTAATGTACTCTTGGATAATTACTTGGTCAAATAGGTTCTCCTGGATTCTTTCAGAATTCTGAATGGTGCTGAATGTAGTTAATTATAGTCAGCTCCTCAGGGCTCTGGAAGAAAGTTAGGGGACTGAGACCTAGGAGAGCTCTGAAAAACAAAACCTGGTCTTAGCAACTGCTTTTACCTTCAGGCTTTCTGTTTTCCAACAGTAGAGACTTACTGATTTGCATCATGTCACCTCTTTCCACCTGTGCCTACTTTGATGTGAAGGTATTAATGAGCAACAATTGCAAGTAAGCACTGAAGGAAAGAAAAGAAGTGAGGGACCTAAGAATTCCCGAACTCATCATCAGTTTTTTAGTTTCCTGCACATTTTACTATACGTGTGAAATATGCCTTAAAAAAAGTAGTCAGTTCTGCTATAACACTTGTTCTCAGAATGGGAATTTGTTCCAACATGGATGATATATTAGGGAACATTTTGAGCATAATGCCAGTTCTGCATGAGTTTCTACATTAGTTTCCGATTTCGCCGGCAGTAACACTAGGTAAACACAGAGAACTGCACCAGCAGAACTGAGATGAATAGAAATAAACAACACAGACATAACACATATGCACACACGTCAAACATCTCGCTGCCTCAGTTCACCAGGTGTGTTATAAGCCATACCCATCCACAGCTGGTGTTGCCACTTTCCATCCAATTTCAGAGAATCCTTCTTCCATCACTCACAATTACTCACAAGCTGCAGCCCTCTTGCAGCCTATTTCCACAAGCAAACTTCAGGTCTTTTTCAAGATGAAGTGCCGTATCTAAGGAGTATTCGTACACTTCTTAACTATTTAACATGTGTAAAACTATGCTATTGTTTTTACTGGGTTCCTTACTTTTTTGGTATGTCACTGCCTAAAGTTTTTGATTATTTTGATTGTTTTGCCCTAATCCCGTTTTCCCTGTGGCTGTGGGAATTTGCACAATTTTGCAAAGCATGGTTTTTTTGGAATTCATTTGTTTTGTTATAACTAAACTGATTGTACTTATCAACTGGTGAGTCCCAGAAAGAATCCTAACAGATGTACATTAGGACAGTATCTTTCATATGCTCAATATCCTCCGCCTCTTATATGTTCAGATTCATAGTCTCCCTCACGTGTGTGCATATACGAGCACATACACATACACACCTATAGGAGCAGCCTGAAAAGCAGGCCTAAGACCTTCCGATTGTGTAACTCCGACATCACTGAGTCACTGTAGGATTTTTCCTAGATGCAGAATGTTTGCATCAGCTATTGTCATTTATTTTTAATCTTTGGTGTCCTATAGCCAAAAAAAAAAAAAAAAACAAAGTCATCAAATTGACTCAAAAGAAAGAAATGAGACCATTTAGAATGTTTTGTCTTAACACTCTAGATTTTAACTGTAACTTGATGTTTTACTAATGATTCTTTGTTTTCTTCTTAATGCATCCATAGTTTCTGAACAGACATTACAGTCAGGTACAGTATAGAAAATCAATCTATAAATAAAAGCAGCTTTTTCTTTATTTCTCTAAAGTTGGTATTGTAAATAAATTAAGCCATATAAATGGAAACTTTCTCTTATTTTTCCCTCAGATTCTAACAGCATAAGTTGAAACCTGTTTTGATCTGAGAAAAAAAAATTAAGTTTGAGAAAACTAAGTCACTTCATTTAGAAGAAAATATGCAATGCTCTTTGTCATCCTGAAGCAAATGCTTAATTCCAATTAAGTATAGCTCACCTAGTTTTAATTTCACTCTTATAATTCAATGAACAAACATTAATGGTATATTTGACTCTTAATGCACTGATGGAAAAACCCAGATATGACTACTGTGGATGAATTTTAGAGTACTGTCTATGACATGACTACTCAGCAGTGTTTCTCACACATAGTGGAAAAGGCATTTGTGGGGACAGAGCCCCAGAAAGCAGTTTCCAAGCTCTCAGCCTCACATAGAAAGGTGTTGGCTCAGGTAGTAAATGGCCATCAACTAGGAGTGGATGGCCATCATCTGTGGCTAGTTGGCCGTCAGCTGTAACCAGTGAGCCATTGGCCACTAATATAACTGTTGTGGCTATGCTAGCAGAAAATGGGGGCTAGCAAGAAGATGGTGGCTGAGCTAACAAGAGCGGATTGCAGAGAGGCGGATGCCGCCAGCGAGAATATAGTGATATGACTCCCCTACTTATGGCTCCCTGGGTGTTCCTTTTTGGCCTCACCATATCCTGCGTTCTTGTATGGGGAGCGGGAGCAGAGACCCCGCAGGCCTCCCTGCATGACACATGGCGCAGCGAGCAGAGTCTCCCACATGACACCATATCCTGCGTTCTGGTGCGGGGAGCGGGAGCTGAGACCCCGCCTGGCACCCTGCATGACAGCATTGACTCATGTTCTCATGCTGTGGATGAAATCGTCTCTGTAACTATAAGACCTGCACTAAAATATGATCTAAAATCTTTTACAAAGCATCAGGATTGCTAACAAAGTTAGAAGAGCTAAGTGTGTAAGACCTAAAGGTCATTATTTTCTTGCCTTTCCTATTCTTAGATATCTCCTGCCTTCATTTTCTGGACAAAGTTTGTGATCTGGTCTTTAAACATGAATCTGTGGCGAAGGGAACAAAAGCTAATCTCTTGCCGGAAATGTAATGGGAAAAGACATCTTTTCTTCCCTTCACTTTAGATTTGATATCACTTAAGATTTGTTTTGCTTAGTTATTGTTCTGAATGTTTTGAGAAACTATTGGTTATTTTTTTGAGAAGAATGTAGGAAGAGAGCAAGCACTTCATATAGTTTGAGTTACATAATGAAATCCATTTTCTGAAATGATACATGGTGTTTAGGGATGGACATCTGTTTGAACATACACTCCTTTCTTTCTGCATGTTATGGACCAACCAGTTAAGAAAAAGCTAGGATTTTTAAAAAAAGTTTTATTCCATTTGTAAACTGACTTCGTTCACACAACGTGGCAACATGTTTTTTTTTCACACAATTCGTTATTTGTCTTGCTGATTATTTTAAGCTGTTAAATCATTATAGAACTTGTGTTTTGATATAGGAAGGATTAGAGAAGCTATTTTCATAGCAGTAACAATGGCAATGACTCCAGTTATAAACACCAGTGATTCTTTATCTAGGTACAGCCAGCTTTCAGTTAGCTACACCAACGTGCCAAAACAAATAATCTGCTTTCATTTCTCCCGACACCTCTATACAAGCAATCAAATCAAATAGGAAGAGGGCTGAAAATCTGCATGTCTGCCTCTAGGATCACAGATGGTACCAAGATGCTACTTGCCTTTTTTATTTTCATTCTCTGACAAAAGTGCTGTATCTTGGTGTCATAAAATAAGTAGTACCATAATAAAATAAGGTCATGTGGTGAAAGGCGAGGATCATTTTGAGTTTCTTTTCCTCTTTCCAGTTAACTGCCAGTTAAGTGCATGTTCTATTTTTAAATGAAAGTCCTCTTAAAGTTCCATCCACTTTAAGTGCCATAATTTAATTTAAGCAAAATCAGGTGTTGTTTAGAAGAAAGAAAGATACTGTGTTTCTCCAAAAATAAGATCTAGCCAGACAACCAGCTCTAATGCGTCTTTTGGAGCAAAAATTAATACAAGACCCGGTCTTATTTTACTATAATATAAGACTGGGTCTTATATAACATATAATACAATACAAGACCAGGTCTTATATTAATTTTTGCTCCAAAAGACACATTAGAGCTGATGATGCGGCTAGGTCTTATTTTTGGGGAAACACGGAAGGTGGTAGTCAAAAAATATGCAGAACAAGAGGTTGAGGATCCAAAATGTATCGAACATTCGTTCATTTAACAATTATTTATTGGTCACTTACTATGTACCAGGCACTCCTGGTCACTAAGATACTACAGTTAACAAAGTAGACCAATGTTTCTGCCCTTGTGGAGCTTTCATTTTTATGAGAGGAGACACATAGTTACAGGGTAAATAAATAAAATACATAGTTTGTATTTGTAAATGGTGATAAATGCTATAGAGAAAAACAATTCAAGGAGAGGATATGGAAGGTAAGGGACAGAATGCAGATTTTAATAAGATGGTCAGGAAAAGCTTCCCTGGAAAGTAAAGATCCAAAGGGAGTGAGGAAAGGGTGGTGCAGGCAGTGGAAGCAGCCAGTGCAAAGGCCCCTGGATGGGAACACGCCTGGCTCCTTGTGAAACAGCAGGGAGGCCAATGGCTGAGCAGTGGGTGAACAGGGAATGGGGGGCAGGTGAGGGCAGAAAGGCAAGGCAAATCGTGTAGGGCCTTGTAGACAGTTAAGGCCTTGGCTTCCACTCTGAGAGAGATGGGAAGCATTTATCAGTGACTTCATTTTCCGACATCTCATTGTCATCCATAATGAATACACATTTTGTGAGGAGCCATAATTCATCAAACCACCTGTCAATAGCTAGAATCTTAAATGGAAATGTTCTTAAATGTTTTTGTTTGGGGAGAAATAAAACATGTATTTTTACCAGCCTTTGAATGAAAGTTACATGAGAGTCAATCGCTGTATTCCTTAAAGTGTTCCATCTCTAATTTTGTACATTGTAAAACAACGTAGCATTTCATTGAAGCAACTGTTTGTTCTGCATGTTTTATGTTGCTACAATAATTTTGTAATAGCTTTTCTTACTTTGGTTATTGTAGTTAACGTGGTTGAATTTTTTTTTTTTAAATTGTGTTGCTTAATTGCGTCGTGCTGGGCTTTATGTTCAAGGCTGATCTCTTTTTGTTCCTCTGCATGTATCTTATGCTTGTTTGTGATTATGATAATTGTACTTTCCAGACATCTCACAGTTATGAAATCAATTTTAATCAGTGGTTTAATGCAGCTAAAATTCTGTTGTGTTTTGTTTTGATTAGCCTCTTCTAAAGTACTAAAGAGCATGTGTGAGAATTTCTACAAGTATTCAAAGCCCAAGAAAATCCGAGTATGTGTTGGAACCTGGAATGTGAACGGTGGGAAACAGTTTCGCAGTATAGCTTTTAAGAATCAGACACTCACCGACTGGCTTCTTGATGCACCCAAGTTAGCTGGCATCCAGGAGTTTCAAGGTTGGTTTTTGATAATATAGGTTTCATTAATAAATCCTGATTGATTTATTAATCTAGAAAACAATGTAGCACTTCACAATATACATTGCTTTGTAAAAAAGCTTCAATTTATAAATTTGAAGGCCAACATTTTATAGACCAAATCTATTAAAAATTTACATTTGTTTTTATTCCTACGTCTTTATTTTATACTTTATTTAAAAAAAGGTAAAATATTTCTTCCTTTGAAATTCGATTCTCAGTAAGTAGGATCCATACATAAATAGATATCTTTAGAGGCAACCACACATGTAAGAAAAATTAGTTCTGTTTTTATTCTTTTAACCTGACACAAAGCAAGCTTATTTTGTAATTGGTCATTTGAGTTTCATTTTTCAAATCTAGTGTGTGCCATTTTTCAAATGTAGTCCTCAGTTTAGTTGCTAAGATAAGAAATATTCAGGGTGGATCATAAGTAGTCTTACAAAACTTGTAACTTTTGTTGTTACTTCATAACTTAACAGTATTTAACTTGGCTGTCATTCAGTTTGGATACTCTGCCACCATGCTATTAATAGCCAAAACCAAACATTAAAATGAGGATACTTTTATTAAGATTTTGCTTAGAATCATGAATTCCAGTCTGCTTCCGTTTTTAAAGTCAACTTTAACTTCCTTTTTAAAATGGTACACATTTACCAAGTATTATGTATGAAGGTGGTGTGTGCAGGAAACTTGTGAGATACACATTTTACTTTTTTTTAGTTATCTTTAATCATCACATCTTAAACCCTGAGGTTTTCCCCAAACGTTTATTAACATGCCCCTTTTCACATTTTACATTGAACCAACTTGAAGTTGTACTAGCAGTAGTAGTACTAGTTATAATAGTAATAAATAGCTAACACTACAGTTATAAGTACTTCATACTTGTTCGTTTAATCCTTATAACAGACCTACTACATAGACACTATTACTATACTATTATTCCAATTTCACAGATGAGGAAACTGAAACATAGTAAGGGAAGTGAGCCGCCCAAGGTCATGGAGCTGGTAGTGGCAAAGCCACGACTTGAATTCAGGCAGTTTGGTTCCAGAGTCTTTGTGCCACACTGCATTTTATGTGTGAACTTGGGCAAATGGCTTAGTTCTTTAGAGCCTCAGTTTCCCGTCTGTAAATAACAGGCAAAAATAATTTGTCTTATAAGGTGTTTGTGTGGAAATTTAATGCCATGATATATAGTAAGCATTGCCTACAACAGCAGTCAATAAATATTTTTATTTTTATTTTTTTATTTCTCGGTATTAGTTCATAGTATTTATAGCCTCTTTCTAGCTATTTATCCTCATTTCTGAATATTTAGGCCACCCAAAGTACCGCTGGTCGGTGTATCTCAAGCAGCTTCTATTCTCGTTTAGTCGTAGTCAGCTGTGAGAGCGCTGATGGCTAGAATAGAGGGGGTGTTTTAACCACTGAATCTCTTCTGGTTTTCCTGGATTTCTTCCACCTACGAAATAGCAAAAAGATCAAGCCTGTGGTTTTCAAATGTGAATGTGAAAAATCCCTCCCAACTGTTCTCTAATTTGAAAGGGTTTTTCAACCACTTTATTGTTTGTGCCTTTTCTGAAGATTCCGTTTACCTCTCCAATTTTTATTTACTTTAGCCTTTTAAAAGTGGCTTGTTTCTGTGTTGTCCATGGTACAAACTTTGGCAAGAATTCTTTCAAAATGATTTCTGAAAGGCCTTAAGGATCTTCTAGAATAATAGTCTTAAAGAAGCAAACTTAAGATACCTGAATAGAAAGTAAATTTAAATTAGTTTTGTCCCACTCATGGGTTTTTTGCCATTAATTTGAATTTGGTGAAAATTAAAACACAAAAGTGGATTTTTGTGAGATCTGGTGTTGATCTTAGTTGTGTTGACACAGGGTGGGGAGGGGACGAGGGAAAGGTGCCATCTATCTAAGGCTATGTTTTAAAAGTCTTCTTTGGATGCTTAATTGTAGATAAAAGAAGTAAGCCAACGGATATATTTGCAATTGGTTTTGAAGAAATGGTAGAGCTGAATGCTGGAAACATTGTGAACGCAAGGTAAGCCAGAGAGGTGACACATGAAAAAATTTCTAGTTCCGGGACATGGAGGGCAGATAAATAAGTAGTTGTTACAAAGAGAGATTGCAATAATATATGTGAAGGTCCTCTTTAAACTGTCAAATATCAGTGCTCAAACTTTGGTTTCACTACACTCTTACAAATATTGAAAGTCTTAAAGAACTTTTGTTTATATGGGTTCTCTCTCAATATTTATCACATTAGGAATTAAAAATGAAAAATTTTAAACATTTAATCAATTTAAAAATAACAATAATAAGCCCTTTATGTGTTAACATAAAGAACACTTTTCTGCACCATAAAGAATGCTTTTTTTTCCCCTGAAAAGTAACTATTTTCCTAAACAAAAATTTACCGAGAAGTATGACATTGTTTTATAGTTTTGCAAATCTCTTTCATATCTAGCTTAAGACAGCTGGATTCTCACATCTACTTTTGCATTAGTCTGTTTTAATATGTTGTTTTGGTTGAAGTATATGAAGAAAACCACATACATATGTAGTTAGAAATGGAAATATTTTAATAGACTTTTCAGATAATTTCTTCTCTGACATTACACCAAAACTCAACAAATAGTAGTTTCTTAAAGATTAGTTGCAATATGGAATCTAAAACCATAGCAGTGAACTTTTTGTACTCTATTATATTGAAATTTACTGGTCTATCTTTTATTCTTGCATGATTTTGAAACCTCATGTATTGGTCATTTGGAAAATATTAGTTCACTGAGTTATGTAGATCTTCCAAATTTTGACACATTTCATTATACAGTATCAAAATATCATTGGTTACTATCATCACTGATCTCATCAGCAAGTTCTTTTAAGTATTTGGAAGCTGTCAAGATCACAGCAGATACAAGTTTTTCAAAATTCTCATTTTTGCTTACAAACTCAAATTTTATTATTAGAAATAAAATACTGTTGGTTGTTTCCCTTGAAAAGACAGGATTGGTCCAAAAAAAGTTTGCCAAAATAACCTAAGTCTGAATAACCATGTCTGTCTGTCATTAGTTCTTTAAAGTAAAAATTGTATCCCATGAAAAAAGTAGCAGTTTAGCTCTCAACTTAAAACTGTCAAGTGCTACTCCGTGAAAACAACCATTTATACTTCAGTATGCAGCAGACGTGCTTTGTGTGTCTTTCCCATTCATCACAGAGTATCAAAAAGATGTGATTTAAGGATTGAACTTTGATAAAATTAATAATGTTTGCTGCTTCATCAAGGATATTCTTGGGTGAAATGGCATTTTTTAAAGTGCAGGTGCATGACAGTGACAACTGTATTGACTGCTCATACAGTTTGGTGCCTGGATTCCTGCTAAGGCATCGGCACTTCTACTCACTGTTGCTTTTGCACCATGAGGCGAGTGTCAGTCAACACAATGAAAAAGGCACAATGTCTTTGTAGTAGTATGAAAATAGTTTTGACCTCATGGATTCGGGGGACCCGCAGGGATTTTCCCAGACCACACTTTGAGGACTACTGTTCTGAAGCCTTATTACAAATACAAATATTTGAGTGAAATCTAAACCTTAAGTGCTTTATTTTAACAAAGTGTGTCTGCTTTAAAGTTGAGCAGTTGCCCATCTTTTATGACATTTTTAAAGATTTTCGAATAAAATTTTAGGCTGAAATAGTATGGAATCAATCTTGCAAGTGATGTTTGTTTTTTGTTTGTTTTTTGCCAAAGTGAATAGCAATTCATGCAGGGAAGTAGAAAAATCCAACTTCATTCATTTTGCTGTTTGAAAATAGATATTCATGTCTTAGAGCATACTCTTAGGTTCCTACTATCAAATTGTTTACTTGTTTTCTAAGTGCCATGGAAAATAAATAGGTGGAGGTAAAGGGGATCAGGCATGTGGAGGAGGGAGGTACAGGCAGTTTTCAGTGGAACGATTAGGGTTCCTTGAGAGGATGACTTGAGTCAGCTGAAGAAAGGAATGAAAGCCGCCATTCTCTTTTCAGAATCCAAGTCACAGTGGTGGGTTTATGGTAGGTAGAGAGTCCATGTCTGGATTCGTATTTTGGAGGTAGTGTGGCATCGTGTTAGATAGACTAGATAGATGGATGTGAGGTCATATTCTCTGCTTTACCACTTGTCATTTGTGTGACCTGGAACAATGAGAAAACTTGGTTTTGCTCTCCGTTGGAGTCCTTGGGCACAAACCCATTACTCTGAAAATTTACAGATAAAGACTTAAGCATTCATTCTGCTTTCTCTGTGTGAACGGTGTTTCAGAGTAACTGAATAGAGGAAACTTCTTTATAGAAGAATTCTAACTTGTTACAAATGCCTGTGGTATGCTGACGTTACAAAAATCAACATTTTGCAATCCCTAATGAAATAATGGATCTAGGCAATGATCAATGGATGCTAAAACCTTAGAAGAAGGATTAAAAGGGGGGACTTTTCCTAGAGAAACAACCATAATACACACAGAGAAAAATTATTAGCATCAATATGTCAGAGATGAACCACAATAACGTAGAGTGAGATCGTCAGAAAATTTTATGTTCTTTATGGAGAGGATGTTGATTGTCAAAATGACCATGAAGATCCTGCCTAGCTTTTTTGTTTCTTGAAGAACGCTTACAAACTTTAAAATTGAAGCTATGATCCTGTCATTATCTCATGTCATTACAGTGCTTATTATTACATACTATAGATCCTGCCATAAGTGAGTACATTAGTTTTCTAAGAGACTGCTGGAGTATTATTAATTCAATTGGAACTATAATTGACTCAGTAGATTGCTGGTGGTCTCAAAGAGTTAAAGTACCTTCCAAAGTGTTATATGTTTCTGAAAGGGATTTTTTTTTAAGAAACAATAGACATCCTCAAAATAGCTAAATACACATTTGAGGCAAAGTATATGTACAAAGCACACATCAGATATTTGGAGAGACATCCAGGAACATTACATTTTGAAAGGCAAAGTAAGGAATGAATACAAGTAACTTTAAAACAAGGCGGAATATAAACATGTAAAAAAGGGGGGTGTGTACTTTTTATTGTTAAGCGTTGATTAGATTGTCACCATCTGAGCAGCCTATCAGGTTAACGTCACAGAGATGATGTGTTTCCTGCTGAGATGCAAAGGGTGACTGGACCACCCCTTAGGTTATTTTTGCCAAAACAAGTAAAATTGAACGTGTTTCTTAAGCTTCTACATTAACCAGTTTAAAACAAATGTGAGGGATAGAGGGATAAGTTAAGATACCATGAGGACACATCAGCCAAACCCAGACTGTTGAATATTTTACAGACAAATGCCCCAGCTTCTTAAAAACAAATGGCATTAAAAAGGGGGTGGAGAGGGTTGAAAGACAAAGATTAAGAAAGATTCAAGAGACATAGCAAGCAAATGCAAGGTGTGGCCTTGTTTGAACCCTGTTTTAAAGAAATCAGCTGTAAGAAGACGTATTTTAGATAATCATGGAAATTTAAATATGAGTTGAGTTTTAGATGATTTTAAGGAATTGTTAATTTAAGTGTGATAATGGCATTGTGATTATGTAAAAATAAAAATGTCCTCTTATATTAGCGATGCGTACTAAAGTCTTTACAGGTTAAATGGCATGTGTCTTAGGTTTGGTTTAAACTGTTCTGGTTTTACCCCTACCCCTCCAAAAAAATGGGAGAGGATGGAGACATAAGATTGGTAAATGATGATAATTGTTGAAGCTGGGTAATAGTTATATGGTAGTTTATTTTATGATTGTCTATTTTCTCTATATTTAAAATGTTTCTATAGTAAGTTTTTAAAAAGAATTATAATCCAGAAAAATAAGGAAAAGGGGGAAAATGAATCTGGATTTCTTCTTCTCTATTACCCTAATGGATACTCAAGGAAAAAGTAATGTGTACAAGCTTGAGGTTACTTACATGGTGAGCACTCATTTAAAAACAAGTATGCTTAAATTTCTTTGTAAAGGAGTAGTAGCTTAGATTTTGAAATGTATTCATTCTTTTGGCTAAATTTTGGGTTTTCCTTTTTAAAGGAAACAAGAAACCAGCCTACATAAAGATTTCACTGTTGGTACAGATTTCATGACTGTTGGTTAGTCTTATTAAATTTGGGTATATAAAGGTATAATTGACAGTTGTCATAAAATATGCCATGTTGTCAATATCTTTTTAAAGATTCCTTTTTTCACATGTTCTGGTAGCACAACAAATCAGAAGCTCTGGGCTGTGGAACTTCAGAAGACCGTCTCCAGAGACAACAAGTACGTGCTGCTGGCTTCTGAACAGCTGGTGGGCGTGTGCCTGTTTGTTTTCATCAGACCTCAGCATGCTCCTTTCATCAGGTCAGTGACCAGCACTCGCTCCTGAGGCCACTTCCTACCATCAGATAACAAGGAGGAGGCTCCAGAGAAACGCTGATGCTGATCCGTGTTTCTTGTTTTTAAATGTGGTTTTGATTAAAGAGTCATTGATAGGAATTGTGAAAATAGTACAGTTTCACAGCCTTGCCCTCAAATTGCCACATGATACGTAGTTATTTAATTATGTAACATGTATCCGTAATTTCTTATGCACAGGCAGCTATTGAAATTTCAGATCTTTGATTTAGAGTTCTTTGTTCTAAAGGGATGTCGCAGTTGATACTGTGAAGACCGGAATGGGAGGTGCCACTGGAAATAAGGGAGCGGTTGCGATACGAATGTTATTCCACACGACAAGCCTTTGCTTCGTCTGCAGCCACTTTGCTGCGGGACAATCACAAGTCAAAGAAAGAAATGAAGACTTTGTAGAAATAGTACGGAAACTGAGTTTCCCTATGGTAAGTCCCTGCTGCTTGTTCTTGAAGATGGAGCTCAGAAATGGATTTTAATCTACCCCAAATTCTACATCAGCTTTTGAAAATTTAAGGTAGTTCCTAGAAAATTTAAGGTAGTTCCTAGTGTTTACCTAAATAGCTATTTCATGTGTTATTAGTATTGGGTTAAATAAGTAGGGCATGGCCTGGGGCAGGCGGGCATATCTGAGGCAAAGAGATAGTTGTAAAACATTTTTTTAAATTGATTGTTTTGAATTTAAAGTCCCATCCCCTTGCTTCCAGGGAAGGATGCTGTTTTCCCATGACTATGTATTTTGGTGTGGTGATTTCAACTATCGAATTGATCTCCCTAATGAAGAAGTTAAAGAGCTCATAAGACAGCAAAATTGGGATTCTCTTATAGCAGGAGATCAACTTATCAACCAGAAAAATGCTGGACAGGTATATACATACTTAAGAGGATACTTGCATTGAGAAGGAAATATTGCTCATGAAACGTGCTTTCCTTAATCATAGTATTGTCTTTTCTTATAATCTCTTGAAACATACACACACACACACACACACACACACACACACACACACACACACACATATATACATACGTATTAGTTTGGTGCAAAAGTAGTTGTGGTTTAAAAGGTTAAAAATATTTGCAAAACCGCAGCTGCTTTTGCACCAACCTAATATATATATATAGTTTAACAAAGACAGAATTACTTTTCCTTTTTTCAAAAAAAAAAAAAAAAGGAAAGGAAAACCCATGTCAATTCCTATGATGAAAAATATATTATGCCTCTATAAAATTCACTTTCAAGTAGAAGAATATGTTTTGTTTTGTTTCAGTGACAGTAAATTTAGAATCTTATTCTTTAGGGCTACTGTTTTTTGACTTTAAAATCCTGCGGTAATAGGCTTTATTTTTTCTTCTCTCATTTCTTGTATCATCTGCCTTTTTGAAACTTATTTATTAAAACTTATGGCCACAAAATTTTGAAAGAATTTATTTAAAAACGATTTTCTCAAAGTATAGGTGATGATGGCCACTCAGTATGGTGCCTTCGTGGTCATCAGACTTACAATCCATCACTTTGGGCACCATTTAACCTTTTTAGGCGCCGGGTCCTCATTTGAGAATAAGATATCAGACCATATGATTTCCAAAATCCGTTACAATTCAGTTCAAAGGTCTGGTGAAATTCCCTTATTCATGGTTTTGTACTTGGTTTAATCAAAGGTCGAACAAGTGGCATGAAAAAAGGCCACGTCTTAGGTTATTTTTTCCTAGGCTTTGTTCCATTCAGTTAGAAGTGTTTATCAGATGCACACAAATTCCCTGTGAGAGTCTCCAGCACATAATAGACATTTAATGAATGGCTGCCTCAATGTAAACAGAATTCTTTTGCTTTTCAAGTAACTTACTTTGTATATGTTTATTGTAGATTTTTAGAGGATTTTTAGAAGGAAAAGTAACCTTTGCTCCGACATATAAATATGATTTGTTTTCTGAAGACTATGACACGAGTGAAAAGTGCCGCACCCCTGCATGGACAGACCGTGTCCTCTGGAGAAGAAGGAAATGGCCTTTTGACAGATCAGGTGGGGAAACAGACTTCTACATTTCAATGAGTTAACGCAGATTTTATGAGGATGAGGGAATGGTATAAATATCAAGGGAGGAGGGCTGTTTTTTCAACAAGGGTTATCTAGAACATAAGAAATAAAATTTAAATACAAAACATTTTTAAAAATATCCGCAGACTTCTTTATAATAATTTATTTAATTTTTCAGTCTATTTTCTGTCAATGACAATTTCATATAAAGAGAAGCAAGGAAACATTTTTGTGAAATTTTCAGTTGAATGCTAGCTAAGGTTTTTAATATGAATAACTGAAGTGGTTTGCAAATATTATGATCTGTGTGTTGAATTATTTAGGAAACCCTGTTTGGTAACAGGCCTTTAAGTAATCTCAGAAGTAAAGCCTTATCTTAATTTTTACTAAGTAAAGCATAAAATGGTAAGGTCACCCAAAAACCTTTGTAACTTAAAAGTGTCTAGACTTCCTGCCTATTAACAAGTGTGTCCGGCATCCCAGCCTCAGACAACTGAAGCCAGTGAAGCCAAGGAGAGAGCACCTTGCTCCCCTTGATCTGTCATCACATAGCTTCTCTTACATGTTGCTTTATTCTCACTGCAGCTGAAGATTTAGATCTTCTAAATGCTAGTTTTCAAGATGGAAGCAAAATCCTCTACACGTGGACTCCGGGTACTTTGCTGCACTATGGGAGAGCGGAGCTGAAGACCTCCGACCATAGGTTTAAACAATCTCAGTATTACTTACAGTGCTTGAAATTTATTTTGAAATATGTCTCTTCTTAAACGTTTCTGACACATCTGTCTTCCCTCTGCCTTAAGGCCTGTCGTTGCCTTGATTGATATAGATATATTTGAAGTTGAAGCTGAAGAGAGACAAAACATTTATAAAGAAGTCATTGCAGTTCAGGGTCCACCCGATGGTACGGTATTGGTCTCAATCAGAAGTTCTGTACCAGAAAACAATTTCTTTGATGATACTTTAATCGATGAGCTTCTGCAGCAGTTTACAAATTTTGGTGAAGTTATACTCATAAGGTGAGTAAAATATTTACTGTTCAAAAGTAGCTCATGATTCATAAATAATAGTTTCTATATTAGAAATTACCTTATTTAGTGTTTGAATAATATATGAATATTTTTATTTTCAAACTATGGGAGAATCATACTATAGAAATGTTATTCAAAGAGCTATCAGGTTTTAAAACTGAATTCTCTACTTAGAAAATTATAGTTCAATAGTGAAACTTTACAGGAACAATTGATGACAAAACTATGTGCATGTATAGATGTGACCCTCCAGATTCCTATATAACATATAAGCCCTGTGGCAAAAGGAAGATGTGATGCTATTTTATTTTTTTAAGGAGAGGTAAAAGTAAAGCAGAGTGATGTTTTTTTCCCTCCTCAATTTAAGAAATTTGATGTTTTAAGTAATTTTAACTCATATAATTTCCACCTAACGTCAGTGGCAGATGAACACTCAGGAGTCATCCGTGCCAGTCTTGGTTTCCATTGTTGACTTAACCATCTGCCTTTTGCAGAACCAGGTGTCTCTTCCGTTATTTAAAAAAATGTTCTCTTCCAAGTGTGCGGCCGTTTTGAGACGTTGAATAACATGGATGTGTTTGTGCTCCATGGGGAGAGGTACCATTCGATTCCTGTCTTTGCTGTTAATGCGCTTCTTTAGGCGTGTTTTATAAATATTCAGTGGGCAAATCTCTGCTGAGGAAGAGCAGCGGAGAAGCTGAAGACTCGCTTCCTGTTTGTAATCTATTTGGGAAGAAAGACCAGCGTGCGTGTATGGCCTCCCTGGATACTAAACACAGTGGAAGCCAGAACGAAGATGGTGTGGTTTCTTGTAGTGAGGGAAGCAGGCCCAAGAGACCTAGAGTCCTTTCAGAGAGTAAACAAGCCCCTCAAATCTTTTGACAGAGATCTACCCCAAAGCTTTAAAATACAACAAAAAAATCTCTGAAAACCTTCAGGCCTTAGGGAGTACAGAGTGAAATCTCCAAGTTGCAGATGACAGGAAGCTTTGCCAAGTGCAGAAACGCCAGACCCCAGGAGCATAATGTGGGCTGTGTGAGTGGGCGGCAAAGCAGCACATAAGTGTCCTCGTGAGAAAATGTAAAGTACTGCTCTGGGCTAGAGGAATCCGAAGTGTGTGTAAGGGATGGAAGACTGCCTGTCATGAGAACCCAGTCTCTGGAGCCAAAAGCTTTCCCCAGTGCTATCACCATTAGAAACAGTACGGGTAACGAAGCAAGGCATTGCCCTTAGATTGTAAAACCAGGAGGTGCCTCCAGACCTGGAATATTCTGGTTGTTACACCTTCAGACAACAAAGTTAGAATACAAAAAGCAGACGATGAAAGTAAACAGGGAAAGGACTGTCAATAGTAAGGCTAAACTGATTATCACCTTTTGATCTAGAATAAGACAGCCATTAAAGGAGTGATGGAACTCTGTAACCCCCCTTATATATAAATAAGAGGCTTCCTGGAAATGTAGATGGGACAAATTTAGATGCATGTAGATACTTAATTGATTGGAGGGGGTGGAATCTAGAAGGTTTTATTCTAATGAGTGAAAACAGGAAGAGAATACAGCTTCTAAAAGGACCTACGCAAATCCATGGATATTACAACCAGAATCTCTTGTTAAAGTTAGAAATGTGTAAGGAGCACATTGCTAATTAAGGATAGGACCAAGAAATCTGCCTTGCTGTATGACCCCAAGTGCTTTGGTACCACTATCAAAGAACAGATCATGTTCAGGGTCAAGGGACTGGTGCAGGATAAGTACAACCTTATAGTAGTGACTAGAACCTTTGGAGGAGGGATATTCTCCATTATCCACAATTTGAAAAAGATACTCTTATAGTATTTAGGTATGAACAATGTCCCTATAGCTTTCAAATGACAGTATCCTGCAACTTAGAACTTTATGCCAAAGAAATTGAGTCACTTACCTTGGTCATGTTTGAGTGACTGTAGAAATCTCTTCCAGGCCTGGATAAAATATTTGTGCACACTTTGTTTTTAGCCTTTTCCTCTTAATA
Organism: Rhinolophus sinicus; assembly: GCF_057876585.1. NCBI lineage: Eukaryota > Metazoa > Chordata > Mammalia > Chiroptera > Rhinolophidae > Rhinolophus > Rhinolophus sinicus. The sequence continues at coordinate 10,534,597 of NC_142517.1, forward strand.
TCCATAACCCATACTTTTGAATGAGAAAGAGAGAGAGAGAGAGAGAGAGAGAGAGAGAGAGAGAGAGAGAGAGAGAGAGAGAGAGAGAACATCTATACATGTACATGTTTTCTTGTCTCTCACCTTTGAAAAATCTGTAAGGATTTCTGAACTTGATTTATACAGTTGGGAATAGTTCAACTCATAAAATTCTTTCTGTAAATAAGACTGATAACAGTATAATTTGTTTTGTTCTTTTTTTGTGTGTGATAACATTATTACATATCAGTGACCATCTTCTTCAGAACTTGTCCTAATGTCCCTTTTATTTTTTACTTTTGGGGTTTCTTACTTTAAAATTGTAAACTTAGAATCATAGCAAAGGCCACTGAAGTCCCCAGAGAGTAGATGGCTGTCAGTGAATAAAGGCAAGGACCATAAGCTAAGATTCCTTCAGGAAGGTCTGAGATACACAGACAGACAGATTTTAATGACAACTCTGTCTTCTTTGTTCATCAAAGGAAATTTACTTCAGGGAAATAAAAAATACATAGTACTAAATATGGGTTCAGGACACTTGGATTCTAGCCCTGTAACTTATTCACCTTTTGTAAGGAAGGTCTCTTTGAACAAGCCGCTTAACCTCTGGCCCTTTTTTCCCATGTCAGTGAAATAAAGGACTGGATTTACAAGGATCATAAATGGAGATCCATGGCCCATTTCTCCTGCGAGACTATTTTATGAGCATAGTAGTTGGAAGCCCTTTGAATTTGAACACGTTGGGGGAAGAGTGCCCTCTCTAGGTCACCATGGCCCCTACTGCTCTCCATCTTGTTTTTACTTCCCGGCCTCTATAGGCCCTCGTTAATCAATAATTATTAGATTAGTCACTGGGCTAACTGGCTAAGGTATTAATTATGTCTTTTTATTGTTTGTTTTTCTTTCTTGAAGATTTGTAGAAGATAAAATGTGGGTTACATTTTTGGAGGGAAGTTCTGCCTTGAATGTTCTAAGCCTAAATGGTAAAGAGGTAAGTTTCATTTGTTGATTCTAAACCATTCTGCAGTTAACTGTCTGAAGATTATATTTTTATAGACATGCAGCAAGATCATCTAAGTGTATTTCCAGTTCAGGAGGATAAAGGACCTTACAGTGTGCTTTAGTATTTATTATTTAGACTAGGTTCTGACTGTTCAGGATTATATTAGTCCCTCCCTAGAGATATTAACCATTGACATAGACTAAGAAAAAAACATGTGTACCACCTAATTTGATTTTAATTATATATTTATATAAAAGCTTTTAAAATCTTAATGGGGATAGATATTTTCCCTAGAGTAGAAAATATTTCTATCAAATGAAGAAAATGCTTTATTTACAAAAAAGGGGGAGGAAGGTGCTCATTATTCCTAGGAACTGGTTTTATTGGCTTGAATAGTGGTACTCAGGTACCTTTTTCAAAGCATAGGTAAAATAATTCCCATAGAGAATATAGTCAACAATGTTGTAATAACTATGTGTGGTGTCAGGTGGGTACTAGCTGTATCAGGGTGATCAAGAAATTCTAATATGAGTAGTACTTTGAGCCAAGGAAGATCTGTTGTCACAAAGGCACCAGCTGTCATCACAGCATGTTGGTCATAGCCACCCACTTCATTTGGAAATACTAGAAAAGCTCACATATTATATATACTCCAGAAACTCTTCAAACAAAGGAAGTTAAAACTGTAGGAGGAGCTTACATTTTAGAAAGAAAATTTGTTTTAATATGAGTTGTAAATGAGAACGTCTTTCTAGTGTACAATCTATTTTGACCAAGGTGTCTTGTGGCTTTCTGCAAGTTTTTTTAAAGTATTTTTTAAATACATCAATAGGACAATGTAACTTGATTTAATGTGTTGGTTATTTTAGATTATACTTTTGTCTAAAAGCACTCAAATTTATAGCAAAAGCAAAATGCTCTTTCATGATAACAGTCCTATTTTCAGAATGATTAACTTTTGTTGAAGATTTTAAGTAGTCTCAATATTCTTCTAACATTTGAAATGCTGAAACTACTTTGACAGTATAGCAGTTTTTAAGACCATATTCTAAGCTGGGAAGGTCTAAATGAACAGGAAAAGTATTTTAAAGATTTTCTATTGTCTCTTCCATAGTTATTTCATATAGGAACAATAATTTAATCTGTGGATCAGAATCATAGGAAATATAAAATTATGTAGCACAGTTGTCAGCAAATTTATATCTGGTTAGGGAAAGATACTGACTGCAGCAAAGGAAACTTGAAACTGCATCCTAGAAAAGAAGACCTTTGACTTAGCAACATGAGTGTTTAAAGGGAGATTTGGAAATATTTAAACTAGTTAAAAATTCCGTATGCGTGAAACAGTTATGTTGAATTGAGTCTAGCTAACTTAAGCGTAGGCTGTTGCATAGTGTAACTAAGGCAGTCACTTTATTCCAAGATAGGTAATTTTCATGCCAATGAATTTTTATTTTCTATGTCTTTTACGCAACTAGTTATTGGGTCGGACTATAACTATCACTTTAAAAAGTCCAGACTGGATCAAAACTTTGGAAGAAGAAATGAGTTTAGAGAAAATTAGTGTTCCGTTGCCATCGTCAACAAGCTCTACCCTGCTCGGTGAAGATGCGGAGGTCGCAGCAGATTTCGATATGGAAGGTTCGTTTATTGAACACATTTGACTTCTGTACTCCTAGATAAATTTCCTTCCCATCAGTAAAGCCTTGGTCTGCAAGTCTATACTTCTCTTCTTATAACACACATAGCAGTATTAGATTATGTTTTGCATTGTATTGTGTTTATTTTGCTTATAGCTAGACTTCACATGTATTTGCCATTCTGCTGTTCAAAGGTTAAGATCTTTACTAATGTTCGTTTATGTCCTTATGTGATAGGAGCACAAGTTGGTGTTTTGGGGGAGTGGTTGGTCTCACTAGTTGCAGTTAAAATAGAAAAGGAGAAATTCAGAGTGGGTATTCTAACCGCGGAAATGGGTTCAAAATAATTACTATACAAAGGGATATATTTAAAGTAATTTTAAAAGATTCTCAAAGTAGCTAAGAATACATGCATTTGAAACTGAATCCACCCATCTAAACAGCAATTTCAAGTGTAGAATATGGGACAGGTTATCTGGATATAATAATTTCCTTAAACATGATTAAGAAATGCATTTGCTTTCTAGTATTATATGCATATTATTCTAGCATATTTTCCATAAAAAATGCATACCTTTGTTTATAAAATGACAATACATCATATTGTGATAGCCTGTACATGTAGATAATAATGCATTTAAGATTTGAACACCTTACAAGATTATCTCCAGTTTTCACATTTCTCTGTTTGCTTAGGCCACACATTTCTCTAGTACCTTTTATGTGCCAGTACATGCTAAATGCTGGAAATTCAACAGATGTCACCTTGCCCCGCCAGATCTCAGCTTAGTGGGTATTGCAACAAGTAAGCAGTTAGTTATAATCACATGACATAAATGCAGTAATGAACCATGCTGTGGTAGTTCATGGGAGAGTCGCCAAACTGTAGATTTGGGAAGTTGGAAAAGGTATCCCAGAGGAATTGAAATTTAAATTGAGAATCTGAAGGCTGAGAGTTAGATTAGAGGGTCAAAGGGGTGAAGGAGAAAGAAAAAATGTTCAGGGGCCTGAGGGGGAGGAAAGGATCTAAGCTGGTTATGCAGGTATGCCTGTCAGGGAGTAAGGGAGAGCAAAGAAGGCAGGCCAGGAGCAGGTGTGGGACGGAAGGTGAATTTGGTTTTGAACATGTTGGATTTGAGGTGTCTGGAGTCTGTGGGGCCCAGATGTAGGCTGTGGGTATGTGGGCCTGGTGCTCAGCAGAGAGCTTTGGGCTCATAGGGCGGTGCTAATGGCACTTAGAGCCAGGGTTGTTTCTTAGCTTGGCCAGAAGGATGATACAATACAGAGATGGGAGAGAACTGGCTATGGGACTGAGAACAGAGAAGAACAGACTTTAAAGATAGGCCGAAGAAGGCTGCCCATAAAAGAAAAATGAGAAGAAACAACTAGAAATGTCCAAGAGCCAAGAGGAAAGAGTGGCTTAAAAATCAAGGAAAGAAAATAAGTTAGACGGGGAAAGGCAAATGCCATATGATCTCACTTATATGTGGAATTTAGAAAATAGAATAAATGAGCAAACTAAACAGAAACAGTCTCAGAGATACAGAGAAAAAACTGAGGGTTGCTAGATGGGAGGGTGGGATGGGGATGAGGGAGAAGGTGAGGGGATTAGAAAGCACAAATTGGTAACCACAAGATTGCCATGGGATATGAAGGACAGTTTGGGGAATGTAATCAATAATGTTGTAAAAATTTTGTAGGATGTCAGATAGGCACTTGTCTTCTTAGGGAGACCACCTCAGGGATGATATAGATGCCTGATCACTGCACTGTACACCTGAAGCTGAAGCTGAATAATACTGAATGTCAGCTATAATTACACACACACACACACACACACACACACACACACACACACACAGTCACAGGATGCGGAGCACAGCATAGGGTAGAGAGTCAATGGAATTGTATTATAACAACTACATACGATGTCAGAGGAATAGTAGATTGGGGGAGAGGGGTTATCACTTTGTGAGGGGTGTAAATGTCTAACTATTATATTGTTTTGTACACCCGAAACTAATTTAAAAAAAGAAAGAAAGAAAGAAATGGTGATGAGGAAGAAACAGTCAGTGGTGTTCTGTGTCACTGAGAGATGAGGAGAAACGAGGACTGCAACTTGTCCTTTGGATTAAATAACAGGGAAGGAGGCTGTTGGTGACATTCATGAGCGTGATTTCAGTGGAGTGGTGAAGCCAGATGGTGGTAAATTGAGGTGTGGATGGAATGTGAAAAAGTGGAGAGAGTGTCTGTAGACAGCTCTTTAAAGAAGATTGGCTAAGGGCGAGGCAATTGCTCTGGGGGATTGGGGGTGCAGGAAGGGTTGTTTTAAAATGGCTTCAGAGTGCCTAGTGCTGATGGAAAGGGCTGGTAGAGGGAAAAGGACTGATGGTGTTGGGGAGGGTGCAGTGAGTGACAGAGCAAGGTCACTGAAGACGCGTGGGTGGGCAGAGCCCCACTTGTTCCATCCACAGGCATGAGTGCCACCCGTGTAGGCAGACTCCAGCATGGGGCCCGGTGGTTGGAGAGGAGGCGGGCAGTTCCCATCTGAAGACTTCTCTTCTCCCTGTGCAGTTTAAGAGCTGAGGTTATCTGCAGGAATAGGGCAACCCACAGTTTCAAGAGAGTTGAGAAGGTTCAAGACGAAGCTCCTGAGAATGGGGAAAGCCACCCAGAAAATTGTGGAGTTACCAGGCAGCTTTGGGAGCCCAGGTGAGGCTGAAAATGACAAATCTGTGACTGCCGTCAATGGGCTGGTGGTTTTCTCCAGCTCTCGGCAGCCCACGTGCTGTTAGGGAGACTAAACAGTGTAATTGATGCAGATGAGACAGAATAGTTGACAGAGAATAGCAGAGGGATGTTGACGAGGAGAAACATGGAACCTGAAGACAGTACAGAGAAGCACAGGCATCAAAGGCCTGGATCCTGATGAAGTCAAAAGAAGGAAGAGTGACTGAGGGAGAGGAAAAGTGGTCGGAATGAAGCGTTCGGAGTTTATTGTTTTAGAGGCCGCACAGTTCTGAGGGGGGATGGGGCAGTCTGTGTGTGTTTGGAGTGGAGGAGAGTGTCAGTAGGGATAAGACCATTTAAGTTGTTGATGCATTGCCACGTGGACTTTGATATCACCCAGAAAGGTACTACCATCCTGCTCTCCGGTTAGTCCTTGGTGAATGGGTTCAAGTGACCAGAAGGATGGAGCTTGCACGTATGGCAGCAGCGGGATGCACAAGGTTTTACATCAATTCCTGAGGGCATAGCCTCAGAGAAGTGGCCTTTTTGTTCAGGGTTGGAAGATTAATGTTCTGGAATTGGAGTTAGGTTGCTAGGGAGGCACTCTGGCCCCACTTTCCAGCCCTGAGATAAGGAGACATGAGGAGACCTCAGGGGAGGGCCAATGTTCGGTTGCAGCAAAGGGGTCTGTTGGGTGGGGAGCTCAGGGGGAGAAGTAGTGAGGAGGCTTCCAGGGAAGGGTGTGGCGTCCCAGGACCTGTTTACCCCAGGGCCACACCTGTCTGTCGTGAGGGCAGTGGGAACGGGGCAGTTCCACAGAGCAAACAGGAAGGGCTGGAGGGAAAGCATAAACTTTTGAGCCTGCCAGCACTGAGATGGCTGCCCTGTGGAATATAGAAAGCCCTTGAGTCAACCCAGCTCCAAATGTGGTCACCACTGGCATCCTGTTGCTCTGACATAGTAGAATATCTTTAATTACATTTTTTGTAAGAGCATTTGTACTAATTCTGGTTTTATACATATGGAATTTTTTATGTATGCCTACATGCTTAATCTGTGCATGTTTTCAGTGTCATAATAGTAACACGTTTATTTTGTGTATTTAACCCCTTACAATCTAGATTGGTGGAAGCACTCTAAGAAAGCTAAATGGTGGTAACTTGGATAACCTTGCATTTCCTTAGGGGACGTTGACGACTATAATGCTGAAGTGGAGGAAATCCTTCCTCAGCATCTCCAGCCATCTTCAAGTTCTGGCCTCGGCACTTCCCCGAGCTCTTCACCCCGGACGAGTCCCTGCCAGTCCCCCACAACTGCAGAGGGTCCTGCCCTCCCCATAAGGCCAAGTCGAGCACCATCAAGAGCTCCTGGGCACCCAACTTCACAAAGTGTGTATTGTATTTAAAGTTTTGTATGACTTTCTCTAGTCAGTGTGTTTGATTTTAGGTGGTCAGGTGTCCGATGCCTTTGGATCTCCTTTGGTGAGCCATTTTCATTGAACTTTCATTCCTGTATGCTAAAGTGAGCTGTGGCTTTTGTGCGTACAGAAGAGGAAGCTTTGTAGACGGTAAGCCCTAAATGGAAACGAAACTCATTGTCACCGTCACTAGATGAGACTTTTTCCCTAATCCTTTCCTCTATGTGTTCAGGTTTGTCCCTTTCTTACAATTGATGATTTTCTACGGTATAGTAAGAACCCGTAACTATTTGGGCATAGCTGTACATCTCTACATTACCCATATTGTTGAATGGAGCACGTAGGCACAAAACAAATTTTTTTAATTGAAATTGTAGCCATCACTTCTCCAAGCTTGGAAGGTTTGTCTTTGGAAGCTGTTATATTACATGATTCAGTCTGTTCCATGCTAACCAGTGTCTTCAGAAAGTATCTTCCGTTTCATAAACTTCTCAAGTTTACCCCCTACTACTCTTAGAGGGCTGGCGTCATTAAGTAAATTCAAGATAAGCTGAGGCAGAGAGAAAGTACAGACGACAACTAACTTAAATACTTTGTGCTGTCTTGACAGGGCCACTCAATAAATCACCTTTAGCCCCTGGGACCTCGGTAAAAAGTCCACATAGAGCTAGCGTTATTTCTTCCATGGTACCAAAGGGTAATGTAATGGCAGAACTGCTTTTGGTAATGATACTGAAAATGTGTGTCATTATGTTACGGTACAAATTTAGAAAATTAGCAAAATAGAGACTTTATCATAAGTATATAGGAAGTTCCGTACCTCTGTGTTCACACCCACTTGGAACCTGAGCTTACCTAAGGCACTTTTCCAGGTTCTCCTAGTGACACTCTGCCAGCCACACAGCTGCAGCAAAAAGATTCTTCCCAGATCCTGGAGCCCAAGCGGCCACCTCCTCCCCGCCCAGTCGCTCCTCCCACACGTCCAGCTCCCCCACAAAGACCACCTCCACCTTCAGGTAACAGACCACTTTATTTCCATTTCTGCTGGATTGAAAATCCTCCTCCACACTGTTAAAAATGTTTTGCATGTTTTCAGACCTCTAGATTCTGAATTGTATTGTTTTTCTATTATTGTTGCTACTTCTTCGGCTTTTTTCTAAAAACATGGTAGGCATGACAGAACAGATAAAAAGAGTGTACCCCATTAGATTTCTGTGTTCTGTTTCCATAGATGGCTTCTTACAAGTGTGCAAGAAGTGTTTTGTTTCTGCTAATTTGATGTAGTTATACTGACTTCTGTTAAATGTGTAATTCGATCTGAAGGACAAACATATACTTATTTACTATAAAGTTTTATACATTTGTTTAAATGTTCTCTTTAAATAAGTATAATGTTGTTACTTAAATTATAAGAAGTACTTGCATTAAATAATAGCTTTTTTGTAATACCGAGATACTAACATATAGTTCCTACATGATATTTGATATCATGAGTACTATAATAAATCTTTGACATTTCAATTCTTTATTTAATGTCATTTCCTTCCTGCTGCATATTTTCTTATGAACTATAAGGGGCTAGGAGTCCTGCACCTGCTAGAAAAGAATTTGGAGGTAACCATTTATATTTGTCATAATATATGCACCTTGGTTCATTGATATTTTGGAGTTTGATCCCTGTAACTGAAGACATGTTAGGTTTGTTTGATAAAAGTCAAAATGGGTGATATTTATACGCCAAGTTAAAAATAGCTCCAAATTTCCATTATATTCCATTAAGTAAAAGACTAGATCTTGGTTTTATTAGAATGAGCAAAAGCCTCCACTTCCCAGGTAGACATAGGTGAATTACTCATCAAGGTGTGATACACTTTTCCTTAATAAATATAGTCAGTTTGGTTACAAAGATTTAATCTCCCCAAATCATATTAATTTCAAAAGGGATTCAGGTACAGTGAATAGAGAACGTCTCCTGAGTATTTGATTAGTGATGCTCTAGTACATTCCTTTGTCTAGTAGCTTAACAAATTAAGTAATTAGCAAAATTTCATAGGAGTGCAAGTTAAAGTTATAATAATTATCTGAAATACATCTTTCATTTTGCATGGCTTTATCATAACTTGTCATGAAACTCATGCTTTATTATTTTAAATATAAGAATAATTTTATTTTTTTCAATAAGGAAATTTTTATCAATAAAGAATTACTTTTTGTTTAAAGTGTAGTTTATTTGATTTATGAAAACTCAACAATGCTCAGTTGGAGGTATATATTTGCCAAGTTTATTTAACCTAATTCTCAAGAAAGGATGACACAGGTTATCACAGTTCCACAGAAGAGCTTTTATAAATCCAGTTTTAATATTATTAAGGCTCATTATACACGTGTAGTTGGTCTCTTTCTACTCTAGTTGCCTAGTGACATTGCTGACCAATTCACATTATTGTAGATTGACTTTGCTTGTGTGTGGATATTGATGACTTTGTATAATAAGGATAGATAAATTATTTTTGCATTATAGCTTCTGCAAAATACTGCTAGATGATAATTTTTCCATTAACTTACAGAGAAAACATTAATTTCTCCTGTTTTAAACGCTTTTATTTATATTTTTTTGATAAATTCTATTTATCTTCTCCTTTAATTAGGAAAACAACCTGTAGAAAATAAACTTTTAAATGAAATTGTGAAAAGTTATGAGTATATCATATTACCGACTCAGTGGCTTAGAAACCTGATTTAATTTTTAAAAATTACCTCTTTTCATAATTCTTTTATAGGCAGTGTTTGTAGCATATATATATATTTTTTGCCCTACAAATCAACTCCTTTAAGGCAGTAAGCTTAGAGAAAGTCATTATAGTACTTTTAGAATTTTTTTAAAATAGTGCAGCAAAACTAACTTCTAAGAGACTAATACAGCCTCATACAAATTTAAAATAAAATTCAGACTTTGTTTTTTGTTTTTGACTGTCAAGTATTGGAGCGCTTATTTGTGATTTAACTCTAAATATAAGGAATGAGATAATCATAACAGCTTTTGTTAAATATATTTTTAAATTCCCTACTGCTAGTAATGTCAGATGTAGAAAGAAAACTGTCATTCCCTTTCTACTTTTCTTTTTGAGGAAAGGGAGGACTGAGGTTTGGGCTAGGCATCTCAAGTCATTTGGTTTGTATTGATATATTTGAAGAAATTTAAAGTAGAAAGAGAACCTTCTTGCAAAAGTAAGTCTAACACAGAAATTGTCTTGTGTGCCTGCATTTCATTCTGTGCTGTAGGCCCTGAACAATATACAGCTTCTGTTCTTTTTCTAAAAAGGTATTGGAGCCCCTCCCAGTCCTGGGGTAGCTAGGCGAGAGATGGAAGGTAACAAGACTTTTGCATCAAAGATATGGATCTCTCATTTTATTTCTAAATGTCAGCCTCTCCAGTGTGTAAAAGCATACTAAATCTTTTCTTATTCCACCTGTAAACTTCCCTTCCTCCTCCTATGTATACCTTGTAACCTTGTATTTTTTCTCTTTTCATTCTACGTTGTGTATAGTTTCTAACAGATACCCATTTAATTTCCCTGCAATTCTTAGATGTTGTTTTACACTGTTTTGTTTTATATATACTTAGGATGTGAAATTACTGTACAATGTTATTTTAAGAAGAATGCCTTCAAAATCCTTTTCAGAATAAGTCAAATGTTTAGAAATGTACTATACTAACTCTGAAGTTTTGAAAATTAATAATTATAATTAAACCCTGTTAATTCAGGTCCAAGAATCATTTGTGAATGATTTCAGATTACTTAAATGTTTTTATGGGTAGTGATACCGAACTAAATTTGCTTAAAAGACCATTAAGACTAGAAGTCATTCATTAAGCTGATAGTCATTAAAGGACTGATATATTTCACATAACAATTACACTTGAACTTTCTTCCCAAAAGAATAAATCTTAGATGCTACATTTAATAGTTGCCCCTGCTCCATTTGGCCCCAAAAGCAATTTATTTCATTTCATCCTTCCCCTACCTTTCTAATGAGTGTGAACCACAGTTTAACACTTGCTTTCACAAGGCAGATATTTAGCAATAAGATGCACCTGTCTTCTACCTTAATCATAGGATTTTGTTATAGAAATCCAAAAGATCTCATCAGATTACTTTATCCATAATGACATCTACAGCATGAAGCCCTAAAACAATATAAGGAGCCTCTTGTGTAACTTGGAAAATGCAGCTCTGTTTATATGCTCAGGACAAATTTGTCGGCCAAGCTCTGAGAGGCAGTCATGCCACATCTTGTGACCAGTCCCACAAGCTGGTCATATGTTTTCAAGGTTCTGGGAGAGAGCCTTTTCTGTTGGGAAAGTCACCTTAAAAGTGACCCTATGAGCGAGGAATCAGACCGACGGCTAAGTTGTCTCCCAAGAATGTCACTATTAAGTATTCTAATTTTTGTCACTTTTGGGATATATCATTCAGGACTGATAATACCCTTCATCATTATCCGAAGCAAAGTACTTCTGCTGCCATCTCATGCCCCCATTTCTGCTGGTCATGAAACAAAATAGCCAACTTATGCAGTATTGCTCTATTGCTTACTTATGACTAACTGTTTTTCTTCCTGCTTCAAAGCACCCAAAAGCCCTGGAACAACACGGAAAGATAATATAGGTAAAAGCACTTGAATTGAGCTCCTTAACCTTAAAACTGGACCATGAATAGATACTTGGGACATAACTGCATGGTTTCTTGTTTCTTGTTTTGAAACCAAAACTCTTATATATATGGTGTGATGTCTTCATTCCAGGCCGCAATCAACCTTCACCCCAAGCAGGACTCACAGCCCCAGGACCTACTGGATACAGTGCAGCCAGACCGGTAGGCAGCACCCAGCCTGGGGGCCAGGGGGTCTAAGCTCTAGGGCCTAGTGTGCTACTAGTCAGATGTGTTACTCTGGAGAAATCATGTGACCCATCAAGGCCTCAGTCTCCTCAACTGTAACATGGGGACTTGTACTTGAAATCTCCAAGGTACCTCTCATCTCTAACGTTATGTTAACTAACAGCCGATGTGTGATCAAACAATACAGTGAATGTTTAAATGTAAAAAATTTATTACAGTAAAAGACACATTGCCATTAGTACCCCTCAAAATATCCTATTGTTCTTGGGACCTGTTCTGAAGCAGTTCTGGAAGTCCTCTTTCATGAGTGTCTTTAGTTTTGCTGTCATGGCTGCCTTGACATCCTCAATGGATTCAAAACATTTATCGTTCATGGTCATTTGGATTTGCAGTATGAGCCAAAAGTCACAGGGTGCCAGACCTGGTGAATAAAGTGGATGAGGACACACCGTAATGTTTTTATTTGACAGAAATTGCCAGAAGCAATGTGTGACAAGGAGCCTTTTCGTTGTAATCACAAAATACGGTGAGTGCTGCTGCCGAGTGCCATCCAACGGAAAGGCAGGGATCTTCAATACAGGAAGCAGCACATCAAACCTTACTAACAGTGTGTGAGAAGTTTCAACTTGTTTGGTGCAGTCAGTCGGGTGTGAGCTACAACTGAGAGAAGTTTTAAAGTGTGCCATACATCATCCTTCATCATGACAATGCTCTGTGTCACACATCACTTCTGGTATATGGCAATTCCTGTCAAAAACATTACAGTGTGTCCTCATCCACCTTATTCACCGGGTCTGGCGCTGTGCAACTTCTGGCTCTTCCCCAAAGTAAAAATGATTCAGGGCATCAAGGCAGCCACCACAGCGCAACTAAAGACACTCATGAAAAAGGACTTCCAGAACTGCTTCAGAAGGTGGCAAGAACAATGGGATAAGTGTGTTTGAAGCGAGGGGAAGTATTCTGAGGGGGATTAATGGCAATGTGTCTTTTACTGGAAAAACTTTTTTTTTTAAATTTTATTGGGGAAGAGGAACAGGACTTTATTGGGGAACAGTGTGTACTTCAGGACTTTTTTCCAAGTCAAGTTGTCCTTTCAGTCTTAGTTGTGGGGGGCGCAGCTCAGCTCCAGGTCCAGTTGCCGTTGCTAGTTGCAGGGGGCACAGCCCACCATCCCTTGCGGAAGTCGAACCAGCAACCTTGTGGTTGAGAGGACGCGCTCCAACCAACTGAGACATCCAGAAGCTCAGTGGCAGCTCAGCTCAAGGTGCCCTGTTGAGTCTTAGTTGCGGGGGGCACTGCCCACCATCCCTTGCAGGACTTGAGGAATTGAACTGGCAACCTTGTGGTTGAGAGCCCACTGGCCCATGTGGGAATCGAACCGGCAGCCTTCGGAGTTAGGAGCATGGAGCTCCAACCACCTGAGCCACCAGGCCGGCCCGAAAAATTTTTTATTTAAACGTTCACCGTATCATTTGATCACACCTCGTAAATACCTGATTTCATTTTCATCTTATTTTTGCTTTTTGATTGTAATAGCAACTTGAGATCGGACTTCAACAAATGAGTGTTATTTGACATCTCAAACTAGTCAGATAATAAATACATGGTTTAGCAGTTTTTAAATCATGTTTTCTGAGTATGTAATGAGGACATAAAGCCGTCCTTCCATAAGAAGAATTTTAAAATTAGATTTCAGGAAAAACAATTTATGATGGAGTTGGAATACTAAAACTGATTCTAATGGTATTAAAAGTAGGAGAGCAGGTGGTGTGGTGCTGGGCTTTTCCCCTTGTTGTGAATCTAGTTTTCTGTAACTTTATCATATGTTGTTATATATATATATAATTATTCTATTACCCAAATGAAAATTTTCTTCGGGCTATAAATACTTTAAAAAGAAAGAAAGGAAATGGAAAACAGTCACTATCAGTAACTTGGGCTTGTCTCGTGTAGCCTGGCACTGCTGGGAGGCCTCTAGCTGAAGAGTGGGAACTGGCTGTAAGAAATTAAGGAACTGCTTCTAATTTCTAATAAGGCATTTCCATAAAGTTTCTAAGATAGAAATGTTTTGTCTTTTCTGTTGTAGCTCTCTATTTAATTTCCAACTTAAAGGTCCTTTTCTATATGTAATGTTACACTAATGTCTGTGGAATATTCCTGAAGATACCTATTACCCACTCTCCTTTTTTCAAAAAAAGGGAAAATTGCTGTTCACTGACTCCACCACCACACTCCCCACAAGTGCTTTTTGAAATTCGTTTTAATACTGTAAGAATAAGGAAAGAAAGTCAGGATTTCATGAGATTACATTCATAACTTTTGCTTCAAGTAAGAAGTATTGGGGGATTAGTGCCTTCAGCAAACGTATGAAAATAGAAAATATATTTTTCACCAGTGTGTCTTCCAGTGTGTTTAATTTAGCAGATTGAGTAGTAATCAGAGAGTGTTTACTTCTGTGTTTAGAAAAAGAGTCTCAGGGTGTGGTTTTTATAAGACTCTCAGTTGCTCAGCGTGTGGCTCTCCATCTCCTTGTGAACTTTGGTCCCATCCTCCTCTCCCGTTAAGGCAGCTTTGCCTGCGGTCAAGAGCAAGGTCAGCTCGGCAGACCTGAGTTTGGATCCTGGCTTTATTTTCCAACTTTGTGGTCTTGGGAAAGTGATATACATGTATTCATCTTAATTTAAAATAGAGATGATAAAATAACACTTACCTTTGATGGATATTTTGAAGATGAAATGGAAATACTTCTACAGTGCTTGATTAACGTAGTGCCTGGCACATAGTAAACAGTGAAAAATGAGAAGGAAAATTTTAAAACTTACGACTATATTGCTATGAGTAGAAAGCAGTTAAAATAACAGAGGGGAATAATACCAGAGAGGAGATTTAATGAGATGGCAGAAGCAGTGGTTTTCACAAAATCTTATCTGTTGAAGATAAGTTAAATGTCTCAAATGTTATTTGTCCCATTTACAGACCATTCCGCCCCGCGCTGGCGTGATCAGCGCGCCGCAGAGCCATGCTCGGGCATCTGCTGGAAGACTGACTCCTGAAAGCCAAAGCAAACCATCAGAAGTACTGAAAGGTAGACACTGTATTAGAAACACCAGTTGAAAAAACCCAGAACCTTCTGACATTTTACTAAAGGAAGGAAGTCTAAAACATGGTTTTCTAGAAAACACCTAACATCCAAAAATGATTTTTTCAGGTTCACCTCTTCTTCCTGAACCCCTGAAGCCTCAGGCTGCCCTGCCTGTGCAGCCTACTCTGCCCCCACCTGTTCAAAAGATGCAGGAGCCTCTTGTCCCTGTGGCAGCGCCTATGCCTCCGGCTGCCCCTCAGCCAAACTTGGACACGCCCCCACAAGCGCCACCTCGGAGCAGGTCGTCCCACAGCTTGCCTTCAGAACCTTCGCCGCAGACACAAGTAAGTCCAGCTAGTACACAGAGTGACAGCTTTGATGCCTTTGGCAGTCTTCGGACGCATTTGTTTTAATTATTAGGCTTTTCTAAGAAATAAATATCTGATTCCATTTTCTTTTTCTTTTTGCTTTTTGATAGTAATAGCATCTTGTGATATGACTTCAACAACTGAGTGTTATTTGATGTCTCAAATTAGTGAGATAACAAACTCATGGTTTGGCTGTTTGAGGGTTTGTTTTTGTTTGTTTTTAACCTGCTGCTCAGATCAGCGATTCTCAGAGGGTGAGCCTGAATGAGGGCTCTTTAGGAAACTTTCAAGTGGCTCCCAGGCTGTTTTATTTTGTTAACCTTTTAAAGTATTTGTGACCTTTTTGATGTATAATTTACTTTGGATAGTAAATGAATGAGGATGAACAGCAATAGTTTATTTTTCTTATTGCTCACAGCTAATAAATTAGTTTGGGCTCTCACTCTCTGGAGAGAGAGGCAGTCAGATCAATCCCTGAGCACTGGCCGTATGGTTAATTTCCCATGAACAAAGAATAATCCTTCTATTCTTCCTGATGCACAGTTCTCTCCTGTGGTGGAGCTGGCACTGGGGTTCCTCAGGTATCTCGAACAGTTTCAGTCATTACTGGATCAGTTTAGGTGGCTTGGGTGTGTAGCAGGAGGGTTAGTCACCAAAGTAAAAACCATCAAAATGTCACCTTATTAGTGTCACACAGACAACAGTGCCATTGCCTGAGTGGGTGGAAATCATCAACACAAGGGCTTGCATTCTGAGTCCAGCTCGGCAGACCTGAGTGTGAGTCTGGGCTTTATTCTCCACCTTTGCGGTCTTGGGAAAATGATACACATTTCTTCTTCTTAATTTAAAATAGTGATGATAAAATAATACTTACCTCTGAGGGATATTTTGAAGATGAGGAACTTTGTTATGCCAGAGTGATCTCACATTGGAAAGACATCTGCTATGTATATACAAAGGTATTTTAATACATGAATAATCATGCAAGTTGTTTTACTTTTATTTGGGTGCTGTTTTACTTAGTTTTTGTTATATACACTTCAGTAAAATTATTAAAATAAAATATTTAGTAAGTACATTTTTTGTTGTTACATTTTATTTTTGTCCTAAAGTATTAACTTGAAAATGCCTTCAAGGCCAAAGCAATGTGTAAAGTTTTAAAAGTCTGCCTTTAAACTTTGGAAAGATCTAAAATACAGAAATATAAGCACATTTATAAATACTAGTTTGCATTTATTTTTACAGTTATCTGAGTATGTCCAGCTAGTTGGCAGACGATAACAGTTTCCTATACTTCTGCTTAGTGAAAAATAGATATTAAAGTAAATATTGACTTAAAACAATAATATTGTTAGCAGTTAGCACTTACTCCTTAGACTATTGGTCACATTTTTAAAAGCTGACGAAGGATGTATAATTGAGAAAAAAGTTCTCTTTATTAACATCAAACAATATTCTATGTTTTTTAGCTTAGAAAATTGAAGATATATAATAACTGTAGAAATCCTTCAAACATTCAATGTCCACTATTCTTTTCTTTCTGCCAATCTACTTTTAATGGGTCATGAATTTTTTTC
Source organism: Rhinolophus sinicus (assembly GCF_057876585.1). Taxonomy (NCBI): domain Eukaryota; kingdom Metazoa; phylum Chordata; class Mammalia; order Chiroptera; family Rhinolophidae; genus Rhinolophus; species Rhinolophus sinicus. The sequence continues at coordinate 10,551,333 of NC_142517.1, forward strand.
TCATTTTCTTGTAAGGTGTACTATTGTATTTTTTAAAATGTAGTTGAAGGGCAGAAAACTTTCAAACTAGCTATGAAAGTGAGCATCTATTTCATAGTAAAAGTGAAACTTAATTCCTAAAAATGGATTAAGTATTCTTAGACCAATATGGAAGTAGATACGGTCCTCGAATAGCATCGTTTTGTTCAACATCGTTTCATTATAACATTGACGAGATTCCATAGGAACTTAACTCTTATTTACATCAATTAGCCTGTGGTAAAATTGGTTTCGTTATACATAGTTTCACTTAAAGTTGAAGAACCTACCCACAACGTTAAGTGAGGACTTACTGTACTCTGAAAAACTTCAGAAAGAGCAAAATGTCAAGCAAGATTCCAGATTTCAGAAGAAAGGCATCTTATGACACAAAAATACTATAGGATGAACATTCAGTGACTGCCACATATCATTTTCTTAGGTCATTTTTATTATTTTGGGTTCTGGTTTTTAGTGGAATGGGTGTAGTGATTGGTGGCAGGTAGCACGTGCTTTGGTGTGACCTGGTAGATTGTGTTCTCGAATCGTGTATTCAGTTCATCGAACTATCAGATGTTTATTTTAAATTCTAAGTATTCTATTTGTGCCTCAGTCATTGATATCAAATTCCTCTGAATATTATATACACAGATACATTTTTCTTTTTGGGGGTGAGGGTATTGTTCATGTGGAGACGTCTTTGTGAAAGACCACAAGCCATTACAGTGCTGGGGAGCTAGAAGGAAGCGGAAGTGTTTTACCTTTTTGTCCCTTTCGAATTTTGAACCATCAGAATAATGCCTATTCAAAAACTAATACACATTTAAGATTTTAAAATCTTCTGCTCTGGCTATAAGTAAAAAAGGATGAGATTTTAAAATATGACATATTTGATATTTTGGTAATAACATGAAATAGTCATAGAATTGAACTTCTGGTAATTTTTACATGTCTTTTTAATTCTGCCCAACATTTACAAGGTATTTAAAATGTGAAAACATACATGACCCAGCTTTACTTTTTATCCCTATTTAAATGTTTTTCAACTCTCTGAATTCTACATAGAAAAGATTCTTTTAATTCAAATGATTATGTAACATGTTGTATATCCTTTACAAAATGTAAAAATGCCTCACTTACCTGTCTGACTTCCAACAGCTTAGTCATCTGATTATCAGCTAAGAACCGGAAGTCAGGAAATCCACCAGGAAGTAAAGTAACAGCATCACTGCCATACTATTGACATGATAGCTGACAGTGAGGGCAGAATCCAAGTAGAAAATCTCAGCATTCTGGATCTATTTAATACCACTTCTGTACATCTTAGTATAAACCTTTTCTTACTCTCCTATCCAGTGCCAAAGCTGAGACCCAAAAACCTGAGCTCATTGAGAAAGTATTAACTTAAATTCAAGAGTCTCATGTTTAGTAGGCAGGAAACTCTAATACTGTATTTTAGAATGGTGTTTCTCTAAATTGTCAAAGTGAGTTTTGGTATTTTACAATAAGGGAAGCTTTAGATATTGGAGAAGATTTGCTCAAAATGGTTCCTTAAAAATACTGCTGTATTATAGCAAGATTATGATTTCATCATAAAGGAGGGCGCAGCTCACAGTGGCCCATGCGGGGATCGAACCAGCAACCTTGGTGTTATTAGCACCGCTCTCTAACCAATTGAGCTAACTGGCCACTCCTATGATTTCATTTTTAAACAACAAAAATAGGATCCAGTTTCTTACCATGTTGCACCTTCCAACTAATAAATTCTGAGGTGAACATGATAGTATTGTCCTTCAGAAAATTTGAGTAATGTAGAACAAGCCTGGATCCTGACCATTTTTGTTTGAGTAAATAGTAATTTTCATTTTTTTGCCAAGTTATGCCATTTTGTTTATTTTCTCTAATGACAATAAACCCATAGGCTATCTTAAGGCTGTATCCTACTCTTTTGGGCTGTCATAAACTGAGTGGCTTAAACAGTAGAAATTTGTTTTCTCACAGTTCGGGAGCTGAAGTCCAAGATCAGGATGATAGTATAAGGTTGGGTTCTGGTGACGGCTCTTTTCCTGGCTGGCAGGCGGCAGCTTTCTTGCTGTGTGCTCACATGACCTTTCCTCGCTGCTTCACGGGGAGAAAAAGAGAGCAGGCTCTCTGGTGTGTCTTCTCCTATGGCCACTCATTTCATCTTGAGGGCCCCCACCCTCGTGACCTCGTGTAACCCCGGTTACCCACAGAAGGCCCATGTTCGAATACCATCACCTTGGCGATTAGGGCTTCAACATATGAATTGGTGTGGTGGTGGTGGTGTGGGGGTACAAATATTTCGTCCGTACAGGCTGCTTAAAATATTTTAGAGCTCCGGGAACCCATTTCAATTATTACTTTTGGAATAACAAAACTTTGAACTGGTTAGCAATCAGCCTTGGACAAAATTAAAGTTTGAGTCCTAATTCAGCTCTACAGTTTTCATTCAAAATTACAAAAGAAGTTGGAATTGTCACTTGAACTTATGCTATGCCCTTGCAAATATCACTGCTCTCAGATTCTGTATATAATCGAGAACTAAGAGTATTTTGAAGACTGAATTGTTAGGGTTGCTGGTTGGTCTCAGATTGTCCTCCTAACTCTTTCCTTTGATGTCTGTGTTCCCTTTCTCAAAGCAGGAGCAACCATCAGGGTAACAGGTACTGGATTATTTCTCAGTCTTCTATGTGCTTCTCATCTGTCTTAGCTCATTAGATGTATGAGTCTTGTGCTTCATACATCTAACGTTTCACTCATTTTTAAAACCAACTGTCCACATTAATAAATTCTGTTATCATGCTGTAAAACCTGCTTTTTCTTTTTCTTAGTATTTTGAATTTTTAGGAATGATTTTGTTCTTGCTAATGCTTTACCATATTTTTCTTTATTTTTATGAAAATTAACAAAACTAAAAAGTATAACTTCAGTAAGGTAAGCTTTACGTATATGAAAGTCTTGGCAAAACCAAATTGATTCTTGGCATACTTACGTAAATACAAAATTCAATGTACTTTATTAGGTTTATTTTGGGAAATTTTTTTTCAAGTTTTAGTTGCAAGGTTCTTTTTGGTAAGGAAGGACTAATGATTTAGAAAGATGAAATTTAGTATTGTAACAGGATTATTTAAAGGTCTTTCCAACACCTTTCTCTGTGAAAATACCATTGTTTTGAATGTCAAGTCATCACAAATGCCTCTTAGGTTATAAATTAATTCTAATATAATAAATGGTGGTGTGGTTGTCATTTTAATTTCAAGTCTGATTGGGCAAAATGATCCTGCTTCTACCAAATTACCTTTAACTTATTTTGGAAAAAAAGTTTTAATGCATGAAAATAAGTATACTTAAATATGTAGCATTTATTTGGCAAGGGCCTACTGTTCTGAGCTGAGCTTGTGGACTATTCTATCTGCCATGGGAGAATTGGGTCCCAGACCCCATCAGATACTTATGTTTTGTTATATTAATCATAAATAAGCCAGACATTATTGGTAATATAGAGTTAATTTTAATTTCATGATGTCCATGATAAATTTGTCTCTCAAGTAGATGTCCACTTGTATAGGTCTGTTTACCTTTAATACACTTAGAATACAGTTTAGAATCTGTGACATGTTTACTCTTTAGTTTTGTACAAATTTATTGTTGTATTAAGTTTGAAGAAAAATATACTTGTTCATTCAATTATAAAGTATGTTATAGGACAGTTGAATAAAACAATCATATACTTGAAAGTTACTCACTTACGAAGTTATCTACCCCATTTCCTTTTGCAAGTGAACAGCCTTCCCTATTCTTAAGCATCAAGTTACTGTTTGATAAGACTCATTTACATTTTATTGGGACTGCTGCTCTTTATTTCAACATATTTCATGAGCATTTAGTTATTTTGCTTTAACAACCATCTAAATTCATTTTGGGTAGTGCTCCCTTTTGTTACATGGCAAGTCTTGAGCTGAAATTCTCCCTGTCTTGTTCTTTTTAACCTAATTTTTTTTTTAATATGGCATAAATATCCAAGTCATCCACCTGGTTTTAATAACTGTGGTTTTTAAAAATTAAAATGAAATGCCTGATGAACTAACTTGCTCATAAGGCCAGGCTCATAGTTGTGTTTCCCTTGAGAAAAGTGGGCTGAGCTCCACTCCAACGGGCTTCTTTGTGAACTAGGCACAGAGTGTCAGTTTCTTATGACTGGAAAGTAATTCGGAACACTGCCAGTAACACAGATCACAGACAGGGTGTCACATACAAAGGGCTGTGCACCACTTGGGGCACAGCTTCATTTGGGTTTTGGAATTACTATACCAGATATAAAATAGAACTTCCCCCCCTGGTTTTAAATAATCATTGTGTTTGGTTATTAATAAGCCTACCTGTTTGGGAACATTTCTACAAGATGAGGAAGGTCAATTGAGGAATATTGTCACATTATTCACAGTTCATTCTATGAAGGAGAACTTCTGTTAGAAGGCAGAGAATGCTTTAAACATTCACTTTTCCAAGTAGAAAGGGAAAAGACATATTGTCTTCAGCTTGTGAATACAAATATACTAATAAAATTAATTTCATCCATAAAGTTGAATTTCCATGGTAACATTAAGTAAAAATATATTCTAACGAATAATGAAATCACATCATCATCATAGATGGGTGTTGGAAGTTTATTTATACAGATTTAGCATAAGTTCTGAAAATGTTTCTTAAGTTTGTGCTAATACCTGATAGAACTGGGCATAAATAAAACTCACTTGCTAATTCTGTACAATTCCATTTTACCACATCAATACTTGCATGCATGAAATGAGCTCTATTTAATAAATGGATTTATTTAGTAGGGAGTTTTTAAAGCATAAGATTTTAGCTGTTTTACATAATCCACTAGATAACAAACTGCACAAGCTCCTTTTTACTTCCTAAATTTGTATATTTGACCCCATAATGAAGTAAAGTTGAGACAGAAGGCAGCATAAGGGAGCATTAAAAATAAATATATTTCTTGAAGTTTATTTTTTTGATTATTCAGTGCTCTCTTTTCCAGGTAAAAACAAATGGAGTTTCCGCTGTCAGACTGGAATCACCATTAAAGAGTGACCCATTTGAAGATCTGTCATTTAATCTGCTTGCTGTATCAAAGGCTCAGTTATCTGTTCAAGCGTCACCTGTTCTAACCCCAGACCCAAAGGGGTTGATTCAGTTCCCTTCTGCAACACAAAGTAACATTAATACTTTGAGTTCTGTAAGTTGCATGCCAACGTTGCCTCCCATTCCAGCCCGGAGTAAATCCCAGGAAAACATGCGGTGTTCTCCAAACCCATTCACTACGAGCTTGACTAGCACAAATCCTTTCACAGACAGGACTGCTGCTCCTGGAAACCCATTTAGAGCCAAGTCTCAAGAATCAGAGGCAACTTCCTGGTTCTCCAAAGAAGAGCCTGTTGCTGACAGTCCTTTCCCTTCTCTGAAGCCTCTTGGTCGTACCAATAGCAAGCCTTCATCTTCACTTGATGGCATTAAGGACAGTTTTGATCTGCAGGGCCAGTCTACAGTACAGATGAGCAACCCAAAAGGATGGGTGACCTTCGAGGAAGAGGAGGACCGTGTGAAAGGGAAGTCTACGTCAGCATGTCCAGACGTACTGGGTAACCAACCCGGTTCATCTTCTGGCTCCAGTGTGACCTTTGGTGACGACTGGGATAAAGGTACAGAGGTTTCTTTCTGTGCGTTGCCCTCAAGAAGACCACCTCCACCTCCTGTCCGTCTGCTCCCACCTGCCACTGCGCCTCCAGCCGATCCTTTCGCAGCTTTGGCGTCTAAGGCATCACCCATACTAGACTTCACAGAAAGATAATGCTCGACAGTAGGAAACAGTTGTTTTTCAGTTTTGGCAGTCTAGAGCCAAAAGAATTGGGCATTAGTTATTCATTATGTGCAATAAGTCATTGTTAAGTGCACTGATGTCGTCATGAAATACCACTATTTAATGTGTACAAAGTTGGAATATGTGTATATTGGAAATAAGGAAAAGCCCTTTTCGTTATTAACTGGAGTTTTGATGTGTTTCTGTTTGGATAACAAAGAGAGTAGTAGCCATAAAAAGTGCTCAAAACTACTTTAGAACATAGTCCTTATTCAGAAATTCTTTGTTGTTAGTCTCTAAAGAATCTCAAAAAGCCCAAACAACTTCTAGCTGACATTACTGCCAGCTCTCTCGTGCTTGTTGACAATTGGAATTTATAAGTATTTACCAAAGAGCTGTCAAAGTGATACTGAAACCGAATTTTGGAAAGCATTGCTTTAAAAAGTGTGTGTGTGTACACACACCCACACACACACATACACACATACATATATATATATACACACACACACACATATTTGTAAAACTTATCATTTAAATTCTAGGATATAACTCAGACAGAATTTTTACCTAAAAGTTCTAACACAGTTCTTTTTTTAATATTTCATTATCAAAGTGATAACTGTAAATGAAATTTGGACTTCTCATAATTTTCTTTCCAAAACTAGAATAATCCTCACTACAGGACCAGAATTTTCTGCCATTCCACACCCCACCCCTTGAAACACACACACAACACACCTTCTAGTTACTCTCCACTCCAGTGCCCCCACATGCTTTTCTCTGGGAGAAGCTTCTTGCAGCTGGAAGCAGCATATTTTGTGGTCACTGTCATGTAGACAGACACTCCAGCCCTTTCAGAAAAGCACTATGGCCTTTTACGTCGGGAAGACACATACCAATGAGTCCAGTGAGAAAAGTTAGAGCTGAATGTATTCTCGGCACATAAAGGCATGTGTTGCCTCTTTCCCTCCCTCACATTTCTCTTTGCTGCTTTTGCTCTGGAACTTCGTTAGCAGGAAAAGCAGTAGTTGTCTGAGTGCTTTGAATTGGGGACCCACTCAGTGTGTGTTCTCTCCCCTTAAGGCCACAGGACACATCTGTGATGCTGCTGTACGTCCTTAGAGGCTACACCTCAGATTAGCTGTGGATTTTGTCTCCTGCACTGCCAATATACAGCCAATCCTGCTCTTAGTGATTTTATGAAGTACACAGGATTTTTACAGAATGTAGTATTTTGATATCATTAAGTAATCCCAATCAGAAAACTCCTTGAGCAGTTGTGGTCTTGTTGTCAGCTTCAGTTCAAATCATCTTTGCCCATTAAGACTTAACATTAACGTTCCTTTTATATGAAGAGTTGTATATGTCCATCTAAATTCCATTGTCCACATTTAACCTTTAAAGATGTGCATTGGGGAATGTCAGAAAACAGAGTTGATGGCTAAGAATATGTAAAGTGGAAAAGCACAGCAAACTGCATTGCACTTAACCACATAAAGCAAATCTATTAGGACAAAATACTTTTCTAAGTGCTCAAATGTTATCAAAATACTATATTTATAGAATTAATCCTCTCTCTGTTAACAGCCAGGGTTTGCTGTTAGAAATAACTCTTGTGAGTTTTATATTATGCTTTGGGGGGGGGGGGGTGTTCTAATCATTTCAGCATTGGTATATTTTAAACAGCAGTATTACTATAAGCAGTGTGCTTCAAAATGTGAATTAACTTGTTGAAACTGTGGCTTTAACATCTGTGTGATTAGTGTATTTGGTATTTGCTCTCTATTAGCAAAATAATTCATTATAAACTTCACTAGTACAGATTGCAGTTCTGTTTCCTATTGAATATAAACTACTGTCTAAAATATACATATCATGCAGCAGCTCAGCCTTTATCAGGAGAATTATATCTGGCAAGTTGCTGAAAGTGCACAAAGTTAGGAAAGTTAAAGGTATGCTGCAAATAACTAGCCGTTATTCTGTGTATTATTAAAATATTTACCAGTTCTGTTAAAAGCAGAGCAGAAATTAGACACTGAGGATCTCTTTGTGAATTCTTTGTTCTCTATAGTAGATTGCTGTTTATATGTAAGAATTTTATTGCTTATGTGGCATACAGTATTTATAACTATATACTTTATAGACATACAGCATTAAAGTCAGTGGTATATGAACAGTCTGTACATATCCTGTGAAATGTGCTGTCATATGAAATAAATATACCTGTCTTTACCATATTGACTGCTCGAAAGGGAAGAATTTTTCTCAGCCATTTTCCTTGAACCTACATAAAACAAGTTGAGTGACGTTTGGGGATTAACTCTGATTGTTGAATCAGGTATTTTAATTCAAGATCTTATTTTCATTCATTTCATGTCTCCATATAATACTCCAAAAGTAAGAAGAAAGATATTCTGAGATTACTAATCATTAAGAAGCCCATGCACTTATTCTGTAAAAGAGGCCCTCATTCAAAATTGTGTTGGCTTGAAAATCACACAAGCATGAAGGATGATTTTCTAACCCCCAGCAAAAGAAACGTTGCGGAGGGCAACGGGGAAACAGGCACATGAATAGCCAGACAAGAGACTGGCTAAAAAGACCCAAATAAGAGACCAAGGCTACTTGGTGAGTATTGCCCTTTTTCAGTGATTGCTATTCAAAACAATAACCTTGATTCATAAGTAGTTTAATTATATATATTAACCTCTGATTAAGAAGTTACAGATAGAGGATAATTGGTTTTAAATTTTTTTTTTAGTTTTAAGATAACTGTAGATTTATGTACAGTTGTTAGAAATAATACATAGAGATCCCAGGCACCCTTTCCCAGTATCCGCAGTGGTAAAATTTTGCAAAACTAGTTCACTACTGTAACCAGCATATTAACTGATACAAAGCATTTCCTTCCCCACAAAGATCCCTCATGTTGCCCTTTCCTCACTACCTTCTCGTCCCATCCCCTGTTTTCTGTCCTTAACTTCTGGCAACCACTAACTTATTCTCCATTTCTATTATTTTGCCACTTCAAGAATGTTATATAAATGGTATATAACCTTTTGGAATTGGCTTTTTCTACTCATCATAATTCTCCGGAGATTCATCTAGATTGTGTGTGTATAATAGTTCGTTCCTTTGTATTACTAAATAGTATTCCATGGTATGGATGGACCACAGTTGGTTTAGCCATTCGCCCACCCATTGAAGGACACGTGGGTTGTTCCCAGTTTGAGGCTATTATAAATACAGCTGCTATGAACATTCATGTACAGAGTTTTGTGTGAACCTAAGTTTTCATTTCTCTGGGATAAATGCTCAGGAGAGCAATTGCTGGGTCATAGGGTACATGCTTGGATTTTTAAAAAACTGACCAACTGTTTTCCAGATGTCAGGACCATTTTACATTTCCATGTAAAATTTTGCATCTGCTGCTGTCACTATTTTTTATTTTAGCCATTTTAGTAGTGGATATTTCATTATGGCTTTGTTTCCTTAATAGCTAATGATGGTGAACATTTTTCATGTGTTTATTTGCCATCTAATATCTTTAGTAATATATATGTGTCTTTTGCCCATTTTCTAAAGGGAATTTTTTTTTACTATTGTGTTTTGAGGTTTCTTTATTTATTCTACATATTCATCCTTTATTGGGCATGTGATTTGCAAATATTTCTCTTAAGTCTGTAGCTTATTTTTTCCTCTTCACGTGATCCATAGCCAGGTCCTGAGCTCTGCAGGGCCATGAACTACAGCGTGGATGATTGACACATGATAACCAAACTCACCAAACACTGATGTATGGATCAAAATGCCAAGTTATTAAGTTAGAAAAATAAGTCTGACCCCATCAAGATTAGCGAACGTGGAAAAATGGGAACTCACACACTGTTGGTGAGAGGCTAAATTGGCACATCAAGTCTAGAGAGCAATTTAAGTGTCCAGTAAAGTTCATATATTCTATCACAAGGAATCTGACTTGTAGAGAAGAAGGTCTAGTACATGTGGAATGGACATGCATTGTTTGTAATGGTGAAAACTAGAGATACAGTGGAATACTATCCAGCAGTGGAAGTAAATGGTCATAAGATGCCCTTCACCTTAGGAAGGCAACAGTACCTAAGATATTCAGAGAAAATTAGCCAAAATGCACAAGACCACACAGATACCATCTTTGTCTTCAAATTCAGAACCCACGTGGGTGGTGGCCAGACAACAGGCTTTGACATGATTGATAATTGCTTAAACCACACTGAGAAAAAGCTACACACAACATTTGTAAGGCATGGACTGCAGGAGAAGAAAATGACCTTAATACTGAAATGACTGCACTAAAAGGAGAAAGTAGGACTACAAAGGCAAAAGTCAGTAATGACAAAGATTTAACAATGCAAAGGCTTCATCTGTGGTGATTTGGCAGATTTTCCACCAGATGATTAATAAACTACATATATTTAAACAAAACTGGATGGACAGTACATGGGTTTTCTATATTTTTCATTAATATCCTATTTAAAAATATACCCAGAGACCCTGTAATACATGAGTTTGTGTATAAACGGTTCTCACTAATCAGAAGGCTATACTGTAAACCAGTTTTTAAGCCGGAGTTGCCTTGATGAGTATGGAATTGGATTCAGGAGAAATCGGGGGATGACCATAAGGCCATAAGGCCAGCAGTCAGGAGGTCAGAGAACACAGTAGGCCCCTTCGTCCCTCTGGGGAGAGACATTTGCCAGTTTGACCAGAGCCTGTTCCAGGCTCTGGGTGACCCTGCCCCAGCAGTACTAGAGATGAAAACACATCTCTCCCTGGGCTCCACCCGGCTTCTATCCAGTGTCAGTCTAACAGTCTTCGTATGAAGCCCTGGATTGGCTTTGGGTATTTCCAGGCCAACTGTCACACTTGCTCCACTCTGCCCCAGGAACCCCAGGGATGCAATTTCAATAGATTGAGCCAAAGTTTCAGGAATTCAAAGTAGCAGTGCTTGTAATATTCAAATCGATTCATAATGGACGATGGCCCTCCCAAGAATATAACCAGGGGTAGGGCCTTGCCCTGTCAGCTTTGCTGGCGACTTGTCATCAACGGCTGAGCAAATGTTACTCCTTAAGGCATTCCTTGACCATCCAATCTAAAAAGCCAATCATCCTGTTTTGTTTTCTTTATACCGCTATTTGAATTTGCCTTGTCCGTTTATTTGTTTTCTCTTTGTCACTTATACTGGAATATAAGCTCCATGACAACAGTCACCCAGGATCTGTCCCCGTGTCACCAGCGCCTGGCCCGACTGCCTTCAGTACGATTGGTTGGATGGGGCTGCCTGGACAGGCTGGGGAGGGTCGCTCCGGTAGGAGCCGCTTGAGCTACCGGGATACACGAATCTGAATCAGCCCGCACAGAGGAATGCCTGCACTTTCCCTGGCTCCCCCGTGCAGAAAAACTAGAGCAGCGCCGACTGCAGGGCTGGGCTATGCGAGCTCAATTCCCCAAACTTTTCCAGACCGGAAGCACCAGGAGGCGTTTGCGGAAGTGGAGACGCGGCAGCGGGAACGCCGCTAGGAGCGGCGGCGGAGGCCCTGCTGCGGGGCTCGGCGTTTGTGGGTGCTCAGCACCGCCCCCATCCCCACCAAGCAGCCTCCCTCCCAGCCCACCCATCTCCCCAGGGGGGAATCTCGGGCCCCAGGCGAGTGGACTGGGCGTTCCGCGCTCCTCTCCGACGGCTTGATCTGTGTTTGAGGGTTGCCTGGACAACAGTTACTTCCGGGAGCGGGGCGGGCCGTATCCGGCTGGGTAGCCGCGGGCCGGGAGAAGCTGGCTTCTCCGACGGTGTGGATTGTTGGGGGGCAGAACCTACTCCCTGGCGTGGATTGCCGGCTCTCCGCGCACCATAGCTTCCCCACTGTCGGATCTAGACTTTGAGCTGGTGGCTCCTCGGAATCCGTGTTTCTTTGTTGCTCTTGGAAACAGTCACTTCCGGAAGCGAGTGCCGTTTACCCCCTCGCACCGCCGGCGCAGGAGCCGTGGGTTCCGGCTTCTAACCAGCGGTTAGTCAGTTGTGGCTGCTCGCCCCCTGGGTTTCTGCCGGCCGCGCATCCCGCGCCTTCTCGCCGCCTCGGCGGGACCTCTGGTGTCGCCATGGTTCTGCTGCACGTGAAACGGGGAGACGAGAGCCAGTTCTTGATGCAGGCGCCGGGGAACACGGAGCTGGAGGAGCTCACGGTGCAGGTGACCCGGGTCTACAACGCGCGACTCAAGGTGCAGCGCGTCTGCTCAGGTGGGCCCGGCGGCGCGGCGAGACTGCGGGCTGGGTCATTGGAGCCCGGACCAGGGCGAGATGGGCTCCCGGGCCAAGAAACGGGGCCAGATGGGGACTGAGGAAGTTGTGCGGGACCCACAAGGCTTTCTCGGGCAGGCTGGGGGCGAGAGTCAAGTTTGTAAAGATTGGCAGAGACGTGCAGCAGCCGGGCTTGAAATGTGAGACCGGGGTGGGGGGTGGGGGTGGGGTGTCCACCAGAGATGCGCAAAAAGCGGGCGAACCGGGTAGAGACACCCCGGGAGAAGGAGGGGTGGGCGCTGGCACCCCGGCTCGCAGGCGGGCAGCAGGAGGGGCCAAGTGCGCTCCCAGGTGTCTCAGAGCCAGGATTGGGGCGCTGGGAAGGACACACTGGAACAGGCGGGTAGAGAGGGAAGAGGCGGGAGCCAAACGACGGCCGAAGGGCAAGTGTAATGGATTCAACAAGTGTGGGTGTGTGGGGGGACCGATCGCTGGCCGTTTTTAAAAGGTGAGTTTACGCGTTCGAAACCCGAGGTAGAGCAGTTACCGGTGGTGAGCCACCTAGCTTGGGGACGGTCCCTCAAGGGTGAGAAGACAGTGGGAGAGCCTTGGTGGTGACCTCCCTTCTCCAGGAAACACAAGCCTGCTTCTCATGGTACAGCGTTTTGTTCACTTTTCCACCGCGATGGAAATGTTCCCTATTTGTGCTGTCCAGTAAGGTGTCCTCTAGCCGCATGTGGCCGGGGAGCATCTGAGATGGGGCTAGTGCGACCCAGGAACTGCATTTCAATTTTTCATTTTGTTCTAATTAGTCACGTGCAGCTAGTACCTACCTCCTGAGACAGCACAGAACGTGACATGATAATACCCCAGATGCAGCCTAGGATGTTGAGCGTTTTTATTACTATAACATGATTTTTGTATCATGGCGAACTCCTTAACGGTCATGGCTTCTGCCTTTATGAGGCATACGTATTGTTTCTTAGTAAAATGTACTGATTCTAAAACAAGCTCAATATTAAATGTTATTTTAAAATTAAAGCATTGGAGGAGAAAAGAGACTCAACTTATTTTTATAAAATTATCAGTTGAAAATGTGATGCTGAATGTTAAGGTGAACTTAGAATCCATATAGTTATTCTAGAGTCGCCACTGTCAGTGGGGATTCAGACAGGCCCCAGTGCTGTGCGGAATGAAAACAAGGAGGAATGCGACCAGCCGCTTGGCCCCCAAAGGCTTAGAGTCTGCGTGGGTGAGGGACAAGAAACACTCCACTCCGTTAAACCATTTGTGCATAGTATTGTGTTTACAGGCCGTGTTCTCTTCACAGTGTTATGGGAAGCCCCAGATCCATGTGCCTCTTGTTAAGGAAGAAAGGGAGGGAAGAAAGGAGGGAGAGAGGAAGGAAAGAGGAAGAAGGAAATTTTGTAAGGTTAAAGCATGGACTGGTTTTGGGGTGAATATGCATATATATGGAACAGGAAAAATATAGCGCCATACCTTTGAATAGTGAACATGATACTGGAAAACCAAGGACTTGTCCTGTCTCTGCCATTTCTGAGGGGTTTGAGCTGCCTTAAATCCTCCCCACGGATTGGATTTATACAAATTATTTATAAAGTATGTATCCAAAGTTTTTTGTAAAGTGGTAACAGTGTGACCTGAGCAAGCCTCAGATGAAACAGCTGTGAATTAGGGAGGATGGGATATTGATAACTGTCAGAACTGTCTTGCCCACCTCACAGGGTTAAATTAGCTACAATAATCTATGTGAATACACTTGGAAAGCCAAAGCCCTATGTGTAATGTATAGACTTTCAGTGAATTTTAACCTATGCCTCCTGAGTACCATAAGGACAACATAGCACAGCAGTCAGAGCTCAGAGTCTGCAGCCCGGCTGCCTGTGATCTCGTCAGCGACCTCCTGGACTCTGTGCTTCTGTTGACCTGGGATGAATAGGCAACCACTTGCCAAAGGTCAAGGACAGGTCTGTCACACAGCAAGTGGTTTCTAAGTAAATTCCTGAGCTGGTGGGCAAGACCCTGACCTCTAAGGAACATACATTCCAACGAGGTATTAGGTGTCGGGATAATGATTGTGATACATATTGTCTAACTTTCTCTTGTTTTTAAGAAATGGAAGAACTGGCAGAACATGGCATATTTCTCCCTCCTAATATGCAAGGACTGACTGATGACCAGATTGAAGAATTGAAATTAAGGGATGAATGGGGTGAAAAGTGCGTGCCCAGTGGAGGTTCACTATTTAAAAAGGATGATATTGGACGAAGGAATGGGCAAGGTGATCCAGCATTTTTCTATTCTGTGCATGCCTGAATTTAGTAGCAGGTGCCGTGTTTCCCCAAAAATGAGACCTAGCCAGACCATCAGCTCTAATGTGTCTTTTGGAGCAGGAATTAATATAAGACCCAGTATTATATTATATTATACCCAGTCTTATAGTAAAATAAGATCTGGTCTTATATAAGTTAACCCAGTCTTATAGTAAAATAAGACCAGGTCTTACATTAATTTTTGCTCCAAAAGATGCATTAGGGCTGATGGTCCAGCTAAGTCTTATTTTTGGGGAAACGGTATGAAAGCAGTTCTTTAAGTTAAAGGTTGACCTCAGTATTTCTGTACAAACTTACAAAGTACTGCAATGCACTGTGTAACTCCTTGTGGTGAAACACCCATCCCGAATGAGCTGGGTGGATAAATGAAGCATCCGTCTTCTTGCTCTTCCTAAGTTGCACCCAGCTTTGAAATATATCTGATGAATCCTTTGCAGTTACCACTTTCGTTGGTCACAAATGGTTGAAAATTGACAATTTCATGTGGCTCAACCGAATAGTTTTTGGGGGGTAATCACTGAAAACATTGAAGGCTGTGTTTTATTATGGTTTGCAGAATCTGGGGTGAATGTAGAGATTCTGTGTGAAAGAAGGAAGTGAATAGCAGCACAAGACGCTCCACTTGAGTGGAGGACACGCTTCCCTGGTGCACAGCCCTTAGTACCTGTCAAAGCACTGAA
Organism: Rhinolophus sinicus; assembly: GCF_057876585.1. Taxonomy (NCBI): domain Eukaryota; kingdom Metazoa; phylum Chordata; class Mammalia; order Chiroptera; family Rhinolophidae; genus Rhinolophus; species Rhinolophus sinicus. Next base: position 10,566,546 of record NC_142517.1, read on the forward strand.
GAAATGATTCTTCTTTTAGCATATGGTTGATCTTGTGGAATTTGAAGGAAAAATAGGATGATAACTAATTTTGATAGCTTGTCCCTTTTAACCTACATAGAAAACTCCATTTAAAATACCAAAATGACATTTATTCCTGTTCTTTGTGGCCTTTGCCACTTTGCATAAAGCACACTCCAGGTCTCTGCTCTCATGAGGAGACTTTTCCCTGCCTTGTCACAGCCAGCTTTCTTGTGTCCCCCACCTAAATTCCGTACCTGTACTTTCTCTCATTTCACTTGCTCCCTGACTCAGACTGAGGGATTGGAATGTTTAAGAAGAGTTTTAAAGATGGCTGCCTCTCTCCCTCTTCCCTTTTTTATTTTTATAGCTCCAAATGAAAAAATGAAGCAAGTTTTAAAGAAGACTGTAGAAGAAGCCAAAGCAATAATATCTAAGGTTAGCTTTTTAAATGCTGCTCCAAAGCTTGTCTTTTGAAATACGAACTCCAGTTATGGCTTCCAGAGTTATCTGTTGACCAGCCTTTTCTTTTTTTTTTTTTCTTTTTAAACCTTCCAGGGACAGAGGAAACAAGCTTGTTTGGGGTGGGCCCTAGCTTATCCTCCTAGTCCCCACAGGTCAGACAGAAAATGTTATTGGCTCGTGTCATGCGATTCCTATGTGGTACAGATAGGAACTGATGCATATGTGACTTTGTTTCTTTTACCTTTTTGAAGAACTTGAGAAAGTGAAAGGCCGTGGTGGACATGGCCCAGCCCCTGAGTTAGATGGTAGTCAGTTCGGTACAGGCGCTGTTTGATCCTTTTTGTGGCTCTGGCAGGATCTGTCGAGAGTCTTGTATGAAACTTGATAAATAGTTGTTGAATTGATCAATGGCATTGTAGGTAACGGTGCCTGTCCACTTTCAGAAACAAGTGGAAGCCAATGTCTGTGTTACCATGGAGATGGTGAAAGATGCTCTGGACCAGCTTCGAGGAGCGGTGATGATTGTTTATCCCATGGGCTTGCCGCCGTACGACCCCATCCGGATGGAATTTGAAAATAAAGAGGACTTGTCGGGTACTCAGGTATGTGGCTCTTGGGTGGTCTGTAAAGTGAGTTTGCATCCCCCCAAAGAGCAGAAGCCCCTCAGATTTGACCCTGCTCTTCTGGGTGTAGATTTTGCTTCACACACAGCTTTCCATCTTGCTGCGCCAAGCTTCTGAACCCAGGGGAGGACCCCGAGAGGGCGGTGCTCATGGCGAGGGCTTGGCCCCCACACAGCGGCGAGAGAGGAGGTCTGGGAGGCTGCTGTGGGGAGTAACTGAAAACACTGCCGTTTTTCTGGCCACTGGAAAGCCAGAAACCTAATTTGTGCCTGTGTCTACGCAAATGCATTGGTCCCTTTGCGTGGAATTTTGTGTTCTAGCCTTACCCATTGCTTCCTGTTATTTTCTACCTTTATGTTCCGTTTTCTTTTGTCTCATTTATTCCTTATCCTGTCAGACAGTGTCTGTTCCTCTGAGCCATTTCAAATAGGTGGACTATGCAGAAGCAAGCAAACAGTCCCGTTGTGTCTATATTTACAAACGCAGCAAGGTTCTAGCATTCTTCCTGGAGAGGAAGAGGGGCCTTATATTATGGACAAGCGTGCGGCCCAGATAAATACTCCCCACGTCCCAGAGCAAGACGTTCCGAGTCAGGGCATGAGTTAAAACTAACAGGGAAGGTACTACAAAGCGAGGGCTTTGAGTAGGTGGGGGAGTTAGTGCTGCCCACAGGGCTCAGGGAGGGCAGGGTTCCGGAAGCCTTCCCCACACTGGGGGGTAGCACCTGTGATTGTGCCGTAATAGCCTTAAATTGCGCTCTTACCATGGCTCCAGGCGGAACTCAATGTCATTGAAGAGTCACAGGCACAACTGTGGTGGGCAGCCAAGGAGTTACGAAGAGCAAAGAAGCTTTCGGACTATGTGGGCAAAAATGAAAAAACCAAAATCATCGTCAAGATTCAGCAAGTAAGTACTTTTGCTTTAAGATGTCACTTTTTTTTATTTACTTTCAAACTGATAAAAATTTACAATAAATCTGAAAGATTTTAAACTCCTTGTGCAAATACTTGAGTCCTATTGGTCCAGACTTAAAGTAAAACTGTCCCCTTATGCACCAATGAGAACCGGAAGAAAGTTTGGATTCTTGGCAGTATCTGGAGTTTGTTGGGAGGGGTGTGCCATGTTAATTTCTACATTAAAAAATAGGGCTACACGTAAATAAAAATATTTCTCGAAATGAAAAGTCCAGCGCAGAGCACGGATTTCAGTGTTTTCAAAGTGCTGAGGCTCTGTACAGGAGGAGGACGGTCAGAGACGGTAAGGCTGCAGTGTGAGCTGTGTGTCTGCAAGGCTGCTCTGGTTCTGTGCTCTCACCTAAATCATTACTGTCTAATTTTGGGGAGACGGGGTCCCCCACGATTACCGCTGTCCCTTCCCCACTAGACCTGCAGTGGCTGACTTGGGAATGACTGTGACAGAGAGGCATTGCACATCCCCTGCTCTCCACCCACCAGGAGGGCCTGGAGCGCAGGGCAGCTGAGGACCAGGTCTCCCCCTGAGGAGGCAGGCTCTGGGTGGTCAGGAATGGGTGACCTCCGTATCCTCAGCTGTTGGCAAAGGCTGTGGTAACACATTCGCTGTAACTGCCTGGGTTGTCCCTGGAAGAATGCCTTAGTCCACAATTCACTCTGCCCTCATCTTTGCAGAGGGGACAAGGGGCTCCAGCCCGAGAACCTATTATCAGCAGTGAGGAGCAGAAGCAGCTGATGCTGTATTATCACAGAAGACAAGAGGAACTCAAGGTATCGGGTGACGGATGGGTGTTCGATACAGCTGGCGCCTGGGGCACTCACCCCCACGTTTTACCCAAGGGGACTGGGACAGTTGGGGGCGGTGAGTTCTGCAGGATGTGGAGGGGGCTTTCTAGAGCTCCAGCCTCTCCAGGGCTGTAGGGGCTCTGCCAGGCACCCCGTGTGCATTAGAGTCTGGAAGTCTCCTACTTATAGGAAGGGGGGCAGGGAGGTTGGTCATGGCTTCTTTCTTCAGTCTCTTTAAGTCTCTTTATATTTAAAACACTTTCCTGAAATGCCTTCCTGAATAAAACATTTATTTCCAGAAACTGGAAGAAAATGATGACGACTCCTGTTTAAATTCTCCATGGGCAGATAACACTGCTTTGAAAAGACATTTTCATGGAGTAAAAGACATAAAGTGGAGACCAAGATGAAGTTCACCAGTGGATGAAGCTTTCAAAAATAATTGTTCACCTCTTTTTAGGCAAAATAATAATAATAACAACAACTAGAAGGGATACTCACAACCCTCTGTGAAACATGTTGAAACTTCTAGTTTTCCTAGTTTTTCTTTTAGTTTGAATTAAAGGTTGTAGAACTTAACAAATACATCCTCAAAAAATATGCCTGTCGCCAATCGTCATCATCATTATTTGTTTCTGATTTGTTTATTCTTTAGATTCCACATATAAGCGAAATCACACTGCATCTGTCTTTCTCTGTCTGACACTCCACTCAGCACAGAGCCTTCCAGGTCCATCCATTCTGCTGCAGATGGCAAGAACCCATTCCCTTCCCAGGCCGAGCAATATTCCACTGTATATATGTACCACCTCCTCTTTATCCATTCATCCATCGACGGACAACCAGGCTGCCGCCACATCTTGGCCTTTGTAAACAATGCTGCAACGAATATATGTATGTACAGGTCCCCTTGAGGTAGCGTTTTGAGTTTCTTCAGATAAATACCAGGAAGTGAAATTACTGGGTCCTTCTTTGTTTCTTGTTATACCCTTTGTTTTAAAGTCTGTTTTGTCTGGTATAAGTATGGCTACCTCAGCCTTTTTTTTTTTTCTATTTTCATGAAATACCATTTTCCATCTCTTTACTTTCTGTCTCTGTGTGTGTTTCAATCTGAAGTGATTCTCTTATAGGCAGCATATGTAAGTGTTTTCTTATCCGTTCAGCCCTCCTATGTCTTGATTGGAGCATTTAATCCATTTACATTGAATAATTGTTGATACATATGTAGCCATTGCCATTTTATTCATAATTTTGATCTTTTTTTTTTTTTTTTTTTTTTACTGTCTTAAGTCTCTGTAACTCCTTGTTCTACTGGTTTGGTGGTGAACTCCTTGAGCGTTTTCTTGTCTGTAAAGCTCTATCTGTTCTTCAATTTTAAACGATAGCCTTGCTGGGTAGAGTACCCTTTGTTGTAGGTACTTGCTTTTCATCACATTGAATATTTTGTGCCAATCCCTTCTGGCCTGCGAAGTATCTGTTGAGAAATCAGCTGACAGTCTTATAAGTTACTAGTGTCCTTTCTCTTGCTGCTTTTAGTATTCTCTCTTTGTCTTTTATGCAATTTTAATTATTAGGTTGGTGCCAAAGTAATTGTGGTTTAAAAGGTAAAAAATTGCAAAGACTGCAATTAGTTTTGCGCCAACCTGATATAATGTTTGGGTTCATCTTGGGACTCTGTGCTTCCTGGACTTTTATGTCTATTTCCTTCACCAGGTTAGGAAAGTTTGCAGTCATTATTTCTTCAAAGAGGTTCTCAATTCCTTGCTTTCTCTCCTTCTGGTACCCCTATGATGCAAATGTTGGTACACTTGATGTTGTCCCAGAGATCTTTTAAACTATCCTGATTTTTTTGGATTCTTTTTTCTTTTTGCTGTTCCAACTGGGTGTTTTATACTACTTTGTCCTCCAAATCACTGATTCGATCCTCTGCTTCATCGAGTCTGCTGGTGATTCCTTGTAGTGCATTCTACACTTCAGTTTTGTATCCTTCACTTCTGACTGGCTCTTTTTAAGGGTTTCTATGTCCTTTTTTATGCTTGCTAGCTCTCTGTTGAAGTTTTCACTAAGTGCCTTGAGCATCCTTATAACCATTTTTATGAACCCTTTTCTCTGGTAGTTTGCTTGCCTTCATTTCATTTAGTTCTGTTTCTGGAGTTTTCTCCTGTTTTATTTGGGATGTATTTTTTTGTTTCCTCGTTTTGACTGCTTCCCTGTGTTTTTTTCTATGTATGAGGTAGATCTGCTATGTCTCCCAATCTTGGCTGGGTGGCCTTATGTAGTAGGTGCCCTGTGGGACCCTGGCACAGTCTCCCTGGTCACCTGCTCCAGGAGTGTCCCTTCTGTGGGCTGTGTGTGCCCTCCTGTTATAGTTGAGCCTTGATTGCTATTGGCACATATGTGAGTAGGATTGATCTTCAGGTTGACTGACTGTGGGTTTTGGCCACGTCCATAGCTTATGGGCTGCTGTGGGGCGGCGGCGGGGTGGGCGTGGCTTATCCCACTGAGTGGAATTCGCTCCAGTGGGTCTGGTGCCTGTTGAGGCTGTCCTTTGTGCCACTTGTGGAGCTAATTGGTTGGTGCTCTGCTGTGATCTGAAGCCAACCTTCAAGTATGTTGGTTCTGGGGCCTCCTGGGAGGGACTCTGGTGCAGGCCCAGGTTACCCACTGCCTGTGACCAGTCGGGGACTACATGGTAGGATCTACAAGGTGATCCACTGACTGTGCTAAACCTGGAGGCACGTGGGATTGGCCATACTGCAAACGGGATGGCTGCCACCAGTACTGGGCCTGGGACAGCTCTGCAAAAAGCCAGGATACCCTGAGTCCTGCTGGCTCCCTTAAAGTTCAATCGCTGATGTAGCCTTGTGCAGTATGCAAGTTGGATGAGACGGTCTCAGGAAGTCAGTAGAGTGGGAAGAGTTGTAGTCACCAGGTTAATATAGACTCTGGTTTGGTGCTAATGCTGAGCTTGGAGCTACTCAGTAAAAGTCTCAGAGCACAGCAAGACCAGTTGCCCGCCTCAGGTCTGTGGTCTCCAATAGTTTTCCAAGAAAGAGTGCAATTCAGGTAGGGCTGGCTGCTTGAGATAAAGTGCCCTAAGCATTGTGGGAGTTGGGTGGGCAGGGTTTCAGTGAGTCAGCAGGGCAGAGCCCCAGAGCTCACCAGACCAATCAGTTTCAGATTTGGCCATAAGCGTAGGGGGCGGGCTCAACACGTTAAAGATGGCGGCCGCCTGCCTGGCTGCTCTGGAAAAGAACTCACAGGAAATGGGACTGTCCTCCAGCCCTGGCCTCCCAGCCACACACCTTAGTCTGCTCCGCAAATGCCTCCAATGCCCTCTGAATCACCATTGCTCCTCTGGAGCCCAAACTGAGTACCTGCGAGTGAGTCAGTCTGTGCGCGGGCCCTTTAAGAGGACATCTGAGTTTCCCACAGCCTCTGTCGCATCTTGACAGTTGGAATCCCACTGTTTTTCACAGCCAGCTGTGGCAGGGGCTCCTCTTCCCCGCACCAGTACCCTGGCTAGGAAGCCTAGAGGGGCTAGGGTCCTTCGCTCCTGGGGGGGGGGGGGGGGAAGCTCTGTGGCTGAGGTATCCCTCCCAATTTTCATCCACCTCTTGGAGGTTTGGGACCATCCTGTTCTGCATCTCTGCCTTTCCTACCAGTCTTGATGTAGCTTCTTTATATCCTTAGATATAAAACTTATCTAGCCAGACTTAAGATGGTTCTCCAGGTTGATTGTTCTATAATTTAGTTGTAATTTTAATTTTACAGGCACAGTGTTTACTGCACCATTTTCAGTCTCCTCTAAATTATTTTTAAGGACTATTTAGTATTCGAAATTCTTTGACAAAATACTAAGGATTTAATTACTTACAAACATTTTTCTTCCTGATTAGTTTATATTCTCATACAGCTGTTGTATTGGAGGAAATTGAGAGTAACTTTTCCTTCTCTGTAGTAAAGTATCTGATGTAAAACTTAGCCATTCAGTGGCCACTAGAGGCCGCCGGTCACTTGTTCCACATTTTTCTTAGGTCCTCTTTGTCGGTCTGTTGGGGACCAGTTCTCAGTCTCCTTTGAGAGATGTCTGTAATCCAGCTGGAGGGTGTAACTAGCCTGGTGTCTCCCAGCTACGAACGTGAAGTTTACCTCCCAGCTGATGCCTGACTGGCCTGTCCTCCAGGAATAAAGGCTACAACTGTGACGAAAGTTGGGTAGTCAATCTAGTCTAACCTTGAAACAACAAATTCTGTACTTTCTGTGCTTTTCCTGAAAATGAATGTAGAGCCTGGTAATGGGCATTTCTCCCTCGTGGGCTCAGCCTGCTCCTCAGGATGCTGAGTTGCCACTGAGACTGACAGCAAAAGGGTCAGTAACCATCTGGCCACAGGTCACACTGGTGACCCATCCTGTGACTGGTTTTCTAGGACACCTTTAATTTTAAATATCCCAACTCATCCCCCAAAACCCTGACATTTCAGCACTGTGCAGCCAGAAGTGACCTAGAAAGCTTGACTTTTGGTCAGTAGGACACTGTTCCCCTAGTTGGAGGAAATGCAACGTGCTCGCCCTGAGAAGAGAAGTGATGGGGACTTCCGTAGCTCTGGCCTTCCTGTGCCCATGGCTTCTCGCCCCCTGAGCCACATGGGGCTGTGGGAGCGAGAGCAGGCAGTCTGGGTATAGTTTCCACCTGCTGAGAGGCAGCCTTTCCCTGGGGGTGGGGCTGGGACCAGCTGCTTGGTCCCCAGACCTTGTGGGTAGTGGGGACCTGCCACTTCTCCCTCTGACCATCTCCACGGGCCAGAGGAAGTAGAAGTTGGGACACAGCAGCAAGACTCTCCTTCCACCCCCACCTCCAGGGGAAGATGTGGGCTGCTGGCGGAGACTGGAAAGCAGACCCCTGAGCACCCTACACAGGTTCTCCCAGAACCTTTGGCTTCCACCCCTCACCTTCCCACCATCCCCCAGTCACTTAGGGCAGCTGCCCCTGAGCTGGCTAGGATTTCTGCTGCTCCCAAGACAGTGTTTTCTAAAGTGGGCTGTAGCTGACTATATGTCTTGATTGTACTTTACTCTGGTTGATTGTCAGATTTTATCAAGTCAAATTTGCATCTATCTTTTTGACTTTTGTTATAATTTTAAATGTGTCCATGAAAAATTTTTGTCCTTGGATGATGTAATGTTTGCCATAAGATCCTATGATTTTCTTTAAAGAGCATCCTGCCTTTGTCAGGGTAGAGTTTATGTATATGACATCCATGCCAGACTTGCAAAAAATGTTAATGAAGCCACCCAATCACAGTAGATCTTAAGAACCATTATTTCCATATCACGAGGAATTCTTATTGACTCAATGGGGTATATGCTGTATGTGGCCATGATAGTTACTCTATTCCTTCATAAAAATCACCAGAAGGTACTAGCCGAAGGGCCACTCATTTCTGAGTATAGCAATCATTAGATGGTTAGCATCACACAACACTTGTTTATGAATTCTCATGTAAAAAGAACAGTCCTCTCCACCCACCCTTCTCAGCCCCAGAACCCCCTGAGTTCTATCTGTTTGGACACAGCAGCTGGTCAGAATGTAAATGCGTGAGTGGCCCCTTTGTGGTCGTCTATAAGGAAAGAGGGCCCAGCAGTCCCTGCTGCCTGCTCTGTGCTCACCATGCTTATTCGGGCTCATTCACTTTGCATCTACCCGCTAAGGAAGGTGGCGAGGACCTGAGTCATCCACGATCATGTCACCAGTGAGGGTAGAGCCAAGGGGCCACGCCCAGGACTTCCCAAGAAACCAACTTATCAGCCTAAGTCATCTTGCCAAATGGCAGGCTTTGGCTCAGCTTAAGTGTGTGGTCTCGGTGTTACTGTGTTTTTAATCCAGTACATCTTTAGCTCAGTATCAAATGGAAACGAAGAGCCTGTGTTCTGTACGGTGCCAATCTGGGTCTGCGGTTGTGTCCTTTTACATCACTCGTCTTCTCCTATGGTTGTTTCATGGAGACCAGGAATGCTAGTAATACAATTTGTCACCACCTAAAACCCCTTCCACCAGCAAACTAAACACCAGGCAGTATTTCTGTCACAAGATTTCCTCGTTCCTTGGCAACTGCTCTGCGAAGAATGTGCCATCAAACTCGAAATTAACCGCCACATGCCCAGAGCACAGTACCCTGAGGGAGTCTGAGCTCCGCTGAATTCTCTTACAAGCCTCACAACCCTCCAACCCCCATGCTCTAATTGCCACAGGATCTATTCCTTCATAAAAATATCACTCCACGTTGTAGAAAGTCCCCCGGCCCCAGAGAGACTGAGACATGGTTCATTCCAGAAGAAGTTTAACACTAGATGTCACAGCAGTAACAGCTTGCATTTATACCTCCCTGTTTCCCAGACAGTTGAACTAAGCACTCAGTATCTTTTCTTACTTACACCTCACAACTGCCAGATTAGGAAGAAACTAGTATTGCTGTTTCACAAATAAGGAAACCAAAGCCCAGAAAGGTTAATTTGCTCAAGGCGAAGCATCCCCAAGCCCACCTGCTTGCCCCAGAGTCTGCCGTTACCTCTACAGTAGGCTTCCGTGTATCCCTAGTGTAGATACCACACCACATGTTAGTGAGCAGCGGTGAGGGAACGTCCACGGAATACACATCTGGGAAGGGCCCAAACCCAGGGTGCTCTCCCCTCCCTGCCCCACACAGAGTAGGAAGATACGAGACAGCATTATTCTGTGACTTCTCTTTTTTTTGTCATTCTATTTGCATTGTGGTGGAATGGATCCCAGAGGCTCAGAGCAACTGTGTATTTTAGTGGTAAATTAGCAAAATTCAAAATGCACTCAAAGCTCCTATTGGAATCCTGTTATGACTAAATCGCCTATAATTGTAAAACAAAAGAGATGGAGATAAAGCAGTTAAGGGCACTGGTATGCAAGCCAAAACCCTCTACCAGAGCTGCTCTGCAACCTTGGCAGAAGGTACTCAGCTCACGTGAACAGCCGTCCACCTTTCCATACAACTGTTTCCAAACCCCAAAACTCTTGGCATTTCTGGAGGTAATTTCCATTTAACGAATGAGAGAATTTCTGATTGGCATAGCTCTTGATTTTTCTTTGGGAAGTACCGTGTTTCCCCAAAAATAAGACCTACCCGGACCATCAGCTCTAATGCATCTTTTGGAGCAAAAATTAATATAAGACCCAGTCTTACTTTACTATAATATAAGACCAGGTCTTATATAATATAATAATATAATACCGGGTCTTATATTAATTTTTGCTCCAAAGCTGATGGTCCAGCTACGTCTCATTTTCAGGGAAACACGGTAAATATGATTTACTTCCTGAATATAAGATTTTAATAACTTTATACTAAAAGAACTCAAATATTGGTGAATATGTCTAGAAAATAAATGTTGCAAGTTGACTATTAGCAAATATGATTTAACCTATGAAAGTTTCCAATATGACGTTGTCTATATTGGAAAATTCAGCCTGAGTGGCGAAGGCAGAAAAGGAAAAAAAACATTACCTGTCTTAAAACAACAGTTTGTTTGGAAAAAACATAAAGAGACCAATTTCAGATTGTGTGGCCATTCCATCCTTGTTGAAACAATTAACTTCCCAAAGTTGGGCATTTTTCTTTTTTTCAAGGTGGATTACATTTCCTAAAAGGCCTCAGAACATACTACCATAGTTAAAATATAATTTTAAATATTTTTAAACTGTAAATTATATTTTTATGTAATTTATAAAATTACACACACACACACACACACACACACACACACCTGGGGTGCCAAAAAAATGCATACAAGTGGACACTTTGGTCAACGTTGCTCAAGCAGTAGTTTGCCATAATCAGAAGTGTCTGGACGCTGATGGTAACCACTTTGAGCACCTCTTGTAATTGCAGACGGCAAACATATTTGTATTCATCTTTTGTTATCCGTATATATTGAGTATTACAATTTAAGTACAGTTTTTTTCTTTCTTAAAATATGTATACATTTTTTTGGCACCGTGTGTGTGTGTGTGTGTGTGTGTGTGTGTGTGTGTGTACATGAATGTATAATATATATATATGTACAATCTCCAAGTAGGAGCATTTTTTTGAAGAGGGACTACCTTTAATTTTATCAGAAAAAGGAAAGTTACACTAAAACAGTTAACAAAGTCACTTCCTGGCAACTCTGTATTTAGCTTAGGCACTTGGTCCTTACAGCTTCATCAGAAAATACTGTTCATAAAGCTGACAGCGAGCCTAGAGGTTTTCACTTGTGAGCCAAAATTCAAATGTGTTTCATATACCATAGTTACAAAGGCAGTATATAAATCAATTTTTAAAGTATAAATTTAATTTAAAATATTTTTCTCAGTTGAAGCCTCGTCTATATAACACAACTTTTCAATTTTTTCCAAACTCCCACAGCCCGGGCAAAGTTGAGGGACAGGTCCCCTCTCAATTCCCCAAGTTTCCAGACATGGTCACCACACCTTGAGCTAACTGAACCTATACAAAAAAAAATCACCAAGGAACTCCACAAAACCTTTAAAGATTATTTAATTGCAAAGCTGCATAATCTATTACAGAGTGTAGGAAACATTTGCAGTCACTTTTATGAAGCTAATATAATATTACTGTCATAACAAAGATAGTTCTATATCACTAATAAATATTGATACAAATTTTTAAAAATAAAATTACAAGCAAATAGAATCTAAAAACACATTAAATGTATCATGACCAAGTGAGATTTATTCCAGAAATGCAAGGCTGAGTTAATATTAGGAAACCTATCATTTTAACGGCGGGGGGTGGGGTGGGGATCACATGACCATGTCCATAGATGCCAATAAGTCATTTGACGAAATTCAATTCCCAGTTGATGCTGGTTGTAAACCACAAACCACACTATAGAGATGATTTACACCCTACTACACTTCACTCTGCTGTTAGATATTCTTCCAAAACACAACCAGATGGGGTCCCAGGGCGTTTCTCTGGAGCCCCCTCTCTTTGAGGAGGTTGAGTACGGAAGATGAGGTTGAGAGCTAAGGTGAGACGAGGAAGCCAAGTCGTTCTCAAATGTGGGAGCTGTTACGGAGGAAACAAAGACCCATAGATTCCCTTCGGGGGAGAAGAGAGAGGTTTCCACACTTGCCAAGCACCAGGTGAGGGCAGCTCCCACCCTATGATCTCATTTAACCTGAATTCCCTTTTTAAAGGCCCAACTCCAAATACAGTCACCTAAGGTAGTGGGGGTTAGAGCTTCAACATGAATTTGGGGTGACACAGTTCAGTCCATAATAGGCTCTGTCATTGAAGAGATAGAAGACCTTCGGTAATTACTTGACCTTTTAGACTCCAGTGTCTTCCTCTATACAATGGGGATAATAACGCTGCCTATTTCACCCATTAGGGCTGCATTTGGCTGAGACAGCGACCACAGTAACTTAACCAAGTAGGGGCTACATGTTCCTCATGTCACAGGAAGCTGGAGGCCGGCAGCTCAGGGTTGGTACAGCTGAGGATGCCATCAAAGACCCAGGCTGCCAAGACCCATGGCCTGAAGCTTCCTTCTTCATGGTTGGAAGGTGGCAATGGTACCCTCTGAGTGCCCCAGCTGTGTGTCAGGCAGGGGGACGGACAGGCAAAAGGCAAGAGGCCACAATGGGGATGTCACTGGTGTTTGTCCCCTTCTGAAGGAGTTCCCTCAACCTCACCCAGCAGCTTTCTTTTATGCCTCATTGGCCAGAACTGGTTGTATTGTCAGTCAGAGCGATAAAGGGCTCTGGGATGGTCAGTATTTTAGCCACGTACACTGTTACCTTGAGCAAAATTGGAATTCTGCTGTTAAGGAGGAAAGGGAGAGTAGACTACAGATAGATAACTACCTGTACCTGCCATACCTACCCTTAGGGTTGTTGAGAGGATTCACTGAGATAACTTGTATGAAGCAAGACAAGTGAATAGCAGTGGTAATATCAAAAACCTTAGCCATTAATTCAACAAATGAGGTCCAGAAACATCAAGTGTGTAAAATGCAGGATTATGTCATTGCCAGACCAATGAAAGGAAAAGGGCCACCCTGGTCCAGAGCTGGCTGACGATTTCAGGAGTCCAACTACTGGAATCAAATCTGTCCTGGTCAAAATTGAGATGGCACCTCCGTGTGGTTCTGAGGCTTTGACATCTGGGCCTCGCTGACTCTGGAGGGACTGCCCCTCCCAGTGTTACCTGATTCCCAGAGATGGCAAACAATCCACTGGGAGCACATCTTCTATATGCAAATCAGTCAAACCTGAACCCACCCCAACACCTTTGTTGTGCTCTCACAGGCCTCCCATACTCAAGACCACTTAACTCCCTGCCCTGGCCACCGCAGGGCCAGGTACCAGACAACTAGGGACAGTCATGTACCCCAGAGCCTGCTGAAATGATTCAGACTAGCCCACCCCAGGCCTGCTTATCCTGCCTTGCCCATCCCTTCCTGTGAAGCCACAGTTAAGGCTCTTGCCCACATTTTGTCCCCCAGCCTCCTGACCAACCTTGGTGCTTCCCTGCGCCGTCCTGTGTGACAAGGCAGGGCCCCTCCTGTTGGAACGGTGTAACTATATTTTCAGTGGTGGTCATCTCCTGAGCTGATGGCGTCACTGCACCTGAATAATAATAAAACCTACATTTTAAAACATGAGGGTGGCACAAGCATTTTGGAGAACAGATTGGGCCTGAGAGTGTTGCCGGGAGTGTGGCGTGCAGTTCAGTCTCAGGTGGGCTACCTGTCTCCGCCCAGTGCTCAAGGGGACAGCTTGTCTCATTGGGGGGGAATGAACGGGGAGGGGGGCAGAGGGAGCGCCTGGACACCCACCCACCGCTGCCTCCAGGGGGCAGCACTTGTTGGCAGCGGCCCCCACATAGGTACTGTCCATCCAGGTCACATTGGTCCAGAGAGGCTGGGGGTGCAGTGACTAGACACCTCGCCTCCCAGAGTGTGGGTCAGAGCCCATATTTGGGGAACCGAGAGAGAAAGAAGGCAGCTAAGTTTAGAATTTCAAAGAAAGGTTCACAGCCTGGGAACCCAGATGGTTCCCGGGCTGTGTCAGTAAAAGGAAGTTTATATAAAGCTGTGGGAAATGTAGCACTTCCTTGGATACAAACAGTTACATATTAGCTCAAGATTTTGTCATTGTGAGAAAGAGTTTCAATAGCTGGAGACCAAGCCGACTCTCAACGAGACAAAATGGTGGCCGAGTGAAATCTGAGGCCCAGAAGCCAGTTCTTATCAGGTCCTGGGCTCCTCAGCTTGGGAGCACCAGATGAGCACGGGGGAGCAGCCCCCCAGAGGGTGGGGAGAGGTCATCACAACCCAGACCCACACTGATAACTCAGAACTGCCAATCACTGGTGTGGTAGAGTTTCCACCTTCTCAGCGGCACAAACCGCTCGTCACAGCTAAAGCAAGACCCTGAGGACTCTGCCACCTTCCCTGAGATCTGCAAGGTTGTCCAGTCTGGCTGGTGGAACTACCGTGCCTTGTGCGCTCCGGGTGGAGTTCCTTCTGGCTCTTTCTGTGGTTTTTTCCTGGCCTTGGGGTAGTTCCCTCACAAGCACGTGCAGATCCATTCCCAGGGCATTCCCCAGGGGACCCTCCGCTCCCCTCTGGGTTCTCTTTGTGCACACCTGTCGCACCGCCACCGCTCTGTTCCAGGTGCTCCAGCCACTAGGTCTCTCCCTGACTCTCACCTCCGTGTTATCCACCAGGCTCTACCTGGGTTGTCCCTCCCTAACCTACTCTCAGGGCAGAGAGAAGGGGTGAGAGGGGGTGACGGACTCCTTGCTTGATATCCAGTGTCTCGAATACATTGTTTTATTTATTTATTTCAGTTTTTTAGTTGTTTCAAGTGGGAGGGTAAATCCATCCTCTCTTCCTCCATTTTGGTCAGAAGCAGAAGTCCAAGGTTGCTCCTGTCAGTCAAGTATTATGTTCACTATAGATCTACTGTCATTCACACATGCATGTTTAAAGAATTATGATAAAAGAAAATGGAGCGCCTCAATCACTGAAAACCGTACTAAAAGTTACTTGTTTTTCGATGAAAAGGCAATTTGGATTCTCATAGTATTCTGTGTTTCTCCAAATTGGACCTCTGCCCCTATTTCTCTGTTTTTGTGATATGTGTACTGACGGGGAGGAGGGAGGGAGAAAAATCAAGGTACAAAACTATGTGTAGGCACTCAATCATTTATTTAAAAAAAGAAATAAATACATATATATGCTCGCAGACTCCTAGAATGTTTGTGGAAAGATCACAGAAACTGGTCACAGTGACAACTTGTTGAAGCTACAGGAAGGTAGGAAGTGGGAGGCATCTTTTCGCTGCAGGTTCTTTTGTACCTTTTGAAGTGTACGGGGCGCTCTGATGTCTGGGCCCCGTGACAGCACTTTGCACTCCTGATCTCATTTACCTCTGCAAAAACCTCTGCTGTGGTGCTACTGTGATTGCCACTTTCCAGAAGAGGAAACCAAGACACAAAGGGGCCAAACAAGCCACCCAAGGTCATGCAGCTACCAAGTGGCATAGACGGGATTTGAACCCAGATCACCTAAAGCCAGCACCCACCCTACTGACCACGCTGGCCACCCTCTGTTCAAATTTACATAAGCCAACCTGCAAAATGGAACAACACCACAAACTCTGGCCACTTCACAGTGTGGTTTTAAGGCTTGAAGGAGATGCACGCGTGCACACACACACAGACACAGCCATGCACACATGTGCACACATGCACACAGGTGCACACACATGTACACATACACACGTGCACACATGCATTCATGCACATACACAGACAGCCATGCACATATGTGCACACATGCACACAGGTGCACGCACACGTACACATACACACGTGCACACATGCATTCATGCACATACACACCCACAGACACAGACACGTGCATTCTGTGTGTGTATGTATGTGCATGAATGCATATGTCTTTCAATGTTCTTTGTCCTTCAAACAGCTAATGATTCTGATGGAAGGAACAAATGAACACCTGAGCAAATGAAAGGATGAAAGTCCTGTTTCTGCTGCTCTCGTGCAGGATAATCTTTGTGAGAGGGAGAACACTGTGCTCTGCCTCGGTGTTGATAGGGCTCGAATTTGAAGGTGCTGATGGATCCCCCCCCCCCCCACGAAGGCACCTTGTGTGAGATCCAGACACACCTTCACGCTGGAATCAGGGTGAGGAGCTGAAGCTGAAACAAAGGAGGCCTGTGCTTGCAAAAGTGAATTTAAACATACAGTATGAGAAGTATAATGTTGTAAAGATTATGTAGGATGCCAGATGGGCACTGGACTTATCAGGGGGACCACTTCATACACTGTGTAGATGCCTGACCACAGTGCTGTACACCTGAGGTGATGTAGAATAATATTGAATGTCAGCTACAAATATATATATATATATATATATATATATATGATCACGGGATGTAAAGTAACAGCACAGGGAATATAGTCAATGGCATTGCAACAGTTATACATGATGTCAGAGGGACAGTAGATTGGAGGGGGTGGTTATCACTTTGTGAGAGTGTAAATGGCTAACTATTATGTTGTTTTGTACACCTGAAACTAATTTAAAAAATATTAATGAAAAAAGAATTTATTAAAAATATATTAATAAAAAAAGAATTTAAACAGACCCCCCCCCCCCCCCCCCCGGTGAGCAGGAAGAGCACAATGGGAGAAGATGGGAGCCTCACCAGGGAGAGGTGGACAAACTGGACCCTCCCAGAAGCCAAGTTCAGCCGACCAGCCCGGGGCAGACTTGGCAGCCCGAGAGGAGCCAGGCAGTCTCTAGAACCAGCACATTCTTCTTCTTTTTTTTTTTTTTTTAGGGTCGCATTCCTGGGGGCACTGAATATGTCAACCTGACATTTCATAGTCCAGCCATCCAAGTGCAGAAAAGGGCATTATTTTAGACTGAAAAGGTGTATTTTATATTCACACACTTGACTTTCAAGACCCTGAATGAATTTTGCTGAAATAAATATTCCCCTTTGGGTTTAGTCCAAGTCTGTGAAGTTTTAGTCCCAATTGCCTTTTCTCTTTCTTTCTTTTTAAAAGAATATTAAAAGCAACTGAAAAGAGGGATTTAGAAATGAATGGCTATTTTTCAACATGCCTTGTAAAATGAAAGGGAGCAAATGCTATAATATTTCTTAGAGACACAGTTTTAAGGAAAATGAAATTTAGAACCCTGTGTCTCTGCGATGTGAGATTTCTATCTTGCAGGCCTCAGTACTCAACAATGCATAGTCAGAAGGGAGGTGAAAATTTAGGTGATCACCCATCCGATTGCCCAGCACTACCACCCGGGATTTAGCACAGATAGTCCTATGTGGCCAAGAAACCCCTCGGTCCCCAGCAAACCAGGATGGGTGGTCACCCTAGCTGGGATTACCATGGATACGAGAGGTGCTCACAAAACCCTACTCAACCCAGCCCAGGTGACCCAATTTCTCTGTCAATTCAACTTCATAGTGCATTATATCAAGAATTGCACACAGGGCCAAGTGCAGGGGTTTTAGAGGGTTCAAGAAATAACACCTTATTTCCCACCGCAGCTCTAAACTAACTGGGAACCACTTCTCACCTCCAGGACTGATGAAGCTGAGCATGGAGACCAGGGCTGAGGTGTGTGGCAACACAAGCTTAGAGCAACCCCAGAATTAGCCACAGGCATGTGTGGACGACCACGGGCCATGCATTACACTGCAAGCTGCAAAGTGCTTGCCTTCTTCATGGGACTATTCGTAGTGCCGGCCTGCTTCCCGACACACGAGCCCTTACTAAGTAACTGTTGTACTGGGGAGAAGTGTCGTGGTAAACATGCAAGGAGAAGTGTGTGTGCATGTGTGTGTGTGTGCATGTGTGTGCACGCTTCAGGGGGAGACAAATAGAGGGAGATATCAGGAGGTGAAGCCAGGGCGCAGTCCCCCAGTCTGCTTTTGTGGGGTCCTTCCCCAGTGCTGGGCTTGGAGCAGGTGAAAGTTAACTGCCACCAGCTGCCAGCCCATTGTTTGTCCTCAGCCTCCTCTCCCCCACCCCTTCTTCCAAGCATTAAGTTCAAGCTGATAGTACGTATCTCCTGGACAGTTTCCTTGGAGGCTCTCCAGCCCCACCTTCTCCCTGCCCCCCTGTGATCAGCCCGTCTCCTGAGAGATCACAGATGTGAGCTCATGTGGCCAGGTATAGTTAACATCAGATGAAGATGGTCACCTTCACGCCTCCAGAAACCCCAGACCCTCCCATAACCTGTCCTGAAGCTTGCACCTTATCTCCTTTCCCTTCCTCTCTTCCACTCTTGGTGTTGTGCCACCAAACTGACCCAGAGTGAGTAGCCTTGTGTGTCTGCCCACAGGACTGGTGAGAAGCTGGGGTGAGTGTGGATGGAAGGTGCAGGGAACGGGGAGGGCGAACCCCCTTCTGAGGGGCTCTGAGCAGGAGTGTTTAGGGACCCCCAGGACCCTGCCAGTCTCTGTCCCCAGGCCAGCTTCCCCTCTACTGCCCAGGGCGGATCAGGCCGTCCAGGCTGGGCCGCCACATAGTCATCCCTATAGGACACCGCCTGGGCTTATAACATACGTACATGTAATATTTTAACAATAAAAATACAAAGGAGGGGGTGGGAATGAAGCTACATTGGAGAATGGAAATGACATGAAACAGTAACTTGAATCAATAAGAAGAAATAGAGAAA
Organism: Rhinolophus sinicus; assembly: GCF_057876585.1. Taxonomy (NCBI): domain Eukaryota; kingdom Metazoa; phylum Chordata; class Mammalia; order Chiroptera; family Rhinolophidae; genus Rhinolophus; species Rhinolophus sinicus. Next base: position 10,585,168 of record NC_142517.1, read on the forward strand.
CAAAATGGGAATTAAGAAGGTTAATATAAAAAACCTCAATAAATATATTTGTGCTTTTCTTTCTTCTGTTAGTGTTTTTTAAAAACATAATAGTATATAAAGCCATGATTATAACAATGTGTAGTTGGGTTTGTAACATATAGACATAATATGCATAACAATAATAGCGCAGAAAAGGGAATTGGGAATGAAGTGGATTCTGATAAGATGTAAGATGCAGGAAAACTACAAAAGCAAAAACAAAAAACAAAACTTAAAAAATATAGTTAAGTTTATCAAAGAAATGAAAATTTCACACTAGAAAATATTCATTTAAGAGAAAACCAAGTGGTAAAGAAGGAATGGAAAAACAAAGTAGCCATTAAAAGTCCAGAAAATAGAAAGCAAAATGGCAGCTGTAAACCCAACAATGTCAATAATAAGATTAAATGGAAATGGATTAAACAATTTAACCAAAAGGCAGAGATAAACAAACTGGATAAAAAGCCAAACAAACCATGATCTAATTACATGCTATCTACAGGAGATACACTTTATATTCAAAGACACAAATAGGTTGAAAGCAAAAGACATATCATGAAAACTACAACCATAGCAGGGCTGCAGGAGCTATTATTGATATCAGACAAAATAAACTTTAAGACAAAAACTGTTACTAGAGATAAAGAGGGAAATTTTACAGTAATAAAAGGATCAAATGGGCAGGAAGATATAACAATTATAAACATATATGCAGCTAAAAACAGAGACCCAAAATACATGAAGCAAAATGTGACAGAACTAAAGGGAGAAATAGATGATAATCTTCAAATTTCAACAATAATAGTTGGGTACTTCAACACTTCTCTTCCAATTATGGATAGAATGACTAGGCAAAAAACAATATGGATACAGAGGACTTGAAAAACACTGTAAAGCAACTAGACACACCCCGAAACAGCAGAATACACATTTTCTCAAGTGCACATGGAATAGTCTTCATCATAGACCATATGTATGCCATAAAACAAGTCTCAGTAGATTTGCAAGGATTGAAATCACACAAAGTATATCCTCTGACTACAGTGGAATTCAATAAGAAATCTACTACAGAAAGAATTTTGGGAAATTCACAAATATGTGGAAATTGAATAATAATTTTTAAATAACCAATGGGTCAAAGAGGAAAGCACAAGGGAAATTAGAAAATACTTTGAGATGAATGAAAACAGAACCAACATACCCAACTTATGAGATGCTGCTAAGGTAGTGCTTAGAGGGAAATTTATAGTTATAAAGGCCTATATTTTAAAAGACTATCTTGAATAAAATAATCTAACCTTTCACCTTAGGAATCTAGGAAAAGAAGAGAAAACTAAATCCCAAAGCAACAGAAAAGGGGAAATAATAAAGATTAACAAGGAAATAAATGAAACAGAGAATAGAAAAACAATAGAAAAATGAATAAAACCAAAAGTTGTTCTTTTGAAAAAAATCAATGAAATTGACACTTTTAGCTAGATCGATGAGAGAGAGAGAGAGAGAGAGAGAGAGAGAGAGAGAGAGAGAGAGAGACAGAGGGGGAAGACTCAAATTACTGGAGTCAGAAATAAAAGGGGACATCAGTACTGATCTTAAAGAAAGAAAAAAGGGAATTATAAGGAAATACAATGGACAACTGTGTGCTAACAAATTAGATAACAGATGAAATGAAAAAAGTCCTAGAAAGATACAAACTACTGAAATTGACTTAAAAAAATGAATAGAACTATAACAAGTAAAGAGATTGGATTAGTAAGTTAAACATTCCACAAAGAAAAGCCCAGACCCAGATGTCATCATTGGCGAGTGACGTCACGTAACGCCGTGTGCAGTGCCCGGCTCAGAGTCAGTGCCCAGGAAAGGTTACCCATGTGGGTTGTTGCTATTACTTTTCCACTGTGTGAGTTTCAAGCTCTACATTGCCCTTGTCTGTCGTCACTTGCTTGCTTGTGAACATCTTGAGGGCAGGGAATGTGTCTTATTCTTTGAATTTGTAGAGCCCAGCTCGGTGGCTGGCTAATACCTTGAGAGAGGTAGATAGGAAATAATGTCAGAATTCAAAGGAGGGGTGTGTCGTATCCCAGGCAGGGGAATCGGGAAAGGTTTATGGAGAAGCAGTGTCTGAGATGCACCTCAGAGACAGGTAGGAATTCATGTGGCCGCAAAGAATGGGAGATTCCCAGGAGAAACCACAGATGGGCTAACATGGATAGGTGTCCAGCAAAGCTTCAAGAAAAAAGAATCTTTAAAACTTCTCAGCGCAGAAATCCCTCTGATCTTTCTATTGGCGAGAAAGCTCCTTGTTTAAAAACGTCTTATTAATTTTCTAGTCCTTCTGTCTTTCATCTCACCCTTAACGTGTGCTTCTTTGAAGACCCACTTTCCTTCTCTGTTTCAAGTTGAATTTCAGCAGCTCCTCTTTACTGATGCTTCCCAGTGACCCTAAGCAGTATGTATAGTCATGGTCTCCATTTTACAGATGGGGAGACTGAGGGCCAGTGAGGTTAGGAAATCGCCCGAGGTCCACAGCCAATGAGGGATGGTGGTGGAATTTCAACTCCTTTAGGAACAGTCTTTGAGGAGCTTCAACTGTAGTACCCTACTGAGCCCGCGTGGGATTTTGCTTCTGTTCCACCTACCCCCACCCCCCTTTTCTCTTTGGAGAAAGTATAAGCTGATAGGTTCATGAAGACAAAGATTTAAAAAATCATCTTGATGAGGTACAGGGAAGGCAATTACTCAGATGTCCAGGACACAACACTGCTCCCAGAACTAGCACGGCCATCTCCCAGCATGTGTCCTCCATGCAAGTGTGCACGTCCCCAGTCCCACGCTGGGTCAAAGCAGTGGTAGGTATTTCGGGGTGTGGGTGGGACTGAGCATGGACACACTCCACATGTATATATGTGAGACCCTTCACATCTTTAATTTATGATAATGTTCTCATGCGCTTGCAACAAAATATATGTACGTTTGTGATGTGAATTTTCTAATTAAATTTTACATGTGACAAAAAAAGGGGGCTATGGGCAATGGGAAGAGATAGGTGGGCCTGGGGCCAGAGGCTGAGACCGACCCCCCTCCATTTCTCCCCATGCAGCCACATCTCAGCATCCAACCCTGAAGAGCTTGAGAATTCTAAATTTGAACCTGCTCTTTAAGGTCATTATAAAGGTGTATTTGTCCAGGTAAGAGAGAGAACATTTTTAATGTAACTTTTTTTTTGGCTTGATGTCTAGCATTTTAATATTTGGCTACATGGTATGTGAGAGACTCCATTTCTCTCCGACCCTGCAAATGTTAGGGGCAGACCCATAAACTCTACAGACACATAGAAACATATAGTTTTATGCTGAGTCTTCTTTTACATAAACGGTATTGTAAATCTATGTATTAGTTTACAATTTTCACTTTTTATTTAATAATATGACTTATAACATTTTTCTACCTCATTTAAAAATACAATACAGTGCATCTTTTTCCCCCCCCAGAGAAAGCTGGGATTCTTCCCAAGACATCTTCATGAAGAAGTTTTCCACGTGCATCAACCCAGAGACTTAGGTGAGACTCGTTTAACAGAAACCTCTGCTGGAGGCGCCCCGTGATTCCCCCTCCGCTGACAGCTCACACCTCGCTCTCCCAGTGTCCGGCAGCTTGCAATCAGAGGTCAGGTTCTAAGGAAGGAAGTGCGGTAGCTCGGAGGTGGGCGGCAACTCCTGGGTTTGCAAATTCTTCAGAGATTAGTAACACAGCCTCTTGCTAGTTCATTGTTAGGAGTTGGGAACATTTTCCCTCTTATCCTTTTGTGAGGTAATGTCATGATTTTACACATGCCTCGAACTGTAGTTCCCTCCCTTCCTCAGAAATTAATCAAGCATTTTCCAGGTCAGATTGATGTTTAGTCATCTGAACACGAGGCCCTTCCTCTCGCCTTAATCTTTCCCAGGCGGGATTTTGTCTTTGAAACAATAGGATATGACAAGGTCTATTTTTCTTTTCTTGAAAGGACTCCATCCACGGAGTCATGCGTTGGAACAGAGAAAGTCCTGGGAAATATGTGGCCCCAGTCGGAAGTGACCAGCTTTCCTTTCTTTGTTCTGTCGAGTCCTGCGGTTCAAGCTCGCGATAGGACAGGCAGTTTGCTTAAAAGCAGGAAGGCGGCATTTTCACCTCGAGATAAATTCCCAGTTGAATTTTCTGTTGGACCAATCCGAAAGAAATGCAATTAGGCTGTGAGCAATCTTCAAGCAAAGACTGGGAAGCTTTCAAAGATGGCTCTGCTAGAAATAATTTGTTGGGCCCTTGACATATGTTTGCATTGGCGATATTAATTGCATCTTAAAGCACCCATATTAGTCATGCTTTCTAGGAGCAGAGGTTTTTAATTTCTCCCACAGAATGAAGCCGTAATTTGGAATTTCCAAGATTTCATGACTAACTGGATAGTACTCAGCAACCTTAAAATCAGGAGCAATTATTGCAACCTGCCCATGACTGTGGGTGGGTGGGCTGACCAGGTGAGTCTCATCATGAAGGTTAGGCTGCAGCTGTGGCCCTGGGTCTGTGCACCAAGGCACCCTGAGGATGGAGGCCTCAGGACTTGGAGACGAGGGACACATAGGGACCTCCCCAGGAAGGTGAGCGGAGGTGGGAGTAGGTGGTCCCTGGGTCCCACATGTCTGGCCTGGAATTTTGATCTGACTGCACTCTTGGCTGGTGAGTCCCAGGGAAATAACACTCCATTTCATTTCAGTGAGTTGAGCTCGCGTCTTCGTGTCTGAATGAATACTCTAGCTCAGCGTTGGCCAGCACACCTCTCCGCACTGTCCATGAGAGTAGCCACTGGCCACGTGGCTGCTAAGCACTTGAAATGTGACTGGCGTGCCTGAGCCACTGACTTCTAGATTTTATTACAGCTGATCCTTGAACAACAAAGGGGATAGGGGCACCAACTTCCAACCTCCCACACAGTCTAAAATTTTCACGTAACTTTTGACTCCCTCCAAATTTAACTACTGATAGCCTACTGTTGACCGAAAGCCTAACCGATAAACATAAATAGTCAATTAATGCATGTTTTGTATGGTAGAGGTATTATATACTAGATTCTTACCATAAAGTAAGCGAAAGAAAATGTTATTAAGAAAATCATAAGGAAAATACCTTTACAATGTTTATTGAAAAGAATTTGTACATAAGTGGGCCCTCGAAGTTCAAACCCATGTTGTTCAAGAGTCAGCTGTAATGGATTGAAATTTAGATAAGCACATGTGGCTGGTGGCTCTGCACTGGACAGCACAGCCCTGGATTGTCACCATCTGTGACTAAGTACCGTCTCATTCATTCTCCAGGGAGCCTCGGGCTGCATCCGCAGGGGAGGTGCCTGTCTGAGTGAAATTCCTGAGGCTGTGGTGGCAATGGGTTATGAGCTGGCTTCCTGAATTCTCCCTGATGTGGTTGATGGTTATCATGGCTCTTTCTTGCCTTATTTCCAGCTATAGACCTGTATGGCTTCCGGTCAACAGAGCGTTTGGTTGGAGTATTTATTTAGGATTTAATCTCCGAGGCTACAGTCCAGTCTTGGGATGGAGTTTGGCCAACTCTGCATTGGTGGCCAGGCTTACAATGGGCTTCTTAAAACCAAATGACCATAGTTCCGGGTTTATAACTCCCCTGCCAAAGCTGGGCATGACCTTTTAAGTCTGTGTGTGGGAGACTCCACAATGGCCTCCGCTGAAGAATCCAGAAAAGGTCAGGCCTTGACACTTTCCTCTGAGCTTTTCAAAGTCATTTCTCTTCTACAGACTCCTCTCCATAGCAGGGTGGAAGGGGGCTGCCTTGTTCTCTCTCGACAGCTTGTTTTTATTTTGCCCCTGAATTCTATCAGATGCCCTGAGCGCAGCATAAATGGCTCAGCCTCGGCCCTGTTGGATGCTGCTGTGCAAGAGGAAGAAATAATTAAAGATGAAAGCTGACATTAATGTTCTTATTAGGTGTGAAGCACGGCCACTTTCAACACCACTAGGAAAGAGGTGCTATTATTATGTGCATTTTATAGGTGAGGAAACTGAGGCACAGATAAATCAGGTGCTATTATTATGTGCATTTTATAGGTGAGGAAACTGAGGCACAGATAAATCACCTTGAGACCAAGCTAGGACCAAGTTGGAGCAAATGCTGGAGACAAGAAGGCAACACAGCTGGAGGGGAACCCTGAGGTCAACACGGGGGCAGAGTCATGTCCAGTCTGGTATCAGCCTTCCAGGGCCTGGGGTGGCAGCAGAGAGGGGAGTGAAAGCTTCAGGGCAGTGGTACTTTTCAGGGGGTCCTCACTAGACAATGTGGGCCAGCAGGAGCAGGACCAGCTGGGGAAAGTGGAAGATGAGAGCACTTAACCCGCTCAATTACCTGCCGGGGAACACTCCCCATCAGGCTTGGTTCCCCAGGTAACTGGGAGCAGAACTGGTGTTCAGGGACCCATGGAGAAAGTCAGGGGCAGATTGAAAGGCGCCTTTTGCAGCCACCCCTTTCCAAGACTCGCCACACACCAGGTGTGTGAACGGCTGACTCTTCCCTGACACCACTTGGTAGTGGGGAGGGACCCTGGTGTTCCTTCGGGTCTGACTCCCACTGAGGCTATAGGTGACATTGTGTCAACAGTGTGGGCCATCCGGGACTAGCACAGACACGCCCCCAGGTCCACGGAGCCCTCACACAGGATGTCTTAGGTCAATTTCCTAAGATGGAGATTCTTGCACCAGTGATTTATTGAAGGAGTGCTTTCAGTGGAAATATGGAACCACCCCCACTCCCAACCCCGGGGGATACGTTCCAAGACCCCGAATGGATGCCTGAAACTGCAGATAGTACTGAACTCTACACATGCTGTGTTTTTTCCTATGTGTATGCACATACATTTTCACTTGAAGGAAGCACTTTACGGCTTCTCTTTGGCACATCTGAATTGCCAGTATCACTCCTCTTGTGCTTTGGGGCCATTAGTCAGTAAAACAAGGGTGACCTGAACACAAGTACTGGGATCCGGCCACAGTTGATCTGCTAACCCGAGGCGGCTACTAAGTGACTAATGGGTGGGGATCGTCTACAATGTGGAGACACTGTAGGGATGGGATGAAGCAGGAAGGCACAAGATTTCATCAACTGCTCAAAACACACAATTTTGAGCTTATGAATTGTTTATTTCTGGAATTTTCCATTTAATATTTTTGGACCGCAGCTGACTGTGGGTAAATGAAAGCCTAGAAAACGAAACCATGGATAAGGAAAGACTTGTGCTTGTAAGACAATTGCTATGGTCTGAATGTTTGTGTCCCTCACCAAATGCATGCGTTGAATCTTAACCCCCAAAGTGATGGGGTTAGGCCGTTGGAGGTGATCTGATCATGAGGGTGGGACCTGTGAACGGGATTAGCGCCCTTATCCAGGAGACCCCACGGAGGTCTCTCGCCCCTTCCACCATGGGAGAACACAGCAGGAAGGTGCCAGCTCTGTGCCAGGAAGAAGGCTCTTACCCGACCACACTGGCATCCTGAGCATGAATGTCCAGCCGTCAGAACTGTGAGAAATACATTTCTACTGATTATGGGTCACGCAGCCTACGGCTCTCTTGTTATAACAACCTGCGTGGACTAAGATACTAACGGTGAGGGGTCAACGGTGTAGAAGAGTCAGGTGTGGGCCGTTCACAGCAGCTGTTGTAGGTGCCGGGCCTGGTACAGGGACTGAGGGGGCACAGCGTCAGGCACAGTCCCTTGTGGGACTGCTCATGGCTTCCCAGCACTTGCTTGGTCCCTGGGTGTGTGCTGCTTTTCCCTGAAGCTCCAGCAGCCCTGACAAGCTGGGTGAATCCAGAAGGGCTGAATTTTGCAGCAGGTGGTCACATCTTGAAAGTCAGTGTTTGCAGCAAGTAACTGACATAGTGACACATGCAAACCTCCCACCAAGGGCTGGCCTCTTTTCACAGGACTTCCAGGACCCCACAGTTTGGAAACAGCAGGGTGCCTGCTGCCCAGAGATACACACACAGCCAAGAGGCAGCAGACGTGTGTGCCCTGTGCTCCCTGGATGGACTTGCACCCGGGAGCTTTCTCCAACCACGGCACTGCAATGGCAGCCCCCATCCAAATCTGGTTTGGTCCTTTTCCTCCTGGGCTTGGTGCCCATCCAAACACATTCTCAGCAGGACCCCTCAGGCTGTCCATGAGAAGAACGTGGCATTCTTCTTTGGGGCTCAGAAAATGCAAATAAACAACTCACTGCATTTGCACAGGCCAAAGACAGATCCTTGCCTTGGCAGGCCTGTCCTGCAGCTGCCTCCTCAGGGGTCCTGGGAGGGATGTGCATGTGGGGGGGTGTTGGGGGGTCAGGGGGAGACTCATATGAAGGAAAACCTATTGTGGAATTCAACAAAAACTTTGTGACTGAGGTCAGTGTGGGCCCTGCTCTTTCTCCGGCTGGTAAAGTGAAAACCTTCAGGGGCTATGTTCTCTTCAATCCCAAGAAGACAGTCATATTGATATTCATGGAGCCAGAAAAAAATGTGTTTCTTGAGAACTGGGACTAGAGACAACAGGGAGAGGCTGCTCGGAGAGCTGGGACAATATACCAACGTGCTCCTTACTGGGCTCAGGGAAATGAAAGGGCAAGGATTCTGTTTGACTAGAACGAAATCCTCAGGAAGAAGTACGGCAATGGAGCTATATGTTCACTTCATTCTTTGCTGGGACCTAGAAGAGACTCATCTCTAATGACAGATTTAAAGCATGTCATCACAACCCCATCAACTTCTCCCAATCCCCTACATTATGTCTGAAGGACTCAGGTACCTGGAAGTCCTGAGGACTTTCAGCCTCTGCCCAAACCTGTCCGGGTGACACCTCTCTTGGTCAGTCCCTACCTATCACTTTCTCAGACGAGGATAAAGAAGCTCATTTTGAATTTCCAGAAGCAGGAGGGAAAAGAGGCGTTATCACTCTGACTCCCCTTCACTCCCCTTCTCTCTGTTGAATGGAAATCAGGGGATTTCTCATCAATCCTGTGTGTGGTTACCATTTCATGTGACGTTTTGCTGCTGTTAAAATATCACCCACGAATGTTTACAGCAGCACCACCACAATAGCCAAAAGTGGAAACAGCCCAGAAGCCCACCAGGAGATGAATGAATGCACTGAATGTGGTAGGTCCATACAGTGGATTATTATTCCTCCATAGAAAAGAATGAAGTACTGATACATGCTACGAACCTTGAAGACATTACGCTAAGTGAAAGAAACCAGTCACTAAAACTACATATTGTGTGATTTCATTTATACGAACTATTCAGAACAGGTCAATCCGTACAGAAAGCAGATTATTAGTTGCCAGGAGTTGGAGGAATGGGGAGTGACTGCTTTATAGGTATGGGTGGGGGGTAATTTTCAGGTGCTGAAAATGTTTTGGAAGTAGATAGAGGTGGTGGTTGCAAGCCATTGTGAATGTACTAAATGCGAATGAATTGTGCACTTTAAAATGGCCAATTTTACTTTATGTGAATTTCATCTCTGCTATAGACTAAATGTTTGTATCCTCCCAAAACTCATGTGTTAATTCCTAACCCCCAAGGTGATGTTTCTAGGAGGTGGAGCCTTTGGGAGGTGAATAGATCGCAAAGGTGGAGCCCTCATGACGGATTAGTGCCTTTATCAAAGAGACCCCACAGACCTTGCTGCCCCTTCTGCGAGTGAGGACATAGAGAGAACGTGGCTGTCTATGAACAAGGACACCAGCCCTCACCAGACTCTGAATTTACTAGCACATTGATCTTGGACTTTCCAGCCTCCAGAACTGTGAGAAATAAGTTTCTGTTGTTTATATGCCACCAGGACTATGGTCCTTTTGTTATAGCAGCTCGAATGAACTTAGACAAACTGAATTAAAACAATCAAAATAGCAGACTCCTCCCTAATCTGGGCAGCGGGTCTGGTTGATGACAGACAGGCCTCTCTCTCCACAACCACCCTTCTCTGCATTCCTTGAATGGACCTTTCACCCTCTGGACCTGGAGAACTGAAAAAGAAACACCTTCTCCCGTATGTGTCATTCATTGCTCAGGCTCCTGAGGAAAAAGTTAGTATTTCCTGACCGCCTCACAGTAAGTCAGCTCCAGCACTTTCTGTTGTGTGACTTGGGCCCCAATTCTTACCCTGTCCGCCTTCACTTCCTCATCTGCATACACCGATTTGCAGGGTTGATGTGATGATAAAGTAAGATAAGGCAGGGAGAGCGCCTTTGGAGTGGGCATGTGAGAAAGCTATAAAGCACTGTTTTTATACTCTAAGCCCACTGGGAGAAGGGAAAAAAAATTTCTTTCTGCTCCATAACTATAAGCCTCCTGTCTACCAGGGGGAGCCTTCTAAAGGAACCAACCCATCATCATGTTCCCTTAACTCCTTTTTCTTTTGGTCCTTCACCTGCCCTGCCCCCCATATGGTAGGGCCCATTTTTCTGCAGCCACTTAAAGGGTAACTACACTTGATCCTGGCCCACAGGGCTGCTGGGGCATCTGGTTGATCAGCATTTACTACTAGAAGCTCTGTGGTTTTAAACTTGACACCAGGAGTTGGCAATATTTTTCTGTAAAGGGCAAGAACAAATATTTTAGGCTTTGTGGACCACACTTCATTTAAAAACTCAGGTAAACGCCTGTTGCCTTTTTGTGTACAGCAGTGAACTAAGAAAATTTTTAACATTTTTAAGTAATTGATAAAAAGCAAAGAAGAAGAATATATGACATGTGAAAATGAAATTAAATTCAAATTTCAGTGTCTCTAAATAAAATTTTATTGGAACATAGTTCATTCATTATATATTAGCTATGGCTGCTTCTGAACTACAATGGCAGAGTTGAGGAGCCGTGGCATGAACCATAATGCCTAAAATATTTATCTTGCCCTTTAAGAAAAATTTTGCTGAACCTGCTCTAATCAAATAATGTTAGTGATTAAAATCCACCACCAGTGAACACATAGTGGATAAACTCATGCTTGCTGTGCCATATATATATATATGGTTTTTTTTCTTTAATGGATCTATAGGGATCTTCTGTTTACTCATGTATGAAATGGGGATGTTGTCAGGATTAAATACATGAAAAGCAGTGAGACTAGAACAGTGCCTGGCATTATAAGCGCTCAATAAATGTGAATTGTAATTATGTTCATTTACAGACATGAATTTAAATAAATATAGAAAACAAACTTCTTCCCTCCTAATTTATTTTGAAATGTGCTGTAAACGGTTTGAAATGTCCCTTTAATAGCTTTCTGGCTTCACCAGTATCAGATGACGTGAAAAATTCTCCTTCATAGAAGGTACGAGTGAAACAGAACCAGAGGGGCACTTGGGATCCTTTCCTTTTCTCTTCAGAAAATGTAATCACATCAAGATGCATCTGCTTTTCAGTAGAACTGGCCCACGTTTCGTGGGAGTGAAGTGTCCAAACCACTGTTCATCCATATTTCCTGGATGATTTGCTCCCGGCGCTCAATCCGCTCTGCCAGCTCTGCGGCCTCTATGGAACTGTAGATGGGATATGAAGTCCTGCAGAACCCCGACAGCTCCCCCGGAAAATCAGAGCTAGAAGAGTCCGCCTCCCCCTCTTCATTCTCGCTGTCCTGCTCGGCCTTGTCACTTCCTGGCACCAGGTGCTCTCTCGCCAGCTGCAGCTCCCGGAAGTCTTTGGTGCAGGACCCTCTGACGACCAAGGCGCACAACGTGAGTGCCAGACCGATGCAGACACTGGACACGAACAGCAGGGCAGCTCTCTCAGGGTGGGCTGTGGGGGCAAAGAACATGTCAGGAGCTGGGAGGAGCTGTCAGTCTTCACCAATCCAAAGTCCCATAGAAACGAATGACTCCCCAGGCATGAAACAAATGCAGAATGCTGGTCCTAGGCAGCATCTTTGAGACCACCCTCCCGTAACTGACCATATACCCCATTTTTTAAAAAGAAAGGCTTTGAACATACATAGTCTATGTACGTATGTATATGAGAGGACGCACAGCAGAGGGACTCAGAAGGCGGTCAGTCCCCTTTACTTCAAACTCAGATCTGCCACTCATTAGCTGTGTGAATTTCACAGCAAGTTACATAACCTCTCTGGGCCTCAGTTTCCTCATCTGTAAAATGGGGCTAATAGCACCTTCCTGTTATAAGTTGTTATAATAAAATGAGTTAATTTCTGTAATGCTCTCAGAACATTCACTGACACACAGTAAATATTCAATAAACTGTTAGAAATTAGTAGTAGCAAATGATGAAAAATTAACTTATAAAGTTTATCTATGAATATAAGTACCAATATAGTAGATATTAGCCAAGCTTAATTTCTTTTAGATTAAAATGTGAATATAAATAAATATAGTTTTTCCTATATCCAAATGATTATACAATAATAGTAATAGACATAGAAATAAAGCTAATTTGTACTACGTACCCTGGTCTAAATCCTTATATATGTTTAATCCTTATGTTAAGTCCGTGTAGAAAGGACTATTACTCTCCCCGTTTGTCAGTGTACCCCCTGAGGTTAGCGCTCCCACTTTGGGAAATAATGACCCAGCCAAGTCCCTCAGATGAAGAGTTGGCAGACTTTTCCTGGGAAAAGGCCAGAGAGTGAACTTGCTAGTCTTTGTGGGCCACACAGACTGTGCTGCACCTACTCAACTCTGAGGTTATGGCACAAAAGCAACCACAGACCACACAGGTGCTGCTTTGTTCTAACAAAACTTGGCCCGTGGGCCAGAGTTGGCTGCCCCCTGACATATAGGCTCAAGCTGAGGCCCGGAAGGGAAGCCACTGCCCGAGGTCAGTTGGCCTCTTTAGCTGGAGCCAGGACTGGAACCCACATCTTGAGCTGTGACCTGCTTGTGCATGTGCATTTGGAACCACCGGTGTTTGCTCAGTTCAGCTCAGCTGAATGGACCCCCCCTCTGGGCACAATGCCTCCCATTTTAATACACGCGAAGGAGGAAAACTGTGGTCTTCACTGCCTCTGTCCTTCCCCAGAGGTCCAGGCTGGAGTTTCATAAAGTTGAGTGGTGCTAACTAAGTTTCATGTTAGTCAAAGGAGCCAGTCACTGTGACCTGACCGGAAAGATCTAAGTGAGACACGTTTTCTTCTTGAAACGTGAAACCTCCCCATTCTGATGCCTTCATTTGCCTCTCGAGTCACTGTGGAGTCACGGGACTCAGATGTGTTGTGCTTTGCTGCCATTACCCAGAGGAGCACAATGTCACCGCTCTCCTTAAGACAAAGAAGTCTTCATTCAAATTTGATTTTGGCTGCGGAGGGGCAGCAAGTCGTGCCTGTAGTGCGGTTAATAACAATGTGTTTCCTAAGGGTCAAGGCGTTTTGAAGATTTGGTCAATCACAGACACATATCCTTTGTGAGGGAAGGGAAGGCTGTTTTCAGAGTGGTGGTAGACTGTGGATTGGGAGACTCGGCAATTGGGACAAAGTCATTAAACAATAATACACAAAACAATGCTGAGACCGGAGGCATGGGAGCTAGGGCCTCCACGCAAACCTGGGTCTAACCTGGGGGTTCTTCCTCCCCTCAGCCTCTCCCCGTCAAGGTGACTTCCACCTGCATTCCATGGTCATGACTCCCTGCTTGCCTGTTTATAGAGTTTATAGCAGCTCTATGTCTTCCTAAAACCTTGATGAAAAGGGTATATGTTACAACGTTACAGACAGCATTTTGGGACTTGGTGTTTGTGATGGTTGTTTTACTTGACATTACGTTTCTGTGTACTCTCCCGTTGTCTTGACTAGACCGTTGTTTATTCAGTCAGTCTCCTGCTGGTGGATTGTTGTCAGGTTTCTTCTATGGACATTGTGGCCGTGAATATTCTTGTAAATGCCCCTGGTGTACACGTGCCTGTATTTCTCGTGCGCATTGACCCAGGAGGGTGATTGGATGAGTTTTAACGGGTGTGAGTTTTAGGAAATGCTGCCCAAGTGGTTTCCAAAGTGGCTGCAGTGTGTCAGGCCTCCTGCGACTCCTCTTCCCCAGAACCCAGCATGGACAAACTTAAAAATTATTTTCTAGTCGTATGGGTATAAAATGGTATCTTACTATGGTCTTGATTTGCGCGTCTCTGATCCCAAACTGTTTCATCCTTTCTTGCCCCATAGGATGCACGCTCCATGAGGGCAGGGGCCGAGCTGTCTTGCTCTTCGCCAAATCCCCAGTGCCCAGTGCCCACCACAGGTTACACAATTCCTGCTCAGTGCATGAAACGAGGTGGCCATGGAGCCAGAGCACTAGACGTGGTGTCCTTTGGCTGGGACTCCATAATGTGAGTTGCCTTTCTTCCTTGCTCTCTCTTCTCCTTGGAGGTGAGGGCCTGGATCCTATTGCTAGGAGAGCTCACCCATCAGACCCTAGGTGCCTGTTGGTTCAGAGATGCCTCCTGCCAAGTCATCACTCTCTAGGCCATGGCCCCGCCACGTCCACTGAGATCCAGTGATCAAAGGTGGAAAACAAGGGCAATACTTGGCAAGCCCATTGGAATGAGGCTTTCTAGTCATCTAGTGACTAGTTTGAGGTCACAGAATCGCCAGATGTTAGATGGCGCCCTGGAGGTCCGCTGGCCCAACTCCGCCTATTGTCCAAAGCCATGACTTGGCTGGGACCTGGAGCTCAGGCCAGGGCACTCTCCACAGCTCCAATCTCTACACTACGGGCACATTTTCTAGGAGCAATTGGACCACGTTAGGCTTTTGCGACCCCTTTTCCTAGTCTACGTTCTGGAAAAATAAAGGCATTAGCCTTCTTGTAGTTAAACAGAATCTTCCCCCTGTGTTATTCTTGGCATGGTTTTCCTTTTAGCCTTGGTTCATCACAGGCTCAAGTGAATGACGTTAATCTCATCAGCTGTAGTGAGCCCGCAGGAATCTCACAATGGTGGCCCATGGCCTTGAAGGCCCCTTGACCCTGGGATCCCTGGTCTGGAGCCAACACAAGCTCCAGCTCAAACTTATTTGTGTCCAAATCAGACATGGAGAGGCCAAAGCGAGGGTTCCACCGCCTGGGGCCCTGCTACCGAGGTGAAAGCACTGAGTACGTTGGTCCCTGGTCTGACAGCACTTAGTGATGTGATAATAACTTTCTGTCATGGAACCAAAGATTAGGGACCGTGGGAACACACCAGAGTCCACACCTCGGTGACAAGGTACCACTGATTTCCAACCGTCCTCCCTGACAGGGGATCATGTAACTCTGACTTTGGAATGTTATTATTCTTCTGTTTCAATGTGGGGTTGTCTGATATCCCGGAGTTCCTTTCATATAATACAATGATGCCCCCCCACCTCAGGAGACGCTCTGCTTTCTTACGCATGGCCCCAGTTACCCCAGCCACCCCTAAAGTTCACAGCAAGCACTGCCAGAGGGCTGAAGACACACAGAGTCCAAGCTGCAGGGATGGTGACAGGACTATTAAGGCCACAAAAGGCAGGCTTGCAGACATGTGTGAGGTAAACACATAAAGCAGGTGTCAATAAAACACTAATTAGGTGGAAAGGAAGATGTCAAGTTTCAAGCAAGATCATCTAAGTGAGTCTGCTTAGCACAATCTGCTAAGGGACAGTGGCCGAGCCAGCTTATAAACTGCCTCCCAATAAGCACACACACAGACACACACACTCTTCCATTTTTCTAATTTCAAATCTTTTCTATGAGCTCCTTCAGACCCATGATCTAAATTCTAGAACAGATTCAAGGAGTAGGTCTATGCTTGAGATGAGGGTAAATTCAAACACTCCTAAGATGTCTCACAGATCATTAAATGTCCACGAGAAAAACCATCCTTCAGGGACCCCTGGACATTCTCATGTCTATTCCACCAACCTCTGTGTTTCAACATCGCAGGACAAGCCCCTGATTTTGGTTTCTAGTCTACTTGTCCCCCATGTGTCCTTGGCTGCACCAGTAGTCAAAGCTCCTTGCAGCCTGACCTGGGGAAATGTCCTCTTGGATTCTGTCAGTCTACTGTCTATTTGGCTGGTTTTGCCAGAACCCTTCCCGCTCACTCGGCTCCCAGCTTCTCCTGCAGGCAGGCCTCCTCCCCTTGGTGGGTGCCAAGCGACTCCCGTTTGGCCCTCAGGTCCTGTCCTCCCAATGGCCTGAGGATGCATTGGAGAGTTGGCTGGGGCACCACTTTCCAGGTGACACTCGCATTGTTTGATGCTGGCTGTTAAAACGGCTCAGCCTGACGTCCTGTACTTCACTGCAGGGTGCTGGCATGTCTGGTGAGGAGAAGGCTGTGGGCTGGGGACCACATCCAGAGTGACCAGCCAGAGAGTGACACGCTCAGGAAATCCACAGGCCGTGCACAGGCCCCTGTCCCACTAACACTTGGTTTGAGCTTCTGTGATTTGACAAATGAGCTTCTTGTGGCGACTTCATTTCCTAACACCGGAAATAGTGCATTTAGCACCTCCTTCTTTTTCTTTTGTGACTATATCCCTTATGCTATATCCTACATCCCCATGACTACCTTGTAACAGCCAATTTGTACTTCTTAATCCCTTCCGCTTTTTTCACCCATCCCCCAACACCCCTCCATCTGGCAACCATCAAAATGTTCTCTGTATCTATGAGTTTGTTTCTGTTTTGTTTGTTATTTTGTTCTTTAGATTCCACATATAAGCAAAATCTCATCGCATCTGTCTTTCACTGTCTGACATACTCCATCAGCACAATACCCTCCAGGTCCATCCAAAGTGCCACAGAACCCATTCCCTTCCATGACTGAGCAATATTCCACTGTATATATGTACCACCTCCTCTTTATCCGTTCCTCCATCAACAGACACCCAGGCTGCCTCCACATCTTGGCCTTTGTAAACAATGCTGCAGTGAACATATGGATGCACAGGTCCCCTCAAAGCAGTGTTTTTGGTTTCTTCAGATAAATACCCAGAAGTGGGATTACTGGGTCCTTCATTGTCTCTTGTTATATCCTTTGTTTTAAAGTCTAGTTTGTCTGGTGTAAGTATTGCTACCCCAGATTTTTGTTGTTTGTTTTTTTCATTACCATTTTCATGAAATAAGTTTTTCCATCTCTTTACTTTCCATCTGTGTGTATCTTTCCATCTGAAGTGATTCTCTTATAGGCAGCATATATACGGGTTTTGTTTTCTTATCCACTCAGGCCTCCTATGTCTTGATTGGAGCATTTAATCCATTTACATTGAAAGTAATTGTTGATACATATGTAGCTATTGCCATTTTATTATTCATAATTTTTATCTTTTTTCCCCCGCATCTTAAAAAAGTCCTTGTAACATTCCTTGTACTACTGGGTTGGTAGTGAACTTTTTAAGCTTTTTCTTGTCTGGGACGCTCCTTATCTGTCCTTCAATTTTAAATGATAGGCTTGCTGGGTAGAGTATCCTTGGTTGTAGGTCCTTTGTTTTCATCATGTTGAATATTTCCTGCCAATTCCTTCTGGCCTGCAAACTTTCTGTTGAGAAATAAGCTGATAATCGTATGAGAGCTCCCTTATAAGTTACTAGTTGCCTTTCTCTTGCTGTTTTTAGGATTTTCTCTTTGTCTTTAACCTTTGCCATTTTAATTATAATGTGTCTTGGTGTTGGCCTGTTTGGGTTCATCCTGTTTGGGACTCTCTGTGTTTCCTGGACTTGTATTTCTATTTCCTTCACCAGGTTAGGAAAGTTTTCAGTCATTATTTCTTCAAATAGATTCTCAATCCCTTGCTTTCTCTCTTCTCCTTCTGGTACCCCTATGATGTAAATGTTGTGATGCTTGATATTGTCCCAGAGGCCCCTTAAACTGTCCTCATTTCTTTTGGATTCCTTTTTCTTTTTGCTGTTCTGATTGGGTGTTGTCTGCTACCTTGACTTCCAAATCACTGATTCAATCCTCTGCTTCATCGAGTCTGCTGGTGATTCCTTCTAGTGTGTTCTTCATTTCAGTTATTGTATTCTTCACTTCTGACTGGTTCTCTTTTATGGTTTCTATGTCTTTCTTTGTGCTTGCTATCTCATATTGGAGTTCTCACTAAGTTCCTTGAGCATCCTTATAACCAGTGTTTTGAACTCTGTCTCTGGTAGGTTGCTTGCCTCTATTTGGTTTAGTTCTGTTTCTGGAGTTTCTCCTATTCCTTCATTTGGATGTATTTCTTTATTTCCCCATTTTGGCTGCCTCTCTGTGTTTGTTTCTAAGTGTTAGGTAGATCTGCTATGTCTCCCAGTCTTGGCCAGGTGGCCTTATGTAGTAGGTGCCCTGTGGGGCCCTGGCACGGTCTCTCTGGTCACCTTCTCCAGGTGTTTAGGAGTGAGTGTCCCTTCTGTGGATTGTGTGTGCCCTCCTGCTATAGTTGACACTTGATTGCTATTGTCAGTGTGTGGGATTGACCCTTAGGCTGACTGGCTGTGGTTTTAGGCCCCATCCACAGCTTACAGGCTGCTGTGCAGGGGTTTATCCCACCGAGTGGGATTCACCCCAGTATGCTCTGGTGCCTGTAGAGACCACTCTTTGGGTGTGCCATTGTGGGGGCTAATTAGGTGGTGCTCTGCTGTGGTCTGAAGCTAACCTTCAAGTATGTTGGTTCTGGGGACTTTTGGGAGGGGCTCTGGTGCAGGCCCATGTC
The DNA here is from genome assembly GCF_057876585.1 of Rhinolophus sinicus. NCBI lineage: Eukaryota > Metazoa > Chordata > Mammalia > Chiroptera > Rhinolophidae > Rhinolophus > Rhinolophus sinicus. The sequence continues at coordinate 10,603,871 of NC_142517.1, forward strand.
ACTCACTGCCTGTATTCAGCTGGGGACTACCTGGTAGGAGCTACAAAGTGATCTGCATTTTTTTTGTTGCCTGTGCTAAACCTGGAGGCACATGGGAGAGGCCATACTGTAAACCGAGGATGGCTGTCCAGGCCTGGGGTAGCTCCCCAAAAAGCCAGGACACCCTGAGTCCTGCTGCCACCTGCCAGCTCCCTTAGAATTCAGCTGCTGATAAAGCCTTGTGTGGTATGAAGTTGGATGAGGCAGGGTCTCAGGGAGCCACCACAGAGGGAAGAGTTGTGTTCACCAAGTTAATGTAGATTCTGATTTGGTGCCAGTGCTGAGCCTGGAGCTACTCAGCAAAAATCTCAGAGCACACCAGGCCAGTTGTCACCCACCTGGGACCTGTTAACTCTGATAGGTTTCCAAGAAAGGGCAATGCAGGTGGAACTGCCTACTCTCAGAGAAAGTGCCTCAAATGTTGGGGGAGTTGGGTGGGGTGGGGTCCCAGTGAGTCAGTAGGGTGGAGCTTCAGAGCTCACCAGATTCTGATTTGGCTGTAAGTGTAGGGGGAGGGCTCAACACATTAGAGATGGCGACCTCTTACTGGCTGCACAGGTGGAAGACTCCTCACACTAACAATGGGACTTTCCTCCAGCCCTGGCCTCCAAGCCACACACCTGTCTGTTCCTCATATGCCTCTGATGACCTCGTGTCACCGTCCCTCTGCTGGAGCCCAAGGTGAGTGCCTGCGAGTGAGTGAATCTGTGCCTGGGCTATTTAAGAGGATGTTTGCATTTTCCACAGCCTTCCGGGAAAGGCAGGTGGTCAGAATAACCATTGTTTTTCACAGCCAGATATTGTGGGTGCTCTTCTTCCCGGCACCTATACTCCTGGTTAGGGAGCCTGGTGGGGGCTGGGATGCCTTGTTCCTCTGTGGGGAAACACCATGGCTGAGCTATCCCTCCTGAGTCTCATCCTCCACACACAGGTGTGGGTCCCGTTTCGCGTCTCTGCCCCTCCTACCAGTCTCAACGTGGCTTCTTTATATTTTTGGTTATAGGACTTCTGTTTGGCTAGACTTCAGATGGTTCTCCAGGTTGATTGTTGTGTAATTTAACTGTAATATTTATGTGTTCATGGAAAAATGCAGGCACAATGTTTATTCTACCATCTTGATCTGAAGTGTCTTTCTTTTTGATGTGAAATTTCGTCTTGGTTGTGGCTTACTGAGATGAATGTGCCTGAGGTCATGAGGTTTCTGTCCCGCAAAATTCTGAAGGTCATACTCCTTGTTTGGAGAAGCCAGAGCACACAGGTCTTGTATCTGCTGAGTCTGAGTCCTGGCCCTACGGATATCCATGCTGTGGTCAGGCAAACGGCTCGACTCCTCTGACCCTCAGCTTCCTTATGTGCAGAATGAAGGATCAAAGTCCCCTTTCTCAGGGTTCTTGCTATGGACTAAATTGTGTCCCCCCAAAATTTATTGTTGAAGCCTTAACCCCCAGTGTGGCTGTATTTGGAGACAGAATGTGTAACAAGGTAATTAAGGTTAAATGAGGTGGGACCCAGATCTAATAGGGTTAGTATCCTTCTAAGAAGAGACACCAGAGCACTCTCTCCCTCTCTCCCTCTCTCCCTCTCCCCCTCTCTCCCTCTCTCCCTCTCTCCCTCTCTCCCTCTGCTTGTCTCTCTGCCTCTGCTTGTCTCTCTCCCTCTTTCTGCCATGTGAGGACACAGCAAGAAGGCAGTTGTCTACAAGCTGGGAAGAAGCTCTCACCAGATACCAAATCTGCCGGCACCTTGATCATGGACTTCTAGGCTCCAGAACAATGAGAAAACAAATTTCAGTTGTTTAAGCCCCCAGTCTGGGGACCTATACTGGCATCCCGTGCTGACTGAGGCAGTTGTTGAGAGGAACTGACAAGGCCCATAATGGCTGTCGCAAAGTGAATGGTATTACCATGACCCGCGTTAATCATTATTCTCTGTTTGGAGGGTTTTCATGATGACTTTCCTACAAGGGGTTATGCAGGGACTTTGAAAGCGTGGGGATATTTTTGACAATAAAAATCCTTACATCTCTTAACTTTGACAATTATTGGTAACAGCAAGAAATGGAAATGGGAGGGTGGTTAGAAAAGAGAAGTGTCTCAGAGGAAACCAACAAACACATAGGAGAAATACTGACTGGGAAAGAGGATGGAATGGTAAAGGATCCCAAGACTGTCCTACCTCCTTCATTGAGATGGCTCCTTAAGCCTTTATTTTCCTTTGAGGAAGGCTCACCCCAAACAGCCCAGCTCCCACAGGCCTTGAACAGTAATACTGTAATTCATTATATTAACGTGTATTTTATAAAAGCCCTCAGAGGGTTTGGCTTCCCTGAGCAGTCAGGCGGGCATTGCTGAAACTTGCAAAGTTGACATTTCAAAATATGGTCTCTGCTAAAGTGGGCAGAGAGGGTGGTGAGGAGAGATGGCAAGTACCACTCCCTCCCGGGTGAGCAGCTCTGGGTCTCCTGAAGGAGGGCTGAGTCTGATTGATCCTGGAAGGGAAGATTACCAAGGGAGCGCTTGGCATCCAGGAGAAGTCACACTGGTGACTCAGAAAGGCACTCTGTCTTCACAGGGTATGACCGGTTTTGTTTACTAAGTGATCTTTTGGCTCAATTTTCTTCCAGCCGAGGGTGGAATTCACTAATCCTATGCCCTTCCCAAATTTTAGAGCTGAGAAATGCATGCCTCAGGTTCCTACTTTTCAAAGCATGAAATACCCATGGAGGCCGACTCCTAAATAGTGTGACTTTCTCTGTTTGCTAGCTCCGTATGTGGTTCTCTCGTTGGTGGCCTGGTGGGAACTGTACCTGAATTCAGGCCTCTGTGTTTCCGGATCTCAGAAGACTACAAGTTGCCATGTCAAACTGATAGTCACTGTTCTTTATCTATCTGAGGGTTGTGATTAAACCGAGCATTTGTTAGCAAGACTTTAGTATATCCATCAGCATGCTGAGACGCTTCAATTCATTGACCTACCTCTAATGTAAGCAAACGCTGCCAGAGAGTTGCTAACGATAACTCCGTCTTTCCTCAGAACCCTTGATCCGCTTGGGTCAAAGTTTATACCTGTTTCATAAAAAACGCAAGACCAATTAATCACAGTTGTTCACAGTATACCGCCATAAAAAAAAAGTCATAGAAATCAAACTAATGAGCCCCTGACTAAATTATGGAAGACTAACCCAGGAAGAGCATTTAGTAAGTAGTGCTTGAAAATATGAAATGATAAAAGGGATTTAGCAATTCTAAAACGTGTTGGTTCCAACTTCAGGTGCCACTCAGCCACTTCACTGCAGAAGGGCACCAATTTATCTTCCCATCCTCAAAGCACGACATTCATCATGTCTGATAAGGTCTTACTTAACCACAGGCCTGCTCTCTGCTCTGTTGACCATAGATAAGACCCACCTCTAATTGAGGAGGGGGGTTGTAACGGGTTACCTTTTCAGAAATGACAACAAAATGCAGGGCTGGTCTGGTTCTTGATACCTGGTTAAACTGCTGTGATAGAATTTGGGGGCTCCTGAATGGGGCAGCCTTGGGGTTCTGGGGGTCCCTGGGGATGTCAGACAGCGCAGAAACCTCCACGGAAGGATGGCACAGAGTTCTCGGGCCTGTGCTCCAGGGTGACCAGGAAAATCATGAGATGTGGGCAGGAGCCCTGCTAGAAGGAGCAGCGCGGATACAGAGCCTGACAGAAAGCTGAGCGACAGAACCAGAACACACAACACTGACGATAGTGACCCTCTAAGCTTTGAGATGGGGGTGATTTCCATTTCTTGGTGCTTTCCTATGTTTTCCACATCGGGCATACTTTACTTTTATACTTAGGGGGAAAAGACCTCATCTGTGTAATAACAGTAACACAAAAGAAAACTCTCAGCACCCAAAGATGCTCATTTGAGATGCTCAACAGGGTCGCAGTAGTTTTTATCAGGAGCCCCACCCGTCTGAATTCCATTCTAGATTTGATAAGAAAACCAACATGTTCACTCCCCCCCCCCCCCCATGACCAGTGACAACCTAAGGAAGAAGGTGGCATGAGAACCGGGCCCACAGGTCCAGGCTGGGTCTGGCCCACCCAGGTTCCTCGTGGATCGTCTTTCCAACAAGCTCATCCTAGAATCCAGGAACCCCACGTTTATTTCTGAGCAGATCTCTTTCTCATTGATTTTTCTCTTAAGAAATAAGAGGGGAATGGAAAGAGGACTTCTTTTTTTAACGATAAGTTAAGAAGCAAAACAAAATGTTGGCCACCGTTTGCAGCTATTAGCACAGCACCTCCTGACACCTCCTTCCATTCCCACGGAAGTGCCCTCGACTACAGTCACATGGGGCTGTTTACTTAAAGAGAGATGCTGGTAGAAAGCCAAAAAATTACCATATTCATCATCTTTCTGCTTCAGAGAAGGCTTCAGATTAGCAATAGCTGGATCAATCGCTGTGAGTATGTTCTTGGGAACTAAAACCCAAAAAGAAATACTGTAAAGACTTTGTACACTTAATATGTATTTTAAGTGCAATGTAGATGAGATTAAAAAGTCAATCTGCAAAATCAGTACGTTAATCATACACTTTGTCAGATACACTCACACATACACCAGCGGCAGCTGCACGATCATCAAATACACCAGAAAGGTAATTTGGGGCCTATTTTGCAGTATTAAAAAAAATAACAAAAGAGTATAAATAAAATATGGTATAGCTACGAAGTACTAGTACATGCTACAACCTGAGTGAACCTCAAAAACAGTATGCCCAGGGACGGAAGCAGACACAAGAGACCGTCTATCTATTGTATGATTCCATTAATAATACGAAACATCCAGAAAAGGTAAATTCATAGAGACACGAAATAAATAGTGGTTACCTAAGACTGGGGAATGGAGTGGAGACTGGCTGCAAATGTGCACGAGGGAGCTTTTGGGGGTCATGGAAATGGTTTAAAACTGGGGTGTGGTGGCAGGTGCACAGCTCTGTGAATTTACTAGAAATCAAATTGTTTTTACTTTAAATGGGTGAGTTTTAAGGTATGCAAATTATACACCAACAACGTTGTTAACTCTGAACATAAACTTCCCTGAGATGAAGTGAAACAAAAATGACTGTAAACGACTCAGACTCCATCACTGACCTGTCCCAGTACCAACTCTGCTTCTTACCACAGCTCTTTAACTCCTTGCTTCCATAATAAGCCCGAAGAGAGTTTTAAGACCCTCTAGAATGATCCTCTGAGTATTGTAAGAGGATGACAGGGAGATGAGGAGAGGAGGGCCGTGTAGCAGACTCCTTTGGAAGGTGGTTAAGATTCTGCCGAACTGACCCTAAGAATAAACCATCCGGATCTCAGGACTCCCCCAGGCAGAGCGGACAAGATGACAGCACCAGCTGAACAGAAGGGCAAAGCAGGAATTCTGAAGGGCGGGAGCACTGCGGCCAGCTGGGAGAAGGGAGAGGAAACCAAATATTTTTGCTTCAGAAGATTGCTTATTTTTGTTGGTTCTTGAGCTCAGCTGGTATCTGGGAAAAGTGGCAACAGGAAACAGAAGTGAAGCCAATACAAATGGTGCAAGATGAACTGCACTGATTTAAATAAAAAGAGCTAGTAAGACATCTTCAGCAGCAAGAAAACCTCATTTCCTTTCTCAGAGTGCTTACCTAAGTCCTTCTGGGGATGTCCCAGGATCAACAGCCAGAGAACTTTCCTAAATTGTGAAATGTTTTCGTGTCCATCAGTGGTGAGGATCACTTTCCAGAGGAACACGGTGACAATGGCAGAGGTGGCGGAAGCTCTCCAGAACCCTGAGGAACGGCCCTTGGCTAACCACGGTGCTTGCTGCTGATTCCGGGGCCACCACGGGGCCCCAGGTCACTGAACTGTGTTGCCACAAAATGCTTTCTGATGAAACCACCTCTTGATCATTGCTGGGCCCCAAGAAGGACGCCCCTGATTTCTTGGCAGGAGTAAGTCCTCTCTGCCAGGAGTGGCACTTCTTTCTCACGTCGGTCTCTTGGCTTGTTCTCAAGATATGGACAAAAGACTGCTTGGCTCTCTGCAAATGCCAGAGGCTTTACATTTCGAGGAAGGGGAATTGCTCGGAGAGAAAGGGCATTTTAGGATGAGCTTTGCACCATAACTGGACACTCAAGAGATTAAATTGCCTGCGTGGGATATAGGCTCAGTCAGGAATCTTGCCCATTTACCACGTGAAGATGGGTCTAATAAGTGGATCTTTTAGGACCTTTGAAAAGACAACAGGTATCAACATACTTGTCAAATTCTTACATCTCCTTGTTTTAAGAATGAAGCTGGGGCCTGGGGTGTGATTTATTACCACTCCTCAAACCCACTCCTCTCCACTTTAGATACATTTGTGAAAACACTAGCAAAGCCCTCTCTTCATGGAGCTCCTAACATGTGCCGGCCCCTGGGCTTGGTGTTTAAACAGTGCATCTTGTGTCATCTTCACAGGTACCCTGTGAAGGTGTGCATCATTCCCATTCCAGCAGATGGGGAAACTGAGGCTCAGGGTGTGCCATTCACCTCTGAGGCAAAACTGCATCTCCTGGTCTCTCTCACACATGCCCTTGATCTTTCCATGATGCCGTAATGTCCGTGGGACGCTCAGCCTTTGGGAACTGGATAAAGGATTATTTTAAAGGATTGTAAAGACAGCAAAGTGATTCCCACTCAGCCAGTTCCTCTCAAGTCTGTTTAGGTGAAACCAGAGATGATGACTATAATGGACTTGAATGGTCTCTAAATTTGGGCAGGGCCCCCATCCTTGAATTTTTTATTATGATTTTTTAAATTCCTGAATAAAATTCCTGTGTCAAGCCTGAGTCAGCACAGACTTTAAGAAAGAAGCGTCCACAGGCTGACCTTAGGGCCCAGATGACTTCTTCACAGCAGAGACAAAAATGATCTCTGTGTAACTGTTCCTCCCTCTCCACAGGGGCCCAGTCTGAATGAGCACCTGCGAATCCTGGCACCCCCATCCCTCCTGTCCCCAAATCCTGGCACTATCTGTCTGCCTCACTCATCTCCTGGGAGGAGCTGTGCCGGCCCCAGGCCTCTGCCTTGATGGCCCTCCTGGACTATGGTTGTGGGTATGGAGAGGTGCCCTCCCTGCAGCGGTGACGGGGACAGCTGGCCGATTTCAGCAGGTCTCCTTGTCCTATTAGGAGGAAAGCCTAAAATCCAGCATGTCCAAGAAGTGTGGCCAAATGGTACGCCTGGGAGGGAAAGTGGAGAGGGCCTCTTTTAGCTACGCATTAAAGCAAAGTACTCAAGAGATGCATCTCCCAGCCCAATCAGGGACCAGGTGCTGGGACCTCTGAGCAGTTTGACATCAGCCAGCAGTGCCTACAGTTCGAAAAGCAAAAGGCCACACAGCCTGAATCATTCCCCTGAGGGTACACAAAGATGCAGACATTCTCCTCCCAGCCTAATAGCTGAGAGCTTTGATTAGAGAGCCACGATTAAATGCAGCTCTATAAAACAGGAGGAGTGCTCTTTTTAAAAATGAAATTGATTACATCGCCCGAGAAAATCCTTCCTCAGCTCCCCATTGCCCTAGGGCCAAGCCAAGCTGTAACTGCCCCCCAAGGCCCCTCCAGGTGTTTGCAGGTGTTTGTCCTTCTGCCTGTCCCTCCCCCATCCAGGCCTTCACTTAAATAAACAGCTCAGTCCATTAAATAGCTTTCTGTTAGAAATTTGGAATTTAGATCGCCAGTCTTCACATTGTTAGAACTGTAACATAAAAATCACTCAGGGCTGTGGGGGTGGCTGTATGCCGTCCCGCCCAGGCTCACAGGAAGGCTGTCTGCAGAGAGAGTGAGCGAGAAAGAGAGAGAATAAGGAAGCAGAGGTGCCGTGAGAAGCAGAGAAGACACACAAGGGATGACGGCCACCCCCTTGGTGTTTCTGGCGAGGCCTCGCTTTCGTGTCCTGGCTTCTGGAGCTGCTCTTCGAGCCACGGGCTTCCTCCCACCCAACCGCAGCTCGAATTGGTTCCTTCACTCACATCCAAAGAGTCCTAAGGCACATTGACTTAGAAATTAATTTTTGACATCCTCTGGAATTTTCGTATCGACGTCCACATTGGTGGGGAGAAGGTTTTGAAAATGTAAAACATTTCATGCCCACTTTGTGATCTCTAAGACATGCAGATATTGCAAATCATTTTTTGAATGATTCAGCTTTCACACTGAAGATCTAGCTGGCAGGAAGAAAATACTTTTACAATGTCAACTACTTAGAAGGTGATCAGAAGTGACTTAGCAGGTGCCTGTTTGCAGGGTGGAGGGGAGGACACAGAACTTGCCTCACAGTGCGAATCACCCTGTCCCTCGGGAATAACTCCTGGAGGACCACTCTGATGGACAAGGGAGAACTGTCCCAGAGAGAAGGAAAGGACACGCTCAGCGCCCCCCTTTCCTCCATGGGCCCACATCTGAAACCACAATGCAAACCACCAGCACCCCAGCCTCTGGTCTTCAGGGCACTCACTCAGATGCCTCCCTCTGCAAATCTCCAACCTCACCCGCGGACCTCCTACCTGCCCTTCACCTTGTAGCCCCTCCTGTCTGCACCTCCCTCTTTCTCCCCGATGATTCCACCGTCCACCACTGTGATCACTCCCTTGGGACCACCCAACTCGCCTCCTCCTTTCTCGTTGCCCAGGGAGCCTGGAGGACCCCTCCTCTCCATGCCTGGTCTGGAGCAGCTGGGCCCTGCTGGAAGGAAACACACCATCGGGCAGACTCGTGCCCCCAAGAACTTTGACCACTAAGCTCCCGCCTCCACGGCACTCACTTCATACCTTCTCTCGTCTCTTTACACTCCACTCCGCTCCCCCCAGTCCTCACAGCTGAGACCTCATCTCATACTTATTTGGAGAAGCCAGAGGCCATGTGAAGAGCTGCAAGTCCTCCCTTGATCCATTCCCAGAGGACTTGTCCCCCTGTGATGACAAGGGAACATCCTTCTCTCCTATCAAAGGTCAATCCCATCCCTCTCACCTTCTCTGGACCCCATCCTTTCCAGTAGGTCAGGTCTCTTCAGCATCTCTAATGTGTTTCTGCTTTCCAAACACTTCTCAAGCCCAGCTGGTTTTCACCATGTCTACTAACACCACTTTCCTCTAAGTCCTCATTGCCCATTGCGGCTAACTGGTCTCCCACTTCATCCCACTGCAACCTATTCTCCACCCTCCAGCCAGAGGGGTCTTTTAAGCGTCCAACTGTTACGATGGAATGACTTCCCTACTGAAAACTCTCCACTGACACCCCCTCCCGAGACCCCACAGGATCCGGCCCTGGACATTTCCAGTGCCAACTCATGCCATCCTCCTCCTCACCAAGTCCTCTCTCCCACGCAGCACCTCTGCATGGCTGCCCCCGCCCTCTCTGCCCACTGGCTCCCAGCTCACACCCACCCACCCCATCGGCGCACAGCTGTGAGTTCACCCCAGGGTAAGGTTCTCTTTGGAAAATTTCTCAAACCATCACCCCCTCCCCAAAGCTACATGAGGCCCCTGCACCCTTATCCTCTCTCACAGTAACCTGCCCTTTTCCAAAATAGCATTTATCACAATGGGGAATCATAGGTTTACCTAGTTACTTAGTCTGTCTCTCTTCCCCAACTCATAAGTCCATGAAACAAGGACCATGCCTTTTTAAAAAAAAAAAAAAACTGTTGAATCCTTAGTGCCCAGCACAACCCCTGCCACACAGAACATGCCCGCAATGTGCTGAATGAGTGAATGAGAGAGGAGAAACTTGAACTGGAACTCATGACCCTCAGGCCCTGAAATCTACCTTCTCTTCACTCAGAGAAGTCGCAGCTCAGAAATGGCTCTCACTGCATCCTTGCAGACACAGCAGGAAATTCACCTTATCTACAGGCTGAAGTCCTGCTCCTCCTTCAACACTCAGCGGGAGAGGCCTGGACATCAACCACGCGGAATTCAGGTTGGTCCACGTGGCTTCTTGGGGAACCTCAGCCAGCAGGGCTGCCTGCTACCCGTGGGTGCCTGGGCACTGGGGCCGGAACGAAGCCTGAGAGGGCGGATAAAATCGGGCTTCCTGGAATGTATGTTAGGGCGCCATTATTGTGGGACTACATTCATGTAGTCACTTTATTGTACCTATCACAGCTTTGATATCACAGAGGATAACATGTTTAGCTCAGGGTATAAATGGCTAGGGATGCAACAGGATGTTATTAGGCCATAAAAAGGAATGAAGTGCTGACACATGCTACACATGCGGGGTCAAGAAGCCAACTGCAAAGAACCACCCACTGTACAAGTCCATTAATATAAAATGTCCAGAAGAGGCAAATCCTAAAGACAGAAGTAGGTTGGTGGTTGCCTGGGGAGGGGGTGGGGGGTGAATTGGGAGCTGATTGCTAAGGGGTGCAGGGTTTCTTTTGAGGGTAATAAGAATAGTCTTAAATTAATTGTGGTGACAATTGCACAATTCTATGACTATACTAAAACCACCTGTTTGTATGCTTAATGGGTGAATTGTATGATCTCTGAATTATATCTCAATAAAGCTATTACCCCCCCCCAAAAAAAAAAAAAAAAAGTCTAGGGAAATCTGGCGTGAAAAAGGGTTTCCATGAGTACAGCTGTTGGGTGCTTCAGTTATAGTGTTCTTTGCTCTCCCTCTGCTTTTAGGCTAATTTCGAAAAACAAACAGTTCATGTGTCAGGATTATAAACTAGAAATCCACCTTCCCTCAGAGAATAATTAACTGTTGATTCCCTTTTAGGTAGTTTTGGAAAATTGGAACCTAACGAACCAGGCATTTCAGCTTCTTATTTGAAGACACTAGGAAAACAAAGTAATGCTGTCATGTAATATTTCATTGTTTTAGGGTAAGCATTTGATCTGTTGACTGTAGATGAAATGGCTGTTGGCAGCACAGAGAGTTAGTCATTTAGGGCCTAAAAGCAGGACTGGCAGGAAAGTGGGAGCCAAACAATACTTCTGTGAACTTGCATGACATACCCATAAATTTTAGAGCCTCCTAAGAACCCAGATTAAAATCACTCTTCTCAGTGACATCAATCTTACCCCATTCCTTTGTTCTTTCTGCATTCTTCCCATGGGCTGCCAATCTGATTGCTAAAAGGGCTTTTAAAACAAATTTTGACCAGAGAAAATTCTATTGCTTATCTGATGCAAATGTCATAAACAACAATAAAGGCTAGAGAAGGGGCTCTTGACTATGTGGTCGGGCACCAGTTTCAGGAGTAGAGTCGTTTGGCTTATTGCAGGCAACTCCTTTTGTTCACGTGGTCAGCGCCTCCCGAGGAGGCAGTGTCTTTGAACAGCTTGTTGAGGGTTTATTCTTACCGCATGCATAGGTGACGGTGAGGTATTTTTTCACTCCTGGTGGACAGGGGCTTCCAAAATGGTGATTGTTGACAAGAATTTTGCATCTCTGCTTCCCGTAGCACCTCCTGGACAATACATGCAAAGCTGAGTAGGACAAGCAGTCTGAAAGGCAGGAAAAAGCATCGAAAATTTTATGTTGCGTCCCATATATGGCCACCACATAGCTTGTTATTTTCTGTAAATAATATACTGGGCTGGATTTCAAATGTCATGGAGACAGGTTCTCTGATAATTTTCTATCTCATGAAAGCACCCAACATGGGCTAAGTAACACATAAGGGAGCTGGCTTCATGGGCAAGAGCTGGAAAGGCCTTGAGCTGGATTAAATGCTCTGCTGTCTCCATTTTGAAATTCTTAAGTATTTTGAACAAGGGGCCCTATATTTCCATTTTGTACCAGGCCCTACAAATTATGTAACTGGCCCTGCATACAGAGCAGGCAAAATATGTAGAACATTGAATGAAGATTCCAATTTCTTTTATGACCCGTACCACTTTTCGAAATACTGTATTTATTTGTTTATGTTGCGAATCCATTTCCCGTGCATGAACATAAGTGCCACGAGGACAGGGACGATTTCTATCTTGTTTATCATTAATTCCCACTGCTTGGCCCACTGTAGAAATCCAATAATAACTGATGAATGAATGAATGAGTGAATGAATGAAATTAATACACCTGGGGACATGTGTATTTTCGGCACCCTGGCACAATGTCTTCACAATTAGTAAATACTAATTGAACTTACACGAAGGATGAGGCACTGTGCTAAGTACTGCCAGAAACCAAGTCAGTTATTGGGGGGATCACTTCGTAAATTATGTAAATGTCTAACTACTATGCGGCACACCTGAAATTAATATAAAATAATGTCGAATGTCAAATGTAACTGAAAAGTTAAAAAAAGAAAAAAAGAAAAACACATCAGAAGAAGCCTACCTTGCGTTCACAGGACATGTCATGGAGCTGGAGGGACAAAACCCGCTCGTGTGATCTGATGTCTAATAGTGTGAAACAGGGAGTGAGTGTCAGCAGTGAATGGTCCAGATCAGAGGTGCTGGGGTCAGAGGCAGAGGAGATTGCTGTGGACTAACCGGAGTGGTCAAAACAGGCTTTATGGAGGAGAGGGGCCTGGTCATGGGAGAAAGAGCATGGATTGGGTAAAGGCAGGTAAGAGAGAAGGTAGAAACATGAAGGCAAGTGGGTCAGAAGCACGTAAGAGGAATCCAGGGGCCTGACCATGAGCTGGCATAGCTGGTGTGGGCAGGCAAGCCATAGAGAATGAGTTGGAAAAGTAAATGGGAGCTACACTGAGATTGCCTTTGAATGCTTAGCTAAAGACATTGGACTTCATTCTGCAAGCAAGAGAGAACCTAAAAAAACGGCCGGATGCAATTGTCCTCTGGGGCCAGTGTCCAGGAAACCCGGGGAGAAAAAAGGAACTGAAGGCAGGGAGATCAGTTTGGGAGCAATTTCAGTAACACAGGTTGGGAGGAGCTACGGGCTTGAAGAACAGAGGAGAGAATTTTAGAGACCTTGCTAAATTCCGTTCACTTAGGAAAACAGCTAGCATTGTGACAGCCTCTGTTCTCAGCACTTGCATGTTAACTGATTTAGTGTTCCCAACAATCCTATGAGATAGGGTATTTAGTATATATATGATATATATGATACATATATATGGGGTACATTATATGTTATTATATAAGTTGTTTATGTAATATAGAATAGGTTATTTAATATATAATATGTTGTTTATATTACCTATATGTGTGTATGTATGTATATATATATATATATATATATATATATATATATATATATTTATTTATTTATTTATATATGCTCCAAACCTCTGTGTAGAAGAAAAAAAGATTAGAAGGAGAATTGCCAAGACGGTAGCAGGGGTTATTGTTGGCTGATGGAGAAGAGGCGTTTTATTTTTCTTTTCCCTATCGATTTTGTTAGTTTACATTGCTTTGAATTGAAGGAGCATAAAATGAACTTTCTTGAAAAGTGAAATAAAATGCATGTCTAGACAGAAGACCGTTTTGGAATATGAGAAACTCTGAGGCAATTTTTTCCAGAAATGTGACTTTTTTTGTAAATGTAATATTAAACTATTGTTTTATATAACTCAATTTGCCCCAAGAGCCATGAAAAGTTTATCTAGGAGTAAAGATATATCCTTTGAACTTTCTTCCAGTTTATTTTTATATTGCTTTGTTGATGTGCAGTGTTGATGGCAGCTATTTTTGCTGTCTTTAGGAGCCTTGTTGTTATTTGGGGTTCTTAGCTGAGCACATTTATCAATTGAAAAAAATCCTTAAATCTCAAGAAATCTGATTGTGGGATGTATGATTTCTGGGTAAGCTAGCTGCATTGGGAAGAAGTAACAGTCTGAATTATAAAATTATTTTCAGAAGTCTGATGTCTTAAAATGTATCTATTATTGTTCTTTCTGTTACAAAATAAATACATACTTGTAGCTAAAAACTTGCAAAGCACAGATAAGCCAAAACTAGGAAAATTAAAAATTCCTGGTAAATACCACCATCAAGTAAAAAAATGTCAACTTTTAAAAAAACATCCTTCTAGTCACTTTTCTGTGTGTAAATGTCCTTCTTCCTCAATGGAATCATGTATATATCACATTGTGTGGTACTTTTTTCCTGTTTATTCAAATCCTTGTGAAAATTTTAACATTTTAAAGAGATACATAGTTTTCATTTTATGGATGTACCAGCTTTATTTACAATACCCTATTGGCAGACATTCAGATGATTTCTGTTTTTTAATATTATAAACAGTTCTATAATTGCAACCTCCTTAGGGCTAAATATTTGTACACAATCATGATAGTTTCCATATGAATTCTTAGAAGTAGATTGCTTTGTGAAAGGGTATTCCAAATAATAAGGCTTTTGATACATAATGCCAAACTGTTATCCAAAGAAGTAATACTAATTCACATTCCTACCAGAATTATACGAGAGTGCCTTAGAAATCTTCGGTTTTCTTAAGATGTGCCTGACCATATTTTTTAAGGCTAACAGAGGCAGGAAAAGAACAAAACAAAACAAAACAACTCCCATTTATAAGACCCCAACCCTCTCTGACCCAGGAGGTCTTGTGACCAGCGTGATTTACAGAGCCACATTTTGCCCTCTGCAGTTACTCTAGGAGTGAAAGAATTTGTCTTGGTGAGAGTGAAAGAACCCACAGTAAACGAGTTTTCAGCAAGAGGCCCCAGGTCATTCAGGTCTGACTCAGGTCTGACCTGAGCTCTGAACCATTGTTGACACTGAGCTCAGAACCATTGTAGGATTTTTTTAAAAAGTGATTATTTCCCTCCCAGGCTGATTTTGTTTGCACCCTTTCTTCCTGGCAAACTACCCTTTACCCAATACATGTGATAACAAGATATTCAACCATTTAATTTTTATTGTTTTGGCTACTTTTTAACACTGAAACTGAAGTTAATCGCTCTTTGCAACCTGTGCTTACTTAGATAATTAGGCTGACTGCTCTTAAGTGACTGTTTTGGCAATGGGAGCCCCTGGCACCTAGATCTTTGGCTGAAAAGCCCAGGCCTGCCCACACTTGGCTTTGGGATGGCCTTAGCCCAGCCTTTGAGGCCCATTGGGTGGTTTTTCTTATTCTCTTATTAAGAAAATAGTAGGATCCCAGGAGTCCACCCAGAAAACATAACTGCAGCAGGAAATGTCATGTCACAGTAGATGCCCAGCCAGGGGATCTTTCTGAGGCCCTGCTTCCTGCAGTTCATGCCACGGTCTGTAGAAAGCTCACTACCTTCTGTGTGGTTTCACTGGTGTACCTTTGGGACCAGCAAAGAACAATCACTTTCATGCCTTCCTTTCAGTTTTTCTTCCCCTAGATGAGATGTAAGTTCTGATGGATCTGACTTGCTAGATCTTTCAGAAATAGCTTTGGGTCAGCACCTTCAAGATAAGATACCAGATCTATGTTTGAACCTGCGTGGCAGTAAGATGTCATTTTTCAAAGATGGCCTCACAGCTGGCTTGGTCATCAGTCTTGTGTGTCTTCCCTTTTATTTCCTAGTTGTGATTACCAGCCTTTGTTTTGGTTGGCCAGGGTTGCCACAACAAGTACCACGAATGGGGTGGCTAAACAACAGCAATGTATTTCCTCTCAGTTCTGGAGGCTAGAAGTTAGCAGGTTTGGTGCGTCCTGAGGCCTCTCTCCTTGGTTTGCTGGTGGCCATCCTCTTCCTGGGTCTTCTCATGATCTTCCATGTGTGTAACTATGTCCTAATTTCCTCTTTTTATATAAGGTCACCAGTCATATTGGATTAGTGCCCAGATGACCTAAATTTAACTTAGTCACCTCTTTAAAAACCCTGTCTTCAAATACAGTCCCATTCTGATGTACAGGAGGTAAGGACTTCAACATAGGAATTTTTGGGGGACACAGTTCAGCACGTAACAGCTTTCAAGATGGCTCACCTTCTGGAATTCATATTTTTGTGCCGTCTCCTACCACAAGGAATCAGAGCTGGTCTGTGTGACCCATACAGTAAGTTGGAGGTGATGGCTGCGGCTTCCACTCATGCTTTAGCATCACTTACTCTGGGAGGAGCCAGCTGCCATGTCCTGAAGACACTCAGGAGACCCATGTGGGGAGAACCGGGCCTTCTGCCAGCAACCAGCAACAACTTGCCCACCACACGAGTGAGTCATCTTAAAAGTCCAGCCTTCAGAGCCAACGTCTCAGCTGCAACCTCACGAGATTCCATGAGACGTTAACCAAGAACTGCCCAACTAAGGTACCCCTGAATTCCTGCCCCACAGAAACCATACTCATTTTTGCTTTTAGTCATTATATTTTGGGGTATTTCACTACATAGCAATAGAAAACAAATACACATTTTGATACTTGGAAGTGGGTTGCTAGGGTAACAAAACCCTAAAATCTGGGAGAGGCTTTGGGGCTGGGCAGTGGCATAAGTTGGGAAGTTCTGGAGGAGACTGACAGTGAAAGTCTAAGGGCTTTGAAGAGAAGCCCAGCTTCGGTGACCTTTGCACCCTGAGGCCAAGCACATCTTCACTGTAGAACTTCCCAACTTGAACCGTGAATGGACACAGGTACGCTGGAGGCCCCCAGGCTTCCCTTAGCTCTTGATTTTGGCATTGAGCAGTGCCTCCCTTTAAGGCCACAGTGACATAAAAATATATAATTTCCTGTTTGTGATGATGGGGAAAAGGCCAGGAAACACTATTCAAGGTCAGGGTGTGGTGGGTGACCAAGGCCTCACCATGGCCTCGCCTGCCCTGATGCATTCCAGATGGACCAGCCTGGGGCATCGCACAAGAATACAAAGGCTCTGCCCGCCCTCCTCTAGGCCCAGACGTGGAGGCCTTGCTGTGGGCACCCTTACATCCCTGGGAATGTCCAGTAAGAGCTTAGGTTCCACTAGGGGAGATTCTGAGAGCCAGGCTCAGGCATCCCTGAGGATGCTTACGGAAGCATGATGGTGTCACACCATGAACTTGAGGTGGCGGGGTGGAGGAGGTTGGGGGGGTCATGTGTACATGCCCTGACTTCCACCAAGGGCGTTCCCCTTCCACTGCCACTCAGACCCTTCTTCTTGAACTTACTCAACAGATAAAGTACATAGAATCAAATAATTAATCAGCCTTATATAACAAACCAAACTGTAAGTTCAGAAAAAAGTATACTGTGGGGTGGGATATTCATAGCAGAAAAAAAACACATAAAGGCGTCATATCTCTGCTCTGTCACAAGCTCATAAAAATTTATGAAGAAAATAAAAATCCCAGCAGAAAAAAGGACAAAAGCTAAAGACACAATATCAAATACAATAACCACAAAAACATGGGGAAATGTTCAAGGTTATTAACGTTCAAAGAAAGGCGAATAAAAGAATATCCAGAAAGACCATTTTATACCTATTAAATTGGAAGCATGCAGAACAACCATACACAATGCTGCCAAAGTTGCAGGGAAACCCACAGTTGTATATCACTGTTTACACTTATAAATTGGTACAAAAGGTGCAAAAAGGTTTTGGAAAGAACCCTGGTGATAATACATATGAAGAATTGTAAATATGCCCATGATCGCTTTTGGTATAAGCCGTCTGGGAATTTATCCCAAGGAAATAATCCAGAAGAAAGAAAAAACTACAAGCACAAGTTCATTGTACATTATTTGTAATATTTGAAAATTAGAAACAGTGAAATAATCCAGTATTCAGGAATGACTAAGTATATAATGTACTATAATATATCCCTTTAACAAGTTATTAGCAAGTGATGGACATGGTTAGGGTTTTGTTGGCCACAAGGAAGAACACCCATTGTATAAAGTTAAAGCAATAAAAGTAAAGTTCAAATGGATCGGCTTTAGAATTGCCATCATATAAAATTGTCCTGTGTTCACACACTATAGAAGAGATGGTGAAAAATGAAAACTTGGAACTTGGACATGGAAGAGATCTTGAAAAATAAAACTCCTTCCACTGGGTGGGTAAAATTTGTGGCAGAATCTTTTTCTTATTTCTGTTAAATGTTATTACGGTGCTTGTGCAACAATAAGTCATCATAATAATCATCTTTGAAAAAGAACTGGAAATGCACTCCCTCAGTATCTGAGTGCTAGATACCACCCAGGTGTGCTTCCTGACCACAGGGAGCTTCACCGAGGCCCCGCTGGTCTTCACCACACGTGCTGGCGATGGGTACCCAGGCTCAGAAGCACATGGGGTTGCAGCGGACTTTAGCTTTTATACACAAGAGGCCAAGCCCACACATGACCTCTCAGAGGCCCACGGTGAGACCTGACCCTCGGCCCTTAGGCAACCATCCTGCCAAGTTTACGCCAGTGTCTGGGGCTAGGACTAAATAGCCCTTCCCTTCTTCAAAGCGACGGGGCTGAGCTGCAGTGGTAATGGGAACGTAGAGCAGACATCACACACTGGCAGCTCATGGCCCGGATGTGGCCTGTAAGCATGTTTTGTTTGGCTCACACAGTGTTTTAAAAGTTGGAACATTTCACATGAAAAAAAACAAACAAACAAAACGGATTTCCAGCATCTCATGAGAGGTTGGAAGCTGTGACAACACCAGGCCCACATTCCGGGCCGGCAACCATCCACCACAGAAGCCCAGTGGGGGCGCCTCACTAAGGAGGGGTTCTGATTCATTCATGCATCTCCAGATTCACATGGGCACCCACTCAGAGCCAAACACTGGTCTCGTTGCTGGGAAATCCACAGGAAAGAGACAGACACAGTCTCTGCAGTGCTTACCCCCTCTCCCCCTGAGAGAGAGACCACATGCACAGAAATGACTGTTTCCAGGCTATGAAGACAATCAAACAGGAGGACAGCTCGAGAGGGACTGCAGGATGAGGAGCCTGCTGGCAGGGTGCCCTGGAGAACCTCTCTGAGGTGACATCTGAGTTGATTCCCGAATGATGGGATAGAGCGATGGAGCTAGCCATGCAAAGATGTGGGTGAGAACATTCCAGGCCAAAGGAAGGGCTCTAGGGGATGGGCGAGCGTGGAGTAATCCAGAGGTAGTGAGGGAGGAGAAAGAGGCAAGACCACAGCTGGGAGAGTGGATTTATTCTAATTATGATGGGCAAAGTGGAGAGCTTTAAGTAGGGGGTGAAGTGATCTGACTTAAATAAAATCTCCCTGGCTGCTCAGTGAAGAAGGGACTAAGGGAAAGGAGGGAACTGGGGAGAGGGAAGGCCGGAGACCAGTCAGGAGGTGACTCGGATGGTCCAGGTCAGAGATGCCCAGAGTGGGCTAGGAGCAAAGTGGCTGCATTTGAGATACATCGTTGGGGGAGAGCCCAGTGGACTTGCTGAGCAAGTGGATGGGTAGCTGGTGGGAGACAGGACGTCAAAAGAGTGTGTTTTTCAGGTGGGTGATATTAAAATGTGGTTATACAGAGAGATCAGTTGATGATTTGGGGGGATCAACATGTCAAGTGCAGTTTAAAACCTTCACGCACAGTTTACCTGGGCCAAAGAGTGAACAATTTCTTAGGATCCAGAACATGTATCAGCAGGGGCAGCCAATGGTCTGTATTTACGCAGGCATGCATGATTCTGGCCTTCAATGCTAACCTGAGAGGTGAGCCAGAGTCTTTGCTTCTGTGGGAAACTGGGAGGTGAGATGAACTGGGCACCCTCACAATAATGAGATGAACTGGGCACCTTCAAGATGATGAGATGAACTCAAGGGCCCTTTCATTTTTGCTTTGAGCCTCTTCCCACTGAGAGCACAGGGCCCGAGGACCCTGGCATTTGGTTCATGAACTCAAAGAAGAGCGTGATCCTTAACCTCACAAGTACTCAAGGGGCAACGGACAGCAGCACTTGACTGACAGGCGGGAAGGGAGGGGAGAGGGACGAGCAGGTTGTCGTTGCCATGTGACTTTGCCAGGGCTTAAGCTTTTAAAGCTGAACAGCTAAGCAAGGGGCACAGTCTTCCCTTCACTGACCTTTCCTGTGTCAACAAGGGTTATTCATGGCATTAGAGAAGCTGGCTGACCTAAGGATTCTTCAAATTCTACAGAAACCGGTCCCTCAGCCATGGTGTCTGCTAACATTTTCTTTGGCTGATTACTTTTCCCTTTAAACCTAATGCCCATCCAACTTCGCAGAGACGTAAGGCAGTGGTCTACTGAATGTAAAGCATCCAGCCTACAGATGGACCTACTTGGCCTACCAAGTCTGTCCGCTCAAAAGAACAGCTAAAATCAATGCTACTTATTGCCACCTCCCAAAACACAGGCAGCTAAGTTAGATTCAGTAAGCCTGAAAAATGGCGTGCTTCATCCCAATATGTAGAAGTAGAGTCCCTTTTTGCAGAAAGAGGTCAGATCAGCAAGGGTACCTCATCGAGCTGAGGAGACTACGTAATATGGGGAGCCCAGAAGGGCCATAAGCAAATGTGCCTTTTAGAAGGCTGCCTCCGGCCACCCTGGTGAGAAAGGCAAGCCTGGGAGCAGGGAGACTCCTGTAGTGACCAGCCAATGGCACCTTGACCTAACACAGTGGTAGGAACAAGGGAGGAGGGGGTGGAGACGTTCTGAACACACCAGATGTTATATGGGAACAGAATTTCAGAACTCACAGGGCACTCACTGGGGCAGGGGGCAGAGGGTGGTGCCATTGATAGTTAAGAAGGAGCCACCAGCACAAGGCATATCTGCTCCACTTGGCAGCCGAGCTTATTAAGACAGGAGCCCTCTCCCCCAGATCTAATGAAATGCAGCTGGATGCCCATGTTGGTCTGTCTTTGTGTGTGGTCTTCCAGGGCTGCCTTTCAAAAGACCCTCCGCCATCCTGACAGAAGGGCCTTCCTTCCCAGCACGTTGGGCGGGGGACCTGGGTGGCACATGTGCCTTGTGAACTCCCTTTTTGTTCTCTCTTGAGTCTCGCCTGAGAGTCTGCTTGTGTGGTGAGGTCACTTTATACTCTTTTCTTTTTTTCAGATCCAAGATATTACTTATGCATGAATTTCATTTTAAAATTAATGTTTAATTTCATAAGGGATCCATGAGTACATTGTAGCAATTTAATACATTAAAGAGCTCATTTTAGATTTTGATGAATTAAGTTTAACTCCTTGGGCTGTTTCACAGAAGGGCCTGTTCTCTCTGGTAAGATGGAGGGTAGTGTGTTTTACCATCACAGATCGGGGTGTGTGATGGTTAATTTTATGTGTCAATTTAGTTAGGCTATAGCTCCCAGTGGTTTGGTTAAACACCAGTCTAGATGTTGTTGTGAAGGTATTTTTAAGATACGACTAACATCTAAATCAGTAGCCTCTGAGTAAAGCAGATTATCCTCCATCGCATGGGTGGGCCTTGACCAATCAGTTGAAGGCCTTGACAGCAAAGACTGAGCTTTTTCCGAAAAAAGGAATTTTTCTCAAGGCTGCAAACAGAAATTCTGCCTGCAGTTTCCAGAGTGCTGCCCTGTGGGATTCAGACTCAAGAGGGAACATCAAGTCTTACCTGAGTTTCCAGCCTGCCACCCTGCCCTATAGATTTCAGACTTGCTAGCTACCACAATCATGTGAGCCAACCCCTTGAAATCAACTCTTTCCCTATATATAGGATATTTGGTTCTGTTTCTCTGGAGAACCTTGACTCATAATAATAATATTGGCTGACTTACGCTGATGGATGGAGCTTTCAGGCCTGCATCCTGGCCATCATCTCTTAGGTCTGAACTGCAGACTTCTAAGCAGGATGACTCGCTGAGCTCTTCTCGACACTGAACACGGCCTTGGGGCCTCACACTGGCTCTTCTCTCTACCTGGACAACTTCCCCTGGTGTCTGCAGCCTCTCCTCCTTCAAGTCTCTGCTCCACGTGCCCGTCAGTCCACAACACTGTGGCTCTCTGCAGCACACCCCTGCCTCCCCATCTCCCTTCCCTCCTGTGCTGGTCCCCTTAGCACTTATCTGCACCTGACCTATGAAATATTAGCTCGTCTATTATCTGTTTTCTCATCGCTTCCCCATCCACTGTTGGAAGATCAGCTCCATGTAGACTCCGTGTTGGTCACTGAATACTCCCCCACGCCTAGAACAGGGCCATGCATACAGCAGGTGCTCAATCACTACTCATTGTGGAATGACTGAACAATGGACGGATTCAGGAATGCGGGGCAGGCGCAGGCCCAACGTGGCGGGTGGTTCCTCCCAGCACTCGACTTTCCCGCTAATTCCCTTCCCTGGGGAGCCAGCGCCCTAATCCACTCAGACAGCACCCTGATGATAGCCACATGAAGACACGTACCAAACTGGGGCAGCCACTCTGCTTCTGAGGTGCAGATGTCCCTCTCCTGGGTCTTCCTGCCGTAGGTCGCGGAGTAGATGTTGAGAAACTTGGACTCGTGGCAGTGCAGTTTCAGCTCTTGGTCCTCACACACGGTTTTGTTTTTCAATTCATCTGAAGCAGAAACAAAAATTGGCAGCACCATCAGCTTCCCTCAGAAGGAACCAGTGACTGTAGCTCAAGTCTGGTGCAGGCTGATCCCAGGGCCCTGACACAGCTCGGACCAAAGTTTTAAAATTGTCATTTGTGGCCCATTCATGGGTCGTGAAATCAGTGTAGTGAACTGTGACCAGCAATTTTAGACAATAAATAATAGTTCAGAAAGCATCACAGTGCATCACACAAGTAAGGACAAACACCATTTTATAATTTAAAAGATTTTTGTTTTCAGTTGTGTCTGCATTATGTTGGGCCAAAATGTAGACTGTCTTCCTTTCCTTGGGCTGCAATCAAACCAAACTGAAAGCCCCACCTGAAGGCTTACAGGGAGGCGTGAGCAGCAAACATTAGTGGCTGGTGGGACCTTTGGATCCTGGAATTCATGAAGCTTACTTAAAGCCCCAAACTTAAAACATGGAAGAAAATAATTTCCAAATATAAATCACACTTTCCTGTAACGTGTAAATTCCCATGCCTTCCTCCCCCGAACAGAGAAGTCGCAGTGAGGCCAACCTTTGGGGCGGCACAAAGGAAAATGTCTTAGGCTCTCCAGATTACCATCAGCTCTGGCGCTGGCAAACCTTGGCACAGTTCGTTAATAGACGATGATGGGGACACTCAAGATTAATGAAAGGTGCAGAGCAGAAACCAGGTTACAAACGCTTGCAAAACCCACAGCTCTCTAGTATCCAAACATACACGAGGAACCAGCAGAAGAGGGAAAAGGTAGTCGGTGACTAAGCCGATGTGTAGAATGCCCTTTACCCACTAACTGGAATCTTAATGTGACAGTTTAAACTCAGAGCCAAGAAAAGTTCTGCTTTCTTTTTCTAAATGAAAAGAACACTGAGTCTGACCCTGACATCGGAGGGTTCCTTTGGGTGAGTCATATCCGCACTGGTAAGAGTTAGTTCTCCAGGGTTTTTTACGAGTAAACGCTATATCCTACCAACACCGAAATATTGCCTGACTTCAAAGGCCGGGAAGGAATGATGGCCTTTGGTGCAGCACAGAGGGTGTGGGTAGACACACCAAAAGAGCTCCAGCGCCCTCCCACCTAGGAGAATACCAAAAAATGCTAAGAATGTTTCCCAGGGGCACAGCGCGCCAAAAAGGAGGACGGGACAAGGCAGATGAAAACCAAGCCTGATCTCCGCAAACTGGGCACTTGGAACAGGAATGGCTTCTTTCTTTCTTTTTCTTCCTTCCTTTCTTTTTTTTCTCTATCTGAATTTGTTTTGTAATTATAAGAGTTTTCTTTTCTTAAGGCATGTCATGAAATGCATTTATTAGCCCCCATCTCTCTGATGGATTAAAGCCCATTCATTAAAAGTAGCCTTGATACCAGCCAACCTCACCCAGAGTAACTCAACACCCGCGGGCAAGGCCTCCAGTGATCTGTCCCCAGATTATGGGCAAATCATCTCTTGGAACCGAGGGGCTGGGAGTGTCACATTACAGGCTTGGGGTTACTGTTGTGTCATGTTGAGTCACTTGGTTCCTTGGGAATGTGCTAATTCACGGTCACCTAAGAGTGACATTTCTGGGTTCTAAAAACAATGAGACGACTAACTTAATGGCTATTTTTCTTAGAGAACTAGAATTTGTTTTAGGGCTGGATTAGAGTGCTCAGTGGGCTCAGATGGGAAAAAGTGTGGGCAGCTTTCCAGAAGTGAGTCTCCAACACCCCCGTGGATTTCGATGGGGAGAGTGACAGAAGCCTGGGTGAAGGTAGAGCCACAACTCTGCTGAAAGGACAACAGTATCAAATTCTCCCCGCTAATTCTCCCAGTCAGAGGGCAATGTGTGTGATTCATTCTTTTTTAATAATGCATACACGCATTTGCATAGCAGCAGTGGTCTTTCGAGAATGGGCAGGGGAGAGCCATCTGCCATGACGAGAAGATGTTGTTACCGGCATTATTTACAATTGCCAGTGCATGGCGTTTTTAACCACGTAGACAGATACTGAATCACTTTTATTGTGTTTTTAAATTCTCTAAAGACAGTGCGCCCTGCTATTGCCTACACCCAGGGCAGACTATACCCCACCCCTCCAACCATCACTGCCTTTCTGTCATTCAGATCTTTAGCAAGAATTACTTTCATCTGCATATTGGAATAATAGCTACCAATGACTGAGCTCACCTTCATGACAGTTCCTGTGCTAAGCGTTTTACATACAGCACTGTATTTTTACAATCTTCACAGCATGATGGCCCTAATGCAGAAAGTGCATTATTTTCCTTTTGCCCTTGAGTTGGGAGCCTCAGAAAGTTTTTATACGCTGCCCAAGGTCACACAACTGCTACACCGCAGACAGAACTGTGAACCCAGAGCTGCCTAAATCCAAAACCTCACTGAAGGCAAAATTCTCTAAAGGGATGAGATTTAGGGAGGAGGTAAAGCACAATGTACTCTCAGGGAAAAGAAGGTTCTAGTGAAGACTGCTGATAGAACGGCTCTCCAAAAAACAAACCTACGAACAAGCCCTGACTGGTAGCACCTGCCAATTTCCCTGGTGTAACTATTCCCATCATGGCAGATTTCAAAGCATCCAGGCAGAGCTGGGAAGAGATGCACAAAACAAGAGCTGTCTCTACACACCCCTGGGTGCAGCCATAGAGCCTTTGGACAGAGTGTCATGCAGGTGCTGGAACTGGGACATGAAGAAGAGTCTCAGGAGGTGAGAGGGCTGCAGAAAAAGAGGCAGGCGAGTGTAGGCAAAGGCTCACTTCCACCGCTATTGCGTTGTAGTAATAGAAGCTGTCACCCAAACCGCAGTGCCTCGGGTCACCAATGTCCAGGTTACACAAGGTATGTTTGTGTCCCCCTGAAACCATATGTTGAAATCTTAATGCCCAAAGTGATATTAAGAGGTGACGCCTTTGGGAGACGCTTAGGTCGTGAAGGTGGAGTCTCATGAGTGGAATTACTGCCCTCATAAAAGAGGTCTGAGAAAGCGCCCTTGACCTTCCTCCACGTGTGGTTAGAGTGAAAAGACAGCCCTCTATGGAGAGTGGGCCGACACTGGATCTGCATCTTGATCTTGAACTTCCAAGCCTCCAGAACTGAGAAAAATACATTTCTGTTGATTATAAGCCACCTAATTTAAGGTGTTTTGCTATAGCAGTTAGAATGGACTAAGGCACAGGCTTTGCCCTTGTAATCTGTTATACATGGGGCAGCCAGAAGGGGCTATACAACCCATGTGAGCACCCTCCCTGCTTAAATGCTGTCCTAAGATCGTCCAGCTCCTTCCCTGGCCGTCAGGGCCTGGGGTCCCGCTCCAGCAGTCTGGCCAGTGCTCTTGCTGGCTCCCTCCGGCCACAGGTTTCTGGAAGGACTGATTATTCTGTGCCCCAACCCCCACACCTGTAGTTCTCAGCTCCATCATCACTTGCCTGTTCAGGGAAAGCCTTCCCTGAACCCCTGCCTGTGGACTCCTCCTCTGAGCTACTTGTGAAATACCAAGCCGGGACCCCCCCCCCCCCCACCTCAGAAGCCCTTCATGCATATATTTGCGTGATTCCACAGTGAGCATCAAGCCCCCAACTAGACTGTAAGATCTGGCTACTTAGGATGGGCCACCTGTGTTTCCCCAGAGCCGAGCATAGTACCTGGCCTCTGCTAGGTGAACGTGGAGCAAATGCTCTATCAACATGGACTGAGTACCAACTATGAGGGGTCATGATGGTGAACGACAGGGGCCTACCCTTATGATGCTTACGTTCTGGTGTGTGTGCGTGTGTGTGTGATAATATTTATGTCACAAAGACATAAGGTAAATGCACATGGTAATGCTGCCCTAAAGAAAATAAAACAGGATGCTGTCGTAAAGAGGGACGGCAGGGCATGGGGCAGGGCATGGTGTCTTCTTTAGATTTGTTTTGATCTGAGACTGTCTCTCTGGAGAAAGGTGATATTTGGCCTAGAACCTAAACAAAGAGAAGTAACTGGCTAACTGAAGATCGCAGTCAATGCTTGCTAGGTGAAGGAGCATTGGAAACTGCCAAAAATAGAACCGCCATCCAGGAAGCCTCTGCAAGATGTGAGTTCTCTTCGTATCCCACCTGGCCCCACACCTGTGCACAGTAGGTGCTTCATACGTGCTCGCTGCAATGAAATTAGTGGAGACCTAACCGTACACCGCGGTAAGAAGTTTGTGGTCCAGCACTAACTTATTCGAGGTTCTGGCGATTTCTCAAGGGCCTTTTTATTTCTTTTAGACGCTGGTCCTTCCCGACTTTTTATCATGAAAAATTTCCAACATATAGAAAATGTGAGAGAGTATCACAATAAATGATCACATTCCCACCACCTACATTTTTCCAACTGCTAACATTTTGAACGGGGGCTGCTTTAAAAAGTGTTATCTTTTTCACGATAGAAGGAGCGTGGGAGGGAAAGAAAAGGCAAAGCAAAGGACAGTCGAGGGCGTGGCCAGGGGCGTGGTCAGTTTTGAGATTCAACAGTGGGAGGGAGGGATCTGACCACTAAGAACAGGGAGATCTAGAAGTGATTTTTCTGAGTCTTTTGAAGGGGACAGGGGTTGATGAAAATTCCTGAGCAGAGGGCAGCCGGGTAGACTGTTCTGCAAAGTTCAGACCTGCATGTGGGTGTTTGTGATTGTGTGTATGTAGGCGTGAGTATATTGTGAGTACATGTGTGACAGAGCGCATGTGTATAATTAGGATGTAAGGGTGTGATATTATGTATATGTGACTGTCTATGTGTGTGCATTGTGAGTGTGGGATAGTGTGAGGTGTGTGCAAGTGGATGTACGTGTGGGTGTATGTGTGAGTGAGTGCGAATGTGTGTTTGAATGCACAGTAGGATGCCATGTCACAAAGACCTGAAACCATGGGCTCAGGAGGCAGCTGTGCCATTGGCCCTCTGAGAAGAACCAGCTGCCCGTCAGCTGGGGGTGGGCTTCGTAACATGACTTCCTGACAAGGAGAACTGATCGCTCATTTTGATGAGAAGCAATTGCAGTCTCCTGGCCACCCCGATAGCTTTAGCATTAGTACAACTGAGCTTTACATGTTAGGAAGGATTTTAAAAATTCAGGCATTTGTAAGAATGCACAAGAATACATATGTGTGTGAGCACACACACATTCACACACACTCAAATACACATAAACTAAAAAAAACGGGGAGGATGGGGCACTCCTATTCACAAGTGTTTCAAAGGTGGACGAACACCGACTGGCAGAGCTTTTGTCAGGGGTGTGAATGAAGTAGGGAACCCACACCCCAAACACACTGACCCCCTCAGCAGTTACTTACTAGGTTGGCATTTAAAGGAGACCAGGAGGTATTTACTGCTTCCTGGACAAAGGTCAGGTCCAAATACACGGCTATTGACCAGGAGGTGGCAGGCCCGCTGGTTCTGGCATTCGTCCAACACCTTCTAAAATGAGGGGGTAGAAAAGGGACAGGCTTGTAAACCACACTCAGTGTCTGCGAGACCCCACACCTGGGCTGCTCTGGGCTCTGTGAAGGAGGGACACCTGTCTGCCTGGCCTGGCGCTCACCCAGAAACCTCTGTGCTGCTATGAGCTGTGTCTGAGAGGAAAGCACGCACTCGTGGGTGATCAGCTTGGTTCCCTGTCCCCTGTCTTTTCCTGAAGAAGAAACGTGATCCAGCAGGTGCCAGACCCCCATCAGAAAACCCACTTACAATTCATCTCAACTGGAAACAACACTGATAGTTTTGTCACAAGTGCCGCACCATGGAGGCTCCAGAGGACATGAGCAAGATCAGTGTGTGGAGTCCCCTTCTGGGAAGGATCCCCTGGCTTTAAAGCTGAGAGAGCTCTGTGGAGACCAGGTATCAGAGTCATAGCCCTTCATCCTTAGAAACAGCCCCACACAGGCCACAGGAGATCTCAGCATGTGGGGAGGCCTTGGAGACCCAGATGCAAACACAGGCCAACAAATAAAAACCAAAAAGCTGATTCCCAGCCTCAAGGGCATGGAACCCACTTCTCCATGGAGCAGTTTTTTTAGTTGAATACTCAGGCTCTCTGTCGAGCATTTGACTTAAAGGCTTTCCTTCAAATCTCTCTCTTTTTCCTGATGTTTTTTCCCAGACAACTCACTCTTTTGTGAATGAGTCTGTCCTGTGGATGCTCATGGAGACCTTACACCCGTCACAGAAAGCCCCAGCACCTCACTGCTGATCTTCTAGTTCCCAGCTCCCCAATGGAACCAGTCTGGCCCATGACAAACACAAGGTCTAAAGGACAATGAAAGTGTTCTCAAGAACCCACTTATTACGGTTGGACTGAATAGAACACAGATTCACGCACACGTCTGAGTGGCCATGTTCTCATAGTAGCTCACAGAATATCTCTGTGAAGGATGCTGACCCTACAGGTCTCACCCATCGCCTCAGGGACCCAGCATAATATACCCCATCTCCCTGGGCATAAAATCAGGAAAAGTGCCCAGGGAGATTCCAAGGACCCCCAAATGACAGAGCACATTGTCATGACCAAGGGTCATCGTGAAATGACTCAGCCCTTGGAGGGCTCTATGCGTTACAACTATAGAATGGGACTTGGGCTGGCCGGTTTCTCAATTGTGTTACAGCTGAGAAATGCAGACAGGGGACTTCCTGTTGACATTCAGTCATGGGTTGGAGCAGCTGAGGTGCTCCTGTGTGGACGTCAACCTGTTCTTATGTCAACCTGTTCTCTCCCCACCTGAAGCAGCTTTGGTCTGAGGAACCCCTTGCCTCGGCTCCCAAATGCAGGTCCAAAGACACAAAGTAAAGGATCTCTTGATCTCTGGACGAAAGAGCAATGCACAGGGATGTTTCTGGCAAACAAACCCTCAGAACATTAGAACTGTGTTCACAAATGCTCACTTGGCCTGGTGATGGGAGCACCCTCTTCCCTCAGGGCTGCCTGGCAGAGGCAGGCACCCTGTTGGAGGGTGAGGGGGTGGTGGCCATGGTTTGGAGCTCCAGGCTGCCAGGAGTTCATACTTTGACAGAACAGGCACTGTCACCCTGTTGGCGCTGGCCAACGTTCTTGTCATGCACCTAAGAGGGCAGCAGACAGCCAGGGTACCAGGGGTGGGTGGGCAGGGCAGTTGGGTGAAGAATGGCGCAAGCCAAGAGGGATATGGCTCCAGGAGTGGCACCTAAGGGGAAAGAACGGGAATAGGGTAGGCACGCAGGGAAGTAGCGGCAGCATGCCGTCTCTCCTCAGGGTACGGAAGCCATGTCCAGGGCTTTCATTCAAACACATTATTTTGGCTCCTCAGGTGGCATCTTTCCCAATCACATCACTGCCCAGATACTATGATGCTTGGAATGAAAGCCATGAACAGTGAGAGAAGTAGAGAAATCCTTACATTATCATACTATTTTTGCTTCTCCTCACTGGGCCTTAGGGAGAGCTACACAGCGTTACAGCTAATTCCATTTCTCCTTAGTCCTCTTAGGAAATTTATCTTTACCCGGATTTCCTACGACTGACAGTCAAACTGACATCTAATATGCCACCTGCTCTACCCACCCTGACTTCAATGGATTCATATGGGACTTTGGAGGCACTAAAAGAATCCAAGGCCCAGGGACTCCGTGACGCTGGCCAACTAGTTAAAAACGTTGAGGGGACAGGGATAATGAAGTAGAACTTGCTCGAGCAGCTGAAAGCCATGAGTAATCTAAAATCATGTCTGCATTTTTTGTTTGGACCTCCTCCTCTACCAAATATTTCCCTAATGCCAACCACAAAAAGAATGACTCAGCCCACCCCACCCCACCCCCCCAAATCCCTGGTACTATCCATAGAAGGACGAGTCTGCAGAGGCTGCCCGAAGTAGCTCCAAACCAAAACAACATGATTGTCTACAGCCAGAGAAGCAAAACCACAAAAAACAAAAGACAACGATCAGTATTTCCCTTCGTCGAGTGCATTCTCAAAGACGGTGAGCGTGACCTCAGCTGTCTGCCTCACAGGGATCACTGTGGAGTCAACTAAAAAATCCACAGCCTTCCCTCGCTCGTAGGGCCCTGATGGGAGCTGTGGGCCTGGAGGTTGAAGGCTAACGCAATTATACTTGGCTCTACTTCAGCGAGGAGTCTGTCTGTGAATGCATTCGTTCGTACTGCAGGTGCAGTAAGGGAGCTCTCCAATAAGTAGGAATTCTGTTTAGACTTTCTTTGGTAAAGAATCCTTTTGAAAAACAAATAATAGCTAATCCTGCAATACTGGTGATTTGTATAAATTGGGATTTTCACAGATTGGATTGGCTATGAGTGAACTATGTAATCACAAGTATACAGAGATTGCCAAAAATATGTATACACATTTTAAGAAAGGAAAACTGTATTAAAATTGTAATATTCAATATATACCAATAACAAAAGATGAATACAAGTCACGTTTGACTTCTGCAATTACAAGAGGTGCTCAAAGTGGTTACCATCAGTGTCCAGACACTTCTGATTACGGAGAACTACTGCTTGAGCAATGTTGACCAAAGTGTCCACTTGTATACATTTTTTGGCACGTATGGTATATTGAGTATTACAATTTTAGTACAGTTTTTTTCCTTTCTTCAAATGTGTATACATTTTTCTGGCACCCTCTGACAGACAGACAAAGAGAGAGAGATGGAGAGAGAAAGAGAGAGAGAACCATTTTATCATCTTAAGACACCTACGAAAGGCAATACCTGCAACGTGGTGGATGCCGCACAGGTGGAGCTGTCTTCCCTCTGGGAGGCAGGCTGCTCGGTACCACATGCTCGGTAATCATGCCCGTAAAATGCCGATTGGACACTTATTGTAGAATGCCGAGGGCACTGTAGATTCAAATGGTCCCCATCACAGGCATAGGCGGTGTGGTTCTGCAGGAGTTTGGTTAGGTAACCTGGAAAATATTCAGCCAGGTTACAAGAGGCCCAGGAACTCACCGCTCCACGGATTTCCAAGCGGGAGGACCTTGGCTCCCCCAGGAAGAAGCTGATCAGCGATCAGTCAGCAAGATGTGGGGCAGAGCTTCCCGAGCAGCTCTGTGGAGAGGATCCCAAACCTGTCTCGGGGTTGGGGCTGAAGGAGCAGATGTCAGTTTGCCTGTCTGGACTGGACTCCTTGGTCTGGGATGGCCTGTTGGACAGCTTGGCGGGGCTCTTTCCCTTCAGGAAGCACTGAGGGATTGGCCAGGAGCCAAGACATCCTGAAGCATCTCTGTAAAGCGGGAGCCATTCCGTGTGGGTGTCCCTTGGGCATGTAAATGCCTGTCCTGGGGACACTTGTGTTCTTTGATCTCCCACTGGCTGGGCCAGGCCTTCCTGGAGTGAGGGGGCACCGTTTTATTTTAGAGAACCTCAGCCCTGGAGAGAAAAGCAGACAGGGCACCCGACACGGGCTGAGGGCCTGCTCTGCGGGCAGGGGGCAGGGGCATGGTGGGGCTCTGTGATGGGTCAAATAGTATCCCTCCCAAATTCATGTTCACCGGAGACCTCAGAATGTGACCATGTTTGGAAGTAGGACTGTTGCAGATGTAATTAGTTAAGATGAGGCCACCCCGGAGTAGGGAAGGTCTTTAATGCAACATGACGAGTGATCTGATGAGAAGAGACACGGAGAGAAGACGGCCATATGAAGACTGGAGTGATGGAGCCACAAACCGAGGAGGACTGGCAGCCATGAGAAGCTGGAAGAAGCAGGAAAGATTCTTCTCTAGAAGCTTCAGAGTCAGCATGACCTTTGATTTCAGACTTGAAGCCTCTGGTTCTGTGAGAGAATGAGTTCCTGTTGCTTTCAGTCACCCAAGTTTGTGGTCACTTGTTACAGCAGCCCCAGCAAACTAATACAGGCTCCCAACCCCAGCCTCCCTGGTGACTTGAGAAATCACCAGGCTGGATGGGCTGTGCTGGGCCCTGGGCTCTGAGAAGCTGGGCAGATGGCCTGGCAGATGTGGGCAGCCTGGACTGCTTCTCAGAAAGGAGGAAGGAAGGTTCCTCCAAAATGTGGATTCCTTTCCTCCTCCTCGCACCTCAGAAGGTCAATCGCAAGGCGGCTGGGAGAGGAGCCAGGGACTTTTTGGTGAGGTGTGTGGGAGATGAGTTTGGCAGCCCTCAGCCTTTGAGGAGGAGGAGGGGGTGGAGAGGAAGGCAGTTTCAGAACTCCCCAATTCCCACGCAGGAGGGCCATGCTTAAATTATTCCTGTTGAAGGTTTCAAAATCTTCTCAGAACCATAATTCTCGGCAATGGCACCCAGTCTAGCAGCCTGGGCTTCCCTGAAAGTCCCACAAGGGCTGAGACGGTCTGCTGTAGGGTAGTCACACTTGCCAAGGCACCGTGTCCGGAAGATGAAGTGCTCACTGGCCCACTTGATCCAGAACTTAGCTCTCTCACTGCAACTCCCTTCCCCCACTCGAAGACCATCCTAAGAACGGCCAAGAAATCAGTCACCCGGAGTGAAGTTCACATAGAGAAGCAAAGTCTAGCGTGAGCAGCAAAACTGACATCAGGCAGCCGGCATGTGAGTCAGGGTCCTGCTCGTCGGAACAATGTCATCGCTCTCACTGTGTCTCCTGCCAGGCACCCAAAGAGGCCAGGCAGAGACGCCTCGGTGGTCAGCGGGCTGTGGGCCATTGTCTTCCTTCAGGACACACAGGTGGGTCCTAAGAAAGCCATGAGTTGTGAAAGTTCCAGCACCCTTTGGGGGACCTCAGCACCCTGTTATGGCCATACCAGGGAACTCAGAGTCACCCTGATACTGCCCCCAGGCCAGCACCCACTTCCAAGCTCCCTAGGCTGGGACTCCCATACTCGGGTCTCTTCAAACGCTCATTAAAACTTTTCTGTCCATCACCTCATCATTCATCAGGACCAGGCTGGATGAGCAGCTGACTAAAATGTTCATTCTGGGAGCACGACTTTGGTTTCATGTTTTTGGTTTGTCCAAAAGGCCATGCGCTACTCCAACTAGACAGACATCATGATAAGGTCCTTGGGGTGGTGGAAACACAAGACAGAAGGGGCCTGAGTCCTGGAGTCATAGAGAGAAGAGCTGACTGCTCCACAGACTGTTACATGACTGAGAAGGAAACCTCTGCTGAGTTTGGGCCATTACTTTTCTTCTATCTATTTGTCATATAGTCTGTCTCCAGTAAACAGGACTTGACCTCCATGGGACATTTACATCAAAACACAACATGCGTGCAGGGCAGTGGCCGAGCCCCCTGCCTTCCATCTTCATGTTCTGAGAGTGATATTCTGGAGGCAGAAGCTCAATGCAAAGAATGGACTAACTGGACGTCTTTCAGGCCCTTTTGCACTCATGTGAGGGAGGGGAGACCCGCCCACCAATATGTCAGTCTTAACACTATGCCCACACAAAGAAGATTCTTCAGCAGTAAAACTTTCTCTAGACTCAGTCCAATTCCTCCCTCAAACACTTATGGCTCTGTCCAGACAAGGGAATACATTCAGCCCTAAAATGAAATGAGCTATGAAGCCACAAAAAGACACAGCTTTACATGCATATTGCTACGTGTAGGAAGCCAGTCTGCAAAGGCTACATCCTGGATAATCCCAACTATATGACCTTCTGGAAAAGGCAAAACTATGGGGATGGTAAAAAGATCAGTGGTCGCCAGAGATTTGATGGGAAGGAGGGATGAACAGTGAGCCCAGAGGATGTTTAGGGCAGTGAAACTGTTCTGTGTGACACCGTAATGCTGGATACATGTCACGATACATTTGTCCAAACCCACAGAATGTGCAACACCAAGAGAGAACCCTCATGTAACCTATGGCCTCTGGGTAACAATCACGTGTCAATATAGGCTCATTGCTTGTAACACAGGGACCACTCTGGGGAGGGGTGTTGATAGCAGGGGAACTGTGGGGGGCCAGGGGGTACGTGGAAATCTCTGAACTTGCTGCTCAATTTTGCTGTGAACCTGAAACTTCTCTAAAACAGAAAGTCTATCTAAAACGAAAAAAATGAAAAACCACCTATGCCTCCCAGAGACAGCATTACCTGTGGAAGGCGAAGGGTTAGTGGCAGGGAAGGGACATGAGGGGGCATTCAGGTGAGTGGGCAAAGCTGTTTCTTGAGCCAAAGGGTGAATGCATGTTTTACTTTGTGAAAGTTCATCCACACTTAGGATCTGTGCCTTTTTTTTTTTTTTTTTTTTTTTTTGTAGGTAGGAAAATAAAAACGTTTAAGAAAACCTTTACCTGCAGGTATCTGACCAAATACATTTAACCTAATAAAGTGCAGGCCTATGGATGATTTATAGACCAAGGCGAGTTGTGGAACTTTCTTCTGTAGCTGGCCACATCCACACTAGACACTTCTCTAGAGTGACAGCAGGACATGCTCATGCGGACAGGCCGTCAGCTCTCACCCCTATGGTCCTTCACAGGAGCACCCCCTTGCCTCATTCTGGTTAGCCTACTGTGCAGAAGATGCTTAGAGGCCAGGAAGTCCTATGTGTTGCTTTCAGGAAACCAAGGACCATTGTGAGAGGAATTTGGGATGGGAGGTGGAGACAGAAACCTGTTTGGAAAAGGTTGAAAAGTGAGTGGCAGTTGAGGAAATCAAAGATGGGTCATGTGATAGACAGAAGAATGCCCCCACAAAGGTGTCCACATGTCCCGGTCCCCAGAACCTGTGACTATGTTATCTAATGTTGTAGAAGGGACTTTGCATTTGTGATGAAGTTAAGGACCTTGAGACGTGATGAGCCCAGATGACCAATATAATTACAAGGGTCCTTATAAGAGGGAGGCAAGAAAGTCAAAGTCAGGAAAAGGAGATGTGGCAATGGGACCAGTGGTTGGAGTGATGGAGGCATGAGCCAAAGATTGTAGGCAGTTTCTAGAAACTGGGAAAGGCAAGGAAACAGATTGTGGCCTGAAGCCTCCAGAAGGATCACAGCCCTGCCAACACCTTGATTTTAGACTTGTGACCTCCAGAACTGAGAGAGTGAACCTGTGCTGTTTTAAGCCACTAAGGGTACGGTAATTTGTTACAGCAGCCATAGGAAATTAATACAGTTTACACAGATGACTCTTGCAACAACCTGACGAAGATGAGGAGAGAACTAGGACCGTATTTCTAAGAACTGCCATGACGGAGCGATGTTTTAAATAACTGTGATTGGGTTAAAGTTGGGAGAGGTCTAGGCATGTATGTATGTGCATTCTTTCCAATGTGATGGGTAGAGGCAACACATTATTTAGTTCCTAATACCATCATCACCTTTGGGGGTTAGGATTTCAACATATGAATTTTTGGGGA
Organism: Rhinolophus sinicus; assembly: GCF_057876585.1. Classification (NCBI taxonomy): domain Eukaryota; kingdom Metazoa; phylum Chordata; class Mammalia; order Chiroptera; family Rhinolophidae; genus Rhinolophus; species Rhinolophus sinicus. Next base: position 10,639,627 of record NC_142517.1, read on the forward strand.
ACACAATCATTCTGACCCTAGCACTTAGCCCCCGACTCCTTGGTTTCTTGGCTGGTTCAAATGAGATCCTTTTTAAAGAAAGACTACAGCTTTTTGTTAATGGTTCTCTCTGGATCCAATGTGCCATCATGTTGGGTCAGTGAAAAATGCTTTGTTTCTTAATACTCTTGGCCAGCGTTTTCACACTAGCTCGATATTTGTGGGCAAACATTTGCTGCCCTGGGAGAAGGCAGAAGTGGGCACTCTGTTAACAAATCCTGGACCGGCCTGGAAATACTCTGTTGATCCTTGTTAAACTGGGGGAAAGAGAGCAATTGGAGGGTTTAAACTATGAGCTTCAAGGCTCAGGGGCCTTCTTATATCTTACATTTAACTCCAAGATACTCTCTTTCCTGGTGAATCTCCCCACTGTGTGCCAGCAGACACTCCTGCAGTCACAGCTAGAACTTTCCTCAAAAGGAATATTCTGAAAGGCGTGGGCTGGGCAAATCTTAGAGTAGTGTAAATAAAGGCTTCTATGTTTTCCTTTTTTTAAAGGTAGATGAACAGTTCCTGGGAAAGGAACCCCTGAGAGTGGCAGGCACTCTCCTCTGTCTTCAGAAAGACCTGGGAAGTCATTCTTGGGATCCTTACCCCCATCACATGTATAAGAAAACCCGATTTATACAAAAATAACCCAGTGACCAGAGAATGACCAGGACATAAAGGACTGATGTTCAAAGAATCATGGGGGTGTGCCCCAAAGTGTTCTATGGGAGGAACAGATGTCATGCAGGGGAGAAAGGAGCTTCTATGACAAAATAAGCCAGAGGCGTATGCGTTAAAACATGGTAAACACAGTTCTTTCTCTGCAGGACTTATCAGAGCCACAGACATGCCAACGTGCACCGGTTCTGTCTGGGAGTAGACACAGGAGGTAGAATCCCCCCCACATATCTGACCACCACCGCCCCTTTTCTATGAAGCATCTGAAGGTTAGTGTCAAGTACATCGTTCTTAGGGAACATTCACTGAGCTCCATGAAACATGGTCAGTGCTAAGAGCTGCATCTACCTTGGGTGATTTCAGAAGGCACTTCTGCGTCCCATATGGGCTACAGAATCCTCGTCATGAGGCGGGTGATGGGCAGGAGGAGAGAGGAGCAGAGGATTCAAAGCCCCGAGATGATTTAATGGGTAGACTGCACAACTCTAAGGTGTGGCATACGAATTTACCCAGAGCTGTCGCTGGGGCAAAGATAATCAAGTTACAATCCCAGTCAGCCCTCTTTGCGCTGAGCATTGATGGTTTTTATAAGGTGGTCAACACAGAGACAAGCACACAGCTCCGTAGCTGCCTTCATGGTCCAGAAATGTCACTGCTGAGTTTGGAGGGAAAGGGAATTTGTCCTCCCTCCCTCCCTCTTTCTCTCCTTTCTCCCTTCTTTCTCTCACTCTTTTCTTCTAAATAATTAAGGTTTTGAAAGTTACTAATATTTAGAAGAGGACGGACAGGCTAATGTTCTTCCTCTCTTTCTTTTCTGAGGCCAGAGCCCTTGAAAGTCCCAGTTTTCTGAGGGCTAGTGTTGGCTGAGTCACCCTGAGCACAGGATGTAAGTCTACCAGTCTCTGGCCCCACATCCGTGTGCTAAAGTCCCCTAATCACCCGGGGCCAATTTCACACTCACTTCTGGGAAGAGAATGGAATTCAATTCTATTGTCCTTGCCTCCCCTGACCTTTTTCTTTTTTTTAAAAGAAAGTGGCACCTTCTCCTCAGTTAATGCTTCAGATAAGAGACCACACCCTTTTCTTCGCAAATACGCAAAGGTGTTGCTACATGTTTGAAGTTCTTTTCCAGAAAAGGGTGGTTTTTTCTTTTGTGTTTGTGAGTGTGTTTAGAGATTTGGCAGGAGCCAGAGGAAGGGGCAGCCCACGCAGCTTTAGAGCAATGAGTCAGTGTTGCTTGGGGTTCACGAAAGGCCCCACAACGGATAAAGGGCTCATGACTGGGCACCCCACACCCAAGAGCATTAAGATCAAAAAGTGAACTTAGACTTTAGTTTAAGCCCTTTCTCTAGTCCTCGGTTTGGCAAGAAAATTGGAGCCTGGAGGTTAATTATGAAGAAAACAAGAGCCATCAGCCTGTTTCTTAGATATTGGAGGGCGAATCACAGTGGTAGGGATGACCAACTGTAGCTATTACCACTCTTAAGTGATGAGCTCAGATCCTGGTCCCAAAACCAGCCAGAGGAGGACAGAAGGTGACCTGAGAATCCAGATGAGGCAGGGACAATACATTTTCTTTCCGAGTCCATGGGAGGAGCATATTTTCCAGTCTCCCTTACAATATAGTGGGTCAATGGAAAGTTCTGGCCAATGGAAAGAGGGCAGAAGTGAGATTTGTCACTTGCAGATCTGACCTTTGGGAGTCAATGTGCCACTCCATTCCCTCTCTTTGTCTGCTGTCATATGTGGAAGATACAAGGGCCAAAGGCAGACTCTGAGGACCCAGAAGATGACAGAGGCACAGGCTGGAAGGAACCTGGGTCCCTGAATGACTGCATGGAGCACAGCCACCTCCGTTTTCTAATTATACCAGGCCAATGCATGAGCAAGAAATAATCCTTTATTCTGTTATTCCACAGAGATTTGGGAGTTGTTGGTTCCAGCAGCTAGCTGACCCTGACCACTCCAGCATTCTGTCATCAACTACTTACTTGTGTTCAGTAGAAAGCTGGTAGGACTTTGAGATGTACGAAAAACTTTCAGCAAACACATCTTACTGGTTTGTGATGGTGTTGTTGACACCACTGCATGTGACCTTCTGTCCCCGTTGAGGGATTCATTTCTTTGAGTTAAGACATTGCTACTGAAAAGCTATAATCGAAGTGAGTTAAATTGCAAAGGAGATAGAAGGGATTAGAGCTCTCATTAATTAGCCGACCCATCACCACCCTTCTGACTTTTAAAAAGTGCATTAGCGAAAGTGGAAAGCTGAGACTAGTAGGCTCTGATGGAATGCTCACAGGCATGACAGTGGGAGAGGGGCTGGGACTGGGCAGCCTGGTGTGGTGCTCTGGACAGTACTGGGCTGGATAAGAAATGCCAAAGCACAGAGGTGGGGGCCACAAGCTATGATGTTAGGAATTCAGGCTTTGGAACCTCTCAGATCAGATGCCTATTTGGGCACATTGAGTATGACCTCATTAGATCTCGGTTTCCTCATCTGTAAAATGGGAGACTCGTGCCTATTTTATAGGCTTGATGTGCAGGTGGTAAGGAATAGCATACGTCGGGCACCTTATAGGGTGGCTGGGCATGTCCGTTTCATGCCTTGAGAAGATCATGAGTGTACTAGAAGGAAAAGTGGTTGGGAGCCCAAACTTTGGAAAAGGAAGCCCGAAAGACAGGAAGGACAAGGAGCACCCCAAACCCACGGCCTCCCAGCTTAGCCTTGGGACAAAACATCTGGTAAAAGAGTAAATGATGTTTGCTTTCATAGTCTATAAAATTTCCCCCAAAGAGGAGTTCATCTTCAGGATGGACAGCATGCCGTTAATCCCTCATCCCCAGGTGTGAGGTTGCCATGGAAGCAGAAATGAGCAAAATTCTCCCCGAAACGAACCGGCTAAGTGCTAATTTGGATACGTTTTCTGGTTTCTGATATGCCACTTGCTGGTCTCCGAATTCCTGAAATCCATTTGCCAACCACTTTTCCTTAATAAACTCTGCTATTCTGACAATAAAACGGCTTGGTTTTCTTAAAGCCAAATAAAAAATACTATTTCTAAGGGCATCAAACAAAATAAAACCTACACAATTTCCATGCTTACCATTGTTTCTAGAGCATGTAAATGAATCTCAAAGTGCATGTGATTAAAATACTCTCAAATATCTTATCAGTGATGGAAAAAATAATCCTGGAAGTTGTCTGCTAACAACAACCCCAACTCTCTGTGACTTTTCTGCCTTGAGAAATTAGCACTTTTCATCTCTCAGGTGAGCCACATGGCAGCTTGTCACCATTTCTAAGCACATACAAGAGACTTTTCCACCCCCCCTGGACTTTCAATTTTTGTATTTAATTCTGGTTTCTGAGAGCTACCCAATTATTTATCTTGTTACTTTTTCTCCCATCGTCTCCTTTTTTTCCCTCTTATCGCACACCCACCCTCCCATTCATCAAGCCCCATGCTTCCCCCTATAGATTCATATATATATATTTTAAGTTCATTTTCCTGTGTGGATACCCATGTGCCTATTAATGTGTATGGAGTTCAAATCCTTGTGTCTGCCAAAGTATGTGTCTACACAGGCCAATTGATTATACGGCTTTACAACTCACTTAGACAAAAATCCAAAGTCCTTATGGGACTGGGACCCCTTCTACCTAACTGACCTCACCTACTATTGTCCCCCTCAGCTCCGGCCACTGAAGTCTTCTTGTTTCTCAAAACATACCAAGCTTACCCCGACTTCAGGACCTTGGTTTTGGCTGTTCTCTTACCTTGAAACCTTCTTCCTCCAAATACGAGCTTCCCCCCTCCGTCCCTTCATTCTACCCTTTGTTCAGATATAACCCATGGCCACTCTGCAAAGCAGCACACCTCCCGCCCCCCACCCGGTTCTGCTGTATTTCACATAAGACATACTGTCGGTTTCTCCCCTTCTAAACATAAGCAGGGGCGTTGTCTTATTTATTGCTCTATCTCCAGCACCTAGAAAGAGTCTGACATATAGTAGTGGGTGAGAGAGTGAGGAGAAGCAGCAGAGCAAAAGCAGACCAGAAGCGAATGAGTGAGCAGTAGATTCTAATCCTGATAGCAACCCACACCACCCAGTATGTACAGAGCTCTTTATATAATTGCACTGTCAAGTTTGAAGACTTCCTATTATCCTGATGCCTCAACATCTCCACACACAGTCTGTGGGCAATGACCAGCAGGGCCAGGGGGATGAGGCTGGTCCCTGCCACAAGTTCCCCTGCTCACGCTCCCCTGTGACCTAGTGACATTCAAAGGGCCAAGGAAATCCCTCATGCATTTTGCTTGTGTACTCCACCTGAACCCCCAGAAAGGCACTGCCCATGGATCCTCTCTGTCTCTCAGCTCCCCACCTGTTTGGTTGAGCTGCTTCCTGGGTGCTCCGCCCATATGGCTCCCTGCCATGCCTCCCTCCTCTAGGACCTGTGAGTATAATAAGTCCTTTAATTTCGTGTGCCTCTCCAAGTGTAACTTCCAAGGCCATGTGGGAGCGATCCTTAAAGACCCCACAAGGAAGACTCACGCCTTCATTTACAACATATATTAAAAAAAATACGTACATGTATACACACATATATGGAGGGAACGAGAGAAAAGGATACAAATCAACTGATTGAAAATTAAACGTTCTGTGTTGGACTTGAATTGCAATCATGATTCCTCTGTTTTATTTTGAACATAACAAAATAGCTAGGAGCTCCTTTGAGCCTTTTCAACCAAAAGTTTTCAAAGCCTCTACAAATGAACAGATACCTTGCTCAGTAACCAGGTACCAAGCCCAGAAAGGTATTCAGCAAACCCCATCTGGATTAGATTAGTTTAACAGTAACTGGATCAATCTCCATTTGCCCCAAGCATCTAAACAGATCACTTTTTCTTTTCTTTGGGATGCAGAGTAACCCTCAAGCCTCAGAGCCACTTGGCGACTCAGGTGGGATCGCAGTGCATTTGATAACTTAATGCAACTTTTTTACCAGCACTTAAAACTCAGATATGAAATCTACACTCGATCTTTTCTGCTTGAAATTGGCCAAACTTGGAAGTGGCTCTATCCCCATGTCCAACAAAAGGCTCTCAGAAACACTCAGCGCAGCTGACCAACCAGAAGGCCCCACACTGCCCAACACACGGATGTGGAGGCGGACAGATGCTGCTTCCTCCCCACCCCTTAAGCATCCTTTCAACTCTGAACTGGTTATTGCACATCTGCCCACTTTGGGGATGTGTAGGATGATCAAGGTGCATGTGTTATGTTCAAGGCTGAAATGAAGACTTCAGGGCATTCATTTGGTGCTTTATTCAGTTAATTGGGAAATTACATGGTGATTTCACTGCTCAGAATAATGAAACTTTGCCTTTTATTTTCTTGTTTGCTTTTCCTTTTTTACATTAGGGATGATGATGTTTGCAGAGCAGCACTGTAGATCTCAGAAAACTATTTGAAGGTTAGGACGATTGGATTTAGGCGCAGGACAAGTTTACTGTATCCTTTTGACCCAACAGGCTTTGTTCCCTAAGTGGTTAACAAAACCAGAATGGGGAAGTTTCTAAAACTTGAAACAAATGTAAACGGTGTATCCAAACTGCTGGGACAGGGTGGATGACCGGCTATATCCATTACAGCCTCCTCTGGGGCTCAATGGAGGATTTTGGACAGGTCATTTAGCGTCCCCTACTTTGGTTTCAACCTTAGAATTAGGGGAAGTAACAGCATTTCTTCCTTTGTATTTCACAGAAACAGGGGAGGCTGGGCAAATGTAAAGAAATACGGGCGCCTACATGGCAATTAGGCTGGCCTGGCCTCAATCTCTAGATTCATCCTAATTGAGTCCCTGGCACGCTTACCCCAGGGCCTGGTTTAAACCTTCTCCGGTAGACTCAGCTTCACTGAATGGCCCCAGGGCCTCACACTTGCTTTGTTCTCCCGTGAGCTCTTATTTACTCTTCCATAGCCTTCCTTCCTTTGCCCACAGTTGTCACCTCTGCCCTCACCTTATCCTTGCTCTTCTTAATCTGTTGTCTTATTTTATATACACCACTTTGGTGACATTTGAGTGATTACATCCCTTACTTACGAGCCCTGTTCTGTCTCCTTTATTCACCACCACCCAGGAGTCTGTTTTCTAGCAATTGGCTCCTGGACATCTGGATGGTTAAGTCGAGGAAAATCTGACACCTCGTTCATGGGTATATATAACTGAACCTCATTACTCCCAGATTCCATATTTGCAAATCCGCCTACTCGCTAACGTGTATTTGGAATCCCCCAAATCAATATGCACGATGCTTTCCTGGCCATTTCCGGGCATGCACGGAGCAGAGACAAATAAGAGTCACCCCATGTGCGGGGTCCCAGCTGAGGAGGACAAGAGGACACTCGGCCCTTGTTTTAGCTGTCACACCGTCAACAGGTATCGTCTTCACAGTCTACTCAGGGCGCGGTTTTCACATTTTTGTGTTTTGTGTTGGTGATGTTGTTGTGGTCCCAGGAGTGCTGTCTGGTGTCCCTAAGGGCAGGAAGGCTGGGATGGGCCTATGAAGAACTGGCGGGTATTAGAGAGACGTCCTCCGGGCGTGAGCGATAGGCGGTTGGCCTGATTCAATGTTAAGGAATCGACAATAAATAAGGTGTCTTTAAACAGAAACACACATAACATAACATGGTTATGAATTCTGCTAGGAGCAATGGTTCGGTATTTGGTCATTCCGTGCCGTAAAGCAGTGACTGTACAGACCCTAACTACCCCCAGTAACGAGAATCAGAGTGTTTGTACCTGAGATACAGTGGGCTTTACGTATCCACGTGAGTGCTAGTCTTTCAAATGGTCGCTCTTTATATATAATTTGAACATGCAAAAGTGTTTTCGGGGATTGTCTTCAGAACAAGTCTCAGTGTAACAGCTTCGTCTTTGATTTTTAAGAAAATATAATTATTTATTCCTACTCTTTAAATAAAATTTTCAACCTTTAAGGAGAGCTCTGCCATCTCCTTGTTCGTTATCATCCTCCCAGCAGCTGAGATGCCAGGGAAGCATTTCACTTTCGGCTGCACAGAAGGTCACACAGTCAACAGGTGATGGAGTCAGGGCAAGTCCCTGCTCTGACTTCTGGTCCAGACTGTCTTCTCCAGGTTCAAGGGCTCCTCGCGAACCTTAGACTCTGAATCAAGGAGGAGCCGCCCAGCACTTCTCTCTATATACTCTTGTTGTAATATTACACTTCAGGTGATCGTCAAAGCTGTGGTAGAGGAAGCACATGGGGTGGGTGGAGGGTGAGGGGCATCTGACCGGCCTGAAAGGCGAAAGGCCAGGAGGGCTCCCAGGTGGGAGGTGATGCCTAAAGGAAGAGCAGAAGCCAGCCAGGTGAAAATGAACCTCACTCAGCAGACGGCTGTGCACAGGCTCAGAGGGAGCTCGTAGACTCGCAGCGAGGCCAGTGTGTAGGCTGGAGAAGCACGCACTGCCTCGCGAAGGTCTGCGTTCTAAGCTAAAGGCAGATGGGGCTGCTGCAGGCTTGTATGCAGGCATGTGGAGCTGTCAGACCTGCCATTCAGAGAAATCCTTCCAGCGGCCTGTGCTGGATAACTGGAGAGACCCATGACAAAATCAGGGTGGCTGTGGTCCTCCCGGGGAGCAACGGTGAAGGGCTCAGTCAGGACAGCGGCCGTGGGATGAGGTGGGCGGGACCAATCAGAGACAGCATCACGGGTGTGGGAGCTGAGCAGCTGCAGAGTCCCACACTCAGAGGCGTTCCACACTGATTTCATGCTCCATTGCCGTCCTCTTAACAGTCTTAATAATTCTATCTTTGAACGTGTGTTTTGTAAGTGAAGCCCAGTGGGACAATGGGGCATGCGCGTGGGCAGAGGAGACACCCACAGTGTGAGTCTCCACGCTCCTGGCCACCCCAGTCTCATGTAGCATTTGAGAAGCCCTGAGCATGGTGACCAGCAAGGCTCAAGTGAGCACAGGGGACGCATGTCATGCCTCCGACTGAGTAAGCAGAGACGCTGACAGGCACCAGGGGCCACACGTTCCATTAGAATCAGAATGTGCTTTGAGTGCAGAAAGAAGGCGATGGTTGTTGTGAGAAATAGGAACAACCCAGGAAACCCCATCACATCTTTTCTTACTCATCTAACTTCCCTGTGGCAGCCAGCCACGTATGCTGAAAATGATGCCATAGTAGGAAAGGAGCAGGTAGAGGGACTCCCAGCTTCCTTTCCTTTCGGTCCTTCCTTACGCATCCTCAGCCAAGGTGGGAAGTGGTAGCACGTACAGCACATGCGCAAAGCAGGAATGTGTCATTTCTGTAACTCCATGTACCAGCTCAACGCTGTGACATTTGCGTTTAAACCGGCACAGCATAATATGAAAACGAACAAGAAAACCCACATGAATCACTTAAACTGTTACTTTTTCTCTTTCCTTAGAAGAACATTGAAAAGCAAATCAAAAACACACTCATCTATAAAATGACGGTGATAATAATGACACTTATCTCGGGATTGTTGTGAAGATTAAATGAGCGATTATGTGTGAAATGCTCAGAACTCTGCTGTAATAATTTTTTGTAGCTGCTGGAAAAAGGAACCACAGACTAGGTGGCTTAGAACAACAGAAATGTACCGTTTCACCATTCTGGAGGTTAAAGGCCGGGATGAAGGTGTATGTGTGTGTGTGGGGGGGGGGGGCGTGCTCCCTCTGAAGGCTCTAGGGAAGCACCTGTTCCCGGCCTCTCTCCTAGCTTCTGGTAGTCCCTTGGCTTGTGGCAGCAAAACTGTAGTCACGGCATTCTCCCGTGTGTGTTTCTGTGTCCAGATTTCCCCTTTTTATAAGGACATCGGTCATAGTGGATTAGAGACCACTGTAATCATTTCATTTTACCTTGATCACTTCTGTGAAGACTCTACCTCCAAAGGTCACCTTCACAGGTACCCGGGTTGGTCCTCTAGCATCTTCTCTGGGGGAATTTCCAGAGTCAGCTGTCTAGAAACGTTCACCTTTATTATCATTTCCTCCAGTAGTTGTTTTGTTCAAAGGTATGAGGAAGAGACCAAGGAGAGACAACTGGGTTTGGGAACTTAAGTTTGTTGTGGCTCCAATCTCCACAACAATAGGACACTTCTCCAACAGCCCTCGACAGCCCAGGTGAAGGTAAATATACGAAGGAGAGAGAACAAAGAAGAGAAAATGACACGTTCTGATAGGGAGCCAAAGACAACCATGGACAGAAACACAGACAGCATTGAGAGAGAGAAACTGCTCACTGCCCTGTGTGCTTCGGCTCAGGGGCCGCAGGAGGCCAGCTCTACCAGGTGGACACACATAAACACCATCCCCTTCTTGACGGCAGCCAACACACTGTTTCCTACACACACCCGGAAGGGAAACCAAATTTTGATCATTTATTAAAACACATAATAGGTTATATTAATCTGTGGAGTAAAAAGGTCTCCTCAGCCAGCAGCTAAGTGGATGCCTTCTGCCAAGTAAAGTTCTAGTGGTTTTTTTTTTTGGAAATGGTAAGCATCACATCTGACCTGGAGATACACAGTAGAAAACAAACAGGTTGAGTCACCAGAAGCGTCAGGCTAGACATCATCTTAACAGAAATGATTTCTGGGGCTAATTTGGAAGTCATCAGTCCCAACGAAAGAGGTGATGGAGTCGCAAGGTGGGCCAAAGTTTAGAAGGAGAGAGTTGCTCTGTTTTAGATGAAGGATTGAAAAGCAAAAATGGAAAGTACACTTGCAGGCAGCATAGCCCTTAGCAAAGCTATGGGTAAGCAGAGTCTGTCTTCCATGCCTCCCTCCCTAATCCAAAGCCCCTTCCATAACAAATGCTCTGCTCTCACTTCATCCCAGTACCAGAAGTAACATTGCTGGTACCTTCTCTGGATTAGGTCCCCTTGCCAAAGCTGCAGGTTCCAGGAGCTTCTCTTCTTTCCCCTCTTCTGCTTTATGCCTTGCTGATCCTGTGTTCAAGACCCTTAAAGCTCTGCTAGACAAGTTGCTAACTAAAATGACCAATTAATCTGTGCGAGCATGCTGAGGGTGGCGTCTGTAACCTAAAAGAGGCTTGAGTCCCACCTTCACCAAACATCAAAGTTCACTTCAGAGTAATAGGATAAAGTGACATCACATTCCTCCCAGACTGTGGGATGCACACAGCATCACTGCTGTGACAATCCTGCACATATGCACAAGAACATAACCATGAAGAAACATCGGACAAAGCCAAACTAAGCAGCAATCGATAAAATAACCATCTCGTAATCGTCAAAACTGCCAGTGTCACAAACGATAAAGGCTGAGGAACTGTCCTACGTTGCAAGGGGACTAAAGAGACATGACAACTGAAAATAATGAGTGAGCCGGGATTTTCTTTTGCTCTAATGTACGTTATCGGGACAACTGGTGAAATCCGAATGAGGCCTGTAGATGAGAAAACAGGACTGTGGCAGGTTAATTTCCTGATTATGATCTTCATTCTTGGTTATGTCAGAGCGTGTCCTTGTTGTTAAGGACACATGGAGTGTTTAGGAGTGAAGGGCATCCTGTCTGCAACTTAGAGTAGCATAAAGCGAAGGGGATAAAATGGTAACATCTGGGTACAATCTCAATACAAGTGCAACAGGGGTCTTCGTACTATTCTTGCAAATTTTCCATGTCTGGAAAAATAATAAATAATATTTAATAAAATGTAGATAGATTAAAAAGTGTGCAACGTTTTGAGCAGGGCTCAACCTTGACTTCACATTAGAATCACCTCAGGAGATTTTAAGTATCAGTGCCCAGGTCCCAGCTCAGAGATTCAGATTCAATTAGCCTGGGGTGGTGCTCGAGACATCAGTATATTTGAAAAGCATCCCCAAGGTGATTCTAGACTGAACCCAGAGGAATAATAAACAACTAGTTCAGCCCATGGTGTTGGCAGGTGAGGGGAGAGTTCTGGGCTGGGGTCTTGCTGAGCCCGTTGTGTCCCCTCCCTTAGAGAGCTGATCCTGGGGGGTGGTAGTGATGCATATTAGGTGTGTGGTCTCGGGTCCAATCCTGGTCCTGTCACTAATAAGCTGAAACATATCCTGGCGAATGGCTTCCCTGTGCCCGGCCTGAGTTCTCTCCACTCTAGGATGAGGCGAAATGAGCCTTCCTGGAGGAGGATGCACAGCTCTGTGACTCTTGCATCCCTGGGCCCCCAATGCGCGCAGTAGGTTTGCACAGGATGACGACCTGAAATATTATGACGCCCAGGTGGAAGAAAGAGGTTTGGGTGGGTAGAGCTGACCTATTTCTGGTATTACTGGCAGGTTCTGTCAGTTTGGATGCCTCCCTGAAGCCCCCCCCACCCCCCCATCACAAGGACTGAGTCTGGGAGGGCTCTCGGGACGGGCTGGAGGGGACAGGAGGACACCAATGCACGGAGCAGAGAGGCAAGCTGGAGAGGCCAACCTCCCGAGAGGCAACTGGAGCACCTGCGCCTGGTGCCTTCATGAGACAGGCCTGACGCGGGGAATGTGTGGAAATGTGCCCTCACCAAGAGGTGAGGCCTGAGGCTCCGCCCGGATCCCAGGCCTCAACCTCTGCCCCGCTCAGCCTTCTAAAGCTGCGCTGCTCAGAAGTGGGGCCCTGGGCCACATGTGTCCCCTGAGCACTTGAGATGTGGCCAGTCTGAATTGAGATGTGCCGTGAAGTGTAAAATCCACACTGGATTTGCAAGCCTTCAGAAGCAAAGAGAACATAAACTATCACATTAATAATTTTTAAAAATATTGATTAACATTGAAATGATAATACTTTGGGAACACTGAGTTAAATAAAATTTACCATGGAAATTCATGGTTTGGGTAGAAAGTCACCTCTTTCTTTTTCGAATGTGGCTAGTAGACTATTTACTATCACATATGTGGATGACATCATATTTCTGTTGGGCAGTTCTGTTCTAGCATCTGCATATTCTCCTTTTGTGACTAATTTCCCTGGTGATAACTGTATTAAAATCCAACCTCGGAAGGATATGCAATGGCAGCAACCCTGGGCCCTAAATGCTTGCAAGGAGAATTGTTTAACCCTTTCCCCGCTGTGGCCCTCAGGCTTCTGTGATGCCAGCAAATTCACTCTTCCGCACAGTCCACTGAAGCGCAGATAGTGCTAGGTGATGCCAATATAATATAATGGTAATTATATTAATATCCATCCTAACATTCAACACTGCAATTTTAACCCAATCTGTGAGATTGAATCACAGACACTTGACATTCTTTAAGTAAAACTCTCAATGCATATGTCAGACTATGTATATTCCACTGCATAATTGATCTACCCACAGATAGAGACTATGTGGGTAATGAAGATAAATGGTGCAGAGTAGACTCTCATCAAAGACTCTAAGGCACTTGCAAGTCACATTCCAGAAGGTTCCACGGAAGTCTGTAGTTTGGGTTTGGTTCACGTCACTGTCTGACTGCCTTCTAAGGATGAAAGACCTCTTGCTTGTGTGTGTGTGTGTGTGTGTGTGTGTGTGTGTGTGTTTGTGTTAGCTACACATATAAGGGCAATTAATTAACTAAGACATTCCCTTGGTCAGGCCTCCTCATAGTAACAACCTGGAGCCATGGAGAGCGAAGGTGGGTTAATCTGTGTTCTGTTTCCATGACCTGATTTTATCTTGGACCTAGCCTAGGGCAAACCATGTTGCATAAGGGCATCTCCATGTTAAATCTCCCATTATGAAAACAAACAAACTAACCTTAAATTCAGTGACTATCGAGGTCTTTAAGGGAGTTTTATGGAAAACAGGAAGGAGGAAGTTCTGTTGCTGAGGACTGGTGGCATTGGATGCAGGACCTAAATCATTGGTTTGGATAGAAAGTCACTCTCATAACGTGGATGGCTATCATTTCCCCAGCCCAGAAGCTTACAACCTAGTCACCATTCAGATGAATCCAGGGGTAGAATAAGATGCTTCAGCTCTTTTTCAAAGATGTAGTGTATCATCTTGATTAACGAGAGAAGATAGAAACACAAAGGGCAAAATATGTGCTCTATAGTAAAATATACTATATGTGATGAGGAAACTCACTATTCACTGTTTAACGTCCTGGGAAGAAATCAGCTAGGAAGAGCACCTTCCTTAAAAAGTTTTTCATGTTCATTTTTATAACATCTATACCTGGAAATAAATGCCAATGCATAAGGCCTTTGCGAAAAGCAAAAATGTCTCTAGGCCTACATTTTCAAAACTGCATTGCTTGTACACCTGAAACCTGTGTAACTTTTCTAACAATTGTCACCCCAATAAACTTGAATGAAAAATAAAACCTGCATTAAAAAAAGAGATCTTACAAGAATATATATACGTACATATATATTACGTGTGTATACATAGAGAGAGGGATAGTCAAATATATTATATGTGTGTATATATATGTGTATATATATACATGATGTTTATATATGTTAAAATGTATTTATATAACAAACAAGTATCTACATACAGCAAACATGTTTTTAACTTTTGTGGCAGGAAGCCATGTTCATTTTAAAGACATACTACACTTCGCTTGGGAACAGGGTGCCTTGATAAAAAGGGTGTCAAGGGAAGAGGCTTTGATTTCTTAATATGCACTGATGGTGAAAACTCAAGTCCTATCACACCACAACGTGCAGGAATGAGAAAAGGAGCAGAGCCCTCCCGTTGGACAGCATTCTTACATCACCCACTTTAAAATCAAATCTGAAACAGAGTTCTGACAGGCCTATTTTCTTCAGCGCCAAGAGCCACACAATAGGCCTTTTTTTTTTTCTTGGACAAAGCTCTTGAAATACTCGGAGATTCAGATGTACTGAGTCACGAAACTGTACAAATACTGCACACCCATTCCTGCTGTTGCCCCTGCCCAGTCTTTCGGAAACAATACTATATTTTTTCTGTGTTTGGCAGAAGGAAAGAAATATTTTAATTAGTGTTGCAACCTGTTTGAAAGAAGGGTGACAGAGGAGGGCAAGCTCTGGCAGCGAGTGGCTGTCCTTGGGTCTGGTGGCCTCTGAGCAGGGGTAGTGGTTGTTATTTCAGAGGACTGTTTGATTCTCCTAATGCTCTGTGTAGACCCCACAACAGTGCTGAACCCCATGACCACACAAGCTTCCGATGTGCCCTGATGACACTCAGCACAGCGTAAACAGTATCACACTGAAATGACACAAAATGGATTCATCCGTGCAATGAACACTCTTTGAGACATCGTTGACCATGTCTCTTAGAGAGTGTGTATCACGCAGCAGAGAGGTGAACACACATTTCACAGAAACGTGAGTGTGTGTGTGTATGCGCATGCACATGTGCGTGCCAGGAGCTGTCTGCATGGGGTGTGCAGAGAAGGTGCAGGAACAGAGGAGGAAAACAGTGGGTGAGGCGGCGGGAGGCGCTGAGGCAAAGCAGATCTCTGCACAGTTTTCATGACTTTTGCTCTCTCCCTTTTCACACTTCAAATTAAACTGCCCCCCCCCCCCACCGCGGTTGCTTGATTGCTCTGCTGAGGTTGTGAAATAACTGAGAGGTGTTGCAAAGGCATCCTCACACTGCTCGTGAGCCGACTTCAAGTCTGAACACCTCTCTGAAGGGATGTTTCAGTTTGACATTAATGATGGTGAATATCTGAGCTTAAAGTGAGGAGGGCAAAAGGGCCAAAGACACAGGCACATTCCACAGAGGAAGGCAGGGGGAGCCTGGATAAAACCCCACCGGGTGAGACAGGGCGTAGCAGTACAGTGGCTGCAGAAAGCAAGCAAGCCTTGCTGAAGACTGCCGTGGACATGGCGGGAGGTTCTCAACTCAACTGTGGTGTTTAAAAATGTGTTCCCACCTCCTTCAGATTCCAAATGTGTAGAAAATGAACAAGGACAAGCCAAATGGGCTAGCCCGGTGGTCCTCAACCCCAGCACAAGGGCTGGATCATGCCTTGTGGTCGGGGTTCTCTTGTGCATTGTAGGATCTTTAGCAGTATCCCTCGTTCCTGGTTCTGCTCACTGGTTCCCAGTAGCAGGCCCCTGTTGTGACAAATAAAACTCTCCAGATAGTGCCACATATCTCTGGGGGAACAAAATCTCCCTGGATTGAGAATCAATGGTTTAGACTAAACGTTTGGGCAAGGTAAACTTCCATTGGGTAAAGACAGCCATGAACTATAAAGAAGATATGGCATTTCTGGTGCAAGGTGACAACCCCAAATAACCTGCCTTGAACAGCTAGAGAGAAACCTAGAAGTCTCAGACAAAGGCAGACCTTTTGCCTCAAAGTGCTGGTTTATGGCTTTAGAAAGCCATAAAACTATTTAAAAATAACCGTGGGGAAAAAAAATACTGGCGCACTTTGCTTTAAAAAAAAAAAAAAAAAAAAAAAAAAAAAAAAAGGTAACTCAGAAGAGAGTGACCTTCACACTTGAACTCGGGGTTTGAAGAGGCAAAACGGATCAAAATTGCTCTGTGGAATTCTCCGCAGTGTGCTGCAACCAATGCTACACAGTGGGTCCTGCAGCATGGTGGCCTTCAAGACCCCTTTTCATGCCGAGGCTGTGGGTGGGGCGGAGTCTTTGTGTCCTGTCTGACCTGTCCACAAAGCATTCGGCACTGTTAGTTTTGGAAGGTGTGTCCTCCGGGCCTCAGAGAAAAGAGGAAGGTGATTAAAAAATGACTGTCCCTTAACTTTACAGTCAAATTGACAAAAAGAGTGTGTAAACCTGACCTTGGGTTCAGTGTACATGTTTTTAATAGAAAGGGAATATAGAACTGTGTGCGTTCCTAAAATTGCATCCCTCAAAAGCTGTACAAATCGGACTTTCCAGATAAGATCATGCTTTCTCATTTCCACCTGTCTCCCGTCAAAGAGGGAAAAGGGCTCGCTGACTGGGTCTCTCTTGTTCCAGAGTACAGTACGATGATTTATGATTGCTAAGCCTGAGAACCTTCGGAAGCCGCTAAACATGAAAAGAGTGAAAAATCTTCTAAGTCAAGAGAAAGAAAGGAAGGACTGGGTAGCAGTCTTGGGTTCTGCTCGTCTCAGACTCTGAAACACTACTCTGAAGGCTGTCACAAGTATGCATCGCACAGGCCCCTGCAGACAAAAAGGGTTATTTTATCCAGATTATTCCCCCACATTGCAGGGGGAAGGGGACTCATTTGTAATCATCAAAGGAATGCTGACAGACTTGAAACGGGATTACATTCTATTATACTCATCCGAATTAAAGATTTGTTTTGGAGATCATTCTTAGGTTTCTTCCTCGCTGCTCCCCCAACCCCAAATGAGATGATTTGTATTCATGGGCCATCTGAGGCAGACATGAAATCAGACAGTTTGCAAACATACATTTCAGATTCAGTGGCCTAAGTTTTGAATTTTAATGTTGCCTGGTTCTGTGTGTGTGGAAAACCTGGCTTTTAGGTCAAAACTAATCCCAAGCATCGTTTCATTCCGTAATTTGTTATGCAGGATAAATTCTGTTTCAGGGGCCTGAGTGAGCAAGTGAACCAGGTGTCCAGAAATGCAGGTATGAGATGTAAAATCTATGCATAGGCAGAGTTGTCTGGTAGGTTTGTGGCCACACTACTAAATCCTCAGTTTCAAGCTCAGTGGTTAGAATACCATTTGGAGAATGTGACTTGCCTGATCTGTTAGTCATCCTTCAAACTCTTTTGTTATCTGTGTGGTCACGAACCCCCTGAGAAGGAAGTTTCTCCAGACAGGACTGACTGACTGAGTATTCTTGTACCATATGGAGCACAGTGTCTGGTACCTGAAAAACTTGAGCATATTTCCCATTCAGACAGAACTCCCCTAGGGCATTCATCATGAAACTTATAACTACCTGGGGAGGAGGCTTGGGTACCTCCAGCTGAAAGTCGTAAGTCAGTGCAAGAGCTCAACTGGATCAACTAACTGTCTCTTGACATTAGCTGCCAAAAGGACAAACTATCTTAGAGAAATCTCTCTCAAGGCAAGGAGATGGCATTCTCTAAGTAAGAAGACAGAGCAAGGATATGGGCAAAGTGCATTAAAAGTTGTACCATTTCTTTTCTTTGTATCTCAGTCCTTCCTTCTGGACTCGGTGTCCTTCTTGATGAAGTATATCCTTTAGCAGTTTTTTAAGTAAGGATTTATTGGTGGTGGTGAACATGTCTATATCACAATCTCTCAAAGGTAGTTTAGCTAGGTATATCGTTGTGCAATGATAGGTTTTTTTGTTTGTTTGTTTGTTTGTTTCCAGGACCTAGAAAATATTTCACCGGCTTCTGACTCTCACTGTTGTTGCAAAGACTTTACACGTGATATTTTTCTCTCTTTCTGATTGTCCTAAGACTGCCACTTTTTTTTTAGTATTTTATAGTTGCAATATAATAAGTATAAATTTATTTTTATTTATCTTGTTTAGGATGCTTGACTCTAAATCTTTCATTAATTCTTGAAAATTAACTCCAAGGTATTATCACTTTCAGTGCTGCTTCTCCTTATTTTCCACAGTCTCTCCTTCTGGAATACTGATCAGATATATACTGAACCTTCATTCCATCTTCCATGTCTTACAAACTTTTTCTATATTTTTCATCTCTTTACTTTGCTGCATTCTGGATAATTTCTCCAGCTTTATTTTCCAGTTAACTGTTTCTCTCTTCAGCTAAGTCTAATCTATCCATTAAGCTTTTAATTTCAATGAATATATTTTTCATTAATACAGTAGTATTAGTATAGTTAATAGATATATTTGATTCTTCTTCAAATATGCTCACTCTTTCTTTGTAGACTTTGATTCCTTCTTCATGTTTTGGATTCCCTCTTTTATTTCTTCTTGTTTTAAATTCCCTTTGTTATTTATTAAGAATTCTGTTGTTTTTATTGCTGCTTCTCAGATAATATAGTTTTAGATTGTGTATTCATATCAGCAGGATTTCATCTATAGGAATCTTGTGCAGTTTGTGTTGGTGATGTTTCTATGCAGGGAGTATTTGTGTTTGTTTTTGCCAAGTACCCTCGGGCACAACCAACCTGGGATGACTTTGTTAGTTTCTCAGCTTGGATTTCCTGGTAAAGGCAATGTGAATTCAAAACACAGACTGTTGAAAAGGAAGACCTGTTGTTATATGTACTCAAGAAAGATTGCTTTTCTTTCTCTAATCCTGAGCCCGGGCGAGACAAGTTTCCTCGTCATCTTTCTTTGCAAGAAGGCTGATTTCTCATCTCTCTTTTTATCAATGGTTAGCCCTTCCATGTCCTGGTTTTATATGGAGATCTTTTTTTCCAACTCCTCACTTTATACTGGTCTAATGCCTCATCTCTTGCCCTTATGTACCTGTTAAATCACAGTTGTAAAGACCACCAAAAGGCCCTAGTGTGGCTATAAGGTCAGTGGCAGCTAACTTTTCCAGTTTTCTGATCCCTTTGTTTTTGTTCCTTGGGTGGTCCTTATATTTAGTTACTGGTTCTTGCATTTAAAGGATGTTTGTTATATTTTATTCAGCACTTGTAGGTGTTCTGTTGGAGAAATAATTTTAGAACACCAGTTCCACCGTATTTCCAGAAACAGATTACAGATCTTATTCTGTAATCAGTTCTTTGGGGCTAGAAAGTACTATCCTTAGATAGGATGTGGATTGGACAATACCTGTAAGTCTTGGGTTGGGGGTGGGGATTGGATTTAGTAGATTGAGAGATAAACATTACAGAATTGGCATTGCTTTAAATGACTTGTAATTTATTTGTTTTAATAATAAGCTGCCTGGGTCTGAATCCCCAAAAGTTACTTAACCTCTCTTTGCCTCAGGTTCTTCAACTTATTATAACAGTATCTACTTTGCAAGGTTGTGAGAATTAAATGTTGATAAACGTGAAGTTCTTGGAACAGTGTCTGGCACGAATGTTTTATGAGCTTCATACACTGATAGTATTTTTAACTCACCAACTTCTCTTACTTGTGCTGAGGGAAGTCAAAGAAAGAAGTCACTGCATATGCTGGGCCAGAGTTTTAACTGAGATGGCGCAGACATAGGAACCCCTGCGGGAAAAAGAATCTCAGAGAGAACAGACTAGAGCCACGTGGTCAGCAGCCACTCTTCCCATCTGAGGTTCTTCAAACTTCAAATATTGATGACTCTAGGATTTATGTTATTAAGAAAAACTATTTACTTCCAGAGAAATGCAAACACATCAGCATCATTAAAATAGTGACCTAGTATAAAATATCAGAGTACTCTCAGCCTACCTTGTAGGTCCATTACTTAGCTTGAATGATAAGAGTATAGAGTTTTGAAACCAGATAGGTACTGGATTCAAATCCTGAGTCTAAATTTCACTAGCAGTTGTGGAACTGCTAGTTGGGGGTGAGTAGGTAACAGGGGAGCAGAAGTTCTTTCAGTGTACATTAGCCCCAAGGTGAGGCCTTTTCAAGAATCTTAAACGTGCTAACAGGAGGGCTGAGAAGTCCTTTGATCTCCACGTTTTTGAAATCATGAACCCCATTAGTAAAAACATTTTGAGAACACATCTCCAATATATGTACACTTATTTATAAATTACATACTGTTCTACTGTCAATTTATATGTTAATTATAAACAAAACAACTCCTTTGTAAGGTAGAAAAGAAACAAATAGAAACGAAGTTGTAACATGTTCCTCCTGTATCCACTGGATCACCTTGTGTGTGCACACACTTTGGTTGGACTATGATGAAAGATGCTGAAGGAAGGAATGAGAAAGCTCAGTCTACTCAGTGGGCAGCTGAAACGGTGGCGGCTCTCCCATGAACTATCTAGAAAGGTTAAGTAAATCGCGACCTGCTTTTGTCTCTGGCCTTGCCCCCACACTCAGCGCATACAGGCCAGGTCCCCCAGCCTGGCCCCACCCTGGGCTCATGCTAGAGTCTGCCATGCTCTGTGTCCTTGCGGGGCAGTCTTGGGAAAGTCAGTTAAGCACTCTGAGCCTGGGTTCTCATCTGTAAAGTGAGACTAATACCTCATAGGGTTGCTGTAAGGATAAAGTCAGATAACACTGTGCTCCATTAATTTTTACTCCTTTCCTTTCCCTGAAACTGCTGCTAGCCTGCCCCTTCCAATAAAGCATTTGGGAGACCAAAGCCATCAATAACGCGACCACTCGCTTGCCCAGACGCCTCTTCTCTGTTACAGAAAGAGCCGGCAGAACACTTTTCAAATCTAATTCCTTTCCATGGAAACAGCCTAGCAGTTTCAGACACTTGCTCTTCATCCCTCTTCTTCTGTGACAGCTGCAAACTCCTTCAGACATTTGGTTTGTTTTTCTTCGGTTACGAGCTGGCTTTTCACTCCATAACATTTTTGAAAGTGAAGGCAATCCCTGAATACAAGGATGATGTGATGCGGGCGTAATAAAATGCAGAGCTCTCGCTGTGCGTGCATATATACACGCACATGTGGGCATATGTGGGCATCTTGTGCATGTGTGTGTGTTGGGAGACAGCGACAAACTGATAGCTGGGACAATACAGTTCGGGTGTCCCTGGTGGTGAGCCCTGGGGGAGGGGATGAAGGGGTACCTGGTCATGCCTGTGTGTCCCTGGATGAATGATGAATGGGCAGGAGGGCGCCCTGCCCTCTGGATCTGAGAACAGTGGTACTCAACTCTGGCTGTGCACGGGAATTGCCTGGGGAGCTTTTAAAAAGAGACCAATGACTGGGTCCTCCAGACCAACGAAATAAGAAGTCTTGGGGTAGTGTCTAAGCGTCTACACCAGTGATTCTAATGTGCAGCCAGGGTTGAGACCTACTACTTTTCTAAGCAGAACAGGAAGGTTCAACTGTGTCCCCTCCATCAGGACCTCATTCCCACCCTCCAACTCCTAAGATCAACCGCATTGCCAGTTTTCTACTCTGAAATTCCTGGCCAAGGAAATAAGGAGCTAGAGTCAGGTTTCCTGGTTGGGCTGCCAACGATTTGGTAACAAACACCACTTCTTTCTTGCTGGGGCTACTGATGATGGGGAGTAGGGCCCAGAGAACCCCTTCCATCATGCAATGACCTTTCTTTGGGGGGCGTTTGGCTACCAGGAAGGCTTTAAAGTCTGCCCCAGTCTCCTCGTTTCTCATCTCCTTCCCCTCTACTTCCCACATTCACCATTGTGTGCCCCAGGGCAAAACCAAACATGTAAGCATATATGGTCATGACTGCTTTGTCAAAAGTCAGGGGTTTCGAGGAATCCAAGTGGGAACTAGAACAGTTTCCCACCCTTTCCTTCCCTCCCTCCCCGCCCTTCTCCATAAGCCCATCAATCACTTAGAACTTCTGTAAGAAGAAAGAAAAGGGAAAAAAAAAAGAAAGAAAGAAAGAACAGGAGAGAAAGAGTAAGAAGCAGGGAGAAAAGAGGACAGAGCGGCATGGTAAACTGAGGTTAGAGACACACTGAAATATCACTCTTTAAGGCAGGGCAAGATATGGAGGATCCTTTGCTTTTTGTGGTGGGAACCCAAAATGGCACCCCCTCCTCTCAGCCCTCACCCCTGCTTTGTTCTTTGAGCAAAAGATGATGCTGTTATTATACTTCTATTTAAAAAAAAAAAAAAAAGTGATCAATTTGTACCTCTCAGGCCAAATCCCCAATTTGGGAATGCAGTCAAAAAAACAGAACTCCATCCCAAAGAGGAAAATGGATGAAAGCCAAGTGCATTTGAGTGTGGGATTAAGGATCAGAGGCACTAATTTTGCACGAACTGCTCTGGCCTTCCTGGGATATGTTTTTAATGCGGTGATGATAGACTTCCAGTGGCCGCTGGCAGCATCTCAGTATCTTCAGGGATGAGAGAGAAGGGGGTGTTTGGGGACCCTGTTTCCCAGCAAGGCTTGGAGGTGATTAGCGCAAGTCACGAGCATGTAGGGGGAGGAGGAGGCCACAATGCTGCCTCTGGCTTATTAAGAGTGAGATCCGATGCTGGGCTCCTCAGGGGGGGAAAAATCAATGACCCAGGAAAACTACACCAGCTGACAACCCCAGGAAAAGGCTCAAGGAAGAGCTGCAAAGAAGAGAAAGGCTTAAGTAACTTTCCAAAACTCTGCACTGCTAATCTCCTGGGAAGCCCTTACTGTACAGACAATGGCTGGGACCCCTGACATTCTGGCACTTTTTTTTCATGTGGGTACACCATCCTTCCTCCATCCCCTTCTGCACAGGGTAAAAGGGATTCCCTCCATCCTCCCTCCATTTCAGTTTTTGATGTTTCCCTTGTTTAGAAAAACAAGTGTCTGCATTGTCAAGTGATGCTCTCCAGCTCTGGGCTATTGTTGTAGGTCTCCTTGGGGGATGTTCCACTGTCCATTTGCAGGCCGCTGGTTACTACTCACCTCTCCTAGTTCATAAAAAGAATCAGGACTGCTTGTCCCCAGGAAAGCAGGCATCAGGCTTTGAGGCCACTAGGGTGGGGTGAGGGGTTAGAGTTACATGACCTGGATCCACTGCTTTGACTAAAACATTCAACTGAACAGTCAGACTGTCGTCCTGGTTGCTTAGGGATTTTCCTCAGTGCTGTATATCATGTGGTAGAAGGTCCCTATAGATTGATTAAGTTTCAAGACAAATTCATCAACTTTCAAAGACCTCATCTTTCTCCCTGATACTTTTATAGTGTTTCCTGATGCCACACGATATAGAATTTAGATTTAAATTTTAGGGTGTCTGTGGTTTGGGAAGCTGTTATTTTTCTTTTCTTCTCCCAAAAAGGCTCCCTGACATTTTCGCCCTATAATTCAGATCTCTGGAGAGCAAAGCTGACCCGAGTAAAAGTGGGGGCTGCTTGTGGATGGACCTGGCAATATCACCACCTACTGCTGGCTCAGGGAGTTTTAAACCCTGAAGTTCAGGTTTCCACAGAAAACAGAAGGAAATTCCTTTTATCACCTCTGTCATTTAGAAGAACACGTATCAAAGCATCCACTTCCCTCAGGATACAGCCTCCCTGTTTCATAGCTCCAGCTCACCCCCTGTAACAGTTGCTAGATACAGACAATTCCAAGCTTGGGTGGTAACCTACAGACTGCTACAAGCATTGCAACTGCTTCACTAAAGAAACAAACTCTAAGTGTCTATAATCTATGCAAACAATCTAATGGTTACATCGCAATTTACCTAAAGCAATATTTATTCAGTTGCAATGATGTCACATAAAAAAGGGCTTGTTGGCTTTCAATTCTTTCCTTACAACATTCAGAGCTAGAAGGTGGCTGAATTCAGAACTGCTCTCCAAAGCTTAAATCAGCAAATACAGGACTTTGCTAGCAGCCAAGAAAGTTCTAGTACACCCCCCCACAAAAAAGTCAATAGCACTTGAAAAGCATTTCCCTAGCAAATTTTCCTCAGCGCTCTGCCTCTCTGGTGCTCAATTTTAAGGACCACAATTTGCTTGCCAAATAGGCATATCTTAGCTTCCTTTGCCAGGTAGAAACACTGCCTTGATATTAAATATTCAAAGAAAAGAACCTCTGACCTAAGGGCTCTCGGCTAACAATGACATTCTCTGTAAGTAAACTAGAAACCCAACTCAGCTTCTGGTTTGCCAGTGTTCTCCTCCATGTACTAGTCTCCTGCACAACAGGGCTGAGGACTGACTCCCTTTACCATGATTTTATTGCAAAAGACCCTGCAGGCAGGGCCCTCCAGGGACTAGGCAAAGCCTGAACTTGGCAAAAGATCATGGAGAAGGGGGAGAGTGGTGTTCAGAGCTGCTTCCTGGGCTGGGAGAGGGTGAAGGCTCGCCAGAGGGAGACCCACGTCTGTTACAACTGCAAGGACGTTTGCTACTCTAGGCAAGTGCGACGGTAATATAAGAAGGTGGCTCCTATAGCCATCATCTACTCAGAAACTTCTCTCACTATGCGGTGCCACACCTACAACCCCAGAACTACCTGAGATCATCTGCGGGAGACTTGGTCCAAGTTCCCCCAAAAAAAAGCCTCATCGTTTACTGGGAGGAGGAAGTCGTTAAGGAGACGGACTGGAGAGGGGGATGCTGATATATTTTGGCGGTAAAGTCATGCCACCCCCACCCCCACCCCCCAGTCCCCTCTCTTTTCTGTAAGCTTCTGCTCACCTCTCTCGACACATCTCCACCCAACCTCCTGTACTCTCGGGCTTCCCTTGTGTTTGCTGACGGACACTTCAGGTCGTGTGCCCTGGGATAGTCTCTTTACACGGCCCCCGGGCGACTGGCTTGGGGGCACTCGGACTAGGTGGTGGCAAACTCTTCGGACACAGCACGTGTACTTTACAGCACTGGGCGCGGCAAAGGGCTCAGCCTAAGGAGCCTCCAGCGGACACTCATCCGTCAGAGTCGAGTCGCTGATGCTGAGAGATTGAAGTCAACAGCAGGACGAGAAACTCCAAATACGTTACCCACCCTTCCTTCTGGGGGCATGGGGGGGGCCTCTGACACCACCCCACAGGCAGCTACCTATACGCCAAGGGCTCACACCAGGAAAGAAAACTGGCTATGAGCACGTCCCAACTTTCATCCAACCCTGCCGTGCCCCCTCGGGCGACTGCCCCCAGACGAGGGCTCACCTGCGCGCGCCGCAGCGCCGGGGGCGCACAGCGAGGGAGGGCGCTTCTTACCGGAGAAGTCCGTGAGCGCTGCGATCTCTTTGGAGCAGACCAGGACAGTGCAGTAGAAGAGGCGCAGGAGCTGCCCCGGCGGCTCTACCTGCCTGCGGAGGCCGGGATGCTGCGCGGGCTGGGGTGCGGGCGGCAGGCGCGCGGGTCCCGGCAGGAGCATGGTGCGCGGCGCGGCGGAGCGCGGGCGCGGGCCCGGGGCACGCGGGGGGTCACTGGGCGGAGGATGGCGTCACATGGCGGGGTGAGTTGGTGGCCAGCGGCTCCGCGGCTCCCTGGCACCTCCCGTTTCAGGCTCCCAGAGCCTCCTCTCTGGCGCGGGCCAACACCAGCTCCCCAGCAAAGGGGAGGGGGCGGAGAACTGGGGCGGGGCGAGGAGCCCAGGGAAGGATCCGCGTAGTTTCCCCGAGAGGAAACCTCCGCTGCCACCGCGCGGGAGGAAACGAGGGGGGCCAAAGGGAAAGTGTAACCTTCGTGCACCCGGAGCCTACAGAGGCGGGTCCCTGGCGAGCTGCCAGCCGCGGAGGGCGCCCCCAACAGCGCGACGAGAGCCGCGTAACTTTGAGCGCTTTCCACCCCGGGTCCCCGCCCCTGAGACCGCCCGGCACCCCTGGCCGGGCCTGCGCTGGCCGGTTGCCAGCCTCGCCCTGGCCTCGGGAGGAGCGCGGCTGGTGCCCGTGACGCACTTTGGAGCCAGCGCCGCGCGGTGAGCCCGGGCGCCCCGGGGCGGGGCTGAGGTCGGGGTGGGGGCCTCAGGAAGGTGGGGTCCTGGAGGTGCGAGACCGCTGCACTGACTTCCATGCAACCCGCCGCGCTCCACGTGCAGAGTCACGAAGAATGCACAGTTGTCCCCATTTCACAGAGGAGGTGACTGAGTCTACGCAGCCAGGACAGGAAAGAGCTGGGGGTCTCAAAACCGGTCAGATGGCTCCAGAGCCGAGGTCTTTTCAATCCGACTAAACACTTCCTTTGGGTACCGGTTGTACGCATCTCTTAGAGGATCTGACACTGGACCGATATAAACAGCCACCAATCACCAATAATCAGGCTTTGTTGGAAAATGGGCCACAGCATCTTTCTGAACCTCTCGATTACGCGCGGTATTACCCACGTTTGGACGCTCAGCTCATGG
The DNA here is from genome assembly GCF_057876585.1 of Rhinolophus sinicus. Classification (NCBI taxonomy): domain Eukaryota; kingdom Metazoa; phylum Chordata; class Mammalia; order Chiroptera; family Rhinolophidae; genus Rhinolophus; species Rhinolophus sinicus. Next base: position 10,666,124 of record NC_142517.1, read on the forward strand.
GCGAGAAGCGCACTGAGTGGCCCGGGGTGGGGGGAAGCGAGGACAAGTGCGTGGGGCCTCCGTGGCTGCGCGAGGTGCGGCTACCTGGCCCCAGCGACCCAAACCCCGCGGACCGCGCGGGGCGTCCGGACCAGGCGGTGCCGGTGGGAGGGAGGAGGGCCCGGCGGCCGGCGCTCGGCACAAAGTGTTCCGGAACACCGCGGGGAGGCCTGCCAAATTCGCGGCGGGCCTGACGCGGAAATGTAGATAATGAGGCCCAAGGGCGGGACCAGGCGCACTACCCCAGCCCACTCCGAACTGCAATTGCGAACGCGTCAGAGTGAGGCGGGGAGGCTCCGAAAGAAAACCAAGACGCGCAGGCCTACTTGTGGGACCCTCTTAGCGGTGGGACACAAGGACCCCAGAGGGCTGGATGACGTTGGGTCCCACACCTTGCTTCCGCAGAGCTAGGGCCGGCCGAATTGGGACACTGGGCCCTATAGTATTTGTTGAGTGGGTGGGACCTAGTCTGCCAGGCACAACGATTTTTAAAATCTACATTAAAATACTCAATCTTCTCAATAACCTTCAGGCCTAAGTAATATTAGGGTGCACTTTTTAGGTTGGGGAAACTGCGGCTGGGAGGTGGGTAAGGATGCCTAGCGTTTAGTAAGTAATGTTTGTCGCAAACTCAGGCCCCTCCTGTACTTTGCATTCCATCCACTCGTTCATCTATCCAGTTCAGATATGAATTGGGTACCTAGTGTGTCAGATGCTGGCACAGGAAAGGAGCCATGCTCCCTCAGGTGTGTGTGGGGGCAGTGGTGGGGTGGGGGGGGGCTGCCACCACTGTCTTGTAGGTAGGCACTGGCTTCCAGATGCCAATGTGTAACTGTTCCTGTGACAGCACCCCCAGGCTTCCTTATCTGCAAAGTCTTCAGACTTATTGTGAGGCTTATGCAGGTGAGTTGATAACAGGTGATGTGAATAGGAGAGGGCCTGGACCCAGAAAGCGCTCAGTCAATGTTAGTCATTATTACAGTGAGGAAGACAGACATTGCACAGGTAATGCCCAGTGAGCCAAGCGTCATGAACAAGAAGGGGTGGGGGTGGGGCAAAAAAGGGGGAGCTGAGCCAGAGGGAGGGAGAATGGTGTTAGGGGCCTTTTTAGGGCAAGATGAATAAGGGCAATAGGAAGAGTTGGCCAAGCAAAAGCTAGCTGTTTGGGGAGGGTGAACAATTTATGAAAAAGGACCAGCATGTGTGAAATCCAAAAGAAGCATGGCTCCATAGGAGAATGGAGAGAAGCCCGGAGTGGGTGGAACAGAGAGCCAAGGGCGGGGCTAGGTGGATGTGGAGAGGTCGGCAGCCAGAGCTCAGGGACCTGGAGACATAGTGAGCATTTCCATCTTGATCTTAAGAATTGTAAGCAGATGAATGACACGATCAGGTGTGTGTTGGTTAAAGATTTGGACTAGAAGGACCAAAAGGGGGTTCAGAGATTAGATACCCAAAAGAATCAGAAGGAGGGACCTAAACAAGTACTTGTTCGCCAGTATTCATTGCAGCATTATTCACTATTGTTAAAAAGTGGAAGCAATCCAAGTGTCCATGGATGGATGAAGGGACCGACAAAATGTGGAACAGTATTCAGTCATAAAAAGGAATGAACTTCTGATACATGCTACATGGATAGATCCTGAAAACCGTATGCTAAGTCCAATAAGCCAGACATAAAACAACAAATATTGTGTGATTCCACTTACATAAAGTGTCTAAAATTGGCAAATTCACAGAGAGAAAGTAGATAGAGGTTACCAAGAACTGGGAGAATGGGGAAAGGAAAGTTATCGCTTAATGGGTACAGCGTTTCTATTTGGGGTGACAAAAAGTTCTGGAAATAGTGGTGATGCTTGCCCAATATTGTGAATGTAACTAACACCACTGAATTATATACTTAAAATGGCAAATTTTATGTTATAGGTATTTACCAGAACTTCAAAAAATTAATAATGTGCCAAAAACCTTTGAACTGCATGGTTGAAATGGGTGAGTTGTATGATATGTAAATTCTATCTCCACAAAGCTGTTTTTCTTAAAAATCAAGCAGTAACAACAAAATGGGTCCAGGGAGATCGTCAGAATAGAAGCGTAGGCAGGAGGCTATGCCTATGTGTTGGCTGGGACTTTGCAGGCCCCGAGAGAAGGGGAAAGTGGCCAAATTGGAAAGATATTTGGAAGGAGGGTGGACAGTGCAGTGTCAGTAGCTTGTTGTGGGACATAGAGGAGCCCTAGCTTCCTTCTATGTTGCCCCATAGCTGCTCACGGTTGAATCAGATTTTAGTCCTAATCTGATCGCTTTAAGAATTTTGGAATCGTGCAAGAAAATGAAGTCATTCCACTTAGCTTCCTCTCTGGAGCCCTTAGTTCCAAATCCCTCTGTGTTCCCAAACAAATGGTAGCCAATTACCACCCTCTCCCATTTCCCTAATTATTGTACAATTAAATACCTTAATGCTGAGGGCACTATAAAAACTTGTAGGACAGGAAAATGGGGAGGGGAGGCACACACTTCAAAGAAGGAGAAACTTGTAAAATCAATCTAGGGTACAAAGAGGTATGATCTTTTGCACCAAGGTACTTTCCTTTTCTTTCTCCTGTGATAGAATTTTAAAAAATCAAAAGCAGGGCAACTGGTTGGCTCAGTGGTTAGAGCATAGTGCTCATAGCTCCAATGTTGCCAGTTCGAGTCCCACATGGGCCTGTGAGCTGTGCCCTCCACAACTAGATTGAAAAAAAAAAAAAATCAAAAGCAATCAGAGCCACGTGGTTCTTCAGCACAGTTACAAGAGCTGGAGTTAAAGTGAATTCAGTCTGAGGAAGGGTGAACCAAATAATAAAGTGCTCCCAAAATATTAACAACAACCTTGAGATAGGTACTAATCAGGAGCCGCATAATTTATTGGCCTTGTGCAAAATGAAAATACAGGGCTGCTTGGTTCAAAAATTATTAAGAATTTCAAGAGAGTGACAGCAGAGCATTCAATCCGGCAGGGGCTCTTGGAGTACAAGGCCCTGAGTGATTGCACAGGTCACATGCCCACGAACAAGGCTGGTACTACCACTTTCTGCATGTCTCCGATGTGGAAACTGATGGCACAAACTCACACAGATCATCTCTGGCAGGATTTGAAAGCCTCTTAAACTGCAAAAACCCAGAAATTAGGGATGGACACTGAGATGGGGTAACATAAAACTTCCTTTCTGTGTGATGACACCATTGGGTGATTGTGCCCCTTCTTGCACTCGAGTTTAAGACATGTCTCTGTACCCACAATATTCATTGTGTGGGGGAGAGGTATCCTTGCAGGAAATCTAAATTACCATAGTCCCCCTTTATTTGAAGTTTCGCTTTCCATGGTTTCAGTTACCTGTGATCAATTGAAGTCTGAAAATATTACATAGAAAATTCCAGAAATAAACAATTCTTAAGTTTTAAATTGCATACCATTCTGAGTAGTGTGATGAAATCCTGCGCTGTCCTACTCCGTCCCACCTGGGATGTGAATCATCTCTTTGTTCAGCATGTCCACGCTGTGAATATAGTAAAATGAGATATTCTGTGTGTGTGTGTGTGTGTGTGTGTGTGTGTGTGTGTGTGAGAGAGAGAGAGAGAGAGAGAGAGAGAGAGAGAGAACATTCACATAACGTTTGTTATATAGTTTATTGTCATTGCCATAATTGTTCTATTTTATTATTGTTGTTAATCTCTTACTATGCCTAATTTATAAATTAAATTTTATTGTTGGTATGTGTTTATAGGAAAGAACATAGAATATATAGAGTTCAGCACTATCTACAGTTTCAGGCATCCACTGGAAGTCTTAAAACATATGCCCCACAGACATGGAGGGCCTGCTGTGCGTTTCTAAATTACATGACTCAATTTCTGCTCTTTTCCCCCCCTTTTTGAGCAACCCTGTCCCTCTTTCCACCTCTAAGTTACATCCCTATCCTCGTTCCTTGACATCTTGGCTACTTCCCTCCCCACATATACAATCTATTTTGGAAGATGTTTGTGTGCTGTGCCCCTCACCTGTGCCATCAGGTAAGACTTCGGGCTTCCAACAAAGACCATCTGCAGCCATTCTGAGAAGACGTAAACCACCATTTGTCAGCCACAAAGAAACCAGCGCAGGAGAGTGAGGCCGAATGTTGTCCAGAGCTAATAGGCTTATTTTTAGGAAGTAACAAATGGTGGTTTGTTTATAGAGCTGGCACCAAAGAGTCACATAGCGAAGAGCCTGCTTGCTGAGGATTACAAAAGCTGGGGGAGCACTGAAAGGCTGATTTCAAAAGTCTACAGAAGGAGGCCTTTAAGAATATGTGACAGAACCAATGTGTGTATGGCAGTCCCTCCAAGGTCAAAGGCACCAAGTGCAATAGTTTCTATTCTGCCGCTGAGAGACAGCTACACTGAGAGAAGCATTTGACCTCTCTGAGTATGGCTATACAGCAGACGTTCCCAAACCTTTCATTTTTTCACATCTGCAAAATGAAAACGTTGAACCCTAAAGTCTATTTTGGCTCTAAAAGTCCATAGTCTATTTAAATTAGAGGTAGGATTTCAGAAAATTGGGCTAAATCTATGCCAATTCCTTGATATTCCTTAATGTTTTCTTAAATATATTTTTCACTTATTTTTTTTTTATCAGTTTGTTTCTGTGATATTCATATTTTTCTCCTTGTAAAAGAAAAATGCAGCATAAACAAAGTTTGGGGGCGGAGCGATTCTTGGAGCATTGTGACTGACTGAATTCTGACCCATGGGAGTTTTCGGTGTGAAATTTCCCAAACTGACAACCATCATTCTACTTTCTGTCTTTATGAGTTGGACTAATCTAGGTGCCTCACATAAGTGGAATCCCAGTATTTGTCCTTTTGTGATTGTCCACTAGGCACTGCCTATGGCGCCCTCTGTAGGTGAAAATCTTAATTTTTGTCTTAGGAATGGTAGCAGTGGCCCATGAATTTCAAAAATAAAAATTTTTAATGTGGTAATATATGCAACATAAAATTTACCATTTTAACTGTACAGTTCAGTGGCATTAAGTACATTCACGTTGTTGTGCAACCATCACTTCCATCTATCTCCAGAATGTTTTCATCTGCAGAGTTGAAACTCTGTACCCATTAAACCCAGTTTTCCACTTCCCCTCCCCCAGTCCCTGGCAACCACCATTCTTTCTGTCTTTATGAGTTTGACTCCTCTAAGTCAGTCATACAAGTGGAATCCTACTTGTCCTTTTGTGGCTGCCTTTTTTCAATAATGTCTTCAAGGCTCACCCATGCTGTCGCATTTGTCACAATTTCCTTCCTTTATAAGGCTGAATAATGTTCCATCGTATGTATGGACCACATTTTGTTTGTTCATTCATCTGCCGATGGACACTTGGGTTGCTTCCACCTCTTGGCTATTATGACTAATGCTGCTATGAACATGGGTGTACAAAAATATTTAAAAATTTTAATAGTCATTCCCAAGGGAAGGCTTACAGCTACCAAAAAGAAAAGAAATCAAAGTCCGTAGAAAGGAATTCAGGATCAACAAAAGCAAGTTCTGAGTATGGCTATAGAGCAGAGGTTCCCAAACCTTCTCAGTGTCTCAATGATTTTTCACAGTGAGTGCTCCTAGACAAAAACAAAACAAAAAGCTTGAACTATGTTTATTATTATTAAATAGCTAGATCCAACCAACTTAATAAGTATTTATGTTTTAACAAGTAAGTAGTTGTTTGAAAAAAAATACATGTAAATTGAAAGAAAAAATACTTTTATTTTATTCTTAAATAACCACAGTTGTATACTAACGGGCTGTGTGCACCTATTGAACATGTCACTATCTCTCCAACCTTGAAATCAGATTGGACCTTCGTTTCCTGTTCCATGTTGATTTTCCTTGGTACTTGCTTTTTATCACAATAACCTCTGAAGTCCTGGCTTTGTGAAGCTGTGACATTATCAAAAGAGAAGTAGCACAATATGATGTTGAAACTATGAACTATCTTGAGTGAGTAATTTGCAATGGATGTCAGGAATTGTTGTGTTTCCCTCAACTTACAAAAATATTCCGAGGGAAACTGTGAGTTTCTTGTGGTGCTCTGGGTGCTTTGGCACCCAGTTTGAGAACTGCAAATCCAGACAATTCAAATACTACAAAGACCTTACCTTGTCAACAAGGGCTCCATGCCTTGCTTCTGGCTGATTCTCCGACTAACCTCTTTTTTACCACCCTTGGCCTCCTTCCCTCCCTCCCTTGCACACACACTGGCCCTCTTGCATTCTAGACCTCTCTGATCATGTCCCCACTTCAGTGCCTTTGCATTTGATGTAGATTCTTTCTGGAATGCTTTTTCCCCATGGGTTGCCATGGCTCTCCTCCCTAACTCATTCAGGAGTCTGCCATTCCCTGCCCACCCCCAAATACCGTCACCCACTTTACTCATCTCCAGAGCACTCATGCCTACCTGCCTACCATTCTGTCAGTCTTCCTGCACCTTTGGGCGTGATTGCCTAAAACAAATCTCTCTGAAAATAAATTACATTTGACATTAGTTGGTCTGGGATAACTTCAATAGCAACAAAACAACATTGGTAATTAAAATGTTAACGAACACAAAAGGAAGTAGACTGGATAAGAAAGACCAACGAATGTAAAGGAAATAATGCAAACGCACAACACTGTCACTATTTAAACTAGCAAGCCAGGAATATTTTGAGAGGAGATGACAAGTGAGGAAAGGTGACGATGTGGCAGTGGTACTCAGCTGCTTCTGGAGACCTCACAATCCAAACTGCTCCCAGACACATGAAGAAATGACTCCCCCTCCTGATGGGAGGAACTGGACGCTCACATTGCTAAGCGGCATGCACACGAAGCTAGGAGGGTTTTACGGCCATATTTTGCAATCTACCACACCATTCGTTTCCCACTGAGGTTTGGTACCACTTTTTTTTCCTCATTAAACTTTGTTTTGAAAGGCCTAAAAATTCTGCAACAGATTTTTGGTCAAGATGTTTCCATTAAAAAGTACTCATTTAAAAAGCTAATAACTTAAAACCGACACACACACAGACACACAGACACACACACACACACATACACCCCACACATACTCTCTCTCTCACACATACATGAAAGAAAAGAGAAAAAGAATGGTCCACAAAACATTCTCCCTTCCTTCTGGAAGTTTTACCGTGCATTATTTCATTAATAGCCTTTTGCTATTAAACTTAAGTGGCCAATTGAGACAAAGAGTTCTGAGACCATTCCTCCACCACTGATTAACACTTTATGTTGTATTGCATTCCACGTCTTTCATAATTTCCCTTGTGCTTTCCAACAATAACTTAGAAATTTTTTTTTCCCTTACCAGGCTTATGGGATTTAAAAAACGTATCCCCTTATTATCAAGGTCTAATTCTATTGCTTGCTGGTCAGAGAATATGGTTTGTATGATGTTGATATTTTAGAACGTATTGAGGTCTCCTTTCTGACCTGGAACATAGTTAAATTTGTGACTGTTCCATGTTATTTAAAAAGAACACATATCCTGTTTGTGGGTATACAATTCTCTCACTATCTATTAATTTGAATACATTGTTATTCAAATGATATGCATTTTCTCATATCTAATCGTTAAGATGCTAGACCAGTCTTTACAACAGCTTTGAAATTTATCATTGATATTTTAATGTCTAAATTGGGTATGGATTTTGTTATATTTTGCTGTTCAAAGAATAGGGCCATCAACTCAATAACCTAGTATTTTTGAGTAGTCCGGTCTGAGACCCTGGTAATCAATGTAATATATATTTATCAAGGCTTGGTTCTGTGGGCATTGTCGTGGCAGGATCAGTGCATGCTTCCCTAATGGACTTGCCAGTGTATATTTAAACATTGAGCCATTCCCCCCAATTATAAAAGTAACACATGGGATAATGGCTGGGATTCACTGGCAGATTCATACACAATGTTCAGAAACCCTTCTTCTCCTGGTCACGAGCTGATTTTTTGTCCTCCCCACGCCACCCCCACCCCCCATTCAATGCCACGGTGACTAAAACACAACCACATACTAGAAATTCAATTTGGGGGTTCTGATTTCCAAGTGTTCTTTTTAAAGTGTAAAAATATTCATGGGTTGGCTGTAAATTATGGTCCTTTAATGGCTTATAAGGAATGTATCAAATTTCTTTATTTTCTGATGGCTATCTAAAACATTTTTGTAAGGGAACAGGTATGGAGGAAAGGTGGGGAAGGAGGGGCACTTAACATAGGGAGGGAGGCAGAAACGGAAATAATTCTGGAGGAGAAATGTTCCAGGGAGCTAACTTTGGGGAAAGCTGCAGCAGCTAGGGCCTTGGGAAGATGGGGTGGGGGGACAGCAAGAAGGTGTTAAGTATGCATGTGTGGGGAGGTAGGTGAGCAGAGAGGGAGGAGATTTAAGAAGACAAACTTTATCTATGTTGTGATTTTTATCAAGACTAGCATCACCCTTATGGCTATTTTATTCCATATTGGACAAGAGGGGGACAACTCTTTTTCAATTTTGCTTCAGAGAAGAAAAAAAAAGGCATATTTGATGCTTCTGTTTTATTCTCTGCTTTACTGTCATTTCAGTAAGAATCCCACAATGATCTAACCTGAATCATACTAATGTCATGTGTCTAGTGCTCACATAATTCATTTGACAATTATCATGAGGCCTTGTAACATCTCATAGCATCTTGGGTTCTTGGTTAAGTTCTTTATTGCTATTGAACTTCACAGGTGTGTCATATTCTCAGTGATAGTGTAAGTCCCTTGGGAGTAGCTATACAATGTGATACTTTTTTGACTGTATTATGGAAGGTTGTATAACACAATGAACATAGCAAATCCTAGTGGATATTGGTGTTTTGTTGACTTGAGGAGCAGCTGTAGCTTTACTTATCTTCTAGCCTATGGACACTGTCACAGAGTTCATGTGACGGTCTTTGAAAGAATGCTTCATTCTTCTCACTGCTAAACAAACAGATAATGGAACTGCCTTGATCTTAGTAAATGCCACACGAAAACATTCATCACTAAAGAGAATAAAATTTGTACAGAATAGAGAAAGGAATTCCATGTCTGTCCTCTCTATAATGTGATTGCATTAACGAGCTTTTACCCAGATGCAATAATGCAGGGTAAACTGCCAAGATAATGTTATCTTATGTACAGCAATGTATACTTCTCACATTCTGAGTCCATGATTAATATGCTTTAATATGAACTTGATATGGGCTCTGCTTGAGTATCTCCTTTGATCTCTTTCCAGAACTTGAATTTAAACTTAAAAAATTGAAATGGGAATAAACATCCACACTTGACAGGTGTGAGTGAGAAGTGTGGCTACTGGAGATGAATTGATTGACTTTTAGGGACTGGATGCTTCCTTTGGCTAATCCACCACAGTCCAGGGGCCAGTTCACAGACTTGTAGACTCAAAAACCTGAATCCTGAGGCTTTTTGACAGCATTCCAAGAGTTAACCTGCCTTTTAGGCTAGACCGACATTAACCAAGTCCAAGACCCAGATCTAGGCACTCATTTATGTTCATATTTATGTAGACATTTATTCAACAAATATTTATGGATCCCTACGATGTGCCAGTGATAACAGAGCACTGAACTTCGTATTGCGCCATTAGAGAGTGCACATTTTAGCAAAGGAATTTGACAAACGAATGAATATGTGATATCACCAGTAGGTGATAAAGACAATAAAGAAAAACAGAAGAGTGTGAGATAGGGAGTGTAGATCCATAAAAAGATCCCACATGAAGTGAGAGTAGGAGCCACATCAAGTCTGGGCAGAGTTTCAGAGGGAACAGCAAGTGAAAAGGCCCCAAAGTAGATACCAGCTTAGAATGTCCCAGAAACAGTGATGCTTATCTTCAACAGACCAGCATGTTCTTGGATCCCTTCTCTCCACGCAGGCCTTTGATATAGAAAGACACGTCATTGTCCATGAGTTGGTTGATGAGCCTGCTATCTGAACAAGTGGGGTTAGTGACCTGGTATGATTCATGGCATCAAGCCAACTTAGTCTGAAGCCTCCATCTGCACTTCTGAGCCATATGCCTCATCACGTATGCCACTGGTTAAGGCTGGGGTGGGTATTGACAAGTTCTTTCTTTGTTTTTAAATTGGATTAGGATACACTGGATGAGTGGCTCAAGCATTTACTAGCTGGGTTATACTGACAAGTTGACTCACCTTCTTGATGTCTTTGTAAAGAGAGAAGGTAATTTGCCCAAAGTCACACAGGCAGAAACTGGACACAGGGCTTTTGACCATTTCCTACCTCTCCCTGCTGCCTGTGTGGTCAGGTCCACTCTGGTTGAAAACAAACTTGGTGGTTGGCAATTAACCACAGAAGAGAACCAGTGTGGAAATCAGTCAGAATTAAGTCTCTGTCTCTACTAATACGAGTGTTGCCCTTTACAGTTTGAATTGTGAGCATCTCCCTGTCTCTTAATACCACTGAATCAGCTCATAGCTGCTGGGGTGACTCCTTCTGTCCGACCTGCTGATGACACAGGCATTTCCACTGGCACTTCCACTGGCACGATAGTCTCGCCAGGCCAGAGGCTCAGGATCAACACCATGGGCTTGTTCTACTAGAGACAGAAACTCCAACAGGCCACAAAAGTCCACCTCCTCAGATGCTCATTATACATCTACTCACAGAACACAAGACAGTATTTCCTCAGGCTAGACGACAACTTGACAGAGAACTGCAGAAATTACCAAATTACTCATCAAATGAGCTGGTTAATTCATGATTTATTTGAACACATAACCAAGTATTGATGAAGTCATATTAAAAAATTCACCAGCCTATTTTTCACTTATTCATTTATACCTCCATTTTATTTCAGAGCATTGCATGTGGCTCAGATCAATCACATCGGATAAAAACACAGTACTTTTTCCCAAAGCCGTTTTTCATACATCGCATCACTTTCTCAGGATAGCCCCAACGATTAGGTAGGGCTGGCTTTGCTGTCTCCATCTTAATGACGGGAACTTAAGTATGGAGGGCACCTCACTGTCCACGATGGGTTTTCACAGACATTAGTTAGTTAGTTCATTTGATCTTCTCCTCACACCCTGCAGGGCTGCAAGAGCTCAAGTACTCCCATCAGTTTGGGGAAACCTGGGGTGGAGGTCAGTCCGGAGCAGCATCACACCAGACAAAACGGTCTGGTTCAGGTTGGGAGATAAGTTTGGGGTCAGGGGCACCCGCATGACCCTCGACTCAGGAACCCGAGCGGGGACCTCTCCGCATCCGCCCGCCTGGCATTTAGCTCGGGGTATTCACCCTTCCTGCCACCTCGCAGGGCCCGGAATAGGCAAAGCATCCAATCCCGTTGTGTGTCAAGCAAGATCTTCAACGACACCGTTAGGGCGCCCGCAGGTCAAGAACTGAGCTGACTGTGCTGCTACGACGAGCCGAAGCTTGTGCCCTCCCGGAGCGGAGGATCTGGGGGTTTTCCTGCCAAGGACCCGAGAGAGCCCACGGGGGAAAGAGGCGCGCGCCAGTGGGCTCCTGCGCGCCACGGCCGGGCAGGGGTGTCGCGGAGTGCCCGCTTGCCCTCGGCGGCGAGCGAGCCTGCGGGGACTGCAGCAACTGCCAGGACTCGGGGAGTCCGCGTCCGCACCAACTGCGAGACCCTATTGCTTTCCGACCTTCTTTCCGCCCTCCCTTTCCACAGGCCCCGCCCCTTCCGCCGATCACAGCGTCCACCGCCACGCCCACCCCGTGGCCCGCCCCTTCCGCCGGCCTTACTTCCCGAGGCCCCGCCTCTCCCTCCAGCCCCGCCCCTTCCTGCGCACGTGTGGGGCCTGGTAGCGCTTCTGCTGTCCTCTGGCGTCTTTCTGGCAAGTCCCCAAGTGTGGATCCCGGCGCGCCTCCGCCCTCTCGGCCATGGGGGTCCCCAAGAGGAAGGCCCCGGATGGCCAGGACGGCGCGGCTTCCCCCGCTGGCGCAGGCAAGCGGGCCCGCACCGAAGAACTCACAGGCGTGCGCTTCAAGGCTCAGCTGAGGGACCCGCAGGGAGCGGGGCAGGGTGAGTGCGGGGCCAGCCCGGGGCGGGGAGCACGTGTGTGCGAGGCGGCCTCCCGGCCTGGGTTTGGGAGGCGTTTCCGTGTACTAGACACAGCCCCTCCTTTCTGCAGCTTTTCGGTCGCCGAGGGTCAGAGCCTCGTGTTCCTCTTTGCATACAGGAAACGAGGCTCGGGTGACAGGGCTTCCCGAGGCCGCTCCGGGACTGCGCGGCACTTCCTTGCCCTGGGCGGCCAGCGACACAAGCGGGCCCCGACTTGTTTGGTTGTGACAGTTCCATGCAACGACACACCTCCCTTCCCCGAGCAGCGCCCCTCAGCAGACTCTAAAACCTCTTTATTGCAATTGTTAAGCGAGTAAATAAGTGTACTACTCATTCACCAACAAATATTTACGGAGTCCCGACTGTAAGGCAGCTCGGGGCGTTCAGGGAGACAGCTTTCTAGTACTGCGTATGGTTGTCAGCACTGTTTTCAATGGCACTGATCCTTCAACACTCACCTAACCCGGTAACATGTATAATAGTAAATTACCACATGAAGCCACCCACAAGGACTGGTCAGTTGCCCAGGATTGGACTAGTGATTGATATGGAGCAGATCCTATCATTTCACTTTTTGAAAAGTGTAACCACCCTTCACAATGCTATGTAATCCATGAGAAAGTATATAGGTTATAAGAAAAAAAAACACAAAATTGAATATGTTAGTCTGTGGAAACACTGGTACAGGGTAAAAATAAAACTGACAGTGTTTCTCCCAGGTTAAATTATTAAGTTAATGGCCAGCGTACCCTCAGTTTCCAGTCTGTCTCCCACAGATTTCGTTTTTGGTTTGTTCTTTTGTTTTTGGGTTTTTTTTTTAGATTTTGTTTTTAAATGTTTGACACCTGCAACTGCTAGCCAATGCTGGGAAGGTGATACCTGCTTTAGCACAATTACACGTGTCATTCATTCATTTATTTGTTCATTATTTGTTAGGGGCTATTATTACTAGAGTAGCGATAAAATGGTGAGTAATAATCAGACCCAGGCCCTGCCATTGTGCAGCTTAGGAATAGTCAGGTGGGGAAGGCAGATATCAATTAATAAAATCTGGTGCTTGCAGGCCTGTGTCTAATCTGGGAAATCAAAGAAGGCTCCTGGAGGAAGTGGCTTTTCAGTAGAGTTGTAGGATGGGGCAGGGGCAGGGACAGGAACCTCTCTGGCAGAAGAAAGAGCATGTTGGTTTAAAAGATTGCATCTGTATACATATTTATTCACGGTTTAGCTTGGAGAGCTTCATGATATTCCGATGCTGCATGTAAACAGGTTTCAGATGGAGCCGGGTAGACAGGCGATGGACATATGTCGGTGAAGTAGTTGGAAGATGTGGCAACGGGTGAAAGTGAATCTCCTGTGAGGCTGTGTTGGATTCGTGTTTGAATCTGATCTCTGTCTTGGATTCTCTCTCCCTTTTGATATGTTCTCATCACTTCCTGTGATAGGATCCACTCACAGGGAAGTGGAACTGATAGATGTTAGGGGGTTTGTTTTCATGCAGGCATTAGGGAAGGTGGTGTCGTTGTTTTCAGCTTTACTGAGGTATTACTGACATAAACCATGGAAGTTTAAGGTGTACATTGCGATGATTTGATACATGTATATATTGTGAAGTGACCACAATAAGGTTAGTTAACACCACCATCCCCTCACATAATTACCATTTTTTTGTGGTGATTACATTTGAGATCTACTCTCTTAATAACTTTCAAGTATATGCTACACTACTGTTAACTAGAGTCACCATGTTGTACATTAGATCCCCAGGACTTACTCATCTTATAGTTGGAAGTTTGTGCCTTTGACCAACATCTCCCCATTTCCCCCACCCCCCAGCTCCTGGCAACCTCCATTCTATTCTCTGGTTTTATGAGTTCAGCTTTTTTAGATTCCACAAAGTGAGAACGTGCAGTATTTGTCTTTCTATGTCTGACTTATTTCACTTAATACCCCCAGGGTCCACACATGTCGCAAAAGGTAGGCTAGCTTTCTTTTTTAATGCTGAATAATACTTCATTGTATATGTGTCTCTATATAGATATACCACGTTTTCTATATATACTTTCTGATTATACCCCCTTCATGTTGGGGGGTGGGGTGGGGGAGAAGAGAGCTGCAGGGTTAGATTGGCAAAGACCCAGAGGGCGCTCTGCAGTGTGGATCAGTGTCCTTCCTTGATCAGGGAGGATCCCTGGATCAAGGGTTCTGCTCTAAACCAGTTCCTTTGAACATTGTTGCCCATGACTTCACTGGCGATAGAGAAAAGGCAGTGTCAGAACTTTCGCTCTCCCTGTCTTCATATTGCTGTTGTGTTTTCCATCTCAGCAAGTGGCAATGCCAGTCACTTGGGTGTTCCTGCCAGACGCCTCCCTCGGTAACAGTAGTGGCTGTGATTGTTTCTAGGGAGATTGTCCTTGTTAACATTTGAACATAACTCTATTTCAGCCTTGGAAGCGTTTGTCTCTGCTGCCAAGAAACTACCGCGAGAAGATGTATATGATGTTGTGGAAGGGTACATCAAGATTTCTGTGGAGTGTGCAGAGATTTTCCAGCTCCTGAGTGGGGAGAAGCGACCTGAAAGTGAGGTATGTTATTCCTCACCTGGTTTGATGAAGAAAAGAAAAAGCGAATGCTGCTATATATTAAGCTCGGTGAAGACAAATGTGATATAAATTTCCAAGACATTGCCAGCTTTCTACAGAAAACAGTGCTTTGGCCCTGTGTTATTGGCATACATTCATTTTTGCATCGTGACCTTTGGAAGCGTTTAAGTGGAAAGCATTAACTTCTTATCGGTAAATAATACCAGAAAGAAGGATCGTAGATTCTTAATCTGCATGCACTAGGTTTTGACATGGTTTGTTCTAACAAATGGGAAATAGGTAAAAATTGTGTCTTACAGATTCAGACACATATTGAGTCTTCTTGTTCTAAAGAGGTTCAAACTTGGGGATATTTGGAACCTATTGAAATCTTAGGGTTATTGCTGTAAAGCTATAGACCTGAATATCCCTTATTGGGCAATGAGGCCCAATCGTAAGTAGAAATTTCTCTTTTCCTTTTGTGTAGTTGTAAGCAAGCATTCTCTATTTAGCTAGACTATGGAAGCAGGACTAATTCCAGAGCCAGGAGCCTGGCAGGGCAGCCTGCTAAGCTACCACCTTCCTGTGTTTGGCCCAGGATCTGGGGTGGCCTCATCCTGCGAGTTGAAAGTTTTAAACCTGCAAGTGACTGTGGCTAAGACCAGAGGAGCAGATATGTAGAGGGGGAAAAGAAAGGAGATGCTTCATAAGCATTTCAATTCTCTCTTTGCAGATGCTATTAATATTTCAAGCTTTTGAGGCCATATTATTACGGACAGCAAGTGATCTTTCCCACTTTCATGTTGTGGGAACCAACGTCGTGAAGAAGCTAATGAATAACCACATGAAGCTCATCTGTGAGGCCCTGTATGCCTCGGGTTACAGGTAAGTTGCCCGCCTTTACGTACGTGGCCAGACCAGCCTTGGGCTTGGTCTGCGTTCAGCTCTCCACAAGTGCATTTGACCTTTCCTCCACTCCCAAAGTAGAGCTGCATGGTTTCCGTGACCATGGCTCTGCCTCTTCTTTGTTGACTGGCCCCTCACGGTCACTGACTCCTACCACAAGTGCCTCTCACTCTTGCATTGCTCTCCTTGCTGTCCTGGCAACGCTCCCGGCATCCTTCTGCCCCAGCGGCCCTTCTCAAAGGTCATCACGGGCTCCCTCCCTTTCTGCCTTCAGGGCTTTGCAGAAGTGTCCCCTCAAGGAAGCCTTTTTTGACCATCCTGTGAACACTGTCACTTTCTGTCCCTTTAGCCTGTAGAGGGAAATGTCTATTTGTACAGCTATACATTTGATGTAATACTCTCTATCAATCTGTTGATGATCTCTCTCCTTCCACTAGAATGCAAGGTGCATGCAGGTGCGGGACTTGACAGCCATAAAATGCTGTCTTCCCAGCACCTGGAAGAGTGCCTCGAACATAGTAGGTGCTCAGTAAACCACGGGTTCTGGGTGCCTCCAGAATGGAAAGGCAGCCACAGGTTCGCTTTTGGAGATGCCCACTACAGAGGAGTCCTCTGTGCCCTGCAAAGGCAGGGTGGGTACGGCTCCCACTTACAGGATGATTGACTGGATAAGAGATGGCCGTCTTCTTCGTAACTTGCATTTGGTATTCTTGGATCCTCTTTAGACTCGTTGTTTTATTGTTTTGTTTTGGCTTCATTTGAAGTTTTTGTTAATGATTTTTTTTTTTTTTTTTTTTTAAAGAGCATGTCTCCTTCCTTTTGCTGGCTTGGGGATAGCAAACCACAACTGGGTGTGCAGGTGGCTTCGTGGCGAGGTGGCTTGGTGCTTCTGCTGCTCCTGACGTGCCCGATTTCCCCATTGTGCCTTTGCAGGACGGCTCGAGCCTGCCTGAACCTGATGGCCACCATGGTGACCCAGGGTCCGGAGGCCGCCAGGGATGTCTGCAGCCATTTTGATTTGCATAAGAAAACCTTGTACACGCTGGTGACCAAGAGGGATTCTAAGGTGAGGAGCCCTGAGCATCTTGCATCTCCCGTGTTTCCTTTCCACTTGGAGCCGCAGTGGTTGGCTTGTCCTCCTTCCTCCAGCCTTGGTCCTCACATAGATGTAGTAGGAGACCATTGTGTGGAGAAACGTGCCTTGGCTGCACTGGAGCCTGGGAGGAAGGAAGGCCTCACCTCTGGCCAGCAGTGGTGGCCAGGGCATGGCCGAGCCTGAATGGCAGGGACATCAGAGGCCAGCTTCTCTGGGGCTCAGTGTCACAGTGCCTTTCTGGCCTGTGGGGATGACTGAGCTTGTGAGCGTCTTCACTGAGCAAATGAAATAATCCCCATGAACCTCATGGCGTGGACTTAGTCCTCCTGTTTATAGTCCGTCCACTTCAGAGAAAACCCTTGGAAGTCTAAGCCAGTGACATCGTCAAAGAGGACATTTGTGGTTTCTTAATATATTTCTTGTATCTCCCAATTATAAGTCTTATAATGAGTATGGGCTGGATTGTACCAAAGAGCACGGAAGTGTGAATGGTTGGTTTCAGGAGAGCTGTAAAAAAGAAAAGTTCCCTGGGGGGTCTAGAAGTTGCACTTGGGTTTGGAAAGGTTATTGGGGAGAAAGCACAAGTTTGAGGACTCTTAAGCTGGAGAGAAGGCATCCTCCCAATGCGTGTGCCAGCCTAAGGGTGTCTCAGTGCCTCTTGCCTTCCGTCAGATCAGCTCTCCCTGCTGCTGCTTCAGTGCCATGAACAGCCGTGGCCCAGCTCTCCACACCCCCTCCTGAGCGCGAAGAACAGACCCGTATCAAACCCTGTCTGCCGGAGTGGAGAACCACATTAGAATGATTTACTCCTGCGCCCAAATATGGCCTTGTTCTCTAACTCTTCCTGGGAACTAAGAGTTTATCCAGTGCCAGGTAACATAGACTGAGGCTGAAGCACAGTAACACCAGTTGACTTTTAAGGCTCTGTGAGGTTGGCTCAATGTTGAGAGTTTTCCTGGAATTGCGCATAAGGTGTTCTCTGAGGGAAAGTATCAAGGACACTATGCTTTATTAAAGTGTTGGCAAATTCCATTTGATAAGTCATGGCTCCCGACGTTTAAATGCATTTCTAGTAAAAAGAATTTGTGTGCTCTTTGCACATTAGGGCAAATATCATGGTTCTTTGGTTCTACCTGGCAGTGAGCCTGGCAATAATTATCCATTAGATTCCCTTTCCCCTCCCACCCTGTCTTTTTTTTACCTCAACCAGACCAGCCATCTAAGTAAAATGTCAGTACCCAGGCCACCCACCGAGACACACGTGGGAAAGCATAGCTGGGATTCCCTTCCCAATTTCCTCGCCTGAAGCCTGGCTGCAAGGCTGCACACAGGCTGCTGCATGTCAGAGTCTCAGCAAGCTGTTTTACACCTCCTTGATCTGTAAAGTGGGACATATGGTCAAGATGAGAATGTTTTTACTCTCTTTAGTTTATTCTACATCAGGTGTCGTAAATTGTGTTTTGTAGACAATGGTTTCTAGACATTAAAAATTTTTTTTTTTCATATAGGAAATGACAGGGACATTCAAAAATAGAGAGCAGCACAATGAGTCCCCATGTACCTGTCATCCCACATCAGGCTCTGTCACCTCTCCCACCTTTTGGTTTGCTTTGAGGCAGACTAGTACAGCAAATCCCCCATGTGAATCATATTTCACCATAAATATTTCAGTGTGTATCTCTTACAGAAAATGACCTTTTAAAAAACAAAAGCACTGTACCATCATCGCACCTAACACCATTAATAATTTCTCAGTATCGTCTAGTGCCCAGTTCAGTCTCATTTTCCCCCAACTATGTCAAACACGTCTTTACCCTTTGTGGTTCAAATCAGGATCCCGACCAGGACCACACAGTGTGTTTGGTGGATCAGTTTCTGAAATCTCTCGGCATCTTTGAGTTTTCTGCCCTCAATCCCCACTTTTTTTTTTCATTCTATTTAGTTGTTGAAGAAGCTTGTAGATACACTTGTGTGTGTGTGTGTGTGTGTGTGTGTGTGTGTGTGTGTGTGTTTAATGAGTGTTTCTGACATTTTAGAGGGAATTACTAAAGCCTCGTAAACAGAAGATTATGGATATCTTCATCCAGCCAAAGAAAGCATTGTTAAAAAACCCTGTGCGAAGAGCAGTTTTACCAAATATGTTTTGGTCTATTTTAGACAGTGTTTTGGAACAAGCTGTAGAGTTCGGGACACTTTCTTCCTGGGATAATAGCCCTGTGAAGTCACAGGGTAGGAATGAGGAGTAGGCAAACTCCTCTTGCCTTTGATGGAGTTTGCTGAGATAGAGGGTGGGGTCCCAGGGGACTGTCTGGTCAGGTGGGAGCAGGAGGCATGGTGGCTGCTGCTGGGAGTGGGGCAGATGCTGTGTTCTGGAGGTTGTGTTTCTCCACAGTGTTAGGAGTCTGAAATTGGGTTGTCTGGGGTATATAAGACGGATGCCAGGAGGTGAGAACGGAATTCCATTTTAGTTCAAAATTCATTGCTGGAGGGACTCTCCAGAGGATCTAGTCCACCTCTGCTATGTCCAAGCAGGATGAAAAGATCTAGAAGGGCAGATAACTGGGGCCAGCACTCAGGGCCCCGACTCCTGATATTTCAGTGGGACATAAAACCCCCAACTAGTGGAACTTTTCCAACTCGCTGAGAAAGGATCAAACCGAATTTAATTTGACCAGGCAAGTTTTAGCATTTTATCAGCATTCCTTTGAATCACAAGGCACACATAGACCAGGGTACAAGTTAACTGAGCTTGAATGAGGTGATGCATTTCTTTGACCCATGAGGCATCTGGAGGCTTGTTCGCAGTGGTTACTCAGCTTCCTGAGGACAGGGACAATATTGTAGTCATTTTTGCATTCTCTGTCAGCCTGAGGTTGTGGCATCTTGAATGTAATTGGTGTTTGCAAACATTGAATTGGTGAGTGAAGGCATTGGAGCATCGCAGACACTAAGGAAATGCATCTCCTTTTTAAGACTTCAGTTGTCATTGTACCCAAACTCCACATTGTGACTCTTCATATCAGTCCCCAGAATGGAGAGGAGAGCTTAGAGCCCTTAGTGTATTTGGAATAAACCAGCATCAGTCTAACCAATTTTGCCGAAATGCTGTGTGACGTGGGTGGAGAGAGACTCCATAAATAGAACGAATGTGCAAGGCCTCCATCCAGACATTACAGAGCACGGGTCAGATGAAACATGTACCCAGCGAAACAAGACAGAATTAATTATACTCACATAGAGGCATAGGTGGTGCCAAGTATGGTCCTTGCACCTTGAGAAAAGTGAAATGAAAATGCCGTGGAGCCCTGAGAAGAAAAAACTCTCCTGTAGTCAGACATAAAGTCAAGTGCGAAGCAGTGTGTTTGTACAGTTATTTCTTATTATCCTAATGCTAGTACTTACTTAGTAGGTATGTGACGTTGAGCGAGTTTTTTAAAGCCTCTGTTTCCTCATCTATAAAATGGGTGTGGTAGGCACCTCTACCTTAGGTTGTGATAAGGAGTAAATGAGATGACAGATGTGTGGCGTTTGACGTAATGTCTGGCACATGGTAAGTGCTCAGTAAACATTACTGGTACCACTATTAGTACTGCTGCCTTAAGTGGAGGGGAACTGTCTGGAAGGCAGAGACTCCTTAATCTTCTCAGAATTCAGGGCGATAATTCTCCGTGATATTAACTTTTTTCAAATTAAAATGCCTTTCGCATAACTGAAGTAGGGAGAAGTTTTCGGTTTCAGCAGTGGAGGATCTAAGCGTTTGTGCTAGTTCTGGTACAGCTGACGAGGTCCAGGTTCTTTGGGTGTAAAAGAGGGGTGATGAAACACGGGTTTGTCTTCAAGTTACTGGGAGGGAAAACTCCAGAGGCCCCAGTGACTTCCCGAGGGTTGGCTGCTGGTCCTGGGCCTTGGCTGACGTCCGTAGGACAGTTCAGATTGTAGTCCTGGGAAGGCCACGCTGGGTTTATAAGCATCTGTGCTTCCGTGTCCGGCGTAAATTTATAATATCTAGTAAAAACCAGATATCACCTCATTGGCATCTCATCAAAAGCAGCACCAGTCTTTACCTCTGGATTTTCAAAAACGTGGCTATATTGTTTCATTGGCAAGTGAGAGTAGATGGTATCTAGACGACTGAGAAGCTTCTGTTCTTATACCAAAGTGGTCCATAAACTAAAAATGCTTGTGTATTACACTTGAGGAAAGGGACACAACTGTATTTTCCCCGTACTTGGTATTTAAAAAGAGCTTGAAAGAGATGGGAAAGTAGTAGCATAGAAGATTGAGCAGGAAGGGCATAGAAGAAACCCTTTGTTCCCATAAAGAGATGCCCATCGGTTTCTCGGGTTCAGACTTCAGCCCTCTGATGGCACCAGCGTCGAGTGCCTTTGTGCCATTGGGACGGGAGGGGCGTGCATTGTGCTGTGTTCCTGCTTCCTTGCTTGTGTGTGGGCACGCATGTGACACGTGGTCTCCTTTGTCCCCAGGGCGTGCCTGATGTCCGGCTGGCCTACATCCAGTTCGCCCTCTCCTTTCTGATTGCCGGTGATGACAGCACCATAGCGCAGGTGCTGGAGGTGAAAGGTAGGTGTGCCGTCCTGAAGCAAAGCCTGTCTGTGACTGGAAAAATCTACCACACACAAAAAAAGTCTGCAGCCTTTGCCGCTGCCGAGTGCACTAGACGGAAGGATGTGTGGGTGGCGAAGCTTTGGTCAGTGTGGTTTGGATACCGTGGTCAGCACGAACAGAGGTATTCCTGTGACGCTATCTGGAATGCTGGGCGCTGTACCAACAAAGGATAAATGCAAACTTCAGAGACTCGTGCGAACAAAGGGCCTTTTATGGGTCCCGAGCATACACAGATTCATTGCCCTGGCTACCTGGCCTTCCTTAGTAATAGTGTTTAAAAAAATAAAGTTTAATTACTTTGGTGGCTTTGCCTAGTATTACTAGAATATCAGTAATAGCGCGCCAAGGAATTCCAACTGGGTCACCTGTTGGCTGTCTCCCTCCACAGGGCTGGCATAATTTAATCTTTTATGGCCACTTGCATTTTATCAGGAGACTCAGTAAGGTGGTAAGTCACAGCCCTAGCTGTGCTTAGCACATGGCAGTTGTTTGGTGAGATCCGCAGAGCCTGCAGGAGAGGAGCGGTCCGTGTCCTGGCCGCAGCTCTGGAGCTGGTGGAGGAGGAATGGCAGCGTGTCCAGTGTGGTCGGGGCTCCAGCCCTTCTACCTCGCCCAGGGTGGAAGACCTGCCTGCCTCCAGAACATGGCTTTCAGGGACCACAAAGAGCAGGGCGTGGGCGGTGGTCACCCTGTCTGCTGCCAGGCCTGGCCTGTGCAGGCAGCCCCATGGCTGCCGTGGGGGCAGCCCCGTAGAGAAGACGCTTTCTTTGCCTGGTGCAGTGGACAGTCCTGCTTGTTGCCAGGTCCCATGTGGGGCGTCCTGCTGCCCCAGGGCTCGGAGTTTCTTCAGAATTCCCCTGAGTCGTCCCAGCCATCGGCCTTTTATGAAAGGACATGCTTTGGGCTTTGTCATCTACAAGTTAGAGGGCGCAGGGATGCACCTCAGTTAGTGTTCTGCAGGCCATCTGCATGTAGGACATTATGTTGAAACTTTTGAACTGTGTGATCCAGCCATCCCATGTCTGGTCATTTATCCTAAGGAAATAATTAAGGATGTGACTAGAAGTTTGGTTAGGGGCTGTTTCTCCATATTAGCTGAAAATTAGCTAACTGTCTACCAGCAAGGTATCGACCGAGCAAATTGAGGTCTGGTCATAAGGTAGAATGCACCTGTTAAAAAAGAAGTTGGAATATACTTGTTGACATCAGACTTTTTAACAATATATGATTGGATATAAACTTAGTTATAAAACTGTTCTGTATGATCCTATTTTACTAAAAATTAAATATAACAGTATAGATACAGCAGAAGGTTAGCTGTATCTTAACTGGTAACCTGGAAGTTAACCTCTGGGTAGTGGAGTTATGGTTGAGTTTAAATTTCGTTCTTTTGGTTTGTCTAGTATTTTCAGGCTTTGTTTTTAGAACAATGAGTTTGCTTTTATACAAATTATGTGTGCCTGTTAAGCATGTGAAATTGTAATTGCTCTGATGCTATGCCTGGCATCACCAGTCTGTTAGTGATGATACAGAATCAAGCTGTGTGCGGTGGCTGAGTACCTGGGACCTAGAAGTCTGAAAAGAAGCA
Source organism: Rhinolophus sinicus (assembly GCF_057876585.1). Taxonomy (NCBI): domain Eukaryota; kingdom Metazoa; phylum Chordata; class Mammalia; order Chiroptera; family Rhinolophidae; genus Rhinolophus; species Rhinolophus sinicus. The sequence goes on from NC_142517.1 coordinate 10,689,098, forward strand.
AACAAACATATCACCCCAAATTCTACCACCACCCAACAAAATGATGACCATCGTTTTAAATACATCTCGGAGCAAGTCTAAGCAAAGAGAAACTTTGGAAAGCTGTAATCATAACATACATTCTCTTTCAAACAGTCAGCATCAAATTAATTTTACTTGTAATGTGAGAAATGGAAACTAAAACAGAACTAAAGAACTATGGAACTTCCTCAGTCGTCCTGTCATCATTTTAGCTGTAGATCTTGATTTCCTTTGTCACGAAAGTGGTCATTTCCACTGAACTTGTATAATTAAAACAGACAAAACTTAAAAAAAAAAAAAGTAGATGGCATTGTTTGCTATACCACTTAAGAAGTAATGTTCTCTCATTTCCTCTCATGTTCAAAATATTCTTGAGTTTAATGCTTTGAAACTTTTACTTTCAGAATTTATTCCTTGCATTTTTGGCTCAGGCATAAAGGAAGATCGGATTTCTACCATCAATATTTTGTTATCCACACTGCAAACAAAGGTACGTGTTTGGTAATCAGCGTTTCTGTCGTTCGTTTTCCCCAGCGTTTTACAGAACTCTGGAGCTTTAACATCTTAGGTTACATACGTCGTTGTTACATAGGTTGAACAGAAAACTATTTCTTCAGCAGAAACTTGGTGGTGACAAGTAACCCTGAAGCAGCCGCCTAGGCTGAGGCAGGGCTGCCTCCTCTCACAGCAGGAGAAAAGCTGCTGGTCACCCTTTCATAGGAAGCCATGGGAGTCATTGTGAGCTATAGATGACAACTGTTCTTCATTTGCACACCTAACGAAATGTTGTTTTGTGCCGTCTTGCACATTCTGTTTTTTATAAGCATATTATAGAAATTTTAAAACTTGCTGAAAGGATCACTGTCTTTAATACTTAAGCACCTTAAAAAAACTCTGTGACCCTTCCAATATAAAAAGTTGTCAAAAGGCCATGAGCTGACAATCTACACACAAATGGCTACTTAGCATAGTATTATACCTACAACAGTGATTCTCAACTGGGGGACGCTTTTGCTCCCCATGGGACATTTGGCAATGTCTGGAGACATTTTTGGTTGTCAGAACTGGGGAAGTGCAACTAGCATCTGGTGGGTGGAGACCGGGAATGCTGTTCCACATCCTACAATGCACAGGACAGCCCCCCACAGCAGTCATTGGTCCCAAAGGTTAGTAGTGCTGAGGTTGAGAAACCCTGGTTTAAAGTAATGAATTAACGAGATGCAGTTTTTTTTTTTGCCTACTAAATTAGCACTGACTTTAAAATAATGATATTTAGTGCTAGGAAAGATGCTATGAATCAAGTACTTTCCTGGAGGAAGTGTTACAACCCTCTGGAAGACCAGGCCTGGCAGTATGTGTCAAAAGTCTTAAAAATGTTTGTAGATTTGGGAGTGGGGTGGGGGTGGGGCTTGCCTCAGAACCACTTCGGAAACTCATGTGAGGTACATAAACCTCCAGAGATTCAAGGGATAGATTTGGGTGGAGCTGAGAACTTGTGCCACAATTCCAAGTCCATAGAGAGGGATACAGTGAAGGCTTTGTACAAGGATGCTGATCGCAGCCAGAGTGTGTACACACCTGGGGAATGGTTAAATTAAGTTACAGTCGCGTATAGGGTAGGACGATATTCAGCCCTCCCAATGATGTTCTAAAGGAATTTTTAATAATATGGGAAAAGTTCATGCTACATAAGTAAAAGCAGGCACTATATACGTATAAAATGTAATCTCAAAGATGTAAGCCCCCCCGTCCCATACATACACGTATATATTGTGTGGGTCGGGGAAGGCTGAAAGGAAATCCACCGAGATGTTAACTGTAGGTACCCTAAGATGGTGGGAATATTGGTGGGTTTTGTTTTTCTCCATATTTTTCCCTTTTTTTGGCCAAATATTTTGTCCTATACCTACATTATTTTTATAATGATGAAAAATAGTAAACACTATTTTAAAAGTTGAATTCCTTGAAATTCATGTTTGATTGTTTTCAGATAGTTCACAATAAAAATATCACAAAAACCCAGAAGGTGCGTTTCTTCACTGGGCAGTTACTGAACCATATAGCATCTCTCTACAGCTGGAATGGGATTGTTGATGTGAACCTGGAAAATACTGAGGTACAGTCATGTTTGGGTTTCATTTGGCTTCACTGTTAGTGTGTGATTCTCACAGCTCGGAGACTGAAGACTAAACGTAACATCTGCCTTTAAAAAGTCCCTCCATTTGATCTGTTTCTTTTGGCTTGTGGTAATATTAATTTTCCACTTAGATTCAATATGGTTTTAAAATTTTATTCTTAGAATAAGATTTTATTTTCTAGCCTCTGAGGTATCATAATATTAAACTTTTTTTTTTTTTTTGATGAGAAAACAGTTCCCTTTATTTGAGTGACATCTTAATTTTTCCTGCAATGCTTGCCCAGTAGGATTACAGGGTTGATCCAGGCTCTCTCTTCCTCCTCTTATTTACCTCTTCTTTTCCTCTCTTCCGTTGTTTTCAAATCTAGCTTTTGGAGTTTCAAGGCTTGTTCTCTTAATTCAGGGTCCTAAGCATCTAGGGAACCCTAATTTCCTCACCTACTGACATGTATAATTTATTTTGTAGCAGTTACTAAAATGCTAAATTAGAACAGTGGCTCCATTGACCCAAGACCAATATACCTTTTAATTCTCCTCATTTTGAAAATCCTCAGGGTGTTTCTGAACATGGACTTGGCCAGAGTAGTGAAGGATCAGACTTCCTGTTAACTTTATGATAATTACTTTTCAAGAGCCCACTATTTCACTTCCTTTTATCTTCGTGACTTGCTTATGTCCTCTTGTTTTGAACATGTTTTGTACACTCTATTACCAGGAAGCCTCAGGGCCTTAATAAAAACACTCCCAAATGTGGAATTTTATTGGAAAAGGCAAAAGAAAATAAGTCATTCTTAAGCTTGTTTAAAAATACAGATTTAAACTTGCTCCTCTTACGAGTATTTTTTAATTTTGATTGGTGTTTCTGTTTTTTTGAAATGATATCTGGTGTTTACTTGAACATGTTTTCTAAGTTATCATTAGGCCTGTGATATTTTCACTTTTATTCTACAGCTATTACTAAAGTTTATGAACTTGGGATTTTCATTGAATTTTTTAAAACCCTCTTAGGCTTCTGCTGAAGATGCAGGGAAAACCATGGTGAGGGAGCTGGTTCATCACTTCCTGATGGATCTTTGCTGTTCGCTCAAGCATGGGATTAATTTTTATGATGCGTCTTTGGGTACCTTCGGCAGGTAAAGTGTAACACTCTTGTGAATCCCAGGTGTGTGTTTCTCAGAAGTCACCACATCTATCCATGACTGTCCAGTGGAAATCTGTTAAGTGACGGAATTGTAATGGGTTAGAACTAGAAACGTAGCATTTGAAGACCCCGAGAACTTGTAGTCATTATGTGCCCTCGGGGAGAAGGTGTCAGGATAGCCATGGACTGAGTCACGGAGATGTTACATCTCACCCATGGAGGTGCTGTGTGTGTCTCTTCGGTGGCTGACTCTGAGAATAAGTCTTACATCTGCTTTAATTCAGGGTCCTAAGCATCTAGGGAACCCTAATGACCTCCACAGAGGACAGGCCCTGAGAGGGGCCTCACCACAGTTCTGAAGTGGTGCCATTGTTATTCCAGTTTGCAGAGGAGGGAAATGGGCACAGAGAGGTTAGGTCACTCCCCCATGAGTGGCAGAGCTCAGATTCGATCCCAGGAAAACTGGTTCCAGGGTTATCCTCATCACAGCTGAAAGGTCCCCCTCTCCACAGTGACTGCTGCTCACCAGTTAGGATTTCACAATTTTGTTTATACATTTTGTTTCATATTTCACAATTAGGATAATATTTCATATATAGTCCAAAGCTAACAGCTTAGATTGTATTCGATTAGACTTTGTAGTTGTATTATTATAATACATATCCGTGTTACTTTTTAATAACCAAATGGCCTACTGTTAGATATGCTGTTCACCAACTTGCTTTTTTCCATGTGACAGTAAGTATATTGGACATGTTTTCTGGTCATTGTGAAAGACTCTTACTTTTTACTCCCTTGGCATTTTATTATAAGGGTAGAGACGGTTTACTTTAGTTTTAACCAGTCAGGAAATAGCTGATTCCTTCAGAAAGGGATGACACGGTGGGAATTTTTCTCCCTGCTTGTGACTTTGGATTTGTTTTGATTCTGAGATTATTGTGATTTAACTTGCCACATTGTCTCTTTTTCTCATCAGTCAGAATAAGCTTGTTTTCCTACTAAAATGTAATAGCGGACTTTTATAGTCCAACATAATGTAATACTGTGCTTAAGTGACCCACATATCCCCCCTTAAGTAGATCCATAAAACAGATGATCATTAAATGAGCATATTGAACCAACTTAGGGGGGTCTGTTTAAATAAGCTGTGATTTACATCAATTTTCAAAGCCGTGGGCAAAAGACAAATGTTTGTGCTTGTGTAGGGAAGGGAATTTTGTTTGTGGGGACAGTAAGAGAAAGCTTAGAGGAAGTGGAAACACGTGGTTCCCCAATCATCGTAAGTCTCACTCCCTTATGTCGTTCAGGTCTCCACGCCAATGTCACCAACTCAGGGAGGCATCCCTTTCTGAAATAGGCCTTTTCTGTCACCATCCTTCTGCCTGGCTCTTGCTCTGACTGTGACTTGTCACTACCTTGCATGTTTAATACTTGATAGGTGAGAATCAGAACAGAGGCTGTTCTGCAGCTCCCAGCACATAGTAGGTGTTTGATGAAAGCAAGGCATTATAGGGTAGGCAAGGACGGGTGGACTTTTTGTCTAAAGGGCCAGATGGTAAGTATTCGAGGCTTGGCTGGCCATACGGTCTCTACTGTGACCACTCAATTGTGCCATTGTAGTACCGAAGAAGCTGTGGCCATAAACCAGTGCGTGTAATTGTGTTTGTTCCAATAAAGCTTTATTTACAGAGACAGACAGTGGGCTACAGTGTGCCGACCCCTGGTGTGGAGGTTAAGGGAACAGATTCTGGAGTGAGCTCTGAGAGCTTGAGCAGGTTACTATTCCTCTCTGACTCCAGCACCTCATGTGTAAAATGGAAATAAAATTAATACCCATCTCAGAGAGTGGTAGGGTGTGGTAACTGTTTAGAGCAGTGTGGCAAGTATTGCATGCACACTACATAATAGAAATGCTATTCATTTTATTACATTGTTGATTGAACTAGCACTTGTGTGTATGTGTGTGCAGTATTTTTAGCACTCTTTGTAGGTTTAATGTGCCATTCATTTGACAGCATGAACTATGTTTTGCTTATGAAAATTTCATATTAAGAATTTTAAGCTTTTAAAAGGATAGCTCTCTAATCAAAAGTATACTTTCTAATTTAATTATTTGAAGATTTTTAATACAGGGGAAGCTGTCACATAGTTTCTCAGTTTCAATCAGTTTATAAGGGGACGCAAAACAGTGAGGGTCCTAGAAACCAGCAGCGTGGATGCCAATGAGGCAAATGCTCAGGGTTTTCTGGGTTTTAAGACTTCACATGCCCAGCAGGTATAAAAAGGCCTCTTTTCTTAGAAGGCCTCTCGGGTAAAACCCAGAGGCCTGCGGTTTGGGGTAAGCAGATCCTGGGCTGGTTGTTTCCTTTCTGCAAGTTTTAATGTCCATAGGTTTTTCCGGCTTCTTTTTATCATCTTCTTGAAAACTGCCCACATTTAGGACAAGTTTTGAATATTTTCATACAGATTTTTTTCCGCTATATTAGCTTCTTTCAGCTGGCAAGTGAAGGCATAGGAATTTGAAATAAGCTAGAAACAGAGGAAGTAAAAGATCTGTGAAAAGACTTTTAGAAATAATTTATGGCTCTATGTGTGGCAATTCTTGAGCATTTCATAAAAAACCCTTCATCTTTTCAAAGGAGAGATGGAGTCTCTGTATTTTTGATATGTATGTGCACATACATATTTATTCACATACACACCTTTTCATGTGTGTCACAAGAAAGAGGTCAGTAAAGTCTCAAAATGAAATTTGGGGAGTGGCTCCCTCCCTGCTGATTTGGCCCTTTCTTTACACTGCCGTGACCTCTAGGTCCACTGGTAGGTGGCCGGTGGATAGGGAGAATGGGTCTCTTCTTTACAAGTCAAATGGAACTCAGAGGAAAGGTGGGGGTGGAGAACCAAAGAAGAGACTTGTTCAGCCACTCAGAAGTAGAAGAGTGAAATTGAAGCCCTTGGATGGAGAGCTGGAACCCCACAGGCCAGAGAAATACCCCGTTTCATGCCACCGGGGAAATCTACCCAAAATGAAATTTGCCAGTCGTCTGTGTTTACAACTGTGCTTACCGAGAGTGATTCTGTTGTTACCCTGAGCTCTCAGTGTGTTGTGACAATTCCCCGCTGACCCTTCTCTCTGCTTCTCTGACAGAGGAGGAAACCTGACACTCCTGCACTTCCTGTTGGGTTTGAAAACTGCAGCGGACGACGAGCTGGTGGCTGAACTTGTGGTGAACATCCTGAAAGTGTGCCCGGACTTACTGAACAAATATTTCAAGGAAGTGACGTTTTCCTTTCTCCCAAGAGTGAAGTCCACTTGGTCAAATAACATCAAACTTCTAAAGAAGGTGAAAGCCCTGGGCATTTCAGAGTCTGTTACATAGGGTGGGGGTGGAGTGTAAGGATTGGGGGGGGGGGGGGCGGCAGGCAGGGCAGAGGGGGACCTCTGACAAACTACAGTGTGAAGAACTTCTTTCAGCCATTCTTGTTCTTCAGGGGACATTTGAGATCAGGTAAATTAGGTGTTTTTATCCACTGGGGCATTCTGCTGTTCACTGAGCTGAACTTTGAGGTTCATGCCTTTTGAATATGTTGAGCCAATTTCATCTTCTTCACCCAAATGTTGCATACAGTGAGATCTTAACAAGTTTCAGCAGAGTTAGGCCGGAATTAGGGAAATGTCTGAATTGTAGGATGGTTTTTAAAGATTGCTGTTTCAAGTACTTAGAACAACTTGAAATAAACTGTGGCATGGTGGTCTCTTGGTTTGAGTGGATGTGTATTAATTTCCTTCTGATCATAGATGTTAATATCCCCTCATCTACCAGTGGAAGTACTAGTACAAAGCCTTTGGCAGTCCTTCCTGGCTCGGTTAATCAATCAATCAATCAATCAATCAATCAATCAATCAATCTCTCTCTCTCTCTCTCTCTCTGTCTCTGTCATTTATGGCCTGCCTACTGCTGAAATACCTGGGATTGTTTTCTTGCACATCAAGTTGAGCATGGGTTTATCTGTAAAACAACCTTCCATTCTTCTATCCTCTACTTTTCCTTGAGTGCCTGCACGTGCAGTCCCCACGTGTGTGTTGGGTTGAGAAGGAGGCAGTTTGCCCTCATTTTGGTGCAGGGAGCCTTGTGGCCAGCCCCCCTGGGCACTGCTTTGGTTCTCCCGGGGAAGGGGAGGGGGCAAGCGCACGGCGTTTGCCAGCCTGGGTGTGAATCCTTGCTTCTCTGCTAACTAGCTGTGTGTCCCTAGGGACATTACTTAACCTCACTGAAGCCTAATTTTGCTTCTGTAAACTTTTAAAATTAAATATAAACTATCCCTACCCCATAGGGTTGTCATGAATCACTGAAAAGGTCACATGACAGGTGCCTGTCAAGCACGTTACAATAACATGGCTGTTCTCGCATTGACTTACTTGTCATCAGAGGTTTTAAGAGGCTCCCAGACCACAGGCCGAGCTCTGCTTAAGGTCACTTCCCTGGTAACAGCCAGTCTCGTGACCTGACTTGTCTCTAACAAGTGGGTTTGGAGGTTAGTGTCCTGGACCCTGTGCCTTGTGGCAAGCCTGCGACTTTTGTCACGATGGTTGTTTCATTGGAATGTGGCACTGTTGGGTGCCTACCGTTAGCCTCAGGTTTGAAATGCAATCTCTGGCACCAGCTCATTCTCTTTTTCTCCTTCTCACAGATCTATGAGGCCCAGCCGGACATTTCCCGGGCGTTTCAAACCAGGGAGTTTATCCCTTTGCCTCGGCTTCTGGCAATGGTGATGGTAACCACCGTGCCTCCGGTGTGCAATAAGATCATGTTCACCCAGGCACTAAACGTAAGTGGTCATCCTGCTTCTAGAACTTTCTCCTACTCACCCTGCTGGCAGTGCTGGGGAGCATTCTGAGAGTGCTGGCCTGGACTGGGTTGTGGTTTGTCAGTGGTCCTTCAGGGTGTTCCCTGTGTCCTGGGGAAGGGACCCTGGAGCCCAAGGCCCATTCCTGCCAGGAGGTGGGGTGACTGCACCCCCAGAACTGAGCTCGGAGCTCTGCATCCCTCCACGCTCTCTAGGCCTGCCTGAAGATGGGGGCGTGTTGGAATCACAGGAAGAGAAGTGTGTTCAGCCACAGCCTAGTGTCTTGCATGGAAGTCTCATTAGTTTGGAATTTTTGGACAGGATAGGACTGAAATTTGCCTCACAACTCTTCCGTTAATGTTTTAAGTGACTAGTGTTAAGTTTTCTGGGAAACATGTACTTTGAAGACCAACTGTTTCAGGCATTTTTGGAGGGTATGTTCATGGAAAAAGATTTATCCTTCAATTTCATATCATTATTTATTATAAAAGGTCCCCAAGTTCCATCAGGAGCCATATTCCGAGGGACTTATCGTGGCCTTAGGTGATTGACTGTGAGTTGCTGGCACACGTGGGTCCAGGCTCTGCCAGCCCTTCCTGAATCCAGGTTACCTCAAGACCTACCTGGGTTGGCCAGGTATTCAGAGGGGTACAGGGCCTGGCGTTTCTTTGGGGGGGGTGGAGTCCCCATCTTTCTGGGCAGGTGGGGTTGTGTAAACACAGCAGGCCCAGGGTCTGCCGTGGTGGGTTGCACAGGCCTGAGAGTGGTGGCCTGGTGGTGATGGGGCAGTTACTATAAAGTGGCAGAGACGCCTTAGATGGCACAGTGGGATTAAGCAGTTTTTGATACTCATCCAGGCTTTGTGCTCAGAGTGGGTAGTGGGGTGAGGCGTAGAGAGAAGGGGGCCTGTGTGGGACTAGGCAGAAAGGTCTTTTGTTCTGGTTGCCAAATCATAAGAACCAAAATTAGGACCCAGCTAGCTTGCCCATTTATTTTGTGGAAGACACAAAATTTTTTAACTCAAAGGGCTTGCAAGAAAGTAGAATTGAAAGGAATGTTAGCTGCTGCCTCTATGGGAAGAACAGTTTCATCTGGCTGGCTGCATTTATGCCCCCCTTCAAGCTGACTCGAGGCAGCCTGGGTCTGTCTCTCATGGTGTTGCCTTAGGAGAGGGGCTTCCATCCCCTGGACAGAGTGGCTACAGGACGAGGTAGAGGCCACGGCTTTCTCTCCTGCCAGCGCTGCCCTCCTGTGCAGGGCCATGGCCGGTGAGGGGCGGCTACCGCTCTGTCTGCTCAGTGGGCCCTTCCTGAGCTGTGACGCACCCTGAGTGAGGCCCGTGAGTCAGGTGGACCTAGGCAGTGGGGTCACGAGGCTGTGGGGTTTGGGTTTGTTTTTGTTATTTTACATTTTTCTTTTATTCTTCACATGTTATCTGAAAATTTTTAATAGCATACATTTTAGAATCACAAAGAAAAGAGTTAGCTTATTTTAGAATAGGAAATGAGGTGTCTGGAGGTGGAGTCTGGGGCTGTTGGTTGAGCTTCGTGCTACAGGCCGTCAAGTGTACATGTGAACTTGTTTGGGCCCTGCCTCAGATGTGATTGTGGGACGGAAGTCATTATTGGTTTCGGATGTTTCATGTAGTGCTGCTGTAGCATATAGCGTACATACAAAATGAAACCCCACTAACTGGAATGTTGGAATGAGGTGTCCTAGTTATTAAATTAAAAGTCCATCAGAAAAACTTTCCATTTCTATCTGAGTGTAAATCTATAAATCTAAGCAGCAACTGGTATTTCCAGACTTGACTGTTCTCAGGAATCAGCTGGGACCAGTCGAGTTGGCCTGGGCTGGGGCCTGAGGTTGTGTGTATCTCCTGAGCACCCAGGAGATCCCCTCGCTGCTGCTGGCCCAGAAGTGACTAGCCAGGATCTCGTCTTGCCCTCTTTTTGGCAATAGCACAGGTTCTGGAACCTTCCTCAATCCCTGCAGTGAGTGAGAATTGTGAAGACTCTCCTGCTGTCATTCGGAATACAACTAGCAAATGTGGGTGTTGGAGGCTTGGGATCAGGGGCTGCATGTTTACCGAGCCTAGAGGTGGTTGTTCCTACTAAACTACCGACGCCTTTGCTTGTCATGGCTCCCCCTGGTGTGAAACGCTTTTTTAGGGGCTGGTTGGCATCTGGCAAGAGCTTGGCTATTGTTGGTACAGATAATCCATATGAGCTGAGTGGTTTTCAGAGAAGACTTACCCAAAACAGACAATGAAACAAAAATAAAAAATAACTCTCCAACCCTTCCTTTAATAACCGCCTTCATGGCAACTGCTGAAGTCAGATCTGCAGAGGTCAAGAGGGCAGGGTCGCCGGGCCACCTCCTCTCATGGCGTAGAGGCCAGCCGTCTCACACAGCTTCCCTGAGGGGGACCTGAGAAAGGGCGAAAGCCATCCAAGCCTGGGGCTCGGGAGAGCAGTGTCCACCAGTGCAGCCTAAAGACATTTGTGGATTTGACTCTTTTTCTTCCCAGTTGGACAGCAAATCAGTGAAACACACAGCGTTGTCCCTTGTTTCCTTCATTTTGAAGAGAGCATTAAAAACTCTTGACTACTGCCTGAATAAAGAGGTGTGGCAAGCGTCCGGCATGTACACGGCCGCGATGATGGAAGACTTTATGCGGCTCTTCAGAGAAGCCCTGAGTAAGGTAGGCACGGAAGCCAGACTTGGCCTTTGCAGGGAAGTTTCCAGGGCTTTCCTTAACAGATGTCCCAGGTAAGCACACCGGGTGGTAAAGGCGGTCTTGGGAGCACAGACGGTGGGTGTGAAGTGAAGTGGTTGGGGTGCTCCTGGGGCCTAAGTGTCACCAGGAGCTATTGTGTTCTTTCCCCTCCCCCAACCACTGCACACGCACGCTGGACTGGGGCCACAGTCAGGCACCGGGTAGCTGGGAAGCCCCTCTTATTCCCTCCTCCCCATGGCTTTTTCTGGTAATTCAGGAAGGCCAGTCATCTGCAGACTGGCCAGCTGCCCTGGAAGAGCCACGGTCTTGCTGGGCAGGTCCCCCCAGAGGGTCATAAGGATGTCTTTCTTTGTTCCCAGGGCCTTGCTCAGGTGAATGAGTCTTAAGGGGTTTGTTTTAATTGTCAGCACTTGTTTTTTTTTACCAAATTTTTGTTGTGTACAGTTCTGGGAATCATACCTCAGAACAGAGCTCACAGAGGATGTGGGCCTGTTCTCACCCTGCACCCCCTCTTTCTACACACACACACACACACACACACACACACACACACACACGCTCACACCTTCCGTCTGTGTTGAGCTTCTCTTAGTAGGTTCAGTTCATTTGTTTCTCTTCCTCGTTTAATGTGTCTCGTTTTTTGTTTCTTTGTTTTCCCTTTTAGATTTTACCAGACCTGAACACCATCGTGTGGGTCTGGCAGTCACTTAGAAAACAAGAGACAAAACAAGATAACGAAAAAGGAAAGAAAAAGGGCAACAGGAGTCCTGTGGCCTGCATGGCTCCCCAGTGCGGTGAGGACTCCGTGGGGTGTCTGCTGTGTGCAGACAGAGCTGACACAAGAGCGTGAATCCTCTGTCCTTTGCTTGGAGAGAAGACTGAGAATGGAATCTCAGAGTGAATTCTGACATGAATTAGCAATGTGCCCGAGCCTTCCGCATGCGCTGTCTCTATAAAGACTTGAGCGACGGGTGCCATGGGCTCAGATCTGTCAGTGGGGTGCCCTTTTTTGCTGTGCAGAGGGAGGCAGGCTCCAGGGTCCCCCCTGGTAAGGAGATACACTGACTCAGACCTTGTTACTAGCCAGGCAAGGGGCTTTGTATCTTATATCTGCATCCTACTAATCCTTACGGTGGCCCTGCAAGGGTAGGCATTATTGTGTCCCCATTATTCGGAAGACACTGGAGCCCAGAGAGACAGAGTAGCTTTAACCTGTCTGAGGTCACAGCAGTGAAACAGGGGCTGTTTGAATAGTCCTGACTTTTTCACCACATTCACTCCCTAACTTTAGTTCCGTAGGGGTCTGTCTGCTCAGCGGGCAGTTGACAACACTGGGTCACGGGCAGCTTGACTACTTACCGATTGTTGATGAAGGACAAAGAACACGTGTGTTTCCTAATTCAAGCTGCTTTATTTTGGTTCAGACGATGCAGAAACCGTTCTTCTGAAAGCCGTCCTGCTGCAGGTCATATGCCTCTACCAGAAGGTGGTACCGCACGTGGTCATGCAGTACAACTTTGACTTCAGCAAGCTCCTGAAAGGTGCGTCGCAGGGGACATGGGCACCCTTCTGCTCTGTCTGCCAGCGGGGATGGAGGAAGCAGATAAACCAGCGCAGAGCCCTCACAGCGAGGACCAGGAAGGGTGGTGGGCTGTTTGGCCGGCGTGCGTGAGCCACCAGCCTGCTGCTTTTCAGGAGGACCAATATTTTTTAAATAGCAACTCTTCCCTACGTAAGTATTAGGTGAACATTGAGCAGCAGCGAGAGAGGAGAAGGCAGAAGCCAGCCAGTTTGTGTTGCCTGCCATGAACTGTCCACAAATCAGATCATGTGATAATTTATAAAGCCTCTTTTCAGAGGGGTGCAGACACAGGAACCTCTCAGAAGGGCGTCCTGTTCATACTTTTGACATAGTTACTCATATTTTACCTAGTGAGTCAGGTTCAAATCACATCTTGTACATGTAACATGATACCTGTCCCGCCATGTTTTGTTTTTGGGTTTTTTAAAAATTTATCATTGGCAACAAATACTGCCTGTCATTCTATTTTTTCTTTCTTTCTTTTTTTTTAATTTTTATTGGGGAATACTGGAGAACTGTGTGTTTCTCTAGGGCCCATCAGCTCCAAGTCGTCCTTCAATCTAGTTGTGGAGGGCGCAGCTCCACTCCAAGTCCAGTCGCCGTTTTCAACTGGCAACCTTGTTGTTGAGAGCTCGCACTCTGACCAATTGAGCTATCTGGCCACCCCTCCAAAAGCTCAACAGCAGCTCATTGTCTTCAATCTAGTGGAGGGTGCAGCTCACTGGCCCATGTGAGAATCGAACTGGCAACCCTGTTGTTCAGAGCTTGGGCTCTAACCAACTGAGCTATCCGGCAGCCCCCGCCGTGTTTTCTTGATGGGAAAGTTTGTCTAATAAAATTGACTTTAATTTGGCCTACAGAAGAAGACCTGCAGAAATATCATTCCTGGGATGTATATAAACAAGTGAAGTAGTTCTATTCAAAGCTGTAATTAACTTTTTAATTGACATGAAAGGTTCTCTTTGCTGTGAGAATAGGAAATATACTAGAATGTGGCCATTTAGTATTTAGTAGCTATGTCCTTCCCAATCGAAGAGAAACCCAGAAATCAGGCCAGAGGGTAAGGACCCAGTCTTGGGTGGCCATAATCTGCTCACAAAACGCTTGCAATCTGGGGAGCAAGGCCCGTGCCCCACGCAGGGGGTGTGACATGAACTGGAGACTGCAGCTGGAGGGCAGCATGGGGTGCAGGGAGGGCATCGAGCTATAGGAAGAGGTCAGTGTGGGCCAAGTGGCAGGGCAGGCGTCTTTGGGCAAGTGGCATCTGGGATTCTTGTTAACGGATTTGGATAGACTTCAGAGGGGGAGGGGTGTCAGGTGAGGTGTCTGGGCAGAGCGGTGGGCCTGTCTGAGGGTGACCACAGGACCGGGAGGAGGACTCCTGCAGCCTTCTTTTCAGACGAGCAGTTCCTCGTCTGGTCCTTTGGGCCGGAGCAGCAGTGGCTGGGCGCCTGCCTCTCCATGACTTCTTGCCTGTTTTCCTCTTTCCCGCCCGCAGGCATCATCTCAGAGCAGGGCCTTCGAGAGGAGGTACCTCCCATCCTGCAGCACCACATTCTGAAGGTGGCCCTGGAACTTCCGGCCAGCAAGTTTTTGTGGTTAAAGGCACAGGTAGGAAACTGAGGGCCACCCCGACCCCCTTTCCCCCCGCCCCAGCTGCCTTCCATCCTTAGCGATCCTGCAGGCTTGCTAGCTTTTTGGCCTGGGAATTTCTAACTGAAACAACAGGACCTGACGGGGTTGGGGGCACGAAGGGAGATGTTAACGGTTCTCCTTTTAGAGACACATCTAGAGCAGAGGTGAGGTCCTGATTCGTGAGCCAGGGGTCTTGCAACTCTTTGCTTTTGCAAAATAAGGCACTTCATGTGTCCTTACTGAAAATATATTGTTGCTGGGTACTGGGAGTTTCTGTATTTTTTATCTTGACTATTTTACATTTTTCTTGTCATTGTAAAACCTTTGAGAAAATAAAATAAAATATATTCCTTCTCCTTGGTCCTCATCCTGGAAGAACTTAAGACAGAGATAGAAATCGGTATCCAAGCTTGAGGCTGGTGGAAGAAATCACTTGAGATTGCTGGCATTTTTCTGTCTTTAATAATGTCTTCTAGGACTTTCTGGAGAACGTAATGTTGAATCATAAAGGGAACTTAGCATTTAACATATATAACCTGTGTATTTAAACACGAGGTGATGTATCACTTTTGTCTAAAGGGGGAAACATGACCAGGCAAAATTAAGCATCGTCTGAGTGTGTTTCTCAGTAGCTCAGATGACTTTTTTAGTGACTTAGATCTTATTTAAGATCTTATGGAACCAATAGCATGGAAATGTATGTGGCATCTTCACGTGTGATATTTCCGGAAAGGCGTAAGGATGCCGCGGCACTGGGATTTTGTATTTCCCCTGAGTCCCCTCCCTCAGGCTCACCAGCATCCTAGCTGAGGATCATTCTTACGGAGAACTTACTGTGTCAGCTCATTTACCACCACTTCCAGACAAGGCAGCTGGAGCACAGAGTGGTTAGGAAACTTCTGCAGCGTCCCAGCCAGAAGTGGAGGTCCTAGGATTGGACCCAGGCAGCTACCCAGAGCCCAGCTCTCAACCTTTATACCCCACTGAGGTCACTGCCACGGCCCCATAACGATGACAAGACAGGGGTATTACTTAGTTTTTCAGCCCAGTTGAACAGGGCTAATGAGATCTTGATGATTTAGTTAGAAAGTAAACAGAAGCCTCTTACTTTGAAACATCTGGTATTAAAATGTTCATTTATATCCTGTATCCCTGCTGGGCTTCAGGAACATTGGCACTTCCCATGTTCAGGGTCAACCTCATGGTCACAGCTTCAGGGTCACTCCAGCGAGACAGAGTCAGTGGAGTTTGGGCCAGGAAGCTGGAGCTCTGTGCACTTCTCTGAGATGTGTTCAAAGCCCAAAATCCTTTGCAAGAGGCTAAATTATATATAAGGAATCGATTTTGTCAGCACCAGCATCCTGCTGAAATGCAGCGAGCACAGCTTGTCACCGTGTCAGGTAGCCCTGAGTCGCATCCTTCTCCACCACCCACCAGGTGGTGCCAGGTCTGCACCAGGGCTCTCTGGGCTTGATTCCCAGCTTGGACGCTAAACAGCTAGGTACCTGCTTGTGCCTCAGTGTCCACATGTGTAAAATGGGAATAACAGTCGTGCCCACCTCAGGATTGTTGGGAGGATAAAGTGAGGCAGTGTATGTAAAAAAGCAAGAATGGCACTGGCAGGCCGGTCCGATGGCTCAGGCGGTTGGAGCTCCGTGCTCCTAATGCCGAAGGTTGCCGGTTCGATTCCCACATAGGCCAGTGCCAGATGGCTCAGTTGGTTGGAGTGCGGGCTCTCAACCACAAGGTTGCCGGTTCGACTCCCACAAGGGATGGTGGGCTGAGCCCCCTGCAACTGGACCTGGAGCTGAGCTGCGCCCTCCACAACTAAGATTGAAAGGACAACAACTTGACTTGGAAAAAGTCCTAGAAGTACACACTGTTCCCCAATAAAGTCCTGTTCCCCTTCCCCGAAAAAAAAAAAAAGAATGGCACTGGCACATGATGAAGGCCACCATGAAGAGGGCCACCTTGTTGCTCCCTGTTACTGCTCTTTATAATCACTACAACTGGGGCCTTTGGGGGTTTGGGGTGAGTTACTTAACTTCTGAGGTTCCTTGTATACAAAACCCCAGCAGTCTTGACAAGGTGTAGTTAAAATGAGATAAGAGGCCTGGAAGCATACTGGGCACACAGTAACCTGTTTGCTCAGCAAATAGTGGCCTGTTATGTTTATGTCATTCTGTGCTGTTGTTCAAACTCCAGGAAGGCCCAGAGGCAGAAATTATTGGAGGAGAACGATCCGTGTTTTACTTACTGATGAAAATGTTTGTGACCAGTAGCCATTTACAACTCAAGACATCAACCAAACTTCTGATCATAAAGGTGAGTATTTTCTACCAGTTCCGAATTCTGAGAAGCATTTTATAAAGTCCTTCTTATAAGTACGTGCTTAGTCAATAGTTGAATTAAGGATGTCTTAGGACTATTGTAATTTAAAAATAGAAGGTTTTATGGCAGTTTTAATTTATTTTGTCTTAAACTTGGCTGCATTCCTGAGAGGCAGCATGGTGGAGTGGGAAAAGCATCCACTTTGAAGTCTGTTCCTAGATTTGAGTCCTGGTTCTACCACTTGCTGGGTGGCATTGGAGAAATTACATAACCTCTCTGAACTTCGCTTTCCCATAGTGAATGGGAATAATAAAGCTGTAGGTTGCAGAGGAGATTACATGTGATAAAATAGTAGGTTATGCCTCACACGTTCTGGGCTCAATAAATATTAGATTTCTGGCTCTCCAGGGAACTGTGTAATAGGCGATGCCTCTCTCCCTCATCTTCAGCCTTTTGACCGCACCCATCACCCACAGGGCAGGTGTTGTCAATGTCAGTGGAAAGACATGAAGAGTTTGACTCTTTGCTTCTCTTCTTTCTTATACTTTATAGTCATTTTCCAGGGCTACGTCAGGTCTTGTAGCAGTAGGAAATCCGGATTCTCCTTTCTGCTGTGCAGCAGACATCTTGGGGGTGCTGCAGAAGTCACATTTGTCATCTTTCGAGTGCAAAGATTGTACCTTTCTTTGAAGAGCTGATAATCTTGCTGCCCTTCAGCCTCACCTGTGCTACTTGAAGGGTGGGAACGTCTAGGTCTTGCCCTCTGTACGTAGCCATTTCCTTGCAGATTGTGCAGGGTGAACTTGACCCAGCCAAGTGGCGTGATCACCAAGTGCCAACGTGGACTTGGCACAGTCGGACGTGCTGTTGGTGCACCCTGCTGCGGGACTTGTGCTGTGGGGCTGCTGAGATCCCGGGCCTCTGCCATCAGGCCATGGGGGTGTCACCCCCACAGGCCCAAGTCCTGCCTCATAACAGCCCCATTCTCTCAGAAATGGTGGGTGCTCCTTGCCCCGGGTCTGAGTCTTGAGGGGCCACACTGACAGGTTCATTATCTTAGAGAATCTCAGACAGGCTGGTTGAGTCCCCTGTGAGGGGTCAAGTCCTACACGTTTACCTGGAACTTTGTGAAAATCCAGGTAGAAAAATCAGACCCCTAAGTAGCAGCTGGACTTTTCCCTTATTATTATTAAGGAGTTGAAGGAAAGGAGTAAGCAGCAGCCGGACAAGGGATTATGTTCTCTGCCCGAGCACGGAATGCTCTTTTCCTCGTTTCCCTCAACAATGGAAGTGTTGTTTGGAAAGAAAAGCTTTTAGAGTAAAACTAGATGCAACTTGCACCCTTTGTGCTCCTTGGGTCTCTGTGTCGTGCTGGAGCAGTCAAAGCACGGCGACTCCCCCAGAAAGCAGGCTCCAGCCTGACTTTTTCCCTGCTGTTCTCCTTCCTGACAGATCCTGCGGGACACGGGGGTGTTTGAGTACACGTGGAAGGAGCTGGAGCTGTGGCTGGAGCACTTAGATAACACGGTGGAAGAGGAAAAAGAGACTGTGATTCAGTTTTTGGAACGTGTAAGCACATATTTTCTGAGTAAAGGAGCGTGTTCAGGGTAATTCTGAGTGATCCTCAGCATAATTCAGGCATTTTGATACCCCAGTGCCAAAAGGCCTCTCTTCCTGGCTTGCTTCCTAATTCTTGCTGACGTGTCAGAATCTTTTAGTTTTGGAATCTGTAAAATGGGAATATATTACCATGTGCTATTTAATTTCCTTTTAGGAATTTTGTTTTGCATGAGCAAACAATGGTATACTAAAAGTTATGTTAAAAGCAATGATATATATAAAAGGAGATTTTTAGTATATATATTTTAAAAAAATTCTACAACAAAACGTTTTTAAAAATTGCAGAAAAATTATTGTTCTTGTTAAGGCCCGTTAACATTTTAGCTTTTCTTTTTATTTTTCCATTGATATTTTGGGGCATTTTTTCATTTCATTTGTGACCATCTCACTGTTTATCACTTGGCTCTTTAATGCCCAGGTTTTATTGACATTGGTGGCAAATCCGTATTCATACACAGACAAAGCATCTGACTTTGTCCAAGAAGCCAGCACACTGCAGGCCAATGTGACAAAGCAGGACGCTGATGACGTCAGCATCCCCGTCTCCCACATCGACGGTAGGTGCCACGCCCTCCTGCCCTCCTTGGGTTCTGAAGATCGAGCTGCAGTGGCATATTAGAGAAAGAAAACAAGATCTGCATTAAAGGTCACCCAGAGTGTAGACGTCCCATTTCTTTCTGTCACAGGTCAGCCTACTGTGCAAATGAAAGTTGCCATATTTGTTCATGTAATGGGAGCTATGTACAGAGCTTATCTATCTGCTGGGTTATTTTTATTTGTGCAGTGTTTACTGTATGCCAGGTGCTGATCTAAGCTCTTTATAAACCTTAAGTATATAACCTCATTAACAGCCCTAAGCAGGGGTATTATTCTCAAATTATATATTGATAAGGCAGCTGAGGCACAGAAAGGTTAAGCAACCTGGTTAGCCTCACACAGGCAGCGTACCAAAGTCAGGGCTTGAATCCAGACACTCGGGCCCCGCCCTCTGCTTTAACCCTTCCACTCGTTGGCTTCTCAGATTTTGGCTTGTTTGCCTGAATGTCCAGGTGACAGTTCCTGGGCTTCTGTGTGTCACCTGAGGAAACTTCATCCTAGTATCACTGAGCTGGATATCCTGGCAAAGGTCTTAAGCTGTTGCAGGCAGTGTCCTCATCTATGTGGAACCAAACTTCGTATTCAGCATTTTTCCCTGAGAGAAGTTTAGCGTTTACTTTTTCTCCTTTTGCACATGTTCTCTCGCTCTTCCCTCCCTGTGGGCTTCTTTGCAGTAGAGCCCTTGGCTGGCTCTTGCCTCCGCTTGATCCCTGCCTCTTTGTCTCAGACGTTCTCGACATGGTGGACGTCCTGGTGGAAGGCAGCGAAGGCTTGGATGAGGAAATTGGCGCCTTACTGAACGAAGACATGGCCCTGCTCACATTCCCATTCAGTGCCGTGGTCCCCGCAGCCCTAGAAGCCAGGAATAAGCTGCTCCTCGGGACAGAAAATGCAGCAGGTACCCTGTGTAGTCAGGATGTTGTGGGTGCATCAGATCTGCCGGGGGTCTTAGGTAGGAGGTGGGATTGCAGGGCCTCTGGCAATGGTTGCTGAAAACCCAGAGCAGCAAGAGTTCAGACCCTCCACAGTGATCTTTCCCAGAGGCAGAGCTAAGCGTGCGGATAGGAATTGCAAGGCTGGGAAATCAGTCATTTGAAGGATGAATCTGAAATAATGTGTTTGCATGGCCTCATGGCCACCTGCTATAACACTGATCTTTTCAATATTTATTCTTGATATCTTGATGCTAAGGTATGAGATTTTCGTATTTGCTCAGTACCCAGGCACTTTAGACCCAAGGAAGCACTCACAGATCACAGTGGTGTAATTAGTTAGTATTGCTCAGGCTTTGCTGCAGTAATAAATAAGCACTCCCCCAACATGTCAATGGTTTAATGAGGAAAGGTCTCTTTGTTGACTTTGTCATAGTCCAGTACAGGTCAAGTTGTTCTGGGCGGCTGTCCCCCGGCAGCTAGCATAGGGATCTAGGCTGCTCCTGTCGTGTAGCAGTGCCATCTCCACCTGTGGTTCCCAAGGTCACTGTGGAAGTGCTAGAGAGTCAGGCAGGGGTGTTATGGCTGGGCCTGGAGGAGGGTAAACTAGTCATGTGTCTCGATGTAACTGCAAGGGAGGCTGTGTGTCAAGGAAGAGGAAGTAGATTGATGAGCACTGAGCAACTCCTGCTCCCAGGTGGCTTTGCCTCACCTCTTCTCTACCTGGGCCTTAGCACCTGAAGTACGACTGTTTAATAAAATGGAGCCTTGTGAGGCCTCCGGTGGTGGTATCTGCCTTCCAGAATGGTTATGTGACCCCTCGTGCAGTCAGCATGAATTTTCCTGGTCTTGAATAGACCAGGTGAGAGAAAGTTGGTGTTATTGATGGATCCCAGAAGGCTGGTCCCACCAAGCCTCTCCTGGCATGCATCTCATTCCTTTGCAGGAGAAAGCGTGGTGACGTACCTGACAGCGGTGCTGACGGACCTCCTGCACACCCAGAGAGACCCTCTGGCTCTGTGTCTTCTGCTCCAGGCCTATGACAAGTCGGAGCCTCCAGTCCTACCTTGCTCTCATCAGCTGTCCCGGTTCAACAGATACTACAGCCTGTGGATCCCAGAGCCAGCCCGAGGGGCCTCGGTGAGCGGCGGCTGCAGCGGCAGTGCCTGCTCCTGCAGAAACCAGGCCTTTCCCTAGGAAACCCTGGCAGTGTCTTCCTGCCAAGGCCACAACTGTGTCGCTTTACAGGGTGCAGCTTGTAGGGTGAAATTTCCTAACCCAGTATCCCCTGCATAAGAGAGGAAGCTGAGGAGTGTCATGGCTGCCTGGCTTAAGGGGCTGAGACAGGTCGTGGTGCTGCCGCGGAATTGAATTTCCCTCCGGCTGCTGTACAGTTGCTAATTACATTCAAGCTTTGGGGCAGGAGGTTGCTTTTTCTTTTCTCCTCACTAAGTGACCTGTGCCCACTTGGCATGCCCCTGAACTTCTCATGCTCAGCGGTCAGACCTGGCCCCACAGGCCCCATTCTGCTGAAACTGGGAAAGTACAGGGAGGAAGGCAGGGAGGAAGAATGGATTTTCTTTTGGTGGGGAAACATTCTCAGCATGGAGTGCTGAGTTCTGGCTCCAACCCATAGCCCATGCTCTTCACAAGTGTCGCCCCCTGTCCCCACATGATAGGCCAGGGTTAGGAACTGGTTATAGCCGTATAGCAGCTCGTGGGGCTCTGGACAGTGCAGGGCTGCACTGGTGGGTCTCGAAGTGTAAGTGTCTGCTCTGTTGAGTAGGTGGGAGCAGTGGTCCTCGCCCTCGCAGGTGCATTGGAATTCCCTGGAGGCTCCTCCCCCAGCAAGTCTGATAGAGCAGGTCTGAGTGGGCCCCGGGAATTTGCAGCTTAGCAAGTGCCCGGGCATGCGGCTGCTGGTCCAGGGACCCCACCTGGACACCTGCTGAGTTTCAGGACACATGCTCGTATAGCCTAGTTTTATTGGCCTTAGGAAGTGGGGTATTTGGAGTTATAAAAATAGAAGGCACGAGGGGCAAATAAAGAAGGCATTTTGGGAATGATGTGAGAGGAAATGAACAACTCCAGAAACTGGTCTTTACATTGCCTTCTTATCCTCTCAATGAGCTACTCCAACCGACGCTCCTGGGTGAGGGCCACAGAGCCGGCTCCCTTACGGGGCATGATTTCCCAGTTTCCAGTGATGAATCACAGTGGTTCCTGGAGTGAAGTTACCTCTGTCACATGCGTCCTTTGTGGCAGTGTCTGTTCCAAGCCGTGTAACTGCCCCTGAGTCAGGACCTTCGCATTAACACACTCTGGGAAAGTACGTGTGACTGATAATATCGGGACTTAAGTTACTTATAGGCCATGTGGTTACATATTTGTTAATGTGAATACGTGATTACCGTGAAAGTCCCTTTGTTGTGAACGTCAGCCTGTACCTGTTCGCCAGGCCATGCACCTTTTTCATCCCTTGCGCTTTGTCTTTCCTCTTCCCGGCTGTTGCTGTCTCCCAAAGTGGCTTCAGACGCCGCCGGGCAGCCTGGCCCCTCAGGATACCTCCTCCTCCTGCTTCAGTGTCCTTCTGCAGACGGCCTACGAGAGTGAGAGCGCGCTCCTGGACGAGCGAGTCCAGGCGCAGCTGCGGGCGGCCCTGCCTCGCCTCCCACTGCACCGGGTCCTGCGCTCGGTGAAGCACGTGCTGCTATACCTGGGGAGCACCGTGGAGAACTTCGGCCAGGTCAGCGCTGCTCCCAGATCTGCAGCTCAGAACACGGCCTCTGAGGCGGGTCCAGAGCCGCTGACAGCACTGATAAGAGTCCTGGGGTCATGCTGTACTCCACACTTGGGAGAGCAGTGACCTGACACGTAGGGCCACAGGGCCAGCCTGCAACTCCAGGCCCAGGCGGCTGGTTGAGTGCTCTACATGCCTGGTGGTCTCGTCTCTCTGGAGCACAGAGGCGGGTTAAGCACCATTGTCTCCAGGCCTTAGTTGTAAACCAAGCAAATCCCTCAGCAGCTGCAGACAGGGGGCTACGTGCAGCTGAACTTGTCACTGGGGCAGCTGTCAGTGTGGATGGGGCCCTGCCCACAACAGACACACCGCAGATGGCCAGGCAGCCCCACTTTCATAAGTTTTAATTCAGTAGTTCATTGGTGAGATTTCTGTCCCTGATGTGGTTTATAGATTTTTAGATTAGGCTTTGAAGTGGGCCTTTCCCTCATTTTGGTCAAAACCTGTGTATTTCATCAGGATTTAGGAGGACACATCCTACTGGGAAGTCACTGAAGTTATCAGCATTTGACAAGCAGTGGCCATTCCAGCCAGCCTCCCTCCTCCGTCCTTGTTAGTGGTGACATTGCCCCTCTGGTCAGGGAGGGAGCTGGCAGTGCCGGTGGCGGTGACATAGCCCTTCCCTGGCTCTCGTCCCCACAGCTGGGCAGAAGCACGGGGCCTCCCCTCCTGCAGCTCTTCCTGGATCTGCTCAGGAGCCTGGTCATCCACTGTGAGCAGCTGGACGCCCAGAACAGGCAGAAGTACGAGGCCGCGCAGGCCGAGGCCGACCTCTTCCTGGACATGGAGTCCGTGGCGTCGCTGGAGTTGGCCAATGACAAGGTACTGCCACCCGCGTCTGCGTCTCCTGCCTGCTGGCCTTTTCTTGTCAAGTCACAGAGAGGCTTTCCCTCCACTTCTGATTAAAAACAAGTATGTGTTCATTGTAGGGACCTGCAGGAGATTATTGAGGGGACGGTAAAGCCACCCTTAACCCCTTCACCCAGATATAAGCACGGGTTCATTTGCACGTTCATCTTCCCAGTCAGCTCCCTGTGCTCACACCCTCCCTCCCTGCAGCAGTTTCCCGCACGCTGTGTGCTGTGAGCATCTTGAGAAACTCGGTGTGACTGTTTTCCCCTGAAATGCTGCCGCTGCTGAGTGCAGGCCAGGCAGTGGGGGCTTTCACTGTGAACATACAGAGTAAATGTCCTGCTCCGGGAAGGATGAGCCTCGCTCTCCTCTTGTTAGTCTGGAAGTGGGCTGTTTAGTGGGCCAGGGCGATCTTTCTCATACGATTTGGTTTGTTTTCCTGGTTTCAGGAAGGAAGCATGTTCCTTAGTTCGCGGCTTCCTTCTTCGACCTCCAAGTGGACTTACTTGGGGGTGTCTGTTGGCACAGGACTTGTTTGGGGGTGTCTGCCGGTCGGCCTGTGGCAAAGCAGCCCTAACATGGACCTGTGCTTTGTTTTTTCTAACTGGCCAAGCTCGGGTGGAAAGTGCGATAGGCTCCTCTTTTCTTCCCTTCAGAGTAAATGAGGAAGAAAATGTATTCCTGTCCCTGGGGACCGGTGTGACATCGTTGACTAGGGATCGTGTTTAGCAAGGCCGCTTAAAAAGACTTAATCAAATTATTCGCTAATCCAGCACAGAGCACTCAGCTGTTTTCTGCTCAGTGGTTTAAACTCAGTGGCAGGGTCAGAGATGGTTCCTTGGGGTCACGGGAGGCCCAGCTCCCTGCTGGAAGTGGAGACAGGATTGCCGTCACTTCTGGATTGTGGGCTTTCACGGCACTGTAATCCCGATGCACCTTCCCCGCACACGGCGTCTCAGCTGCGATCACTGTGTCAGTTGATATGCACGTCTCTCAGCCCTGTTGTCAGTTGATACGCACGTCTCTCAGCCGGATTCATGTAGAAAGGGAGGGCTGCTACGGAGAAGTCAGATGATGGGTCTTAGTCACATTTTGGCATTTCTGCGAGGCCCGTCCCCTGCACTGAGTGACTGTGGAGAGCAGTTTTCCTGTACAGTAAATTCATTCAGGGTGAATTCATCGGATGCCTGCTGGCCTGGGTGGGGCACTGACCAAGTCACAGTCCAGCCCTGCTGGTCTTACGGGGAGGAGATGCATTAGTGGGGTTACAGCTTTGACTGGGCTCGGGCTAGGGTGCTGTGGGCACCTCTCGGAGGGACATCGAAACTCAGGCGTGGGGATGGAAGGGCGCAGGAAGCCGCTTTCTGTTCTCTGTCCTGCTCACCACAGCGAAGACTCACCCACCACAGCGGCTGCCCCTTTCCTGCTGGCCCTGGGCCGCCGGTGAGGCTGTGCCTTGTCACTGTGTTTCAGATGCTGGAGGAGGTGCTCGTGGCCATCCTGAGACACCCCACGCTGGAGGGCTGGTACCTGGCCCTGGAGCAGCAGGCCCTTCCTCCACACGCCCTCAACCCCATCCTCGTGAAGCGGCTGGCGGCCCACCTGAGCGCAGGGGTCCTGCAGCTGCTGACCGTGAGCGCCCCGATGCTCCGCAGCATGGGTCAGCTGGGCCTCCTGGCCAAGTACTCGGAGGCCATCACCCAGAGCGTGTTGAAAGAGCTTCGAAACAGGAGGGCGGGCCCAGCCACGTCCCCACCAAAGACCCTCCCTCAGCTGGAGGCCCTGCAGGAGCTGCATGTGTACATGGAGGGCGCCCAGCTCCGAGAGATCACCCTGGCCCTGCTGAGCCTGCCTGAAGCCCACCTGGTGGCCCAGCGACCCATGAAATCCACCAGGAAAGAGAGACGCTTGAACGTCCTCGGCAAAACCCTGGTCCAGCTGTTGACCAGCAGCCCCCAGGAGCAGCTGCAGCAGGGGGAGCTCCTCTGGTCCGCTGAGTATGTGAAAGGCCTGGGCACTCTGCTCCCCACGCTGGCCGTGGACGAGCTGGATGCTGTGTTCCTCCAGTCTCTGCAGAGAGAGCCCGTGCTGGCCCCCGTGGTCGGGGCCCACCTGCTCGACTACTGCCTGGCCCGGCGGACGCAGGCTGCCCTCGGCATCGCTGCCCTGCTGCTGCAGCGGAGCTGTACCCCCCTGCTGCGCTTCGAGCTGTGGTGCGGGCAGGCCGGCACAGCGCGCTGCCTGCAGGAGCACCTGGACGACTTCCTCCCCCTCGTCCTCGCCTACCTGCAGTGCAGGACCCGGGGACACTTCACGCGCCCAGCAGGAGGTATGTGAAGGGTGGCTTTGGGCAGCTGGGAATTTTCAGTCGGACGGTTCAGTTTCCTTTCTCCAGCTTCTGACCCAGCTCTACAGATTGAGAAAGATGAGAAACTCTCACTCGACTTCCCTCCCCCCAGACTCCCCATCTGTGGCTTGAGGTGTTGCCCCTGTGCTCATATCAACTCCGAGTTACCACGTGGAGCTGGGCGAGAGGGTGGGCGATAGCTAGGGGCCTTTGGGCCCAGGAGGGGCAGCACTGGCGCTGAGTCCAGTTATGGTGAGAGACTCATTGGGGTAATTGTCCTTTGTCCTGTCCCACTTTCCCCACCGTCAGTAGTGTTGGTGAGTTGAGGCTGAGTTGAAGCAACTTGGGCCCAGCTGCTTTCTCCACCCCTCGGGTTTCAGGTCTGAGGCACTTTTGATCACCTCACATTTAACTTAATTCTTTGTCATTCTATGTATGGATGAGTTTGCACTCAGTGCTGTGCCTCTGTTTTGTTAACTGCATGTCAGTGATGATAGATGTTTTTACAGTGAGAGAGCCCTGCAGGAGGGGGCCTTCCACTCAGTGCTTGTCGATGCACCTGTCCCGTGTAGCTCTCCCGTTCCCCAGCCTTTGACGAGTGAATCCTGTCCAGGACTTTGGTGCTCACAGTCTTATGAGCTTCAGGCTGAGGGTTTCACCCAGGGCCCACGGGGCTGAACAATCCCTGTCAGAGGGTTGACCCTGTCAACAGTGACCATTGCTGTTCTGCTAAATGTTTAACATTGGCCCTTGGGGGGGACCGATGGGTAGCGTTTGTCAATTTCCGGGCCCAGTTTCAAGCTACCAGTGTGACATAGCCCAGTCACGAGATTCCTGAGATACAACCATCGGCTCTCGTGAGCTGCTCCGCCCTGGCTCCAGTACACACTTCGTGTGACTCCCTCTCCTTGTCGTCTCTGCCCCAGTGTCCTCTGCTGTCATTCCCGTCTTGAGGAAAGCCCTGTGGAGGCGGCTGCAGACCCGGCTTCTAAGTGCTGATGGGCCCCCCGAGTCGGGGCTGCATCAGGAGATCCTGGCCCTGCTAGTCCCATTTGCGAGAGCCAAGGACCTTGGTGTCCTCATGGACTGTTTGCCCAGCTTGCTTCAGGCTCCAAACAGTCACAGCAGGTACAAAGGCTTAGATTGTTTGATGACTGTTATCTCGGCTTCACTTCTCCCTGTAGTATTTACAAACCAGTGAAAAATTGCTGCATTGCTGTTGTGCCAATCCGTACAAAGGCAGTTTGTACAAGAAAGCTTACAGCCATCCTGGCTGGAGTGAGTACGTCTCCACAAGTGGATGGCTGGTTCTGATTACCTAAATGGTTCTCACCCCGCAGTGATTTTATACACTCGGGCATAGCTAGCAATGTCTGACATTTGTTATTAGAATATGGTTTGGGGGAAGGGGGTCGCTTCTGGCCTCTGACGTGTGGAAGACAGGTGCTGCTAAAGATGCATAGGACAGCTCATCCACACGACAAAAGACTTATTTGGTCCAAAATGTCAGTATAATTGAGGTTGAGATAGCCTGATTTAGACAAAGTCTGGACAACATGTCCTTTTCCTGGTGCGCTAATAGTGTTTTCCCTGGTCATAAACATTCTGGCGCATCTTTGACATTTGAGTAAGAGGGAGGGGAAGCACGTGATCCCTATGCTTGGCTAGCGTAGGGAGCGGGACTCGGCATATGGCCCCCTGTAACGTCGGCTTGCATTTAAAGCTAGAGGTGTTTAGGCCATCCCCTCCAACTCTTAGACTTTTGTGTTCTATTGCAGTTGGATGGTGGCCGACTCTGTCTCGGCCGTCCTGGAAGGGTCGGCAGAAGAGTTGCGTGCCTGGGAAAAGACTCTGCTAGAGTCGTGTGTAAAATGGCTGATCGGGTCCTTTGGTGGTAGTCAGCAAGACGGTTCCCAGGATCAAGAGAAGCAAATGCTGCTGAGACTAAATGAACTGTTGGTAGGTATCTTTTATTTTTTCTTTAGAGTCCTGGTTACATTTTTAAGGGAAAGAGAAAGATAGACAAACCAAGGTTTACAGATACATTCCAAGCCAGGTTGCATGAATGTGGACTGGTGGGAAATGAGAGAGGCCGGGTCTCGGACACAAAGAGTCAGGTGGGGCAACCCCTGAAATAAGGGGCCATCTTTCATCAGGAATGGGTATTGGATTTTGTCAAACACTTTGTTGCAACAGAGATGGTTACCGTATTTTGCCATGTGTGATGCGCACTTTTTTGCCCAAATGTGTGAGGGAAAAATAAGGGTGCGCATTATACATGGGTAGTGCGAATTCCCTTTCCCTGAAAGTTCGGACCAAAACGTGGGTGCGCATTACAGATGGGAGCGCAGTATACACGGCAAAGTATGGTACATGGTTTTGTCTTTTTGCTTCATCTGTTAATGAGGTGGATTATATTAATTGATCTTTCAATATTAAACCAACCTTGCATTCCTGGGATAAACCTACTTGATTGTGAATTATGATTGTTTTTAGATATTTTTAGATTTAGTGTACTAATATTTTATTAACAATTTTTGCTTCTGTGTGCATGAGGTATATGTATAATTTTATTTTCTTGCCATCTTTGTCTGGTTTTAGGATCAGGTAACACTGCCCTCAGAATGAGTTGGGAAGAGTTTCACTGAGTATAACATTTTAGGTTTTCTATTTTCTTTAAGCATTTCAAGTGTTGCTTTACTGTCTTCTGTTATGCCTTGTCTCCGATAAGAAATCTGTTATTCTTATCTTTGTTTCTTTGTGCGTTATGTCTTTTATCTCTGGCTTCTTTAGGATTTTTCTCTTTACATTGGGTAAAGCAATTTGATTATTATAATGTAGTTTTCTTCAAGTTTCTTGTGCTTAGGTTCAGTGAACTTGTTGACTGCGTTTAGAGTTTTCATAAAATTTGGAAATATGCAGGTATTTTTGGCCATTATTTCCTTCTATTGAAATGCCCTTTTTAAAAAAAATGGTATAATTTTGCACAGAAATAATTAACATTCTAAAAGCTGACATATGCGTTATTCCTCAGTTCACAGTGTAAAATTCCATTAGAAGTCATAGAATCTGACTTACATTTAAACTCTGAACCTAAGACTTAAAAAGTAATCCTCAGGGAAATAACCCTGGGGCGAAAGTTAACAAGTGTGTGAGAAATACATTCAGAGGTTGTAGATCAAACAGTGTGCCTCCACGTAGTTGTGTTAAAAGACTTTATAACCTGTGTTTTAGCCTTAGTTTTTTGTGTTACAGGTTTGTGAACGTAAGGCTCGTAGGCTCCCAAACGTGGCAGAACTAGGGAAGAGGAGGAATGTCCCCAAGTCTAGAGAGTGCTGAGCTGCAGCGGAGCTGTGCTGGGCCCACCTGCCCCTGTCACACGGAATGTCCCTGCCCGGCACCATTGTCAGCCCCCCAGCAAGCTGGTTTGATGACCAAGTGACAGGCTGTGCTCTGTTAGGAATTTATGTACTCAAGACATGGCTCCCTCCTTACCCCACTTTTCTTTCTTTTTTTTCCCCCATTTTTAATCGACTTTTTTAAAGAGCAGTTTTAGGTCCACAGCAAAATTGAGCAAAAAGTACAGTATTCCTATACACCCTCAGCCCCCCACTACACACACAACCTCTCCCTCCATCAACATCCCACACCGCCCTTTTCTTTTAATTGAGGTGTATTTTCATATTGTGAAATAGACACTCTTCAGTGCATAGTTTAGTGATGACAAATATGTATGCCCTGGTGCCCACCTCCTACCCAAGGAGATTCTCATCCTCCTAGAAGGTTCCCTGTGTGTGGAAGGTTCTCCCAGTCAGTTCCCTTCCCTCTAGAGCAATGACTCTTGTGATTTAACGTAATATCATGGTTGGCGATTTTCTCCACATCAGTGACTGTGAGTGATGCAGTCGTCTTCCCCTGAGTAGATAGATGTACTGTCATGTATGCAAACTGTCATGTGTGGCCAGGCCCATGTATGTGGCACATCAGTTAGCGCTGTCTGAAGTGGTAGACAAAGGGAAAAGTAATTGGACTGCTAGGAAATTTCCTCTAGCTCGTTTGGTGATCATAGATATGCTCTTAACATATCAGAGCTACTAGTGGAAATAACAACAGTTTTTAAGATTCAAGTAAGAAACAGTTGCATGCTTTTGTGGATTATTTAGGTAACTATCTTCCACATTTACTGAGTGGCTCTAATTTTAATTCCACGTTCTGTATTCTAAATTGAGATGTCCTATGTATATTTCTCACTCATTTTATTCATAGAATTCAGTTAATGAAGTTGACCCTGGCGATTGGCAGAAGTTTGTGAAGACGGGACTCAAGTAAGTTGATTTTATTTTCGCTATTCAGTAAGGGAGCAAATCTCATTGGTGACGCAGAGCGAGTTGTACGTGGTGGGGCAGGTGGTGTTTTGTTTTAGAAATACAAGATGTGTAATGGTAGGAGAGGTTAAATAATTTTCCCATTGACATGCAGTGTGTTTCTGGCAATGATGAGAAGCAGCCTTTAAAACGTGAAATATTTTTTAAAAACCAGAAATATGCAGAGACGAATACAGCAGCACTCAGATTTAGTAAATGCTGACAGTTTTCTATATTTGTCCTAAGTTATTATTTTCCCTTCCTTGGCCTGAAAGTGTCCTTCTTCTGAGGTTGAGCTTTGTCATGGCTGTGTATGCTTTGGTACTTTGGTTGTCTGTCTCTAAACAAAAATAACATTGTTTAGTGTGTTTACCATTTTATACAAATGTATCATCCTTTATGTGTCTCTCTTTTCCACACAAACTTGAATTACCCATGTGGACACATGTAGATCTAAGTCATCGTTTTCACTGCTGTGGGAAATTCTAGCTCACGACTGAACCGCTGTTAATGTGTTTAGCCAGCCCCTTACTGATAGACATCTCCCTTTCTTC
Source organism: Rhinolophus sinicus (assembly GCF_057876585.1). Taxonomy (NCBI): domain Eukaryota; kingdom Metazoa; phylum Chordata; class Mammalia; order Chiroptera; family Rhinolophidae; genus Rhinolophus; species Rhinolophus sinicus. Next base: position 10,719,599 of record NC_142517.1, read on the forward strand.
TTTTCTTCCTACTCCCTCTCTTACTCCCTCATTCCTGCGGTGAATGTTACATGTCCCTTAAGTGCCCGTGGGCCAGATTTTCTCGGGGAGGGGGCACTCGCTGGCTCGTGGTGTGGGCATAGCTTCAGTTTACTACACCTTCAGTTTGCTTCCCAAGGTTTTTGAGCTAACCCAAAACAGTACGAAAGTTCATTTTTCCCTCATATCCTATATTCTAAATTGATATGGTCAGACTCTTGTTTTTGGCAGTCAAATAGTCATGAAATGATGTTTCATTGCACCTCTAATTTTCATTTTCCTGATTATCCTTCAACTTGAAACAGAAAAATGCTTTCTCCAAGAGGAGAGAAAGAAGTGAAAGTGGGTAACAGATTAATTATAACTGGATTACCATCATGAAATGGTGACATTCTTTCAGTCTTTGGTTAATTTGTATTTCTGGGATGCCCACAATATGCTAAGTGACTCTTAACATTATTCACATACGACTGAAAAAAATCCATTTTTCTAGAGTCTGATGCTTTCATTCCTTTAGTGAGTTCTGAAGGGATTTCAGACAGGGAAGTCTCCTGAACCATTTGATGGGAGTGTTGAGTAGCTGGACTTACGGAGGGAGGGAGGCTGACCTGGCAGGGTGGGCTGGGGGCACTGAGTGTCATGTCAGTTCAGGCTCAGCTGTTCTGCTGCCTCCTGGCATGTCAACCAAACAGGAAGTGTGTGTGCAGCGTTTACGCCGTCAAGAAAATAAATACGCTGCACTGCTCCCTTGTTTTCAGAAGCACTCCTTGTGCTGGGTAACAGCTAGGCATGTGGGAAAGCAAGGGTAACGCTATGGCAACAGTAGAACTGAGGTGGGTATACGGCCTAGCACTGTGAAATCCTCAGCTGGGTATAGGTATGTTGAAAGATTGTCTTAATAAAATGCCAAGAACACGTTTTTTGGGGTTTTTTTGTTTTTGTTTTTGCTTTTTATTGTTTCCTGTGAAATAAAATTCCGTTTTGTAAAGCCCTTTCCCCACTGATGTTTGCCTCGTAGATTCCGGTATCAGGACTCTGCGTTCCTAAATGCCCTCCGTGCAGCCCTGCAGCTCCTGTATCTTCCAGAAAGCTCCATGCGCACTAAGCTTGTCCCACTCCCGGTATTCCACATGATGCTCACCCAGCACTCTCTGTTTCTGCCAACTCTGCTCAAGTCTGAGGACGAGGAAAACCCAGACGGTCAAGTGAAAGGTGACCTGCACCCCACCCCCCATTTCAGACACAGATGTAATTACTTCTGATTTCCGCGAGCTCGCTGTGTGCTGAAGCTTCGCGCCCAGGAAGCATTACCAAACGGTATTAGAATGTTTTGTTTCTGTCACAGCCACGCTCCAGAAATGTTTCCTCGGACTTAGGGTCAAACAGCAAATGCAGACCCCTTTTCAAAGCCCGTTTTGGCTCACGGATGTTGTGTTTATGGTCTCATGGCCATGTCATGGGCAAGCGTTAAAATCTGAGAGTTAGCAGGAGTCAGGAGGGGTGTCTGACAGGAGAGAAATTGTTCAGTTGCGTGCAATGTCTTAATGGGAAGATTGAAACTTTTATCAAGGGCAGAGGGTTCAAACAGCCCTGTTGACAGTTCCCTGCCAGGGAATCTTGCAAGCCCAGGTTTTGGCACGATCCCTGGTTCATTAGGCATTTACTTGAGCACCTGTGATCCCAACTTTGGTGTAGGCTGTGGAGACATCGGAGGAGATGGTCTGTAAGGTCCTGCCCTCTTGAAGCCACACTCTGTCTAGAGACAAAATTAACATCCCCAGCCCGTTAGAAATCACCACAAGGTCGGTCCGTAATAAAGTGCGAAATTGAAGAGAACCATTACCCGTTACAGGTATGGACAGTAGGAAAAGTAAAAGGCTCCAGCCTTCTATTTAAGCGGGAATAGAAATATTAGAGATTTTGATAATATAGGCATAGGAAATGATTAGGCTTTAATATCTTTGGTGACTTAAAATTTGCAAGGGGGAGTGGGAAGATAGTGCTTTGTGTACGACCTAGGAAGAGAGACGACTATGAAGACATGTTTATTTAAAAATAGGAAAAAGTGGTGAAGAGACTTGGTGCAGTCCCTGAGGCCAGTATTGCTCAGAGAAGGCAATTTCAAGCATTGCAATGTCCCTGACATGCTTCCTCCTCTGCTGCGATCCAAAATGTGCGCATTCCCCCCGCAGTGCCGTGCATTTCATTGTTGTTTTCTTCCAGAGGCGCTGGTGGACCTGATGGCAGCGGTGGTGAGACTGTGCCCCTCTGTCTGTGAGAGCAGCCACTTAGCAGTGCTTCTTGGGGCCTATGGTGCCACTCTCAGCGTCCTGGGTGAGGAAGTGTGTGGGGACCAATTGGTGTGACCAGGAAGTGTGTGGGGACCGAGTGGTGTGACCAGGGAGTATGTGGGGACTAGGTGATGTGACCCAGAAGTGTGTGGGGACCGAGTGGTGTGACCAGGAAGTGTGTGGGGACCGAGTGGTGTGACCAGGAAGTGTGTGGGGACCGAGTGGTGTGACCAGGAAGTGTGTGGGGACCGAGTGGTGGGACCAGGGAGTATGTGGGGACGGGGTGATGTGACCCAGAAGTGTGTGGGGACTGAGCAGTGTGACCCAGGAATGTATGAGGGCTGGATAGTGTGATGAGATGGGAGGAATGCATAGCCAGCTTTCTAAATTGACCTTCAACTGACCTCTAGACCAGAAGATTTTACTCCTCCTCCGGGCATATGAGCAGAACAGCCTAAGCCTCATCGACTTCAGGTGAGTGTTGGGCCTAGAGGTATGAGCTGCAGGAGGCTTTGAAGGCGCCAGCCCTGAGACGGGCTCGCGTCACACAGCAAGCTCCAAGATGTTCTCTCGTTCCTTTTGGTTCTCAGGAAAGGGGAGGGATGGGTGGGGCTCCCTTAGCTCACACACGGCTCCAGTGTAAGCAGCTGGCCTCCCCATGAGGTTGTCCGGGCAGGGGCTGCCTCGGCCGGGCCACCCTCCTGGTTGGTGCATGCGTGTCTGTCGTGGGCCTGCCCCTGTACTCACTCCTGCGTGGAGTGTCTAGTTTAGTTGATTTTTCTGAAACCTTTTTACTTTAGACGGGAATGACTTGTGATGTGGGGGTTTGGGGGCAGGGGAGAGTGAGGAGTGCCGACTAGATATTAATTCTACTCTCCCCTTATATGTGCGTGCTCTGTGTGTGTGTGTGTGTGTGTGTGTGTGTGTGTGTGTGTGTGTATGTGTCTGTATTTGTCTCTTTCCTTTCTGTCTGTCTCTCTCTGTGTCTCTCTTGTCTGCCCCTCTTTTTCTGACTGTCTCTCCTGGTTCCCAGGGGCTGCCTGCCCCCGTCCTTGGCACCACAGCTTTGGGCCCTGAGGGCCTGAGATGGGCACTTCCCATGGGCCCTGCCCCAATTCTGAGGGCCAGGCTAAGAGGGGACTTGACCAAATGTGCTGTTCATGGAAAGCGTCTTAGATTCCCTCTGCTGCCCTAGTTTCCTTTTTTCTCCTTATCATTTGGGGCAAGCACCCTAACATCTGTCCAATGCATACATGCAGAAGAATTTCATTATTAAGGCAGGAAGTGAGCTAACTGGGCCAAGAAAAATAGTTCAGCAGAATTCTGCAGGGAAGTGAAAAAAATATTAACATTGTAGAATACTTTTTTTTTTTTTAAAGATAAAAGCTGTATTAGCCTAGGAGCCACCCTCTTCCCCTCAAAAAAAGAAAAACAAGCGAAAACATTTTCTCTCTCTTGAGGGTGCCCGGGTCATGAATAAACATTCTCCATCGTTTCCCTCAGGGCCTCACCCTCTTACTGCTTTGGAGGTGGTGCTACACCAGTTGTACCCTTTCTGGAACAGCAGAGTCCCCGTGTGCATAAGGGAGAGAGGAGAGCGAATGGGGAAGCATTTCCTCAGACTCAGAATATATGTCATGTCCACATCCTTACGTGAAGGAGCAGGTCTGAGTTAGGGGAGCCACACGGGGAGCTCTGGACGTTCAGGGGATGAGTCTCAGACTAGTGGGTGGTGCCAATCCGAGGGGTGTGACCAGTGCATCAGCTGCCTGGCTGTTAGAGCCCGAGGGCAATAGGCATCACTCTCCTAAGGAAGATGCTTTGTAACTTAGAGTGACTATTGTTGACTTGCATAGAATCTATCTGTATCTACGGAGAGGCATTCCATTTAGAAGTATTTTATCCAATAGATGTTTGTTGAGCCCCTGCTGTTTACAAAGCACCGGGCCCAGCACTGTCGGAAAGGGACACAGCCTCCCGGTCTGTTGAGGGGATCAGACTGTCATGAATGCAACTCCTCTTAAATTGGCTTCTGATTCATGCCATGCGGTGTAAGCAGCAGTTAGGGCCTCACGTGACAGTATGCTCTCCCTTGGGGAGTCACGGAATGCTTTGGGACGGTGGGGAGGCATTTGATGGAGGTGAGGTTAGCAGAGGAGGAGGAGCCGGGGGGCACCAGGTGGAGGGGACCATGTGGTGACAGCTGGGAGGTGGGAACATCGGGACGTTTCCGGGAATAGTGAGTAGGTTGGTTTATCTGCATCACAAGATACGTGTAGGGAAGAGGTGTGGGAGGGTCAGACAGCTTGGTTGGTAAGGACTTTCAGTACCAGACAGAAGTATTTCCGTTTCGATCCAGGAGACAGCAGAGAGCTGACAGGCATCTTGGGGCAGAAAAGCGGCCCTCATGACGGCTGGGCTTTCAGGAAGCATCTTCCAGCAATGGGGAGGTGGATAGCGGGTATCTGGGCTAGGGGTGGGAGGAAGAGGGAGGCCTGTGTCATTTTCTAGGAGGAAGGTGAGGTGACCTCTGCGAAGCTCCAGTGAGGTTGGTGGCATGAAAGGTGGAGGTGTGTACATGGTGGGCTCTCGAGGTGGAGACAGCTGAAAGGCTGCGGGCAGAGCTGGTCTGGGAAGGAAAGGTTTATATCAGTAAAGCATCACCACGCAGCCAGGTATCTGTCGCTGTGGTCTGGCATGGGCTATGGAGCCAGACTCCCCGAGAGGGAATTCCAGCTCTGCCACGGAGAGGCTGGACGAGTGACCAGCTGAGCAACTTCCTTAATCCTTTCTGTGCCTCTTTTCCCCCATTTGCAAAATGGGAGCAATAATAATAATATCTACCTTAATGTTATGCAGATTAAATGAATTAATATTTGTAAAAGGCTTAGAACAGTGTCTGGCACATCACAAGCTCCATACAGGTGTCGGCCTCTGTCATCATGCCTCACACGGTCCCCACCCTCCTCATTGTCAGCATCACCGTCACCCCCACCTCCTTCCTAAGTTATGATAGGGATTGAATGATAGGCCTCTGTAACACGCCCAGAACCGTACCTGGCATGTGCCAGCTGCTCGACAAAGCGATGTCGTTATTGTCATTATCGTCACCAGCTCTGTCCCTGGGTGGGGGGGGGAGGCCCTGTAACAGTCTGCTCTGTCCTCTGCGGCTCTAGGGTGCTGCTGTGGGGCCCCGCGGCCGTGGAGCATCACAAGACGTGCAGGAGCCTGGGCAAGTCTCTGTGGCAGCAGCCGAGTGTCGGGGACATCCTCCGCCTGCTGGATCGGGACCGGATGATGAAGACCATCCTCCACTTCCCCCAGAGCCGAAGGCTGCTGCCCCCCGAGGTACGGGAGGCCCAGAGCAGAGCCCTCCCTGCGAGGGCTCCGTTTGCACCCTCAGCTTTAGCGGACTGTAAAATACAAGCGTGCTTCTTCATGTGGTTTGGTAACTTCTTATTAAGTAAGCTTCCAGCCACGTGCAAAGGTGCAGAGACTGGACCCCGTGGACCCACCACCCAGCTTCAGTTATCATCACTTGTTTCATTTATAACTTGTTCCCCAACGATTATATCCTTTCATATACAAGGACTGTTTTTCACAGCACCATTTTCTTATGCTCTTGCATATTCAAAATGGTTTGAACTGTAGATACAGTGGGTGAACATTTACGTGGTGTTACATTTGGGAGCTTGACCTGCACCCACACGTCTGTCTGTTTCGGGCTGTTTCAGGATTCAGAGGAACCAATATTTAAAGACAGGAGCATAGCGGATCTGGATGGCCTTTATGACCCCTGCTTTCTCCTTCATCTCTTCAGTGAACTGACCAGGCCAGGTAATGGCAGCGGTGGGGTGGGGGGCGGGGCCGCTCCTGCCGTGCGTGGCCGGGCAGCCACAGGCCCTTGCAGTCAGGTTTCTCACAGAGATTGCACCTCCTGAAGGGTTACTGTCACTCCTTCTTGAGTGATCTGCAGCTGCCTTGTCACCTTTTTATTCCAGTGATTGTCAGCAAAGTAGCAATTCATATTTTGAATATACAGTGATTTTTTTAAATTATAATTTTAAAATCCGTCAGTGTCCCTTTGTCCTTGATGTTTTCCTAGTTCTTAATGACGAGAGCCTTTTCTGAATTTTCTCTAGACAGTGGTCAAATACCAACAGATTTTTATCCTTAAGCATGAGTGAAAGCCTACTGAGGTTGGCTTTTTCCTGGTTTAAGCAAAAACGGATTTTGTATCCAGTAGCCTGAAGGTGGGAGTTTATGGGTGAATGGGTGGGGGAGAGACAGAAGGAAGTGAAGCGGGTACGCATGCCTGTTGGGGAAGACCGAGCTCTAGTTCCTGGTGGGTCTGGTCTGTTGGTTTGGGCACTTTGTTGGTGATGTGTCACGTGTGTGGTGTTATCTCACTGTGGTTTTAATTTGCGTTTCCTAATGGCTAATGATGTTGAGCATCTTGTGGCTTATTTGCCATCTGATGTCCCCCTAGCATGAAATGTCATTTCATGCTTTTGCCCATTTTCTAATGGGACTTTTTTTTTTAGCGTTGAGTTTTGAGGGTTCTTTCTGTATTCTAGATATCAGACTTCTGTTGCGTATGCGATTTGGAAATATTTTCTCCCAATCTGCAGTTTATCTTTCTATCCTCTTAACAGGGTCTTTTGCAGAACAAAAGCTTTTAATTTTGATGAAGTCCGGTTTAGTGATTTTCCCTTTTATGGGTCATGCCTGCACTGCTATTCCTGGCTGGGAGAGGTGGGAGCGCCCAGTGCCACGTCTCAGGAGACCACTGCCTCCTGCTACCTCTCTGCCGGGCCTCCTCTGATACACAGTGGGGAGGGTGGTGATGGGGGTCACCCTAATTCCCAGTGGGGACAAAAGCCCCACCTCTCTGGCCTTCTCTGAAGCCACTCCAGCAGGGGATTTGGGGCTAAATTGCAAATGTCACAGGCATGGAAGTCTAGGCTCCCCCTTTGCTGGCCTTAGCTGGGGCAGGGCCACAGGTTTTCTGGGGTGCTTGGCTGGAGTAGAGCAGTTATCACCTAAGAGTTTTCTGTCTTGCTGGGCTGCCCTCTGCTAGTCCTTTGTCTTGAGACTGGAGAGCGGGCTTTTGTTCTGGCTTTGTCTGTGCCTGTTGGTGTTTTGGGCCTGCTGGTTTCCTCAGCTGTAACTGTAGGCCCCCGGAAGCAGAAAGCAAAGGCAGGATTTCACCTGAGGTCCCTGTCTGGTCTGCTTTCTTTCCATCTTTTAGAATCGTGTCCTGGTTGTCCAGGATTTTCAGTTGTACGTGATCATAAAAATATGTCTACACCGTCTTCCCAGAATTAGAAATCTAACTTAATTCATTTTTAACATTAGGTAATATACTCACAGTTCAGAAACCAGATACGATCAGGGCCTGTGCAGTGAAAATCTTCTCATCTGTTTTTATGGGCCGGTGATGACTCCAGTGGGGCCCGCAAGGAAGGGCTCCTGGGTCTGGGTGTGAAGGGGTGGGTGGAGGCGTGTGCTCTGTGTCTGCTCATCCGCTCGGCTGGCCTGATGTCTGGATTACTGGATGAAAGGCCGCGGAGATTTAGGTGCATTGAGAGACCATGACTCACTATTTGTCCTGTCCTCTCCCTTTTTCAACTTGAAATAGCCTTTGTATGCTCAGATACTCCCCCTTAGGAACATATTTGCTGAGCGGCCACCACTGCCGGTAGTAGTGCCAACCAAGAAATGAGAGGGTTGGGTTTTCAGAGAGCTCGCCCATCCATAGCCCCTGTGCGCCTCCAGCTGCCCCCTCCGTGAACACGGACTGTTTTGTGGCTGAGCTAGGTTTTATTTGCAAGGGAGCTGGGGCATTTCATGCAAATGTCAGATTATGATAATGGCAAGCAGATATCTTAATTGCCCTGGTGCTATTAGCAGCAGACTAACAGGCACGTCTGGTGTGTGGCCAGGAAGCTCGCTGATTCCCCTATGCCTTGGCCCTGCCTCTAAGCCTGTTTCTCATCAAACATGAAAATAGATTTTCCACAGTCTAAAAATATGAGGTGACTTCAGTGAATTATAACAAATCATTTCATCTGTTGCTCTGTCTCTCAATAGAGCTTTTAGGAAACAGAAGGCAAAAGCTTGGGAAACACTTAATAGAAAAATAGTAAAATCAGGACACAATGTTTTTCTCAAAATCTTGAATATTGTCTTTTTTGGGCAGGGGAGACAGGGCCTGGGAGGCCTTTTGTGAAGAGAGGTGACTTGTAAATGGTCTTTTAAGGTTGGAAAATCTCCAAATACAGCCTACTTTAAGTATTATTGGTCGAATACAGGTAGAAAAAATTCGCAGAGCATGTCTACTCGAAAAAGGATTTGCAGTAGCATAAAATACCAGTTACACTAAAATCATTCACATTGAAGTAGAAAATTTTAAAAAGCAAGAGGTGGATAGGGAGAAATAGAAATATAAAAAATTTCTAAAAACAAAGCAAAACAAGAAAATTAGGTTCATTAAATTTTGCTCTGGGCTACTTGTCATCTAGAACTAAAAATGGAAGCGTAATGTTTTAAACAAATTTTGTTGTCTGATAAAAGGAAGCATACCAGTTTGTCGAGAGGAAAATACCTAGCAGTAAAATAGTTAAGTTGAACAGAACATAAATCTGTGAACGGCATAAAGGCCAGTGTAGGCCAGGTTTATATGGTTGGATTAAGTCATGAATCTTTTTTTCATATTATTTTAAAAATTACTGTTTCTTTTGCTTTTGCCCTGGTGAGGAAGTCTGAACACTGTATTAAATAAATTTTTATTGAAGTGGGACATATAGAAGCCTACACAAATCATGTATGTGTGGCTTGAGTTTTGGTGAAACCACCAGCCGGATCAAGGAACAGAACATAGTCTTTAGCTCCTCAGGGCTCATCCTCCCCAGTACAAACCAGTGTCCAATAGTTGAACTTGATGTAAACGGCATCACACACTGTATATTCTTTGGTTTCGGCGCCATTTATCCCCCCTGGTATTTGTGAGATTCATCCATGCTGTGTGTGACAAGTTTTCAACCGTATGTTTTCACTTCCTGCAGTGGCACCTGGGTCCAAGTTGCTAAACGTCTTATAATCCTAAATTGGGCGTCTGATTCGTTTTTATGTGTGGCTGCCAGTCTTTGGAGAAACTGCTATCTCACAGCTCCATTCCAACTCTTTGCTGAAAATGGGAACCTGTTTTCTTAACCTCACTGCTTTCCTTCTTTGAGTCCTTGGCTGAGAAAAAGGACCAGCCAAGGCTATTAGCAACGGCAGTGACAGATGCTTTTTCCACAGCAAATTCTTGTCCTCAGCAGACCTGGGCTGAAATCTTTAGCTCATAATTCACATGGAACCCAGAACAGAGAGGCCAGTGTACAGTGTGCTGAGCCTTGTCACCAGACCACAGGCTCCACAGGGTGATGAGCCTTACCCACGGCCGCCTCTGAGGAAACTGTCAGAGGCATGAGGAGTCCTTGATGCTCCAGCAACACAGTTGCACTGCCACAAAAGCCCATAAGGTGTGGGGTGCTTTTCATTTTAACCCTGGATAATTGTCCTGGTTAAGCCATTTTGACCTGAAGATCTGTTATCAGAAGGCCAAATTGCTGTTTATGAGGTCCCAGAAACAAAGAGAATGGCATTTATAACTGTTTTTTAACAGCTTATGTTCAACACCCAAGGGCAGCTCTTAAGTGTTACAAAGCCAAGACTTCATAGAATAACAGGCATGACCACAAAACATGTAATTGACTTTTCCTCATGGACACATGGAAAATCCATTTGTCTTAGAGAATGTCAGTGATTACTAAAAATGTCCCAGCCAGCTGAATACTAACTATTTTTAGTGGGTGCAATATTAAATGTTTGCACTGTTCTTTCTTCCAAATGTATTCCTTTATGTGTATTATGTTATGTAGGCATATAGGTGTATCTTAGACACACCTCATCTTTTCCTAAACAATATAATTTTATCCCCCAGTTTGATGCATTTTAAAGCTTTTGGATTTTTTTTCCCTTCCCATCAAAAATAGTCACTTGTTAGAAATGAGAAAATTTAGTTTATAAGCTATTGGAGCCCAAGAGTCTTCTGATTATTCTTTTTTTCATCCTTTACTTTTAATCTGCATCTTGATATTAAAAGTGGTTTCCCGTAGACAGATACACTTGGGTTTTCTTTTTTAAATCTAATTTAACCATCTCTGCCTATTTTAATTGGAATGTTTACGCCGTTTACATTTAATATGATTATTGATCCAATTCTCTTTTATTTGTTTCTAGCTACCACACAAGTGTGCGTGAATGTCTGTGTGTGTGTGTGTGTGTGTGTGTGTGTGTGTGTGTGTGTGTTGCTTTAGGGTTTATGCCTTAAACCCTTCATCTTCAAGTGAAATTATGCCACTTCATGGATAGATGCACCTTACAACAGTATCGATCCATTTTTCCTCTCCTGGCTCTCATGCTATTTTTATCATGTACTTTACTTCTATGTGCTGTAAAGCCCACCATGTGTTGTTGTTTTTGGTTTAAATTGTCAATTACCTTTTAAAGAGATTTAAATATTTTATCTTTATCATCTAGATACCATTTTTGGTTCTCTTCATTCCTTTGTGTAGATCCAGATTTCTATTTTCTATCATTTTCCTTCTGCCTAAAATACTTCCTTTAAAAATTATTGTAATTCAAGTCTGCTGGTAATCAATTCTTTTAGCTTTTTTATGGAAAAAAGTGTTAACTTTTGAAAGATTTTCATGGAGTATAAAATTCTAGGTTGGCAGTTTATTTTTTCTTACTGTACTTTAAAGATGTTGCTGCCCTGATTCTAGATTGCGTTATTTCTAACAAGAAATCTACCATCATTCTTATCTTTGTTTCTTTGTACATTATGTGGCTGCTTTTAACATGTTTTTTTTATTACTGGCTTCAAGACATTTGATTATGATATACGTTGGTGTAATTTTCTTTATATTCCTTTGTGCTTGGGTGCTCATTGAGCTTCTTGGCTCTGTAGGTTTATAAGTTTTGTCAACTTTACAAAAGTTTTGGCCATATTTCTTCAAACATTTTCAGGAACTCCAATTACACATATGTTAGCCTACTTGAAATTGTACAACAACTCACTATGCTCTCTTCATATTTTTAAATTCTTTTTTATTACTGTGTTTCCATTTGGGTAGTTTTTGTTGCTGTCTCCAAGTTCACTGGTTCTTTTTTTTTTTCTTCTGTAGTGTGTAATCTGCTGATAATCCCATCCAGTGCATTTTTCATCTCCAACATTTTAAGTTTTATCTGTAGAGGGTCAGTTTGGGTGTTTATATCTCCCATATCTCTACTTAACATGCTCAGTCTTTCTGGTAGCTTCTTGAACATGTAGAATACAGTTATATTAACTGTTTTAATGTCTTTGTCTACTCTTTCTGTTACCTGTGTCATACCTGGGTCATTTTTGAATGGTGGAGGTTTTTTCTTCAGAATGGGTTATAGTCTTGCTTGTTGAATGTTTTCTAACTTTTTATTGGAAGCCAGGCATTGTGATATTTGCCTTGTTTGGTGCTGGGTAGCTTTGTATTCCTGTGAATGTTCTTGAGCTTTGTTCTAGGACACATTCGAATTACTTGGAAATGGTTTGATCCTTCCAGTTTTGCTTTTAGTCTCTGTCAGGGATGAACTTTGCTGTACAACTGAGGTAAAATCTTCCTGAGAAACCTACCCTATCACAGTGAACTGTGAGGATTTCACCCTGGCTGGTGGGTACGGGAACTATTTCCAGGCAGGCGTGTGCCTGGGTTTGTCTTCTCCAGTTCTTTCAGGTGGTTGTTTCCCAGCCGCAGGTAGCTTCCTCTCACACACTGCCCACCGACACTCAGCTGAGAACTCTGGCACTTTCTTCTCTAGGATTCTGCCTTGTGAACTCCGGCCGTCTTGGCCTGGTAGGCCTCCCACTCTGTCTCCTCAGCTCAGAGATCTTCAGTCTCCACATAGGTTTGCCCTTTTTGTGCCATGGCCTGGAAACTCTCTAGGTTGCAAGCTGAGACAGAAGCTTCACCTTGTTTCCCATCTCTCAGCGCTGACTGTCCCTTGTTTTATGTCCAATGTACTGAAAGTCCTTGTTTTATTTCTCCAGTCTGCTTTTCTGGTTGCTTCAGGTGGACGGGTACATCTGGTTCCTGTCACTCTCTCTTGAGTGGAAGTGGAAATCCTGGTTATTCTTTGATAGGGTTTAAAAGTTGAGAAACACAGAATAAGGGAACTGTATATAATCAGTGCCCCCTCCATCGGTCTGCCCTTGGGGGGATGCTGGTGGAAGCTCCAGTGAGCTCTGCTCCTTCTGAGAGAGAAGGAAACTTGATGGTTTAATCAATGGCATATCACTTCATGGCAGCATATTCCAAGATGACCCGTTTGGGGTAGTCATTTCAGTGAGTTTGTGTTTGCTCCCTAATTTACCTAGGTCACCAGTCCCTCAATCTAAAGAACATCTTCAGTGTGATTATCATGACCAAACCCTGCTTAGTCATTTTTAAACACGGTGACCTATCTCTATTCTGAGGCTTTTCTTGACAGTATTTATCTTGTAAAAAGGCCTGGGTTCTTATTAAAGAGGATTTGAAGTGTCCTGAGTTTTACTAGTGATTATTAGTGATAATCAAACCCTTTACGATGTGGTCGGGTGGGTCCCCTCAAATAGCTGACCTTCTCTCTCGCTTGCATCCTCTCTGGAGTGATTGTGAGTTTCTCCCAGGTAACAAAGGCAGACTCTTTGGGCTGTAGTTCTGCTCAAGCTTCGTGGCCTGCCTTTTGGGAGATTTTTGTCGTAATTTTGAAGAAAGCACTAGGGTTGCACAGTGGGTGTAAGTTAATCCTTTGTAAAATTGATGGGCTGGGTCAAACTGGTTTGCACCAGCTAATTTCCAGCGTTGCCACCTTACGGGATTTTCCTTAGCGGTGCTCGTGGTAGGAACTCAGAGGCAGTGGGCTGACCGCGATGGAAACAGGAGCTGGTTTTCTCTGCTGACACCTGGTTGTGTTGCCCTGGCTTCTGGGATGTGGGGCGATGCCAGGATCTCGTGTTTCAGGTCTGAATAGCGACTCCTTTCTCCTCCAGCTCATGAGAAGTAATGAAAAAATCCTAATTGGGATTTACAAGCATCTCAGAGGCTGGTGGCATGGTAATTATTGTCACAGAAGGGAAGATAGTCTTTGATCCGACTTCAGCAGAAGTTAAGGGTAGTTGGAGACTTGGCATCTCTCATATCTAGCACACGTAATTAATATTGGCGAAATGCAATCGGAAATTTAATTCACCATGTCTCACAAGCGTCATGGGTGTGTGTGTATGTGTGTGTGTTTAATGCTATATTTTATTTCCTGTAGAATTTGTGGTGGATTGTCGAAAGTTTTTGGACTCAAATGCTCTGGGCCTGACTGTCGCAGCCCTCAGTAGCTATGACCCCCAGATGCGAGCCGCGGCCTACTACGTCCTGGCGGCCTACTACTCGCATGTCGAGGGGGCACGGTTCCGAGAGCAGTCCCAGGTGAGTGGGGCTGAGGATGGGCCTGGAGGGCTTCCGAGGCTGGCTCCCCACCTGGTCTGGTGGAAGGCTTTCTGAGTTCCCAGGAGACCTCTGGTAAAGCATGAAGATCTGTTCCCTCTACGGGGTGATGCCGGAGCTTGCCTCTGGTCCTTGGCCCCTGGGCAGGTGGGAGAGGTCTCCCCTTATAGTCCCTCTTCTTGTGTTGTGGGTGGGCAAAGTAGTTTAATTTCTAGGGTCTAAATCTAGTGGTTAAGGCAGCTGTTGTCCAGGACATACAGCTTCAGAAGCCTGTGCCCTGGGGGGGGAAAGACAAGAGCAGATGGGATTGTCAGGCTGTGGAGCCAGGGCTGTCTGCCCTTGGGCACATGCCTGGTCATCAAGGAAAAGCAAAAGTGCTCCTGAGAGCAAAGATGTCACTACGTATTATGATGGCATCTGGGGCCCTGGGATGAGAGGAGCAGGCCACCCTGCAAACTGTAGCTGCGGCTGCACGAGGCAAGGCTGGTGACAGTTCTGAAAATGCTCTTTTTCTTCCCCTTTCCCTGGTTTTAAGGTACTTTACCTGTTGGATGTAGTCCGCAACGGAATCCGAACCAAGAACATGAGACTCACCTATACCCTGACTCTCTTCATTGCCAAAGCAGCCCTGCAGATTTTGAAACCAGGTACCACTGACAGGATTAGGTGGAGGTGAGATTGAAATGTTGAGGCTGAGCAAGTCCCCTCGCAGACATTCATCCTACAGGTGTAACCTGTCATGCGTGTGAGAGAGGACGGATCAGGGTTGTCCACTGCTTGTCACGGTGAAAGACTGGGAGCCACCTGATGTCCACCAGTCATGGACAGTAAATAAATGATGGTTGTGAGGAAGTGCTTTATAGGTCTATGGGATGAAAGCCTGTCGAGCAGGGTGCAGAGCCGTGTGTATGATGGAGGAAAGGCTGTGTTTTCACGTTTGTTTGCAGGTATAAAAGCTGTGGTAAATGCAAGCTATAGCACCCACCTCATGGGCCCGCTGTGGGGACATGGGGCCTGCCTGTGACAGCACTTAGAGGGTGCGTGACGCAGAAGCCCCGTCAGGGTTAGCAGGTGCTGACCCAGGCTCGAGGTCAGAGCCAGCACGCTCCTAGGTCCTCAGCCAGAGTGCATGTGGCCTGTGAGTCCCTACAAGGTGCCACGTCAGGCGCTAGAACAGGGCCCCTCATAAAAACGGGTTCCGCTACTGAGGTGGTGCGAGAGACGTTAGTCTGTCATAAGACATTTTTTAATTAATGAAAAATCATAGAATGTTGGTACCATTGGGGACTATGGGGTTCTGTGAGTATAACATGGTTACTTTCAGATGAGGAAACAGCCCCCCAACTTTAGGCCCCCAGGGTGAAATAGCTTGTCCGAGATCCCACAATTAGTCCATAGTCATGTGGCTATTAGAATTCAGATCTGATTTTCATCTGCTCCTACGTCACTTTTATTGCATGTTTTTTTATTTGCTTCGAAATTTGGGTAGGAAGCCAGGTAATAAGCCATTTGCAGACAAAAGAAAAAGGCTGTTCTGAGAAATTACCTCGCAGAGGCTACAGTAGCGTTGACCTCAGCGCCCCGTCTAGCCTGTGCCTGGGCGAGCTCTGTCCCACATCAGACCTCGTGTCATGAGCTCAGGCTGTAGGTGGCCGGATAGACTGTGGGCCATGACCTGAGGATGGGAAGTGGCAGGGAGGAGGTGCCTGCCTGTCGGCCCCACCGTGTCCCAGAGCCAGTGACCCAGGGCCCCTGAGCCCCCTTTGCCGGGTCGTTCCCTTCAGTGTTAGCCCTGTGCTGTCTGGGTGACCTGGTGCCACCCTGCCCACCAGGCTGATGACTAGGGGATGGTTGGCATCTCTGAAGACTCCACGTCCTGCCGTGGTTTCTGAGCCACAGAGAAAGTGTGTGCAGTGTAGACCTAAGGTGTCTTATGCAGTCCAGCTCTCGAGAACTATTGAGGTTTAAAAGGTTAAAAATAATCCCAAAAACTGCAATTACTTTTGCAGTTTTTACCTAACAACCTGGTAAGGATGCGAAAGCTCCCAGGGGCAGGGATCTCTGTCCTCCCCCAGATCCCCGTTCCCCGACTCCAGCAGGCCGTGGGGAGCCTGTTAGTGCCGGTCGTGACTGTCTGCCTTGTTCCTAGAGGAGCACATGTACCTGAAGATCCACAAGTTCCTGCTGTCCCACGAGTACTTGAACATGAACAAGGTTCCAGGCTTCTACCAGTTCTTCTACAGCTCGGACTTGGAGGTAATGCTGTGAATCCCCACACGGTCCCGAAAGCCTCCTGGATTGGCTCGCTCAGCCTGCTCTGCTCGCTGACCGCTGCTGCCCTGCTGACGTTTCCCCCCCATCAGTGCTTTTGCTGCTCGGCTGGCATGACTGCACAGTGTTAGAGCTGGAAGGTCAGGGAAAGGAAACGTTCCGCGCGGGCTTGAACTTGAACTTTCTGGTCACTTCTCAAACCTTAAACACTGTGTCAGAGGTCTGAGTTTTGTGGCAGTCTCGTTACATTTTCTTGGTGAATCGCTGGGTAAATATGAAGTGTGCTTTTATAGAACACCTGCCTGAACTCACACAGTTCAGTGTCTCAACTTCACTTGGTCCTTACTCCTGATTTGAAACTGAATCAGAGATGAAATCGAGGATTTTTAATGACACCATCAGCGGTGGAGGTCAGGGCTGCCGTGCCACGGTCTTCGCCGTCGTGCAAACGGTGGTGTCTGGAGAGTTGTTGGGTGAAAGGGCTTTAACTTACGTAACAGTGTGTCCCATCTGCCTGGGTTGCAGCGGAACGCCGAGCGGGAGTGGATCTTTGGAATTCTGCGGCAGGGGATTCGGGACAAGCACTGCTACGAGCTCTATGCCAGGCGAGGGGTCTTCCACATCATCCTGTCCTTCTTCAACAGCCCGCTGTGTGACCAAGTGGCACAGGTAGGCGGCTCCCGCAAGGGTATTTGGGACCAGAATGTCTAGGCTCTTTCTGAAGGTTTTACTTGGAAGTCAAGGTCACATGAATTCTAACCCGCCTGGACATGACCGACCTACTACTAAGCTGACATTAACCTGACTTTCGATGAGGGAAAATGAGACCCCATCGGTGCCTGTCCTGCTGTCAGACTGCGGTGTTAACACTCACTGTTGTTTGTCCTCTGAGGAAATGCTCTTCATTACGGTCCCCTCCCTGTGCCCCACCCCCATGGTGAGGCCTATGAAGAGGGGTGTGCTGATCAGTATGATCAGTAATCGTGAATCTCTGGAGCCGGCTGAGCAGCCTGGAAACAAATTATCCCCACAACTGACCAGGGTGCTCTGGCTGAGACACTCTTGAGCCGCCAGAATTTCATCTAATGCCCGGAAGCTCTGGATCATCCAAACTCAGCTGGGAACCAGGAGGTGGAGGGGACACAGGCTGCACAACTGATGGGGGAGTCTGCACGTAACTGTCCCCTAGACCAAGAACTCATGTGGGAGCGTTCTAAATGCCATGGACAGTTAGTTGGAAGCAGTAACTGGGCCTTCTGATTAATTTCTAGCCTGGTCATCTTTTGCTTCTGATACTATATAAAATGTGTGTAAATAGGAGTGAGTTAGGATTAAGAAACACGTTTGAATAAACCAAATTTGAGTATGGTAGTTTTTCATTTTTTATAGCATGTGAGAATTCTAAAGCTGCCAATTAGCAGCTCAAGGGACATTCCCATTTTTATGTCTTCCTTTCTAGGTGGTAAAACTGAGGGGACAAAAATGGGCGGCGAGCCGTTCTTGGCTCTGCTAGAAATGGGTCCTCATTCCTCCCAGCTCAGACTGCTGCTGACCTGGGCGATGGGTTTATATGCTGCACCTTTGCTTGTGGATTGGTTCCTAATGATGGATTAGCAGAAGTGGGCATCCCCCCAGGGCCCAGCAATTGCCGTGGAGGTCTGTGTCCTCTAGCTGTCACCTGTGGCGAAGGACACGTTCCTACACAGCCAAGCATCACTCTTACAGACGTAGCAAAGCAACATACGCAGCCACCACCTGTAACCATAACATGCCTTTATATTTTCAAATTGTTCCTACAATCAAGTTAGGCTTTGCCACTAAAGAGTAACTCTTTATTTTGGACTTTCAGAACTGGATTCTGGAAATTCTACAGAATGCCGCCCGGGATGCCAAGTCTGCCTATGAGATCCTACGGGACTATAGCCTTTTAACGTGGATTTTGCATATCCTTGAGAGCAAGTAAGCACCTTGCGCGTGAGAGGTGTGTGTCAGGCTGGAAGAGGGAGGGACGGAGACAGTGGTGTCTACTGCAGGCTTTAGTGTCGACTGGAAATGTCCAATAGAATGCATGTTGTCCAAAACAGTGTCCTCTAATGCCGCCATAAGCCTGTAACCAGCTCCTGCTAATGCCAAAGTGGCATTTCCTCGCTTTCAGTCTTTGAGTGTCTTGTGTGAGTGGAGTGACAGGTGCCAGCTGCTTTTGCACTTGGCGGAGGCTCCACTGACCGACCTTCCGTCTGTTCTGCACAGTCCACTCCCCTGCAGTGGCACCATTTAGCTAAGGTTTTGGGACTGTAGCTGTCAAGGTAGAAACAGGCTCCAGTGTCAGGAACGCTCAGTCCCTCGTGTGATGGGTTCCAGCTCCCCACGGTCCACCCAGGGTCAAGAGGCTCAGTGAGGAGCTGCTGCTGGAGCCGTGTCGAGTGTTTGTTTGTCTTCGCCCTCGGGCTGCCATAACGACTTGCCACAGACAGGGTGGTTCCAACAGCAAGGATTCATTTCCTCACAGTTCTGGGGCTGGGAGTCTGAGGTCAGGCCATCCTGGGCGGGGTCTGATGAGAGCTCTCTCCGTGGCTCACAGACGCCGGCTTCTCCGTGTGTCCTCACATGGCGGGAAGAGAGAGAGGAGAGAGCCCGGGCCTCTTCCTCTTCTTAGACGGACATAATCCCGTTATGGGCGCTCCATCCACCCTCACGACCTCCTCTAAGCCTGTTCACCTCCCAGAGGCCCCACCCCCAAATACAGTCACAGTGGGAGTTAGTGTTTCCACATACAAAGTTGGCAGCGGGCTGGGGGGGGACAGTGCAGTTCATAGCCTGATCTGTTTTGATTCCTATCGATCTCCTGAGTTTGAGGCTGTCTGGAACGTTGAAGACCTCGTCTCAGCAGACAGCACTGGGTGGGCGGATCTGTCTTTCAAAGCACTAACTACTCTGCTCGACCCAGGGATTTTCAAGCCCTTTGTGTATTTTTTAAAAAGTATTTTTAAAAACTTATCTAAAACAAAGTAGTGTCCTAACCATAGAATGTGTCTTTGGACATCAGCTTCCAGACTGTTTCCGATTTATAAAAGGCATAATTGGCTAATTATCTCTCCTTGGCTGTTAACTTTAGGTTTTGAATCGAGTTGTTCTCGTGAGCAGGACCTCTTCTCACTGTAACACAGTGGCTCCAGAATTTGTCTCTAGTTGGGGCGTGAGGTGGTCTTCTGGTTAGGAAGGGGTGTCCACTGGGGCCTCACCCTGTGTTGAAGCTGGGTCTGTAGCAGGCACCCTGTTCTTACTCAGATTCTGTGCCTGTTTGGGGGAATAAGCAGGTGGAGTTGCTGAAGGATGGGAAAAACGAGCCAAACCACTGCTTGGTACTGCACCACTGTCGTCACTTCTGTGGCTCCCGCCCGCCTTTCCTCCAGCAGATGTCAGTGAAAGGAGAGGATGTGGCGGAGAGTGAGCGTTGTGTGTTGGGTTTTAGGTTTCTGGAGACACAGGTGCTCTCTAGCATCATCTCCTTGCTGCACACGCTGTGGGTGACCAACCTGGGAGACAAAGGAGTGGAGCGGGGGAGCCAGCCTCCTCGCCAGTCTGGGCCCCAGGAGCCCCCGAAGCTCCTCGCCCTGCACGTGGTCAATGAGTTCCTGTATGTTCTCACTGTACTCACGAAGCACCTCAGGTAAGCCCCTCTGCCAGGCCTGACCCCTGGCGTGTCGCTGGTGGGCGTCACCTCCCCTCTCAGTGTTCCCTCTGGTCAGCACTCCACAGGTGGGCTCTGGGCCAGTGGGCCAGTCACTGGTTGGGCTGGCGAGAGCCAGGCCAGAAGGCAGCTGCCAGTTGTGGGTGAATCAGGTAACCTATTTTAGCTCTTTCCTCTTTTCTGCTTCAACTTTATGAGGCAGCTTTCAAGGCCCTGAGAACTTCACATGCTCTCAGAACTTGTAGTATGTCATACATACCAGGTCACTTTTAGCAGGCAAAGCGACTACCATGATATTTTGATTTAAGCACTCAAAAGTGACGTTTTGTAGAAAGAACATATTTTCCATGACCTTCACCTAAGAAAGGTAGGGTGCCCCCAGACTTGCTTCTGCCTAAGCCTGCACAGATCGACTTGTCATCAATTGTCTTGAAAACTTCAGTATTTTCATCTGACCCTGTGGAATAATGCTCTTGATTTCTTAGCAGAGCTAAATTCTCCTCAGATTCCACTGTGTCAGGGAAAATATACACTCGTGTTTCTGATTTGAGAACGGAGGGATGCTAATTGGAACCAGAATTGATAGCAAACAGATTGTAATCTCAGAACAAAAACTTTCTTGATAAAGAACAGGACGTGCGGTTTTATGTTGTTCAAATGAAATTGTGAAATCAGTGCTGGTCACCGTGTTTCTTATTTGAGGGTTGTTGAAAGATACACTGGTCTCTGAGAACTGATTCCTGTTTGAAATAAGGGTTGTAATTTTAATTTTAAGATTGTATGGAGCAGATGGTGTTGAACTGTAAATTCCTTAGGGTTCAGAAGGACGGATTTCCTTTCAGTGACCATTGTAAGGCTGGCCGTGGGCAGTGCTGTCCCAGGGCTCTCCTGAGCCTTTTCACTGGATTCTGAGAGTTGATGAGATGGGAGGAATGGGCAGTTCTGAGTGTTTTGTTAGGCGGCTGGCACCCTGACCCTCAGGCTCTCTCTGCCCAGCTATCCATCAGCCACGGTTTCTAGAGAGATTTCTGTGCTGCTAGGATGGAGTCACACTCCGGTCCCCTTTCTGCCTCCCCGGGAACACTCCCTTCTTTCTGTTCTGTATACGGGGGTCCATGTTTATATCTGTTTAAGGGGAAACCTGGGCGGATGACCTGTTTGCACCTGTGGTCTGCGGCGTTGACTGGCGTGCCTTTCCTGGGCCGCGGGACGAGGGGCAGCTTTTGCTCAGTCTGTGCCGTTGGCTCCCCACAGGCCCTCCTTGGCCTCCACCCAGCTGACCAGCTTCTTTGGGGCGCTTGACTCCGTGCTGAGGTACCGGGCCACCGTCCTGCAGGCCTTCAGGGACATGGACCGCTTCACCGTGAACGAGACGGTGCTGTCTACCAGGGACGTCCTCCTCCTCCTGCACAAGTGGAGCCTCATCGAGAGAGACGTCCAGCTCCAAGAGGACCTGAGAGCAGCCGTGGAGAAACACCCCGTCAAGGAGCTGCTAAGTGAGTGTCAGGAGCCGTGACTCTGTCTTGCGTTCCCCACGCTGTGCCCAGTGCCCCCAGAGCGTCCTGCCCTCTCCGAGCAGCATTTCCAGAGCTGATGAGGCTAAAGACAGGGCCTGTCCATCGTTGTAGCCCCAGAGCGAGAGGCCTGGCTTTGCATCCAGCTCTGCTGCTGTCAGGGAGCTCATCTGTTACGTACAGTAGCAGTAATGGCGGTCGCAGTCACATACTGAGTGCCCGCTGTGCTCCGGGCATAGGAGCATGTCCTACTGGAGCAGTGCTGAGTGCTCGGTGCCTGGCAGCTGTCCACCCTGCCCCCCACGCCCCACCTCCCGGGTCTGTGGGGAGGAGGGACTCCATTCTCACCGCCGGCTTCTCTCTGTGTGTGTAACAGAAATGCTGAAGGATAAGAACAAGCCCGTCATGCCAGGCCGAGGCAAGGGCCCACGGGGCCGGAAGAGGTGGCCTGGGGAGGCAGAGGAGGTGGCCGAGCCTGAGCTGCAGGCGTCCAGCCTTGAGACGTGCAGGGGCCTCCTGAGGTCCATAGTGACCCACTGGGGGCCAGTGTTCCCCAGCCCTGACCCTGCTCAGGAGCCCGTGGATGGGGCTGCCCCCAAGAGCGGTGCACTGGGCCTTGTGAATGCCGTCGCCTCCCTGGTGGTCCGCTGGGTGCTGCGGTCAGTGGCTGAGCAGCCACTCGGCAGGGCAGAGGCTGCAGGACTCCTTGGCTGGCTTAAGAACTACATTTTGCCTCAGTCGGTGCTCG
Organism: Rhinolophus sinicus; assembly: GCF_057876585.1. Classification (NCBI taxonomy): domain Eukaryota; kingdom Metazoa; phylum Chordata; class Mammalia; order Chiroptera; family Rhinolophidae; genus Rhinolophus; species Rhinolophus sinicus. The sequence goes on from NC_142517.1 coordinate 10,741,693, forward strand.
TGGCCGATCTTCTCAAGGACAGCACTGTGAAGAGCGGCATATTTAAGCTGTACAGCCAGCTCTGCGCAGCCGAGGGGCTGCTGGAGCCTGCGCAGAGGGTGGCCTGCCTGTTCAACACAGTCATGCTGCAGCTCATAGCGGCCCTGGGCCCCCCGGGGAGCCCCTTCCACCCAGCAGTCGAGACCCTCTGCCTCTGTTCCCTGAACGAGAAGGATGAAGCCACGCGAGGTAATGCCGGTCCCCGGTCGGCGGCAGGTGTGGGCTGGGTGGGGAGCAACCTCTGTTCCTTAGAGCCTCTCGGGTCTCCTCTCACCACACTTCTGGGGATCATGGAGAGTTGGCCACTGGACCCTGACTGTGAAGGGAGAGGAGGTCTGGCAAAACCTTTGGTGACGGCCGTGTTTACAATGGAGGAAGGTGCTCAGCTCAGAACCTCCCTCGTGTCCCACTGGGCACCCCACCCCTGCAGGGCAGTGGCTCCTAGGTTTCAGCCATTCCCAGATGTGGAATGATGCTCCCCATCGTGGCCAGATGAATACGTGTGTGCAAATGTGTGTGCATATGTGTACGTGCACACATGCGTACATATGTACACAAGCACAGAATTTATGTGCTTGGTATTTAGCTTAATAAAGGTTTGAATACACGAATGATGAATAGCAAAGCCTTTAAAAGGCTGTAAGAGAACACGGGGAGGCTGTGACCTTGTGGCTTCCTCCATCTGGGATTGTCCCTTTCATTGAGGGACCTGAGGGGAGCAGGGAGCAGGGACCGGCCGGCAGCCTAGGCAGTTGAGCTCACCTGGTAGCAGGGTGACCTGTTTTGTCATCTGGCTGCAGTCAGAGAATTGACTCCTTGCCTGTAAAACATCCTCGCCAGTGCCTTTGAGGAAATGATGTGAAGCGAGTCCGTGAAGCTCTTCTCAGACTTCAGGTCTGGTTCTGGGCATGGGGGGTCAGACCCAGGGGAGACTTGGCTTGTGGTAACTTTTTTAACATTCATCGAATAAAAAAATTTAAAAAGGAGCAAAGAAGATTAACCCAAAAGTTAAGCAAAGGCAAAATTAATTTGCTTTTTCCACTTGCTCACCTCGGGTTGCCACATGGATGCGGCCCAGTTCCCTTAGGCACATAGCAAAGCCCTGGTCCCCCTGCGTGTAGGCGGGGTGCCCTGTTTTCCAGCTGCGTGGAGTGGCGTCCTGACGGCTCTGTTGTCCTCTTCCTCAGCTACCGCGGCTTTCCTGGTGTCTCTGTACATTAAGGACATCTGGCTGGGCGCCCAGCAGCCAGACACCCTCATAACCCACGTCCAGATGATCTGTGACGCTGCAGAGGAGGCGTTAAGTGGCGACAAGGAGGCTGTCGTTGAACTCTGCAGGGACATCGCCGCCCTGCCCCCGACACGTGCTGCCCTGCTGGCCGGTGCATGCAAAGGACAGGCTCCGTGCATTGACTCGGTTTCCTGACAAGAAAAGTTGCCTTTATTTAATTGACCTATAAATAAGCTCCAGGGACTATGCAGAAGTGGTCAGAGTTACAGTGGGGGTTGGTCCTTCGGGGCCACCAGGCCCATCCAGTGTTCAGTCAGGCTGACCCTTCCTCTCAGGGTTTTGTAGTTTAAAGGAAATACCTCAAATTGAGGTAATGTGCCTGAGCGCTTAACAGATTTGTGGATATTAAAGCCAACATGTCCAAAAACATATTAGACAAGAGAGCATGGTGAGAGTTGTGGAAGGTTTCCTTCTATATGAAATCACAACAAAGCTTTGGATAACTTTTTAAATTAATAAGCACCTGCCAGTGTTTGTTAGTTATTTTATTAAATAAAAGGATGTTATATCAAATCCTTAAAATGTAAAATTGATTTGACTTCTGCTTTTAGACAGCAGCCTGTATTTTGTTAAATTGTGTTTCACAGAGGGGATTTTGAATTTTATAACTTATGAATAAATGTCTATTTTTGTTAGGTTTCTGTGTTTCACTGATGTTAAAGGCTATTTTTTATTCCACAGAAACCTGTATTTTAGAGGTCAGGATTTGACTTGTACGATTCCTATATTAATTGGTGTCATAACTGACAAATATGGAATATGAAATGTCATGAGTTTCACAGATAAAATTCTAGTCTGCTCATTTAAAGCTGTGCATGTACCCACATGCCTCCTGCACACCGTGGCTCCCAGGGTCTGTTGGGCCATCGTCACATGTCAGTGCGGTGGCATTCCCTGTCTGCCACCTGGGAGGTGGCTGTTTATTTGCCCGTATAATATACACAGTACTGAGAATGGCTTGGTTTCGGCTTCAGCGTTGCACATTTTTGTACCTCCAGTGTTCTTCGGACTCTCTTCTGTTGCTTTTAACAATATTTTTAACCAAGGCAAGAGTAATTCTTCATCTAACCCCCTTACCACAAACAGGGCTCATTGTCTGGAAGCGTTCACCTCCCCTCTCCCCTCCCCTTTTGAAGTCAGAGTCCTACAGGTAGATTCAAGCTGGAAAGGCCACGTGTTCCTTTCTCTCCCCCTTTTCTGGAGCTCAGTCTCCCCAAGCTTTCTCCTAACGCACTGCCCCCGAGTCCGGTGGGGCCAAACCCGGCACTCACCTTGGGGAATTATTTTTCTGTCCCCTGGTGCCTGCCTGCCAGGGTCAGGCTGTTGGGCACTAAAGGACTAGGTCTCAGATCAGAAGTCACATGAAGTCACATCCAGGATGAGACCCTTCCTACCAGCTTAAAGATGCTGTGCGGCAGCATTTGGAGGCAGATTCTTCCCCTTGGGCTTAGGCCAGGCCAGCCGAGCCTGGCTGCTCCCTCCAGGGGAGATGCGTCCTTGGCTCTGTCTTGGAAAGGCTCTGGGGAGGTCAGAAGTGTGACGTGGGTCCCTTGACCACAGTCTGCTGGCCTGGCAGGACACACACTGTCCCATTTTTGGTAACAGTGGGCATCAGTGGCGGATGGGTGGGACTTCTCAGGCCCTCCCTGGATGTCCTCAAAAAGGTACAGATCAGCCAAGTGACCTCAAGCTCGATAGAACACCATAGCAGTAATAGTTGAAGCTAAAAGTAGCATAGTAAAGATTAGTGAGTGAATATCTTTTCATCTTGTGTATATTTTATTTCTCTACCTTTCCCAAAGTGAATGTAGGTAGTAAGTAAAGAGGTAAGTGCACTAAGTATGATCTGCGATGTTCGGGGCTACTTCTCTGTGCTGGATGGGCTGTTGCAAGCTTTGGATAAATGCATAGTGTGTGCCTCCTGTGGAGACATTCTTCACCTTGTTGCACTTCCTGCAACGTGTAAACAGGCTTCCAGAGGCCACATGTGTGTGCAGGATGGTTTGAGTTTACCGGCTCACTCGGCAATGGCCATGGTTTGCTGGTGTCAGTTCTGCAATCGAGAGGTTCTGTCTCCAAGGGGAGGCTCCCTGGGCTTGTTACTGACATCAGCTAATGCCATGCGGGTTCCCATCGAGGGCCAGTTCCCCAGGGACAGCAGGCTGGGCCTGGGGCTGGGATGGGGTGGGGGGCGAAGTGGAGGGGCCCTCCTGCTGCAGCGGATGATGGGGGCCATATGCTGTGCTGCCTGGTTCCTTGACTGAGCTTGGTGAAGCCTGCGGGGTGGCCCGAGGGGCCCTGTGATGCAGCAGGAACCTCCGGATGCAGAGGGGGAGGTGGAGGCCATGACTCCAGGAGCATGTGGGGTGCTGTTGGCCGTTGTTCCTATGGACAGAGCACATGGGAGGCAGACATCAGGCCACTGGAGAACAGTCCTTTCCGGGGGTTTTCCTGTTGCACTGTCCTGCCTGTCCAAAGCCCGTACTTAGGAAAGGTGCCATGGAGTGAGAGCACCTGTGCCAGGGGAACGGCCCCCAGGGAGAGCCAGCCCAGCTCACAAAGGTCGCCATTGTGGAAAAATGGGAGGAAAGAGGAAGTGATCAATGGTGACCCATACCTCAGATCTTTCCCTCAAGGTCACTTCTCCCTCGTATGTCCATTTACAGTTGGGGAGGGGGGCAGGTTGAGCTTCCGTCCACCCACAAGTTTGAGTGCAGCTCATCTTGTATCCACACCTCAAGCCAACCTGTATCTTAGCAATCCACCCTCCTGGATGGACTCTCCTGCACTCAGGGTGCTGGGGGCAGTAGACAGCCACTGGGCTGAGACGGCCACCATGTCCCACCTGTCTGCTTTCAGTTTCATCAAAGAAACAGGACAGTGATTGCCTCAGGTGTCCTCAGGATCAAATGAGGTGATGTGCTGATAGCTGTCTAAGCTAGAGGACTAGTTCACATGTGGCTGTAGTGCTAAGTGAATGAAGAGGCAAGGAAAGCGGCCCCAGGGAGCAGAGGCCTCCTTTCAGAGGGTGCTAGCATGATCGTTTTTTCTTTTTCTTTTTTTCTTTTCTAGCATGGATGGAAAGAGCGACTCCTCAGGGAACACCTTGACATTCTCTTTCCTAAATCTTCCTAAGGACCCATTTGCTGCCCTGAGCATTTCACATTTGCTGCCAAGTGCCTGGAGGGCATTTTCTTTAGGGAGCCACGTGGCCAGTCAGGATTTGTCCTGTCAGCTGGTAGCCCAGAATATGCACAAGACCCCTCCTCCACGGCCACCCGTGGGCCCACTGGACTGGAGAACTTTCCACTGGGAGGATAACGGACCAATCTTGCAAACTGTCCCTAGCACAGGGCTTGCTATAAGTCACCTCAAAAGAGCAGAAGAGAAAGGTGATTTCATTAGTTTGTCCCCCAGGTAGCTCTTGGGGGTAAAAATCTGCTTGACTTCAATGTGAGTTCTAAACACTGGAAGAAAAGGATGGATTTCTTCCTTGCTCCAAAGCTGGTCCCTGCCCCCCATGTGTGACCAAAGGGAACCATAAGTGACCTGGTGAGTGTGGACTGATGGATAAGAGGCTATGGGCAGGGTGGGTGGGGGTGACGGAGGGTAGAAGAAACTCCCTCGAGGGAGGTCTGCACACGCACACATCCACAGGGCCTCACTGGAACCGGCCGTGGCACCCCGTTGTGTAGGGGGGCCGCCCTCTCTGGTTACCCCTCCCTCTGTCTCAGAACAGCTTTGCTCATCTCTTTGCTATCAGCTTCCGAAGCTGACGCATGGTTTCTATTCCCCAAGGTTCTTGGTTCCTAATGGTGTCCAGGACCCCTCAGCGCTCCCTGGCCCCAGCTCTTCTGCCAGGATACACGTTTCAGCCATGGACGGGCCCTTTTTGGGTCCCTTGCCTACCCCTGGTCCTGTCAGCTATGGCAGGGAGAGAGGTGGCATAGTGTCCGCCGTAGGAAGTCATTAGGACAGCAGTAGCTATGGGGTGCAGATTGAGCTAGAACGGAAAACTGGGTGTGGGGGCCAATCATCTAGCACAGAATTAACAGCAAGCGAGGCTCAAATTACTACTTGGAGCTCCTAGAGATTTTACCTCCAATTTAACCACTAAGGCACACAGCGGGCACTGAGTAAAAGATGGTGACCATGGGTCCCTAAGTTAGGGTCCCATTTGTCTGGGTTGCTGACTGGCAAGACCTAACAGGCATATGAGCTCATTTTGGCTTTATCGCTTTCAACAGCTTAATTGAGATATATTATGCCAGTGCATACAGTAAAGTTCACAAAATGTAAAGTTGGATGAGCTTTAGTATATTCAGAGTTATCCAACCATCACCACAGTCTATTTTAAAATATTTTTATCATCCGAAAAAGATGATACCTGTTAGCCACAGCTAATCTGCTTTCTGTCTCTATGGGTTTTCCTCTTCTAGATATTTCATATCAATAGAACCACACACAATGTGCCTTTTGTGCCTGGCTTCTTTCACTCAGCACAGTGTTTTTGAGTTCAGCCATGTTGTGGCATGGGTCAGTGCTTCATTCCTCTTTTATGGCCAAACAGTGCTCCCTTGCTTGGACGTAGGATCCCGCACTGTTTAGCCACGGATTTCCCTACATCCCCACACCCCCCCCTCCCCGACTTACCTCCCCTGCAGGGACCCTGAGCAGGACATGGAGAGCAGGATTAGGAAGAGCAGCACCACAAAAGCAGCCAGGCTCAGCCAGAAGGCAATGACAATCGAATCTGCGGGAGGGAGAGATGCAGCTCAGTGTCGTGTCATGTCACAGAAACCAACTGTGAGGGAAATCAGGGCCCCCAGTGCTGTGGAAACAGGGCCCAGTATAGGCGTCCTCTCCTCTTCCAGCCTCTGGCTGGAGCCCTTGGGAAGATTTCCCTTAAACAATAACCTTGAGAGGGAACAGGGCAGCAGGAAGTGACTTTTCCCAGAGCAACGAGCTACTGGGTCAGTTTAGAGTGATTGTCCGTTGAGGGAAAAGCAGTAAATACAATCGAGTGGCACCCCGTGGATTTGCTGTTTTGGCAGCTACTGCTGCTCAGAAGATGGGTTTCCCCTCCTTCCTTTCTCCCTTGGAGGCAGAAGGAAGGGCTGTGGGCAGTTTGTGTGACAGGATGGCTTCCCCACCCCTGTGAGGGCTGCAGGGGCTTTGGTGACCAGCCCCATTCAGGGCAGCTCCAGAGACTCCAAGAGTTAGAGCCTTAGAAGCAGGCTGTGAGCATGACGGATTGCTGTAGAGCACAGAGCCAGAGTGACCCCTTCCCACTGTGGGATTAACCAAGACCCGCCCTGGTCAGCCAGCTCAGTGAGGTGGAAAGAGCCGGTCCCTCCCTTACAGCTGGACAGGCCCAGCTGGGGTGCAGTGGCAGGAGGAAAAGGCGCTTTTGCAGTCACCACTATGGCTGTATTTGTGGCTGGAGACTGAAGGGGCAGGGGCTACCCAGGAAACACGCTTAGCTTCTTCTGGGCCCTGGGTAGAACCTGGCAGGTCAGAAGGTGCCATTCTCCAGTGCTGCAATTCAGGAACATTCGGCAAGTCGCTAGGAAACCTTTGCAATAGGGTACTGTTTCTTGGTGGTTGACTCTGGCTCTGGGCACAGAGCACTGGGCTCACAATTAATGTCTGCAGGTGTCTTATCCCAGGCACACTCATGACCCCAGGACAAGATGGCCCAGTGGGGATATGCTGGACACCTGTGTGTGACCAAAGGAGGCTGCAGAAGGATGGTAACCAACAGGTATTTATTAAGCACCTACGTGAGCCAGGCTCTGCTAGTGGCTTTCAAGAATTCAGAGGGGGCCCACCTAGCACCCAGGAAATGACTGACGCCTTTCACGTGCACTCTCCTCCCCCACCATCCTCCTCTGAACTCCTGCAGTGCTTCCTGCGCTAGCCCTACCTTGCCTCATGGATTCTGTGTTCTGGTCAAACAAAAAGATGTTTATGAATGAGTGAACAAATGAAGGACCCAATGAACAACTGTCTGAGTGAATGAATGGGGTGTTAGAGATTTGTGAGCTACCTGCGTGGTAAATAAAGGCATTTGAGTAGAGTGTCACCTCTGTGCTCTATGGCCCGAGACAGGTGGAGGGAGACACTGAGGACTCGTAGGAGTTGATCTTAGACCCTGGCCGCATCAAACACAGGGTATAAGGCAGAGATGCAGGGGTTGCGAAAGGAATCAGCGCCCCCACTGCCTCGGCATGTACCAGCAACTGGGCATGCGCACTCCAGAGAGGCAAGGACAGCAAGGACCCCGGGCTGGCTGGCTCTCACATCCTTCCTCCTTTCTGTCCCTGCGCTGAGGAACTGATGGTGGCATTCTAGAGCATTGAACTGTTTAAGGAGAACTTCTGGGCTCCTAGGCTGTACAGAATGAGGTTGTTACCGTCCGTCCTAAGCTAAGGACTTTTCGAAGCAGTCTGGGACTCTCACCTTCCTTGCCTGTTTGCTGTGCATTATTCCACAACACCTGCTTCAGTTCAACTCTATCCCACAGAGCCATTACTTTGCAACCCTCAAAGCATGAGTGTACGTATGCTTTCAGAAAACTTGGTTTGGGATTGTTTTCTGCCAGGGAATTTTTAGATTTCTGCAGACATGAATTCTCTTTTTCCTTCATAAAAATAATGCAGGGTGTGAGGTCTTTAGAGCCTGGATAACTCCTGTCAGAACCTCTAAGGAATAGCTTCAAAAATTGAGCGGTTGAGAACTCCCCCCAGCTGCCCAGCTTCTCCCAGGCTCACACTTTTCGGCTCCTGCCCTTGGTCCCTTATCCCTGGACACTGAGCAGGAAATGAGACAACACTGTTCACAGAACCGAGTTCTACAGACAAGCGAAATTTAAATTTTGTCAGACCAAAGGGCTATCAGTAGCTGTTTTGCGTATTCAATTCTCTTTCATCAGGTTCTGTTGAAAAAGGCAGCCAAGAAAAGAGAGTTCTTTTCCCTCTTCCTCCTGAAGGGTCAGCCTAAGTGCTTGAACAGAACATTTTGTCCAAGGGCAAGAGCTGTCATTCCTCAGTGTTAGGAATGTTTAAACATCCGTGGGCTTGTTTTCACAACGCGGAGCACCAGGCTGGCTGGACAGTGACCCTGGTCCAGCCAGGAAAACATCCCTGTCATCCCCTCTCCTTTCCTTTTCTTCCCTTCCCCCTTCCTTCCCTCGTTTACTTCCTTCTCCTCCCTTCCCTTTTCTCCTTCCCTCTGTCCCTTGTTTCTTTCCTTCCTTTTCCGGTCCATACTGACAGAAAGAGGGGAATGAGGCATCCACAGTGGATTGACAGGAAAAGACTCTGGATGGCATGGTTGGGCATCATGTCACATTGGGAACTTCTCATCCCAACTTGGAGTTAGCAAATTAACCTAATTAAAATACTCCCAACTCATAGTAGGCACCTCCATTTTGTTGAGTGAAAACTGCTAAGCCTCAGGTTTAGCATTCCTCCAAATGCCATTCACATTTGAGTCCCAGAGTCCTAGTACATTAAATCTAAGAGTCTCACCTTCTTGGGGGCTAACAACAGGGCTATGGGCCAAGGCTCTGGAGGTGCGTGGTTTTCAGTTTAAATTCTACGCAGCCATTTCCTAGCTATGTGATCTCAGACAATCGGGGGTTTGTACATCTCTACATCTGTTTCCTCATCTGTTAAATGAGGATAATAGTATATATTATATAGACTACTACACAAATTAAATAAAATAATATGTATGTATGATACACATGGCATAGTTCCTTGTTTCATGGTTGCAAAATGATATATAAATAGAACTAAAATTATTATTTCTCTTAAGAGGATTTATGGCAAGTGATATCACTGTGTTCTTCAAGCTTACTAAAATGTAAGATATAAGTAAGGTACCGGTGGCATAGACTGCTAGTTGTCAACTGTAATAATTGCTTTCATGCACTTCCATAGTAATAGAACCTCTACCTTTGGCTGGGCTCATGGCTGCCTGGGACGAAGACTACATTTCCCAGCCTCCCTTTCAACTAGGTCCAACCATGTGACAGGCCAATGAGATGAGAGGGTGGAACCATTACAGGACAGTTTCTTGGAGTCTTCTTGCAGAGACTGCTAGTTTCTACTACTTTGTGTTCCTTCTTATTTTCTTACCAGATTTTACTGCCCAGAACATGGATGTGGTGGCTAGAGCATGGCTTGGAACATGAAGATGAGGGACAATGTCCCAGTGATGGCAGAGCAATGAGCTGAAATGACTCTGGATCGTGAGGAGTTCGTGGAGCCAACGCACAACCCCATTCTGCAGACTTGTACATGGGAGAGAAACCAACTTCTATTTCATCCGGTACTCTCTGATAATTGTAGCCAATTTTCTTTATTGAATCAGTAAAAAAAGTACCTTTTTAAATCAATGTTCCAAACCTCCAAATCCAAATGAAGGCTGACCTTCAAAATAATCACCCTTTCTCTACAATAGAATCAAATTAATGTTCCTAAAATAAATATATTGATCTAACATTTATAAACACTTATCAAACATTCATGAATATTTATAAATTTTTCTTTTAGAATTACCTTCAAGGACACACAACACACACACACACACACACACACCAATTTTGTTACTTTAGGAGGTTGTGTTTGATTTTTGACACCCAGGTGGTATTTACCAGCTTAATTTCATTCACCCAATTGGTTTCTTTGTGATTTTTAACTATTTCCCCAAAGCAAATCCACCCTCAGAGATATACACAGTTTATCACCTTAGCTATTTCCTAGGCTGTGTTGTGACTGCCAAAGTCAGTTCCAACAGAAGAGTTCCAAGCAGTTTTTGAGCAATAAAAGAATCTTCCAAGTGTAGCACCTCCCTGTGGGGCTCCCTTGATGGGAACTTTGTTCAAGGCAAACATTTTCTTAGCTTTGTTGAAAAATTACTTTTACTGCTATGTCATGCCCACGGGACTGACCATTTGCTGAAGTGTTAGCAGTCACAGTTAAAGCTGTAACCTGAAATTGATTACTCTGAATGAGAGATAAGCGTTATAGAGGTCCTTTGTTCAATCTTTACACTGAATTCTCTGTAGTGTGTTCAGAGAACAGATTGATTAGTGGTGTGTTTCTGTACTTCCTCTCCCAGCTCTCAGAGCAGCAGCTACATAGACTGCCGTCTTATTGAAGCTGCCACAGGTGGTGCGGCAGCGGAAGTCAATATGGGCCATGACAAATTCTTACCAACCCATAATTAAAGAAAGAAGACATATTAATCAGAAAGGTAAATGACACACAGCATGAAAGCCAGGAACTACCCAGGGAAGTCAATCTACCTTGCTATTCCCTGCAAGGGAACATTAGACCACTGTCGGGAGACTCATCATATTAGAGGAAGATTGGAAGATTCTTGCCGCTGTGAGATTGTAAGATGGGACTGGTTTTCTCCTAAGCTTACCCTCTGAAAAGGGGACAATTAAAAAATTACACATGTAATCAGACAGTTCCGGCAGGGTCGGAGGAAACTGATCTGCATTTTCCACCACTTGACAGTGGTGGGGAGATTCTTAACCCTTCTAGGAAATAGAAGCCACATACGAAAATTACAAGGGTAAAAATCCTTGTCAAGTCTCTGGAACAAAATCACACCAGATTTCAAGCCATCCCGGAGAAAGGGCAACTCACAGCCTTCAATCAGCTCCTCACTGAATGCTCCATAAAAACATATGTAAACCCCTAGATGTTTCCAATTTTCTGCCCAACCACAATGGAATAAATTCCAGTGTGTGGGCGTGAACACAAAAATCTTAAAATCCTTCCCACTTGTACGGTTAACACATGAGCCCAGGGTATTTTTCTCTCTATTTTGTCTCCTTCTCTAGGTGACACAAGACTTGAACCCAGCCTGACCTGCCACATTTCAACCAACTGCCACAGGCGACCTTCTAGTGAGAAGAGGTGAGAGCGAGAGCTTTGCCTCCTTGTTTCACCCTGAAGCGTCTGGCTCACAGATCCATTCCCAGGATCTTTCTGTCTTTGATGTGCTCACTGCAGAGAGCTGGGATATGATGCTTCCTGGTTTGTTTGACTGGGGAGGAAATCCAACCCAGACGAACTGATGGGGAGAGAAAATCGACTTTGTCAGCAAAGAAGGTCCCCTGCTTTTTGTGGAATGACCTCTGTCCATCCTCATCCAGACTGTTGGTCACCTTACCCCGCCTATGACGCACTGTGACAGAGCATCCCTGAGACCACCTACCATTGACACTGCCTGACACTGATCACTACAGAAAACAAGCGCCAGCTGTTGAGGGGTAAGGCTGTATGTTGTCAAAGGCCCAGCAGAGGGCCTCAGGGAGGGTGCCGGCTCAGTGCCAACCTGGAGCTGGCCTAAAGGGACCATGTGCATGAGCAGGGCCTAGAGGGGAGTGGGCCCCCAACAGAACCAGTCCAGGTGGGGTCGGCCTCTGAGAAGAGGGTCCTGGGGGCATCCTCTGAGGCCAGCAGAAGAGAGCAACACCTCTAGGGGTGAGGGGGTCTCAAAACGCACCCCACCAGGAGAGAAAGAGCCAGTTTGACTCGCTGCCCTGACAGAGGACACTCCCACCCCCAGACCAGTGCCAGCCTTCACCTCTTTCTGTTCCTTGTGCTCCAATGAAGACATGTCACAAACCAGCATGGGGCAGGTGGCTGGGGGAGAAAGCTGCCAGCAGAACAAAGAAATGAGAAGCACTCCTGCCCCCAAGTTGGGGAAAGAGGAAATTCTGACTTTTAAAGAAGTTAATAGGTTGTTTTTAAACATGTTCAAAATTTATTTCATGGAATTAGACATGAGACCTAAAGTGACTGGTAGACATTTTTAAAAATCCAAGACTGAACAGTGAAAGTCGGAGACCCTACTCAAACTTTCACCCAGAGGCATGGAAAGAGTCCGCACCAATACGCAGGTTTGCAGGGGCCATTGGAGAAAAATTACGGCCGCTTTCTGAGTGCACTCTATGAACTTGCTCTTTCAATGCAGCTGTTCATGCATTTAAACAGATGCAGAAGAAGAAAGACTGGAAGGATATTGTAGCAGGCTAGGCCCAGTCAGTAGATGAAATCACACAGTAGGCTAAATAAGGAAGCTTAATATGAAGAATTATTAAATAGGATAAAAGAGTATAAGATATAAGAAAACTCTATGAGGTATCCCAGAGCTGAGGGAGAGGACCCAGGTGTATTAGTTTGCTCAGGCTGTGCTATGGTCTGAATATTTGTGTTCCCCCCACCCCAACCAAATTCATATGTTACATCCTAATGCCCAGTGTGATGGTATTAGGGCCTTTTGGAGGTGCTTACTTAGGTCATGAGAGTGGAGACTGCTTGGATGGGATTAGTGTCCTTTTAAAAGAATGCCAGAGACAGCGCCCCTCACCCCTCCCACCCTGCGAGGACGCAGCGGGAAGGCACCAGCTATTCCAGGAAGAGGACCTTCACAAGAATGGCACGGTGCTGCTGCACTGATCTTGGACTTCCCGTCCTGCAGACTGGGAGAAATACATTTCTGTTGTTTATCAGCCACCCGTCTGTGGTATTTTGTTCTAGCAGCCCACATGGACTAAGGCAGGCTGCCATAACAAAGTCCCACAGACTGGGTGGCTTAAACAACAGACATTTATTTTCTCACAGTCCTGGAGGCCAGAAGTCCAAAGACCTGGCAGGGTCCGTGTCTTTTGAGGCCTCTCTCCTTAGCTTGTAGATGGCCACCTTCTCCCTGTGTCCTCACATGGTCTTCCTTCTTTGTGTGTCTGTGTCCTAGTCTCCTCTTCTTATAAGGATACCATCATATTGGATGAGGGCCCATCTGTATGAGCTTGTTTTAATTTAATGATCTCTATGAAGCCCTACCTCCAAATACAGTCCATTCTGAGGTCTTGGGGATTAGGGCTTCAACCTAGGAATTTAGGGGATGGGGATACTATCCAGCCCCCAAAATCCAAGGAAGGACAAACTCGGAAGAGGTTCACATCTTGGAGAAGGTGTGGTTTGGCCACCAGATAGCAGAGATGTTGGTTAGTTTAGCTAGGGCTGAGTTGAAGCAGCTGGACAAACCACGGACAGCCTTCCAGAGCACCGGCAGGAAGTGACCAACAGCTGGTGGTGGGGTCCTGCTGGCAGGCGCCTGTGGAGGAGCCACTGCTCAGCTTGTAATGCCCTCTCCACACTGGCCACATGGACAGGGCTTTTGGTTTGCAGGTCGAGATGGCTGCAGAGAGGTTATTGCCACACGGGCTGCAAGATCTCAAAGGGACCGTGTTCTGGATCAGGGACTAGGCCGGGCCCACCAGACGTTCTCATATCCCCCCTGTGGGCCCCCCACCCAACCCAGGCCTCCTGCAGTGCCACTCAGAGCCCTGTCCTGGGAAAGCTTTACACCAGGCTCACTTTAGAGAAATCCCATCGTTTGTCACAGAGCATGTTTTGAAGGGTGCATTCAGAACTGAGAGGAGTAAATTGATGACTGACACAGATATTGACCATGAAAATGCATAATGCACACAAGAGCTGCCTACCTCCCATCAGTTTAGTTATTCATTCATTCCACAAAGACCTATGTGTGCCTACTATGTGCCAGGCACTATTCAGGAGCTGGGATAGAGAGAGCAACACAGCAAAGGTTGCTGAGAGTCTGCCCACTGATCATGGCAGTGTCCTGGGAAGTCCTGGCGCATTGGAGCCTGGAATCGAAGCCCCAGCTCTGCGAATACCTTGCTGGGTGCCCTTGAGCCCATCACTCAACTTCTCTGGGTCTCAGGACCCCACATACTCCTATTGCCATGTCAGCATCTTCAACTTTTCTGGTCCTTGTCAAGTTGCTCTCCAAAATGGTGAACCCAATTTTCGTCGCATCAGCAGCATCTGACAGTTCCAGTTTCCCTACTTCCTACCCCGAAGCTTCCAATATCAATCTTTTAATGTTTGCTGATGCCGTGGGTGTGAAATGGCATCTCATTGTTCTTTCCCAGTTCCTTTCCCTGATTACTTGTGAAGTTGAGCATTTTCTCCTGTTCACTGGCCATTTGAGCTTCCTCTTGTTTTACTGCCTTTTCATGTCATGGGCCCATACTTTTATTTTTTTTACTTGTTGACTGATGGGTTGTGTTGACATATGAACTAATGCAGTGGTTTCCATTTTAAGAGAAAAAGATATTTCCAAGGTAGTTTCCAAAACTATAAGGAAATAGTCACTGAAATGTCTTTCTCGTTCCCAGAATACACCAGGCACGCCTGCCTCAGAGCCCTTGGTGTTCTTGCTGTCTGGAAGGCTCCCTGAGACTTCCTCAAGGCTCATCTTTCACTCCTCACAGGCACCTTGGGGAGGCCTTCACTCAACACCCTAGTCAAGGTTGCCGTCCTTCCTTGGGCCCCAGTTCTTTGCTCCCCCTCCTATTTTATTTATCGGTGGAGCACATAGGGCCACCTGCCATATTTTTCTTGTTTATGGTGAATTAAAGACTGCCCCAAATTTGTAACACTTCTCCCATTGAGAGACGGTTCCAATTTCCTCCTCCGGATGATGGCCTGGCCTCAGGAACTTACCTGCCCAAGCTCACTCAGCTCGTCATGTCACTGGCCGAGCTCAGGTGTGAATTCCAGCCACCTGGCTCTGGAGTCCGTGCATCTGCCCTCTATGTGGTCCCAGTTAGTTCCCCAGAAAAAATGAGATGACTACCTATCCAGGGCTTAAACACCTTGGGGAGAGAGTATTTGTCTAACCCCAAACTTCTTTTCCAGAGAAAACAGAAATTAAATTCAGATAAGACTTGAAGCCTGGGGGATCTGGGATACAAACAGGAATAAAGGAGGCCAGAGATGCACCTATTTCTCTCTGGGTGTCAGAGACCTCTCAGCCTCTATGCGTTTGGGTGAAAAAATGGTATCTGACACCCTCTGTAATAAATTTGGAATTAACTTGCTAAGGAACTAAGACACTTTTGAAACATTCTTTCACAATGGATTTTTGATAGAATTTAATTTGTTTGGGGTTCCAATCAGTTGGGTGAGTTCCTTCAAATTGTAGTTTTCATGTTTTCCATTGTCTGTAGGCAGATTTGGAAGACAGTTATTTTGTCCATCCCCTAAGATAGATAACTTGAATAATTTCTATTAAAATACCAATAGATGTTTACTCTTCATAGGGGGGATCCAGCAACTGACCTCTCTCTGTGAATGTCAAAAAACCCGGACATGTCGGGTGTTTTGGGGTAGGGGAGCAACTGGCCTCTTTGGCAAGTTTCCTCACTGAGATGGTCTTTACTGGGTTTGGGATTTTGGGGAGGTGTGTCTTATTTGACTTCGTTTCTGCACTCAGCAGGCTGTAAACTTGCAACTCTAGTTCACATCTACAAGAAAGAACATCTCAAAACTTACACCCAATTTAGAGAGAACATCAGCCACTTTTCCTGGAAAGGGAAGTTATCTGTGGGTAAGGGTGGGGGCAAAGGTTGAGATTATGCGTTCTATTAAGTTGGTGCAAAAGTAATTGCAGCTTTTGCAATTATTTTTAACTTTTTAAACCACAATTACTTTTGCACCAACCTAATACAATTCTAAAGTTGCAAATAGTTCCCAACTCAAAGCAGCGAGGAGAAGCTTTGGAGCCCAGGTGATGACAGAGCAGGATGTCTGGCACACAAGAGGATGGCAGTGTCAGAGGCGGACCCAGAATTTAATTTGTGTTAATTTAAAAAAGACTTTCCTGAATGCAAATCTACATTTTAACCAGACCAGTATGCATTCTGAAGTTCTGAACTTTGGACAATACGTGTGAGTAGGCTTTTATTTCAACCCTGCCACCTTCTCGTTATTATTATTTGTCTTCCTTATTATGAGCTGTGTGTGCAAAAATCTGCATTTTGATTTCATGATTGTATACCTTGCATCAAAAAAAACACACTCCAAACCTATCGAACTCCCAAAAGCTTTAGTATGGTGCTGGAGACACGTGAGTCCTCAGCAAACACAGATGGGTGCCTGCACTTGACTTCTGGAAGTTGTAAATGGAACTGAAAACGGGAACACTTCCTGACAAGACACCCTAGGGCTCTGCCAGGGCTCTGCCCCTTTTATTACGTAGTAACATCTAAATGGATTTCAGTTTTGAGTTGGTGTAGAACAGACTATCTTTTCATATGAAAAGCATCCCATTCCTTCTAGTTACTGCATTTACTTTTTGACAGACATATGGTGTGGCTGTAGTGAAATAACAAAGGAACTTGAGACTTCAAGATAGGCAGAGGATGGGTTCCCAGTGCCTGAGACCTTGTTTGTGTTTTCTTTTTCATGCTCATTTCCTCAGTTAACTTGTTAATTATCTTGACAGAGTAGTTGGAATAATCAGAGAAGATTGTTCACAAAGTACAATATTACCCAAGAGATAAAGACGGGAAGGAAGATGAGCGAAAGGATTTTAAGTCGTTCTGGGCTGTCCTTCCTGAGACCATGAAGATTAAACGTCGGCTGGTATTTTAATAGAAATTATTAAGTCATACATCTTAGGGGAACGACAAAATGACTCTCTCCCAAATTGGCACACAGGCAATAGAAAACCCGAAATCTACAGTGTAAAGAAACTCACCTAAGTGTTTGGAATCCAGATAAATGAAACTCTACCAAGAAATCTATTTTAAAAGCAGATAGAGTGTCTGTCTGCTCCCAGAGTGTCTTGGTTCTTAGGAGGTTGGTTCTAAACTTAAGCTAGAAGATAACAGATACCATTTTACGCCTGTTCATTTGTATCTCCCAGTGCAGGGTCATGTTCCGCTTCACTGTGACAGCTGTTGGAGGAGTCAGGACATGAATGGAGAGAAAGTCATTTGGACCAAGCCCCCGGCCTGTGCCTGGCGGCTTCCCCAGGGCAGGACTCACGTTTGTGGGCTGTCAGCTTCTTCTCGTCCACGGGAATGAGGTCCAGGTAGTCCATGTAGTACTCGTAGCTATAGTACAGGGAGGAGGCGTTGGTCCCATTGGCCATGTCTGTGGTGCTGGGGGGCAGTGCATCGGAGCTCGTCGGAGGCCTCGGAGTAAGCTGGCCGAACGATTTCCGTAAAATCATCTAAGTGTGTCTGTGGGTCTCCAGGCTCAGGGCCTGCCCACGTGTGAGAGCCATTGGCTGGGAGAAAGGTCAGGGGCGTGTGCCTGATCTCCTCAGTACGCAAGTAGAGCTCTCCATCCTGCCCCTTCTTGATAAAACTCCAAAACAAACAGCTGCAAGGCTGGAGACTGTGTATCCAGGGCAGCTCTAGGTTGCCCTTCTGTGTAAAGAGAGGAAAACAGATATCCGGGGTTCCTTGAAAGACCAGATGCTGAATAGGGCTAGAAAGGACGATCACTTTTTGCCTTAAATACTTAAAAAGTTGATACTGAAACGAAGGACTGGTGCAGTGCCCTGGGCTTACATTAAGGCGGTACTTGGTGCCATTAAGCAACCAGCAAATCACTGGCTTAGATTCATTATCTGAGGGCAGAAACTGAGTGATGTCGGCCCTGAACTTGGAACCTCGCTCATGTACACACAGCCCATTCATTAAACCCAAGGAGCCCCTCGCCCCAGTTGAGTACACCTCCCAGCCTTTATCTAAGCCTCCAAGAACCAACCAGTCAGCTGCATTTGGTCAGACGGACGAGGCTGTTTGTCTGGGCCAAGCTCCCACATGGATTGAGCTCTTGGGTAATAGGGCCCCAGGGTTCACCCAGCCCTTGGCTGATGACAAGTGTGACGAGGATTCTTCTGGCTTTCTGTAGGGCATGTCTCCAAGTTATACACTCATTTTTCTTAGAGCCACAGACGCAATTAAGAGGAACATTTCAAATATTTGGAATGAGTAAGACTACATGTGAGGGGAGTCCTAGGATTTCGCCTTTGAGAATTAGTTAGGAAATTAAAACACACGGAATCATGGGGCCTTGCCTCCAATATACCAACTTCCTAGTATTCTTCATGCACATCTACACTGTCAGAGCAAAGATGGGTGGACAGTGTAGACAGGCTGTCTGCTGGCTTGGATCCTGTACACGCAGCCCTGCTGTGCCTGCGGCGTTCTGCGGGGACCGCTCTCCCTGAACCACGGAGGCAGTGTCCTTGATTAGAAAGGGAGAAACAAGAGCCTGGGCTTCTTTCTTTCCTTCCTTCCTTCCTTCCTTCCTTCCTTCCTTCCTTCCTTCCTTCCTTCCTTCCTTCCTTCCTTCCTTCCTTGTTACATTTTCCAATTGAACATAATTTAATTCCATTTGTTTGGAATTTTCACTTCTACCTGACAAATAACTGATTGTTAAAATGAATTTATTGGTCTGATAATAATCTTGACAAAATACCCATGAAAGTTCCCTGGTAGAAAAACAAATTTTAAAAATGTCTCTTTTGACATTAGTAAGCCTACTCCCATGAAGGTCAGCTCTCTGAGATAATAATGACATATTTATATTAACCAATATCTCAAAGACCTTGACCGTAAGCATTGTTTTTCTTCCCACTTTAATTTATAACCCAAAGCTTGAAGGTGAAGTGTTTTTTTTTCTTGTTTTTTTTTTCTGGGGTGTTTTCTTTTATAGGAAATGTGCACACTCGTTAGCTGTCATTGTGACTACAGATTGAGTAGAGGAGGCAAGGTAGGAAGGAGAGACCTAGAAAGGGAGGAAAACAAACACTTACTGACCCATTACCTGAGCGAGCCACTGTGTGCTGCTCTTTACATCATCCTCACGGTACTCTGCTATAGGTGTGGGCAGCCCCATTTTCCAGGCAGAAAGCTGGGATGCAGGCGGCTGGGGCAGCCTCCACGCTCTGCTCAGTACTGGGACCTGCAAACAGGTGTATTAGTGTCGTGTGGCTGCCGCAACAAGTTATCATAGAATTGGTGGCTTCAAACAACACAGATTTATTATCTTACAGTCCTGGAAGTCAGACGTTCAAAATGAGTTACATGGGACTAATATTAGGGGGCTGTTCAGGGCTGGTTCCTTCTGGTATCGCTGAGGGAGAAGCCGTTCCCTTGCCTTTCCCAGCTTCTGGAGGCGGTCCTCGTTCCTTGGCTTGTCCTGCATCACACCGCCTTCCCCCCACTCCTTAATTCCATTGTCACATGGCCTTCTTCTGTAGTCACATCTGTCTGTTCCTACTTCTTATAAAGATACTTATGATTACATTGGGCCCACCCGCATAATCCAGGATAATCTCTCCATTTCAAAACCCTTAATTTAGTCATATCTGCAAAGTTCCTGTTGCCACATAAAGTAACATTCACAGGTTCCAGGGATTAGGGTGTCGATGTTTTGGGGGTCTATTTTTGAGCCCACCACATGGGGCAAACAATGTTGTGTTGTGGGTATGCAATTCCTTAAGATAAATACAGCACTTCTATCTGGAGTATCCATTTTTGTCAACCTTATTTTGGGTAAAAGTTACATTTTAATATTAAAACGAGCATAGGTATATAACAGAGTAAATGGAAAATTTGCATGGCTGTTTTAAAAATAAAATTTTTATCATGGACAATTTCAAACATTTGGAAAAACTGTGAGAATATAATGAAACTCCGTGTAACCACCACCCTACTTGAACAATGGTCAAGTTGTAGCAAATTTCCTTTTATCTACGTCCCTATCACTCCCCCCCATTCTGGATGCTGTGAAGCAAATTCTAAATATATCATTTTATCTGCAAATATTTCAGTATGTATCTCTGAAGGAGGATTAAAAAAATGAAACCATAATACTATTATCCCACCTAAAATTAATAATAATTATTTAATTGTATTAACTATCTAGCCAATGTTCAAATTTTCCCTCTGTCTCATCATTCCTTTATTTCTTTTAATAATTAATTTGCTCAAATCAGGAGCAAATAAGATACATGCATTGCAATTGATTGTTATGACTGAAGTTTTGTTAAATGCATGGTTTCTCTCCTTCTTATTTTATTTTGTTTTATTTAGTTTTTTTGAACTTGTCATTTATTTGCTGAGGAAATGGGTTATTTGCCCCGAAGAGTTTGCCAGCTGGATCCCCTGGTGATGGCAGCCACGTTCCCCAGGCCTTGTATTTCCTGGAAAGTGAAGTTAGGTCTAGAGGTTGAATCAGATTTCAGTTCAATTTTTTGGGCAAGAATACCTCAGAGTGGTGCGGTATCCTTCCTTCAAGAGGCACGTAATGTCTGGTTGTCTCTATTTTTTGTGACCAGACCAGCCAAGGATGATCATTGCTGAGATCTTTCAATGCACGTCGCCTTGTAAAAATGGTGATCGTCTTACTCCATCATTCCTTCCTCATTTTATTAGCTGCTGTCCTTCTAAAAAGAAAACAAAACCCTTCCTTCCTAAACTATTCGGTTACCCGAGGTACAGTTCACCTCACTGGAAAATAAACGTTTGATTTGCTTTATGTGTTTGTTTGTTGCCAGTTTTGAAAATAATGATTAGGTTTTCTAGCATTTTCTGACATGAAAAGTTTTTAAAAAATCATTATGAACTCATGCATTTAAACCTATTTGATGTGTTCCCATCCATTGCAGCGATTATCTTGACTGACCTGCAGATTACCTTATAGTTGGACAGTGAGAGCCTCTTGATGTGGGTTTCATTAGCAGTTTGTTTTGTTTTTTTCTAACTATCTCGCTCCCTGGAATGACAAGTTGTTCCAGGCTCCTTTTGTGTATTTCTTGCCCCAGACCTTGAATTCATCCATTTCTCCAAAGAATCCTGGTTTCTTTTGGCAGGAAATGGTGTTTAGCTATCGTAATCTGGATGCAAAGTATGCTTATTGCTACAGTGTTGGTTATAATGTTCAGGCTTATTCAATGTGGAGAGCTAGGGAGTATTTATTTAATTAATTTTATTTTTCTTAAGGAGGCGCAGCTCACAGTGGCCCATGCAGGGATCAAACCGGCAACCTCGGTTATCAGCACCATGTTCTAACCAACTGAGCTAACCGGCCACCCCAGGAAATGTTTATTTTTTTTAAATGAAAAACATCCTGAGTTCACATTGATACTTCCAATTCTAAATCACAACCATAGTTATTACTTAACCTTATCTTTCTTCGCTGTATCCTTTTTTCTCCAGAACTTAAAATCCTATTCCCCATGATACTAACATAATTATTTAACATTTAATACACACAGTTTCAGAATAACAATGTCAATATCAACAAGAACATGATTACTGAAACCAATTTAAGATCTTTTATGAGGGGGACAGTTTTTTGTTTTCATTTTTTTTTCTTTTTTGTCCTTAGCGTATGTGCTACAAGATATGTGTAGTAAAACCCATGTTTTAAAGTCACTTGAAATAGTTCTTTTTTATGGAGTTATGCCACCCACTAAATATATTAAATATTTCAATTTTTAGAGGTTGTTTTCTAAAACATTTATTTTGTTTTATAATTATGTAAAATATCTAAATGATTCCAAAGTTAAATCTATAAAATAAGGTTTATTTGTAGCTCTTTAGATTCTATTCCTCTTCTCCCTTCCTTTTACTTTCACTCAAATCATTACTTTTAAAAAGGACTTTTGGTTTATCTTTTAATTTAAAAAAATATAAGTAAATATGTATGTATATTCAGTCTTTCCTTCTCCCCCTTTCAGATGTGCAATAGCAAACTATGTCTCTTTTTTTAAACCACGCTTTTATCACTTAACAATTTATTCTGGACGTCTCTCCATGACATGCAGAGATATTTCTCCTTCTTTTTTGCAGATGCATAATGCTGCCATTGTGTGGATATACTACAACTTATTCATCCAATTCCCAGCGGGAGATGTTTGGCTTGTGTTAGGTCTTTGCTGCTGCAACAGTGCTGCGATGTCTTATGTTTCTGTTTTTGTCATCTTGTTGGGATTGATTCCTGAAAGTGAGAATTCTGCATCCAAGGATACATACATGTATGTAATTGTGTTAGGTATTGCCAAATTCCTTTCCACAGAGCTGATAATATCTTGCATACCTAACAGCACTATATACAACCACCTGTTTTCCGAGGCAATAGCCTGGGCAACAGATTATCTTGTCAAACTCCTGGATTTTAACAAACTGATAGGTGAGCTATTGGTTTTCAGCATAGTTTAAAAATAAGGGTGGTAGAGTGTCTTTCCATATATTAAACATTTGCTTTTCTTTTACTGTGATGTCACATCTCCCATTTCTTATTGCAGCACATTTTCAAAGAAGAAAGGATATGTTAAAGATACATTTTTGAAGTTTATTCATGTCTGAAAATGTCAACCATGCATGGATCATGAGTTGAGTGGGTATATAATTCTAGTCTGGAAACGATATCCCCCCTGAATTTTGAACTTTCCAGCTTCTTAAGTTAAGATACTGATGAGAAATCTAATGC
This sequence comes from Rhinolophus sinicus, assembly GCF_057876585.1. NCBI lineage: Eukaryota > Metazoa > Chordata > Mammalia > Chiroptera > Rhinolophidae > Rhinolophus > Rhinolophus sinicus. The sequence goes on from NC_142517.1 coordinate 10,764,379, forward strand.
CACTCTGATTCTCGCACCTTTTTTCCTCTTAATTGAAACTTTGGAATTTTCTCTGAAGGTAAGAGTTGTGCTATTTTACAATGCTAAGTCTTGGTGTGAGATGATTTCATTCCTTGTCCTGGGCAGTTGGTACATCCTTTACATCTGTAGAGTCATATCTTTTAGCTCTGAGAAATTATATTGTATTATTTCTTTGACTGTTTCTTCTCCTTTGTTATTTTGTCTTTCCTGTCTATTTGAGCCACCTATTGTAAGTTAGATGTTGGACTTTCTGGATTGATGGCTTATACCTCTTATCTTCCCCAACCCCACCTTTTACATTTCTTAGTTATTTAATTTTATTCTCTGTGAATATTCTTAAACTTTATCTTCCAATACTTCTACGAAGGATGCAGCATTTCCTCAAATCTCTCAAAAGATACGTAATTTGACTTAAGGTCTCACTAGTATAATTCCAGATTCAGAAATGACACCCCTCACTTTATGATCAGTATGTGTTGAGTTTGGAGAACACCCTCTGAGTTAAAAGGGAGATTTATAGGTGTTTGGTGTAGGTGTTAAAAAGCTATTATAACCTAACTGAGACCTTCTTCTGCTTGCATTTAGAAAAATGGAAAGATCTAAGAGAGAAACAAGGAAGTGCTTGGAAAGAAAGTGAGGGACTGACTTAAGAATTTTATACTGGAAATATATACTTCCCTTACATGATATTGCTGTTCACCAGAGTTAGCCTCTTTTAAAGACCTGTATTTTGAGAAATAACAAGGCACTATCAAATGTATGAAGTTATATTTCAACAATCTGGTGCAGACCCCACTATACTCAGGGTCCAGAGACCAAGGTTCTAGGCTGAAATCTGTGTATTAGTCAGGACTCTTGGCAGTAAGTGACAGAAACCTGGTTCTAACTAGCTTCAACACCAGTGGGGTTTATGGGGTGCTGTGAGGGGAGCTCACAGAACAGGAAAGAGCTGTGGAAGCGGGGAGGCAGCTGTTACTTTCAGCCTCCACCTCGCATCTTCTCTCTGAGGGTCAGTGTCATGCTAGGCTGTTGCACATGGCTGGGGACATGCCTGACGACAGCTCTGGGGTTGTGATTCAAGAGGAAAGGTGGGCAGAGGACGCTACCCCCAAGCTTTGGCATTAAAAAGCTCCAGGGATGGGCGTGAACTGTCTCTCGTTCTGACATCTGCTCCTAGAACCTAGAGCTGTGGCCAGGAAGCTAAGACTAGCAGAGCTAGGGCACAGACCACCTCTGGGAGGGGGAAGGAGTGAGATAAGACATCCAAGATGGGAAGCCCCACCTGGGGTTGGGGAGGAGGGTGGAGCACTTTTCCCAAGAAAAGGAGAGGGTGCTGGACATATAACAGCCCAGATGTCCACTAATCTCTGCCATTCACTAGATTCATGACTTTGCAGAGTGAGATGCGTGGACTAAGCATCTCTACGATTCTTCCCCAGCTCAAATATATTATGATTTTTCTGAAAATCACATGTTCTCTTCATTTTTTTCCAACTTGCACGAAAATTAAATATCTCTGTTAAAGACCGGAAAATCGTGATTCCACACATTGACTAGGAGAGGGGAACAGAACTATTTAAAGAACATCCTGCCTCTGAGGAGTTTTTGAAAGGTGAAGCATTCCTGTAGTTCTTGTTTCACTCCTGGAACACAGATATAAATATCTAACCACACTTTTCCCACAGCACATCTTATCCCCCTAAGGAGGGCTCTGATTGTGGCAGGAGGTCCCTGGGGGCTCAGTGAGCAGCATGGAAATCTCTTGGTGCCAGCGGGTAGGGGGAAGCAGCTGTGGGTGCCATTTGGCTCCCAGACATTTCTCCACCAATAAGAGTTGGACCAAATGGTCCTCAAATGCAGCTGCAACCAGCTCTCTAAATACTAAAGGGGACAGACAATTGACTTCCGTGACCTACAATCATACCTCATTGTCATTCTTATGGGTAAGTGCAAGGAAGTGCATACAATTAAAATCTAGAGCATGATTGCAATCAGTAGCCATTAATTCCCCACGTTCTCCAATTGCCAGAGCACTTTTAAAAAGCCATAAATTCTTCCAGCAAAATTGTCAAGGTCACATTAGTTTCTTCTATCCTTTTTCCTATTTCTTCTCTCCCCTAGTTGTACCTAGTTGTTCTTTCTCTCTCTGTCTCTCTCTCTCTGTCTCTCTCTCTGTCTCTCTCTGTCTCTCTGTCTGTCTCTCCCCTGGTGCTAGCCGTTGAAATTAAATCAGACTAGCATTTATGTACTATTTACACCAAAGCTTTTGAACCCAGCCAGAAAGGAGGATTGAATCAGATAGTCCAAGTAATGGGTATGTTGAGCAAAAAGAAGGGTCTATCTATTTGGAATTTTGCTTCCTACCATGGCCTTAGGACTTATTTGGTGCCCCTGGATGAAGACAAGGGCAGTGTGTGTGGGGGGTTCCTTCTGCTCGCCTCTCCAGATCACTCTCCACCCTCACTTGTGTAAATCACATCAATATGCTCAGTGATCTCTGGATTCCTACTGGATTTTGACCCCTGGGAGCTCCAGCAGGAAAGTGGAGGGAGGGATGAGAACACGGTCGGGGGGTTTTTATCTCTTGCTTTCCTCCCTGTGAGGTCACCTCAGCTGGCTGTGTCCCTTGGTGGAAGGGTGATCCTGTCAAAGTAGTCTGCTCTTCACAACTCTCTTTCCTTCTGGGTTCTAGTAACCTCTCACTCCCTGCATCCCTTTGGGTCAAGGGAAGGGTTGGGTCAGCCCCACTGCTGTTAACTTGGGTTCCTGCGCTATTCCTCAAGGTTCTCTCATATGTGCTATCTACACCTTTATTATCAGACTGTTTGTAAAGAAATCCTCCCCGTATTCTCGGAATTTGAGTGTACCCTCTTAGGGAATAGACAATTCTGCAGCTACTTTAGTTGCAAACAGAATTTCGATGTCAGAATGATAATTTCCAATCTAAGATATTAATACTGCAATCTTCACTCCAGGATAAGAACTGTTCTCCTCCCCAAAGTAGGACATGTAGGTGGGCCCCTGCTTCTAGTGGGAGAGGGGTGTATGGCTGGCTCTGCTCCCTTTCTCACTTCACCTGCTCCTTGCTATTTCCATTCCTAGATTAAAATGGGGAACAAAGTGGTCAAGATGGTATTCATTTGAATTGGTTCTATCCTAACCTGGCTTTGCACCCTCTGGCCTGGCATGGTTAGAACCAACTCTCTCTCTCTACCCCTTGGAAACACCTTGCACTCTCACCCCCAGCTGCACACCCACGACCCAGGAAGGTCTCCCCTTGGGCTGGCTGCTCCCCGCAGCCCTGCTTCTCCAGGGCCCCTTTCACACTTGGAGGCTCGCTGCGGGAGAATCTTCATCCTTCTGGTTATCCTCTTAGGGTAGGTGACCTACCCACCAAAACAGTTCCTATCTGGTTGACAACCTACCTGGCTCACCTTTGTTATGCCACCAAGAGAGCTCGATGCCTGCTGTCCACTGTCCCCAAACACCTGGGAACCCACAGACTCTGTAACTGTTCCTCAAAGTCTCTCCTCAGCCAGATTGAGGCAAGGGGAAGATACCCTCCACCTTCTCTAATGGGGAGAAGTGGAACTCATAACCCAGCCTGTCTCCAAAGAAATCTTTCTTATGAAGTTATCTTGGTCACCATTTTCTCCAGGCTTTCATGTTCCCCAAAGGTGGGAGCTAGTTTAGGGCAGGAAAGAATTAGTTCTCCAATATCGGCTCTGAAGTTCCCTGCAGGGGAGATAGGCAATCTGTCTCACACACATTTTGGTATGTCATTTTTACTCATCTTCGAGTCTCAGTCAAAATCTCCACTTTAGCATACTGTAACACACAGTTTTTAATTTCTAGTAAAACCAAAACTGTTCAAACTGGCTTCCACAATAAAAAGAATTTGTTGGCTTGCATAACTGAAGAAGTCCAGAGGTTGAGCTCTCAGTTTCCCTGTGATTCTCTCTGTTCTGTCCTCCACCTTTAAAAGGTGACTGCCTGAAGCAACCTGGGTATGTGCTTCCTTGTTCACATCCAGGGAACAAAGCGAACATCTCTTCCTTTAACCATTGAACAAGAGTCTTGAGATTTACTCTGATTGGACAAAGTTTGACAACTTAGATGAAGTTGTTATCCTGAGCCAATCCTTATAGCCAGAGAAAGAAGCACAATGCACTGATTGGCTTAAGACTGGGATAGGAGCCATTCCTCCTTCAATGACTATGGAGAAGATGGGTTATTCTGATTAGGTTAAACCTCTGGGACCCATTCCTATAATTGGTGGCAATGGCAGTGGAGGTGATGGGGGTTGGACTCAACCTTATCCAAATCTCCTAGTTGTAAAACTAAGAGGAAGGGTGGGAATGGTTGTCCAGGAAGCAACTACAACCACCCAATCCAAGGTCATCTTCCTCAAGCATCTCATTTTATCCCCACATAAAATATGACTTTGTAGGTATCTAAATACTATGTATTCATAATACTTGGGACAATAGAGGAGTTTATTTTGCATTGAGGTTGACATCTCACTAGGTGTGGTGCCTAAGGCCCATAATATAATTGTGGGTCCCCATAAAAATGTTTTAATCTCTTTTAAAATCAGAAGAAAAAAATTAAGTTTTAGGTCAAAGAAAATGTTTTAATATATCATATTTATATTGAGTGTAGCAATACAGTTGTAAAATATAATTTATATTATTATTATTATTATTATTATTATTATTTATAGAGGAATGGGCCCACCATAGCAAAAGTGTATTGGTGAGGAAATGATCAGGAAACCCGCTTTGCATTTCTTCTTTACTGGGCTATCCCACCACAGAATTTAAGTGTTGAGGCAGAGATCATCCCTTGAATTCCAAGATTACTACCCACTTACTAAAGAACATATATAGGTTTTATCAACCTTGTACCAGAGACACTGTTGACAACCACAGTCCAGAGACGTCAAGTTGCCTGCACAAAAAAGGAGGGAAAGCAATTCTATGCGTGAAATAAAAACCTAAAATAATTCGAAGTATTTTCCTCTAGCTGGAGGCTAATTGACATGGGCATGGTGAGCTAGAGATACAGTATTTTCATGCATATTCTATCACTTGACCTTCATACCATCACTGGTGCAGTGCTGACCCATTAATCTTCGAAGAATCCGAATCCGGGAAGGCAAGTAGCCTTTCCGCAGTTTCCTACGCAGTTACTAGCACCTCAGGGAAGGATCGGTCCACCCAAGGCTTCTGACTCCAGAGCTTTTGCTTTTTTGCAAGTGGCCAGAGGCGCTAAAATTGGAAGTAAAATGTATGTAAATAACTTATCTGACCAAGCAAAGTGGGCAGTGATTTAGGGCGCACCCAAAGGATCGTCTGAGCAGACCCTGGGCCTTGGGGGTAACTTTCTTTCTAGACACGCTGCCGGGTTGTCCGCGCTGCGGCGGGTCAGTTCCGCATCAGCCTTTCCCGTCTCTGTTTGTGGTGCTTTAACGTCAGAGGCTGGCTTTCTGGGGCAGCTGAGCAAGGCTGGCCTTATCACACAGAAGGGATGCACTTTGCGCGCACGGGGCAGATAGACGGCTCCAGATCCGGACCGCAGAGGCACTTCCAAGCGTCCCCGCAACAGGCTTTGTCTTTGCAGTGCTGGCCGGAGAGACCCGGCGCCCGTTCCAGGGTCGTGTTCGAGCAATAACAGTGCACAAAAGACACGTGTGACGGGCGGCTCCCCAGCACCCCCTGCTCTCTCCACCTCGAGGAAGTCAGGCAGACACGCTGGACACCGGCAATCCAAGGTGGCGCTGCCGATACTGCCCGAGTCGGTGTCACCTAGGGCTTGTTAGCTAGAGAGGCAAATTCTTGGGCCCACCGACCCATTGAACTATAAAGGTGGGCTCAGTATTGTGTTAACCAGCTCCCAGGTGAGCTCATTACGCTGAAGTGTGAGGGGCTGTAGCACGTCCGGGAGGGACGAGGCCATAGGAAGCAGATGCGCCCAACTCCTCCATCTCTGCGCGCTGTGTGGGGCGGCGTGTTCGCTTTACCAACCACTGAGCAGGTCGCGGCGAGAGAGCGGTAACTTAGTTTGGGGCGCGTAACTTTCTCAACGACACCGCCCCTCCTACGTTAGTGGCTGGACACCCCTAACCAAGTAAACTGGCCATCACATCTCCAGCAGCCTTGATTTACAAAGGACGGAAAATCTGACGCCGGCTCCATCACGCCCCCGGGCGGCTCAGGCGACGGCGAGCATGCGCAATAGCGGGCTGCTCGCGGCCCCTCCTCCCTCAGGCCTCGCCCCTAAAGCCACGGCCCCTGCTCGGCCCCGCCTTCTCGCCACGCCCCACGCATGCGCAGAGGCCTTTCCCCAGAGGCGCGCTGCAGCGCGGGCTATTTGTACGTAATGGCGGGTGTTTGGCGGCAGGGTAGTTGCAAAGGTTGCTCCTCTACCAGCTGTGCGTGTGGCAACAAGGGCTCGTGGAACGAACCGTCGCCGTTAAGCCAGCGACTCTTGGAAGACTCAAGCCGCCACCAGCTGCTGCAGAAGTGGACGAGCATGTGGAACTCCTTGAGCGGGGACGGGTCTGTGGCCTGCGCTGAAAGGACGCGGTGCACGGAGGCTGCCGAGCCCGCCGAGGAGGAAGACAGGCCACTGGTGTTTCTGTGCTCCGGCTGCCGGCGGCCGCTGGGCGACTCGTTGAGCTGGGTGACCTGCCAGGAGGACACCAACTGCATCCTGCTGCGCTGTCAGTGCCGGGCCCGGGGTGGGGGGCGGGGGTGTGTGTGCTGAGGGCCGCCTTCTTCCGGGTGTGCGGCACCTGGGCGGCCCCGGAGGAGGCGGAGTGGGGTGGGTGCTTTGGGGCTGCCCAAGGTCTTTAAAAGCAGAAAAATCCGAGGGCGAGCTGACCCAGGAAAAGAGGAAGAGGAGGGTCACCCCTGCTCCTTGGGCTCACGAAGGACAGGTCCTTTTCTGGGATCCCCCATCCATTCATCATCAGTAGCGGTTGAATGGGTATAGTTGTATTATTCAGTAAAAAATGACCAACTAAATTGTAAGCATTTGAGGTGTAGACACTCTATTTCCCCGTAGAAATTAGCGGGCTGTTAATTGGTAAATAACATTGCAAATGGTTTATTTAGGAAATTAAGCTTTTCAGCTACCTGCTTCCTGCAGGGGGACGTCAGGATTGATTTCTCACATCAGATTAGTTGTATCAGCAGACACCTTTACAGTCTGAAGTGTGGCGACCATGGAGTTGACAGCACACAATGCTATCAAAAAAGTTTTAAAAGGAAACTTGCAATAAAAGCACGAATAACCCCATCAAAATTGGAGAGGAAGGAGGATCTAGTAAGAGTTAACAGGAAGGCGGGAGTTCTAGCTTTTAATCTTGGCCTGACCAGTTACCAGTATGCTTTCCCATCTTTACCTGGTTACCTTGTTTTGTTGCTTTTACAGTGTTTATTTAGGGGAGTGATTCTCATATTTTTTTTTCTGAATTGGTGTAAAATTGGCTCTTCTTTTAAGCTTTGTGATGTTCAAATTGAAGTTTATGCTCTGAATTCTATAAATGTTTTGATGGTGCAAATTCACCACCAGTTTATTGACGTTCCTGGAATGGTTTCTTTCCTGTGACAAAATATTGGGAAGAATGGTGGGCACCAGTGTCCGTCAGTTACCTGAAACTTTTTGGTACCTGCTGTTTGGCCATAAGGATGCATCAGTTCATTAGCAATAATCACTGAGGAGTCCCTTTCAGTTGTTAAACAGAAGCCTAAGAATATACATCTCCCATAGTAATTCGTTGGGGTTAACCCTTTGACCTGTTGAAATCAAATAGTGGAGAACGATGTAAACGTAAAAAAGGGCTTGGCCCTGACTGACCCTGTCATAGCCCCAGAGTTAACATGCCTTAGTCTCATTTGTCTTTCCAGATGTGCTTCATGCTTGTATAAGCATATTTAAACATGTTTAAATTTAGAAACACACTTGCGATTGTATTATTTATACTGCTAAGCATCCTTTTTTTATTCCACGATATAGTCTGAATATTTTTCCATACTAGTGTACATGGATATCCTTCTTGATTTCATCAGATGCCTATTGCGCACTTGCTGAGAGGCATTATAGTGTGGTGATGGCCCCCTCAACTGCTTGCTTGGGTTTGAATCCTGGCCTGCTCATTTCCAGCTATGTCTCTTTGGGCAAGCTACTTAGCATCTCTGTGCCTCAGTTTTCTCTTCTGTAAAATAGGGATTTTTACACATTGATTTAGCACCTCCCCCAATGAAAGATAAAAAAAAACAATGAACTCTTGGATTAATTTCCATTCTCTTCTGCCCCAGTTTGAGTTAGTTGAATTCTTTTTACTTTGTCAAGATTTATAACATTTACATATTATTCTGTAGCCATAGCACGGTCATTTAGCTTTCATATAATGTTTATGTGAACTCATTTCTCAACTCCAGGACTCATTAATATTGTGAGAAGGCTTATTAATAGCTTTCTCATTCCTCAGTTTGATTAATTGCCATCAGTGGTCTCTCCATCCTCAAGAAAACTTCAAGTGTGAGTGCTTGAAAATGTCATTCTGTTGTCTTTATACATGATGGCTACTTGGCTGTATGTACAATTCTGGGATCATGCTCTTTGCTTTTCCCAGGCACAAGGAGCAGTTAGTGCAAAGACCTGGAGACTTGTGTGGCCAAAACGTAGAATAAAGATAAGACTTAGGAAGAAGGGAAGAGACCCGAAAGTTCAGGGCCTTGTAGGCTGTTCTGCAGAATTGGAATCTATTCTCGTGAGTGAGTTGTTTAAGCAGGGGTGTGATGTGACCCAGATTTTCATTTGGAGGAAGCACTGAAGGGAAGAGTAAGGATGGAAGTGGAGGTCAGTGGAGCTAGTGCAGTGGCTTAGACAAGAGGAGGGGTGGTGGTTTGGGGGCTGGAGTGCGAGGTGTGAGGTGGAATTGACAGGACTTATCAGTGTAGTGGATGTGGGGGAGCGGCATGAGGGGATGAAGAATCAGGGTGGACACCCTGGTTTCTGATTTGAGCCCCTGGATAGATAGGTAGAATTTACCGAGTTAAGGTAAGCTGTAGGAGGAGGTGACATCCGGAGTGTTTTGGCCATTTCAGCACCTCCTCTCGCCTAGCTCCCATCCTTTGCTTTAGTGGGTCCTGGACCAGGATCCTCTAGGAATGCTTCTTGATTGTTCTGGAGTTCAACTGTGACTCCTATCCACGTCTAAAAGGTTTTTGGCTGGCTTCCTGAGGACCCTCAAATTACTTTTAGAGCAATAAGCTGTGCATCTAAGCTCTGGAGAGCTGTGCACAGGCTTTTAGCATCTTCCTTGGTTGTGACTCCAGTTTTACTGTATCTGGCAGGTATTCCTGGTAGTCTGTGAGTTGAGGTTCTAATTGTTCCAGCTTTTACTGTCGATTGAATTTTCCCCTCTAATTTTATTCATTTTATTAATTTCAGTAGTTTTCTGGGAGGGAAGGAAATAATTCTTACTCTGCCACCCTTTTCCAGAATACTCCTGGACATTTAGTTTTAAACCACCTGTGTGTGTGTGTGTGTGTGTGTGTGTGTGTGAAAGAGAGAGAGAGACAGACAGACAGACAGATAGACAGACACTTTGGACTTATTTTTTTCTGGCCCTCTGAATTCTAAAATAAAAGTTGAATTAGGAATTCTCTAAATGTCTGCATGTGTATTATAACAAACTACGTTAATAAATTGTTGTTACTTCTTTCTAGGTGTTTCCTGTAATGTGTCTGTGGATAAGGAAAAGGTGCTATCCAAACGTGAAAATGAAAATGGTTGGTGAGTAAGGCTATATCTATGTGAATATGTATGTTAGGGAAAATACAAAACATTATTTTTCAAATAAAACTCTTTAAGAAGACGATTACCAGTAAGATTACTTGGGATAAAACTTTTTTCATGGCAATCAGTTATAAAATCAGTCATTCTAGTGTATCAATTCTTGGGTGATGGTGGTCTCCTCTGGATATGGAGATGGAAGAGTTTTCTAAATTTCTAAAGGCACATTCTGACACTCCCTTGTAGGTCTTTGGGCTTCGTTGGTGCTGAAGAACATTGGGAAAAAAAAAAAAAAAAAAAACGGAAAAATAAAATATCTGTATCTTAAAATCTCAGAGCCAAAGGGTGCCTTAGACCAGTGCCACCCCCCTTTTTCATGCCATGGCACCCATAGAAAATGCTGATATCATGTGTATACACACATATGGCTTATGGAGGTCAATCGACAAGGCTGCATGTACCCAGAAATAACACGGGGCTTCAGCATTCCCAGGTCCCGTGGCCACCCATGTGCTATAAGTGGCACCCTCAGCAAACTGAATGGGAAGGTCTGCCTTACGTCATTATTGCCCGAAACGTGTCTTACTAATGTATATGACATAACTTTAGCGGTACACAAACAAACAAATTAATAATCACATATATATTTTAAATGTATTTTAAAATACTGGTTTTTCACTTTCATAATAATACAGGTATTATGTGGATGTAGCAAAAATTGTACTGCTGGCATGCCGGTGATGAAAATTTGGAAAACCCAGCCTTAGATCATTTCTCATCTCGTGTATGAAGAAAGTCAGGCCTCGGGAGGGCAGAACTTAGCTAAGGCCACAAGACTAATTAGTAGTAAGAGCCAGGATGATGCTTGTATCCCTCCTTGCTTCCTGTGTCCTTCTCTACTTCTCAACTCTAGTTATTTTGATGTTATCTTCACCATTTTTGCCCTATCCGAGTACCAGCTGCTATGCTATCATGTACTTAGTATTTAGTATTAAGTGTTAGTATTTTTCGTTAAGTTGAATCAGAAGTTTTATATTACTGCCATAAATGTATCATTTGTTGTAACTAGAAAGTAACTGAAGATAATTACAATGAAAACCAATGTTATTAAATTCTAGCTGAGATACAGTTCATTGCCTGGCTGGATCTGAGCCTGAGGTCTGTTCTCTCACTGCCTGAGGTCTGATCTCTCACTGTTAAAAGATTTGCAACTGTGAAATTTGTGTCAAAGACATTCTAGCACCAAAAAGACTTCTTTTTATAATCAGGAATGATAAAGAATTGAAAAGGGACTTAACTCGCCCTGTGAGCCAGTATTTAGTTCTTTTTCCTTGTTTCATCTAAACCCATCGTTTGTGCCCCCTTGCATTGTCTTGCATTTCACTAGGATCACGTTCCACACTTCTGGAAGTACCATATTGCTTTAGGATGCTCGTGAATTTTTTGATAGGCCTGTCCCACCGAATAGCTGCTGGAGCCACTGCACCGATGGCCGACAAGAGCACCTGTAGGTTTTAGAAATGAGTTGAAAGGTAGCAGTGCTGTTTTCTCTGTTCATCCTGATGCTGTCTTTTGTTTAGTTTCTTACATGCTAACTCGTTCCTTGTTTAAAGTCACCTTAGGATTTCTGGCACTGCTTTCTCAGCATTGTTGTGCAGTGACAGGAGTGAGTGCTGGTCAAATTCTTGCTGGCTGTGAAAGCAGAAAGATGCTGCGATGATAGTAGCTACCATCTGCATTGTTCCTCCCGGAGTGTGAATGGGTGCATGTGTGTTAATCAGTGGCGTTTAGTTTGATTGTGATAATTTAGGATGACGCAGTCTTATCCATTGACCAGTGTCTTTGTGCTGTAGGTTTACCTAAGTATCCTTCCTGCTCTGATGACACCTGCATTACATGTTAGTTCACAGTCTTGGTGATTGCAAATGGCAGCCTTGTAATGGTCAGGAGACTTGATGTGTAGTGTGGAGATGTTCCTATTCACTGTCCCTGGTGTAGGTAGCGTTCCCTCCTGAGGTTTAACGTGTTTTTATATTTCTCATATGAAACCATACAGAAGCTTATAAAAGCCCAAAGAGGCTTACTGTATGTTCGGTGGCATATTATCTGGCTAAGTGTGTCACCCATGAGAAATTATGACGTACCCATTTGTCCTTTGTTCCATGTGATGCTGTCTCTCGGTGTCTACAGGTGAACTGTAATGCGATCCAATGTGTTTTTTGAGTCTTGGTTGACTCCATTTGGCTTGATGGCAGGAAGAGCTATTTGGTTATTACAAGTGGCTCACACACCGAGAGGAATTACAGTGCTTTTGAAATAATAGCTATCTTTTGTGCTGCATTTTACAGTGTCATGATCATTGCTAGATTTAAATCTCCAGTTATCAACTTGCTGTGTTGGGACTGTATTTTTAGTATAGATATTTATGGAATGGGAAGTTTGGAAGGGTCAATTCAACAAGGCACTTGGGAGACAGTGGATTCTAAGTTTTAAAGAAGACAAGACGTGGCATTGGGGGTGGGGGTGGGGTGTACTCAAATACAGGAGCCTGAGTTGGGAAGTACCGGGAACAAAGGAACAATTTTGTGGCGAAATAATGAATCATTAAGTAAAATATTTGTGATTACCTGTGCTTAACATATCTGTAGTTGACAGAAGAGTGTTAGTGTCAAAATATAACTAAAAAAAAAAAAAGGCAGCCCTAACAAATACATAATGAGCACATGTCAGAGATTTATTTAACTCACTGATGAGGGAACCAGAATGTGGCAACGCTGGTTTAGGGGAGGACACTCTCTGGAGAACAAATCTACTTACTGTCCTTCAGGAGAGTAAAACCTCAGCCTTCAGGGTTATTATCTTTTCTATTAGCAGAAAACATTTGCTGGGTGCCACACTAAAACTATCTGTAATTCATCAATCTTCTTTCTGAAAGTCATCATCTAACTTTAGAGAGTCTGGGCACTAATCAGTAGTAAATGTAAACAAACACTGGTACGTCCCCGAGAATGGTATGGCCCGTGGGCCGGGACCTGTTTTTGTAAATATATTTGTATGGAGCACAGACAACATCCATTCAGCTTTGTATCGTCTGTGGCTACTTCCATGCTACAGCAGCAGAGGCGAGGGGTTGCAATAGCCACCAAATGGCCTGCAAGCCTCAAATATTTTTTCTCTAGATCATTACAGAAAAGGTTTGCCTACCACCTGCCCCACAGTGGAAATGATCCTGGTGGGCTTGTTGGACAATATGACATTAAAAGGCCATGTAGAATCTTTTTGTCTTATTTCCAAATTTTAGATAATTTTTCTTAATATCGGATTGAGGCATTTACATTCCCGAAAAATACCACCATAGTATCCTCTGTTCTTGTCACTGTTGTATGTGCCCCTTGTCGCTAGGCGCTTAAGGCAATGTGGCCTGGAGGTGACCGGCTACATTCCTGATATAAACATGTTACTAGTATCATTTTTTTCCTTTTTTATACATATGTTTTAGTATAGTTGGAGTAACATACTTAAATGTTTAAGTGTTTATGGGTTTTAACAATGGGACTTTTATTGTAACACGTTGCTGCTTTGTTTGCTAAAGCAATGGCATTTCTTTATTGCAGCATTCTGGAGAATTTGTACTGCACAGGGTGCTCACTCAATCTTGGCTACATATACAGATGCACACCTAGTAATCTAGATTATAAGAGGGACTTGTTTTGCCTCAGCGTTGAAGCCATTGAAAGGTAAGCGTGACATGTATGGAAACAAATACCTCATAACGGAATTCTCAGAAAATGGTTTGAGGAGAAATTTGTATGAAAACATCAGAACTAAATCAACTCTGGTTAAAATATATTTTCAAGTAGTAATTTCTGACAATAAAGCCAGTGAATTTTGGTTTTGACCTGGTGTATTTGGTATTGAAAAAGTCAGATATTCTAAGTTGTGAGGAGAAAACACTGAGAACATTTTTCAGAGTAAAAATTATGTTCAGTGGTTCTTAAACGTCAAATGTAGTTTAATAGAATTTTTTTAAAGCAATTGTGGGGATCAATAGATTTTGTCCATTTAAATTTTCCCGTTTTTAGCCTCTTAGAATATCCTGAAAGAATAGGAATTTCAAAACAGGTTAGGAATGGGGTGGCCGGTTAGCTCAGTTGGTTAGACTGCGGTGCTAATAACACCAAGGTTGCCGGTTTGATCCCCACATGGGCCACTGTGAGCTGCACCCTCCTTTAAAAAAAAAAAAAATACAGATTTGGAAAAGTAGAAATACAAAATCCAACTATTTGTTTCCTTGAGTCTAGTAAAGAATCGTCTTCTGGTTTTTGAGAGATGCAAAGAAGGGCCAAGATTTATTCTCCAAGATATCTAAAAAGTGCCAAGATTTACTCGCCAAGATTTCTAAAAAGTATTAGGAAGCAAGGCGAATTAGAGTCTGAATGCAAATGTCAGTCTAAGAATTTCAGATATCTAAATGGCCTTCCAATTCATTAGTCTTTTTTTATAGCAAACAAACATAAATAAACTGACCCCAAAGTATGTTCCCTTATTCTGGAAAAGAAATAACCCTAAGACTTTAATGAAGCCTAAGAAACCTTATATATCAGTTCAGAACAAAAATTTATGAAGAAAAGAAAGTGCCTGCACTTTAATGACTTGAGGTATTTTGTCATTCTTGTTGAAGTTCTTCAATTTTCTCTTTAAAAAACTTAAAACCGTATTCTTTTTATTATAATTATTTCTCATCTGTTCTTTCATAACTGCAGCTTTGCCACCTTCTTTGAAACTGGACAGGTTTAGATCAAAATTATAAAATCTGCACACTTTTTATAACTCTTACACAAAAGAATAATACAACACAAGTACGGTTTATTGTTGTAAAGCACGTAGGTCTGTTTGGAGAGATCTCACATCTGTTTTGGTTTTCAAATATATATAGGTGACCCAGCCGAAACAGATGCTCCCTTAATCTCCTTGAGAATTTTGCAAAGATTTGTGGAAATTAGATGAGGGAGAAACAAGTAGAAAAGACATGAAATCTGAATCCAGTGGGGTTGGTACAGAACTTTAAAAAGTGATGCGTATCTGTATAAAAGAAAATAAAGGGAAGATTTTGCCACCGGGGATCATAGTATCGAATTTATTTTTTTCCTGAACAGTTGAATTTAGGGTAAAGTTACCTCTTGCGGCAGAATTTTGATGCCAAGGAACCCGGTTTGTTTTAGAAGTGGATGCCCTCTGTAATGTTTATTTATAGTTTCACAAATTACTCAATGCCATTTAATTTTTCCACTTCATCTCAATTTTCTTTTCTAAGCAGGTTAAATTGTCTTCCACAATTTGGCCTCCTGTGCTGTTTTTCAGATACATCATCAGCAGGGTTTCCAAGACACGTCTGTTCTTTGATAAAAGAAGTGACATAGTGAAATTGCTACATGTGATAAAAGACTTTTACTAAATAAATGCAACTGAATTAAGTTTTCTTTTGAGAAATACCAGCATCTTCTTCCTTACTATTTAGCTTTTATTCGGTTATCAATGCTGGGCCTGTTTTCCTCCCATTGCCAGGCCAATCTTTCTTCTATTCAATATTTTCTAAACCACAGCATCTTATAACCCCAGAGAGTTGAGCAAAGCATAACTTGGAGGATGACTGTTGAAGTTGCCCAAATTTGGGTAATCAAGAGTTGACTCCACAAATTATTTACTAAAAGTCAAATTTGAAAGAACACATGTTCCCGAAAAGTTATATAAAGCAAAAAAGCAGTGGCTTCTTCAGGATCTTTTTAAACCTTAAAATAGAATTTTGAACTACCCAGCTTACTAAAGAGCAAGTTTATTTCTAATAATGAAATACTTACAATGTTGGGAAATATGTATGACTATCTGGACAAAGCCATTATGGAGAAAAACATGATTTTATATAGAATAGCTTCCTACATAGGTTGCTGTTAACACCAATAGTTGTTTTATGTGTTTATTTGGTACTAATATATAGTGTAATTTAGTTTAATATTATTAACTAACACAAATTTAATATTGGCTCACTGTTTGTATTCTAACTTTGTGCTGTGCTGTACTTCAGTTATGTTTTAGGGTCCTCTGAAAAGCAGATTGTGTCAGAAGATAAAGAGGTTTTTAATCTTGAAAGCAGAATTGAAATAGAAAATTCCCTAAAGCAGGTAATTTTGTTCTGCACTTTTTATATCTTTGTATGAGTAACTTCCTGTCAGTGAACAAGCACTCCTCATAATGGCATCTGTTTTGGTCTTAGCACTTGCACATTAAGAGAGTGCTTATTTTACTTCTTAGTAAGGTTGATTTTGGGGGAACCAAACTACAAGTCAAGCTAAAGCTTTATAAAAAAAAAAAAATAAGGAAGCCATTTCATGCCAAAATCAACATAGTGTGTGTGCGTGTGTGTATATACCAAAACTATTAAATTAGTAGAAATATGTATATCTTTGAATCAATCAATATTTCACTTGATTCAGTTCTCACGGTGGAAGCAGCCTTACTTTTCAATGTTAACATCTTCTAATGGCCAGATAGGCAAGCTAGTGATTAATGAATAAAAGAGCTATAGATTAGAGGTTGAGAACTACTGTTAATGATTTATGTTTTATTTAAATAAAATTTAGTTTAAATAATTTCATTAAATTAGCACTGAATATGTGTAATTCATAACGTATTCAGAAATTGCATTAATTATGTATATTTTAATCACATTTAACCATGTATGATTTTCATCATAATCATGTGTATATTTTTTTATGTTCTTTTTCAATTCAATAGATGGAAGATGTTTTGAAAGCATTGCAAACTAAGCTGTGGGAGGTTGAGTCAAAATTGTCCTTTACCAGTTGCAAAAGCTGAAATCTGTTCCAAGTCTCTATTCTGGACTCCTCTACCGTTGTATAATTTTTTTGTATGTAGCAATTCTTGTTATAACTTATTTCACTTAGAATTGAGGGAATTCTATATGGCTGTGTACATTGTATTCTTTTCTGTTGATCTAGTGAGAAGAATTGTAGAATTAACTTTTTAAAGCTATATTTGATGGTAAAGAGATGACAGTTTTCCAAATTTGAATTTTAAAGTCATTTTATGATACTTGCTGGAAATAGGACCTAGGAGTTTTTATTTTGATGAGAAGCTGCCATAGTTTTCTGAACTGTTTTCTCCTTTGTATCAAATTCATTATTCTTCATTTCCTATTTTTTTTTAACTGTTTCACCTTTAATACTTTGCGTAATATTTAATATTGAATGGTAAGAAAATCTTAGTGGTTTTTCTATTCACTGTGTGATTGAATCCTCCCTGAAAACGAATATATACAGCTCTCTGGAGAAACTGGTCAATTGAATTATTTGTCAGAAATATTTGAAAACTTGCACAAGAGCAGAAAAGCATGTATTCTAGTAGTAGAATTCCAGTTGATCCTGTTTATTTACTACTATGTGCCCCTAAAATCTGGAAGAACATTTACCAAAGAGAGTTATAGTCATCTCTGAGGGTGGGATTCTGGGGAAATTTTCAGTTTTCCAGTTTTCTATAATGGAAGACTTACAGTAAGCCTGTGTTATTTATATAATCAGGAAGAGAATCAAGATGAAAACAAAGTGCTTTATGATTGAATTTTACAACACTGAATTGTAGGCATTTCACTGAGCTCATAAAACTTGGTGCCTTGAATTCCACATTTACTGGACATGGTACTCACTGTGCTAGGTCTGCCCAGGAATATAAAGGTAAGCCCATGATGTCCAGGCCCCTTTCTGTTTTGGGGTACAGATGAGGCAATGAATACCTAATGAATAATGGGGTACAAATGAATACCTAACAGTATTCATTTGTGTGAGTAACTCAGCTCAGTTTCTGCTCAGAAGTTCCCTCATTATTTCCGAGAGTACTTACAGTGATCACAGCAAAAAGTGCTATCACATTGACTTGATCATTCAAAATATTAGACTCTTATTGATGGGTCGTCAACAGCCTCCAGTCATTTGCAGGTGGTGAACCCTCTAGGTCTCTTCTCTCACAAAGCTGGTACCTGATAGAATATGGCGAAAGCAATACCAGCTTTCACCGTAAAGTTAAAGCAATACAAGCACCTGCTGGCAGCAAGACAGTCATCCTGCCTCAGTGAGCTTGGCCAAGTCCCCAGTGTCGTCTTAGTTGCTTTGGTGGCACCTTGCGTGGAAGTTCATTTGGAACAGATGGGAGAGTTGTTAACAGCCGGATACAGCTAACTATCTGGTTGTGCAGGCAGCAGAACACTCCCAGCGGGGGCCATTCCTGAGAAGTGGGCAGTTTGGTTCCCTAATTCCCCTTACTCCATTCATCCTGGGGCAGGATTTCTAGCCCATCCACACATCTGGAAAACTGCTTACTTCCCCAGTGAAAAGTATTTCTCATTCCGCAGTGCTAACTCAGGCTGGTTTGTGGGTCAAGAGAGAAACAGCTCAAGTGCTGCCTCTGGTGGGGCCATTGCTGAGTCTTCCCACGCAAACTCGCTGTTTCCGGAGTTGACTAACCTGCGGTGCAGATAGAAAGCTCACACACATTTGTATCACAGGTGTATCTGCATTTGTATCCCACTGAAATGTCTAAAAGTGAACCCCAGGAAACACGTGTCTCCTAAGGCAGAGTGCATCTTGTCCTCTGCCTGTGATGTCACTGAAGGGGTGGCCTTGGCATCACTGTGGGAGACCCCTGAGGCTCCCATGCTACCCACCCCAAGGGTCCAGGTGGGACTGCTGTGTCCTGTGCGCTGTACTGACACGTGTAGGACACGGGCCTTTTCCACATTCCCAGCCAACCTCTCCTGGGGCCACCATTTCCCTGAGACCTAGTCGCCTGACTTTTCCAGTTGGCATGAGGTCTCGTCCGAATGCTGTGTTTTCTAACTTGCCTTGTATAACCACATATTCAAACCTATGACTTGAGAAATGAGCTCTTGTTTCTTCTGTTCCTTAAAAGTGTATAATGCAAAGTGTTGTTTCTGGTTGCTAAGCTTTGGTAAGACACTGCCTGTGAGTAGGAATGAGGGTCCTGAAGCAAGACACAGACGTCCCAGCCCCAGTCGTACAGGGCCCTACAAAGAGGCTTCGGACAGGATCTTCCAGAAACTGTTCCTTCCGCCATCCCTGTGAAGGGAACTCCCTAGTTCTTTAGGGAGAAGCTGTGGAGACTGATATCAGAACCTATTGCGTGGCCTTTACAGATTGTTGTAAGTAAATACATGTATGTAGAGCATTGTACATGGTTTTCGTCCCAGAGCATGAGTTCTGTTCTCGGTAGATTCTCCGGTCATGTTCATCCATTGTCAAGCTCAAGTTCCTTCTCTGGGCATTGTTCTGTACAGCATCTGTGCCTGCATGGCGTGTGCCCCACCTGGATGATTCTAGTTACGCTTGGGGCATTTACGATGGGCAAAACCAGGAGGGTGCTTCCTTGCAGAATTGGGTCTAATGTTCAGTAGGAACTTCTTGAAAGAAGGAGACACGAGCAGAGCTTCCCTCACTATGTTTTTCAGGGAAGATCTTAACGGTAGCAGAAATCCTGGGTCAGAGTCCTAGTTTAACTACTTTATTAGCCATGTGACCTTGAACAAATCATTTAATTATTTTGAGCCTCTGTTTCCTCATCTGTAAAATGAGGATATAGTCTACTTTCCTTACATCATGGATAAATTAGATAATGCTTACCAGGTCTGACAATTAAGTTCGTGAACTTGTTGCAAGGATGTGGCTAACCTTTTTTGATATCAGAGAGATTATTCATTATGAATTTGTACCAACTGGACAAACAGTTAACCAAGTTTACCATTTGGAAGTGCTGAAAAGACTGAGTGTAAAAGTGAGACGACCTGAACTTTCACCAACAATTCATGGCTCTTGCATCACGACAATGCACCAGCTCACACAGCACTGTCTGTGAGGGAGTTTTTAGCCAGTAAACAAATAACAGTATTGGAAAACCCTCCCTACTCACCTGATCAGGCCCCCAATAACTTCTTTCTTTACCTGAAGATAAAGGAAATATTGAAAGGAAGACATTTTGATGACATTCAGGACATCAAGGGTAATACGACGACAGCTCTGGTGGGCATTCCCGAAAAAGAGTTCCAAAAATGCTTTGAAGGGTGGACTAGGCGCTAGCATTGGTACATAGCTTCCCAAGGGCAGTACTTCAAAGGTGACTAGTGATACTCAGCAATGAGGTATGTAGCACTTTTTCTAGGATGAGTTCGTGAACTTAATTGCCAGACCTCATATGACAGAACAGTAGTCCCCTCTTACCTGCAATTTTGCTTCCACGATTTCATTTACTCGCAGTTTCAGTTACCCACGATCAATGGCTGTCCAAAAATATTAAATGGAAAATTCCAGAAATAATCCATAAATTTTAAATTGGGTGTCATTCTGAGCAATGCGATAAAATCTCATGCTGTCCCACTCTTGTTATCCCTTTGTCCAGCGTATCCACTCTACGCTCCCTGCCTGTTTGTCACTTAGTAACCATCTCAGTTATCAGATTGACTGTCATGCTTTTGCAGTACTTGTGTTCAAGTCACCCTTATTTTGCTTAATAATGACCCCAAAATATAAGGGTAATGACGCTGGCAATTCAGATAAGCCAAAGAGAAGCTGAGTATATGTATAGGAAAAAACATAGTATACATAGGGTTTGGTACTGTCCGGATACTACCCAAGGGTAAGTGGGGTTCGTAAACAGTAAAGCATCACAAAAATAAATGGCAAATATTTAGCTGTGTTAAAGTAGAGTTAATCTGATTCATTCTTCTAGCAAGTCTGCCCATAAAATTCTATGGATGTAAAAGAAAAAAATCTGAAATGTCCAGTTATTTTTCTTGTAAAAATATAACACATTGGATTTATTTCTTTTTCCAATTAGAAATATAATATATGAATGTTGTAAAAAAATTGAAAAAACAAGAATAGCACAAGTAAAAAAATAAAATCCATATATAATGTGGCAACTAAAAGGTAATTACTCACTTTGGAGGGTATATCGTGGGATTCCTTTTATATGCGAAAACATTGTTTTCACTAAACATTTTATAAACATATTTCTGCATCATTAAATGTTTTTATAACCTGTTTTTTAATGACTACCTAGGATGAAAAACCTATTTAAAAACCTGTTGGTGTGTGAAATTCACACTTTTTATGGCTTAACAGTTGAGTGTGCTTGTCAAATAAGAGATAAGGCATGAAAGAAATTTTATACCACTCACCTCTGTGCAGCTCCAGGGTGTGAAGGAGCTGAGAGCCAATTCTTAAATTTTCAGGAATTTTGTGAGTTGGTTGTTAAATTGTTGGTGGCTTCAAATTGGCTATGGTTAGAAGTATTTAAACCAGAGAAAGCAAGCGCTAAATAATCAAAATGTCCTCCAGAGAGCTGCTTTCCCAGCACATTACCGTATATTTTGAATCTTCCTCCATACTATTTGACTTCAAGTTTAAGAGAGAAGATAAAATGACTTCCTTTTCATCCCCCAACAAACCAAGTCCTAACATATTTTCATTTAATAAATCTAAAACAAAATGCTTTATCTTATAAAGATTGCAACCACGTTCTTTACCTTTTCTGGAGAAAAAGTGAAAAATGCTGTATAGTCAGTCATCCCTCGGTATCTGCGGGGAGTTGATTCCGGGACTCCCTCGGATGCCAAAATCCTTGGGCGCCTAAGTCCCTTATATAAAATGATACAGTATTTGCATATAACCTCTGTACATCCTCCTGTATACTTTAAACCATCTCTAGGTCACTTGTACTACCTAATTCAAGGGAAATGCTATGTAAATCATTATTATACTGTATTTAGGGAATAATGACAAGAAAAATCTTGTGCACGTTCAGTACAGACGTAACCATCCTCAGCCTAACTACACAGCACCCATCAGCAATAACGTAATTTTTTTTTTTTTCAAATACTTTCGACGCGCGTCTTATAGAATCAGAGGAGATGGAACTTGCGGGTTCGGAGGGCCGACTCTCCCTGAAAACAAATGACTTAAGATTTTATATGAATAGTCAATATTGTATGCATCATTTTTGTTCTTCCTGAATAAGATCAATAGCTGGGCAATTCCATGACCATGAATAAGCCAAGAAAGTTCCCTTGCAATCACTTTTGAACTGAGGGAAGAGCATTTATCCTTTGATCTAAGTCAGACATGTTTTGGGTACTGATCATTAATTTTGTTGAATGAGAGTTGAGGCCCATTTGTAGGGTGTTTTGCTATTGAGGCAGCTGATCACGATGGTCTGAGGACAGTTGGGGCCAATCTATGTATGTATATAATTGTAGTCTCTTCAGAATGTTTATGCTAAATTCTTGTGATAATAAACTGGAAGGCAGAGCACATGGCGTGAGGGGGTCTGAGGACGTGCTGTGCTGGAGTCCAGGCTTATTGGGCCCCGTGGGATTTCCAGTAGAACTGGCCTTATTTCGTCAAGTCAGCTCCTCCTGACTTCTGCTAGCTCGACGAATGAACTCTAACTCTTTCCCCCTGAACAATTACCGCTGTGGTTTTAGACATCCTCCATTTGAGTAGCTTTCAAGCAGAGAGATGGACAAGGTAACCCCTCGGGCCCTTTCAGCTTTATAACGCATGCAATGAAAATCCGGAACTGGCTTTGCAGACTTGAGAAAATGGAATAATTTAGGGCTTTCCTAATAGCATCACCTTCAGTCCTTTCTCCACCAACCATTGTCTATCATTCTCAGAAGCCTTGGGCTTGGGATTTTGGAAGCTTCTTGAGAACAATAGAAATTTTGAAAAAATTAGGCTGTGTGTTTGAATAATGCTTTCCAAATCAAATACAAGAATATGTAAACATACTCTTTGAAAAGAAATCTTAAGAAGCTTTCAAAAGGTTTTCCCTGAAGGGGACTAGGAGCTGCTTTTTGACGGCTGCTTGCCTGGAGATGGGTACTCTGTTTTTACATAGCATTTAATGGCATTTACCATGTACTGAGCACTGTGCTTGGAGCTCCATGTATGTTATCTCACCCAGTTCTCACAAAGCCCTCTCCAATAGGAACCATTACTTCCATTTTATAGATGCAGAAACAGACTCAGAAGTAAAATAAATGGCTGAAAGTCCCACTTGGCTCATGAATGGACACAGTGCTTTCGTCCGAGGCCCTCTGCCTCCTCGCTCTGCTCTGAGCTGCAGTTGGGATGTCTCCTTGTTTCTTAGCATGATATACACAGAGGGAAGTGGTGTGAGTTACCACAGTATTAACAATCCCAGGGACCAGTAGTGCTTAGGGCTCAGGAGCTTCTCTATTGTATTTTTTTTCCATACAGTGAAGCTAATTGAGCCCCACGGATGTGAATTGCCTCCCCTGCCTTTGTCCCTCTCCCTGAGAGTCTCTGGCTGTCCAACGGCCAGCCTGTCCCCTCCTGCGCCCAGAGGTGCCGGTGGGCCTCTGTTCCAAGCTCTTTCCACTCATGTGTCTTGCGTCTCCCTTGCACCACTGTGCCCTTTGCGTCATTTAGTTTACATGATTGCACTTACCACGTCGGACATCCTATTTTACGTTTGGTAGTGTATCGTCTGTCTCCTCTGGATCATCATCTCCACAAGGGCAGAGACTGCATCTGTCTTCTGCCTGCCCCGAAAGGAATGCAGCCACATAGTAAGTGCTCATTTAATAGTCAATGGAATGAAGGACTTGCTGCATCGCATATCGATTTTCTCACGTCCTCAACCTCTGTCTGCTCTACTGATTATTGAATCGCCCCCTAGAGCATGTCCAGGTCTCTTCTTCGTGACAAGCGTTCTTCCCATGGCCAGGTACTTGCTGACAGCTACTTACCATACCCACTGTACCCACGCAGGACATTAGCTCTCGCCTTTTGCTCATCCACTCTGGGCATTTCATTGGAACCACTCCTTTGAAGGCCACCAACAAATTCCTACAAAGTGTTACTGGCTGGCTGCAATCCCTACAACTCCCAACAGTTTATAATTGTCCTCCCTTGAAAATTCTCTTCTCTATTGTCTTTATTTCTGGGCAATGCTTGATGAAACATACAAGCGTGCAATGCCACGAGGCCTGAGATTTGATGTAAAACATTTCAGGCAAGTAACCGCACAGCAAGAGGGAGCTGCATGGTCAACACCGTTGATCTCCACTGAGTGGATGATGGGGCCTCATTGTAGCCGTACTTTTGTGTGTATCTGAACATTGTTATCAAGCCCAGAAACAGAGGTATCTCGTGCTCTGTTACCAGTGGTATCTGACCGGCCCTTCTCCTCTGGGCCCTCCTCCTCCTCCTCCCTTGCCTCCCTTTCCTGCTGCCCCTTGGTTCTGCCCATGCCCTGTTTCCCTCCAGAGTCTCTCAGGTACTTGCTGCCGTGTCATGACTTCAGTGACTGTCCCTGTGTCTCTAATCCCCATAGCCCTGAACTGTCTCCCTTGGGCTCTGGTGCTCAACTCCTGCTGACCTGCTGACCCTCCC
The DNA here is from genome assembly GCF_057876585.1 of Rhinolophus sinicus. Lineage (NCBI taxonomy): Eukaryota > Metazoa > Chordata > Mammalia > Chiroptera > Rhinolophidae > Rhinolophus > Rhinolophus sinicus. Next base: position 10,788,708 of record NC_142517.1, read on the forward strand.
CCCCACCCCCCACCCTGGAGAGCACTACACACACACACACACACACACACGTGCGCACACACGGAGCATGTTTGTTCTAATCCGAATTGATTGTTTCCTCTCAACGCCCTACACAGTCCTGTCCCCTTCCTGAGTTCTCACGACGTGAGCCTCTTTCTCGTGCCCTGGACCCCAAACCCTCAGGTCACATTAACTCTTCACCATTCCTTGCCCCACCTCCCTTCATTCAGGTCCACACTCTTTCCCAATGCCCCTCATTCCACCCACTTGTCCATTCCCCCCTAAGGCTTTGTTATCTCTTGCCCAGATTGTTTAGTTGGTCTTCGTGGTTTAACCCTCTACCCTCTGATCCAGTGAACACGCCATTGTCAAGTGAATCTTCCCACATTGGGTATCACCCCACACCACGCAGGCTGTTTCCCCGGCACTATCTCCTCCCACCTTTCCTGTCTGACACTCTGAGCTTTTATCAACCAGAACACTCTGTGTCTCTCACACGCCCTTTTATATACAGAGGGTGCCCAAAAAATGCATACACATTTTAAGAAAGGAAAAAAATATTAAAATTGTAATAATATATACCAATAAGAAAAGATGAATACAAGTCACGTTTGACTTCTGCAATTACCAGAGGTGCTCAAAGTGGTTACCCTCAGTGTCTAGACACTTCTGATTATGGTGAACTACTGCTTGAGTAACATTGACCAAAGTGTCCACTTGTATAAATTTTTTTGGCACCCCAGTATATATACTATATGTGTATATATTTCTTATCCTTCAAGGTCCTGCTTGAATGCCACTTCCTCCAGGAAGTCCTTGCTGATTTCTCAGTGAGAATTTCCCCCACTTCGTTATTCCTAAATTACTTCAGGATATTCTCGCCTCATTTGATTTTGTGTTATAGTTTTGTGAGAATCTTTCCTGCAAGAGCAGGACTTTTTTCCAGAATCCTAACATGTTGTGGGACCTTGTACACTGTATATTATTATTTGTTATATGAAAAGAGCAGTTTCCATCCCCTGTCTACTTTTTACCATCTACAGTTATGATGGTAAATAGAAAAATCTGAAAAAAAATCTAAGCTGAGAAAAAATTTTATACTAAAGCGTTCTAAATTGCTTTTAATATTCAGAATTGACATGTTAAAGTAAAAAGAAACTACCCCATAATGCAGTGGTTGTGTGCGGTGAGAATTCAATATTAATCATGTAAATAGGAATTCAAGGGAAAATTACCAAATTGAACTCATTTCCATGGGTAATTACCCACCTGTGATCCATTCTACTGTCTTATCTATTCCATCTTTCTGCTCCCACATCAAGTTAAAAATACTTTGTACCAAAAATTTTTTCTAACCAAATACAATGAATTCTTGGAACGGGGGTGGGGAGGGGAGTGTGTAAACCAACTCGGCCACTTGAAAGAAGATGCAGAATTACAAGGTGTACAGTTGGTGTGGGTGAGAAGCCCGGCAGACAGACAGCCATAAGCCACGTTGAAACGTGTACATCAGGAGAGGAGAGGCGGAAGTCATGGCCTTGGCAACATTCTGCTGCTTTCAGTGATCAGGAAAACCGTGAAAGAAAACCACCGCTGCTTTCGTGAACGTGGAAATCCACACGGCACAGTTCCATGGCAACCTGACATAGTTGCTTTCTAGGATCAGAGGCCCTTGATAGGATAGGAGGGGGCAGGGAGGTGGGCTTTGCCTTCTCAAGACATTCTTTCCTGGAGCGGGATGGGATAACCTGGGGCGGGGGTGGGGGTGGGGTGTGTGTGTGTGTGTCTACAGGTCCTTGAACTTGAAGAAGCAAAAGACAAATGATTACCACATTCCTTAGTGTCTGGGTGTGGGAAGGAACTGTAAGTGGTTCCTGGAGTGGGGATCTGATGGGGCAGCCCTGGCCACCCGCAGGATGGGGGCCTTCTCCCAGGCCCCTAGCAACTCGGGATGGGAATCCCCTGGGAGCTGGTTAGCAATGCGGAACCCCAGGCCTTGGCCCCGCCGGCTGTGAACCAGAACCCCCAGGTGGTCCCCATCGTGTCCACGTTTGAAATGCGCTGGTTTAGAGGACAGTGATGCAACACCCCTTTGCTGTGCCCATCTATTTTGTGACGATTATTCATTTCTCTGAGTACCGAAGTCAGGTTTTCAGTGCCTCCGTTTGACACCGGTAAAGTAGGCTAGCACGACTGTCTGGCTGAGTTGGAACTTTTGCCTAATCAGACCACAAGGGGCCGCATCTCACCACGCATCTCATTCGCGGTGTCCAGCCTGTTCATACCCACAGTGACAAACTGAGTCGCTGTGGGACCCCTTCCCACATGTAGGTTGCCTCGTGTCAACCTGGAGTTTATCCCTTTCCACTCTGGCAACTAAGATCCTTAATTAAAACAATGGTCAAGGCCTCTCCCTCCCACACCGCTCTACCAGATTACCAACAGTTTAGGTCATTCAGTATTCAATCCTGAAATGGTCTGCACCTACATGCCCACAAGCCCTTTTTCCAGGGGATTTATAATTCACACTGGGAAGTTAATTATGTTTTCTCTTTCAGTCGTTTCTTCAGTTTCCGTGACTCAGGTTCATTACGAAGGCCCCTCCCCCAGTGCTTTCCTAATGCGGTGATTCCCAGCTTGGTTTGAAATTGCACAGTGAGAGGTGTCAGACGTCCCGAATAAGCACGTTTCTGATCACCTTGCTATTATGTCTGACTCACCAGACTTCCCAGGAGTGCTTGCCTGTATTAATGCCATTTAGTCCTTTAGCGAGATTAAGTACAGTATTATCTCTTTGTGAGAGGAGGCATCAAAAGCATTTTATTCAGGTTAAAATATTTTCGGAAACCTTCAAGTACAACAGTCCCCACCCCCTTATCCTGAGGGTGGGGGTATATGTTCCAAGACTCAAGTGGAGGCCTGAAATCATGAATAGTGCTGAGCCTTATTTATACTGTTGTGGGTTTGTTGCTTTTCTATACTTACCTACCTTTTCACTTAAAAGGAAACACCTCTCAGCTTCTCGTTGGCTTAGCTGCATTGCCAGCATCACCACTCTTGCTCGTTGAGGCCATTATTAAGATAAGGGTGACTTGACACAAGTACAGCATAACATGACAGTCTATCTGATGACTGAGACGACTACTAAGTGACTAATGGGCAGCGAGCTTCTCCAGCTCGGAGACACTGGACAAAGGGATGAGTCATGTCCCAGGCAGAATGGAGCTGGATCCTGCAAGATTTCATCACGACAGTCAGAATGATAAGTATAAAACTTATGAATTTATTTCTGGAATTTTCCATTTAATATTTCTGGACCACCGTTGACCTCAGGTAACTGAAATGGTGGGAAGTGAAACCTGCTGGGGGTGGCGGGAGGGACTATTGTATAATCAGACAATAACATTTTAAGTCAGACTTCCATTTAGTGAAACAAGATTTTTAAAAATATACTCCTGCATGAAATAACTTTACTTAACAGAATGTCGCAGAGGCACAGAGGTCATGAATGCAGTGAGGTTGGGCCAGACTGGGGAGCCTGGGTCCTGGTGGACCGCTAACTAGATGAGCCGTGCACGGCCTTGGCTTCCCGTCTCCCAGCCTCAGTTTCCTCCTCTATGTAACGAGCAGAATGATCTGTTCACGTTCTTCTTTTAGTTAATCTAGTGAAAGCCATCAGAAGTGCTATGTTGTTGTAATTATGATTGATTTGACACGGGAAACTTGATCAATAGCAAATCGAGGATCATACAGACCATCCATGTCTGACGAGCAAACACGGACAATATTCTGCCCTTGGGAGAACCGAGACCACAAAGGAGGCTTCGAATGGAGGCACCACCCACACTTGCTGCTGCTGCCTAATTAACAGCTGTAGGTGGCTGGCAGGTGGCACATCTTGAAAATATTGTTGAATCGGCTCATGGCATTCTGAACAGAATTAACACATGAGTACGCGAACCCTTTATTTAACAGTGTCTCCAGTCACCAGCGTTTCACTAAGAATATTAATTTTTAAAATACACTGGTGATTTCTTTTGTCACTACTGAGTTGCTTTCAGTGGAAAAGATATATTTCACTTTGGCCTGTTCTCCCGTTCTCTCCCTCCCACCCCCGGCACCGTACCCCCTTAACAAAGCCATAACCAACAACAACTTAAATTAGTCAGGGTTGGATGTCAGCCATAGAGCAGGGCGAGCCAAATCCAGTGATGCCAGCCCGCCGGGCAGAGTTTCCAAGGCAACCGCCTTTGTCTCTCTCTCTCCACTTGAAGGGAAACCTGGGAGAATCTATTCCTGACGTGGCTCTGATGAGAACCAGCGTGGGGTGAAACAGTCTGTGAATGAGGAGACTTTGGTTCTCGCCCTGTTTTTGTTTTTTCTCTGCAGGGATACATCTTATTCACATTTATTTTCTCTAGCTCTGAAATGAGGATTCGAAACGCCCTATTTCGTGGTGGGCAGTTAATAGCATATTTAACATATACGCAGCCCATGAGTCTGAGAATCACTGGATCATCTTCCAATGATTACGAAGTAAGGGTCAGAATTCTCACAGGAAAAAGAAATAATTTTTGTCACTAAATGGGGGAAAGATTAGCATGAGCCATGATGCAAAAAAAAAGGGCAAGGGATAGTTTCCAACCAGAACAGCTCCCATCTTCAATGTTTTTCTCATTGTCAGTGAGACTGTAAAATGTACTGTCCAAACCAGGGCACGAGAGAGTGAAATGGGGAGATTTAATAATTAAGCCAGATGACAGATGTAAACCATCCCAGACAAGCCAGCACATATATCACCCTACTTCTAGTGCCTCCCGGTAAGAAATCCTTGGAACAAAGGTCTCCTCAGCTGATGGAGTTGGAAAACCACTAGGCTTGAGTGAAAAAGGCTGCAGGTCACCTGATGAGATTCAGTCAGGTGGGAGAGGAGCTGGGGATGAGAGAAACGTGAGAGGGTTTGAACAGCAGCTCAGGGAAATCTGACGGAACCAAACAGAAAAGGAACTGAAAGGACTTTGAAGCCTTGCCGCCTCTGACAGAGCACAGCTTGTGCTGGCCCCAGTCAGTGGTTTTATGACTTTGTCCAGTAAAGACTATAGTAATTATGATTTACGTTTGAGCAGTAATATATAGGGTTTCTGGGGCAAGAAACCCCAACACAGTAAACATGAAAATGTTTGTGGTTTATGATTAATCCTGTTTCCTAAAGAAATTTACTAAAAGTGGACTTCATAAGCTTATGAAATATGTTTGTTATTATCCTCAAAGAAGTAAACTGAGTTCAACATACATAGCAAGTTAATTATAAGATAAAATAAACGAAAAAGCCTGTCATTTTATATTAAATATACTTACTTCAGGTATAAACACACATGTTTGTTCTGTAATCAGATGAGGTTTCCTGATGCTATAATCATGAAACGTGAAAAAGTATGTCTTAGTCCATTCAGGCTGCTAAAACAAAATACCAAAGACTGGGTGGCTTATAAACAACAGAAATTTATTTCTCACCTTTCTGGAAGCCAGAAGTCCAAGGTCAGGGTGCCATTGTGGTTGGGTTCTGGTGAGAATGTTCTTCTGGGTTGCAGAGGCTGTTTTCTCATTGCGTCCTCACATGGAGAGACAATGAGAGTCCTCTCTGAAATTCCTTTTATAAGGGCACTAATTTTATTTATGAGGACTCCACCCTCATGACCTAATTACCTCCTGGAGGCCTCACCTCCTAATACCATCACCACATCGAGAGGTAGGATTTCAACGTCTGAATTTGGGGGGTGGGGACGACACAAACATTTAGTTCATTGCAAAGTACTCAAAAATTAGACTGTTACTATAGAAAAATTAGAAAATTCACATAAATGAAGACAGTAAAATAATCTGTAATCCAAACATCCATAAAGAGCCACTATTAATATTTTAGTCCGTATCCTTCCACACTATTTCCTATGCATTTTATTTATACATATGATTATAAAAATGACAGCTATAGTCATAATTATTATTATTATATTATGAACAGTTTTCCATGTCAACAAACACACTTTTAGAACATTGTTGTCGTGACTGTGTAACATCTCACAGTGTTGAACAGTTCATTTAACCAAACTCCCGGCTTTAGGGAGGAGTTATTTCCAGATTTTTGTATTGTAGGTACTGTGGTGTTGAATGTCGTCTAGTGAAATCTTTGTGCACATACAGTCAATGACAAGTAACTCCAGTGGGATCGCTGAGATCCATTAAGTCTGCGCTCTGTTTATCATTCAGCTGTGCAGTGAACACACAATAACAGTGACAGAGGAGACATGGGTTCAGTTCCCACCCAGACAAATACTCTCTCTGTCACCCAACCTCTCTATGTTTCACTTTTCTGATTTGTAACATTATACAAATTATAGATAATCAATGACTCTGCCCCTTGAACTGGAATGCTGTAAGGATTAGATAGGGTAAGGGTGTGAAAAATCATCTAAAGTTATAAAGTAGTTTACTTTTGTAAGGATTCATTATTTTCTTTTCAAAATGCGACTTTAACATTTTCTATTAAATCAACTAAAACTATTTCCAGTTTTTGACATCCTCCAGGAAAACTGGGTTTTATGAACCAACCAATAGGCTTTGGGTAATTTGGAAGTTGTGGTGGAATGGGTGCTTCCCGGAGAAGCTACCAAGAGTGGTTCAGGCTAATGAGAAATCCTGCCTGAGGAGTATTCCACTGTGTATATGTACCACACCTTCTTTATCTAATAGTTGGTTAATGGACACTTAGGTTGTTGCCATGTCTCGGCTCTTGTGAATAATGCTGCAGTGAACATGGAGGTATGTACATTTTTAAACATCTGTGTTTTCAAATTATTTGGGTGAAATAAGTCAGAGGGAAAAGGATGAGAACCATATGATTTCACTCATGTGGGATGTAAAACAGAAAGCAACAAATGAATGAACAAAACAAAAACGAACTCATAGATACAGACAACAGAATGGTGGTTATCAGAGGGGAAAGGGGGTGGAGAGGATGGAAGGAGACCATAATTTGGGTGGTGAGCACTCAATGCAATATACAAATAATGTATTTTAAATTGTACACCTGAAACTTACATAATGTTATTAACCAGTGTTACCCCAATACATTTAATTTAAGAAAAAGTAAGAGGAAAAAATAAAGGCTGCCTGCCTTCTGGAATATCACAAACTGAAGGGCAGAGGGGGTTGGTGGCTTGCAAAGGAAATAACCCTGCTGTGTGATCCTGGGGTGTGTGTGTGTGTGTGTGTGTGTGTGTGTGTGTGTGTGTGTAGTTTGCTCCCTTGCTCCCTCACCCTCCCATCAGCCAGGAGGCTGCTGTGAGGCTGGAGTGAGATTTGGACCTGATCCTGTTCAGCCTGTGAGAAGCGAAGGCCAGCCTGCTGTCCGAGATAACAGCGGCTGTTGGAAGGGAATTCTGGGGAAAATATTTTCATTAAGAATCCTGGTAATTACAGTTCCAGTTGGGAGAGGGCTCCAAAGTGGCAAGTAGAGCACATGAATGGAAGTTGGCAGCCTGAAGGAGCCCCCAAAAGACAATCATACAGCTGGAAATTGTGCGTGGCTCCCACATACTTGTCACTCATCCATGCCATGGGAAAATGAGGAAATTCCACTCACCAAACATGAAGGGTTCTAGAGCCTTCCTTCTCTCTAACCCTTGCCCTCAGCTGTCAGTGCACAACTCTAGTGGTAGTCATTGTGGCGGGGGGGGGGGGGGCAGCAGTCACATGATGTTCTGTAAGACACTTCCTCTCCTGCTAGAGAGGCCCAACTTCCACTCTGCTTTCGTTCTGTCTATGGGAAATGCAAGCACATAGTGGGTGCTCATTGCGTGCTGAGTGAACAGTATAGGACACAGATCGGGAAGGCTGAGCGTCTCCCACCCACCCACGGGAAACTTGGCACCACCAACCTGCCAACGATGCATCTTGCAGGCACTTTGCTGTAATGCTCAGAGTCCCTAAAATAAATAAATAAATAAATAAACAAATAAACAAATAAACAACATTCATTCCCACCCCCATAGGAAGATGTCTTGGGTTCAAAGGAAATGGGTAAATCCAAAATTGTAAAGACAACAATTTTCCTGAAAGATGCATTGTAAAGCTAACGCATTCTTCTTCCTTGGAGAGGTTCAAAAACCTGAACTCGGTGTGGGAGGAGGTCAACTTAATTAAGAAAGAGAGAAAGGAAAGGCTATTTCTGGCTGTTGGGTAGGCTGGAACCGAGGGACAAAAGTGTACTCCTTCTGCTCCAGCAGAGACCGACCCACGTAGGTTTTTTGAAGATTTTTCTTTGCTTAGCTGTCGATATCTCGTAGCAATTAATTTAAGTGCTCCCAGCTATTTTAAGTATGATGTATTATGCTGACCAAGTAAATGTACCAGTACGTTTTCCCAATTTTTAAAACTATACTGATGAAAGTGTGGAGGAACAGGAGTTCCACTAGTAAAACTGACTTTTATTTAAGCCCCAAAGAAAGGCCTATAGTACCTGGCAAATAGAAGAGGTACTATTGCATTATGGACCATAAATAGAAAAACCTGCACGTTTCCGAGAGTCATCACTCCCTCGTGCCCCGTAGACACCGTCTCCTGCTGTCAGTAAACAGAGTCTGGGAAAAGGAATTCGTTTGGAGTGAAGAGCTAACTTTTCGGGTTGCCTTCAAATATCAAGTTTCTATTTTTGTTTGATGACTTCATTTTTTTCCCACTGCTGACAAATCATAGAGGGAGAGACAGATTTCATTTGGGTTTGTTCTCTTAAATGACAAGTTCAAGAAGAGATAAACGCAAGTTCCATTTGGGGGCTGAGAAGGTAAAGGGCATGTTTTGAGCTTCCTAGACTCTGGCATAAGGTACTTACGAGGAATCATTTCTGAAGGGGAAGTGGTGGTTAGTGATCCAAGAATTTGGGGTTAGTCAACTTGAAGAGAGGAAGTATGGGAGAAAGGAAGAGATAGAGATAGATAGATAGATAGATAGATAGATAGATAGATAGATGATAGATAGATAGATGATAGATAGATAGATAGATAGATAGATAGATGAGAGATAGATAGATAGATAGATGATAGATAGATAGATAGATAGATAGATAGATGAGAGATAGATAGATAGATAGATAGATGAGAGATAGATAGATAGATAGATAGATAGATGATAGATAGATAGATAGATAGATAGATAGATAGATAGATAGATAGATAGACAGTGTAAGGACGGAGTCCCAGAGAGCAGTTTCCAAGCTCTTGACCTCACGTGGAAAGGTGCTGGCTTGGGCAGTAGATGGCCATCAGCTGTGACTAGTTGCCTATCAGCTGTAACCAGTGAGCCATTGGCCACTAATATAACTGCCGTGGCTACACTAGCAAGTGCGGATTGTGGATTGCAGATCGTGTTGATCCTACTTCCTGTATCTCGCCCGGCTGCCAGCGAGACTGGGGTGCAGGAAGACCCCTCGTTGGGGTACTGGTGGGTGTTTGCTTTTGTGTTTTGACCAGCTACCATCGGGAATATAGTGGTATAACTCCCCTATCTATGGCTCCATTGTTGTTTCTTTTTGGCCTCACCATGTCCTGCGTTCTTGTGCGGGGAGTGGGAGCTGAGCCCCTGCATTACAGATAGATAGATAGATAGATAGATAGATAGATAGATAGATAGATAGATAGATAGATAGGATAGGATAGATAGATAGGATAGATAGATGGTGAATGGAAATTTTGCAGCCTGAATTAACCCCAAAGAGGCAATCCTATAGCTGGAGAGATTTTGAGAGAGAGAGCGAGTGAGAGTGAGAGAGATGTGAGCTGAACTGGTGCATTTAGAAGCTACAAAAAACATCCAGGAACAGTTTTCCTAAGGCTGTTTTCACACAGGTGAAAGACTCACTGAAACTTCCTTGTTAGCTCTTAAGAGACAGCCTTAGAGGAATCTGTGTAAAACCCTTCTTTTTTCCTTCTTTGCCACTTCCAGGGCTCATAATTCTATTGGGTTTTCTTGACTATGAAACTGGGGAGAAAGGGTTGTCCAAGGGTTGAGCCAGAGTGGCCTGCCAAGGGTGGGCAGAGGACTGAGATTTTACACTCATCCAATCAACCTACGAGAAGCGAGGCTCCTTCTGCAAACTGAGGTCTCCACTGGACACCAGCCAGAGGGCACCAGCGCTGTAGAGAAAAGATGAGCAGTTGCTCTGTGGGTCTCTGGGGGGCAGCCTGCATGTGAGCACTCTGGGGACCTCCAAGAGGTAACCGGGGGACAGGACAGACGGACGTCCTGCAGGATCTTGGCAGTCTGGATCAGCAGGGTAGGGTGACCTGGGCTGGATACCAGCTGGTCAGAACGGGAAATGGAACCTGCTGGTTACACATATGTATCTCTACAAAGACAACTTAGGACAAGAGCTGGAGAAAGGAGAGTGGCCGAGTAGCACTGGGAGCAGGACTGTGTTTGTGGAGACTCTGGGGTGAAGACGACTAGTTGTCCTTAGGATTTGTTATAGGGAGAGGCAGGGAGGCTTGGTTGGTGCAGAACATCTGTATTGCTCAAATTTTTGTTTGTTTGTTTCAAATGTGTATTTTATAACTAGGAAAAAGCCCAGTATAAATATTTTCACTTTGGAAAAAAATGGGCGCAAGAATCAAGGCTCAGTAGGTTCAGATGTTGGGGACTGCTGGGACCCACACTGATGCCTGGCTCATGGGCTGACAGAACACCAGGGAAAGAATGTTGAGTCTGACGTCAGAAGATGGGGCTTTTGTTTCTGTCCTGGTCCTTTCTGTCAGAAAGCTGCTCCCTCCTGAGCCTCAGTTTTCTCCTCTGTGAAATGGGGTTGTTGACCGGTTTAAATAAAACTTCACAGCGTTTGAGAGGCTTGGACATAAACATCATTTATTTGTAAATTGCCACATGCATGTAAATTGTCATGTAAATTTGGATTTTTGACCAGCAAGCTGGTGTGTTCTTGCCGCTGCTGAGGATGGACTATATCCATGGTTCCTCCCATTAGCCTTGACCTGTAAAGCATGCTCTGGTCTGGGTTGTTCTACTGCTCACCAAGTAGGGAAGAGATGTCAGCCTTTGAGTCCGTTCCTCTTGTGTAAAATGGGGAGGGTAGGTAGAGGTGAGTAGGTTCAATGATCCAAGGAGCCAATGAGTCCAAGACTTGCATTGGTTAAGGGCAGAGCGCCAAAGTGGGGGTAAGTAATTGGTGTTGGCCCGAGTTACTGGGAAAGGTTTTGTGCTTGCTCAGAATGGGGTATTTCCCATAATCTTTGTTTGGGCTGGAGCCAGCCATCTTCCATGACTGACTGACTTTTTTTGGTCAGAAACAATCCATCTCTTTTTCTTGCCAAAAAAAGCAAACCAACAAATAAAAACACAAACAAAATACAAAAACCAAGCAAAGAAACTTCTGCCCTTTGGAACCAAAGCAGCACAGATTTAAATTTTTATTTTATTTTATTTTTTATTTTTTGTGGTGGTGGAGAGTCTCAGAGAAAGACATTTTCTGCTCATTTCTCTCAGTTGTCACCCTGTCTGCCTCAGCGCCAGCTCTGGCTGACACTCCTGGGATCTCTTTGCACAGTTTCAGATGCTGCCCTGGAAATTCTGAAGGCCAGTTACTGAGAGAGAAGGCTCTGGAAAGGGTCTGCCAAGACCCTGGCAACAAAGGGAAGGAGTTAGAACAGAGCCAGACAAAAAACAATCAAAGAGAAGGAAGATTTCCTCGACTCTGTGTTCTGGAATGTTCCTACAAGGAGTTTGCCCTCGGTTTACTGTTTACTTGGACAACTCCTGGGGTTTTTACTTTACATAGAACCCCTTGTTGGGGTTGGAGGGGCTCGGTAAATCACACCCTCTCCTCCTTGCCTGAATCCGGAAGTAACTGATGATAAGAAATAAGGGAAGGAGAATGTGCCTCAGGGGTAGAGTAATGAGTTTCCTAACAGAAAGCGTGCAGGAGACACAGGCCTGAGAAACTGATGGTAAGGAGGACCAGACCAAATGGTGTGCACCCCAAATGTCATCTGGCTAGAGCGAAAAGGTGAGGGGGGTGGTGAGTTACGTGACTCAAACAAATGATAGAGGCTGCGTAAGAGGCGGGGAGGGAGAGGCCAAGCGTTTCCCTGATGCATGTCCTGCCTCGGGAGAGGAAACACGAGGAATGGCGAAGAACAGCTTGTCCTTCACACTGTTTTCGCCAAAACCACATGCCCAAGATACTCAGGCTAAGAAATCTTTCCTGACGGATACAACAGAGCAGGACGCCAACAGCTGGGCACTGAATACAGTGGTCCTCCCTTATCCACGGTTTCACTTCCCGCACTTTCAGTCAACCGCAGTCCAAAAATGTTACATGGGAAATTCCAGAAATAAACAATTCGTAAGTTTTAAATTGCGTGCCATTCTGACTGGCATGATGAAGTCTTGCATTGCCCCACTCCATCCCTTCCAGGACGTGCGTCATCCCTTTGGCCAGCACATCCACGCTCTGTGGGCTCCCGCTGCCCCTTAGGCACTTAGCAGCCGTCTGTGGCGCAGCACTTATGTTCAGTCCATCCTGATTTTACTTAATAATAGCCCAAAGCTATTCACATAACTTTCGTTACAGTGTACTGTTATAATTGTTCTATTATTAGTTATTGTTGTTAATCTCTTACTGTGCCTAATTTATAAATTCAACTTTATCATAGGCGTGTAAGTATGAGAAAAGACACAGTATACAAGTATGTAGGGTTTGGTGCTGTCACGGTTTTAGGCATCCACTGGAGGTCTTCGCAGATCTCCTGTGGAAAAGGGGGGGCTACCATATTAGCTAGCCATCAGCCCCCCTTGTCCTTTGTCTACCTGCTGCCAGAAATTCTTTTCAGGCTTCCTACTTCCCAGGCTGCAGCCTCCTCTTGAGTTGCTGGGTCCTCTGCTCCTTGAAAGAGTCACTGCTGCAAAAATTCCTCTTATTACGCAAAGACAGAATTTTAGGTGTTCATCTCCCACAACCACTGGACATCCAATCACTCTGCGACTATCTACCGAAAATACGACCAGGTCTTATATTAATTTTTGCTCCAAAAGATGCATTAGGGCGTACATTCAGGGAATGTCTTATTCTTTTCACGTACAACAATCTACATTTACTCAAATACAGTCATGTCATCTTCTTCTGGAACATCGTGATAACGTACTAAATGTGGCCATCTGGTTGACGATCTTAACTGAGGCTTATTTTCAGGGTAGGTCTTATTTTCGGGGGAACACATTATCTACTTTGGGTTTTACCCATTAGCATCTCAGAAGCAAAGAGGGACTTTGGTGTCTCTCCTTTGTCTGTGTAGGTGGAAGGGAACAATTTATATATTTACTATCCCACTGTGATGAATGCTGCCACCTCCCATGGGAAGGCAGAAGTGATTCCAATAATCAGTTTGGGTGTTGAGTAGAATTCTTCTCATTTACAGTAAGACCCTACCACAGGGGTCTCCTAAAATCTGACAGGGTAATGAAATCAATGGCGTGAACCTTCCTAACTAGGTTAGTGATCAATTGACCACTTACGATTTTATTTTTGAGAATGGTGTGAATCACGGGGCTAACTTGCTTCTTTTTCCAAATGGAATGCAGATTTCAACTCAACTTTTTCAATAGTCCATTCTTTCCCCACTAATTTAAATTGCTGCCTAAATTATTGATTAAGTATGTACGTTGATTTGGGTTTGGATTCTATTTTATGTCGATTGATCTACTTGTCTGTTGCTGTGCCTGTAGCACACTTGGAAAATTGTGATAACTTTACGGTATATTTTGATATTTCCTGGAGCAAATCCTTCCATTGTGGTACCTTTTCCAAAATTCCTTGCCTTTTTGTGTATGGGTTTTTACTTCTCATTGATTTTATTTTTTAATTTACATACAATAAAATTAGTGGAAAATAAAGTTAGTGCACAATTTGGTGAGTTTTGACAAATGGATAGTCATGTGACCACCATTGCAATTATGACATAGGACATTGCCGTCACCCCCAAAATTTCCCTCGTGTCCCTTTGCAATCCACCTCCTCTTCTTCTTTGGTTCCTGGCAGCTGCTGTTCTTTTTATTTTTTCCTTTTCTAGAATTTTATATGAAGACTATGGTATGCAGTCTTTAGTGTCTGATTTTCTTTTTTTCACTTAGAGAATGCTGGAGATCGTCCAGATTGCAGCAGGAATCAGTCATTTTCCCTTTTTATTGCTGGTGGTGTTCATTGTATGGATACAATTTATTTCCCTGTTCACCTGTTGATGGACCTTTGCATTGTTTCCAGGTTTTGATATTATGAATATCACTTCAAATGAACATTTGCACATAAATCTCTGAGTGGACATATGCTTATATTTCTTTTGGGTAATTACCATTAATAGTGGGCTTGCGGGGTCATGGATATATGGTAAAGTTTACGTTTTTCTTTGTAAGAACTGTTTTGATTTTCTGGTTTCTCTGACTTTTTTTGCTATCAGATTTTTAATATGATCTATTCTAATAGGTGTGCAGTGGCACCTGATGGGCGTTTTAATTTGCATTTGCCTGAAGACTAATTATGAACACGTTTCTCATGTGCTTGTCACCTATATTACATTTTGGTGAAGTACATTTACATTCTGCTCAAGTGTTTTGAGGTTTTCTTTTTTTTTTTTTAAATGAGTTGTTTGTTTCCTTACTGCTGAGATTTAGGAGTTCTGTATACACTCTAGGTACAAGTCCTCTTTATCACGTGTGTGATTTTCAAATATTTTCTTCCAGTCTACAGATTGTCTTTTTGTTTTCTTAACAGAGTTTGTCACAAAGCAAAAGATTTTAGTTTCGATGAAGTTCAATGTAACAATTTTATCTTCTTTGATGTCCTATCTAATAACTCTTTGCCTAACTCCAGGTATCACATAGATTTTCTTAAAAGCTTAAAATTTTATTTTTTCATTTAGGTTTATGATCTGTCTTGAGTGATTTTGTAGGAGGTGTGGGGTTTATGCTGAAGTTTTGTTTTTTTTAAGTAAAGTTTATTGGGGTGACAATTGTTAGTAAAGTTACATAGATTTCAGGTGTACAATTCTGTATTACATTATCTGTATCTCACATCGTGTGTTCACCACCCAGAGTCAGTTCTCTTTCCATCACCATATAGTAGACCCCACTTACCCTCTTCTAGAGCCCCCCTCCCATCTTACCCTCTAGTAACCCCTAAACTATTGTCTATGCCTATGAGTTTTTGTTCCTTCATTTGTTTGTCTTGTTCTTTTTTTGTTTTCAGTTTTATATACCACATATCAGTGAAATCATATGGTTCTCTACTTTTTCTGACTTATTTCACTTAGCATTATGATCTCAAGATCCATCCATGTTGTCACAAATGGTACTATTTCATCTTTTCTTACCACCGAATAGTATTCCATTGTGTATATATACCACAACTTCTTTATCCATTCATCTATCAAAGGACATTTTGGTTGTTTCTGTGTCTTGGCCACTGTAAATAAAGCTGCAATGACCATTGGAGCACACATGTCTTTATGGATGAATGTTTTCAGATTTTTTAGGTGGATTCCCAGGAGAGGGATTGCAGGGTTATATGATAATTCTATTCTTAATTTTTTGAGGAACCTCCACACTGCTTTCCATAGTGGCTGCACCAATCTGCATTCCCACCAACAGTGTATGAGGGTTTCTTTTTCTCCACAGCCTCTCCAACACTTGTTACTATTTGTCTTGTTGATGATAGCCATTGTAACTGGGGTGAGGTGATATCTCATTGTGGTTTTTATTTGCATTTCTCTGATGATTAGTGAAATTGAGCATTTTTGCATATGTCTATTTGCCATTTGTATGTCCTCTTTGGAGAAATGTCTCTTCAGGTCCTTTGCCCATTTTTCAATTGGGTTGTTTTTTGTTGTTGTTGAGTTGTATGAGTTCCTTGTATATTTTGGATATTAGCCCCTTATTGGAGGTGCTGTTTGCAAAAATCTTCTCCCATTCAGTTGGTTGCCTCTTTATTTTGTCGATGGTTTCTTTTGCTGTGCAGAAGCTTTTAAGTTTGATATAGTCTCATTCATTTATTTTAGCTTTTACTTCCATTGCCTTTGGAGTGAAATTCATAAAATGCTCTTTGAACCCCAGGTCCATAAGTTTAGTACCTATGTTTTCTTCTATGCAATTTATTGTTTCAGGTCTTATGCTTAGGTCTTTGATCCATTTTGAATTAATTTTGGTACATGGTGACAGATAGCAGTCCAGTTTCATTCTTTTGCGTGTGGCTTTCCAATTCTCCCAGCACCATTTATTGAAGAGGCTGTCTTTTCTTCATTGTATGTTTTTTGCTTCTTTGTCAAAAATTATCTGTCCATATTTATGTGGGTTTATTTCTCAATTCTATTCCATTGGTCTGTGTGTTTGGTTTTCTGCCAATACCATGCTGTTTTGATTACTGTTGTCCTGTAGTACAAGCTAAGTCAGGGAGCGTGATACCTCCAGCATTGTTCTTTTTTCTTAGGATTGCTTTGGCTGTTCGGGGTCTTTTATGGTTCCATACAAATCTAATGATTTTTTGTTCTATTTCTTTAAAAAAGGCCATTGGGATTTTTATGGGGATTGCATTAAATCTGTATATTGTTTTGGGTAATATGGCCATTTTAACTATGTTGATTCTTCCAATCCATGAGCACAGAATGTATTTCCATTTTTTTTTTCTTTTTGTCTTCTTCAGTTTCTTTTAAAAATGTCTTATAGTTTTCAGCATATAGGTCTTTCACATTCTTGGTTAAGTTTATTCCTAGGTAGTTTATTCTTTTTGTTGCAATTGCAAAAGGAATTTTTTTTTTAATTTCTTTTTCTGAGATTTCATTTTTAGTATATAGGAATTCAGTGGACTTTTGTACGTTGATTTTGTAGCTGGCAAGTTTACTGTATTCGTTTATTGTTTCTAACAGCTTTTTGGTGGAATCTTTAGGGTTTTCTATATATAGCATCATGTCATCTGCAAAGAGTGACAATTTAACTTCTTCATTCCCAATTTGGATGCCTTTTGTTTCTTTCTCTTGCCTGATTGCTCTGGTGAGGACTCCCAACACTATGTTGAAAAGCAGATAGGGTGATAGGGGACAGCCCTGTCGTGTTCCTGGATGTAGAGCAAAGGGCTTCAGTTTTTCACCATTAATTATGAGATTAGCTGAGGGTTTGTCATATATGGCCTTTATTATGTTAAGGTATTTTTCTTCTGTACCTATTTTATTAACTGTTTTAATCATAAATGGATGTTGTATCTTGTCAAATGCTTTTTCTGCATCAATTGACATAATCATATGATGTTTGTCCTTTATTTTGTTTATGTGATGTACCACATTGATGGATTTTGCGTATGTTGAACCATCCTTGTTCAACATTTTGTTTATGTGGTGTATCACATTGATGGATTTGCGGATGTTGAACCATCCTTGTGCCCCTGGCATGAACCCCACTTGGTCGTGATGAATAATCTTTTTAATGCATTGTTGCATTCGATTTGCTAGAATTTTGTTTAGGATTTTTGCATCTGTATTCATCAGAGACATTGGTTTGTAGTTTTCTTTTTTTGTGTTATCCTTACCAGGTTTTGGTATCAGGGTAATGTTGGCCTCATAAAATGAGTTAGGGAGTATTGTCTCTTCTTCAATATTTTGGAAGAGTTTGAGTAGGATTGGTATTAGATCCTCTTTGAAGGTTTGGTAGAATTCACTAGTGATGTCATCAGGTTCCGGACTTTTGCTTTTGGGAAGGTTTTGGATGACAGATTCAATTTCGTTACTGATGATCGTTCTGTTTAGATTTTCCAGTTCTTCATGGTTCAGTCTAGGAAGGCTATATGTTTCTAAGAACTTGTCCATTTCTTCTAGGTTATTGAATTTGGTGGCATATAGTTCTTCGTAGTATTCTTGGATGATCCTTTGTATTTCTGTGGCATCCGTGATAACTTCCTCTCTTTTATTTCTGATTTTGTTTATTAGTGTCTTTTCTCTTTTTATCTTAGTGAATCTAGCCAAGGGTTTGTCAATTTTATTAATCTTTTCAAAGAACCAGCTCTTTGTCACATTAATTTTTTTCTATTGTCTTTTGGTCCTCTATTTCATTTAGTTTTGCTCTTATTTTTATTATTTCCTTTCTTCTGCTGACCTTGGGTTTCATTTGTTCTCTTTTTCTAGTTCTTTAAGGTATAACGTGAGGTTATTTATCTGAGATTTTTCTTGTTTCTTGAGACAGGCCTGTAATGATATAAATTTCCCTTTTAAAACTGCTTTTGCTGCATCCCAAAAATTTTGGTAGGATGTATTTTCATTCTCATTTGTTTCTATGTATCTTTTAATCTCTCCTCTGATTTCTTCTTTGACCCAGTCGTTCTTTAAAAGTATGTTATTTAATCTCCATGTATTTGTGTTTTTTCCTGCTTCCTTTTTGCAGTTGATATTCAATATCAAAGCCTTGTGATCAGAGAATATGCTTGGTATGATTTCAATCTTCTTAAATTTGCTGGGGCTTGTTTTATGTCCCAATATATGGTCTCTCCTTGAGAATGTTCCGTGTACACTAGAAAAAAATGTATAGTCTGATGTTCTAGTATGAAGTGCTCTATAAATGTCAATTATGCCCATTTCATCTAATGTGTCATTTAGGGCTGCTACTTCAATATTTATTTTCTGTTTGGATGATCTATCCATAGCTGTCAATGATGTATTTAGGTCCCCTAGTATAATTGTGTTTTCATCAATTTCTCCCCTTAGTTCTGTTAGTAGTTGCTTGGTATATTTCGGTGCTTCCTGATTGGGGGCATAAATATTGATGACTGTTATGTCTTCTTGTTGTATAGTCCCCTTTACCATTATGAAATGTCCATCTTTGTTACCTTTTTTTATCCTGAAGTCTGTTTCGTCTGATATCATTATGGCTACACCTGATTTTCTCTGGATACCATTTGCTTGAAGTGTCAATTTCCACCTTTTCACTTTGAGTCTATGTTTGTCCTTGTAGCTGAGATGTATTTTTTGGAGGCAGCATATGGTTGGGTTTAATTTTTTGATCCAATCTGCTACTCTGTGCCTTTTTATTGGTGAGTTCAGTCCATTTACCTTTAGGGTGATTATTGATATGTCAGGATTTCCTATCATTCTATCTTTGGTTTCCGGGTAAGACCGAGTCTCCATTGTTTTTTTGCTTTTTTGTTGTTGTCTATTATTTCTGTGTGGTGGTATTCTACGATTTTTCCCTGTTTCTTCTTTTATTACATTATACATTTTAGTTTTGGATTTTTTTTGAGTGGTTACCATTAAGTTTATGTAAAAGAAAGTTTCATATTTAGAGTATTCCATTTTCTTCAGCATGCTTACTTTCGTTCCCATATTCTGGTTCAGGCCTTTACTCTCCCCCCTTTTATGTTTTGGTTGTCACAAATTATCCCTATTTATGCTGGTCGAATAGCCTCCTTCAGTATTTCTTGTAGTGTAGGTCATAGGTTAGAAAATTCCCTCAGCTTCTGTATGTCTGGAAAGGTCTTTATTCCTCCTTCATATCTAAAGGATATCTTTGCTGGATATATTATTCTTGGCTCATAATTTCTCTCTTTCAGTAGTTTGAATATTTGGTTCCACTCCCTCCTGGCTTGTAAAGTTTCTGCTGAAAAATCTGATGATAATCTAATGGGTTTTCCTTTGTAGGTTACCATCTTCTTTTCCCTGGCTGCCTTGAGGATTCTTTCTTTGTCGTTGATTTTTGACAGCTTCAATACAATGTGCTTTGGAGAAGGCCTGCTGAGGTTGAGGTAATTAGGTGTTCTACTTGCTTCTTGGATTTGAGGATCCAGTTCTTTCCACAAGTTTGGGAAGTTCTTGTCGACTATTTATTTGAATATACACTCTGTTCCCTTCTCTCTTTCTTCTCTTCCTGGTATACCCATTATTCTTATATTGCTCTTTCTGGTGGAGTCAGAAAGTTCTTGTAGATTTCTTTCATTTCTTTTAAGTCTCAAGTCTCTTCCTTCTTCCATCCATGTCATTTCCAGATTTCTATCTCGATGTCACTGATTCTTTCCTCCATCTGTTCAACTCTACTACCTAAGCTGGCTATTTCATTCTTAATTTCTTCTATTGAGTTCTTAATCTCCAGAAATGGTTCTTTTTAAAAACTTCAATCTCTTTGGTTAAATGCTCATTTTGTTCATTGATTGTGTTCCTGAGTTCATTAAACTGCCCATCAGTGTTTTCTTGCATCTCGTTGAGTTTTTTAAGAACTGCAATCTTGAATTTTTTGTCATTTAAGTCACATATTTCCATGTCTTTAAGTTCATTTTCTGGAGATTTTTCATTTTCTTTCTGAGCTGTCTTATTACCTTGGTTATTCATGTCAATTAATGATTTATTATTTCTCTTCCTAGACATTTACAGGAGTGGGTTCTGCAACAAGTTGATAGAAAGAGGTGTTTCTTTTGTTTTCCAGTAGGTGTTGGTAGAATGTTTTATTTTCTCTTTGACAGCAGCCTTTTATTCTCTCTCACACTGTAGTGTTATATTTTTTCTGCACTATTCTGGCTTCTCACACAATGGGGGGATTCCCTGGAAGGCAGGCTTCCCCTCTGTGAACAGTTTGCTTGGGTCATAGGGCGCTGCCTCCGTGGGGGGATGCAGAGAGCTTCTGAAGTTCCAAAGCTCTTCCTGCAGCAGACTCAGAGCCAGTGTGTTTCAGCAGCTCTGTTTATACCTGCAGATATCCACCTAGATAGGTGGGGATGGGGGTGGGGTGGGTTGTGAGAGGTGGCCCAGAGCAATGGCAGTGACCAGCACCACAGCAGTCCTACTTCCAAGGCTCCCTCCCCTTTGCCGGAACTAATTGGGCTGCAAGTCTGTGTCTGTGGACCACAGTTCTCAGAACTGCAAATATTCTGTTCTTTTGATCTGACACTGCCACTCTTCGGCTTCTAGCACTGGGCAGTTGGGGGTGAGGTGAGCTCTGGGAGGGTGGGGAGGGGGCGGCTAGTCTCAGTGCCTAAGGCTTCCATTCTCTGCTCGGCAGTGAGGGCTTAAACCACCGTTTTCACCCTCTTCCCTCAGTCTCTTCTCCGAGGTCTCTGCCGTGAACGTTGGGTTCAGCCGTGTTATATGCTGCCCCCTCAGCCCTGTGGGCCATAAACGGAGCCCTAGCAGTCCGAGTTCTTCCCTCTCCCGCAGCTGCGGTGGTTCCGGGAAGCAGTGAGCTCGGAGCACTGAGCTAGGTCTGCGTCCTGCGCCCAAGCGGCTCCGGCTCCGCACTTCTTCCTTCCCTCCTCCCCCGCGCGCGTGCGATTCGCCCACCTTTAGGTGAATTCCATAGTGGGCCTCTTCGTCTTGCCTGTCTGCTGTGCAGGGAGTCCTTTGTGGAGTCATAGTTGTTCAATTCATTGTAAATTCCTGGGGAGATTTCAAGAGGCTCACCTCACACCATCATTTTTTCTCATCAGCCTTTCACCTGTTTTTTTGTTTTTGCCTATGGATGTCCAATTTGACCCATACCATTTACTGAGAAGATCGTTCTTCCATTGAATTGCTTTTGCTCCTTTGTAAACAATCAGTTGGTCATATTTGTGTGAGTCTATTTCTAGATTCTCTAATTTATTCCACCAATACCACACTGTCTTGGGGCAATAGATAAATAAATGAACAGTAGTTCACTCATTTGTGAGGACTTAGCACACACCTTTGTTGGAGGAATTCTCTTAGAACATTACCAGGTAGGACTGGCCTCCCCACCTTTGAATCATCTCGGCCCCCATCCATCTATGACAGCCCACTGTTAGCTTGAGGGTAGACATGGTGACATTCCTTTACATAAGCCCAGCACAGAGCCTGCCACATAGTGGGTTCTTAGTAATATTTGTTGAATAAAATGACTAATGATGGATTGGCTGAATACTGTTGGTATTCAAGAAGACAGATGAGAAGTCACACTTCATTTTTTTGCTCACAGAGTAACTTTTACAAGAGCGAGCAGACAGAGATATTTTTCTGTGCTACAGTGGTGAGAAATTTTTTTTTTTTAGTATAGTTTCATTCAGATGAAAAAATATATTTATGTCCTATGATATTTTTCCCCATTCAAAACGAAATGGTTATATTAAATCCCATGGAAAAAAATGATATGTTTTTATATCTAAGATTACCTATTTTAGTCAATAAAACAATGTGAATGAGAAAACTTGCACTGCTCTTCATCTTAGATGTCCACATCCAGGTATTTTTGAGATGTGACCGCCTATGGAATCTTTATTATCCCTCATTCTGAAGTGGATTATGGCTTGTTTCAGAATATTCTTGCTGCTGTAAAGAGTTTTTCTAGTAAGGAATTTCTAGTAAGGAATTAACTGTCAAGAGATCAACAAAGCAAAATTTCTTTGAGCCTTCTGTTGGACATGGAACTAGCTTGATAAGGCAGTTTTCCCAAAATGGTGCTCTTTATAATGAAAATTTTACCTGTGATGCTTCTGAGGGTCGACATGTGTTTCTCTTCTTATGCATCTTGGGAGGAGGAATGTCAGAAATGCAGCATGAGAATCCAGTTCCTTCTCTGACGTTCTGTTTCTCACATCTCTGCTCAGACAGTGGCCAAGTAGGCAAGTGACAGGACTGAAGAAGTTGGCTTTGAGTCTGTCTAAATTCTCAGAGACTCCATGTCTTTTGCTTCTGAAGTAAAGGGAAATATTCAGGCTAGAACACATCATCCTAGGTAGCGTACCCTCCTCACTGATGGAGCATTTTAGCAAGTGATCATTTTGAAGTTCCCATGCTGGTGTCATGTCTATGAGAGCTGGTCCGCTTACCTGCTTGAGCACTTCTGATTGTCAACTAGACACTTTGCTTCTTCAAATAAAGTAGTTCTCCAATGGAATGTTGCCTGGATTTGAATCATGTTTTCTTCAGTCAGTGAAGAATTTAAAGTTCTATTTTCATAATAACCACACCAAATTATTTACTTAAATCCAAAGGTAAACAGTCAGTTGTATGTTTAATTTTCACAGCTGTGACATTGTGCATAGAAATTATGAACAAGTAAGTACCATCTATATTGACTTTGAAGAAAATATAAGTATAAAATCACTATGGCCTCTCTAAAACCACTGAAAGCCAAACACAATCTTGACATTTAAAGGTGACTTTGAGGAGTAGTACCACATTTTAGCAGTGTAAGAGGCATCATTTTCTTTTTTTAAAAGAGAAATTTCTAAACATTTAACCAGCATCTCTCAAGTCTCCTAGAAGTGAGCCATAAATGAGACTTCCTATGTTATGGGGGTTGTAGTGACTGCCAGGAAAATGAACTACAAATACATGAATCTTGGAAGGAGGGCTGTAAATGGACTCTGCAGTAATAGTTCACTGAGAAATGACCACTGGACAAATTTTCTTGAATAAGTAATTAAAAGAGAAAATAAAAACTAAACCAACCAGTGCTCAAAAATAGCAATGAAACTGTGACTTAAAAAAGCTCTCAGACATCAATACTTGTGGCACTTCATGTTTATAGAGTGTGTGTACAAAGACACCCATGTAGACATGAATGTATGCGGCAGAGGGGAAGGGAGGTGATTTTATTGTACACCTGTCTTATTTAATGCTGACAACAGTTTTGTGGGCTGCTATTATTTCCATCTTACAGGTGGAGAAACTGAGGCTGGCTATAATCCTTGATTTTGCCCAGGATCATATAACTAGTCAATATTGATTCTGCTTGTTTCCAGAACTTCCCCCCAGCCCCCCCAGCACGATGACCCTCATATTACTAAATGCCCCCACAGACATGGGCCTATTATTCCTACATGATTCCCATCAGTAAATTCTAATTCTAATATCAAAAGTTCCTATTTCTTTAGTTAGAACTTCTTTTGTTTCCACAGTACCAAGAAGACACAGAAGTCTGTTGTTCAGGAAATGTGATCGCGAATAACCCAGGAGCCCCTTTCAGTCCAATTGCACTGTATTTTTCTTTTAAAACACCGTGGACTCTCTGCTTAGGAAAATGCCCTCATCCTGTGCCAATCCTGTAGCTGTGGAGGACTAGTTTAAGCTTTCTTTGTTTAAGAAATAGCAACTATCAAACCTGGGGTGGGTGGGGCTCAGCTGAGTCCTTCTCCCATTCTGTTTTCTTCTTGTGGCTTCTCTGTGGCCAGAATATTATCAAAAGCATCCCATGGCTCACAGCCTGTCAGCTCACACACACCTGGCAGCATAGCCCCTTCACAGGGACCTTCTCATGGCGAGTCTTATAATAACAGAGCTGCCCAAGAAAGCCTGTGGTGACAGAGAGTCTATTCCCTCTTTAGTTTTCTTCTCAACATTTGTGGGTGAAAGTGATTGGAATTCTATTTTCTGTCAGACCTGATTAGTGTCAGCTTGGCTCTCCAGACTTTTTAGGCAGGCTGGAAGGTTGTTTCTGGGGACTGAAAATTGCCTAGAGTGGTTTCAACTTTAAGTTCAAGTAAAATATTTTTCCTCCTGACCTTGGCTCCTGCCTCCCCACCAAAAAACTAATCCTTGCTAATTATAATACTTGATATTTGTGCTGTGAGTTAACTTCTCAGAGTCACCCTGAAAGCAAGTGCAGAGAAGAGAGCCCTTGGAGTTGAAAAACTCTTGACTTCTTTTACAAAGTCCCTTCCCTGTCCCCATTATTAAAAGTTACGTTTATATGTTAAGAAGAAAGTAAAAATTACAGTCCCATTGCAGATATAAATGCTATTAATATTTTGCTGATTTCTTTCCAGGGCACATACGATTTTTTTTTTTTTTTTTACACAATGGAAAAAAAAGGAAATTAAAAAGTTGACATGAACAAGAGGAATCTGCATCTTTTATTAGACCTAAGAAAGGTTTTTTTCAGAAAACGAATCCTCACAGAGTGAGGTTAGAATGATTATATAGACATTTTGGGGAAAATCA
Organism: Rhinolophus sinicus; assembly: GCF_057876585.1. Lineage (NCBI taxonomy): Eukaryota > Metazoa > Chordata > Mammalia > Chiroptera > Rhinolophidae > Rhinolophus > Rhinolophus sinicus. The sequence goes on from NC_142517.1 coordinate 10,813,685, forward strand.
AGCATGTCTTGAAATGGAAGACTCCTCCTGTCCATCTTCCTCTACCCATGACCCCCAAAGTCAACCACCATCTTCTCAAAAGCAACAGCAGACAAAGAAAAGAAGGCTTTTGACTTAATAGAAGTCACTGGAGGTGGTACATTCATTATGGTAAAGGAAGGACTTGGGACCCATGGATAACTGGGGAAGGAAGGAGTGACATGAGCCAGAAAAACAAGAGCATAGTGGGGCTGTTATTGGGGTTGATTGAGGAAGGGGCAAAGGGATAACAAAGAGGGACCAGTGATTATGGGGAAAAGCCAGTATTGCAGAGTGTGGTTTCATCTGTCCCTGCACACTTTCCATCTTGCTTGAAAGGTAGGCTCATGAGACAAATTATGATTAAAGTAGGTTGTGGTAACATAAATCACTTTCCGATTGAAATAAGGAAGAGCTGGTGTATGACCCTCCAGCTACTTCTTCTCCTGCTGCAGGGCCCAAGCAGACCTCACATTACAGATGGTTCATCATTGACCCCTGAGAGACTCCATGGACGTTTGGTGTGAGAATGTGAAACAAACGTGAGTTGTATTGAGCCATTTAGATTGGGGGGTGTTTGTTACTGTCGCGTAACCTATCCTCTCCTGACTAATTTAGCCATGCAGATTCCCACAAAGGAGGCTGAGGTGCCAGAACCTTAATGTCTTTGTCTTGCTTCTGGCTAGGCATGGGCAAAGTGTCCGTGTAGTACAGGTGGAGATCTACAGTGGGGCTTCAGAAAATGGCTCTCCTGTCTCAGGAAAAGAGATGAGTGAGGAGACACCACCTTCTTCCCGTCTTCTTTTGTCAGATGCTGTCCTATGTGGATATGGTGCTTGGGCTGTGGCAGCCTCCATGTGACCATGAGGGAGACCTCGCCGACATGCTGAGGATGCCAGACAGAAAGACAGAATGTATCTGGGTCTTTCATGACACCATGGATCCAACAAACCGACTGTGGAGCCCTGCTACCTCTGTGCTTCTGACTGAGTCCTTATCATTTAACTACTGTTAGTTGATTCTTCCTCTATTTGCAGTCAAAGTATCCTAGCCATCTGTCTTATAAGTGGTACATTAACAATGAAATTACTAACATTATCATTGTCATCATGATTAGGAATATAATGTTACGGTTTTGCCACTTGTGGAAGGCTGAACTTAGAAAACATCTTTAGGGGCAGGGCTTCTCCCCTCAAAATTCTTGTTTTATAAAAGAATTTATCAGGTAGAATTATCTCAAGTAGCAGTAACCTGTGTGCACTTAAGTGATGAATTATAAAATGAAAGCATTAGGTGGGACCCATCTGTAAATTGGTTATCAGCCCAAGTAAAGTTTTATGATTATAACGTTACTAGGTCTTAGCCTTTTGTAAGTACTCAGGAAAAAGCAGACATTAGTGCTACTATGCTTATGCCAACGGGCTGTACTTTTTGAACAAAGATGCCACTGGAGACCCACTGGCAGGAGGACATGGATGCTGAGTCTTTCAGGCCAGGCTGGGCTATGCTGCCACAAAGTACCAACAACATGGCAACCTCCATGGCTTGTGGCAACATCAAGGTTTACTTGTCACTCATCAGACAAGCCCGCCTCGGGGCAGCTGTGGCTCTGCTCACCTCGTCCGCAGTTCAGAGACAGATGGAGGAGTCTCTGCCTAGAAGCCTAGAACATCACTGGTCTCGTGGCCGAGGGAAGAGAGAGACCATGAACCATGTGCTGACCTTTAAAGCTTCTGCCGAAAAGTGACACATGTCACGTCCACCCACGTTTCGTTGGCTAAAACAAGTTGATGGCAGGGGAAGGAACACAACTACTAATACAATCTCCCAGAGTCCCTGAATTTCAGTGTTTGAAACCTTCACGTCATCCTAGTTTCCCTTAGAGGATGTCATTTCTTTCAGGCCATCACTTTCATTCCTGGGGTCTTATCACTCCACAAGCTGTCCCCCACTCTCACCCCCATATGCACCGTCTTTTCTCTCACAGTGATTAAAATGACGTATTTTTAGCTGGATTTGTGGTGCCCAGATTAAACCCTCCCTTCCCCAGCCTCTTATGCAGTTAGGTGTGGCTGTGTATCCAATTCTTAGGTCAATGGAAAGTGAACCAGCATAATAGGTGATCCAGATCATTCTTTTAAAAGGAAGGGGCAGATCTCCCCCCCTCTATGCTTTCCCTCTTCTAGGTGGCTGAAATTTAGAACTATCTTGGACCATCAGTGGACAAGAGTGACACTCCAGCAGTCGCAAAACAACTAGGTCCTAGGAGTTTCTACCCCCTCAAGATCTGTGCCATTGAGCTGCCATCCCAGCCTGGAGTTTTACATGAGAGCTACATAGATTTTGTTTTTTCCCCCCACTGTTATTTTGGGTTTGAACTTCAGCAGCCTTACTCATTTCCTGCATAATACTCTCTTTTTTGGTAAACCTCAGCTGGCAACAATAGCATGGAAAGAAGATGCTTGTAGGACAGTGCCCACGCTCCTAACTAGAACACCCAGCCTACAAGAGTGAGAATGCCTTCCACTCTTAAACAGGACAGCTTCTTGGAGAAAGGACTCTACCTCGTTAACTTCTCCTTTTCCCAGACGCCCATCCTGTAGGAAGACTTATCCTGAATTGTGGACTGTGGAAGAAGAAATATGGATGGACAAGTCTCCAACTCTACCTAAATCTTGTGTCTCAATAAAGAAGTCACAGGCTGTTAACTCTCCATCCTGTATATACTCTCATTTGTCTTTGCAGGGTCAACGCTTACATCAGCAGGTCAGTTAGGCTTCTCACTTGTTTGTTGATGTGTCCTTTTGTGCTGCCACAATTTGTCCTACTTGTCAGTATTGTTCCCAGTGGAGGTGTCAAAGAGGTATCATCTCATGTGTCAAGTCGTATATTGGTGGTGGCTGCATGGGCCACTATGTTGAGAAGGATTCTGCAATGTGTGTCTTAGGCTGGGGTCCTAAGCAGAACCCAAAACAGTAATTCAAATGCTCTGGATTTCTTGAGGGAGGGCTCTATGCAGAAAGGGAGTGAAGGAAGCCAGGAAGGGCAGAGGCAGGAGTGACAAAGAGGTGGTCTCAGCTACAGCGTAGCTTCAGCCAGACCCTGTGGAGGTTGAACTTTTTTTTGTTAGTCAGTTGTTGGTTGTAGGCTTCCTTAGGTGAGGCACCTCTCATTTTGTTGAAGCCAATTCTCTGGCGATGAGCACAAGTATGAGCCTCTAGTAGCTGACAATCGTAGCAGCTGGGAGATGGACAAGTATACTTACTGATAAAGGGAATCTGTGTGGGATGCCACCAGTATCTATTTTTCTGCACTCATGCACAGGGAACAAGTATTGTGATCAATTAGCAATGTCTACCATGGGCATGGGCACTGTCTCTGTGATCAGTTAGCAATGTCTGCCATGGGTATGGTCACCGTCACTGTAGAAAATTGTATAGAGATCTCATGCTATGAGAGAGGAAGGGCTCACCTAAGTGCTGCTCCATGTCAAACTACTAAAAAGTTTGGTTAGGAAGGTATGAAAATTATAGAACAAAATTTATGTTATGGTCCAACCATCACCTACCTTATAAATTGAGAGCTGGCGCAACCTCTTTCCTGGGGACACAGAAGCAGCATCTGATGGTAAGTAAGATCCTTTGGTTGCAAGCAAAAGAATTCATCCCTGGATAACTTCAGCACATTAAGGCGATGGGAAGGAAATTGAGAGAACACGTGAAATCAGAGAAAGATCATAAGACTGGACAGGAATTAAGGCTGTTCTAGGGACCTCAGCATCAGAGGGATTGCTTCCCAGGGTGGTGCCATCACACCCAACTCTACAGCTCCACCCTCTTTGATCTCTATCTTTCAAATCAACTTTTAATTTTAGAAGAGTTTTAGATTTACCAAAAAGTTACAAGAATATTAGAAAAAATTCCCACACCCTGTTTCCCTATTGTTAACACTGTAAGGTGCATTTGTAACAACTAATGAACCTATATTGACACATTATTGCTAACTAAGCTCCATAGTTTATTCAGATTTCCTTAGTTTTTACTCAATGTCCTTTTTCTGCCCCAGGATTTCATCCCAGGAACCACATTTCATTTAGTAGTAAAGTCTTTTTAGGTTCCTCTAGACTGAGTTTTTCAGACTTTCTTTGTTTTTTGATGATCTTGATGGTTTTGAGGAATCCTGGTCAGGTATTTTGTAGAATATCTTTCACTTGTTTCTTTTAAATTGTAGCCCAGTTTGGGTCCAGTGTCTCCTTCTTTGGATCAACTGGCCATAGCCAGAGCCTTGGTGGAGGCAGAACAGACCATGGGGAGGGGGAGGGGCACAGAGGGAGAGCTTTGTGAATCCCAGACACGCCAGCTTGTGCCTACAATCCCAGTGATCTAATTGGGGTCTCCTCTCTGTGAAATTAGATGACCCAAGTTACAACTTCCAGCAAGATGATTACATGTGCTGAAAATAGTAAAATAAGAAGCAGAACTGATGGCTGAGGTCAAGCAATTATAGAGGAGACATCTGAGTGATTCCCACTAGAACCAAATTTGTGTCTGCTGCACACTTTATTCTCTGTGCCTAAGCATAGACTAAACCAGTATGCCTGAAATTCCTCCTCCATTGCTAGTCATTTTGATTACAGTATCACCAAGCATAGCAATGTTTTCCATCAACATAATAGCAAGCCCTCAACCGGTAGTTTCCTCCTGATTACAAGTCACAATTAATTTGTTATTTCTTTTGTTTCTCTCCCCCACCCCCACCCTAAAAATTATAGAACAATTGATGTGCAAGACCCTTGGTTAAAAACACCTACTTGGGAAAAATTCAGCAATGTGATTCAGCTCTAGATCAGTCATTTGCACAGCAGAGGAATGAAGTGCTCACTGAACTGAGCCGAACTCATTGAATTCATTGACTCAAGCCTTTATTTAGAAAACAAAGAATTTATCCAGGAAAGCAATTAAACTGTGGCCTATTTAAAGAAATCTGTTGCTCTTTTGTAAATGGGACTGGTGTTTGTTAATGAGCTTGGAGGTTAATGGCCTCTTTGTGGCAATGTTATGTTTTCAAATAGAAACAATCTCACTGTGTATGTCAAAGCTGGACAAGATAAAATGATGATTTGCAGGTTCCTGATGATGCTTCTAATCTCTGTCCACTGTTTAGTATCCTATAAAGAAGGAGGGAGGAAAGGCACATTTTTAAGGCCACCATTTCTTTTGATAACGGCTTTGTTGAAGTATAATTCACTACCATACAATTTACTCATTTAAAGTATATAATTCAATGTTTTGACTACACTCACAGGGTTGTGAAACCATCACCACAATCAATTTTAGGACATTCTTGTCACTTGTTCAAAAAGAAATCCCAGCCCAAGGCAACCACCAATTTACTTTCTGTCTCTGTGGATTTGCCCATTCTGGACCTTTCACATAAAGGGAGTTGTATAATATGTGATCTTCTGTGACTGGATTCTTTCACTTACCATATTTTCAAGGGTAAGCCATGTTGTAGCATATTTCAGTACTTCATTCATTTTCATTCCCAAGTAATATTTCATAGTATTTATATACCATATTTTATGTATTCATTCTCCATTGATGGGCATTTGGATTCTTTCCACTTTCCTTTTTTTTTTTTATTGTGAATAGGCAGCTAGGAACACTTGTGTATATGTTTTTGAATGAACATGCCTTTTTATTTCCTTTGAATATATAGTAGCACCTCCTTATCCCACAGTTTTGCTTCCCATGGTTTTAGTTACCTGTGGTCAACCATGGTCCGAAAATATTAAATGGAAAATTCCAGAAATAAACAATTCATACGTTTTATATTGCATGCTATTCTGAGTAGTGTGATGAAATCTTGTGCCATCCTGCTCCATCCTGCCTGGGATGTAAATCATCCCCTTGTTCAGCATTTCCATGCTATAGATGCTCCCCACCCATTAGTTATTTGGTAACCACTTCAGTTATCAGATTGACTGTTGTGATATCACAGTACTTGTGTTCAAGTGATCCTTATTTTACTTAAAATGGCCCCAAAATGCAAGAATAACAATGCTGGCAATTCGTATATGCCAAAGAGAAGACATAAAGTGTTTTCTTTAAGTGAAAATGTGTGCATATGTATAATAAAAAAGCCCAGTATACATAGGATTTGGTACTATCTGTGGTTTCAGGCATCCCCAGGGGTCTTAGAACATATCTTCCCTGGATCAAGGGGAACTACTGTATATGTAGGAGTCGAATTGCTAAGTCATAAGTCAAACTAGACCTTTTGAATGATATAATGTAGCAACTCTGGGAATCAGATTTTGCCCTTCTCCAGGGTGTGTTGTTGTTGTTCTGTTGCTATTTGTTTAGTGACATTTCTGAATTAATTCAGCAAAGTCTCTATTGAATGCCACGGGTGGCCATGAAGTCTCTGCTCATTTAACTTAGTGGTATGCTATTAATTGGACACAGGTTCCTTAAATGGCTATAACAAATAAGTCTCCCATTCTTTATGAGGGGCTCTATGTGTGTGTTGGGGGCATATCTGAAACACTCAGACAAATGTTATAGTATGCAACTTTGCCTTAGTTTTTACTTCCTGCTTGCACAGAGCCACGTCAGTCAGAGTTGAGAGCTTAAGACCTTCTCAGGGCTTTCTTGATCATGATACACTTCTGGGCATGCTCACAGTTCCATGCACATGCATAGCTTTCTAGATTCCCAGGAATATGTCATAGCTTTTCAAAGTCTCCTCTGAATAACTTATTGCCCAACTTTTCCTTTTAAGCTTTTTGGTTGGCGCATTGTTTTTCCCAACTGTTATCCACCCTGTCAGACAGCCATGGTGTTAAACAACAGTCTCTGATTGTTTTCAACAAATATCTTTTGAGGAAAAGGCTGTTTATATGGGGAGAGCTCTGGGCATGTCAAAAACACAGCCTTTTTAATAGGTCTCTCAGGGAATCCCAGGCTGTTCAAATATTGATAGTTCTCTGGAAATGGAGATTTGAAGGAACTACAGTGTTGTTCTGCTCCCTCCTGGCTGCCAGGCTGCTGGTTTTCATTGAGATTGTGGGCTGTTGGTTTTCAAGAGCCCTATAGATCTGAGTGGGAGGATGAGACTAGAACAAGTTAAAATGCCACAAAGCTCTTTGTTCTTATGAAGATTCAGCCATTGTTTTTCCTTGAATAAGTGCACTCTGTATTGCTATAAGCCTTTGGTTAATTTCTACATTTCTGAAAATTTTTATTCTGACCTTTTTTTTTGTTGTTGTTGTTGGTGTTTCCATTGTTTTTATGTAAGATAAGAGTTTCAGATATCTTTAGTCAATCATTTTTGCTGACACACCCCACAATGCATTTTCATGGTACTAGGAGCACAAAGTCTTGGAACTTCGTCTTAGAATCTTACATTTTTTGTTCTGGTCTAAATTTCAGTATTCTATCTTGCTCCCTTTTAGTTTACATAGAGTTACAAATAATGGGGAAATTTAAAAAACTTACACTAAATTGGTCTTTCAATTTTTGGTTCAAATATCTAGTTCACTCTAATCACAGAACAAAATCATCACACAACACAGAGAAGCAGGTGATTAGTGGCTAATCAAAATAAGCCAGAAGGTTTCTCCTGATCCTCTATAAAACCAAGGGCCCGTGTAACCAGACAAAGTAGAAAGGCAGCAGTTTACTTTATGTCCCAACAAAAAGAAGATACTTAAATTCATCCTATTTCTGTTTTCCCTCTAGAGTTCCCGCCTAGATGGACACATGCTTGTCATACAGTCTCAGCTACGGTGACATATCCTGCCTTACCCTGTCTTCCTTTAAGTCCTGGACTATTCCTTACTGGACATTAGCACATGGCCTTACCCACTACCCTCCTCTCACCTCTATTCCTTGCCTCATAGCCTACCAGGGTCTCATTGTCTGGGGAATCAGCCTTGCTGGGAAGCCACGCTCTTTCCTGTTTAGGAATAGGTAGTGGGGAAGGCTTTTAACAGCCAGGCCAGAGCCAGAGATATTTCCCAAATGTTGCCCGATAATGCTGCCTCTGTAAGTTTTTGTGGAAAAATGATTCAGCTCAGACAAGGTGAGTACAGGAGAAAGATTCTCCCTCGGGTAGGGTGGGAGGGACAGTGGGGCAAAGCCTCGGTGGCAGACTGCTGACTGGCCCTGGCTGTGACCCTGATTTGCAATATCTTTTTCAGAGGCTTTCAAATCACGTTAGGTTCTGACTTGATGAGTAACGTTGAAACTGCCAAGAGCTCTTCCGCTTGGCCTCACCAGGTGTCTCAAGCCCCTTAGGAGTCAATGTGTGCAGTCTCTAGGCATTGCTTGGCCTGTTTCTTTCCCCTAGACCACCCCACCTACCTTCCCCAGCTTCCCTCCCTCCTGCAGAGTCCCAGGTGTTTTCCTTCAGTGTCCTGAACTCAGCCACCAGACACAGGCCCCGGCTGTTCTCTGGAACAACTGGATCCTGTCCAACCACTAATCTCAATCCTGGCTTCACATCAAAATCACCTGGGGAACTTTAAAAAGTACCAAGGTTTGTATCCTACTGTGGGCCAATTAAATCTGGGGGAAGGGCTGGGAGTTTTGGATGAGGAGACCTAGGCCATGGGCAGGTAAGTGACTTCCCAACTTTGAGTAACTAGCAAACAGCAGAGCAGGGCCTGGACTTCAGGCATCCAGACTCTCGGCCAGTGCTTCTTGTACCGTTACTAATATTGCTGTTGTCTCTATTCTGTCTGTATGCAGGTTTTCCCACTGTGGCTCCTTGGACTATCTAGACTTTCATTCCTAAATATGCTAATGGGGGTTTATGTGCTCCTTTTCAGTATTTTAAAAAGCTTAATGGAAATTATGCCTTAGTGTGTGATTAGAACACATGGGCTACTACTTAGTAAATGTAAATTGCTTGGAAGACAGAAAGCTTTTCAAATCCAGAGCTCATGGAAGAAAAGTAATAAAGGGGTTACTGGTCAACCTTTTGTATCTATTTTTGAAAAGGGTTGAAAAGTGTGGCACTAAATTCCCCTGACTCGGACCCTTGCTCCTTGTCTAAATCCTAGGTGTCTACCCTTCAAGGTTCTGGCCAGTGGGCCTGGCATTGTCAGAAATGCCAACAGAGTGGACCCACCCAATGTGTTTTCGAGGAAAGGCCTCATCCACTGCCCAGATATGTCGGCATGAAACACTAGGGGAATGTAGTGGAGCCTCGACTGTCCTGTCCTAGTGTGGGAGCATCCAGGTCTTCCTGGTGGACCTGGTTGCTATGTTCCTTGGAAAGGAAAAGTGGAGAGTCCAAGGTCAAGAGCATGGCACTGAGGGGAGCAAAGGAGCATGGCCTTTATCACAGTAACGTCTCCCACTGGTGAGCTATGGCTGGTGAATATCAGGTGCTCACCAGAGTGTTCACTCCTGTTTCTTAGGGGACAGGTAAAGAAGAAATGAAGAGAGAACAGAAGTGTTCCCTTCCATACTCCCTGCGGTAGGCTGAATCATAGCCCCCAAAATGTCCGAATCTTAATCCCCAGAATCCGTTAACTATCTTAAATTATCGAGGTGGGCCCAAAGTAATCACAGGGTCTTTAGAGGGAGGCAGGAGAATCAGGGTCAGAGAGGAGATGTAACCGTGGAAGCAGAGATCAGGGTGCCGTGGCCGTGAGCCAAGGAATGCAGGTGACCTCCTGAAGCTGGAAAAAAGCAAGGAACTGGATTTTCCTCTAGAGATTCCAGAAAGAACTAGTCCTGTTAACACCTGGACTTTAGCCTAATGAAGCTGATTTTGGACTTCTGACCTCAAGAATGTTAGAAGAGGTCTTGGTAATAGTCATAATACCTTTTATAGCTAGTTTGTTTATTTGTTTATTTATTTATTTATTTAATTTATTTTTTAGTTAAAAAAAAATTAAGACTTGAATATGGTCCATACTTGAAAGGTGTAAAGGGTATATAATGCAAAGAGACTCTTTTCTCCTATTTCCCAGCCACCAGATTCTTCTCCTCCTTAGAAGGAACTGCAGTTAACCAGTTCCTTGTGGATAATTCCAAAGTAAATTCGTGCATACACAAGCATGTATTTACATAAATGTACACTTTGTGCAATAGTAGCATGTTATTCACTTTTCATCTCATATTACCACGGAGCTAATTCTGCATTAGAATGTATAGAACGGAGTCTTGTTTTTAATGGTAGCATTGATTTCCTTTGTGTGTGTGTGTGATCATCTATTCAACAAGTCATTTTGTGATGGGGTTTGGTTTGTTTCTAACCTCTTTCTAGTTTAAACAATACAGTAATGAATATCCTAGTAACACTGCCTTTTGTGTATGTGTCAGATATCCATAGGATAAAATCCTAGAAGTGGAGATGGCTCTACGAATGGGCATGTGCATGTTTTTTATTTGGATAGATATTACCAAGTTGCCTACCCTAGAGATTGTACCAATTTACACCCTCAACAGCAATGTTGGAAAGTATCTGTTCCCCAGCTCCTGGCAACACAGTGTGTCACCTGACTTGATTTTCTCTAACAGCTTGACAGACCTTAATCAACTCTGAAAATGGAATCTGGAAAAGAACTGTGTCTCTTGGTGAGTCACCAGTGTCCAAGCCTGGAAGGTTTCCTGCCCTGTGTCCTCAGGCAGCTGCACAAGTAGCTCGGCCACGGGACCTCTGAACCAGGGGCGACACTCTCTTTCCCCACTTGACCCTCTGCTCTCCTGGAGGTGCAGGTGCAGGAGTCTGACTTCCCCAGCTCTTTCTTTAACAGCATCTTTTATGAAGGAATCAAATTTAGGTGCCTGCAGCTGAGAAAGCAAAGACTGGGGCATTCGGGGACAGGACAGCAACAGTGAGCTGCTGGGAAGTAGAAGGATGAAGACATGACTGCATTTTCAGGACCATTAAAGTCAGGCCTTCTGATTGCTCTGCATCTGACACTTATCAAGCCTCTCTTAGTAATCTGAATAACAACTTTATGCAAGGGGAGGTCATCCAGTACGCAAACGAAAAATGCATCAGGTTGCCTGGATTACCATCCTCTCCTTTCTCTCCACTTGACTTGCCTCTGTCCTGCCTCCCTCCAGCAGGTTTATTTCACAAGTAGTGTAATTAGCCCACGCTTATCCTCTGGTCAAAAGGCATTATTAATTTTCCTTTTTTTATTTTATTTAAAAAGCTTCTTGTTTACCAAATATGCTATTATTTAAAAAGCTTCTTATTTACCAAATAGTTCCTGAAATGTATCTATTATGCTAAAATCAGAGAGTGGGGAGGGGTGGAGCGCAGCATGGTGAGTCATGGTGGGTATTGAAATAGAGAGGCCTGGGTCTTATACTTAGTCTCTGAAAATTTAAAGTGCTTCTCTCAATGTGGGTGAGAACGACATTATATATTTTGGTTACGTTCTTTGTATGTACATAGTATTTTGGTCATCCTTCCCTTCCTTCTATGTTTTGCTTTTGCAGCTTATGTTGTTATGAAGTCAGAAAAATGTCTGGCCAAATGGTCAGCAACAGAAACAGGAAACTCTCAAAGAGAAGTCGGTCTCTTAGGAAAAGAAGTAGTCTTTTCCTAAGGCTTCTGTCGTGGGTTGCCTGCTGGGTGTGCCTGAGTATAGCTGTGACGGGGGAGGGTGCTGAGCTGATTTATGTCTTGGGCACCGTGCAAACAGGATCATTTCCTATGGATGTCTCACACATACACAAATCAGATCCTATCGTTAGAAGATGGAGTCCGAGATGTCAGTTAAAGAACCCAGCTGGCAGGGTGTACAGATCAATTCCTGATTGAAACTGAGGAAGAGAAAGAAGAGAGAAGTGTGATTTGGGGAAACAGTTGCACATTTTTATCTCCTTCATTTCTCCACGTAAAGTCCTGCCCAGTGGTTGGCCTTTGTGGGCTGCTCATTGGCTGCACAAAGAAGGAGCAGCAGATCGCATGTGAATTTAAGTCATCCCTCAAGGAATTACACTCGATCTTTTAATGCGTCTATTGAAAATGAGTGGGTTGGGGCGGCCGGATGGCTCAGTTGGTTAGAGCCCGAGCTCTTAACAACAGGGTTGTCAGTTCAATGCCCACATGGGCCAGTGAGCTGCCCCCTCCACAACTAGATTGAAGACAACGAGCTGCAGCTGAGTTTCCGTGGGGTCAGCCATATGGCTCAGTTTGTTGGAGTGTGAGCTCTGAACTACAAGATTGCCGGTTCAGTTCCCACATGGGATGGTGGGCTGTGCCCCCTGCAAATAAAGATTGAAAACGGTGACTATACTTGGAAATGCGCTGTGCCCTCCACAACTAGATTGAAGGACAATGACTCAGAGCTGATGGGCCCTGGAGAAACACACTGTTCCCCAATATTCCCCAATAAAATTAAAAAAAGAAAATGAATGGGTCATATTTGTCTTTTCTCTAACAACCTCAAAACTATAAACTCTCTGAGTTATCAGAGAAAACATCTCTGCTCCCCAAACTTTGTTCCAAGTGAACAATGAAATTAATTTGTAAGGGACCTTTGTGCTCCTGACATCGTCGTGTCTCTGTTCAATGTACAGATGTGTGTGTGTGTGTGTGTGTGTGTGTGTGTGTGTGTGTGTGTTGAGGGGGAGTCACAAGGAACATTAAAATTCATTGATTCTACTCGATGGGCAACGTCAACCCAAAGCCCTTCTTAGCTCAGCACCAAAAACGTATGAGGATACAGTGGGGCAACTCAAAATAAATACAAATGGCCAATAAAAAAGAAGAGTTCACCTTCTCTAGGTATCCAAGTGTGAGAATCAAAACAATACCAAGATTTTTCTTTCTTGTCTTCTAATTTTTTTGTCTCCAAAATATTAAAGCTATTTAAAAATAATCTCCAACATCGGTGAGGTGTAAGGATAATTATAATAGTATTACTATTAATAATAACAATGAACACCATGGTATGTAGTATGAGCTAGGACTTGAAAAAAAATTTTTTTAAATAACAGCTCATTTAATTCTCACTTCAATTCCATGAGGCAGATAGCACTATAATTTTTATTGTAAGCTTGAAGACACTGAGGCATGGAGAGATTAAGTGACCTGCTTAAGGTCACAAGGCTAAGAAATGGGTGCCAGCACCTCCCAATAGATCAGCTGGAGCCACCCCACTCTCAACTGTCAATCACAAAAGTCCGAGACTTTGCAAAAACTCATTTGGGGAAATGTCACTGCCATGGTGTCTCCCAAGGGTGGAAGGAGAGTGGAGAGAAAACTCAACTAGGAGTCAAACACCACCATCTTCTGCTCTGAGGCCTTGGGCAGTTATGCAACTTCTCTGAGTTTTGATCTCTTTACCTGAACAATGCAGGTGGCATTACTTACCCCAAAGAGAATTGAAAAGATCAAATATAATAATCTGGGCATGTGAAAGCCCTTTGCTAACTCAAGCATCCTAGGCAAGATGCTAGAACCAAGACTCAGCCCCCCTGCTCTTCTGGGACTCGGTTAATTAAACTAGTGAGCTTGTGTGTTTGAGGAAGAAAGATCTCAACGCATCCATTTAACCTGTCACAATCACAAGACTAAATAAATTTTGTCAAATTGTCCCTAAAATGCTTTAACATACGCTAAGCTCTTTGTGTGAGAAGTTCCCATCCGTCTCTAGGAACCCATCCAGTTTTAACATGCTTTGATTCTATTTTTTTCAGATTTTTTTTTTTATTATCTAGGGGATTCCATTAAAGGCAAGTAACTCTTAAAACCACACTGTATCAAGTGGTGTTTCCTTTAGCTGAGCTGCCTCACTGAATAAAATGGCTCTTTCTAGATGGAGAGCCACAGCAAGAACGTTGCTTTTAAGCATCTTCATTTTGACTTGAGAAGAGAATTTGACTAGCAGCTGTGCCATTTCTAGTCATTTATTTTTATTTATTTATATTTTTATTTTTTTAAAAAGATTTTATTGGGGAAGGGGAACAGGACTTTATTGGGGAACAGTGTGTATTTCCAGGACTTTTTATTGGGGAACAGTAGTGTGTTTTTCCCAGGACTCATCAGCTCCATCCAAGTCAAGTTGTCCTTTCAGTCTTAGCTGTGGAGGGCGCAGTTCAGCTCCAGGTCCAGTCGCTGTTGTTAGTTGCAGGGAGCGCAACCCACCATCCCTGCGGGGGTCGAGGAGTTGAACTGGCAACCTTGTGGTTGAGAGGACACGCTCCAACCAACTGAGCCACCCGTCCGCCCCCATTTCCAGTCATTTTAAACAAGGGAAGTCTGCCCACTGCTAGGCAATGAATGTCTCCTCCATTTGAAAGGGGGTCTGGTGATGAGAAATGCAAACCCGTGTTTCAGCCGACAGAATGAACACAGGATATAGTTATATCTACATGCCGCCTGCTACCAACAAAATGTAGAGGTGACTTAGAATGAAGTACATATTTATGCTGAGTTGTTGAAAAGGAACTAGAAGGCCAAAGCTCGTGTAAATTGGTGGTTGTTAGACTTTGGGGGTCACAGAACTTTTGAGAACCTGATAAAAGGTAAGAACTCTGCAGAAAAATGCACGTGCACAGAAAAGTTTGTGTGCAATTTCAAGAGTCCCAGATTAAGAATCTCAGAAGAGAGGGGAGGGGGAGGGAGAGAGAGAGAGAGAGAGAGAGAGAGAGAGAGAGAGAGAGAGAGAGAGAGGAAATACATTAAAACCTCAATTAGTGTGTCTTCTTTGTTAAAGCCTTAAATTTAGTCCTGGACTTTTAGGTACATGCAGGACAGGCTATAGAGTTTGCAAAACCCAGTGCCAAGTGGAAATGTGGGGGCCCCTTGCTCACAAATGATTAGAAGTTTTGAGACAACAATAGTAGAGCAGTAAACCAAACATGGGGTCCTTCCACATGGGCCACATGCCTGTGAAGCTGGCCCTGGGCCCATGAGACAAAGAGACACAGTGGGCTCGTCTGGTCCGGTTTTGAAACTATAGCTTCGTAAAATGTAATATCCTGCGTTGAGAAATGTTTGGTGAATCTGGGATCATAATTTTCTTTTAAATGTCAACACGATCTTCATATTTATTAAGCTGGATAAGCCAAAAAAAGTTAAAAAAAAAAAATCCAACAAAAGCCAATCTGTTTCCCTACTTAATGCTAATGTTGAACTGTTAGCAAGCGATGCAGTGATTTCCTGTACAGTGGACAGCTGGGGGCAGATCAGCAGATAACGCGTTGTTTGGGAGCCTGCCAACTGTTCCTGCAAGGCCTCCACCAGGTCAGCGGCACTGGGGAATCTGAAATGCGTCACCTCTAAAGTCAGATCCTTGTGAAATGTGACCCCTTCAACAGTTTTATATTTATCAGAGTATCCCGTGCACTTGGTGTGAAAACAAAAAATTCACATTTCCCAACGACTTACATGAAAGAGCAGCTATTCCTTCACCTATTCCCCTCTGCCCTCCATCCTTCTTTCCAGGACTTTCAATTCCTGAGTTGTTTCTTGTGGCATTTATTTACCATCATCTTTCTAAGTAAGATGCTTCTCATCAATATTTGGTTTTCATCGTGATCTGTTGACTTCTGGAAGTACACATCAGCTATTTGGAGAGTCGACATTTTTTGAACACTCCTCTATTCTGGTCATTTCCTGGTTTCCCAAGATAGAAGCCACACAATTTGCATTCTCAGCCTTCCTTACAGCTGCAGTGCAGGAATGTAATTTAGAGTTCCTCAATCAGATGCTCCTGCTCAAGTTTTGATTCTGAATTGAGCACGTGGCGAAAGGGACATGCAAAGGAAGGCATCTTCTGACACCCATGTGATGTAGGGTCTGGCTTTTGTGAGGCTGAAGGCACAGAGGCCTTGATGCATGGTTCTGGTGTCACTGGTGTGATGTGCTGGCTGCAGTGTGAGCCCTAGGCCCTGGAGACAGTGGGGCATCCACCAGTGCAGCCGGTAGTGTCTTAGGCACTGTTCCTGGAGACTCCAGAGTGCTACCTGATTTGACAGCCTCATCTCCTACTTTCACAAGCCAGAGCGGAGTCTGTCAGTTGCAACGAGGAGCATTGACTTACGCACCCAGTGAATGAAGCTGTGGTTCTCTCACCTTGCTGCCGGTCTCCCATGATGGCCCCGTCACCATTTTGGGTTAGGTCAGTCTTCAGTGTTTGCATGATTAGGACCGTGTAAATGTTGTTTACAGCTGAGCCAGTACATCTCTTTTCTGTTTTATATTTCTAGTTTCTTTGTTCTACTCTCTGAGAGAATGTCTTAATATTGTTGTCCACCTTTATTTCGAGGATACTTTTAAAACTTTCTATTACGTAAAAAAAATTTTTTTCCAAGAAAACAGAGTGGAATTTCCTTAGAAAAATAAAAATAGATTATCATATGATCCAGAAATTCAACTTCTAGGTATATACCTCAAAGAATTGAAAGCAGGGTCTTGAAGAGATCTTTGTGTACCCATGTCCACAGCAGCCTTATTTACAATAGCCAAGAGGAGGAAGCAAGCAAGGATCCATTGATGGTTGAATGGATAAATGAATTGTGGTATCTGCATGCAATGGAATATTATTCAGGCTTAAAAAGGAAAAAATGCTAACACATGCCATGGATGAAACTTGACATTATGCTAAGTGGAATAAGCCAATCACAAAAGAAAAAAATGCTGTATGATTCTACTTATATGAGGTACCGGGAGTAGTCAAAGTCATAGAGACAGAAAGTAGACTGGTGGTTGCTAGGGGCTGGGAGAGGAGAATGAGAAGTTACTGTTTAATGTAAAACAGTTTCAGTTCTGCAAAATGAAAAGAGTTCTGGAGATGGATGGAGGTGATTGTTGTACGACAATGTGAATGTACTTAATGCCATTAAACTGTACACTTCAAAATGGTTAAGATGGTAAATTTTAGATGATGTATTTTACCACAATTAAAAAAGTTTCCAAGCCCTCTTTTCTATTCTCTAATTGTGTTACAAAACATCTTGTGCTTGTTTAATGAGTTCAGAATCTTCTCATTTTTCTGAGGAATGATTTATTCCCATTGAAGCTTTTTCTTTTTTAAAAATATATTCTTCTGTTTCCAACAGTAACTCTACAACTCAGGGTTTCTTTATCCCCAGTTTATTTTGGTATTTGTCATTAATGTTGAGGGCTTTCCTTAAATATCAGGTAATACTCAGCTTTCTATTCATATGTGAGTGAGGTTATGCAAAGCTGAATGGAAATTCTCTGTGTTGGGCAGGCAGGGGGGCTTTGAGGGGTACATTTCACTGTAGAGTCAGGGGACAGTGAGGCAGCCTTTTTCAGCTGGGGATCCCAAAATGTCGCTATCTGGAGGTTTTTATTCTGGGGCTCTTCAGAATCTCAAGAGAAAAGTTTAATTGCCTTCCAGAGTTCTGAGAATGAGTGAAGGAAGGTTATAAGGATTCCACCATCTTGTAAAATAGACTTTCACTTGCTTCTTATGTTTTCAGCCCTGTTTCTCCATTTACCTTTTGCTTGCTTTGCTCCTTGAGTTGAGAGCCTCTTTAGTTCAGTGTCTGTAGAGAACAAACTTCCTGTCTCAGGTCAAGTAGATGGGCGTGGGAAAATAGGGATTCAACTGTCCTGTATACACTTTTAGACTGTCCTCTTCTTCCAGCCTTGAGACTTCCTTTCACTTTCTGTGTACTTGGTTTCTCCGTTTCCTGGGCTTTGCCATGGTTCCAGGGGGTGGAGGATTGCCTTACTTTTCCCTCTGGAACTTCTTTAGCTCTACGAGTCACTTACCCTTCCCTCTTTTACTTTGTAATATATCTGGGCTCTTGCACCATCCTTTTTGTCTTTGTAGGTTACAATTAAAATTTTCCTTTACTGTCATTTTCATAAAGTTTTGGGAGAAAGAGGAAAAAAATATGTGAGATTAATTTATGTAACTAGGAGTCACAACTCTTAACTTAAAAAAAACCCATTTATATTAGTAGAGAAAGGGTGCTTTTGTTTCTGAGTCATTGACTTGGATTTATCATACCCCATTTCACAGAAACTGGCCACATTTATTCAAATGCTGGGCCAAACTTGCAACACAAGCCATTTTCAATGACCAACAAGTTGTATGGCATTTGTAATGGCAGAGCCTACCCTACTTAGCTGTGTGCCCTAAAGTTTTGTCTTGCTTAGATTGGCTTTCCTTTTCTTTATCCTCACTCCCAAACTTCTGTAGTTTTCAAATGTTTTCCAGGATATGGTTAGCTACACACACACACACACACACACACACACACACACACACACACATTTTTTGGTCAGTTTTGTAGTATGCTGACATATTGAGTGAAACATTTTGTGGCAGAAATTGTTAATTCCCCCCCCCCCTTCTTCCGCCTCCCCCCCACTCCAGTTCAAGCCGTTGTTTCTCAGTCTGGTTGTGTAGGACACAGCTCCCTGGCCCATGCTGGTGTTATGAGCAGTAAGAAAAGATGAACTAGGAACATTTGTGACAACATGGATGGATCTTGAGATTATAACGCTAAGTGAAATAAGTCAGACAGAACCGTATGATTTCACTGATATGTGGTATATAAACAAAAACAACAAAAGAGCAAGACAAGCAAATGAGAAACAAAAACTCATAGACACAGACAATAGTTTAGTGGTTACCAGAGGGTAAGGGGGTTGGGGGGTGGTAGATGAGGGTAAGGGGGATCAAGTGTATGGTGACGGAGGGAGGGCTGACTCTGGGTGGTGAGCACACAGTGGGATTTATAGGTGATGTAGTACAGAATTGTTCACCTGAAATCTGTGTGACTGTGATAACAATTGTCACCCCAATAAACTTTAATTTAAAATAAATAAATAAGATAAAATTAAATTAAATTAAATTTCTATACTCTAGGCTCCTTTACAGATAAGAGACTTCTGGCCTATGAAATGCGAGATGAATGGCACTTCTGGGAAAGCTGTTTTAAACGGAGCTCACTTAGCTGCATAAATCTTAGAGCCTGGCCTTTCCCCTGATTCTTACTAAGACCATGGACAGGGTGCTGAAGCTGGAGTGGCCACCTTATAGCCATTAGCTAACACAAAAATGGTGGCTGATGGCAGGACAGAAGGAGGCCGCATCCCTGATGGCATTGTGGTGACCCCTATGTTAGACTTGGCCTGCTTACCTCTGGATTTCTTGTTATATGAGAAAGCACAACCTCTCATCTATTTAAACCACTATTTAGTCACATTTTCAGTTACTTGCAACTTAATGTAGCCCACGCTGACACAGATTTCCTCTGTGCCTTTTATTATGAGATTGTGCTCAGTTACATGTTCCGAGGGGGCGGTGATAGAGGCTGCGGTCTATGATAGCATGTCAGATGCTGCTGGTACCCTAATGTCACCCCTCAGTACTCACCATTTGTCTGCATGCCAGCACGATTTCCATCTGCCCACTCTTTGCCTGTGGACTTCCTCCGGCTACTGGGGCCTGCTCTGTTTATACATGGGACAGGCTGGAAGGATGTTCCAGGAATTCATGCTCCCCACTTCCTCACTGTCTTGGAGCATCCTTCAAGCAATGACTGATGGGATTGGTGTATAAATACCCCAGGTCCCCTGCCCCTCAGGTGGGGGTAATTCTGAGGCAGGTTCTACATTGGCTTCCAGAGTTCCCTGGGATCCTGGGGGCAAGACTAAGCTCCACTTGCCCACAGCAGTAATTGTTGTGATAGCACATAGTTTAGCGGCTCCCTTCTTTTCTGTCTCACTTCTCCACTCCCCTACCAGCGTTCTCTGGGATCAGCTCCCAAGGAAACTACCCAACTAGAATCCCTGTCTCAGGGTCTGCTCTAGGGGAACACAACCCAAGATAATGGGATTTTACCAAGGGTTTCTTTGAGGTCACGAAGGCTAAAGGGACACAGAAGTATTTGTGTGCCCTTTGCATATACCGAGCCAGTGCAATTGCAGGCAACATCTCCTGCAAAGCCAGCACGGCAGAGTCTCTGACTGTCTGTCCTTTTTGGTCATTCTGTTCCTCCTCCACAATGTTCTGTGATCCAGATCCCCATGTGGCAGACTGAGAAAGAGGGAGGCATCAGTGTGAGGCCCAGGTTGGTGGACATTTCGATGGGGTTTGTTATAGGCAGCCGAAACGGCTGGGCATGAAATGCAAAAATAAGTAGAGGACATCAGCCTCAGCTCTGTAGTTTATAGCTGAAAAAAATGTTTACAGTCTCTGATAAGCTGTGTGGGGTTCACCTTAAACAGCCCACTTCTTGGTTCTCTGGTTCAACTACCTAATGAGGGTCATCTCAGGAGATAATTAGGAGTGTTCCAAGTAGGCAGTGCAATAACCTGGGTTTTTAGCCGTTTTCACAATAAGAAGCATGCTTGCGGGCTGGATCACATGTCTCTCACTATAAAAGAAAAAAAGAAAAAAAAAAAGTATTCTGCCTGGGTTCAGAGCTGGAATTGGAAGTTAGTGAGACCCAGAATCTTGACATCAGGTGTAATCAAGCCCATAAATGGTCTAGAATATCCCACACTGTGAGAAGATGCGTCTGTTGCCTTCAACCAGGTCAGTAAGCTGCTGCCTGGGAATCAAATCAGGCCCCCAGCGAAGTTTTGTAAATAAAGTTTTTTGCTCAGTTATTCTGAACGCAGCCATGCCCATTTGTTTACATCATGTCTATGGCTGCTTTTGTGCTATAGCGATTTCGTTGACTAGCTGTGACAGAGACTGGGTGGTCTGCACGGCTTAAATATTTACTATCTGGACCTTCACAGAAAATGTTTGCTGACCCTGCCTTAGGGAACTGCCAGGTGTCCCACCCAAATTTGCCCCTTCAGGAAACGTGTCCTTCCGCCTTACCCTCCCCCATCCCACCAGAAGTGCCAATCCATGCACTTCAGTTCAGCACCTGGTGCTTCTGAAACTTTAATGTGCGTGCGGAATCAACTGGCAATGAACAGTTGTTGGAAATACAGGTTCTGATTCAGTACATCTGACATGGGGCCCATGACTATTTCTAACAAGTTCCCAGGGCAGGCTCGTGCTGCTGGTCTGAGGACCGCACTGTCAGAGCAAGGTTCTAGAAGATGGAATTTTTTATCCTAGCACAAGCTGCTTCTTACCAATGTCCCTCCTTGTTTGGCATTGTCAGGCAATACTGCCACCCTCCCTGGCACTCTTCCTTCACACACACACACATCCTAAATACAGGAGTGCGGGGTCACTGCCTCCCCTTTTCGATGAGTTCTGGTCTTCTGTCTGAGGAGCAATTTCAAGAGTTAAAAAGCTGTGAGACCAACAGCAGGAGAAGTGCCAGAAATCTAATTAGTCTCCCTTTTTACATCTAGCTTGCTATTAGATAATGCTTGACACCTGTTCAGTAGACAGATCTGTTTTTAATCTCTTCTATTGCACTTTCTTGGACATGTGGCTGTGGAGACGTGTTGCACTGTATGAGTAATAATAGAAGGAAAGCCAAGCAAAATAGCCGTTTCTTTGGAATGAAAGCACGACAGGGACTAAAAACAACCGAGGCCTGGTTTGGGCCAACCAGGTGGTGCTGGTGGAGAAGAGTGCTCTGCGGCTGGAATCACCCCTAGAATTCAGGCAGGGATGGTTGTCCTTTCCCTGACTTAAAGCTCCAGTGAGTCTTTGAAATGTGTTTTCCACCCTCAGATGACAAGGAAACTCTCATCTGCTGGTCTTTCATCAGAGAGCAGGCAGACTGTTTTTACAGAAGTGATTTAAACATTCCTAATTGTGATTTGATTATTTCATTTGTGTGAAGTCACGCGAAATATGCAGTTTCAGCCCTAGGGATCCAGAGACCTTTTCCCAGATGCTGCAAGCAACCCAGAAAAATTGAATCCATTTTAAAACCTTTCTTCTCAGGTCCGTGGGCTGGAGAATCTGTTTGGCAGTGGCTGGAACTGACTGACAGATGTGGAGATTCAAACCCATGCATCATGCAGGACCATGGATGGGCAGCAAACGTCTAAATGTCAACCACACGTGGGTGGGTAGGAAACAGGGAGCGAAGAGAAGCTGATTCTGGATGTTAACAGAAAGCTGCAGTAGGTTATTATTTTTTTTGATTGTCACATTAGTGTGCATCCCTAAATTAGGACTCTGCTGTCCTCACTCTCCTGAAACGTTTTGTAATTTGGTTTTTACTCATAAAATGAAAATGCAGTGTAGGGTGACAATGCTTGACACCTGAGTTTGCAATGTTTTATGTTATTTTAATTTTTCAGTGTTGTGTGTGAGACAGAGGTGAGGCCACAGCCAAATGCTCTCTGGGGTGGTGACAGCCGAGCGCACCGAGCGAGCTGTGCAGTTGTAAATCAGAACACCAAGCTCGATGGAGCTGCAGAAACACAGCAGGCAAAGAGCCTGTGTCTTGGAGTCTGAATTTGGGTTTCTTACTCATAGGGACGCGAAGCATTTCTGCTATTGGTGTGTCAACCCTGAGAGAAGAAAGGGTTGGATGCTGAACTGGCTCCGGATAAGGGCATCAGATGATGCCCATGCCCAAGCCAAAGTGTCTCCAGTGTCTGCCCTTCCACCCCAGCAACCCTGTCACCCATGTGCTGCACTGAGATCATGAATGACACCCCAGACAGTGGCCTCGTCCCAGGACTTCACCCGGCACCCCCACCTCCTGTTTGTTCTCTCTCTCTCTTTAAAAATAAGTTCAATGTATTGGGGAAACATTGGTTAATAACATTATATACATTTTGGGTATACAACTTTATAATATAACATCTGTATACTCTACTGTGTGCTCACTGCCATTTGCTCTCCCGACCGCTGGGCCTTCTCTCCAGCTTTCCTGAGCCTCCCGCCCTGACTCTACACCCTAATTTGAAATGCGTACTTCTGACCTTCCTCTCCCCCCTCATCTGGCTGCCAGCCTTAGCTCCCTGCAGATGAGACACATGCCCTCATGAAAACTTAGCCCCATGGCCCCTCCCTGGGGGGGCTGGGACACCTCCATGGGTTGGGGCGTCCAAAACCAGGGGATTGAAAAAAGATCCCCTTTTTTAAAAAAAAAATTTTAAAAAAAGATCTGTCTAGAACCAGACAGTCATATCCCTCAGCTGCTTCTGAGTAAGGCATTTTCCAGCACGTCCTGTGAAGGGATTTGAGCTTAACTGTAGGTCACTTGCTCTACGGCAGGTTAAGTTCCAGTTTACAGGATCATGTCTTTGCCACATGGCAAACCTGCCTTGGTTCCTTCCATAGTATGGGCTCAGTTATTCTCAATTAGTATTTTTTTTTTTAATCCTACTGCCCTGGGGTTAAGATATTATAAAAGATAGTTCTCTGCACTGGGAACTGGAAACTGCAGCCTGTTTCTGTCTGCACACTCCACACCTAACACAAACACAATATCTGTATCACAGACTTTAGGTTCAGATGGCATACTAGTCAGGGTTCTCCAGAGAAACAGAACAAATAGGATATATAAAGAGATTTATTATAAGGAATTGGCTCATATGATTATGGAGGCGGAGAAGTCCTGGGATCTACAGTTGGCCAGCTGGAGACCCAGGAGGGCTGATGGTTTTTCTCTGGTCCAAGTCTTCCTCTGAAGGCAGCGGAAGACAGGCCCTGGCTCAAAGACAATCAGGCAGAGAGGGCATTCTCCCCTCCTCAGCCTTTTTTCTATTCAGGCCAATAGATTGGATGAGACCCACACACACTGGGGAGGGCAATCTGCTGTACTTAGCCCACTGCTTCACATGCTCGTCTCATCCCAAAACACAGACACACTTAGAATAGTATTTGACCAAACATCTGGGCCCCCCATGGCCCAGGCAAGTTGACACATGGAATTCACCATCACAGATGGATTCGAATTTTAAAACACTCCCTTCCTTCCTCCTTTCCTCCAGGCTTCTCTGGAGCACGAAGTCCATGATTTAAAATAGATAAATATACCCACAATATTCCCCATGTACAGAGAGAATCTTGAGAGTTTTGCCAGAAAAGTTCCAGAGAGCACCCTGATTGGTGTGGTTTGGGTCAAGTACCATCCCTTAAAAGTTCACTAGGTCCATAAGGCATATGCCAGAATTGTCATCCGATCTCTTTCTTCCTTTCCTTTCCTTTCCTTTCCTTTCCTTTCCTTTCCTTTCCTTTCCTTTCCTTTCCTTTCCTTTCCTTTCCTTTCCTTTCCTTTCCTTTCCTTTCCTTTCCTTTCCTTTCCTTTCCTTTCCTTTCCTTTCCTTTCCTTTCCTTTCCTTTCCTTTCCTTTCCTTTCCTTTCCTTTCTTTCTTTCTCTTTCTTTCTTTCTTTCTTTCTTTCTTTCTTTCTTTCTTTCTTTCTTTCTTTCTTTCTTTCTTTCTTTCTTTCTTTCTTTCTTTCTTTCATCTCTCCCTCTCTCATATACCATCTATCTATCTATCATGTCAAGAACAAATTGCTTGAACTTTGGTAAAATGGAATGAGATCATTTCCCTTTGGGCCAAAGCACATGAGTTTCTATTTACGTTGCCGGTACAGGATCTAGCTATGGGTTTCTGATTCTAATCTGCAGTGGCTGGAAGTACAGATGAATGCAGAGCTTTGTTCATGAACACTTCATGGTTTGGGAGCTCTTTTCTCCTTCCTGAAGGACGGGGCAGCACGTGGAGCCCCAGGCCTGGCCCTCCCGGGTCCCCTCCCTTACTGTGTTGACTGCCCTTGGTGGTGACTCTCGGGGCAGAGATGGACAGGGAAGCCTTTTAGTTCATGTTAAGATAAAACAACATAAAAATCTGAGACATATTCTGAGCATAGGAACTTTCCCTCATTTTTCACAATCATAAAAGCAAAGGGTTGCCCCTTTTATTTTCTCATATGTCCACAGGCAGCCCTTGACGTTGATTTAATCTGACTTAATCAGGTAGACAAGAGGTTGGGGTGTGGGCCCACCTAGAATCTGGATGCAGTTGTCTGCCTTGCGCCTTCTTGCAGCCCTGGAACCTATGACTGGTAAAGACCTCCAGCTGCTCAGGGGGGCTGACAGGGGACTGCTCCTCTCTTCCAAGGGACTGCTCCTATGAGTGGATTAGTCACAGGAACTTGCAAGTTTGGACTAAAGGGGGAAAGAGGACTTTGGAGGCACCTGAGATGGGTATGGAGGGGAAATGGGAGAACGGAGTAAGCGTGGCGGTGAAAGGCTAGCATTTCTACCATATCCCCCAACTCCTCATTAATGGATGGTGTGGGGACAGAGTCCCAGAGAGCAGTTTCCAGGCTCTCGGCCTCACGTGGAAAGGTGCTGGCTTGGTTATGGGGTGGCCATCAGCTGTTACCAGTTAGCCATTAGCCACTAATATCACTGCCATGGCTATGCTAGGGGGCAGGTTGGGTGGGTTGGTTGGTTGGCAGAGAAGCAGACGGCAGATTGTGACTCCTGCTTCCTGTGTCTCCAACCCAGCCGCCAGCGAGGCGATAGTGGTATGACTCCCCTATCTATGGCTCCATTGCTGTTCCTTTTTGGCCTCACCGTATCCTGCGTTCTTGTGCGGGGAGCGGGAGCTGAGACCCTGCATGACACATGGCACAGCGAGCGGGTTATGGTGCCAGCCAGAATTTTCAGGATCCTAGCAGGATTCCAGCCAGGTAGGAATGATGTCTGACTCTGGGCAGGAGGACATGTGGCCCCCACACAGTGTGTGGTACCCGGTGGCCACTGTTCTCAGGAGTTGGACCCCCATGGAGGGGTGGGAGGACGTGGATGGTTCTCCAACCAGCATAGGCCGGAGAAAGTAAAGGTTGGTGCGGCCATGTGGGTTGGGAAGTGTTTGCTGGGGTGGCCCAGATGCCGCCAGGAGGAAACGCTTGTTGAGTCCTTGGCAGAGGATGAGGGTGAGGTCAAGGTCGTCCCTCACCCCCAGACTGGGGAGGACTTGGAGCCCTCGCCCTGCGGAGAGGGCACATAGTGTGAGGCTGGCGCACAGCCCTGGCGAATGACTGTGGACTATGGGGAATTGCCTCCCATCCCTGATTTGATGGACCGCTTGACTGTTTGCTTGGGAATGTACCACCATGTAGTGGAACTGGCACATGTTTGCTTCCTGTGTCTTGACTGGCCGCTGTCAAGGATACATAAGCTCCTTGGCTGTGAGACACTATTGTTCCAGCCTGGTACCCTAAGAAACTCTAGCTGTGCCCAGAATGACTGGCAGTACCCTGAGAAACCCTGGCTGTGCCCAGAAAGTAGGTGGACATTAAGGGACACCCCCTGGGACATTACTTGAACTGGACTGAAACATTTCTCGTGAGCTGGGTTCCTGACACAGGGCCCGTCGCAGAAGACGCTTGTTGCATAGATTGTGAGGCGAGACCCTGGAAGGGTGGAGTGTGGGGACAGAGTCCCAGAGAGCAGTTTCCGGGCTCTCAGCCTCACATGGAAAGGTGCTGGCTCGGTTATTAGTTGGCCATCAGCTATTACCAGTTAGCCATTAGCCACTAATATAACTGTCCTGGCTACGCTAGGGGGCAGGTTGGATTGGTTGGTTGGCAGAGAAGCTGACCGCAGATTGCGGCTCCTGCTTCCTGTGTCTCCAACCCAGCCATCAGAGAGAATATAGTGGTATGACTCCCCTATCCATGGCTCCGTGGGTGTTCCTTTTTGTCCTCACCATATCCTGTGTTCTTCTGCAGGGAGCAGGAGCTGAGACCCTGCATGACAATGGCTTGATGCCTCTTAGGAGGTGTGGCCAGGGCACCAGGCCAAGGAAGCAAACCACGCAAGTTCATGGGAGACGGTGGGAGATGGTAGCACATCCAGGTGATGAAGCTGGGGAGCGAGCTGGTCTCTGTCCTTCTCCCAAAGCTTCAGTGGCTTCAGAGCCTTGGCCGTCCAGGGGCTCCCAGCAGAATAGGAAACGCCCTGGATGGAGGGAGCAGGCCCGATGTGAAAGAGGCCCTATGTGGAGACCAGGGGGAGACTGAGTGAAATTGTTCCTGAGCAGAGGTGAGACATCCAGGGAGATCCCAGGGCTGGGTGGGGATGGGGGCTGTCGTCCTGCAGTCAGGATATGCATCTCAGACTGATGACCAGACTTGGGGACATGCAGGAGCAGGACGCCTCATCCTGGCCTGGGCTGGCTGATAGGACTGGGGAGTCATAGGACAGTGAATGAATGGGTGGGGGCTGAGTGCAGGAGTCAACAGAGCCCAGAAAGCAGAATACAAACTACTTTCAATTAGTGCCATTTTCTTTGTCCATTTGGGCTGCTATTACAGATGCCTCCGACTGGGTGGTTTACACAGCAGGAATCTATTTCTCATAGTTCTGTGGGCTGTAAAGTCCAAAATCAAGGTGCTAGTAATTTGGTGTCTGGTGAGAACCTGCTTCCTGGTTCATAGACAGCTGGCTTCTCACTGTGTCTTCACATGGCAGAAGGAGTGACAGGGCTCTCGACAGATCTCTCCAGGATTTTGTTTATAAGGGCACTAATCCCATCATAAGGACTTGACCCTCATGACCCAATCACCTCCCAAAGGCCCCACTTCCTAACCTCATCACCCTAGGGGTTAGGATTTAATGATGGATGGACATTCAATCCATAACAATCATGTTGATGACATCACTTCCCTCAGATGGGTTTCATTGTGCTCTGATTCCTAAACATTTGTGCCCCCCCCCCCCATAAGTTGGGAGAGAAAGAGCATAGGTAAAAGAGTGGCATGAATTTTATACTGAAACTTGAGATGGATTTGTGGCTGTGAAATATAGTAAATTTCTGCACCTTTGGAGAGAAAAAACATTGCAGGGTATCAGTGATTGATTTACCGTGAACTTTAGACTATAAATATCCTTTCACTCGTTTATTCGTTTATCAGGCATTAATTTGTTAAGCAGCTATTATATGTTGGGTTTGGAGTAGCAAACGTGAGCAAGATAGAGTTCCTACCTTCAGAGCGTGCACAGCTGGTCGGCTAAACAAATACCTGTGCCTGAACTCAGATTCTAAATCCAACATGGAAGGTGCCTTTCTCCTTCTTTCTATACTTCTGGTTTACTTTCAGGGAAACCTCTGTGCCTCATAGAATAGGGACAACACGGGGGATATATTTATGGCGCATGTGACTCAATTTTGCTGGTTCAATAAGACTTGTAATAGCAGAAGGACCTCAAAATGGCGGGGAGCAGATGGAGGTACAATTAATGATGCAGAATTTCTAGGTCAAGCTGAACTTTCATAGATCTAAAGATTATTGAAAAAACAATTTTCATGGCCTCTCTCTCTGCCTCATGCACATTTGTCACCCTCATGCACTGAGGCCAAAGTCATCGAGTGGTCACACACTATCTGTTCTTTAGTTGATGGTGTCATATCCTACGGTTGGCTCACTTTACAAAGAGCTGCAGGAGCTGAGCCCTCTTCTGAGAAGAAGCTTCTCCATAACTTCAGAAGCTTAGGACCTATGAAAATTAAAGTAGTGAAGGGACCTACTTTGGGTGCCTTGTTTAGTGGGTGCTTTTTTTTTTGTGTTTTTTTTTTTAAACTTGGAGACTATGGGCTTTTATCAACCCCTAGCAATTGTCTGCAAAATTTGATGGGTAGGTAGGCATATACTTATACATATTGGGGGAGGAACGTCGATGAATTTTACCAGATTCTCAGGGGAGTCCATGACCAGTGCTCACCACCAACGCTCAAAAAACAAACAAACAACAACAAAAACACAAAGGTTTTGAACCACCATATACTTGGACAGCTTCCATTTCTCTCTTTTTTTTCCCTCTGTAGAAGAGAGGTGGGTGGCACCTGTAAGTCACCAGGAGGGTTATGAAATAGTGCTGCCTACCACTGGTATGATCATACCACAAGCAGGGAAGAAGGAAATCAAGGAAAAGGAGAGACAGAGAGAGGATGATGCAGCCAATGGTGACATTTTAGGAGAGGAAGAAGGGAGAAAAATAATAAAAGAATAGTGGAGAAAAAGAACTAAATTTCGCTACCTCAAAACACATTGGGGGCTACTTGAAAATGACAGTTTTCTATGGCATGTGGTTGAGTTCCGTAATCTTCTCATTTGCGAATGGATCTGCAGACCTTTATAGACACAGACTTGTGATATCAAGGATAGGATGAAAGAGAAAATGAGACAGTCATTTAGTGAGTGTGTTGGCTAACTGCTCAATGCTGGGTGCTGTGATGGGAGCACAGCAAGAAAGAGACATTGCTCCAGGTATCCCAGAGTCCAGTGGGGAGAAAAAATACACACAGGTAACTCAGAATGGTGTGGAAGAGTGAGAGAGGTGGACGCAGAGGATTACAGTAAGCACAGAGGAAAGCACCTTACCCAGACGGAGATTATGCAGGAGGGCTGCCTAGAGGTGACAATATTTGAGCCAGGTCTTAAAGGATGAGGAGTGAGTCAACTGAGTGAACAACTGAGTTTTGGGGGAGGGAAAACCAAGGAGAACTGCATGAGAAAAGATAAAGGGGTGAGAGATATAGCAAGGTATAGAACCAAGATGGTAGCAGCTGGAAGCCCTGGGAATGTCAAGTACAAGGCTGGAGAACTGAGCGAAGATCAGATCATGGAGGGCCTGGCATGCCTCCTCCTGTCTCACTTCTGATGCGTACTGAGCCACGTGGCTTTCTGCACATAGCCTGCTTTTCCATGGCTCCTTCTACTCTTCTATGAGTAGGAATTTTATCCAAGAACTGCTCCCCATGGGTTGTATTTTAAGGGGATCTCATAGATAGCCGTACCTGAGAGAACTGCAACTCCTATCTTTGAAGATTCTCTTTTCAAGGGTGTTTGTCTGATGAAGTCTTGGGAGACAGAGTGAATGTCTTCCTTTGGGGCAAAGGACAGGCATGTTTACTGCCCATGATAAATGATTTGGGTTCTGGGATGGCCCGGTGGCTCAGGTGGTTGGAGCACCGTGCTCCTAACGCTGAGGTTGCCGGTTCCATTCCCACATGGGCCAGTGAGCTGTGCCCTCTACAGCTAAGATTGTGAACAACAGCTCTCCCTGGAGCTGGGCTGCCGTGAGCAGCTGGAGGTTGAGAGCTGCCGTGAGCTGCTGTGAAAGCGCCAATTGGCGACCGACCAGAGAGCTGTGTCCTAGACCAGGGTGCTGTGTCCTATACAGCTAGACTGAGAAACAATGGCTTGAACCAGAGTGTGGGTTGAGGAGAGGCGGAAGAAGGGGAAAAAAAAGATTGTGTTTTGTGTTCCCTAAGGTCAAGTTTCCTCTATTGTAATGCAACTGTGTGTGTGCAGGGGTCACCTGGCCTTCTTTGTGTCACTCTGTGGGATTTGGGCTTAGGAAACTGCATAAAACTGATACTCTGGCTGCTGCTATTACTGAGAATAATAAAGTCTTTTGTCTCTGATCCAGGAGTCTTGTGTCTTCTGGCAGCATCCAGAAAATTGTGACTGGCTATATTAGTCAGTTTAGGCTGATATAACAAAATACCATAGAGTGTGTGGCTTAAACAATAGACATTTATTTCTTGCAGTTCTGGAGCCTGGAAGTCTGAGATCAGGGTGCCAGTATGGTGGGGTTCTGGTGAGAGCCCTCTTCCTGGCTTGTAGTTCTTTTCCTGCCATCTTGCTTTGTCCTCACACTGTGGTGCGAGAGAGTGAGTGAGCTCTGGTCTCTTCATCTTATAAGGGCACTAATCCCATCATGAGGACCCCACCCTCATGATCTCATCTAATGCTAATCACCACCCAAAGGCCCCACCTCCAAATGTCATCACACTGGGGTCTGGGGCTTCAACATGTGAATTTGGGGAGACACAAACATTCAGTCCATAACACCAGCTAACCATTAGCTTGCAAATAGTACCCTATTTAGATCTTTCACAGTTTTGGACAGTTCCTCCTCCAATCCTCTGAGGAAGAAGAAATTATCCATCATCTCTGACCCCATAGTATTCTATATTTATTCCTATTATAGCTCATATCCTATTGTTGAGATTTATTATGTGAGGGTCTCCTCTGCTGGTCTGTCAATTTGAACCATAAAAGGATGGACTACATCTTAAATCGTCTTATTTTTTTTTGTCCCCAGAACATGTCATATTATGGGGCCACAGAGTGAATGCTCAATAAATGTGTGTTGTATTCAGTTGACACAGAAACTACGAATATGAGTTCTGAAAAGAGGTAGTCACTGAGAAGTGAATTTCCCTCTCTCCCGTTGTTCCAGGGTGACTAACTGGCTTCATGCAGGTGAACCCCAAACCCACAATCATCTGCTAAAATCCCTGTCCACTCCTTTTTTCTGCAGAATTTAGTGCTGAGTCACCTACAACTGGCCACTGCCTTAACCCTTGAATCAACTTCAAATTATGACACTGACAGGAGGCAAACGTTCCAAGTTCAAGCCCCAGGAAAATCAAAACAAATAAGAATGCGACACCAGATGGCCTGAAAAGACAGAGCTAGATGAAGGATTAACTGGCTGGTAATAAAAGCTGTCATTACAGAGTGTCATCGTTGGTGGGTTATTTATTAGCCCTTCCCTTTAGATACCAAGTGTCAAATGTGTTAATGTGTAGAAACCCAGCCTTCCCTTCCCAGCTGCTCCAATGTCAGGCTGCCAGCTGCGTTGTCTCCTTTGCAGGACCTACCAGGAGTTTAGTATTTATATATAATGTTATGCATACCATATTGTACTTAAAAAAGGCTGGATGAGGCCAACTCAGCCTAATCACCAGCCTAATGCATCATTATGCTGCAATGGGCATGAAACTGCTTTTCCCAAAACCTTTGTTCTTGGTTAAATGGGCGCTCTCTGAGCCCTGTGCACCAGACAGGAACATATGGTTTATTTTGTCAACTGTTGCCTAGAATCAACGAGGTATATCCACCCATTCAGTGCTCATGGAGGCTTTGGGAACTGCAAAATGACTCTAATGAGAAATATTTTGCCTGTGTGAATGGTACTTTGTTTAAGGACCGCTCTTAATCAATCTCTCTCTGTCTCTGTCTCTCTCTTTCTTTCACACAAAATATGTACCCTAAGTTAGTTTTATGTGCATGAGTCTCTCCTTTCTATATTATATCTGCAACTAAAGCCCAAAATTTAACCTCCGGTAACCAAACAGTATATTACGTAATGAAAGAACAAACAGGACCCTGACATCAGAGTTTGGGGATCATTCCTGTTGTTAAGAGAACATTGAGCTAGGAAGTGTTCCCTACGCTCCTTACACAGCACCCGCACCCCTGGGGAGGCCAAAGGAGGAGAATTCCTGTTCGGACGCAGCCTGCAGGTGCATGGGAGACGCGAAGCTAGCATGCCTGTTATGTTCTTGCTGCCTTGTCTTTTAGTCATTGTTCAAGACAAAGTTGTTTGGGACAGAATAGATGTGCCGTCAGAGAAAAGGGTCTCCGAAAATCTCCTAAGTCATGGCGATCGGTTTTCCATTTTTCAGGTGGAGTTTCTGTCTGAGGCCACAATCGAAGTGTCAGAAGTTACAAGGACCAGCTAGTGTTGCCTTGAAGCCACACCTTGGGTCTCCATTGTCTCTGGGACAGAGACAGAAAGGCAGGAAGCCACCTGAAGTGCATTATTAGTGGGTAAATTCAACATTCCAGCTACCCAGAGCTTATCTTGAATAAGACCCCCATGCAGGTGCTGTGGAAGGTAAGAAAGATAATGAGCAGAAGGGCATGCACCTGCTCTCAGGTGCAGTTTACCAGGGAGGCAAAACATAAACGGCTGAGAATTTCCCCCGGAGTGCAAGACGAGTCTCCCGGAATATTACGTGGGGGTGCATGCTTGCTAAGCAGCGGATGTAGCCGGGAACTGTGAGTGCGGAGCAAGGGGAAACCGCAGGGCCCTGGAGAAGATTCACGGTAATGAGGCCCTTTGGGAGGGTCTTGAAGGTCAGTATGAACTAGACAGACAGAGGAAGATGGTAGGTGCTCCTAGGAGGAAGAACCCTAGGAGCAAAGACCCAGAGGCAGCAAAGTTCCTGTTTTATCGGCGCAAAAAGGGGCCCAATTAAGAACCCCCCCCTTCTCTTGAATTCTACACTTATAAGTAGGAAAAAAGGCAGATGGAAGGCAAATAAAAATATATTACTTTATTACTGAAATATCAGGTACTGGAGGATGTGGGTCATACTGACAGGTAAGGGGGCTGGCTTCCTAGAACCGTCATGGGCAGCCTGGGAACCCCCAGACCTCCCCGTGTGTGTGTGCGTGTGTGTGTGTGATGCCTCTGAAAACATGGGTGTGGGTCCACAGAGTGGGAAGCGTGCATCCCAAGGTAAAGAGGGAACAGAAAGGTGCTAGTCTGTAATGTCGTGTTCCTACTCCCAAACCAACCACTCCTTCCCCCAGGAGGAGCTTCCCCAAATGAAAACTAGTTGTGGGGAAGATGGGCTCCCCTTGAATAAAGGATTCAAGGACTGGTGAGTAGACTTGTCAAATTTCACCAGGTTATATGGGCGCTAAATGAAGAGTCCATTGACTGACAAGCGAAGGACTGTATGGAGGAATGAGAACCACTGAAAATTTCAAAAAGTAGTTTAAGCAGCATTGGGGAGAGATTAATCTATGACTGAAGTCACAAGCGATTATGGGGGTGGGAATAAGTTTGTGCTTCTGCATATTGAGATGAAAGTGAAAGTGGGACATCCAAATGGTCCTATGGGATGGGCTGCATGAGAGAGCAAGGAACTGTGTGAGTCTGAGGGGGAGGCAGTTATCAGAAGGGGGTGGGTAGGTGTCAAATGTCATGGAAGTCAGGTTGAATGAGGACAGCTTGGAAACCATTAACTGTGGTAATTGGGATGTCAATGGTGACCTTTTCACAGTCCCTGAAAGAACAGAGATTGAGAAAAGATTTCAAGTGTTCTACCTGCTAAAGAGGAATCAATGTAACTTGGATTCAGCTTTTTCTGTTCAACCTGGTAGCAGAATTGTAAGAAGACAGCATTTGGACATGTTATTTGTCATTTCCTCTTTTATCCCTTTAGCATGGAAATGAAACCCCATTTTGTTAGCTTTGCCTGACAATGTCTTTGAAAACGTCCTGCCTCATGGTCTCATACCTGGAGAGGGAGTGAAAACATGCAAATCATGTTTGGAGGGCAGTATCAGAATGACAGAGCCTCTTGACTCAGGATGATAAGCTGGTGGGATCCCACACATTTCCATGTGGCAGTTCTGATGCTGGGAGCTTCCTGGAGTGGCTGTTTTGACTTAGCCATCTTGATGGAAGTAAGGAGGAAGGTGTAAGAATGGTGTAGACAGAAAGGCAATTCAGAGATTGAGTTGGAAATACCTGATACTCATATAACTTGGTAATTTTAGAAATCCAAATGAATGTCATTCCCTTAAACACAGTCCTTTAAAAGATGTTGTATTAGTCAAGGTTCTCCAGAGAAACAGAACCAACAGAATGTCTACAGATATGTAGAAGAGGAGGCTTATTATCAGAATTGTTTCACATGATATGGAGGCCAGGAAGTCCCATGATATGCCGTCTGCAAACTGGATAATCAGGAAAGCCAGTGGTGTAATTCCAGTCCAAGCCTGAAGGCTCGAGAACCAGGAGAGCTGATGTCTGAGGGCAGGAGAAGATGGATGTCTCATCTCAAGCAGAGAGAGAATTCTGCCTTCCTCCACCTTTTTGTTCTATTCAGACCCTGAATGGATTGGATGATGTCTACCTATGTTGGGGAGGGCCACCTACTTTACTCGGTCCACTGATTCGAATGTTCTGAAAACACCTTCACAGACACACCCAGTAATAATGTCTTACCAGCTCTCTGGACATCAATAGTAAAGCTGACACATAAAATTAGTCACGTTGATCCATTAAATTCAGATCCTGTGACATAGCCTTTCCAGTAACTGCAGCCATGGTCAATTTTCCTCCAGAGAACGGAAATTTGGGTTTTAGAAAACAGCAAAGAGCAATTCAGAGTCAAGTCTCTGGATGGCTTTTGAAACTTGAAGCAAAGTGAATTGTGTCAGGTGAACGACAGGTCTGGGAAATACTGTTTGGGATCAAAAATGAGGTGTGCAGACAGTGGAAGCAATTTCCTTCCAACACTCCTGAGCTGGCCCAGGAAAGTAGTTTCTAAGTAGAACCCAAAGTGACCACATCACCGCAAAACAGCCACTCCCAAAGTGGTCGTTTTGAAAAGGGACACATCTCCCTCAGAGTAGAAGAACTGAACAGTTTTAAAAAACCATTCTGATAAGTTTGTTAATAAATCATTATATATTATCGTTATTGTCTATGAGAAAAGACAGGTGCAAAACTCATTATAGTGTGGGGAAATTACCATGACGTTTTGAGTTTATAGCTGTTGGTAAAAGAAATTGCATGTTTTAGTATTTAATTTTCTTAGTGCCGTATTACTAAAACATACTCCATAACAGTGGTTGTCTGGGTATTTTATGTAATGTGTATGTGACGGAGCCTTAGTGGTGGTGAATGTAACAGCTATAGTTTCAATATTAGAGGTCCATGATCTGTACTGATTTATAATTTGGCTGAAGTAGGATTTTGGTTCAACGGGCTAAGAAGTGGGTATGTGTGAGCGTGTGAGCAAAGTTGGAAATGTACATAAGGTAGCTCCTTTCCCCAAATCTACCTACCTCTTAAGGTAACTGGTTCTCGAATCTTTGCTTTCACAAGATATCTTTTTTTTTTTTCTTTTTTGTACTGATAAATCTTATTTTCATTGGGAAAAACTCATCCCCAGAAATCTGGGCAGTCAATCTAGTTTACCATTTGGGAATCTAGGAAAATTCTGGAAGATGCTCTTCAAAAAGGTTGAGGGTTTACTATGTGCACATACATACATCTTTGCACACTTCTCCCTCTTTCAAAAACATCATCAATACAAGGGGTGTCTTCCCTTTCCTAGAATAGAGTAACAAATTTGGATGGGATCTCGGAGATCATTTACATATTTTAGAGACAGGAAACCAGGTCTCTGAGAATCATGTGACTCACCCAGCTGTAAGCCATGGGTTTCTGCTGAAGCTGGAATCTCAGCCTGTGGATCCTGGGCTTTTCCCATTGCACTGTGTTCTCAGGTGAATCTGTTTCCAACCCAGGGCTCTCTGCTTTGTAGCAACAGCTTGTGGAAAGCCAAATGACAGTTCTGCTTATGATAAGCCCACCTGAGGCTCTCCCACTATTGCAGACGCCAGGGCAGTGCACAGCTGGGAATAAAATAGAAATTCTCTATGGAACTTAGAACAGAAAAAGACGCAATGCTTGCTTTTAGTATTGTTTTTAAAAGAGTCATGTGCAGTTGGCCTCCTTTAAACTTCGGCCTTTTTTTGGCCAGCTTATAGGTCCTCTCTTGGAAACTTGAAATGAGAACATTCCTGAATCATCAGTATTTCCTACCAGATAAGTTGTGAAATGCAGGCCATAGGGAGGAGAATGCATGGCCTATCTGCTTCCGCTCCTCTTCTTGAGCCATGGCAGACATTGCCAGTGGATCACAGTCTGCTGCTCCTTTCCAGGCGTCCAGAGGGGCCTTGGAATCCTCAACAGTAGGCAGCTACTACCAACCAATCAGAATTGATGCATCAGAAGGAAACCAGCTACCAGTCCTGAGATTGCAGCTTCTTCCAACAGAGCTGGTCATAGGCTATACATATGTATAATATTTATATTTTATATGTTTACATACTGTATAACAATAATCATGATAAGAATAATCAACAATAATCATGATAAGAATAACAACAAACATTTACTGAGTCCTTACTTTGCACCAGATCTTTGCTAAGCATTTTACTGATATTATCTCATTTCTTTTCATGACAAACTTATAACTATGTATAAACATTCTCATTTTACTAGAGGGAACCTGAGGCAGGGAGAGGTTAAGTGTTGTGCATAAGATTTTGGACCGGTAAGTATAACAACCCAGGTCATCTACCTCCTGAGGTCACACTCTTAACCACTCTGTTACCTTTGCCACCTGCAGACGCTGCTAAGAGGAATGAGAGACAAGCACTTGTCTCAGATCCAGACACGCACAGAAATCTGTCAGGACCTTCCTTTCCATCATTTCTGTTTCCATGCCCCCTCTTTGCCTGGCCTCCATGGGGCTGCCATCTGGCATCAAAAGACCAGATGCCTCTCTGCCCTTTGGCCCTGGGACCTAGGATTCCCATTGTCCTGGCCTATCTTTCAGTTAGAAGATATGCCAGAGGCAGCAGGCAGACTGGCTTCACTGGCTCAAGGGTCAGTGCTGCTGCCAAAATTACCTCCAAGATCCATACCAGTAAGTGGTGTGGGGGGCTGGCACAGCACCCCTGGCTCTCAGAGCCTGCGCTCTCGTCCTCCTCCCTGGCCTGTGCTCTTACTCAAGGTAAGTTAGAGTCAGACCCCTTCTCCCAATCAGCTGCTGGGAAGAATCGATGGATCTCAGCTCACTCTTCAGGAAAAGCTGTGGACCCCTTGTCCAAATAGCCGAGAACAACACCAATGTGTTACTTGTTACCCATCAGCAGGTCAGAGGGAGGAGTTCATTGGATTTGTTTGTAGAGAGAAAGTCCTTATAAATTAAAATCATGATTTTACACATGAGAATACCCCATGTTGGCTAAGATATGAAACTCCAGGAATTGCCTATACCCTGTGGTGGGTAGTGCAATTGGTAAGCCACTATGAGAGCCCTTTGGCAACACCTAGGAAAGTGGGCAATGTACATGGTCTATGATCTGCCAAATCCTCTCTTTGGTATTTTTCCTGGACAAACTTGCACATGTGCACAAGAACATTTATTGCAGCATTTTTGTGATAGTGAAAAATTGGAAACAATCAAATGCATTAACAGGGTCACAGAGAAGACAACTGTGGGAGAGAGATGCTGGGAATTTTGATGGGGAAACGGTAAAGGAAGGTCAGCCATGGCTGGAGAACAGGGTGAGAAGCAGAGGGAAACAGTGAGAAATGATGGGAGGTGTGATGGGTTCTGGCAGCAGAGGCCTTAGGAACTGGCTTCCGCCTTGCTCTGTAGATGAAGGGGGCTGTGACCTCAGTAGAAGCAAAATTCCGCCTTGGCTGCACTTCCAAAATTGACCCAAAGAAGACCACACCCTATTCTCACTGTAGGTTAACCTGTCAGAAAGCAAAGAAGTGGCCTAGGTGAATCTGATACACGCAGTTCCTTGAGGAGGGGACATGTCTGATCAAATTCCCAAATACATTTGGCTTGCTTTGCTGAATGTAGAAATTTCTGAATTCTTTATGTTGAGAAGCCAGTTCTGGATTTCCCTGAAACACATCCCTGCTCAATAGGCTGTTGGTTTGGTCAGCTCTGTTGTGGGCTCTCTCGTGTACAGTATTCTACTTTTTTCCTCTGCAGAAGGCCCAGGACAAGGACCAAGCTTAGAAATCAGATGTAGATTTTATTCCTAACGCCATCGATAGGGATCTATGTATTCACAAGAACCGCCCCACCCCCAACACTAATTCTTGGATTTATTTATCCTCTACCCCTGGGCAAGTCACGTGGTCTGAACCTTAGAAAGGCACCATTAAGGATTGAATTCTTATATTCCCCAACATTCATATGTTGAAACCCTGAATCCCCCATGTGATGGTACTAGGTAGTAAGGCCTTGGGAGGTAATTAGGGTTAGGTGAGGTCATGAGGGTGGAGCCCCATGAATGGGATTGGTGCCCTTATAAGAGTCAGGAGAGAGCTCGCTTGCTCTCTCTGCTCTGCTGTGGGGATACAATAAGTCGTCCATCCGCAAATCAGAAGAGGGGCCTTACAGGACCCAGCCATGCTGGCACCCCGGTCTTGGATATCCAGCTTCCAGAACTGTGAGAAATAAATTTCTGCTGTTTATAAGCCACACAGTCTGTGGTATTTTGTTAGAGCAGCCAGAACCAACTAAGACAGCCTTTCCACTTGACAGTGTGCTATTCCTCGTTTATGAACTAGAAAGCCTTGAGCCTGTGCTTTCTTTTCCAGAAAGTTGGTGACCTGGATATCTGAAGAAAACCTTGCAGAGCAGAACACCTAAAAACACTGAGTAAAATAGAAGGAAAAATAACGTGCGTGAACTGGTAGTAAAGCAAGGGAACTCCTTCAGGTCAGACATGAACCTAGAAGGGCAAATCAGTGTTGTAGCTGGCAGTTACCCAGAGTCATCTGCAGGCTCCTGGGGGACTAGGGCGTAGACCTGTGTGCAGGCATGTGTATGTGCGTGAGTAGATCTGTGTGCAGGCATGTGTATGTGCGTGAGTAGATCTGTGTGCAGGCATGTGTATGTGCGTGAGTAGATCTGTGTGCAGGCATGTGTATGTGCGTGAGTAGATCTGTGTGCGTGCATGTGTATGTGCGTGAGTAGATCTGTGTGCAGGCATGTGTATGTGCGTGAGTAGATCTGTGTGCAGGCATGTGTATGTGCATGAGTAGATCTGTGTGCAGGCATGTGTATGTGTATGAGTAGATCTGTGTGCAGGCATGTGTATGTGTATGAGTAGATCTGTTTGCGTGCAGGCATGTGTATGTGCATGAGTAGATCTGTGTGCAGGCATGTGTATGTGCGTGAGTAGATCTGTGTGCAGGCATGTGTATGTGC
This sequence comes from Rhinolophus sinicus, assembly GCF_057876585.1. NCBI lineage: Eukaryota > Metazoa > Chordata > Mammalia > Chiroptera > Rhinolophidae > Rhinolophus > Rhinolophus sinicus. The sequence goes on from NC_142517.1 coordinate 10,853,195, forward strand.
ATGAGTAGATCTGTTTGCGTGCAGGCATGTGTATGTGTATGAGTAGATCTGTTTGCGTGCAGGCATGTGTATGTGCATGAGTAGATCTGTGTGCAGGCATGTGTATGTGCGTGAGTAGATCTGTGTGCAGGCATGTGTACGTGTGTGAGTAGATCTGTGTGTGTGCATGTGTATGTGCATGAGTAGATCTGTGTGCAGGCATGTGTACGTGTGTGAGTAGATCTGTGTACAGGCATGTGTATGTGCGTGAGTAGATCTGTGTGCGTGCATGTGTATGTGCGTGAGGAAGGACATAGGAGATGGTCCAGGGCCCACATAAGGTTCCAGTGTGCATCAGAGACTACCTGCTCCCACTAAACCTGAGACTTCCCCCAAAGAAAGCCAAAATCCCCAGCAGCAGGAGACCGAGAAGAAAGCCTGTGTTATAGAGGTAAACGTAGAGGTTCTTAGCTCTGCTGGCTTTGACTCTGAATACAGGAGAAAACAAAGATAAAAGTCTCAAGGAGTCCTGATTTCAAACCTGCTTTCAGGTAGGTTTCAAACTGCAATTCATTCTATGTGTGACCACAGTGGGATACATAGTCCAGATACTGGAATCAGCAAGAAGAAATATACACTATGTATTGTATATGTTTATAAAAATAAAAGAGAGTATTGAAAGTAAAACTGAGGGACAAGACACTCACAAAGGACCAGGAAGATTAATAAAATTCTAGATATAAAAATCTATAATATTAATATTAATAATAATAATAATAATTGGGATTAGGAACTCCAATGTGTTTGGGTTAAATTGCAGTTTACACAGCTGAAGCTGGATGTCAAGAAATTAGTGAGAATTGATGAAAATAGGAAAGGCAAATTGAGAGATCCAGAAGGCAGATTTGAAAAGGTCTGATATGGATTTAATCAAAGGAGAGACTAGAGAGAATGACAGAGATTCAATATTTTAAGAGATAATGGCTTAGAATTTTCCCCAAACAATGAAAGACATGAATTACTAATTCAGCAGCTTCAATGTATCCCACATAGGATAAAGAAAATATACTTTGTATGTAGTAACACACTAAGATGAAGAGAAGATTTTAAATGAGAGACTATACATTATGTAAAATGGCAATTACATTAATAACTGACTTCTCAAAATCAGCAATAGAAGCAAGACAATGTTAATATCTTCAAAATGCGGAAAGAAACCATTGTCAGCCTAGAGTTATAGAGTTAACTTGATATCACTTACTAGGCGGAAATTTATTAGTAAGTTTAAAGAATGAAATTCAGGAAGCAAAGAAATGAACCCCAAGAAGAAAGTCTGAAATGCAGTAAGAAATGCGAAAAAACACAAATGTAAACATTTGGATAAACCTAAGGAAATTGTGACTATAAAACAACAGCAATAACAAAAAAGAATGTCTAATTTCATCTTCAAAAATGTCTTGGCTTGTTTGTCCCTCTGCATGTCTATGTAAATTTTAGAATAACTTGTTAATTTTCAGGAAAAAAAAGCTTGCTGGGATTTTTATTGGATCAATTTGGAGATAACTGATGATAGCTTTCTAATAAATATGACATCTTTCCATCCATAAATATGATCTATTCCTTCATTTACTAATAATGTATTATGTGTAAAATTTTTTCTCTAGATTTATTCCTAAAATTTTGATTTTTTGATGTTATTATAAATGATGTTTTACATTTTTCATTTTCTAATTGTTCATTCCTTTTGTATAGAAATATACAATTAATGTTTCTAAGGTAACCCCTTTTTATTCAATGAACTTGCTAAAATTACTTAATAGTCTGATTGTAAATTCTTTGGGGTTTTCTACACGTAGAATCATGTTGTAATCATGCTGTGTGGGAATAACAACAGTTCATTTCTTCTTTTCCTATTCCTACAATTTTTTTTTTTTTCAATGGTAGAATATTAACATATATGGGGTGAAAGTCGGTATTCTTGTTTTATTCTTTATTCTGTGTGGAAAGCTTTCCCTAATTCACCTTCAGTATCATATTTGAGGTAAAGTTTTGTTTTTAAAGAGGCTCATCAGATTGAGAAAGTTCTTTTCCTAGTTTGCTAAAATTTTGATCATGAATGGATGTGAAATTTATCAGATGCTTTTCTGCATCTGTTAATATGGTCTTATAATATAACTATATAATCTAACTTGTTTGTATTGTTAGTATGAATTTATTAACTTATTTTAAAAATGTAAGCCAGCATTGTCTATCTGGAATAAACCCAACTTGATCATGAAGGAGTATCCTTTTTATTTATCATTGGATCTGACTTGCTAATATTTTGTTTAAGATTTTGGCATCTGTTTTCATGAGAGAAGTTTGCCTATAATTTTCCTTTCGTATAATGTCCTCATTAGCTTTGATACATTATTTTAGCCTCATGCAATGGTTTTATATGCATATTCTCTTTTTGTATCCTCTGGAAGAGTTTTGTATGATTTGTATGATTTCTTCTTTCAAATGTATTGGTATTTTCAAAAAATTAAGGTTTGGCTGTTGACATTCAATTGTTATACATTTGTTTTCTATGTCCTTAATGTTTGCTCTGATCTTTATTATTTCCTTCCTTCTATTTTCTTTAGGTTTATTTTGCTGTTCACTTACTAAGTTCTTGAGATGGATATGTAGACAAAGGATCTTGCAGCCTTTCTTATTTTCTAACATATGCATTTTTAAGGGTATAAATTTTCCATCAGTACACCCTTAGTTTAAATTCACAAGTCTTGATATGTTATGTCACATTGTCATTCATCTCAAAATGGATTTTTTTTAGAAATAAACTACTTAATTTACAAACATTTGAAGATTTCCTAGTTATTTTTAGTCATTTGTTTCTAGCTTGATTCCACTGTGTTCAGAGAATTTACTCTGAATGATTTCAGTCAGTCCTTTTACATTAGTCGATATTTACTTTATCTCTAGGACATGGTCTATTTTAATAAATGTTTTATGTGCTCTTGAATAGAACGCATATTCTGTGTGTCACTGAGTGTCATTTCTTTATATGTCAGTTAGATCAAGTTAGTTAATCATGTTGTTCACATTTTTTAAATCCTTACTGATTTTTTTCTGCTTGTCCTATTAGCTACTGAGATTGTTGTGTTAATGACTTTTATTACCATTGTGGATTTGTCTGCTATTTCTTTCAGCTCTTTCAAATTTGGCTTTACATATTTTGAAGCTATGTTATTAAATGCATGAAAATTTTGTTTTGTTTTATCTTCCCAGAGGATTGACTTTTTTGTCATTGACATATGTTTCTCTCTATCTCTGGTAAAGCTTCTTGATGGAAAATCTACATTGTTTGATAGGTTATCAGCATTCTTTTGGTTAGTGTTTGCATGGTATATATTTTTCATTCGTTCATTTTCAGTGTTCTTATATTTAAGGGAAGCAGCATATACATTTACAAAAATCCAGTATGACAATCTTTGCTATTTTTAAATAACATCTTTCTTGAGGCATAATACACATGCCATAAAATTCACCATTTAAAATGTAAAATTTAGTGGTTTTTTTAGTATATTAATAGAGTTTTGCAGTCATCATAACTATCTAATTTTAGATCCTTTTCAGTACTCCTTAAAAATACCTCACATACATTAACAGTCACTCTCCATTACCTCCACCTTCCACCCCCTGGCGAGCACTGATCTGTCTCTATGAATTTGCCGATTCTGAACATTTCATATACATAGAATCATATAATATGTGGTCTGTTGTGACTGGCTTCTTTCACTTAACATAATGTTTTTGAGGTTCATCGTTAGCACTTCATTCTTTTTATTTCCAAATCGTTTTCCAGAGTATGGCTATGCTACATTTTGTTTATTCATTCATTCATTGATGGACATCTGGACTGTTTCTACTTGATATAGCTTAGTAGGCAGACATTTATTAGTAACTTTAAAGCACATAATTCAGGAAGAAATTATGAAAAATGACTATTATGAAAAATGCAGTGAGGAACATTCAAGTACAAGTTTTTGTATGGACATATGTTTTCATTTCTCTTGGATATATGTGTAGGAGTGGAACTACTGGGTCATATGGTAATTCTATGTGAGATACTGCCAAACGGTGTTCCAAAATTATTGCACCTCTTTATAATCTCACCAGCAATGCATCAGAGTTCCTAATTCTCCACATCCTTGCCCACACTTTTATGGTCTATCTTGATTCTAACCATCTTAGTGGGTGTGAAGTAGGAACTTACTGTGCTTTTGATTTACATTTTCCTAGTGACTAATGATACTGAACATCTTTTCATGTGCTGGTTGGCCATTGATGTATCTTCTTTGCAGAAATATCTATTCAAATCCTTTTATCACTTTAGAATTGGGATATGTGTCTTTTTATAAAGAGTTCTTTATAAATTCTGATTATAAGTCCCTGATCAAATATATGATTTGCAAGTATTTTCTCTCATTCTATAAGGTGTCTTTTTCTTGATGGTGTTCTTTGAAGCACAAATGTTTTTAATTTTGATGCAGTTCATTTTTTTTCTTTTGTTGATTGTGCTTTTGATGTCATATGTAAGAAAGAGGTGTCATATGTATTGTTTTCTTCTAAGAGTTTTTATAAGTTTAGATCCTACATTTAGAGCTATGATTCATTTTGAGTTATTTGACTATGATTTAAGATTGAGCCCAACTTCATTTGTTTTCATATGGATATTCGGTTGTCCCAGCACCATATGTTGTATTTCCCCACTGAATTACATTGGACCCTTGTTGAAAATAAATTGACCGTAAATGTGAGCGCTTATTTCTGGACTCTCAATTCTTTTCCAATGATCTATTTCTCTATCCTTATGCCAGTATACACTGTTTTGTTTTAAGTTTTGAAGTTGAGAAATGTGAGTTCTTTAAATTTGTCCTTCTTTTTCAAAAGTGCTTTGGCTATACTGGGTCCCTTGCATTTCTATATGAATTTTAGGATCATCTTGTCAACTTAGGTAAAAATAAGAAAGCAACTGGGACGTTGATAGGATTGCATTGAATCTGTAGATCATTTTGGGGGACTTACTTTGGACTTATACTGTAAAGGTTTATACTTTGTTGTGTGTGATCACTGAAACTTCTGTTTAGTTAGCTTATTACTCATGTAATTATTAGAAAAAAATTTCCTTAAATCAGTAAGTATCCCACTGCCTTGAACCAGTAAGTATCCCACCCTTTGCCAAGGAGCAATGTGTATGTGTTGGTGTATATCTTCAGTGTTTCAGTAATTTACAGTTTTGCTGTTGTCTTCATTTCCTGCTTGTACAGAGCCTCAAGGTCAGCCAGAGGTAAGAAATTAGGGCTTTCTCAGGTATTTCCTGGGCATGCGTGCAACCCTGCCCATGAACATGACCTTCTAGATTCAGAAATATTTTGGAGTTTTTCCAAGCCGCCTGTGAACATTTCATTCCCCACATTTTTCTTTTGTGTTTTTGGCCAGCCTCTTGTTTAGCTGAATTAGTATTGCCAACTGAGGCAGCTGTGATGTTAATTAATTGCCACTGACTGCTTTTGACAAATGCCCACTGAGCAAGCTTCCAGTCAGGTCAGTTAAGAGAAGGCTTACAAAGGGAGCTGCCAGAAAGGTCACGTAGTGACAGTTCTCTGGGAATGGGGAGCTTCAAACCTGTTCTGCCCCCTTCTAGTGGCTGCTAAGTGGCTGTTTTTCACAGCTACTGTGGGGTGAGGCTGCTGTATTTTAAGGTTACCACAAAGCTGTGGAGAGGAGGGGGGTGGGAATAGATTAAATTAAAACACCACGAAGCTCACTGTCCTTACCAAGGTCCAGCTGTTTTTCTTGAACAAATGTTCCTCATAATAATGCAGACTTTGGTTAATTTCCAGAGTTCTGAAAAAGTTTATTTTGACTATTTTTACCAGGGTTCTCTTTGCTTTTATGAAGGAGTAGAATTTTGGAGGTCTTTAGTCCATTAATCTACAAGTGCCTGCCCAATCAAAATCAATTGGAGTATTTAAATTACTTACATTGAATGAATTGCTAATATAATATTTGGCTTTATATCCACTATCCTACTGTTGATATTCTATTTGGTGCATTTATCTTATTTTTCTTTTCCCCTTAATTTTATGTTTTTTGAAAAATGATTAATTATGTTTCACTATTTTCTCTCTGTTACCTTGTTGGAGATATATTTGGTTATGATTCTTTTGGTGATCACCTTAAATATTACACCTGTCATTTTAAAGAATCTTTTATTAATTAGTACCCTCACCACTTCGCAGGTAATGCTAAAGCCTTAAAACCCTTTTAATGAAATTTCTCTCCTTCTTACCTTCTGTATTGTTATTGTATGCATTTTTATTTATATACACAGGTAGCCACTAAACACATTATTGTTTTGTCCACTCTATATACATTTAGTTTTACCCATGTATTTATTCCTTCCATTGTCCTTACTTCCTTCATAGATTTCTATCTGCCTGAAGAAGTCCCTTTACTAGTTCCATAATGCAAGTCTGCTGGCAACAGCACTTGAAAAATTCCTTTATTTCGTTCTCAATTTTATAAGATAGTTTATCTGGGTGTAGATTTCTATTTCAGCATTTGTTTTCTTTGAGTACTTTAAATATCACATCTGTCTTCGTCTGTAGGCTGCTGTAACAAAATACCATAAACTGGGGGCTTAAACCACAGACACTTCTCTCTCATAGTCCTAAGGCTGGGGAGTCCAAGATCTAGGCACCAGCCACTTCCGTTCCTGGTACAGACTGTCTTCCTGGCTTGCAGATGGCCGTCCTCTCACTGTGTGCTCACGTGGCCAAGAGAGATTATCTCTCTCCTGTCTCTTCTTATGAGAGCACTAATCCATGTATTGGGGCTCCGCCCTCGGGACCTAATCACCCCTAAGGCCTCGCCTCCTAATTCCATCACTTTGGGGATTAGGGCCTTAGCATATAAATTTGCAGAGACACAAACATTCAGTCCATAGCAACATCCAATTGTCTTCTGTCTCCTCTACTTCTGTTGAAATGTTAGTATTATGTTTGCTCCTTGGAAAGTAATGTGTTTTTCCTCAGGCAGTTTTAAAGACCTTTTGCCTTGTCTTTGGTTTTCAGCAGTTTAATATGATATGCCAAGGTGCGATTTTCTTTCTGTCTGTTCTGCTTAGAGTGTGTAGTGCTTCTTAAATCTATGGTTTATTGTCTTGAATTTATTTGAAAAGTCCCTAGCCATTATCTCTTCATATATTTTTCCAATTACACATACATTAGCTCTTTCACCATGTGCTGTTTTTTTTGTATTTCTTTTTTAATCCTTTTTGCTCTCTGTACAAAGTCAGGAAATTTTCGGCTGACCTATCTTTCAGCTGCCTAATCCTCATTTTAGCTGTGTTCAACCTACTATAAAACGCATATGCAATGTTTTTAATTTCAGTTGTTATAATTTTTAGTTTTATAATTTTCATTCTGTTTTTTAGAAACAGATTGCAGTTCTCTGATCTAAATCTCCATCTTATCTAGATTTTGAATCTATTAATCGTAATTTTTAAGTCTATTTCAGATAACTTCAATATATGGGTACTTGTAGGCCTAGAGTCTAGTTGTTCTTTAGGTCCTGTTTTTTGTTTGTTTGTTTGTTTGCCTGATAATTTTAGATTGAATGCTGGATGTTGTGTGTGCTAAATTATAGAGTCTGGATATTATTATTTACCTCCAGAGAGGACTCACCCTACACGCTACAGACTACAGAAGCATCAACTCAATCTACTCAGGGACCGAGAAGACCCAAGACTAAGTTGTGTTTTTTGTTAGACTTAGTCTGAGAACTGAGAAACTTCTTAGGGCTCGTTCTCCCTGTTGAGTCCTGAAGTTGAATTTTAATTTCTCAGCAGTGTGAAACCACTGAAAACTCTGCCCTTTTTTTCAGATGTTTCTGCTTGATTTCATAGCATCATGCCCACTAAGAAGAAAATGGCCTCAGTAGAAAAACTGATAAGTGTCAGGATTACCGCCCCGTGCTTTTTTCTCTCTGCTGAATCTTGACTGCTCAAGGCCTGGCTGCTTTGGCATCCACAAACTCCAATGTTTGTCTCTCTTGCCATGTGACATTTTACAAAATGGCTTTTTAGCCCTACACAATAGTTGGCAAATGCCCCAAGGGGAAAATCTTCATGAAAAAAGTTGGGTTTCTTCAGTTTCCTTCTCTCTGGGATCTACTGTCTCAAATTCTGGCATCCTTGAAAGATCTTTAATGCCTTCAAACAGGTTTTTTGTGTGTGTTTCTTTGTATTTTAATCCAGCTTTCCTTGTCATTTTGTTTGTCTGTTTTTAATGGAAACATTGGCCTGCTAAGACGTTACTCCATCAAAGCTATAATTAAAAGTCTGCATTTTAAAATACACTTAATTTTTTTTAGAGCAGACTTAAGTTCACAGATTGATATAAAATTTTCAAAGATAGCATAGTGACTTCTTGTCTACCCTTCACCCAGTTTTCCCTAAATGTCCTATATTGCTATGGTACACTTTTTTTTTTTTTTTTTACAATAAATTTTATTGGGGAATATTGGGGAACAGTGTTTCTCCAGGGCTCATCAGCTCCAAGTTGTTGTCCTTGAATCTAATTTTGGAGGGCGCAGCTCAGCTCCAAGTCCAGTTGCCCTTTTCAATCTTTAGTTGCTGGGGGCACAGCCCACCATCCCATGAGATTGAACCGGCAACCTTGTTATTGAGAGCTCGCATTCTAACCAACTGAGCCATTGGACGCTCCTCCGGCAGCTCAGTGGCAGCTCATTGTCTTCAATCTAGTTGTGGAGGGCGCAGCTCACTGGCCCATGTGGGAATCAAACTGGCAACCCTGTTGTCCAGAGTTTGTGCTCCAACCAATTGAGCCATCTGGCTGCCCCACTTTTAAAAACCAAAAACCCAAACCAAACCAAAACAAACAAACAACCCCCCCCCAACCATTGTTATGTTACTATTAAGTAAACTCCAGATTTATTTGGATTTCACTAATTTTTCCGTCAACATCCCCCTTCCTTTTTTTGACACAGGATCCAATCCAGGATTCCACATTGCATTTAGTTGTCATATCGCTGTTGAATCCCCTGATCTGTGACTATTTCTTAGTCTTTCCTTTGTTTTTCATGATGTTGAGTTTTGAGTATTACTGGTTAGGTGTTTTATGGAATGTCCTTCAATTTGGGTTTATCTGATGGTTTTCATATGGTTGTATTGTTTTTTGTTTTGTTTTGCTTTGTTTTGCTTTGTTTGTAAAGCAAAATGCCTTTCTAGTCACATTATATCAGGGGGTACGTGTTATCAACATGTCTCACTATGGGTGATGTTAACCTTGATCACTTAGCCAAGGTAGTATTTGAAAGGTTTCTTCACTGCAAACTTACCTTCCTCCCCTTTGCAGAGTCTAGTCTTTGGAAGCAAGTCATGAAGTCCAAGCCATATTCAAGCAGAGTGGGGCGGAATTCAGCTCCATTTCTTGGAGGGGGTGTCTACATAGTTATTTGGAATTCTTTAAAGATTTGCCTCTTCTTCTTTATTTACTTATTTACTCAATCATATATTTATATCAGTACAGACTCGTATAATTATTTTATGTTTTGGGTTACAATTCAGTTTTCTGTTATTGATTGTATTAGTTGTTATTTACTTATTTATTGGTTGTTAAAATTGTTCCAGCTTTGGCCATTGGGAGCTCTTTCAGTTTGGTTTCTGTGTCCTTTTAACAGCCTCCATCCTCCCTTCTCTTTCTCCTTCTTCTTTTTACTTTGTTGATACTACAAGGCACTCCAGGCTCATTTTGTAGTTTTCCTGTCTCAGCCCTAAAATCAGTCACTTCTCCAAGGTTCTGGTTTCTTTTATTAGAGAATGGTGTTTAGAAACCAATATCTGAGTGCGGGTATGCTCATTACTACTGAGGTTATGTTATACAATTTGAGTCTTCTGTCATAGTGTCTACTCCACCCTGAGATCTCCGACATCCTGGTTGATTGTTTTAAAATTTGCATGCATTAAACTTCACTCTTTGTGAAATACAATTCTATAGGATATGACAAATGCGTAGAGCCATGCATCTACCACCATAGGACCACACAGAATACTGACATTCTCTAAAAATTGCTTTGTGCATCCCTTTTGTAGTTGTCCACTCTGTCCCGCATCCCCCAGCAACCATTTGTTTCCTGCATTTAGTTTTAATCCTACCATCTCTACCTTGTATGCAGATCTTGGAGTGAAGAGGCATGACCTACATGAGGTTTTAAAGTCAGGTTTGCAGGAGTGAGCAGGCAGTGAAGTCTAGTAACAAGATTGTGAGATATTTGTCCTGCTTATTGTTATTTCTGTAGAACAGCACTTAGCATGAGGTAGGTGCTACTTATATAAGTAGGTGATACATATATATAAAGTTCCAGCATGGGCCCAATGCAGTATATGGTAAATCTGTGACAATTGAAAATGTGCTTCTTGGAAAGTTTGAGAATTCCTAAGTATCCTAACACCAGTAATTAAATGTTACTGCCCTGTGGACTGGCTGTGTTAACACCAGCTCTGCAATTCTCCCCATCCCCCACCGCTGAGCCTTTCAGCCCTTGATTAACATCTGTACAGGGCACTTTGACACTCTTACCTTGTAGACCTTAAAAATGACCCTTCTGCATAGACCATGTTACCTCCTCTGAAAAAGACTGCCTCTTTTGGACTTCTAGGTTTTAATCTAGAAATGTTTTTTTTAAATCTAGAAATGCTTTGCCACTTAACTTTCCATGTACCCAACAGTGGCCAAAAAAAGCCTTTGGGAAGCAATAGATCTGGCTTCTCCCAGCCATGCAAAATGGCAGCAGGTAACTACCCAGAGAGGAAAGAGATCAATTCTCCAATGACTCACAGTCAGCACATGACCTGAGGGAGGGACCTACACTTCTCTTGGCTCCTGTGACGAAGGCTGGACAGAGCAGTCATGTTTTGGATGCTGATAAAGAAAGGAGATGTAAGTTCATAACCTTGACCTAGGTTGACCTGCCAGACTTGAGGCCACCAGATTCCTTTTAGAGCAAGACATGAGGGTAAGCATCCATTCCTCTTTCTCTAGTTGTTTTGTAAAGTAACGGAGAAGGGCCAGGAGGAGTAAGGGAAGATGTGAGATTTAAGATACAGGAGGATTCATCAGGAGAATTGGACAATTTGCTCATAAATGTATGTGTAGCCTCAGGGTTCTATCTACCCAGCAAAAAAGTGAAGTGGAAATTTGGCAAACCTGATTATTAATTATCTAATTTGGTTGTTTACTCCAATCAAGTTCACTGGCGAGCTGCCAGGTTTCCACTCCACTTTGAATTGCTCAGACAGCAAAAGGGAAAGGGGATTAAACCATACATTTCATGCTTTTATTTATAGCTGATGAAAATGTCTTTATGGAATAGATATTTTGCCTTTAAGGTACTTTCTGATGAGACTTTTCTTGCATTTTCTTTGCAAAATGACAGAAGAGGCTCAGTTGGATTTCCGGCCCATTAACTGACTTAGATACTGAGATTGGGCCAATTCTTCTCTCCCCAGTTCCAGACATTACTCAGCTGAGGATCCAACAAGGTGCATTTAATAGCAAGATGGAAAACTCCTGGAGAGGTTGGCCATGTGCCTCTGGCCTTAGAGAAGAGGCTGTGGAGGCAGCATTCAGTTCATTTTCAGGAATTGTATGTCCCTGCATGGAAGGTTAATATATACTTTTCCATTTTCTTTCTTTCTTTCTTTCTTTCTTTCTTTCTTTCTTTCTTTCTTTCTTTCTTTCTTTCTTTCTTTCTTTCTTTCTTTCTTTCTTCCTTTCTTTCATCATTATTAAATATTAGTAATGTGCTAGGCACTGCAGTAGGTATGGCAGATACAAAGATGCATGAGGAGTTCAGAGTCCAGTGAGAGAGTGGGAGCTGTCAATTAATAATGTCACTATGGTGAGACAAATGCAATAGTATAGAAGCGTGTACTATGAACATTAGGCGCATACAGTGGGGATGATGGAGTCTGCTTAAATGGGTAAGAGAAGGTTTGTTTCATAGAGTTAGGAGTTGAAACTGATAGATGAAACATACATAGGGTCTCTCTCCCCCTTGGAGAGGTAGAGGTTGGAGAGGAAAGTATTCTAAGCATGAGAACAGCACTTGTAAAGACACATGAAGTGTAGCTGCCAGGTGCTCCTGGTACCTGGAGCTTGGGGTGCAGGAAGAAAAGTGGGGAGTCTCATTGGCAGTGCTAGTGAGGCAGAACATGTAGCCCAGGAAATTAACAACCCCCTCCAGGTTACAACAGTGAGGTGCTTCACTGGTTAAACCAGTACCAAAGTGAATGTATCCAGTACCTGCAGCTGGAGAAGAACAAGAACCAGTTTCTTCCAGCTAAGCTGATACCTATGACCGGAACCGGACCTGTAGCTAATTATAAAGTCATTATAATCTCATTTACATTATGGTTGCCACAATGGGATGTGACCAAAACCTGCCCCCAGGAGGTATAAATATCCATGGTCAGGACTTCCTCAGTTTGACTCTTCTCTGAGTTCATCCCTACTTTCCTCTCAAGTGTGTACTTTCATTTTCAATAAATCACTTTCACTTTCTTTCACCCATCTCGCCCTTGAGTTCTTTCTTGCACAGAGACCAAAACCCAGTTACCACTGCGCAGGGTATGGTCCTCTCTTGGACATCCCCGTTAGCCTCTGGCCACACTAGAGGGAGTCTCCGGAGAATTCTAAAGAGGGAAATCACTTGGTCGTCTTCGCAAGGTCACTGCAGTGGTAACACGATGAGCAGGGACTCTGAAGGCAGCCAGAGACGGTTCAAACCCCAGGCCGCCTTTTCACTGTGTGGCCTCAGACAAGTTCCCAGATGCCACCAAACTTCAAGAAAATAGGATAATAACACATTCCTTGAAATATTGTTGAGAGAATTAGAAACAACATATATAAAGTACCTAGAACAGTACCTGGAATTTGTTGTTATAATGATTGTGAGGCTAACATAATGCACTGGAAAATAGAAGAGTGTCTGAGACAGAGTCCTAGGGTCTGACTCCAGTTTTGCTGCTGAGTATATGGGTATCTCCTGGCACATTTAAAAACCTTTCTGAACCCATTTTCCTACTGGTAGACATCCATTTATTCAATGAACATTTATTAAGGACCGTCTGTGTACAGCGAGTCCTAACTGTGGAGTTAGATCTGTGAACAACCAGGCACAGTCTCCCCCAAAACCCGTAACTCCAGTCTAACATGAGAAAAAAGTCAGAAAAATTTCAATAGTGGGGCAGCCTACAAAACACCTGACTAGTACTCCTCAAAACTGTCAATGTCATCAAGAACAAGGAAAACTCTGGGAAACTGTCACAGCCAAGAGGTGGAGCCTAAGGAGACATGACAACTAAATGTAATGTGGTACCTCGGGTGGAATTCTTGAACAGAGGAAGAATATTAAGTAACATCAAGGAAATCTAAACAAAAAATTGACTTTAATAATAATGTATCAACATCGATAATTGTAACAAATGTATGATAGTAATGTAAGATGTCAATTATAGAGGAAATTATGGGGGTGGGGTGGGCAGAGGGGTATATGGAAACTGTACTATCTTCTCAATTTTTCTGTAAATCTAAAAATGCTCTAAAAGTAAAATCCATTTAAAAAAGGCATGGTCCCTGATCTCACAGAACTTGTACTTTGTAAAATGGGAATAAGAAAACTGACTCATAGGGAGGTTTTGAGATCTGATGACAAGCTTGGAAATGATTTTACGCAAGGTTAGTGCATGAGAGTTGATGAATAAAAGTTTGATTTCCCCTTCATTTATTTCTACTAATCTTCATAAATATTTAAAATCTCATATCTATACATTAATCTCATATCTATACGTATCCAAATACCTATTGATCATTTTCTTTTTATCTTACATATAATAGTCATACATCGTAGTACATTTGCAAATATTCTGGTTCCAGTTCACTTCTAGGCACATGGAAAGATTGCATTTCCCTGCCATATTTGAAGTTAGATGTGGCTGTGGATCAGCTTTGGCCACTGGAACCTGAGCAGAAATGACGAGTGGGAGCTTTGGGCACAAGTGAGCAAGTCACCACGTAACTTTTTCCTCACTGGTATGTAAGCCAAGTATATCCAGGGAAGTGGAATCACTTTAAATGTTATGGGATAAGGGCTTGATTTTAGGAATTAGACCTTACACAATGGTGGGAGGAACTGAGGAAGTGAAGGTCTGGGAAGGAGAGTCAGAGAATTCGAGATGACATCATTGGCCTGTCTTCCAGAAGCACTAGAGAGGGTGGACAAGTTGGAGCTTTCGGGGGAATCTGAGAGGCCTGATACATCCAGCCACTGAAGTGGGGCCATAAATTGGGAGCTTCCAGAGGTATCCATGGGAAGTTGCTACCTGAGTGCATCTGCCATTAAGTCTGCAGCGAGCCTGGGCCGGCTGTTGGCCACTGGGTTGTCCAGTCAGAAAGAAGAGCTGGATGTGAGGTGGAGGAGAGCAAGAGCTGGGATTCACTGGGCACCGCTGTATTTGCTGTTTCTGCATCTAATCGTGTCTCTCAGAGAATAATAGTGCTGCTTCACTTCTGCCTTCCAAATCTTTTTCAAATTCCCCTTTTGAACAATTTTAACCCAGAACCATATGGGGAAGAGGATTCTGGAAGTGAAAATTTTAATTTAATCAAGCTGTCAATAGAACAATCCAGCACAGACTATCAACTTGGCATCCACACACACTTCTTTTACTCACTTCCATATAAAGACAATAGAAAAGAATGCTTTCACCTAACATGATGAACCCCTAACCGTGTACAACCCAAACCAGGCTAACCTCCTTCCCAAAAGAGGATACACAAAGTCTCACCGTACCCATATCCATGTTCACTTCTCTTCTAGCTGAGTCCCTCTTTGAAAGTACTAATAATGACTCCAGTCCTCATTTCTTCAACTGGTCCTGGGGTCATAGCTGGTATTGATCACTTATGTCTTTCACTACCCGGTCCCTATTCGCTTTGTTCTCAGTAAGCACCCTCAGGTAGTCATGGTTCCCTGCATTGTTGGGTAACTAAAGCATCATTCCTTGAGGTTATGCACCATTAGTAGTTCTTCCTGGATTGGGTTGCTGTAGTTTTCCAGTAACTTTTATCATTGGATATGGGAGTTATAAGAGGTGCCTCAGAGCTTCTCCTGTGTTCCAGACATACTCCTCTCTGAGCCCCATCCAGTACAGTACCCCCTTTCTTTTCCTGTGGTTCATGGCATGAGAAGTCCAAAGTAGCTAGGTTGTGTCCTCTGATAGAAACAAAGATCTCTAGACTAGCAGAATCCCAAATCATGGGGACAGGAAACAAAACTTTGGCTGGTGGGTCATTAAGGGTAGTAATAAGAGAATGAGCCCATTGTTGCGTGTTGTGTGCTATAAAATGAGCTGTGTTTTTAGAAGCAATGCCATTTGGGATACCATGGCGTTAAATAAAGCACTCTGTGAGTCTACGGATGATGGTTTTCGCAGAAGCCCTGCAGGCAGGAAAGGCAAATCCATGGACAGAATTTCTATTCCAGTGAGACCAAAATGCGATCCCTGTCATAATGGAAGGGATGCAATGTAATAAATATGCCACCATGTGCTGGCTTATTCCCTCTGGAGTGATAACAACATTATCAGGAATTAATTGTTGGTATCTGCCTTGGACGAGTTGGGCACTCAGCAGTGACGGTAGATGGATCAACTTTGGCAAGTGGAAGGCCATGTTGCTGAGCCCATGCACAGTCTTCACCTCTGCTACCCTAGTACTTTGTTCTTGAGTCCATTGGGCAAGGACAGGGGTGGGTGGAAAAGAGGCTGACTGACATCTACAGAATGGATCATCTTGTCTATTTGATTATTAAAATCTTCCTCTGCTAAGGCTGCTCTTTTGCAAGCATTTACATGGCACACAAATATGGCAAACACTGTGCCCATTCAGAAAGGTCTAGCCACATACCTCTCTTTCCCAGATCTTCTCATCACTAATTTCCCAAAGGTGTTTCTTCTAAGTCCCTGACCCTCTGGCCAAACCATTAGCCACTGCCCAGAATTCAGTAGAGACACATATCTCTGGACATTTCTCCTTTAGACAAAATGAATAACCAGACACACTGACTGAATTTCTGCCAACTGGGAGAACCACTCACCACCGTCCTTCGGTCTCCTTATGGTAATACAGCCATTTGTGGTTCCAACATATCATGCAGCACCGTCTGTAAACCAAACCTGAGTTTTTATTTCCTCAGTTATATGTGACTGTAGAAAAGCCTTCCTGATCATGGCATCTGCTTCCTTACTATGTCAGAAATATGGAATTTCCTCTTTTGTTCAACTTTAATCTGGACTCATAGGGAAGGGGTTTGTGGGAAATATAGTTCATGGCTTACCAGGTTGATAATATTTACACAGATAATTACCATTGCTGATGCTCTTCATTCCTTCCTAAGAATCTGAGTTTCAATCTTGTATCATTTCTCCTCAACCTGAAAATTTTCTTTTCATATTTCTGGTAGTGCAATTCTCTGGAAATGAATTCTCCTAGTTTTCTTTTATCTGAAAATGTCTTTATTTTGCCTTTATTTTAAAAGACTATTTCCATTAAATATAGAATTCTGGGTTGGAAGTCTTTTCTTTTCTTTCAACATTTTTAAAATGTTGTTCCACTTCTTTTGTCTCCAGAGTGTTTGTTGAGAAATCGGGCATTATTCAAATATTTGTTCCCTCGTATGTAATGTGTCATTTTCTTCTGACACATTACATTCATTTAAGATTTTCTCTCTATTTTTATTTTTGGCATTTAACTATGATGTGTCTATGTATGATTTTCTTTATATTTATCCATATTTATCCTGCTTAGGGTTTGCTGAGTCTCTTTAATCTGTAAATTTTATGTCTTTAACCAAATTTGGGGATATTTCATCCATTATTTATTAAAACATTTTCTGTGCCCCAATCTCTCTTGTCATTCCTTAGACTCCAACTATATGTATGTGAAACCTTTTGATAGTTTATAAAAACTGGTTCCTGATGCTCTGTTAATTTTTGAATTTTTTCTCTTATTTTATTCAGACTGGACAATTTGTATGGGTCTATCTTGAACTTTACTGACTCTTTATCATTTCCATTCTGCTCTCAAGCACAGACAGTGAACTTTTAATTCAGATGTTGTGTTTTTCAGTTCTAGAATTTCTATGTGGCTCTTCTAAAATTAAGTTTCTTGTTCTCTCTGTTTTCCTTTAAGTGAATGAATGTAGTTCAAAAGCTGCTTTAAAATTCAAGTCTGCTGATTTCCACGCTTGTTTTGAATTAGTTGCCTTTTCTCTTGAGGATGGGTGGCATTTCATTTGTTCTTCGTATGTTAAGTAGTTTTTGATTATACACTGGATGTTATAAAGTTTATATTGTGGAGTTCTGGGTTCTGTTATATTCCTTCAAAAAGAGTTGATTTCCTTTTGATTTCTTTGTTTTAGTGTCTAATTAATTTGGTTGAACTCAAACTACAAATTCACCTTCAATGCTCAGACGCTCTATTGGCATTCCTGATGTGGCTCTTTTAATTGCATGGTAATAATAGGTTTAAATGTGAATCTCTCCCCTCCTGAGTGCTAAGCTCGTGTAAAGTAGTAATTGGGTCTCATTCATCTTTGTGTCCTTCACATATAGCTTAGTGTTGCACACATGGCCCTGCCACAAGCTGAGTGTATGAATGAGTTAATGAACTATGTAATTCAGGAAACATCTATCAAACTACAACAATGTTACTAAGAGATTCAGGAGCCAGGAGAGAAAACCTGGGAGTCTGTGCATTTATCAATGTCCACCTTCTTTGGTTGGTGTATTTTTCAGTTGTTAATCCAATATCAAGATCTTGTCCTTAGCTACATATAATCTTCAGTATTTGCTCCCTCATATATTATTTCCTACAGAGTACACATTATAGCAAAATCCCTGTGGGGACAGAGCCCCAGAGAGCAGTTTCCAGGCTCTCGGCCTCACGTGGAAAGGTGCTGGCTCGGGTAGTAGATGGCTGTCAGCTGTGGCTAGTTAGCCATCAGCTGTAACTCTTGAGCCATTGGCCACTAATATAACTGCCGCAGCTGCGCTGCGGAGGGGAGTTGAGGAGAGTCGTTGGTCGGTTGGCAGAAAAGCGGACAGCAGGTTGCACGTCGTGTGAATCCAGCCGCCAGTGAGACTATAGTGGTGTGACTCCCCTACCTATGGCTCCGTGGGTGTTCCTCTTTGGCCTAGCCATATCCTTTGTTCTTGTGTGGGGAGTAGGAGCTGAGACCCTGCATGACACCCCGCGTGACAATCCCATTATAATAAAATAATTAAAACAGCATGTCCAATCATTACTTTAGCTTCATTTCCATAATGTGGAATTAATCTAAAAGGTATAAATTTGAATCACAATTCAAGCCCGAAACTCAAGTCTACTTTATTCATTCATTTAATAAACATTTGAGCACCTGTGCTGCCACAGATGCTATTAATAGGTTCCAGAAACACAAAAATTAATACACATTGTTCCAGTCCTCAAGGAGTGAGGGAAACACAGAGGTTAGTCATTTAATCAGTTACTTGTGGATTCTACAGATATTCATGAGCACCTATTTTGTGCTGGGAAGTTTGCTAGAATCCAAGGCTAAAATAATTAGGACGTGGACAATTCCCTGTCCTCAGGAAACTCAGAGTTTCTCTGGAAAACATTAACTCTTAGAGATGTTTTCCTAGATGGCAGTCATTCAAGTACCGTCCTCACATTTTGTTTTTGCCTTCTCCTGTACAACATGTACCGCTAATTCATATTATACGTAAGTATCACTCTTCAAAAGCTTTAATTAATTTAATTTCAAAGGACAGATTACATCACAGATTGGATATGCTACTTATGCTTTTCAAATTCTCATTAAAATAAATGCATCGTTATTAAAATGCAAAACAACTAAAAGCAAAATACCAAGTATTAGATGTATCATACTCTGGGAAACACTGCTTTAAGTGTGTTAAATGTGGTAAAAGAGACATTGATAAAGTACAAAAAGTGTGGTGGGAATACAAAAGGAGTTATTAATCCTGCTTATGCTTCACAGAAAAGTCTTGTTGATGAAGTGACAGTATCCCCTTTACCCTTTTATCCTCTGTGGCAGACAAAAGAATGCCCCTCCCCCCACAGAGATGTCCGCATCGTAACTGGGACCTATGACTATATTACATTACAAGGAGAAGAGGAATTAAGTTTACAGGGGAATTCAAGGATTGCAAGGATCCTCCTCAAAGGGGAAGAGGAACTCAAGTTGCTAATCAACTGGCTTGAAGATGAAGACATTATGCTGGATGGTCTGGGTGGGCACAATGAGATCACAAAGGACCTTAACAGCAGAAGAGGGAGGCAGAAAAGAGTCAGCATGATTCAGTATGATTCTGCCACTATTCCTGACTGTAAAGATGAAGGAAGGGGCCACGAGCCAAGAAAAGTATGTGAACTCTAGAAGCTGCAAAAGGCAAGGAAACAGATTCTCCCTTAGCACCTTGAGAAAGTCACACAGCTTTACCAACACTCTGATTTTAGCACAGTAAGACCTATGTTGGATTTCCAGCCTAGAGAACGACAAGGGAATCAATTGGTGTTATTTCAAGTCACTAAGTTTGTGACCATTTGCTATAGCAGCCGTAGGAAAATAATACAACCCCACAGAGCCAGATGCATCTTAGAGATTGGCTAAAAGTAAACCAACATGAATGGGGTGTCCCTCTGAGTTCTTTGAGGACAAGAACCTCATCTTTTTGTCACTTGTAGACCTTTTTGTCACTTGTAGTGCCTCCAATCACATTGGCGTAGAGCTGGAGGTCAATGGTTATTTTGAGTGCATTTTAAAGGAAGACACTATTTGAACTGGTGGATCAGGAGATGGGTAGAAGTTTACAAAGCACAGAAATGGAATGAGAAAGGGCTTTGAAGATGGGGGAGCTGCTTGAGCCAAGACATGAATGTTTGTAGTGTGTTTGGAGAAAAAAATCATCTGGCAGAAGACAACGTGGTCCGGGAGAATGAGTGATAACAAGTCGAGGGCAGTGGCAGGGAGCAGACCAGGAAGCCCTTGTGTGGCATACCAAGGAGCTTGATCGGAGGCCACAGGGAGGCATGTGCCAATCTCCTTCTGCTTCTGTGTGGCATTAAATGTGATACGGGCTTGCCCTCTCTCCAAGCTGGTTTCTTCATAACATCCGTTGGAATCCTGAGTTTCTGGCACCAGGATCCTTGCAATCCATGCAGATGTTTTAGGAGGAGGCCCAACCTTGTGGGCTTAAGTGTTTGGGCTGGGGGGTCAAGTGTTGCTCATTAGGAATGACCAGACAGAGGAAGCCAGAAGCCTGAGAAGCGGTGACTCTCAGGGTCCCTGGAGCTCCCTCCCTGCAGGAGCTGACAAGCTATCGAGGTTTCCATCATAAACCCCATACTCCATGTGTTTGCAATGTAGTCCCAGAGATGCACATGGGATCGGGGGCTGGCGTGGAAGGGCTTAGTTCTGGAGGCATTGCTTCCTCTCTTTTCCTGTGCATTTTAGAGAGAGATTATTTTGCTTTCTTAAAGTTATGGTGTGGAATAAAGGGACAGTAATGAGTTCCAGATGCTTTTATTTTTCTCCTCCTATAATTGGAAACAAAAATATAGTATGGCTTTTAAATTGAAAGTGCCAGAGAGGAATGATGCTTTTAGCTCTGGGGTTTTAGCTGTGATTTAGAGCCCAGCGTGTGCTGTGGCCGTCATCACTACACACCAGCTCACTCACACTGCTCCCTGCAGACCTCGCTCACGGCTCTATCTCAGAGCCTGAATGAGGTTCAACTATGAGTCCTATTTTAAGAAACTCTAATACATGAAACCCAAACTTGCAAAGCAGACAGATTTGGGTGGAGTGAGCAGCCATGTATTCAAAAGATGATTGTTTTGCAGAAGGCCACAGCTCAGGTCTCTTCTAATTGGAGCTCCCCTGGTGCACCTAAAAGTTTCCCCACACATCATTAATTTCTGAGGGAGGGGACAAAGAACCTTCCAGCTGAAGTGTTCCAAGTGTGACGTGCCAAGCAAAGATCAATTAAAAAAATCAAGAGACCAGAATCTCGAAGTATAAAGTGATCTTAGGAAGAAAGAATGCTCAAATTACCCTGGACTCGTTCGTACCACACCCAACTTTTCAGGAGACCTTGAAAGCCATCCTGTGAAGACCTGCCTTACGGCCATACTTGGAACTGGATCCGCCTCCTTGTAAGTTAGACAAAGAGATCATCCTAAACGTGCAGGAGGAAACACCTATTCGATTTAGACCCAAAGGTTTAGGTTCCTTTTGGAATGCTTCATTCTTCCCTTTAGCCAACTGCTGTTGTAAATTGGAACAGGGGGGAAAGCAGGATTCAGATTTAGACTGTGGGAAAGCAGTTAGCCTCCGCCTCTAGGGAGATAATCTTTAACACAAAGCAGATCCCAGCCCCCACCCCACCCCCCTAATAGCAGGTCAGGAAGGGGAGATAAAGCTAACTGGCCACGCAATCCGTACATGATTAGCACAGCACAATAGTACAAATAGGAATTCTGGGCCCCAGAGCTGACATTTAAGACTGGCCTCTTACCTTTTGTTCATGACAGAACAAATGCTAGTTCAAGTTCTCTGCTGATGCCAAGACTCTCAAGTCGGTCTTGATGAGCAGTAGAGACTGACTGTCTCCCAAATTCTCTTGCTGCCTGTCCTCCCATTGCCATTTATATTTTCCTCTTGCAGCCATGCAAGTAATTAATCCTCAACATGTCGAGCGATCATGCATCGAGTACCTACTGTGTGCTAGCCACCTCACAGGGGTTACAGCCAATTCCAAAGCCCAAAGACTTCCCTTACGTGCTACTCTGTGTAATCATAAGTATCCAGTGATATAAGTATCCAGGGTCTAAAGAGATTACTCAGTGGTTTTCACCCCTTTTGAAAATCTTACCAAGGCTGGGGTTCCTCCCTGGACCTACTAGTCAGAACGTCTGGGATCTAAGCATCTGTGTCTTAAATCTGCTCCCTCTGATTCAGACGCACAGAGAGGCTAAGAACAACTACAGGAACATCGGAGGTGATACGGGGCTTAGGGGGTGATTTGGAGAGCTGCCTCCACTCTGCTGTGGGTGCTGAAGTCCCACTGCTGCCTCTCATGGGGGAGACTGAAGCAAAAGGCATGCTCCTCATTCCTGGCGGGTCTTCTGATCGTAGCCTAGCTCTTTCCTGACCTTCTGAGTAGGGCCGTCTGGTCCAGAAGGAAACCTAGAGATCCATCTGCTTCCTCCTCAAATCCCAGAGCCTGGTTCCTGCCCCTCTACTCTCTCCCCTGCTCCTATTAGTTCTGAAGACCTGAGTGAGGCTCCCAAGACGTCTTTCCCAGCCCCTATGGGAAATGTGTTAAGCCCTAATGACACAGAGTTTAAAACATGGAGGAAATGAAGAGAAAACTAAAGACTTGGAAGAGTTACCCATTCTTCCCAATGCAGGGAAGCCCACCCCCAGTATGTGGGGTGTTCTCACCTCATCTTCTCCCAAATGGCTGGGATTTGTCTAGCGTCCCCATCTTCCCACTTTGGTGGTGTCTCCATTAAGTATTAAGTAGGCCCATCCTGCCAGGGGCCACCCAGTTCCTTGCCTTTTCCATGCTAATGGGATCTTCTGGGGCTGGGGGATCCTTTGGGCGCTAACCCCCAGCACACAGGCGCTGTCTGGGAGGTTACTGGGGCTACACACCTACACACAGACATCAACCGGCTCATCCTCTGTGGATAACTTAACGTCAAGCCAAGGTCCTCTTAGAAGGATGTGGAATGTGTGACTTTCCAAAAAGTATCTTTATAGTCGTGATGGTCCTCTTGGAATGCAGCTTCAGTAAACAACAGGATGTTCTCCCACTAGCTGTGAGGTGCTCATTGTGGCATTGCTGTCACCGAAAACACGTGGACAAGACCTGAAGTGTCAGTCAGCATCCTGGGCACACGCATCAGGCCACTGCTGACAACCATGGTGTATGTTCCTGCTCTGGGACATGGAAGGTTATTGCTTATATTTTAAATGCTAAAAGTGGGTTACAAAACAACACGGACTTTAGGATCTCAGTTTTGCTTCTGGAAAAATATATACCAAACTATTAATCATCGGTCTCCCTGGGTGAGGATTAAAGGACATTTGCATTTCTTCCTTCTTTGCTTGTCTATATTTTCTAATAATAATAATAATAAAGAATGTACTTGGTTAATTGATACAAATGTCATGCTGGTGTTGACTGAGGGCAGAAGTCTGAAAGTGTGACAAGACTGAACATAGACCGTCTTAGAATCTCCGAAGGCGTAAAGGCCACGTCCGCATTTGCGTCTCACCCCAACTACCTTTGACATCAACAGGCATTACATGCATTACGTACCAACAAGGCCTTCCTGTTTTTTCATTAGTTAGAAGAGAAAACAGATGGTACTAGACTCTACAGTGGATACACTATTCTGAGGTTCCTTAAAAAAGTTGTAAAGCTTCAACACAAAGAGATCGAACCCCAAACACAGTAGAACTGAGAAAATAGACACTTCCGTTACTGTTGGGGTTGGCCAGGAGGTGGCCTCCCAAGTTTGGAGCAATGGAGATAAGAGATAGGTGTCATGCAGACAGACGCACAATATCCCTTTCGTTTCTGATAACAGTGGGCTTGGAGGCCAGGCTTAGTTCCCTTAGCCACGTGGGCTGGATAATAGCTCACCACACAATGAGGCTGAGCGTGGATGTTACTGGCAGCACGGAACAGCTTGGGCGTCCCCTGGATGTCCTGCCTCGTATAATTTCCAGCACCTTGGAGCTCCCTGTAGTCGGGCAGGGCCCCCCAAAGAGGGGATGACCTGAGTTCTCTAGCAAAACACACCATCAGTCCCAAGGCCTCCCCGTGGGAGGAATAAAGAGGAGGAGGCCAAAGTGTTAAAGTAACGGTCAGCAAACTACTTCCCTTTGGGCAAAACCTAGCTCTGCATTTTATAATTTAGTTTTATTGAAACACAGCCACACACGTTCATTTATGTATTGTCTGCAGCTGCTGTCATGTCCTGACAGCATGTTTGAGGAGCAGTGACAGAAACCGTACGGTCTGGAAAGTCAAATTCTGCTGACCTGTGCCCCGAGGGACCTCTCTTCAGGAAAACTAGAGGCGAGGGCATGTGTCTCCCCATAACACTTCTGGCGACTTCAGGGCGCACCTTCTCTGGCTGTCCTCCTCCCTGTGGCCCAGCCTGCTTGCTTTCTGTCGCCAGTCCTCGGATATTAAAGCTCCTCAAGTTTTCCTCCTCTTCCCATTCTACATCCTCATCATCTTCTCGTGGGTCTCAAAGTCCTTTCAAAGCACACAGGTCTTAGCCTAGGGTGACCATAAAATTGATTGGTCCAAACCAGGACATTCCAGGGATACACAAAATCTGGACAAGACTTTGAGATAGTAGGCTAGCCTGGATTGTCCGGGGTAAACTCAGAAGTGTGGTCATTTCAAATGAAAACACTAATCATCTCCTTTACCCAAACCCAAGTCCTTCTCAAGCGTTCCCAGCAGCTCTGGCTTTGCCATCCTGCCTGTGGTACCCATGAGACATCCAGGACGTATAGTACACACCACCGAGGTCTCCCTGACTGCCCACCTCCAGTCCATCACCCACTCCTACTTCCTACATCTCTTTGGAATCCACTTCTCCCCATCTCAGCTGTATGTCCAAGTCCAAACCCCCACCATTTCTTGCCTGGGCTTCTCAACAGCTTCTTCATTGGCCTGATATCACTGGCTTCAGCCCCTCGCACCTCCTCTCCACAGGGCGGCCAGACTGATCCATTTGAAACTTCACTCTGATTGGGGCACCCCTCTGCATAAACTGGCTTTCCCCTGTAGTTAGGACAGAGACTACAGTTCTTACACTTGGGCTCTAACGCCCCCAGGGGCTGCCTTCTGTCATCATCTAGCACTCTCTTTCTTATCTGCCTTTCAGTAACGCTTACAGGCTTCCTGAGCCTGCCTGCTTCTGGCTCTTCCTACAGATCCTTCCCTGTGACTACAAAGCTCCTTCCCTACTGGAGCTCAGGTCTCACCCTCACCTTCCACACTCGGCAATTACTGTACCACCACCCATCACACACCGTGGGCTTTGCCCTCATGGCACTTAGTGGAGACTGTAATTATGTCGTGTGGTTATTTGCTTACTGACCAACCCCCACTGTAAGCTGTGTGAAGATGGGGTTCCTATCTCTTTGCTCACCATTATATCTCAGCACTTAGCTTATTGTCAGCACATAGTAGGCACTCAGTAAATGACAGTTGGAAGACTGATGAAACAGGAAAGCAAGCCTCCGTGGTATCAGAGTTCGGGGGTTTCAGTTTAGCCCGGATGGAGATGGCACTAGTTCTCTGTGGCTGCTAGAACAAATTACCATAAACTCAGTCCCTTAAAACAACAGACATTTCTTTTGTCACCGTTATGGAGGCCAAAAGTCTGCAGTCAAAATGTCCACAGAGCCACGTTCCCTGTGGGGGCTTCAGGAGAGAATCTCTTCCAGCTCTGGGTGGCTGCGTGCTTTCCTAGGCTGGTTGGTGGCCACATGACTCCAAACTCTGCCTCCACCTTCACATCACCTTCTCTGTTTTTTCAAATCCTTGTATGTTTCCTGTAAGACTCTTGTGATGGCATTGAGGGCGCACCCAGATAATCCAGGATAATCTCCTCGTCTCAAAAGCCTTAGCTTCATTGCATCTGCGAAGACCCTTTTCTCAAATAAAGTCACATCGACAGGTTTCAGGGATTAGGACGTAGACACACCTCGAGGAAGAGGGGGTGTGAATTTCAACCCACCATGGGGACGTAAGACTAGATTTGGTCCAATAGGAGAAAAGATCTATCTTGGGAAATTCAGGATGAGAACCTCTGCAAGCCAGGAGACAAACCAGCAGAATCATAGGGGAGACACATCCCTATGACACTTCCCATTGGGGTCAAACACACACCATTGTCATCCCCTTCCCCATTTTGCCTTCTCTGCGCTCAGAAATCACTTCCTGGGGCAAAGGGCTCTAGTGAGAGCCAGTTCTTACCCAGGTTGAGATTCATGCCTGAAAGGAGGCAGATGCAAAGACTCACATTCCCTGTACAATGTTGGGAAAAAGCTTCATCTCAGTTAGCCTCAGTTTCCTCCCATATAAATCAAGTTATCTCCTCCCAAGGGGGTGATCGGGGTGTTTTCTTGTTTCTTGTGTGTCTTGGGAAAACAGTGTCATTATACAGAGGGTGCCAAAAAATGTATACACATTTTAAGAAAGGAAAAAACTGTTTTAAAATTGTAATACTCACTATATACCGATAACGAAAGATGAATACAAGTCACATTTGACTTCTGCAGTTACAAGAGGTGCTCAGAGTGGTTACCATCAGCGTCCAGACACTTCTGATGACGGTGAACTACTGCTTGAGCAACGCTGACCAAAGTGTCCACTTGTAGACATTTTTTTGGCACCCCTGGTATTTACCAAGTAAATTCCTTGCAAGGACTGAATCTTACTCTCAAGGAGACCTCTTACAGCTGCGAACTCTCCAGCTGCTTTTAAAAATAACAACAGAAATCCAGACCTCTCAGTCACCACGCACCTGTGTCTTTTCAACCCTCAGGAGGTGTCCTCCTGCAACTTGTCTTTTAACTGTAGCAGAGCCATCAGTTCTCTTAACCTGCACTGAGACATGCGTCCTTTGTGGCTGGGGCTGTGGAATGTCTTTTAAAAGGCATAGCTTCCTAACAAAATTAAAAGTATACAAACATAGAGGCCTGGTCAGGAATAAATGCTACTGCCTTTTTAGAAGGCTGGGTTCTTTCATTTTTAGGTAATGAGTCTAATTTGATTTTATAAACCCTAGTCATCCTTCTGTGGTCTAACTTCGGCTGAGCATCTTGCGTTCTCAGACGGCCTCTAAAATGGCGGTCGTTTGTGCTATTTCTGAGGGAGAATTGGGGTGAGGTTCCATTTTTGGCAAAGGGTAAAAATAAAGAGTTTTCTTCATAGTGGGCCCCTCTCAGAATCCAGGCTGGTGGCTCAGTCTACACTGGGCACACATGCACAGCATATGTCAGACCTGCCTCTGAAGAGAGGGTATGAATCACTCTGCCTGGTTCCGCTCTGGGGAGTTTTAAATCGTGCTGCTCCTCCAACACGTAAAGCAGCGTTTGGTTTTCTGGGAGGGAGGTTATGGATTTCTTTCTTTCTTTCTTTTTTTTTTTTTTGCAGGAAAATATGAACCGTGAACATCGTCCATACCCACTCTGAGGTCTTAGGGAAAACGAACTAAAAGATGACCATCAGACAACGTCCCCATCACAGAGAGCTTCCAGACCCCTTTCTTGTGGGTGGTGGGATAGTGGCAGCCTTGTGGGAAGGTGAAGTCGTTTCTTCAATCAACAAACATCTCTGGAAGTCACTGATGTGCACTGCGGAAACACTAGGGTTGAGTAGAAAACAATGAGCTGGGTGTTCATAGTGTGTGTTTGTTTTTAAAGAAGTGAGTCTCTCCTAGTTCCTCCAAATCACAACATTAGCAGTGAACTGGTTTGTGATAACCAAGTTCAAGTATAACGGTGGCATTTCAGCCGTTCCGTGCCCAGAGGTCCTCCTTCCCTCTCCACTGCAGGTGAAGAGGGCTGACCTTCTCTGGATTACGCAGTGGGGACTTAAAGACTTTCTGGGAGCTTGGAGAGATTCTGGGGAGTTAGACTGAATGGAATCTGGTATCTGCTAAGACGCTCCTCCAGGATCCTCCAGGTTTGTGCTCAAAGCTATTCATTCCCTTGGGCCCCCCCTAGGAGTGTTTGCAATCTGCCAAGGCCCCAGTGGACCCCTGAGATGCCAAAGCTCCAACTTGCAGTAGCTGTCTGAGGGTGTCCTTGAAGGATGGGACGCAGGGGAAAAAGATGAAAATAGAGTGATCTGGACAGAGCCTGGAAACAAGAGGCAGGAGGCATCTGGGTGGTGTTTCATGGCCTGTTCCTTCCCCCGGAGGCCTGGAATGAATGAGGTTTGGTGGGTGTGCCTGCAGGGAGGGCAGAGTGAGATGCAGTCAAGCGTCCACGAGACGTCGCTAGAGGAAGGGTAGATATGACATGGATGGGGTGATGGGAAAGGCTTGAAAGAGGTGAGAGAGGGAGGGGAAGGAAGGGGTTCGGGACAAAGAGGGAGAGACAAGAGGCTCTCCCTGTGTTTATGGGATGATTTCACTCCTCTACATGCAAGTTACAAAAGAGGAATGGTGTGTGAAGTCAGGGCTTGGGCACGCTGAAGAAATGCCTGCTAGTGGTGCCACGGGAAGGGAATGAGGAGGCTCAGGGGGCCGGGTGTCTAGGTGAGGGGGAGCCTTGGGAAGCCTTGCCCTTGTCACCTATGTGGACCCTGTGTGTACTGAGGGACATGAAGGCAGGTGGGCAAAAGACTCAAGGTCAGACGCTAATGGGAGCATTGACCCTCAACACAAACCGCTGCTGTTGTGCTGAAGGAACCCTTTCACTCCCAGGTAGTTTCTAACACAACCCTAACATCTTCTGACTGGTACACATTCTTAGCCACAGGGTTCTCCACTCCAATCTGCATCAGAACGTCACACTCACACACACAAAAACTATGAACAAGAGTTATCAGCTCAGTTGTTCCTTGGAACGGGTAACTCAGAAGCCTAGGCTGAGAGTGGGAAGCCGGAGATCCCTTCCCAGAGAGGCTGGCTCTGCACCCCATGTACCCACAAAATCCCCACCAGGGTCCCTTATCTCTGCAGTCACTTGGTGTTTTTTAATTCTGTCCCAGAATGGCCTCGTCACTCAGGCTCACATGGAATTTTCTGGAACAAAGCCTAAGGAGACATTTCTCCAAGCACAGACCTAGACAGATCCTTCGACAGTGTCTCTACTTTTTCTAGTCAGGCCGATGTTTAGTTGGATTAGGGTCCAGAGGCACCTTCCAGAGTGGCAGTCTTCCAATTAGATCCCTCCCCTCCCTGTTCTTTTTTCTAGAACCTCCAGATGCTACCTCACAGAAGTCACGAGCAGGCTTGGGAGCATGGGGGAAGACCCCTCCCTGCACCTTAAGTGGGAATTTCCGGACTAGTCTTTTCCTCTGGTCTGGGCCATGAGGGGAGTAGGTGGTGCTTTCTGACTAGACTGGACAGCTGAGAATTTAGGGGTGACAGGAGAATCCGTGCAAAGGATCTCTCAGTGACATGCTGCCTGTGTTTCACGCAGCTCCCCATAAAGATGTCTGCATGTATTGAAGACAGGAAGAAGTTAGTTCTCTTTACTGACAAAAAAATAAATAAATACCAAAATAAAAAAAAAGAAGACCAATGTAAGTGCCAGGCACATGCCATCTTTTCTTACTTCATTTGTGTTATTATGGGCCCAGCTCACATAGTCTATTCTTAACTGTTTTTGAACTGTTGGTTTCAGGTCAATTCTGTTTCCTTAAGGAGGTCTGAGTATCTTGGTCTGCCTCTTCCATGGCAGCCAGTCCCCTCTTTCTGGAAGAGTCTGGAATAATCTTTCTCTTGAAGCAAATCCTTCCCTGAGGAAACAGAGTGTATTCAAGCAAAGAGCCCACCTTTGGAAGTCAGACTGATTTAGGCATGAAATCTTAGTTCAGCTCTGTGTCAAACAGATCTCAATTCAAATTCTGATTTTGTCATTTACTAGCTAGGTATAGCAGTTATCTATTTCTGTGTAACAGACACTCCAGTTCTTAAATGCATTTGTTCAGAATTCCACAGTTTGAATTCGGCTCAGATGGGAGGTTCTTTTACTGGTCTTTGGAAGGGGCCATTTATGTGGCTGCAGTGAGAGCTGGCTGGTCCCAGATGCCCTCACTCACATGTCTGGGATCTCAACAGGAATGTCTGGAATAATTGGCATGGCTGGGCGTGTCTCTCCAAGTAGTCTCTTCCCTACCTGGTCTCTCATGCTCAAGGATGTTAGGCAAAAGTGTCTTCACACGGTTCCAAAAAAGGGAAGTCCTGATGCACAAGTGTTTATAAAGCTTTTGCTTGTATCACATTTGCTGATGTCCAAGGCAAGTCACAAGGTCAAGCCCAGAGTTAATATGGGGGCAGGGTGTGGATTATACAAGGGTGTATATCTTGGGAGGTGGAATTCACTGGGGAATTGATAACAGTCTACTACACTAGTGACATTGGCCAAATTCTTAATCACTCTGAACCTTAGTTTTCTGATCTGTAAAATGGGGTGAATAATCTTCTATGCATTAATTGGGAATAGTCTGAATTCACGTAATAAAATCCCTAAATAAAATACAGTGTGAATGATCCAGGGGGTTATTTATTTTTTTCTCATGCACGTGATGTATGGGGTAGGCAGCTGGGAGTGTTAGCTCAGAGGCTAAATGATGTGAGGGTCTAGGTGTCTGCAATTCTCTTGCCTTTTCCCTCCTGGTGGAAAGATGGCTGCAATAGCTCCAGTCCTTTCAATGCCTTTTTAAGTAGAAATGAGTAGAGCACATAGCAAAAGGCCCTGGGCCAGCCTCCCTTCTGAAAGAACTTTCCCGCAGCCCTATGTACTCCCATCTCATTGGCCAGAACTGTGTCACATGGCCACCCCTAACTGCAGGAAGGTTAGGAAATATCCCTTTTAACATACCCAAATAAGGTATGTTAGCAACATTAGAAAGGGAGAACACGTATTGGGTAGGCATCTAGCTGTGACTGGCAGCCCTCATCCCCACCTCAGAAGGTTGTGTTCCTTATAGTAGGTGCTCATTAAACAGTAGCTATTTTTCTTATTTACTTGATAGTCTCTGCTAGCTAGCTGGCCCATTTGTTGCCCTTCCATATCCGTTCCCCAAAGAGAGGAAAGTGGGGGATTGCTGAGTTTTCCCCACCTCTTGTCTTCCGGTGTCCCACATGATTCTTGTATTCATCGGTTATAGCACTGTAACAAACCACCTGACACCTCAGGGGAATAAAACAAGAAGCATTGTTATTGCTCAGGAGTGCACAGGTGAGCTAGATGGTCTTGTCGTCTTGGCTGGACTTACTCATCCATCTGAGGTCAACTGTGGGTCTGGAAGGCAGCTCTGCTGATCTTGACAGATCGCATGCTTGTTGGTTGAAGCTGCAAAGAGACACTGAGGGGCTGGATACAAAGAGGGATGAAGAATTGTAGCCATTTTTGTAATGGCTACAGTCTATCCCAGGTCGAGGGATGCCTCAGTGCCCTATGGGCCTGTGGAAGGACCCAAGATAGTCTCTGTCCTGTGCATTGCGCCCCCTTGGTTCTGTTATTTCTCCAGCCAGAGCTTCTTTGGGTCTTCTCAGTTTTCTGCAGAAATTTGAACGCGCCAGCTTCTATGTTCCCTTGTTCAGCCCTCCTGCCACTCCCCTGATGTCCAGAGAGCACCAGGACACTGGACAATTGGCGTGTTTTCCCCTAGGAGCACCTCGCAGCCCCGCCCTCTGGCACACACCCACTTGTGCCTGGGCACTCTGTCCCATCAGCTGGCTCTTCCCCTAGGCAGCTCAGCATCTGTCAGGACACAGGCAGCCCTCCTCCTGGACAGTGGAGGGCCCTGGGGCGAGGCCTGGCTCCGAACCCCAAGATTCCAGGTAGTTTGCATCCTACAAGCTCTCATTCAATACTGAAGACCCCTTTTCTCTTCTCCCCTGGAGCTTTCTTAAGAAGTCCAAACCAGCTGAAGGTACCGAGCCAGGTCAGCTCCCTGGGGCCGCATCCCTTGCGCATTGACCTCAAAGGGCCTCAGTCCTTCTTAGCACAGATATGATGTGCTGATGAGCAGACTCCGGAGCCAGGTGGCCTGCGTCCTAAACCAGGCTCATCTATCATGTGCTGACTGTGTGATGTGGGGCCAATTACTTCTCTGTTAAAGGAGGGTAGTGATAACCTGCTTCATGAGTTTTCATGAGAATTAATTGCGCTAATACATCTTCCACTTCTAGAACAGTGCCTGGCATACAGCAGACACTGCGTAAGAGTCAGTCACTCTTGTTATTGCTTTGCCGTGTTTGCAACTATTAACAGAGCCCTCTTTTGGGTCCTCTTTACCCTACCTTTTCATCATGCGACGTTAACCCCGCTGCTGCTTTAATTATTTCTTTTTACATTTATTTCAACCTTCCCCCCACCTTCATTTATTCACACACTGCCTGCACGCTTTCTATATATTAGTCACCGTGTTAGGCACAGGAGACAAATAATCAATCAGTCTCTGCCCTCATGCAGATAGTCCATTAAACAAACTCTTTAAAAGTCCCCAACAAGAAAGTATAAGAAAGTGTGATAAATGCTCTGGTAAAAGAAGTAGGATGCGATAGGGGTTCAGAGTGGAAGCAACTACTGTAACTTTTTTAGTGTTCCAAAATGTGATAACAAATTATTCCAGGGTAACTAGGCCATTACCTGGGGCTTACACATATTTTGGCTACACTTCACTTGGATTTTGACTGTAACTGGATTTGACTCGTATTTAGTGGCTCCACTTCCTCCGGGTGAAAAAGAAGTCACACCTTTCAGGAATGGGACTTGACAGTGAGTAGCATTTCTTCTCTGAATTACTTATAGGAAGGAAGCCTGTCACGTGGCACTGGGTATAACTCACTTTGTGATAGCTTGGTTGGCAGGCCAAGTTGTTACAATAATGGAGTTTTTTAAAAATTTAATTTAAAGAAACACAGGGACTTCATTTAAAAAGTTAAGCAGTATTAAAAGGGTTCTACTAAAAACAGCAGTCCCTGGACCCATTCTTCCCTCACTATTTAACTCCTCCTCCCTGAGACACACACTTCCAAGTTTTTTGAGATGTTTCTTATAGTATTTACCTCAGGGTTTCTAAATAACATGCATACGAGTATATTGCTCTTTTTTGATTTCTGTAGTTTGGATATTTTCATACTCTCCCCCTCCCCACACTTCCTTTGTCTCCCCAGCGTTGCTGTAGAGCTATATAACAATGCTTGGTCAAATCAGTATTCAGGGTTTGTATTATTTTGACCATGTAAATATCAGTCACAGCTGAACCATAGAGCTGGCCATGATTATGTTTTCTTTCTCATATGGAATTTTTGTTTTCCTGGAGTTAGTAGTTGCCTCATTTTTAATTTATTTAATTGTCTGTGTATTCACCACTAATCCATTGCCTCTACCAGAGCTTAAATTCCTTTGAATACCAGCACATTAAGTACCATTTTTATCTTAGATACATCTCTCATGGACAATTTCTGAACTTGTCTCCAGAAAGACTCCAGACTGCAATTCTGTCATTTCCCTTTATGCTCATCACTCATCGTAGGCTTTCCCTTCACTCCCACACTGGGGGTTCTCTTTAACTCTTTCCCATGTTGGAGACTCTGTTTCCTTGACTTCATATCATTTTCTTTTAAAAATTTACTTCCTTGTTTTGGTTGAGCATCTTAATAAATGGAGTCAATGAAGGTCTGAAAATAACTTTATTCTACCTTCACACTTGATTGTTAGAATGGCTGATGTGGTGCTAATTCTATGTGTCAACTTGACTGGGCTAAGAGATGCCCAGATAGCTAGGAAAACATTATCATTGGGTGTGTCTATGAGGGAGTTTCTGGAAGAGATTAGCATTTATTCAGTAGAGTGAATAAAGAAGATCCACCCTCACCAATGTGGGCAGGTCCAAGTAGGACAAAAAAGCAAAGGAAGAGCAACTCCCTTCTCTCTCTTCTTGAGCTGGGACATTCATATTCTCCTGCCCTTGGATATCAGAGCTCCTGGACTTCAGGCCTTTGAACTCTGGAACTTACACAGTGGCACCTCAGTTCTCAGGCCTTCAACTTCAGACTGAATTATACCACTGGCTTTCCCGGTTTTCAGCTTGCAGATGGCAGATCGTGGGACTCCTCAGCCTCCATAACTGTAGAAACCAATTCCTGTAATAAATCTCCTCTTATCTATATCTCCTATTGGTTGTGTTTCTCTGGAGAACTCTAACTAAGACAGCTGGGTATAAAAATTTAGTTTACTAATAAGTTTCACTCATAGTTTTAACAACATTGTTCCATTGTTTTCCAGATTCCATTATTACTATTGAAAAATATGATACCATTCTGATTCCAAGTTCTCTATATGTGGCCTACATTTTTTTTTCCATCCTGGAATTTTTAGGATATTTTCCTATACCAGCTCTTCTCAAATCTTATAAGGAAATTTACCTTGTTGTGGGTCTCTTTCGTTTTTTGTGCAGGAAACTCAAGGAAGCCCTTTCAATTTGGAGATGAACGCCTTCAGTTTTAGAAAGTTTTTCTATTTGTCCTTTAATAACATCTTTCCTTCTATACTCTCTTTTCTCTCTTTCTAGAACTCCTATTATTATTCATTGTTGGCACTATTAGATAGACTCATAGATTCTAATTGTCTTATCTTCTCTTTCCTATTTTACATTTTTTGTCTTATCTCTGGGTGATCTTTTTTAACTTTATCTTCTAACTTCAATTTTTCTCTCTCTTTCTCTCTGTCTCTCTGTCTCTCCCTTTCTCACCGAACACTGAGATCCCCGTGCTTTTCACTTTAAAATGGTTAATTTTATATTATGTGAATTTCATCATGCGAGAGAGAAAGAGAGGCACAAAACTACATTGGAACTAGACTAGGATCTCTGTTGTGCATGGGAAGGGCCCATTGGCTGGTAGAGCTATTCCTAGGGAATTGATCTGGAATGTTTTCATCTCACTAGGTATTTCCAAGTGTCAGTTTCCACTGGCATTTTCCCCTTAGATAGCAGTTTCCCCAATGAGGAATGCTCTAATCGCCTGTCTGTGTGGGGATATAAGCCTGGATCCCAATGTCTTGGAGCTTAACAGGTGGTGAAGGGCACACCTACTTTCACCCAATCTTCCTTCTTTTAGTGTGGCATTTCACCCCATCATGCTACTCCTGATACCTTTCAGATCAAAGACACATGGGTTCAACCTCTCCAGAGTGTAAACTCTGATACAGTTCTTTGCCAGGTTAGGGAGGGATGATCTCCTGGCCACATAGATTTGGGAGACCCAGGTTACGGATAGATAGTGTTCTGGCTACACAGACCTGGGAGACCTTGCTTTGCCTTGTGTGGATCCTGATTTTATTCCCACCCACATTCTTACTGTTCTGGGCTCTTGGGCCTCCAAATCTTTTTTTTTTTTTTTTTAATTTATTGGGGTGACAATTGTTAGTAAAACTACATAGATTTCAGGTGTACAATTCTGTATTACATCATCTATAAATCCCATTGTGTGTTCACCACCCAGCGTCAGTTCTCCTTTGGGCCTCCAAATCTTGACACTTTCCAAATTTTTGCTTCCTCCTTTATCCTTGGTTGCCTATAGCTACCCCCCTGACACATGTTTTTTCACTCTGCTGACCAGATTGCGTATTTTTGTTTCAAGCACAAGATGCCATCTTTTTGGCTTACGAGGTTCCTCTGGGAGGTTGCTACTGAAGGAAGTCAGTGTAGTGAGACTCATGAACTCAGGATGGAGTTGAGAGTCTCGAAAGCTAGGCTTCACTTTGGCACTAACTGGCTGTTTGCACTTGAATATGTTGCAGGACTGCTTTGCATTCCATTTTAATAAATATTTTCTGATCTGTAAAATGGTGGGTGGAAGGCAGTCCTCAAAGCCAGGGCCTGGGCAGAGGCCTTTCGAAGATCAAGTATCAGCCCCTCTGGGAGTCGAGAATTACTGGGAGTCCTTTTGAAACCCCGAGCAGTCATTTAATCCAGCCTGTACCTTTGGAGCAAATTTTCAGCTGAAGGCATAAAGCTCATTAAAAGTAAGAGAATACTTGAAACACAAGATAATCCCTAGGGGATAGAACTATTGAATAGAACAGGTGACTAGAGCTTAGCCTGTTGGTTGAAATTGATATACTTTAAATTTTTATGCATAAAGGATGGCTAATAGTTTGGCCTTACATTCCTCTACTCAACGACCCTTCTCCTTCCTTAGATCAGGTTCTGGTTCTCCCTGGCTTCACACTAACTTTCTAAATTGCCGTTGAAACTGAGTATCTGCAGAATTCATGCAAGAGTGTCTCATCAGCCCTTTAGAAAAGCCAAAAACAAACCAATGACGCAGAACAAATATTAATATTCTAAGGATATAAAAGGCAGCCTCATTTATGTACAGAAACAACTTTGGAGGGGAGGGGAGCGGAGTCAAAGGGATTTGAGGGAGAGTCTGGGGTCCAGAGGGAGATATGGGCAGTTATGCAGGAGCTCCCTTCAGACATTTTAAAAACACATAGTCCTTTAAAACTATATTCAAAATCTAAGCTACTTCTGAAACCCTGCTGTTAATTTTAGAAAATAAGAATTGGAGGCAAGTGTGTGTGGTTTGGGTTTCATAAGTGTTAAGAGAAACTTGCTTCTGCTTGTGCACCTTAAATGATTCCTTTCTCCCCATCCGTTATCTTTCACTTCCCCCTCCTCTTCTGTACCTGTCTTTCTCATCTCCTCCTCTCTCTTCCTTCTTTCCATAGAGCCCCTATTCTCTCTCTCTCTCTCTCTTTCTCTCTCTCTCTCCTTCCCTTTCTCACCGAACACTGAGATCCCCGCTGGCCTTGGAGGCAGTGGGAAGCATGCAGACCTTCCCACCTCTGCCTGCCCTTTCCTCTAGCCCATGGCTTTCTGGCCGCTGCCAAGCCAATCTCTTAGCTATCTCTGTGGGGCCTCTGAATCAATCCCTTTGGGTCCCCTGTGTTTATCTTCCAAGTTGAAAAGTTTAATTGCAGCTCAGAGTGAGGCCTTGGAGGCCGAGCAGGGGAGGGTGGAAGTGATAATTTTCTGCCCAACCTGCAGGACACTGTCCAATGCCAGCTACCGCCTGCGGCCACTCAAGGTTCAACACGCTGCGAGTATGTGCCCACTAGTGGTTACCCAGCATGAGGGAGCTGGCAGCTTGCTGTCCATGGGCAGCTCTGGTCTGCTCTTTTCTGCTCTGAAAATCTAATTTTCCCTCATCCCATTTTTGCCTGACTCTCACGGTTTTCTCTTTGGGGTGAATTCTTCAATCTTATCCCTTTGCTTTAACTGCAGTGCGTAGGGAGCACAGATGGTCAGAAAGAAGCTCACAAGGTCAAATGCATTGTTCCAATGCATCCTAGGAAAACCTCTGTGTCTTCTGTCTGACTCGCTTGAAGTGGCCTGAAAGGTGAAAGGGGAAACCTCGCTTCCTTTGATATGTTAAATTGAGTCAATCTTTTTGCCATCCTTGATAAATGCATAGGTTTCTGAGCTTGCTTTTTGAAAGACATGTAGTTTTAAACATACCTGCAGTCCAAAGGACCCTGGAGTGCATGTCAAAAATGATGCAAAATCTTCAGCCCCGGGAAGATGTGGGAATCCAGCCGGGATCTCCCCGGAAAGATCACACGTGGCCTCCTGAGTCTCTTGTGGTTCAGGTGGGGAAAGACCTGGGAGTTCACATATGTTTCCCAGCTGATTTACTGTGCAATTTTCAACCATTAGTCTCTGCTCTACTATTTCCTTATGTGCAAAATCTGAAAGCAGGAAATAAATCCTGAGATGAATTTTTATGGCATCAAAGGTTTAAGCAAGAAATGTTTTGCGGTATTCACCATCACACCCGGGCAAGGTGAAATTGGCTGGAAAGTCAGTTGTTGGGCTGGTTCGGAACCATGTTGGTGCCTCAGTTTCTCCATTCACTTGCCTTTTGCTATCAGCCTTTCCCAACAGCAAGTTGGAGACATTTAATATTTATATTGACAAAGATTCTCTCCTTCACCAAATTCTACTCAGGCTCCCCCGAACTTTGCAAGTAGGCCTTGGCTTTTGGACTTCCACGTTCATCTCTGCATTGTCCAATTTCAGCAAGAATCCGCTAAGTCATTATCCTAAGTCAGAATCCCCTACCTTTGATATTTGATCCGGTTTCTCATGCCCCACCACCCTCCAGGTGATGTCTGATCACCCTGACCTGTCTTATGCAAGAATCCCCTGTACCCCTGATGTTTCCTCGTAGTAATTTTCCATCCACTGACCCCTACTCCTTGGCTATAAAATCCTATTTACCCATGTTGTATTCAGAGTTGAGTCCAACTTCTCCCCATTGCAGTGGTCCTTATACCTATTGCCATGACCCCTATTGAATAAACTTTTCCTTATCATGATTTAACAAGTGTCATTGACTAATTTTTTTTCTTTTGTAGCATGTTTGATTTAAATCATTCTTTTGCTAGTTGTAATGTCAACCTGTGACATAGCTGTTATTATTACTACTTCTGCATCACAGACAAAGACCCTGAAACTCAGCCAACATCCCACAATTAGGAACTGGCAGTTTCTCCAATGTCCATGTCTTCTGACTCCTAAACCCAAATGCTTGCTTTCCACCAGAGGCAGAGATGAGGTGCATCTCTAGCTTGAAGCATTCTTGGAGCAAAAGTTAGTGTTGGGGCTGAGTATGGCATATAATTTTGATGAATTCTTATTCCTTTTCCCAATAAACAGAGCAGTTTCATCTGTTAAACCACGGAAGTACCTACCCTTATTATGTAACAGCAGCTGCATTTCCCACTAAGATCACTGTCCTAGCAGCATCTAAGGTTTGAAAAGTGCCCTGGGAATGGTCTGTGGATATTTTGGGCCAGATCTCTACCAGGGGAAATAATCTGAGTGATTTGAAGGAGCTTTTTTAAATCCACCAAACCCTGTGATGAGGTTGTGCGTCATCAGAGACGTCACTTGCTTCTCAAAGGCTCTCCAAGGCTCCCTTTCCCACCAGCAAATCTCAAACTCATTGCCACTGGGCTAAACAAGGAGCTAAAGGAAACCCTGGAAGAAAGGAATTTGAAAGGAGCCAAGAGACCCCACCATTAAGTCAACAAGCTCAAAAGCAGGAACAGAAGAGAATTTATAGCACTCATCTGTACTCTGCTGGGTTGCCAGGAAGCTGTCATTAAAGGTTAACGGCCGTGTGTTTCAGATGAATGCTGATCTTTATGAAATGATCCAGCAAGGAGGTTACAGAGGAAGCCTAGGGGACAGCAAGTAGGAATCATGTGACCTGGGTCCCATTTCTGAATCAATTAACTACTTGAGTGACCTTGGAGAAGTCACCTCTCCTCTCTCATCCTCAGTTTCCTCATTTGTACAAAGAGGTAATTGGGCAAGGTGATCCCATTTTTAAGGTCAGATCCTATAACCATCTGACCTCCTTTAATACTCAATTTTCTGCCTTCCGCAGAGAACTGAGAAGGGTCATGGCAGACTGCAGCTACTGCTAATTGGCAGAGAGAATACTTACCAGCTCCCTGTGCCCAAACACAGTAAGGAAATAGAAGTGTCATTGTCCTGCATAATTTGTATCCAAATGAGGATTTATAGTTATAGAGCCTTCCATGGACATTATCTGAATTATTAAGATAAGCAACCCAGTTTTCTCCAGATACAGGTGTATGGGAGGCCTGACCCTGACACAGGTATATGGAAAAGTTCCATTCCTTGACCAACCTGAAGAAGCAGAATGAGCCTCTGGAAGCTGGCTACACTGAGAACTAGACCAGCTGGTTCTCAGTACAAGTTTTTGATTAACCTCTGAGGTGATGATTCTGTTTGTGGTCATGTTTCTCTCCCTCCTGTCCCTTCTTCCCTTCATCCATCCATCCGTCTACCCATCCATCATCCATCCATCATCCATCCATCTACCCATCCATCCATCCATCCATCCACCCATCCATCTACCCATCCATCCATCCATCCATCCATCCGTCCGTCCATCCATCATCCATCCATCCATCCATCCATCTACCCATCCATCATCCATCCATCCACCCATCCATTAATCCAGACATCATCCATCCATCCATCCGTCCGTCCATCCATCCATCCATCCATCCATCCATCCATCCATCCACCATCCATCCACCATCCATCCCCCATCAACCTATTATTCTCTAGAAGTATTTAATGAGCACATACTTTGTTTGTAGGGGCTGTGTGAGATACAAGGGGCAAGTTGAAGATGGGCCCTTGTGCCAGAGGAGCCCTTTTGTGATCTGAGAATACAAGCTCCTAAAGCAAAGATAATGAAGCTAGAGTGCTCAGTCCTGAGAAGGAGTACAGGAGAGTTGTGGAGTCCTCTTTACTCCTTCCCGCTCTCTCCATCCCCTTCATTCTCCTGGACTCCTGTGGAGCAGGCCTATCCCTGTCAAACTTCTTCCTTGGCTGCAAGTAATTATGCGGTCACATTTACACAGCTGAGAAAAGAACATTATGGAGCCACTTCACAAAGCCTTCCCGAGTGAATGACATTATTGCAGCTGGGCCCTCCTCCTGGCCCAGAGGAATGTCATTGTGGTAAGCGGCCCTTCCTCAGTTTTCTCAGAGGATGTTAATCCTTTAAAATCAGTTGCATGTGCCCTGTTTTGGACAGAGCCTTTTAGTACGGTTCCCCGTTGAGCTGT
Source organism: Rhinolophus sinicus (assembly GCF_057876585.1). Classification (NCBI taxonomy): domain Eukaryota; kingdom Metazoa; phylum Chordata; class Mammalia; order Chiroptera; family Rhinolophidae; genus Rhinolophus; species Rhinolophus sinicus. Next base: position 10,893,776 of record NC_142517.1, read on the forward strand.
GATTTTATCATTAATTATAATATAAATGAGTAGTTAAAAGGAGGCGTACTTGCTGTGACGTTCTGCTCTGATGGTCCCACTTTTAGGGTGGGTGTGGGAAACTGGAGTTTGTCAGAGGGACACGATCAGCATGCTGAGGAGGGTGTGGTCTAGAGATCATGCCGCCACGTCAACACGTGGGGAGGGATTGTGTGAAGAAGAGCCTTGACGCATGAAAGGGGTTCCCACATGAAGGAGGAGGATGTCTGTCATGGGTTAATCTAGAAAGTCAAAAGCTAAGACCGAATTCTAAGGCCAAGTTTAATTCAAAGTAAGAAACTACTTTTTTAAACAACCAAAATATCCCTTAAGTGAGAAATGGATAAGCAGGGTGTGGTGCATTCATACAATGAAATATCATTCAGTAATAAAAAGGAATGAAACACTGACACATGTTACAACATAGATGGACCTTGAAAACATTATGCTAAGTGAAAGAAGCTGAACACAAAAGGCCATGTACTATATGATTCCATTATATAAAATGTCCAGAATTGGCAAATCTATGGAAACAGAAAGTAGATCGCCTAGGGCTGGGGACATTGGAGCGAAATCAGGAACTGCTAATGGGTAGGGGTTTCTTTTTGGGTAATAGAAATGCTTTAAACATTTATTTATTTAAAATTTATTGGGGTGACAATTGTTAGTAAAATTACATAGATTTCAGGTGTACAATTCTGTATTACATCATCTATAAATCCCATTGTGTGTTCACCATCCAGAGTCAGTTCTCCTTCCATCACCATATATTTGACCCCCTTACCCTCATCTCCCACCCCCCACCCCCCACTCCCCTTACCCTCTGGCAACCACTAAACTATTGTCTGAGTCTATGAGTTTCTGTTTCTCATTTGTTTGTCTTGTTCTTTTGTTGTTTTTGGTTTATATACCACATATCAGTGAAATCACATGGTTCTCTGCTTTTTCTGTCTGACTTGTTTCGCTCCCCATTACACTCTCAAGATCCATCCATGTTGTCACAAATGGTCCTATTTCATCTTTTCTTACCGCCGAATAGTATTCCATTGTGTATATATACCACAACTTCTTTATCCATTCATCTATCGAAGGCCATTTTGGTTGTTTCCTTGTCTTGGCCACCGTAAACAAAGCTGCAATGAACATTGGAGCACATGTGCCTTTATGGATAAATGTTTTCAGATATTTTGGGTAGATACCCAGGAGAGGGATTGCTGGGTCATATGGTAATTCTACTCGTAATTTTTTGAGGAACCTCCACACTACCTTCCATAATGGCTGCACCAGTCTGCATTCCCACCAACACTGTATGAGGGTTCCTTTTTCTCCACAGCCTCTCCAACGCTTGTTACTATTTGTCTTGTTGATGACAGCCATTCTCACTGGGGTGAGGTGATATCTCATTGTTTTTATTTGCATTTCTCTGATGATTAGTGATGTTGAGCATTTTTTCATATGTCTATTTAGAAATGCTTTAAAATTGATTGGGGTGATAGTTGCCCAACTCTGTGAATATGCAAAACACCATTGAATCGTTCACTTTAAATGGGTGAATTGTATGGTATGTAACTATCTCAAAAAAGGTGTTATAAAAATTAATTTGCCTGTTTTTAACTTTTTAAAAAAGAAAGTACTTTTTAACAAGAGTAAGAGAATACTCTAGCATTGTGCTCACCATGGGAAGCCCTGGAGACCCCTGGCTCACTTCTGTCCCTGTCTTGTCCAGCAATGCAAAGACTTAGCTGAGAAAATAGGAACTCCTGTCATCCATGGAGATACCAGCAAATGCTTAGTGACCATCTGAAGGGGGTTGTACAAGGTTCCTGCAGTGAGAGGATGGATGGGTCTTGGTTTGGATGGGTCTTGAAAGTAGAGCCTGAAGCATAGACATGGGGCAGGTCATTGATTTGAGAAACAACCCCAGGAGCCAGTAGTTTGAAGCAGGGTGGACAAGACAGGAAAAGAGGAGGAACTAACATAAGGTGCATTATCAAGGTCATTGCTGCAGGCACGGGGTTCCCCTTCCATGGAGGGAGGGGTCCTCCTGAGAAGCATACAGAATGCCTCTCCAAATGTTCCACTTGAAGGATGGGGGCTGGGTCACCCACCCACCAACTTCTCTCCTCACTCTCCCCACTGGCTGAGGACTGCTCCCGGGATGTGTAAACTGCCTCCCACTTCTAGGTTGAACTTGTATGGGAGCCAAAGGTACCACCAGAAGGCCCAGGGTTCAAAGCAGAAAGGTGTGTACAGCATGCCTGGAATGGGATGCTGTGAGTGAAGTGAGCCTGGGCTCCCATGGAACTTTCCACCACAGCTGTGGCTGAAACCAGAGGTGGCTCAAGGAGCTATGTTATGGGCACCAGATGCGTCTGCCACATTGGGCAATTTTGGCTCACACAGAAATGTAACGGATATGATGAGCATTTTTGTTTTAAATGAAGTAAAATAGAGTAGAAATGATCAAGTGTGTCACACCTGAAAAATACCATTTCAGGCAACTTTTGTTTTGTGACATGTTAAACATGTTTGTGAGCCCGTGCATGTATCAGGTTGCAACATAACAGGAATCCGTTTCTAAGGGTCACAGTGAAAAATGCTGCTCAGCCGGAACGCTCTCTACATTCTTTCAGAAAGGGAAGTTCATTTTAAAATCAGTGTTTAGGTTGTAGCAGAGTAAACTGGAGGGCTGTGTATCTTGGTGGAAAGAACGGGAATGAAGTATGAGTCCACGGAGATTTGGGCTCTGGTCTGATTTCTTAGGAATAACGTGATTTAAGACCACTTACCTCATGTAAAGAGATTTATTTTAAGGAATTGGCTCACGCAATTGTGAGGGCTGGCAAGTCTGAAATCTGTAGGGAAGGCAACTAGGCTGGAAATTCAGGCAGGATTTTTATGATACGTCTTGAAGCAGAATTCTTTTTTGTGAAACCTCAGTTTTCACTCTTAAATCCTTCAACTGATTAGATGAGGCCCACCCATCTTCCTTAAAGTCAACTGATTGTAGCGGTTAATGGCAGCTACAAAGTATCTTTACAGAAACACCAAATTAGAGTTTGATTCAATCACTATGTGCCCAGCCAAGTGGACACATAGGGTGACCATACCTGATGTGCAGGGCCTTAGACTGCTTGCAGCCTCGATTCCTTTCAGTTGGGTGGCTCCTTGAAAGTCAGCTCGGTTCCTTTCAGTTGGGTGGCTCCTTGAAAGTCAGCTCGGTTCCTTTCAGTTGGGTGGCTCCTTGAAAGTCAGCTCATTCTCTGACACCCTTAAAGCTAAAAGCTTTAAGGAGAGTGGAATTGGCAGACTGAGGTTATGGGGAAACCTGGGATATTTAAGCCCAACCCTCTCCAGGTGAGAAGACTCAGGCACAGAGAGTTTAGCCCATTCTGCAGTCCCACCATGAACTTGCAAACCCTCGCTCTCAGTGAGACATCTTGTCTTAGAGGGTGATGGGTTCCAAAATAATAGCTCGCTCCAGCCAAGTGGGGAAGGAAATATTCTGTTTTAACAGAATCTCAGCTTCAGTGTGACTGGTTCTTATTCTCTTGAACAAGGGGAGAGGCATGTTTTCATTTGATGGCGAACATTATTGAGAGCACATTTCCTATGGAGAACAGGCCTGCTTCCCTTCCTGTAGAAGGATTTCTCAGAGCAAAGGGGGCGGGGGATGGCAGCTGTTCTGGGAAATTCAACCCACTCTGACTTGGATGGGTTTTCAGTCATGAGAACCAGATGTGCAAATGTGTCTGGGCCCCTCTACCCCACCACAGGGTGACCGAGCCTGGAACGGGGGACGTGGCTTCCTGAACGCTCTTCCTTGTGTGGGGGGCCTGCAGTCTTTCAGTGCAGGGTAGAGGAGGGGCTCTGTGGCAGGCAACGCTTTGGCCTTTCCCCCAACCCTCCTTCCTCCTTGCTCTCCCGCCTTCTAATCATTTAAACAGGGAAGCAACCAGGCTCAGCTCAGGGGCCCATCGTTACTTGGGTTCAGTTCCCGCTTTAGCAGCGCTTCAGCAAGGTTTGAACTGGTCAGGCCCCAGTCTCTTCCCTGCGCTGTGTGACGAGCTTTTATCTATGTTACATATTGGGGATCTGAGGAAAATGTCATTTGAGAAAAACAAGTTCTGCTGCTCATCAAAAGAATCTGATAATCATTGCTGAGAATAATGGGAAACTATTGAAGGACACAGCTTCAGATGTAATGAATGTGATATCACGTTAAACCATAAGGGAAAAAATAGTAAATCACATATGACCTTCAGAATGCGTTTTTCTCATACCCTTGTTGACAGCCTCCTCTATAGTAAGAGTCAAACGTTCTTGTATACAGTGAGAAATTATTGAAGAGGGGGAAGTATAGGACACAAGGCAAAACATATCTACTCGGACCAAGCTGGGATGGACTCGGGAGCCCAGTATGATACATACACATCGGAAAAGAGACTGAGTTAGACCATGTGGCACTTCTTAACCAAAGGGGCTGGTCCAGTTTCAATCCTGTTTCCCAGACCGTGAACAGTGAGTCTGCCCATTTCAGCAGAACCAGCTGAACACTGGCTTTCCATCCCATGGACAATCATCTCCAAGATTCTCGTTTCACACTTGGAGAACATAGCATGTGAAGCTAGAAATGCAATCCCTTTAGGTGGGAGGAAGCCCTGTTTCTTACAGAAACCTCAAATTACCTCTTCTTATTTTCCCTCATGTGTATATCATTAAACAAAATAAAAGGAGATTGCTTGGCCTCGGAGGGAAAATAAACACCTTGGGAAATTAAAAAGGCCTGGTGTGATGTTGACTTTGAGTTGTACTTTGGCTCGTGGGAAATAGTTACTGACGTTACAGCCACATTTATGCAGGGAAGTCATTTCGGTGTTTCTGTGTTACCGAAAGTTGCAGTGACCACCTAACATTCTGCTTTATAGTTGGCCTTTGCTTATGCCAGTTGGGATAATGGCTTGTGAGTGTGTGCTCTGTCACAGGGGTTGATGCCAAGAACTGAGGGGAGAATCCAGTGAGGGAAAGAGCCAGGATGGGTGCCACTGTGACAGCTGGTGGCAGCACAACAGGACCGCACAGGAGTTCAGCCTGGGTTCCAGAGTTTCATGAGCGATAACATCATGGAGCCATGCATAACATTTCACAAAATCCTGTGGGAGGATTTGTGGATTCTGTGTCTCATGCATTCTCCCCCCACAACACCCATCCTCCTTCAATCACGCCCATTTCAGATCCCAGGATAGAAGGACGTTCTTGCCGTGGCCTCGTTCCAGCTTTTCTCTCTTAGGCCTTTTACTTCTGTTGGGAACTAGAGAATGACTATGACCAAATACTTGGCTCGGATTTCCTGGTTTCCCAACATTCTCGGCTTCAGCTTTCACCAGAGAAACCCAAGTGTTCCTACTGAGTGCCTGAGCCTGGGGATTCGCTCCCCTTCCCTCTTTTGTCTCTCAGCCCCCTTCTTCCACAGGAAGGTAGAAGTGTGCTCTGCCAAGTGGCTGACACTGTACTGCAGACGTGGGTCTGGGTGAAGGCCAAGACGCTACAACACAGGTGGATGGGCAGAGATTGGTCCTGGGCGAAGACTTGCTTGTCAAGGCCAAAGTCAACCCATGTTTTTATAATTACTTTTGCTCTCTCACCTAAAGTGAACTGACGAAGAATTAAACCTATATTTTACAGATCTCAAGCCGTTCTGAGTAGTTGGGCACCGTTCCTTCCAGTCTGCTCTGGCTCATTTTTCAGCTCATGTCCATTTCTGGTTGTAGAAGCAATTGCTAGAAGCTATTCAATAAAGAATCTATTATTATTGCTCCTGTCTCTCCCATGTGTTGAGCTGACACTGCCAGGGACCTCGCATACGTCGTCACTCATCTCAAGCCTGCCAGGTAGATATTACCATCATCCCCACTTGGCAGAAGAGGAGATGGAAACTCAAAGAGGCTAATCAATGTGCCTAAAGACACACAGCTGTAAGAGGCCGAGGCGGGATCCAAACCGACAGTCTGACTCCCAAGCAGTCGTTTTCCTTTCACGACGGAGGCACGTTGACTTCAACACCATTTTTATATCATCACGTTTCCAAGCTCAATTCAAGCTAGAGTCCTCTTCCTAGGTTCTCTTGCTCTTCCCTTCTTGGTCTCCATTTTTCTTGCTTGATTCAGGCAGAGTGCATTCATTCATTCACTCATTCATTCAGCAACCACAACAACAAAGGATCAATATTTATTGATTGCCAATAGTGTGCCATGCACAGCTCTGGATGCTTAGGCTAGAAGAGTGACCAAAGGGAGGAAGGTCCTTATGCTCATGAGAGCATCTGAGAGCAATCTGAGAGATGTCAGTATATAAATGTTACAAAGGAAAATAAAAAGAAAGAATAATTCCCAGCATTACCCTGATACCAAAAACAAAGACATTACAAAAAAGAAAGCTATAGGCACGTATCCTTCATGCACACAGATGCAAAAATTATTGTAAAATATTAATAAATTGAATCCAACAATACACAAAAAGGACAACATATCACACAATAGGAATTCAAGGATGTTCCATATTAGAAAATCAACACACTCTGTCATATTACCAATCTAAAGGAGGAAAACCACATGATTATATCAACTGATTCAGAAAAAAGCATTTGGCAAAATTCAACATGCGTTCGTGGTTCGTAAAAATTTCAGCAAACTAGGTAAAGATTTCTTCAAATTGATAAATAGCAATTATAGGACACACAGATCAACACCCAAGAAATTTAGATCAATATGCAAAAAAGCCAATCATATTTTTATATACTGGCAATGTATAATTGAAATTAAAATTTAAAAATTCAGAAATTTTACAATTCCTTTCACCCCCAAAATGAAATACCAAAGCATATATCTAACGAAAATTGCTCATAAATCAAAGAAGATCCAAGTAAATGGAGAGACACACCATATTCATGGATTGAAAAACTGAACAGAGCAAACATGTCAATTCTTCTCAACTTCATCTATAGAACTAACTCAATTCCAATCAAAGTCACAAGAAGATTATTTTTATAAATATAGATAAGCTGATTCTGAAACTTATATGGTAAGGCAAAACATGAGAACAGCAAAAATATTTGAAAAAGAACAATAAATTCGGAGAAATCATGCTACCTGATTTTAAGACTTACTATAAAGATTAAGAGAGTGGTACTGTGGAAAACATGTGCCTAGAGCAGTGGAACAAAGTAGCCCAGAAATAAGCCCACACAAATATGGTCAATTGTTTTTTGACAAAGATGCAAAGGCAATTCAAAGAAGAAAGTTAATGGTGTTGCAACAACTGGACATCCATAAACAAAAAAATGTACCTTGACCTAAACATCATATTTTATACAAAAAGTTAACCAAAAATCAACCATAGATCTAAGTTGAAAATGTAAAATTGTAAATCTTTTAGAAGAAAACATCAGGAAAAATCTTTGTGAACTGTGGTTAGGCAAAGTTCTTGGACATGAAATCAAAAGCATGACCCATAAAATAAAATATTAGTAAATTGGCCTTTATCAAAATTAACATTTAAAATGTTATAGACACTTTGGAAAGTAATTTGGCAGTTAAATAAAAAACAAAATTAACTAAACATGCACTTAGCGCAATGTTTAGCAATTACCCTCCTGGGCATTTCTCCCAGAGAAGTGAGACATATATGACTACACAAAAATTTATACACAATTGTTCTTAGCAGCTTTGTTTGTAATGGCCAGAAACTGAAAACAACGAAAATTCCTTTCAAGGGTGAATGGTTAAACAAATCGTGGCACCTCCACTTCATGAACTGCTTACTACTCAGCAATAAATGGAATGAACTATGTATGGATACATACAACACAGATGACGCTCAAAAGCATTATGCTACGTGAAAGAAGCCATTCACAAAAGGCTACATACTGTGAGTCTGTTTATGTGACATTCCGAAAAAGGCAAAAGTAGAGGGACAGAAATAAGGCCTGTGGCTCCCAGGGACTTAGGGTGGAGGAGGGTTCTGACTGCCAAGCGACACAAGCGAGCTTTTTGGTGTACTGGAAATCCTCTCCACGTTGACTGTGGTGGTGGTTGTCCAGCTGTGTACGTTGGCCAACACTAGAAAGCTGTACACCCAAAAAGAGGAAATAGTACTGTATGTAAGTTGTACCTCAATAAATATGACTTTAAAAAAGACTCAAGGAGAGATCCAAGATGGCAGAGCAGATAAACACTGTGCCTGCATCCTTCCATGAACACATGAAAATCACAACTAAATTATAGAACAATCAAACAGGAGAACCACCAGAAGTCTGGCTGAACAGAGTCCTATAACTGAAAATAGAAAGAAGACACATCCAGACTGGTAGGAGGGGTGGAGACGCGGAATGGGCCCCAAACCTTTGTGTGGCCATTGAGAATCAGGAGGGATATCTCAGCGGCTGAGATATCCCTCCAGAGGTGTCCCCTGGAGGAGTGAGGGACCCCAGCCCCCACACAAGGCTCCCCAGCCCAGAGTAGTAGCACTGGGAAGAGGAGCCCCACAATATCTGGCTGTGAAAAACAGTGGGGATTCTAACCAGTGGGGTAGGACAGAAGGCTGCGGGAAACCCAGACGTCCTCTTAAACAGCCCATGCAAACTCACTCACTCACAGGCACTCGCCTTGGGCTCTAGCAGAGGGACGGTGACTCAGGGAGCTTTGGAGACATATGGGGAGGGGGGAAGACTGAGGAGTGTGTCTTCAGGGCAGGACTGGAGGACAGTCAGCATTTTCCTGGTGAGGGGTCCTACTCTCCTGCAGCCAGCAGGCGGGCATCAGCTTGCCTGTCTTGAGCCTGTGCCCACAGGTCAAATCTGAATCTGATAGGCCGGTGAGCTCCACTGCTCTGTCGTGCTGACTCAGCTGGGACCCTGCCCCACCTAATTTGAGCTCCACTGGAGGCACTTTCTCTGAGAGAAGCCAGCCCCTCCTGCATTGCACTTTCTTGGAAAACTATCAGACTCCGTGGTCCCCAGGCAGGTGGTGACCGGCCTCCACATGCTCTGAGACTTCTGCTGAGTCAGTCACGCTCAGGACTGGTACCAAACCAGAGTCTACATTAACCTTGTGATCACAACTCATCCCACTCTAGTGACTCCCTGAGACCCTCCCTCTCTCAAATCGCATACTGCCTGAGGCTTATCAATGGCTGAACCTTAAGGGAGCTGGCAGGTGGCAGCAGGCCTCTGAATGTCCTGGCTTTTTGCGGAGTTACCCCAGACCCAGTACTGGTGGCAGACGTCCTTGGTTCGCAGCGTGGCCTCTCCTACACACCTCCAGGGTTAGACAGGCAGCAAACAACTGTGGATCACCGTGTAGCTCCCACTAGGTAGCCTCTAGCCAGTCACAGGCAGTGGCTGACCTGGGCCTGCACAGGAGCCCCCCCAAAGAGGCCCTAAAACCAACATACTTGGAGGTTGGCTTCAGACAACAACAGAGCACCACCCAATTAGCCCCACGAGTGGCACAAAGGGCGGTCTCAATAGGCAAAAGAGTCTGCTGGGGCAAATCCCACTCAGTGGGCTATGCCTCCTACATAGCAGCCCATAAGCTGTGGATATGGCCCAACCCCACAGCCGGTCAACCTGGTGGTCAAGCCCACGTGCTGATATGCCAATAGCAATAAAAGCTCAACTATAACAGGAGAACACATACAACCCACAAAAGGAAGACTCGGGGTATTTATCCGAAGAAACCCAAAATGCTACTTCGAGGGGACCTGTGCATCCATATGTTCATTGCAGCATTGTTTACAATAGCCAAGGTTGAAGGCAGCCTGGGTGTCTGTCAATAGAATAATGGATGAAGGGGAGCTGGTACATATATACCTATATACAGTGGAACATTGCTCAGCCAGGGAAGGAGATGGGTTCTCGCCAACTGCAGTGGCATGGATGGACCTAGAGGGTGTTGTGCTGAGTGGAGTGTCAGACAGAGAAAAACAGATGCAATGTGATTTTGCTTATATGTGGAATCTAAGAACAAAATTAACAAACAAAACAGAAACAAACTCATAGATACAGAAAACATTTTGATGGTTGCCAGATGGGAGGGGGGTTGGTGTGTGGGTGAAAGAAGGGGAAGGGACTAAGAAGTACAAATTTGTTATTACAACGTAGTTATGGGGATGTAAAGTAAAGCATAGGGAATATAGTCAATGATATGGTAGTAACTATGTATAGTGCCAGGTGGGTACTAGACTAGTCAGGGGGATCACTTCTTAAATTATATAAATTTCTAACCACTATGCTGTACACCTGAAATTAATATAACAAAATATGGAATGTCAATTGTAATTGATAAATTTAAAAAGGGGGTGGGGAAGGAGAAGGGGAATAAGAGGTCCAAATTTTCAGGTATGAAACAAATAAGTCATGGGGATGTAATGTACAGCATGGAGAATATAGTCAATATTATGATAGCATAATACGGCATTAGATGGTTGCTGGTCTTATCATGGTGATAATTTATTTAGGTCTATAAATGTTGAATAATTATGATGTATACCTGAAACTAATATAATATTGTATGTTACCTGTATTTTTAATAAAAATCTTTTTAAAAAATGCAAGGATGAGGATGTAATGTGCAGCATCATGACGATAATTAACAATACTGTTTTGTATAGTTGAGAGTTGTTACAAGAGTAGATCTTGAAAGTTATCTTCACAAAAAATGTATTGTAAGTATGTGAGGCGATGGATGTTAACTAGACTTACTGTGGTGATCATTTCTCAGTATATAAAAATATCGAATTGTTATGGTGTATATCTGAAATGAATATAATGCTATATGTAAATTATATCTCAATAAAAAAATTAAGCGGAAATATTTCATATTCCCCCCACTCCCCTAAAAGTAAATGAGAGTCAAGGTAAGGAGCCAGAGAGTGGCCAGTGTTCCATTGTGAACTAGGTGATCAGGGAAGGTCTGTCTGAAGGGTTGGCACTTACACGATGGCCCACATCAAGTGAGGGAGCCAGCTGTGCAATATCTAAGGAATGGCATAATCCTGAGGGTTAAGAGTGAGTTTGGAGACTGTGAAGTCTCCAGGGGACAAGGGCTGTGTCTGCAAAAGGAAGTGAAAGGGAGCTGGTAGGAGAGCTAAACAGGGCCAGACGCTCTGTGATGCGAACTTTGTATCGTATTCCACGTGAGAGCGGAAGCACTGGAATATTTTGAACAAAGGAGTGACAGGTAAGTTCTAGTTTTCTACTTTCTGTGTGAATGGGCTTCAGGAGACAAAAGTGGAAACATGGACCAGTTGGGAGGCCATGTCACGAGTCTAAGGAATGAGGATGGGGGTGGGGAAGGAGAGGAGATGAGAACCGAGGGGAAGAAAGATGAGGAAAAGGAGACACACTTGGCCCCATGGCATCCAAACCCTTTTAATACTCAACCTGGTGGTTAAGGGTTAAGTTTTAATCAATTAGAAGGCATTCTTTAGGGCTTTCCTAGAATGTGGGGGGAGTGACCCCATGGCAACTGCATTAGGCAGAGTGGAGAGGATTTATGCATGGGAGAGCAGGGGTTTCCCCTCGGTCTCCTTTAAATCAGTCAGCCCACAGCCTGGACTCTGGAGCCCTTTGCAGGGAGGCCTGCCTGTTGCTGAGGGGGGGAGGGAAGAATCTGGTTTCTGTTCAAGAGAACTAATGTTGGGGAGACTGAAATGAAACAAGACAGAGCTCACCATCAAAGCTGAACAGGATTCAGCACCCACGTAACACAGCTCCTAACTGTGTCTGATTCAGCATGTAGTTTTGGAAAGTTGCTCTCTTGCTCACTTGGTTCTCATATGAGGCACTTGCTGTGATTAGATTTTCATGTGAATAATAGCTCCATGCAGAAATTGATTACCATGTGCTGAGATTTACAGGGAGAGTGATTTGGGTGGGAAAAACCCTCCCCCGACCCCTGCTCCCAAATGATGGGAAAATACAGCAATAGAAGACAGAGCACTGAGGATGAAACTTTATTTGGTTTCAGAATTGAGGAGTCACTAATAGTAAGAGCTGTCATGGGACTACCTTAAGGTGTTGCCCATTAAGCTTAAAAATAGTGTTTCACTACCCAGAACATCTGAGAACATTTATCCATAAAGATATATGTGCCCCGATGTTCATTGAAGCTTTATTTACAGTGGCCAAGACATGGAAACAACCAGTGTCTTTCAATAGATGAATGGATAAAGAAGATGTGGTATATATACACCATGGAATACTATTCGGCAGTAAGAAAAGATGATATAGTGCCATTGGCAACAATATGGATGGATCTTGAGAGTATAATGCTCAGTGAAATAAGTCAGACAGAAAAAGTCAAGAACCATATGATTTCACTGATATGTGGTATGTAAAACCAAAGAAAACAAAAGAACAAGAAAAAACAAACGAAGAAACAAAAACTCACAGACACGGACAATAGTTTAGTGGTTACCAGAGGGTAAGGGGGGAGGAGGATGGTAGATGAGGGTAAACGGGATCAAATATATGGTGATGGAAGGAGAACTGACTCTGGGTGGTGAACACACAATGTGACATATAGATGATGTATTACTGAATTGTACACCTGAAATCTATGTAACTTTACTAACAATTGTCACCCCAATAAACTTTAGTTTAAAAAAAAAATACTGTATCACTAACAAGAATAACCACACAATATTAAAAGTCCTTGAGTAGCATTTAAGGAGGTTTTTGGCTGCAAAAGTGGCTCAGAAGTTCAGGGCTTATTATATAACACCTCAAGGGGTGTGGAGGTCAGCGTTTGCAGAGTTGGTTTGCTCAGCATCTTGTTGACATTAGGACTCTACGCCTGCTCACTGGGAGTTTCCGGGCTTTTGCCTCAGTGGTCACAAGATGACCGCCAGCACTCGATGCACTATACCTTTACATCATCGTGTCCAAAAGCACAAAGTGGGAGTGGGCACTTCTTCGTGTGCCTGTGTTTATCAGGGAGGAAATCTTTCCCAGAAACCCCTGCAGTCTTCCCTGTGTCAGCTTATTTGCCCAAACTGGGTCCCACGCCCACTCCTAAACCACCTCTGGCAAAGCATGACTTACCCCCATGCGGCTGGGTACACCTTTTCTGTGCATAGTGCTGCTCAGTATCTGAACAAAATCCTAATCTGGGCTTCAAATATATGTCGCCACATACCCTGGTGCTATGGACTGAATCTTTGTGTCTCTCCAAAATTCGTATGTTGAAGCCCAGTTCCCCAGTGTGATGCCTTTGGGAGGTGATTGGGCACAAAGGCACCACCCTCATGATGGGCTTAGTGCCCTAATAAGAAGAGGCCAGAGAACTTGCTTCTCTCTCTCTCTCTCTCTCTCTCTCTCTCTCTCTCTCTCTCTCTCTCTCTCTGTCATGTGCACATAGTAAGAAGGCAGCCACCTGCAAACCAGACTTCAGTCCCCCAGAACTATAACAAATTTCTGTTGTTTAAGCCCCTTGGTCTTTGACATTTTTGTTACAGCAGCCCAAACTGACAAATACTCATAATTTATATTTACAGAGCAAATGGACCATGGACCACGGGCCAGGTCACTTGCTCTGTGCTTTGCATGTATTATCTAATCTTTAGATAATACCTAGTGAGTTGATATTCCCATTTTCCAATGGAAGAAAATGGAGCTCCAAAATGTAAAGCGATTTGTTCATGGTCTCACAGGAATATGGAATTCAAATCTTGCTCTAGCCAACTCAAATGCCTGAGTTGTTAACAGTTCCCAATGGTAAAGTAGGGATATGGGAGGACAGACTCCCCAGGAACCTATTTTTAAGGGAAACTTGTAGGCGATAACTCATTCTGAGTGAAGAATGAGGCAGGCATGCCCAGACTAAGTCAGTGAGAGAACTGTTGGTCAGAGGAAATAGGCAATCTGCAATATAGCACGGCATCTGTTGGCTCAGTCCCTGGTGTTTGAAACATTATAAGACATCAGGGTCCAAATAACACTCCTTAGTTATCTCTCTGAGCTGATGCAAAAGTGGAACAATACAGTAGTTTTCTGAGGCTGCCAGGATAAATTACCACAAACGTGGTGATTTGAAAATAATAGAAATTTATTCTCACAGTTCAAGAGGCCAGAAGTCCAAAATGAACGTGTCAGCAGAGCTGGTTTCCTCCAGATGTTCTAGGAGAGATTCTGCTGCCTCCTCCAGCTTCTGGTGGCTGCAGGTATTCCAGGGCCTGTGGCTGCGTCACTCCAACCTCTGTCTCCATCTTCACGTGGCTGCCTTCTCCTCTCTCGAGTGTGTCTCTTATAAGGATACTTGCCATTGAATTTAGGGCTAACCTAGATAATTAAAGATGATCTCATCTCGAGATGCCATCCGCAAAGACCCACTTCTCCAATTAAGGTCACAGTCACAGATGCCGGAGACTAGGACACAGACATATTGGGGCTGAGGGGAGGTCACCATTCGACCCACTACAAACAATAGAAAGGGCTCTTTTGGTTTTATGTGAAGAACAATTCCCCAAAAGAAAAAAAACAAAAAGGAAACTCGTCACATATCAATCAATGTCACCAATCAATGTGGCCAGGGGTGAAGATACTCCCACTGAATTTGAATATCAAACAGGTGATTTGTGGACATTTTAAATTTTAGTGATCCTTAGGGATGAGCGTGCATTGTTTTCCCCCCATGGGGCTCTGGTTACTTTCGAATATGGTAACACTGCTTATTCTAAAGTGATAAGTTCTGATTGGAAGTTAGAGAAATAGAAAATGAGTTAAAGATGATTAATTGTGTTTTCTTTTTATAGCAGAAAATCTTTCAATATAGAGGGATAAGGAAAAGGAGAAGGAGACAGAGAGAGAGAGAGAGACAGAGAGAGAGAGAGAGAGAGAGAGAGAGAGAGAGAGAGAGAGAGAGAAAACAAGGAAGGAAGTGGGAGGAGGAAGAGAGAGAAGGAAGGAAATAATTAAATGAATTAAATGAGGGAGGGGTGGCTCAACCTGTAATTCAATCACGTTTACACTTGCTAAGGTGCCTTAAACTTCATTCTTCTGATCTACTTTGTTTCTACCTCTGCTGACTCATAAGAAAAGCTACCTTTGAAAATACCCAGAAACAAGACTTTAGCAAAGATGAATAGCATGCATTCTTTTTTTAAATAAATTTTATTGGGGAATATTGGGGAACAGTGTGTTACTCCAGGGCCCATCAACTCCAAGTTGTTGTCCTGCAATCTAGTTGTGGAGGGCGCAGCTCAGCTCCCAGTCCAGTTGCCCTTTTCAATCTTTAGTTGCAGGGGGCACAGCCCACCATCCCATGCGGGAATTGTACTGGCAAACTTGTTGCTGAGAGCTCGTGCTCTAACCAACTGAGCCATCCGGCTGCCACTCCGGAAGCTCAGTGACAGCTCGTTGTCTTCAATCTAGTTGTGGAGGGTGCAGCTCACTGGCCTATGCGGGAATCTAACCGGTAAACCTGCTGTTCAGAGCCCCGCGTTCTAATCAACTAAGCCATCTGGCCGCCCCAGCATGCATTCTTTGAAAAACACAAACCAACTTTCAGCTTTTTTCTTTAATGGTATTAATTTTAAAATTCAGGAGACTGAATTTCATGTGATTGCATTTCCACAAAGTCTACCATGATCGCTTTTTGGTGGATGAGATGTAATCGTATTCATTTATAGCTGGTTCAGTTAACTAGTTGGTTAGCTGATGAGGATCACGCCATCCTTTTTCTAACTTATTTCCAAGTCACCTGCTTAAAATTTATTGATGGTTAGTGTGGCAGGACATCCTTTCAACAGACAATCTTCTGGAGAATTCTCTTTAATTGGTAACCCAATGCCTTTTTTCTGCTTCTGACAGAATTTCTTTTCAGTATTTTTCTTGGGCAAATGTGTAAGAGAGTTTTTTTGTTTTGTTTTTTCCAAGTTTGAAGGTGATATGAAATGGAAAAGGTGGGATAATGCCATTGATAAGGGAGCATGTGGAATTTGACTAGAATTTTGTTTTGAAGGGATTAAGACGAGTTTAAATAATAATCAACATAAAAGCCTGAATTTAGGTTTGAAAAAAATCTCTTGTCCAAGTTTAGAAAAAGGTGGGAAAACCACTGACAGCAGCTTATGTGAGCAGACAAAGTCTAAGGGAGCCACCGGGCGACCCAGCTTCTAAGGAAATGCAGCCGCCGCCCAGGAAGCCCAGACCGAAGTTAGGGATATCCCCCCCTGGGCTGTCTGCTACTCGCTCCAGTTCTACAGAGGTCTCAGTTCCTGGGGCCTCATTTTAAAGGGAGCGTTGACAATCTGGGAGTACTCAAATCAGGCCGTTCGGAATGGTAAGGAATTCAGAACCATCCTGTAGGAATAATGGATGAAAGAATTGAATATATTTAGCTCAGGGTATTGGAGATTAAAAAAAAAGAAAAAGAACAGCTGCTTTTAAATATTAAAGGGCTGTCATGTAGAGGATGAAGCAGTCTTGATCTTGTTACTTCAGAAAATGTACTAGGAGAAGGGGAGGAATTTTTAAGAGTAGATTTGACTCATCCCGAGCCCCTAAAGATTCAAGTTGGTGCAAAATGGAGTGAGCACCCCCTTCGCCTTTGCTGGCGAGCTCTGGCGGATGCTCAGGGAGCTTCCTCAATGTCTGACTGCCTTCAGTGGCAGAAGAGGTGAGAAAACCCAGCTTGGGAGGCTGGGGGCTCTGAGGGAGTCCATCTTCCATCTTTGGTGCCTGGGGCTGTGGGATATACTCCCTCAAGTCTGTCTTATTCTACTGGGGAAGGAGCTTCATTGCAGATTCCAGGCAGTTCTCTGCAAGGAATGTCTCCAAGGTGGAACAGCTGAGAGAGAAAATGAGAAGGAGAAAGACCAGTGAACCAAGTGGTGGGAGAGCTGCCATCTAGAAGGGAGGAGACTAGAGCCCATAAGGTTGGATGCTTTGCAGAGGAAGGTCAAAGGAAAGAATCATTTACCAACAACATGGTAGGAGGAAATGACATAGGACAGCAAGCATATCTGATGAAGACATTGAAGTAACAGAAAGACTGGCAATGATAACAAACATTAATGTGTATTTACTGTGTGTCAAGCATTGTATTTTCATCCTGCCTCATTTTACTTAGATATTTCATGTTACCAGGAAAAAACAAACAGATAAAGGATTGAAACAGGCTTTCAACCAAAAACAGGTGAGTTCAAGTCTAACTGTCATGCTTTTCAGAGACCAATAATAGCAATCCTAGTAAACAGGAAGTAATTGTCCCAATTTACAGAAGAGAAAACTCAGCCACGGAATTTAAGTAACTCGCCCAAGATAACACAGTAAGGGGTAAAGCTGTCATCTGAACCCAGGTGGTTTGGCTCCAGAGCGCTTTGTATCTTGTAGAGTTGCCAAAGACATGCATGGATGGTTGGCATTGAGATGTGAGATGTAAACCTCTCTACTTTCCCGATGAAATCTTTAGTAAAGTCAATATTGTTCTCTAGTTCTTTTGGTGTAATGGCCTCTTTCTGGGTTCTGAGAAGGGAGGCTATGTCCTGCCTTAAGGTGACCAGCAATGAAGACAGGGCACACAGAAAGAGATGACATCAAGGTCACACCAAGTCTATAATGGGGGTGGGGCATGGAAGAGGAGAGTCTTTCTAAGGAATAGAGCAGAGGTAAACTAATCTATCCACAACAGCTCATGATGCAGCCATCTCCTGGCACGCCCTATCCAAGACAAGCTAACCACAGCTTTATGAAGAATCTGAGCCCATTTCCACATATGCTCTGGAACACTCAGAAAAGGCTAAGCTATGTTTCAGTAACAACAATCCCCAACCCACAATGACTTACAGCCACTAAAGTTTATTTCTTGTTCAAGTCATGTCCATCATGGATTGACTTTGTCCCTCTTCATGTCACCTTCTTTGGGATCTAGGCTGATGGCACAGCTTCTTTCTGGACCATTGTCCATCTTGTGAAAGAGGGAAAAGACACACAGCAAACCACGCACTGGCCTGGAGATGACACTGTCACATGACTTTTTCTTGCATTTGTTGGCGAGAGCAAGTCGTAATGCCAAGCCTGATGTTGGGGATAGGCAGAGTATCATCTCCTTCAGGAAGGGCCAGCAAATATTGCTCAATAATAACACCATCTACCACAGTCTCAAAACATTAAACCCTTGAGCGCAGACAGACTTCCCCCCCTAGCACCATGACCTGATAAAATGTCCTTGACCTTGAACCCACGCATCCTTGGGGGAGGAGGGAGAAGCAGAAGGGAGCAGGAAGCAGAGAAGAGGCCCCTGGAGGCCAATAGCATCAATTAGTGATGACAAGGGAAAGGGGACAGAGCAGCTTCAGCTGGTAAGTGACAAAGGTGAGTGCCCTTGGCCCAGGAGGATGGAAGGTTGTAGAGGCAGCCTGTCCAGAAGGCGGGCTCAGGGGAGGGGAACTTGTCACTGCCTGAAGCTATTGTCTGGTTAGAAAATGGAGCAACTATTTTTCTATGACCCAATTTTAATACTGTGAGTTTGCAAAGAAGCTGGGGGAGCCAAACTTTAATCTCTAAAGGAGCTTAATTTCTCAAAAAAGAATAATAAGAAGAAAAAGAAACACTTCTCTACAAATAAGTGCAGTTCAGTTCAAATCTTAGAATAGAAAAAGTAAGTCAGAGAACAGGCCAGGGCGCGTGGCTCAGAGGGAACCGTCCTCAGTCTTTTGAGTTTATACCTTCTGGTGGTGACAGTCAGAGGACCTGAAGGGCAACGTGACAAGGGATGGCGTTCAGCTGAGGGGCCCGTAGGGACTAACCACATTTCTCCACAAAAACTATGATGCACACACTTACAAGACACTCAGGCAAGAATATTTCCCACTAAAATTGTCATAAAAATCTGGGCTATAAGGTTACAGAGCCCACAGGACTTCCTACAAGTCCTCAAAGCAAGTTTCTTTCTGAGGGTCCATCTCAGGACTGGAACCATCTGATTTGACCTTTCCATTGGCTATTTGAGAATCTGAATGTTTTAAAAGGGGCCTGGGCAGCCTTCCCGGATGTAAGAAGCTCTGCGGGGGGGGGGGGGGGGGGGGGAGGAAGTGGCAGATTATGTTGGTTAGCAGGAAAAAAACAGGCCACATGTGAACAGACATTTCGACAAAAAAGGGTAAATTCAAGTTTAACTCTCATGTTTTTCAGAGACCAGTAAGAGTCGTAAAAGCAAATAAGAGTCATAAAGCAAATTACTTATTGATCCAGTTAGGATATATTGGTTCAGCTGCTTTAATAGAGATGAAAATAAGAGTGACTTAAACAAGACAGGTGTTTCATTTTTCTTTCTCTCATTTAAAGTTTGAGCTATCCCAGCCAGTCCAAGGGGTGGGGAGTACAGTAGTCTTGATCTACCAGGTCAGCCAGGGATCCAGGTTCCTTCTTTCTCTCTGCTCCACTGCTCCCTGTGGTGTCATCCTTATTGGAAATGGTGCACTCTCCCCAACTCCATCTTTCAGCAGGCATAAGAGGGTTGGAGAGCAAGCGAGCTTCTTTGAAGAACAGGGCCCTGGGAGTGGCACACATCACTTCCACGACCTCCTATTTGCTGAAACTTAGTCACGTGGCCATGGCGGGCTGCAAGGGAAGCTAGGAAATGTAGTCCAGCTGATCCTGGGGAACCATGTTCTCTGTAAATGATATACATCCTTATGAATCTATAAACAAAAATTGTTTGTTGTCAAAAATCCCTAAATAGGATGCCACAACCGGTAACTGCAAGTGTGAAAGTGTTTCAAAGTGAAAAGAACTAACTCATGGTCTTCAGCCCTGGGGCCACCTCTGTGGCACCTCCAAGGACTTCATAGCCCTTCACTGGCATGCAGATCCTGGAGGGAGATGCCCTTGGTGAATTGGCCTATCGGCCACATGCTGCCTTGTCCCAAAGTCCTCTGCTCAGGGCAGCCAAAGCCTTCAGAGGTGCTGAGATACACCACTACTCAGGCAAAACTGAGGGGTAGAGGGAATTTGATATGCCCATCCCCCCCACTGTACCTCCTGGGCCCCGGGGTGGTACTACTTGGGCTGCAAGACTCAAAATGCCTCTCATCAAAGCTGTCTTCTGCTTCTTTCCCTCAGGTTTTTCTCTACAGAGGAACCAGGCAAACCAGGTATCTTCCTTTCCTCCATCTTTCCTATCACTCTCTTCCTATAGGTATAAACCCAACCCCCATGGATAGCAAAACAGAAGCTCCCATGCGATTGGCAAGATCATCCATTTAAATTAAATGTTAGCTTGTGTTTGTGCTTCTTATACTACCTCTTATCCCCATGTAAAGCAGGTAGCCAGGTGTTGTAATTCATCACCAGGAAAGCAAGGTCAGGCCCTGTGAAGGTGAGTGAGTGGCATCCCGTGGACCACAGACAAAAGCTACCACAGAAGACTGACCACTATCCCTAAACTCTTGATATCTCGTCCAGGGCATTTCTAGTAGTCGATCAGAGTCCCATTAGAGTCCCCACAGGCACTCGGGTTTCCACAGTAACTGCAGCGCTGTCCTCAGCTGTCCAGGCAGACGCCTCACAATGTCAGAAAAGCAGGCTGGCTGTCAGCAGGGCAGTTGGTGTCCCGTGACAGCAGGGAGTGGGGGCTGAAGCAGCTCCTGCAGGCCCGGGATGACAGCGTGAGGGCTAGGGCAGTGTCCCAGCAAGTTAAGCTGCTGCTAAAAACGGCAGCAGAGACAAGGCTTGCAAAGCAGAAGGACATTCAGGTTGAGACTGGCCTCCTCCCCCTTCCCGGGGGCCTGGAGCTGTCTGTGAGCTGCGTCCAGCTGGTGTCATTCTGGACAGCCTGACATTCCTCATCTGTGTGTCTCACTGGGGGCCTCCTAAGGAGATGGACAGATGGAGGAGGGCAGGGGTGGGGCAGGCATACTGGAAGGAAGAACAGAAGGGACAGGAGAGAGGAAAGGAAAGATGTAAGAGCAGGTTTGTGAGGGAAGGAGGGACGGGGAGAGGGAGGCAGGGAGGAAGTGAGGTTTTCCCGTCAGCTCAGCCTCAGGGCTCAGGCTTTTCCAATTCAAACTCCTCCTTGTCCCAAGTGTTATGGTTAAATTTTATCCCCTCCCCCCGAAAAAGTATGTTGAAGTCCTAATCCCCAGTACCTCAGATTGTGACTTTATTTGGAAATAAGACCATTGCAGATGTAATTAGTTAAGATGAGGTCATACTGGAGTAGAGTGGACCCCTACTCCAATATGACTGGTATTCTTTTTAAAAGACACGGAGACACAGGGAACAGGCCATGTGAAGATGGATACAGAGATTGGAGTTATGTTGCCAAGCAACATCTCGAACTACCAAAAGCTGGAAGAGACATGGAAGGGTCCTTCCCCTACAGGTTTCAGAGGGAGCATGGCCCTGCTGACAACTTGATTTTTAACTTCTAGCCTCCAGAACTACGAGACAATAGATTTCTGTTCTCAGCCACTCAGTTTACGGTACTTTGTCACAGTTCTAGAAAACTAAGACACAAAATTCTGAGATGAGGGCTGGGGTTTCTTGAAGAAGGTGACCCCACTGTAGAGCTGGCTGGTCCTGGTCAAAGGTAGGTGGATCCCTGGGGGTTGAGTAGCCATGGAGAGGGTCCTTGGTAAAAAGCTTGCTCTTGGGGGGTTGGGGGAAAAGGAGGGGCAGAAGAAGTGAGGGGCCAGGGCCAGGACATGAGCAGGTGATGGGTCATCTGCAGCTTATGAGACTGGAGCAGCCAGCTGACCAAAATCCTCGCTGCTGAGTAGCTCCTGGACACTAGGACAGCGCCTCTTGAATCTGTGGACTGGCCATGTTTTCAAAATTGCCTAAACTTTCTTAATCCTGGCCTCCTTCATTTCTACCCACATCCCCTCTAATAAAAGCTCTCATCTTCCCCTACAAATGCTTTTGTGGCCCGATCTGGAAAATCTTTGGTCATCCATTAAAATGAGAGAAGAAATCAAAAGCCATAGGGGGGGAAAAAAAATAGGAGTTCCCATTCATAGAGCCTTCCCAGAGGAACAGGGAGGGCTTGTCTTGTAAAGTGCACTTGCTCCTTGCTTGTATTCCAGCCTGAGAAAGAGTTTCCTTCCCCACGAAGAGCCAAATGACACATCTGAAAACAAAGATGAGTTTGGAAAGACAGGAGAGGGAGGAGGCAAACAGTCTGCTTCTCGCAAGTCAACCATGAAAATTATGTCTCTCTTTAACTTGTGGTCAGGAAAATGATCCCAGGTTGAAAATTTCTGGAAGTTCATTTTCAGAAATTGGAAACTCTGGATGGAAACTCTGACTACAGGGCTATTCAATGTCCTTCACTTTAACAGGCCCTCCTTCTAAAATGGGTTGAAAACCTCTCGTTCCCTGCTCTCAGAGCTAACGAAGTGGTGGTGTGGTGGGGGGAGGCGTACCGTGGCACTGGGGAGAACTGGGACCCTGGGCTTTCCAGATGCCAGGGCAAAGCAAGGGGTTGCCATTCTGTCTTCATTAGGAATGTTTATACTTCAAAATGATGTTAATATGACAAAAAGTATTAATCAAGTTTAGTGTCCATGCACTCTATCTAGAGCATTCTTTATAAAAATGGTGCTTTCTTCAAAATACAAATGCTTGGACCCTGCCACAGATCAACTGAATGTTATTCCTTCGACAATGGGGTGCAGGGATCTGAATTTTCTCAAAGCTCTTTCAGGTGACTCTGATCCACTGTGAACGTGAGAACCACGGATCTAAGATCTGTAGACTGAAAGTCAAAGAGAAGAAGAATGTTTTTACTCAGCAAGATGACTCCTGCTGGAAAGAGAATACAGATCAAACACTTCCAAAAAAGAAAAGCATTTATGCATTGGCCTCCTAAAACACAGATTCTGTTTTCCTTTTCCTTCCTTGTGGTTTGTGCGTCAACAGGTTCTCCCTGGTTAGACAGGGCTATGGGATTGGTAAGAACAGTCCATCAACCTGAAGCACAACCCTTACTAGATGGGAAGAAGTTGGTTATCGAGCCTCCATGAAG
This sequence comes from Rhinolophus sinicus, assembly GCF_057876585.1. Lineage (NCBI taxonomy): Eukaryota > Metazoa > Chordata > Mammalia > Chiroptera > Rhinolophidae > Rhinolophus > Rhinolophus sinicus. Next base: position 10,916,821 of record NC_142517.1, read on the forward strand.
GCAGTTGTTTCTCCACATGCACAATAAGCACAGCTGATGAAGCAGCTAAGGCTTATTCTGCAGTTTGGAAAGCGAGGCTAACCTGTAAACCCAACTCCAAACCAGGGCTGTTGGTCTTGCAGGAACCCTGAACCCTCCAATAACCACAAACATCATGCATCTTGCCCAAGGATGCCGATCTCATTAGCAATAGAGCTGGGATTCACATGTGGGACTTAGGCTTATTGTACAAACCCTCTTCTCTTATAGGGATAGAAAGAAGAGGAAATAAAGAGTGGAAAAATCAGAAAGCAACAAGAAAGAACTCACAATGGAACATAGACCTAAATATCAAGTGAAAAACTATAAAACTCCTAGAAGGTAATAGGAGAAAACCCAACTGCTCTTGGGCATGGTAATGCCTTTTTAGATACAACACCAAAGACGTGATCTATGAGAGAAAGAATTGATAAGTTGAACTTCATTAAAATTAAAAGTTTTGCTCTTTGAAAGACAAGATCAGGAGAATTAGAAGACAAGCCACAGACTAAAAGAAACTGTTTGCAAAAGACACATGATAAAGGACTGTTATCTGAAATATACTCAGAACTCTTAAAACTCAACAACAACAAAAATAAACTACCCAAGTAGAAAATGGAGGCAACACCTTAACAGACAACCCAAGAAAGATGGCAAATAAGCATATGAAAGGGTGCTCCACATCATATGTCATCAGGGAAATGCAAATTAAAACAATGATGCGATGCCACTACACACCTATCAGAAGGGCTAAAGTCTGAAACACTGACAATACCAGATGCTAACAAGGAAGTGGGGCAACAGGAATGCTCATCCATTGTTGGTGGGAGTGTAAAATGGTACAGCCACTTTGGTTTCTTACAAAACCAAACGTATTCTTACTATGCACTTCAGCATTTGTGCTCCTTGATGTTTACCCAAAACAGTTGAAAACATATGTGCACACAAAAACCTACATGGATGTTTATAGCAACTTTATTCATAATTGCTAAAACTTGGAAGCAACCAAGATGCTTTTCAGTCCATGAATGGATAAACTGTGGCCATTCAGACAATGAAATATTATTCAGTGCTGAAAAGAAATGAATTATCAAGCCATAAAAGATATGGTGGAAATTTAAATGCATAACATTAAGCAAAAGCTAATTGTAGGTGATTGGAAATAAAGCAGAATGAAATGTCATTGGAAAATTTGGACCAGGAGTCAGAGATGGAGCAGGAGATCAGCTCATGGATTTCTGCGACACCAACAACTTGTCCATTGCAAACACATGCTTCAAACAACCGAACAGACGACTGCATATATGGACATCACCAGATGGCCAATAGAGAAACCAAATAGACTATGTAATTGGAAGCAGGAGTTGGAGAAGCTATATTCTCTCTGCCAAAACAAGACCAGGAGCAGATTGGGGTACTGGCCACAAACCGTAAGTATCAAACATTAGAGTAAAACTGAAGAAGCACACTAAAAGAATCGCAGTGCCAAAATATAACATAAATAACTTTCTTGATGGATTTAAAGTTCGTATTAAAAAAAAACAGATTTGTACAGTTAAACTTAATTGACGAAGAACCAGAAGAACCATGGATTGAAACTAGAAGTATTATTAGGGAGGAATGCAAAAAGACAATTCCGGAAGTAAGAAGGAAAGAAAGATCAAGATGAATGATGAAGGAAACATTAAAAGTTGTTAAAGACAGGTGAGAGGCAAAAGTAAATGGTGACAAAAGCAGGATTAAAATCTCAAACAGTTTTTCAACAACTATCATATAAAGATAAAGAGAACTATTACAATAGTCAATGTAAGGAGAAAGAAGAGAACAACAAAAAAGAAAAACAAGAGATCTCTACCAGAAGATTCAAGAAATAAAAGGTAAATTCAAACCTAGATTAGGCATGCTGAACAACCACCAAGGAAGCACATTATATGATCAGAAGAAAATAAAGGGAAGGTAGAAACAGTATACTGAAAATCTATACAGAAGGGACAAAAGAATGACAGACACCTTTGAAGAAGATCCAATGAGGAAAACCCTATAGTTCTAGAAAGCTAAGTGAAAATATTGGGAGGAAATAAATCATCACGGGTAGATAGGATACAGAATTATTTCAAGCCACAGAGACTGAATCTGTAAAAAAAATCCTAACAAGAATATATCAACAAATATGCAAAACAAAACAATGGCCCACTGGAAATGTTCAGTATACAGCCCAATATTCAGGAAAGGAGATGCCAAAGAGCGTAGTATCTGGAGGACCACTGCTCTAATTTCCCATGCAAATGAAGTGATGTGCAAGGTGATACAACAAAGGCTTCTACCTTATATGGAGCAAAACATGGGATGTTCAAGCTGGATTCAGAAACGAAAGAGGCACGCGAGATCAAATTGTGAGTACTCTTTGGCCACTGGAGTGCTCCAAAGAATTTCAGAAGAAGTTTAGTCTGTTTTATAGATTGTAGTAAAGTCTTGACTACATCAGTTGTGAAAATCTGTGGGTTGCTCTGAAGGAAATGGTGGTGCCTCAGCACTTGACTGTCCTGATGTGAAACCTGTACTGTGGACAGGAAGCCAGTGTCAGGACGGAATATGGAGAGACAGGATGGTTTCCTACAGACAAATCTGTCAGACAAGGGTGAATTTATCTCCCTATTTGTTCAATCTGTATGCAGAATGTGTACAGAAAATAGGGCTAGACTCAGAGGAAGAAGGAGAGCAAATCGATGGATGAAATATCAATAACTAAAAATACGCTGATGACACCATCTTATGGGCAGAAAGTAGCACTGATTTGAAATGACTTCTGATGAAAGTAAAAGAGGAATGTGCCAAAGCAGGACTGTATTTGAACATCATCAAGACAAAAGTCATGACTACAGAAGAAATACACAACTTTAACAAAGAGAATCAAGACATTGAAATCGTTAAAGGTTTTGTTTACCTTCGTTCAGTCATCAGTTCAAATAAAGACCACAGCCAAGAAGTCAAGAGAAGGCTGAGACTCAGAAGGGGAGCAATGGAATATGAGTAATTAGGGCAGATCATCAAGAGCAAAGATGTGTCATTAGAGATGAAGGCCAAGGTCATCCACACCCTCGTATTCCCAATTACCATATATGGACGTGAAAGTTGGAGGGTGAAGAAGGCTGATAGGGGAAAATAATTGATTCATTTGAAATATGGTGTTTGCATGTGTATACCCTGGGCTGCCAGCAAAATGAACAAGTGGGTCCTAGGTAAATTAACCCCGAAACATCGTTGGAGGCAAAAATGACAAAACTGAAGCTGTCCTACTTTGGCACATCATGAGAAGACAGGGTTCTTTGGAAAAAACAATAATGTTGGGAAAATAAGAAGGCAGCAGGAAAAGAGGAAGACCAATATGAGATGGAGTGACTCCATAAAAGAAGCCATAGGCATGAGTCTACAGGAGCTGAGTAGGGCTACTGAGGACAGGACACTGTGGACATCACTCATTCACAAGGTTGCCAGGAGTTGGAGGTGGCTCAACAGCACGTAACACATACAAGTGAAAGAAACCAATCTGAAAGATCATACTGTATGATTTCAACCATATGACATTTTGTAAAAGGCAAAATTATGGTGATAAAAAGATCAGCGGTTTCCAGGAGTAGGGGGAAGGGAGGAATACATAGGCAGAACACAGAGGAATTTTAGGCCAGTGAAAATACTTGGTATGCTATTATAATGGTGGATACATGTGGTTACATATTTGTCCAAATCCATAGAATATACAAAGCCAAGAGTGAACCCTAAGGTAAACTCTGTGTCAATGTAGGTTCATCCATGGTAAAAAATGTACCACGCTGGTGAATGATTTTAATAATGGAGGAGGCTATGCGTGTGTAGAGGGAGGAGATATGTGGGAAGTCTCTATCTCCCTCTCAACTGTGTTGTAAACCTAAAACTGCTCTTAAAAAGTAAAATTAAAAAAAAAAAAATCAGAGAGCAGGTATGATGCAGCTAAGAGAAGAAAGCAAATATTGGCACCAACTTTGTGAGATTACTGTCCCTGCTGGGTTGGTTGTCCCTACATTCTTCACCCAGCTATTCATAATGACAATCACTACTATCATGGAGGCCACCACGTGGCAAGCACTGAGCACAGACTTTTACAAGACAAGTAAAATCAGCCTTTTCCTGCTCTTCACAGGAACACTGCCATTTCTCCCATTTTACAGAAGGAAACAACCACGTAACAACAAAACAAGGTCCAGAGAGGTTCAATAGCTTGTTCAAGGCCACTGAGCCAATGGCATGCTTGGCTTCAAACCCTGCTGTTTCTAATTCTAAGGATAGTTTTCCTGCCAAGTATTCTCAGAGCCTCATTTTGCACTTGAGGAGTCATCAAGATTAGAACCTATAATACATGGGGTGAATCCATCTTCTTATCTACTCGAGATTATTTCGTTATTACACACTGGACTCCTGTAACAAGATTCCCCCAAATATAGTGGTTTAAATAATATAAAGATTTGGTTTCTCTCTCATGAAACAGTCCAGACAAGTGATCCATGGTCACAGTTCCATTGTGTGTGGACCCAGGAGTTTTCCATATCATTGCTTTGCATCACAGAGTCTTCTAGAACAATTTGTCAAAGATGGCTCTACATCACCTCCACATTCCAGCCTCTGAGAAAAGGAAGAGGAAGGAAAAGAGCATGTGCACTCTTTCTCTTACAGGAGCACCCCAGAAGTTGCGCACACTCTTTCTACTCACATACTAGTGTCCTGAACCTGACCATACAGTTGGTCATATTGAGCTGCAAGGGAGGCTGGGAAACAGTCTTCAACTGCATTAACCAAGTGGAAACTTCTATTACTACTGAAAGGAATAAACGGTTGGAAACAACAGTGGTCCCCACCACAAAGTACAGAGAGAAGATTTCCTTAATCGGAGCACAACAGAAGAGATGGACGTTTGTCTGGGAAGTGGAAATAACCAGAATCAAGACTGACATGCCTCCCAGCTGTGCTCTTGGTCTTCACAGTGACTGCCCTAGTTTGGATCTTTAAGCATCTGGACTTTTTAGCCTGTTTCATAATTAGTCTCCTTAGCTCCTGTTTGTTTCCCATATAATTTTCTACATCACCAACAGTATTCTAAATTGCACTATAAAATGCAAATCTGATTATGTCCCTTTTCTGCTTGAGCCCCTTTGATGGCTTCCCACTGCTTAGAGGACCAAGTCCAATCCTCTTAGCAAAATCACTGGAATCTTGGTCAAGTTTTAACCCTCATCTTCTGCTGCCCCTACATTTTTACTCTAAGCTCTAGGCATATGGAGATGGTAGCAAATCTCAAAAGGCTACAACCTCACACCTCATTTCGTTGTATATCATGTTTCTTCTGCCTGGAAGGCCCATCCCTGCTTTGTCCTTCTGGTGCATGGATTCACCTCAACCTTCAAGGGCTGAGGCTAAAGATGGAGCTCCGATGACCTTCCTCTGTGAAGCTAAGCTTCTTCGAGCCCCCCAGCAGGGTCAGTCACACAGAGAATAGTGGGAAGTTTGTAGGCTTTGGAATCACACACACCTGGATCAGAGCCCACCTCTGCTACTTAGTAGCTGGGTAAACCTGAACAATTTCTTAAACCTCATTTTCCTGTCTATAGGACAGAGGCAATCATACCTACATCATAACATTATTGTGAAAATTAAATAAGACATATAAATATATTTATATATTCCTTACATATAAGAGATGTTCAATTCAATGACCTATTATTGAAATTATTACTCTGTATATGAGTTAGGGTAAAGCTAATACAAATTTATATTCTATTATGTTATTATATTACTCATATATTATTATATGTATTGTGTATAACATACAACATATATTATATGTATTACATATATTATATATATATTATATAATATGTTACATGTTATAACCGTAATAGAAATAACCTACTAGAACATCTTAATAGGGAATAAGCTTCATCTTAATAGGGATTTGGTTTACATGGGTGTAATATTTGTCAAAATTCAACTTAAGATCTGTGCATTTTATTATATGTAAATTTTTCATCAAGAGAAATACAATTATTCAAGTCTAGTTAGCAGCATGCATGCTGAAGTACTTAAAGGAAAGTGTAGAGATGTCTGCAATATACTTTGAATTGTGTCCAAAAAGTAAGAACTGATAAATGGATAGATGAGTGGAAAAATGGATGGATTTTAATAATAAAAAAAAGTATAGTAAACTGTTATTGGTAGAATTCAAGCTGTGGGCATATGGATGTCCATGGCACAATTATTTTAGCTTTGCTATATAGTTGAAATTTTTCATAATAAAAATAAATAAAAAGACCCCATCATAAAGTGGTTTTAGAATTATAGTTGCTTATATTTTTTTCACCCCCCAAGTAACAGTTTCAAAGCAAGTGCGCCAAGTTTGTGGGCAGTTCTGTTCCATCTGCTAATTCAGGGGTGCCAGGCTTGTGGGCAGGGAATGATTTTTCTCCAAGTTGTCAAGTCACTGCTCCATCATTCTCTAGACTCAAGGCATTGTCCTCATCTGTGGCCAAAGCTGGACCACTCTGTCTCCGTTTCAAGAGAAAGGAAGAGTGCAGGAGGCATGCCCCTCTATTAAGGCCTAGCCCCAGCTGTAGACAACATGACTTCTGTCTGCCTTTCATTGAGATAATTGAGTCAGGTGACTACGTTTGACCTCAGTGGGTGCTGGGAAATATCCAGTTCTATGTTCAAGAAAAGGGGAGTTTCCCCCACTCTGTGCTCTATGAGAACACACCAGAAAGCCGTTTATCACACAAAACTGTAGTTATTTGGAACTCTTAGTAGACTGCAACTCCTTGAGGGCAGAAATAGTGTTTTGCACATCTTGTGATCACCAAAACTATCATGAGAAATTAAATGAGATAGGTCTTAAAGAATTGTTTGTTGAATGAACAAATGCCTAAAAGAATAAATAAATGAATGAGGTAAATAATGAATAGTGTCTTCTTGGATTATACATTTCTCAATGTGCATCTATTTTTATCCATGGAGAGCAAGCCATCTCGACCTTGGAGATCTATAATATGTCAACTCATTAAAATCAACTACTTCCTTATTAACTTAGGAATTAATTCCCACCCCTCCTACTCCCTCAAATTTTATCTTCATGAGGGTTAAAAATTACCGTTTTACAAAATTTACCAAACAACCTTAGATGGCTTGGAAGGAAAATATTTAACCTGATTAAGAATGGAAAGTATTTTCCACATTATTAAAGCACATGAACAATAACAATTTGGATTAAAATAATGTGAAATGGCATATGAAAATTGTCTACTTATTACAATTGACCCACAAGACTTACATGTGGTTACCATTTTTTAAAATTCTATGTAGATACTTGGAAATATATAATTGTGTTTCTTCCATTATGTTCTGTAATTCTAACTTTCATGAACTCATATCGAGTTCTTTGCCAATTGATTCAAATTATTGAGTTTTTACTGCACTTCACCAACATTTAATCTGAGACTTAAAGAAATATGATACTATTGTAGAAGGCATTTAGCCTAAGTATTAATTAGATCACTACTGAAAAAACAAAATAGGAAATCTAATTTTTCTCCCTTGTTTAATGGATTTGTCTTATAAATGCTGCAGAACTGTCCTTTCCAATTCTCACATCGCTTCTTCTTCTAAAATTTGGAGAACTCCTGCTTTTCTGCAATTACTTCAAGACTTTCTCATGTAATTCTGTGGTAAATAGTGACTTTCCTGAGTTATTTTAACTGGATCTTCTTGGGTCTGTATTTTGAAAGTTATTTTCAGTAGGCTGGTATGATGTGCAAATGCTAGCCCAGAAGATATGGTGAATTCTGATGATTCGGGAATTGACTGTCAGGAAGAAGACATCATTTAAATAGACATGAGCCTGGGATGTGTCCCTAATAAAGGGCAACTAGGAGGTCAGTGGTAGACTCTTCTGAGCATTGAGTGACTAAGGAGAGACCTGTCAACCAGGATGGGAGTAAGAATATAATGTCTACACAGTCTAATTATGCTGATTGCTTTCATGGGAGTTCTGGCCACGTGGGATAATGCTGGGTTTTGTTTTTTTTCAGGGTTGCAAAGTTCAAAAATCCCAAAACCACACTCACTTCAGTTACTAATAAGTTGGGGGTTTCCAAGACCACTCTCACTCTGACAACAGCCGTAAGTTTGAGGGTCCCCAATACCACTCTGAGGTTCAATAATTTGCTGGAAGGATTCATAGAACTCAAAAAAGTCATTATACTCATGGTTACAGTTTGTTAGAAAGAAAGAATACCGATTAAAATCAGCCAAGGGGAGAGGCACATGGGACAAAGTATAGGAATCATCAGATGCTCAGATGCAAGTTGTACCAAGAGCACCTACTTCTCCATGATATGGTACAATGTGCAGAGACATGCACAGAGAATTGTTAACCTGGGAAGCCCAAGCCTTGGTGTCCAGAGTTTTTATTGGGGCTCAGTCATGTAGACATGGTTGACCATCTGTGTGACTCACTGTTGTCACCAGCCCCTCCAGATGTCAAGTTGATACCATGTGGCCCAAGGTCCCCACTATAAATCGCATTGTTAGCATAGACTCTGTCATGGCCCAAGGCCCCCAGATAAACAAAGACACACTTATCAAGTAGGGAATTCCAAGGGCTTAGAGTTTGCCTCAGGAGCTTAGGGCAAAGACCAAACCTTCCTTTCGGCAAGGTAAATCCTGTACTGCACAGAAAGGTCATTGTTGATCAGGGAAGCCTATTCCCAGGGCAGACCAAAGGATAAAACCTGTGACAGAGGATCAGACAGAAACTCAACTGTTTTTGTATCCAAGGGTCAATCTCAGGACTATCACAGGAGAAAAAGCCCCAAAGTCTCGACAGAGAAGATCAGCAGACATGAGATGAGTAGGGGGTCACACCCAAGGTTGACATATCAGGAGCTTGTTCTTCTTAGGTGCTTGTCCTATGATGCTTTGGATCTCTCTCATTAAAAAATCCAGGACTAAAGTGGTCCAACAGAAAATTTGTTTTAAAAAATCCAGCCAAATAGGTATTTAAGTCACGTTGGTTATGACTAATCTGGGCACTTGAAAGTTTCCAAGTAATACATAGCTTGAGTTGGTTGTAGAGCAGGTAATTATATCCAGAATAGCTGACGCTTCATGTGTTCTGATGGACAAGTGCAGGGCCTGGGTGCAGGAGTAGGTTACAGTTTCCAAATGGCATCCAAAGAGGACAAGCTTTCTTTCTCCTTGGAATGTAAAGCAAGAGTGACCACAGATGATTCCAAGATCCCTCACGAAGATTCTTCACAAGCTCACGAGGAGAAGATATGCTTGCCCTGCCTGCACTGCCTATCCCATGTCTGCCCCAACAGAAGAGTTCAATCCAGAACCAAGCTTCTACGCCATTTGTCAGGCTAAGGCATATTGGATTGAGACGGATTATTGAGTATTGAATGTCTCTAAGACAAAAATTAAGTGGAGGATCTTCATATAAAGACTTTTGTAGAGACTGTAGCCAACACACTCATTTAATAAGTCTATATATATAATATTTATTGAACACCTTCTAGGTGCCTGGCAATAGATTAAGTCCCAGGGCTATCACCACAAAGTTTACTCTTAAGTACCTTATTTTCCACCCTAAGTCAAGCATATTTATTGAACTAAGTGCAAGGTGCACATTCTCTTATTTATCCAAAGTCTATAAAGATTATGTGATGGCATCTGGCTGCTCCATGAAAGTCAGAAGTTAGTTGTCTCTCTACTTCTTCTTCCTGGATCCATGGATTTTGGAGCCTTGGAGAAGCTCAAAGAGCACTGATGACCAAAATAAGGATAATGCTGATGTGGGTGATTAGGGACAGGGCTGAGAATATTCACTGTATACCCAATACTAACATAACAAACTGGAATCTATTCTGATTGGTCAGGTATTTCCCACACAAGTTGTTAACTATATTGAATATCACTCTAGCAGGATCTTCTGTCTTCTCCATCAAGGGCTTTTTCTTCTCAAAGAGGAATCCTTGGTCTTTCTGATGGTCAAAGAATGCCCCAGAGGACACTTTCTGGAACTTTCCACCTCTCAATTAGATGGTGATTTTTTCCCCCCCAGTACTTCACAAGCCTTAAAGATTCATCTCAGGGCAATGAGCAAATCTTCAGAATCATTTTACTTATTCATTGTACCTCAACGTGGTTTGGTTCTAACAGGACTCCTTTGTGCGTGAGAAACTGTTCTGAACTTTCTCAACAAGGAACCAAGTCATATTATATTGCATTGTATGGGAAATCCACACCATTTCTCCCCACCCCAGCGAGGGTAATCACTGCCAATTCATGGTGGTATTGAAAATGAGTCATTTGGGAGGGTGCCAAAATAGGCAAAGAAAGGAGGCTAGCAAATTGGCCTGATGGATTGGTGGCATTAAATAACACAGATTTAAATGTCGTGTACTTTGTAGTGTCCCATTTTTAATCCTTGCTGAGAATGTCGATTAAAGAAAGAAATGACCTAAGTTTGTGACATTTGATTATATGATTATATTGCCTTTTAACAATTTTTAATTTTGACTAGATAATATATACACATGCTTTAAAACCCAAAATGCTATGAAAATGTTCACATTAAGGAGTCATGCTCCTAAACCCCCCCATCAACACTTCCCCTATAGATAACCAGGTTTGTTAGCTCCTTTGTGTCATTTCCTGCTTCTTTATGCAAATACCAGCAATGAACCTTCCTCTTTTTGGAAGTCAGGGCTCAAATTAACAAATACATTCCCAGTTTACCCCTCAGGTAGGGTGACAATGTGTGATCTAGGCTCAGCTAATCAAAAACACCCCAACTTTGAATTGGAAGGTGGTGACATACCAAGCAAGCACAATGGAGAATCTTTTCTAGTGTGGTAGCAGCTACATCTCATGTCCAGAGACAGTGGTGCTAGTGGTCCAAACAGCAGCATCTTGGGTCTGAAGTCAATGGGTCATCTGGGCACACTGAGGAATTTACAAAGCCAGATTAATGGTGAATCTAATGATTCTTAAACTTCAGATCTCCTCACCAAAATGAGCCTCTTCCAAGGACTGGAAGGCAGGACCAGCCATGTGTTCACTTGTTTTTATAAAATCTGCAAAAGCAAAATGTTTTACCTGCTACTGGTTAAAACTTTGTCTTTTTCCTCTCCAAGTTAAATCTCCAATTTACTATTTATCACATTTCCTTTTGTGCTGTGTGTTCTCAGAGTGACTGCAGTATTTTGGGGAACAAGTGTGAAGCTAGGTCAGGATACATTTAGTATGGGTTTGGTGTGACAACTTTTATGATGTTTGTAATCATTTCCATAGCCTTTGCTAGCCATCCTGGGGTCAGAATGGCTGCCAGGAACATTTCTACTGCCCACTGTGCCAATTCACCAAGCCTCATGACAGGAAGGTGCAGGGCCAGAATTTGTACTGCAGTGTGGATATGTCCCTAAAGCCAGGTCTGGAATTATGTGGAGAGTGGAGGAGAAACAACATTGCAAATGCAGAGAGCCAGAAGCTAATTTATAGAAAATCCTTCTGAATCTTCATAGCACAAATGAAATTTTGTAGAGCTTTTCCCAAATCTGACAACAATCCTACAACATTACATGACATTGCCAATAATGGGTATGAAGCTGCAAGAAACTTTTCTGAATTACAAATAATATAAAACACATTTGCATCTCAGCCAGGTGATCAAGGTCAACATCATCATTGTAAATCCCAGTGGTAGCATGTGTCCTTGATATGATGGGATGAAAATGGCATTTTATCTGTGTGGTTTGCCTCTCAACTGCCCATAACCCATCTAACTGTGAGAAAAACATTAGACAAACCAAAATTAAGGTACATTTTACAAAATACCTGACCAGTACTCCTCAAAACTGTCAAAGTCATCAAAAACAAGGAAAGTTTGAGAAATTGTCACAATCCAGGGGAGTCTAAGGAGACATGATGAATAAATGTAATGTGTCATCCTAGATGACATCCCAGAACAGAAAAAAGAGATTAGGGAGAACCTAATGTAATTCAAATAAAGTATGGAGTTTAGCTAATAATAATGTCTCAAGATTGGTTAATTAGTTGTAATAAATGTACAATAGGGGAAACTGGGTGAAGGGTATCCAGGAACTCTTTGCACTATCTTCACAACTTTTCCCTAAATCTGAAAGTGTTCTATGTTAGGAGAGACCTAAGATGGCAGAGTAGATAAACACTACCCTTGTGTCCTTCCATGAACACATTAAAATTACAACTAAATGATAGAACAATCAACCTGGAGAACTATCTGAAGTCTAGCTGAACAGAAGTCCTATTACTAGAAATATAAAGAAGAAGCCATATCCAGACTGGTAGAAGGGGCAGAGACACAGAACAGGCCCCAAACCTCCCTCTGGTGGTTGAGAATCAGGAAGGATACCTCAGCCGCAGAGGTTCCCTCTGGAGGAGTGAGGGACATCAGCCCTGCGCCAGGCTCCTCAGCCCAGAGCACTGGTGCTGGGAAGAGGCACCCCCACAACATCTGGCTGTGAAAAACAGTGGGAATCCTGACCATCTGAGTGAGACGGAAGGCTGTAGGAAACCCAGAGTTCCTCTTAAACGACCTGTGCACAGACTCACTCCCTCACAGGCACTCATCTGGGGCTCCGGTGGAGGGACAGTAGCTCGGGGGGTGTTGGAGGTGTACAGGGGGCAGACTGAGGTATGTGGCTTCAGTGCAAGGGCTGGAGGACAGTTACCATTTTCCCTGTGTGGAGTCATTCTCCTGTGTAGCTGGCAGGTGGGAGCCATCTTTCCTTTGTTGAGCCCTCCCACACAGACCAAATCTGAATCTGATTGGCCTGGTGAGCTCCACTGTAACCCCATCCCACCCAAATCGCCCAACGCAGGAGGCACTTTCTCACAAACAGCCACCCCTGCCTATATTGCACTCTTTCTTGGAAAACTATCAGAGTCTGGCAGGTCCCAGGCAGGCAGCAACTGGCCTGGGTGTGCTCTGAGACTTTTGCTGAGTAGCTCCAGGCTCAGCACTGGCACCAAACCAGAATCTACATTAACTTGGTGAACACAACTCTTCCCACTCCAGTGACTCTGTGAGACTCTGCCTCACCCAATTCGCTGTTTGGCCTCTCCCACTTGCCTCCAGGTTTAGCACAGGCAGCAAACAACTGCAGATCTATTTGTAGCTCCTACCAGGTAGCCCCTGGCTCGTCACAGGCAGTGTGTGACCTGGGCCTGCACCCGTGCAGGGATTAAGAAGAACAAATTGGTAGTTACAAAATGGTCTTAGGGATGTAAAGTATAGGGAATATAGTCAATGATATATTAGTAACTATGTATAATGGTAGGTGGGTACTAGACTAGTCAGGAGGGTCACTTCTTAAATTATATGAATGTCTAACCACTATACTCTATACCTGAAATTAACATAATATTGAATATCGACTATAATTGAAAAATTAAAAAGGAGGGGAAGATGAAGGGCAATAAGAGTTCCAAATTCCCAGGTATAAAACAAATAAGTCCTGGGGATGTAATGTACAGCATGGGGAATGTAGTCAATAATATTGTGACAGCATAGTATGGTGTCAGATGGTTGCAGGATGTATCATGGTGATCACTTCTTCAGGCATATAAATGTGAATAACTATGGTGTACCCCTGAAACTAATATAATATTGCATGTTAGATACAGTTTTAATACAATTTTTAAAACTGAATAATTTTAAAAAGTGATCTTTGTTAAAAAGTTTGCTTAGAAAAGAAATTTGGATCAACAATGCTAAAGAAAGACTGAATTATCTGTTCTTTCTCAAGTAATGATTATAAAATTACATTTATAACAATATTCTTACACAGCCAAAAATTAAATAGAAAAATATATTGTAGTGGTATGTCAGGCAAATAATTAAAATATTATGTAATATTTCTAAATTTTATGATGTTTGTGAGTATGGTGTTTGTCAGCTTTTAAAACAATTAAATTTTTATGCTTTTCTCCTGATTCTAAATATTTGCTTTTGTGCCTAATTTTCTATTTATGACTTTCTATTATGTTGCTTGTAAATAAGAATGTTATGAATAAGTTAGGCATCATTTAGAGCAGTGGTTCTAAGCCCTGGGTGCATATTAGAGCCCCCTAGGATGGGAATGGGGTAGAGGTTTAAAATATACTGATGCCTGACGGAGGTGGTGTCAGACACCGAAACAGCTGGGACCCAGCTGGGAGTGCTAGAGTGTACGCTTGTAAGTTTGAGTTTGTGAGTGACTGTGGCGCCCCTGCCTCATCGTCAGTGTACCTTCCCCTGCAGGACGTAAGCTGAACTCGGCTGAGCCTGCAAAATTAAGAGGATTTGGAGTGATTAGAAGTTGACTCACTGTAAAGGTTTATTGAATTCAAAATGTTTCAAACAATCCATGGCGGTTCGGTGGTAGAGATGCAAGGAGATGAAACGACGCGAATCATTTGGGAGTTGATTAAAGAAAAACTCACTTTTCCGTATGTGGAATTGGACCTGCACAGCTATGACTTAGGCATAGAGAACTGTGATGCCACCAATGACCAGGTCACCAAGGATGCTGCAGAAGCTATAAGGAAGTACAATGTTGGTATCAAGTGTGCTACCATCACCCCCGATGAGAAGAGGGTTGAGGAATTCAAGTTGAAACCAATGTGAAGTCGTCGAATGGCACCATTAGAAATATTCTGGATGGTACTGTCTTCAGGGAAGCCATTATCTGCAAAAATATCCCCTGGCTTGTGAGCAGATGGGTAAAACCCATCATCATAGGTCGCCATGCTTATGGGGATCAATACAGAGCAACTGATTTTGTTGTTCCTGGTCCTGGAAAAGTAGAGATAACCTACACGCCAAGTGATGGATCCCCAAAAAAGACATACTTGGTACATAACTTTGAAGAGAGTGGTGGTGTTTCCATGGGGATGTACAATCAAGATAAGTCAGTTGAAGATTTTGCACACAGTTCTTTACGGATGGCTCTGTCTAAGAGTTGGCCTTTGTATCTGAGCACCAAAAACACTATTCTGAAGAAATAGGATGAACGTTTTAAAGACATCTTTCAGGACATATATGACAAGCAGTATAAGTCCAAGTTTGAAGCCCAGAAGATCTGGTATGAGCATAGGCTCATCGATGACATGGTGGTCCAAGCTATGAAATCAGAGGGAAGCTTTACCAGGGCCTGTAAGGACTATGATGGTGATGTACAGTTGGACTCCATGGCCCAAGGTTATGGCTCTCTTGGCTTGATGACCAGTGTGCTGATTTGTCTGGATGGCAAGACAGTAGAAGCAGAGGCTGCCCATGGGACTGTAACCCGTCACTACCGCATGTACCAGAAGGGACAGGAGACGTCTACCAATCCCATTGATTCTGTTTTTGCCTGGACCAGAGGGTTAACTCACAGAGCGAAGCTTGATCACAATAAAGAGCTCGGCTTCTTTGCAAAGGCTTTGGAGGACACCTGTGTTGAGACCATTGAGGCCGGCTTCATGACCAAAGACTTGGCTGCTTGTATTAAAGGTTTACCCAATGTGCAACATTCTGACTACTTGAATACATTTGAGTTCATTGACAAAGTCGGAGAAAACTTGAAGATAAAACTAGCTCAGGCCAAACTTTAAGGTCATTTTGCAGCCTAGGAGGACAAGTGATTTTTGGTAACTAGGGCCACTGGTTTACACTTTTCTCTATAACACTCAAGGGTAAGGGCAAGATCCATTTTGTAATTCGTTTTGAAGTCAGAGTTTATCTTTTCTATAAGTTTACAGCTTTTTTCTTGTACATACAGTTATGCCACCTTCGCGAATGTGGCTGGGGACTTTTTAAATTTTTATTTTATTTTCTACTAGTAGCTCAGGAATTACTTTAGGGCTGATTCGTACTTACTGTCACTTTTTCTCATGTTCCGATCAATATAAATGACCAAAATGAAGAGTGCTTGAAAGGGTAAACTAAGCCGCGGTATTGGTCCCTAAAATTGTGTAAAGTAGAAATTCATTCCCTTCCCCACTTTCCATGGCCTGGGGCTCTGGGTGGTTTTGGTGTAACAGGTGTCCCATCATGTGAGGTAAAGCTGTAGCTTAAACTTGCACGTGAATAGACATGAAGAGTATGGTCGTAACCAAAATGTATTGAAGACACAGCAGTCATTTTTGTAAAGATCTCTTAATTGAATGTTTTGAAAATGCTAAAGATTTTGGGGGCCACTAAGATAAATGTTACCTGGGGGTTTGTCCCCTGTGTTTGTCCCCTCCTCCTGGCCTTGTGTGGCCTAAGGATTATGCTACCGTGAACAGTATATTTCATCCAAGTGCAATAACACAAGCGCACCTTTTGCGGACTTCTGCTGGCCTATTTTATTTCCTTTATATAAATGTGACTTTTCAGAAGTTGGTTTTGAACATTACCCTAGCCTGTTCATCAAAACTATTACTTTTAATTAAAATTAAGTGCTAATGAAAAAAAATATCTACTGATGCCTGATCTCAGATGTTGAACCGGCATCTCCAATGGTAGGACCCAGGCATCAGTAATATTTAAAACTCCCCAGATGGTTCTAATATTCAGCAGCATTGAGAATCATTGAACAGAATCTGGTCTCCAAGTGGTCTAAATCAAGTTTTATGTTCTGAGTCCCATCGTTTTTGTGTGTGAATTTTGTGCCCATTATTGTGCTAGGCATGACAGATGCACGGAAGTGTGAAACAGACCATCAAGGAGCTTTCAGTCTGGACATCCTAGAGTGGGGTCTGAGTGTCCGGGTCTTTCTTTAAAGAGAAGCTGAAGAGAAAATTGAGTGTAGACTTCCTGTGGAGTATAACAAATGAAAAGTGTCCAGATAGCTGAGTTTTGCTTTATCACGTTTCAGGGTGTTGAGAGATTCTGAAAGAGTGTTCTGTGAATTCCCAGAAACTTCCAACAAATTTGAGTCTATGAAGAACTTTTCTTGAAGATTCTTGAAGAACTTACAAAATCCTCAGCTTTGACATTAATAGGAGAAAAGATTATCTCTACGTCCTATAAGCCCAGAGCCCCTGACCTCATGGAGATGGAATACAATGGACTAGCAACATTTGTGTGGTTATTATGAAAATATAAAGGAAAAGAGAGGGGGAGAGACAGCCTGCTCACAACAGTAACAAAAATATAAAATGCTGGGGGGAAAAGAGGTGTACAGGATCTAGAGTCAGAAAACGACAAACATTACTGAGTTTAAGTTTTTAAAAATCCACTTTGTAAATAGAAAGAATAGAATTGGGAAAGTTTAACATTGTAAACATGTTTATTCATCCTAAACTAACTATATATATATATATTCATTAGATTTTGTCTCTATCCGCTAAAATTATTTTTGGAACTTGACAATAATTTTAAAGTTGATTTGGCAGAATGTGTGAAACTGGATAAGTTTCTTAAAACAGAAGTAGGAGCATTTATTTTACCAGATATTAAAACATATTTTTAAAGTGAGAAAAACATAAACAGAATGATACTATCTTAGGAACAAACAGATAAGGAACAGAATTAAATGTATAGAAACAGCTCTAATTATACATAAGTAATCAGGATATGATAAAGATGATGTCTGAATTAAGCGGGGAAGAATGAATCACTCAACATACGATTTTGGAATAACTGACTAACCATTTGGAAAAAATCAAGCTAGATTCCCTCCTCATAACATACAAGGTAATAACTTACATATGGTTTATTATACTTTTAAAAACATAAAGGTACCAAAGGAAAAAGAGGTAAAATTTTTGTAAGCTTGTAGTAGAAAAAAGTTTCTAAGCATAACAACGAAGGAGAAACCAATAAAGTAACATATTGGGAGAAATGATTATAAAAAATATTTTACTATTATAAATCTTAAAAAACATGGAAGGTAAAGTACATCTGGGAAAATAGCTACGGCTCATATGAAAAACAGGGTTTGATATCTTTAAAATACAAAGAAATCTGACAGACAGACAATAAGAGACAAATAGTTCAGTATAAAATAAATGGGATAGAATAAAAACTAATTATTCTCACAATAAGTACACAGAGCCAATTAATATATGAAGAAAAAAAAGCATTGCACCTCCTTCCTCAATAGAATGCATATGAAAACAAAGAGAAGTCACCTTTGGCCTCACAGAAAGCAAAGTGGGTATGCAGAAGGAGGTTCACCGCCAAAAATGTAAACTGATAAATGTTATTTCTGGACAATAGTTTGGCAATACGTCTTCAAAATCTTACAAAGATGCATATCCTTTGGCCCAGTTATCCTCTGGGGGAGTCAATCTAAGAAATGATAGCATAAAAGCACAAAGAGATGAAATTAAGCACATGTTTGGGCATCAGCAAAACAAGGAAACCTTTTTTTTTCCTCCAAGAATTGTATATTTGATATTTAAAAAAAAAAAAAAAAAAAAGGACTAGAGTAGTCATCATAGACAAACCAGAATCTGTGGAACCTCCTTTAAGGTTTATTCATCGGTTTTATTTTCCAGTTTGAATTAGACAGGGGAGAAACCATGGTCTTCTTCCTGTTTCAGTTATCTTTAGCTCTCAATCTATAATCTGTATAAAGATGTTCAACCTACCATTAATACCTATCGGGATGAAAAAAAACACCAGGAAAAAAACAATACATGAAACAATAAGTGATTCTTTTAAAATGGATGGCGCTATTATAACAGAATACTAGGAGCTACTAAAAATTCTCATTGCAAATTTACATTTATTTACATTGTAAGATACAATTTATCAAGTAAAGAATAGAGTTCAGATAAAATCCTGCATTTGTTAAGTAAATATTTAAATTGTATTTAGGCACAGAAAAACAGCCCAGAAAAATAAATACTAAAATGTGTACAATGTTTAGCTGTATGTGGAGGTTGGGGAGATGATGGTCAGTGTTTTGGGGGTTGTGGGGGCTTCCTTTTTATTTTCTAAATTTTCGGCAATGAAAATGACTTACTTTTGTGATAAAGATGTTAATGGACATTTTTAGCTGCCTCGTTTTAATATGTTCTGGGACAAGGCAAGAGTGTAAGTTAATTATTTAATTAAAGAAAAGTAGATCAGTAGACTCCATGCCTCTGGTCCCATCTGTGAATAATTAGGCCCTGTTGACAGTGCTGGGTATTTGTGAGAATTGTAGATTCTAAGACACATTTGGTTTGTAAGTGTCTGTTCTCTTGGCTTTCTTAGCTACCCTGAATGTGCCCGGCGGTGCTCACCCCTTGTTGGAGATAAGAGAGCCGAGGCCCAGAGACCTGAAGTGACCTGCTCAGGGTCGTGACAAATGCTCATGTCCTCTCTGGGCTGATTGCTGCCCTGTGCACACCATGTGCTCCACAGCTGAAATCTTTGAGTTATTTTGCCCATCTGTACTGTACATTCTGTCCAGGCCCCTCTTTTGTGACGAGAGCCCGTCCTCCTTTACTTCTTTATTGGGGTATGAAGGATGGGGGTGGGGTCCCTTTTTTCCCAAAAGTCAACATTTGTGGGGCCCAGTGAAGAGGCCACAGTCCTGGGGGGAGAGAGAACGTGAACGAATCATGATGCTGTCTGGAAAGGAGATTGTGGAATCGCGAATACAGCCCTTTGGGAGTGACTGTTGGCCTTGGGGAGCTGGAGAGCTTCCCAGAGGCCTGACACTTCAGGTGATGTGGCAGGCCACATGCAAGAATCGGAAACCTGGAGAGAGAAGGCAGCCGTCGGGCCACCTTCGGTCCACAAAGCCTGATGCTTCCCTGGGGCCTCGCACGCCTCTCAGGGAGGCCTCACAAAAATTATCCCCAAGCCTCTCTCCTGGAGGCCTGTGAGCGCAGCAAGGGACAGGTGGGCCTTCTTTGCCTCCTCTTTCAGGCTCTCCCCACTGGCTCACAACCCACGCCCTTTTTGCCTTCCAGAATGGAGGCAGGCTTAGCCAAGCCTCCTGGAGCCCTGGAGCCCGTGCGAGAGAGAAGCCAGCTAGAGCTCTGCCTCTGATGCTTGCTCTGCTGTACAGAAGGAGCAAAGCCCAGGGAGCCCTATGTCGTCTCAGCGTCAGAGCTTCTGCCTCTCTAAAGCCGGGATACTAATGTCTGGGCAGAGCTGTTAGAGAATGAAGTGAGTTGATTCATGGGAAAGACCCGGAACATAGGGGTACTCAGTAAACGTCAGTTACCACTTGGACCACAGTCTCTTGGTCGGGCAAAAATGCAAGGGATAGTGGGGAGGTCTTAGTGGTCCCAATCAGCTAGGCTTTCTCCCTCCCTCCACTCACTGAACTCACCCAGCTCTGACAAAGAATGGCTCTTCAGATCACCGTTAATGCTCCTGAAAAGATTTTTTTATATACCATTAGCTATACACTATAAATAGATTTTGTTTTTCTAGGAAAATATTTTTTAGCTTTGTATTCTGGCATATTGTTCTTTCCTCCTTGCTTGTTAAAAAATATCTTTCAAACTGCTTGCCTTCCATGAAGAGTAAATAATATGCCACTTCTGGCGAGACCTTATAAATGATTTCATATCTTAGTTTAAAACAAATTTAGTGTAGCAAGATGACTGAACAGCTAATAGTGCCTTTTTTTTTTTCCTGCTGCTGTTTGGCATCTCGGCTAAAGTTTCTTTCTCTCTCTCTCTCTCTCTCTCTCTCTCTCGCTCTCTCTCTCTCTCTCTCTCTCTCTCTCTCTCTCTCTCTCTATATATATATATATATATATATATATATATATATATATATATATATATATATATATTCCCCCCTCCATTTCTGTACAGTGGCAGACACCTCAAATAAGAGAAACTGGTCTTTCAGTTAAAATGTTACATAGACATCCATTCACGCTGGCCAAGCAGGAAGCTGGTGTCAGGAGGCAGTTTCTCTGTGGAGGGTGGATGGCAGAGGATGGCAGAGGCTGAGGGGAGGTGGCAGAGAAGCCTTCCGCTGGAGGGAGGGTCTCTGGGTTTGGAGTGTAGGCAGGTAGAGAAGGACAAAGCATGGCAGACACTGTTGACTTGGGCAGAGAGGCCCAGCCTCGGAGAAGTCAGGGTGAGGAGAGCAGAAAAGAAGGCGTTTGCCTTCCTTTCCTTCTCTTCCTTCCGTCTGAGCCTCTTGACCGCTCCCTGCCCGTCCCCCATTCTTTAGGTGGTTTGCGGTGGGGGTGGGGAGCCGTGTGGAGAGGGACTTTCATCCACTGAGAAGTGGAATCGAATGGAACAGTAACGCGTTGAAATGCAATTCTTAGTCTTCCTATCACATCACAAGTGTTTCTTCACTTCAGACCCAACTCTCATGACCTCCACTTTGAGGAGGAGGAAAGCAGGACACAGGAGGAGCTGGAGACTTGTCCCATAGTCACCTGCGCAGTTGCTGGGAGAGGACGCCCACCTGTTCCTCCTGCTTCCTGTCCCCTCCTCCCCCGGTGCCGGCCGCTCTAAACTGAGTGTGTTCCACATCCAGCATTCGTCTCAAGAACCTCCGGGGCAGGTACTGTCATGCTGACCCCCAGAATTCAGGAGCCCAGTGCCGGTGACTAAGCTGCCTGTGGTCACCGAGCTGGGGAGTGGGAGCCCGTGGCCCCACACTCCCGGCTCTGCTCAGCTTACTCCTCTGAGAGTCCACCATGGCCCACCCACTCTCACATGCCTTATTTTACTGACTGCTCACAGCATCCCGTTTTGTTGAGGCCAGATGACCAGTCCAAGGTCATCCATCAAGTTGTTGGAGTGGATGACAGAGATGGGGTACCAGCCAGGTCTTCAGACACCAGCCCAGGGCACCTCTCACACCCCCCGCTCCATCTGTGCTGTAACTACAACAGCTGTCAGGACCTCCCACATTGAGCCTCCTGTATACTTCTCTCACCCAAATTAGGTGTTGTCACTGAAAACTTTCCCAATAGGTTTGCATATCTATTGCATGATCATTAGAAATTTGCGCTGGTCCTCTGTGAATTACTTACTGGCGTCCCTTGTGTATCTTTACTTGGGCCTTTCCCACATGGCTCTGTCAGGTCTCCTTGATATTAAAGGTAACCACCCTCTGCCTGTGGAGTTGGCTCCCTTTGCCTTCCACCTGCTTGCTCCTGCGTCTGCCTCTCTCCCCCCTGTTGCTTGCCACAGTGAGCAGCAAAAGGAAGCCTCAGGAAGAAGCCACCCTGAAGGAGTTTATCTTCCCCAGGTCCCCTCTCTCTATTCTTTCCTCTCCTTCCACTTTCCTGTTCCCTCAGTCCCTCTTCCCAAGTTTCTTTTCTCAGTCACATTATGAGTCTCCCCTGCTGCCTTTTCATGGCGAAAGAGTCCCCAGTCACAGCCCAGTGAATGAAACATGCCCATTCTGAAGGGATCTATGAGATGCACTGTCTTGTCTACGGGTCTTCTGCACCCAAAGGCTATCCTGTGGTTCACCAGCCCCCACGGCCCATAGTGAATGCCTTCTGGGTAGAACAACTCCTGAAACTGAGTCAGCCTAGGCCTCCACCTGCTGGGAAGCTAGTAGGCCTGCTGGATATCTTGTGTCGGGGTAGGAGCATGATCTCTGGGTTTACACTTCTCTGCTCCTTTCCAGCTGGGTTATTGTGAGCAAGCTACTGAACTTCTCTGTGCCTCAGCTTCCTTATCTGTAGAATGGGAATATTAAGAAACATCACACATTTCATAAGATCGTTGTAAAGATGCCATGATGTGTGAAAGGCCTAGAAGAGTTCTAAGAGCATAGTAAGTGCTCAATAAATGTTGGCTATTGTGATTTAAGGAGGCCGAAGTTAAAGGTGTTCAATGTGCTCTTTGTGGTCCAAAAGAAAGAAGCAGGATGCATTGGATGGAGCTATGGGGAAAGATTTCAGCTATATTAAAGAGCTGCCCAAAGAAGGGAAATGTAGAAATAAGTTCTTCTTGTTTGAGGTATTCCAACTCAGGATGGACATCATGAGTGACAGAGAGGTGACCAATCAACAGAGGATGGATCACCTTGACCTCCAAGCTCCTTTCTACGAGAGGCCTCAGAAACACTTGGTGATGGTCTCCCATGAGCTTTGAAACACATATGTAGACTCAATAATGGACCCTTCTTTGGAAAAACCAACTGTTACGGGTTGAACTGTGTCTGTCTTCTCCCATATTCATATGAAATCCTAACCCCCTATACCTCAAATTATGACCACACTTAGAAATAGGGTCATTGCAGATAAAATTAGTTAAGATGAGGGTGTACTGAAGTAAGGGGCCCCTGACCCAATATGACTGCTGTCCTTAGAAAAGAAAGAAATTAGGACACAGACCCACATAGGGAGGAGTCCATGTCAGTATGAAGGCAGAGATCGGGGTGATGCATCTACATGCCAAGAACACCAAAGAATGCTAGGAAACCGCCAGAAGCCAGGGCAGAGCATGGAACAGATGGTCCCCACAGTCCTCCGGAGGAAGCAACACCTTGATCTCAGACTTCTAGTCTCCAGAACTGTGAGACAGTACACTTCTGTTCTTTAAGCCCCGCAGTGTGTGGTACTTTGTTCCAGTGGCCTGAACAGACTGAAATGTCACCTCAGAGCTCCCTTCTCACCAGCAGTGGGACAGCCACATTATCTACTCTGTGAGTGATGCCCCACTTTGCCACCTTCTTGCTCGACTGCATGGAGGAGGCTAGCAGCCAAGGGCTGCTTGTTGGAGACAATGCCATGCTTGGCATGTTCAGACATGCAGCAGCTGCCTGCTCCAGGTGCCCTCGTGTGGAAGCGGCCCTCCTGGGCCCAGGGAGATCCAGCTCTGGTGCAGCTTTCAATTATGGCCACACAGGAGGAATGCGGCCATTTCCCGGTCAGGGATCAGAGCCCCTGTGCTCATTAAAAGTACCGACAAGGCCACAGGACAAAGGCAGGAAACAGAGCAAAAGGCATATAGGCAGGCCAGAAAGCCCTGGAAGGTCCCTGCTCCTCATGACCTGCTCTTAGACCTGGGCTGCCCCTTAATCCAGACAACGGTTTAATCCAAGCCACTAGGGCTCCAGTTCTTGGCGCAGGCGCTTGCCGACAGTGTGTAGGCTGAATGTCCCTTTACAGAGCAGACCCTACGAGGCTCAGCATTCTGCTGTTGAGCTGCAGTGAGCACTCAGAGGACAGGAGGCCAGAAGCCGTGCTTCCGCCATCAGTTTCTCATAAACTCCTGAAGGAGCAACTCGAATCTTCCAGAACTTACTGTGCATTAGGCACTAGGATAGGTGCTTCATGTATGTCGTGTCCTTTCATCCTCTAACTGCTCTAGGAGTTGACTCCTTTCATTCTCCCATCTTACACATGAGGAAACTGAGGCACAGAGGGCTTAAGGAACTTGCCCAAGTCCACAGAGCTAGTAGACGGTAGAGCCAAGCTGTGTGCTCATAACCACCGTGCTAAACAGCTTCCGCCTTGGCTGTGTGCTCCCCATGGTGGGAAGTCCTTGGGCAGACAGCAGGCAGAGCAGGACTGGTAGAGTTCCCCTGAAGTTGTGAGAGGCAAGGTCAAGGGCCTGGTCCAGGCATTTTGTCTCCCTCTGAGCCTACTGGCCCTGCAGATCGTAAAACCACACCCTGTCGAGCTGAAGGGGGCCTTGAAATCCACACAGTTCTCATTTCTCTCACAAGGAAGCTGAGGTCTATTGAGGTGAAGTGATTGGCCCCGAATCCCAGAGCAAATTAGTGGCAAAACCAGGTCAGGAGCAGATGTCCTGTTTTCAATCCAGCGATCCTTGTTAAATACCATGTTTCATCTTAAAAAGAGGGAGTAATTTTCTACCACGGCCTGAGAGATTCTTCAAAATACTGAGAAACTCTGAGCACTAAGGTTGTGACGTATTTGATGGGGCTTTCCATGGCAGATGTTCCACGGGAGTTTGAAAAGTGGGAGAGATATCATGACTCCCAACTGGGACAAGCATCCAACCTGCTGCAAGCTAATCCCTTGAGGGAGACCAAATGCAGGCTGAAATCTCCCAGGACCACATTTTAGGTGTGGAGTCTAGTGAACTAACTTTTTGTTAAAAGTCTCTCAGTCCTCCTGTGCTAATTGTGCAAATCACTGCTCAATATCACGGAAAACAAGGGAATCACTTTAGCGTAATATTCAGAGACAGCTGAGAGCAGATATCAGTTGTTGGTGGTTCTTGAGACATGTCTACAACATTTTTCTATCCATTCACCATTTATCCATCCATCCATCCATCCACCCATCCATGCATTCATGCATCCATCCAAACATTCATTCATCCATCCATCCACTTATCCATATGTCAACCTATCCATCCATCCATCCATCCATCCATCCATCCATCCATCCATCCACTCATTAATTTATTCACTGGGTCTGTACTCTGTGCAAATATTCTGCTAGACCTTAGGATTTACAAAAGAACAAGACAAAGCTCCTGCCCTTAGAAGAACCTGGATTCTAGTGGTGGAGTCTGGTTGGAAACCTGTAACTACAGCTTCATGAATTCAGTAAGAGAAATAACCAAAGGTCTGCAGAGGCTGGGGAGGGCTTCTTGGAGGGAGTGACTTATAGTTGGGTCTTGAGTAATGCATTAGGCAGAAAATAGGGGAGAGAGAGGGAATTCCAGACAGAGAAGCAAAGATGAGCAACAACCTGGTGTGGGCTGGACAGGTGACGGTCACGGTCCTGATGTTCATGTGCCATTTGAATCACATTCACAAGGTGGTTGAATCCTCGTCTCAATCAATTCTCCAACAACCCCATAAGGTGTGTGCGTGGCAGGTGTGGGGAGGGCCGGGGCGGGGGGTGGTAATTCCAGGAAAGGAAATATGGTACTTGTTCAGTCACCAAACAGCTAACATCTTTTGAGCCCTCACTGTGCCAGGTCCTCATAAGCAATCCTTGAGGCATTACCTCTACTCCCTGGATGAGAAAACTATGACTTAGAAAGGCTAATGAGCTCACCCAGGGTCACACACCATCAGGGCACAGAGACCTGGACGAAGTCTTCTGAGCCCAGCCCAGATTAGATACATACATTGTCTCTTCAGGTGACAGGAAAGGAGGACCTCGGGTGATGAAATTGGTAGCAATCCCAAAAGTGGAGTTTAAGCCTTGAGTTTTAGCTTCCTCTTCTACTAAAGGTTTTCTACGAGTTACTCTCAAAGCAGCACAGTCTGCCCCGATGAGATGCTGTGAGCAATGCAACGGGCAAAGCAAAACCCCAGGCCCAAGCGAGATTCCACATCTGCCAGAAACAAACATACCCTGGGAGCAGCCCACAGTAATTTGTTCCCAACTCACTGTTCTTTTCCTTCTCTCTCCGTATGGATTTTATAAACAAGATAAAATCAGAACTTAAAAACTAAACAGACTCCTTGAGTCCTCTTTTTCTGGCCACGGCAGCCCAGCACTGTTTTTTCAGATGGTTTGCAGGCCCATTTCTAGGAAAGGCCGGAGGTGAAGGATGGGGGAAGTAGGCGAGTGCTGGGAGGATAAGGGAGACCTCCATCCCAGAACGCCATGCGAAGGTGGGGGGTCTGCTCCAACTGAACAAACACTGCAGGAAGAGGCCTGTGCCTCCCTATCTTCGTGTTTTATGACCATTACTCCTCCCCACTGTCCTCCGCACTCTGCCCCAGAAACCTACCCGGTATCCCAATAGCTCTCTGCCTGGTAAAGATTTTAATAAAGCTCCAGTGAACTGTTAGGTCAGCCCCATTCATCAGCCTCAAACACAGGCAAACATCGCCTGGTGAGGCCGGTCAGGAGGGAGGAAGGCTGGGGGTTGTTGTAGGGCCAGGGCCTGGCGTGGGTGTGGGGCCCCTTTCTATCTTACTCTCACAGTGAGGTTTGCACCGTGAAATGAGTCTGCAGATCAGCGTCAACCTGTGAGGCCACCCAGATGTTAACATCAAGACATTTACATTTTATTGTTTAAACTTTGAATTGTGGAGGAAAAAACAAAACTGTTATTGGATTGGCAAGTCACGCAAGTTCACTATATGCTGGTACCACAATGCGAAAGAAAAGAATTTGTGTGGTGTACAATTATAAGCCAATACAAAAAACAAGAATGGTCAGTGGAAGGGTTTGCTGGGATTTGAAGCCTAGGCAGGCTGGTCTAAGGGGCCATGAGCTTAACCACTATACCATGGAAGCCATAGGGACTAATATGTGCCTTCC
The DNA here is from genome assembly GCF_057876585.1 of Rhinolophus sinicus. NCBI lineage: Eukaryota > Metazoa > Chordata > Mammalia > Chiroptera > Rhinolophidae > Rhinolophus > Rhinolophus sinicus. Next base: position 10,944,045 of record NC_142517.1, read on the forward strand.
CTGTGTTTTCTTTAAAGTTTATTGGGGCGACAATTGTTAGTAAAGTTACACAGTTCCCTGTTATTAGGCATTTGCACTTCAACAGGTACTAATCTTGTGAAGAGACTCGGAGGGTAGAAACTGGGCCAACTTCAGAGCCTGAGGGACCAAAGGAAAAGTTCCTCAGGTGGAGAATAGACTTTGATCTGGTTTGGGGACTAGGGGACCATCCTGTATGCTCTAGTTCTCAAAGGGTCACCTCTAGCAGAATTGCTGTGAAGGATTGCTAAAATGCAGAGTTCTGGGCCCAGGCTCATAGACCCGGAAATCTGGGAGATGGGACTCTGAGAGTCTGCATTTTGAACAAACTCTCCTTACGCCACACCTTTCACCCTGGCCTCAGTGACGCGACTGCACAGCAAAACTGGAGAAGCACCGAGTCGTCTGCCTCATAGATCACCATTCTGATTTCACATCTCTCCTCCCAGGGGCCAGGAGCGCTGAGCATGGGGTATAGATAGGCAGGTGACATTTGACAAGATACAGATCTTTCATTTCTTACAGAGCAATTGCCATCCACATGGATTGCTGGGCTCCTTGGGATGTGTTATTAGTCAGGATTCTCCTGAGAAATGGAACCAATAGGAGATACATATGGATGGATGGATGGATGGATGGATGGATGGATGGATGGATGGATGGATGGATGGATGATTAGATGATAGATAGATCTATGTTTTTATCTATCTATCTAGATTTATTTTAAGGAATAAGCTCATGTAACTGTGGGGCTGTCAAATCCAAAATTTGTAGATCAGACCAGGAGGCTGAAAATACAGGTAAGACTTGAGGCAGAATTTCTTCTTTGGGAAACCTCAGTTCTTTGAAGATAGTAACAACTCCTACAAAATACCATCACAGCAACACCTAGATTAGTGTTTGATTACATAATGGGCACTAGAGCCCAGCCATGTTGACACCTGAAACTAACCCTCACAGAATGTTTCTTAATTGGTTTAATGGGAGTCTGTTTACACAACAAGTGGAAGAGGAGCCTACTTACCCAAGGTAGAATCATAAGGAAAGAACATTTGTTATATAACACACAATACCATAACTCAATAGTTTGTAGCAAAAGCTGACTTCAGAGAAAAATAAAAACCCAAATCTGCTGCCAGGTAGAATATTTTAAAGCTACCCAGGCAAGACAGAGGGTCACTTTAGTACTCAGAATCCCGGGTCCAGCAAGCAATGAATGACCTTTCATAATCCCAAGGGTTTCTGTATCAGCCTGCCCCTAGCAGCCCGTAGCTTGCCTCTCCTAATGAGCTCTTTAATTAAGATGAATGTTTATAAATACCAAAGAAAAATGTGCCTTAATCACTTTGCCTCCAACCAAATAATTTTCCTAGGTATTCTTTCTTTCTTACCAAGAATTTTAAAAAAGACAAGCAGGGTGGGGAGAAGAAGATGAATGTTTTTCTCCAGGTTGTGGTTCTCAACGTGGGGTTCATAGGTTTCCTGGGGAATCCCCACTATTACACATAAAATGTGCGTGCATGTTGGTAAGTGCCTCTTTTACGGGAAGAGAATCCACACTTTCATGAGATTCTCAAAAGGGTAAGCGACTTCCAAGTAGGTTAAGAACCTTCTTACAGAGTTTGGGAAGATAACACCACCTCGTTTAGAGGGCAGTGAGGTGGCTGCTCAACCAAGAACCACTGTAATATCATTTTTGTTCAAAGACTTTACTTAGAGCAGTTTTAGGTTCATAGTAAAACTGAGCAGAAAGTGCAGAGATTTCACATATAATTCCCACCCCCACGAATGCAACACCTCCATTATCAACAGCCCCAACCATTGCGGTCCATTTGTTACAATAGATGAACCTACATTGACTGATACATCATCACCACTCAAAGTCCGTAATTTACATTAGGGCTCATTCTGTGGTAGATTCTACGGGTTTGGGCAAATGTAAAATGACACGTATCCAGCATTACAGTGTCACACAGCATAGTTTCACTGTCCTAAACATCCTCTGTGCTCTGCTTATTCATCCCTCCCTCCCTTGTAACCCCTGGTAACCACTGATCTTTTTACCACCTCCATAGTTTTTCCCCTTCCAGAATGTCATAGAGTTAGAATCATACAGTATGTAGTCTTTTCAGATTGGTTTCTTTCACTTAGCAATGTGCATTTAAGTTTTCTCTGTCTTTTCATGGCTAGATAGCTCACTTCTTTTTAGTGCTAATATTTCGCCATCTGGATGGACCAGTTTATCTCTTCACTTGCTGGACATCTTGGTTGCTTCCAAGCATTGTGATTATGAATGAAGCTGCTATAAACATCCGTGTGCAGCTTTTATATGGACATAAGTTTTCAACTCCTTTGGATAAATACCAAGGAGCATGACTGCTGGGTTAATATGAATTTTATAAATCAATGAGATTCTCTTTAAATTTATGATTTGCAATTGAAAAACCATTCCTGAGAGCGGACAGGACTTCTCTGTCTGAGACAGTAGGTTCTCAAACTGACCGGACAGATGGTTTTGGAGCTGTGCAACCTGGGTTCAGATCCCAGCTCTGCCACTTACGAGCTGTGTGACCAGAGAGAGTTACTCACCTTCTCTGTGCCAGTTTCCTCATGTGTAAAATGGGAATGATAATACCTCACTGGGCCGAGAGGTCTAGGGGAGTTTGCACAAGTAAAATGCATCCATCTAGAGGGTAAGGGACTGCCGTCAGTTCAGCATCACTCATGAAAATAGGGCCCATATCCACAGGTGGACATCAAGTGGCTCCAATTACGAGGGGGAGGTGTCATGGAGGGGCCAGGACCCTGTCAGGGCATGGCCCGGCCCAGGGACAGCCATACACTAAGCACGTCACAAATCCCGGCACTTACCACCATCACTGCTACACCTCAGGGCCCTTCATAGGTGCCAGGCCGGCCCCGCAACATCCCCTTAAACTAAGCTTTGGTGCTAGAGGCAGAATAGCTCAAAGATTAGGAGCGGGGACCCTGAGGCCAGGAAGCCTAGTTCAAACCCCAGCTCTAGCACTGACCAGCTATGTGACTTGGGGCTAGTTTCTTAATTTCTCTGGTCGTCAGCTTCCAAATCTGCAAAATGGGTACAGCAAAAGGAACTCCTGCCTCAGTCAGTGATCCACATAAAGCACCAAGCAGAGTGCCAGCACCTGGGGACTGAAATGTCAGCTGCTGGCACAGTGGGACTATTGTTAGTATCATTCCTTTTAGGTGGGCTCTCACGGCTGTATCAAGGGAGGTCGAGGAGCCAAGAGGTGAGCAGACTGACACTCCCTGAACAATAGGGTCTGAGCCCGCTAAAAAGAAAATGCTTTGAACAATGTGCTTACTTTTGTTTCCCTCTGCACACACGTTACAGCCAGTATGAACAGACCACAAACAATCTTTCCTGTGACCTTGGAAATGCTGATGTACCACTACACAGTAGAAACACCAAAATTGTCCTTGGATAGTCTTGCAGGAAGACACCCTGCAGTAGACAAGCATCTTTCTCTGGTTAATAAAAAAAAAAAAAAATGTATTCACTCAGAATGTCAGTAATAATTATGCTGAGGGAGGGAGGGAAACGGGAGAGAAACAAAAGCAAAGTCCCTCAGGACTTATTATCATCCTAATGTGCAAATCTTTGCACATATGACCTCTCTACTCTGGTATGTCATCGAGATCCACCGATTGAGCGTTAAGGCAAATCGCCACCATATTCAATTGTATATGTAATATAATTGCGCCCCTCTGGGCTGAAGGCCAGAGCCTTTTATACAAATGCCATCATTCTGTAAGTGTAGATGTGTGAAGAGTAAGAGCTCTCCGGGGTGGGGATAAATAGACATGCTGTTGGGTGCCAGCAAGAAGCAAGAGAACAGAAAGAGAAGTAACCCCAATGGGTCCTTAGACTTAGGACAAGAAAAGGTCAATGCAAGGTACACGGAGATGAGGTCAAAGGGGAAAAGGACGGGTCATGACGCACTGACCCATCCTGATCAAGGGCCATGAACCTGGGAGGGGACACAGGCAGGAGGCGAGCAGGTTGCCTCGGGTTGACTCCCAGGCCTGCCATTTCCTGGGGGTCATTTTGACCAATAGTGGAAACTAGCCAGGAAAGTCTTTGTGAATTATTATGTGTATAAGCACTCACAACACAAACAGTGTGTGTATAATTATAAGAATATTTATACCTATGTGAATGTAGTATATTTATTTAAAATGTGTCTGCACTTCTTTCCTCTAACGCCAAGTGTCCGGGTACACTGCAGGCACTTTGGAGTAAATATGCATAGGGTTAGATGGTGGGCTCAGGGTCAAAGTCCCGAGAAGAGTGAGCCTCCTACATGTCCTGCTTTGGCCCAAGGAGCAGTGAAACATCTGTTGGCCACACGCTATTTGGACCGTTGGTTCCTAGAGGCAGGGAGGGGGAGTGGGTGTCCTGAGTGAGTTACCATGTTGTTCCATGGTAACTAACTATTTAGACAAATAACGTAGCGGAGTGGAAATGAGCAAGGGAGCTCACACTAGTCCGTGGTGTGAGCCGTGTGAGCAAGGGAGCTCACACTAGTCACACTAGGGCCTGGCCTCCAGGAGTCAGATCACAATACAGATGCATCTCTGAAAATTCCTGGGTACTGGGAATCTGTTTACACACATATAAAAGAAGGGCAATTCTCACCTGGTGGGTCAGTGCAGTTCTGCAACAAAGCTGCTGGAGCCCACGTCGGTGGGATGGTGACACCTGTCCCCCATACCTGGACTGATAATTCAGCGTAGGCCTGAATTGTTCAGAGGTCTCCGAGTTGAGGCCACAGGTGGCCTCTGTCACCCACTTGATCCTTGCTGAGGACTGGGGTTCCGTGCACAGGGATTTTCAGTGCATTGCAGAGGATCACAGGCTGCTGGGGACAAAAGTCCTGGCAGAGCTTATTGGGCAGCTGTGGAGTGTGGCGCGCAGAATATCTCTCTCTCTCTCTCTCTCTCCCTTCCTCCTTTCCTCTTCCGCCTCCCAGCCCCCTTGCCTCAGCGTAGGAGAAAGTCATGCACATTAACTGTTTGGAAAGGATTAATCCATAAAGCTAGATCAGATGGTTAGCTCTGGGGAGAGGGCGGAGGATGAAGTTAGATCCTATACTTCAACCTAGATTCCAATTAATTCCAGATGGCTTAAAGAATTAGATAGAAAACAGGGAGCCATTTACAAAGAAACTTCAAATGTGCTACGGGTTAGAGGATGATCCCACAGATGAACCTCCTCAACATAAAAGCGAGGGAAGAAGTCACATACAAAGAGCTTGCTAGATTTGAACACAGAAAAATGCAAAACGTCTCTACACCAAAAAGACACCTAAATACAACTAAAGAGCAAATCTTAAAATATTTGCAACATATGCAATAATAATATATACACGAGGGTTAATAGTATTCATAGTCAAAGAATGCTTACAAAACAATAAGAAAATGAAAAAATAGCAAAATAGGCAAGGAAAATAGGAAAATAGGCAGGACCACGCTGTCTCTGGTCCCGCTCTCGGCGGTTGGACACAGAATATGATGAGGCCAAAAAGGAACAACGGAGCCCCAGATAGGGGAGTCATACCACAATACTCTCGATGGTGGCTGGTTGAGATACAGAAGCAAACATCCTCCAGCACCCCAACGAGGGGTCTTCCTGCACCCCAGTCTTGCTGGCAGCCAGGCGAGACACAGGAAGTAGGATCTACATGAGCCGCAATCCACAATCTGCTTGCTAACCACACTTGCTGCCGCAATCCACGCTTGCTAGTGTAGCCACGGCAGTTATACTAGTGGCCAATGGCTCACTGGTTACAGCTGATGGCCAACTAGTCACAGCTGATGGCCATCTACTGCCCGAGCCAGCACCTTTCCATGTGAGGCCGAGAGCCTGAAAACTGCTCTCTGGGACTCTGTCCCCACAGACACATGTCACAAAAGAGATACCAATAGTAACATACATATGAAAGTAGTAAAATCAACTAAAAATCAAATAAACATAATTAAAACCAACAATGAAATGTCATCTTAGCTATCAAAACTAGCAAATACTTTGAAAATTATGTTGTCCTAAGGATGTGATTATGATCATATGAGTACATTGCCAAAATTAGTGCAACTTTTCTGGAAAGCAAATGACAATATATATAAAAGATATTAAATACACGCCCACTCTTTGAAAGGCAATTCTTGCTCTTGGAATTTATTCTAAGGAAATAATAAAGGCTTAAGGACATGGATGAAGACTTACATTTAAAGATATTCATGTAACATCATTTATAACATTGGGAAATTGGGAAAGACCCAATGTCTGTCAGCTGAGAATTCGTTTGAAAAAGGCACAACTATGTGATATGGTATCAAGCAACCAATGGTGCTCGTAACTCAGGGCTAAGTGAGTAGAGATACACCACACAATATACAAATATGATTCCAGTTTTGGAGTGTCTCTCTCTCCTCTCCCTATTTATGTCTCTCTCTCTCTCTCTCTCTCTCTCTCTCTCTCTCTCTCTCTCCTATCTCTCTTTCTCTGTCTTTCTCTCTCTCCATCATTTCTGTCTTTGTCTCTCTCTGTCTCTTTCTGTGTGTCTCTTCATCTCTATGTCTCTCTGTTTCTGTCTGTCTCTCTTTCTGTGTGTGCCACACACACACACACAAGTCACATGCACACAGACACACACACATCACTAAAAGGAAATTAACCAAAATATTAACAGAGGTTACCTCTGAAAGGTGCGTGTCTTAATAATTTTTTGTACTTTTTTACAAGTACGTAATATGTCTATAATCAGGGGGGGAAAACTCTTCATATTATAAAATATACAGTGAGAATGAGCCCCATCTCCTAACAGCGACATGACAGCATAGGCTCTGCTAACTGGCTACCCCATAACTGTGAGTACACACTCACACAGCCATGGCCCCCTCAGGTACCGGAGCCATGGCTGGGGTATTTTAATAGGCCACACACAATGATGGCAACCTAGGATTCTAGTAAATTCTTCCAGAGGGGACTTCTGTGCAAAGTTTCACCCTATGAATCACCCAACGTGGACTTGCCACCCAGACAAGGCCCAAATTCACCCACTGCCTGTTTTGGTACAAGCAGGAGCTAAGAATAGTTTTTATATTTTTAAATGACTATGTTTACTTCTTGGGCCACAAAACCTGAAATCTTTACTAGCCGACCCCCTCACCCACCCTCCACTTGGTGTTTGGCCATTTGGAGTTGGAGCACAGGTCCACTTTAGTCAAACACTAGTAACAATTTTCAGGAGGTAGTGCCTTCTTCGGAAACCAAAGGAGTGATTTTACCTAGCGTTTGGGAGAGGATATATGCAGGGAAACTTACTCTGAAACTACTGGGGAAGGTGGATATTTTTAGTCTGTTTCCTCACAGCAATTTGAAATTACATATCGAAAAGCCTTTAATATATGCAAACTTATTTACTCAGCAATTCCACTTATTGGAATTTATTCTAACAAATCTTATATATGTGCACAAAGATCTAACTACACAGATGTTCACCGAAGCACTCACCATGGAATTGAAAAATTGGAACCAGCCTCCATGTCCGGCAATCAGCATTTCATTGAACAAATTATGGAACATGCATTTGATGTAATATTATGCAGCCCTCATACATACATTATTGATAGACATGAAAAGATGTTCATGATACAAAGTAAAACAAAATAGATCATAACAATTACACAAAAGAGCCCACTTTTATGATTATTAGCATGCATGGAAAATCCCCAGAAGAATATAAACAAAAATGCCGACAGTGGTTATCTCTCGACAGTGTAATGGGACTGTAGATAATTCTCACTTTCTCCTTTTTTTGCTTATCTGGACTTTAGGATTTTTATACCAGGAGTATACAGTATGTATGCCTGTGCTCCCTTCCCAGCCGTACACCTTGACAATTAGAACAAAAGCTGATGAATATAGTCTTACTGACATGTCTTATAACATCTTACAGAAACGTTATACAACTAGTGCCCGGAATTAATTTTGTGTAGGATGAAGTCACGGCCCTAAGTTTATCCCTCTCCTCCCCACCCAAGGCGAAACAACTGAGCCAGTTCCACTGACCGATCCTTTGCAAATGTTAAATGTATGTGATTTTCTCCCATTCTGTATGTTTTAAATGTACCTGAAACCTCTTTGTTTCTGTCATCTACTCTTACAAAATAATATACCCCAAATTTAGTAACTTAAAATAGCCACCATTTTATTATGTGCTCAAGATGTTGCAAAATGAATCGAGTTTGGTGGGGAGAGCTTGTCTCCCAACATAGTGTCAACATGGCAGCTGGTCCAGTTTGGGCTGGCTGAAGTGGTTCACCTTGGGTCGTATGTCGGGGGCCTCGGCACTAGTAAGAGTCGGTCCCTGATTCTCCTCTGTGTGTCTTCTTCACATAGTTAGTTTGAACTTCCTCCTGGTAGCTCATCTCAGGGTAGTTGGACTTCTTACACGTCAGAAGCACAACAGTAGAAGCTGTTGGACTTTTTAATGTGTAGCCCCAGAATTGGGGCAGCATCATTTCTGCTGCATTTTCTACATTTGAGCAGGTCTTGGCCAGTCCAGATTCAAGGGGAGGGAATACTGGTGGGGACCAGCATCATTGGGGGCCACCAAAGGAACAGCCTCCCACACTCAGAATTTACAGGAATATTTTAGCAATTCTCTGGAAATGTACACTGATCGATTACTAATGTAATTTCTATTTCCCTGTATAGGAATTCTTACACTCAGCAGTACCTGTAAAAGGATGGTTTGTTATATAATTTGCTACTAATTTGCACCTCTCATTTGACATAGTGTGTATTTGATCGGTTCAAACATCTTAAAACGACTACTTTTATATGCCACTCAACAAGATAACTGTCATTAAACTATCAACATCTACTTTTTCTTCCCTTAAAAGCAGCTAATGGCATCGATAAATTTGAGCTCAGATATTACTTAGGCTCCAGACTTTTTTGGTGAGATTCGACGTAAGCGAAGATTTTGGATACAAAAACTTTTCCAACCTGATCAGCGTTTATCACAAATTGGCAGGAAGGACTAAAGGAGGTCACAGACATTCAGCTGAAGTCACTCTGGTGGTGGACAGAGAGCGAGGTGTTGCTGGTGAGTAGAGGGGAGTGTGGAAACCCGGAGAGTCAGCAATGAAATCTCCTGACACCTCTACTCCCCACCCGCCTGCACCACCTTCTTCAGGACCAGAATCTTGCTCCTCAGTTTTCTCTGCTTACTTCTATATTTTCAACGTCTCCTTCTCTGCTGGTTTATTGCCAAACTATTGTATTTTGGACCATATATCAAGTTCATCTCAGATTAAGACAATACCAGCACCACACACTAAGTGTCCCTGGGCTCCTTGTATCCCACCCACCACTACAGCCATGGCTTTCCCCTTTTCTCACACCCAAACCCTCAACAAAAGAGCCCATACTCACTGTCTACCCTTCCTCACCTCCCACTCACATTCCAGCCCGCACCCAGTCCCAGCTTTCCCTTGACAGATCCAGACAAAGCTCACCAATGACCACCACGGCCAAATCCCAAATAGACTCTTCAATCATGTGGCTGAACTTCCCCCCAGCACAAAACACTTCGATCATTCAATCTCTTCTTCTTGGGACAATCTCCTCCTTGGCTTAGTTCTTAGAGCATCTTGGTTCTCTTCCCAACTCTCTAATCAACCTCCTTCACAGGCTTCTTTTTCTCTATTCATGCTTTGAAGGTTGATGTGCCTCGACAGCCTATGCTTGACCCTCTTTTTGCTCTCAAGTTTGTTCCAGGCCAGAGGTTCTTAACCTTGAGTCTACAACTTCGTGATGTCCATGATTCTGGAGCCAGAAACCATACAGAGACTTCTGAGTGTGTTATTTTTCTGGTGAGAAGGCCAAAGCTTTTAGTAGATTCCCCAAAAGAGCTGTGCCCTCTATATGGTGAAACCTCATTGTCTCAGGCCATTTCACTTTCTGTCCTGGCTTCATCAATTCTTCACAGGCTGAAGATTTCTGAGTCTTCGTCTCTAGCTTTTATATCTTTCTTAAGAAAGGTGTATCCCAACCTAGATGTTTCACAGTTACTTCAAACTCAATAGGTCCAAGACCCAATTCATTATCTTCTCCTGAAACCTGGATCGTTTTTCTCTCTTACCAAAGCTTCCAAGTTACAAAAATGATCTCTTTTTCTCCCTCCATGTTCAACAGGGGCCTAAGCCCATTAATTCTACTCTTTTTATATCATTCTTGGGCCTATACCCTTCTGCCATCTCCACATTATTACCTTGGTTTAAGTCAGGAGTTGACAAACTTTTTCTATAAAGGACCAAATAGCAAAGGTTTTAAGCTGTGTGGGCTGGTTTAATAATCAAATAGACATGAGACGGATTAACAAGAGACAATGACAAAATTTAACTACATACACATGTGTGGGAACCCCATATACATGAGAGAGTCGGAGACAGAAAGGGAAATTGAGGTATTTCAGACATTCTGAGCTAGGGATGAGGTAATGCACATTGGAGCTCCAAAAGGTAACTGCAGGGAGAACACAAGTTCAGGAATGATTAGTTTGCCCTGCCGTACAGATAAGTAAAAAGTTTCTGGTGATAACTCTTATCCTGGGTCAGGCTCCTAATTTAAATTATTCTAGATAGTTAAGAGGGGGAGCAGAAGGTTCTCTTGAGCCCTCAGGGTTTCGGTAGTCTTTAGCTCAAAATAATCTGATACCACTAAGGCCTATCTTGGGGTGGCTCATTCTGAACCCCTACACAGGCATGGCAGGCTTTTTCCACCTCTAACCTCTAGGAGCCCCTTTTTTGTTCCCACTGGGTTTTCCACAGTCCGTCTTGTGTATCTCTCCAGTATGGGAAGATTTGAGCTTTTCCTCCACTGTTTCCTCCTGCTCAACCCCTACATTCCTCTGTGGAAACCCCGAGAACACCTTTAAGCCCTTGTTTTCAAGTTTGTCTCCCGCCTCAGGTCGTAAGCCCCTTGAGAGCTTGGGTTGTGCCTGATTCTTTCTGTAGGCTCAGCACCTGGTTGAATACAGAAATGGGTAAACGGAGGCTCAGATATTCGGTGTCTGTGATGGTGGATCACAGGACCAGAGCTTTCAAGGGGGAGCCAGAGCCAGAAGATCCGTCTCTGCCCACCCCAAGCCAGCTCCCCTCACTCTGCCACGGAGACCCACACACCCTGCTTGTTGGTTTTGGTATCTGAAAACTTGGCTTTTACAAAGAAACAGGAACCTTTCCAGGTGCAAAGGATAAATTGGGGAAGACACTTGGGACACGTGTGGCTGCGTCCTGTGCCCACCGACCCCTATTAGGGCCCTGGGATTCACTAGCTATGCCAGTGGGTGCGGGCATCCTGGCTTCCAGCGTGGTGACAGGCCACTGCACAAAGCAGCCAAAGCGACCTAAAGGAATGAAGACAGCAGCCTCTTGCCAGAGGCCAGGGAAGCCGAAGCGGGAAGGAAGGCAAGATGTACCAGATGCCAGCACTGGATCCTTGCATGTCACTGAGGATTTTCTAGCTGCTGCGAGCTGAGAAAAATGACTATAATTAACCCATGCTGAAGAATAATATTATGACACGAGACTATTTTCAGCAGAGCTTTTGAGCACCCCGGAGTCACCAGCAGCCACACTGCTTGTGGCAGCCATGTACCATCTGAGACAAGCGGCTCAGGAGTTTTAGAAAAGCATTCACAGGACTGAGACATCCAGCATCTGGTTTTTATTTCAGAAATGCGGACCTTAATAAGGCGTGGAGGTTGCCAAGAGGATTACAACACAAAGGCAAGAAGTTGAAAAGTGGCCTGGACGGTATGAAGGCTGGGGACAGCCCTGCTTGTGCTTCCAAAGGGAGGCGATGCGGCTGGCAAAGGGTACCTAGCTCTGGCAGTCTTTCTCCTCCCAGCACTCCGAGCCACTGGTTTTGACACCATGGACGGGGCAGGAGTGTTCAGCCATCTGGACCTCACTCAGGAAGCTTCCTCCGCCCGAGTCAGGACTGTTTGCTCCTCCAGCACTTCCCTCCCACATGTGCAAGCCACCAGCAGTCTGTGCCCAGGCATGAAGCAGGGGAGGTAGTGCTGCCCTCTCTTTCCTCCCAGACCCCCCATGACAGCACACAGGAGGAAGGGGTGGGGAGTTGTAGACCCTGACACTTGGCAGCTGGAAGGCAGGCTGCAACCATCTCTCTAGCTGCCTGGCTTACAGCGGAGGAGCCTGAGGCCAGAGACCGAAGCCACTGCTAGAATGTGACAGCGGACTTTCCCAAATGCCCATCAATAGAGGGTGGGTCCCCTAAATGGTGGTATTTCCCACAGTGGAGAACTAGGCACACAAATGGCTGACATGGGAGAATCTTCAAGATGCACTGCAAAGGGGAGAACAAAGTGCAGGATTTCACTTGGGTGGGAAAAGGATTAAACATGTATTTGCTTGGAAGCTATAGTGGGTTGAACTGTATCCTTCCAAAAGGTATGTCCACGTCCTAACCCCTAGTACCTGTGACTGTGACCTTATTTAGAAATAGCGTCTTTGCAGACATAAGCAAGTTGAGGATCTTGAGATGAGATCATCTTGGATTTAGGGTGGGCCCTAGATCCAATGGTGGGTGCCCTCCTAAGAGAAAGGAGAGAACGATGTGAGACGTAGAGAGAGAAGGCCATATGAAAATGGAAGCAGAGTGGAAATTAAGCTGCCACAAGCCAAGAACACACGGAGCCACCAGAAACTGGAAGGAGCAAGGAAGGATTCTTCTCTGGAGCCTTCAGAAGGAGCATGGCCCTGCTGATACCTTTGTTTTTGGACTTCTGGCCTCCAGCACTGTGAGAGAATGAATTTGTGTTGTTTGAAGCCACAAAGCTTGTGATGAATTGTTATGGCAGCCCAGGGAAATGAATACAGATGCTAACTGATGCGAATATTTTTGGAAGTGAATTTAGATTTTATTGAAGACAAGATCAAGATGAAAAATCAATAATCAACAGTACTCATATATACCATTAATAAATAATTAGAAAGTGAAAACTTTAAACTATATACCATTTATAATAGGATCAAATATATTAAATACTTAGGAATCAATATAACAAAAGATATGTAAGACCCCTTCACAGAGAAATATAAAATATTATTAAGAAAAATTAAAGGTCTAAATAAATGAAGGTATATATTATGTTTATGGATTGGAAGTTTCATTAATGTAAAGATATCTGTTCTCCCCAAGTAGATTAATGCAGTCACAATGTAAATTAAGTGCCACCACCATCAATATCTAGGTAAATATTTGTGAAAATTGATAAGCTGATTCTAAAATGCGTACGGAAGTTCAGAAGTTCAAGAATAACCAAGACAATCCTAAAGATGAAAAGCAAAGATGAAGTGCTTACTCTATGTGGAAATTAAGACTTGTTTGAAAGTTACAGTCACTAAGCTAGTGTGTTATTGGCAAAAAGACAGACAAACAGACGAGTGGAGCAGAGTAGAGCATCCAGGAACAGAACCATAGAGATATGAACACTTTTGGTTTTGCTTTATAACAAAAGATTCACGCCTCAGAACAGAGGAGAAGTAGAAGCTTTTCGACAAATGGTTCTGAGTCAACTGGCTTTCCATAGGGAAAACGTTTCTCTTCCCTGTCTTGGGTCTGCCATGGAGTAGGGCTGAGGCCACAGCCAGAAGATTTTTGATTAGCTTTAAAAACAAAAGTCTAAATAAATAAAAAGGTGCTCAGTCTCATGAGTCATCAGAGAAATGCAAATTAAACCCAGAAGGAAAACCATACACACCCATCAGAAAAGCTAAAATAGAAAAGACTGACGATATTATTTGGTGGCAAAGATGTGGCATAGATGAAACTCTTAATATGCTGCTAAGTAGGTGAATATAGCCAACTCTGTGTACACCCTTTGGGAAAACTTTGGCAGTTTTTACTAAAGTTATATATAGAGAGAGGGTGCGAAAAATATATATACACAGTTTAAGAAAGGAAAAAGCTGTATTAAAATTGTAATACTCAATATATACTGATAACAAAAGATGACTACAAGTCATACGTATACATTTTTTTGGCACCCCCGGTATATATATTTACCCAAATACAGGAACGAGACTGTTCAGTCACATTATTAGTAATAGTTCAAAATGAAAGCCCCCCCCCCCACAAAACAAACAACCCAGATGTTCATTTACAAGAGAATGAATGAACAGTGATTATTTTCATACAATGGAACACTAAGTAACAATGAAATGAATGCACCACAGCTACAAGCAAAAACATCCTGTAAAGGAAAAGAAGCCAGGCTCAACAGAGACAAATGTATAATGTTTAAACACCAACCTGTGCTGGTAGAATTCAGAGCCAAAGGAAGGCCACAGAGATTGGGAGGAGCCTGAAGGCCTGAGAAGACGCCAATCCTTGCCCCGGGTTGCGGTTACATTAGGGTGTTCATTTTGTCATAATTCATTGAGCTGTGCACTTAGTATGTTCAGGTGTGCAAAGTACACATTCATGTATGTATGTATGTTAAATAGCAATTAGAATTTTCTTTTAAAAACTTTTAGGGAAGACCAGAAAACTCAGATATTCCACCCACCCCCCCCACCCCTGCCCAAAAATCTAAAAGGCCTGAAAAAAATATTAATATCTGGAGAGGTAGAAATTAAAGTACAGTCTGATTTTTAAAAATAAATGTTTGATTACACCTCTTTCTTCCCCTTTCCCCCCGTTGCTGCACACTTTCAGGTAACAGAAAAACCCCTAATAAGGAGGGAGGAGGGTGGGAGAGAGGAAGATGGGGGTAGAAAACAAGCAACAGAAACTGGAATCAGAAAAAAGCATTGCTTGACCGCTCTTCAAATTCCACAGTCACCTGGGTACCGGGCAGCGTTTTTAAAAACGAACGTTCCTGACAGTCGTCAGCCACTCACAGGAGAGGATCAAGCCATGGGTTTAGTTTCATCTCCTGCCCATCTGATGAGTATTCGGGAATGAGGCCATTTGAGTAGAAGGCAGAGAAGAAAGTGCTATTTTTAAATCAGCCCAGTAGGGAAAGCGCAGACTTCGATAGGTGGTCATTAGAGGACAGCCAAGGGACAGTGTGGAGTCCCAGGCGTGTGGGGACAGGGCAAAGGGGACATTCAAGAGCCCGAAAAGAGAACCCACCCGCTTCCTAGCGATGTGGAGTGTCTGTGCCGCTGTCGGAGTTTCAGTCTCACTCTTCCAACCTCGTGAAAGTCATTAGAGAGCTGGCTTCATTCACAATCTCCCTGGAGCTGATGACCCCACCTCTAGAGGTGACCACTCTGATGTCCAGCCCAGCTCCAACCACAGAGCCTTTGACCTGCAGGTCCAGCCCTGCCCCACCCTTGGGGGCTTGAGGGAGAACTTGTGGCGAAGGAGCCTGGGTCCCACAGTTCAGTGAGCCATGGTGGCCTGGGGGCCCACACCAGTTTCCCTGTGGCTACCATTACCTCTTGTAAAACCGCCCAAGTACCCCAAGCACCCAGCTGACCCACTGCCATGATACTCTGCTCAGCGAGCCCACGCCAGGCTGGCTGTAACCCCTGCATCCCCAGCAGCTGGCTGGAGCCCCAGGGAATTGCCTCACCTTCAGTGACCTGTTTGATTTCCAGGCCTGGCTCATCTCACCATCCTGGAGCCCCATTTGGTCCAGGAGAAAATGGCATTGTTATCGGTGTCATCTCATGACCTCACACCAACCGCACACGGCAGGTTACTACATTTCTTATCTTACAGATGAGAAACTGAGACACAGAGAGGTTAAGACACTTGGCCAAGGGCACATAGCTGGCAAGTGGTGGTACCAGGAGTCAGACCTTAACCGCTACGCTATGCTGAGTCAGGCAATAAGGGACCAGGTCTAGCTACAAAGTGACAGCCGCAAATGGGAAGTGATCACATACAGTAAGAAAGCAAGAGGCTTCTGAAGGTGAAGCTCGTGTGACGCTTCCACTCTGGTCACTGCTGCCAGCTAATACTGCCACAGTCTCTCAGCACCAGGCTGGGACTCCAGCATCCGGCAGGGCACAAGGAAAGCAGCCTCACCAGAGCCAACTGGCTGCATGCTGGCTCAGGCCCTGCTGAGGTCACAGCCAGAAGGAGCTTGCAGAGGTTCGAGGGAACCATCCCAGGGACAGCCTCAAAACCATCCTGTGACCTTGTCATCTCCCCCTCCTCTCCTGCCATCACCACCGTCTGCTTCCTCACTGGAATGGAATCTCGGAGGATGCACAGGCCTCACTGGGTTGTTTTTTCATTGCTGATTTCCCAAGCACCTAGAACAGTGCTGAGACATTGTAGAAGCTGAACAGGTGTTAAATGATGTGAAGGAATGTGATAAGACACACATTTTCGCTCGAATAAACTCAAGTGTACTGGTCATTCTACCAACTGGCTTGAGCTGTGCCCCTCCTCCAGGCTGGCCCTGTGGGTGGCAGGCCACCCATTGCTCCAGTAGTAAATGGGAGGACAAAAGGGGACAGGGTGGGGTCAGTTGTCCTCCCCGTGACAGCTCCTCATTGGCCCAGGTGACACCACTTCCCCCATCTCCCTCCAGGCACAGGATGGGAAAGCTTCCCCTATTGTTAGCACCTGGCAGCCCCCAGACTTGGTCCTTCCCTAACCCCTCCAACAGCTTGGGAACCTGAGTCTTCATCACAGTCTCTGCATCTGCTCCACTTCCCATGATGCAGTGTTTCTTGGTGGAGTCTTGTCTGGTACATCCGGCAACTCGCCTTTGTGTGTACATGAGTTAGGTAAGTTTTGTGTATATACAAACTGTATGAGCATGATTTTTCTTTCTTTCTTCCTTTAAAAATGTTTTTAAAATCTTGTAGCTCACTTTACTTTTGCATTATTCTCTGTCACTGACATACCAGTGAAAAGCCTGGTATCTGCATTGTGTTTGTGTGTTTGTGTGTTTATGTGTGTATGTGTGTGTGTGTGTGTGTGTCCCTTTGCCACCAAGAGAAAACTTTTATTTTAATGGTATGAAATTTAGAACCACCTAAAGAACAAACAGTACCTTAAACAAAACAGAAAAGTTTTTAAAAATTACCAAAAAAGAAAAAATTGGTTGCAAAATTTCAACACCCCCCCCCAATTAATCTATGGATTTAGGGCTAATCTACTAAAAATGTTATAAAGTTTGATGGAGTCTTGTTTTTGTTTAGGGTTTTTTCAATTGTTTTCAAAAAAGCAATCAGAATTCACTCAGGTAAATATTAAATTACTTGTACAGATTTCTAATAATAGCTCACAGCATATGAGAATAGTCTTTTTTGTTTGAAACATCTGTTATCTATGTCAAATGTCAATGATAGAATAATAGTGGACCTTTTCCTTCAGTCAAAATACAGTACTTATCTCATTCTAGAGGGTCCGAACATGTGAAAGTAATGTCAATATTCATACAAATTATATTAAATGAACTTTATTTTTATCTTTATTTTTAATGAATCTCTATTTTAAAATCCTAACTTAAAATTATAATGCTATATCTGTTTGAATAAAAGCAATTGTAGCATTGATTAAATAACAGTAACTAAAGTAAAATGAGATGAATCAAAATTAAAGAGAAAATAACACAGGTGTTCTACTGTGCTTGTGGGTGTTCAGGACCCAGCTCCTGTGGAAACTGAGTCAAACCTGCAGGTGACCCCGAATTCCTGAGCCCTCGTTTCGTGACCTTCCTCCTTCTTGAGGGGCCTGAAGACCCAGGGGATCCCCTGACACTTCCAGGGCTCTGTGGGCTGCAGGGGGAGCAGCAGAGGCAAAAGCTCCACTTGGGAAAGGCTCACAGCTGGGCCTCCCCTCCAAGGGCCAGTATCCTGGAGGCCATAACTGACCACTCAGAACCCTGGGAGTATAAACAGATACCCAGCAACCAAGGCAGATCAGCTGGGCTGGGGGAGGGGGAAAGAGGCCAACAGGTTCTAGAAAACAGTTTTCCCTAGCTTTGCTCTGGAATAGAAAGTGATCTCATGTATACAGGCACTGTATACAGGGGCTGATCGCAGTCTGGAGTACAGAGTGTTCACATATATGCTTTTGCCTCCCCATAAAGTGTCCCCTTACTATTAACACCTTGCACAAGTGTGGTGCATTTGTTACAACTGATGAATCAAGATTACATTAGTACCAACTGAAGTCCATAGTTTACATTAGGATTCATTCATTGTTGCCTGGTTCTCTGAGCTTTGACAAATGCATGATGTCATGTATCATACAGCATAGTGTCACCACCCAAAAAATCCCCTGTGCCCCATCTATTCATCCCTCCCTTTCTCCTCTTGAACCTCTGGAAACCACTGGTGACTCTCCTTGTTCTGAAGACTGCTTTGTCTGATAATAAAGCTACTCTGGCTTTCTTTCAATTAGTGTTGTTGTGGTATATCTTTCTCTATCCCTTTAGTTTTCAAATAATTGTCTTTAAAATAGGTTTGCTCAAACAAAGAAACAAAAACTGACAGATATAGACAATAGTTTAGTGGTTACCAGAGAGTAAGGGCAGAGGGAGGTTGTAGATGAGGGTAAACGGGATCAAGTACATGGTGATGGAAGGAGAACTGACTGGGTGGTGAACACACAATGTGATATACAGATGATGTCATACAGAATTGTACACCTGAAATCTATGTAACTTTACTAACCATTGTCACCCCAATAAACTTTAATTAAAAATACAGGTTTGCTGTACACAATGTACACTTGGGTGTT
Source organism: Rhinolophus sinicus (assembly GCF_057876585.1). Lineage (NCBI taxonomy): Eukaryota > Metazoa > Chordata > Mammalia > Chiroptera > Rhinolophidae > Rhinolophus > Rhinolophus sinicus. The sequence continues at coordinate 10,962,856 of NC_142517.1, forward strand.
GTTTTTTGATTCCTTATAACAATCTCTGTCCTTTAATTCATGCGTTTAGATCTTTGACATTTAATGTGATTATTGATACATTTGGATATCTATCTTATTTGTTATTGTTTTCTGTTCATTGTCATTTATTTATTTAGTTAGTTAGTTAGTTATCTTCCTCTCTCTTTTGCCTTCTCTGGTTCTAGCTAAGCATTTTGTGGTTCCATCTTGTCTCTTCTCTTAGCCTCTCAATTTTACTTCGTTTAAAAATTTTTGAGTAGTTGCCCTTGAGTTTGCAATACACATTCACAACTGATGTAGGTCTGCTTTCAAATAACATTATACCACTTGACAGATTGTACAAATACCTTACAACAGAGTATTCCCGATTTGTCCTTTTCATCCCTTATAACCCTTCTGTCATTCGTATCACTTATCCACAAGCTATAATCACACAATACCTTGTTGCTATTATTATTTTGAGCAAACTGTTATCTATTGGATCAATGGAATATAAGTAAAACAAAATACTTTATTTGACTTTCATTTATTCCTTCTCTAATGCTCTTCCTTTTTCATGTCGACCTGGGATTCTAACCTGTTCCCTTTGAAGAAATCTTCTAAAATTCTAGCAAGACAAGTCTACTGGTGTGTGATTCCCTCAATTTTTTTTTTGTCTGAGAAAGTATTTGTTTCCCCATCTTTTCTGAAGGATAATTTTACAGAGTACAGTTTTCTAGGTTGGTAGTCTCTTTCTTTCAACACTATAAATATTTCACTCCATTATCTTTTTGCTTGTATAGCTTCTGACCAGAAATCCGATGTAATTCTTATCCTTGTTCCTCGACAGGTAAGACTTCCCTCCCCCTCTGGCTTCTTTCAAAATTTTCTCTGCATCTTTGATTTTCTGTAGTTTGAATATGATCCGCGTAGGTGCAGTGTTCCTACTCTGTGCGTGCAACTTCGTGACCACTGTGATCCTGCAGCTTTAAAGTGGGGAGCTCCCCTTGCATGCATGTGTGGGCGTGCACACACACACTCACACACACACTCACACAAACACACACACACACACACTCACACACACTCACACACAGCTTCCTTCCCTGCCCCTAAAGATGAATTGCTTTGGACAAACTCTCAAGTCAACCCCATCCCTCCCTGGGAAGGATACAGTAGACAGTTAATAAACTCACAAAGTACAAGTCAGATGACGCCCCCAGCAGGAGGCTGCTGGAACTTTCTCAAGACACGGAGACAGGCCTGTGTGTGTGTGTGTGTGTGTGTGTGTGTGTGTGTGGCCCATCTGGGGTGGGCTTCAGCTCTGCCCCGCTGGACACGTGGAGGGGCTCTCTGTGAGGTTCGTATTGGCCTAGGATAAGCGAGTATGAAGGAGTGTTTGCTGGGGCAGCCTGTCACAGAGTCCTCCCAGCCCTCATGCTGCAGCCCAGGACTCTGCTTGTCTCTTGGCCACTGTCACTGAGGTGATCCAATTGTTTCCCCCAAATACCATGCTCCTGGGACTTCAGACCTCCCCACATTCCTGCTGTGGGGCTCTGTGCCAGCAGCTCAGCTGTGGCTCCTCATTATCTGGGAGATTCCAGAGGACAAATTATCACCACTCGCCACTCATTCTTTCCTTCAGTAAATAACACTCATCAGGTTAGAGGCTCCTGTGAGCCAGGCTCTGCTCCAGGAGTGCATATTCCAAGTGCGGTTTAGGAGTGCAGGTGGCCGAAGATAACTAAAAGAAACAGAGACAATGTAAGTGCTGTAAGGAAACAAAGCGTGAAAGGAACACATGTGAGTCAGGGTGGGGACTTTTGTAGGCATGTCAGGGAAAGACCTTGGCTTTACTGCTGAGATGGGAAACCCAAGGAAACTTGGAGCCTCGTGCATTTAAAAGGATCACTCTGGCCATTGTGCTTATTGTAGAGGAACAAAGATGGAAGTAAGGAGAATAGTCCAGGAGGAAGATGGTGGTGGCAGGGACCAGGGTGCAAGTGGCAGAGATGGTGAGAAGGGGTGGGGGCATCTGCCCTCAGGGCACCTTACACAGGTGTGCACTGTCAGGCCTGAACCCTGTTCTTCAATTCACCTCATCACAGAGCCCTTCATAGGTCAGGCTTGGACCGTTCTCTCCATTCAGTTCCCACCTTCCCATCCCCCAATGCTGTTTCTCTCTTCCAACTGCTGTAATCACTACGAAAATAAGGCCTTTCCCTTAAACCCAACTTAAAGCATCTCTTGCATCCCAGGGTCCTTCCCTCTGTGGGGCCATAGACCCAAGCCAGAGACCGGGGGAGTTCTGGTCCTTTTTCCACTTTTGTTGCCCAGTGACAGGCCCAACATTTCTATACCAGGGGTTCCAAAACAATGTATACATGTGGATACTTTGGTCAGCGTTGCTCAAGCAGTAGTTCACCATCATCAGAAGTATCTGGACCATGATGGTAACCACTTCGAGCACCTCTTGTCATTGCAGAAGTCACACGTGACTTGTATTCATCGTTTGTTATTGGTATATGCATACATTGAGTATTACGGTTTTAATACAGTTTTCCTTTTTTAAAATGTGTGTACACTTTTTGGCACCCTGTGTATAGGACAGTCCTCAGGGCAACATCAGATTGGGACGGGCCTTGAACCGGTGGCTTCACTGCAATGGAGAACATGTCCCTTGTCCATTGCAAATAAAGGCCCCGAAAAATGAAAGGTGGGGGACTGGTGAAGACAGGGCACATGAGGCCCCCACCCCTTTGGTGCTGCAATTACCGTGTGCGTGGCGCTCACCTCCACTAGCCCATGAGCAACTCAGGGCTGCAGTGTAACCACGCCGGCACCCCAACCCCAACCGCAGGCCAGGCTCCTGGTAAGCAAAGGAGGAAAGAGTCATAGGTCTTAGGACTGGACAGGCCTCAAGACAATGTGAAGAGAAGTTGTCCTGATATTCAGATGCCTCTTTGAATGTGCCAAATCACGTTCTAGCCCAAAGCTCCAAGGGTCATAGCAATGGAAGCCAATCCTAGCCCCTCTCTTCTCAGACAACGTTTCATGTCACCGTGAATCTACTGAACACCCAGAAGCACTTCAATCATTCCCACTGCACCTAGACAGGGATTGTTCTCAAGCCACTCATATCCCCTGCCACACAGGATCTTTTCTGAAGCTTTTTGTATAAAATAAGATTTAAACTAGCCTCTATCTTTGGGATGTGTGTGTGTCGGGGGAGGACGTGAAGACACAAAAGTAACTGTTTTTGACGCCTATAAGCCTGGTTTGACCAGGAATACTTCAGAGACGGCACGCCAAGAGTGGGAGAATCAGACTTCTTTCTGAATTATTTCAGTATACTCCCAGCTTCTCTGAGCTGAGCCTAAATTTGCACAACAGATCCAGTCAGAAGCCCAGAATAAGGTGTGGACATTCAAAATAGGAAGAAGATCCACTGAGTTTCTCTCTGAAGGCTGTAGCTAAAGCTCGGTCACTTTTGAATTATCCACTTTCATTCAATTAAAGAAACATTTAATGTATTTAATGTAGTCGTGAAGTATCTGGTGAGGGGCTAGAGACGGACACAAAGGGTACAGGTGAAGTCCCTGCCTCCAAGGGAATCATCTTCTAGGTTGGGAGGCAGCCATCCGGCAGCTCTAATGTGAGACAAATGAGACAAGAGGAAGGTTAGGGATCCCTCCCCAGAAACAGAGGACAAAGGCCAGACCTCTCTTTGGGCAAGACTGAATTCTTTGCCACACAAAAGGTGACATTCCTTTCTCCCCTCAAAGGAATTGCACCACACAGGCCGTCCACTAGCTCCTCTGGGCCTCGTTGATCCAGACAGACTCAATGCCTCGGCCCCTTTATCTTTTCTAGGGCAGATACTACCTGCAAACCTTACTCCTGATAGGTCCTGCATCCCTGGGGCCTGCCAGTGATGTGGATGGGGGCTGGTGAGAATCTGAGTTTGTGTAGCCCTTGACACCTTCCATGGAGGTGACGTCTACATGACTTAAGTATGCGACAAATCCAATTCTTTCTTTCTTTTTTTTTTAATTTGGTAATCTTGGGAATTTGTCATCTCAAGTGCAGGACATGAGCAGGTATAACATGAATTTGTCATATTATTTGAAGATATTCAATCCGATCACAGAGGACAGGAAACAAATGGGTTGGGTGAAATTGATAAGGTGAAGTACAAACAATGAGTAAGCAAGTAGCTTGTGAGACTTAAGCAGAATTCATTAGAAATGTGAAGTATAGATAATAAATTAGGAACCTGTAAGGGACGTTATGTGATTTTTTAAAAAAATATATGGATTAACAAGAGTCCTACCTATAGATAGGACGGTATGGGAACACCAGGTTATAAGGTATGGGTCGTGCCACGGCTAAACTGATGGTTTTGTTGTCCTGTATTGGACGCCCGTCTGTGTCACGCACTACATCCCAGTCTGAATCCCATGTGCTCTGCTTAAGATATGCAGATGAAACGCACAGCTGTTCAGCAAGCTAGCTGACACACGACAGCTATGGCTGTGCTTAATTGCCCCTGTGTCTCTCTAGAATAAGCGAGCGTTGATTCCAGGCCCCTTCTGCCTGCGGAGCTCCTTGGCACCACACCATCATTGCAGAAGGTGGATTCAGGCCGCAGAGGGACAGGATATGTGACTCTCATGTAACCCAGGACTCAGGAGATGGCTTTTCCACCTCCCTCACACACTATCCTAACTGTGGTACCTACCTACCCCCATTCCTTTCCCCGTACTTCCTGCTGTGTATTTTAAGTTGATTTCACAAACCATGAGATTCAAGCATCTTAATTTCTGTTTGGGGACCCCTGGAATTGTTTTCAAGGGGGATGTCCTCGGCAGCAACCGCAAGATCAAGGCAACTTCCTACACGACAGCAAGGATTAAATGTTACAAACTATTATAGAACAAAACTTGACATAGGACTCAGGGATGGACCCAGCATACTTCCGACCTTTAAGGAAGGAAAGAGGAAGGTGAGGGCAGGGCTCTCTGAGGGGACAGCCTCTGCTTCCGCACTCCCGGGTTGGAGCCTGAATATTCATGTGAATGTTAAATCAGACAACCTTCTGTCTTAGTGATTCCCACGTGGAAAGGAAAAATCGTGAAGCTAAGATTTGGACATTTCTTTTGCTTCACACCAATTAAAATACTAGTATTTCACTTGTTCTATAAGGCAGGGTCACCGTGATCATCTACGTATGACTTGTCCTCAGACAAGTCCCACCTGAGAGGGGGTTGGGATCCAGGACTGATGGTCTTCTCCTTCCAGGTGGAATGACTGAAAAAGAGGGTCTTGGGAAAATGAATTATCTTAGGAAAAGAGGGAACTACCCTAAGAGGCTGGACTTGACTTTGGAGGAAACATGGGGATGAACTGGAGGGAATCTAGTTAGTTCTGGGGAAAGGGAGGTGATTGGTCGCCTGGGCTGGGGCTTGGGTTTGAGACCCTTTCTCCTCTCCTCTCCCCTCCCCTTCCTCCCACATCATCCCCTGCCGCACCTTTCTCACCTTTTCCTTAGTATTCCCCACACTCCCCAATAATTTTAAAATGGTTCTAGGAGAGAGTTAAAAAAATAGATATGAGCGAAAGGCTCTGGGAGAAATGTAAATGACTAATACGTATAAGATGTTCAACTGCATTTGTAACTCCAAAATAAAAAGGAATTAAAAACAGTACAATTCCTTGGGAGGGTTTTAAACAATTGAGGGGGGTGGTCTCAACTCCTTCCAAGTAAAAAGACCTTTAGGCTTATAACTCCATGAGTATGCCTCAGGATGTAAATGAGTCTGACTTCGGGGTCTTTATGACAGTGAAATAATACTATTACACCAACAAACGATGCAGGTATTTGGGGATTTAATAAAAGCATGGTATCCAGGATTTATTGAAATCATAACTCAAGGCAGTCTTGTGAGATGACAGGATGTTTTGCTTTGCCATTGGTCATGTGGAGATTTCACTGGGAGAAATGAGAGCTGACAGCAAGTATTGAGTTTTGCGAGAGGAAATCATCTGATCTCCGTGTTGCCCAGACCTTCCCTTTCTTCCTCCCTTGAACTCTCCCCCATTCACCCCTCCTCCCAGTGCTGCCATCGTATGTGCACTGGAGTTGACAACTGAACTAATGAGCTGTCGAAAGACCAGGTAACTTTTGTTAGCAGCTCTTCTTCCTTCCCTCAGAGAAAATTGAGATTTGGAGTTTCAGCTGAGAGCTTTCTGGCTGGGCTCCCCTCTGAAATGAAGCTGACCACCTAGCACTATCTACAAACAGAAATATGCAAGAGGAAACGTTCACATGTCCCCCTCCACCCTTCACTTCCCGCAGGAAAGATTTTTTTTTCTATTTCCTATTCCCTTCCCTTAGTTGCCTTCTATTCCATTAGGAGAGAGGTATCAGGGAATGAACTTGAAGCTTTCCTTATTGTAAAAACATCATAAGGCATTTCTTTTGTGCTTTGCCCTATCCACACTCTACTTCCTAAAGTGATAGCTCTACAAAACGTCAGCGAGGCTGGATGCGTGCAGACCACCTTCCAGGGAGAGTCTGGCAGAAATGCAAGTTGGAGAGTTTGGCAATCATTCCAAGTGAGGTGAACAGAGGGAAATTCTTACATTGGGATCATGAAGGATTCTGGAACCATTCTCCAGAATTAACACAGGAAGATTTGGTGGTTCCCTGGCCACCACCACTGTGACCATCAAGGGAAGTTCACCAAAACATTTAAATCAAGTAACAGGGCCATAGGAAACAGAAATGCTGACAAAACCGCCTATTTGGGGCTTCTTTTATAAACTGATCTAACTCACTGTGGCGGGTACATTCTGCCTCAAGTCTTTGAAACTCACACGCCAGGGTTTATGGCCGGCAGGGAGGACCGCAGATACAAGCCTTGCCTTGAAATTCCCGTTTGTGTCCGCCCAGGAGCTGTTTGGCACACATGGCTGGGAACAGGCTGGGCGCCAGAGTGGCATGCCTTTTCCCGGCAGCAGATTAGGACCTCTGAGAGGCTGCCTTTCATTCCTTTTCCCTGCCCTTTGCCAGCGTGAAGTCCTCCGGGAACCTCTCCCCAAGTCACGCTGCAGGGGCAGTGTCAGGGATGTCCCTGCCACTCACGTCTTCCTGGCTCTGACTCTCTGGCTGCAGTCAGCGGCCAAAGGGAGAGGTCAGGCTGAGGGAAAAGCATGGCGGGGGGATGGAGGGGCCTGGAAACCCCTGTTTCCTCCAGCAGTGCCAGGCACATCTGTGGCCGCCCAGGCAAGCGTCTCACAGCATCCATGCAAGCACAGAGGCATCAACAAGAGACCAGAGGCAGGATCTCACCCAGAAAGGCTCGTGCATCTTGCTAGTTGATCTGTGACCTGCCTTCATGGGGGATGTTATGGACTGAATTGTGTCCCCGCAAAATTCCTATGTTGAAGCCCTAACCCCTGGTGTGACTGTGTTTGGAGATAAAGAGGTACTTCAAGTTAATTGAGGTCATAACTGTAGGGGCCCAATCCTAAAGCCTGGTGTTGTTATAAGAAGAAACTTGCGAGATCGCACTCTGTGCTTTCACAGAGAAAAGGCCATGGGAGACACAACACGGTGGGCTATCTACAAGCCAGCAAGAGAGGTCTCACCAGAAACCAACTCTGACAGCAACTTGATCTTGGACTTCCAGCTTCCAAAATGGTGAGAAAATAAAAGTCTGTTGTTCAAGCCTCCCAGGCTGTGGCATGTTGTCATGGCAGCCGGAGCAGACTAAGACAATAGGCTTTCAGAGTGAAAACTGGGGAAGTCCAGGACAAGGTCGTCCCCCTACCTAGAATCCCCACGCCCTCTATTACCCTTCCTAGAAAGCCGTAAGTGTGTATATTGCAAGCTGCCTCCCACGATGGGAAGGCCAGCGCTCTGGCCATTATCTTCAAGGAGCACCAAGGCTGTGGACTGCCCCAAGGGACGGGAACGCCCAGGCACTTCCGCTCCAGGTCCTTGCAAATGAAGTAGATCTAGCAGCAGGCATCTGAAGGTAGAAGGAAAGCACACAGAAGCTGGGGGGAGCATGCACAGAATGGGTGAAACGCATCCCTGGAGACCTGGGGAGAGCACCAAGCGTGTCAACACTGTCCCATGTTATAGATGAGCAAAGTGAGGTACAGGGAGATCAAATACTGTGCCCAAGATGAAAGAGCTTTGATTTTTGGACTTCTGTCCTCCAGAACTATAAAAGAATAAATTTTTGTGCTCTAAGCCATTCCATTTATAGTACTTTTTATGACAGCAACAGAAAGCTAAACCAGGAGAGATCTGTAATTACGGATTTGAAGGCAGGGCTGTCAGGGCCCTGGGCAGTTATGGGGTATTTTAGTGAATGGAAACAAGGGTCGTTGCTGTCCTGAGGTCCAACTGCCCTGGCTTCCTGGGGTCCAGGTCAAGCATAGTCATTACCAGAGCAACTCTGCATCTGCCATCAGCAGTTGTTAGTACGAACCTCTTTCAAACCTAAATGAACCCCAAACTGTTTTCTCTTCTGAGCCTCAAGAACCCGTGATAGAAATCAATGCTCCCTATGGGCCTCTTATTGTGATATTTCCAAGTCTGGTGGCTTCTTGCACCGCTATGCTGAAAAGGAGCCAAGCACACACCAGACAGTCTCTGGTCACCCACTCAGCACCCCCATTCCAGGTCCTCAGGCTCAGGAAGTTGCCCGGGACACAGGAGACCCAGTGACCTGCTGGCCTGGGAACAGTGCGCACCACCAGGCTGTTTAGGAGCGCCTCCCTCCTTCTCACGAGGTCACGCGTGGCAGAGAAGCCCTGGCCCCTTGATGGACTAGGAAGATGCCAAATAAAATGATACTGATGGACAGTTTTAGTGACAGGGCCAAATGCTATGTTATGTATTTGTGTTTCGTTCAGTAAATAAAGCTGGTGGCAACAAAGATTGCATATGCAGTTAAAAAGAAAAAAGGTTTAACGACACATATATTCTTGATAATTGTACTAGTTTATATAAGATTTTATCGATGGCTATTACCAAAAAGAAAAAAGAAAAGAAAAAAACCAGAAAATAGCAAGTATTGGCAAGAGTGGAAAAATTGGAACCTTTATGCATTCCTGGTGAAAATGTAAAATGGTGCTGCCACTATGGAAAACAATATGGCAGTTCCTAAAAAATAAACTAAACATAGAATTTGCATACGAGCCAGCATTTCCACTACTGAGTATATGCCTAAAAGAAGTGACAGCAGGGTCTTAGGAGATGTCTGTACAGCCATGTTCATAGCAGCATCTTTCATAATAGCCAAGAGGTGGAAGCAACCCAAGTGTCCATCGACAAATGAATGGATAAAGAAACTGGTATGTACGTATATACAATGAACTATCATTCAGCCTTAAAAAGGAAAGAAATTCTGATACATGCTACAACGCAGATGAACCTTGAAGACATTATGCTCAGTGAAATAAGCCAATCACAAAAGGTCAAATACTACACGCTTTCACTTAGAGGAGGTTCCCGGAGCAGTCAAACTCATAGACAGAAAGTAGAAGGGTGATTGACAGGCACTGAGGGGAGGGTGGATCGGGGAGCTGCTGTTTAATGAGCACAGAGCTTCAGTTCTGCAAGAGGAAAAAGTTCTAAAGATGGATGGGAGTGATGATTGCACAACAATATAAATGCATTTAATGACACTGAACTGTACACGTAGAAATAAAGTGGTAAATTTTATGTTATGTGTATTTTACCACAATTAAAAAAGAAAAGATATTATCACTGGGGAATCTGGGGGAAAGGAACATGGAAATTCTCTAGTTTTGTAACTTATCTGAGCCTAAAATTATTTCAAAATAAAAAGTTAAAAAAATAATAAATGAAAAAGCTACAGAAAGGGTAAAAACATATTTATAAGTTAAAAATATATTTATAAATATATTTCTATATATTTATATATAGAAAAAATTACAAATGTTTTTAGGTCATGGATTTTGGGAGAAACATTTTTTTCCCTTTGTTCTAGACTTGCTCAAATACAACTGTATTATTACAATTCGGAAAAAAAAAGCTTTACTTTGATGAAATCCTCTGTTATTTTTCTATTCATACATAGGAACATGTCTCCTGTGATAGCCAAAGGGCAAAACAGAGTCTTGTTTTAAGATCTCCAGCAACTCACACAAAACGTATTGATGAAGAAATATTTATGGTTTTATAAATCTACTTATTTGTTGATGCAAATGCATTTTCATTGGGGGACTCACCATCACCATCCCTCTGATTAGTGGTGAGATGAAAACCAGGCAGACCAACTCCTGAAAAGGACACAAAGGCATCAGTCACTGCCAAGCTAACGACAGGGGGCTCCGTTCTGAACAGGAAAGAATATCATTGCTGCAAACAGATGCGTGTCATTGTCACTGGCAATCAGGAAGCTTTTCTGTGAATTTCAGTCACAATGTGAGGGCTCTGATGTCTTTCATCAGACTCCTCCACCTCTTTTCACCCTCTTCTTCCATCACTACCCACACCACAAACTGCAGAGAAAGCTTTTCTAGAAAGGAAAAGTCAGTTTGGGAAAGTTTGAGCAAAAATTCTCATCTCCCAGCTGACTGGCTGTTCCGAGTTTAATAGTGTCCCCCCCAAAAAAAGAAAATATTTCGGAGTGCTAACCCTGAGTATGTGACCTCAGCATGTGACCTTATTTGGAGAGAGGGTCTCTACATCCATAATCAACTCCGGAGGAGGTCATTGGGGGGGTTTAATTCAGTATGACTGCTGTCCTTATAGAAAGGAGAAATTTGGATACAGAGATAGATATACACAGAGGGCAGATGATGTGAAGACACGGGAGAAGATGGCCAGCTACAAGCCAAGGACCTCCTGAGACCACTAAAAACTAGGAGAGAGGCCGGGAACAGATTCTCCCTCAGAGCCCACAGAAGGAACTAAACCTGTCACAACCTCGATCTCGAACGTGTAGTCTCCAGAACTGGGAGACAATCTGTTTCTGTTGTTTAAGCTGCCCAGCCTGGGGTACTTTGTTACGGCAGCCCTAGCCCTAATACACTGGCCTCGTTGTATCTGCCAAGCCAGCTGCTTTCCTGACAAGCTAGTGTCAGGCCACTGAAGGGAAGGTTCTGCTTTTGGATTCAGCCATTGTTAGTTTAAACACTCCTTCCCAGACTCAAATCTGAAATGGCTCTTTTCCCATCTGTACCTCAAAGACACAGTTTGTCATCTGGGCTCCTCTAGCCCTTTTGCCTTAACTATTGTTCAAGTTTGGTGGGTTGCTCATCAACAAACTGGCTCCTAACACTAGCACTCCCCCAGGCCCCCTCCCCCAAATCTGTCTAGAACAGGGACCTGAAGACATTTAGGACCCAAGACACCAGCCACACCGGGAGCCTGAAGAGCAGAAGGACATGTGACCTTGTAGTAACTTTTCCAAACAGCCGGTTACACGGCCTCATAATTCCCAGGTCAGTGAGGTGACTGGGCACCACCCCAGATCAGGGCGCCAGGTTCCCTCCCTGGGAGATGAGGATGGTGGCCCCAACCCCACAGCTCGTGGCTTGGCCAAGAATCAAGGAAATTCACAGCCCACACACCACAGTGGGGAAGGTGGTTGGTGGTTCCAAATGAGATCATGGGCTCCAACTCTGTGTGGTTTGGCAACATGAAAAACCGGCAATACTAACATCTCCAAACCTCAAACCTGCCCTGTGTTTAGAGGAAGAATCTTCAGAGAGCCTTCCCCACCTGGATTCAGCAGGGCTACCCAGCCAGTGCAGCCCAGACCGACAGCTCCTGGAAAGTGATACATGTTGCTTCTCTGTGCTTGAGGGGCAGAGAGTATAAGGGAAGTAAACAGTTTGACGTGCCCTTTCCTTTCCAAACTAGCCAAATTCTTGGGGGATCTCAGTACACATCCCATCCAGCCCAAGGTCGGATCTTAAAACCAGGGTGAGATCTCTGTACAATCCATCATTCTACAAAGGTTTGCTGAGCACGTATGCTCCAGGCACAGCTGGCACTGGCAACACAAGATAAGAAAAATATGACTCCTCTGCTTGAAGAGCATGCAGTTGGGGATAGGAAGGGCAAGACAGATGCAGAAATAGACAATTATAAATAAACTCAACAAGTGAAGCGGTCAGGCTATACATAAATAGCTATGGGAGAATCAGGGAGGGGCACTGTGGTTGACTGAATGGTGCGCCCCCACAAAAGGTACCCACATCCTAACCGCCAGAACCTACCAGTGCTTCTTTTTGTGGCAAAAGGAACTGTGCAGATATGATTAAATTAAGGGTCTTGCCATGGGGAGAGCATCTTGGATTATCCATGTGGCCCCAATTGAACCACAAATGTTCTTATAAGAGGGAGGGAGAAAGGAGGGTCAGAGTCAGAAAAAGGAGGTGTGATGACGGAAGCAGAACTGGGAGTGATGCACCTTGAAGTGGCCACAAGCTGAGGAATACAGGCAGCCACTCAAATCCGAAGTCAGGGAAACAGAGTCTCGCTTTGGCGCCTCCAGAAGAAACCAGCCTGACAACACCTTAATTTTAACCCCACAGAGATTCACTTCAGACTCTGACCTCCAGAGAAGTAAGAGAATAAATATGAGTTGTTTAAACCAGTTAAGTTTGTGGTAACTTGGTACAGCAGCAATAGGAAGCTAATACGGGCATATGGCAACCCACTCCAGGAGGGTAGGAGTGGGGACAGTGATGTCTCCTGGAGGAGGGGATATCTGACATGGTCTTACAAAATGGGCAGGAAAAGTGGGAGAGAGCGGCGCAGTAGAGCAGATGTGGAGGGGGAACAATGAGCTGCTGAGCATGGTTTAAACACAAAGTCCTAGACAAGAAATGGTGAGAGCTGAGCCTGGAAGATGGCGGGGGCCAGATTGCCCAGAGTCGTGTATTCTTGCTAAGGAGTGAGGATTTTAGCCTATGGCTATTTTAGGACCATGGAAGGGCCTTAAGAAGGGACAAAGGATGGATTTCAGGAGACCAATTAGATGGTTGTTGCAATAGGCTTGACCAGAGATAAAGGCTGGCATATAGGCTATTGAAGGAAAGGGGCTTCACTGCAGGGATGGAAAACACAAGACCCTGAGGTGGGTTGAATGTGGGAGCTGAAGGAAAAGAAGAAGCAAGCGTGACAGCCAGGATTCTGGCCTGGGGGCCTCAGGGCAGAAGAAAACAGAGAATAGAGAAATGAGATCAGATTTAAAGGGAAACTGTTAAGTTTGGCTTTGCACATGTTAGCTATGAGATAGCTGAGAGATTTCCAACTAGAAATTGGACACCCACATCTGAAGTTCAAGGAGACACAGATGTGAACAGCCTTGGCTTGTAGGCGGGAGTTGGACAATGAGTGAAAGTGCTCTGGCTGTGGATGGGAGACGGACAGGCCAACACTTAGAGACAGTGAGGGAAGAGGAAATCCTGAGGGAGGTCAGCAAAGAAGAGTCAAAAGTAAGAGGAGAATTCCAGAATTGGGATTGCCAAGAGTTTCTACAAGGAAAGTGTCTTAGTCAGCTATGGCTGAGACAACAAAATAGACTAAGTCATCACTTAACATTGTCAACAGGGTCTTGGAACTGTGGCAGAATGACGTATCATGAAACCAATTTTACCGTAGGCTAATTGATATGAACAAGAGTGAGTTCCTATGGCATCTCTCATCGATGTCGTAATGAAACGACATGGAATGAAATGTTATTGAAGGGCCTTCTATGCCAAGAATTAAGTGGTTCAAACAATAGAAATTTAATTTCTCGCTGTTCTGGAGGTTGGAAATCCCAGATCAAGGTGTTGGTGGGTTTGGTTTCTCCTGAGGCCTCTCTCCTTGACTTTAGATGGCTGTCTTCTCACTGTGTCCTCACGTGGTCTGTCCTCTGTGTCCTGTTAGAGTCCACCCTTATGCCTTTATTTACCCTAATTACCTCCTTAAAGACCCTATCTCCAAATATAGTCACATTGGGAATGAGGGCTTCAACATATGAATTTGTTGGTGGTGGGGACACAATTCAGTCTATAACAGAGACAGCCCAGTGAAATAAATGAAAAATGCCCATTATATTTGACAATGAGGAAGTTCCTGGAGAACAACTTCAATGAAATGGTGGCAGAAGCCAGAATGAGGTGGTATAAGCTTGGAGAAACAGCATGGAGAAACGGAGGCATCCAATGTGAGGACACCTTCAGTAAGTTTGGAGTTTTGAATAAGAAGAAGGAAGAGAACAGAGTCAAGTTGGAATTGGTTTGGGTCAAAGTAAGGCAATTGGAGTGGCTTCTTGTCATTTATGGGGCTCTACAGAATAAAGCTCTGGGGGTTCCTCCTAGCCTAATGACATATGGTTCTTCTCAGGACAGTGTATTAGCCAGGGTTCTCCAGAGAAACAGAATACATATATACACACACATACATATATATGTATACATATATGTATTATATATGTGTGTGTGTGTGTGTGTGTGTGTGTGTGTGTATATATATATATATATATATATATATATATATATATATATATATAATATGGAGAGAGATTGATTGATTTATTATGAGGAATTGGCTCATAGGATTATGGAAGCTGAGACATCCCACAGTCTGTCATCTGCAACCTAGAGACCCAAGAAAACCCCGTCTAAGACTGAAGACCTGAAACGGGGAGCCTGTGATATAAATTCCAGTCTGAAAGCAGTAGAAGATGAGATGAGATGTCCCAGCTCAAAGACTGAGGCAGGAGAAAAGGGGAGAACTTCTCCTTCCTCAGCCTTTTGTTCTCTTCAAGCCTTCAACAGATTGGGTGGTGCCTGCTTGCACTGGGGAGGGCCATCTGCTTTACTGAGCCCACCAATTCAAATGCTAATCTTATCTAACATCCTCACAGACACACCAGAAATAATGTTTCATCGGGGAAATCTGCAGCTAGTCAAGTTTACACATAAAATTAACCGTCAGAGACAGGATAAACATTTTTGTCTTTGCACTACGAATATGTGTCCATCCACTGAAGTGCATTTCTGTGTACCCAAAGGGGTGGCCTTACAGAAATCAAAGACTGATCTTAAAAGGGACTTGCTACAACCTGTCTTTGCCTGGTGGCAGCAGGACTCCCATATTAAGTAGGCAAGTCTGTGCCAGAGGGTAGAAGAAGATGTGCGTATGGCTTCCTGCCTGAGTCAAAACGATAGTGATAAGAGCAAAAAATCTCATGTTTTGTATAAAGTAAAATAATGGGCAAGCTAGACATTTGACATATTAAAAAGAAGTATTTGGAGAAAAAACCAAGAACAGATGGCAAAGAAGAGAGTTTTTGAATTGTCAGGAAAGGTTTAAGAGAGGAAGGAGATGGTTCAGCAACGTAGCACAAAGGAGTTGCCTTGTCACTCACAAGAGCAAAGGAAATGCTGAGAGGTCAGCATGTTGGACAATTAATCGTGAGCATGATGACCAGAGCGTTACATTCAGATGGAAGAGGACTTGAACACCACGAGAATTTTTGTGGAAACTTGCCAAGGATTTTGAATGATGAAGTTAAAACTAAAAAGCCTTGACATTTGCTCTGGTTTTTCAAGGGGGGGTTTGAAAAAATAAAGCACATATGTTCTTAGGAAAAACAGTAACTGATCATGGAACATAATGTTTCTATTATAATCCAGAAGCAAAGCGTCAACGTTTGTGGTGGCAAGCTTCAACGTCCCTAAGACTTAGGAAAAATACCCATGTTGAAATGAAAAGTGAAGCAAGTGCTCATTCGTTGCTTCAACATCAGTGACATTGTTCATACTCAATTCATGCCACAAAAGCAGAGCGTTGATCATTTTTTAATGCATAAATACGAAAGTGATTGGAGAATGTTAAATACTTTTTAAAAAGAACTCTGGCTATGATTTGCTTCTCAACCACGCTTTGGCTCACTACTTACTTTCTGTTGCAGTTTTCAATGAAAAATGTTAATTACCAATGTATTTCACCAGATACAATTCAAAATGACTTTTGATTGTTAAAATATTTTTAAAATCCACTCAAAAAGAAATTGGATTTGCCACTCTTGGTGGCATTCACAAGAAAGTAGTGAACCAGGGCTCTTTGGAGAAATGGCTGGTTCTGGAACTGGGGTAGTGAAAATACAAGCTGAGGCAGGAGCATCTTGGAGAGCCAGAAAGTAAGGAACCACTTAAAAAACAAAGAGAAGGAAACATGTCAAAGGGGACATAGGAACCAAACTGAAAGAGCTCCCAAAGGCCAAAGCTGGAACAATTTGAGCAGCAAAATAAATAATGTAGTTTTAATTATAGCCTAAAATATAGGATAGATATCATGGGTCAATACTGACATAAATAAGTGATAGAATAAATAGATAAATAAATAGGGGAAAAGAGACACATCTTTCTTAAAGAAGAATTTCAAATAATGTAATACTCGCTCCTCTGGGAGAGGGGGAGTTTGATTCCCCACTCCTCTCACTCTCCCACTAGGGTGAGCTAGACTTAGTCACTGACTTCCAAAGACTAGAGAAAGGGAAAAACAGGCACTTGACAGTGGAGAAACCTGAAAAACTCTGGCCAGGTGCTCAAGGTTAGTATCATCTATAATGTTCTGTGGCTACTATGTACCCCCTCACATGATGTGATGAAAAGGGCACTTCACCTTTGTGGCATTGTTTATAAAACCCACAATCCCAGTCTAATCATGAGGACATCAACAGACAAACACAGGTTAGGGAACATTCCACAGGACACCTGGCCAGTATGCCTGAAGACTCTCAAGGTCAGGAAAAACAACAAAGGCCTAAGAAACTGCCACAGACCAGAGGAGACTGGGAAGACGTGACAATTAAATACAATGGGACGCCCGGGATTGGATCCCAGAATGGAAAGAGGACGTTAATGGGAAAACTGCTGATATCCAAATAAAGTCTGGGGGTTAGCTAATAGTAACACATCAACGTTAATTTCTTAGTTGTGACAACTGTATCCTGGGAATATAAGATGTCAATAATGGGGAACTGGGTGAGGGGTATATGGAACTATCTTTGCAACTTTTCTGTAAATCGAAAATCTTTCCAAAATAAAAAGTCTTTTTAAAAAAAGAATATGATAAATGCCAAGAGCAATATCAAAACAGAATTCCACAAAGCATTTTGAAAAATGGCAGCAACGCTGAAATATGACTTCAGTCTCTCAAGGGGCTGAACGCAACTCTGTTTTTGTTTTATTTCGGTGAACAATCTGTTCTCTAGAGAGTGAGGCAACTTATCCATAGCACTTCCATGCAGATCAAGGCTGAGCATGAGCCCCTCGGCTTGGTACAACAGCGTGACACAACCACCACGCCGTAGCTGATGCTTCCATATACTCCCTCTGTACCAGGTTGTTCTAAGCGTCTTGCTCGTGTTAACTAATTTACCCAAAATTCCTATTTTGCAGATGGTTCTAGATTTAATGTGTCTTACACTGCACCATGCTAAATGGCAAGAGTGAAATGAGAGTGGTTTTCATGCCTCTCATGTGGGGTTTGTACTGACGGCCCTTGCTAGCCCTTCATCTTTGGAGGGTGGAACTAATAGGAGTTTTGAATGGACTAGATGTGGGAGGTAGAGGAGAGTGTGGTCCAGGGTGAGGCTTGGTTTGGGGTGGAGTCTGTGATGTCTTCACCACAAAAGGGAGTACAGGAGAAGCTGGTCTGGGGACTGAGATTGTTCTGGATACACTGAATTCAGTGTGGACCTTCTCTGGAGTTTGATAAACATACCTGAAGCTCCAGAGAATATTCTGTTCTGAAAATATAGTTTGGAGGCCAAAAATATGTTGATGATTCCATGGATTTTAGAGGGAATCACAGGTCACATCAAGACTTCATAACCCGCTGTTCAAAGCATTCCTATACTTAAGCTCCACACTGCTCATTTGTCCCTCTCCCTAGTTCCTTTGTGGCAGTCTAGGTAAGGAGGTGACCAGACCATCAACGTGGCCCTAGTGTCTGCCTTCCTTGGGGTGGGACTGCCATCGCTCCACATAGTCAGATCTGGATTCCTCTCCTCCCTGCCTCTAAGCATCTCAAAGTTCCTACCCAAAGGGTCACTTCCTATTCTGGACATCTTAAGACTTCACAGGGTTGACTCCCCATCATGACCAAGGCCCATGGCAAGTTCAGACTTGCCAGGCTTCCGATAGACAAAGAGGGCCCTTAACCAGTGTAGTAGGTTGAATAGTGTCTCCCCTAAAGTTCAAAAATGTGATCTGATTTGGAAATGGAAGTATTGTAGATATAATTAGTTAAGATGAGGTCACACTGGATTAGGGAGGACCCTAACTCCAATGGCTGGTGTCTTTATAAGAAGACCATGTGAAGACACATAGGAAGGAAGGCCACGTGAAGATGGAGGCAGATAGTGGCGTGATGAGTCTATAGCCAAACAATGCCAAGGATTGCCAAGAACTATCAGAAGCTGGAAGAGGCAAAGAAGGATCCTCCCCAGAGCTTTCAGATAGAGCATGGCCCTGATGACACCTTACTTTCAAACTTCTTGTCTCCAGCAATATGAGAGAATACATTTCTGTTGTTTGAAGCCACCAAGTTTGTGGTAATTTGTTACAGCAGCCACAGAAAACTAACACAACCAGACAAATGGGGTGAGAAGACATCCTACCACCCCTGTGAGATGCTAAATATACAAATGGACAGTGGCCAGACCATATGTGACAGCAGAACTCCGACCCTCAACCTCTGCAGTAACCTGCAAAGCCAAACCACAACCTCTGTAGCAATTGGTCCAGACCATCAGGACTTGGTCAGTAACTGCCAACTTCCTCAGTTTTGCCCCCACTTCCAACTCACAACCAACCAGAAAAAGCCAAATATGCTCCCCAAACCAATCACGTAAGATGTCCTATTTCCATGAGCCTGCCTCCAGCTTCCCCATGCCAATAGCCTCCAGTCAGCACACGCCTGAGCATTCCCTATCTTCCACTATAAAGCTTTCCCATTTCTCTGCCTGCTGTTGAATCTCTGTCAAACACAACTGATGGTCCTGACTCCCTTGCTACACCAAGCCCTATAAACAGCTTCTGTGTGTTCTCGTTGGATGATCTTCATTATTTCCACACCTGGGGTTTGTTGGTGGGTTAATCTGCTAGAGCTGCCATAAAAAAAAATGCCACGGATGAGGGGGTGAAACAACAGACATTTAATTTCTCATAGTTCTGGAGGCTGAAAGTCCAAGATCAAGGTGCTGGCAGGTTTGGTTTTTTACCGCGGCCTCTCTCCTTGGCTTGCAGATGGCTACCTTCTTGATGTGTCCTTACATGGTCTTTTCTCTGTGTGTACACATCCTTGGTATCTCTCTCTGTGATCAAATTTCCTTCCCTTATAAGGACTGGATTAGGGCCCACTCTAATGGCCTCGTTTTATCTTCATAATCTCTTTGAAGGCTCTATATCCAAATACAGTCACAGCCAGAGATATTAGGGGTTAGGGCTTTAATATGTAGATTGGGGGGGGGAACACAATTCAACCCCCAACAGTGGGGAAGAGACTAGGTCAACTGGGGTGAGATAGTGTGTGAATGCCATCTTGATTAGCCATGTATCTCCCTTGTAAAAAGGCATTATCTAACTGTTTATAGCTTTTACATGATTTATGTGCAACATAGCTGGAAGTTTAGGTGACAAGACATAAAAGTGAGGATAACAGAGTATTTCAGAGCTGGTATTAGGTCACAGAGAAGAGTGTGGGCTTCATTGTACTGGCATAATAAACGGCTGTGCAGGTGGAGTAGATAGGACAGGTAACTGTCCCAGTTTCTCTCATAGTTGCCTCATCTTCTTGCCAAATCTCTATAAGGTCACCAAAGGGAAGTCATCAACTAAACTTACATTTGATAAATGGAGACAATGACTTCACCACACAACCCAGGTCCACGATTACTTGTTTCCAGGGGTAACGAACAGATCTATGGCAGGAGAAGACAGTGGTCTGGTTGCCCTCTGTGATGGGTGTTGGTCCCTAAAGTTATAGCTCTATTTGTTTCCCAAGCCCTCCATTTCTCTGTTAATAATGCATTTGAAGTTTTATACTCTGAAGTAGGAGAGCATTTTCCTTTCCCTTAAGTGCTTTCAGCCATCCACTAACCTAAATTATCTAGTTCCTCTCGACATTGACTCTCAACCCTATTCATTCATCAGTCCACCCCCCCATCCATCCGCCCACCCACTAATCCACCCACCCACCCATCCATCCACCCACCCACTCATCCATCCGCTCACCCACCCATCCACTCTTCCACCCACCCACCCATCCATCCACCCACTCATCCATCCACCCACTTATCCATCCAACCATCAATCTGCCCATCCATCCATCCATCCATCCATCCATCCATCTATGTATTTAGATCATGGGCATAAATACAAAGATGAGTAAGACAGCATCCCGAGCCCTGGAAAACAGAAATGCATTAACAATTATCACACAGTGTACTCAATGCTGCGGTATACACACTAGGAGTACCCAGAGGGCAGTAATTATGCTTGGGAAAGTGAATAGAATACTTACACATAGTTTCTTCCTTCAAACACTCATTTTTTCCATTATGATCATCACCATGTCCACCATCTCTGTGGCCTAAAATTTGCAAAGGGCAGTGAGTAGATCCCAGACATCATGACCCTCCTAAGCATCCCCAGGCCCCAAGATGTGAGTTCTTCAATGCATTGTTCCTCCATTCTGGTCTTAGCTATACATCAGTTATAAATGAAGAAAGTTGATGCTTATCTCTGCTTCTTAAAATTATAAAATTATCCCTGAAATGTCCCGAAGTGGAGAAGACAATGAGGGTTGGAATCACAAGTCTCATACTGATTTTGTATCTGAATACATGACATGTTAGTTTTAAATAAAAGTGCTGTTGTTTTAATTAGCAGTGAGTAATAAAAACTCTGTTGCAAGAAGCTGCTTCATGATTATTCTGAGAATCTGGGTTTCTTGGCGCTCTTTGTGAACTGCCCCAAACTCCCAAGGGACTGAGCGTAGGGCTGGGTGAACTCCAAGATGCCCGTGATTCTCTGATTTGGACCCAAATGCTGTGAAAGTGAGAATGGCTCATATAATTGAAGTAGCCGTGGTGGGAAGGACTCTGAATGGGCTCTTCAAAGCTCTCTGACACAGGGGAGGGAACGCTTGTCCAACCTGTGGTGACACCGCGTCACTCGGGTGTAACGGTGATGACTCGTCTACAAGGCATCATCCAGCCTCACATCTGCTCTAGGTTTTAGACTTGTTTGCTAAGACCTTGAGTAAGCTCTTGCTTTTTATAAGCAAGTAAGAGCCCATCTTTGAGAGGCCATTCACAAAGAGAAGGGGGAAACGGCTTGGATGGAAAATGATTTGTGTACCAGGGCTGCATCCTGTTCTGTGCAGAGGAAGGCAGGGATGAACTTGAGAGTGGGGACTAAAGGGCAGCGGCAGACTTGTGACCAGGACAGCTCTCCTGAAGCGTGGCCATGCCTGTGGATCGCAACCACCCCTGGAAATCAACCAACAGCCATACAGGAAGGAGCTGCAAAGAGAAAGGCCCAAGTCTTTCCCCACCTCCAAATTCCCTTTGGATAAAGCCTTTCACCAGACTAACCCTAACCAGCTCATTACTGTGTCCCCCAAGGATTCTTTCTGAGAGAAAGAAGCCCAGATATCACAAAAGGAGTTCTTAATCGTCCTTTCAGGTGCTGAGTTCTAAAATAAACATTTGCAGTGCGTGACTGTAGAAGTCCTTGTTGTGTGACCTGGACAAGCTACCTAAACCTAGCTGTAAAATGGACAACGTGACCACTTCACAGCGTTCTTGGGAGGATTACTGCAGGACCTTAGCAAACTACAGCTTGAGGGCCAGTGTCGGCTATGGCTTGATCTTGTAAGCCCACCAGATAAGAACGGTTGTCACAGTTTTAAAGGGTTGTGGAAAAACAAAAACAAAACTGAAAACACAAAGAAGTATAATATATATGACACTGCACGGTAGTCCACTAAGTGTAAAATAGTTACTCTTGGCCTTTTACAGAAAAAGTTTTAAAAGAAGAAATATACTTGAAAGTAACTGACACAGGGCCTACTTCACAGGGGACACTTGGAAAAAGTGGAATTTCACTCCCAAAAAGGACAACTTTCTGGGAGTAATTTAGTTATAAGAAAGGAGTAAATGGGATTCAGCAAATGAGACAAAATTTGTAAGGTTTGTGGAATATATCAATATTCTATTTGGCCTCCCTCCATGTTGGTCTGCTAGGGCTGCCATAACAAAACACCACCCACTGAGTGGCTTAAACAACAGAAATTTGTTTCTCACAGTTGTGGTGGTGGCTGGACATCCAAGATCAAGGTATCAGCAGGTCTGGTTTTTCCTGAGATCTCTTTCCTTGGCTTGTAGATGGCTGCCTTCTCGTTGTGTCTTCACCTGGTCTTTCCTCTATCTGGTGTCCCTCTGTGTGTCCAAATTTTCTCTTCTTATAAAAACATCAATCAGATTGGATTACGGCCCACCCTAATGGTGGTCTTATTTTATTTATAATAACTTACTCACCTCTTTAAATGTCCTATCTCCAAACAGAGCCACATTCTGAGGTATTGGGGGTTAGGGCTCCAATATGAATTTTGGAGGAATACAACTCAGTCCATTAATACCCTCTTAAATTAAATATTAATAATTAACAATGCTTATCCCCTTATTTAGAACAAATAATCCTTACACACTAAGAGGTGCCATAGTTGTATAACAACGTGAAAAGCCAGTCCAATTTTAGGGGACCTTTAAATGGTAGGTATCTATGTCCTCCGTGTGGAAACATTAACTGCACCCCAAATATCCACATGTTCCCCTACATTTCTCAGCCTTTTGCTCATAGGCAGGATCTTAGGACTAGTTTCAGCCCTCATCAAGCACACAAAGACTAGTGGAAAACTCTTCAGCTCGCCTTCCCTCTGCTGAAGCAGCCAGAGAAGCTTCATTTTGAGAGAATGGAGCCATAAGCTGGAAGCAGCCTGGATCCCTGAGTCACCACATGGATGACAGCTGCTCTAGAGTCCTAACCACACAAAAATTTGTGTAAGAAATAATCCTTTATTGGGCAAGTCACAGAGATTTGGGGTTTAATTTGTTATCATAGCAAAGCATAATCTAACACGCTGGTTACCAAAGAAGAGATGAACACAGATGAAGGAGTCCTGGAAAGCATTCTTGTCTCACACCTGTCATGAACTCGCTGCCTAACTGTGGACCGGAAGCCTGGCTCCTGACACAGGCTTGTATCCTGCCCTTCTCCAGCTGATTGTGGTAACAAGGCCTAGAGAGAATAAATTTTTGTCATTCCTGAGGGCTTATAAAATATCAGCCAGAGACTTTCCTTTCAAAATAGCTTATGGGCCATCTTCTGCACTGAAAACATATTATGTAACTAACTCAGGCTCTTAAGGCAAAGACATTTTTTTAAACCTGGAATAACACAGCTCTGTGGCATTGTCCTCTCGGTAATGTACTATTGGTTAATTTGACATCACTTAGCTCCAGTTGATGCCTGAGTTTGTGCCATAGCAAGCTACTTTACACTCCAAGAGCTAGTTCCACAAAATATCTCCTTATCCACACACTCTCAGATGTGGGTATACCTGTGGAAGGGGATTGCAAAGGCTGAAAGGCTCCCCACCCTTCCCTCACCTCCAACCCCTTGGTGCCACCGACATCAGGTTCTGGAGATAAATGTGTGTTCTGAAAACAGGTCCACAAAAAAGAAGTATGGATATATATATATATATATATATATATATATATATATATATATATATCCCATTTGTCTTTGGAAACAGATGTCTGTAAAGTTCCCTTGACAAAAAAGCTGCCACAAATAATACACTCATTTACTACTCAGGAAATACACTCCTTTCATTGAAAAGTGATGACATTAAATTGAACCAGCTCCCAGTACTGCTCTGAATTATTCCTACAGTGCCTGTAGCACACAGAGGGTCCTACAAAGAAAACAAATACAAAAATGAAGGGGCTTCCAGACACCCCTTCCCCTAAAAATATCAGTTTTGCATTCTCTCTGAATTTGTCTTACTTTATGACATGGCTAGGTATATATTTTAAAAAAAGTTTTATGGATTTAATCTAATAAAACCCAATAGGCTTTTTATAGCTAGAGTAGATAACAAGACTGTTTGGGGGTTGCTGCTTTCTTGGGATATCTGCTGAGAAGGAAATAGTCTTTCTCTAGCTTTAAGAGTCAATGGTGGGTGGTGGAAAGAGTGTGATGCTCAGAATCTCAAGCTATACAATTTGGGAATGACTTAAAAATGTATAGTTGGTCCATGTAGGGACCTCAAAAATACCTGCTATAACGACAGCTTGATCTGCTATTGACTGTCCCCTCCATCCATGGCAGCCACACTCTGATTTTTCTGTGTTCGTTGAGGGTAGATCTGCACCCCAGACCTGCCCCAGGGCTAGCTCATTTGAGGACCATGGGGAGTCCTTAAACCATATGAGACCCCAGCTTTCTCTTCTTCAAAAAAGCTGGGGTTGTACAAGACCATCTCAGGTCCCTTTCTGATCTAAAATGTTCTGAGGTTACTAAAAGAAACATCATCAAAACTAGATACTTATTCCTGCTCCCCCCACCCCCAGTCCATTAAACTTCAGAGCTTCTTGTAAGGGCTCTCACTTTCTACCATGCCACCCTCTGAGCCACACTGTACAGGGGACACATGGGTTATAGCAAGATGGTATATACAAAAAGCTTTCTGTGAACAGTTATGAATGAAGTCAGTACTGGGACAATCCAAACAGCCATTGTAGACCCCCCTCCCATTCCACCTCATCACCCCTCTTCTCTCTCCCTCCCAAGGCCTAAAACAAGGACAAAACCTAGAGGTAATCCTCACAGATGTCATTCTTCTTTGCCATTTTCAGAGTCTTCACAGGAAATGCCGAATTGCCCCCCTCAAAAAGAAAAATGCTGACTCATCTTGAACTGCCATTTGCCATGTATCAGTCACATAGACTTCTGTAGACATACCTGTTACAGGTGAAATGAAGCAGGAGTCCTGGAGCAGAAAATGCCCTCAAACACCCAACAACTTGATTCCCATTTGCATCCTGTCATTTCTTTATGTAGAAGATGGTACAACTAATTGCAATGTACTCGATGTTTTAAGACGTATCAGCAAATAAATGAAGCAGCCAGAGTGAGGGAAAAGTGTATTTCACAGTCATTATAAAAGTACATACATTTAATAATGGTCACATAAATACAGTCCTTACTTATGACCAAATTGTACAAATAAAGGTGACTTTTCCTCCTGGACTTCACACGAAGACAGTTCAATCATTTCCATCAGTAACTACAGGCTGACTGAGATCACAGGTGCAGACTAATGAGAGACAGTTATGGGTCAAAGAGACAACACGCTTTATACTTACCAAAGGGAGAGTCAAGTTTTCCATATAAATATAATAAAATAATAAAGAATTTAACATTTCTTCTTTCATTCGATTTCATAGATTTGTCAGGTGCTCACACAAAAAATACAGTTCACCCCCCATCCTCACTCCCTCTCACCTCTCACTGGGTTCAGAATAAACCTGAGTTCACAGTTCAAGTTACCAATGGTGACCTGGTCAGTTAGTTGTATGAAAGTCTACAGCTGTTCTTGAAGCATTTGAGGAACAGGAAACATGTCCCAATGAGATAACAGTGACACAGAAACGCTCACGTTCTCAAGGAAAGTCAAATACAAGAAAGAGACATCAAGGGCTACAAGTTCACAAGGCACGGGTACACAGCCTGGGAACCTGCACGGCGGGACACCTGCAGCTGGAAACCATCTTCAAAAAAGGTTTCTTCAGTGATCCAAAACCAAATGTGTTCATGTCAAATGGACAGAGGGTCTCTTTCAGATGCTTCTTTTCTCTTCTTGGATTAAAAAACTCTTTTCAATGGAAAGTTCCAGAACTCAGTCTGGAGCCATACAAAGAAATCACACCAACAGCTAGGAGCCTGACTCCCTCCTAACAAGGCCTAGAGCCAAGGCAATCCCATCAAGGGGGAAGCAGCAGCTCCAGGTGTTGTCACGGTCGGCCAAGACTGGCCATCGCAGTGGCTTTGGGGTTAGCCAAACATTTGCTCTCTCTTTGCTCGGTCAGAGATGTGTGGGGCAGAGGGAGGTCTCTACTGGTAAATGAGCAAAGACGAAGAAGCACTCCACCACTCTCTGGCATGGGCTGGCTGCCACGGAAATGAAGGCGGGCTCTGCAGTTCTCAAGGTCCGTGGCCTGTTTCAGTGAGCTGAGGGGACTAGCCCTGGGGTGGCCAAAGCAGTGGTTTCTGTCAACCTGCTCTAGTCAACAGTTGAAGACTCCACACCATGGTGTAATCTGTCTCCTGAATTATCTGCTCTCCAACCTGTGCCAATTCTTCTTCTTTTCCCAATTCTGCTCATGACCGAGCAGTCCCCAGCAAGTGCCAGGGCCCAGGCCCCACATGGAGACACCCCCCTGGCAGGCTCCAGCTAGACACAGTCAGACAACACTGCGTTCCACAAAACGCACACAGGGATGGCAGGGACACAGAACCGGAGATGCATCTTTGGTTCGATCCTTGGTGAAAGGTGTGAAAACAGAACGTGGACTCCAAGCCTGTTTGAGGAAGCCTGCTTTCCTCAAAGAAGACACAGTACTATATTTTGAACACGATCCCTGGCAGGCAAGCCTGCTCATATGTCACAGCAAACTAGCTGAGCTCTAAACCACACTTGTTTCAGGGCCAGCTTAAAGGTAACTTGCCTTCCAGATGCATCCAAATTCAACCTTAACCATTTTCTCTCCTTCTGAATAACCAACTGAAACTATGTCCTATGCCTTCTGGAAGGATCAGGGCTATGTTGATACAATGGCACAAATGCAGGGCCATCAGTCACCGTAGGCCACAAGCCACAAAACACCACCTGGGTGAGTTTCCATGCCCTCCACGCTTATCCTTTCGTGAAAATATGAGTTTGGTGGAACCACTTCTCATCGCTCCATCAGGTTTTTAAAAATCATGTTACTTCGATTTAATGACATCACATAAAGAAAAATCATCTTTGGAGGAGATAATTTAACCATTAGCAAGTTTCAACCAAAAAAAAAAAAAGAAAAAACTGTCAAAATCTTCTTTCAGGTTTTTACATCGAATATTGGAACATTTAAAAAATAATAAAGGTATTTTCCTAATTTAAAAAAAAGATCTAGTTCAGAAATGAGTGCCCCCTTTGGTCTTTTCCTTTCACTGGGGTCCCCATTGTTTGGACCAGTCTTTGCCCAGCTGTCCCTTTCTGCCCAGAGGGGGCAGTATTGGTGGCAGAGGTTCCTGCCCTCTTCCTCTGAGGTTCCTGGGGCCTGGTGCTCTAGGTTTGCACCTCTACGAAAGGCAGGGAAACCGTGGTCTGGAGGAACTGCTTTGTGACACTGCCATCAGTCCCCCATGTGACTCTGGCTGATGGCTGAAAAGAGAATGATCCACTGAGAGGCACAAGCAGAGCACACAGTGAAAAAAGATCTGGTAACAGTCTAATCTGAGTCACCCAGAGGCCGATGCATGGTGTTCACCCCTGAGTCCAGCTGAGGGAGGTGGGTGGAGGGCCAGTGAGTACGTGGGAGGAAGGAGGACGTGAACGATTACCAGCGGCACCCGTAGACAACCCTCCTAGGGAATCCCAGCATCTCCGGGAGTCCCTACACAGGACTGGGCAGTGCAGGCTTTGGGTCTGTGGATTTCACCTGTTCCACAGCTGGGACACTGCATGGCCATGAAGGATACTCCACGAGAGGCCTTGGAATCTTCCCACCCTGACCGACATGTGGAGCTGTTCCACTGCTTTCCTTAGAAAGACCCGCGGTCCCACTGCTGGCCCAGGTTAACACTGGCCTTTGACGCCATCAGCCATGTCAAAGGAGAGGCTCACGGGGGTCAGGGGCTGCAGCGGTGGCATGCTTGCCTCCAGGGGCCTGTCTGCAGAGGGCTGCTGGCTCTGATGCCGCTTCCTCAGCATCTGTCCGATGCCCATCATGGGGAACCTGCCTCGGCTTGTCACACAGTTCGGGCTCCCCAGGGGTCGCGTGGTGCCGTTGCCGGAAACCAGAGGTGGGGAACACACGCCCTCCTGTTTTAGGGGGCAGTTCTTATCTTCATGAGCAAAGGAGACCAGAGTGGGATGCAAAGGAGTTTGGAGAGGTGATGGGCTTCCGGGCAGCAGGACAGGGGAGAGCGTCCGCTCACCGGGTTTCCCGCGAGCCAAGCCCCCGGGGGAGTTTAGAATCCTGTAGTGATGGGACGGGGAGAGCAGTTCTGTCTGGTCATCGTGATCGACAGACTCGAAGGAGCGGACCATATCCAGCATCAGAGGGTCTTCCTTGGGGGGGATGCTGGTGCTCCCAGGCCCCTGCTGAGGGGGCTCCGGTTTCTTGACAATTCTGGGGGTCCTGGGAGGTGGGACAGGGATGAACTCCATGGAAGAAGAAGCCACACAATTGGAGTCTGAGGTTTTACGGAAAATATTGCGGCAGCCAAAGGAATCTGCACACCAAGAAAGAAAAAAGGAAATCATGAAGACAGCCACATACACAGTGGGCACGGCCCTTCCCCCGCCTGCTCTGGCCTCCAGGCGGACTGAGACAGTGTGCTACATGGGGAGGTCAGGAGGAACCAAGAAGGAAAGACCTCAGCATCCGGCTCTCCCCACAGGGACCAGATGGTCTTTCTAGAATGGAGGGGACAGAAGGCTGGTGACAGGAGGTCTCCTGGGTTCTGGTTTGCCTCGTGGCACCAGTTTAACATCTGCTCTCCTTTCCGTTGCTTAAAATTCTGGACACTGCCAAAGAGCCTTTGAATAAAAAAGGTACATGGCTCAACAGAAGGACAAAACTGCTGGAAGGACACTGACCAAGCCCAGCTCACTGAGGACCTGTGAGGTTTGGAAGGAGCAGCTCCCTCAAGACTTTTTAAAAATTGGGGTAAAAAATACATACCATAAATTTATCATTTTAACCATTTTTTAAGTGTACAGTTCAACCCTGCTAAGTACATTCACTTACCTTAAAAACTCTTCTTGCAAATCTTGAAACCAAACTCTTCTTGCAAATCTAAAACTCGGTACCCACTACACAATAACTCCCCGTTCCCCCTCCTCCAGCCCCAGGCAGCCACAATTCTACTTTCTGTCTCTGAATTTGACTAGGATAGGCACCTCATGTACGTGGCATCTACAGTATTTGTCCTTTTGTGTCTGGCTTGTTTCACCTGCATAATGTCTTCAAGGTCTATTCTAGGTGTAGCCCGTACCAGAATTCCCTTCCTTTTGAAGGTTCCCTTATGACTTCTGACCTGACGGAAGCCTCATCCAATTCTGAATGGGGGTGAAACACTCTTCATCTCTGTATTTCAGGCCATGAGCCAATCCCCAAGGTTTCCATCTCAAGTTGGCACAGACTGGAATCCAGGCTTGCAGACTGTGCCAGAAAAGAAAGGGGAAACCCCCACCCATTTGGAGCTGAGAGAAATCACGCCAAGTTCCTGTGAAACAAGCTCTGTCTGAACTTCCTTTTTCTACCATCACATTTCATAAGCCCCCATCAAGGCCCAGCAGCAGGAAAGCAAGCTGTTGCCCACCGGAAGCGATTTTGGGAACACCCGAGAGCCCTGGGAATCCTCTTCACTTTCTGTAAATACATACACAGATGCCAAAGAAAATCTCCTCCTCAGGCCAGCACAGGTGCCTGAGACTCACAGGCAGACAGAAGTAAATTTCATGTAGGGCTAATGTCTCCAGTATCCCAGCTGGCATGTGAGCAGCCCCTCCCCTTCCTGAGATGGCTGCGTGCCCCCAGCTTGGAGCCCAGCTTCTCCGTCTGCCCAATCCTGCTTCCTTCACTTCCCAGAGGTATAGATCCTGTGAAGATGCCTCCCTCAGGTGCCCTACTGACCTCCCTGCCCCCAGGGCATGGACCCGGACACTTCTGCATCACCCCAGCAAAGGGTGTGGTCATCCACACGACCCCGTGAGTTCATCTGCTCCTCTTCCTCCATCCCTATCAGGATGCAGGACACTGCACTGCTCAGGAAAGAAAGCTCTAGAGCCAGGCTGACCTGCTGGAAATCTGGACTCCACCAGTCACCAGCTCTCTGAACACGTCTCTGTGCCCATGTCCTTGTCTCTAGAAATGAGGGTGAGAAAAATCTCATTGGGTTGAGTGAAGAGCTTGAAACAGTGCCCGCCACGTAGCGCGTGCTCAGTGCTAGCAGTTACGTGGGCTCCAGGGCACTGGAGCGTGCATGCTCCAGACAAGGAAAGTACCACGGAATGGACTCCAGCTTTGGGGTGTCACAGTTACCCCAAAAGACGTAGCACTGACCTAGACTTCCATGGGGAGATCCATAGAATGCCATGGTTAAGAGCCTGAATTTGCTGCTGGTTACAAAGCCAGAAAGGAGAATCCACTACGGGGGGGAGGACCAGCAGATTTCCTCCAGGGTCCCTGCCTTTCTGAAACTTAGACAATGAAACCGAACCAAATGGAACTGTTCTTCTCTGGGTGAGAACCAGGTATGAACTTCCCTGATACTTTCCTGCTCCCCGGGGAAGCACTGGTTGATCTCAGACAGCCAAGGCCCTCTCTGACCCTCAGTTCTTCATATTTAAAATAAAGGGATTGAAGATTGGACTGCACAATCTCTCCCGTCCCTTCAGTAATAAGAAGCTCTCCTCCTCCCAGTTGGCTTCAGGACACTCCCTGCGCACCCCCTCCCTTCTCGCAGTGCGAGTTAAGCCTGCGCAGTGCTTCCTTTCCGCACCCCTCAGAGCTCATCCCAGAGCAGGGAGACTCGTGTTTATCAGTTATCTGATGTGATGGACTCTGAAAGAGGGGGAGAAGCCCACATGTGCATCTCCCTTAATCCACCCGATAGCTCTGACAGGTAGGTTTCCTTTCACAAGTAAATGAACCAATTAAAATCTTCAGAGGGTAAGAATCTTGGGCAACAAGGAGTCGCAGAGCTGGGGTTCGAGCACCTCCCCCTACCCCAGGGCCCAAACTCCATCAATCCTACCTCAGGCCCGCTCAGGGTCCACTTTCCTGGTGAAGGCCCCATACCCAAATCTCTGCCCCTGCAGCCTGAAAGCTGTCCATGGTTCCATAACACCATGCACCCTGATCTCTACTCCTGCACCCCAATTTCTACTCCTGCAGTACCTTATGCCCTGAATTCTGTTCTCACAATACCATGTACCTCAATTTCTGCTCCCACAATGCCATGCACCTTGATATCTGCTTCCACAATACAATACACCCCAAAATATCTACTCCTATAATACCACCTCTCCCAAGCTCTGCTACTGCAACCCAATTTATATTCCTGCACCCCAATCTCTATTGCAATAATTTATACCCTGATCTGTTTCCACAATACCATGCACCCCATCTCTGCACCCATACCATGCACGCCATCTCTGCACCCACAATACCTTATACCCCATCTCTGTACCCACAATAGTGTGCACCCATCTCTGTACCCACAATAGTGTGTACCCCATCTCTGCACCCACAATACCATGCACCCCATCTCTTTACCCACAATATCGTATATCCCATCTCTGCACTCACAATACCATGCACCCCATCTCTGCACCCACAATATTGTGTACCCCATCTCTGCACCCACAATACCATGTACCCCATCTCTGCACCCATACCATGCACCCCATCTCTGCACCCACAATATTGTGTACCCCATCTCTGCACCCATACCATGCACCCCATCTCTGCACCAACAATATTGTGTACCCCATCTCTGCTCCTACAATACTGTGCACCCCATCTGGGCTTTCTCATATCCTGCCTGTACAGGTGGCCAATATCACGCAGTTTGGACCTTGATGGCTTCCAGATTAATGGAGGTGTATTAAGTCTGCTTTCCCATAGGCACAGGAACAGTGTCTGTCCCAGGGGCCCACACAACCATCCATGAGGGGCACACAGCAGCCATGTAGCCAACACGAGATGCCTGGAGAGTACCCCGAGCTGACCCACCTTTGTCGGGAAAGCCGGACTTGGGGGCCTTCCGGTCCCTCAGCAGGGCCTTGGTGTTCTGAATCTGCGTGATGAGCGAGGCAGAGGGCTGTTTGTGCGAGGGCTGGTTCTTGTCCAACTTCTTGGAAAATGGCCGATGAAGAAAATCCCCTCTTTTTTCTTGTTCTTTGGGCTTTTTATCCTTCAAATCAGAAGCAAACATAGGTACTCAAATGCACACGAGAATATACAATGCGATTCTTCTCTGAAGCGTTATCCCTGTAGGTTGGAGAAATCCCAGCTTTTCACAATTCTGTGCTCTTAAGGCCCAGCGGATGCTCCAGGGAGACTACCTCCCTCTCCCTGGGCCACAAACAGGCTTCCATCATCCCCAGCTCCCTGCACTATGCTGCTTTGAGGTATTCCAGAAAGGGCCAGGTCATCCCTAGAGGTCAATTATTCTAGAACATTCTGAACAAACTAAGGCAAAGCAGATGAGGACTTCTAGAAATCTGCTGTCTTATTTAAAGTAGAGTCCTAACATTCTCCCCGTAGTAGTGGTTTCACAAAGGCAACTTTGCAAAGAAAATGTAGCCACTTCATCTTAACCCTCAGTTGTTGTGTGTTCAGTCAAGCCGAGGATGTGGACAAGAAACCCAGGGGGCCCTGCACCACCCTGGCTGAGTGCCTGACTCTTTTCCACCCTCTGGTCATGTGAGCCTTACTTGTATACTTAAAAATGACACGATTTAGCCATTTTTGCTATAATCTTGCCTTCACTGAACTCGATTATAATCTCTCTGACAGGAGTGAATTTGACTATCATATCTTCAAACCCACAGCCTCGGGCATAAAGCCAGGTACACAGAGAAGGTTTAATAAATAGTTATCGAAATGTTAAAAAAAAAAAATGCGAGTGGAAACCGAAAGGAATTAAAACGAACTAAGTTCAAGCTTCTGGGAAGGATGATGCCACTAAAACGTTATTCTTTTTCTGGCCCTAAAGACTGTTTGATGTTTACTGTTAAACAGAGCTAACTGAATCCCTGACCTCACCCTGAAAGAGGGGGACAAACAACAGAAACAGATTTTCACATTTTTGCCTTAAACTTCAACCACATTTGCAATTCAAGGGAGCTCATCTATTTTTCATTGATGTTGTTGCAAAGCTTCTCAAGGAAACATCTCCTTGCACTGGTGCAGCCTTTTCCCGTGAGGCTCTTCAAAGCCTTTATGGACTGAAGATCAGTATGTCTCGTGTCTGAGTGGGAAAGGGGGACAGGGAAGAAATGGAAATTGGGGAAGCTGAGCTGAGCTTTCACTGTCACTGTCACTGTGAGGGGTCTCAGCCTTGGCTGAAGTGGCCTGTCCCCAGTGGAGGGGGGACGCGGGAAGAAATGAGAGGCGACACTTCCATCAACTCCTTCTCCAGTGTCTGGGCAGCCACCTCCAGCCTCCAGGACACTCGGAGTGCCAGACACTGTAGGAAAAGCACGACCTGCACTGACGAGGCAAATTCTGTTATCCCCTCTTACAGACAGGGGGACAGCCGGAGTGGCTAAATAATTCACCCAGGTGTGGCAGGAAAACTCAGACGTTCACAGCTCTGCAATTCAGAGTTCTTAATCCTTGACTCCACGCTGCCCTCTGGGCGCCTGGGGCAGGGCCAGGCGATTCCAGCGGCAGACAGGAAGGACGGACACAGAGCCTGCCGGGGACAGAGACCACACTACAGTCTTAGGGCTCCAGGTGGGTATCCGCGATGCTAGGGATGAAGTTTCGTGTCCCAGGTCATCGTACAGGATGCTACGAAGGGGAAAGGGGCCCAATTGGTCCAGGTCGCCTTGGTTAGGGCCAATCACAACCCTCCACATTTCCCTCTCCGGTGTCTGCAAATGCTAATAGGCTCCCTTCCTCTAGGCAAAAGACAATGAGCTTTCGTGCTTCCCCTCTCCCCCCAAGCATCAAAGGAGCCTGTCCTGAGAAGTCTGGCAGAATTTCCTCCCTTTGCTCTGTTCTTTCTACGTCTCTTTTTTTATGAGAAAAGTCAACAGGTCTACCTGTTAACACCTTAAACAGGAATAAAGAAATCAAACGCACTTTGGTGATACGTTGTAAAACAGTGTTTAGAAGAAGAGACAAAACTGCAGTCCCCTCCTTTTCAGGACTGCTTTCTTCTGACCACGAGCACACCTTCCTTTGGGCTGCTTTGTTGGCGTCTCCATGGGTTCACCTCGGCTCCTTTCCAAACCTCCCTGGGTTCTCAAAAGCTAAAGGATCAAGATGTAAAATTTCGGGGGGGGGCATATCACCACCCAGATGGAGTTCATTAGCACCAAGAGGGGTACAAGGCATGAGTTTCTATAGAAAGAGACTGAGGCTAGTTCTAGAATTCTGTCTTACAACCAACAAGGTATTTGGCAACAAGCAGAAAGCCCGTTGTGGGGGCCAAAGAAAGGGAAATGGACTGAGGACTGAAAATTGGGGGAACCCCCTGCTCTGACCACCCTGTGGAACTTAAACCCAGGATCCTGCACCTGATTGTTTTCTCCCCAACCCCCCTGGACCCCCTCCTCCAGCCTAAAATAATGCGTGATTTCATAGTGACCAGTTTCTCTGAGGATGCCAGGAATTGACCACCTGACCACTCCCTGCTGGGGACACACTGCTGGGTTGGTCCACGTGGAAGGGTCCATGGCCCACAGCAAACGTGTTTGTTTACAACCAGCCAATCTTAGTGACCTCCAAGCACAGGTTATCAAATGCAGTGGGTCATCTAATTACACCTTTTCATGTGCATGGCCTAGTTTCTCCAAAAGAGATTCCCTAGGCAGCAAGATACTAAAGTGCCTTACATAACAGAAACAGATCTTCAGAGGGATTAATTATGCTCCTCCTTTGACATGCGGTGCCCACTCCGTGCCCCCCTCTCAGCAGGCCTGCTGCAGCCTGTGGGGTCTCTCCAGAGGTGCTTCTCATATACCCGCAAGCCTGAGGGCAGGCGATGGGTCTAAAGCTGTCGGTTCAAAAGGTCCAGTTTGGACCCCCACTCACAGTCCCGAGCCCCCCAAGGCAGATCGGAGAGGGGACCACAGGAGGCCCCCGATGCAAGCCCCACACAAAACAGCTTCTTGTTTTCTTTAAACCACTCACTGCCTGTGTGCGTGCATATTTACAAAACTGAACATTTTGAAAATGGGGCCCCATAAAGAGTTCTGCACCAAGACTCAAATCGTCATGGATGGTTTGATGGGGGAGAGGAGGAAGCCAGGGAAGGATGATCCACTAGGCTTCTGGAGGGAGAGGTCTGCAGGGGTGACAGCAAGTGGGCAGGGGAAGGCGGTCCTGGGACCCTGATCTGATCTTCCGGCAGCTGGTCCCCTCAGACTCTTCCCTGCAACTCCAGCCTCCTGAGTTCCAAAGAGCTGCACCCCTCCCCCTTCCTTCCTGGTTTTCCTCCTGTGAGCACAGCAGAGGGTGACTCGCAGGAAGTCACTTCCCTCTGAGGGGGGAAGTGTAACCAAAAGGGTGGGTCCTTCCAACTCTTGGAGTATAAAAATGAAACTCACATCGCACCTGCTTCATCAATTTAACAAGGACAGATGTGGCCGCACCTGCTCATCTCCCCAGGCTGCAGGAAGAGCTACTGCCCAGGAAATTCACCCTGCCACCCATGCGATGAAACAGGACCACGGGGAATGAGGCCGGCAGCAGAGGAGCCCTGGGGACTCTGGACAAGCCGAAGCTGTTTTCTTAGAGTAACTACCAAGGGCAGCTCAGCATGGCTCTCCTGGAGCCTGGCGTCCCGTGGATGATGAACTGACCTCACCTGGCTGTTTGGGACATCACAACCGTAAGCACCTGAGATGGTCCAGGGCCCAGCTGTGGTTTGATGGTTGGTTTTGATTCCTTGCTGCCCATCACATAAGGGAAAGCTGCCATGGCCTGATTTTGCCGTAGGAAAAACATCGAATGAGTTGAGAAAAAGAGGGCTTGGTTCACAAATTAGGCCACTGAACCAGAAAGCTCTGGACTGTCACAAACCCCATTTCTCATACAGATAGAAACACGAATGCAGAGCCAAGTGTATAGGTACAGCAACAGTCGACTAAACATCGAAAGCACCAGTCTGATCCGAGGGGATTCTGATAAACCCACTCACAACAGGATGCTGCATGTTTTCATGAAGGCAAGGACAGGGGTGTGTGGAGCCCAGAGCCCTGGGCAGAGATCTGCCAACCTTCAGGGGCATGTGTGACGGTTAATTTCATGTGTCAACGTGGCTAGGCATGGTACCCAGTGTTCGGTCAAACGCCAGTCTAGATATTGCTGTGGAGGTATTTTTAAAATGAGATTAACACTTAAATCCGTAGACTTTGAGTAAAGCAGATTATCTTCTACAGTGTGGGTGGGTCTTGTGCAATCAGGTGAAGGCCTTGAGAGAAAAAGACTGAGGAAGAAGGAACGCAAGCTGAGACCTCAACTCTTCCCTGGGTGTCCAAGTATCTCTCTCTCTCTCTCTCTCTCTCTCTCTCTCTCTCTCTCTCTCTCTCTCTCTCACACACACACACACACACACACACACACACACTATTGGTTCTGTTTCTCTGGAGAACTCTGACTAACCCATCATAAACCCCAGATTCTTACCTGCACAGCATGGAATTCAAGGTCTCTAGTCCAGGTGTCCAAGGAGGCCTGTGAAAAGCAGCATTTTTCAGCAATTCAAGAAGCTGCACCTGTTTTTTCCTACCACTTGCACCTCTGTGTGAGAATTATTCATTTCAATGTTTGTAGACAAGAAACCAAACTCCTAAATCATCGTGGAAGCAGGCAGCAGATGTCCTACATCACACACGGAATAGATGCGCTTAGGTAAGTTTTCTATTCAAGCCTAAGACACATAAGGAGGAGTGCTCTAATGAGTGAGAAGTCCAGTGCGTTTTCTCAAACAGCACAAATACTCATGGAAAAGGCACCCACATCAAGAAATAAAACCCACCCACACCTGGAAGTCCCTCCTACCTCCACCCATGGCCTCTCCCAGTCCCCCAGGTAACTACCCTTCTGATTTCTAATAGTCTGGATTGTTTGACTTGATTCCAAACTTCATTTTAAAGAGTTGTATAGATTTTGAAGTAAGACACAGTGCGAACGTTTTCATATTTTACGTTTAAACTTACAGTCCCTGTTATGGGGTGAATTGTATTCCCCCCAAATTCATATGTTGGAGTCCTAACCCCGAAAACCTCAGAATGTGACCTTATTCGAAGATAGGGTCAGGACAGGCCTGTTGTGTCCCCTGTGAAGCTTGGGGACAGTGGAGCACGTGAAAGCTGGCTTTCCTTGTTGTTTGCCAGGGACCTGTGGGTGTTACCTTGACAGAGGAAGTCGGGTTAAAATGAGGTCATTAGGATGGTCCTTAACCAATGTGACTGGAGCTCTTACAAAAAGGGGATATTGGACACAGACACAGGGAGGACGCCATGTGACGGTGGAAACAGAGATTGGGGTGCTACTCCTACAAGCTAAGGAACCACAGAGTGCCGGCAGCCACCGGATGCCAGGAGAGGGGCCTGGGGCAGATTCTCTCACAGCCTCACAGGAGCCAGCCCTGCAACACCTTGATGTTGGACTTCGGCCTCTGGACTGTGCGACAGTACATTTCTGTTGTTCAAGGGGCCCCGTGTGTGGTGCTTGGTCACAGCAGCCCCAGCAAACTCGTACAGTCCCTCTGCTACCCTCGGCACAACTTTTCTTCCAAAACTGCTCTATTCCTTTGATACTACAGAAGCCCTCCTGGATCTAGTGGACATTCGTCTGCAAACTATCATGATTCTTAAGGACTCTAACAAAAATGGCTTCTGGCTCTATCTGGTTTTCATAAGCCAATTTAAAAGTGATCACTGCCCGGCCTTGACCCCCCATGGTCCTCAAGGGCCCCCTCTTTTAGAAAGAGGAGTCCCTGGGGCACGGGGCTGAGGTGTTCTTAGATAAGACACTTCACCGAAGTGTCCCACTTTTATAGACATAACCTCTGCCTTTTACAGGATGAAGAGGTGAAGAAAGTGGTCAAGTCATAACATCACAGCACTGAAATCCCAAAAGGGAACGTTTTTCAACTTAATTCAGCTCCTTTGTCTCCTAGGAGAAAAAGAAGTGGAATTGAGAACAAACAGGCCTGCTTGCATTCGGCATGGGGACACGGCCCTGAGCCTCTCCCCGGCCAACTGGTGCACAACCTGGAATTTCTAGCCACCGCCCCTCTCCCCACCCCAGCCCACCCCAGCCCCACCAGCTTCTCGTCCTGGACCAGCTGACGGCAACCAGAATGGAGCCCACGGGGGCTCTGCATGGGCTCCACCTAGAAAATCTGGGCTCTTTAGACTTTCTTAACACTTTTTCTAACTGGCCCCATTCACTTTCTAGGTTCCAAGGGAGACAAGTCTACTAATAGCCTCTAATTTAATTAGCAGGAGTATTGTCGCACTTTGGAGAAAACAAATGGATCACAGAAAATTGAAATGCTGGTTTCCCATTAGTGTTCCTATTTAAACTCCGGCTGTTAAATATTTTAACAAATGTTTAAAACACCATGTATTTTCAGGCCAAATGAAATAATCATCCAAGAAAAATCATTTGGATGAAAAAAAAGAGGCCCCTATCCCACCACTGTTCTGACACTTTCAAACACACAACCGCAGGGCAACCTAGGACAAGGGCATCAGCCAAGTGGCTTAGAGGCCACTCCCAGGGGCACGTGGATGGCGCATCTAAGTTTGCAGGGTTACTTGAGGCCCTGAAGAGTCAAATGCAAATCAAGAGAAAGGAGGGCCTAACAGTGAATTCTGCCCCCCTGGGCCCCAGCTAAGGTGACGCCCCTCAGAGCAAGCGGCAGTCATAGGCCCCTCCCTGTCTTAGGGCACATCTTTGCCGTGATGACAGTGCAACTTGTTCCTTCTGCTTTCATCAAGTTAGGTGTCCCACCTGGGATGTTCTTCCTTCTCCAGGTGCTGCCCCAACTCTATCTGTTTTCTCAGACTTGGGTTGATGTCCACTTTATTCTTTCATTTGTTCATTTGACAAATATTTATTGAGCACCTACTGCATGCCAGGCTTTGTGGAGGCTCCAGGGATACTGTGAGGAGCAAAAGGGACACAGTCCTTGCTCTTAAGGAATTCATAGTCCAGAGGAGGGGAGAGATGTTAATCAAATAACCCCTGAACAAATGAAACTCTGCAAATGGGGCAAGTCATGCAGAATGTGGTGTGACAGCCTGTACTGGAGGGATGTGACCCGATGGCAGAGGTCTATGAGGAACTGACACTGCCTTGGGATCTGAAGCTATAAAGACATAAACTTAGTAAAAAGAGGTGAGGAGAACATTCTGGAAGAGGAAACAGAGTGTGCACAGCTCTGGCAGCCCAGAGCACAGAAATCTGAAAGCCCGTGGGAGTGAGCACAAAGCCAGGAGCCAGTCCAACCCATGGCATAGTGGTCACATCACGGAGTTTACCTTCCACGGCAAGGAAGCAGGGAGGGGACATGATCCAATAGCTCACTCTGGCTGGCAGGGGAAGAAGAGAGCGCCAGGCCATCGTGGGGAAGCAGGGACGCCCGTTAGGAGGCTGTGGCAGAGGTCCAGGGCAGAGGTGATGGTGGCTGGGCCCGGGGCGGGAGGATGGGATGGGAAAAAGAGAGCTTTGGGAGTCATCTTGGCAGATCTTGGTGACAGACTGGCTCTGGGATGAGGGGAAGGAGCTAAAAGGACACCTGGTTCCTGCCCTGTGCTGCGGGAGGGGTGGCATCTGGAGACAGAGAATGGGGTCAGGGCTGGTTTCAGGTGTGCTAGATTTGAGAAAACCTTCACTCATGCAAGAGGTGTAGTAAGCAACTGGCCAGAGGGTCTGGAGCTCAGGGGCATGTGCCCCCTCCACCACTTCCGCTCTCCTGCTCTCCGCCTAAAAGCCACGCGTGGGTTTGCAGCTCAGCCCCAGCCCACGCACCTACCTTCCAAAAGCTTATGTCCATCCTTATCATGCTGGGGCCTTGCAGCCTGTCTCAGAGGACGGAGGCCTCCAGCCTGGGGTTGCGGCTAAGCCCCACCCTGGCTGCTGTCACTCCACACCCCTCCCCTACTCCCCCACCCTCACTCCTCCTTCGGGCAGGGGCCATGTGCTCTCCTTTTCATTGCCAGTGTCATCGACAGAGAGATGTATGCTGTCTTCACGTCCACTCTTCCCCCTCCCCCTAAATCCACACAAACTCTTTTCTGCCTTTGCCACCTCCACCAAGCTGTTCTCTCTAAGGTCCCAGGACAACCAGCTGCTCAGCTGACACCACTGACCGTGTTACAGTTGACCTTTCCCATGGTCTCCCTTGCAGGGTTCCCTACATGCCTCCTGCACCCTCCCTGAGCGCCTGTCACTATTGCTGGTTTCTCGGTCACCAGCGTCTCCTCTCCTCTGCCTCCTTAACTCGTGCCATCTCCCGGGCTCTGTGTAGATTGGACAGCGGCGCCCTTGTCCCCTGGCCTCGATGCTCAGGGTGGCCCCTTCCCAGTGCTCCTGTCACACTGACATGTGGCACCCGTGTCACCAGCCTCGCTGGATTGTCCAGGCCGTGTCCCACTTGCTGCCAAAGAGCTCAGAGCAGTGTTCATTTACAACCTCACGGCAGCCTTGCCACTTCTTAAACACCGGGATATTTCCTTTCTCGGTGACATGCAAGGCTTGTGGAATCAGGATGAAAACTCTGAGCTGGACAATGGAAAAGGGAAGTGGGCAAGCCCATGGACCCCCTGCAGGACACAGATGTAGGGCCGCTTTTTGATTTCTCCCCAAAAGGAATTCCTGGGTGTTGCAGGAGAGGCTCCTGTGGCTGGAGGGTTCAGGGGGAGGCTGCAGGACGGCGGGGGAATCAGAAGTGGGTTCCCAGGGAAATCACTGAGAACACGGAGGAGCCCCGCTTGACAAAATGACGTGTGAGGAGTCTGGGGTGGAGAGCGTGGTCACCTGGGGGTCCTGGCCCTGGGTCTGGAGTCCCCAGGCACAGTCTCTTTATAATCATGTATGTGGGGGTCTAAAACAATTGGCCATATGGTACTAGTTTTTACTCTGAAATCCAAGAATCTTGGTATTTTCTCTCAGGTATGTGCCAGGTAGCATCAAGTAACCAGGGACCGCTGACTGGAAAATCAAGCTTTTGTCCAAAACTTTTTTCCGTTCCTCACCTTACTTTCTTTTCCTGATGCCAAGTGGTAACATTCCCTTTTGTTTCTGAGCACTTGCTTTTACCTTTTGGAGACCGGGCAGTGGATTCCAACCTTGGCTACTCCATGAAATCATTTAGGCATCTTTAAAACAATACTGATCCCCCCGCCCCCCGGCCCCGGACCTCGCCCCTGAGATTCTATGGAACTGGTAGGAGTGTGGCCTGGACATCCATATGTTTAAATGCCCCTGGTGACCCTAATGTGTGGCCACAGCTGAGAACTGCGGTTTGGGGACTGAGCGATGGTGGCTCCACTGTGAACCATTTCTCAAGGGCTCAACTAAGCAAG
The DNA here is from genome assembly GCF_057876585.1 of Rhinolophus sinicus. Classification (NCBI taxonomy): domain Eukaryota; kingdom Metazoa; phylum Chordata; class Mammalia; order Chiroptera; family Rhinolophidae; genus Rhinolophus; species Rhinolophus sinicus. The sequence goes on from NC_142517.1 coordinate 11,004,515, forward strand.
TATTTGTCTTTGGCTACTTCTATGTCCCATAATTACTGGTTTTCTTTCCAGTCTCCTCCCAAAATAGAAATGCACTCTTCCGCGAGATCCTGGGTTCTGCCTGTGGGGGGCGTTACTCACCTCATAGGGCTCTTTGCTGGGCCTGCACTTTTCTATCTGGTAGAGCTGGCTCTTGCAGCAGACACTGTCCTGGTTGTCAGATTTCTACCAGAGAAGAAGAGAAAAAAGCATGGCTTAACTCACAGGAAATAGAAGTAAGTGTCCATTAAACAGTCATTAATTTTTAAACCGGTGCTTGGCTAAGAAAGTGGTTGACAAGACAGTGAATTGCAATACAAAGCCTCCTGTGAGGCAGCCTGCAGGCAGGAGGCAGCATGGGGACAGCCCTGGCCAAGCGTCAGGAGACCTACTTCTGCTCCTGTCTCTGCCAGGAAAGGGCCCGGTGACCCTGGGCAGGTCACTGGACCTTGCTGGCCTCAGTTCTTTCATCAGTGCAGTGAAGACTACTCTAAGGTGTGAAAGAAGAAATATGGGAGCTGGGAAGAATAACTTATTGAACTGCTAAATAGGATACAGATCTTGCTTATTTAAAATCAGCCTTAGTCCCTGCCTGCTCTCCCCACTCCAGAAGTCACAGCAATTCATAATACAGCTTAAAATAAGAAGCCAGACAACTGCACGTACGCCGATCTGGGGGCACGATTTAGGTGCTAGTCCATCTGCAGACAGGTGAAAATTAAATGAGTGATGAATGAATTTATCTACCAACAAATATTCACAGAATATCATTGCAGGATCTCCGAATGAAAATCCATGCTTTTGAAAAAGGAAACCAGAATCAAGAGAGAAGGGGAGATGTGGCAAATAATTAAGGTCTCATGTTTTACTTTTTAGTTCAGTAGCTTCATTTTCAAAATTACATATGAGTTGTTAGTAACTGGTTGATAAGATTAACAGCTGGGACGGTGCATACAGTACAATTAAATTAGCCATCTGTGGAAATTACCGAGTGGACCAGCTGTGGTTGTCTGTGGGCATTAATTCACTCCAGTTAAAAGCAGCCACTCACCTAGACACTGGTTGTCAGACCAGGTATGTCCTACAATTTAAGGGTTACGTGTGAAGTGGACACAATAAAACAAGAACCTTCTCCAGTTAGAACTCCATGAGCTGAGTTTCCAGAGAACATTCTCAGTAGATACAGTCATGCTCAGCCTGGCAACACGGCAACACTTGCAACCCTGATTCTGGGCAAAGGGAAGGAGCAGAAACACAGCAGATGACAGGACACCCAGACAAATCAAGACACCGCCTAAGAGCTTCAGACAAATGTCTCTCTCACGTGGGATGAGCTGCGTGAAAGTTTAGGAAGAGTGTGATAACCAAGTTTATATCTGTAGATGTGGTGGTGGACACAGGAAAGAAAGTATTTAGAAAACTAAAGTCCCTCCATTTGATTGATCGGCGTCCAAAAATCTAGTTCTGCCAAACGGAAAATGGTTGAATCTGCGAGTTTACGTAGGAAAGCAGCTGTGTCATCTTTTAAATAGGTGAAACCATGAACTTCATTCACAATCAGTTTCACGGAAACACTTTCTAAAACCTAATTTTTAAACAACATTTATCATTTGAAAAGACAGTCAGTATGTTGTCTTTTCTTCCTTTGACTTTAAGAACTATGTAAATTCTTAACTGTTGTCCTCTACTGTGGCGGTCCCAAATGGTGTGACCTTGAGCCCATGTGAGTGAAAAAGTTGTATCCAGGCACCTACAAACTATGCATATTTATTTATAAATTATAAGCATGCAGCACTGTGCTAGTATATCATGTATATTATAAAATACATAATAAAATAGGAATTAAAAATAAGAAATGAGGGACGTACGGTCTTCTTATATGACACTGTCTCTAAAGTCTAGCCTGCATATTTGTCCCCATTAGAAATGTCATCCCATCTGTACTTACTTTTTTTTTTCCCATAAAACTGCTCTTATTTTTAAAAGGCTGTTACTGTTCAAAATGTTTCTTCTCGTATACATCTTTCCTTTGGTGGTTCACCCAGAAAAGTAATTCTGTGGATAATTTCCGGCCTCAGTTCTTTCTTTTGTTGAAGCAAAATGTAGCAAATACCCTAAGCTGAATCAGCATAGAAACATCTGTACTTCCATTCCACTGTTTAACAAACCTTCCGCCGAGCTTCACCATCTATTCAGCAATGTTTTCTAGATGTCTCCCAAATCTATTTGCCAAAGAGACACACTCTAACCATCTTGTCTTCTGGGCATTATTTTCGTCATTTCTTCCACAGCAGGGAGAACATTATTTGCCCAGTTGTGGGTGGACTTTCATCTTTACCTCTAATACAAAAACCTCACAAAAGGTGTCGAAGCATGTCGCTTAGTGAACATTTGTGAAATAGTGGGCTGATTATCATGTGACTTTAAGTAACACTAAAAAAACTCTAGAAGTTCATCTTCATGTTCTGGATTCTAAACGTCTTCCTAACAGTGACGACCCCACACAATCAGAGCTCAAGGTGCCATACACACAAGGTGAAGGTCATCCTTCATGACAGTGGTACGAAATCAAATTTCAGACGGGCTTCCTGACAATCCTGAATTTCTGTGGCGGACCTCCTGTTAGAAATGGTCAGCCCCCACCATTCTGAGTAGGAGAGTCCATACTGCCTTTGATCCAATTTTCTTTGCGGAGTTATTTTTAAGCCATTGTCCATTTGGAGAGAGATGATTTAGTCAAAAGAACATCCTAGCGGCTAAAGCACGTCAATTCCCTTACCTAGCCACGTATGAGCTGCTTGTGGCAGAACGATGAAGGTGACCAAGGCATGAGGGTACCACTGTTCACCCCAGGATGGGGGATTCTCAGCTGTACCTCCTATGTGACCCAAGCCACCTGGACTCTCTGATGCCCAGACTGAGAGAAGGGGCCAGGGTCAAGCTAGTGAAGCTCAATTTCATTCTTATTTTCTGGAAAAGTAAATGTAAATAGAGGCTTTCTCCAACACCATGCTTTAGAGACAACTGCCTGAGAGGCACTGCTCCCCAACTTGTATGACCACACAAGTCCCCAGTGCCTTTACCGGAGGAAACCCAAGGAGCTAAGAGGTAACAGAACAGAAAAGGCAGAGAGAAGCTGAAGGGCAAAGGGGCTTGAGTCTTTCACAAGTCTCCTCAGGGCTCAACTCTGTAGGAGGATATTGGAAAAACACCTCAGATAAAAAGCGCTAGCTACCTGAGAAGCAGGTTTTGCTACTATTTTACCCCACGTTCAGGAAACTCAGCCTCACATCAGTTGAAATTAACAGCTGAGATCAAGTGTCAGCACTGAGGAGAAACCTTGCGTGTAAGAGCTCCTTTTTCCATAGAGAGAAACCGCCACTGGGGCCCTACTCACCCCTGACAAATAGCGCTCGAGTTTCTTATTTAAGAGGAAGTAGACAGCCAGGATGTGACAGGCGCGGTTGGACAGCACGGTGTTGATCACGTCGCTGTTCTTGTAGCCCAGTTTCTCGGTCATGTGCAGCACCACACTCGGGCTCAGGTCTTCCAGGGAAATCCTGCGCGGCACAGGGGCAGAGAACCCGTCACCTCCCCACGTCACAGACAGGCTCGGGGCCTCCTTGGGGATTCTCCCAAGCATGGCGGCACAGGACACTCAGGTCTATTCATTCACTCGTTCATCCTTCATTCACTGGACTCTTTATGACGAAAACGTTCACACATACAGAAAAGTGGAGGGCGTAGTATAATTACCCTCTGTGTACCCACTACTTGGATGTCCCAATTGCTAACACTTGGCCATGCTTGCTTGCTCTATACATTTCTTTCTTTATTGCTAAAGTATTTTAAGTCCCAGAAATCATGACATTTCATCCCTAAACACCTCAGTGAGCATCATTTAAGGCCAAGGACACCTCCTGAAGGATCGCAATACACCCAACAAAATTTTAGTAATCTCTTAATATTCACTAATATCTAGACTATATTCAAATTCCTCCTGTTGTTCCCAGATTTCTTTACAATTTGACATTCTCTCCTTAAAATGCATTTATTGGACCTGGGTGGAGCCCACACTTAAGTTGGACGTAAGTTAGGTTGGGAGAGGAGAGTATTCAGGAGCCAGCCCAGTGTGAGCTCAAGGAACAGTGTGAGCTCAAGTTCACAAATAGGGAATTTGGGCCTCAGCTGTAAAGTGGGATAGGTTCAGAGGACAGGTTAAAACTTCTTAATGGGAGTATTATAAAGATAAACTCCTTAGGATAAAGTGCCAAAGAAATACCAGGCATTCATTTGTTCATTCATTCATTCATTCAACAACTCCTGCCTCATGGAGTTTATATTCCAGTGGGGAAGAGAAAATAAATTCATTTAGTCTTCATGACAGTCTTATGAATAGGTACTATTATTTACCCATTTTACAGATGACGAAACTGAAGCCTACAGCGTGAAGTAACTTGCCCAAGGTCACATAGGCAGGAAGTAACAACCCCAGAAACCAACCCAGGCAACCTGGCTCAGTCTACAGGCTAAACCTCCACACTTATGGCCTCTCCAATAAATAGACACTCCGAGTGGCTGTGGAGAACAAGAAAGTAGGCTGCAGAGTATAGAGAGTATGTTGGTAGTAGGAGTGAATGTTCATTAGCTAGAACATCCTAAATCCTTTAAGACGATACAAATAGGGCACTCTGTGAGCAGAAGGCTAGCTAGCACCCCTGGTTAGAGAGCTCTGTAGACCCCCGCCAAAGGGTGTGAAGACATTTTCGATGGAATCTCAGAACCATAATACCCTGAGAAACCACACAGTACAACCCCATAATGATACAAGAAAAGGAAAGCAACTTGCCAAGTCATAACCGGTTGTTAGGGGCAGAAAGAGCAGATCTAAGTATGCAGACCCTCTTCCACCACAAACAGTGTAATCTACATCAGCACTCCCTGCGCTAACTTTGACTAAGTGCCATCCAAACAAAAGCACCCAAGGAAACACGAATCTACCTTCCTCACTCCTGTTGGTCACAAAAATCACAAATTCTAGATAACAGGTAAGAAAGGGGTTAGAATAACACATGGTAAAAAAATGTTTGTTGAGAAAGAATACAATTACTTGAAGATTGCCAAAACACTTAACACAGAAAGCTTCCTTGTTTGAAACTATCTAGTAATGTCTATGTTGGAGTGGCCCTGCCCCTGGCTAATCAGACCAGTTATTTGACTCCATTCCTGGCCAATCAGACCACTGCCTGTATGCCTGGCCCCTGGCCAATCAGACCACAGCCACACTCAGTTGGCCCCAACCTCTACCAGGAGCTGGCCCCAGAAGGGAGAGTGCTCCAGATGTGGGTGCCACCAGGATGGGGCTGGGCATTGGAGGTGAAAGGAGTGTCATGAGCAGCAGCAGATACCCCATCTCTGTCTTTCATATCCTTTCTCTTCAAAAACAGGAGAGCTCTGCCAAAACGTTGACTGTCAACTGACCCTTGGCTGAGAGTAATATTTTAAACATTTTTCAAGAAGCAATATATATATATTGGGGCTGTCCAATTATTGAATTTGTATTGTCTCTCCATGTTTGGGTGATATAAACAATGGTAAAATGTTCCAGAACACTAGGTATAATTCTGAGTAAATTCTCATGAAATCTGTGTGTATACCACTTTGGTCTAACTCTGACCTGTGTTACTGAAGACCTCCTTGCCTTCCCACCCTCTCCAGAGCTAAAAGTATATTTTATAGCTTCAGAAAGAAAATATTTTTCTCAGGTCACATGTTCTTATTCCATTCATCTGTGGGCTGGTAAAACCAGAAAAATAATTATCTTTTTTTTTCCCTGCCTTAAACGTTTTTCAAAATAAAGACTGTAAATAACACATGCCGTCCCCAGCAGTTTAGAATTCCATTTTTGTTACTTAAAAACTGAACACTGATTTGCCTCTACTATAATATAAGTAATGGGCCTTACATAAACAGAAGACATGGAGTGCTGTTTTATTTCTTATTCAAGATCTTAACCATTTTTACAATCTGCAGCCTTAAGTTTCTGACCAAGACCAAGTTCAAAAATTCCAAATCAAGCAAAACCAGTATAGGATGCTTGAGTTTAAGTTTTAACCTACAAAAACCTGTCTACAGCCTGTGGAAAAACTACAAAATGAGATACCACAGCATGATTCTTTTTAAATGAAAATTTGGCCAACAAGGAGGGGAGACTATTTCTAACACCAGCTCCACTTCTTTCAACAGCAGCCATGCTGAGTGGACAGACCATTCTTGGACCGTGATTATGTTAGCCTAATGACTAATTTGGCTGCCACCAATGGCCCCTCCTCTAATAGTAAGTATACCTGTGTGCTGCTCTCATTGTGAGTGAGCATTGGTAACGAGGCATGGCCCCTCAGCTTGGCTTTCGTCTCACATCGGGGTAATATTTCTGGTGTCTGTTTCAGATACTGGCCCAAATCGAGCTGGTGTTAGAAACCAGTTTATTTCCTTGGTAACCTAGACTTTGTTTAAATTACCTCCCACGAGTCAAATGCTAGAAATCTAGATGCAACCACTTCAACTAAGGCCATGGTGAGTGTAATTTTGACCCAGGAGGGTGGAGACAGACGCCAGGAATGCCTACCCATGCCCCCTTAAGTTCTTCTAGAATTTCCTCCAGAAGACAAAGCCCATCTCATTTGGAGAAATCAGCATCACAGCTTTCATAAGCCTTGGTGGAAGTTTCCAGACCTTCCTGAGCATTTTGAAAATATGATCACAAGAAGACACCTCTTTCCCTGCCCTGTCAGTCCCCCATTTGTCCCCCTTCATCAGTGGATCTCTTGTTATCATCAGAGATTGGCCACTCTGGTTCTGAAGGAGAAGAAGTCAATGTGGGTCCCAATCCTGGATGGTATCTGACCCAGGTGGTCTCCACACTTGATCTGAAGTAACTGAGCATTTCCTCACTCAGGTTAGTTATAACCACATATTAAATGAGTAGAAAAAAAGTACAAAGAAATGTTTTCTTGTGCTTGTTTTCAAATCTGTAGTCAGTACCCCAGCGTGGAGATGTGACATCCCTCAGTGTCTCCATGCTGTGAATTCTTTCCTTAAAGACTCCCCCTCATAGACACTGCTAAGGGGTAGCCTTCACAGGAAGTCCATGGGGAAACAGGGCCTAAAGCTAATGACTCCTTTGATTGCCTTTTCTTCCTACAACCAACATTTTAAGGCAGGGGACTGATTCAGGGCTGAAATAAACATCACAGCAAAGAAGTAGCAGAGGAAGAGCTCGAGGGTGGTTTAAAAAGGGAGAGAGGCAACTCCATTTGATTCTGCCTGATGCTGGCAGGAGAACCCATGGGTGGCTCTCTCTCTCTCTCTCTCTCTCTCTCTCTCTCTCTCTCTCTCTCTCTCTCTCTCTCTCACACACACACACACACACACACACACACACACACACACACACACACTCATTCATTCGGGCCACAGTTAGTCTAAAGCATCCCTTTGTGTGAATCAGAGAGAGGCACCTCTGTCGGAAGAAATAGCCCCTGGGTAGCAGGTTTGACAAGGCGAACATGGCCTGGATTTTAGCCTCCATCCACCCTCCACCAGGCATCCCCTGCAGGGTGCATAGGATTGCCTGTCTACACTTCCTCTTGTGCACTGAGCGGGGCTTGTCTGTGGATGTGTGGGTGCAGAGTGGGGAAGGGCAGCCACGAAAAAACGCAGCTTGTCCTTGAGGCATGTACAGCTTCCTGTCCAGAACTATTCAGGGCGCGTAGGACAGGCCCCATCTGGCCCTGGAAGGGGTCCCTCTGTTGTCTGCACTTGATTACCTGTTGGGATAGGTGACATTACATGGCACTTTGCCCACGTAATTCTCATTAAGCCAGCGATTGGCCAGTGCCTGCTGAATATTGGGCCTCTTCACAGGATCAGGTTCCAGGAGAGAGCGCAGGAAGTTGATGGCTCCTGTGAAGACATTAGACAAAGAACACACCAGTGTTACAGGCTGAACGCAGACACCGCTGAGACTCAAGGCAGGTGACACACCACCTCTCCTGAGCCAATGCCTGTTCAAGGGATGCAACTGGTACATGGTAAAGCAAGAGGCAGTTTTGGGTCCCAATGCCCTGCATTTCCCAACACAACCTGTGATCTTTTCTTGTGGTCCATCTCTTGTGAGCCAGAGATGTTCTATTTACAGTCTAGAAGGGATGAAAGAAAGTGAAGAGGAAATGCTTGGTCTCATTGTAAGTCTTTGAGCACTCAGAAAGGAGTGCTTTGAAGCAGAGGGTAAGGGCATTCTAATTAGACCCTCTAATTTGGCCCTCACTGTGCGACAGACACCCAGAGTCTCAAGAGGCTGGGGAGGTTCTGTTTTTTTCTCTGGTCCTTTCTTTTAAAGCCATTCTCCATGGCTGCCCATTTAGTCCCCAGAGTCTGAACTGCCAGTACAGCACCCAGGCTACCCGGAGCCCATGCCCATTGCACTGAGCCAATCAGATCAACGGAACACCAGAGAGCCCGTTTTTTGCACAAGTGTTAAGTAATCTCTAACAGCGACTCAAGTTTTAAAGTTCTAGTTCACGTACAAAGTTCTGGCAAGCACCACGCTGGAAACCCACATCTACCTAATGGGCCTTCTCCTTGTGTGCTGTCCCTCAGAAGTGAAGGGGCTGCTTGGTTGCAAAGTATGCTAGTAAAATTTGTCCTTCTTTTTCAGCCTCCCCAAAGTTTGCTTCAGTCACATCAGTTACGCTGAGCATGGTGGGTAAGGGAAAGATGAGAAATACTGACAAACTACAGAATCCCTATAGGCCTTTTCCCTTCCATCCAGGGCAAAGATGGTTTTGTCAGATGCCCTGGGTCTCCTTTCGCTGACAAATGGTTACAGAGCACCTGCTGTCTACCCAGCACTCGGGATAGGAAGTCGGTTCATCTCCAGATAGAATATTTGCATCCTTCAAGATTTATAACAATGGAGACAACTATAAGACATGGAAAAATTTATCTATAATGCACATGAAGGTTACAGGCTCCAAAATTGTTCAGCGTGCGGATGTGTATGTCCTCATGTGGATGAAGACAGCCAGCGACTGCTTCAAAAGGAAGATGGTCTGTCTTGCTTGCATTGTGGGATCATGATATTTTCTTACCCTATACTCCTTATTTGATGGAGCATTGTTATATTGTCTTTGCAATAGAAAAACATTTTTCATGTGGTTTTGTACCTGATGTCCAATTTCCAATATGTCAAATAATAGATCCTGGGAAATCACCTTAATTTGTTTGGTCCCCAAACTTTTCCATCCTTCTCTCCAAAGCTGTTTTTCAGGTTTCCAAAATAATCTAACCTTCTGAGGAAAAGTCATAAAAATTCTCACTTTCTCACAGGCTTTAGCTGTCCTTTTAAAACTGTCCTTTACAGAATGACGGGTGTTTTGTGTCAAACCCGTTTTCTGCAGGAGGAAATGAAGCCATCAAAAGAGAGGCTACTTGTGATGCCAGGATCGACCCCAAAGAGACGACTGTTGCTAGGTCATGCCGTCAGGTGACTCCTCCAGGGGAGTGCCTATACCGTTGATGAAGTCACCAGAAGGTCATCTCCCTTTAAAAATGTAGTAGGTAAAAAGATATGTGTAGACACCAGAGCAGTCATGAGATACATTTAATACTCAGGTTTTATAGCTGGGTCTCCAAATAAAACTTTCCTAAGATATTCTCCACTGGACTGAAAAGCAAACAGATCTCCAAAAAGAGGGGTTCTCTATCCCCCTTCTCTCAACTCCCCGATATAGCAAAAGTCTGGTGGATGCTGAATTGGGGACATCTATTGGTCAAAGAGAAACGATGTGGGCTTAATGAATTGAAATAGGGAGGCTGTTGAGATACTGACTTTACTGAGACATCTCTGTCACGTATCCTCAAAGGACCTCAACAACAACCCAGGCTACTGCCAGGTTTTCTCAGAAAATGATTAACCAGAAGAGCTAAAAACAGACTGAATGAGCATTTTTGTTCTATTTTCAGAACCGAGCACTCTGCATCTCCACAAATTGCTCATGAGCCCGAGTAATTTTAGTCCGAATCTCTACAGACAAATTTTATTACTTTGGACATCACAAACATGGCACTATGATCCCAAAAGGACTTTTGAAGACATCTTTAGAGCTCTCTGAAGTTGGTGTTAGGGTCTTGAAAATTCCTGTGACTCATGAGCAAAAAGGATTACAACAATTCTCCACTGTCCTGGAGAGCCATGGCAGGTGTGGCCTTGCTTCCGTCACACTCCACTCTTCTGAGCTAGCATGTGGGCTCTCCACTCAGGCCTGAGAGTGGGGGGGACCCACAAGAAGTGCTCCCTCTCTCCGTGCTCCCATCACACGCATGGCACTCACCACTCAGGTGCAAAACCTACTTTCCTTCCTGAGGCATCAGCTTTCCAAAGTCTGGACTGGCTTGATACTGTGCCTAGGAAAGGGCCACAGAACAACAGAGCCACCAGACTTGTCACATTAGTGTAGCCCATCGGAAACAAGTGGAGTCCCATCCCCACTTGAGGCTCCTTCTTTGTCACTTCCTGGGTGAAAGCAGCACTGACAACTATTTGACAGTTGAGCCTTCTCAGGAATCTTAATTGGCATTAGCTCAACCCTCACACATGTTAACACCTCGTCTGCAGCTTCACTGCGGTGACTTCATCGTACAAGAACCTCTTGACGTGAAGCGATTGTTTGGAATGTATTATGAGTGCCATCACTGAGGTGTGGTGATGAAAAGGTAAGCTGTCTGAAAAATGCGTAAGCCATGAAAGGCATTCACGACTGTGAAATACAAGCGCCAACAAGCAGAAACAGCAAGTGTCTAGAGCGAGAATTGGAAAGGCCCCAAAAGCTTAAATTTTCAAACTACAAATGGTCCCTGATTTATGATGTTTCGACTTGTGATTTTTGGACTTTTCGATGGTGTGAAAGCGATACACATAATAAATTACATGAGACATTCAACACTTCACTATAAAATAGGCTTTGTGTTGGGTGATTTTGCCCAACTGTAGACTCAGGCAAGTGTTGTGAGCACATGTAAGGCACGCAGGGCTAAGCTATGATGTTCTGCAGGTTCGGTGTAGTAAATGCATTTTCAACTTACAATATTTTCAATGTACGATGGCTTTATCAGGACATAACCCCATCGTAAGCCAAAGAACATCTGTCCATAGTACACACGAGGGACAATGCTTCGAAACCACGCACAATGGACTCACAAGGGCAATGACATTGCATTTTTTCCAACTCAAATTTGGCCAAAATTCTTCCAATTTAATCTAAAAAAAGTATACTATTAAGCAATAGATGTGGAGAAATCATAACAAATATGAAGGACAAAATCATCAAATAAGCAAAATGTATTAGTGAGACATGTCATAAAATGGCATATTTTCAATTTGGACACTTCAGTTTTGATATTACTCAACAGGTAAGGATAACAGATAATACCACTAAATCTGGGGTGGGAAGATGGGGGCAGAGGCATCTTGTACTAAATAAAATAAGGGAGAAAAGCATACAGTATAGTAAGAAAATCCAGGTTTGGGGGTCAAGCAGACATACATTCAAAAATAGAGAAGCTACTTAATCTGAGACTCAGTTTTATCCTCACTGACAAATGGGGACTAATAGTCTTTATCTTGCAGTTGCTATGACAACAAGAGATAATATGAAAAGCACTCACATGTGGCCATTGACTAAATGGCAGCTACTCTTATTTACTGGTAAACTTATTGGGGGATGTAAACAAATGGTATCATAAATGAAGGTGGACCAGGCTGGTTGGAAGAGAGAAGAGATAAACTTGGTTGGGTGCACAGGGCACAGAGTTGGAGAAACAGGGGGCTGTCAGAAGGGCAGTGGGTGATCCCTAAAACTGAAGTCATTTGCTCTGTAAACAAGATAAGATGCCCTAGCTTCCTCAGCAGCTGGTGCACAGTTCCGGACCCTACCACATCGGGCCAGTTCCCAGCCTGGGTAGTTGAAGAACCTGGGGGCTGCCTTCCCAGGCCACACACATTAACCCAAAGTCAGGAACCTCCATTTGCCGGGCATCTATTATGTGCAAACCCTATGCTTGATACCTGGCACAAAGGGTTAAAGCCCTAGTTGAGAGAGATATTTACATATTCCAATAGTTAAAAAAAGGAGGGGGTGGGTCTAGATTCCTTAATGTAAAATCAGATATAAAAATGCAATTCATGCTTGGCAAGCCAAGACAACGAAATCCTGTAGGAATGTGAAGATCTTTAACAAGCACACACAGAGCTTAAGGCCAAAGCCAAAACTGTCTGCTCAGAAAAGGAGCTATTCGAGGTGGGGCACCAACTCTGGTGATACTGAAATCGCTCGGAACATTTCTAACATATGTTCTTTGGAATTTCCTTTGGACGTTTTTTTTTTTAACTTCTTCAGGGGTGCAACATTTTTTTATTAGTTTCAGGTGTACAAAACAACATAGTGATTAGACATTTATGTACCTCACAAAGTGATCACCCAATAAGTCTATTACCCATCTGACACTGTATGTAGTTATTAGAATATTATTGACTATATTCTCAGGGGTGTAACTTTTACTTCTTTAGGGGATACTCAATTTCCACATCCAGAAAACACTTAAGAGCCTGGCCTACTCAGTCTGGGTATAGATGTGGGGGTAAAACCAGGTTGGTTCTGAAGTAATGAGATTGATTTCCTTGTGCTGTTAATGCACCCACCCTGACATTGTTGCCTGACCCACCCCAGTGACAATCACAGGCTGAACTGACCGTTCCTCCTCCCACAGCCTGTGCCTCCCACTAACGCTGTTCAATAGATATTTCTGGCTTCCTGCCTTCTAGACACACAGTAGGGTTGCACTTCCCCAATCCCTTTAGTTGGGTGAAGCCATGTGACATGTTTTAGAAAGTTAGGAGCTATGAGTGGAATGCTAGTTGAAGATTTAACTGCTGATGAGAGATCTTCTAGATTTCTCTTTCCTTCTGCAAGGATCATATATGTTTGAAATGGTGACTGCTCCATTGGTCTGGGACCTTGATGGACTAGGATGGGCAGAACCCTTCAACCCTTGATCCAAATCTTGATTGATATGTGGCATGAATGAGAAATAAATCATTGTTGTCTTGAGCCACTGAGATTTGGGGGCTATTTGTTACTGCAGTATACCCTGGCCTATACTGACCAATACACTGAGAAGCAGTTCTCCAGCTCCTCAGGGTCTCACTGGGATTCAAATGTCTACCTTTTGCAGGCCTGGGAGTACAAACATCCTTCTACTGTCCTTTGTTATGGGTCCTGAGGATACAACAGGCTCTGAACCATAAGAGGAACTCCAGCATCATTCTGAGAGATGGCAATAATTATGACTACACAACCCTGAAAAGAGACTGCTATGAAAGATTGCATTTATTGGTAAACATTAAATCTTAGTGGTTCTATTATACACAATAGTATTAGATTCCCATCAGAATGACTAAAATTTAAAAAAAAAAAAAAAGTGATAATATCAAATGCTGGCAAAGTTGCAGAGGAACTGGGTCACTCACCCATTGCTAGTGGGAATGCAAAATGGTACAGCGACTCTGAATAAGATAATGGCAGTTTCTTAGAAAACTAAATGTGTGCTTACTATATGACCCACAATTTCACTCTTAGGCATTTGTCCCAGAGAAAGAAAACATGTTCACACAAAAACCTGAAGCTGAGTTTATTCTAAGGAGCCAAACCTGATAGTAGCTTTATTCATAATAGACCAAAGCTACAAACAACCCAATGTCCTTCAATGCATGAATGGTTAAACAAACTGTGATATGTCTGTACCATGGAATTCTACTTGGCAATGAAAAGAAACAAAGGATTGATACAGGCAACAACTTGGATAGATCTCAAGAGAATTATGCCGAGTGAAAAAAGCCATATATATAGCATTTTTGAAGTGACAAAATTATAGAGATGGAGAACAGGTTAGTGGTTGCCACGGGTTAGGGAGGGTAGGAGGCAGGGAGGTATCTATGGCTACAGAAGGGTAGCAAGAGGGAGCCTTGTCATGGAAGTACTTGTTCTGTATCTTGAATGTGATAGCTGTCATCTGAATCTACACCCGTGATAACATTGCATAGAACTACATATACACCAACACACACACACGAGTACATGTAAATGTGAATAAGGTCAACGGATTTTGTCAATGTCAATTTCCCGGTGGTAACATTACACTACAGTTATGCCATCTATTACTGATTGGGGAAAACTGAGTGAAGGATAGACAGAGCTCTATGATTTCTTACAACTGTGAATTTACAGTTATAGTCACACCACAATAAAAACATTTTAAACTCTCATTTGCTAAAAAACAAACAAAAAAAACCTATCTTTACTCTCTAGCCCCTCATCCTGATTTATTTTATTTTCTTACACTTACACTGTCAAACATCACACGTTTATTTGTTCTTCTTTTGCCTCCCCCATTGATATGTAAGTTCTATATGAGTGAAGACTAAATCTGTTTTGTCTTTTGTCCCCCTGGTGCCTAGAACATTCCGAGCATATAGTCAGTACACAATACATATTCATGGAATAACTGACTATGAATCATGGAATGAATGAATGAGCACTCCCCGTACTGCTCTGCAGTACTTTCAACATATCTGAAAGCTCTACAGCCTAAAAATAGCAATTGGTTCAACAGTTTGCACATTTTCTAACTCCAAGAGTTACTGCTCTCAGGGCAGAAATATTTCTTTTACAACAACAGAACTGTAACTCATCTTCCCTAAGTACGTAAGTACTTCCCTAACTCCATAACTACATAATGCCTTCTTTGCTTTCAGCCTCGAGAGAGTCCCCCCTCCCTAGCAAAGGTGAAAGTATGGACCAAATTAGATAATTACATACAAGAATACATTTCAGCTTGGATTCCATTTGGCAAGCATAGATGCAGGGTCAGCTTCATAGATGCTTTATAACCTCAAGAAAGATACATTAACAGTAGTAAAATAAAAATGCTATATTTTAACTATGTATCATAGGTTGAAATTAAAAATAATAATTTTTTTAAGGGAGGGAGGGTGTGTGTCACATGCCTTATCTCAGTGAAGCTGAGTTTATTCTAAGGAGTCAATTAAATGGTTGGCAAGACCAGCCTAAGGCCAGGAACTTGAAGTTAACTGTACTCCAAATAAAAGAACAAGTTGTACTAATTTATTGGATCTGAAACCAAACCTTAATATGAACTGTTTACTGAAATGTGAACCAGCTAAAATTTGAGAATAGTTTCCAAACACACCTGATGATTCAATCTAATCAAGTAACTGAATATATGCATATTTAAAAACTTTTGAACAGGCTCAAAAACTCAAATAGCTAAACAAAATTACAGACCAAACTTGAATTCAACTCATATTTCTTTGCAGTGAATTGACTAGGGAAGACACAATAGAAACGGGATTATACACGCTCTTTTCAAAGTCCACATTATAATATGGTGAGTTTTCAAGCAATGAAGCCTGTAATTATTTTTCCAGGGGAGACTGTAACATCCTTCTCATAGGTGTGTTTAAAGCAAAAGGCAGAAAGAGGAAGTTAGGAGTTCAGAATTATAATGGAAAAGCACAGGATTGAAGGGAGATGACAGGAGTGGCTATTTAGAGAAGGGAAACCCAACCACTCTTGAGACTAGTTTTAATACTGGGAAGAGACCTACAATCATGGATAAGCCCTAATACCCTTGCTGTGCTTCAGATGGACCCAGACCGGATGACTGCCCCAGTCCTAAGGGCCTGAGTCCAGAACAGCAAGTGCGTTACCTGTGGAGAGCTGGGTGGGGAGGGGGTTCATGTCCTTGTCCACCATCTTCTGGTACAAAGCCCTCAGGCTGAAGGGCTCCACTGTGAAAGGCAGGGTCCCAGTCAACATAGCGTACATGTTCACGCCTCTGAAAAGAGAGACAGCAAAGCATGAGACCGGAAGGCCCTCGGGAAGAGGATGACAAAGAGGGCACAGGCGTGGCCCAGTTTCAGTCCTGTCACTGTCATGTCGACCTCGAGAGGCCTCTTCAGAGTCATCCTTCTAGAACCCTCAGCACCACCCTGAAGCAGCAAAAACGAAAGGCACACCTGTGCAGACCTGGAGACACGGACAATGGGTACGGAGGTAAGAGGTGTCTAGAGAGAACCAAACGCTGCCCCCCATACGGTGAGGAAACCTGCCCCTTCCTTCTGGATGGAAGTCCAGACCATATTATGTGAAAAATACCTGGGATATGTTAGGAACCTTGAATAAACGTCGAGTCTCAACATTATGTGGTTTTCTCAGTGTGATTTACAAGGTGGAGCCTGGAGGAGGCCAGACCCAAAAATACAGGGCAAGTCGCTGCCTGGGAGAACAAGTCACAGCCTAGCCACACGCCCTGTGACCGCTCAGCCCTTTCAAACGAAAATCGTATACCAAAAACTGGTGTTTTGCTCTTCCCTTGAATTCTGTTTTGGCCTGTAAGTAAAGAAATTCCTTGGAGGGGAGGGGTGTCTCCTTCCCATTCTTACTTTTTATATCATTGTTTATTGTGAGGTTCTGCCACCCAGCGCTGGCCCAGTATCTCTGATGTGGTTGAAATACCCTCTGACTGGGTTTAACTGCTTATGTTCAAAGCCAGTCTAGAGAACAGCAACATCTTCTTGGAGGATTTTTACCTTCCTGATATATAAGCCTAATATCATTTTGATGAGATTTCCTGATGGAGATGAAATGCCTGCCTGCCAAGAGGCCTCAAGTGTTCAAAAGCGCCCTGGGGAATACGTTTTAAAAACAGGCAATAGGATTTCCAGTCAAAACAAATCCAATGAGACTGATTGAAATTAAGACCCTTGGGGCCCAATGCCACGGAGGCGCCTCTGAATTACAACACTCCAGACGATGGCAGGTATGGAGCCCACAGGCTCCAGCTAGAAATTATTCTCAAATTGCAGACAGACGCTAAGACCCAGTTCCTGCTCCATAACTCACAGTCGAGTTAGGGAGACAGATACATAAACATTCATTCCACAAATACTTGATGGCTGGCTCTCTGCCCCAGGCAGGGGGTAGGGATGAACCAAACAAGGACCCACCATCTTGGATTGGGGGGGAGGGGACATAATCAACAAGTAAACAAAGAGATAAGCATAATCCTTTCAAGCAGCAATGAGTGCAGAGGGAATAAGAAAATACTGACCTGTGTGCTTTTGACCACAGAGGAGTTCAACTAAGGGAGAAAGAGAACTACAATACCTGAAAGTGGGAAACCTCTCAGGGGGTAGTTCATGTGTGTGAACTTACATATCTTTGGCTGCCTGGATGTGAGGATGCACAGGATAAACTGCATAGGCCAAGAAATGGAGACAAGGATGAACAGGGCATATGCAAACCATTTAGAGTATTGTTTCCCTGTGTGTGTGTGTGTGTGTGTGTGTGTGTGTGTGTGTGTGTGTAGTACAACACATTCCCCAGGATAAGTAGCGATGTTGGGTGAATTAGAGTTCTCTGGTCAAATAACTTGGGGAGTAGTCACCTGGTATTAAGCGGATTTAAGGGGCACAGAATTAGGAACAGGAGACTGTGGCAGTAAATCCAGCACGTTGCTATTACAGTTTGAGTGGGTGTGATGCGTGCAATGGAAAGAGAAAGGCAAATTAACAACAGAGAACTCTGAAGAGGATGTGGCAAGTTTCAAACTTGGAAAGCTGGAGGAACGGTGGTAAGAGTGACAGAACTGAGGAAGCTGGGGTGAAGAGCCAGTCTGGGGGCGGAGGCAAGGAATATTAGGGCTGGTTACATGTTTGAGAACCTACGATGCAATGCTGCATTTTGGAGGTGTTTAGAGGTCCTTGCTTTGGGGGATTCTAGGAGGTTGACAGAAGGGGAGGCTAAAAGGGCCCCCAAGTTGTAGAAGTTTTGCACTCAAAGGGGTCTTGGACACAAAGATTTTATGGAAACCCCTTGGAACATCCCACAAAGTTGTTGGAGACCACCACACAGCCTCTGACACAAGCTGCTTCCGGTCTCCCTAATGTAGCCCCTCATCATTCCATTCGGGGCAACTCTCTGCACGAGGAGGGGCTTCCCAATACTAAGTCAAAGTTTGCATAGAACGTCTGCCCACTAGTTGTGGGACGAGCTCAGTGCATCCTGTCCCTGCTCATCTCCCTGTGCCTTAATCTTGGCTCTAACATTCATACCTGAGGCTGAAGAGGCTGGTACTTATCCGATAGCATATTTTCTGCAGGTAGGTGTTTTATAATACCCAACCCATACAGTGTTTCTCAAACTGAGGTACATTGACATAATTTCAGGAGTTCATCAGCTATAATTTCTCTCTCCTGTTTGGTAATATACTGAATAAAGCTTTGTACACAAAGCCTACCCAGGGACATCAGATGACCACGGAACAACCACATACACTTTCCATTGCACACCCTCGATTTCAGAGCCTGCTTTTTTGCATTTGTTTACCAACACACAGCTTTTGCCCAAGTATACCGCTTTTGCTGTTCACAGCCTGAGAAAGGAGGCAAGGTGGACTTCATTTACCCATGATGTTTCTGGGCTTATATCTGTGGCAAAGAAAGTGTCCTGCTATGAGTAGTGCAGTGGTTCCTAGACCAGGGGCAGCAGCATCACCTGAGGACTTGTTAGAAATGCACATTCGTGGGACCCACCTCAGCCCTGCTGAATCAGACACTCTGGGGGTGGGGCCCTGCCATCTGTGTCTTTACAAGTCCTTCAGATGCTTCAGAAGCACACTCAAGTCTGAAAGCCACCAGAAGAGTGCAAAGGGGTGCGAGAGCTGAGTGATCTCAGACGCACCTGAGCAGCTCAGAGAGCCCAGCCCAGTAGTGAGAACTATAGACTGCTCAGCAATTCAGTTCTCACAGAACAGTAGCCATGGCATGTAATTCGTGCTGCTAATTTGAGTATTTGGAGGTTTCTTTGGTCTTGGTTATATTTAACTTGTAAATTATTTTTGTTTTTTTTATTTGTACAGAGCCATATATAAAATGTTTAATTTTACATGTGTGAACATTGAGCAAAATTTAAATAAAAATAACAAGTCAAGAAGAGGGCTTTCCAAGAATGTTCTTCCTTTACAAGAAGACTATACAACACTCAAAGTTTCAAGAAAACTGCCCTACGACTTTTTATATGTCCCTTTATCTTTAGGGGACACAGAACTTCCTGTCACGGGTGGGGTGCATAAAATAGTGCAGAATGTCACAGAATGCTACCGTTACGTTATGGTAATGGGACGGGATTCAACTGAAGGAGCTCAATGAATGGAATATGGGGCCAGGAAAACAACTCTAAAACCTTTATGAAAGTTTCTTTCTTCAGGGAGTCCTTGAGACATCAAACTTCTTATCTCCTTGTCCACAACTGGCTGCAGAAAATGACAAAAATCTCAACTCACTGCCATTCTCCATTATCTGGCTGGGACCACACATAAAGGTAATACATGCTTCTCTCAAAAATGGTGCCAGTAAACTCTGTCTGTGGTCAGACCAGGATTGAGCAAGTGGTTTTTATAGTAACTCTAACTGGTTATTTCACCAAACTGACTCCAGAATTCCACTTCTTTTGGAGGAGTTTATCGTCAACAATAATGGTCACAAATCCTTAAAGAGGACCCACCTCTCTCATCCAAGGGTCTCTCCGCTACAAAATGCGGATAATAACAATCCCTCCCTCTCAGGTTGTATGAGGGTCAAATGCACTGAGTCACAGAAAAGACTGGACACTGTGCCTGGCATAAATTCAGTGCCTGACACATGCAATCCCGGGATTCATCACAAAACTTCAAAAAACAACAGGAGAAAGAAGCTACAATTTGTATCCGATTGCCAAATAATAACGGAAGGCTAAGTTAATAGTCATGTGATTCTAGGAGATTTTAAGAGGGAAACCAAATTGAGCATCTTAATTCCTCTTGCCTCGAGTTTTCATGTACCTTTCCTATCTGGATAAAGAGAAATCTAGTTAGTCCCTTTGGCCTTTCGGAAGTATGTGAGAATACCCAGGAAAAAATGTGGAATGCAGTTTATAAATCTCTATAATCCCACAGAACTAGTAGGAGTTTCAAAACATGTTCAGAATTTCCTGATGTGTCTTTTGAAACATGGCCCAGAGGCTCTCCAGCTTCTCCATGGCACACATGGAGCCCCCAAGAATCAGAGATAGTTTTAAAGAAATAAAAGGATGAGACTCTGGGATGAAGGACGGCAACAAGCGAATACAATTCGGGTTTTTCGAAGCAGAAAGACATACACGGTTGGGTGGAAGACGATACTGGCCAGTCTGGAATACTCTGATGTCAAAAGAGAAAGAGTGACGCTGAAGGACAGCTGGAAGAAGAGGGGAAGGGCCCCAGGAAATACAAATGCAGGATCTTTGAGATTAAATCAGGAGCCAAATGATGGTCCTGATATTTAGTCTGACACACAAAAGTATGTCTTAAAAAAGCATTCCCTGGAGGAAATGCTGGGGTATCACCTGCCATCTCTGGGGAGGTCGGCCAGCAACCTTAACAAGACACGAGGGACAAAGCTTTGCTGGCAGGGGGAGGGTCTGATTACCAGTCCTCACAGGGCAGGGGGGCAGGATCCCCAGAACTGCCCAGTTTATACCAGAGTGCAGCTGAGAGAACCTTCGTTAACACACCTTGCTTCTGTGTGATTCTTCCAGAAAGAAACTGCTTTGAAAAAAATTAGAAACAACTTCTCTAGCTAAAAGCAACATCCTTCCATCTTTCAGTATCAACTTTCAATACAATTTCTGATTAAAGGTCTTCAAAGTAGAGTGGGAACAGAGTCACTCATTTGGAAAATCTCAAACTTCATAATTGCTCCATTAAATGATCTGCTTTTAGCAAGAAATTATTGTCATGTGAATTGTTAAGACTTTTTTCCATTTCCTCTCTTCTTTCCCCTTCTATTTTAAATGCATAGGTTAGGGACAAAAAATATGTCTTAGGTTTTATAAAAGTCCAAAGTCCTACACTACACAAAAGGAGCCACATGTCGCCTCTTTCCCTGTCCTTCTCCTGCTGTCCTTCATTTTAAGGGAGTCTGAATGGAGAGAAAATGTTATCCTTCCGTACTTTATCCCTGGCAGTAGCTGACGGTTTCTGGTAGTATTTTTATGAAACAGAGTCTGAGGCCTGGAGCAAATTCTCCCACTCGCCCTCCTGAATACCCAGGTCTAATATGGGCTAGAAACAACAGGGCTTCCCTAGGCCAATTTATCCTCCAAAGGGACAGCACTGGGGACAGAGATTTCTCCCATGAAGTGAAAACAGATTCCTTGAGTCTGGGACGGTGGTCTGATTGTGTTGTACACAACTCTCCATGAGGTACCAGGTCTTCACACAGATGTTTTACACCCCCCACCCCACCCCAGGTATCTCCCAAGAGAGCAAAGAACAGCTTTGGTTGAAAAAATGTTGCCTTTTCAATCTTTTGGGAATAGAACTCTCAATTTCCATTTTCTTTACACTTAGAGATGCACCACAGTTCTCAAATGAGCATTCTAATATTCTGAAAATAAAGTTAACTTTGATTCTTTTCATTTGCAAAGTACATCTGCATTGAAGGTTTTTTTAATTAACATATATGCCACTCTGAGGAAAAGTCAGCGAGCAATAAAAAAAGGTTCATTGCACCAGAATGAACATTTTTGTTTTTGTATCTGAAATCTCCAAGTTCACTGGAGATTTAGATATAAGTATTTCATTCATCTGGGTTAAAGGAAAGAAGTGAATGAGTTTAAAGATATTCATGTATGGTCTATATATGAAAATAATGACCATTGAGAATAAGAGAAAACCCCCAAGACAGAGAGCAACATTTCCCATTAACATGGGTAATTCCTGATTCACTAGAGAAGGAAGCTCAGGAGGGCCCATTTATGGGGAAGGGCTTTCTTTGCCAAGGCTTCCTTGAACGACAAGCTGGTTTTCTTCCTTAGTCTGACTCAGAAGTCTTGGGGAAAGGCCCTATCTGTCCTTCAAGCTCCAAAACCTCTGGAGAGGCGCGTTTGCTTTTGATTTTGGACATGAACTCTTCATTCTGTTGTTGTTTCAGAGCAATAAAGAGGGATGCCTGACCCAGGGAGAAAATTGGTTCCATTTTCACTCTCTTTTTCAACAGCCTTTTAAATTAAATTCTCTTTGGGTTTTCCATTTCCCATTCTGACAGCAAAGTCGTGAGCACCAAACAGAAACCTAACTATAGCTCAGACACAACATCCCAAAGCAGTGGAAAATTAATCTCTTACAGAAGGCTCTGGAGTTCTACACTTTCTCAAACATTAAGAGGTAATCGCCTTCCTGCTTTTACACATGCTGTTCCCTTTGCCTGGAAAGTCCCCCTCCTCTTCTCCACCTGGAAAACTCCACCTCATCCCACAGGAGCCGATTAAAGTAACCTCCGATGCCTTCTTGAGTTACCCAGCTGTGCAGCAGTATTGATTCTCTGCACTACACCTCCTGACATGCTCTCTTTGTTTACAGGTGAGATGTGCAGGTAAGGAGGCGTCTTGGTCAGCTTGGGCTGCCATAACAAAAAACACAGATGGGGTGGCTTAACTCACAGACATTTCTTTTCTCACAGTTCTGGGCTGGAAGTCCAAGACCACGGGACCAGTATGCTCGGGTTCTAGTGAGAGCTCCCTTCCTGGCTTGCAGACGGCCACCTTCTCAATGTGTCGTCACATGTTGGAGAACAAGCAAGCTCTCTGTCATCTCTCCTTCTAAGGACACTAATCTCATCATGAGGGCTCCACCCTCATGACCTCACCTACACCCAATCACCTCCCAAAGGCCCAGCCTCCAAATACCATCACATTGGAGGTTAGGGTTTCCACAGATGAAATTGCAGGGGGATGAACTATCCTGTCCACAACAGTAGGTAAGTGTGTAGACTGCAAAAAAAAAAAAAAAAAAAAAAAAAGCCACAAATTCCTTGCCAGTCCCCCCATCAAGGGGTGGAGTCTACCTCTCCTCTTGATGCTGGGCTTGGCCATGTGACCAATGAGACATTAGCAAATGTGACACAGAAAAGTCCTTATGCTCTAGGATTTGCCTTCTTACTCTAATGGACTCTTCCACCATCATGTGAACAAAATTCTACGTATTTGTGTTTTTCTTTTGTTTCTGGTTTTCATGTAGCCCATCATTTATTATCTATAGGTGACAGCAATGATTGAGAAATTGGCTTTATGATTGGAACACCTGGTGATCGCTGTTGGGTGGCTGATGGAGGCTTACACTTCATTGGTTGAGAGATGACCAAGCATTCAGTCTGTTTCATTTGTCTATTAGCGAACTTGATTCAACAAAGGAACTAGTACAGGCTTCCTGGCAAGATCAGGAGTGGTGAGTTTTTTACTCATCGGTTTACTTTTGACCTTTCCTGAGATTTCAGGATTTGACCAACAGAAATGTATCATTATCACAGTTCTGGAGGCTCAGAGTCCGCGATGAAGGCGTTGGCAGGGTTGGTTCTTTCTGAGGCGGGGAAGCAGAATCTGTTCCGTGCCACTCCCTTCGCTTCTGGCCGCTGCTGGCAATCTTTGGAGTTCCTTGGCTTGTAGATAGATGCATCACTCCAGTCTCAGCTTTCATTGTCACGTGGCATTCTTCCTCTCTCTGCGTCCAAATTTCCCCCCTCTTATAAAGACACCAGCCATACTGGATCTTATGTTTTCATTTTAACTTGATGACCTCTGTACAGACCTTATCTCCAAACAAGGTCACATTCTGAGACGCTGGGCATCAGGACTCCAACATATATTTTGGGAGGGGGCCACAATTCAACCCATAACATTCTGCTACCCACCTGCTTACAATTTTCCAACGGTCTTTCACTAACCTTAGGACAAAATCCAAACCGCTTCCCACACCTCCCCTGCCCAGGGCCTTCACACAGCCTTTTCTCTCTGCCTACAGGCTTCCTCCCTAATACCTTCCTCTTCCTACAGCTAAGTCCTTCTCATCCTTAGCATTGGGCTTTGAGGTCATGACCTCAGGAAGCCACCCTCCTCCTTGTTCCCTGTATCCCACCCACTTCCTCCACAGCAGTCATCACGCTCAGTTTATAACTTTTTAAAAATGTGTCTGCCCCACTAGACTGCAAACCTTGTAAGAGGAAGTACAACACAGGAGAAGCTGCAGAGAGTGACAATTAAAGTCAAAACCTAGAACCAAAACACCTCGGTCCAATCCTGGCTCTATCACACACTAGCTGTTATTTGGGCAAGTGTCTAAGGCTCTCTGTGCCTCAGTTTCCTCACCTGTGAAGTGGGATAATGGGACATCCCCTTGAAGTTTTGTTAGGTGGATGAGATGAGCTCATCTGTGCAAAGCCCTTGGAACACTGCTTGTTACTCAGGTGGAGAGATGTCAGGGTTAACAAGGGTCACAATAGGCGCAGGTTCCCCCTGGGTGGTTTTACTCCCCACTGTGCGTGCACTCAAAACTCAGCACAGGGCCTGGTTCAGCAAACATTTGTCGAATGAACAAATCTCTGGTCAGCCGTATGCGGCTCACATAGCTTCCTATTGTTTTTAAGCTTTATCACAGCTTCACAAAGGGCCTGCTTTATGCCATCCCCATGAACTGGGCATGGATCATGCGCCTCATCCCCAGGGAATGTTCCAGAGCTGCTCCAGGGAACCCTTGTGTATAAGAAAGAATAAAACATGGTCCTTCGTGGCTGAGCAAAGGTGAGCGTCTCCACCTCAACTCCCCACCGTGGGGCCCCAGGACAGGGACCCATGGGGCTGCGGTGTCTGGTCTACAGGGAGGTCCCACCCGGGCCTCCAGGGCTATGCCATGATCAGTTAAAGACCAGTGTGTGCAAGGTGCATTACCATTCAGCAAAGGCTTTCACATATGTGACTTTATAGCACAAGGACTAAGAACGAGGCCTGATTAGAGCGTTTCAGAAGACCTTCTTCTACATGTCATCTTCTTGAAGAAAAAAAAAAAGATGCAATAAGTGGAGGTTAGCAAAGAAATGTCCAGCTGCCTCAGGAGCAGCCCAACCATGCCAAGTAACCAGGGGGGAGGAGGGAAGCGAGAGTCCAGGAATCCTGGTCCTGGGTCACCTCCATCCTTCCTGTGGCTTCTCTCCACCTTCCCTCCTCAATGCCTCCATTATTTCTGGGTCAAGTCTCTGCTTCTGGTTAACTGATAGGGACACAGCAAGGAGCGATGGGCCAGGTCCCTTTGTTTTAATCACGGGGCCCGACACTGAGAAATGGAGCATCTGTGGTTACTAAATGCGGATCCTTCCCCAGGTCAAGGGACTTGGTAGAGGGATAGAAACAAGGTTGGAGCTTAAAACTCACCTTCAGACAGTGCTGCCTTTTGCAGCCTGTGCTTTTCCTTTCCCTTTGCATTTCCCCAGACAGGACACATGGTTTGTCCCCATCTTACAGCCAGCAGGAGCGGGGACAAGAGGCCCAGGTGCTCTCCTACAGCTCTGACAACCCACAGGGCTCCTTCCTTCTACCAGCACTTCTAGACTTTGAGGAGATTCCTGTTTCACAAGTTATGACTGGAGAGGGTTCCCTTCCACAGGCTTAGCCACATCACCATGACAACCGGTGACAACACCATATTGTCCAGTTCCCTTGAGAGTAAAACCTCAGGAGCAAACCTACTGCTCTCCAACCTAGCGTCCTCTTCCCTTTGATCACTATGTCTCCTACCCCCCTCATCACCACAGTTACATACACCCCTGAATCTCTTGGTGGTTCAGGCTCTTCCTCCTCCCACCCCCCACCCCTTTTTTTTTTTTTTTGGTGCACAAATTGTCCCTTTCTTAGCTTTCCATTTAGCATAAATGAGTTCCTGAACTGTTAAGGAAAGAAGGTGATTATACATTCAAACATTCACACTCATTTATTCAATAAATATTTAATGAGGGAAATTATGTGCCAGACACTTCGGAGAATTCTGAAGCATTGGAAGGGACCAACAATGGATTTCATTTCATGTATCGACTCTGATCCATGGGGAGGAGCTGCCTGTGGGGGTGAGTGGACAAGGATTCTGAGGCCGTTCTGGGCCCAGTATAGAGTCTGATTAGCAATGCCAGCCAAACTACCCAGGGCACCTCAACGAGAAAGCATCTTCTGCCACTGCTGCCAGCTCCCATTCCCACCCACTCTGTGTGGCCCCAGCCACTTGGGTGAGTCATTAGACCACACACCCTCCTTCTGCAGTCTCAACCACACCTTCTGTTGGGGTGGCAGCGATAACCAGGAGCTCAAGCCCTGGGTACCAAGTACAGCTCCACCATTTACAGACTGTGTGTGCCTCTGGCCTTCCTCCCGTCAGTGTCCTGCGGATCCGCAGGGATAATTAACCTGCTGCTCAGGAACAGAAGCTGATTCCTGACTAGCAGGTTTCATCCCCTGCTCACAAGCCAGGGTTCCGGGCAGAGCTGGCTCTTTCTGGGAGAGTTCGGGGAATTCTGTAGGCCTCAGACTCTCATTTGGTGCCTGGTTCCTCTCACTCTTCTGCCAGAAGTTCCAGAATTCCTCTCAGTTCTAGACCCTTGCACTGGTGACATTCCTCTGTTTGCTTCCTCGGTCAGTTATAGCCCCTGACCCTCCAGCTTCTGCTCACGTGGATTACATGCTTGTCCCGCCCTCGCCTCCCTCCTCTCTTCTTCCTTTGTTTCCTTCCTTCCTTTCTAGCCCAGGCTCTGTGCCAGGCGCTGGGGGATCCCTGAAACAAGCTGGGGGGTCGCTGCCCCTCGGCCTGCAGTACAAGGGGTTCCAGCAGGTGAAGAATGGCCTAATGACCACAGGGTGACGGCCAGGAGAGCAGCGATCAGGGGACTTGAGATGGGGAGGCCTCCAAGCCAGCCTGCGGGGACAGGAAGGCTGCCCAGTGGGCCTGGCCTCCCACAAAACAAGAGGGAAAGGAAAAGGGGACAAGACCAGAAAATTGAACTCCCAGCTGAAGGAATTGTACGTTCAAGGGCAGGAATCTAGAGGGAGGCAGGCTGCGTTCACAGGACAGGAAACAGTGTGAAGTTAGCTAGAGAATGGACAGAGGGACATGAAGAGAGAGGGAGAATGCTTCCGCCGAGCCACTGGGGCCAAGCAAGGGCCACCTGCACCATATTCCAGATTCCATATCTCTGGAGACCCTAGAGACTGCCTGGTTCAAATCCCAGCTCCACCACTTGGTTCTGTGATGTTACAGAATTTTATTAATTTCTCTTATGATCAGTTTCTCCTTCTATAAAACGTGGGTAATAGAGAGTAACAGTTTCATTGGGTTACCATGGAAATTAAATGACAGAGGGCCTGCCGTACACTACACATGCAGTAAATTTTAGCTTTTCTCCGGCCTGGACAAGGGAAGTATAGTGAAATGGAGAGAAGTATGGGAATTTCAGAAACGTTTTGGAACAACACACTTTTGGTTCAAATTAGTCCCTCTCACCTCTAGCTTCGATATCTCAACCAGGAGCCCACCCTCTGTCCACCTGAAGCCCACTGGCAAGGAGTCTAGTCCCTACCCCGGTATCCAGGACTCTGCATGGCTCCGGCATCATTCACACATGATGATGAGAGGCCCAGGAAGGCCCCGGATGCAGTGACAGGGCCCCTGCAGCAACCCCCGCCTCCTTCCTCCACTATTTACTGAGTGTGCCGCTGGTGGCCCTCACCGTGCTGGACACTGGTGACACAGACCAATGGGGTCTCTACCATCAGGCAGCACCCTTTCTCATGTGGAAGTCAGACACTAAACAGATTAACAAACAAGAAAACAACCGGCTATGAGGTGCTGGAAAGGAAATGAAAGGGGTGAGGAGACCGAGTCTAGGGGATCCTTTTGACAGGGAACTCAGAGCCGGTCTCTGCACTGGTGACACTGGATGCAAACCGGAATGTGGGAATGGACCGGCCATTTGGAGAGCTGGGAAATGGCATTCCTGGCAAAGGAAACAGATATGCAAAGCCCAGAGATAGAAGAGACGAAACAAAGGCTAATGAGTCCGAGGAACGGGGAGCAGAGGGTGGGGTAGGAGGTGAAGAGGCAGGAGCGGGGGTGGGGGGTTGGGGGGGGTGAAGTGAGTCCTGCAGGGAGAGTGGCCCAGGCGCCCAGGCTGAGTTTATTCAGATGCGGATGGAAAGTTATAAGAGGATTTCAAGCAGGGGAAAGATATGAGTGATTCGTGAAACCAGAGGCACGTTCTGGGAGGACAGGACTTTGTTTTCTTGTCTCCCCATCATCTAAACGAATTTTGGTAAAGGCTTCTGGCAGTTTGTGGACAAAGGACCAGAAGGACCAGAGGTGGAAAGCCGGGTCCCAAAGAATCACTGAATGTATGTCCCAGAGCCTATAATATAATACGTTCTCATCAAATATGCCGTTATTTCAAAAGGAAGGGGCAGCAGACACAGAAGGAGGGAGCATTCGCTTTCATAAGCTCGATCACTCACATGGACCAGACATCGATCTTGGGGCCGTATTTCTTCCTGGCCAGAAGTTCCGGCGCGGCGTAGGCAGGGCTGCCACACTGAGTGCTGAACGGGTCCGAGTGGCCCAGGATCCCCGCGCAGTTGCTCAAACCAAAGTCTGTGAAGCGGGAAGGACACAACGGACTCCGAGTTAGAAAACTGTGAAAGTGAAGGGGGGAGGGGCGGCGGGGCAGCAGGAAAGGAAACATTCTGTCAGGGTAACACATCATTTAGCATCCAAAAGGAAAACCAGCAGCTGCAAACTGTAACCTCTGGATATGGGCCTCAAGACAAAAGGATGTCAGCTGGTGGTTCCCTGGCTTAACTGGAAACATTTTATATCAGGCCTCACTATAAAATCCAGCTAGTGCTAAAAGAATGTTGACCCGAAACATATTTCTATCAAATCTTGGAAATGAGTCATCCAGGAAAAAGAGAGGCTTTGCTTTCTAGGACTGAGGCAGGAAGCAAGAACAAGCAGCGGGCCTTGGAGTCAGCAACGCAGCTTCCGAGTGGTCAAAGGGGCGGGAGGGAAGGCTGAAGGAAGATGGATTTTTCTCTGGCTGGTGTCAGTGTCACCCCAAGTGATAACGCGATCCCACCATGCAGAGCTGACTTTTTCAGCTGCATGTTTTCATCTCATGCAAATCTTTTAAAAATGCTCCCAATGCATGAAGCAACATATGGGGATTTGAAGAGGGGAAAATATATATACTCGGTGATTTAGACAACGCTTAATGTTGGCTGGATAAATGACAGCCAGAAAGATAGCAGTGAGAACTAGACTTAAGTGACCTCATGCGGTAGCATCGCTTTGTTCCTAGGTAATTAAGGCACCTGGGAAGAGGAAAGAAGAGCCCAAGGTATCTAAAGCGACCTGGGTCCGTTCTGTTTTTTATGCTGTGTTTACTTTTGATCTTAAAGACAGGTAATTAGAGAGCTTTAGTGTTCTGTCCTTATCTGATATCTTTCCTCAATCTTTGTTGAGCTTGGAATTAAGATCACGGTTCTTCCTTTGAACTTCAATGTAAATATTATGGTTTTTGGTCCCCAAACAGAAGACTGTCAGCCTACCGGGCTGTCAGAAAGGGGCTGTGGTCAGAGACTGGCTCCAAGGCTTGAACAAAACGCTCGCACTTTCTCAATCAGCAGGATTTATATCTACTATACTATGGTGTTTTCTCCTTGGCGTTAACATGTCTCCACCTGCAACATGCATGACTATTGGGAAAACTGTGGGAAAGCTCAGGACAGAAGAAACACGGAATGGGGTTGCAAGTCCATGATGTTATACACCATGGGTCAAGATGCACCCCGAAAAATTCTCCCAACAGTCATTGGGTGAAGCTGTGTAAAGACAGAGATTTTCCAAACCCCATCTGGGCAGCGTGCTGAAAACTCTTCAAGGTTCTGAAAGTCACCAAAGTCTCCAACTTAGGGTTGGAGATAAAACATCAGAACCTACAACAGAGATTGGCAAACCAACCAAAAATGTTGCATGTTCACCCATTTAACTCTTCCTTTGCTTGTATGTTTTCATGATTCAATTTGTTTTCTCTTCACCTCCCTTCTCCTCTCTTCCTTTGCTCCCCAGTCTCCCACCCCCACCCTCACCTGGCCCCCATTTCCTTTCTTCTCCACTCAGCCCGCATCAGTCAGCCTCATCATCACCTAGCCAAGAAGACCGTTCAAGAACCAGCTCTCAGATTCCTATCTCAGGAGATCTCTGTTCAAAAGGATCTCAAGGCTTCTGTTCTCGGGCCCCACCCTGTAATATCACTGCAGTGGGAGAAAGGGGAGGGGTGTGAATATTTTTATAAGAAAAAAAATCATGTTGAGCTTTACATTGGATGGCTGCTGAAATGCTTTGGATTTGAAAATCAACCTGAAGGAATTTTAATGAAACAACGAATGCATCAAGGGCACCCACTCTGGTGAAACGAAAGACAGCACCATGAACAAAGGTTACATTATTTAGGGCAACATTTTAAGAAAAAGTTCATCAGCAGTCACGTTAGAGGCCCAATCTCCTAGGAGTCCCAGAAAACTTATCTCTAGATTTCTGAGATTAAAACAAAAGACACCATTCCTAATCTCCATGGTATTCCTTCCAAAAACAGCAAAGAACTACCTCATTCAGTTCACTTCCTCAACTCCCAGGACCTGGGTCTATAATGAAGTGCTTGATAGCAGACAGGGCAGGGCAAGCAAGATAAGAGGCCAGATCATCCCACACTGTTCCCAGGCAAGCTTGGGAACACAGTCTTGCCTTGTCTTAAGCACAGTTTCAAGAAGATAAATTAGCAGAGGGTTTGGGTAGTGGAGGAGATAAAATCTGCATTTTAATGACTTACGTTGACCTAGCTGAAAGGGTTTAATTTAAAATATATCGTGGAGCAATAACCAGTATGTCGCACATTCGTAATTGTAATTATTAAAAATTTACACATATGCCTATAATTAGAATTGTGAAACCGGAGAGAAGTTCCCAGTAATGTCACACAAGTTGGCCTCAATTTGATTTGGTGAACACATAAGCCAATTATTACTCAATTTTCTGAGAGCTGAGAAATGAATCTCAAAAAATACCCAACTGAATGCTGCTTTGGAAAACTGAAGTGCCACATTGTTCTAAGTTGTGGCTCTGACTTTTTAAGATTATACTAAACTATCAAACATCAGACTGCTTTGTTTCTGAAGGGAAAAATCCTGATGATATCAAATCTGAGTCCCGGTTAATTCTAGTTCATTTGAAACATGGCTCACGGGACTTCAGTAAATTTATTTAAATCAAGTTATTTCAAAGAAAGAGAAACTATTAGAAGAAGTGGTAATAACTATAATCAACCTTGGAAAAACAACTGGGTAAAATTCCTTTGAAGAAAAACGTTCAAAGGGCTTTCAAGTTGCAAAAAGACCGTCCTAGAGACATTTGATCCAAATTGCCCAACCCAGGGGCAAGAAAACCCACAAGACTCCAGGATGTCCTTCCCTCCAGCACCTTCCCTTCCCTCCTTGGCCTACTCCATATATGAAAAAAATGAGGAAATGCAGATTCTGCTAAACAAAATGCAATTTCCAGTTGCCCTGTCGGGTGGCACTATGTCTCCTTTGATTACAAGTATGAGTTAGGGCTCTTTGGTTTTATCTGGTCAGGACAGAATTGGAAGCCACAAGAAAAGCTCTAACAAAAGGAAATCTAATTATCAAAGCCTCCTTTCCAGTAGTTTTGGGAATTCTGGTTTCTGACAGGCCCATTTTGGCTCAAAAAGCTGAAAGGCCTTTTTGGGAGCCAACCCAGCTGTTGCCAAGCTGAGAGGCGAAGACTCAGGGGCATTCAAATAAAATGGTTCCTGGTATCCAAAGAACCACCATCTCAGTCACATCAAGGGGAATGAGGGCTCAAGTTTAGGTACATCATTTCTTCATCTTATTTGTACAGATTTTGTTATGTGGCCAACCTGTAAGCTACTTATAAACGCATCCACCGTTTACGGTGATTGGTTCCTCTAGAATCTTCTCAGCAAACGTCTCACCAATGAAAGGTCTGTGCTTTTCAACACTGTTTATTCTCCAGTACATTTCTAGTTTGATAAATGGCCGTCTAGAGCTATCCCTTGGGGAGAGAGAAGAGAGGGTAAGCATAGAGGCAGACGGGGGTCGGGGTGGGGCAAAAATGGAAGGAAAGAAAACAGTATGGGCAATGCTGTATTGGGGTGTGAGAGCCCCCCAGTGGGCTGCACTTAGCTAGAATCACCAGCCTCAGTCTCGACAATGCACGGGGGAAGTGAATTATTCCAACTTTTACAGTAATGGGCATCCGAACTTCACACAACCTATTCACTGACAATCTCTGTGCTGTTAGGGAAACTCTGTCCCTGTCACCGCCATGTTTTCTGAAGACAAGTTACAGGTCCATCTGCAAGGGAGCCTAAGACCAGCCTCCTTTCCTCCATTCCTCTTCCCCCACCCGGACGTGCCTGCGTTAAATACCACAGACCCTGGAAACGAGGACCAGAGAGACATCTTGCAGGCATGTGACCATCTGCCTTGTCTAATGCCGCTGTATTTGGTCCTCAAGACAACGAAGATGCAACAGTAA
The DNA here is from genome assembly GCF_057876585.1 of Rhinolophus sinicus. Lineage (NCBI taxonomy): Eukaryota > Metazoa > Chordata > Mammalia > Chiroptera > Rhinolophidae > Rhinolophus > Rhinolophus sinicus. Next base: position 11,037,188 of record NC_142517.1, read on the forward strand.
AGCAATTTGATAAAAAGAAAACTGTTTGAATTGTCCAAGAATATTCTAAGAATACATTCTTTAAAATCTTTTTTGGGGAAAAAATTGGTTTTCTCTTCATTGTTAATCTAACAATGAGTGTATTCGAACAGGCGTCAATGGTGCTTAATCACCCAGCCAAGGGTCTGGAGTCCCCGAAGCCCCTTGCCTGATACTGGGTTGAGAGCCAACTGGGATTCCAAAGTATCTAATTGGTCATTTGTATAATATATTTTAGAGAGTCTTGAGATGGTTTTCAGCACGTGCACACAAAATTTCCTTCTTGAGTACAAAAGTTAAATTCACAAATTTCTATTGCTTCTTCTCTTATCCCCAAATAGAAAAATCTTTTTCAAGCCATTGAGGTGGAAGAAATTCCTTGCACTTGAGGTGGAAAAAAAAAGAAAAGAGAAACATAAAAGACGGTGCCGTCTAACATCTGGGTAAAAACGATGCCCTGGAAATTTTGCCAAGAGCCACCACTGAGACAAACTAAAATGGAATTCTTCTGGACAAGGAGCCACAGAGTGAATTCGCTTTTGGGCTCTGAACTGTGAACGAAGTATGACTCACTCTTTCTTGGGACATCGTTCTGATCAGTACAGACCTCTACATTATCCCACTGTGGGGTTTCTCTTTGCACAACCACCATTGTACTATGGGGCTTGGACAGATTCTGTGAAAAAGAAAAGGTAAAGTGTGTTCCTCCTTATTTTGGTGCCTCCACATTCATTGAAAAGTGAAATAAGACATAACTAAGCTAAGGGCAACACTTCTGAACCAAACTACCTCCCCCTCTTTTTACGAAGTTTTATGGTTAATCCAAATAAAAATAACCCCTCTAAAAATTCAGGTCTATCTGAATTTATGGAGCGGCTGAAGCTTGAATAACCCAAAGAACATATAAGCAACCTTTGATGGATACAGCATTGGAGCTTCCTAATTATGTTTAAATTATTATTAAATTAATTTTCATTTTCAAAACCATTATTAAATATTGGAGGTAAAAGGAGGTGATCTAGAAGTATTGTCTGGGGACTAAAAATAGACGAGGAATAATTTTCTAAGCCAATAATCCAGAAATAAATAACTGAGAATTGACAACACAATACTTAGAGGATAATACTGCTTTAAAACAGACAAACAAACAAAAAAGTCATACCAATCAGCTTGATATTATTGTCTTCATCCAGCAGCAAATTTTCTATCTTCAAGTCTCTGAAATAAATACAACCACACAACATTTTAGACAGGCATTTGAAGCAGTGGGATAACATTTTGCTTCTGAGGAAAATGAACGGTTTGAGAGTCACTTTGAAGCTTTCTGCCCAAACGTGCACACTCCAGAAGTAAATGTTTATAAAACATGGTCTAGTTCATTGCTGCAGACTTAAAAAAGCTAGAGGATTTCAGAGACCAAGAATACTGAACAAATCACGAGAACTTTCCAGAAGAAGTGGGACCAAAGCAGAAACCTGGAAGTTAAATAGAACTGGGGTTAGGAACACCTCATCAAGACAGGTGCTACCTGAACTGCCAGGGAAATTACAAACGTGCCACATGTCGGTGAGATGGTGGGCAATGCCAGCCAGAGGGAGAAACAGATTTGGGAAAGCAGTTTAAAAAAAAACAAAACGCAGATATAATTTGTCAGTCCTACAGCTTCTAGGCGTGGAGTCCAAATGTCACCCACAGATTGGCCGGTGATAATAATTAATCTCTTTAGCAAGCAGATATTCTGGTGAGCAGACAAATGGAGCCCAAAGATGTCAGGGTCCTAATCCCTGATGTTATGCCTGACTATATGGTAGTTAACCTTACAGGATCACAGGGAATTAAGTTTGCAGATGGAATGGAGATCACTAATCAGATCATGGGTGTCTGCGATCATTGATGTGGAGGTGACAGGAGGAGGTAGGAGAGAAAAGCACTCAGCATCATGCTGAGTGTGAGGTTTCTGAGGAATGTGTGCCGAAGACTATAAGCTTCTTGAGGGCAGAAGATATGCCTCCCTGGCTTACCACTGTACCCCAGTACCTTTGCACATCCCAGCTACTCAGTAAATAACAAATCTACTTTATTACCAAAGAGATCGTTTTGGATTTCAGAAAAGAAAAGAACAAAATGTGGGCAAAAGCATATATTTGGTCATCAAAACTATCTAGGTCAATGACTAGAAGCATCTTAAGTGGTAGCCTGTGAACTCAAACACACTGTGCATATTAAATATGTAAGAGTATTCTTCTCTTCACACACACACACACACACACACACACACACACACACACAAATGCTTTCTTCCATTGTTTGGAAACACAGCATTCTTGGTCCAGCTTTTATTTTCTTACTTTTGAATAGAGACATTGGCAAAAGAATTTAGTTTTTACCCCTTCTCTCTATTGCAAGGAATGGAATAGCATAATCGTGATAAACAAAAAAGGTGACTAATAGCACTACATCCAAGTCCTGAGACAAAAGGAAGCAGTTGCTGGGACTGTCATAAATGGCGGAGTGGAGTCCCATTTAACAGGGACAATCGCTCACAGCTCCGTCCCAGCACTGCTAGCTCATCCCATTTTCCACGAGAAGTTCGAAATCTGGATTTGAGCCCGGTTTTTAAATGTTGGCAACAAATTCACAGTTACCACAATAATAACAACCACACAGAATGGGCCAACTTTGCAGGCGAGATCTGGCCTGCAGACTACCAACTTTCAAACTCAGGTGGAAGCTGAGCCTTGAAAGGACATGAGATTGCCCAGGGGGAGGGTAGAGAATGGTGGGGGGAAGGTCCAGGACCACAGGCTGGTGAGGGAGGCAGACACAGGGAGCAGACCGGGGAGAACAACGGGAAGCTGTTGTCATGGGAACCACCAAGGGCAGTAGGTCAAGGTGGGAAGAAGAGTTAAGGAGTCAAGTGCTGACAAAAGGTGAGCTCTAAAATGTGTCCCAGGAATTTCAACATTGGAAAACGGGTGGTAACCTGAAGACTGGACAACTGGATGAGACGGGGAGAGCTGCGTTGAAACTTGCAGCTACCAACGGAAGGAAGAATTCTGTACCTTCACGTCAGCTCAAATGAAACAATACACAGAATATGTTAAAATGATGACAGCCTTTAAAAGTTATCATACATGTCCAAATGCAGGGTGACCCCAAATATAAGGTGATCCTTCCCACTTTTCCAGTGGGAAGACCCTGCCCTCAGAAAAAGGTTTTTGGAAAACACAAACACATAATTTTTAGAACTGCAATGGAACTATCAAATGGCTACTTATGCTATTTATCTATGAAGCTGTACCAGCATATTTAAGAGCATATACTACAATGATAATATAATTAACTGTAGGAATATTGTTCCCACACCATCACATTTTTATGAAACAATTTTATTAAAACTTGTCACAGGCAGGGCGAGGATGACAGAGTCATGGTATAGTGTTTCCAGTGTAACACCATCTTCAAGTTGACCGGATGGTTGAGATTTAAGCACTTTTTGAAGCGGTGTATGACGCACTTGCTGGATATCTTATCCCAAGCTATTTAAATAATAAGTACCCACTAAAAATTTCTATAAATGAACCGCTCAGTGATTTGTTTTTAGAGTGATCTCACAAACCCTGGCTAGCAATGGTGAGGCCACGTCCCTGGTAGTTATTATGAAAGCCACGTAAAAGGTTGTGTGTTTTTTTCCTTCCTACTGGTTTCCTTCAGTGACTTCTCAAAGCACCCAAGGTCATCAGTGAGTCAAGTCAAGGTCAAAATAAAGTAATTAAGATTATGCCCCCATCCTGTGAGTGACTTTGCAAGGACTCTGAAAGGTACTTTCTCTTTCCTTAGGATACTTAGGACATAATTTAATCCTGACCTTATATTCAAGCATATTCATTTAATTCCAATATACAGTATACACATGCACACACAAAACAGTGCATCAGCAATAGCCTGAACTGTGCTTCTGTAAAACCCTATTATAAAGAAGCAGCACTATTGAAATCTAAGGGAAGGCCACAGTTTGTTTCCAGCAAAATTAAGCCTCTTTCCCTGGAAAGAGGGGAAGCCACGCTGAGGCTTTAAAGGAGAAAGTTGGTTCGGAACAAATACTATGGAGAAAAACAGTTTTAAAATGCGAGGTAAAAGAAAGCAACTGCCAAGAATAATAAAACTAAGTGAGATAATTCTGGGGCCACAAAAGCCTAGAGAATACCACCAAGATTAGAAGAATGATATAAATGGAAGATTAAAAATAAGAGGAAATGCAAAAGAAAAAAAATATCCACTTTTAAAAATTGGGGAGATGTCATAAAATCAAAGGAGGAGGTATAAAAAATGTAATTATTAGGCAAAATGAGAAAAAATAAATCCTTTAAAAGTCACTGTCTTCCCACCCACTGCATCCCATATTCACCCCAGGTCCCTAGGGAAAATGCTCAGAGCAAACCTGGTTAACCAGGGTTTTTATCCATACATTACCTTTTTGTCAAGGTTTGTAAAAGATGCCAGCAATAACCAATCTGACTGCCTGGAGGTTCCATGACTAGTTAATAGTTAGTTAGAGACTAACTAACTCCATTAGTCTCTGTCCAGATCAGTACACCTAATCTACCCAAATGAAAGGAACATTCGACCTCTTTCAGCTTCATTTATTTCCACCTCCTGCTTTGTCTTTTGAAATATATCTGGAAGGAGAGGGAAAACACTTTCCTTCGGACACTGTAGGAAAACAGGCTCTAAACTTACATTTTTAAAAGTAGCCTTTGCCTATTTACCCAAATGAGTTGAAAATTGATGGACATGGATGCTTATAGCAGCTTTATTCATAGCTGCCAAAGCATGGAGCTACCAAGATGTCCCTTGTAGGTGATACATAAGCAAACTTCTGTACATCCAGCTGATGCAATATTATTCAGAGATAAGAAGAAATGAACTATTAAGCCACAGAAAGCCACGGAGGAAACCTATACACATGTTTCTAAGTGAAAGAAGGCGGTCGGAAAAGGTGAAGTAGTGTATGATTCCCATTCTATGACCTTCTTGAAAAGGTGAACCTATAGACAGTAAAAAGGTCACTGGTTGCCAGAGGTTGGGAGAGGAGGGGGGGATGGATAGGTGGACCACATTTTTTCTTAGGGTGGTGAAATTATTCTTTATAATACTGTGACGGTGGCTACATGGCGTCACACATTTGTCAAAACCCATAGAATGTACAATATAAACAGTACCCTAATGAACCCTAATGTAAGCCAGTGACCTTAGTTAATAGCAATGTATCAATGTCGGTTCATCAGCTGTAACAAATGGACTGCACTATCATGTGACATTCATAACAGCAAAACGTTGTGGCAGGGGGTTGGGGAGGATGTGGAAACTCTGTCGTTCCAGCACCATCTTTCTGTAAACTTAAAACTGCTCTAAAAAAATAAAGTCTATTAATTTTTAAAAGTTGATATGGGGTATTTTTCCCTTTCCTAAGAGATGACTACTAGGAATGGTTTGGCTATACAACCAAGCACCTCACTCAGGAAGTTCATTGTGGAGCAGCCTTACCAGGCCTTTCAATTAATTGCCAGTCCATTCAACACAGCGGGCCACTCAGATCCTCTGCCCCACTACTCAACGATGACCAAAGAGGCCAGAAATGATCCCAAGAGACCACAAAATTGAGAGACACCTTCTCAAATAATAGAAAAGGATGAATTTATTCATAAGGTTCAGTGTTAGTGTGTTACCACATACCTTTAAAAAATACTGGTTACCCTGAAAACCTCCCTTTGGTTTCACATGTGGTCCATGTGAAAGCATGATGTTTACTCTAGCTCCATCCCAGAGAGCAAAATATTGGGCTCTGTTAAGTGGCAGATTTGCTGTATGGGAAGAAACGTTTTGACAGCTGACCAGCTTGCAGTCAACGACAGAGGCAATGCTCAATTTCACATTAATGCTCCTTGATCGGATCGATCACTATGGGGGGGAGGGAGACATAGGAGGCTCTTCCTGCACGGTCTTGGGGTGCAGAGTTCCTTCCTGTGCCAGGATGTTCAGGGTGAACTTATAACTGAGAACAAACGGGAAGAAGAAAATGGCCCCTGGATGGAGGGGAAATAGGTTTGCTTTGGCCAAAGGAGCTTCTAAGAAGAGTGAAGACAAATAAGAAAGAGCATGGGGTACACCCTAATATAGAAGTGCTAGATCGAGTTACCAGGATGAGGGAGTGGGGACTCCGCATCTTGGTAACAAAGGAAATGTCTATGAGGAGGGAGCCCAGGGAGAGGAGCTACCACGGGCACAGGCACAGAGGTTTCTGGCCACTTCTCTGCTAACTGGGCAGTTGCAGGGAGAATTGCCCAATGGTGTTCCCATCAAGGCCCTTGGCAGGCCCGGCACTGGGTCGAGTTTTCTACTCTGCTTGGCGCGGTGGGTGGAGGGGAGTCAGAGATTGAGAGAGGGCTCAAGGGGAGAGCCCTAATCACCAGCCCTTTGTTCTAGGTTATTTCAAAAGAACAAGCTCAGACAAGCCATGCCTGACAATTAAAGATTCACCCACAAGCTACCCCTCGCCCTCCTCTTCTACCCGCCTAAACTTTCCTTGCGTTTCTTTAAAGATGGTAATCTCTAAGGTTTAGAACTGGCCACAATCAGGAGGGGAGAACCCCATTGCCATAACAAACATAATGGTGCCCAGTGGGGGTGAAGCTGCTGCTTGGACCCTGCAAAGAGGCAGGCAAGAGCAGTACTGGGTGGTGGGGAGCGGTAAGGTGTGTGTGTGTGTGTGTGTGTGTGTGTGTGTGTGTGTACACCTGTGCGTGTGTACACTTGAGTGTGGGCACACACAGGTTTGTGTGTGTACATTGCAAGTGCATGAACATTCGTGTATGTGCAAGTATGTGGGTATGCATGCATATGGGGATAGCACGGGTGTACACGTGTGTGGGTATGTATGAGAGGGCACATGTGTGGATACATGTTGTGTGTATGCCCCCATGTGGGAGTACACATGTGTCTGTGTGCACGCAAGCATGTGTACACACACTCATCTAGAATACTGGGATGGAAATGAAGGAGAGTTTCTTCGCAGGTTTCACCAGGCCATGCAGAGCCCAGCAGTGAAGGTCAAAGGTCAGGCCTCTAACAAACCCAAATAGACTGAGGGGCAGGGACTCAAGAGAGGGCCTGGGGGAGCCACTCAGGGCTGAGACCCAACATGAAAGTGAGGAACTGAGTGGCATAAAACGGAGGCCAGAGACCACCAGGATTCAAGGGAATGGAGAGAAGGCCAGAGTGAGACTTAGAGAAACTGGGGAAGACTCAAGTGGAGAAGCTGAGCAAAGGCTCAGTGTGAAACAACATGGCGGCCTGGGGAAGTGAAGAAAGACAACCTCTGGAGTTGGTTCTCTCTATACCAACCACTGACTGGCCCTGGGCAAGTCACTGAAACTCTGAGTTTCTGATTCTTCTTTGAAAAATGGCCTCAAAAGATGAGGTTACCTGGCAGGGCCATTAGCAGGAGGAAAGGAGAAAACGTAGTTTGCCTAAGTGTTTTGTGGGCCACTCCAGGCTAAACAAATGCTAACATATAAGAGGTGAGAGGTGAGGATAATAAAGTTAAAGATTCTAAGACAAGTGAAGGGGGAGAGTCCAGAAAGACTGAAAAGGGGTGATTAATTTGGTGATAAGCAGAAAAAAACAGTATTTGGGGGCATTAGTCCTCAAACGAAAGGTTAGAGGTAAGAGGCCCAGGGATGGCTAGACCAAACTCATATAGAATCAGGTCTGGGGGAGAAAGTTCTGCCCGTGGAGATGGCCACAAGATGAATTTTAGTAATAAGCAAGAATAAAGCATCTAGGAAAAGCACATAACTCCCCAAGGAAATAAGCATTTTGCAGTGAAAAAGAGTTTTTGGGGGTTAGGTTTTTATCTTCAAAGGCACTGTATTAAAACCAAATGATTTTTTTATCTTTGATTTATTTGTAATATGGGCAGTTTGGTAAAACACAAGAATAATTTGTTAAGCATGTACCTGATTTTATTTATTCAAAACAAAACCTTTATTGAGGTCCTCCAATGCTCCAGAAATGAATTGGGCTTATAAAATGAAAGAGCTATTCATTCACTAAAAAGATGTCACTCGACAAATTGTGACCTGAAAAATAAACAAATTGGTACTAAGTCAATGGAGATACCCCCTTGAAATTCCAGGGAAAATATGGAATATTCCAGAAAGAACATGGAACTGGCGACCAGAAAGCTTCCATCCCAGTGCTAACATTGACATTAGCTGTATTCATTCAATTTCCCTTCATTCACTCAACAAAGTGCCCACTGGGCTGGGCACTGGGCTAGGTTGTGGCCTGTACAGAAGACAGATATCAAACAAGAAGTTATGTGAAAAGTGTTTGGAAAGCAGAGTGCTGTGGCATGTCTATAACCAGGGGCTTAGCCTGGAGGGCCTCCTGGAGGAGGTGAGCTTGGAGCTGTGACCTGAAGGATGAGTAGGAGTCAGCCAGACAAAGATGGCCAGGGCAGTACAAGCGTAGAACAGCTGTGCGGCCTTGAGCACAACTAACTCAGCCCCCAATGTATAAAATAAATGACATGAGACTCAGTAGTAATTACAGTGAACATGTAGTCAGCACAGCAGGTCCTCGAATAACATCATGTGGTTCAACGCCCTTTGTAACAATTTAGGAACTTAATTCTTGTTTGTATCAATTTGTTTATGGTAAAGCTGGTTTTGTTATACATGGTCTCACTTAACGTCACAGAACTTACCCACAGCATTAAGTGAGGGCTTGCTGTACTTTCTGAGTATCTCGGTATCAAGCACTTTATATGAATGGACTCACTGAATCTTCCCAACAACCATATGAAGTAGACAATCCTTGATTTCTATTGTGTAGATGTGAAAAGAGAGGCCCGGAAGCCTGAGTGATTTGCCTGGTGCCGCTTTGAAGCAGTAAAAGCTGGCATGAGGACACAGGAGATCTGTCTTCAGAATTCACTCCGCTGACCACTGTACACTCCAATCTACAAAGCTGTTGAACTAGAGTTTTGTAAAATCTGACATTTCCATCGTACTTTTTAAAACTCAATTAAACACAGAATCTTTGATATATATAACCAGGGCCTCCAGATATGTGCTCAGTCTCAGTGGAAGGCCCTGGGATCTCACACAGCTCCTGGATGTGAGCAGAAGTTACTCCGCTTTTGTCTGCCTTCCCCTCCCTTCCCTCTCCACAAAAACCTGAAAGTTAAAAGAACTTCTTAATACCCACCCGGTACAGGTTGTGCCTGCTTCTTGTCAGGCCCACAAGAACAAAGAAGGGGCCCCTCTCTTCCACTGCATTCCTCTAAGCGCACAGGGCCCCTTCCCAATATTGGTGAATGAATAAGGTCATGGCCCTGGGGAGGCGGCGTTGACGCACATCCAAGCCCAGGCTCTAGCCCCCTTTGATCATGTGTCTCCCTCTCCTAGTCCTGCGGCCCCTTGGCTTGTCTCTTCCTGCTTAGAGATGGCGGTATTGTGTTACCCTGTTTTGTTTTGTCTGTATCGTTTGATTGGACTTTGTTAGTTTGAATGAACAGATGAATCTCAAATTAGCAGAATCAGCGTTCTTGATGATTGATGTTAGGAGTCAACGCTCTATATACAAGAGGCAAATCATCAGATTTTGGCATCCTGCTGGGTGAGCACGTTGGAGAAAAGGGGAAAAAAGACAAACTCATTAGATTTTAAATGCAGAGTATCTCAGGCAAGGCTAACATGGAGTAAAGAAGTTAAGACCATACATACTCTGCTTTTGCCAAAGTTAACAGCCCTAGTGTAAGTAAAAGACACAAAAGCTACAGCAGGTCCAGTTTAGGTTCCTTTTTTTCCTTTTTACTTGTCATATTTACATGATTTTTAAAGATTTGCTTCCTTTACATGATACTGAAATAGTTCTGGGTAGATAACTAAATATGTAGATTTAATATCACAGGAAAGAGAGCTCTGCTAAGCATCAAGTTGATGAGACAGAACAATATAGTCTCAGCCTAATGAGGAACTGTGTTTTTAAAGCATCCTCTAACACAGGTAACCAAAAGCCCTTTAAATGATACTATGTAGCCACCAAAATTCATCCTAAGTCCTTGTGGATGATCCAGTTTGCTTGCTCAGAACCGGCGACAACCGGGCATCTCTGATATCTCTTACTCGTTTGAAAAAAATTCAGCCTCAAAATAATTTATGAAACTCATTCTACCTTCGCCACATGAAGGCAAAAATTTTCCACCGTGGAAAAGGGCTACAGTAAATAGTATGCTGGCACTGAGCCAGATTAATGTGTGCTAAAAATTAGGGGTGCAGAATCTTTGAAAGTCAAGACATTCAGTTAGAACCACACGTGAGTATATCCCAAACAAACATCTGCATGTGATGTCTCAGCCACCTAGCTAGTCAACCCCCGTCCCTGTGCGCTGACACTCACGAACACAATTTCTAGAGAGAAAAATGAAGAATTCCTCTTAAACGACACTTGTGTTTCCAATCTTCCCTAACTTTCAAAGACCTGAGCCTCTGCCATTAGTGGCTTATGAATATATTTCCAAGAAGAGAGCAAGAAGCTGAGCAGCAGATCATAGCAAGAAAAAGGCACCATCTTTGCTATCAAAACATTACTAAACCCATGCTTTTGACATTCTGACAGTAATTGTGCTGAAAGGGATTAGTTTTTGTTAAATTTTTTTTAAAGGGGTTGTGGAGAATTTCCTTCAGGAGAGACCAGTAAGCAACACCCAGCTTTCACTTGCTTTTCCTTTGTTGTACTTGAAATCCCAAGAAGCTGAGCACGGGGCGGATTTTTGACAGCACGAAACCCTTATAATAACACCCTGAGTCCCATGGAAAGCTCTGCCCCTGGTCCTATTTTCCACTGCAACCAGTGCAGTGGGTAATCCACACCAATTCATTCATAAGGTTTCTGCCTTTGTCATCCTAATAAACAAGGACAGAAAGCAGGCATACTTATGACCATCATTGTCCTAATAGGCAGAGCTATGACACAGCAGGCTACACAGGGTATTGTTGGAAAGAGCCAAAAATAGTGTGATTCACTCTGAAATGGCTGAATGTTCCCTTCCTCGCTGATCTAAACTCAAAGACTTCTAATGAAGCGTGATTTTGTGACAATATGTGTGACTAAAAATATGAATGTGAAGAGGTTCTTCCATTCACCTTGGCAAGGAAACGAGCCGCCTGAATGGTGCCTGGTCAACGCTGGCTCAGAGGACTCCCCCTGCAGTGTCCCCAGGTTTAGGCACGACAGGGGACAGCATCATGGTGCCAATCCCATTAGTAAGTCCTATGATTGAAAGGCCTACAGCTGCTTTCCCCACCAATCAGACTGTGAATGACTTTCAAACAGATAAAAGCCACTGTGAGAAGTTGAATTTTTAAAAAGATGTTTCCTTCAGAGGTTAAACATAGAGTTGCCGTATGACCCAGCAATGGCTAAGAGTGGAATTCTCCAAGAGAAAAGAAAACATATGTTCACGTTATAACTTGTACACAAATGTTCACAGTATCAATTATTCACTCCGGCCAAAAGGTGGAAACAGCCCAAAACGCCCGTTTACTGATGACTGGATAAACAAAATGTTGTATAGTCATACAATGGAATACTATTCAGCCATAAAAAAGAATGAAATGCTGATTGATGCTAAAGCAGGGAGGATTCTTGAAAATATTATGCTAAATGAAAGCATCCAGTCATGAAACAGCACATACTGTTTCTTTCCATTGACACGAAATGTGCGGAACAGGCAAATCCATAGTAACACAAAGTAGACCAGTGGTTGCCTGAGGCTGGTAGGAGGGGAGAATGGAGAATGCCTACTAATGGGTACATGGTTTCCTTGTGGGGTGATGAAAATAATCTAAAATTAGATAGTGGTGATAGTTGCACAACTCTGTGACTATACTAAAAGAAAACAACACTGAATTGTATACTTTTAAATGGTGAATTTTATGGTATGTGAATTGTATCTCAATAAAAAAATCTTAAACTAATGAGTATGTATATACACATACAACATATTTTATGCCTTTGCCTTGTTTTTTAAAATGAGAATCCATTAAACATGAGCCCTAAATTTTTTCAGCAACCCAGAGTAATTACTGATTATAATTCCATGAAGGAAGGACTATGCATTTATTGGTGAAGTCAACACTTTCTTGGGAGGAAAAGAGGACACTTTTATTTATTTATTTATTTATTTATTCATTCATTCATTCATTCATTCATTCATTCATTCATTCTAATTTAGTGTAGCACTAAAAGTAGGCACCCACCACCCACAGCAATATTACTAAGAATAGTGTTTCCGTTTCCGTTTCCTTATGGAGCTCTTCCTCAAGAGGGAACAGTCTATTTGAAAGAAAAAAAGTTTGATTTGCAAAATTATTTGCAAGGTTGGTTTGTCTTATGGGGAATACCCCTCACTTTTAAGGGCAAGTTCACAATTCGAATGGTGATTCACTTTAATTGAAGAAAACAGCTATTGAGCAACTACCACAGATAAAGCTAGCACAGTGAAAGCATCGTCCCTAGCACTAGCTGAAAAACAATCTCATACCATCTTAACACTGATGCCTCGTTCAGGCCCCTGAACAGCTGGTCTCATTATCCTGCAAATAATAATAGCAACCAACACTTACATGGCCCTTACTAGGTACCAAACACTGTTCCAAGCTTTTATTAACTCATTACACTCTATATATTAACCCTTATACTAACCACAAAACAAGTATCATTATGATTCCCATTTTATAGAAGAAGAGACCAAGGTTCAGAGTGGTTAAGTCACTTGCCCAGGGTCACAAAACTATGAAAGGGCAGAGTCAGGATGCAAACCCAGGCACTCTGCCTTCAGATGCCACGCATAGAACCCCACACTGAACCCAATGCACAAAACAACAGCATGGGACAAAACCACAGAAGAATGGCACACCACGCGGCAACGAGTCAGCCCCGGTTAGAGCATGCTCACGCACAGCGCTGCCCATCCATCACAGTCAGCGACTGTCCGCAAGGTGTGGCCCTTACCTGTGGACCACCCCCACTCGGTGCAGGTGCTCCACGGCAGAGATAAGCTGCCGGATGTATCTGCGGGCTTCAGACTCCTCCAGCCGCTTCTTCTCGTATATCTTGTGCATCAGGTTGCCTCCAGGACACAGCTCCATGACCAGGTAGTAGCTGTTGTCCGTCTCTAAGATGTCAAGCAGCTGCGTGATGTTGGGGTGGCGGATCATCTGCTGGATCTGGCCCTCTCGCCGAAGGTTTTTGGTGACGTAGGTGTCCTTTTTGGCTCTCTTTTTGTCAATGACTTTTATGGCCACCTGAGGAGACACCAAGAACATGGCCGTTGTCAGACCCAGAAGGCAAAGATTATTATTCTGACGAATCACAAGAACCCTAGGAAAATACATCGCTACTTTCAGCACCAGGAGAAAAACAGTATCTAAAATAGCATCATGGGAAAAAAGAAAAATGTGATGTCGGCAAAGATCGAAACATTCGGTTACTAAGGCAGAGAGTGAAATGTACTTAAGCAAACTCGAATGGTCATCGGAAGACTACGGGAAGGGTCATTGTCAAGGGTTGGTTCACCACAGGATGAAACATCTAGTTCTCCTCCAGCAAACGGCCTCTTCTGGCCCCCTCTCAGGCCTCGCCTTCATTCCTCCAGGTCCGGTCCCCCCCATGCCTGAACTCCTGAAACTGCCAGAGCTGCCCCACCTTGAGTTCTAGGGCGTGGTTAGGGAGCTAGGGGCAATGCCCAATGACACAGCACCCCGACCCTCCTCCCCACCCTGTCTCTGCCCTGCGCAGGGAGGCCTTCAGGCCAGGCTGCCTCTTTCCCTTGGTGAAATAGCACGGAGGTGAACTCTCGGCCCTATGTCAGGACCCAGCCTGCTGCTGCTCCATGGTCACACCTCAGCTCCCCACAGGATGCTCCTCCTGGGCCATTTCCCCCACAGTCAATATGTCACATGCACACACCCTCCAGCCTTGTATAAAGGTAGTATACAGGGAGCGATGGAGGGAGGGAGGGAAAAACAGAGGGCAGGACGGAGGGATGGAGGGGAAGGGAAGATTGTCCTTTCCTCCCAAATCTGCACCCCTTCCCAGCTCTCCCCTTTCCTTAGTGGCAGTCACCTGTCCCCTCACCAAGTCCTGAAGCACACCACTGTTTTCTCCCTCTTCTTTTCTCACATTTTCACGCCTCTCTCTAAGACCAGCCATTGCTACCCCGTGGCTTCCTCCTGCTAACTGCCTCTCTCACCTGCCCTCCCTTCTGCTCATGATGCCACCAGTCTGGTTCATTTAGGACCTTGCCTCCTAGTGCTCAGACACACTGCCTCTAAGTGAGACTTGAGCAAACCAAGGGGCATCCTTATACAAGGCTAGAGAGCCACCCGGGTGCAGGATGGAAACAATGGACCTTCCATTTCCATTTAGTTCCTCTTTTTATACATATATTTTGTAATTGTTTCATAATGCACTGAATATATTAATACAGGAGTGTGATATGGGTCAATAGATAAATTGTTAATAAATGATAGATAGGTAGATACATACATACATACATGTTTTCAGTAAGGGACACAAATGCTGTTTCCTTGACATAGGATTGTGATAAAAAATAAAGTCTGATCACCAACAGCCATCAATGTCCCACATCTTGTCCCTGATGCCCATCCTGGCTCCTCACAGTCACTCTATACTCCGCCTCAGAATCTATGGGTCTGGAACTCTGATTTCTCTCTGAAAGCTCTTCGGGGTCTCCTGCCTACAGGGCAAGGTCCACAGCCCTCAGCCCAGCACTCGAGCCTCTGTCCAGCCCCGAATCCTGTCCCCAGGCAGGTCTCCTCACTTTCCCAGAACACATGTTCTGTTACTCTCCAAGCTTATATATTCACGCCACTCCCATCGCCCATTCAAATCCCCCACACCTCACCCACCTCCTTCAGCAGTTAAAGCAATTCCTTCCTCCCTTCCAGAGAGAGTCCTTTTAACTCTACTTCCTTATGTTCCCACCACACTTTCTGTGTTTCCCTGAAAATAAGACCTAGCCAGACAATCAGCTCTAATGAGTCTTTGGAGCAAAAATTAACACGAGACCCGGTCTTATATTATATTACGTAAGACCAGGTCTTATATTAGAGTAAAATAAGACTGGGTCTTATATTAATTTTTGCTCCAGAAGATGCATTAGAGCTGATGATCCGACTAGGTCTTATTTTTCAGGGAAACACAGTATCATCTGTGATACCATTTAAAGCACTCGCCCCTTAAGGCAGGGACCATGCCCCTCTTCACCACACACAATACTTTGTAAACAATAAGTGACAGATAGATTACAAACTGAATGAATCACTGAGAAGCAAAAACAGCTGTAAACAGCTTAATCTGTTCTCTCTTCTGGAGAACAGTCGTTTGTTGTTGTTTTTTTCAATTGCAATATAACTGACATATAACATTACATTAGTTTTAGGTGTACAACATAACAACTTGATATGTGTATATATTGCAAAATGATTATCACAGTAAGTTTAGTTAACATCCATCATCACACAGTTACAAATTTGTATGTGTGTGATGAGAACGTTTAAGATCTGTCTCAGCAACTTTCAAATATACAATACAGTATCGTTACCTATAGTCACTATGCTGTACATTACATCTCCGAAATGTATTTACCTTATAACTGGAAGTTTGTGCCTTTTGACCTTCTTTGTTCATTTTAATGGGGATTTTCAGGCACTTAATCCAAAGACATGACAAAGAGGAGACAATCAGCCAGTGGGACCAGACAAGCGAGGGTTCTGTACTATCCCAGGTCAATCTAAGGCTGATGCTGTCTGCCCACAGAAGTTAGAGTTAGACTCTGGCTGTAGTTTGGCCCCATCTAGTTCAGTAGATGCTAGACTAAAAACTTTAAAAACTGACCAAAACATGACCAAACCCCCCCCAACCCCCCCCACGCACACACATATACACACACACACGCACACACACACACACACATCCATCAGCTTGTGGGGATGGGGAGAAAGAAGGATGCTGAAGAGCACAATTAGGTTCTGTCTTTGCTTGAGTCCGTGTTGCAATGTTTTAAAAATTACACCCTTTGGCAGTGAAATTCTTCAAAGCACTATGAATAAACAATAGCCTGAAACCCAGCAGTAAAACGACCTGCCTTTTTTAACAGAGCAACAATTATTATGAGGGTAATTTATTTAGCTCTTTTATTGCCTGTAGTAGGTTATATAATGCCCCAAAGACATTAAATCCTAATCCCTGGAACGTGTGACTGTGACCTTATTTGGAAAAAGTGAAGGATTCTGAGATGTGATTCACCTGCATCATCCAGGTGAGCCCTATATGTCATCACAAGTGTCCGTATCAAACAGAGGCAGCAGGACAGTTCACACAGATACACAGAGGGGAAGGCCAGGCCGCGTGAAGGAGGCAGAGATGGCAGTGATAGGCTACCAGCCAAGGAATGTCACCGCCCACAGAAGCTGGCAGAGGCCGAGGACAGACGACCCCAACAGCCACTGCTGGGAGCACGGCCCTGTTGACACCTTGATTTTGGTCCAGCAAAATTGATTTTGGACTTCTGGCCTCCAAAATGGTGAGAGAATAAATTTCTGTTGTTTAAAGCCACCAAGTTTGTGGTAATTTGTTACAGTGGCCACAGGAAGCTAACACACCAAGTGTGTGCCCCACCATCATTTGGTATCTTTGTTCCCAAGTTCTACTGGTTCTGAGAGTCCCGTCCGTGAAAACCCTGAACCCTTCAGCTACCTCACTTGACAGTTTCCTACTATAAAGCTTTGTCTCCATTTTCAAACACCAGCTCTTCACCAGGCTGTTTTCATTCATCCCCTAACCTTATATGTTCTGCACTGACAATACTGAAAAAGGAATGTCATTCTTGATTACACAAAACTGTTCCATCAACTTCATCTGTAACAACTGAAATGGGAAACACGGAGGTAAAATTAAGGAAAAGGAAATCAATGACCAGCCAAAGGAGGCATCTAATTTAATTTGACAGTCATCAGAGTTTGCAGGCACTGATTCTACAGGGTGACGCCTGGTATGATGGGTCTCTCGCTGAAAAGATAAACTGCTTTAGACAGGAGAGTCTTAAAGAGCAAAATTAAATAAGCACACGCTCACTGAGAAGCAAGTAGAAGGACCAGACTGGACTCCCAATCTGGTCCTCAATGTGTAGAGGGGACGGTGGTGTCGGGAAGTGTCTAAGCCTGGATGTCATCCTGAGCACATCAAGAAAAACAATTTTGCTGTGAAAGGTCAATAAAATGAAGACTCCAGTTCTTCACCAGGTCCAAGTTGCAAAGCCTCCTGAAATTTCAGAAAGGAATCTGTCTTCAAAGACTGTCCCATATTTCCAAGACAAGGACCAAAGTCTTGTGGTGTCGGGAAACGTGTACAGAGAATAACACACCTCCAACAGATTCTTCACCAGCTTCTCTGTAACTGAGAAATTGCATTTCTAACAGATTGACAACTCCCTCCCTCCTCTCCACCCCCACCCTGACTCCCTCCAAAAAAAAAAAAAAAAAATTAAAAATGCCTACCAATGATGGATAAATTCAATAAACTAACTTTTAAATAGCTAAGCTCATAAGAAAGAAAGGAAATCTAACCAAGGCCGAGAGAGAGAGAGAGAGAGAGAGAGAGAGAGAGAGAGAGAGAGAGAGAGAGAGAGAGAGAGAGAGAGCGCTAGATCTAAGGTGACTCGGCAGCAGATATGGGGGTAGAAGCATAGAAGGGGGGGAAGGGGTGACTGCAGGCAAGGAGACCCTGAGGGAAAAAAGGAAGAGCTGCAGGAGTCTGCTCTGCATAGCGGGGAGCACAGCCCCTCCAACACGGGAAAGGGGGACAATGGCAGCCGTGGATCCCACTTCATCAAGAGAGCTGCCATTGGCAGAAAGGAATTCATGCTTATGGCCCCGGTTATGTATTAGGAGAAAAAAATTTCAACATAAAGTGGTACTTAGGATGAGGGATGCACAGAAGCCTATGGCCCCAGTCACGGCACACACTTCCATAAATCACTTGGTCCCTACGATAAGTAGGTAAAGCACTTAGCACGATGTCCTGGCTCCTAAAAAGGACGCTTATTATCTTTATTCTCATCACCATTTTAATGTCACTGAACCAGCCCGTAGAAAGGGTGAAAAAGCATTCAAGCTTAGTTCAGCTAAGGAAAAATGTGCATTTCCTTGACCTGCAGTGTTGGCGTGTTAAAAAGAGAAGCCTGCACGACATTTCAGTGATTCGAGTTCTCTGGAATAGAGTCGCTTTTAATTCCCAAGGCAGTGGTTTAATATCAGTCGAGTCTCTCATCTTCTTTAAATATTGACTTAGTTGAGACTGTCTACATAGGATCAGAGTTAACGGGATTTAAAATTCATCCCTTCATCCTGGATCACCCTTCACTGCCTTTAAAATTCATTACTCTGAACACATCAAGAATTGTTGATGCATTCAATCTCCAAAATGAAAAGGCAGATGTGAAATGGATCTTCCATATGACAGAGAGGAAGAAAAAAAAAATGCTGATCAAAGAGACAACTCTTTAATATTACAAAACATACATATATGTTATACCCATTAAACAACGTGTACTGTGTCTTCAAAAGTTCACAGTCTTTCTTTACTCAAAGCGATTTTATACTGGAATGTCTCAAAGAATCAAGATGCAGAGGAAAGAGTAGGCCCTCATCAACTGAATTTTCTTTTTACATGGAAATTAGCCAAAAAGAGCTCTTTCCAGAACACTTTGGTTTCTTAAGGAATACTATATGTTAAACTCAAATGAACCCTTTCTGTCTTGGCGAACGTTTATTAAGAACCTAAAAGACACTCAACACGTTCTACCTGCCAAGTGTACACCATGAAAGAGACATGGGTCATCAGGCCCAATTCCGAGGATAATTCAGATTCTTTACAGTGGTTCAAGATTACCACCTGTTACAGGCTGAACTGTATCCCCCCACCTAATTCATGTTGAAGTCCTAACCTCCAATGTGACTGTATTTTGAGACAGGGCTTTAGGAGGTAATTAAGGGTAAATGAGGTCATAATGTTGGGGCCCTAACCTTCCATATAAGAAGAAGAGATAGCAGAGATCGCTCTCTCCACACGCACAGAGGAAAGGCCATGTGAACACACTGCAAGAGGATGGTCATCTACAAACCAAGGAGAAAGGTCTCACCAGAAACCAATCCAACTGGCACTTTGTTGGACTTCCAACCACCAAAACTATAAGAAAATGAATGGATGTTCGTGCCCCCCAGGCTGTGCTCTTTTGTTACATCAGAGCCAGACCACATTGACTGACTGAGCATCGTACAATTCTACGGGATTCCTTTAACCCTCGGAAAAGTGAAAACGTAAGGGGTTAACGATTTTTGGGGGATGGCTGGGGCCAGATCTTATTGCTTTCCTGATCTCACTCTGGCAGTTCTGCACAGCACAGTGGCTGGGCAGGCGGCTCCAAGGCCCAGCGACCTGACATCAAAGACTCTCTGCCGCTCGGTAGCTTGGGCCTCTCCAAGCCTTAGTTTCCTCACTTTTTTTAAAAAGAAATGGGCTAATAGTGCCTACTACATAGCAATACTGAAGGAATAAATGAAGAAACCCAGGAAGGGTGTTTAGCACCGGAAGCATTCACGGACGCCCTCAAGAAGTGTTCACTGTTAGGGTGTAAGTGTTTTGTGCAAAGAGAGTAAGTAGAAACAAGCCAGGAAGCCCCCTGAAAGCCGGCTCCCATCACCACCCCTCCCTGAAGTCCTCACCCGCGTCCCTGCTGCCCACGCTGTCCAGGAGGTCACTCTACCTCCTGGCCCTCCTCACGTTAGGGAGGAACTGTCTGTCTCCTCCACTTCCGTGATTCATATGACCATCTATATGTTAATGAGTCCCAACACCTACATCCTGCTTATACCTCCTTCCTGAGCAATGACGTGCCTGGGGACATCTCCACTTGGATGGTCCATGGGGCCCTCAAACCCGTCACCTCCCTCTGAGGTTCCCCAGATCAATCTACAGCACCTCCCTCCACAGGTGGACTGAATCCCAACTGTGTGTCCTCCCCTGCCCACCCCACCCCTAATCCCACACCTAATTAATCACCAGGGCCTGTCACCTCCACCGCCTAAGATCTCCCCAACCCCCTCTGCACCCCTATTCCCCACTGCTGCTTGATGCACCACCCTCCTCTCTGCCTGGAATGGGCCTTGCTTCTATTTCTCCTGCCTCCTGTCTCCTACCCCCACCCACTCCTGCCTGGAGGGATCCCACACAGCACTCTTAGGTGGCCCACCTCCTCTCTCTGACCTCAGATGACAGTTCGCTTCTCCACTCCTGACTGGCTCAGGTCATCCGATACTTCCCCAGCTGTCACACCCATCACATACTCTTCACTATTTGGAACACCCCCCACAGAAATTTCCAGGAAGACAGGAGTTGGGTTTGGCCTCCTCACTTTTGTGTTTCCAGCTTCTAGCATGGTTCTTGGCTCATCGAGAACAGGTGGAGGAGGGAATGAATGAAAGGGTGATGGGGAAGGGATGGAGGGGAACAGACGGGGAGAGGGAAAGGGAGAGGAGGGAGGGAGGGAGGGAGGGAGGGAAGGAGGGAGGGAGGGAAGAAGGAAGATAGGAAGGAAGGAAGGAAGGAAGGAAGGAAGGAAGGAAGGAAGGAAGGAAGGAAGGAAAGAACGAAGGAAGGAAAGAAGGAAAGAAGGAAGGAGGAAGGATCCAACTAGCCTGCTACAGGCCATCAGTATGGCGAGTTCTTTGTCATTTCCACTCCTGCCTTGGGTAAGTCTAACCACTGGAGCCTTCCCCTCCCTCAGCTCCAACACAGGCAGACCAAGGTCTTTCCTTTCAACCATTAAAATTACAGAATGTGACGCCACCTATGGACATGGTTTCAGCTCATGCGTGATTGTGGTGCAAAGATGCACAGGCCCCCTTTGAGAAATGTCACCTTGTCAAACAGGTTCCCTGACCAGCCTAATTACACCTGTACCCATGCCCTCTGCCCCCACCATGGCATTCCCAAAAACCCTACTCGATTCTGTTTTTCCACTGGGCTACAATAGGCCATTCCTTCCTCACAGCACAACACTCTCCCCACTCCAGAACCTCTTCCCGGACTCTACGAGCAACCTTCTGGATCCTTCTCACCCTTGCTCCAGCCTCCTCCTTTCCCTAGAACACCCTTATATAACCCCCTTCCTGACACCAATCCCCATTGTCGCTCCTATGGTGGCTCACCCTTGCAAGCCCAGTGCCTAGCATAGCGTCAGGAACAGAGAAAGAGCTCAAAAAAAGTGCACTGGACTAATGACACAGCCAATGCATGTGCAAGTGGTGGAAAGAAGGAAGAGAGGGAGGGAGGTGGAGAGAGTGCAGGGGTGGATGGCTACAGCCCTCCCCAATTGCGTGCATGCCTTGTGGATTCCACTTTGGCCTGGACAGAAGCCAGACACTAAATGCTCAGGCTAGAAAGTAGAAAAGAGGACATTGAACAAAGGGCATTGAGGGTGACCCTCTGCGGGTGAGTCAGAGCAGAGAGAGAAATGTAGGATCACTGCCAAGCTAAAGGATGTGGACTGGCGCCCTCGTCCACCCTGCTGCAGTGTCCTGCTTCCTCAGAGCCTGGTTGAGAGTTGGGAGAAGTCACAGAGAGAAGAGGTGCTGGAGAGACACGATGACCAGTGTCCAAGCGTGTTGCCTGGGGACCCTGGCATTCCATCACAGGAGAAGCCTCATTCTTCCCAGCCACCCCTTGCGCCACCCTAAGTCTCTCTCATCCTAACATCTATTTCTGGGATGTGGCCCTGCTGGGTACCCCTTGTCTGAACCATCTTATCTGAACTGTCACCTTCTCCAGCGCATCCAATCTAGAGGGACAGGAAAGCTCCCCCAAAGCAAGAACCAATCTCCAGAACCCAGTTTCTCCTGGAGGGAGAGCCAAACTCCTGGCGATGCCTGCGGGCCGCCATCCTGCAGCCAGCTCGCTCTCTGACCTCATCTCCCTCCCTGTTTTCCATATGGGGGCCATCGCCACAGGCTTATTCCCTCAGCCCCAAGGCTTTGCTGGACCATCACCTCTCAGAGAGGCTTCCCTGACCCACCAATGTACAGCTACACTCACCTGGCCCTCACAACCCCCTTACCCCAGTCTACCTTCCTGTAGCACTTATCACCTCTTAAGTCCTCCAGAGCTCATTAACTGAGTGTGAAACGTGTCTGACCCCATGGAAACTCCAGAAGGGAGGGGACAGTCCTCTGCCTCCTTCACTGTCCTGCTCTCCGCATCCGGAAGAGTCTCTGTCACAGAGACAGCTCTCAATAAATATCTAGTGAATGAATGAATGAATCCAAATGCAGTGGGAAGAAAAAGATTCTACTAACTAGATCCAACTCTGTTACGCCCCTTTACCTGCAAATTCATAGGTTGGAGACCTAACCTTCAGGGTGACTATTTGGAGATAGGGCCTTTAAAGAGGTGAACACGGTTAAATGAGAAAACAGGGGTGGGTCCCTAATCTAACAGGACTGATGTCTTATAAGAAGAGGAAGAGACACCAGGGACGTGCACACTGAGAGGAAAAGCCACGTGAGGACACCGTGAGAAGGCGGCCGTCAGCAAGCCAAGGAGGGAGGCCTCAGGAGAAACCCACCCTGCCGATTCCTTGATCTTGGACTTCCAGCCTCCAGAACTGTGAGACCATAAATTCCTGTTGTTCAAGTCTATGCCAAAATACCTAGCTGATGGTATTTTGTTAGGGCAGCCCTAGCAAATTATACAGAACCTTTATGAAAGTTATTCGTAATGACAGAATGGCTCGCCCTGTAAATCACATTACAACAAAACAATCTGGGTGACAAGAAGGCTGGGTGAAATGAATTAAGCAGGGGTGAGCTAGGGAGGAGGCCCCAAAAGCCATGAAGAAACTGACCAGAGGCCAACAAGTCTGGGGCTCCAGGCTCTAACCCAAAGGCCTGAACTCGGTGTGAAGGGGCTGAAAACTGTGGGGACTGTCCTGACCCAGGGGAAGGTTTGAAAATAAATTGGTGTCACGCCTACTTCCAAGAAACAGGATGTGTAAATGCACGCAATGCGTCCCAATGGAACGTGCTCCTGTGTGGAAGATACTTATTTAACAGAAACCAGAAAATATCCTTTGCTGGCTTTATAATTAATTTCAGAGTGGTTCCAATTCACAGAGAGTTGATGCTAGACGGCAAACTCACATCGCTGTCTTTTATGGGGGCCCATTAATTGGGTCTATTTATATAGCAGAGCGAGACAGCTTCTGACCCCTGGCTCCCTGCCGGCCACCTCCCACTGCTCCAAGCTAAAATCTGTCTTTTTGTAAATGAGGGGGAAAAAGTTTCCTTCCCCAGGTTAAACAACAGAGCTCATTAGGACTGTCTTGGTGACAATAACAGAAACCAGTGTGGAGTAAATGCAAAAAGCTCAACTCTAGTCGAAAAAGAAACTAAAGTCAGCGGCATGGCAGGGCTGGGAGACCCAATCCATGGAGCTATGAAGCCCCTGTCACTGGGATTGTCTGCACCCTGACTCCAGCTCTGATTCTGAAAGCAAATCACAGTCGATACCCTCGAAACATCCTGCTGGTGGGAACCCAGAAACGGGTTCCTGCAAGGGAGGAAAAAAACAAAACGGAGAATATTGAGATAGCAAGGTAGGAGTGCCTGGCAGTTGTGCAACTGTTGGAATTCTTTCCAAAACCCTGCCCACTTAGTTAGAATACACGTGCTTCCTTTGTTGTCAAAATGTATTTATTATCCACAAGGATAAAAGTAACCCCAAATCACCTGCTCAGTATAAATTTACCCAAACCCAGGAATCTAAAGGGGAGAGGAGGTACAAATTAAAGCAGGTAATGCTAGAACCATTTCTTTGGCTTTGGAAAAGAGTCAAAAGGCCCAGCTCGGTAACAGATTACAGATTTTTTGAGACGATGGGAAATTAATTCATCATGGTATTCCCCTCAATGGTTGGCTCCTGAAGTGCCACAGATATTAAATCAATAAATAGGTTGGTTAAAAAACTGAACACCCAACTGTCTCAAATACCTTCCCCTCTGATCCCCCAGCAGCCTCTTGCCGCTCTTGTTCTCTTCCAGGTCAGCCCCATTTTTAATTAACCAGGATATAACTCAGTGACAATACAGAGAAGCCTCAAATGACATCATCTCAAAGCAAACAGACCCACAGAATGCAAAAGATAGCGGGTTGGTTATGGTGACTATCCTGACCCCTTGTCAGCCAGCGCTGTCAACTTGCTGAGAACGGCAACTTCCTCTCTGCCCAATGGACATCCCAAGTGGACAGCCTGCACCCCAACCCTTCCAACCCATCCTCTCCGTGATCATACTGTCATCATTTCTCCTCTAAAAAAACATCTCTCTCTGTGCTCCTGTCACAGAGGCTACCATCATCCCCACCTGTTGATTGGGCAGTTGACTCCCTCCCCCCTGCACCCCCCACACACCCAGCAACTATTCACCAAGTCTCTTCCACAAGGTTCCTTCCTCACCAGCCGCATTTCTGCTGGCCAGTCTCCTAGAGGCTTCCCAGCGCTCCCTCAGTCTCCCTGCTTCTCCCTTCTCTGCCTTGAGGCACCAGAGTTTTCTTTCTAAGAATGGCAAGATTATCTTTGGTGCGCAGAAACCTTTAAAAGAAACTCAATTCCCTGACGAGAAATTAAAAATCTTCATGGTCTGGCACCAGCCCCCTGACATCATCCCTGATTTTTTTTTTTTTTAACAAAACTTTGCTTTGACTGGCTTACATTCTATCAACTTTCGTTTAGTCCAATTGCTTTAAGTCAAATAAAGTTTTCATTCTTTAAATGTTTCCATATAATAGTCAGTGAGACATACAGTCCTTAAGATTTTGTTCATTCTTTTTTATTATTTAACTTTGATTTAAAAAAAAAAAAGACACCTAACATAAAATTAACCATTATTAAGTATACAGTTCAGTGGAAGTAGGTAAATCACATTGTTGTGCAACCATCACTACCATCTGTCTCCAGAACTCTTTTCATCTTGCAAACCTGAAAGTCTGTACCCATTAAATACTAACTCCCATGACCCCTCCACCCCAGCCCCTGGCAACCGCCATACCAGTCTACTTTCTGTTTTATTTTTTTTAATTTCCCCCCTTTTCCCCAGACTCCCCACCACCCCACCGCCACCCTTACAACCATCTTTCTATTCTCTGTTACTACAAGTTTGGCTCCCCCACCACCCCGCCAAGATTGTACATATAAATGAGATTATGCAATATTTGTCTTTCTGTGTTTGACTTATTTCACTCAGCATAACACCCTCCAGGATTACCCAGGTTGTCACAAATGACAGGGTTTCCTTCTTTCTCATGGCTGAATAATATTCTATTTTATATTCTAAATAAAATATAAATCGTTTTATTTTATAAATATTTATTTATAAAATATTATATTTTATAAATTAGATAGATAGATAGATAGATAGATAGATAGATAGATAGATAGATATAGATATAAAACACATATATCCATCCACCCATCAATGGGCATTTAGGTTGTTCCCTTATCTTGGCTATTGTGAATAATTCTTAATGAGATATTTTACATTCCTTTTTGCATACTACGTCTTTGAAGTCTGATGTGTATTTTACACGTACAGCACATCTCAGTGTGGACCAGACACATTTCCAGTGTTCAACAGCTACATGTGACAACTGGTCGGTGTGGACAGTGCAATCCCAGCTCCATGGCTTTGGCCAAGTCACACCCTCTGAGCCCAGGAGCCAGCACGCTGCCTGCCTGGGTCAGAGCACTCAACAAAAAAGTGGTGGAAGGAAAGAAGGGAAAGAGGGAGGAAGGGAAGGAAGGAGGGAAGCCTAGCTCTATTTTCTCTTCTTCAAACTGTGTATACAATTACCAACCCTACAAAGGTGTAGTGAGAATGGAATCATGCCTTTGGGAAGAAAACCAAGGTCAGAGCCCCAGAACTGAGAAACCCCAGGCAAGAACCTCAACCTCAATAAACAGACAGATTGTTCATCAGTAAACTAGGGTAATGATGATGGCCAAGGTACATCACATAAAGTGCTGGACACACAGTGACCACTCATTATAACTGAGCAAACAATAGTGACAACACAGCGGAATAACACAACTGACATATACAGGTAGTACTCAGGGGCAAAAAGAAAGTCAGTACTCCGGGGAAGAGGGGCTATCTCCTGGAGACCTCCGAAGAGGAGGGATGTGCACTGCTCAAAGAGGCTAAGAGTCCACCAGCCCACCCGGATGGGGAAGAGCAAAGGCCTAGGGAGGGAGAGGTAACAGCTGTGCACTAACTGAGCACAGGAATCCCTAACAGCCCTTCGGTCTCCTGCCCCCAGGATGCACAGCGGCTCCTCAATAAACATCTGCAGATGGCTTCCCCATGCCACTTGCACACAGGGCTTCCTTCCTCTCCACTTAAATCACTCATTAAATACCAGGGTAGCCCTGGTGCCTGTGTTCATCAGAAAGGTAAAACCAGGTCTCTTTCCCACTCCGCTCTGATTTATGCATGTACATTTACGGTGTCAGTCTGCACGAAGGCAGAATCTGTGACCCTGCAATGACACCATAAATCCTCCTGGCCTCCGCTCTGCTCGCTGGGAATACTGAATGCTCTGCCTCCACTGACAGCAGATAAGCGCTCTCAGGAAAGGCAAGGAATTCAAGAGCAGATAACAAGGGAACTCAGAGGGAGGGGGTGCATGTTTGCACGCATGTGTGCATGGGGTGGGGGCTGCATGGAGATTGCTTTGGTGAAACCATAACACTGAGCACTTGATTCCTTTATCTTTTTTTTTTTTTTTTTTTTTTTTTTTTTTATACAGGTTGTTTTTCAATCATTTTAATGAACATCTCCCAGGGTCTGACTTTTCAAGGTCTGCCTTAACAAAGTACCACAGGCTGTGAGGCTGAAACAACAGAAATTTTTTTCTCCCAGTTCTGGAGACTAGAGTCTGAGATTAAGGTGATGACAGGGTTGGTTCCTTCTGAGACCTCTCTCTTTGGATTGTAGATGGCCACCTTCTCCCTGTGTCTTCACATGGTCTTCCCTCTGTGAATGTCTGTGTCCTAATCTCTTCTCCTTATAAGGACACCAGTCAGATTGGGTTAGGGCCCACCCTAGTGACCTCATTTAAATCTAATCACCTCTTTAAAGACCCTACCTCCAAATATAGTCACATCCTGAGCTACTAGGGGTTAGGATTTCAACATAGGAATTTTGGCAGGACATAACTCAGTCTATAACACGCAGTAAAACTCACAAATTTTAGTAATAAGAAAGAAAACAACGAATCTAAAGGAGAGGCGACTCACCAACACTCCCAAGTGTAAACAATGTGACTTGAGTAAACTCAACTCCAAAAATCAGTGCTATGAGTTTCTTTTTACCTCTGTCACCTCTTTTCCCTGCTTATAAATTTCAATATACTTACTATTTTAAGTTATTAAGTTTTTCTACAAATAAGCATATCTTTTGCATCTTAATTTTGGACATTTACTTCCTGCTTATCTTGGAAGAAGGAGGCCGCCATCTTTTTTATTTGCATTTGTCACCCTGGGTTTCTTTTTTTGACCTGCTTTTAGTGATGCATAAAGTTTAGGAAACACCACATAAATATGCTTTCTACTCTTTACCATTTGTCCAACCATTTGAAGTTTAGCAAAAAGTAAACAGAGACAGAAAGGGGCCTCAAGAGCAGACCCAAAAAGATTTCCTGAAGTACATCCATGTTAAAAATCTGGCAAGATTTCAATATTTGAACTTAAAAAGCCAATAAATCCTTTGTGGTGAATAGTCGTGATGTGAATACTGGACAGAAATCTGTGACTAACTGCTTAGTTTACAGGAAAAGGGGGTCTCGAGATGGTTCTAAGAAGAAACAGATTTGATTTTTGGCTTCCTCTTCCATAAAAAGGTCTTTAAAACTCTTGCAGTAATTTCAACTATCCGGTGAAAACTTCACACCCACCCCTAAAGAGGCTATTTTTCCCATTGATATTTTTTAACTTTCTTAAATGGTATCATGACTTAAGGGTAACACTACCCAAATCAGTTCTCAAAAAAAAGAGGAAACCAACCATCTTTAATCCATACTGCTCATCCCATTAGATACCATCTGAGTATGTTTTAGAAAGACTAACTTAAAACATTTCTCTTATTTTCTCTAAAATCTTTCTCATCTTGCAAAAGTGCAATTTTCTTAGCACAATCCCTCCGAAAATTTGACCATTTAAGACTGGATTGGGCATTTAGTTTTGTTTCCATTCATGGGAGGGGGTAAACTATATTTGGTAGAGATTTGGGGATTTCCCCAGGGTGACACAGGCAGTGTGGCAATTCCCAGACTAGAACACAGTTATTCCAATTCTACCCAGGATACCAATGTTCAGAATTCTTTTAAAATATAGACTTTTTATTCGTCATTTAGTCAACTGCCTGCTGTAAAGGTAATTTTTTTGGCAAGAATCAGTTCACCTGTTTGTCCAAGAATTGAAATTATTTTCAAGTCAACACTATTTTCAGTAACTAGCAAACTTTTTTTTTTTTACTATTCAAATGGTGAAGAGGTAATAAAACAATATAAGCTATACACATACAGCAACATGAATATTTATAGAATTGAGTTCAATAAAAGAATTATGTTTCCTACTTAAAAGAACGTGATCATTAACTATGAAAATACATTTTAAATTGTGAGATAACTTTTTATTCTTTTTGGTAGGGGCAGTTACCTGTGATTGGAGATATTATTCTCAGTTTATGTTTCCTATCCTACGGGGTCCCATACTATAGATTTAAGTCAAGCACTCAAATAGTTATCCATTTCTTCTATCAAAATTAATGGAGCTTAGTTGTGTCAAAATCAGGCTGGGAAGATTTTAAAGTGTCTTTCATAGGAAACAAGATTTACTGGCTACAAACCCTACCTCCCCCCTCCACACACACAAAAAAAGACACTTTGATTAGTATCATATTTTTTAAGTGAATCAATAGTGATAATCTCATTATACTGAACATATTTTTATCATTACATAAAGAAAAGATTAACGAATAGTATGAGCAGTATTAAAAGTTCATATTGTAATTAGGCATGAGTCTCCATGGTCCAGATAAATCAGTCAATCAATCAATGTAGACAACTTCAGCTATGTAAATATTCAAACTGGCTGGAGCTCCATTAGTGATTTAAATTATCTAGTTTAGTTGTCTCTAAACACAAAATTAATGAGCTAGTTGAACAATTGCCATTTCTTTTGTCAGCTGCACAGTGTGAAAACAAATAAAAAAGGTACACGTATGGCCCGGTCACCACGCCATATAAATCTCAAATGGAACTAGTCCCATGTATTAAACACTTGACAAGCAAGACATTTTTTGTGTGTTGTCCCGTGTAACTCCCACAACCCTATGAAGAAGATCCTATTATCTTCCCTTTGTATAAGAGGGGAAATTTACTTTACACAGATTAAGAAACGTGCCCACAAGTCCCCCGGCTGGGACGTGATGCAGCCTGGATTAGACTCTCAACGCACAGCTAAGCTACTTCTTGCCATGGCTACCCAAGTGGGTTGTTTAATTATGACAAACAGCTAAATCAGATAATTCAATGTAACCAAGAGAACCAAAACAAAACAACTTATCTTACTTTCCACAATGGTCACTTTAAAAGCATCATTTCCAAATCTGTGCATCACTCCCCTGCCAAATGAGACATCCTGTGCCATCTGTACTAGCACAGAGGAAGTAGTTCAGTGACACGGATTATCAGAACTGAGTTAACAGAGGAAGACACAGCCTAGGTAGGACAGTGTAAACAGAAAAGGGTGAGCTACAAGTTTCAACATTAGCTAAACAGGGATGTGACTGCTGCTAGGTCCCTGAGATCTCAAAACCTTCCTCCGAGAGGGCCTACCAATCCCTTTTGACCAGACGAGCAGGGCTGACCCCTGCCTGGTCGCTCTTGCCACCAGCCTGAGGCCTTTATATCCAAGAATTGCTGGCACTGTATCAACAGTGAGATGTATAGACCCAGAATTGTTTTTACAGGGACTAGAGGGGAACAGTGCAAATGGAGATGGCTCCCCTCTCCTCCTCATCTCCTTCCCCTCTGAGGGTGCACCGCTCTGCCCTGGCAAATCCTAGTGCCTGACCCAAGTCAGCCCAGCAAACACACCCCAGGCTCTGTGGGAGAGCCAGAGCTTACTTAGTACTTCTCATGAGTTGAATTGTATCCCCCCAAAAATTCATGCTGATGTTCTAACGCCTGTACCTCAGAATGTGACCTGCTTTGGAAGATGTAATGAGTTAAGACAAGGTCACTAGGGTGACCCCCAATCCATTATGACCATCATCCTTATAAAAATTGGAAATCTGGACATAGATGCACATGGGGAGAACGCAATGTGAAGACTAGAGTTATACTGCCACAAGCCAAGAATGACCAGAACCTAGGAGAGAGGCCTGGAACACATCCTTCTTTAGAGCCTTCAGAGGGAGCACACCCCTGCCAACACCTTTATTTTGAACGTCTGGCCCCCAGAACTGTGAGACGATAAATTTCTGTTGCTCTAAGCCACCCAGGTTATAGTACTTTGTTATGGCCACCCCAGGAAACCAACACAGGACTCCAGGCCCACCAGCATCTGGTCCATCCTCACTGAAACTCTGGGCAATTCTTTCCCACCACTTCCAGTCCATCAGGAAGTTAAAAATAAACCGGCGCTGACTTTAGATAAAGGCCGATTTCCAGAGTACTGATTAACCCAGGTATCACACAGGCTCAGCAGAGTGGTGTTGTCAAGGCAGCCAGACTCAAAGAGGAAACCTTTGGACCATGACAAAGCCTCAGACGTGCCGCCAGAGCTTCCACAGGAAGACCCTTTTGCTACCAAATTGTCCAAGCACCAGTATTTGTGACACATCAGGACAGGCACAGATGAGTATCTTTTAAACATGACTAGAACCTAGATCTACCCTGAATGATCCTACAAACTGGTGAGGATGCTAACACATGCTCTCTAATGCCTAAGATATCACATGGATGAGAGGTGACGGAGGAGGCGGGACACAGAGGCGGGAGAAACGGCTTCAGGCTGGGCAGATCAGGGCAGGCTTCATGCACGAATGGGGCATTCCAGCGGGTCTAGAAAGATGGGCCTGTAGGGGCACCAGCGGGGGCAGAGACATACCAGCAGGACCCCACAAAGGCAGAGACCCCGAGGACAGAGAACCCGCCTTGCCTGCGCTGACACAAACGGTGGTGGGAGAAAAACTAGAACATAGCCTGGGGACTGATCACAGAGAGTCCGGAATACAGGGGATGGAACTTGGAATTTTCCCCATAGGTAACAGGGAACCAACCAATCAAGGTTTTTGGTTTTTTGCTGTTTTTTTTAGTAGGACTATAGCATGATTATAGAGTTCATTTCTAGATGGTTAGGATGGATGACAGCTGTGAGAAACTGGGGATGGGGAGGATTAATGAGCACTAAACCAAAATGTGGCAAAGGGACTAGTCAGCAGGAGATGAAATCAAAAAGCAACTCGGAGGTGGAACTCACAGGAGCTGCAAATAACCCAACAGGAGCTAAGGAAATGAGATGATGCCAAAACTCAGAGCAGGAATAGTAGGGAAGACAAAGAAGGTAATCGGGAGACACAGTGGTTCATGGTGGGAGGCAATGAATGAGGGTTGAAATGTGTTAGGGTTTGAACTGTGTTCCCTCAAAAAGATATGCTGAAGTGTTAATGCTCAGGACCTCAGCATGGGACCTTATTTGGAAATAGAGTCATTGCAGATGTAATTAGTTCAGGAAAGATGAGGTCGTACAGGGGTAGGAAGGGTCCCTAATCCAATATGGCTGGTGTCCTTACAAGAAGAGGAGAAGAGACACAGGGAGAACGCCTATGAAAAGAGGCAGAGATTGGAGAGACATAGCTACAAGCCACAAAACACCAAACACTTCTGGCAAACCACCAGAAGCCAGATAGACGCAAGGAAGAATTCCACTACAGTTTTCATAGGGTGCGTGCCCCTGCTGACACCTTGAGTTCAGATTTCTAGTCTCCAGGACTGTGGCGATAATGAGTTTCTGTTGTTTTTAGCCATCTTGTTTGCGATACTTTGTTAAGGCAGGCCCAGGGAACAAGCACAGAACATAAAGACAGAAGATCAAGGTAAGGCTAGTTGCGGGGGAAATCAGTGTCGGCTTGAAGATGATGTCCTCTATAGCAGCAAGTGTAGAATAAGCTTTTCCGTTACACTTACATACCTATCCAGAACTGTAGAAGATGAGGTGATAACTTAAAAGCAACTTCTAATCATTGAAACTGTTTCCACTCTAACATACGTTGTAAATGTTTGTAACATTAAGCCATAAAAGAGAATAACTTCCCCAACGGTCTTCCTCCAGAGCCTGCTAACAACTATTTGGGTGTATTGATTGGATGCTTTGTGGATATTAAAGGCTTCACTTTCTTTTCTTTCTTTCTTTTTTTTTTTTTTTTTAATTCATAGGTTCTTTTAAATCTGTTAACACTCTTTTGGTTTATTTTGGTGTGTTCTTTTTGTTTTGTTTTGTTTTCAGGTTAAGGCTTCACTTTCAAATCAGTCTCTTTTAGGATCAGCAGAAACTGCCCTTTCCCTCAAAGTTCTGGAACTCATTGCTTCACACAGGGCTAGTGTGACATTTATCACCTTCTCTTCACACTTCTGGAAGCCTCTACCCTCCCCCGTCCCGTCTCACCTCTCCCTACAGCAAAGTTCAACAGGGGTAATGAAAAGACAGAAGACAGGCTCCCAAAGTCTAGAAGAAAAGAGAGCTTGCAAAACACATATTCGATACACTTCCTTTTGCCCTAAACACTAAAATGTAAATCTTGTCCTGATAATAACCATGAGACATAAAATGATTTTGCCAGGTGGGGATTCACCCCAGTGCAAGTGGATGAACAATAAGGCTGAGAAATCCTGCCCTGTGCCGCTCACCTCTGTGCCTTCCCGCAGAAGCCATGTCACCCGGGGGTGGGGGTTGGGGCAAGACGCAGGGGTGTGTGTCCAGGATCCCACGTCTTCTCTGACGATCATCAGCTCAACCACCTGCATTTCTACGACATCTCTCCCTGCTTCTCTCCCCAAATTAACTGTCACTCCACTATGAGCGCTAAGCTAACAGTGCCTAGCATCTCGGAGGGAGTGCAGCAGGTTGAGTGTCTCAGAAAGGTAGCAAACCGGGGACAGAGAGGACGACGCTCCACGGAAGGTCCAGGCAGCGCTCTCTACCGGAAGCCCGAGGAACCCCAACGCCCAGGCAGTGTATGTTTTGGCCCTGAGCGCCATCTCCTTCACTGTCCCGGTCATCTTGCCTATCTCTTGCTCTTTGCTTCAGGGCTAGTGAGTGAATGAGACAGGGCAAGGAGGAGAAAAACCCTAACACGATGCTATGGGTTGAATTGTGTCCACCCAAAAGATGCTGAAGTCCTAACCCGTGAATGTGACCCTTATTTGGAAAGAGGGTCTTTGCAAATGATCAAGTTGAGATGAAGTCATTAGGAGGGTGAGCCCTAATCTAACATGACTGTGTCCTTATGAGAAGGAGAAATTTGGACAGAGAAACAGGCACACACGGAGGGAAGGTGCAGGGAAAATGCCATCGATAAGCCAAGGAACGCCTGAAGCCACCAGAAGTTAGTAGGGGAGAGGCCTGGAACAAATCCTTTCCTCACAGCCTCAGGAGGAACCAACCCTGCCCACACCTTGATTTTAGACTTCCAGGCTCCGGAACTGTGAGACAGTAACTTTCTATTGTTTAAGCCACCCCATCTGTGCTCCTTTGTTACAGCAACCCTCACAAACTAGTACACATGACAACATGCTATTGTCAATCGTAAGGTTTTCAGTGTAAACATTTTAAGAGGTACAGAGAATAGCCATGTGGGTTCCCACAAATCATATGCAAATTATTCAGAAGCCACGTGTTAATATTCTATAAACAAACAAAACATAAGTACCTTTGTGAATAGTCCTCCTAATTTCATATACCTAAATGTGTCCCTTAAGAAATTCTAGTAGAAATGTAAAATGCTTTATTCTCCTAAAGGCTGTAGAAATAAATACACCAGGGAAATGGAAACCTCTGCTGGGATTAAATATTTTCAAAGAGGGATTTTTAAATGTTATCGATTGATATGACAACAACAACAGAAAAAAAAAAAAAAAAAACAACAGGAGTTCAATGGGCAATATCAGTCTCCTAACGGAGAGAAGAGGTTGTTCCCAGCATTGTAGTATCTGGACATAATACAATTCACTACACAGCAGAAGTTGGTGAGGTAAGGGGTGTGACAGAGAAACCCCAGGTTCTTTCCACGAGGAAAATGTTACCAGAGAAGCAAGAGGATTCCACCAGGAAGTGGTCTCAATAACCCGCTGACGTTTCCCAGCATGATTTCCAAGGCTGGCCCCGCTTTCAGGGCCCAAGCCAATTCGGAGATAGAAACACCATATTCGTTTGCTAGGGCTCCCATAACAAAATACCACAGACTGGGCGGTTTAAACAACAGGACTTACTTTCTCACAGTTCTGGAGGCTGGAAGTCCACGATCAAGGTGTCAGCAGGTTTGGTTTCTCCTGAGGCCTCTTCTCCCTGTCCTCACGTGGTCTTCCCTCTGTGTGTCTGTGTCCTAATCTGTCTTCTTATACGGACACCAGTCATATTGGATTAGGGCCCATCCTAGTGACCTCATTTTACCATAATTACTTCCCTAACGGCCCTTTCTCCAAAAACAGTCACACTCTGAGGACTGGGGTTAGAACACCAATAGGAATTGGGGGTGGGGAGGGCATAATTCAGCCCCTAACAAATACTCTAAAACACCTTAAAACTCCTAACAAATACCTTGAAACCCCTAACGAACACCTTAACAGATGCTCAGGACAACAGGAGCTCAACAACTACGGCAAAACACCCAAGCACCAGCTCACAAGCCCTTCCGGAGGCAGAAGTCACACTGAGCAACTATATTTAAAAGGTTGCTTACGCCTGGGCACCAGTGAGGCATAGCCCACCCAGCTGCTTGTGATAAATCTGAAGTTACTTTCTTGATGCTGAAATTTTCCTCTGTCACCCTGAGATGGATGAGCCTCTCAGATTACACACAGAGAAACCCAAAACCATCATGTTCCTTTCCCAGGGGGGAAAAAAAACTCTGTTCAAAGACTCTTGTTTTTCATTCTCTCTACTTGCATATAACTGTCACCGGCCCCTTATTAAATTGTCACACTATTTACCCAGGCAAGGGAGGAACTGTGCAGAGGGGGCTGACAAGCAATCAGCACTTTGGGGAGATTTTTCTCTTCCAGCTTGTAGATTGGGGTAGACGGGACCCCAGTTGAAAAGTTGCTATAGCTCTTAACACACAGGAAGTCTGAGCCCTGGGCCCCTCTACCAGGTTGAATGATGACTCAAGAAACAGGAGGGTCACAGGTCTTGAGGCTCCAGCGAAGGGCACTTCTCCAAGATCCTAATTATTACATATGCTGGCATATGTATTGTGTCTCCTGGGCAGTGAATGACACAAACACGACTGAACTGATTTCTCACCCACATTCTTCATCTTGTTGTCTTTCTCTTAGAGCAAAGCAACAAGATGGACTTTCCTAGAGAGGAACCAGGACCAAGTCTGCAGTTTTCCTTGAGACTCCCTAAAACCCTAGGACACTTCATCTGTCATTCTTTTAGGGAGCATGTTCACTGTAATACCATGAGGTCTGTGTTTGTGGTTCACGGCTTGGTTCGGGCTCGAGGACCCAGGTTTCTTTGGGGGCAGATTTGATTCTTGTCCCTATTCACAGTGCATTTGATGCCTTCCACAAAAACACCTGCTGGAGGGGGCCATTTGGGACAGAAACCCAGACCCCACTCGGCCTGCCAACCTGTGTGCCCTGGTGCAAAGGGACTATTTGCCTCCTGAAATGCTGTCTGCTTGCCAAACCATGCACCATGGAGCTGCAGCCACGCAGAGGGGGAACCTTTTTCCATCTGGTCTACCCAAAGGGGCACATAGTTTTCTAAATGGTCTGCCTAGGCACCTTTTTCTAATTTGTACTAAAGCCCATCCCAGCAGCTCTAGACAATCAATAAATGTTTGAAGAAACACAGGATCATCTCCAATGACCAAGTAAAGGGAATGCTTTCTTTTTCTTTTTTTTAAAACTAGTTATAACTGGGAAATTTCTCCAGCAGTGAGCATTCTGATCTCACCGTACACCTAGCAAATGGTCTTAGATTAAGAAATAAATCCAAAAAAGGACATTATGAAAATGGGAAGAGTTTACCATGTGAGCAGAGGGAATGATTTAGAAGTCATCGGCTACTTTCTCTTTTCCCTTTTCCTACCCCTGGGCCTTGGGTGACCTTCCCTCTGTAACAAAGAGATCTTAGACATGCTGTCTTCAAAATTTGACATTTAATACTTTAAAGTCCAAAATTAGCTCTAATTCAAGAAGCTTTCCTGTCCCAAAGGCAACAGGAAACAATCAATATTCTATTCTCACATCATAGGACGCCTGGCAGCCAAATGTAGCTGAAAACGTACAAGAATAAAGTAGCCTTTGGGAAGGGGGTTTAGGAGGCACTGTAAGAACTGGAAACACAGAAAGTTGGCCAATAATAATCCAAGACAAAATCCTCAGCCCAACCCTGAAATCTAAAGAGATCTTAGATCACAATGGAAATAATGGGACTTGTAGCAAAGGGCCAGTTAACAAATGTAAAAGAAATCATAACCCCTAAGGAAAGGAAAGAATGTTTTGTTGAGTGTTGAGAAAAGAGTTAGCTAGCTACCAAGCCAAAACATAGGGAATTAAGTTGTCCAGTAATTTTTTCCACACCATACCAACCTGGTAACTTGTCAGGAATCATCTATAAATTTACTCTTTTTTTCCCCTGTTAAAATGCTTTTCTGCTGTTACAAGACTCTCAGTGCCAAGAAGGTGACAAGAAGATTAGGCCAATAGGATTCAAGGATACCTTCCTAGCACTGTCACCAATCCATGAAATGGAAGGGGACCCAGTAATAACTAGAGGAAGCAGAAAGTAAATACCAGGGGGCAGAGAAGGTAGCAACAGTGAGAACCTCTGGACAGAGCAATATTCCCTAGGAGCCACAGAAGCTGCTGGAAACTCCTGGCAGAAGCAGAGAGGAGGGTAGTGGAATTGGAGGAATGCAAACCTCTAGGCCCCCTGGGGCATCCCGAGTGGCTTTCTAGTCCTTAGGGAGGTGAAAAGTGTAGCCATAATCTTCTTCCTCACCTCCCCTTTAGTCTTAAAATAAAACTCCATCACCCATGATCGACTGAGTATCTGTTTCTTGCTATCTGAAAGAGCCTAAGTAACACACACCTTTAAGAGTTAAATGTAAATGTGAAAGTCTAACAGAAGAAGAGAATTACCAACTGCTATTTGTTCACTAACACAATATTGAATATATTTTCAGGCCATGTGCTTTACACATATATACACATACATATATATAAAACATATTTGTATATTTATATTATATATTTTAAATGCACACATATATTTTCAATCAAATTCCCATGAGGTTTTACTATCATCATTTTACAAATACAGAAACCGAAGTTTAGAGGATTCGAATACCTTGCAGAATATCATAGCGCTACTAAGTCACAGAAAGGTGATGGGAGCCCACGACAGTGAGCCCCAAAGCCTGTGCTTTAGTACATGACATCCACCATCAGGTTAAATCATTACACAACAGGTCAAATATAGTCAAATATAGTCCAAAAATATAGTCAAAAATCCCTACCCAACACAAAGATTTTTTCTGCAGACAACAATGAAACACTGTCAAGACTTACTGATAATGTATAAAGCAAAACCAATTAACAAACCCTCTGAAGAAAAAAGACTAATTGGTTTGACTAGACAAAATATAAAATTTCTACGTACCCCCTCCACACACACACAAAAAGGAAACAATCAAAACAAATCAAAAGGCAAATGACCAACTGGCAGAAAATACTTACAACAAAGATAAAAGGCTAGTATCCTTAATATGTAAAGAGTTTCTTTAAATCAGTAAGACAAACAGGAGAAAAATGAGGGAAATCATTAACAATAGTTAAAAAAAGAAACTAATTTTCAATCAAGTATCCAGGTTATGATTAACCCAACTTATTATAAAATTGCCCTTTTAAGAAGTTATTTCCATATCTTGTTGTGTCATTTGACATAGTCGTTCTGAAGCGCAATTTGGCAATATGTTGAAAGCCTTCTAAGTATTTATTCTAAAGAATGGTTTCGAGATGTACTTACAAGGATGGTGATAGCAGTATTACTTATGTAGGAAAAATTTTGAAATAACCTCAGTGGCCAACCGTTGGAAACTAGTTTTTAAAATTACAGTGACTCCAAATAATGGAATGCTATTTATCTCCATAAATCAAATTTTAAAGGAATATTTAACAACATGGGGAAACGGTCTCTGTCATTAAGATGGGGGAAAAGTAAGATGACAATATGAACATCGTAATCTCCATTTTGGAACATATGGCTTCAAAGGGGGAAAAAATCAACTCTAGTCACACACTGCTTAACAATGAAGATACACTCTGAGCAATGCGTTGTTAGGCAATTCATCCTTGTGTGAACATCATAGAGAGCACTGACACACACCGAGGTGGCACAGCCTACTTCACACGTAGGCTGTACCGTACAGCCTCTTGCTCTTAGGCGACAAACCTATATAGCACGTTACCGTACAAAACACGAGATTAAATCAAGCACAAGAGACTATGATGCACTCAAGAGACGTGGTAAACATGGGAGGTATGAGGAGGCGGCTGCCAGTGCAACATGGCATATCGTTTTACAGCAAACTTTTTTTTTCCATAAAGAGTACACTCTAAAATAAAGGTAAAAGGTATAGTATAGTAGCTACAGAAACCAGTAACAGCCGCTTATTATCATTATCCAGTATGATGTACTGCACATAATCGTATGTGCTATGCTTTTATATGACTAGCAGCTCAGTAGGTGTGTTTACACCAGCATCACCACAGACACGTGAATAATGCATTGCACTATGACGTTAGGATGGCCTGGAGGTCACTAGGCCATAGGAACTTTTCAGCTCCATTATAATCTTATGGGACCATCATATATGTGGTTCACTGTTGACCACAATGTTATGTGGCACATACCTATATGTATATGTTTATGTATAAGTATAAGTACATGTATATGTATATGTATATGTAAATGTATATGCATAAATACATCTGTTTCACATGACCCAGCCCAGACACCTGAATGGTCATAGTGATTATTACTGGGTTGTGTGATTACAGGTGATTTTTATTTTCTTCTTTGTGTTTCTGTTTATTTTCCACAAGGAACCAGGAGTTTAAAAAAATCATGTTTAATTATTCAAAAGAAAAAGGATAATTTTTTTTTCAGGTATCTAAAACAGAAGGGGAATAGATAATGAAATGTGATAAGTAAAGCGTGGTAGCAAGTGCCAGAGTTAATAATGAAAAGCGTACACAAAAGCGTATACGTAAGTAGCTATGCAAGGAAAAATACATGGCAATTAACAAATATTAGCCCAGAATTTATTCTGATTGATTAACAACCTCAAATATTCTAGAATATGCCTATGACTAGACTGATTTAAAGAATTTTAAAACACTTAACTACTTGGTCCAAATTACTTTAAATTTTATTTTTAAAATATTTACACCTTAAAATATTTATATTTTAAAATAAATCATTAAAATAAATAAAATATTTATACTTTAAAATTTTATTTTTAAAATATTTATAGATGACCATAAGAAAAACACTGATTTATATGAGATGATTTGTATCTATTTTTACATAAACATGCCCCTTTTGGAATCTGGAAGACATTATTCTGATTATTGGAAAGAAGCTATTTGTCACTCTACACACTCTCTGGTGCCTTAATTTAATGGCTCTCTATGATAAAAAGCTCATTCTGATCTAGGAAAAATCATCTCAGAGTAATGAATTAGGTGGGAGTTCAACAGCCATATAGCACATTCCCTCCAGAGGGAAATTCAAGTTTCATTACATCAAATTGGGCTTGAAATTGCACCTACTGCTCACAAACGTTAGTTTTTAATGGAATAAAATGTCACTTTACAAACCTGGAGAAGTGTTTCCAAAACAAGTGTTTTTTATTATTGTTCGTATTACTAAATGTAAATGTTCAACTGAGAACTGAGTCATAGCCCAGTTTCTCTAATTAAATTTTTAACCTGGAATAAAGAATGCATGTAAAAAGCCAGATTTCTCCATCAGAGCAGCAGGAATTCCAACTAAAAACCAGATTACTTGAGTGATAACACTTAATCTTTATCCATTTGGTTTCACTGAAGTAGAGCTCAGATCAAATGCTAGAATATTCTGCTCCCAGACTCCACAGCCAACTTTCCCTGCAGCTTCATTTTCACCCCAGCACTTCCTCATGCTGTTTGCCTCTGATGTCCCTTCTCAGCCCAAAGGGAACTTGGAAAAGCTGTTCTAGCTCCAGAGTCTCCTAATAAGCAAGGCTAAGGCACTGGGTGTGGTGCTTTGTTTGAAATAAATAGCCTGTGTTAGGAGGCTGGTTTAACAAGGAGACCCTAAGGACTGTTGGGTGTGTGACATAAGACACGCACTTGCAGGGTCACCATGTGATTCAAAATCCTCTCTCCCCTCCTAGAGATTTTTCTCCGTCCAGTGCAAAAGAAAGCTTCTAAAACTAAGACTGAATGCTAACCAGAGCTGCTCAGCGTCTCCACGGGTCCCCACTCCTCCTTCACTAAGAAAGTCTGCTACCAAGAAGTACATGTACCTGTGTACATGTATAGTTCAAGAATACAGTATACAGTCCATATAACATACAGACTATGTGCTAATTGACTGTTATTGGTAAGGCTTCTGGTCAACAGTAGGCTTAGTACAGTTGGCCCTATGCATCCTGGGAGTCCCAACCTTGGATCAAAAATATCGGTTTCGATCTGCAGTTCATTGAATCTGTGAATGTGAAACCTGCAGATATGAAGTTCCAACTATAGTTAAGCGTGGGGGAAGTCAAAAGTTATTCATGGATTTTCGACTGTGCAGGGGGTCAGCGCCCCTACCCCGGAGTTAAAGGGTCAAAGGTCAACTGCAAATGTCAGACAATTACGTTTGCGAACTCACCCTAGAAAAAGTGCTACATACCTCATTGCTGACTATCACTATGGTCACCTTCGAAGTACTCCCCTTGGGAAGCTATGCCAGCGCCTAGTCCACCCTTCAAAGCAATTTTGGACAAGTTCATGAACTTCATTGTCAGACTTCATATACACATTTGTGTGTATTAGTTATACAAATACACACACACACACACGCACAAAGCCTCATGCTCCTCAGCTCACAGTGAACTCATAGAGGCTGGCAGACCAGTACTGCTGACCACACTTGGAGACTTTGAGTGCCCTGTGACCCTCGCATACTGGAGCAAAGGGCTGCGGGGAGCTCCCATCAGTACCCAGAACCACATGAGGAGATTATTTGCCCCATCAGGTACCCCACTTATGCTTAGAGCTTTGGGCTTTGGTTTATTCATTGCTGATTCATGACCTGATTAGCTGCTTAGTAACACCTTTATTAGGAAACCCTCAATGGGATTCCAAACACTCTGATGAAAATGTTTTCTTGGATGAAGCTGGTTTTGCCATTATCTGAGTAGTTTCCCAAAATGCAAGACTTTCGGTGCTAAAGTCAAGAGTCCTAGACACAGTGGGACAGCTGGTCATCCTAATCTGCAAAGTCGGGACAACAGTACCCACCACAAAAGGCCATTATAAGGAATAAATTACATTATTCAGCAAAGCAACTAGGACAGAGCCGAGAAATAATGTGAGATCCATAAATGTTCATTATCATCATCACTATTACAACCTGTGAGCAAAGCAAAGAGCAGCACTCAGTTCTTTCCTACAGGTATTTGGTGACTTGAGAGGTGATGAAGTCTCTGGCCTGCTCCAGGTAGACACAGGAATTGCTGGCAGTCTAGCATTACTTCAGCCTACCATCTCTGCACAGCGATAGCAAGACCCCATGAAGGCAGCTGCTACCTCTTCTGTGACCTTGGTCTCTCAGGACCATGTTCTGGGCTTAGTGGGCACCCATCACTGCGGTCCACTCCCCTATGTGCCAGGCACAGAGCTCTAGCAAAGAGCAGGTAGTGACCAAGGAGCTTCACGGAACAACAGTGTCTGAACAGAGCCAGAAAGATAGCCAGACCCCTTACCAGAAAGCCAAGGGGTGGGATGTAGGACAAGAACTCAATCTGGGATAAAAATGGCAGAAGGAACGCAAGGGCGCAGATGAGAGTGAATCAGATGGCTCAGAGAACGGGCAAAAGAAGCAAGCAGGATTGCAAAATGTTTTGGCAGCAGTTTGGCTTAGGAGACTGACAAACTTATATACAAAAAATTACAGTCAAAAGAGACAGATCCAAACCTCCATATATCTCCATGGGCAACATCAAAAAAAAAAAAAAAATGTATGTTTGCAAATAGCAATTTCACCCGTCTGTTGCACTGTTGGTACATTTCCTCAGGAAAGCACTGGGGGTCCATTAACAATCCCATAGCATGGCAAAATATTTTCCTAATTCTGGCTGGTCACCTGTGACTCTGATACCTAAGTACCTTCCTTAACAAGTCCCTGCAGAAGGCACAGCTGTTCCGGGACTGGGATTTTTCCTAAGGGGTGCCAGCTGCACAACCTGTTCAATCTCCTCACTCACACGGGCACACTCAGGAGCTGCAAGGAGTAAGAGAGACAGCGCTTCCAGGACTGTTCCCTGCCACTGTGGACTCTGTCATCCAGAAGACTGTCCTCATGTCCTGGGAAGATCAAAGCATCCTTTGATCCATTCAAAACATATTTCCCAAGCATCTTCTCTGTTTCAGGTACTATTCCAGGCACCAGGGATACGAGCCATGATCCCTTCCTCGTGGGGCTTATAGTCTAGTGGGGAGATGAACAGTAAACACATCAACCCATAAATACATACCATGGGGTCAAATGATGTTATGAGTTGAATTGTGTCTCCCCCCAAAACATTTGTATGTTTAAGTCTTATCTTAGTCCATTGAGGCTGCTGTACCAAAATACCATAGACTGAGTGGCTTATATACAACAGGAGTTTAATTCTCACAGCTCTGGAAGCAGGAAGTCCAAGCTCAAGGCACAAATTTGGGGTGGGGGGACACAAACATTCAGGCATTAGTAAGTCCTAACCCCCAGTACCTCAGAATGTGACCTTATTTGGAGCTATGTCTTTACAGAAGAGATCAGGTAAAGTGAAGTCATTAGGATGCACCCTAATATGACGGTGTCCTCATAAAAAGGGGAAAATCAGAGACAGACACACATAGAGGGAAAATGACAGGAGACACAGGGAGAAGACAGTCAAATACAAACCAAGCAGAAAGGCCTGGAAGAGGTCCTTCCCTCATAGACTTCAGAAAGAACCAGTCCTGCTGGCACCTTGATTTTGAACTTCTAGCCTCTAGAACTGTGACAGTAAATCTCTACTATTCAAGCCATCAAGTTTGTGATACTTTGTTACAGCGG
Organism: Rhinolophus sinicus; assembly: GCF_057876585.1. Classification (NCBI taxonomy): domain Eukaryota; kingdom Metazoa; phylum Chordata; class Mammalia; order Chiroptera; family Rhinolophidae; genus Rhinolophus; species Rhinolophus sinicus. The sequence goes on from NC_142517.1 coordinate 11,081,054, forward strand.
CCCTTGCAAGCTAATACAGGGGATGGGAAGCACTCTGAGGAGAGACAAAACAGGGTGACGATGCAGAGAATGACAGGAGCAGGTTAGACAGGTCATCAGAGCAAGGCCATGTGACCTCTGTGAGTCCAAACAGCAGGGCCGTTAGTCCCTCCACCAGGACCACAGCCCAGAGGGCTCCTCGCATACACAAATCCCAGGGCATATTTTTGTACATGTGCTTACACTTAGTACATTTTATATCCAAGTTAAGTGATGACTATTGCTCTTTCAAAGGTTTTCATTTCCCTTGATATTCCGTTTTTCTTTCTTGCCAACCACCTGCCATAAATTGTATCTCCTGCCTTTCTGGGAAGAGATGGTAGGACGTGGATTCAGAGCTTTCCCATCAAGAGTCAAGGTTTTCCAAAGATCCGTCTACATGGCTGTGACCCAGGCATAGTGGGGCAAGGGGCAGAAATCAAGCATCCTTGGACCCTAGTCCAAGGTCATGGTTGTATAACCAGCCTGCCTAGGCTGAGTGTATTCTGCAACTTTAGGCCAATTAGCACAGGTGCTAACAAACCAAGGTGACCCAAATTCTCATTCAGTAATGCACAAACCTCAATCGGTCAGCAGAGCTGATGGTGGGCTAAGTGGTGGCTCTAAAACATTTGGGGGGTAAATAACTCCTTTTAGAATCTGATGAAAGTCATGGGCCCACTCTCCAGAAATATAACTACACACATACAATTTATGGGGATTCATGGACATGCAAAGCTCATCTATGATCGCTCTCTAGTAGTGGAGTCCAAAGAAATGACCTCTGCAATGGCAAGAATCACCAAGAAACAAAGAATAAACGGAATGGGGCAAGATGGAGGAAACTGCAAAATATATCACTGAAAGAGAACTGATTCCCTTAATATATAAATCAATAAGAGAAAAGACCAAAAACCCAAGGGAAAAATGGTGAATGGACATGAACAATTAACAAAAATTATATGCTCATTGTTATTGGACATATGAAAACGTTCTCAACTCACCTGCAAATAAGAAATATTATTGATAAAACAAGGTACCATGTTTAATCTACTAGATTTGTCTATACACTGTACTCTCAAAGTTTTTCATCTTTGCCAATCTAGTAGAATGGTTAAGTAGATATAGTACCTCCATACAATGAATATTACCCAGTAATCAAAAAGAATGAGTCCGTCCTGGAGTAGTTTTGGGAAGGACGTTCAAGACATATTGCCAAGTGAAAAAAGCAAGACACTGGGGGCGGCCGGATGGCTCAGCTGGTTAGAGCGCAAGCTCTGAACAACAGGGTTGCCTGTTCGATTCCCACATGGGCCAGTGAGCTGCAGTCTCCACAACTAGATTGAAGACAACGAGCTGCCGATGAGCTGCCAGAGGGGCGGCTGGATAGCTCAGCTGGTTAGAGGGTGAGCTCTCAACAAGGTTGCTGGTTCAATTCCCGCATGGGATGGTGGGCTGTGCCCCCTGCAACTATAGATTGAAAACGGTGACTGGACTTGGAGCTGAGCTGCGCCCTCACAACTAGATTGAAGGACAACAACTTTGAGCCGATGAGCCCTGGAGAAACACACTCTTCCCCAATATTTCCCAATTAAAAAAAAAAACAAGACGCTGAACAGCAGGTACAGTGTAAAAATATATCCTTCTCTACCTATACACTTACAAATACGCATATACACTTTTATGCATATGGACTACCCTGCAAGGACACACAGGAAACAAGAAGCAGGGGTTGCCAGGGAGGAACCAGTTCTGAGGCACAAGGATAAGAGGCAGAATTACCTCTCTCTCATGACATACCCGCTTGAAACTTTGAATTATAGACCATGTGTTCATATTAACTACACTGCAGTTAACCAAATGAATCTTAAAACCACACAAAAATGATTCAAACCCAAAAAGAACCCAGTCGTTAGAAATTGCCTAGCTAGGTAGGACAGAGCTGGCCCAGTGGAAGTGGTGAAAGGTGGTTAAGAAATGGCTCTGACCCAAGCCGGTGTTTTTGCCCACTTGAATATCCCAATTAAAGAGGAAACACCTACAGCATAAAAAAGTACCTACAAACACAACAAAGAGCCCCGAGAATTCCAACCAAAGAGAAACACGCGGCCAGAATATTTCCTGGACACTAAGAGTGCTTGGAACGTAGATGTGCTAGTTGAACGTAGATTTCAGGCTGCCAGGGACCACAGCTGGGTCAGCAAAGTGTTTGTGGAACTGGCCTGGACTTAAGATCCCCTGGGCCCTGGTCCTGTCTGTCTCAGAAAGCAGTGGACGCCATGCCCCAATGTCCCGATTTCGCTTCAGGGCTGAAGAGCTCCCTCCCCCAGCTATTGCCACTGCTGGCTCTCAGGTGCAAGCTCGCCCCAGGGACTGCCCTTGGCAACAGTCCAAGGCCATGTCCCCTTCCCTGGATCGTCCCCACCCAATGACAGGTCCATGCAGAGGTATAAAGGGCCAGTCCCCTCGCCCAATTTGGACACCTCTGAAGGGCCATTTCCATCCACAGCTCACCACGGCAAGGGCAGGGGCTTCAGTTAAGACAGCACTGGAGCCCAGTTTCTCCCTCCGCTTTGCTGCTCCCTACCACTCCCCTCAGAGGTGTTGGTCCTGAGGACATTCCCTAAGACCCCATTTGTCTCCTGCTCAAGGCCTGCTTACCAGGAAATCACCCGCAACACAATTCTAACAATCTAAGAAGAAGTTATAGGTCGAATGGTGTCCCACAAAATACGTTCAAGTCCTAACCACGTGTGAACGTCACCTTATTGGAAAAGGGTCTTTGCAGACGGAATTAAGATGAGGTCCTACTGGGTTAGGGTCAGCCCGAAATACAATGACCGGTGTCCTTATACAGAAGGGGAGGGAGATATGGAGACAGAGGTGACACAGAGGGAAGAAGACCATGTGAAGACAGAAGCAGAGCCTTAAGTGCTGCATCTACAAGCCAAGGAACACCAAGGATTGCGGACAAGCACCAGAAGCTGGAAGAGGCAAGGCGGGATTCTCCCACACAGGGAGTGTGGTCCTGCTGACACCTGGATTTTGGACTTCAGGTCTTTGGAGCTGTCAAATAAGTTTCTGTTGTTTTACGCCCCCTAGGTTGTGGTTATCGTTAGGCAGCCTAGCAATAGAGAAGGCCAGAAGGAAAATCTACTCAAGGCATTCCTCACTTAGCCAATGCCCCGGGTCACTGCAAGCATCTAATGAAAAAATGCATGGAGGACCTTAAACAAACCACAAAACACTATACCACTGAGCTGGTATTTACGATAAAGGAACAACAATAGCTCTCACTACCTTGTCTCGAGGTATCAGCCTACTCAGATACTATTCAGGTCCGTGGTTCACCACTTTCCTACTGGTCATCTTACCAGCCAGCCAGCAGCACCCCATCAGGGAGTGTGAAATTCAATTCAGGCCAGCACTTGGGAGTGGCCAGAGTCCAGGCTGAGCCGAGGGAGTGGTTTCACCAGTTTGCTAAAATAAAGCTTGGGGATGGATGTATGGGTTTCAATTAGCTTACAAAGCAGGTCGCTCAGTTTCCATGAATCATCGAGGCAGGGGCCTATCCTAAGGTAAATGACACTTTGTGCCCAAACCACCTTCCCACAGAGGACACCGGCCTGTCCGTGTCCTCAGGCAGACACAGCTTCCACTTTCCACACCTTCGGGAGGATAACCCCCGGGAAGAATGACTGCCACACAACACTGGAACAGCCAGCAGCATGCAGACTGCTGCCATCGAACCCAGCCCATGCGGGTGACCCAGCTCCTGCAGAGAAAATTTCGGGTTGTACTCCTCTCCGTGGGCACCGTTCAGCACTGTTGTGCCGACTCGAAGCACGCTTTGAAGTCCATGGAACCTGGATATCAATGAACACTAGGAGCCGAGCCCTACGTGCCGATTTCCACCATTCACAAGCACATCAAAAAGATGAGGCAGGGCAAGAAGTTAAAAAAGACTGTGCCCAACAGCGCAGCATGCAATCTCAGAAATTATAGGCACTGCCTTGACACATACAACACTGAGCAGGTGCTTTTGCTAAACGCCTCCTTCTTGCCAAGAAATACCTGCTGAGGATTAATTGGAATTTCCAGTTCTCTAAGCATTTCTTGTTCCTCAGAGCTATTACCCCTGAATTTTTAGCACTTAAAAAAAAAAAAAAAAGAAAAAGAAAGAAAGAAAGAAAAACCAGGATTTAGCACCTGTTTGTTTCAGAAATACGTGCTAAAAACAGATCTGCCAAAAGGCCACCTTTAAAATTAGTCATATTTCCTGCTCTGCAAAACATAGTAAGTTGTATTTTTAGTAACTCCTTCACTCCAGGTACCTGGCAATCGTGCTCAAATAGCATAATTATTGGCAACTTACTAAGCAGGCAGTTTTTATTTTTAGTCCAAAAATAGTTCCAATGAAAGCAATAAACAGGATTTTTTTTTAACCAAAGGTTAGAACAAGATATTTAAACATCTTAACCAACCATGGTATGTACCCAACTTTGTATCTTAGACTTAATCATTAAAGGAGGTAATTGCGGTTTCAACTACTTTCCCCTTTTTACAGCCTATGACACAAGCTCTATACCTGAGATATACCTATGCTTTTCTCTAAAAGCCTTTCCAACTATATTTTATCATTTTTAAAAAATGTGCTAATAACCTATTGTGTGCCAGAGACTATGCATGTCACAGGTATCAGAGACCAATGTCAGAGGCAGTGAGCACAATCTATCTTGCTCTTTCAAAGTTATCACTCGATACTCCTGTTCAGCAACTTTGCTCTTTGTCACAGAGCCACAGAGAATACGTTTCAAAATCTGACTTTCTGATCATTTTTCCTCCTCCAATCATCAAGCTAAGTTTATTCAAAGACAGTCAGCCCTGACTGAGAAGGTACCACTTCAGAGTTTCACATGACCAAGAGAATTATTTATCTTTAAAGCCACAGGAACAGAGATTGCTTCAACTCAAAGCTAACGAGGACAAAATGAGGTCTCGCCCAGAGCAGAGCAGTAACAGGGCCATCTAGATTCAAATGACTTTCAAACAAACAACTTCAGAGGAAAAGCAGGCAAAATGCTGCCCTGCAGGCAGTGGTGGGAAAAAAAAGCCTCTTGATAAGATAGGGTTGAACCCTGAAATGAAAGTCAGAAAAAGTAGGTGGTTGTCATCTGGACTCAGACAGTAATTCTCAGCAAGCCAGGGAAGATTTCGCCCAAAATCTTTTTGGAAATGTGCCCCAAGTTAAAACGCAACACACACACACACACACACACACCCCTCCCAAACCAGCAGTACTATGGATATTGGCATAAATTACAAAGTGCATAGTTTGAGACTGCAACTGGGAAGCAGGCCAAAGGTGGGTATCCCCTCTTTTTCTATTTTTCCAGCCCCCCTTCCAGTTTTATCATGAACTGATTCTCCACCATTAGCTGCCCTAGATCCTTCCACTCAGGAGGTGGTGTGGGAACATACGTCTATTTCTTACTACAGATTTTATTATTTAATTCCCCTCCCACTGTGGTCTGTGTCCCTTTAAACAGGAAAGGAGAAAAGTGAAGTGTTTTATCCAAAAAGTATGCACCCCCTAAAAGGGGGAAGTATCAGGGTGAGAGGCCTTTCTGGGCCACTCATATTACCCACTGTGGGGGACTCTTCATTTCCCTTCCTCCGGTTCTGTCACCTCAAGGTCTCCCCTTGCTTGGCCTAATGAGTAACTCTTCTCCAGGGGAAAACACTCTTAATAGCTCACCTTTTAAAGAGACCGCAAGGCAGCAAGTAGCGTGAGGTTGACTTCACCTTTGTTTCAGCCTTAGTCAGACAATATCCAGAACATGAGTGGGGATGGAGACTCCTGAACTCAGCAATCCTTCCCAGGCACACACACATTTTAATCTCTACCATCTGCCAAAACCCAAATCTGTTAGTTTAGCAGTAAAGGTGCTGGATGATTTAGGAGATAAAAGCTATGAATGACACTCATTGTTTCTTTAAAGCGGGCAATTAGGGGAACTAAAATCCAGATTTCTCATGATGCTCCAGGCTGGAGACGAGCACATCAGAGACATCTCCCAATCTCTTTCCCCCTAAGAACCACCGTCCTTAACTATGTCCAACCCATTAGTCCAGCACAATAATTTTATGTCTAATTAACACCTCTCCCCTCGCTAAGAAGTGAGATTGATCATTTAAGGAAGATGAGAGAGAAGGGGTGTGAGCACCAAGGGGTGCAGGGGGCTCCTCACTCGGACCCTATTTGGGCAGAACTCCCACGTTGCAGTGTGTGTGTGAACCCAGCACAGAGCTCCAGAACCCAAGCAGCCGGGGAGGGGCTGAGCTTTGAGTGCGACCTCGTGCAGTTCAGCCAAGGCCAACAGCCTGATGGGATGGAGCAAAAATGCACCGGTTAGGAGCTGGAGACACAGAACGGGAAAGTGGAGAGAAGCCAGAAGCAGCCTCACAGCAGGGCAGGCGAGATAAATGTGCTCGTAATGTTGGCCATTATGCTGTCAGCATAAAGCCTCGTCTCTCTCTGCTATGTTTCAAGAGGAAACATACACAACCAGACTGAATCCTATATGTTTGGAATGAAAATAAAGTTCTACCACCCGTGCCAACATGAATTGAAACAGGGACGGAGAAGTGAGCGCACTGTAATTAAGAAGCTGGGCCCTGACAGGATGTGTAAGTCGGGCCGGCTGAGAACACATAAAATGTGCTGCTGCTCCCTTTGGACTAGAATGAGGTCTGGAGTTAGGGTTTTTTGTCGTCTTGAAGTTACCCAATACAGTGAGTTCATCCGGAACACTCCCTTTCTGCACAGAAAGTCAAGCAAGAAGCACTTTTTAAACTACTCAATCTAACCCCACTTACCCAAAACAAAGGGGCACCCTATGCAGAGCGTCTGTAAGACTAGGGGACAAATGACATGATGGAGACCTGTGCTCAAATGCAAGGTGCTCTGGGACACAGTGGGGAACGGAGGAGGGAAATGAAAGCCAGGTGATACTGGGGACAGGAGGGCAGAGGAACTTGCATTGCAGTTAGAGGTCCCACAGCATGGCATTCCTGGGAATTCCCAGGCCGGGCGGAGAATCTCAGGCAGGCAGAAATGTAGGTAGGCTGCCTGGAAGCATCCCTGTCCTTCCCAAAACTGCCAATGCCGTCCTGGACAATGGACCACAAAAAGGGGCTGCGCCCGGGCCAGCACTGAGCAATGCCCAGGCTGGGGGGGGAGCCTTGCGTCTGAGACGACCATGAGCTTGGGTATTAGCAGCTCCAAGCTTGAGGCAAGTCCCAGACAGGGGCAGCCTCGCCGTTTGCGGTGACCAGTGCCTGGGCCACTAACCTCAAAAGTAAGTCATCATATCTTGGGTTTCTTCTCACAGATCTAAGTCACCGCTTAGATCGACGTCGGCCTGGCTTGGTGGGGTTCACAACTAACTTCAAACTTCTCCCAAGGCTGCAGCAGGAGCCCCTCAGGGTCACGGGGAGGTGGGGGGTCTACCTTTGCTTTCCCCTTTTCCAGAAACATAAGGTATCTCGCACCCTCTGACGTCTGGGGGTGTCAGTATGTAGGTCTGTACCTTCCAGAGTAGGGTCCTTACAGGGAATGAATGGAGGAGAGGAAGGAACAGGAGTGGGTAGGGTGCGTGAAAGGGGGGAGCGAAAAACTCCTCTCTGAGAACGGAAAAACTTCCCCCAGCTGCCCCAGTCCACAGGTGGAGAGGAATGGCCCCCACCTTCTCCCCTGAGCCCAGAAGGGGGCTCAGACTCTAAGCTCCCACAAGGACTGGCTAATCGGCCCTCCCACCCTCGACACAAGGACTCACGCACTCGGGCCCTGGGTCCTGCCTCTTGCTGACCAGCCTCTACTGGCTATGAGAGCCAAGCCCCCCACCCCCTGCGCTGGTGTCCGCCAGGCGGCACCCTTCCAGAGCAAAAGGGCAGCGGGCAGCTTCAAGAATAAACCAGCAACCCCCGGGGGAAACTGACCCCAGACCACCCCTCGGGAAAGACGGGTAACCCAAATTTGAGGGCCTGCACGCGCGTTGGGATGGACCCCTCCTTCAACCCGAGAAGAAAGGCGGGCGGCCGGAGAGGCGCCCGGCCAGGAGCACGCAGCCGGACTCCCCGCGCAGTGCTCTGGGCGGGGTCCCCCCGCCCCGGGCGGCTCACCTTCTCTCCGGTCAGCACGTGTAGCCCCTCGCGCACCTTGGCGAAGGAGCCCTCGCCCAGCTTCCTGCTGCCGATGAGGTAGTTGCCCACGCGCTTGTGGTGCTGGAAGTCCCGGAGCCGCTCTCGGGGCACGCCACTCACCCAGGCCGGCAGGAAACTTCCCTCGCAGGCCGCCGCCGGCCTGGCCGCATCTTCAGCGCCCCCGCCGCCCCCGGGCGCCGCCGGCTCGCCCAGGAGCCCGTCCCCGGCTGCCGCTGGCATCGCGCTTGCCAGCGGCCCGCGCGCCTCCGGCTCGGCTCCCGCTCTCGCAGCTCCTCCTTCTGCTCCGGCTCCCCCAGCTGCCCCGGCTCCTCCTGCCGCCGCCCCGGGCCCGGCCCCGCCCGGCCCGCGTCTCGCGCGCCCCGGGCCACCGCCGAGCGCCGCGTGCAGACAATAGCGGCCGCCAGGCAACCGGGTCCCAGGGAACCGCCCCCAAGAAGTTCTTCTTCAGAGGGTCGCCTGGGCTCCTTTCAGGACACTGGACTCTGCCCCGGGTCCCGTCAGGTCGGCTGATGACAGTCCCCCCGCCGGGGGGCGCAGGGAGCAGCGCTGACCCGGGAGGGGTGGCGGGGGCGCGGTCCGGTGCCTGGGTCCCCGAGCCCCGGAGTCTGGGTCCCCGATCCCGGGCGCCTCGGCCGCCTTCGCCCTGCCGCCGCGGGCTGGCCCGCACGGGCTCGAGTCCGGCTCGCTGGCTCGCTCCTAGCTGGGCGCCGGGCGGCCGCTCCCGCCCCAGAGTAGCGCGCGGCGGGCTGCAGGCGCCCTCTGGAAGGCAGCAGAAGAAAGCCCCATTCAGTTTGAATTTGCAGAAATTCTATCCGGTCGCGGGCGGCGGGAACAGATGCGAGATCCACTCCGCAGCCTGTGCACTTTCAAATCCCTCGTAGCCCCTCCTTCCCCGCGCGCAGCAGCCAAACTCGACCCTCGCTGGAGAGGGGAGGGTCCGGAGAGGGGAACGGCAGAAAGGGCGGCGGAGCCACCTGAGCGCCAGACCCGACTCCCTGCCGCCTCTGAGACGCGCGCTCCCAGCAGCCCAGGTCGTGCTGCCTCCAGCTGAGCCTCTCGCCGGGATTCTGGGCTTGGGCTTTCTGGACCTTTCGGCGGTGAAACCCCCCACCAGCCGCACCCATCCGGGGCAGGAGGAAGGGAGAGAGGCGCTCCCGACCCCGTGGACTGTGGGTTAGGTGCCCAGTGTTCGGCCCAGGGCTTGGCACACTGTAGGGCCCTCTGGACCCTGGGTGGATGGATGGGTGGAAGGAAGGATGGGGAGGTGGCGGGGCGTCTGCCCAGGCTCGCGTGCAGACCGGATGGCTCTGTTGGAGGAGGAGCAACCGCAACAATAATAGTAGCAGCAGCAACGTAGGAACCAGGGCGTTTGCTGCCTCTGCTAGTACGTTTACACCTTTGCTTCCCATTGAAATGCTGCCGGCGATTGCGGGACGAGGTGGGCCAGCTCCCCGCTCCGAGAGGCTTTTGTTCTCGCGCGCGACGCTGTGCTCATCCCTCATAAACAAGTAACAGCTACCCTGGCGAGTCTGATCTTCTCCAGGTGCCCCAACGTCTTCTCAATCTGCAAATGAGGAATCTCGTGAGGGAGAAGCTCGAGGATAGGTAGGGGGAGGCATTTACAAAATGCTACCTGTTGAGCAGCCAGATAAAAGGCGCCAACGTTTAATGCATAGTTAACCCCGATCATACAACGTCCAAGTTCAAGGGGAAGATTCGGTCCTAGCCAAGTTCCTTTCGTTTGACTCCTCAGCCAATAAGTTCGGCATGATCCATATCAATACTCTGAAATTGGGGGGAGGGGGAACAGCTGTCATTAATTCAGCGTCTTGAGGGATCTCTGGCCCATTTGAAAAGTGACCCAGAGAAACTTCTGTTTTAAACAGATCTCATTTTAAATAGTATGCTAGAATCAACTACTCACATGCTACAAGTCACCAGACTTGTTATGACTGAGCTGTGTTTTCTATGAGTCTTCTCATTGTTTCCATTTCCCAATATTAAAGATACAGTTGCAAATGTGTTCCTTGATGTGCTTAAGTTTGCCACCACCCCACCCCCACAGTTTCTGCAAGGCCCACCCAATCACTTTAATGTCTCTGATTCAATGATCACATTTTAAGAGGACAGTAACATGGGGGGGTGGGGGTTGCAGGCTGGATGACCAGCACAGCACCTACAGAGTAGATGTTCAACTGTGTAATAAATGAGGAATGTGGAGCTCACTTAGGGGACAAAACCATTCTGAATCTTCTTTCAGAAAAGGTTTTGGAGTTCCCCCAGTGTTGTATTAATAGAGTGTGATTTTCTTTTTTATTAATATCAGCACATTAGCTCTATATGAAAATTTAGAAATTTTATTATGGTGTGAGGCGAATGTCAGAGATTGCTCGTCAAAGGGTCTTTATGGCCTTAAAAAAAATTAGCTCAGGCACAGAAATGCTGGAAGACATTTACAATGAAATAGAGATTTTCTTTCCTTTTAATTATCCTCTCGGGGTGGAGGTCAGGAAAGGGGTGAAGGAGAGCGAGGAAAACCAGGCCCATTAAATCTTTTTCAAGCCTGATCACTGGGTTTGATTCAAGTTCACTGCTAATTCCATCAGCTGGGATGGATGCCAAAGAGAAGTACAAATCCTACGCCTCCCTGGGCTTAGTAACTGGTTTTTGAACTACAGGTCCTGTTCTCTGAAATGACCTTGTTTAATAAGGAATAACCCCAGAAATTCCTACATGGAAGACAAATTAGTACACAAAGCAATGTGTTGCCCTCATATTAGATATGCAGAAAGCATCTGGTTGAAAAGCAGTCATCCAGCATTGAAGATTCCCTAATTATCCTAAACTAAATCTCTTCTCCTTCCATTGGGGTCTCCCTGGGCGCTACATTTCAGCTGTCTTCATCCCAGACCAGGCTTCCTCATCTCTGTACCTTTGCCTATGCCACCCCCACCCCTGATCTGCCGCCTCTGGCTCCTTTCTACCTAGTGCAGATGTCCCCTTTCCCATAAACCCCTCTGCAGTCAGTGAGCTGCAAAAGGCAGATCATTTCTCCATCCTCTTACTTCATACCACTCATTTCACATTCTTCTTATGTCCAATGTTACTATGAATGTCTTTCTTTGTCTCTCTTATAGACTCATGGAGAATGAGAGCTATCTTATTGGATAGTTTATTTGCCCTAGAGCATCTAGCACAGTGCCTGAGACCTGGTCATTGTTCAATAAATATTTGTTGAATAAATGAGTGAGTCATTGTTCACTGATTCTCAAATGAGTCGGAGTTTCATGGCTTCTGAGAGCAAGACCCCATCTGTTCTAGGGGAGGGTATTTCTGATAACTTTCTAAAAGCATTTGCAGTTAATTGTTGGTTGCCTTGGGGGGGGGGGGTCAACAATATAATCATTTGTCTCATCAAAGATGGGTCATTCTCTAACTTGGATGAGTTAGCCCTTTAAAAAATATTACCAATCACACTGGAAAGCTTTCTCAGTTGACTTGTACCAGCTGCTTCCTTCCTCTCCATCTCCTTCCCCATCTCCTCCCTCCAGATGGTTGGGAGACTATCTGTGTGCCCGCATAGAACGCCAGCTAGGAGACCCAGCTGGAAGCAGTCAAAGACAATTAGAAGTAATCAGGCTGGCACGACCAGGAAACGGAGTTGGCTAGAGGAGGTGAGGCTGTCATAAGCTGCCTGGTGACTGGGGAAGGAATGGCTAGCAAAGCGAAGACAACAGGCATGAATGAACTTTGCCTGGAAGACATTCTGTCAGCTTTATACATTAGTTCTCCCAAAACAAAGCTTCCAGTAAATAACAGAGACAGGACTTGCACTCAAATCCCCAGAGGTCATACTCACCATTATTCTTTTCACAACACCCAGCTGTTGAATGTGCACAATGCAAGGCTGACAAGGAAGGGTTCCTTAGGAGAAGACGGGTTGGGGTGTGAAGGTGGCCTAACGTGGTCTTGGAAAGCAGGCTATAATACTCAATGAAGTAATTCTCTGAAAACGAATCGTGACTCATCATTTTAGAAACACATGGTAAATTTTAGCTCTTATTTCTTCCATCAATACTACGTATTATCATGACAACCCTGAAAGAAGTTACTGGAGAATGTCCCCAGAATTTGACAAACACCACTGTCCCTGTTATTGAGGAATCTCCAGGTTGGATCTCTGCCCTGAATCCCATATCATGTGGACAACCCTCTTCATCTCCCCCAGGGTGTCCGTTAGGATCTCAGACTTAACCTGACTCACCACACACACACACACACGTCCTCAACCCTTTCCTAGGACTTCACCCAAATTCACCCAAAAATCTAGGTCGAAGAGTCTTCGCTTCCTTTCTTTCCTGATCCTCATATCCAATCCCTCAGCAAATCCTATGGGCTCTACTTTCACAATATGCCCACGTGTGATCATTTGTCATCACCCTCTTCTCACCTTCAAGCCACCATCCTCTCTCATCTCCTACCTGGTATCTCTTGCTTCCACAACAAAGCCAAAAGCATCTCTTCAAAATGGGAATCAGATCACATCACTTTCCTGCCCCAAACTGTCCAATGCCCACCACAGAGAAGACACCTGCAATACCTTCTCCTCGCATGGCCCCTGCCTCCCTCTGCAGAGTCTGGCCTCCTGAGACCCAGCTGCACCTGCCTCTCGCTTTTCCGGCGAGCCACCAAGCTCTTTCCTACTTTACAGCCTTTGCCCCCGATGTTCCCTCTGCCAGCAATACACTTCTTCCAGATTGTCTGATGGTCTTATGGGCCATCCATCCCTTCATTCAGGGCTCTGCTCTCTCAGTTGGAGAACCATTTTCTCTACCCCCACATCCTGCTCAATCGTTCCTCAGGCCATTCATCAGTAGCTGACATAAGAGTGTACATCAGTTTATGTGTTCACTTTCTCTCTCTCCCTCTAAAAGTTAAGGTCCATGACACCAGGGACTTTGTATCCTAAGCCCTGCACACGCCTGGTATAGTTTAGGTGTGGAACAACAACCATGGTAACTCATCTCAACTCTGGTTTGTCTGTGCATGAGATGAGAGTCTCTGGGCTTCATGTGGCACCTGGAGCATGATGGAGTGTGGATTCTGGTACCAAGCCTGGCCTCCGGCTTCCACTTCCCAGCAACACAGATGTTCAGAAAGAGAAATGAGCACACTTCAAACAGGATGCTGATGGCTACCCCCGGGGGAGCTGGACTCTTACCATGGTTGTACCTCCATCACTTCGCAAGGACCCCATGTCATGGGTACTTCAGTAAGATAAATGCATCCCTCACTTCCCAGCCACAGGGGAGCCCGGAGCATTAGGACTCCACATCTTGAGGTTTGGCCTCTTCTTGCAACTCTCAGATACAGGCTATTGGGAAGGAATGGAAGTTAAAATAGGCTATAGGAAGAGGCCATCACACATACTGCTCCAGACGGTCTCTCATTGCCTGCATTTCTCATTTGGAAGTGGCTTCCCATTTCAACTCATCACCAACATCATCGCCATGGCTTATGTGGCATCTCACCCTATGAGGGACCCTCGTCCCTTCGCCTTCTCTGACCTTACCTTTGCTTATTCACTCCACTGCAGCCCAAATGGCCTGAGTGCTGCTCCCCATACATGCCAGGCCCCCTCCCACTGTGGGCTCTTTACATGATCAGTTCTCTGGAATATCTTTCTCCCAAATATCTGCAGAGCTGGTTCCCTCAGCTGATCTTTGGGTCTTTGTTCAAATGTCACCCTCTCTGGGAGCCCTTGTTTGACTTCTTCATTTACAATGTGAACTTTCCCCCAGACCACACATCACCCACCGCCCACCAACTCCCCATTCCCCTTCTCTGCTTTGTTTTTCTTCATGGCACTTAATGTCATGCGGCAAATCATATATTTCCCCTATTTATTTTGTTTACTGTCTGTCTCCCTCCCTAGAAGGGAGGCTCCATGAGGGCTGGGATTTTTGTTAAGTGCCCTATGCATGGTTCCTGGCACATAGAAAGTACTCAATGCAAATTTGTTGTGGTTGAATGAATTCGCAATTTACAGAGTCTCTTGTTGCAGAAGAAGGGATCCTAATAAATGAGACAGCAGAAAAAAGAAATACAACAAAACTGAGTCCTGCTGAAGCAAGCATGCATCATAAAGGCGTATTTGGGGGGAAAATCAATATTCGTGCCACAACGATAAACCTCTATGATAAGTTCCACATTTGTGTTATGGTGGAAGGAGAAGGTTATTATTAGCACAAGGCTTGAAATTGATGGTCTCCATCTAGGGGTGCTGACGCCTGTCCATTTCTTGCTGGAGACTGGGCAGAAATGAGCAGCGTTGATCGGCGTGCAGTGAGACCTGAAGAGTGAGCACACAGCACGGACAACTCTAAAATGTGACCAGTGGGAGGAGGTGCTATGAGAGAAAAGCACTCTGAAACTGAGCCCACTCGCCAGTCAGCTCCAGGCACTCAGGCAGGCTGATGGATGGCAGAAGGCTGCTGTGGACGGGCTGATGGTCAAATGCAGAGTAGAGGCAGGCGCCCCCTGCTGGTTGACTCGGCTCTTCTTTCCTTCCACAGCCTGACAGGACGCCCAGAGAAGCAGACACAAAACTCTTCTGGAAACCAGAACCTCCCTCACCAGCCGGCTCGATGACCCTGAACAGGGCAGCTATTATCTCTGAACATAGTTTTCTCCATCGGAAAAGGAAATTAGTCCTCTCTGTCATTTCTAGTTCCCAGGACTGTTGCCAGGATAAAATGAGACAAATATGCGTGACGATGCCACACAGAAACTATTTTGGTTATTATTGTCTTAAGTAAAAATGGAGAGTGACTAGGACATAAATTAGAAAACAATAAATTTAAAATAAAATGAAAAGTGCAAGGCTGAAAGCTGTAGTTGTTCAGTGCCTCTTCCTTTCAATGTGAAGGCTTTCGGGTGAGAGCTGACACGGGGGTGAAAACCTTCACACTTTGTGCCCGCAGTCATAAGTCCATCACACGCCCCTAACCCAGACCTCCTTAACCCTGATCTTCCAATTTTTCTCCTTCCAGGCTCATGATGGACTGACTAAGCCATTTGTTACCACCAATGAGTCTGTGTAGATAGATAGATAGATAGATAGATAGATAGATAGATAGATAGATAGATAGATAGATAGATAGATAAAATAGATGGTAAATATTCTCCATCTAGACCAGGTGTGCCTCTGAAGTTCCACCCATTAGCAGGACTTCCCTTCACTGTTGTCTTTAAGACCAATCCTGAGGGCAGTCACTGTCTATTTTTGGCTTGTACACACATAAACACCATCCAAGAACCAAGCTCATGCTTTTTCCTCCCCCACCGGTGAGTCATAAGGGATCCCCCTCCCAGTTGTGGCCACAGGTGTGAGCTGATGGGGAGTTGCCGGTTCGACAGTAGTGCAGGTCATGGAGGTCTAAACCACCTGCTTGCATAGCTTGCTCATGTTCAATTCGGATACAGGGCTTCTCTCTTGCAGTGGATGCTGCTGAGTTCACTGAGTCCTCTCCTGATGGGTCTGACAGAATCCAGCCTACCATGGGCGGTTCTGCAGGTATGTTACTTGGTGTCCCATGTCTACGTGCTCTATTGGCGTCCAGCAGCAGTGCATCAGGATCTCTTTTTTGAAGAATGTAAAATTCTCCACTGCACATGGCCTGGCCTTGTTCCAGAACCCTAGGGGTCTGCTTTATGATTCTCCCACTGGGACTTACTGTAAGCTGTGCACGGTGGTCTTTCCCACCACTGATATCTCTAGTAACTTAAGGTCTGTTGGCTCAAATGACCTGAGCAGCAGGGATGCTTGCTCTGCATCCCAGATCTCCTCCAGAACCCTCCCTCTGGGCCTTCCCTAGAGCTGGCAGCCTTCTGTGTAAGCCAGTCTGTGGGTTGGGAGAGTATTCCCAGGTATGGAACATGCCACCTCCAGAAACTGTAGGACCTACATGCATTGTGCTTCCTTCTTCCTGGTGGAAGATGCGAGATCCAGTCATTTGTCCTGTATTTTCGAGGGCAAGCTCCAGTGTGTCTCAGACCACTAGATTCCTATAACGATGTGGCGAGACTCTGAAATGTGTTTATCTTCCATTGTTTTCCCATTATCCCCAGTACACTTGCAGCCTTTTGCTCATCCATTTGATTGGCATGAGACATTTATAGAGTGGGGCAGGGTGACATCCTGCAGGACGATCAGCCGGACCAGTTCTCTTCAGACTGTACACGACAGAGAGAGGGAGAGTCAACATAAGCCAAGGGAAAACTGTAAATATATATTATTGCCTGTTCAAAGTGAATGCAAATCATTTCTTTTCTCTCCTATTTTATAGTGATAGAAAAGAATACACTCACCAGATCGAAGATCACATACCAGGTACAAGACACCATGTTCATGTGCTTTAGTGAAAATACCATACCAGACCCAATAGCAGCAATTTGTGCTCCTTCTGGCTGAGTTTGCAGTGACCCACTGTCACTGTCCAGGATCCAGTGGCTTTGCAGGGACCAGTCTGGTGAATTAAATGGAGCTCTGTTGGGGACATCACATCTACATCCTTTAAGTACTTCAGGGTGAAACTAATCTCTAGTATTCTTCTTGGGATGAGCAACTGCCTTTCAGTGTCTTCTCCACTACAGTATCTCTTATCTCAATGCAGTGGTTGTGGCAGATACCAAATGTAACCATTCCGATTGTACATTGGGAAACTGTTGAAACATCACTACATGAGTCCATGGATACGGTGGACCCACTATGAGCTTGACCTGGGCCACGCCTCCATTTATTATGTTGTCCCCATATGCCCCCACTGTAACAGGGGACCCATAATGACTCTTTAGGTTTCTGGATATCAGTTCATACCTAAACAGTCATTGAAGTGTTTGGATATTTCCCTATATTAATCATCTATTACTGTGTAATAAATTACTCTAAAACGTAGTGGCTTTAAACAGCAATAAATATTCATTATCTTACAGAGTTCACATGAGTAACTTACCTGGTAGATTCCAACTCAGTGTTTCTCATGAAGTTCAGTCAAGATATGGGCTGAGACTGCAGTCAACTGAAGGGTTGACTGAGGATGGAAGATCCAACTCCAGGATGCAAGACTGAGAGGTTCATGCTGGCTGTTGGCAGGAGGCTTCAGTTCCTTGCCATATAGACCTCTCCAAACGGTGGTTTGAGTGTCCTCGTGACAAGGCAGTTGGCTTCCTCCAAAAACAGTGATCTTTAAAAGAAGGTAAGGTGGAAAGAAGGCTCAATATCTTTTTTTCTCAATTTTGTTGAATTTTTATTGACAACTAAAAATTGTATATATTTAAGGGATACAACTTGATGGTTTGGTATATGTATACATTGTGAAATATTCATCACAATCAACTTAATTCACATATCCATCACCTCACATAGTTACTGCACATACATTTGTGCATGATATGGTGTGTGTGTGTGTGTGTGTGTGTGTGTGTGTGTGTGTGTGGCTGAGAACACTTAAGATCTGTCCTTTCAGGAAATTTCAAGTATGCAATTCAATGTTATTAACCAAGTCATATTGTTGGACATTAGATCTTCAGAACTAATTTATCTTGTGTAACTGAAACTTTGTAGCACTTGACCAACATCTCCCCATATTCTCCTCCTCCCAGTCCCTCTAATCACCATTCTACTCTCTGTTTCTATGAGTTGGACAACTTTAGATTCTACATATAAATCAGAACATGCAGTATCTGTCTTTCTGAGTATGGCTTATTTCACTTACCATAGCGTCTTCCAGGTTCATTCATGTTGTCACAAATGGCATATTTCCTTCTTATTTATGGTTGAATAATATTCTATTGTACACATACACTGCATTTTCTTTGTCTATTCATCCATGGACAGACATTTAGGTTGTTCCTATATCGTGGCTATTGTGAATACTACTGCGAGTGCAGGTATCTCTTTGAGATACTGATTTCATTTCCTTTAGATATATATCCAGGGGTGGAATTGCTGGGTCATAAGGTAGTTGTATTTGTAATTTTTTGCAGAACCTCCATATTGTTTTCCATAGTGGCTGCACCAATTTACATTCCTACCAACAGTACACAAGTGTTCCCTTTTCCCCACATCCTTACCAATACTTGCTATCTTTTGTCTTTCTGATAATAATCACTCTAACAGGTGTAAGGTGATATCTCATTGTAGTTTTGATTTGCATTTCCCTGATGATTAGTCAAGTTGAGCACCTTTTCATGTACCTGTTGGTCATTCATATATCTTCTTTTGAGAAATGTCTATTCAGGTCCTTTGCCCATTTTTTAATCAGGTTATCTGTTTTTTTTTTACTATTGAGTCACTTGAGTTCCTTATATATTTTGGATATTATCCCATTATCAGATATATGTTTTACAAATATTTTCTCCCTTTCTGTAGGTTGCCTTTTCATTTTGTTGATTGTTTCTTTCACTGTGTAAAAGCTTTTTAGTTTGACATAATCCCATTTGTCTCTTTTCACTTTTGTTTCCTGTGCTTTTGGTGGCATATCAAAAAATAAAAATACAAAAATCACTGCCCATCTTGTTAGATCCTATATCCCAGGGGAGTGCTCCCAAGTTGATAAGCTCTCCCTTATCCAACTTCATGTTCCACTCCCCTTGATTCAGCACCTGAGAAAGCGGTCCTTCTGTTCTCTTTTGGCCTCTGCCAGCACATGCTGGCAAGGCCCTGCAGCTCCTTTAGCATATGGTGGCATTGTTCCCTTATTCCGACCAGTACTTCACCAACTGTGTTGTATTGTCACTTAACCTTAGCTACTGGCCTCTTGGACAGCAGGGGAGGTTGAACTAAGGCCTCTGCATTATGTTCCAGCTAGAGGAAGGTGCTAGACCTTAACAAAGAGATTAGATGACAGTAGTAGAGATAAGTGAGTCTTCCAGTGTCAAGATGGACATAAAAAGTAAAAGAAATACAAAAACTAAATGATGTTTTTAGGTCAAAAGTATAAAATTCAAAATACAATGTAATCTGAAAAGAGACTAAAGAATATGAACATTTAAGCTGATACAGGCAAATCTAAATGCACAATAGCTGATTCAGAGTCCAGACTTGTACCAAAAAAAATGCAACAAAAGATTTTAATGAGGTCTACTTTAATGAAAGTCAAAATTATAGCTCTTTTTGATGATACAGTACACGGCACAAAATAAAATGGGCATAAAATAAAGCTTTGGCGACTGACGAATGGTGTGCATTCACTTCCAAGAGAATGCTGAAAACTGCCAAGGAAGAAAAACCCAGGCACCAAGGTAAAAACAACTTGATGGAAATATGCTATGAGGAACCCTGGGCTTCCACCCCGCCCCGTGCCCATTTAATCTTCAGGATTTAAAAAAATGTAAGAAGGGGATATCATTCATGAGTTGAGATAGTGGGACATTTCTATTTCAACTTACTTGTGTTACCCACAAGTTTCTGGGCTTCCTGGAATTTTAATTAAGGGTGAAGACATTTTAGGAATATTTTTCACAATTTCTGAAAACTCTAAATAGGATCAGACAACTCTGATGTGGACCTGAGAATTTGGGGACTATGCAAACATCTGGAATTCTTCACAGGTGGCAGGAGAGAGACTAAGTTGCAATGTTTCATGGCGTCCTGATTTATGAATATAAGCTATCATCAACAGGAGTAAATGTCTACCCCAAGGAACTTCTGGATCCCATTAAAATGACAGAAAATAATACAGACACTCCTAAGTGTCCACGGTTATGCTTCAGAGCTCAGACATCCCAGGAACCCTGTGGACCTCACCTGGCTAGGACACCTTGTTACAAGTAGACAATCCTTGAAAAATTCAAGACCTAAAGTCTCAGCTGATACAAAATACAAGGACCTTGGTATAACAGAAAATTTCTTGGTCTAATAAAAAAAAATGTTGCCTGCATTTGTTGATTAAACTTACCTGAGCTAATTTCACATTTGAAAAACAATTTTTTGAAGGATCTTAAAAGCTTAGTTATTTCACTTTTTAAGCTCAGTGTATATCCCCTTCATGTGCAAATTTTCATCTGCCTCCCAGATGCCGGAGATGCCAGTGGGAGAAAGTGCCAGTATCTCTATGGTACTGGAGATGAAAATGAGGAAGCAGGGTTTGAGCCATAGTTATATACACAAGCTTGTAAAGCTGTGGCTGGACCAAGAACAAATTATTTCAAAGAATTACTCATGATGCTAGAGGTCACTTAAATGACACAGAAAGGGGACACGTTAAAAAGACAAAAACTTAAAAAGACATAGTAGGAAACCCCTACCAAACAAGGTTCTCAAGACTGTTCATGGGAGGCTGGCATCAATAATAGTGACAAGTCATTGAAAATGAACCCTGCTACAGGATAGTAATTAGCTGTTGCTACAAACGCTGCCAAAGAAAATTACCACAGATCATCTCAATAGATGCAGAAAAGGCATTGGATAAAATTCAACATCCATTCATGATAGAAACTACCAACAAACTGGTATCGAGGGAATGTACCTCAACATAATAAAGGCCATATATGACAAGCTCACAGTTGATGTCAAACTCAACAGTGAAAAACTGAGAGCATTTCCTTTAAGATGAGGAACAACACAAGGACCCCCACTTTTACCACTTTTATTGAATATAGTACTGTAACGTAGTGCTGACCAGAGCAATAAGCAAGAAAAAGAAAGAAACAGCATCCAAATCAGAAAGGAA
This sequence comes from Rhinolophus sinicus, assembly GCF_057876585.1. NCBI lineage: Eukaryota > Metazoa > Chordata > Mammalia > Chiroptera > Rhinolophidae > Rhinolophus > Rhinolophus sinicus. Next base: position 11,102,032 of record NC_142517.1, read on the forward strand.
GAAGTAAAAGTGTCTCTATTTGAAGATGATATATGATATTATATATAGAAAACCTTAAAGACACCACCAAAAAACTGTTAAAAACTAATAAACAAATTCAATAAAGTTGTGGAACACAAAATCAAGAATAAAAATTTAATCAAAGTGATAAAAGATTTGTACACTGAAAACTATAAGACACTGATGAAAGAAATGGAAGAAAGCACAAATAAATGGAAATATAGCCCATGCTTATGGATTCAAGTAATTAATATTGTTAAAATGTTCATACTACCCAAAGCAATCTACAAATTCAATGCAATCCCTATCAAAAGTCCAAAGGCATTTTTCACAGAACTAGAGAAACAATCCTACAATTTGTGTGGAACCACAAAAGACATTAAATAACTAAAGCAATCTTGAGAAAGAAGAAAAAAGCTGGCGGTATCACACGCTATTTCAAACTATATGACAAGACTATAGTAATCAAAACCGTATAATACTGGCATAAAAACAGACACATAGATCACTGGAACAGAATAGAGAGCCCAGAAATAAGACCACATATATATGATCACTTAATTTACAACAATGGAGCCAAGACTATAAATGGGGAAAAGATAGTTTCTTCAATAAATGGTTTTGGGAAAACTGGACAGCAAAAGTTTTGAAATTGAAATGCAAAAGAATGAAATTGAAATCCTACCTTACACCTTACACAAAATCAACTCAAAATGGGTTAAAGACTTGAACATAAGATCTGAAACCATAAAAACTCAAAATGGGTTAAAGACTTGAACATAAGATCTGAAACCATAAAAATTCTAAAAGAAAACATAGGCAGTAAGGTCCTTAACATCGGTCTTGGCAATGATTTTTTGGATTTGACACCAAAAACAAAGATAATAAAAGCAAAACAAACAAGTGGGACGACATCAAACTAAAATGCTTCTATACAGCAAAGGAAAATATCAATAAAATAAGATGACAACCTATGGAATGAGAGAAAATATTTGCAAACCATATATCTGACAAATATGAAAAAATATCAAAACGACTCATACAACTAAGTGGCAAAAAAAAAAAAAAATCTTATTTTAAAATGGGCAGAGGAACTGAATAGATGTTTTTCCAAAGAAGACACGTAAAAGGCCAACAGGTACATGAAAAGGTGCTCAACATCATTAATCATTAGGGAAATGCACCTGTTAGAATGGCTATCCTCAAAAAAGACAAAACATGAATGTTAGCGAGGATGTGGGAAAAAGGAAACTCTGTGCACTGTGGGTGGGAAGGTAAATTGGTGCAGCCATGATGGAAAAGAGCTTTGAGGTTCTTCACAAGATTAAAAATGGAATTGCCATATGATTTTAGACAAAAATAGATAGAACTTGAGGAGATTACGCTAAGTGAAATAAGTCAGACAGAAAAAGACAAATAATGTATGATCTCACATATAAAGAATTCTATATAAAGCAATCTAGATAAACAAGACTCAGAAACAGAGAATAGATTCGTGGTTGCCAGAGGCAGGGGACACGTAATGTACAGCATGGTGACTATAGTTAACAGTACTGTATTGTATATTTGAAAGTTGCTAAAAGAGGAGATCTTAAAAAGTCTCACCACAAGATAAAAAGCTATAACTCTGTGAGGCAGTGGACATGAACTAAACTCACTATGGTAATCATTATGCAATATATACATATATTAAATCATTATATTTTACACCTTAAACTAATACAATGTTATATGTCAATTATATCTCAGTAAAAGTCAAGGGGAAAAGAAAATTACTATAAATCATTTTATTTTTAATCTAAGAACTTGGAGTCTTTAGTATTTTATTTTGCTATCATTGGCTCTCAGGGAGGTAGGCAGACTGACAAACAGATAGATGTATGTTTTACAGGCCATCTTCCTGATACGGTTGAAGGAGCCAGGCATCACATTGGCTAAACTAAATATTAATATTAGATACCGTGAAACCAACTCATTCATACATGCAACTTTTAGTATGCAGAACTTAAAATACAAGTCTAAGGAAAGCTCGAGTATACATAGATTATAAACTGTAACTGCAGCTACAGCTGCATTATATATGATATGAGAGTGTGTTTATTAACTTTGCAACTTTAGTGCGACTATAAAAATTAGATTATGCATCAGGATAACACCCATCATTCATGTAACGAAAGGTGTGCAAAAATGAAAGAGGCAGGATGGTCCCTAATAAGATTAAAACTCAGCATTCTATCATGTTCTAAGAGATGAAGTGTCATGCCACTATCATGAAACTAAAAAGTTTAATTTTCTCTTTGTACATCTGGGCTCTGGATTTTCATTCAAGCAAGCTCGCAAGTCATAGGTAATGTGTGACAGTCACACCTCTCACCGTGCAATTTTCTTTGCTCCTTAGAACAGCGATGAATTGGTTTTCAGTGGGATTCAATTATTAGGGACACATTTCATTTTCAAATCTGAACATTTTTGCAAAGACGTGATATTTTTAGAAAGCTTCCTAATATTTCTTCTCAGAAGCACTACTGACTTTATTGAAATAACAAGTATAAAAAAGAAAAAGTCATAAAGATAAACATTTAGAATAGTCAAAAATACATTAACCCTTTATTGTTTTAGAGAAAATAAATCTCATTTAAAGCATGCAAGAAGAATTCTGTTAAACATTCAGTTTTGGTCCTTCAGAAATGAGAAAACCATATTGTATGACTGTACGTGACAAGATCTTGAAAATGTGCATACCTTTTGACCCAGCAACTTCTAGGAATTTATCCTTAAAAAAAATTCCTAGAAAAGTGTACAAGTACAGGCACACAAGTTAAATCCCCACTGCACACCATTAATACAAATAAATTGTATCTGAATTAAAGCCCCATTTTTTAAGTATTCACTGGAAATAGAGGATAATACAAGTGTCCATTCTCAGCCTTCTTAAGAGACAAAAAGCAAAAAATGCAAAAAAATGGTAAATTTGACAACTGTGGAGGCCATGAGAATGCACCTCACAAGCCTTTCATGACCAATGGCTCTGCCTGCTGGGCTCGGAAATCCATCACCAAGGTACTGGGGCCACGTTTCCCATGGCTGGTCGTGGGCGGTGACTGAGCACAGTAAGGCTACTAAGGCAGCCCACTCCTGGGAGCAGGGCTGGCTTCATGGACACCAGACCCGTAGTCACACAGGACTCCGGGCCTGGTTTAATGCTCTGCTGTTAATAATTTTTAAAAAGGGGTCCTACATATTCATTTCATACTGGATGAGAGAGACTGAGAGAGAGAGAGAGAGAGAGAGAGAGAGAGAGAGAGAGAGAGAGAGAGAGAGTATTTATTTTAAGGAATTGGCTCACGTGACTAGGAGTCTAGCAAGTCCAAAATCTGCAGAGCAGGCTGGAGACCCAGGAAGAATTGAATCTGCAGTGTGAAGTGTGAAGGCAAGCTGGAAGCAGAATTCCTTCTTCCTCAGGAAACCTCAGTCTTTTCTCTTCAGGCCTTCGATGGATTGGATGAGGCTGACCCACCAGGTGGAGGTTAATCTGCTTTACTCAAAGTCTACTGATATAAATGTCAATCATATAAAAAAAAAAAATACTTTTACAGAAACATCTGGACTGGTGCTTGATCAAACATCTGGGCACCATGGCCTAGCCAAGTTGACACACAAAATTAACCATCCAATCTATTATTTGACTCTCGTCATTTGAAAGTAACCTCCCTGTGGCAGGAATTCTTGTCTGTGTGATTCACTGTTCCAACACATAGAACAATACCTGACACATAGTAGGCATTCATCAAATATTTATGGAATCACCTAACAAGTGTGTGACTTTATAAGAGCAGTCGCGTAATTAGGGTGGTCAGGGACGACCTTTCTCAGGAGGCAATATTTGGACAGAGACCCAAACCTGAGAATGAGTAAGCCACGTGAAGAGTATTCAAGGCAAAAAACCCACGACTGCTACAGCACTGATGTGGGAACGAGGTTGTTCACGGAGGGAAGGCCCTCGTGGTGGCTGGAGCACTGGAAACAAGGCACAGAGCAATAACAAATGATGCTGGGGAGAGAGCAGAAGCCGAGCCATTAGAGCGTGTAGTCAGGGCACCTTTGCACAAACAACTCCAGTATTATTCCCCTTTGCTAAAGATAGTTTGAGTCAAATTTCTCTGTCACTTGAACTGCAGAGTGCAAGCATGGCTTTCCTTCATGTATCCTTTTGCACAAACAAGTACCTTTCCTCTATGTAGTCCAGCTATGCCAAAATCTTCTATATGCTTTCCTTCAGATTTTTGCAGATAAAAGGGGAAATCGTAGATTCACAGAGTGCATGATTCTATAAATCGGTCTTGTTTCCATCAAGAAAATCCCCATGGTAGTCTGGAATCCATTTCATTCCTTCATTCTCTGCAACCCTTTGAGTCTGCCTCTTGGCGGACAATTTGTTTTGCATAGGATGGCTCCAGATTATTTTTTAAGCCCTGTCTTATACAATCTGGCTCCGGAACTAAGCTCTTCAACTCCTTGGGGTTTTCAGCCTGGCTTTCTGCTGATGCGAAGTTCTTCTTAATCCTTCGATGTTCCAGGCATTTTTCCTAATAATATTTTGCAATGCATTTTGAAAAGGCAGAAAGAGATGTAGGTTTGGGGGAATGGATGTGTGGTTTCCTTATCGAGTGTTAAAAGGTAGTTGTTCCTTAGTTGTAATAAACACCTTGAGATTATTTTAATCTAATTTTGGCTCTTCTCACAGTTCAAAAATGCACACAGTCACAGACTCCTGCTCAGAGAGACTGGTGTATATGGTTGGGATTTGAGAACACATTGGCACATGATTATTTATTGTACAGAATTATTTAATCAACAAATATTTACTGAGTACTACGGCACTTTGCATTATCGTCCTCAAATATTTGCTGCCCCTCCCTGTGGAAAGATTCTATTTCCACGTGCCAATGACATAAGGTGAAACCATATAACTTGTTTTAGCCAATGAAAAGTTTGGAGCGGTGACATGTGTAATTTCCAGGCACAAGCTGTAAGAGGCAATGTAGAATTTTACACGTTCTTTCATCCCTGCCATAGACAAGCAGTGTTCTAGATAGAGGCTGTGTTGTCAGTCTGTGTCCCAACGTAGGATGAAACATGAAGCAGAGCCACAGAAGATGTGCAATGGACATATACTATGAGCGAGAAATAGACTTTTCATGTTGTAAGCCACTGAGATTCGGAAGTCATTTTTTTTTTACAGCAGCAGAATATAGCCACCCTGAATAACACACATACCCACTACAAGCTCATCACTATGCTGGATGTGTAATGTATTTGCACATACAACTACTAGGCCATGGCCCCCAAGAAGATTTGCTTAATAGAAACTCCTATTAAATAAGGGCACTTTGTCACAGAAGATTTCAAACTTCCTTTAACCAGAACCCCTTACACAGAATGCCAACTGTAAAACAAATACCAGCAGAACTGCTCTAGTTGAAAGAATGAAGACCAGAAATTTGGCAGTTCTGTCTCCCCAAAGGCTGTACTCAACCTTGCCAGACATCTGGCCCGCACTCAGTGAATATTTGTTGAATAAATAAACAGATTATTTCCTGCAGAATTCTTTAAGGACTCTCTGGGGAACTCCATAGGTCCATAGAGCAAAGTTTAAAATTCCCATAGTGACAGTATGGCCCTTAGGAGGTTTCAGATTCAGCCATCAAATTCATTTATATCAAAGAAGAGGACAAAAGCAAAGATGGTAAAGATTCAGATCTTATTTTAGCCGATTGTTCCTACAATGTTCCAATCACAGCTCAATCAGAGATGTGAATGATTGTTATCAAATAGCTTTGTCCAGTGTTTCACATGGCATTTTTTTTCACGGTCCAGCCAACAGTAGAGATGATAATACATAGAGAAAATGAATAAAAGCAAAAGATGTTAAATAATTCATACATTGGGTAATGCATCCTAAAACAATAATTCAACCCCTGTGTTCAGACTATATGTTGGGGAAGACTAAGAAACTGATGAGCCCCAGAGAAGTCGGCTCAAAATTATACTTTCAAAGTAACAAGAATTCCCCTCCTTACTAAATCTCTCTCTTCCCACAAGTGTAGCCTGCTAGACATAACGAGCCTAATGTTCCTATTGTTCTAGTAACAGTGACCATCATCTTAGTAAAAGACATTTTAAAAACAATAATGGGGAGAGGGCAAGCTCTTCTGGCAAGATGGCTGGCTAAGATAACATAAACCTCTCTCAATAAACTCCTAGACAAACTACCTAAAATAGAGTCTTTAAAAATCTTTTCAAATTTTATGGTTGAGCTCACAAGAAAGAAAGAAGAAATCCTAGGGGTGTGTAAAAGAAAGAACTGAAAACTGCCATGTGAGGTGATACTGTAGATACAGTGGGAGGTGGTTGCTGGTCCAAATGACCAAGGGACTTAGGTTTCAATATTCATGTGGGGATAGGTGCTGGTGCCCTGGGCAAGATGAAGAGGGAGTGAAAACCCCTGCATGGAGCTGAATTGTCAATAGCTGTAACCTCAGCAAAAGGGTGTACCAGAACACATTCATTCAGCACAGCCAGTAGTTAAGGAAAAAAGCTCATCTGTTTTTTGCTCAGGCTCTAGGTTAAAAAATAAAAAGAAATAAAAACTAAGCCATTGCCTCATGCATTGGAGATTCTAATTTATACTAATTGTAGAGTCCAGGAAACATCAACACTGGAAATTAATATAAAAATTGGTCTTGGGCTAGAAAAATAAAACCAGGGCAGAAGAAAATACAAGATGATCTCTCAGGTACTCTGCAAAGAAAGCCACAGTAGACTTTTCACAAAACAGAAGCCTTAATAAAGATGAACTTATAAATATGTTACATTACATATATATTCATATATATGTATGTATGTACATACTATACACAGGCATCACAAAATAAAACACACAAGAGAACAAGAGACCCTAAGACTAAAATTTAAACATCAACAATCTAGAAAATAGTATAAACTAAATATGCTAAAAAAAAAAAAAATGAAAAATTAGGAGATATGAAACCCTACAGAGTGGAGAAACAATAAAAGAGAACAATTCGATTTGAAAAGAAACCAAATAGAAATTCTAGAAATGCAAAATATATTCAATGATATTAAATCTCAATAGACAGAAAAAGTAGTAGATTAGACACAGCTAAGAAGAGAATTGGTGAAATGGAAGATAGATATGATGGAATTACTCAGAAAGCAATACAAAAAGGAAAACGTGGTACAGCCACTGTGGAAAACAGTATGGAAGATCCTCAAAAAATTAAAACTAAAACTACCATATGATCCAGCAACTCCTCTTGTGGGAATATAGCCAAGAGAAATGAAAATATTAACTCAAAAAGACGTCTGCACCTTCGTGTTTACAGCAGCATTATTAACAATGGCCAACACATGGAAACACCCAAGTGTTCATCAATGGATGAATGGATGAGGAAGTTATAAAGCTAAAAAAGAAGAAATTTTACCATTTGTAACAACATGGATGGACCTTGAAGGAATTATGCTAAGTGAAATAAGACAGATAGAGAAAGACAAATACTGTATGATCTCACTTATACGTGAAATCTAAGGGGAAAAAATGCATAGAAAAAGAGAGCAGACTTTTTACCAGGGACAGAGGGTGGGAGGGTGAATTGGAAGAAGGTGGTCAAAAGGTACAAAATTCCAGTTATAAGATGAATAAGTACACCTTAAACTTATACAGTAAGGTCTGCCTTAAGCTTATACAGCAATGTATGTCAATTATTTCTCAATAAAACTGGGAATAAAAGTGAAAAAAAAAAAAGAAAGAAAAACAGATGGAAAAATACTCAAGTTACCTCTTTCTCCACCTTCTGGCCTCCTGACAGTGCCTTCCACCGGCCAAACCCAAATGAAATCCAGAGGTCAAGGAAATCCACTGATGCAGTCTGTAAAGATCAACTTTCCAAGAAATTGAGCAGGGTAGATGGCTGGAGAGTAGAACTGGAGAGACAAATGGAGAATGTCCAGCACCCACTTTTATATCATTTTGCATATGATTTAAAGACAGAGGAGGATCCAAGTTGCCTGGTTGGACCCAGTTCTCACCTCTTGGGTTGGGAAGAGCATAGCATCTTTATTTTCTATTACAGTAAGATACTAAGAAGTAAATCAAGATACTTTTAGGAAAACAAAGTGGCCTGGTTGCCAGAGAGTGATGTCCACCATGGACATCTTTTAGACCTTTGTTTTAAAGCCTTCAGTACTTTTGTAATCCCAAGCAACTAGTTATAATACAAAACTGAAAATGACATGGATTGTAAAACTAACTGGCAGCTGATCATTCTAATCACAAGAGGCTAAAAATCCAGTCAAAGTTTTAAAAATGATTTCTGCACACGGTGATAAAGGAATTGCTTCTCTCCTTGGCACAGTTCTGCGTTAGTGTATGTGTGGGTGAGGGGAGATGTCTGACAGCTCAAGTCTAGATCGCAGAGTTGTATGTCTTAATGCCATCCCAGAGTCATAGACACCCAAACGCTCTTTATCCAGTGTTGGGACTAAAGGCATGGGAGCTAGAGAAGAGTCGAGATTTCCTTCCACAAGTTCCACTGGCAACTCTGAGTACAACTCTGAGCATAATACTTCTGATGACTCATTTGCCCCAGTCAGTACCATCCTGGTGGGTATGAGCACTGGCATGGCCTGGAAGAGATTGAACTCTTTCCCTCTGGTGGTGCTGTGCATCAAGGGCAGAATGAATAATATCCTGACAGTTAAATAACCCCTGCTAGTGATTTCTAGAAATTAAAAGCCTGATATAGGACGGGAGCAGTCTAGATTGGCTGTCATGAAGTTATCTTTCTTCATATTTCAACACATAGACTCAGAGACTCTTATTGTAGGAAACAATCTTAGAGATAATAGCTAACATTTGGGGGGTACTTATCATATCCCAGGCACTTTCTAGGAGCTTTGCATGAAATAATCAGCCAACAGTCTCATTTTGCTGATAAGAAACTGTAGCACACAGTGGCTAAAGTAATGTGTCTAAGATCCCTCAGCTAGTAGGTGGTTGGTCCAAGATCAAAGGAGACCTTGCTTTTTCCACCAGACCATATACTGCTTAGAGATAATCTAATCAACATAAAACTCAAATGTCTAATGAGGCAAGTCAGGACTAGAGAGAAGAAGGTTACTCAATGTCACATACCTAGTTACTGAGGAAACTGGAATTAAATGGTCTTCTGATTCCTAGAACAGTGCGTTTTCCATTACACAATGCAGAATGGAGAGAATTTCATCATTTCACACTTGCCTGTTCTTCCCACAGTGAAATGGAGCAAAAGGAATCAGTGAGTGAATAACAAGAGAGAACATCTAACTGAGCTCTGTATTTTATCTTCTAAGTCTATGACTCTGTATAATTCCCCTTTTCTTTCTTTGGGATGCGTGAGCAAAACTGGCATAAATAGCTCTCCATGTTCTTCCAATACTGGAGGGCACCATATAGCACAACAAGCGTGTGCATCATTAGAAACAGTATGCAAATTTGCATGTGAGGAAAACTCATTTGATTCTCCATCTGTCTCCCTGTTTAATTAGTTAGCCATAAATTAGCACTTTTTACTAGCTACATTCCGCAAATGTGATCAATTCACTGACTTTAATGTCAAATATGGAATATTTTTGACTTTTAAGTATTTAGCCTTTTAATTTACATTCACATTTTGAAATCTAAATTAACTGTTGAAATCCACCCAAATACAAATGTTAGGGATTTTTTTCTCTGTCTTCTCATTAAGATATTTCTTTGATTGGCTCATTGATGAGATGCCTTTTTGAAGCATGACTTTTCCCCCAAAGGGCAAGAAAACAAAGTGTTTTTAACATTAAAAAGATATAATTAGGAAACACATTATGGATAGTGTCTTAAAGACACATAGCCTGTCACCCTGCTCAAATATGCTTCCAGCCTGACAGGATGGTCATAATCAGACTTTTGTCAACAGAAGCGGAACAGCACCTCCCAGCCCTCTCTGGCGCATACTCTCCTGAAGAAGTCAACTTTCTAACTTGTCTGTTGGTGAGAGCACCCCATATTTATTGTGTACTCAGTGTACTCACTATGTGCTAACCCCTATGTAGGCCCAATAGAGAAGAAAAGAAGACAAATGATTTCCAGTTTTCTTAGAATACCAGGGAAGAGAAGAAGCTCACAAGAGGTAGAAATTGTTAAGGGAACATATAATAAAATAACTATACATATATACATACGAGAATACTGATATCCTACTCCTTCTTATTCTTTGCCCACAGAATCCCAATTTTGTTAAGGAAGGTAATATGCCTAGCTCCAAACAATGGCTCAGGACTGGTTGAAGCTAATCATTACAATCTTATTCCCTAAATTTCCAGATCTTTTACAACTACAGATAGCCATGGGACATAATTCCAACAAAATATGGGAAGACCTCAGTGAGTTTCTAGGAAACCTCTGTCTTCTTTTTGATTTTTTCCCCCTTCTGCCTGCCCCGCCCCCCCACTCCGGTTCAAGCCGTTGTTTCTCAGTCTACTTGTGTAGGACATAGCTCTCTGACCCATGCTGGTGTTATGAGCCTTGCACTCCCCCCGGCTGAGGCGGTCAGTTGTTTGTCGTTGGTCTGTTGCTCACAGCAGCTCTCGCTGGCTGCCGGCCATTCACCCTGACCGCCGGCTGCTCCTGGCAGCACACAGTAGCCCATGGCAGCCCACAGCTGCTCACGATGGCTGCCGGCCACTCACGCTGGCCACCGGCTGCTCACGGCAGCCCAGCTCCAGGGAGAGCCATTGTTCACAATCTTAGCTGTAGAGGGCACAGCTCACTGGCCCATGTGGGAATCGAACAGGCAACCTCAGCGTTAGGAGCATGGCACTCCAACCACCTGAGCAACCATGCCGGTCCCTGTCTTCTTGATATATGCTCTGGGGTGCCCCTCCCATTCTTTCCTGTTATGAATGTCGATATGATATTTGAAGTGGTAAAGCCATCTTGAGCTCGTGAGTGGAGGCCAAAAGAACTGCAAAGATGCCAACCCTGAAATCTTTAGTGCCAGAACCAATGCCAGAAGCCACCTCCCTTTGAGCTTCTTATCGTATAAGAAAAATAAATCTACTGTTGCATGCAACTGAATGCATCCCTAGCCAATATGTATGCAAATTGAAAACTCTATTTAAATACAAAAGTACTAAAATACATTCACAAAAAGGGAAGAGTTACTGGAAAGCTAAGAGTTCAATGTCTGCTTCCCAATTAGCTTCAGAACACCCAGCTGGTCCAATTTCAGTTCCACAATTGGGTGCTGATTCATCAACCACTAAGACAGTGCGTTCTAAAACTGTAGTCTCCAGGCTGGAACAAATGCAAGAGAGAAAGAGAGAGAGAGAAAGAGAGAGAGAGGTGCTGGTGTTTTGAATGATGCCTTCAGCCAGTACTGGGAGAAAAGACAAGCACAGAATGTTCTGATTCGCCTCGCTGCTCCAAACTCACCAACTCACCATGGACAGAACACTCGGCAGTTGCTGAACCTCCTGGCTACGGAGTTCCAAGTTCAGACCCTCAAATCAGGTGAGAAGGCTTCTCAATAGTCCTAATAGTCCAGGAAAAAAGCCAGAGTTGGACCCAAAGTGATCTGCAAATTAAATACAATTCCTATCAAAATTCCAACAACCTTTTTTTTAAAGATGAAAAAGCCAATCCTAAAATTTATATGGAATTGCCAGAGGCTCTGAATTGCCACAATAAGCTTGAAAAAGAAGAACACAGTTGGAGGACTGACATTTCCCGAATTCAAAAGTTACTACAAAGTGAAGTAATCAAACAGTGTGGTATTGGCATAAAGATAGATATAGAGAGCAATGGAATGGAACTGGAAGTCCAGAAATATGTGAGCCAATTGATTTTTGACAAGAGTTCAAAGACCATTCAATGGGAAAAGCTCAGACTCTTCAACAGATGCTGGGACAACTGGATTTCCACATGCAAAGGAATTAAGTTTGACCCTTACCTTATACCATATACAAAAACTAACTCAAAATGGATCAATGACCTAAACATAAGAGCTAAAACCATAAAAGTCTCAGAAGAAAACATAAGGGAAAATCTTCATGACATTAGCTATGACAATGGATTCCTAAATATAAACCAAAGCACAGGCCACAAAAGAAAGTGCAGATAGACTGGACTTGATTAAAATGAAATGATTTTATCCATCGAAGGAAAAAAGACAACGTACAGAATGGGAGAAAATATTTATAAATCATATATCTGATAAGGGTTTAATATCCAGAATACCTATAAAGAACTCCTATAATTTAACAAGAAAAACAGACAAACAACCCAATTTAAAAACGGGCAAAAAACTTGAACAGACATTTCTCCAAAAAAGATATACAAATGGCCAATAAGCACAAAAAAAGATGCTCAACATCATTAATCATTAGGAAATGCAAACTAAAACCACTATGATAGAAGAACTAACTCTGGGTGATGAACACACAATGTGATATATAGATGATATATTACAGAATTGTATACCTGAAATCTATATAACTTTACTAACAATTGGCACCCCAATAAACTTTAATAAAAAAACCAATGATATACCACTTCACACCTAATAGCGTGACTATAAAAACAAAAACAGAAATGAACAACTGTCGGTAAGGATGTGGAGAAATTGGAAGCCTCACACATTGCTATTGGAAATGGAAAATGGTGTGGCCACTGTGGCAAACAGTCTAGTGGTTCCTCTAAAAGCTAAACATGGAATTACAAATGACCCAGCAATTCCACTATACCCAAAAGAATTGAAAATAGAGATTCAAACAAATACTTGAACACCCATGTTCATTGCAGCATTATTCACAATAGTCAAAAGATGGAAACAACTCAAGTGTCCATAAACAGATAAAAAGATAAACAAAATGTGGTCTGTTGGTCAATGGAATATTATTGAGCCATAAGAAAGAAAGAAGTTCTGAAACATGTAAAGTACAGATATCAGGAGAGGAGGGATTCGTTCTCAATTGACTTAGCAGGATTCTTGCTATAAGTAGGCTATGCAGACCCGGCAAGGACAGGGCCAAGGTAGAGGCCTAGTGAAGAAGAGGGCTCAGAAAGTTTGCCGAAAGTTTGGTCAAAGGCAGAATCTTTGTCATTAATCAATGGTATCATAGTTTGTCTTCTTGATTACTCAATAATATCGTTCTGGTCTGAAACACAGCTGTGCCCTCAAAGACTATTGATATATGCTGGATAGGTCATTCCAAGTATCCCCCGGGGGGTGGCTTCCCAAGTTGTTAAGTCTTGCTCTAATATTTTGGTTGTTGCTCTTATTATTATTCTGTTAGCTGTCGTTTTCGTTCATCAGTACTCTTGACTTTCCGATGAGCTGTGTCCAGTCTGCTGTGAACGAGGGAGTCAAACTGCTAGGTTTGTGTAAAATATGTGTAATTAGGATGGTAAAATTCTGGTTGATTGTTCTGGGAGAACGTTGGTCAAAATCCCCTTTAAAAGCCTGATGCAACTTAGCCTCACTATTCGTGATTTTTCTCCCTCTTTCTGGAAAAAGAAAATAAAGACAAACTAAATTAATACCAGTAGGTATTGTATTCAAGAAATGCGTTGTGTGTACCTCATCAGAGATGTAAATTTTACAGCGTTGCAACAAAGCTCTTGCAAGAAATATGTTCCAAAGAACTGAAAGGGGAGGGCCCATTAAGCTTGTAATAATCAAGTAATAGAGATGCAATTGGACGCTGTTACTGTCAGTCACATTTGTCTGGAGAGAGGCCATGAAAGGTCCAGCACTTTCTTCTCCTTCTGAGCAGACCCCAGGCGCAGGCTCTTTATAAGATGCACCAACCCGGTCGGCTCAGACCCAGGCAGATGTAAATCATCTCACCAATAAAACAGAAATTTACATGATTATACTTTTTTAAAATGTCTTATATTTTTGAATAGAAAAGAAGGGGAAAACAAAATGTCTCCTTAAGGATTCTAAGATTTAAGTGTCCTGAAACATTTACCTCATCACTCAGAATTAGGCTCAAAGTAAAGGAGAGAATCCACTCTTGGTTTTGGCCAACAAATATGGTGCCGGGTAAAATGGTTTAAAGTTAAACATTCTTTTAAAACTATGAGGGTATAAAATAGGAATAAAAAGATCAAATGAGAGCCAGAAGAGCTATCCTGTGAATAAAGTTGGTAAACTTTAGAGCATGGATTTTATGACACTGAGGCTTACTGACATGCAAACTTTCTGGCTTTCTTCTAGGTTCCTGGGTGAATTCCCAACAGCTAAGCTCACTGGGTAATAAATTGCTCCATTAAAAAAAATCAATATAAATAATTTGCACTTAGAGATTGCTGCTTTGTTCTAACACATTCTTTTGCTCTGATAAAGAGAAACTCTGAATTTCACATATGAGAGAGATTTCCCTCTGCCCAGCCAAGGGCTTCTCTTTCTTGTTACTGAGGACGCCACAGGCAGGCTTCACTTGCTCTGGTTGTGAGGGTCTGTGTCATCACTGTCCTCGCGTGGATGGCTGCAGACGGTCTCCATGGTGGGCTCCCAAAATATGGAAATGTCGTGATCTTATTCTAACTCAACGTTCTTCAATAATTTTAGGCTATTAGTCTATAGTAAGTGTGTGTGTGTGTGTGTGTGTGTGTGTGTGTGTGTGTGTGTGTGTGTATATGTGTGTGAAATTAAAATTTTACAAAACAATACTTAGCCCTTAGCTGCCATAACAAAGTTCCACAGACTGGGTGGTTTAAACAATAGAAACTTATTTCCTCACAGTTCTGGAGGCTAGAAGTTAAGATCAAGCTGTTGGCAGGGTTGGTTTCTTCTAAGGCCTCTCTTCTTGGCTTGTGAACTCCCGCCTCTTGCTGTGTCCTCACATGGTCTTCCCTCTTTGTGTCCTAATCTCTTCTTCTTATAAAGAAATGAGCATGTTTGATTAGGATACACTCTGATGTTCTCATTTTAACTTAATCGCCTCTTTAAAGACCCTATCCAAATACAATCAGATTCTGAGGCGCTGGGGGGTTAGGACCTCAACATCGGAATGGGGGTGAGGGGACACATTCGGCCTATAACACTCCTGCATGCATCTAATGTAGGCTGGTGTTTTCTATTCTGTTCCACTTTTTAAAAAATACTCATACATAGTGTGACCCTCTAAAACTTGATGTCATGACCCAATAATGGGACACAACCCACAGTTTGAAAAACACAGTTTAGCACGTGGGCCTTGCCCTGGCCTGAGGATTGGCAAATATAACCTTGATAAGGAGTGAGTAAGCACAGCCTTGGGATCCTGACTGAGATCCTTGCCTGTCCTCAGGAGGGATTGGTGAAGTGAGAAGGGCAACAGCTCTGGGTGACACACGCTCAGATGGAAATCCCAGCTTTATCACTCACTCACTGCGTGACCCTGATCTGGAAGAAGGCCTGGATCCGGGGGCCGCTCAGACATTCTGGCTTCCTTCCTGTCTTGGAAAGATGGTGAACCCTTACATCTTGATCCCAGAATTAAATGATGGACATGCCATGTCCTTTTATCTTCCTGAGACAATGACACAGATTATCAGCAGAACAGGGCAGTACTTCCTCGAGGGCAATTTTATTCCTCATTCATACAAATTCCCCCAGAAATCAGAAACTTTGTTCTCTGCAAGTCTGCTCTATAGCCACTCCTCTTCCCCAAGCCTCAGAGAACTGTGTTTCATGTTATATAAAGGAGTTGCTATAATTAGTGTTTCTAATTTGAATTATATTTTTAAAAAGGATCATTAACATCCTTACCTTTTTTCAATTTAATTCCTAGTGAATTAATTTTAAGTGAATTTCTCTTGTGCATAATTAGATTTTTTCTTTTAAAAAAAGGCTTCAAGTATTAAAAAAAGGCAAGCTGGTTATCAAATATGAATTTACATTCTCACCTATATCTCAAAGTTCAGTGAAGTTTCTTGGGCCAATGACATCAAATTATCCTGCTCTCCAAGGAAGGAGGAAAGGTGCTGTATACAAACCTAAAGATGCTGGTATCTTCAATGAGCGAAATTAAATACACAGAGTTGATGTGAGTTGGAGACCTGCAGGTTAAGAAAAAGGGAAAATTCAGATTGAGTACCCAAAGAAAGCAAAGGACACAAGAGAAAGTCAAAAGAAGCTTTTGTTTTGATAGAAAAGAAACCTGGGCCTCATGGTTCCCTAAGCAGTGAAGACAGCAGATTTTAACTTTCATTAAAACCCACGTTAGGGCGTTTTCCACTTTCTGTCTAAAGAAATGTGCATTTGAGGAAGAAATAATGCCAGCATCATTTTTAAGAGTAGAAAAGACACCTGGGGTCATTCAGATGGAAAACATTTCTCCACCACTTTTTGATTACATGTATCTCCTTTCCTTTCCATCTTTCTCACCTACGTCTTTCCATATCTACAATCTCACCACATTCTCTCATCCCACCACCCCATATCCAAAGTTTTCTTTTCCTTCTCTCTAAAGTTTTCATTTGCCTTCTCCCCTTTTAGAGGGGTATCTTCAAGCATTTCCCAATACCCTGCCTAACCCCCTAACTCCCATCCTTACACCTGTACTTCATGATGGGGAATTTAGAGCATAAAAGCCTCTTGACTTTGATTCTAGGTTTTGTGGTACACACACTGCTATGCTATGCTAGTCGTACACTCTGGTCCCTGCCATCTAAGAGCTTATAAACTGTAATAGATAATATGTACTGCTCAGCTTTGGCTGGGTAACAAATAATCCCCACATCTCAGAACCCTCCAGAATCAAACCTTTATTTCTTGTTCTTGTTACATGAGGACAGAAGGTCCACTGTGGCTTTCCTCCAGGTGACAGAATGACTTTGGGTCTGCCCCGCGTCTTCTTCATATATCATGATATGTTCACCTGCAGAGGGCAGGAGTCCAAGTGGCTGAGCCAAAAAACACAATTGTATTTAAAGCCTCTGCTGTGCTGTGGTCTTGATCATGTCTGCTCACATCCCATTAGCTAAAGCAAGTCACATGTCGGATGGAGTCTGTCAATATACTCCACCTGCAGGGAGGGAACAAGAAGTTGTGACCAAAAATACAACCTACCACAGAGAAGTGCGTCAACAAGCAGGTGACTGGCAACACACAGGACCAGACATCTAGTAGTTGTATGTTTATGAATCATATTTTCCCCAATTTGGATAATTCTATAAGAAAAAGTGTTATTTTCTGGACAAAAAAAAAGTTAATTGCGATTATTGTTTTTTAAAAAAATGGAAAATATGGGGGTAAAACTATAAACAAGATAAAAAAGGACAGCCATAATATCACTACCCAGAGATATTTTAGTACATCTCCTTAAGGAATTTTTTCTACAAGTGGGTGTGAGTTAAATTGTGATTGGACTTCAAGGTTTTATATCCTGCTTTTCTTCATTAACATATTGTGTGCTTTTCCCCATGTCAGTAAAAATCCATCATGGATCTCACATTATATAAATGTGCAATATTTATTTTTATAATGTAGAAGAACAAGTTACTTTACATCTTCCTATCATTGGACATTTGATCTGCCTCTAAATTTTTATGCTACTATATGTATTTCGGCAACGAACATCCTTATAATTACATTTTTATGGTATCTGTGATTGTTTCCTAAAGATAGAATTTTTTGAGTTATAATTGACATCTAGCACACTACATGTATTTAAAGTGTGCAATTTGTTAAGTGTTGACATATATCTACAGGCATGAAACTACCACCAAAATCAATACTGGATAATAAACATATCCATCACCTCCAAAAGTTTCCTTCTGCCTCTTTGTAATCTCTCCCTGTCACACCTCCCCACACTACTCAACCTATTAAAACAGCTTTCTGTCATTATAGGCAAATTTGTTTTTCTGGAATTTTATAAGAATTAGAATCATACAGTAGGTACTTTTTTGGCTGGCTTCTATCACTCGCATAATTATTTAACGATTCACCCATGTTGTTGAATGTATCACCTCAATACTTCCTTTCTTTTTATTGTGCAGTATTCCACTGCATGGATATATCTCACTTCATTTATTCATTCATCTCTTCATGGACATTTTGATTGTTTCCAGAATCAAAACTGTTGCCAGGTTTTGGCTATTACAAATACAGTTGATATGAATATTCACGTTCCAGTTTTTGTATCAACACATGTTTTTATTTCTTTGGGATAAATACGTAAGATTGGAATGGCTGGGTCATATGGAGAGAGATATTTAACTTTTAAGAAACTGCCAAACTATTTTCCGTGCAGTTGTACCATTTTACATTCCCACCAGCATGTGTGAGAGTTTCAGTTGATTCACAGCTCATTAACACGAGGCATGGCCAGTCTTTTTCATTTTAGCCATTGTAATAAGTGGTATCTCAGTGTGGTTTTAATTTGGATTTCCCTAATCACTAATAACGTTGAACATCTTTTCATGTGTTTATTTGCCATCCACATATATATGAAATATCTGTTCAATTTTTTTGCCCATTTAAAAAATTATTTTACTGTTGAATTCTGAGTATTCTTTATATATTCTGTATACAGGCATACCTCAGAGATAGTGTGGTTTTGGTTCCAGACCACTGCAATAAAGTGACTCACACAAATTTCCCAGTGCACATAAAAGTTATGTGTACTCTATACTGTAGTCTAGTAAATGTGCAATAACATTATATCTAAAAAGCAATGTATGTAACTTCATTAAAAATACTTCATTGCTAAAAAATACTTTATTGCTAACCCTCATCTGAGCCTTCAGCGAGTCATAACCTTTCCACTGGTGGAGGGTCTTGCCTCGATGTTGATGGCGGCTCACTGATCAGGGTGGTGGTTGCTGAAAATTGGGGGGGCTGTGGTAATTTTTAAAAATAAGACAACAATGAAGTTTGCTGCATCAGTTGACTCTTCCTCTTATGAATGATTTCTCTGTAGCATGTGCTGCTGTTTGGTAGCATTTTACCCACAGCAGAACTTATTTCAGGATAGGAGTCAGTCTTCTGAAACCCTGCTGCTGCTTTATCAACTAAGTTTAAGTAATATTCTAAGTCCTTTGTTGTCACAAACTGCACAGCACCTTCACCAGTAGATTGCATTTCAAGAAACCACTTTCTTTTTTCATCCATAAGAAGCAACTCCTCATCCGTTGCTAGGATGGGAACAAGATTCCCTACTCTGGGTCTGGCCTTCCTAATCTGAATAACTTTGCCACACTTTGGAAGGTAATTAAAAATGGAATTCTGTTCATGTGGAATAAGGGAAGTTGGGATAACAACTGTACACAAGGTAACTAACAGTGTCTGCCATAGAAGGCTATTCTAATTAGATGTCTCAGAAATATGTCTTCATTGAGAGAAGACACATCAGTACACTGCTGGAATATAGACAGAAACTGTGTGTTGGGTGGGTTAGGGAGCCCTGGAGGCCTCACTGAGGATAATGTGTGAGTGCATTGCAGTTCCACAGTGATGCAAAAGACTCTTTCATCCTTTCTTTCCCTTTCTTCCATCATCTTTGTCATTTTATTTTTACAACTGCCCTCCTCCCCACTCCGAATCCTTTTATGACATTTCCTGCTTGAGGTCTTCGTTTCTTCTCAAAGACCCCTGTAAGTTTCTAAATTACCAGCCTTCCTCTGGACACCAAACAAAGTGATAAGCAGAGTATCTGTGCAAGTCCTCAGGAGCACAGTGAAAGAGTTTGGGTATCTGCCCTCTGCCCTGGAAATTTTTTTTCTCTTTTCTTTTTTCAAATTTATTAAATGTATTGGGATGACAATGGCTAGTAAAATTGTATAGGTTTCAAGTGTAAATTTCTATACTACACCATTTATATATCACATTGTACGTTCACCACCCAGAGGCAGTTCTCCTTCCATCACCATATATTTGATTTCCTTTTCTCTCTTCTACCATCCTCCTCCCCCCTTACCCTCTAGTAACCACTAAGCTGTTGTCTGTGTCTATGAATTTTTTGTTCGTCTTGTTCCTTTGTTGCTTTCAGTTTTATATTCTACATATGAGTGAAGTTATATGGTTCTTGACTTTTCCTATCTGACTTATTTTGCTTGGCATAATAATCTCAAGAGCCATCCATGTTGCTGCAAATGGCAGTACGTCATCTTTTCTTATGGCCGAGTAGTATTCCATTGTGTATATATACCACATCTTCTTTATCCAATCATCTATTGAAGGACACTTTGGTTGTTTCCATGTCTTGGCCACCATAAATAATGCTGCAATGAATATCAGGGTACATATATCTTTACAGATAAATGTTTTCAGATTTTTTGGGTAGATACTCAGGATAGGGATTGCTGAGTCATATGGTCATTCTATTCTTAATTTTTTGAGGAGCCTCCTTCACATTTTCCATAGCAGCTGCACCAATTTACATTCCCACCAACAGTGTATGAGGATTCCTTTTTCTCCACAGTCTTTCCAACATTTGTTATTACTGTCTTGTTGATGATAGCCATTCTAACAGGTGTGAGGTGATATCTCATTGTGATTTTCATTTGCATTTCCCTAATAGCTAGTGAAGTTGAGCAGTTTTTCATATATCTCTTGGTCGTTTGTATGTCTTGGGAGAAGTGTCTGTTCGGGTCCTCTGCTCATTTGTTAACTGGATTGTTTATTTTTTGTTGTTGTTGAGTTGTATGAGTCCTTTATATATTTTGGATATTAGCCCCTTATTGGAGGTGCTATTTACAAATATCTTCTCCTATTCGGTTGGTTGCGTCTTTGTTTTGTTGATGGTTTCTTTTGCTGTGCAGAAGCTTTTTTGTTTGATATAGTCCCGTTCATTTATTTTAGCTTTTACTTCCCTTGCTTTTGAGGTCAAAGTCATAAAATCTTTTTTGAACCCAAAGTCCATAAATTTAGTGCCTATGCTTGCTTCTATGCAGTTTATTGCTTCAGGTTTTATGTTTAGGTCTTTGATCCATTTTGAGTTAATTTCGGTATATGGTGACAGATAGCAGTTTAGTTTCATTCTTTTGCACGTGGCTTTCCAATTTTCCTAGCACCATTTATTGAAAAAGCTTTCTTTTCTCTGTTGTACATTTTTGGCTTTGTAGTACAAGCTGAAGTCAGGGAGTGTGATACCTCCAGTATTGTTCTTTTTTCTTAGGATTGCTTTGGCTATTTGGGGTCTTTTGCGATTCCATATAAATCTGATGAGTTTTTGTTCTATTTCTTTAAAAAATGCCATTGGGATTTTGATAGGGATTGCATTAAATTGTATATTGCTTTGGGTAATATGGGCATTTTAACTATGTTGATTCTTCCAATCCATGAGCACGGAATAGCTTTCCATTTCTTTGTGTCTTCTTCAGTTTCTTTTTAAAATATCATAGTTTTCAGTGTATAGGTCCTTCACATCTTTTGTTAAGTTTATTCCTAAGTATTTTATTCTTTTTGTTGCAATTTCAAAAGGAATTTTTTTTCATTTCTTTTTCTGAAATTTCATTGTTAGTACTGTGTGTCCCCGAAAATAAGACCTAGCTGGACCATCAGCTCTAATGAATCTTTTGGAGCAAAAATTAATATATAAGACCTGGTCTTATTTTAGTATAAGACTAGGTCTTTAATATAATATAGTATAGTATAATATAATATAATATAATACAATACAATACAATATAATACAATACAATACAATACAATACAATATAATATAAAATAACATAATATAAAACCGGGTATAATGTAATATAATATAATATAATACCGGGTCTTATATTAATTTTTGCTCCAAAAGATGCATTAGAGCTGATGGTCTGCCTAGGTCTTATTTTGGGGGAAACATGGTATATAGGAATGCAATGGATTTTTGTACATCGATTTTCTAGCCAGTAACTTTACTGTATTCATTTATTGTTTCTAATAGCTTTATGGTGTGTCCTGGAAAATTTTTGATAGCTTGACAAAGATACAATGAGACTCAACAAAGGGGAAATCTCTTCATTCCAATCCAATAGTCATGGAGCATGGGGGCTTAAAGTGGCTAAAGAAAGGGGGAAAAGATTGCTGAGTACATGTGGGAAAGGAAAAAAAAAAAAACAGAAAAGAAAAGGTGACTCTGTTTTCAAGATTTACAACACATAAAACAATTAGCAAACAAAGCAGCATTCCCACTGGCGCCCTGCATATCACCCTACACTCCAAATGAATGCTCCTCTTCTTCCTGCCTCCTGACCACTGTGCTTATTATACCGTTTAGCACATGATCAATTAGAGGTAATGAAAAAATGTAAACTCCTAAGAATTTACTTTTTTCACATATTAAGAAGACTGGAAGGAAGCCCTTGCTGCTGTTAGTTTAGCTGCTTAAGCTCATTAAGAACCCAGCTCTTTTCACTCTGCCTGCTTTCATTTGTTAGGTTTTTTTTTTTTTTTTGTCTTTGTATCTGTTGCTTCATGGTTACAAGCTGGCTGCCACAGCTCCAGAAATCATGGCTACATTCAACATCAAGATGCAGCGAGGCAGCTGGATAAGGCTAATGTTGCTGCCTTATATCAGGGGAATCAAAAATAGTTTTCACAAGCCCTCAGTAGACTTCCCCTCTCTCTCACTGACCAAAACTTGCTTACATGGCCCCCCCTCACTGCAAACATGGCAGCAACAGTCAGTACCTAGTAAACGGTATTAGCTTGGCCATAATTGGCTTAAAACCAGTCACAATTCATACCTGGAGCTGGATACATGGCAGTCCCCCACACTTTGAAACCCTCCCCCACCTCAACAAAAAAAAACGTCAGAGTTCTGTTAGCAAGAAAGAAAGCAGAGAAATGGAAGGTGACAAGGTCTGCTAAGCTCATTCACACATGTGCCTTTTATCCTATTCACCTCACCTACAGCGGCCTCACCAACCACCTCCTCTTACAATCAATTCATACTTCAAACCCCAGCTGACCTGACTTTAGGACCGACCCAGGCCCTGCAGTCCCACCTGACAGGACAGTTGAGCAATGCCTCTGGCCCAGTGGAAAAACCCAGGCTCTGGAATCTGCTTTCCTGCATTTGAATCTTAGCCAGGCCTCTTTCTAATTACAGCCTTGTAGGAATTGATTTGATCTTCTGGGAGTAAGAACCCTTCAGTTTTCTCATCTGTTCAAAAAACATAAATATAGTGACTAGCACAGAGTTGTCTTCAATTTTTTAAGAATTACTGGATGGATGGATAGATCAAACCTACTCCCCACAGAACCACTGAAAAAAATTAAATGAGATAACATATATAAAAAGACTGAAGGACTCCTGACACACAGTAAATGCTCATTAGACACGAGTAGATCATATCACTCCCCTACTTCAAAACCTGCAATAGCTTTAGTTACCCTTAGTGTAAAGGATCAAGTCCAAACTGCTTGAACAATCTGGCCTTTGCCTACATCTTGGGACCCTCACACTGTCTCTCACCTGGGCACCTGCACACCTGCTCCTCCCACCTGGAACTGGATGCGTCCACTCATGCTTCATGTCCTACCTAGCCCTATGAGTCTCTTCCTCCTGGGGACCTTCACTTCTGCTCCTTTCACGAGCTATGTCAGTTAAGGTTCCCAGGGCAACAGGAAGTTGGGACATCCAGGAAGAACTTATTCAGGGAGAATTTTCAGATTTGAAAAGCAAAGAAAGTATTTGGAAGCAAGAAAGCATTCTCTCAAATCTGCACCCCAACGCCCCAAGCTAAACGCCCAGAAAAGAACAGAACTCATCTTGTTCTGCCTCTAGGGAAGTTGTGGCAACAAGAACTGGAGATGAGACCAGGATAAGGAGAGGGATGGAACTACAAAGAAGGAGCAGGTTCCTCAAGGAACCAGGAACAAAAAGAACTTGGAAAGACCCCATAATTACCTGGAAACCTACAATTTGCCAAGAATTATAGTTGCAGTCTCCTGCGATCCCTCATTTTGTAATAAAGCATTTTCTTATACTCCTTGTGTGTCCAAAGCTAAGCTGTTCAGCTGTCTTCCTTCCAATCCCACCTCCCCGACTCCCTAGCTCTGCACCAACATTCATACTCTCAGGGATTTTTTTATCCTTAACTCATGTCCTGACGGGTTTCTTCACAGCAGTCCCCACACTCTTTTGGTGGCACTGCCCCTCCACTGCTCCACTGTGCATGCTCAGACCCTGTTCTCGTGCCCCACCCATTTTTGCCCCCTCCCCCACTTCCATCTATCCTGCATACAGAGCCTGGATCCCTTCCTAAACTACCTCTCTCATCCCTTCAGTTACCTGCTCAGATACCTTCATTGGCTTCCCATTGCCTCCATCGTTAGGTGCAAATATCTCACCTGGAGCTTTGCACCCTGCACTGTGAGTCCCCAAGTACCTTACTGTCCGTTTCTCATTTGGCTTCCCCCTACACGTTTCTCTTTGAGACACATCACTCACTCAAAAGAGTGTTCCTAAGAGATGTACAACTTACATTTATAAAGACCACATCTGTGAAACCACCAATCACAATAAGACTCGGAGCTTTTGTTAGATAGCCACTGACTTCTGTGTACCCCCACTTATGTATCTCCTTTCTGTCTCCAAGAGAGAACACTCCCCTGACAGTTGCAGAATCATTCCCTTGATTTCTTTATAGTTTTACCACCTATTCCTAAATGACATTTTGTTTAGGGTTGCCCGATTCTGAATTATCTATAGATTGTATCATTGTATATTTCTTGTGCTGTGACTAGATTCCCTTTTTTAGAAGCGTTTTTTTAGATGAAATTCACACACCATGCAATTCACCCATTTAAAGTATACAATTCAATGGTTTTGGTATATTTATTATATTTAAGGTAAACATCACCTCGATCTAATTTTAGAAAATTGTATCACCCCAACAAAAAGTCTTGGGCTTATTAGCACACCACTCAACCCTAGGCAACCACTAATCTACTTCCTGTGTCTACAGATTTGCTGTTCTATTCTATGTCATATCAATGGCATCACACTCATTTGGGCTTTTGCACATTCTGTGCTCTCACGAAACTGGGCCCCACTTCTCCCCCTATAAGCTGGAACATTAGTCATTCTGTCTGGACAGCCTCCCTGGCATGCGGCCTACTCAGGCTGGTGGTTTGTGCAGGATTGGACCCAAGTCATCTCGCTTCCATGAAGCCTTTCCTCTTTTCCACGCCACTCCCTTGTGATTCTTCCCTTGTCAAATTTTCAGAATGTATTGCGTGTAAGCTTGTGTCGTGGGGTCCAGTGTCTCCTGCACTAGACGATCAGCTCTGGGAAGGGTCAGGACCTGCTCAGAGCCTGGCACAGGGCTGGGGCCGAATGGGCATGTGCTGAGAGAATGAAGGACATGCATGGCATTTTGCCTCACATCACCGCTATGTGTGTGAATGTGGGGAATTCATAGGTACAGTCAGAACACAGTGTTTTCTTTCCCCTGAAAGGGTTTGTGCAACCTGCTCTGTGGAGCTGGGTCTTTCCCTGCTCCCAGATGAAATCTCAGGCAGGCCCATGGCTTCCTGCTCACACTCAGACAATGCTTCCACAACATCCGGCCCATCAGTTTCGGCCGCCATGGTTTCTTCTCTCTTCCTCCCACCTTGCTCGCTGTACGTTTTGACCTCTCCATGGTTTGAATCAGGGCTGAGGTTAGCAGTCAACACCATCGGCCATCGTTCGTATATGAAGCTAACTCTTTCTCTAAGCCTCCCTCCTGCCCCCTGAAACTGGAGATATTTCTTACTTGTCATGCCCTTGACTCAGACAAAATCATCCCATCTAGTTGGTCACTTAAAAACTCTCCTTTGGTCCCTGGTCACCTAGCAATATCTCTAGCTTCCTTCTGCTCTTAGAATTCTCTATGATAATCCCACAGGGCTCTCTGCGACATGGCCCAGCTCTGGACCGCAATGAACATGCATCCTTGGCCTGCAGTTAGTAGAAGTGCAGGCTTACAGCCCTCTTCTCTGTGGCCTCAGCCAACCTCTTAACTGTGAGAATCCTCTTGTTGAAATCAGATTCTAGTCCCCTGAGTTACTAAATTCCTGGGGACACCTAATAAGCTCTCCAAAATGTGTCTTTTAAACCACCCTCACAGATTGAGGAAAGAAGGAAGCATCCCACCCTCTCTCCATGGAGGGATAAATCTTATTGCACAATGCTTATTTGTCTTTAAAGAAATCCTCTCTCTAATCGCCAGCCCCTCTCAGACTCTCCAGTGTTTGGTATAGGCTGCAGTGAGTCGTCAGCTGGGGGCCTCAAAGCTGGTTTCCAACCACCTCCTTTGCAGTCCTGCATGGAAACCACACACCTCACTTTGGAATGTCATTGCTCTCGCCACCTATTGACTTGGGGCCTCAGCCAAAACTGAGACAAGAGTCCCATTTTAATATCCTGTACTTGCCTTATCCTCTCAGGAGTCTTCATGCTTCTGGAAGCAGGAACTCTGACATTCATCTTCATTGCCTTCTCCCCTCTTACCTGGTTCTTAGTGGTGCCATGCTCAAGGTGCTAGTAAGTATTTCAGAGGAAAACAGCAGTGGTGATGACCCAGCTTCAGGAAGCAGCATGGAAGAGGAAAAGGCAGGAGCGCTCAGTTCTCAAAGGGGAGGCTTTAGAAGTTTTGCTTTAGAAGTTACTCAGGCTTGGGAGCTATTTGTCAATGAAATCAAAGATCTCCCGGGTCCAGCTGCCTCTGGCATTGGGTCAAAAACAAGTACAGAACGTAAGTAATGTGGTACAGACTGGCCTTACAATGTTGAGAGTGCACAAAATGGGAATAATGAGGTTCAAGAGGAAACAAAGGATCGCTCTCCCTGCATCTAGGTCTCTCCAATGATTTTTCTAGATAACCCTGTTCCCAAAGAGCAGCTCTGTCACCAACTACTTCTTTGGGATATTAGGAAACATATTGGCTCATTTGTTTAGACCTGGTCAAGGCACATGCTCAACATCTTAGAGAAACAGAGTTGTTGTTTTTTTAGCAGGGTGAAGTTCTGGATTAAAAAATTATTCCCCAAAGTGTCCAACTTCTAGCTAAGCACCAGATCCTGGGTGCTACACTGAGGAATGGACCACATCACTTTGCAATGAGAGTCTCTGTTCCATCCTAAACTCATGGGGTTTCATACTCACGTGCTTGTCAAATATTTATCAACAGGTAAGAATTCTGAGATAAGGGCTCCAAACTTGTCTCTTCTACTAAATTCTTTGCCTTGGTTTCAGCCGTCAGCCTCCTCTCAAAAGGTCCACTCTAGAAATGGCCCAGAGTTATGTCTCTCCCCTTCACCCCCCATTATTGTTATTGAATCTAACTCCCAAATAATACCTTCCAAATCTAACACTTCCTCTCTGTCTCTACCACAGCCCCCAATCACATCTTCACCATCACCCAACAAGTGGACGTGTATGAAAGAGCTTTGTAAGTGGTTCCCGCCTACCAGTCTTTCTTATCCAGCCTACCTTCAGCATAGCTGCACACTATGGGCTAAATTGTGTTCCCCCTCCCTACAAAACTCATCCATTGAAGCCCTAACCTCCAGTACTTCAGAATGTAGCCATATTTGAACATAAGGTATTTTAAAGAGGCCATAAGCTAAAATGAAGTATTTAGGGGGGTCCTAATCCACTATGACTGATGTCCTTTTAAAAAGTGGAAATTTGGACACAGACATAGATACACATAGAGGGAACACCACGCGAAGGCAATGGGAAAACACAGCCATCTACAAGCCAAGTAGAGAGGCCTCAGAAGAAATCAAACCTGCTAACACCTTGATCTCGAACTTTTAGCCTCAAGGACTATGAGAAAATACATTTCTATTGCTTTAGCCACCGAGTCTGTGGCGCTTTGTTATGGCAGCCCTAGCAAACTAATACAATGCCCATTAGCTTCCTACACAAAATTATGCACATTCTGCTGTTTAAAACCTTTCTGTAGGTCTCACGCTCCCCATTTCCTGTGGTATTAGGTTCAACGTCCTTATGATGCCATATCTAGTTCTCCCAAGTGCAACCTGCCTCTCCAATGTCATCTCTTGCTTACCTACCCTGCCCCATGCCACCATCTGCAACCCCATAACCCAACACATCAACATGGATCTCTTGACCACATCCCTGACTTGGAGCATACTGTCACCTCTGCCTGGGAATCACCCCCTCCATGCCTCCCTTGTCCTTCAAGACTCACTCAAATGCCACCTTCCCACGAGGTCTTCCGTACACCCCAAGGCAGACTTTGTCCCCCATCCTCTGTGCACTTTCTCTATTAGAGCACTTGCCTCTTTCAGTTGTGGTTTTTTGCACTGAGTTCCTTGAGGCAGAGACAGAATTTATCCATCAACACAACTGTAGTACTTACTAGGTGCTCAATAAATATTTATTGAATGGCTGTGTTATGGACTGAATGTTTGTGTCCCTTCCAAATTCTTACATTGAAGCCTTAACCCCAAATGTGATGGCATTTGAAAATGGGGCCTTTGGGAGGTAATTAGGGTGAGACAAGATCATGAGGGTGGGGCTCTGGTCTGATGGGATTAGTGTCTGTAAGGCAGGGTCTCAGCTCCCGCTCCCCACACAAGAATGCAAGACTTGGTGAGGCCAAAAAGGAACAATGACAGAGCCATAGATAGGGGAGTCATACCACTGTATTCTCGATAGTGGCTGGTGGAGATACAAAAGCAAACGTCCACCAGTACCCCAACAGGGTGTCTTCCTGCACCCCAATCTCACTGGCGGTCAGCTGAGACACAGGAAGTAGGATCCACACGATCCGCAGTCTGCCATCCACACTTGCTAACCCCACTTGCTAGCCCAATCCACCATCTACTTCTCTGCCAATCAACAAACCCTCCCCCTAGCGTAGCAATGGCAGTTATATTCATGGCTAATGGCTAATGGGTAATAGCTGATGGGCACCAGCCCTAGTGGATGGCCCATCTGATTACAGCTGATGGCCATCTAATAACCGAACCAGCACCTTTCCACGTAAGACCGAGAGCCTAGAAACTGCTCTCTGGGATTCTGTCCCCACAGTGTCTTTATAAGAAGAGGTGACAGAGAGCTCTTCCTCTCTCTCTCCCTCTCTCCCACCCTCCCTTCTTTTCCTCATCCCACCCTGCCATGTGAGGACACAGCAAGAAGGCAGTCACCTACAAGTCAGGAAGACAGCTCTCACCAGCAAACAAATTGGCCAGCACCCAGCCTCCAGAACGGTGAGAAAAATAAATGTCTGTTGTTTAAGCCGCCTAGTCTATGGTATTTTGTCATAGCAGCTTGAGCTAACTAAAAGAGCTGGATGGCTGAATAAATGAAGGTGCTACTTTCTACTATTTTCATCAAGGTCTGTTCCCCAGACCTGGGAATTGTTCCTTTGCGTGGAACAATGTTCCTTTGTAAATTGTTCATTTACATGGTCTCTGTCTGACATCCAGTCTTGGGCAGCCCCATCTGCCTGTTAACCTGACACTGATGAGCGCTCTTGGGTCCTTAGACCTCTTCCAGATACATAGCATTGTCTACGCTGTATCCTCTTTCTAGCCGTTTTCTCCTTTGGGGGCTTAATTGTCTTTGACTTTTGGAAAAAGTATGAATTTTATTTTTTCTACCCTGGAAATTCCTTATCCTTTTCTCTGCCCTGCAGTCTCTTTGTGTAAATTTGCCCGTCTCAGTCATCTCCTCTACCCCAGGTCTTTGCCAGTATCATCTGATTACAGTCTGGTTATTTTGTCCTGGAAAGAAGGTCCTTCATTTGGAAGCTTAAAGCCTGAGCTGCTTCCCCTCGTGCAAACTCAGGATGCTTCAAATTCTTCTCTAGTTATGTCATTGTAATTGCAATTTCCACAGGTTTCCTCCTAAAACGTTTGTAATATGGTACCTTCAAGCACACATAACTCTAATAACTTATATTAGTTTAAACATACATTAAATTGAAATAGAAATATCACCCACCTGGGGCTCAGGCATCTCATTTCAGGGTTGGCTGTAGCTCTCTTTTACACATAAGCAGATAAACCTGTTGTATCAACAAAGAAAATGCTTGGCAAAGAACTGAAATTTTCTCACCCATATTACTGACATTACAGTAAGCCTTTCCCAACCCCACCCTCCCACTCGCTGCATGACAGAGTCTGAGAACTGCAGAAATTGGAAGGCAATGAGCTGAGTGTTTACTTACTTCCCCTGGTGTCAAGGAGCCTAGAGAGGGGTGACAAAGTGTGCCTGGATCACCTAAGGCGAAAAAACAACAATTGAATTGGGATTTGGAGGGTGCAGTGGAGGAAAGTTTGGAAGATACAGGCATGTTCTATAAAGTCACTGTTCAATACTGTAGCAACTAGCCACATGCAGCTCGTTAAAGTTTAATTCATTAAAATTAACAAAAATTTAAAATGTGGTTCATCAGTCAGACTAATCACATTTTAATTGCTCAAGCACCACACATAATGGCTACTGTACTGGACGGCGCAGATATAGAATATTCCACCATTGCGGAGAGCCCTGTTGGGCAGTTCTAATCTATAGCATGAGTAATGTTTATAAGAAAGACCAAAATGGGAAGTTCCTACTGTTAAAATGAGTGTTGGAAAAATATGGAGTGGACTTTGGTGACTGCAATGAGAGTAAAACATGATTTTTTTTTTTAAGGGTCATTCATAGGTTAACACTCCTGAAAGAAAGAAATGAAGGGCAGAGAGAAGAAAAGAAGGGTAGTCACATGGTTATCAGCACTAAGGGGTCTCAAAGAGAACCTATTATCTTTACAGAAAAATAAAACCAGTGGCCAGAGGCCAACTTGTCTGAAGTCCTGTCAGGAGGTGGCAAGTACCTCCCTACCTGAAGAAGTGGCTTTAAATGTCCATGTGTAACCATGTACACATGGGTCATGAACCATCCTGGTATTTGATGTGACTGTTTAAAAGACCTAACATGAGGGAGGAGAATGACGCCATCTTTGAATAACTCCTAACCCAATCATGTCCTTTCCTTAAGGCCACGTTGGGTGACTGGACAGTTATGCAATAACCTATGAGGGTGACACACCTGAAGAAAAAAAAAGAAAAACCACCCACAGGCGAAGGATCTCTTGTCTAAGACTGTCAGGAGAGAAACCCCAAGAAGCTGTAATCCCAAGGAGTCTTTGGTATTCAAATTCTGGGGCTCACGACAGTGAGTGATCCCCAACGTCTTAACCTCCGGATTCCCAGCCCATTTCCCTGGGTTTTTAAACCTTTATTCTGGTTAGTAAGACTCCATCCTTTCCTCCACTCACTGTCAAGTAGCAAACAGCTAGTATGGATTCTGCTGCCATATTGATTTTTCAGATTCATTAACAGCAATCCTGCAAGAGTAGCCATGACTTCTGGGCTCTGTAAAAGGTGTGAAGAAAACCAGCTTTGCTCAATCCTTACTCCATCTGTCCTGGGTGATGGGTTGGCCAGGGGCAGAATTAGCCACAGAAGCTCTGGAATTGGGCAGGTCCTCTCACGTGAGTGTGACCACACCCAGGACTGGCTCGTCAACATCTGTGTTTTCTTACTCACGAAACCCTAGCCAAGGATGAGGCCACCAAGGCAGGATTCATATTCTATTGCTTAGCAACAATGGCCAAGTGAACAGCTTCCAGCAGCATCACAGATTGGCAGGATGTCTCAGGCTGGTTATTGTAGGTGGTGAACCCGCCTGTGACCCCTCTCCCTGTGATCGCACTCTGATGACGCGGGAGACAAGTCCAGGTGTGAAAACAGGCCTCTGCCCGGCCTAGGCTCTGCTCCTGCTGACCCCCCCTTCTCCCCGCACTGTCACCCACCCTCTCCCCAGAACAAGGAGCAGGGGAATGTCTCTGCACCCACATTCAGGGACTGGCAAGACTGGTTCACCAGCTGAGGACCAGAGCATAGCCAGCAACTCTGGGGGACCCCTCAAGCAAGCTATGTGCACACACACACACACATGACCACACATACATGCATACAACATACACAATTACACCCACACATATACCCACAACATACAAACTCATGCACATATATGTTACACACATATACACACTTAGACACATACATAAGCACCCATTCAAATACCCACTCACCCCATGTACATATGCACATATACACATGCAGTATATACACTTACACACACAACACACACACTCACACACATACATACATCAAAGCTTTAGAGAGTTCAGCCCTCACCAGAGTTATTTTGCCTGGCTAAGCTGTAAGCTGCCTGTGACTCGGAAGCCGCTCAGAGGTAGGGCCCCAACTCACCCCACACCCCTGCAGCAGCAGCTCTGGAGGGAGAATGAGCCGCCTGTGCTGAAACCCGTCCCGCTGCAGCTGGGCCCCAGGAGCAGTAGGAATTGCCCTTAGTTGAGGGTAGACTGTTGTTCAGTGTTTTCTGTATCGTCACATTAGCATATGTTTCATTCAAAGATATGTAATATCTATTGATACAGCATCTTATGGTCTTATGACATTACCTGTATGGTATATAAAAGATATCTGTGAACAGGCCAACCAGAGAAGAGGCTGGAAGGAGGAACGCAACAGCCCTGTAACAGGAAGATAATGGCAGACCTCAGAACCGGCCCCAGCCGACCACTACCAGGGCCTGGGGCTGGTGTGTAATCCTGTTCTCACACACATCAGGCCCTGTGGCCTCTCTTGTTCCAGGGAGAGGAATCCAGCTATTTCAAAGGAATTTGGGAGACGTAGGGCTGATGGGACTGCAAAAATGTGATTTGTTGTTTGTTTGTTTGTTGCTTAAGCAACAGAAATTTATTTTTTAACAGTTCTGGAGGCTAAGAAGTATAAGATCAAGGTCCCAGCAAATTCATTTCTTGGTGAAGCCCTCTTCCTGGCTTGCAGATGGCTACCTTCTTACAGTATATTCACATGCATTGATTTTTTTTTTTAAGGCTAATAATATCTGGGTTTCGGGGTGGGCTGCATACACTCCTAGGCTTCTGCAAACATGAGCTAGTTAGCTTGCACTCCGTGGTGGGTGCGTCTAGGAATTGTTACCACTTGAGCTTGCAGAACCACTTAGCTCTGTCACACTTGTAGCAACATGCCAAGTAATCGCTAGAAACACACTGGGTTTAAAATACCTGGATTTAAACTAGTGGTACTGGGGATCTCTGAGGCCGCTCATGCATTCGAATTAGAATTCTTCCTCTCCCCTCCCAGCTTTTGGCTGCTGTATGTTCTTCTGGACTCGAATGCCTGCTCAGTTGTCTCCCCTACAAAGTCTTCCCCAGCTACGCTTCCTTGCAAATAGATCCTTCTGTGCAGTGACTAACTGTACCACATTGCCCGGGACTGTCTCTATTTTAACCCTGAAAGTCCCACATCCAGGAAACCCTTTAGTCCTGGACAAACCAGAACAGTTGAGACTCTCACCCACCTACAGGATCAATAGCATGTGATTTTGCCACTAATTATACTGTATGCTGTCTAGTAAGATAACCTACTGATTCGTTTGCTGAGATGTCTGAACACTACAAACTCAAGACAAGGTATACCTAATTCTCAGTCTCCAAGGTATATCTAATTTGGGCACCAAGAACTGAGCATTGACTTCATTTCTTTGAACACCAGGTCTCTGCTAAGACACAATTCAAAATAAAACCCCTAAAAGTTTTCACCTCTAAAGGTAGGATGGAGTCTTTCCATCAAATAGTATCTTGAACCCTGATCCTTAAGGGTGAAGACCCAGACCAAGAAAAAGATAGGGTTTTTCCCTGATTGCTAGAAGAACTCTCATCAGTCAACCCTGCTCAGTCGGTCCCCAGGGGTTTGTTTAACTACAGATTCCCGTGGCCTATCCACCCCCAGAACTTCTGATTCAGGACTGCAGCTCCCTTGGTGATTCTGATTCCACTGGTCCTTGGAAAATAGAGTATAAACCCTTTCATCCAACTCAGGTGGAACTAGCTGCTGGTTGCCAATCAAAAAACAAAACAAAAAAGCCATTTACAGTGAAAACGCAGTTTAAAAAAGGAAAAAGAAAAAGATACATACTTATTTTAAACATTTCATTTTAACTGAAAACGTGTAAATGTCCATTCTCTCTCCTATCTTTTGATGAACTTGCAAAGCTTTTCTTGGGTATGGGTTTGCTGATTGGATGGTTTTTTTGTTTTTCTTGTATAAATCATATCCACACATTTCTAGTTTTGGCTTCTTTAAAATAGAACAAGCATCTAAAGATACTCGTGAAGTGTTCTGAGTGTGGAATCCTTCCAGATTCTTGCAATATTTTAAAAAATCTTTTTACAGTTGTCTCAACCACACCAAATTAAGCAAAAGTTTTGAGCAACTCACATTTGTTGAGTCTCACGGACGCATTCAGCTTAGTTCTCATAGACACAAATCTATGAGGTAAATTATAGCTTTTTGCATAGAATATAAGTTACAGGACAAAAGAGATCTTTGTTTCTTTGTTTTTATTCTAATGCATTCTTGGCAAAGAAGGACCTGAATAAAGAGCATCAAGAAGTGGGTGAATATTTTTGCTCTGAAAATGGCGATGAGGTGTGTGCTCTCATTGTTTGGGAACTGCAGCAGCTCCTTGCTGTTTAAAATGAGTTGAAAGACTTGAAATGATGTCTTTGGGAGAAGAGCATCTTGGCAAACCAGAAATGGGAGAAGTTTTTATTTGAGTTTATTTTTAGCATAAAGAACAGAGCCTGGCATATTGTCGTTGTTCAATTTGTTTCTACACAACAGTTCACGTAATATCAAATTAAATTAATTACTTACAATAATAGTACAACTAGTATAAAAATATTTGGGAGCTAACACAACTGACTCGGTAAGCACAGCAGCTAAATTAGTAGGTGGGTGGAAGAGTGGTCAACGGGCTATAAGGATTCAACTTACTGTGGGCATCGGATAGTGTGTGTTTTGGAAGAGATGAAGAGCGTCCACTAAGTGGAGGAGTCAATTAGGTGAAGGCTTGTTATGAGACCTTCCTCTCTCCTGACTAGATAAGGAGCCCAGGTCAACTCAGAACTGAGAGAGAATTGGAGGAAAGAATCAGGCAGAACTCCCATTTCTGGTTTGCCAAGATGCTCTTCTCCCAAAGACATCATTTCAAGTCTTTCAACTTGTTCTAAATAGCTAGGAGCTGCTGCAGTTCCCATCAGAGGGTAGATATCTCATCACCATTTTAAGAGCAAAATATTCAACCCACTTTTCGATGTTCTTTATTCATGTCCTTCTTTGCCAAGAACGCATTTGAATAAAATCATCTCATACCACATCTAGAATGATCTCAGAGACTGCTTTGTGCAGATCCTGGTGTTACATCAGCACTGTGAAACCTCGGGCAAGTTCTTCACCTTCTTTCTACCTTGGCAATAACACTTCATAGAATTATGGTGAAAATTCAATTAGATAACACGTGAACCATTTAGAATTTAACATGCTGTTATTGTATTTATATCTCTGTGATGCTTGTCACCAGGACCTAGTGAGTGTCAAAAACAAAAAAGCAAACAAATGAAAAATGTGTTGATTTAATTTCTACTCCTACCACAGAAAAATTAGTGTTCAGGGACCTGATCCATTGCATGTATGTAATTCGACTTTGCTTCTTCAGACCACATTTGTTTCTGGAACAATCAAGACTTTCAGCAAGAGTCAAGCAGAGAATACTGTACTTTCAGATACATTTGGAAAGGCTGCAGAAGAGGCAAGCAGTGACATGAGCCACCTCATAGCCCAACAGGCTCTCTCTTAGACCCCAGCTCACTAGAAACATAATATTACATTACCTAGCCATTCAAGCTGATTGCATGAAGAAATTTTATTAATAATAAAAAATGATTACAATGTTAGTTTAGGATTTTAAAAAGTAACCTTAGGCATTCATTTATTAATGTGAAGCCATTGGTGAATAAAACGGGTGATATCCTTGACCTCGTGAAATACGAGGTCTGCAATTAAGTTTGTGAACTCATCCTACAAAAAGTGCTACATACCTCACTGCTGAATATCACTATGGTCACCTTTGAAGTACTGCCCTTGGGAAACTATGCACCAATGCCAGAGCCTAGTCCACCCTTCAAAGCAATTTTGGAAGTCTTTTTCTGGAATGGCCATCAGAGCTGTCTTTGTATTACCCTTGATGTCCTGAATGTCATCAGAATGTCTTCCTTTTAATATTTCCTTTATTTTGGGGTAAAGAAAGAAGTCATTGGGAGCCAGATCAGGTGAGTAGGGAGGGTGCTCCAATACAGTGATTTGTTTACTGGCTAAAACCTCCTTCACAGACAGTGCTGTGTGAGCTGGTGCATTGTCCTGATGCAAGAGCCATGAATTGTTGGTGAAAAGTTCAGGTCGTCTAACTTTTTCACGCAGCCTTTTCAGCACTTCCAAATAGTAAACTTGGTAACTGTTTGTCCAGTTGGTACAAATTCATAATGAATAATCTGTCTGATATCAAAAAATGTTAGCAACATCATTGCAACAAGTTCGTGAAGTTAATTGTCAGACTCCCTATGTGTCCTTGCAAGATGACTTAAGGTAAGGCACTATAAGATTCTTGGGCTGTGGGCTGAAGCTCAGGCTTAGATGGCTGGTCATGAATTTGGAAGAAACAAGATTGAAGAATTAGTAACAAGGAGGTTTGGGAAGGTATGTGGATGGGCTTCTCAGAAAGTGCCCCAAGTGCATACTCACCAAAAGACCCTCAGTCTTCAGTGAGAAAGATGCTGAATAAAACAGTGGAAACTATGCCCATCCCTGTAGATATCAGTCAACCTCCTCACCAGTGACCAAGTCAGTGATTGTTCAACAGGCTCATGAGCAAAGCGGCCATGGAGGTGGGAATGGAACCTACTGATGGACTCAAAGACATAAACTTCCATTCACCAGTGCTAATCTGGCTAGTTTGAGTAATGTGATCCAATTTGCAAGTAGCACGAATCATCCTTTATCCCCTAATATTGTCTTCCCTTGGTGCACTAGCCTATGGTGACAGATCATATTCAATCTTTTCTATCATGAAGTATCAATGTTTGCTCTCACAGATATAGACACTTATTCTATATTTGGACTTGCTTTCTGCATCTGCCATCCTTCGGTCAGCATCACCATATATATTGCTCTGTCCAAGGAACACACATTACAGAGAAGAAATAAGTTGATGGGCTACTGCATGTGCAATTCATTATACATTTGCACCTAGAAATAGATTTGCAAACAGAGAAGGAAAGAGAAAAAAGAAGATGAGATGTAATGCTGGTTGGGTTTGACTGCTCCTGACCGTCAAGGGGAAATACTAGGGCTACTGCTACAAACTGAGGGCACCCTGGAGGTAGATGGAACCATGGACCCTCGGGATGTGTCCAATGGTAAAGACCAATTGAGGACTGCAGCGGCCCTCTACAGGCACGGCCACCAACATCTCAGAACTTTTGAGAATGAGGTTTGTATCATCTCCTCCGGTGAATAACTTGACCAAGCTAGGTGCTGGCTGAGTTTAAAAGAAGCATGGTGGCGGAGGAGAGAAGACAGATCTACCAAAGTTATCCTCTTGACCAAATACAGAAACGAGCACCATCATTTTCCCCCTCACTAAAGTATATATGTTGGTACTTTAACTAATTTTTCTCTTCCCTTTATCCCCCTATTTTATTTAGGGTGGTGGTGGTTACCTTTACAAATTTTCCCAGAGGTGACGAAATATCAAGATGGGACCATCGTGGAATAGATGAGAAATGATTGTGACCTGGAGGTCCTGAACTCCAAGCTGGATCCAGAACCAAAGGGACTTTGAGTCACCCATACATGGAGGGGAGAGTTTGTTTTCAGTGGAGTGAATGGTGGTTGTCTTATGTTACATGGGAAGCATAGGTATAGGAATAAAAGTATATGCTGCTATTGGCCGCCAAAGGGGTGCACTGGAAAGGACAGCTGCCATTCATGCTGACTGCCCAGCCTCTCGCTCCACCGCACTATGAGTCTCTGAGGAATGCACAGGCAGCTACACCTGATAGATGCTGAAATAGCAGGCATTTTCTTCTCCATTCCTCTTGATCCCAGATTCCTTACATCAGACACATCCACCTGGACTTCAGCGGAGGAGTAAATGCTGCTATGAAGCCAGATGCAGAGAATTCTGGATGTGTGTGTGACAGTGGCAGGAAGACTGAGGTGGAGGCAGCAGTAGCAGCAGAAATGGCAGAGGGGTGGGGATTAGAGGCATTGAGTCCTTGGGTCACACATGGGACCACAGGCCTCCTGACCAGGCTGTAACTGTGGTGTAGTCTTAGGCATTTCCCCCCCTTGCTAGCTCCAAGCCTAGTTCTTCAGCTCTCCAGAAGCTTCCATGAGAAACCTATTAGATTTGTAGCACATTCTTTTTCTGCTTAAATCAGCCAGTCATTTTATCTTGTGAACAATTAAGAATACTAATTCAGTGTGCGCACGATTGACAGATACCCATTCCACAGCCTGACCCACACCTGGGTTCCAATATCCATCAGGAGGCTGCCTTGAACTAAACTTCTCTCTCTTCTTTCTGTTTTCACATCTCAGCAACCTGTCTTGATCCTGATTCTTGCCTCTGATATGAACTTTTGCCTAATCCTTCCAGGGGCTCATCCAACTCCAGGGCACCAGGGACTTGGCCTGTCTATTCTGGAAGAACCAGACATTTAGACTCTAACAACTTGGGTAAAAATAGAGATTGTATTTGGCTTGAACAAAGACTCAAAGTTTTATTACTGTGCTTCTAACTTTCCGTCAAATGTCTTCCCTTTCTGGAGGAGTTGCACATTCTTTCTCATCTGATGTTTTTGCTCTCCTCATTTTCATTCTTCTCCTTTTTTTCCCCCTAGTGTCAGACGGCCTGGCTTGATGCCTGCAGATTTTGCTCCTGCAAAGAGACCAGCCATCCTCCTACCACGAGTGCCAGCATCCAAACGCTCCTCCCGTTGCTACTACAAGGCCCTCAACACTGATGCTTTCCTCCCTCAGTGGTTACCCATTTCCGGGGCCCCAAAAGGTAACCTCACTCTTTCTAACTCGGCTAGAGGCGATGAAGGGACACAATCTAGTACTACATCAACCACATTGGTCACTGCACCTGAACAAGATCCCCAGGCCAACCCCGGACACCTCAAGCCATGTTCACTACATTCCTGAAATACCCAGAATGCCACTCGATCGCAGCCAAGATGGACAGGCTCTGCCTCCCTGATTTGAGCAGAATTGAATCCTCATGCAAGCAGGACTTCGGGTAACCTTCGGGCATCCCAGTGTCCCCAGATGGACAGACAAATTAAACATAGATTTTGACGCTCACATATGATGATACAATCAGAGCAGTCAGCAGGGAGGCCAACTGTCCTGGTTTGCCTGGGACTGTCCTGGCTTTAGCACTGACAGTCCTGTATTCCAGGAAAATCCTCAGTCCCAGGAAAACCAGAACAACTGGTCACTCTCGCCATCAGCCAAAGTGGAAAAATAAAATTGAAAATATGCCTACAAGGTGAGCTCGACCTCAGGTGAAGGTAAAATGAGGTGATGCCCTTGGTGTTGGCACAAAGTAGTTTTCTTTCTTTGTATATACACAGAGTGCATTTTCTTAGACCTACCAAAATGCTGAAGTAATCATGTCCCCTCTTTATCGTAGCTTGAAAATATTCATAGAAGTCCTGAAGTCTGCTTTCTTCCAGCTGAGTGACTGTTTAGTGAAGCTCTCCCTGCTTAGCTGCTCCAATCTTCCCTCTTTTCATCATTTTAGCTGATCTTTTCTGAACCTCTGCCAATTTTTCTGCATCTTCTTGATACCACGGCACTCGGATTGAATGCCGGGCGCATTGATGAAGACTTTCACCTCCTCAGCTCATTACGTACCTCAGGCAGCAAATGCAGCAAAACCATGGAACCATCTTCTCCAATTATCGTAATTGCTTTTAAGACACATGCACACACACAGATGTGCTTTGTTAGTCAAGAGAATTAAACATCTTCTGAAGGTCAAAAACCACATCTCTTTTGGTTTAAAAATGGCAGGACAATAATCTTAGGAAATTGATGAGCACAATGGTAGGAAGGGGAGTGGTTGGAGTTCTGAGGATCTGCTTAGAGCTCCAGCTCTGCCCCCACCGGCTGGGGGACCTTGGATATATCATCTCACCAGCCTGGCTCCCCATTTCCTTGTGCATAAAAAAACAAGGGGTTAGACAGGTCATTACAACAGTCCTTTCCATCACTGCTATTTGGGGAAAACACAAATACCACTTCAGGATAACACCTCCTCCAGTGGATCTGAGTCAGAATCACCTAGGCTGCTTTTGCAAAATACACCTGCTTCTCCAGCCGATGGCCCCTCCAAAGCACGTGGACTTTTGGAGAAAGAGAAAGAGGCATTGCTGCTTTGTAAAAGCTCGTCTAGTGCTTAGGATGGTGACTGCAGTAGGCGGAATATGTCTCCCTCCTAACACCCGGAATCTGTGAATACATATGTGGCAGAGGAATTGAGGTTGTGGATAGAATTAGGGTTGCTAACTTTTAAGATTAAGAGATTCTCCTAGATGATCCAGACGGGGCATTGTAAACACCAGGATCCTTACAAGTACAAGAGGGCGGCAGAAGGAGAGGTCAGAGTATTCAGTGTGAGAGGGACTCTGCCGCCATCGCTGGCTTTGGAGGTGGAGGGAGGGGTGCAAGCCAAGGAATATAGGCGGCCCCTAACAGCTGAAAAGGGCAGGCAACAGATTCTCCCCTACAGTCTCTAGAAGGAGCGTAGCCCTGCCGACGTCTTGATTTTAGCCCAGTGACACCCATTTGGGACCTCTGACCTTCAGAAATATAACACATTTGTGTCGTTTCAAGCCACTACGTGTGTGGTAATTTTTTGGTACAATTACAATAGGAAACAAATACAGTGACATCTAGGGCTAATGTGCGGACACATACACTCACTCTCACATACACACACTGACACACTCTCACACACTCATGTGGTCACACACATATTTCCACCCACCCACACTCTGTAACATGCACACACTCATGTAAGCTGTCACACACACTCACATACACTAACACACACTCTCTCACACATTCGCATGTTCACACACTATATATAATGCATTCACTCCCCACACACACTCTCTCCTATTCACACACACTCCCTCACGTACACACACACTCACTCACACTCCTACATACACATGCCTTTAAGAACTAATCCACGCAGCTGCCCTGGATTTTATGGAATTATATCTATGGACTTTTCAATGTCCCCAAGAGAAAACTTTAAATCTCTTCTAACCGTACCAAGAAATAACGAAACAATGAAACAAGCCATGGAATGCGAAGGGGGCTCTGCCAACCCCAGCTTCTGCCAGGCTCTCCGTTGGCCTCTCTGCCCTGGTCCCAGGCCTTGGCAACTCCATGCAGCCCCCTCACGAGGGCCACACAAGGGCCACACAGACCTCACCCTCTCCCACGGGAGAATCTCCAGGCCTTGCCAATCTCCCTCCCTTGGCCTGAAAGAAACTCCTTGCTTTCTGGACCACCTGACACAGCGAACTCAGACCATGAGGATAAGCAGGCCATAAAACTGCTCTCCCTGTTCCGTTCCTTTCCATCCACATCACTTCTTTCCTCCAAAATGCATTCGAAACATTCTTCCTGATACCAAGATCTGATTTTGGTTTCTTTGCTCCAACTCCCCTGGCATTTAGGGCACAATTTTGCACAGCAGTTGGTAGAGTTCGTTGGGGTCAGTGGTGGGGTGCTTGGATGGGAAAAGTACTTGGCAGGGAGTCCAGAGACTAATGGGAAAGTCCTGGCTTATCCCATTATTTCGTGGTCACTTAATTACAAAATATGTCACTCTCCACAAAATAAGTTAGACTGCTTGTTTCTAAACCCCTCATGAAATGTTTCCTCATTATTGGTGTATTTGTGTCCAGTGTGAGTGTTCTGCGTCGCCCAGGAAAAAAAGCTCCTTCAGGGCATGAATTCAGCTTCTTTTTAATTCACCTCCACACCCACTAAATGTGCCACACCTTGAGGGTGTCCACTAAATGTGGGTTGACTGACTGCTGGCCCCAAATGAAGAAAGCATGACTCGATTCAAACACTGTAAATCGTGAGCCCACTGGGGAAGGGAAACTGCTTTGCAGGCATGTATTCAGCTCATTTCATAACACCAGTGACATTTTGGGAATCTATGTCTAAATTTACAAAATAACTTCTAGCATTTTCAAAATAAAAATCTGTTTGCAAGATTCCCCTCTGTGTCCCATTGTTTCTGGGTTGCCCAGCAAGAATTTGTTTACCACGTATTTGTTCTTTCTCATGTACCTGTAAATAACCTGCTTTCCCTTTGAAGTCCCAGGCCCCTGCCCCCCTTCCCCTTTGTCCAAAGTGGCACATAAACCTCAACTGCCCAATGCATCTTTGAGTCTCATATGATGGCACCCCTGAATGTATACCTGTAATAAATTTTGGATATTTTCTTCTGTTCATCTGTCTCATGCTAATTTGACTATTAGCCCAGCTAGAAGGACTTAGAAGGTACCAGAAAAGTTATTGTTCTGTGCCCCCACACATATAAAGTGGAGTTCAGGTCTACGATTAGATCACTGTCAACAAGTGTTTTACCTACATGAATGACCAACAAGACATCATTCAAAAATAATGCAGGCTAGCAGACAATTCTTAACGTGAGGAAAACACCTACACGTGGCAGGGTGACTAACAATCCAGGCTCCTACCATCTACCTACCTACACTCAAGTGCCAGGAGTGTCCCTAATTGTTGTGACTACAGAAAACGTCCCTTAAGGATGTAGAAAAATTGGAACCCTTGTGCATTGCTGGTGGGAATACAGAATGGTGTCACTGCTATGGAAAGCAGTATGGC
This sequence comes from Rhinolophus sinicus, assembly GCF_057876585.1. Classification (NCBI taxonomy): domain Eukaryota; kingdom Metazoa; phylum Chordata; class Mammalia; order Chiroptera; family Rhinolophidae; genus Rhinolophus; species Rhinolophus sinicus. The sequence continues at coordinate 11,144,970 of NC_142517.1, forward strand.
AGGTCCTCAAAAAATTAAACATAGAATTACTACATGATCCAGTAATTCTACTTCTGGATATATACCCAAAAGAACTGAAAGTAAAGTCTCAAACAGATATTTGTGCACCTATGTTTGTAGCAACATTAATCACAATAGCCAAAATGTGGAAACAACTCAAGTGTCCACCAACAGATGAATGGATAAACAAAATGTGGTATATCTATACAATGAAATATTATTCAGCCTTAAAAAGGAATGAAATTCTGATACGTGCTACAAAATGGATGAGCCTCAAAGAAATTATGCTAAGGGAAATAAGCTATTTGCAAGATGACAAATCTTGTATGATTCCACTTATATGAGGTATCTATAGTTGTCAAATTCACAGAAATAAAAAGCAAGACAGTGGTTGCCAGAGGCTGGGGGAGTAGAATGAGCAGTTAATGTTTAATGGTTAACAAAGCTTCAGTTTGAGATGATAACAAAAAGTTCTGGAGATGAATGGTGATGAGGGTTACACAACAGTGTGAATGTACTTAATGCCACTGACCTGTACACTTAAAAAGAGTTAAAATAGTAAATTTTATGAGACTACACACACACAATAGCTATATAGATATATAGATATATATCCACAAAAAACTGGAGAAGTTTATAACATAGAAAACTAAAATAAAATAGATTTCCAAAACACTCCAGTATTAATGTCCTGATTAAACATCATTGGACAAATATTCTTCTTAAAATAGGAGGCCCTGATCTAAACACTCGACTTCAAAAGGGGCGTGATGGAAGAAGCATGAAGGAGAACATCTCAGGGATGCCAAATATTTTTGTCTCAAGTGCCATTGATTGCTCGAAGTTGATTGAAGTGCTATGTTGAGAAGGCATCTTTTGGACTGACTGCCTTTGGACTCAGCAAGGAAGAACGTCACAGTCTATCAGCAGTGCCTCCCATGGGTGAGAGAGGAGGGGAGGGTGGCTCATGTACCACATGTATGCAGGCCCAGAAATATAAACCTTCTGATTCTGGGCATCTTTTGCCCATGACTGAAGCCCCAAATCAAAATAGCTTTTTGGCAGGAAAAAATGCAATTGACATACCAAGCTCCATTTTCCCACGTTTCTCAAAACATTGTAGAATTTAGAGCAAAGAGGAAAACATTGGGTTCAAATATTCAAAACCATATGTATTTCACTGAACAAGACAAACTCACTGTGGCAAGAAATAGAAAAAAATAGAACTGCTTAGCAGATATATAAAGCATGGTGTGGGGAACAGTCTGGAGGAATTTATACACAGGCAGTTCCAAAATCGAGAATCGAGTAAAATTCTTACATTCAACTTTGACCACATTTACTTTGCATAGTCTGCCCTCTGGTGATGTTAATAAGCAACAAACTCATCTGGGATTGAATTTACTGAGGGAAAACAGGAAAGTGAGGAGGTAATAGGCAATTTGCTGCCCTAAGACTTTCTGATGATGGAGGAAAAATGCTGTGGCTATTGGTGATAGTGATGATGGTGGTGGTAATAAAGGTGGTGATGGTGATGAAAGTGGTGGTGGTGATGAAGGTGGTGATGGTGATGAAAGTGGTCGTGGTGATGAAGGTGGTGATGATGGTGGAGGTGGTAATGAAGGTGGTCATGGTGATATTGGTAATGGTGGTGGTGATGGCAGTTAACAGCTAATACATATGTAACATTCCTCTATGCCTGGCTCTGTTGCAAATGCTTTATAAACATTAATTAATTTAATCCTTACAGTAGCCGATGGGGCAGATACTTTTATGATCCCCTTTTATAGGTAAGGAAACTGAAGCACAGAGAGGTTATGTCTCTTGCTCAAGGTAACACAGTTAGTAAGCAGAAAGAAACGGAAAGGCTCCTAACACTCTGCTCTAAAATATAGATTAAATAAATTATACTACTAGCTTGTCCCTACTTACAATTTCATTAAGGTTCTCTCTCAAAGGAAAAGTATAACCTGGTAAGCGAAGGCTATCAGTCATCCACACCTGTGAGAAGTACCTTAATCAAATATTACTCCAAAGACTTGGGAGTTTTCACTGAAGGTGGGAAAGGAGTGGCATTGGAGGAGAAGCCCTGTGAGGAAGAATGGGTTTACGGAGAAGGGGTTGCTGTAGTTGGAGAGGCTTATCTCTGACATCAGAAGGCAAACATATTTGAGTCAGGAACAAGATGTCTAAAGGTGCGGGAGCTCCAAACACGAGGCTTATTTGCCTAGTGAATTTTCCAAGAGACTGCCATTGGCATGTATGGCTTTGGTTAATTTTCCTATAAGTACTGTGGATTCCCTCCTGAAAAAGCTGGTATAGCGCCTCCCAAAGACAATCTATTGACTCAAGTTGTCACTGGAAATCATTATCACAATCATTTCAAGTACCAAGTATTGCAGCAGCCCCCTAAACAGCCAAAATATGTATTGAGGAACAGGCTTAGAAAATTTTATGTATTCCATGTTGTACTGTAAGCCCTGACATTTTCTTTCCTTCCTTTCTTCTTTTGGTAATGCAGGTGCCTGATTTAGCTTTGATTGCCAAAGCATCTATTTCAAAGAGGCATGCACTTCAAAGATGGCTATCTCTAATAAACACATGGCCAACCCCACAGATAAAGAGCCAGGCTGCTCCCCCACGAGTCACCTTTATTATAAAGATCTTGGTTGGTTTCAATAACTGATCACTGGCTACCTATTTGTTTTTCTCTTCCCATGCTTTTAAATTCCCTTCTCTTATCTTTTGAATTCATCAATAAAGAGTGATCAATAATGTTGCAAAGATTCTGTAGGGTATCCGATGGACACTTGTCTCGTTAGGGAGACCACCTCAGGGATGATGTAGATGCCTGATCACTGCACTGTATCCCTGAAGCTGAAGCTGAACAATAATGAATGTCAACTACAATTATATATATATATGTATATACATATAGTTACAAGAAGTGGAGTACAGCATTAGGAATAGAGACAGTGGAAATGTAATGGCTGTGTGTGCGATGTCAGAGGGGTAGTGGATGGGGGAGGGGGGTTATCACTGTGTGAGGGATATAAATGATAAATGTCTCACTATTACATTGTTTTGTACACCTGAAACTAATAAAAAAAAAAAAAGTGAGCCTGGGAAATCCTAGGCCCCCACCCTTGACTCCAATTAAAGCAGAACCTGAGGCCCATCCATGCTGTCTCTACCTGTGATACTGTGTGTGGCTCCAGGTGAGCTGTGTAATTTCCAGGTTTTGTAAGTATAATAATAAACCTGTATCTTTTCAGTTTCTTGATGGTTATTGCTGAAGGGTGTCTTCAAATCATAATAAAAACCACAAGGGCTGATCCAGCCACAACATTGTTTATTGATAGGCAGAAACCAGTACAAAACACATGTACTATGTTATAACAAAAGGGGGGAGGGGGCAGGGTTGGGATGGTAAGGAAAATGATGCTGGGAAAGTAGCCCTTGGGGGTTGGTTTTACTTACTATGCTTTCCTCAGCACTTAGCATAGCATAGATGCTCAACAAATGTTTGCTGATAAATAATTACAGGGAGAATGCATGAAATATGCCAGGAATGTCTCTAAAGTAAGAAGCCTGATTTGACATTGGTGATGTCACTGTCAGTCTCTTATGAGTTTCCGTGGATAACTCATTCATAGCCATGTTTTGCATGGATTATTTTCCCCCAGATTCTGAAATCATTGCATTTCTGAGTAGAGTAACAATGCTAAGGGGTTGTGGATGACATCTCCATTACAAAACAACACATGCTTTTGTTTTAAAAGAATGTTTCTTCTATAGTCTGTCATCTCAAAGAAGGATAGTTTACCACCTCACTGGTACAATTAATAGAAATATGTCAATAGATAGGAGTTGAATGTAAATGTTTTATTCTAGACGTGATATGGTCTGTAGGTAATACCAGCTAGCAGTAAGTATTTCACACTCAGAGAGAGGGAGTGAAAAAGTGACTGGCTCACTACTTTAGGTTGGGGGATCAGGGAACACCTTTCTGAGGAGATGACATTTAAGCTAAGAATCAGATGCATCAAAAGTGCTGGCCATGAGAAGATGGGGAATCCACGTGTGCAGTGTCTCCAGCACCAAAAGCAGGCGCTGGTGTGGAGGCGCATAGGAAGGAGCGTGGCGGAGAGAGTCTGCCAACCTGGAAAGGCATGGCCAGGTGGGACTTTCTAGGCCAGGCAAGGACCTCGGTTTTTGCTTTAAGCGCAAAGGAGAAGTGTTTAGGGGGTAGGAGGGAGGCTCACGCGAGGGAGTGATGGTGTGACTTGTTTTTAAAGCACACTGGCTGTGTTTGAGGAACGCGTTAAAGAGGACAAGAGAAGGAGCAGGGCCCATGAGGTGGCTCTTGGCAGGAGTCCAGGCCAGGATCATGGTGGCTGTGCTGGGCTGGAAACAGAGAGGGCGGAGAGAAGAGAGCAGTCAGAGTGTGTCTTGGAAGAGTGCAAAGGACTTACTTTGGATTAGCGGAGTAAGAAAAAGAAGAGAATCCAGGCTTTAATGTTTGGCCTGAGCAGCTGGATGGACACTGGTTGGTGCCATTTATGTGAGTGGGGAAGATGGGGATGGAGTGGTTGGTTATCCTTCTTTTGGAAGTGGGACAGGGAGTGGATCATGAGTTCTGCCTCGGCCCCTTAGTTTTGAAATGCGTGTTAGACATTGGGGATGAACTCGAATCAGGACGTGAGAGACGCAGGCCTGAAATTGTAGAGTGAGGCCTGGCAGGGAGAAACAGCTGAGCGCCCCACACATGCAGGCAACCAGCAGCAAGCACGTGGGTGGCATCTTACAGCTGACGGAGAGCCTCCTGGGTACCTTAGCCCATTAAGCTCACAGCCAGCTCATTGGGCAGTTATTACTTCAACAGTCCTACTGATTAATAATAATATTTTGCATGTGCATCTCACTTTAGAGTTGCTGCCACCCTCCCCCACAGGCTGTCTCTGTCACAGTTTGCCTCTCTCAACAACACTGGGAAATAGAAAGGCTTGGGCGATGGTGGCCATGAGCATAGTAATTATGCCTATCGAAACTCCTAACCCCTGGAGGGACACAGATATGACATATGTGCTGCATACCCGTGCATATACTCTATGAAAGCACTTAAAAATTTTTGTTCTGTACATAAGAGCCCCCTGCTGTTCAAACTGGGTTTATCCATTAACTGAGATTTTTCAGCTGCCCACTATAAAAGGATTCAGAGTTCTCTTTCATTTTTGTAACATGCTCTGGAGATAGAAATCCCACATGATGACCATAAACAATTGTTAGAACAGTTTGACTTCTCACACTTAACAATAGCTTCATATTAGAAAACTCAACATTTTATTTGTCAAGAAAGCAACGTTGAGGGAGACAAAAAAGGTGCTTTTACGTTGGAGATTTTTTTCCACCACTAATACAGATACAGTCCTTGCATGAAAGCGATAATTTCATGGCTAAAAGCAGGTGAAAAGTATCTAACCCTCTATAATGTCGGCTGCATAGGGATGCCACATGAAATCGTAACTGAGTAATTTCAAAAACATGTTGAGAAGCCTTGTCATAGTTAGCAGGATACTTTACCAGCTCATGGACAGAATGGCGTTTGAACTGGTCCTAAAATGAGGTAGAGGAATAAAGGGAAGAGTATGAATTGGTCCTCGACAACATAGACATTGCAGAAACTGGTGAAGAAGACTATGCCAGACAAAAGCAATACCTGAAACCAAGAGAATCCTAGATGCTAGAGCTGGGACATAAAGCTGGAAGAGTTCCCCAGCAGGTGGGCTGAGGGTCTTTCAGCACCAGCCAAGTTTGGTCTTCATTAGGCTGGCGGTGGGGATCCCAGAAGACTCATTAACTGGACAGTGATTACACGTTCAGGTCTGAACTTTCAAGGAGTCCTCAGAAGGTGTCTGTAGGGCAGTTGGAGGTGGGAAGGGACAGGATAAAATGATCATCCAGGCAGCTCTTAACAATCATTCACCAAAAAAATCACAAAGGCCTCAGTGAGGGTAGTAGTGATGGGAAAGAGAAAACAGAATACAATTGAGAGGAAGTTAGGGGGAAAACGGAGTTGGGAGAATGGAAGAACCACTTCATCAACTACGACACAGAACCCTTGAAAAATAAGTTCCATTTTTATCAACAACAAAACAACAACAGCAAATATTTTTTACTTCTCAGGCCTATTTCTACACATCCCATCTTCTTACTCCTAGGGCTGACTGGCTTACATCGCCAAGCTCATACCTGTGCTTAGTCCTAGGACCCATTCAAACCTTACACTGGTGGTATTTAAGTATCAACCTCGAGCATTACCACCCTCTAGGGGCACATTTGAAAATGCACGAGTATTTTTGATTGGTAAAATGACAGGGTGGTTACTGACATTTGGTAGGTGGGAACCAGGGGAGCTAACCATCCTAATATTCAGGAATGTCCCATACAATGCAGAATTGAACCATGTATAACCCGTAGACCCATCATTGGGGAACATTGCCACACTTCACCCCCGGGTCCCAATTTGATCAACGGGCTTCTGTGGTGTTCTCTGTAGCCTCTTCTGCAAGATTGGCTGTATCTAGAGACTCCTAAATACAAGGCGTTGAATGCCCAAGTTCCTGCAAGAGAAATCCTTAAACCAAACTGGATTTATAAATAAGAGCTTTGTAAATTACAACACAAACTAGAAGGATTGTCGAGTTTCAGGAGAGAAGGGAATGAATAAGGACTGGAAAAGATGAGAAATGACTAGATGAAAGCTCATCAGGGTTTCCCAAAGTGAGTTCCTTGGAGCACTGGTTCAATAGAATAGCAAAAATTGCTACAGAGGAGAAAAAGTGTGTATGGTCAAGTAAGTCTGGGAATTGTTGGGCTGAGCAAAGTTCATCAGATTTCTTTAATATATGGCAGTTTAGATTGTCTAATAGCTGACAACAACTTGTACTAACTTGTAATTATCTGAGTGGGTTTTACTCTTCAATGTTTGCTCCATTTGTTTAACACGGGTACTTATTTATTTATTTTTTAACAGAGGATCTCATGGTCCCCGGTGTTCGTTCTGTGGCACATACTTGGAAAGCCCATTCCAATCAGAGAGCCAGACACAGGAAGGCCTGGGTAGGAAAGGTGGGAATGCACATGAAATAATGGGAAGATAAGCATAACCAGAGAAGAGGGGAAATCAGCAATATTTAGACTCTTACACCAGACCCTTTAGGTTCAAGTACTACCTCTGCCATCTACTAGCTACTTGAACTTGAGCAGGTAATGTCACCTGTCTAGGACTCAGTTTCCTCACATGTAAAATGTGGATAATAATAGCGTCTGTCTTGTAGAGTTGTTGTTAGGATTAAATATAGTAATACAATATAAAGCAGTTAGAGCAATTCCTGGCACAAGGTGATACTATTGCAGGCTAACGTTACAAGGCGAGAGTGGCTCGGCTATGAAGGGCCCTTACATTAGAGAGATGGAGCTACTGTGGAAAAAGATAGAGTCTCATAGAGGTTGTTTATTTCTGTATTTCGTAGGTGTGTGTGTGTTAGATGCAATATTTAAAAAAGAAAAATAAACCAAATCCCAGCTTAAGAAACTGAATACCACCATTGCAGTAGAACCCTCACAGAGCCCTCCTCAGTCTGTCTCCCTCCCTCCCCATCAAAGGGAACCACACGTCCGACTTGGGCACTTATTGTTCCCTGGTTTAGCTCAGTAGTTAACTACATTTGTATGTTCCCCTATATAAGTTGTTTATTTTGCCGATTCCTGAACATTCTATAAATGGAATCAGACCGCACTTATTTTTCTGTGACTCTCTTTTGTGTTCCAGAGCTTCCCCCATGGAGACCCACTGGCCCTCGTCCATCCATCTTCCCTGCTCTTTAGTGCTGTCTTCCACTGAGTGAACAAACCCGGCACTTACCCGTCCATTCTCTGGTTAGTGAAACTTGGAGTTGATTCCCTTTTTTTTTTTTTTTCCTCTCTCTAACAAAAACACTGCCAAGGGAACTCTAATGTGTGTCTCCTGCTGCACGTGTACAAGAGCTTCTGGACGGCAGATACCCCCAGCTTTCTAGGTGCTCCCAAACTTTTCTGAAATGAGCAAATGGACTGCCTGCCCCCCACCAATTGTATATACAAGTTCCTTTCTTTCACATCACCTACCCTCAAAACGTTTGAGAAGGACTGACCAGAGGAAAGTTGCATTGAGGAAGTTCTGTTTGGCAGTGACAGGAGTGGGCAGAGGGAGAAACTCCTTGCGAGGCCGGATGCAGAAGAGAGCAGAGGAGGGCGACACACGCATTCCTGCAGAGACCTGTGGACCCACCCAAGAGCAGGCTTCTTTTTGAGCAGCAGCCCTATAGCTTCTCTTTTGTGAATGAGCTGGTATCCACCAATAAGTTCTCAACCCTTAGCATGGCTTGCAGAAAGGAGAATAGTTAACATCTGAGCATTCTAATACGTTTCCCCAGGCTTTGTTCAAAGGATCTGGCCCCAGGCAAGATTACTTTGCATCTTCCAATCTCCTCCTCCTCTCTCTAATCTGGGGTCATTATCCACCCCATAGAATTGTTACTGGCCTAACAACTAATTAATGACAAAGGGCCCTTGGCACTTAGAAAACCAGACGTAACTGTTTAGCACTGTTCTTAAGTTAGAGCACGTTATGCACACCTGGCGGGGAAGCAGGACTGAACGCAATGGACCAAAATGGTGCTCCCCAGCTACAGCCTGAGTCCCACTGCATTTTAAAAGGGCTAGTGTTGTATCAGTAGGATTCTCCCCAAATCTTTGATTTCCTTGGCTTCTTGCACAACTAAACAGGACAAGCCCTGGGAGGTAGGCAGACGTCCTGAGAGGTCACCCTTCTCTGTGGAGGTCCCCCAGCCCTTGCACAAAGGCATGGCCTCATCTGCATTAGCCACCACATCTTGCTTGATCGAGGACCAACGAAACCAAAATTTTGGCTGCCTCTTGCCTTGTGCCAGGGTCAACTGCGTTGAAAGCAGTGTTGACTCCCAGCAGTAGGTGATTGAAGGAATTGTTGCAATGTCCCCCTCTAATTACGAAATGAAATGGGGTTAAACAGCAGCCCTTTAAATCTCTGGGGCTCCAAATACAGACGGCAAATACAGGTAGGTGTTCTGACACCGCCTAATTGGGGTGCTTTGGGAGTGGCAGAGAGCCTTTAATTTATGAAAAACTGCAAAGTAAAAATGAAAGCCAAGAGAGATATGATTGCAGGACCCTCTCATCCACGTGCGTAAGAAGAGCTGAATGGAAGTTCACCACATCAGTGTTTGTATGTCAAAAACACTCAGGAACAATCTAAACATCAAAACCTCAATAACGAAATAGATAAATAAAATGTGATATATCCATAGGATAGAATTCGACAGCAATAGGAAGACATTAACTAGATCTATGTGTGTGCGTGCGTGTGTGTGTGTGGTTAGCATTCAAAAATATAGTATGGAGTGAAAAAAGTAAGTTTTGAAATGAACCTTTAGTATAGAATCTATTTTATAAACACATAAGATAATGTTATATTTTGTTTATGGAAAATGTATTTAAAGGTACATATGCTTAAAGATATGTCAACTGAACTCAAAGAGTCTGGAAACTTTGCTAGAAATAAATGATAGAGATTTGTTCAAGGGTCTTAGAATTTGCAAACTGGAAACACAGCTAGGCAAAAATCCCGAAGTGTCCCAAAGAAAAAAGAAAAGTTCTTATAACAAAGAGTACATTTTTGAGAATTAAGAGTCCTGCATTCTTATCTCTACGATTGGTCCAGGATGGTCATCACTCAGATGATAGGCAGTCAGGATGATGGATGCCAGGTGGTCCAGAAGATGGATGCCAGGAGGTTTGGTCACATCCCAGTAGTCTGGATAATGGATGTCATGTGGATGTATATGTGAGTCCTCGGGGGTAATCAAGTGGGCTGAATATATGAGTCCTTCAGGGAGTAATGAGAAGTCTACCTGGAGGTCCAGGTGTATATCCAGGCATTGATGCAGGACTGGACAGTTCAAAAAAACTTGTTTCTAGGCTAGTTAAAACAAGAATGGAGTCTTTCTTCATGCTTCAACCTTCATGATATTAATATTTTTTGTAGCTTGGTTAAAGTGATTCCACTTTATATATTCCCTATCTTCACTCTTTCCTCAGATACATATATTTTTTTAATGGGTCAGAAGGATACTCACCAAATTTGTAGCAGAGATTCTCTTAGCAGAAGGAGAGGATGTAGGGACTGGGGAAGAACCAGTAGAACTCCCATCCTATCTGCAATGTTTTATTTCTTATATTTAAAGGGGGGAGGGGCAAGCAAATATATTATGGTTAACTGCTGTCCATCCTGATGGTGAGAAAAGATGATAGGAGAAGAAAAGACAGGAAGATGGAGCCAACCATTTTCATTTTTTAATTGACAGGGCTCTGGACCAATCTACAAGGACCCCCTTCCTACCCTACCCCCAGCCCTGTGAAGGAAGAGGAACCTGTTATCTCCATCCCACTGGTTCCCTACATCCTTTGCAGGGACAATTTCTTGCTGAGACTGGGTAGCAAAAAGCAGAGGGTAGAGCAGAACTTAAAAATATGTGAACATAAGAAGCCAAGGGCCAAGATGACAGAATGGAAGTCTGAGGAACCAGCAGCAGGTCCCAAAGCTTAAAGTTCTGCTAAGTCTGGCATCTCTTCACCCAACCATCTCTTCATTAATTCACTCATTCAATGCACAAATGTGCCAGTCACTAAACTATGTGCTGAGGACACCATGGAGAACTTAACAATGCCTTTCGACCTTGAGGCACTCATAGACCAGTGGGGGAGACAGACATCAGACAGCCCCATATATGATATAAGGTCAAGCAGTGGTAAGTACTTCAAAGAAAAATAAATTTGGACAAAAGGACAAAGAAAGCCTGGAGTGGGGCTATCTCCTTCAGTTTGGGTGGTTAGGGGAATCCTCTGACAAAGTGACTTGGCCACAGAGGCTTGGATAAAAGAATGAGGGTGTTCCAAGCAGAGGGAACAGCAAGTGAAAAGGCCCTGAGGCAGGACCTGTTAAGGAATTCTAACAAACCAGTGTTGCCAGACCACAAGGGGCAAGGAAAAGAGTGGTAGAAAATGAAAAGAAACAGCAAAGCTTAGACCAAGGAATCTTTGTCGGCCAAGGTAAGGACTTGCAGATTCCTTTGTGTTTAAGTGTGAGATAACAGCCCATTGAAGAGTTTTAAGCAGGGAAATGACATGATCTGATTTTTCTTTTAAAATGTAGAGCTGGCCAAGCCACACTGTCAGCTGGGTCTTCTTTGGAGTCCCACAGCTAGTGATCTTTGAAACTAGTGGAGATATTGTGATCTATCAGATACCTGGTCTTCATCCACAGTTCCTGGCTCATGGCTCCCCAAACCCTAGGAATTTCCTAAGTGAGGAGATTGATCCAAGGTCTTTTGTTATGTTAATGAGGTGACTTTAGGACCCCACCCAAGGGTGGGGACTGGTTGCCAGCAGAACCAATGTAATTAGAGATTTGGACCTTTCACTCCTCCCACCTCCAGGGAGAGAGAGGGGCTGGAGATTGAGTGCAATTGCCAAATGCCCAATGGCTTAGTCGATCATGACCTGTAATGAAGACTCCATAAAAACCAGCAAGGCAGCTTGCAGGCCCTTTTCTTTGGAGAGCTTCCCGTGCCACCAAGCCAGGTCCCAACTCCCTGAGGACAGACACTCCTTTGCTTGGGTTCTCACCTTATGCATCTCTTCATCTGGCTGTTGATTCATATCCTTTAATTTCCTTTGTAATAAACCAATAATCTAATGAGCAAATGTGTTTTCTTGAGTTCTGTGAGCCATTCTAGCAAATTAATGTAACTGAAGGAGGAGGTCATTGGAACCTCCAATCTGTAGCCAGTCGGTCAGAAGACTAAGTAACACCTGGCTCATGACTGGCATCTGAAGTAGAGGGTGGTCTCTTGGGACTGAGCCCTTTACCTGTAGGATCAGATTCGATCTCCAGGAACATAGTGTCAGAATTGAGTTGAATTCTTGGACACCCTGCTTGCATCCTAGGATTGCTTGTTGGTGTGGGAAAGGCTCCACACATTGGAATTGGGACCCAGCACCCCCTTTCCACTAGCCTATTTTTCAACCCTCTTCTTAGATTCATATCTTCTTCCCCCTTTTCCAGCTATTTGCTCCATTTTTCGTGTGTGTTAATTCACACTTTCTGCCCTGAAAGCTGCCGGCTCCATGATGTACTTCTACAATGGTTCTGTCTCCTATCTGTCAATTTCAGGCCCAGGGCACACAGCAAAAGGCATATTTGCATCTTACCCGCATCAGTAGAGCAAAAAGGGGGGTGAGTGTAATAAACAAATAATTGGAGGCAGGAAGCACTAAAGCAAAAAGAGGAGGGAAAATTATCCAAACACCACTAAATATAGATTCCACTGCAGGCCATGTTGCTGAGGTGCAGAGACATTTATAGCTGTTGTTTAATTCTTCATAAGACTCTGAAATTATTTTTCAGCTGTAAGGTGAGGGGACCCTTAGGGAAATAGCCCCACCCATCGTCTGCAGATGGGAGCTTGTGAAACAGGGAGATGAAATAGCTCACCCAAGGTCACATGGCTGCTGAGTTTCAGCGCTCTTGTCAACAAACCAGGGCCTCTTTCAACAATGCCACATGGTCTCTCAGCAAAGATTTATGAAAGGATGGACAACAACAAAATCAGCTTATGAAACACTTCCCCCTAACACAAATTAAGAAACTGATTTGAGGAACAGAAACTGGGTTAAGGTTTGCCCACCTACAATCAACACTGAAGAGAAAGTTGAATACTTAAAATAGAAGAAGAAAATGGTCCCTTGTGCAACTGAGAAAATTATTTTTACTCTGAATAATTGAGAGGCTGCCTGTGAAAAGTCTTATACTCAAACTTAGAACTTTCAAAGTCGAATGTAAGCTTCTCCGCTATACCATACAATAACTGATACTCGCAGAGTTCAATAGTTTGCAAAACACTGAAAACATCCTCTCATTTGGTCTTCACAATAATCCTGAAAGGAGCTGAAAATCAGTCCTCTGATTATCCCCATTTTACAAAGGTGAAGACTGAAGATCAGAGAAATTAAATGACTTCCTAAAATCATGTAGCTGATTTGACTTGTAACATTATTCTTTTTAGTATAAGGTAGAGTAGAAGGAAACCCAAGCTTGGCGTTAGGAAGACATGGATTTGAGTTCTGACTTCGCTACATACCACAGAGTGCCTCCGTTGAGTCCTGAGAATAACAGCTACATGGCAGCTATTGTGAGGATTAAAAGAGGGAATGTATGAAAAGCACCCAGCTCAGTGCCTGACACAATGGAAGTCTTTGTTATTATAAATACAGCTTCTTGTTCTTAATCTCATTTTTCAGCCTATCTAGCTACTCATTGCACAACACATGACTTAAAGACACAGAAGGGAGATTTCTTTTCCAATGGTCTCACTCCCTCATTTATTCATCTGGTTTCTTATTGAGAAAGATGTTGGCCTGGTTTAAATACAGATTCACTTATCAAAAGCATCAGTCAATGATGTCACCAGAAAGTAATTGTGGAGGAGACGATAACTAGCACTTCATTCATTCATACAATAAATACGAATGAAGTGTCCACCATAAGCTGAGCTTTAGAGAGACCATGGCGAACTAGATAGGGACAGCCCTGAGCCTCAGGGAATTTACAATTATAGAGAAGACAAACATCAAGCAAGTCATTTACACCACCAACATGATTGTTAGTCTGTTCAAGTTACTGTAACAGAATACCATAGACGGAGTGGCTTTTAACAACAGACATCTATTTCTCATACTTCCAGAGACTTGAAGGTCCAAGATCAAGGTGCTGGCAGATTCAGTGTCTGATGAGAACCCGATTCCTGGTTCATAGACAGCAGAAGGGGTAAGAGATCTCTCTGGGGCCTCTTTTAATAAGGGTACTAATCCCATGATCGAATCACCTCCAGAAGGCCCTACCTCCTAATACCTCACCTTGAAGGTTAGGATTTCCACATATGAATATTAGGGGGATATAACCACTCAGACCATAGCAAATGACTTAGACACCTCTGGTCCCCTGACTCTTTGAGGGCTCAGAATTCATAAACAAACAGAAGCTCCTTCCTCCCCTCTTCTTCCTCCAGTTCTCTGCAAATTTATCTCCAATTAAGTGAGCATCCAATCTAAGCAGAAAAAATAATGAAGTCCTTAGTGATTTCTGTCACTGTTGCTCACATTCCATTGCTGAGGACTAATCACATGACTGTACCCAGATGGGAGGAGGGTTGTTGGAAAAATCGTCCTTGACTGAAAGAGACTGAAGTCACTTTCCACATTAGGGAGAAGGTGGAACATTAAATTTTGGTAATCAACTGGCCATCTCTGCTGAAGCCAGAAAGAAGGCCGAACATATCAGTAATCACAACACTCAATGAAAATAACACAGGAAAGTCAAATGTAAAGATGTGGAAAGAGATAGAAAAAGGCATGCCAAGTACATATTAACAATATTCATTTTGCACAAAATAAATTTCAAAATGAACAGCACTAAAAGGAATATATCATAATTATAAAATTACCACATACAAACTATGTCATAAATCTTTATGTATCTAAAACCTTAGCCTCAAAACACATATGCATATATAGCAAACCCTGATAAAAATGCACGGAGACACTGACAAGTTCTCATAATGGATGACTTTAAACACATCTCTTAGAAATTGGCTGAGAAAATATTACAAAAATTAATAAGCCTTGAGAAATCCTGACTTATGAAATTAATAATTCTAAAATGATAGGTATATGAAGAGAAATAACTTTTTACCCCAAAAAGATTACACATTACTTTCAAACTCTCCTGAGACATTCTTCAAATGTATTAGGTCACAAAGGAAATCCCAACAAATCCCCAAAAGGAAAATTCTGACAGTACATAGTCATTTACCATAATAGAATAAAGTTAGAAAATAATAACAGAAGGATAAGCAACCAAAATCTATCCTCTTAGATATTTTACAACACTCTGCTAAATAAGTCATAGGTTTGAAAGGAAATAAAACCAGAAATTACAAGCTATTTGGAATTGTAACAGCACTACATACATATCAAAACCCTCAGGCTATGAAAGCAGCATTCCCAGGGAAAATATATAGCCTTAAATGCATATAGTAGAAAACCAGAAAGGCTGAAAATAAATGAATCAACCAAGCTTTCAAGTCAAGAAGCTGGGGGTAGGGGGTGGGGGGGAGATGCATGGTGGGAGAGAAAGAAAATAAATCCAAATAAAGTTGAATGAAAGATTTAAGGAAGATGAAAGTAGAAATTAATAAAAATAGAAAACAAAAAGACAATAGAATTGGTTAATTAAATTGGTTCTTTGAAAGAACCTAATGAAAATACAAACCTTTGGCATACTTGTCAAAAGAAAGAAAAAAGACAAAATCGTAAGTCATAAATTGTAAGCATTTTGTGGCAAGCATTTTGAAAATTACTAGATGAAGTGAGTCATGTCCTAGGAAAATATTCATTATACAGATTCATTCAAGGAAAAGTTAGAAACCTGAATAGAATCTTAGACATGAAAGAAACTGATACTCAAAGATCTACCCCTAAAATAGGCATCAAATCCAGAGGGCATTTCAGGTAGCTTCTACCAGACATTTAGAGAAGAGATAAACCTATATAAACTGTCTCAGAGTCTAGGAAAAGACAGAAAGCCTACTCAACCCATTGTATAGGTTCAATATAACACTGATACCTGATACCTTTATGTCTGTCTATCTATTCTATCTGTCTGTCTGTCTGTCTACCTACCCATACACATATATGTACATATACATATGGCCTATTGTGTGTATCACTTAAAAACAAAGATGTGAAATTCCATATCCAGCAGTATATTAAAGGAATAATACAAAAGGAACATTATGGGAATGTAAATATGTTTTATTTTAGTTTCAGATGTACAAAACATCGTAGTGATTAGACATTTACATACCTCACAAAGTAATAACCCCAATAAGTCTATTACCCATGACACTGTATGTAGTTATTAGAACATTATTGACTGTATCCCCTATGCTGTACTACCTCCCTGTGACTAATTTTTTTAAATTGGAGTTGACATTCAATATTATTTTGTATTAGTTTCAGGTGTATAGTCCAGTGGTTAGAGATTTATAGAATTTATGAAGTGATCCCCCCGAAAAGTCTAGTACCCATCTAACACTAAACATAGTTTTTACAATATAAATCTTTCATTATTAAGAATCTATTAAAGAGATGAAAGTAGAAAAAACACATGATTGTGTTAACAGATGTTTTAGAGACATTTGCTAAAATTCAACACTCATTCATGTTAGCAAACCAGGAAAATAACTGCCTTAAACATGATAAAGTGTATTAGTAAGCTAAGCAAGCACCATTTTCTGGGTCAGTTATCATAAATTCCTCCCATAAAAGTCAGAGATAAGGCAAGATTCCTAGTCAGCATTGTATAGCGGGTACTAGATAAGACATTAAGACTAGGAAAAACAAATACTATTCATCGACAAGTCTTTTGGGGGGAGGTTAATCTGCTTGCCCTTTTCAATTTACAAAAAATTCCATAAGCACCATCTCCTGTGACCCTCACAATGACCAGGTGGGATGAGGAGAAGGATTATCATTCCAAGTTTGAGGATGAGGAACCCAAAGGTCATAGAATTTCAGATTTCCCTAAAGGCATGTAGCTGGTAAGCAATGATGGAGGAGTAGACCCCAGGTTTTCTTATTCTTAATCACGCTCTTCCTCTATGCCAGGGAACCTCACTCAAAACACTACACCCCATTGCTACCAGTGACTGACACTGGCCAGGTCACCATCCATCTGAGAAAATTAAGTCAGAGCCCCAGGAGTTAACAGCACAGTGAATAAGACGGAAGGATGAGAGAGGGCACAGAAGACAAACGTTCTTGGTGCGATGGCATATATCCAACACTCAAGGTGCGCCTGTGATGAGCCACATACTCTTCTAAGCACCTATGTCAACTCATTTAATCCTCATAAAAACTCCCATGAGGTTGGCACTATTAATGTTATTCCAGTTTACAGATGATGAAGCTGAGTAATCCACCCCAGTTTATAGGTTTAGTAAGTGATGGTGCCAGGATTTCAACCCTGGCAGCCTGGCTCCAGAGTCTTTATTCAGAGTCATGACATTACAGTGGCTTTAAGTTAATATCCTGGTTCTGGGGGTGAGAAGAGAAACCAACCTGCCATATGGGTGTTTTAGATATAAAAGCAGTATCATTAAAAGAAAAAAAGCATCAATTTGCTGGCTCAATTTCTTTGATAGTACGTGAAGCCAGAAGGAGGGAAAATGTTCCAGCACACACATTATCTGTTTAGAAACATTCACTTTTGAAACCTGCCTCTTCACTGCCCAGGGCTCTATAATGAGTCTTCCCATATCTGAATTAATTTGATACTAATAGCTGTTGTTTTGCAGACTAGAGATCTAAGATTCAGAAAAGCAAATTCGCCTGCCTAAGGTCATATCACAAGCCAGTACCCCGGACTATTTCAAAGGCCTCATAATAATAAAGCAGCTCAATGGAAGGGAAAGGGTACGGTGAGGCATAAGTCAGTTTATTATTTTACTTGTATAAGTATTTTCTAAATGCTTAATAGTACCTCATTTATTTATATTCTTGGAATTGATTTGTCAATATACTTAAAATTTTTGGTAACGGACATGTATCTCTTTTGTTATAAAAACTGTACATTTCAATCATTCTCTAATTCAATCAATATTTCTTTCCTTTGCTATTACTCTTCACATTTGTCATATTGCCATCTTAGTCCAGATTCCAGCCACTCCCATCTTGCAGGATAGCAGTGATTATTATAAAGGAATACCAATTCTGGAGGATGCCGTTAGGAGCTATAAACCCAGAAAAGTCTATATTGAATCAATTAGGATATTTTCAATCACCAATAACAGAAAACCCAATTCAAACTGGCTTAAACAATAAGGAAATGTGTTGTCTTTTATAACCCCAAGTTCAGAAGTAGTAGCACAGGCTTTAGGCTTGGTTGAATCTAGCAGATCCAGTTCCATTTCTCTAGGATTCTCTTGGTTCTGCTCACCATCCCATAGCAGCTTCATTCCCAGGTTGGTATCAAGGTAGTTACAGGCATCTCATGAAGAAGTTACATCTTTCTTCTATAGCTTTGTGGAACATGAGAAACTTTCCCCCAGAATCCCTCAGAACATGTGATGTTGCATCTTGTTAGACCAGAATGTGTCAGATGCCTACTCCTAAACCAGGGGTGTTCACACTGCAGCCCATGGGCCAACTGCGGTCCACAATCCATTGTTAATTGGCCCACAGCAAATTCCAAAAATATATTTAGTTTACTTAAATAAACCAGGTGAGGCAATGCATACTTCACCTCGAGTGAGTGGCCCGGCTGTTTGTGTATTTAACCGCATATGGCCCTTGGTAAAAAACATTGAAAAAAGTTTGGACACCCCTGTCCTAAACCTTTGAGGTCAGAGGAATGCTTTGTGCTGACTAGCTTAGGTCTGGGTTTCTGAAATCACTAGCAAGGGGAATTACATTGTTAGACTTGGCTTGGATGAGCTCCCTTCGGAAGTGGGATTAGTGTTCTAAACCTCCTAGTTGTTAAGTAAGAAAGGGGTGAAATGGATCAGGGAAAGGGTTTGCCATTGTTTCGGGCTGAGCAAACTCTGAACCTCCTTCTGATATTTGGAATAAAAAAATCTGGATTTATTTCTCCCAATTATAAATCCTGGTGGAAAACAGAGTCTACTTCCAATGGTTGACACTGAAAAACAGATCTGTGACTTCCCAGCCAGGGTGTAGGCAAGTGACTTAGACTTAGCCAACTGAACACACCTACCCCAAAACCACCCTCAGAGAGTGAATCAGGAGCAAGTGACCCAAAGAAGCAGGGCCAGAATAGAATCAGAATGGTCTGCCTGGCAGGGAAATTTCACCATGGCTAATTGACCATGGAATTTCTAGGACCAAACTCATAAGGAGCCTATTCACGTCTGAAAAACAGAGGCATGTTCTGAGCCACTTCAACAGAGATTCTCAAATATAATACCTGAATTAGTTCACAGGCCCAGAGCCTCCTGAATGGAGGAAAGGCCAGGAACTCTTGGTGAGAACACTGTAATACGATCACAAATATATTGTAAATCCTCAGCCTGATCTTCCTCCAAAACAGATACTATCAGTAATCAGGATAAATATGTACTAGAGAAAAGGAAGTACCTACATCTTTCGAAGATTATTGGAAAAAGGATCTACTTCTAATGCAAATTCCTGTGGACCCAGAATGCCACTGTTGTCCACTAGTCAGAGAGATTTATGGGGATTAAGGTAAAAAATTGAGTTTGGACTTAAGTTTGGCTTCATTAAGTTCAAAGAGCCCCCAAGTCTGTATTTATTTCCTTAGCTCATCAAGGTATAAGTGGGACAGATACACACAACAAACAGCAAATCCCCACATTGGCTCGCTACTCCATGAAGTAAGTTCCAATTATGATCGGAATGACCAAGTGTAAACTCATGCAGCTCTCCACATATATAACAGCACGTCATAACTGATACCACATCCCTAGGACAATTTCAGGGATTAAAACACCTGAAAGATCCAGAGGTGATGACTGCTCTCACATTCCCATTTATGCTCTAGCTTAACCAGTGGGAAAAAAACAGATTGGTCTTGGGGAATGACAATGGATTATCATAGACTTAATCAATGACAGGTGCTTGTCCAGCTGGATTGTTGACAAGAGCAAATATAAAGAGATCCTAGCACTTGGTATGTATCTATGGATTTGCCAAAGGCACATTTTTCTCTACCCCAACACACAAGGACCACCAGAAGCAGGTGTCTGTTTGTTTACTTGCTTTACCTGGCAAGGACAACAGTACACCTTTATTGTCTTACCTTGGTGGTATGTTCCCTCTCTGGTGCTGTGCCAGTTTGGTCTGCAGGACCCTTGATGGTCTCCCAGGATACCAAGCTGACGGAATCCAGGGTGCTGAAATAGCAGACACCCAGGATGCCTGAGTATGACAATTCACATCAAAAAGTGGAAGATAAGCCTCACAAAGCTATTCCAGATTTGGGGCAGTGGGTTAGGGGCAGAGGTTGGGGGAAGTGTTCAATGATCCAGGGCATGTAGGGCTCTCTCTCTCACAAATGAAGAATAAGCTGATATACTTTGCATGCCCTCTCATCAGGAATCAGGTGCAATGTTTGGGGGCCTGTACCGGATTTTTGACCTGTATAATACATTTGGTTGTGCCATCTGACTCCATGGGTGATTCAACTGACTCTCAGCTTTGGGAACAAGAAGGCCCAGAGCTGGTCCAGGCTGCAGTGCAAACAACTCTGCCACTTAGCATTTGTGATCCAGCTGATCCCATAAGGCCTACAGTGTCTCTGGCCAACTGGGAAGTAATAGAGTCTGTGGCAGGCCCTGATTGGAGAACCAGAATAGACAACCCTAGGGTTCTAGGGAAAGTCAAGATCTCTCAGCAAATAACAGGCCTTCAGAGAACCAGCTCTTGGGGTGCTGTGCTGAGGCAGCATGACAGAGTGAGTGAGAGCTCGGTCTGGCTCCAGGATGCCTGAGTTTGAATCTCTCCTCTGCCACTTACTATTAACAGTCATCAGGCTGGGCACCATACCATAGTTCTCTTCTGGCTCGGTTCCCTATCTGCAAAGCTGACTGAATAGTGGAGACCTGATGGGAGAATTAAATGTTCTAACGCATGAGAAGTGCTTAGCATGGTGTCTGGCCCCTTTGTGTGCTCAGTAAATAGTAGTTATGGTATCCAGTATGTTGAATGAACAGGAATCATATCACAAAATTGTATCACAAATAAAAACCTTAGTTCAGTGTGTTTCTCCTCACCCTTTAAGCTCTCTCCAAGGGAAGCAAGCTCTCATGAGCCTGGATGAAACTCCAACAGGTCCCATAGCTTGTCTAGTCATTTCTAGTCACAGTGAACGTGTCACATTAAGTCACAAATGGTTTCAATTGAGTAGTTAGAATATCAGAACACCAAACTTGACAGTGTTAAAATTTTTCCCTTCCCTGACTTTTTGGCTGGAAGTTTGAGTGGGGAAGACAGGTAGCCCTCTGTCCCTCTTCTCCCCCGCTCACGTCCTCCCCAAAGGGCCAGTTGATACAGTCACACCAGGGTGAAACAGGAGTGGGGGAAGGGAGAGAGAAGGGTCTAGACCAGCTCTAATTCTAACATGGCTGGTGGTTTCATGCTGAGTCACAGGGCCAGCAGATGGTTAGTGCTGGCTCTCTCTCATGGATGCCAATTTGGCAGGCTCCTCAAAAGTTGTTTAGTGGATCCTTTATTCCCCCACTTCCTTTGACCACAAAGGTTGCACCTATTCTGTGTGGTCTCTTGCAATTCATCCTTTATCCCTGGACATGCAATCCCTGGTCAACTCCAGCCTCTTTCTGCTGAGGCCTCCACGTGGCAAATCCAATAAGACCCACAACGAACCATATCACTGCTCTCTGTCTCCCACTCAACATTGAGTAGACTTCAGAAAACACTCAGTCACATCCTCTACTCTGGATCCCAATGTCACAGCACTGGTTCTGTCACCAAAGCAGTTATTCAGCCCTTCGCTCACCCTCTGGATTTTTAGGAGTCAGACCCCAGTTAGTGGGCTGCCTTAGCTGCCTTAAACATGGTTTAGACACCAGTCCTCTGTCTCCCACCTACAGAAAACACATTTCCACACATTCCCAGTGACCCCTGAAATCTTCCTC
The DNA here is from genome assembly GCF_057876585.1 of Rhinolophus sinicus. Taxonomy (NCBI): domain Eukaryota; kingdom Metazoa; phylum Chordata; class Mammalia; order Chiroptera; family Rhinolophidae; genus Rhinolophus; species Rhinolophus sinicus. The sequence continues at coordinate 11,166,860 of NC_142517.1, forward strand.
ATGAGGCACAAGGTTAGAACTTTTTCTGAAGAGAGCCAGGTAGTAACTATTTTAGGCTTTGCAGTCTTTCTTGTAACTACTTGGCTCTGCATAGTAACTTGAAAGCAGCCACAGAGAATACATAAACGGATCAGCATGGCTGTGTCCCAGCAAACTTTATTTATGAAAACTGGAAGCAACCAGATTTGGCCTGCAGGTCTAAAGCTTGCTGACCCCTGAGTTACAGGTAGCATTCCTCCATCCCCCAAATAGCGAGGGCATGGTGGCCTAAGACAGGCACCCACTTTCTCATTACCAATCTCTCTACACCAATTCCTCTCTGTACTCTGACCCCTTTTATCATCTCAAAGTGTGGAAGGGTGTTTAAGAGTAGTGAAGGAATTTCTCAAACATTTCCCTTGAAAATCTTCACACATGGATTTGTCTCACAGTCACTTCTGTAATTAATAACAAATAGGCATCTTAATTGAAAATGAGGCAGGAAGAGTTTCAAATGCATTCAGCTTGAGGTAGCAGCATACTCCAGCTGGGGCATCCAGAAGAGAGTTGAAAGCTATAACTTGAAAGTCACAAAGATGAACTGGCCATAGTTCCTTTCTCAAAAATGGCATAGCCATCATTCCCCATGCAATCATATGCTGCCTTGCATTTTCCAACAAAGAATGTTGTGCATACCCTTAATTTCCATGTTAACTGGAGTCTGACATTACAGCAGCCTTATTGTGCTTTGCAGTAAAACAGATGCCACTCAGGGTTATGGAGGTGACGAGAACTAGTTTCCTTTAAACTGAATGACCCTGACGGCTTTGCCTTTGTGAGTTCTTGTGTCTGCTTTCACAGATTTTTGTTTCCTTCCTCATTGTCTGCAGCTACTTCTTGTAGTTGTCAGTTTGCCTACCTCTAGCAGCTTCCCTCCCTATTTTGCTACTCTTAGTGCGGTTGGATTTAAAAATCAAAGACGCAAGGTGTTAGAATTGTTAGATAATTATACTAGGAATTAGTGCTGAGAGACTATCCAGTGGGTGACATCCATGATCTTAATATGTGGACAACAAGACATCTATTTTGGCTGCTTGCAGACTCGTTTTTATTTATTTGTTTGTTTGTTCGATTAAGTGGAACATCTTCCGGCTGCCTACAGACTTATTTATTCACTCGTCATTTGTTTTACTTTTTTTTTGTTTGAATGCAGGTGTTCAGCCATGATATGTTGCCCAGAAAATTATCTTTGGTTTGGATGGGGTGGGGATCCCTTTTTTAATCTTCTGATTGATTTACGTATTCACACATATACAAAATTTCATACAAATGCATACATGTGATCTATGTATTTTTAGGGCACTATTTTTTTCATTTTTGCTTGCCTCCCCTCCTGCCTTCATATGGCCACATTAGGGCCCCTTCCCCCCACTGTAATGGAGTCAACAACTGAGTATATGTCCGTCCATATTTTCTGCATGGTTATACAATCATATAACACACACTCACTCACAGAATGTCTGTTTGCATAGCGGTCAATCTCTATTGCCCATTCAATAGGCATACTTTAGCACCCTTCCTCCTGGCTAACAAAATTTATTTGTTCAGCTAGTAGGCAAAGATATCTTATTATAGTTTGAAGGAGTCACCCATATACTAGCCAATTAATCCTGATTGGTTTAAAGTAGAAAATCCCATTCTTTTCATTGATTTAAGGATGAGCTGACTCAGTTCCGGTCAATAAGAAGTAAGGGGAACTGTGTGGAGAAGGTTCTGGACTAGCTTCCTTTCTTCACATAAGGAAATGAAGTATGATTGCTGGATTTTACAATGGACCCACTTGAGATTCATGGTCATGAATGTTAACTGAGAATCAGATATCTCAATCAAAATACCATTTTGTTTTTTCTCCAAAATGGATAAACTTTAGCTGAAATATATATGAAAATGCAAGGGAACTAGAATAGTCAAGATAATCATGAAGAACAAAATTGGCGGACTTACACTTCCTGATTTCAAACTTTAACTATAAAGTTATAGTAATCAAGACAGTGTAGTATTTTTGTTCAAAGGACTAGAATACCAAGTTCAGATATATACTCATACATATGTAGCCATTTAATTTTTGACAAAAGTGCCAATGCAATTGGAAAGCTTTTGAATAAATGGGGATGGAACATTTAAAAAAAAGAAACTGGAATTTATCTCATACATACATACGCAAACATTAATTTGAGATAAACCACAGACCTAATATGAGCACTAATACTATAAAGCTTCTCAAAGAAAATATGAAGGATACCTTCACGACTTTGGGGCAGGCAAAGATTTCTTAAACAGGGTACAGAAATGCTTTAACTATAAAAAAAATTAATAAATTTTACTCCATATTAAAAACTTCTGGGAACTTCTGTGTCTAATCATAAGGTAGTAACAAGCTCCAGTATTACCCTTCCATCATTTAAAAAAAAAGGAAACTGGAAAATATATAGGAAACAATTTTCAGGCATTGGACAAAAGGCAAATTACTGACAGAACAAACATAGAATTATCAAGACTTTTCATGGGAAACTATGCAAGCCAGAAAACAATGGAAAAACACATTAAAAGTGCTGGGTCAGGGGGGAACCCTATAAATGTAGGGTTGAAAATAACTTTCAAAATATCTTTCTCACATAAAGGTAAAATATAGACTTTTTCAGATAAACAAAAGCAGAGATTTCACTGACAGCAGACATGCACTATAAAAAATATTAAAGGAACATATTTAAGGAGAAGGAAATTGACACCATGTGGAAACATAGATCTATACAAAGGAATGAAGAGAACTGGAAATATGTGGGAAAATATGAAATCATTATCTTATTTTTAAAATGTTTTAAAGAGAAAAATGATTGTCTAAAGCATAAACAATACTAATGTATTGTGGGCTTATAAAACATATGTAGAAATAAAATACAGGACAACAATAAGCACAAGGATTGGAGAGGACATACATAGGTTAAAAGTAAAAGGATGGAAAAAAAATATCATGCCAATACTAATCATAAGAAAGCCAGAGTGGCTATACCAATATCAGAAAAAATAGATTTCAGGACAAGGGGTATTACCAGAGATAAAGAGAAAATTTTCCTAATGATAATGGGATCAATTCATCAAGGAGACATAATAATCCTCATTTTAATAACAGAGATTCAAAATACATGAAGCAACTACTGACAGAATTGAAAGAAGAAACAGACAAATCCACAATCATAGCAGATGTCAAACCTCTCTGAGTAATAGACAGAATTAGTAGACAGAAAATGAATAGGGGTTACCAGAGGGTAAGGGGGAAGAGGGATGGTAGATGAGGGTAAAGGGGACCCAATACATGGTGATGGAAGGAGAACTGACTGGGTGGTGAATGCACACTGTGATATATAGACAATGTATTACAGAATTGTGCACCTGAAATCTATGTAACTTAACTAAAAATTGTCACCCCAATAAACTTTAAAAAGAAAAAAGAGAGACAAGAAAATGAATAGAGATAGAGAGGACTTAATACTATCAGCCGATCTGACCTAACTGATGTTATAGAACATTCTAACAACAGCAAAATAAACATTATTTTCAAGTGCATATGGAACAGTCATCTGGATAGACCATAGGCCGAGCCATAAAACAAGTCTTGATAAATTTAAAAGGAATGAAATCATACAAAGTACAATCTCTGACCACAGCGGAATTGAATTATGAATCAATAACAGAAAGATATTTGAGAAATTATCAAATATTTGAAATTTAAATAATACTTTTCTAAATAATTCATGGATAAAAGAAGAAAGCATAAGGGAAATTACAAAATATTTTGAATAAATGGAAATGAAAACACAACGTATCAAAATTTTAAGAGGGAAATTTAAAGTTTTAAATACTTATGTTACAAAAGAAAAAAGTCTCAAATAAATGATCTAAGTTCCCACTTCAAGAAATTAGAAAAGGAAGAGCAAATTAAATACAAAGCAAGCAGAAAAAAGGAAATAATAAGGATAAGATTGAAAAATCAATGAACCAAAAAGAACACAAAAAAATAGAACTAATCAAAGAAACCAAAAGGTGTTTCATTGAAAAGATCAACAAAATAGATGAATCTCTAACTACACTGTAGTATAAGAAAATTTTTAAAAGGACATACAAATTACAATATCAGGAATAAATGAGGAGATATCATCACAGCCATTAAGGGATAATAAGATAATATTATGAAAAACTTCGTCAGTAAATCATTAATCTTTAAATAGACAAATTTCTCAAAAATATAATTTGTAAAACCTGACTCAAGAGATAGGATACCAGAAGAGCCCTATATACACTTTTTTAATTGAATTATTAATATAGAACCTTCCCATAAAGAAAACTTTAGCTCCAGATGACTTCACTGGTGAATTCTAACAAAATCCTATGGAAGAAATAATTTCAATTCTACACAAACTCATTCAGAAAAGAGAGAAGGAAGGAAACACTTCTCAACTCATTTGATGAGAATAGACAACTTGGAAATCAAATCATTACAAGAAAAGGAAACTACAGGTCAATATCATTCATAAACATAAGAGGAAATATTCTTAACAGAATTTTTGCAAATTGAATCCAACAATGTATAGAAAAGGTAATGCCCCATGACCAGTGGGGTTTAACATTCAAAAACCAACCAATGCAATTCACCATATTAACAGAACAAATAGAAAAACCAAAACATCTCAATAAGAAGGAAACAGCATCTGACAAAATTTAACACCCATGGGGTGGGCCTGTTAGCTCAGTTGATAAGGGCATGGTGCTGGTAGCACCAAGGTTGCCAGTTCATTCCCCTCATAGGCCACTGTGAGCTGCATCCTCCTTAAAAAAAAACAAAAACAACAAAAAAACCCATCCGTGATTTAAAAGAATAACAATAAAAAAAACTCTCAAGAAAATAATAAAGCAGAACTTCCTTAACCTGTTATAGGACATCTATGGAAAACCTACAGCTAACAACTTAAGAAATAGTGAAAGAATGTTTGTCCCTGAAACACAAAAGTATTCAGTCTCACTACTTTCATTCAGCATTGTGCTGGAGTACTAGTCAATACAGACAAGAATTATTAAATAAAAGATATAGAGTGGCTAGAAAAAACTGTCTTTCTTCTCACAAGACGTGATCATGTACAAATGGCCAATGTGCATATGAAAAAATGTTTATCAGGGTAGATGTTGGACTTTGAAGTAGTCCCATGGGGAAAGAACTATCTGTTTTTGCTTACCATGATATCCTAAGTACCTAGCTGAGTGCCTGTCCTTAGTAGATGTCCATATTTATTTTGAGAATGAATGAATGAATGAACGGGCAAACGTTAGATTGGGGTGGTTCAGTCCTGAAAGGTGACATGTCACTTCAGTCAACACTTGATTTTAATAGTTTCAATTTTGAAAAAAGAATCTTAGATCCCTATTTTTAAGTCAGTCAGGAAATGGCTGAAATTATTTTCCTTTATTAGTTACCTGTGTTGATTAATTTTATGTGTCAGCTTGACTGGGCCACAGAATGCCCCGATATAAACATTACTTCTGGGTTTGTCTGGATGACATCAGCATGTGAATTGATGGAATCAGTAAGATGGATTTCCCTCTCCAATAAGGATGGGCTTCATCTAATCCATTCAAGGCCTGAATAAAGCAGAAGGTGGTAAAAAGGAGGAATTAACTCCTTTTTTCCTGCCTCACTGGTTGAGCGGGGACACATCATTTCATCATTTCCTGCCCTAGGACTGGGATTTACACCATCAGCTTTCCTGGTTTTCAGGCCTTCTGCCTGGGACTGAGCACCAGATGTCTTGATTTGCCAGCTTACAGATACTGGATTTTATGTATGTATAAATCTCTCTCTCTCTCTCTCTCTCTATATATATATATATATATATATATAAATTTCCAGATATATGAGTAAATATATATACATATACACACTAGTGGTATACATACATATATATATATGGTGCTGTATATAATATATATGTATTATATATATAATATATATGTATATATATTATATATATATTATATATATTATATATATATACACACTATATATACCGAGGGTGCCAAAAAAATGTATATACCTTTTAAGAAAGGAAAACTGTATTAAAATTGTAATAATATATACCGATAACAAAAGATGAATACACATCACATTTGACTTCTGCAGTTACAAAAGGTGCTCAAAGTGGTTACCATCAATGCACAGACACTTATGGTTATGGCGAACTACTGCTAGAGCAACGTTGACCACAGTGTCCACTTGTCTACATTTTTTTTTGGCACTGCTGGTGTGTGTGTGTGTGTGTGTGTGTGTGTGTGTGTGTGTGTGTATTCTTATGGTTCTGTTTCTGTGGAGAACCTTGACTAATACATTACTCATATGCTCACCATAAGCTCATCTGCTTATTATCATCATAGCTACAATCATCTGTCCAAAGTATTTTAGGTTTGCTGCAAACTTATCTGTATGATGTCTTCTTTTAAGGAGACTGACTCTTTCTGATCACAAAAGTAATGCATGCCTTCTGTGGGAGTCTAGAAAATGCTGAAAAATTAAAAAGAAAATGAAAATTCCCCCAAATCCTATCACCCCAATTGCTACTGAGCTCTTCCTTCTTCCAGTTCCTGTTTTCCTTATAGTCTGTCCCACTATTTTGGCACTAAGGGCATAATGGGCAGGAAGATAGAGGCTGACACAAAAAGGAATCATGTGGGTCCTTTGAGGACAGAGGGGGCCATCCATGTGGAATTTTCCAGTGGGCACTTGGAAATGCAATTGTATACCAGGAGATTTCACATCCCTAAGTGAAGCAGGCAGAGGGATCACAGATGTGACAGATAAAATCTCAGGGAGGGGAGGAGGATGGCCAGAAAAGGAAAGTAGACCAAGGAAAAAAGAGGAGTCTTGTACAACATAATTAGTTTATATTTGCTCCAGAAAGGATATGGGATAAAGCATTAAAAAGAACCTATTTTTCTTGAATTCTTATCTATAAATGTTTTCCTGGACTCTTCAGGAATGAGATGCTTTCTCTCTATGTTCTCTCCACCTGTGGACTATAGCCAGCATTCCTTTCAAGAGAATGATTTGACATGGGAGGGGCACAGAATTAACCAGAATATTACTTCCTGAACGCCATCTTTTCTTTCCTCTGCAAATTGATTTCATCTACTTTTTTTAAAAACATGAGTTTGGAGAGATCCAAGATAGTGGAATAGATAAATGCTGTGCTTGCCTCATCCTGTGAACACATCAAAATTACAACTAAATTACAGAACAATCAACCTGGAGAACCATCTGAAGTCTAGCTGAACAGAAGTATTATAACTAAGGATATAAAGAAGAAGTCCCATGGAGACTGGTAGGAGGGGCAGAGACGGACTGGTCCCACACCCAAGTGTGGCGGTTGAAAATCAGGAGAGATATCCTGGCCACATATGTTTCCCACAAAGGATCAAGGTACCCCAGCCTCACACCAGGCTCCCCAGCCCAGAGTACTGGTGCCGGGAAAAGGAGCTCCCACAACTTCTGGCTGTGAAAAACAGTGGGGATTCCAACCATCTGGGTGGGACGGAAGGCTACAGGAAACCCAGACATCCTCTTAAAGGTCCTGCGCAGGCACTCATCCTGGGCTCCAGTGGACTCTGGGGGCATTGGAGACACATGAAGAGAGACTGAGTTGTGTACCTTCGGGGCAAGGACTGGAGGGACAGTCCCCATTCTCCCTGCATGGGGCCCTCCTTCTGTGCAGCTGGCAGGCGGGCGCCATCTTTCCTGTGTTGAGCCCACCCCCACAGACCAAATCGGAATCTGATTGGCCTGGTGCGCTCCGCTGCTCCACCCTGCTGACTCACTCAGACCCTGCCTCACCCAACTTGCATACTGCAGGAGGCTTTATCAGCAGCTGAACCTTATGGGAGCCAGCAGGTGGCAGCAAGCCTCAGAGTGTCCTGGCTTTTTGCAGAGGTACCCCAGACCCGGTACTGTGGCAGCTGACCTCGGTTCGCAGCGTGGCCTCTCCCATGTGCCTCCAGGTACAGCACAGGTAACGACCAACCATGAATTGCTCCTACCAGGTACTCCCCAGCCATTCACAGGCAGTGGGCAGTAGTTGACCTGGGCCTGCACTGGGGCCCCTCCTAAGAGGCCCCAGAACCAACATACTTGGAGGTTGGCTTCAGACAACAGCAGAGCACCACCCAATTAGCCCCACAAGTGGCACATCCAAAGGGCAGTCTTGACAGGCATCAGAGCCCCCTGGGGCAAATCCTGCTCTGTGGGGTTAAGCCTCCCCCACCCCCCCGCACAGCAGCCCATAAGCTGTGGACATGGCCAAACCCCACAGCCAGTCAGCCTGAGGGTTAATACCACCCACTGACATGCCAATAGCAATCAAGGCTCAACTATAATAGGAAGGCACACAAAATCCACATAAGGGACACTCCTGAAGCACCTGGAGCAACTGACCAGGGAGACTGTGCCAGGCCCCCACAGGGTACCTACTACATAAGGCCACCCAGCCAAGACTGGGAGATACATAGATCTACCTAATACATAGAAACAAACACAGAGAAGCAGCCAAAATGGGGAAACAAAGAAATACATTCCAAATAAAGAACAGGAGAAAATTCTAGAAACAGAACTAAACAAAATGGAGGCTAGCAACCTACGAGAGACAGAGTTCCCAACAATGGTTATAAGGATGCTCAAGGAACTTCGTGAGAACTTTAATTTGAGCTGGCAAGCACAAAAAAAAGGACATAGAAACCATAAAGTAAATCAGAAGTGAAGAATATAATAACTGAAATGAAGCATGCACTAGAAAGAATTACCAGCAGACTAGATAAAGCAGAGGATCAAATCAGCAATTTGGAAGACAACACAGCAAAAAACACCCAATCAGAACAACAAAAAGAAAAAATAATCCAAAAAAATTAGGATAGTTTAAGAGACCTCTGGGCAACACCAAGCGTAACAACATTTGCACATTTGCATCATAGGGGTACCAAGAGGAGAAGAGAGAAAGTAAGGGATTGAGAATCTACTTGAAGAAATGACTGAAAACTTTCCAACCTGGCAAAGGAAATAAACATACAAGCCTAGGAAATACAAAGAGTCCCAAAAAAGATGAACCCAAACAGGCCAACACCAAGACACATCATAATTAAAGTGCCACAGTTTAAAGACAAAGAGAGAATCCTAAAAGCAGCAAGAAAAAAGTAGTTACCTGCAAGGGAGCTCCCATAAGACTGTCAGCTGATTTCTCAACAGAAACTATGCAGGCTGGAAGGGATTGGAACAAAATATTCAAAGTGATAAAAAGCAAGGACCTAGAACCAGCAAGGCTGTCATTTAAATTCAAATGACAGAAAAGAGCTTCCCAGACAAGAAAAAGCTAAAAGAGTTCATCATCACCAAACCAGTACTATAAGGAATGTTAGAGGGATTTATTTAACATAGTTCTATAATGCATTGGGTCCCAAATGCAAACTGTCCAAAGCTGAACTCAGGGGGAAAAAAAAAGATAAAAAATATAAATAAGAAAATGGCAATAACTACATATCTATCAACAATTCTTTCAATGTACGTGGATTAAATGGTCCAATAAAAAACATAGGGTGGCTGAATTGATAAGAAATCAAAACCCTTACATATGCTGCCTATAAGAGACTTACTTCAGATTGAAGACACATACATACTGAAGATAAAGGGATGGAAAAAATTATTTCATGAAAATAGAAACAAAACAAACAAACAAAAAGCTGGGGGAGAAATACTTATACCAGACAAAACAGACTTTAAAACAAAGGCTATACCAAGTGACAAAGAAGGACCCAGTAATACCCCTTCCTGGTACTTATCCAGAGAAATCCAAAACGCTACTTCGAGGGGACATGTACATCCATATGTTCACTGCAGCATTGTTTACAATTACCAAGATGTGGAGGAAGCCTGGTTGTCCGTCAATGGAAGAATGGATAAAGAAGGGGTGGTGTGTATATACAATAGATTATTGCTTAGCCAGGAAAGGGAATGGGTTCTTGCCATCTGCAATGGCATGGATGGACCTGGAGGGTGTTGTGCTGAGTGGAATATGTCAGACAGTGAAAGACAGATGCAATGAGATTTCACTTATATGTGGAATCTAAAGAACAAAATAAACAAACAAACTGTAATAGACTCATAAATAGAGAACATTTTCATGGTTGCCAGATGGGACGGGGGTTGGAGTATGGGTAAAAAGAAAGGGGGAAGGGATTAAGACGTACAAATTGGTCGTTACAAAGTAGTCATCGGGATGTACGATGCAGCATAAGGATTACAGTCAATAATATTGTAATAACTACGTATCATGTCAGATGGGTACTAGATTTATTGGGGTGATAGATGGGATGGGAGTTGGGGGACAGGGTGAAAAAGGTGAAGGGATTAAGAAGTACAAATTGGTAGTTACAAAATAATCATGAAGATATAACGTTAAGCATAGGGAATATAGTCAATGATATGGTAATAGCTGTGTATAGTGCCAGGTGGGTATTAGACTAGTCAGGGGGATCACTTAAATTATATAAATGTCTAACCATATGCTGTACACCTGAAATTAATATAAAATAATATTGAATATCAACTGTAATTGATAAATTTAAAAAGGGGGGAAAGGGGAAGGGGAATAAGAGGTCCAGATTTCCAGGTATAAAACAAACAAGTCATGGGGATGTAATGTAGAGCATGGGGAATATAGACAATAATATTGTGATAGCAGGGTACAGTGTTAGATGGTTGCTGGATGTATCATGGTGATCACTTCTTTAGGAATATAAATATTGAATAACTATTGTGTACACCTGAAACTAATATAATATTGTATACTATCTATATTTTTAATAAAAATCTTTTTTTAAAAAAAGAAAAATAATAAACACACGAGTTTGTTTGGAATAGCTTTTCAGAACTGTTTTCACACCCACATTATGAACCCATGAATCTGTTTAAATCTATGTTCCTTGAGAGAAAATAAGTTTGCAAGTGGATAAAATGTCTTGCTGATTTTGCTCAGTCACATGTACTTACGATCCTCCAGCCATCTTTTTGATAGGTCGCATTCCTGCTGCTTCAAGGTCTGCTCACAAAGGACAGTTCTCATGACTTTATGTCATTTGCTAAAAATTTCCTCTTGGAGTATTTGATTTGTCTGCCTGGAGTGATAGAGATGGAAGTCCAGCAGTAGCTATGCAAATGGCTGCCAGATGTCTCAGAGCAGATAGAGGTGCTGCCATATTCTGAACAGAAAAATGGTAAAAAATGCTCCCAAAGCACCCAAAGATAACACATATTCCCCAACTTGTTTAAAAGAACTCCCAAACACTACTGTGTTTCCCCGAAAATAAGATCGGTCTTACATTAATTTTTGCTCCAAAAGATGCACTAGGGCTTACGTTCAGGGGATATCCTCCTGAAAAATCATACTAGGGCTTATTTTCCGGTTATGTCTTATTTTCCGGTTATGTCTTATTTTCAGAGAAACACAGTATCAAAATAAAAACCAAACAACTTTATCCAGAACAGAACCTCCAAAATCTATTTACCTCAAACACAAGAGTCTTAAAAGCCAAATCTTGTTTTTTGTATTCAAATCTCAATAGGATGGTGCACAGAAAATGTTCTTCTTTGGCCCATCATTCACTCAATTCAACAGCCATTATAGAGACCAGCAGCTATAATGCATTGAGTCCCAAATGCAAACTGTCCAAAGCCGAACTCACCACCTTCCCCACAAGCCTCTTTCTCATCCCAGTTCAAGATTTCGACCTTCCTTAGCCAAATCCATTTCCCTGACTCACAGGAGGAAAGAAGATTGCTTATATGAATTGAGGGAGAAGGATCCTATTAGGCTTTGTGCACCCACTTTTAAGTTCGGCCACTGTTCACGGGAAGAGGTAGAGGAAGGTGGGGGCAGAGCATGGTGGAGTACTGCAGACTTTTTTTGTTAGATAATAGCAACACACAGTAAGACATGCTACCATATGCATGGAAGCATCTGATAGATGTTGAGTTTGGCTGGGAAGCTTTTCAGCACAGTGCCTTGCACAAAGTAGGTGCTGGATAAACGATTAATAATTGAAAGATGATGTCTAAACATCGGCTAGCTGCTGCATGGGCCTGCATACATGGAGGAACAGAGAGCAATTTTGCGTGAGAGCAAAGACCAACATGTGTCAATTCCCAGATATGTCCAGGGAATGACAAAACATGGGTTGTGCCCTGGCAGTAGGCCAGAAACATGGTGTGGGGATCTTGGACAGTATTTATCCAGTGGACAGTGGATATTCAGAAAAGCCAAGGGATTGATCCACTAAGAACTGCATTTTCTAATGCAATGTTGGTGGTCCTATGGATGACTCTTACAGAAACAAAATGGGTTTTGAAAACATGATAAAAAGGTAGTGATAGGAAGTCATATGAAGTAGATGATGGATAGGTCTGAAAAGAATATTTGGATCTATTTTGTTTGTTCCTTTGGTAAGAGTACATTTCTCTATCTTAAAAGAAACAAGCACATTCTCCCTTCGTCCTGCAGCTTTCCTGGTGCCTTCACAACTTGCCTTCACAGCCAAGTTTCTGTAAAATATCTCCTGTTGCCTTCCCCTCTGAGTGCAAATCAGTTTGGCTTCTGCCCTCACCACTCCTGCCAATGTTTCTGCTGAGGTCCTAGATACTATCAAGGTACTTTCCAACTTTCCAATCCTTGTCTTGCTAACTTCTGCATTCAGCACGGGATGGGAGGACTGCTTCTCGCGTGCCCTTTATCTGCCTCTTCTTACTCCAACTTCTTATCCCTACATACCTGCGATCTCAGTCTCATTTCCATGTCTGTTTCAGCTCCTCCCACACCAGCTGTGCACTAATGACTCCCAGATCTCTACCTCCTCTCAGCCATCTCTACTGACTCCACGTGTTTATCCAACTGCCTCATACACATCTTCACTTATTTGCCCCAGGGGCAGCTCAAACTCCATAGGCCCCAGAAGGAAATAATCTAATTCATTTTAGTTAACTGAATGGGGCCTCACTTGCTCAAGTATAACACAGGGGTATTACTAATAGACACCTCAGACAGAAGCCTGTCGTGGAGACTAAATAATACAGAATAGCATGTTGGATAGACCCTGGCACATGTAAACAATTTACAAGTGTTAACCATTATTCTGCCTTCACTCAAACACATTCCTTCCTCCCGTGTATTTCCTAAATTGACTTATAAACCCAACCAACCACCCACATCGATCAAACCAGAACCTTGACCATCTTCTTTGACACCTCTCTCCTCCTTAACCTCACAGTGGCTGTCCCAGCCTGTCTGTTCCACTTCTTAAACATCTGACCTTGTCTCTCCTTCTCCACTCCAGCGCCTTAAGCCCTCAGCATCCCCTGGGACTAGGGCTATTCTTTCCCTGACCCCACTCCTGTTATTCTACATCTTTTTTTTCTGAAACAGCACATTGCATGACACCACCCTCTTCTTACAATCTTTCAATGGCTCCCCACTGCCTTGGGGTCCAAATCCAAACTCTTTGGAAAGGCAGATTCTTCAGGCCCTGGTCTCAGTCACTCTCTCTCAGTCCACCTCACTCCCCCCAGCTCCAGCTGGTCCTCCTTGGGAGAAGTTGGTGTCACAGTGCTCATTAAGCTCAGTCAGGCTGGACTGTCTTCGCCAACCGCTGCTTCTCCTTCCAGATGTACCTCAGGTGCCACTTCCTCCGAGCCTGACTGGACTTCTAGTCGGATATATTTCTTCTTTGTTCCCCTGGGGTCTCTATCCTTAGAGTTATCATGCTGTAGTAATCATCTAATGATGTGCCTGTCCTACCCACTAAACTGAGTTGTCTGAAGGCAAAAAATGTGTCTTTTATGTCTATGTTCCCAGAACCCAGCACGGCGCCCAGAAGACGGTAGGTACATACTCAGGGGAAGTGAATCAGGGCAGTGTTAATCACCAAAAAGGAAACAAGGTGGTTTGTGTAATCCGTATCACGGTTTGGCGAATCCACTTCTCCCCGCGGTACAAGGCTGTTCCAAGGACCAGGGGTTGCTTTAGGCCTGCATGGAGACCCAGTGCCTGTGTCCTTCTTAGTGCTTCATCTCGCGCAGTCACAAGCCACAAGGCTGCATCCGCAGAGGCTGCACGGGAGCCTGCAAAAGCACGCACAACCAGCTGAGGTTAAATCCTGCGCCCTTTGTTCCAGGCAGCAGAGCCAGCGGCTCCGTGCCCGACCGACCGGGTCGGGTGCAGGGCCTGCGTGGGCAGAACGGCACACAAAAACGCACCGGGGAGCGCCGCATCCAGCAGGGGCGCGCGTGCGCGCGGACCTTCCCCCTGCCAGCCTCCCGGCCCTGGTAGCTCCTGCTCTACGGCAGCCCTAACCCGACCCAACCTCGCCGCTAGGCCTTCTCCCCCGCGCGCGGCCGCCGCGAGCGGGAAAGCGCCTGGCGTCCCGGCGTCACGCGCCAGCGCCAGCTACCCGGCGCGCCGGGCGCGGGGCGCGGGGCGGGACGGGGGCGGGGCCAGCGCGGGCGGGGCGGGGCGGGGCGGGAGCCGGGCACAGGAAGCGCTGGGAGGCCCGAGCCGTCCCAGGGTGCCCCGCGCGGCGAGGACTCGGGCCGCTGCCGCCATCCCGCTGGCGAGAGGGAGAGAGAGAGGCCCGCCCGCTCACCGGCCGGGCCAGTGTGGGCCAGTGCGTGAGGGCGCTGGGGGCCGTGTCAGCGAGACCCAGAGCGCAGCCGCCACCACCAAACGGACATGTTGGAGTCCAGCGCCGCCGCCGCCGCCTCTTTTTCCTCATCCTCCGAACGGGACTGAAAGGGGGCCCGCCACCCCTCCGCCTCCGCCCCTGCCTCAGCCGCCCGCCTCGCCGCCTCGTCTCAGCCTCTTTCTGCCCGACAACTAGCTTCGCCGCTCGTCGCCTGCCTCAGCCCCGGCCGGTTTCCCGGCCCCGCTCAGCCGCGGCGCGAGGTCTATGTGACCGGCGGGCCCGGAGCAGCCGCCGCCGCAACGCGAACATGGACGCCGTCAACGCCTTCAACCAGGAGGTGAGGGGTGCTCGGGGCAGGGGGGAGCCTGGCCTGCCGTGGTAGCCGGGGCGCCGTTTCTCCCGCCGCCGTAGGTTTAAAGCTTTGGTCGGGGTGGGGACGCTTCCTGCTCCGGTTCCGGAGCGACGGGGCCTGCGCGGAGCGGCCTGTGGCCCGGGAGAGGTCGCGGCGGCCACGGGAGCCGACCCCACACCCCTCCCCCACTGCTCACCCCCAGGCGGCGACCTCGGTCTGCCCCCCTCGCCCCCTTCCGGCCTCCCCCAGCCCGTGTCCGCGCCGGTTCCTCTAACTTTGCCCCCTTTCGGATCCGGGCGCTCACGCTCTCTGCTTCCAGCCCCGTTATTGGCTTCGGCTTGCCGGGGAGCCCGCAAGGGACTAAGAAAGAAGCGCGGGCGGGCGTGTGGATTGGGGGCGGGGGAGCGGGAGCATCTGCGGGTCGCCGGGCTGCCGGATCTGCGGCCTCAGCTCTCCTGTTGCTCAGGCCGCAGCGCCGCGGCGGCTGGACTCTGATCCCGGGTCGGGGAGGAGTTGGAGAGGGTGTTTATCCCCTCCCCCAGGATTCACACACTTCGGAAATGGGGTTAACAAACGGAGAGGGGGTGGCTCTTTATCATTTCGAGTCGTGAACCCAACACTCTTTTGGGTTCTGAGGCCCAACGTGACACCTAAAAAGTTGAATGGGAGAGAAGAGCATTTGCTCCGCCTTAGTCCGCTAGAAAGCCGACTGTGGCCTCCAGTGCCCCACGCTCTCACCCCTTCCGCGGTAGTTAATGCTCAGCTCGGTTCTACGGGAGCATTTATACGTGAAAACCTCCCCAAACCGGGAACAAAGCTGCCTGCCACATTAAAGCTCTCTAGTTTTATTTCAAGTCATTCCAGGTGCGGCGTAGAGTCCACACGTCCTATTCATCAGAATGGATTGGGAGGGGGGGGTGGATCTGACCATTGATGATTTAAAATGCAGTTACAGAATGGAAACTTGTCATGCATTGAGTTGGATTATCTTCATTTTTCAAATACTGCAAATAAACCCAACATTTAAAAAAAAACATGTAGTAGTTCTAGATGTCCTGATGGGAGTTAAAAACTTGCTACGTCTCACAATGAGATTTTGTAGATTCACTTGATAGACTTGTAACAAAATTATAGCGTAATAACTTTCTTGTTGTAGTGTAATAACTTTTGATTTGCAGTGCCATAATAATGGGACCCTCCAGTAAAACTGTGGTTAAGACTGTTTATTGTCTTACAAAGTAATCTACAAATAATTTGTCTTCAATTGATGGGTACAGAAAATGTCTTAACTGCAGTAGTTGCAACTGGTGTTGGACAGTGTCTTGCAAGGTTCAGTAGTGATGATTTTTAAAGTAACGAAATAATATTTCCTAATTTTTGATGGCCAGGGAATTTGTGATAGTGCTTCAAAGATTTTAGGGTCCTGAAGGTAGAATTCACTGGAATGTTGGCTCCATGAGGGCCAAATGGGAGAGGCTTAATGTTCTTTCCCTCCTTCCCCCACCATAGCAGGTGCTTGGCAAGTACTTATTGAATGAATAAGAATTTATACAAATAGTACAACAATTTCCTTTAAGATTATGAGTACATTTCTTACCCAAGATGAAAACTGGATATTTTTATGGCAATTTTTAGTGAACAAAGGGATTTTGTGTATTAAGATCAGAAGTATTTAATTCTCATTCAGGCATTACGGAAGTTGACATTAATCATATTATTAAGTAAAGCATCTTGTTAATTCTGGAAAAGTGTGATCATAGTTTTTACTTGGAAAAATAAAAATTAGGAATGATATTGACTCCTTGAAAAGGGGAAATGGCATTGTAAGCTTTTTAAATGTACAAAATGAGAATTTTTTTGTTATTTCTCATTTTCCTCAAATAATTTTCATTTCCGTTCCTGGTCTTACTTTATGAATTGCAAATTGCTCCATGTTAGGTATGTGTTGCTAATTGCAACTCTCCTCTGAAGCACACTGTCTTCTGGAGAAATTAGTTTAACTTTAAAATCCATCTTTTGCCTGCTTGATTTGAGTGCTTGTCAGTTATTTCTCCCCATTTATTAAATGTTATTTATTCTTTCTAACCTCAAATCTCCCATCTTTCTTCATTTTGCAAACTTTTGAGTGCCCACTCAGCTGTAAAACCATGTCCCGAATATAGTGGCACTATGGAGGACCTCTGCCCCACAGGAGTCCAGGCTAATAGAGGACACAAGTTAGACAAACAACTTCAGTATGTGTTAGAACAGCTTTCATTGGGACCCTTATAAAGTAACATGAGATGGCCATGGGGGATCAGTGAAGACTTGGGAAGGGAAGAAGGTAGCAGTTTGGGGATTTCAGAACGTGTAGGAAACAGATTAAAAGGTAACTGTGCTGAGAAATAAGGGAACAGTAGTTTGACTCCGGAGGCTACTGGCAAGTAAGGATGGTTAAGTAGTTCCGGGCATGACAAGTTTTGCGCCTAATGTGTTCGAGTTCCATTTTTAGACTGTGGATAAGCTAAAGGTTTTAAGTTGTGGGGTGATACAATCAAAATACTGCTTGATTTGTCGTATGTATTGTAGAAGGCAGAGATGTGGGGAAGAATGGCGGGTTGGGGGTTGAGGAAGGAGAGAGAAGTAGAATCTGAACTTGGCATGTCTGTAGTGGGAATGGAGAGGAAGGGAAGGATGTGGGCCAGAGGCATCCATGGACCTTGGCATCTCATAGAATTATAAGCACCGTTTGCCCTGACATTCTAGGTGCTGAGAGAGTGGTGAGGCCATTAACACAAGTCAGGCAGTCTCAAAAGTATATTTAGTGGAGGGGAAAATATGTTTGGTTTTTGAACAGCATGAGTTTGAGTTTGAGTGAAACAGTCATGTGGAAATTTTTGGCAAGCAGTGGGTATCTGGGACTCAAACTTGGAAGCAACCAAAAGATAGAGGGAGACATCCACGAGTCACTCTTAGATGTGCTGTGAAGAAATTTGAGAGGGGGAGAGAAAAGGAATTAATATTTAATAAGCATCTGTGGCATGTCAGGCAGTTTATATATACATATCTAATTTAATATTCCTACAACCTTACCTAGATATCCATTTATAGGTGAGGAAACTAGTTTTCAAAGAAGTTAAATAATACTTCTTCCAAGGGCATGCTGCTAGCTAATGGCGGAGCTGTGATTTGAATTCAGATCTTTCCATTGCAATTGCTGCCTGAAGATGATACTTCATGTGATATTCAAGAGAGTTGTCACAGGTTAAGAAAAAGGTAGCCAAAATTTTTGAGGGTAATGGGATCTGAAGTTTAAGGTTGAGTGGTGATGAGGGAGATAAAATAAGAGGTAGCAAATGTAGAGTAGTCTTTTTTAGAAGTTTGGTTGTGAGGGATTCTAGGGAAAAGTTGCTTGAGGATACGGGAAGGAAGAGCAATTAACAATGTACTAGGAACTGGTGCTAGGCCTTTCATATGTTTATATAGTATATGTTAGGTCTTAGCCTTGGTCGGTGGTATTCAAGCCCTGGTCTCTATTAAATGTGAGTAGAAGTTTGAGCATGTTGGGGGAGGGGAAGTATAGAAAAGGATAGTTTAAAGCAACAAGAGGGGTTGGTTAACTTAGAGCAGGGGTGTCCCAACTGCGGCCCGCAATCCATTTTTTATTGGCCCGCAGCAAATTCCAAAAATATATTTAGTTTACTTAAATAAACCAAGTGAGGCAATATGTACTTCACCTCGAGTGAGTGGCCCGGCTGTTTGTGTATTTTACCGCATATGGCCCTTGGTAAAAACCGTTGAAAAAGGTTTGGACACCCCTGACTTAGAGCAAAATTGTCAATAAGAGGAAGGGGTCAGATTGGAAACATGGATAAAAGCAGGTCAGTTTCTATAATGTGGAAAGGAAGATATTAAAAACACCCATTTAACAGGACTTTTACGGTAAGACACTGTGATAAGTGTTGTAAAAGATGAAAATATGAATGAAAAAAATCAATGATCATTATGGTTACTTGATTGAGTTCTATGTTTATACACTCAGCATGAAGAGTTTGGTATTTGGTAAATTTGTTGAATGAATAAAGGTTATAGATTGAATTTTAAAAAACCCATTGGTTGCTATTTTAGCCTTTAATCAATCTTCTCTAAATGCAAAAGAATATATCTTCCCTCCTACTTTTTTTTTTACAGCATCTATGATTTTAAGATGTTTAAAGTACAAAAAACGTGCAGAGAAAATATAAAAGAATTGACAGTTGTTACTATTTTAAGTGTTTTTAACTTAAAAACAAAATATAAATTAGTTAAAGTCCTCCTTTCTTCCCATCTGCCCCCTGCCCCATGTCAAGGCCAAATAATGGATTTAGTATCGATCTCTGGTCTGTAAATAATATATAATTTGTGTTTTGATATACATGAGTAGTGTATTGTACATGTTCTGCACTGTTTTTGTTTTGCTCAAACATTAATACTATATTTTAAGATGTAGTTCTTTCTAACTGCTATGTAATATGCCATCATTTGAATAAACCGTATTTTTTAAAATCTGGGTCACCAGTTGATGAACATATGAGTTGTTTTTTGCTGACTAACACTGCAGTGAACTTTTTCAAACATGTCTCCCTATGTAAAGAGTTTCTCTGGGACAGCTGTTCTCAACTTTGGATTTTGACTCCTTTTAAACTCTTAAAAGTTAAGGACCACAGAAAGCTTTTGCATCTATACTGATATTTACCATATTAGAAATGTAAGCTGAGAAATGTATTAAAAATAACCATAAATCCATTATATGTTAACATAAATAATATTTTTAATGAAAAATGTTTTCAAAACAAAAAATCAGTGACAAGAATGACATTGTTTTACATTTTGTAAATCTCATTTAAACTTTGGTTTAATAAAATTTGGGTTCTCATACCTACTTCTTCAGTCTCTTGCAATCACACATCAGATAACCTCTGGATAACTGCTGTACAATTGTGAGAAAGCAAAGAAATGAAAAGAGCAAGAAATGTCTTAGTATTAATATGAAAACAGTTTTTACCTCACAGATCACTGAAAGGAACTCAGAGATCCTCGGATTACTTTTTGAAAACTACAGTGCTTAGGTGGTGTACATATGATGCTACTTTGAAGCAGAGGAAGAAAATATGAGTACTTTTATTACATTCGTTTTTATCTTTAAAATCAGACAGAAGTTAAGCTGTGTGAATACTTGATGTATGAATTGATGCTGGTACACTGGTCCACTTGAGCTGTCAGTCTTGAGCCACCATGTCCTGAGGGAAGAGTTGAGTTCCACATCTCAGTGGGGAGCTCGCCTATTCCCATAGAAATTGTTCTGTATGGACTAGTGTATATTTTACCTGTTGATTGTTAGGTGTGATTGTCTTCTTCTGATCATATGCTCAGGATACCTTATTTTTTTTAATCTAATATTAATTTTGGTTTTGATCATTCCTTTCTTCTCTGAGAGGTCTATCTAAAGAAATGGACAAAATTGAAACAAGGTTCTTACACTGTGTGTGAAAGAAATGTAGAAGACCAGGGCAACAGTTGAAGTAAAATTGGAGATTACTCTTGCCTCATTTGACCATGTTAAGCTGTTATCACAAGGAGTTTTGGATATTAAAAGTTACAGTTTTATTCCTCTACACTTTCTGGACTCTTAGAGAATTGCTTATCTGACAATAGTAGAGGTCTGGCTTTAATGGTGAGTGGAATAAAGCTGACTCTTCAGAGCCTTCTGTATATATGTCACTGATGTTCTTATTGAAAATATCCCACTCCCAGGCCTATCATTTTGGTATTTTGTTTCAGAAAAAATTACATGGGCACATGATAAGGAACTGATTCAGAGAAAAATTGAAATAATGGAAAAGTTGGCTTATAAAATCTTGTAGAATTCAGGAGCTAAAACTACCTAATGGAAAGTTGACAAAATGGTAGTGGTGTGTGTGTGTGTGTGTTTTTTTACCAGGTAAAAATTGTAGGTGGTTCTCCTCTACCATGGAGCACAAGTGAATATAATTTACTTCAGCATTCCAGGTAACTTTTCTATAGATAACTGCATACATTCAAATCTCATTTAAATACACCTTGATAACATGGTAGGAAAAATGTTGTTACATAAATGATGAACTTTTAGTATTATAACATTTGTTGAGATAATATGCTGAATCCTTTGTTTTTTTGTTGTTTTTTACATACATAAAACATAAAACATTCATGATGGGCTGAAAACAAGCTACACTGTGTTCTCAGGTATATGGAATAAGCAGCTTACCTATTAACAGCTCAAATTTTTGGTAACATTGGTTGATTAATAATACTATTCTGTTCCTGTGGAGTCACAGGAAAGGTAGAATTGCTAGTTGTTAAATTTACATTAGGATTAGACTGTTCCAAGATCTGTTGTGAACTTAGACTAGAAGAGACATGTCTACATTACTGTTAATAGTAAGTGTAATTAATAGTGGTGTGCTGTTACGATTTTTTTTTCCAAGAACTAGATTTCACAAACAATGTTATAATGTATTATACCCTGGCTGTCTTCATCCTGTTCAATATTTGCATGGCTTATTTATTATTTCATTGCTTTATAGAGATTTTTATTGGTGCTTGTGAAGGCATGGATAAATATATAGAAACCTTGATATTCCAGTGAAGCATTGGACAGATTAGCAGTGAATTCAGCAAGAAATCCATATAACTCTGGAGTGGAGTTAAGAATTAGAGACCACGGTTTTGACAGGGAGAAAAATAAAAGATGGCCTCTATGGCTCAGTGAAAATTGGAGGGCTATCCAAGTACCTCTTGAAAGTTATAATTTGTGTTTGGCTAATTGGTGATTTTTGGTATAAATCCATGTGGGTCTGTAATCCTAGTTGGAAGAAACCATAGAGCAGTGCTCTGGAGCAGAACTTTGTCTTTTTTTAAGATTTTATTGGGGAAGGGGAACAGGACTTTATTGGGGAACAGTGTGTACTTCCAGAACTTTTTTTTCCCAAGTCAAGTTGTCCTTTCAATCTTAGCTGTGGAGGGTGCCGTTCAGCTTCAAGTTGTTGTCCTTTCAGTCTTAGTTGTGGAGGGCGCAGCTCAGCTCCAGGTCCAGTTGCTATTGTTAGTTGCGGGGGGCACAGTCCACCATCCCTTGTGGGAGTCCAACAGGCAACCTTGTAGTTGAGATGACGCGCTCCAACCAACAGCCATCTGGCCACCTGAGAGCTGAGTGGCAGCTCATTGACTTCATTCTAGTTGGTGAAGGCGCAGCTCACTGGCCCATGTGGGAATCAAACTGGCAGCCCCGTTGCCCAGAGCCCACGGTCTAAGCAACTGAGCCACCCATCCGCCCCTCTTTTTTTTTTTTTTCAACACCCTTCTACAGCAAAATTATTTTCAGAAACAATCATGAAATCAGCCAGAAAAGAAACTTGAAGTTACAAGTAAAATAAATATTACCGTGGAAAAAAAAGGTAACTAACTGATTAATATTTTTAAATTGCATTAGTACTTTTTGGGGACACGTAGAAAAAGTTATCTACATACTGGTCTGTCACAATAATGAATAATAATAGTCCAGTTTTTTTCAAGCCTGAACTTCTCGTTTGTCAATGACTGTCAAAGTTGATCTTCACAATTCGTGTTCAGTAGACAGTTAGAGCCAGATTTATCAATCTTACCTTCACCCCTAATTGATTGAAGAACATTTAATTTTAATTACAGAAAGTTGTACATGAAGCAGCAGTTATACAAATAGATGGAAAGTCTTAAACGTAGGTTACTTTTGGCAGAAATTTTTTAAAAGCCCACTTCACAATAAATTGTTGAATTCACAATACTATCCATGTCTTTTCCAGCATTGATTGTGGTGACTTCCAAATGTCTCCTCAGTCAAAAAAAATTCACTGAAATATTTTCCCCCACACATTCAGTATGGGTTTCTGTTGTACTTGGTAAACACTTTTGAAGTTGTGTGTAAATGTCCACATCCTTAAATTTTGTTGCATAGTAATGGCATTCTCTTTCATTTTTGTTCATGGATCTTGAAGCTTTGTCTTCCACTATACCTTTGTTCCAAGCTGATTTTGGCTGTTTATCAAGGTTTATACCAGAAAAAAAAAGATATTTCAGGAAAGAATGTACTGTTTAAACACAGGACTGTACGTATGTATGTACGTATGTACGAACCACAGGATTGGGGAGACGAACTGAGCTTGAGGAGAGTGCTGACTATCTCTTTGTAGTGATGCTTCAAATGAACAGGTGTAGTGAATCTGCATGTTTGGGGCGTTGACAACATAACTGGAGGGTTTCCTAATTGAACGTGTACTTAGAGTCCTTATTAAAGAATACATAATAAAAATGTATGGATTTGATACTTACATATTGTTAAAACTTAACAGTAATCACAATAATGTAATTTAAAACTTAGAGTCCTAGTCAACAATATTTTAGGGGGAAGGAGTATTTCACATCCTTGAAATTATTAGAATTACCAGTGCTTAGTGGTAGTGAAACGATTTTCAGTTTTATTGTTTTTAGAGTCTTTGGAGACAATTCACCCACTTATTACCTGCCCGTGGTGGGCTTCTCCCATTGCCCCTTTAAGTATGCTATTACCTTTGTGAGCAATAGTTGACCAAACCTATAGTCTGTAAATCTCCCTCCACATATCCCTAATATGTCTTTATGTACTTTATCATGAGTATTCCACTTTATTTTCTCCTCTTGACTTTGTCAGCTGAATTTTAGCTGGAGTAGAATTATAATATCCTGCTTAAAGGAAACACAATATGGGAATTTACAGTAATACACCTTTTAAGCCTTTAGGAAACAGAGAAAATACTCTTTAAATTTTAATGGCTATACATCATGTAGTTCACTTTAATTAAGAGATGCTGAATGATAAATCACTTTAGATAAGACAGTGAAGTTTGGGGTTCAGTTGGAGATAAGTTCAAATTTTTATGAAGGCCTTTACCTTGTTTAATAAATGTAAATGCATATTTTATAAAGTTAGGTTTTTAAAAAATAACATGAAATGTCCAAAATAGGAAAATCCATAGAGACAGAAAGTAGATGATTCGTTGGGGCAGGGGAGAATGGGGCGTGACTCCTAATGGGTATGGAATTTGTTTGGGGGGATGATAAAAATATTCTAAAATTAATGTTGATGGTGGCACAACTCAATATAGTAAAAACCACTGAATTGTACATTTGAAAGGAGTGAGTTTCATGATATATGAACTACATCTCAAAGCTGTTTAAAGAAAAATACAAAACCATTAGTTTTTAATGTACCGTTTTCATTTTGTTAGCTTGATCTGATTTTCTATCAGGTTAAAACAATATCTAGTAGCGACTCAGTGTGACACTGTAAATTATTTTGTTGATCCTGAATCCTAAGTTTGTTCAAAGGATATCTTTAGTTTTTACATGCTATTTTAAGATCCACTGGGGACAGTTCAAGGGAAGGACAGGAAAGGAATCCTGCATTTGCTTATTATATACCAACCAGATACCAGCTAATGGGTTAGGTGTCCGAGGTCTGACAATTAAGTTCACAGACTCTTCCTAGAAAAAGTGCTACATACCTCATTGCTGACTATCACTACGGTCACCTTCGAAGTACTCCCCTTGGGAAGCTATGCACTGACGCCAGTGCCTAGTCTACCTCTGAAAGCAATTTTGGAACTCTTTTTTCTGGAATGACCATCAGAGCTGTCGTCGTATTACCCTTGATGTCCTAAATGTCATCAAAATGTCTTCCTTTCAATATTTCAATCTTCCTGGTAAAGAAAAAAGTCACTGGGGCCTGGATCAGGTGAGTATAGAAGGGTGTTCCAATACAGTTATTTGTTTACTGGCTAAAAACTCCCTCACAGACAGTGCGGTGTGAGCTGGTGCATTGTCGTGATGCAAGAGCCATGAATTGTTGGTGAAAAGCTTAGGTTGTCTGACTTTTTTGGCAAAAAGCTTAGGTCATCTAACTTTTTCACGTAGCCTTTTCAGCACTTCCAAATAGTAACTGTTTGTCCAGCTGGTACAGATTCATAATGAATAATCCCTATGATATCAAAAAAGGTTAGCAACATCGTTGCAAAAAGTTCGCAAACCTAATTGTCCGACCCCGTATGTCTTTTCGTTCTGTCCATTTTAAAGATAAGAAAACCGGAAAGGTAATGTGAATTGTCCAAGGTCACACAGTGTAGAAACTGGTTCTGAGATTTATCTGAGCCCAGTCCACAGCCCCATATGGCTGCTCTGAAATTTTTAAGTAGCTGTTCTTTGTCTGCTGGATCCTGTATGAGGTGAGAGGGTTTTCACTAAGCAACTTTTGTACATTTAAAACATGGCTATAATGTATACTTGGAAGGATTTGTCAAAATTTAAGAATAAGGAAGTTTGGTAAGTTTTTAAGTCATCCACAGTAATGCAGTAGATACAGTCAGTGTTTAAACCTTAAGATAGGTTTTTAGGCATTTATATTTCTTATACTAATTCATAATCACAATTAAACTTTTTAATTTATTGGGGATTTTATAAATGCTAACATTTTCAATTTTAGTCCCATGATTGTGCATAGATCCAGTCATTACAACTTTGTGGAAATAACTGGGGTATAAATAAAATACATAAAGTATGGGATAATTTTTTCTTCTTCTAATCAAATGATTTTATATCCTGGAACCAATTTTTTTTTCTTCCATTGAAGTCTATGAAGAAATATTTAATTCACAAAAATGTTTTATAGACAACTTTGGTATACACAGAGTGTACTAGTGAGGCACAGTAAAAGTGATTTTGAAACCTGGCATCTGTGCTAGTAAAGTAGAGCAATGGCATGGATACAACATTTGGCCTATTTCTTAAGCAAGTGAAAAGGAAGGAGTTGAGGATTGATTGCAGTTCAGTAAACCAAAATGGGGGTGAGGAATAGAAAGTGACCTATTGTGATAAGCTGGAACTGAACACATTAAAGCTCTGCTGAAGGAGGCAGCCTTGATTCTAAGTGAAAAGTTTGAGTGACGAGTAGACCCTTGGAAATTGTAGCAGAGTTAGTCTTAAATGAAGAATAAATTAGGGCAGACTTTATAAGTCAGTCAGAAAGTAACTACTTAGAAAATTAGTTTTGCCAGCAGTAAAGGGTAACAGAATTAGGGCTTGGTGATATAATTAAAAAGTGGGAAATAATACAAGTGAAGTTTTAACTACTGTTTGCTATATTACTGTATTCTGTTTTCTTAATGCACATTGAAATATAAATCAAAAGTGGTTTCAATTTAGTATTAACTGTATTTGTACTATGTGTGTATTTTGTAAGAAGCTTTGTAAATTTGCTCCATCTTAGGAATATTTCATATTAATGTCTTGTCTCTATACCCTCTCTCTAAACAAGTGGAAAATTGGTTAAACATTTGGGTTTCAAAGGATTTGACTGTAGGGAAAGTAAATAGAATTTACATGGGAGTAAATTATGTATCATTAATTAAAGAGATGTTTTCTTTAATGCACAGATGTCAACAAAAATTTATTTCAGACAGTAATTTCTCAGATTTGGGGTTTATATCCATAAGGGCTTCTGTTAAAGATTTAAAGGGGAAAATTTTTAAATTTATTTTTAAAATTTTGTTTTAGTAATTTTGAAAAGTTTTACATATTAAAGATTCATAAGCCATTGATTTAAACTGTTAACTTCAAAAACAAGGTTTACTCCATGGACAGGTTGTATCTTATCTGATAATGATGATTCTATATGTTTACTATATAATCAAAGCTAGGGAAATGCATTTTTGTGTCTGAGACACAAATTAAAGTTTTTTATTTTTAAATACATGAATTTTAATTTTTTCATTTCAAAATTAATGCAAATTAGGTAAATTTAAATTAGAAAATAAAGAAAATATCTCACCAAATACCATGAACATTTTTGAGTATTTCAGTCTTTTTTTCCTCCTCCACTTGTGTTTAGAAAGAAATTTCTAGAAATGAAATTGTTGGTTTAAAAGATTTGGACATTTTCTTTAGTTCTTGATATAGAGCTTTAAATTTCCCTCTGAAATTAAAACTTTCCATTACGTCTCATCAGCAGTATTTGTCCTCTTTGCTTTTTGGCTAATTTACACTCAATAATTGAGTTAGATCTCATTATTTTAATTTGTACTTCTTTGACTAATTGCATTTATTTGATTATTGAACTTCTTTGTTTATTAATTAGTTATTGGGGTTTCCTTTGTTAATTGAGTTATTCCTGTACATTTTTCAGTTTCACTGTATCTCTTACTGTTTGTACATACAATATTATGCTTTCAGGTAGAATGGCATAGTGGTACTTACTTAATGTGGTTGGCTTGTGGCCCCCACCCTGAATCCCTCATCACGTTAAATTCCCAGCATTAAGAAAGTTTTAGTTTGATTGTTGCTTTCCAGTTTATATCCCATATATGAGTGAAATCATATGGTTCTTGTCCTTCTCCATCTGACTTTGCTTAGCATGATACTCAATATCCATGCATGTTGTCACAAATGGCAGTATTTCATCTTTTCTTACGGCTGAGTAGTATTCCATTGTGTATATGTACCACATCTTTATCAAAACAAACCCAGACACAGACAATAGTATGGTGGTTACCAGAGGGGAAAAGGGGGTAACGGGAGGATGAAGAGGGTAAAGGAGGTCAAATACATGGTGATGGAAAGAGACTAGACTTTGGGTGGTAAGCACACAATGGAATATACAGATGAGGTATTACAGAATTGTACACTTGAAACTTACATAATGTTAACCATTGTCAGCCCAGTAAATTTTGAATTAAAAAAAAAGTATTAGTTCAAACAGACCTTAGGTAAATAACATAAAATGAAATACCACGTAAGAAGGGACAATACAGATTACCTAATTGTTCTAGCAGTGACTGTTTTATGGAGTTGTCTTCTTGTTGTAATTAGATGGGCAAAGTATCTTTGCAGAAAAAATGACTTAAGAAGTTTTTTCCTAATTATCTTTTGTTTAAAAAATTTAATGTGTACTTTTATAAAGTGTTTATATGTTACCAATAAACATTAAAGTTGTGTTGGACTTAACTGAAGCCAGTGTGTCTAATATATTGAGTCAAATGAACAAAAGAGGAGGAAAGACTAGAATTAAATGCTTTGATATCTGCATCTATCGAGAGATTTGAGTACCAGCCTGTCACTCTGAGGGTACGTATTTCTTTTTGGAAGGGTTCATATTTTTCTTTAAATTAAACTTTGTAATTAAATATTAATAACAGGAGCTTAAGGCAAAATTTATCATCTTGGAGGTCATAATAGTTAAGAAAAGAATACTGGATATAATCAATATAATTCATTGTAAAATATATTTAAGGAAAGCAAATTTTTAAAAGTTTAAGGGGAAAAGATTAGGGGTAAGTATCCCTTGAAAGAAATTCTGAAAGGAAATCATGTTTGAGGGATTTAAAAGATTTTTAAAAATTGTTTAGTATGTATTCTTCTAATTCTGTTCATTGCTTTGACAGCTTAATTTCAAAAAATAGGAAAAGGTATAGTCCAGAAATCGTAAGCTTGATGCCAGTAACTTTTATCTCTGCCAGCTGTTAGTTTCTTTTATGAGTTTCTAGAAATTTCTAGTCACAAGGAGCCAGAACAGTTTCACTTACAATTTATAACAGATCAAATTAAACTTTTCTTTTGTAAAATATGTGTTGTCTAGTAAGGACTATAAACCAAATATTTCAGAAAGATATTTGTCATGATTTCATCATGAATACATTAGAAAAAAATAGGCAGGATGAGAGTATACTGTTAAGTGAATTTTAGCTGACTGGCAGTGTCCAAGGAATATCAAATAAGGTCATCCTGTAGATGTAGATTCTGTTCTTTTTAATTTTCAAAAAACCATTGAGTTGGTGGAAGGCATATGAAGCAGGTTTGTGAAAGGTACAAGCATATTGGACTAGCTGCTGCATCAAATAGCAGAAAATGATTTTCGGATTACCTAAGTAGACTGAAAAGACTGTCAGAAGCCAACATAAAGTCAGCATGAAGATCTAGTTTTTGATACAGATTCCAATGAAAACAGTACGTTATAATTGTGAATTAGCAGTGAATTAAGTACTGTTTTAAAATAAGAAATAATGCTGCCGCGCCCCGCCCCCCCCAAGTCCATGTTTTGAATCCTAGAACCTATGAATATGTTTGTCACCTTACATGTGAAAAGATGTGATTAAGAATCTTGAGATGGAGTAATTATCCTGCATTATCCAGATGAGCCCAGTGTGATCCAAAGGGTTACATTAAGAAAGGCAGGAGAGTCCAAGAAGGTGATATGACAACGGAAACAGAGGTCAGGGAGGAAAGATGATGGATGCTACACTGCTGGCTCTGAAGACAGAGGAAGAAGCCCTGAGCCAAAGGAATGTAGGCACCCTTTAGAAGCTGAAAAAGGCAAATGGATTTTAGAGCCTTCAGAAGGAATGCAACCCTGCCAACACCTTGACTTTTAGACTAGTGAGAGTCTGACCTCCAAAACTGTAAGGTAATAAATTTCTGTTGTTTTAGGCTAGTAAGTTTGTTGTAATGTGTTACTCTAGAAATAGGACACCAACACAAAAGACAATCCACTAGATTCCATTAACACAGAAATACATCTGGACCCTGTCCATTTTGGAATATCATACTAAAAAGTAATTAGCCAGGATAGTCAGATCTAGAAAGCATTGTTTGGCAAATAGTTGAAGGTGTTAAGTGAGAGGGAAACATGCTTAGTTATCTTTAACTATTTTATTGTATGAGAGAGATCACTATTGTTCTGTGTTCCAGAGGCAGATCTGGAATAGGAGAGGGAAGGTACCAGAAGGGAGAGTTGAGGTCAGTACAAAGGAGACTGCTGTAATCATTGAATCTGATTCGTTAGGAGTTCTGGAATCTGCCAGGGATACTGTAAAAGTGGTGATGCATTTGGTGTGAGTACTAGAGTCGGTACTAAGATGCTATGCAGCTTTACAAGTCTTTGATACCGTACATTTTCTCTATAAGGAAGATTTCTAAATGCAGCATTTGGATAGTAGATGTAATATAGAAAAGATATGGTAAGCCATAACAAAACAAACTTGAACCGTGAGTATGTGTGTAAAGATTGCCAGTGCACTGTATAGCTCATTTACTGAGCCACTTCCATGTCAGTTATACTGGGCTAAGAGGCTTATGTACATTATCTCATTGAATCCTAACAGCCTTGTGATGTGAAGTGAGTACTATTAATTCCCCTTTTCAGATTTAAAAAATGGTTGAAGTTTAGAAAGTTTAAACTTGTCAGAGTTTATACAATTAGTAAATAGCAGACTACTATCATATTACTTTGACTAACCCCAAACACTGAATTCTACAGGTGTCACAGGTGAAAGATGTTCATTCCTTCTCTTGAAACTTTTTATTGGTATAAGGGATCATGATGAATGATTCTTCATATTTTTAGAATACTTTGTGTGACGCCTTCTATATGTCATGCAGCAGGACCATGTTCGTATTTAGGTTTTCTCATAGTCACTCAGCTAGTGACAGCAAAAAGTCAAACTCATATCAGTTGCTGGCAAGTATGTTTTTACTACTGTACTTAATGCCTTCAAATGTGGTCTTTACCTTTTGGGGCCTACTGCAGCTATTCTATGTAAGAGAATTGCATGGTTTTCTCGGGTTGCTTTGACACATTTGTTTTCATTGACAGATGCCATTAATTGTGATACAGGCTGTAATTGTAAGGTGAGTGCTGCACCTAATGATGTTTATTGAGCACTCGCCTGGTGCAGGTGATATACTAGTCATTCCATGTGCAAAAACTAATTGAGTTCTCGTTACCTGTGCAGTATATGATAGTAATACGAAGACACTGGGGCTTACAGAGCTAAAGTAATTTGCCCAGAATCATCTACATGGCTGGACCCCGTTTCAAAACCAGGTCTATGTCTGCTCCAGAATACCACATTGTCTGTTTTTTTCATTAGTAGTTTATTGGAATAATAATGTTTTATAGTTTTCAGCCTATATATATAAAGCTAGTAGGTTTTTTCCTTAAGGTTTGTTGGCTGAGGTGTTGGTCAGAAATAACTAGACTGAATTACCATTACCCCTGTTTCTACTCTGTATATACTACTATGTGTATTTAAACTTCATTGAAAAATACGAGAAAATTTTTTCTGCCTTGGCAATGTTGCTTTTTCCCCCCACAGTTTGTTCATAGAAATGTATTAATGGTTTAAAGACTACACATTATTGAAAGGTGACCAGCAGTTAGTCTGCGTTTTATTTTCCTTGTTTCCAAAACAAAAGAATTTTTCTCATTTATTGCCTTTCATATTTTTTTACCATGACCCCCACAGTAAGAATTAAAATTTTACATTGAGACTCAGGTGCTTGTACATATACTTAACCACACACAGAAGTGAGAAGTTACACCAAATAGTACTTACCCTTACTGTGTGCAGAACTGTTACATATTTTTTTACTCTATTCCACTAAAAGGTTCTGTCATACCCATTAAGCTCTTTTTTTATAATCTAATGTATCTCAACCCACAGTTTGAAAAATACTCCAAGATTATCGCCAGGATTCTTCCTTTTTTCAACAAAATTATGTGTAGTGATAGTAGGAGTAACAGTTGATGTCTGTTGTGTACTTACTCTGTGTGAGGTGCTGCATTAAGTGCTTTTATGTGTTCTTTGAATTCTTCCCTAAATAAGTAGGGACTAGTATGCTCATTTTACAGATGAAAGAACAGTTTCTCATAGCGAGTGGTAGAGTCAGGATATCCCAGGTGATTGATTGAGCCTGTGTTCTGATTGTTACTCTTAACAGAAATTTGTTTTAGAAAATTCAGTCACTGTAGTCTAAGTCTTAGATCATCACAAGGTTGTATACTTTCAGGAGATTTCCTCAGCCAACATAGGTCACCATGACAGTGAACTCTTTTTATTTAAAATTATTGAATTGCCACCGTGCTCTAGATTCAGGTAAGGAATCAGTACATTTTCTCTAAATTTGTTGCTTGGCTGGACGTGCCAGTTTACCTCTGTGTCACTTTTTTTTTGTTATTAAGAAATCTTTGGGTCCAGTCCCTCATAACAAATATATTTTAGTATTCTCATTTGGGTCTACGTGCATATTTGTTTTTTACTTGACTGTATTGTCTTTACCATCGTTAATGTCTGTGTACTATTCCTCAATACTAATGTATTACAGTATTAATTAAATTCCTTATTGTTAGGTACTTATTAGAAAGGGTTTGAGCTTTGGGAGATGATAGCCCACAGATTGAGTTTACTGTTAATTAGCTTTATGACTTAGAGAAGATTCTTGAACTTCTGTGCATTAGCGTTCTCATCTGTAAAAATAAAATTATAATATCTACCTCACCGTGATGGCTATTAGTTTTTCTATCCAAATAAGTAGTGTCAGTGTACATAGTTCCTGTAAAATGTGTCAATTTCAGCATAATAATTTGGATCTCTATCTAATGAAGGCATTGATCTAACTATTAGGGGGCCTGTTTAATGAATTTGTGCCTTGAAAAAAATCAGTGAAATATTAGTAACATTTATTGAGCTTTTAAAAGGTAATTTTTTAAACCTCTAGTTTTGAAACCTCAATATCTGCCTGTAGTGTTTTTCTTCATAAATCATATCATGTTTAAGTTTTAAGAGAGGCATTGGTAAAGGAAAGGAAAGGGCATCTAAAAAACTTAAATGCGATGGAAGCCTTATAATGCTAACAAGAAGTATTTTAATGATGGTCACCTGTAAAGCGTTGAAAGATGACTGTCTCCTCTTTATGTGCCGAACACTGAGCTTACTTACCAAGTTGCTTACTAAGCTCTCAGATATTTGTTGAATGAGTGAAAAATGACCCAGTACTGCATTTCTTCCTCTCCTGCCATTGGTTGCTTAACCAATTGGATTTGGGCATCACTTTTAAAAACTAGCATCGATTCAGGCACCCAGTTGTCAGACTGAGTGAACAAGGTTGGTTTGTATCCTCATAGCATTTGACCTTGCCAAATAAATGCCTTTGATTTCTGGAATTGGTCTTGGTGTTCATTTGTGCAGCGCCCTACTCTATACCACATGGGAATTTTTGGTATATACCCTTGCTAGGTATACGTTCTTGGCTACCTTCTTAATAGAAGTTCCTTCTCACCCATCCTCATGGCTTCTTGATTCTGTGACCTTTCAGTTTCTAGCCTGGATCGCTCTTCTGTGTTCAAGATTCATATTCTAGTCTCTGCCTGAAGTCTCTGCCTATATATTCAGCAGGCATCCCAAATTAAATTCAATATGTTTTATTATTATCCCTGAATCAATATAATAGACAGGCACATGTGCCTGGTTGATATTTTGCCTGTGTTCCCCATCATAGTCAATGGTCTCTGCATGTACGAGTCAGTAAGCAACATTGTATAGTATGGAGAATTGAAATAATTCTAAGGTTTATTTGGAGAAACATGTATATTAAATCAAACAAGAGATTTAAAATGTCATTATAAAGTTGAATTCACAATTTCTTGATTTAGTCAGGAATAAAAATAACACATTTAACAAATCACACAATAGTAAATCCAACCATCAGGAGCGCCCGTGACAGTTTAAATCCAACCAAGATATAATGAGAGCCCACAGAGGGTTATAAGGATAAAATCCTGACATCAAGAAGCTTATGTCTAGCTTCTTAAATTCTTGTTTTTGTTTTGCTTAATCACAGGCATATATTCACCTGGGACTTCTAAAAGGATATTTCAAAATACGTTTCGGGGCTTCCTGAGCATAATCAACCTTATATGAATCGTATTTCTATTTCTTTCCAATTAATGTTAATATTTCAAATATGAAATCCCTAAGACATGGACCTTTACTAGACTACTACTAAGAGGCCAGAATGATGAACAAGTCTCTCTTCCCAGAGTACAGAGTAAATAGGCCTTCCTGGAAACATATCCTAAAAATTCAGAGAATTTTCACAGCTTTCTAAAACTACAGATACAATAGGACTATAGATAACAATAATTTTATAACTTAAAAATGGTCAGAATATACCCTTTACAAATGTATGTTGTGTATTTCATGGTGTTGATATTTTTTGAATTTGTATTTAAGTTGAAACAATTATAAATGGTTTCGTAGTTTCTCATTGGTTTATATAATTTCAGAGATTACTATCTCCTTGCTAATTGTTTTTCAGCGATTAGCATTTATTCTCAAGGATAATTTTTATTACATTGGTAAATGAAAAAGAATCATGACCTTATTTATTTAGAGAGTCTCTTTTTTAAAAATGAATTCCTGTGTTAATATCTTTGTTTCTCCTATTTTCTGTGTCTTAATATTATTTATGGAAAAATTCTACTTTTCTCTGCGTTTATATTGGTTATAAAAATCATACTGATATTCCATACTTCTAAAATTATTGTTTTCTTTTTCGCTATTTATTTAAAATGATCTTTTCCCATTGTATTTTCTAAATGACAGTGCAGGTATATAGGAAAACTCTTGATTTTCCTTTACTAGCCAAATTTTTAAACTTAGTTCCAAAAGTTTGTTATTCTTAGTTAATAGATTGCAAATACTGTATTTCCCCGAAAATAACACATAACCAGAAAATAAATGTTTTCTGAATTTTGGTGCTTGCAATTTTTCGTCGCTTTTGTGTGGACCATCATTCTTAACTGTCATCATTTTTGTTGCCACTCCTGTCTCGTAAGTCTTCAGTTAACACTTGATTTAATAGTAGATTTAAAGGGAATAATATTTTGACCCCCAGACAAGATGAGTGCAAAAAGAAAGAGCTATTCTGTCGAGTGCAAGAAAGGTATCGTAAAGGACTCCCGGGGCAAGAATCTTACAGCTTTCTGCAAAGAGAAAAAGTTGGATCTCCGAATGGTTCGAAAATGGTGAGCAGAGTACTATGCCTCAGTCAACAGGTGGACAAGGGAAATGCTAAGAAGCACAAGTGTGGATCAGGTCGGCAACCATTATTTCCTGAGCTGGAAGACATCATCTGTGAGTGGACTGCTGACAAGAGAGCAAAGGCTTTGGTTGTGCACAGGGCTGATATTCAAGCATTTGCCCTTGCAATGGCACCACAGTTAGAAATATCCCCAGAAGAATTCAGAGCTTCACAACACTGGCTGGAAGGCTTCCTTCAGCCATGTGAACTGTCTCTAAGTTTGACAACACTGTTCAAGCTGGAAGATACTGAAGGTATTAAATGTGCGCTTGCATTCAAGCCCTTTTTGATGGCACTGACTTTTCTAAATACCAACTCTCCAACATGATTGCTGTGGATGAGACTGCAGTGTTGATGGGCCAAGGATCTCAAACGGCAATTGAGCAGAGAGGGGTGCCTTGTCAATCCACATTCCCTCCATTGGTTACGAAAGTGCACGTGTTACCTGTATTTTGGCAATTCGTCTGAATGGAAAGAAAGCCCCACCTCTAATCATCACTGAGGGCTAGAAAAATAAGGTTGAACGTGTTTCAGGCATTTATGTTCTTGAAACCAAAAAAGCCTGGTGCACACAAGCAGTTACAAGGAAGTGGGTCTATTTAATGCTGCCACTTGTTTTGCGAGGTGGCCAAAGAGGTCTGCTATTCGGGGATTTAGCCAGTACTCACTGTGCTAAAGACATGAAGAACTTCCTTGCAGAGAGAAGACTAGATCAAATAATGATTCCCGCAGGAATGACTGTGTATCTCCAGACTCTTGATATTGTAATAAACAAGCCATTCGAGGACCATTTGCATATGGAAATCAATGACTGCATTGAAAATAGAATGGAAAGAAATCAGCGTGGAAACTTTGTGAAGCCTAGCCTGCAAGAGGTCGTGACTTGGATGAAGAATACATGGGATAGAATCACTGACAGCTGTGTTGCCAGTGCACTACGAGCAGACTACATGGACAAGAAGTGCTCATTCAAGGAGAGCTCTATTGCTGGACATGAGAGATCGGGGCTAATGATTCTACAGGAAATGGAGTCGCAAGAAATTCAAGTTGGAATTCGGGGTTTGGAGAGTTATAATGACGTTCCAGAAGAAGATGACATGACTGTATTTGAATAAATGTAGACTTTTGTACGTGAATAAATGAATAAATGTAGATTGTACATGAATAAATGTAGATTGCTATACATGAAAAAATAAGACATCCCCTGAAAATAGCCCTAATGGCGTCTTTTGGAGCAAAAATTAATATAAGACCCCAAATTAATATGTCTTATTTTTGGGGAAATACGGTATCTTTGTAGAAATGGGGAATTGACCTCTAATTTTACCTTTAATTAAAAACTTTTTTTTTTTTTGCTTGTTTTTTAAGCTCTTTTCACTTATGGATATGAAGCCTCCCATCTCTCGAGCCAAGATGATTCTCATCACAAAAGCTGCTATTAAAGCCATTAAGGTAAAAGGGGAGTAAATATATTTAATTTGAAAATGTTTTTGAGATTTTGAAAATGTTATTAAACATGAGAATTCATCTTGTGAACACTAATCAGCTTTTGCTGAAGGTACATGATACTACAGTATGGTACATTTGC
The DNA here is from genome assembly GCF_057876585.1 of Rhinolophus sinicus. Classification (NCBI taxonomy): domain Eukaryota; kingdom Metazoa; phylum Chordata; class Mammalia; order Chiroptera; family Rhinolophidae; genus Rhinolophus; species Rhinolophus sinicus. Next base: position 11,203,570 of record NC_142517.1, read on the forward strand.
ATTGTAACATTATTTCAAAAACGAGTTTTACCCCTTTTTGTTATTAGTAGTTTCCCTGTATATTTTTTCCAGCTTTATTGAGGTATAATTAACAAATAAAAATTGTATATATTTAATAACACGTAGTAGAACATGATTTGATACACGTGTACATTGTGAAATGATTGCCACAATCAAGCTAATTAATTAACACATCCATTATTCATGTAGTTACATTTTGTGTGTGCGGTGCTAAAAAATTTGAAATTCCCAGAAGTAGAGAGTTGAGTGGCAGGTGTTTTTCTTTATTTAACTTAATCCTTGTCATAAATCAGCTGAATATTAGGTTCATTTCTATTGGAAAAAAAAAAACTCCGGCTCCATGAAATTAAATTTCTTATCGAAGATCAAACCTAAATAAAAGTGACTCACTTAGAAACTGCATGATTTAGTTCCAGTTCCATTGTTCCTTTCCCTCTCATAAAGTTGCCTGATATACTGCTTTATGAATGTTTATTGATTAAAAATCTAAGAAAAAGACCTATTTGATGGGGGTTTATAGTTTTTGTTTTAGTTCATTTTTCTGATTTGTTAATGGTTTTTTCAGTTGTTGACTATAGATTATTTCTCGTGGTTTATTCAGTATTGAGAATTATTCAAATTGTGCAAGTTTCAAGGTTTTAAGTAGTTTCTAATTACATTATAGGAAGTGGAGAAACATGTAAACTGGACAATAATTTTCTTTAAATTCTTTTTCAGCTTTATAAGCATGTAGTTCAAATAGTAGAAAAGTTCATCAAAAAGGTAACTATCCATTTATTATTACCTCATTTTAGTTGTGTTCAGTATTTGTAATTTACTTTCTAAATTGTAGTGTGGATGCTTGCTTGTAAAGCCACTATACAAAAAAGTTGTCACTAGAAGTTCTTTTTAATCTCTAGAGGTTGGTTTGTTTTAAGGAAACAAAATGTATAGCAATACTATTGATGGAGCACTTACTATGAAGAGGCACTTAACAGTTTCTTATCTGCTGGGCAAGACTCTTCCCTGAGCCTGATATGCCTCCTCTGCCCTCTGCCCTGTCTGTTCGGTTGGCATTTAACTCATCTTGGAGTATTTCCAATGAAATCACTTTGTAAAGTTTACCCGGCACCAATCATAATTAAACCATTTTCAGTTCTACAGTAGTGATATGTTGTTTATAGCTGTGTGATTGCCACATATCTGTCTCAGTAGAGGACTAAGAACGGAGACTTAGACATCTTTGTCATCTCCGCCAGTCCGGAGCTGTGCCATGTAGTACATACTAACAAGTGTGTGTGCAGATGTCTCTGATCCATGGCCTTGGAAGACTCCCTGAGAGATGCGAGTTAGAGCTTCACCAGCTCTAACTGGTCATAGAGGTTATTATAGTAGGAAATTAAAGTAAAATGGAAAAATTAAGTTACCTGCATGACACCACTCCACATCATTACAAATATTTACATTTGGATCTACTCATTTTTATTATTTACATTTATAAAAGGAAAAATGGAGACGTGGATTGATAACCTGCTTTTCCACTGTATTTATCATAAACATCGCAGAGTATTCCATCCCATGATGGTTTCCACCATTTACTCAGCCAGTTCAGTTCCCTATTGTTGGACATTACACAGTGGCTGGCCAATGGAAAAAAATTAGATGTGTCATAATTGTTTTTCTTAGGATAAATTTCTAGATGTAGAATTGTTGAATGAAATGTCTTTGCTTTTATTGCTAAATCATCTCTCATAAAGGTTATACCACCAAAATGTATGTAGATATGTATTTCCTTATTCTTTTTATCTTATCAATTTCTTAAGCCAAAAATCAACTCTCCTTTTAGTTTTGGTTTCTCTGGTACTATAACAGAATTAAAATTGATATGTTGTTAAAATTACCTTTTTCATAATTTTAAAAGGTAAAAATTATTTTTTTGAGCAGGATGAATTGGAGTAGAAACTATTATAAAGAAGTGGACTTGTATGGAAGTGGCTTAGGGATTGGTAAAGTAATAGTGATTCTGGGAAATTGTGAGTGGGGGAGGTACAGGGATTGAGGAAAAGTAAAATACTGGAGGTATGAATGTCAAGAGAATGGTAGTTCTGTATAGAGCTGTGGGACATTTGACAAGCAATCCAGTAGGAGCTAAACATTGAAGTAGCTTCTCAATAGAAACAGTCACTGGGTATACAGAATTTCAGAAAAGTGAGATTAATGAGTGTCAAATTGTGATTCTGCTTTTCTTGTACTGACTTTACATCTTTATCTTTGTAGTGTAAACCAGAATACAAGGTTCCGGGATTATATGTAATCGACTCAATAGTGCGACAGTCTCGTCATCAGTTTGGAACTGATAAAGATGTTTTTGGGCCAAGATTCTCTAAAAACATAACCGCCACATTCCAGTATTTGTATCTTTGTCCATCTGAAGATAAGGTAGACCTAATAATTTTTTAAAACTTGTGTTCTTGTTTTTAGTTTTATATTTATTTGAATCTACTTAAATGTATTTTAGATATTTGAAGCCTGAAGTATGACTAAAAAGATAATCTCTGTGAACTTGAAACAAAACCCAGTTTTTTCTGTAGTAGTCATGTATTTATCTTATAAAGTCCTTCAGGAGTGTTGTACTGTTGAACTACGAAAGGAGCACCAGCTTTAAGGAAGACGTTGGAAAGTTGAGTGATAAAGAAATTCGGGAGTAGAGAAAGGCAACTCATACAGTTGCTTATTCCAGAAGGAAGGGACCAGTAATTAATGGCTTTACCTAGCATATAGAGATGCAAGAGCATTAGTGGTATTCATTATCAATCAGACTGCAGCATTTAATTCTTCATGTATATAGCTGGTTTTACTATACATAGACTCCCATAAATGGGATAAATACGCTGGTAAACCTACTCAGAATAGTGAAGAATGGAGACATTTACAATAAACAGCATATAAATTTGAGTGTTGTGGATTCTTTGTTTATATTGGAGAAGTGTTGTTGTGAGAAAAACATACACGAGACAAAGAAGATCATTCCTTGAGTAGGAGATAAGAGTTGTAACGTAAATAACACATCTTACCTGGATCTCTTTCTTCATATTTACTGGTCCACGAAACAACATATCAATTACTTGCCAGTTCCTTAAATATTTTAACAGTTATAATCATCCTAAAGAAATTCTTCTTCACGTCTATAACTTGTTTGTTTGTTTGTTTGTTTGTTTTTGTCAGTGATGGGTTTCTTTGTAACCATAAATCAAATATAATGAAAACTTCAAATGCATTTTATTATTACAGTACATTTGATTCTCTGGGTTATGTTTCTTTTTTTTCCTTTCACTGTTTCTTACTGTAGATTACACTACTGAAGAAATGTTGATTAGAGTAATTTAACCAGGTTGTGATTCTGATGAGAGAGATTTTTTTCGTATTTTCTTTTGTAAGAGGTATAATAACTTACACAAATAATTGTTTTGTATTCATGTTTTCTCACACATGACAGAGTAAAATAGTTCGTGTGCTGAACCTTTGGCAAAAAAATGGAGTATTCAAAATTGAAATTATTCAACCTCTTTTGGACATGGCAGCAGGAACCAGTAATGCTGCCCCAGTAGCAGAAAATGTTACTAATAATGAAGGTATGTATGGTCAAGTGTGTCTGTGAACTTAGAAAATGGTATAATTGTTTTGTATATAAAAAGTTTGGGTTCTTATTTATATTGTTGGAATTTTTCCATAAAAAGGAAACTTAAGTTTACATCATGGAAGGAAGGTATGGTGTTTTGTTTTCTTTTTTACATAATTCTTATTTCTAATCAAAAATGCCCTCCTAGCACTTGTTATAGTACAGACTCTAATATCACAGTATATTTTTAGTATGTGTTAAATGGAATAGAATGTTATTTTAGTAAAGAAGCCTAGTGGAATTTAAAAAGGAAAATTCGTAAGTTAAAGGTTTCTTAGGCCTTAGTGACCTTTTCTTTTTTTAGGTTCACCTCCACCTCCAGTTAAAGTTTCTTCTGAACCGCCCCCACAAGCCACTACAAATTCTGTACCAACTGTACCACAGTTGCCCAGCTCTGATGCTTTTGCTGCTGTGGCCCAGCTGTTTCAGTCAACTCAAGGTCAACAGGTAAACTATTTATCCAAAGATTAAATTGTTTGCAGTTCGGTACTATTGTCAGTTCTTATTTTCTGTTCCTAATTAGTGAGCACATTCAAGAGAGGAAATAGTTCTACTTTTCAACTAGAAAAGCCTGACAAGAAAGGTAATGGCATAGGGGTAACGGGAAAATGTGGACAGGTGAAAAGCAAGGGAACAACACACTAAGAATTAGCAATACCCCTTTGACGGGAACTTCAGAGCTAAGTGGCCATTGTTGTTGCTCACAATTCTAGCTTTTCTAACTGATTTCAAAATTATTTGGATTAGAGATGACTTTTCACATTTTTCTAGAAAACATATATTTACCTTACTTATTGTTTGGTGTATTTTCTCTTCTTCGTGACCATTAGTTTCTTACCATTGAGGTTGTCAACATACATTTTTAACTTTAAGTGATAGACATTGTATCCCTGATATGTTTATTCACAACAGACTTAACCATTACAAAAATGTTGATTCTTTTTTCTAGTGTACTCTGCCTGTATGCGATTTTGAGTCACCTTTGAGGTTTTTTATGTTTGTTTGTTTTTTGGTTTTTTGTAAAATATCTTGATACAATGATTGTACTTTGTTATGTGGTTTATCAGTTTTCCCGTTCTTTAAGCTTCAGCAGATCCTGCAGACTTTTCAACAGCCTCCAAAACCACAGTCTCCTGCTGTAGATAACGCTGTGATGGCTCAGGTTCAGGCTATCACCGCTCAGTTAAAGGCAGCTCCGACACAACCACCTGAACAAAAAACTACATTTGACAAGGTGCGTTTCTGTCACATAACCCACCACACTATTTATGTCACTCATCTGGGGGTGTGGAAGTTAGCTCTTTTCTAGCCTCTCTGTGCATTGTTTATTTGTTGTTTTGTGATTTGAGGGATTTCCTCCCTCAACATCAAAACATTGATTATTTTTTTTCTGGTTATAAATGTAACATACTCATCACAAAAATTTTCAGTAAAAAAAATATAAAGGAAAAGTAAACGGGAGTATATTCACCATTAACCCCCATATTTGGAGATAGCTACTATAATATTTTGCTGTACATCTTTTCAGAATTAATTTCCTGTGGATCTATGCTTTTATTTGGTCATACACACACACACACACACACACACACACACACAGAGTTTGTATCTGGTTTGTTTTGATCTTAATCCTCTTACCTCGTTATTATTGTGGTTGTTAAGGTTAATAGATTTAGATCTATGTTTTTACTTAGTGTTTCTTAGACATTTTCCTTTTGTGGACACAACACAGTTTAGCCCTTCCCATAATGAAAGACATTTAAATTACTTCTCATTTTTTGCTGTTAAACTTTAGTTAACATATTTATACCGTGAGGGTGTGGGTTGGTTCAGTGTCTTCCAACTACTCTGTTAGGCAATGTCATGTTTAAGGGGCTGCCACTAAGGATACAGATGTGCTGAATATGCACAGCTCAGAGCTGCTTGTTGAAATGTTAACCCAAACAACTCCACTCTTGTCTGTTTTATGTCTTCTCTAGTTATTGGGTTTATGGCTATATGAAATTGTATTTCATTTTCCAGATTTCACTCAAAAAAACACAAAAGTTTGAAAGTTCTAGAACTAAGTGATATCTTTTTGTTTTAATCATCTCTATAATTTCTTATTCTTTCCAGCATTCTAATTATAAGATATAATTACTGCAGCTAGTCCAAATTAAGAATTCATGCTGTAAATATTGGTTGTCATATCTTCGTGATTTATGAATGACTGCTGATTAAGGAATGTTGGATAAAATTTTGGAGTACCAAAAAAGCACATGCATAAGGGAAAAAATACAAATAACAAAGTTCTAAAGTAAAAAGAAGCAATTTCACTCTGCTTTGAACAGATTTGTGTATGTCTTTTCAGACCTATTTCCATGCACATGTGAACATACGTTCTTACATATTGTGGTTTTGTTTATTAGTTTTCTATTTTGTGTTGTGATTAGGAGACCTCTCCCCAGAATTTTTCTTTTTTCTAATTAAAGTTTATTGGGGTGACATTTGTTAGTAAAGTTACATAGATTTCAGACATACAATTCTGTAATACATTGTATCTCACATTGTGTGTTCATCACCCAGAGTTAGTTCTCCTTCCATCACCATATATTAGCCCCCATTTACCCTCTTCTAGAGCCCCCCTCACCCTCTGGTAACCACTAAACTATTGTCTGTGTCTGTGAGTTTTTGTTTCTTTATTTGTCTTGTTCTTTTGTTGTTTTTAGTTTTATATACCACACATCAGTGAAATCATATGGTTCTCTACTTTTTCTGTCTGACTTATTTCACTTAGCATTATAATCTCAAGATCCAGCCATGTTGTCACAAATGGTCCTATTTCATCTTTTCTTACCGCCAAATAGTATTCCATTGTGTATATATACCACAACTTCTTTATCCATTCATCTATCGAAGGACACTTTGGTGTCTCCATGTCTTGGCCACCGTAAATAAAGCTGCAATGAACATTGGAGCACACTTGTCTTTATGGATAAATGTTTTCAGATTTTTAGGGTAGATACCCAGGAGAGGGATTGCTGGGTCATATGGCAATTCTATTCGTAATTTTTTGAGGAACCTCCGCACCTCCCCAGAATTTTAAAATTCTATGTTCTAGTAGTTTTATATTTTTGTTTTTTGTTTGTCTCTTTAATTCTTTTGGAACCTACTTTAGAATATGGTCCAAGATAGTTAAATCTTTATGTGTCTAGAAATAACCAATTCTCCCTATTTTTGTCATACACAAAATTCCCATTTATTTCTATGTCTATTTCTAGACACTAATAATGTATTTGTTTATTTCTGCACATAACAATTTAAGTACTTACAGCTTATATACCATATTTTATATCTAGGTGTTGTCCTCCTCCTTCCCCTCCCAACCCAAATTTTCTTTGGCTATGTATTAAGGTTCTCCAGATAAACAGAACCAATTTTAAATACACATACACACACACACACACACACACACACACACACACGTTCGCACAGAAACAGGAAGGAAAGGGATAGTCGTGATTTTTAAGTTCTTGCTCTTAAAACCTTCAACTGATTGGTTGGGGCCCACTCACATTATGGGAGGATATTTCTTTATTCAGAGTCTACTCATTTAAATGTTAATCACATTTTTTAAATGTCTTCGCAGCAACATCTAGATTTATATTTGACCAAAAACTGGGCACCATAACCTAGCCAAATTGACACATAAAGTTAACCATCACAGCATATTTTTCCAAATGAACTTCAGCATAAGTTTTAGAATTTATGAATTTATAGGTTAGTTGAAGAAGTACTGGTAGCTTTTTATACAGAATCTCCATTTATTATAATTTCTTTTTTTATGTCTTGTATGTTTCTTGTTTCATTTATTCTTAGATGTTTAGTCATTTTCCAAAGTACTAGGTATAAATAATAAAACTTTAAAGGACATATCACATGTAAGATAAACTGCAAAGATCACAGGTTTTGTTTTTTTTGTAGACAATTTAGACCCGAGTGTTAATTTTGGCTCCTGTCACTATCTTGAGTTACTTAAATATTCAGTGTACACCTTTGCAAAATAGAGATGGTAGTAGCTATACTTTATTGCTGTGATGGTTAAATAAACTAATGTGTGTAAAACAGGTGCCTGGGCCATATTAGATTGTTCAGTTATAATTACTTTAACACATGTCCTAGAATTACATAGAAAGAAACACAAATATTGTCCAAAAAGGGGATTTCCCTTTATAATTTAGAAATCTGCTGTCTAGTAAGATAGAGCCAGAATTTCTAGGCAGAACTATCACGGAACACCACATTTAGGAGTTTGAGGTTTGAAATCCATGAGCAGAATGGACACAGCTTGAAAGAAGATTGCTTGTTGGATACCTGAGACTGATTGATGGCTTTGAGGTTGAAAAGACCAGTGTCCACATTCCAATTCTGCCATTCACTGACTGTACAGTCTTGGTTATATTTCTTAATGATCTAAGCCTTAGTTTTCTTGTCTGTAGAAAGAAAATAGATCTACGTCGCATGCTTCTTGTGATGATGAACTAGTATATGTAATCTGCCAGAACATAGTAGGAGATTTCATTGTGCTCCTTTCCTGCCTTCCTTTCTCAATAAATGGAGCTGTAATTTTTAAATGGCTCTTCTTCTAGATATGTGATCTTGTGAAGTGTCCTGATTCTTTTTATTTTTTAATGAAAGTTTCTGGTAATCTGAGGTGAGCTGTGAAGTTTTAAGAAAGAAGCTAGTATACACAGTTAGTGAGACTTATTTATGGCCTTCTGTGCCATTCTCTTTTTCCTTTTTATATTAGTATATTCTTGAGCAAGCAGCATGTGGACATTTTTCTATAGGCACTTATGGTGATTGTTAAGACAATAAAATGTACACACATTACCATGTGTGCAAACTTCCAGAAGTTTTTAGTCTAGGCACATGGCTATTTTAGTAAAATATTTATGTTGCTAAATTAATAATAAAGTAAGCATATAGAAAATAGAAAGAAAACACTACATTTATAATTGGGGAAGAAAAGCAGAACAAAAAAATTGTCTTTTCCAAATGAGGTTTGTACATGATGGCATGGTGGGATTCTAGATGATGATATGAACATCTGTTGTTCTTACAAAGTTTTGTGCACTGAATCACAGTCGAAATTTTAAAATGGAATATTGACATACCTATTCCAGAAGCTACTTGACAGATTTGATTATGACGATGAGCCAGAAGCTGTGGAAGAATCCAAGAAAGAAGATGCCGCTGCTACCACAGCTGCCACTGCTGTTGCTGCTCCCGTGCCCGCTGCGGTCGCCCCTGCCACCTCTCCTCCGCAGGCGCCCTTGTAAGTTTCTATCTGATTCCTCCCTGGATATAGAGTTGGTAATCTTTGTAAGGCACAGTGTAAGGAACGTTTAGTGACAAAGTCCTTTTTCATAGAGTCGTTCTTTTAAGTTGTGATATTTTGGGTTTTCTCCCAAATTGGAAGGGCATCCCATGAGATTCACAATAAGAAAATGCGTTTTATTTTTGGAATAATGCTGAGTGTATAAGTTACTATATAGGCAAATATATGATTCAGTAATGTTGATTATTAATGACTCCTGAACATCATTCTTTATGCTTCTGTAGTATAAGTGTGGTTGAGAATTTCATGTGTTTTGAATGGGTAAAAGGCTTGCTCATCTTTCTTTAGTGGATTTCCTGGAGATGGCATGCAGCAACCAGCATATACCCAGCATCAAAATATGGATCAGTTTCAACCTCGAATGATGGCGATACAGCCGGAGCCAGTACACCATCAGGTACAGAATGTTGTTCTTACCACTGTTTTAGTGACTGAAGACAGTCATTAGAGCATATGGGTTGCTTTTCACAGACCACTATTATTTAGCTGTGGGATCGAAAGCTGTTGAGTACATAATGATTTGAGTTGCTTTTTGCTTTAATTAAAACAAGGATGCTAAATATTAGAGATTATGGCTCTATTTTAGGGAACTGGCCTGTTTAGTTCTATAGTTCTTTCCCTTGCAAAGATCCCGTTTGGTAAATGTTGTGTGATTAGATGCTTTAGCGATCTTTCAGCTCTCAACATTCGGGACTGTAGTTTGAAATCTGTAGTGAAAGGAGAATAGCACACAGGCAAATTGCAGGAAGTTAGTAGAGATTTGTTCATTGGATTTATTTTAGTAAATCCTCTAATTCAGAGTTTCCTAAACTTGACAATGCATCCAAGTTAATGGGGGCGGGAAGGGGCATTTAAAACAATACAAACCCAGTGCTACAATCAATCTAGAGTATTTTTTTAATTGTGTAGTGATTCTGTTGTACCACCAGCCTTGGGAAATAATGCTTTATAGCCTTAGTTTAGAAAGGGTTGTAAGAAATGTGTTTAAACTATATTCATTTTCTTTTCCATATCATTTTCAGTCTATTCTGTACATTTCGTAATAAGAAATTGATACTGTGATTTTAGTAACTTGTTGATGAAGTTTGAAAAGTCTTTTATAAGCTGGTTTAAAATATGAAGAAAACCTATGAACTTATTTCTAAATGTTTAACAATTACTGAAAGTTTATAAATAATTTAGGAAGACTACTCTTGTGACATAATTATATTTTTAATTGTACTGGCATTGGAATAGCACATGCAGAAATATGTTAGGTTGTTGTCATTATTATATTTTAAAATCCTAAAAGTAGATATGTTAGTTGAAAGTCCCCTTAGAGTAAATTTTAAAAAAATGAACCTAGAAGTCGATGCTTCTAGCCATTCTTTCTCCCAAAAGTCTTAATTGCCTTTAAAGTTGAAGAGAGACAATTTGCAATAGAGTAACTCTAACTTTAAGTTCAGTCTGCCGCATAGCTTTCATATAAGTGAAGTTATAAATCATAAAACCCAACCTGTGTATTCATAATTTTAAAATGAGTTACAAGATTTGTAACCTATATACTTGGATATTTAACAATTCTTTGGATGAAGATTATCTATGGAAATTGTTCATTGTTGCATGTCATTGTAGTTTTTCCTTGATCAAAATTTATTGAAAATATTTTAGTTTTATATAAGGTAAGAGTTTTTCTAATTATTTTTGGTAGTTATTACCTAAAATCTACTTACACACTTTTCTTTAAAAACAAAAGGTTCCACTTCCTCCTAATGGACAGATGCCAGGATTTGGCCTTCTTCCTACACCTCCTTTTCCTCCCATGGCTCAGTCTGTGATTCCTCCAACTCCAGCCGTACAGCAGCCTTTCCAAGCTGCTTTTCAGGCACAAAATGAACCACTTACGCAGAAGGCACATCAGGTAAAACATCATTCTCGATGGTTGATTATTGTACTGGTTGCCTTGACTTGAGTGCAGATTCCTGCCTATTTGCTCCTTATCTTCATTTTTGAAAAATGAAGACAGTTACCTTAAGCACATATTAATCCTCTCTGTTCCCATTTTTCATCTGGGAAATGGACATAATATTGTCGATTTCATAAGGTTCTTGAGGATTGAGGCAGTATAGAATGCCTATTTCACCATTTTAGGTGATGGTTTATTAAAACAGTAGGTAACCTATACGAAGCAATTTCCAGAAGTGGAGTACTTCTAATCTTATAAACCACATAAAAAAATTTTTTCCCACTGAAGGCCAGTCATTATTAAACAAGTAATTCAGTCTCAAGTAACCAAAAGAACCGTTTCAGGGAGATTTGAAGTTTAGTGGGTTTTAGATTTTGTCCTCTTGACATTATTTATAATTTCCACTTTTCTCATGTAATGATTGGTGGTTGTTTGTTTGTTTGTTTGTTTTTTAAAGGAAATGGAGGTAGAACAACCTTGTATTCAAGAAGTTAAGCGGCATATGTCTGACAACAGAAAGTCGCGATCTAGGTCAGCATCCAGGTAATTTATAGAAAATGGTATTCCAATCCTATATGTCTTAGGAGACATAGAGATTAAAGTCAAGCTGGATTGTTTTCAGATATGCAGTGTTAATAAAATAACACTTGGTATGTCTGTTTGTGGATTGGGGGCAGTATTAATTTTCAAAAAATTCTAAGGTCATCTTACCCACATTTTTTCCCTTCGACTTGCTCTAATGGCTACATACAGGTAGACATTATACATGAAATTATAAGAGTTATATACTGTGTTTCCCCAAAAATAAGACCTAGCCAGACAATCAGCTGTAGTGCGTCTTTTGGAGCAAAAATTAATATAAGTCCCGGTATTATATCATATCATATATTATATAAGACCTTGTCTTATAGTAAAATAAGACTGGGTCTTATATTAATTTTTGCTCCAAAAGACGCTTTAGAGCTGATTGTCCTGCTAGGTCTTATTTTTGGGGAAACACAGTACTAATAATTCTTATAATAGTAATCAAAATTTCTGTACAAGTTTATCAGCCAACAAAGTGGAAAGATGATCAGTACTATAATCAGATTACATTTTTAATTGCTGCAGAACAGAAGACTTTACTGAGAAGAGAGATAACAGTAGTTGCAGTATATCTCAATGGTGGCAATTAGCATCTGACACTACAAAGATGTAATTTAGTATAGTACCAGAGGTATCGAAGATGAGAGGTACTTTTGTAAGCTGGCAACCTTCTTTATCTCATTTAAAATATGTGCATGCTTTCTAACTTTGAACACATTAATCTTTAGAATGAATTCCCTGCTATCAAATTCTTATATATCCAAACATTAAATTACCTACTTGTATTTTTTTCTGATTAATACATGCTTACATTTGAAAAAATTTTTTTATGTGCTATCCATTCTCCTCCCTCCTGAAAACATTAGGTCACCAAAAAGAAGGCGCTCTCGATCTGGTTCTAGATCTCGGAGGTCTCGTCATCGACGTTCTAGATCTCGGTCCAGAGATAGACGTCGGCACTCTCCTAGATCTCGATCCCAAGAAAGACGGGATCGAGAAAAAGAAAGAGAACGCCGACAAAAGGGCCTTCCTCCAATCAAATCAGAAACTGCGAGTGGTAAATTAGCCTTTACATTCAAACTTCCTACATTAGTTTTTTCGTGTCATGGGTTTAAACTGTTTTATAGCTTTTAGCAAAATACTGTTTTATCACATCTTATTTGTTTGGTGTATACCCTTGGATTGCTTTTCTATGTCAAACCAGCTGTAAAGCAGCGATAAGGAGTGAAACAATAACAGTATTGAATAATAGTGTGTTTTAAATTTAATGTGTGAAATATAGTCATTAACTAGCTCTCCTGTATACAATGAAAGGGGGTATTTCCCCCATAATAACTAATATCCTCTTTTATAAAGATTAACAATTTACAGACTACATTACACAGACTAAAGAGATTATTTCCTGAATCTCATGTTGTGTTTAGAAAGTTTATAAGGTGTACTATAGTCCATGGCTATTATTGAAATTTTAATTTCTATGACTAGGGCATATATGAGATTTCTGGAAGGCTTATTACCTAGGGCACAACGTAAGAGAAAAACCATATACACTTAACAGTTGGAAAAGGACAACTACATATAATGAGCAAAAAACAAAAGCACTGAATTGGTTGGTGATCAGGAGAGTTGGGATCAAGTGTTAGATCTGGCCCCAAAAAGGCCAGTTTTTTTTTTCCATCTCTTATGCATATTCACTATCCTGGTTTCATTTCTGGAAGTACTAGCACAGTTTTCTGGAATTTCTTAAATGTATGTGGAATCACTACTTGAACTTGAGGTATCATAATGTCACTTAGGCATATTTTCTACAATTTTTTCATGTAAGTTATAGTACTGTTCATTATCAAATGTGTATGTATATGATGATTTTATTTTAAGTTTGTAGTACTACACTCTGGGTGGGACAGCTGGACAAAAGGACTACTCAGCAGGATGTTGCCGGTCTCTTAGAAGAGTTTGGTCCAATTGAATCAATTAATGTGAGTGTTCATTAAATGATTTAATGACAGTGGACAGATGTGATTGTCATTTTACCAAATTAAGGACTTGAGACCTAAGTCAAAATTTGCCCAGGTTTGTGGATATGACTAGAGTTTAGGTGTTGTGAGTCCATGTGTAGCGTTTTCTGCATTTAACCATGTTTCTTTGATAACCAAGTTTAATTTAAAACGTTTTTTTAGAAAAGTTTTTATGTAACAAAGCTTGGGGAACTGTAGGCTCATTAATAATTGGCAGTTGAGAGCAAACTTGAATTGCCAATTTACAAATTCATTTAATCTCAGGTGATGGAACACTGGCTTGGTTGGGGAGGGGGTTATTTAGGGCTGTTGGTACTAGTTACTTACTGTGTTTCCCTGAAAATAAGACCTACCCCGAAAATAAGCCCCAGTTAAGATCGTCAGCCAGACGGACGCATTTAGTACGTTATGACAATGTTCCAGAAGATGACGTGACTGTATTTGAATAAATGTAGATTGTTGTACATGAAAAAATAAGACATCCCCTGAAAATACGCCCTAATGTGTCTTTTGAAGCAAAAATTAATATAAGACCTGGTCTTATTTTTCAGGGAGATAGGATAGAAGACCCAGTCTTATTTTCGGGGAAACACGGTAGTATTATATCTTGTTGCTGTTTGGTTTCGTTATCTTATTTTATAATATTAAAATGTTTTTGAGCAGATGATTCCTCCCAGAGGTTGTGCGTATATTGTTATGGTTCATAGGCAAGATGCTTATCGTGCCCTGCAGAAACTGAGCCGAGGAAACTATAAAGTGAACCAGAAATCCATAAAGGTACATTTTAATGCCTTACAGTTCATTTTTTTTAAACTGGAATTTTGGACACTGAGGCATTTCATATGCATCTTTTTAAAAAGAGGTTATCTGCTAAAAGTTAACGTAAAATTTTAAATGTTAGATTTGTGGTAGAATTTTCTTTGTTTAAAAAAAATGTAGATAGAATAGTTCATCAAGGTATTTAAATGATTAGTGTGTTGAATAAAATGTCATTGAGTAAAATATTTTGTCATTCCAAAATTTTTGGATTTTCTACATTTTAAAGTTTGTCCTCTCATTTTAGAATTAACTATGAGAAATATTCAGCAAAGATAGAAAAGATATAGATACATGGGTGTTCTTCTCCTGAGGGGCCACAGTCAGTGTTTCCTCAATGTCATAACACTCGGTTCTAGGATTGTGCTGCAAAAGGATTTTGTCTAATGCTGAATAATTCCGAGGTACCCAAGACTTTTGAAAGTGGTCCCCATTAGGCTGTGTTGAGCATGGAAGTTTGCACTTTTTCTGATAAACTTTTTCCTTTTCTCTAACTTTTATGCTGGCTCAGTGGGTGGTTGCAGGAGTAGATAGGGAGATGATGTGATGCCAGTCAATTTCCTAGGACAAAGAGGGATAAAAGGGTAACCAGTTTCCTAGCGCCAGATAGGATCTGGGGGTGGGTAGCTAGGCCAGGCTGCACCCTGGCCTCCGAGTCGCAGTGATTAGAATGGTGGGGAGCAGTGAACTCTCAGAACTTACGACATTCTCCCTTCCTTTTTATATTTTAATTAATGATGCAATAGATTGCCTGGGCCTTAAACAAAGGAATAAAGGCAGATTATAAGCAGTATTGGGATGTAGAACTTGGTGTTACTTATATTCCGTGGGACAAAGTCAAGCCTGAAGAACTGGAGAGTTTTTGTGAAGGAGGAATGTTGGACAGTGATACACTTAATCCAGGTAAAGCAGTATTTAATGTCTTTGAAAATTCATCTATTTTCTTGATAGTGCATATAACAATATTTGTTCTTTGCATTTGGAGATTTTTCAAGTACCCACTGTTTACCAGTCTCTCCATTATAAACTGAGAAAATGGTGAATAAGACAAATGTAGTCTTTGCTGTTATGCAACTTATATTAAGCGGGAGAGATGCAAATAAAATAATTACTAATTGTGGGGTTAATTATTAATTGCAATATTAAGCAAATCTTAAATGGAATTTTTCAGTGAAAACCTAACAGATCAAATGAGTCTTAAATACAGTGTTGATATTGTGTTTTAATCTAGTGCTTCATAATAACTTCTTTGAAAATGTTTAAATGTCCAGAGAAGCAACCGAAAGCAAATGTGTAAGACGAGGAGGTGCAGTTATTTGTGCTCATGAATATTAAAAATGCCAGATTGACAGTGAGGTTGCAGTGGGGGAAAGGGCCGCATGTGTGGACATGACCTGAGATTGGTAATAGTCTGGCAAGGGAGGAGTACAGGTGGCATGGCAAGTAGAGTAAACAATTAAAGGAACCTTTAAGCAGGAGTGATGGTTTGAGAGCCCATGGGAGGTGAAACAATGCCATGCCCCGCTTCCTCCCTCCACAATGCACAGTATCTTCACTTAAACAGATAGAGCTTGGTCTCTCTTCAGGCAAACAGGTATTAAGGGCCTACTGGGTGCCAGGCATTCTGGAAGGCTCTGGTCCATGATAAAAGGGAGTCTGCTCCTCCCTCCCAGGGTCTTTTGTCCAAACAAGACACTTGTGGTTTGGAATGTAGACTCTAGAGCCAGATGTATCTCTGGGTTGAGTCCCATGTCTGCCGCTTACTAGGTACGTGAGTTTGGGCAGATTGTCTTTATTTTCCGTGTTTATAAAGTGGGAATACTAATAATAATAGGAACTAGTTATAGGTGATTATGAGAATTCAATTAGTATATATAAAATGTTTAGAACTGTGCCCGGCACACGGTTATACACTTTTTTTTGTATGTTTGCTATTGTTGTTTGTTAATTTAACCAATATTTTTAAGATTTAGTATAGGCATTTCTTTAATAATCAGATTGTGGGGTTTTTTATAATCAGTATTTTAAAAATTATTTCTAGATTTAAATCACAAACCAAAAAATGGTTAACTTTTATTGTTAAATTTCTTTAACTTTCAGAGTGGAAAGGAATTCCCAAGAAGCATGAAAATGAAGTTGCTCAAAATGGAGGGGCAGAAACCTCACACACAGAACCAGTATCACCCATACCTAAACCTTTACCTGTGCCTGTCCCTCCTATTCCTGTTCCTGCACCTATAACAGTACCACCTCCACAGGTAAGAATATTTGGAGCATTATTTAAAAAATTTTAAGACAGATCTTAAAATCTGAAAGATCTGTCTAAATCTTATCACTGACATGAGTATATAAATGTGCATTATTGTTTATAAACTTTTTAACACATTTTTAAATAATGTTAGTAAAACCAGAATATATTCATATTGCCTTACATCTGTCTAGATTATTGAGTGTCTCACATTATAATGTTTCAGACTTGAAATGTAACCCTGTTAGAGTTTCTTCTATTCTGCCTACTCTCATCTTGTTTCCTTATTGGATCTTTGTTCTGAGGGAGTTTGGATTTATACCTAATGAGCAGTGATTTTGGAGGACAGAGAGTTTCTAAAGCTCTAATTTTGGTGGTGCTATCATGAATTTTTTTTAATGGAGAATTGAGAGCTGTTGACTAAATTAAATGCCATTTAACGTGAAGGTATATTCTTATATAGAGTCTTAGCTGTTGTCGTACTTCAGAAGCGAGAATCTGTATTCTGGCAGAGCTGGTATGAATCCCAGACCCTATTGTTTATACTCAGTGGTAGGAGTTTGAGCAAGTCACCTAACCTCTAAGCCTCGTTTCCTGTCTGTAAATGTGCAAATTCCCTTTCCTGGCTCTGGCTCTGGCATTTTATGTCACAGTTGTTTTGGATTAAATGAAATAATGTGTGTTAACTACTCAGCAGGTTTCCTATTAACATGATAAGAGTTGAACCATGAAAACCTTTTGGTTAAAATTATAAATACTTGACTCTTAGTTTTATATGTGATCTACTAGAATTTTCTTTCTTTTGGTTTTTTTACTAGACTTTTCTTGTCTTTCAATACCTTCTTTCCTCAGTTTCTAATATTAAATCTGATCAGATAAATCTGACTATCACGAAAGTGATATACACTTGATTTTCTTAATGTAAGAAGAAAATCATATGCTTTGTTACATATTTAGCTGTGATATTTTATAAATGAACTCCCTAAATTGCCACTTTTAGTTGACCTTTTTGGATATGCCATCCCAGTATAGGGGTTCTTTTTGTTTGTTTGTTTTTTAATTAAAGTTTATTAGGGTGACATTTGTTAGTAAAGTTACATAGATTTCAGGTGTACAATTCTGTATCACATCATCTATAAATCCCATTGTGTGTTCACCACCCAGAGTCAGTTCTCCTTCCATCACCATATATTTGTTCCCCTTTACCCTCAACTACCACCCCCTCCCCCCAGTATAGGTTTTAAGTAAGATTCAATGTATATCAGCATTCATTTAAAGAAACCTGCCTAGTATGTTAAAATTGATCATACTTTTTTTTTCCAAACAATAGCTAATATTTATTGGGTGTTTATTAAGTGCCGGGCACTAACATCTATTAACTTTTTAATCCCCGTAATTATGTGAGGTTGGCACTTAACTATTTTATAAATGAATTAAACTGAGGTCTAGAGAGCGTGAGCCTACTGCTCACGGTCACAAAGCCAGTTGAAAGGGTGGCCAGGCAGGTTGACCCTAGGACCTGTGATCTTAATCACTGTGAAAATTGTCAGATAGCTTTTCTTAGAGTTCTATTTCTCAAACTGAACATGGAACTTTTTTTTTTAAACATACCATATCCTATCAGAGCACCAAGAGATACGGGTGTAATACAATGTGAGTTTGCTGTCATAACGTAGAGAGTGCAACTTTGATATCTGTCATTTGGGGCGGGTACATATACCTATTTTCTATTTTTCTTACAATATCAGCACAAATTTAGAAACATGTATTTTCAACAGATACTTTCTTCATCCCTACTCACTATATGGATAGCAGGGTGACGAGCTATGTGGCTTCATTTTTCTTCTTTGTAGGTCCCACCACATCAGCCAGGGCCTCCTGTCGTCGGTGCTCTCCAGCCACCCGCCTTCACGCCTCCTCTGGGAATTCCTCCGCCGGGCTTTGGTCCTGGTGTTCCTCCCCCCCCTCCTCCTCCACCATTTTTGCGTCCAGGATTCAACCCAATGCATTTACCACCAGGTACACTAAGTTGTTTGAGAAAACATTCTTTATAGAGTGTGCAATAAAATAATACAGTGTAAGTTGACAGTATTTTTGTTATTCTAGGTTTTCTTCCTCCTGGACCCCCACCTCCTATCACTCCACCAGTATCCATTCCTCCTCCTCACACACCACCAATAAGCATCCCAAACTGTAAGCATGTTTTTCCTTTGTGTTTAGTTGTCCTCTGGGAGTCGGGAGTAGGAGGGCAAATGGACTAGTAGTAACAGAGTCTATAGTATGGCGAGAGAATGTTGGCTGGGGAGATACTAATTATTCAGCTTCACATGTTGATGTAATTATATTCCTTAGCTACTATCGCTGGTATAAATGAAGACACTACAAAAGACTTATCTATTGGAAATCCCATTCCAACAGTGGTGTCTGGGGCTAGAGGAAACGCCGAGTCTGGTGACAGTGTGAAAATGTATGGCTCTGCTGTGCCACCTGCTGCACCCACGAATCTGCCCACCCCTCCCGTAACCCAGCCTGTTTCACTTCTTGGTAAGTTAACTTTTTTTATCATTAGTTTTTTCCCCTCTGCTCAAATTAGGCTTTTTTTTAAAAAAAAGAACAACGCTAATTTTGGTAAAATGTTCTGAGGCTGATACTTTTCTTTGAGGAAGGTCTTTCTCTTAAATCAAATATGTGCTCTTGGTTTTCACTAAGAGTAGCCCAAGAGACAACCTCCATGATGAAATCATGTTTGTTTGACCTGAATAACAGTTGGGTTTGCACATCTTAATTTGCTATGGAAAAGTGATTTGTCTCTGTGAAAAGGAATTGGCACAAAGTCCATGACTGACATAACCCCAGATGTCCCAGCTTTATAAGAGATAACATTTCTTTGACAACATAGTGTTTTTTTCCTCTCTGGACCAATTTTTATGCATCTAAAACTGCTGGACTTCAGTAGCATTCTCTGTGGGCTAGCAAAGAAATGATCTTCGATACATTGCAATAAAATGACTTCATTGTCCGAGTGACAGTTGCACAGCCTGAGGTAATGCTTCCCCACTGACCCCTCGGTTTTCTCCTGCTAGAATTTATCTGTTGTGCTCGACCCACAACTTTACTACTGTGATTAAGAGAAGTGTCATTTAGATTGTTTACAACTTTAATAATCAAGAGGCCTTACCCTTGCTTGCTTGAATTATAAATTAATACATACTTGTTATACTGACCATCTTTTAAATTAATAAATTGTTGTACTGGCAGTGGTATTATCAAGTATAATTAACACTTGATTCTCCTAATGCGTAGTTAATTTGTTCTTGGTATTAAGTCCTGTGAGTCCATTGTCTTTTTCAGAGGTATATGTGTGTACACGCTTGCTTTCATAATCAGAAATTTTAGGAAAGAACACATTGGTTACCTGTGAGATGTAGGAGTATGGGACATTGGTTTGTGATGCAGGACTTTTATTTTTCACCTACACCTTTCGGTACTATTGGAAAGTTTTACTTCGTGCATGTACTACATTTATAATAAAAATCAATTTGTTTTCAAATGGCATGCTGTCTTCTGCCCTTTCCAAGACTGAGTTTAGGCTGACAATAAACTTGATTTGTATTTCCCTTAACAAACTGGGTTGTGATTAAAGATGATTTGGGGTTAAAATTTGTCAGAAGTAGTGTAGCAGTAGTCATCATAATGATGGAAAATAATTTGTTTAATAAGAAGGTTGCTTAAGAGGCCTGCGCCCTAATGGAAATCATATAGTAGATGGAACATTGGACTAGCAGCCGGGAAACTTTAACATCTTTGGCTCTCAGTTATGTTTTGTCTTGTTTGTTTGTTTACTTCATATTTGTAATAAGGTGATTGCACAAGAATCACAGAATCTGATTTGGATAGAATTTTCTGGTCAATTCTTTTCCTTCACCCCACACTCCTGATTAATTATGGTTGATAAGAAATTTTCTAGTCTAGCGTCCACAGATATTAGGCTATCTGAGACTATTTACAAAATTGTGTGCATTTGTGCTTTTTTCCGGGCTTAGTAAATTCATTGAATAAGTGAGAAGATTTCATATCTTCAAGAGTTTAATAACCACTACTTTCAAACAACTTTGAAGAATCAGTAGCCTGCCTCTGATTTAACATTTAGATCTTGAAGTCTCTGCTCTTTATTTCTTACCTCTACTGAAATGTATAGTTTAAACTCTACATCTAGCGTGTGATACAAACTAAAACACAGATCAAAAGTTGGTGAGCTTGAAAAATAAACTTAGTACGGCTAAGCACTGCTAGAAAAATTTGTTAGCATTTAATGTTACCTCACATGCCTGTTTGGATATTCATCCCCCATCTCCAACAACCCCCCGAAAGAAATCTTCATGAGAGAGGGGCATTTGTTACACGAGTTAAATGGGTGGATGGCTGGTATTTCAATGCGTGGCTGTTTATACTTCACCTCTGATGAACGTTGTAACTTTTAAAACAAAATTTAGAAATTGAAGGCTATTCCAAATCTGGAAAGGTTAACATTTGACATAACATAAAAACGAAAACTTGTTAAAATGAGCACTTTTAACTAAAATGCAGTTCCAGTCATGAGAACAGGAATGCCGTCCATGTTCCTTCAATTAGAAATCTTGAAAAGAATATCCCATGAAATTTGACCATTTAGAGAAATGAGACTTTTTAATGCAATGTATGCAAATAATGGAAGACTTATCCAAAGGGCTCATCTCACAATTCCATGCTTTTGATAAAGGCATGTACTAATCAACAGCCTAAATAGGATCAGTAGTCAAGTTAAGGGTACTGTCGCTGTCAACCAAGTGATGGAATCCTAGAAGTACAAATGCTTGCAAGTTTTCTCTTGGTGCTCTAATGTTTTCTTTTATGATCATAAAAGGGAATGATGTGCTATACCGGAAAACTTAAAACCTAGAAGTAAGCTAAGGATGATACTAAACTTCAGTTTCTTCATCTGTAAAAAGGGGGAATAAAAATGATATACCAGGATGTCGTGATGCTTCAATGGGCTGACGTATGTAATTAACAACCTGCATGGGGCCTGCCACGGGGTAGGCTCTCAGTGAGTGGTGGGTGCTTATTACAGGTAAGGAATGTCACAGACGATATTTAGAATACCTGGAGAGGAATGTTTATATTTTGCAGTTCTAAAACTAGACTGTAGCTGTTTGTTCTAAACTTACATGTTTTGGCAGACAGAGGAAGCAAACTTTGTAGGAAAAAAATTTATCATAGCATAGTTGCCTCAGACCTTTTCGTGGTAGGTTAGACCAGGTCGTAAGTTTGCACATACTGAATTCCATCAGTTGGCTTACTGAGAAAATGTATGTGTTGGCCATAGTGGTGTTTCATTTAGATAGCACAACATGACATCTATTCTTCCCATTAATGATACTCAAATAGTTTTCTTACAGTGGCAGATGAATGTGTCATTGAGACTTAACCTGAGTTCTCAGATCTTAATTTCTGAAATATGGCAATAATATTTTTAAAGGGGCCAAACAAATGTTGACGGATCTCCCAAAAGTCTGTAGTGAGGCCTGATTGTACTGGTGGGAGGAGATTAGGGTGCTTTAAGGACTGTTTGGTTTAAATAATTTTCTGATGATCGGACTTAAGTGTGGGTGTTAGTGTGGGAATATGACTACATGTTTCTGGTGTTGGGCTAAGGTAGCCCACACTTCCAGAATTGTGGAGAACTAAATCTCCATCTTTTAGAATTTCTGATTCTTTCAGTAATTGATAATCTGAAAGTATAAAATTACTTCATGCACAATAATTGCCACTTGATCTTAAAGAAGTATGTTCTTAGTACCTCACATTCCATTATAGCTAAGTAGAACAGTGGTGGTTTTACAATAGCTAACGGTAACAGTCTACAACTTTGATCATTCAGAGAGGAATATTAAAGATGACAGCAATTTAGTTCATTCTCTTTACTGTATAAGTATATATGTTTACTTTTCAAAAACTTCTGTATGACATGTATCTCTAATATTGATGTACAGCATATTTTTATTAAAAAGTTCATTGTAAATGTGAAATTTGGGTTACTTTGGTGTTCCAAACAATAAAAAAAAATACACAAAAAATGTTTGTTTGTGTTACATATCTCTACTGTGTTACCAGTATATCTAAAATATCTTTTCAAGAAAAAATTACTCTAAGTTGGATTCATTCCTTTTGTGGAAAATTAAAGCCTCATTCCTTGCCAAATACATTTAATTATTAATATGCAGAGAATCTGCCCAGTTTTGTCACACTGCTATAGATGATGGTGAAATTTATAAATAAGAATTGAGTATTTGTAAGACTGCTTCCTACTTAACGCAAAATTCACAAATTGGTGGCCTGCGGCCTGAATTGCTAGATGTCCTTCATTCAGGCTTGGTGTTCATACATCCCTGCATGGCCTCAGTGGGCGTCTGAGATGATGTTCCCAGATTGGGATGCCTTAAGAAATCATGTGAGCAGAATTGGTTTTTGAATTATTAAACTTCAACAGGTGCGCTTACTTTTATGCAGTAGTTTTATGATCCTTAAAACTGCCGAGAAGATGAATAATTTTACCATCAATTTCTGTAATTACTTTAAAATTAATATTTGATCTGTGGTCATTTTACTTAGCTTTGGATTTCTCTGCCCAGAATTTTGATTTTTTTTTTTTTATAGTTAGTAATTTTTAACAATATTTAAATTAGAACATTAGAGCACCAATCTACTAATGTGAATAACATTCAAAGGAAACCCGAAGAAAATCCTAGAAAGTAGTTTTTTAATGATGACTTCTCATTTTTAATATATTTTTTTCTTATTGTGAACTTTACTATATTTGGTTATGTTAAATTATAAGCTGGAGGTATCTGCCAGGTATTTGATTTGCTACCCGAAAAGCCTGTTTACTATTTATCCTATCAAAGTGTTCTTCTCTTGAAAGCTTTAAAATATTTGAATTTGGTACTCTAAATATTGCATTGTTATTCCGTTAGTGTTTTGTAGTAGAAATGGTTCCTAAATGTTCATCACAGTGCCTTCAACTTAATATACAGGTTGTTCAGTAGATAATTAATAATAATCCACAACAATGTTTGCCTTGGACCTGAATTTATCCATGCATACACTATATTTTCTCTGAAGGTAAAGAAGCACTTCAAACAAAACATGGGGAAGGTCTTGCACAAAAACCTAAAAGCTGCTTATCACATTGTCTCCACCGCCCTCCAGCCTGCGCTTCCTGGGCTGCAGAACTCCAGCCTAAAGAGTCTCTTAAGTTTAAATCTCTGACAGATGTCTTTTGGGGCTTGAGGAAGGTGGGAGGGGCAGAAACTGGGCGCTAGGTTCATTTTGGTAGACAGATACTGCTGTGAACAATTTCAGGTAAGATTTTTTTCCAGCCGACATTGAAAATAAAATTCCCTACAGATACTCTCATTCAATGGTAGGTTAATTGTATATTTCAAACTTCTTGATTCTGATAGTGCAACTCTTAAGTCTAAGTCATAGCTGTTTTACTTTGCCAATTATAGTAAAATAGCAATTAGTATACAAACAAATTCTGAAAAGTGGCTGTAAATGAACTATAGAGAGATGACCAAACCTATTGTACGTTATTTTGCAAAAAAACAAGGAGTCATTTTAAAGTGATAATAATGTCTCTGGTTTCTCTTCATTTGAAATTCTGGTTCTCATGTATTAGATTTTATCAAAACAACATAACCTATGCTAAAAATAGATACACATGTCAGTATACCTGCATTGTATGTTATTGAAAATTCAAATTTGTCTTAATCTCACATTCTAAGCACAGTTTTTAAAATAATCTTAAGATGTAATCTAAAAATGTGCTTTCTCTCATTCTGTGAAAACTAGCTCCTTATTCTTCCATTCTCTCTGCTCCCAATGTGGTGCCTACTACAAGAGTTGCCTGGGAGTGTTTTCAAAATAATTATGCCCTATGTTATTGGTGAATCGAGGCAAAAGAAGTACTTATATTGGTTTTACTGTTATTTCAATTTTCTGAAGGTCTGGAATAAAAAGCCACTTTTGGTGACTATATATACCCGATATCTGACAATGAAGTTTGCGAACTTGTCGCAACAATGTTGCTAACATTTTTTGATATCAGAGGGATTATTCATTATGAATTTGTACCAACTGGACAAACATTTAACTAAGTTTACTATTTGGAAGTGCTGAAAAGGCTGCATGAGAAAGTGAGACGACCTGAACTTTTCGCCAACAATTCATGGCTTTCGCATCATGACAATGGACCAGCTGACACGGCACTGTCTATGACGGAGTTTTTAGCCAGTAAACAAATAACTGTATCGGAACATCCTCCCTACTCACCTGATCTGGCCCCCAGTGACTTTCTTTACCCGAAGAGAAAGGAAATACTGAAAGGAAGACATTTTGATGACATTCAGGACATCAAGGGTAATACAATGGCAGCTCTGATGGCTAGTCCAGAAAAAAGAGTTCCTAAATTGCTTTGAAGGGTGGACTAGGCGCTAGTGTCAGTGCATAGCTTCCCAGGGGGAGTACTTCGAAGGTGACCATAGTGATAGCAATACAGTATGTAGCACTTTTTCTAGGATGAGTTTGCAAACTTAATTGTCAGACTGTATAAACGCCTAGGGGCCTCTGGACAGTGGTGAGACATAAGAGTGGTTGGTGCACCTTTTCCTTGTGAGAAAATTTTGATTTCAGTTCATGGAAAATGCCACAGTGACATTCTATTGGGATCAAATCAAAAAAGGTAGAACTGCAACTATGAACAGAAAAGTAGATTGTGAAAGAAAATTGCAGCCTTTCACAAAATACATTTCAGGTCTTAGATTTACAGTGGAAAGAGACTCGCCGCCCTGAGGGGGGCGCCTGGACCTTGTGGCCTCTGCTCTTGCCCCCTGAGAGGTATCTTCTCATCAAGGAGTTTGGTAATCACCTCTGCCACCACCATTCATTCATACGTTCAGCATGTGTTTGTTTATTCGGGACCTACTGTGTGCCAGGCCTTCTTCTGGAAACGAGAGATACCGGAATGAACAAGACAAGGCCTGTCTTCCTGGAGCTCATATTATAGTAGGGACTTACATGAATAAATGAATAATTTTACATAGTGCTATTTTTATGAAGAGAGTAAAGCAGAGAACAATTAAGGGGTTGGAGGAGTGTCACGTGGGATGTGCTATTTTAATTAGGGTGGCCAGGGAGGGTATGGAGATGATACGGAGAGAAATACTAGAAGAGCCATGTAAACACAGGAAAGACATTTCAGGCAGAGCAGAACGAGGGGGCTGGAGTGAGCACGAACTTGGCTTGCTTGAAGAACCACACTGGTCTAGTGTGGCCGGGGCAGGGTGAGTAAGGGAAGGGAGTGCAGGCGACGAGTTCAGGGAAGGTTGTCAAGTCCAATGGGAAGTGCTGTAGGGCTTTGAACGGGGTTATAATATGGTTTACATTTTTTAAATGATGACTATGGCTGTATAATTAGAGAATAAACTAGGAACTGGGGAAAGAAGAGACCAGTTTGGGTGCCATTGCAGTAGACGAGATGAAAGCTAACAGCTTGCATTGGGGTGTGTAATAAGTGTTGGATTCTGAATTTATTTTGAAAATTGAGCCTTCAGAATTGCCTTATAACTTAAAAATGGGGTGTGAGAAAGGTGTCACAATGACTTAAATCTTTGACCTGAGCAATTTGTACAATGTAATTGCCATTCCTGAGATGAGCACATACCGAGGAGGAGTGGGTTTGTGGGGATGTCAAGTTAAAATGTTGGGTGTTTTAACTTTGATATTCAGATACACATGTTAAGTAAACAACTGGTAAAAGTCTGGAGCTGGAAATTCTGATGTCATCAGCAAACCCTGTGAGGTTACTTAAGAGGGAATGTAAATAGAGAAATAGAGAGATGAGCCCAGGAATAAATTCAACATTCCTCAATATACCTAGAACTAAGGTATACATAGTTCCTTATGCCTGGGACCCTTCCAAGGAGTTTGTATAGATCAGTCATTTAGGCCTTACAGACCTATGGGGTAAGTACAGTTATCCGCATTTTATAGGTGGTGAAACCAAAACGCAAAAAGGTGAAGTAACCTGCCAAGGTCACAACTACCAGTGGCGGAGCTAGGATTTGACGTAGCCTTACTCCAATGCCTGTGCTTTTAAACCACTGCTATACTGCCCTATCTAGCAAAGGAAACCGAGAAGGTGCGATCAGTAGTAGGCTTAAGAGACAAGGAGTGGGAGGCATTTTGGAAGCCACGTAGAGAGAGTTGCTAGGAAGGAGGGAGAGATGGACCATCGGATGCCTTTCATGGGTTAAGGAAGAGTGCTGAGACTTGTCAACTGGATTTAGTGAAATGAAGGCTTCTGGATGACCTTATAAAATGTGGTTTCGTTGGAATGATGGGTCCAAAAGCCCAAGTATATGGGGTCAGGAGAGAATGAGAGAGGATGAAATGGATACAATGATTTTAGACATCTCTTTGAGATTTGTTACATACGGGAATAGTAAAATGGGGTGATAATTGAAAGGAGATGCAAAGGGAGTTTATTTTTTTATTTCTAAAAGATAAACTACAGCATTTTTATTACTAGAAAACCCAATAGAGTAGAAATTTTGGGTGCAAGGAAGATTTGCTAGGTTGATAGCTTTATGAGGGATTTTGATGCAGGGTTTAAATAAAGGGCTTAGCCCTTAGAGCACATCTTCACAAATGAAAGGAGTCATACGGATATAGGTGCAGGTAAATTGGTAGGTTTGGTGGTAGGTAGGTAGGTGAAAGTCTTTTTCTACAGGCCTTTATTTTTTTTTAATGATAAACCAAATAGGATAAATAAAATGTGGTTTATTCATATAACGGACTATTGTTTGGTAATAAAAAAAATGAAGTACAGGCATACCTTGGAGATATTGCGAGTTTGGTTCCAGACCACTCACTGCAATAAAGCAGATATCGCAATAAATTGACTAACGAATTTTTTGGTTTCCCAGTGCATATAAAAGTTATGTTTACACTATACTGGATTCTATTAAGGATGCAATGGCATTATGTCTAAAAAAACAATGTACATAAGTGAAAACCACTTTATTGCTAAAAAAAATGCTAACCCTCATCTGAGCCTTCAGCGAATCCTAATCTTTGCGCTGGTGGAGGGTCCTGCCTCCATGTTGATGGCTGCTGACTGACCAGGGTGGTGGTTACTGAAGATTGGGGGGCTGTGGTAATTTCTTAAAATAAGATAACAATGAAGTTTGCTGCATCAGTTGACTTCCTTTCACAAACGATTTCTCTGTAGCATGTGCGGCTGTTTGGTAGCATTTTGCCCACAGCAGAACTTATTTCAGTATGGGAGTCAGTCCTCTGAAACCCTGCTGCTGCTTTATCAACTAAGTTTAAGTAATATTCTAAGTCCTTAGTTGTCATTTCAACAATCTTCGTAGTGTCTTCACCAGGATAGGTTCCATCTCAAGAAACCACTTTCTTTGCTTATTTATAAGAAGCAACTCCCCACTGTTAATGCTTTGTCATGAGATTGCAGCAATTCAGTCACATCTTCAGACTCCACTTCTAATTCTAGTTCTCTTGCTATTTCCACCATATCTGCAGTGACCTCCTCCACTGAAGTCTTGAATCCCTCAAATTCGTCCATAAGAGCTGGAGTCAACTTCTTCCAAACTCCTGTTAATGTTGATATTTTGACCTCTTTCCATGGAGTATGAGTGTTCTTAATGGCATCTAGAATGGTGGGTGCTTTCCAGAGGTTTTCAATTTACTTTGCCCAGATCCATTAGAGGAATCACTATCTATGGCACCTGTCACCTTACAAAATGTATTTCTTAAATACGATTTGAAAGTTAAAATTATTCCATCATGCATGGGCTGCAGAATGGATGTTGTGATAACAGGCATGAAAACATTAATTTCATTGGTGCATTGTCATTGAGCAGTGATATTTTGAAAAGAATATTTCTGTACATTACGTCTCAGCAGTGGCCTTAAAATATTTAGTAAACTATGTTGTAAACAGATATGCGGTCTCCCAGGCTTTGTTGTTCAATTTATAGAGCACAGGCAAAGTAGATTTAACATAATTCTTAAGAGCCTTAGGATTTTTTGAATGGTAAGTGACATTAGCCTCAGCTTAAAGTCACCAGCTGCATTAGCCTATAACAGGAGAGTCCACCTGTCGTTTGAAGCCAGGCATTGACTTCTCTCTCGCTATGGAAGTCCTAGATGGCATCTTCTTCCAACAGAAGGCTGTTTCATCTACATTGAAAATCTGTGGTTTAGTGCAGCCACCTTCGTGAATTATCTAGATCTTCTGCATAATTTGCTGCAGCTTCTACATCATCAGCATTTGCTGCTTCACCTCATACTTTTATGTGATGGAGACGGCTTCTTTCCTTAAACTTCATGAACCAGCCTCTCCTAGTTTCACACTGAAGGCAGCTTCTTCACCTCTCAGCCTTCATGAATTGGAGGGAGTTAGGGCCTTGCTCTGGATTCAGCTTTGGCTCAAGGGAATATTGTGGCTGGTGTGATCTTCTATCCAGACCACTAAACCCTTCAGATGAGCAATAAGGCCGTTTCACATTCTTATTTGTGTGTTCACGGGAGTAGCTCTTTTTATTTCCTTCAAGAGCGTTTGTGCAGTCACAACTTAGCTAACTCGTTCAAGAGGCCTAGCTTTCGTCCTTTCTCGGCTTTTGACATGCTTTCCTCACTAAGCCTAACCATTTCTCGCTTTTTATTTAAATTGAGAGATGTGTGACTTTTTCCTTTCAGTTGAATACTTAAAGGCCATTGTAGGGTTATTAATTGGCTGAATTCCAATATTATTGTGTCTCAGTGAATAGGGAGGCCCGAGGAGAGGGAGGGAGAGAGATGGGCGAACGGCAGGTTGGTGGAGCAGCAGAATACAACATTTATGGGTTATGTTCACCTTATGTGGGTGCAGTTTGTGGTGCCCCAAAGCAACTAAAACAGCAACATCAGAGATCACAGATCAGCATAACAATAAAGAAGTTTAAAATACTGCAAGAATTACCAAAAGGTGACAGACACAAAGTGAGCAAATGCTGTTGGGAAAATGACACCAGTAGACCTGATCACAGGGTTGCCACAAACTTTTGATTTGTTTAAAAAAAGAAAAAATGCAGTATCTTCAAAGCACAGTAAAGTGAAGTGCAATAAAAGGAGGTATGCCAGTTGCTGACACATGCTACAATGTGGATGAACCTTGGAAAGGTAGGCGAAGTGAAAGAAGCCAGTCACAGGATCACATGATTCCACTCCTATAAAACGTTCAGAATAGGCAGACCCGCTGGGACGTAAAAGATGCGGTTGCCTGGGGGTGGGAGGATATTGCAGCAAATGGATACAGGGTTTCTGTTGAGGTGATGAGGATGTTCTAAAATTGATTGTGATGGTTGCCCAGCTTTGAATGGACTTAACCATTGAATTGTGCATTTTACATGGGTGAATTGTAGGCTATGTGAATTTTATCTCACTGAACTTGTAATAAAACATCAGCTCACAGCAGACAGAATATTAAGGGAAAATGTGAACATAGGAAATAAGTTTCTAAAGATGGGAGAATGTGAGTGGACTAGGAAATTAGGATTGCTGGGCAAAATTAAGGGAGTACTTGTGGTTGTAGTTATAAATGTAAAATGAGACCAGTGGGCCTGTTGGTGGGGCAATCCCCAGCCATGTTCCAGAGCGGGTCGGATAGAAGAGCTGCATATAAACCAATGCTGAGGTTCTTCCAGCAACTGTGGTGAGGGAGAACCATGGGCTCCAAGGCAGGTAAGGAGGGAAGTAGAAACATGAAGGGCACTGGGGGGTAACCCTAGTGGGTTTGAAGATTGTTCTGGGAAGGGGGTCAGAGAATGGGGTACTTGAAAAGTTGGAAGTTCTCAATTGTAATGGAAGGGCCGGGACTTCTAGAGGCCGGGGTAGAATGGAAGACAAGGTCATTGGCGGAGAAGTAGTAGAGCTACCTTGCTGTTTCTAACTACTCATTTTGGATGTTCCCGCCACCCTTTCTGCTCCTATCTCCCCCTCCCCTTTATTCATACAGCAAATCCTGTTTTCTTTAGAGATCCCATTTATTATGTGCCTCTTGTATCCCTTACTTACGTTCCCCTGAGATTTCAAAGTCCGCATTGGCTGCAAACGGTGTTACCAACCGTCCCCTCCCTCCCCACCCTTTAGCCCTGTAACATCCCTGTTCCTTATTCTGTGTTATTCTGAACATCTTTGCTATAGATAGCAATGGCACCTCCCCTTCTAGCTTGACTTTTAGTTTTTAACTGTGAAATATTTTCTGACCCATCATAGGAAATATCCACAGTGAAGTCTAGGTTATTTATTTTGAGTTAAACTTCAGTGTATTTCTTAAACTTCTTGAATTCAGACATTTCAGGCTGTCATTTTTTTGGTCTGCCTTAAAATCTTGCTATATTAGAAGTTTTAGAGTCTTCTATCCAATGTGGTATTTCCCCAGGCCTGAACTTTTTCCTTTTTTGTTTTACCAATATTCTGGGTAGCATCATGACTCTTCTCTTCTGAGCTCTAGGTATGCATGTAGTAATTTCACATTTCCACCCAATTTAATCCAGACCTCTCCAACTCTTAGTATCTCCATATGAAATTTGTTATGTTTCCCCCAAAAGGCTTTTCTTCCTAAATTCCTGCGTTGTGTTGATGCTTCCATCAGTCATTCAGAGCAGCGCTGTGTTCCTCCAACTCTTAAATTCTGCCTACTGAATGTCTTAAATCTCTTCCTCGTCTCTAGCAACTTTGTTTCAGTTCAGTCATCTGTCCTTTGTATTGGTGGAATAAGAGCTTACCTACTCTCCAGTGTCATGCCTCCCCCATGCTTTTCTGTATTCTACTTGCTAGAAGGATCTTTCAAAAATGAACATAGGATCACCCCTGCTAAAAAAGTCCTCAGGTGTTTCCCCATCACTTTAGGTCAAAGTCGAAGTTCTTCTCACGACATAAGACCTGAAATGCCCTGGTCTATCTATTCAGCCTCATAAACCTCTTCTTTTTTTTTTTTTTTTTTAGTAATTTGTATTTACACAAATTCTTGGTGCTTCAATAAATGTCCTGTAGTTTCTGCTCTCTGGGTTCTCCTCAAAAGACATTCTATTCTGTTGCAGTCCTCAGAATAACTCTTTGCTGCTTCATTTTCTAAGCCTTTTCAAAAGCTGCTGCTCTCTTGACCAATGATGTTTTCCTTACTCATATTGGCCTGGTATATTGTTCCCTTTGGTACCCAATTCAGACATCCCCTGGAACTCCCACTCAGAGGTGTACACACCAACTTTATCAGTTACACCTTTGCCACCATGCTAGCTTGTGCCACTTATAGCAGTTGACACTTGTCCGTTTTACTAGGCTATGTGCTATTTGAAGGGAAAGTACTGTGTTTTCTTTATATCCCCAGCACATTAAATGAGTTGATATAAATGTAAAGCTCAAATACTCAGTATATGTGTGAATGAATTTAATTTGTAACTCAAGCAAACTTGTTACTGGTATTTCACATCATACTTCCAGATAAAATGAGTAACTGCTTTGAATGCCCTTTACACCTGAGTAACTCACTCTTTATTCCATTGGTGTATGCATAATGTCAGCTTTCCTAATAAAAATAAAGTGAAATTCAGCTAGCATGCCTACCAAGGGCTTATGCCACCTGATACATTTTAAATTAAGTATAACTTATAAAAGCAGTACATGTTCATTGCAACAACAAGAAATCATCCGGTTTCAGCATTTCTGTGGTCTGAAGACCAACATTTGGGACTATGGGAGTATTCTATTGGGAATCCACATTTTATTGGTCCATGAAGGGTTAAAAGGAAGTCCACTTACTCACAAATGAGGGAAGGGATTTGAAAGTGTAACATTTTAAGCAAATTAAGAATACAAATAGCCACATGTATAGAATAAAAGAATTAAGCAATGTTTTTTCTTTATAAAAAATATGCTTTATGTAGGTGGTTTAACTATATGATGACTGTAAACGTTAACCCTGTTAAATCAATCTGTATCTCTGTATGCACCCTCGGACCATGTTATAAAGGACGTAAGAGACATGTTCCTAGAGACAGGTTTATATTGTGTAAAGAATCTTCCCCCCGTTTCTCTCTTCTATACAAGGGTGAGTTGGCCACTGTCAGGCTGTTAGTTGAGGAAGCTGGCCATCTTGGGGAAATCAGGAATAGGATTTTTCCCATTTCCCTACAAGAGTCACTGTTTCCTCTTAAAGACTCACCTGATCTTAATTCAGATGCTTTGAACCCCTTCCCCATTTTTCCAGTGTAATTTAAAATTTTGCCATTGGCTCCTTGATCCTGTGGACAGATACTCGAATGTGCCACACTGACCTCTATAAAACTGAACATTGTTCTTTTTAGTCCTTGAGTAAAAGTTGGTGGGAAAGTCAAATGTGATTAGGTGCCTCTATATGTGATGCGTCTTTATTAATTTGGCCATAGATAGGTACATAACATTTTATGTCGCTTGTTTTGAATTAGTCCACAAATGTTGAGACTATGCAATTTCTTTAAAAAAGAACAGAAAAAAAAAAAAAAAAAAAAAGAACAGGGATATACCTTAGGTCTTATGTGCTTCTGTTGTCCCTCTGTATGGTATATACTCAAATATTCACTAGGCGATTGAAGAATGTTCTGAAATTTACTTCCACGTGAGCTATGGTATAGGAGGTGGTTGTCTGTATGTTCATTGCCTGGAATTTTCCTAAAGAGTCCAAAGAGTCTGAAGGAGCAGGGTCTTTGCCTCATTCACCCATTTCATGTTTTCTGACTTTTCACTGAGGTAATGAGCATTTCTCAACTTCAGGCCTGACATGTGGAAGCTCAGTGGATTCACATTTTTCCCAACTACAAAAGTGCTTGACTTGAAACTGTGGTGGGTATTGGGGGACCACAAGGGGTGGATAGGATCTGAACGGTTGGAAATGAAAAATGTTGGGTTTGTTTTTGCAGTCAGATATTTAGTGGTAGGCTATTTATCACCTGTCAGCAGAGATGTGTGGAGTAATAATGTCAGCATTTAACTGTGTGCCAGGCTCTGAGCTCCTGTGTGTTTTATGCCATTTAATCTCAACAAAAGGTAGGTATTATCACATTTCTGAGGCACACGTCCAAGGTCACGCCTGTGTAAGACTGTATTTCACCAAACATAATATATTTCTCTTTAAGCATTTAGAAGGTATTTTAAGTAAATACCAAAGCATGTGAGGGTTCATGTTAAGAGTCATAAACTAGTATACATAATGTTTTCTGGTCCACTGTAATTAATGCTTAAGTCTGACGGAACAGTACTGGACCACATGTTGTGAGGGGCAAAAACTGACCCAGAAACTCTTGTATATCACATTAGTGTTAATTGTTTATACAGAAAATCTAGGTGCACACAGAACTTGTTAAATGTTTGCTAAAGTGAATGGGAGGAAGTGATTCAAGGTGTAAACACAAATTAACATGATGTTGAGGGAAAAAATTATTAAAATACTGGGTTTGCTCTCGGGTCATTTTTCTATTGGTGTCACAGAAGCATTTCTCTTAGACCATTGCCCCTTGATAGTCATAACCCGTAACTTACTCAAAGACTTTTCTGTGGTATGTGGGTACATAGCACATTCTAACAATATCTGGAACATTTTCTATTATTAGAGTAACTCCTGTTGGTCATAGTAGTGCCCTGTGGTGTTTACATTTGCAGAGAAATAAATTGAGATACAACAATGCCTGTTACTTAAGGGGTGAACCAAAACAGAAATCCTTCCTTCGTTCCCATGCCATCATAAATGATGGATTGTTGACTCTGTATAATTCTTACACTAAAGCACGAGCACACCCTCATCTAAGCGGGCACTAAACCCAATTAGGGGTTTTGACTTTCAGCAGCACCAGCTCGATCAGTCTTGCCAGCTTTGGAAGATGAGCAGGTGAGTGAGTGGCCGAGCGGTCAGCGTTATTGCAGCGGCAGTTCAGCCTAGCAAGTCACACGTTACACTGCACTTTGAAAAGGGACCTGTGGAAATAAACTCTGCGTCTGTGCACGGAATTCTATTTTATAAGCATTAGTGCTTGTGTAATGCTTACTGCAGAAGAACTACTTAAGGCATTTTAATGACACTGAATCTAAGACACCCCCTCTTTACCGAATGTTCTGGTCAGTGACCCCCGTTTTTTCTAGTAGTAAATCAAATAAGACTTCCAGTGTAAAGTTTTCTTCAGAATACGCCTGAAATAGTCATCAGTTCAGTCCTTGATCTCATTAGGACTTAGCCCCTTGCGTTTCTCATGTTTGACATATTTTGAGTGGTGAAACAGCCACGAATGACGGGTCTAGGAGATTTTGACATACTCTTTCCAAAAATTGGTAATTATAATTTCCTTTTCCGGCTTATTTTGACCTCTACCTATCTTAGATACTAATGTATACAGTATACTACTAATATGTATTTTTATATATATCTTTAAGACTGCATGCCATGTCTTGTTACAGGGTCTTCACATTGAGTTTATGACTGGTAGACTGGCAAACAATACAAAATTTTGAAGATTCTGGGTTGAATTTCATTTCAAGCTCCACAGAAAACTGTAGAAAATGCAATACCATCTTCTGTTACTGTATTTACATGTTTGTTTTTATTGCCTTTTAGGTACTCAAGGAGTTGCACCTGGTCCTGTAATTGGGCTCCAGGCACCATCCACTGGTCTTCTTGGGGCCCGACCTGGCCTGATCCCACTCCAGCGTCCTCCAGGAATGCCTCCACCTCACTTACAGCGATTTCCTCTGATGCCACCTCGTCCCATGCCCCCACATATGATGCACAGAGGTCCACCACCAGGACCAGGGGGCTTTGGAATGCCTCCCCCTCATGGAATGAAAGGTCCCTTTCCACCGCACGGCCCTTTTGTTAGGCCTGGTGGAATGCCAGGGCTTGGGGGCCCGGGACCAGGCCCCGGGGGTCCTGAAGACAGAGACGGAAGGCAGCAGCAACCACAGCAGCAGCCGCCGCCAGCCCAGCAGCCGCCGCCAACCCAGCAGCCGCCACCAACTCAGCAACAACCACAACTGTTTAGAAATGATAACAGGCAGCAGTTCAATTCAGGTCGAGACCAAGAAAGGTTTGGAAGAAGATCTTTCGGAAATCGGGTGGAAAATGACCGGGAACGGTATGGAAACCGAAATGATGATAGAGATAATAGTAACCGTGAAAGGAGAGAGTGGGGAAGGAGGAGTCCTGACCGGGACAGACACAGAGACTTGGAAGAGAGAAATAGACGTTCTGGGGGGCATCGAGACAGAGAGAGAGATTCTAGAGATAGAGAGCCTCGTAGAGAGAAGGAAGAAAACCGAGGAAAGGAAAAGCCTGAGGTGACAGACAGGGCAGGTGGTAACAAGACCCTCGAATCTTCCATTAGCCAAGTGGGAAATGTAGACACTGTTTCAGAACTTGATAAGGGGGAGTCTGAGTCTGCAGCCGTAAAACCTTCTGAAGAGTTGCCTGCTGAGGCTACCTCATCCGTTGAACCCGAAAAGGATTCTGGCTCAGCAGCAGAGGCTCCTCGTTAGAGACTGGAATTTGTTAAAATGTGACAGTGACACTTCCTGGAGTGTAGCGCTGGAGGTGTACAGATGCTGTATTATACTTGCTCCTGCTATATCAGCCCCGCGGTAGTTTGTGGGGAACTGTAAGCAATTTGATTGCTTCCCTTCTATTTAAAAATAGCCACAAAATAACAAAAAATACTGAAAATATGAATAAATATTACCCTTTTTGCTGTAACTTTTTAAAAGTTTTGACTTTAAAAAGTTTACAAATCGTAATTAGAAGTGCTCTCTATTTTTTTTTTTTTTAATTTAAGACAAGGTAACGGTGAAAGCTCCTCAAAACAATAGGGATGTTTTTAATAAACTCTATTTTCGTAACAAACTTTAATGTGTGCTATTCTTCGTACACTGCATTAAGGTGGAAAAGGATTGTTCACCATCAAAGTTTGAGCTGTTACTGTGTTGGAGTCTAAATTAGACTTATTTGGTGGAAATGGACTTCTTTATGTAGTTTGCAAACACTTTCATTTGTAATACTTTTGATTTTTAGCATTTCAATCATAAGGTAAAGTGGTTTTAATGTTAGCTTCGCAATTCGATCAAGTTTTTTTAGCCATTGGCTTTGTGGTAATTGTTGCCCTAATTAATTTGTAAAGAGAAATTTTGCTGGGGGAATAATTGGATCCCAGCATTACCCATTGTACTATAAATTACCTGATTGCCTGGGTATTATTTAGAAGGTTGGGTGTTTTTCTTACCATCCTATTAAATTTTTCAAAAGGGTGAGGGAAATTAAGATTAACATTTACAACATAAAAGCTTTTTGTCTTATTTTATATGTTTAAGGACTTAAATGCAACCTATTGTTACTTATAAGCCTTGCCTGTTGCCTTTCTTGACTGCTTTTTTAAACTCCCCTGTTGGGCAGAAGTAGACTGGACTTTTTGCCACCTATGAAGTACTTCATCTCTTTGCTTAAAATTAACTAGGAAAAATAGTTGTAGGTTATCCAAGGACGTTTACATGAAGACATCCAAAGTCAAGTCAAGCCTAGGTGTGGTACAGAAGAGCAGTTCTGTCAAACTGCTCACCCA
The DNA here is from genome assembly GCF_057876585.1 of Rhinolophus sinicus. Classification (NCBI taxonomy): domain Eukaryota; kingdom Metazoa; phylum Chordata; class Mammalia; order Chiroptera; family Rhinolophidae; genus Rhinolophus; species Rhinolophus sinicus. The sequence goes on from NC_142517.1 coordinate 11,240,976, forward strand.
GGGCAGAGGAAAGACCGCCAGGTACAAGATCCCAGTATTCATGGCCTTGTTGAAACGTTTTTCTTGTTACATTTTTCCGCTGTCCTACTTCCAGTGTGCTGAGCAGTTAACATTTTCTTTGCCCTCATCCTTGGGCGAAGCTGCTTTATTTGGTTTTCAAATATTAAGAGCACTCTGCGGGAAGATCGTCAATGGGGAGACTGTATCTAGGGCAAAGTTCTTGTGTTCCTGCCTTTAGAAAATGAGAGAAAATCCCGTTTCCTATCTGCACACGTGAAGGACAAAATGTGTCCATAGTTTTGTTGGCCCACGGAAAAGATTAAAAGTCCGAACAAACTGCTTTTGGAAAGAAGGAAACATCTGGTTACTTAGTGTTCAGATTTCAAGGATTTGCAGCCTGTATTTCCAGTTGAAAGTATTAAGACCACCTTATTTGCACGTGACAAAACCCCCGAAGTACTAAAAGGGGTAGCAGTTCCACTTGCCTTAACGGTCCCAAGGGAGTCCCTGTTTTGAGTTTCATCACATATATGTAAGATTCTGTATTAGTGAAGTCTTATTAAATACTGTTTTTCTCTACTTGACAGCGGTTTGAACCACTTACTGTGAGCAGTTTTCTCACCTTGAACTTTGAAACCACAATTTGTCCTCCAAATTAGCGTTCCTCTCCTAAATGATGTACATTTGATAAAGTACGTCATACTTATGGTCAGTCAGAATTGCAGCTTATTTCTGGTTTCGCTACCAGAAATGTTTTACAATTTTCAATTAATAGACAACTGTAATCCACAGTCAACCCTGAGTGAGATTAACATTTCATTTAAAAGCATTTTTATATAGGTACTTAAGTACTTACATTAAGAGAAATAGACTTGAATTCACTAATTGGATGGGTCAATTCTTAAAACAGCCAGTACCCACAAACATTTTGTTGGTTCTAGCTTACAGTGCTATCTAGTGTATTTCTTTAAAGGGCTTATCTAAAAGTAGATTGTGCCAACTTCTACTTTTACTATAAACTAAACGTTCACAGGTCTACAAAAGTGGAATATGTGCCATTTTGAGAGGTGGGGAAATTATTCTCAGCTAACAGACTACACATAACTGTGCCCATTCACAATTTCACTAAGTTATCAAAGGGTTCTTGATTTAAATCACAACATCTACATTTTAAAAGAAACCTATGTACTTTTTGAATCAAATGCTAAGTTTCTAAGTAGGGAAACCACCTTAATTTCCCTAAAGCTGACAAAGGATAGCCTCTATGTCCAAAATTAAAGTTCAAGTTATTCTTAGCTAAAAGAGCAGCTGTTAAAATTTAAACATTTTGATTATCTCATTTAAAACCTCTAAAAGAATGCGATGAAATAATTAATGCCTGTCAACCTATTACTAAATCTGTTCCATTCAAACTCTATGTATGAGTATCAGCTAATTTAGATTCTAATTTGGATACTTTACTAGGCTCAAAATACAGTGCCATCTCGGGTATTTGTTTATTGCAGGTTTGAATGAGAACTGAACATATGTAGACAATTAAGTTTAATACCTGTATGAGATTAATACAAAGGTCATTGAAACACATTTTAATTGAATATGAGTTTTATAAAGTACAAATCTTCCAAGTGACCGTAAATCAGTTCTCATTGTAGGTACTTAAAGCAATTTAAAAAAAGACACAAATTACACTTTTAAGGTTACAGTGTTTAATGTTTATCAGGTTAAACTTCTACAACTAGCAAGATAACAGAGGAGTTACTAGGACTCAGACCTCGTCCTAGGGAATGTTTATTGGGCGATCCCAATTACACCACAAGCCAAACGACTTCCAGCATTTCCCGTCTTTTTACTTTCATCATTTCCACCTCTGCCCAAGTCATCTGCTTTTTCATGGACCTTGAAAAAATTGTAAGAACATAACTTAGAACTATCAAGTAATTACCATCTCTTCCCAACAATACCCAGAAGATTTCTAAGAACTGCTTAATATTAAAAAATGTTAAAATAATCCTAGTAGGGAAATACGCTAATATCTAATCTAACAGTAAAAAGTAGAAACTACTAAAAGCTTTTTCTTGATGCAAAGATAAAAATTACCTTTACACACTAGTAAGGGTTGTTATCTCTAAATGAAATACTAAACTGTTACAGTCCATCACATGCTGGTCTTAACCCTCTATGAGAAATCTTAGTAACCTCCGTTACAGTCGTCTTTTTTTTTTTTTAAGTGTATTTCTCCAGGCCCCATCAGCTCCAAGTAGTAGTTTCAATCTAGTTGTGGAGGGCGCAGCTCACTGGCCCATGTGGGGATCGAGCCAGCAACCTTGTTGTTAAGAGCTTGCACTCTCACCAACTGAGCTGCCCCACAGTAGTCATTCTTTTACAGTATAAATTGGGGGGGGGGGGAAGGGAAAGTGAACCCCCCCCTAAAAAAAAAAACACTATCAAAATCGTGCTTAATGACTACAGCATATAGATGAGGTAATCCTAAAAATATCTTGAACTATTTAAAAACAGTACTGTAAATTTTGCTCATCAAACATTTATAAATGATTTTTCTGCTTAACTATGGCTGAAGACAATTCTCAGGATAAAGGGTGAACTGACTGTCCTCTGGGGTAGGAGTTTATACTACGTAGTGTTTTGCATAAAGCAGATGCAGCTCCCAACGGTGACTGGAGGCAATCGCTTCCCACATGTTAAACAAGTGATGATAACCTACAGCCCTGAAGGAACAGTAATACTGAGGTCCATCCAAGACTTCGGCTTAACAACATGTTCCGTATAACTACAAGAGGGAAACCCAGTCGTGGCAAGAAAATCTGGCTGTTCTAAAACTAGATAATGACTACTTCTGTTTCTGCGATGCAGATCTAATATGGTCAAATGATGTAATCTGCTTCACCACTGCAGCTCAGGACGGTCAACTAACCCGGATAATTAATTCATCTTCACTGTAATCCCTATAGAATTGTTTTTTCTAATCTGAACTAAAGGTACAATTTATGTGGATCCTCAGAAACCAGGATGAATAATCAAGAAATCATGAAAAGATACACGACTGTATTAGAAGAAATCTGATGCACGTCCTTAGTATGTGCAACTTACCACCATGGTGCGGCCAATGATGGAATGGGCCCCCGAGAGTGCGATCACGGAATCTTCAATGGACACGTGGGCCACACCATCTTTGCCAGCGGTCACGTTGCCCAGGTCTCCAACATGCCTGACATTAACACAGCATCAGAGGCATCAGGACTGATTTCCATTTAACATCAGAATAGTTCGAGAACCAAAAACTTAACTGAGTCAAAATGTATCAGGATGGGCTAAGATGTGGATATAGTATTTATCAAACAGAACCCACTTTTTCCAAACTGACAAAATTTTGCAAACATACAAATTAAAAAAGTAATTAGACAGTCCAGATGCGCCGCTCTTTAAACAAGTAACGCTCTGGAAGGAGTCCTGGGATGGGGGTGCACCTCTAATTTCAGAGATAAAATACTAACGGGTACAACTCTCAGTTACTGAGTTCTGCCTGTTAATTCTTGGCATGGCTAAGAAATATTCCCCTAGGCCTCTGTCATAAAAATAAATTAATCCTTGTCCTTAAATTTAATATTTTCCTGAAAGGCTCTCAGAAATCAAATACATACACATGGAGTCTCACCGAATTTTCAAATTTTTACCTACAAAGCTTCTATGTTTCACAATGATGGTTTCTTTTGCTAGAGGTTGACAGTACTGTTATTCATGACATTTCCTGTATTAGTTCCCTTTGGCACTTGTATTCTATACTCAATAAATGCTACAAAACCAAATTGTTTTAAGTGTCCCCATTTGTCAATTCCTTAGCCCAGGTAGGAAGCCATTCTAGCATTTGGGGGCAGGAGGGTCCACGGGGAAGACCACTCAATTATTTCAGCACACAATTTGCAAGCAGTATACCTATATTGACCCCAAGAAGCCATTTCCATTATGAAGTGTTAAAAGCACTTGTCACTCACCTCTCTTGGTCCTTTGGCCCACCATGTGTTTTGGAGAGAGGATTAAAGTGAGGACCTGCACTGATACAGCCTAGTTACCAAAAAAAGGGCAGTTAAATTATGAATCAAAATTCTAAAATAAATTCTAAAAAGAAACCAGTCATTGCTAAAACCTCAAATGGAGAAAGTATTGATGTACATCATGATTTCTAGGCTAATAAAAACAGGAAGCAACATGTTAGTGTAAACAAAATGGGCAGGGAATAGAGACAAGTGCTAAAGACTGTGCCACTGGTCAAGTTAATGCCACTCTCTGGGCTTTGGTTTCTTCACTGCCTTGTAAAATAAGAGGGCTGAGATTTGACCTCCAATGGTTCTTCTATGAAAATCCCATGCTTATGACCCTGCTTTGTAAGAAGGTAGAATACCGTAACTACGAAACACTTATCTCCCCAGCAACACACCAGCAAGCAGCTCTCCCGTCCACGGCCTCTACTTGGTGTGCGCGGGAAAGGAAAGGGCACCTTCATCCAAGGGCCAAGGCCCTTGCCTGGGACAACTGCAGGGGGCAGCATTCAGATTGTATTCTGTAACAATGGCACTCCTGCGCCCTAAGGACCGCCATTCCCACAGAACACAGCCACAACAATGCAGGAGTTTTTTCAAGACACAGTGTTGTCCTTTCAGTTGGTTGGAAAGTTTCCACTGTGTACAGCTTCTCCCTGCCCTCCCATCCCCACCCTCAGCACTCCCGGGAGCAGACAGCAAGTTACAGGAAGCAGCACAGTAAGTCAAAGCCACAGAGCAACGGCCTCTCAAAGCAGAGGCAGTAAAACTAAGAAGCAACTTGAGAAATTTTTTAACTGTTGAAAATGGATCAATCTGGTCATTAAATCACTATTTGTAGGAACCAAATTATGCAACATTAAAAACAAGTTCCAGCGAAATGAATCAAGTTCTCACCACAAAAAGTCTAAATACTAAGGTCAGATTACTCAAATATGCCAAAAGATCATTAAATGCATTTTTAACCCATAAACTTTTGTTAACTTGCTTCTAATCCCAAACTGAGAAAATGAAAGTGAATCCAAAGCACCAATAGTTTACACTCTAGTTTGTATCTTCTGTCTCGAGCGGGAGGTGTGGCGCTCCTCACATAGGGCAACGCGCCTCCGTGCAGACCCTGTGCTTCCAGCACCCACCCCAACCCCAGCTCACAAACACCTGGGATCACAGGGAAGGTAAGAAAGTAGCTGAAGTTTTCATTTTTCTTAAAAAACACCTGAGACTCATATAATAATGAAGCCACAATCATGATTATAAAACATCAACTCCTGCCCTCTACCCCTTCCTTTCCACACTTCAAAGTAAAAAACTGGTTTTGTGGCTGATGTCCCTAAGGTTAACCTTAGTAGCCATATTAACTTGAAGTTTTTAACGCTGAGGGGTTTTCATGTTCAGGCGCTTAGCTTACTCGGTTAAGCACGGTGGGTCCCTACACCAGCACACCCACCTTGTGTATTATCTCCAAACTGATGGACGTGGAACCCGTGATCGCCTTCAGTCAATCCTTTGATGGATCCCGAAACCACGACCGGCCCGTTCTCCTGCATTCAGAGAAAAGTGCAACACGTTTGAGAGAGCAAGGGCCTCTGAACAAAGAAAACAGTTGAATTATCTTTAACACTCACAGGAAAGTGGAAAGACCACGGACTTAGGAGTCGAAAAACCCATGTCCAAATCCCAGGCCCACCACTTCCTAGCTGGGAACTTTCAGCAGCTGCTTAACTAGAGCTGGTAACCTTGTTCTAACACTCGGGCCCTGTGGCCAGGCAGCAAGATGAAATCAAACGGCACACAAAAAGCACCTAGCGGAGAGGCGAGCAGTCAGCACTTCAGTGGTCGAGTCTGACTCACCTACAATGAATATAAGTCAATTCTTTATTTTGTAAATACTTTTGAATACGTTATATTTGCACATAGTGAGTATATGTATACACATCAAACTTTTTAACCCAGATGTTAGCACGTCATACTTTTTAGCACCTTGCTTTCTTCATGCAGACACTTTTCCACATATATCAAACCACAGATTTGCGAGACAGACAGACAGACAGACACTAGGAAATGTCCAACTGCCTACCCTCGGATCCCTATGGGTGTGTGTGTGTGTGTAACGGTACACAGCTCATATCTATTTCAGTGTACATTATAATTCCAGCATTGGTATTTTTGATACATAGCCAGAAAATATCCTATCCCACTGCCCCTGGGGGACTGATTCTAATCTAACCAGACATACTTTTTCTGAAGTCTTTTTAGGGATTGAAACCTCAATAACCTTTGTGCTCTAACAACTGAGACTAAAAAGAAAGGACAACAACACAAAAGCAGGTAAAAGTAACAGAAGTATCACCATACAAACAATGGTGATGGTAATGGTGTTTGTTGCAAGGCTACACACATAAATCAAGGCAATTACCGTTGCAGGTGCAGGGAGATCTTAGGAACTGAAAATACACACAAGCATCCACACCACACAGCAACACACACAATGCTGTCTGTGCGTTTAAACAGTCAGGGCCCACAGTTACAAGAGGTGTTCGTCTTGAAAACTGACTTTCCATTGGAAATAGCAATGCAAAATCAAGTAGTGTGGCAACTCCTGCCATTTTTTGCTTTTCTTTTTGAAAACAGATATACTACGATTGTTCTGAGTACAACCATTAATTTTGGAAAAACTCAAATGTGAATGTTATCCCCCAAAACAGGCTGTTATCCAAAGCACAGAGACAAACAGGGCAGGTTCTTCCACACCTCCATTTAATGGTAACGCGTAGAGCACATGTTAGTTCAGCACATGAAGTTAGTAAGCTTCCTGGGCACAACTCTACAGGGCCCAGGCTGTTAGGTGAGCACAACAGGTCAGGGAAGCAAAGCGGACATAAGCTGGTCCAGCACAGTGTTGCCCTGGGCTAATGAAGGCTTGGCATGGGCAGGTCTCCAAAATTACGAAGAGAAACTAGGAATTTGGACGTTTTAAAGGTGAAAATTTCTCATTTAAAAAAACTGGAAAATAATCCAAATTTTTAAACACTCAATAGGCCAAACAAATACAGTTCATTGCCGATTTAACACATCTGCATATCTGTAGAGCTGTAATGCTTAACTATCCAAGGGTCTTTATCAGGTACAACTAGCACTACCAAAGAGAAGTTTGAAACTTAAAAGAGGGAGACATGTAAGCTGCTCAGGGAATATGGAAAAACTCCAGGAACCGCAGTTCTGTATGGATGCACAGCTTGGTTTCTGAATGTAACACCAGGAGCCGTTTCTCAGTGGCCAGAGGAAGAGACCTCAGAGTCTTCTTAGATTCTCTAGTATCGGTGAATTATGTGGGGAGGAGAGAGGGACAAAACAAAGTCTGGCAAACGAAAACAATAAAATTTAATAAAACGCAAGGGCCTTTTCCAGAAAATTTGGAAGCCACTTAAAGGAAAAAATGAAGCTCAAATGTAAGTTCTCCTTTGTGTAAACTTCATAGATGGACCACTTATCTAGATGACGTTTCCTGTCCTCACATTTCTGTAAACCACTTTAGAGACTAAATCTCACTCATACATTAAATAATGTCTCTGAATAATAAACCAAGTACAACATAAACAATTTCCACCAGTTGGTACCCTTATTAAGATTTGGGGGACAGTCTTATCACAAGCACCTTCCTTACAACACGTGTGCAGTATCACTAATGAGTATTTCTGTATACTTTGTAAGATCTGTTCCAAAGTATGTTTTCTACCATCTCAGTAACAGGCCTATTGATAAGAGCAATCTCAAAGTCACTTTCCAGAGAATTTGGTTAAACAAATGCTCCAAGACCAGAGTTAAGTGACATATTCCACGCAACAGAAACACTCCGGGTCTAACTTCCAACTCCCAACCCCATCCACTACCCTCCACCAACAGTTAATTCTCCATCTTGGATGCACATTAGAACTTTGGAAACTTTAAAATTGCAACGCTCAGATTGCAACCTGACAGATTCTGATATAATTGGTCTGGAGTTGGGCCCTGGTACCTGTATTTTTTAAAAGCTCCCCAAATGAGCCTACTCTGCACCCACGGTTAAAAATCGCTGCTCTGGAAACCCACCCCCGACAAGGGAGTTGGTTAGATCTCTCTGGCTATTGGAGCTTTGTCTAGGGCCATCTTCTTTGCCCTTGGAGCCTGGCCATGACCCAGAGTAAGGGTCAGCAAACTTTTCTGCAAAGGGCCACAAACGGATTGTGTTGCATAGTCTTGTTTTTCACGACCCTGTAAACGTAAACATATTCAAAACGAACACCTAAGAAACACTCTTAGCTCCAGGGCTGGACAAACTCCGGTCCTGAAAGGATGAGGCCCGTGCGCCACAGTTTGCAAACCCACGAACGAGAGAGCTCAAGTCGGATACGAAGCCCTAAAGGGGTAACGGACGCGACGATAACCTGCGGCCCGGCGCAACCGCCACCCTCTCTCAAGGGCGGGCCGAGTATTGGACCGCGCAACTGAGAGTCGCAGGATCCTCGAGACCCAGAAAATGACCCCGCAAAAACGGGCCAAAGCCTTTTCAAAAGCGTCAGTTCCCCGCTCTGGCCTACAGACGCCGTGGCGGTAGCCGAGGCCCGGAGGGCGGCTAATCTTCCTCCCTCGCTCGCTCTCCTCCCTCCCGGGCCCACGGTTGTTGGCACCCCGGGGGCGGCCCGCCCTGCACCCCGCCCTGCACCCCGCCCTGCACCCAGGCCCGCGGCACCTCGCCACGCACGGCGCTGCTGCCGGGCTCACCCCGTGACTCAGCACTCCGCGGCCGCGAGCGAGTAGCTGCGCGGAGGCGCAGCACAGCCGCGGGGCAAAGGCCCCGCGCCGCGCGGACGAGCGGGCCAGGCGCGGCGGGGGCGTGGCGAGGGCGGCGCGAGGCCCGGCCCGCCACCCGCTCCCGAGCACAGGTGCGCGGCACGGTCTGGCCGTCGGCCTCTGCCCCGGCCCTTGCCTTCTGCTCGAAGTGGATGGTGCCCTGCACCGGGCCGTCGCCCTTCAGCACGCACACAGCCTTGGTCGCCATGACTCGCGGGTGACGCTCTCGTCTGCGACCCGGGAGCAACCAGCGACGCCGCAGTAAACGCCGACGTAGAGAACTGTGCCGTGGAATTTTTATAGACCTCCGCGCCCCGCCCTCCCCCCGGCCCAGAACCAATCGCCGCCCGCGTGCACAGGCCCCCCCCCCCCCGCGGAGAACTGATGGAGGGGCGGGGGGGCGGGGCGGAACTTCGTACTTCGCTCCGCATGCTCTCTCTTTCCTGTGGCTGTAAAACGCCCAGAAACCTGGAACCGTGGAAAAAAACCACCTTTTTCTTCCAAAGATTGTAATCGTGGATTGCTGTGCCCGACCCTGGGAAAGCGAGGTAGACGTGGCACGCCTTGGAGACCTGAAGTCACTTTGTCTGGAAATGTCATTAGTAATAACTGACTTTGGTCATAACGTTTTCTGATTTGTTATTCAGAAATTGGGACGCATGGAGCTGGGTGGTTTTGTTGCTTTTGTTTTAATTGTCTTGGTGTGGGGGTCTCTGAGGGTGTGTAAAAGCAACACGGCTCAATCCCTGGCCTCACATTTTCTTCCCTGCAGTTGCCTTAGTTCTCAGCACATAGATTTACTTATTCGGTTACCACAACTCCGTATTCTTCTCAAATTTTTCCTGTTTGACAAGGAAGGCCACAGGTAAAAATATCAAAATGTCAGCTGACTGACTTCTACACGTCTCTCATTTTGTCTAACTCTACTGCCTGCCGCAACAGTCCAGGAGAAAGGTAGGATGGGTAAATAATTTATGATACCTCCAAGGAATAGAGTGAAGAAATAAAATGGAGTCACTGTAGTGAAGCTGCTAAGTTACTGAAATCAAGTAGGTTGAGGCATGAGGACTTGATTCTATTGTTCTTTTAACTAGTAGCCTGGGCACTTAAACTGCTAGCTTTCCAGTCCTGCTCAATGCTTGGGTAAATATGTCAGACCTCCAGATAACCCTCTGGTTACCCCCTGAAGGACTAAGGAGACAATGGTCGCATATCCAGACCACTTGACATCCAGTATCCAGACTACCAGTCATATATAGGATTATCATCTTGGACCAATCCAGAGGCTGAGAACGCAGGACTGATTCTTTTCAAGAATGTACTTTTTACAGTAAGAACCCTCAACGTTTCTTTCTTCTCCAGAACACTCTGGGTGCTGCCTTTCGTGTTTTCCTGAGAATAAGACCTAGCCAGACCATCAGCTCTAATGTGTCTTTTGGAGCAAAAATTAATGTAAGACTCGGTCTTTATATTAATATTAATATTAATATTAATATTAATATTATATTATATTATAGACCTGGTGTTATACTACATTATATTATATAAGCCCTGGTCTTATATTAAAATAAGACCGTTCTTATATTAATTTTTGCTCCAAAAGACGCATTAGAGCTGATGGTCCAGCTAGGTCTTATTTTCAGGGAAACACGGTAGTTGTGTTTTGCGTTTGCAAACCACAAGACCCTTGAAAAAGTCTTTAGCATTTATTTCTAGCCAAAGCCTCCTGATTTCATTTACTCTGGTTGACACCTCCATACACCAGAACATTACTTCTTTCAGAAAGATATTCCAAAAACATATTAAGAAATGAGCAAACTACTTTATGGGGGTTTTTTGTGTTTTGGTTTTTTAAGTATAAATATACATTTACTTGTTTGCTCAGAAATCTCTAGAAAGATAGCCAGAATACTATGGATACCTTTGGGGAATTGTGAATCAAACTTTTACTAGTGTTCTCCCCTTAGAATTTTTTTACAGAGAACCATGCATTTGTCTGCAACAATATGGTTTATAATGAGAATACACACATACACACACACACACATTCACACACACACACACAAACACACACACACTTTTGTTGGAAGAATAGTTTGATAAACCTTGAAGGGAGAGGGAGCATGAAAGGGGAGAAGAATCTTCATCTGCTGTGCCCACAGGGTGTGCCTAACTAACAAAGGTGGCTGAACTGTTTCCGGAAGTGAGGTTAATTTAATCTGGAAAATGCATTAGACACTCCTAGAGGACTTGTTAAGCCTCAGGTTGCCATGTTTCCTACTCAGTGGGTTTGGGGTGGGAACCCAGAATTTGCATTCCTAACTTGTTTCCAGGTCTGGAATCTCACTTTGAGAATCTCTGACTTGCAGGTGTTTTTCATGCCCAGTGAAATAAGCAAGTTGGGGACAAGAGCTGGGGCTACTTGACTCAAAAGAGGAAAAGGGGAAAGTGTCCTAAAAAGAAATGTGGAGACCAGTAGACAGGGACAGGGACAGACTTTAGGAAGAAGAGTTCTCTCTGCTGGGGATTTGTTCCACTTGCTTTGTGGAATTTAAATCCTCCCCGTCTCCCTGAGAACTCCTCAACACAATCCACGTTTCCCTCTAATGCTCAGGGGAGAGGACTGAGCTGTGAGGATGGCGAAATACTCAGGCTAATTCAAGGCCAGAGTGAAAAAAGGACAAAAGGCTGCTGTTCAGGCTACACTTTCTTTTTCTTCTCTTCTTTTCCTTTCTTTCTTCCTTTCTCTCCTTCCTTCCTTCTTTCCTTCTTTTCCTTCCCTTGGAATCTAAGGCATCTTCTGTCAGAGATGTACAATCCACGTTTTTTTATCACCCTCTTGAAAATGTATCTAGTTGTGATTTTGCTCAGTGTTGTACTCACTAGCATTTTCCAGAGAACTGACACACGCTAGAGTGTTGCATCAATATGCAAATGCCAGCCAAAGGGCCTTTGCCCAAGGCCAAAGTTTCTTTAGATTTCAGGACGGTAGAATCAGATTTCACTTCATGATGAATTCTTGCCAAGAAGCAGCCCACATGCAAAGAGCTGCCCTGGGCCAGGAAGTTGCTCCTCTTTAAGGATATTCAGGTGAGACCTGGACAGCCCCCTTGTTTGGGTGCAAGGAGGGGCTTGTGTCATGCAGGATTAGAGGACCCCTGAGGTTTATTCTTAGTGGTGCCCTCACACCTGGGCAAGGGGTCCCTGGCCCTGGGCCACACTGTTTAGAGAGCCCTGTTCTGTCCCTCCTCAGGTCACATCCCCCAAGGGGGAAAGAATCTGTGGAGCCAAAAACTTTACCCATCCTTCTAGAGCAAGGTTAATGAATTGTGAACAAAAAGGGGGCACATGCTAAACCTGACAAGCTGGGTGGGTGGGTGGCATGCACGGCAGAACTTACAAACTCAAACACAGGATGGTCTGAACATAAAAATTCCTAACTAGAGCGGGTTGTGGTGGGTAGTCACATCTTAGGATGGCAGCTCCTTGACAAAGGTCAGTCTTTACCAAAAGGGAGCCTGTCTTTGTGCACCTAGCATAACATGCCTTTGAAATGTCAGAGTAATTTTCTTTTCCAGACCCCTCAAATGCACAACTGTCGCCACCAGAGCACGAGATCATAGAACCCTTCGTTGTTATCTTGTTTCCCAAAACCGCCTCTATGTGCTTTAATGTTAATTATTGATATCCTGTACCTACCATGTAAAAGAAGCATGTTTCTCCATTTTGCTTTTTATCCAACCCCAGAGATTTCTCCGCGTTTCTCCTACCTGCTTATTCTACCACTGATGGATTTTATGTAACCCTCTGTACATCTTCTCTTTTGATTTTAATGTCTAAAATAAGCTGCCAAACTGCCCTTCTCTGGAGCATTTTCTCAATCCATTGAGATTTTGCTTCCGGGCATGTCCTCAAAATTTGGCTCAAATAAACTCTTACAAGACTTTTTCTATAGGCTGAACCTTCTTTTGTCGACAGAATTTATTCTTTTTTTTTTTTTTTTACATCTCCCCTTCTTATCCCCCCACCTCCTACCCACCACCTCTGGCAACCACCAATTTGTTCTCTGTAACTATAAATTCTCTCTTTTTTTTTTAGATTCCACATATAAGTGATATCATATGGTGTATGTCTTTGTCTGATTTATTTCCTAATGCCCTCAGGGTCCATCCATGTTGTCACAACAGGTAAGATTTCCTTTTTTTTTTTTTTATGGCTGAATAATATTCATGTGTGTTTGTGTGTGTGTGTGTGTGTGTGTGTGTGAGAGAGAGAGAGAGAGAGAGAGAGAGAGAGAGAGAGAGAGAGAGAGAGAGATTCCCAGGCTCAAGACAACCTAGGCTACTTTAGGATCCTCTTGGAGATAATGACTCTCAATGCAATTGGCCTGGTGCAACAGTGACCTTTTCCAAATTACCTGTCTGAGTCCACTGGTCACACCCCAGTTTGAAACACATAAACTCTATGAGTAGATTATCGGGTAGGAGCAGGCCAAAACCTTTCAATTACGGAATCACAAGGTCTAAATGCATAGGCCTGCCCTAACCTTTACAAGACGAAGGCCAGAACACAAGTGGAAGCCCTCACACCATATGCTAAACATTCAAATGTAAATCAAAATAACAGCTAAATAAAATATAACCTATCCTCCTACCTTAACAAATATAGCTTCACAAAGACCTGAAAAGCAAGTTCAAGTTTGGAATTGTTGGGCTTCTCTGAGTTCTGTGTAGGAAGGTGGCATAGAATGAGAACCAGTCCCCTGTCCCTGGAGTGGCACAGTAACTGTAACTCAGAGACCGTCTGATTTTGTCAGGAATGAGGAAGAGGGCGAGGTGCCTCAGATCAGACCTGGGCAGGTGACTCCAGTGCTTTTGCAGCCTGTCGTTCTGCATTCCTGACAATGAACATCGAGGCTTGGGGACTTCTGTGGCAAGAGGTGAGCAAGAAGGAAGACGGGAAATTCAGACTCGCACGGCCATTCTTTGCTGCTTCCTTTCTTAGGACTCCTTCTTCTCTTTTCTCCTTTATCTCATCTTTTTCCCTAAATCATTTTTTCTTCTGTGACCCAAAGTGATTTCCCTTTTGTACCTTCATCATTCTCAGAGCATACGTAGTTTTATATTGATTTCCTTCACATCACACATCACAAAGGGATTATCACCAAGGCCTTTGCTTATGAAAAACATACCAGGGTTGCCAAAAAATGTATACGAGTGGACACATTGGTCAACGTTGCTCAAGCAGTAGTTCGCCGTCATCAGAAGTGTCTGCACGCTGATGGGAACCACTTTGAGCACCTCTTGTAATTGCAGAAGTCAAATGTGACTTGTATTCATCTTTTGTTATCAGTATATATTATTACAATTTTAATACAGTTTTTCTTAAAATGTGCATACATTTTTGGGCACCCTCTGTATTTTCTATTAATTGTAGAAAAATATCAGAACTCAGAGAAATCCATAAGAAGCAAAGTATAAAAAGAGAGGTTTTTGTAATGCTATGAAACAAATACACTAGTAACTAGGAAACAAATTAGAAACAGTTGAACGTCGTATAAACTAGTCCTACCTGCAACTTCATGTTAGTGAATCACACACACAAAAAAGAAAAAAATCACAAAAGCTGTTACCAATAAAGAAACCCTGTAAAAAAATGTATACCACAGAATCATGAAGTATCTGAGGCATTTTTGAAAGGTGGAAAGGGAGAAGTGTAAAAATTATATTGTTAGTAAACAGAAGTGAACAATCTAGGATTAGAAGTTTGCAAACTATAATTGGGAGTTAGCTGTGTATTTAATAATCTTCCTTATTTGATTAAACAAGCATAACCAGGTTTCTGTTACATGCGATCAAAAGCAATTTCTATCTGATAGCGATGATAAGCCACCAAAGAGGTCTGAGGAGGGAATGTCGTAATTATGTTCATATACAAGAATGATCCCTAGGATATTTGAGTGGGTGGATTGAATGGAGTGGGCTGAGACTAAAGGCAGAGAGGCCATTTGCGAGATGTGATAAAGTCCTGGCCTAAAGCCATTACTGGAAAAAATGGGGGAGAGAGATAATGGACATGGATCCTTGAGCATCAGTGACTAACTATAGTTCAGGGAGAGAGGGTGGGGAGCCAAAGGCAGCTCCCAGGTTTCGGGCTTGTGAGACTGGGTGGCTGGTGGCCCCATTTACCAAGGAAAGCAAGTTGAGGGATAAAGAGCTTAATTCAGGACAGGGTGCATCTGGGTGCCTGAGGAACCTCGAAGTGTCAAGCTGGGAGTGTCCACTTGGACATGGTCTGAACCTCAGGGCCACTTCTAAGTCTGGGCTCTGTATCAGAGTTAACACACATGCTATTCAGATTTGTAAAGAAAATGTAGTCTTTTATTCCCTTTAGGGGATTATAATTGTCTTCATAATTCTGTATCACTCTGGGTGGGTAGGAATCGTGTGAGACTTAGATGTGCCAATGATGTCATGTCAAGTTCTTCTGGTTTAAAAAGTCTCTTTAGAGGAGTGATTTACACCTTTAGTGTACACTAGAATCAGCTGGAAGGCTTGTTAAAACACAGATTGCTGGTCCCCACCCCCAGAAGTTTTTTTCTAAAAACGAAAAACCAGTTTTACTAATATATAATTTACCATTAAAAAATTCACCTGTTGTGGGCCAGCCCGGTGGCTCAGGCAGTTAGAGCTCCGTGCTCCTAACTCCTAAGGCTGCCGGTTCGATTCCCACATGGGCCAGTGGGCTCTCAGCCACAAGGTTGCTGGTTCAACTCCTAGAGTCTCGCAAGGGATGGTGGGCTCTGCCCCCTGCAGCTAAGATTGAACACGGCACCTTGAGCTGAGCTGCCTCCCGGATGGCTCAGGTGGTTGGAGCACGTCCTCTCAACCACAAGGCTCTGCCGGTTCCACTCCCTCAAGGGATGGTGGGCTGCTCCCCCTGCAACTAAGACTGAAAGGACAACAACTTGAAGCTGAACGGCACCCTCCACAACTAAGATTGAAAGGACAACTTGACTTGGAAAAAAGTCCTGGAAGTACACACTGTTCCCCAATAAAGTAAAAAAAAAAAAAAAAAGTACAAAAAAATTCACCTGTTATAAGCGAACACTTCAGTGAATCTTTTTAGTAAATTTATGTCGTTGGCAACCACTACCAAAATACAGTTTTAGAACATTTCTATCAAGTCTAACTATTTTCCTCATGTTGGTTTTTGCTTAATCCCTTCTCCCATCCCTAGCACTAGGCAACCACTGACCTGCTTTTTTTTCTATACATTTGCCTTTTCTGCACATTTCTTATAAATAGAATCATACAATAGTAGCCTTTTGCATCTGGCTTCCTTCATTCAGCATAAAGTGTTAGAGCTTAATCTATGTTGTAGGGTGTATCAGTAGTTTGTTCCGTTTTACATCTCAGTAGTATTCCATTGCATGGATAGAGCACAAATAGCTTTTCCACTCTTAAGTTGATGGACATTTGGATTTGTTATGGGTTGAGTTGTGTCCCCTCCAAAATTCATATGTTAAAGTCCTAACCCCTAGTACTGCAGAGTGTGACCTTGTTTGGCAATAGGGTTTTGTAGATGTGATTGGTTAAGATAAGGCTATACTGGAGTAGGATGGACCCCTAATCCAACATGGTTAGTGTCCTTATAAACAGAACTTTGACATGGATGTGCATACAGGGAGAACACCATGGTGACAGTGAAGGAAGAAATCAGGGTGATGCTTCTACAAGCCAAGGAACACCAAAGATTGCCAGCAATCACCAGAAGCTAGGAGAGAGGCCTGGAACAGAACTCACCCTGCCGACACCTTCATCTCAGACTTCTAGCCACCAAAACTGAGAGACAATCAATTTCTGTTATTTAGCCCCTTTGGTTTGTAGTACTTTGATACAGTAGCTGTAGCAAACAAAGACAGGATTATTTCCAGTTTTGGAATATTATGAATAATGGTGCCAAGAACATTGATATACATGTCTGTGTGGACATACAGTTTCATTTCTCTTCGGTTTACTTTTTAAACTTTAGACTTTCTTAAAAAATTGCCAAATGGTTTTTCAAAGTGCCTATATCATTTTATAGTCCCATCAGCAACATATGAAGGTTCTACTTTCTCCTCATCCTTGCCAACACTTGGTATTGTTTTTTATGATAGCGATTCTAGAGAGTGTGTAGTGTTATTTCATTGTGGTTTTAATTTGCATTTCACTAATGACTAATGATTTTGAGCATCTTTTCATTTGTTTATTAGCTATTTGTATTCCTCCTCCTCCTCCTCCTCCTCCTCTTCCTCCATCACACATGCTTAATGCTATTTGAGGAATAACATTACTTAGGGATTTATCCAGAGTGCTCAGAAAGAGAAAATGCACCCTTTCCCAAGAGGTCTTCCTTCAGCCTGGACACCTCCCCACCCCAATCAGTTGTGACCAGTGAGCTAGAGCCGGGCTTTGCTGACCCCAGATCAACCCCCAGGTAGCCTCCTCAGGCCACCGCCTGAATTTCTAGAGGGCTGTTGACCCTTTAGAGTTGTAGAAAAATCCTCAATTCTTATGTTCAATAATTAACAATCTATTGGAGTTCCCTATCAAGTGTCCCCTGACAGCAAATTCTTAAATATCACTTGCTGCCATGTGAAAATAATCTTCGAAAACATCATAGATAAAATTATTTTTAAAAAACTGCCACTGCCCCTCCCTACCCCCCACTTCTGGAATTTTGGGTGTCTCTCTTCTTCTCCTTGCTAGTTTGTTGCAGAATGGGTTCCTGAGCTCTGTGCTTTGTTACTGGCGTTCTCTTTCTTTTTCATTTTTCTTTCTTTTTTTTTTTTAACAAGACTTTATTGGGGAACAGTGTGTACTTCCAGGACTTTTTCCAAGTTAAGATGTTGTCCTTTCAACCTTAGTTGTGGAGGGTGCAGTTCAGCTCCAGGTCCAGTTGCCCATTGTTAGTTGCAGTGGGCGTAGCCCACCATCTCTTGCAGAAGTCCAGGAATCGAACTGGCAACCTTGTGGTTGAGAGCCCACTGGCCCATGTGGGAATCCAACCGGCAGCCTTTGGAGTTAGGGGCATCAAGCTCCAACCGCCTGAGCCCACGGGCTGGCCCCCTCATTTTTCTTTTTAAAAATAAAAAGCACAGATGCCCCCCCTCCTGAATCCCTACCTTTAAGAAATGTTCTCTTCTGTGCTCTAAGTCCTCCTACTTCCTAGTTCAAGTTTCATTTGTGTTTCCTCCCTGCCCCCCCCCCCCCCCCCATTTTAGCGTTTCTGTGCAGCACCTTCAGTATAAAGAAGCCCATTTCCCATGGAGGTCCCTCCTCCTTCCCTCCTCCCCTCAGCCATCCTCCCTTCTGTCTCCTCCACTTCCAGTGGAGGGTATGTAAGGGTACTGGTTGACTTTGGTGCATCTCAGTGGGTATCCCATATAGACAGTGGAAGCTGGAGAGGTGGTCATGTAGGTCTGGTGGCTGAACACTGATTGGGGTGGAGGGTGAACGAGGCCAGGACCTAGGGTTCCATGCTCACAGGACGTGACGGATGGTGCTAGCTGGGTAGGCAGTGTGCTGCACGGGGTGGAGCACCGAGCTTTGAGAGGCCACCAAGTGGGCCCGGGTGCCTGTGTAGGTGTACAGGTGGGGCCGGGCTGGCTGGGAAGGTGGGTGGCAGCAGCCGCCAGGTAGAGGTGCACGGTGCCGGCGCTGCGCTGTTGTGGGGGGGCTGCCATCGTGAGAGTGACCTTCCGGGTCAGTGATGTGCCGCCGAGCCTGGCTGAGGCCGAGAGGCTGCTGCTGCTGCTGGAAATGTGGTCCTGGCCTCTGCTTCCAGTAGGCCATGGCTCCACATGAGCTCCCTGAAGACTGACCGCTGGTGGAGGTTATGTTGCTGGAGGACTCGGACTTGCGGAAGGAAGAGTGGTGACTGGTGTGGGCCGCGCGACCAGGTTGTCTCGTTCCACTAACACTTCCGGGACGGCACGATGATGGTTCGGGAGTTCCCAGCGCAGTGATTCTCCAGGCTCCCCTTGGTGTCAAAGGTGTCGGAGTTGTGACCGGCTTGGTGCTGCACGGAGTAGGGGCTGGTGATGCTGCACGAGTCAGACTAGGGAGAGTCGTGGACTGTGGCACAGCTGAGGACGTTTTTCCTCTTCTCGGGACAGTGCTGGTGGGGGCCGGCTT
Organism: Rhinolophus sinicus; assembly: GCF_057876585.1. Taxonomy (NCBI): domain Eukaryota; kingdom Metazoa; phylum Chordata; class Mammalia; order Chiroptera; family Rhinolophidae; genus Rhinolophus; species Rhinolophus sinicus. Next base: position 11,260,042 of record NC_142517.1, read on the forward strand.
CTGTTCCTCCTTGTCTATCGCTGCTGCTGATGGTAAGGATGCTGCCTGTGGGGCTGGGGGCGTTGGGAATGACCCTCATCTGCTTCTGCGATTCCCTGATGGTGCTGGAGGCCCTGTCACATCATCCCAGCCGCACATGACCTACCGCGTTTCCCCGAAAATAAGACCTAGCCAGACAATCAGCTCTGATGCGTCTTTTGGAGCAAAAATTAATCTAAGACCTGGTCTTGTTTTACTATCATATAAGACCGGGTCTTATCTAACATAGTATAAGACCGGGTCTTAGATTAATTTTTGCTCCAAAAGACCCATTAGAGCTGATTGTCCGGCTAGGTCTTATTTTGGGGGAGAAACACGGCAGGAGCTGCTGTGCACCAGGGTACGGCGGGTGGCTGGTCGTCCGTGATGCGCTCGCACAGCTGGCGGGAGCTGGTGGGCTGGGAAGAGGACACCTCACAGGTGCAGGCGTTTCTCGCAGAGGACTGGCGCTGCTTACTCTTCCGGGGGGAGGTGGTGCTGGTTGGCCGCGCGCACGTGTAAGGGCTGAGAGTCTGGAAGGCTCACATGACCCGTCAATAGCGCAGGCTGCTGCCTGATGGGATTGCAATGGCTGACATGAGCGTCCGTGTTCCTCCAGCCCGCCAACTGTTGGGTGACTGCCGTGGTCTCAGGAATCACGGCTGCATGCTGCGCCGACTTGTGGGCGGCCACTCCAGTCAGCTGCTGCCACACAGCGGGGAAGCAGGATCTGCTGGGTCCCACTTGGGCAGGACGGCTGGGCAAGCTGACCTGGTTGGATCTGAAGAGGCTGAGCTCCTGGGGCTTGAGTGAGGACGGGAACTGCATTTTCCATTCGCTCGGAATAGCCAGCATGCTTAGAGGGAGAGGCCTGCAATCCTTGGAAGTCAGGCACACACATGATAAGAGCTTGCTAGCAGGGGTCAGGCCCAGCACATGCGCTGCTGGGCCACTGCAGCAATGGATGCCGCTGAAGGCTGGTTATGTTCAGTGTTCAGCTGGTTGTTGAAGGTCATCATCAGGTTGGTGGACGAGCTGGGGGCCATGTAGGTGATAAAGGGGTTTTGCTTGGCTTCACAGTGTCATATTCACCAGGCACTTGCAAACCTCCATGCTCTAGAAACATGATTTGACATGTGTGCTATGGGGACAATCGAGTAAGTCTGACCACAGGGTGGTTCACGGTTTCTATCAGAGTGATTCTCTTACCGGCATCTATGGTCTGCATCTTCTTTAACTGTTCAATGAACTCTCAACTGTCTGCCTTTCCTACCAATGTGTCACTCCCTTCCCAAGCTGTTGTTACGTTCACCTGGGCCATATCATCTAAACCACTGAAAATGTGCTTTCTTGCTTTTTTTGACTTAATCCCCATGTTTGCTTTTGTGGTCATCTGGTGTCTTCAGCCTCCACAAGGATGAGGCGAATCTGTGTTATGGCTGAAAAACCTAGTTGTCTTTGTCCCTGTGCTTAAATATTTAGCTGGCAAAGCCCACGATTATGAAATATACCAAATCTGATCATACTCGGAAGCTCCTGAATATAGCAGCCAGCCCAGGAACAGCTCTGCAGTGACACAGCCCAGGACCACATTTTAATTGTCTCACAAAATGGTAAACCAAAGGTGATCTCTGGGGCCCTGTAATATCTGGACTGCAAGTAGGTGGAACACACAGCCTTGGACACGTGGCTGGCGGAACCAAAGCTGATGGCCTTTACTCTGATGACCAGGCTCTGGGTCTTTGTCAGGCTGTGGCTACCTGCTGGAGGACTAGGCAAATGTACTTAAAGGGCAAGGTGCTGCACTTGTTCTGCTTCAGGAAGGCATAGAGGTTCTGCTCCAGCATCTCAAAGACCAGGCATGTGTGATTTTTGTGCTGGAAACACTCAGAGGCCTGGACAAAGTTGTAGCTGTCAGCACTGTTTGTGCTCAGGCGGGTTCAATCTGACCTTGCTGAGCATATGACGGGTGGTTCTTCAGGATCTTGATGGCTATGATCTCACTAGTGCCCTGTTTCTAGCACTCGAACAGTTGCCCAAACGTCTCTCGGCCCGAGAACTCTAACACTTCATATGTGTTGGTCAAGGAGCACAGTCCCTCATGCTGGACCAGCTGATAATCACTTCGCTGTTGGAACCACTGTTTTTGGAGGTGGCAGTTGATGTGGTGGCAGTGGCTACATTGGCCCCCCTTGCAGTATTCTTGGATGGATACTCGTTGATCTGGACACCGCTTACGTTCTCAATATGCTCACTGTTACGCTTGAGTCCCCATTTTTGGTAGGTATCAAGAAAGCTCGTAGTGCTTCGACTCATTAGGTTATGTGGTCTGCCGAGGACTTGCCCAGAGTCAGAAATTCTACTTGCTGATGTGATGACTATGTGCTCGGTGCTTCCTGGGTAGGTGATGGTCTGCGTGTAAGGTAAGCTTGGGTTTCGGATGGGAAAGGAGATGCTGATGATTGTGGTGGCTGGCTGAGAAGGTGGCATGTTCTTTCTCTGGCTATACACTGCTGTGGGGGCCATATGCAGTCATGCTCCAGCTGGAACTCGGCTCCACTTTCAGTTTCTTTACACTACAGACGGCATTTGACTGAGGGTGTGAGGGGAGAAAACTTGCACATATGAAGCCATACCTTCATACACAGGGCCCATTGGGGCTGAGGTGTCTGCAATTTATGGCAACAGAAAAGGGAACATGGGGGCCAGCTAGGCCCCCCAGCCTCAGCTGGAATCCGCCATCTTGAACCTCTGTCTCCACTCCATGCAGCCATAGCCGCCAGCATCCACATCAACCACCAGTGCCAGGGGAAGGGGCTGTGGACCAGGTTCCCTAGCCAGGGCCCTGGCATTGCATGGGGACTCTGGGGTGGCCCAGCAGGTGCAGTGGCTGAGGTCCTGGATTGGGTCTGCTGTCAGATGGGAGCCAGGGCTGGCAGCACGCCGCTTGCCCCTGGCCAGAGCTCAGCTCAGCATGACTGTGTGTCTTGTGTATCTTCTTTGATAAAGTGTCTATTTAAGTGTTTCCCCACTTTTTGGCCTTATAACACTGGTTGGAATCTCCAGTGCCATGTTGAATATAAGTGGTAAAGCTGACATCCTTGCATTGTTCCCAGTAGCTGGGGTAAGCATTCAGTCTTTTACCATTAAGTATGTTGTTAGCTGTAGGTATTTCATAGCTAACCTTTATCCAGATTGAGGAAGTTCCCATCTATTCCTAGTTTGGTCAGAGTTTTTGACATGAAAGGGTGTTAAATTTTGTCAAATGCTGTTTCTGCATCTATTGAGATGATCATATGTTTTTTGTCCTTTGTTCTATTTATATAGTGTATTACTTTGATAGAGTTTAAGATGTTTAACCAACCTTGCATTCCTGTGATAAATCCCATTTGAACAGAGTATATTGTTCTGTAATTTTATTTTCTTATGATGTTTTTATTTGGCGTCAGGATAATATTAGTCTTATTGAATGAGTGGAGAAGCATTCCTTCCTCCTCTACTTTCTGAAAAAGTTTGTGAAGGAGGAGTGTTATTTGTCCTCAAAGATTTGATAGAATTCACCAGTGATGACTTCTAGACTTTGGCTTTTCTTTCTGGAAAGATTGTTAATTACTAATTCAATTTCTTTTTAGCAGTCTATTGAGATTTTTTATTTCTTCTTGAATCAGTTTAGTAATTTATGTCTTTCAAGGAATTTGTCCCTTTCACTGAAAATGTCTAATTTGTTGGTATAGAGTTTATAGTATTTTGTTATATTTAAAACTGTAAAATTTCCCTCTAAGCATTGCATTAGCTGTACCCATAACCCATATATAGCATTTTCATTTTAATTTAGTTAGAAATATTCTCTACTTTCTTTCATGATTTCTTTTTTGACCCATGGGTTACTTTGAAGTGTAGTGCTTAACTTCCAAATATTTGGGAATTTCCCAAATTTCCTTCTGTTGTTAATTACTAATTTAATTCCATGGTAAATTAAAAGAATACACTTTGTATGATTACATTCCTTTTAAATGGATTGAGACTTATTTTATGGTCTAGCATTTATTTGATCTGTTCTGAAGAAATCTGCACTTGAAATGAATGTGTAGTCTGCAGTTGTTTGGTGAAACATTCTACATGTGTCAACTAGGTTGCTAGTGCTTTTTTTTTTTTTTAAATTTCTCTATATCCTTGCTAATTTTCTATCTAGATCTTCTATCAATTATGGGATATTGAAATCTCTAGCTATTATTGTTGTATTGGCTATGTTTCCTTTTAATATATTAGTTTCCTATTTTTGAGGCTCTGTATTAGATGAATATATTCTTATAATTGTTATATGTTACTGATACTATAGTGACTCTTATGATTATGAAACATCCTTCTACAGATTACATCTTAACTTATCAAAATCTAGTTGAGATTAATACTAATTTAATTCTAGTAAGATGTAGAGACGTTGCTCCAATATAGCTCAATTCTCTCCCCCTCTCTTTTGTATTATTATTGTCATATGTATTACATTTATATGTGGTATAAATCCAACAATACGGTGTTATAATTATTACTTTACACAGTCTTATGTCTTTTTTAAAGAATTTAAGTGAAGAAATGAGAAAAATACAATTAGAGAGTCTTTTACATTAACCCACACATTTCCAGTGCTTTTCATTTCTTCTTGTGCATTTAAATTGATGTCACTTCTTTTCAGTCTGAAGGGCTTTCTGTAGTATTTTTTGAAAGGCAGGGCTGTCATTACTTTTATTGACAATGCCCCTGGACATGGACATCACCCACGACAGCAAATCAATGAGCCCCCTCAGACAACAGCAGCATATCTGTCAGTCCTCATGGCCTGGTAGGCCCTGGTAGAACCTCCACACCCACTGGGCTGGAGGCGATGGAAACAGTCCCAGGCTGGAATGCCTCACACATCCACTGTTCTTACCCAAAGGTCAGCTGTTTTTTAAGCATAAACACTTCTGAGATTGTCGAATGCCTGTGGTCGATTTCCAGAGCCCTGAATTGGTTGTTGTTGGTTTTGTCCAGTTGCTCTGTGGAAAGGATTTGCTGACCTTTTCACTTGGCCGTAGCTGGAAGTCTGCTTCCTTCCCCCATGTTTCTGATTCATTAGACCTGGGGTGTAGCCAGAGAACTTAGATTTTAATGAGTTCACAGGTAATACTAATGCTGCTCGTCCAGGAACCACACTTTGAAAACCTCTGACTTAGGTTAACTCAGTCTCTTTTAGGGATTAAAACAACTTTCTCAGATATGAATTCGTTATGAGCACACAAAGTTTTATTTTAAATTTGCTGCAGGAGAAGAAGGAATCTAATAAAGCCAGTTCAGACATTCCCTTTTAGTAGAAACTTTTGATAGAGGTAAAGGTGACTAGATAAAATTGTTAATGTTAGGTTCAAAAACAAGAGCTATCAGGTTAAAAAAAGAGCTGTTCAGTGGGTGCTGAACAAAAGATTACTGGTGCAGCACCAGCTAATGATCCGCAATTCAGGTGACTCATAGTGGGACAGTGCAGGTAAATCCAACTGCCCACAGTAGCTCTTAATCTCATCAACATCTATGAGAAAATTGCTCAATTATGTTATCATAAATGCCAGACACTTCCCAAAGGAGGTTGTTAATTTTCCCGAGCCCCACAGTTCTTCTCCAGACCCCCTTCCTCAGATTGTGGACAGTTTTATGTCTCACTGGTAAATGCTAAGTTCTTCCCTTTCGTGCTGTCCCAGAGTGGACACTGGGCGTGTGGTTGGCAGAGGTCAGGTGGCAGTGGGGGAGGGCGCTTCCTGTCTGTGTAGCATTATCAGGGTCCTTGTTGGTTTCTGCTGCAGAGCAGCTGGTCCAGTCTGGTTCTGGACTGATGACAGCTGCAGTGTGACTGGTGCCACCACTGTTGTCTGTGGTTCTGACCATTGGCTTCTTGTCACCACGTTCCCACCTCTTTGTACTTCCCCCAGGCTTCTGCTAGTCCGCCAGTCATGTCCGCCTTTTCATATCCCAACACTCCCCCCCCACCACAGGAACTTCAGGGTACCCTAGGTGATAGGCACAGGCCACCATGTTGAAATGTCATCACAGGGAGCCCCTCCTAGAGCTTTGTTCCTCTTCTGCACACCTTTGCGTGTATGCTACTAGCACTCCCCAAATTCTCAAGATCTTCCATTTCATTCCATCTAAGTGTGTTTACCTCACCCCTCAGAACTCACAGAGACAGAGGAAATGAGGACCTATGTGACTCGTACTACCTGTTTTCTCTACAGTTCTTTCCTTCTCCCTCTCTTCCCACAATACTGAAGAAAAGCAGTTTTACTTTACCCACCTCAGAGGATCTCAGCTTCAGCTGCATGAGAATCCCCTGGAAGGTCCATGTGGCCCCAGCCCTGAGTTCCTAATTCAGCAGTTCTGGGGTGGGACCTGAGAATGTGCATTTCTAATGGGTTCCCGGGAAATGCTGCTGCTGGTGGTCTGCTAACCACATTTGAAGAACCACTGGCCTACCTGGTACCCTGATTTCTTGCTACCCCTGATTTAAAGTAAAATTCTATCATCTTTTTTACAAGGCTTGACTCTTCATTTGTTAGTGGATGCTAAAGGAACTTAGAAAATTCTTTCTCTCAACAAAAGGTTTTCAAACTATTATCTTCTAAGATAGAGTGACTATAATTTATTGTCTAAGCTGGGACATCTTTGATGGTTAAATGGATGGCTATTAATGATGCCAAGACCACAAGAGAAGATGGGGTTGTCTACGGCAAACCAGGATGCCTGGGCAATGAGTCGCTTTCACACTCCTCATCTCAGTTTGTACACACAAGCACCTGTTAAGAGGGCAGGCAGGTATCATGATCCCCGTTTTGTAAACTGGGAATTAAGACTCAGGGAGGTGATCACAGCCTAGAAATGGCAAAACCCAGACTTTAACCCAGATTTTCTGAATTCCAGGCCAGCGCTCTTTCAACCACAGCAAGGAATTTGTTTTAAAATCTAAAATGACATCTTTCATTGTTTTTACTTGATTATCCTAATTCTGCATATTAAGTATGATTAAAGTAAACATCATAACTTCCATGTGCCTTGTTTAAAGTGTAGTCGACATGCAGTATTATGTTAGTTTCAGGTGTACAACATAGTGATTCTACGTTTACATAGCTTGTGGTGTGATCACCACGATAAGTCCATGATTCAAACAAAACACACATTAAGTACCTAAATTTCCTAGGGTATGTTTGGTTTTCTATTACTAAAAATAACAATAATTTTCCTTCATATGCCACTTGACCAGGATTCTTTTTCCCCCTTACAATTTTCTTACAACATGTGCTTTCAGTTAACCTTTTGGTGCCTTATAGGATGGAGTTCAGAATCACATTAATTCTAGGAGTGATCTTTTTATTACTCTTGGCAGTGAACGGATATTTAAATTTATAGCAATCCCATTACATATGTATTAACTGTACATGGAATGGCATGATGTGTTTTTCTTCTTGTGAAGCTCTTTATTTGCATGGGAATACAAACTCTGAATTGGATTGAAGTGGAAATCTAGTCCAGTTTTCCCAAGGAAGACAAGTCAACACAGTTGAGTTGGGTGAAAAAATGGTCTTAATAAGTTGGTTTGGCATGTCCTTATTGTTTATTTTGTTTTTAAGATGCAAAATGTTCCAGAAAGGTTCATAAGCTTAGTTTTTCAAAGAGCAAATTACTTTTTAAATGTTCCAGGGAGGTTTGCTTATGACAAAATGTATTTGAGGTGAAAGGATGTTTATCCTCTCGTTTATTACTTGTGTACACATTTTATAGTGAAAACACCCTTATGAACCAGGAGGTCTGGGGCCGAGGGTTGATTCTTTGGTGTTCTTGCATCTCAGGTTGTTCCTCTGCAAAATGAGGTGTTAACAAAGATGTATGAATTTCCTATTGCTGCTATAACAAATGACCACAAATGTAGTGGTTTTAAATAACACACATTTATTCTCTTATATTCCTGGAGGTCAGAAGTCTGATGGGGGTCTCACTGGGCTAAAATCAAGGTGTCGGTAGGTCTGTGTTCCTTTCTGGAGGCTCTTGAGGTGAATCCATTGCTTGCCTTTCCTCGTATTTAGAGGCTGCCTGTGTTCTTTGGCTCATAGCCACTTCTCCATCTTCAAAGCCAAAGCCAGAAATGTCCAGTTGAGTGTTTCTCACATTGCATCACTCTGATGCTGACTTTTCTGCTTTCCTCTCCCACTTTTAAAGATCCTTGAGATTACATTGATCCAACTCATCCAGACTCATCTCTTTGTTTTAAGGTCAACTGATTAGCAACCTAAATTCCATCTGCAACTTACCTCCCCTCTGCCTAACATATTCACAGGTTCTGTTCATGTGGACATTATTGGGAGCCATTATTCTGCCTACCACAGCAGGCAATCTCTTAGATCTTTCCAATTCAAAATTTTCTGAAAAAGAATCAATATAAATTGTCCTCTATTATTTTGGCTTTAAAGTACAGTAAATAAAACCCAAACAATTAAGTAATAGGGAAAGAAATAGAATGATACTTTATTTATTGTTTAAATTTTATTTTATTTTATTTTACTATTATTATTTTTTTTAAATGATGATCTTTTTTAAAAAAATATTTTATTGGGGAAGGGGAACAGGACTTTATTGGGGAACAGTGTGTACTTCCAGGACTTTTTTCCAAGTCAAGTTGTTGTCCTTTCAGTCTTAGTTGTGGAGAGCGCAGCTCAGCTCCAGGTCCAGTTGCCGTTGCTAGTTGCAGGGTGCGCAGCCGACCATCCCTTGCGGGAGTCGAACCGGCAACCTTGTGGTTGAGAGGATGCGTTCCAACCAACTGAGCCATCCATGAGCTCAGGGGCAGCTCAACTCAAGGTGCCCTGTTCAATCTTAGCTGCAGGGGGCGCTGCCCACCATCCCTTGCGGGACTTGAGGAATCGAACTGGCAACCTTGTGGTTGAGAGGACGCGCTCCAACCAACTGAGCCATCTGGGAGCTCAGCGGCAGCTCAGCTCAAGGTGCCGTGTTCAAACTTAGTTGCAGGGTATGCTGCCCACCATCCCTTGTGGGACTTGAGGAATTGAACTGGCAACCTTGTGGTTGAGAGCCCACTGGCCCATATGGGAATCGAACCGGCAGCCTTCGGAGTTAGGAGCATGGAGCTCTAACTGCCTGAGCCACTGGGCCGGCCCATTATTTTATTTTTATAAAAGGAACTATATCACATAGTTCAAAACCCAAAACACAATAAGGAATAGATTGAGGGTCTTGCACCCATCCCTAGTCATGTGTATGGTACCATTATTTATTGAACCAATCCTTGTTGTATTCATTTCCTAGGGCTGTCATAACAAATTATAACAAACTGGATGGGTTAAAACAACAGAAATTAATTTTCTCACAGCTCTGGAGGACAGATGTCCAAAATCAAGGTGTCAACAGAGTTGTTATCCTTCCGAAGGCTCTAGAGGAGAACCCTTTCTTGTCTCTTCTGTCGTCTGGTGGCCCTAGGCTTTCCTTGGCTTGTGGCTGCATCACTCCAATCTCAGTCTCCATGGCCACGTGGCCTTCTTCCTCTGTGTACATCTGTGTGTTCTCTCCTCATCTAATAAGGACACTCGTTATTGGATTTAGGATCCACCCTAATACAGTATGACCTCACCTTAACTATATTACATGTATAACTTAATTACATCAGCAAAGATCCCATTTCCACATAAGTTCACCTTCATAGGTGCTGAGGGTTAAGACTTGAACTTACCTTCTAGGGGGACGAAATTCAAACTATGGATGGACATAGAAATGTTTTTCAGTTATTTGCTATTAGAACCGATGCTGCATGTTTTCTTATGGACTTATGAAACGCCTCTGAGGTACAAATTCCTAGAACTGTACAAACTGAGTCATAAGTTTTTGCCCAGTTGTGCTTCAAAAAGGTTGCATTTATTTCCATTCCTCCCCTTAGTGTCTGTTTCCCTATAGCTTCACCCAATCTTCATAATACCAATCTCTTTACCATCCGAGAGGTGAAAAATAAAATCTCATTTTTGGTTTCCATTTCTTTGTCCATGCAGGTAAGCACACTTCCATGTGTTTCTTGACTCTGTAAGTCTATGAATTGTTAGTTGTTTCCTATTCCCTTTTGAGCTACTGCCTATTTTTTATTTTAATCTATTTGAGATGCCTTAAGTGCTTTTTTTTTTTAGGTCACCTTTTTTTTTTTTTTTTTTTTATTTCCCCTTCTTCTCTCACATGCACGGAACTTGATCTTTCGTATAAACCTGAGCCAAGAGATTAGGTTTGATTTAGGTGTGAAAGTAAATATATCTACTATGAAAGGGTATTAGCTTCTCAGTGTTGAAATTCTATGAAGCAGCTGTGATGTGAGTATGGAAAGCATCTAATAAGATTATGTGTCCATGGTTAAGTGTAATTTCTGGGCACACATGCGTGCACACACAGAGTGTAAACAGTTGCACCAGAAGTGAGGTATGTTTGAAAGTATGTCGGTGAGTGGGACTTTATATGAATTCGTGAGGAGGTGAAAATCTCTTTCTCTCTTTATAAATGAGAGGGTTTCACCTGGGTTATCAAACTGGTGGTAAACATCCAGCAACCTGCCTGTCCCTCCTGACTTTCTGTTCCCAACTTAGTGTCATTTAGTTTGTAATTAAGAAAAGTGAGGAAGGCAACTCCACTTCCGGGTACATACACAGAAGAGCTGAGAGCCGGCTGTGATCAGATACTTGTACACCATGTTCATAGCAGCATTGTCCACAACAGCCAAATGGTGGAAGCCACCCAAGTGTCTACGGACAGATGAGTGGAGAAACAGAATGTGGTCTACATATAATAGAATATTATTCAGCCTTAAAAAGGAAGGAAATCCTCACACATGCTACATATGAACCTTGAGGAAATTATGCTAAGTGAAATGAGCCAGACACAAAAGGACTGGATGATTCCATGTATGTGAGGGACCTAAGAGCAATCTAATCCAGAGAGACAGACAACAGAATGGTGGTTGACAGTGACGGAGGGGAGGATGGGATGGGGCGTTGTTTAGTGGGTACAGAGTTTGGGTTCTGCAAGATGGAACAAGTTCTGGAGACAGATGGTGATGATGGCTGCACAACAGTGTGAATGTACTTAATGCCACAGAACTGGACATTTCAAAGTGGATAAGACGGAATGCCTTTACTATCTGGAGGGCTCTTTTCCAGCACACTCCTTACCAGCAAAGGACAAAAGGCATGATCTCACAATGCTGTTGCATTACTGGTTACACATGAGCAGCTGGAGCAGCTGCTTAAGGGGAAGTCTAAGTCTTTTGAAGGCTGAGATTTAAAAGAATCATCTATAATTGTTTTAAAATAAACCACTTCCCACATTCAATGTGGAAATAGCCAGCATAACAGGCAATGCAGGTGGCTTGCTACCATCTGTGAGCTTCTGGTTTCCTGTGGGTCAATATAAACTCAAAGAAAAGGCAAGATGAGCCATCTTGTTTTGGGAGGCAGGAGATCAGAGTTCTCGGCCTGGGGTTGGGAGGCCTCATCAAGTCACTTAACCCTTGCTACTCAATGCAGTTAACAAATGTTATGTTGTGTCGATTGTGCCACAATTAGAAAGAAATGAGTAATGTGAAAGAAAGGTGACGAGGGTTGTTTTGGCCTTGTTCACACCAGGTAATTCCCAGCACAAGGGCGCCCTCAGGAGCGTGGACCCTGTAACTGAACTGTACTCTCCTTTCATCCTGGCTTCCATCGCCCACTGGCCACAAGAAGTCTTAACTGGCACTCAGAAATGGTTCCTTGTCTAGACCTGGAGGTGTAGAGCGCTGCTTGAAGATGCGAAATTGGTAATCCACTGGATTCCTGCTTGTGAGGTCTGTTTTATTTTTGTTGTTGTTGAAGAAGAGCATAGTAGAACATCATTTAGGGATCCTTTGTTCACAGAAGAGGCATAAATGGTGGCCACAAAGCCCTTGCATTGTAGATGACTAAGGAAGGAGGGGCTTGTGCTCCCCAATGTGAAGCTGTTTAGTTTGCAGTTAAGAATAGTGGGGAGGGGGGGTGTTTTTGCCCTGGTTCTCATACCAGGCACTCATCTGCCCACCCCGTCCCCGCTCTCCACCTCCAGGAAGGAAGGGTTGCTAATTGCTGTAATTTATTTGTCATGTGTATTTTTCACTCTGTCTTCCCATGTTAGAATGTAAGCTTTCCTGAGTACACAGACTTGTCTGTTTTGCTCGCTGATGTATCCCAAATGTCTAGATCAGTGGCTGGTAACCAATAAGCATTTGAGAATGAGTGACTTTCTTCTCAGCTTCAAATGGGTGGTTAGATATGTGAATTCAAGGCCTTTCTTGGGGGTTGGGGTCTTCTCTGTCTAGCAAGCCAGAGCCCTCTGGTCCAAAGGTCTGGAATAAGACTGAGGAGGGAGCAGAGCTGCTAGGAGCCCCCACCGAGGCCTCAGGCCTAAACTTCACCTGCCATCTCTGGAGGAGGGAGCTGGAGATGGTGTTCGGAGCAGGGGAGGGGCTGACTTTTACCTCTAAGCCCTTTTGGGCCACTTGAATTGACCATGTTCATGTACTGTGTTAACTTTTAAAATATATATTTTATTATACGTTTTTAAAAATCCTTCACTATGAAAAATACTACTGAGCCAAATTTTATAAGATATAAGATTTACCTCTGGTTGAGACTTAAAAACAAGACAACAGGCCCCAAACGGAGTTGCTTGTGCTAAGCCCACATCACTAAATTGAGACTTAATTACAGTTTCAGCCCTCCCAGAAGATGAGTTTAAACCCGTCCATCAGGAATCACTTGATAAGGTCTAGCTAGGTAATCTGCTAGACAGCCCCCTGCCATCCCCTGAAGGAAAGTACCATTCCAATAACCTACCCACATTTTCGCCTGGTGTGTCTTCCTTGCTCCTGCTCCCTTCTGCCTCTAGGTCTTTCATGTTGTACAAATCCTCAAAACTTCTTTCTATTACATGGTGCCCAATTCAACTCAGCTTCTGCTCAAGTAAACTAAAAACTTTTCATCTAAATCAGTTTCTCTTTCATAACAAGACTGAGACAAGGCTTTCAGTTCTGAGTTTTTTTCTCCAGAATTTAAAATAACTGAAAGCCATGTGATAGGGGTGCCGTTCTTCAACTTTGACCTTACTTGTCTTGTTCATCATTAAACCTCCGGTGTTAGCACAGTGCCAGGCACACTGTAAACCCTAAATAAATATTGATGAATAAACATCAAAACAAAATGCAGGCTACTTAAGTTTTTCAATTCTGCATTTTTCCTACAGAAAGGATATTTGTGTCATAGCATGGTATTGTAATTAGATACATATTTAGTCTTTGTTCATTTTTGGCAGAGCTCCTAAAACCCTTGCAATTTCCTAAGTGATTAGAGCTAGAGGGAAAAAAAAAAGTGTCTTTTGTTATGTTAATGAGATGGCTTTTGGATCCACTTCAGGATGGGGGCTGTGCCTGGAGAGCCAATTAGAGGGTTGGAACTTCTGGCCCTACCCCCTTAACCTCTGGGGAGGGGAGAGTAGCTGGATGTTGAATCAGTTGCCAATGGGCAGTGATTTAATCAATTATGCCTATGTAATGAAGCCACCACAAACACACTAAAAGGATGGGTTTGGAGAACTTCCAGGTTGGTGACCATGTGGAGGTGCTGGGAGGGTGGCACACCTGGAGAGGGCGTGGAAGCTCTGCAGTCTTTCCCCATACCTTGCTTATGGGTGTCTTCCATCTGGTTGTTTCTGAGTTATATCCCTTTATCATAAACTGGTATGAGGTGTGATCAAACAATACAGTGAATGTTTAAATTAAAAAAAAATTATTATAGTAAAAGAACATTGCTATTAATCCCCCTTAAAATACTCCCCCTCACTTAGAACACACTTGTCCCATCGTTCTTGGCACTTTCTGAAGCAGTTCTGGAAGTCTTTTTTTGTGAATGTCTTTAGTTGCGCTGTCGTGGCTGCCTTGATGTCCTGAATCATTTTCACTTTGGGGAAGAGTCAGAAGTCACACAGTGCCACATCCGGTGAATAAGGTGGATGAGGACACACCGTAATGTTTTTATTTGAGAGAAATTGTTATATACCAGAAGCGATGTGTGACACGGAGCATTGTCATGATGGAGGGTAATTTACAGCACACTTTATTTATTTATTTTTTATTATTTATTTTATTTTATTGGGGAAGGGGAACAGAACTTTATTGGGGGACAGTGTGTACTTCCAGGACTTTTTCCAAGTCAAGTTGTTGTTCTTTCAATCTTAGTTGTGGAAGGCACAGCTCAGCTCCAGGTCCAGTTGCCGTTGTTAGTTGCAGGGGGCACAGCCCACCATCCCTTGTGGGAGTGAAGGAATCAAATCAGCAACCTTGTGGTTGAGAGCCCACTGGCCCATGTGGGAATCGAACCTGCAGCCTTCGGCGTTAGGAGAACGGAGCTCCAACCGCCTGAGCCACCAGGCCCGCCACTATGGCACACTTTAAAACACACCTTTTCTCAACCGTCGCTCACACCCGACTGACTGCACTGAACAAGTTGAAACTTGTCACAAACTGTTACTAAGGTTTAATGTGCCACTTCCTGTATTGAAGATCCCTGCCTTTCCGTTGGATGGCACTCGGCAGCAGCATTCACCGTATTTTGTGGTGACAATGGAAAGGCTCTGTGTCACACATCGCTTCTGGTATATGGCAATTTCTGTCAAATAAAAACATTACAGTGTGTCCTCATCCACCTTATTCACTGGATCTGGCATCGTGTGCGACTTCTGACTCTTCCCCAAAGTCAAAATGACCACGAAAGGTAAACATTTTGACTTGAGGCAGCCACGACAGCTCAACTAAAGATATTCACAAAAGAATTTGTGAATATCTTTCCAGAACTGCTTCAGAAAGTGGCAAGAATGATGGGATAAGAGTATTTGAAGCAAGGGGGAGTATTTTGAAGGTGATTAATGGCAATGTGTCTTTTACTGTAACAAATTTTTTAAAAACTTAAAGATTCAGTGTATTTTGTGATCATACCTTGTAATCTAGTAAGTAAAATCTTTGAGTTCTGTGAGCTGCTCTAAAAAATTAAACCCAAGGAGAAGGTCTTTGGGAACTGGTCAGCCAGAAGTACAGGTGATAAACTGGTCTTGCAACTGGCATCGGAAGTGGGTTGGGGACCAATCTTGTGGACTGAGCTCTTAACCTGTGGAATCTGATGCTTTCTTTCTCTAGGTAGATAGAATTGAGTTGAATTGTAGCTGGTGTCCAGAAAAATTGTTGTGTGGTGTGGGGAATACCTCCCACCCCCCACCCCCCCACCCACCCACATACATTGGAATTGGTACTAGAATCATTTTACAAAGAAATTAGCAGAGCATATAATATTTATTGTTTATTAATTGAGGTGATAGATGAGAACCTCAGATTTTAGGGTGGGCCAAGATGCCCAGACTCTTAAAACTGGAGAAAGATGGAAAGTATCTAACTGGGTATCCATGGAAGCCCAAGGTGCTGGCATATGGCCTCTAGAGCAGCCAGAATGGCTCACATGAAGGGAAGTCATGTTTTGATCATGTCACATTCATACTGAAGAGAGAGTCGACCATGACATAATTGTTGAAACAGATTATTACCAAACTCAAGGGGCTCACTTTGCCTGCATGCATCAAAGCCAATGGAGACCGAGCAGGAGTTTGCAGCAAAGAAAGAAGAGGTGTATTTAAGGAAATGGCACCAAGCCCAGAGACACAGGTGAACTAGTGCTCAAAGACCTGGTTCATGGATGGCGTGTAGGTTACAGATTACATAGGGCAAAATCACAAGGCCATGCAGGTTAGGGTTTGGTGTCACCCTGGGAGCTGATTGGTCAGAGGTCAGGTAAGGGTAATGAATCATGTCTTCAGGTGTTGAGGACAGTTTTGAGGTCTTTTTCTAGAGTTCCTGTGTTCAGTCTCATAGGAAAATAGCCAGGGAGTTGTTCCACCTTAAGGCTCGGGAATTAAAACTGACTTAGGTCAAGATACTATCTTTATCCTGCCAGAGGTTCAGGCCATGTGACCATTAGTCGGGTCCGGGCTATTGTCTTCTGCTGTTTCAGGGGTTGCTGATTATCTGAGGGAAAGGCTAGGTCTCTGAAGGGTATATTTAGAGAGAGAGAGGGAATGATTTCAAGAACTGGGATTTAAAACTAAATTTAATCAAAGTCATAAGGATCCTCGGTTTCAAGATCAGGTCTCTGGGGTCAATCCATAGCCCTCCAGACTTGGAAGACGGTAATAGACAACTGTCTAGGTATGTCAACTGAAGCCCTAAACCAAGAATATAAGTGACATGTGACTTCTCCAAGGAGAAGTGTAAGGACATCCCCTCATAACTTGCTAAGATGTGGCTAGACCCATTCTTTGACCTGCATCCATCCCATCTTGGTCAGCTAGGTCAGAGTGAGCATTGTTTTTAAAGAGCACGGTTGGCTTGGAGGGACAGGGTGGTTTTCCACTCCCACCTCCAAACTCAAGGCAAGTAACAGAGTTTCAAGTGAAACCTCCCTAGAGGAGGGGGGTTGCCTGCTAGAAAGGGAGAAAAACCCAGTGCCAGGCTGAGCCTGTGGGAGGTACAGAGAGTGGCTAGAGGAGGGCAGAAGTTCTGGCATGGAAGAGGGCTTTGCTTTTCGTTTTTACTCTCTGTTCTGCTTAATTTTTTTTCTTTATGAATATGTATTTCTTTCCTTAAGTTTTAAAAACCTAGTTATAGTTCATATTCAGTTTGTTCGAAAGCTGCTTTGGCCCATTTAGGAGAGAAAGGCTTAGCATGTTAAATCAATGCTTCTCAAACTTTAAGCTGCAGAAAACAACCTGGAGATCTGGTTCATCTGATTCAGTAAATCTGGGGTGTGGCCTGAAATTCTGCGTTTCTAGCAAAATGCCTGATGATGCCAATGCTGTGGGTCGTCCAACCACACTGAGCAGCAAGGGTTACGTGATGTGACGGGGCCTCCCAACCCCGGGCCGAGAACTCTCGTCTCCTGCCTCCCCAAACAAGATGGCTCATCTTGCCTTTTCTTTGAGTTTATGTTGACCCACAGGAAACCAGAAGCTCATAGATGGTAGCGAGCCACCTGCATTGCCTGTTATGCTGGCTATTTCCACGTTGAATGTGGGAAGTGGTTTATTTTAAAACAATTATAGATGATTCTTTTAAATCTCAGCCTTCAATAGACTTAGACTTCCCCTTAAGCAACTGCTCCAGCTGCTCGTATGTAACCAGTAATGCAACAGCATTGTGAGATCATGCCTTTTGTCCTGGTAAGGAGTGTGCTGGAAAAGAGCCTTCCAGATAGTAAAGGCATTCCTTCCTCCTTTCTGAGAGGTGGGGCCACCTGCTTATCCTACTGAAAGGTCTGCTGGGCCAGCCCAAGAACCTTCGCGTGTGGCTGTGCACCACCCTTTGATGGTTATGGCATCTAACCCTCTTGACCTCCCTGAGTGGGAGGGTTCATCGTACCCCTTTTCCAGATGATGAAACTGAGGCTCAAACTCATGAAGTATTTGTCTCAGGTCACACTGCTGGAGTTCAAAGCTTTGTCCCTCTGATGCCAGAGTCCCTGCTTGTCATCTCTCTACTATGCTGAAAATGACGTCGGTCACCATAGGAGCAAGTCTTGGGGGAAGACCCTGAAACTTTTGTGGTGGGCTTCAGTAGAGCAGCCCAAGGCCCTTCCCCAGCCTTCCCCTCATACGGGGAGGACTGTAGCTTTTGTTAAACAGAAAACTTGCACAGCCTAGAGTTTTTCTGAAAGAGAGGTTTTATTGAGAGCAAAATGCTAACGAAAATAATAATAATAATAAAAGAGGACCAGGTCCTAGAGCATGGAGTCTGAGTCCCCAGCAGCAGGGCTGGGAGGAGAAGGCAAGCATACCCACCTCCTGGAGCTGGCGGGATGTGTGATGTTTGGGGAGGAAAAGCGCACAGTGTTTTGAAGGCATTTACTTTGGTTGCAGATAAGGGAGGTGGGAGAAGATGAAGCAGGGCGGTTCTGTGATAGGTGCAGATTCTGTAAGAAGAAATACTTACTACTTTTGATTGGCTACAGGCAAAGTTCATACATAGGCAGGATGTGGTGTTGACGCCTGGGTGGTGATTCAAAGAGCACACATTCGGGAGTGTGAGCAGTCTCTTGTCAGCTGGCCCCAGCTATAACCAGCTAACCGCCCTGTCTCTCTCACTCTCTGGCCCACTGTCGTTTAATTTAGAACATCTCAAGTTTTTTTTCTTTTCACTCTCTTAATTTTCTGTGACTGAACTTAATTTCTGGCACTCATTCCACAGCGATAGAAACTACCTCTCAGCCAGTTTCAGTTCATCTTAGTTGACTCCACATTTTCTAGTGAGAGTCAGGGCTTCCTTGTCAAGTGAAGGTTTTTTTCCGCACAGAAGTTATTCACATTGCTGACACTTTCTTGCTGTTCAACCCTTTATTTCAATGTCAGCTTCTTAAAGACGCCGTTCCTGACCACAGGAGAACCACCCACGCTGTCATTCTCTACCAAACACTATTTTACTCCACCTGGTAGTGGTGACCATCTGGTAATTTTCTGGTTTATTTGTATTATCTGTGTCTCCCTATCGTCCCTCCTACCAGTGCTTGATAGATGCTGAATAAATCTTTGTTAATGAATAATTAAAATATCCCTGGGAAGAACCTGCTCCTCTTCTGGGTGGGGGGATGAGGTGGGCCAGGGGAAATGGCGGAGGGTGGGAAGAAGCAGAATCACCAGTGATAAGGCTTCTCATTGTTCCACTCTCCGTCTAAAATAAGTGCCCACCCAGGGCGCTTTGATAACTCATTTTGGGTTTGGGGCTTGTTTAGCTTTTGTCCGTGTTATGAAGAAATGAAACAGCTGCCTGTGACCCCAGGTTCCTATCCAAGGAAGGATGGTAGAGATTGGAAATCCTGAAAAGGATAGCTGGGATGGGCTTGGGGAACTAGAGAGAAGAGGAGCGTCTCTTGTCCTCTTTTAGGACAGGGCAGTGTGCGTAGAGAAAGCACTGTGAGAAAGCTTCTCCTCACCCCAGCTCCCCTTGCCACCCCTCCCCCACCTCTCCTTCCCGTGCTCCCTCAGACCCAAATCTCTCTTCCTCCCCTCCCCTCCCCTCCCCCAAGTCGGATGCTGGGCCTATTGAAGATTGTCCTTTTTGAGGGTGGAATATTTACCCACCGTCTACAACATTCCCACAGCTAAGATTAGAAAGCAAACAAAGAGATGAATTTACACCTTTTGCACAAATTGCAGGCCAATTTTCATTGTAACATTACCTTACCTGGAGAATAATTGGATAGAAGAATGAGGTTTGGTAATCTTTCAGATCCCTTTTCTTTTTTTCTTCCTTTCTTTTTTTTCTTTATATTTGCTGCCCAC
Source organism: Rhinolophus sinicus (assembly GCF_057876585.1). Taxonomy (NCBI): domain Eukaryota; kingdom Metazoa; phylum Chordata; class Mammalia; order Chiroptera; family Rhinolophidae; genus Rhinolophus; species Rhinolophus sinicus. The sequence continues at coordinate 11,279,509 of NC_142517.1, forward strand.
GTTGAAAATGGGCACCACTTAGGGGCCCTGGATGCAATAAGAGAATGATACTGATTCCAGCAGGGCCTGACTCAAGAGACAAGTAGGCTCAACCTAACACTTTCTTCCACATTTGATGAGTAGAGAAAAACATTTGATGCAAATTCTCCATAACCAGAATCTATTGTACTTTTTCTCGCAGATTGGCTGTCATCAGAGTCACGTATGCCCTCCCCTGCGCCATTCTTCTCCCTTCTGTAATGCTCGGCTTCCATTTCCCAGTCCATCTATTTAGCCAGCTGGGATAACTCTTGATTACAGTTATCCAGGTACAGAGGCTGAGCTCTTCCTCCATGACGGTGAGCAGGTACCCCCGCTTGTCTTAAGGTATTACAAGGAAAAGGCCTTGTGTCGTAAAAGAATTTAACCTTACCTAAAGAAAGATCTGGTCTTTGCAGGGCTATGAGGAAGTGGCTCACATACGTGACTGGAGGGCGTACAAAATGAAACATCCCTGGTTGGGGGGCATTGAGTGAGAGGTAATGACATTTTACAGCATTTAACTTTTAACCTAGAAATATCACTTCTAGATACTATCCTGAATTACCCCTAACAACACAAAAAAATTATACGTATGGCTATTTATTACAGCATAATTTGTAATAAAAACAACCTAAATGTCCATATGTAAGAAATTGTTTTACTGAATTATAGTATGTCCACACAGTGGAATTCCACGTTTACATTGTTGTGTATCCGTCACCACCATCTAGCTCCAGAACTGTCTCATCATCCCGAACTCTATACCCACTGAACAACTCCCCATTTCTCCCTCCTGCAGCCCCTGACAACTACCATTCTACTTTCTGTCTCTATAAATTTGACTACTCGGGGTATCTCATATAAATAGAATCATCTAGTATTTGTCTTTTTGTGACTGGCTTATTTCTTTAACGTAAGGTTGATGCATGTTGCAGCAAGTGTTAGAATTTCCTTCCTTTTTAAGGCTGAATAATAATAATCCATTGTTTGTACAGACCACATTTTGTTTCTCCCTTCATTCATCAGTGGACATTTAGGTTGTTCATTGTTTTTAATGCTCATTTTCTCAGCTTGAACCAATGGGAACCCCTTGAAGTTGGTCCTGAGTTTTTATGACAGGACACCACTGGTCTTAGATCTTGTTTTCTGTGGCAGAAATGTCACTTATTTCATACATTCCCTGCCAAAACACCTGGAGTTTGGTCTTTCTCAAAGAAACCTGGGCTCCTCTTAGTTGGAAATGGTTTTTGGACACCAAAATGTGGGTCTGTGTCTTAACTTTTCTGCTAGACTCGATTCCCTGAAGAGAACGACACGTCTTATTCACCTTTGATAGCACAGTACCTTACTCATAGCAGGTGTGGAATCAATTTTCATTCCTGTAGACTTAAAAAAGTCTTCACTCTTGATCACAGACTGAACACTTCAAGACTACTAATATTTATAATTTTCAAATTAAAATCTTGGACTGAAAAATATCTTTATAATTGTACTCAGTTTTCAATATCTGAAAATGTATCTAGGCACTAAGACAACTAAAGACTAAAAGTGAAAGAAGTATGTCAATTACAAAAAATAAGAATGGATATCATGCATGATTAGTGTTGTCATTTTGCCACTGTACAACTGATTTTTAATATAAAACCATGATCAATAATGTTTCTATATTATGTATTGCTGCAAACAAATCACCCTATATGTAGTGGCTTAAAATGGCCATTTATCACAGTTCTGGCTTGGCATGCCTTCGACAGAGCTCCCTGTGGGATCAGCCTGAAATTATTCTCCAGTGAAAAACACACGTTTGCTTAACTATCTCCCTGCCCCATCCTGCTTCCCTCATTCCCCTTCCCCTGAGAGCCACCCCTCCATAAATCCCTAGAACAAGAACCCCTCCCTCTCAGGCCCTGCCCTAAGACACTAACACATACTTGCTTTGTACTAGACACGATTCTAAACACTTTATGGTAATTCATTCAAAACACATACATTAATGAACAAAATGCATGACATATATCTTTCTAACCCCTACAACTCAATGAATTCTTGTTGACAGATGATATAGACGCCTTCTATCACTTTGGCTCATCCATTATCCATTCTGTCTTCTGGTAGAATTCTTGATCTTTGCCTACTCCTTCACTTTCATTTCCTGTGGTTTGAGTGAGGCTGACTCATTCCCTAGATTCAGGGGTGGGCACATGACTCAGACCTAGTCAATCAGGGCATTACATTTTTATGGCCACTGTCATTGGCTCAGGGATGAGCACATGATCCAAGCCAGGCCAATAAAACCTGATTCCTGTGATTTCACTGAACCTATTGGGAAAGAAAAGTTTTCTTCCTGCCAGGGTTGCAAAATTGGGAGGATGGGAGTCCAGGGCCACTGGCAGCTGTCTGGCCACCACACGGGAAAGCCTGCCTTTAAGTGAAACCATCAGGGAGGAAATTAGAGCCAGAACATCTGGAGAGAAATGGATTCTTGAAGTTCCCCACTAAGCATATGGATCTAGCCACGCAAGCCTTTTCGTTTTTAGGCCAATAAATTCTCTTTTCTGCTTAATCCAATGTGAGTCAGATTTTGGTTGCTCACACTGAAATTATCCTGACTAATACAGGTCAATTTCCTAACAGGACGCCAAGGAGCATGTATGGGAACACTATTATGTAACAGTGCCACTGTTCAAGTTACCTTCACCGCCTCATAGATTGTCAAAACCACTTTGCCCAAACCACGTGAGACTAGTGGTGGCTGAATGGTTTTTTTTTTTGTTTTTTTTTAAAGATTTTATTGGACTTTATTGGGGAACAGTGTGTACTTCCAGGACTTTTTTTCCAAGTCAAGTTGTTGTCCTTTCAATCTTAGTTGTGGAGGGTGCCGTTCAGCTTCAAGTTGTTGTCCTTTCAGTCTTAGTTGTGGAGGGCACAGCTCAGCTCCAGGTCCAGTTGCTGTTGCTAGTTGCAGGGGGCACAGCCCACCATCCCTTGCGGGAGTCAAACTGGCAACCTTGTGGCTGAGAGCCCACTGGCCCATGTGGGAATCGAACTGGCAGCCTTCGGAGTTAGGAGCACGGAGCTCCAACCATTTTTGTTCGCATACGTCCTTGAGGACTTTTGAAAAACTGTGTTTCCCCATATGCTTTTTGAAGTTTTCACATTTTAGAAATAATTTTTCATGCTAAATTTAAGTTGTTTCAAAGGATGAAATTTCTCTCATATTGACATTTTCAAACAAAACTCTCAGGTCACTTTTCAGGTATAGATTTCCAGCACTCCAAGAAAACTAAGTTCTAGAAATCTGCTGTACAGCATTTTACTGATAGTTGACAGTTCTGTGTTGTACACACAAAAATTTGTGAAGGAGGTAGGTCTCATGTTACATGTTCTTATCACAAAAAACAAACAGACTTCTCAGGTCACTTTTTTTTTTTCCAATGATAACAATTTATTATAATCTGTTGGCAGCACAGGTAGATATGAGTGAGACCAGAACTACTTCTCGGTAGAAGTGGGCAACGATACGCAGCCCTTCTACGGGGAACCGTGTGCACTGTAGCGTCACCATTCTGTTTTACTTCATTGATGGCCTGCTTGTGCCACTCAGTTTCTTTCCGCAGATGCTCAGTCTCCTTTCTACGGTGAGTGATCTTATCTTCATGGTGTTTCTTCAAGGTGCCAGTTGTTCTCTAGTCGGCGCTGGAAAGTACTGTCCCTCTTCAGTCTGCTCTCTTTTTCCCAAGGCCCTACCGGCCTCTTGCGTGGCTCTCACGCCGCAAACAATGAGCCACATCCGCCGCCAACACCGGACTGTCAGGTCCCTTTTAAATGTGTCTGGTGAAACCGAAATTCCCCAGTGATGTCAGTACCCATCACTATACATTTACAAAATAGTGAACAAACTCGTTAAGCGTCAGAAATTTTGCATCATTCCTTTCCTCCCCCAACTCGTATTTCTGTTCCACATCCCCTAGAGAATTCTATCCTAATATAACACATGCTTGAAGCTCTTGTTGGTCACCCATCATTTCTCTCCAACAAAATTATATAAATTTAAATATTTTCAATTTCCTATGCTCGTAAGATTATAGGTATAAATTTTCTTTAATTTGGATTAATTTACAATTACAGTATCAGTAGTATATAATTGATTAAAACAACAAAAATATTGACAATCCTTAAGCATAAAAAGTAATTTTATTAGAAATACTTATTTTAATGAGGTAGATGATTTTTTGGTGACAATGAGTTTATCTTTTTGGTAATAAAAATTTCTTACTGCCAGAATAAATCAGGGTTTGGCAGTAATTCTATCCCCATTTTTCATTTAGAAAGATGTATATACCCTGTGAGAAACTACTCACAAATTTAAAAAAAATGATTCATGCAACAGTTTGGACAGCTCTCAAGAGCATTATGATGCCTAAAAAAAAAACCCCAAAAAAGCCAATCTCAAAAGTCAGATACTATGTAATTCCATTTATATAACATTCTCAAAATGACAAAATTATAGAGACTGAGAACAAATTAGTGGTCGCCAGAGGTTAGCGATGGTGGGGGGAGGGTTGGATATGACAACAAAGGAGCCGGAGAAGGAAGATCTTCGTGGTGATGGAATAATTCTGTGCTTTGATTGCAGTGGTGGCCTGTGAATCTACACGTGACAAAATGGCACAGAAGTGCCCACACACATTGCATCAGTGTCAATTTCCTGGCGTTAATATTGTACTGTGGTCACAGATTAATCATTGGGTGAAAGTGAATGAAGGCTATATCGGACCTTTCTGGATTATCTTTGCATCTATAATTATCTTTGAATCTATAGTTAAATTTAATAATTTTTTAAAAAAGATGTACTGAGAAACAAGTTTCACATAAATCAGAAAGAACATGGACCGGAAGCAGTCTTTTGACAGCGATGCCATTCATTTCTTTGAATTCCTTTAGCATAATGTGTTAGAAATCATTTCGTGATCTTTCATCAAAATTAACTTTAACGATCTGTTGATGGGCAATACAATAGCTCCTCCTCTAATTTTGTTTAAAACACTGCCTGGGAAATAACCTGATTTATCAGGACTTGTTACCCAGTCATTTGTCATTTACGTTCGCATTGCAGGCACAGATGTTGTCATTTGTTCCTTTGGCGTCCCAGGGGATCCCTTTCCTGGGGGACGGTGCACTTTGGTTAAGACTTCAGGTAGGTGACAGGGATGCCTTCCTTCTGTAAAGAGGGAGAATAGTGATTCTGAAGCGGGCAGGGAGACTGAGAACCTGCTTCACACTTCATCTACACTAGTTGTTGGGCAGGTCAATTTTGGAAAAGAGAACAAATGAAACTGTGGATCTGGAAACTGTTTCCCCCTTTGGAAAGTTATCAGGACATTCTCCGTCACCCCCAGGTGAAGCCAGACCCATTCAAAGGCCTTATCAATAGGCCTTTTTACACCAGATGTAAGGAAGCTACGAGCAGTTAGTTGTTCACCCACCACCTCCCAGCAAACCACTGAACTGGGATTAGAACTCAGGTGACTAACTCTTAAATCCATTTGCTTTCAAATCCATTTTCCTTCACAATGTGCTGCGAAACAAGATTTCTGTGTTTCCCCTGGTTATCATAAAGGTAAGTGCAAAATTATGCATTTGTGGGCATCAGAAATTGCCTTGTGTGTTACAGTTGCTAATACTGGTAATCTACCTGCTGAGTACACAAATGCTGGAAAAGATTGGTTGTACAAGAATACAAGGAAAACACCCATCATTAGTTTTCTCTTTATCTCACCCACCAAGGAATCCTGCTTCAGTTGTCCCAGAATTGTTGCTTTGTGACCAGCAGGTGGCATCCCCACCTCATGGTTGTCTTGGTGACCTGGTTGGTTGATTTTGCGAAAATTCCATTCTCTAGTCAGCTATAGATTAAGGTCAAATGGAAACAAAGTTTGCAGCCCTTTCCTTCTCTCCCACTCTGGCCTCGTTCATGATCTTTCCCCTCAGAGACAGGCAGCCTCAATATCTAATTGATTTGGTTTCCTTGAGTTTCTCCTCTTAGACGCCAAAGAGGATTTTAGTTTGTGGTTTTGGCCAGGAGTAGGTGAAGATAAATACGTTATTGTAAGGACTCACTTGCTGAGTGCTTACTGTGTACGGAACACTTTGCTTGGCTCACCTCATTTAACCCTTGCAATTAGAGAAGTCCTATTTTGATAACAGTAGTTCAGGCCTGGGGCACCTCGATTCTGTTTTACCGTTTTACTCTTCAATAACTAACCAACATGTTTTGGGAAATGTTACCCCAATTTTTCTCATTGGAAGTTTATTATTTAGAAACCGTTATTGGATAATGTGGTGTGTTCTGGGTGACTGTAATAAAATGTGATGAAAATCAAATGATTCATAAACATTGTATATATTTTTAAATATTATGTTTACATATATATTTTTTAATCCTGTACTTTTTTAAATTATTAGTTTCAGGTGTACAAAACAGCATAGTGATTAGACATTTACACCCCTCCCAAAGTGATAACCCCCCAAATCTACTACCCATCTGGCACCGTACATAGCTATTACAGTACCATTGACTATATTCCCTATGCTGTACTTTACATCCCGTGTCTATGTATATTTATAGTTTTAAATTTATAGTTGATATTCAATATTATTTTATATTACTTTCAGGTGTACAGCATAGTGGTTAGACATTTATATAATTTATGAAGTGATCCCCCCAATAAGTCTAGTACTCATCTGCCACGATACACTGTTATTACAGTATTATTGACTATATTCCCCATACTGGATTTCACATCCCTGTGACTGTTTTGTAACTACCAATTTGTACTTCCTACTCCCTTTACCTTTCTCACCCATCCTATAATATTTATTATATAAATGTGTGTGTGTGTGTGTGTGGCAGGGGTAAAGAAATCTGGGCAAGGCCAGTGGGTACCAATCCTTACCTGCTCACCTGGTGCCACACGAGCTCCAGGCTAAGGAGGTACATACATGGCTCATTCTCAGATGAAATGCTGTTACCAAATATCACTATATGGCATAAGATTTCCAAGCCCAATCATTAGACTGACCTGATATTACCCAGCTAAACCCCTTACCATGCAGATGAAGATATTGTGATCCAAAGAGATGCTGATTTACTTAAGATGCATAGAAGTAGCAATGGCAAAACCCTGATCCCCTGACCCTACACAGAGTTCCTTCCTGACGTGTAGCTCTGACCTTCTATGTTTAAAAAAAAAATTCTGGATACAGGGCTTCTCATTTATCTCTTGTTAAATGTTGTCTTCTTGATTTGGGCTTCATGACAATTTAGATTTCTTTTAAAAGATTAAATCTATCACCTAACTAATTGACAGTTTATCAAATTTTGTGCTGTTTACAAATTTGGCATTGTCTTCTGTGTCCTTTTCTAAGTGGCCAAGTTTGAGGTTGGAGCTTATTGATCATTTACACATTTCATTTGGGATCATACTGATTTCATTAAACCCAGGACTGGCTACATAATTGTGGAGTCCAGTGCAAAATGAAAGGGCCTCTTGTTCAAAAATTATCCAGACTTTTAAGACAGAGATAAGAGAGCTTTAAACCAAATACCTTTATGGGCTCTTCTGAGTGTGGGGCCCTGTGTGACTGCACAGGTCACACACCTGTGAAACCCGCCCTGATTAAACCCCTGTGGTCTCAGCCATTCGACCTCAGTCATTCGTCCATTGGAATTGCTTCCAGCTGTAAGTGACAGCGATCCCAACAAGTGATGGCTTAAGCAAGTTAAGATTTTACATTTTCCACGAAATGAGAGATCCAGAGGCAGATAACCCAGGACTTCTGCCTTTCTCCCTTCCTTTCCCACTCTCTTTAGCTTTCTCCTCCTGACAAGATAGCTGCAGACTCTCACACCATCATATCCATATTCCAGGCAGGAAGAATGAAGCATGACAAAGTACAAAGATCAAAAAGGATTTGATCCTCCTAAGAATTTGCTATTTTAATTCAGTAAGAGCAAACTTCCTCAGGGATTTCTGCCTGGATCTCACTGACCAAAACTGTGTTAGATAGCTACACCTAGCTGCAAGGGAGGCTTGGAAATAGAGTGTCCCACTTTCCAGCCTCTGGCATCGAGAAAGATAAATGAGAAAGGGGTTGAAATGGGCATGGAAAGTATTTCAATATCTAGTGCTGCAGAATCAACTGCCCCAAAACTTAGTGACTTCAAACAAACATTTTATTATGTCTCATGACTTTGGAAGCAGGCAGTTGGGCAGGGCTCCGCTGGGTGGTATTTTTGTTCCTTGTGGCATTGATGGGGGTCACTTGGTAGCTGGGTCTGTCCAGTGCATCCCAAACAGCTTCCTTTACATATCCAGCATATTGGTGGGGACAGCTAGAAGGCTGAGTTCAGCTGGCAGAGTCTACATATGGCTTTTCCAGCATGGCACTCTCAGGATGTCATACTTCTTACATGGCAGTTTGGAGTTCCCAGAAGGTATGCCCAGCGTGAATGTTCCAACATCAGAGTGGAAGTTGCACAGCCTTTATGATTGGTTTTTGGAATCACAGAGGGTCACTTGCACTGGACTCTTGATCAAAGCTGTCACAAACCTGCCTAGACCCAAAAGAAGAGACATAGATTCAGTAGTGTAGTGAAGCCAGCTCAGTATTGGCCAGCAAAATTTTCAAAAATTTTGCAAGTCGGTTGTTAAACACAGCCATCTTTGAAATCGGCCATAGTGGAAATATTTGCACCGCAGCAACTGGCAAACTCAAAAAAGGGCTTTTCCCCTCAGAAAGACATTTGTTAAACATTTAGCCCACAACTCTGCATAGACCTCACCTCTCTCTAGGAAGAGTTGTCAAAACATTTACAGCCATACTTTAACTCTAACACCACTTCAGTGTCCTCCAGACGCACTTTCTTTGGTCCAGCCCACATTTCTGTTTGGTGCACAAGGAAACCATCAGAGATTGTGTCGAATGCTTTCTGCAAACCACTATCCACTCATCTGGTATCTCTATGCAAAAACAAAATCCAGATGCTTTTGGCTCAACTTGTTCTAAATGAACCTGTAGTAGCTCCTAGTATCACCACTTTCTTTCCAAGTGGTCAATAACTTATTCTAGAATTTTTTTTTCCAAGGATTATTTTGTTATGTAAATTCTGAAAGCCTCCTGCAAATTTTTTTTTCTTGAAAATCAAGACAAACTATTTTTAAAACCTTTAATTGTGTACTATAACATGCATACAGAAAATGGCATTAAATATAAATATGTTCTAATTGATAAATAACTACAAATCAGACATTCCAGGAACTCGCACAATCACTAAGTTGAATGTTGGGAGAATCCCAGAAACCATTATCCATCACTCCCAAGAGAAATCCCTTCCTTTCCTCTAGGAACCAATTCCCTTACTTTTGTGGCATTCACTCCACTGCTTTTCTTCGTAGTTACAGCAATTTTCTGTGTGTTCCTAAGTCATAGTTGAACTATTGAACATTCTATGATTGGAACTGACCTGTATGTATAATTGGAACAAAATTTGCCCAACTCTGATCTTTTAGTGCTTCTTTCTTTCTCCGTCATTTCTCGAAGGTGAATGAGACTGATTTCACTATCACAGTTATAAAATCTTGCAGACAATTTTAGGCCAAAACCTCCCAAATCTTTGATGTACTGTCATGAGATTTCATCAGTAGTCATAAAAATGTTAACTTTTCAGGAAATAGGAGATTCAATATTTAAATATGGTTTTTGCTGAGCTGGGTCTAGGGTTTCTTAATCATCTATCAAATCTACTTTGAGAAAAGAAAAAATAATAGTTACAAATCCTGTAATACGTATAAACATTATAAATAATGTATAATATGTTATACATAATTACAGTTATTATAAACCATAGATTATATTCACATTTGAGGTCATATTTAGCCCTCCAGTTCCCACCCTATGTTTTATGTGCTTCTCAGTGGGGCTGCCTTGACAAGAGTCTCTCCTTGACCAAACCTTAGTGAGGTTCCTCTGAGCTCTCTGCTCAACTAAGCATCAACACCACCCCCTAGTTTTAGCAAGAATCCTGTTAGGCCATCTGAAAGAGAATCCCCCACCCTTGATATCTGATCACTCTTTGATATCTGGTCAAGTTGTCATTCTCAGCCTTTGATGCTTAAGATCTTGATCTGCCATCAGCAGAATCCTGTTCGGCCAGTTTGGCAAGAATCCCCCTGCCCATGACTGTCCCCTCTTAGTAATTTTCCCCACTTGCCCTTGTTTTCAGCGTTGAGCCTGATCTCTCTGCCCTCATGCCGTTGTCTTGACACCTAGTGTGGTCGTCTTGAACAAAGGCTTCCTTACCATTTTAACAGCATCAGAATAATTGTTTTTCCAACAGCCTCTTAAGTCCACTTATTACACCTAATCTCTGGTTCTCTTCATGTTATGTTGCCAAGCATTGAATTTCCAATTTTTCTTCTTCAGGCGCCTCAAGGCCCACTGTTTAAATTTGATGTCTTTTTTTTTTTCCTAATCCTAATGTTTCTCAGCTTATTTAACCAGTCTCATACCTGGAAACCTGCAAGGGCCCAGAAGGAGGGGAGAGAAATCAGCCTCCCACCCCAGGCCAGCCATCTGTTCACCCACATCCCCTGCTCGCAGCCTCATTAAACACACATGGGCACACACACACGCACACACACACACACACACACACACCACCCATCCCATTCTCCTGATAAATACACTGCGCAGGGACATGAGGAGTCCATGCCACTCAGGGGCTCTCAGGATCCCCACAGACTGAACCTCTGTTTTATTGCAAAGCAGGTAGAGAACCTACATTGCCCGTACTTTACTGGGTTCCCCAAATCACAGTCACTTCCTTTTAGTTCTGATAAACGCCACAGACCTTTAGGAAAGCCCTGCCCTGTAGAAGGTGCTATGTGCAGGTGCTGTGGAGGGTGAAAAACGACAACCACACAAGAAGGTAACGCATCATGCAGTGAGAGAAGGGACAACAAATCTTTCTCCCTTCACAACAGCCATGAGAAATGTTCAAAACAGAAAAAGCAGTTCATAGTCTAGTGGAGGTGGGCGATCCTCCTGCTTGGAAATATGGGTCCCAGGAAGATTGAGGTCTCTAAGAGAGGGACAGCGTTATTTGGGGACATGTGGACGACCTGGCGGAGCCTGCCTGTGTGGGGAGGGGAGAGCACTCTGTGAGTGAAGAGCCAGAACCAATGCACACAGGCCTGCCCCCCCCCCCACACACACACTCTAAGACTGTTCTTCCCCCATACTTCCCAGTGTGTCACTGTGCTAGGGCCACCATAGCAAAATGCCACAGGCTGGGCAGCTTAAACAACAGAAATGTATTTTCTCACAGTTTGGGAGGTTAGCAATTCACGATCACGGTGTCAGCAGATTTGGTCTTTTCTGAGGCCTCACTCCTTGGCTTGTGGACGGTCACCTTCTTGTTGTGTCCTCACATGGTCTTCCCTTCATGTGATTTCTGTGCATGTCTGTGTTCTCTTCTTTTATAAGGACATCAGTAATATTGGATTAGGACCCACCCATATGACCTCATTTTACCTTAATTACCTCTTTAAAGGTCCAATCTCCAAAAACCCTCACAATCTGAAGTACTGGGCGTTAGAACTTCAACATATGAATTTGGGGGGATATAACACCCATCTTGGTCAACGTTGTCACTTTTTAAAATCATGAGGCAACACACATGAGACTCAAAATCAACCATGTTGAGGACTGTGGAGTGGAAAAGTTTTAAACACCTGGGTCCTTGAAGACATCAGTGTCCTATCTCGCTCCAGACTACAAGTTAAATGAACAATAACTGCACTTAGGATTTAAGTCACTGTCAGTCAAGCGTCCTGTCACTTGCACCTGAACGCGTTCCTCCTCAGTGCCCTTCCCCAGCATCCAGCACCCAATCAGCGGGTAAGTATGTGTGAATGAATGAACTCTCCTGCTCCAAAGCCTTCAGTAGCTGCCCATCCTCTGTTGTGAAACTGAAACTCCTTAGCAGAGCACATAGGACTTGCTTCCTGCTCAGTCTGGTCTCATCCTATGTCTCCAGCTTCAATCCTTCCCCATCCCTCCCTCGGGCAGAGTCAATCCTTTTGCTGAGGGTAATTAATCAAGAGGGATGCAGAGAACCAATGAGAGAGCCAAAGGCCGAAAGTGCATTTTGGGGACTTGGGGACACAGAGATATGTGTGAATGGCATGGAGGAGACACGACCCTAGAGTGGGAGGGGACTCTCCTAGCAGACAAGGATGAGATTTTCCCAGTTGGGCTGGGAGGACCGAAACTGAGTTGAGAGATTAGGAGGTCTTTGAACAGACTAGGAAGATTGACAGATCTCAAGGTTAAGTAAAGGTTACTTTCCTCCCACAAAATCAGGAACCACACTGAAATGGAAAGTTGTATTCGTTTCCTGGGACTGCCATGACAGAGTACATCAAACGGTGTGGCTTAACACGACAAAAATTTATTCTCCTGCAGTTCTGGAGGCCAGAAGTACAAAGTCAAGATGTCAGTTGGCAGAGTTGGTTTTTTCTGGGGGCTCAAGGGACACTTTGTTCCTTGCCTCTGTCATAGCTTCTGGTGGATGCCAGAAATCTTTGGCACTTCTTGGCTGTAGCTACATAATTCCAATTTCTTCCTCCACTGTCACATGCTGTCTTCCCACTGTGTGTCCCTTTAGGTGTCTCTTTTCTTATAAAGACATCAGCCATATTGGATTAAGGATCAGTCCTACTCCAGTATGAGCTCGTCTTAACCTTAATTATAAAAGCAAAGCCCGTATTTCCAAATAAGGTCACATTCACAGGCATCAGTGCCAATCTGTTTTGGTTTCCTAAGGTCACTGCAACAAAGTACCATAAATTGTGTGGTTTAAAGAACAGAAATTTATTGTCTCACAATTCTGGAGGCTGTAAGTCCAAAATTAAGATGTCAGCAGGGTTGGTTCCTTCTGAGGGCTGTGAGGGAAAATGTATTCCATGCATCTTTCCTGGGCTTGTAGATGGCCATCTTCTCCCAGCGTCTCTTCACACCATCTTCCCTCCATGTGTGTTAGGAGTCAGCATATCCCTTGGTGGGACACACTTCAACGTTCCACAGTTCCTTCTGAGTGTTTTCATGCTAAGGGACGGTCCTGAGGGGGTTTTAGTTGACTTCCTTAGATCTCTGTGATGGTGGGTGTGGAGAATTTTCATGACACTTTATACAGTGGTCTTAAAAGAAGAAAGATTTGTTGTTCCTTTCTCTACAAAAGGAGCTACCTTCTTGTGTCTTACTCATTTTTAATCTCCATAGCACCTTACACAGTATAAAATAGGAGCTCAATAAGGGTCTGTAGAGTTCAATGGGTTTTGTTTTCTCTGTACCCCCAGCAGCAGGGCCGGTGCCTGGCATTTATAGAAGAGGGTGTGTTACAGGCTGGTAATTGGGAGGCTAGACATTTTTATTGGACAGACTGGGTTGAAATCCCAGCTTTGTCTTGTTTTGCCTCTGTGGCACTGGATTAGCCCTCTAAGCCTCTATCTGCTCATCCATAGAATGGGAACCATAAGAGTATCTACCCCATATGCTTGTTACGAGGATCAAAGGATTCAGTGTAGATACAATGTTCAGCTCAGTGTCTGGCTCGTGACAAGTGCTGACTATTTTTGGGCACGCATGAAAGTGAATTGACTGAACTGTGTAGCAACACAATGTTCCCAGTCCAGAAATGTGTTTACCTTCCAATATTTCAGTGTGGATCATAGAATGTGGGGCAGTGCCTGGGTTTTCCTTTGCTAAGCCCAGCCCTAACATACCTGCTTAGCCATCACACGCAGCAGATAACTTTCCCACGATGGCCATCAGCAGGATTGACAGAGGAAAGTCCTGGGCTTTATTCTTCTCAATGCACCTAAGTACAATAGTTCATTTCCGTGGTTAGGAACTCTGCTTTCATTTGTTTGATCTTGGATTCTGGGCCTTTGTTACTGCATTTGTGTCAAAACTCTGGAGAGAAAAACACATCAAAGGGGTGGGAGTGTTGCTTGGCAGGAGACACACCTAGTTAGACACATGGTCGGGGGAGTGGTAGGGCTTTGTCTACCTAATAACACCAACAGAGAGGGTGGAGCACCTTTGTTCCCTGCCTCCCTGGCATGTCAGAACACAGGAATGACATGGTTCTGTGGCAGGATTCCAATGCCGGTGGCAAACTCGGGGGAGAGGAAGTTAAGAGGCCAAGCTGTTTCCATTCCTCACATAGGCTGAGGTGACGCCTTGTCTGGCCTTCCCCACTTTGCAGGACTCCGGTTGGCCTGGGTTGGCAGAGAACGTACAGAATACTTTTAGGGTCAGCCCTGGATCACAGTGGATCTTGGCCCCCATGATACAAAAAAATAAACACAGGTGGGCTAAAGGGCTTGATTTAATGTAGAGCTGGCCTCAGACCCAATGCTGACACCTAAAAAGATCTTCGTCGCTTCCAGATAGAAGAAAATGGTTAGGGTTCGTGGGGGAGGGTCTTTGCTATACTGGAGTGACTCAGATTTCCTGGAAGTGCTGGGGACAGTCGGACGTGGGGTAGAGAAGATGGATGGAGCAAAGTACAGTGAGTTGGTTATGTTCCTGTCACATTTCAATAGTGAAGATAAGCACTACCAGTTCTGAGATTTTCTGTATGTCAGGCCCCCGACTAGGTGATTTCTATATGTTAACTGTGGTCCTTACAACTCTCAAGGTGGACCACATTTATCTATGACTACATAGTAAACCAACCCAAAATCAGTGACACAGAACCGTGTTCACTTTGTTATGCTCACAGATTCCCTTGGTCAGGATTTGGAAAGAGCACCTGGGGACTGCTTGTCACTGTCCACGGTTTCTGGGCCCTTAGCTGGTGTGATCCATCACCAATTCTCTGACATCCACTGGTGTCCCACAATGCAGTTCACTTCTGACACTCATGACCCAGAGTTAGCACAGACCCCACACGTTAAGAGGGAAGTCCTTTACAAGACTGCCCCAACTTCAGACAGCACACAAGTTTCAGGTATCCCGAAGAGGGGACACAGGGTGAGGCCTGGAGGGTCCCGAGCACAGGAACCTCTGTCCCCTGGGAGTCAGTGGGTATCACCCTCGCATTAGATAAACCTGTTCTCCAACCTGGAAGCTTTTCCAAGCCTCGGTGTCCAGAATTTTTAATCCAGGTTTCATATGTACATGTGATTGATTTAATCACTGGCCCCGTGACTGAACTCAATCTCTAGCCACGCCTCACTCCCCGGAGGTCAGTGGGTGGGCTGAAAATTCCAACCCTCCGACTTAGTCTTTCTGGTGAGTGGCCGTATTCTGAGGTATCCCCAACCTCAGTCACCTCATTACCATAAACTCTGGTATGATTGAAAAGGGGCTTGTTATGAATAACAAAAGAAACTCCAGTTGCTTCGGACCTTCCCAGGGATTTAGGGTCTCTGTGCCTGAAAGTGGGGACAAAGACCAAATGTATTTCTTATTGCACTACAGAGTTGTCGAACCTCTTTGAGTCTGAGTTACCTTCTATTTGAATCGGTGTTGTGGCAGAAGGATTTTAAAAAATGACCTCAACAGTATTTCCTATTCCACATGTTATTCTTACAAGGAGACTTTAACCCTCTTCTCACCAAGACATGAGCTTGAATTTCAGCAAGGGCAGAATTGACACTATGTGACTTCCGTGTCTATAAAAGGCGATGGTTTCCACCTGTCTTCCTCTCCTGGGACATTTGCTCTCGGAAGGCGCCATGCTGTGAGGAAGCCCAGGTGACATGGAGGCCTCGTGGAGCATCCTGCTGACAGTCGCAGCTGAGGTTCCCGCAGCCGGCATCAACCACTGGGCACGGGCAGGAGTCATGAATCTCACGATTCTGCCCACCTAGCGGCGCCTCCCCCCAAATTGAGTCTTCCCAGCTGTGGTAAAATAATAAATACTATAGATGGTCTTTGTCCCCATTCCAGAGATTCAAAAACCCTTGGAATTTCCTGAGCGCTAGGAGTGTCCTTGTTATGCTAAGAATGTAACTCATTGTGGTATCTAGATAGCTTTGAAACGGGGGCTCGTCACCAGAAAGACCATTCAGAGGGGTGTCTAATTAGAGGGCCTATAACTTCTAGTCACCTGATCTCCAGGGTTGTAAGTGCTCCGTTAAAAAATCTTGAACAAGACCTGAAAGCGTCTGGGTTACTGAATGCGTCCACGGGCCAGGGCGGTGGTACAGCCAGCTCCACGGGGCTGACGCTCCTGCATTCAGCCCTTCCAGACCTCGCCCTGCCTACCTCTTCATCTGGCTTTTCATTTGTGTCCTTTGTAATAAACCAGTAAACATAAGTAAAGTAGTTCTGTGAGTCGATCTAGCAAATTACCAAACCAGAGAGGGGTTCTGGGAATCCCCAAATTTGTAGTTGATCAGGCAGACGTGTGGGCAGCTGGTATCTGAAGTAGGGGCCGTCTTGTGGGTGGAGCCTTTTAACTTGTGGGTGAATCATGTCAGCCCTTTAGCTGTAGGTAGACAGTGTCAGCATTGAGACGAATTATTGGACACCCAGTTGTTGTTTGGTTGTTGATGTGGAAAAACCTGCACACAGACTCCATGGACCATAAGCTTTGAAGTGCCAGGTCTGATACCTAAACTCAATCCACCTGGGTTCCAGGCACTCTGTCCACATTATTGCCCTGTGCTACCCAAATCCCTAAAGCTCTGAGTTCCCTTTGCTTATCCTCTTTTCCCCTCTAGTTGCAGTCTAACCATGATCTGATCTGCCAGATTCCTTTGATGCTCCTTGATTCTCTCTTATCATCCTTTAAACCATTTATTCTCAAACTTTCTTTCTGCCAAGAAACAAAGGACAGATGTGTTCCCATGCACGCCCCCTTCGGGGTCCCAGGCCACAGGCTGTGGCATAGCTGAGGGAGTTTCGGGGACGTGCCATGGGGCTAACCTTGATCCCACCTTTGTCTCTCCACTCTGGACAGCCCATGAGTACACAGGTTGGGTGAGGGGACTCATTATTGGGATACCTTTGCAATCCATCATAAAACATATAAAAAGTGGATCCTTTACCCCATTAGTAGGTACGTAAATACTTTTCCTAGTAATCAACCATCATCTTTGCCCCTGGCGGAAGCACACTGGTGTGAGTCCACTCCTTAAGACATTTGGATGTGGTAAACCTACCGTGGCAAGAGGTAGATTTTCTTTCCATGAATCCAACTTGCAACCATCCCTATATTGGTTGTTTTATTGTCAACTCGTCTTACGTATTTTCCTCCTTAAAACCTGAGGATCTTTTATCATATACAGTGTGCCTCTAACCTCCACTATTCACCAATTTTCAGCCCAGGATTTCTGTTCCTTCCCAGCGGGGTCATTCCTTTGTCCCTTGGCTCATTGAAATCTCTACATTCTCTTTTATTGATTCTTCCCTGCTTGTTCACACCTCCTAAGGCTAAAAGCCTCCTCAACAAGCTCCTAATGTGTAAGAAGTTCTCAGGGATCGGCTGTTACCGCTGCCGTACCCAACTCAGGAGTCCAGCTGTCTTAGTCAGCTTGGGCTGCCATAACAAATTACCATAGACTGGGTGGCTTCAACAATGGACGTTTATTTTCTCGCAGTTCTGGAGGCTGAACGTCTGTTTGGGTTCTTGGTGAGAGCTCTTTTCCTGGTGTGCAGACAGCCCCTTTCTTGCTGTGTCCTCACATGGTGGAGAGAAAGAGCTCGCTTGTGTCTCTTCTAACAACACTGATCCCATCAGGGGGGCTCCACCCTCATAACCTCATCTAAATTTAATTACCTCCCAAAGGCCCTACCTCCAAATACAGTCACATTGGGGGGTAGGGCTTCAATGAATAAATGTTGGGGGGACACAGTGCAGTCCATAACAGTGATGGACACATTTTAGGAGCCTGCCATGAGTTTTAAATCTTCAGCATTTCCCCAGGACGAGTTGGCAGTGCAAATGGGGAAAATACAAACAATTGTTCCAGAGAGCTTTCTGTCAAGATTTCCCAGCTTCCCGTTTCTCTTATGCAGTGTAGAGTACAAGGGCTTGGGAGACAGCCTGCCTGGGGTTTGAATTCTAGTTTCTCTACTTACTAGCTGTGTGACCTTGGGCACATAGCTTAACCTCTCTGTGTCAATAGTCATATCTACCTTATAGGATAGTTGGAAAGATCATATGACCAAAGAAGATAAGCACTTGGCCCTGAGTGTGCCTTTTTAAAAATGTTAGCTATTATTCTTCCCATCTAATGATAGAAGTGAGCTAGTTTCCTATTGAAAGACTATAAAGTGTAGAGAAGGAAAGAGGAATGTAAAGAAGTAAAGAGAAAGGAAAAGATTAAAGTGAGAGGGAAAATTGGGGTACGGTGGAAGAGATGGGGTGGAGGAGGGGTTAGGACAAGTCTCTGGAAGGGTTTCCCACCATTCTAAAGCAGTGCTAGACAATAGAAGTACAACCCAATCCAATTATGTTAGCTACACGTGTAACTTTAACTTTTCCAGTAGCCACGTTAAAAAGGTGAAAAGAGACAGGTGAAATTCATTTTAATATATTTTATTTAACCCAATTTATCTAACCCTATGTAGTGACTACTTTATCAAATCAATTTAATTATGATTGTATTTTGTACATTCTTTATTCATACTAAGTCTTTGAAATCCAGTGGGAAAGTTTATGCATACAGCACACCAGCCCCCATGATTATATTCTAGTTTATTTGCATATTTATGCTGCTTCAGTTATTTTGTCATTATGAATAGTGAACATATGGACATACTTGCACATAAATCGGTCTGTTAATTTCCTTAGAAGGGGAATTCCTACGTCAAAGAGTAGAACATTTTTAGACTCGTAATGTAAGTTGCTTTCTAGAAAGTTTTCCCCTCTTTACATTCCCATCAGCTATATATGACTTTGATCAAAAAACAAAACTTCGTTTACTTGAATTGTCATAAACAGTTTTTAAAATTTGCCTAAATTTATTTTAATTTAACTTTTAATGGTGATTTTCATTAGCTTTCCTTTGATTACTAGTAAGAATAAACTCTTTAACATTTATTAGCCATGTTAGTCTTTTGTATTTCCTCTGGGAATTGTTTATTCTATTATTGGGGTGTTAGAATATTATCTTTTGTATACTTTATATGTAATCTTTATGGAAAACAATTTCCCATTTTTATGTGACTTAAATTTTTTTATACCCATAATTTTATAAAAGCAAAAGCTTTTTACAAACTTGCAACTCATAGATACAGAAGTCTTAGAGATTTAATCCACAGCATAGTGATTCTAGACAATGCTGTATTATAAACTTCACAGTTGCTAAGATACTAAATCTTAATTGTTCCCACCACAACAAAAGAAAATTACGTGACGGAGGTGTTAGTTTGTGTTAAATCATGCTGCAATAATATAAATGTATCAAATCAATGGGTTGTAGACCTTAAATTTACACAATGTTATATGTCAATTATATCTCAATAAAAATAACTTTTTTAACAATCGTCACCCCAATAAACTTTAAAAAATAATAATAATAACTTTTTTAAGAAAGAGAATGTTTGTAATAGTACCTAGCAAAGTACCTGGCATGAAAATTTCTTTCCCTTTTTATGTTTATTTGTCTCCCTTCCCCGCTCCCCCCCAAAAAAACCTAAGCCTTTTTTTAAAAGTCAGATCTGTCATTTTTTGGTGTTTTCTTCTGTTATTCATATTCTGAGGCACTCCTGAGCCTTCCAAAGTTTACTTAGTTTTTCTATATTTGCTTTTGCCTTTAGCCTTTTAGTCTTACAGGAATTTATTTTGATGTATGAGGTGAGGTATCTAGTTTATTCCCCATTTTCTTTACAGCACATTTTCATTCAGACTAGCTACATTTCAAGTGCTCAATGACCACATGAGGCCAGTGGCAACCGGGTCATCGGACATTCCTGTCCAGAATATCCATAGAGACATGTGGTCCACGCCAAAAGGTCGTTGAAATTTGGTCCTATCGAAAACAACCATACGCACATGTGGTCCCCACCAAATGGTCCTTGATATTTGATCCTGTCAAAAAGGCCCACATTTAGGAAACATCCCTGGGTTCAAATAACCCATCGTTACACTTTTGTTTTACAGGATTGATACATAAAAAAATACTATCATGGGGCTGGCCCGGTGGCTCAGGCGGTTAGAGCTCCATGCTCCTAACTCTGAAGGCTGACGGTTCAATTCCCACATGGGCCAGGGGGCTCTCAACCACAAGGTTGCCAGTTTGATTCCTTGACTCCCGCAAGGGATGGTGGGCAGCGCCCCCTGCAACTAAGTTTGAACACGGCACCTTGAGCTGAGCTGCCGCTGAGCTCCCGGATGGCTCAGTTGGTTGGAGCGCGTCCTCTCAACCACAGGGTTGCCAGTTTGATTCCTCGACTCCCGCAAGGGATGGTGGGCTGTGCCCCCTGCAACTACAAAATGGCAACTAGACCTGGAGCTAAGCTGCACCCTCCACAACTAAGACTGAAAAGACAACAACTTGACTTGGAAAAAAGTCCTGGATGTACACACTGTTCCCCACTAAAGTCCTGTTCCCTTCCCCAATAAAATCTTTAAAAATAAAAATAAAAATACTATCATGTTTTATTGGTCCAATCATTGTGTTGTGGCTGTATTGCCAATAATAACACTTCTTGCCTTGGGAGCCTAGCTATTGATGGCACATGGGGTGAGGTAGGTGGGCCAGTGGGAACCAAATGTCTCTATGGACCTTTTGGACAGGACCAAATATCCTGCGAGGGCTTATCCATATTGGGTAGCACAGGTCTAGAGTTTCAGACATTCATTCTCATTTCTCTGGGTATTTGCCATGATTTGCAAGTATCACATAGAGAGGATATTTTTAGCAGCTGTTAACAAATTGAGGCTCCAGGAAGCAACCATCCAGCTTGCTGCCGCAGCCATAGCCGTCCCTTGTCATGATGCCACCTGCTTTCTGTTAAGGTGTTGGAGCACTTCTTTTAGCTTCCCACTTGAGGGCTGATATTTAAGGGCTTGTTTTGGTTCCATCCTTAGTTTTGAATTCATGTAACCCATGGCAACAGTGAGCATCCTGAAGCTGACTGCTGTGTTCAGTTCCCACAATGCTGAGTCGAGAATCAGAAAAAAGCAGTTGGCTGCAGCATGGAAAGTGGCAGCAGGGACACCAGAAGACACTGCTTTGGCAAAAGTGATGGCACTGCTGGCCACACACCCTCTAAGGGCCACCTGACTCCTCAAGCTTCCATTGCTGGAATGAAGTCCTGAGAGCAGAGTTAATGAGGCTGGATCTGGGAGTTGAGGTCCACGTGAGTCACTTGGCTGCATATGGATAAACAATGTTTTCACAGTCACAGCCTACATCACCCACCTGGGTCAGTCTCTTGAAGCATGTGCTCTTCCAGTTACGCCTGGGGGATGGCTCGAGTACTACATTTGGGCACAGGGCCACTGCAGCACTCCAGGAGGGGTCATTTGCATTGCATTCCATAGAGATTGGTATCCCCCAAGACTACGGATTTTCATGGAATACAATGAGAAAGGTGCTCCCAATCCCAAGCGTACAACCTGGCACCCCTATGGGGAAAGGAGTCAAGAGACCTGGTTCTTTTTTTTTTTTAAGATTTTTTTTATCAGGTAAGGGGAACAGGACTTTACTGGGGAACAGTGTGTACTTCCAGGCCTTTTTTTTCCCCAAGTCAAGTTGTTGTCCTTTCAGTCTTAGTTGTGGAGGGCGCAGCTGAGCTCCAGGTCCAGTTGCCATTTTCTAGTTGCAGGGGGCACAGCCCACCATCCCTTGGGGGAGTCGAACCGGCAACCTTGTGGTTGAGAGGACGCGCTCCAACCAACTGAGCCATCCGGGAGCTCAGTGGCAGCTCAGCTCAAGGTGCCATGTTCAATTTTTTAGTTGCAGGGGGCGCTGCCCACCATCCCTTGCGGGAGTCAAGGAATTGAACTGGCAACCTTGTAGTTGAGAGCCTGCGCTCCAACCAACTGAGCCATTCGGGAGGCAGCTCAGCTCAGGGTGCCGTGTTCAATCTTAGTTGCAGGGGGCGGAGCCCACCATCCCTTGTGGGACTCAAGGAGTTGAACCGGCAACCTTGTGGTTGAGAGCCCACTGGCCCATGTGGGAATTGAACCGGCAGTCTTCGGAGTTAGGAGCATGGAGCTCTAACCGCCTGAGCCACTGGGCCGGCCCCAAGAGACCTGGTTCTGATCCCAACTCCACAATTAACTAGTTTTGTGACTTCTCTGAGGCCATTTCCTCATCATAAAGAGTGATTTGATCAGATGATTTTTGACTAGTAGATTCGGTGTTTGGTGAGGCAGTAGATTTGGTGTTTGGTGAGGACCTCCTTCTTGGTTGATAGATGGCTCACTGTGACGTCATGTGGCAGAAAAGACGGGAACTCTCTGGGGTCTTCTAGAAGGGCTCTAATCCTATTCATGAGGTTTCCACTCTCGTGACCTGATCACCTCCCAAAGGCCCCACCTCGTAACACCACCACATAGGAAGGGAGGATTTCAACATATGGATTTGGGGGTGGGCGACACACAAATATTTAGTGTACAGCAAGGTCCTAATACACTAGAAGGTCATTTAGTACCTTGAAAGGGAAACCATCTACTGCCTCATTGTCTTCCTCTCATCCTCCCAATAGTTACAGGGTGATTTCTTGGTTAAACCAATGTTTCAGAGTTTACCTATTATGATTATATGAAATATCAGTCATTGGTGAGCCAAGTAGTACACCATGGCTATGTTTCTTTCTTGTACAACTTTTTGCTCCTCCTGAAGTTCATAAATATTTCTTTTTCTTGATAGTCTCCCAGTAATATCTTCTCCTTCTTCCGTGTCGTGATAGAAATCCCCCCACCCAGTTTATTGAAATTCTGAAGGAAAGCTATTTTTAACCCAGCAATCTATACATAGTCAAACTATACAAATTGATTCTTACTTTTTTAATATATGATTTCTCTCTCTCTCTCTCTCTCTCTCTCTCTCTCTCTCTCTCTCTACCTTTGGGAGCTTGCTTGGTGTGCAGCACCCTAAAATGCTATAATGACGTGTCCTGCGTTTGTAAGTTTTTGTTTTCCCGGCTAAGCACACAGTAGGTTCTTGTAATTGAGAAACTCATCTCTCTCAATTCTGAAGCATTTCTTGAATTATTTACATGATATTTTTTCCTCTGTTTTCTTCTTTCTTTCTGTAATTTATATGATTTAGATGGTTACACCTCATGCTTTTAGCCTCTAAATGTTTAAATCTTATTTCTTCTATTTCACTTGCTTTGTCTTTTTTTTCCCCTGGAAAATTTCCTCAATTTTATCTCTCAACCCACTGGTGGAGTTGTTATTTCAGCTATAAAACACTTTTAAGAGTATATTGTTTTTGTTCTGGTGGTACAGTAGTGTCCTTGTACTTCTCCGAGGAAGTTAATTATGGGTTTAAATTTTTAAAATTCTATTATCTGGATTAACTCTATTTCCTTCAAATCTTCAAAACAAACTTCTATTTGTTGTTGGTCTTTGCTTTCATATTTGATAATAGCTAGTTGTGATCATGTGAATAGTTCTGGCCAGTGAGCTATAAACGGAAGTCAGCTAAGAACTGGGAAAGCTTTTCCCGTCTTCATAGGAGGGCAAAATGGCTGCTTCCCTCTTCTTCCCTCTTCCTGGTCTGAGTTTAAATGTGAAACCTGAAGCCAGAGAAGCCATTAAGGTGGTAGTTCTCAAAATGTGGTCTGAAGTCCCATGAGGATTCTTAGGAACTTTCAGGGTGTTTATCAGGTCAAAACTATTTTAATAATAATAATAATAATAATAATAGTAATAATATCATATTATTTCCCTTGTTCTCATTCTTTCATGTGTGTAAAATGGATTTTTCCAGAGGCTGGCTGAGGTGTGACGACATTTGCATTCTGACAGCCAACGAACGTGTGCTTATGTATTCTTGGGTTTTCAAATTTTCCCAGTCTTAATTTCTAATACAACAAATATCAATAGGTATAACTCACATAAACAACAGCTTTTTAGGGTCCTCAGTCATTTTTAAGAGTCTAATGGGGTCCAAAGACCAAAAAATTGAGAACCACAAAGGTAAAAAAAAAATTAAAAAAATACCCCTGACCTTGCTGAGTGGCTGAATTAATGCCAGCCTCCCCTCACTTCCACTTTTCTTATTATATTAGAAAAATAAGCCTATATTTATTTAAGCTACTGTTGGTTGGATTCTTTCACTTGTGACTAAATATATCTTAACCAATAATAGCCAGGCAACCTGTCATTTTGTTTGTTTATTTTTTGAG
Source organism: Rhinolophus sinicus (assembly GCF_057876585.1). Taxonomy (NCBI): domain Eukaryota; kingdom Metazoa; phylum Chordata; class Mammalia; order Chiroptera; family Rhinolophidae; genus Rhinolophus; species Rhinolophus sinicus. Next base: position 11,303,920 of record NC_142517.1, read on the forward strand.
AACACCAAATGTTAGTATCTGCAGGTCTTTTTTCTGGGACAGTTTGATTTCTCCAAGAAAACGCTTTAAGCTCCTGCCTGGAGCTTGAGTAGGAGACGGGGGCTAAACAGGAGGTCTCACCACCCAGTACGTGGACTTGCGCTGAGTGACTGTATTTTAAATATGGCACCGTGGCACCACCCCACTTAAACTGCCTAGCATCTCTGACCTTGGGCTTCTTTAGTGCAATTTTTGCCTCAAGCTTCTAGTCTCCTTTGGGTGGTTGATGTCCACTCAGTCATTTGGAATGGGCAAAGGACAACGACGGTCTCTCTACTTCCTGTGCTCTCTTTCAGTCACCTCACTTTCCCCCTTCTGTTCTATCACCTCTCACTCCCACCTTCTTTGGTTCCTGTGCCTGACTTGAAACTTTTTGGGGGGCTGGGGAATAAAGTGGCTTATTTCTACACGTCATCTCCCTCTGCAGGCATTTTCTCAGCTCTCACAGCTTCTTCATCTAATTACCATTTTCACATGTTTTGTTATATACCTTGTCTGCTGTTGGTTATGCTCTCGTTGTCTCTAACTTTTGTGCCATGTGTAGTATAAAATTGCTAGACTTGATTTTCTGACTTACAGTGAATTCTCTTAAAGAGACCAATATTGATTATCAACGTAATCTCTTTCGCTCTCTCTCTCTCTCTAGAATCACAAGGCTACTCTTGTGATTCTTGAGAGAAGAAAGACAAACGCATATTTTTAATCCACCATGTTTTCTCAGAAGCCCTTCCACCATTACAACCCTTCACCTATTTGAAGACAGGTTTTTCGAGTCATGTCTTCTCCTTTCTTCTTTATTTGCTCTAGTGGCTCTCACGGGACATGGTTAGTACAGCCTCACCAAGGGTGTCACCTGCAGGACACTCTTCATTCAGATGCACTCCTCAGAATGTCTGTTTCATAAAGATCCTGCCCAGATCTGCACACAGAGTGACGGTGGAAGTTTTCAGATGTCCTTGACACAGGCTTCGTAGACACAAGAAGATGTCATTTGGGTTTTCAAATTCATATTTTATTTATTAAAGTTGCAAAAAATTCAAAAGGTAGTTTTCTATAAGCCTTTGAGTTTATCTCACAAACGCTATTTTCATTTATAAATCTAGTAAAATTTAACAACCACCTTCAAAGATCCATACATAAATTTTTATCAACTTCAATTGTGCAAACTGAACTACCTCAAACATCCAGTCCCGTTTATAAATTTAGTTAGTTAAATTCCCCTCAGCACTTTAAACTGAATTTACAAAGTTACTAGACTTAATTTTCTGAACTAAGGAGCACAACCTCCCCAGGTATTTAAACAACTCTCAAAAATCGAATAAACAGACTTCTACTAGTGAATTCTCTTAGAGACTAATATTGTTTGCCAACTTAACCCAGTTCTCTAATAACTTCCCACTGAAAATCACAATTGTAAAATCAGTTACCAAATTACACGTCTGAAATTGCAATCACAAGGCTACTTACTCTCTTATACTCTCATATGCAAATTCCCTTAAATGGCACAAACCTTTGAATGCTTAACGTATGTGTATACGGAGCATCTCAATAAATACAACCCCCCTTTCTTTTCTGATCTTAGTAAGAATGTGTGATTGTTATTGATTTGATTTGATTTCATCTCTATATTAAATTTGAAAATTTTCTAGGAATAGAATTGCTGGTTATAGGGAGTGCATGAATCCCAGGAATTTCCCCCCTTGTTATAATACATATTATCCATAAGGGTAATGCAGGCCTATGTCCATCAAAAGGCATGAGCTGTGAGTGCAGAGGAGCACTATTTGTGATAGCCGCCAACCAGAAACTACACAAATGCCCATCACCAATGGATACTTAATGTGCGGTGTATTCAGCCAAGGGAATAACAGCCATGAGAACGATCTATGACCACACACAGTACTGATGACTCTCATGAGGGTACCTGCTGCACGGTTCCATTTGTATCAAGTACAAGACAAATCTGTGCCATAAGGAGTTCGGATAGAAGTTACCCTGGGGAAAGAAAGGTAGGGACAAAAACAGAGTGTGAGGGGGACTTTGGTTCCATTCTTTTTTTTTATTGAAGTATAATTGACATCTAACATTATATTGTTTTCAGGTGTACAACATAATGATTCGATATTTGTGTACACTGCAAAATGATCACCACAATAAGCCTAGTTAACATCCATCACCATACATAATTACAAAATTTTTTTCTTTTTCTTGTGATTGAGGACTTTTCAGATCTACTCTCGTAGCAACTTTCAAACGTGCACTGCAGTATTAGTAACTAGAGTCCGCATGCTGTACTTTACATCCCCGTGATTCTGTTCTGTTTCTTGTTCTGGGTCTGATTCCATGGGTGTGCTCAGTTTGGAAAATTCTTCTAGCCCTACATTTAGATATGTGCATGTTTCTGCATATAGGTTATACTTCAATAAGTAACGATTTAAAAAAAAAAAAATTTAGGCCCAAGAGAGTCGTTTTGCCATCTCAAGGAAACTGGTTACCCCCTCAAGGGCAATAATATTGCACATCAGGCAGAGATTTTTGCTGAGAAGGAACCTGGGCTGCATGCCTTCTTGGCAAGTCTTCTTGCACTTCTAGAGAATTCATGACCCCCCTTTTTACTGTCATTGTAACAGGGGACCTCAGGCTCATGCCCTCGATGTACCTGAGTTATGTCCCTGTGTCCTGAAGCTCAGTCACTCTCCTCCCCAACTCACCACCCGCCTCATTTCACTCACACCCTCCACTCATACTCTATAAAACTTCCTTCTCTGCTTGGCTGCCTTTCTTTCTTTCTTTCTTTTTTTTTTTTTTTTAAGATTTTATTGGGGAAGGGGAACAGGATTTTATTGGGGAACAGTGTGTACTTCCAGGACTTTTTTCCAAGTCAAGCTGTTGTCCTTTCAGTCTTAGTTGTGGAGGGCGCAGCTCAGCTCCAGGTCCAGTTGCTGTTGCTAGTTGCAGGGGGCACAGCCCACCATCCCTTTTGGGAGTTGAACCGGCAACCTTGTGGTTGAGAGGACGCGCTTCAACCAACTGAGCCATCCGGGAGCTCAGCAGCAGCTCAGCTTAAGGTGCCGTGTTCAATCTTAGTTGCAGGGGGCACTGCCCACCATCCCTTGTGGGACTCGAGGAGTTGAACCGGCAACCTTGTGGCTGAGAGCCCACTGGCCCATGTGGGAATCGAACCTGCAGCCTTCGGAGTTAGGAGCCTGGAGCTCCAGCCGCCTGAGCCACCGGGCCGGCCCGGCTGCCTTTCTTTTAGCTCAAGATATCTCAGTGTCTTGCCGTCTGGCACTTCTATTCCATCAACTCGTTTACATTCTTTTTTATCACCTGAGTTGGGTGGTTGGGATTCTCCATTAAGGTTGCTGCTGTCTTTACTCATAATTTAGACCCCAGCTGAATTCTGGATTCTTTTCATGGCCATCCTCTCCCGAAAGGCCACGGGTCACCTGACTGAGGTCTTTCTCTCAGACAAGGGTCTGCTCTCCTTCCTGTCACGTGAGTCATGCTAACGACACAGATGTGGCCTGACTGGAGAATAGTACAGATTTTTCTTCTCTTCCTTTGATCAACTGGACCCCGCAGAGCCCACAGCACGCTAGCTCTGGGGGTGGCAGGGGTGGGGCAAGTTGCCCTGTTGGCGCAGATTGAGATTGGTGTCAACTGAACGTCCCAGGCCTTTGTCACAACACCAGCTGTTTTTGTGCACTTGGTATTCTGAACCCGTGGGCCAGACTTTACTTTTATCCTGATTAAATTTCAAACGTTAGATTTCATCTTTTATTCCAGCCTGTCAAGATATTTTCCAATCTTAATCCAATCACCCAGGATAGTGTTTATCCGCCCGAGCTCCTGATACGCCTCCATCTCGGCATTCAGTGATGGCAATGCCAGACGGAAACGGATGAGCACTGTGGACGGCGCCTGGGTGTTGACCACCGCTGCCCTGTTCAGATAAAGAAAGGACAGATGGTGCAAGGAGACCTAATCAAGGATGTGGTATTTAAAGGATGGGCTCTTAGATCCTTTTATCTCACAGGTCTGACTTTTTTGGGGGGTGGGAAGAGCAACAGGACTTTATTGGGGAACAGTGTGTACTTCCAGGACTTTTTCCAAGTCAAATTGTTGTCCTTTCAATCTTGGTTGTGGAGAGCGTGGCTCAGCTCCAGGTCCAGTTGCCGTTGTTAGTTGCCAGTTGTTAGTTGCCAGTTGTTAGATGCCGTTGTTAGTTGCAGGGGGCACAGACCACCATCCCTTGCAGGAATCGAGGAATCTAGCCAGCAACCTTGTGGTTGAGAGCCCACTGGCCTCAATCGAACTGGGAATCGAACTGGCAGCCTTCGGCGTTAGGAGCACGGAGCTCCAACCACCTGAGCCACCTGGCCGGGCCCTGTTCTGACTTCTAATTCAAGGACTTATTTCCTGGACCTGCTCCCCAAAGGCTGTGGACCACAGATGGGAGTTCCAAAGGAAAGTTTCAAATGTAATTTTCTGAGAGGGCCCAGATATATTAAACATAGAAGAGGTGGTTTTCTGGTCTTTTTTTTTTGGAGGTCACAGTGAAGATGAAGACGGTAAGTTTTTCCAGTTGCATTAGCGAGTGTGCAGAAATCAGTCACCTAATTGCCCAAATGGGAAACTGAGGTGCAGTGAAGTCAATTTTCTGGCGTTGCCCACTCTGGAACAAGGTGGTAACAAAGCCAGAACAGGAATCCCAGTCCCTTTGCTCCACACGGAGCCACCTGAGTCAGGTGACCATGACGTATGCCTGCCCCACTTTCTAGGAGAGCCAAGGTGCCTCCAGCGTGTAAGGGAAAGCATTAGTTTCTTATTAAAATGTACGAGGATAGATTATGACATAAAATGCTAAAATTACCTGGATTTTAAAGATGAAAGAGGAGGATTCAAAGAAATTTGCATTTACTAGTTACTTGGGCCATGGATCCTGGATCCCCCAAACAGTACAAAAAGAGATTTTACCTCATAGAACAGTTTTGAAGTAGAGAAATACGTTTTCAAATAGGCTTAATGAATGTAACTGCCCTGCTTAGACATAGGTTATGGGAAGTGTGTGTGTGGGGGGGGGACCATCAGTGTTTCTCTTGTGCTACGTTGCTGTTGTTTTGTTATTATTATTAGCTATTTGTAGAGTGTGACCAATGTGTAGAACATAAAAGAAAACACTTCCTTGCAGGTAAAAAGCCTTTGTAAGGTTACCTGTATGTCACTGAGCCCTCTCTGTGACACACGGGTTCATTCATTCTAGCTTTGCAAGGACATCGGTCAGTCCTTGCAAAATTCCAAGGAAGCGGAAAGACTACATGATTGAGACTCGCTTCCGTGGTCCATGAACTGACTTAATTATCCATAACTAATGGTGAGTAACTCTGTGGACGGTATCCTTTTGTTGGCATGAATTTCTAAGAGAACAACATCTTTCAGCGCTGAGCCTTGTTATTGAATGTTGCTATGAGACTGCGGCTATTTATTCCTCCACGATGTTTCCTTCAAGAACTGCGATGTTCTTAGGCTCTGAGGATAGAGGGTATTTTTCACAGGTACACAATCTTTTCTTTTCTGTCTTATTTCAAAAGGAAAAAAAAAAGACCCCCATCATTTGTACGACGTTTCCCGTGACTGCATTAGAATGTTAGAGGGGGAATGGATGCCGGAAGTCTTAGCAGGGAAGGAGGGCTTCCAGCTGTTTAATTTCTGTTTTAATCTGATGATGTGGTAGAGAGTAGATTTGCCTTGAAGAACCCAAGCTCATCAAGATTTCAGTGCATGTTCCAATCATGAGCATAGAGGATTAAACATAGATCTCTTGGAATAATCGATACATGGGTTTTAGAGTAAGTATGTTATCAATATTCTTTTCAATCAGTACCTTGATGCATGTCTATTTCACAACAGAGATGTGTGCAGAGAACATCTATTGGTTTTGCCCGCCTATATTATTCATTCCTTGTTTTTCAGGTAAAATACCTCAGTTCTGTTTGGGTGATATCACCTCTCCAGGGGTGATAGTCAAAATATGTCATCACTAGGATGACATGGGTATTTCCACGTCTCACCAAGCAAAATGAATGTCGACTGTGACAGTTGCTGAACCCAGCCTTCCTCATCAGATACCCTTTCTGTGAGTCTTGAAATCAGGATGTCCTGCCCTTCCTTCTCCAAGGGCCAGGCATGAGCCAAGCCAGGCCCAACAGACTCTCTGTCCTGAGAATTTGTGTATCAGTCAGTGACATAGGCATGACTGAAAACAGTTGGCACAGGCGTGTCCCAAAGGTGATGCCCTGGAAACGCCAGCTTCCTGGAAGCCTGGTGCTCCCCCGCTTCCTGTCTTTTCTAAGACACTGTCATTCAGCTTTTTCTCTGATCCTATAAGCTACCATCATAGCCATCCTATAATGTTTTTCTTACATTTCCCAGAATTTATTCCTTGCAACCAAGTAACTCTGAAACAGTAATTCAGAAAACAAGATATTAACACAAATTTTCTATAATGGGAATACTGTTTTCCTGGCCCATTTCATTATCAAATTGTAGAAATGATACTGTGGGAGGAAAAACACCTTGAAGAGATTAAGTAGGAAATACGATAAAAATGGAAAAGCCTCAGTTTACTCATTGGAGTGACAAACGGCTTGAACCAGATACTGCAGAAGTGCTAAGCTTTCTGTGAGTTATTATTACCCATACCTGGGTATTTTCAATTATTACTTCTTAAAAGTAGCTTTCTACTTCTAGAATTCCCCTTTGACTCTTAGTCACTAGATTAAATCTTCCAGAACATGTTTCTTGAACTCCAACACACATACGAATTGCCTGGGGGAGCTCATGACAATGCAGCCTGATTCTACATTTCCGTAAAGCTCCCAGTGGTGCCAGCGCTGCTGACCTAAGGACCACACTTTGAGTATTGAGGTTCCAGTCAGAGGATTTCTTTCCAGCCCCTTTCCCAGATTCCCCATTTAGGGGTTCCAGACCGCTTCCCTTTGTCTGTGTAGCGGACATTTGTAATACCACCTCCAGCCAGCAGGTGTCAACAGCGCACCCCAAGAGCTCCTGGGGGAAGGATTCCTCACTAAGGACCAGTTGAAATGTTTCAAAAAGATTTGTGTAAATTCGTGTAAAAGGAGCTATAGCAATCTTCAAAGTAAGCATATTTCATAGCATTTGGTTATAGTTTGAACCCACAAGCAAAATGACCAATGAGGGTAATTCTAAGTTGTTTTTTTTTATAATCTTTTATTTCTTTCTGATTTTAAAATCACCTGTCCAGGCCTCACTGTGGATGTTTGGCTCTTTACATTTGTAATTGGAAAGTTAGAGATGCTTTAGTTTAGAGGACTTTCTCATGCATAATGACCTTATTGTCAGAAGTATGTTTACTACCATTATTATTACCAATTCTCAGATGAGAAAACAAAGGCACAGAGAGGAGAATTTCGCGTTTTGTCCAATGCAACAAAGATGATGAGGGACAGACATGAGATCCAACCTTGAACTTCTACTCAAAATTCCTCACTTTGCCCTCCTGCATATGGAGAAGCAAAATTTCTTCACCTGGGCTCTCTTCTGCATTAAACTCTGTTCTTCTCAACAAAGTTCAAAGTTGACTAGTCTTTATTAGGGATAATGGTTTAAGTTTTAGGAATTCCTGGGTTCCTGCTCAATGGTGCCAGAATGCTGGAATATCTAGTCTCCCCAAATACACTGATACACTTTGGATACAGTGATCTGAGAGTGCAAGGTTTCTACAAACACTGTATTTATTTACCATCCCAAGGAGTCCCTGTCCTATACTTGGTATCAAAGCTTCTTTTGAAAAATTTCTGGGAAAGTTATGCGTTAGTGAAGAGGTAACATTCTGAGGACATTTAGATTAAAGCAAAGGCTTTTTTGTGCCTGAGCAGAGAAGGGTGGAGGGAAGTTCGTATCTCACCTTGGAGAACCGCCCACAGATTTTGCAGCTGCAATCATCTCTGGGGCTCTTCCCTGCCCTCCCCCCTCTGTACCCCCCCCACACACACACACACCAAATCTGGCACGCAGAAATTGCTGTCCCCACCAAGGTCAAGCCGAGCACATTCTTCAGCATCAATCTCAGGCTAAGACGCGCTGCTATGGGTAATTGTGAAAGCCCCTCCCACCTCCAGGATACTCAACATCATGAACCTGAAGCACTTTGCAAAAACGAGGTTTGTGGGATGTTAGCATGGAGGCTGAGGAAAAGAATGTGACGGTGTCAAGCAAATCTGAGAAACTCTTGTTTAAAAGCAGTCACACAAGTTTCTCCCAGGAGGCTTCTTGGTGGTGTTCGTGTGCATGGTGACTCTTTAAGAAAAGAATGGGCCTTGTGCCCTGCTTCCCCGTTAGGAGATTAAGGAACCTTTTGTTCTTGGGACATCTGAGGCTTGCAGAACACCCTTTGAAAGTCCTGGTCTAGTTCACCTTCCCCTACAGACAGGGCTCGCTGGCTTAATGGCATGTGATCTGCTCAGTCACTCAGGCCCCAGGTCTGGTTTTGTGTTCTGCTGTTGCCACCTTGGAATTCTTATTAAGTGTTGAACAAAGGGCTCTGTATTTTGGGTTTGCACTGGGCCCACAAATTATATAGTTAACTGGTCCTGCCTATGGAGCCCCAGAGGAGGAAATGGAGGCCCAGAGAGGAGCGGGGTCTTGGCCCAACCTTTTCCTTTTTCTCTCTGCATGCCTCCTAGCTTCCTCTTTTCACGTCTGCTGGCTCTTTCTCTCCTCCCTGATCTCCTACCGTTTTCCTTCTTTTTGCATCTTCCATTTTCCTCCTCCTCGCTTTGTTTTTATTCTCTCTCTTCTACCTGTTGGACATATGATCTTTTCTTCAGCCCAGTTTTATAAATCACTGGAATAATAATAATAAACACTCTATGTTTCCTTAGTTACCTTGACTCATTTAACTGCGGGAGGTACTGCATACTTGAGCAAATGTTCACTCTTTTGCTGAATTGTACTGTTGAAATCATGCTGGGAGTTACAGCTCTGCTCCGGCCACTGCTGCCTTCTCTAGTTTGTATCTGGGTATTCAAGAGGCAAGCCTAGAACATAGTAGAAGCAGAGAAAGGACACGTTTCAATGATAAAGCAGCACGTGCTGAGACTGAAAGCCTCTTTAGATGGAAGTCAAATATTAGTGTTAGCCTCTTCTCGCAGTAAAGGAAAGGATCAGTGTAGTGGTCCTTAGCACATCAAAGGAGGAATCGGAATGGAAGATGGGTACTAGCGTCTCTCACCGACTCTCAGGAACCACTCACCTATCACCACAAGGCAAACTTCCCTGCCTGGCTTTCAGAGCCCCCAGAGACTACCCATCCTGCCCACCCCTGCTTCTGCCTTTCTCCTCTACCTACTATTGTTGCCAAGTCTCCTTTTGTTGCAAGTAATATAAACTCAATTCAAACCATTGTAAGAAAAAAAGGAGATGTATTGGTTCCTTATTACTGAGCAATGTAAGTAAGAGGTAGGATTGGCTTCAGACACAGCTGGAATCCAGAGTCCAAATGAAGCCATCTAGACTCCTTTTCTGCCTCTTCTTTCTCTGTAATCCCTGCTTTTCTTTGGGGCACATTCTCTGTCCAGATCTCTCCTTGTGCAGAGACCAAGATTGCCCCTGACAGTTCTGTTTACACTTTCTTCATGGCTTGTGATCTAGAGCAAATGTCGTTCTCCCAGAGTTCCATAGCAAAACTGGAGGGGAGACTCAGATTGTCCGGGCCAGGTTATGACACATAACTGATGAGCCCACCCCTTAACCAATCACAGTAACCTGGAGAATGGGTGCACTTGGATTGGCCTCGGGGGGGTCATGTGCCCACCCACGGGGTGGTGCTGGCGGTGCTGGCAAGAAGAATGAGCTCTCATCAAATCACATAGAATAGATTTTCTTTAAGAAAGAGAGTGCCTAGTACTAGAAGAAGGAGAGGGAATATATGTCAAGCAAACACAAAAATGACCACCCTACGTAACTATCCCTTCTCCGTCTTGTCCTTTGACTACTCCCTTCCCCCACACTTTGCTTACATCTGCCCCAGGGCCTTTGTCTGACTCTAACCACCTCCCTTCCTCCTCTTCCAAATCCAATCAGCTTTCAAGGCTGAACCCACAATGAATACTCAGAAAGTACTTTCTGGGCTCTTTTGGGGGCCGATGGAACACTGAAGCAGTTTCACAACGCAGGCGGATCTTTTGTTGAGTGGAAATTAGTTGACTCTGTTCTAGCTACCCATTTTCATCACTCTTACGTGAGACTCTATGCTGGTCAAGGCTTTTTAGTTGAAAGGAGCAGACAGACAAGTGAGTTAGTACAAATGAAAGGGGGTGGACGGAAAGGAGCCGAGACGTAGAAGCAAAGAACAGCTGAGCCTCAGGGGAATCTGGAAGCTGTCAGGCACTAGGATGAGACAGTCTTGGTGGTGCTCTGAGGAGAGACATGGTCTCAGTCCTTGTGTCTGCCTGTCTGTCAGCCCTCCTGCTTCCCGCAGCAGGCTGCTGTTGTCTGATTGCTCATCTCTCTGCTCTGTGGGAAAGATAACTGCCCCGGCCTGGAATGACCTTTTAGTTCCTCTGCTCACCATTGGACCACACTCTCTGGGTCTCTTTGCTCAGGGTTTTGAGAGAGAGAGAGAGAGAGAGAGAATACATTTGGTGACTGACCAGCCGATGTATTGGCTGTCTTTGTTCATCCCCTATTGGCTCACTAATCTGCCCATCAGCGTCATGTAGCACATACCCAGTTGCCCAAGCAATGGGTGGGAGCAGGTCTCAGAGGAGGGGGTGTGGGCTGGGTAGACACCCCCAAACATGCCTCTTATTGATATGTAGAGCAGCTGTTTCACAGGCAGTCAGTTACAGCTCAGAGAAGTTGAATGATTCATGCAAGACCTCCCAGCCAGGGAGAGGTGAAGGATGGCCTGGGACCCAGGAATATGACCACTGTTTTTGACACTTCTAATGAAGAGGGGATGCATGGGTTAGGTCTTTGAGGGGACAAGGCTGTGGGAAGCAGTCCAGGAAGGAGGCTGGGCTTTGATGAACCCATGGTAAGCATTGAATGTATGCACTCATGTGGAGAGGAACTGAGGAAGACCCTTGGATTTGTCTAGAATGGCCTTGGTGGCCTTCAGTGAGACAGATTCAGGGGGGGCTAGAAACTGATGGTGGAATTAATGGGGAGGTGAAGAAAGGATGAAGAAAATGGAATAAAAGGGAGACATGGATTAACAGGAACAATAAATGGTGGCGTCTTGATCCCTGCTCTGGTACCATGGGTTGCGTTCTCTGCTCTGCCGTGTTATAAGAAATTCCGGAATAAGTGCATCATCCCACCGTTAAGTTAAAAATGAGTGGAAGGAAGTCCTCAACTGGCAACCTAAATAAATATTAAGTCCTAAGACTCTGGTATACTTCAGAGAAACTAGGACGTGCGTGCTTAATGAGACTTGGGTTGAAAAGTTGCACATAATAAGTTCAAAACAAGCAGATGGTTTTATTGAAGGGATTATTGTTAACACAAGATGGGCCTTTTCTAAATTATAGGGAATTATCTTATTTCTTGATATATTAAATGCATTTGCTCTCCAGAAGTCTTCATCAATTAGGGATGTTCTTAGCTGCTCAAAATAGAAAATCTAACTAAAACCAGACTAGATAATACACATATGTCTCGGTAAAAAGACTGGAAGGAGGCATTTCCAGGGATGGCTCAGGTGATCAACCGTGTCATCCAGCATCCAGACTCTAATTTTCATTTCACCCTAAGGGATTCATTTTTCATTCATATCACTGTTACCTCATGGTTTCAGGATGGCTGCCCCAGCTCTGGAAGAAAGTGGAAGAGCCTTCTTCTTGCACCTGTCCCCTTTTTATCAGGAAACAAATTATCTTTTTTAGAAATACCTCAGCAGATTTCCCAAAGTGTCACTAAAGGGACTGGGACACTTGGCCAATGTAGCTGCAAAGGAAGCTAAAAATGTAAATATCCATCAAAAATAGAATGTGATTTCCTAAACATATGTAGCTCGATCATGATCTATCTCCTGGGGATATGTCACGGTTGGACATATTCCACCTAAGTAAAATCTATGTTCCACTAACAAGGAGGAAATAATAAAGACCACCAAGTGTATCTTTCACAACCAGTAACTTTTGCTAGGGCTACCCCTTTAACATAAGCCTTCGCACAGTGGAGACAAATGATGAAAGCTTTGCACCAGTAGTGCTTCATGTGCCTGAATCAAATGGACTTTAAGATTCAGAATAAGTCACATTTCAGCACAAGTCACCAGGGAATGCATCAAAACTCCTACTTGCCACTTTACTGGAGTATCTTGGTTTTGTGCTCACTAGCAAGCAAGTAATTATTTTTAAACGACATTTCTTACAATCAGTTCATATTAAGAACCACGATCCATAACAAACGTGCAATTACTCTGTAACGTGTCACAACTGTCGCCACTGTTGGTTTCTTTAAGAAAGAAAGTGCCACCAGTTACTCGGTGATTGTCCTGGACAGGATATGTTGCATTGGGCTTCGTTTCTTTTCTCCTCGTTTTCAAATCCATAGTCACTACATAGCAAAGTATGTGTAATTGAGAGATTCGTTTATTTTGGGTTTCATAAAAGGTTCTCTGATTTGTTGACATTAAAAACAAAAGAGAGTTGACTTAGAAGTCATGTTCAAATAATTAGCTGTTCAAAATCTAGCAGTCACCCACACAGAAGCTCGCAGGGGCTGCAGGCCTGGTGGAGATCTTTGCACACTGATGGGCTTGTGACATGTCTGATGACTGTGGCCTTGAAGGGATTCAGGCTGAGTGTGGCCAGATCTTCTGCTTTTTCAGGACAAATCAGAAATCTGGAATTTTGGGGAAGTCTCCCAATTTTTTGAACATTGACAACAAAGTCTCAAATTTTAAAAGACTGAACACCAAGCCAAACCAGACGTATGGGCCAGATTCAGTGAGAAGGCTGTCCCTTTTAAACCTTGAAATGAGCCCCTCATTTGAGAGGTAAGAGCATGGGAGCCCAGTGCAAGAAGGGAGCAGGTCCAGAGGACAGAGTTTGCTGGGGGCTCTGTCCAGGCCAGGCAGATGCTCCCCTGCACTGAGGTAAGTGGCTCGAAGATGGTCATATAGATCCTGACTTCCCCTTCAGGACTGGAGAATTTTCTCCCCCAGCTGCTGGGGACGTTGTCCGCACACAGCTGTCAGCCACCAATCAGCCTTCTTTGGAAACTGGTCGGCTCCAGAAAGTTGCTCCGCCCAAAGACACACCCCTTTTTCATGGCAGCCAGCATCCAATGAGGCCCTGTGGTCCTGAAGGACCAGCCCCGCTTTGAGCTCCTCCCTGTGGTGGGCTGAGGTCTTCATGGAGGCTCCTTGCAGCCCCACTTCTCCCTCCACTCCCTCCGGCCCTTTCCTTCCGGTGCTTTCAATCCTAAGGGTACTGCCCGCAGGCCAGCTAATCCCCAACTCAGCTGCAGCCTCACCTGGAATACCATCTGTGACACTTGGCTCCTCTGTGTGTCTCCTTTCTAGATCCCATGTAAGTGTATTTTAATGAGCAAGGTCAACCTAGGATAGTAGCAATCTTTGATGGAGACATTTTCTTTATCCATTTGAAAATTTTCTTTAAGAGATGAACTTCGAAAAGGTCCCCATTTACACACTTATTAAAAACATGCAGCTGAGCACAGAATGTGTTTAAGAATTGCAGAGGGACTTTCTAGCATGCCCGTTCAACAAACAAACTGTCTCTTCATCAAGGATCAAGTCTGAGCAAGTTTGCAATCTCTGTCACAGCATCTGAGGAGACAAGATCCCACCAGCCCATGGAAAGACTGGAGACCAAGTCCTGGACCAAAACGTCTCTCTGTGTTCAGGAGCTGCTAGAGCCCAGTCCTTAGAATCAGCTCAAGAATTGATAGGGGTGATTGAAATAAACCTGGTCCAGGAAGAAAAGGCAATGGTAGGGAATTCTGTTTTCCCTAATGACTGTATGAATAAAAGTTATTCAGTTGAGCCTTTCTCTTCTAAATGTAAACAACACAGATTGAAGGGTGTATTTTATAACACATCTTTAGAAAGGCTATTCATTTTTATGACTAGTGATAATAATACGGGGGCAGATATAACAGGAGAGAGGGTCCAAGCAGATAAGAATAGAAAGGAAAATGAATGTCTCCCTCTATTACATTTGCAGATTTAAGGGGCAAAGATAAGTGTCAACTGAGATCAAATGACAGAAGTTACATATCTCCCCAGGTGCTGCTAGACAGACATTGTTTCCTCCTCACGTAACTCGCTGCCTGTCTTTTAAAGTATCTCTACCTGTGAACCCTAATTCAGGGAAAGAAATTAAAGAGCAATACACATTCTGAATGGACTTAAAATAATATTGCCATGTATTATCATTTCAGGACCCAGATTTGATGGTCTTGGCCTACAGGTGTTTCATGATCAGAAGAGGAAGGAACGTTTGCTGTTTTTCCACTGAATGACCTCAGAAGTAAGTATCTGCCCTTTTCCAAATCTCCTACACAACAAGCCAACCCCCTTCCACAGTCCTCCCTCCTCTCCCAGTGATAAGGAAATTGTAAGGAGTTTTAAAGATGGGGTTTGACTTTTGCAAATAGGAAGCACTGATGAAAGCAAAGCCAAGGCATGTGTAGAGTAAAACAAATTTAATTTGCCCATGGCTGCGGACATTTAGCTGCGAATATTTATTAAATTGTTTCTTCAAAAAAAGTAACGAATGAACAAAACAAAAACAAACTCATAGATACAGACAATGGAATGGTGGTTACCAGCGGGGAAGGGGGTGAGGGGAGGGCAAACTGGGTAAAGGAGGTTAAATACCGGGGTGCCCAAAAACTCTGTACACATTTTAAGAGATGTTACCTATGTATTACTTTTCAAGGTTGAATTGAATGACGGTGGCAATGTGTAATTGCAGAAGTCAAATGTGACTTGTATTCATCTTTTGTTATCAATATGTATTGAGTATTACACTGTTAATACAGTTTTTCCCTTTCTTAAAATGTGGATACATTGTTTGGGCACCCGCTGTATATGCTAATGGAAGGAAACTAGAGTTTTGGTGGTGAGCACGAAATAATGTGTACAGATATTGAATTATAATGCTGTAATCAATGTTATTAACCAAGGGTAACTCAATAAATTTGATTTAAAAATAATTTCGTGAATAAGGGATCCATTATTCTGAGCCAAGAATTAGAACTGGTAGATGGGATTCTTGGTAAGGATGATACTCAAACACCTCTCAGTAACAAACCCTTTGGGGAAAAAGACAGAAGTGCATTTAGCAAGGGAAGGAAAAAAATCGTGTGTACTATTTTGATTGTGTTACATGTGTCTAGATTGTTTGATTCCAATCAAGACGTAAGAAGATACGATTCAGTAACTGGTTTAGAATTCTGGGGTGGAAACATCCTGGAACCATGATATGTGATCGATTCTGTCTCCTTTCAGAAAGGGTTACAGCCTAGGAAGGAGTTGTTATTCCAGAAGTCTGGCCTATTACTTGGTGAAGTTGAGTTTTAAAAGTAATAGGGGAAAATAAAATCTAATAATTCTAAAAATATAATAAATTTAAAAATAACCACAGACACAGATCCTGAAATACACCTTATTTTCATGAATTGCCGTAAGCTGGTGTGGTAGGAAGAAGAAAGACCCCCAAAGATGTCTATGTTCTAATCCCCAGAATTAGTGAATGTGTTATGTTATGTGGCAAGGAGGAATTAAGATTAAGATTACAGATGAATTAAGGTTGCTAATTGACTGACTTTCAAGTGGGGAGACTAGCCTGGATTACCCAGATGGACACAGTTATAATCTCAAGGGTCCTTAAAAGTGGAAGCGGGAGGCAGAATGGATCAGTACCAGTGTGATGCCACATGAGAAAGACCCGACCGGCCATTGCTGGCTTTGAAGATGAAAGCATCCATAAGCCAGGGAGTGTTGGGTGGCTTCTGGAAGCTCGAAAAGGGAAGAAAACACATTCTCCCTGACAGCCTGCAAAAAGGATCGCAACCCTGCCAAAAACCCAATTTTAGCCTCGTGAGCCCCATTGCAGACTTCTGCCCTCCAGAACTATAAGGTAATATTTTGTCTCACTAAGTTTGTGGTAGTTTGTTACAGCAGCAGTGGGAAACTAATATAGTGGGTCAGTCCAGTAGGAACAAAATTTACTAATGAAACAACTTATTTAGTTTTTAAAATGATATTTGTCAGACGATCAAGGTAAGCACCCTGTTCTCTCCTCAGACATTTCGTTCCACGTCACCCACTTCCGCGAAGCACCTGTGAGTCCTGTTTTGTACACATGTTCTCTTTAGGATTAGAGCCAGTGTTTCTTACGTGAAACATTTATTTTTTTTTCTTGAGCAGGAGAGATTATTTTTGTCCCTTATTAGCCAGTGATTAAAAATAACTTACAATAATGGGTAAGCTCTTTATTTCCAAGTAGGAATCATCTTGGGGTGGCGAATGGGGGGACTATAATTACGAACCTTTATGTTTTCCAGCATGTGGCCAAAGAAATAGTATAGACCTGGTGAGTAAGTACATGGGGGGAAAGGCCTGGGTTGCTGCAATTTACAATGTTTTTCAATTACCAGCTTATATGTTAGAAAATGGGGTTTGACCACTCAAAGTAAATCATTTGCAATAACAGGGATTCCAGGGGCCTGGAATGTTGCTTTTTTACCACAAGTTTAGAGCTGATAAAAGCAACACTTGTTTTAGAAGGGGGGTGGAGAAAGAAAAAATAAACTGAAATGCTAAGAGGAAGGAATAATGCAGCCATTGACAGACACCTATAGACAGAGGCTGAGTCGCAGACATGGGATAATGTGGAGTACGTGGAATGCTGTGAGAAGAGGGCTCCTTCCCAGGCCGCCATGTGCCCTGGGCACCACGCCGCTCCACCCTCCCCGGGCTCCTCTCTTTTTTTGACACTAGGGCCCCATAACCATTATTCTCCTTCATGTTCAGGCTTTTAAAAGGAATACTTAGAAATCTCAATAATCCCTTTTCCCCTTTTCAAAAGGAAGAGAAGGAACGCTTCTGAGGCGAGAGGACAACTTTTCAGTGACCCTTTGCTAACTAACCAAGGAATTCAATTTAATTCAATAGTTATTCAACTAAGAAAAGTGACCCAAACATGGTGGCCAAGGGGTACCTACGCGAATCCAAATGCTTAGCGGGGCGTGTTTGTTCTTGACAACGTAGAAGACGTGGTGGGGTCGTGGTGCTTGTGATGGGCTCAGTTGTGTCCCCCACCCAATTCCTATGTTGAAGTCCTAATCCCGGTGCCTCAGAATGAGACTAGATGTGGAGACAGGGCCTTTAAAGGGCTGATTATGGCAAAATGGGGTCCTCAGCATGGGTCCTAATCCAATCTGACGCGTGTCCTTATAATAAGAGGATGTGAGCCCCACACAGAGGGAGGACCCTGCGAGGACTCAGTGAGAAGAAGGCAGCCATCGACAAGACATGCAGAGAGGCCTCAGAAGTAAACAGCCCTGCCGGCAGCTCGATCTCAGGTCTGAGAACAACAGAGAAGACGTTTCCGTTATGGAAGCCCCTAGTCTGCAGTGCTGTGTTATGGCAGTCCAAGCAAACTACTACAGTAGTTAAAACGTCTCACTGCAACACCCCCCCCCACATATACCACTGTTGTCATTTGGCAGCAGCCCAGATGGAAACTCTCGGGCTCTGGTGTGGAACCTGCCGCTGGCTCCTGCTGCCTGCTCAGCACCCCGCTTCCAGGCCTGGCCGGCAGTATTTCAATTCCTGCTTTGCTCGCGTGCGTCTCTCCACTCACTGGGCACCTCAGAAGCCTGGGGAGGCCATGGTTTCTGTCTGTGCATCTCTCCCTTTCCTTCAGCCCTGGCGTGTTACGTTTCACAGAGCAGGCAACTTTAAATGCTTTTAAATCAGGGCATATCTGTAATCAGGGCACATTTCTTACCTTCCGAGAGAGAGTGGTCAAGACGACTGCCCTTGACACACGACTGGGGACAACTGAGCCTGGGGACAGGCAGGACGATGGGGTCAGGAGAAGAAACAAGGCCTCCCAGCCGAGGTCCCTGCATACGCTGTAGCCCGTATTTTATTTCTCCGGAATTGATTGGTCGTTCGCGTCTTGGCAGACACTGAACTATGCCGTGGGAACCCGAAGATGGAGGTACTATGTCAAGGAGCAGTTAGAGCAGTGCCAGGTGCCTCTACCACGACGCGGTGGGCGCCGTGCACGTGTGCTGTGTGTGCCAGCTCTGAGAATGGGGCGGCAGACTCTCTTTGGGGGGCCGGGGAAGCACAGGCCAGGCAAAAATCAGAAACCCAGTCTGGACCGATGACTCATTAGCTCTCTGACCGTGGGCAAATGGCTCAATCTCTTTTCCGTTATCTTTTACATGAGGTTGTAGAATATATTTTGGAAAGTTGGTATGAATATTAAATGAAAAATTGAATTAGAAACTGCATACTGTAATGCCTCACACATCACAGGTGACCTTTTGCCCTGAGGAAGAAGAGGGCCCCTGAAAGGAGATGATGGTTTGGCTTGACCGTGAGCGGGAAGCAGGGTCATACTGGACAGAGGAGAACTCGGATGAAAAGAGGTATTTTAGACAAACAGCTGAGGAGAAGAAGGTGCTGTTTGGGGGGCCTGGGTCATTCCATGTCTATGGGGAGGGGTGAGTTTAGGAGCATTGTGGGAAATCGGAAAGGCAGGATGGGTCTTCAGTGCCAGGTGAAATAAATGGTCTTTTTTGCATATTTAATAGAGAGACTTTTCCAGAGATGAGTGACAGAGGGGTAGAAACTGAAGGTGGAGGGACCAGTTAGAAGGCTGTTGACATTATCAGGAGATGGGGCTATGAGCCAAGGCAGGGACAGGGGTCTGCAAAGGAGAAGGTTCCAGTCATTTTGAAGGTAGACCCAGACACCGCTTGGGTGTTTGTGAGACGAGGAGGAGAGGCTAGTCCAAGTGCAAGCTGCCTCCTGTTTTTCCAGCCTGGTTACTGATTCCATAGATGGTAAGACCAGACACTGACTTGGAAAACAAAAGGGAAGAGTCCTGAGATTTGTTTGTTGTTATGTGGGGAAGGCAGTAGAGTAGGTCTGCTGAGATTATGGACATGTTAAGTTCATGAGGCTTTTTGGGTGTCGAGGGAGAGATGCCTAGTGAGCTTTTCAAAAATGAGTCTGTCTAGCTTTTTGTGGATAAGTCAGGGATCCATAGTGTCTCTGACATGGGCCAAGTGCTATTTATTCTAAGTTCTTTGCTGTATCAACTCATCCGATCCTTAGAACATCCCTGTGAAACGGACAATATCGTGAGGCTTGTTTTCTGAGCGGTGATGGGCTGGATTTTGCCCCCTGTTGACCCCCACTGTGACTGTATTTGGAGATATGGCCTTTAGGAAGTGATTAATGTTAATTGCAGGAAACACAGAAAATAAACTAAGGTTAAATAAGAGTGGGGGCCTAATCCAGTAAAGCTGGTGTCCTTATCAGAAGAGGAAGAGACACCAAAGGTCTCTCTCATCGTGCACACAGAGGAAACGCCATGTGAGGGCACAGCAAGAAGGCAGCTGTTTGCCAGCTAGGAAGTGTTCTCACCAGAAATCAACCCTGACGGCACCTTCATTTTGAACTTCTAGTGTACAGAAGTGTAAAAAAAAAAAAAAAAAAAAAGAGTTTATTTAATGTATTTTACATAAAACCAGCCAGTCTGTAGTATTTTTATAGCAGCCTGAGATGACTAATACATGGGCAATTAAGCACAGAGATATAAGTAACTTTCTCAAGGTCACACAGCTGGTAAGGAACAGAGGCAAGATCTGACTCAGGGCCGAGTTTTTGCTTTAACCACTAGCCTCTTTGCCTTGAACTGCTGCTTCTCTAGGCCGTGTGTGTGTGTGTGTGTGTGTGTGTGTGTGTGTGTGTGTGCAGTAGCTCCAGATGGACAGAGAGAACATGGGGCTGTCACCTCCTTCCAAGGAGAGCATGATTTCTGTGGCTCCACTGCACCAGGCAGCTTCACTGAGCCTAACGATGGCTTTGCTGAGGCAGCGTGGCCACCGTCCAACCTTTTCTGTACCATTCTGATAGATGGGGGCAAATGACTCTTCTGTAGCACAGAATGAACGTGCAGCACAGGGCATGTAAGCATGTGCTCTGTGTTCTGCTCGGTGCTGGGGGGTGGGAAAGGAGGCGCTCTGACCGGCTCAGCCTCGTGGGCTGGCAGGAACGGGGCGGGCACACTGTGTAAGTGAAGGGAGAGTCCATTCGGCTGAGATCTGGTCAGTCATCCCAGAGACGCCCCCTCACGCAGGAGGTATAGTTTGAAGAGGAGCTTTGCTTCTTCCCTGTGGAGATGAATTAATAATCAGGCTGGGCGGGCAGAGGCAGAACAAATAAAATCAAATTGGTTTTCTTTTGGAGACTCATGGATGCGTTCCTGGTAATAGTTTTTGATTTGCAGCTCTTTCCCCTTAAAACACATTTTTCAGGGATTTATTTTCTTTTCTTTTCTTTTCTTTTTCTTTTTCTTTCTTTCTTTCTTTCTTTTTTTTTTTTTTTTTTTTTTTGGTTGTTTGTCCCTTTGCCTTGAAGTTTCTGAATTATTCCACAGGGCAGTCCCTGCCAATTCTTGCTGTTGCTCGGAGCCTGTTCACAGCCAAGTGGGAGAGTTTCTCCACAAACTGCCATTTCAGTGAAAACACAGAAAATAAAATGCAATCAAGCATATTAGAAAGAGGAGGCAGTGCTGAGTTCCCTGACTGTGAGGTGGCCTGGTTTGTACGGCCCTGCCTCTCTGACCTGGAGTTTGCTTGTATTGGTTGCGTATGTTAGTTTGCATAGTGACATTCCTTTGGTCTTTTCTCCATAATTAAAGGTTTGTCGTGGCTTCCTAAGTCCTTTTCTGGACCCTCTTTTACCCCCCCCCCCCCCCCCCCCCGCTGCCAACATCTGTCCTTAGGTAAGAAAGCCTTGGCTAAATGAATTCTTTTACTAAGAAGTTGGTTTCAATATTGTCATTCTTTCCAGGAGGCTTTACATTTTCAGAGGGCTGATGTGTTTCCCTAACTGTATGTGCAGATGAATTACCTAAGGATTTTTTAGGATGTGGGAGGGGGCCTGGTACTGTCGTTCTGATGCCAGGATGCTCCTTTGCAGACCACACTTTGAGTAGCCAGGCATAGGGGAACACTGAATGGTTAAATGGTTGTGGGGGATACTGTGGGGGAATGTGTGTCAGTCAGGGTTCTCCCAGGAAACAAATCAAGAGGAGATGATCTATCTATCTATCCATCTACCTACCTATTTACCTATCTATCTATCTGAAGAGATTTATTGTAAGGAATAGGCTCGTGTGATTATGGAGGCTGACAAGTTCCCAAATCTGGAAGCTGGAGGCTCAGGAGACCTGATGGCATAAGTTTTAGTCTGCATGCCTGCAGGCTCAGACCCAAGAAGAGCTGGCATGTCAGTCTGAGTCTGAAGGCAGGAAAAGATTGATGTCCCAGCTTACACAGTCAGGCAGGAGGAAATCTGACTCCCAGGAAGGTCAGCTTTGGGGTGTATTCTGGCCTTCAACTGATTGGACAAGGCCCACCCACACCAGGAAGGGCAATCTGATTTACTCAATCTACTGATTCAAATGTTAATCGCATCCAAAACACCCTCACAGATGCACCCAGAATAATGTTTCATCAGATGTCTGGGTACACAGTGGCCCAGTGAACCTGATACATAAAATGAACATCATAGGATGGGAGTGTGTATCCTGCCCTGGGGTCTTCATGGCCCTTGATAGTCCTTTCTTGTCTTGAAATTTTCTAGTGAAATGATCCAGCTATGTTCCTTCGTGAGCTGAATGTTCATTTCTGCACTGGCTCTCCAAGCTCAGAGATGCAATTTCTGCACCTCTTTACATAACACCTGGGCTTGCCCCATCAAGTCTGGCATATAAAGGACAAATGCCATTTTACATTCATGTTGACCCCCTTAATGTAGTTATACTGAGTGCCTGCTGTGTAAAAGGTACAAATTGGGAGTCAAGGAAGACGAAGGATGAGACCCCCCCCCACCCCCGGAGTGGAAGGGGTATGGAAGGACATGATACGTAATTTGTGGGGCCCAGAACAAAATAAAAGTGTGGGCTCCTTGTTCAAAATTTAGCATTTTCAAGACTGCAATAGCAGCACATTAAGCCCAGTTTGTGGCCCTTCTGAGTGAGGGACCCTGGGGAACTGCACAGGTCATATGCCCATGAAGCTGGTCCTGGGTGTGGGGGAAGGAGGACAGAAAGCATGCAGAGCTGGAAACAACATGGTAGGAGGACAGGAGAGGCAGCTCAGGAGCCAGGCAGGTTCATAGGTCCTGACGGAAGTGCTGGTGGCTGGGGTAGTGATGTGCCTCTTTTTGTTTCCTTCTTTCCCCTCTCCCTCACTTCCTCCCTCCTTCCCTGCCCTTCCCTTGTCCTTCCTTCCTTCCTTCCTTCCTTCCTTCCTTCCTTCCTTTCCTCTTTCCCCCTCCCCTCCCGTCCTCTCTTCCCCTCCCCTGCACTCCTTTCCTCCCCCCACACCCCTTTCTCTCTGTCCTTTCTTTCCTACAAGGTATCTTTAAAAACCATATGACTTCCAATGAAACACTGTGCTCATCATCCATTATATTTGTCATGCCACAGATATTTATACATTAAACCAGTCTGTGTCCCTTTTAAATCCTGTTGCAGCAGTGGCTAGAGTTAAAGTCCTATTTACTAAGACAGTCTGTCCACTCTGTGGATGGGTGTGGGGTGTGGGGGGAGGGATCTTGGAATCCCAGGTCATGTTAGGTTTTCAAGTGGTCTGCCAGCTGTTTCTCAGAACCTGTAGCAAAGCTCTAGAGGAGTGGACCTCAGAAGGAGACCGTCTTCTCTGAACCCATTGCCAGGGTCTTGGTATTCATTTGTGATCTGGCCGACTGGTTAGAGAAAAGGTCAAAAAGGTAAAAAACAGAGGTCCCTGACAGTAAGATATGACTAACTAGACTTTTCTCAGTCCACATCTCAGCCCAGACTGTCTACTAATCTTTGGAGGGATTAATAGGGTGGAGGGGTCTTGGCAAGAGATTGACGATGAATCAGAGCAAACTCATCAACAGCTGCTTTGAAAAACCAACCTCTCATTTCTTTCCTGCTGGGTTCCCAGAGTCAATAAGTCAACCAGTAAGTGCTTTTGCAGCACATATTTATTGAACTTGCACAGTATGTAAGTTCCAGGACAGTAAAGTGTACCCTCAAGGAGCTCAAATTTAGTTGGAGACAAAACTACACTGTGCTGCCCTCTCTATCATAAGCAAAGCCTTGCTGGACATATACCATATATATATATATATATTTTTATAAGCTACCTCATATCCTTTTTTGAAAGAGAGCATCTACAAATACATGACAGAAAAGAAAATAAGTAAGTGCCAGACTCCTCTTGGTAGGGAATGCAAAAGGCTAAACTTCGTTCATTCCATAAATATTTATAGTGCATTTACTATATGCCAGGCCCTGTGCTAGACACCCTGTGCTTCACTGGGTTACACCAGTGAAGCAAACACACAACAGACTTGCCCTCAGGGGTCATCTGTTCGAATGGAAGAGCAGGTCAGTGCAGGGCTGCCGAGGTGGAGGGCGTGGGCTCCTCTCTGTGGTGTAGCCTCACTAGGCGGGGCCATTTGTTGTAAGTTCTCCAGGATTGTATTTAGTCAGCCTTTCAATAACTGGTGGGGAAGAAGATATGGACTCGAAGTTGAGGTCATGTACTAGAAATGTAATTTCTGCTGGTTCTCCTGTCCCAAACCCTTAATTCCGCCTTTGACCTCTCCAATGTTTTACTGCCAATGCTATGCTCCCTTTAGATGTCAACAGTGCCCTCGGGAGATGGGAGGCCAGAATACACTGCCAGATGGCATTTGTCTGTGTTTTAATGAAAACGCCCCATTCTCTTTGCCACCGTGTGAAGCAGCAACACACTGTGCAGAGCAGACAAAAAACAGCACAGAAGCCTGCATAGCGTTTCAGGTTTGAGGTCAAGAAATATACCCAAAGGACAGAGCAGCTGAATTCCATCCATTAACCTCAGTGGTAGTCATGATTTTGGGAACAATGGCTCCCAAGGTCAGCCCTGAGCAGATTGAGAGGCCAAGTTCTGACGTGTTGATGTAGGTGGGTGTGACCGAAACGGTGGGTTTGTGTATCCATCTTCCCTTTATGGGCAGCGCTAAGGATTTCTTTTATATTGTCTCGTTCAGGTTTTCCAACTACTAATGAAACATTATTATTCCATTTTAAAGATGAGGAAACTGTGGTTCAGAGACCTTAGTTAACTTAGCTAAACCCAATAGCTAACTTCTATGAGCGCATACTCTGTGCTGTGTGACCTTGTTTTTTTAAAACTTTTATTTATTTTAAGTGTTCCTCCAGGACCCATCAGCTCCAAGTCAAGTAGTTGTTTCAATCTAGTTGTGAAGGGTGCAGCTCATACTGGCGCATGCGGGGATTGAACTGGCAACTGTGGTGTTACGAGCGTCATGCTCTAACCAGCTGAGCTAACCGGTCACCCCTGTGTGACCTCTTTGTAATCTTCTCTACATCCTTGTGGATTGGGTGTATTACTCCTGTTTTACAGAATAAGAAAGTGAGGCTTATGAACGATTAAGTAACCTACTCAAGCTTCCAGAGCTTGAAAGTGGTGGAGTTTGGATTCAGACCAGCCAGTCTGACACAAGGGTTGTTTCTTAACTGCTTTAGGATTTCTTAGGAGCAGAAAGAGCTATGTCCACGGCAATCAGATGGCCACTCTGGATGTTCATCTGAAGCTCACCTTGCAGCTATGTTACCTCCTTAGCGGGAGGGCCATGATGGCAGCAGCCCTGAGAGAGACAGAGAAGAGATCCAACTACAGATGACCCTTGAACAATATGGGTTTGAACCACATGGGTCCACTTATACTCAGATATATAAATATACGCCCCTTCCAAGATGGTGGCTTGTAACAAGTTAAGAAATGGCTTTCTCCTTGGGTGGAAAACTTCACAAAGGAACCACCCTCCACTTAGAAGCTTGGGCAAGGTATTGGCTGAGATGAAGGTAGTTTTTTTGAAAGGGTGTCTTTTGGAAAATCAAACGTGACTCAAAACACCTCTGCAACACCCATGGTGGGACCTGGTGGTCATATCACTCTGAGACCTACTATCCTAACCATTCTTCTCAAACTGATGTTTTAGAAGTCCTTCAAATCTTCAGAGTTCTTTCCTCTAAGTTTAGCTCCTCTATAATTCATGGATTAAATATTTTTGAGCACCCTAAAGGTACTAAGTACTGTGTTAGGCACTGGGATACAGCAGAGAACAAGACAGCTAAGATCTGGATCGAATGGAGAACACAATTGAATGGCAATTTCAGCTCCGTGTACTAATAATACAGGGGTCAGTGGGAATACTGGGGGTAGAGGATGTGGGCATCTAACCTTGACTGGGTACAGGAAGTTCCCTGTGTCCACAAGCCTATCTGTTGCTTAGTTGGAGTTCAGCAAATGTCTACTGTGTGAATGTATTTCCTTTTGTTTTCAACTATTAGATAACCCCGGGAGCTCAGGCTTTACCACTCACATGGGCCAATGGGTCCACCGAATCGGGTTGCGATGAATATTCGCCGCGGCCTCCGTCATTAATGGAGTGTCCAAAACTCTCAAGGTGAGGCGGAAGCACTGGTCCCGCGTGAGGAAGAGCTTTCGTTAGAGTCTCGAGCGTGCGGTTTCCCGTGTCCCTCCCAACCTCGCGAAAGGTAAACGGCAAACATCGTTTCCGGATTTTACAGAAGAGACCAGGAGGTTCGCGCGAACCTTGCCCGAGTCACGTACTCGGCCAAACAGGTGACTGTGAGGCCCGAGCTCCACGCTATTATTTCGAGTTCACTTGCTGGCAACTTGAGGCCACGCGGTGTCCTGGACTCCCCACGATTCAGTTCAGGCCACGGTGGTCTACCTGGAGCCTGGCCAGCGCTAACGTCTCCCAGCATCCACAGGGAGGGATTACGCAAGGGTTTTCTCCTCTGCTAAAAAGTTCTTGTCTCCCCCTAGAGTCAGGCACACGCCTCCCAACTCAGACCACGTGTCGCAGGTACAACGTTTTTTCGCTCTTCCCCTCCCCCGTTCCGTTCGTTCCCCTTTCCTCTCAGCCTTAGGTGGCAGGAAAATCTTTTACCTCCGACCAATCCCACGAATGTGGAGCCGCGCGCGCGCGCGCGCGCCAACTCGAGCTCTTTCTCTGTACGTCATTGGCCACCTCGACCGCTGCAGGGTGACAGGCAGCTTCGCGGACCTATTGCCGGAGGAGGCGGAGGCCGCTGGGCCCTCCCAAAGCTGCTTTGTTAGGGGCTCCCTCGCTGTTCTCTGGCTAGCCGCGCCTTCTCTGCTTTCAAACCCTGCTTTCCCCAGGCCGCACCGCCGAAGCCTCGTGGGAAGGCAGCCCCGGAGCGCGCGGCGCCCGCATCTCAACAGTCGCACGCCTGGGACCGAAGCCGCTCGGGTACCCAGCGTACTCCCGTTCTCACTCTCCAGCCCAACTCCGAACGCCCCGCTCCTGTATCCGCCGTGTCTGATTGGCCGGCCGGAGGCGGAGCGATTGTCAGGCGAACCAATCAGAGCCCGGTTTCCCACGGGCTCCCTCGGCCCCGCCCACGAGGCCGCCAGCCCCGGCACCCTGACAGCTCCCATTGGCAGACCGCGAGCGGGCCCCAGCGCTGCCTGGCAGAGCAGCGCCGCCGCCGTCGGGCGCGCAGCTCTGCAGCACCGCTATCGCCTCGGTCCCCGCAGCCCCGGTATCCCGGTGTTCCCGCATTGTCCCTGTCGCAGAGATCCGGGACGAGCGTCGCGGTGAGTACCGCGGATCTGGGGGAGCTGGCTGGCAGGAGCCACCCCCAGGTACCGCGGTGAGGATGCCCAGAGCTACTCTGCCCATGACGGGCACGTTCCGACCCCCGTCTCCCGCACACTGGGGCTCCGGCGGGTCCTAGCTCCCCCTGATGGGGCTTTACTCGTATTGTTTTCGTGTTCACACACTTGGGAGGTGGGGAGCTGGCGAGGGGAGGCAAGAGGAGACACGCTCGAACCGTAAGGAGGGAGACGAGCCAGTGGTGCCCAGGTGCCTGGCGCCAAATGGAAATGACAGTGTCCAGGCGTTGGCATTCTGTCCTCTCGGCAGCAGGAGGTCAGCGCTGACTTGCAGCCGCGGTGGCACTTTGTATTTGTCGGCCGATATTTATCAACTTCGGGGAGGGCGTGCGTGTGCGTGCGTGTCTCTATGTGTGTGTCTCCGTCCCTGACTTAGGTACATCCAGGCCTGGGGTTTCGGCGACGCTGCCTGGGCGCTCACCTTGACGATCCGTGCCGAGCTCGCGGCCGGACACACAGGGAGGAGAGTCCGGGGGTCGACACACTGGGCCCGGCACCCGCGGCTGATCTGGGAGGGGGCATTTAAAGCGGCATCCTGAGGCCGCGCAGACAATGACTGGTCCGGGCGCGGGGTCCCGGAGACTGTGCGTTGGGTTCCCGCGCCTGAGTCAGACCCTGATTCGCCCTCTCGCGGAGTCGGCGGGCCAGATGCTTTGGGGCTGCGACGCCCAGCTGGGGACCAGCGTGGGGGCCCGCTTTTGTTTACAGACCTCACCATTGGGCGAGAGCTGCGCCCTGCGCTCTCCCGGCCCGGGCCGCTGCTGCGCGCCCCCTCCGAGCCGGGAGAAGTTGGTGCGTGCTGTCAGGTGACGCCCCCTCCCCCGGCCTCCCGGCGCGATGCTGCAGGGAAAAGACGTCCAGGCGGCGCCTTCGCGCCCAGTCCCCGCTGCGTACGTCGCCCCCAGGTTCCCTGCATCCGGAGGCGCCGTGTCCCCGCCAGGGTCCCTCTCCGATTGGCAGCGGTTGGGCGCTGACCGAGCCACGCTCACCTCCTTAATACTAGCATCCTCTAGCCTTGCCTCCTGGCCAGCCCAGGTTGATCCGAAGTCTGCCTTTTTCCTGCGTGCTGGCAAGGCTTGAAGGACGCATGCGAGCCCTTGGGGACGCTCGCCAATCCGTGCCTATTTAGGTGGTACCCACGCGGCCCCGCGGAGCAGCTGCGGTGCACCCTTGAGTCAGAGCGGTCCGGATCGGGTTACCCACGCGTGCTGACTTGGCGCACACTTTGTTTGAGCTGGAGGAGAGCCTGGGTGCTGAGGTCAAACAAACTCGGGTTCCAATACCTGCTTAGTGTCACTCACAGACTGGGTGATCCAGGCCAAGCTGCTTAATCTCCCTGCGCCTCAGTTTCCAAGTCTGGAAAGTGGGGATGAGTATCTTCATTTGTGGGGGGTTTAAAACGACAATATAGATCATCTGCTTAGGACAGTGCCTGCCACATATGAACTACTGGAATAACTGGTTTTCCGGTGAGAGGGACTGTTTTAGAGGACGTCACCGTGTCTCTTCCCCCTTCTGTAGTTCTCCACTCTCCCAGCTCCTGTTTTCTTTTAAAAAGCTTTAGAACTGCTGTTTTCAGCTTCAAACAGGGCTTGTTTTACTTGGCCTTAGATTTAACTATACTGTACTTAACTCATGGCTTACAGCTCCTTTTTCTGTGAATTTCCTTTAGGTTTTAGTAGTTTCTCCCTTCCTTAAGGCTATGCTGAGGCCCAGGCCTGGGTGGAGGAGGAAAACTTGGCCAGGTGGGAAGCAGTTGCCTGTTAACCAATGGCCGCTGTGCAAAGTGATTAATGCCCGGATGGAGGGAGGTTTGAACAAAGAGATACCTGGAGGCAGGGAGGGAACACTTCCTGGTTGAAGTGAAATTTGAGCTGTGCCTTGTAGCAGAAGTTTGGTAAATCACCGGTTTCTAGAATATGCTCTTTTGTACCCCACGGTAAACAGCTCCTCCAGGGAGATTGTTTTGAGTGGTAAACATGGAAGTTGCTAAGTAATTATCACTGAGTAGAGGAGAAATAAACCTGAGGAAGTCTTTGACTAACTAGGGAAGGTAGAAGAGAATTGATTTCATAGAATAGCTTCAAAATGCTGTCAATGTTTTGACTTGTTTCCCTCTGCTCCACCAGCTTCGCATTACTAATTTTCTTTAGGCAAAGAGAGAGCCAGTTTCATACAGAGGAAACAAAAACAAAAACAAGAAAAACTCCTCAACTACCTTTAATAAGATAGTTTTAAAAAGACAATCTCAGGCTTGCCTATGGAATAAGATGTTAGTGGAAAAAAAAAGGTGGTTGTTTCAAATTATTACTCTGGGTCCAGTAAACACATCCTTTGAATGTAGATGCCAGAGGCCTTTACTGGCCAAAACAAGCAAACAAACAAACAAAAACAGAAATTAGGAGAGGGACTTGCAGCATGTCCAGTGGGAACTGAAGCCCCCAGGGATGCTCCCTCTATGCCTCTTCTCCCCTGGACAGCCTCAGTCACCCCAAGTGGAGGCTGACGACTCCTGCCAGCTAGGGGGCTAGTAGTGTTATTGCCAGATACCAATAAATTTCATTTGACCAATTTGGAGTTCACTCCCAGAAATGATTTCGATCCTTCCCACAAGTGTTCTGGGAATTCTCAGGCCCTTAGGGATGCTTTGCCCCCTGCTGCTGTCTGGGGAACAAATCAGTTGGGGCCCAGACTTGAAAGGGAGCACGTGTTTAGGAAATCTCATTAGCTGACAATTTAACTCCACGCTAATGCTCATCCAAAGAGCTAGAACAAAGACTTCCTCTCCTTTCCCCCTGCAGTTCTCTCTTCCAGTTTTCCTCCCCTCCGCTCCCCTCCCCCTCTAAACCTGAAAGGAAAGGCAGCCCTGGCCCTCCCCCACTCCCCCAAATTGCTGCAGTTCTCCTGAGCTGACTGAACCTCAGTTCTGGAGCACCGAGGCGGCAGTTCCTCCCAAAGGTGCGCATGTTGACACTTCGCCCTTTCCTTTCTGCAAGGAGCTTACTGTCTGAAGGAGAAGCGTTTTGTGAGTGAGGAAGCACGTTAAGGGATGTGCTTTCCCAAATGAGGAATGCAGGTAAGTACATAGGAATCACGCTGAAGCTTTGCCCAGAAATGAGTGATGGCTGGGGCTTCTGCCTGTTTGAGGTGACAAGAGGGATGAGGGTGCAAAGGCAGAATTTGGTTCCTGTGGGCAATGTGCAGATTCCTGAACCCCACAGGTTCAGGCTGGTATTTGAGAAAGATCCTTCTTTTCAGTGTCTCCAGTCACTTGGCCTCCCGTATCTAAAACATTGTTTCACTACATACATGCATATCTACATATCCATTTTCCTTGCTGAGTTAAGAAAATAGATAGAATGCATGTTTCAGAGTGTGTCCCTGTCTTTCCCTACCCCCAGAAAAGGACCAGAAAAAACGGATTTGCAAAGCCCCAGCAAAATTTTTCTGTTTTTCACAATTCCAAACTTCAGGTTGTTTCGTCTCTAAATATTCAGTTTTATGTAAGTAATAACTCCCGTGTTAAAAAGAATGATCTCTCATCAGTGAGGCCAAATCACTTATTTTTAAAGATTTTTTTTTTTAATTAAATAAAGGAGGCACTCAAAAATATAGCAGTACTCAGCCAGGAACAGAGTGTTTTGAAAATAAAACAATGCTCTAGTGTGAAAGCGTACAAGATATTAATAGTTAGGCCTGTTTTCCCTTTCCACCGGCTCCCCAACCTCCTGCACCTCCCTCCATACCCCTCCAGCATAAGACTTTCACTGTTCCCGTGGTCTCCGGGGATCTCATTAAGAAATTCATAAAGGCCTAGACTGTGGATATGGAGAAATTCTGCCTGTGCAGTGTGAGATTCTTCTAGAAGACTTTGGAGCTCTTTGGCTAGGTGTAGGGGGTCTTCCCCACTTGGGCTGAGGCTGAGCTGAGAGACTTGCATTCTTCAAGTGGGGTCTCAGTTCATTGAAGAAACAGGGGGCCAGGATGCTGGGCTAGAGCGGGGTGGGGTGGGGGGGATGATAAGAGCTCATTGATTGTGTGTATTCAAAGGATGTTAAACAAAGAGTGATGATTCAGCCAGGAACTCTGTGGGAGGAAGGTTCTTTTAGCTGAGAGCATCCTCACTTTCAGAGTGGGCAAAGGCCCTTTGAGTCTTGGTGCTGTCACAAAGTTTCTTTCCATAAAGGGACACTTGAATACTAGGGAGGGTGTTCTAGCATTTTGGAATCCCCCCTCCTAGCAAAACTGAAGTATACTAAGAAAGGTACCTTGCATTTTCTGGTGGGGGCCACTTTGAATTCATAAAGGAAGAAAATAAAAAGGAGGGAGCAGTGTCTTTGGTTTAAAGAAAAAAGACACCTGTATTATTTAATCTAGCTTCTGCCCCCCCATAAAGCATGATCTTATTAGAGATCAAAGGAATAGTATACAGGTATGTGAGGAAATATGTGATTGGGAGATAGTGGACCTGTCTCAGTTTAGAATGGGATTGGAGATTAGGCTTCAATGGGATGGGGATTCACTTGCTTTTCCTTAAAGATACCAGAACCATTCTCTGTGGCCATGGAGGAGACAGGATATCCGGCTGCAAGAAGGTGCCTTTGCAATGGCTGCCTCCAGCCCCAAACCTTCCTCCTGGACCAGAGACTGCTAATCTTGTAAACATAGGTCAGTTCTAGTTCCTGTTCCTGATTTCACTTTTGCAGAGGTGATAAGGAGCCCTGGAAAACCACCAGGTCAGCTGCTGGGGAGCGGAGGTCACGTGAGTCACGGGTCTGAGATGCTCCTGGAGTTGTCAGGACCTTGGAAATGGAGTGGATGAGATTTTTTCACCCAGGGCTCTTCAGAAGAGGGGGCAATGCTGGGCCTGATGTCTGAGGGGCCCTGAGAAGAGGATCTGCTTTGCCTCCCCTTTCTCCCACCATGTTGGGGACCTCCCTGGTGTTTTTTGTGGGGAGAAAGTCCAGCCTGACCACCTCAGAATTTCTTCGGATCCTGGGGGCAAGATCTCTTTAAACCAATCCCATCACCTGGATTGGGTGCAGAGCACTTGGCCTCATTCCAGCCAAATAAAGATTTCTTTCAGGCAAGTCCAGGAGAGTTGGGAGCTCATCAGCTAGTTCCCACTTGCTTTTTGGGCAATGTTTTAGAGGCTCGGAACTGTGGGGTTATTCTCGCCGTGACCTTCTTCTGCAGGTTTTTTTCTTTGTACTTAATAGGAGCCTGACCCAAACTGAGGTGAATGTGTTCGTTTTTGTCTTTTTTGCAAAGTGTGCATCTCTGCCTCCTCACATGACACAAAGATATCTTTGGAAAGTGAGAACAGGGAGAACAAGTTCTTGTCCTATAGTCTCCCTGGCTTCTGATAACCACAGGGCCCCTTATCACACCTGAGGGGCCCTTGCTCTCTGGGATACCTGGGACCCTCCTGGTCATGCCCATTGCCTGGTGTAACAGCTACGTAACATTCTCGAAAGTGCCCCAGTTTGACCTCCTGGAATCCTGAGTTCCTAATGTCAGAGTTGTCACCCTGAATTTGTTTTAAATGACTGTGGGTCGTAGCACTTTTTTGATGGCAGGCTGCCCTGCTCTGGTGGAGAGCAGGCTCTACCTTCTCCTTTTGGCTTTTAGAGTGGGTTTAAACTGGGGTCGGCTGTGTGGGGAGAATGCCACATGCACTTTCTTTCATCTAGAACCTTTGGATGCCAAGGTTATCAGGACTGTTGAATGTTATTGCTATGCTGAGGCTTTGACCTTCTTGTTGCTGTCTGCCATATATAGGGCAGGGACTTTGTACACGTTTCTCGTTCTCTCCGGGATCTAACATGCATTTCCAGGCTGCCTTAATAGGGATGCAGTCTTTGGGTTTAAAACTCGAGTCAATGTTGCTCCAATATACTTGTCACAGTTTCACTCAGTAATGATGATCCACTTTAATATTTTTTCTCACATAATTTATATTCTTATGTCATGCAGACTTTTCAACTTAAGTCATGCCGAGTTTGATTTGATTCTAAAAAGAATGTGCAAAGTAATAGTTCCATGCCGTGTTAACGAACTCAGAACAGATGAGCTAGTCAGAAGCAAGAGTCTTTATTGTGTTTTATCCCCACCCACTCCTGTACTCTCCAGAAACAATCACCTTTGTTCATTTTTGTTTTCAATTGTTTTAGTGGTTGTCTTTATAGCTCTAAATAATATGCATATAGCACTTTTATGTGTCGACTTCCTGTTCTGATAAATGGTACTTTAGTTTACTTCTTGCCTCTCACTTCCTTCATTCTCCAGCTTTTTGATGATTACAGTTCATCTAGTGATTATTCTTCTATCGGTATGTTACTTGTAAAGACCTCTAATTTAGTTCCATCCACGGACGACAGTGACTTCGAATCTCCCCTTTGTAAATTGAGAATATCGGTGTCCTGATCTATCTTTTCTTTCAACTTTCCTTCCTGTCACACCCCAGCCCCTGTCAGCCATCAGGGTTGGTAAGATTGTTCCGTAAGCATGATTAAGTATTCTGTGCCTTGTCTATAGGTTGTTTTTATAACAGCTTTATTAAGATATAATTTATATACCATACCATTCAGTTCTTTAAAGTGCACGATTCGTTGGTTTTTGGTATATTTACAGGGTTGGGTAACCATCACCATAATAAATTTTGGAACATTTTCATCACCGTCAAAAGAAACCTGTACTTATTATCATTCACTTTCCCTCCCCACCCCTCCCCTAGCCTCTGGTAACCATGACTGCATTTGATTTTTGTCTCTATGGATTTGCCTATTTTTGTCCATTATATATAAATAGCATCATCTAATATGTGGTCTTTTGTGACTGTCTTCTTTCACTTAGCGGAATGCTTTCCAGGGTCATCCTCGGAGTAGAATTGCTGGGTCACTTGGTAATTCTATGTTTAACTTTCCAAGGAACTGCCATATTGTTTTCCAAAGTGGCTGTACAGGTTTACATTCCCACCAGTGTCTGAGGATGCCACTGTCCCCACGTCCTTGTCAACATTTGTTATTATCCATCTTTTTTGATTCTAGCCCTCACAGTGGGTGAGAGGTGGTTTGGATTTGTTTACCTGATAAATAATGATGTTGGCCATCTTTTCATGTGCTCATTGGCTAATTGTATATTTTCTTTGGCGGGATGTCTGCTCAGACCCTTTGCCCATTTTCAATTGGTTTTTTTTTTTGTCTATGTATAAATTGTAAGAATTATTATTTTTTTTTAGATTTTTTTTTAATTGGGGAAGGGGAACAGGACTTTGTTGGGGAACAGTGTGTACTTCCAGGACTTTTTTCCAAGTCAAGTTGTTGTCCTTTCAATCTTAGTTGTGGAGGGTGCTGTTCAGCTTCAAGTTGTTGTCCTTTCAGTCTTAGTTGTGGAGGACGCAGCTCAGCTCCAGGTCCAGTTGCCGTTGCTAGTTGCAGGGGACGCAGCCCACTATCCCTTGCGGGATTCCAACCATCAACCTTGTGGTTGAGAGGACGCCATCCAACCAACTGAGCCATCTGGGAGCTCAGCGGCAGCTCAGCTCAAGGTGCCGTGTTCAATTTTAGTGGCAGGGGGCGCTGCCCACCATCCCTTGTGGGACTTGAGGAATTGAACTGTCAACCTTGTGGTTGAGAGCCCACTGGCCCTTGTGGGAATCGAACCGGCAGCCTTCGGAGTTAGGAGCATGGAGCTCTAACGGCCTGAGCCACTGGGCCGGCCCAAGAATTTTTTTAATGTACTCCAAATAAAACTCCCTTATCAGATATATGATTTGCAAACATTTTCTATGGGAGGAAAAATATGTGCAGGCTGATCATTATAATGTTACTCCTCTTAAGCAGTTTATTGGGCATTAGAAATATTTTCAGAAAAAAATCCTCCAAGTTCAGTGCAAGAGCTACTGTGACATTTTAGAAAAGTTTTATGAATGTTAGAATAATTATTTTGATGATGAGAAATTACCATTTCAATTCTACAATTATATCAATTGAACTTTAACATTTCATTATAATTTAAAAACTTAAAACCTCATAACTATGGTTTTCACTTAACTAAACAATTTAACGATCCACTTATTTAAAAATAGATTTACAAAATTCACCTTGTGGTATTATCCCTTTTCTTTTTTAAAAAGAAAACAACCAGTTAATTATTTTAAGTTGGGGATTGAATCTGAACCCTAAACAATTGTAGCAAACCATTCAAATGATCTTAAAGAAAAAAGGTTTGTGGGAACCTGTTGCATGGTTTCAGCTCACTTCAAGTAAGAATGTCCAAATGACCTTCTCTTTCTTCGAGGAAATGGGGTCAAAAACAGGGGGACTTTATTTGTAAAAGTTGTAGGTAAGTATAAGGAATTTGGAGTTTTCTTGCCAAAAACTAGAAATTCACATGAATGGCCCATTCTTAAACCAGGACTAGTTAACCTAGCTTCTTAGAGAGAGAAGGGCTAGAGTTATTCCTTGTGGGACGGCCTCTGAATTTTAATTGCAGTAACCCGTGTCTTCTCATTCTGTGATAACAGTAGTTCTGAGTCCCATCCAAGTCAGGAAAAGTGAATTTATGGGCCTCCTAGCAACTAGCAATATACGGTTGGACTTTATGTTTTTTATGTCACATGGAACCAGCCCCTCTGACATTCTGGGGCCCAGCCCACAGGCAGTTACAGGATTTGGGGAGCCTGTCCCAACAGCATAAGATATGGAATTGGTTGCTGTGTTGTGGCTAGAAAACCATAATTTGGGAAAAAATGGAAATCTTTCTAGGAAATATTAAGGTACAGTTTTTCCAATTTGGAAAAGTTATTTTGTGGAATTCTGAAATGAAGAGCTTAATTAGGACATGAGTCAAGTTTAATAGTTTTATACCTTGAGTATTATTGCAACTGACTTAAGGCTGCTATGAGATTCATATCTTTTTTTTTAAAGATTCATATCTTTGATTTTCTCCTTTGATCTGACCTCTAGCACTGTTATAATGGTTAATGGACTTTCGTTACTTGGGCTCACTTTTCTCCATTTTTCTCTCAGGTATTCTGTGTGTGTGTGTGTGTGTGTGTGTGTGTGTGTGTGTGTGTGTGTGTTTTCCCCTTATTTTCTTTGTCTGGGTGATTCTTCCCAAATATCTCATCTTCAAAGTTTTTTTCTTTAATTATATAGTGTTTCTCTTAATTACATCACGTACTAATAGTAAATATAGCCAAAATACCAACACTAAATGTCTTTTAGTGTTGAGTTTAAGGGAGATTTTGATTTTCTTATGCAAAAATTTCTCCAACTTTGAAAGAGTTTACAATGAATAGGGGTTATTTTCGTAATCAGAAACATTGAAGTAATTAAATAGAACATTCACCTTTAGATAGGAGTTGACCAGTGGAAACTTGAGCTGGTTTTTCAAGTCATCTGTTTTTTGTTTTCTAATCCATTTACACATGGCGATTAATGGCGAAGTGCTCCTCTTAATGGTAAGGACCATGGGAAGAATTAAGAATATGTGGATTCCGCCTGAATGAACAAAGATGAGAAGCCCATGGGGGCCCAAGAATCCCAGTGATTAAATATCAATGGAAGGATTAGCCTCATTGTTGATGGGTCCTTTCAGACCAGGATTGAACCAAGATCCTCAGTCATCAGAAAGTTGTTGACTTTGGAGGGTTGACTGCATCCCTCTCTTTATTTCATTCCCCATTCTCCACCTAGAGAGTGATCTTACATCCCCAGTTCCAATGGTTATGCCTCATGACTTCAGCTTCTCTCTGGAATCGCTGCGTTGTTCATGAACTGTCCCATCATCGCTGAAGGTCCTAAAGCATTGATGATTTTCAAGTCAAGCTTAATTCATGCCTGTTAGTTTCCTAGGGTTGCTGTAAAAGTTATCTCAAACTGGGTAGCCGCAGACAATGGAAACTTATTCTTATAGTTCTGGATGTTAGAAGTTCAAAATCAAGGTGTTGGTAGGGCCATGCTCCCTCTGAAGGCTCTAGGGAAGAATCTTTTCCTGCTTCTTCCAGGTTCTGCTGGCCCTAGCTGTTCCTGGGCTGGTAACAATATCCAGTGTCAGCCTTCTTTCTCACATGGCTTCTTCTCTAGTGGATGCGTGTCTCTTTCTAAACCTCCTCCTTTCTCTTATAAAAGACACCAGCTGTTGGATGTAGGGGCCACCCTAGTTCCCATAATTTCATATAGTAAGTTGATTGTATTTGCAAAGACCCAATTTCCAAATAAGGTCACATTCATACGCATAGGTACTTGGGGTTAGGATTTAAACATATGTTTGGGGAACACAATACAATGCAAAATGTGTCCAACTATGTCATTGACTGCCTGTTGAAATCAATAAGGACATGTAGCATAGATGTGTACTTACTGCTAAGAGATTTGATTTTCCTAAAGCTTAGCTCTAATGTATCATGGTGATGCATTTGAAATTTTCAAAGGCTCTGTCTAGCCCTGGGGTCCCAGCCCTGCTTTCCCATTTCATTTCCCAGAACTCCTTTCTTAAATATTCTGAGCCAATGAAATAGGGGTCCCTTTTGCTCTGGAATATATCCTAGTCTCTATCTATTATTTTCCCCCCTCACACTTCTCTAGATCTAGACTGTTCCCATGTTTGCTCATCAAAACCTACCTCTTTTTCCAGGTCTGGTTGAAATCAGACATCTTCGTGCAGTTTCCTTGATGTCCTAATGTGTTTTTTTTAATGTTAGTTCATGTCTTTTATTACCCCATATACAACTACTTGTCTTCTGGTTTGCTGAAGCAGTAGGTCAGATGACATTTGCCACAATAATGTCTGTCAAAGTGACTGGCCATACAAACTCCAGCACCACATTCATCTGAAGGGCACTCCCGATGAAGGTAACTGCTCTTGCCATTCTCATGCACCTTATAGTATTTCAGGACAGCCAGCTTTCCCTTCTTTCTCTTATGCTTATTCTTCTTGGGAGTGGGGTAAGACTTCTTCCTTTTCTTAGCACCACCACGCAGTGTCAACACAAGATGAAGGGTGGACTCCTTTGGAATGCTGTAGCCAGACACAGTGCGTCCAGCTTCCAGTTGCTTGCCAGCAAAGATCAGTCTTTGCTGATCAGGAGAAATTCCTTCTTTATCCTGGATCTGGGCCTTTACATTTTCTATTGTATCCGAGGGTTCAACCTCAAGGGTGATGGTCTTCCCAGTAAGAGTTTTCACGAAAATCTGCATCTTGACGGCGATTCCACCGCAGATGGCAGATCGGAAAAACCCTTGATGTCCTAATGTTTACTGGCTCTTTTCAATGTGTTAGCATAGTCTGCCTTGTGTTTCAGCAAACTCTACCTAGACTGCAAACTCCTTAGAGGGCAGGGGCTCAGGCAAATTTATCCTGGCTTTGCCCATGGCACCACTGGACAAGTTGCTGTTGTTACGATAAATTTGCCCCAATTTACCAACATCAGCAGTCAGTATATATGCATGGTGCACAGGTCTCTGCCAAGATAGTGGGCTATGGAGCGTGGTAGCTAAGGGATGAGAAGCCCAAGGTAAAAAGGCCCATTTTTAGGAGACACTAGAGATGGGCAAATTCCCTAAGGACCCACTGGCAAGAAGAACGAGTCTCTTAGCTGCTGGGGAGCAGTCTTCAGCCAGGCTGAATCCGATGCTATAGCAGGAGCCAAATTAGGCAGCATGCAGTCCGAGGGAGAAGAAGGGTGGGTGTCTTAGTTAGTTTGGGTGGCTGTAACTAAATATCATAGACCGGGTGGATTAGACAGCAAACATTTATTTCTCAGGGTTCTGGAGGCTGGAAGTCCTGAGAGGCCTGGATGGTCGGGTTCTTGGTGAGAGCCTTCTTCCTAGATATGTCCTCGCATAGCCTTTCCACGCACGCACAGTGATCTCAAATCTTATTCTCTTTTTATAAGGGCATCAATTCTATCATGAGGTCTCCGCCCTCATGACCTCATCTAAATCTGTTTACCTCCCAAAGGCCCCACCTCCAAATACCGTCACACTGGGGCTTGGGGCTTCAGTATAAATTTTTGGAGGATAACATTCAGTGCATAGCAGTGAGCAAGCAGCCAGGCAAGCAGGTTGGAATCGGCAAGTCAACAGAAACCAGAAAACAGAAAAAAATCCAAGAGCATTGCACCAACATGTGTTTGATTTCGAGGTGGGCTCTTCCTGGCCTGGGCTTTGTTAAGGGTCACGGGGGTTTGGGGCCGAGCAGCTCAGGACCTGTCCTGCAGATGGATGGGGAAGAATTTGTGCCTGGAAACTGACAGTCTTTGGGTAGAAAATCATGGAAGATCCTGAGGGTGGTAGGACAGGTAGAAAACGTGAAAGGCTGAGTTCTGGGATTTCAGGAGAATGCAATTTGGCTGGGAGGTAAGACTGTCCCACAGTACAAGCAGGGAGTGAGACAAAGAATGACTAAGGGGGTCTTTATGGAGGAGGGTGCCTGGAGGATGGCTGGTAGCATGTGGGGGGCCAGGATTGAGAGACTAGCCTTTATTACCGAAGATCATGGAGGAAGGGACAAAGGTGACTGGTTCTAGGGAAAGTGAAACCTCAAGGATAAGTGGTGCAGGCCTCTGCTTTGGCATTCCCTAACTATTGTGCTAGGTGGAGGCACGCAGGTAGAGCTGGGTTACGCATGTGGCATCGGAAGGGACTTTGTACTGCAGACGGACCAGCTGACTCTTGAAAATGTATTTTTATTTACTGCATGGTTGTAAGGACAATCAAGTACATTTATTTATCATTATTATTTAAATTTCAAACTCATTTATTAGTGTACCACTCAATCATAAAAAAAAAAAAAGTGGCTCCAAAGATAGGCTTACACCATTCTTTAAAAAGGAAACTGTTCCTTTTAACTTTACACCCACCCCACATCCCAATTTCAAAACACATTATTTAATTGTCTTGGTCATGGACATTCCCAAGATGAGATTTCATATTCTCCCTTAGCTTCTGGTTACCGGAAAACGCATGCTTTCCTTTACTGAAGGAGTTTGGTCCTGCTCATGTGGGTGTATCCCTTCCAGGATTCTTCATTCTCATCTTTGCTTCTGGAGGCATTTTCTCTAATTCACTATTTCCATCTTCATTAAAAGCTGCGGCTACTTGAAAGCGTTTTTGATGCAAGAGTTGAAACAGTTTCTTTTAGGCTCACCTGATCTGCGTTTGATGGGTATGGCTGAGGCTTTCTTTGTCGTCTGAATACCGATTGCAAATCCAAACTTGGAGATCTTCGCA
Source organism: Rhinolophus sinicus (assembly GCF_057876585.1). Taxonomy (NCBI): domain Eukaryota; kingdom Metazoa; phylum Chordata; class Mammalia; order Chiroptera; family Rhinolophidae; genus Rhinolophus; species Rhinolophus sinicus. Next base: position 11,344,263 of record NC_142517.1, read on the forward strand.
GGCTTTGTTGGGACGTCTGCAGCTTCTTCTTCAGCTGATGGCTTCTCTGCGCTGCGGCTCCAGCGGCTCCAACGCACTGCGGCTTCTCAGGCTTCTCCTCTCCCGCCTTCCTATTGGCCATTTTCCCGTTGCCGTTTAAAAGACCTTCTCCTACATTGCTGCAATGGGAGCTCATTGGTTGTTTTTGGATTTTTGTTGTTGTTGTTCTTTCTTATCCATATTTTCCATCACCTTTCACATCTTTATAACTCTTATATAGATACAGGTTTGTATTCTGTTTCTTTTCACGAAACATTGTGTCATCGCCATCTATAGTGTAGCCATGTTGTCCCCATACTTGTCGTCATTTATGATGGTCACTTATTCCAGCGAGCTGATCATTTACTTAGTCATCCTCCTGTAATTGAATATTTATGTTGTATTCTTTTTTTTTTAATCACTATTTTAAGAGTCTCTTGAAGTTTGTTTTTCTCAGGATAAATTCTCAGGATGTACTATCTGCATTAAATATGACATTTAAAAAAAAATGGCTCTTGATTTGAATCACCAAAGTGCCTTCCAAACGTCCTGATCGGTTCCTGTGTACGTCAGACTCCACACAGACTAATCAGCACTGGGTCTTACTCATTTAATTTTGTTGTGTTGATGTTAATTGAATCTCTCTTTCTTTGCTTGCTTTACTGAACTTTTTGTGTTTATTGTTGTAAACATTGTTTTAAGCTTTTCCAGAACACTGTCATTGGCGTTTGTCTTAAATCCTTAACATATCCCAGAACAAAACAAATAAATAAAGCAAGAAACAATTTTGTGTGGAGTCCTCATCCGTGAGACCGTGAGGTGGAAGCACATTACTTCTGAGGGCCTTTCCAGCTTCCAATGTTGTGTCTTTGATTTTATGAACCAAAAGTTTAAAAGGTGCATGAGATGCAACATTAAGAGTTCTGGTACATGAGCTGGTGAAGCAGTTGTAGGTGACCTGTTATGGTTATTTTGTTTTTGTTAATAGTCTGTTTTTTAGAGTGGTTTTAGATTCATAGCAAAATTAGAGGCGGTTACTGAGATTTCCCATGTACCCCCTGCCCGCACCATGCACAGCCGCCCCCATTACCAACATCCCTACCACAGTGGTGCATTTGTTACAGCTGATGAGAGTACATCGACACATCGTCACCCAGAGTCTATAGTTTACATGAGGGTCCTCACTTGGTGTGGTACATCCTCCGAATTTTTACAAATGTATCATGACACGTATCCACCATTACGGTATCATACAGAATAGCTCCAGTGCCCTAAAAGTCTTCTGTGCTCGCCTATTCATTTCTGCTTCCCTGCAACCCCTGGCAACCACTGACCTTTTCACCATCTCCATAGTTTTGCCTTTTCCAGAATGTCATAGAATTGGGTCGTGGTCGGTTTCAAGGAGGCCACTTCACCCTTGAGAGTCGTTCCTTGGTGGGCTTTCCGCACCTGCTCTTCTACTGGGGTTGCCTCTAGATGGGGTTTTAGAGTAGGAAGGGTTGATAAGGCCCTCCCACCCCAGGAATCTTCTGCGACACCTTGGCAGAGAAATGTCACCCAAGCCTTTGTTGTGGTTCCCATCGTGGAGGCTGGGTTAGAACAGAAGACCCAGAGTCAGAGGGTCTGGGTTTCAGTCCTGGCTCTGACGGAATAGCCAAGTCACTTGTCCTTTTGGAGGCTGGCCCTCTCTGGTCCCTCTGTGGAGTGATGCTGGAGCAGTGCCCACTCCTAGGGTGTAAGGGTGACACGAGATACACATAGGCTGGCCTTTTTCACACCAAAGGAGGGTAGGAAAGGCAGTCTGTTGAGGCTGAAGCTGGATGGCCTTGTCCTTGGTTGAGCAAATGAATTGTTAGAAGTTGTCCCTGCACGGAATGGAGATCTGCCTCCCTGAAACTTCCTCCCACCGATGCTGACTCTGCCCTCTGGGGACGTAAAGCCACCCCCCTCACTCATAACTATTTGCCCTGGCTGTCAGGCCCCCTCATTCCAGTAGCTCTTTCCAGCAGAACTTCTCTGCTCCTTCATCTGTCCTTCGTGTCACATGGATTGTTTAGTTTTGTAAACACCCAATTCAACATTTCAAATTTTGGTGTAGGAAAGTGTTATAGGCTTGATTGTGTCTTCATATGTTGAGGCCCGAACCCCCAGTACCTCAGAACATGACTGATTGTGAGATAGGGCCTTTAAAGAGGAGAGCAAATTAAAATGAGGCCATTAGAGTGGGCCCTCATCCAATCTGACTGGTGTCCTTATAAGAAGAGGAAATTGGGACACGTGCAGAGACATCAGAGATGCTCTAGCACAGAGGAAAGACCATGTGAAGACACAGTAAGAAGATGACCATCTCCAGGCCAAGGGGAGAGCCCTTAGGAGAAACCAACCTGCCGACACCTTGATCTCAGACTTGCATCCTCCAGAACGAAGAAAATAAATTTCTGTGGTGTAAGCCACTTGGTTTGTGGGATTTTGTTGCAGCAGCCGTAGCAGACTAACACAGGAAGATAATTCAGTTTTATTCCCATCTTCCCACCTGTTTTCATTTTCAATATCATATTGCAGGCCCTTGTGCACATTTCTTACTGAACTTTTTTGGAGAATTAGTGAGATTTGCAGATTACATGCTGTCGTTCATTTTATGCTTTCTCCTGGGCAAAGACTGAGGAGTCATTTCTTTTTACAAGTAAATAATCAATACTTTTATAAATGGTGTTATGACGATGATTGTTACACTGGCTACTTTTATAAATCCTCTTTTGTGCTGGGCATTTTTGCTCCTGTGCATGTTATTAAAAAGTCCTGGCAAGGTGGGTATTGTTATCCTATTTTGCAGATGAGAAAGTGGGGAAACAGAGACAGTAGATGATGCAAGAAAGGCCACTCAGTATGGATTTCGTGGATCCATGAAATGTGTGCTCCTCAGCTGATGGGAGGGTTTGGGTGCTTAGGGGGCTGGGATTGGCTGAATCCCCCCCAATATTCTGTCTCTTCCAAGGCCACTATGTTCTCCAGCCCCTTCTATTTCACCTTCCTCTACTGAGAGCTCCAGTGTGCTCATGTCCCCTGCTCGACTGAGAACCAACCCGTTCTCTGTTCTCTCATTTAATGTGATCCAATAGCTCACAGTCCTCAAAGGTATTTTATTTAGCCAACACCATTTAAGAATGGAAGAAATTTCCTGTTGAGAGGTTTTATATATGTGGTGTGTGTGTGCTCGTGGAGGCAAATGGATGTTTAAGTGTGTGTGAGGCGAAGTCGAGCAGACTCCGGAAGTCTGGAGACCACTTAGGTCTGTAACCCTCACTCTCCCACCAGCTGTCCAGCCCCGCAAAGCCTTCTGGGTTTCCCATTTATGGGGCCCTTTTACTGTTATGACACCTGTTTAAATCTGGTGTTTCCATTACGGGGAGGCATGTAGGTGGCTGGAACAAGCGGCTGAGCAGTGCCGACGTGTGCAGGCTGCCATGCTAAGACAGGCTGCCCCTCCTCCCGCCACTTCTTGTGGAAAATCCATTTTTGGTATTTGGTTTCAGTGAGAAAAACATAAAAATGTTTTCGGGGACCCCTCCCTCCCCTTGCTTGCAGCTAAAGTTTCAGCCTTTGACAGTGGGGGCTCAATCTCCTTTGAAACAAAGACAGCACTAATCAAAACATTGGTGGATCCACATTTTCTTTTCCTTTTCTTTTTTTTCTTTTGTAGGCAAAAATGGTGATCTTCTAAAGCATGTTATATGGACTTGTTCTGTGAAATTCCATGACATTAAACTTGCATGGTGACAGCTCCCTTAGAATTACTGACGTTATGAGGCAAGAGAGCGTGGCTGTAGATAGGGTGATATCCCCATTTTGCAGGTAGGAAGCTGTTAACCGACATTTGTGTGTGTGCATATACATATGTGTATATATATACATATATATGTATATGTATATACACACACACACATACACACACATATATTGTATATATATACTTATTTAAAAACAGGAAATTGAAATACAGCAAGCATCCAGAAAAGTATACGTGATCCTAGGTAGCTAGCTTGATGAATTCTTATAAACAACACACCCCAGTAACCAGCACTCAGATCCACGGCCACAACCCTTCCCTGTGCCCCCTTCCTGTCAGCACCCCGTTAGAGGCGATCCAGTCCTGATTTCTAACACAGCGGCTGAGTTTTTTACTTGATAATGATGAAGTCATATTTCATGCCTTTCCATGCTTTCAAGATGTAAAGTGTCTACTAAAGTTACACGCAGAAGTCTTGTTCTCCTCCTAATCCTGTGTACCCCATTCTTTCTACACCCTTAGGTAACTACTTTTCTTGGTTTCCCGTGAATCCTTGCAGTATGGGTTGATATAAATACAGGTGTGTATTCTGATTTTTTCACTTTTCCTTTTCAAAAGATAGCACCCCCTTCTCACTGTTATGTTCTGTGCTGGATAACTTCCCCTGGTCTCCCCGCTTCAGTCGCACTATGCTCTGTATAGTGGGTTGAGTAGTGTTCGCCCCCTACCCCCCAAACTCATGTCCACTGGGACCTCAGAATGTGACCTTATTTGGATATAGGGTCTTTGCAGTTTATCCAGAGGAGGTCGTACTGGATGGGGTGGGCCCTGAATCCAGTGATTTCAGATCGGGGGGTACAGATACAACGCGAGAAGGCTGTGATGATGGAGGTGGAGATTGGACTGATGTAACCACAAGCTTAGATTGTGGGGGCCACCAGAAGCTGGAAGAGACAAGGAAGGATTCTTCCCTAGAGATTCCAGAGGGGCTGCAGAGGGACACTGGAAGGTGTCCACACCTTCATTTTGGACTTCTAGCTTCCTGAACTGTGAGAAAATGAGTTACTGTTGTTTTAAGCCACCCAGTTCGTGGTACTTTGTTATGGCAGCCGTAGGGAACTAATACACTCCCCTTGCCCTCTCTCCTGAACTTCCCACCCTCTCCCTGCCATCGCATCTTTACCCTCTTCCCCATTGAGGTCAGCGGCTCCTCTAAGACATGTCTGATCGTGTCACTCCTGCAGAGATTCCCCATTGTTCACTGGATGTAGTCCAAGCCTCTTGGTCTGGCGCTGTCCCCTGCTCTGACTTTTCCTCGTCACCTGTCACTCACCCCAGCCTTACCTACTCGCTCTTGAGGTGGATGTAGATTGGCAGCTGCCAGTGGGGTGCCTGTGTTTGGATTGAAGAGCACTGGGTATGACTGAATTTGATGCATGTGAATGGATCTTCTGCGATCCAGTGGTCCGCTACTGTCCTCACAACTCCGTTCATTCAAAGGCTCTTGCGTTTCAGTTACCTTCATGGCCTCCCAGGTGGTTCAAGTTGCAAACTTCACTCACAGATTCACAAACGCAATGTGCCCCCGCCAGTGCTGGCACAGTTGCATAGTGGTGAGGACACCCTGGTTCACATTGTCTGCTCAGCCACTTACTAACAGAATGACCTTGAACAATTTATTATTACCTTGTTCCACTCCTCAGTTTTCTCATCTGTCAAGTGGGGGTAATAATAGTACCTACCAGGTAGGGCTGTTTTGAGGATTAAGTAAGTTAATTCCTGTACATGTTTCCAACGGGCCTGGCACCTGATAAGAGCTCAAGAAGTGTCAACCCAAAATCGCTTTGCTGAGCTGTCTGTTCTCCCCTTTTGGTTTAGTCCTGCTTGCTTTTCAAGGCTCAACGCAGGCACCATCATCTCTAGAAAGCCTTTTGGTGGGACCTTCTCGGCTGGCATTAAAATCCCATGGTCTTCTATGAATCTATGAGGTGTGATCAAAAGATATGGTGAATGTTTAAATAAAAGCATTTATTACAGTCAAAGACACATTGCCATTAATCCCCCTCAAAATACTCCCCCTCGCTTCGAACACACCCCATCGTTCTTGCCACTTTCTGAAGCAGTTCTGGAAGTCTTCTTTTGTGAGTGTCTTTAGTTGTGCTGTTGTGGCTGCCTCGGTGGCCTGAGTCAATTCAAAATGTTTACGTTTCATGGTTATTTTGACTTTGGGGAAGAGCCAGAAGTTGCACGGTGCCAGATCCGGTGAATAAGGTGGATGAGAACACACCGTAATGTTTTTATTTGACAGAAATTGCTGTATCAGAAGCGATGTGTGACATGGAGCCCTTTCTGTTGTGATCACAAAATATGGTGACTGTTGCTGCCCAGTGCCATCCACCTCTTCAATATGAGAAGAGGTGTGTTGATCCTTAGTAACAGTGTGTAACAAGTTTCAACTTGTTGGGTGCAGTCGGCCAGGTATGAGCTACGGTTGAGAGAAGGTGAGTTTTAAAGTGTGCCATAAACCATCCTCCATCATGACAATGCTCTGTCACACATCGCTTCTTGTATATGTCAATTTCTGTCAAATAAAGACATTACAGTATGTCCTCATCTACTTATTCACTGGATCTGGCACTGTGTGACTTCTGGCTCTTCCCCAAAGTCAAAATGATTCAGGACAGGGAGGCAGCCATGACAGTGCAACTAAAGACACTCATGAAAGAGGACTTCCGGAACTGCTTCAGAAAGTGGCAAGAACAATGGGATAAGTGTGTTTGAAGCGAGGGGTAACATTTTGAGGGGGTTTAATGGCACTGTGTCTTTTACTGTAATACATTTTTAAAAATTTAAGCATTCACTGTATTGTTTGATCACATCTCATATGTGTATGCCTTTCTCCTTCGAGGCCTTGAACTTCTTGAGGGCAAGCCCCTTCTGGAACTCCGTCATCCCCACTCCTGGCGTGGGGGCCTGGCTCTCCATAGGTCTTCCTTCAGTTGGATGCTTGCTCAGGAAAAGAACAAGTAATGAGCTGAGTGTCCTCCCTAGTGTCAGGCTGCCAGGGCTGTACCTCAGACTCTCCTGTCAGCTAAAAATACATGTTTTGGGTGGGGGCTTTTCTGTTCCCATGGGGAGGTGTGGAGAGTGTCTGAGCTCCGTGAGAGATCATGGCAGTTGGAAGGAGAAAAAGACATGGGTGGAGAACCAGCCTTCCAGCTTAACAGTTAAGGGGACTTGCTGCCATCCCTAAGCTCCCGTGGGATCTGATAGAGCGGGTCCTTAGATGGCAAGTAAAGCTCATTTCTATCTCACAGTGTCTTCCCACTAAGCTCTATAAAGCTTTGTATCCATCCCATCTATGAATTTTAAGGAATCAGCTAATTTAAACATGCTTCAGTTTTAAGGTGCTATGAGAAAAAATTGGATTAACAAGAACTTCCTGTATCAGCTTAGAGCAACAAGGACCCTGAGGAAAATGTCAAGCACTGCAAATCGCCTAACAGTGATTATTCTTTTAGGATTTTTTGAGTGGTAAAGACTCAGTGTGATGGGCTGGTAGACATTAAGATTCTTAAGTACTGATTTTTTTTTTTTTTTAAAGAGTTTATTGGGGAAGGGGAACAGGACTTTATTGGGGAACAGTGTATACTTCCAGGACTTTTTTCCAAGTCAAGCTGTTGTCCTTTCAATCTTAGTTGTGGAGGGTGCCATTCAGCTTCAAGTTGTTGTCCTTTCAGTCTTAATGGGGAGGGTGCAGCTCAGCTCCAGGTCCGGTTGCCATTGCTAGTTGCAGGGGGCACAGCCCACCATCCCTTACGGGAGTCGAACTGGCAACCTTGTGGTTGAGAGGATGCGCTCCAACCAACTGAGCCATCTGGGAGCTCAGCGGCAGCTCAGCTCAAGGTGCTGTGTTCAATCTTAGTTGCAGGGGGCGCTGCCCACCATCCTTTGCGGGACTCGAGGAATCGAACTGGCAACCTTGTGGTTGAGAGCCCACTGGCCCATGTGGGAATCGAACTGGCAGCCTTCGGAGTTAGGCGCATGGAGCTCTAACCGTCTGAGCCACCGGGCCAGCCCCCGTAAGTGCTGATTTTGGATTCTTTGGTTCTGGAACTTAGAAGAGTGCTGGCATTAACTCAGGAAGATCAGTTTCCTGTAGGTAAAGATGCTTGCTCTCTTAGTGCAGGCACTGAGGTTTAATGACCTTTAAATAAGGCATGAACATCCTCAAAAGAAAAGGACCTTTGCTCAGCATGTTGGGCTTAGAAGTTAATAGTGAGTTTGGACATGCCTCACATGGTTTTTGTGCCTAGAAGGTACTCGATAAATATTTTGTGTTTTCCATTACATTGAGGGTGTTAGGTTTTTGGATCGGAAACTTAGGACCCTGGAGAGGTCTTCCTGATTCCAGGAGGCTATTTGCAACAGGCCTGATTCCAGGCGGCTATTCGCAACATGTTTGTCCTTTGTCCTTTGAAGGGGGAAGGACAGCTCAGTGCATGGTGGAATTGGGCATTGACGGGATCAGGAATCCCTCATACTTTAGAAATTCTTTTTTTTTTCCTCCCGCCACGAGCAGCGTGGGGCTGCCCTGTTCCTTGTGGTTAAATGGGCCGCCGCGGAGAGCGGACAGCCCCAGCTATGTGCAAACGTGTGCTGTGGCGCTGCAGCCGGAACCCCTGCGCCACGCACAGGCGCGGCGGGGGCTCCCAGGCAGTGCCTCGGGAAATTCTTTATGGAACCTCCTTCTCTCCTGGCCACACGTTACCCCAGAGGGTCTGTAGCTGTAATGCCCACTATGACCTCAAGCCACACTGTGCCCACTGAGCCCTTGAATGTGTGCTGTACGTACAACTTACAGACCAGATTTCAAAGACTTAGTAAGAAAGAGAAGAACGTAAGCTCTTTTTATAAACATTTTTATTGGAGATTATTGGGGAACAGTGTGTTTCTCCAGGGTCTATCAACTCCAAGCCCTCCTTCAATCTAGTTGTGGAGGGCGCAGCTCAGTGGCCCATGTGGGGATTGAACCGGCAACCCTGTTGTTCAGAGCTCTCCCTCTAACCAACTGAGCCATCCGGCCACCCACGCTATCTCTTAATAATTTTTATATTGATTATATGTTGAAGTAATATTTGCAATGTACTAGGCTGAATAAAGTAGGTTATTAAATGTAATTTAACCTTTTTGTTGTTTTGAAATGTAATTACTAGAAAGTTTAAAGTTATGTTTTTGTTGGATAGTCCTGGTCTAGAGGATGGTTGTCCACTCTTTTCCTGGGGTAACCTGCCAGAGTGGGTGAATGATCTCCTTTTTGAAGAATCTCTTAATTCTGATCCCGACCTCCTGCCATATTTGAAGCCAGGGCGTGGGAAGAAGGACAAGTGGAAAGATTAGTGACTCTAAAAAGTGAATTTTCCTAACTAGTGCACTGGCAGGACAGGAATTTCCTCTGCAGCAAAATTAAGGTAGGAAAATTGAGACGATCAGGCAGACACGATACCAGCACCTATTATGCATAAATAATAGCACCGCATATTTAATTGCTTGACTCCCTTTTAATGCTTAAGAATAAAGAAGTAAGAGTAGTCAAAAGATTTTGAAATAGTTTAGGAAAAATTAATCAAGAGCAGAAAAGCAGTAGCATAGCAAAGGAAGGGAGATGCAGATCCTGAGGTGAGATGTCACCTGTTGGCTTGTCACATCCACAATGGCATCCATCTGTGTGTTGGCCTGGTCAGGTGTGGGCATCCATGATGGTGCTGGTTTTAGTGGGTCCAGGGGGAGGTTTCTGTGTCATCTTCACGCTCGCTCCGTAGCCAGAATAACGCGTCAGTCCTTGCGTCATTAAATGGCTCTGTAGAAGAATGAACTACAGCAGTCGCCCCTTAGCCTCAGTGTGGTTTTGCTTTCCATGGTTTCAGTTACCTGTAGTCATCCATGATCCGAAAATGTTAAATGGAAAATTCCAGAAATAAACAATTCATACATTTTCACTTAGGTGCCGTTCTGAGCAGCGTGATGAAATCTCACCCCATCCAGCTCCATCCCACCGGGCATGTAAATCATTCCTTTGTCCAGTGTCTCCGGCTGTATCGTCTTGTCCGTTAGTCATTTAGCAGCCTTCTTGGTTATTAGATTGACTCTCTCGGTATCATACTGTTTGTGTTTGACCAACCCTTATTTGACTTAATAATGACCCCAGAGCCATCGTTAAAATTGTTCTATTTTATTGGTAGTCATTGTTGTTCATCTCTAACTGTGCCTTAATTTATACATTAAACTTTATCACAGGTATGTATGTATAGGAAAAACAGTGTACACAGGGTTCAGTACTATCCGCGGGTTCAGGCATCCATGGGGGTGTTGGCGTGATCCCCGCGGATAAGGGGGGACGATTGTACATGCCTGTTTGCGTCGCTTGCTGTTGGTTTTGTAGTTTCATGTTTGTTTCCCTTGCTGTTGCTTGCTGGCTTGTTTCCCCTGATGGGTCTCTAAAACCCTTGTGATAAGAGATCTTGTTTTATCTCTTTAACTCCTGTATCGTTGAACATGAAAGGCATATTTAGGTTGTGTTTGTTGATTGATAAAGTTAGTGCTTAATAAAAAATGCAGATCATTCTCTTTCCTTCTCTTCTGCCCTTCTTCCCCTCTGATCCTGCTTTTTTCTCTTTTGCTGTGTCTCTCCCTCCGTTTCATCCTGTGTTTTTTTTTTTCCTTCTGAAGTATGGGCCACATTGAGAAGTCCTGGAAAATGTGTGTTCAGCTGGTCCTTCTGTACCCTTTCTTTTTCCTAGGAAAGGTTTATCTTAACTGACTGCCGCTTGCTTTTTTATTGGATCACTTCTGCCCTTCCCTTTGCGCAGTCTCCTCTCACTAAGGCACCCCAGAGGTGGAAGGCCTTCACGTGGTACCCAGTGGCTGGCTCACAGCACAGACTTGCCTTGGATGGGGGCCAGGCACAGGGTTGGAGCTGGGCAAACACTATTCCACCGGTGAGCTGATTGGATGGAAGCCCAGGGTGGAGTACCTACCCATGGAAGCCTTATTTTTCTTAAGATATTCCAAACAGTGAAGGGGGAATAAACAGTCTGCTAATTAATTCTGTAGGTGGCAGTAAATTTGGAGGTGTTGCAAAGCCCTCTGTGCACAGAGGACATTGGGGAAACACAAAGAGCTGTAGAAAGGTGAGGCAAGGCTGGGGGAGATGAGATTCTGCCTGGAAAAGTACAAGCTGCCATCTGGAGAGAAATTAGCTAAGATAGTGTGCTCTGTGGGGCGTAAGTCAGTGGTGCTGTGTTTGACTTGGAGCCAGAACTGTTAAGTCCTGTTTCTTGTTCTTAATAGTCAGTAGTAGTCATTTATTTTTTTTTAACCCCAAAGTTTATTACTCAGGAATAAAGCCACTCCTATACTCTGTGTATGTAAAGCTTGTCCTTAAAGGCAAACAGATGAGAAAGAAGTGTGTCCCTCTAAAATCATTTGCCCGTCTGCTTCCATTTCCTTTGGCTCTGGCTCGGGTCCCCCAGGGTGCCGGGGGGTCCAGGATCTTGGGGGTTGGTTCTGGGAATTGGAAATGAGGCCGACCAGCTGGTGGGGCCAGCTGCCTACTCAGTGTGGATCGGGAGACGACGCATTGCTTCTGGGTGTCTGTCCATCAGGAGGCCTCATAGAGTCGGTCTCTGGGCTACCCAACAGTTTATAGATTTATAGATCTCCAGCCTTTGTGGGCCTGCCTCCTCCTAGGAGTGTCATAATTATACAAACATGCTTTAGTGCTCTGAGCAGGCTTCCATTCGCCAGTTTGAAAAACTGGGATTGCCTTCTGCGTGAAGAGCAGGGATTTTTTGAGTTGGATCTCTGTTTAAGTCTCCGGGCAATCTTGGCCAACGGGCTTAGTTTCTCAGCCTCAACTTTTTTATCTGTAAAATGGCACAGTATGGTTAAAGAGATATTGTGTATAGAGAACTTTGCTTGGAAGTGACCTTCAGCTGGATAAATGTTAGCTGTCCTTGAAATAAGTATAGGTCATATTCAAAACCTTTTCAATATGAGTTCAAAGGACACCCTACCAGATGAGGTTGCCCTGGGAAATGGCATTGACACTAGACCAGAACTGGGAGAATAACGGTGATATCAGGCCCTGCAGGGGGCTAAGACAGGACATGAGTTCACGTTTGAGTTTCTTGATATGGTTGTTTGAGTGCCAAGTTATCTTCGTGCCTTGCTGTGTGGTAGAGTAAATAAACATTTGCAGGGGGTTTACAAAAGCAGTGGTAGGTCCTTCCTTAAGCAAAGATGGTGAGCAGTAAATTATGTGATGACCATGACAGAGGTGAGTGAAACTGACGGGGCCGTGGAAGGGTCGAATCTTTACTAGCTCAGAGATTGCGAGCTTTTAGGTTTATGACCACACGTCTGTACAGCTGCTTTGTAATGCCTGTCACTCTCTGCATATGAGGAGGAATTATTCTGGGGAGAAGAGTGATCCTGGATGGCTGACCTGATTTGTTTCCTTCCAGCCTGAACTGGGCAGGTAGCCCTGACCCACAAGGTCTTACACTGCCTGAAAGGAAATCCATTTGCTGATAGGGAAGATACACTTAGAGATAAAAAGTGAATATTTTGTTTACAGCTTCCTTCTGTGGGTTTAGCCAAAGTATTAAAGATCTGGTGACTGGACCATACTCCTCCCGTTTCTGAAATCTTGCCCTTGAAACCAGACCATAATTACACTGATTATTGTTTTCTAATTGTTTTATCTGCATTCGTTTTCTCTCCCCAACCCAGTGGAACTGAGGATTCTTTGAGGATCAACTTCATGATTCCCTCCACTTTCAACCATGATTGGACTCCACAAAAATGAGGTGTAATAAAAAAATACGGTGAATGTTTAAAAAAAATTTATTAAAAAAAATGACACATTGCCATTAATCCCCCTTAAAGTACTCCCTGTTGCTTCGAACACGCTTATCTCATCATTTTTGCCACTTTCTGAAGCAGTTCTGGAAGTCTTCTTTTGTGAGTGTCTTTACTTGTGCTGTCGTGGATGCCTCGATGTCCTGAATCGATTCAAAATGTTTACCTTTCATGGTCATTTTGACTTTGGGGAAGAGCCAGAAGTCGCACAGTGCCAGATCCAGTGAATAAGATGGATGAGGACACTCTGTAATGTTTGTATTTGACAGAAATTGCCATACCAGAAGCGATGTGTGACACGGAACGTTGTCATGATGGAGGATAGAGTAAAGACAGTCACAAAAGAGGACTTTCAGAACTGCTTCAGCAAGCGGCACGAACAATGGGATACATGTGTTCAAAGAAAGGGGGAGTATTTTGAGGGAGATTAATGGCAATGTGTCTTTTACTGTAATAAATTTTTTTACATTTTAAACATTCACCGTATTTTTTGATAATACCTTCTACCTAGCTGAAGGATTAAATAGGGATTTAATTTCTGTTAATTTATATTCTTTCTGTTTCCTAAAATATAACTGAATTTTTATCTTGAGAAATATTTTAAATGAAGGTCATACACGTAGTGTACTGATGTTCCTGCTTCTTCCGGAAGAAATATCTTTATTGATAATCAATCCTTCTCCCCTGCTTTAGTCCCTACTCTCTCTGATTATTTTATTTCTCTCTGTGAATGAATGGCTGTTGGTGTTTAAATACTGAGGTCGCTTCTGCCTTCTTGTGTACCATGAAGCTTAGAATCACCCCCTTCTAGGGCTTTTCGTCTCAGGTATGTTAGTGCCTGTATCAACAACAGACTACTAGACTGTTGGAATGTGCAGACATAGAGCTCCCCTTCCGTTTCTGTTTGTGTGGGAGAGACATTGCCTTGGGGGAGAATTTATATCTGAAGGGTTATCATGGGCGTGGTCAGAGATTTGACCCTTGGGAGACTGTTGACCACAAGTAGCTTAAGATGGTGTGGACTGGGAGATGGGAGGTGTAGAAGAGATTGGTATAGTGGCTTGGACTTCGTGACTTCTACGTAAGGTCCTTTCTGTATCTTCAGGTTTTGTGATAAGTGGAGGTGAGGTGTGGTGGCTTTTGGGGTGATGTTAGCCCAGTCCTTTCCCTCAGGGAGTGTTCAACACTTGCCTGGAAGGAAAAGGTGAAAGTTTGAGAATCACCTCCCTCTTTAGTGATCCATCAGGGCGAAAGGAGAACTGGCAAAACTGTCTGCTCTTGGGGCCAGCCCGGTGGCTCAGGCGGTTGGAGCTCTGTGCTCCTAATTCCGAAGGCTGCCGGTTCGATTCCCACATGGGCCAGTGGGCTCTCAACCACAAGGTTGTCAGTTTAACTCCTTGAGTCCCGCAAGGGATGGGGGGCTCTGCCCCCTGCAACTAAGATTGAACACGGCACCTTGAGCTGAGCTGCCTCCCGGATGGCTCAGTTGGTTGGAGCATGTCCTCTCAACCACAAGGTTGCCGGTTCGACTCCCGCAAGGGATGGTGGGCTGTGCCCCCTGCAACTAGCAACGGCAACTGGACCTGGAGCTGAGCTGCATCCTCCACAACTAAGATTGAAAGGACAACAACTTGACTTGGAAAAAAGTCCTGGAAATACACACTGTTCCCCAATAAAGTCCTGTTCACCTTTCCCAATTAAAAAAAAAAAAAAAGTCTGCTCTTTGCCTGCTCAGTCCACACGCTCTTTGAATGTCTTCTTTGTCTTTGTCTTGATCTTAGTAAATGTATGCAGGCATTTGTTAAATAATCAATTATCTGTAGTTTAAATTGCCTCTGCCTGGAGTCATTAAGACCATTTATTTTTAGAACTTTACATGAGGCATTATAAGTGTGGCACAGGCTTTCTCTATAGTTGAGAGGCACAAAAATGTCTTTTAGTGTTTTAGTATTGGGCCTTCCCCAAAATTCCAATAATCTGGGCTTCCTCAGCCCTCCCTCGACCAAAATTTGGTTTCTAGAAAATACGTGCGCTTCAGCATGAATAAGTTCCAGTGAGTGTGATAGGAGTTTCGGTTTAAGTAGAGGCAAGGAAGCCCCGGCTGCTGGATTAACAGAGGCAGAAGGTATGCGGGGTTTTTTGGGGTCTGTGTTGGTGTGCAGAACTTGTAGCTCCAGCTGGTGCCTGCATTCTAGCTGGAGTATGTTAAATTGAGTCTCCTTGCTGGAGCCCAGCTGCTCAGGTGTTTAGCCCTGAGTGGGTGGCCCTGACATCTTTGGAAGTTCTTGGAAGCTTGAAGAAAGATCAGGAAACACGGAGACCCCAAACTTTTGAGATTCCCACAGATATGCTATGAAGGTCAAGTATATGATGTTCTGTGTAATCTCAAACTCACTGGAAGGATTCCCTCGAATGGGCATCGAAGGTCTGTGTGAGTGTCGGGAAAGCATGATCATGTTGTCTTAGAATGAAGGGGAGTCATGGAAACTTTCCTGTGGGACTTCCTCTCCATGTGATTTGCTGATCAATTTTTCTTGAATATTCAGATTGCTTAAAAGGTTTAGAAGGACATTAATTTACCAAATGAACTCAGCTCACAGAGTCCTCGACTACAGGAAAAATAGTTATATATAAGTTAGAGTACAATTTTCCAGAAGTTTCCACTATACAATATGCATTCATCAGAGTCAATATGCATCCACTGCTTCTGGTCATTTCCTTCTCATTCTGCTACTTTGGTTCCCCGCTGAGAGGACCCAGATCTGGTCCTATTTGGTTATTTGTCTGCCCAGGGCCCAGTAGTGCTGTGTGGGCAGTATTGTTTACTGCCAGGCCTAAAAGCATAGAATGGTAATAAGTGCCCAGGTGATGAGGCCACATAGATCAGATTCAGAGTTACCAGTGCAAGGTCCAAGATGGCGGTGGTATAGGAGGATGCTGAACTCACCCCCTCCCATGAACAAACTCAAATATACATGTATATAGAAGGCAGTTATTCCTGCGAGACAACTGAGGGCTGAATGAACAATTTCTGAACAAGAAATGCGAAGAGACCTAATAGAGAAGGCTGGGAAACTGCGGGAGCCCTCTGGGAGCTGTGGGAACTCTCCGGGCCCAAGGAGCCACTCAGTGCCATTGTGTATATCCCCCTCCACTTTCATAGGGCTGTTGGGTGCTCTGTTCAGGTGCTTTGGCCTGCCTGCAGATGGCTGCAGTGCATCCCTGGACACATTGCTGGAGCCCTGAACAACGGGGGCAACCAGGATCAACAGGGCATTACTACATACACCTGGGCTCCCCACCTGGAGCCTCTCCTGCTTGGTGGGCCAGTGCCGTGGATACCTTAGGCACTGGCTTGACTCCTACCGGCCTGCCAAAACTACCCGGCACACACAGCCTACACAGAGGCCGCTTCTACATAAGGCCACTTTTTTTAAGACTGGGAGAGAGAGCTATTTTGTCTCAATCATATAAACAAACATAAAAATGAAAAGACAGAAGCTATTTCTCAAATGAAGGAATAAGAAAGATCCCCAGAGAAAAAGCCTAAGGAACTGGAGATAAGTCTGATAAAGAATTCAAAGAAATTGTCCTAAGGATGCTCAGCAAACTTGAGAGTGGAATACAGGAACTTAGGGAGAACTTCAGCAGAGAATTAGGAAGTATAATAAAGAATCAAGCAGACCTGAAGAATACAATTATTGAAATGAAAAATAACATTAGGATGAATCAACAGCTAATTAGCTAATACAGAAGAATGGATCAGTGACCTTGAAGACAGACAAGTGGAAATCAAGCAATCACAACAGCAAAAAGGAAAAAGAATTAAAAAAAAAAATGTCGATAGTCTAAGGGACCTCTGTGATAACATCAAATGCTCAAACCTTTGTATTATATGGATCCCAGAAGGACAAGAAAGAGAAAAAGGAAAAAAAAACTTTATTCAAAGAAATAAGGGCTGAAAACTTTCCTAACCTGGGAAAGAAAACAGACATCCAGGTACAGAAAGCACAAGAGTTTCAAACAAGATGGAAAAAAGACTGACACCAAGACATGTTGTAATCAAAATGGCAAAAGTTAAAGGTAAAGAGACAATTTTGAGGGAAGCAGTGGAAAACAAAGCGTTCCATACAAAGGAAACCCTATATACCAGCTGATTTCTCAGCAGCAACTTTATAGGCCAATAGGGAGGGGCAAGACATTTAAAATGCTGAAGTAAAGGAACTTACAACCTAGAATAATTTATCCAGCAAGGTTATCATTCAGATTTGAATACAAGATAGTTTCCTTGATAAGTAAAAGCTAAAGGAGTTTATCATTGTTAAACCAGTTTTATAAGAAATGTTAAAGGGTCTTCTTTAAGCAGAAAAGGGAAGACCATAACCAGAAATAAGAAAATATGAGAAAGGGAAAATATCTCACAGGCAAAGCCAAATAATTAATAAATACAGCAAATTAGACATTTAAAAAGCTACTGTGAAGGTCAAAGAAAAAAGTATCAAACTACCAGAAGTGGTTAGGAGATATACAACACAAAGATCTAAAACAGGACAGCAATAATATAAAGCGTGGAGAGAGGAGTAAAAATGTAATCCTTATAGAATATATTTGAACTTCAATACCTATCAGTTTAAAATAGACAGATATAGATACAGGATAATAAAGATATACTTCATGGTAACCACAAACCAAAAGCCTGCAAAAGATATATAAAGATTAAAGAGAAAGGAACCCAAACAAAACACTAAAGAAAACAGCAAACCACAAAGGACAAGATCAAGAGAGGAAGAAAGGAGAAGATGAGAACTATAAAAATGACCAAAAAAATTCAACAAAATGACACTAAGTATACTTATCAATACTTACTTTAAATGTAAATGGACTAAATGCTCCAATAAAATGACATAGGCTACCTGAATGGATTATAGAACATGAGCCATTTACATGCTGCTTACAAGAGACTCACATCAAATTGAAAGACACAGACTGAAAGTAAAGGGATGAAAAATATATTCCATGCAAATAGAAACAAAAAGAAAGCTGGGGTAGCAATATTCATATCAGACAAAAGAGACTTTAAAACAAAAAACTTAAAAAAAAATACAAAAAAGAACATTGTGTAATTATAAAACTGTCAGTCCAAGAAGAGGATGCAACAATCATAAATATCTATGCACCCAACATAGGAACACCTAAATATATAAAGTAATTATTAATGGACATAAAGGGAGGAATCCACAGTCATACAATAATAGTAGGGGATTTTAACATACCATTCATATCAATGGATAGATCAGCCAGACAGGATATTAATAAGAAAATAATAGCCTCAAATGATCACGTAAACTTAAAAGACATATATAGAACATTTCATCTCAAAACTGCAGAATACAAAATTTTCGAGTCCATTTGGAACATTCTCCAGGATAGAGCACATAGTAGAGCACATTTCATCTCAAAACTGCAGAATACAAAATTTTCGAGTGCATTTGGAACATTCTCCAGGATAGAGCACAAAACAAGCCTCATAACCAAATGGGATTCATCTCAGGGATGTAAAGATGGTTCAACATCTGTAAATCAATGTGATACATTAACAAAATAAAGGATAATACCATATAGTCATCTCAATAGATGCAAAAAAAGGCATTTGACAAAATACAACATTCTGTTATGGTAAAAACTGTCAACAAAGTGGGTATAGAAGGAACGAATTGCAACATAAGAAAGGCTATATATGACAAACCCACAGCTAATATACTCAATGTTGAAAAGCTGAAAGCTTTGTCTCTAAGATCAGGAACAAGACAAGGGTGCCCATTATCACCACTTCTATTCAACACAGTATTGGAAGTCCTGGCCACAGTAATCAAAGAAATAAAAGACATTCAAATAGGAAAGGAAGAAGTAAAACTCATTATTTGTAGATGACATTATACTATATATAGAAATCCCTAAAGAGTCCACCAAAAAACTACTAGAAGTAATAAATGAATTCAGTAAAATTTCAGGATACAGAATCAATATACAGAATTCTGTTGCATTTCTATACACGAATAACAAATGATCAGAAGGAGAAATTAAGGCTGGCCCAGTGGCTCAGACAGTTAGAGCTCCATACTCCTAACTCCGAAGGCTGCCGGTTCGATTCCCACATGGGCCAGTGGCTCTCAACCACAAGGTTGCCAGTTCAATTCCTTAAGTCCCGCAAGGGATGGTGGGCTCCGCCCCCTGCAACTAAGATTGAACGTGGCACATTGAGCTGAGCTGCCTCCCGGATGGCTCAATTGTTGGTTGGAGCACGGGCTCTCAACCACAAGGTTGCCAGTTCAATTCCTCGAGTCCCTGAAGGGATGGTGGGCTGCGCCCCCTGCAACTAGCAACGGCAACTGGACCTGGAGCTGAGCTGCGCCCTCCACAATTAAGACTGAAAGGACAACAACTTGAAGCTGAACGCCACCCTCCATAGCTAAGATTGAAAGGACAACAACTTGACTTGGAAAAAAAAAAAGTCCTGGAAGTGCACACTGTTCCCCAATAAAGTCCTGTTCCCCTTCCCCAATAATAATAATAATAAAAAAATCTAAAAAAAAAAGAAGGAGAAATTAAGAAAACAGGTCTGATTTACAATTACATCAAAAAACCATAAAATATCTAGGAATAAATTTAACCAAAGAGGTAACAGACCTGTACTCTGAAAACTGAATGAAGAAATTGAAGAAGATAAAAATAAATGGAAGGATGTATCTTGCTCATGAATTGGAAGGATTAATATTGTTAAAATGTCCTTATGGCCTAAAGCGATATACAGATTCATTATAATCCCTATTAAAATGCCAATGACATTCTTTCAGAATTAGAATAACTGATCCTAAAATTTATATGGAACCACAAAAAACCTGAATAACCAAAGGAATCTTGAGAAAGCACAAAGTTGGAGGTATCATGCTCCCTGATAACAAACTATACTACAAAGCTACAGTAATCAAAACAGCACGTCACTGGTATAAAGACATAAATAAACCAATGGAATAGAAAAGAGAGCCCAGAAATAAATCTTTGCTTACATGGCTGCTTAATTAACATATGACAAAGGAGGCAGGGATATACAATGGGGTAAAGACAGTCTCTTCAATAAATGGTGTTGGGAAAGTTGGACAGATACATGCAAAAAAATGAAATCAGGCCACTTTCTCACCATATACAAAAATAAACTCAAAATGGATTAAAGACTTGTAAGTCTAACTAAATGTAAGACCTGAATCCATAACATAGGTAGTAAACTCCCTGACGGTTCTTAGCAGTATCTTTTTGGCTATGTTTTCTCAGGCAAGGGCAACAAAAGAAAAAGTAAACAAATGGGACTACATCAAACTAAAAAGTTTTTGCACATCAAGGGAAACCATCAAAAAAATGAAAAGATATCCTACTGAATGGAGAAGATATTCACAAACAATACATCCAACAAGGGGTTAATAGCTAAAATATCTAAGTAACTCATACAACTTAGCATCAAGAAAACAAACAATCCGATTGAGAAATCAGCAGAGGAACTGAATAGACACTTCTCTAAAGAGGACATAGAGATGGCCTCATTATGAGAGAGACGTACAAAAAGATGCAAAATGTCACTAATCATCAGGGAAATGCAAATTAAAACCACAATGAGCTATTACCTCACACCTGTCAGAATGGCCATCATTAATAAGTCAACAAATATTAATAACAAGTGCTGGTGAGAATGTGGAGAAAAGGGAACCATTGTGCATTGGGATTCCCCTTCTGTTACTGGGATTGTAGATTGGTGCAGCCACTGTAGAAAATAGTATGGAGATTCCTCAAAAAATTAAAAATAGAATTACCATATGACTCAGTAATCCCACTGTGTATTTACCCGGAGAAAACAAACACACTAATTCCAAAAGATACATGCACCCCTCTGTTCATTGCAGCATTGCTAATAATAGTATAATAACCAAGATATAGAAGCAACCTAGATGTCCATCAGTAGATGAATGGATAAAGAAGATGTGGCATATGTGTGTGTGTGTGTGTGTGTGTGTGTATACACACATATACACACGTATACTGGGGATGCCAAAAAAAATGTATACATGTGACTTGTATTCATCTTTTGTTATTGGTATATATTGAGTATTACAATTTTAATACAGTTTTTCCTTTCTTAAAATGTGTATACATTTTTTTGACACCCTCTGTATATACAACGGAATATTATTCAGCAATAGGAAAGAATGAAATCTTGCCATTTTTGACAACATAGATGGGCCTAGAGGGTTTTATGCTAAGTGAAATAAGTCAGACAGAGAAATACAAGTACCGTATTGATTTCACTGAATGTGAATAAACAAAACTAAACAGAAACAGACGCATAGATAAAGAGAACAAGTTGATGGTTGTCAAAGGGGACGGAGTGGTGGAATAGGTAAAAAAAATAAATCTTCACCCCATTACCTTTCAGAAAAAAAAAAAAAAGCCATTGGGCTTCTCGTACTATACGAGTCTCACAGCAGCTACAGGAAACTAATACGTATACCTCCTAAGGGTCTCTAGTTTCTTTGGAGATGGTCTTATCAGGAGTTTGGTAGCTCTGTAGACCTCCCTTAAAGTGAGGGAGGGTGGTTGTATCTAGAACTCGAAGGAGCACTAGGAGCCCAGAGGAGGCCTCTGAAGAATGTTGGTTGAGTGAATGAATGACTGAGTGAATGAATGAGTAGGTGGCCATGCATGCCCTTGTCGTCATGAAATAGCCCCAACAATGATAATCAGTCTTCAGCTCCTGGACCCCATCTTTCAGTGCAGTCGCTACCCCTCTGCTGTGGGCCTTCTAAGCTCCTGCATGTTGCGAAACCAGATGAATTAAGATCTTTGTTAGAGACCTTTGGATGAAGAGGAGAGATTTTCTAAGTGAGGATCTATGTGACTTTTTAATGCATAGATTAGAAATGTTTGGAATCTGGACTTTTAACATCAATTTTCTGAGCTCAGAAGTGATTTTTCTTTCCTTCCTTTAAATGTGCATTAGATAGGTCACGTCAGGAGACCTGGAGAAGCCACCCAGAAGCGTAACCCTGGGCCCCAGCAACAAAAAGCAGCCCCACTGCAGGCTCACTGCTACCGTGGTCTTTTGTTTTAGAGTGCAAAGTGTGGAAAAGGGAGCGGAAACTTCAGGATGCAAAAATGTAATTTTGATGTAACCCAGCCAGAGGTTTCCCCTCCTCTCCACCCTGCTCCTATAAATTTCTCTTGGCCTGTCCTGCAGAAAAAAACAAATAAAAAACAAAACAATAACTAAACAAAACAACAAAAACCGTTACCAGGTGATGAAGCCACACAGACCAGGTTCAGAGCAACTGTGTTCACTTGGGGGAGGTATTTAACATCTCGCCCCTTTGTATGGAAGATGGGGCATAATCAGAGTCCTGGTAGGGGTTAATGGCATGGACCCTAGCACCAAACTGCCTGGGTTTGACATCTGGCCCCACCACTGCTAGCGGGAGCTGTGTGACTTTGGGCAGGTCACGTGACTGTGCCTCAGTTGGCTGCTCTGTTAAATAGGATGTAAATAGTACCCACCTCACAGGACGTTGGGAGAAGTAAATGGCTCATAGGAGAAAAATCTTAGAATAATGCAAAGCGGACACTAAGTGCTGTGTAAGTTTTTGGTCTAATGAACTACCTAAAGGAGCATTACATGAGAAAATGAATATAAAACGCTTGGGCATAGTATGGGCTCGGTACACTTTACTCTTTTGCTTATTAACTTTGGCAGAGAGTAAGTTCGGATTATTGCTCCCGATTTCCCATTAGATTTTCCATTTTCCTGTTTCAAAGCTCTCAGGATCAAAACTGTCACCAGCAAATGAAGGGAAATCTTGGTGCTCATTGCCTTCTAGCCAGGGGAGAGCATTGGGCTTTGGAGTTCAGGCTCTTGTGTCCTGATGCTGGCATGTGCTGGCCGTGGAATTTGATCCTGAGTCTTAGTTTCTTTTTTTTTTTTACGTCTGAACAGTGGAAATTCAGATGCTTGGAGGGCAAGCCAGGTGTGTTTTATCATCTCCACATTATTGATGAGTAAACTGAGGTTCAGAGATTTGCCCACTGTCACATAACTAGCGAAGAGCCAACTGGAGCTTAGAAGCTCTTCGGCCTGTGTCCAGCATAGGCCAGTTGTCCTGTTAATTCATCATGCTAACGCCGGGAAAGAATGGTCTTTTTTTCTTTTCCCTCTCACTTTCCAAGTGCAGACATCTTCCTCAAGAGTCTCTTACCTGGGTGGTTCATATGATTTGTCCTCAGTTCAGAAGAAGTTTCTGCTGCTTGTATAAATGTGTTGTGTTCTTTTAGACCTCTCTTCATTACACTATTTGGGACTTTTTTCTGCAAAGCCATTTAACTATTTAGTTCATTAAGCTATAGTTAGTAAAAATTGCACCTAATAAAGTGTCAGGGTGCCCCTTTTTATGCCTTGGTACTGCAGCTCCATTTGATACCATTTGTAAAGAGAACACATAACCAGTTTTGTTTGATTTACTTCTCTTTGCAGGGTGTGAACAGTTGAAAAGAGAATTCTTGTTTTGCAGAGCAGTTACCCCTGTTTAAAAACATGGTGTTGGGTTCCATGACAAAGCTATTTAAAGCCCTGAGTGATGATGGTCCATTGAGAATGATTAAGAATGTGCTAAAATTTGTTTTACAGATGGCTGGTGAATTGTAGCGATTGCTTCTAAACTTAATAGATTTTGTGGTTGTGCCTTAAAAACTTGTTACCACGCTGACACACTGGGTAGTATTAGGTACTGGAATGGGGAAACAAAATTTTAATTTGTTATTTACTCGATTGAGCCAAAAGAAACTTCGTAGTCATTACTGTTTGCAGCTCTTGATATATTGTTGCCAGTGATCCCATTTGGAGAAAACTATTTGCAAAGGACTTACTTCTGTTGAAAAAATGGGCCTTTCAAATGTGGCACTTTTGTGCGAGAAGCTTCCTTTATAGAACTGGTGGTCCAAATGACTCACTACTGATGGGGAGGATGAGGCTCAGAAACAAGGACTGCCCTAGAATGTAAACAAGTGTGCTTAATAATTTTAATGTAGGAATGTGATAATAATTTGAGTCTTTGTTCACCTTTACTTCTTACTTTACCTGACTTACTCTCCAGGCATTAATTGAGAGGCTCAATTGTATAGCTGTGTTACATAGTCATTTGTGATGTGAAAACCAAGGCTCAGAGAGGTTAAGTAATTTCCCTAAGGTCACACAGCTAGTGAGTGCTGGAGCCTGAAGTTTTCTGGAATTCTAGAATATGATCTTTAAGAAAAACCCTAGAAACTGTTTTCTATTTTAAAGTAACACTTTTCCAGCATGATACTTTACCAGCTCTGTCACTTCCAGTTATCTGACCATAAAATAGAAAGCCAACCTCACTAAGAATTTTAGGATGAGGGTTTCTTTTTAAAGAAGGTGGCAGAGTTGATGTACTCACGAGTAAATCTAGCAGTCTCTCCCTTGAAAAGTTCAGGAATAAGCAAGCGTGAAGCCACTTATGCGAGTTCATGTACTTGTGGCACAAAAGGAAGCAAGCAAGCACTGGCCATTCAGTGAGCACCTGCTCTGAGGCAGGTGGTGTTTTTCACTCCTACTGACATTTGTAAGGCATGGGTCCCTTCCAGGATTTATTGTCTCCCTATGAGCACGTGTGCCTTTACCTATGGACAAGGCAGCAGAAGCCTGGGGAGTTTTTAATTGGTCCAATGCAGGGAGCTAGTGGGTGAAGCAAATCTTGAATTCAGCTTCTGAGTCCAAGAATAATGTTCTATCTCCTGGCCCACAGCTTATGTTACATAATGTTTCTTTATGGTTCTATGCAATATAAATCTCCAATCGGATGGCTGGGAAGTGCCTTTGGCTGGCTTTGTTGCTTCAGCTGTTTGAAAGGAATGGCTTTCATAAACACTGAGCGGGAATTGGATTTTCGCTTTGTGATAATTCATATTACAGAAGCGTGAAAGGTCATTACCACGGGAATTCCATTAATCCCTGAAGCAGTGAGTCCTAAATGAGTTGGCCTGCCCTAGACAGTCACATTTTCCCCCTTTCATATTTAATACCACAAGTGCCTTTTTTTTTGTAAAAAAAAGAATTTCATGAATGAAAATTTAGAAATCAAAAAAAAGGAAAAATAAAACTTCACCCATAAACTCATCATTTATAAACAATTATTTTTAGTGCCTCTGTTTTTTATATATATAAACATGTAATATATATATAATATATACATTGTATATATAATATGACATATTATTAATATATATTAAAGTGTATCATTTTAACCATTTTTAAGTTTCCAGTTCAGTGGCATAAGTACATTCACACTGTTGTACCACCATCACCACCATCCATCTCCAGAACTTTTTCACCTTCCCAAGCTGAAAACTCCATACCCATTAAACAGTAGCTGCTCGTTTCTTCCTAGCTCCTGGCAACCACCATTCCATGTTCTTTTTCTATGAGTTTGACTATTCTAGATAGTTCGTATAAGTGAAATTGTATAGTATTTGTGACCACCTTGTTTCACTTAGTGTAATGTCCTCAAGGTTCATACATGTTGTAGCCTGTGTTAGAATTTCCTTCCTTATTAAGGCTGAATAATATTCTATTGTATGTATGTGCCACATTTTGTTTATCCATTCATCCTTCAGCGGACACTAGGGCTGTTTCCATATCTTGGCTATTGTGAATAATGCTGCTATAAAAGTGTATGTGCAAGTATCTCTGGGAGTCCCTGGTGTTATATCTTTTGGGTATGTACCCAGAAGTGGAGTTGCTGGATCATATGATAATTCTGATTTTTTGAGGAACTGTTTTCCACAGTGGCTACACCAATTACATTCTCACCAGCAATGCACAAGGGTTCCAATTTCCCCGCATTCTCTCCATTACTTATTTTCTGTGTTTTGATATTAGCCATCCTAATGGGTGGCTTTGGTTTGCATTTCTCTAATGAATAGTGATGTTGAGCATCTTTTCATGGGACTATTGTTAGCATTTTACAGACTAGTATATCCTTCCAGTGTATACCTTGGCATCTAATGTTTTTTTCATGAATGTAATCACGGTTTACACAAAACTAGGTTCAACATATTCCGTATTTTCTGCCAACCATCATCATCCACAGGTTTAGTGTGGCAGCAAAGTGTGAAGGTGTATTTCAAACTCCCCCGCTTGGTGATGTATTTAGTGATGATTCCCACCACCCGCAATTCTTCTGAGGAAAGTCCTGATCATTGGGATGAGCAACCATCTCTCGGGAATGCTATGGGCCGTGCACGTGGTGGCTACTCTTCTGGATTTCAAGTAGAAGGACCTGAGCTTTATTACAGCGCGAAAGGAGCCTTCGTGAGGGCCAGTTACACCTTTTCTTTAGATGCTGATGCCCATAGGATTGGGGACAGCCTGATGGTGACATGCGTGACTGTGTAACTTGGACTCTTCAATAACTGGGTTAATTGCATTGCTTTGATTGCTAAGTGGAAAAATGGTGTTCGTGGGATAAGTACCCCCTGCTCCCCATGGCGGTGTTCTAAACTTCCTTTTGTCTTTTATTTGTAATCTGGGGGACATTTTCATAGAAACAATGTTACCAGGGTGACTGTTTCCTAGGTTACCCCTAAAGGCCAGGGAACCCATGTGTGGATTCACTGGAGCCAGCACAGCATGTTGGGAAGATCAGATTGATGGAGTTTGCACCTGGCGTTGCCTGGTCCCTGTGACCGTGAGCTGCTGCCCCATCCTGGAGGTCACATGTCCTCCTCGGCCAGTGTGCATAGTGATTGAGTAAAGGAAGTGTAGTGATTGCCAAGTGTATTCGTTTCCTAAGCCACAAACTTGGCAGCTTAGACTAATACGAGTTTATTCCCTTCCATTTCTGCAGGCTAGAAGTCCAAACTGTATCTCTCCCATAAAATCAAGATGTCCGGAGGGCCATATTCCTCCCAAGGCTGTAGGGAAGAACCTGTGCTTCACCTCTCCCGGCTTCTGGTCGCCGTGGCCTTCCTTGGGTTGTGCTGCATTGCTCCCGTCTTGGCCTCCGTGGTCATATGTTCTTTTCTCCTTTTCTCTGTGTTTCTTTTCCTCTTCTATCTGTGAAATCTCCCTCCACTTCCGTTTTATGGGGCTATGTGTGACTGCATTTTGGTTAAGATGCTGAACGTAATCATGTCTTTTGCTGTATAATGTAATATTTACAGATTCTGGGGATATCTTTGGTGGGGGACATTTTTTAACCTTCCACTACAAGGAATAATAGCAATTGTATTTTCCACCCGTGTTTTTATGCGATGATTGTCTTAAAGCTTTTTATACAGATCACTTGTGATCACCTGGTGGGGCAGGGAGCAGGCATGGTCTTAACCCCCACACTGTGGCATTTAACTTCCTGGCACAGTGCCTGGCACAAGGCAGAAGCCCAGTACATACTAACTTACTATATTTCTAAGAATTTTCTGCTGTACCGCCCTGACTCTCGTTCTCATTCAGTTTCATTCTAGTATCCTTTGTCCCGTCTTTTCTCCTCTTCCGCCTCCTCCCCTTCTCCTCCCCCCTCCTTCTATCCTCGATGGACTTAATTGTATGGGCACTGACAGCGTGTTATTTTGCATGGTTGGCACTTGGGATCAGAGGTTCTGATGAGGCAAGAGGAAGTCATGCCAAATATTAAGGGTTGATTACAATCAGTTACTTCCCTTCCTTTGGGAACCCATGGGGCTGCTTGGTGTGGACCGTACCCTGGACCCAGGGAAGACCCCGGAGACACACAAGAAGGCGTCGCTCCCAACATTTCCTCACTGTCTTTTTAAGCTGCCCAAGGACTCTTCCCTCGGACAAATGACCGTGACAGGGAGCCTTGCATTCATTTTTCTTAAATCACTTGCTCCATGGAAATTCTGACCAACTCCAGTTTCATTCTGTGGGATTCCCAGCTGTTGCTGCCGCTGCGTGCCTGAACATGGTGGCGGAGGTTGGGTAGCCTGTGACGTTGCTGATTTCACACTGCCCTTTCTGGTTCTAGAAGAGGCTCATTAGGTTAACTCAACAAGTACGTGTTTCTTGTGCCAGGCTCTGAGGAACTTCAAAGAGGGAGCTCCTAAGCTATGTGGGTAGAGGTGGAACAAAGTATTGATTAAAGCTATGGCAGTGGGTGCCACGCTTGAGCGGCTATCAGAACCGCCTGCAGGGCTTGTTGAAGCACACATTGGAGGCCCGGAGTTTCTGGTTCAGCAGGTCTGGAGTGGCGTGTAGGAATCTTGCTATTGATTCTGCTGGCCCAGGGACCACCCTTTGGGAATCACTGCGTGGTAGAGTCTGAAGGACAGTATCCACCCCATCGTAGAGGTCAGGAAAGCCTCACACAGATGGGGGGTTTCCAGCTGACCTTGGAAGGTTGGGTCAGATTCTTCTAGATGGACAGCAAGATGGGACATTCCAGGAAAACAAGATGTGTGTAGTGGGGTAGGGAATGTAATGGTGGGTCACGATTTTGGAAGGGTGGCCTGTGGCTAGATAGTGAAGAAAGGGGGAATGGTAGAGAACAAAGGGGTTTTGGGTGAGGGCACTGGAAGCTGTAAAAGTGTACTTATCTCTATGGAAAGCTAAGAGTGCCCTTTGGCAGAGTCCTCAAGCAGGTGAGGCCCTTCCTCCCCCTTCTGTGTCCGAACCTCGAAGTGGATTTGGAAGCTGTATGTACAAGTGTGATAGAAATAATGGGAGTTGGAAGCAAGTAATAATGTGGTTCTATCTTGCGTTCCATCTATCCCACCCTCTAACCCGGGCTTTCTACTGGAACAAAGTTGGCTTTGCCCTACGGTCCCACCCAGCTGCAGACTCGAGGAGGCCAGTTTCTAGAAGAGAGAGGTGGCAGCTCAGCTGTCCAGCGGGAACCATACCCCGACCTACAGGCGGGGGCTCTGCAGTTCTCATCCTGGAGGACTGTGGTTGTATGAAAATTGAAATCAAAATGAGCTTTTACTTTCTTTCTACCTTTAGCTTAACGTTTTCTGCTGCCACATTCCCGGCCCTGAGCTCACCTTTAGGACCCTTGAAGCAAGAGCCTAGAATTTGCAGATTCTCTTGTTCAACCCGTTTGGTTGGATCAGTTCCTTTTCAGCTGAAAACAGTTTCTACTTTCTTTAGTCCTGGGTTTGCATCACATTTTGGAGCAAACATCTTTGATTCTACAGTCGGTGAGTGTGTTCTTAATTTCAACTCTTAGGCTGAGGTGGAAAGACTTGGGGATAGGGTGGGAGGAGTGGGTGGGAGGGGCAGTTTTTGAGACACAAAGGATTCCCCCCAAGCCTCCCCCCCCATATGTCCCTCTGTTGCAATCCTTTGGGTGAATGTTGCAGAACCTGTATTGGCAAGCATGTCTGGTTTGGTAGAGAGAAAACAATCTCGACAACCTGATTCCTGCACAAGAGACGCCTTTAAAATAAATCCAGAATTTCACTTTTCTAGTAGAGGTGTGTTCTGGTTTCTAAGGAGCTTATTTTGACAGTCTGATTCCACTACTAAAGATCATGGAAGGAATGACCTCTACTGAGTGTGAGAGTTTGTGGGTTACTTTCTTGGGGGGCTGCATTGTAGTGGTTTAAGAGTAGTAGTTTAAGAGCTTACATTGTGGTGATGGATATTAACTAGACTTACTGTGGCGATTGTTCCACAGTATATTGAATTGTTATGTTGTACACCTGAAACTAATATAACGTTATATTCAATTATCCCAATTAAAAAAAATTAACTTTAAAAAGTTTGCATTTTGCAAGAAACTCATTTAGCATTGAAACTCAAAGGGAAGTCCTCCTAATAATGAATGAGGGCATCTGAGATCCTGAGGAAATTGATTAAGAAATCAATGAAAGCAGCATAGGCCGGTGGGTAAGAGCATGGAGCTCCATTGCCTGGGCTTGAATTTCAACTTTGGGCAAGTAGCTTCTCAGGGTCTTAGTTTCCCCTTCTGTAAAATGGGCATTATGCAGTGTCATAGGGTCATTAAGAAGATTAAATGAGTTAATATTTGTGAAGAGCTTAAAATAGTGCCTGGTGTGTATGTATGGCGCATGTTTATAAATGTTGATTAAAAAATATAGCTTCCTGGAAGACAATTTTCATGTGGAAAAAGAGTGAATGTTAACCTTTACTAACTGTAGCACAGAGCTGTTCGCCTTCTGGAAAGCCTGCATTTTCTTCAATATCCAATCTTAAGTGGTTTCTTCTGGAACATTCAAATTTTCCCTATGTTTAGAGAAGATTCTCTTAAGATTTTGGAAAAGAAAGAAGTCCCTGAGAGTTTTCCTCAGAACTTAGACCCTGGAGTTAAGTATTTTTGGTATAAAAAAGAGGAAGAGTTTGGCAGACGGTTTGTAAACTGTGGGCCCATGGTTTGCAAACTAGGGGTCATAAAACATTTGTTGGCTTATTAGGGTTGTTGTGGTAACATTAAGAAAATTACCGTAGAATAAAAAATTTCAGTGCACCCCACATGTAGGTGTCTTGTAAGACATTTTGTGTGTTACAGACCTGGATGCCCATAGCAGGTTGCTGGGTGACATTTCTTACCACGAGCTAGGTTTACCATCTGACCCTAATTAGCTGCCCTCCTTTGTATCCACCAGCTGGGATAGCGTCTCTTGCCTATTTCTGCCAGTCATTTCTAACTGCCCATCGGTTTCAAATGGATTCTCAAATTAGATTTCCTTGGAAATATTTTCCCCTTACTCTAGCTACCAGGTGTAAGCTTGGGGTTATCATAATTTTGGAGTATTTTCTTAATATTATTAAATTTTTCCTTTCTGCTCTGCTCTTCCTGGGACTTTGGTGAATTTTGGGTTATGTGTGGTCAACCCAGGTTCAGGGAGGCCTGACCAGGATATTTAGGGCTGTCACACACCACTCAGAGAGGTGCGCCTTGGAGACATAACTCTTTATTAGGACTGAACAAACTCTTTTATAGCTTGGACTCTCTGCCAGGCATACGGTGCTTTATAAATGTTACCGTATTTAACTTTCATAACAGTATGAACTAGATTTTATTACGATCACCTGCTTTACAGATGAGGAAAACTGAGACCCCGAGGGCATGCGTTGGCCAAGTCTGGGTGCTGGTAAGTGGCAGCACAGGGATCCGAGCCCAGGCAGCCTGGCTGTCGAGACAGTGCTGATAATGACTCTGCTCTGTCATAAGTCAATTGTTGAATCTTATGAAAAGGTGCTCGTTTTGACTGAAGCTCTCTCCCTATTGCTGAGTGGCTTCAGGTATCAAACCCTTCAGTGTTATCAAACTGCTCGCCCTGGGGCGCCTACGCCTTTGTTTCCTAGGGTTGTCCTAACAAAGTACCATAAGCCGGGTGACTTAACACAGATATATTTCCTCAGAGTTCTGGCGGCTAGAAGTCCAAAATCAAGGCATCGTTGGGGTCTTGTTCCCTCTGAAGGCTCTAGGGGATAAACTGTTCCATTCCTCCCTCCTAGATTCAAGCGTGAAGACAGTCCTTCCTGTTCCTTGGCTTGTTGGAACACCAGCACAACCTCTACTTCTGTCGTTAGGACACTAGTTGTATTGGATTAGGCGCCCACTCTTCTCCAGTACAACCTCATCGTAACTAACTACATCTGCAGGGGCCCACTTGTAAAATGTAACCAGTTACTGTCATGAGCTGAATCGTGCCCCCCACCACACCCCCATGTTGAAGTCTTAACCCTTGGCAACGCAGAAGGTGACTATATTTAGAGATGGGCCTTTGAAGAAGTAATTAAGTTAAAATGAGGCGCTTAGGGTGGACCCTAGTCCAATCTGGTGTCCTCATAAAAAGAGGAAATTGGGACACGTGCAGAGACATCAGAGATGCTCGAGCACAGAGGAAAGGCCCTGGGAGGACTCGGGGAGAACGTGGCCGTCTGCAAGCCAAGGAGAGAGGCCTCAGCAGAAACCAACCTGCCGACACCTTGATCTCAGACTTGCAGCCTCCAGGACTGAGAAAATGAATTTCTGGTGTATAAGCCGTGGAGTCCGTGGTACTTTGTTGTGGCGGCCCTAGGAAACTAATACCGTCACTTTCACAGGTAACAGGGGCTAGGACTCCAACATGTCTTTGAACCTTCTCCGCAGGTTTTGAGTTCACTTCTCAGCTTAGGAGGCCCTTTGACAACCGTTCCTCATAGGATGTCAGTTCTGCTCTGGGGTTACACGGAAGGGTCGTTTTTCACTTCGTTCCTGCCTGGGCACTCATATACCTGCTTGAAAGAAGTAAACATTCCTCCTGCGGGCTGGAAAGGGCCCTGGGGGTGGGTGTCAGGCAGAACTCCTGGGCTGACTCATTCCTCCCATTTGCGGGCTTTAGAAGCACATGGGAACTTGCAGGTAGCAAGAGCTGTCATTCTAGGTAGTGTGGCGCCTGAGGGAGAGGAACATGTAGTGTGGCTTCACCCCACTGGGAAGAGTCTCTGACTTTTATCCCTTTTAAAGATGATCTTTGCATGACAGCTCAAAGCACTGGGGACAGGTCTGGAGCTCACACGGCCTCCTGTCCTCTTCCGGGGCCCTTCTGTCTCTCCTGCTCACCTCTCCTCACCCCGCCCCTCCTCCCTTCCATCTTTTCCTTTCTCCCCTCACCCACTCTCTCCACTCTCAGATGCTCAGGGGAATAGGAGAGGCACAGCTCCCCTGGGGAGGGGGATGAGGCATCGCAGTGAGACGCCTGGTTATTTTTGCTTCTTGCCTGGGTGTGGGTGTTTGTGTTGACAGCAGCGGGGGCGCCGCAGTGACGGGCGCTGGAACACTTGGGTGCCTGTGGAGCGGGTGGGAGGTGGCGCCTGTGCCAGGCAGGTGACTCGGTGCTCACGTGGCACCCCCCTCCAACCTCCCACCCCCACTCTGCAGGACTGAGAGAACTGCATTTGCTCCTCTGTGCTGGGGATCACGTGCACGGGGGCTGCTTGATGCCACTGCCAGTGCACCCACGGGGTACAGTGGTGGCTCCCTACCTGGCTGACCCCCATCTCAGGTGGTAGGCTTCAGTGGCAGTCCTCAAGAGTTGTGCTGGGTGTTGTTCTCCGTCCACGCCCAGAGTCTCCACCGAGCATACTCCTAGTGCATCCAGACTTAAATTGGGACGGAAATCAGTGTTTGCTCTGACCCCTTGGGGTGGGGTCTGAATCTAGTGCTCACTCCATTGGAAATAATGTGTGTTCACTGTGTTGCTGGTGAGTTATTAGCACGTCGCCCAGTTTGCTGAAGGACCTGAAGTGTGTCCCACCTCTACTGCCCTGCGGGTTAGTTGACAATGGTTCCCCCCACTCCATGGATTATAAGTGGTTATTTGGTTAGAAATTTCAAGATGAAAGTCTAGTTTCCTATTTTTCTGTCACTCCCTTCCCTTTTCACCCTAAGAGAAGATATACAAGGATCCCAGTGTAGGATTTTCTTTTTTCTTTTTTCACATTCCACCCTGTGTTAGCTTCCTAGGGCCGTTGTAACCCAGTGTGGCAAACGGGGTGGCATAAAACTACAGATTTATTCCCTCACAGTTCAGGAGTCTAGAACTCCAAAATCATGGTGTTGGTAGAATCATGCTCCCTCTAATGGCTCTAGGAAAGACTCCTTCCTTCCTTCTGCGTGGCTTCCGGTGGCTCCCAGCAATTCTTAGAGTTCCTCTGCTTGTGGCTGCATCGCTCCAGTCTGTGCCTCCATCTTTATACATCCGCCCCGGGTCTGTCTCTGTCTCCAAATTTCCCTCTTATAAAGACACCAGCCACTGGAGCAGGGTCCACCCTATTACAGTGTGACCTCAGCTTATTTTGACTCAGTGTGCACAGGCCCTATTTCCCAATAAGGCACGTTCACAGGTCTCGGGTTAGGACTTGAGCGTGTCTGGAGGACATATGTGGGGGACTCACATGAACCCACAACACACCACTCCCGCTTCATTGCCACTCTGAAATGACTTCCCATATGTGATTGATGTCAGAGGCGTTGCTGTCTGCATCAGTTTTACTATTGTCTGTTTCTTCTCCTGTTCATTTGAGCTCATTCTTTTGATTCCGTGTCCTCCCCTCCCCCTTTCCCTGCTAATTCTTTTTAGTCTAATTCTCTGCTTTGTCAAGCCGCTGATGACAACAGGCTTCTATCCGGACATTTCTGTTTTGTGTCTTTCTTGGGGAGGTACACACTTTCTGAAGATCCTGTCTGGCACTCACCGTGGAGATAAAACAGCTACTTGTCCGTGATATGATTCCTGTCTGTCTGTCCCACTAGACTGTAAACCCCAACAAGACAGGGGACCATGACTTTAGCTCATGATTTTAGGTACCCTTGGTACCTAGCCCAAGGCCTAGTGTAGAGTGGGTGTTTTTAAGTGTTAGTTAAATAAAAAGAACAGAAAACTTACTTTTCTATTAATTATAGTTAGGGAGAAGTGTGATATAATTTTTAAAAGATTCATGTACCTCCCCTCCAAGTTAAAAATCGAATTACCATCTGATCCAGCAATTCTACTTGTGGGTATTTAGTCAAAAGAATTGAAAGCAGGGACTTGAAGAGATATTTGTACACCCACGCCGAGAGCAGCATCATTCAAGGTAACCAAAAGGTAGAAGCAACTCAAGTGTCCATTGATGGATGAATGGATAACAAAATGTGGTCTATATGTGTAATGGAATATTACTCAGTTTTAAAAAGGAAGGAAATTCTGACACATGGATGAACCTTGAGGATATTATGTTAAGTGAAATAAGTGGACCACAAAAAGAGAACTATGGCGTGATCCCACTTAGATGACTCACATTCAGAGACATAAAATAGAATGGTGGTGACCAGGGGCTGGGAGGAGGGGGAAATTGGGAGTTCTTATTTAATGGATACAGAATTTCAGTTTTGCAAGATGGAAAGAGTTCTGGAGATGGATTGTGGTGATGATTGGCACAGCAACGTGAATATACTTAATACCTCTGACTTATACATTGGAAAATAGTTCAGATGGTCAATCGTGTTCTGTGTTATCACAATTAAAAAAAAGAGATGGAAGGATGCAAAAAAATTGTGTGTGCATGCGCGTGTGTGCGTGTGTGTGTGTGTGTGTGTGAATGAGAGTGAGTGGGTTTAGAGAGAGTGCTGTAGATCTGAACGGAGAGACAGCAGAGCAGTTGACAGTGCCTGCCAGGAAGAGAAATAGTTGGACTGGAGGGAAAAGCTTGTGGGTAGTTAGTGCCTGGGGTTGTAATCAGAGCTCTGTCTCCAGCGAGCTGTGGGATCTTGAACAAACCAATCATTTCCCGTTGTGGGTATCCACTTTTAAAGGGAGCTGGAATAATAACCTCTGAAGAACTTTCTAGCTCAGAATATTTCGGAGGTTTTAAACATCTAACAAGGCAATGCTGATTCACTGATTTTTTTTCCCCCCTACAATTCTCTACAATAGCTACACTCAGTGGCTACTCTCCTAATTCTACTGGCTCTGGAGTGTGCCTCTTTGAAGCAATCATCTTTTGGTCAAGAATTCCTGGTATTCTTGATGGCAATAGTTAGTTTGGCTTAAGAAAAATACGTTTAATTTTTTTCTTGACCTCTCATTGCTCCTATTGAGTCGCTAGGTCTTCTAGTTTTAAAATTTCCTCAGCCCTTTATCTTCCTCTTAACATTTATAATTCTTGGTCTCGTGTTCTGATTTTTCATGCTGATGGTAGTATCTCCTGTATATAGCTAAGTTTTTTGCATAACTTACATCATTGAATCCTATGTCAACACTGTGAGGTGGATTCCTGATCTTTGTTTCATAGACAAGGAAACTGAGTGGTTAAGTGTCTTGTTTGGCCTTGAGGTCACCCAGCTAGTCAGCAGTTGAGTTATGATTGAACCTGGTTTGTTCTCAGCTTCACACCATGGGGTACTGCTCTAGGCTCAAGCAGGGCTTGTGTTATGAAAAATTTCCTAGGCTGCAAGACCAGAAAAAGAGGCTGACAACTCCGTCATTACATTCAGACTTTATAAGGGAACTTATATACAAGGCTCGTCTTGGGCGGGGGCAAGATGACATGGTTATATAAAGGGTTATATAGGACAGAGTAGGATGGATAGGGGTAAATCAGCCCCAGCTAAGGGGAAAATGCCTGCCTACTAGGCTAGGGCAGCACAGGGCCTGTTCTAGTACCAGCGCATTGTCTGGGACGTAGGGGACGGCTGGGACGGTATCTGAGGGGATTTAGCAGACACAGTCTGCGTTCTGGCCCAGAGCTTACTGGATCTAGTCTGAGGGTCCCGCAGCCTTCAGGCAGTCTTTCCTCCACACCTGGTTTCTTCTGTATCTTAGGTCCCTTAATGGCAGAGGCCATATCTTTTTATTTTGGGTACTTCTGAGTTCTTCACTGCAGGCCTGTCAGAGACTAACACATTTTTTTTCAAAGGTACCTGCGATTTCTTTAAGAGGGATCATTCTTGTCTCACTGTGTCAGGGAAGAAATATCGCTTGTGCTGAGCAGACCACAGCCGTCAAGTTCTTAGCTCCTGGGGAGAAGAGTTAGGTTCCTCTACAAGTTTCCTTTCTGGGTTGAAGGGCAGTTACTAGCAAGTATGGCATCCTGTGAAAAATGCAGGCTAATGAGTGTTTTTTTTTTAACATTTGAAGAGGAAAGGATGACTCAGGATCTGGACAGAGAAAAGCCCACCCGGGTTCCTGCGTTGTCGCCTCCACAGCAGGACCTCTTTGCACCCAGAGACCCTTGAGCTTTAGTGGAGAATGAGCCTTAGGTCCACTGGTTTGAGCTAAGTAGGAAGTAGGTTTCCGAACTTGGCAAGTTTTCAGATTGTGGCTTCTCAAAACTAACAGAGGAGGGCCTTAGAGTCTAGCCCGCTATGTTGCTTCCATTCCTTACGCTGGCACTGTTGAATTTGAAGGGATGAGGTGCTGTTCTCACGGGGGGCTTCTGCAATGGCCAGGTAGATAACTCACACCCATCAGAGCCACCTTCTTTTGGACCAGGAGGCAACCCATCCTTGACAAGTGTGAGGAGAATGACTTGCCCCAGAGGATTGGATTGTTTGCTGTCACCTGACATGCCCCACCTTCTGGATGTACCCTTGCATCTCTGTGAGGAATAAATCAGGGCTTTCTTTTGCCTGCAAGTGCAACTAATCTCAGGCTGATCAATTTCCCAAGCAGGGCTGTTCACTGTAGTTCTAGGCTGTCCTGTAGTGTGTTTGGAGGCAAGCAGGGACCTGTAACTCCCCTAACAAGTCAAGACAGACAACAGACCAGCCACCAGCTCACTCATACCTCCCTTGGAAAGAGGTCATGCTTCCTTTGGAGGATTCAGGCTCTTGTCCGCTGTCAGATTGGGCACAGATTGAGAGGAGAGACAGGGATTCTTTTATCCATTTCCAGGTGATACATGATAAGCCTTACAGATGTACTTTGCGGAAGTGGATGGGCTGATCCAGCTCTTCCAGTGGAATACCTGGAGTATAGCCGTGCCCCCTTATCTGAGGGAGATACGTTTCAAGAAGACCCCAGTGGATGCCTGAAACCGTGGATACAACCAAACCCGAATCAACTTCCACTCCGCTGGAAATGTCTTCATCGGTAGACACAGCCTTTCCAGTAATTTTTATATCTTTCAGTTCAAACCTATTCCTGAATCTGTGTAACTGTTCCTAACTTTCAGTAACCCGCTTGGTGTCACTCCTTTCAGGGGATCCCTTTCTGAAGTTTTCGAACAGGCCCCGTGCTTTCTGGCACAACGCACATTGCTGTCCGTCAGAACACACTTTCTGGTCGCGTCTTCCACCCACAAATTTAATGCCTTTTCCTTCTTGACTAAGCATTTATCATGCACTGTGGCTGGAACTTTGGCAGTTTAAGGTGCGGCAGCAAAACTAACATGTTCTTTTTCCCTCTTCACAATTTCACGGGTAGAAGATTTGTTCTTACCATAGATCTTAGCAACCTCAGCATACGATATTTTTCTTTCCTTATTAAGTTGAGAACTTTCACCTTTTCACTTAAAGGAAGCACTTTCTGGCTTCTCTTTGGCATATCTGAATTGCCAGCATCACTACTCTTGCGCTGTGGGGCCATTATTAAGTAAAATAAGGGTCACTTGAACACAAGCACTGCAATACCACAGCAGTCCATCTGAGAACTGAGCGGGCTACCAAGAGACTAACAGGTGGGAAGTGTGTACAGTGTGGATGCCTGGACAAAGGGGTGATTCACGTCCCGGGTGGGATGGAGCGGGCTGGTGTGAGAGTTTGTCACACTACTCAGCACGGCGTGCAATTTAAAATGTATGAATTATGTATTTCTGGAATTTTCCATTTAATGTTTGCGGACTGTGGTTGACCACAGGTAACTGAAACCTCAGGTAAGGAGGGACAGACTCCTGTATTTAGTATATTGAATCATCCTTAGAATTTGGGAGTTGGAACAGGCCGTAGTTTGGCCCACATGTGAGATAGGTAAGAAAACATAGCTCTCTAGCACTGTGGCCCAGAGAAGTCCTTCCATGGAGTGGGCTGGGGTAAGCTCCCCCAAAGTTGTAAACCATCTGTGCTAGGTTTACTCTCTCTGTACTGGCAATGTCTTCTGCTTTGAGACTACGGAGATGGAAAGACAGCCTTCTAGAAACTTGGGGTGAGGGACACGGAAGAGGCAGAAACACAAGATTCAAACACTACGGAAAGTACCAATCTAAAAGTCCTCACACACAGGGATCCTGGGACACTTTTCACATGTGTTTAATGCTCAGTGAATCTTGGTGTCTTGCTCAGAGCCCTGTAAGGGTGACGTGTGGAGTTAGTTGCTCATCCAGAGGGTGTGTTTACACTAACCAAGTCAGAACAGCCTTGGCGCAGCCTGACAGCTCCAGGGCAGGCCCTTGGGGTGTGAACACTAGGAACGGAGGTTGTCTCTCTGGGGGGAAGGTGGGAATTGGGTCTATCCCATCTTTCAAAGCTAAGTATTAGGTTTTCACTGTGATTGATTTAATTGCTTCCCCCAGAAGGCGTGTAATGGGTACCTGACTTAAATAGAAAATGGATTACACCTAGGAAAACCTCTTGCAGTATTCATTTTGTCTTTTAAAGATGCACCTTGCCTGGGTTGGGTACTGAGTTGTGAGCAGGCCTCTGTCGTGCGGGAGACCCTGCTCGCTGCGCCATTTGTCGTGCGGGGCGGCCTGCAGGGTCTCAGCTCCCGCTCCCCACATAAGAACACAGGATATGGTGAGGCCAAAAAGGAACACCCACGGAGCCATAGGTAGGGGAGTCATACCACTATAGTCTCACTGGAGGCTGGATCCACACTGTTTGCAACCCGCCATCCTAACTGCAATCCGTGCTTGCCAGGCCAGCCGCCATCTTCTTGCCAGCCCCCATTTTCCTGCTAGCGTAGCCACGGCACTTATATTAGTGGCCAATGGCTCACTGGTTACAGCTGACGGCCAACTAGCCACAGCTGATGGCCATCCAGTCATAGTTGATGGCCATTTACTACCCAAGCCAGCAGCTGTCTATGTGAGGCCCAGAGCCTGGAAACTGCTTTCTGGGGCTCTGTCCCCACAGCCTCCTTCCATACCTGTGCGTTCATTGTCACAGGTGGAGCAGCAAGCAGTGTCCTGCTGCTGGGGACAGAAGGCCTGGTCTATTAACAGGAACCATTTTTGTGATTTTTGCCCTTTCGCAGTGACCAGTTTTCTTACCTGTAAAACAAGTAGAGAACCCAGATGATCTCCAGCAATGAAATATTACGATTCTAAGATTCCTGGACTCTCTTAAGACCTTCTTTTTTCCTTTTATAGTTTTTTTTTTCCCTCCCATTTTTTGAACTGGCTCCTGCCAAGGCAAATTTGTCATCCTCACCTGAGTAAAAGCTCTGAGTGTGAAGATTCCTTGCGTGACTGATTGCTTTTCCTTACACTTCCTTTGCCCTCCCTCTGACGGAGAAGCAGAGAAATGGCAGGCAGCCAAAGTTGGAGAGTTCTGCCACCTGGATTAAAAGTCCTTGAATAATTAGGATCTGAGTGTAAAGAGAATCTATGACATGCACTCCAGGGTGAACCAGGAAACCAACAAGTGATCTGGGCAAACACCATCGTAAGACAGCTTCCTGAAGGGACCACGAGCTCTTCCCATCTGATGCATTATCTCAGCATCACAGTTTTCTCTTCTTGAGCTGGAATCCTATCCTTACTTCTGCCTTCCTCCCTGGTGCTTGGTGCTGCCCCAGATTTGGAGGTAGAAACCAGTGCCTTCTTAAATTGCTTGCTTCCTGGCAGGAATTGTGGGTCCTCAGGTATCCTCGCTGGTATCTCTCCCTTCACAGTTCTCTAGATATGTCACGTGGTGGACTGGTTTGGTAACCTTAGTAGAACAAGCACTCCCGAGTCATTAATTCTGGGATCGCATTCCTTGACTTGGGAAATTTCCCCTGAGCCCTCAGAACAGCTAAGTGAAAGCTGAGAAATCTGGTGGAATGGGGAAGAGAGGAGAATAAAAACAGTGTTCCAGGCCCACCCTACTGCCCACTCTTAGCGTTTTACTCCAGTTGAATTTTATCAGATGGCTGGTAACTGGGCATGTGGTCGGTTGGACCCACATATCCAAACAAATAGCGTCTTTGGTTAAAACTACTTCATGGATTTTGTGGATTCCAGCGAGAATACCAGTTTTGTGTTGATGAAATAGTAGGTTGTCTTTGTCCATTTGAGGGGCTATACTGAAATACCACAGACTGGGTGGCTTAAAAACAACAGAAATTTATTTCTAACAGTTCTAGAGGCTGGAAATCAGATCAGGGTGCCAGCAGAGTTGGGTTCTGGCGTAGGCTCTCTTCTGGGTTGCAGACTTTCCACTTCTCGCTGTGTCCTCTCATGGAGGAAGAGGCTGGGGAGCTTTCTGGGGTCTCCTTTATATGAGTACTGGTCCCCTTCATGAGGGCCCCACCCTCAGGACCTCATCCCCTCCGCAAGGCCCCACCTCCTAGTACCATCCCCTTGGGCATTAGGTTTCCAACTTGTGAATTTTGAGGGGCACGTTCACTCCATTGTAGAGTTAGAGATGAAAGACCCTAGGAGGGGGGTTGGGCTTGGGTGATTGCGATTGAGTAAGTCAGAACCAAATATCACTTCTGTTCTTTCTGGCTAAGAGACGTCTAGAAAGTGATTTTCTGCTTTAGATTGACTCCCACATCTTCTTTCCACCCTGATTGACCTGTGGTCTGCTGCCAGCAGCAGATTGTATTAAAAAAATCCAGGCACTCCTGCCTGCCCACCCTCCCCTATCCCCCAACACGAGGTGGCCACCAGTCTTACTGAGGAAGTATGTTTCAGGGTTTCCTTGGAGGTGGAATGTGTGGGGTGTGAACAAGAATGCATTGGTGGGGTTCGTGGTCCTGACCTTCCGGACTGCATTTGAAGGTTGTTCTTTGGGAGTGTCTTTATCCTTCTGGGAAGTTTGAAGAACCCCAAGTGATAGCTGCTCCCAGTAGGGGTGGGGCAGGGAGGCAAAGGCGGCAAAAGGACAAACAATAAAGAACCAATAAAACACCTATATTTCTTTCTTTTTTAAAATTGGGGAATATTGGGGAACAGTGTGTTTTTCCAGGACCCATCAGCTCCAAGTCAAGTCATTGTTTTCAATCTAGTGGAGGGCGCAGCTCACTGGCCCATGTGGGACTCGAACTGGAGACGTTGGTGTTATGAGCACAGTGTCCTAACCAACTGAGCCAACCGGCTGCCCCAGCACCTATATTTCTTATATATCTCTTTCTTCTGCAAAGGCTTATTACTGAACATAGCCTTTCCTGAGATGCTATTTATGATTTGTATTGGTTAAAGTGTCTTCTTTCCTTAGGTGAGTCACAACCGTCGTAGTTCCTTAAATGAGGGGGAGGGGAGGGGATGTATTAGTTACCTGGAAGCTCGGTGGGACAGTATGTTCCATGCCACCTCCTAGCAGTCCTTGGAGTTCCTTGGTCTGTAGGTGCATCACTGCAATGTCTGCCCCCCTCGTCGTATGCCATCTTCTCCCTGTGTGTCTCTTCTCTTCTTGTAGGGACACCAGTCACATGGGATTAAAGGTCACCCCATTCCAATACTACCTCATCTAAACTAATTACATCTGCAGTGACTCTGTTTCCAGAGGTCACATTCTGAGGTCCTGAGGATGAAGATTTCAACATAATCCTTTTGGTATGTTTCTGTATCGAGCCTGATGGAAGTTGATGAGGGAGAAAAGCCTCGTTGGCCAACGATCCGCTGCATGCGGGTACCCGTGTTAGGCGCTTTCCGTTTCACCTGCTTGATTGACTCACTGTTAGGACAGTTCTGAAGGTAGGGGGTGCTATTTCCATTTTGTAGGTGAGAACAGAAGTTAGGAAGCTGGCCCATCTGCATACAAGCTGTCAGTGGGGAGCTGGGCTGGAATCCTGGTTTCTGACAGCTGGGGCTCCTTCCACGGGCAGCGCCTTTCCTTGTCTGCTGCAACCCACCTTTCCCGGGTGCCTCCTTAGCAGAGGAGTGGCACTCCAGGGAGAGGGGAGGAGTATATCCTTACGTTATTTGTAATTGATGTTTGTCTCCTTCCGCAAACATCCGTTAAAGTTCTGGGGGGCAAAGACCCTCTTACACAACTCACATCCTGCTTTCTTAGCATGCCCTACCCCTAGTCAAATACAGACATCAGTTAACTTTCTCATTACAGTTCCTGTGGCAGTTTTAGGCACAGACAGACACCGGTGTGCCCACCCAAATATTCCCTCAACACAAGACAGACTGAGTAATGGAGGTGAGGTCTTGGCTCTGACAGCAGCCATGGGTTTCCTCAAGGGAGACAGGTGCCATGGGGTCCCCTGCCTGGTGTTCTGACAACCAGAAAGGCAGATGAGCGCACTGTCTTCTCCATCTGGCTTCCCCAGACTGTATTATCTCTCTTGCTATCATTGTCTGAGAACTTGCTCCATCCTCACGAAATTGAACATAGAGATGAATCTAGACAAGTCTGAAGGTTCATTTCCCCATTCTGAATTTCTGGATACTGGAATCATTATATGACCATCGTGGAAACTCTTAAAAATATTGCAGAGGCCCAGGAGTGGCTTCACTTTAGTGCCACAGCCAATGCATGGCTTGCTGGCCATTGTGTCCCAGGTGGCTGCCAATGGAGGCAGTTGGGTACTGTTTATATTCGGGTCTGTCGTGCTCCCAGAGCTGTTCACCAGGGCTGGCGGGCTGTGGCACTCAGATGCAGGACAGACATGTGTCAGATGATTAAATCTTAGCACGAGCAATACCAGCTTGCTGAACAGGGCTATGGGGACTCGTCTGCGGTAAGTAAATTACATAGTTTATTTTAGGGGAAATTTCTATTCAATTTAGGCTGAAACTTGATAGGCTGAAACATGCTTTTCCAAGCCCCCAGCTCTATTTGTCTGGAAGCAGCCCTTTCTAAACAGGCAGCTCTCCAAACGCAGCGGCCCATGTGGTCACATCTGGGCAGCGCCCTGCGTGCCAGGTGGCTATAATCCCGTTTTCTGTTCCTCTGGTCTAAGTTACTCCAACCCATATGCTTGCAGTATCATATTCCTTTAACATTTTTTTCAAGGTAATTTTATTTTGTTTATAGATTTGAATAGGTGATACATTCACATGGTTCAAAATTCAAAATGTACAAAATGGTTAGTTTATAATGAAAAGTTTGTCTCCCGCCCCTGTGCCCCAGCTAACCCATTTCCCCCCTCCAGAGAAGCTACTAATGTTGCCATTTTTTGTGTGACATTACAGATATATTATATACAACTGACACGTAAATGTGTGTATGTATCTATAGGTCTGTACATT
The DNA here is from genome assembly GCF_057876585.1 of Rhinolophus sinicus. Classification (NCBI taxonomy): domain Eukaryota; kingdom Metazoa; phylum Chordata; class Mammalia; order Chiroptera; family Rhinolophidae; genus Rhinolophus; species Rhinolophus sinicus. The sequence continues at coordinate 11,387,894 of NC_142517.1, forward strand.
TATTTTCCCCCCTCTTTTTCTTCTCTACTTTTTATACAAATGGTAACATGCCATATATCCCCCTTACATTGTTTTTTTCCCTAAACAGCAGAGTTTACAGATCTTATTAGATATAAAGAGCTTCCTCATTCTTGTAATGATTTCTTTTGATATTATTTCAAACTTACAGAAAAGTTGTAGGAAGAGTATAGGAAACTTTCATATCTCTTTTACTCAAATTCCCCAATTGTCTGCATTGTGGCCCCATTTGCTTTATAATTCTCTCTCCATGCGTATCAATATATACCCACACACATTTACACATTTGTTCTCAGACACATCTCTATATACACACATTCATACACTCACACATTTTTTTTCTGATCCATTTGAGAGTATGTTGGAAACCTTATGTCCCTTTGTTGTGTAAGTTTCTCAATGTGTCATCCTTAAGAACAAGGCCACCTCGCACATACTCAGAGATCCTTTAATTGCACTTTTCTCCAAGTCTTCTTTTATGTTAGTTATGTGGGTACGTGTTTTGTTAGTTTTTAGGACCAGTCTACCATGACTTCCTTTGTAGGCGTGTAGAGGGACAAAGCATGGTTTTCATATTGAGCCGATGAGGCGTCTCTTCTTGGACCTGTAGCCCTTCCCATGTGGTCTTTCCTGTAGTGTTTGTTGAGCTTCTGTACGTTCCTCACCTTTGCTCCACGAGAAAGAGCATCCTTCACTGGGAATGGGAATGGGAAAGGGGCTGGAGGCCCTTCCTGATCCTTGGTGCTTCATCTCGCTGCTTCTTGAATTGGATCTCTTGGAGAGGAAGATGGAGACAGGAGGAATGTCTTAGGGACACTTTGCATCATTATTTAGTGCCCAATGTGCATTAGGAACCTGTCAAAACTACAGAAAAATTAGATCCGTCCCTTCCCACAGGAAGTCTAATTCAGTGTAACAGATACCTGTGGAGCGTACTCTGTGCCAGCCACACTGCCAGCCCTGGTCTCTACTCCGTACTTAGCCCTGGGTTAGTGCAGAGCTTCCCACAGGTCCCTTCTCCAGCTCCACTGCTGCTGGATCTGTTTCTCTAAAGCACAACTCCAGTGTATCACGGCCACGTCACACTTCGCCTAACCCTCTGCTGCCTGTCAGCCCAGCCAGGCGCCTCTGTCTGCCATCAAAGTCCCACCAGGCGTCACTGTCTGTTTTTTTTTTTTTAACTCATGATTTGCCTGTACATACCCAGCATTACAGTCCAACAGTACTAGCTCTGTTCCCAGAATTTTTGCCTTTTTCGAAATCTCAACTAATAAGATCTCTTACTTTTTTAAAGTCCTCGACCATTTCACATCCTTTTTAAATCACCGATTGTGTGTGTGCCTTACATTATATAGCTGTTTGTTTATTTACCCCTCTCATACCCCTCTCTCCTACTTAGATTACACATTTCTGGAGGTTAAATTCATCCTGCTTCCCACTCTCCCTCATTTCTCACCTTCCAGAAAGAATTGAAGGCCACCATGGAAGTGAAACATGGCTGAATTCTGTATACCTGTACCTGGCATGTAGTTGGCATCAGGTATTTGCAGGATTGAGCTTAATGAAAGTAAGACGGGCACTCAGTGGTTTTAGTTTCAAGTACTGGAGATGTCTGCGGATGTTCACATACTAACAACTTAAACAACTTCATTAAACAAAGTACACATATTATCAACTTAATGTACCTAAAAAGGCAATTTCATTAAAACACACCTTCAGATTCTTTACCCAGATTTACTTCTTGTCTTTTCACTGAGCACACGTGCACTTTCTTTTGGAATCAATGTGTATGTAACGTGATACGTGGATTTTCTTTATGTAAGATGTCATTATACACATATTAAAGTAATTATTTTTAATGCTTAAGTGGTTTCAGGAAACTAGTTCTTGAATAATACACTTGTAGGCAAATAGAAGAGAGTTTTTTAATCTAGTCAGACGGTGTTATTTGTTACATGTCTGTTATTCTGAGGATAGAAAGCCTTATGTGAAATTTTTATCTTTGACAAGGTGATTTATATAGTGTTATCTACCACTTATGTCTCTCACCAACCTCCACTCTTGAAAAAATTGCTTTGGGAGTTTTCTTCCCTCGTGTCTTATAGATTCATGAGCAGAAGAGATACATGTGTAAGATCTTTTGAATCCTGTCTTTCATTGGTCTTCTTGGTGGCCATAGAGGACTGATTTTCTTCCTCTTGAATGTCTTAAAGGGTGTCAGTTGCTTAACCTTCCATTGGAGTGAGCTACAGTGAGGGTGTGGAGGGAAGAGGCAGAGTCGGGAAACAGATTGGTAATTGACAGGCAGTCATTGTGAAGGTTCTGGACACCTGTCTTCTCACTGCCTTGCTGGGGACCTGGTCCCTATGGTGTGACACACTCTCTTTCAAGCATTAGGTATCTATAAGATCACAGACTCTTGGTGGTGAGCCTTGGTGTAGGGTTCTTCCAGCTAGCATGCTTTTGATGCTAGCAACAAAGGACCCAACTACAAATGTCTCAGACAATATGGGTTTAGTGTGTCACATGATGGTTCCAAGGTTAATTAAAAAAGTTAATTAACAATTCAGTGATAGATTCAGAATCCTGAGTTCTTTTCATTTTTCTGCTCCAGAATCCTCAGGGTATTTGCTTGCTCCTTGGGCTTATTTCTGCACAGTGGTAAGGCAGGTGGGGCTGCAGCGACAAGTTGGCACAACATTACTTGGCCAAAAAAGAGAGGTATTTCCTTCAGTGTGCATCTTTTAATCTGTAATGAAAACCCTTCCCAGAACTGCCCAGCTTCTTCCATTGGCTAGTGCTGGGTCACATGGCTGACCCTAATCCAATCACAGGCAAGGAAGGAGGGGATGCTCCTGATTGGTTCATATAAAGCCTAATTTTGGCTGGGGGAGGCTGTTCTCCAGGCCATTGTGGCCTGAGAACGTGAACCTGAATAGTGTTCTGTTGGCATGGAGGGAGGGGCCCAGTGTTGACTCTTGGGAAGGCAACTGGGGATTTATTATTATTATTGTTATTATTATTATTATTATTATTATTATTATTATTATTATTTTAAGGATAGGTCTAGACCTGCTGATGGCCTACAAAATTGTTTTATTCTTTGCCTTACCCAGTGGTGACATTTGGATGTTTTGAATCTCTATATTTTTGGGTGTGAAATCTTACACTTGAAAAATTCTTCCTGAAACTTTAGGATATCTGTAAGAATTTTTCGTGACTATGAAACTACTTAATCATTTTACACAAGAAAGAGTTAGGGAAGGACAAATCATGGTTTGAGTGGGACAGTAACCTGCCTTTTTTTTAGTTAACAACAAGCATAATAAAAAAAAGGTGCACTAGGTGATGGGCACCTCTGTGTAGTGTAGATTTTTATGGTGGACAATGACTTTAAGATGACACAAATACAAAGTCTATGGGAAAATGAGGAAAAGCCAAGTTTGCCATGTACCCTAGAGTTCTTTTCCTTTTTTTCCTAAAACACATTTTCACATTAGGCCATCGATAAAAAAATTCTTCCTTTTCCTTCCACTCCTACCAGTTAATAAAGCTGTTGAAAGGAGATCTTAATGATCTGGAAACCTTATTTTTCTGGAAGCCATCTTTGAGCACTTGGAACATGGAAACAGTCAGGCATGGCGGGGGGTTTGACCTCTCGTCTCCATGACGCTCCCTTTCTGGGCACTTTCTGCTGTGAGATGGATGAGGAGCTGACAAGCTGTCTCAGACTCAGGTCAGCATCTTTACTCAGGAGCGGAGCCCTTGCAGGTGTGCTGTGTGGTCGGCCTCTTGGGGATGGCTTCCCAACGCCGGCTGTCATCGAGACGGATGGGCCTGAGTGACGCAGGATGTCCCCTCACATCTGCCAATGGGGTCTGCACCTCTTTCCTCGGCGCAGTCATTATTACCTTGTCAATGCCTGGCGGTGAGGGCAGGCCTGAAATGTATGCTTGGCAGGTATTTTTGTTTATTATTTCTTTTCTGACCATGAAAGGCCTTTTTGTTGGACAGGATGTAGAACATACAGAAAGGTACAGAGAAGAAAACAAAAGTTGCCCCAATTGTACCACGTATGAATGGCTGCTGTGAACAATTAGATGTTTTCGCAAGCTTTTTCCTCATGCATATCACTGTCCTCCCTCCCTTCCTTCCTCCCTTTTCTTTCCTTCCTTTTTTTTTCTTTTTTCTGTCGGGACATCACGAGGATTACACAGAATAGAGATATAATTTTGTACTTTTCCGTCAGTTAGCACACTATCTGGGGTCAGACTGGATTCAAGCTCCAGCACCTGTTCTAAGCAACGTGTGATTGTTATGTGCCTCAGTTTCCTAATCTGTGAAAGGGGGTAAAGGTTGTTGGAGGACTTAGTGTCAATCTCTGTGCTTTGTCCTGTGTCCAGCATTAATGTCTCTTGACAGATGTTCTCTTACATCTCAGTCTCCTCCCCAACCCCAAGCTGTAAAGAAGGGCTGGAAGCCCTAGTTTCTTGGCAAAGGTAAACAGGATGTCCTGGGGAGTCTTGATCAGGGTTTCTCAGCTTTGGCTCTGTAGACCTTTTGGGCCCAAAGCTTCGTTGTGAGGGCCTGTCCCATGCATTGTCAGGCTCCCCACTAGATGCTTGCAGCACCCCCTCCCCACTTGAGACATTGTCAAAACTGACTTTGGTTAATAACCACTGGGCTAGACCACTCAGGATGTATCACCTGGGGCTGCTATGGCCACCCTGGACAAAACTGGTGGCAGCCAGGACGAGCCCCATGAAGGTTGGGCACAGTCTCCGGTCTCCCACTTTCCTGGTCTCTGAATATCTGTCATGCATCTTGTTTGAAGGCTCCAGGATCCAGATGTCCTAGATCCAAGGAAAGACCTAACCATGGCTGGTACTACACTGCAGCCAGGGCCACTACCTGTCCTTTCTTGACTCCGGGTTGAAATGCCTGTGGCCCCAGTGAGTCATCAGTTGAAGGGGCCACACAGCAGGAAAGTCTCCAAGCAGTGATGGGACTCCCCTCTTGTGGGAAATGCAGCTGCACACGAAGTCCTTCTGCTCCAAGACTCCCCCAAATCAGGGACCACTCACTGGGCCGACATGGTCCTGGACTTCCTGTGAAGAGGGGCGGCCCAGCCCATTCCCTTCTCGGTCAAAAGCAGAAGCAGGAACCTTCGCCTGGCCAACTGGGCTGCTGAACTCTGTCACAAGGAGCCCTCGAATGTGACACTACAGGTTCAAACACGCCGTTGAACCTGGGCAACACGCAGGACACAGAGTATTTGTTAAATGTAGATGAAGTGTTTAATAAATCTCACTTCCACAGGCTGCCGAGCTGCTGACACTCCCTTGGTCCCTCTTGTCCTGACCCTGAAGCAAAGCCTAGCCCAGCAGGGCGGTCCTTTCTCTCACCTGTGGTTTTCCTCGGACAACTCAGTAGCAGGATGATGGTGGCACCGCTGGTCTCCAGGGGGCACCGGGGAGTTTTCTGAGGCTGCTGACCCGCTGTCAGAGGGCAAGGGTTTTCGTTCTTTGCCAGAATGATCCTGGGCGGAAATGTTCCAGTCTGGGGGTCTGAGAGTCTCCCGGTCCTCTTGAGGGGACCTGGGTCAACAGCTCGGTGGTGCCTGTCTGCACACAGCTCGGGTTTTATGGTGGGCGAGAATCGTTTTTGAATCGTGAATCATCAAGTGGTGGAAGGATGAGGTGTGCTACTGATTTCCCCTCGTTGACTGACAGCTTATTACTGAACCCGCGCAGGCCTAGCTGATATCCATGAAGATGGTGGTCCCTGGGAATCGGCGAGTTAGAGCATCTGGCGCGCATGCGTGTGTGGTAGGTGGCAGGGCGGAGCCGGAGACAGGCCCAGGAATGGGCTGTGACTTGCCCTCACCAGTTTGTGACCTGGCACAGGGGCTTACGCGCTTTGTGCCTCAGTTTCCTGATCTGCAAATGGGGATGTTAGTAGTATCCACCCCTCAGGAGGACTCTGAGGACTGAATGTGCTTGGACCAGTATCTGCAGCATGGTTAGCGCTCAGTAAACTATTGTTGGAACTGTTGGCTCTGTGCTGCGTCCCTGGGCCACAAAGTGTACGAGTCTCTGTCCCGTTAGTAGTGTACTGTGTGTAGAGGGCAGGCTGTCTTTGGGGGTGAGGGAGCCACGTTGAGGTTCCTACTGCAGAAGGATATGGTCATTAGAAGTTTGTGGTTCCAGGTCTACCTTTTGATGTAATTCCGGAGTTAGCCTTTTGGCTTCTCTCTGCCTCCCATCACCACACTCTCGGGCAACAGTGATATTAAACATTTCCACTTCTTTGCCTCTGGATTACCATCTGAATTTTATAGGCCCTAGAAAATGCTTCAGTGAGTTTTAAAATGTTCACCCCATAGCACAGCCTCCTGGTACCAGAATCACTGCGTGGTCTCTACTGTAAGGTATGTGCGGATGAGAATGGCCCATGTCTGAGAAACACCTACTTTCTTGGGACCAGTTGGAATGCATGTGGGTACAGCGTGACTTGTGGGAAGGCAGCTTGGTGCCTCAGACTTGCTCTTAGCTGTTTTTCTGTGGAATCATTATCCCAAGAGTGACCTTTGTGGCACGCAGAACCTACCCCACCACTTGCTGCAGAAATGTAGAAGCAGCATTTCTCGCTGGCTCTGTTCCAGGGCCATGGATGTTTAAAAAAACCGGAGTATCCCTTTCTAACTCATTACCTGGTCTTACTTGGGGAAGCCTTGGAGCATGAAGATGACATGGTTGGGATCAGCGTCCTCAACGGCCTGTAGGATCCCCTTCCTGGAAGTCTGAAATTTCAGGACACACAGTACTGAGGGCTTCAGGGGCTGATTGAATAGCTGGGCTGGTTTGAATAGGTTTGCCCAGGTAGAATGTAGTGGGTAAAGGGTTTGAAACCCACAGTATTCGTTCCTTCAGATTTCCACAAATCCTTTCTTTCTGATTGTCACATGGGTCCTTGCCCAGGAGGCAGCTGGGTTGGGTTTGGAGGCCACACACAGGGCCAGCACCATTTAATTCACCAAGCAGGCACTGAAGTCTTGATGTATTGAGCTGATACCTGTTGGGTGTGTGCCCTCAGATGGAGTAGGGGATAATGCAGACATAGTCCCCACCCTGGCAGCCTCTGGTGGAGTCTGTGGGGAGGTGGAGAGTGGCAGGCAGTTGGGGTACATGCCGCATGCTTAGCGGATTTCAGCAGTGGTCAGGATTCTGTGACATCCTGGTTCAGGCCTTTTTTCCAAGGCTGCCTTGGTTCTGTTTGGGAGTTTTTAATGCTGGGCTCTGCTTTCCCACCTGCTGGGGAAAAGGGTGATTGTCTCTGGTCCGCTGTGCAGGTTTGCCAGCTGCTCTGACTGGACAGCAGGCTCGCAGTATCAGCCAGAGGTATGGCCGTCTCTCCCCGGTCCTGAGTTTGCAGGTAATTCTCGCACGGTGCTGGGAGCACCCACCCATCTTTGCTCCTTGGGATCCTCTGGTTTTTCCCAAAATGAATGGAAGAGGCTGTCACAGAGCAGCTGCTTCTGCTCTTAGACAGCCACAAAGCAAGAAATGAGTCTCACCATGTTGAAACTGTGACATGTGTTTGAAAATAAAGTTTTAATTAGAAGGAGCATTTCGCAGCCTCAACCTGGTGCTGGCTGTCTTAACATTGAGACTAAAATAAACTGGCTCCAATTTCTTGGCACAGGACCCACTCAGCCATTTTGCACACTGACTTTTGGGTGGAAGCATGTGGTCTAGTTGCATGTGTGTTTTCAAGACCTGAGACTTCATTAAACAAAGGAGAGGGCCGTGTTTGCCCCCAGGGTGGTGGGGTCTGCAGCACCATTTGCTTTAGGACCTGTTGGTTTTGTCCTACTTATGTTTGCAAAATGCTTTCTTCTTTATAAATGGAAGTCTAAGGACTTAATGAAAGGAGCCACAAGAGATAGCACTGCATGATGTAATGCTGCGACCATGGCCTTTGGAGCCAGATACACTTGGATTCATTGCCTTTTTCAGTAACCAACTGAGTGGCAGGTCATTTAGTCTCTGAGCTTCTGTGCCTTCACTGTAAAATTGCTATGAAGCCTTTACCCGTTTAACGGTGATTACAGATTATATATGCGCAGTGCCTGGTACAGTAGCAGCTTGATAAATAGTATCCATTAGCGTTATAACTTAATGGTTAGTACAGTCCTTATCTTGCTCTGGGTCACTGCCAAGGTCTCCCATGATGTTTTCATTGTTAGGTGGCCTGGACTGGCGGTGCTTCTGGTTTAGTGAAGGCCTGGCAAGCCCAGAATTAACTTTGCCAGATGCACATGGACTGGCAGGTGGCTGTGTCCCCGAATGTCAGCTTGCACGTTGCATCACCCTTCTGTCACGCTTATCTCCTCCCCCCCTGCACTCTCTCTTCCCACCTCTCAGTAAAAGCCATCACCAGACGGAAACAAAACAAACTGGCGCAGCCTAGGGACTAAAAAATAATCCCTTTCTTGATTTCCTTGGGCCACGTACATCCCAGGTGACTAAAAGGTTGGCTCTTTAGGTTTGTGTGTAAGGCAGAATTTCTAGTCAAGATGTGTGATTAACGACAGGTGCCCCCAAAAGGAGCTTATGGTTCAAGTCGGGGACACTGACCATGCCCTTGGCATCTGGGTTGGATTTTATTGTTGAGCTGAGGACATTGATGGTCATTGAAACTCACTTTCTTCTTAGTGCAGGAAGACCTTTTAAAACATCCCTGACCTATGGGCCTCAATCTGTACCCCTAAATACTATGGGAGATCAAAATTCTATCACAAAGCATCCTCTTTCCATTTTTTTTGGTGGGGGAGCATCTCTAATTTTAACTTACATTGAGCTGTAATCCCTCTTCCAGTGACTTCACCTTTGGCCCAAGAGCCCTCCAGTATCTGAGAAGTGTAGCTGTGTCTTCTCTGTACCTCTCTTTCCAGCTTAAACTTTGTCATTTCCTCTAACTCTCATTCCTTGGGTTGAGTTTTTAGACCACACAGGATTCTTGCTGCTTTCTTCTGGGGGGTTTTCATCTTCTTGTTGAATACAAGACCTGTTCTAAGTAAGTCAGAATAGTGGTTATTATTGAAAGAATGCCGTCAGCGGACCTGGGTTGGGCTTCTGGCTTCCTTTCCTGGTAGTCCTGGTTTTACAGCCAGGAGACAAAAACCCCATGAGCCTCAGCTCCTTCCAGTACATGGAGAGCGGTGAGAGTGTTGTGAGAAGTCAGTGACGGAACTAAGTGAAGGGTGCAGTTGAGGTTGGAAGGGTGATAATTAATCACCCTCTTTTCTTTCCAGAGTTTAGAGCCAATTGAGGAATATAACAGAGAACTCAGACAGATGGGACATGACAGCATTACAGGCAGAGCTGGTTGGACAACAGGCTTAGAGGTGAAGGCCAAATGGGTTGGTCACTGCCCTTCCCCACTTGTGGGGCTGGCCAGCCCCAAGAACAGGGCAGAGAAGGAAGAGGCAGGTCTTGAACCTGATGGGCTCCAGAAGGAGAGTCCGGAAGGCACCAGTCATCATTTGCTCAGTGTCTTCTCCCAGACTGCCAACCCAGAAAGTTCTCTTCCTCCCTAGGAGGCATGAGTTCGGGGATGTTGAGGAGAAGTTGTATTTGTATTCATCTCCTAGGCCTGCCATAACAAAGTACCACAGTCTGGGTGGCTTAAACAGCTGAAGTTTCTTGTCTCACAGTTCTGGAGGCTGAAAATCCAAGATGAAGGTTTTGCCGAAGGCTGCGAGGGGGAATCTTTTCTATGCCTTTTTTCTAGCTTTTGACAGTTGCTGGCAACCTTTGGTGTCCCTTGGCTTGTAGAATCATCACCCTGATCACTGACTTTGTGTTCTCATGGTGTTCTCCCAGGGTGCCTGTCCGTGTCCAGATTTCCCCCTTTTTAAGGACACAAGTCATGTTGGATTAGCGGCCACCTTGCTCCACTATGACCTCATCTTAACTAATACCATGTTTCCTCGAAAGTAAGACCGGGTCTTATAGTAACGTCTGCAATAACCCTATTTTCAAGTAAGATCACATTCTGAGGGGGTTAGGATTTTGACATATGAACTTGGGGGTCGGGTGGGGCGCATCATTCAATGCAGAATAGAGGGCTAGTTTTTTTCCTTCCAGGAGAGTGGAGAGTCTTTCTCTTGTGAGGAATAGTAGGTGCTCAGTAGTCTTCTGTTACGGATTGAATTGTGTCTCCCCAAATTTATATGTTGAAGCCCTTACCCCCATGTGGCTGTATTTGGAGACAGGGCCTTTAAGGAGTTAATTAAGGTTAAATGAGGTCAAACTTGTGGGGCCCTAATCCAATAGGTGTGGTGTCCTTCTAAGAAGAGTCAGATACACCAGAGCAACTTCTGTCTCTGCGTGCACACAAAGGAAAGGCCGTGTGAGCACATAGTGAGAAGGCAACTGACTACAAGCCAAAAAAGAAAGGTCTCTCCAGAAGCCAGCCCTGCTGACACCTTGATCTTGGACTTACAGCCTCTAGAACTGTGAGACAATAAATTTTGGTGGTTTAAGCCACCCACTCTGTGGTACTTCGTTATGGCAGCCTGAGCAGACAGAGGTATTTTCCTCTCTTCCAAAGGTGACAGCTGTGTGCGGATCCATTTGTAGTAACACGGGCCATTGTTGAGGTCAGGGCTGGTGAGCCTGCCTTTACGCTGGCACGGGGCAGAGTGGTGGCTTCGCCTCTGTGTTATTTCCAGTCTTCTGTCTTCATTTAATGGACTGGATAACTGAGGATGAGGAAGCTTAAGCATTTTGCTTAAAGCCACTCGAGCAGCTTAGGCAATGGAACCTGAGGGTGAATCCAAGTGCTCAGAGCTCGCTTGGGTAAATCCAGGACAGATATATTTAATTCTTTATTTCAAAATGCAATTCATATTGACATGTAAATGTCATTGAGTAGGAAGGAAATGAAACAAAGTGGGTCAGTGACACACTGCACTGTTTTGTGATAAATGTAGGTTAACTGATTTAATGGAAAACCATAATTTAAGTGAAAGTGGACTTGAAAAGCTCAAGCCCTCGAAAAATCTCCAACTACCCAATTATGACCAGGATAGAATAAGTGCCGCTCTTTGAAGCTAAACCTTTTATCAGCAAACACTGTTGCTCTGCCTTGCAGTTAAAACCATTGCTTTAATTCAAAATATATTTATTGAATGGTGACTACGAGGTCGGACAATTACGTTCACGAACACATCCTAGAAAAAGCGCTCCATACCTCATCTCATTGCTGAATATCACTACGGACACCTTCGAAGTACTCCCCTTGGGAAGCTATGCACCAACCCCAGCGCCTAGTCCACCCTTCAAAGCAATTTTGGAACTCTTTTTCTGGAATGGCCATCAGAGCTGTCGTCATATTACCCTTGATGTCCTGAATGTCATGAAAATGTCTTCCTTTTGGGCCGGCCCGGTGGCTCAGGCGGTTAGAGCTCCATGCTCCTAACTCTGAAGGCTGCCGGTTCGATTCCCACATGGGCCAGTGGGCTTTCAACCACAAGGTTGCCGGTTCAACTCCTCGAGTCCTGCAAGGGATGGTGGGCAGCGCCCCCTGCAACTAAGATTGAACACGGCACCTTGAGCTGAGCTGCCGCTGAGCTCACGGATGGCTCAGTTGGTTGGAGCGCATCCTCTCAACCACAAGGTTGCCGGTTCGACTCCCGCAAGGGATGGTGGGCTGTGCCCCCTGCACCTAGCAACAGCTATTGGACCTGGAGCTGAGCTGTGCCCTCCACAACTACGACTGAAAGAACACCAACTTGAAGCTGAATGGCACCCTCCACAACTAAGATTGAAAGGACGACAACTTGACTTGGAAAAAAAAAAATAAAGTCCTGGAAGTACACACTGTTCCCCAATAAAGTCCTGTTCCCCTTCCCCAATAAAATCTTAAAAAAAAAAAAAAAAAAGTCTTCCTTTCGATATTTCCTTTATCCTCAGGTAAAGAAAGAAGACATTGGGGGCCAGATCAGGTGAGCAGGAAGGGTGTTCTAATACACTTATTTGTTTACTGGCTAAAAACTCTCTCACAGACAGTGCTGTGTGAGCTGGTGCATTGTCATGATGCAAGAGCCATGAATTGTTGACAAAAAGTTCAGGTCGTCTAACTTTTTCATGCAGCCTTTTCAGCACTTCCAGATAGTGAACTTGGTTAGCTGTTTGTCCAGCTCGTACACATTCATAATGAATAATCCCTCTGATATCAAAAAACGGTTAGCAACATCGCAACAAGTTCGCGAACTTAATTGTCAGACCTGTACGTGCCTGGTTTTGTGCTAGGCATTAAGCACCAAGAGCTAAAACTCACAGTTGCTGTCCTGAATGAGCTGACTATTTAGTGGGGCCTGCTCCATGGACAATGGTCACACTGTATTGCAAGTGTTACCTAAGAGGGCGGAGGGAGGTAATTACAGTTTGCTGTGGGAGCACATTGGGGGAGGGGACGTATTTCTCATACAGACTAGGGCAGACATCAGGGATGGCTTTCCTAAATGAGAAGTAATGTTTAAGCTGAGGTTTGGGCAAGAAGTCCTGGTTATTCAGGCAAAGCTGAGTAATGATGTTTCAGGCAGAGACAATAATAAGTGTATTGTCATGGAAGTGTGGGGGGAATAGCCCACTTTGAGGACTGTGGACACACAGATACTGCCCCTTCATCTCCTTTCTCTCCTTCTTTTCTTTCTTACTTTCCCCTCACCAGTTCTGTTTTGATAAACTCACTCCATGAGGTGAATAAAAAGGCCTAAGTTGTAGTTTATGCCAATTTCCATGATGTAAATATTCCTACTATGGCTACTAACATGATGTCACCTGGCCCATAGCATTTCGGAAAGTATAACAATTGGTTACAAATCTGTACAATCCCACTCAGTACACTGCTGCCTACCACCCGTCCATCCTCCAGTTATCCCTCTATCCTTCCGTCCATAAGCATTGTTTTAACCAAACAGAATCATAGAAATAAATCATGTTACAGATTTGAGAATTTTTTTAGTCAAGTCCTCTCATATTACAGACAAGAAAACTGATATCTAGAGAGAGAAAGTGACTTTCTGAAAGGCTATTTGTAGAACTGAAATACTGGACTGTGGTCTTCAGAATTAAAGTTTGCAGCCGCCTCCCTTAAGTAAAGAAAACACAAACTCCGATGTGGGTTGCTAATTCCTGAGTTGGAGTGATGTGGAATTCATGTTGTACACACAACAGTTCTGTCAGTGCCTGCTTTTCTGTGGCAGTCCTAATTCTCATGAAAGTGTTTTTGTTGTTCCTGTCTCAACAGTTGCGGGTTCCCAGCAGGCTCACAATTTCCTTCGTGGGGGTTTCAAAATGTCCCTGTTGAAATAACGTTCTTTTCCCAGTTGGTAGCAGTGAGCTTCAGAATTTAATTTAGCAGTTGGCTCTTGATATTTATTCAGTCTTTGGTGTTTCTGGATTTCATTTGTGTGTGTGTGTGTGTGTGTGTGTGTGTGTGTGTGTGTGTGTTTGTGTGTGTTAGACATCTCTCCTTTGGGACTCCAACTCAAGCCACCCATATGTGGTATTAACCAGCTGCTTCTTAGGAGCCCCATTTGTGTGGAGCTGAATTTTCTTGGATATCCCCACGGAGCTGAAAATGTCTTTTCTCCTTCCTGTGCTTCTCGCTGTGTGTCTTGGGACTTTGGGGAGATGAATAATTGAGCCTGCTTTTGATGGTCTTCAAATTGTTGTAAACTCTGAGAGAAGAAGGGTGACTCTTGCTTTCTGAGACACTTTATTTTTGAAACTGCGGAAAAATTGGCTGGTGAATTGAATGCTCCAGAGGACTCCATTTAAAATGTTGTAATACTGAGTAGGGGGAAAAACAACAACAACAAACAAGTTGCCAGGCTATGCACTGGCATAGGATGTCATTTGTGTAAAAAGTAAGCAAACAAATTGGTGGTTACCTCTGGGGAGTGAAAATTAGAGTAGTAGTGAGTTAGAGAGAAAACTTTTACCTTTTAACCTCATATGTTTCTGTTTTAATTTTTTTTCTTTTTAATTGCAGGCTTGTAATAAAGCAAACCCAGACTAAACAGAAAGTGTGGTTATGTTTTAATTGCACTCATCTGGACATGGTAATAAACTCTCTATTGTCTTCTTAAGACAACTTGCCATTTGTCCCATGTAAACTTTACATGTGCCTAGTTTATAAATTAGAACTTAGTAATTTTAATTTTTTTTCGATTACAGTTGACATTCAATATTGTGTTAGTTTCAGGTGTACGGCATAGTGGTTAGACATTTATATAACTTATGAAGTGATTCCCCTGGTAAGTCTTGCCCCCATCCAACACCATGTGTAGTTATTGCAATATAGTTCGTGACTGTATTCCATAAGCTGTACTTGTAATTTAGTCATTTTAGATACAATTAATTTTGGTTGCTAGAAAATGGTAATTGCATAGCCATTCAAACCTGCTTAGTAAGGCTGGAAATTTAAACTTACACTTCACTGTGAAGTCTCCCTTCCCATAGTAATTTTGATCAATTCCTTCTTAATGAGATTAATCACCTGTTTGTATGCACTGCATAGGCTGGCCATCATTCAGGACTTCCAACCGAGATTCTAAAAACCACCTGGAGCCGCTCTGTGAACTGACATAGGGCCATAATGTGTTTCCCGTGCTCCGTGACTGTGGGGCTCTTGGCTGCCTTGGGCATCGAGTGCCATTAGGTTTCACTGGCCTGCCCGAGTGGCATCCTGTTTCCTGACACCAGTGCTCCTGCCTTCCCTCTTCTTTCTCCTTAAATGAACTTCTTTCATATACCTGGCAGCCCCGTCTTCATGGTTAGGATGACCTCTGGGGTTCCTGATCTCAAATTAGGAAAAATAAATTCAGTCCCGTTCCCTGTAGCCCCGCGCATTTGAAAAGGTAGGGAATGTGTGGGTATTGTACAAGAAATAGATTAGTTTGGAATAGCCGAAAATGGAAAAATCAATGTGACCTCTTCGCCAGGCATTTGCAAAACGACGCAGGTTGCCTCTCTCAAAGGACTCTTCTAAAAAGAATTTCCGGAAATGTGTGGAGTGGGCAAATGATATGTTACTGATGCAAAGCACAGTTGTGATTATGCTAGTGGAGGAAAATGGTTTCTCTATTTCACAGTCTGTGCAAACCTAAGTTATTAGGTTGAACGATGTGAATTACCAAATTGAGCTACCAGAAGGACAGTTTCATCCAGTTCAAATTAGGAGAGCTTATTTGCTGAGTTGTAAGACATGGGAAATATGTGTCTACGTTATGAAAGGACATGAGATGGACATGCCTTAAGGAAACCAGGCTTCCTTTATTATTATTTCTTTTTTTATTTGAACCTGTCTGTAATGGTTAGTGTTCACTTAGCTGACACTTGGTTGTTGCCTCACTTGCTTTCAGAAAGTATCTAGAGCAAAATTGGTTGCCTAGCAACATGTTCCAGCCCAGGAGGGTTGGAGAATGGGTCAGTGATTAACAATTATGTACAATCAAGTTTAAAAATGCATAGCAGCCTGCAATATCCATGCTCTGACCGGCAGGAAGCATCAGCATTCTGCTGGCCGGGGTTTATGGCTATTGTATGTGAATTTATTGCAATTGTGGTTTGGACCTCCTGGTTGCAATTAAGAAAAACTTTGCTGTGGACCAAAGCAGGCGTCGGGTGCCCCTCTATATAGCATCCATTTTGCAGAAGCATCTGACACCCGTCATCTGCTTGCCTGCCTATCTGGACACTCATTCCCTTTGGAAAGTGAAAAGAAAAATGAAGAATTTGGATATTTATGATTGTTGTCATTTCAACAAATTGGTCGCTATTAGTGAATCTGTAGTTTGCCAAGAACAGGGACACACAAAATGAGACAATGGCCCCGTCGCTTCACCGAAACCATTCTTTCAAGAATTATGAATCCCATGCAGACATTCTTCCCGAAATGGCCCAAGCCCTCAGTTTTTTCTCTGCCTTCCATTCCAGCAAAAGAGAAGACAATTTTTTTTTGTAATCTAGTCCTTACTTAATCTTTCTGTCAGCACAAATATCAATGGTGTAAATCCCGAAAACGGCAGTAAAGCTTAGGAGGCATTTTTACAACTCTGGTAAAGCCAATAAGGCACAACTGTACTGTTGAGAATTATTGACTGTAATTGGCCAATCAATTTTTAGGCCCTTTCCATTTGTATGTTGTTTAATCAACAAAAATAAATCGCCCTGCCAACCTTGAAAGCTCCAAGTCGGGAAACGGTGGCAAATATTTTGCTTGCCCTGCCCAAACTGCTTTCCAACAGAAATATCTTAATTGGAGATGATTTATATTCAGAACCGTGATGTTTTATCATTTGTCTGAAGAAGGAAAATGCTGTGTAAGCAAGCAGCATGCAACCGTTTAGGCATTGGTTTTGACATTTATCTACACTCTTTATCCCTTAGACGTTTATATAAAAATGACCTTTCCTAGCCCTTGTTGCTAATAATTCAGGCCCCGGGCTCCTGAATAGCTGTCAAATTGTCTCCATAACCTTTGGTCGGGTTTTGCTGGGGAGGACTTCCAAAACCTAGGACTTACTCTCTTTTTCTTCAGGGTTTTTACTGTCCCTGACTTCCGCTCTCTGAGCCTTTCGTGGAAAATGGCTGACATCTTAGTATTGAGTGTGCCCCAGGGAAATGGGCTGCTGTCTTGCGTTGTTGGTGGGAAAACATCACTAGCCATGGCCTGAGACGGGGGTCTCAGGGTACATGGGGACTCTGATGTGAGTGGGTGACAAACTCCCCTGAGATTTGCAAGAATCCAGTTTTTGCTTTTGCTGCGTTCTTTGCACTCCAGGGAAGGGGGAGAGAGATGACCAGAAGTAACATTTATTTAATGCCTATACCATGTGTTTTTATTTCTCCCAATAACCCTGTGAGGTAGCTAAACCCTTATACTGGTGAGGAAGATGAGGTTCAGACAACATGAGTAATGAGCTCAGAGTCACACAGCTTGTGTGTAGACCGGCTGCAGTTGGAATCCCATTCAGTCTGTCTCCCGTGGTCTTCCCATTTCACTTGGCTGCTGGGAGCTGGAGAAGACCTTCCCCCTTCCTATTTCACTGTACCAGTTTTCCCCAGCAGGGCCCCCGGGTGCAGGTACTATAGTGTGGTGGTACCTAATGGTTTGTGATTGTTCGTTGCGTGCCTGGAACTATTCCAAGAGCTTTGTGTGTGTTAATTTATTTAATCCTCGCTCACCTATTAGCAACTGCTACTCTGTTCTCACAGATGAGGAAACTGAGGCACAGAGTTGTTGGGGTACTGGCCCGAGGTCACATGGCTAATAGTTGGGGACATCAGGATTTGAATCCAGGTAGTCTGACCCACATTCTTAGGGGTTTACCTTCCATTGAATGCACCCATTTGTTCAGCATTCTTCATGCTCCAAGCAGCTAAGATGAACGAGGAAAGAAAAAATAGTCAAGTCTTATAGAACTTGCTTTAGACTTTGTTATGGGCAGCGGAGGACGTTGGTGTACCAGTTGCCTTGATTCTTGGCTCACTCATTGATTTTCAGCTGCACTGGGATGCCCTTCCCGCTACCTCTTCTCCATTTCCGGTTGGCTTCCTCATGCGTCCATTCAGGTCCTTGGGGCCCTCTCAGACTAATGGGAGGCCAGCTGTTCTCCAGGGCAACCAAGAAACCAACACCGTGACCTACAAATCATTCCATGGGCAAAACAACAATAACAACAACAACAAATTTAAGTAAACCTAGGAACCAACATGATGCAAATTCCACAACTTCTAAATAGTGTCCTGTAAGTAACTAGTTCCAGGAAGCCAATGGAATGGTGAAAATCCAGCAAGTGCCTGAAGCTCTGTGCCGTGTGAAACAGGGCCCTGGCTTCCCACTGGGCAGCCCCAAGCCATAGGAGCTTTGGGTGCCGGGATCAAGAGATCCCTGGACCAAGATGGAATGAGGAATTTTGACATTTGCTTGGAGCAGGAAGTCCTGCAGCAGGTCACGTCAGTTAATATAATGATGATGTCATGCCTGCAGCGTATTTCTGATGGCAACCTCTAGTCAAAACGTTTTGCGTATACGAATTATTAATTGTGCACCAATCTCTTTAGATAGATGCTGTTATTATGCCCATTTTACAGAGGAGAAAAATCTACTCTGTTAAATGTACAAGGTCGGACATTAAGTTCGTAAACTTGTTGCAACAATGTTGCTAACCTTTTTCGATATCAGAGGGATTTTTCATTATGAATTTGTACCAACTGGACAAACAGTTAACCAAGTTTACTATTTGGAAGTGCTGAAAAGGCTGCATGAGAAAGTTAGACGACCTGAACTTTTCACCAACAATTCATGGCTCTTGCATCACGACAATGCACCAGCTCACACGGCACTGTCTGTGAGGGAGTTTTCAGCCAGTAACCAAATAACTGTATTGGGACACCCTCCCTACTCACCTGATCTGGCCCCCAATGACTTCTTTCTTTACCTGAAGAGAAAGGAAATATTGAAAGGAAGACATTTTGATGACATTCAGGACATCAAGGGTAATACGATGACAGCTCTGATGGCCATTCCAGAAGAAGAGTTCCAAAATTGCTTTGAAGGGTGGACTAGGCACTGGCATTGGTACATAGCTTCCCAAGGGCAGTACTTCGAAGGTGACCTTGGCGATATTCAGCAATGAGGTATGAAGCACTTTTTCTAGGATGAGTTCGTGAACTTAATGGTCTGACCTCGTATATTGTAATTTTAGGAACATTAATATAAAAAACACATCTTAGAATCAGGACATACAGTGCTTGGCTTATGTTGGTGGTGCCAGGATTTGGCTGCACTTCGGAACACAGATGCCTCCTTACTAGATGGGCCTTGAAAACTAGCTGAAATGTGCTGGGCAATACTACAGCTGGCATTTATTGAGTTATTACTGTATGCCAGACACTATTCTAAGAACTTGGAATGAATTTTTTGAATCCTCACAGAAAGCTAGGTACTATGATGATGGTTATGCCTGATTTATAGATGAGAAAACTAAGTCAGAGAGGTAATATAACTTGTCTACGTCCACCCAGTCTGTATGTGGCAAGGACAAGAGGCCGCTGGGCTCTCCACCACGGTGCCCTGTGCCTCTGAGCTAAATGCCCCTGGTACAGCCAGGAAAAGGACAATGACAGGGAATGGACATACCTGTAGGGCTCTGTCTCGGTTAGAGGCACCTCTCTCCTGCCCTTACCCAGGTGGCTCGTCACTCCCTCTTAGCATCCTTCCTGGTGTGGAGTTAGAAGTTGATGTTGTAGGCTTCTGTTTGTTTGTTCCCAAGATCACCCCAGTAGCGAAGGATATGAACATAAAACATACCTGGAAAGGCATTTGTTGGGTCTTGGAGGCACATTTCTCTCTGACCTCACAACAAAGCTGTGAGGTTCATACTGCAGGGTCATCTCCATGTTGCAAAGGGGGAAACTAGCCCAGGGAGGGCAAGTCACAGATCCTTGGTCACACAGCAGGTGAGGGGCAGAACTGGTCTCCAGCCACAGTGGAGCCTACTCCCTGCCCCCAGAACGGGGCACCTGCTGACAACTCTGGGCATTTCCTGCAGGCTCAGCTATGCCAGTCTGCTGTTTCCGGAGTTTTTCTCCTCCTGAGCTGCTGCCTCCACACTCTCCTTGCCTCAGCAGCCCGGAGCTTTCCGGAACAACAGGATGAGCTTCTCTACAGCCCCGGAACTGTTTTGCTATTGCTTGCGCGTCTGAGCACCTGCTCAGCTGATGAGCTTTTGAAATGTCACTTGACTGTTGGAAGGGAGCTGTGAGTGATTTGCAGGAACACACCATCCCAGCTGCCTCCTTGGGGTGGGTGGTGGCGTGTGGAAAGGGTTGGAGGTTCCCCTCGCTCCCGGCCCCCTCTGTGGGGGCAGGAGGTTGTCTTCCTGCTCGTGAGCCTGGCACAGGTAGCCATCGTCTGCCTAGTCAGTTTTTTCTTCTCTTGGGCAGATAGTGGCAGCTTCTGTGCTATGTTTCTCTTACAGCCCTGGCTCTCCATTTTTTGGGTCAACTTTTGAGAGTACAATAAATTTTTTACCTTTTTCTTTCTGGATTTCTTATGTCAGAAAACTGCACACATATACAGAATTCTGCATATAAATTCTGGATTTTTACTTGAACCCTTATACTTAGATCCTCTTTGGACATATCCCACTCCTCCATACACATACCACAAAATCTAGCTTAAAATTGGGTTTTCTTTTTATTTTCCCCCTTCTCAATTAAGGGCAAGTATGGAAAACTAAATGATTATCTGCCCCCGACCCCCTTTCTCTTTCCATTGTTGTCCTTCAAAGGTCTGGCAGGAAAATATATGACACACTCAAAGAGGTGACAGAAGAGAGTTTAATGAATGCATGTCATGGGATTAAGAAGCAGAAAGGGGGCAGCAGGTAATAGGAGGAAGTGAGGTAACAGGGTCACAGGAGGAAGCCCCTCTGACTTAATCTGTTCAGACTGTTATAGCAGAATACCACAGACTGGTGATTTATAAATGACAGAAATGTATTTTTCACAGCTGTGGAGGGTGGGAAGTCCAAGATCAAGGTGCTGGCAGATTTGATGTCTGGTGAGGACTCATTTCCTTGTAGACAGATGGTTGTCTTCTCTGTCCTCACATGGTGGAAGGGGTGAGGGAGCTCCCTGGGGTCTCATGTATAAGGGCACTAATCCCATTCCTGAGGGCTCCATCCCCATGACCTACTCACCCCCCAAAGTCCCCACCTCCAAATAGCACATTGGGGATTAGATTTCAACATATGGATTCTGGGGGACACATTTAGTCTATGGAGCTCTTCAACCTGTAGAACTAGGGACAGAGGGAGAGGGGTGCCTGAGAGAAGGTGTAACTTGTGGAGAGACCCTTAGGTGACCCTGCAGGGAGGAAACAGAGGATCTATGCTTCTTCCTTCTTTTGTCTCCTGGCATCTACAGCTATCTCCCAGGGGGCTAGAGGGCCAGAGCCTGGTTGATGCAGGCCATAGAAGTCAGCCTCCCAGGGCACAGATCCTGGTGGAAAAGGTGGGAAGGAATCTGAAGGGCAACCAGCGAATATTTAGCACATCTTCCTTCAGATTCTTAAATAACTTTACCAGCAGATGGCGCTGTCAAGAGTGCAATGGGGGCAGCTTTGTTTCCTTACCTGCTCTCCCTGGGGACTGGGCATCATGGAAAATTGCTTAGCTTGTGCTATGGAGGTTTTGTAATTCTGTTAGTGATTGGAAGCTTCCTGTTTTTTTTTCCGATGCTTTTAAACCCAGTGTTTTAGGTTTTTTCCCTGCTCTGTTTTGCTTGTATGCCTGTCATTGCAAGGCCACTTTGAAAGGTTTCATTACACTTCATGATGGTGAACCAGTCTGCCTCAGTATCATAGGGAACTGTATATAAATTAACTCACGTGGCATTATGTTCAAAGATAGTTTCTCCTCATTAGTGGTTAGCTTGATGTATAGAAATGGGCATTTCTCGATTTTTCAAAACAGAAATTACATGTGGGGAAGCAATTGAGAAATTAAAAAAATGTTATGAGTATTATGCTGTATAAGGAATTATGAGGCAATGGGTGTAACTGACACCACCAAGCTTGGATCTGGGAGGTCTGGGGTCGGCTCCTGGCTCCTGGCTCATGCTTGTTCTGTAACTGTGCATCTCTATAAGGTGGAGTTCCCATTGCTAACACAGACTTTCTCCTTAAGCAAACTTCAGTCAGGCTCCTCTGAGCCCTCTTTTCGACTAGACCTGGACCTTGGTCCCTGTACTGTCTTTGGTCTGCCTCGCCCGGTTTTAGCAAGAATCCTGCTAAATCAGTGTAGAGTGGATCCCTTACCTTGATATTTTGATCATCCTGGGCTGCCTTCAGAAAGAATCGTATTGTTTGTCCGTTTCATAAGAATCCCTCTACCCTGATGTTTCCTCTTAGTAATTTTCTGGCTACTGACCCCCTCACTCTGCTTGTTTGTTATATTTGGAGTTGAGCCCCATCTCTCTCCTTTGTTGCAATAGTCCTGAATAAAGTCTTCCTTACCATTGTAAAAACATCAGAACAAATTTTCTTTTAACGTTACCCACCATAAAACCTTGGAGTTGTTTGGATCCTCAATTTTGTGGGCCACATGGAGCTCACTATGAGGAGCCCACTCACCCACTGGTGGGCTTGTTCTCATTGTTGAGAAGCTGGCCTTGATCTCAAGCTTGAAATCTGCCCGTATTTTCTCTCATTGATCTCAATTCTGTCTTTCCTTAAAACCTGTTCCTCTCTCACTAAGTGAATAAATTAGCTTCTCAAATTTTATCCATCTCGATGAAAATACTTTTAAACAGCATCTTTATTGCCCTTCTTGCTTTATTTAACAGGATTCTCAGCCTGGTTTAACACATGTTGCAGATGCTGGGATATTGTTACTGTAGAAGGTTGCGTTTAGGGAGACCCCCTCCCCCCCAAGGGTGTTGAATCTGTGTGGACTCTGTCTTTATTCTAGAAACCCCTGCATTACTCTGCCTCTCTGCTTCTAATTTTAAGTCCTTTGTTTCTTTTCTCTGCTGTTAGCTCTTGCTGATGTCTTGTTTGATACA
Organism: Rhinolophus sinicus; assembly: GCF_057876585.1. Taxonomy (NCBI): domain Eukaryota; kingdom Metazoa; phylum Chordata; class Mammalia; order Chiroptera; family Rhinolophidae; genus Rhinolophus; species Rhinolophus sinicus. The sequence continues at coordinate 11,410,561 of NC_142517.1, forward strand.
GTTTAATAAATGATGAACTTCTTTTTCTTTTATGGAATAAAGTGCTTGGGTTTTGTGAAAGATGTTTGTCACTCAGAAGTCTTTTTTTTTTAAATTTCTAGGTCGATGGCTGTGTTCCAGATGTTAACATTATCAGAAGCCTGACTTCCACATGGTGAGCAGTTTACACTCATATATTCCCTATATGCTTTGAAGAACTTTCTAGGTGCATTCAGGGTATATAAATATATTTGCTTTTTCATTTGTTTACCATATAGCCTTAAATCTGTGCCTGGCATTTGTTAATTTTCAACCCTGCTTTTTCTGCATTACTTCATTCATGGGTATATTTAAAAATAACAACTGATACGGGATCAAAACAACCAAAGTAATTTGCTTGAAGAAGAATTTTAGGATGAGGTGTATAAAGAAAATCAGATTTATTTGTAAATATTTCAATATGACTCTCCATGAACAATAATTCATTTGTTGCTATCACTAAGTATTCATGTTGAGATTTCCCTGATTATCTCATAAATATTTTTTCACAGGTAGTTAAAAATACCTCAGGTTAATCAAAGGATTTAAACAAAATTCACACAGTCCCTTTTAATATTTATGTTATCTGTCCCTCTCTTATTTTCCCTTGCTATATATTTGGAGAAGAAGCTGGATTTTTTGTCCTGTGGAGTTCCTCACGTTATAGATTTTGCTGCCAGCATCCCTGTGTTATTTAAGATGTTTTATTATCCCCCAAATTTCCTATAAACTAAAGGCTTAATCAGATTCAGGTCCAATTTTTTGGTAAAAGTATTTCATACATGACAGCGTAACTTCTGCTAGGTGACACGTTCTGTCTCTTTTTGAAATCTTAATATTGACAATTGCTGTTAATCTGATCATCCATTATTAGGGTCCCCATCAGTTTTTTACCTCAGAGTTTGCAACCACTGATGATCCATAATGGATACCTGGATGCATTCTTTACTTAGGGTTTGCACAAAGGTGATTCTCTCATTCTGTCATTTATTAGCTGGAAAATCTCTATAACGAAGAACTTAAAAATTTTCTCTCTTCTACCCTTAGAAGAGGATAGAAGTGGTCAAAAGTATGGTGATGGAAGGAGATCTGACTCTGCATGGTGAACACACAATGTGATATATAGATGATGTGTTATAGAAATGTACACTTGAAACCTATGTAAGTTTACTAACCATTGTCACCCCAATAAATTTAATCAAATAAAAAAATGATAAAAGAAAAAAAAAAATCTTTTCAAAAAATTACCTTCAGGGTACAGTTTGTATATAAAAGGCAGAATAATGGCTTTGTTATTTCCTCTTATATACCAGATTAATGAATTAGTTCCATATTATCCTTAAGATGACCAGTGAATTTTTTTTGAAAGATGTCATTACGAACTCTTGGATTGTTAACATATTTGACATTGGGATAAGGATTTGGTGGAAACAATAATAAAAACATAACCTTTTTTTTCAGATGTCTAAATTCTACTTAATAAATATTTCTGTATAATAAGAAAAAGGAGGGAAGAAGAGATGTGGAATGAAAAAGGAAGAGACTAGAAATCTACGAGCATAATTGAATAGAAATACGATAGAAATAGAATAAAGAATAAGCATGCTAAAAGTAAGAAGATAGAAAAAAAAGGAACCATCTGAGGAGGAGAGGACTAAGGAGTGATGAGGGAGGTGATGGGCAGGAGGGGAACGTGTCAAGAGCCAGATTGCATAAGGCCTTGTAGGCCATTGTAAGGACTTTGGGGGCCATTGGAAGGACATGACCTTAGCTTATTTTTTTAAAATGAGAATATACTGTTGGGGGGGGTGGTCAAGAGCAGAATTAGTGAGACTAATTAGTAGGTGACAGTGACTACAGTACTGGTGATGGAGGTAGTGAGAACCAGCCCAATTCTTAATGTTTTTTGAAGGTAGAGATAACAGGATTTGCTGATGACAGAATGGGGTGTAAGGTGTGAGAGAGGAGGAGATATCCTGGAGAGGGAAGAGCCACTTGTATTTGGGGAATAAGAAGTGACAGTGGTGGACCTTGGCTGCTCCAGGCTCCCTGGGCCCTTCCTGGCCATTCAGCCGGTAGGAGTTCAAGGGTGAGATTGGGAAAGCTTGTCTACTGAGCTTTTCGTTCTTGAGTAGTGTATGAGTTGCCGGGCAGGTGCCTTCTCTGGTAGACCAGTTACCTCTTTCAACTCGGTGACCACAGCCCGCACCCCTAGACTTGGCTACTGCCAACTACTAAAAGGGCCAGGCAGTTTGGGGAGGTTACTACTGACTCTCAAATGGACACCCAGTTCAGAAGGTAAGCCCCATGATGGCGTAGAGGCTGCTTCTGTGAGGGTGCACACTTGTATCTTGAGAACAAAGGTTGTTGAGAACTGTTTCCTACCTCATGTATCTAAACTTGATTTGGTTTTAGAAGAATAGTGCTGGGTATGATGGGCCATACTCAGTGTTTTGGTGGGTAGTTTAAGATCAACCCGATCTCTTTGCTTATTCCTGCCATTCCTTGTAGGCAGATGCTCTGATTCACCCCTCCTTTCTAGCACCCTGAGGACCAGAACAGTGGTTGGCAAGTTACAGCCACGGGCCTGTTTTTGTAAATAAATTTTTATTGGAACACAGGCACACCTACTGGTTTATGTATTGTCTATGGTTACTTTCAAGCCTTGATGGAAGAGTTGATTAGTTGTGGCAGAGAATATATGTCCCACAAAGCCTGAAACATTTACTATTTGGCCTTACCAAAACCAGTTTGCCATCCTCTGGGCTAGGAGATAAGCAGAAGATGAATACAAGTAAGGCTCACACAGAAATATTCCTCAGCACTACAATGCCACTCAGCCTTACTACATGTGGATGTGAAATTGTGTGGCTCACCAATTGTGGCTTAGTTAATAGACTACCTTTATATCTCTTTGCTCATACTTCTACATGTTAGATGACATTATCCTTATATTTGAAAGGAAATATAATTCAACATGGGTAGGTTCACTTTACATGTGACGTCATTTTACTGGGTAGATAGTTGAATATTGGTAATCCGGAAGTTTAGCATTTTGAGACCTTACTTGTTATACTCTCTTCCTTAGATAATATAAACCTTCTCTTCCATAGGAGCAGACTGTTGTGTGGTTTATTTTGCTTTTGTGTGATCAAAAATTCTCCATCCTTTCGGTGAATATGTTTTGTTAAGCATTTTCAAAATAAGTACACTTGCGTACTTCCTCCTAAGTGGAAGTCAGCTAGTTTTATCTATGCTATTCCTTTTGTCTTTTGGCTATATTGTGTGTTACATTATTATGGATGACTGTGGAATTCTTTATGTAAAAAAAAAAAAATTTGAAATAGATCTAAAATATAAAGTACTTTTCTTTCTTAATTGCATCTTAATGTAATAAAAACCAGAGTGTAATTATTAAAAGTGGTAGAAAAAAAGAATTAAAACAATAAAAATTGCTTAGCGAAGATCTTGTTTCATAATGCATTCTGAAATAATTGGTATCATAATGTGTAATTAATAATCTTTCTTTGAAGTGTGAAGCTTGGGAGGGTAGGGGATCTCTCAGGACTTGGTGATGTCTGAATTAGTTGCTATGGTAGCACTTTTGAATCTAGGCACAGATTGTAGCATCTTATTACCTGCCTTGTCAGTTTTTTTTTTTTTTTTTTGTTCTTGATAGAGGGAGGTACTAAAAGAAGGGCAAGGACAGAGGGTCCTCTTAATGCTTGACCAGATACCCACTACTGCCCTGAATTGGTCAGGGAAGAGAGGAGAGGAGAAGTTCCTCAGTGAAGGCTGTGGCTTTAGCTCAGGCCTCAGGGAAATTTGGGAGTTGGAGCAGACCAGGTGGCGGACCTTTCTGGCCCAGGTGTCAGGTTGATCTGGGGCTTATGCTTGAAACAGGCTGAGAAGCTCCTTGGCTCATTTTCTAGACCTGCCCCCTAATCTGGCCCTGTGGATCTTATTGCTGAGATGACCAGGAATGATGAGTCCAGGGAAAGGTACCACCAGGAAAAAGAGGGGAAGGGAATGGACTCCAAGGCTCAGAGGCAATTGGCTCCCCGCAGCTTGGGAGACCAGAACATGAAAGATCATAAGTAAAAGTACTAGGAGAGAACATTCCAGGCGGACCTGAGCTTTCATTCGCTGTTCCTTTGATTCAGGAGTTCCTTTTCCCTGACGCGTCATGTCCAGGCTAGTTCTCAGAGAGGAGGTGGTGGTGGGTGCTGTTCATTGGCCCCTGGTTGCTGAATACCTGAGCCCCTGCCTCTCGGGGGAAGTTAGCTCCGTGCGACTGTTGAGAGGCTGTTGTCAAAAGCCACACCAGAGCTTATCTTTTGAGTAAATCATGTTGGGGGGTACGGGGAGGCACTAATTTGAAAGAGACTGCTGCTGCTCAGAAATTTTAGGCCTGTTCTTTGGAAATAGCTTTTAGAATCTGGGGTGTGTTCTTTGAAATATCTTCATCAGTAGCAAATATTTCTCTTTTTGGGTGGTTTTGATTTTCAGTAAAATTCTGAATACAGTTGCCCATTAGTTGGTTTTCTACTTCCATTGTTGTCCACAGACTGGTCAGAGGGATCTAAATTAGCACTGAAATCTTATTATTCTTCTGCTTGGAACTTCCTCTGGCTTCCTACCGCTGTGGGTTTGAAAACCAGACTTTCTGCCATGGCTACAAGGCCTCAAGTGATTCTGCGCCACCTCCCTCTCACCTCTTCTCCTCTCAACTTTGGGCACTTCCCACACAAGGCTCAGGCCTTCCTCCTTTGTGCCAGGAATCCTCTTCCTCCAGCGCCACCTGGCCCGCCGGTCACTTCCTGTAGGGCTCTGCTCAAGTGTCACCTCCCCAGACAAGCCTCCCTGAGAATCACCTGTGAAGGAGCAGCTCCTCCCCAACGCCCTCATCACCTCTCGTCACGCTGCTCTAGTCTCACCATAGTACTTAGGGCCATCAGAATTCTCTTTCTAGTCACTGGTGTGTCACTGCCTGCTGTTACCAAGGCCACCAGCGGCCTAGTGCCTCAGAGGCTGCCCCAGCGCGGTACTATCACTCAGGGACACATCTGCTATGCAGGGTAAATTCTGCAGTTGGATTGTGTCTTAGAAAGAGTTTCCCAAGATGACTACATTGAGGGAATAGTTCAGATTCAGAACTATGTGTTCTGCCCTATCTTGGTAACAAAACCAAGCCCAACCAAGACAGTTTCCTATCGAACCTCATGGGTTGGGGTAGTCCGCAGTATAGAGGCTTATAACATAGGCTGTTGATCTTCCTGTAGTTTTAGACCTCAGTAGCCCCGCCCCCGCAACCTGATCCCAGCACAGTTTCACTTGGTTAACAAGGAAATTCTCATAGATCAGAGTCTCTCAACCTCAGGGTTTCTGCTGACACTTTGGGCTGGATTATTCTTTGTGATGTAGCCTGTCCTGTGCATTGCAGGATGTTTCGCTGTATCCCTGGCCTCTGCCCATGGGATGCCAGTATACTGCCCTAATTGTGACAACAATAGTGTTTTTAGCCGTCACCAAATGTCCCTGGGGAGGGGGGAGTAAAATCTCCCTGGCGGAGAACCATGGGTCTAGAAACACCTGCATAGCCAAGAGTCTGCCAACAACATTTTGTACCATCCTTTATCACTTACCCATTTGTGTGGATCAAATTTATTAGTGTCTAAGAAAATACACTGAAACAATAGCATGTTGTTTAAGTTGGGATTTTGTTGATGACTGGAGTTTTGATTTGTAACCGACGTTTGTGGTCTGAATTTCTTTGTCATCATCGTCCCTAGTTTTTTCCCTTCATCATCATTTATAAACTATCCCCCTCCAAGGAGGATGTTGCTCTTGGGTGGGCATCATGCGAATTTGATACTTAAAATCAGTCTTGTCTGGAAGACATCTTGAAGGATCTTTGGGCAAAGCACGTACAATTACTGTCAGCATCATCCTCACCCTCCTGTTCATCCCCGCTGTTCTAAGAATGAGGAAACTAAGTCATGGTTCACGCCAGAGTGATGACTGTGGAGGTGTTTCTGGAATTTGCTTGCATTTTTGTTTTCTATGTAGGTTGATGCTGAAACATTAGCAGAGCTGCCCAAGGGCTCTTACCTCCCCTGGGAATCACCGCTAGAACCTGAACATGAAGTGCCACTGTCCTAGACTCATCGAGGATTTGCTCATCTTAGAAAAGATGATCAGGGAAGATTTTAGGGGAGTCAGAGAAAGGGAGGGACACAGAAGTACCTTAAACAACATAGACATTTAACGGAAAAGGGAAACTGTGTGTTAAAAACAATGCAAAAGGAATCATAAGAGGGGGAAGGACGAACCCCCAGATAAGGAACTGAAGGATCCAGTCAACCAAATGCAGCGCATCTTATTTAAATAGATCTAGATTTGAACAGACCGTGTGTGTGTGTGTGTGTGTGAGAGAGAGAGAGAGAGAGAGAGAATCAGAGACATTAAAAATCTTTTTTTTTTTTGACATTAAAAATCTTAATGGATAATTGCAGTATAGAAGAATTTTTTTGAGGTGGCTGTCAAAATAGTATTGTGATTATATTTAAGAAAAAGGTCTTTCTCTTTTAGAAATACATATTAAAGTATTTATAGATGGCATAATATGATGCTTGAGATTTTCTTCAAAATAAATCATCCAGTGTGGGAGGAGTACAGTGAAACAGGATTGATTAGTTGTAGTTGAATAAAGCTACATGGGGATTATGTAGCCATAATACAAAATTCTCTAGTAAAGAGTTAAAAAGCAATTGAAAGCTGATCAACTTGAGTAAATTGCAAACTCCTTTGCAATTGAAAAATACAAGTAAACAATGTGAGACATTTATCAATTTTTGATCTTGAAGAGACTCTTCCAGGCCCAGCAGACGCTCCCACTTTCCCTGGCAAAGTCCCTTTGCTCTGAGTGACAGGTGTGTGGGAACAGGAGCTGGAGGAAGCTCACTGCGTGGGCAGGGAGGCTGCCTCTGTGAGTGCGCTTGGCTGCCAGTCCCCACTGGGTCTTGCCCTCCCTGTGCCAGCAGAGAACCTGCAGTGTCCCTGGGACATTCCTGGGAAAGAAACGTGAAGGCCTTCCTCCCTGACCATCCCTCCGTTCCTTCTTCCCTTCCCAGAAATGATCTGGGAACCAACTTAGATTCCCCCCACCCCCCATCTATTTTATTATTGAAATGTCATGTAAGTACAGGTAACCCCTGTATAACACGGCACATCTATAACATGGTTTTGCTCTAACACGGTTGGAGAATTAGACAAATCCCCGAACAACATGGAGCATAATAAGAGTTTTAAGAGCAAAAGATATCTTATTTGAAATTTTTCATTTGAGCGTGGATGTTGTATCAGATTTGACTGCAGAATTTTAAAATTTTTTAGAAGTTTAAATCCATTTTGTTCGTGGGATGTTGAGTTCAGAGGATGGAGGTATCTTGTCAAAAAGAAAACACCCTCGGTTAATGGTGCTTAGTAGTGATGACGAATAAAACATTATTTAATACATATTAATATACTTCTGGTGGAAATTGCTTTAATAAAGATATTTCTCTTAATTATAAAGATATAATAGTATTTTTTTAAAAAATTTTTTGAAACTAACCCCCTTTTTTGTGCTAGTTCTTTGTTTCGTATAACACGGATTTGCATAACACGGCATTTTTTTAGGAACCTAACAACCGTGTTATATGGGGGTTACCTGTATATATGCTCTTTGTAAACTCGATGCAGAATAAAAATGAAAGTTCCTCTCCTTCTTTCTCCCTTGCCATCAATTTTATTGCCCTTTCCAGAAATAAGTACTTATAATAAAGTGATGAATGTTTTTTAGGTTTTTTTTGGTCATTACCACCATGTCAGATTTTTACTTTTTAATAATGCAAAAAAATTTTTAAGCAGTCACAGAAAGTTGCGAGTATAGCTCAACACTTTCATAACCTCCACCCCAACTCCCTCCTCTCGCTGGAACCCCTTGATAGTAAGTTACTGACTGAGGTTCCACTACCCTGGAAATCTTAGTGTGTGTTGCCTACATCCAGGGACATTCTCCTGCATGATCACGATATAGGCATTGATATCAGGAAATTGATGTTGATACATTGCTGCCTTCTAATCTTCAGACTCCAGTCAGATGTTGCCTATAGTTCCCATCACGTCCATTATAAACAAAGGATCTAGTTCCGAATGATACAGATGTTGCATTTTGTTGTCATGTCTCTGAGTACCTGTTATGAGCTCTGCCTTATTCTAAACCTGGGAATTTATCAGCACAAGATATAGACAAAAATCTATCTCCATGGAGCTTGTATTCTAGCGGGGTGACAGAAAAGCAAGAAACTTAGCTAAATCTTGTTATGTTGGGAGGGGATAAATACTATAGATAAAAACAGAGTGGGGCAGAGGTAATTGGAGTGCAATTTAAAATACATCAGTCAGGACTGGACTGATGAGAAGAGGCTTTGGGCGAACACTGGAAGGAAGTGTGGATATCAAGGAAGAACATTCTGGAAAGAATTAAGACCCGGTGCCAAGGCTCAGGGGGGAACATCTCGATGTGTTTGAGCAAGGAAGCCAGCACGAAAAGAGTTCAGTAAGGTTAGGTCTGCCATGTCCTTCAGTTTTTGTCGGCCACTTAATCCCCCCACCCCCACTTTTGAGTCACTTCCATTTTAACCCATGGAGATGTCTTCATCCTTCTATTGCACTTTTCATCTGATAACTTCCCTAAGCCCCAACTTTTCTTGCTATTCCTTCCCGGTCCCCCATTGAAATTCTCCGTTGCCCTGATGGGTGAGACTTTGGACTTTGATTTTGTTCCTCCTCCTGGTTCCTCTCTGACTCTCACTTTTCCCTGGCATGTCTTCTTTCCTCCCTTGCTCATGGCTTTGCCCTTCTCTGCACCTTTCTTAGCACTTTCTGCCTTTGAGAACTTCACCGAGCCCCTCTTCCCCTAGTACTGCTTATCCTGAAGCAGGCACTATTCTAAGCACTTAACAGTTACTATTCATTTAATCATCAGTCACAACCTTTGGTGCTATTGTTTTTTCCATGTTATGAGTGAGGAAATTGAGGTACAGAGAGACTATATACATACCTTGCCCATGGTCACACAGCTAGAAGTGCTGAGCTCAACCCCAGGGCATTTGCTTCCAGTGTGTGTGCTTTCCTCCATTGTGTGATGAACACACGTCCATACGTGACCTTCCTCCTAGCTTCAGCCCGGTCCGAGGGGTTCGTAACCAGTAACCACAATTTAGGGTCTTAAAGCAAGGCAGACTTATGATTTCACAGTTTTATGAGTCAGGAGCTTGGTGCCGTTGAGTAGGTTATAAGGCTGGACTCCAGGTGTTGGCCAGACTGTGTTCTCATCTGGCGAAGAAATGCCTCTGGGCTCATTCACGTTGTAGGCAGAATTCATCGCCTTGCAGTTGTGAGACCCAGAGCCCTGGATTCTGACTGACTGTCACCTGGAGGCCCGTGTGGGCTGACGCTGCCCACAGCTCCTCACACACAGCCCGGTCCTTAGGCAATTCACAACCTTTCTAAAGAAAGGCCCGGTCTGCGGAGATGGAGTCTCGTATAATGAAATGCAATCAGTGGAGTAACAGCTCAGCGCTTTTGCTATAGTCCATTGGTTAAAATCAAGTCACAGATCCCGCCCACAGTTGAAGGGAAGGCGTTGGACAAGGGTGAAGATCAGCGAGGGTCCTCGTAGGACGTGCCCTTCACAGATGGCGCGCTGATCTGCGAACTGGAGCCCGAAACCAGAACTCGCCGCTTCACCTCTTCCAATTCTCCGATGTCTGTGTTACCACGTGACTTCCAGCCACTAGATTTTTAGCCTGAGTATGAGTGCGCGTGCGTGCACACATACACACCCACACCCACACACGCTCCCCCTTCTCCGCCCCCCCCCCCCCCCCATTAGCCTAATTGTCCAACCTTTGCCGGTTGAGCAAATCGCTTCACTCTCCCATTTCTGCCCTGCTGGTTCCGAGCTTGTTGTCTGCCCCTCCAGGAGTGTCCTCGGCGCCCCACTCTAGTTCTTTCCCTGCAGCACCCCCACCCCCCACCTCTTCTAAGCCTCCTGGATTCCTGCTGAAACCCACTCACTCCTGGTGCTTTTTACCCTGGCTTCATGTGGGCCTCACCAGTCATGACTTAAATTGGATTACTCAACCATGTACGGACTTGGCTAACTTCCCTATACATAGTTTTTTAAAAAAATTAAAAAAATTTTTTTTTATTAATGTAAGGTTGGATGAATTACCTGAATTAAAAAATTCATGAGGAAAACATGATACACCAAATCAAACATGTCGTGTGGCAGTCTGAGTCACCCAATACGCCTGCCCCTTCGGCAGGCTCTGCCTGCAGTTGGGCACCCCAGATACCGGCAGGTGTGGCTGATGGCTGGTGCCAGAGTGCCTGTGGCCCAGCTGACTGGCTGCGCCTGCTGCGCCGGGCATGATTTATGCTCACCTCAGAACTACACACTAGCCCGTGGTATAATACAGATGACGAGGCCTGTCCTGGCATGTGGGGCTTCACCCTTATCCGTCTTGTGTGAACTTTTTTCCTCTTATATTCTTAGCTTAATTGACTTTTGGATAGATTAGGTGCTGCTTAATGATGTCTGCAGCCTACAGGATGGTTCTGATGGATTCTCAGGAGGAAGAGGCCATCTTGACCCCCAAACCCTTCTGTGGGTCAACACTGCTCTTTGTCGGGGCCTTTTGGGCCCCCGCTGTGTGCTCTGCACCTTCCCAAGCCCTGGGAAACACGAGGTAGAGAGAAAGCACTGGTTCTGCCTTGAAGAAACGTAGATCTGGGTGGGAAGCAGGGCACCCATGAAAAAGAGCAGCCAGAGGAAGAACCGCCATGGTTCCTTAGGATCTGCTTCCTGCAGAGGGTCAAGGACACCTGTTGGAGAAGGGCCTTGGACTGAGAGAGGACCCACTGCTTAGGATAGGGAAGTTGAGAAGGACCTCTTTGAAAGGAGGCACGTTGGGGAGATTCCAGTTCTGATAGGAATGGACTTTTCCTTGTATTTGGGGAAGGATGGAAATTGAGTCCTGTCTCCGTCGAATCACAGCCTGTGTGGAGAAGGGCAGCAGTGCTCCCCAGGAGCCGGTGATTCACGGCTTCTCCAGCTGCATTCCCCCAGAGCAGCTCCTCCCGTCCTCCCTTAGGTTCTGGCAAGGCTGGGAATGTGGTCGCTGCCTGATACCACATTAGTTGCCCAAAGAAGTACCCTGGGCCCCTGCATCTTCCTTCGTTTTTGAAGCCAGCCAGACATTTGCGTTTCTACTTAATTGAATTATGTTTCGGCATGAGCATTGTTTGCTTTGTCTTGCTCAATTTGCAGGGAGTTTGCTCCCGGTACTTAACACAGTAGATGCCATGACACCAAACCCAGTCCTACCCAAGAAAGAAAAAGGAGTTGTGACAATGGCAGGGCAGGTTTCTCTGTGAAAGCAGCTGGTATTTTCCTGAGTGGAAACTTTCGAGAAGGAACTAGTAAAACCAAAAGCAGCAACTATTTTTTTAAGCAACTGCTATGAGTCTGGCATTGAGCTAAGTGGTCTACACCCATTGCTTCCTTTACTCTTCAGAGCAATTCGGGTAGATGGGTACTGTTAGCACACTTGCTGTTGCAAATGGGGAAACTGAGGCTGGGAGAGGTGAAGTACCTTGGTCACAGAGATCCTCAGGAATGGCGACCAGGGGACTCAGCTGGGCAAAGCTGGAGTCTCTGACCCAAAAACTCAAGCCCAGTATTTGAGGGTTTGCTAGTGGTCATGTAGAGGTCATTCCTTCTGAGAGCTGCCATGGTTCTGAATGCGGAGTCTGAGTGACAAGGAAATTGTAGCCTGAAGTCAGATGTGGTGCTGGGAAGGAAATGCCTTGATGGTCAGCCCCCATATGTGGGCTTCGAACTTAGATTCTGTCCTCTAATCTCATATGGAAGGAGCGACCAGTGTTTCTTCCACTGGAGGCTCAGTGAGCTGTCTGAAAGTGAGCACCAGTGCTTATTAGCACAGGACAGATGGACTGGGTGTGCCAGCCCTGCCCCTGGTCTGGGCATCTGGGTCCTGAGGCCTGGTATAGCTACAACTTATACCCCCGGCCTCAGTACACAGCAGCAGGAGGTTGCTTATAATTTTCAGCTGGAGAGATTTTGGCTGAAGGCAGAGTATGTTTACTCTGACAAGACAATGACAACATCCCTTCCCCCCACTCCGCCTGAAATCAACCTCCCCAAAATACAACCAACAGAAGCCCAAACTACCCCTTCATTTTCCCCCACCCCCCAACTGCGTTCATTTCCCTGGGTCAGGGAAGGCTAACCGATACATTCAATGGATATAGTCCAACTCAGGAAATAATGGATGGTAGTTTTAAAACGACTCTTGGATTTTTATAAGGATGTGGCATATCCTCAGTCTCCTGTGAACATAACAGACCTTTGGGTATTGCAAGGAGTTTGAGTGTCTGAGATCTCTGCCAGCTTGGCTACGTTGGGGCAGCATTTATGACAATAGTCAGAATTCTGTGAAGTTGCTAAACGTGCTTGTCTCTTTTAATTGGGATTACAGATATCCAGAATGACAAGGGGGAGCTTAAAATCTCCTTGATTTACCAGACTATTTTCTACAAAATTTGCACCTTACATGAAAGAGTCTTTTGGAGTGAGCGCTTGCCCTTCCTTTAGCAAAACCAAAATGTAATATAAAAGAACTATGGTTAAAGAACAGTCTAGAAGACACTTGAACTAACCAGAGTAAGGCTTGTCATGGCGTTACAGAATGTTAAAGCCAGCAGAGGCATAGTGATAAAATGAATTCAAACCATTCATTTTACAGATAAACTGAGGCCCTGGAGTTTTTAGTGTTTTGCTCAAAGTCAGGATTCACTCATCACCTTAGACTATTTCTCACATTACCCTGTGGCATATGATGTTGCATTTCATATGCTAGGTGACATTTCCCATGGAAATGGTACCTACTTGTTATGTGCCATTGAGTCAGCTCTGATTCCTGGCGACCCCACGAATGAGTGACATCCACAATGTCCTGTCCTCACAGCCCTGCTCAGGTCCCGTAGATTTCTGCCTGTGGCTTCTATTATGGAGTCAATCTATCTCATATTACTCTTCCTCTTTTCCTGCTGTCTTCTGTTTTCCCAGCATTATTGATTTTTCCAAAGAACCCTGCCTTCTCATGATGTACCAAAGTAGGACAGGTTCAGTTTTGTCATTTTTGCTTCCAGCGATATTTCAGGCTTAATTTTCTCCAGGACCTACTTGTTCATCTTGGTGGTAGTGCAGGGTATTGGTCAAGCTGTCCTGCAACACCGTATTCCAAATGAGTCCATTGTTCCCTGTCAGCCTTTTAGTGAAAGGCTTTCCCATCTGTACATAATAATTGGGAATATGAGGGGGTGGAATGATCTGAGCTTGGGTCTCTAACGACACATCTTTGCTCTTAATGATCTTTCCTTAATTCTTTCATTGCCCCCCTTCTGAGTTTCAGCCTTCTCTTGACTTCTTGGCTGCAGTCTTCATTTGAATTGATGACTAAATTAAGTTAAGCAAAAGCAGTAGTTGTGTTTGTATTCTCTCATTCTTAGAAAGGAATGCTGACATATATGTTTTTATTGTTAAATATTTAATGGCAGACTCCACTTCATTTGGATATTAGGTCATTATTTATCTGAGGTCCTGATAAGTAGTCCAGTCTCATTTTTCCTCAAGCTGAAAGATTTCACTTTGGTGCTTGTGGGGAAAGTAAATATGGAATTTATATTACAGCAATTAGTCATCTATCCTAATTTTCTTCCTTGTAAATTCCCAGAGCATACACATGCTATCCATCAGTCTGGGTTGCTGATGCTTTAAAACCATTGTGACATTGTAGATACTTCACTTCTCCTTTGAAATTTAAGGCAATAAGGAATTTAGTAGAAACCTGCCTGTATTATTTTTCAATCAGGAAGCTGCATTCTGCAGTTGCTGTTTTCTCGTGCTGATGCAGGCTGACTCAGCTCTATGCTTTTTGATAACAGGAAAATCAGTGCAAATTCTAAATTTTCATGCCTCTACTTAAGAGAGTGTATTGAAGTTGTTTGATAACTGCCGTTATAATTTCACCAGGATAGCTTAAATCTTTAACACATTCCATATAAACACAGGTCCCACTGCTGGGAGCTAAAGAGATTAGAATTGATTTTCATGAAATTTTTCACTTAATGAAATCTCATCAATTTTAATGTGAGACTGGGGAGGGTCCAAGGTTAACAGTTTACAGACTGTGGCTTCTCTTTGGGTTTTTGGGAGGCTGCACTCCTGAGGGCCAGGTTTTATGAAATATGTTCAAAATGACTTGTATGGGTGCCAGCTCTGTGTGATGTTTTATATTACATAACCGGTCAGATTTATGTTGCCTACAGTGAGTTCCAAGTCCTAGTTTTTAGGGATTTGCCAGAGAGGTAGGGATACTGTTCGCCTACCTGAGAATGAAAACTTGGAAAACCATAATAATTCAGGGCTCATTACAGAAACCAGGGCTATAAAATAAGATTTTTGAAGTCCCAAATAAGCATACCAGAAAACATACTTTGAAAGCTAAAAGAGATTCACAACTTGGGCCACAGGAGTCTGAGATTTTGGGATTTTATTTCAACGTGGAATCAGCTGAATTTTTTTTATTTTTTATTTTTTTTTTAAGGAGGGCGCAGCTCACAGCGGCCCATGCGGGGATCGAACCGGCAACCTTGGTGTTATTAGCACCATGCTCTAACCAGCTGAGCTAACGGGCCATAGCTGAGATTTTTTTATGCGAGGTCATTTAAACTGTTGGGGCCCTGTTAGAAGTTGATTCTAGTTATGCGACCTCTCCCCAGAAAAATATGTGCACACGCCACACAACTTTTTGTATACAGTTTTGAGAGGTTCATGGATACCCTTGGAGTTTAGTAACAAATTTTGTCATGCATACTTCAGTTTTTGTTCTAGAATCATGGTGCTTAGTACTCTGCTGGGTTGTGTAGTCCCAACAAAATTTTGAGCCTTTCTTGATTGTCCTTTTCAGATTCAGTATTGATGAATCGACATCTGATGTCGCATTAAGAAGTTATTCTTATAAATTAGAAGCATTAAATAAACTGCATTGCTGCTTTTCCATTAAAAACAGCAAAACAAAACAACAACAATAACAAAAAATCCAGGCACCTTTGCAAGGCAAGGGAAAAGAAGCTGGAAGCAGGAGAGAGCATTGAAGGAATATTAGCACATAACTCTGTATGATTATATTTGAAAAACCATTTTCAAAAAATCAGATCCTACCTCCAAGGGTTAAACCACGAGCTAAACCAGTGAGGATTATAGCAGAATATTCAGTAGGCTCTGAACCCAATTCTAAAAAGTGTTTTGGGCTGTGGACCACCTTTGGCTCTCTAAGGTAATTGTCTTGTGGGCAAAGGTTGCCTCCCTTCCCCTGCCATGAAAACTCTGACATTGTCTGGGGAACTGGCCCTGAAGTATCTATTCATTATTTCTTGCCCGTTACTAGAGGGTTTAATTATTCCAATGACACAAGCAGTTGGGGAATCTGACAGGCCTGGCCATGCCCCACACTGGGCTCTTTCATAACCCATGGCTTCCCATCCTTTTTTGCCTTTGTTTTTTCAGAGGTGACGCTGTGAAATGAAAGATGAGAGTCCAAGTTTTCTACTTTTTGGTCGGGGTGCTTTCTGCTTAAATTACTCCAAGGCAGTTAAAAGTTGCGTTCATGCCTGGATAATGTGTATGGATAGCGATACAGTGGAGTTTGGTGTTTAATATATGAGTTCACTGAAACATGGGATCACACCCGACCAATCACTGGAGGCTTCTAGTCCTGCTCTCCTGGTCTTTGCCTGTGTGGCCTGGTGTGTTAGGGTGTCTCCTTCAGTGTATTTTCCTTTCTA
The DNA here is from genome assembly GCF_057876585.1 of Rhinolophus sinicus. Classification (NCBI taxonomy): domain Eukaryota; kingdom Metazoa; phylum Chordata; class Mammalia; order Chiroptera; family Rhinolophidae; genus Rhinolophus; species Rhinolophus sinicus. Next base: position 11,426,560 of record NC_142517.1, read on the forward strand.
AGTCTTACTGAGGTTGTTAAAATGCACAATTCCAGAGCACTATCTCGGCGAAGCCTCTCTTCTTGTCCAAACTTTAATTAGGCTCCTCTGAGCCCTCTTTTCGACTTAGGCCTCAACCTTGGCCCCTGGCTCTCTCTTTGGCCTGCCTAGCCCAGTCTTAGTGAAAAAAACCTTGCTAAATTAGCCTCCCACCCTTGATATTTGAATACCCTGGATATCCGAGCAAGTTTCTCATCCCCAACTTTGATGTATAAGTCCTTGGCCTGCCTTTAGCAAGAATCCTGTTAGGACAGTTTAGCAAGAATCCCCCTTCTCTTGACGTCTCCTTTTAGTAATTTTCCATCCATTATGACGCCCTCCCCTGGTCCTTACCTATAAAATCCCACTTGTCCTTGTAGTATTTGCAGTTGAACTTGATCTCGCTCCCTTATTTGCAGTACCCCTATTGCAGTCATCTTGAATAAAGTCTTCCTTAGCATTTTAAAGTGTCAGAATATTTTTTTCTTCAGTAACCTCTAGATTCTTACTTGATATGTCCAAGATTGGACCCTGTGCACTAGTGAGGAAAGTCTAACTCCTGAAACAAAATCCAAAATCACAGTGAACTTAACAAGAGTTTATTACTTGTCCACATACAGTTCTCTCCCAAATCGTGATTCCAGTCCCCAGACTCCTTCTGTATTGTATTCTGAGATGGCTCTGCCATCTCCAACATGTGCTGACCATAGTCGCCATACTCCTGCAAGTCAAGTCATGGAAGAGGAGAGAGCACGAAGGCTTGTATGGGGGAGGACACATCTCTTCCACTCACGTGCTTTGGCTAGAATCAAGCCCCACAGTCACTTTCTCTTCAAAGGAGGCCAGGAAATGTAGGCCAGAGGAAGCGGGATTTAGTATATCGAGTACCAACCCATGAATCGCATTTTAAACAAATGTCACATGTGATTCTGATGCAGGGGTTGCTTGGGCCACACCTTGAGAAATGCTGTACATAATGATTGCCAAGTGTCTTCCAGTCCCAATGTCCCATGATTCTGTTGTGCTGGGACTTTTTACACAGTAAAATGCAAGCAAGTCCTTTCAAAGTGCAAAGAGAGGTTGAACAAACAAAATCACAATTGATTTTTGTGCCCATATTTTAAGCTTGGAAATGAATGTTGCCCTGTTCAGACCAGCTGATGAAATGGTCAGGGTTGCCATCTCTTCTTCTTAATGGCCCCACAGTCGTCTTGCTTTGGGAACACAGCAAGATGTTACCTTATGGGGCCTCATTACAGGATTGGGAGCACAGGAAATACGCTTGTTTCCCTTAGCAACTAAATGCTGTGGATATTTTGTCTTTTCCCTTTGTCTCTTTAAACCCACTGAAGACATGAGGGTTTTCCTAACTTCTTTTGCTTAGAATCACTGATCTGGGGCCATAAAAACTCTGACAGTATCTGTGATTGACTGGTCACTTGTGTTGTAATTTTTAAAGAAGGCAAGGATTTGGGTTTATTTTGTGTTAGGAGTTGGGCTAAAAGCAGACACGGGGGTTGGGAGTGACAGTGTAGTGATCATTTTTCCTTAATTCCACCAAGGACAGTTAGTGGAGTGAGAAGATATATTTGGATCTGTTTGAGATGTGGTTTGAGCAAATTGCAGTTGTAAGGGAAAACTAGATTGTGAGTATAGTCTTTGAGACGTTTTTGGGTTTCGAATTTCTCAACATCATCAGTTGCAAAGCTAGCAAACACGACGTAGGCTACTGGATGCTTTCTGGATTGAATATAGTGCTGACACCAAACAACATTAACATTAATACAGTACTTATATATGCCCTCTGTTATGATCTCACTTCCTCATCTGAACAGCACAAGGAGGTGTTGGTACTGTTTTATCCCTATTTTGTCAGATGAGGGAAACAGGTTGAGGCTCAAAGAAGTTGAATAATTGTGCAAGGTTGTATTGTGGGTAATTAAGACCCTGTTGACAATCAGAAGCATAAGTAATTCATGGTTTTGTTTCTTCTTGGTCTGATTTGTTGTTCTGCATTAGCCATTATATTCTTGGACAACTCGTGGTTTTTGCAGAGCTCCCTCTCTCTTTTACACATAGATTACATGGAACAGAAGAAAGTGGTTCTGTTTCCTTTTATGGCAGTTACGGTTTCTGGATTAGCGTTGAATACTGCCATATTTTTGAGGATGTGGGTAAAGTCAGTTCTATTTCTCACCAGCCTTTGATGTACACCATGCTTAGGGTGTATAGGAAGCTTGTAAATACTAATGACTTGTCAACTATGGTGTCTTTTAGGGATCATTTTATAGGATATTATCAGTCAAATGCATTTTAAGGCACAGAATGCATTTGAGGTTTCTGTTACTCTTCTCATTGGGTCAAGGGAAGATGGTATTGAGTCTCTTTGTAGCCAAGTCCAGTTTTAAACATTGTGACAACCCCCTCCTTCTGTCTAACTGCTTCTGGTGAATTAATGGAGGTGGCGAACTACCCTACCCTAGTCCATGGCAGACATCACCAATCAACTGTAGCACTTTCCCCTGGACATGATATCAGGTGGACACTACCAGCTGATCATCGTTATTTAGCGTATTAGTTAATACTAAATTTTCACCTCTGGTTGACCTTATCCCTACCTTTGTTATCAAATAACTCAATAATTTATTTAGATCAGTGGCTCTCAACTGGGGACAAAATTGTTCTCCTGGAGACATTTGGCAATGTTTGGAGTTATTTTTGGTTGTCACAGTTGTGGGGTTTGCTCCTGGCATCTAGTGGGTGGAAGCCAGAGCTGCTGCTAAACGTGCTGCGATGCACTGAACCCCTTGCTCATCCCCCATGACAAAGAATTATCCACCTCAAAATGCCAATAGTGCTAAGGCTGTGAAACCCTGATTTGATCTCTGAAGGGTTTCTGAGTAGTTAGTGAGTGAGGAGTAAGAAGTTGGACACCAAAGAGGACTTTGGAGAGACAGCAGAATATCTGGAAGAACCGGTGAGAAAGGGATTAATTTTAGGTAGGTCTCTGTACAGATCTATCAATTCCCTTCAGTGCCCTGTTTGAGGAACATAGCATAGAGTGTGCACTGATGGAGCAGATCACAGACACATCATGAGTGGCTCAGTGACATGGTCACTTCTTAGACCCTTTTGTTGTCCGGTGCTTAATGGAGTTAGTAAAGAGTAGATGATGAAAGTGGCTGCTCTATACGTAAACTTTTGTGTCTTCACTCCAGAAACGTTGATCTTTTATTAATAAAGCAATCTGAGATTTGAATCTACCTACATAATGTACATTCCAAGCTAATGGAAGCAATGTGTCCCAAAAGAAAGAAATGGTTAAGTAAATGCTGGCATATCCATGTAACATAATTAAAATAATTTCTTAATGACAGGGGAACATTTTTAGGATATGTTACATAAAATAAATTAGGTAAATAGCTGTGTATGTAATATGATCTTTACTTGGCTATATTTATACCAAAAATAGGCTGGGAGGCTTGCAGTTTCAAGAGTGAAGGACTGTTTTCTCTATACTTTGATATACTTTCCAAATTTTCTTTAATGAAGATATCAGAAAAATATAAATACAGTTGATCTTTGAACAATGCTGGGGTTAGGGGCACGAATTCCCCCCCCCCCCCCCCCCACCACGCAGTTGAAAATCCATGTATAACTCCGTGAAAACTTAACTATGGTTGGCCCTCTGCACCTGTGGATTCCCAACCGTGGATCAAAAAAGTTGAACCTTAACCAACAACTATGCAGGTCCACCTATTTGTGTAGGTTCAGACCCATGTTGTTCAAGGGTGAACTGTGTTTTAGAGTTAGCTACAGTGATGAAGTTTCTACATTTGAATAAATGAGTTTCTCATTTGGGGACAAGGATCTTTTTATCAAGTGACTGCTATGTGCCCGCCACAGTGCTGGACATGTTGGAGGCTGAAATGAATAGATACATTCCACCATAGTGAGTAAGTGCTGGTGTGGGGATGGGAATCAAGGTTTATGGGACAACAGAGGGCAGAATAGCCAAGTTTCTTTACAGATATGAAGGAAGGCTTCACCAAGGAGGTGACATATGAGTAGGATCTTAATAACAGAGTAGGATTTTATGAGGCAAAGAAGGACTGAGAAATACCAAGCCAGTGTTTAAATTGCTTCCTGAACTATAAATGGGCATTGCCTGCTCTGTTCTGTCACATGATCTGTAAGTTGCTAAGTGAGTGAAAGTTTTTATTATTAACACCATACATAGCAGTGGTGTTGAGTGACCCAGGACTTACCCCCACCAGCCCCCGTCCTTTTTATATGACAATTGGATTGATTATTTTCTCAGCATTAAATACAGTCTTGTTTGCATTAACTCACAAGGCATTTTGTGGCCCTATAGGTACACACCTTTAAAGTGACTTTGCTTTCCTGGGTCCATAAAAGGAACCACTTTACCATGTTGCTTTAAACTCTAGGACTAAGAGCCTTTCAAAGGATAACTTGAATGAAGTTGGATGTTGGTTTTAAAGACATGAAGACTGAAGTCTGAAGTTGCTGTTGTGGAATGTGGATTCCATTGTTCTACAAACAGGTTCAATACCGGCAGAAGGGCAGCCAGGCGCCCCGACATTCTTGGTATGAACCTTGGGGGTCACTCTTTGTGAGGAAGCGAAGAATTTATCTGTTTGATACTGAAGGATGTCTAACTAGTCTGTTTAGATTGATCTAAACACGAATAGATCATGAATTTAGAAAACAAGATGCAAGTTGCCTGAGACTTTTAACCATAATACTTTCTTCATTCACGAATTTAAGAATTAATTCATTTGGTAATTATTCCTTGGAAGCCTACTGTGTGCCTGGCCAGAGGTCACTTGTCTGGCAAACTCTCCCCCCCAGAACAGCTCAGAGAATCAAAGAGGTCAATCTGTCAACACAGGTGCCCAGCAGTTCCTGCACCGGTGCTCTGGGCTTCCTCCTGGAGAGTCACTGTGGGTCTCACACAGAGTCTGTCCCCTGCTTCTTCCCGATGCTATGGAATTTGGGAGTCGGAAGAATGGAAAATGCAACAAACTATATCTACAATGAAAGTACATCACCTGAGGGCTGATGTTGGAGGTGACAGCCTGTTAGCAAGAGAGTAAATCAAGTCATTATAAGAGCACACCTGAATCAAAAGAGTTTAGCAGTGTTGAGAAGAAACCTGTCCAGCTCCTAACTGTGGTCTGCATGGGATTAGAGCATAACATAGTACAGGTGGCCATTTGTCATCAAGAAGCACATGATTCTGCGTTTAGTAAACTCTTTGCCATGCTCGGTTGAGATGGCAAGGTGGCATGTAATCTATTTTAGATCCATTTCCTCCACTCTGGGAGACCTTGGGGGTAGGGGACGGGCACCTGGGTTCCCTCTCTTGTCAACTGTAGCACTCACGTCATCTATTTCCAGTCTGTTAGGGGTCACTGTCCTGCTCTCCTGTTGTCCAATGTCTGAGAACCATTGTTTCATATATATTGTTTGTTTAAAAAAGTTGTTTCAGTTCGGTATATAAATTTGGCCCTTATTATTTCATCTTTACTGGATATGGAAGTTCTGTAATATATTTAACAGTGCTTCCTTTCCCTTTCAAAATAGATATTAAGAAATTAAAAAAAAGATTCAAACATTTAAAAATATTAAACTTCAGTTACACGGTAAATTCACAAATGTGGAATGGCATATTCCTTGACAATCTTTGATAATTACAAGGTGTGATCACAAAATATGGTGAATGTTTAAATAAAAAAAATTTATTACCGTAAAAGACACATTGCCATTAATCCCCCACGATATACCCCCTCTTGCTTCGAACACACTTATACCATAATTCTTGCTACTGTCTGAAGCAGTTCTGGAAGTCCTCTTTTGCAAGTGCCTTTAGTTGTACTGTCACGGCTGCCTCGATGTCCTGAATCAATTCAAAACGTTTGAATTGAATTTAGGAAAAAGCCAGAAGTCACACAGTGCCAGACCTGGTGAATAAGGTGGACAGAAATTGCTGTACCAGAGAAACGATGTGTGACACAGAGCTTTTCCATTGAAATCATAAAATATGGTGAATGCTGCTGCCGAGTGCCATCCAACGGAAAGGCAGGGATCTTCAATATGGGAAGTGAGGCATCGAACCTTAGTAACAGTGTGTGACAAGTTTCAATTTGTTGGGTGCAGTCAGTCGGGTGTGAGCTATGGTTGAGAGAAGGTGTGTTTTAATGTGTGCCATAAATGATCCTCCATCATGACAATGCTCTGTATCACACATCGCTTCTGGTATATGACAATTTCTGTCAAATAAAAACATTATGGTGTGCCCTCATCCGCCTTATTCACCGGATCTGGCACCGTGCAACTTCTGGTTCTCCCCCAGAGTCAAAATGATTCAAGACACCGAGGCAGCCACGATGACAACACAACTAAAGATACTCACAAGTGGCAAGAAGGATGGGATAAGTGTGCTCGATGTGAGGAGGATTAATGGCAATGTGTCTTTTACTGTAATTACTTCTTTAAATTTAAACACTCTCTGTATTGTTTGATCACACCTCATATGTTGTTTCTGTGTATGAGCCCAGATGAAGATGTGTCAGGGTGTTACGTCAGTTATCACCCTCATCTTATATCATGATTAAAACCTCTCTTCTCAGCCATCAGGGGATTAGTTCCTTTTTGAATTTCCTGCCTGTTTTTCATATGTTTTGAGAAATTGGTGTAGAAGAAAGGCTTGACTTTCTAAAGTTTGGTAAGCATGGACCTATCTTCAGACTAAAAGTATGGAGTGTAAAACACAATTGTAGTTGAAATTGATCAAATTACTTGATCTATTTTCAGAGGTTGTATTCACAAGTGGCATAACTGATGTGTTAGTTTTCATTCTCTTTATGCTGGTTTGCCCAATCTAATCACCTGAATGTTGTTATTTGGGATTAAGGCACATTTCTGAGCATTTTGGCTTTTAAAGAGCAAGATACTATATAGCTCTTCTGCAAAGGCTGTAATGATACCAATAGGTATAAATGGCAGTGTTCATGGTGGTGCATTTTTCTTATCTTGTAAAGGCTAGGATCAGATCTAAGAAACTTGCCTGACTCCCTTGCTCGAAGAGGTCTGTCTTTCAATTTCTCTGGTACTTATTGCTTCAATTTTTATTTACCTACCTTAAGTTGTTTTTGAAACATGGTGAGAGAGAATGAAAAGAGAAAATAAAAGGCCTTTACTTCAGTGTTGAATAAAGATATATCTGTCAAAGTTTTAGTTTGTTTTATGTTTCCTTTACAGTTTCAGATAGCATTTCTTTGATTATCAGTAAAGCAGAGCATGTCTCCCCCAAGGCCTACGTACCATGCATTTAGCCATCAGAGCTGTTTTCCAACATGTAGGTCTGGTGGTTCTCACTCCTCTTTGACAGGAGTTAACTGCATACAGATTACAGTCTGATCTTTGTGATGGCATTTAAGACCTTCCATGTCTGACCCCAAATTCTTTTCCAGCTGTATCGCCACCATACATTATGTTTTAGCCAGAGGGCAAACGTCTTGATGTTGCTGGGACATGCCATGTATTTTAATACCTCTGTGTGTTTGCTTCCACTGTCCCTGGAAAACCTTTCTCCCTGTACCTTCACCTGCCAAACCATGCAGGTTGGAACATCTTCCCAGGCTTGACACGTGGAACTACTTCTTCTCTTGTCTGGATTTCTATAACTTTCTCACAAACCGGCTAGAGGGTGTGTCAGGGAAGATGATGGTAATTCGTAAACCTGCAGGTCAGATTACCCGGGTCCTGCTTCTGGGTTTAGCGCTGTCAGTCCGCCATATAATTACGCAGGGGGAAGAAGAGGGGCAGAATAAAGACTATAGAAGGGCATTTGGGAAAATGGTCAAGGCTTTACCTTTGAGAAGCTGGGAGCAAAAGAACAGCCACGTCTTTGTTGATGTCCTCCTATTTCTGGCTGTATTTCCCTTTTCCTGGAGCAACAAAGAAAGTACGTTGATTATGTAAAATGTGGAGAGCTTTTCACAAAGAGTGTGTAGAGTTGAAAAAAGGAATCTTGGATATTGACAGTTTCACCTTTATTTATTAAAGTTTCCAGATTTCACAAAAGTATGAACAAGAAGGTAGCCATAAGATCCCATGCAAATCTGCACACCGTGGTATATTGCACGCTAGTGATGTTAGCCATATGTGTGGAAAAGGATTTTATTTATTTAAAAAAGTAAAATAAATACAAATATCTCTAACCAATCCTGCATACCTGCTAAGTGCCAGGCACTGTTCTTGCGCTTTTGGGATGCAACGATGACTAACACATAGTCCCCACCTTCAAGGGTCCTGTAGTGTAGCCCGTCTGTTCTCACAGTGTGGCCCCTAGACCAACAGCAGCCGAGAACCTGTTAGAAATGCACATTCTTGGGCCCACCCCAGACCTACTGAATCAGACACCCTGGGGTTGGGGCCCAGCAGTGTGAGTTTTAACAAGCCTCTCCAGCTGGAGAGATAGATTCATTCAATACAGTCTGGACAGAGTGGCTGAATGCATATCCAGTATATAGAGGAGTAATTGGGGAGATGAATTTGACACCAGTGGAGAGTCAGGTAGGTCTTCAGATGGATGAAGTTCAAGTTAAGTTTTAATCGGTGAATGGTGGTTCCTAGGATGAGTAAGCGAGAGAAGGAGAGCACTTTCAAGTCACATAAACAGAGAACCATGTGCAAAAGTGCAGAGCAATTAAAGGACTTGTCGCTTCTGAGGATCACACTTATTATTATTGTCGTTATGTTGTTGTTATTACTATTATTCTTCTGTTGGGGGACATAAGATGAGCTAAGCTGGCAAGATCAGTGGCCAGATCATGCTGGGAAGTTTGGCCTTTCTCCTGGAAAATAACCAAATGGGTTTTTAGCAGTGAAGTGAAATAATACCAGATTTGTAATTCTGTGGCATATACACACAAAAAAGGGCCGTTTAAAAAGTGGAAAAAATTTTTACGACACGTCCAAAACTTAAACGGAGAGTGAAGGAGGAAAAAAAATAAAGAATTTAATTCTTGCTATTTATAATAGTAACAAAATTCTTTTAATAGACGACTTTTTATGGCAGTTTTAGGTTCACAGCAATACTGAGCATAAGGTACAGATTTCCCAGACACCCCTTGTCCCCACACCTACGTAGCCTCCCCCTTTATCAGTATTCAAAACCAAGGTGGTACGTTTGTTAGAACTGATGAACCTACATTGACACGTCATTGTCATCTAAAGTCCATAGTTTATATTAGGGTTCACTGTTGGTCTCATACATTTTATGGGCTTGGACAAAGTTATAATGACATGTATTTATCATTATAATTATCATACAGAATAGTTTCACTGCCCTAAAAATCCTGTGTTCTGTCTCTTCATGCTCACTTCCCTCCCCCAAACTCCTGGCAACCACTGATTCTTTTACAGTCCCCAGTTTTGCCTCTTTCAGAATGTCATATAGTTGGGATCCTACAGTATGCAGCCTTTTCAGATTAGCTTCTTTCACCTACTCATAGTAATATGCATTTACGTTTCCTCCGTGTCTTTTCATGGCTTGATAGCTCGTTTCTTTTTAGTGTTGAATACTATTCCATTGTCTGGAGGCACCGCAATTTATTTATCCATCACCTACTGAAGGACATCTTGTTTGCTTCCAAGTTTTGTGATTATGAATAAAGCTGCTATAAACATCTGTGTGCAGATTTTTGTGTGGATGTCAGTTTTCAACTCCTTTGGGTAAATCCCGAGGAGTGTGGTTGTTGGATCATATGTTTAGTTTTTTTAGCAACTGCCAGATTGTCTTCCAAAGTGGCTGTGCTGTTCTGCATTTCTCTAGCAATAAATGAGAGTTCCTGTTGCTGCACGTACTTGTCAGTATTGGATGTCAGTGTTTTGGATTTTGGCCATTCTAATAAATGTGTAGTGGTATCTTATTGTTATTTTAATTTGTATTTCCCTGATGATATATGATGTGGAGCATCTCTTTATGTGCTTATTTGCCATCTGTATATCTTCTTTAGTGAGGTGTCTATTAAGGTCTTTCACCCATTTTTTTAATCGGGTTGTTTGTTTTCTTATTGTTGAGTTTTGAGTTCTTAGTACATTTCAGATAACAGTCCTTTATCCGGTGTCTCTTGCAAATACTTTCTCTCAGTTTGCGATTTGTCTTCTTATTTTCTTGAGATTGTCTTTAACAGAGCAGAAGTGTTTACTTTTAATGAAGTCCAGCTTGTCAGTGATTTCTCTTATTGGTCTTGCTTCTGATGGTGTATCTAAAAAGTCATTTCCACACCCAAGATTAGCTAGGTTTTCTCTTGTTATCTTTTATGGTTTTGATTTTTAGTTTTATGCTTTTGCATTTGACTTTTAAGTCTGTGATCCATTTTGCGTTGATTTTTGTGAAGGGTGTTAGGTCTGTGTCACTCCTCTTCTTTTTTCATATGGATGTCCAATTGTTCCAGCAACATTTGTTGAAAAGACTGTATTTTCTCCATTGTATTGTCTTTGCCCCTTTGTCAAAGATCAGTTCACTATATTTATGCAGATTTATTTCTGGGCTCTCTGTTCTTTTCCATTGATCTATTTGTCTCTTCTTTTGCCAGTACCACACTGTCTTGATTACTGTACAGCTTTATAGAAAGTCTTGAAGTTGGGCAACATCAGTCCTCCAATTTCGTTTTTATCCTTCAAAATTATTTTGGCTGGTTAGGGTTTTTTCTTTCTCCACATAATCTTAAAGAATTTTAATTCTAAAAAATACAGATAGAAAATACATAGACAAATTTAAAATTAGAAAATACTAGAAGGAAAAAATCAAAGCTAATACTAGCTCAACACAGATTAAACTGTTGTTTACCTTTCAGGTATACTTTGGTGTACTCTTTTTTTTCTCTGTCTGTTTTTTGTTTGTTATCTAATGTATGTATCATAAATAAATTTAAATTCTAGCTTGATATTTTCCCCCATTTAATGGGAAAAATGGTTGTGATGCAAATTTTCTTAAATACTTTGTAAACATTATTTTAGCCAGTGTTATTTTAACATGCCATGCTATACCGGGCTTGCTTGACTTTAATTTGCATGGATTGATTATGCTCCATTTAGGGTTTGATGAGTGTATTAGTCAAGGTTCTCCAGAGAAACAGAACCAAAAGGAAACATAACACACACACACACACACACACACACACACACACACACACACACACAGAGAGAGAGAGAGAGAGAGAGAGAGAGAGAAAGAGAGAGAGAGAGAGAGAGAGAGAGAGAGAGAGAGAGAGAGAGAGAGATATTTATTATAAGAATTGGCTCATGTAATTATTGGAGGCCAGGATGTCCCATGGCCTGCCTGGTATCTGCAAGATGGAGAACCAGGGAACCCAATGGCATAATTCAGTATGAGTCCGAAGGTCCGAGAACCAGGAGCTTAGATATCCAAGGGCAGGAGAAGATGGACATCCCAGCTTAAACAAGAGAGAATTCGCCCTTCCTCTGTCTTTTTGTTCTATTCGGGCCCTCCGTGATTGGACGATGGCCACCCACACTGGGCAGGGGGAATCTGTTTTACTCAGTCTACTGATTTAAATACTAATCTCTTTTAGAAACACCCTCACAGACACACCCAGAAATACTGTTTTAGCAGCTGTATGGGCATCCCTTCACTTAGTCATGTTGACACATAAAATTAACCATCACAGTGATGGATATGGAAGAGAGATTTATCATGGGAATTTACCCTGTGCACTTGCAGGAGCTGTTAGAATTTGGGGAAGTCTGTTGTCTCTGCTTCTCAATGAGCATGTAGTCAGGAAGAAAAGTCGCAGGTGGAGCAAAGAGAGCCAGGACACACTGGAGCCCATGTCTATCTCTCATCATCTCCCACCTTGATGATGTGGGGTGATTTGTAGAAGACGCCATGCTCTTACTCTTGGAGCTACACATGTGCCGTGCTTAGGAACTGGAAGGGTTGTGGCCCTGTTGCAGCCCCATAGGAAGCTCACCACCCTGACATCCCACCTGCTTTTCCACTTGTGCTTTCATATCCTGGGCCAACTTCCTTTATGGCAGACCCTAAGTGGATAAAAGCCAGGAGAGGGAATTCTGGGAAATGTAGTTCCCACATAGCTACGATGACGTGATTTAAAAAAATCCAGTGCTTATCTCTCATTCTTATTCTACTGTTATGAAACACTGCAGTGGAAGTCTTTATTTCCATATGGTGCTTTTTCTAAAGTTTCGATTATTTCCTTAGACTAGATCCTCACAAGAGAAACTATTGGGTCAAAGAGTCTGTACATTTTTAAGAGTCTTTACATGTTGCCAATTTACACAAATAAGTTGTATCAGTGACAACAGCAGAACAGACAATGACAAGTCTTATCTTTCTGCACCGTGGCTGGTACTGAGCACTGTATTCTCTCTTCTTTAGCATCTTCAGGTTTCCATTTGAATTGTTTATTTCCATCCTTAAAGGTGAAAGTATTAAAAAAAATTACATCGACTTTGCAACAATTAAGGCTGGTGGAAGGCATGTGCTTTGAACCTTGAGAGAATCAATTAATGGATGTTGTAATAGGTAAACCTCCCTTTCCTATTTTGGGGACTTGCTAATCATTAATAGCAATAAAATTAGAGGGATAATTAGTTGACACAGATATAGGAATGAGTATTAGCAACTGCAGTGAAAGTTAGACGCTCACTTGGTGCAAAGTTGCAAAGTTCTTTGTAGCCACATTCAGTTTCTATAGCATATTTTAGGATAGTTTTTGATTGCAAGGGGCCGATTATTTACTTTCTCTTTTTAAAAAGTGTGTTTTTTTCTCCCTAAAAGGATACTTTTAATTTTAATTGGTGACCTCCAATCCTAAAAACATAATCTGTTGTTTTAATTTCCCTTGGTGCTTGTCTTTTCCTGTGTAACATCTGTCTTGTTCATTGCATCCTCCCACGTCACAAAACTCTTCTTACTGTGCAGACGACTTTTCTTCCTAGTTAATTGTCACTAGGAGCTGGCATGAAAACCCAAGCTTCATGAAAACCAAGGTTAAAAATACATGTTGTCTATGACTATGTACAGAATATTTAGGCTCTCTGCGTAGTGGCTTTTGTCAGTATGGCTTACCAAAGGACTTGAACGAGTTTGTGAATCAGATATTAGACCAAATTCCACTGACATATAAGTTATAAGTCATATTTAATATTCCCTTTAACGAATGAACCACAGTTGCTTCCTCCCATTCCCACAATTAAACAGCCCACCCTCTGACCCAGTTTGCACATAAATCAAACTTACATTTTCATAAACCATAAAAATTGACTATGTATGTTTTCTAACTCAAGCAAGTAGAATTGAGATTTCTTGACTTGTGATTGGGTGCTTAGTCCTACTGAAAATACAATGATTTCATGGAGCCCCAAGCCCAGGAAGTTAGTGTCTCATTTGGGGAAAGGAATGTGGGATAGAGTTCATTCCTACCCTAGCGCCACAAAGTGTCAAAGAGTGGTCCTTGGGACCAACAAGGCACCAGCATCATCTGGGAGTTGGTGAGAAGTGCAGACTCTCAGGCCAGAATCTGCATTGCCACCAGCCCCCTGGTTGATTCCTAGGCTCACTTATATCTGAGGAGTGCTGTCCTGGAGAAAGCAGCCTGACCTGTACTGCACCCATCGCCAGCTAGCTCTTGCAGCCCCCCCTTGCCTTCTGCAGGGCTTTGTTCTGGGAAGACTCAGACCCGTGGAGTGGCCTCCATTTTATTGATCGGTGTGCTGATCAGACCTGCGGAGATTTGTTAAAATTCTTGAAATTCCTTGGAAGCAGTGACTTCAGTCCGTCTGATTTCTCCATTAGTGAAGTCTGACCGAGCAGAGGCTGCTCTCCTGTTTTCAAGGCATTCCTCTGGGTCTGGGAGGGTCATGCTGTAGAGTGTGGCTAGGACAGGACTTAAGAGATGTGAGTTGGATTTTTTTTTTAAAGTTGTTTTTAATTGTGGTAAAATACACATAACATAAAATTCACCTTCTTAACTAGTTGTCTGTGTAGATTTCAGTGGTGTTAAGTATATTCACATTATTGTACAACCAATCTGCGGAACTCTTCACCTTGCAAAACTGAAACTGTCCATTAAATGCTAACACCCCATTGCTCCCCTCCCCCAACCCCTGAGAACCACCATTCTACTTTCTGGTTCTCTGAATTTGACTCCTCTGTATAAGTGGAATCATATAGTATTTGTCATTTTGTGTCTGGGTTCTTTCACAGAGCTTGATGTCCCCAAGGACCATCCATGTGGTAGCATGAGACAGGATTTCCTCTCCTTTTATGGCTGAATAATATTCCATTTTGTGTATAGACCATATTTTGTTTATCCATTTATCTGTCGATGGACCCTCGGGCTGCTTCCCCCGTTTGGCTATTTTGTGTGAATAATGCTGTTGTCATTGAGTCTCTATCAACTGCCTGTGAGACCTTAGACAAGTCATTGAACTTCTGCATCTCAGTTTCTAGTACTTTAAAAATAAGAAGCTCAGACCTGATGTTCTCAACGCATTCTTTTAAGATCTGGTTATAGTCTACTAAATAAAATCAAACCTGTATTTATTTTTTTTTTTTTAAAGAAAATCATGTGTTTTCTGAAAGATTTCCATGGTTTCTTCTAATTATACTATTTAGCTTTCTTGAGCAGATTTAATTTTTGAATATCCTTAACAGCAGAACTTGTACAATTTTTAAAAAACGTCTTACTAAGATATAATTCACATACCATGCGATTCACCCATTGAAAGCATACAATCCAGTGGGTTTTAGTATTCCAGGGAGGTACAGTCATTACCACAGTCAATTTCAGAACATTTTTATCATGCCCAAAGAAACCCTGTACCCATCAGCAGTCACCCCCCGTTTCCCTCCAGATCTTCTCTCTTCCTCTGTCTTAGACAATCACTCATCTACTTACTGTCTCTGTGGATTTTCCTATTCTGGAAATTTCATATAAATGGGATCATAAAATATGTGGTCTTTTGTGACTGGCTTCTTTCACTCACCATAATCTTTTCAAGGTTCATGTACAACCTTCTAGGGTGGCAACTGGTCTCACACGTGAGGGGTTCATTTATCACCAAATGACTGTTCATACTGCCATGAGCCGGATATAGGGTTGGGCCTGCAGACGCAGCAGTAAATACCAGACACAGCCCCGGGCTGCAAAGAGCTCTTAGTCTTGTGGCGAAGATGGGCTTTAAGTTGAAGTGTTACACTGATATTCATCACAAAGTGATGGGAGAAACCTTGGGTATTCTCAAAGTGTATAACGGGGGAAGGAAAAAGGAGACTGCTCTTCCTGAATGTTCACATCTTCAAGACGGTGTTGTCTGCAGATCTCATACCTGGACATCCCTTCAATCAGTGTTTATTAAGTGGCTCTATTAGGTAATGATGATGTGCCAAAGAGTCTGTGTCTTTGAGAAGCTCACCCTGTCATGACCAAACCTGTCATGGGGCAGGTTGCCGTGTGTGCTGAGTGCTGGTCCAGAGTGATGCTGGAGCATGGGTAGTTGTCTCGGAAGCATTCAAGGGAATCTTTAGGGAGCGATGGTGACACTTGGATTTTGAGATTTTGAAAGATGAGTAAAATTTCTTTGGGAAGCCACTATGTGCATGGGGGAACAGAACTTCTTAGTAGAGTTTACTAGCAAAAGTGTGAGGATCTCAGTGTGTCATGGGGTTGGGACATCAAGGAGCCTGGTGTGGCCACAGTGTGGGGAATAGCTTAGGAAGGAGGCCGGGAGGGCAGGTCGCTTCTAGTTTGTGAAGTATCTCCAAGCAAAGGTTAGAAGCTTTATCCTGTAGACCTCAGATTTTCAACCTTTAATCTGAGCACCCTTACCCCCATTTGAGGCAGCTAATGTGTTCCCCTCCTAACTAGGACTCACCATGACTGGCAGTGGAGGTGACATATCCTATAGAGACCCTTCTAGAGGGCACTAGAATCTTCTGGAAGGCTCTGTCTCCTCTGGAGTGTCAATGATGAAGGCATCAGGGATTTTTAAAGGAGTAACTGGTCAGCTATTTCTTTTAGAGTCACTGGGACATAGAAACACAAGAAGTTAGGAGATAGGCAGGGAGGAGCTGAATGGTACGAGCTGCTCCAGGGTATAAAGTTTTCCTGGGCCCAGACTTAGAAGTGGAGAGGGAAGGTATGAGCTGCCTGCCATTTCTGGGTTGTAATTGTCATGCTATAGTGCTTGATAAATAGATGTGAGACCGTGGGCAAGTCCATCAGAGCTCTAGGGCCTGTTTCATCATATATCACCCACCTTGGCATGTAGGATTCTATGACATGATGAAAAATGTTGTGGCCTGCCAGGTCCAGTCTTACCATTTCGAGGCAATCTGTCTGTATGTTTTGATGCATCAGTACCAGGACTGTTTGTAGTTTTATCCCTTTCTTCATCCACATTTATTGCGTGCCCCTATCTCATGTCTGTGTGCATTCAAAGATAGATGTGTTCCCAGCCTCAGGTGGCTCACACTGTACCCAGGGATGTAGCACAAAGTTGCAGACTTAGAGTTCAAATGTCAGCCGGCTTCACTAGCATGTGGGTTCAAAGAAGTTGCATTGGGATGATAATTAAAGTTCCCATCCTGGCTGGTATCTGGGCCCATGGAACGCTTGTTCACCTGCAGCGTCCCTCAGGATTTCTGCAGATTCCCAAAGGATGGCATCGAATGTAGCTGAGGCTGATCCCAGTCGGTCACAGCCACTAGGAGCATTTGCCTTGTCCTTCGTCTCTTGCCGTGCCTCCCTCTGGCAACCCCGTGCTCTAGGAACTGCCTGCAGGACTGTTGCTCGAATCCTTATGATGAGAATATCCAAGGTCTGGCCAAGGGGCGCTCTGTGTGCATAAGTGCTGGAGAATGGTTCTCTGACACCTGGGATTTTGTCATCTGGGAACTGAAGCGGCAGTGTTGGGTCCCTGAGACTGGCCAAGCCTCAGGATCCAGCTCCTTCAAGGTCTACCCTAAATAATCCTCCACCACCAAGTTACTCTATCATGGTACCCTACTTATTATAGTACCCGTTATGGTCTCAAATGATATTTCCTGTTTAGTAGTGATAATCTATTATTTCATTCTTACGTGCATCCCGACAGCCTCTCACTGAATCCCGACAACAGCTCCATAACGGGTTGAGCAGCTTATCCCAGGACTCAAGGGCCAGCAGTCTGGACTCTGGACTCCGTGTTGTGTATTAATTGTGTCTTTACCTACAAGAATATCAATTCTGTGGACCTCATCTCACATCCCCAGTGCCGAGAACATTGCTTCTTAGTAGGCTTTCAAGAGATGGCGAATGAATGAGTGAGTGGTCAGGAAGATTTCCTTGAGGCGATAAGGTCTGGACTAATGAGTACAGGAATCGCCAGGTAGGGTGGAGGTGGAGGTACAGAACATTCCTGGCTGCAGTCATGGGTGGTGTGAGCTCGGGCATGAGGAGGTCATGTGCTCTGAGGATCCTGAAGGGGGAAGTGAGGGAGACCAGGCTAGAGAGGTAGGTAGATGGGCATCTCCAGAAAGGATGTTTCTGTTCTGTGTGTGGGTTGAATTCCCAGCAGAGTCCTTTTAAATGGGATCAGTAAGCCAGCTTCATTAGAATTGAGGATACTTGTGAAAAAACACCATATTGCTTCAGGGTCTGGGTGAGGGGTGTGGGAATCTGTATTCTGATACTCTGGCCAGGTAATGCTTATTCAGTAACAACAAAACAACAAGTCAGGTGGTCATTTCAGTTGTAGAGTTCAGCTCTAAATTGGTGCTTCCTTTTGGACAATCTTGCATGCTTAATGAGTACCTATGTTGGATATATCTTTAGAAGCTTTAGGGTAATTAGTTGACTTGCATATGGGATACTGGAATATATGTTTAAAATGGCACATCAGGGGCTGGCCCGGTGGCTCAGGCAACTAGCAACGGCAACTGGACCTGGAGCTGAACTGGCCCTCCACAACTAAGACTGAAAGGACAACAACTTGACTTGGAAAAAAGGCCTGGAAGTACACACTATTCCCCAATAAAGTCCCATTCCCCTTCCCCAATAAAAAATGTTTTAAAAAAAAAGACACATCAGTATACAATGTGTCACCATCCCGTTTTTATCACTCTGTTGGTTAATGATGATGCATCTTTTGCTTATTGGTAATAGTGAATTTTTTTCATTAACTTTGCTTTAATGAATAAATTTCTCATGCATTCACAGACAGGTTAAGTGAAAGAACAATAATGAACCCAAGAAAAACTCCCCATTATCGAGTGCCGTCCTTGTACTGGGTACTGTTATCCATGATATTTAATCCCCATTGTACAGAGGAGGAAGGAGGAGGCTGGCGGCATTGATGACTTGCCCAAGGCCGCAGATGTGGCAGGGGTTGAGCTGGCTCCAGAGTGGAGACTCCTGCCCAGGGTGCTGGCCAGCGCAGCTGTTCCCGGCCATATCTGGGGGAGACCATGGGAGGAGCTCAGAGGAGCAGTTTACTCAAATCTTCAGTCCGTGATTACCCACACAGACCTCTCAGTGGGGCCTGGGAGGCCTGGGACACAGCTGGGCTTCAAAGCCACCTGAGTGTGTAACCTTGACCGCCCTTTCTTTCTTTCAGCTGCAGTAAAAAGAATGGCCAGTTCTAAGAGGCCTCGCCACCCAGCTAGCTCTGAAGGGCTACTCTTTGAGACTGAGTGCTCTGTGGAGTCCTGAGCTGTTGGAAAATATTTAGCAGGCTGCCTTTCTTCTCTGGTGGTGTGTGTTTTCTTTTGTGTTTCCAGGGGCGCTCCCAAAAGAAGGTTGTTTCTCGGTTTCCTTTTCATTTGGGATGACCTCTCTAACTCCCCGTGTTTAAAGCTGGAAAAAGCTTATTGCTTTACTTTCTGATAATAGCTTCTGTGGAGTTGGCCTGAAAAGCTGCAAAGGCCTCTCCTCTCATCTCAGTCGTGTGCTGTCTGTCATCAGAGCCTGCCGCTGGGCCTCTGCCTGGAGCCACTGGGGTGGGAGAGGAGGACACCCCTGGGTATTCTTAAATCCATGGTGGTAGCTGGTTAGAAAACCCTCAATCAAGATGGCAGCTGTTTAGTCCTAGTGTAGACGCCACAGAGCCTTCTCCCCGTGTTATTGCACCAACCTCTGAATTGTTCCCTCTGCTTTTGTCTTGCCCTCCTATTGTACTGTCTCAAAGCAGTAACTGTAGGTCACCTTTTAGGTCAGACAGTGACACTTTGCCCGAAACCTCCCTGTGCTTTTCAACCTACAGCATAAAAACCAAAGTGCTTACAGTGGTTTCTGGGGCCGACAGGAGCTGCCCTCTCCCTTCCACTGTTCTCGCCTTGCTTGCTCTACACTGGCTGTTGCTCAGACATACTAGGCGAGCCCCCATCCTGGCTCTTCCCTCTACCGGGAGCACTCTGCCCCAGGTGCTCCATCCGCTCCTTCAGGTGTGGGTTCTATCGTCTTCCTTCTTCAGTGAGACTGTCCTCGGTCATCCTGTTGAAAACCACCAGGAATGTGTCCACCACATCCCTGACTCTGTAGGTAAAACGTGGCCTTGAGCGTCTGGCCTGTGCACAGGGACTGGAGGTGTGAATTGTGTGCAGGTGTCCTGGAATGTTTGCATCTGTTCTCTGCTTGGTGGCAGGAGCTTTCTTCTTGCATATTATGACGAAATTCCTATTAAAGACCGTGCCTTTCTTCCTGTGACTGTGGTGATTCAGCTGCAGACCAGGATCTTTGCTTGGGTCAGATGAAATGGTAATGTGACTCACTTTAGAGGCCACTACACGGTGTCCCAAAATGGTCCCCCAAATTGTAATACAGTGGTACCTCGGTTTTCGAACGTCTCCGTTGACGAACATTTTGGTTTATGTACGCTGTAAACCTGGAAGTAAATGCTTCTTTTCGAACACACCTCGGAAGTCGAACATGTCACGCGGCTTCCACTGAGTGCAAGATCCTGAGGCCTAGCTGTCGGCTGTTTTCGAACGTTTCAGAACTCGAACGGTCTTCCAGAACAGATTATGTTCGAAAACCGAGATACCACTGTAGCATTGAAGATCCTTGTATGCCAGCCGTCAGGCCTTCTCAGGCTGTTACATGTGTTGTAGACTTCAACTCTAGTTACTAATGGGTTGTGGTGAGGCATGTGTATTAAATAAATTCCTAAGTTTATCTTGGCTTTATGGGACATATTTAGATCTCATAAACCAACAGTAGGTTAATACTCCTGGATTCAGGGGCTTAAGTTTCAGGTAGAATGAGAAACAGGTAGGTTGGTAGAATGGAAGTTCTTACTGTGCCACAAGCATCTGTTTACAGTTGGGTCTGATCAGGTTCTCAGGTGGGGAGGAAGGTCAGTTTGGACTCCCTACTCTTTCCCAGTGTTTTAATTGTATTTCCTCATTTCCGATTTCGGTACATATCCATTGATTGATTCACAGTGTGTGAAACAGTGGAGTTGTTGTTGGGTTTACTGGGGTTGATTACTGTCTTCAGGGAACTTATAATTTGCTGGGGTAGGTAGACATGGTCATCAATACTTAACACATAAGCCTTGATACAGACAGTCCCTGACTTAACGATGGTTCAGCCTAGGAGTTTTCCACTTTATGATGGAGTGAAAGTCATACGAACTCAGTAGAAACCTACGCTGATCTTTGAAATGTGATCTTTTCCTGGGCTAACGATATGTGGCAGGATATGTCGGGATGTTGGGCAGCGGCAGCGAGCCGCAGCTCCCAGTCAGCCACGTGATCACCAGGGTCAATAACCAATACTTTACAGTGTCTTCACTATGTTAGATGATTTTGCCCAGCGGTAAGTGTTCTGAGCATGTTTAAGGGAGGCGAGGCTAAGCTATGATGTTCAGGGTATTAAATGCATTTTCAACTTAGGATATGATCAACTTATGATGGGTTTACTGGAATGTAGTCCCATCATAAATCAAGGAGCATCTATAAGCAAAGTGGGGTAAAAGCCCTGAGCAGGGTGATCACTTTGTGCAGGGAGGAGTAAAGATCGCTTTGCGGGGTACCTAGCACTTGAAGCAGATCCTGCAGCGTAAGTAGACGTTTTACAAGAATTGAGGTGTGGGGCTCTCTGGTCACATGTCCTACCTTAAAGATGACACCAAAAGTCAAGAAACCTAAGAAGTCAACCTGAATGTTTGAGTTGGACCTTTCTCATCCAGTAGAAGATGGAATTTTTGATTCTGGAAATTTTGCACAGTTTCTACAGGAGAAAGTTCAAGTCCATGGAAAAACTGGAAATCTGGGGAATGTTGCTCACATTGAATGCTTCACGAACAAAATCACGGTTGTTTCTGAGAAATAGTTCTCTAGAAGATTTTTGAAGTACCTTACCAAGAAATACCTTAAGGAGAACAGTCTTTGTGGTTGGCTTCCTGTGGTTGCATCTGACGAGGAGACCGACGAACTTCATTACTTCCAGATTGGTCAAGACGAAGATGGATCTGAGTCTGAGGACTAGGTGAAGCCACCCTTTATAGGACTTTGCTTACTCATGAAACAAATGAAGCATTCCAGAGAAAGGAACATCTAGAAATGGACTTTGAGTTTATCAGTGAATAAAAAAAATTGAAGAAAAATAATTGGGGGTGGGGGGCTGGGACCCATGGGGGTGGGGAAGGCATGCAGGCTGGGTGAGCAGCATGAGGGAGATGGCAGGGCGTGGAAGAGCAGGGTCCATCGCAGAGGAGGAATCGTCCTGTGGGGCTGGCGTGTAGGATTTGGAAGAGTCTGTGTGGGCGGAAGAGGGAAAGTTCAGCTGGAGTCAGGCTGGGGAGACCTTTTTAAAGGCAACACTGAGGAGCTTGAATTTCACCAGCAGAAAATGAAAAACCACTGAAAGTCTTTCAGTATGGGAGAATGATATCCACGATCCTTGAGAGGAATCCTTGGGTAACATGGGGAAGGCCGGCTGGTTGGTGGTCTAGATGGCAGGGAGGGAGTCCTGTTAGGAGCTTGTTTCCATAACTTGGTTGGTGGTGAACTTGACCTGGTTGGGGCCTGAGAGACAGCCAAAGGAAGAGAGTGTGAAGAAGGCATTCTGTTGGGTCATGGTGACAGATAAATAAGAGGCCAATTTTCTCTCAAATCACTCAGGAGCTCAAAAGATCAGATTCCCTTCCCTAGTTAGCAAAATGGAGTCCCAGGGACCTTGGAAGGAAAGCAGCATGAAGAAAAGGGAGGATGTTAAAACCAGGAGAGGCAATAGCAACCCTTTCATCTCACCATGTGATGGAGGAGTAAAGGAGAGGGTAATCCAGAAAAGCAACCTGGGAGAAGGCAATGTGTGCCATTTTTGTTGCAAAAACTGGTCTCTAGAATCAGTAATTGATCACTCTCGTCCCTGATTCCTGGATTAGAAATGGGAGGGGAAGAAGTGACACATACTTCAAGTTTTTACACATGGCTTCCTGGACTTTGAGAGAATATTTTAAATAGCTCTGGTTTCTAGAAAGCAATTTGTTAACTAACTCAATGGGTTTGCTTAGATTGTAGCTGAGTTTTCATCTGTGGATGGAACACACGCTTCAGTGACAGCCTTGAGTATTATTACTAGGGGTGTTAATAAGATAATCACATTGTCATAAATTCTAGTTCCTTTTACTAAAAATTCCCAGCCTTGTGCTAAGCACTTTATAGATGCGTCTCATGTGGAATGGGATTCTCTCTCTTTGGGGTCCGAAGGGTAGAAGACTCTCTAAAACTGAGTTTTCCCCATTTGTTTTACATCAAGTGAAAGGAGACACTCGTTGTTGGAAGAGTCACACAAAACATTCTCCGTCTCTCGGGTACACCTTTTCTAGTAGCTTCCTACCTTCACGGACCCAGCTGACCACCTGACCACACAGCTTTCTCGGGAGCCATTTGTAGGAAGGCTCCTCGGAGCAGTTGGCTATTTCAAATCAGTGGTGGCCTTCTCCTTCTCTTGTGGGTGGCGTGTGTCTGTCTGCCTGCACATTCTGGGACTCTCTTCCTTTGGTTGATAGATTCGTTTGGACGTGACCTTTCCCAGTTCCTCTTCCCTGGGTTTTTGCCTGCTGAGGAAATGATCGTCGGATCCCATCCATCTGCACTGGTGGCAAGAGAAGAGAGAATTTCTCTTTCGTATGGTCCAGGTCCAACTGCGCACACACCTGTCCTTCAGAGGCTCATATTGTTCTGGTTGCTATCACTTCCTAACAGAGACTCTTTTACATCCTAGTCTGGAAGTCATCAAGTTGGATGTGTGATAAGGAGGAGGTGGTGCAGGGTCCTTGGCTGACCTGGGAGGCTTTAATCGCCTGGTACCAGACACATAGGAAGAGCCTTTTCCCCCACCTTCATCCAAGGCAATTGGCCCTGTTAGTGAGTGTTTCCCGTCTGTGGTTGATTCATTCTGAGAGCTTTTCATGTCCTTTGGGATTCTTCACTGTTAGATGTGAGAAGAAAAAGGACAGCTTCTCTTTTAAGTTTGATGAAAACCATGTGAACTAGACATGTGTACATATGCTGTAGACCCAGGCTTTTCTTATGGATGCTGAACTGCTCCTCTCTCTGTTAAGGAAATCCATATGAGGAAAGGGAACTTTTATATTGGGACCCTTAGATCGTGTGTTCTACTGTTACAAAGAAAATGAATTCTGACCGTTTCTGAGGCTTGTCAAAGTTTTTTCTCTGCAGCTCTGGAACTTTCTCTCATGTGCTTTCAGAGTGGCCAAATCCGTGGGCTCCTGCGAGCTTTGCTCTGGAGAGATCCACTGAGGTGGGGATGAAGCGCTGGGTGGAGGAGCCAAACCATAACTCTTGTATGAGGTCTTTGCCATCTGCCCAGTGTCGTGTTTGCAGTCCCCATGAACTTGGAAAAATGCTCCCCGAGCACTGCTCCCATCCACCAGGGTCATTCTGTGGATTTCCAGATGTTGAACTTATGCAGGTGACGTAACCCCAGCTGGTGCTGCGGGGGGGCTGGCTGAGTCATACAGGACTTTGGGATTGAATCTCCGTCTTATTCAGAGGCAGCAGCCCTATCGGGGGAGATGGCGCCTGGTTAGTCTGTTTGCATGTCCTTCGCCTGGGCCTTCCTCAAAACGGAGATCCTGACCTGGTATCAAGTAGAAGCACGCATGCAAGGAAAGGACTGCGTAGCTCGAGACTGTACATTTTATCTGCTTTTGTATTGAAGGAGCAGGATGATAATCCATTTTGTAATGTCCCTTTCTCAGGGATACAAAGACCGAACGTGGTGGTGGTGGTGGTGGGGGGAGAATGGTGTTCACAATGGTAAATGTAAGGAAGATACGTATTAGCCTATGGTAGAGACCTTCCAATCCAGACACAGAAGTATCTGAGGAAAGAATACAGTTATACTGATTACCATCTTGTTTCTTGAAAAGAGCAGAGGAAACATAATTTCCAGTGTTGCCCAATCCCGCCTTAACTACATACTTAGACTTGAGGGATGGCAAACCCCAAGGCCACAGGCCAAATCTGGCCTGTCACCTGTTTTTTGTAAATAAAGTTTATTGGAACTCAGCCCTGGCCATCCATTTATTTCGGTGGTTGCTTTCTCAATTTAAATGGCACAGTTGACAGAATAAATGGGTCCCAAAGCTTGAAATATTTCCTTTCTGGCTTCTCACAGAAAATTTGCTTATCTTTGCTCTTTGTTCACCTTTATCTAGACAGTGAAATCTAGGAATTCCCTTTATTTAAAATCTCTAAGTTTTGGTATTTGCTGCTTTGTAAATTCAACCCATGGCTCCTCCTTTTAATTCTCTTCTTAGCTCGTGGATTATTTCAGAAGTTTATTTTCAGTGGGGTGCTGTTTCCCTCTTGAGGACAATTGGAATTATGGGGTGGGTGGCTTTTATGATTGGGAGCCCTACTGGTATTGTGAGGGCATGGGGAAAGGTTCTAAATATGCCCCAGACTGCACAGCGGCCCACACTTAGGGTCAGGGCATACTCACATGGAGGGCCCCCTGGGTTTTGTTTTTGACCATAATTTAAAATTTTTCAGGGGATCTTTGTAACATCTTCCAATGATGAGATGTCCTTAATGTTTTATACTACAGCTTTCATGTACCTTATTTTAGTTGCCATCAGACACGGCACCATCAGGCAACTTATCTGCCTACCAGTGACATGGAGAACTCACTCTGACTTCTCTCTCTCTCTCTCTCTCTCTCTCTCTCTCTCTCTCTCTCTCTCTCTCTCTCTCTCTCTCTCTCTCTGACACACATTCACTCCTATGCCCTCTGTGCTGCCTTTTACCAACCCTGATGGCTCTGCTTCACTCAGTTCTCAGGGCAGGATTTTCCTGTAATTTCTGTGGCTGTCTTGTTAGTGCTGGAGAAAACTTGGATCTCCTTTTCTTTCTCAAAGGAAGCACCAGTCTTTGTAAACCCTGCTTTAAAAAAAAAGGCTCCTTAACTCTTCAACCCCTCACCTAACCCTCGTTGCTCCTGGGACCAGGCTTATAGCTTTTAGTTTGGTGAGCTTCACCACCAAGAGGGAGGCCCGGTGGGGGACAGATGTGTCCTACGGCCCGGAGACAGCAGCCATGCCTCATGAGAGAGGGAGAGTGGGAGAGGGGCAGGGGTGTGATTGCAGACGGGAGGGCAGTGAGGCTCAGGGAGGGGTGTGGCGGTGGCCCGTGGGTGGAGGTGAGTGAAGGACTCATGTGCTCAGCATCCGAGTAGTAAGTCAGTGCAGAGTGACAGTGGACTGTGGCGCCTCCATCAACCTGGAGAGATGTGGGAGCAGTAGCCGGGGCAGAGTGGACAACCTGTAAGAGACAACCCTATTTTGAGATTTCCAGAGAGACCCAAGACAGGAGAAAGTCTGAGTCTCTGCCTTTTGGGACGGGGATGATGAACATGGGTAAGTGGGAGGAGCAACATATTTGAGACATCTTTAGGACCACCACCCTGACGAAGCCAGGGGACATTTGAGTGACACAGATGATGGCATTTCTCTGGCCCAGAGCAGTGGTACTCAAACTTTAGCATGCGTCAGAATCACCTGGATGCTTTGCTAAACTGAAGATCATCCCACCCCAGGGTTTCTGACTCAGTAGGTCTCCAGTTTAGATTGAGAATTTGCACTTTGAACACGTTCACAGGTGACGCTAACACTGCAGTTCTGGGGACCACACTTGGAGAACCACTGGCCTGGTGGGAAAGAGATAAACAGTGAACCCATTCATTAGTGTCTGCAAAATGAAACTAAACTAAGGAGTGATTATAAGGTGGAAAATGAAGCTGATTGTATATCAACAGCAGTAATTTGGTCCCCATCGGGTTGATTGCTGTGTCAGAATTTCCAAGTTCTAAAAAGGGGTAAGGTCATTTAGCCAAAATGCTATTGAGCAATAGCATGATAGTAGACATTCTCATTAAAATCTAATTCCTCTGCAATTTATTGACTGTAAACAGGAAGAGTTCTTCAGAACAGAGTTTTGGCTCTTTGTAATTTTGAATCCTTTTAGCTGACTCAGTAAAGAGAATCCCTCATTTGACCTTTTATTTATAAAAGAAGATAATTCAAGTGCCTGAGCATCTCCCTTCTTTCATTATTTGGGTGTCCTCTCAATAGCAAGATGACCATTTGTTGTCAGTGGACCTAAGTTTTCAGTTGACAAATTCTCATTTATTTCTGATTGCAACAGATACTTGATACAATATTTTGGCCACAAATTTAAAAATAACTAAAATGTAAACAACAGAATGATAGACAGACACATAAACAGAATGACTATGGGCTTCCAAACTATCCAGAATGATCTGGTATGATCTGGAAATAAACTCTGGGTTTTTAGCAGGGCTGATGTCTAGGCCCTAAGTTAGGATTTTCTTTCTGGAAGGGGGAGATATGTCAAAAATGCAAGGTGCAAATTTCGGAAGAACTCTTAATTACATCTCTGTTCACATTAGTGGGGTCAATTATTCATGAAGTCCTTTTAAGGATTAATTTGAGTGTAAGTGACTCATTTGTAAAGAGAGTATTCAAAACCTTGACCTTGGAATTGGAGCCTATTCCATCTCCAGCCATGGACTCGCCCCGTTTTCCCCAGGGTATCATCCATTTGGCCCTGCTCAGCACCAGTGGTAGCAATAGGGCTTGGGACTGAATAACTCTGCTGGGTCCTTCAGAGCTACACTTACAAGTTGTGGGGTTTGGGCCAAGGCTCTCGGACTTCTCCATGTTTGGGTTGCATCATCTGTGAACCCCACTGATGGTGTGTAACTTAATCAAGTGCTCTGTGAGCCCAGGATAAGAGACTTTCGGAGTGCCAAGAGGAATCATAATAAATAATATTACACAACTCCAGGGATGTTAATAATATTTACAATTTTGGCTTCATTGCACTTAGGGATTTGGAATCATTTTTATAAAACCGGCTTGAAAATCATGCATCAGGTTTCCTTTGTGCGACTGGCAACATTTCAGAAACCACAAGGATCCATCCCTCTTCTCAGAGTTGTTTTGTGCAAACCCCGTCTGTCCGCATTGTAACACTGCCTCCCCATAAGGCCTTCCATTACTGGGAATTCCCCTCTCAATCCCAGGGATGTCAGCGGTGGTGGGACAGTGAACGTGTCCTCTGCAGGAGAGGGACCAGTAGGGAAAAGAACGGTGCGGCCAGTAGTTTCGGTGTTACTGGGGTGGCTGGCGTTTTGATAGAATTGTCTGTAGAACTTGAAAAACTTGTTTGACAGAGCAGGCTTTGTGAGAGGCTGTGCGGTGTTTTTGGAAATTTGTTGATTTTTAAGGTGAAAGGTGAACGAGGGAGGGGCATGCGAGACATACCACTGTGAATTTCACATGTCTGCCCAGTTGGGGTTTTGTCTAAGCCTTTAGGTTTCTCAATCTCAGGGCTTCGCCATCTGTGACTCACAGGTTCTTCATACAACACTCAGCTTAAAAGCTAAAAAAAATGTTTGGGCCGGGGACCACCTGCATGGTCTGATTCTTCTCTGTCCCCATATTTGGTAATATGTAGATTCTTCCAGAATAACAGTGGCTCCTTCTTTTATCTTGGATTCATAAAGTTTGGGATCTAGGTGCTCAATAAAAGTCTACCTAATTAATAATAATAATACTAATAGTAGTTTGTTGCATTAATATTAATAATAGACAAGTTCATTGTAATTATAATAATAACAGACAACACTTTAAAGG
The DNA here is from genome assembly GCF_057876585.1 of Rhinolophus sinicus. Taxonomy (NCBI): domain Eukaryota; kingdom Metazoa; phylum Chordata; class Mammalia; order Chiroptera; family Rhinolophidae; genus Rhinolophus; species Rhinolophus sinicus. The sequence goes on from NC_142517.1 coordinate 11,454,829, forward strand.
TGCTCCCTACATGGCAGGCGGTATTCTGAACTCTTGAGATGTATTAACTTATTTAAATCCTCATGCAAGGGGCAGACGGGTGGCTCAGTTGGTTAGAGCACGAGCCCTGGGCAACGGGGCTGTCAGTTCAATTCCCGCATGGGCCAGCGAGCTATGCCCTCTGCAACTAGAATGAAGTCAGTGAGCTACCCCTCAGCTCCTGGGTGGCCAGATGGCTCAGTTGGTTGGAGCGCAGGTTTTCAACCACAAGGTTGCCGTTGGAGTCCTCGACTCCCGCAAGGGATGGTGGGCTCCGCCCCCTGCAACTAGCAATGGCAACTGGACCTGGAGTTGAGCTGCGCCCTCCACAACTAAGATTGAAAGGACAACAACTTGACTTGGAAAAGTCCCGGAAGTACACACTGTTCCCCAATTAAGTCCTGTTCCCCTTCCCCAATAAAAATCTTAAAAAAAAAAAAAAAATCCTCGTGAGAATCTTGTGTGGCAGGATCCTCACTTCTGTTATCGTCTCCATTTTAGAAATGGAAACTGCCACTGAAAATGTAAGTAACTCGCCCCAGGTTATTTGGGTAGTAAACGGTAGGATATACGTCCAGAGGAAAGCTGGAGGAATTTGATCCCTCTAGCATCACGCTCTTTGTTCTTGACCATTGCCCGATAGGCCCAGCACAAAAGTTCTCAGAAGTTTAATGGATTATAGATGCCTGGATTTTGTCTTGGATACTGCTCAAGAATGCCAACATCAGGGGCGATAACATTTTCTTTAGAGATTGTAACTCTTAAGCTATGGAATTCAATTTGGGTGAGCAGACACTTTGGGGTAGAGTGGGGGTGGGTAGGAAATGAGCTGCAGGATTAGCTGCTAAGGTGGTGCTCTCCAAGGAGGCTTGCGTGGTGTGTGCCTTTGAGAGGTGTTTAGGATGGCAGTCTCTTGAGGACCTCTTGTGTTTTGAATTCTATAGCAGCCCAGTTCTTTAGACTTTTATGGCCAAATTGCTTGAGGTTCATTCCAGTTAAGGTTTTGGGAAGACGGAGATGAGTTTTGCGGGGGAGAGATTCTGCTGGCTTTTGTTTTTTCTCAGTGTGGTCTTTAAATGTCTCTCATCTGTGTGATGTGTGTGTTGGGGGGAGTGGGCACGGGGGGGGGGGAGTATTAGTGGTAGAGCCAAGCCAGGGGTTCAGTAGGGAACTGGCCCCTGGTGGGATTAGGTTGAAGAAATGAACTTTCTTGGACTCCTTGAAGAGAGTGTGCGTGCTGGTGGAAATGACCCTTGTGAGCCGTCCCTCCCAGGACTGGGGTGATGTGTTGGCAGAATTGCGTCTGGAAGTTTTGAGGTTTAATATCAAAGTGTTAGACTGTAGGAAGAAAAGGGAACTAACTGCTAGATCTGGGCAAAGCCCTGCTCAGCTAGCTGTCTATTTGATAAGTGGCTTTTCTTTTCCACCTAAATAATTATAGACTCCCAAGAAGTTGAAAAATAATACAGAGAGGCCCCTGTGTTCCTATCACCCAGTAGTGACATCTTGCTTAACTATATATAGTGCACTATCAAAACTAGGACATTGAAATTGGCGTATCGCAATTAACGAAATTACAGCTCATACTGGGGTTTCACCGGGTTTTACATGTACTTTTTTTTTCCCTTGTACTAGGACTTATTGTGTGTAATTTGACCAGTGTTTCCTGACGGGCAGGAGAACCTCTGACTAAGGCTGTAATAAATATTTCACAGACACAAGATTTTTTAGTTTAATGCTGTTTGCCTAAGTTTTTTTTTTTTTTTTTTTTTTTTTTTTTTTTAGCACAGCAAACAGCTGAATGGAGGTGTACTCCAGCAGCTGAGTTATGGAGTAGAAACCAAGATTGGGTTATTTTCATTTATGGTCTTGAACTCTTTGGGGATATTTTCTTTATCTTTGTTGCCTTTTCAGAGGGAGCATATTTTCTAGAGATAAAGGATACTTCAAGGTCATTGTGTCATATTAGGAGCTCTCGGAGGGAATGGTAAACAGATGTTGTTATCCTTGGAAAAGGGAAAGATTTTGATTAATCAGATAAAAAGTATGGACTGATGGGATTGAAAGACCATGGATACAATTTCGTGATAACTGTTAGAGCAGATTTTCTGTTAAAATGACAGCCCTGTAGGAGTTGGGGCGAAATGTCGTCTGCCTGGCTCCCTGTGATTAATTGTTCCTGCCTCTGCGATCCCATCACACTTTGCTGAGACTTCCAATTAGCCCCTGTCACTATCTGCCCCGGATTTGAGCTATTTGTGGGGGTGCCTGTCGTCTCAGCTAGACTAGGAATTCTTTGAGGGCAGGGGCTAATTCATTTTTTTGACTTTTCCTTCCTCTCTCCTAGTATCAAGCAAGATGCTTAGAGCATATGAGATCTCTATTCTGCTGCCTCCTGCAATTTCCAGGCTATTCCTTATTCTAACTTCACTTCTTCATGTACTTAACCAGGAATCTTTTTGTATGTTACATGTGGTTGAAACCAATACGGTTTAATTCATGATCGATAATTGTTTAATTTGAGGCTATCACGAGGCAGGCTGGCCTTGTTCTGTAGTTCTCTCGGAACAGCATTCAAACAGCCTGAGAGCTTGGTAGATTTTCATGTTCCAAAAGCAGTGGAGAGTTTTTGGTTTTGTTTTCCTGTAGTATAAAATTTTTTTAAGTTATTCATCTTTTATACTTAACTGTTAACACCTAGAATAACTATTTAAAATTCTTCTGACTCACGGTCGCCTTTGGGGTTGGGATTTTAAGGATGTTGGGAATGGCCTGTGATTCTGACCTCTTTACATCGTCAGTGATGTTGTGGGAACTTGCCGTCTCTGAGACCTCAGGAAAATAATTTTTTCAGTCACCCTTCCTAGTAGGGTAGTAAAGAGGAGGAGAAATACTGTATCTTTCAGATCATTTGGTTATAATGAAATGGAAAGAAGTTCTCAGATAAACTCATATAAAAATGGTGTTCCTGAATGGATGCAGAAAATGGAGTGGGTACCAGGGCTATCGTTGCCGGCCGTGTGCAGGTGGTAGCAGAGGAGTCCGGAGGGGATGCCGTTCTCATATTTTTTAGGGGCCATGTCGTCTGTCAGTTTTGCTATTTTCTGCTATTCTCTTGCCTCTACTAGCAGACTGACGTTCTTGATTTAACTCTGGCTTCTCAGATTCCCAGATTTACTGCTTGCCAAATGCCTTTGACATGGTATAACGTTGCTTCGTCCAATAACACACAATATTTCCTTTAGATAACTGTCTTGGTTTACCAGCCTCTCAGTTCGAAAATTTTAAGTGTGACTCTGTATAGCCTATATTGAGTCATGTACTGAACTCTGGCCTAAGCAGTTGCTACTGGGATGAAGGGTCATGCGTACTTAGAGTGGTCCCAGACTCGTCCTGGCAGGCTCTCAAGAAGGTGGAGTTGGTGGGAGGCAATGATTGGCATGGCTACCATATCCCCATCAAGAAACAATTCACCATTGTTTATATTTGGCTCTAAGTTGCATTAGGAAAATAGGGCCCATTTCTTTTGGCCTCCCACTTCTCCTAGTTGGAATTTCAGGTCTAGGCAGGAGAATAAGGAAGAGGTGCTGAAATGCTATAGTGTGTTTGTTGGCAGTGAAGAGTTCGTTACTAACACTAATTAAAAATGGGTCATTGGCTACATGACATCACCAATCAATATTTAATGAAAAAAGTTTTTAACTCATGCCTTTGAATGAAATTAAATGCATTTGAATTTATCTTTCTGTACACACTTGTTTACTTTTTGAGTTCTTAACTTTGGCTTAAAAAAAAACAACCCAACTCATCGTGCAGAGATTTAAGTTTTATAGCCAAGACTTCTGTTGTGTGTTGAAGGCACTGGATCACAGGGGTACAGTGACAGAGTGGCAAGAAGGAGAAGAGGCAGACCTGATGGCCACCTTTCCCCACTAACTAGCTATGTGACCTCCGTAACTCAGTTCTTTGAAGCTAGGTTTCCTAATCCGTAAAATGGGATAAGGAGGTACCCAGCTCATAATGTTGAGAAGATTCAATGAGATAATATATTCAAAGGCACTTTTTAGGCCCTTGGGATATAAAAGTGAACACAATACACAAAGACCTTGCCCTCCTAGAGCTTATATTTCAGTATGTGCTGCCAACCCTCTGCTTTATAAATAAAAAAGAATGGTATCCTTCCATTTCCTTCCAGTTCTATAAAAATTTAAGTTTGTTTTTAGATAGGACCATGTAGCAGACAGGTGGGCTTATTTGTTTTTTGAAAATTAGGATATGTGACTGCATGTGTGTGCCAGTACTTCAAAATCAATGAAACTGTCAATGTTCTTTGATAAAGTTCTGTTTTTCAAGGCAAATGTTAAGCGAGCTTTATTTGAGGTAAGGGGATAAATAAAACTTGAGAGACCTTTATGAGTTGATATCTTGACTTTGATGACTCAGGGAAGGACATTCCTACTTGTGCAGGGGGTAACTCATTTTGCTTTCATGAAATCAAAGTTAAAAATCTTAATGGGTTTTAATAACCCTAAATGTCATATTGAATTTAATTTTGGACAATTTCAGATAACAACTCTTTGTAATTGCTAGAGTTTACTCATCTCTTGGGCTATAACGTATATCTCAAGATATAAAATCCTCCGTTTTTTAAAACTTTCACATTTTGCAACTTTTGCTGTGAGAAATAGAAGCTTTTGGAGGTGGGCTCTTCTAGAGGGAAGGAAATGTTTTTTCCTCCCTATTGAATCCAAACAAGCAATTTCCTTTTTTTACATTGGAATTTGAAGCATTATTATATACAATGATTCAATTTCATTGACCTAAACTTTAATTTATTCTTTGTTGAGCATTTATAGATTGTTATGTACCCTAAATCCATGACAGTTTGAGATGGTACAAAGAATTTAAGGATCTGTATTTGAAATTTTAAAGAGAGAACTTATCCAAGCCAGAATAAAAAATAATTTCAGTGCTTTATAGACAAATCATATGTGTATCTGTGGGAGAATCACTGTCATATCGAAATGTCAAGGAAGATCTATGGCTCTAACAGAAAGTTAGTATTCTTTATCATACGTAGTTAGTATTAAGGAGTAAAGCACCCAATTTCATATTGGGGAATTCACTTTGGCTTTGCTATTTCTTTTCAGTTCCTGGCAAAGAATACCTTGAATTATTTGAGAAGACACAGAGCTGGGTGATAAAAGATGCTGATGCTTACATTTCCCTTTCTTCATCAATGACACAGGACTAGTGATCAGCTCCATGTGTTCATATCACACAAATGGCTGATGCCCTTGTTATTGTAATTGGTCATCGTTTTCTCCTTCACGGAGGGAACACCACCTAATCTTCAGGCCCGGGAACCATGAATGTTGCTATGACGACGGTAAAGTCCAGCCTGCAGCAGAATCTCACTTCCACCACGTATCCAGGTGCTGGGCATGTGCTCAGGTGTTTGGAAGAGGGGGAGAATAGGAAAGATATGGACTACTTCCAAGGGTTATATTAGTTTTCGTTTTTAGTGGATTCAAATTATGTGGTGTTTTACTCAAGAAATCTGCACATTTTCATCATTACCCTTGTGTGTGGGGAGCTGGCCAGGTCCCTTAGGCCCATCTCCTCCATAGTTATTCATTCAGAAGGACGGCATAAAAAGTAAGATTGTTTAAAAGTTTTCCACGCCATTCTGAAAACAGGTGCTTCCTTTGTGGCTGCGAGTTAATGAATTTATGTGGTCATTTCAACCTAATTTAAGGCCTCGTTCTAAAGAACAAAGCCATTTTCTTTGCCCTGAAGATTGACATTTGCTTGCAGAGATTAGGCACTTCCTGTGACCCTGGGTCCCATTCTGCTGGTGCAGTCGGGGAGGTCAGAGCGAAGGCGGCACACTGGGGCAAGTCCTGCCATTGCAATGGGAGATGCTTAGAATCTGTGCATGTCTGCACAGAGGCAGGCTGAAGCTTGCTTAGCTGTTTCTCAGGTACTTTATCGTGCATCCATGCTATACGCTGGCAGTGAAAAAGTGTGCGGTCCCCTTGTTCTCAGTAAATGGTCAGTGTTGAAACCTGTTGCCTCTGCCCCTTCTGACTTCTCTCTCCCTTTTATTTCTGCTCTTTTGCTTTCCCTGCCAGAAAGCAGCCCAACATCTTCACATTCTGACTTCTGGAATGGAATGAAAGAGTTTCTTTCTGTATAGAGAGGTTTGTTTTATACAGAGCTGCCTTTGACGGTTAAGACTCCCCCCTAACACATTGAGAACGTAAAGTGGTGGCACCGAGCCAGAGAGGGCAGCCGTAAATTGTAATTTGAACGAGGTTTCATCAAGGCTTTGTCTTGTCATCTTATTTCTGGCAGGGAATTTGGGGCATTCTATTAAACCAAGAGCTTCTTTGGTCAATGTGATCGTAATGCTTTAAATTAAAGTCACCAAATTGAGATCCAGAAGATGAGGTTAAGGTATTCAAGCTGTTAAGAAAATGTTCTAAAGCTAGGAATACTTATTCCATATTGATGCTAAAGAATGCTTTTGTTTATACATAACTACTATAGTTTGACAACAGTTTCTTTGTCTAAACTTTGAGTAAGAGAATAGGTGGTATGATTTCTGGTTCATTTTAGACAAGATGAGAATGAGCTTTCTTGGCAATTTTAAAGTTTCTGGTCAAAGATAAGGTGATCTTAAGCAAATCTAACAAAATGGAACGTGTTCATTTTGGGTGGTAGGTATAAAGATGTTTATATATCGATCTCTAGATTTTTTTTGAATTTTTGCAAAAGACGGGAAAAAAGTGGGAGGAAAAGGGGAGGAGATAAAGGAAGGAAGCAAGCAAATTGTAGGTTGGACCCTTACCAGTGTTCTCTGAGGCAAAGAGACCTGTGTAGGAATTTGGTACTGTAGGTGTGGCTTTGGCCAAGCCAACTTCTCTGCCTCAGTTTTTGTCATTTATAAAGTGGCACTTACAAATGGGCATGATAGGTCTTTGTTAAAAGCTAATGTCTCTTAAGAGCCAAGCACTGTGCTGCAACACTTTTGGTTCCCCTTCATTAATTTTTAGATGATGCCATCATGGAGCTTTAGATGAACTGAATGCAGGTCCTTGTGGGCCAGGTCTTAATGCTGGTCTTGAGAAAATGTTGTTCTCTTATATACCGTGATCAAAGGATCCCTTTTGTTTGGTTTCTTGCTACCATAAAAAGCTGGTAGGTCAGAAAAGGTTATTTTTTTCCCCTTTAATTTAACTATATTTACTGAGGACCAACTCAGAGCCAGAGAGTATTCTGGGACCTAAAAGATACCATGGGAATATGGTGGATTGAATCTCTGCTCCCGAGGAGCTGATACGCTAGGGGAAACATAGTAAACACCAAGTGTCAGGTAGCGATAATTGGATGGAGACTCAAGTGGGATAAGAGGCTGGACATGGTGTGGGGGTGGGGTGGGTGGATCTCTATGAGATAGAATGTTCTAGAAATACTTCTGAGGTTATATCATCTGGATATCTGCATGGAGGGAGGGAGCAAGTCTTGTGGAAATCTCAGGAAAAACAGTCCAGGCAGCGGGAGCTAGGAATGTCTGAAGGACGGTAAGAGGCTTGTGTGGGAAAGGCGGGAAAAAGTAGGGGATGAGGCCACGGGCTAAATCACGTGTGGGAGCTTCTTGTTTGGATTTTGTGTGCAGTGGGGCAGCGACAGAAGTTGAGCCACAAAACTGGCTGTTCTACTCTTAAGAGAATTTGTTAGACCTGTTTTTCAGAGAAGATAGAAAAAAGTGTATCTAGTACTTTGATTACAATTCCCATCATATAATAATTAACTGCTAGCTGTAATTATAGAACTTGCTCTAATTTAGTTTAGCACGTTTGGGACCTCTATTAGCCTATATCCCAATCAATTTCACAGTCGTGAAGGAGAAAATACCTATTCCTGTTGAATTTTAAATCTAGTGGGAGAATGATCCACCATTTGTTTTCACGCTGCAAAACTGCCTTATTTTCTTTCAGCTCATAAGGGTCCACCGCTCTGATCAGGCCTCTCCTCTGGTGTGCTGATTCAGGTATGCAGTGTGTTGTTTTCCTAATTAGGACATACTTTCACAGATAACTGTTAACGAGTTCAATGCATCTCACGTCCTTTTGGTAACCTCTCAGATTCGTGTAATAAAAATTTTCAGCTGACAGCCAAGATAGATGTTTTAGTCAATATTTATTCTCACGTCTAGCACCTTTTACTACTCTGATGTCCTCTACATAAGTCCATTTATGTAGAGAAATGTAACCATATTTGTGTTTTCAGTTGGGTTAAACAGTAAGTTCTCCTGTCATAGAAACGCGGGACGGTCCTCCTTTTTGCCTCTTTGCCGTATCGGGTGACTTGCTGTGTTTGGGGAACCGCGGCCTCCGAGGGTTCCTCTCGTCCAATTTTCTCTGCTGCTCTTGGGGTGAAAACCATCCTTACTGTCACATCACTGCAGAGGCGCGCGCTCCTTGTCCCAGTGGGTGGCTCCTGTATGTTGGACCAGTTGTCACTCACTAGAAAAAGCCCCTTGAGAAGTGGGCTCATCTCCAGACAGCTCAGTCTTATTAGTTTTGAAGTAATGTCTGAGTTTGTGGGTAGGAACTAGAATAACTCCACATCCCAGAATAAGGAAGCAGAGGGAGGGAATGGTTGCTCAGTGCTGGCAGTCAAGTCATCATAGACGTGAGCCCCGTATCGACTTGTGTGTTCTGGAAATGCGCACGTGTGTGTGTGTGTGTGTGTGTGTGTTTGTGTGTAAATGAATAGACTTAATTTTTAAGAATCGTTTTAGGTTCACAGCAAAACTGAGCAATAAGTGCAGTGAATTCCCACAATACCGCTTGGCCCTCCCCCCCCACCCCCCGCCCCCATGTCCATCCTCTCCCACCATCAACACCTACTCCCCCACCCCCAGAGTGGTATGTTTATTACAGTGAACCTACATTGGCACATCGTTACCACCCAGAGTCCATAATTTACACTAGGGTTCACTCTTGGTGTTGTGAGTTTTGACAAATGTCTAATGATATGTATCCAGCATCATAGTGTCATATAGCATACTTTCATGCCTCTAAAAATCCTCTTTACTCCACGTAGTTATCTCCCCCTCCTCCCTAACCCCTGATCTTTTTACTGTCTCTGGAGTTTTGCCTTTTCCAGAATGTCATATATTTGGAATCATGCAGTATGTAGCCTTTTCAGATTGGCTTCTTTCATTACTAATATGCATTTAAGGTTCTTCCGTGTCTTTTTGTGTTTTGATAGCTTATTCATTTTAGTGCTAAGTAATATTCCATTAGATGATGCACCCTAGTTTATTTAGCCATTCACCTGCTGAAGGACTTCTTGGTTGCTTCCAAGTTTTGGCCGTTAGTAATAAAACTGCCATAAGCATTCATGTGTAGATTTTTGTGTGGATATGCTACGTATACACATGCATTCATTTGTATGTAACATATATATTTAATGATGTTTTATTTTTTTCTGATTATAAAAAACATGCTCAGTTGTATAACATTTGGAAAATAAAAACAAAAGGAAAAGAGTTGAAAAATTCAGTGAAAGTCAATTTATTAATTTAATGTAATAAAATATGGAATTGGAACTAGCCTGGAAAATGTAGGACATGTGATTATTATATATTTTAACAGTGATGGAGACAGGGAAGATTTGGGGCATTCCAAATGCTGCTTGTTTCCATTAAAATTGCTTCTTAAGTGACTTTTTATGATAATCAACATTCAAACCAACACTGTCAGCTTTACAAAACCCCTAACTTAGAAGTCTCTTGAACAACTGATTTCCAAGTTTATCCCTTAAAAATTCCAAATACACTTTAGCGATGGCCTTTGTGCTTGCTGGTGGGGGGGAACCCTGACATTCAGGCAGAATCCAGTGCTTTTCAGTTACACACATATTTTGTAACACCTGATGTGATGCTTTGGATTCTAGGAGGATTCATCCCTCCTGGGCATCTTCTGCATGGAGAGATGGGGGCTCATGGAGTAACAAGGCCTGAAAAGCAACCCTGGAAGTGGACATAATTTGACCCATGTATCCTGTTGCTTTTCAGTGCTCATTTTTAATAAGGCCAACAAAACCGGATTCAACTTAAAAATATCTTTTCATGATTTCTGTGAATGGGTATATATGTCTAGCAATTTTTTATTTTTATTTTTAAATATCTATTGTTTCTTTTTGGTGGCAGAAAGCAGGTCTAGGGAAAGGGTACAAATGAGACCCATGTAACCTATGTCTAAATATATAAAAAGTTGTAAATCAAGCTAACAAATTATAAAATAAAAGATGTTTCATTCTCCTACCTTGACAAATAGACTTTCATAATGACCTTGGAAACTGGATTCAGATTCAGTGATTAGACTCCTTGAAATATCACAAGGGAGCACAGAGGTGATGGGTGGCCAGGCCCCAGGCGATGGCCATCCTTATGCTCCTACCCCGGCACCAGCTTGAACCGGGGTCACTACCACCTACGCAAACAGACTGCATCTATAAATGCCACAAGTTGCCACCATTAGGCCTAAGGATGCATATGTCTCTCCCGCCCTTAGTAGGGCAGAGCTAAGGAACTCTTTCAGAGGGCCTTGGGTGTGGGCACTGGACCCGTGTGTGGTCTGGGCTCTGGGGGGACATCTGCTTGTCTCCCGTGAAGGGCGTAGCTGGTAGAGGGTCAGAGAGGCCTTTTGACGTGAGTGCCTAGGTCAGGGGCCCTTCTTCCCTGGGGTTAAGGGTGATTCTGGAAACAGGGATTCTGGGTCTTTTGCTACATAGGAATCTTTGAGCTTTGGTTTTTATCTTAAAGTTAGCCACCACTTTTAGCAAAACAAAAGTAGAGTGAACAGCATCACTTGTAAATATGTTGGAATTCAACAGCATGTGCTTGTAAGTTGTTTTTAATAGGTGAATATCATTGTATCCTGGCATAGGTTCATTTAGAAAGGGCTAGGCTTGATCAAATAGTAAAATATGCACTACACTTATACAAGTTGTTGTTGTTGTTTATTATCATTGTTATTGTTATTATTAATTATTATCTTTTCACTCTTCAAGAACCATAATGTTTAGCCCAAAAAAACTGACTCTCAGTCTTTGACCCCCAGGATCACGATGTTGTAATGATGGAGCTGACGTACTGATTTACCTCCTGAACCTTCCCTGATGGCGTCCTTAATGCTCACAGCACCTGCGATTGTGTAGACATTTCTGCCTTCTTGCTTTAAAGGGGATTCTCATGAGAAGAGCTCATTCCAATACATGGGAAAAGTCCAACCTCAGGTTTAAGTTGGAAGGGGCGGTCTTAAAGGGTGGGGTAGGGAAGTTCTCATATGTACAGAAGAATCACTTGTCATGTTTGGTAGCAATGATACAAAGGGTTAACTGACTGTTGATGAGCGAGGATCCCAGAGTGCTTTAGCGATGTGTGGACAATGAACGGACTTGGAGTCCTGAGGTTCTGTTCTCCTGGTGATTTGAAACTCGTAAAGTAATGCTTTGTTTTTACATCATTTACACCGTTCATCAATCCAGAGAGGTGGGTCCTGCGGATGAGTCAGGGTGACCCCCCAAATCCAGAGTGCTCATTCACATGTCCGCTTCTTCTTGCTTCGGAATTTCTGTGTGCTCTCTGAATTCTTTTTCTAAGAAGATTAAAAAAAAAAACAACTGTTCATATGAGGAAGCGCCTATAGAAAAGGCATAGGGGTCCAAGGTGTTTTTTCCCACTGCGGGGAATATTCCTGGTTAGTGAATGCAATGAAATAAATTTGTCGTGTTGGATGTAATGTGTGGTGGAGTGCGGAAAGAACAGCCTGGAACTCAGAGTGGAGGCCAGACATTTATAGTTATAAATATGTATTTTAGGAACTGATTTGTGATGAAGAATGGCAGTGCTAGAATAGACAAATTGAAGCTTGTTCTCACTAAGTAGGTTAGACAGTTCATCAAATAGTTGTTAAAAATCTTTCTCTGTGATGGTTGCAAAATAACAGATTAAATGTCAGGGTCCAAGGCAGGGACTTTGATAGTCCAGCTGACCGGCCAGTTTAGATGAATATAAAATGTGGTTGGGCTGTGTCTGTATGCCTGGTGCTTGCAGGTGGGTGAGAAACCTAGGGCCCAAGGACCAAATCCAGTCTGCTGCCTCTTTTGTGTGTCCCGTAAGCTAAGAGTGGGTTTACCTTTTGAAATGGTTGAAAAAATTTGTAAGACGAATAATACTTTGTGACATGAGAAAACTCCATGAAATTCACATTTCCGTGAATAAAGTTTTATTGGAATGCAGCCATGCTCGTTCATGGCCGATGGCTGCTTTCACACTACAGTGGCAGAGTGGAGTAGACGCGATAGAGACCATATGGCCCAGAAAGCCTAAAATATTTACTGTCTGACCCTTTGCAGAAAACATTTGCTGAACTCTGGCTCATTGGAACCAGAGCTCAGTGCTGCTGGCAGCTTGTGTCCTCCCTTCCCTCCCCTTATCTTTTTTCTAAGAAGCGAATGAATAGGTGTTTAATTATATATAATGACAGGTAACACTTAAAACATGCTTACTATTTCCAGTTTTTCAATTTATTTAACCCATAATAACTCTGTGATGTAGACACAGCTATTATTCCCATTTTACAGGTAAAGAAATTGAGGCATAGGAACCATAGGCAATCAACTGCATGGGTCGGCAGTTGAGATGGATTTCTGTTGACTTTTTGTTGACTCTGGTTTTTAAATTTAAAACCAGACTGTATCATCCTGAAGTACAAAACGAAATCTAGACGAATTCAAGGAAGTTGAAAAGATTTTTAAAAGATTTAGGTACCTTCCCTCTTGATCTTTGACACAGTTTTCATTTGATGATATATTTGTTGGGTTACTTTTGTTTCCAAAACCCCTTTGGATATTTTGTATTTCCTTGTGTATCCTGACTGTTTGATTCATTCATTCAACTCACACCTACTATGTGCCTAGCTCTGTGCTGGCTCTGGGGGTATCTCTGTGAGCAAGATACATAGCCCAGATGAATTGTAAGAATATGGGCACCTGCCAGCAAATGTCTTCACATGCTCTACTTAGATTTTAGCAATTTGTATTGCTCCTTGGGTGTTCAACTGCATATGATAATTTTGAAACAGCAAGTCCCAACAGATACAGGAGCAGCTGTCAGATCAGGAAACCTGTCCCTTGGCCCAGATTTTTCTGATGATTTGCAGCATAACCTTGGAAATGTTTCATTTTCCGTTCCAGATTTTCATTCTGGAAAGTGGATAATACCAACAAATTAAGCTGTTCTTAACAAGGTGAAGTGTCCCAAATGATGTAATGAGCTCTGCTTTTATATTTCTCATGCCTTTCTTGTTTACATGGACACAGCTTGTTGGTGTTTAGCTTGATGATGTAGCCATGCATACAACACCATACAATCCGATGTAGCTATAAAAACTGTTGTTTCTCTTGGCCTACCTGGAGCTGCCAGTGGAAAGGAAAACCTGAACTAGGTAGAGGTGCAGTGTGGACAAGGTCAAGGTCACTTTGGGGACTCTTTCTATGACAGGACATTTGGAGGTGCTTTGTAAGGTGGTGAGAAAACTGCGGATGTGTGAAGAGGTGCCCGGACAGGATTTTATTCTGTCTGTTTTTGAGTTCCTGGTGACTCTCATATAGTCCCAGGTCGGGAATGTGATTGGTGTTCACTAAACATCATTCTGCAATCTTTGTACTGCCCAGTGCAGGACTCTCAGGAAGCACTGCATGTTTAGATTGAGAGAGTGAGGATTAAAACTTATTGTTAAATGTTGTAAGTTTGTAAAAATGGCGGTTATGTTTTCCACTTTTTAAAGATGTTTATGATCCTGAGAAATATGGTTTAAACATACAGTTCACTATAATAATGCACCAAGGTAAAAAAGATTAATGTCTCATATTGAAGACATGGAAGCATAATTCTTAAACCAAAATTGTTGCATGGGTAGCTACTTTATATTATTTTGAATCATATACTTTTCTTAACTTTTAATTTGCTTGCTGTGTTTTTTGTAGCAAAGACTTTGACTTTTTATTTTATTTTACTTTCCCCCAACTTTATTTAGGTGTAACTGCCCAATAAGAATCGTATAAATGTAAGGTATATAATGTGATGTTTTGATATACGCATGAGTATACATTGTGAAATGATTACCACATCAAGTTTCCCATGGTTAGTAGTATTTTTCTTTTTTTTTTTGGTGGTGAGACTATTAAAGATCTGCTCTCATAGCAAATTTCACATATACAGTACAGTATTGTTAACTATTGTCACCATGCTGTATATTAAATCTCTAAATCTTATTGAAACTGCATAATTGCAACTTTGTACTCTTTGACCAATATTGCCCCATTTTCCCAATCCCCAGTCCCTGACAACCATCATTCTACTGTCTGCTTTTATGGGTTCAACTTTTTTAGATTCTACAATGTGAGATCATCCAGTATTTGTCTTTCTGTGTCTGGCTTATTTCTTTATCATATGTTGTCCTCCAGGTTTATCCGTGTTATTGCAAATGGCAGGATTTTGTTCTTTTTCAAGGATGAATATTATTCTATTTATATGTATGTGTGTTTATATGTATAAATTATTCCATTTGTATGTGTATATATATATGTGTGTGTGTGTATGTACCATGTTTCCCCGAAAATAAGACCTAGTCGGACAATCAGCTCAAAAGCATCTTTTGGAGCAAAAATTAATATAAGACCCGGTCTTATATTATAGTAAACTAAGACCGGGTCTTATATTAATTTTTGCTCCAAAAGATGCATTAGGACTGATTGTCTGGCTAGGTCTTATTTTCAGGGAAACACGGTATATATCCATATATTTATATGTGTATCTATCTATCTATCTATCTATCTATCTATCTATCTATCTATCTATCTATCTATCTATCTGTCTATCTTCATCTGTCAATGGCCGTTTAGGTTGTTCCTTATCAGCTATTTTGAATAATGCTGCAAAAAATGACATATACTCAAAAGTGGAATTGCTGGATCATATGGTAGTTCTAATTTTAATTTGTTGAGAAACCTCCACACTCTTTCATAATGGCTGTACTAATTCCCACCAAAGTGTACAAATGTTCTCTTTTCTCCATATCCTTGCCAACACGTCTTTCATCTTTTTGATGATAGCCATAATAGGTGTGAGGTGGTATCTCATTGTGGTTTTGATTTGCATTTCCCTGATGATTAGTGATGTTGAGCACGTTTTCATATACCTGTTGGCCATCTGTGTGTCTTCTTGGGAGAATATCTATTCAGGTTCTTTACCCCTTTTTAAATTAGATTTTTTTTTTTTTTTTTTGCAAAGGGGCTGTTTGAGTGTCTTATATATTTTATTTTGGATATTAATCTCTTACCAGATGTATGGTTTTCAAATATTCTATTCCATTCCATATGTTGTCTCTTCACTCTGTTGATTGTTTCCTTTGCTTTGCAGGAGCTTTTAGTTTGAAGTTGTCCCACTTGTTTATTTTTTCTTTTGTTGCCTGTTTCAGATTAAAAAAAAAAAAAAAATCCCAGCCTGGTGACAAGAAGATCTTGTCCTGTGATTTCTTCTATTAGTTTTACAGTTTCGGGTATTATGTTTAGCTCTTTAATCCATTTTGAGTTGATTTTTATATATGGTGTGAGATAAGCATCCAATTTCATTCTTCTGTTTGTGGGTATCCAGTTTTACCAAAATCATTTACAGTAGTCACCCCTTATTTGTGGTTTTGCTTTCTGCTGTTTTAGCTACATGCAGTCAGCGGTCTGGAAATATTAAATAGAAAATTTCAGAAATAAACAATTCATAAATTTTAAATTGTATGCTGTTCTGAGTATCATGATAAAATCTCCTTCCGTCCACCTGGTATATGAATCATCCCTTTGTTTAGTGTATCCATGCTATATATTCTACCTGCCTGCTAGTCACTTAGTAGCCGTCTTGATTATCAGATCGACTGTCCCAGTATCATAGTTCTTGTGCTCAAGTAACCCTTTACTTAGTGCCACATCCACATAACTTTTCTTACAGTATATTGCTGCAATTGGTCTATATTATTATTACTTAATGTTAATCTCATACTGTGTCTAATTTATAAGTTCAACTTTATCATAGGTATGTATATATAGGGAAAAACATAATATATATAGGGTACTGTCCACAGTTTCAGGAATCCACTGGGGGTCTTGGAACATATGCCCCAGTGGATCCCCATGGATAAGGTAGGACTACTGTATTGAAGAGACTGTATCTTTTCCCCACTGTATATTGTTGGCTC
The DNA here is from genome assembly GCF_057876585.1 of Rhinolophus sinicus. NCBI lineage: Eukaryota > Metazoa > Chordata > Mammalia > Chiroptera > Rhinolophidae > Rhinolophus > Rhinolophus sinicus. The sequence continues at coordinate 11,471,175 of NC_142517.1, forward strand.
TTTTGTCAGAAATTGACTGCACATATGGGTTTATTTCAGGGCTCCCTATTCTGTCCTGTCCTGTCCTATCCTATCCTATCCTATCCTATCCTATCCTATCCTATCCTATCCTATCCTATTATTTTTTCCGCTTCATTCTGGTCTATATGTCTGTGTTTTATGCCCATCCCATAATGTTTTTATTACAGTAGCTTTGTCATGTATTTTGAAATCAGGAAAGGTGATGCTTCCAGTTGTGTGCTTCTTGTTCAAGATTGCTTTGATTATTCGGGGTCCTCTGTGGTTCCATATCAAGTTGAGGTTTCTTTTTTCTATTATGTGAAAAATGCTATTGGAATTTTGAAAGAGATTGCATTGTATCTATAGATCACTTTGGGTAGTATGGAACATTTTAACAATATTAATTCTATTAATCCATGAACATGGGATATCTTTTCATTTATTTTAATCTTCAGTTTCTTTTATTAGTGTTTTATAGTTGTCAGCATATAATTCTTTCACCTCCTTGGTTAAATTTATTCCTAACTATCTTATTCTTTTTGATGCTATTGCAAAAGGGATTGTTTTCTTAATTTCTTTTTTGGATAGTTTGGTGTTAGTGTATAGAGATACAACTGATTTTTGCATGTTTGTTTTATATCATATAACTTTACCTAATTTGCTTTGTAGTTCTAACAATGTTTTGGTGGAGTCTTTAGGGTTTTTTTATATATAAGATCATGTCATTTATAAACAGAGACAATTTAACTTCTTCCTTTCCAATTCGGGTACTATTTGTTTGTTTATTATTTATTTATTTATTTTCTTACCTGATAGCTCTGGCTGGGACTTACAGTAACATGTTACATAGAAGTGGTGAGAGAGTGGGCATCTTTGTCTTGGTCCTGATCTTGAGGAAACACTTTCAGGTTTTTCACCATTGAGAATGATGTTAGCTGGGAGCTTGTCGTATATCCTTCTGTACCTAAGTTGTTGAGAATTTTTATCCTGAAAGGATGTCAAATGCTTTTTCTGCATCTATTGAGATGATTGTATGTTTTTTCCCCTTCATTCTGTTAATGTGGTACATCACATTTACTGATTTGCATATATTGAACTATCCTTACATACCAGTGACAAATCTTATCTTGATCATGTTTTATGATCCTTTTAATGTGCTATTGAATTTGGTTTACTAGTATTTTGTTGAGGACTTTTACATCTGTTTCATCAGAGATGTTGACCTATAATTTTCTTTGTTTGTAGAGTCCTTATCTGGCTTTTATATTAGGGTAATTCTGGCCTCATAAAATGAGTTTGGAAGTATTTCCTCCTCTTCAGTGTTTTTGGAAAAGTTTGAGATGAGTTGGCATGAATTCTTTTAAATGTTTGGTAGAATTCACCAGTGAAACCTTCTGGAAAGACCTTGACTTTTATTATCTCATTTTGCGTATCACCAGTTGACTGGCAATTTTTTTAAAAAATTTGTTTTATACAGTATAAAAAGAAAGGTCATAGATACTTCAACCCTGTCTCATTCAGTGTGCTACATTCCTCTTAACTCGTTACCCTTTCAGAGGACAGCGCTATTGGAGTTATTCCATCTTTGGGGAAAAAAAGAGACCAAAGACTTATCAGGAGGTTGTAAGACACTGTTTCTGATGATTTGTTCTTTTATGTCTTTAATGCACTATGGAGGAGTCTGATAGCTAGTGGTCAGAAATGTTGAGATTGGCGATTTTATGTATTTGATTTACTGTTGCGACTTTGTCAACATAATATTTCTGCTGTTCATTTCCTCCTGTCCTTAGCTTTGTGTTCCCTGTGATTTTAGGTAGTGCTTTTCATGTTTCCTTGTGGTTCTTCATACAGATACACAATGCACTGATGAGTGCTGAGACTTCCAGCCTCCTGAGTCTCTGGTGTTTGCATAAGAACTAGCAAAAGGATTGCATCTGCTGGATGCTTATCATTTTGTTCCAGTCCTTCTCTCTTTTCAGTCTCTTAATTCAGGAATTTCTACCTGACTCACTTTAAATGTCTCGTTCTATACAAATCTCATAGTGTGTTATCTGTCTGGTTGGTATCATAATTGAAGAAGGCGCCTGCATTTTCTCTCAAAAACTTGGTATATATTGCACATAAGCACTTGTTGGCTTTGTTGTTAGTTTTATGTATACATGTATCTATATATTTATAAAGTTATTAATGGAGTGCTGTTATGTGCCACACACTTGCTTATCAGTTTATATGAGTTATTTCATTTATTTTCACAACCACCCACTGGGAGAGGCACTGTTATTTACCTCATTTTATGTATGTAGGGAAACTGAGCCTTGCAGAAGTTCATTAAGTCATCCGGGTCATTCAACTTGTGAGTGGTGGGGTTGGGATACAAACTTAGTTCTGATTGCAAAGCCCCTTTTCCTAACCAATCTGGTATAATGCAAGTTATATATTGAATTAAATGTATAACTACTTTATGAAAGGTGTAGATATGTTAAATTTAAGATTTTTGACTAACATTTTAATGAACTAGAAAAACTAGGCTACCAAGAACATTCCTTTTCTTTATATCATGATTAGTAATGGGATTGATTATTTTCTAATGAACTTTTTCTTTTAAATAACTTTAGTGAGCTATCATTCACATACCACACAATTCATCCATTTAAACTGTACACTTCAATAGTGTTTAGTATATTCAGTGTTTTACAACCATCCCCACAATCATTTTAGAACAAAAGAAACTCTGTACCCATTACTGGTCATTCCTCATTTTCCCCCAACTTATCCCCATCCCCAGGCAACCATTAACTTAATTTGTCCCCAGATTTGCCTGTTCTGGACAATTTATATAAATGGAATCATACACCATATGGTCTTTTTGTGACCGGCTTCTTTCACTTAGCATAATGTTTTCAGGTTTCATCCATGTTGTGGTTTGTATCGGCACTTCATTTCCTTTTATTGCCGAATAATATTACGTTGTATGGGTATATTATATTTTATCTATCCATTCGTCAGTTCATAGACATTTCTACTCTTTGGCTATTACAAACAATGCTCTTATGACACATTCACATACAAGCTTTTGTGTAGACATATGTTATCATTTACTCAGGGATGAAATTGCTGGGTCTTATGGTAACTCTAGCTTTACTGTTTTTAGAAACATCCAGACTGTTTTTCAAAGTGGCTGCACCATTGTACATTCCACCAGTGGCATATGAGTGTTCTGAGGTCTTTACATCCTTGCCAATACTTGCTATTACCTGTCTGTTAATTATAGTCATCCTCGTGGCTGTATCTTATTGTGGTTTTGATTTTTGTTTCCCTAATGGCTAATGGTGTGAGCATGCATCTTTTTTTATGTACCTGACTTTTAAATATAGATTTTGTCTTTGTATTCTTACCAGAATGAGTCACACCTGTGCTGGTGTGGACATTTTTCTCGTCTTTATTAGCTATTCAGAGTTGAGTCTAGAGTTGCATATAACTCGCCCAAAGTCCAACCATGGGTGATTCTTTGGCTAAGGGTTCACATAGCATAGTGTTTTGGCAAATGAAAGTATTCATTACTTTATTAATGTCAGTATCTTCGTCAGATTGTATGGCTGAAAGCGTGTGTGGCAGAAGGATGGTCTTTAGAAACTAGGGGAAGTCAACTAAAGACGAGAGTAAAACAGTTAAGTCTTAAGGGTTAAAAAGTAAAATGTCCATGAGATACTTGTAGGCTGGATTGGAAGCTGGTTGGAACATACTAAACAAGTATTAATTAATGAATCAGTTTGGTAACTGGACGAATGTCTGTAGTTTACTGCAAACTGCTCAATACCTTAGGAATCACTGGCATGGTAATTTACATGGAGCACTAACTGTTTATATGAGTTTTGCTGTTATCTAGGACTCATGTTTGTAAGTTGCAGAAACCAACTCAAGATCACATAAAAATCTTTTGTGTGGTTTTATAAGGAAGTGGCTGATAACTTTTTGTAAAGCTGCAGAATGCCTCCTAGGCACCACTGACGGTTCTGTATCAGTCTAGGGACTGTGCTGGTTGAGGAGGCTGTTAGGATTTTGGGCTCCCTGGGCTGCTTGGGAACTCTTGTCTCTGCTAATTTATGCTGTTCTTCTCTCTCCTGCAGCCTTTAATTATCATTTTTTCTTGTTTCTGAATTGGCCCTTCTGATAGTTTATGAACTTGAGAGACCTGTAGGGAGTTCACTAAAAACTCTGAATAACCTCGGCAGCACAGGATGGCAGGCAGAAACTGTTATATATTAATAACATTTAAAAAGCAGGACATAATATCCTGCACAGTTTGTGAAAAACAACAAGAAAGGAAGAGATTGCTGTATACTTGGGGACCAGGAAAGGTAGGACTTGAAGCGGCACGAGTCAGAAAGCACGATTTGGTTACTAGACATGAATGGACCCATTCGTGGGCGAAGGGGAGCATTGTGTCCTGGGTCCTCTCACTGGTGGTTCATCAGGTCGGGCCAGCACTTGAGGGCAGTCTCTAGCTCCCTGCCCAGCGTTGTAAGGAAGACTTTGAGACAGTGGCATAGTCAGAGCAGCAAACCAAAATGGTAATAGGAAGCCCTGCCATGGGTAGCAGTTTAACTGGGCGGTGGAAACAATAAAGGGAAGACAGGACCACTTCCTTCTGCTAGTGGAAGGGTTCGCTTACAGAAAAGATAGAGATTTAGTCTGCATTTTTCCAGACCAAATGGGAGTTATAGAGATGCATCTTTTAAATTCATATAAGAAAAACATTTCTAACCTTTAGAAACAGAGGAAGGAGTTGCCTCAATTTTGTACTTCCTAAGTTGGAGCCGTGTTACTTACCATTCACCTGGGATATTACATATGCAGAAGGTGTTCTAAATTTCCTCTGTACTTTCGATACCATTTGATCATACTCTTAGTCAGCATTGAGGCATGATCATTGGGCCACATTGACATGTAACATGTAAATGGTATTCATGTGAGAGACGGGTGTGCACACATTTGGATGTAATGATTTTTATATGAACAACTCTCAGGGTCACAAATATGGAACATTCTCTCTTTGTGTGATCAGAGGCCTACTTGACATTTCTGCCAGTGTCTCCATCACCCAGAAATCCTTCTAGGTCCTGTGTTCTCCCTCTGCATGTGTGTTTGGGGGAACATGGACTAATTGTGATGGTAGTCTAAGCAAAATGCAATTAGGCCAAGCACGCATCTGCTCCAATGTTTGCCTTCATTATTATTATCAGGAGTTTGCTTTAAACAGTGTATGTGAGAAAATGAAATGGAGTGGGTGCTGCTGGAGGCTTGATTACCCTGCGTACAGTGGACTACTGGAAAGGAAGCCCAATATCCCGAGAGAATGTGGTGGTTTGGGGAGAATCATTTTCTTGGTGATTGCTGTTATGACCAGAGACTTAGATGCATATCAGGTCTGCTGTGTGAGCGTGCATATGTGTGTCTGCCGACGTGGGTGAGTGTGCACGTCTGTCCATGTGTGCCGTGTGATTTAGCTCTATGGGGGAACATCGACTAAGGAAATAGAGAACAAGAGAGAGGAAAAAAACGAAGGGAAGGTTGTAACATTACATTTTATGAGACAGATGATTAAAATTCAATTATAAAACTGAAAGATTTGAAAGATACAGATACTAATATTGATACAAAAGGGCTTTCCTTTCTTTTTACTCTTAGGAAACAGATTTAATTTAGAAGAGAAGTTGAGTTTTTCCTTTTTTTTTAAATGTATGGATTATTTTGGTGCCAGAGGGTATATGTAACTTGAGATATTTCACATCTGGGTTTCTTGATATAAGGTGATAAATGCATGTTGTACAAACTTAAATGTTCATATATGGAACAAAAATAGTTATTTATTTTTCCTTTTATATGTATGAGAAATTGTGGTGGAAGGTTTGAAAATACAGAAAAATCTAAAGAAGGGCAGATAATTGCATATTTATCCATTAATAAAAGTCATGCTCATACTGTGGTATTTTTTTCATTCTTAATCATTTGGACACATAAGTGTGTAGTAGTAATATGTGGAGATAGGTACCTATACATACACAACACATGTAATTTCTGCACATAAATACATCAATAACCTGGATATAGATGATTATGCTATTTTAGTGTGATTTTTAGTATGCTGTTGGTAATTTGAAGTCACTTTTTCTATTAAACATTGACTTTCTGATTGATTATATGAAATGGTTAAATTCAACCCCAAAATGGATGCTTCTTGGAATATTATTTAGTAGTAAAGAATATAAAGAATAAAGAGCCAAATTAAGAGTTGAAAAGTGGGCACATTACTTGTGAGGAAACAGAGAGAATTCTGGTTCTAGGTTGAAAACTAAAGTATTTGGCACACTGGTTATAAAGTATAGACCATGGTTTTCTAAACATGAGAAATTTTGTCATTTCCCTGGCATTTCTTGGTAAATTTCTTCATGCTCCCCCTAATCATTTAAACATATGCCAAGCTTCATTTTTAATGGTTGAAAATAGAGTTTTAATCTTTGTGGGAGGGGCATAAATATCTTTAAAGGTCAAAAGAATAACGAATATTTTTCTTTTATAAACATTTTCCAAAATTATCAGTTGGCTGGTTGTAGCTTTGGTCTTAGACGTTGAATAAATAAATTCTAGGATTTAACTCTTGACCCATGTTAACTTTGAGAAAAAATTTCTCCGTACTGAGAACTTAATGTTTTCTTTCCTGCCCAATGGTGCTTTGACAGGACGGGCTTCTTAAAGAGTCAGAGCGATGGCTGGGACATGCAGAACCTGTATCAGAATGTCCTAGAGTCGCAAGATACACAGCCCCCTGTTCTTGTCCTTCTCTGCCTTCCACCCTGAATTCAGGTCAGTTTAGGGGGGTATATCAGATTCTTTGGTTTTTGAGGTGCAGAATGGAGTGCGTGTGTGTCAAGTTACAAAAGTTCCCCAGATGGTCTCTGTCTCGTAACAGAGGAGAACTCCAGTGACCATTTGGATGTATATGAAGAGAATATTCTGTGTACACAGGTGTGCAAAATGGCACAAAGAAAGGGAGCTAAGGAGAGTTTGAGAAGAAATTGTCACAGCATTAGGAGAGAAAACTTAGACACTGTAGTGGACATTTTTTGATGGTCTATTCAGTGTTCATTTCCCATCTTCTTACCAGCCCTCAGTACATGATCTGTGGGAGCCAACCCTGCCCATTGCATCCTAGTCGTGCAATTTGGGAGGAACTGATTCTATACCCAGCGCTGGTGTTCTTCACGGTACCGTGCACTGATCAAATTGGGCCTGAAGATCACACATAATTTTCTGTAGTTGCTACAGAATTCAAAGGAAGAGGCTTTCCCAAAAGAAGGGCATGGCTGTTGGTTTCAGGTGAAGGTGAAGACCTTTCAGAGTGACCTTTGTGGGGAGGGGGGGTGTCTGGTGACTTTGACTGGGATTAAGCATGACTGAGAAGAGAAGAAGAATCCAGAAGGAGTTGTTACTTCTAAGACCGTGACTTTTAGAGGGCAAAGGGTGGGCAATAACTACATTGGCTTGTAGGGAGAAAGGAGGGATTTTTATTTTAACATATGGGGGAGAAGTAAGCATGTTTATGTAGATGAATGTCTAAACCTGGTCATTTTTTTGAATTATCCTAAGTTCCTTCTTCCCATTAAACTTCCCCTCAAACTTAGCATCTCTCCAGATGAGCTTACTATTCTCATCTCTACTTCTTCCTTTCAAAAAAAGAAAAAAATCTGGACACCATCTTGCTTCTCTTCCTATGTTTCCTGCTCCCCATTGTATCCTCAGTGTTTTGCACAGTACCTGTCCCATGCTAGATGGTCAATACATATTTATGATATGAATAAAATAAAGGTTGGTTTATATTTTTGTGTCATCTTGGTTGGTGGCCTCTCTACCACCTAGTTTCTCAGGACCATCCCTGCCCCTTCTCTTCCCTTCATCTCTTCTCTCCATCTCTGTGGCCACTTTTTAGACTTTTGTCCAATTTAGACTTCTGTGCTCTCTTGCCAGACTGATTTCCATGGTTGTTCTTCCACAGCATTCAGTGGCTCTCAAGATCTTATAGTAAAATAAGACTGGGTCTTATATTAATTTTTGCTTCAAAAAACGCATGAGAGCTGATTGTCCAGCTAGGTCTTATTTTCGGGGAAACATGGTAGATGCTCTCTTAAGTCCCCCAAACCTCCAAATTTCATACCTGAAATTCAGTTCAAATGTTTTCAATTTATAGCAGTGGTGAGTAAAGGCTGAGTCATGACCCATGCATTTGTCGGACTAATATAACCATTGGCGATTGGTCCTAAAGGAATTCCTCAAGTGCAGATGCAGAGAAAGCTAAGAACCCCAGCCAGCGATTGCTGTGATGCCTTTAGACCTTCAATGGATAAACCAGAGTATATTTTCGTATATTTGTAATGGGAGAAAAGAGTTGTTGACTGTAGGCACATTGGAAGTTATGAGAAAGTGAATGAGGTATGCCAGGTTATGACGTGTCACTAGAGGATAACAAGAACTCCTAATTGGAGAGCTGGGAGCATTACTTGAGCGCAGTATTACAGGCATATCTCATATGTTGCCCTGGGTTGTTTTAATTCTTTTTGTTTTGACTTGTCTGCAATTGAATTAATTAAATTTCAAGAGTACTGTGTTTCCCCAAAAATAAGACCTAGCCGGACAATCAGTTCTAATGCGTCTTTTGGAACAAAAATTAATATAAGACCCGGTCTTATTTTACTATAAGACCGGATCTTATATAATATCATACAATATAATATAAGACCGGGTCTTATATTATATAATGTAATGTAAGACCCAGTCTTATATAATACAATATCATATAAGACCAGGTCTTATATTAATTTTTGCTCCAAAAGACGCATTAGAGCTAATTGTCCGGCTAGATCTTATTTTCAGGGACACATGGTAGTCTGTTGTTAACTGGGTAAACTCACTTTGGGAAGAACCTGAGGTAACAGAAGGCAGGACCTGAAAACATGGTGATCACTTTATGACCCTGAGAACTTCCTTTGATACAACTTGGCAAAGCTGGGTTTAGGGAGTGAATGAATCTGAGAGCTATAATGGAGAACCTGGGATCTGAAAGAGTCTCCCCAAAATACGGAGAGTTAGAGGACTTAAGTTATTTGTCTTGTTGCCTGATGAGAAGGCAACTAACTGTACCAGTGAGGAACGTCAGTCAGGTGCTAGGGGGTCCTGTTACCAATCTTTCCACATAGAGGGGTTGGTTAACCAGGAACGCCAGAACCCAAGTGGTTCAACCTTTGGTTCTCTGCGAGGTTCAAAGCCTTTCTTTTTCTAGGGAAATGTTGTACTCGTTCCATTGTCATGCTGGGAAATATTTTGAGGGGACTGAAAACATGCAGGAACAAATTGTTGTCCAGTACTGGAGTGTGTGTGGGGGCTGTTAATACTTCCTCTTGTATTACATTTTCCTTTCCATTCTTTCCTCTCATGACCCTTGGAAGATGGTGGGATGAATTACTCAACCTCTGTTGGCCTGACCCTCAGCAGCAAAATGAGGGGGAAGGTAAAGAACTAAACAAACTCTCAGCCGCCTTCCTGTCTTTGCATTCTGGGAGTCTGTGGAGCAAGACAGGAGCCTGTCTTTTTGCCTGAATGATAAGGATACTCGGCAGAGCTGGCCAGAGGTCCCAAGCCAACTCCAGACTTTTCTTTTGCAGCATCTTGACTATCCATATGTTTCCAATCATTGTTTTTGTGTAATATAAACTAAAACTCTCCAAGTACTTGTATTGAAGTTGTTGTCAGGAAATTTTGGTTACTGGTCAGAAAACAAAGCTCTAGTGGTTTGGGCTGATAGTGAAACATGTTAATTCTGGCAATTCTGACCCTCTTGTTGGCAAAGTGTGACTGCTCTGAAGAGCCCTGTCCCCTGGGAGACAAACTCAAATGATCACACATCAGGCTGCATCAGTCAGTGAATTCCAGGGTGACAAAGGGTGGTGGCAGGCCATACACCAGGGCTTGTTGCTTTAGTCCGGAATTGCCAGATTTTTGTATTTTTCCAGAAAAGTTGGAAATCCTGGTTTTACATAAAGTCTTCTTGTTTTTAAATGTTGGATCAAAAAGGAAAAAAACATTTAAAAAAAACAGTCCCACAATCCAAACAAAATATGTCTGCTGGCCACACACATCCTCAGGCCACCCGGAGGCATTTTCTGCATGTACAGACCACAATATTTCTTGTACATACTCGTTTTTAAGAACCTTTTCATTATGGACAATTTCAAACATTTACAAGAAGAAAGAATAGTATAATGAACCCCCATACAAACTGTTATGTACCCATTACCCAGTTTGAAGGATTATCAATCCATGACCAGTCTTCTTTCATCAATAGTTAACACACACACACACACACACACACACACACACACACACACATGCACACACACACAGTTTTGATGCAAATCCCAGACATTGTATCATCTCATCTGTAAATATATCAGTAGGTCTTGCAAAAAGATAAGAACATGAAAATCCATATTGACTATAATGCCTCAATATTATCAAATATTCAGACAGTTTTCAAATTTACCCTCATCTTTCATAATTTCTTTAACAGCTCATCTTTTTGAACCATGACCCAAATAACACCCACATGCTGGCACCTGATGGATATGTGTCATATGATCAATAGGTTCCCTGCTGCCCTCTTTTCTTTTTCTCCTTTTACTTTACTTGTTGAAGAGGCTTAAGTCTTTGACCTGTCAGGTTTCCCATATTCTGAATTACGGTGATTGAATCCCTATGGATTTGTGCAAAATTTACATACTAATTTAATGTCTTTAGGTTTATGAAATAGAAGAGTCTAGATACTTGTATGTTAGCAGTTTTGCCTTATTTTCCTCTTGCTCCTGCAGGGTGTACAAGGCTGTGTTTTACAGGGTTTTTTTCCTGGTATCATGGTCCTACTAAATGTGTGCCTAATGTCCTTTTGCTTTTACAAATAACAAAAGTGTAGTGGGGATGATCAGATCGAAGATTTTGTCAGCCTGTGTCTGGCTTTGGGACCTGTTCAGGGATCTAGTTGAAGCCTGCGTGCTTTCCTGAAATGCTCTGTGTTGCCTTGTGATGTGAACACTTGGTTGCTGTTTTTAGCTTTTCAAACTCCTGGCAGCAACTGAGAAGCCTCCAGAATCATTTTGGATTGGGATATTTTGGATTTGAAATCAAGGCACACCGTGGCACTCTAATTAAAAATGGCATGTGTGTGGCTCAGTTCAAATGGATAATTTGTTGAGCTACAAATGGTAACAAATTGCAGGAAAGGTCCACCTTGATTTTTAGGAAAGGTTATTAGGAAAACTTAAAATAAATTATTTTGAAATATTAAAGGTTTTTAAGGAATGAAGCCCAACAAGCAAAGTAAGGACTTATTAATATGGTCTTAAATGTTTTCTCTTAACACCTTTCACGAAGTTAAAATAACGATGAATTTCTTAGTCAACTTACCATCAGGTTGGTTCAGGTCCCTTTGACGTAATGTGAATGCACGTAAGCGTGAATTCAGAGAAAGTGTTTCAAAATTAATTCTTTTAATGTGAATCTTTGCATGAAGTGTCTACTAATAGTGAGGTGAGCCTCCTGTGGAAATTTATGCGTGAGCGATTTTTGGGTTTCAGCACATCGAGTCATTGGAACTTAATGAGCATCCGATGTTGTCCCTTAGGACTTCCTTTGTGGTCCATGAAGCAGTTTAGGGAACACTGATGACTAGTGAAGTTATATGGATATTATGATTCCAAGTAAGATGTCATGTGGAGTAAAATATGGTAGTGGCCCATGAGGCTGAAGAAAATACCAACACACAAGGACAAACGTGTAAATAATGTGAACAATGAGCTGATCTGCGGCTGCAGTGTGATAAAGGATGGAGTTACTAAAACTGTGAAGAAATGCAATGTTGTCGCCTCTGTTGAGAAGCAAGTGATGTCTCGCGGTTGTCTGTTCCCGAGACTCATGAAGAAGACACAAGGCATTGTGCCTTTAGAGAGAAGAAACCTTCTTGCCAAATCCATTGAGCGGGTAAGCTTGGGTTGAATACCAAGGTATTCAGGTTTAGTTGCTATGGAGATTTCTTCCCAAAGAAAAAAGAATACAAATACCATTTAAACTGGATAGCTAGTGAACTGAAAAATATCTTAGGTTATTTTGATCGCTCTGCCTGGTACTTCCAGTTCCATTATGTTGAATAGGAAACTAAGTCTTGTTGCAACTTAATTTCACATCGAGCAGTTGCTGACAGGCCTACAAGGAGGAGAGTGATGTCAGCACCCATAAGTTCTGTGCCCCGTTTGCTGTTCATAGTACTTAGAACCCCCAAATACTGTCAAGTCCCTTTATAAGGGCCGGGGTGGAAGGGGTCAGGGTGAATACTAAACCAGCCTGGGTTATACAGTTGGTGTTCCCTCTCTCTCCTTCCCTCGCTTCTTTTCTCCCTCCTTTGCTTCTTTCCTTGCTTCTTTCTTGCTCACCTGCCTTTCTGCCATGGAGACCTAACTGTAGTTAGGTCTCTGGAACCATACTTCAGGATGTATCCAAATCTGAAGTCACAGATTTGATTTCTGGCACATTTCTATTCAAGATTTCCGATGAAGTATTTAAAATAGTCTCTAAGCATCATCTTTTTTAATAGCCTCTGTCTCCCTGGGAAACCTACAGATATTGTCAAGGAAGGCTATATACAGGATTTAACCACACAATGCTCATCATGAACTTGACGTTGAGCTTTCTCCTGATGGATGGATGAGAGAGGAAGGGAAGGTGCTGCTCTACAGTGCTCATTGCATTTGAACCCCAAACTTGGGTCGAGGGTGACATGCCTTTCATCCTCTGCTAACGGAGGGGTATGTTTCCTTTCATTCAGGACATGCATAAGTTAAGTAATGTCTACAAGGCTGTAGCAAGAACAAGGTGACTGGCATTCTGTCTGTCTTTCTTAGTGTGACCAACTAAGAATTGCTTTTGACAAAGGGCAAAATCCAGCTTCAAGATAATGCGTGCAGCTTGCTTTCTATGACCTTTTTCAAGCATCCCAAGGGGATAATCAGACAGCTGTGATATCAGACAGTTGGAGGCTGGTAGCTGGGTGGCTATTCCTGGATTGCCCCTCAAATTACACTTTGACAATGGAATGCTGTAGTGTTGGGGAATAGGATTCAACTCAGGGACTATGTATCAAGTACCTGTTATGTTCCAGGTACTATGACGAGGGCTGGGGATAAAGGGATATGCGAGATACAAACCCTGCACAGAAGGTGCTTGAGACCCAGGGGAGAGACAGACGTGTGATCACCTACAGGGACAATGGTGCGATATAGGCAGAAGGAGAAGTATATACAGAGCAGAGAAATGCCCGTTGTGTTGGGATCTGCTGGAGAGATTTTTCTCCCCTGGTTACCGTCCTGAGTGTTTGGAGACTGGATTTGGGATCCTTGAACTACGGTCTGAGGGCCAAATTTTGCTCACTTCTTGTTTTTGTAAAGGCCTTATATTTTTCATTGCTTAATGGTTGGAAAAATCAATAGAAGAATAGTAAATCAATCATAACATGACAATTCAAATGAAATGCAAGTTTCAGTGTCCAAGAATAAAGCTTTATTGGAACAAAGCCACCTTGTTTGTCTACATATTGTGTACTGTTGCTTTTACATTGTAACGACTCAAGTTGAGTGGTCATGACAGAGACTGTATTGCCCACTGTTAGTCTGCTGGGCTGCTACTGGCTGGGTGGCTTAAACAATGTAAATTTATTTTTGTCATAATTCTGGAGGGTAGAAGACTGAGAGCAAGATGTCAGCAAGGTTTATTCCTTCTGAGGCCTCTCTCCTTGACTTGTAAATGACATGGTCTTCCCTCTGTCTGTATCCTAATCTCTTCTTTTATGAGGATACCAGTCATATGGACTAGCGCTCTCCCATATGAGTTCATTTTTATTTAATTATCTCTTTACAGACCCTATCTGAATAGTCACATTCTGAGGTACTAGGGCATAGCACTTCAACATACAAATTTTGGGGAACACAGTTCAGCCATAATACCCACAAAGCCTGAAATATTTACTGTCTGATCTTTCACAGAAAATGTTTGCCCCCACTGGACAGCACCATTACTCAACAATTCTGATGTGGTCTGCCTGTCCTTCGTCCTTTCCCCTCCATCAACACACAACCACTTAGTTGTAACTGTTACATTCTCTTATTCCTTCCACGCATCCATCCATCCATCCATCCATCCATCCATCCATCCATCCATCCATCCATCCATCCATCGTTTTTGGCCATCATGGCAGTGGCTGCTGGAGGATTTGTTTATAGAGAATATAGAACCCTTACCAATAATTTCTGTAAGTTGGGCTGCACTTTACCCTCCATCCATGGCTAATGTTCCAGTATATTCTCAGTTCCACCAGCCTACTCTCAAACATAGCTGCCTCAACCCCCAACACTCCCTCCCTCCAGTTGCTGGTTACAAGGCCCACAGGGAGGTTATCCATTGGCTCCCCTGCAGAGGCTGAGTACAGAGTGGGTATTCAGCAGAGGCCTTTGAAGGGCTTCTCATTCTATCACAGTTTTAGATTGAGAAATGGAGCCCCATTTATTAAGCCTAAGAGAGCTTTCTACAGGCAATTTTATTTTTAAATGGCCCTTTGCTTAACAGATTTACTCCGCCTGGGATACTTTTTATTTTTTGTGGCCCATAGAATGTAAAACAATACAGGGCTGGAGTCTCTAATATATCTCTAGGAACTGGAGAAGCTCACCATGGAATTATTGGCTGGTGCAGCTGTGAATGCATTTTACTTTCCCATAAAATGCTGAAATGCTGTCCTTCTATTGTCAAGATAGTGGGGAGATGTATGAAGTCAGTGCAAGTGCCTCCTGCAGCCCTGAATGTTGGCTGCGTTGTCATGGAGCTGTTTTGCTCTACACATTTCTTCACTGTATTTCTTTCTTGCAATTGAACACCACTGATCTCTCTTTAAGCACAATGCTTCAGAAAACACGCAGGAAGAGGCTTCTTTTTGTCCTCCTGTGGTTCCATTGCATGTTGTGTGGTTTCAGAGGCACTTCCTTTGGTTGCCCCAAGAGTGGAGTTTCCTCAAAACCAAAGAGCTTTGTTTTGGAAGAGCTCTAAGATCATAATCTGGATACTGCAAACACGTTGCCAGCCACTGCTCCATTTTCGGTTCTTAATTTGGGGATAATCAGCATTTTCACAGGAGAGAGAAAAAGCTAAGGCATTCACCCCGTGGTCACTCACTATTTGGAAAAAGGAAAACAAGGATAAAGAAAGAAATAAGGAATCAGGGAGGAGATACGTAGGATAAAAGTTTTAAGAGAAATAAAAAGAGAAAACTTACGGACTCAGAAAATATTTTTTCATACACAGGTAGTGTGGAGGTGTGCTGTGGATCACAGGGACAGCTCTTTCTTCTTACCCCAGCAAAACAGCAACATTAACAATAAAACCCGAAAAAAAAACCCCCCCCAAGAAAACCCAACTCCACAGGAAAAATAAAGTCCCAATCCTATTTGTTAGAACTTTGGGCTGCAAGGGTCAGAAACCCAAGTTAATTTAAGGCCAAAGTGGAAATGATTTGGCCCCTGAAAAGAGCAGAATAAAGCTGGGCTTGGGGATAGTTAGACTCAGGGAAGTCAGCACACAGGCCTCTCTTTCTATCTTTCATTCCTGTTTTTCCCTGTATCAGATTCAGTTTTCTCAGTCTTGCTTGAATCTAGCAGAGACATGGCTGCCAGCAGTTCTAGCCTGACATCCTCAGTTCTAAAAAATATTCCCAAGGAAGTTCTCTGATTGGCTAATACAGACCATTAACCCATCTTTGGACCAATCATTGTGTCCAGGGGCTTGAGGTTCAGTAATTATCCCAGGCTGGATCATGTGCCCATCTTGGTGGCTGGGGTTGGTGGAAGAAGAAAATATGGAGGTACAGTGCAGAGCAAATTATTAATAGTAACCAATAAAGGAGGAAAGAAATGGTCCCACCATCCGTCCTCGGCCAAAAAGACATCAGAGAACTTGATGTTTCTGTTCTGTAGTCTGGAAACTCATCAGAAAATAAAGCAATTAGCTGTTTCACAAAGCAGCTAAGAAAATTCTCATTACCCCAAAAGGTGATAGATGGGCATTTCTTTAAAAATAAAAATATAGCAAATTCATGGCTAATGGATCCATGATTCATTGTGAGAAGAAAGGTTAATAAAGTCGATGGATGGCTGGAATCTTTGGGCTCAGTTTGGGGGCTGACCACCACTGTATCCTTTCCATTTCCTTTCTGGTGCCGTGAGTAGTAAGCATTATGTCTGTACCTCACCCAGTCTCGTGATACCAGAGAGGAAGCGGGAAGAGGGTGGGTACACTTAGCCCACTCTTACATGCTTCTTTCATTTTTAAATAAAGTCATGGCAAGGGGTATATTCTTATGCTGGGCCATATACACATGCATATATGTATATATATGGGTATATACATACATAAATCCACCTATATCAATCTATCTGTCTATCTATCTTATCTATTTTTCTATCTATCTATCTATCTATCTATCTATCTATCTATCTATCTATCTATCTATCGATCTGTCTGTCATCTATCTATCTAATCATCTTTCTGACAATATTCCTTAGAGAAGAATAACTTGAATCTATAACCATATGACCTACTATGAGTTTAATGGTTAGAGGAGAATGTCTTCATGAACTAAGTATCTCCTTTAAAACAAGTGTGTTATCTTATGTGTCATTAACTGTCTTACTCATTGAAGATTTTATGAAGCAGGGCTATTTATATGGGTGTTTATATTTATAGCCAAAATTAAGATGCTTTCTTATTTGGTGGGAGGGTTTTAATATTTGGTGGGAAATATTTTTTTCCAAGATAGTTTTCATGTGGATTTTATCAACTCATCTTAAAATTGTGAAGTGTGCCACGTATCTAGAATTGCACACAAAGCTTGAATGTACAGCCTAATGGGTGATGTGGTCATCACCAACCCAAGAGATGGAACATTGCCAGTCCCCTAGAAATCCTTCCCTTCCACCCATAATCACAGTCTCCTCCCATCTTCTAAGGATAACAACTGGGTTTGACTTTTATGGGATCATGTTTTTGGTTTTCGGCACAGTTTTATTACTCGAGTATGGATCTCTGAGCCTTGGAGTTTAGTTTTGCTTGTTTTTGAACTTTATATGATAGAATCATTATTTAATATTCTAGATCTGGTTTCATTTTCTCACCTTAAAAAAATGAGATTCATTTCTCTTATATGTAGCTCTAGTTTGTCCATTTTCCCAATTACACAGTTTTATAGTATGAATAGACCATAACTGATGTAGCCATCCTACTGCTGATGGACATTTGGGTAGTTCTAGCATTTGACTATTAGGAAGAGTGCTGTGGAGAACTTTTGGGGACATCTTCCCCAGGGCACACGTGCATGCATTTTGTGGGCTATATCTTGAGGAGGGCAATTGCTGATTATTTATCTTTAATAGGTAAGGCAGTTGACCCAATTATACTCCCCACTGGAGTATAAGGGAGTTCTGTTGTTTCTTGTCTTGGGGGAACATGGGTTAGTTATTATCATTCATTTTATTCTAGCTGTTCTAGGAAATAAGTGGATTTACTGGTTTTAATTTACATTTTCCTGATAATCATTAAGGTTAAGTTCCTATTCATAGTTTGATTGGCCTTTGGGAATATCCTCTTTTGTGGACTGCCTGTGCAAATTTACTTGTCCTTTTCCTAATTGGTAGTTGGTCTTTTTCTTATTGATTTGGTGTGTGTGTGTTTTCTTTTTTAACATGTTCTGGATAATATCCCTTTGTTGGCTGTATGAATTGCAAATGTTGTCTCCCAGTGTGGCTTGTCTTTCATTTTCTTATTTATTTTTTTAAATAAATCAGTTTTTAGCCTGAATGTAATCAGGATTATTGATTATTTGCCTTATATGTCTGTCCTATTTAAATAAATCTCTTCTTGACCCAACCCATAGTTACCTTAAATTACAAAGTTTTACAGATATTGGTACTTTTCTCCTTCCCAGATAATACCAGGGCATTAGAGCATAGTTTATAGGATATTGTTATGGTATATCTTTTTTCTTTTACAAGTAGATTATTTTAAAACTCCTAAAACATTACTATTTATCTCTGTCTCAGATGCTCTTTATTTCTACGTAGTATAGAATTCTAGGTTGGCAGTTATTTTGCTTGAACACTTAGAAGATATCCATCGATTGTCTTCTGGCTTCTGGTTTTCCGTGCAGAAGTCAGCTCAGCCTAGTGGATGCCTCTGTGTAAGCCATCAGTCCTCCTCTTGATGCTCGTACTATTTTTCTATCTTTGGCTTTTCCAGTTCTGCAGTGACATGTCTAGATGTAAATATCTTTTTGTTTCTTCTGTTTAGGGTTTGTAGGACTTCTTGAATCTATGGATCCGTATCTTTTGTGCATGTTAGGAAATTTCCAGCCTGGGGTTTCTTCTGCTCAATTCTATTTTTTCCCTGCATTTTAGACCTTTTCACTGTATTCCCTATGTCTCTTACCTTCTCTTTCTCTAGTTGCCATATTTTTGTCCCTCCAGACTTCATTCTGTCAACTCGTGTTGTAAAGAGGAAATATTATTTATTCACTCAACAAATTGTCTTTTAGGTCCCACGATGGGCCAGGCTCTGTCCTAAGTAGTTGGGATGCCTCAGTGAGTGAGAGACAAAGATCCTTGTCTTTATGGATTACCATTATGTAATAAATAATTGTTTATTAATTGTAATTAATTAGTTATTATTAATATTTCTTCATTTTAATATAATGTAATGTGTTAGAAGGTGGTGAGAGATATTTATGAAAGGAAAAGTAGAGCTGCTTTAGGGAGAGGGGCAGTTTTGGGGAAAAGCTGGGGCTGCTTAGGGTACAGTAATGAGAATGTACCATTTGAATGAAGACTTTAGGTAAACGAATTAGCCAATTGCATATCTGGAATGTTCTAGAAAGAGGAGTGTGTCTGGAAATTCAGGGAACATCAAGGAGGCCACGTGTGGCTAAAGTGACATGAGCCGGGGGAGAAGGAGCAGAAGGTGAGGTCAGAGCGGTGATGATGAAGCAAGAGGCCCCTGCAAGGAGTTTGGCTCTCATCCCTGGGCTGAGCAGAGGAGTCATGAGCTCTGATTCACACATTAGAATGGATCCTTCTGGGTCTTGGGACGAGAGTGGACTGTAAAGAGGTGAGTGTGGAAATGGGGGACTTTGCTGTCGTCTAGAGAGAGGACGGTGGCTCAGATTCTAGTGGCAACACTGGAGGTATTGAGATGCAATTTAGATGTAGAGGGAAAAAAAGGCAAATTTTCATACCTATGAGAATGCTCCAGTAGAGCAAGGGAATTTGATGATGAGGAGGAGAGAGAGGGAAATGGCTGGAATATTGTCTTTAAGTTGGGTGTAGGGAGAGGATACATATGGTCTAATCACAGGTGGAGGGATTGGTTTTAGACAGGATGTGGATTGTTACCTATCTATGATCATCGGTGGGAAGGTAGAGTACGTAGACGGCAGATAGATACTTGTTGGTGAATATTTGCAGTCTTGGAAGTTGTGGTCTTCCTATCTGATTGCTTCAGTTTTCTCAGACACGTAGGACAAAAGCTCATTAGCTGAGAAAAAAGACGGGGAGAAATTATTGGACATTGGGGGAGAGGAGTAGATGTGAACATCATGAATGGGTGAGTGAATGGACTGGGAACTTTGGTGTGAGATTGCCAATTTCATTTAAGGGCACACTTGACATTGGTGGTCATGAGTTGAAAGTAAGACCCACGGGTTTGTGTTTTTTTTGGGGTTTTCTTTCCACAGTCGACTGTCTGAGTGCAGGTCCAAACTAGGCAGTTGGTTGGATTTAACTGGGTTGGTATCTTTGCCAAACAGATGTGACCAAGTAATAGAGGGGCAAGGAAGTTAAGAAAGGGAATTTAATGATAGATCAAGGAGGAGTGGGAGGCAGCAAGGCTGTGAGGACAGAAAGGGTGGAGGGATTGTTGGGGTGGGGGTCTGAGAGGAAGGGGTCTGGAAAGATGGGAGGTGGTGAGCTGAGCGCAGGAAGTATGAGGTTGACGCTACGGAGGGGTTATTGGTGTCTTCCCGTTTTTGTTGACAGCCCTATGTATTTCACAGATTCAGCATGCAGTGTCTTGAAAATTCTTACTGAGTGTTATGGGATAAGTTGACAAGCACAAGTATTTGTGTATTATTGGAATAAATGCATATTTTTACATCATAAATGTAGGTTATTTGTAAATGTGTTTTCCCCCTTATTCCTTAGTTTTCTTATTTGGGGAGCAAAAGGAGGTGGCAGAGGACTTTGCTTCTATAGGTGAAGGAGAGCTTGCAGACCTGGGTGGTTTTGATCATGTTTCTAACCTTGATTATCATCACGAAGGTGTATTCAACCTGTTAACAACCATTTGTGGAGGGTCTACCATGTGCCAAGCACTCTTTTAGGCACTTGAGAGATAGAATTGGGAGAACAGTGGATGAAAGTCCCTGCCCTTGTGGGGCTTACATTGTAGCGGGGGAGAGAACCAATAAACAAATAGTAAAATAAGAAAATATTTAGTGAGTGTATAAAGGAGAAAAAAATTAAACAGGGAAGTGTGAAAGGAAATGCTCTAGGGGAGAGAGGTGGTGGTGGAGTCGGGGAGTGGCTAGGAGGAGGTGACCTTGAACAAAGAGTTGAAATCTAAGGTCACATGTATACTCAGAACAAAGACAAGTGCCCACAGGAGCGAGTAGAAGGAGTTAGCACTTTGTCTTTACGAAAACAAAAACCCGTGCAAATGTCACAGGCCAAGAACATTGTTTGCAGTTATTGAAACTGAATGAGTTTGTGCTAATACGTGTCTAGGAGACTGTGGAAATGGGCAGTTCATTATTAGCTGTATTTGACTTTTGGGGGAGAGAGCTGTCTGATTGGTGTTCCTTTTAGAGGCGGCTGACCTCAGACCCAGCCGACTTGACTAATATTTCCCGATGGAAAGTTATGTGTGAAGGATTAACGGCTGTTCTTCAATGGGCTGGGTTCATCTGTGGCCAGAAAACAGAACAAAAGTCTCAGGGTACAGGGCTTTTGGAAGAGTGAGAAGTCTGAATCATTACCCCAAGCCTAAGCAAGATATGTGCGTTTGTTGAGGGTGTGAAGCTGAGAGAAGTAAAAGTCAGAGATGGCTTATCTTGGGCCTAGCCAGCCCTCAGCAAGCATTCTCAGCTTGGTGGATTGGCGTCATTGGATCCAATGCTGGGAAATTCCTCTGCTTAGAAACCAGTCAGCTGGGAGTGGAAGGCTGAGCTTCCGTGTTTTCAGGTGACCTGGTGAAGTGTTACCCTGCCTGCATGAGCCTACCATACTAACCAGTAGGCATGTGTGACCCTTGGGACCTGTGCCAAATGCAGTGTGTCATCCTGTGAGTCATCTGCTGCCATGTTTTACTGGGATGTCTGGGAGAGCTTGAACTGGTTGAGCTCGAACAAGATTCTGTTCATTATGTATTTCTTTTGATTGTGAACCAAGATTGTAAATAGGTTAGTACAAAATTTCCATCCAATGGTTAATTTTCTCAGACCAGACCTTGAACTTGGCCTCTTGAAGGAGACCTTGGTTCCCGGAAAGGGCCTGGTGAATACATTTATGAATTTACTACATATGCGCTATGCGTATTCTTTGCTTGTTGCCCAATTGAATTTGCTTATCACAGAGAATCTTGTTCCGTCATCTTTCTCAGATGGAGTGATGACTGCCTTCCGGGAGCCTCATGACAAACCCTAAAATGTGTTGCTTACCTGCTATGTTTGGCCTTGGGACAGGGATGAGGTACCCCATGAGTAAGTGCAGGCTTCAGGAATCAGACTCAGGTCTCTGACGTTGTGAGCACAGAACCTATGAATACTAAGGGTGATAATAATATAATAATAATAAAAAACAAATATGATGAATGTGAGGGTACCCAGGTTGATGATGACTACAGGCAATGAGGTGGGGAGGGCTGGGGTTACAGCCTCAGAGAGACCAGGTTAGAATTTCAGACCTGACTCCTACTTGTTAAGCAGCTTTGGGCAGTTCATTTGACTGTACTGTGTCTCAGTTTCTTTATCTGTAAAATGGGTTTAGTAATACTTTGTTGAGTTGTCATGAGGACAAAATACAAAAATGGATGAGCAGCCCCTAGCCCTGTGGTTTTCACAGAGTTAAGTACTCAGGAAGTGTCAATGACTCATCTTCACATAGCCTCACCAGCGAAATACTATTATAACCCATTTTACCAGATGGAGGACGGAGGCCTTCCGAAGATTAGGTGATAGGCTTGTGACTAGAAAAGGAATTCCTGGCCAGTCCAGGTCTGTCAGATGTATAAAATGTGGTCTGTTAAAATGTGTGCCATTTAATATTTTCAATTGGTAATTTGAATTTGATGTCTTTTCCCCACTCTTAATGGTTCTGAACTCAGATCCAATCCTTTCTGGTTTCTTGATCTGCTTTGAAATTGGAGATTGGGGTGAATTGGTGGAAGCGGATCCATGTTGAGAGGCGTTCCCTACAGGTGTGACTCATGGCGTATGTGAGAGCGCTCAGTGTGAAAGGTGGGGCTTGTGCTATCTTCATAATTGCAAAAGATTTAATTCAATACATTAGGCAATCCCATTTTATCTCTTACAATCAGAGAAAATCACTCGTTTAGCGGTGTGATTAAGCTCATGGTGATGTGACAGGGAGAATGGCACATTTTAAAGCTTGGTTAATGTGCTTAGATTCAAGTTTTGATTACATTTGTTTTTAGCAGTAGTATTTTGAAAAGCTACGTATGCTTGAGCCAAAGGTTGAAAATGTTTAATATTTTAAAAAAGTGGTAAAATATATGTAACATAAAATTTGCCATTTTAACCATTTTTAAGTATGCACTTCAGTGACATTAATTACCTACAAGGTGTGATCAAATAATACAGTGAATGTTTAAATTTAAAAAATTTATTACAGTAAAAGATACATTGCCATTAATGTCCCTCAAAATACGCCCCCTCACTTTGAACATACTCATGTCATCATTCTTGCCACTTTCTGAAGCAGTTCTGGAAGTCCTCCTTCGTGAGTGTCTTTAGTTGTGCTGTTGTGTCTGCCTTGATGTCCTGAATTGATTCAAAATACTTACCTTTCATGGTCATTTTGATTTTGGAAAAGAGCCAAAAGTCAAACAGTGCCAGATCCATGAATAAAGTGGATGAGAACACACTGTAATGTTTTTATTTGACAGCAATTGTCGTATGCTAGAAGCGATGTGTGACACAGAGGCTTTCCATTGCGATCACAAAATATGGTAAATGCTGCTGCCAAGTGCCATCCAATGGGAAGGTAGGGATTTTCAATATGGGAAGCAGCGCATTGAACTGTACTACCGTGTTTCACTGAAAATAAGACCTAGCCGGACAATCAGCTCTAATGTGTCTTTTGGAGTAAAAATTAATATAAGACCCGATCTTGTTTTTCTATAATATAAGACCGGGTCTATAATATAATGTAATGTAATGTAATGTAATGTAATGTAATGTAATGTAATGTAATGTAATGTAATGTAATGTAATATATATATGTGTATATTATATTACATAAGACCAGGTCTTATATTAATTTTTGCTCCAAAAGATGCAGTAGAGCTGATTGTGTGGCTAGGTCTTATTTTTGGGGAAACATGGTAACTGTGTGTGACAAATTTCAACTTGTTTGGTGCAGTTAATCTGCTGTGAGCTACGGTTGAGAGAAGGTGTGTTTTAAAGTGTGCTGTAAATCATGGACCACGAACAATGCATTAACATGAAATGGGCAAACGGTTTTATCCTCCATGGCTTCTGGTATATGGCAATTTCTGTTAAATAAAAACATTATGGTGTGTCCTCATCCACCTGATTGAGGATATTGAGGCAGCCATGACAGTGCAACTAAAGACACTCACAAAAGAGGACGTCCAGAACTGCTTCAGAAAGTGGCAAGAACGATGGGATAAGTGTGTGCGAAGTGAGGGGGAGTATTTTGAGGGGGATTAATGGCAATGTGTCTTTTACTGTAATAAATTTTTTTATTTAAGCATTCACTATACTTTTTCATCACACCTTGTACATTTACAATATTGTACAATGATCACCACTATGTCCCAAACTTTTTAATCACCCCAAACTGAAACACTATAACCATTAAGCAATGATTCCCCATTCCCCAACTCTCTCAGCATCTGATAACCTCTAATTTCCTTTCTGTCTCTCTGAATTTGCCTATTCTAGGTACTTCATATAACTGGAATCATGTGATGCTATGGTTTTCCTTTTGTGTTGCACTTAATCACTTGGCATAATGCTCTCAAGGTTCACCCAGGTTATCGGGTTTATCAGGACTTCATTCCTTTTAATGGCTGAGTAATATTCCATTGTATGGATAGATCACATTCTGTTTATCCATCCGTCTGCTGATGGACACCTGGGTTGTTTTCACCTTTTGCCTATTGTGAATAATGCTGCAATGAACATTTGTGTACAAGGGAAAATGATGGTATTTTGCAGCATCTGTAAAGACCTATTTTAATTTCTCAGGATTCTAGGAGTAGGACTTTTGCAATTGGGGGAGCCCCTGTCTCTGTCCAGAGTACCCACCTGACCCCTTGGGCATGTATGAATTTGTCCCACGTCTCCACCAGGCTTCCCCTGCAGTCCTGGCAAGCCTATCACTGTAATTTGTTTGGAAGGATGCTGGTTGCTGGTGAATCAGACTGCCTTCAGCTATCCCGGCTTGCCTGCATCCTTCCAACACTGTCTCAGAGTCTCTTGTTTGCTTGTCTGGGGCTGAGCCAAGAAATTTCTCATTCACCCAGTTATTGTGGTTTCCTTGTTAGTTTTAGACGGGCTCATTTTGTATCATTTAAAAAAATTTATATGTGCCTTTGTACTGTGTCGGGGCCCCAAAATTGTACATGTATATACTGCATTAAATGTTTACTTTCAGGAATTGTGTTTTGAGGAGGCAGTGATTGAGTTGGTGAAACACACAGCAGATTTGTTTCAGAAGATCTGGGTTCTAGGCTGAATTGACTATTATTTTATAATGTGAGCCTGAGCAAGTCACTTATTCCTTTTGACCTCCCATGAATGAGTGACTAATAAACTCCCTTTCCGTGCTTATCTATGTGGGTTATGACTCTTCATACATCTGTTGCCCTTCTTCAGGTCATTTCATATTTTGAGATATTAAATTTAAAATATTAATTTAATATTTTGAGGCTTCTTGTATTTCCTGATTTCAAATAATCTTTGCATGTTGGATTTTTGTTTATATTAGGGAAAATGGCACCGACTGCTCCTAGAGGCCCTAAAATCTAATGTCTGTGTTCTTGGAAGAGGAAGTAAGACAAGTGGATTCTCATTAGCACGTTCCTCCTGACGTTAGAAGTCACCTAATTTTAATTGATTATGTGCCTGTCACTGATAAAGAACTGGAAGGCGTCACGTGTTAGAAACACACCTTTGCACTTCATCATAGTGCTAGGTGTGACCTTCCTGGCTTTACCTCATTTCCCCTCCCCTCTTTCCACTATGTTTCAGTCTGGAAAATGTGAAAGGACATTAATATAAGAAAAATTAAAACTATTCTCACCCATGAATAACAGGCCCAAATATTGTTATACTGGTTAGATTTGGTGTGAACCCACCACCTGAGTGACTCACTCTGTCCACCCTCACCAGGGGACCTGTTGCTGCTCCACCAGGGGGACTCGCTGGGAATGGCTTAAGGCTCACGAGGTCTCTCTGTGACCCCAAGGTCTTAGAGGGGCCCCCACTCTCTCGTCCTGTACATAACTGCCATCTGAACTGCACTTTATCCATTACCAAAAGAGCAAGATCAACCTGAAAAGACCAAAAACATTTGAAACACTAACATAATTTGAGATATAGGTTTGGCATCTTTCCTGATTGAAGATTGTCTTTGCATGTTTAGTGCCCATTACCATTTAGGGAAAATTCTTGGCATGTGCCCGGCACAAAGCCCATTAACCCATGCACCCCATTGTCAGTAAGCATCTCTTTCAATTTCCAGAAACCAGATGAACGGGAAACCAGATGGCTTGTTCTCAGTTATTCATCTGGTTGTTGTTGGAGCCTGGACTTGAACAAGGTCTTCTTATTGTTACGTCCTTGCATCGCCGATGGCCGTGGGAGGCCTCCCTGATGGGACGCTCCCTGGCCTGGCTTGTTCAGGAGGCTATACTGAGGCTTATAAATATATCCTGTCCGGCTACACCTTCTTTGGGGAGAAGGCAGGACTGAAAATAGAACTTGACTTCTTGTCTTCCATGAGTTACTCAGCAGGATCTTCCTCTTAGTGCCAATAATAATTATTGTTTATTGCTGCCGAGCAGAGAGGTGTCTGAAAGATCCCACACCAGTGAAAGCCCAGATGCTCTCACCCCCACGAACCACGTGTACCTCTTGTGCAAGCACACAGGGCCCTTGGAACCGGCAGCCTCCCTGTGTGTGTGGGCAGGACAGCATCTGGCCCCATATGGTTTATTGCTAGTCAGTGCTAAGGGTTCATGGACTTTTCCTCTGCCTTTTGGTTACCTTTATCCTCTGGTTGCACTTCCTCCCCTCTCCCCTTCACCCTTCCAGTTACAAGCCTGGCTTCAGTTACAAGGACGTGGGCCACCAGTGAGTCCTGCAACTCTTGACTTTGGCGTGTTAGATAAACGTTCTGTGAGGAAATGTAAATTTTTGCAGTGAGACGTTTAAAATCAAGGAAACATATAATTGGACAATAGAGCCAGGAAGCAAGAGAAAATTAATTTGAACATCATAATTTAATGGTTGAGGAAATTGAAACCTCTGGATTCTGTGGACCTTACTCAGTTGCTGCAGTGTATTCTGGAGGTGGTATTTAAGGGCTATTTAGAGTTTTCTCGGTCTCTTTTCGACAGACTGCAGTTTTCAGGAATACTTCTGCTCGTTGGTTAGGCATTTAGTGTTCAGAGAGAGAAAACTATGTCTCTGAGTTTGGTTGGTGTGAGGTTTCATTTTAGATCATAACACATTCTTGTGTCAAATCAAATTTAATGAGCGCCTGCACTTTTAAGACTTCACCTGAAAGGATGAACCTTGCTTTTGTCTCAGAGCGAAGGAAGGCCTCATCCAGGGCTGAAGCAAGGGTTTTCAAACATGTCAGTTTTCCTGAGCAGATCCTCACATCACCGAGCATGGAGTGGGTGGGGTGGTTCCATATTGAGACTTTTAATCAGTTTCCAATGTAAAAAATTGATTTTGGCAACCAGTCGGTAGCCAACTGCAAAATGTATTCATGAAAAAGCTTCTGAATGTCCACAGTGACACCATACGATTAACGGGATTTGTATTTGGATCTGCAGTGATGCTGGGGAACCGGCTTTTTATTTGGATTCAGATGATTTGTGTTAATTAACAACCTGGTTGGGCTTCACCTAACTCAAGGAGGAGAACGCCCTCTTTCCTGGGCTTTGCTGATGATTCTCTGTTGCTAGGAGACATAGGTGCTGGCAGGTGGTGTCATCACTTCTTACCTGGGTCCTGAGAACCTTCAATTCAGCTGATTGCAGGCTTCCTGGTAGCGTTGCCTCGATGTCTGATCAAGTTGGCTCTGAAGACCCTTGAGCAGAAATCCGGAAGATTCTTAAGGAAGGCATTTGTACCATTGAGAACATAATTTAAACGAAATATTAGAAGTCAACTGTCATAGATTTAATACATAAAACAGTAAGATAAAGACTGAATTAGTTAGTCTTTGGGGAAAATAAACTTAAACTCTCCATAGTTTTCTTGGGAATGAGTCTCAATTCAACTGACACAAAGGGAAAGAGAGAAGTTTAACTCTGTGACTTTTTCCCCTAGATACCGAATGTTGTTTTCCAACATGTATTTATTTATGTATTATATATACTATATAGTCCTCTTATGTCTCTTTCTTGAGTTCTTGTGTAAACATCCATTCACAGTACAAATACCTGATAAGCGTGACATGGCTGATTGTTTTCCAAAATATTTTTACATAAGTCTGTTCATCTGTGGTAACATGTGATTATTTTTGTTACATGTATCATATAACATCGACCCCAGGTTTATTCCCATCTTGGGAAATTGTTAAAAACAAAAGTCAACTGTGCTCCCTCTACTGGTAGCATTTCTTTGCAGCAGAAATACTGTCCATTCACACATGAATTTATTGCTATTGGTCTGGCTCATAACTGTGGTCACGTTTCCCTGTCCTAAATTTGTATGGCTTTTGCAAAGCAAAACCTGTGGCATTCAAAACCACAGGTTAAGAAGCTGTGACTTAAAGAGGGACAGAGTCTTCCTTACCACCTACTGTCCAGTGGTGTGTGGAGGGGACCCTTAGCTTGGCTATGAAAATAAATGCTTTGGTGCAAAGAGACCTCCTCTCTGAGGCTGGTGGCCACTCCCTGGGGACATCTTGGGTTCTGACGTTGGTGGGCTTTCACCTGTGTCAAGTCAGCCCTTTTTCCTTGTGTCAGGCTTTTTGAAATCTGTCAGACACTGAATGAAACCAACAGGTTATATATGTGCTCATAGGTTGTTCAGACTCTTCACTGAAGGTGCCCTGGGGACTCCTCCAGAAGCAGCCAGGGGGACTTTTTATTTTCAATGCCTGAGAAATGGGCTTTGAGATTGGGCCTCATTTAGTTCAACCCAACGTGGTATTTATCAAGTACCTACCTCCTGTTAGTCTTCAAGAGGATTTAAGATGAGCAAACCCACTGCCCCCTGTCCCCCTCTTGAGAAACACTGCAAAACAACAATAAAACCCTTCTCCCCCCACCCCAGCAGAAATTAAATAATATCAGATACAAGAAAAATAAAGATTCTTTGGTTCATTTACACCATTCCAGTTAAAGGAAAGACTTCTTAAGTAATGATGCAATCAGAAAACCTATAGAAAAGATATCTTCACTTTGTAAGTCCTTCACCCTGCCTCTCTGACTTTGTAGAGCTTGCATTCTTTTTCCAGTAAGTGGTTTGTAACTTTCTTTTCGATAAGCTGTAATGAGATTAAACATCTTTCCTGTTCTCAGTGGAGTGTCTCCAGCTGATGATTGTCAAAGGAGGAATGACTAATGTGGCCGTGATAAGCCTGCCTTTGTCTATGTATCTTTCACATCTGCACGCTTTGCCTTGTTCCCCCAACTGTGCTCTCTGTGATTCTATAGCTGATACTCTGGGTGTACGTCATCTTCCTCCTACCCCCTGCTTGTTCATTTTTATCCACATTCAACATAAGTCTTTAGCTTAGTGAGTTGCATGGTCCTGAGACCGTGCCCCAAATCACTAAATGCTTAGGTGCTTGGACTCCAGCGCCCACTTTCTCCTGAGCCCACACAGATGGTCCCAGCCATCAAATGCCGCACAGTGGAAAGGAGACATGCCATTCCACAGTTTTCTATATCCCTGGAGTGTCTCTTCATAATGTTGATGATCGTACATAAAATATATCAGTTAAGTGATATATCAGTTAAGTTGATAATAAAACCTCTATCTCAGGATTTCTCACTAGCAGTACTGTTGGCCTTTTAGGCTAGATGACTCTTTGGGGCTTTCCCGTACATTTGGGGATGTTTCGTGGCATCCCTGACTTCTCCTTACTAGATTTCAGTGTTGTGACAACCAAAAATGTTTCCAGATATTGTCAAGTGTTCCCAGGGGGGGCACAGTCACCTCCTGTGAAGGACCACTGCTTTATCTGAACACTCCCTGCTACTTCAGAAGTCTTCATGGGCATTCTTTGGTTCATTTGTTTCATTCATTTACCAAATAGTTATTAAATTTCTACTTATGTCAGCAGCCTCTATGCAAGGTACCAGGAACATAAAGATGAACCAGGCATCTACTTCTTCATGTTCATATATTTATATATGAATATGCAGGCGGTGCCAAAAACATGTATACACATGACGTGTATTCATCTTTTGTTAGTGGTATATATGGAGTATTACAATTTTAATGCAGTTTTTTTCCTTTCTTAAAATGTGTGTACATTTTTTGGCACCCTCTGTATATTTGGGTGAATTTTGAATGTATCATAGTTTCTTTTCCACCATTTTGATTTTTATAATTATTATCTTGAAAGTCCCCTTTTCTGAGTATTGCTTCCAGCCTATAACTCTGACAGGCATTTGAGTAACCAGGACTTCGTTACTGAATGTTTTGTTTCTGTTTCTGTAGCCTGCGTCTTTGAGGAAAGCCCCTTGCAGTGTGGGTCAGTATTCTTGACCTTCGACACTGCTGTTATTAACCTTGGAAAATGATAATGCTTTTAATCAATTTCATCCATGAATGCTTCAACTTTCAGGTATGGCCTCTGCTTGTCATTCTAGATCTCTATTTTCTTATATTGTGATTTCTTTCATTTTCTTTAGCCACCTGAGATTTCATTTAAGGTGTGGTCATTTTAAGGTTTATGTAATGAAACGATTTTTTGAGAATCAAGGTCAATCCCAGCAGGAGGATGCTCATGAGGTTGCTTTTGGGTGGACTGTAAGTTAGCGCGTGTCCTTAGAATTTTTAGAAACTGTGATACAAAATTGCTTGTGGGAAATCAAATGTACAGCAGTTAATTTTTCTAGGAGGAAGGAAAGTAGGGTATATTCCAGGGAGAAGCTTATAGATGGCTTCAAATGCGTTGGTAATTTTAATTTTTATGCGGCATGGTGGGTACTGGAGGGGGTGTTATTATGTTATTTTCAAGTATATTTTTTGTATATCTAAAATGTGTTATAATACATTTTAAAGGAAAGATAACCAGTTGAAAGTTTGTTTTTTGTTCTACCCCCCTCCATTCTTTTAAAATAGATATATGGGAATGAGGTGTCCACTTGCTAAAGTAGCCACATACCTGCCTCTAAAGAGGGGATGTGTGCAATTATTTAAGATTTCCAGGCTTTTAAATCACGTCCAGCACTGCCTTCTTGCACGTGCCGACGAAAAAAAATTGACAGGAAGTTATACTTTCTGCTGGCGACCAGGTTCATCTGTAAAATGCTTAAGGCCTGTTAGGAAGAAATTTCCCCTACGGATGCGAGGAGCAGAGCGCGGTGATTCTGAATGACAGCCGGCCTGAGTTTTTGGCGCGGCCGAAGCCAAAGGCAGAATTACACTGGAGAAGGAGGCGGAGAGGAGGGAGGCGATGGTGGGAGGGGAGGAGCGACGAGCCCTCTCCAACACACACCCAAGTGACCAGATTCATCATAGCACGAAACTTCACAAGTTACGCCCACTCCCGCTGCCAGAAGCCGGGGGAAGGCTGCTGTTTCCTCATTTCTGTTACTGGAAGTTTGAGATCTGAAGCAAGACTGGAGAAGCATGTGCGCCTCGCGGAGCAGCGGTGAGCGTTGATTTAAAATATTCGTTCTCCCGGCGGATTTCTTTGTGTTGGGCGGTGGAGGCGAGCAGCCTTAGGTGGCCCTGGACGTGGAGAGGCGGGACGGGACCCCGGGGCTCGGCAGCTGCGGCGGGGCGGGGACCTGTGCAGCGGAGCCCCCTGTCGGGAGCAGCGATGGGCTCTGCGCGGTGGGGGGACGCCGCCCACGCGGGTTCTGGCTCCCTGGAAAAGGGGTTCGGGCTTTGAAAGTGCTTCACCTTTCTCCCCCCTGCGCCTTCCGTAACTAAGGATTGTAGGAGACTCAGGATCGCGCGGGAGACGTGGGATCACGTTCCCCACCAAAGATGCGCCCTGTCCCTGGCGGTCCTGCTGCGCGTTCCGTAATTACAGGTCAATGTCCGTGTAAACGAACCCCACGGAAGGCTTGGGATTCAAGGGACAAGAACTTGCGCAGGAACGTTCCGAAGCTGTGGCGCCGGCAGACTCCTGGATGTGCGGCATCCGAGTCTCTGGTTTCTCAGTCATTTTGCGTCTGATTAAGACAGTTCAGCGCAAGGCTTCCTGGCTATTGAGGTGTTAGTTATGTGGAACTTTTCTGAAAGTGTCTCTCTGTGGAAGCTGGTTTATCTTCAGATTGATTGCCTAAGTCAATTTCGGGTGGGGTGGGGAGGGGAAGTTTGGGTGGAGGGTGGCCCTGGGGTTGGAATCATTGCGAATGACACTTCTTAAGTCCCAGCAAAGGAGAAACTTGGCCAAAGGTAAAGTTTCTGGCGAACATTCTTTAGGCTCTATTTCGAGCCCCTCAAAGGCGCTTTCCTTGGGCAGGTGTGGTATTTGGTCAGTGTGTGGGGGTCAGAAGGAGGCTTTTGGGTTAACTCTTACCTGTCTCACCTTTTTTGTATCTGATCAACGGGTTAGTACAGAGCAGTGGGCGGTGTGTGTGTGTGTGTGTGTGTGTGTGTGTGTGTGTGTGTGTGTGTGTGTGTGTGGTGAGCTTATCTTTCCTAAGAATTTTTAGAGCATTGTCTTACTCTTAGGGCAAGGAACGAAGGTAAAGAAATACGTGGCTCTTATTATACTTACAGAAAACCAACTTTCATTGTACAAGTGTTTCTCCCCCTTCTGGGGTGGGTGAGATCAGAAGGGTGTTGGCTGATTCTGTGGTTCTCCTACTACCAGAATCGAACCCTCTGGCTTCCGAGGAGCACCTTCCCCTTGAGCTTTGGGGTTCAAGGGACAGGACATGGTTGCTGTGGTTACAGTTTTCTTTAGTTTGTTTTCACCCTCGAGCTTCCCTGAAGTTAACGATACAGAAGTAAAATGAAATGACTTTTAAACCAAACTGGACTCGCCCCAGGAAAGCATAGGTTGCTTGGTCCAGGCTGTCATAACTGCTGGAGCAGGTTTAGCTTCGTTGTTGGCTTAAGAAAGAACATGTATTTGATACTGAATCCCCCCCTCCCTAAGGAGCCTTTAGCAGTTCACTTATCAGGAAAGGTAACCAAACTGGGTCTTGTGATAGTGCTGGTGAAACTGACTAATATGCCCTTGTTCTTGGACTTTATGGAACAGTAATCCTCAGCTAGAGAAAAGGGAATGTGTTATTCATAAAGGATTCTAGACATTGTCATATGGGACTGTTAGAGGACACCGTCATGCAGCCGTTTGAAATGGGGTTAATTCTACCTTATTACCTTGCAGATGTTACAATTTCTGTGTATCATTGTTTTTTCCTTATGATCCCCTTACCTCTCCCATAAATAACCTGGTTGACTCTGGCTGTTTGTAATATTTTTAAGTGCAGATTTAATTTAATAGAAATAGGGCCATTAAAATGATTTTTTAGAAACTAAAACAAGGAATTTCCCCATCTTATGTATATTTTTAAATGTATTGGTATAAAGTTGCACGTAATGCCTTTGGTATTATTTTTAAAGACTATAGCATCTGTAAAAATGTTTACTTTTTCATTCCTGGCATTGGTCATTTGTGCCTTTGCCCTTCTTGGTCAGTCTTGCTAAAGTATTATCAATTTTATTGGTCTTTTGAAAGAACCAACTTTGGTTTTTGTTTGTGTTTTAAATGAAGCATAAACAAACACTACCTCCTCGCTTAAGTTTACAGGCATTTAACAAATTCTGCCCTGTGGAACTCTGTCAAAAAAGATTTTAAGGGCCTTTAAACTAAGTGACTGTCTCCTAGCTGTAAGGAGAAAGGCAGTATGTATGTGTCTTTTTGTGTCTTTGACATAATGCTTTTCAGTTTTATTAAAACATACCTTGTGTTCTTGAGTATCATACACATTGAAT